>NC_092510.1:95728411-100528411 GCF_047511675.1 Marmota flaviventris | reverse complement strand
ACCAGGACCTTGGCAGTGCATTGCCACTGTCTGCTGCTAAACTGCCCCTGCAGAGCAACCACACACCTCCCATGCCGGGTGAGCCTCCAGCTGCGAGCTCGGATGCTTCCACAAGTAAACGCAAATGTGACCTGGAAGCAGGGCTCTGTCACAGGAGAGAGACCAGGGCTTTCAGTGAGGGGGAACAGGAGAAGCATGGCTCTGTCTCATATCATACGAAGAGGAGACTGGAGAAAGAGGAGAGCTATTCCAAGAAGAGGAAGCTTTTATAGCAAAGCCAGGTGCCTGCACTGCCAGCCACAGGCGGTATCTTAAACTCAAGGTGACCAGCTAGTAGGACCATCTGGACAAGACCGTCTCTTCCTGAAAGGAGTTTGTGCTGTGGGAAAACATGGGCATGCATCCTAACAGCTGAGCCTTTGGTCATCTTCAGTAATTCCTGTCAGTTGCTAAAGCTTTCAGAGGGCGTTTGTGTGTCTGTGATAATGTCCTTGAAGTCAGAGACTCAAAATGTTGATCTCTTGTTCTACAGAAGAGGAGGTCAGACTGGAGTGGATGTTGTAAAAGTTGAAATGTATATTTGTATAGCAAATAACAAAATCCTTTTAAAATTTAATCTAGTAGGCCGCTTTTCTTTCCCCTGCTTAAATGTTAATCATTTTCAACAAAACAAACTTCATGTGGGGATTGGGGTGGGAGGGTGGGAAGGGAGCAAGAGGAGGTAGGTCCTTTCAGCCATTGCTATGGCAAGACAAGTTTCCTTAACAGCTGAGATGATTTGGAATAATCTGAGTTAGTGCTAGTGGATCAGATGCCTCTAGCTCTTCTTAAATAAAAACAACTGGAGTTTCCTGGGGATGTTTGAGGATCAGTTATGCTAGGTAAAGTTCTGCTTATGTGGTGTTTGCATTTTTAGACCAGGCACCTTGGCACAGGGTATTAAATATCTGATTAGTTACCTGTTGTAGAGTACATGTTGTTCTCTGGATGAAATTCTTACACTTCCTGAAATACTAGAATAAGAGATGGAAGAAGTTCTTGAAGCACCATTCAGATGCACCTGCAAACGGTTGTGGATGTGGTTACTGAATTCCAGATAAGGAGGACTGGGTTTGCCACGGAAGAATCAACTCGGGTGGGTTGTTAGAGCTTTTGGTGGGTTGCCAGGGAAAGTCAACCCTTCCCAGCGAATCCCAGTCTCCAGGCAGCATGGTAACCATTGGGGTAGGCCCTACAGAGTATTTTAGGCAGGAAAGAGACTCCTTTAAAAAGAAGGGTAACAAAGAAGAGTTTAGAACCAGGCAGAGAGCTGACCGATTCCTGTTGGCTTTGGGACATCCAAGGGTGAAAGGGCCGTGTGCGGTCAGCGGCCCTGATTCTGTGGAGCTGGTGGTCCCTGTGGGAGGAAAGCAGGGTGGCAAGAGGACTGGCTCAGGATAGGGAGGGAGTGCCAACTGTCATGCCTGATTTTGTCCAAATTTCCAAAGTTGTTTACCTGACGGTTGTAATAACCAGTCACTTACAATGAATTCTGTGCAGCCCATTAACTTGATTTTGGGGCAGGAACACAAATACCTGAAGATAAATGTGCACTATTTAAAATTTTCTTTGTCATCTGCTTTTTCAGCAAAAAGGGTTTTGTGTTAGAAATCCTGCTGATGCAGGTTTTAAAGAGCCTTGAAAAGAGTTGGAGTTTTCTGTTCCATCACCTGTGTCTTTCCCGTGGGTGCCTGGATGCCTGACGAATGTCAGCGGGACATTCCTGAAACCAGGGAGCTCACCTTCTTAGAGCATTTAGGCCCTGGGTCAGCCACTGCCTCCAGTTTGTGGGTATAGTTTGCCCTGGGCCCTGGGTGCAGGGAAGAGCAGGTCGGGCTGGGTGAGCCCTGCTGTGCCTGGGCCATGGCTCTGTGGGCTTCCTCTCCGTGCCTTGGTCAAGAGACCTCATGTGACCTTTCAGCTTACTTTCTGCTATCTTGGGAAAGTGCTCAAATTCAACAGAGACTTGTAGGAGTGACCGCTTCGGTAGTCTAAAAACTGTGGACTTCTAAGGGAGATGACAAAAGTAGCTGATATGGGGACATATCCCAGTCTGCTCGTATTGACTCGTGAATTCCAAGTGTTTCCCCCCCAAGCACATCCTTCACAGCCCCACGCTGAACAGCATTCTTTCCATCCAGTTTGATCCCTGTTCTCAGGTTGTGGTCATCTGTTGGGTCACTGCTCAGAGGCCAGTCACCTGAAAATTGTCAAGAACTGCAGCCTTTTTTCTTTTCTTTTTTTTTTTTTTTTTTCATCCTCCTTTTTTAATTTTTGTGTGGGGGTAGGGATGCCGGGATCTAACCAAGACCTCAGGTGCTAGGTGAGTGCTCTGCCACTGAGCTGATCCCTGATCCCTGCAAACAAACCTGTGCCCCAGAATACACTGTACTTGACATTAAGTTTTATTTGTTTCAGTTGGTAAAGTATTTGCAGGAAGCATTGGGTGTGTGTGCCGTGGCCTTTCCTGACGTGTCTGTCATGGCGCTGCTGCGGACATGGCTCATCTTGCTGCAAGATGGAGACATGGCTGCTGCGTCCTTGAGCAACGTTCAAAGAAAGTGCTCTGTCTTCTTTGAGTATTGGTTATTTCAAAATGAATATAGTCTATTTAACCTTCTTTGTATATATTTCCCTTAGATTTATTGTGCTCAGTTTGTTTAGTTATGTTTTGTGAATTATCAGGAGCAAATTTGATAAGTACATGTGAATAACCTCCTGTAAATTAGTTTTATAAGAAATGTACTAAACTATTTTCTGAACTTAGTTGTGCAGATTGACAATTTTTTTCCTGTAGCTTTGACTTTCTATGCTGTATATTTATAGCTGGGATTTGACAAACAATGGACCTGTTCTCTTTGTTAAAACCTAAATTTTAAGACAATGGCAGAATTAAAAGTGGAAACAAGAAAATTGACATAGGCTATAAGTTATATGTTATGGAATTAAGATACAAGGTTCTAACAGGTAAACCATTTAATCTGCCATTTCATTGTTTCATGCTTAAATTTCTTGGAGGGGATTTATGTAATTTGGATATTAAAAAAGTCCACTATCCATCCCCAGTCCAGCTCGCCTTGCTCAGCAGCTCCTGTTGGAATTCTCGGCAGTAGGGAGGTGCACAGGCCACCTGGTGTGCAGTGGACCCTGTAGCCCACAGCAAGCTCACTGCTCGGCTTGGGGGCAGGGCCGAGGAGGAAATGAGCAGTGAGCAAGTCAAGCTCCCCAAGGCACTAGTGGGGGCAGCGTGGAGTCCAGGTCAGCATAATTGCCAGTGGTTGCAGACGTGGAACACGTTTAATAAATACGGAGACTTCAGGAAATGCAGGCACTTGCCCACCCTCATGGCTGTTAAAGGCACTTGACCTCATGTCCTGTGCTGCACCCAGAGCTCTTTCAGTATGCATACACTAATTATGGTGGATGGGCGAGTGGTGTGTGCGCACCATAGCGGGAGTCATCATTCTTGCAAATGGCCTAAAGAGAAGGTGTTGCATGATGGTCACTTCATTTGTGGATTCCTTATTGCAGTAGCCATTGCAGTGATTCTTAGCATCACCAGACATCTACCAAAGCACCCGCCTCTGGGTTTTGCCATTCATCTGCTTGAGGAATTAATAATTCAGGGAGGAAACTAAAATTTAGCTTCAGCTTAAAAGGAATTTATAGTACTAGGCAGCACCACAAAACATGGGCAGCCCTCCACAACTCCTCAGAGACCTGCGTTGTTTCGCCCTTATTACCACTGCACACAGGCCTGGGCCAAGTCAGTTGGCACACACAGTAGCCATGTCCCCTGTTTGAGGCCACAGAGGGAGCTGCTCCCTGGTGGCAGAGGCAGATGGCTGCCTTGTTTCTAGGCAGCACTGCCACAGACCAAGCTGTCACACTGGGTGTGTTCAAATTTGGGGATGCAATCAAGTCAGGAAATTTCTAGAAGGTTCTGATACTTCAACTCCACCCCAGAATTTTCTGATTTAATGGGTCTGGAACAGCCAGATGTGCCAAGCCCAGATGTGCTTACTGCCTCATCCCCAGTGCACACAGCATTGGGTGGGTGAACTGGCTTGCCCAGGGCAGTACAGCTGAGGAGCAAAGAGGCCGTACAGCTGCAAAAATCAGCCTGGGAGGGAGTTGATGTCCCCTGGAAAGGAGGCTGGGGATGGCCTTAGCTCTGCCCTTGACATTGAGCAGTTCACCTCCTCCATGCATTTTACTTACTTTACCTGAAAATTGGGCTTTGAGTTCTCTTGTGATTCCTTTCACCAATAAGATCTAAAATTATAGCCGCTGACCTCTGGGGATCTGGGAGGAAGAGACAAGAAGGGTGTGGTGGGTTTGTAATTTGTCAGCCTCCATGCTGAATTCCCAAAACCCTCAGGGCAGACCCCAGGAAACACTTCTGTTCATGAGATTTGGAGGGCAGAAATGAAGTGGCAGCCCTGTGGCCCTTAGGCTCAGGAGGTTGCAACAGGGTCACCTTGCCTGCTGGCCTGTTGGCTGGCCTGAAGCTGGTCATCCTGTGCTTCAGCTTCCTGTGCTCTAGTCCCTGCCAGGTGGGTGTCTGGTGGGACCACTTATCTCCAGAGTCGGAGGCAGGCAGATCTGGCTTCCGGTCACCCAGCTCTCCCTGCTCCTCACTTGACACCCATCTTCCTCTCCCTGATGCCTACCTGGAGACTGCACATTCGGCCATCATAGTGTCCTGCTGCCCTCCCTCTTGTATTGTGTGGTTGTCGGATGAAGTACAATACAAGCACATACATTCAAAAGCCCCAGTGGACAGTAGTGTGAGCTTTGTATTCCACGGACATCCAAGTTTTAAAGAATGTAAAAGGAGAAAAATGCCTTCACCGGCTAGGAACACATCTGTGCACATTCCCTTGTTCGTGGTGTTCCAAGTTGCCTCTGACATCATTTTGCTTCAGCCAGAGAACTGAGGACTTGTGCTGGCAATGGATTCTCCCATTTTTCCATAAGAATGCTCACGTCACCTCTCCAAGGGTTGTTTTGCTGCATGTAGAATTCTGGGTCAACAATATGATTTTCTTTCAGCACTTGAAAGATGATGTCCACTCTCTTCTGAGCTCCATGGTTCCTGATGAAAAATCCAGTCATTGCAACAGTTATTCCCTTATGCTGTGGCCTGAATGTCTGTGTCCTCCCTCCCTATGACAGTAGTAAGAGGGGATTCCAGATTTCCATTAAAGAGGCAGGACCTCTATAAAAAATAAATGTCATTGATTACTGGGAGTAGGCCTTTTACAGTGGTGGTGTCATGGGGAGTCGCCTCAGGAAACACCCTAAGTCAGAATTCAAACAAAAGAGAGCTTTATTTACCTGGCCAGGGACTGTCCCCTACCCACAGAGACTCTCTGTGGGAGAGCAGCAACTTCCTGGCCTGTGTCTTGAGAATTTAATGATGAAAACCACAACTCAGGGGCTTTTCTCAGCATCAGGCAAGCAAGCAAGTTACAGAGGCTAAAAAAAAAGCAGTTAGGGGCTGGGGATGTGGCTCAGCAGTAGAGCACTTGCCGAGCATGTGCGAGGCCCTGGGTTCGATCCTTAGCACGACATAAAAATAAATAATTAAAGGTATCGTGTCCAACTATAACTAAAAAATATTTTTTAAAAAAAGCAGTTAGCTTACAACTTAGTTAACTGCATCTCAAGTCCGAGTTTCAGCTGAGCGGGGCGATCATCTATTTCAAAGTCATGTAGACCCATAAATGGACTCAAACCCAGGACATGGCGCACTACAAACTGCCATACCCTGAGTTGGGTACACTCTGTGGGGTACAGAGTGCAGGAAAACAATTTTTTTTTAAAAGAAGACAGCTTTTGTTTCTGTTTCTCAGAAATGGATCTACAGATCCCTCTTGACAGGAGCAGTAACAGAGAAACTAGAATGGAGTCTAGAACAGCTAAGACGGAGTCCCCACAGCCACACTCTGTTCGTATAGCCACAGTGACTCCATCTCGCTGACCCAGTACTGGTAACTTATTTGATGCTTGCAGTTCTCTCATTGACTCATCCTTTTACTACTGATATCTAGAAGCCTTATGTCTATATGATCAAGCGAATACAATTGTTCAAAACTATAACCTATAACTTAAACTCTTACTGATTTTATTGATTAGCTTACACCACAACAGTGAGAGCTGGTTAGAAATTCTCTTTTTTAAAAAATTTTTATTTTCTAGTTTTTAGGTGGACACAATATCTTTACTTTACATTTATGTGGTGCTGAGGATCGAACCCAGTGCCCCGAGTATGCTAGGTGAGCGCTCTACCACTGAGTCATAGCCCCACCCCTAGAAATTCACTTTAAATACCATCGTCTTCACGTCTGTTATTTCTTCAAATTTGTTGTTCATCGATTTCCTGATTCTCCTAGGACCTTCTGATATTATCTCATTTTTGTTTGTTTGTTTGTTTGTTTACAAATTGGGCAATTTTCTCTTGATCTTCAAGTTCATTGAATCTTTCTACAATTGAACCTACCCAGTGAAATTCTACTTGAAATATTGAATTTTTGAAAATTTCTACTTTGTTCTTTTTTACGCCTTCTGTTTGCTGAGAACTTCTCTCTTTTGTCTCAAGAGGTTCTACCTTCGCATGATTATAACAGCTGTTTTTACACCTCTCTGATAATCACCAATCACCTTGGCAATCACTCCCCTACTCCCAGGTGATCCATTTATTCCTGTGGATGAACTGTGTCTTAGTCATCCAAAGTCCGAAGTCCATGAGGTGGGTTAACTGCATCTCCGGTGGAGTAAGTCATGTAGATCCATGGTGTTGGGCCTCCTGTGGTTTGGGACAAATGGCTAATGGCATGTTTCCACCATTACAGCATCAGAGTTGGTTCCACCCCCTAAAAATCCTGTGTTCCACCTATTCTAAGTGATAATTTGTATGCAATTTTTTTCACATTCCATTATTTCACAATGAAGGCCAATTGCATTTATAATAGTAATTTCAATGAAAACACACCAGTTATTTAGCCAATGTGTCTTTTTAAAAAGACCCCCAAACCTGACAGAGTTGGCAAATCTCCATTCTGCCATGTGATAATTGGATTTCTCCCGGTGGGCATTGAGGACCACTCAAGGTCCCAGCTAGGATATGTCCTGGAGTAGCGTCCCTTGGGGGGCGCTAGCGGGCACACACCTATCTTGGGTTCAGTGTAACACCTCTTCCTCACCAGGTGCCCCAGATCTGCCCAACTCTGAGTACACCCCTGACTTCCTTTCTCCTTTCCTGTACCTTGGGCCCCCAGGGCTGGGACACAGTGGGGGCTCAGGAAAGGGCTTGTTGATGGCCTGAGGGGCAGCTGCGCAGGAAGCGGTGTTCAGCCGTCTACCCTGCAGGGGCGAGCTCGGAGGCGGCGACGGTCCTTGCCCAGCCTTCTGGGCACTGGCCGGGACTCCAGCCCATGGTCCTGTGCCCCGCGCACCGCGGGTGTCCAGACGCTGGGGCCAAGGGCGCCCCTTGAGGCCAGGTGCGGCCGGCTCTGCCAGGGCGGCGCCTTTGGCCGGGTCTTCCCTCTGCTTGGGGATCTGCGCCCCCAGGTCAGGATCTCCCGGGACCTAGACAGCTGCTGGTCCAGCTTGCCCATTGCGGGGCAGAGGTGCAGCCAGAGGAACAGAGGAGGAGCAGAGCAGTGCAGGGGCGTTTCCTTTGGGAGACACCCTGGCAGTTGTGGGCGACGATGAAGCACCGAGGAACAGGGAGTGAGGTCTCGGGGGAGCCGTGTGCAAGCCACCGCTCTACGTGGGTGGCTCTCAAACGCTTTTGACCAAGGACCCCTTAGAGCACAAGAACTCCTGCCACTTTTCAGGAGGAGAAAGACAAAGGAACCTGGTTGCTGGCAACAGTCACACTGCTTACAGGAGGAGATGAGCGCGTGCACGCGGAATCCGCCGACCGCTCGGGGCCTTGGAGCCCCGCGGGCTTGCAGGCCTGCGCACAGGGTGCACCTGCGTCCCAGCAGCCTGCGTGGTGCAGACAGCGGAGGAAGCCCCAGAGGACGTCGACTCCCGCTGCTGCACAGACCCGGCGTTCAGGAGCTGCACTGAGTGCTCCTTCTAGTTCATTAATACTTCAATGGATATTGACCCTTAAGAACTCCCCCTTTGGGCTCCTTGGCTCTTCGTCCAGGAGAGCAATGGGGAGGACTAGGGCTTTGGACACATTCATCTGTGGGTCTCTGGCTGGCCAGGCGCCTGCTGCCGGGTCCTCCCCTTGACCACTTCGGAAGGCGGACAGCCCGCGGCCCGTTGGCCAGCAGTGGTGAGCTGAATGTCAGGCCCCTCTTGCCTTGAGAACCTGGGGCTTGTGCAAAGGAACACGCACACCGACCCCGGTGGCTGTGATGGGAACTGCACCTGTCCAGCCTCTTGGCCAAATCCCCAGGAGAGAGCAGGCACCTGGGGAGAGCTGCCCTCCTGGCTAGGGTGTGCAGACCTAAACCTCTCCCCAGTGAGAAGTGACCCCGCAAAGTTCATCCTCAAAGGGCTGGAGGCAGAGACCCTATCCACACACCGTCTGGCATCCAGAGCCAACAGCTCCTGCAGGGCTACAGAATCCCCACCCTCCATCACCGCCAACCTGCCTGACCTCAAACCTACCCTCTCCCAGGCCCCACCAGGGCTCACCCTGTAGCCCTTGTTTATCACAGAGAACACCCCACACAGGCCCTGGAGGCCATTCCCAGACCTCCCCTACTCTCCAAGGGCCCTGGCCCTCTGGAATGTTCTTTACACTTCCAGAAGCTTCCTCTCAGGAGGCCTCCCCAGGAAGCTGGCCCTGGTCACTGCCCCCCCTGCCTGCTGCCTGCCAGCCCCTCACCTCCCTTAGGCAGAACCCAGTTCTGCACCTTGGCTCTGCTGGACCGTCCAGGCCTGGCCTTTTAGGTCCGGGTTTTCGTGGGCCACTCACGGGCCTCTTCTAGGAGTTGCCTGCCCTCATCCTTGGCTCACTTTTTCTTGGACTATTTGTCTTTTTCACTGAGTTTTTACAAATTCTTAATATATCTTCAGTGTTGATCCTTTTCCTGTCAAATCCATTCCCAATATTTTGCCTCAGTCTGTGCTTCCTGCTTTTTTACTATGTCTTTGGTTGTTCAGAGGGTTCTATTTTAATGTTGTTGAATTGATCAGTCTCCTAAAAGCTTCAAAAACCCACTTTTCCCATTTATGTCCTTAACCATATGAATTTATTTTTGTGTAAGGTTTGAGGAAGGGACATAATTTTACTCCCTACTTCTTATAAATAAAATACATTGTTCTAGCTGTAGTTGGTTAACTAGCCTATATTTTATTTTTTTTTATTTTTATACAACTTTTTAGTAGAAAAAAATTTTAATGTAAAGAAAATTTGAAGCTGGGCACAGTGGTGCACACCTGTAATCCCAATGCTCAGGAGGCTGAGACAGGAGAATTGCAAGTTCGAGGCCAGCCTCAGCAACTTAGCAAGACCCTGTCTCAAAATAAAAAATTAAAGGACTGATGGTGTGCCTCTGTGGGAGAGTGCCCCTGTATGTCAGGAATGTGCCCACCACTGAGCCACACCCAGCGCCAATCCTGCTGTCTGACCTCAGCGTGCTCTTTCTCCATTCACCCACCCTCTTCTCCGTGCCCTGAGTTTCACTGAGCAGTTTGAAAGTGTGGATGATGTCACAATACCCTCAATATTTCAGCATGCATTTCCACAATGGCATCACCACATCGAAATCTGGCCGTAAATAATGTTATCTGCCAGGCATATTCAAATTTCTGCATTTGTCCTAAAATGTCTTTTATTGCTGCGGGGATTGAACCCAGGGGCACTCGACCACTGAGTGACATCCCCAGTCCTATTTGTATTTTATTTAGAGACAGGGTCTCACTGAGTTGCTTAGCGCCTCAAAGTTGGTGAGGCTGGCTTTGAACTTGCAATTCTCCTGTCTTAGCCTCCTGAGCCACAGGTTTACAGGCTTGCACCATCATTAAAACATTAAAAACAATTTTGATGCAGATGTCTGTCCCTCTGTATGGGAGAGCTCACTAGGCTTCCTTCCTTCCTTTCTTCTGGTACCAAGGTGAAACCAGGGGTGCTCTACCGCTGAGCCCATCCCCAACCCTTTTTCTTTTCTATTTTGAGACAGGGTCTCCCTAAGTTGCTGAGGCTGGCCTTGAACTTGGGATCCTCCTCCTCAACCTCCTGAACGCTGCGATCACAGGTGTGCGCCACTGTGCCTGGCTTCCCTTTTCATTTTGTTGTTTGTGGCCTTTTTTATGAAATACACATTTTTGAAGAGTAAAGGCCACTGATTTTACCAGATGCCTCAAAATTTGAGTTGCCTGTCCTCTTGTGTTATGGCGTGGATGTGAGGTGTCCCCCAAAAGCTCACGTGTGACACAATGCAAGAAAGTTCAAGGAGAAATGATTGGATTGTAAGAGTTTCAACCCAATCAGTGATTTAATCGGACAGGAATTAACTGAGTGGTAACTAAAGTGGTGGGTGTGGCTGGAGGAGGTGGGAATGGGGCCTGGCTTGGGGGTACATATTTGTATCTGGAGAGTGGGGTCTCTCTCTGCTTATTGATCACCTTGAAGTGAGCTGCTTCCCTCCGCCAACCCTCTCCCTCCTTGAGGTTCAGCCTGAGGAATGGAGCCGGCCTTCTATGGACTAAGACCTCTGAAACAGTGAGCCCTCCTACAATTGTGCTGGCCGGGTCCTTTCATCACAGCAGCCAAACACTGACTAAAACATCCCGCACAGAGTCAGGTTAGATATTCTCAGCAGGCTCTGGCTTCCTGCCTCACCCATGTACCCACCTCAATGCCACCCACCATGTGGTGACCCAGCCCAAGTTTCCTCACCAGAGGCCAAACCAGTGCGGCTGCCCAGGCTTGGATTTCCAGCTCCCGTAATCCTGAGCTGCGTGAAACTCTTTGCTTTTAAAGTAAAATAAATAAGCAATGTCCTGCCGCATCACATCAGGAGAGGAAGCACACCTGCTGCTCCCACTGCTGGTGCCGCTGGGTTGGGTCACTTGTTGGGGGGTGTTCAGCAGCTTCCCCTCTTGGCCCTTAACCAGCCACTGCAGGGTGAGCTTTGCCGCCATGACAGTGCCCGCAGCTTGACCCAGTGGCCGTAGCACCTGTCTGCATGAGTGGTCACACCAGACTGCCCTCTCCTGAATGTGTCATTCTAAAACTCTTTGGCTGGTATTCTTCTAGAAAGAACGGCTCCCCACGGCCCACCTCTCCTCCAGCTCATTTTGTAAATTTATTATTACTTTTAAAAAAATATTTATTTTTTAGTTTTTTAGGTGGACACAATATTTTTTTTTCAGGTTTAACTTGATTTTATTTTTTTATTAGTTGCTCAAAACATTACAATGAACTTGGCATATCATATATTTGATTCAAATGGGGTACGTAATCTTATTTTTCCACGTGTACAAATTGCAGGATCACATTGGTATACAGCCACGTGTATTCACAGGGCCATACTAGTGTCTATTGTATTCTGCTGCCCTTCCTATTGGACACAATATCTTGATTTTATTTTTATGTGGTGCTGAGGATGGAACCCAGTGCCTCGTGCATGCTAGGCAAGCGCTCTACCTCTGAGCCCCAGCCCCAGTCCTTGTTCATTAATTTTGATTGACACTTGGTGACAGTCGTCACTCTTGGGGCCCAGTGTGGCATTTTCAGTACGTGGACATAATGGGCAGGGATCACATTAGGGTGGCTGGCTCATCTGTCTCTGCAGACATTTATCGTTTGTGCTGGGGGCATTCAGAGCCCTGTCCTCTGGCTCTCTGAGTGGTTGGGTCAGTGGATGTCACATCTCCCTGCTGTGCTGTACATGGGGGTTACCCCTCCCATCCCTGTACCTCTCCTTCCACACACCCTTCCCACGCCCTGTGGGCGCTTCTTAAATATCACTGCAGATCCCTGGTGTTACAGGTGGATCTACAATGTGCCCCAGGGACCTGCGTTGAAGGCTTGGTCCCTGATGGTGGGAAGGACACTGTAGGGGTGACGCCTCCTCAGAGGAAGTGGGTCACTGGAAGTGTGTCCTCAAAGGGGAAATCTTGTCCCCAACCCTTCCTCTCTTTCTGCTCCTGGCCTCCATAAGGTGTCTTCCCACATGTTCCTCCATGATGTCCTGCCTTACCACAGGCCCAGAAACAAGAGTCAAGGGATTCCAGACTGAAACCTCCAAAACCATGAGCCAGAATAAACCTTTTTCTCCTTTTAAACTGATTTTCTCAGGTATTTCATCACAGGGATGGAAGGCTGCCTAACACACGATTTCCTTTAAGAAGAAAACTCATGTGGTGTAACAGTCCTTGCTGATGGTGAGAAACTGATGAGACTCCATTTTTGAAAATAAAGAATAGCAGCTTCTACCTCAAGGCCTGTCCTAAGGAAGGGGGTGTGACCCTTGTCCTTGGAAAAACACACAGAGCTTTTCTAGGCAGATAGCCACCCTGCTGAGTTGTTTGTCTGCACATAACAGGAGAGATCTGTGGCACCAGGTGTCCCTGACTCAGTCAGGCTAGGTGAAGACCCAAAGCAACCCCCTAGCAACCTCTGATCAGCATGAGACAGGGAAAATACCTGGGATGCCAGATGACCCCCCAGTAGTTTATGGTGGTTGATAACATGTTGGGAAACCAGGTCGTTCAGCACGAACACCCCTCATGGCCTAAACCAATCAGTTCAAAGGAACCCCCTCTTGTACTAGCCAATCACCTCTACCCAACTTGTTCCCGCCAGTGAATGTGCTAATCAATGTTGTTTGACTTTCCCGCAGTGTGGAATGATTTGCTGTGTGATGTTGTGATGCATAGAGTATCCCCCAAAACCTATAAAATCTCACTGAACAAAGGACCGGGACTCACTCCCTGGGACTGCTGCGTCGGGAACGGTTGTGAGTCCAGGCTCGAGCTTGCAATAAAGACTCTTGTGTGATCGCATCGGATTCGGCTCCTGGAGGTCTACTGGGGTCCCAGGAATCTGGCATTACAATGGTATTCTTTTTATACTTCAGTGATTTCCAACAGGGCAATGGGAGCCCCACCAGCTAGCCCTGGGCTCTGGGAGTGTCCTTCCTGTTCTGGGAGGCCTCCTGACTTCATGATATCAGAAGGCTCTCCTTGTGTGCACGGTGCCCAGCCATTGAATCAGGCTTTGCTGCCCAGAGTCCTGCCTTCTCTTCATGGAAAAGGGGGTTTAGAGGCCACGATCAGGGCCCAGACCTCCCTTCTCCAGGCCTCTAATTCCAACTCCTCTGCTAGAAGTTCTTAGCAGTTCGTAAAACTCAAGGGAGGAGGGCTACAATTAGGGCAGCTCCCAGTCCAGTTCCTGGGTGTCAGGTGGGGGATCAGGGGGCCTGGGAGGGGTGGGGTAGGCTTTTGGCACCAAGCAGTAGAGGCCCCCTCCCTCCTTTCTTCCCTGCCCCACCGAACCCTGGCCTCCCACCGGCCCTACCCTAATACTACAGATGTTATTGCTCCTACTTGGGCCCAATGGCATGCCCACCAGAGCCTGCACCCCTTCTAGACTGCCCAGGACCTGGGGAGACTCAGCCCATCACATGCTGGCTGTGTCTGGAGCAGTCCAGGGAGGGTCACTTGAGTGCAGGTCGCGGGGATTGCCTGTGGCAGATTGGTTGGAGGACCTCAGATGTTAGACCCGGTCTCATCTGTGCCCTCCCCAGCTCCAGAAATGTGGGAGCAGAGAACCCGGTCCCCCCAGCTCATGGCTGCCTCCAGGCCAAGGTGCTGCCCAAGTCCACGGCCCCCTGCCCCCACACCTTGCAACCAGCTGGGCTGCCCAGGACTCCCTCCACACCCACTTAGGGGCCAGCCCCACTGCCCCCCTAGGCTCCGGGTTCCTCAGCTCTCAAGGCCTCTCAGGAAGGGCCCTGCCTCTGTCCTCAGGCCAGCCCCTCCAGGCCTCTTTGGGGGTTGCTGGGTCAGGGTGGAGCACTGGAAGGGACAGTGGTCACAAAGTGACACTGAGATGAGAAGAGCTGGTGGCCTGGGAGGAGCTGCCATGGCTTTCCTGGGCGGGAGCTCAGCACAGCCCTTGCACCTGCTGGCAGGGCACCAGGACCTCCTCTCCCAGGACCTGTGTTTTCTGGTCCCCACTCCAGTCCTGCCAGTCTCCCCACTCTCACCTCAAGGGCAGGAGCTGGAGGGGAGGCACGGTTTGGGAGGAGAAGGGGGCTGGGCGGGCCTTGGAGAGGGGTTGGGGAGGTGGGGTGAGCCTGGGCGGGGGGGGGGGGGGGGGGGGGGGTTGTGCATTGGAGGAGCCAGGAGGGCCTGGGCGGGGCCTTGGAGGAGCGAGAGGGTGGGCGGGGCCCTGGAGGGGCTGGGCGGGGCTTGCCAAGACTTCTGGTCCTTCTTGGTACCACAGCTGGGGCATTTGGGCCCTGCCTGGAGGAAGGTAGGTGGGGTGGGGAGCGTGACCTTGCCAGCCCCAGGGCTGGGCTCGGGGCAGGGGCTGTGCTGCCTGGGCCTGGCGGTTTGGTCCTCAAGTTCACGTGAATGAGGAAAGGGAGGGGGAGGAGCGAGGGAGTGTGGCTGCCGCCCTTGGCGGGTGTTGGAGAGGGAGGAAGGAGGAGCTCTACTGGCATTGGCATGAGTGGAGACCACCCGTGTGCCAGGCGCCGCCCTGAGCACTCCACGTGTGACTCACTTACTGCTCAAAACAGCCCTGGGACAGGGGCACACATTTTACTGTTGAGAATTCGCAGGCAGAGACACTGAGAGACTTGCTCAGGGTCACCCAGCCAGTGCAAGGTGGTGCCAGACAGCTTGGAACGCTGGCCGGGCTCCAGACCCGGTGCCCTTTGTGGCCATCTCTGTCTTTGGAATCATCCCTCCCTTGGAGCCACCACGTGGGCACCGGGCAGCTGTCTAAGACACCAGCACCCAGGCCTCCAGCCTCTCCCGCCTCTTCCTGGCTGGGTCCCCAGGGCCACCTACTCCATCAGCCACAGAGCATCCTCTGGCTACAAGCCACCTGGAGCACTGTGGCTGCAGGTCACCCACTGGCTGTCTGCAGGCTTCCAGCCTCCGGCCTGCCCTGCCCTGCCACCAGGAACCCAGACACAGGTCCTGTCGGGGCAGAAGGGCGCACAGGCAACACCCACTCAGCGGTGGCCAGGGCTTCTTTCTTCGTGGCCTTCCTCTAGTTGGGGAAAGACATTCCACCTCCCTCAAGGGAGTGGGAATGGAGTGCAGTGGAAGCCTGGTGGGGCCCAGACAGAGGGGCCCGGACAGAGGCGCCCAGGGCAACCCTGGGCTCCATCTCTCGGCTCTGCCAGGGGAGGATGCTGGCTGTGGTTCCCAGCTTTGTGGCTTCTGAGTCATGTCTGGCTCTCCTGGCATGTGTCCATGGGTCCCAGGAACCTCTAAACAATCTCTTTTGCTGCTTAAATCCCTGGAGTTGGGTTTTGGTGCTGGTCATGAAGATCCCCAGCCAGACAGGTTTGAATCCGCACTGGTGTACCCCAGAGCCGCGCCGGCAGCCTTCCCAGGGTGGATGGGAGGAGAGAGCGCCCTGTCCTCTAGTGTGGTAGGCGACTCACCGTGGTTAGAAATCTCTCCTGTATTTCAAAATAGCTCCAAGGGATAACTTTGTTCCTTGCACAAGGAGATAATAAATGTTTGAGGTAATAGGTATGCTAATCACCCTGATTTCTTAAATTTTATTTACTTATTTTTATGTGGTTCTGAGGATGGAACCCAGTGCCTCCCACATGCTAGGCAAGTGCTCTGCCATGGAGCCCCGCCCCAGCCCTAATCACCCTGATTTGATCATTGTACATTACATACATGTATCAAAACATCACACTGTATCCCTCCAAAAATTTTAAAAATAAAAAGAGCTGGATGTGGTGGTTCACGCCTGTAGTCCCAGCTGCCTGGGAGGTCCACTACTCAAGCCCATGAGTTCAAGGTCAGCCTGGACAACAGAGCGAGACCCATCTCATAAAATAAACCAAAAACCAAAAAGGAAATGTTGAACCTGAGCACGTGAACTTAACAAACACTGAGGCAGGGGTAATATCTGTGTGTGGGTTTATTTTATGGAAAAATACTAGAAATATCTATCTGAAAACATTATTAACAGTTATTAGCTCTGGATGGAGGTTGTGGATAATTTTAATTTAAAAATTATTGCTAGCTCATTTTCCTATTTTCTGGCTTCCCTACAAGTTGTGATTTATGTTTTAAAAAGGAAAAAATAAATAAATAAGTGAAGCTTTTCCCCCAGAAGCGTCTTCCCTTAACTCTCCCCACCCAAGGTGGGCTGGGAAGGGCAGGGAGGGCAGCGAGGGCAGGGGAACCCCCTTGAGCCCCAGCCACCCAGGCCTGCCCTGAGACACCAGCGGCCTGCTTCCCAGGCACCCACACTACCTCCTGGCTGTGAGGAAGGCAGGTATGGAGTTTAGGGGGTGGTAGGGGAGTCGGCCCTCCCAGCAGAGCTTCCTGAGGAAGCCAGGATAGGGCTCCTGGCTTAGCCTGCCCTGGCTGCAGGTGAGGAAGAGGAAGGAGGGCAGCGAGGGCAGGGCAGGGCAGAGCAGGGCAAGGGTGGATGCCTGCCTGGGGGTTACCAGCTCAGGCAGCCCTGAGTGCAGCCCTGCCCCTGCTCCTTAGCAACTTCAGGCCAGTTACTGCCCCTCTCTTAGCCTCTACTTACCTCTCTGTAAAATGGGCACAGCAGCCTTTCCTCCTAAAGTCGTGAGTCTCAGCTTGGGGCGATTTTGCACCCAGCTCTGGAGACACCGCTGGCTGCCAGAAGGGAGGAAGGGGTGCTACTGGCATCTAGTAGCCGCGCTGAAGTCAGAGGTGCTGTTAAACATCCCCGGTGTACAGGGCAGGCCCCACCCACCCGCCCTCGGCATGGTCCAGTCCTGAACGACGATGGTGCCTCGGTGAGGGCAGGGTTAGGACAAGAGGCACGCACTACCCCAGCTGTGAAGTGGGAGCTTCGGTTCTGCTCAGGTACCGCTCAGAACCAGGCGTCAAAACCGGAGCTGGGGGAGGAGGGAGCGCCTTAGGAAAGGGGCGGGGCTCCGACTCTGGTTCCAATGACCTTGTCCTCTCCTTCTCCCCGCAGTCTGGAGGATGTCAGAGTTTTCCAAATGGCCACTGGCAGCTTTCCTTCCACCTTCCGGCCAAGGTCAGGGCCCGACCTTCGAGCCGCGTCCCCCGGGAGCAAAGACTGGTCCCAAGGATGCTGACACAGCAGATCCCAGTGGTGGGAGGTCAGGGAGGGTGGGTAGGTGCCCATGGGGGCCCTCTCCTGCTGGACCCCAGGAGCTTTGCGGAAGGAGCTGTTGCCCACCCCGCCCCATTAGCCTAACAGACGGGAAGTACCCCCTGCCTTAAGACCACCGCCCTGCTGCAGTGGCATTCATTCTCCAGACCCCCAGACCCCACCCGCTGTCCTTGTGCGTCAGGCCCAGAGGTCAGGGCCAGCTGGGTCCCCTGGGTCTGGGGCTGCCACTCTAATTTAGCGTGCACACACTGCCCCTTTACTGGAACAAAGCCTGGCTCCAGGGACGCTGACCACTCCTTCCCCGGCCCTCTCCTAGCTCCCCTCCCTCACGACTTTCTGAGAATAGCGCCCTCTACAGGTCCTGCGCCACGGCCTCCTCGGCACTCTGCTCTGGTGGGATTGCCCCTGCTGTGTGGCTCTAACTGATGTCCCCTTCTTCCATATCTAATTTCCTGGCAACTAGAAGGAAGATGATTTGGGCCAGCTGCCCCCTTCTCCTTGAAAGCAGCAGCAGGCCCTGTTCTAGACAGCTGTCGCCTGTGTTTGGACTTGAGGGGCAGGGCCTTGCAGCAGGGGTGGGTTTTAGTCTCTGGCCTGGAGACTCGGGCCTGGATGTCAAGCAGGGAGGGCCTGAGATTTAGGAATTGGTGAATCTGCACAGGACAGAAAACCTCATTTCCAAAGTTTGCATCACATCAAGGTTTATTTTTTATTTTTTCTCACACAATCTGAAGAATGGGGCAGCAGCACAGTTGATGTCTTCGGCTCTGCTAGATCTTCAGAGGCAAGTTCTGGGCTCCACCATCCAGAGGGAGATGTGCTCATATCAATGTTGCCAGAGGGCTCCTGCCTCTGCCCATCCCACCCCCAGCCTGAACAGAGCCAGGGAGGGAGAGAAGAGAGAGCCAGGGCCCAACATGGGTCCAACTGAGGCTTTGTGGGAGTGGGGAAGAGGAACTTTCTGGAAGCACCATCCATCACTCCTGTTTATACTTTGTTGGCCAGAATTGTGTTGCATGACCACTCTGGCCCACAAGTAGCCCCACATATGTGTTTTATTTTTACCTGGGCACTTTGGTCCCTCTAATTGGGGTTCTCTGAAGATGAGTTGGAGCCTGGAGACCTGCAGGGGAACTGACAGAAGGCACTTCCTTGGGGCTGGGAGCTGACAGGCAGCCTGGTGATGTGAATGCAGTGGAGAGCGGCCAGCAGAGGGCAGCATTGGGCCTCAAGTCATATTTAATACCCATCCTAGATGCTCTGCCTTTTCCAGGTGTAATCTCTTATTATTCCCAAGGCCAAGTTCTTTCAGCTCAGTCTTAGTTTCACTCCAGGAACCTGAGCAAAGGATCCAGGTCTGTTTCCCAGCCTGGAAAGAGCAGACGCAGCTAGCAGAAGCCAGAATAAGGGGTGACCAGCAGGAATAGTGAGAGCAATTAGGAACCCAGATGGGGCCATGGTGCTACTCAGACGTAAACAGGTAGTAGGAGAAGCCTTGAGAAGCGAGGGCAGGCAGTGGGGATGGTGACCCCCCAAAGCTGGAGTGCTGAGTGGCTGCAGAGACCTTTGGGTCCTCAGATAGCAAAGTACCTGAGTTAAACCCTGAATTCTAGGTGGCTTCCTCTCAAGACTCACTTCCCTCTCCCCTCTGCCACCCTCCCTGGTCCTCTGAAGGTAAGGGGAAGAAGTGGATGGCCTGAGGTGTATCTCTGCAGGGCGAATCTCTGGTTTCTCTGACCAGCAAAAGGGCTCTGGCCAGGCAGGCCATGGCCAAGGTAGCAGTGTGGTTTGTGTGGGGGTGGGGGGCTGTGACTTGATATTGGACTTGAGGCCTGGGGTCCAACAGGGCTGAGATGCCACGCCCATGCTGGACAGCTGTAGAGACAGATTACAGATCAGAGCATTAGATTCGGCCTTCGAGAATTCACTGTGGGCCACTTCCTCTGGCTCCTGTAGCAAAATGCCAAGATGCTCTCGTTTGGCCAGGGTGGGAGGTGGGGTGGGGTGTGTGTGGATGGGGGACAACCTCTCAGTCTGGGGAAGCTCCTAACTTGTAGTCTTTAGCAGCCTGGCCAGGGGAAATCGCCCTGCCTGGGGAGCCTGCCGAGAGGGCTGCCTGTCAACCTCACGGGACCATCTGGGAAGTGGTGGCCCTGATAGGGAGATCATTTCTTAAAGGCTATTTTGTGGGTTCCTCCATAAGCCCCAAACTTACTGGGGTATCCATCAACACAGAAAGAAAGGCCTGGGAGGCAGCAGTGAGCACTCTTTACTCTGTTCGGTTATACACCATCAGCCACCCACGGTGACCAGCTTCCACCCAGTCCCTCCTTACAGGGGACAGTTAATACAAACAAAAAATAGTTCTCTACAAAACCAAGTTTCCACCCCTCCCAACCCTTCTTTCTACCCCCAACCCCAGATGGTGAGTTCCTTGGTCACCAGGCCGCTGTGGGGCTCGGGGTCTGGTGGGTTGCAAAGGAAAATAAAGAATATAAAAGAGAATCGAGTCAGCGACTAGAGTGGTAGGCAACTGGAGTTCCGGGGCCGCTGGCTGGTGTAAGCCAGGGCGGGCGCAGGGGTGTGTGCAACAGTCCTGCGTGTATGTGAGGTCGGGGCGGGATCTGGGGGTGTTGGGGCGAGCAGCGTTTCTCCCGGCCCCCTGTCTCACGGACAGCAAAGGAAAAGAAAAGTGAAAAGAAAGAGAAATTAAGAAAAATAAAATAAAGAGGCGGCAGGTAATATAAAAGAAAAACTAAAACCCAAATCGCAGGCTGCAGGGGCAGGACCCCACAGCGCCCCAGCTGCGAAGGGAGGGCAGTGCCGGGCGGCGCGGTGCCGCGAGGCGGGAGCGGGAGGGCGGGAGGACTCTGCTGAGTAGCACCTGGGAGCAGCTCGGCCGCACCCTTGTCGCCGCCCGGCCTTGGACGCCTAGGATCCCCGGACGCGAAGCGCGGGGCGCATGGCGCAGAGCGCGCGGTCCACCCTCCCCGGCCGCGGGTCCCCGGGCAGAGCTCAGCAGCCCAGGCGGGCGGCCAGCCCTAGCAGCAGCAGGCAGCCGAGCAGGGTGGCGGGACGCGGGGCGGCCCCGGGCGCGCGGTCGCAGTCCAGGCCGCCGTCGTCGTCGGCGAGGTCGCAGCGCGGCTGCTCGCAGCGCACACCAGTGTAGCCGCGCGGGCAGGCGCAGCGCTGGTTCTGCAGGCAGGTGCCGCCGTTCTGGCAGAGCAGCTGGTCGTCGTCGCACACGTTGGCTGCGGGGCGGAGGGGGCAGTTGACGCGGCTGGTGGCTGGTCCACCCCCCATGTTGGAGCTTCTGTGACGGGCATAGGGGAACCCTTGGGGCACGGCCTGGACCAGGGCACGTGAGGCTCAGGGCGTACTTGGTGCAAAACGCCCCTGCTTGGTTGGTAACGACGCCCGGCAAGACCTGGCCCCGTCTGCCTCTGGCTGCCGCTCCCCCTGCTCCGCTCCGGCTCGGGCCTCGGCGCAGTTCTTCAGGCGCACCTGCCGCCTCGCCTCCAGAGCCCTGCCACGCTCTTCCACCCTCGGCTAACGCCCACTCACCCCTGGGCTCTCCACCCCAGCTCGGTCTCCCTAGAGGTTTCCACCGGGGAAGGACCCTGCCCACTAACACATTAGGCCCCGCCCACAGGGGGGGTCCCTCCCACCCCGCCCCGCCCATCCGGGCGGGCGCGCACTCCGCACTCACGGTAGCAGCCCTGGCGCCAGTAGTGCGTGGGGAGGCAGTCGTCGCACTTGGGCCCCACCGCGCCCTCGCGGCACTCGCAGAAGCCCGTCTCGTTGCACCGGTCGTGCACGGAGCCGATCTGGTTGCAGTTACATTCTGGGAGGACATGTGCATGGGCGCGCCGTCAGGGTGACCGTGGGTGCCATCCGCGGGGACCGCATCCCACCGGGCTTCCCACCTCTCCCAGCCGGGTCTCCCTGTCTGCTGGAGCCCGCGTCTGGACAGCAGGTGGAGACTGCCTGGAAAGTCTAGATCTCAAGGGAAGACTCCATCTTCCTCGCCTGGCCCTGGCGCTGTGTGGCTCGGGCTAGTCCCTTCCCCTCTCTGGACAACTGGAGGGGTACTCATTCTTTGCAGCCCTGAAGAGCTATGAGTCTGACAGGTGGCAGGCCACCAAGCATCTGTCTAGGAGGCTGTGGAGTGTGGGTATGAGGGGTGACCCCTCCACAGGGCTGCCCTCCTTCTGCCCAGCAGGATGGTGGAGGGGTCGAATCCCTCCATCTCCCAGTCGTGGAAGCCAGTGCTCTTACCGGGATTGGAGATAGAGACAGGGAGAGAAGGGGGCACCTCTAATCTGACTGGCCCGATGTAGCACTGGCAGCAGGATTCCGTTTCCATCACTCAGAGGAGATGGAGTTACCTGAAGGCTGCTGCCTTGGTTCAGGCCACAGCTCCAGCCTCACAGCAGCCCCCCCTCTGCACAGCCAGGGCAGCCTGCCGGGGTGCGCAGTGGGGCCCCCTGGCTGGCTGGCAGTGGGGACAGCCTCTGAAGCTGAGACCTGGTCTCTGCTGCACACAGGTGGCGGGCAGCCCGGGCTCCCCTCCCTAGGCTTACAGGGTGTGTTGGTTGGGTGTTATGGGTTTGGCTCTCTGGGATGGTCTGTCCCCTGTGTGGGCCCAAGGCCTCCGTGCATTTTCTTTTCCTCTACCCCAAACCCGTCTTGGAGTAGAGTGTTGAGAAAGCCAAGCAGGGCCCACAGGGCAGCTGGTGTGAGCTGGGCCTCTGCTTATGAAGCATTTGAAGGAGACGCTTCAGCAATAGAAGAGGTTGAAAGCCTTTAACCTGATCACCTCCCGATCTTACAGTGTGGAGTCAGAGAGGGCAAAGGACTGGCCCAAAAGCACACAGCAAGGCCAGCTCTAGAACCCAGCCTTCGCCTCTAGCTAGAGGCTCTACATCTCCAGGGAAGAAGCTACGGGTGGTCGCTAGCAGAGCAGCTCTGCAGGCATCTGTCCCTAGAGGCACCTACTGGAGGGGGCCCTGGGTTGGGATTTCTGCACCACCCAGGTGGTTTCACCCAGGGCCTCCGCCCAGCCCTGCCCTGGCTGCCTGCGGCCTGCACCTTACCGATGCAGACGTTCTCGTCGTCCAGCTCAGCCGAGCCGTTGCGGTAGTAGCCCAGGCGGCAGTGCTGGCAGTGCTGGCCCCTGGTGTTGTGCTTGCAGCTGACACAGGTCACCACGTTCAGGAAGTCGATGTAGCTGCAGCGGTTGGAATGGCCGTAGCACTCACAGTCTGGGCCGGCCAAGCGGGAGAGACACCCACGGTCAGTGAGCATCTGAGGAAACTGAGGCATGGGGCAGGAAGGACCCACCCCAGGACATGAGGGGAGGGAGGGAGGCATCTTTGGAAGAGGACCCAGAAGGTGCCCCAGGCCTCAGACACTGGTGTGGCATTTGGAAAGAGCCAGGCCTTCTAGCTCAAAGCCAGCAGGACCCATGCAGTCCTGTGGTCAGGGACCAGGAAGGGCATGGGCAGCACCTGCTACCACCTGGCCAGCTGCCAGGGCAAAGTGCTCTCGAAGGGTGCCCGCACACCAGGGTGACTAGAAACTGATTCATGCATGGAGGACAGGGTGGTGCTGCCAGGCTGTGAGCTCAGGGGAGGCAGTGCCCGAGTTCCTGGCTGGCCATCACGTGGCCAGGGCTCCGCGGATGGCTGAATGCATGCACAGATGCTGGACGAGAGGGAATGAGCCAGGAGCTTCTTTCCCGTGCTGCTTTGGAAGAGGGTTGGGAGAAAACCACCTGTCCCTGTCCCTACAGGACCGACCCTTTGTGATTAGTCTGAGCTTTTCATGGTTTTGATTGGCATCAGAGGGCAGGTTTTGCAGGGCCCTAGGCATCTCCCTGATCCCTCCTGGTCCCAGAGGGCTTCTGATGCTCGCTGATCCTGGAGAAGAGCCACCCCAGTGCCATCACGGGGCCGCCGCCAGCCCCTTCATGTGGTTCTTAGGCTGACTCCTGCCCAGTGGCTTTGCCAAAATCGTGGCCACCTGGGGCAAGGGTCCCAGGTGGACTCCACAGGGTGTGAGAGACGCTGGAGAAGCAGCCTATGAGAGATGGGGGCCTCTCCACCCATGGGCCTCCTGGACCACCCCTTCACCTCATCACTTCAGAAGGAGGAAGGGCATCTTCCAAGTGTCCTGAAGAGCAGCGCCAGTGACCAGAGTGGCCCAGATTCTTCTTCAACCAAGCGAGCCCCTGGGCCACAGCTCCCAAGGGAGTCAGGACAGGCTATTTCTGGCAGCAACTCTGCTGCCGTGGGCCTGCCCACTGTGCCCAGTTGGCTTCTGACTCATACTTGTCTCCAGCTCCCGTGGGGCCGGAGGGCCGGAGGGCAGAGAGGCGCAGTTTAACCTTGACCCAGCTACTCTAGGAGGGTTTTCTGAGCAGGACGCCAGTGGTCCTGTCCTGCACCCTTTTTTTCCAGTGGAGGTGGGGAAGAGATGTGGGGGGAGGGCTGGTCCAGCCCCAGGCCTTCTCTTACCTTGGAATTCTTCAATAGGCATCACTTGAGGAGATTTGGGCTTGAGCTGGAATAGTTTGGAGCTCTTAGCAGGGGTGGGGACAGCAGCGGAAGTGCCCGCAGCTTGGAGAGATGAGAAACAAGCTCTTTCACCTGCCACTGTCCAGCTGCCCCGGGGTGGGCAGCCCAAGCCCAGTGAGAAGATGGACAAAGTCTCCTGAGATGCCCTGGGCCAGCTCTGGGCCAGCCTTGTCACCTGCTCACTTGGAGGTAGGGGGAGGCCACCCTGGTGTCAGAACACATGCCCTCAGGGGGGGAGTCAGGCCCCTCTCAGAGACTGGGAGTCGAAGCACCTTGCTGCAGGTGAGCTCCCAGGGCCGGCCGGATTCCGTCTCTGAGACCATCTACTACCCATCTGGATCAATCCCCCCAAGTGACCTCTCTGCCTCCGACATCCCCCAGAGTGCCGAGCGAGACACTCCCTGTTGGAGGGTTTCTGACAGGATGAGAATCTCTCTAAGACTCCTGGCACGCCACCCTCCGCCTCAGCCCCCAAACTCTGTGGGCATCTGACCCACCATCTGAACCCAGCACTAGCGACCTGGGCATCTCCTGTCCTTTCTGAAGAGCCTCCCTGCACCACTAAGGTGTCTGTTACTGTCCCTGGATTCCCACTTCCAAGCGTTGCAAGCCAAGAATGCGGACGTACCTGTCTCCATCTTCTGGGATCCCAGGGAGGCCCCAGCCCCTGTTAGGGGTGAGCATGCCACTGTCCCCTCTGGGAGTCTGTGGAGACTTACTGGGTCCAAGGAAGGGAAATGATGGCTTCAGCTGGCTCTACCTGTCTCTGTCACCACGGGGAGGCCTCCAGGTTGCTAGGAGCTGAACTCCATAACTGTGGGCCCAGCTGGGGAGCCCCTTGCCAGCAGAGGGCACTCAAAGCCCTGCTCGCCGCTCAGAGATGGCACAGGGCTGAAAACAGGTGAGGGGCCAGCTCCCCTTGTGGAGCTAGATGGGCCTGTTTCCTACACATGTCCCCCCCTGACTCCCCATGAGGCCTGTGTCCCCCACTCCAGTGCAGAGAGACACTCTTGGCTTGTCCTCACGGCCTTCTGCTATCCCTCCCCGGCCTAGTCTGACCAGCAAGCTGACCAGCTTCCTGCCGCTGCCTGGCTGAGCCACCGCCCAGCCGCCCTCCCAGGTGCGCGCTCCCTTCTCCCTCACGCGCTCGCCAGCACCCTGTAGGTCTACCTGTCCCCTCTCTGGGCTCCGTCAATGCCTGTGATGAGGGTCCTGTGAACCGGGCGGCCAGTGAGAGGATTCCTGTAATGAGGGCAGTGTGGCCACCTGACTCTGACACCTGGGGGACTGTGGTGTCATGCCCTCCACGCAGCTGAGGCTGGCTGCAGAGCTCGGGCCTCCCCTCGCTGCTCTGGCCTGAGCTCCCAGATGCTTGTCTCTCTACACCCCTCCCTCAGTGCCTGGGATCTCCGTCCCACCCCGGTCCCCAACATGTGCACCTACTACCTCTACGAGGGACAGAGGGGCCCAAGGAGCTAAGGAGGGGCTTCTGGGGTCCTAAGGCCTGTCGCAGGCCCTGCCCCCCATACCTTCTGCACTGGAGGAAACCTGGGGCTGGGGGGAGCTCTCCCCAAGAGGGGCAGCTGTAGATGGCCTGGTCCACTCTTGCGGGGAAGAAGAGAAGAAGTCGAGTTATGCGAGGAGGTGACACCACCACACACCCACAGGCCCCTCATAAGAAGCAGCACTATGGAGGAAAGGCTCTGTCTACACTGGCCAGAAGACCTGGGTCCAAATCCACTACAGAGGCAGCATCTACACTACTGCAGCCCTGGGAGGTGCGCGCCCATGCACACACACACGCACAGTCATGTGCACACACACACACACACACGCACACACACATGCACACGCACACACTGCTAGACACCAGGGGGCCCCCATGCCTGAGAATCTGCGAGCCCTGGGCAGTCCTTCCTTCTGTGGAAAACTTGAACCTGGGGACTCTTCGACCCTCCCTGTGTGGTTCCCATTCTGACCAAAGGGCAGTGTTGGACCAGGTCCTGCGCCTGGCCCAGACTCTCTGCCGAGTTTCTGGCTAATGGCTGCAAAGGAGGATGCGTGTCCTGGCAGGGTACCCAATGTGTCCAGAGGCTCCCTGACACCTCTTTTCCAACCCCCAGCCAGGGACCGGAGTGTCCTCTGCCATCTGACCCACCTCCTGGGTCACAGCCCTCCCACCTCCCTCATTTTCTCTGGGGACCCGACATGGGTCGCCTGCCACACACCACAGTGCTCATCTCTGAGACCAACTAGGCACAGCGGGCAGCGTGGGCTGGGCTGGGGACGAGCTGCTCTGAGGGCATCCGAAGGACAAACCCAGAGGCTGGGGGGGGGGGCCGGGGGGGCTGCGGCTTCCCGCTTCCTGAAGGGGGCACCCACAATGAGGACGGAGGAGAAGAGACAGAATCTGCAGCTAACGTGGGCAGCACCCTTCCCAGCTGCAGCGAGGGCCTTGGACGTCAAGTTGACATTAGTGTGGCCTTCAGAGAGGAAACCATGCCAGGGGACTCAAATTGGCAAGGGCTTAATTAGAGCCGCAGCCCTCAGGCACCCTAACCCTAACCCCATCCAGGGCCTAGCGGGGAGGGACTAGCGCCCCCCCCCCCCCAGCTGAGGGAGAAACCTCGAGGCCAGGGAGTCTGACCAGAGGCTAAAGAGCCTGTTGGAAGGGCTGGAGAGGCCTGGGGCTATCTGGGGGCCAGGGTCTGGGGAGGGGAAGCCTCCCGCTGGGCTGTCCAGGACACGCTCAGGAGTGTGAGAAGAACGTTCCCGAGACGTTCCTGAGGCCCATCCAGAGCTAGGGGGCCAGGAAGCCAGGCCATAGAGGTGGTGCCACCTCACGGCGCCCAGGCCCGGGCATGGGTGGCAGAGGGGGCAGGGGCAGCTGAAGTCGGGGAGCCCTGAGCTCCCGTCCAGCATCTTCATAATCCTGAGGCCTTGGGCAGCTGCTCTTCCTTCCCTTCCTTTTCTTTTTTTAGAACAGCTTTATGGAGGTCTAGTTCACCACCATAAACCCCGCCGCTGCTTCCTAAGCCTCAATCCCACTCCCAGCGGGACTAGGAAAATGACAGCCTCCGTCACCTCCCCGCAGAGCAAGGGGCACAGCACAGCAGAGCGCAGCTCTGGGCTGGGCGATGCCCACTCTCACCAGCTGGAACATCACCCTACCCACGGGCCTTCGGGCGCCCTGGGGGCTCCAGGTTAAGGCTCTAGGGGAGGTGAGGACCCTAGACACTGAGGGCTCAGCCCACTGGCTGTCACCCTGAGCCACCGCTTCCCTTAACACTCGCTGCCTGGCACGGGGCGCAGGAGGCAGGGCCCACAGCCTGCCCACCCAGATGTTTGTTCTTGAGTCTGGAGGGAGGGTGTCTCCTGCTCCCAGCCAGGGTCCTAGGGACCTTCATCATGCAACCCTTTGGGGTCACCACTCTGACCCCTGTCTCCTTTCATGCTCAACCTCAGGGTCTGCCCTGCACCCCTCACGCCAAATCAGAAGCAGCTTTGGAAGAGGATTCAAGGTTGCTCAGAGTGCCCAAGTGGTGGGGAGGGTGGCCTGGCCCCCCGTGGGAACGGGGCAGACCCCCTCCCCTTCCTGGCCATTTTGCTCCTATCTGCCCTTCACTGTAGCACAACCGCAGTCAGGAGGCCGGGTCACTTATGTAGGAAGCCCCGACTTCTTCACCCCAGCTCTGCCCGGGAGGCTCCTCTGAAACACCATGGTCCCATCTTAGTTTGAGTGTCAGGGTGTCCCTTCGACCACTGGCCCCCCTGGCCCCTTGGCCACACTGGGATCAGGACCCTCCCAGGAGTGCCTCAGAGGCCAGGGGAGGAGGACTTTGGGAGCGGGAAGTGATGCCTGGTGCCTGGCTGGGGCCTGATGACAGGCTGGCTCAGCGGCCTGGAGGTCCCCTTGGGCCACACTCTCGCACGCCAGGGCACGAGTGCTTCCTACTCTAGGAGGCGGGCCCTGCCCAGGGCCAGGAGCAGGAGCAGTGGGTAGGGGACACTGGGATCACAGGCACCCACCTGTGGGCAGTGGGGTACTGGGGACTCTGGGGGCCTGGGCAGCAGATGTGGAGGGGGTGGAAGCGATGGGCTCCCCGCTTATGGCCACGGTGGCCATGGGGGGCTGGGGGGCAGGGTCTTTCCGGGACCTGCCGGCGCCTGGTGAGAGATGGGAAAGCAAGAGGAGGTGAGGGTCGGGGGAGCCGGGCACCACCAAGAAGACTGTGCCGATGCCGGCTGTGCACACCCGCGTCCCCTGTGGGGCCCTCCCTGCCCACTGGAGTCCCCGTGGGGGGCAGCCAGGTTGGGGAGGGCAGCTGGATGGGGTATGGCCCACGGAGCTGTGGTAGAGGGTGTCAAATGTCTTAGAAGCACTTCCGAGATTTGGGGCTTGCCACCAGCCGCCTGTTTGACAGGGGCCAGCCCCTTCCTGCTGGCTGCCAGAGCAGAAGGCAAGCCCTGCGCCCCGGGGGGGGGGGGTGCTGCCAGGAGGGCGTAAGTGAGCTAGTACCCAGTCCTAGTAGCCGGGTGCCTGGAGCCCTGGGGCCTGGCGACCTGTCCAGATGGTAGTAACAGCCGGTGGGAACCCCCGCCAGCACCCTCAGCCTCCTCATGACTCCCAGGACTCCCTTCCTGCAGGTGACCCACCAGTCTGACCTGCCCTGGGAGTTGAGCTGAGCTGGAAGGTGGGGGGCAGGATCTGTCACTGGCAGGAGAAGAAGGCCCCCCTTTCCTTGCCTAGCAGGAGAGACTCCTCCCAGATTTGGGGAGAGAGAAGAAGCCAAGGAATGAGTGGCGAGGGGAGCAGGGAGTGGGCCCAGGGGTCTAGGGGACCTGTGCAAAGGCCCTGAGGCTTCCAAAGCAGCACTAATGAAGCTCCTGGGGAGAAACAAAGGTGCCGGAGAGAGGCGAGGAAGCAAATGAGGGTGATGAGCAGAGGGAGCGCGAGGCCAGAGGGACGTCCAGCCCCTCCCTTCTCTGCTGCTCTTTCGGGACATACAAGGACGCTTATGTAGTCTACTTACTGCCAAAGGCGGAGCCCGCAGCGGCACCTGCGGGGAGACAAAGGGTCACAGAGCTGGCTGTGGGGGCAGAAGGGGACAGCTGTCTCCTCCCTGCAGAGGAGTGGCAGGGCAGGGTGAGCCCTCGGAGGTGTCCCTCCCTCCGAAGTCCCAAGCTCTGCCCCACTGCACTGCGGCAGGAGGAGCGACCCCTGGGCCCGGGGACCTCGGCGGAGGACGAGCCCATTTATTCCCACTGCCACCAGAGAGGAGGGGCCCACTTTGCAGATGGAGAAACCAAGTCTGGGAACTGTGAGCCCCCACGTGTCCGTGAGTGCCAGGCACCCCCTTTGTATTCGATTTCAGATTTGGGGCCCCACAGTGCAGGCAGGGACACGGAGGTGGCCCAACAGCCCGCCGGGAGTGCCTGGCTGCCCTGTGTTGAGGGGTCTCCGCTGGGCAGCGTGAGCATCCCTGGAACGGCAGCCCCACATGGGGTCCTGATGTCCTGCCCTGCAGGGGAGGAGGGGGCGTGGGGAGGAGGCCACGGGGCGAGGCCAGGCGCACCCTGAACCGGGCTTCCTGTGCCTCAGGAGGGAAGGAGGCCTGGGGTGTCTGACCGGAGGGAGGCCTCCCCCAGAGCTGGGGACAGAGGCACAGCCACAAACAGCGGGCAGGTGTTCCTGAGAAAGGCGTGTGGTGGCCCTAGGGCACATGGCTGTGGCCCCCACAGTCCGGGGAGGCGGAGGACGAGCATGGGGCATGGGTGGCGGGGTGTGGAGGGCCAGGCAGAGCTGACTGCAGGGAGCTCAGATGGACAAGGTGGCCCCCCACTGGGGCCTAGAGGGTGAGGGAGCAGTGGTCAGGGCAGAGGAGGCTCCAGGCTGCAGGACAGTCACAAGAGACGTCAGGAAAGGGATGTGGGGAGTTGGGGCTCAGGGGTAGGGGATAGTGGGGTTCTCCCAGCAGGTCCGATGAGTAGGGGTGCGTTCGGAGGGTTCCCAGGGCTCTGAAGCAGGTGGCCCCCAGAAGGGACGGCCTGAGGGGAAGTGGGGGGTGGAGGGCCGTGGGGTTCCTCAGCAGGGCTGAGGCAGGTTGGGGGGCACAGGCTCTGGGAAGGGAGGGAGCCTGGGCAGGTGTGGGCGGGGGCTCCAATCAGGTGACCCCCGCCCCGGCAGCTCCCCTGGGGACTATGCTACTTGCTGGGATGGGGTCATGGAGAGGGGAGGAAGGGTTGACCTGGGGCTGGGACCAGCTGCATCTCCTCCTCTGTCCTCTCCCTGTTGCCCCAGAGGCAGGGGACCCAGTGACACAGCACCCCTCCTCCCAGAGGTCCAGGAGGACCCCTCCTTCCTGGTGACGCCTGGGGAGGCAGTGGGGGGCTGGCTCCAGGGCTGTCTCCCCAAAATGGGAGCTGTCCCATCCACCCGCTGTGGAGAGGAGCGGAACCAGGCCAAGGCCAGGGCTGACGTCTGTCTGTCCATGCTGGTCAGATAGGCGAGGACTCCCCGCCTGAGGCGAAGGTGGGGCGCGCGTAACAGCAGGCCAGAGACCTGGCAGTGGACGCGGGCAGACAGGAGGCCCTGCAGAATCCTTCCTGGAATGGGGGAGAGGAGCTGGGAGTGCGGGCAGGGGGGGGAGGCGGGCGGGACAGGCCTTGGGACAAAGCGGAGGCAGGACTGCCAGGGGAGAGGGTGACACATTGAAAGAAAAGGTTCAGGACAAAAGAGATGGGGAGGGGACCTGGGAGGAGGGACCAGGCAGGGGGTGGGCCGCACCAGAGCAGTCAGTCTCTGTGCCTTTGAAGACCCTCCAGTGCTGTGAGGTGCTGGAGCATCGCCCGTTCAAAGTCCTGTCACGCCGGCCCAGGCCCCTTGTGTGACATGCCTGTCACGGCCTTGCCGAGCTTCAGCTTTGATCCGCCTAAAGCCACATGAATCTTTCCCCGTCAGGGCGGGTGCCCAGCAGGGCGGGGCGGTCCTGGGGCAGGAGGCTGCTGCCTGCCCTTGGCGTGGTCCGGGAGGTCTGGACCCCACCCTGGCCGTGACTCTTGCTGTTGTGCCGGGAGGCCCCGAGGTGGCTGGGTGGTGGAAGTGGCAGTTCGTCAATGTTGGGGGGAGGCCGGGGGGCATGCAGCGGGCCCTCTGTAGCCTCCGATGGGGACAAAGGACAAAGCCCTGACAGGTGTTGGACACGGGAAGAACCAGAGGCGCTCCAGGGTCCCAGGGGCGCTCCCCGAGCCAGCCAGGCCCTTCTCCACTCGCAGCCCAGCAACTCCCTGGGGTCCCTGATTTCCTGGAGGCACCTGTGGCCTACACTGGGGGCATGTGGTGAGTGGGGGACCCCTGAAGGGGTCTGCGATGCTGACCCTTGTGGGCAAACCCCTGCAAGGCCTTCCTGGCACTGGGGAGCGGGGGAGGGTAGGACTGGGCAGGCCCTGGGGCTCACCGAGGACCTCAGGGGGTGCCTCAGAAAACAGGAGAACAAGAGCCCCACATCCAGGGGCTGGGCTGGAAACGCCCAGGGAGGGGCCCCTGCAGCATGCGACACCATGAGACACGCGACAAGCATCCCGTGACATCCCGCGTGGGTCCTGCTTGCCTGGAGGGGGGGTCTCCACCCCCTGCTTCCAGGGGCCTCCTGCCTGCTTCTCAGTCAAGGGGGGAAGGGCAGCAGGAAGGGGGCTGGCCAGCTCATCCCGGGTTCCCCTGGGGCAGTGGGCCCGCGTGCCAGAGGGTCTCGTCACAGGCTCCCAACAAAATGTGTGTGTGTGTGTGCGCGTGCGCGTGTGTGCGTGCACACATGCACACACCCAGGCCTGCGTACATCTGTTAGTGTGTGTGTGCTTGTAAGCCCAAGGACACAAGTGTGTCCATATGTGTGCCAGGTGCACATCTGTGGGCTGCAGCCAGGCTGCCGGGGGCCGGGGCGTACGTACAGGCGTTGGGAGAGCCGTGGGGCAGCGGCAGGTAGGAGCCGGCGCGCCAGGCCCGCGTGCGGAAGTTCTTCTTGCACCTGCCGCAGTCGGGGCCCGTGGTGTTGTGCTCACACTCGCACTGCAGGCTGCCCTCGCGCACCGAGCACAGGTTGGCGTGCAGGTTGCACTTGCACCTGGGGAGACCCAGAGAGGGCAGAGAGGTCAGCAAGCGGAGGGCAGGCCGGACGGAGCGCCCCCCAGGAGCAGGCTGGGTGGTGCCGGGCTGGCCTAGAAGGCACCCTGCAAGGCCACCAGCCCAGCCTGCACCCAACTCCTCCTCTGGGACAGAAACTCCCAACTCCCCGTCCTGGGGAGGGTCTGCGGCACTTTGAGACCTCTTCCAGCTGGAGCCTGGACCTGCAGTCCGTCCCTTCTCCCAGCGTGTGGTTTCCAGGGTCCGATGCCGCTGACGGGACGGGCTGATCCCTGGTCCCAGTCGCTGTATTTCTAGGAACTCAGCTCACCTGCGCTCCTGACTGAAGGCTGACAGGTAGCAAGCGCTGCTCCCGGCCCTCCTTACTCGGACAGGGACCCCACCAAGGCGGCTCCTGTGCTACCCAGCGGTGGCCCACACCTACTTCCTGGAGGGCAGCAGAGAACCCCAGCTCCCAAACCCGCCAGTTCATCCACACATGTATTATTCATTCATTCATTCAAATATTTATAGGCAACTCATTATTCTGAAAACTGGTAAATAAAGGGAAGAACCAAGCATTGATCCTGCCTGTCCTACACAGACTGTACCTCAGGGCCACTGAACGTGGAGGGAAGTTTCTTTTTATAGAAGCATTTCATGTTAGGATCAGCAGCCCCAATGAATAAAGGGCTCCGGACGTTGAGAAGCGACGCCCCGAACATCACAGACAGAGACAACCCGAGAGAGTTTCCTGTAGGAGAAACGCCCCTGCCCAGAGCCACTGAGGAGACTGAGTGGACTTGAATGGGACCAGACAGTTCAGAGGATGGAGCCGCTTCCACACAAACCAGGGACACAGCCGCACGATCCAGGCTGCAGGAAGGGCCGGAAGGGAGGATGGATGGCAGAGAGGGGACCCCGATCTAGAGGCCCTCAGCGGCCATCACCCCGGGCAGTGTGAGCCTCCTGGATTTGGTTCCCACGCTATGTACCCTCCACCACACACGGGATCCGTGGAACTTTGGACGCTGACTATATTTTCTGCTGCTAACGTTCATCGGGTGTGACGATGATGATATGGTCATGTGCCACAGACAGAGTCCTTGTCTGTTACAGAGGTACCACAGATAATGGCAGGTGAAATTAGCTGACGACTGGGATTTGCTTTCAAATACAAAAAGGGGAAACATGGACTGAGATACTAACGAAGCAAGAAGCACCGCTCGTGGACAGCTGAAATGACAGGCGCGTCATGGTGGATCCCCTCTTCTTTCATCTGTGTGTTGGAGAGTCTCCACAGTACAAGGTTAGAGAGAAAGAGCTTTATATTCTGATACGGGAAGATTTCCAAGATATACTGTCAATTTTTGGAAAAAGCAGATTGAAGACTGATGTGTTTAGTAGAATCCCATTTTTATTAAAATATGGAAGGAGAAATATTCACAGGGTTCCTGTTAAGAGGCAGGCTCTAGCTTGGCACAGTGGCCATGCCTGTAATCCCAATGGATCTGGAGGCCGAGGGGGGGGATCACAGGTTCAAAGCCAGCCTTAGCAACTTAATGAGGCCCTGAGCAGCTTAGTGAAAACTTATCTCAAAAAATAAAAAGAGCTGGGATGTGGCTCAGTGGTTAAACACCCCTGGGTTCAATCCCTGGTACCAAGGAAAAACAAGAAACAGGCTCTGATCCGAGAGCAGGCGTCTGCTGTCCACAGGGCAGAGGGGCCGCTCTGGCGGAGCCTCAGGTCCAGCTGAAAGACGATCTTAAATATCAGTAATGGGCGTGGAGGCCAGGAAGAAGGACAAGTAGGCCACCCTGGTGACACTGGACAGTAGGTCCAGAACCCTGGCCCTGTGGAAACTGGAGGGAGCCTAGGGCGTCTACAGACTTGTTACTAAGTTACTAACCACTGACCTTCATAACCGTAACAGGTTGCTAACAGGGAAACTGCAGGGGAGACGGACTCACGGCAACTTCCGGCCACAAGTCTCTGCAAACCTGAAACTGCTCTAAAGGAGTCTCCTAATTATTGCAGTCCACTGTCCTTTTCAACTGTGTCAGTGCCCAAGCGCTACATAAAGGGGGAGCAGGGGGTCCCGATGCCGTCTGAGGGTGCAGAACGGGTTTCTAGGAAGACAGCATCAGGCAGAATAGAATCCAGCTTTGAAGGAAATAAGAAAGTAGTTTATTCTACTCTAAATATTTCTCCTTGCAAATTTTGATAAAAACAGGATTCTCCTAAACCCATCAGTCTGCGATTTGCTTTCCCCAGATATTGACAATCCATCTCAGAAATCCTCCCATATCAGAATACGAGGGAAACATCAAATATGAGTGACCAGCTCTGGGAGCATGGATCCACGTCTTCCGGAAGGAGAGCTACGAAGAGGAAGAAGTAGCCACCACTCCTGGGGACAGATTCAGAGGCCGTGCACATCAGCTCATTCAGGGGCACCCAAGGCAGGGAAAGGTGTGGAGGGTTTCTGCCCCTGGACTGCGGGACGTCTTCCTGCGTCTCAGTGGGAAGACTGGTCCCATTGGGGCTGCTCCTTGACAAGTGGAGGACCCTTACCAGGCCCAGCACACACCCCAGGAAGTCTGCCCACTGTGAGGACAAGCCACCGGTTTCCCAAGGCAGAGGTGGCCCCTGCTCAGCCGCCTTCTGAAAGGTCAGCCGCTGGCACTTGGTTGGCGGGGTCTATTGTGATCTGGTTTCTTCTGAAACATCACAGCAGTTTTAAACTAGAACCTGCAAGGGGATTAAGTGCCGCCAGCCAGAAAGGGAGAACCTTCTAGAAACAACAAGAGCATGACGGAAGCCCCCTGGGGCTGAGAGGAGGTCAGAGGGAGGAAGCAGCCTCTCCAGGGCACGGGGTGGGACAGCCAGGGGCGGGCGGAGTGTCCTGCTGGGTGTGTGCTCCATCTCCACCGTTGCCCCGGTGACTGGTTGGCTTGGGAGCAGAGGGAGAAGGCGGGGACCAGGGACGGCACCTTGGGCCCTGTCCCCTCGTGCCAAGATTGTGTTCTGAGGGCCGGGACGTGGCTCAGGGGTGGAGCCTGACTAGCGGGGTGGGGTCTGGGCTCCGCCCCAGTTCTGCAGAAAGAAAAGAACACGGTTCCTGGCTGTCTGGCCGGTGCCCTTCCCTGCTGCTTCCCCCACGGGCTCTCACACCGCCTTCCCAGGGCGGGGCACTGAGCCGTCCAGGAAGTTGAGGGCAGAAGGTTTTCCCCGGCCTAGGCTGGCTCCACGCGGGGTCTCTGGGCCTTGCTGCAGGATGGGAGCCCGCGCAGCGTGGGTTTCTGCTTTCAGCACCCCTTCCATGAGTTCCCCGGGGCAGCACTTATTCCAGAAGAGCCTGGCGCTAGAGGCCACTGTCAGGTGCACCTCCCCCGAAGGACGCGTCCATCTTGCAGTGGGTTGGTGGGAAGGAACCGGCCGTCCCTCGGGAATTCTCTGTGTGGCCAGATGGCAGGAGACTCTCAGGTTAGGCACCATCACGTTGTCAAATTCTACTTCAAGCCACAGGCAACGTTCCTAACACGAACGGTGCCCAAATGTGTGCCCAAATGTATGCCAAGTGGGTCTCACTGGAACCTCTTGTCACCTTCATGTTACCAGCAAGGACACCAAAACTTGGAGAGGTGTAGCCCCTTGCCCAGAGTGATGGGGCTGCCCTCAAATGTCACTGGGGGTAGAACCCAGAGGAATCTGCCTCCAGAGGCCAAGCCACCAGCATGGGATAGAATAGGAGCTGCCAGACAGTGGGACACGGGGTCGGTGTCGTAGCTGGGGCTGGAGGCGATGTGGTTCTCTTCTCTGTCAGTTCTTACACTCTCAGCATCTCTACAGCAGCAGGCGCAGCTCTCCTCTGCACAGGGCAACAACGTCACCTCGCGGAGCACGGAGGGCCTTCGGGCAGTGGCGAGTCTTGTCATCACGATGGTGGGTGTTGACAGCAGGGGAAGCTGGGACAGGGCTGGGGACATGGGACATCTCTGCACCTGAGGCTCAACTTTGCCAAGAATCTAAAATTGCTCCAAAATACAGTCTGCGTTTATTTACAAGCAGGAAGGGAGGCGGCTTGCTCCCAAGCGCACTCCTGTCCTGGTAGGAGCAGCGAGTCCTTCCAGCCTTGGGGGCTGTTCCGCAAGCCGCCACTTTTCATATGCACCGTGCGCTGCTTGTGTCCCCCTGGAATTCTCTGGAACAGAATCCCAACGCACAGCAGAGGCCCTGTCCATCAGCATTAGCTGATGGTGAGCTGTGTGGGCTGAGCTCCCCAGTCCCGTCTGGAACCCCACACGCTCCCAAACCCATCATTTGGAGCGTGGAAACGAGGCCACAGTGGAAAGTCCCTCGCCTGAGCTCAGGCTGGGGGTCGAGCCACATTGCGGGAGCACTAGAGACGGCACAGATGACCTCAGGCTGAGCTCATGAGACGCACATGTGCAAACATTCCCAAATCCAAGACATCCCAACACCCCAGACGCAGGCAGCTCCGCCTGGTTCCTTTAGTCCACTTGGCTAGCTCAGAGGGAATCCTGCCCCGGAGAACTCAACAGCAGCACCAGCCAAAAAGGGACCGAGAAGAAGCCTGTTCACTCTCTGGAGTCCCAGTCCCTCCACCCGCACATAGTGCTGTGGACCTACTATGTGCTCAGCTCTGGAGAGGCCCAGAGGGGCTTGGGCAGGCACTTGCTGGCCTCAAGGGCTCTTCTTCCTGGGAACACTGGACCCCAGAGATGGTCCACAGCAGAGACCAGTTCCTGTGCATAGACCTTTTTGGTCAAGGTTATGATGTCCTCCAAAACCCCCAAGCCCCACTCTCTGCCCACTGCACAAGAGTCACATGCACGTTACTGTATTAAAGGCTCTGACAAGTCCTGCAGGAAAGAAACCTGTCTGACTTTGTCTGATAAAAGTTTGTTTGCAGAATGTACTTGACCTCAGAAGGTTTCAGGTTTTTTTCCTTCTAAATTCCTATTTAACACCCCACTGAGCCAGCTGGAGAGGAACACCCCAGTTGTATGAAGCCAGGGATATTCTCCACACCATTGGCCTGAGGAAGGGATATTTTTAGATATCAGCTACATAAAGAAAAGATTGCCATCAACTCTGGGTGATCACATTGACCTTGACTTATTAAAAATGCATAAGAGCCCGGCTGAATCTGAGCAGCATATTGCAACCACGATAACAGGGAGCCTGAGCTGTCAGGGCTGGACTGGCCTGGGCGCACGGGGTGGGGAGCAGCCTGCTCAGGACCATGCAGTTGGTCTCTCCTGACCCAGCCCAGCTGTCCCTCCCTGACCCAGGCTCTGCTCAGGCGCCATCCTGCCAGCCCCACTCCCCAGTCCTGTCTCTGTGGGAACATGAGACAATGTCCTGGCCTGTCCCACGCCCTGCCTGAGCCCTGGGATGAGCGCCATGCCCCCTCTTCACTGCCCTCCCAGCGTGGCATGGGACGGCTGGTCAAGGGCTGGCACAGAGTCCCAGCCAAGGGCAAGCACTTCTTGGTCTTCCTGACTTCTCTAGGTGCTCGGAGTGACACCGTGCACGTGTGTGTGAGTGTGTGTGTGTGCGCGCGCGCGCGAGCATGTGCGGTACTTCGGAATGGGGCCTGACTTCTCCAGCTCTCTGGTGTCCCTCTCTGTCCCTTGCCTCTCTGCAGCATGTGCTCCGATCCTGTCGTCCTCTGAGCTTTGCACCCGCTGTTCCCTCTGCCTCCACAGTGCTTCCAGGCTCCCGCCCTCCTCCTGGAGCCCACACTTAGGGGCAGTGTCAGGCCCCAGGCCAAGTGCCACTTCTCAGGGCAGCCTCTGCCACCCCTCCCTGCGGGTACTCTCCCTGGCTGTGGAAGTCCTCACAGTCACTGTCATCTCCCAAGGGGACATCGAGGTGATCTGGGGTAGAGGGTGCGTGAAATGCTGAACGGCTCCATAGGCCGCCATCTAGTTTTGAACAAGAGTATTTTTTTCAACAAACTGATCAAACAGAACTGTGACCTCAGGAGTGTCATTGCCCAGGTGAGGCCAAAACATTTAAAGTGAGAAATACAACGGGGTGTACACCGGCATGTGGCCAGACCCTCATGTCCCACCGCATGAAAAATCAACTCAAAATGGACCAAAGACCTAAAGGTAAGAGCAAACCCCAGAAACCCTCAGGGGGAAAATTGGGAGTGAATGGTCAAGACTTTGGATTAAGCAACAGTTTCTCAGAAATCACAAAACAAAGGCCAACGTGGGAAAACAGATACCCTGGACTTCATCAAAGCTAAATATCTTTGTGCTTCTAGAAGGTGAAAAGACCACCCACTGATGGGGAGGAAAGGTTTGCAACTTTCATATCTGAGGAGGGACCTAGGTATGATATGGGATGAACTCCGACAGCTCAAAAATAAAAAGACTGATAACCCAAGGTCTAAAATGGAGGAAGGATCTGGATGGTCACTCCTTCCAAGATATGTGAGCTGCCAGCGGGCAGGTAAAGTCGCTCAGCTCTGGCCACCAGGGGAATGCGCATGGAAGCCAGGAGGAGCTGGCACTTCACACCCCCAGGTGGCCAGGGGAGAAAGAGGCGCCACCGAGGGTGTGGGGGGGTGGGAAGCAGCCCTCCAAGGCAGCCCTCTGCTGGAAGGGCTCCGTGCGCCGTAGAGAGCTGGGCAGGGGCCGGCCATCCCAGCCCAGGTGCGCGCCCAGGAGGGACGAAACACAAGTCTGCGAGAGCCCTCCGCAGGACAGCTCGGGCAGCACCAGGCAGACGCGGGGGCGGGACAGCCGGGTCCGCAGACAGAGACCAGGCTCTGCGCAAGGGCAGCGGGAGCTTTTCAGCCTTAAAACCAGATGGAGCACGGACGGTGCTCCTCGGCTGCACCTCGAAAACCTCCTACAAAGTGAAACAAACCGGACACCAAAGGGCAGCTGCCGTGAGTCCATTCGTACAAAATGCCCAGCGTCCGAGACGGACAGCAGGTCAGGGCTGGGCTCACGGGGAGGCAGGACTAAGGGAGTCCCCTAAGGGGGCCGGGTTTCTTTTTAGGGCCACGAAAATGCCCTAACACTGCGCGTGGCGGTGGTAGCACGCGCTGGGGATGCTCCAGAGGCCACTGAGTAGCGGGTTTCAAATGGACGGGTTGCAGGGCAGACGGGGGAGGGGTGCGGGGACATTGGAGGGGGTGCCTGGGCCAGGGGCCGCTCCGAGGTGTGCTCACTCCACGTACAGCCCGGTCCCTCTGGGCCTCGGAGGCTGCCAGGTAGAGACAAGGACCCTGGGGGCTCAGGGCGCAGTCGGCTGGGCTGAGCGCCCGGGGGAATTGGCACAGCCCTTCCCCACGACCACCATCTCCATCCTGCCCAGGCCTGGGAGGAGGAGCGCGCCCTGAAGTCCCGCAGCTGATAAGTGGCAGAGCCAGGCCTCCGCTGCGCTGTGGTGTCCCCAGCCCTCCCCAGAGCCCCGAGGCATCGGTGGGCAGGTTCTCCCGTCTGAGTGAGCACGATCCTGCTTGGCCTGGGCTGTCCTGAAGATCACGGACGTGGCCGCTTGTGATGGGGTGGGGGTGGGGGGCAGGAGGGAAGGGACACCCGCTAGTCTGCCGCCTGCACACCCAGGGCTGGGGCAGAATGAGCCCCGACACTGTAGGGGCCGCATGGGGCTGTGTTCCTTCCTTGTGCCCTTCCCATGGACGCGAGAGGGTGGCCCTGTTCCCCTGCCCACTGGCCTGGATGCTCTGCCACACGCTGTGTGGCCTTAGTCAAGTTGCTGACCTTGCTTTATTCCCACTTCCCATCCCTGGGATGGCTGTCGGGAGCCAAGGACCAGATGAGACACAGGCTACAAAGAGCTGCTTGAGGTGGAGAAACACTCAGTGAATGCCCTTTCCCATTTCTTATACTTAACAGCGTCTAGAGCCAGGGATCCCGAAAGCTTTCCGTGAATGAACGTTATCTAGCTCTTCACAAGAGCCTTAAAAAGAAGACGTTACTCCTATCAGACAAGGGAACGAGGCACAGAGAAGTTAAGCAAGTTGCTCAAGGCCACACAGCAGGTGAATCCTGCTGTAGGAAGGGTCTCATACAGGCAGCAGGCAGTGGCCTAAAGTCTCAATGTGTATGGGGGGGTGGGGGGCAGAAGTGCAACCAGGCCACCACCCCTGCAGACCCAGGCCCGTGCCTCCTCCCGCCCTCAGACCAGTGTCCTTCTGTGATTCTCTTCCCTGTCCCAGAAGGCCAGTGGGAGATGAAGTAAATAAAATAAACAAGCAGCACATATAAATAATTCACCGAGCACTCGTACGCGGTCGGGCGCTGTGAAACCCACAGGCCCACTGCTCCCGCTCTGCAGGGGAGAAGGCAGGACTGCCACAGTCAAGGCCTCTGGGTGGGAGCAGGGCTTGGGGTGCACTTCAGAGCCTGGCCTTCTCCAAACAGAGGCAGCTCCTGAAAAAAGGGATCCTGGCTCATGTCCCCCCAACGCGGGCCTCTGCCTGCGTCCAGGGCGGGGCGGCGTCCCGCGAGGCCTCCGGTCCCGATTTCTCCCCTCATCTGTGGGGTCAGTTTTCCCAAGGAATCACTTACTGAAGCTGACCTTGGAGCGCTGTCAGCCTCCCCGGAAAGCCACCAGCTGGGTCACCTGACCCGCTAGGCAGCCCTTCACTTGTCCAGCAGAAAAAAGCAGGACTCAATCAGGAACCGAGGGGCAGTTCGAGGCTGGCCTGCCTCCAGGGAGGTTCCCTGCCCCCGGACCTGGGCCCCAGCAGAGCCCCCAGTGTCAGCTTTGGGCAGCAGTGGAAAAGGTGCCAACAAGCACAGTGACACACACACACACACAGGGACACTTGGCCAGCAGCCAGGTCTGGCCCGGCCCTGCTGCTGATTTGTTGGTGACCTTGAACTCACCTCTCTGGCCCTCAGACCCCTTCAGCTACTCAAGGAAAGGCTGCGGGGTGTCTCACACACCAGCCTTGGTGCTTAACTGTCTGGGGGCCTCACTCTGCCGGGCACACAGCAGGTCCTCCATGTCTGAAAGGTGGGAAGGCGTTTTGCGCTCTGCGGTGACCAGACCCCTGCTTAAACCCGTCCCCCCACGTCGGCACAAACGTGGGCAGGTCTCACGGTGGCCTGTGGGACTGGAGTGAAGCTGTTCCCCTTGTCCAGGTGACACTCAGCAGCTCAGCACAGGGTCCGGCTCAAAGCGAGCCCCCCACCAACACCAGCTGTCAACACTGTTGCTGTTACTAATGGCCAAGAAGCCAGAGAGGGAAGGTGGGGGCACAGGGTGTCCGAAGCAGAGACCCCTTCCCTGGCCACCCCAAGGCTCAGGCTGTCCTGCTGACATTCCACTCCCGCAGCCATCAGACCCCTGAAGCAGACATGATCAGTGTTCTCCGGGGCCCTGGGGTCTCCCCCAGTGGGATGTATCCTCTGGTCTCTTGAAGTCACTTCTCCAGAGTCCCTTGCCCCATGGTTGCCAGATTTAGCAAATAAAAGTCCAATGTGGTAGCCTGGGACAGTGACCTGTGGTCTCGGCTACTCAGGAGGTTAAAGCACGAAGAAACTAGAAGTTCAGAGTTCAAGGCCAGCCTTGGGGACAGAGGGAGACCTCAACTCAAATGGAAAAAACAAAAAGAGTAATAAAAATACAGATGCCAGGTTACACTTGACTTTTAGATAAACAATGAATGATTTTTTGTTAGCATAAGTATATCCCATGAAATATCTGGGACATACTTATACTAAAGTTATTCCTTGTTGATCTGAAATTTAAACTTAATGGGGCATCCTGCATTTCATTTGACAGCTCCCCCCACCACCTCTGCTCAGCATGTGGCTGAGATTCACCTTCTGCCCTAACCCTGACCCTTCTCACTTCCTGGTGTGAGGTGCACCCACTCTCCTGCTGGAAGCTGGGCCTGCTGGCCCTCTGTCTACCCACGGACAGAGAGCTGCAGTGACCTTCTCAGATCAGTTGTCTCTTTTTCTGGAATTGGCGGGTCCCCACTGAGCCCCAGGGAGATCGCAACTGTTCAGGGACAGCGCCAGGCCTCACCTCCAGGGGAAGACAACCCAAGTTCTCGGAAACGTGGCAGGCACAGCTGGGGACCTGACAGCCAGCCACACGCAGGACGGCAGGGACACCAGCCCGTGCCAGGCTGGAGCGTGCCCTGTCCTGCAGGGAGGGGCAGGCAGTGCCCAGGAGCTGCCAGCGGGGGCACCATCTGGACCGGGTCCTGGCACCCGTGAGCCACAAAAATCGTGAGCTGGGTCCTTCCCTCTCCTGGCAGCAAGGAGCGGGGTGTTTGGAGCATCTCCCAGACAGGAGGGCGGCGGAATGTAGGTCAACCCCTGGCTGCCGGAAAGAGTGATGTCACCACTCCTGGGGAGGGCAGAAGCGGGAGTGTGGGGAGCCAGGACAGTGCGGGGCTGCACGGGCCCAGATCCGTGGAGACGTGGAGCCTCACAGGGACCCCCTGACACGGGTGCACGGGGCGGCGGCAGGGGTGAGGGCAGGCCTCGCCACGGGGCTCCCAGGGTTCGATCCACGAGTGCTTCTGAGGCCTGCAGGGGGCAGGCGGGGGCGCGGCCACGGTCCACACAGCCGCAGGGCCTTTCTCTTGCCAGGCAGAGACTGGTCTTTTGTTTGGGGAGAAACCTTTTTCTGGGTCTTGGGTTCTGAGAAAGCAAACGCCCTCCCTGCGCTGGCCTGGAGATGTCTCAGGAAGAGGGGCAGGAGTGACCCAGGCCACCTCCTGCATCCAGTAGAGGTGGCCCAAGGGCTTCCCTCCCAGCCGGGCATAGCCAGTGGGTGGGCCTCAAGCCTCCAGGCTGGCGCTGGCCACGGCCACCATTCAAGGCCTCCTCCTGGACACGGTCACTCCCACCCACCCTGAGTCAGGCTGTCACAAGACTCCATGGCCTGGGGGGTCCTTAGATATTTTTTGGTGGGTAGAAGAGGCCATCTCTAGCAGCGAGGAGACACTGGCAGCATCTAAAGCAAGCCAGGGTCAGGAGAGAAGCCACAGAGGCCGGCTGGGTGCATAGGTAAGGAGTGACGGGGGCCGAGACGTATCTGGGATGGCGCTGAGGGGCAGCTGGGAGAAGCCGGGCTTCCAGCCCACAGGTGGCTTGGGGAGGCACGGGCCTCGAAGGGGTAAAGGCTCCAAGGCTGCAAATCAAGACCAGAGACCCTGAGAAGACGAGGTGGGGGCCTCGCCTCCTGACCTGATCGGCTTTGCCAGGTGACGTGGACAGACGCCGGCTGGTGTTCCTCCCAGGATGCAGTGAGGCCGGCAATTGAGTTCACTGGCTAAATCAAATTTGGGCTTCTTCTATATTAAGTGCTTAACATCCGCCACCTCTCTCAGGCCATTGATAAATCCTGTTACAAAGCCAGCAGCCGCCCGGGGGAGGGGGAGGGGTGGGGAGGGGGGGCTGGTGGCCTTAGGTGACACTTAGGTGACCAGGCCGGCTCCCTAAGGCATGATTCCTCTTTCCTGTGGGAAGTCCCTTTACCCCCGAGGGAAGGGCCAGGCCCAAGCCCTAGGCCCAGGAGCCACTCCCCCACCGGGAAGGACAGGAGAGATGATGGAAGGGTGGGCGGCGATGAGGGTTGGGGAGCTCTCTGGTTCTGCCTCTGCCTCTGCTGGCCCCACGCCCCGTCCTTTGCTTTGATAAGACTCATTTGTCAGCTAAGTGAGTTCACTTGGCCATGAACTGGTGAGTGAGCGGCTTCTCCACACGCGCAGCCTGCCTGCTTCTGGGGCAGGTGCCACCAGCCTGGGGCGCGCGAGCTCAGAGCCCATGTGGGGTGTCAGAGCCCATCTGGGGTACTGGAGCCAGCGTGGGGTGTCGGAGCTGCATGGGGTGTCAGCTGCAAAGCCATGGGACTGCTGTGCCCCTTCAAGGCCAAGGGGATGCGATGGGGCTGCAACCTCCAGGAGCTCCAGAGAGGTGCTCACGGGCCCAGCCCTGAGGGTGAGGAGGGCTGAGTGCACAGGGTGCAAGAGCCCAGTGGCAAGCCCCGGGGAGGAGACCCAGGGCGGCTGGTGAGGGTGGGAGGGAGGCGGGTGGCTTATCAGACTGAACTACACAGTGGACTTGAGGTGAAGGTCAGTGGGAGGCCTGGAGGGTCGTGTGCAGAGACGCATGACCATATTCGTGTCCAGGAAGGCTGTGAGGGGAGGGGCCAGACTTCGGGGAGTGAGGAGCAGGCCGGTCACCCCCACACAGGATCCGGATCCCCAAATACCTCTTTTCTTGAGGCTGGGAGCTGATGGGTGCTCAGGCTGAGAGGGAGGGGGCAGAGGGTGGCCAGGAGTCCAGAAAGGGGCATTTCCTCAGAGTGGCAGGTGGCCTCTAGGAGCCCAGGTGCACGGTGGGAGGCCTGGAGAACCCCCAGGTGGGCAGCCAGGCCAAGGCCCCTTGGCTGATCCCCGGCTCTGCCTGGTGTGAGCAGCTGGGAGCAGGGTGCTGCGCGCTCGTGGCTGGTGCCGGAGTGCATGTGAACCTGGGTGCTTACGAACACAGGGCAGTGGCTTGCCCACACCGCGGGGCCTGCCCCAGAAGCAGGCAGGCTGCACGTGTGGAGAACCCGCTCACTCTCCAGTTCATGGCCAAGTGAACTCACTTAGCTGACAAATGAGTCTTATCAAAGCAAAGGACGGGGGGTGTGGGGCCAGCTGGGAGGCAGAGGCAGAGCTCCCTAACCCCACGGAGGCTCTGCATTAGGATCGCAGGTGGCTTGGTGGGCGTGGCCTGGGGTGGGTGTGTAAAGGGAACACCTGTGGATCTAAAACGTGCCTGAAACCAGGTGCACACCTGTGATCCCAACAACTGGGGAGGCTGAGGCAGGAGGGTGCCGAGTTTGAGGCCAGCTTTAGCAACTTATCAAAGCCCTATCTCAGATAGGGCTTTGATAAATTGCTTGGTAGAAGAGCACCCCTGGGCTCAATCCTCAGTACCCACCTCCACAAGCCTGATACAGGGGTCCAGCTACCAGCAAGGATTCAAAATAACCTGCTCCAGGCTCCCTGTTGGGAAGTGTGTGTCTGCAGCCCAGCCAGGTGGGGGCCGGGGGTAAAGGTGGGGGACAGGAACAGGGTGTGGTAATTGGTCTGGAATTGGTCTCCTCCTCCCCGTAGGGTTTCCAATCTCCACCTCCGCCTATCCAGTCCAGGCCTCGTTAGCCCCAGTTATGGCTGATAAGGCCCCATGAGTCAGTCCCCAGGCTGGGCTGGCCAAGTGGGACAGGACTCCACCCCCGATGTGCAGCAGCACTCCCAAGTCAGTTCCAGCTACATCTAATACTAAAGTGACTTCCGCTAACCAACAGAAGGCTGGGGGACAGAGCGGGCTTGACAGGAGGGATCCCATGGCACCCAAGTGGGGCTGCACAGGAAGGGGGGCCTGTGTTCAGGTGACAATGTGTGTGGGCCAGGCCTTGAGCTAACCTGCAAGTTCCAACAACGCTCATTACACAAGGATCCCATTTTGTTGGTGGGGAAACTGAGTCTGGAGGCACCCAAGAGACCTGCCCTGGGCCACAGAAGGGCACATAAAAGGCACTGTAACTGTAGCTCCTGCTGCTCTGAGGCACCACGGCGCGCTCTCCACTACGCAGAGCCACCCAGACGCCCTCTGGCTCGAGAATGGGTGAACCAGCCACAGCACGCCATCCAGGGGATCCTGCCCTGTGACAAGCAGGAGGAGCCATCTGGGCAGCAAGGGGACCAACCTCAGAGTCACTGAGCTGAGGGAAAGAGGCCAGTTCCGTGTCCCGCGATTCCACCCTCAGGGCCACAGAGAGTAGGTGCCTAGGGCAGCGTGGGGGACAAGGGACTGTCTGGATCCAGGCCATGGTGGGACCCACGTAAATCTACACATGTGCTAAAAGCCATAGAATTTTACCCTCAAAAGGTCAACTTTGCTGCATGATGATACAAAAATAAAATTAAAAACAGAATTTAAAACAATTCTCTCCAGAAACGTTTTCCTGAGTTCTTTCCATTTGATTCCATCCATTCAGCACCTCAAGCCCAATACCTGGGGGACCCCTGGAGGCCGCCATTCCCTGCCCCCACCAGCCCTCTGGCGACTCTACTGCCCAGGACCGTCCAGGTGGCCCCTGTCTCCTCCCTTGGCTGCCAGGACCCAGCGGGCTTGGAAGGACGGGTCGCGGCTCCAACCTCAGCTCTCCGCGCACCAGAGGCCTGCAGCCCTGCAATGGCACCCACCAGACCCAGGACAAGCCAGGCCCCCTGAGAGGGGCCGCCCAGCCTGGCCCTGCCTGCTCCCCCTGCAGCCCTCCGAGCTGTGGCCGGGCACGGAAGTCCTCACAGGTGAAGCCTTGGCACCTGCACTCCTGCTGGCGCTCTGCTGGGAATGCCCCCCACCTCGAGGACCTACCCTGGCCACTGGGGCCAAGTCTCAGGTTGGTCCTGGTCCACTCCCACGTCCCCCTGGCTTGGTTGCAGTCATTAGTGACTATTTGGTTTGTCTCTCCTGACACTGTCCCTGCCAGTGTTGGCTCCCTGAAGTTCCTGGCTGTGTCCAGCAGGAGTGGTGCCTGTCATGGCCTCAGCTGTGTCCACCAGAAGACCCGCGGAGGTCCTGACCTGATCTTTGGCATGTGGGGAGCGTGACCTAAATCCCACGTGATGGCGTGAGGGGGTGACACCGTGCCAACATCCGCGCAGGGAGAGGGTGGGCGAGGCTGCAGTGAGGGGCCACGGCCAGGGGCCTGGGGATTGCTCTCCGTGGTTTCAGAGCTGACTTCAGACCTCTGGCCTCCAGAAGCATAGGTGAGAAGCTCCTGTTCCAAGCCACCCAGTGTGGCATTTTGAGAGTCACCCGAGGACGCAAATACAGCGCCAGCAAAAAATATTTGAGTGAATTAATACGAGAGAAGTCCCTGAGGAAGGCCTCTTGCCGCACCAGGGAACTCAGGCAGGCACAGAGTGAGCGACTCTGTCCCCAGAGCATCCGCAGCCCCCACCCAGGCCTTGCATTCCTGGGACCCCGCCAACCCCAGGCCCCCTCTGCCCGTCTGCACCAGAGGAGCCTCGTGAGCCCACGGCCCAGGGGGTCCACACTGCCCGCCCAGCCTGCCCCCGTGCCCCCTCGCTACCCAGCAGGTAGACACATCACGGGGGGTCACTCTTGGTAGAGGCGACAGTTCAGGTGGTGGCAGGGCAGTTCGAGGTGAGTGAACTGCAGTCAATGAATCTCTGCCCCCAGAGAGCTGGGCACAGGTCACTGGGCACAGAGCTCTAAGCTGTCTTTTAGGGACGTCCTCGATGTTTAGGGATCACACACCCTTTGGGAATGAAATGGAAACGGGTCCTCTCCCCGCTGACCGCACACACAGCACTTAGTTTCTGGGGGTCCACAGGCCTGCAGAAGACCAGGCTCCCTGGGACCTGGTGCTCTCGCTACGTGACAATGCCGGCTGTGCTTGCCACCTGCTCCCCACTCCCCGGGGGCCCACGCTCTCCACGCTCTTCAGGCAGGATCCTGTTTAAACCTCAAGGTTACTGTCTTCACACGACAGGGAGGGCCGGAGGCCCAGGCAGGTGGGGAGCCTGACTCGCTCCTGCAGGGTCTGACGTGGAGGGCACCCCCAGCCACCCGCTTCACCCCAAACTGAAACTCCATCCCCAGTGAACCCCTGGTCCCCACCATTCCCACCCCTCCCCTGGCAACCACTGTTCTTCTCTTCTCTTTAGCACACCTTGGACCAAGCCCAGGGCCTCAGGCATACCAGGCACGTACCAATGAGCTACATCCAGAACCCTTGTTTAAATTTTGAGACAGTGTTTGTCTAAGTTCTCCAAACTGGCCTCTAAGTTGCCCAGGCTGATCCTGGTTTTGTGAGCCCCTGACTCAGTCCCCACAAACCCCAGTGGCTGGGATCACAAGCACATGCCACCATGCCTGACTACCCCTTCTCTCCTTTCTATCTCTGTGAATCTGATGGCTCAGGGAACCTCGGATAAGTGGAGTCCTACCCCACTCATCTTCTTGTAACTGGCTTCTTTCATTGAGCATGTCTTCAAGATACAACCATATCAGTGTGTGTGCCAGAATTTCCTTCCTTTTCTAAGGCTGAGTAATATTCCACTGTGTGTATAGACCACACTCGCTTCTTCATCCATCTGCCAATGGACACTCGGTTTATTTTTGAGTTTAGGCAACTGCTATGAGCGTGGATGTAGGACTATCTGTTGGAGTCCTGCTTTGATTCTTCTAAGATCTATCCTTAGAAGGAGGATTTCTGATTATATGGTGATTCTGTATCTGACTTTCTCAGGAGCTGACCTAGCGTTCTCCACAGTGGCCACACCAGTTTCCACTCCCACCTGTGAGGGCCATCTGAAAGGTGCCTTCATCTATCTCTTAGTCCTCAGTTTCCCGATTGGTCTAAGGGGGACAGGATCCTCCAGGTGAGGAAAGACCCAGAAAGGACTCAGGGCACCACCTGGGCGGTGCCTTGCTCAGTGAGCGATAGGACTGTTGTCGAGGGGCAGCGCCGTCCTCCCTGGCCCCCAAGGGGGTCACAGTCACAGGGAGTCAGCACCATAATGTCCCATGACCCCCCCACCGGGCCCCGTATTTCCTGTAGAGCAGCTGACAGGAGACTAGAGGGAGGGTCTGGTCCAGAACCAGGTGGGGCGAGGGGCGGCCTCTCCTCCTCACCCCGCCCACCCGAGGATCCCGTCCCTCTGCTCTGTCTGTTCTGGTCCTGTGTCCGTCCATCTCCAGTTACCGGCCATCAATAGGGACGGGACACTATGGAACCAGTCAAGAAGCAACAGAGAGGAACCAGGCAGCCCTGGGCCCCACGACGAGCGGCCAAGCCCCGGCCGGGCTTCCAGTCCTCGGGTGCAATCAGCAAGCGCAGGCCCACTCGGCCTCCGCCTCTGGGTGGTGTCCTCCCTCTCCCGGGCGAGGCCACAAGGCCACGGAGAGGCTGAGGTAGGCTGCCTGCTGCTCCTGCTCCCTGAACCCACGCGGGCGGGCCATGCTGGGCAGGCGGGGCACCCACCTGGAGAGACGCAAGACCTTGCTCCACCACCTCCCACAGACACCACCCTGGCCGGCCTGCAGCCTCCAGAGCGGGGGACCCATTCCCTCTTGTCCCTGGATGGCAAAGGCCCCGTGAGGCTGGTTCTGGGCAGAGGAGTTTGCCTCAGAGGCAAGGCCGGGGGAGAGAAAAGACCAGCCCGCTTCCCCGCCACTCCCCGACGCCGAGCCCCGGCTGCCGCAGCCAGCCCTGCCGTGGGCCCGCTGAGCGTGGCTGCTGCCATGGCTCCAAGAAGACCCAGGGCTTCCCAAGCGAGGCTGCCAGGCAGCGCGTGAGGCCTGGGGTTGAGCAGCATTTTGTTTTACTTGAACAGTTTCAGAATTTTTCTTAAAAAGCTGTGCACTTGCCGGGCTCGGTGACCTACTCCTGGCTGAAGCAGGAGGATTTCAAGTTCGAAGCCAGCCTTGGCAACTTAGTGAGGCCCTAAGCAACTCAGTGAGGCCCTGTCTCTAAATAAAATACAAAAAGGGCTGTGGGGCTCAGTGGTTGAGCACCCCTGGGCTCAATCCCTGGGACCAAAAAAAAAAAAAAAAAAAAAAAGTCGTGTGCTTTCTCTTGTGACATCAGAAGATCTGGCAAACTTGGCTCTGCCCTCCCCTCCTGTGAGGGGCCTGCCGGCTCCATTTCCCCACAGACCACACCCTTCCCTACTGCTCTGCTGGGCCGTTTCTCTGACGTCTCCCACCCCTGTGGACATTTGGGTCTGCGACACCCACTAACCCAAGAAGCTTCCACACACCTTTCCTGAGCGCCAGTGTCTGGGTCACGTGGCTGTCGCATGCTCCGGCACGCCTGTCACTGAGCCTCTCCCTCCCGCTCTCCTGCCATGTAAGCCAAGGAAGGGACACGGGATCATGCAGCTCGATAAACACAGCAGGTCACTGACTCTTCTCAACACCTGTGGAGGTCACTGCTCTCTCCCCATTTTGCAGACCCAGAGAGGTCGGGGCCGCCCAGCCACTCTCCTTGGCCATTCCCAACCGTCGGGCCCCTTGAAGAGTTCTATCGGCACGGCTGCCTGGAGCTCCCCCAAACCTACCAGACGGAAGCCCTTTGGGAGGAGTGGGGGTCTTGTCACAGGAGGCTCTGCTGGAAGACCCTGGTGGTCCTCTGTGTTGGGGAGGGCTCTGTCCTTGTTCCTCCCACCGTGAGGGGTGACCTCACTTCTCAGGTCCAGATGTCCCTCCAGACTAGCTGCAGAGTTTAAAGCCAGCCACCACCCCCCACCCGCCCCCAGGGCCTGCAGGGGGGAGGGAGGCGGGCGGGGCTGGAGGTGCAGGTGGCTGAGTTTCTCTGTGCCGTGGCGCTGGCCTCCCCCCGTGGGGAAGTCCGCCCCCTCTCCTCTGGCCCCCCGACTTGCACTAGCTCCTCATGCTCCAGGGCCCTGGGTCTCCAGCCGGTCAGGCCCCCTCCCCACCCGCAGCTCAGTGTCTCTGTCATTCCTGTCCTGCCTCCCGGCCATCCAGTCCCCCTCCGAGCTGGACGGCTTATGTGACAGATCAAGGAGCCACATCTGAATCAAAGGACTGTGGACTCCGGAGGAGAGGCCAGGGAGATGGTCCCCAATACAAACTTCTTGAGTGTAGGAGGGGACGACTCGGAGCTGGGGCCCGAGCGGAGGAGCCCACGGGGCCAGCACGTGGCCAGAGAAGGCTCAACCGTGGAAACCCCTGAGCTTGGACGCGCTTGGGTTTGGGTCTTGGTGTCTGACGCTTAGTTTAGCTGAGCGATTCCTCTTCCGAAAACATCAGGCTGAGGGGAGCCCTGTCCCTGCAGGGAGAGCTCCACAGGGTAGGGGTCAGGTCCGGCTTGTTCAATGCTTTTCCTCAGCTTGTGGGATCGTAGGCCCCCAGGAACCATCAGGGAATTAAATGAATATTGATCAAACAAGAAACTATACACGAAGCCCTTCACACAGCACCGAAGAGCAAATGATCCCACAGCAAATGTTCGATGATATTTCCAGATTACCAGCAGGCCACAGTGGGGGGGCACAGGGACCATGGAATTCTAAGGGAATCCCAGGAAAGTCTCAGTCTGCGATCCCAGAAACTGAGAACACTCAGGAACACGGCGGGCATCATCTGTCAGGCCCCGCCCTGCTTCCTTTGTCCTGGGGTCCTCTGATTCCCGGCACAGGGGGCTTTCCCAGAAGGAAAGATGAGGAAGTCACAGCCTCTGCCAAACCACCCAGCCAGACCTGATTAATCCATGACCACGCTGCCGCTCCTGCCAACCAGCTGCCTGAAGAGTACTTACTCCACCTGTGGATCGAATCGGGCGCTGCGAGGCTGGGTGCCCAGAGGAGCTGTGGGCAGGGGTCACCCGCAGCCTCACCAGGGAGATGCTGGCTCTGGGCAACCCCTGTCCTCTTGTCACAGATGGGACACCGAGGCCTAGAGAGGGGTGGGCCCTGAACCCCAGAAAGGTGGTCACTCTGCAGAGGTTTAAGGTGCCCCACAAGGCCCCGACTCTCACCATCCCAGCCTGGCCCAGCAGCTGGCCCAGACATCAGGAGGCTGCATGAACCTCAAAGGAAGTGTAGGGCAGGGCCTTGGACAGGCTGAGAAGATGAGGGTCCCCTGTGGCAGCTCAAGGCTGGCCAGAAAACAGGCGATGACTCTGCTCAGCCGGCTGGGGAGGGCGAGCCTTGACCAACCTTGGACTGTGCAATGCATTCCAAGGGCAGAGGTCGTAGGTCACAAGGAAGACCAGAGACCAAAACCGGGGCCCCCGGCTTCCCCAAAGTGCTCATCAACAGGTGGCTTCCAGATCCGCTTTCAAGTTCCTGTAGAACTTAAGGAAGGCTAGGAACATGGGGGTCCAAACAGACCCCTGTGGGTGTACCTGCTTCCCCTGGTCTGCCAGCCTTGAACCTGGCGACTCCACAAACGTCTCCCTTTGCCTTTGTCCACGGAATCCACACACATCGTCAGAGTGAAATCAAACGAGCCTGGCTCGGTGGCGCGCCCGTGGTCGCAGCGACTCTGGAGGCCCATGCAGGAGAATCACAAGTTCAAAGCCACTCTATCTCAAATTTAAAAATAAATAAGGGCTGGGGGTGTAGTTCAGAGGCAGAGATCCCCAGGGTTCAACCCCCAGCACCGCAAAACAGAGTAAAACAAAACGCAAACAAGCGAAAACAGGAGGCCGCACTGGCCCTGCCCACCCACTCACAGATCGTGCCTGTCGCCAGCCAGCCAATGGGCGGCCAGCTTCCCCCACACCGGAAAGCTCTGCCTGAGCCCAGACCTGCTTCTTTGCAAGGCCTGTTTAAGATGTGGAAATTATACACACAGGCCTATTACATACTGTACGAAAATAGGATTATGCTATGCACACCATGCAGCAAATCGCTCTCCCCCTTGTGAGGAATTACACACTTGGTTAGTACTTAGAGCTGCTGTGGAGGCATGCCCAGGGCCTGCTGTCCCAGCTGGGTTCTGGGTGTAGCCCCTGCCCCCGCCCACTGACACTGTGCTCCTGGCCCCAGTTATGCTTCAACACCCCCGGGCCTCCCTCAGCCTGCCCCAGTCCTTTCATGCCATTATTTTGGCCAGTATATATTTTATTCAATACTTTTTTTTTTTTAAGCATGCACTGTGTGTCAGGCCCTGTTCTGAGCACTTCACCAACTTAAACTCATTCACCCTCATCACGATCCACAGGAGGCAGAATCAGCAGCCCCCTCTACAGATGGCTCAGGGATGAGGTCCTTGCCCCTGCAGACCAGCAGAGCATCTGCCAAATAAACAAACGGCCTGGGACGTGCAGAACCAGTTGGTCACCTACACCCACAGTCTAAACAACAGCTCTGAGAATCACAGGTGGTGCTTGCCTTCCATGAGTCTTGCCTCCCCACAAAGTGTCCTCAAAACACATCCTTTTCCAGAACTGTGCATCGAGAGCTAGTAGTTTTAACTTGCCCACACCCTGTGTTCCCAAGAAAGGTCTGACCCTGGCCCAGCCCCTGGAGGTGATGTGTAACTTCCAAGCCTTTGGAGCATCCTGGCTATGTTCTCCTGAGGTCTTGAGGCACAGCAGAGTCTATGCTAGTGATATGACTTCTGGTGGGGTCTTGGGCCATGTAGTTTGACCTCTGGAGAGTCCAGAGACTAAGGTCAACCACACAGGCATCTAGCCATGCAGATGTGATCAAACCCCTAGTTAAACCCTGGATGCCAAGACTAAGGCCAGCTTCCCTGGCTGCTGATGGACCACACCATGGTCACACCTCACTGGTGGGATTCCACGCTGCTGGCATGCCTCTGCTAGGAGAGGAGAGCCCTAAGCTTGTACCTGGTGTCTCCTGGTCCCACCCTGGACTCTCTTCCGTTGCTGCTTTCGGTCTGTCTCCTTTTGCTGTAACAAACTATAACCTCAAGCATAATGGCTTTGCAGAGTTCTTTCTAGTGAGCCTGGGGGGGGGGTCTTGAGGACCCTTGAACACAAGTGCCCACTGACTCCATGGACATCCCCTGCACTTCAGCACCAGGCTTTAGCTCAGCCTCACCCATGCTGCCAGTTCCACTGTCCCTAGGCCCCAGGAGACACTCTCATCCACAGGAGCACCTCCCCGATTGAAACCTAGGCTTCTGTGTGCACAGCCTCAGGAGTCAGAAGCCGTCCCCTTGGCTAACACCTGGTAGCATCCCAGCAGGTAACATCCTCAAAACCAGGTAACATGCCAGGATCAAGATGGTGTCCCTGGAACCAGGTAACATCCAGAAAGCAGGTAACAGCCCAGTAATCAGTTAGTGGCCATGGTTACAGATAATGTCCTGGGCCAGGTAACATCCTGGGACTCAGGTGATGTCCCAGCAACCAGATAACATCCTGGGTACCAGGTAATGTTCCAGGTGCCAGGTACCATCCTGGGTATCAGATAACCTCCCAGGTAATATTCCAGGTACCAGGTGACATCCAGGTACCAGGTACCCACCTGGGTATCGGATACCATCCCAGGTACCAGGTACCCCTGGGGAACCAGGTAATGTCCCAGGCACCGGTGACAGCAGCGCCCCAGGGGGCCTTACCTGCCCACGACCTCGATGTTGGAGATGGCGTAGAAGTACTTGTAGAGGTTCTCGCGCTGCACGTAGGTGCCGCCCAGCGCGGGGCGCAGCAGGCGCATGCGCAGGTCGGTGAGGGTGAAGAACTCCTTGAGGCCCTTGGCGCTCTCGAGCCGCGTGTACAGGTTGTCCATGTTGCGCAGGTCGGGGCCGGCGAAGATGGCGAAGCGGTCCCGCACCTCGAAGCGCACGTGCTTCTCCTTCTTGGAGCCCGCCCAGCGCGAGTACTCCTCGGTGCACAGCACGCGGTGGGCGCTGGAGGACGACATGTCGCGGGCGCGGCGGGCGGACATGCCGAAGGCCTCCATGCAGTCCTCGGCGTAGAACTGGTAGGGCTGCCACGTGCGCCCGTTGTCCAGGGACTTCTCCAGGACCATGACCGTGGGCCGGCCGTACTCGAAGGTCATCACCACGTCGTCGGTCAGCTCCACGCTCTTGTTCCACGACAGGGTGATGTTGGCCTCCAGCGGGCTGGGGTAGCGGCTCCACGTGATGCTCTGCCAGTAGGTGGCCAGCCCCTCCTCCTCCCGGTCGAACATGAGCCGCGGCGGGTGCGCCAGGTCGGGGTTGGAGGCGTCACACTCGTTGCTGCACAGGTAGGGGTTCTCCTGCGGGGCAGAGAGGAGGCCAGGGTGGGCGGGCTGCCAGGGCCTGGGAAGCCCCACAGCCAGCCCCTGCCGGTGCGCCCAGATGTCTGCCTGCCATCACAGAGCCTCTGGTTGGGCATCAGGACGAGCCCAGCCCCACACCAATAATATCACATCAGGGAGACCGTCAGGGTGGAAAGACGCGGGGTGTTAGGCACTCTGTGCTCTCCGCTTAATTTTCTGCAACCTTAAAACTGCTCTAAAAAATAAGATCTATTAATTAAAAAAAAAGAAAAGAAAAAAAAAAAAAAAAAAACAACTCACGGTCACTAACAACCGCACAGCGCCTCAGACCACTTACAGCCCTTTGATAAATATTTCAGGTGTCTGGTTTGCTCAGAGGCAAAATGGCTTGGATCTGAGTTAAAAACCTCTCACTCGCAAATGAGCCATTTGGCCCCCTGGGGGGGGAGCGGATACATCACCTTCTGAAGGGCTGACTTGGCACCCCTGCTGCCCCTGCTGGTGGCACTGCAGCCTGCCTCTGGCCACGGCTTTGATCCTCGGGAGTGGAGGACCGCTTCCCAGACGGCCCAGGGCCCCTCAGTGGGCAGGGCCAGCCCAGGGGTTCACTGAGGCAGGATCCACAAAACTCTCTTTGACTAAAATAGATATGTCCTTGGTACCCCATGGTGGCATTGCCCACTCCACGTGGCCTGTCCCTGCTGATTCATGGGATCTGCACACTTTGGGGTACAAAGAACTCACCCTTGAGTCCACACTCACTGATCGGATGGGGAAACTGAGCCCCAGGGCAGGCAGGACGGGTGCCTCGGACCTGCTCCTGCCCTGCCTGGTGCCCCTCTTCCTCCCCCTCCTGCCCTGCACAGCTTCAGGGACCAACACTGCGGTGAGCTTACTGTCACCATGGCAGGTAGAGGGCTGCTCCGGCTGACACCTGTGACGAGGCCAGTCACAGCCCATCCTGCGCTGCGGTCCTGAATGAGGAGGACTGGAGGCCCTGGGGGTGGCCAAGGCCAGGCCTGGTGATGAGAAGGCAGAGCGCTGGGGTGAGACGGGCCTGCCTGTGAGGGACAGCAGCCAGGGAGGGCACAAGTCCAGGGGCAGACCGAGCGTTGTGCTGGTAGGAGGAGGAGCCCCGGGCAGACGCCCTGAGAGCTGCCCCGGCTCTGGGGCTGGGCACAGTTTGCACTAGGCCCTGTGCCCTGCGCCTCCCTATTCTGCTGCCCCCGCCCCCTGCCTTCTTAGGAGTTGACTTGTGTCTCCTCAAATCCACGTGTTGGTACCCTAGTCCCCGGTACCTCAGAACGGGACCATCTGGGTGCAGAGTTTTTAAAGAGGCAATTGAATTAAATGAGGGGTGGGCCTCTCCAGCCGGATGGGTCTGTTTAACAAGAGCAAGTGTGGGCACCCAGAAATACTAGGGCCCGCAGAGACAAGGCCACCTGTGAGCCTTGGAGAGCGGCCTCAGGAGGAACCAGGCTCCCAGCACCTTGACCCGGGACTTCAGCCCCCAGCAGGGACACCTTTCTGTCGCCGAAGCCACTGGGTCTGTGGCACTTTTCACAGCAACCCCTCCTGGGAGAACAAGAGGGGCGGGCAGAGGCTATCGCTGGGCCTCTTCCACAGCTGGGTTTCTCTGCCCGCTGGACCAGGGGCATGCGCTGGCCTGCAAGCTCCTCTCAACCCAGCACTGAAGCTGTCCCCTGGCTCCCACGCCCCCTCTTACCTCAGGGCTTCTGATTCTTGGCCACTGTCCCTTCTCCATGTTTTCAGGGCCCTCCGGGTGGCCCTGATTACCTGACTCAGTCCGTGAGCCAGTTCCCTCCCCTGAGACAGTGAGGCCTCCGTGAAGGGCCTGGACCTGGAGACTGCCCACTAGATCGTGGCTCCTATTATTGTTATATTAATTAGCTTAGTAGCTAATTAATGACACGATGGTAACTGTAGTGATGCTAATGGTCTCATGTTGAGTGCCAGTGTTCCTGTTAACCGCAACGGCAGTGAGTCAGCCACACCTAGTCTCCCTGGTCCCTCTTCCATCCCCCTGCCTTCCCGTCCCCTGCCCTGCCCACTCTTTTTTTTTTTTTAATATTTTTATTTTCTAGTTTTCGGCGGACACAACATCTTTGTTTGTATGTGGTGCTGAGGATCGAACCCGGGCCGCACGCATGCCAGGCAAGGGCGCTACCGCTTGAGCCACGACCCCAGACCAATGCCCACTCTTTTGATGGTCCCTGGGGAGGGGGACATGGGACCCCTCAGAGCCCCTTCTGCTCCCGGCAGCCTGTCTGCCAAGGGAAGACTTGCAGCCGGCTCTGCCAGGAGACGGGGCTCCACCTGGCTGCCACCAATGTGCCTCTGTCCCAACCTGCAGGGCCCAGTGGCCCCCAGGAAGCAGATGGTCAGAAACTAATGAATCAGCCTGAGTGTTCACCAGCCTGCACCTGCTGCAGGGGGGCTCTGTCAACAGCCAGCAGGAGAAGTAAACCCAGGCGGGGGCCACCACAGCCCTCCCTCTCCCTCTCCCTCTCCTATTTCTTCCTTTTCTTCCACCTCCCTCCACCCTGAGGACTCAGAATTCCATTTCACCATTTAGGAGCATGGACGGTGTGTTCCGGAAAGGCCACGTCCACGCAGAGCTCACCACCCTCACCCCAGACAGCACCAGCTCGTGCTCTGGCCCTCTTCCTGTCCTTCCCTGGGGGGGATCCAGGGATGGAGTTGCTGATGAGCCCAGTTTGCCAGAAGCCCCCTCCAGAAAACTGCAGTGACCCACTACATTTCCCATGTGACTTCCAGGGACCCTCAGAGCCCCAGGTCCCCTGTTGGAGGCTGCAGCCCTAAGGAAACTGGCTCTGGGGTCTGAAAGCCCTGAGTTCCTTCTCACTCGGCTCTATCCTTGGAGGCTGTGTGACCTTGAGAAAGTCACTTTACTTTTCTGAACCTGTTTCCTCATCTGATATCATGTGAGATTGTAAGTATGAAAGATGGAGAAAATGCCTCCAAATGGTAGCAGTTGTTCTTAAGCAGCAGTTTCACACACATTAGCCCCAGGAGTCTCCCAGCAACCCCCAGGGAGGAGTCGTGAGGCTGCACCGTGCACCACCTTGGCAGCTGCAGACAGAGGAGCCCAGCAGAGACGCCATGTGGCTGGTCTGGTGCTTCCCACCGATCCCCACTGCATGTCCCCCCAGGAGGGCCGGTGCTATTGCTGTGTCCACCTTATAGATGGAAAACTGGGTACACATGGGCCCCACATCACCTTCCCTGGATGCCAGGGGACCCAACCTTGGGGAATCTTGGGGAAAACCCAACCCCGGCCATCTGCAGCTCTCCGTCTCTAGGGACAGGTTCCCTGAAACTCGAGGCAGAGCAGCCAGCCTGGACCAAGAGCACCAGGGAGCCAGGTGGGGACGAGTCTTCTACCCAGACACTAAGCAGGAGATGTCTGGCACGAGATATTCTGTGGAGAGACCATTTTATGTCAGGCGTTTGAAACCCCCGTCTCCTAAATGCTTTTGCTTTTATGCTATTTTCTGTGCAAAGGGTACAGCTGGAGTCAGAGGCCAGGTGGTAAACACCGCGACGAGCTGCAGGCGCACACGTAATTGAATGGGAAGGTGAAGTGCAGCAGGGACGGAGGGAACGGTGCCCTTGGGAAGTCCAGCTGCTGGAACCTCCAGGCCACTAACCAAGGAGCCCGTGGAGGGACAGCCACCAGAGACATGGAGAAGATAGCTCACCTCCCCTGCCCAGTGAGCTCCTGGGCTGGAGGGCTAGCTCCCGAGGGCAGCAGCCTCCTCCACTTCCGTTCTCACTGTGGCCCCAGCTCCTGGCATCCCTTGGGCACTTGGGAGGTCTTGTGGGATGAATGGAAGTCCCATGAAGGCCATGACCTGGACCCCTCAGAGTTGCTATAAGAATGACACCAAGTGCCGTGTGGCAAGCCCCCTGGTGGCACTCAACAGCTGGTCTGGATGCAGGGAGGGCGCCATGACCGTGGTCTGGCCCTGTGGCTCCAACCAACAGGAAGACGGGCCACTTCTGCCGTACGCCCTCGGAGCCCGCCCTGCACAGAGAACACCTTGGGAGTCACCCCACCCCCGCTGCTCAGCCTTCCTCAAGGCTGGAATCCTTTTATTTACATTCTACAAACAAGAAAAGACTGAGAGACGTCCCAAGATCACGGAGCTCTGCAGCAGGACAAGAAGCCCCAGCTCTGAGACAAGTTGGGAAACTGTGCCCTTCACCCAAAAGGGAAAGGACGACACCGCCCCCAGCCCGTGCCACTCTCCCGAGACACAGGTTCCACCCGGGAGGCAGACAGCCCATCTCTTTGCCACCCAGGCATGTGGGCAGGCCTGGAACAGTTTAGCAGCTGACAGATTTTTTGAACCTGTCTGCCGAGTTGTCAACCTCACTGGGGGGCTGCAGGCAGCTGCTGTGTCCCAGGTGGGAGGTGAGAGATTGCCAAGCAGAGGCTCAGAGTGTGGGGTGCTGAGGGAGGAGGCTGAGCTCTGCTCTTACAAAATTTGGGGGCCCAGGGAGGAGCCAAGGTCAGGGAGGGAGTGGAAAGGCAGCAGTGCTAGCCCCACCCCCACCTTGGCTGTAGCTCCTGGAACTCTGGGGAGAATCTCTGCTGTCTTGGGCAAGCGTGTAAATCAGCAAGCACCCTGCCCCCCCCCCTGGGGTCATGGATGCAGGGGACTTCCCCTAACACCGTACGTGACCTTGGGCCCAGCCTTGCCCCCTCTGTGCCTCAGTTTCCCCATTCATGAGATAAGTGGGAGTGGGTGACCAGGTTTGACACCGACATCCTAAGTCTTAAACCCTGCTTGCTCCTGAGTCCCCCACACTGCTAGGCAGAAGGGCACAGAGACAAGCTCTCCTCCCCCAGACTCCAGGGAGAAAGCCGGGGTGCCCGGGGAATTCTCCCTAACAAATTATTTCCTATTTAATGGTAAGAAAAGTTGCAGCGGGATAAATTATTAACAAAGCGGAAACGGAGATTCTGCTGGGAGCAGCTTCTGACTGCGCCGCCTGCGTCTCTAATGTCTGTCCTCCCAGCCCCTCTCCGGCTCCCTCTCCTTCTCCTTCTGTGGTTTCATTGATCCCGGTCCCTCTAGCTCTCTCCGCCGCTGATTTTTTCCCCTTCCTCTTTCGGTTTCTCTTGGAGCGAAAGCCCTGGACAACAGCAAGGTCACCCTCCCTGCTCTCGTGAATCAGTGGAAAGTGGCCCAGAGCCGCAGCTGCCAGGGAGGTTTTCTTATTTTGTTGGAACAATCTTCCTCCCAGCCCAGATTCCTCACTCAGGCAGGGGAAGGCCAGGGGGCCTATGGGAGGTGACTTCCGGGCCCCCTTCATCCCAGCCACGAGCCTCCAGAAGCCTCTGTGACTGCCTGCCTCCTGCAGCGGTCCCCAGACCCAGCCTCACAGGCATCCCGTGGGCAAAGGTCCAGCTTGGACCGAGACATGGGCCACCTGCTGGACCTGCCAGGGCCAGATATAGCTCAGTTCTCCAGAGCCCAGAACTGTATTCGAGGACAGGGAGCCCTGAGGCCTTTCATGTCAACCCTAACCGAAGATCCTCCTCCTTCCAGAACCTTCCATGACTAGGCATGAATGTGAGGAGAGCAGGCACCGGCTCCCGTCCTCTGTGCCACACTCCCCAGCACACCACCATGTTTAACAGACATTTCCAAACACAGCAGGAAGGGCCCTTAACTGTAGCTCCCCTGGTGGTCCCCAGGGAGGACTGTGTGGTCCTGGAGGAGGCAGGAAGCAGCTGACTGAGATGACGTGGACACCCTACGACTCCAGTCTGCTTTGGGAAGCCGTTTTGGCAGTGGGACAGAGATGCCTGGATCCTCCATCTTGCCCATCCCAACTTGGACTGCCCCAAAAGACCCCCACCCCACCCACGAGCCTTTTGGAGCACCTGGGGGCATCCAGCTGCTCTGGCCAATGAGCTTCGCAGGAGACTGTGCAAGGTCCGAGGGCAAGGGTGCAATGGGGACCCTGTGTGGGCATCCACTGCCCACCCAGACACAAAGCTAAGAATGGTTTCCTCCATCTGCTGAATAGCCAGAGGGGTGGGGCTGGGGTCTTGGCAAGGCTCTGGCTAGATGAGGGTTAATCTCTCCAGGAACTTAAAATTGTATTCTTAAAAAAAAAAAAAAAAAAAACGCATTCTGCTCTGCCCTGGGCATATGTGGATTCTTCCCACAGCCAGATTCCCAGGAATGCCTGGGATGGGAGGCTCTTCCCACTGAAGCGTGCCTGGCACGGAGCCCTGTGGCCCCCAGAGGCAACTCATGCTCTCCTGACCTTCGCTGGTACCACAGAACCAACCAGACACACATGAGCCCCTGTCTCAGAGGGAATGGGCCCCCTCATTTGCATACCCCCAGCTACAGAGAGCTCATTACCACAAAAGGCAGACAGCCCAAACTAGACTGCTCCGTTCCTAGAGAGTCTGGTGATCTATTTTGGCATGTGCTCCACATTTTTCTTTGCTCTAGGCCCCCTTTCTTTTCTTTTCTGTTTTGGTCCTGTTTTCTGATTATGCTCTAAATATTTTCTAATTCATTAGAAGAAAGAGAGGGAGGTAGGGTGAACCCGAGCCCGAGCCCTGGCCTTCTGCGGTCGGGAGCTCTGTGATCCTCCACTGCCTGCTAGCCAGGGCCCTGGGAGTGCCAGCAGCCCCTCCTCCGCCTCTGCCCCTCCCTGCACACACAGGCTCAGCCTGCTCACCAGAAGCTGCCTGCGGGAGTGCCCAGCCTGGCACCGCATGGTTGCTCTCCCTGCCCACCCCACCCACTCCAGTCACCACCTAAGCAGCCCAACGCTCCTATTCAGTACCTTTTAGAAAAGTAACTGAAAGGCAAGGAGGGGCAGAAAGAGGGAAGGAAGGGGGGGAGGGGGGGGAAGGAGAGAGGAGCAGGCAAGGCGGGGGAAGGGCAGGGCCATGGAGAAAAGCCGCATCCAGAGCCACCGCCAAAGTGCATTATTGATTCGGGACTTAGAAAATGCTTAGAGGGTAGGAAAGCGTCCTGCTCTTTAAAAGCTTGTGCGAGGCGTGAGCTAGACACGGCAGAGTCCCAAAGAGGGCCCCGCTCTGCTGACATGAATATTTTATCAGGAGGAAAAAGCAGCTGGAGGATTCCGGCTGGCAGCAGGGCAAGGGGACAGCAGCGGCCCCTCCTCAGACCCCTGGCCTATTCAGGGTCCCTGGCCTGCCTCCTCCACAGAGCTGCTGGGACTTTCCTGCTGCAGAGTGGGCCAGAGGGCCCTGCCAGCTGGGCACAGCCTGGGTCGGCATGGGCCGGAAGACCGGGCTGACGAGACTTGGAGGGGGTTAGGCTGAAGCTGCACCCCAGGCAGCCCTGCCGGCCAGTCATCCACTCTGCCCTGGCCCCACCCCTCTTGGGCCACCACCAGACCCCTCAGCCTGGGTCCCCACCCTTCTCAGCTGTCCCCAGGTGCCCCAGGCAAAGCGCCAACAAGGAGTCTCCAGTACCTCTGCTGAGGGCTCAGTTAGGGTTTGCAAGTGACGCCTCCTTAGTGGGTGCCTTCTCCGGGTCCTGTGTACAAGGGTGCAGCAGGTCTCAGGAGTGGACACAGCGCCGACATGGATGGGGACTGCCCAGGCAACAGATGCCGGTCAGGGCCCTCCAGGCTTCTTCCTGCTGCTCTCTGAGGAGCAAAGCAGTCATGCACGGCAGAGGAAAAGGGCAGAAAGTTGCTGGGCATGTCCCACGGACACACCTGGGCAGGTGCAGGCTCTGGATGAAGCCGCGGCGGGGGTGGGGCAGTAGGGCGGGGCAGTAAGGTTTCATTGATTTATATTCATTCACTTATTCATCAACTATTCATCAACTATTTCTGAACAAAGTAGCCCTGGAGAAGCAGCTTTTAGACCTGGCTGTCTGCCAAAGTACCTGGAGGGGAGAGGGAGACACTATTCCTGGACCCCAAAGCCAGAGATTCTGCTCCAGATTGAACACAGGCTAATCAACCAGTTAACCAGCCAGAGCCCAGGGAGGGCCCAGATGTGCAGTGGGGTCTGGGAGGCTGGTGCAGTTGATGGGAAGAGGGCACCCGGCCGTCCTAGCTGTCCTGCTGTTAGCCTCCTCTTATAGTAAGAGAGTGGAAGCCCCCCAGAGGCCAGGCACTTACCTAACCTCACGTTTCTGGTAACCTGGGCACTCTAACCCCTGGTGGGAGCCCAGAGGAACTGCCCCTGGCTTGGTCCACCCAGGCCAGTGGGGGATTTGGCTGGGTGGTCAGGAAGGCTCCCGGGGCAGTGGGGTTCAGCAAGGTGCAGCAGGCCAGGCATGGAGGGCCCTGCGGTGGAGGGTCAGAACACAGGCTGCAGGGCGAGGCCGGAGCATGGCGGGGAGCAAAGGAGATAAGGCAGGGAATCCAGGGCTGGCTGGGCCGCCCTGAGTGACAGTTGGCACCTCCAGAAAGGCCCTAGCTCCAGTGGCAGCCTCCTCGCAGGGGGAGCAGTTAAGAACCTGGGTACAAGGGCCAGCGACTCCAGGCTGCCCCTCGTCTGACGGAGAGCCTGGGGTTCAGACACCAGGAAGGCTTCGAGAGCCAGGCAGGCAGAGGGACGCTCTCCCTCTCTGGACTTTGAATTTAAAACAACGAGATGCTTGAGGCTGGGGGGTGAGGGCCTCCATCAGTGGTTCTCAAACTTGGCTGCACAAGGACCACCTGGGGAGTTTTGATGAGTCTGGAGGCCCCCCTAGGGCCTGCTGCAGCTGGGCTGGGGTGCAGCCTGGGCAGGAGGCATGATGGACCCCGGTGGAGGCCATCTGCCTCCCACTGAGCCCAGCTCCAGGGGTGAGGAGGCCCTGCCTCCTCCAGTGCCACTGGTCCCAGCTGCCCACCTGAGGTTGGGCCCTTCAGGAAGACCACCCAAGGGTGAGGAGGTGTGGGACGGGTCACTCTGAGACCCCCTCCCTGTCCTGCTGTGGAGATACCTTTACCCCCGCAGTGGCGCCAGGGCAGACTCCCTGGGGAGTCCCCGCAGACCACCAGGGACCCTCTGCGGCAGGTCCTGTGCAGGGACTGACTATGGCCACCCTCGAGGTTGCGGTGTGCACCCAGAGGCGAGTCTGCTCCCTCGAGGACCCCAAGGGGGGCAAGGGTCCACCTCAGAGTGGCCAGTGACAGCAAGAGGGGCAATCTGCCCCTCAGCCCTGTGTCCTACCCTCCTTGTCCCTCGCCCCCATCCCAGGCCACCAACCCCCAGGAAGCCAGCGTGAGAGGGTAGGGGCTTCCCGGTGCCAGGCAGACGCCAGGCACCCCTCTGGCTACTCCCCCATCCTCTATTTTTAGGTCCATTATCGTCCACTGTCGGTGTAGTTTCCCCCACTCCTTCCCCAGAAAAACAGCTCGGGTTCCTCCCGGCAAGCCGTGGAGCCTCCCCGGAGCTGGCGCGTGGGAGCGTGCGCCTGCCAAACAGACATGAAATCAGTGAATTATCAAATAAGTGGATTAGCAGACTCCACCACGGCTCAAAGGGCAGGGGGCGGGGAAGTGCCAGCATCGCTCCTCCCTGACCCCCCTTCCTCCTGGCTGACAGGGACAGGGTGCGCACCTAGCGCAGGGCAAAAGCCACCTCCATCTATCGGGCACATGCTGAGGTGTCACAGGGATTCACATCAGCGATGCAACCTGGCCAGGGGGTAGGGGCTGGTCTAAGCAGCCCAGGCTGGAGATGCCAACATCCTATACTTAGAAGCTGTGTGACCTGGGGCCAGTGGCTTAACCTCTCTCAATCTGAGACCACTCATTCCAAACTGGCGTTCATTTAAAGCCTTCTGTGAGAATTCAATGAGCCACTTTAGGTTAAGTGCTTAGTATACACTTGGCATGCAATAAATGTTAGCTGCTGCTGCTCCCAAGAGTAGGAGGGTGTGGAATCAAGAAAATTCTCAGACAATGGGGATCAGTCAGTAACAAGAAGACAAACCTTAACTACTCTGAGCTTAAGGGCCCCAGAGGCCAGGATCCTCTGGCTGGATGGCTGACCCCAGGCTCTCCAGGTGGACTGGGTTGTCTGGGAAGTCCCCACAGCGTTTGCGACCTCGTGTGCATGTGCAGGGGTGAGCCTTTGCACGAATGAGCGTGGGTGCTATTCCAGGAAGAGTGGCGCACATTCTCAGAAGGGCCTGTGACCCCTAAAGTCGCGAGCCTCCTGCGCTGGGGTTCTGCTACTGAGACAAGCTGGCCTCCTGCCTTTGGCCCCCCGGGTCTTCCTGGGTGTCAGCAGGTATTGTTTTCTGCTTTTCTCTCTCTCCCTCCTTGAGCAGCAGAATCCAGAAATCCAGAAAAGAGGGGCTCTGAGGTCGACACACAGGCAGGGAATCTTCACCCCCAAGGGGAGAGCCTTGGGTGAGGCCACTCAGCTCCTGGCAGCCAGTGCAGAGGGAGCCCCATCCCCCTGGAGGCCGCAGGGTGGTGCCAGGTGCACAGCTGTTGGCAAAGGTTCCGGTTGGTGCCGGCGGGGCAGGGGACAGGGCAGAGACAAGGTGCCCTCTGGACAGCTGGCTTCTCCTGCTGCCACCTGCCTTTGGCTGCTCTTGAGTCCTAAGGGAAGGGACGCTCCAGAGCCTGCAATTCCACAGTGGACCCATTTGCTCTCTGCAGCCTGGGGGCCAAGGGGCTCCGCGTGGCCCATGGGAGCTCCCGGGACACCCGCGGGCTGTCGTACTGGCCTCCCTGTCACCTTTTGCCCAACGGCAGACGTCTGTTCCCGCGGAGGGCACGAGGACGAGGCTCACTGCTCTGATTTCCCTGGCCGGCCCTTGGAGTCAAGTGGACAAATGACTTGGGCAGCAGAAAGGAGTGGAAGGGGAGGCTAAAGAGGCCCTAAGGACTCAAGACAAAGTGCTCGGGAGGAGGCGGGTCCTGGCAGAGCGGCTGCAGGACTTTCACAGGGGAGGGGCAGCTCTAGAAACCCCTAGGTTTGGATCTGGAGGGACCGTAACCATGGGGAGTTCAGCTCCTTCCAACCGAGGAGGCCCCTTTGTGGTGCCTACCATCAAAGCCGCCATTCAGACTCTCAGTCATAGAACAAGGTAGGGTGGGACAGTGGTCAGGGCCCTGGGGAACATATCCTGGCTTTGGCTGTGCAATCTGGACTAGGAGTCTCTGCCTCTCTGGGCCTCCCTTTCCTCATCTGCAGCACTGTATTAGCTGTTGGTCTTGGTGAGAAGACAAAAGGCCACAACATGGGGCACACTGGGAAGGCTCCAGCACGTGGCTATAGAAGGTGCCCTCCCCAGGCTCCAGATACTCTCCGAGCTCCCGCTGACCACACGCCACCCAGACCCGGTTGCAGATCATGGAGAATGCATCTTTGCAGCCATTGCTGATATACCCACCACCCCCCTGTCCCACCTCACCCTGGACCCTGCCACCTGTCACAGAACATTCTCTCCTTGTCACCTTCATGGTGCTGCCACCAAGGGGGACCATGGCTTACAGATGGGCTGGGAAAGGGACTCTTGATCCCCTTGGGCTTGCAAGAGCCAGCTCTAAGAATGTCTCCACTGACAGGTGACAAGATGGCCCGAAAGAGAATGTGTCAACCTCACCCACCTTGCAGGAGCAGGTGCAGACCCCACTGGCCACAGGTGACCTCCAGGACATATCCCATGTCCCCCCACCGATGCCACCACGAGACGTCAAATCTAGGGCACGAGCGGATGGATGGGGGCCTGGTGTGAGATGCCTCCTGTCCCCAGGCTCCACTCCCTCCTGGGGAGCCCAGGGCTATGCTGGGGCCGCTGGGCCTCTCTGCTCCCTCTTGGGGGGCTGAAGGAAGTCACTGGGAGGAATGGGAGGCCCTGACTTGACCCCTCGGTGCCTTTGCTCTGTGCTCCCGGAGCCTACAGAAGGCCACCTGTGGCCAGGTCAGGCTCCCACTTCCCCCTGGGCAGCCGTTTCCATGAGCTCACAGATATTGGGGTCCCCTGGTCTTAGGCCATCTCTAGGACCGCCCCGAGGCTGCACTCTGTTTGAGAGGAGGGACAAGAGGCATGAGGTCAGCACCTACCACGTCCAGTACTTTCTGCACGGCCAGGGGGCAGGCCCAGAGTCTGGCACTGTGGGGACACAAGGGGCACAGGTGGAAGCTGGAGAGATAGTGGGAGACCACAGGGGAGTCACAGCGTCCCACCCCAGTGGCCCTCCTTTGAGGGTCAGTCAGCATCGCAGCCTAAAAGGTAAACCAGGGAAAGGCAGGAGAGGAAAAGTGGGGGGGGGGGTTGTGGGAGCGTTTGGCTCCCTGCCCCCGGCCCTCAGGCCTTGCCACAGCACAGTCACTACCTGCCTGGGATCCGAGTTGGAACGTCAATGCCACACCTCAGTACTGGAGCCTCAGTTTCCGCATCTGTGAAGTGGGCACAGGAGGATAGCAGTAGTTTCTCCCAGGCAGGATATCTGGAAGGGTCTGATGAAGGACTGCACACAGGATGCTCACTGCTTTGATAAACAGATCTGAGAGTCCAGAAGTGAATTCACACACCTATGGCCAGCTGACCCTGGCAAGGATGCCAAGAACATGTAATGGGAAAGACCAGGCTGTTCAGCAAACGGTGCCAATAACACCGGATAGCCACATGCAAGGAAAACACGGGGCCCCTGCCTCACACCAAACACAGGAACTAGATCCCAGCGGACCAGAGACCTAAACATAAGAGGTGCAGCTACAAATGCTTTAGAAGAGAACATAAGGGTAAACGCATGACCTTACTCTTGGCTATGGTTTCTCAGATAAGACACCAAAGCACAAGCAGCAAAAGGAAAAAAAAAAATCCACAAACTGGACTTTACTAAAATTAAAGATTTTGTGCACCGAAGGATACATCAAGAGATGGCAAAGATCATCCACAGAATGGGGGAAATATTTTCAAATATATATTTGCTATGGATAAGGGTCTAGTATTCAGAATATATAAAGAGCATGTACAACTCAACCACAAAAAGAATCCAATGAAATAGTGGGCAAAAAGACTTGAATAAATAGACATTTTCCCCCAAAGAATAGACAAATGGCCAATAAGCACTTGAGAAGATACTCCACAGAGAAATGCAAATCAAGACCATAATGAGATACTACTTCACACCCACCAGGCTGGCCACATTGGATGATTCCATTTATATGAAATGTCCAGAGTAAGTCATCCACAGAAACGGAAAGGAGACCGGTGTTGCAGGGGTGGGAGGGGGATCAGAGCCATGTTGAATCCTACGGGTTTCACCGTGGGGGATGGAAACGTCCTGGACTAGCCACGGTGGGAATGTGCTAGAGGGCCATGTGGTAGAGCAGCTAATCCAGCCACACACCCCTGTGGCACAGTTGGGGAAACTGAGGCTCGGGGCTTGGCTCGGTCTCCCTGGGCTGGGCCTGGAACCCCCCAGGCGCGGGCACCTGCCACGGGCACCCTGGCTGCCCCTGCCGGCAGTCGGTGTGTGCTCAGGGAATCAGAAACACATTTCATATATTCAAGCAAATCTGCTGCTGCTGAAAAACTAATCAGATCCCACAAAGCCGCAGGACCGCTCCCGCTCCTCTGCCATTCCTGCATCACCCGGGGCTCGCCCAGGAGGGAACCGCGCATCCACACGGCCTGGGGGCCCTGGCCAGGCCACAGGTGGGCCAGCCTCCATCCTGGCTGGTGCTAGAATCAGGTCTGCAGTCCACACTGTTCCTGGGGTGCACACATGTGGGAGGGGAGGCAAGGGGCCACATGGTGTGGCCTGGTCAGCTGGGGTCCACCCCAGGGCCAGGCGCTGCCGTGCTGTGGGTGGCTCTCACCTCCGCCCCTCCTCCACCCTCCTCCTCTTAGAGCCCTGGGCCTAATCCCTCCTAACTGCAGAGAGTGGACAGCACAGACGGAAGAAGGGTGCTCCCGCCCCCCTGTCCCTGCAAGAGGACCCTGGGAAGCCCTGGGATATTCTTGTGTCAAGTGGCACAGTGACATTCCTGCTCACAGCCCTGCAGGGACCTGGATGGGGTGCCAGGTGGACAGCCTGTCCACCCTCTGTCATCCACACACGCCCTGTCCTCTGGGTCCTTTGGCCTGGCCCCCATTTCTTGGAAACTCGCAGGACCCCAGTCTGAGCTGGAGGCCCACGCCTGGGCAGCCTGCCTGGCCTTCGGGTCATCTTCTGCCCATCACCTTCTCCTCCTTTTGCCCCTCAAGCTACATTCGAGAAGGAGAAACACTAAAACGGCCAAACAGTCCTTTTTTATTCTCCTGGGCATTCATTCTGCGCAGGCGCCCAGCCGAGGGCTCCACACGCCCGTCCTCCTCAGTCCTCAGACTCCTTCCAGGTTGTGAAAACATCGTTCCCGTTTTTCAGGCTGGAGTCTCAGGGACTGAGCCAAAGTGCCCCAGTGCAGAGGGGGAGGGCGTGGCGGGGCCTGGCGGGCCCCATCCCAGCGCGGCAGGGAGGGCTGCGGGTGAGCCCCCACAGCCTGCCCCAGGGCACACGGGGCTGGAGCAGCTCGCCATAACCGCTCAGAAACGCCCAAAGGAAAATCTACCCAGACCAGCGTCGGGAGCGGAACGGAAGAGGGGCCGGCAGAGTGGCCCATGTCTCTGACCCTCTGGAAAGATGTCTCTTCCAGGCCTTTTGGGTCCCCACAGTACCCCAACTGAGCAGCCCCCGCCCTCCCTGGGGCATCTGACCCAAACCTGCTCCCATGAGAAGGGCCAGAAAGCAAAGATCTGACCCCGTGGGCCCGCGGGCTGATGCTCCGTGACAGTGCCCCATCTCCTCATGTCTGCTCCTGGGCTGGAGACATCCCTGTGCCACAAGATGTCACCTCATGGAACTATTCTTGTCCCAGGCTGGGCCCTGCCTCGGGCACTTCAGGAGATTGAGAGCTGAAGTTGAAGGGTGAGCAGCTCAGTGCCCAAAGGCGCTTGTGGAGGCTGACGAAGACAGAGCTGTGCAAACCCCAGGCTTCATCGACTGCAGACTTGCCGGAACAGGGGCTGCAGTGGTGAGAAGCAGGGGCTTCCAACTGGAAAACCCCCGTTCTTCCTTCAAGACAGCTTCCTCCTCCAAGAAGCCTCCCTGGATCTCACCATTCCTCCCATCCACCCATTTGTTCTATCAACGTGCAGTGGGCAAGGACTGCAGAGGTGACCTGCCTTCGAGGAGTTTCCAAGGGGAAGCAAACATCTGCAGGTAGAGCACTGGGGCTAATAGCCAGCATAAATTGAGCATCTGCTATGTGCCAGGCCCCGAGCTCCCGACAGGCCCCCGGTGCATGGTCTATTAATAGCCATGACTTGAAGAAACCAGGCTCAGAGAGGCTAAATCTCATCCTGAAGGTCACACAGAATGGATTCCAATCTCTCTCTGGAGTCTCGTTACATGAAAAGTTCAGTGTTCATCCATTTCCACGTGGACAGAGCGGGATGATCAAGACTGGACAGGAGATAAGACTCAAACCTCTCAGTAGAACAGAATTCACACTGTCAGTTAAGCCCCTGCAGACTTTGAGAGGTGTCTTCTTCTCCCAGGAAGGCCATGGGGCAGTCATGATCGTATCCCTCTTTACAGATGGGGAAACTGAGGCTTGGAGAATCTGAATGACTCGCTCCAGGTAATGGAACCTGCAGGTGGCAGTGCTAGGATATGAGCTCCCAGCTTGAATTCCAGGCTTGTAGCTCTCTCCAGAATATAGTGCTGTCTCTCCCTCTCTGGAACCTTTCCCAAGTCTCAGAGTGCAGCCCGGGTCCCAGCGATGGCAAGGTCCCACATGCACCTGGGGATTCCAGTTTGTAGCCCCGTGCCTTTCTCAGGACCCTCTGTGCCCCTCCTGCCTGCCTGTCCTCTCTCCTAAACCTGCAAAGATCCCACAGGACCCGCAGATCTCCTTCATCAATAACAGGCTTCACCTCCATGAACCAGATGCTGCGTCTATCCAGCAGAATCCTCTGGCTCTCTTGTTAAAAAAAAGAGAATGCAGATTTTAACCCAGCAGGTCTGCGGCAGGGCCCTAGATTCTGCACTTCTAACCCAGTGAGGCTGGTGCTGCTCAGAGGTGTGGAATGGGGCCAGGGCTGCCCTGCCTGGGCAGGGTAGGCTGACCCAGTCTCTCACCCGAGTCTCAAGGGGTCAACTTTCATCCCGGTGGCACAAAGGGTGCCCCCTTGCTCTCATGGGAGCACAGGTAACTGGCAGGTGGCCTCTCGCAGAGCACCATGGGGCTGCCCTCAGGCCTCTCCACGCCCTCTCCATCCCAGAGGGGGCCTGGGAACAGCAGTTGCCTTGGGAGGGTGAGCAGCCTGTGCTGGCTGAGCCCTGTCCCCCTCCCAGCCCTGGGAACTGCGGGAGGGGCTTGCCTCTGCTCCCCGGCAGCCCTCATTGAAATTTTGTCCTTGCCCAAGAATCCTCGGTTGAGAGCTCATCCCTATTAATTCTCCTTGTGCATTTAGAGCCAATAGGCTTTTATTTATTCATTTATCTTGTCTTTCATCTCCCTCCCCTTCCTCGCCAGGCTGGAATTTACAATTTGGTTCTCAGGTGGCCTTGTCAGAGGACAGGCAGGAGGCCTGGGAGAGAGGGTCTGCACGCAGGATCTGAAGACAGCGCTGCCCCTCGGCCCCTCTTAAGTCCTGGGCTCACGCCTAGGACGGCTGCAAGCTGGGACAGGCAGGCCCACATCTGCCAAAGGAGGGGCGCAGGGGAGCAGGGACCCACTGAACCTTTGCAAGGCTGAGGGGCATCGGGTGGGCTGGCTGCTGCTCTTGCGCCCCCTGGTGGCTGGTCAGCCACCTGCTCTGACTGGAGGCGTTTAGAGACTCCCTGGGCAAGAATCCTCTCTGCCTGCTGCCTGGAGACTAGGAATGTAGGTGTCCCCAGGCTGGAGAGAGGCAGAGAACTCCAGGGAGGGAAAGAAGGAATGAGGGACGGAGGGAGGAGGGAAAGAAGGAATGAGGGACGGAGGGAGGAGGGAGGAAAGGTGGGCCAGAGCCACAGGAGTAACAATAGTAATAACCTAGTAGCAGTCACTAACCGTGGGGCACCTACTTGATGCCAGCAAGTGCCCAGCGCATGCATGGCCAGGCTGTGTCCTCCCACCAGCACTGTGACCCTCCTCAGTACTGTCTCCATCGAAAGAGGAAGAAACAAGGCTCAGGGAGGTCAGAAGCTCAGAGAGGGCGGACTGTGCCACCTGCAGGTGTGCACATGACCAGCTACAGACAAGTTCCTGGCCTGCCCTCTACACGGTGACCTTGACAGGACTTAGGCAACCCTTCCTAATCCCCAAGGAGGGATCAGAGCAGGCCTCACCCTGGGGCATCCTAGAAATGATTAAATGGGAAATGCCGTGGACCTGTCCAGGAGGGGCCATGGTACACAGTGGTGCTACGTTTGAATCCAGACTGGAGGTGACTTCACCTCCCTGCAGAAGCCAGCCTCCACCTGCCAGCAGCCTCCCAGACTCATATTGTGTCCACATTTGTAATCAAAGGCAGAGCCGTCATGAAATATTCACATCCACCAAACAGGTGGCGAGACGCTGAGGACTTGGCCACGCGGGGTCTCTGGATGCTGACCTTCCTCCCTGCCCTCTTCACCTGCCTTCCAGGAAAGGAGCGGGGGGGGGGGGGGGAGCGCTCCTTCAAGACCCCAGGGCTCAGGTTCGGCCAGCATCAGGACCTGTAGGGGCGCCGCTGCCCCTGGGAAGCTGCGCAGGGTGCTGTCTGTGGGGGGAGGCAGGGCAGTCCAGGGCCAGGGGTCCCTCAGAGCTGGCTTTGACCAGGAGAGGGCCTCGGACTAGCATTTGATGGTCATCTTCATCCCTTGATCCCTGGACTGGAAGTCCCTCCTGTGAATTACCATTTAACAGTCCCACTCCCCTGCCATAATAAGACAATAATAAATACTTAAGAGGAAAAAAATAAAGCTGAGGCTCTACACAAGGAGCAGAGGTTGACTCTGCCAGGGAGCAGGTGGACCAAGATGTGGACTCAGAACCAGGCTCCCCGCTTGGCCTTAACCCTGACTTTCAGGGCCCAGCCCCCTGGCCTGTCCCTGAGCCAATGTGGCCCTGCGGTCCCCATAGCAGTGATGCCCACGGACTATGCGATCCAGCCCTGGCTCCCAGCCCTGTGCTGCTTCCCCCTCCCTCCCCAGCTGGCCCTGGCCCAGCCACCACCCACGGTGACAGCCTTATCTCCACTGACAAGCCCACGTGGGAACCGACCTTCCCAGGCTGCTCTGTGCTGGGACTGAAGATGTCCCACAGGACTGAGAACTTCAGGAAGCCCAGGTGGGGACACCGGGTGGCCCTGCCATAACCCCAGGCCTGGTGGCTCCTCCAAGGACATTCAGAGACACCAGCCACCTGGAAGATGACTCTGAGCCCCTCTTGTGGCTGCAGCCTGGTGCCCTACCCAGCCTCCTGCTGGAGGGGCCCGGAGAGCTCCTGCTGGGGGGTGGGGGGAGGCCGTTTAGCTCAGCCACTTGGGAGCCAGACACTCAGCGGGAATCACAGCTCCACCACCTCCTGGCGTGAGACCCTGGCCACGGGCCTTGGGGCCTTTGCCTCTGCTGCCCCAGTCTTCCCAGCTGACTGCTGGAGTGCCAACAGCTAACACCTACAGGAGACTTGCTCTGTGCCCAACCCTATTGTGAAGAGATGTTCCTCAAGCCACCAACTCCTTCCAACTACCCTATGAGTGTGCTCCGTTGGCGTGCCCATTTTACAGATGGTAGAACAGAGTCCAGAGATGTCGCTGGTCTGGAGGCCACCCCCTAAACCTGCTACTTTATATGACAGAGAATCAGGCTGGCGGAGCCTGGGGGTCTGGGGGGACTCCACAGAGTGACGCGTTAGCTCTCAGCCCCATTTCTGCTATTACTGTGCTGTTAACATTCCCCGAGTGCCGGCACATTCTGTATCCTCTGACTGGAGACTCAAGGGACAAGGCCAGAATGCCTTCCTTCCCCTGACCTATCTGTGACTGTGGTCATCACACACAGGGATGGAACTAGAAAGGTCACTGCTGCCCTGTCCCTCCCAGTCTGACCCTGCCCTCCTCTTTGAATCCCTTCTTGCAACCCTTTTCTGCAAAGCGCCAGCTCTGTGCTGGCACACGCTGGCCTCATAGCTGTCTAATGGATTGGGCTGGGTGGACGAGGAGACTGCGCAGTGGAAGGGAAGAACCCAGGCAGGTCCAGTCCTTGGCTCACTCACTCGCCCAGGGGCAGACTTCCTACAGGGAGGCGGGGCTTACCTTTGAGGCTGCAGAACTGGGAATACTACTCTCTTCCTGAGAGAAAACCATCCTGTGGTCAGCTGGCCAAAACTGCCCTGACCCCAGAGAGTGTCACATGACCCAAGGGCTGCTATGCTTTGGCCCATTTCCAAGGTGAGACAAAGACCTGGTCCCAATCCAAGACACAGGAGTCAGCCTTGTGACTTGTCCCTCCTGCTGGGTTCACCACCCCAAGGGTCTGCCCCAGGCCCCCTCCCCTGCGGACTGAGCCAGAGATCGGCTGAGGGTGCACTTACATGGGAGCAGAACCTCTCAGGGGGGTCTCCACACGTGATGCCCGAGGGCTCCACCTTCACCCTGACGTAGTCCTTCAGACGCATTGCCTTGGGCTGGCAGGCGTAGAACTCCCAGGTGGGGCCCTCATCCGTGGTCACCCAGGATTTGCAGATGTCGTAGTCCCCAGAGGCCAGTGGGAGGCAGTGCAGGAAGAGAGCCAGCAGGTGCAGCATGGCTGCTCAGTCCGCAGGGGCACGGCCCAGAGAGGCCCTGGAGAGGCAGCGGCAGGGTCAGCTGGGACTCGCAGCCTCAGCATGGAAATGCCACATCTACCAGGCGATGGCAGCTGGGATGTCCCAGAGCCTCAAGCACTGCAGGTTTGCAAACAGTGAGGAGCTTGTTTTTCCCGAAAGACCGATACAGGAAATTCAGAGCCAGCGTTTCTCAAACTGCTGATGGGCAGATCAAAAAGTTGCCCGTAACTTTGCGTCCTTGTAACCTTGGCATTCCACCTCCCCCGGAGGTGGATCTGATCAAATCAAGCCGACTCTCAAATTGTGACAGTGGATGGAAATGGGATAAGGAGACAATCCGCAGGGATCCGGCATGGGGCTGGATCAGATTGCTTTTAATTTTTGTCCTTCCAATCAATCCAGGTCTTTAAAAGGCCCTTAACGTGGGATGTGCTCAACACAACTGCGTAACAAACCTCCAGCCTGCATTGTAAAGATAAAATAAAATCAGGAGGTATACATGTTAGCTGCAAACGTGTTCCCTCTTTGGGACTGGACTTGGCATCTCAGTCCAATAAAAGAGATTTCTTTTCATATGGACAAAAGTATCAACAACTGGGCAGCTGGACTGGAAATAAAAAGCGACTGAGGTGTTAACCAGGCAGGCTGTTTGGCTCTGCTTTGGTGGGGACAGGCACTAATGGGGGCCAGCTGACCTTGGCTGGTAGCCACCAGCAACTTATCAGCAACTTATTAGGAAGTTCCTGAGACTCCAGCTCTCCATCCACCCAGAATCCCAGGGTCTGGCTTGTCTTTCATTGTAAGAAAGGAGGAGAGAGGAGAGAGCGGGAGCACTCATTAGCAACAACACCTGCAACAAATTAAAAGAGGGGAGATTAGGGATGTATAAGAACAAAAGCTCTCTGGCAGAATGTGCAAAAAATGAGGCTGCATTAGCAAGATCTCCCGAGAAAACTGGGTTATTTTTATTAATATTGGAGTTGCACATTTGGAGATCGGGCACGTTATTAAAAAGGTGAGGTGTTTTCTCACCATTCATGGGTGCAGCAGAAGTGTCTGCCCAAGGGCCCCAGGCCCAGGAGCCAACAGTTAATGGTCGCTTTAAAATACCACGCCCTGCAAGTCAAAGTGTCAGAGTTGTTAAAGGAGGCGGGGAGACTGTAACTATTTGCAGATGAGGCCACACCTACAGGTACAAACAGAGTGGGTCACGCGTGGCCAACAAAGAAACAGTAGACATTGACAACTACCTCTTCAATCGCAGGTACAATCTGAAATGTCGACTTTAATTTTTTTTTTAACAGTAAGAAACTAAGATATTGAATACTTCCACAGAAATGATAATGTTTTGTCATATCAGATTTTCTGATCAAGGCCAACATTTTGCAGTCATCTTTGAAGGGTATGTCTATAAATGGATCACTATTAGGATTACTGCTTTACTATTTTAAGTCTCTGGTAATTATTTAAAAACCAAAATAGATATAACTAATACAAATGTTACTGGGAAACACATGGCTCGGATGATGTGGTGATCCCAGGCACTTAATACATCACCAGGACAATCCGAGTCCAGTCAGCAGCATGGAAGCCTAGCCCAAAGAACTGGTCAACAGGGCAAAGGTTACTGCAATGAGTTACAGCATAAAATGTCTGTGTTATTAATTATTTTGGTTGTTATGCCCATGATTATGCATTTCAATTCCCAAATAATGCAAATGGCAGCCTGACTCTTCATCTGACATCCTTTTGAGCCACTGTTCACGGGAGGTCTCTGGGGAGTTAACTATATTTTCATGAAGCCCCACTTATACCCAGATACAAACAATGGCTTGCCAAAAATGAGAAACTGAAGGCCAGACACTGCCCGCCTCCGTGCTGAACATATCTGCTCTGGGAGAAGCCCCTAGCTAGGCGACCTGATCTCCATGCCCAGAGCGGGACTCATCCATCTGCGTTAAGTGGGCCTCTGCCCCTCTCTCAGGATGAAGGTCTCCTAATGCAGATGAATGAGGACCCAACCAGGACCACATTTTCCCGTTTCACCCCTGGCTGTTGAGAGAAACCTGTTATAGAGTCAGCCCGGCCTTGAATGCGCTCCTTGCTAGAAAACTCCCAGAAAGAACGTGCCCAGGTCTATTTTTACAACCTGAGAAAATGTAGTAAAAATAAAATAGCTCGGCCGGCAGAGGTTTGGACGCCTCTACCAGAGCTCGGAGCTGCCCAGAAAACAGCATGCCTCTAATTAATTCTTCTAGAAGCTGACTCCCGACTGTTCCCTAACAGGTAGGGAGCTCCTGATGGCTAGGGACGACCAGGGCGCAGGGCTGCGGCTCTTAAGGAGGGCCCAGCTGCGGGCTTCAGCCGCAGGACCAGCCTGGCCGGGCTGGGATGGCGCGGGGCGCGAGGCAGGCTGAGCAGGCAGCGAAGCTCAGCCTGGAGGCCGCGTGCGGGGCAACTTGCAAATTTATTAATTGCTTTGCAGTTTTGTTGACTTAAATGCCACGCATTCCCTGGAAAACGGAGGGTGGGGGGCAACAACAACAAAATCTGCCAGGGGAAAATGTGTTTACAACCAGTCAATCAACTGGGCGTTGATTGCGTTGCTGGCATCGCAGGGGGAATTGTGAGCTCAGCGCTCGAATATTACAGTCGGCTTTTGCCAAAAAAGCAAAAAGGGGAGGGGGGGGGAGAGCCGCAAGAACCCCGGGAATAACGAGGCGATGGCAGGGAGAAGCCGGCAAGGGAAATTTCAGAGTAAGAGGTTGTATCCTGGTGGATCGTTTTCTCCTTGGAAAATAAATCTTCACCTGATATTATTAAGAAACTGCAGCTCTCAGAAACAGATAGAATCAATGCGCTTTATTTTCTTTTAAGAGTCCTCGGGAATCAAGGAGGGGCTGATAGCCAGGGTATTAAAACCCGAAAATTAGATTTTATCAGGATTTCTGAACTCAGATTTCTGTCTTATTGAATTAGCGCCTCTCGGAGCTGGCTGGGCTCGCGAGCTGGCTTCTCTCGGAGTTGCCGGCTGCGCCCTCGCCTTGTGGGAAACTTGCCTCCGCGGGCGCGGGCCCCTGGGGGGACTGGGGAGCGCGTCGGGGGTTCTGGGGGCCCCAGCCCCTCCGACAGGTTTCCTCTTCCTTCCCTGCCGGTCGGTGGAGGGGGTGAAATTTGCTTTGGGGGATATTGGGAGGGGGGACGAGGAGGGATAGCGACCCGAGTCACCTTCCCGTTCCCGCCTCGGAGCTGCCCTGTAGGTGTCCAGCGCTCACCATCGGCTCAATGGGCGGGTTTCGGCAGCCCAGGTGTCCCGGCTCCGCAACTGGAGCTTTCTCTGGCCCCGGTTTGCCCCCGAGCCCTTCTCGGCGGCCAGGGAGCCCTGGAAAGTTGGGGGCGGGGCACGAGCAGGAGGCCGCGGCGGCTGGGGTCGCGCCGGTGGGTCCCCGCGGGCCGGAGGGCGGGGCCACCTAGGACCGCAAACGGCCAGGAGTGGAGGTCCAGTCTGTGCTTCCGGCCGGCTGCAAACCGTGTGCATTGCACATGGACCAGCCCGGCAAACCCGCCGCGGCTTCTTGCTTTTCCGAAGTTGTGTGCAAACCACGAGAGCAATTGATAATCCAGCCTTTAATAAAGGCCCGGTCAGCATTGAGGGTACCCCTCATTTAGCATCGTCTCACTTAATTAAAAGACACCGAGCAAAACGCCCGCGAATTAGTTGCATTCTTTTTCCAGGCGCTGCTGCCAGCAGCGACCCTGTCGCCGCCGCCGCCACCACCGCCACCCACCCCGCCCAGAACTGCGACTTACTCCGGAGCGGGCGGACTCGGAGCTCGCGGTCCTCTTCCCGCCTTCTCGCTGCCTCTGCTTCCCCCGGTTCGAGTTCGACTCCGCACGGCGCTCAAGCCGGTCCTTACCTCCGTCCGCCCCCCAGCCCCGACCCTCTACCGCACGGAAAGAAGTTTCCGTCCTTGGCTGGTCAAGAGTTCTCCGTGCAACTCACACGTCCTCCAGTTTGCAGAGATGGGAGGGCACGGGATGGGGTAGCTCTGGATGGTGGTGATTAAATTGGGGTGGGGGAGCGGCGCTGGAGAAGAGTTAATTTCCATTTCATAAACAAATCCAAGCATTTTTGCAACGTCCATCCCCGCTCCACACACGCACGCATGGCGGGGAAAGAAGGGGTGGGGGAGCCAGCCAGAAAGACAAGCTACTCCTTTAAGATGCTGCTACAAACGCACACTCACACACCCCTCTCGGGGCCACTCCAGTCCTCCTCTAGTAGCAGCCGCTACCAAATAACTTTTGCATCCCAGCCTTCGCTCGGCTGCTTTAAGTGGCTCCAGGGCCCCGGGAGAGCCGGCACGGTCACCAAAGCCCTTTAAAAATGAAACCAGCCTGGCGAGCCGCAGCGCCTCTGCCCCCGCTCGCCTCCCGGGCTCTCCCTGCCCGCCTTACCCCGGCTCGGAGCGGCTTCCCGGAGCGGAGACCCGGGAGGCCGAGGACCGCCACCCTCTGGCGCTGCGCCTCCCCTCTGGATGGCGCTGGGTGGGGGCGAGGGCCGGAGGGCTGCGCGCCGGTGCTCCTTCCCCGCGCCGCTCCGCCGCCGCCGTGGCCGCCGCGCCGCCGCCGTCAGATCGGGGCTGGGGAGCCCTCCGGCCGCCGGGGGGGCCGCCCGCAGCCGTCCCGGAGACGCGGGCCGGGGGAGGGGGCCGCCCGCGCCGCCCGCATCGCCCGCCCGGGCGGAGCGGGAGGTCGCCGCTAACAAGTGCAAACTTTTTGGGTCCCCTGGGCGGCTCCGGGAGGACCCGCGCTCGCGCGCCCGGCAGCCCCCGGCCCGGGTGGGCTTCGCGGCTGCTTCTGGGGGCGCCGGGGCATCCCCCCGGCGCGGCGCGGGCCAGATGGCGGGGCGCTTCACTGCCCCCCTGCACTCGGCTCTAAGTTAATGCCGAGGCTAAATCCTCTTGCCATCACTCACGATCACCATCGGGGCTTTTATCTCTCGGTCTGATCCGGGCTGCGTAACTTCCTCTGTGTGGCTTTAACACACCATCCCACCACGGAGCAACGGTCTTCTTAAAGGTGCAGGAAGAAAATACTGCGAGACTCGGGGGACGCGCCACGGCCCAGGGAGGGGCGCGGCGAGCAGGGGCGTCCCGGCGGGCCCGCGGCCAGGGTGGCCCCAGCAGGCGGCCGCGGGAGCGAGCCTGTGCTGGGGGGTCGCTGCCTACACATCGCCTCCCGGCCCGGGGGCCAGCGGGTCCCTGCGCGCAGAGCGCATCCTCAGCCGGCTCGGGTCAGGCGCGGCGGGCTGCAGTTTCCTTTCCCAAACCCAGGGACCTGACCGGGGGCCGGCGACCCTGGGTGTGGGAGCTGCCCCATCGGCACCAAGAAGGGGGCCAAGTGAGTCAGTTCCCCCCACCCCCAACAGCCAAGGGCTCAAGGCTGCTCCTCTGTCTCTCTCTCTCTGTGAAGTGCTGCCACCCAGAAGGCCCCAAGCAGTGGGTAAAGGGGTGGGTGGGTGGATTTGGGGAGATGGGGAGGGGGAGCGAACTGAGCGCACAACCAGAGCCTGAATACCAGCTGACACATCGCCGCCTCCACCCTGATGGGCCCTGCTTTTGACGAAGCCAAGCCGGCTCCACAGGGAGTGCAGAGTAGGGGGGCAGGAGGGGCCTCTCCTGAGGGGATCTCTGCCTCTCTGGGGCCAAGCCTGGGAGGAGGGCGTGGGAGGACTCTTGCAGGGCCCGGCAGAGGCCACTGAGTTGGCAACACTGGGCAGCCTGCATTCTCCAGCTCCTGGGGGTTCCCTGTCAGGCTGCCCCCTGGGGCTATTGGGGGGGCTTCCTCCTCCTCCAATGGCCCCTGTGGGTTTGGGGTTCTCCTGGCCTCCTGGGGTGGGTTCTTACTGCAGTGCCCAAGCAGCCAACACTGTCATTTGGATGCATCAAGAACAAAGGGCCTGAGAGGAGAGAGAGAGAGAGAGAGAGAGAGAGAGAGAGAGAGAGAGAATGGTCCAAGGTCACAGAGAATGTCAGAAATGGGAGCAAGATATGGCATAAGATAGCATTTCAGTGCCCCACCCCACTGTCACCCTTACCTCCACCTTAACCCTTCCTGCTCTTGGTTCCCCCTAAACCTGGAGAGAGGGTCATACTGCTGAATAACATTTAGACTCTTGTGACAAAGCAGACAAAGTATGCAGAATTAAAAACTGTCATCTGCTATAATAATAATAATAACAACAACAACAAGAGCACTCACTTAACACCTGTTTTGTGCCAGGCTCCCTGCAAATGAATTTATGTGCATTATTCATTGATTTCTCCCCAAAGCTTTGTGACTTAGCTCTATTAGGAAAGTCCCAACTTGGAGACAAGCTTAGAGACCTAAGTCACTTGTCCAAGGTCACATAGCTAAGGAAGATTCTGAGCCAGGAGGCAGGATTTTTGGGTTCCCAGGAGGTGCTGGCTACTGCCTGACTTACTGTTTAACTTGGGGTGTGGCACTGATTGCTTCAGGGCCTCAGTGTCCCCATCTGTGAACTGTGAATGGCAAGCTCTTCCTTTTCCAAGGAGGGGTCAAAACAGGGCTATCCAGTATCTCTGCCACACGTACCCTCAGGTCTCTGCCAAGGGAGGTGGGTCCACCCCACAAAGTCATCCAGGAAATCAGATGCAGCCAGCCCTGGCCATGTCCTTCCTGGTCTCAGAGCGTCCAGCAGGAGGAAGCTCCTCCTAGGACAAGAACAGATTTCAGCGATTTGATTTTGAAATATTCAGCCTGTAGGCAGCAGAGAAGGGCACTGTGTGGGGCTCCCGCACAGGCTGAGTGATGACCCGGTAGGCCCTCTGCCTGCTGTTGCCCCAGGCAGGGTCATCAATCCCCAGGAAACGCCCTGCTCCTCCATCACCCAGGGCCTGGATGCTGTCAGGAACAGCCAACGAGACAGGAAGGAGGATGCTTCCTATCTACAGTTCATCCAAGCACAGCCAAGGGACCCGGGTGCGTCCTCCCTGCAGTTGCCAGGATGGTTTGGGTGACCCATTTGCAAAGATATTTGCCACTTGAAAAAATTTCCACCTCCTCTCCAGCAGTCCTCCTTCCCAGGGCTCCTCACCTCTGCAGCCAGCTGATGCCAACAGGCTTTTCCAGGGACCTGTTCCAGAACCTGTCTCTGGATCTCCCCGTTTTCAGACCCTGGAAATCATGGGATAGTGGAAGAGCACTGGACTGGGAGTCAAGATGATGGGCTTGTCTTGGCTTGGTCCCTAACTGGTTGTGTGCCCTGCATAGATCCCTTCCCTGCTCCCGACCTCAGTTTCCCCATCCACATTAGGAGGAATATGCCCCGGGCAGGGGTTCCTATACTGACAACCTGACTTGACCAAGCTCTGTGCGGCCTGCAGGAGGTGGTTTTCCTTTCAAGGGAACAATAAGATGCTTTGTTTCCATGCTGGGGAACAAATAGGATTCCAGCCATGTAGGGACCAGGTGGCTGGGGGACGTTCATTTCTAAACTGCATTAAGGCGTCTTTGGACAAATGACCTTTCCTCAAGAGTAAAAAGACGCTGAGCACCAGGGGCAGGAAAGTGTTAATGAATCTCCCTCCAAAAAACTCATCGCTGGCCCCCCTCTCACCAACAGCCTGATGGTTTACTTCATTGGTGGGATTTTGGCTGCACTGTGCAGTTCTCATTTGAATTGTGCATGTGGCAGCTACTATCAAAAAGCATCTGCACAACAAGTATTTAATTTTATTCCACCTATTTTTTAAAAGGGGGCCTGTATATAATTACATATATAATATACGCCCATGTGTAACATATACGTAATATGTATACTTGTGGAAAGAGAGGCTTACAAAGATACACACCCAAATGCGCACAGGGGAGCTGGGAGGACTGCAGGCGTTCTCACATGTGTGCTGTCTGCGTTGCTCCCCTCTTTGGGAATAAGGAATGTGCCTGGGCTGGACGAGTCATGGGAAAGAATAAAGCCACATGCAAAAATAATCCACCAGCTTTGCAATGGGAAAGAACAGATGAGGTCCAGCCCTCTGGGGATTTCAGAGAAAAGACAAATCCTAATGCAGACGGACAATGGGACAGACAGCAAATGAGCTTATAGGGCTGATTAAAGTCAAGTGTGAGCTCAAAGGCCACCCCACCACATCCTCGCCCCAGCCTCATTCACACCCTTCACCATCTTACGCCAGATCAAGATTTGGATTCTTCAAGAAACTTTGTCCTCTTGACCTTGAGCAGTTGAGATGCAGCTGTAGGTAGATGGAAGAGCCCAGGACCCAGCCCAGGCTCATCTTGGGGTTTTGAGACATCAAGCCCCTCACTTCTACAGCCAAGGCAGGGGCGGGCAGAGAGACACCAAGATCCAAACCCAGGCCCTTCCCGGGTGACGCCTCCAGGCAGTGGCGAGGAATATTCTGGCTCCTCCCTGCCAGTTCTCAGCTCTAATCTCTAGACCGTACTCCCATTAATTATTATTACTGTATTAATCATACATGTGATTAATTCAGTAATGGTGATTCATAATTGATTGCATTTTATATGGTGCCTTTCATCCACACATCTCCCAAGATGTGTGCTGCCTGCAACGGGAGACACAAAGCGGGACGTGCTCTTGCTGGCTGCATTTTGTTGGATAAACTTCCCTTTGCAGAGGCAGGGGGCTCATGGTCTTCTGGCACCCGGGGCTTGCCAGCCCGGCTCTGCACCTGTCTCCCTGAGCTGCACCCTGCCTTGCTTGGAGGTAGCCATGCCCTGGGAGTCTGCAGAGCCCTTGGGAGGCAAGTCTGCGTGGGCCTGGGATGCTGGGTGAGGCCAGCCTCTCTGTGGGGGAGGCAGGGCCACGAGCACTGGGTGAGGACTCTAGAGCTTGACTCCCTGGGTTATGCCTCCACCGCTGATTAGCTGTGTGACTTTGAGTTAGCTGTTTTTCTCTCTGTCTCAGTTTGCCCAAATGAAAAATGAGATTGCTAATTGTCTCTTCCTGACGTTATTGTAAGAATGAACTGAAAAGATGCACACAAGCACTTAGCCTGTGGAACATAGTAAGTGCTCAATAAATATGAGCAGCATTTGTAGGAATTTTTTTCTGGTTCTAACAGTGGCAGCTCTGTAACTAGATCAGTCTCTTCTCTTCTCTGGGTCTCAGTTTTCTCAGTTATACAATGGGATGATGAGCCAACCTCAAGTACTCCTTCCAGATCTGAATGAGCCCTGATGACAGTGACAGTGGGCGCTGCAGGTCCCAGAGTTGTGCATCCTTGGTCTCACATTCCTGCTCACCTTGGCCTATCGCTGTGCCCTTGAGCCAAGGATCCAGCTTGCCGAGCCTCAGTTGTTCCACCTGGAAAGTGGAGATTGTAATGGCATCCAAAGACCTAGGGTGGCGTGAGAATTTCATGAGCAAATGCTTGAGACCTATTGGGCATCCTGGAGGTGATTGCGCAGCTTCGTCCACCTGGGCGTGGTGCACAGCGGCTTGCTGAGGGGCTCCCCTTCCCATGTCGCTACCTCTTGGTGAAAAATGCGCTTATTCTCCCCATCGCTCAGATGAGAACGCTGGGGTGGACTCTGCCCGGGGTCGTTCCGTCAGAGCAGGGCCCCTAGTTTGACCCCGGACTCACTGTCTGGTCTGTCCGACCCTGGGAGGGAACTGGCATTGCAGGCTCCACTTGAGAGCAGAAGACACCAGGGCCAGAGTGTGTGGCGCCGTCCGAGGGCACATGGCAGGTGAGGCTCGAGAAGGTCCCATGGGCTCTGGTGAAGGGTGGCAATGCCACTGGCCACCCTGCCTTTGCCTGCTGGGTCTTTTCCCCCAACAGCCTGGTCAGGATGCCCCCATCTGTGGGGGCCTTGGGAGGCCTCCTTCCCGAGTCCCAGGCAGCATGAAACCAGGGGAGCTCAGAAGAACCCAGAGGCAAGCTGCCTGTGTACCTCACAAAAGTTTACTAAGCACCTACTGTGTGCCAGAGAGGTCAAGCCAGAGAGGCAGTGCAGTCTGAGAAAAGTGGTAGTGTGTATGTGTGTGCGCGCAAACACATGCATCTTCAGGCTGAGTGCAGGTGTGGCCCCCAAACACTAGACACCCCAAAGTTAACTGCAGAAGCAAGTCCTCCCTCAGGCTGGGGACGAGGAAAGCTCACCTGTGAACACCACCAACACCACCCAAGCTGCCTAGAGGACCAGACTTGGGCTCCTACCCTGCTGAGACGAGGTTTCCTCATCTGTCAAGTGGTGATAATAAGAGCACTGGCCTCCTGGTGTTGCTGGGAGGATTCACTGAGGAAATGTGTGGGTCACTCCATTGGGGACCTGCCAGTAGACGGTGTGTGCTTGGCCAGTGCTGCCTCTGACCCCTCACATTGGCCAGGGGCTCCTGTTCTGTGATGGCGGGAAGCCCACGGCTCCCCTGTGCTGTGTCAGAATCACAGACCAGTCAGTCACATCTGCCCGTGGAGCCCAGGGGTAGTGGGGAGACCAGTCCCAGTGATCCTACTCACAGACCGCCCTCCAGAATCTGCTCTGGGATCTGAACCCCTCCCCACACTCCCTCCCCTTCCTCTCCCCTCTGGAAACTGTTTCTTGAGGAGCAGGAGAGGGCCCAGAGGACCCACCGTCCCCCCCTCTGGCCACCCTGTAATGGTGCTGGTGGATGGGCAAGGGGCGCACCGGCAGGTTGGAGGACTGCCGAGAGGGGGCAAGCAGAGGGGACCGCGTCCTCAGCAGGAGGCCGCCTCCCCCGCCCGAGACTTCTCACCTAGAGGAAAACATTTTTCTTCCTTGTGGAGCAGGTGATCTGGGCCTCCAGGATGCACAGCAGATGTGGCCTTCCTCTCAGACATGTGCTGATCACAAAATAATTGACCCAGTTATGGAAATACCCGCTCCGCGCCCCAGCCCTCCTCCTGCTCTCCCAGGCCGCCCCGCGCCCCGCGCCCCCCTCGGCCCTTCCACGCCCCCAGTCCTCGACATCATTCAGAAAGAGCCCAGGTAGGCCCAAGCCCAGAGCACCCGCGTGCAAGAGTCCTGAGCGGGAGAGGGGAGCGTGGGCCAGCTGGGGGGACCGTCCCTCTAATGAAAGGCAGCGAGAATTCCAAAAGACACCACGGTGACAGGAGCCAAGGCCTTCCCGCGACTCCCTTCCTGGTCTCGCCCGCGTTGCTCCCCACAGTCTCCTCCCTCGGCTGTCCCTGGGGTCTCTCAGATCATTAGAGCTCTGTGACCTTGGCCCCGCCTTGTGCTGACTCCTGCCAACAGGGCACCAGGTGAAGCCCCAAGCAGCCCATCGTCTATGCCTCAGGCCACCCTGACCGTGAGGTGCAGTGGGACCTGTCCCCCCTCCCTGTGCTCCCTGGCTCTTGCCCAGCTGCTCTGCACAGAGAGACCCAGGATGGTGCTGTCTAGAGGCTGCGGGGCCGTGGCTCTTGAAGCTCGGCTCTCCATCTTGGGAAGAGCTTCCATCTCTCTTCAGCGGCACTTGGCCTAATGGATGGAGACAGTTCCCGATGCCACTAGTTCTCCACTCTGCTGACTTTGCTGGCCACAGCCAGTGACCTCTCCATTTTCCATACTTGACTCACACAGCCGCCATGTCCAGAAGGGCCCCCCGGCTTTGTCTTCACCTTGGACTCTCCGTGGAGCCTGGAGCCTCTTCCTCCCACCCTCTGTCCCTTGTCACTGAGCAAGTGCAGATGTGCATCAGGAAAGGGCTGCCAGGGGTCCCTGGACCAGGTGCTTTGCTCTTCATGTTGTCTGAGAGTTGGAAGAACAGGGCTTCAAATGCCCCACGCAACTGAGGATTCCCAGAAGCTTTTTCCTGTCAATCTGGGGACCCAGAAACTCTGGACTGATTCCTTGTATTCTTGGCCTAACTGATTCCAGAATCCAGCTTCACAGCGTGAGGCAGCTACCTGCTCTTCCTGCCCCTTTTGCCCCTGTGCAGTGGCTGGCCTGGGACCCTCTACATAGCTCTGATGACCTCAGCTCCTTATGCTGCTTTGGGAGATCACTGTGGGGCCCTCGGGGTCCTGAGCCAAGCATCTGTGGGGTTGTTGCTGGAGAAGCTGAGATGGCCCGGGCATGGTTCTCAGATGCCTGGTGTGCAGAAAGCCTGGTGTTCATAAGCTTGGGGTCCAGACCCTGACAGCCCGATCACAGAGCAGTCACCAGTATTAGAAATGCCTGCTCCAGTGCCTCAGCCCTCTCCCTCCGGCTGCCCTGGGGAGCCCATCCACCCTGGGTACAATCCCTGCACTACCACCTGAGTCTGGGGCACCCTCTCATCTTGGTTGTCCATCTGTGCAATGGGAACAATAATGACACCCCACCCCCACTGTAATAATGACACCGCGTCTGCAGAGTGCATACAGGGGCGTTAGCACCCCCGTGTGATCAGGCTGCAAGGGTCAGGCTGACCTTTGACCTTGGAGGGTGTCCGCAGTCTGAGTTGACAGGTCTTTGATTTGGTGACAGGAAGTGCTCACCCACTTCAAAGGGGGAAAGGCCACCTCTGGCTTTGCACTAAGAGACGTGAACTGGGGCAGCTCTGGAAGCCAAAAGAAGGGTACTCTCCCATCAGATAGGGTCCAGACTTGAGCTCTGTCCAGGGGACTCCTTCCCCAAGGTCAGCTTGAATCACCCACCCATGGTGACACCAGAGGCACAACCCTCTCTCCTCTGGTCCCTCTCCACATGGCAGACAGGGTCAGACCTTGGTGCAGTGGTCCCCGCCGCACAGACGTAAACCAAGGCTTGGGGAGGGGAAGGTCTTGCTCCAAGACCACTAGGATTCAAACCCAGACCTTGGCCCTGGCCCCACTACCACACTGGTTCTGAGTTTCTTGCCCCAATCAGTCCCCTGCAAGCTTGGGGACCCTGGCTCTGTCCCGGTCACCCTCTCGGCCTCGGGTCTTGCAGGCCCAGGAAGTGGGGCGAGCTGGAGTCCCCGCCTTGGCCGGCATTTTCGGCTGCTCGGTGCGCAGCCTGCCAGGCCCCTTCCCAGCGCAGGAGTCTGAGCTCGCCCAGTACAAATGTCTCAGGAAGGGCCAGCAGAAGGACAACTCCCCGAGGAGAGCAGAGACTCGGCCAGCAGGCTCGTTAGAAGCCTGACATTCACAGGTGAGACCCGAGCCCCGCAGCGGCCCTGGGGAACACTGGGCCACAGGCAGGCAGCCTGGCTCTCAGAATGGCTTTTAGTTTCTATTTTCCAAGTGGGCTCCAGAAATGTCTTTAAAAAATGTCGTGGGGCTCCTCTTGTGGAGCTGACTGGACAAGGAACTGCTGGGTCGATGCAGGGTCTTGAGCAGCAGAGGTGAGCCTGGGACTCCTGAGCGGTGGGGACCCCTTAGCACCAGGACTGCCACACTGTGGGCTGACACATCAAGACGCTTTGTGCAGCTGGTAGTTGGTGAAGTGCCACCACCCTGAGGCCTCCGGGCTGCCCCCACTGTTCCGTTCCTCAGGCTACCCAGGACCTCTCCTTAGAAACTTCTGGGTATCTAGACCTCCTACAAACCCACGCTCCCTGGGCTGATACTGCTCAGGACCTCCAGGTCACAGGGTCGAGCTCACCTGGCACTGCCTGTATTGGTCTGCACCTATGGCTTTCAGGTTGTTATCTGTTCTGACTATCATTGCTGGTCACACACACACACACACACACACACACACAGAGCCCACTTTAGGGTGGTGTAGTTCTCCACTGTCCACAGGACCCCCTGCATGTGTGCATGTGGCTTCAGGAACACCCTGCTCCCGAATTCGGGAGCAGCCCCCTTGGGGTGTTCCTATTGCAGAGCAAGAAGGTGACTTCTGATTCTCTAGGCACCTCAGTACAGCAGCCACCCGTGGAGTGGGTGAGTCCAGGTGGCCTCCAGAGCCCATGCGATCCCGCCCCAACCTGTCCCCCAGCCTCTCTTCAGGCAGGCCACGCCCCACACTGCATTTTGTAACTAGAGGAAGGAGCTGGTGGAGGAAGGCATTGCCCGCCGGCTGTGTGCACCTGCTCTCTCAACCCCACTACAGAATGGAGAAGTGCAGGGTGAAGAGGGGCTGATCCAAGCAGTGGCACCGACTACCCCAGGGGTTGCCTTGAGTGGGACCCCAGAGGAACAGGACAGAGTGCTGAGAGTGACTGGCCGTGAGTGTCGATGTTTCTGGCCTGTCTGGGGTGGGGGATGGCGACGTCGGGCCGTTCTGTCTGTGCCAGAAGGTGGGAGTGAGCCTCTGCCCACCCGTGGAGAGCGCAGGGCCTCCCAGACACAAACAGGTATGTGCAAATGCTGTGAATGGAGGGCAATATTAAACACGGACCAAGCTTTAGAGACCACACACTACGCGCAACCGCCTCGATGATAAAGTAGGAGAAACTGGAAGCTCAGGCCATCATTCACCCAGCCACCGTTCATCTCCTGCACAGTTATTTATTGAGTGACCACTGTATGCCAAGCTCTGTTGGAAGTTGGAGATACAGATGTGGGTCGGCTCCAAGGAGCTTCCAGGGAGCTCCCTGTGTGGGGAGACCCCCCAGGTGGGCACAGGTAGTGCATGAGCGGCCACGGTGGCAGCAGGGAGCAGGTAGAGCCCTGCTGTTCTCCCTGGCAGAGACGCCCCCCCCCCCAGGACCGCCAGGGTTATTAATATCCTGCTGAGTCAGGGGCTCTTGAGTTTCAGCATTGCAAGATGCACAGAAGAGCGAGTTAGATATCCTCGACTCCCGCCTGCCCTCGCCCTCCTCCTTCCCACCTGCCCCTCGTTGCCCAGCCTCTGCCTGCCTCTGTCTAGAGAGAAGACAGACAGCAGATGTTCATGGAAAGAGTCTGGTTTTAGAAGCAAGGGGTGGGGGGCCTGGGACCTTAAGCGGGGACATTGTTGGCTGGATGGCCTGGTGTGAGTAACCTCACCTCCTGAATCCTCTCATCTGCAAACAGGAGCAAAGACTAGCAAGCCAGCAGTATTAAAGGCCGAGGGCATTGCGCTTGGTAGCCCAGGGTAGGGGTTAAAAGGGATGGCCTCTCCTCCCACAGGTACACGTTGGGGCTGTTCCCTGGGCCTTATCCAGAGGAGTGACAGAGAACAAGATTGGCAGAGTTCTGCCCTCATGCACTTCACAAGGGGCAGGAGGCAGATGGTCGGATGGGCATGTGCAGGGGACCACAAGACTGAACACTGCCACCTGGTTCCTGAGCCCCTGGTGGAGGACCCTGCCCTCACTGTGCTGTGATTTCCTGTCCAGGGTCCCTTCTCCCCATGCTCCTGGGCTGTAAGCTCCATGCGGGAAGCCTCCGCCTGGCTGCTCGGATGCCGACCCCCTGGGCCTGGCCCAGGGCACGGGCTTAGTGAATGCTGGCCAGCTGACGCAGTGGATGAGAAGGACGAGGGGGGCAGTACTGTGGGATTTATATGATGCCCGTGCAGTCAGGTAAAGCTGAGTAATTGGTGGGTTAATAGGATCAGCAGAGATACTAATTGGAATGTTTCAAATCAAACTTCCTTCTAGCCCTTGCTAAGGCACAGGCTCGTCTCCCACTCCCCAACAGGATCGTCTTAACTGTCAGCTGTTCCCATGCGCATCACACCTTTGAAGGGGACGCCCGGGTGCCACTCCGTCTCACTGCTACCCAGAACAGTCCTCCTGACCTCTGCCCCTCTGCCTCTCGGCCTGGAACTCCCTCGGCAGGTCCATGGCTCCAGGAACTCCTGCCTGGCTAGTCAGTGCTGCCCTGGCCCTGGAGGGGAGCCCAGCACACCGGGGCTCCTCTCATCCTGCCTTGAGAAGCTCCTTGGGGCTTCACCTGCCTGGGAGGAGGTGACGTGGAGAAAGGAAGGCAGGAGGCGGTAGTGGCAGCAGGAAGGAAGGGCATGTCCTGATGCACAGGAGGGTGACCACAGAGAAAGCACTGTGCTCCCAAAACAGCTGCAAGAAAGGCTTTCCATTGTTCTCACCACCAAGAAACGACGTTTGAGGAGACTGGTATGCTCACGATGACCTGAACACCAACCACACAGTGTACACATGTACCAAACATCATGTTGTATGTACAGTGTTTATGGGTTGATCTAACTGCATGGCCTTGCCACCCACCCTCCTGTGCTGTAACCACTCGGGTGCCCTAGTTTAGAAGTCAGAACCCTGAGCACAGCCTCCGGCCCAAGGTCACCTAGCTAGTCGGAAGGGGAGCCCAGTCTGCTGATCTGAAGCCAGGACCCTGACCAACATGCACAGTGTGGCTCCAGAGCCTGGTGTGCCTGCCGAGCCCACCACCCCCGAGCCCAGCGCTCTCTTCCCAGACACTCTTTCAATCAAGTTCTAACAAGAGCTAAGGGGAGCAGAGGGGCGGTTTGGGGACCTGTGTCCTGTAGCAAAGGAGCTGACGTCTGGCAGGTTGGACCCACCTCCCTCTACTCCGGTTCTCTTCACACAGGGGGTCCCCATGACTGCCTCTCCCCCGCCCCCGGGGGGTCTGACTCAGCCGGTCATTCAGGAGCCAGTCCTCCAGGGACTGAGGTGAGGACAGAGGGAGAGGGAATTTGGCTGAAGGGAAGAGTGCCGAGCGCTTCTCCGGCGGCACTTGTGCTCGGGTGGAAGGCTGCGGTCCCTGGCAACAGCGCTCACACTTCTCTAAAATAAAAGCTTCTACCAGCTGGGCCGGCTGTGAAGCGGAGCCCCGGGATCAGCATATTCCCAGCGCGTGACACCGAGCGAGGCCGCCCTATCAGTGACCCCCTGGCCCTGCTCAGCCTCCCAGGACAGACCAGGGTGATGGAGGACGGCCAGGTGTTAGCCTGGGACCAAGTGCAGGAGGGGTGAGAGCTGAGTGCAAGCCCCTCGGCTGATGACCATGTGCTTCCCTGGACCGCGCTTCCCATCCATAGAACGGGTAGGATGGCCCACCGAGCCGCCGAGCCACCGAGCCACCGAGCCACCGAGCCACCGAGCCACCGAGGGCTGCGCACCGGCCAGATGAAGGAAGCGCAAGGTGCTCAGCACAGCCCGCGGTGGATGTGTGGTACTTTCTAGAACATTTCTCCAGAGAAGCACAGGTGATTTTGTAGGAATCCTCCCGTTGGATGAAGTAAGGGACTCTTCTAATGTTTGACACAATGTTGAGACTTTTTATGTCATCCAGTTCCCAAATATGACCAGAAGTTTTGTGAAAGAGGGGAGAGAGAGAGACCTCAGTTTCTGCTTCTTCCTGGGATGGGGACAAACGCCTCTGGACATTGTTGTGGAGGAAGTTAAAGCTGACACCTGCCTATCAAGAGCCCAGGTTGCTCAGTCTCTGGGAAGATAAGAAACAGCCACAGAGTGAGACCCTGGGACCAAAAAAAGAGCATTAGTGGGAGAGCAGACGACACCCAGAGTCCAGAGGAGTGTAGCTGACAACACAGCCCCAAGGCTGATGTCTTAGCTGTGACAGATGTACCGGGGCTGCATTGGATGCCGGCGGCAGCAGGGGATGCTGGGTGGAGGGTGTACCACCTTTGCAACGTTTCTGTAGATTAAAATCTCCCCCAGATGAAAGATGTGCCTGCGCACGTGACCCCACGCGCCACGGAACCATGATGTGATTCGCAGTGGACCACGTGCAGGGAGGTGCTCACCTGAGATTGCAGTGGCCTCTCACAGTCCTGCTCAGGAGAGGCACAGGTCCCAGCTGTCATAGTCCCGCTGGGCACCGCACTGTCACCTGCGCTGGGCATGCTGGTGCAGATGTGCCCACTGCGCTGCCAGTCATAGGGGACGTGGCCTCTGGGCATTAGGGACCTGCAGAGTGCTTGACGACGGTGGTACAGGACCTCGTGCAGGCGTGTGCATCTCCTGTGCTGTTCCTCTGGTCATCATTTTAGGCTGTACCTACTTCCACTTCTAAAGAAAAATCACTGTCAAACAGCCCGCGCCATGTCCCGCCGGCCGCACGCGCACTTCTTGTTCACGGAGTCTCCTGATGGAGTGAGGGGCCGCGCCCTCTGGGCAGGTGAGTACAGGCCAGGGCATTCACACCACCACAAAATCGCCCAACGACAGATTTCACAGGCCACGCCCTGCCACCAAGTGACCCAGGACCCTATACGTGGGCTGAGGAGCTGGTCCAGATGAAGGAGTCTAAAGAGGCACCGCTGGGGTCTTGCCCAGGCTCCTCGTCAAGGGAGAAAATGAAATTGCTGAAAAGAACAGAACTGGGGAAATTAACCCAGGAGCTTCCGGGCCACACACGGGACAGAGTATCCTGTCAGTGCAAAGTACCCCGACTCTGACCGTCCTCCGAGGCCGTGAAAGACAGAGTCCTGCAGGTGCAGGCCACGAGTAGCGATGGGGGCCCACGCCTGCAGGTCACCTCAGGGACTTGGTCAAACAGTAACACCTACCGTGGATTACGTGTAGACGGAGAGTGACAGGGAGACAGGTCGGCCATTGCTGAACCAGGTGAAAGGCCCCAGAGTGAGTTTGACTGCTCCTGAACAGACTTTGAGTTTTTTTGAATTAAAAAGTGAAAAATAAATACACCTAATTTCAAACAAACTAGAGCTTGCTACATAGAAGGCTCGTCCCATAAAAGGATGCGTAACTACCTACGCCCACACGACGAGAATCTTATCTTCATAGTTATCAATTATTTTCACAAATGGGCCTCGAACCCTTCTCCAGACAGAGGTGCAGGTGAATCTGCCCGCTCCTGCCCTTGGTCGGGTGAAGGCCCTGCCTGGGCACTGTGGCCGGGTGACAGCACAGCTTTTGTGCCCAGCTCCTGGGAGATGCCCAATCATGGGAAATGGCCACCAGAGAGCCACAGGACAGACTCCAGAGAGACACAGCCCAGAAATGGACCAGCAGATGTGGGAGTCAAACACCGGAGGCGTCCATAAAGTTCCCAGGGGCCTGGCCAGTACAGTGGGGGACTCCAGGGCGTCCCCTCCCTCCAGGCTGTGGTACCCTCCCCACCCCTGGCAGCCAAGGCCATAACCAGGGGTTTCCATTATTCTGCCACCGTCTGATCAGCGCTGTGCCTGGCCCGGGCTGGGGAGGGAGGGGAGGGGCACTGGTTCCCACTGAGCCCGTCCGCAGGGCTCGCCCAGTCACCGTGCCAAGGAGGCAATCAGGTTAGAAGGGCATAATTGGATAACTCATCTGCTTCCTTAGAGAGTTGCTGCTTAATTAAAGGGGATGGAAGAACGAGCCGGGAGGTGGGGGACCGGCCTGATCATCTGGAGACTGGGGCGATCTGGCAAGATGGGGGCTCTGAGGTAGACCCCTGTCTGGCAGCTGGCTCCACTCAAGGGCTAGGAGTGGATCATGTGGTAGCAAATTGGAAGGAGAGGCTGTTCATTTGCCTGAGGAGATAATAGGATCCACTGGAGTAAAGTGGCCTCAGAATCAAACGGCTTCAGATCAATTTGCATTTACATGAGCACCATGTCTCCCAGCTTGCTAGTTTCTAGCTGCGTGACCCCAGGAAGTTACTTTGCCTCTCTGGGCCTCAGTTTCCTCATCAGCATAAGGCTAGGAGTATACCTGTTAGTAAGTGAGCTATTCATTTTCGCCTTTCAGAAGCTTTTTAGCTGGGCACAGTGGTGCACGTCTGTAATCCCAGCAGTTTGGGTGGCTGAGGCAGGAGGGTGGTGTGTTCCAAGCCAGCCTCAGCAACAGTGAGGTGCTCAGCAACTCAGTGAGACCCTGTCTCTAAATAAAATACAAAATAAGGCTGGGGATGGGCTCAGTGGTCTAGTGCTTCTGAGTTCAGTCCCCAGTTCCCCTCCACCAAAAAAAGAAGCTTTTTAATATTAGCCAATTGCTGAACATGGCCGTGGAGTTCTGGGCAGTGTGTGTGTGTGTGTGTGTGTGTGTGTGTCCACCACCATGTACATAAGGGAGCAGGGATGATTGTCTATTATTTGGGATGGACCTGGTTAAATCGTGTTCTCGGTGCTGTGGACGGGGCTTCCCCACGCTTCCCCACCAGAATCTGTGAGCTTTCAGCCCTCGGGCGGGCCCCTGCGCAAGGCCAGTGTCTCCTAAGCATCTGTTATATTTAAAGAAAAAAACAGACTTAGCACATTAGACCTGGAGAAAAAGAGTTCTGCAAAATACCTAATGACCCCAGAAACCCAATCCCCAAACAGATACAGAAGTCCCCACGCTCTCTTGGTCTCCTCCAGATCAAAGACAATTGAGAGTTGGTTCTAATTAATTAGGGATGAGTAACTCGGTTATCATTCAGGAGTGAGTGGTGAGCACCTGCAGGGCCTCGCTCCATGCTGGACCCCAGTGAGCAGGCAGACACACTCTGCCTGGACCTCGGGGGTCCAGACGGCCAGGCGTGGCCCTAAGTGGTGGGAGACCCTTCTTGGGGGGCAGATGGGGACAAAGGAGCCGCAGGGTCCAGAAACAGGCAGAGGATGCAAGAGAGGGGTGTCTGTCCCCCCAGGGACAGGCAAACCAAAGAGCAAGGCCACATTCTCTCCACTTTGTCCCCTTCTCTTGCAGGCTGTCCCCTACGTCTTCCTCAAAGCACAGAGCAGCTGCTCCTGCCGTGACCCGTGCTGGGTCCATGAAGGTAATTTTTTAAAAAATGTGTTTATTTTTTGCCGAGCTGGGGACGGATCGCGGGCCTTCCACATGCTGGACAGGTGCTCTGCTGAGCTGCACCCCAGCCGGGTTAAGGTCTTTAATTGGCGCTTTCCGGCCTGGTCAGAGTGCCCCAGCTGGGGGCCGCGGGAGCCTGCCCCTGCGGGCTGCTCACTCTGCCTTTCCCGGCAGTGATTTTCTTTCAGTGCCCAGCTGAAGCGGCCCCTTCACTCCATCTGTGTCACCTCTCTGCTGCCATCTTATTAGGGAAAGCTGAGCCCTCTTCCCTGGGGTTCCACATTGTCCTCCTCCCCCCAGAAACCACCAGGCGTTTAGCCACAAAATAAACCTGTCCAAAGGCACATTCTGCCCGTCCTGGCTGGGGGCTGGCTGGGGCGGGCAGAGAACAATGGGGTCAGCTCTGCAGCAGAGGAATGGCGGGACCCTGGCCTGCTGCCCTCCAGGCGGACAATTTGGGAGAGAATCCACGCTTTGGAGAGCTTAGAGGAAAAGGCTAAAATGATGCTGTGGGGAGCGACATGCCCCCCACCCCCAGGAGTGTTTTTAAGGCTCATTAATATTAATAGTGTTGCTCCAAAAAGGACGGGAGCAGGGCCCTGATTAATCATGTAAGGGCAGCCTCGTGCCCGTTTTCATGCTGTATTTTAAACATCAACACATCTCCCAAGGGCCTTTGCCTTTGGAGTAAGAGCTGGAGGGGGCCGTTCCCGCGTCCAGGAACCCTGCCCAGCCTGCGATCTGCCCGTCGCTCCCTGGCCAGAAGACCCACGAGAAGACCCAGCAATTGCAGAGCTGATGGCCATGAAAGCATTTAAAAATACCTACTGTATACCCAGTACTGCCCGAGGCTCTAAGGACTCAAAGGTGGCCAGAGCAGCCACAGCCCCAGTAGCTGCCCAGGGCCCATCCAGAACCAGCCCCAGGATGGTCATGTATGACCAAAGCTCGAGCAATGACCAGCAGGTGCCGAAGGGCTTCCCTGGGGTGGCCAGGGAGCACAGGCAGCCAGGGAATTCTGGCTTTGTCCACCCGAGCCCAACAGCACAGAAGTAGCAGGGAGCTGAGCCCTGAAGTATGGACAGGAGTCCACCAAGGTGATAAGGGGAACAGGGCACAGAGAGGCACATGCAAAGGCCCAGAGGTGGAGGGTTTGAGAAATGCAAGTCTGACTGCAGTGCAAATCAGGTCTTCCTGCTGCACACTCATGTTCGAAGCACCATTGGCAACAATAGCCCCAAAGTGGAAGCAACCCAAGTGCCTGTCGTCAGAAGACAGACAAGCAAAATGTGGCCTGTCCATACAAAGGAATATTATTCAGACATAAAAAGGAACATCCATGCTTCAGTGGAGGAGCCTGAATTGGGACTGAGTGAAAGAAGCCAGACACGGAGGGTTCCGTACTGTATGGGCCCACTTCGGTGAGATATCCAGAATAGGTAAATCCACAGGAAGCAGAGTGGGGTTTCCCAGGGGCAGGTGAGGAGGAAGTGGGGAGAGAGTGCTAATGGATACGGGTTTGTGACGATAGCAGTGGTGGCAGTGTGACACTTGGAATGAGCTCAAGCAGGTGCACTTTCAAGTGGCTAATATAACGTGAATTTCACCTAAAAGAGAGTGGGGGAGGGAGAGAAGGAGCAAGAGGACATGGCTGCCTGTGGCCCGTATCCTTGTGGGTCCCCAGCCTGGGTCTTTAGAAGCCCGCAGGTTCGTCACCTCCAGCCTTGCCAGTCAGAACCCCAGTGTCGACATAGCCAGGTTCTTGGAACCACAATGCGCTCTCTAGAACCGCCGTGCTGGCTCGAGGTCCAGTGAACCAACCTGCACACAGTGCTGAGACAGAGCCCGGCTTGGCTCTGTGAGGTCCGCTCAGGGCAGCTGGGCCTGCTCCCAGGGCTGAGCCAGACCCTTCCCCTGTGTCCTCTCAGTTGACATCGGGCACTGTTAGCCTGACTCACCGACGCGGACACCAAGGCTTAGAAATGTGGAGTCACTTGGCCCAAATCACCCCGCTAAGTCAGGGACCCGGGTCTGGACCTCAGACCCATCCAGCTCCGAAGCCTCTGCTTGTCACCACAAGGCTCTGTCACTCCCTAAATTGTCAACTACTAAAAACACAGTTTAGGCTCCCTTCCCCGGGCAGCTCTGCCCCCGGGGCTATGTCATGGGGCACTTTCCTTCTGCTTCAAAGGCTGGGTTTATGGCCTGTCACCGTGCGCTCTGTGTGGACGCACAAGCCCAGGCCTGTGGACAGTCGTGTTCCCTTCCAGCCTGCCTCAAAAGCTACCCTGGGGCCTGTCCGATGTTGGAGTGACCGTCTTTACCACTTTATTGATGGCCCAAGGAGGGGGCTGCTGGGGCCTATGAAGTGGGGCTGGCGGCCGACAGAGGACCCCTGTATGGATGGCCATGGAGTGCTCGGCCTGGCTGCCCCCAGCACGGTCTCTCCCCGGCCAGCCAGTGGCGGGCGGTCGGCTTCTTCTGGGTGCCGTGCGTCTCTGTTTTGAAGGTGCCCCCTTGGGGTGGTCACAGAGGGTATCACACCCAGTCCCTGATCTCCAGGGCTGGTCCAGCACAGACCAGGGGCCACCATGGACTGCTTGTGACAACGGGTGTCCCTTATCAATCAGGACGAGGCTCAGCCACACAGTCCCCACCAGCACGGGAAAGGCACCCACGAACGGAACCGCCACAAACATAAACATGGAGGTCGTAGAGCTGAAAGAGGTCGCTGGACGAGGACAAGCTGGGCTCCCGTCACCTGCCCTTACGGCCCGGGGCCCTCCAGCACCAGCCCTTTTAGTGCCACACTTTTTAGCAACTCATTGGAGGGTAATCGACAGGCTTCGGGGCTCTCATTGATCTGAAATATAAATACTAAGAAGACGAGGGCGAGGGGACACTTTTATGGACTTGATTGTAAAGGAAGTCGCAGGACCAAAGGCAGGCGGCCCACGCACGGCTACAAATTTTGGATTCCATGGTAACCGACCAGGAAACCCACCGTCCCCCAGGTCCAGGAAACGCAGGAACCTGGTGGTGGATCACTCAGAGGTGACACTTTGTGGGGAGGAGAGGAGGGCTCTGGCGCTCAGGGCCACCCACACATGAGGGCCAGTTTGCCTGGACCCTGAGGGGAGGACACCAGGCTGTGGGGACTTAAGCGGGGCCGAGGATCAGGAGGGGCCCAAGGCCTCAACCCCAACACAGGCAGCCAGGAAGTGGCCAACGGAGCCTTGGGCACAGGAGCTCACAGCCGGCCACCTTTGCAGTGGCGGTGGCTCAGCTCCGGACCCCAGGGAGAGCAGCTGGTTCCTCCTGGCTGCCTCTCCCTGCAGAGCTGAGAGGCTCGTGGCTCTTGGCGTATCACTCAGAGGTGGAGGGGGGTGGGCAGAATCATGGGGGCTGGGGGGCGAGGCGGCTGGAGCACACAAGAATTCCATTAAGGACCCAGCGGATCAATACCCCGGCAACCAGGAAGGTTTAAAAGCTTTGCACAAAGGCGCTCCTTCACCGGGGAGAGGTGGCCGCCGAGCTGCCTGGGCCCTGCTCTGGGAATCAGCACCTCTCTGGCAGGGAGGGGACCTGGGGCGGGGGGACAGTCTGCAGCGGGGGCTGGGGAGCCAGCCCAGGCGTCTTCACTGGGAGGGATTTGGAAATCACCTCAAGGCCCTTCTCTCCCATTTTGCAGGTGGGGATGGGAGGCCCATGGGAAAGGGCTGCCTGAGGTCAGAGTGACGACTGGGTTCCCATAGTGACTCCACTTCAAGGCCTAGGGCGGTCCCCCTCACTGTTCCTTGTCTCCATCAACAGCACCAGCCATCTTCAAGCCCACAGTTCAGGGACCACAGCTGCACTAACTGGGGGCTGCCCCGATGGGCCTCGGCATCACCTGGAGTGAACCCGTCGTGGGGGCCCTGGGAGGCGGGGCGAGAGCAAAGAGGGCTGAGCCGTCCAGACACCGCGACGCTGGCCGGTCCTCTGGCTTGTGGAAAGCAAGAAGTGGAGACTCGGGGTTACAAGACCCGCCAAGGTCGTGCTGCCCTGTGGTCGAATTCCAGCTCCCATGACTCTGGAGCCCAGCGGCTACTAGAGGCTGCACAGTCACTGTCTTCGGGGGCCAACATCCAGTCAGAGGGGGTGCGGCAGGAAGGCCAGGCCAGCAGCAGCCCTCACCCATGCTCCCTGTGGCTCCAGGGTTTGCCGGCCAGCCTGATTCAGCCACCCCGGCCGCCTCTCTCGGTGCTGTGGCCCCTCGACACCTGGAGGTAGCAGAAGGGGGAGGTTTTCTGGCCAGCACGTCAGCCCTCCTCTGCCACACACTGTCGTGGCCAGGGCTGCTGGGAAAGAGTGCAAGACCCGTGACCTGGTCATCGTGTAGGTCGACCGGCAGGTGTTTGTGTCCCCCTTGGACAAGATGGTCTCCAAGGTTCTTTAGCTGTGTCACTCTAGGATTTGGTCTGTATGGTCATTGTCACCTGAATCCCAAGACCACTTACGAAGGGTGACCACTTACTTATTGTGGGCTAAACCCTGGCCCAAGAATGTGAGTGTGTTATCTCATTGAACACCCCTGACCTCTCTGAGAGGTAGATCCATCATTATTCCCATCTGACAGAGGATCAGACGGAAGCACAGAGGAGTTAAGAGCCCAGATGTCACACTAGCAAGTGGCAGGGCCCCGGGTGAGTGTGATCTCAGCCCTCGGTATCACCAAGAAAGAGCAGGTGTGGGGTTTGCTGATCTTGAAGCAGCTTAGGAATGGGGAGGCAGGAGGGGGAGAGAGTTCAAGGTTGCTTGAGAAGACCATGGTGGACTCTACGTCTTCTCTAATCCTCGGCCTCCCAGATGTGGCTCAGCAAGGGCCACCGGCATCCCACTGCGGGTGAAGAGAGGCCAGACCGGCATCCCAGAATCTGTTGGCACGTGTGCAGAGGAACAGGTGTTGGAACAGGCAAAACAGAGGAGGGGAAACGGCCTCCGTGGGCCTTGGTGAGAACAGCACATGTGATTTCATGTTATGCCACGTGGCACCGTGTGCTACTGAACATCACCGTAAGAATCAACCCCCGGGTCAGTCTGGCTCCCCTCAACCCTGTCTGAACATCATTTCACCATTATTAAAAGCTGTGCAGGTAAAAGCTTCACAATCCACTCTCTGGGAGAGGGAAAAAAAAAAAACACAAAAGCTTTGTACTGTTGGCCGATGTCTGTGGTATGAACGTTGCAGTCATGGCTGGTCTTGGCCTGCCCACACGATGATGTCGTCCAGCGTGGGGCTAGGAGGAGAAGCAGTATCTCCCCATGCAGACCCAGTGGATGCAAATGACCTCCAGAGCACAGGTAACGGCAAAGTACAATACAATAATTAGAAAGGGGTGAGTTTCGAGTATTGATTGCTTTTGTTTTTAATATAATTTGTTTAATTATAGTTTCATATAATTTAATTTTTAATAATGGCTGTGTTTAATCACTACATTAGTCAGGGATCTCCAGAGAGACAGAACTAACACACACACGCACACACGCACACACACACGCACCAGGAGACTAACTAGGGCACCTGGCTCACAGGATGATGGAGCCTGGACATCCCACGGAGGCCATGTGCAGGCTGGAGAGGCAGGGAGCCTGGTGGCCGGGCTCAGTCCAGGTTCAGAGGCCTCCGGGCCAGGGGAGTTGATGGCGTCACCCCCAGGGCAAGGCTGAAGGTCTGAGAACCAGGGAGACTGCTGGTGAGTCCCAGAGTCCAAAGTTGGCAGAACCTGAGTTTTCTTGATCAAGGGCAGGAGAAGAAGGGCGTCCGGCTCCAGAAGAGAGAGCGAAAGCACCAGTTGGCCTTTCCTCTGCCTTTCTGTTCAGGCTGGGCCCACCCAGGGGCTGAGGATCTTCTCCGTCAGTCCATTGACTGAAACACCAATCTCTTCCAGAAACACCCCACAGACTCACCCAGAGGTGAGATTTCCCAGCCATCTGGATATTCCCTAACCCAGGCAGGTTGACACCAAAGATCTCATCCTGATAACCACCACAGCAGGTTCTCAAGAATGCAGCAGTCAGGCCTGTCCAGCCGATCATAGCGGACTTCAGTACAGTGCGGACGCTCCCTAGTTACCGGAGCCTTCCTTCCTTCACGGTGGAGCGACATCTCTCTTTCCACAGGAGGAACTTGGTTTAAGGGTCCAGGGACCCTGGGATACACTGACTCAGGGCAGACTTGGCTCATGAGCTGACAAAGCAGGAGGCCACGGGAGCGGGGGGCCTGGCAGGGGAGGCGTCAAGTGAGGGTGGGGGCTCTCGAGATGAAACTCCTCCACGATCCTGTGCCCAGCTGGCAGTAGCAGGGGCCACTTGAAACCAGAATACCCACCTACAGACCTCTGATTTTGCTGCTCAGTTTCCACCCACAATGACCTCATGCTGTTTGACAAGCTGCGTCACAGCCTGGTGGCTCGGACAGCATCCAGACGTCACTGTGTTCCGCCATGGTGGCAGGGCTGGCAGGGCTCAGCTGGGCGGTTCTTTCTTGGGGTCCTGAGGGGTGCTCTGGGGCTCAGGTGCCTCACACAAGCTGGCCAGGTTTCCCGGTGAGCCTGCCCTTCCCTGGACTGAGGCGCCGACAGGAGGGACCCCCACCTTCACGGACAGGAGCTTTCACGTTGTCCAACCTGGGAGTTGCCGCAGTCTGGCTGGGCACAATCAGGAGCCACTTGTCAAAAGAAACTAACTTTATTTTTAGAACCACACACGCCAAACAAAACAGCCTCTCAGGAAAAACCCTCAGAGCCTCAACTGCCACCACCGGCTTTCCACAAGCCTCTCTCTCTCCCACCCCAGCTTCTCCCCACCTCCCACAATCCTCCTGCTCTTGAGGCCGATTGGCTGGGTCACGTGGGTGGAGCCAAAAGAGTCCCCCAATGAGCAGCTCCGTGGTCTGAAAGGGCAGGGAAACAGCCCAATGAGCATCACCACAGAGGAGCCAATCAGCTAGATGTTGCTGGGGCCGCTGTGAGCCAATCATCAGCCGGCAGCTGGAAGTTTGCTGGCAGCTGGAAGTTTGCTGGGGCCCCTTCGGCTGTGGCTCTCAACACTTTGTGGGGCTTCTGACCAGCCCTCTTGAAAGTCCACCCCTTCAGCTTCTGACATGGGCCACCTTCTCATGACACCTCGGGAGTCTCACTGCCTCCTGGCCCCGTTCCCACCCTGGGTCTGTCCCCGACTCTTCTCTTTCCCCACCCCTCACCTCCACCTCTGGGCCTCTGCTCACACCTCCTTTTGCTCGGCCCTCAGAACTCTGGCCCTCGGTGCCTTCCAGCTGGGCCCTCCCAGCCTGCCCCAGCACAGCCCCAGCTCCCCCGACGGTGCCCGCCCTCCACCTCTTCTCCCTGCGTCTTTGGCCTCCACGATCACTTCTCATCACCGAGGTCCCCAGGCTTAGGCCTGTCTCAGTGACCCCTGATTCTCCCCTGGAGTCTCGGCAAGGACTCGCTGACACCTGGGTTGTATTTCCAGCAAACTGATTTTGGATCTTTGACCTTCAGAATGGTAAGAGAACGAACGTGTGCTGTTTGAAGCCACTGAGTGTACAGTGGCCTACTGTAGCAGCAACAGCAAACTGACGTGGGTCCAGAATAGGTGCTTAGGAAAAGCTGGGTTCCTTCTCTCCTGCCTTCTAGAACCCTCCACCTGAAGCACCACCTTGTCACTCTGTCTCAGCTCACCCGCCCCCACCCCACCCTTCCATGGGGGGCCTTGTGCCCTAAGGCAGGGCTTTCTTGGTTTCTTTGTTCCTATGGAGCTGGGGATGGAACTCGGGGCCTTGTGGGTGCTAGGCAAGTGCCTGCCACTGAGCTGCACCCAGCCCCACGAGGCTGTATTTGGACACACAACCGTGACTCTGCCCTGTGGCTGCACATTTGCCCTACTGTCCCTCTCCCTCTGTCCCCCTCCCCATCTCCCCATTCCCTGATTCCACCCAGGGTCAGATGCCATAACCCTCCAGGAAGCCCTCTCTGCCCTGCTGGAAGCTGGGACTCTGGGGCCTCTGTCCGCACCTCTCTTGTGACTCAGGACACTTGGCCCAGAGAGAAGCCCCTTTCCCCCTGCCTGGCCTACCAGGAGCCAGCACTTCCAACTGGAGACCGCCTCTGTCCATGCCTTGCCTTCCCACGACACACAGCGCAGCGTGCAGAGGATGTTCAGTGAGTGCTTGTGGAGTTGTCCCAGGAGGAGGAGCTGGGAGGAGCCACTGGGGCAGTTTCCAGGGTCATGGTTGGTCACCGTCCTGCCCAGTTACTCATCTTCCTGGGAAGGAACAGAGCCAGAAAGCTAGAGAAAGGGCGCTGCCAGCGCTGAGCCCTATGAATACTTTATAACCAGAGCTACACAAATCAGCGGAATCCCAATCCAAAGGGAGGAGAGGGAGTCCATTTGTCAACGGAAAGGAGATCTGCTAAGTGCAGGAGAGAAAATTCTAGAAGGGCCTAGGGAGCTCCAGACACAAAAAGTCCACGCAGAAATCAGCCAGACACCTGAGCAAACAGAAAAAAGCAGGAGTCAGCTGTTCAGGGGGATGGCTCTGGCTGCCCCCTTGACCTAGCTCTGCTCAGGAACCCGCCACAGAAGGTGGCCCAGAGCCTGGGCCAGGGGAGTGGGTGTGGCCCCTGCCGGAACTCAGTCATTCAGGTCAGTGAGCACCCCTGGCATGTGCCCTGGAGCTCAGCTACCGGGGTTGTGAGAAGATGGGGACCTCCAAGATGAGAGGACAGTAACTAACCAAGAGGGACAGCAACACTGCACGTCCCTGGCAGATTGCAGCTGCCCTGGGGGGGTGGTTGGAAGCTGAGTGGGAAAAAGTTTTCCAAGATGAAACCACCTCTGCAGGACTCAGCCTCAGGGGCTGGCGAGTGGAGAGCACTCCCAGCCTCACCCCAAAGGGGGTCCCTGAAACCAAGGCCCCTGCCAGGCAAAATCTCTCCGGATCATGTTGGGAGAGGGCTGCGGAGCATGGAGGGAGGCCCGTCCCTAGGTTTGATGGGTGGAGGACAGTCCTGCCTGCTTTCAGTCCGGCACTAGAGCAGCCTCCTTGCCCCTGCAGGTGGTTCTCAGAGCGTTGCTGGTGGGAGAAACCATTTCCCCCTCATCAGGCCAGCCCCAGAGGGAGGAAAGCCAGGGTTAGCCTATAAGAGACTGATCTGGGGCAAAACCCTTCATGTCTTAGATCTTGGAACTAGAAGGAACCAAAAGAGATTCTCTGGCCCATAGAGGGCAAACATCCTGCCACCATTGCTTCTGCTATTACTGCAGCCACCGCTGCTATGGCCACGACTACGGCCACTATTGCTATAGCCACTGTTGACACCGACACTAAGCTACTATTGCAGCAGCCACCATCAGCCACCGACTACACCCGCTATTACTATTACTAGTACTACAACCCCCGCTGCAGTAACCACCGTGACTACAGCCACTGTTACCACAACTGTGACTACACTCACGATAACACAGTTACCAGTCCTACAACCACTAGGGCTACAGCCACGGTTGCTATAGCTACTGGTACTACAGCTACTGATATTGACGCTCTTATCATATAACCAGTAACAACAACGACAGTTAAGGAGGAGGACAGGGCACCAAGACCTCCCTCCCTGGCCATCTGTAGGGGGAGGGAGTCTGTGTGTTTCTGGGAAGACGCCCCCCAGCACTCCCACCACCGCCCACCTCCAGACCACAGACTGATCTCATTACACCCTTTATCCCCGCCTCCATCAGCTGCCCAGCAGCTCAGGGCTGCTGGCCCACCCTCAACCCTGGACCATAATCCCCCAATGGCTCTGGGTAGCCAGGCAACCCAGACCCGCCACCCCTCACCCCCACCTCCCGGGCCCTCTCCTGATGGATTCCCCTCGACCACACTTAACATCTGACAGACCACACATTTCACTTGTTCATTATGTCTTGTCTGTTAGTCACTGCTGTGTCCCAGAGCCCGGGACTGTGCACAGCACCTCTCAAGCGCTCAATAAATAGACTGCTCGTCTCACACCCGGCATCTCATCAGGCCCTCACCAGGTCCCCCGTGTCCCCCACTTTCCTGATGAGGAAATAAAGATTCAGAGAGGCTAAGGGACTCAACCGAGGTCACCAGCTAGTGAGTGGCTCTGGCAGGATTAAAATCCAAGCTCTCCTGAGCCCATCACTGTGGAGCAATTGACCTCACTTACAGCTGGACGCCGACGGATGCTACAAGTGTTTGTCCTGATTGCCAAAGGCAGATAAAAAATACCCAAAGAGGGATAGATCGGGGTCAAGGTTGCCCAGGTGCACCCTGGGAAGAGGGTGGGGTGAGGTGCAGTGACAGAGTAGGGGGCAGACAGGGAGCGGTTTCTCTCCTGCATTCCACGGTGCCCCGGGCAGGACGGGCGGAGTCCCACAGGCACCAGGGGAAGGTGTGCTAATTCTGGGAGCTGGTGGGAATCCTCCCTGGGTGCCCCCAGCCTGACCTCACCATGGCCTCCGGCCAGCCTGGCACACCCCACAGGAGAGGACCCATGTGAGTCTGCTGGGCTGCCCTAAAAAGTACCACCACGGCTGGCGACCTAAGCCACAGAAATGAGCAGTCTCGTGGTCCTGGAGGCTGGACGTCCAAGAGTCGGTTCTTCCTGAAGCCCCTCGTCTTGGCTTCTCCCTGTGTCCTCAATGGTCATCGTTCCGTGTGTGTCTCTTTTATGGGTCCTAGCATGTTGGCAAAGGGCCAGCCTAATGACCTTGCTGTAACCTGATCACCACGCTGGAGACCCCATCTCCAAAGGCAGTCACATTTTGAGGCGTGGAGAGTAGGATACCAACATACAAATCTGGGAGTCACAACTCAGCCCTACAGAGTCCGGGGGGCTCCTTCCACTGCTTGAGTCTCCGAGCAGGCCCTGAGGCCTGGACGTGGGGGCAGTTACAGGAGGGCAGGTCCCTGCTGCACACAGGGTGATACTGTCCCCTTGGACAGTCTGTGCCAGGTGACCTGAGAGTGAGCAGTGTTTACTGTGCTCCATTCTGGGCACACTGCCTTGGAATCCCCGCCCGTATGCCTGGGTGACTGTCCTCAGCAGCTGCCCCAGGCATGTCTGAACGATTTGCAGCGGCGCCCTGCCACCCACCTTTCCTAGCCCGAGGTTTCCAGGCACGAGTTGCAGCTGGCACTATTGTGATGCCCCCTGGAGTCTTTCTGGGCAGCTTGCTCCTTTCTGGAGTGGTCAGGACAAGACGAGGAGGGACCTGCACCTGGGCCCCGGGAGAGCACGGGACCTGCCTCTCAGGCGCTCTGTTGTGGGAGGGCATCTTCCTGCACCCACAGCCCACCCCCTCTATCCTCACCCTCCTCTCTGACCTTCATTGTTCAGCACGGCTGTGGGTACGGTGACTTCTCCAACAGCACTGACCAGGGCCAGCCAGGAGCCACTGCTGACCCAGGCAGGGCAGGACCTGCTCTAATGAGCTGCCCTCCTTCGCACTTTCATGCGGTCTGCACCCCCCTTCCCCAGCCAGACCCCTCTGACATGTGGTCACTTCTGGTAAAACAGAGATGCTCCCTCCTCCACAGACCTGCTCTCAGCAGAGCCGTCCCATGCTGGGCTTGGAACCCCACAGGCAGGCTACGCTCTGCAGGCCAGGGGAGCCAGCAGGGTTCCTGGGTCGCCCCCTCTCACTGTCACTGAAAGAGCAGCCTAGCTCCCTCGGAAGCATGTTGAAGGCCCTGTGGCTCCAAGCAGGGGAAAGGACCTGGCGCGGCCCTGAGCACTTGCTGGGCTTGCCCTGCACACGGGCTCCTCAGGACACAGGGAGGGGCCTCCGACTGGCGTTTCCCAGATGACTAGGGACCGCCCCCCCATGTGGAGTCGACGCCAGAGCAGAACACACCTGGCCCTCTGCTGAGCTGTCCCTGCCCTCTGGGGCCCCCAGCCCCCCTGCTGCTGTCAGAATTGGACATCTTGGTGCCACACAGGTGGCCCTTCCTACTGGAGAGGAGGGCACAGTCAAGTCCAAGGTCCACTGCCTGGCCCGGCATTGCTTCTAGTCTTTTGGCCATTCATCCATCAGCTGCAGTGAGCCAGGCATTATGTCCAGAGCTGGGGTCCAGCCAGGAGGAAGGTGGGCCTGGCCCCAGCTGAGGGACCTGACATTCCCGTGGGCAGGGGTAGAACAAGAGAAGTGAGCAAATAAAATGACGGCTGGTGACGAGGCCCAGCCAGGAAATGCCACCTGCAGTCTCTGACCCTGAAGATCTGCTGCATCAACCCTGAGAGGGGCACTGCTCCCCCCACAGGGAACTCTGCTGCCCAGGACAATCAGCCCAGTAATTACTCCTCTGACCCAACCATCCCCCATCTGAGAATCTACAGGTGTCCTTGCACAGGTAGGAAATGACAGGGCAAATGTCTTTTTTTATGGCACTGTTTTAAGAGCAGAAGATTAGAAATATCCTAGTGTCTAGCAGTGAGTGTCTAGTTGCTACACTTACATGGGGGAATACTATGCAGCTACAAAAAATAACGTGGCAGATAGTTATTGATATGGGGAACTCTCCAGAATACATCAGTAAGTAGAACACCAACAATGATGAAGATGTAGTTCAAAGCTAACATCTACTCCCTTCTGTAGAAGAAAGGGTAGGAAGACACTCATATCCACTATGATGGCTAATAAAAAAATGACAAATGTTTATGAGGATGTGGAGAAACTGGTACCTTTGTGTACTATTGATGGGAACATAAAATGGTGCAGCCACTATGGGAAACAGTATGGCAGTTGCCCCCCCCAAAAAAAAAATAAACTGAGAATTATCATGTGACACAGAAATTCCATTTTTGGATATGTACACCCAAATTGAAGGCAGGATCTCAAAGAGATATCTGTATATACCTGTTCATAGCAATTTATTCAGAACAGATAAAACGATTCAAGTATCTGTTAAAGCAACTCGAGTAACAGATAAATGGATAAACAAAATGCAGTATAAACGTACAGTAGAATATTATTCAGCCTTAAAAAGGAAGGGAATCCTGACACCTGGTACCACATGGACCATCCCCAGGACACCATGTGGAGCAAAAGGAGCCTGTCACAAAAAGACTGACACTGTGGGGTGAAATGGCAGCATGTCCCTGGTACAATGTTGGGTAAACTGGGCAAACAGAATGGGCCCCAGGATGTGACGGGGCTATATGTGCACATGCGCGTCTCTAGTAAAAGATGGTCCACTTACAAGGATAAAGTTAAAATAAATTTGTGCCTCAAGCCATACAGACAAAAAACTAACCCAAACCCACCCACAGCCCTCTTGACAAGACCCCCCCATGGCACCCATGTGCACTTGGAACCTTGCCTGGCCCTGGGGACAGTAGGAAAGCCGATGTTGTCTCCCACCCGCCGTCCGCCATCTGTAGGAAGTAGCACTTCTATTGAACATAGTTACATCTTACTCAAACTGCTGACAAGGAGCTCACCAAACAGGCCGCTTAGAAATAACACGCCAATTAACGCACCAACGACCGGTCCCCTGCCTCGGTTTCCTCTTCTATAACATGGGGCGATCTCACTCCAGGGCCTCCCAGGATCCAGAGACAGAGTACAACAACTAATGACAGCTAGCTAATGGCACAGCCAGGCTGTGTTGGCGTCACAGGGGAGCCAAGGGGGGCAGGCCCTGCTTCCTCACCTGGGCACAAGCGAAGACGACCCCATCAATTGCCAGTCTGGGTAGGAGTTGAACTCAGGCCCCGGAGTGATGGCCGGGCAGGGTCGTTCCTGAGCACCATCCTGACGTGAATGCCCCCTGTCTTCAGGAGCTGCTCCCCCCTCACCCATGACTCTGGAGTTCTGCGAGCCGCGCTCAGAGCCAGCCATTTGTTATTCCTGGTACTGGAGCGGCACTTTCCCACCAGTCTCTCCTGGGCTGATCCTTCTTTCCTTCCTCCTTATCTGTATGTTTAAATTATTTTTTTAAATATTTTTTTAGTTGTCAGTGGACCTTTCTTTAATCATCTAAATGTGGTGCTGAGCATCGAACCCAGTGCCTCACACATGCTAGGCGAGGGCTCTACCACTGAGCCCCAGCCCCAGCCCTGTGTGTTTAAATCTGTGCCGAATAAAAGATTGTGGTGACAAGGGTAAGAGCCACCAAGTCTGCTCTCTGTAGAGGAGGCCATGGAGGTTCAGAGGAGCCCCCACTGAGGCCGTCGGGGCCAGTAGCTGGCAGAGTCCAAGGAGGTGACCCAGCCAGCCTTGAGAGCTGAGCAACGCCTGGCCCCGAGCGGAGTTCGCGAAGAGGTGCGCGTGGCTCGCAGAACTCCCAAATGACGCCGTCTCCCGATTAACACCACCCACAATCGCTGTGTTAGAGCTCCTTTATCAAATAGCTTTACTGAGACATAATTCACATACTGTGCGATCCCTCCACTTAAACTGGACCTCCAGTGGCTTTTAGTATATTCCCAGGGTTGTTAATCCATCACCCCAATCAATTGTAGAGCATTTTCATTATCCTAAAAAGAAACCGTGCTCCCCTTAGCCGCCAGCGCCGTCCCAGTCACCCCCAAGTGACCTCTCCCACCCCTCCAGCCCTGGGCAGCCATTAATCCACCTCTGACTCTTCAGATTTGCCTGTTCTGGGACCCACAGAGGGTGCTTCTCTGTGACTGGCTTCCTTCGGGTACACAGCGTGACGTTTCCAAGATCCTCCGTGTTGAAGTGTGGGTCCGCCCTTCATCCATTTGGTCGTGGCTAGGCCCTGCCCTCTGCTGTCACTCCACTGTTGATAGACGGGTGAGTCTGAGGCCCGGTTTCTCCGTGTCCTCACCAACACTTAACTGTTACTATCATCCGCCTTTCTGATTCCTGCCACCTAGTGCGTGCGAAGAGCTTTCTCCCTGCAGTTTGGATGTGCGTTTCCCTGTTGACTAATGAGCTCAGGTACCTTATGATGTGCCTGTTTAATCAGGGCTCTTGTAGATGAAGGCACAGAAACCTCCCCCAATCTGCGTGAGCACCACAGCATGTGTGGTCTAGAAGAGCAGAGGGAGAAGTTGGTGGGAGGCCCCCGGGACCAGGCCCTGCAGGGGACCAGGCTGCTCTTCCCGCCTCCCTCTGTGGCTCAGCTCTGTGGTGGGTGCGCCCCATTCACCCAGCCGGAACAGCTACGGGCCAACGCAGCCTTAGGACTCCCTGCAGAGAGGAAAAGAAGACCTCCCGGGTTCAGATGGAGACTGCCAGGGAAGGGTTTCTACTGGCCGGCCTGAGTGAGGGGCCACTCTGGACAAATGATTGCCATTTCCTGAAGGCGGGGAGGTTTTGGTTCTGTGGAAGGGTGGAGGGTGCTGTCTGTCCTGTGTCTGCTGTGGCCCCACCTGGTGCTGGGAGGCGGGGAGCCAGGGCAGGAGGGAGGCCTAGACTGCTGTGGTCCTGCCCTGCCCCATCCCATTCCTTCTCCTGGTACCACTGGGGACGGGCGTGGGCTGCAAGCTCTCAAGGCCCATCTTCCACAAGTCAGACTCGGGTTTCCTGACTTCCCAGCGTCCCTTCATGTCCCTTGATGTATCCACGTACCAGTTGGACGCTGGAGAGCAGGGCTGCTGCTTGTGGAGGCTCCGTCTTGCCTTGACTGTGGAGCCTTCCAATGTTTAGCTTAAATATATGTTCTTTAAAAGGAAACTGTACGTCTCCATGGCAAATGGAAGAATCAGCACAACTTGCTACAACACAAGGTGATGATAGAAATGAGCATGGTGACAACCCAGGGTTGCTGTCTTTCCAGCGCCCAGCTCCTGTGGGAGCCCGGCAGCCTGAGGGCAGGGGCTGGGAGAAGGAGGAAGTTGGCCAACAGCAAGGCCACACCTCAAGTGTCCCTTCCAGCAACACGAGGCTTGAAAGGGAGGTGGAAAATGGAGTCCCTCTGGGTGTGTGATGTGATGTTAGGCCGCTCCGACCCCATTCCACATGCCATGTGCCCCCAGGGCCAGACATCCCACGGGTCGACAGAGAGGAATGACCGAGGAGGGGATTCCATCTGGGGTCCAGGTGCTAGATTTCAAAAAGCCAAAGTACCTGTACCACCCACCCGCCCTCCACTCTCGGTTCCTGGAGGGTGTAACCCATCTGAGATCTGAGTCGGAGCCAGAGTCTCCCCTGAGGGTCCTGGGATAGCCAGGGGCAGAGGACAAAGTCAGCCTGGTTTCCTCCTGCAGAGATTCCCATTCGGGCAGCGTTTCCCCTGTTATTTCAGAACCACACAACTTTCAGAACCTTCTGACACACCATCAGCAAAGGCTGATTAATCGGTAGCATTAGTATTTTGATAACTTGAGGCCCTGAATCCACTCACCAGCAGAGCCAACCCCACCCACGGCTAAATTATTAATAAAATAACGATGCGATCGGAGAAACTGGAATGACTCCTCTGTGGGCCTCCCCTCCAGGGCAGGAGCCGGTGTCACTGAAGGTCTTCATGGAGACAGTGGGCTGAGCTGGCCGCCACTGATCTCACTCCTTGCAAAGACATCAGTTCTCTGTCGCCTGTTTCCTATTTTATATTTCAGTAGTAGGGGGTCACTAGCAGGGCCGGAGGAAGTCCCCACTCGCAGAAACGCAAGTCAGTTTTGAGAAGACGGGAGCCGTAAGCTGGGGGCAGCTTAATGGCCGTCTAGGTTTATTTTGGGGGCTTGTGGAGAGAAGGTGGAATATGAGCCTTGCTTATTGAAAAGAAGGTATCGATTGCTGGAAATCGATAGCAGTAAAGAGCTCTGTCTGAATCGCTGGCTTTGAAGGACTCAGAAATCACTTCCTTTCTTGCTTTCTTTCCAGGCCAGGACTTGGACAGCGCTGTCCAAACAGGGAGCCTCGTGCAGACAGCAACCTTGCCCTCGGGCACCCAAATGGGTGGCCTTCCTTCTGACATCAGGTGGCACAGCATCCTTTTCTGGATGCAGAAGACTTTCCCTCCCTCAGGGAACCGAACACTGAGTTTCCTGATGAGGACCTTTGTGATGGGGCAGGGGTCTAATGGGCCGGGAAGCTGTGTGGTGGATCTGGAAGCCCAAAGCGCAGTAGAGGAGACCAGAGGAGCCAACTGTTTGCTAAAAACAGGGGAGGCGCTGTGCCACGGCTCCTCGTGGAAAGAGCTGCCCATCCTACCTCAGCAGCAGGCTGAGCGACCCGAGGGGAGACTGCTGGGCGCCCAGGAAGGCCGATGAAGGCGAGGAATCGCAGTTGGGCCGGTCACCACGCCCCAGATGATGCCGGTCGGCTGCTGTGCTCTTGCCTTCCTTTTCCGGCTTTCAACTTTCCTCTCCGGGGAGGGCCCGAGGGCTGGCGGGGCAGGCAGGGCCTTCTCTCTTGTCCTGCGGGCCCGGCGTGGTAGAGGCACTGGCTTCCCAAGGGGTGTTGGAGGCTGGCTGCGGAGGCGCCGGGAGCTGCCCTCACCTGGATCCCTCTGGGTAAACAAGTGACCATCAGCACAGTGGGCGCAGCAGCGTGCCAGGGCTCTGGAGGAGTCACCTACCTTCTTAGAATTTGGGGAAAATTATAAAGATGAAACCGGAAATGCAAAATGATCTGCATGTGGTACAAATATCTTGGAAAGGCCACAAGAGCCGCTCTGAGATTCGCTCACTCACACCTAGAGCTCCGGGGCTAAGGCCACCTCCCCACAAGGCCAACTGATTGGCCTGCTCCCTTTTTTCTGCTTAGGCCAATGTTTTAGCCACCCCTGCCCCCTGTCAGCCAGTTTAAGAGCCAATAGATTTTGGTAGATTTGATTGATTTGACAGATTTTCCCAGTGCAGTGACCATCTGTGGGGCAGAACAACAGGTTGTCTGTCCAGCCTTTGCAGATAGAGCTTAGTCCACCTTCAGACAAGACACCAGCTCTCCCCAACAGAGCCCGGGCCGTGTGCCAGACCCTGGGTGGCCTGTCCTCTTCCTATCTTTGGGCTTCCTGCACACAGTGACCCTGGAGATGGGAGTCATCATCTCAGGTCACTGAGGAGATTCAGGCTCAGAAAGTTAAGGCCAAACAGAGGCAGGATTTCCACCAGATGGGTCTGATCCCGAGTCGTTCTGTGTCAACTGGGTACTCTGCCACTTGATCTGGCTTCTCTCTCTACTCCAATGACCCACCAAGTTTTAGATGCAGAAGAGTTTAGAGGTGACACCTTGGTGTGGTGGCTCACACCTTAGTCCCAGCTCCCAGGGAGGCTGAGGCAAGAGAATCGCTTGAGCCCAGGAGTTTGAGGCCAGATTGGGCAACACAGTGAGCCCTGCCAAAAAAGAAAGAAAAGGAAAAAAACTGTGGGTTGCGGGGCCTCGTGTTAGCCGTCTTTTGCCCACTGCTCTGACCTCCTGACCACCTCTGATTCCAGCTGGGGTTTTCGTGAGTCTCTGGACGCTCCTTTCGTTCTGTTTTTGACTTTCTTCCCCTTCTCCATCTCCCCTTCTCTTTCTCTTTTTCTACCTTCAGGGCCTCCCAGGCATAGCGCATTTGGGACAGCAGATATTCACTGTCGATCTGCACAGACATTTTGTAATCGTCACTAAGTTGGATAATAATTTTTTTTATCTGCATGAGAATGACTTATATCAAAGTGATATAAGTGCAAAGTGACGGGGCAGGACATCAACCAGGCTACTGCTGATGAGGCTCTGTGGGGATGGGGAGGGAGGCAGGGACCGAGTTTGTGCAAATACCTCCTAGGCTTCCCTCCAACTTAGAGATCCCGTGTTTCAATGTTTGGGCATTCCTCGCCGATCTAACTTTATCTCCTACTCTATCTTCTTGTGTTCATATTTTAGATGAGGAATGTCTTTTAAAATGGACCACATTGAGAATTCTGCAAGATAAGTGCCTTAATGTTGTCCACAAACAAATGACATTTTAAAAAAGTGTGCGTTAACAGGTTAAGAGATTGAAGAGGTATGTCCAGAAAATACAACGTCTGGTCCCTGGGGAGGTCCTGATGCCAACCCACCAAACTAGAAAAAAGACACCTTTTACACCATCAGGGGGAAAGTTGAACCAGGACCAATTAACAGATCCTATGTCACAAGGAATTACCATTAATTGTGTTGGATGTATCCACATCCAACATGGTGTTTCTGTTTAAAAAGAAAGTCTTCAGGGCCGGGGCTGGGGCTCAGCGGTAGAGCACTTGCCTAGCATGTGTGAGGCGCTGGGTTCGATCCTCAGCACCACATAAAAATAAATAAATAAAATAAAGGTATTGTGTCCAACTACAACTAAAAAATATATTAAAAAAAAAAAAGAAAGTCTTGATCCCTTGGCGGTGCCTTCTAACATAATTGCTGGTGTAGTCATATGATGGCGGGCATTCGCTCTAGAGTGCAACCAGAGCAAGGGGGAAGGAAGGGGGGGATGCAGTAAGCTTGGAAACGCCGGCTGCCCACGCTGGGTAATGGCTGCTGGAGACGCGTTTCATTTGTCAGTTGGAAACTTTCCATAATAAAAAGTTAAAGTTTTCAAACACACGCCACGCGTCCATATTTCAACGTGTATCCTGCACCTGTCGGCACGTTGCCTTCCTCGGAATCCTCGGCTGCTCCTGTCTCCGCGTGCCGTGGGCATGTGGGTGGGAACGTCCTCTCTGCTCAGTTGGATTGTGGGGTTCCTGAGGACAAGGGCCACTGCTACGGCTATGGCTTAAGTGTGTCCCCCAAGAGTTCATGTGCTAAGCTTGGTCCCCAGTGTGGCAGGCAGGCTTGAGGTGGTGGGCCTTTAAGAGGTGAAACCTAATGGGAGGTGGTGAGGTCGTTGGGGGCCACTGTGCTGTCCTTGGAAGGGACTAAGGGAGTTCCCACAGGATGCTTCCCGCAAGCGTGAGTTGCTATAAAGGAGCAAGCCTGACCCCTTAATCTCTCTGGCTTCCCATCTTGCCACATGGTCTCTCTTGCACATGCTGCCAGCATGATGCCATCTGCTAGGAGGTATTCATCAGAGGTCAAATCAATGGAGCTGCCTGGTCTTGGCCTTTCAGCCTCCCAAGCTGCGAGCTAAATAAGCTGCTTTCTTTATAAGGTATCCAACCTCAACTACTTTGTTATAGCAGTGAAAGATGGACTAGGAACCTATACAGTCACCTTTTCCATTTTGGCATCTCTTCCCAGCACAGAGAAAGTCTGAATTCAGTAGAAATTGAATACATGTTCTTGACTGGCAAACCTAGAGGTGCAAATAGTCAAGGAAACACAGAAGAAGAGGAAGACCTTGAACTCCCCAGCAATGTGAGTTCCTATTGAAAGCAGGCAGGTCACCCAAGCTTATTCATTCTTCTGCTGAGCCCACAGATGCAGGGGTACTATGGATCAGATTAGATTATATTCCAATCATTGCCACTATATATTATGCAACTTTCCTTATGAAATGAATTCCAACCAGGGGGAAAGAACTCTGCAAATGGGAGGGAGCACACGGGCACAGCCCAAGACAGACGGCCGAGCACGTCCCTGTGGACGGTGTGTGCCATCGGGGTCCGTCCGACTCCCATTTAACATTTTTAATAATGATCTGGAAGATGGTGTCAATAGCATGCTAATGAAATTTGCATACGATCCTTAATTGGTTGCTGTCACCAAGAAGGGCAGAGAAGTAATGTAGATGCCTCAAAGGGGGCTAAAGACAAGGATGGAAAATAACAAAATAGGATTGGGCTCCAAGGGAGAAAGGCAAATTCAGTTGGGAGGGAAATCTAAAACAGGGCATTCCCCGGAGAGAAGAACAATGTGAAACTGATGCCAAGAGAGGTTCAGGCAGAAAGCAGTCTTAGCGGGGGGCCAGGGGGTACTGGCCAAGGTGATCAAGAAGGAGGAGCATGCAGTCCAATGGTGAGATCCCAGCCCCCACGGACCCCCTTGGAGATCCCAGGGACTCTATCTGGGACCATACTGGTCGCTAGGGCCTGGACCTCTGCCTGGGAAAAATGTGCAAATTGCCTTTATGAGATCCTCTTGGAGGCTAGAAACTTCTTCCTTGGGGTGGGCACTGTGGGCCAGGAAAGGATCGTCCCCAGAAGGCCTCTGGGCTCAGGACAGTCAGGATAACCCAACAGATGGGCCCTTTGTGGTTTTCTGGAAACAGGAGATTTTGGAAATGCTTGTCAAGACCAGGACACCAGGGAGACCAGGCTGTGCTGTGTTGTGAAAGACTCTGCCTTGCCTGGGGACATCAATGCCATTTCTGCCCCATAGAAATGCATTTTTGAGGACCCACAACAGTGTGGGTGTCCAACTTGAAGGTCCCTGTCCTCTTGGACTTCACACCCCAGCGAGTATTGTACTGGCCTTGGAGGCCACCTGCCTCCACCACGGGAGCCAACAGGAAGGTGGTGCTGTGACTGAACACTTTTCTAGAGAGCTATCCTCTAGGTGATCACATGAGTCCAAAAAAATTATGAAAAAATACAGGACACAGAGTAAAAAGCAATCAAGAGGTTAGCAGGCAACAGGCAGGGATTACAACATATTCCCAGTGGGGGCTCCCGGGGCGATGACATCGGAGGTCTCGTTTCACAATTCAGTGAGAGGACAACCCATCTATGACTCGGAGTTAGCTGGTTAACTGTGAGTTAATGGACTTGACGGGAGTCTGCAGACGGGAGTCTGGAGTTCAAGCGTTAACACTCCTGGTTATGTGACCTTTGGGAAGTCACTTAACCTCTCTGTGACATAGTTTCTCCTTTGCAGAACGGGGCTATCAAGGGCACCTGCTTCTTGGGAGTTGATGTGAGGTGTAAATGAAAGGATGCACTTCAGTAGTGGGTGTCTGACCTTGATGAGTGTTACGGTCTGCGTGTCCCCCAAAGCACGTGTGAGACAGTGCAGCAAGATTTAGAGGAGAAATGATTGGGTTATGAGGGTCTTAACCTAATCAGTGGATTGGTCCTCTGATGGGATTAACTGAGTGGTGGCTGAAGGCAGGTAGGGTGTGGCTGGAGGAGGGAGTGGGGGGGCGTGCTTTGGGGGCATATAATTTGTATCTGGAGAGTGGAGGCCTCGCTCTCTGTTTCTGATCATCAAAGTGAGCTGCTTCCCACTGCCTCACCTCTGAGCCCCGAGAAATGGAGCAGACCAAGACCTCGGGAACCATGAGAACCTAAGTAAACTTTCCTCCCCTGAAATTGTTCTTTTCAGGTCTTTTAGTCACAGCAGTGAAAAAGCTGACTGAAACAGCGAGCATTCAGTTCCTGTGACCTCACGACTATGCACAAGACAGCTGGCAGCACCAGTGTCCACTGCACCAGGTGCCAATCACAATGAGTGTTGCAAGAGACTCGGAGCCTGTTCACCAGGCAGGCACATGAGAGTAGACAGGAAACACGACTCCCAAATCCGCCTCCCCGAGGAGGGGGCTGGGTGCTCACGGGCTGAGGGTGGGCAGGGTGATTCAGGTTAACTGAGAACAGCGAGGCAGGGGACATCTTGGGAGCTGATTCGGGGTTCTTCTCGGTTTCAACAGCATTTTCTGAGTATCTTGGTGTAAAATCGCAGCCAGCATTTATAATTTCTGTCTGGCTGATGTCAGTGCAGCCACACCCTCCCAGGTGTGCACTAGCAGAGGGACACGTGCTGTGACATGCTTTCCATGTGGCACGCCGCCGCCCCTCTTCCTCTGTAAGGTCACGTCCCACAATCTTTATTTATTATTCACCAAACGCTTATTGAGCGCCTTCTCTGTGCCAGGCGCTGCGGGTACAAAGAAGCAGCAGCCCCATCCCTGTCCCGGGGATGCTCCTGGGGCAGAAGAAGCAGCTCCACCAACTGCCGGGCCCCTTATTTCCTGGGCGCCTCGGCCAGTGGCTTGGTTCCTGGAAACAGCACTTTGCCCTCCCTTTCCCCATCTTGGAAGCTGAGCTCCTTGGTGCTTGGTGGCCACCCTCCTGACTTCAGATTGCAAATGTCGTCAAGAGGGAATAGATGGGCTTTGAGTTAAAAAGGCCTGGGTCTGAAATCCAGCTCTGCCTCTAGCTGGCTCTGTGACCGTGGAGAGGGTCCTAAACTTCTCTGAGCCTCTGTCTTCTCGGCTGGGAAACGGGATGGTAGCGCCTCAGAGAAGTACTGAGAGGACTGAGTGAGATAAATCATTAGCCTGGGGAAGCCCACTTCCGGACCCGTGGGGACCTGCTCATAACAGCATTAAGCTGTGACTAAGCTCATAACTCTGGTCAAATGGCCTTAACCAAGACAGTGACATGCATTATTTTATTTACTAAAACTCAAGACTTGTTTCATTCTAATTAATTGCATTTTTTACTTATTTCCAAAAGGCTAGACTATCTCCTACCTATTGACCTGGAGCCCTTGTTATGGTCATGCCCTCTCTGGGCATTTGTAAAACGAGAGGACAGGTCACTCAACACTCTCTAAGGTCCCTCCTGTCCAAAGTCTAGGTGTTCATGGCTGGGCCAGGACAGGGAATGAGACCCCCGTCTCCTGACTGAGGTATCAGAACCGGTGTCGTTGGGAAGAGCGGATGGAGTGGCGGGAGGCGGGGAGGATGGCTGAGCCGGGTCGGAGGAGGCGAGATTGATGAGTTAGGAGTAGCAGATGTAGACTAAATATCAAGGAAGCCTCTCTGACAGTGAGAGATGGGCCTTCTTAGCAATTCTCAGCATTTACAACCCGGCCATCCTGAAGCAGGCTGTGTCTTCTGCAGAACATGAGACCGTGAAGCCCGTGTCGGCTTTCAGCAGGGCAGTCTGGGGGGGTAGGGTTGGGAGCCCCTATTTCAACCAGCAGGTAGCTCGGCAGGGGCGGGTGGGGATCCAGGCCCCCAGCCAGGCACCAAAACTCGTTCGAGTGGCTCTGGTCTTGGCTGAGCTTCGAACAGCCATACTGCTGGGCTGACCCCCACCCCACAGGGTCATCAAGTCCCGTAGCCACCCAACGAGGCAGAGGCAACCACCTCAATAGTACAGGTAAGGAGACTGAGGGCCGGGAGGTTAAGGGACTTGTCATGGCAGGATTCAAACCCACGTCTCTGTCCCTGAAGCCCAGGACTTTCCCTTGCAGAGAAGACACATCAGTGCCTCACCGAAGTGAGCAGGCGCCCCGAGGAGTAGCCCCGGGTGCCCTCATCCCAGCATTCTTTCCAGTTACTCCATTTTACAGGTGAGGCCGGCGGGGCCTGCAGAGGCTGAGCAGCAAGGTCTCCCAGTAGGCTCCGGCAGAGGCCTGGTGTGGCCTTCCTGTCCACTCCCGGGCGCTCGTCTTCTGCTCTTTCTTCTTTGGCTGTATCTGCTGTCATTCTCTCTAAACGGGAGCTTCAGGTCTGGTGAGAACCCCTCCTAACAGGGAGACTGTTGGGTCTGGAGTTGACCTTGAAGGAAAATAACCCACGAAGCGACCACCAAGGGGATAAGATAGAAGGAAACCACCAGGGAGCCAAAGGTGGGTGGTTCGGGTGGGACCTTTAACTCTTTGAGGTTCAGCCTTCTCTGTAGAATGCAGGATGATGGCCACTGGCACCGCCTCCGCTCGGACAGTCCCCCCGCTTTGCTGGCCCCTGTTGTAAGAAGGCAGCATGGGAAATGTCCACTGTGGCCCGCAGGTTGTGCCCTGGTAAGAAGAGGGCAGAGGGTGTGGCACCCCAGCGCAGCCACCTCCTAAATGGGGAGCTGCTGACCCCCAGCTTTGGGGAAGAGAGTCCAACTTCAGGAAGGCTGAAACCCACATCTGCATGGTTTTAAGAAGCCTCCGGACACAAAGGACACCAGGGGGGTTTGTTCCCCACTCCTCAGGGGCTTCCCATGATGACTAAACGGCAGGTCACTCACCAGGCCTTTAATGGCCAGCCTGCCCAGGGCCAACTGGCCGAGGACCTCCTGGGAACATGCACCTGGTCTCTGGTAGAGCTGAAAACCAGGGGCAGGGTCCCCGACGGCCTCCCATCCCCCGCCCCTCATGTGCCCCTTGATTTGGAGCCAGGTATATTTGCAAACAGCCGCAGCACACAATCAATATCACAAAAGATAAATCTGCTGCAATTGACTCCAGGCTGTCCTGTCACTAAGTGACGGTGAAAAATGATCAGCGCTTGAATACATTGCGTTTTCATCTTTAAATCTTTCTACAGAAGTGGTGTCAATACCCGAGCACTAAATAATCTCTAGATAGCAGGAAGATGCAAGAACATTTTTTTTTTCCTCATAGAAGATAGATGTAGCTTTTTCAGAGGCCTTAAATACTGAAGCAAGGAATTAGCTCTCTAAATGCCCTACACTGACTGGCCGCCTTGTGGGTCCTCCGAGGACGATTTGAATACCCAGCTCCACTCTTCCATCAGTGTTCTTTAAATAACAGTGCTTGGCTCTGAGGACCAGAGGCCCTGTCCAAGTCCTAATGAATGCATCAATCAGGGCTTACTGCATCTCCTTCCCCCAGCCAAGCTCAGCCAGCCAAAGGGAGAAATTGAGGCAGGGGGACGGGAACTTTTAGAGTCCTATCTAACCAAAGTCACTTTTAGTTTTCTGCCAGAGTCTACATCTACTATCCTTAGTTTTCTGCCAGAGTCTACATCTACTATCCTTAAAAAGGGCACAGTCTTACTTGAGGTCATAAGATGAAACTTATATACGCAGTCAGAGAGCTGGTATCGTCACCGTGCTTGCAGGGCCCTATGAAGTGTAAGACACCAGTAGATGCTAGAGGTGCTGAGAAGCCATCCTTGCTTTGAACTTATGAGGTTTCAGAGCGGATGGGCATTTGCTTAGAAACAATCAGCACCAGACATTGGGCACCAACAGCACCAGGCGCCACGCTGAGGGCTCTAGACACACGCTCCCAGCTAAGCGAGGCTCAGGAGGTGAACATCTCTAACCCTACTCAACAAAGGAGGCAATGTTGCCAGGACAGCTCCAGGGAAGGCCAGCAGACCCAGGCTCAAGTCCCAGCTCTGTGTGAGCAAGTCACGATGATGCTCTTTGGATAGCTTCCGCTTCAGTAGAGTGAGGAGAGTTGGAGTCCCTGATCCCCAAGGACCACAGCCTTTACAAGTAGTGGTTCTGTGAATATTCAAATAGATGGGCAGACTGTGCCCCAACTCCCAGCGTTCACTGGGTGCCTGCTGCATGCCAGGGCACAGGAAGTTAGAGAGAGCAGGTGCAGAGAAAACACATCTCCACCTGTGAGTGCTCTGGTTTGCAGACTGGCCAGTCAGCAGTACATGTCCTTGCTTGACAGGTAGAGAGAGAGGGATTATAAATACCCATCTCTTCCCATAAAGTTATTTCAAAAATAATTAATCAGCTCCAGTATGCCTGGCACTGTGGGGGGTTGATATAGAACATACAAAGGAGGAGGGAAAAGCAAAGTTTCTGTCTTGAAAGATTTAGCAATTATGCTGGAGAGAGGAGCCCAGTGCCCAGAGTAACATCCTGTACTACCAAGTGTGGGGACGGGTGGTGGAGGTGGGGCAGCACTGAGAGCCCCAGAGGTGGAGTCCAGAGTCCTCTGCGCTATGGCTGGTCATGAGGGAGCTGGGGCCATCACTCTGGTTTTGAAGCAGAAGCCCCTCTTACAATGCAGATGTAGGAAGAATCAGCATAGAACCTGTGAACTCAGACATGGCTTACGAATACCTTTCTGTCTTGGGAAATAATCAAGTCTAATCAAGGTGATCTGAGGACAGCCCTGGGACTGACCAGGAAAGTGGTCACCTAATGGATTTGTTCAGGGAGGAACTATTAAGAGGAAAGTATTGGTCAGCATCAAGCCTAGAAGGCAGGAAGGTGGGCATCTGGAGTTGGTCATTGTTTATCAAGTACTTCCCAGGGAGAGGGACACTGGCCAAGCAGCACTTTCCAATGTCCTTCTGCTATACATTTCCCTGTGATGCTCTAGAAAGATCCCAAGAACGGTGTATGTGGGAAGACCACATACCCCAACCCCTGAAGGCCAACAGGAGCACTGGACCCTTCCAGGACCCTTGCAGCCAAGAGAGGGTCTATGGTAAAGCAACCTACCAGCCTTGTTGAACCTGGCAATTTCTAAACCTAAGTGGGTGTGGGGTGATGGCTAACTTTAGGTGTCAACCAGACCATATTAAAGAACACCCAGAGACCTGGTGAAGTTGTTTCTGTGAGTATCTGTGAAGGTGTTTCCAGAGGAGATTGGCATGTGAGTTTGTGGACTCAGTGACGGAAATCACCCTCAGTGTGGGTGTGCACCAACACACAGACCCATACAGAGCAAAAAGACAACTTCCTCTATCCACAGTGTAGCTGGGATGCACTCTTGTCCTTGGGCCCCAGAATGCCCAGCCTTGAACTTGATGCTTTATGCTAGTGGTCCACCAGGCTCTCAGACACCATCAGCTTCCCTGGTTCCCAGGCATTTGGACTTGGCCTGAGTCGTGATACTGGGTCTCCAGCTTGCAGCCAGCCAATTGTGGGACTTCTTAGTCTCCATAGTCATATGAACCAATTTTCCCAATAAATCCTTTCAGTATGCATGTATGCATGCATGCATCCATCCTATTTGTTCTTTTTCTCTGGAGAAACCCTGAGGTGTTGTTCACCTGTGTTAAGGTGGAGTGAGGAATGTCTGGGAATATGAGACACGGTTTAGAAAAGATTTGGACCTGGGGTCAGGGATGGAACCCAGTAATGGAGCACTCACTGGGATGCATGAGGTTCTGGGTTTGATCCCCACCATGAGAAGAAAGAGAAGGAGGAAGAGGAGGAGGAGAGGAGAAGGAAGAGGAGGAGGAGAGGAGAAGGAAGAGGAGGAGGAGAGGAGGAGGAAGAGGAGGAGGAGGAGGGGCAAAGAAGTAGCAGAAAACAGTTTTTGGGTGGATGAAATATCTTAAATGCTAAACCAAAATATATGGTCATTGCTGACAGATTCCCCATATATACTGTATTAGATTTTTAAAAGCTAGGTACAGAAGAGTGTATAAAGCTTGCATTCATTATTTTTTAACAAAAAGGATGGGAAATATTTATATATGAATGTATATTATATACAAATATATATAAATAACACATAAGCTTTATAGGTACGCGCATCCCTGCACATATGAATATGAGATTAATAACACGGATTGATCACTTGAGGTAAGACAGAGGGAAAAGATAGGCTTTTCATTGACTGCTTTTTATTTTGACCCATGTAAAAGTGTTAGCAATTAAAAAGTATATTGATATCATTAAATGTGGATGAATTTTACAGTGTCTCTTACTAAGAGTCATTGCTTCTCTTAAAGTACTTCGGCGGTTTTTCACGCCCCTTGGGGTAGTCTTGCACAGTCTGCTCCCACGTCTCTTCTCCTGTCCCAATCAGCCTTTCCACTGCAGCCACAGTGAGGTTGTTGCAATCAGCTCCTGCTCCTGGAGTTTGCACAGAAGCTTTCCACTGGGGTTTGGGTAGGAAACCTGTGCTCAGCCCTGGGTCTCTCACTAGGTAATTCTAAACCTGCTGCTGCACGTCCCTGCGCTGAGCTCGGGTGTGCTGTCCGTGGTGCTGAAGACCCTAAGGCAAACTGAGCAGTCAGCTTGCTACAGTGAGGGAAACTGAACACACACATAAATAAGCTCACAATGCTTATCAATGTTCATTTTCACATTTATAGTGTCATTTGTACTATGACTTATACTGTCATTGTAACTATGAAAAAATAAAGCATGCAAAAAAAATGCATTGTCATTGCCTTGTGCACCAAGGTTTCCTGTGGCCCTTGAATTGACTGTGAAAACCAGACAACCAGAAACAGAAAATAAAGGAAAGGGGGTACATTAAAGCCCACTGGTGGGCCGGGGCTGTGGCACAGTGGTAGAGTGCTTGCCTAACATGCATGAGACACTGAGTTTGATCCCCAGCACCACATAAAAATAAACAAATAAAATAAAGGTATGGTGTCCATCTACAACTAAAAAAAAAATTTTTTAAAACCCACTCCTCTGAAAGCACAGTCTGTCCCTCTTGGGGATTACTTCTGCTCTTGGCCACTTTCCATAGAGGATATCTCTTATCCTGGCTCTTTCAACAGCCACAGGAACACTGAACTGCCACCAAGCCGAACCTTGATCCAGGCACAGTGGAAGTGGGAGTTCCCATCTTGGGGGTTGTCTTTGTCAGCTTTTAATTGCTGTGACAGAGCACCTGGGAAGATCCACTTGAGGGGGCATGTTCTTGGGCTCAGAGTTCACAGGGTTCAGTCCATGGCTCCACTGCTGTGGGCCAACGAGGGCTCCTCGAAGTGGAGCTGCTCGCCCCACAGCAGCCTGGAAGGAGAGGGAGGGAGGGAGAGAGAGAAAGAGAGAGAGATGAGGGGGTCAGGGACAAGATAGAGACCCAAAGGGCACAAGCCCAATGATCTTTCTCTTCCAGCTGGGCCCCACCTCCTCTAGTCTTCATCTGCCAAGAGTTCATTCCATTACGAATCCATCCATGGATTAATCCACTGATGAGCCTGAGCCCTCATGAACCAATATCACTTTGCAAAATTCCCACATATGAACATTTCACTGGGGACCAAGCTTTTGATACATGAGTTTTGGGGGACACTTCAGCTCCACGTCATTACAGAGGCGAAGATACTTTACATGGCTTTCTGTACGTGGGTGGAGAGTGCTGCTTTGGAAGTCTGGATGCAACGACACAGCTGGGGGCTAAGAGGCTGTCCTCTGGCGGCTTCTCTCCCTACCTTGTGAGGATGCTATCACTTTCAGTAATTGACGAGCCTGGACAAATGTCTTTCCACAGCTAGTCTTTCGCCCATTTTTTTTTCTTGTTTATTGCTGTGGTTAGGATCTGGAGCTGGTTGTTTCTTTTAAATTTGGGGGTGATGCCTCACAGGAGTGGGGAACATTCATTTCAGGGGGTGAAACTGAAAGATTCCGTGGCGATCAAGGGAGACATTCTATTTGTGTAACTGAAGGTCTTAATCATAATCAGGATCCCAGCCTGCAGGAATATCATTATCAGCCACAGTTCCTCGGGAGCATGTGCCTCCCTTATAAATACACGTGGTTCCTGATGTGGTGCCAGAAGAGCGTTTTGGGACAGTGTTTTCTCTTCCTCCCTGTCCCCGGAAGCTGCAGTTGACAGGCTGCGTTTGAGAAGTGAGCTGAGATGCGAATCTCTGGGCTGAGCTGTCACGGACAGCTTTCGCCCAAGCCCTCACCCACGACCCGCAGGTGACATCGAAGGTTTTAAGCACCCAGTGTCGACAGCCATCGTCTCTAGAGACCTCCTTGGTGTCATTGTTGTGACAGGGTGGGCTTTCGGTCGTTGAGTTTGGGCTCAGCTGTTGGTTGTCTTCAAGATCACTTCGTGAACACGGTGCACAGCACAGAGGTTTCTGAGACTTTGACGAGGAAAGAAACCCAGTGGAAGGAGAGTAGGCCCTGAGGTCACCCCCTGACCGTGTGGCCCTGGGCAGCAGAACCGCCCTGCCTGGAGGAGCTGCCTGGGGGACCACGCGTGGCGCAGGGCCGAGCTGTGCCCCAGTGCCCAGAGGCCGAGCTCTGTGCTGGCTTTTCCCTCGACTGTTGGGCCTTGGGCAGGTCATTTAACCCCCTGGGCCCAGTTTTTTCAACTGTACAGTGAAGGCCTTGGACTGGTTTCTGAGAGGCCCCCATCCCCGTAAAATTTTGTTTTTTTCTTATTTTAGGATTCTCAGATTCTGGAATTCTGCCATTTAAGATTCTCTGAAAGTCATGCTGTACGTCAACAATAATTTCATAATAATCCTTATGTTTAAAGAATGAAAAGAAAACAGACTTGGGAAGTTAGCTGTTTTAGATTGAGTAGTCAGACCCCTTTCTGAAGAATATGGAGAAAAGACTTGAGCTGCTCAAAGATTTGTGGAGAAGCATCTCTAGGAGAAGGAGGAGCATGTGCAAGAGCCCGGTGGTGAAGAATCACCTTGGTGTGTTCCAGGAACGATGAGTAGGCCAGCAAGGCTGGAGCAGCTTGAGCCAGGGGGGAGTGGCAACAGGTGAGAGGGAGGGGTGGGCGCGGCTGCTGTGCAGACTGCCAAGTTTGGGTTCTACTCTAAACGCAATGAGCAGCCACAGCAGAGTGATGAAAGGACCTGATTTATGGTTTTAAGAGATCCCCTTGGCCTCCATAAGAAGGGAGTACCATAGGAAGGAAGAGTAGAGATGAAGAGACCGAGAGGAAGGGGTAGCAGCACTCCAGGTGAGGGAGGACCATGACGCGGACCAGGAGGTGTCAGGGGAGGTGGTAAGAGGTGGTGAGATGAGAACACGGCTCCATGGATGACTGATTGGACGACAGGCCACACATACGAAAACACTGCAGCCATAGAGAACCAAGAGCAAGTTCTAACACTAGCCTTAAAGGTCAGCAGGGTGATCCGCGGAATGTCAAGGCAGACCGCAGCTGTGCTGCTTCTCCCGAGGCAGCTTCAGGGTGCTGCTCTGGGTGCAGAGTACCAGGACGCACTTATAGGCCAGCCAGTGCAGGTGTAAATAGAAATTAACAGGATATATATTAATAGTCCATGCACGTCGAAAGTGGAATTGTGAACGGTGTTCATTTTTCCCCGTGCACTAAGTTGTCTTTAATAGGTAAATAGGACTTTATAATAAGAAAAAAATCCAACCCAGTCCTATTACAGAGCTGTGTGTTGGGTAAGGGAGGTACCATACTTATTTCCCTTGCAGCTTTTGCTCTCTGCCCAGTTCCCAGTCCTCAGCTCTTAAAAACAGCCATTGGTGGTTTACCCGTTGGTCAACAGACTGCCCCGCCCTGGCGGCCCACCCTATGCTCTGCAGCTCTCCCTTGGGTGTGGGCTTTGCTCATCCCTGGGAAGTACCGAGAGGCTCCGGCGCTGACACAGAGCTAGGCACAGAGCTCGGGCAGACGCCACACTTGGCTGCCTGATTCATTCATTAGCTTAATGGTGACACATTGTCAGGAGGCTACGTTTTTTCCATTTCCCCGAAATGTTTTTAAGTTTTCCTCCTGACAACAGCTCTCATAGCAGACACAGTAAAAACAACCACATGACAGGGGCCACACGATGCTAAACACGCAGGGAACCTGTGGTTTCTCGCGGCTGTCCCCACAATCCTACCCACAGTGGAGGAAAAGGCAAGGCAGGCGGAGCAGCCCAGTTTGGCTTGGAGAGTGGGGCGAAGGTGGGAAGCCCAGCGCTGGGTGGACGGATGCCAAAGGCCTCAGTGGGTGTGGCGGCCACAAGACACAGGACCGGGAGGAGGTGCAAAGGTCACGATGTGTAAGTCCCTAGCCAAAGGCCTGCCAGGTCCAGGAGGAGGCCACTGTAGGTCCCAGGGCAGAGATGATCACTGTGGGGCCTCTAAGGCTGGGGCCCCCGGGCGGGGGACCTTCCTTCACAGCACAGCTGACAACGGCTCCTGGCTGCCATGGCAGCTCTGTTCATTCCAGGCCACGTGAGGCAGCGAGACTGAACGATGCGTGATCTTAGAGGAGACAGAATCAAGTTTTCTGGAGGTTCCTTTGGACCGTCGCGATTCCCAAGTGGGAAGAAGGGGTGCCCTAGAGAGCTTTTCTCATCTCCTTTCCATCCCACCTCCCACAGGTTCTAATTCTGCTGCCTTAGGGAAAAGTGGGCCCCACTGCCAGAGACAGCTACTATTATTGGCGGAAGTACATTAGTCATTCATTCAGGAGCCTCTCACTGGGCACAGGCCCCACAGCCGCGGCCCTCAGGTGCACTCGGGTGCCACAAAAGCGTCCTGAGCTTTGACTTGTGGGGGAAGCCTTGGTGGCAAGAATCAGGGAAACGTTAGAGCTGAGGTTTTGTCTAACAGGTTTTCTCGCTTTCCACCATATTTACTTTTTAAAAGGTGGAGGACAGATATTAGGGGCCACGAGGGAGGGAGTCCTTCCAAATGTGCCGGAACTCATCCACTCACATGAGTCTAACACAATGTCCAGTCGTGGATGTTGTTCTGTTTTGCAAATAAAAAAGCCAAGGCAAGATAAAGGTGAATAACTATGTGGCGTCGCACAGGGAGAACATGCAGAAGGACTTGAACTCAGATGTCCTCATCCCGAAGCACTGGCCCTGAGTGACCAGCTGCTGGACATCACTTGGGCTCTCCTTAGAAAGGCACTTACTCAGTCATGGTTTGCAATTTAATAGCTATGGAGGTGATTCATTTACACATTAACATTCGAGAAGCACTGAGCCGGGGAGCTCACACTCAACACACAGCCTTACTCTCAGACACGGGCACACCTTGGAACCCCAAAAGATTCATTACACTTCTCCACTGTCTTCCAGGGGTCCCTCAAATACTGCAGGACGAGTATTCCCCACACCCAGGCTGAGGAAACCGAAGGAAAGTGGTAAAAAGCGGCCGGGTCACCTTCACATGCTGTTGATGGTCCCATGTTACCTCCCTGTACCAATTAAGAGGGATTAGCAGTTGGAAGGAGGGTGGCAATCTTTATTTGCAAAGCTGAGCAGCTGAGAATGAACGTCCCAGCTCCTCTTTCTCACTTCTCAGAGGAGCGAGTGTGGGCCTGCTGGCCTTCATATGAGTCCAACAACCACTCAGCTCCATTTTGGGATTCAAAGACCCCAGTAAAAAAACCCAGAAATCATTGATATGAGGTTGCTCCCAGTTAATCTAATCTAAAGGCTGGCACCTTACAGGAAGTCAGAACTGCTCTTGACACACAGCAGCCCCTTTATGCAAGTTAGGAAAAGGGGCCTTTCCCCAACCCCATGTCAGTATAGCCCCGAATCATGTCATTTGACTCAGTGCTATGGATTCAGTGTGCCTTCTCCAACATCCATGCATTGCCAGTGAGGTGCCATAAATAGGTGGGCCCTTTAAGAGGTGATTAGGCCCCCGGGGCTGCTCACTTGCAAGTGGCATTAGGGTCTGTATAAGAGGCTTCACCCAGCCTTGGGTTTCCTACCCTTCCACCTTCTGCAATGTGAGGACTCAGCATTGCTCCCTGCGAAGGATGGCGCCATCTTGGAACCCGAGAGCAGTCTTCACCAGACACTGGACCTGCTGGCACCTCCATCAGAAGTCCCAGTCCCCAGAATTGTGAGAAAATAAATTTCTGTTGCCAAAAATTACTCAGTTACACGTACCTTATTGTAGCAGCACTAACAGGCTAAGACACTTGGTGGATGGATGGACTGAGGGGTGGATTTCAGCTCCCATGTGCCCCCTTGGCCTATGGTCCTTGTGCAGGGATTGCCCTGCATGCCCATGCATGGCAGCCTGGCAGGAGGGAGTCCCTGATGATGAGTTATGAAGTTGGATTGTCAGCTCCTCAAGGGCAGAGATGACATCTGTCTTGATCACCACTGTCTCTAAGCATCTAGCTCAGAGCCTGACTCAGAGTTGATACTTACTTAATTAAATATATGTTGGACAGATGGATGAATAAATGAGGAAGATGGGGTTAATGACTCACCAGGCTTCAGTGTGCAGAGCCAATGAGCTTGGAGAACATGGATGCCGGTGAGATCACCATTGTCACCAGCAGCTTGGCCTGGCTGCAAAGGCTCCAGGACTGCATGAGAAGCCCCTGTTGCAAGCTGGTCCTGACATTCTTTTAAGAAGGCAAAGGGGCTTTTGATGAAACGGTTGCATTAGGGTTGTTAATAAATACATCATTTGAGATTTGAAAAACGACTCTAGGAACAGAGTCAGGGAAACTACTTTTATTCTCTGGGTGGGGTGTGGCCTAAAAATTCTCATAATAATTTTTTTGAAAGTTGAAGAGAAACCCAAGAATTCAAAAAAGAATCAGAAGAATTGGGTGACCTAAGGTTCTATTTTCCACAACTCTTCCCCATGTCAGGCCATCAATTAAAAACAAGACACCTTCTACACATACCAGAAATCACATGACTGATACATAAAGAAAAGAAGGAGTCTGTCCTTCAAACACTTTGGGATTTCCAGGTTGGGCAAAGGATTGGGGGAGCCAGGAAGAGCAGAGATGTGTCCTCTGACCAAATAAGTTGCAGGGAGGTGTGAGGATACCCAAGCCCTTGGGACTCAGGGCACTTGGCCAGTGTTTTCCAAAGTGTGAGCATAGGACTCTAACCCCAAGTGTGGCTTCCTGAAAAAAGGCTCAACTTCCAGAAGGTATAACCTTTGGGATATTTACAAGGAAAATTCAAGTCTGAGCTGGGCTTGATGGCACACGCCTATAATCCCAGTGGCTCAGGAGGATTGAGAGTTCAAAGTCAGCAAAAGCAAGGCACTAACGACTCTTTATTAGAGACCCTTTCTCTAGATAAAATACAAAATAGAGCTGGTGATGTGGCTAGGTGGTTGAGTGCCCCTCAGTTCAATCCTCAGTACTCATTCCCTCCACACACAAAAAAAAATTTCGAGCCAGGGGTATTCTTGCCCATTTTCTTTGTTTAACCAGCATTTTCCAAATGATTTGATCCTGGAGACGTACTGTGACAAGCACACACTGCTTTTTAACATGTTACCCACAAAACCCATTATATTCTAGAACATGGGTTTGGATCCGGTGGAGAATCTGGGGAATCAGTACTTTTGGGGTTCAGGAGGGAGGAGTCTGCCATTCAAGGCCTCCACTCTGATTTTCCATCTGCTTTAGATTGTTTCTCCTTTGAAATGTGCTGTATATGCCTGAGCTTAGCATAACTTAATGGTGATCATCACCTTCAAAAGATGGACAGAGGAACCCACCTGGGGTCCCCTGCCATTCTCCTGTCCCCTGTCCATCACCTTTCTTTGTGACTATACTGAGCTCCAGACTGTCAGAGTTACACAACCAACTCCTGTCAGGGGCCAGCTCCAGTCCTTCCTGGCTCTGGGAACCTGGAATCCTGGCCTGCTGTGGCCCCACGTGACTGGGGGTGCACCAGGAGTTGACCCTTAGGAGCCATGTGCCTTATGGAGACAGCAACCACATTCCTTTGAGTTCCCCACGTCTCCCTGCCAGGGGCTGCACCCCCCTCGAGGTCTCTTCCCAGAGGGTGGCTGGACAGCCAGTTCAAGACTTTAGAGGACAGAGTGCCTCTGGCAACTGTGTCCAGACCCCGCTGGGGTTCAGAGGGTAGAGGACACGGGGTTCCATATGCAAAGAAGTGTCCTGTCCCTGCACACCTCCCGGCCCAGGTCTGTCCCAGGGAGCTTTGTCTCCCACACTGACCCCTTCACTGGGGCCACCAGGCCTGCTGGGAAGATTCTGAGCAGTGACAGGTGCCTGCCGCTCGTAGGGCCCTGTCCACCACCCCACCTGCTCTCAGGGTGGCAGCCAATGTGATTGCTGGAGAGAGCAGAGGGCCACGTGGCCTTTCAGGACCTCCCGCAGGTCTGATGTCCTTTGCTGAAATCATCTCCCACCATGACTTAATGAGGCTGAAGTCAGAGAAGACCTGGAGGGCGGGAGGGGCTGCCTCTTCCAGAGCCACCACCTTCTCCTCCTTCAGGGAACCTTAACTCCTTCCCTTTAAAAATTTTAAGTTAAACTGATACATGTACAGAGTGTAAAAAGTCAAACAGTCGTGTCCAGCTTGTGTGTCAGTCTTGCTCCCTGACCTGGTTCCTTGTTTCAGAAGCGGCCACCTGCAACTCATAGCTTGATCTTGATTTTTCAGCCTTAGGCATTGTCCAATTGGTGTCCTGCTCTAGAAAATGAAGATTTAACTCTCTTACACACACACACACACACACACACACACACACACACACAGTCTTACATTCCCCCCTCTGCTTATCGTCCCAATTTCATAAGTTCCAGTTAAATTAATATTCAGTATAAATATTGCTTGCCTCTGATCACCCAGTGCATGATGATTGCAATTTTTGGTCAATTATATTTTTCTGCCAGTAATTGGGGGTGTTCTTTAGTTTTCTGTGTAACTATAATTTGAATCTAAACTCTGTCATAACTCTAAAGTTCTTGTGAAAATAATGAAAACCTCAGAAGCCTGTCAGTGCCACATTTTGCTCTGAGCCCTCCTGCCTGGGCCCTGTCGTGCCTGGTTGCTGTGCCAGACCCCATGCGCACCTGTGGGCCAAGGCGCACCTGTGGGCCAAGGTACACCTGTGCTCTAGATTTCTGTGTTATATATGCCTCTCTCTTGTGTTATATCTTGTTTTCTATATTCTCAGTCCCCCCACCCCCTTCCTTCCTTCCTTCCTTCCTTCTCTCCTTTCTTAACAACTAAGCCATATCCCCCAACCCCCCCCCCACCTTTTTTGAGACAGGGTGTCACCAAGTTGCTGAGGCTGGCTTTGAACTTGCAATCCTCTTGCTTTGGCCTCTGAGTCTACATTGGCCAGTTTTCCATTTTCTGATTTACTTCCTCTTTTTGATGAAGCTCATCCTCAGGAGCTTTTGAGAAAGGGTGCCTGGGAGAAAGCACGCTGAGACCCAGGTGTCTGCAGTGGAGTCAGTCCATACTTACACTTGATTAATACAATTATGAAAGAATTCTAGGTTGAAAATGTTTTTTCTTTGAGATCATGAAAATTCCACCCATGTCTTCCAATTGCAAATGGTGATGTTAGAAAGCCCTCTACCTGACCCCGGAAATTTTCTCTTTGGAAACTTTTGATATAGTTCTGTGCTGAGCCCCAGAAGGCTCTTATAATATGGAAATGTGTGTCCTACAGTTTTGAGAGGTCACCTTGCTAAGACCTTGGGGTAGGAGATTGTCTTGGATTGGGCCGGAGGCCCCATGGAAACTTAAACATCCTCACAGGAGGAAGGCAGGAAGGTCAAAGTCAGAAGAAGGAGGCAGGACAATGGAAGTGAAAGTTGGAGCAACTGAGCTTTGCAGAGGGAGACAGGGGCCAGGAGTCAGGAATGCAGGTGGCCTCCAGAAGCTGGGAAAGGCCAGGAAATACCTCTCTTGAGCCTCCAAAGGGAACACAGCCGGGCGTCTTGCTTTTAGCCCAGCAAGAGCCATTTCAGACTTCTGACCTCTGCAACTGTACATGATAACTGTAGGTTATTTTAAGTCATTCGTTTTGCAGCAATTTGTGACAACAGCCGTAGAACACGTGCACAGGAACTTATAAGCACCCATTGCATTCATGACCTTCTGCTGAGGCTTTTCTGAGCCTTCAGGTCCAGCCCCACTTGGTCAAACCTTCCTCCTCACCTTCACTGCATCCGATGAAATCATCATGTCTGTGATCACTCACCTACCTCTCTGGTTCTCGAGGGCTGGGATGGTGGATCTGTTGATTTTATGTACCACTTTGTCCTTCAGATAAACATATGCTGGGTGAATGACCAAATGATTCAAATGAACCATCCCTGGTGACCCTCGAGGTAACCCTGGGAAGTGGGAAAAACGGTCCATTTCCCAGACAAGGAAATGAGGCACAGCCAGTCCCCGCCATTTTTTCAAAGAATGTATGGATTAGATAGGACAGAGCAAGGGTTTGAAGCCAGAATTGTCTGGCTGGGCCTAAAGCCCATGAGCTTTAGGTCTGAACATGTCCCCCAGAGTTTGTGTGCTGGAACTTAATCCCTAGTACCGCAGTGTTAAGAGGTGGGACCTACCGGGAGGTTTTTAGATCCTGCCCTTGTGCATAGGTTACTGTCATTATTGAAGGAGTAGGTGTGTGTAAAGCTAAGCGTGGCCCGCTCTTGCCTATGTTCTCTCCCTCTCTTGCCCCTCTGCCTTCCACCATGGGATGAGGCAGGAGGAAGGCCTCGCCAGATGCTAACTCTTCATCTTGCACTTCCCAGACTCTAGAACTGAGAGACACAGATCTCTGTTCTTCATAAATTACTCATACTTGGGTATTCTGCTATAGCAGGACTCTGACAGACGCTAAGCTAAAGATGTCCCTCCAGGCTGTGTGCCTCTGGCCTCTGCACCTAGATGGTCCCTAACCCCTTGCTGACTTCTGCCCAGAGACCTGACACTCTGGAGGCAGGAGCATCTTAATTAGGCCACTGTGCAGCTGTTAAGGGAGCTGCCTGGTCCCCCGTGGAGGTGGAGGTGGAGGTTTCAGTGACAAATCCCGCGCTCAGCTATGCTGGGGGCTAGGAGCTATAGGATTTGCCAAGTCGCTCTGGGATCCTCCAGAATGGGCTGTGTTCCAGAATCATAGTGTCATCATCGTTATTATTGTTTTATCTAATCTGTTCTGGAGACAAACCATTTGAAACTGGGCAAAAATACAGCCTAATATATTTAAACATATATATTTTTATTTTTATATAATTTAAAAATAAACGCTTTGATGTACATTTTCCATGTGCCTGCCTGCTGAATTCCTAATGTAATACAACATGACTCAGAGCTAAATTTAAAGAGAGAAGCACATATGTTTAAAGCAGGCACCAACTTTCAATCTGGGGAGAAACAGAGTCAAAAGTATTTTTTTTTAGCGTGTCAGTGGACTGAGTGCAGAGTGAATTATCTCCAAGCCATCTGGGAAGTCTGGTGTTTTTCGATGCCTTCACGACTCTAATTTTAAGCCGTTATTTGGCCTTTAAATAACAATATCTTTTCTTTCCATTGGAATTTGCACCAGATTCCGCATTTATTGCGCTATCGACTCCAAAAAGAGACCTATCTTTGAGAGCAAAAAGAGCAAAAGTTATTGAACGCATTACTCTGCAGATTGGCTCTGGGAAAAGAAACAGCAGTCTGATATTTTGCAAATGAAGTTTGACATATTCTGGGACGGCATATTGCACTCACCAAAAACAAGCTGGCTGTGCCCGGAGGGGAAAGCTTAATTAAAGCCCCCTTAACAGCATACAACTCTAGGAAAAAGACTCAGGGCGTCCTGTCCATGACCTTCAAGTTGTTCTTCAGGGTTCTCAGTCACAGTCTTGCTTTTAACCTACAAGAACGGCAATACAATCAATGCAATATGATTACAGGACCTTAGCTCTGGGAGGGCCCTGGTCCAATCTTCCAATCTTCCAAACAGTGCAGGGATCTCATGCATAGAGGCCTGAATAAATGCCCATTTGATTTCTGCTTGAATACCCGAGTGTCGGGGAACTCACTGTCTTTCTGACTGCAGGAAGTCCTTTGCAACATTAGGCTGAAATCTTCCTCCTTACAGCTTTCATGTTTCTGGTTCTTCTTGCTGTCCCTGGAAACCCCAGAAGGACTCTTCTCCCATTGACATGAAGGTGAGTTGAAGGTCACTGGCATGACGTTTTTCCTGCTCTCATCTTCTTTGCTCTGAGCTAAGCACGCTCAGCCCCTCTGAGGAGAGAACAAGAGGACTTTGGGCAGGTGCTTTCTTTGTTTGGGGTGGGGGGACCACCCACACTGAAGGACAGAGAGACAGGAGGACGGATGTCTTGTCTCGGTTTTGCTGGAATCTCAGCCCTTCTCTTGCTTCCACCACCTCTGTGCCACGCAGCTCTCTCAGAGGGAGGACTTGGCTGAGCACCAGATTCCAATTAGTGGAGAGGCTCTCAAGGGGAACGGGCTGCGGGCCATGCCCACCCCACCGCCCTCCAAGGAGCCCTCAGACCTTCTGCTCCAGCCATTTCTGCTCTCTATGGAAAAGAGACAAGCCCCAAACCTGTGAGAACCAACGTGCAGGGATTGAGATAATGGCTTCATGAGCTGAGGCAGCGCAAAGCCATGGTGGCCCAGGGGTGATCGGGCCATGGTATGCAGTGGCCCGAAAGCTCCCTCCGTGGGACCTGGCTGCCCACCACTTTGTCAGTCTGTCCTCAGCTCCCTCTCCTCTCGCTCCCACTCTGGGCTGCAGCCTCCCTGCTCTCCTTCCTCATCTTGGGCCCCTTCCTCCGGACTTTGCACCTGCTGTTCCTTCGGCTTGGATGCCCTTCCCGCAGACAACCCCACAGCTCAGTGGACCCCAGCGTCACATGGATGGCTACCGGAAGGTCTCCTTATCAGAACAACTTACGGAAATGGCCAGCTCCTTGTCACTCCTCCCGTCACCCTGCTTTCCTCTCTCTCTAACGTGCCTCACTCCCGGACACATTATAGACACATCTATTCTTCCGTATCGGCTGCTTTCCCTCAGTGGGATGTGGGTCCCGTGAAGCACTGACTGTCTAATTAAGTGTCCTGCTGCGTCCCTGGGGTCCGGATCGTGCCTGGCATGGAGAATTCAATTAATCAATATTTATTGGATGCATGTTTGAGGATCAATCTGTGGATCCTCAGATTGTGCTGCGGAGGATGAGAATGGCTGAACTGACCTCAATGCCACCTGCTCTGTGAGTCCTCTCCGACCCGCTCACATCAGGCGACTCTCCCTCTCCAAGGCCTCCTCAAACCCGGGCTCAGCACTCGGGGCCTCCACCTCCTAGCGCTTGAGTGTGGGTTGACGTGCGCTCATACGTCTCCTGGTAGGTTCCAGGGAGCAATGGCTCAGCCAGGTGCCAGCAGGGGCTCAGAGCACCCTAGGTTTATACAGGAGTGGCGTCCCCTCCTCCTCTGTCCTCCGTAATGGAAAGGGTTTGGAGATACTTGGAATCTGTTTTGTTCATGATGAAAATCTGTCATATCAGGTATCGTCAGTAGAGCGCCGGTTAGCATCTGGGTAAAGGGCAGTATCATCCATATCTCAAAGAGCTTTCACTTTCTGCTTGGTCATGCTCATTGGGATATCAGGTTCCCTTTAGAACTCCTAGAAGGAAGTCCTTTGCAACTCCACAATAAAAGTACAAATAACCTAATTTAAAAACAGACAAAGGATTTAAATAGACGTTTTTTCCAAAGAACGCACACAAAGGGCTGATAAGAAGAAGAAAATATGCTCAGCCTGATTAGTCATTGATCAGGCAAATCAAAACCACAATGAGCCGGGTGCAGTAACCACACCTATAAACCCAGGGAGCAACTCAGGAGGCTGAGGCAGGAGGATTGAAAGTTTGAGGCCAGCCTCAGCAACTTAGCAAGACCTTAAGCAACTTAGTGAGACTCTGTCTCAAAATAAAATAGAAAGGGCTGGGGATGTGGCTCAGTACTTGCCTAGCATGAGTGAGGCCCTGGGTTCAATCCCCAGGCCTGAAGAAAGAACAAAACATACAATGAGGTTTCCAGTTCACACCCACCAGGATGGGAGTACTTTTAAAAGGAGATAATAAAAAGTGTTGGGGAGGGTGTAGAGAAATAACCCTTATGTGCTGCTGGTAGGAGTGTGAAATGGTACAGCTACTGTGCAAAAGAGTTTGGCAGTTTATCAAAAATATAAGCAGTAACCATATGACCCAGCAATTCCATTTCCAGATAGATATCAAAGAAAATTGAAAATGTATGTCCTCATAACTTGTACACAAATGTTCATAGTAGCATTATTCAGAATAGCCAAAAAAGTGGAACCGACCCAAATGTCCATCAGCTGTAGAGTGGAAGAACACCATGTGGTCTATCCATGCCTTTCAGCCACAAAGAGGAGTGAAGTTCTGATCCATGTTACATGTAGAAGAAACTTGAAAACCTCTGCCAAGTCAAAGAAGCCAGACCCAAAAGACATATCGTAGATTTCCATTTATATGAAATTTGCAGAATAGGCGAATTCATAGAGACACAGAGTTGTGGTTTCCACGGACTGAGTAGAAAATGTTCTGGAATTAGATAATGGGGATGGTGGCACGACTTTGTGAATCTCATTATCCCTTGAAGCCATTGGTACCAGGATCCTTGAACACCCAAACCTGCAGGGGCTCCAGTCCCCTCCATAGAATGGCACAGCATTCGCATACAGCCTAGGCAAGTCCCCTGTGTACTTTAACTCATCTCTACCCTACTTATGACGCCTAGAACAATGTGATGCTAGCATAATGTGAATGCTATGTAAAGAGTTATCATGCCGTATCATTCAGGAACAATGACAAGGAAAAAGGACCACAAGGCTTCAGATATTTTTTACAAAAATATTTCCTATCTGGGTTTGTTGGATCCACGGAGTGGGGACCTATGATGCAGATAGTCAACTCTGTGCTGAAGCACCCAATTGCACACTTGTAAAAGGTGAATGTTGGCCGGGGCTGGGGCTTAGTGGTAGAGCGTTCGCCTGCCATGCCTGAGGCACCAGGTTTGATCCTTAGCACCACATAAAAATAAATAAATAAAATAAAGGTATTGTGTCCATCTACAACTTAAAAAAAAAAAGGGTGAATGTTGTATCTCAACGTGCCTGCTATTTGTTAAAAATAAACATTTTGAGTAACTAAAAGTGTGATAAATAGATCCCCATAGTTAGCTCTTGTATATTCAAATCCACTATGAATCACACACACACACACACACACACACACACACACATACACACCTGGCTGTTGGATAGTCAACCACCACTGGACGATCGTCAACTATCCCCTCCCAGCACAGTGACAAGACTAATGTTTGGGGCAGAGATCAAACACAAGTCACTTTCTCAGTGATGTTTTAAGGGACATGAAGTGATTGTTGGTGATACAGGACTATCTTCTTCTTTTTTGGTGAAGACCATGGTAGAGGACAAGGTGCAAGCTACTTCTGGTGCCCACGAGGCGACCTGAACCATACATTTCTACCAAGCAGTCACCAGAAACCAACACATTCCCCCAGGGACCTAGGAGCTGAAAAACTCAAGGCAGGTCCAAAACCCCATAATAACCTTTTAAAAAAGCACCCAAACTTTTAATTATGGAAAATACTGAACATGTAAAAGTAAAACCCCAGTATAACGAACCCCAGTTCCAACAATTTCACCTTTCTCCCATCTGCCTCTGCCCCTCCTTTATTATTCTGAAGCAAAGCCCACGTGTTGTATAACCTTACAAAGGTCTATGTACCTCTAAAACACGACTCTCTTACAGAGACACCCCTCTTGGAGCTAGGGTTGTGGCTCAGAAGTAGAGCGCTTGCCTTCCACTTGTGAGGCACTGGGTTCAATCTTCAGCACCACATAAAAAGAAAAATAAATAAACAAAATAAAGATATTTTTTGAAAAAGAAAAACACCCCTCTTTTATTACGAGCTTTTAAAAAAGTTTGTATGATATCCTTTTTGTTATTATCTCTATTCTCCATGGACACATGGCAACATGAATAGCCATTGATTGCCACCATCTACGAAAGCAGCTACCGAGAGCTGGATCATTTCCTGGATGCTTGCCACGTACTATCCAATGTAATATCTGCATCAATAACGGTGGGTTTATCGTTATCACCTACCCACCCCACCTCCCATCTCAAGGAGGTGAGAGGCCCTGCCCTGCTGGGGCAAACATGTCCATCACTGTGAATCTGAGCACTTGGAGGCCTCTGGCCCCACCTGTTTCCCGCTCACTCACACTTCTTTCTTCTCGGCCTTGACTACAGGGCTGCCCTGTCCAGTAGTGTAGCCACTAAGTGCATGAGGACACTGGGCACAGTAAGTAAAAAGTAACCGATGTGGCAGCCCAATTTAAGATGCCCTGTAAGGTACATAAAGAATTTCAAGGACTTAATTGAAAAATGTCAACATTTCATTGGCAATTTTAATATTGATTGCATGGGAAATTATAATGTTTTACATGCACTGATTCAATAAAATATAGTTTTAAAATGAATTCCTGTTCTTCCTTACTTTTTAAAAATTGTGGTCAAATAAACATGACATCAAGTTGACCCTCTGGACCTCCTGTTTTTTGGCTTGTTTAATGGTACAGAGATTGGACCCAGGGCCCTGAGCATGCGAGGGGAATGCCTATGGCTGAGCGTCAGCCAGCCCCGGACGACCTGGAAGTGTAGGGTTCGGCAGTATTAAGCACAGTGACTTCATTGTCACCATCCATCTCCAGAACGCTCCCGATGTCGCAAAGTGGACATGCCGTCCCATTAAGCAACTCCCATTCCATGAGCTGCTGGGTCCCTGGCATCCCCGGCTTTACTTTCTGTTGCAATGAATTGGACTATTCTAGACACCTCTTGGAATCCTGTAAAGCCAGAACTGGACGGTATTTTTATGGGTTTTGGTTAAATCTCCAAACTTTTCTTGCTCCCACGACCTCTGTGCTATGCGTCTTTGCCTTGAGGCGTGGCCTACACTGCAAGCATCCCCTGGCGGTTCCATTCCACTTCCGGTCTTTATGGCGTATTCTAGATGCTGCAGGTAAGGGCTGTCTCTGTCCCTTGGTGACTGGCTCATTCCACTTCTCATAATGTCCTCAGGGCCGTCCCTGTTGTAGCAGGAGTGGAATTTCCTTCTTTCTGAAGGCTGGGCAGCATCCTGCTGTACAACTGAAGCTCGTTTTATTTATCCCTTCATCATTTCATATTCCCACCAACAGCATACAAGGGTTCTGATGTCTCCACAGCTCAAGTCATGCCATTCTATGAATTCAAAGTAGCCATATATTTTGAAATTAGGAAAAGTAAAGCAGCATGTTAAAAAAATTGGACTCCAGCTTCAAAGTGAGTGACTTGCTTCTTTGCTGGGAACCTCATGTGCTTTCTTTGGTTGTTTTACTAAGAGTTGGGGATGGGGGAGCAGAGGGGTGTTGGGAGGTGTAGGGGTGCTGAATGGCAGCTCCAGAGATTAAGGTCCTGGTGGGCTGCTGCCTCTTGTGCCTTGGCCTCCCCTGGGAGCCTGGACACCAGGCCTTTGCCTTGGGCTCCCAGGTTCTGGGTGAGGGTTTCAGGGTTAGCAGTCTCTGAAGCTGACAGTGCAAGCCCCTCTTGATTAAAACGCACCTTCCCCATAGCTTAGGCATAGAGTCAGAGGCAGGTCCTCCCTCACATGGGCTGTGGTTGCGGCTGTACCAACAACTGTTTCTTCCACTTTGATTTGGCCTAATGTGTCGGTAAAAGGGTCCACTCCTCAGCTGTCTGGTACTTAATTACGTATGAACATGGCAGAAACTGGAGGCCCTAACAACACGGCTCAGTGGTTGATTAAGTGGGCATCCAAATAGGCAATCAATAATTTACTAAGATATTTAAAACACCTCCTGGTTTCCTGTGATGGGAAGAATACAGCTGGTGTGTGGTCCTCTGCCTGCTGCTCTGCAGGTGATGGTCTCCCCAGCTCCCCTGGTCGCTCTGCCTCTCAGCTAGGACCCTTCCACACACTCCCCTCACATCCAGAAGGGGACTTTCAGAAACAGATCTGATGACATGGTGCTGCCACTTAAAGCCATCTGTTGCACCTGCCTGGCCTCCACCTACTCAAGAGAAGCCACGTGTGAGTGTTACATTTATTTATTAAAAGCTGCTATAGTTGGGTCTGGAATGTCTCCCAAAGCTGGTGTCTTGAAGGCTTGATCCCTTCCCTAGTAAGAGGCCGTGGAAGCTTTAGGAGATGGGTCACTGGGGGTGTGACTTGAAGGAGCTGTCTGGAGCCTGACGCTTTCTCTCTTTGTGCTTCCTGGCCACCATGAGGTGAGCAGCTTTGGTCTACCACATGCCCCCCACCATGATGTTCTGCCTCGCCACAGCCCTAAAGACAGCAGCACCAAGTGACCATGGACGCAAGCCCTCAAAACCAGGAGACTAGCTGGGCGAGGTGGCCATGCCTATCATCCCAGTGGCTAAGGAGGCTGCGGCAGGGGGGTTGCAAGTTCAAAGCCAGCCTCAGCAACATCGAGGTGCTCAGCAACTCTGTGAGACACTGTCTCTAAGATAAAAATATAAAAAAGGCTGGGGATATGGCTCAGTAGTCAAGTGCCCCTGAGTACAATCCCTAGCACCCCCCAAACAAAGCAAACCATGAACCACAATAAACCTTTCTTCCTTTAAGGTGATTATCTCAGGTATTTGGCCATCACAATGGAAACCTGACAACACAATGCTGCCCACGGCCTTCCTGGGTCTTTGCCGCAGCCTCCACTACTTTATACACCATGCTGCTTCTTACTTGGGAGACCACTCAGTCCATCAGTCCTCCCGTCCCTCTACCCCACTTCATCTGGTTAGCCCTCTACCTCAGCAGAAAGGTCTCAGGCTTCCCCTCATTAGGAGGATATTCTGACCATCCTCTCCAGGGGTCCAAATTTCTCTCTGCATTTCTCTTACCTTGCACTTGAACCTCATTGGGTTCCTTGCTCCATTTGTGTCTGCCTCTCTTCCTAAGCTGTGGGTGAACATGTTTGATTTGGATTCTTATTTAATCCTTCTATTGGGTGGACGCCACTGAACAAATTTGGGAGTGCAGAAATCCTGGCACAGTGGTTATGATTAATGTTAATGCCTAATGATTCCCTCCCCGTTCTCCTCCTTGAATTAGCACAGTCCTTGGAATCTTAGACTATGGAATCCACTTCCTCCTTCTCTAGATGCAAGAACACAGATTTGGAAGAGCTGAGATGGAGACTCTTATCTAGGCTGATTTCTAGGACCCTCTTTTTTTTTTTTTTTGTGGTGCTAGGGATTGAACCCAGGGCCTTGGGCATGTGAGGCAGGCACTCTACCAACTGAGCTCTATCCCCAGCCCTCTAGAATCCTCTTTGGCTTTGGATGAGTCATCATAACCAGAATCAGCATCACATCAGAATTATGATGAGCAGGAAACAAGAGGAAAAGGTTCAGAGAGCCAAACAGGACTCTCCACCAGACTTGTTTTAGATTGATTATAATAGACCTATTCTAGGCAATTTAAACATAAATTGATGCTCTGAACCTTAACCAGGTAATCATGGGGGAGCATGTGACAAACCTCAGACAGCTTCAGTGATATTTATCAGGCTCAGCTGGACCCCTGGCTTCCCAGCTGTTGGCAAAATGCTGGTATGTTTATCGAGGGACTGATTGTGAGCTATGTCCCCAGGACTGTGTGCCGCCCAAATCCAATCCTCAGTCTTACCTGCACTGTCTTAAGTGTTATGCTGTGCTGATTACAATAGGTGGCTTAGCTACCTTGTAGGTTATCCATGGCAGATTTTGTTGACTCTGTCCAGTGACATTGTGCCCAACCATCAACACATTGTTCTGCATCTAGTGAATCCTTAATAATTATTAATTGATGAGGGCATTTTCTCAGTCTGAATGTTTAAACCACATGTTCTCTGAATATGATATGAGTTGCAGCATATTTTAATTAAATACTGACAATTTTAATTCTGATTGCTTATTCTAATACTCCTGAGTTGATAGCATCGAGCTAATGGCTTGTTCAGTTTGGAAGATATTAGCAGCAGGGTGCTTCCAATTACCCAAACATAAGATCATAATAATTAAAATCTGATATTGCTCAAAATGAACTCCTTTAAAACAATTTATATCCCACAAACACACACAGATGCAGGCATGTAAGTGCCAACGTTCTCAAGAATTTATAGCACCTTAGAGAAACCTTGTCCATTCCTTTCCAAAATGAAAAGTTTTCTGTTGATGTGATAAAAGACGCCTTACTAGGTTCAGGGGAAATGTGTATTTCCACTGATCAATTTCTGAGTTTCCCAGAAGAGGGGAGCCACAGAGAAATCCTGAAAACTAATGACTGTGGAAGCAAAGTCTATTTGTACTTTATTGCACCAATCAGAGTCTAAACCACTGAATCAGAGAAGGAGACAAAGGGAAGTCTCGTGTGTACTGGCTGGGAGCTGGGGTGGGGGGCTGGGGATAATGGAGAGAAGAGATGAGCTCTGAGCGTGCAGAGACGGAACAATTTGGAAAGAGGATCCAAGAAGGCAAACACACCATATTGCACCCATTCATTGCTTCCACAAATGAACACTGAGCATCTATCATGCCCCAGGCATTAGAGACCCAGGGTGCTTGCAGCAGAGCCTGATCCTATACCAGACATGCATGTGTGGGCTTTACTGGGCTGTGAGACCCCTCAAGTTCTATGCAAAATCTCATGTGCATGGGTATATATGGGTGAGAACAAAAATAGATGGGCACTTATTTTTTTTCTCATGGGGACAAGGTACACAACATGGATCACATTTTCCAATCCTCCAGGGACCCTTAAAAGGTAAGTAAACATGATAATAGAATATGCCTTCTCTAGTCTTTCTCTAGAAAGAATAAACAAACCAAGATAAATCCAAACAAGTCAACAAACATTGATGTTTTCCTTTCTTTTTTACTTTGGTAAAGTTAAAAAATATTTCCTATAGAACCTCTACATCCCAAAGGAAATATAAAGATCCCTCCCCCAAAAATAGAGCATTAGAGGACACAGTTGATTGACATGCTCTTGGCAACAGAGTTGTGTCACTGGAGATGATTTGAACGAACGGCCCCAGTACTAATCCTTGGTTGGTCGTGTAAAGAACCCTCCAGTGGACAGGCCAGGAGCCCCTTCTCCTAACAGCTGTGACTTCTGAGTGTTTGTTACATTCCAAGCCAATGTCAAAAGCTTTACCTGCACAGCACTGCTCCAGCTAATGCTACTTGATGACGGTAGAATCATTACTAGTCCTGTTTTACAGAAAAGGAAACAGGTTCAGGGACAATCAGTAACAGGTAAAGTTCTACAGCTGGAAGTTTTCTGTAATCCCCCTCAAGAAAAGTTATTCACAGCAACACCATGAAGCTGAGGTTGATGTTAGGAAACGAAAGCCACCGTAGAAACCCAAGTCCACCAGATAGTTTTCTCTCACATGAGACTATGAATTAATTTAAAGAGTGTTTAAGAGTTGTCTCCTGGAAAGCAATATCAGGGCTCAGATTTTGTGCAGAATTATTTTTTTAAATATTTTTTTTTAGTTGTAGTTGGACACAATGCCTTTATTTTATTTATTGCTATGTGGCGCTGAGGATCGAACCCAGTGCCTCGCACGTGCTAGATGAGTGCTCTACCGCTGAGCCAAAAACCCCAGCCCCAAGAATTGTTTTTCGTTTGTTTCTGTTAGTGGTAACTGAATACAGGAGCCCTCAACTACTGAACTGCATCCCCAGCCCTTCCTTATTTTTTATTTTGAGACAGGCTTTCACTAAGTTGTCTAGGGCCTCCTAAGTAGCCCAGGCTGGCCTTGAACTCGTGACCCTCTGCCTCAGCCTTCCTAGTTACTGGGTTTACAGGTGCGCACCACTGTTCCCGGTCTCAGAATTGACTATAAAGGTTCCAGAAAAAGTGGATTTGAACTGAGATGGTACCGTGGAGTTGTGGGGAAGTGGGGAATTCTTGAGGATGTAGGACTGAGAACTTCACAGTTTCAAAATCCTGGTCAGCATAGCCTGGCAGCATGGAAGCTTTTCTTACCATCTGGACTGTATTTATGCTTCCCCTGCTCCTTAAAACATTAAGTCACTTAAAACAACGTATTGTGACATTATTTCAAACCTACAGTTGCAAAAATAGTACAAAGAATTCCTGTACACCCTTCACCCAAATCCCACGACAGCTAACATTTTACCACATTTGCTCATCTTTCTCTCTCTCAGTAAACATCTCATCTTCTCATATTTTTTCAAGGAGACAAAATGATGCTCTTTTGCCACTCCTGGGTGTATTTCCCCCAAACAAGGATATCTGCTTCCATAACCACAAAACAACTGATCAAATCATGAAATGATCACAGGTAAGATACTAATTCTCCTACAGACCTTACTCAGATTTCACCAGTTGTCCCAGCAGAAGAAAATCCCAGTCACCCGTGGCATTTGGTTGTCATGTCTCTTCAGTTTCCCTCAGCGTGGAATAGTTCCTTGGCCTTCTTTGTCTTTCATGACACAGATATTTTTTTAAAAACAACAGGTAAGTGATTTTGTTGAATGTCTTTTAATTCGAGCTTGACTGACGTCCTCATTAAATTTAGATTTTGCACTTTGGGCAGGAGTATTGCAGAAGTCACTTTGTGTTCTTCTCAGTATGCCATTTTGGGGGTACATAAAACACCTCTCCACTCGTGATATCGACCTTGACCCCTTTGGTAAGCTGGTATCTGCAAGGTTTCTCTGCTGAGAAGGCACTGTTAAGTTACTGTCCCCCATCTTTTTTTTTCACTATTGTGGATTGAAATGAGGCCCACTCTACACTTCATCTATACCTCAGCTCCCTAAGACAAGGTCTTGCTAAGTTGCCCAGGATGGCCTTGACCTGGGATCTGCCTGCCTCAGCCAAGTAGCTGTCATCACAGGAGTGCACCACAGTGCTCCACCACTGCCCCTTTTAACATTACGGATTTTTAAAAAAAATTGTGGTAAAATACACAAAATTTACCACTTTAACTATCTTGGGTGTCCAGTTCCGTGGAATTACTACATTCACACGGCTCTGTGACCACACCACACCCACCTACAGAACTTTTCCAAGTCTGCATCTGCCAATATTGTGCTGCAATATTACATGGAAGCCCTTGTCCTTATGACTCATGTTACTGCCTCTAGGAAACCCAGAAAACTCTCCTCCCCGAGACACAAAGGCAGGCCGAAGGTCACCATCACAGTGTAACTCCTGTTCCCACCTTCTCTGCTCCAAGATGTGCAAGCTCAGCTCCTCTAAGGGACAAACACGAGGATTTGGGCAGGTGCACTCTAGTAACAAAGGACAAACACTTTCACAAACCTGTCCATAGTGGACAAGACCAAGAAAGAAGATGGCTTCACCTTCCACAGAGCCAAAAGTGTATTGTTGGTTTTGTTTAAACCCCAATCTTCCTTCTACAACCTATTTTTTTTTTCCCAAAGGTGTAGGCTTCACTGAAAACCAGTCCCTGGTGGCCACCAAGTTACTTTTTATCCACATGATTGTGACAACTCTAAGCTCTTCTTGTAAAAAAGTCATAGAGCATTTGTGTTTTTGTAACTGCCTTATTTAACATAACCTAATGTTCTGAAGTTTCATTCATGAATATCCCTGATAAAATACTATCAACTAACATACGGACCTGAGATTTTCATCTGATTAGCTTGTGTCCAAATTTCCTTCCTTAGTAAGGCTGGATAATGTTCTATTGGATGGAGATGCCACATCTTATTTACCGGCTGGTTGATGGACATTTGGGTTGCTTCCACTCTTTGGCTATTGTGAGCTATGCTGTCACGAACATGGGTATACAATGACCTCTTAGAGATCCAGTTTTTAATTCTTTTGGGTATATGTCCAGAAGCAAATTATTGAACCATTAATTCTCCTTTCTTAATTAATATGTATTTTGAGACTATGCAAATATACTGTAATTTTTGTCACACTTTTACCCACGAGTTTTAGCATCTGTTGATTCCTGAGTTGATTATTTGAACGACTGCCAAGTGGCGATTTTTTAATTTCAAAATTCCTTTGACATTTATTATTTTAGCATACCACAATAGGGAGAACCCCATCACCACCTTATTTATGAATATGGACTCATTTTATCCAGTGGGTTATAATCCTTGACTCCGGGACTTCATTCTTCCGAGCAATTCTTTTCTACGTGACTACCCAAAGCACAAGCTTGGGGAAACGCACGAGCTCACCCCGCGGCTCACCAATGAGCAAGTGCAGCCCGCCAGCCCTGAGCCCTGGCAGCTCTCCCGGCCACGCCCCAGCGGAGTGGGCGGGGCCCTCGAGCACTTCACTTCCCGGCGGCCCGGCGACGTCATCAGCGCGCGCGGCGCGCGCAGCCGACCGGGAGGGCCCGCGGGGGCGGAGGCATGGCGGACGTGTTGAGCGTCGGGGTGAACCTGGAGGCCTTCGCCCAGGCCATCAGTGCCATCCAGGCGCTGCGTTCCAGTGTGAGCAGGGTGTTCGACTGCCTGAAAGATGGCATGCGGAACAAGGAGACGCTGGAGGGCCGGGAGAAGGCCTTTATCGCGCACTTCCAGGACAACTTGCACTCGGTCAACCGGGACCTCAAGTAGGTACCGGCCGAGGGGCCGGCTCGGGCACCCGCCCCATCCCCAGGCAGCGCCCACCCCTCGCGAGTCCTACGGGTCAGGGCTGTTCCCCTTCCGTTTGCGCCGTCCTCTCCGGTCTCTGCCAGCCCCTCGGGGACCCCCTCACCCCGGGCCCCGCCTCCCGGTCTCCATTCTCCGGGCTCCCTAGTCCTGGCTGTTTCCCGCCTCCCTCATCTCGGCTGTGGTGGTCCGTTCCTGAAGAGGCGGCGTGCTCTTCGCAGAACTTCCACCTCTCCTCCGAGCTTAGCAGGTTTCCCACCTGTAGGCCCTCTGCTCCCGGTGGTGTCTGGTCAGACTGTGCTGAGAGTCCGCACAGGACCTGACCAGCACTGCTCAGACCCAGGTGAGTGCATTGGAACTGATTGACCCAGTTGCTCGCCCCCGAACTCATCAGTTGTACCTCACCTCACTCCCAACATGACAAAACAGGCCCTGATCTGTCGTTCTTTCTTCCTCTGCTCCTTCTCAACCATCTGCCCAGCACTGTCACTGCTCCTTGATTGGTCCTGTTCAGCAGATCTTCTTCAGTAGCGACCTGATCTGTAATTGTTAGCCAGCCTGTTCACTTAAGCGAACCCCTGCCCCCAGCAACTCTTAATTTGTGGTCCTTTAGGGCTAGGGATCGTAAATGCCCGTCTTTCTTAAAGTCAACTTCTGCTTCGAGTCTTAATTCATAAGAATTAAATGAGTAGATGTTTGTAAAATGCCAGGCACATGGTAGGTACTTGATGCTTAGGTCCCTAGGTCCCAGACTTACCTTTCCTTTTTTAAGGGAGTTAGTGCTTCCCAGGAAGATTCTTGGCTGGATTATTTTTTATTTGTTTTGATGGTGCTAGGGATCAAACTAAGGACCTCAAGCATGCTGGGCAGGTATTTTACCATTGAAATAATCCTCAGCCCAGATTTTTTTTTTTTCAATTTGGTCTCCTTAGTAACAGAGCGAAAAGAGTTGGGATAGAAGGTGGCCAAATGAAGGATACCTTTACCCCATTCTCAGTAGTTGCCATAAATCATATCCCCCTCCTCAGCTGCCACATCCACTTCTTGTTCTTAGGTGTGGTACCCAGCGCCAGTTAATACTTTCCCTACTTGAGGGAATTTCCTGGTTGGTGGTTCTTTGCTTCCATTTCCATTTTCTCTGATTTGCTTTCCTTTGCAATTGTCAAGGTATTATAACCCTTCACCATTTTAGAAACTTTAAAAATGTTAACATTACCCTTTTGCTTTCTTAAATCTTTGTACAGTAGTGTCAAGGAGAAGGAAGCTGAAGATTCTGGAAAGAATGTAGTGTGAGAAGCTGTGTGCTAAGTCTTTTGTTGGCAGTTGGGGACTGGCCTCTAAGAACATGCTCCTGTAATGTGCTTTTGCTTTTGCTGTTGGCTCATTTTCTCGAGCTTCTCCAGAGTTTTCCTGCTAGACTGAAGTGTGTTTGTTTGACATGGCCCCCTTTGTGGTGTCTTCCCATCTCATTTGTTTATTTTATCTCTTCTTTGTTTTGCTAAGTGTTACCATCTGTGAAGCATCATGTACAAATCTATTCCTATGTGAATGATAAATAATCATCATTTATTCAGGTACTTGCTGTTCTGCCAAATGCAGGGATCTGCACGTGGGTCTTAAAACCCTTAGTGAGAGGCAATGTTGTACCACATTGCAAAATTCCAGAAAGTCTCCTCCTACCGCGGAGACTTAATTCGAGTCGTTAAATCCTCATTTCAGCAGTCTTGCTGATTTTTGTGCCCTTAACCTTTTTTCTCCTTTGCAACAGCACCAGGGAGCCCTTTTTAAAATTAAGATAAAATCCCATAATGGGGTTTTCTTGGTTGTCCCTAATTTTTTGTTTTGTTTTGGTACCGGGGTGCTTAACCACTGAGCTACTTCTGAGCTCTTCTTTTATTTAGAGAGAGGGTCTCGCTGAATTGCTTAGGGCCTCTTCAAGTTGCTGAGACTGGCCTGGAACTTGTGATCCTCCTGCCTCAGCTTCCCCAGTCTCTGGGACAATAGATGTGCCACTGCCAGGCCCTCTGATGGATACTTTGGAGAGCAGCCTTTAGCCAGTGTGGTCAGCTTCTCTGGAGTTAAGTGAACTCAGGTTTATTTGCTTTATTTATTTATTTTTCAGTGAATTGGAACGTCTGAGCAACTTGGTAGGCAAGCCATCTGAGAACCATCCTCTTCATAACAGTGGGCTGTTAAGTCTGGATCCCGTGCAGGACAAAACTCCCCTCTATAGTCAACTCCTGCAAGCATATAAATGGTCCAACAAGGTAAGGAGACATCATAAATGGAGTTAATAGAGCAAAAGCCAATCGTTCTTGTCTTTCATAAACGCAGAGAGTGAGGATAAGTTTTTATTTTTTTTAAAATTTTGATTAACATAGTGTTATAGAGTTGGAAATTTTAGAATTTTCCTGTAAGCTATTTTGTAGTCCTTTTAAATCTGAGGACTAATAGTGATGCCCAGGTGATTGATTACATTTAATCAGCTTGAGTGTAGGCTGCAGCTTTCATAAGCTTTTGGTATTCTATGAGTGAATGTTGGGGTGTGTGCATTCTTGCCTGAGGAAGGTATTGTAGTGTTCACCAGATTCTTAAGAGGAGTTTATGACACCCAGAAGGGTAAGGACTGGGGTCTAAATGTTTAGCCCCTCACATTGTTTTTGTTCCTGTGTATCATTGTCTGGTCATGGATGGAACAACATCTCTAGCATGCTGTTTGTTAGATTATTTGCTAATTGTTTTAAATAACTGTAAAGGGAAAACTGAACTGTAGTCTAAAAATAACAGGAGCAGTTAGGCTCATAAGCTGGGAAACAGTTTGTTGACGGATGAGTTCCTTTTGTCTGCTATGTGTTATTGCATGTGTTTGTTTTCCTGTTGATAGGGAGCTAGAAAACAAAACAAAAAAACAAACTCTGCAAAAAACCTGAGGTTTGGAGAAGGCTTTATTGGGTAAGGGAACCAAAATGTTCAGGGAGTTTGTGGTATTAGGCTGAGCTCATGAGGAGCAGGGTGTGCAGGTGGTGTGGCAGGAATCTGCACACTCTTTCTTCCTGAAGGCCTTCTCTACTGTTGGTGTGATATTCTTCAGGTGCTGGAAAAGATGGCCTGGCGTTTTAGGTTTGAGCAACCCTTAAACCTGAAGATCTCCCAGAGCCTACATCAGGTCTTGAGAAAGGATCCTTGCCCTGCTTGGTAGGTGTCCTCAGAGACATGCGTTGAACCCTGATGGGCTTCTCAGCTTGGATCTCCTGGAGGACAGGAAGTGATACTCCTTGGGATTGGAGTTGGGAAGTTACCAAAAAGACAGTCGATTAATTCATTTTTCTTTTTTATAGTGAAATACCAGAAGCAGGCCAACTTTATAAAGAAAAGAATTGTGTTTAGCTTTCAGTTTAGGAGCTCAAGGGCAAGGTGCTGGCTTTGGCCTGACTCTGGTGAGATTCTCAGGGTGAATGGCATCATAACAGTGGGAACACACATGAGAGAAATAGATCACCTCATCAGACAGAAAGACACAGAGAGGCTGGGCTCCATAGTCTCTTCTGAGGGCATGTCCTCAGTTGGCCTGAGGACCTCCCACTAGGCTCCCACGTCTTAAAGGTTCCACACCATCATTGCCGCACTGAGGACTAAGTTTGAAACACTTGACCCTTTGGGGGGCACGTTTGAATATAACCAAACCATAGCAGAGGGGATCATGCAGACAAAAAAATTATAGATGTCTGTGTAGTTGTTGGGACATGGCACTGTTCTAGCCAATAGCCCTGCCCTCAGACTGTTCTGGGAGAGCTTTCTGCTTCTCCCAGGTGTGCTCTTGGTCATCTGCATGAGTTTTCCTGGTGATTGGTGCAATCTGGTCAGTAGGTTCATGGTGTGGATTTATTTCTGGTTGGATTCCTTATAAAATGTCTTGATTTTTGGTGTTGGGATAAGGAAGTCACTTTGATGTGTCACAGGGGTAAAGTTCTTGAAAGATGTTTAGAGTGACGAGGACTTTTCAGTGATGGGAAGATGTAGGCTGATATCAGAAGTATGAGTTACGGGGACCTACATGGGAAGCAACTGGTATTATGTTGACATGATGACACTGAACATTTGAGTGAAGGTTGTTTAATTATTTTTATTCACTAATTTTAATTGCTCAGCTATTAAAATAGAAGTCTGTGATCCTCACCCTTGCCCCAAGGTGGAAAAGAAAAAATATTATGTATATGGAACCTCTTGCCTTAGATGCTACAGGTTAAAAATACAGGTGATGAATCCTATACCAATGTGAGCACATGTGGAATTTTAGGCACGTCTCCAGTCTGGTGAGGTGATGCTCCTACAAAGTAAACTGTATTCTTTCACCAGTTTCCTAGTGCCACAAGCAGAGGAGTATAGTCAGAAGATTGAGCCTTTTGGGGAGGGCCCAGAAAATGGAGGCCCGGTGAACTGCCTCTTCCCAGCTCCCCAGCTGGACTAAAATTTGGGTTTCCTAACTTAGTTTGCTGTCATTTCCCCGCCCCCCCCCCCCCCCCCCCAAACTTGATGGTTAGTCTTATTTGGTTTAAGGTTTTCAACTATAGAAAACAATTTTTCCCCTTTTGGTTGCATCCAAGAAAGAGTTCACCTTACATTTTATTCATTCAGTCTGTGTGTTTTTTCCTAATTTTCAGTGCTTTAACAAAGAATGGAGATGACAACAAATGCATGTTACCTAGGTCCTCAGGCTATTACTCTTTCCAGGACAGACATCACTGATCAACCATTGCTTCTTTCCTGCTGATACTGTGTGTTGGCTCAGAATCCTTGCAACTCTGGTCATTGCCAGTTACTTATAGGAGGGCTGCAGGGAAAGCCTGTTTGTTATTTGTGTTACAGTAGGTAATTTCCTATGTGACTGTTGTTTATGCCTTACCTTACACTGGGAAGGAATTAAGGTGGATTATAAGAATCCATAAGACCCAGAAAGAAGAGGAAGAACAGGACAAGGATTCTGTATAGATAAACTCAAGAAATAGCCTGGAGAAATAAGCTAGCATTCCAATTTCCAGCTGGCGACATAAAGAGGCAAACAATTAATTATGTGTGTTTATCTTCTCTTGCAAATGAAAAGAGCTTTTTAATTGCTCAAGCTTTCACCATTCATCATTTTACCCTCAAAGATTTGAAACCAGTAAGTGCATTAATATATTAAGTGAAGTTTGGGGTAACTTGCCAATGTCAGCTTTCTGCGCTATTGGCTAAGAATTGAAGGAAGTGTGGGGAAGGCTTTGACACTGCCCGTTATGTGGTGAACTTTCTGTTTTATGTGCTGTTGGCCATAGAAAAGTCTGATGCATGCCTAATGACTAATTATTTTCTTTAGGGGATTTTTGTAATTTTTGTAAAGTCAGTTGGAATAATAATTACATGGAGTTGGTATAATTGTTAGAATAACACATTTAAAAATTAATCTAATTTAGTAAATGATGTCAAATAGCTTTGAGCAGCACTTTTCCTGTGCTGAACTGGAGAAAGAATTTAGCTTTTAACTATTATGCACCTATAGATAATTGTTCTGTGGAAGGATAACAAGCTCTCTTGACTAGGGCAAAAAATAATTGGCATCAACACTACTCTTGCTGTAAAATAGTTGGTGCAGCCTTTGTTGCTTATTATGTTCCAACTTGCTCAGGGTTAGGCCAGATTTACCATGAAGGTCCCTTTCTCTTGTTCCCAGTGTCCTGTCACCAGGCTTTAATTTCAGCCTTGACTTTATTTATTCGTGGCAATAGGCTAATCATATAAAGTTGTCCCTTGGTGTCTGTGGAAAGATTGCTTGCAGGAGTCCCCCAATCTCCAGGATGCCAAAATCCTCGGTTGCTCAAGTCCCTTATATGAAATGGTTATATTTGCATATAACATATGCATATCCTTCCATATGCAGTGTTGCCCAGACTGGCCTTGAACTTGAGTTCAAGTGGTCCTCCCACCTCAGCCTCCCCAGTAGCTGTGATTATGGGTTGATGCACCATTGTATCTGGCTCCTTCCATAGGCTTTAAATCCTCTCTAGATGACTTATAAAGCTTAATACAATGTATGGACTATGTAAGTAGTTGCTATGCTATATTGTTTAGGTGATGATGGAAAAAAATTTGAACATTTTTAGTACTGATGCAGTATTTTCCATTAGCAGTTTCCCAAGTCTTCAATGGGCAGACCACAGATAGGGAGCCAACCGCATTTGCCTGGAAAATCAGACTAGGTCTTTGCATTTCCCTAGTGATGCTGGGAGCAACAAAGTCCCCCAGAGCATCACTTTCTGCTGGGGTTAGCATGGGCCCAGTGCAAGATACTGTTGCTATCCCTTTTATTTTTACTATGCTTTTTTTTTTTTTTTTAAATTAAAGAGAACCTTTCTTTTTCAGATATAGTTGCTTGAAACTCTGAAGATATTTGCTTCATTCTATCCTCCTGAACTGTTATCAGCATCTAGTTACTCCGGAGCTATATGTTACTGTGGTGTTTGTTTCTCCATGTTTAAAGGTGCTCTTCCTGTTTTTGCATCCTGGAGTGGACAGGGTTGGAAGTGTTCTACAGTGCAGCACTGAGCTTTTCCTGTAGGGACCTTGTCCTCTTTTAAGGGTAAGCTAGAGAAGAAGAGAGGTACCGTGGCCCCCCTCTTGTTCCTTGTTTGGAGTTGCTGGCATCTAGTAAGACTACTGTACACAGTAAGCATGAAATTAAAATTAACTGAATGAATGAAAGAATAAATAAAAGATTTTTGTGTTGAATTTTTAATTTATAGCCCCTTTGGTGGCTTGTGTGCTTGTATTTTTGATGAAGTACGGTAAGGGCATTTCCATTTTCAGCCATTACTGGGAAGTCTAATGCTGTTGATAGATGAGAAAAAACTCTGAGTTGGTGTGATGATGACCAGGGCTGGCTTCCAGGATGGTAATTTGGAAGGATAGGGCTAGGTTGATGGTGATGCTAAGCTCTTTGAGGGCTGAGGTTGGCAGTTTCATCCATGTTGTTTGTCACTGTTGTGCCCTGCAAAGTGAGCCGAGTCAACAGCCAGTGCTTAGGAGGGGATGGGACTTGGTAGAAGTCTCTTGGAGTTGACTAAGTCAGGCTGATTTGAGCAACTACACCTGATACCAGGTGTTCTGTGGCAGCTGTCGCATTGACAACAATGAAAACACTGTCTAGAAAGGGCAGAGTTGACGCCATTGCTCTTGGGGTTGTTTCACTTTGTGAGTACTGAGAACTCACTTGTGTTCCTGTTGTTTTCCTGGCCACCAGGCCCATCTCTAACTTGTTCTCTCTGCATAGCTGATCCATGTTTAGGGAACACTGATCCATTCAGGATGTAATAGAAAAGAAAGTCACTTAGATGCTTTCAAAGCTTAGTCATCAAGACTTTAGGACCAGTCAGTGTTCTGGATTATCTTTGTTCAGGTACCATTCTTTCTTTTTTGGGGAGTAGTAGGAACTGAACCTGGGATATTCTATCACTGAGGTATATCCCCAGACTTTTTATTTTGAGACAGGGTCTTCCCAATGTGCTTAGGGCCTCACTAAATTGCTGGGGCTGACCTTGAACTTATGATGCTCCTGCACCAGCCTCCTGAGCTGCTGGGATTTCAGTTGTGCACCACCACACCCAGCTTCAGGTACCATTGTTACAGGTGCTCTTTCTCCTAAATCCTTCTTGATAGCTCCCACTCAGAGTGGACTTGCTATAGTGTCGTGGTTTGACTGCAGTATGGGCTGCTCTGGTAAGCCTTGAACCCCAAACCTTCCTCTTTCCTCCCACCCTCAAACCCTGACACCCCGGGAGCCATTATGAAAATAACAGAGTAAAACAAACAAATAGAAGAAACAATGAAATGAAACACGTCTCCTGGACTTCTAGACCCTGTAAGATTGAGACAGGTAACGGCTTAGGTGTGCATTCTGCAGCCAGTCTGCAGAAGGATGTGGTCCTTTCCGCAGAAAGACTGGCTGGAGGCGAGGGAAGCCTGGCTGGGAGTGACTGGGAGTTTTGGTGGGGAGTTGGGAATTGAGGGCAGTAAAGATGGGGGAGGGCCCTAGGAGAACTGCAAGGTGGGATAAGAAGACTGCAGAGGAGGGGAGAAGGGCACATCCACTTCAGGCAGATCATCCCTTCGAACTGAGGAGGATAAGACCTTCTTCCCAGGGATTGGAATTCTGATGGGTCCAGTAGTCCTTTACCTGGTGGGAAAAAGTGCTGTGGACCCTGTAGGATTTTTAGGTTTTTGTTTGTTTGTTTGTTTCTTTAGGAAATGGTTTGAGCATAAAACCCAGTTTGGATCATGTCCATGGTGTCACTTGGGTGCCTTTTACCAGCAGGGCGGTGGAGTCAGCTCTTGAGCTTTGTGATGGGGTGAAGGATGCCACCTGCCTGTGCTTAGCCTCTCCAGCTGTTGCAGGTGGGCCATGGCACTTCTTCCTGTGGGTGGTTTGGGGTGAGGGAGCCTAGCACATTCGTGGTGCCTAGAGCAGTGCTTGCGGGTGAACATGCAGTTTGATCCCAATGGCAGCACTTCTGTCAGGTCGTGTGTGTTCTGGGACACTGGGCAGAGTATTCCGGAGACTGATGTTTAGTCTTGGCCGTCCCTGGCCCAGCTGGGTGACTTCATGCCAGTCGCCTTACTCCTCCAGGTTCTACATCCTCGTTGGTGGACTGAAAGGTTGGACTGGATGACCTCTCAAGGCCCTTTTAGCTCTGACTTGGGAAAGTCCATCTGTTAGCGATGGATTCCTCTGGGGACAAAATGAAAGCCACCCAGGACCTGGAGGGAGTCTTTCCATTCCTTCTTGTCCAGGAACATTTTTGAAATCTGTTCTCCAGAGCATCTCATTGTGGCAGAGCAGAGCAGCTGCCCTCAAAGACTTCAGTGGAAAATTACCTGGCAAAGGTTCTCCAGCAGCCCTGGCCTCTTGTAATGCACCGGGTGTGAATGTTGATGAAGATCAAGTGACACCCTGGTAGTTTAAATGGTTTCCATTTCAAGGCTTTGAAGTTTTACTTATTAGTGGTGGCTTGTGAGAATCGTTAGTTTATTGTTGCTGGAATCAGGTTGGAACCCCCTCCTTGTCTTTCTGGAAGGGAGAACGGAGCTCTCCCTAAGCTTCAGTGGCCTGACCCTGCGCAGCTGCAGAAGCAGCTGACAGCCCTGCAGGACTTGTTCTGTTGTGGGGGCTCTTTAGATACCCTCTTTGGCTCTCTTCCGTTTAGCTTTTTTTGGACTGGTGAGGTTTGTGTGGTTTGTCCAGAACCTTCTGTAGACTTCAACTAGAGCCTCAAAAGGGTACTATCTCGTCTTTTCCCGGAATGTTAGGTAGAGAGGAAGACATTTTTCTTCATGCTTAGCTGCACGAGGCTAGTGGGAAGGACGCATGCCACTGTGTACAGGAAGAGTCTCTTGTCCTGCCTCTTGTCACTTGTCTTTTCTTCTTGGTGGTTTGGGCTAGGATTAGAGCTGCAGGGATATCAGTGCTTCTGTGGCTTCACTTAGCAGCCATGCAAGATGACAGCTAACTGTCACCAGCCTAGATCTCTCCTGAGATCCAACCTTTGTATGAAACTGCCTGCTGGAAACTCGCCCTTAGACGCTCACGGGCCTTATGGACAGAAGCAGCCCAGAACTAAAATACCCTCACCCCTATCTACTCCGTGTGGTGGGTGGCCCTGTCCAGCCACATGCCCAGACTCCACTGTCATCCATGGCCACCGCGCAACCTTCAGACCCACTGACTGAGCTCTGCTCTTCCCTCCTCACAGCCTCTCAGCTCCTCCTTCGTTCGGCCTGCTGCTGCCCAGGCGGAGCCTCGGTGGTCCTCGCTTGAGGCCATGCTCCAGGCTCCCCATCTGCCCTTCTTCCCCGCAGCTCTTGAGGGATCATTATAAAGTCAAAGTCTGATTTTGTGGCTCTTTGGCGACTCCTTCCATCTCTTGGGAGGCATTCTAGCAACAGTGCTCAGGAAGCTGGGTCTGGAAGCTGTGGCCAGATGACCCACCTCATCTGTGGCATGGGGCCAGCAGTCCTGCCTCTTCGGGTAGTTGTGCAGGTACCCGATTAGCTGCCCAGGTGAGTGTGTGCATCACCTGTTGATCATTGGCAGTCTCAGGGAAGCCCAGGCTCTCTTCACTAGCTACCTCTCTCCCTCCCACCCTTCTCTCCTCTTCCTGAGGAAACAGAAAAGCTAAAACTTCCTATGATGGACCATTTCAGATACACACGAAAGTAAGGGCTGGATAGTGACCCTCACATCCCCTGCTTCAACAGCCAAATGCATTTTGCCCATCTTGTTTCCTTATCTCCCTCCCCCTCCTGCTCTCCTTGTTGGGTGGGGTGGTAGGGTGGGGGCTGGAGTAATTTAGGGCACTTTCCAGATGTGGTGTCATTGTCTGCAGATATTTCAGTGTGCAGCTCCCTCCTTCCCACTCTCCCTGTGCTTCTTTTGCCAATTGTGTTCCAAAAATTAATTGCAGTTCTCCAAGGGGCCATGATCTGTTTGTCCCAGGGACTTTGCACATGTCCTCCCTCCTTTCTCTCTTAGTTATTCAGGGCTCAGCCTAGTTGCTACCTCCTCAGCAAAGCCTTCTAAGATGTGCCTCTGTTGTTGCTTTTACCCACTCGTTTATTGGCCTGTTTCCCTCACAAGGTGAAGCCTTATTCTGTTAGGACTGAGACTCGGGCCAAGTTATCAAATACCTGAGGGCCTCAGTCTGTTGAACCATCCAGTGGGCACAGTACTGATCTCACAGGATGGTTCAGAGCGTCTGATTAGGAAAGTACCGTTCTAGTCCCAGAAAGGACGCTAGTGGCATTTAGTGAATAGTAATTATTTGTGTCAGTTAGTTCTGTGTGTGCAGTATAGCAGTATTTGAACCCAGTTAAATTGAAGCCCTGGCCTCTCTTCCTCTCTCCTTTTTAGATTGTGTTTTTCCCTTCGGAGTCTGTTCAGATTGCTTCACCTTGACCTTTCGCAGACTGTGTGTGCTTGTTAGGTAAGGAGAAGTGAGAGGAAACAGGCATGGGCTGGTGCCAAGTCCGTCCCTGTTCTCTAGGCTGCCCTGGGCTGGGGTCAGGCTTTCTGCTGGTGCAAGGGAGGCCAAGCCAGGGCATCTGTTTTGCCTCCTGCTCACTGCGCTGTCCCTTGGCTTCTGGAAGCTGCATTCTGCCTTCCCTCTGTGCGGCCAGCTTTGCTGCAGTCACTTATTTGTTTTTGGAGGCCCAGCTTGCTGCAGTTTCTTGCTTGGTAAATCTTTTGCTGGGCTGTTCTGCTTGCTTTTCCTTGTTGACTTGACAAAGTGAATGGAACTCCTCAGGACCCTCACTTGGCCCCAGGAACAGTTTGCTCAGTTAGTACGTTCTGGCAAGTCAGTGACTTCTTGTTCGTGGTGCCCTGCTGCCTGAGGAACCTGAGCAGCTGCCTGTCCCTGCTGCCTGCCACCCTCTGCCTGGTGTGCCCTGTAGCTTTATGAGCACATTCTTTCCTGCTTCCTCCTCCAGTCCCTATAAAGCGTTCTTCAGAGCTGACTGAAGCTGTTTTTGCCCCCCAGTCTCTGGGTGGATGTGCTGGCCATGCTGTGCTGTGTGCTGTCTGAGGTCTCTTTTTCTCCAGGGTTGGGACTGTGGAGTCAGCTTTGGGTGACTGGAATCTAGTGCGTAGTAGCACTTAGTGATTGAGCACCACCCCACATATTTCCAGACACATTCGTCCTTGGACTGAGTTAGAGCTCACAGGAACCTCAGCTGTCAGGTTATCACACCTCATTTTCTAGAGGGAGTGACTAGTGTGTGGCCACACTGCTCTCCCTCTTAGTGGGACCAGCAGTATCTTGGCAGCTTGAAAAGAGAATGCCAGGTGGGTGTCCAGAACAAAAGAGGTTTCTTTTACTGTTGAGGCCTGTTAGATACTGCCCTTTCCCCTTGAGGGACCCACTGTGAGGGAGGCAGGAGCAGTGGTCCATACATAAGACATAACAGAATCTCCAGGGACAGGTGGGATGCATGACAGCTAAGTGTGTGGGACCCAGCCCAGGCTTGGGCATGGCCCGGGGGAATTGCCTTATGAGCAAAGTAGATTCAGGCCCCTCGGCCTCAGGAGAGACAGGTGTCCTCGCCTGCTTTAAACTCAGGACACCACAAATTGGGATCTTAGCAGGTAATTTGCATCTTTGCTGGCCAACTCATCAGAGAGAAAGGAACTGCCCAGGAGTTCCTGACTGCCGTCTCTGGCATTGGAGGGGCAACAAAGAATGGCTGTGTCAGGATAGGTGTCACCCCCCCCACCGTGCCTGCCCAGCTGCCTTCCTTTCTTTTCTGTGGTATGGGGATTGGGTCTAGGGCTGCTCTAGGTATATCCACAGCCCTTATTTATTATTTTTTGAAAGTAATAGGTCTTGCTAAGGTGGGTCTTGCACTTCTCCTACCTCATCCTCCTCAGTTGCTAAGATTATAGGCATGTGCCACTGTGTCCAGCCCCTTTGTCTTTCTTTTAAACAGGAATGGTGCTTAGTCCTGCATTGGGTTCGTGAGCTACTCTTTTCTCCATTTGTCTGTGTTAGGATTAGAGAGCTGCATTGTGCTATGTGTTACTTTCAGTCGGTAGGCTTCTCTGATTATAGACCAGTGTCAGCAGTTGCCACCACTGAGCATGTCCTCAGTGCCTCTCACATTGTTAGAGTTTGGGGGATGAGTGTGCAGCCTGAATGTGTGTGTGTGTGTGTGTGTGTTACACGCGCACGCGCATTCCATTGTGAAAAAATGGTTGCTGTTTTTGTCAGGTGCTCAGTTGTAATCATTTCCAAACTGGTTTTGGGTGCTGTGTTGTTGGCTAGGACATACCCAACCCATCCATTCAGTATATATTTGTTGAGCACATACTGTGTGCACTGTTGTAGACACAGTGGACAGAGCAGATGAATTCCCACCTTTGTGGGCCTAGCTTCATTCAGTTCTCTGACTTGATCAGAGGAGTCCAGTGCCCAAAGCACCTGGTGTTAGTAATTCCTGGGTCTCCTGCTGGTCCCACCCATTCCTTCACCAGTGGCCTTAAATGCCTCAGCTTACTGTTCCTTGTTCTCAGAAAGAAACGTAACTCACAGAGGACTGGGTGACATAACTGGCACATGCAGCTTAACTAGAAAAGTGTCTGAACATAAAGGCAGTTGTGCCTCGGCTGTCCAAGTATTTTAAATATCATCCTGTTTTATAGCTTGCTGCATTTTAATTCTGTCACACTCTGAACACAAATGCAGATTTCTTGCTAGCGATATACGGTGTTCTGGTTTATTTGTCCTTGGCTTGTCACTAGTTTGCCCTTAACTCTGTTCCAGCCCAAGACTGTGCTGGTTTGTTGTTGATTTCAAGACAATACATAAGAATACATCTGATATTTGTGTGTGTGTGGGGGGGGGTGGATGATCACTTGATCAGCGTGAGGGCGCTGACTTCCTTGCTGCTACTGACCTAAGACCTGACCCAGTTGGTCTGTTTCTGTCATAAGAAAATGTTCCTCATCTTGTGTGCAGCGAGTGGCGGGCCCTTTACGTCGTCTTCCCTCACCTGCAGGGGATGCACTTCAGGACTTCTTTGGAGGCCTGAAACTGCAGATAGTACTGGACCTGATAACTTAATCCCGTTTTCATCTTAACAGTACTGCACTGAGGTTGTAACTTTTGCAGTTTGAGATCCGACAGCAAAATGGCATACATTTCTTTTTCCTTCATAATTTCACGAATAGAAGATTTGTTCTTATGGTGGACCTTAGCAACTTCAGCATATGATTTTTTTTTTTCTTTCTTTATTAAGCTGAGAGCTTTTGCCTTTTTACTTATAGCTTGCACTCACAGCCCCTCTTGGGCATATCTGAATTGTCAGCATCACTGCTTTTGTGCTTCGGTCCATTATTAAGTAAAATAAGGGCTCCTGGAGCACAGGCACTGTGGTGCCCCCGTCAGTCTGATCACATGGCTGACATCCTCATGCTGCTCAGAATGACACTCAACTTAAAACTTGCAAATGGTTCATTTCTGAAGTTTTCTATTTAGTATTTTCAGCCTGCTGTTGACTGCGGGTCACTGAGACCGTGGAAAGCTAAGCTGCAGATGAGGACAGCTGTGCTTCCAGCTGCATCTGCTTAAATATCCTTGAGATCTGGGAGCCCGAGGCCTTTCTCGCTCCTGTGTGAGGTTTACCTTCTGCACCCACCTTGTGCCTCTCGGGGGTCAGCTGTGGTCCTTGTGTTTCCTCCCTTTGCCTGGCTGCCCACCTGCTCTTTATCCAGTTGTCCTGTCAGCAAGATTTGTCTACCTTGCCTTTTAAAACCACATTTTATAATTCAATATGTTTCCCTGAGTTGAACACATTGATCAAAAATAGTGCCTCCTATGTGGTGCTTGTGATCGGAATCACAATGATCCAAGTTTCTAGGTAGACTGGACCTAGTGAGCAGGAAGTGATTAAGTGACCACCAAAGGGCTCCGTTTGGTGATGGAGGGAGTGCATTTTCCTTCTGAAGTCTCTGCCATGGCTCTGTGTGCTGTGGTTCCTCCCCAGGTTTCACCCTCTTCACCTACAAGATGGGGTTGAGGACCTTTCTGTTTCTGGCAGTGAGTGCACCTGGCACGGGGCGGGCACACGGGAGGTACTCCTTGGGTCTTTATCTAGTCCCCTCTCCTGTGCCCCGTCCCCCAGACACTTCACTGAGCTGGTGGAGACTTTCCTGCTAACTGGATCACCTTCAAGCTTGATTTGGATAGCAAAAATGCCAGCTACAAGCGTCTTTAAAATGTTAAAAACCCAGCAACAACAAAACAAAACAGCAGTAGGTTATGGAGGCCACCACTCCCTGTCCTTTGTTGTTCCTAGTCTCAAACAGAGACTGTGTTAATTTTCATTCCTTGGATGCACTCAAACATTGAGATTTGAATGCATTTTCACAGTAGCTCAGACAGCGTGACCACATTATCTTGCAGGCAGTTTGTTGGAATCCTCGGCCAAAATGTTGTGCTGGGGACCTCATCTTGCAAAGCTGGAGTGTAGTAATTTCCAGCAAGATGTCTTGGGGGAATGTTGCCTTCCTGTTGAGACTTCCTCCTGACACTGAAATGTCCTCCGCAGTCACACAGCGATGTGCTCATATTGCTTTCGAGGAAGGATGGTGGAGGTGTCTCCGCAGAGTTGCATTATTCTTAGAAGTTGCGGAGTGGAAAGGGCCTGGCTGAGCTGCCTGGGTCCTGGAGGAACGGGACACTTCCTGCACCCTGGTGTAGTCTAGAGGGCGCTTCCCAATGACTGCATCTCCCATGGTTGACTCCATGCCTCTGTTAATAACAGGTATTTGTTGCCAAATTACTGAGCTGCCTCCCTTCACCAGGACATTGGCAGCAGCCTCCTCCCTGGCCTCCCTGTCTTTCCACTGCTAGTCTTCTGCCTGCAGTGTCAGAGTGACCTTTCAGATGCAAGTTTGATCACATAGCCCTCCTGCTGAGATGTGTTTCTGACTCCCTGTGCTCAGGATGAAGGCAAACACCATGGTTCTCTGGGGCTGTCTCCCATAGAGCACCACTCTGGCACCTTGTCACCTTGAGGTGCCACATGGTCCCGGTGCCACATCCTGCCAAAATAGGCCTTACCCTCTCCCGAATATTGCTTGACTTACTCCCTCATTTTTGCATATTTGCTTCTACTCACACATTCAGGAGTCTTTTTTACTCCTCCCAAATTAGGGTGAGGTGTTCCTTCTGAGCACTGCTGCAGCCTCCTCCCCACATTGCCCCATTTCCCATTGCAGCAGAAGTCCAAATTGCCTGGCCTGAGGAGAGGGCCCATGCTAGCTGGGCCTGTTCTCAGTGTAACAAACTAACCAAACACTTTTAGTTCAGTAAGTAGCTTATTAGTCCTCAGAAACAGTGTTATAACTTCAATTCCATTTGTGTTTGGGAGGAGGGGTCAGGGACAGAGCTGGGATTCCAAGTCCCCTCTGCTGAGGGTTGGGGAGGAGGTGGTTCTTCTGTGCCATTTCCTGCACGCAACTGTAGGAAGGTCTCACTGTGGTTCATGATTCTGCTCATGATTTGGCTTACTGAAGGATAATGCATATTAAGGTGTTTTTTTTTTCTTTTTAAACTAGTTTGGGGATACGAACAGAAGGCAAATTAATCTTGATTATTTTGAGGCAGATAGGAAAAGGGCAGAGAAAGGGTACTGTGAAAGTTTCAGAGGCGCCTTGTACTCATTTTAGCACTTTACAGTTCTGAAGCAGGGACACACCCACCATCTCCTCAACCAGGTGAGGCTCAGTTGGTGAAGTTAAGTCATGCTCCGGTGCCTGGGTTCAAGTTCGGCCTCCCCTTACTGGCTCGTGACCTTGGGCAACTTACTCCTTCTCCCCATCTATGAAATGAGGCTGATGACAGTATCCACCCTACAGTTATCAGGCACGTCAGGAGCTGCGTGTCTGAGGGTAGAGTGGCTGGCTCACATTAGCTGTTGGGATGCTCCTTGGCTCTCTGGGAGCTCTGACGGCTGGGGTGGGCTTGGCCTTAGTTTATTGGGGAGGCAACCGGGGTTCCTAAATTTAAGGTGACCCCCATTCACAGGCTTTAGATGGTTAAGAGTCACAGAGCTCTGCCTTCAGCCCCTTCTGCTCTGTTCTCCTCTGCTGCTTCCACAAGGGCAGGCGCTGTGCAGCTGCTTCCCGAGAGTATGTTACAGCTCCAGGATGAGGACATGGTCTGAGAATGGCTGTATTTTTGGGTGGAATTTCAGAACGTTTCCTTAATTTTGTGCAGAGTGTCTGGGTTCTCGAACATTGATACAAATCACAAGGATTACTGTCAATATTCTTATTTTAAGTATTCAGGTGGGTAGGTTATATGAGGTGCTGGCAAAGGAGAACCTCTAGATAAATTGTCATTTCTTTTTTTCTTTTTTTAAAGAGAGAGAGAGAGAGAATTTTTTTTTAATATTTATTTTTTAGTTCTCGGCGGACACAACATCTTTGTTGGTATGTGGTGCTGAGGATCGAACCCGGGCCGCACGCATGCCAGGCGAGCGCGCTACCTCTTGAGCCACATCCCCAGCCCCAAATTGTCATTTCTTAACATATCTATATCCTATCATACTTTTAGTTTCTTTTTTCTAAAAATTTGAGTTATTGAAGCATGCCTTAGCTCCCTAAGTCTTTAGGGCCATAGAAAGCATTTAGGGTACACTTGTACATTGCTGGTGGGACTGCAAATTGGTGCGGCCAATTTGGAAAGCAGTATGGAGATTTCTTGGAAAGCTGGGAATGGAACCACCATTTGACCCAGCTATTCCCCTTCTCGGACTATTACCTTAAAAGAGCGTACTACAGGGATACTGCTACATCAATGTTCATAGCAGCACAATTCACAATAGCTAGACTGTGGAACCAATCTAGATGCCCTTCAATAGATGAATGGATAAAAAAAAATGTGGCATTTATACACAATGGAGTATTACTCTGCACTAAAAAATGACAAAATCATGGAATTTGCAGGGAAATGGATGGCATTAGAGCAGATTATGCTAAGTGAAGCTAGCCAATCCCTAAAAAACAAATGCCAAATGTCTTCTTTGATATAAGGAGAACAACTAAGAACAGAGCAGGGAGGAAGAGCATGAGAAGAAGATGAACATTAAACAGGGACGAGAGGTGGGAGGGAAAGGGAGAGAGAAGGGAAATTGCATGGAAATGGAAGGAGACCCTCATTGTTATACAAAATTACATATAAGAGGAAGTGAGGGGAAAGGGAAAAAAAAACAAGGGGGAGAAATGAATTACAGTAGATGGGGTAGAGAGAGAAGATGGGAGGGGAGGGGAGGGGGGATAGTAGAGGATAGGAAAGGCAGCAGAATACAACAGACACTAGTATGGCAATATGTAAAACAGTGGATGTGTAACCGATGTGATTCTGCAATCTGTATACGGGGTAAAAATGGGAGTTCATAACCCACTTGAATCAAATGTATGAAATATGGTATGTCAAGAGCTATGTAATGTTTTGAACAAACAATAATAAAAATTAAAAAAAAAAAAAAAAGAAAGCATTTCTGATCTAGGTGATCCCACCAGAACTTATCTATTCCTATGGCTTCAACTAGCCCTTGGCAGAGACCTCATAGAAGTAACTGAAGCATTGGGTACTAATTGTGTGTCTGTGGTTGGGCCTTTGTTGGCCCATGAGTCTGTGGGCATACCTTTTCAGGGAGTAACCCCAGCATTCATCAAGGTTCTTTCATGATTTGTGACTTTGATAAGTGAGAACCATTACTGTGAAGGGAGAAGCATCACTAAGTTTATAAACAAAGAATTTGATTAATAAAATGTTTATACCCTTCTTAAAATACAACACATTTTGCGGTGATTAACATGATAAACTCTATAAAGGTTTATTTTCAAATATTTAAGCCAAAATGATAAAGTCCAAAATACGCCAAATCAGTTTCATTGCAAATTACTACTAGCATAAGGATGAAAAGAAAAATTTTAGAACTGAAAGCAGTAGACCTAGAGGGATGATTATTTTATACCATGGAATCGTCTCCAGTTCTAACTGTGTTGGGCTGCATGGACCCTCCTGGGTAGCACAGGAGGTGTGTGCCGCAAGTGTGGCATCTTGGTCTTCTGGGCTCCGATTTCACTTTCCCACAGAGAACTTATTTCCAAAGTTGAGGTTCAGCTTGCCTCCTTCAAGGCTTCCTCTGTGTGTCTTTGATCCCACCCTTCTGCCTTTTCTATAATGCCTATTAGTGTTTCAGAAGTGGTTGTGTAAGCGGGTCTTGTATCAGTCCTTCAGTTGGTGAAGGGTGACTGTGTTATTATGGAGAGCTCTCAGAACTTGGGACTCCTTGCTCTGAAAGGATAAAGGGAGGCATTTTGAAACATTTTGAAAATTGAATTTTACTGCTGAGCAACATAGTGTGGTTGGAGCGTATGTAGCTGGGAGAGGTGGTGCGTTAGGAAGGTTCCACAGATATGTGTCATTTACTGGGCTGGTGCAGTCCCTGACCCTGTGTGCTTGTGCAGGAAGGCCTTCAGGAGTTGGTCTGACAACAGCCTGGCTGCACCCATGGGTGTGGATCAAGGGTGTGTTCTGCAGCTTTTCCCGCTAACTTGCATTGGCTCCCTTGGGCCCAGCTTCTGCTGTGTCTGTGTGCGGTGAGACAGGTTCGCACTGTAACAGGGTTGTGCTTCCGCCACTGTGCCTCCTGCCAGGGACCTGCTTATTGTTCTACTGCTGATCTTTACACATGGGGCCTGTTTATGCTCATGGGTCCTTTTCATAAGGAATGGCAGTTGAGTCTTGTTAATTTGTTCTTTTTGTTTTTTTCACCATCTTCAAATGGGGATGACAGTGAGCTCACGCTGGGGAAGAACTGGGCTCGTGCTCAGGGCGTGTTGGCTCTAGTGAGCACTGACACGGAGACAGCCTTGCTGCTGCCCTTCCTCCAGTACCAAGAGGGGAGGTTGGGCAGGGCAGGGCAGATCCTGCGTCCCAGCAGCTCCTCTCTGCAGACCAGGCTCTCGAGCTGTGTGTTGGGCGAGGCCTGTCAGTGGTGGCTTTCCTAAGGGTTTATTTCCAGCCGTGGTGTACAGATGACAGTGGGTGTTCAGGCTGTAATGGATCTTGTGTTTAAGGTTTCCCTTGTCATGGCTTAGCAGAGCCCTCCCTCCGCCCGCCCCTCAGTTTGCTGCCTCTGACTCCGGAGAGTAACTGCATCTCTTTGGCCCCATCGCCTGCCAGCTCTGATTTGGTGGCTGTGAGCTGCAGCCTTGGAGCTGTTGGCAGGTTGGTCTTAAGAGAAGCGAGGCACTGGAGCTTGCCAGCACAATTTGTACTCTGATTAATTTATTTAATCTAACTATCTTGTATCAACCTGCGAGGATAATTATGCACAAATTACTATTTAAACTTGTAGCTTGTCTCCCTTTCACCAAGCCCCATGCCTGTCCATCGCTTTTCCCCGAAGTCTTTCTAAGAATGATGTTTTTCCTCTTGCCTCCCTGAGGTACCAGACTCTCCAACAGCACACTCTGATTTGAGTTAAAAGCTTTTAAGAAAGGAAAAGCACTGGTTTGGATTCTGATCCCATATGTCCCATTTCACAGGTGGAGACCTGGCCCCTTTTATCTTCACATGTGAGTTAAATTTCATTTCTCTCAGCAGTGAGGTTCTGTAGCTGGCTGCCACTGCTGCTTCTGTCTTTCAAGTCAAGTGGGATTTTCAGTATGGGGCTGGAGAGGTGCATGAGTCCTTGAGGCAGGGGAGGTGGTGTGAATGGTGTGGCGGGCACCCTCACCAAGTGGTTTCTGCTCTATTGAGTGTAAGATGCCGTTGACTGGAAGGTGCGTCGTTCTTCTTTGTCCCACTGCAAAACTGTCAAACTAACATTGTCAGAGATAATTTTCAGACACTGTGATTGTAAGATGTGTCAGGATTTCAGAACATTTTAAAATAAATGAAATATGACATTGGTAATGGGGCTAACTGTAAAATCCTTAGCTTTTGAGTTTCACTGAAACTGTAGAGATGTGGATTTGGAAAGCTTGGACATTTTCATCATTCAGTGACCTTCATTGACCTTCCAAGTTACTGCAAAAGGAGTAATGCACCTTGTCTCTCTGTGAGGTGGGAAGAGGGGGACCAGTAGCCTTATATTATGTATGAGAAAACTGGAACACATGGGCGGTTCCTGTTATGTCATGTTTTTTCTGACTTTCAGATGATAACACTCAACGTGTTTTCACAATCTGAAGTTTTTACTTTTAAAATAGGTGACCAAATCTCATATAATTCTTAGTGCTTAAAAAGATAGTACTGTCACTTGACAGTATTTTTCTCTTGAGGACAGAAAATTGTACTGTGCTTATTACTGTCACTTTGGGCCACATGGTGAAGTCTCTGTCGTCATCACCACCATCTTCATCATCAAGGAGGGCATTGACAACTCGAGAGTCTTGAAGGAAGGTCAGCTCAGGAAGTCTTTTCACTTGCATGAATGATGCTTGGGACCACCTGCTAGACAGTCACAGGCACAGACTTTCCAGGCACTAGTTCATTTAGTATCTAGGAAAATGGAATTCTGCTCTCTCACTGGCTTATGTTTATCTTAGAGAAACTGAAGTTTAGTGAGCTCCTACCTCAGTTATCCCTGGTTATTTTAGGCAGAAGGATGGTGGCTACAGATGTAAGAGAATATTTGAATGCCACACTGGGTGTGCCTGCAGCCCAGTTGGGATCCCTCTTAAAGGTACACTGAGCGCTTTCACACCTTCATCAGTGCTGTCCCTATGTGTGACACCGCCCCCTCCCCGCCTCCTTATGGAACAGGTCCTTTGAGCATGGTAGTCCCTCTTGGCTTGTCAGATGAGGACATCAAGACTCAGGGAAAGGAAATGCCTTGCCTGAAACCAAAGAGCTCTGAGGTGGTCGGCACTAGGCTCTTTCCACAGTGTTCTCTGTCTCTGCCAAGGTCCAGGCGACCAAACAAGCCCAGCCCTTTAAAATCACCCGGTTGGATGAAGCAGGCTGAGGATCTCGCCAGGTGATGCAGGCTTGCTTTAGTCTAGGCTCTTTGAGACATAAGGAAAACATTCACTTAGAGTTAGCCAAAAAGGAGCTTTTGGACAAAAGGGCAAACGCTTCCAAGGACAACTTCTTTGTGAGTCTTGGCATTCCAGGCCCCATGGTCCCTTGTTCCTGCCTCATTGTGCGTCTCTGTTGGCTCTGGCCCTTCTGTTTGTAGGTAGGAGCACTTGGAGCAAGGTGGACACCATACTCCTCAGCTTAGGTGTGCAATTGCTCTGTTTCTCAGGAGATAATCTGGATCCAGCTGTGTTGGTCACTGTCTGTGGAGTTGGGGTGGCACTCCTTAGAGATTGGGGTCATGGGGCTGGGGTTGTGGCTCAGCGGTAGAGCTCTCGCCTAGCAGGTGCCAGGTGCTGGGTTTGATCCTCAACACCACATAAAAATGAATCAATAAAATGAAGGTATTGTGTTCAACTACAACTAAAAAATAAAATATTAAGAAAAAAGAGAGAGAGATTGGGGTCATGCTAAGCTGTCCACGGCTTCTGCAAGGTCAGTGGTCCTTTCTTATGGTATGTGCACTTTCCCTGCTCCTTGGAAGTCCGAAAGTTGCTCTTCTGGAACAGCTCATAGCTGATCGGAAGTTGGCGATGTTTCCACCTGGCTGACGTCATCTCATTGTGGGGGTGGAAATTGTTGCTGTGTACATACCATGCATCAGCCTTCGGGTTTGAGCTTTGCTCTTCCATTTCCCTGTCATGACTGCTGCGACTAGGCATAGTGCCAGCACTTACTCTACTTAACAAGGTTACCAAAATGAAGACACGAAGTAGACAACATGTCTTGATTATTGTGGTGGCAGTTATGTTAGTTCTATCTGAGGGTAAAATCACAAGTGTAGGTGTGGAGTCTTGGGCCTTGCCCGATGCCATGTTCCAGCTGTTTTTGCCACTTGTTCCTGGTGTTCTGGACTGAGTTACTTAGTCTCTTGGTACCTCGCCGTAGCAGCCTGGAACGTTGTGAGGGTGCAGAAAGCAGTTGCTATTGCCAGGGTCGTCACTGGCCCCGCAGGGCTGGGGTGGAGATGTTTGTGTCATCTGTGGATGTCCGATCTTGGCTGCCGTGTGGGCTCTGGGGAGTGGACCGGTGATGGGGAGTACTCTGTACATTGATGTTAGCCCACATGCTTTATCCTTCCTAATGTTCTGTCTTGGAAGCAACTTATCAGTGCCGAGAGTGAGTGTGAGGCATCTTAATAGCAGATTTCATTTGTGGTTTGGAGTATGAGTTGACCCACATCTAAATCCTTCTTGATCTAATCGTCTTTGCTGTCCTGTTTGATCTTGTAAATATTAATTTAGTCTGTTTGTACATGTGGTTTTCAGCGGTCCCAAGGTTAATTACTGTATTTTGCTTATCAAGTACTCATAAGAGGCTGGGCACACGTGGAGGACTTAGAACGGACTTGTAGACTGCGCTAAAACCCGACGAACATGGGAGAGAGAAGGATGTCCAGCTCCGTATAGATTGAGCTGAAGAAATTCCTGCTCTAGTTCTTCGTTTTGAGAAATAGTTGGGGCATAAATAGCTGTTTGATACCTTTTGTCATTTGTTGGCAGAACTGAGGAATGACAGATCTTGTCTCCTCATGAGAATGCTCAGTGGAGTCCCAACATGGTCATTTAGGATTATGTCTCAAGGGCCCACTGTATGCAGAGCTGTGTGCTTGACCTTGGGGGACCTAGAATGGGACAAGGCCCTGCGGTCACAGTGCTTTCAGGACAGTGAGAGAAGGCAGCGATGCAGGTCCACATGGCACAGGGCAGAAAGTAGTAGGGACCCTGGGATAGCTAAAGAGAGGGCCCTGCTGAGCTTAGCAGGAGAATCCTGGCAGCCCCAGAAGGGTGTGTGGTGATCCTGAAGGGCACACCCAGGGTGCAGGAAGAGGGTGGGAGAACATTTCAGGTGGGAGAGCCAGCCTGAACAAAGGCTATAAGAACAAAAATCCCCAAAATACAGGGTTCTTAAGTTTCCAATCTAAGAAGTTTGATTCCATGTTACCATTTTGATCTTTTTTGCCATATTTCCATGCTGTCTTTATTTTTTGATTACTTAATATCTCTAAAAATAGATAAATGTTTTTGAATATATTTCCTTTAAAAAGGAAGCTTTATCACTATTAATTACAGATGTGTACATATATATTTTAAATACATATTATAACAAATGTATAGTCACTAAAATGAAACCAGAATTCCCCTGGGAACCACCCAGGAATGACCTGGTAGTTACTACTGGTGCATCTTGCACACTTTGGTGAACTCTGAATTTAGCTAATGAGACTTGACTGTTTTGCCTAGATTGAAAGGTACACGAAAGAGGAGGCCGAGCAGGAAGGTGGGGAGTAAGGCCCAGGATTAGGAACCTGGGTCTGCATATAGGCTGTGGGTCCAAGGCCTGCTTCTGCCATTTCCTAGCTTTGTGACTTCAGGTGTGTTATTTGGTGTCTTTGTGCCTTCGTTATCTCATGTAAAATGGGGTTGGTAGCAGTGTCTTCCTCGGGGTGATTATGAGGCTGAGGTGGTGTTGTAAATTGCCCACTCCATGAGTGGGCGCTTGGGAAACTAGGTTTCTGAGGAGAAAGGCACCCCGTGCTCCGACCCTTTCTCTCTGGGGTGCTGTATTCAGAGCCTTGGTGCCCATCCTGAAGAAATCAGCACCTTCCACCCAGGTGCTGTCTTTGTCCTTACGTGCTTTTCTCTGTAGTCAGGCCACCTCAGTTACCGAGCAGCCCTGCTGTGGAATCTGTAAGGAGCACACTCGAGAACAATGGAATGGACAGGTAATTGCGGCTAATCTGGAGTGCGGTGCTGTCTCTCCGTACTTGGGTTTGGTTGGGTTTTCCTGTGGAGAGCTTTTGTGTGTGTATGTGCATTTAAGTTCTGCCTTTGAAATGTGACTTCTATGAAGTTATTAGGCTTCATCCCGAAAGCTGTTGAATAATACTTCAAAATATGCAGCTTGCATAACTACCAGGTAGCCACTGAGTGGAATTAATCTTACTATTAAACGTCAGAATAGAGGCTATTTGCAGGTTAGACAGATCTTCTCCAAGATGCTTTGTTTGCTCCTGAAGCAAACAAATAACCAACCTCTTGAAAAGGAAACATAAAAGAGTAAAATTGCCTTAGGCCACTCTCTCAGAGTCCAGACCCCCAGGGCCCTGCCCATGCTGTGTTCCTGGGTGTTCCCTTTCTTGTGGGTGCCCGCCTCTGCTTGTAAGAGTCATGTTGCATCCTGCCCTTGTCACATAAAAGCTAATGTTTGGACTATGTGAAATAAGTCAGAAATTTGAATGGTAGCCGTGTCATTTTATCCTGTTGCCCTTTTCCCTGGACCATAGTTTGTTTTATTACTCATCTTTGGTGCAATTGATCATAAGCGCTCTTATCATAGTTAAAATGGCAAGAAAAGGAACCTGCTTTGGTACCCTAGTCTCCTGCAATGGGTTTCCTCTGGATTTAGTGTGGCATGTGACATGTTTATTTATCAGCAGAACCTTCTGTGAGTATAGATGTGTTCTGTAGCCTCACAATCCAGTATGGAAGCCACTAGCCAGCCATGTGTAACCTTGGTGCACTTGAAATGTGACTGCTATTACTGAGGAAATGAAACATTTAATTTCATTTAATCTTCGTTAAGTTTAAGTAGCCATATGGAGCGAATGATCACTGTATTAGCACAGATTTGGAGGCCAGAAAGAAACCTGGGGCACATTGACCAGTTTTACTCAGGTTTTTCATTGCTGTGACCAAAAGACCTGACAAGAGCAACCAGAGGAGGAGTTTATTTGGGGGTTCATGGTTTCAGTGGTCTCAGTCATAGATGGCCGATTCTGTTGCTCTGGGCCTGAGTGAGAACAGGACAACATGGTGGAAGAGTGTGGTGAAGGAAAGTGGATCAGGACAGAACACGAGGAAGCAGAGAACAAGAGGGAGAGCGCTCTCATCAGGGACAAAATAACCCCAAAGGCATGCCCTTAATTACCCACCTCCTCCAGCCACTCTCTACCTACTTACAGTTATCCCCCAGTTAATCCCTATGGGGGAGTTATACACTGATTAGATTAAGGCTCATAACCCAGTCATTTCGCCTCTGAATTTTCTTACATTGTCTCACACATGATCCTTTGGGGGACTCTTAATATCTAAACCATAACACCTGTATTTGCCATTTTCCACTTAGCTTTGCTGTTCCACAATCTTCATACCCAGCTCAGGTGGGAGTTGGAGGCAGAATAGAGCTTGGAAGGCTGTGGCTATGATGATGAGATGAGAGTCTCAGCCCGTGACTGAGACAAGGCCTCTTTCTTGGTTAGATTTTAGATAGTACATTTGGCATTTGAGTTAATCCTTTCAGAAATTCACATACCAGCTATCTATAATTCTTCCCCTTTCTTTCCCATTTAGGAGAGCATACTGAAATGCAAATGAGTGGTGGAAATAACCTTGAATCTGATTTATTAGTAAATAGTTGACAGTCTTTTTTTTTTTTTTTGTACCAGGGATTGAACTTGGCAGCACTCAACCACTGAGCCACATCCCCAGTCCTATTTTTGTATTTTATTAGAGACAGGGTCTCACTGAGTTGCTTAATGCCTCACTTTTGCTGAGGCTGGCTTTGAACTCAAAGTCCTTCTATCTCAGCCTCTTGAATCACTGGTATTACAGATGTGTGCCACCACACCCACCTGATAATCTTAACTGTTATCAGAAACATGTTATTTGGGATGGATGTACCTCACAATTGATTACAAAAACGCTGTTTGTTGACATTTCTGCTGAAAAAAAAAATCAGTTTGAGCATTTACAGAAAGCTCTGTGTGATGCGCAGTTGTGTGTATAGGTGTGTTGAGCCTAGGGTTTCCTGGACAGGTGATGATGGGAGAAGCACTGATTGAAGCCATCGCCTGCTCGTTTCAGTCATTGGCATTTACCAAGTGCCAACCAGATGCTCAGATACTGGCATTACGTAATATAGAGGCAAAGTCAGAGTCCTTGCCTCCCTCATGGGGCTTGCATCCATCTAGGGAGACAGAAGTGTAGAATTCGCATCAGGTAGTGATGTTTGGTCCTTTGAAGGTAGAGTCACGCATGCCGAAAGACCAGGGAGCTGGGGAGGGCACTTTAGATGGCTTGGGGGAGGCCTGGCTGAGGGGAGGTAGAGCCTGCGTGCAGGGGGCCAGCCAGCAGCCCTCTGAGCACAGGCAGCTGTAGGAAGTCTGGCTTTGGTGTCTTTGAAGGCATTATGCTAGAGTTGGAGCTCTTAGCATCTTTTAGTGTCGAAAAAGATGCTCTTTAGTCTATACTGGTTTCTTCCTATTCTTTCCCTTGTGAATAGAAGAGGCCTGGACCGGGTCTCCAATAGAGTGGCTTTGCTTGGTGGGCACATTCAGCCACAGTCAGGTGGTTAACTGCAACCACAGCCCTGTGGACTGGGCAGTGGTAATGCTGCTGACAGCCACCCTCCTTGCCTGGCACCCTGACTGCCTCTTATTTCCATCTGATGCCTTCTCTAGTCAAACTGCCCCATTTTCTGTCCTGGGGACATGGCTGTACTTTCCAAATTCCCCTTTTGCTGATCGATGTTGTGCCTCTTTTCCAGGATACCATTTTCCCCTCATTCCTTTGCAGATCCTAACATCCTTAAAGGCCTGCTTGCCCTCTCTTCTTCAGGGACATTTCTCGTGTCACCTAGTTGTAACTAGAACCGTACCACCTGATTGGCAGTGAAGTGCATTCTGTTACATCTTAAATAATGTCTCGGCATTTGTTAAGTTGGTAACAAGTATGATTAGGCCTTTTTCACAGTGTAAGAAATAGTTTACTCCTCCAGTTTCTTGGGGTTGAACTCCAGGACTCTAATGTTAGGATTGAGGAAAAAAAAAATTAAAACACTGTAAACACACACACACCCCTCCACACAGTCTGATTCTGGATTCTTTAGTAGAAATTTTACCTTGTTTGATTCTTTGAATTTCCTTTGTTTCTCTTTGGCAGTGTTTTCAATTTTCTGCTTTAGAGAGCTCAGATTGCTTTGTTTTTTCCCTCAGCCCTTTCTGGCTGGAAGGTCCAAATGTCCTGGATCCTCTGCTGTTTTCCTGCTTGGGCTGACCTGGTACTCTGCTAGATGTGCAACCACATCTTACCATCTTGCCCCTGAGACCTGCAGGGAGCAGGTAGGCGTTGACTCTGGCTGTCCTCCTGCTCCTTGTATGCTGCCTGCCCCACTCAGGGCTCAGGGGTCACCACGGTGCTCTTGCTTTACATCTGGTTCCAAATACAAGCACATGCATACAGAATCTCACCTCAGAAACACTGAAGTTTTTCCTTGATTTTTTTTCCCACCGTCTGCAGAGCCTGACTTAGGGCCGCACCAGGATTAAGTAAGATTACCAGCATCTCCTTTCCATCTCTCTTGTGGATCTTGTATGAATGTGTCCTAATAACTATTGATATCAAGTTCATCCCTCAAGAAGCCAAGACCGACCTTTAGTGTCCTGCTGAGGTTGCAGTTTTCTGATGTGTTTTTCTTGCAAGTAAAATCAATGGAGATAAATCTCAGGAACTTTTCCTGCACCGGGAGATGGGCAGGCCCCGCTGCCACGGTAGACTCCTCCATCCCCATGTTGCGGGCAAGGCCGTTGCACCCGCGTCGATCGGCTGATCCACTGCTCTTAAAGGTCACCCTTAATCACATTTCAGGAAGATGAAGAAGATGCCCTGCTGCCCAGGTTCCATGGTGACTTTGTGCTCTCCTTTGCTGCTATTTACTTTTAACAACACATCTCTAATTCACTAAGCAGTTACGCTGTGCTTAAAGGGCAAAAACTCAGTGTGCATTTATTATCCTAAAAATTAGTTACAGCTAGTCAGCTGTGGTTTAGAAATGGTGTAGTTAGCCCGTGGAATCCTAACGCGAAGGGGATGACACCCCAGGATGCTGCCAAAGCCCTGTTCTTCACCCCTGTGACATGGGTGTTGGATGAAGGATGGGCAGCGGCCAGAGTGGGTTGGCTTCTCCGAGTGGTTGGTGAACCGAGCTGACAGGTCCAGAGGGTTCTGCTGTTGGCCTTTCATGTTAGGCATGGTGCTATAGAACAGATGGAGTAAGGGGCCTCTTTGACAGTTTGGGAGGGTGGGGACCTTTAAGTTACGAGGAATCAAAAGAACAGTTTAGTTATTAGTGGCGCTCTGTGTGACAGCTTGACATTCTGTAATTGTCCACAGAGACCAAGCCGCTTTGGAGTGGTGTTCTTGCAAATGTGTCATATTAATTTTTTCTCTAATAAGGAGGAATGGTCTGATGTGAATAGTTGTGAACAATTTCACATTATTTATTAACCATCAGCTGTAGGAGCATTCCTCCCAGTGGCTGTGGAAATGAGAGCAGCTATGATTTCTGCACTCAAGAAATGCTTTTTCCCACTTTCTGAGAGAAAACTTTTACTTGAAAAATCTATATCATTACTTAGTATCCTAAGAGAGAACCTTGAGAATGTTACAAGATAGAAACAAATTTAACTTTTTGATTGTGAGGGTAGTTGATTGGATCTGCAAAGCAGATCTTGCCACTTACATACTCTTGACTTTTTACCTTTCCTTCTAGTCCTCTTTTCCTGGTAGATGTATATATGCTTAGCTTTGTTGTATTCATTCTTCATACACAATGACAACTGTCCCATCCCATTCCCTACTATATCCTAAGATGTTTTTAAGGATGTTATATGATGTTGTTAGATGGCGTTCAGATTTTAAATTAAAAAACCAGTATGGTTTCCCATACTTATTCTCCTGATGTTGGAAATTTTATTTTCTACTGTTACAAATATCAATGGGATAAATATCTTTATTTAGGAGAATTTCTTAAGGATAGAGTCCCAGAATAAATATTGGGTCAAGGAGTATTTTTAACCCCCACCCCCCCAGGATTTAGACAAGCTTTACTACATAATTATAGATTTCCCCTTAAATCACTGCAAGGTGCTAGATGGACCAAGACATGTGGGGAGTGTGTGTGTGTGTGTGTGTGTGTGTGTGTGTGTATTTCCAAAACACACAAAGTCAAACATTTTTAAATTGTTTTTTGGTTATCTTCTGCCATTTTGCAGATGGGTACCCATCATCATCCTAATGATCTGTATCTTATGTCATTTACCTCCCACTCTGCCTCACCTTTGAAGCTCAAAGTATGTGACATGCCATGGAGTTTTGTTTCTGTCATTTTCTCTGGAGGTGAGATGCAAACCTCTAAAGGAACTGAGATCCCTGCAGCAAGTATAATCTCAAGACACACACACACACACACACACACACACACCCCTTTATTTCTTTATGCTATATTTCAATCCCAATACTTTCTAAACTGTGCTCTGAAAGGTACTTGGAGATGGAGTTTGGTCTCTCTAGTGCTCTAATTACATGAAAGCAGTGCTCAGAATCTGGAAGGGCAGATGTGAAGGTGTTACATGGACACGAGGCTTTGCCCCTTCTATGCCAAGCATCCATGGGATAAATAGGCATTAAGAAAGCTCAAAGGTGATGATGTTGATTCTTCACTGCAGAATGGAAACCTGAGATGCCCTGTCTTCTTATCATCATATAGATGCCAACATGGTAGGACTGTAAGATGGTCACCTGAAGTAGCTTTAAAAAGTTCCATTCAAAAAGTTGATGGACATTTTGCTTTTATTTCTACACACAGTTCTGTGAATTTGAACTCGTATACAGATTCATGTAGATACCTATTGGGATCTGGAACACCTCTGTCCCCTCAAAAAATTCCTTCATGCTCTGCATTTGTGGGCATACCTTCCCCTCATTCATAATCCCCTGAACTATTACCTGTTCCTCAAACTACATTGTTGTCTTTTGGAGAATGTCATGAGTAAAATCCTTTTGAATCTGGCTTTTTCCCCACAGCACAATGCCTCTGAGATCTTTCCAGGTTGTGTTTGTCAGAGGTTGATTCCTTTTTATGTTTACAAGTATCCAATTTTATGACTGTACCACAGATTGTCCTTTACCCGTTGGACATTTGGGTTGTTTTAAGTTTATGGCAATTTTAAATGAAGGTAATATAAACATTTGTTTTTGTGTATGTGTGATTAAGCTTTTTTTTGTGTCACGTCTAAGAAATCTTTTCCTATTCCTAGGTCACAAAGGTTTTCTAAAAGTTTTATAGTGTACATTTTACATTTAGATCTTTGATCCATTTGAGTTAGTTTTTGTGTAAGGTGTAAGAATCTGACTTCATCTTTTAACATTAGAATATCCAGTTGCCCCTGCATCATTGTTGGAAAGACTATTTCTTCCCCATTGAACAGCCTTGATGCCTTTGTCCCAATCATTTGATCGTAAATTTAAGGATTGATATTTCTGGATTCTTAATTCCATTCTGTTGCATGTCTTCCATTGATCTATATTTCTACCTTATTTTAGCTTTATAGAATGTTTTGAAATTGTTAAGTAAGTTCCTTCCCTCCCTCCCACCCTCCTTTTGTCCTTCTCTGACCTTTTCTTTTTCCCTTCAGTTACATCATGAATCACTTTAAAAATAACACTTTAAATTATCAAAGTGGCAAGTTTATTATAGAAATTTTGGAAAATATAGCAAGTATGAGGAAGAAGTAACGCCACCAATTGGCGTGCGACCACAGTGGCTATGTCTTTGCCTGTGCCTGTGGGCTGGGTGGCTTTTTCAGGCCCCCTTGTGCATGTCACTGGCCTCATTTTGCCCTGTCCTCATTGGGTGGCTAGTCACTATTCTTACAGATCAGTCCCCTAGAGCTTTGACTTTTACATCCCGAGAATCATTTTTCATGAATGGTAAATTAAGTTACTGACCATCAGAATTCCTGTTTATATTTGTTAACAAGAAATTTTAACAAGAGATTATTTCTTAGCTGGGTGCAGTGGCACACGCCTGTAATCCCAGTAGGTAGGGAAGCTGAGACAGGAGGATTGCAAGCTCAAGGCCAGCTTCAGCAACTTAGCCATACCCTAAGCAACTTAGTGAGACCCTGTCTCCAAATAAATAATAATAAAAAAAAATGGGCTGGGGATGTGGTTCAGTGGTAAAGCAACTCTGGGTTCAATTTCTGGTACTCCCCCCAAAAAAAGAAAGGGAAAGAAATCATTTTTTTTCTGTTTACTCTTATAGTGTATATTTTCATTTGGTCTTCATAATAGGGGAATCAATGTTTTTTAAATAGTATTTTAGTTGTAGATGGACATAATACCTTTACTTTATTTATTCTTTTTTAATATTTACTTTTTAGTTGGACACAATATCTTTATTTATTTTTTATGTGGTATGGAACCCAGTTCCTCACGCATGCCAGGTGAGTGCTCGACCACTGAGCCACAACCCCAGCCCCTAATTTTTTAAAATTAGAGGTTTATATATAGAACTCTATAGATCACATATATGGAATATTAGTAATGGTGGGGTGAGTCCCCTCTGCTGCTGCCAGCCTCAGAACCACAGCAGGCAGTGTCCTCTGCCAGTTGCTGTGCCCTCCTCAGCAGAGCCCTCTTCTCCAGTTCCTGCGGCAGACCCTATCAGACGAATTCTGAATTTTGAGTTTATTTCTATTTTCTGAAGGCAGGTATCTATTCCTTTAAGTTTTATTTTTTTAGTTGTTGATGGACCTTTGTTGTATTTCTTTATATGTGGTGCTGAGAATCGAACCCAGTGCCTCCCATATGCTAGGCAAGTGCTCTTCCACTGAGCCACCACCCCAGCCCCTCTCTCCTTTTTTTTAATGGGAAAATTGAAGCCTTAGAAGGTTAAATAAGTTGCCCAGGCTCTGGCAATAAAAACTCTTGATTCTAGCACCTAACCCTTGGGCCAAACCCTCCTCCTCTGGTGCTCATGGGATATTCTCCTTGACCTTTACCCTCTTAATGAATATTTCTGAAGAGCAAGCTGAACTGTTTGCAAGCAGAGCTTTTATTGCTGAGATTCACATTTGCCTCCTCCTGATGTTATTGGAAAGCCTACCCATCCCTCAGAGGCTGGACTGACTGACAGTCCATGGAAAGCATGTAGTCCTGGCTGGAGCTGGTAAAGGTAGCATGCACGTGACTAAAGGGGGCATGACCATTCCTTTTCAACAATCAATACCATTGTTCCAGATGAATAAACATATCTTGGAAGGTAGCTAGCCTTTCCAGAAATCGAAGGCTGGGATTCTCCACTGGATCTGGTTCAGCCTTTTCTACTCTGCAGCTCACATCAGCGTTGGGATTCAGCGGAGAGTTAGCAGTAGAGCCCAGTGGAAGAACCTTGCAGTAAGCCTCCGTGCAGCAGAGCCCCTCCCAGAGCGAGTCCAGCCTAGAAATGCAGGGCGCTCAGTTTGTCTTTAGCTGTGGTGGTGACTCACAGTGAATGCAGATTGCAGCCACTGAGGATCCTAGGGACAGTAATCACAGGGATCTTGAGTCCCATAGGCCTCTGGGCAGTCTGTCATTCTGGTTACCAATACAAACTGGAGTCACACATGTCTTGACTCTGCTGCTCCTAGCCATGTGACCTGGGGCAAGTTACTTCACCTCTCTGAGCCTGGTTTTCTCATTTGTAAAATGGAGACAGCATTAGTACACACACTTGTGCAAAATGAGTTTAAACAAGATATAAACAGAGCATAAATGGGCTAATTTCTCTCTAGCCCTTATCTCAGTGCCTGGCACATGGTATGTGTTAACAATTGTAGTTGCCAATACTGATTACCGTTGTTATCGTCATCAAATCTTTAAGCCAGCCTCATTTTGCAGAGGTGGAAATGGAATTCCAGATCTTACGGCCCCTGGGACTAGTCAGTGGCCGAGCAGGGAGGATAGTGCCAATCTTTGGACTTCAGTGCACAGCGCTTTCCAGCCTGCCACCTGCCTGTCTCCCTACATCTCCAGATCACGTACTTGTCACCTCCTCTGGTTCTCTACAGTGCCGGCAGATCCTAACAACAGATGGTGCTGTTTTGAATTAAAACAATTTAACTCAAGATCCATCAACTGCCAACATCAAACACCCTTAAAAGAAGGAAAGAAACTCATTATCAAGAGTATTTAAGCAAAGTAGGTATTTAATCTATCTTAATCATTTGCATTCTTGAGAAGAAGAAAGCCAGTGGCAGCTGCCACCACAGGCCAGGCCCTGCGAATGCGCTTGCTCGTAATTGCTGCAAACTGAATGTGCCCCTTTGCTTCTCTGCCCCCTGGAACTCATTTGGACTCAGGTCCTGAAGAACAAGTTTTTAAGCCACACTGAATATTTAAAAGTAATCTTTCTTTTTTTTTTTTTTGCACATAAATCTGGGGCTGTACATCTTTTGATAGAACTTTGATTGAGCTTTGCCAAAATGCACATGTGCAAGTATTTAATAGTTGGGGTCATTTTGACATAGTCATGTGGAGTTGTGATTGCAGTGCTGGGCAGTAAGTGTGTATTAGTTCATTTTTTGTGACTATAATGAAATTCCTGAGGCTGGGTATTTATCAAGAAAAGGGGTTTATTTTGCTTATAATGTTGGAGACCAGAAGTCAAAATAGCATTGTGCCACCTCTGGTAAGCACTCCCATGGCTATATCACCTCATGATGGATGGCACCACAGTTGCAGGGGTGCCTGCTGGAGGGAGAGATCATATGGTCAGACAGAAAGCTAGAGGGCAGCTGGGGAGTCATCAAGCTTGTTCTCTTGTGACAGACATCTCTTGAGGGCCGACACGGGTCCCACCAGAGCTGCCTTAATTCTTTGTAAGGTACTTTCAGTGGCGTCCCTCTAGGCTTCATCTCTTAGCACCTCCCAGCACTTTCCAGCAACTCCACGCTGAGGACGACTCCGGAACCCTGGCGGATGTGCTCATGTTGCATCCAAACCATCGTGGCAGAGAAGCAGGTGGGCTCTGTGGACACTGCTCCTGTAGAGCAGGGTGGTTACAGCCCTGCCTGGAGCCAGTTCCTGTGGGTTCAATGTGCCATTGGTGCTGCTCCTCCTACATAGGCCACATAGAGTTTTCCCCAAGCCCAGGGACCACAGCATTGGCCCTCGTGTCCAGATCTCAGAGCCCACAGTGCAAGAGGTTGTGGAGGTGTGAGCGAGGGAAGAGGCCAATGAGCCTGTGGTGCCCCCACTGCTCGGCTGAGTCTGCTGGAGCCGACCTGGCCAACTGGGCCCACCTGCTCCCCTCTCCTCTGCCAGGGAGCCAGCTTCTCTGCTGCCCCCCCTAGGCTCCAGGGACTGGAGGACAGGAGGCAGTCCTCAGGGGCCCTCTTTCTTTTTACTTAGTAGGTTTAGCTGTATATGATAGTTGGGGTCATTTTGACATAGTCACGCATGCGTGGAATTTAATTTCCTTCCCTTCAGTCCCAGTCCGCCTACTCTTTTGTGTGGTGCTGGGGATTGAACCCAGGGCTTTGTCCCCGTTCTCTTTTAGCCTGCCTTTGTTCTCTTTGTTTCTCCCTCCAGCCCTCTTCGACTTTGTGTCCTCTTGCTTTTCTCTCCCTTTGTCCTCTGGCTGGGGATGCAGTTTAACTCCCCCCCAACCCCCATGGAAGGAAGCATCAGTGGTCTGTGATCTGAAATGAGCAACAGGAATGGGAAATAAAACTGCTGCTCAGCCTTTCTGGAAGATCCTGCAAGTGAAGGTGGGAGCTGAGCGCACATGTGTGGCACGTGCCAGTGCAAGAACCAGAGTGCTGAGGGAGCATCATACTTGTCACCTTTAATGCTCCTTGTTGGGACTTTGTGTCCTTGATCCAGATTCCAGACTGATGAGCTAAAAGGTCCGGGTGTGGAGAAGCTCCACCGTCCTCCGGGCTGAGTAAACACGCTGCCTTCGTATTGGCTTCTGCGCCATGCTTTCGCCACTGTAGAGATCTGAAGCCCTATTTATAGCTTTCCCATGACATTTGTATGGAAGCTCTTGTCAGGTGACGATGCCTCGGCTCTACCAGCGTCTTCCCCATGGCCCGTCTCTCAGCCCGACTATTGGGTTCGTGGGTCTTATAAACAGCTGTTCTTAAGGAACCTGCCGTGAGGTTTCTACCTAGTTTGGTTTAAACTGCTCTCCCACAGGGAAGTAAAGCCAAAAGGTGACGGCATTTGCTTTTTAATCTTTCAATAATTCATCTCCCTGCTGCAGGGAAGAGACTGAGGCTTCCAGTGGCTTGGAAGGCGGGGCTTTGTTTGGTATTGGTTGGCCCCTGTGTGGGGACAGTGGCACAGAGCGGACCAGATGAAACTAATGGGCAATCAATTTGTAGCTGACAACATTTTGAAAAGTGATGTGTAAGTAGATGATACTGGTGCGTAGCGTGATTGAGATTTATCATATCATAAAGTCTGGGTGAAGGGGAATATTGTATATTTTCTCTTTATCAAAATGTCCTACTTTTTTATTGACATTTTTCACCCTTCTGTGATACTGTGAAACAAAACAAGCAAGAAATGGAATGATGAAATTTCAAAGCAGTGAGAAAGACCAAGAGGTGCTGTCTTTTCTGAGAGAGGAGCCTGCGGTCACAGAGGTGAAAGGTGATCCATCTCCAGTGAAAGCCCCTAGAGTCAGGACCCAGTTTCTGGTGGTCTTTCCCCCTTAGGGCCAACATTGGGTACGGTGGGTGTCATGTGGCAGCTGCACATTGGGGAGCATGAGCAGGGGCACATCTTTGTCTCCAGTTCCTCTTTTGTTCATTCTTGGGACATGGCATGTCCGTTAAATCTCTGTGTGACTCATTGAAGTAAGTCTTTTATAAAGTATTCACTGGACTTGGGCAGCCTCTGACATCGGCTGGATGGGGTGGGGCCCAGCCTGAGTGCCTTCCTCTGCACTGTGGGATGGAGTAAGTCAGAGAACTGGGCTGTGCTGTGCGCCGTTTCCCTGCTGGGTGCTCCTGCCCTGGCCTCCACCACAGCCCCAGGCCTGGGCATTGTTGTTACCGTTTTCATTTAGAGGTCAGGAAAGAAAGGTGCACTGAGCTCAAGTTAGTGGTGCACCTGGCCCCAGCGCCTTCCTTGTCACCAGCTCCTGAGCTCTCACATGGGTAAATGACAGGCTGGGTGCTACAGTAAAGTTCAAACGTTTATTCGTTGGCTCTGCTGAGTGTTCTTTGTGATTTCTTGGCTTTGAAGCTTGGAAGGTTCCTTTCCATTTAGAAATCATTAATCGAGTATTCTGTCAGAAGATACATTGGCATGTGACATTCCTCCCCATCTAGAAGTCCAGGTTGAAGCCCTACGGACTAGAATCACACTATTTAATTGCACATGAAACGAAACCAGATTGGCCTCCATGTTCTTGTCCTGGCCCTACCATGGACTTGCTGGTTCTCCCTGCTCTGTGCTCGTTCTTGGCCAGCAGGCAGTGTACTTTAGTAAGGACACTTGAGTCTCCTGTCACTCCCCTGCAGTGGCGACCGTCTTGCTCAGAGTGAAGTTGGTGGTGGCCGTCCCTAGCCCCTCGGGGCCTGTCCTCTCCCTGTGCCCTCTCTGCTCTGGCCTTGGCCTCTGCTGACTTTCCAGGCAGGCCCGCCTCTTCACCAGGGGGCTCTGTGCTGACTCCCCTTTCTCCGGCTAGCCCAAATATTTGCACCCTCGTTTTCCATCTTTGCTTGCCATCTTCTCAGCGAGCACTGCGTGTGACCTCGCAAGTTCCTACTCTGAGTCCCCCTCCCTACATACCTCAAAACCCACGACACACTTCATCTTCTGATACACCGTGCACTTACTTTCAGGGAGCTCATCTGTGGTCTTTTGCGAGGAGGTGCGCATTGTTTATTTCACTGGTGTTTCCCAGGAGCTTAGAAAGATACTAGGCCCATTTTAGGGAGTGGCCCACAAGTATTTGGTGAATGGATGGATGGAAGTATAGCCTTGGTGAAGCCATTTTCTCTTTGGGCCTTACAAAAAAAGTTAGGTAAAATAGCCGCTTGTACTAGATGAAGTGTCATAACCTCCTCCTGAAACTCCTCTCCATCTGCATCTGGGTTGTGGTACCACGGCTCTCAGCCCCTCTCACCCTCCCCAGGATGTGGGCTTCTCCGAGCAGGGAGGATCCAGCTGGTGTTGAGAGGCAGGTGGCGTGTCAGTGCTGATCTGGAGCTCTCTGTGCTCATCTCCTTTTCGGGGTGGGGATGTGCTCTGGGGCAGCCACAGCTTCCACAGGAGAGTCACCTTGGCCTGGGCTGCGCTGCTCGGCAGAGGCCTGCCTGTTTATCCATTTCGTTTGGTGGTGGTCCCTGAGAGGCCGTGCTGCTGTCCTCTTCCCATCGCTGTGAGAAGCCCAGGTTTTCTCTGGGTGCCTCTGGAGCCCGCGGAGCCATTGCTGCTGTGGGTTTGTTTGCACATCGCGCTGCCATCTGTTCCTCTCCCGTCCAAGCTCTAGACTCGGAACCATGAACTGCCAGCCGTGCCACGCGTGTCGGTGGCTTACTGTTTGTTTTGTATGCCAGCAACTAGTCTTTCAGCTGTTAGAACCAGTGTCTGGGAAGCCTAGTTGACGCTTGGCTTGTGTGGGCGCCTTGGGCAGGTACTTGCCTAGGGAGCAGTCCCAGGGGTCTGGCTCCGCCGTGTCCTGCAGACCTATCAGGTTTTCATCCGAGGGGATGCCACATCAGAGGGTGGTTTGGCTAACCCCAGCACAGTGGCGCCTAGCTCTGGGTGCCATTGGTTTGCTCTGTGACTCCAGCCTAGCTTCTCTCTGGTGAGGGAATGTGAGTGGGGCAGTAGCCGTGGATGCTGCTCATCCCTGGTGGCATCTCCTGCTGCCTCCCTCCTTCCTGGCTGCAGGACCTGTCCCTGGTGCTGTGGCGAGAGGTTCACCTTTAGCTTCTTGGGCCTTCTTCAGCATGTCAGATTCCAGCTGACCTCTGCTTCACATGCTGCTCCTTCTGCCTGGCACTTCCTGGTGTGGATTTTTCGCACGTGCCTTCCCTTTGTGGCATTTGTCACAAAGGTTATTACTTTTTAGTTCAGGGCTTATTTGTTTAATGCAGTCTGTACTTAGAGGCAGAAGTTCCACGAGGTTTAAAGCATATCCCTGACACCCAGCACCACTGGCCTACACATGGAATCTCAGCATTTCCTCAGTGGACAGTGTCTTTCACAGACAGCCCTGTGAAGCATGCTCTCTCTCTCTTTTTTTTTTTTTTTTTTGCTACTGGGGATTGAACCTTGGGGCTCTTAAGCCACATCCCTAGCCTTTTTTTAAAAAATATTTTTAGTTGTAATTGGACCTAATAACTTTTATTTATTTATTTTTCTACGTGATGCTGAGAATTGAATCCAGTGCCTTACACATGCTAGGCAGTCGGTCTACCACTGAGCCACAACCCCAGCCCCCCATAGCTCTTTTGAAAATATTTTATTTAGAGACAGTGTCTCTCTAAGTTGCTTCGGGCCTGGATAAATTGCTGAGGCTGACCTTAAATTGCAATTCTCCTGTTTCAGCCTCCTGAGCTGCTGGGATTTTAGACGTGTGTTACCATGCCCAGTATTTAATTTCTGTTTTATATGCAAGGAGTCTGAGGTAGAGAGATTTAATACCTGGCCAAGGTCTCCAGGTAGGAGGTGGTAGGGTCAAGCCATTTAATTGTGCTCTTTCTCAAAAAGTATGGTGTTAGTGACACATTAATTTACTCAAAGAGCCAACAGAACATGTGGCCCAAGAGGGTGGGGCCTTCCTACTCACTAAACAGAGAATTAGCCAGAGATTACTTCTGTCTTCCAGCTCTTTCAGGTACTTCCAGACTGTCTGTTTCTCTAAACAACCCAGTACATGAATGCAGTTAGTCTTTTGTCTGTCTGTCTTTCTGAAATCAGCAGTCATCATTCAGAATGTCAGCTCACGTGGGACTGGATTGGAAAATGGTTAAGTGGGAGTGTGGGACAAATCCTGCCCTGGGACTCATGCAGAATTGCTTTATTGCCTCTGGCTGGTCAGGTGACAACGGCTAGTTGAGTCCTGGCTAGCTGAAGTTTTGGCCTTGTGGTGGCCATATGGGTGCTTAAGTCTTCTCCTTGCCCTTGCCATCTGGTACCAGTACTGAGGAAGCTGGGGTGCTGGGCTGTCCCCTGGTGAGTACTTGCTTCGGCCTTCACAGTTTTCTTAAACATTATTTTGAAAATATTTTCAGCTTTCAGAAATGTTACAAGAACAGTTCCTGAAACTCTAAACTCTTCACATGGCTTTACCACATTTGCTTTGTCTTTGTACTCGTGACAATTTTTTTCTAAGCCATCAGGGGGTAAATAGCCTGCATCCTGACCCTTTACTCCTATAGAACAAAGGCATCTCACCCACAGCCACAGAACACTGGCCAGACTTTTTCGAAAGGCCAGAATTTCATCCTTACTAGTCTTGTTTTTTAAGATGAACATAGTACATTTGCTTTATTTATTTATTTTTACGAGGTGCTAAGGATTGAACTCAGTGCCTCACGTGTGCTAGGCAGGTGAGCTGCTGCTTAACCACAATCCCAGCAACTCATTCCTTTTTAGTTTTATATGTGGTGCTGAGGGTGCCAGGCAGGTGCTCTGCCAGCTGTCTACACCCCAACCCAACTTGTTCTTTTTAAGCCTCTGCTTGGAGTCTGCCCCATGACCAGGTCCCCACAGAGGAAGTTTAGGTCACCTGCAGTCCTTATGACTACAACATGGTGTGGTGAAGATCTTGGCATACAGGTCTTTTGTCTGGGTATAAATTACGTTTTAGAGGAAGAAGCAAGGGTGGCTGCACTCACCATTTTGATGGGTATTGTCTATCTGCCCTTCAGAACAGTTGTACTGGCGTACACTTCCAGTATGAGAATCTGCCTGCCTATTTTTCTGTTTATCCCGTGTTTTTTATTATGTAGTTTTTAGACCTTTGTTAATCTAACAGGTGAGCAAAAACACATCACCATGTTTTCCTGTGTGACCAAGTGAAGGAGTGTATGTGTGGAATGAGGACTGCCAGAGGAGATACCTCTTGTGGTGTATCTTTTGTAAATTGGATTGGAGAAAGCAGAGGCCCAGGCTTGGGACCAACCAGGGCCACCCAGTGTGTAGAGGCAGGAGAGTTACTCTCCCACCCAGTGGGACCTGAAGGAAGAGAGGTGGGTGGCGTGGTGTGCCCTGTCCCAAACAAGGCTCCAGGCTCTAGGTCTTGCAGATGTACTGTGGAAAGTCCTCTGTGCACGTCCCCTCCTCTGTCTGCAGGGCTCCTTGGCTGCCTCTCAGCTGCATCTGCAGACTCCTGCAGGGGAAGCCTTCCCTGGCACCCTGTTTAACAGGATAGCCCTCTCTCTGCCATGGGCTTCTCCCTGTTCTCTCTGGACTTCTGACCTCCCGTACCATTTGCTAACGCCTTTTGTTTACTGTCTGCCTTGTTCCCCTTCAGGAATGTGTCCTCCACAGGATGGGGGGCTAGGTTTTCTTGTTTATTCTCAGCGCTGTCCTTAAGGCAGAGCTAGTGTTTGTGTGTTTTTACTCATATTTGTCTATTTCATAATTATTACTTATTACTACTCATCATCGAAAGAATGAAATCTAGAATGAAACTTGTGGGTTTGGGGCTCATTGGAGTCAGAATCAGCTCCGTGTCTTTGGGAAGTGACGACTTCTCCAAGGCTCTTTCCTTGGTGAAGTGGTCTTGTAAGGACCCTCCCTGCATGTGTCATGAGGATTTGGTACCTGGCACAAAGCAGAACCTTCTGAGGCCACTGTTCTTGTACTGTTTCATGAGTGACGTCATCTCTTTTGTTTACACACTGCTCATTGGAGGCAAGTGTGTACAGTTGTGTGCTCTGGTAAATCCAGAGTGACTGTGCCACTGCCACAGACTCAGTAGCGAGCTGAGTCTCAACATAGTCCTACTTGTTACTCAGGACATTTCAACGTTTTAAAACAAAGGCCTGTATGTCACCTCCTCCTGCCTTTAGCTTCTTTGTCCTTAACCTATACTTAGAGCCAGACAGAAGGAGGGCCACATTCAGGTCCTCCACCTGAGTTTGCTTGTGCCAGGAGAGGAGCTGTCCTGAGTTAAGCAGTATGAGAGACTTTCTGCAGCATGTCAGAAGCCAGGCTCTCATTCTGAAACTTGGTTCCTCATCAAACGTTCATCCTTAGCCATCTTTCAGACCTGAAAGTGAGCTGTCCCCTGTGATTCTTCTATACCATGTTTAGAGAATGTTTCTCAGGTTACCCTTTGTCCTTGGACAGAGCACGATGATGGCATCAAAGGCCAGGACAGGCTTTATTAGGAAGCCAGTTCTTGGAGAAGTGAGAAGTGAGTTTGTTCTGCTGTCATAATAGGTGACTTCAGTGACCCTAAATCCTTGAATCTGATGTGCTTTGATGAATATACAATCTTGATGTGTCTGTGAACACTTTTAAATTCTTCTTTCTTTTTTCCCTTGAATCTAATAAAGGTGATCACTTGTTTTTTGCTTCAGATCTGTTTATATTTATGAGAGTTAATGATATGGTGTGCCTTTGGGGAAGGAAGGAAAAATTCCTTGGGATTCTTGAGCGTGGAGTGGGCGGGGCTGTAAGCCGCATCTTCTGTTCCCATCTATTTAATAAAGATTGCTGTGGCTCGTGCTCCTGGTCTATTCACGTGGGGCTGCGTGGTGGCCTGTGTTGCTGCTTCTGAGGTTTGCACTGTTATATTATTAATAGCACTGATCACACATGCCTTGCATTTCATATAGAACATAAGAGGCTCACCTAGCATGAATGGAAAATCTCAAATTGAAAGTACAGATGTTATAAAATTTTTAAAGAAGGGAATGTGTTATGGTTGAAATTGTGAAATAAATATAGCGTATTTTTTATCACCAAGCTATGAATGACCTTGGATTCTTGGGTGGTGGGTTGGGGGAAGGACGGAAAGCACCTTCCTCTTACCAGTATGCCAGATAGGATTGAGACTGAAAACCAGGGATCTAAGTTACCCTGACAAGAGTGAAAGAAAGCAGCCTCAGAAAGCTAGTGCTTAGGAGGCGCGGTCGTCACCAAGCCCCCCAGCTCACAGAGCACGCGGAGATGTCGGGACACAGCTGAGGCTCCACACTCTGATGACATTTGATGGGGCAACCTTTGATGATGAATTTTCTTGCCCTTTTTAGGGGCGTAAAAGGAGAGGCGGGTAGAGTTTCACAAGACTCTAAATTTACCATTTTTTTTTTTTCAGATTTTAATTTTCTTAGAAAAAATGTCAAATGATTGTAGATCCAAAAATGCCTTTGCTGGCATTTTAATGGCGCTTTTGAGCCCAGTATGGAGTGCAAGTGAAAAGAAAAGCAGTTTCTTTCCGAAGCCCAGGACCAAACAATGTCCCAGGAATCGTCATGATTTATATATTGTATGTGATCTTTGCTTAAACATTGTTAACCTGTGCCCTTTACAGACAATGCTGGGTCAGAAAATGTCAGGGGAACTTTGGATTGCTTTCATAATCGTGTAAAGAAAATTGTTGTCCTCAAAAATCCAGAGACTGTGATGGGCATTCCTAATAGAGATGAACACAGCTCCGTGCCTGAGCCTGCTTTTGCCTGGTGGAGAATGAAAACTATTTGAGTGAGGTTCTTACTTCTGTTCTGGACCAATTGTGAGGAAGAAAATAGGTTGCTACCCGTCAGGCTGCTGTAGAGTCTGTTTGATTTGTTTGGAAGGTGAATTCTCAAGGTAGGAGGCCTTTGAAATGCTTACTCACACCCAGACAATTTATTGCAGACCTAGAGGAGGGCTTGCTGTGGAGGGCAGGCCAGGCACTGCCCAGGAAGAGAGGGTGGCTGGGTCACCTGCTGTGAGTAGAGGGGACAGGGGAGGCCAAGGAGGAGGGCAGGAGAAGACTCAGTCTTCCTTGGAGCCAAGGGGACCAGGAGAACTGAGACAAGTGGCCCCTCTTCCCTCCTGAGACTTGCCACCACCTCGTGTTTGCATAGGTGAATGTCTTCTTGTTCATCTCATCATTTAGGTCATTAAAAAAAGAGCTTAGTGTAAAGGAAGAAAGAGACAGTTCTTTGGCAGGACAGGCACAACATGACTATTTTCAACTCCTGTGTTTTGAAACAACATTGGTTACTTCACTTCAGCTCTTTCAGGAAGAAGGAAAAAAATCAAATGTGTGGGCTTGGTAGGTGGTTTTGGCAAATTGCGGACCAAAGTTGATCCAGAGTGGCGCATCATTTCTTTTCAAAAAGTTTACTTTCTCTGTAAACACCGAATGGGAGCCGAAAAAACCCACAATTTTATTCATGAGACAGTATGTCTCAGTGTTTCTAGAATTTTCCATCCTTTTCCAGTTTTCATGGTGGTTTCCATTATGTTCTCCGCATCTGTTTGCAGCCAGGGCTGGGCCTTGGGCTGGTGTCTCATGATAGCTCCTGCGCACCCTGGCCCGCACCCTGGCCAGTCCCTGCTAGCAGCACCCACCCCCTCCACCTTCTGATGGCAGCACTCACTAGTGGAGAAGCTCAGCACCTCATTATCTCTACAACCTGAGCAAATTTGCAAATTAATTGATGTGTGGGAGGGAAGGCATCTGCTATTGTAGAAACCTTTAACTGTGCAGTAAAGCTTGAGATAAAATTAAGTGTTGCTGTAGTAAACTAATAGCCCCAGGTGATGAGCACAGTGGGGGCAGTGGGCGTGGCTCACATTTTCAGGACCTGCTTTTACACTTAGGTTTTTTTCCCCAGCATAATGTTTATTTTCATCAAAGGAATACAAACACAGAGTTTAAAAGGCAAATAAGTAATACCATGAGATTTGTCACAGGAGCACAGATCCCTTGCTTGATGGTTCCCAAAGCCATTTCTCAGAGGTGACTCCTTTTATTCTTTCGGTTCTTGCCTGTTCCTAGGTGACTGGCCTCCACTGCTATTTTAGCTGTCATGGGGCTCCCCTGGGAAGGTGGGCATTCAGTCCTTGCCCCGCCCACATCTGTCTTATTTTGTTGCACTGTGGACCTGTGTAGGCTGAGCCGAACAGTGTACTAGAATTGCTCTTCCTCTTTGTAAAAGTTGGGTTATGGGGTGTCTTCACCATCTGTTGTGCAGATGTACCTGCTGTTTTCAGGTGCCCTTGAACCTTGGGCCTCTCTAGATCAGTCTCTCCAGGGAGGACATCACATGGTGCCTGATATGAATGGGGATCTGGGTGTTTAAAAAAGAGTTATCCCAGCCACCTGTTTTCACCCTGCCCTACACCCAGCCTTCCTTGATACAGGGTGCCTGTGCTCCCTCCTCCTCTGGAAATCTGCAGTGTGGTTCAGCTTGTTCTTGACTTCTCCCCCACTCAGCCCAATGCTCCCTTGTGCACCGGGCTTCGGTGGACTTCTCTCTGCTGAGGTGGTGCTGGCCCATCAGCTTCCTGTCTTCTAAAATTCAATTGACCTTTCTTTCCATGGTTATCTCAGCTCCTGTTCTCTTCGTCCTTGTAGGCTCCTACCTTTGTGTTTGTCTCTTTCCCATCATTTCAGTGGCTCGGGGGGAGCATGTTTGAACAGGACTCTGTTTTGCACATGGGTTCACAGCATCTTGACTTTGATTTTAGGAAGTACGCATTGATATAATGGCTCTGCGTTTCCACGAAGGGCTTCCTTTTCATCACGCGACTGGAAGACATCTGCGCAGACATCTGCACGATGCTGATTTGTAACAGGCAGTGGTGTCTCTGGGTCCCTAGCAGACCTTCTAAGAAGGGGTTTAGATGCAGCAGGAGGGAGCATCCAGCTCCCGAGAGGAAAGCGCTGGCCTTGCCTCTCTTCCTGTGTGGGTTTAGCCCTCTCTCCAGGACACCCTCTGGCTGTGTGGCTCTCAGCAGTTCACTCTTCTGCAGCCAGGAGTGCCTGCAGAGAGATGGCAGTGTTCAAAGCTGGGCTTTGCAAAGAAGCAGAGACCCTTTAGTGTTGGGCTGGGGGAGAGTGTGGCCTCGGTACCTGCTCCCCATGCAGTGACCCTACTTTGGGGTGCAGGTAGAGTGCTCGCCCCACTCCCCCGTTGGCCAGCCTGCGCCCCGCTCATATAGACAGAGAGGTGTGGAGCCTCCTCACATCTCTCCTTGGCTTTGAAAACCAGGGCATTGGCCACCAAGTTAAGGCACCTGCCTTTGGGAAGTCCTTGAATTTTCCATGTAAGAAACATGGCCTTTCCAGTCCACCTCCCTCTACCTCTCTCTGCCTCAACGGTAGCCCTGGCCCATGCATATTGGCCTGTATACCTTGAGGCTTTTGGATCATGCCCCCGCTTCCCCCTTTGTGTGCAAGGGTAATGTGAAATGCAGCTCACAAGCCTGTTTCCAACCTTATTAAAACATCATTTCCCCTGCCTTGTTCCCAGATTTCTGTGCTTAATCATAGAAAGGCAGCTTGTTCAAATATACATTATTCTTGTTTGAAAAACTCTGTTGGCTTGTCTCCCTACCTAGCCCCTCCATATTTTGTAACCCTGCCTCACCAAGGCAGTACTTATTAAATATCATAATTTGCTCATTGGAGAATTATTTGTAAACTTAATTAACTCTCTGTCAGTGTTTGAGTTAATTTTCTCCCTTTAATTTTAGCCTCCCTAGTCATGGTTTTTCAGATTCTGTCCTGTGTCTGTTAAAGACTTTGTAAACAGTTTTGAAATGCCAGTTGGTGATATATGGGCCTCTTTAACATTTCTTTGATTTATGTGCAGTGCTGTGGAAAAAGGCAAAGAAAGCAAATTATATGGCGAAAAATGTTGCCAATCTTCACTTTTTTTTACCCTTAGTTTTAAAAAGTACACTTATCAATCACATCTGATGGATTTTCTTTTTTATAAAGATTGAAAATTTAACTATTTAAGGACTCTTGCAATGCATGTTCTGTGTTTGCTTAATCAAGTGTAGCTTAGCACTGGAGTGGGGTACCAAAATTCCAAAAGCTCCTCAGTCTCTGTCCTCATCCTTTTCCCCCCAGAAAGGATATGCAACAAAAAGATCCAACTTCTGATATCAGTTGGAAAGGTGGAACATACCGGAAGCACGGTGCATCCATGTCTCTGACCCTGAATCCATGTGGTGAGCAAGCAAGAGCTGTATCCTTGTGACTGGCCCAAGATTTTTCTCCAAAATATACTTTTTGTGGCTTCTGGGTAAATTAAATGTTCACTCTCTGAACCAATCCATGAGACAGCAAATATCTTTGGAGATTATACTACAATGGTCTTCAGATTTTAGTGTGGCTCATGGGGTGCTTCTAACAATACTGTTTCCTGGGCTTCTCAAAGAAATTCCGATCTAGCAGATTTTCAACTGGACCCTGGAATCTGGATTTCTGGTGGGCGCTCTGGATGATTCTGATGCAGATGAGGCCCAGCTGGCATGAGCAGTCTTCCTGGCTCCCCTACCATCCACTGCATGGCAGAGGTTCACACTCCCTCCCCAAAGCTTTGTGAGTCAGAATTCATTTAGATTTTAGAATATTTTATATTATGGAAAGGTGGCGTGGTTCATATGCCACATTCATTTCTCCAGTAATGTCTGGGTCAGTACCCTGTAATCAAATGTTGTGTGACAAAAATGTCTGACTCTTCACACTAAGTGAGACAAATTAAGATTTAAATAGATTCACATCAGTTTGTGTCGGGTTTTGCTGCCACATGAGTTCTGGCTCCTATGTTGATGATAAAGATTTTGACTTTCAGAGCTTCTCTGCATTTTTACATTTTGAAAAGGAATTCTGGCTCTGAGCTGACAGATTCTAGCCCTGTCTTCTGTTCTGGGTATGTGACACCAGGAGGCAGTGAGTGATGCATAGGTGTTCTGGCCTCAGCTCTCACACTCCCCAGTCACCCTGGGAGGCTGGGGAGAGCCAGGACCATTCAAAGGTAGTTGGCTGTGTAGAGCTGGAAGCCGCAGTAGAGAAGGAGCCATGTTCCCTTCTATCTCGAGGCTTGATTGTGGATACCTCTCCGCTTCCCTAAGAGCCTCACAAAAAATCCTTACCAACCAGGTAACCTGAGTGTGACTTCTTTTTTTTTTTTAATATTTATTTTTTAGGTGTAGATGGACACAACACAATGCCTTTATTTTTATGTGGTGCTGAGGATTGAACCCGGGTCCCACCCATGTGAGGCGAGCACTCTACTGTTGAGCCACAATCCCAGCGCCATGAGTGTGACTTCTTGTACCCTGAGACCTAACTTAGTAACTAGAGGGACATTAAGTCCCTACCATCCCCTGGTTCAGAATTTAAATTCCTAACATACTTTGAAGCTTACTTCATATCTCCTCTGCCTCCCACTAGACAGATATTTGCTGACTCATTTAATTAAAGACTGTTTTTGAGAGCATACTAAGTTCTGGATAGCTGGTTAGGTGTAGTGCTTGCAGAGCAGGGACCCTGATGCCAGGCTGTCCAGATTCCAGTCCTGACCCTGCCAGGAAGCTTTCTGTGCCTCAGTTTCCTCATCAATGATATAGAGATGGTAACAGTAGCACTTAATCTCACAAAGCAGTTGTACAGATGAATTGAATTAAAAGAAGTAGACTAGGGGCTTGCTCACCAGGAACCCTGTGTATGCAGCAGCTCATGTCATTGCTGTCATTTAGGCCAAACCCTGTTTCACTCACTGGGATGTACAGTGAGGACTGGGGGCGGATCTGCTCTAGGGAGCTTATGTTCTAGGCAGGCCGGGGCCTTCTAGGAGCAGCGCTGACTCCATCACAGCATCCTGTTCTTGCAGATAGTTGTCACTCACCTACATAGCCCCTGGTGCCAAGACTGTTTGACCTCTGGGGCTCCTGTGGCAGGCAGTTGGGAGAGGAGTAAAGCAGATACAGAAGCTTTGCTCTAATGCACAGCAGTCAGCCCTGCAGGAGGCACTTTGGGAAGGTGTCTGGTTGAGCAAGCTTCCGTTCTCACCTCCCAGGCACTTAAAGAGAAAAGTAGTCTTTTTTTTTTTTTTTTTTAAGTGTTATGGACAAAATGAAACATTAGCTGTGGTACCGACTGCCTATTCTTATCTTCTCACTTCTGCCAAAGAAGGCTACTTCCCAATATCTAAGCTCTTCTCTGGATGAATGTGGTTGGTAACAGATGTGTTATTCATCTTCCTTTGTGGACCTTCCCATTGGCTATTGCTGATCCTCATTTTGGTTGCTTGTTTTTTTTTTTTCTTCACAGCAGGTTTTAGAAAGTTTGCATAGCACTGCCAAGTGTCATGGTCATCTTCATCATCTGGGGCAGTATGGGGCTCAGCTCTGTACAGTCTAGCCATCCCATGTGCGTCCCTTCCCTCAAGCCCATCAAAATTAGACCTTTTTTTTTTTTTTTGTACCTGGATTTGTTGAACCCAAGAGTGCTTAACTGCTGATCCACATCCCCAGCCCTTTTATGGATTCATTTTGAGATAGGGTCTTGCTAAATTGCTAAGGCTGGCTTTGAACTTGCAGTCCTTCTGCCTCAGCCTTCTGTGTCACTGGGATTACACGCGTGCGCCACTGTGCCCGGACAGACCTGCTTTTGATGGGTCCAGGCTCCTAAGTCCTAAGGTACTTTTCAGAAGCAAGGCCTTCTGGTTATTGGCGCGGCCTGGTTGTTAATGGCCTGACAGCCTCAGCCTGGTCACGGCACCCAGAGCTCGCACACCTCGATCGTGTCCTCACGCAGCCACTTTACTCAGCACTCCTCATGCGCCAGGTTCTTCTGGAGCAGTCGGCAGTGTTGAGCAGCAGTGTCACCACAGTGAGAGAAGAGAGCTGTGGCTTGGGGCAGTGGAGTGGCCTGCCTCTGTTGTGTCTCCAGATGACTACACACCTACACTCCTAGTTGAGAACTGCAGAACGCCTCCTCTGCCTAGGTCATGTTGAGTGTCCAGTAGGAGATTCACTCTCATCTATTGTTTGTTTTAAACCAAAAATATTCCCATCATTAGTAAATGTGTTTTGCATGGAAAAATCCTGTTACATAGGCCAATACCTGTGCCTTTCCTCCTCCTCCTCCTGTGTACACAGTCACAGTCGGGACTCAAGTTTCTTCCTGCAGAGGAAGAGACTATGCATAGCAGTCTGCTGAGGCCTGACCTTCTCATGCCGGTACTTTGCTAAGTGTGTAAGAAATGCTCCTTAACCCGACTGTGTCACGCCTCAAGGTTGAGCCCGTTTTCTGGGTGGTCAGGTTGTGTTAGATTAAGAGAGCAGCCTCCTCCACAGTTTGTTGGAGGGGCTTCCAGCTGCTCCTGTGGATCACCTTTCATTTAGTGTGCCCACAGGGCTTTCTGCAAGCCTTACGCCGTTGTTCCTCCTTTTATTGAGACTTTGGCTCAGGATCAGCATCTCCATGTGATAGATCATCTTCCTCAGTTATGTGGGAAAAATTTTGAGTTATTTCCTTCTCAATACAGCTACTCATTCAGAGGCCCAGTGGGTGCATTTTTCCATTACACTTACCAATTTATTATCTGACATGTTTTGGGTGACATTTGATTAAAAACTGATCGCTCTAATCAGTTTTGTTGGAGGAGGGAGTTTCTGGGCACGGCCACTCCTGAAGATCACGAGAGCAGCTTTGGTGTGCCTGCCTGTAGAGTGCTGGGCTCTGTGCTGGGCGCTTTGGTGAACATCATATTACTTCATCCAGCAACAGCCCTTCTTTGTCTTCTGCACCTGGAAGGGAGGCCGGCAGTGCCTTCTTCCATGGATAGAAAGAAAAGAAAACCCTTTAAAGTCCCCTCAAGCAGTGTGCTCAGTAAACATGGCAACACTCGGGGCTTGCTGGGTAGACATAGCTCTTCTCATGGGGCTAATGAAGAACCGGGATCAGATGGGAGAAGGAACCTGAGGTGGCCTTTGTGGAACTGGCCAGCTCACTGCCCCTGAGTTCAGCCTTTGCTGTGTTCTGGCAGAGTGCAGAGGAAGCAGTTGCTTCCTTGCACCCAGTGCCTCCTGGTGGTCCTGAGCCATCAGGCCTCATTTTCCATTTTCCTGAAGCAATATTGCAGTTGTGAAAAATGATCAATAAAAAAGTGCTTTCTCCCGTCGCTGGCCTTGCATGCCTCCAAGTGAAGCAGCTGTCCTCTCACTTCTACCTGTTACCTCCAGCTGTTTTGATATCATAGTTGTATATCTTTCCCATTTGGTGGCTTTCTGGCTCCCTTCTTTCTGTCTGATTTTTCTCTGCACTGCCTTTCCTTCTTGCCTACCGCCTCCTGCTTCCTGTTCCCAGTTACCAGGGGTGGAGGAGTGTCCATCCGATCCCTGACCTGAGCCATTGCCTCCTAATGGACTCTGGGTTTATGGGGGGAAGGTGGGGAAGCTGGTGGGGCTGCATTTGACACCTGGACTTAGTGCTTCAAGCAGAAGAAGCAGGTTTTTTATGACCCTGGAGGAAAGGAGTTCAGGAAGCTCCCCCATGAAATCTAAATGACCAGGAGGCCCATAGAGCACATTCTTAGCTCCCAGGGAGCCATCCCTTCCTTGCACTACCCATAAAAGAAGAAGTTTATGATAATTTAATTATAATTTTACTTTTATCAAATTGGTAATTTTTGAAAAAAATCATGCTTACTAGTTTAAATAACTTTGCAAATGATCATTGCTTAGAATTCGTGAGATGTAGAAATGTCCATTGGTTTTCATTTTACTCATTTCTTGGTTGAAAAACTCTTATTTTCTCTTTGGGGAAAAATATCCAGGGTCAGATCTGTTATTTAGAATGCTGGTTCTTCCCCATGCCTCACCTGTAAGTGTTGGGGAAGAATAACAAAGTACTACACGGATCACCATGTGAGCGCCTGGGCAGCTTTTGTACCAGAAACCATCAGGGCCCTTTCTCAACCTTCTCGCTGGCTGCCTTCATTGGGGACTTGTGGTGACTAGTAAAATGTTTGCATTTCATAAGTACATTTGAATTCCACCAGTGTTGATTTTTACACTGGGAAGTCAAGTCCACAGTGCGTTTTCATAGAGGAATCTTTATGCTATCATAGCATTTCAGTGTCAGAAGGGACCTTGGGCATAATTGTAAACTTGCTCTCACACTGTTGATCCAGGCATTAAGTTATTTATTTAAAAACTAGTATGGGCTGAGGCTGTAGCTCAGTGGCAGAGCTTTTGCCTGGTATGTATGAGGCACTGGGTTTGATCCTTAGCACCATGTAAAATGAATAAAGGCATTCTGTCCATCTATAAGTACAAAAATTAAAAAAAAAAAAACTAGTATTTTGCATTTCTGGCAGTCTAGCTAGGAATAATTCTGGTTGTGTCCTCTTCCCTGCTACTTTGGTCTTTGATCAGTAACAGAGAAGCATCATATATGCTTTCCCCTTTCTTGGGTACAGAAGTCTCAGATGTCAGTGGTGATTATTTTGGGGTGGTTCAGGCTTATTGGCAGTGGGGACTTGATGTCTCATCTTACTTGGACTTCTTCCTCTCATAGGTGTACATACAAACTTGCCTGCCATGTTGTCCCTTTTCAGGGGAGTTACCCTCATCCTTGTCACCACCCTTCAGTGATCCCTTATAGTGCTCTTATGACTGCATTGTCAAATTTTGCTATAAACCCGTTTCCTGCCTGCATTTTCCTAAGTGGCCACGTGTCTCAGGGTCGGGTGCTGTAAAGAAATAGAGTAGACTGAGTGGCATAAGCTACATGTGTTTTTCACAGTTTTGGAGGCCAAGTTCTGGAGGCCCAAGATCAAGGTGCCAGCAGATTTGGTATCTGGTGAGGGCCCTCTTCCAAGTTTGCAGCCTGCCACCTTTCGATATGTCCTTACCCCATTAGAATGAAAGAAATCTGGCCTCTTCCTCTTTGAATAAGACCTCATCTACCCCCACGTTAGTTCCCAAATAACGCCACTCCAAACCCCATCTCACTGGGGACTGTCCTTTGACAGGAGAGTTTAACGGGGACAGAATCCTCAGCCCCTAGCACTAGGCTGCTGTCCAGTGATCTTTCTTTTGGGCTGACGCTGCTCTCTGAGACCTTGTGGGGCACCTTGATGAGAGCCTGATGTGACAAGGAGGGCTGGCTGATGTGGGGCAGGGCGACAGGGTTCTAGGTCCCCTGGTTGATCTTCTCTTGTGTTGCCTGCTCTTGCCTCTCTCTTTAGGCTGCTTTCTCTCCCGTACAGACATCTCACAAGGGCTGCTCCTCCATTTTTAGCCACATTCACAGTTTGCTTTGTTAATGAATCTGTTCTGCTACATGAGTGATGTGTCTCCTAGCTGATTGGCATTTTGGAAGCACGATAGCATGCTACAGCTGTAGTGTAAACAGGAGCAGTTGTGGAGAAAGACCTATTAATAAACGTGTGAACTCAGGGAAGTTCCAGTGGAACAACTCTGCACAACCTAAACATTGTCACCATTCAGCAAGGAAAAGATTGCTGTCTGTTTACTTCTTTAGTATCTTTTGAAGTTTGGACATTTGAGGATTAATATGTAGGAAGAAAAGAAACCCAGATGGCATTTACTGAGTAAATCATGCCACAGTTGAGCAAGGAAGCACAGCCCTGATTGGGTGTCCTGCTTTCATGGTAATTGAAGGGCCCCAAACCCAGCTTCCCAGTGGAGAACAAATAGGCAAATAAATTGGAGGTTTCCTTTGTATGGTTTATTGGTACTGTTTTGAGCAACTAAAAAGATTATTTACCCATACAAGCTCAGATTTGAGTTTTTTTTTTTTAAACAACTATTGGCTATTTGAAAGAAGTGTTGGGAGATAAAAGAAAAAATCAAGCTAATATCATTATCTGGTATTTAGATTAAAATCTAAGCAAAACAATTAGACTTGGGTATCTTTCTGTAGTTGTTTTCCTTGGCACAGACAATACCAGGCAAGCTCGCCTGTTTTTTTGCTTAAAGTTTTTCTCAGAAAAGGAACCAGAGCTTTATTGTAATACAGGGCTCTTACTCATTAGCTGGAAACAAAATGTGTTTCAGTAATGAGGGGCAAAGGTCTTTGCGACTCAAAGTGGTGACGAAGTGTTCCTGGTTTTGCACGAATCTTGGTTCTAGTTGAAATCTAATGGCTTGGGGAAATAATGACTGAATGGGAATTTCAGATTAGCACCACCCCCCTGTCACCCCCAGTGTACCACACACATCTGTGCAGGGTGACTTGACCCAGTTGTGTGTGGCGTGCATCAGTCTAGGTGTCACATGTTCTTAGATTGTGATTATGGGTTTCTGCGTGTTCTGCTGGACCTTGAAAGTGTTTTCAGTGGACTTGTACCAGCGAGCTGTTTTGGTCACTGATTTGCAGAGGCAAAGTGGCACCGATGTCCTTGCTTGTTGCTATCATTATGTTTAATATGAAATCTCAAAGAAAATTCTCCAGTAAAAACAGCCCATTAGCAGTACCACAGTTGCCCCGTCTTAGAACAATAACTAGGAAGCATCATCAAAGCTGCTAAAAACATTGAATATGTTACAGCCAAGAGTAGAATTTAGATTTTCTGATAGTATTGAAGTTCCTATGGTTTCATAATTTTTTTTCTCTAAGGTTTTAATGCTGAATAATAAGACCTTAAAACAATGAGATTTAAAACTTCTCCCAAGGGACTGGGGTTGTGGCTCAGTGGTAGAGCACTTGCTTAGCATGTGTGAGGCTCTGGGTTCGATTCTCAACACCACATATAAATAAATGAATAAAATAAAAGTCCATCAACATCTGAAGAATTATTAAAAACAAAAACTTCTGCCAACTCACCACCTTGCACCTGATGCAGTTGGTAGTGGGGAGAGCCTGCAGCATATCAGGGCCTCCGAGAGGCCAGGCAAAGGGCACAGACAAGAGCTGCCAGAGTGAGTGACACTCACCTGATGTAGTTTCCTGTCCAGAAGGAATCACCAGGTGTCATTGCTTAAGTGGGCATGACAGGTGCTAGTTCCTCACATGTGAGGTGAGTCCTGGGTGGCCCACCTCCTCCTTCAGATGTGTGTGACCTTGGGCAATGACCTCTTTAAGGCTGGAGCCTCCTCATGTAAAATGGAGATGAGTGGGGTGGGGTTGGCTTCTCTCCTTTTCCGATGTTGGAAGAGGCCAATGGTAAGAGGACTGTTGGATGGAGCAAGTCTGTTCTCTAGATGGGCGAGAATGCCAGGCCAGGCCCGGGCAGTCTGACTAACCTTCCAGTCTGCCTAGCAGCCACTGTGTGCAGCCCACTGTGTGCAGCGGGATCACAGAGGAACCAATAACAAGGTCTGCACTCTCCTGGTCTTCCTGGGTGGCCAGTGTCACTGTTGGCCAAGGAAATAGCACAGGCTACCTTTCTTCTGTCCCACATCCCAGGACAATAGGAGCTATGTGTTTGGAGAGGGAATTGGCCCAGAGTGACTTACAGGGGGGACTGGGGGTGAGGTGGGGTGGGAGGTGTCCTTGCCCTCCTGATTTCTTTTTTCTGTCCCGAGGGCCCCTGATCTAAGCTTCCTACAGTGTGTTAGAGCTTAGTTCTGTCCTGTTCTTTTCCATAGGATTTGGTTATGGCAGTACCAGTGCACTGTTAATGTTCTTAGAAACATATATAAAGTGAATTCTTAAAATAAAGTGAAACATACCTTAAGGTCAGGAGAGTTCTTCCAGCACCCCCACTTGTCCCTTCTGTAAAGAAGGCCTTTGGTGAATCTTTGAGAAGGAAGTAATGCTTTTTTTTTATAGTGGGAAGAATCAGATCTTGATCGCTCTGGTTTATAAGTTTTGAGATTTTTGAATGTCAAATTCTCTTAAAGTGGGATTCCGGCCATATGGCACCGGTAGAAAGATGTTGCATATGGTGAGACACTATGGCATGGACCCCTGGGAGGTTCCAGCATGCACATCACCTCCAAGTACTGGGCCTGATTGAATGCCACTGGCTTAATTAGCATATTGAACATGACAAATTTCTTTTTAAACTTAGGTTCATTGGAAAATGAAAATGTTTTCTTTATCTATTTTGGAGCAGGTAGAAGCATTCAGAGCAATGTGGCCGACAAGCAAATGGAGAACTAACTAAGGAGAATAATTTGTTGCTCATTTGATTTTGAATCTGAAATTTTAGCCGGAACTTGCATTTGAATGCTGTTTTTATCATTTTCTGTCATATTTCCTTCCAGTATATGTCATTAATTATAATTCATAGCTTATTAAAGCTAATAAAAAATTTTTTTGATGGTGCCAGGCGTTGAACCCAAGGCCTTGTGCATGGTGGGGGCAAGCACTCCACCAACTGAGTTATATCCCCAGCCCAATCCAATTTTGACACCAGGAGCTCAGACTTTCTTTTTGAAGTGGAGGATGGGGGGAGGGGTGGCGGTGCTGGTGATGGAAACCTAGGACCTCTACATTCCAGGCAAGCTTTCTGCCACTGAGCACACCCCAGACCAGTTTAGACTCTTTCAAGAAGATTCTGTAAAGACCTAGGCTGCCCAAGGGAAGTTGTATTAAGCTTATTATAAGAATATAGTAGGGATATCACTTCACCTCTTTATGGTGAAGCTTAATGCCCTTTTTAGGAACACGGAGGAATTCAATTTTAGAATTTAATGGGTTCTTGAGGAAAATATAATGTTTGTTTTCTAGAAGAGGAAGTGAGATGTATGATCACATAGCAGTTACTAGTAGCAAAGCCCAGGAGCACATTTCTCAAGAGGATGCTTGTGTAGGCTCGCGGGCTGGGCATATAGAAAATATTACAGACCCTACCTGATGACACTTTGAGCTTCTCACATGCTTAGTATCACCAAGCAGTACTTTAAAAAATACCCAGTAAACCAAGATTTTCCTAATTCTAATTGGTCTTTCCCTCAGGTCATTATAAGGTGTTGAAATTTTCCTAGGTGTTGAGGGGATAAGTAGATATAATTGATTAGAAAAGGCTTTAGGTTGAGAACTGATGGAAGAATTCTACATCATTCATAGAAAATAGAAGGCTGAAATTAATAGAGCAGAACTGTACCTGGAGAAATACTCTCAAAACTCCAGAGAGCTCTGGGGTGTTGGTGCCATGGTGTGGCAGCCCTGTGGTGAGTAAAGACCCTGTCCTGCTCGCCATGCACACACCCTGTCTCCCCAGTGGTAGGAAGTGAAAAAAATAAAAAGAATAGATGGATTTATTTTTTTTCTTTTCTTTTCTTTTATTCTTGCTGCTAGTGAAATGATCTTGATTAGAAAATCACATTAGAACTTTAGCAGTTGCTGTTTGAAATAGAGCTGTTTCCATGCCACAGACGTTTGGAGAGGAGATTGTTTATTGAAATGTATTTTTATAGAAAATATTACAGAACCTGTAATCGGAAACTGATGGCACTGTTTTGTAGAGTGATATGTTCCTAATGCTGGTTGTGGGTTCCCTCTGAGCTCCCTTCTGCTGTTCTAGAACGATGAGCCGAGTGAATGTTCTCCAAAACTCTCTTCGGATCTACACTGAGCTTCATGGAACAGAGTTTTAGGTGCTTGAGTAATGTATAAATCCTGTTGGACAGGAGCTGCCTGTCAGTTTTATTAACTTTGACCTTTTCTCCCATTATAAAGGTGGTCCGGTTAATATTTAATGGGCCCCTTATAGATCTTGACAGTTGGAGCTGTGTTCCTGGAAACTGGGATCCGTATATATGATTAACAAATGCCACTTAATCACTATGAGTCAGCTTGCAAGGGCAAGTTTCATTCTGGGGGAAGAGACGTCCCTCCACCTACATGGGCTCCAGGAGTTGTGCTGTGGTTGAGCGCCTCCAAGATGGTGGGCTGCACAGGAACCCTGTAAAAGGCAGATGCAGTTAGCATATAGTTCTGCTCTTTTGTGTTTTGTTTGAGCAGACGATTCAAATGATGCCAGGTGGGCAAAATCCCCCTGCCACTCTGCATAGTTTGCAGGACTCTTCCTCTCCAAGTCAGCAGGAGTGGAATGGCTGAGTTTGCATGGATAAAGGAGAGCCAAAAGGAGAGATGATTTCTTGAGCCAGGAGGGGCCCTGCCAAGCCGTCTTTCCCTTTAAATTCCATAAAGCCCCATGCATATTGCACTCATTGCAAATTCTGGTGGGGAAGATCGAAACCCAGGCAGCTGACATTTTGAAACATTGTCTTTCAAACTTGTGCTGTCCCTTGCTTCCATTGATTTCCCATTTAAGAAATCTGTAGGAGAAAACCAAATTTGAACAAAATTCATTGGTCTAAGATGAGTTGTTAGAGGCAAATTATGCCCCCCTTTTCTATCCTGAGAAGAGCTCTATTTTTATTATGAAGGCAATATATCCTTGTCTTGTGTGGGACAGCCATAGACTGCACAGCAAATCGAACAAGTAAATCAAGAGCCTGTTAAGAAGCAGTATGGATGCTCCAAATACAGCCGTTTCAGTCTTGCTGGGTCACTGGTATCTTCATTTTTATAGCCACTTCCAAGGAGCAGATCATTTCAATTGGCTTTGTTTTCTTCACTCTGTTTGTGTGCAGCCCAGTGGCATTAGGTGAGGCCATTTATTTTTTAGAATGTTATTACCCTTCGCATCCAGGGCCCAGCCCTTTATATGTGGTGGTCAGCAGCTTCATTACCATGAGCTGTAAGTAGCTGACACGACAAAGAAAATCTATGCCTAGGAAGAACAGTTTGAAAAGAAATTGATCAGAATTTTAGAATGAATTACTCTTTGTACACTTACTTTATTCTAAATATATGTTTGAAAGATCTTGCTTAATTTGAGAAGAGAGGAGGAAACATTGGATGTTATAAATGGTCTCAGTCCAGATTCATAGCTTTACATTTGCACATTTGAGTGTTTTGTTTACATCTGTTCAAAATTGGGACAACTTTCAAGGCTGATTTTATTGTGAAGAGTTGATGATAACTCTTACAATCTAAAATACAAAGCCCAGAATTAAAAAGTCATCATTATATATCAAGCTGGAGAGACGCTTTATTTGGCAGTTAGTGAGAATGATGAGTTTTATAAATCCATAGGTCCTGGTGGTAGGAGTTGGGGGATTGGCTGCATGGGGCTGTGAGGGAGCTCTCTGCAGTGATGCAAGATTTCTGTGTCTTGATTTGGGGTGTTAGTCATGCAGATAAATACTTCTGCCAAAACTTATCAAACTGTACACTTAAAATGTGTGCATTTTACACAAACTGTTATCTTGAAGTGGATTTTTTAAAATTTCTTGTTTGGTTTAGAACTAGGCAGTGTCATTTCTCTTTTCCAATGGAGAAGGTGAAATACTGTAGAGGGTAAAATGATCTGTCCTGTAACTTCAGAGCTCAGCAGTTTGTCCAGGAATAAAGCAAAGGATGCTGGCACTGAGCCCACTTAAAGTATGTGCTTCCTCCCTGCTACTTGTTTCCAGTCATAGGTAAGTGGAGATGATATTGACTTCTTCACCAGTTCTCAACGAGCCTCTATTTGTATACATTTTGTCAGATATAGTCCTGAGTTTGTCCTTCTGATTGATGCTGGTACCTTAACCATGAAAACAGTAGCCGCGTGGCACTTGAGTGTGTGATGGTTGCGTGTTCCTGGCTCACTATGATAGGCTACGAGTTTTGTGGTTTTTATTGTATGGAAGATATGATAATAACATGAGTTCTCAGAACTAACTCTGTCTTTAAGGGAAACCTTGGACTCTTATTATTTTTTTAAAGTGACATAAGCTTTAAAATTATTTCCATAAAATATATGAATAAGAGTGAAAAATAAAGAAAAATTACCCAATTCCTACTAGTATTTAGAAATATACTGATAGCATTTTAAGTGTCTATTTACATGCAAATTATTTTTAATTCCACAAAATGATGTTGTAAAGTTCTTTTGACATTTTAACCGCTTTCCCAATTCACTGTTGGACAGTTTGGTTGAGTCCAGTGTTCATCATTGTGTAATGCTGCCATGAGCAACCTTATCCATATTTCTTTTCTATTAATGCACTTCTCTCTTTAGGAAAAATTCCTTGCAGCAGCATGTTGGTAGCTGGGTATGATATTCCTGAACTGGTGGAGCAGATTGGGACTGTGTCGTTTGGTGGTCTGATGCTGTTTCCTTCCCCCTTTGTTTTCTTCTTCTCTGTAGTTGCAGTACCATGCAGGCCTGGCATCTGGCCTTTTGAATCAGCAGTCCTTGAAGCGGTCTGCAAACCAGATGGGAGTGTCTGCCAAGCGTCGACCAAAGGCACAGCCCACCACCCTGGTCCTGCCACCTCAGTGAGTGATGGGTTTGGAAAATAACTTTCCTTTTGGGTGAACTCGACATTGTGCTTGTTTTGAGCTGCTGGAAAGTTATTTTTGTTTTCAGAATTGTTTCTTTCTTTAAAAAAGGAGTATGGTGGAAATAGAAACCAAGTGCTATGGTAACATCCTTTGCATAGATCTTTATGAAGCAGCTGTAATGCAGTTTGTAGTTTACATGTTTTGTATGTGACCTTTCCTTCTAAGACTTTTAGATGACACATAGCTTATCATTTCATTTGTTTCCTTATCACAGTCCCAAACTTGGCCGAATATGATTACCCTTGTCCTTATCTGACAAAGGAGACAGCTGAGGAACGCCTAGAGAATCAGCTAGAGCTGGCATTGGAAGCAGTTGGGTTGCTGCTTCTTTTGGGTAGTGACCATGTGCCCTTCTGCGCTAGGTGCAGCGAGGTTCCTAGGGCACACACCTCTGTGAGTTCTTTCACACATGTGGACCTCCACGTACTACCACTGCCAGAAGGCTGGAAGGGCCCCTTCCTCGCCTTGTTCCCAGCGTATTTGTGCTGCCTTCCTCCCTAGCCTGGCCTCTGAAACAGTTTGCCTACCCTTGAACTTCATATAAACGGAGCCGCACAACATGGCATCTCTGTCAGCTTGTGTTTGTGCTGGGGATTGAACCCAGGGCCTTGTGCATGAGGAGCAGTGTTCTGCTACTGAGGTGCGCCCGCCTGGGACCAGTGTATCCATATTTTTCCACTCAATATCTTTAGATTCAGCAGGCTGTTTGTACTTTTTGTTGCTATGTCTTCTTGTGAATATGCCATGTTGTTTCATCCGTTTACCTGTTAAGTTATTTTGTATCAAAAGCCCTAAGAGATGTGTTCCAAGGATTGCTTCATGATGCAGCTGTCAGTCCTTGCTGATAAAGAGGGGCCACACCCCCCCAGAAGGCTGGGCATAGACTTCAGGCACATTCCTCAACTGTCCTGCTGTCCTTAGACTCCCTTTTGCTTATGAACTAAAAGACAAACTACATTTTTACATTTCCTGCCCAAAGGAGTATTTGCATAGAAGACTTAATAGTTTGCCCTTACTGAAGATCTCATTTATTTTCTGCTTGGTTAGCAAATATTTATTGTGCCTACTGTGTGCTGGGGCATGGTCCATGCTCTGGAGATGTAATCACGAGCAAGATGGATACAGTCTTCCAGTCTTCTTTTGTTTAGTGGGTGGTGGTGGTATGGGAGTGGGGGTAGACAGGAAAAAAACTCTAAACAAATTTATAAGTTAGCACCATAATTTCTAGTTATAATCAGTGGAAGGGAATAAAGAAGAGCAAGGTGTGGGAGGGGGGAGCGTGCTGAAGTAGAGTAGCCAAAAAAGGGCTCTCAGGACATGACCCGGGGCAGACACCTGGGAGGAAAGGCCAGGGAAGAGCTGGGGTGGCCCCCAGGGATGCTTCCTGGGCCTTTGTCCAGCAGGAATGCACTCTTCTACCTCCATGTACACCTCTCCAGACTTCCTCCACATTTTGCGTTCACTTCCTGGACAGGATGAACACAGCCAAGGGAACTGGGCAAATTGTCCTCGAGTGTTGTGTGTGCTGGGTGCCATATTTCTCAAGAAGCAGCTGACTGGGGACTGGGGATGTGGCTCAAGCGATAGCGCGCTCGCCTGGCATGCGTGCGGCCCGGGTTCGATCCTCAGCACCACATACAAACAAAGATGTTGTGTCCGCCGAGAACTAAAAAATAAATATTAAAAATTCTAAAAAAAAAAGAAGCAGCTGACCACAGAAGCCCAAAGCTTCTTGAGGAGCGTTGCACTCTGTTGTTGCTTACGTGTTGGTCTGGGGGTTTTGCACAGCTCAACCTGCAGCTCTCTGAAGTCTGGTGGCCTTGTAACTTGTCACTTTCCATGCATGGATTGTCTATTGAGGCAAGATGTTGGCGAGGAGTGAAAGACTTTCTAATGGTCCCGTAAGACTGGAGCCAAAAAGTGTTTGTTGCTAACTCTCTTGACAAAAGTCAGTTCTTAGTCCATCTGTTCACCATTTGTTAATTTGCATTGGCTTGAAACCTGTTTACAGGTGACATGCTATTATGAGGACACTTAGAAACTATTTTAAGCACCAAGGCAATCAACAGACTCTGTTCTGATGCCAAAGGAAGAAAGAGAGAGAGGTATTCACAACTGTCATTATAAATTTATAATAAATCACTCAAAATACTTAGTTTCAAAGAGAAAAGTAGTTACTGTGTGTGTCCTAAGAATACAACAGTGAAATGATTTCCTATACTTAGTCACCTATTTCCTATGAAAACTGACTGCTGCTTTTTCACATCTTGCAGTTTTTGGGGCTTACATTATCCTGGAGTCTCTTCATAAAACTAACATCCAGTGGCAGGATGTACAGCTAAGACTCTCATTGCACTTTTGTTGAACACCTACTGTGTGTTACTCTTTGTGTTTGATATTAGCTAGAAATTCCATATAGCTACTGGCCTTACTGGGTTACAAAAACCCTTTTTAAAGTTCAAAAAAAAAAAAAAATATATATATATATATAAAATAGTAGTAATATATACATAATGTAGATTTTAAAAAACCCCAAAGATTATAAAAAAGAAAAAAGCTAATGTCATCCTAAAAAAGTTCTTACTAAAATTTCAGTAGATATTAATTCCAGACTTTTTTCTGTATATACATGATTTTGAAAACTATATTTATATTACAATATAATCCCAAAGAATTATATTGTAATATAAATATTCTCAAAGGTAGTTATTAGTCTAAGGTGGCATGATTTGATCTGTGGGATTTTAGAATTTGCGTATTGCTAGTGGGGTTATGGTTGTATTCTATAGATTCCTAATCACAACATTTTTATTATAAGCATGATAAGACCTGACGTTAACGCCTTAAATTCAAGGAAATTCCTTGAACCCCCTTTAAAAGACCCAAATTCTCAAATGTGGTCACAGAACAAATTGCTCACAAACTTAGCATTTTAACCACGTGCACATTATCTCTCACAGTGTCTGTGGACCAGTACTCTGGGATGGTTTGTCTGGGTGGTTCTGGTCCACAGTCTATCATCATGTTGCTGTGGGGAACTGGCTAGGGCCACAGTCCTCAGAAGACTCAACTGGGTCAGAAGCTCTGCTTCCCAGGTTGCTCACTGGTGCCGGCTGTTGACAGGAGACTGTGGTTCCTCTCCACAGGCTGCTTGAGCACCCTTGTGATATGGCGGCTGGATCCTCTAGAGGCAGCAAGCCCAGCCAGAGAGAACCAGGTGGAGGCCATCCTTTTCATGATCTAGCCTCAGAAGACACACGGGTCACTTGCATTTGTTCTCTTCATTAAAAATGAGCCATTAAGTGTTACTGACATTGAAAGGGGGCGGGGCGTTAACTCTCCTTTTGAAGAAAGAGTGTCAGAAAATGTGCAGACATACTTTAAAGCCACCTAGTTGCAATGGCCAGCTGAGCTCCCCCGTTGGAAGAACCGGCTCAGGGAAGGACTGGCTGAGCTGGCCAGCCCCATTTGCGTGTTTATTCAGTAAATGTTTTCTGCGGGCCTCCCAGAAAGATGTAATAATCTTGGCCTTCAGGAAGCTCTGAGGAACAGACAAGTAGCAGGACATCATGACAGCAAAGGCCAGGTCCTAATGATGGACCCCATGCCTAGGATGGCCATGCAGGGTACAGGAGACACACCAGGGGAGCCCGACTGGCCGCCGCTGCCAGCTTTCTCCCCCCCACCCCCCTGGGAAGGATGGAGGCTTTATCTTGTGGAGGGAGCTCCAAGCTTTCTCACATAGCCCCCAGTATTCTGAGGAAAGGTTTATTTCTAAGCAATAGAGGAAGCCAGGGATGTGCTGTAGGTGCTCCTGCACACCACGGCCCCTCCCCAGCCCTGGCCCCTCCCCAGCTCTGCCTGGCTGAGCTGAGACCACAGGGGTGGCGAGACCACAGGGGTGGGGGGAACGCAGATTTGTAGGATACGTTCGTTTTTCAAATGCACTTGGCTTTAACTGTAGGAGTCTTTGAAGACTCCAGTTCCCCCCTGAGTTCCATAGGATGATTTGATTTGTGAGATTAATGATCCATATCTTTCTTCCCCTCCAAAGAAGCTTGTAAGAAGATAAAGGTGTTGTTTCACCATGGAAGATATTTTGCAGTGTGTTAGTTTCAGGGCCACCGATGAAGCACCCTCCCTTTCACGTGTTCCTTAGTCTTGCAGGCGGGACAAGTCTTTGCATGCAGAGCCTGTCTCCCCTGTTGCTGGGTAAACCTCACGGGGCCTCTGACCCTCATTGGTCAAGGTCAGCCTCTCTGAGAACTGGGCTTATCAGATTGATCGGTAAGTTGTGTTTGCAGATATCTGGGTATATAATACCTGCCAGATTGGGTTGTGTTACTTGTGCTGTCTCTCAGAGCCTCAGCTTTCTGGTATGATTTTGGGGTGCTCTGTGTTAACATGGGATGTTGGTTTTGATGGAGATGGCCAGCCTGAGTGGCCTCTGTCTCCTGGGTCTCAGCAGCTGGTAGAGCAGGCTTTCAGTGGCAGCAGAAGTGAAAGGTTCTTCTCTGTTCTTATTTTGCACACCTAGGTTTCATTTAGGTTTGAGAGAAAAATAGTTTTTCAGAAGTTAGTTTAGAGAATACTGTCCCCATGCCCTGGAAGTTGAGACAGGCAGTTCCTTCTGTGTGACTGTCTTCCAGGAGAAGCCCCTTCCTGCTGAACCAAAGGCACGCTTTCTTTCATGGGCGCTTACCCGCAGTCACTTGGGTGGACTGTCCACGTTTCCTGTCCACTGAGCTCCATCCCTCGGCTGCTCTGGGCTGTTTCCCCATTGCTCCTCTTTTTCTCTCCTCTCCCGTTGGTCATTGTCCTTTCTCTTGGATCATTCCTGTGAGTAGACAGTCCACCTCCTGCAAGAATCCCCATCTCCGGATCCCACTTCCCTTGTCAGCTCCCACCTCGTTCCCCTCCTCTTCACAGCAAGCCTCTTTGAAGTCGTTGACCTCTTGTCTCTAGTTTATACCCCCCAGGCCACCACTCTTGAATCTCTCCCTGTCCCTCGCCTTGACTCCTCTAGAATGCTGCACTGGTGGAGTTGTGCAGAGTGTCGTGTTGCTCTCTGGCTTCTTCTGCTTCTTGACACGTCAGTGTCTCTTCCTGTTTTATTGCTCCGTGTTCTCTGACCCCACTGGTGGCGTTGCCTCCATGTTTGGATCTGCACCTTTGGAGGCAGTCTTCACGCCCTGGTTCCTGTCTGGCCCACCTCGGTTCTGAGTAACAGCAGCACCACCACAAAGCGGCATGCTCTGTTAAGAATCGCTGGGAGGAAGCGCCACCAACGCAGGAGCCCCCGAGTGATGAGGTGGCACTCATACCTGGGGTCCTGGTGTTGGAGCAAAGATTGCCTTCGGAAGGCCACTGATTGGCCCTGGGAGTTTAACTGCAAGAGGTGCATCTTGTGCCGCTGCCTTGCACTATTCCCAGGAAGATCATGGACTTGTGGTTACGCTGGGCAGAGGCGATGGATAGGATCCTCTCCAACATATGTGGGGACTGCTGCTCTGCTCAGGAGAGGCTCGTACTGTCTTTTGCTTTACATGAAGCCACTGGGAGTCACGAGAGCCCAGTGGCGGGAGCCTGTCCTTGGTGCAAGTCGTGAGTGCGGTGGGAGCTGCTCAGGGCTCTTGGTTTTAGAGAGAGGAGCAAGGCAGGCAGTTGCCGACGGGACACCCAGAGGCCTGGAGTCCCCCCTGACCACTGTTTCTTTATCTTTTCTGCTCCTGATTTGAGCCCTGTTGAGGAGTTGCATTTGTGGTTGTCCCCCCTCAGCTACACTGGTGTGAAGCTCCGCGTTCTGAGCTTCCAATGCAGGCTCCTTGACAGGACTGCCATTTACATGGAGAGGATGGACACGGGTTTTGAGGGACTGATTTTCTTCTTGAATACTTTGTTTTTCTGTGACTTGATACTTTATTGAGGGAATAATTGTGTGTATATAGTGATTAATTTATAACAAATGCATCAACTTGGTGATAGCAACGTGGAGAGAGTATTTGGCTTCTCTTTTTCTTAGAGTGAGTTCATGTGCCCCCGAGCAAAGTAACAGTGAATGAAGCACGACCCAGGAGTGCACCCGGTCCTGGTCATGAGCTGGACGTGCAGAGCCCGGCTTCCCAAAGCCCCTTCGTCTAGGGATGCCCTGTCACCCAGACTGACCAGCCCTGAGTGTAGTGGGGAACAAGCAGGTGTTTTGCCTGTACTGATGTCCCACAGAGGAGAGAGAGAACTGTGCAGTCCTAAGTTGTCTGAGGTTTAAAAAAAAGTCATCAAAACTTGCTTGGAAATTCGCTAAGTCCTTCTTTCCCCTACTGGCAAGTATTAAGTAACAATATTCATTAAATACCACGGAGAGGCTGTGTAATAAAGAAATAATCCTCAGCCTAGGTGGCTGTAGCTCTCCAGAAGAGCTGAAATTGAGAATATAATTAAAGATTAAAATGTTGTTTGCATTCTAGAACATGGAGAGATCTTTGCTCTCCATTGCGGGACCATATTAATAAGGAAGAGATCAGTTTCCAATAACTGACACTACCAAAGCTCATTTATTAACATCGGTCACAGTTAAGCATCTGACTCTGTGCTTCTTTTATCTTTTTCCTACAAGACTGGAGCCGTCTCCAGGAATGGTGAGGAATACCAGTCTTATCTCAGAACAAGTTATCCATGTCTGTTCAGGTCCTGAGTTGGAATAGGAATGCTCAGACAGCAGGAGTCATCTCTTTAGGAATCTTAAACCCTGCTATTCATGGCAGCCCTCTTTTGGCCACAGAATAATTTTCTGCCTATTAGTTTCAGCCGGTTTGTGTACAGAAGTTAAAAGGGTATAGGAATTATACCATGTATTGTTATTTTCAGGTTCTAAAATTGCAGCTGGTGAAGGGCCATCTCTACACAGGATGGAAGGAAATTTTGTGTGGTCAACCTCTGGTATCCAGAGTCCCTTGAAGCCACCTGCGGGCTCAGCCTCCCAGCGGAACAGCCTTGCCGGGTGGACTGTAACAGTTAACTGCCCAGGCCCCATCTCCTGCTCTCTGTCTTTCATTGCTGTTCGCACTGCTGTTGGCTGGAGCAGACTCCCGCGGCGTTTCCTTGGGGTGGGGGGGTGGAGGCTAGACTTCCTTCGTCCAGGCTCCAGTGTTGCCTTGTCCTCATTGCTCCTTAGAGAGTTTCTCATTTGCGGGCCCGGAGAAGACATGCCCAGTAGTGGTGGCTGAAATGTCCTTTTTTATGTGTTCATTTCCTCATGTTATTGGCCTGTGGAGGAGGGCAGTGTCTCTCCAGATCCACCTTGGATGGGGAAGGGAAAGTGCTCCAGCGCCAGGGAGGGAAGAGGCCGCCTCCCTCACCTGCCTCCCCCACCCGCATCCCCTGTGTGGCTCTAACACTGTCTCTGCATGGCGTTTGCCCTTCTTGCCCACGACCTGGTAGCCTGAGAGCGTGATGACCAGGGCTGTGGGCACTGTTACTGCCCAGCCCTCGTGCACACCTGTTGGCTGAACAAATGAATCCTGAAAGCTAGCTCCTTTCCATGCCGCTGCCTGGCTGCTGCGGACAGGGCATCTTTCTTCAGGATGTTTTGGGTGTGCCTTCACCGTGCTCCTAGGCAATGGAAGTTAAGTGTGTGAGTGGCTGGCTCCAGGTGTCATTGGACGGGCAGAAGCGCCCACGGGTGAGGCTGTGGAGTTGCAGGCTTGTCCCTGGTGCTGAGCTTTCCTGTGGACTGAGCATGGAGGGAGTTGCTCAGTGGCTTCTGCAGAGGGCAGGGCCTGAAAATCAGGCAGAGCCTGGGGGTGTTTTGCCCTGGGGAGAGCTGCTCCTGAGCAGGGCGGATATGTGGAAAGTGGTGTAATAGGAGGATTAATCAAGTGGCAGGTTGCAGATAAATAAGATAGTCCTTTGTAGCTGTTTAAAATATAATTGGCTAATGTTACTTATCTTTTATCCCCTCTCTTTGGGCAAGAGAAGAGTCTCTGGGAGAAATAAAATGAGGAATCCCTCATAAATATTAATGCAAAAATCTGTCTATGGAGAATAAATATGGGGACATTTTGTTTTAAATGCTGTATATCGTTGTGCTTCATTAGCATATATGTTGTAAAAGCGACTTTCCTCCCCTTGAGAGAACCACATTCTGTACGACTAATAGCCAAGACTGAAACCCAGTCTCTCAGGTTTGTAATACTTTTAGACAAAGAGGAGAACTTTATTCCCCTGTGTCAGCCAGAGGGGTTCCTTGGTTCCTTTGTGCTCAGAGGTGGCATGAAGGGAGAAGCCCTGAACCCTGACTTGCCATCTCTGCCCCTTTCTGGACCTTTGGTTTTCATTGCCTGGTCCCCCACTCTGTGTGTGTGTGTGTGTGTGCGTGTGTGTCCCTCTGAAGGGATTTATTCCGTACTTCCTGTAGGCCAGGTATGTGCTCAACCAGCCTGGGAATCTAAAGGTGCAGAAACTCCTGTGTGTACACAGATGAGAGAGAATGAGTTTGGCTTCAAGCAGTACAGACTGAGGTGCCCTTAAAGCTGGGGTGAACCGATGCGACAGACCAGATTGACTTTACAACAGTTTGGTCTCTTCTTCCTGGAAGTGTTGGGTGAGGGAAGTACGGTTAAAACATTGGCTGATTGCTGAAAATGGATAACAAGGACATTACTGTGGTGGGTCTTGGTGATGTTGTATTTTGCTATTACACTACCGTGGGTCCCACAGACTCTCTTATCGATTTTTGTGCCTACACGGATTCCCGTTATCTGCAGGAGGTATGTCCAAGACCCCCTGTGTATGACAGAAACCAGTCAGTATAAAACTGTGGTCATTGAAAATCTGCATATCTGGGATAAAGTTCATAAAGTACCCACTGTAAAAGATCAACAACAAATTAACAGCAAAATTAGCATGAATTTTTTACCATAGGGCTCAGCAACTTCAGCATACCTTTTTTTCCTTCCCTAATTAAGTCAAGAACTTTCACCATTTTGCTTAAAGGAAGCTCTTTACAGCTTCTCTTTGGCATCTCCAAATTGCCAGTGCCACTACTTTTATATTTTGGGGCCATTATTTAGTAAATGAAGGGTGACTTAAACACAAATGCCAGGAGACCGCAGTCTACCTGAAAATTCCTTCAGACCAGGAGCTCACTGCGGGGACTGGACAGCGGAAAGAAGAGTTAAGGAGAAGGGGGCTGTTGGATTGGAATTTTTTCACAATGAAATGTTTTTAAAAATATAGGTCTGGAACTTGGATTGTGGTCAATGAAGTAGAGGTTTGGAAATGAACAGTTGTAGGGTTGGCAGGAGAATTCTGGGGAGTGGATACATCCTGCCAGAGACTGTGAAGGGGAGACTGAAGAGGAGACTGGCAGAGCCCTGTGCACCTGGCCCTGCTCCTCCCCACCCGGCCTTGCAGGCACTTACAGCCCCCACTCGCAGCTGACCTGTCCTTTGTCTGTCTCATGACCCATCATGACATAGACTAAAATTTAAAAGTTAAAAAGAAAATGCACAAAATAGAAATCTGTAATAAAGAACCCAGCCATTAAGCAGTGAGTCAAATGTGGCAGCCGGTAGAATCAGTTTAAAAATGATATTTCATTGCACTCTAATTGTGTTTCTCTTTTGCAAAGGGATTTTATCCAGGAAGACAGCTGTCTGGTGTGGTTATTACATCACTCGGCCATTACTGGGAGAAGGAAGAAAAGAAATGGGTGGTTGTGTAGCCCAGCCAGCAGAGGGAAGCTGGGTCCTTTTTAAAATCCCTTTTTACATAACAAAGAACCAGCTTGGGATTGTTAATATCTCAACCTTGCCACTCCGCTGTGAGGGAAACTCTTTAAAAAAATACTTCCTTCTTCCCTGGAGTGGAGGGGGATTTGGGTGGTCCCCTTGTGTGTTCTGTCTCTTGAGGCTAAAATGGTGTGTTCCCACCATTTTAGCCTCAAGATCTACTTAGGATCACAAGTGAATAAGGCACTGTGAGCCAGTTTCTCTGTCTGCCTGTGCTGGAAGATTCCGGAAGCCCTCTCAGGGACGGTGATCTTGGCAACAACGCGAGGACAGGCGCTGAGTAGAAAGTGGCTCTGGCTCTTGGCTGAGGTGTTTGGGCAGACAGGCTTTGGCCTGCTGGCTACAGTCACTCTGCAGCACTCTGGCCGATGCACAAGAATTCTTAATAATAAAACATGAGAACGCTGTTTTCAGTCCAGATCCTACTTATTTGTAGCTTGCTGAGGCGTTGAATCTCTCTCCAGCTTCTGTTAGTGTGGGAAGTACTGGTCATTTTCTCTGTAGGGAGGCAGTGGTGAGGGCCTTGGGAATGGCCGGCTGGCCCTTGGGATGAGCACTCAGGCTGTCCCCACTCTAGGATCACTCTCTCACCTGGGTTTGAGTGCACCCTCTGGCTCCCAAGTCAAGGGACCAGCCAGCCAGATGTGGGAGCCACAGCTCTTTTCAGGAGGCTAGGCATCCTCTGGACCGATGGGTCCCAGCCTCAGCTGCAAGGAACAAGGAACCTCATGGGGAGCTGTTGGGGTGGCGGCAGTCGGGGCGGGGGGCTTGGCAGAGCATATTGTCCTGCAGCTGCAGATGGGCACCTGCTGGAATTGAAGGCCCAAGGAAGGTGGAGCTTGGGCCCCTTCCTCCGCAAGCCTGCCCCAGCCTTTCCCTGACTAGCTTTAGCTATGATCCCGGAAGAGGACAGACCTGTGAGATTTTGCTTATTTCCTTCCTTCCAGTATGTTCTTGTTTATATCAGCTGTCTGGTGTGGTTATTACATCACTTGGCCATTACTGGGAGAAGGAAGAGAAGAAATGGGTGGTTGTGTAGCCCAGCCAGCAGAGGGAAGCTGGGTCCTTTAAAAAATCCTTACGTCCTTCTAACTAAGTGTCTCTAAGCATGGATACTTGAAAATACGTAAACGAGACGCGCACAGTTTGGTTTATTATAGATCTGATGTGTATTCTTTTTTTCTTTACAACTGTATGTTTTAGCAGCTTTATTGGAGGTTTCAAAAAAATACAATAAATTGCATACATTTCAAGAACACAAATTGTGAAGCCTGTGAAACCACTGCCGTGCTCACTGTACTCAAGATGACTAGTGTATTTGTCACCCCAGATGTTGCCTCATACTCCATTATTATCCTTCTACTCCCTCCCCAGGCAATCCCTAATTGGATTTTTGTCATTATAGATTAGTTTGCATTTTTGAGAAGTTTATGTAAATGGAATAAAAAAACATAGTTTTTAAAAAAATCTGGCTTTTTAGCTCTGTATACATTTTGAGTTCATCAAAAAATTGTTGCATGTATTGGCAGATCATTTCTTTTCATTTTTTACTGCTATATAGTATTCCACCAAGTAGATATTCCCCAGTTTATACCTGCATCTGTTGGTGGACATTTGGGTTGCTGTTGCTATTGCATACAGTAAAGCCAGTATGAGCATTCATGGACTAGAATTTGTATGATAATGTGTTTTCCTTGCTCTTGGATAAATACTCAGGAATATTATGTGTAGGTCATATAGTAGGTGTATGTTTAAGTTTTTAAGAAATTGCCACATTGTTTTCCAAAGAGGAGATATCATTTGACACTCCCACCACAGGGGTGAAGTTTGCTCCACAGCCTCACCGACGTTTGATGTGTCCATCTGTTTAATGTCAGACGTTCTGATGGGCGTGTCGTGGTGTCTCCAGTGGTCCTAACATGCACCCCAGCATGCATTTGCTCAGTGACTTATGGGCACCTTCTCGCATGCTTGTTTGCCATTACTATATCATCTCCTTTGGGGATGTGCAGAAGAAAGATTGAGGCCTACTGTGTAGGAAATTACACTTGGGAAATGTGGATTTTCAGGATTTCTTTTGAAGGCTTTAAAAAATGCCCTAATGCAGAGCCAGTTATCAAATTATTATCTGTCAGCTGACTGGTGAGTCCCTGTTGTGGCTCATCATTCTGTCAGTTGCTTTGGGGAATGGCAGAGGAAGTGGTACAGACTGAACATCCAGGAGCCCAAACTCAGTTTTGTGGTGTTTCTAAACTATGTCACCTTCCTTCCTATATGGCTATGATAGTTGTAGATCTGCATGTGCCTGTTGGTGGTGACCAGCTTCTAATTAGTTTGTCCCGATTTATTTATTTATCTATCTATCTATTTATTTATTTATTCGTTCGTTCGTTCATTCATTCATTCATCTATGTGTGTACATGCTCATCTTTGAACCACTGGGGTCTAAACTCAGGCTGTTTGTATTTATTTGCATTTTGCTCTGCTTTTGTTCATTTTTGTGTCTCAACAAATAAAACCTGATGGCCACAGTGCTAGGTGCTGGGTTTCCAGTGATGACGAAGCCTTCCCTTAGAGAGCCTGGGATGTGCTGGGGAGGCAAGGAAGGCCGAGGCCTCTGGGTTCCACGGGAAGGACCGCTCTTCCCCACTTCCCCCACTCCTCCTTGCCTTCTGGGAACCTCATTTTTAACCTTTAGTAGCCAGACTTCAACTCAAAAAGACCTTCGCCTCTAGGGATTGGGCTAGGGACACATTCCCACATTGGGGAGACTCCATTATGGATGTGAAGCTGACCCCCCCCCCCCCCCAATCCCCTGCTGTGTTTTGGAGCCCAGTAAAGACAATCCCAGGTGTATCTTTTAGAAGAATGTAACTCTTGGCTCCAGAGATTTTTCTTTCTTTGTAGCTACCTGTCTTCCCATACAGGGAGTTAGATTTTGGGGACTTACTGTCCCCAAAGAAGAAAACCAAAGGTATCATAGTGCTCCAAAGAAAATGTCCTTATAAGTCTCTCACAGTCTTAAAATATAAAATTTCATTTCATTTTTATCACATTGTTAAGCCAGGATGAATCCTAAGCACAATAGCTCTCACAGCTTTCCTTTCCTTCCCTCTTTAGCATCCAACAAAATAGATTTTGAGGGTGAGGTGGACTTGGGCATTTTGGGGGAAAAAATTGAAACTACATAGTATATTAAGCAAATTAAAGCTACAAATTTCCTTTTCCTTTTCATCCATTTCCAGACCTCGTCCTGTTAGTTAAAAGGGACCCTTCCCCACTGTGGGCGGGTAAAGCTGACTTTACATAGCACTTGCTGGTCGGGCTGGGCTGGGCTGGGCTCCTACAGATTAGCCTCTCCTTTTTTTTAAAAGATTTTTATTTTTAACAAAGGAACACTTGGAATTTAAAGTCCACCATGACCAATTAATTCAGTGTAGTCTATTCAGGGGACATCTAGACAGTATGTGGCCTTGTCCTCACCTGAAGGAACTTCTGATGTTGTTGAGGAACAGTAATCAGGGTATCACGAAAACCAGACCTGGGAGAGCCAGGAGGCACCCCCTTTCTCCCCGCAGTTCATGGCTGTGGACACTAAGGGAACAGACAGCTTCTCAAAGAAGTTCTCAAGATTTTGAGCAGCAGAGCCAGGACTGGAGCCTCATAGTTCTGTTCCTCTGCCACCGTCTCTAACCTGAGGGTGAGACGGAGTGGGAAGAGGACAAAACAAAAGCCGAGACCCAGAGCGCAGGAATTCTTTGATGTCTGCCTGTTTCCAGGTGATGTTTTTGCCAGGTCTCATGGGATTGCCACCCAGTTTGCTGTTCTTAGATGTCCCTAAGTGTGACATCGCTTGCTTCCTGAGGCTTGGCTGCAAGCCCAGCAGGCACCGCCAGCCCTGCCCCTGGTCTCTGCAAGAGGAAGGGGCCGTCCAGGCTTGGCCTGGAGCTCCGCCCTGGGAGTACTGCTGTGGGCAGAGGATGCCCTTCACCAGCTGGGAGGAACAGCTCTTTCTGATTTACCAGTGAGACCAGCTTTAGAGGCTCAAGAGTTCAAAGAAGGGCAGGCAGCAAGAGTCTACAAGCCACTCGGCCGTACCTGGGTTGGTGCTGGGGCTCACCCGTGTCCAGAGTCTCCCAGCCCAGGAGTGGTGTGGCTAGGACTCAGACTTGGCACAGGCACTCCAGAAGCTGCATGTGTCAGCTGTACAGAGTAGAGGTGCCTCCTGTCCAGCTGTCATGGGTTAGGCTCTTGGAAGCAGGTGCTGAGGTAGAGTTGGGGTGCATGTGTTTGGTAGGGGTGAGCACCTGTGAGAGGAAGGGAGGAAGCAGGAGTGGGTGTGGCAGGGGGAGGGGACAGCCACGCAGACCCGACAGAGCCTCGACCCCTGGACACCTCTGGAACCAGTGTTACCAGTAAGCATGGCCCTGTGTTGACTAGGAGGCTGGCCCTGGTGCCCTGCCTCACTCCATCCCTAGGGGAGCTGGCTGTGGGAAGGCCAGGACTGCACAGCCAGGGCCGAGTGCTCTACCCAGGTCTTCACCCAGGTCTTCACCCAGGTCTTCACCCAGGTCTTCACCAGCTACAGTGTTATTACTGTATGGCTGCGTTCCAGAATGCTAACAATGGCTTTTTATTCCAGAAGTAGGGAGTGTGAGTCAAACTGCTGTGTTGTTCAGTATGGGCACATCTTGTTTCTTGGTGTACGTTCGGTGCCGCCTTTGGTGGTCTGCCTCACTGCTCTAGTATCCATTCTGGATTCTGTGCAGTCTTACCCCCCCAGTGGGGAGACCCAGTGCTTCATCCCTTCCAGGCTGAGTCCCAGTCACCTCCTCTGCCAGGGTGGACCCGGGGTACCCAGGTGGATTGTCAAGACTCCACGTGCTCCTCTCAGTTTCCACGTGACAGCAGCCTAGCCTCCTTATGATCAGAGCCAGTTACTCTGGCAAGGTGCTGATTCTTCTTTTTGCTCACTGGATCCTAGAGCAGGAGCCCAAAGTACCTACATGGCAACCTTAGTTATTTGCCATGTCTTCTGCCAAGTTTGTGCCCCTTTTGGGGATGAAGATCTCTAACTCTGTTGCCCGCGTGGCTCCCAGATCCATGTGTTCTTTCTCCCACGGGCACAGCATCGTACACAGGTTTCTGATTCAGTGTGTGTGCTGTACCTAGAGGACGGCACCCGGCCTTGCAGAGTGTACTTCCAGGATGGTGCATTGGCAGTGCCGTCTGCAGGCTGTACCGCAGGTGCTGGGTACGGGGTGTGCTGTGACCATTGGATCCCATGGTCACGGGTCCACTAGGCACAGTGGCTTCCTTGATCTTGTATGAATCTCTCCTGGAGGTTCAGAGATTCTCAGTACTCCTCTGATGGTGGTGCTGAATCAGGCCCTGGGAGCCAGAAATGCAGACTCGCAGTTGGAGGGTGAGCTGCTCCTGTGAGAGAGAACAGGGTAGCCTTCGAGGATAGAAGGAGCCCAGAGCAGTCCACCTGCACCACATGGACGGTTGGCCTCCCTGAGGAATAATGCAGACTGGATATTTATCAGTAACTAATCAGCTTTAACCCACTTTGTCTCATTGTCTTACATACAAAACAACAAAAACATGAACATATAATATGTAAATTATATAATAGTAAGAATGTAACTGTATTATAGTAGCTATGATGTAAGTTAATATTATACTATACATGAGCCCTAAATTATGATTCCCAACCTATGTTATTGCACCTGTGTTAATTTAGTTAAAATATTCACAGAGTTGAAAACTTGGTGTATTACTAATGGGTCAAAAGGTGCAAGTTCATGCAGTCTGCTCGTTTCTGCCACCATGGCCACCTGTTTGTGGGCCCGTTATGCCGACAGTGGATATTGACTGGAAGGTTGTTTTGGCTACCTGGTTGTTAAGTGCCTTCTCAATAGCACTCGCCACACGTCCATGCAGATGTTTACCCCAGGCCTTTTGTCCTGACCTCCTCGTCCTTTCCTTTCTAAGCCTTTGTTCTGAGCAGGCCAGCCACCCCTGCCCATGAGTCCACATTTCATCTGACCTGCCCCTCCTCTCTCCGTGAGACTGGCCCCGGCTGCACTGCTTGAAACCTTGCCAGCAGGGACGTTTCCCTCACTGCTCTCTGTCAGCACCACCCTGGTGAATCCATAAGGTGGCTCTTATCAGCCACATACCATGGTGCCCATCTATGAAGCGAGCTTGGGCTTGCTTTCTCCTCCCCTCTGGTTGATCGTGGAGGATTTCCTGGTACAACCATAGGAATGGGCAGTGGGAGGACGTGGGAGGGCCATGGCAGTTCTATTGTGAGGGCAGGAGAATGTCTTAAGGCAAAGCTCTAAGTGTGTTCTGTCCATTCCACGGACTGCGAACTGATTTGGGCCCTCCTTTTTGCTTGGGATAGGAAAAAAAATACATTCACTAAATCATTGGCTTAGTCTGAACCACAGGCCTGTTGATCTGCTCTGGCAGAGATGCCACAGCTGACAATAGATGCACCCAGCTTGGCCTAGCTCCCCACTTGACCCAGCCTGGGGAAGTCTGCATCTTCCTCCAGGATCCCTCTTGTTTTGCCACCATCAGACTAGTAACTTAACGGAGATAAACTGAGGACCACTGCCCCTGTATCCTTGAGATCCCTCCAGCTGATGTTGACCTCTGCCATTGCTCTAGGATGCAGTATTATTTTTGATGTGCTGTGTGGGTGTGCGTTGGGGGTGTGGCAGGAGCAGGGTAGTATCAGAGACTTATGCTGGACCTTCCCGACTCTGGTGCATCTCACCCCATAGGCCAACCACCTTATATGGTCATTGTGCAAACTGCTAAGTGTGTCACTCTCACACAATGTTTGGTGGGGCTAGATGCCCAGCAGAGCACCCATAATACAACTATAGCCTGGGCTCCATTTATTAACTACTGTCTGTGTGTCCCCACTCTTGGGGAAGCATGATGAAGTTTCAGTCTCCAGGGATAACTGTTAACTTAGGTGGCTTTGCAGCAGGCACTGTCCTTGAGCGAACTGGCAACACATGCTGTCTGTTCACCTCACAGCCAGCAGCAGGGCCCTCCTGAGGGATCCGAGCAGTATAGCTCCCTGTCACCACACTTTTATTCAACTGTGACATTATTGTTGTACAGATAAGATCTAGAATACTGGTATTAGCCAGGTGCAGTGGCACATACCTGTCATCCCAGCAATTCAGGAGGCTGAGGCAAGAGGATCATAAGTTCAAGTCCACCCTCAGCAACCTAGTGAGACCCTGTCTCAAAATGGGGAGGCGGGGAAGTAGAAAAACAGAATGCTGGTTTAAATTTTTTGCCCCTCCCTCCAGGATCTACTGTTTCTAGATAACTTTTCAACATGATAAACAAAGGTTTACAATGGGGAAAACCTGGCTTTTAAAAAAGTTGCTATTGAAATACGAATAACAACTGATGTTAAAGTGCTTTGTTACTGTATATGAAAACACGTAAGATAAAGAAGTTTAGGTCAAACCCACAGGCTCTGGAATGAGACTGTGTGGCTTGAACCCTGGTCTCCTATTCACCATCTGTGTGCCTCTGGGGACACTTTCCAACCCACCCCCACCCTTGGTCTTGACATTTATCAAATGGGACAATGATAAAGGAAGAATAGAATGTATCTGCTGTATGGTGGCCACTCACAGGTCATTATTACTGATGTTTACAGCGGCTGTAGAATGTGCCAAGTGAGTGTTGTGGGTAGAGTTCCTCAGGGAATCCAGCTGGGTCACAGCAAGGCTTCATGGAGGAGGTGGCCCCCACAGGGCTGTCTTGTAGGAGTGTGCATGTTCCCTGTCAGCAGAGGCCCTGCAGAGGTGCAGTGATGATTGCAGTGTAGACTGGAATTGTGTCGATTTTTAATCCTGTTGGCATGCCAGGTGTATTCTGCCCCTGTCCCAGTGGCAGAAACAGGAACAAGTCTTTCCTGTCACCTCAGTTCAAACTCAGATGAAATTACATCTCCTCTTAGTGTATATGTTTTCTGCTAATGAATATTCTACCCGTCCCCATATATGTATATGGGAGGACACTGTTTTCTTTCCAAATAGTGTCTCAGGACTTGAGCAATGAAGAAGAGTAAAATGTCATGACATGGGTCACTGGTTGAACTTAGACAAAGTTCTACTGACATGCAATCTTGGTAAATGTCTTTGTTACTGATAATTAATGACTTCAAGACACTGAAAAACCTGAGTTCCTTTCAGAACCTTTAAAGAAAAATTCCATCTTATGTAGTTTTTAATCATATTTTAATTTTGAAAGTCATTAGTTTATTCATCTTAAGGTGGTGCCTTAGAACAGGAAGTTAGGTGGTGATTACCCTAATTTTGTGAAAAGACAGATGATTCACAGGGTCCAGCGAAGATTGGCCTGGACCCTTGCTGAGTCGGCTTCAGACCTGTGCCAGATGTGGGTGGGAATCATTGTTACAGGCTTGCTACTAATGGTGAGTGAGAAATAGTTTGCTTTGAATTTTGCTGCAGCTAGTGCAACTAGCCTGTTCCTCTTTCTGAGGGGTTCCTGGCTGGGTGAGGATGTGGAGCTGACTGCTCTGCTCTGAAATGTCAGTTCTGAATGGTTGTATTTGAGGGTATTTCTCCCTCTACAGGTGCATGCAGACTTAGATGTCTGATGACACCTGTAGTTTTTGAAACACAGCTGTACTTTAACATAGCAAGCGCCTGTTGTTTTGTATGGATGCCTTCAAGATATTTGGGTACAAGGTGCAGTTATGAGAAACTGTCAAGAGCTGTCTTGGGAAGACAAACAGGCTCTTCTGGTGCTCTGGGTTATGATCTTCGAGCCAGGACTCCTGCGCTTAGCTCTCAAGCACACCCCAGGTTTCTCTTTGTCCCCTGCCACTGTAACGCCAATTAACATTGATTAATGAATTGATCACAAGTGTTTATAGATTTCCCACCCATGTCTGATTAGTGCAGAGTTATGTGCCCTTGACTATGAGGAACTTATAATCCAATTGAAGGATGAAATTGTGCTCAGAGGCAGGTGAGAGAATGTCAATTCCTAGTGATTTGTATAGATGGCCTGTCATGAGATTATTTCGAGCTGAAATCCCCCGAGAGGTACAGTGTAGACAGATCTCCTGTGCTAATGGAAATCCTAGATCTGGCTTTCAAGCTGTAGTGCCTCAAAAGGTCAGTGGTAAACTAAGACACCACCAACTTCTAGGGCCACTCTGAAATCAGTGGCCATATGAGCTGTGCAAGCAAGGCAAGGTCTGAAAGGACCAAATTAGTAGTTCTGCACCTGTTTGATCAGATACTCCTGCCCTTTGGAGAATCTGCAGGATGCTCACTGAACATGCATAGAGTGATCATGGATGAATGTGATGGTGCTACTGTTCAGGCGTCATGGGTCTGGGATGCACCATGAGTCAAGATCCCTGCTCTCATGAAGATAATAGTCGGTGGACGTACAGATACACATGTGCTTCCAGGACCCTCTGGGTTGATCAAAGAGAGGGAATCCAGGTAGAGCCTCATGCACAAAACAGAAGATGCAGGAAAGTTCCAGAAAGGGTTGACCTTGGAGCATCACCAAGTTGTTGGAGATGAGCAGCAGGTGTTTTATTGCAAGGTATCTATGGGCTCAGTATGGGAAGAGAGAGTGTTGTTAAGGGCCTGACTCCTTGCAGCAAGAGTGGAGCAGCTCCACTTAGAAAGAAGCAGAAACTTCCTGTAAACAGAGGTGTGGGAAGATGTTGGGGCTGAACCTGGAAGGACAGTCTCGGGGAGGTCAGAGCTGGCGCTCCTCCCATGGGGTTAGAAAGATGGTGAGTGGCCCAGTGTGTGCGGGGTACAGGAGGGTGGTGGCTGGATTCAAATGCCTTGGTTGCAGGCTGAGGTTAGGTTTTAACTAGTATACTGGTAGCTGGTAACTGGGTATTGTGTGCAGGGCCAGCTGGCTCAGTTACTAATGGCAGTATGCTGAAGCAGCCACAGAAGAACTGCTCATGGTGTCTGGGATATGCATTATTCTTTTTGGCTTTTTATAGAAAGTATGTTTCCGTGGAAGGGAGGGATGAATGAAACAGGAATTCAAGGTGCGGAGAATTGCCAGGGCTGGCTGACGGGCCCTTGTCCTCTGGGTGTGTTCTAGCCTCCCCATTTGAAGAAGTCAGCTCCATACAGGACGGCCAGGTGCACAGCAGTGCAAGTGGACCAGTGCTGCTGAACTATACATTTAAAGAGTGAAGATGGTGGTCATTTTATGTGTTTTCTTTAAACCATGCTTTTTTTTTTAAAAAGAAAAAGGTTAAAATTATATATGTTGCGTATGTCTTACCTACAGAGAGGTGATATCAGACTAACAACCACAGAACCTGCTGCAGAGGCCTCTGAAGAATGTTTTTTTGGATGAAAGGTCTCAGGGAAGTTTCAGGGTGGAACCCAGATCTCTTTCCTTGCTTCATGGTTTTCTAAGAGGAGACTCAGTTACCATTAGTGAAATCTGAACAGTGGAGCTTTTCCAAAGTGCTATAAATGTTGTTTAGTACTTACCAGCCACTCACAGGATGCTCTCATCCTGCCTTTCCTTGTCCCTGTGATAGAATATACCCACACCTCATTGTGTTAGGAAATTGAAATGAGATCACGAATATTTTAAAATCTAGCACTATTTCCATTTCCCTGAACTTCTATATCTTCAATCAGAACTAGGCAGGCAAGGTAGATGGCTTTCATAGAATACAGGTGACAGTGATGTGCTAAATAGCTGTTTCATTATGGAGACGTGCAGCCAGGTGGCCTCTGGAGCCTACTTCTCAAGATTTATTGTCATTTTCTAAAAATGAGAAATGAAACCACAATGTTAGAGAAAAATTTTAAAAGGCAAAAGAACTCATAATTTAACCTATTTAACATGGTGATTTTTGTTTTATTTCTTGACTATTGTATTTATAGAATTAATTTCCTAGTTTATACTTTAAAAAATTGCAAGCCTACGAGTCAGCCAGTGACATCTTCATGACGCAGCCTGTGTCCTTTGCAGAGAGTTTGTTGTTGCCCAGGCCCCCAGAGCATGGATGCTTTTGTGTAGCTGGGAATTCTGGGGTCCTGGCCGGGGGCGGGGGGGGGGGGCAGTTGCACAGGGGCAGGCAGTTCCCAGGGCTCGTTCTCAATTGAGTGCTATCCCTGCTGTCTCAGTGGAGTCCAGCACAGTTAGGTTTCCTTGTCCCCACCACAGTAGGGAGAGGCCCAGTTTCAGACGTGATTCTTGATGAATGCCCTAACAAAAATTAAAAAATTATTGGCTAATTTGTCAAAATATTGTCCTCCTGACAGTTGGGGTAATATAAACAGAAAGGAAGAAGGCAGAAAATTGAATAAATTTGCAAGAAAACAGGAATGACTTTGAAAGACTAAAAGACTGACTTAATATTATCAGTAAAACATGTTGCTCTCTTATATTGTCAGCTGCAGTATTCAGGGGAGGTAGTGATTTCTTTAGGAGGGAACCTGTGTGGAGTGAGTTTTCTCTGAGTTTAATGCTACCTTGGAAAGAACTCAGGATCTGCCTGTCCCTGTTTCCCCAGTGAGCAAAGCACTTCACGTCCCAGGAGGAGGCAGCTGCCCTCCCACATCTTTCTGCTTGTTCTCACCTCTGTGCCCGTGTCTGTTCCATGTTTCAAAAAACTTACTGAAATGGTTTCTGCTTGGGCCCCTGATTCTCTCTGCTGAAGGTGCAGCATACTTGACCTGTGGAGCTTTTTTAAAAAAAAAACGGAGGCTCAACCCCAGTGCTCGGGATCTCCCTGCTCCCATACTTCGTAAAAGCAAGAAGAAAAGTCAAATCTAGTGAAAGGTACCTGCACCAGTCAGTCACAGGAGGGGACTGGACCTCTTTGAAAGTGGGCTGCCAGGGGAGGTATCCCAGTGGATCACAGAAATCATTGCCTCCCATTCTTTCCATGGTGCTTATTCAGTGCCAGAGACGAGAGCTGGACCCAAGAATTTTATACTCAGCCAAGTTTTCTTCTGTAGAAAGATAGCAGCTTTTTTTTTTTTTTTTTTAAATAAAATGTACGAACTCCAGGAAAGACCCGTGAGTATTTCTTGAAAAATCTCCTCAATGACAGTGTGTGCTGAGTTCACTCATTCATTCAGTAAACATTTATCGACTGCCAAACCCTGTGTGGGGCATGGGGAATGGAGCAGTTCATTAGTGAACATTCTGCTGGGAAACAGGGAAGCCATTGGTCTCTTTAAATATGCAGCCAAGGCCAAATGCTTGGCAGGAATTATATTTCAGAAGGCAATATTTTAAAACAAAGGGGACGTAAAGATATTCACAGAGCAAACTGAATGAGGACTCCTGGTTGGTGAGTTTTCTCATTGCATTTAGGAGCAAGACATTATTTCTAAACATCAAGAGATCCAGGTTCTAGTACATTGTATAAAATTAGAAATAAACCCCTAAAAGAATTAGAAAGTAGATGTGATCTAATTCCCCCAGACAATGATAAAGGCAGTCTTCACAGCAAGGGGAGGAACCAGAGGTGGCAGGCGGAGCTGGAAACATGATGTAAGACGGCCAGACTTAGAAGACACATCTGCAGTATCAGGGAGACCAGGGGGGTCAGTACCTATGAAAGTGAAAGACCCTAGTAGGTACCACACAACAAGGGACGTTGAGTGGAGACAGGTCCTGCACAGCTCACCAAGAAAACTAGGCTTATAATCAAAACGGCAGAGTTCCAGGCATGTGGGACCAGTGGCTGTGAAGGGGAACTTGGAGTGAGTCTGCAGCCAGGCTGCCACAGGTAAACCCTGGTCAGGATGCCTTCTGGATCATCTGCTGGGGAATCGCACCGCAAATCAGATAAGCAGGGGAAGATTTAAATATCTCCTTAACTGAAATGTCTGTTACCTCCTCAGAGAGGCCTTCCATGACTAACTAGTCCAACACAGCTTCCTCCAGGCACTGCCAGTTTTATGCCTCTGGAACCCTCTGTTCTGCTAGTCTCTTATTGGTCATTATCTTGAACTTTATTTTTGTTATTTGGCCAAAATCTCCAAGAGAGAGGACCCCTCTTGTCTTGTTCATTGCTATAGAACCCCGGAACACTCCCAGCCAGCAGGACATTCTTGGTTTAATCCCTGCTGAGTGCCTGCTGGGAGCCTTTACTCTTCTGGTAACTCTAAATGCACCAGCAAGCCAACACAGCCCCTGCCCTCAGGTGCACACATTCTAGTGGAGAGTGCTGAAGAGGATAAAACAGAAGGTGGCAGTGCCAGGGGGCAGGAAGGGCTGGAGAGCTGGGCTGCTGGTTTGAAGAGAATGGCCAGAGGAGACTGCCTTAAGGTGGCTGCTCTGGAGCAGTCGGGGTGTAGCTGTGCAGGCCTCTGGGCAAAGTGTTAAAGCCAGGAACATGGAAGATGGGGAGCATTAACAAAGAATGTAAAGATAAGCTGGGTCCTGGGACACCCAATGAAGGGGCTTGGACTTACTCTTGAGTCTGGAAGTCAGAAATTGGTCCAATCTGTTGCTGGTGAATTAGCTGGAGCTGCAGAAGGAATTCCAGCTGCTCATGACCTTGAGCCACGCCTGATCTCAGGCAGCTTTGCTTGGTGTAAACAGTAGTTCTTGTTTTATAAATTGTTTTGAGGGGTACAATATGTGCTAATTTCAATTATTAAAATGTCCATTTATAACATTTATTAGCACAAATGAATTCAATTATTTCAAATATAGAAGCAAAGTATTGTGTGGAATGAAATATATGATATAATTAGACTATTAATGAAAACACTTACATACCTCTGCATGATTGAAAATGAAAGCTTAACAGTCTCAAAAGGCTGGTGCTAAATATTTACATATCTGTCTGAGATGCACATTTTTAGATGCTAAAAATATTCATTGTTAATGACTGGAAGGGAAGGCTGGGTTTAATGTAGTAATAAACTTCCACATATTTGTCTCACACCAAAGTCAAAGCCAATTTTTAAAGTATTGCAGTCAGCCTTTGAAATAGGAACTACTGCAGAAATAAAAGGAGATTCTCCCCAAGCAATTAACAGGACCTATTTTGTAAGGAAAAGCTTGCAGAATGACAGAACTATGAGAAAGTTGCTCAGTGGCTGGAGTTTAGCAAGGCTTTACAGTCAGGCCTTAGAATTGTCCTTCCCAGGTGTGATGGTCTAGAGAAGTGAAGGGGAAACCGAGGGGGTTGTATCAAGGTATCAAGGTACGTGCAGGAACCATGTAGCAGGGAGAGAAAGCTCTGCAGAGCTCTTCTTCCCAATAGTGCCAGGCCTGGGTGGCTCCTTTCGCCTTTCCCAGTTCTGTAAAATGGTGTCCAGATGAACTTTCCCTCCGGGGTTGTAAAGTGTGCAGTAGGAGAAAGCGCAGAAAGCGGCAGGCTTCAGGCCTGGGCCACAGAAGTGTGGGCTCCCTGGTAGCCCCTGGTGCCCTGAGGCCAAGTGTGGGCTGCGGCTCTGGAAACTGACTAGAGATCCACTCGCTGAGCTCCAGGAGGGGACTGCACTGTAACAGAATCCTCAGGTGGTTCATTAAAGCAGCACTTGGCAAACAAGGCCTGCTGGCTTCCTGCTGCTGTCAATAAAGTGTTCTTTGAGCACAGCCACGCCCATTCATTTACGGATAGCAGGTGGCTGCTTCAGTGCCAGAGCTGGATTGCACAGAGGTCAGTCATTGCAATAAAGGTCATCTGGCCAGCAGAGCTGAAAATATTTACACTTAGGACCTTTAAGAAAAAGACCAGCACTCCCTGATTTAGAGGAGCAGCCAGTGTCAGATCTCCAGGGTTCAAATCAGCCCCCTGCAGCAGCTGTGGACCACGTCACTTGTGTCCTCTTCCTCGGTATGTAGAATGATGCTGGCAGCGCCTGCTTCCTGAGTGGTTGTCATAATCAATGAAATGGTACGTGTTGAATCACTTGCCTTTTCCTTGGTAACCAATCATGCCAAAACTTAAAACAACACGTTTTATGTACTCATGGTTCTGCAAACTGGTCTGGGCCCAGCTGGTCCATGCTTCTTCTAGACTTGCCCCTGGTCACGGATGGAGCTGCTGTCAGCCCATAGATGGCTGGGAGCTGATATTCTTTCCCTATGGCCTCAGTCGTCCTCTCCCTTTCTGGGTGGCTTCTCCAGGTGTCCTCTTGAACAGAGGAGCTGGGCTTCTTATGTGGAGCCCAGGTTCCCAAGAGTGTGAAGACAAAAGCTGCTGAGCTTTCTTGATGCTTAGGACTGGGACTGACACCTGTCAGCATCACCACGTTTTATTGGTAAAAGCAAGTCACAAAGCCATCCTAGACTCAAGAGGAGGAGACATCACCAGGACAGACATACCACCAAGTGTTCTTCAGGGGCTGTCAGTTGGCAGACCACACACAGAAGAGCATGGGAGTTGTGCAAGAAATGGTGTCGGCTCTGCCCGCTGCTGCTAATGCACATTTGCTGGAGTTGGGAGTGGGGTCAGGTGGGGTTGGGGTATTGGGCGCACCCTTCCCCGGATGCTTCCCTCTGACTGGAATCTCCTTTCTGCCACTTCAAAATAAAGTAGAAAGAAAAATGGGGACATTTGTCAAATTTGGTAGGAAACCTAAGGCCTGTTTTTCATTTAGAAAGTCCCTTACCTGGCAGTGTGCCCCTCTTTGCATCTCTTGCTGCCTTTGGGTGGTAGCAGGATGACTCGGGGCCCGCAGAGCTGCGGTAGCCCTGTGTTCTCATTTCTTGGCTTCACTCTGTGACTGTGTTGGTGTGGTAAATTGCCTTTCTGCCATGGTGAGTGTGGACCAGCCTCAGCCCCAGGTTGGTGTAAACGATGAGCCCCTCCTGGTCCTCCTCCTTTAGACTGGTCCTTCCTTCTGGAAGTAGTGATGAAGAAAGAGCTATGCAGCTCGCTCAGCTAGGACTGGCTCTCACAAATGGCCACGTTTAAAATAAACCAAGAGAGAGGATTTTGGATCATCTGTGCATTTTCATATGTGTTTGACTTCTTCATTATCGGAGATTGTATTTTGGTTTCATTTTAGCACATGGGCCCAGATTCCAGGCAGTTATACACATGTCTTCTGCCAGTTTTGAAGGAAAACGTCTTTAACCATCACCCTTTGGGAAAATCAGAAGGATGTGATTTATTGTAATTTAGCCAAGACAAATAGTAGTTTTCCTTAAAACTTGCAACAATTGCTGTGAATGAGCAAATGTTTATACAAGGTGTGAAATTAAGTTTCATGTAGTAACAAAATGTGAGTCCTAGCCAACAGCTCTGAGATGGTATTTATATTTTGGGTAGCAATTTCAGTGGTGTTCTTTGTTGAAATTAGGAGTCCTGCTGCTTCAAGACATGATACCCTCATCCAGATTTAGCACTCAATAAAGAAAGCTATGCTGATTTCTTGTAAAATCCTGGAGTTTAATCCTTGCTTTTCAAACATGTAAATTCTGTCAAAAAATTTGGGTGACTTAAACTTTTCCCCCAGGGTTTTATTTTCTTAATCTGCTCCATTGAGCTGTTGAGAGTTGCCTGCTGTCTGCTGCCAGGAGTATCAGAAGCCACTGAGCTCAGAACGCTCCTTGGCAGCAGTGAAGTGGTTAAACCTCAACATTCTTGTGCCTTTTTTTTTTTCTTTATGGGACTAGGCAGGCTAATGTTTCTGTAGAGCTTTTCCAGCAAACAGTCACAGCCCATTTTAAGAGTTTCCAAGAAGAGCATGGTTCACAGAATGATTGAATATCATGCTCTTATTTTTAAGAACTAATTGGGAAGCATACCCGCCGACTGTCAGATTCTGCCTGATAAGTGGAGAGCGATGTGTTCCTGTGTACCCCTTACCTTTTTGCCCTGAGGTCCCATTTGTTTTATGGAAAGACAAAGTGCAGACACATGAAATGCTTGCTCTGTCTGGGAGCTGGTGCCTGCCAGTCTGTTTTCATCTCCTCGATGCTGGAATCTCTTCATCATCACAGCCTCTGCTGATTGCAGTAGTTTATGTTTTGAGGTCAAAATCAGTGTGCTCCAAATGAGAGGAAAAATTTGCCTGGCCAAACATTTGATATGTGATGAACAGGGTGGCTAGTTTATTTCTAAAGTGAACTAGGGCTCTTGTTAAGTGGCCCTCACGCCCTCTCCCCCCCCTTCCCTCCCTCCCCTCTTTAAAGTCCGTTTTCATGTTAGGGCTCTTACCTGTGTGTCAGCACACACATATTACTACTGTCTTCCCAAGAAACCACATTGTCCTGGTAGTGATATATTTGTACTTGTGGTTAATCAGAGACCACAAACCATTGAAAGGAACAGTTCAAGTTTGAGGCTGTAGTTCTGAATTGGAAAATTGTACAGTTATATTAAGTTTTAAATTAAAAGTTAAATGGTTATTTAGGTAGACCAAATAGCCTAAGGTTTTGAGGGTAAAAAGGTCCTGTAGAACCCTCAGGGCAGATTTCATCCATCCATCTATTCTGTCTTCTACTCGTTCACCCATCTGTCCATCTGTCCATTCACCCCTCTGTCCACCCGCCCAACCATCTACCCGTCTACCCACTACCTCTCTGGTGCGAATTGCTGCTCTGCAAAGAGTTAGTATGGACTAGTGGAAAGAGCCCATTCTGAGGGAAGGAATATCTAGGATTAGTGGCTGTGCCACTGAGCTGATGCTTCCATGGGAGTTTAACATGAACTTTCTGTTTTGAAACAGAAGAGTTAAGAGCACTCCTTCACGTGTCTTTCCTCAACAGGTGTTTCCTGTGGTACCTGCCATGTTCCAGGCAGTGTACAAGGGGATAAGTAGAGAACAGCAGGACCAGCACTCCCCGAGGGATCTGGTTTCAGCACTGACATTCAGATATTTTTAGAACATCTTTTAATATTTAGTAACAAGTAAGTAATGTAGCTTAGTTGGAAAAACAGTGTATGCTGTTAGCTTCCATTTTTTCTAATACTTAAAGGAAAACATGAATGTTGGTAAGTTCCCTAATCTGCTTAAAATAAGTTTGCAAAGGTATTCTGAGACTGGTTTGGTCAAATCGTTGGTTAACTGATATTTTTTTAAATGGTGAGACACAGAGGTCCGGTGATTAACCTAGATTGGGTGTCCCCGGCCTCCAGCCCCGTGCCTCAGGAGAGCTGAGTCAATACCCAGGGAGCTCCCGAGTCCCAGGACACAGCTGGGCAAAAAAGGAAACAGGCAGTGAGAGAGGGGGCACCTTCACCTCTGTGGTGTACCAGATTGTCATAAGGTAGTTGTAGCTCCACAATCCCATGGTCGTGACATTCAGGATCGGGAAGGGCAAGGATTATGGGAAGAAGGGTAGATAGGATCTAGCTCTATTATAGACAGCAGAAAATTGTCTCTGTGGAGAGTTCTCTGTGTACAGAATTAAAAACTGCGAATAAAGGGCTCCTTGAGGTGGCTTGCGCAGACCCGCAGTTGTGAAGAGCAGCGTGTCTAGCCTGTTTTAGCCCCGTGTGGAAGGCTCGGGTTTTAGGTCTGCATGGGTGGACTCGTGCACAGGACAGTCACTTTCTTAAATGCTTTTTTCTTTAATACAATTTCATGAGAACTTTGAATACAGAAGAGACAGAACATCATGATGAATGTGCGCATACCCAGCACCCATCAGCCTCTTGTGTTATTTTGAAACAAATCCGAGACGCATCCATAACTCCTTCACTAGGGGTCTCTAAAGTACAAAGATATGTAAAGGGTGAAGACTTTTAAGGAAGCATAACCATAACATGATTTTCCCGCCTAAAATAAAACTCCCGCAGTTCACAGCATCGGCTGCCCTGTCCTGCGAGCTTTCCACTTCCCGGCTCTCCCCCCGGGGTTTGTCATTTGCTCTATCTGAATTGGGTCCAGATACCATCCCCATCTTGTGATTGACATGTTTCTTGTGTCTCTTTATAGATTTTCCACTGTTCCTGTCTTTAATTTTCTGTTTCTTTCTGCCCTGAGAGCTGGAGGGGTGCTGGGCTGGGTTGGATAAATCTGATCTCTTCTTGAAATTGTGTTGTTGGAGGAACCAGGTTTTCCATCATCTGGGTTTTGCCGGCTCCACCCCCATGGTGTCTTTGGGCCTGTGCCCCTGTTCTCTGTGTACTGTGAGTTGAGGGCCAGATCAAGAAGCTCGGCAGGAGTCATGTTTTCACAAGGCTACTTTCTTATCAGGAGGCACAAATGTCTGGTTGTCTCTCTTTTTGATGATGGTAGCAGCTTGTCTGGATGCCTTTGGGTACAGAGATATGGCTATGCTATCCTCCCTGTTCCTCTGACAGCTGGAAGCTGAGGAACTTCCCATGCCATCCATTTGTGTTTGCCCTGTGGTATAACTGGATAGGACAAGCAGAGCAAATCCGCGATTCTTTCCCCTTGTGTACCAGTTTTCCTCAAAATAGAGTTGCTAACCCTTGTATCTTTTGATAGTGACCAACTCACCTTTTTTTCTAATCATTTTAAAAATGAAATTGTTGTAATTATTTTGGTTAGGAATTTTCCTTTTGGGGATGAGTTAGCCTTTACATGGACCTAGAGCAGCCTTAGGATATTGGGGAGCAGATGTGTACACTGCATTTCAGAATCCCCTTGAGAGACGGCCCCCAGCTCCCAGGGAAGAGGAGAGGCTGTCTGTCCTGGCCAGCCCGAGCAAAGGGTTGTGCTGCCTGAGAGCTGGAGGGGTGCTGGGGCTGGGTTGGATAAATCTGATCACTTCCACCTTGGTTTTCAGAGTTAGAACGCTCCTTAGCAATAGCAATCGTCCAGACCAACTACTTTTACAGACAAGGAAAATGAGGCCCCAAAAGATTTCCTGAGGCTACATAGTAATGGCAAGTGGTCACGGAACCTCAGTTTTCTAACTTGCAGGATCGTACTGTTTCTGGCAGGCTTTGACCCAACCCGTCTGGTTTCAGAGCTGCCACTTCCCTGCTTGGTCTGTTGTGCTGTCTCTTGACTGCTCCGTGACAGTCAGAGTGTTCTCAGAGAAGCACCTGTGGAGTAAGGCTGCAGAAGGCTGGCTGGAGGAGCAAGCAAGCGCTTGAAGGGCTGACCTTCCGACTGGCCCTTGTGGCGGGGCCATAAGGAATTCTGCTCAAGTTCATCCTGTTACTGAAATCAAAGCAGTACAGCTGCTGCTGGAGTCCCAATTAGTGCCTTTCCTGTTTAAATGGGGCTCCTGCAAGTTGAATCTTGAAATAACTGTGCTGTGATCAGGGCTTGGGAGAGCAGAAAGGAGGAAGGCCTCTGTTTATAATTATAATGTTCCTGCAGCATAATGATGTGTTTCTGAGTCTTTTCTGATTAGATAATAGCGTTGTCGATTAGAGACAGGCCAGCCTGGGCTGTTGCTGTGCTCCCTGGTACTTGGTTGGATGTAGCTCTTTCCATAACCACTGGGAAGGGTTTATATGTACAGATTATTTTCAAAGTAAGTGATGAAGCAAATTGTTCAGAAGTTTAGCTTGTCAAGGAAACAGAGACTTTGAAGATGTTTCTCCACTGACTTTCATAAACTGCCTGTCTTTCTTGGCAGGGCTGGTTTTAATTAGTTGGCAAGGCTGATCTGTGATGAAGATCAGGTGAGCGCTGGCATTGTTCTTGGTTCCGCATGGTTTTGGGACTAGCATTTAGGAACCTGGGAGGAGTCCCTTCCCTGTCTCAGTGATGAGCTAGCTAAGCTGATACGCTCCGCCAGTGGCTGTCACACTGTTCACTTTCCTTGACTTCTGCCCCTCAGAGCACAGCTTGCCGACAGCAGGGTAGAGTCCTGGGAGGGGATAACAACCCCTGTGTCCCAGGTTTTGGAGCTGGCCTGTGCTTATATTTGTGGACTGAGTGGGACAAGAGGCTGGTTTCATCTTGGGTCCACCCGACTCGTTCACCTCCGTGTCCTCCTCGTTAATTATGAGGAGCTGGACTAGTAGAGTTCTAAGGTCTCCCCGAATCCCCCTCTGTGTCATCACTCTGGTCCATGTAGAGTCTTCTGTCACAGGCATGACAGTTGCTGTCTGTCAGCCGTCTTCTCTGTGCCCCTGAACCCTTCCTGGAGAACCCAGAGCCTGCCATCTCAGACCCTAACGAGTGGAACTAGACGAGTGAGCCAGGGTGCTCCAGAGGGCACTGGGCCGTGTGGAGCAGGCGAGGCTGTGGCCACCACATCCCTGGAGAATCAGATAAAGCTGGCCAGGAGGTGCTGGCTGCTTAGGTCCTAGTTCCTGGAGGTTCTAGTCTCTGTCCCCTGGAGGGCTGGCAGCTTCCCTGTCATTCGGATCTGTGACACACATCTGGTGTCCCACCAGTGAACTCCCTCTTTCTCCTCAACTTAGTTTTGGTGTGTCCTGTTCCTCACAGCCAAGCCATCCCACACAATGTGTCCACACAATGCCCATGTGTTTGCCTTTGTCCTTCTTTAGCTTGTTGGCTTTCTTCATGTCCCGAGTTTTCTCTTTGCCTCGTAGCTGTGAACTGTTTGAAGGCAGTGACAAGGTTTGATTGACTTGATTCATCCAGCAGCTGTGACAGGATAGGGCTGTGGTGATAAGATAATGGATAGCTGGACCACTCCCCCCACCCCCCAATTAAAACAAGAAAATCCAAACCCCAGAGAGATGACTTAGAAGCAGAAACCGGATTAGAACTCAGAACTCTACCAAAGTGCTTCTCCATAGCAGTCGGTCTTAGTCTCCTTCCTTGGTTTTCTAGCTTGTGGCAAACCGCCGTCCACTTCTGCCATGCCGGTGGGAGGTGCCGAGGCCTGGTGGGGGAGCCCGCAGGTAGGAGGAGCAGTGACATGGTGCTGCCTGCTCTCTGCAACAGGGGTGGCTCTTTGCAGTGGGTAAAAGGGGGAGGGAGGCACAGGCTAAGTTGCCATTTATTTGGTGATAAAATTGGGGATCCATTCCTTTTTGAAAAGGTTGGCTCTAAGGTAGCCCAAGACTGAAGTATTCAGCAGACCTTCTCTAAATCACATACTTAAAGGAAAGAATAAATAAACATCAGTAATCAAAACAAGTTTCACAAATAACTAAAAAGTAATTTCTTTTTTTTTTGACTTTTTACATGGACTTAAAGGTCAATGTGAAAATAGATGAGAGTTAAACCTAGAATCGTGCACATTGGATGGGAAATCACTTGGGTTCCATTAAACACCCACAGCAACCTTTGTTTTGATATCTGAAACAATTTTCCCCCAAACCTTTTGAGTTTGCTGGTCTTAAAAAAAGGCAGATGCCCTTTTCTTTCTTTTTCTTCTTCTTTTTTTTATTTTTTTGTGGTGCTGGGGATTGAACCCAGGGCCTTAGGCATGAAAGGCAAGCACTCTACCAACTACTGAGCTCTATCCCCAGCCCCTGTGCCCTTAAGAACTGCTGGGAGATGAGAGAGAGAGATCTAGAGGAACATGGAGGAAGTGATTGCAAATGCAGTAACTAACAAAGGGACAAATAGATGATGTTCATTGGGCCCAGCTCAACTGACAAGATAGCATCCAGTGCAAAAATAATGTCTAAGAGATGACTGGGAGAACTCACAGTGACACATTGTCAAAGGTAACACTCTCTTAACTGCAGGCGGGCAGAAGAGGGCCCAGTGGGTGTGACGGGAGCCCAGGTCTGGAAGTTAGGAGTCCTGGGTTCTGATCCTTGCTTTATCACTGGCTCATTCTTCATGTTCAAGTGGGTCACCTCTCACCAACTCTAAGGCCCTTCTCACTAGAAAACACTACCTGGTCAGATATAATTTCATACCCCAGAATTCCCAGGGTCATTGAACTCTGAGACCAGTGCCAGTACTGCATGGCAGGAATGGCAGCCAAGGCGGGGCCAGAACGGCACAGGGCTTTAAGGTATTCCTGCTTGAACTGTGCCTCGGTTGAACTTTGCACTTTCTTCCACAAATATCAGCAACCCTGAAACCAACAAACTTAAATTAACAGCAGTAGTAGCCTAGTTGAAACAGTAGGCAGTTCATTTATAACATGACAATTTAGTATAACATGAAGTTCCAAGGTGGGGCAACTCTGAGGAGAGTGTAACATGGGTTCCATAAACTCTGAGTTGTTACCAGCTATAAGATGCACCCTTATTTTATGCTTCAAAATCTCTTACTTATAATCTCTGAATCTATAATTGCCAACTAAACAATGTCATACTATCACTTATAAAACACAGCTGGCTTCAGAGATGAATAAATGTGGAGGAAAGTGTATCTCAGAAGCCAGTGTAGTTGCGTACTGCAGTGGCCCCGGGATGCCCTTTCCACCGTCAGTCCACCTGGGCCGGCTCCCTGCCTTCTTGCAAGATGGCGGTGGCCTGTCCATTCCTGCTGAGGTGAAGCAGAGAACTAGGTGGCTCTGCCTCTTCTGGTGACCCCTGCTCAGGCACGGGAAACCCTGCAGCAGCATTCCCTATGTCGCATTGGCCAGAATGGCTGCCCGCCACACATGAGCCTGCTGGCATCCCAGGTATTGCCAAGCAACTTGAAATTACCCTCAAACTAGATAGAATCAGACTACTGAGGACTGTGCCTCCAGCTGGGGACAAGGTCACCTTCCCTGGAGGAGGACACCTGTTAGAGTCCGAGTCGTTCCGCAGTGGATGGAGGGATGCCTACTAAAGCGGGCCATGTACTGACAGGGCTCAGAATTTCTCCCAGGAAGGACTTGGTGACAGGATGATGAGTGGTGGGTAGTGTCAGTTGTCTTCCTTCTCTGAGCCTTTGAGCACGGGAAGATTTTGTTGCTATGTTAAATTGTTTCCCTTGTTTATAAGTTCTGTAATAGTAACTGCCTGCTACCCATTTCAGTGCATTCGGTTTTGGAAATCAAAAAAACTCTTGCGCTTCCAGCCTTGCGCTGCATGTTTGCGTGCTGGCTGATCACGTGCGTCGTGCTGGGGTTCCTGGATTCCTTGAAGGTAGAGCACCCCCTGCTTCCTCCCTGCATGCACTCAGGCTTCCTGTCATCCACTCGAAATGCTTCACAACCAAGGACTTACGTGCTTGCTTTTTCCATGTTCCCACTTGGTCTTTGGAACCTGCTTACCTACCCTCTACTTGTTTCAGGCTGAAAGTATTTAGAGAACATGGCCCTGTCACTCCTTGCATGAAGCTCCTCCAGCCTGCTCTCCCAGCCTTACCCTGTGTCCCTGCAGGACCTCTCCTTTTCCTCAGGGAGGGGAGGGGACCCGCCTCCCCACCCCTTTCTGGGAGGCTCACTGGGATTGAGTTCTGCGTTCCCTGTTCTCCCGTCTGAACGTGGTGCCTGATTTGTATTTGATTTTCCTAAAGGATGTATGGGGCAAACTCTGCTGGCTACCGTGCGCAGACTGCAGCTTTTGTGTGCTACAGTTCTTGTGATGACTGTCACCAGCGGTCTTCTTGACCTTGTTCCCCTAACAGCACTACCCCTCTGTCCGGGGCTTGGAGCATTCTGGAGGGAAGCAGGACCACAGGAGCCATTCATTCACTCAGTGAACGCTTACTAAGTCCTGGTGTGTGGGGCCTGGTGTAGGTCCTGTAGTAACAGGGACCTGCCACTTCAGGCTTCAGTGTGGCACTGTGGAGGAGACTTTGGCTCTTTGCTGCCTCGGGGTATTTCTTTGCTATATCTCTTAATTCCTAAGGATCTCTTTATGACTATCTGTATTTACAGTGCAGCATCCATGAAAACCAGCATTTAATAAAGGAATCACTGGACAGAATCTACCCACTAAAGCTCTTGCACTTTAACATAACCTAAAAAGCACTGCTCTATATCGAGACTGGTTCCATTTGTAAAATGAAATATCAAATTTGACCTCACTGTCCACATAGGAGAAGGTACTCCTCCTCTTTTCCCTCTTTCCCTTCCCTTGCTTTTTTATACCTGTATTGGGATTGAATCCAGGGGCACTCTACTACTGAGCTATGTCCCCAACCCTTTTCATTTTATTTTGAGACAGGGTCTTGGTAAGTTGCCGAGGTAAGCCTCAAACTTCCAATCCTCCTGCCTCAGCCTCCTGAGCAACTGGGATTATAAGCATGTGCCACCACACCTGGCTCTGTGTGTGTGTGTAGAGTAATTAGCCTTGAATTGAGGTCTCTCCCAAGGGTTACCTACACCATCTGCACACTTGTGGCTTCATTATCTGTTCATAGGGAGAGGCCTCCGCCCAGGCACACATAACCCAGACTTTGATAGTGTGTAAACCTGACCGTGCTCTGGAAATATCCTTTTAGAGATGCAGGCTCCCTTGCATGGAGCATCTTTTAGGACATAGACACAAGACTGCCAGGTTTCCCTTTCATTTCTAGGAAAAGGGTTAAATTCAGACAGATAGTTATCACATGGCCAAAAAGAGAAACTGCCTCCTTTTTTTTATGCACACCTGCCCACCCCCCACCCCCCAGTCTAGTCTGCTAGCAATATCTCTAACCCACCCTTAGAGGATCCCAGAGCCCACCCTTCCCTGTCTCCACTGGGATGGCCAGGCCAGGCCACCCTCCTGTCTGCCTGGAGTCCTGTGTACCACCTCTCCAGGGTCTCTGGTTCCTCTCTGCCTGAATGCACAGCAGCCATACCAGCATTTCACAGTGTGAATTTAATTTTGTTCCTCATGATTGAACACGAATCAAGTGGCTTCCCAACATGTTCAGGACAAATCCCAAGCCTTACTTTCTGTCTACTAAGGCCCCTCCGTTCCCCCAGCTTGTCTAGCTGCCTGGCTTTCCCTTGTTCCTGGAACCTCCCCACCCTCCTGAGCCTGAGCATGTGCCAAGCTCCCCTCCCACCTGCGCACAGCCCCCACCCACACATGCACTTGCAAACAGACATGGACGGAGAATAGGACCTGAATTCCCAGGGGACAGTCACCCCAGACCAGCTGGCTGGGTTTTCTCTCTTCCCTTTGTTTCCTTTCTGCTTTTGCTTTTCTGTGTCGCTGCTGAAGGCTTTAAGGCAAATCCCCGATGCCATGTCGTGTGCCTCTGAGTACTTGTTTCTACAAAATAAGAACATCGCTTTTATAATCACATGCCATCATCACGCTTAACCCACGCAGCAGTGATTCCCTCTTGTCATCCCATCCTACGGTCATACATCCCTGGTCATCTTGAAAATGCCTTCTTAGCTTTGTTTTTTTGAAATCAGGGTCCAAACAAACTCCACGTTGATCTCTGACCGCCTGCCCTGCATCTCCCTGTGCCTTCCCTGGTATCTCCAGGCGCTGACCTTTCCTTCAGTCTGCTGTCACCTCAGCGCTGCTCCTCACGGGGACTGGCTTTGCAAGCTCTTACCTCTTGTGCGCTTGTCCGCCTGCTTGCTTTGGAGAACTGCTTCGTGCTATTTTTTCAAAGCATTGTTTAGTTGTTTCCTTAATGTCTTTGTCTCAGTTTGAAATAATTGGTCACTATTGGCAGTTGCTGACCGTCACCTCCTTCTGACAAGAACCCTTCAGCGTCACCTCGCTTTCTCTTCCAACACTGGGTGGGGTGGCATCATGTTCCTGCTCTGCCCTTGGGTGGGAGGGAGTGTGGTAGCCTGTGCAGCCCTCCAGACCCATGCGCTGGTCCGGCTCTTGGAGCTCCCTGACCACCAGGCCTTCTAGGTGTGCTGGGGACTGGCCTTGAGAGGCCATGTATGCTGCCCTGGCTTGCTCTAGACGCTGCCCTCCTGAGCCTTCTCGCAGCAACCCTCCACCCCCACGCCCAGTTCTGCTCCCCACCACAAGCCCTCCAAGGATCTGCCTTTCTGAGTGAGGAGTCACTGAGGGTGCTGCAGCCCTTGGTGATCATATGCACTTAGGCCCTGAGAAGCCCCACTTTTAACAGCTGTCCCCAGACCTACTGGGCCAGGGCCCCACTTGGGTAGGCCTAAAACATTAGGAGGTGAGTATTTCCTGGTAGTTTGGGGATCTTGTAGGTATAGGGCCAGTCACTTGTCACTTGACCCCCAGTTGGCCTGCCCCACAGTGTTCGGGGGAGTTTTAAAGAAGATTTCATTCCTCTCTTGCTCTTATGGTTGTTTTGTCTGGTTACCAGGAGAAGATTTAGGGAGGTAAATGTTTCCCCAGAGGCCTTCTTGACTGCCTTGGTGGCCCCTCCACGTGCTGCCATCTCTCCCCGCTGAGCGCTGTGCATGGCTTGCATCACCTCCCGAGCTCTCTCTCCTTTCTTTAGTGAGTGTCAGGGCTAGCCTGCTCCATCCGCATCCCCCTGGGACTAGAGTGGTGATGGCCCAGTGTGCCGTAGGGGTCCTGCCACCCTGGAAGCTGGGAAGCTTCTTCCAAAACTCTGAACCTTTTTCCTATGATGATATTAGCCTGAAAAAATAGTCAAAAGAAAAATCTTTTTGTAAGATATTATGAGGGTTCTAAAAGATGCAAGAAGAAAAATCCATTTAAGATATTAAATTAGTAATGAAATATATACAGAATTAAGGACTGACATCGTTCTAAAAGGCAGACATCTTGGTTTCCTCCTGTTATGGAGTCCCTTCTCTGTGTGTGTGTGTGTGGGGGGGCGGCGGGGGGTACCTGCACTGTGGTTAAAGACAGAAAGTGATTAGTATGTAAGATCCCATGACCTCTAGATCCAGACCCAGTGCTTCAGTCATGCCATGGTGGGGAGAAAGATGAACTCAGAGCCAGAAACAAAGCCAGGGCTCGCTTGCCCACCCTGCCTCTGCCTGGTTCCTTCTTGACTCTTCTGGGCTCTGGGAACGAGGATTTTTGTAAGTATAAATATCTGTTTAAGACAAATTCTAATTCCCAAACAAAAGAGTCAAGAGACAAGTATTTTCAGAGTTGGGACCCTGCTGTAAATCCACCCCAGGGGTAGAAGCAGAAGGGAAGCAAACAGACACTCGGAACAATGGTGCAGTTACCCGTTGCGGGGGCCCTGGGTGTTCTGGTGTTGATTCCTGGTGCTGCTGTCCTGGGGGATATGGTAGAGAGATTTCTTGGGGAAGTACAGTTCTGAAAATAGTACCTTGCATTTCTGAAATTTTGAATTAACACCCACAAATTGGAATGGCCTGGGGTTTATATTTTGAATAAGCTTATGGCATAGTGTTTATTCTTGCACAGAATAAGGAACTCTGTGGGAAAGTGTTCAATAACTGATGGAGTCATGGTGATAGTGGCCGCGTGCTCACCTTGGGTGCTGAGACACCATGCGTTGTTGTTTGACCACACTGTGAGGAAGAGATTTTCCTGTTTTACAGATGAAGAAACTGAGACATGAGCATGTTTAACAGTGCCACGCAGCTAGTGAAGAACGAAGGTGGTCATGGCCCACACGAGCCTCCACCGGTCCTGCCGGGCACTGGGTCTCTTCTGCGCATTCTGTTTACTAATTCAGTTAATCCTCAAGAGACCCCCCATGTAGTAAGAGAGCCTCTATGACTTGCTCTGGTAGGGTCTGGAATGTTCCCCAAAGTGCTTGAGGGCTTGATCCCCATGCAGCAGGGTTCAGAGGTGGGCCTTTGGTGAAGTGATTGCATCATGAGGCTCTGACCTCATCAGTGAGGAATGGTTGATAGATAGTGATCCATGGACTATTGGGAGGTGGTAAAACAGCAGGAAGTGAGTTCTGTGTCCTTAGGAACTGTATCTTGTCTCTGGCCCCTTTATCTTTTCTTTCTGCTTTCTGGCCACCATGAGGTGAGCAACTCTGCTCTGCTGTGTGCTCCCTGCCATGATGTTCTGCCTCGCCACAGGCCCATAGCAATGGAGCCAGCTGACCAGGAGCCGAAACCTCTGAAACTGTGAGCCAAGATAAATCGTCCTTCCTCTGAGTTGACTGCCTCAGGAATTTTGTCCCATCAGTTACAAGCTGACTAACACACTTCACATAGCTGATTTTGATTCTGTCAGAGCAGGGATTTGAACTTGGGAGTCAGTGTCCAAAGTCCAGATTCTTACCTGCTGCATTGCATTGACCAGCATCAGTGTAGTAACTGACAGAGAGTAGCCAGAGTTTGCATTTTCAGTCATTTCATTAGAAGTAGTTATATATAGCATGAGGGGAAACATTAGATTTTCGCCGTGCTACATATAATCTGAAACTCGGCAAAACAGAATTTCCTCTTGCTGCTGCCTGAAGACTCTGCCTTAGTGGGGCCATTCACAGGAGCATACATTCAGTCTCAGGTGTCAGAGCCGCACTGCACAGTGGATGCACTCCCAGGCGCGTCCTTGGGCCCCTCTTGTGCTGGCGGTGCTTGTTTGCTTTGCACGGGTGCCTCATTGCTCTGGAAGGGTATTAATTTAGAAAAGAGTTTCCACTGGGCGGTGATGGTGGCCCAGGTCTGTTAGTGACATGTTTTTCTGAGAAACTCACAACACTTATTGATAAGTGGGAGTGACCTAAGGGTTTGTCATTTAAATGGAATCCTTTAGTTTGGGGTTTTGTTTGGGGAAAAGTGAGGTGATATCTTTGAATGGAAGGTAGGCCAAGATTTTAACCATCCCAGGAACACCTGGAGTGAAGCTATGCTTTGCCTCCTGCTTGCTGTGCTCCTGTGCTGAGCCAGAGCCAGCAGCAGTGCCTTAGGAACCCTCTGTGACAGAGAAGGGCCACAGTCAGCAGATCCGGCCTTGCCTCGTGGTTATTGAGCTGATTGCTTCCAAAGTCTTTAGTGGTTTCAACTTGAAAAGAACAAATTTGAAATAAATAAATTGATCCATTAACCTGTTACAGGACGGTTCCCACTGTGCTTAGCACCCCAGAATCATCTCAGATAAGGCGGACTAAGCTGCACTCTGATAGATTTTTCAGGGTAATATGTGGACTATGGAATGACCATTAACCTACCTGTTTTGTTTGTGAGAGGCAGGCGCTTAATGCCCCTGGCCCACTCTGGGGCACATCGCGCTGTGGCATGCCAGCTGTGAAGACATTGATCAGATGAAAACGGCCAGTTAGCAAGTGAGTGTTCCTGGGCTGTGGCCTTTATGAATAATGTGTTCTTCAGTTAAAAACAGCACTTTAAGCAATTGTTTAAACCTAACCATTTGGGATTGAGGGAGAGAGCTTCATGAATAATTTATTTTCAAAAGAAAAGATTAAGGGATCTGAACTTTTTCACCTTCCCAAACCTTTTTGGCTTAAGTAAAAATATCTACAAATACTATAGATCCAGATAAAGCAAAGTCATGATGCATACATGATATGTATAAGTTGTATACTTCTTCCTTTAAAAAAACCTTTATTGAAAGGTATAGGCATGTAAATAAGGGTTTCCAGCAAGAACTGGGTATGGAGTGGCTGGAAGGATAGTGGGTTTTAGATGTAGCATTGAACATGCATTAGCATAGTGCCCTGGGGAAGCTTGAAATATGGGTAGTATGTCCTTGTATCGAGAAGGACTCCATCAAAGCAGAGCATTTGGATCCCTTGTGCTTAAACATTACGCTTTCCACTTTCTAAACATTCTACCATCTTATAGGAGTTGTACGTCCTTGCTTGAAGGTTTATATTAGAGAGGTTGGTAGGGATTAGGTATCAATATCATGATACTCAACTACCCACCGGTGTTTTCTTCCTCTTGTTCTTGTGTCATTGAAAGACGCGTTTTTGTATTTGTGGTCCTGTCGGGTATGTGGTCTCAGTGATTTGCCCTGTGGATGAAGTCTCACTGACCTCTTGGCCCTGAGGGGATTAATTAACACAGGCACAGCTGAGCCCCGGCCTCCACCGCTGTCTTCAGATCCCAGCAGCAGAGTTGTTCCTGGCAGGCGCAACTCTCGGCCCTCAGCACTGCGTCGGATTCTGGGTGAGGTGCAGCAGTAGTCTTCATTTTATAGATGAGGAAATTGAGGCTCGGGTGTTTCATTGCTTGGCTGAGTCCTCCAGAACCGTGTGTCGGACCCTTGCAGCTTCCACACTGCTCCTCCCCGGTCCCCACCAGAGCTCAGGAGTGCATGGCTGGCTGGGTGAGCCATATCATATGCAGGTGCCCTCACTCAGTTGCTAGCCATTTGTTGACCCCATGAAAAGCTGGAATAGAATCAAGAACCAGGCATATGAGAGCGGGCCCAGCTCTGTTGTCAGTTTCCCAGACTTCTAGAGACCCTCTCGCACAGCCCATTTTCTCCGAGTTGTCAGGGCAACGCATTTGGAAACATGCGGCACACATACTAAGCACAGCTAGAGCCCATGCTTACATAACAGGAGAGGCGACGGAAGTGACAGCTACGAGGCACAGGGCTCGAGTTGATGTTCTAACATCAACAAAGGATTTTAATTGTTTTCTTGTTGGGAATAAAGGCAACTCTCTTTGTTTCAAGAAGACCCTCGCTGGGGAGGGTGAAATTAACTGGAGGCATTCATAGAGCCAGGCCGGAGATCCCTGCGCCCTTTGCTAATGAGGAGCTTTGCTTTCTTCAGCAGGGCGGCCGCAGGGAGGCAGTGGGGATGCCGTCCCGCTCCTGACAGCCATTGCGCTCATAAATCCTTCACCCGTGATGCAGGAATCTTGATTGTTCCCATCTTCTTTTTTGCTTGCTGCTTCTGGGGGCTTTAAACAATTTCGTCTTTAAGACAGTAGGCCTCCCATTTTGAGCCAGTCACACTTGAAAAATGTCCCTTGAAATTATCTGAACTTAATTTCTGGCCGTTTTGTTTCAGAAATACTAACCTCAGGGGGTCTTTGTTCTCTACACTAAAACTTAATCTATTTGGAAAAATTCCATTTACTCTCTGTAGAAATTGACTGGCCATGGTTCCCATGAATGATACGGTTGCTATTATCCCTGAGCACTGTAAAAATGAACTTTGAAACAGTTGGGTAGGACCCAAACAGAAAATGATGTATGGCTTGGAAATGGTTTAGTTGAACATTATGCTTCAATATTTTACTGGTCATTGCAGCACAGGTTTCAGAAATATGTTTGGCTTTTTGGACTTTTTATTTGGGGTTGGAAATTTTCTTACACGCCAACATAGATGAATCAAGTGTGTTTGAATCAATGCTAAAATGTCATCCACATCTGCAGAATGAAAATCATTAGCTGGTTACTTGAAATCCAGATAAAATGAAATATCTTACTATGAACTTCATCTGGCTTTTCCTCTTCACTGAAGGAAAGAATTCAGAGAGACTTCACAAAAAGTCGTTTAACAGGATTATTATTTTATTTTAAATGTATTCCAGAAAATACAAAGGCAGATCTTAGTTGAGCCTGGTCTAGCCCCACCACCTGGATTGATTTGCACGTATCCACACGTATACCTGAAACACCAACCTATTCTCTGTCCAGAGCATGTGCTTGAAAATAGATTGCGTTCTTAAAACCCTGTGGCATAATTTTAGGGACATTTAATTATGACCAGAATTTATTGTTGGAAAAGCAAAGTGAATAAGAACATAAAACACTCGTATTAAAAATGAAACAAACAAAAAGATACAATGGAAACTTTTTTACTCATGACTGTAAGAAACTCTTTTTTTCTTTTTCTTTTCTTTTTTTTTTAGTTGTAGATGGACACAATACCCTTTTGTTTGTTTGTTTTTTATTTTTATGTGGTGCTGAGGATCGAACACAGTGTCTTACACGTGCCAGGGCAAGCACTCTACCTCTGAGCCCTGTAAGAAACTCTTAAAGCTGTCTTTTGGAGAATTTGTTGGTTTATAATGCTTATTGGAAGCTACAATTTAAAGGTCTGTATCTTGGACTGTATTGGAGAAAAAAAGATTGAGAGGCTCTGATTCTCATTCCCACCAGCAGGCTTCACAGTTAGAGACAGACTCTCCATAAAGGAAAGAATTTGGGCTAGATACTAGCCTCTATTTGCCTTCCGTCTCGGGAACTGGCTGATCCTTTGGGAACTGTTACTGTAATTCTTTCTATCGGTACTTGGAATGTGTTTCCCAGTGTGATCCACGAACGTGCTCTCACCCCAGGGACAGAGCAGCACTGGAGGCAGCACAGCTTCTGTTGTCATCTATCAGCCTGAGCATGGTCAGGGTCCCCGTGGTCACCAACAGGTCTGGTGTCTTGAGGATGGAGGGATTGGAAAAAAGCAGAGCTTCCCCAGCACCAGAGAGACTCTGGAGCTAGTTAGTGGAAACAAAAGTTCTGTCCTGTACCCTGCTGCCTTCCTTAGGCCTCACAGCAAGGGGGTGGTGGAAATCTGGAGAAGGCCCTATTTCCCAGAGCTGTCGGCAGGCCCTTTAGAACTTTCCTGAAAATGATGAAAAGTTTGAGTCATGCTAATCAAGTTATATGGTTTAACAACAAGCAATATGCTGTAATGTTTTGAACTCAACAAAGAAAGAAACCTTTGAATTAAGGCAGGAAAGCATCAGAGAGCGTTCCAGGCAGGGAAGGAACGCGATTGGGTGATCGCAGTGTGCACTGCTGGGAGCCACCACCCGGCCAGCATGCCTTTCTTTTCTCTGAAACAAATGGCGCAGTGTTGAGGCTGGCCTGCTGCAGCCAGCTCCTGCAGGCCGCTTCAGTGGGGCAGGATGGGTTTCGATGTCTAGAGTTCTGCCCCTGGACAAAACCACTCCACTCAGAGGGCTAAGCGTGTTGATGAGCCGGAGTTTAACATCCATGCTTCTGTGCTCATTTAGGTGGAAAAAGACCTCTACCGCAGTGTCCCCTCTCCCTGAACTGTGGCAGGAAGGATTCTGCTGTAAGCCTGAGCGCCTGCGCAGGTCCACTTCCTTGCCGCCCCTGGCAGCCTCTTGGGTGGTGAAGTTTTGCCTAACATTTAACCTCAGTGTTCCCTGCTGTCACTCTCTTACTCTTCTCATCTGCCAAGAATAATGGACCCACTTGGCTCAGCGCCTTCCATTGTTGTGTTTTCTCCCATCTTGGTTGTAGGCAGCCTCCCCTCCGTTTGTGAGGCTTTGTGTCCCTGGTTTCCCCAAAGGATTGCTGTTTGAGCTGCTCTCCCACTTGCTGTCGCCTTATTATTAGTCACATTGCTGCTGTACCTGTTTTTATCAAAATATAACAATCACCTCTCACTTCACCATAACCTGCCATGTGAACACAGTGGCAAGCAGTGGACTGAACACCATCCCTGACTCATTCTCAGTGTGATTGACTGCAGTCTTAGTCAAGACCAGTGTGGGAGCTGAGCAACAGTGACTTTGCTCCCACCATTGGGAACTATGTCCCAGCTCTCAAGTAGTCCGCTCTGTCATGTGTACTTCCCAGGCCAGGGCTCAGGGTACAGCCTCCATAGGGCGAGTGCTTTGGTGGTTCTTGGAGTAATTGATGGGACACTGAATTGACAAGACTGCATCTGTTAACTGCAGCAGGCCTTCTACTATAAGAGTGGGTGTCTGAAATTTAAGCTAAGGACCTAGATGCTTCCACTCCTGGCTTCTATTTCTAAAGCCGTTGACATTTAAGGTAAATAATCATATTTATCTGTTCTATTCTAAGATCCTCCAATGAAAGACATGTTGGGTGTGTGCTCTTTAATTACACATGCCCTCTGAACATCCCACTCAGCCACATTAGGGCAACCTACTCAGCTGTAGTAAGTGTTCATTTGTGAACTCCGGTGGGCAGAGTCCTTCCTGTAATTGGTCTTGATTGCAAAGGTTCTGTTTCCTGGGGTTCTTATTAACGTGTTTGTCTTTTGTCCTCAGGTTTAGTTGCACTAGTTTTTTCTAGTTACAAGTTTCTTCAGAAATTTCCCTAGATGGTGGCAAAGGCAGGGTATTTTATGCCAGAACTGCACTTGGCATCGTTCTACTATTAAAAATACTGAAAGGTTTTACTAAAGTCCATAAAGAATAGTAGATTCCAGTTATTCCTAGTGGGCAAGGAATTGGGTGCTGTGATTAACTGAATTTTCCAGAATTATTACCGTATGTACTATTCAGAGATGAACAGTCCTTGGAACTGTATAATTGCTTCTTTGTGCATATAGTAGTTACTTAGGAAATGGGTATTGGTTGTCTAGAGCCAGAAGAACCCTAGCAATCATCTAATTCAAAGCCAAGGCCAGGAAGGGTAGATGCTCACCCTTCAGCACTATGCACAGAGAGCCAGGATGGAACCTTCATCTTTCTGTAGCCATACCAGGAATTTCTCTGCAAAACACACTGCTTTGGGTTAAGGTGAGGTGAGAGAGAGAAAAGAGTGACAAAGGGACCCTGTGAGCTGAATTCTGGGTGATTTGATGCACAGACTTCTATCATCACATACCTGGTTGCTGTGTGTACTGGGATTTGGGGGTGGTATTAGGAAATTGTTGAGTTTCTTTACATGCATTATCTTGTTTAGTCTTCAAAATCATCTTCAGATATTTCAAGATGAGAATTGAAGCCCAGCATCTCGCCCTTCAGGGTAGAGCTGGGGCTTGGAGCCCAGCAGCTGGATACCTGATCTCGTGACGTACAGTGCTGTCTTCCTGATTTGTTAATTGTTTCCTTTCGACATCAAAAGAATTTTTTTTTTTTTTCAGGTACTGGGGATTGAAACCAGAGTTGTTCTACCACCAAGCTGTACTCACAGCCCTATTTTTTTTTTTTTTTTCCTTATTCTGAAATATGGACGGTTACCCAAGCTGGCCTCAAACTTGTGATCCTCCTGCCTCAGCTTTCTGAGTTGCTGGAATTACGGGCATGCACCCCTACACCTGGCCAGTGTAGAAAGACTTTAATTCAGATATTGTTTTGAGGGAAATATCTTGCTTCAGTAGTAACACTCAGGTCTAAATATATCTAGAATATCTGTGTTCAAATGCATGTGAAACTATTTGTGGTGCACATGGGCAAATACAAAGGCCCAAAGTACTCCTCAGTACGAAGCTGTCCTGTGGACATTCTACTCTGGGCAGTGCTCAGCCTGTGGAGTCCCCCTCTCCTCTCAGGCCATCTACGAACACATCCACATGTCACAGCCTCAGGTGGGAGACAGTAATGATGAGGAAGCCAGGCATTGTGCCTGAGCCTTGCAGGGCCGTGGTTCTCCAGGCACCCTGCTCTTAGGCAGCTGCTGCCATCATCTGTTGCACCCTGGGCTGAGTGGAGCCGATGGTCCCCCACACTGATGCAGCCTGGAGAGCAGAGCAAACTGAGTTCTCATCTCTTCAAGCCCCAGAGAGGTCCTGCTCTTGCCATACCTCACCAACACTTGTTTTTACAAAGCACTTAATTTGGCTCTTGTCCCATTGAAACTGTAGACAAATGTAGAAAATTCAAACCATGTTCCAAGCATTTTTAAAATATTAACTTTTTTGAGGTCTAATTCACATAACATGCACCCATTTTATGTGTTTTGTTTGTTTATTGATTGATTGATTGATTTTCATTCTGGGAATTGAGCCCAGGGGTACTTAACCACTGAGCAACATCCCCAGTCCTTTTTATTTTTTATTTTAAGACAGGATATCCTAAGTTGCTGAGGCTGGCTTTGAACTTGTGATCCTCCTACCTCAGGCTTCTGAGCCGCTGGGGTTACAGGTGTGCACTACCACACCCAGCTCTTTTATTCTTATGAATGTACATGTTTCAGTGTGGTTTTGACAAACGTATGCATCTGATAAACATCATCCCAAACAAGACAAGAAAACATTTCATCACCCCAGAAATTTTACCTACCTCCCCAGCCGCCTGTGTCCTCCCAGCAGGTGCTAGTCTGCTCTGCCTGTCACTCTCCATTAGAGGTGTCTCCCAGGAGTGGGATATGTGTGACAGCATGTGCTGTGCCTGGCTGCTTTGCTCAGGCAGGTCTTTGAGAGTTCCTCTCTTTGCTTCCGTACCATTCACCCTTTCTTGGCATGCGCTGGTATTCCACTGTTGACACACTCCGCAGGTGGTTCATCTGTGCACCCTTCATTCTGGGCTGTTTCTGGGCTGAGGGTACCAGGGATAAAATTGCTGTATGCACTTCTCTACGGATGTTTGCGTGGAGGCCAACACCTAGGAGTGGAACTGCTGAGTCTTGATGCTTGTGTGTGTTTGCCTCTGTAAGAAACTTCCCAGCACTTTCCAAAGTGACTGCAGTTTTGCACTCCCACCAGCAGCGCCCGTGATGCCCTTGCTCCGCATCCTTACCCCGCGCCCGATGTTGCCATCTGTTTCAGTGCCGCCTTTGTTGAGTGCCTAGCGTGTGCGCATTTTCTTTGGCTGTTGGCACCCGCTGCTTCCTGGCCTCTGCTCTGGCATCGCCTCCTTGGTGAAGTGTCTCTTCTGATCTTTTGTTCCCTCTGGTCCTGGTCTACTGAAAGTCAGTTCGTTTTAATCATGAGCTGGGTGTTGAATTTTGTCAAAGGATTTTTTGGGTCTGTTGAGGTGCTCAAGGAGTTTTCAGTGCACAGTGCAGTGGTGTTTGGCATGGTGGCATTGGGCAGCCATCACCGCCATGGTCCCCATATCTCTGTTTTGCAAAGTGTGAGCCCTGTGCCCACTGATGTATAACTTCCCGTTCCCCTTCCCTGCCAGTCCTTGGCATCACCCTCCCACTTGCCTCTCTATGAGCTTGTGCTCCGAATACCTCATGCAAGTGCTTAAGTCACATAGCATTTGCCTTTTAGTGTCTAGCAAATTATTTCACTTGACTTGACATCTTCATGATTGATCCATGTCATAGCTTGTGTCAGGAGTGCCTTCCTTTTTACGTCTGAGTATTATCCATTGTGTATATATAGCACAGATAGTTTCGGCTTGTTTATTTGCAGTCCTAGTCATCAGCCCCAGGCCTTCACACTTGGTAGGTAAGTGCGCCACTAGCCACTACCGAGCTCTAGCTCCAGCCCTGATATTCTTTTTTTTTTTTTTTTTGTACCAGGGATTGAACCCAGACACTCTTAACCAAGGAGCTACATCCCAGTTCATTTTTATTTTTTATTTTGAGACAGGGTCTTGCTAAGTTGCCAAGGCTGGCTTTGAACTTGTGATTCTCCTGCCTCAGCCTCCTGAACCACTGGGATCACAGGCATCCACCACCATGCTCAGCTCCATGTTCATTTTTTAATGTTAATCAAATTTTCATGATCTTTCTTATATGACTATATTCCATTTGCTGATATTTCACAAGGAATCTTGTATTTTTTGTTCATGAGGATTTTATTTGTAATTTTATTTGTAATGCCTTTGTCTGGTTTCAGTGTTCGCATGGTGCTTGCCCTGTTAGATGAGCTGAGAAGTGCTTTGTCTTCCTCTCTTTTCCAAATTCCCGTAAGATCACTGTTATTTCTTCCTAAACATTTGACATAATGAATCGCTGATAAATCTATGTGGGCCTGGAATTTTATTTATGGGAAGGTTTTTGATAACAAATTCCCTTAAAAAATAGACATAGACTATTTAGATTTTTATTTATTCTTATATCAGTTGAATTTATATCTACAACTAAGACATGCATTTCATCTAAAGTTGTCAAATTTATTGGCATAAAGTTTTTCATAATCTCTTATCCTTTTAATGTGTCTAAAATCAGGACAGTGTCCCCTCATTTATTCCTGATATTGGTAGATTGTGTCTGTTTTTTCCTCTTTGATCAGTCTAGCTAGTGATTTCTCAATTTTATTGATTCCATTTCAGTAACCTATACTTGGTTTCAATGATTTTTCTCTTTTTATCCATTTTCTATTTCATTGATTTACATTACATATTTTCTTATAATCCTTTGTATTTAATTTCTATTTCTAACTCTAAAATGGAAGCTTAGATATTTGGTCATTAAGACTTTCTTCTTTTCTATATAAGCCTTTTAAAACTATAAATTTCCAATCTACAGAATGGCGGGGGGGAATCTTTGCTAGCTATTCTTCTCACAGAGGATTAATATCTAGAATGTATAAAGAACTACAGAAAACAAATAGCTCAATTAATAAATGGGCAGATGAACTAAATAGATACTTCCCAAAGGAAGAAATACAAATGGGCAACAAATATATGAAAAAATAGTCAACAACATTAGCAATTTGGAAAATTCAAGTCAAAACTACACTGAGATTCTATCTCGCTCCAGTCAGAATGGCTGCCATCAAGAATACAAACAGTGATAAATGCTGAGAGGAAGTGGAGGAAAAGGAACACTTTTACACTGGAGTATAAATTGCTGGGATTGTAAATTAGTTCAATCACTATGGAAATCAGTATGGAGGCTCATCCAAAGACTAGGCATGCAACCACCACATGACCCACCTATGCCACCCCTTGATATTTACCCAAAGAATTAAAGTCAGTACACTTTAGTGATATGTGCATACCCATGTTTCTAGCAGACTATGGCAACCAGCTTAGTTGTCCATCAACAAATGAATGGAAAAAGAAAATGTAGTATATACACACAATGGAGTTTTATTCAGCCGTAAAGAAAAATGAAATTAGGTCATTTGCAGGAAGATGGATAGAACTTGAGAATATTATATTAAGCAAAATAAGCCAGACTCAGAAGGTTAGGGGTCAAAAGTTTACTCTGATAGGTGGAAGCTAGAGAGGAAAAGGGAAAAGAAAGATGGGAGAATCTCATGAATATTTAATGGAGAAAAGTAGAGGAAAGGGACCAAGGGGAGGAAAGAGGAGAGGGAAAGAGGAGATACTGGGAAGTGATATTGGCCAAATAATGTCGATATATTGTGGTGTAGGTACGAATATGTTAACAATAAATCCCAGCATGTGTACCACTCTAATGCAACCATTTAAAAAGTGTGGAGACAAGAAAAATGGAAAAACTATGAATTTCCCTCTAAGCATGGCTTTACCCATGTCCCCAAAATTTGATGTACTTTTACTATCATTCAGTTCAGGGAGTATGCTAGTTTTCTTTGTGATTTCTTCTTAACCTATGAGTTATATAGTTATGAGTTATGTTGTTTAATCTCCAAATATCTAGGAAAGGGGAATTTCTGATATATTTTTGTTATTGATTTTAAATTTCAGTTGTGGTCAATGAATGTATCCTGTGTGATTTTGAGACTTGTTTTAAGATCCAGCTGATGGTTCACAGTGGTGAACGTTCCATGTGTACTTGAAAAGGTTGTGTCTTCTGTTTGGGATACAGAATATACCTGCAGTTTGGGTTAAAGTGTTCAAGCTGCCGAGTAGGTTGTGTACACCTGTAATCCCGGCAATTCTGGAGGCTGAGGCAAGAGGTCACAAGTTCCAGGCCAGCCTCAGCTACTTAGCAAGGCTATGAGCAACTTACCAAGACCCTGTCTCAAAAATAAAAAGGGCTGGGGATGTGTGTGAGAGGTATGGAGCACTCCTGGGTTCAATCCCTGAACCAAAACCAAGAAATAAAGAAATATTCAGCCCTCGGTGCTCTCACTGGTGTCCTGTCTACTTGTCCTATCAGTTGCTGAGGGTGTTACTAACCATTTGGGGAGCATACACCTCTAAGATCCCTCCATCTTCTGCATGAATTCACCCTTCCACTTTTTAAAAAACTCAGTCTTATGACCTTCTTTGCTTATAAATGATGGGCTTTGTTCACCTGAATTTTTCCCTTTGCCTGGGCAGAGGAGTTTCCTTGGAGTAGGACACCATGGGGGAGACATAGGAAGAGGGCCGGTGAGCATAGGTCAGTAGAGGTTCCAGGTGGTGGACCCTGTTTCTCCTCTGATGGACAGTATGGTGGGATCTGTGCGAGGATGCGAAGGGCTGCCACAGGGTGCCTGAGCTGGGGAGCTGTGACTGTCAAGTCTGGCATGTGGCGTGCTGCTTGCAGAAGGCACCCTCTCAGCTGGCTCAGGTGCGCTGTCCTCCTGTTTCACATGGAATCCTAGATTGGGCTCCACTGAGAGGAACTGGCACCATTTTATCTCCTTTCAAAGTGGTTAAAGAAGTGCAGAGCTGGGGCCATGTGTGCTGCTGATAGTGCCACGGTCACATTCTCTTAGGAACCTCACGCTGCAGGGTCCCCAGAGGCCTTTGCTGTGCAGTGCTGCCAACCTGGATGCTGCCCCTGGGATATGTGTCCCTTTCTCCTTCAATACCTCTACATGTAGCCATGAGGACCCCACCACCACCACCACCAAGGTATGAATGTAAAAATTCGTTTGGAATGGAGGGAAAATAGGCAAAACCTCTCTGAAGCTAAGCTATTTAATTACCTGCCTTACTTTAAAAAGCTGTTTCTAAACCCAGTCATTCACAAGCCACCTGTAGGATTTCTGTCATAACTTTTGATCAACTCTTCTACCATTTGCATATTTTGTTTTTCCAAATAAACCCACTTTTAAAACTAAGCCTTCCTGGGGGCATAGCTGAGCAGCGATATTTATGGAATCACAGGTTTTGTTTGCTAGTTGTATATTTTTCTATGTACATATATTAAAATGATGTTCATCTGAATGTCACCTAAAGTCAGCTCATGCACCTCTTTGTGAGTATGTGTGTTATATTTTGAAAATTGTTAGTCCAGGGAGAATGTGAATTTGACAGTGAACTTAGCAGGAACAGCACACTAGCTCTTGGCAGTGGTCTGGGAGGGAATGTTTTGTTCCTGTTACGAGGAGGTGGCAGGACAATTTAAGAAGAAAGGCGAGGGCCCAGCACTGCAGAAATAAAAATAAGAGAAGAACCGGGAAGTGAGGAAGGAGGCAGAAAAGCAGCCTGAGGTGCTGCTGCTCCCCAGGAGGCAGGTCCTCTCATTATGGTCCCATTATTCTTTGAGAATGACAGGAAATACTCCATAGTTAAGATATTCCAGGAAAATTTTGTTAAGTGAATATTGTTCAATCAAATAAGCAAAAGGTATGTGAAGTTTCACCTCATTACCAATCAAAGACTACTACTCTCATCACTGTTACCCTCAGTGAATTTTCCAAGTCACCACATTTCTCATCCCAACATGCAGTCTCCTCAGTCTAGAAATTGTCTCCCAATAAAGGTTCTTCCTAAAGAAACACAAGGCACTGAATCCAACACTGTAATTCTGCATGGTTTTGTCTGGGCTGCTCTCCACGTGGTCATTGCCATTCTGCGTCACCACCCAACCACTTGCATTCCTGTTGTCAGGAGGCAGGGCAGGGAGCAATCTACCTGTGACTGCACACTCCCTCACATGACAGTTTCTGGTTTTGAATTTGTACCTGCTATAGAAGAAGCAATGACAGAACAAGATTCTCTTTACTCTGAACTTTATTTTGCCTTGATTAAATCTGCTTATTTAATCACTGCAGTTCACCTAATGTGTATTAAGTGCATATTTTATTCAAAATTGCCACAGGACTGGAGATGGGACCTCAGACTCTCCCCTCAAGGAGTTGATTGTCTGTTGAGTGAAAACAAAATGAAATTGCTGTCATACAAGCCGTGTATTTGTCCCAAGAGGGATTTTGCGGTTTCCTGAAATGTGTTGACCATTTCTGACTACCGGTATGCATTTGCTTAATGTATTGTTATGACTAGAACAAATTATGTGTTCAGGAATTGATCGTTATCTTTGTGAAATCTACTACGTGCATCTTCAAGGACATTAAAAAAAATCCCAAGGAAGTGAAATCTTATTCTGTACTTATGTGTCACACTGTCACCACCACCTCAGAACATTGCCAGAAAGAGCCAACTGTGAGCAAGCCAGTCTGCACAAGTGACCAGTCCTCAGCTGCACCTGGGGATGAAAGGAAAGATCCTGGGGTCACCTTCTCATGGGGGGACAGTTGCATCTCAGTTCAGCACCCCTCTGAGCCTGTCTGGGTTCTGGGTGTCCTTTCAACAGATCTGACAGTGGTAACTATTGTTAATTCGTATTTTGGGAAAGGTGGGTATTTGTTGTTAGGAGTTCTCTCTGTTTCTCAGGCTTGTGAGGACTTGCAGAGAGGATAGTGAAATGATATCTTCCCCAGCTTAACATGTTGCTTAAATGTTTTAGGGAAAGCTGGAATGCACAAGCTGTGAATAAATTTGTAATGCAAGAAAACAGAAATTTAGAAAAACTGTGCATTTTAGTGATTAATACAAAATAAAATGCAAAGCAAATGGTCACTACTTTACTACTTCACTCCTTCCTGTGCCTGCCAACTTATACACCGAGTCACAAAATCAAAAAGCCAGCAGGAGAACCTGAGGAGATTTGACTTGTAAGCAAATGAACTGTAAGCACCCTGGAGGCAGAACCCCCTGAGTTCCTGGGCTCCTTTAGGCACTGTATGGGTAGTTACTGAATGACTGGAAAAGGAAAACCATCAGTTGATTTCATCTTTTTACCTTGCTACTAAAATTTGTCCTAGTTATTTCACAAGAAGCCTGGGTGATGACAAAATGAAATCTACATTTGCTTGGAATCCTCGCAGACCTAATGAAACCTGGTGGTGTGTGAAAAGGCCCTGGATGGGGAGTCCAGGCCATGGGCTCCCATCAGCTCCACCACTTAGCTGTGTGTCACCGTGGGTGAGTCACTGAACCTCCTTTTTTCTGTTGTTTATATTTATAAAAGGAGCTTTACACCTGCCCTGCTTACTTCCCAGAGGTGGTGAGAGAGTGCATGAAGTAAAGGGATGTGGACGTGCCTGGCACGGGAAGCCTGGCTGTTCTGGGCTCAGCCTCCACAGCTTTCCATCTTCCCGCCCAGAGCATTCCGGGCATGTGCTGTTGGTTGAGAATGGTGGGCCTCTGGGAAATGTTTGCTACTGGAGACATAGGCGTACTGTACGAACTCAGGTCTGTACCTCTCTACATCACGCCAAATGGTGTGTGAGAAGACGGCTGTTTTTATGCTGGGATTTGCACCATGGCCTACTTCGTGAACCCTGTGAGTTCACTGGGCTGCCTGTGGCGAGGGCGGGCAGCCAGTGTGTGCTGGTCTTTGTGGATTTGGTCACTTTTTGCAAATAAAGGGATGCTTTGTTTGCTTGCCTAGGTGGTTCTGCTGATCGCGTTCAGTAACACATGGACGAGTTTATGAGCAACCAAGGCAAGAGCTGGGCTCGCCTCCTCTACTCCTCCTCATGCCTGCCCGCTGTTTCACTTCCAGGATGCCACTCTGCCTCATGTTGCCAGCCTGCCTGCTCAGGTGTGGAGTCTCCACAAAGAGATTCTGAGAGACTCTTGAGTCTCTGTGGAAAGGAGCAGTCCGCCAGCAAGTGGGGCGCAGCAGGGTGGAGACAGGGTAGAATCCTGAACAAGGAAGGGATCCTATTTCTGTCTGCAGCGCACCTTGTCTTGCGGCTCAACTTGCAGTTTAGAAAGTACTTTTCATTTTCTTTGAGAGAATAACCAGAGATCGTTCACAGCCATGATGCAGGCATTTTACAAATCCTTGATATAAACGAGTTTGACCTACGTTTCCAGTTCCTTTCTTCAGCACCATGAGCTTGGTGGTTGTACTTCCAGTCAGTTTCCTTCTCGTGGAGTAATTAAACAGCCCCCATCTGTTTCCACCCACTGTCGGAGGCCTCTCCATCTCATGGTTGTGGACAGGTGCCGGGGAAAATCTTAAATCATTTTTAGATGATGCAAATAATTCCCTTCATGATAGCTACTGGCCATTACCCTTTCCCCCCCCAAAAAAGGTGCTTTATTAATATATGCATTCCTAATGCTTAGATTTTTTTTTGTATGGGTGGAGAAAATGAACAGCATGTATCTTACACACTGTGTGGGGTAAATGCTATTTAAATCCGGCTGGAGCTGCTAAGCATCACACCAACATGAGATTGCTGGCTGGGGGCCAGATTTTTTTGTTTTTTTTCTTTCTGAGGAGGGGTCAGACTTCAGAGAACTAAGCCATCTGTGCAACAAATTATTTTAAGTCTTTAATAACAAATAGTTTGCAGTGTATCTTAATGTGTATAGTAGAAAATGAATGTTTTGCAAAACTGATATCTTTGGGAATGTCTTCCACATTCTGTGCTGTCATTTGGTATTGTAATCCCAATTTGGTAGCACACTGCTTTGTATTAATATTTTGCAGAATTAATTAGTTCATTAAAAGCAAAATTTTACACTGGCATGCCAGTACAGTGCACTTCTTTAGAAGGCTCCTGCTTGTAAGAGGCATCGAGCTTTTACCACAACAGATGCCGGGTTTGGTGGCTGCTCATCGAGCCCAGGACTTCAAAGGGTCTACGCTGCTTTCTTTGAGGTTTGTTGTGAGGCGCTCTCGGCCGCTGTTGTTAGTGACTTTTGACGGCTGATATAATGAACTCACCCACACCTCAAATCTTCGTGGGCTAATGAGAAGTTTGCATTGTAGCTGTTTCGTAGTGGCCTAACTCGGGTCTCATGGCTGTATTTGAACATGCTGCCTACTTCTTCAGCAGGTACTTAGGGCCTGTTTGCTAGGTGCCAGGCCCTGTGGCAGGGATTCCACGTAGAAGAGGGCAGCCATTCCATCCCAGGGAGCCCTGGGATTCAGAAGCTAGATATTGAATAAACACTCAGGAGCAAGAGACTATAACAGCACCATTCCGAGGTGGGGAAATAAGGGAGTTCTGGCACTCCTGAGGAAGTGTTGTTTAAGCTGAACCCAAAGACTTGCAGCCTAAGGAAGAGTGACCTAGGCATAGGGGTGGGAGCAGCTGTGCAGAGAACCTTCCAGGGATCTGGAAGGTAGCAGCAGCCAGACGGAAGGAAAGGGTGTCCTTGGCCCTCTGAGGACTGGAGACTCTAGTTCCCACTGAGCTGTGCCTCCACAGAGGTGCAGAAATCAGGGAGCTCTTTCCTTGGCCCAGCAAGGAGCTCGTGAAGCAAGGGCAGCGCAGGGTGGTTTCCCATGCTCACATGACTTCACATGTTCTTTGACCTTGCCGGAGGGATTAACAGTGAGAGGCAGTTGTTCAAAATAAACAAATATGAAAGATAAATGTTGATGAGAAGTGGGGAAAAGGGGATGCTTGCACGTTGATGATGGAAATGTAAATTAGTACAGCCACTATGGAAACAGTATGGAGGTTCCTCCAGAAATTAAAATTAGAACTCTGAATGATTTAGCAGTCCCACTATTGGGTGTGTATTCACAGGAAATGAAGTCAGCATGTTAAGAGACATCTGCATTCCCATGTTCATTGTAGCATTAGTAAAAGTAGTCAGATATGGAGTCAGCCTAAGTGTTCATTGGCAGATTAATGGATCAAGAAAATGTGAGGTATACACATTTGAATAAAATTCAGCCTTTAAAAGAAGGAAATTCTGTCATTTGCAACAACATAAATAAACCTAGAGGATATTATTTTAAATTAAATAAGCCAGGCACAGAAAGACACCTATCACATGATCTCTCTTACATGCAGAATCTTTAAAAGTCAAATTCACAGAAGCAGAGTAGAATGGCAGTTAGCAGGGGCTTGCTAGGGGGTTGGGGTGGGAAGATGTGGTCCAGAGGATACAGAATTTCAGCTAGGAGGAAGCAAGTTCAGGAAATCACTTGTACAACATAGTGACCGTAGTTAATAACAATGTATTGTATTCTTAAAAATTGCTGAGAGAATAGATCTTAATTAATCTCACCATGCGCACAAAATGGTAAGTATGTGAGGTAATGCCTGTGTGAATTCACTTGTTATAGCCATTCCACAGTGTACATGTATTTCAGGACACATTATATAGGATAAATATATATAAGTTTTATTTGCTAATTCAAGATAAATAAAACTAACCTAAGGACTCCATCATGGAAACATGATTTTAAGATTACCAGGACTGTTAGATTTACTATACCCTCTCCCAGTTCAGTTGTGTTCACTTCTAGGCTGCAACCAAGATAAACGGATGGATGGGTGGGTGGATGGATGGATGGATAGATAGATAGGTGGGTGGATAGATGGATAGATGGATGCATGCATGCACAGGCACCTGCACCCCCACCCCACCCTGCCAGCATGAAAATATCCTCACTAGGGGAGGTAGCAGGGGACAAAACAAAACAAAAACCATTCAGAAAGCAACAAGAAGAAAACACCAGAGACCTGGGTTCTGGAAAGATTGGGCAAGGGCACTTAACATGAGATCCACACATGGACACTGGGATCTGTGAGTGGCAGGGAGTTGGAGTACAGACTTCCTGCAGATGCATGTTCATTTTCAGTACCTTCTCCGTGGGATTTGGGACCCAAGGAGGTTTCATATCATATACAAAGATATGAAAAATTGTGCTCTATATGTGTAGTAAGAATTGTAATGCATTCGGCTGTCGTGTATTTAAAAAAATAAAATCAATCTAATAAATAAATAAATAAAGCCACTGTTGAAAGAAATTGAAAACCCAAGAGTCTTTTATGTATTTGCCAAACATACTCCCCCCCCCCCCCCGAGGAAATATTTAAGTGTATTCCCTGCAAGTAGAAATGAGAGAACTGGGTGACGACAGTGGCAAGTGGCTTCCAAACAACCTGGCCATCCAGCAGGATGAGGCCTTAGGGGTGGTGTTATGGTGTTATGGTGCACCTACACAGACCACCTCTTGGAGGCACTGCTGAAGGCCTAGATCAGAGGGGACTTTGGGCAAGGAGACCTCTAGGTCCTGTTCTTTAATTCTCTGATTAAGGCCCTTTCTGGAACAAGAAGAGAACAAGACTTACAGGGGTACAGAAATCAACATTAGGGTCTGAGAATGGTGTGGTTGTTTCTGATACAGCAGAGACTGAAGCTCAGTCCCAGGAAACCATTGGAAACTTCAGTAGAGCAGGTCTGTCTGTCCTGGCAAAGATTGAGTCAGAAACCTTTTGACCATACTTAGAGAGCAGGGCGGGGAAACAGGACTCTGGTTGCTTTAGACTTAATTTTTTGACTGAAAATACTGAAGTTATGAATCACACCTTGATCCAAACCTGTGATTTCTAGAAGTTTGTGTTTCTATCCTGGTTGTTAGACTGTCAAACCAGCTTATGAGCTGAGTGCTTCAAGAAGGAGAACCAAGCAGCTCTCCATTTTCGAAAGGCTCCTGTAATGTAAATAGGAACAGCAATCTTTCCAAGTTATTACCCTGTTAACAGGTTGACAGATATGTGCAAATTGTGACTCACTGCTCAATTTGGCACTAAATTAATGTCTTTCCGCGCCGCGTCTGCTCAAGTGTAAACTAGTCACCACTGCTGTGTTACTGCTTGTTTGCCTATATTCCAAAGGTAAAAATTAAAGTAATTTGATTCTGCCACAGAACGGAGTGTGACATATGGTGGCAGTGTGGGAGGGGAGCACGCTGTTCCTACCTGTCCTCAGCCCTGCTCTCGCAGCGGGTGCTGCGGGCTCTGTGCAGACGCGCACCGCCCCCGGGGGCAGTTCTGGGAAGTGCTGCCAAGGCCACCTCCCTGGCCAGCCTGCACCCCCAGCAAGAAGAAGGTGCCATTTTTGTCTCCAGACTTTGAATTTGACGTTCCGAGCTTTCCTTATTTCTGACAAGTCACTAGTGGTAGATTTGTGTTTCAGAGTCTGTGTCTATTTTAAAATGAAGTGTTTTGATTTTTGCTTCTAAAATTTCGACATTGTTTTCCTCAGCTAAAGGTGCAGCTGACTTTCTCTCCTCCTCTTTTTAGCCAACACATAATGTCACCTATAACAAAGAAATTTACATCTCCTTTATGTCAGGCATGTGAATGAAAAGCAGTCTCCTTAAAATTCACTCTTGCCTAATGCAGTCTTTGAATCAAGTTTGCTGGGCATTATCTAAGTCACCAGTTGGGGGGAGAACCAACCCAGACCTCTCTGCTTTCCTGGTGCTCACTGCAGATACTTTTCCTAGGAACTGGTTTTCTCCTGCCGCTGCCTTCTCTCATAGATAAGATCTTCCAAGTAAAGGAATCCAGGAATGGCAGGGAGCATTTGAGACCTGCCCCGTCAGAACCCTGGCCCTTGCTGAAAAGGCAAGCAGAGTCAGGGAGTTGGTGTGGAATTCTGGAAACCTACACGCTGGGCTTTCCTTCTAGGTTCTTGTCACATAACCTACCAGTTCCCATTTTCCTAAAGAGATGGTGGTTTCCAGCGTGTATTCCAAAGTCTTCAAGGTGAAAGGCACAGGAGAAAGCAAATTATGATGTTGCCTTTGTGCTGAACTTCTGCATATTCATTTGCTTTCCACTTGTCCAGAGCTATGATGGCTATCGATTGAGGGTCAGTTCAGTATGCCTGCCTCCCCCTTTCCCCATTAGCATAGACTTAGCAGTGACCTCCATTCACACAGGACAGTGGACTTCTGCTTCCTGCTGAGTCTGAAGAAACTGGGTTTAAACCACCCACAGATTTAGAAAAGGAGTACAGAACTGTGAGAATGTTTCCCGTGACCTGGTATAAACTCTTGGCATGGAGTTTTTGTCATGTCTTCTGTCCTTGGAGCAGATGTTGGGCAGTGGTGAAAAGGAGTTGATTGCCTCCTTTCTTCCTCTATTCACATTTTTGGTGGCTTCTAAGCTTGTGCCCAAGGCTGTATGCCATGGGCTGTGAGTCTAGGTGGGGACTCCAGAGACAGCGGGTGGGGTCCTGGTCAGTCAGTTTCTTAGCCACCCAGGAGTGAGGCCTCACCTTTAGGAAACACTCACCTCTCCATGCCTCGTTCTCACGTTGTGAGCCCTTCGAGAGCAGGGAGAGAGCTCCTGATCACAGAAGCCGTTGTGTACTTGAGGAGAACTGCGTAGTCTCCTTCTTCTTCGCTCCAGAGCCTGTGCCCTCTGCACCTCCACTGCCTCTCATGCATGCCCCTTGGCTCCCATCTGCTCGCTGTCCTGGTTGGCTCCCCTCCTTCTCCAGCTGTCCTGTGCAGTAAGGAAGCCCGCCGGCTGTATTGGCAGGATCCCTTTCTACGCTCTGTCCTGGGTATGCTGGGGTTCACTTTTCAACAAAGGACATCATGCTGCCTGCCCTCCCCCAGGAGCCCAGCTCTAACTGCAGTCCTCTCATGTTGTCAGCGCAGGGCTTATTCCTCCTTCCCTCAGAGTATGCCTTTTACATGTCCCTGACTTAATGGACACGTGATTTAATTTGTCATAACTAACGGATAGGAAATCCAATGCCAAAGCCTTAATAGATAGTTTTGCATCTCAGCTATTATATTGTACATGCCCTTGTGCCCAGTGTGATTGCCTGGTGAGCACAAATACTCGTATGATTTTTTTCTCCAGGGACTGAGCCAGACCGGCTGTGTTTATGCTGTGGGTGGCATCCCCACAGTGAGCCTCCAGAGCAGAGAACTCATCCCACCAAGAGAGCACGTTTGCAGACTAGGCCCATGGTGTAGCAGAACTGCCAGCAAGAGCACTCAAAATCTTTGAGGACTTAATATGTACTAGATGCCATGCCAAGTGCTTAATGTTGTGGTCTCAGTGATTATTAATCCTCTCCAGATACAGGTTTTGCTTGGACCAGAAGAACAGGACTCCCTGTTAATGGAATAAAAATTGAACTGATGCTTGTCTGGTATATTTGGTTGTGGTGAGAGAGGTTTTAGGGTCAAAGAAGGGGACAGGAGTTGTGGCTCAGTGGAGAGTGCTTGCCTGGCATGTGTGAGGTCCTGAGTTTGATCCTCAGCACCTCAGCACCACAAATAAATAAATAAATATCCATTGGCAACTAGACAAAATATTTTTTTAGAAAAAGAGTTTGGGGGCGCTGGGGTTGTGGCTCAAAGATAGAGTGCTCACCTAGCATGTATCAGGCACAAGGTTCAAACCTCAGCACCATGTGAAAATAAAGATATTGTGTCCACCTAAAGCTAAAAAATAAATGTTTTTTAAAAAAAGAGTTTAGGAATAAAATCATAATAGGCAAATGAAAAACTAACCAAACCAAGACAAAACATAGATCTAGTAAAACAGAAGTCTGTACAAGTAAATAAATGTACTCATAAGCCACTGTGTGGCTCAGCTTTTTTCAAAATTATAAGCAGAAATTTTGGAATGTAACACAGAGTACTGATTTAAGCAGAACTTGTGGTATGCTGTGATTTTAAATCAGAACACAACTGAGGAAGCAGGAATGACTTTGGGTATTTAAAACAGAGGAATTTAATTCAAGGGATTTGGCTATCTGGGTGGTGGTGGGCAGCCCAGAGACGGGCAATAGCAGGAAGCTGTGGCCAGCTGGACTGGAAGGACAGACGGTGGAGGCTGCCTCCTAGAGCCCAGTGGCCTGGAAGGTGGCACAGCTGAACTCCCACCCCTGTTGAAGAAAGCTAATAGACCATGGCATAAGATGAATAGTTCAGAATGAGCATTCAAAACATTTTGTTGTTGTTTGTTAAATTAAAAGCCAAGTCTTAGTCCACTGTGGGCTTATAGTCCTTTGCCAGGGTTCTAGTTCACATGCATGTGTTTCTGATTCTCACCTAGATATGTGGACGACGTGATCAGCCGCATTGACAGGATGTTTCCTGAGATGTCCATCCACTTATCCAGGCCCAATGGGACATCAGCTATGCTTCTGGTAAGAGCTGCTTGACTATTTGTGGCGACATGTGGAAGAAAAATTGCCTTCAAAATTAACTCTCTGATCCTGTGTGGTAGGATCTATAGACTGGAGATTAGATCCCAGTTTGATGGTAAACAGCATGTTTTGTTTTTTAATTTCATTCTATAGGCTAACCATTCTACATGTTGAAACCTTGCTTTTGAACAGAATTTGCAGGCCCATGCAAGAGTTAACCCAAGTGGAAAGACACAGTGAGCCCTCCAGTCAGTTCATTTGCAGACCTGTCCCTGACAGTACTGTGGTGACTACGTTTTCTTTGTTCCCAAGAGTTGCATGAGATAGGAATACTGTTTAGCTATTGGATCCTACAATCCAAGAAAATACTCTTTAAAACAGAACCAGCTTTCATGGGACTCATTGATGAAATTCTTCTGTGTTTGAAGAAGGCATCTGCACCCTTGTCACCAATGGCTTCTGGTTTTGTTCTTTCTGAGTTGGGTTTGCTCCAGGCAGGTTGGCTTCATAATCTCGCCCCCGATGTTTGAATTTTCATAAATTCACCAGAGACTTTGTGTTTCAGAAATACAGTGGGCTGGAAACGCAAAATCATACAGCTAGCCAGAGATGCCTGGGCCTCCGCAACAAGGGTTCCTGCCATTCCATACAGCAGCAGGTGCTGAGGGGCCCTTCCCTGCGTATGGTTTTTCAGGAACCACCACCTTTCGTGGGTGGCAGGATTTGCCGGTTGAGAGCTGAGGCTCCGTGTCTGGTCACTGGCTGCCGCCTTGGGGCCCAGGGTGCACTCCCCATTTTCGCATTTTACTTGAGTGAAATCTTACAAATAGCCAGTCACCCAGATGGCCTGCTATTCATCAAGCCATTCATCCTAGAAGAACAGGCTTATTGTGTGTGCCTTAATGTGCTTATTTCGTGTTTTTCTCCTAAGGATGGAAAGGATGTGGGCTTGTTAAGCGTGCAGTGTTTCATTGGTGAGAAAAACATTAGTGAAGTTCATCTGGATAACGTGCTACTTTTCTATAAAATTCTTTCTGCTAAAATATAAAGGGAATGAAATAATACAGTGTTCTATTGATAGAAAAAGAAAGCAATTTTCTTTATATAAAAGGTATCTGTCTACACAACATGCAATATTTTCTGCCTCCATTAAGTGCACAAATTGTCTACATGTTAGGATCCTCTAGAGCTTGCAGATAAAACATAAATCCTGCTTTCAACATATTTGACAGGAACCAAAGAGTTAATGAAGATAAAAATGAGAGCGTCCTCAGTGAAATAGGTTTGTTCAAATTATTTCTGGGTCATTGGGCTTTCATTTCGTGATGAAGGCAGGAACCTGGCATTGGAGGGAATGGGTAAGCAGGATCGCAGGCAAACAGGCCAGAGACGCTGCAGTTACTTCCACCTGAGAAGGCAGCTCTGTCTCACCGTGACCTGTCAGCCTCCTCTGCTCCCGGGGAGCTGCTGTTCTGATAGACTGATGAGAGTGTGGGGTGCTCTTCAGAGGAAGGATCCCCATCACATAAACCATTTTTACCCCTGCAACAGCTCATTCAGATCTGTGTACGTTTAGCCAGCTAGTTGTTACCTGTCTTCAGTGACACAGGAATTCACAGCCGGTGGTGCTTATTTGTAGGGATAGAGGTGGTGATTAGATTGAGAATCAACATCCAGGCAGGGAATCATACTTTGAACATAATTGCTTTATTTGGCTTCTACTTTTAGAGGAAGGTGTTTCAGTGGCTTGCAGCTCCCTAGGCCATTTGCCTCTGCCACACCATCTTCTGTGAGGGACAGAGAAGGAAAGTCTCAGCTAGGAGGGACATCAGGACGGACAGCTACCCCCACCCACCACCACCACCTCTTCTAGTAACCTGTTTCCTGGACTTCAGAGGTAGAGGTCAGGGACCTATAGTGTAGTCAGAAGGACACCACTTCGGGAGCCACAAGCAGGAGTTAAAAGTGTTTTCCAGAGGAGAAGGCTTGAGCAGTGGTGAGCCTGGTGGGAAAGGCCAGTCAGGAGGCCCTTGAAGCAGGAAGGCCCTTCTTGAGCAGCCTCTGCCTGTACCTCCTCTCCCCTTCCTGGCCAGAGCTGAACCGTGCCAGTGCTTCTCCTCCTACAGCAGGCTTCCTTGGACGCGCCCCACAGAAACCTCTTCTGATTCACTTCAGCAGCGAAGGGGTTGGCTTTCACTTGGGTGTTGCTCTTTCATGATGCTCACAGCCTCAAAGATTCAGGTCACTTGCCAGGAGGCTCAAAACCAGGATAGGCACAGATACGGAACAGAACAGTGTCCTCTTGGGGCCCTGGGACCCAAATGATTTGTCATTAGGGCCTTCCCCCCTGCCATACAGCCTGGGAGGAGCCTGAAGTTGCTGGTCCACTTTTGTTGGGGGCAGGGGATCCAGCCTTGGCTGCCCACTGAAGAGGAGAGGAAGGGAAGTGATTAATTCCCCACAGGAAGAGGGGAGTTCCGCATCATAGTGGCTGGCTTGGACTCATGTGGTGCTCCCGGTGCCCCCCACCCCAGGTGGGAGGCTCCACCTATGTTTATCTGACAGGTGGAAAGCAGAGGCAATCCTCTCTTATTGCTCCCAGCTGGGACCCTGCCCAGCCCAGCCTCCAGGATGCTGTCCTCCTGATTCTGAGTGTAGCTCATGCTGGAGCCATGAAAAATTTGAATGGTGCCAGGCAAGTCATTTTTTCTTAAAAAAATTTCTGTGCAAATTGTTAGATACAAAGAAGTATATATAATGTTTGTGTAAATTATAAAGCACCAACAAACCCATGAGCCCACCACTTAATTTGAGAAGCAGAAGAGTGGCAGTGTGTGCTCCTCCCTGATATCTGCCTTTCTACTGCCCGAGGTCTCCTCCCTCCTAAGAACCCTCCTTCTCCTATTCTAAATGTGGTTTGCCACCTGCGTACATACCCTAAGGGTCCTTGAGTTTAAGCTTCATTAAAAAATAGTTTCCTGCTATGCCTGATGTTTCTGAGATGTACCCACCCTGTGACTGGTTGTGTGTTCGTTGCTCCCTTGCAGTCCATTCTGTGTCACCCACACTTCATTCTTTCTCTGGTCAGGGCATGTGGGGGTTCTTCCCAGTTTTGCATTTTAAATAAGGTCAACGTGAGCATTCTCATGCACACACCAGGATAACATTTTAAGCTTTGGTCTAGGCATGGTGCCAGTGCAAGCCTTACGTGGCTGGTGGGATGGCTTTTTCCCAGGAGTCACCTGAGTTGTGAAGCAATAAGGGTGTTGTCCCACACGGGTGTACACAGAGGTCCATAAGTGGTTGCTAATAATGGCCTAGGTTCCTCAGTAGCACCTTCCACTGGTTGCCCTGCAGTGTCAAGTCTCCTGGTGAGCGAGTACAGGGACTCTTGGGATGCTTGGGTGTCTGCATGGAAGAAGTGCACAGTCATTGCACTCCAGGCGGACCACCAATAAAAGGCAGGGTGCTGTGTCCTCCCTCACGAGCAGTTGTTGCCATGCAGCCACGGAGCCCCTGAGTGCCTGACCATCTGCAGTTTGGGAGCCCAAGGCTGTCTACTAATGAATGTAGAAGAAGTGGGGAGAACAAGGGAAATGACACTTTTTGAGGCTTCTATTTTAGGCAGCTGAGATCAGTTTGTTTCATCTAAAACCAAACCAGCTCTTCATTGTTGGCCTAGAAGCACCAGGGTTTCAGGCCCATCAGAAACAGGAACAGTCCAAGAAGCACATACTCGAATCTTCCTCACAGTTATCCCACCGGTAGTACATGCAGAGGAAATGAGATGGGGTAAGAGGAGGGATAGGAGGACAGATAGGTACCCAGTAAGTACTTGCTGAATAAAGACATGAATGGCCGAAATAAAAGCTTCTTAGTATGGGCTGCAGTGGAGCCCTGCTCTCTAGCTGCTCAGGAGAGCAGGAGTAAGACATTTATAACAGTCTGATCTTGAAACCAACAGGGCAGTTATTGCCTTAACTTCTTCTGGTATCTTTTGAGCCTTAGGTGATCAGTTGTAGCCAGTACCCTTCCAATCCCAGCTTCTGTGATAACCTAAACTTTCGCCTCTTACATAATCTAAATGCACGTGGCTCTCTCTGCTCCACTGGGGGCTATGCTGGTGTTGTTAAGTTAATAACTCATGATATAATGAATCCTGTTTCTGTTCTTTGGAGGAATGAGCTCAGTCATCCAAAAATAAATTTAGCGATGTTGATATTTAGTTTCAGTTAATCTACTGCCTAACATCCCATTATTAATTTTCTTGAAACAGTCAAAATATTGTAAGAGCTTAACTGAGTCAGAGACTGGAACAAGCTGCTGGCTTCTCAGCATTTAAAATATTAATCTACAATTTTTGACTGATGTACTATGTACAAAAATGTAAGAAAACCAGAAAAAGAAGCTGTACTGTGATATTTGAAATATACCTTGATATTTTATGATCTTTATTTAGATGTTATTTGATTTTTTAAAAAATAAAGTTCATTTTTCTGTCTAAACACACATTTTAACTAACCTTCAGTTTTTTAGCACATCCAGCCTTGCTTGAATGACATCTTTTCTGAAACCATTTGGATGCATTATCTCATTTTAACTCTGCCCCAAGTTGTTTGAGGGAGAAAAAACTGCTGAACTACTTAACCATTTGTGCTTGGATTTCTCCACTGAGCTCAAGAGTTGGCATCCTGAGTGGACCTGAGAGTCACCAGGGGAGTTTGGGCACAGTATGGCACATCCTGGCAAGCTGCATTGCCATCTCAATGTGTGGCCTTGGGGAAGAGCCCAAGAGCTGCACTTCCCTTGTCCCCAGGACCTCTCTAGGGACCCGTGGAACACAGTTTAAGAAATGTGATGTTGAACTCGTCATGCCTTGGACTTGTGGTGAAGTCTGGCCTTTCTTGGTTCATCTAAAACCAAACCAGCTCAGGCGTCAAGCTGGCCTGTGAGCTGTGCCACCGAAGCATGCATACTTATTCAGAAAACACTGCACCAGGCCAGAAGCACACATACTTAGGCATTGCTTGGTAAGAACCAGGCACAGCCCTATGTTCTTGGAGTTGCATTACAGCTCAGAAAACAGACCAGAGATATGATGTGATGTGGGTGGTGAGGTTAAGGTGAACAGAAGAGGGTGGGGGAGCTGGAGAGGGATGGGTGCTGCCGGGTAGGGCAGAAGCTGAGAGCTGAAGCAGTGAGCTGCCTGGAGGGCGGGGTCCAGGAGAGGACGGAGGAGTGGAAGAAAGCCTGCCTGCCGGGGACAGGGGCAAGTTCCACTAACACCAGGACAGCAGGGCACAGGGAACTGCGGGGGGAGCCACCCCCAGTGTGCAAGAGCTGGCCTTCACTTAGGAGGCTGGGTAGGATGTGGGGTTTCATGAGCTTTTTGTAATTTTGACTTCAGTGTATGAAATTGAATTCATCATGATCCTTCCTGACCCAGGCATGACCTTTTCATATTTATTTATTTAGTTGAATTGAATCTACCACCCACCCAAGAGCCAGGCACTGTCTGCAGCCTGGACTTCCCGAGTGCCCCTCCTGCCCCAGTAGGGACCTGTTTCCCCTCCAGGGGTTTATCGTTCTCTTTATCACACATATGTGTATTCTTTTTTTTTTTTTTTAAGTTTTTGTTTGTTCTTTTTAGTTATACATGACAGTAGAAACCATTTTGATATATTTATACAAGCTTGAAATATGTCATTCTAATTAGTATATTCTTAAATACATTCTTTCGTTTTTCTCTGTTTACAACGCAATGTATTTCAAAGGTATTACGTCTTCATGGACCAGTTTTTTACTAACTCTTAACTAAATTTTATTCAAATTGTATGTTTACTTATAGTTTACTCATGTTTACTGATATGAAATGTTCCATTATTTAAATATTTTCTAATTTAGTTTTCCATTTTCCATCAGTCTTCATCTGATTTGTTCCTAGGTTTGTGTGTTATAAGCAGTCCTTCTCAGACCATTCTTGTTTATGTTCCTTGGTCCCCATGGGCTGAAGTTTCTCTTAGATCTACTCCTAGGAGTGGGGCTGCTTGGTTCAGGAGGGTGGTTCTTAACTGCTGAGAATCATTGCCTCACAAGGGACCTTTGGCAGTGCCTGGAGTCATTTTTAATTGCCACGACTTAGGGGAGGGTGCTGTTGGCATCTACTAGGCAGAGAATAGAAATTCTGCTACATGTGACAGTGAATAGGAGAACCTGCCCTGCAAAGAATTATTCCCCCAAAATAAAAGTGCCATGGTTGAGAAACCCTGGTTTAGGGCATGCGAATGATCAACTTCCTGTGAAAATGCCAACATATTCTCTTAAACAGCCGTACTGAATTACACCCACCAGTCATTTTGGAAAACGGCTTTTTCCCAAACATTAAAAGACAATAGCTTTAGTTGCTCTCCAGACTTTGGGTTTTTTTGTTTTGTTACTGGGGAATTGGACCCAGCCAGAGGTGCTTGCCCCTGGGCTACATCCCCACTCCTTTTTACTTATTTATCTTTGAGACACAGTCTAACTAAGTTGCCCATACTAGCCTTGAACTTGCCATCCTCCTGCCTCAGCCTCCCAAGTCTCTGAGATTACCAGTGCGTGCCACCATGCCCGGCTCCTTCAGACATTTCTGCAGGCCATCCCAGGCCCAAATTCTGTGATGCTACCAGAGTGGTCACTTTGGGGATCTAAACCCAGGTTTTAACATTTTTTCACTACCTGGAATATTATTTGAATTCTTTGTTTAATGTCTTTTTTGTAAAACTGCCATTTTACGGACTTTATAGGAAAAAGTGGTCTTTATAGTTTCCCATTTTTGACGCACAAGAACAGTTTTACCAAACCTTCCCCAGAGACATCTATTTCCAAAAACCTAGTCCTCAAATTGTGATCTGGGGACAGTGTCGTAGAGACCTTCTCAAAGGACCCATGAGATCAAAACTCCTTTCATGGCAATACTAAGGCATTGCTTTCCTTTTTTATTAATTCACAAGTTTATGATGAAATTTTCCACAGTCTACATGATACAAAATGACATCACTGTGCTAACACCTAAGTGCTCATGTATTTTTGTGTTTTAAACATTTCTCAATCTTAATTCCTAATACATAAATACTGATAGCTGCAACCCACAGAAATAAGCCCTTTGAGGTCCTCAGTAATTCTCAAGAGTGTGGAGAGGTCCTAGGACCAAAATGTTTGAGACCCACTGCCTTAAGGATAAACATGTTCAGTTATTACAAACATTCAGCCAGGCATGATGTGCTCACCTAGTCCCAGGTACTCGTGAGGCTGAGGCAGGAGGATCACTTGAGCCCAGGAGTTCAAAACCAGCTGGGCAACATAGTTGAGACCCTGGGGGGGGGAGGGGAGTTAATCTCAAAAAAGTCATTCTAAAATGGCAGTAACATGATTAGCAATGTATTAGTGACTAAAAATCTCATAACACAAAGTCCAAGTAAAAAAATAAAAGCAAAAATGTTAAATATAAACCTTGTTCAAATTAGGATTTGAACAAACAACTATAGAACCTTTTTTAAGCAAGCCAAAGAATTTGGGCATAACCTAAATATGAAATTATACCAACAAATTGTTGGTAATTGTGTTGGGTGTATTAATGTCTTCAGAACTACGGAAGTGAAGGTCCATATCTTTCAGAGGTGGATATTGAAATATGTAGGTCTGTCTGAACTGACAGGAAATGTGAAGTTTGCTTTAAAATACTTTAACACAACAACATAATTTTTTAAAAGGAAGAAAAATTGGATAGACAGAACAGCTGTTGCAAAATCTTGATCATTTTTTAATTTGCACAGTTATTAAGTAATCTGTCTTGCTTCATGTTTGAAAATGCCCGTAACTGGGAACGTTACAGATGACAGCTGGGTGCAGTGGCACACCCCTGTTAATCCCAGCTGCTCTGTAGATGGAAGCAAGAGGATCAGAAGTTCAAGGCCAGCCAATTTAGTGAGACCCCATCTCAATATTTAGGAAGGGGGCGCTCATTGGTAAAGCACCCCTGGTTTCATCCCTAGAACAGGAAGGAAGGGAGGAAGATTGATGGTTATCTAAATCCAAAACTCTTCACATATCCTCCAAGCAGTACAGAAAAACAAGACCAAATAAAACTAATAAATACAACCAGAAGACAATAGCAGTGCTATGAATTATATGTGACTTTAAAAATGGCAGCAGGATTTGGAGGGGGAAACAAATCCTAGTGAGCTGTTATTATTGTACTCTCACTGTTAACCTTTGCTGAGTGAGAAATGCCTTGTACAAGCGAGAATATTTTGTATGCTTTCATCTGTATGAAGTTCTAGAATAGGCCAGAACTTGGTGAGTAAAAATCAGAGCAGTGTTTGCCTCTGGAAAGGAGAGGCAGGCACTGATTGGGAAGGGAGGAGGAAGATTTTGTGTGAGGAGTGCTCTGCATTTCAATGGAGGCATGGTCTACAGGGCTGTATGGATTTGTCAAAATGCAGAGAACAGCACACTAAAGATTTGTATGTTTCATTGCAAGCAAATTTTACCTCAAAAAAGAAATTAAAACAGGGCTGGGGTATGACTCGGTGGTAGAGCAATTGCTTAGCATGCACAAGGCCCTGAGTTCAGTCCCCAGCACAGATCCCTCCAAAAAAAAAAAGATTAAAAACAAGCATTGAACTCTACTTAACAACTTAACAACATGCTGCCTAGGTGCTCATGGGTGAGTATACTGGTGTCTGCAACTTCCAAATGCATCAAAAACAACCTGGATCAGTGGCTGGATGACGGGCCTATATGTGGTAAAGCAAGTAGAGCATAATGGACTGTAGAATCCAGCTCAGGCGAATCTTAGTGTTCCCTGCTCTTTCAACTTTTTTATTTTTTATTTTATATTTATTTTTTAGTTGTAGTTGGACACAGTATCTTTATTTGTTTTTATGTGGTGCTGAGGATCGAACCAAGGGCCTCGTGCTTGCTAGGCGAGCGCTCTACCACTGAGCCACAAGGCCAGCCCTCAACTTTTTAGGTGTTTGAAATTCTTCATAATAAAATGTTGAAGGAAGGAACACCTCTACTGAGGAACCCACCCCGCAGGAGAAATAGACCCGTCAAGGCAGAAGACAGTACCCAGCACCCAGATGGCTTCAGCTCAGCAGCATTTGGAAAGGTGAAGAAATCCTCCTAAACTCCGAAGCTAAGAAGAGAAACAGACGAAAGTATGAAGAAATGAACATTTGTTATACTCAAACAGAAGTGGAGGCAAATAGCATTATCTCAGAAATTGAAGACTCAACATGAAGACATTCAAGGAAAAAGAGATAAATGAAATTTAATAACGCACGTTGGGAAAAGGCAAACAGCCAAGAGAACCAAATGAATACATTTCATTGTTGAAACAGCCAAGATGAAAGACATGGAAAGAGCCAGAGAGAAAGCGATTGGAATGAAAAACACAAAGAAACAACATATGTAGAGTCAGAGGCCAAAGGGAGAAAACCAGAATGGATGTGGAAAACTCTAGGAAAGCTTCCTAGAAATGAGAGCAGGTCTGAGTCTATACTTTGAGAAGGAAGGAGTACTGGGGGTGGTCAGTCACAGTTGAGTCTAAGACACAATCTGATAGTATAGTCAGGCTTCAAAGATAAAAAATAATAATTTATAAGGACACAGAATCAGACTGATAACAGACTGCCTTGCAATACACAAGACAACCATGGAGCAGCATTTTCAAAACAGTGTGAGTCGAGGAAATGTAGGTAGGTATCTGTACCTTCCAGGCCAAAGGAAGACCATTTTAAATGAGCAAGAATTCTACACCTGTGAGCCCATCTCTAGGACTCTGCAGAGGATGGGCTTCCCTGTCAGAGAGCTCTCTGAATCCACCGTGAGGAGGAAGAACAAAGCAAAGAGCAAAGCAGGACGGGGGGGGGGGGGGGGGGGGGGGGGGGGGGGCGGTTTGCAACCTGCAGACATTACCAGGAGTTCAGTATGCAAACAAAAAACGCTGGGAAGTATTTGCCACATTCAGATACAGGGCCCTCAAATCTTTAATCAGAAAACAGAGGAAAAAGATCAAGAACATGAGGAAAAGTTCACCAAGATATAAATGATACTGCTTAAATAGATGAGAAGATGTTTAACCTCACCCATTATTAAAGAAATGCAAGTTTAAACTCACCAAGGTGCACCATTTCACACCTACCAGACTGGCAAAAATCAAAAAGCATAACAAAACATTCTGTTGGCGAGGCTGTGAGGAAACCGGTCTTTTCACACATTGCCAGTAGAAATTCCAGTGGGTCTGGCCATTTTAGAAGGGCTTCGGCAGTGTCTACTTTTGACCAGCAGTCCTTCTAGGAATCTGCCCTTAGGACATCAACATCTGACAGGATGGAAGGAGCTGTGCAGGGTGACCATTGCAGCTTCTGTGTGATTGCCAAGCACGGGAATCACCTGTTACAGAGTAGAAGGAATAGTGCCACGTAGCGCGCACCCCTACTTCTCCTTCTGCCTTTAAAAGTCAAGAGGAGGAAAGTGAGTACTAGAATATCCGAAATAAGCTTCCTTGTCTCAGAACAGAGCTATAAGACATCTGCTGTTTGCTTATTGTGGTGGGGAGACATAGGAAGATGTGAAGAGTTTGGTCCTGGGAAGGTAAATAAGAAAGGCCAGGTGGGGGCAGGGACTCCTATAGGGCAAGGCAGAGTGCGCTGGGCAGGGTGACTGGAGTTCTAGCTTCTAGAACCATGTTGATGTGCCACATACTCTAAAAATAAATAAATGAAATTAACAAGCCCCCCCCCCCCCGCAAAAATATGTGAGCAAAAATAAAGGAACTTAACTGAACCTCACTATAATTTATTTCAATAGTGTGTCTATGCCTGGGGAGAAGAGAGAATTAACCCTAGTAACCTTTGAATATGGCATTTTGGCTCTAAGCCTTTCATCTATGGTTACTGTGAACTAGTAGTAACACTTACTAGTTGGCAGGTCTTTTAGGTGGTTTGAATAAGTAATTCTGAAACTGTGTTACAGGATTGAGCACATGTGGAAATACTTTGTGATAATGGGAACCAGGTTTTGTGCTTCAGAGAGGGAAAGTTAAAATGTGGAAAGAATGTGAATATAAACTCTTGATATTGTATTACAACTTGAAGTATCAATATGAACTAATTGTTATTAGTATATAGAGGAGGTAGAAATAGGTATATCTCTTCACACACAAATGCACATGCGTGTACACACACACACACAACACACACACACGAGCATGTGTTCCAATGCTGAGAATTCTTTGGAAAAAGTGGCTAATTCCAACACTGGGGCAGAGAAAGTCCAAGATAAGCCTGGCGCATCTTGCTGGACCAGAAAGTAGGGGAACGCTGTCAGAATGACAAGGATGTGTCAAAGGACTCAGATGCCATTTTGAAAGGACTCCCACTAGCCAAACCCACATAAACCCCAATAGCGATGAATTATAGTTCACAGTACAATAATAATCTGTAAGTCCTATTTAAATAAATGAAGGAGGTGTCATTATACCATTACAGCCATGGGGAAATGGTTCCTCATAGTAGATAATGTGAACTTAATAAATGTCCAAGGAATCGAGTAACTGGGCAACCACAGTAGTATGATTAACCGCTGGTAGATGCTCAAGTCTGTGGGTGAAGTTGGATGAGAGACTGTGGAGATTGTGTCTGTGGAGAGCTGATGTGCACAGGTGGCTGCGGTGGGACCCTGGCAGTGGGTGGCTGGCAGGGCGTCGGGGGAAGGGTGGGCAGGGATTCTGAGACATCGCTGCAACTCCTCTGTTGTCTGAAGTTGTTCAAAATCTTTCAAAGTATGAAGTTAACATTTTAAGCATGCTTTTTAAGATACACACATTAGATGAGATTGTGTGTTTAGTGTAGAATCTAACCGTGGCTCCCCAACTCCCCCACTGCCATCACACTGTTCCAGGCCTCTGTTGTCCACCTGGATTATCATAGCAGCCTCCTACTGTCCTCCCTGTGTCCACCCCATCTTGTCTATTTTCTGCACAGAGCCAGGGAGTCTTTCAAAGGGAAACTCAAGTTATGTGTCTTCTCTGCTCAGAACCTGCAATGGCTGCCCACTTTCCTCCAGTAAAAGCCCAAGTTCTTGTAGTGGCTCCTCTGCACCTCTGCTGCCGCCGGGCCTTGGCCCAGGGATTCCCCAGGGCCTGTTCCTCATGGCCTGCAAGATTTGGCTCTTCTGTTCCTTCCCAGTGAACCACCCCCCTCCACCATGTGCGCCTCCCCACATTATCTCTTTGAATGGCCTTTATATATATATATATATATATATATATATATATATATATATATTTTTTTTTTTTTTAAATTGTAGTTGGACACAATTCCTTTATTTTAATTATTTATTTTTTGGGTGCTGAGGGTTGAACACTGCACCTCACTTGTGCTAGGCGAGCGCTCTACCACTGAGCCACAACCCCAGCCCTGGCCTTTATATTTTATTAGGATTATCACTTCCTAATGTAGTGTTTGAGTTCCTTGTCTGCTAGGATTATTGCTTTTTGTCTGTCTCCTCTAGAAAGCCTCAAGTTCCACAAGAGAGACCTTTTTTTTGTTGTTATTTATTGGTGTTTCCTCAACCCTAAAACAGTGCCTGGTGCACACTAGGTGCTCAGTATTATTTGTAAACAGTTGGCTTTCTCTTTGGAACCTATGATTCACATTCATGCATATAAGAATAAAGAAACTAAAATTGAAAGGTTTTCCTTAAAATACTGAGAAGAGTTAATAAGAAATGATATATTATCAAGGGGGCCTGGCCTGCAGAGTAAGTGAGTCCTGGCTGTGAGGGAGGTAGACACAAATTTTATGAAGAAAAAACTGTCCATCAGGTATGGAAATACTGGCCTGACCCAGAAGATTTCTTCAGGAAGTGTCTGTAGTGGGAGCTTCTCCCGTGCACCATTTCAAGTTTCCCTACTTGGGACCCCAGGAGCCCGGGGCACTGTCCCCACTTTGTAAATGAAAAAGCTGAAACTTGAAGAGAGAGGTAGCTCTTATGCAAGAGCATGGCCCCTGCCTGACGCCCATGACCCTTCACATCCTGCAACTCGGAGGCTGAGGCAGGAGGAGCACTTGAGCAGCAGTTTGAGGGCAGCTGGGCAATGTAGCAGGACCCTGTCTCAGAAAATGCTTTTTTAAGTTAAGAGCAAATAAGTAAAAACCAGGCACTCGGGGCTGTTAGGAGTCGGTGCTTTTTTAGGTACATGAAACACATTCCTGTGGGCTTAGGAGCTGCTTGTCTGGTTCTGTCACCAGTGGAGGACCCAGCCTCCCTGTGGCCAGGAGGAGGTCAGGACTGAGCAAACCAAGAGCAGGAAGCCCTGCAACTGGCATGAAGGGGGCTGTGCTGCGGTGGTTCTTCTGGACCCACTTGATTCTGAGGCTCCTTAGGCAAACACACGCCGCGCCCTGTGGAAGTCCACCCTCCAGAGCCACATTCGGTTGTTTCTTTTGAAGGCAGGTGGTTCCAAGCGCTGTAAGTAGAGGGCTCTGTGACGCGTGCCTCGTCATTTTGTGGACTTCCCTATCCCATTCCTCTTTAATGCTCTGTTGAAGTCACTGTTGTCCTAGTCTCCAGGCTCGTGCCTGGCTGAGCTCCTGGGAGGTAAGGAACGGGTGTCGGGAACTCTCTGAACTCCCCTGGTCTCCCATGTGGAGCGGACAGTGCCTTTCACTGGGACAGAGCAGGAACGGGTGCCGCCTCTTCACTGGAGCCCGGCCTTCCTCAGGCTTCAGCTTGCCTCCTGATTTGGCTCCTGTTCTCCCTCTTTTTCTATTTAATAGCCTGAATATTCATAGGCCATCACTTCCCGGTGGCTTTCAGGTGGCCTACAGGTTGAGGCCCAGTGTGAGACTCTGCTCTTGGGTAGTGGCCTGCGAAGGGCACCAGAGGGGCACAGCTATGGGGTGCCGGCTGAGGTGGAAAGAACACATCATGAGAACCTCGTTTTATTTTTGTCAGAAGTGTTCCATGTCAAGTTTAGGGACATAGTTTTTGTTTTTAGAACTAATCTCAGGCGTACTTGATGCCCTTCCCTCTCCCTTTCTTTCCTGCTTGCCCTCGCCAGGAGTGTTGTTTCTTTGAATTCTCTAGTTATTGGTGCAGCATGGTCATTCCTGGAAGTGACCAGGCACCTGCATCTTAGGGCTTTGGTCGTAACAGAGTTTCTCTAAAATGCCGTGAAAACAGTTTGTCTAAATGGTTAGCAGGCAAGTTAGGCAGCCTCAATTGTGCCCCTGCCAAAGGCTAATATGCCAGCAGCCGTCTCACTCGTCAACGCTGTGACCCCGTGTCCAGCCTCCTTCCACATGCTCAGGCAACGTGTGCCCGAAGGAGTTGCAGAGCTTGTCCTGCCACCCTGGCGGCTGTGCTTTGTGGGCTGGCATATGCATTAGGGAATCTCAAGGTTGGAGAAGGCAGTTCCAAAGGAGTTTTATTGACTTTTACCTTTAAAGTGTTTTGCATCCATTAGGTGAGATTGGTGTCTGGTAGAAATGGGAAGCTCTTGCTGCCTGGGGCAGGGTGAAATTGTGTGTTCAAGGTTTGGGCGGTGGGTTGCTGCCTCTACCGTAGTTTTGCTGGTTCAAGGCCATCTGGTTTGATTTGGTTCCATGTAACCGTTGGCTCTTTTCAGAGCAGCCTGCATGTTTTACACTCTGGCCCCAGTTGGGCTTCTTCCTGTTCTGATACTAATCTTCTTTCTTATAACAAATGCTTATTGATCAGATACCCTGTGAAGAAGCCCCAGATTACGACCTCCTGCAGCAGTGTGCCCCTCACCACTTGCGGTGCCCCTCGCTTCCCCAGTGTGCAGCCAGGCCCACCTCGCACCTCCACGGAGGCCTCTGCCCGGTCCTCTCTGCTCTTCTGCTGTCTGAATTCTGGCCCCCGCCTTGTCCTTGGTCTCCCGGTGCCCCTGTTTCTGGACACTGCCTCCTGTCCATCTTCCACTAGAGTCATCGTTCCAGAGATGTACTCTCCCTCTTCTGGCCCCTTGTTTGCAGGAGGAAGCCACCCCTCCTAGGGCAGCTTGGATGGTCGTCACAGCCTGGCTTCAGCTTACCTTACAGGCTCATCTGCTGTCTCTCCCCTGCCCATCCCGTGTCCCAGTGCTCTCCAGTGTTTCTCAGTAGAGGCACTAGGGGCATTTCGAAGGAGACAGTTCCTCTTTGTGTGTAACTGGACACTTTAGCTCTCCTCAGTCATTGCCACAAGCAAAAGTGTTATGGAAAGCACACTCAGCAAGAGACCAAGCACTACTTGGAGGATTGGAGAACTCAGGTTTATTTACGCAGGCGGTCACAGTTGAGGTAGTGCGCTGGAGTTCTGGGCCCCGAGCTGAAGTTACATGAAGCTTGTATAGGAAATTTGACATCATTTCTTAACCATTGCAGCATTGGTGGGTTTGGATTCTTGGCCTACTTGACCAAAGACCATGCACAGGGAATTTACGATAAGTCATTCACAGGTGTAGAACAAAAACAGTACAACACCTGCGAGTGTTATCCTGAAGTGGCCTTCACCACAGGCAGCAGTAACTCAAGATGACTTTATGAGTTTATCTCCCTAAGAGCTATAGTTCTAAGAACTAAGCTTACAAGGTTATAGTTTAGACAGCAGTTAATTGGCCTAGCAATTGAGTGATGTAGCTAGATTTCTACAGAATTCAGAAAGTTGTAAAGTATAGGAGAATTAACCCTTTACCCCGGCATTGGTTCTTCATCATGTTCTTATAATTTCATTTTTTATATATTTTTAGTTGTAGATGGACATAATGCCTTTATTTTGTTTTATTTTTAGTTTTTCATGTGGTGCTGAGGATCGAACTCAGTGCCTCATGCATGCTAGGCAAGCACTCTACCCATCAGCCCCCGCCCTAGCCCCTAAGGTCATTTTATAATTAAGTCTGGTGTCTGTATCACAAAAATACCTCCTTGTTTCTAGAGGCCCCTTAGGCCCCACAGGGTCCCCTAGGGACTCCCCACCAGCCTCTTCTGTGCTTTGTACCTGTAGTTCTCCTGCCCATGGCCCGCCTCTGTGGAGGCCTGCACTTAGGTCCAGGCTGGGGTCTCCCCTGCAGCCCTGTTGATGCCTACATTGACAGGGTGTACCATACACAAAAGTGTCATGGACTGATCTTAAATGGCTGGCTTTGCTTCAACGCCTACAGTATCCTACAGTGCTGTACACAAAGTCTTCATGACGATCCCAGAGGGAAAGTGCTGGGACCTGCCAGTCACCTGTCAGTCTGTTGTATCCTGCCCCAGTATGTAGCTTTGCATAGCCTCTGGTACTGGACATAGGGAACGTTGCAAAGCAGGGTTCTTTTGGGACTTCATAATTTCCATAGGACAAAGAGAAAATGTGAATTACTGTTGTTGATCTTGTTAGCAGAACAGTGGTACTCCTCAGTCGACTCTTTGGATCCCTTGCAGCTTGTTTCAGAGTTTGTGCTAGACCAAATGGACCATTTCTCTCAACACCAAGGGGAATGCAATCAATAATGTTCAGCAAAGTGATGTTACTCTTCCTGAATCATAATCTTTGTTTTGAAAAGTGATTAACACAGAATCCCAAACTGCTCTTGTCTTTAGACAATCAGGTTGTCCTTATTCAGATTTATACACAGCGATTGAATCTCATTAGCCCGGATTTACACCGTATAGACCAAACGTGTACATAATTGAGATCTTGAAGAACTATATTAAATCTTCAACCATTTTAAAGGCAGTTTATCTTGGTATTTTACTTTATTTCTTAATACCAGTCTACACAGTTGATTTTCCCTCCAGCTAATATTTTCATTGTGTCCATATATTGAGATAAAACAGTTGTTGGATTTTAATAAAAGTGACATGCACAGTCCATTGCTGATGGCAATTGAATTAAAAGATGAGTGTATCTCCACCAGTGCGGGCCGTGGTGGTGTTAATTGTATGAGCTCTGACGCTGGCTGTTAACGCACACTAACAGAACTACAGTGCTGTGAATAGCGAGGGGGAGTCCTGCCCTTCTTCCCGCCCGTCACCACAGTTAACCCGGCTCAGAGGGAATTGTAGGCAGCCTAGGTTCCGATTCTTGCCTGGCCATTTCTAACCAAGTGGTTGCATCATCACTCCTCTCTGTGCCACCGTTTCCTCTTCTGTGACAGGGAGCTGACAGCAGTCCTCCCCGGCAGAGCTGCTGTGTCAGCTCCTGGCCAACCAGGGCACTGTGGCCAGCAGGACAGGCAGTGGGAGTGGGGATCACAGTGGTTTCTACTGGGCTCTTGGTGAAGGACAGGAAGATTTTGTAGGCCTCCTTCGTGCACTTACTACCTGTCAGTTGCCGGTCCTAGACATGGTAAACAGAAGCAGACCCCATTTCCACTAGTCAGCCTGTGTAAGCAACGTGGGGCCTTCTGTAGACATAGGAGGGAAACATGGGTCTCCCCCATTCTTTTTTTTTTAGAGAGAGAGAATCTTTAATATTTATTTTTTAGTTTTTTTTTCAGCAGACACAACATCTTTATTTGTATGTGGTGCTGAGGATCGAACCCGGGCCACACGCATGCCAGGCGAGTGCACTAGCTACTGCTTGAGCCACATCCCCAGCCCTCTCCCCCATTCTTGAGTGGTGTTTTAGCCGAGATTGCCCGTAGCCATCCTGTCTTCCTGTGCGGTGACTCCTTGTCCTTATTTTACAGCATGTCCATGTGTCTCCAGTTCTCGCCATCACAGTGGTGATGAGGTTTGAGTTTGGGAGTTTGCCTCCAACCAGAGGTCATAGTTTCAGTTGCAGTTAGTTCAGATCTCCTCCCTCTTGGCCATGCCTTTTCAGTCTCCTGCAGATCCCTCATCATCGCCCCAGAATGTGGGTGTGTCCTGGGGCTCCTGTTTATACCTCCTAGGTGACCTCGTGCATCCCGTGGTCAACTGTCCTATTTGCTGATGACACCAGGTTTATACCCTTAGTCCAGGCCTCTCCCTGGGCTTCAGCCCAAACCCATCTGCCTGTTGATGCTGCCACTTGATTTCCATGCTGGCCTCTCCATCATTCCGACTGTTGCCCAAACCAGAATTTGTGTGTGTGAACCCTGGGCTTTGTGCACACTGGGCAGGCACTCAGCCACTGGGCCACACCACCAGCCATGCTAGCCAGAATACTGGGAGTTGCCCTTGCCTCTTGTTTCCCTCAGACTTCATAGCCAATCTACTGGCTGATTCTGTGGGGTTTCCCTTTGAAATATATCCAGAATCCATTCCCCCCACCCCAGTCTGGCTGCCACCCTTTCTTCCCTGGTATTGCCATGTCCTCCCCTCTGTGCCTCTGGCACTGTGATCTTCTACACTGCAGCAGCTCTTTTGAATGTCCTCTTCTGCCCCAGAGGCTACTGGTCTCCATTGTATTATTAGTCTCCACCCCAGAATGTGGGCTCCAGGTCAGCAGCTGCTCTGTTCACAGCTGTATCCCCTGAGCCTGAAACAATGCCTGGCGCTGTTGAGTCCCCCAAGTGCTTACCAAGTGAAGGAATGTACTCTTTGGCAGTGTGATCCTGTTCTAGCCCTCAGAGAGTACTGCGCAGAGGCAGAAGGACTTGCCCTGGCCCCTTGCAGATGAGCAGCAAAGCTGAGGTTTGGCCTCTGTCAGTCTGACTTTTAGTGCACATGCTTTCTGCTGTACTACACAGCCTCCCATTTCTGAATGTTTCTGAGCACTGCCAGATCTCTAAGAATTTTGCTGGGACTTTGAAGTCTTACCATCTTGATTTTGTTCGTCGTTGTCAAATGTTTTTGAGTGCCTGGTTTCCCCAGGGCTTGTGCCAGTCACAGAAGATAAAAGGAGAGTCAATGCCTGGTCCCTGCCCTTCTACTCTCATGCATGAGTACATCCCACCTCGACTGGGTGCTCCCCAAGAAAAAATGGAATTCTACTCAAGGATTAGAACTGTGCCTGGCACAGAGGAGGCACTCTTTTGAGAGTCGTGGAAAGAAGGGCGAGAGGTAGGAAGACAGGTACTGTAATAAGTGCTGCGAGGCAGCTTTTCAGAGGCTGCTTTTGGCCTCAACATTGGCTGCCTGTGCTGACCTGAACTGGGCGCCATGCTGGTGTCCAGAGGATTCCGACTCTGCTCTGGGTGCTGGTTAGTTTTTGTTGTTGTTTTGTTTTGTTTTGTTTTTGCAATGTTGGGTAGGGTTAGAACCCAGGGCCTCACACATGCTGGTCAAGTGCTCTGCCACTGAACTGTCCCCAGCCAGGGTGCTAGTTAGAAATATCAGTTTCACCCCAAACCTGATGGACCAAACGGGGTTGGAGTATCCCATCCAAATGGAGTTGAGCCAGGGCCCACCCCTTGAGAAGGAAACACTACCCTGCTGGAAATACAGACCCCCAGAGAGGCTAACAAGTGGGCCATCAAGGAAGGACAAGATTCTGCCAAGCCTGAGAAAGGGAGGAGTCTACCCTGCCACCCTGCAGCTGCTGCAGCCCCTACTGCACCTACTGCCTGTGGAACTCTCTGGCCTTTTACCATGTGCTATCTCCTTGGTCCCCTCCCGCCCCCCCCCCCACCTTCAGCAGAAGGTACTGTCACCATTGTGTAGGTGGGAAACAGACTCAGGTTGAGCAGCAAAGCTGGAATCTATGGAATGCCAGCATCCTGGTCTTCTGTCACCTCTGTTGCCATCCAGGAAAAGGTGGCACAGATCTTAAAAAGCAGGAAACTCCTACAACGTGTAGGTGACTGGGGGAAAAGTGTTGAAATGAGTTTTTGCTTTTTTTAAGCTTTTTAAAAGAAAAAGCATTTTGATAAAATTTAATTTTGGTAGAAAATGCTTTCTGAAAATACTGCAGACTTTCCCGGTTCTATTTTCTTCCTCCACACAGGCTTGATCAAATGATTGTTTTGCTGATAAATTTAGTGTGCAGTTGGGACTTATATGTAGATTGTACTTACCCTCAAAGGGAGAGAGGATTTTATAGTTTCCATTCATTCTCATTAAAATCAGAACATTTGCATCTTAACTTTTACATCTTGTTCCAGGAATTTTAAGCAGTCTGATTGTATGGAAGTGGGTCGTATTAATTGCAAATAGGCTCGACATCTGCTCACTAACATGGAAGGGTTTTTTTTAGCTCTGTTTTGTTTTTATATATGATCTACCAGCGTGATTAAGTGAGAGCTGTTGGTGGTACTTTACAAAGCTGGGTTTTTCAGAGACTTGTAATGTACCCATAAAAATGAATTTAAGAGTGAATCTTTGAAACTTCTTGAACTGGGAGCATTTAAGCATCTTGGGATTGATAAATTTTTATCCACAGTCAGGGAGCTGTTTCCTATCTTTGGAGCCTCGGTTGGTCTGTTGCACATGGAACCGGGTGCAGTGGGTTCCAGGCCCTGGAATAAGGGCAGGAGAGCAGCATTTCTGTCTTGCCTCTATCTGCAGGGAGTGAATGAGGTCAGGTGTAGCAGCAGAGGAGAAAATGGGATCCAGGGTACTGGTGACTGACTGATAGGCAAGTTATTTCTTTCCCGATAGTAATATAACAGTGCTTCCCAAAGTGGGAACACATCTTTAAAAAAAAAAAACAAAAAACACTAATTCTTAAGGAAATTAGCATGCTCAGTAAGTTGAGGAAACATGCACTGGTTAAACAAAACTAAGCAGTCTCCTTTGTAGAGTCCTTTTCCGAGCCTTGAATATACTTTCTCCACAAACTGAGTCTTCAAGAGAAGAACATTTCATGTACTTTCCCAGATATATTTGCCCTCAGACCCCTTTTCACAGAATACACTTTGGGATATGTTATCGTGGAGAACACTTCAAATACTTACCTTAAAATGAAGAACACAAGCATCTAATTACTACTTGGATGATGTAGTTTAATGTAGGGGTGGCTCCCCAGGGTGGCTGAAAACCTCACCCCTCTGGACTTTGCAGGACCTGGCTTTTTCAAAACTGTCAGTTCCAAGCCAGTGGTGTCACTGGCTCAGTTGGGGAGCCAGAGGGAAGGTGAGGCCTCTGCGTGTTTGTGCATTCCATATTTGACAAAGAAGAGGGTGACAGGTGATTAGCAGCTGCAGCCAAAGAAAGACAAGGAAAATACAGAAATGGTTCTAGCTAGAGTAACATTTTCCCTACAGTAGTTTCTTGACCCTGGCACAGCACCTGCCACCTAGAAGGTCTTAGTGTTTGTTGAATGAATAAATTGTTAGTTGCTCTGAGGTCTTTGCTAAAAGACTGCTAGGCCATCTTACTGTGCTTCAGGTTAGTTGCATGTACATAATCTTCTTAATTTTTTTTTTAATTTTTAGTCGTAGATGGATACAGTACCTTTATTTTATTTATTTATGTGGTGCAGAGGATCGAACGCAATGCCCCACACATTCAAGGCAAGTGCTCTATGACCAAGCCCCAGCCCCAGCCCAACATGTACATGATGTTTCATGCCTTCTGGAGTTAAGGGTCAGAACATGCCCTGACAAATGTCCTTCTCAACAAAAGTATCACTGCCTCGCTGCACAGCACGTGCTCCAGGCACGGTTACTCTAGGAGCAGGAAGCGATCTGAACCGATGGAGCCAAACACTTTCTCTGTCTCTTGGAACTAGTGACAGAGAGTTGACAGCTCTAAGAAGAGGTGTCTGCTGCTATGGGAGCCAGCAGAGTTGATGACAAGAGGGCTGACGCTGCAGCTCCAACCTTCGGCCTCCATCCCGTTAACTTCTGGCTTTGGAAGCACCAGCATCTAGGTCGCATTGCCATAGTCCTCCGAGGGTTTAGTAGCACCGATCTCCCATTTAGTCCCTCCTCCAGCAGACTGTCTTGTTACCCAAAGGAAGACTCACTCACTCACCTTTAATATGGGGAAATCATTTAGAGCACTTAATTTGGGTTGATTCTTTATTGGTGCACTATTGCAATTAAGTTAGATTAATGAAAGGTAAATTCCAGTCTATACATGAAAAAAAATCTCTTGTAAAGATCCTAATTAGAATGTGTGTTTATTTAGCCTCTCATGGTTTAATTGCATCCCATCTTGCTATTTACAAACAGGCATCATTAAAGAATAATGAGTATGTGAAGAGCATTAAAACTAGCAGCAGATGCGGTAACTGGAGGTGGGGGCAGGGGGCGAGGTGCTGGTTGTATGGGTTTGGAAAGAAAGGGGAGTGCAGGACATCCCTGTCACCCTTCGGAGGCCAAGGGTAGACCTTGTGCGTGCAAGGCAGCAGCTTATCCTTGTGTGAGGCAGCAGAGTTGGGCTGCTTTTAATGTCACAGCAGCATTATCTGTAGAGGTGAACAGTCAACACACACACTTAGCCAGGTGCTTAGGTGGGAAGCTGCTTCAGCCCCGTGCCAGGCAGACTCCAGATCCTGGAGGGTCCCTGGGGAGCTGAAGGCAGCGTGCAGGCTGTGGCCTTCCTAGCACAGAGCAGCCCCAGCAGGCCCTTCAGCCGGCGCACGGAAACAAGTATGAAATAAATTGAGAAATAGGTTTATGACATTTCTTGGGCACCCCTAAAATATCTCATTCCAGTTTTACAAAATTAACAGTTGCTTCTTGTAGTAACAATGCAATTTTGTCTTTAGGTGGATGCTTAGTTGATTATATTCTATTCTAACCTGATTTTAAAGGTAGGAAAGACTCTGGATAGCAGTGAAGCAAAAGCCAAGAGAACACACGGGAACCCACTAATAATAATATATTCCGATCATTTGTTGCATAATGCTCTCATTCTTTGTATAAAATAAAGTTTTACAGGGCTGGGGGTGAAAACTCAGTGGTAGAGTGTGTGCTTAGTTTTGCAAAGTCCTGGGTCCAATCCCAATCACCAAAAAATAAATCAATAAGATAATTAAGTAAATTTTCAAACTAATTGAATGAAAGTCATGGGTAGAAGTAGTGAATCTGAGAAGCATCTTCAATCCTGATTTTACAGAATTCCTGTGCCTTGGTTTCCCCTTCTGTTATGGTTATCATTGCAAACAGTTTTGTAAATGCATTCTTTATAAATGCAAATTTCTAGTATCCAAACTATATTAAAGCCTTAGATTTCTCAAGGGATTCCTAGGTGGGTTGAAGTCCAGGGTTTAATTTATTTAAAATTGGGTTATAGAAATTCAGTTTTTGGTATAGGTGTGTTATATTTTTCTTCAAGCAAATTTGGTTTAATTTTAAGTCACTATACAGAGAAGCAAAAAAAAAAAGTTTTTTGATATTCTAACTACCACATGTATTTAAGGACGCAGATAGCTGCATTATCAAACACAGAAGAATCCAAACAGGAATGTGTAGGTGTCTCTCTTGTAGTTGTTAACTTGCAACTGTTCCATTTTCAGCTCACAGAACTGTGGGGCATATTTTTCCATTCATATTAATTGGATTTTAAAGTGACCTTGTCCGTGTATTGATTTGAATTAAAATTTTCTACATCAAGGTCAAGTTGGCATACATCCTACCGATGAGATTAAAAAGCCAGGTGCTGCCTAACAGGGTATCAACAAAAGAAATGGGGATTTCAGGTTTACCCCAGAGGACACCATGGTGCCATCCTAACCCAAGCAGTGGGTGCGTGGGCACCACCTTTGCCTGGACTTGCCTAGCCTCTCATGGAGACAGCCCCTCTTGCAGTTCCTGAGCCTGACTCTTTCCAGGAAGAGCATCCCAAGCTCCTTTTAGCCTGGACGAATGTTGCTCAGGGTGCAGGCCACTGAGAAACAGGACTGTTTATTGAGTGGAACTGTCTCGCCAGCCCTCAGCCATGAGGTCCGATCTGACACCCACTCGTATTTCAAAGGAAGTGATTCCCCCTCCTCATTTCCCCTTCTTCTTTCTCATCTCATTTCAGTAAATGGCAGAACCATTTACCTCGTGTTCAAACCATAAAACCCTTTTCTCACCTCTCATACCCAGTCCCTCAGCAGGTGCTGGCGGTTGGCAGGCCCTGGCTTCTCCCTTGCCTGTTACCACCATGCCACTTGGAGCTGCCGTCTTCCCCTTTCAGGGCTTCCCCATTCCCTCTCTTGACCCCTCCACAGAGCAGCCAGGGCTGTTTGTTAAAGCACATGTCAGACATGTCGAAACTCCCCACATCACCAGGCAAGACCAAACTCCTTATCAGAGCCCCAGAAGCTTTTCCTACCTGCCTGGCCCTCCTTAGCCTCTCCTGCATGCCTGACCTGCTTTCTGCCCCTCCTCAGCTGGGCCACTCTGCCCTACCCCACATTTGCCCTGGACTACCCTGGTCTTACCCAGGAGGCTTCAGCCAAACTTGAACCAACCCCCTTGCCCAGCTTTCTTGTCTTCAGAGTCTCAGAAGAGTACATATTTTTGCCCACCACCCGCAGAGTGTCCAGTTGTAAGAGCTTTGTTGACTGTCCCATCGGCAGCCCTCGCTGCAACACCTGGCACGTGAACACTTGAGGGAACTAACAGATGAACAACCCGATTAAGGTGTCATTTTTCACATTCATTTCTAAACTGCCCCTTTTGTTCACTTCCTTCATAACTCTGCAATTTAGATTTGTTCCTTTATACACGCACTGGCCGCTTGGCTTCTCTAGGCCATTGCTTGTGGACGTCTGCTTCATTCATCTCTGTGGGGCCTAGCGCCTTACGTGCATATGACGGGCACGTGATAGATGGTTGGTTGGACAGATGGAAGGTGGAAAGGAACAGGCAGGCGAGCCTGTTGCAGCCCAGGGCAGTTCAGGTTTCCAGTGTACGTCTCTCTGCCTCCTGCCTTTCTCCATCCCTTATTTGTTCCCCTTGTGTCTGCATGGCTTCTTCCTTTTTGTTCCCCATTTACTCCTCATGTTTTCCTGTCCAAATTCTAGAAAGAGGCAGTTTTACTGACTTAAGCAGTTTGGGCAGGGCCTGCTTTCCCAGCCACTGTGTCATGCCCTGGGCCTGGTATCCATGTGTCGTGATGTGGATGTGAGGTGTCCCCCAAAAACTCATGTGTGAGACAATGCAAGAAGGTTCAAAGAAGAGAGATTGGGTGTGAGAGCCTTAACCCAGTTAGTGAATTAATCCCCTGGTGGGATTAGCTGAAGGTGGTAGGTGTGGCTGGAGGAGTATAAACTTTGGATCTAGTGAGTGGAGTCTCTCTCTCTTTCTCTGCTTTCTGAGTATCTTTTGAGCTGCTTCCCTCCACCACACTCTTCTGCCATGATGTCCTGCCTCACCTCGCGCCTGGTTGTCTGTGGACTGAGACGTCTGAAACCAGGAGCCCACAAATAAACTCTCACTCCTCTACAATTGTTTTGGTCAGACCTTTTGGGCACAGCAGTGAAAAGGCTGACTAAAACAGCTGCTGCCCCATGAGCCGGGAGTGTCCTGTGTGGTGGCTTCACCTGTGCAGACTCCTCTTCAGAGCTGTTAGGTATTTCCAGGATGTTCAAGAAAACCACGGCAGGTGCTCCTTCTGCCAGCTACCCTGTGTCCCGCCTGCCTGCGTAAGGTCCCTAGGGAATGGCGCTGTTTTTCGTGTGGCTAGGCCTGCACACACCTTTTCCCTCAAAGGGCTTGGGTGTGGATTTGAATGTATGCTTTATAAACTAAAGTGGACCGAATTTTACTGTGGCAGTTTGGGGGGATTTTGCATAACACTGCAAGGGAAGCCCAGAGGGAGCACCAACCAAGAGCAGGAAGCAAATTCTCTGTTCTTTTTGTTTCTTTATAATTGTGTGTGGATTTTTGTTGTGGGGAAGACAAGATAAGATCTGAACATTTTTTTATTTTTAATATAAAATGGGAAATTATTTTATAATCCTTCCTTATCATGAAACTTGGCAAATGGATGCACCCCTCTGAAGACATTTCCCAGAAACCATGACAGTTGGGATTGAGAAGAGAGGACTGAGTTAAGGCAAAATAAGAAGTGCCTGGATTTCGAACATTGATGGCTCATTAGCAAATGATTCCAATTTATTCATCAATGAAATAAGCCACCTAATGAAAAATAAACCTTATTAGGCAGGTGTATAGGAACTATTAAAAATAATGGCAGCAGTGATACTAATAATTGCTGCTGTGCGATGAGCACCAGTCGTGATGTGCTAGACCCTTGGTAGCACAGCTGTGCTGTCCTGCAGAGGATTCTGCCATGGAGCTGAGGAGGTCAAGGCCGCTGGGCTGCTCCCCAGCCACACTGCTCCATCTGTACACAGGAGAATCTGAACTTGGGTCCCAGATTCCGAAGCCCTGGCTCTTGCCTCTTTCCATGCTGCCTTTCCCTGTGATGAAGAGAAGCCCTGCAGGAGCCCTGACTGAGCCCCTGCCATGTGACAGTCATTCTCCTGGTCCACAGGTGAGGGAACGGGCTTGCCTGCCATCACATAGCCAAACTCAGGCCTGTTTTTCTCCAGATCTGTGGCCATGACTCTTGCTCTTGCCCTGCTGGTGAGTGGTTTCCTGACTTGTAGGTGGATAGAACCTGCAGGCAGCCTCCTTTTCCCTGGCCCTTGTCACAAGGAAAAGCAGGCTTGGGCTCTTAGAGCCACAAGGACGTGGTCCCTGTGTGGGAGTCGCTTCTGCTTTGCTTCCTTCCCCACATCGAATTGCTTCACAGGGTGTCACATTTTGTCAGCAGAGGTATCCCTGGGTCCCCCTGTTGAGCAGCAAAGTCAGCGGCCTTGAGCACGAAAGAACTGTGGTTTTCTGTGTGACAGTGCTTCCAAGTCACACTGCCCCATTTTCTTTTTATGGTGTTCCTCAGGGTCCAGTGGCCTCTTTAGCCCCCAGCAGACAGTCTTTCCTCTGGGCCTCAGCCTTGCTGGGGCTCCAGCCTTTGGCTCCATTGGGTCTCGGTTTCCAAGAGAGGCAACATTCCCACCCCCTTGCCTCTGAGTTCCCAGGCCTGTCACCACTACAGCTTCCCAAGCTGCTGTTCAGAGGACAGTTCTGCCCAGCCCAGCTCCTCCAGGGCTACCATACCAGCAGCTGTGCAGAATTCCACACGCTGACTTTAAAAAAAAAACATTAAAATTAGATGAAGTAGGTACTTTATTAGAATCTTATGGTGGGGTGAGGAGTGCATGTAAAAAGCCATTTGTGAGGGGACCCAGGGGTCCTGCAGAGCAGGATTTTGAGCCATTTAGCAGAGTGCCAGGGAAGATTGCTGGTGGCTGAAACATTTCAGTGACCCTTGAGTCTGGTCACCCTTGCTTGTGTGTGAATCATGGGGGCCAGGCAGGAGCTGGGGAAATTGCATGAGGCAGCTTCTGGCCCTGCCCTGAAAAACAGACACCTTGGACTCAAAGCTTTGGAAACCTCAGCTTCCTCTGTTAAGAATGGGATTGAGGGGGCCAGGGCTGTAGCTCAGTGATAGAGCGCTTGCTTAGCATGTGTGAGGCCATGGGTTTGCTCCCCAGCACCACATAAAACTAAGTAAACAAAATAAAGGCATTGTGTCCATCTACAACTAAAAATACTTAAAAAAAAAAAAAAAAAAAGGAAGAAGAAGAAGAATGGAATTGAGAGCCCTGCTTGGACAGCATCCCTAGTTCCTAGAGGAGAAAGCCACAGCCCCTGAGCACACCCCTGTCCTCGTTATGGAGCAAAGGGGGAGAGCTGTGTAATTTGGAAAGGAGACCCCAGGAGTCCGTGAGAAACCAGGGTGGCCCTGATGCTTTTTTCAGGCCACATCTGAAAGCATCTCTTGGAGGAGCGTCCGTAGGAGTAGGGAAGCTCGTCTATACAGCCACCTCTACCCTGACCCAAGCCTCCTCTGCTAAATGCCCTCTCCCTCGAGATTCCCCCTGGTGCAGCGCTCAGGTGCCCTCCACTTACCTCAGGCACGTTGGTCGTTTTTGTCACCTTTTTCAAGGTAGGGGCCATATTTGATACTTTTGACATCCCTAGACCTCAGTTTACCTCTTTAAAACATGGGAGAGTTGGGAAAAATGGTTTTCTGAATCCTTTGCAGTGCCACAGTTACCTACTCCTCTGACTCAAGTGTCTCAGGCCAGTGGCTCGCGGTGCAGACATTAGTTGAGATGTTCGCCGTGGCCTGCTCTCCCTTTAGAACTAGCACTTAGGGAAGCCTCTTGACACTGCATGGAAAAAAAAAACACTCCTAAACCTCCTTTAGGTCTCTTCCTGCCTCTCTTCTCACCCCTTTCTTTCTTGTTTTTTTCTTTTCTTTTTATACCTTCACTTTGAAAAACATCATTTGAGTGACAGCAGACCCCGTAAGGACGCCTGCACATCAGAGTCTTACCTTGCTTGTATGTGGAAAACAGCATTGTGGTTGGCTTTATGTTAATAATCGGCTTCTTTTTTAAAATGATATATCCCCTCCCCTAGCAGGCCCCAGACATGCAGCCAGTCTGGGTGGCAGGCCCTGCGCGGTCGCCTTCAGCTCGTACGCCCATGCTTCCTACCAGGGCAGGGTGCTGTCTGGACCTGGGCCCCTCAGCACTGGTCAGCACACCACCCTGGGTCCTGGCCACAGTGTTGCTCAGTTTGTAGGTGCTTTGCCCTGGTCAGCCTGCCCTTGGAAGGAATAAGGGTTTGAGTGATCTGCTTCTCTCACCTTGGAGGTGCACTACCAGCAGGGTAACATCTCAACCATCAGAAGTGTTGGGTTTTTTTTTTTTTTTTTTTTTTTTTTTTTTTTTTTTTTTTGTCATGCCAGGGATTGAACTCAAAGGCACTTAACCTCTGAGTTCTCTGAGCCACATCCCCTGCCCTTTTTTATATTTTATTTAGAGACAGGGCCTCGCTGAGTTGCTGAGGCTGGCCTCACGCTCCCAAGCTTCTGGGATTACAGGCATGGGCCACCACACCCAACTCTGTGTTGGTGGTAGAACCTGGCCAGGGGCTGGCAGTCCGCACTTCCAAACACTCTCAGGAAGTGGGGACGTACCGACTGCCTGCTCAGGAAGGAGGGTGCTCGCTTTGACTCTGTACAGCATGCCACTTGAACACTCACCAGCACCAGCCACCTCAGGAAGAGTGATGAGCTCTCAGGAGATGTGCAGTTCAGTCTAGAACAGTGTTGCCTTGGCAACAGCAGGCGTGCTTCATTACCAGATGGTGTTAGCGTTTATCTGTGGCTTCCCATAGCCGTTGCCAAAATCCAACCCATAACAGTCAGCGGGCATCTTGCTTCTGACCATGGTAGCATTGGCTAGTTTGTGGAAAGATGTCCATTGGCCTGTCTGTGACACATTGTCATATTAGTCTGTCAGAAGTCCAAGGTCACTACAACCTGGCATCCCCATACACTAGAAACTTGCACATTCCTGAGTCGTGAGAATCTGACTCACTGTGGAGTGACATTGGTGCGGGAAGGATACTGCAGAACAAGCCTGGAGCTCATCTTGATGGCACAGCCAGAGGGCTGGGTCTCCTGCCCTGTCACACCACACTCAGAGGCTCTGTTGAGTGCCTCGCCTCAGGATGTGCTTGATCTGGACCCCCTCTCAATCTCCTCAGCTGGCCCCTCTGCATTTCATTTTGCAGCTGTGCAAACAGGCATGAGCGGCTATCTGACTTGCCCTGGGCACACTGCCTGGATATGGCACCTGCAAGGCAGAACCATTTGCAAAAGCACAGGCACAAAATCTGTACACCAAGTGGTAGTCTCTGGGGTCAGCGAAACCTGGCGGATCAGTGTTGGCAGCTTCGCATGCCTGACCTGCAGACGTGCATGCTCCTGTCTGGCACTCACTCATCAGACCCCACAGTATTGCCCAACTTTCTGGGCCCAGCACCACCATCATCCCATCCCCAGCCACCCTGCGGCCAGCTATGACAGCAGAAGGGAAGATAAGTGGCAAGTTCACCAACATGGAGTTGGTAGCAGGTCTGGCTCCAGCCATGATATTAACTGGCTTCAAGTCATGCCACCTCAGGAAAGTGCAAACAAGGGCTCCAGCTGAGTGACACTAGCTTCCACTGAGCGCTTCCTCTGTGCTGCCCCCTCCGTCAGGGCATCATCTCATAGGACTCCTCCCAGCCTTTCTGAGATGGAGGAAGCTGACGTTGAGAGAACGTGAGGATCAGGGCCAAGCTCTCCAGGGGCACAGCCAAGTCTTAACTCCTTGTGTGTCTATTCCAAAGCCTTCAAAACTCTGCATGGTGTCACCACAACCATGTTATACATTCAGAAAGCCCTAGTTCTGTGCCTCTGCAGGGCCCTTATTTTTCACAAAGCTCCTTTCTGGCTTTGTGAAAAATAAAAATTGACAAACTTCATAGAGTTTGGTAGATTTGAAAGATGGTAAAAGTCAAACCAGTGCAAGACATCACGGCACTGATGGTCCACAAACCACTGCAGCCCCAAATGTGGTCTTGCCCCAAACAACCAAACCTGAGCCTCATCTAATTGCCAGTTTGTAGGAAGCCCAGAGTAAGAAAGAACATGTTAAAGTGCACCACAGGGACATTGCCAGCAAATCCAGCCTGGAAACCTCTAAAAATAATCCAGTTTCTTTAATAAAATGCAGTGAGGGAGGAGCCTTCCCATTTAGACGAGACTTAAGAGATGTGTTAACCAGTCACACCTGTGGACCATATATGGATCTTAATAGAAGCAAAAAAATTTTAAGTGACTGTTTAAGAGATTGTTTTCATCACTGTGACCAAAAGACGCAACAAGAGCAACGTAGAGGAAGAAAAGATTGATTTTTGGCTCACCATTTCAGAGGTTCAGTTCATGATCAGCCAACTCCACAGGTTGACTCAAGGTGAGACAGAGCATCATGGCAGAAGGGAGTGGTGAGGAAAGCAGCTCAGGAGATGGCATTCAGGAAGCAGAGAGCTCTGCTCACCAGGGACAAAACATGACCCCAAATGCATACCCCTAGGGAACTGCTTCCTCCAGTCACACCCTGCCTGCTCTTAGCCACCACCCAGTTAATCCATTCAAGTGGATTAGTTCCACTGATTAGATTTTGGCTCTCATAATCTGATCGTTTCACTTCTGAAAATTCATTGCCTCTCACATGAGTTTTTGGGGGACACCTCATATCCAACCTTATAACAGTGACATTGATGAGACTGGAAATCTGAATAGGCTCAACTGGGTGTTTGATGATACTGGAGAGGCTTTGTTTGGGTGTGGGGTGGCATCATGGTTATGCTCTTCTGTTTTCAGGGCCCTTATCTTCTAGAGATATATATGCAACTATTTAACTTAGAAAGGATAGCATGCTCTGGGGGTGTGGCCCAGTGGTAACACTCGTCTGGCATATGTGAGGCACTGGGTTCCATCCTCAGCACCACATAAAAATAAGTAAATAAAAAAAATAAAGGTATCATGTCCATCTACGATTTTAAAATATTTAAAAAAAAAAAAAAAAGAATGGCTTTCCTCTTAGGAAAAAAAAAAAAGATACCATGTCTATTAGTTGTTGCAAAATAACATAGGGAGGGAAAGGGAGATCTAGGTGAAAGGGGTTGGTAATTGTTGCAGTTTGAATGAACCCATGGGAATCCTTCATACTCTATCACTTTCTCTTGTATGTTTTTAAATCTTCTATAATAAAAGGGTTTATAAAAACTACATTGGGAGGGCTAGGGCTGTAGCTCAGTGGCAGAGCGTTTGCCCAGCATGGGTGAGATACTGGGTTTGATCTTTAGCATCATATGTAAAAAAATAAATAAACAAATAAAATAAAGGCATACTGTCCATCTACAACTACAAAAATAATAATAATAAATAAATACTACATTGGTGTTGGGGTAGATGTTGGATTTAGTATGTTTTATTTTGCTTCTGTTCAGTGACTTGCATAAATGGCATGAACAGAATGAAAAAGGTATGTGTGGACCATTCTAATTGGCTCTGCCCTTGTAGGTAGCAGTTTGGCAGATGGTTTCAGAAACCTTAAAATATTTGTACTGTTTGCCCTGGTAATGTCAAGTCTGCAAATGTACCATAAGGTAGAAACAGTCCCAAATACAGTGGAAGCTTTTTAACAGAAGTGCACATCGCAGCCGGGTTTTTATTAGAGGAAACTTGGAAGCAAGTTAAATTCCAACAACAGGAGAAGGATTAAAAGATCAGTCTGTCACCCTCTAGAACTGCCCACATCACCTCACAGTGCCTAGCAGTTGAGAGCAATGCCTGTCATAATTTTAAGTAAAATTCTGATTTGAAATTATGTGCATATAGTTTTAATTATAACCATCTAGAAATTCAGAAATCTTTGGTAATAAAAGTACTAAAGTGGGGGATAGAGCTCAGTTGGTAGAGTGATTGCCTAGCATGCACAAGGCCCTGGGTTCAATCCCCAGCCCAAACAAACAAACAAAAAAAACACTAAAGGGGGGCTGGGTGGTGGCTCAGTGGCAGAGCACTTACCTAGTGTGTATGAGACACTGGGTTTGATTTTCAGCACTGCATATAAATAAATAAAATAAAGGTCCATTGACAACTAAAAAATAAAAATACTAAAGGAAGGTCCCCAAAATGTGAATGGGATTATCTTTGAATGGGAAGAACAATTTATCTTCTTTTTTCTCTAATTTTAGAGTTTTGCATAATAACATTTTTTTCACTTTTTAAGCTTTAGCTGGCTTTAAAATACCAAAATTAACTTTAAAAAATTGTAATATAAAATTTCTGATGTCTTTAGGGTGTTTCTGAAATCCACCTTGAGAAACTTAAGAAATTATGACAATTTGACAGTAGTCAGCTAGATTTGGTGTTTTGAAGAAACAGTTTTTAATTATCCATGCTTCTTGCAAAAGAGGGTTAAAATATTCAGTTAGAAATGGTGGCCCTCCTGCAGAAAGTTTGAAGCCTGCCTCCACTCAGCCCAGGGCCAGGCCACCTCCCTGGTCCTCATTGCAACACCGAGACCCTGTTATTTTCCTCCCCTCCCTCCTTCCCTTACAGTAGGCTGCTTTTGACTTAAGAGTTGCTGACCCTACCACTGTGGTTTATTGGCATCCTTATAAGTAATGATTCTCAGTCACTCAAAAAAGAACCTACTGAATGTTACCTGGTGTGCACAGAAATAGGTGTTTATTAGCGCTCCCTTAAATGTAAACAAATGTGTTGCCTCCCATTCTCACCCTACTTCTTTTCTGTGCTGGTTTAGGCATATGGAAACAGGTGTCAACCCAGCACTCAAAATTATTGAAGGAGGGCTGGGGTTGGAGGTATAAGCTTAGTGGCAGAGACCTTGCTTAGCATAGCGAGACCATGGATTCCACCCCAGCATCACAAAAAATAAATAAATAAAGTTGTTGAAGGAGCCAGATATTGAGTTGTTCATGGGCACCCAAGAGTACTCAAGGGAAGAGGACCGCAGCCGCTAGGCCGGCCAGTTGAAAAACTGCAAGAAATAGGGAAATAAGGAAGTGTGGCCCAAGGTGGCAATTCTAGAAACTGACAGCAGGTTGGTGTCAAAGGATTGGTATTGCCATGTGGGACTGAGGCTTTTGTCTTTTGCAGACCAGCAGGGCCGGCTTTCAGCTAATTCTGTGATGTCAGGCCCCACGGGAACAACCCAGACCCGCAGGCCTTGAACGGGTCCTGGATCAGGTCTACCTCCAGGGTCTCATCTAGGAACTGAGAAAAAGACTTAGCAAAGTATCAGAAATTTCCCAAGCCCCTGGAGAAAGGGCAGTGCTGTTGCTATTCTTGGTGCTGAGTCCATCCCGAGCGAGCGCAGCGGGCTTCTCTCTCCCTGGCACATATGAAGGTGCACTTTTTTTAGGTGTTTTTTTAATCCATAATACGTGCTCAGGTTCTAAGAGAGTAAGAGCACTTAAATGTGTTTCCAGGATCATGTTTCTTTTTCTGGAGATAAAACCAAGCAACTTCCTTTTACCTTCAGACTGTATTTTGGTACTACTTCTCCACTTTCTACCAGCTGCTATAAATAGATGGTTCATCCGTGGGGTCCTTGTGCCGGCACTGACTCTCCGTATTGTGCACTCTCCATGTTCCCTGGATATAAATAGGGCCATGCTAGTATGAAAATAAATGTGCTCGCTGAGTCCTAGAATGCCAGAATTATAGGATCCTAGCCTTCGGAAAAAGATGATGAGTCTATCTTAAGATGGTAGGGGGTGGATACTTTATCTAGCAGATAGTAAACATACGCAAAAATTACCCAGAATGTTTATAAGCCAGAAATACAGATAAATTCAGGGAGGTCAGATGAGCTGGGCCACAGCACCCTTCAGTGGTTACAGGAAAATCCTGAGTTGTGGAGTGCCTCAGGCAAAGGCTCCATGTCCCTCCAGTTGTCCCCTGCAGCCTCACTCAGAAGCAGCCTAGCCAGGTAACTGTTGTTCTTCCAGTGCTGTCAGCTGGGAGTGATCTGCATGTTCAGTGTGTGCTTGTGTTTTGACAGGTGACCTTGGGGAAGGTGTTGAGAGTGATCGTGGTCATGAGGAGCCTGTTCATTGACCGAACAATAGTGAAGGGGTATAACGAAAACGTCTACATGGAGGACGGCAAGGTGAGTGCTCTGCAGTCTTGGGGTTGTGTAGTGCTGTTCTGTCTTGTTCTTTATTTTCTGTATTCCACAACAAATAGAGTCCCAGATGAATGGCATTAAAAACTAGCGATCATAGCCAAAATGATCGACAGACAGAGGTTTGTCAGCGTGAAGATGAACGTGTACAAAAACATTCCACTCTCTCTACTTGCATTTTTCATCAAGCTCCTGCTTTTCCTCTAAGCCTGATGCCCTTAGTTGAATTTCTAATTCATCACCTTAGACCCCGGCTGCCTCATTAAACATGTCTTCTGAGGAAATAGATTTTTTCCCCCAAAGTCAGTCCGTACATCAATAGCCCAGGGTTCAGCATTTCGCTTTTCCTAGAACCAAGAGGAAATGCGAGCTGATTTGACACAACTTGATGCCACTCTTTCCACAAAACTAACAAGGAGCCTTCAGGAAGTTGCCTACTCACAGCCACAGATGCTGACGCCACTGTGGAAGGAGGACACGTGCTGTCCAGGGTGTCTGTTCTGTGGGAGGCTCACCTGGGTGGACCCCTAGTCTCTTGTGACTCCACACTCTCCATATGGCTCTATAGAGCAGCCAGGGTCTTAATGGGAGCTGATAGCTTTCATTTGTGCTGCCTCCCAAGCGTAATGAGCAGCCTTTCCAGAGACTCCCAGGTCCTCCCAGTCCTCACGATGCCCCCTCTCAGGAGTCACCCCCACCGCCCCCCCAACTCTCACTCAGACTAAAAAGTTTGTTACTAGTTCTCACCCCACAGTGACCATGGTGCATTGAGAATAGAAGGTTCTTCAGAAACAGGTGGAAATGTGCTTAGCAAAGGACGTCGTATTACACGAGCTGCAGCCCATGGTGTAACGTCTGCGTTTTGAGCAAGTCACCCACATCCCAATGTCCATGTGCGTGCTGGCCATGTGGAGAGTCACTCGTCCTCTAGCTCTCATCAGTCTCTGCACCAGAGCAGGTCATTCGTTGAGGGGAGATTTCCGTTTTTCTTTGGGAAAAATCAAACTGTCCTTGGAGGAAACATGGAGGCGGGGGTGAGCAGTCAGGCAGGTGTGGCCTGCGAATGGCTCTAAACTCTGGCAGCAGCTCCAGAAGGAAGTCCATGCACTGTCCACAACTGACGCCTCTCCAGGTCGGTGCATACCCTGCAGTGGGACCTGGCCACTTAGAGGTTCCTTGGGTCTCTCCAAGGTTGATGACGTGTAGTCACACCTGGTCTGACTGACAGGTGAACTGGGAAGAAGGGTCAACTATAATCAGGACCATTCTCATCAGTCACCAAGTCATGATGCCAGTGAGGCATACTCGAGCGCAGAGGAGGACTGGATTTTACCTGCTTTGCCTGATACCCTCAACCTTTCATTGATTTAAGTGCCCTATACTGAGAGTGTCCAAAACAACATACAACCAGCACTTAGCCTCTGCCGCTTGGTCAGTGCCGGGTAGACGATGGCTAGGGTTCCTTTTATTCTGCACTTAAGCATGAGCATTGGACAGCCCTCTCTTATGTACACCTCTAAAACTTCTCCGATGCCCTCTTCCCACACCGCAGATACTTCTTCTCGCCCATCTCCTTGACCTGGGGCTCCCCAGGGTCTCCCGCCCCCTCCCCTTGGCCACTGTGGTCCAAACATGGATCACTCGTTCAGACCTCCTCTCCCTGACCCTCAGATCCCACCAGGCCAGACCCAGGCTCATCGTATGTCTCCCTACACTCACTTCCCTCCTCTTCTGATGTTGGTCACCACATCACCTCCTGACTGCTGGAACTTTGCTTCCTTCATCCCCCACGGCTGATCTGTCAGCTGGTACTCGCCCATGCATGCGCTCTGCTTCAGTGCTCATCATCTCTGAGCTGAACACCTGCTCTCCCTGCCTGGAGTCCCATCTCTGGTCTCCCTTCCCTCCCAGTTTGTCCTGCCCTTGGCTTTCGGGGCCGCCTCCCTAAAATACACATCCTCACAGGTGACTCTCTTGCTTTTTACCCTCCCCTGCTGCTTGGAACAGCCCTCCCCAAAGTAAGAAAGCAGGATGGCAGTGGGCGCTGGGCTCAGAGCAGTCCACAGTCAAACAAGCTTGAGAAACACCTGTTAGAGAAAGTTGGTCCTGTTTTTTGTTTGGGGTGCTGGGGATGGAACCCCGGGCCTCATGTGTTCAGCATGTACTCCCCCACTGAGCTGCAGACTGCAGAGATCCCAGGGCCGTGAGCGCTATGTGCCTTGTCTGGAAGGGAGCTCACTGTGCGCAAGATGTTTCTATCTTACTGGGTCACCGAGCTCCTTCCTCCACCCTTTATTCTTAGAGCATATTGTGACGCTGGCATTTTTCAGAACACACTTCTGAGAACTCCACTTGCAGACTAAACCCCATCTCCTCCTCAGGGTGCGCACTGGTGACTTGGCTTTCTCCGCCTCCTCTGCTGCTGTCTACACCATCCCATCTCACTCCCCGGCTTCGGGCTGCCCAGGACTCCAGGACATGCCCCGCTCCAGCCCACCTTTCCCTGGGATGGCTGCCCCTGTGGTCCACCTGACAAGGCCCTTCTCTCCCCTTTACACTTGCCTAACACAGTCGTCTTATCTGTCCCATTGTCCTAGGGGCCTGTTATGGTGACATGTGCTCATGAGCATGGGCTCCGGAGGTGGCAGAGCTGGGTGCACCTCCACTCCCGGCACAGAGGGGTCACATCAGACTCTTGAGCACCTGTTTGCCAGTTCTAGAATTAATTAGTATGGTGTGCTTGCTTACCTGTCCCTCTTGCAACTAATAGAAATGCCGGTGACAGTAGCATGTCTTGTCTGGTGGCATGACCGTTCAGACATTGCCTGCCTGGCTGTGGGCTCCCCAGCTGTCTCGTCTCGCAGGTGAAGGAATGGGCTGTAGGGGGGTGGATCCCTGTGCCCACAGCCTCGCAGAGCCAGGTCTCAAACTTGCATTGAGCTGGAGCTCCCAAGGGCATAGACCCTGTCCTGTGACTCTGCTGTGTCCCTAGGGTAATCCTCAGTGCTTGGAACACAGCAGCAGCCTGAGCACATGTGGGAGGCACGGGGAAGCAGCCTGCGTGGAGTATGCAGTTGCGTGTTGAAGTGTCTTGCACATTTCAAATGCAATGTAACATTTGGAAGGCACCATTGGAACCTAAGGCGTGGCCTACAAGAACAGATCGTCACTTGAGTTTTGTTATTGCAAAGATGCAGCCCTGCATTGGCTGAGTTGGTGCGGAAGTGGCTGGGGGGTGGCAGTGTTTTGTTGTAATCTCCCAGAAACAGCCTTAGGGCTCTGGATGAAGCTCAGAGGGCTCGCCTCTGCCTCTGCCCACCACGCAGCTGGCACTTTCTAAATGGTTTCATTATCCCCCTTACTGTGGGAGTGCTCCTCGCCACCCCCAGGTTGCAGACCCAGCAGGGCTTTTCGCCTGCAGAACCTGTCCCAGCAAGACTCTGCTTTGCCCTCTGCAGAACAGCCACCACCCTGACGCCCTGTCTCTTCACCTGTAATGCGTGTTTTGATACCGAACACCAGTAGCCTGATGGCTCTAATAGAAAACACAAATGCTGCTCCGACTCGCCCACTGCTCTTCACTGCCATCTGGGAGTCAGAGCCGTGGCCGTGACTCAGCATGTCAAAAGGCGGGATCTAGAGCAACACCTGGCCATTGTCCCGATCCTAAGCCATCAGGCTTCACTGAAAAAATTTAAGTGTCTCAGTTGGATTTGTCTTATTAGGGGATTTAGGTTATGTTAATGCTGTAGCTTCATTAATTACCCCATATCAATAAAAAAAAGGCAGCTTTTAGCCTGCAAGCCTAAGAGAGGAGAAGAAATGGTGGTATCAAAGGAAACCTTCAAAGACAGCCAGAGCTGTCTCCAGGGTAATTTCTGATCCCGCATTCTTTCACTTCAAAGTTGGGTGTGTGTGTGTGTGTTTGGGTGGAGGGGGTTGGGGAAGCTGGAATCTGATTTCTCTAATAAGTGTTGGCATCAGCCCCGTTTGATATTAGATGCAGGGAACATTTTGATTTGTTATAGCCTTTGAAATTGTTCAGACGACCTTCAGAAAAATGGCCTCTTGTTACTTCTAGGGAGAAGGGTGAAAGCCAGGAGAGGGGAATCCGGTTTAATTCCCATGCAGAGGGGGCCCTGAAATTGTGCTTTCAGCAGTTTTTTTAGTAACAAATGCGTGTCCTGATTGAAAGTGAAAAGCTGAAGAATAATAGACCTGCAACACCGCGTTCCTCCCCAGACTTCCTCTTCCTTCTCCAGGGAGGGCGGGCAGGCTTAAGGGGATGAGCACATGAAGTTTGCACGGTTTTGAAAACTTGAGAAGCCATGGAGAAATCTATCCCTGTCACTCAGGTGTCACATTCACCCAAACTGACGGGTCTGGTCACCTGTTGACCTTGCAAGACAGAGCTCCTAAATAAAGGCTTTAAAAGTTGAAACCCCTGTGGCTCGTAAGTTCTGTTTTGAAATGTCCATTTTAGATCATCTAAAATTCATTGTATGCATTGCTTTTCAAAATGAAATAAAGAATTGATAACTTTCTGAGAAGCTGCCAGAATTTCAGATACTGCTAAATGAATTTTAGTGGCGATGATTACCATGGCAGCAGGTCTCGAAGCAGATTTGCAGTGTTGAACTCTGCAGGAGAGTGCCCCCAGAAGAGCTGTGCAGGCATCAGCGTGGGGGCTTCCGAGTTGGTGGCCCATCTGAAGTCAAGCTTAAGGGCAGCCTCCGCCCCCAGGGAAAGGGGCCTCTAGACTCACCTGCTTCCAGACTCCTCCACACAGCAGCTATGTGGCATTGGACAACTTGTTTAACCTCTCTGGGCCTCAGTTTCCTCGGCTGTGAGTTGCAAATGATCTTATCAACCTCGTGCTGGGAGGACAGGTAAAGTACAGGCCATAAGACTCCTCAGCCAGCCATGCCTGGGCTCACCGGTTGTGACAGAGGAGACAGTGGTTATCATGGAAGTTAAAGTGATGTGCCAGTGATGGCAAGTCATGCTGATTGTTCTTTTTGGTCACTGTTTTCACTAGTTGCCCCTGTATAGAGAGGCCTTAGGACACCTCCTGAGAGCAGATGTGTCTGTGCTGAAGTTTTTGGTCATCCTTGGGAGAGGTGAAAATAGACCCTATTCCCACCCTAAGACACGTCTTCCCCTCCCCAGAGGCCAGGATGCTGCTCATAGGACTGCAGACTTGGCCAGCGGTCACCACAAGGTCTTTCAAATGCTTGCCAGCAAACCCAGGGAGCTCACCTTCTTACCCTGACACCGTGGTTCAGAGTCATTTTTAGTTCATCAGGCTGGAGGTGTGCAGCCTCACAATGCTCCTTTTCTGAATATTGCAGCCAGCAAAAAAACGGGTAGCCATACCCGCCCTTGCAGTGGGTAAGCTGGAGCTAATAAATATTCACGCAGCTATGGCATAGCTCCCTGGATGAATTTCTGAGATCTTCCTGGCCCTGAGGAGAGGTGGCATTGACTCCAGCATACTCATTTAAATGGCTTTCTTTGGCATAAATCTAGCGGAAAATCAAGTACAGACCACCTGCCGTGTGGTCCTGCAAAAGAGGGAGCCCATTGTTATCCACCCCTCTCAGCTGTGTGCACCAGGTGAAGGGACCACATTGTCCAAGGCCCCTGGCTCCCAGATGGTAGAGCTGTCCCTAGGGTCCTGAATAATATATTTAAACCTCCTTTGAAAAAGAGCAGCACCCTCACTTTGAATAAGCTAGGAGTGTTCTGAGAATCCACAATGAGCTGCAGAGCCCGCTCCTAATTAAACCTTTGCATATTTCTTCATAGATGATGTTTTCATTAAAACATTTTGAAGATACTGAAGGTGTTTTAAGACAATTTTGTGTTTAAGCAAACACTGATACTCTTTAGTTTGTGCAGATTCCTCTTCTGGCTCTGCGTTTGTCTTCTGCTTCCGCAGGGCATGACGAGGCAGGAAGGGTGAATGGCAGAGGGCTTCAGAAGCAGCAGCTGTGGGCTTGAGCTATAAGGAGAACTAGTTAGTCCCAAGTGCAGACATTGATGCTGCTCTTCCTAAAATGTAGATTTAGAATCTTTGGCATCTCCCTGTCATCTTGGCAGTGATTTGGGTAGAACTAAAAGATGCAAAAAGCCATTCATATTCACCCTGCAGTTCTGAAGAATCTTTAAGTGCCGCATTTGTTAAACCTTAGGCCAAACTGCTATACTGAGAAAGTAGCAGGAACCTGGCTTTGTTTCCCCTCTGTGACCAGCTGCCCAATGGTATACTTTAAAAGAATTGATAATGTGGGGAATTAATTTTACCTATTTCTTTTGAGGTTTCCTTCAGAGTTATCTTTGTCACTTTTCCCCTATAAATTGTTAACCTGTCAAATTAAAACTCTAGCGCCTGGAGTTTTTTAGACTCTTCCTCATCCGTTGGTTGAGGGCAAGGCTTGCTATGACTGCAGACTGGCCACATGGCCTTTCTAGGAAGCGATTTAGCAGGAGTGGAGGGAGGGAGTGGACCAGGGGCTCTTGTGGAGACCAGGAGGGACATGGTGCAGCCCTGGGACCTGCTCAAGGAGGGATTGCAGTGTGTTTCCAAGTGGAGGGCAGGAACGTGCCATCAGCCTCTTCTGCAAGGGCGCTGGGGTTGGCCAGCTGACCTCCTCCACCCCAGCAGGGGCCTGCAGAGCTGGGAACCGTCTTAGCCTTCTCTCCTGCAGAGTGTTCACCACAGTGAGGGTGACAGGAGACCAAATGTGAGCAGGAAAACCCTGGAGAATTGGATGAGTGCCTGGTCACAGCCCAACTTTTAATTTTCAAGGACTTTTTTTAGAAAGCCAAGTGCTGGTGTATTTCCTCAAAATAGAAGCCAGGTCAAATGCAGCCATTCCACTTCCTGTCCTCTTAGAGGAGTCTCCCCTGTGACTTGCTTCTCATTCTCCTGGTGGCTCCAAATCAACAGCGTGACATTCAGGCCCAAACAGCCCCGTCTCGGACTCCTGCGTGACCACTGGCCAACCCCAAAGGCAGGTTCCAAGAGACCCATCCTCCGGCATTTCAATTTGCTCAGCTCTTGACCTCGGATATTAAAGCCAACTTTCCAGCACTTCTGGGACTCGCTGAGAACTTCTTTAATCGTGATCCTTGGGCTGTCTCCAGCTCTGTACTGGGGTGATTTGGGGTTTGCAATACTTTACTGCTCTTGAAATAGGGAGAAGGCACAGGTCTGCTTCATTATGCAAACTGTGTTTGGCTAAGGTAAACCACAGCGAGTTCCCAGCCCATCGGCATCAAAGTTTACCTGGAACACCGCTGAAAAGACAGATAACAAAAGGAGAACACTCCAGGGGAGGGAGCCAGGAATCTGCACCTATTTTTAAATCCTACCTAGGGGTTCTGACCCCAACCAGGTTTAAACACCACCAGGTGAGGCTCTCTGTAGGAAGCCTGTCCAGGTAACCTTGGCTGTTGGACAGCTCTGGACCCGGACTCCTTACCTGGAGAGTGAGGCTGCTAATGGAATCAGCCACATCCGCTCATTCTGGGGATTAAATGAACCCATGTGGAGGGTCTGGTGGGGGCCTGCCGTGGGTCAGGTGCTCGGTAGCTGGATCCTGCTAGTTTTCCTCTACCCAGCAAAGACCTACTGACGCCCACAGTGTGCTTCGGATATGGGGAGGAAGAAAGGCCTCCTGCCATCGCCGAGCTTATATTTCTCTGAGCAAATCAGATAGTAAATACACAAAGAAATGATAGCACCTCGGGCAGTTTCAAGTGCTATACATTTAAATTTTTGAAAGGGTGTAGAGAATCAAGATGGCAGATACTGGGAATGATATTTTGATAGGTAACTGATAAATGCCTCTCTGATAAGGTGACATAGAGCTGCAGGACTTATAGGAGAAGCCATGGGAGAGCTTGTGGAAAAGAGTCCAGCAACGAGCTCAACAGGTGCCAAGATCCTGAGGCACATGAGATGCAAGAACCGCAGTGGGAGTCAGGGTTTGAGCAAGTGCTTGATTGCCTGTGTTCCTCCATTTGCCTTCCCTGTATTCATCCCTTCATTTGTTTTTCTGAAGTCACCTACAGATTGATAGAGAGGAAATTTAAGCAGAACATTTAAGATCTTCAACCCCAGATCCTATTCTGTAATCTGAATGTTTTACTTTTAGTAAGGATAATAGTAGTTACGGTATCATTTCTTAAAGGCTAGAATTCTGAAATCATTGCTAATGATTTTTTTCTTTCCCCAGTTGGATATATGGTCGAAATCCAACTATCAAGTATTCCAGAAGGTAAGTCTTACTTTCTGCTTCTCCTTCAGGATGTGTTAGCAAAACACGAGGGCATGGGGAGTAAGCATTGGTCTCCAACCAGAGGCTGTGGAAGAAGTTTAAAGAGCCAGTCAAAGCTGCTCACCGCGCACTTCCATCCACATGGCATGCCAAGGAAGCAAGACCTTAGGATGGAAATCCCCAGAGGGGTACAAGGGAAGGTGCTGGGACAGTGAAAATGCTCTTTTACAGCCATGGTCGAGATAACACAGGTGTGCATGTGTCAGAACTCAGAACTGCACACCTGCTGTGGGTAGGTTTTATTATATGTAACTTACACCTTAAAAATCAGGGGCTTTGGGGGCCGGGGCTGGGGCTCAGTGGTAGAGTGCTCACCTGGCATGCATGAGGCACTGAGTTTGATCCTCAGGACCACATAAAAATAAAACAAAGGTATTGTGTCCACCTATAACTAATATAAATATATATATATATATATATATATATATATATATATACACACACACACGTATATATACATACTATACATACATACACATACATACTTTAAAAATCAGGGGCTTTTGAGTTGCTCCAAGGTCAATTCCATTTTGCAACTCATTTCTCAAAGAGTTCCAGGTGCCTGGGGGTGGGCTGGGGGAGGCTTCACCCCCATTTCACACTCTGCTGGTAGCTTGGTCAGGCATTGGGCTTCCTCGTGGAAGGTGTAAGTGAATGTTATCCCCAACAAAGAGGGACGAGAGAAACCCCAGTCCCCAGCTCGACATTTCATCTTCCCAGAGAACCTCCACGCGCAGGGAGCAGGGAGGGCTTCCTGTGGTGCTTCCTTCATGGCAGCTCACCTTGACCCCTGACTCATTTGCCATGATAAGGGGCAAAAGACCTGAGCCAGGAGTGGAGAAGCAGCCTGGGGCTGGAAAGCACACCTTTAGGGAGCCTATACGTGTGAGCAGCCAGAATTCAAGAACTTACCCCAACTAAGTGCCGGTGAGACGTTCTTGATTAGATCTGTCAACAGCAGGTGCGCGGGCTGGAGTGCGTTGCTAGCGAGTGTCCAATGCTGGTCCCTTCACAGTGGAAGATGTTAGCAACAGCGAGCAGAGGAGGGGGCTGGGCCCCCGTTGGTGTCATTTACACCTCCTTACAAATACAGTGCTCCCAAGTCAAGAGAGAGTCACTGAGAAAGCCACTGCCTTGCCCTGCAGGGAGCTCATGCCTAGGCTTTAGTGCCAGGATAGCATTTGTGATCTTGGCATCCTTATCTGAGTCGCCACACCTAGAGCGGTCACTTGGACATCGTGCAGAACATCTCGGCCTTAAGCGCTAGCTTTGTGTGCTGGCTCGCCAGGCTTTGCCCCTGGCTCTTGGCTGAAAGCATTCTAGAGAGAGAATGCAGCTCATCATTGGCATCTTGTTTTGCTGGAACGGTGAGGGACATTTACAACCGCTGCTTTTTCCTTTAACCTGGTTCTTATCTTTGTGTCCTCTGTGAGGTGGCAATGAGTTACCTTCTCCCAGCTCCACAAAAGCCCTGTCCTTCACCAGGCAGGAGCCCTGCAGCCCAGACCCTGGACTTTAACATTGGTCCCATTTCCATTCTAAAGCCCTTTATGGCAGTGGGGCCTTTGCAGTTCTGGCCTTTGCATAGCTATCCCTCCCACACAATTTCTGGTAAAATTAAGTGTTTTTGAATATAGGCAGAAAGTTTAGTAGGGAATTGGGAAGTGTGTGCAATGTAGATTTGGTGATGCATAGATTTAAAGAGACAATGCTGCATCTTTATCCTGCCTCTCCTGAAAATGACCTGCGGGGGGTTCTTTGCATTTATTAAAAACTCCAAACACACACAGAAGCAGTGTTTAGGATTAATATCAGTCTAGTTAGAGAGGGTTAAGAGCACCCGCAGTTCCTTCCCTGTAGTTGATGCTATGTTTGAAGCAGTATGGTTGGGGACTGTGTATCAGCTGGGGAGGGCACAGAGTCTCCCGAGATTCCTCTGTCATCTCTGCCTTCCCCTGTGTTTAACTAAATGGACTTGACCTCCAATATGACCTGTACTAGATTAAAGAATCACAACTCGGGGCAGGTGACAGTGCCATCTGGTTAGAACTAAAGGCGGATAACACTGAAGTATTTTTTTTCCTTCCAGCAGTTAAGAATTAGTAGATGGAGCTGGGCATGGCAATGCACATCTGTGATCTCAGCAACCTGGGAGGCTAATGGGATTGCAAGTTCAAGGCCAGCCTCAGTGACTTAGCAAGTTTCTAAGCAACTTAGAAAGACCCTGTCTCAAAACAAATAAATGAAAAAGGCTGGGGATGTGGCTCAGTGGTTAAGCACCCCGGGGTTCAATCCCTGGTACCAAAAAGATAAAAGGGAATTAGTAGATGGAAGAATCCTCATCTCTTCCTATCAGAGCATTGCCTGATCGCTGCCAGATGAAGCAATGTATTAGAAAATAATACAGCACAGAATTAGATTAAATCCTTTCTCAAAAAAGCTTCCAACTGGTTCCCACCACATGAGCAGTTTGGCATCTTGTCGGAAAGTTCACGCTCCTTGCTTGCAGAAGGTAGTGGTGGAGTGATCATGCAGAACAGGCAGTCAGGGTCCCTTCCTGGGAGCTGGGGTGCACTATGCTGGTTTCACTGTGTTCACCTCAGCCAAGGTGAGGTCAGCCCAGTCAGATGGTGGCACTTCCTGTGCCCCAGCCAGGCCTGGCACTAAACAGAGCTGGGGCTGTTTCGTCTGCGGCAGACTCTGAAGCCTGAGCAGCCTGTGGGTGATGGTTAGCATCTCAAACTCAAAATGCCAAAATAGAAGGATCAGGCAGCAGTGTTCTAAACTTTGCTTTTTAGGACCAGCTATTTCTCAGAATTCTATTTTCTTCCTGTCCACCCACTTAAATCTGGGGTGTACTGATTGATGCTGCTTATAGCATTTTCCTGAAAGACCTTGTTCAAGAGCATGGAGGTAAACGTTCCCTTTCGCCCCTAACTGGCCTGCTTGCACCCAGCCATGTAGACTGGCCAGGGTGGACCTTGTTACCAGCATCGTCTGGATCCATGCATCAGGAGGTGGTGTGACGTGCACAGGAGGCTCTGGGTCTTCAGTAAGGGGGTGTCTCAGGCAGAAGACGGTGCCTAAATGTCCTGACAGTGGTAGATGCACAGCTGTGCCCTCTTCTGAGAGGGGGACTCTTTCCCCACCACCCTCTCCACACAGCTGGCCTGGGGTAGAGCCCCAAGGCTGCACCTCTCAGGCAGTCATCACATGGCTGTATTTACTGGAGGGGAAATGTTCCTGCTGGACAGTAGCAGCATGGCCACTAGAGCCTGCTAGGAAGGCAGGAAGCCCTCAGAGGTCGTCTCCTCCCTGTGATCCAGGAGGGGCAGTGGAGGGAACTACCTTGCAGAGCCAAAACTTTTCACTTCTGAAAAATGGCATCAGAGGCTAGACAATAGAAGCACACCCCTGTCAGATTCTCCTGGGGCCCATGCCTGCTCCCTAGTTAAAGCCACAGACCTGAGGTTCTATAGCAAATTCCACCATGGGAAGCAGACTTTGGCCTCCTTTTGTCTGCAGACGTTGACTGTCAGCGAGCCCTTTCTGTCGTGCTCGTTAGATCCTGTACCTGAGTGAGGAAGTGGCCGCAGGCCGGAGACAGCTTGCTGTGGGGCTGCGGCTGCTGACAGGTGCCTGCCATTCGCTGCGCTCCCCCAGAGGCTTCTTGCGCTTCATCCTGGGGCGAAGCAGCTTTTCATAGCCAGCAAGTCTCCAGCAGAGTAGATTCAGAGAATGGGACTTGGAAATAAGGGGACCCTCTGAAAGGGCAGAATCACAAAGGCCGGGAAAGGTTTCAAGCGTGTTAGTATTTTTCTGACATTTAAACTCTGCAGGGGCAGGCACTGTTTTGATCTTTAACCCCCTCATTTCACAACAGTGTGCACTTCCCTCCAGCAACTCAGGAGCGGGAGCCAGCCTGCAGCTTCTCACTGCGTTAATCTTGGCGGCAGGTGGAGGGCTGGGAGAGGGTCAGAGCCGCTCAGGTAAAGGGCAGAGCAGCTATGGCCACAGAGCTCCAGCACTTGCGCCACAGTCGTTCTGCCCACAACAGAGGGGAGAGTAGCCTGCTTGGGCCTGCTCTGTCAGGACTGGCTGTGGACAGGTGGACTGTCCAGCAGGGTGCTGCCACTCCTTCACCCCTGTGTTTGTTCACGTGTCCATTTTTTTCTTTGTTCTTTTCACTTACACACGACAGTGGCATGTGTTTTGACATACACTCATACAGGAGCATAACTTCCTGTTCTGTGGTTGCACAGGGCGTGGAGCTACACTCGTCCTGTGTGCATGTGTGAATGCAGGAAAGTGATGTCTGGTTCATTTTACTGTCTTTCCCATTCCTATCTCCCCACCTTCCCGCCATTCCCCTTCATCTAATCCACTGGACTTCTATTCTTTTCGCCCGCCCCCACTGTATGTTAGCATTCGTATTTCAGAGAGAACATTTGGCCTTTGGTTTTGGGGATTGGCTTATTTCACTTAGCATGATGATGCCCAGTTCATGCGGGTCCTGTGAAAGACCAGGCCCTGTCTGGGGACAGGCTTTATCCAGGATGTTTACTGAGCGGTCACTGGGTGCTTTTCAATAGAAGGAACTGAGTGAGCTCTCTAAGACCCAGTTCTCTGAAATGTTAGTGGAATCCCTAGTATTATTTTGGGTGTGTTGAGGATCTGCCCCTGCAACCTAGGCTAATTGAAGTCCTGAAGCACAGGAGCCTTCCTGGAGAACGGAGCCCTCACCAGCTGGGCTGGGTAACCCATGTTACCTGAGCACATCTGCTGTAGCACCTCACACCACCCAGACGCTCAGGAAACTCGTGAAGGACCTGAGGGAGTCCAGAGCTGAAAGTCCCAAGACCTCAGGCCATATTGGTCTGCATCTTCCCAGGGCCCTGTGTAGGAGACTCCCACACCTAGAGTGCCCACTGCCGGCGACCACCCAGAAGTTGGCAGAGGGTGTCTGCTCTTGCCAGGTTGTGTGCCTCTGACTGTCCCGTGCCTGTGTCTCTTGAGTGCTGTGATCAGCGTCTTCCAGTGAAGAGAGCTGATGTTTTAAAGATGGAGCGTCGGGTCATTTTCATTTTGCGTCTGTGCATTCTTTTGCTGCCTCATGAGTGTGTCTCAAACAGATAGAGCTAGGGGACAAATTTCACAGATGGGAGGGCAAGGGGGCAGCTTAATGTAGGCAGTGGATTCCCGTCTGTGGACTCTGACGAGTGACATGCAGGAGGAAGGCGTGCACCAGTAGTTGAATATTGACCAGTTTCAGGGAAGGAGAGGTCGGGTGGTCCCAGGGTCATCCCCGAGGGCCACCCTTTCTGCAGCTGATGACAGCTGGCCTGCACTGACCAGGCCAGATAAGTATATGCCTCAGTCCGGGGACCTGGGAGCCGAGGGCAGCAAGGAGGGGCCCTCAGGCACCTACCTGCTAGAAAGCCTGTGCCACCACCTTCTCTCTGAAGGCTCTGGACATATAGCATCTAAACCCAGGTCACACTTGATCATTTGTTTCCCTCTTGGGATCCCCCAGAACTTTCCCTCCAAGGCTCCCTTGGCCACTGCTGAGTGTGACCATGGCTGAGGTACCCACAGTCTCTTCTGCGTTGTAGTAGAAAGGGAACCAGGCAGTCCCGGCCTGGCCTGCTGATGTTCTCAAGGACCCTGAGTTGCCCTAGACATGGCCTGTGCTTCTTGCCATCAGAGGGATCACAGGGTAGTCACCTGTCAGCTCGGTGGCTTCCTCCCGCGGGACTACACAGGATGCACAGGACACCAGCTGGACTGACAGCTTCGTCTGAGAAGACCCCTACTCCGGCCAGCCTCCATCCCTCAGCTGAGCAGTCTGGAACCCTGAGCACAGGCTGCCCAGCTGAGCTGATCCCATTCCAAGCCTGACTTTCCTGTGTGCTCCACATGGAGATTGTCCCTGAGAGAGATCTTACAGCACAGTGGCCAGGAGCCATCTACAGGTGACCAGGTCCTGGCTCCACCGCTTACCCTTGGTGTGAGGCTGTGTTGGCTGTTTCTCTAGGGCTTACAAGGTGACCTAACAGCATAGTCCCTGTCCTGCTCAGCTTCTCAGAACTGCCTGTAGCCAGTGGCCCTCCTCTCCTGCAGAAGTTCCCCATCCCCTCCGTCCCCTTTGGCTGGGATTTTGCCCACAGGCTTCTCACCTCCTCTACTGCTTCTCCTTGTGTCTTTGCTGCCACCTCTGCCCATCTCTTCACAGTGGACACCACGGCTCAGAGCATGGACTCTAGATTTGTATCCAGTTCTGTCATGAACCATTCAGCCTCTCCCAGCTTCAGGTCCTTCCTCCATAAAAAGGGAGAAATTGTCATACCCACTTTTGGGGGTACATGTTGTGACGATTTACTGTGATAGTGCTGGCGAAGTGCTTGGCACTGGGTTGCCCATAGCAGGTGCTCAGTAACATGGTGGCTGCTGCATTGCCACAGGAGCAGGGAGTACTGGAACTCAGAATCTGCAGCCATCTATGCACATGGCCCATTTTAAGTCAGGTGTTTACGTAAACCAGACCAAACACTGACCTGCCCTAACAAAGCCACTTGATCCCACCAAAGCCATCTTTCCTTTGCTCCGCTCCTAGTTTCTCTTCCCCTGGACACAGAGGCAGCTAAAGAGGGAGTAAGATCCTGGAATTTCAGCCACACACACCTGGGTCAGTGTCTAATGTGCTGAGAGGGCTTGGGCCCCTCCAGTGACCCCCAGAAACACCTGAGATGGATGTATCCTGCCCTGAAGGCTTGTTCTGCTGGCGAAGCAGGGCAGGGGAGGCACGTGCAGTCTTTGTTCTTCCTCCTGCCATTGCCTGAGATCTGGTGGGAAGTAGGTGGTGCTGTCTGGATATTCTCAGGAGCCCAGAAGTCTTTGGCTGTTTCTCTCACTGCAAGGCATTCCTGGAGAAATAATGCCCTGTGCCGAGCGTGCGCGGAACAATGCAGGTGTCTCTGGGCCAGGACTTTCCTGGCAGCCAGCGACATTCTGGCATTTTACCATCTGGAAAGCATCGAACTTTTTTCTTTTTATCTAAATGAAAAGTCTTAATTCCTTAATCCTGAGAAATGTCAAGGACCCTTCATGTGTATCCCCCCTCAGCCCTGCGCGAGGCCTTGAGCAGAAGTGGAAGGCGGTCAGGACCCTGGAGAGCTCCACCACAGGCCCTCCTCCCCCGCAGTACTCTGTGCCCTCTTCTCCTCCCATGCCCTCTTCTCCTTCCATGCCCTTGCTCCCCTTCCTGGACCCTTACTGGCTAAAAATAAAAAATAAATACCTCTTCTCCTCATCAGAGTTCTCCTGGGTAATTGGGACCCAGTACAGAGCCACTCCCCAAAGGTGCTCTCCAAAACTCCGAGCTGAGCCTGAGAAGACAGAAACGTGGCAGGTAGGCAGTGTTGGGGTGGGGAAGTCTGGTCTCGGGTCTGACCAGGAACTGGCCAGGGTATCCTGAGGGTTGTGCTAGAAGTACAGGCCAGGGTTTCCCCACCTCAAGGGATGGAACAGGCTAGGGAAGCACCCTGGGCCGAGCCCTGAGAAGGTAAGGGCTTAACTGGATAAGAGCGTTCCAGACAGAGGGGTGGCCTGAGTTCAGCTGCAGGGACAGATGGCGCCGAGGGAGCTGCCACAGCCAGGATGTCAGGTGGGAGAGATGGGAGACAAGGCTGGAATCCAGGTCCTTGGGGCCTTACATGCCATGACTGGAGGCAGTCTGCCACCAGTCTACCCTCAGGGACCCGGGGAGTCTGGGCCTCCCTTCCAGGCAGCAGCGTCATCTTGACTGGAGTACAGAGGAAGGCAGGACTGGCATTCCCAGACCAAATGAAGGCTCGTTTATGGAGGCCCTGGTTTGTGCCAGACTCTGTTTTAAGCACTTTATACATGTGGGCTCCCTTCTCAGACACAGCTTGTTCTCAGGTGTGAGCAAGGTTCTGGGGAACAGTGGAGCAGCTGGGGCTGTTTCCACCTCTCCTTTCTGACCGGACAGTATGCTGGTTCCGCCCTAGAGCAGCTCGGCTTTGCCCAGTGATAGGTAGAAGGCTTGCAGATCCCATGCAGATGGCTCCTTCATCAGGCAGAGAGAGGAATATTGATCTCCCTGAGTAATCCCCAGTCCCCGGGCTGCCACGCTTCCCCTTCAGGCCCCCAGGCCTGCTGAGCCTGTGGCACACAAATCCAGGTTCAGAGGAGAGACTAGGGCTGCATAATAAAAGCTGAGTCCCCTGCTTTCGTCCCCACCTCGGGAGCTTCCTTCTGTAGCTCTCCTCATCACTTCCAGCACCACTTTCAGGGCTGAGGTCGTCACATTCTGATTTTGCAATAACTGTACCTCTTTTCTGTGGCATGAGTGCTTCTGGGATTGTCTGAAGTATTCTTCCAGAAGCCAGCGCACATCCTTGAGCAGTGTTGCTGGCCGGGGCTGCAGTCTCTCTACGTGCTTAACACGCTGCGCTGCCATCTTTGCCTCCAGAAGCCAGAGATTCCCTGGGCCCTTTTCCTTAAGGCTACATCTGTCTTTGGAAAACTCCAGGCCAGCTCTGGCTCCTGGGCTAATGTCCTCTGTTACGTTAAAGTATCTTTACCCAGTGAAAGTAAAGTTGACCTCTTTGGGTTGGGGACAGAGTGAGGGCATCCAGATAGCACATGCTCATCCTGATGCCTGTTAGCTGGAGCTTAGAGGCGGCTTCCAACTCAGAGCACAGCGCTCTCCAAGCTCCTCTACCCACCCCAAGACTGAGGACCTTGTGAAGATGGCAGCACAGCAGGTGGCTGCCTAGAGTGGGACAGGGACCTGGTGCCTCTGCTGCCACCCAGAATCTGCTGGGCTTTCTTTTTTTTTGGGGGGGGGGGCGGGGGTACCTGGGATTGAACTCAGGCACTCAACCTCTGAGCCACATCCCCAGCCCTATTTTGTATTTTATTTAGAGACAGGGTCTCACTGAGTTGTTTAGCACCTCACTGTGGCTGAGGCTGGCTTTGAACTCATGATCCTCCTGTCTCAGCCTCCTGAACCTCTGGGATTACAGATGTGTGCCACTGAGCCTGGCCTCTGCTGTGCTTTTTAAAGAACAGAGAGCTTCACCTTCATCCCTGGCAGGGCTGAGGGTAGAGCTTGTCTCAGGTCTGCTCTTGGGCCTGGAGGGTGACTGCCATCCATGGGGTGTGACTGAGGCAGCAGTGGCCTGCAGTTGTGTCCACTAAAGGACTAGAGGGACCTATAGGACCATGTGGCCCTGATCCCAGCCTCATGCTCTCTGAGGGCCAGCGGGAGTATGATGAAGCCAAGATCTCCCAGGCAATCAGTGACTAATCCAGGATTGAAGCCCACTGTCCTTGCAGTCCCCTCTGTCCCACCATGTGGCCTTATCCACCTTAACTCAGGTCTAAGAGAATTTTATCTTCACATTGTGTAGAAGCCAGCATTGGTTGGAGGGAAGCCAGAGTCTGGGTCTCCACCAGGCTTCCCTTTTAAATAAGCACCATCTGAGCATTGGGGTATTTAACTTTCCCCGTGTATTAATCGTGCGGGGAAATACTTTTAATAGTGGGAGGCCCCACTCTCCTAGCTGAGCAGGGGAGGCCTTGGGCTCCAGGGCTGTGTGCTACAGATAATGCAGCCTGGTGCCATCAGTCCATTGCATTAGGAAGAGCACCAAGGAACTGCTGAAGCCGCTAGTCCAGCTCAGGTCAGCGTAGGCGTGGCACTGCCCACCCCCAGGCCCGTCCCTGGTGATGGGAAGCAGGCTGGTACCCACAGTGGTCCATTTGCCTGTGGTTCCTGCTCAGCCTCACCTCGTGAAACTTGTTAACGCACCTAGGTCCTCCTACTAGACTTTGGGGGACTCACAACCTTACAAGGCTCAGGAGCCCCTGAAGACGGTCCCTGGTTAGAGAAATACAGGGACCCCTGTTTAAGAAGCCCAGGCAGGAATCGTAGATTTTCAATTAAATCAAACACTCCACGTTGAACATAGTTGGAAAATTCTGAGGAAAAAGGTGGGGAAGAAAATACAAGGCCACCCCTGAAACAGAGCCAGAGTCTTGCTGCAGAGTGTGTCACCTCCTGCCCTGGCTGGCAACGGGCCTCATGGTCCTTGGAACTCTCCCCTTCAAGGGGCTCAGTGGATCCTTCTTTTAACATAGGGAGAGCTGGGGCTTGAGGTCTGTTGAGAGTCCCCCTCCCTGTCCTGCTCCTCCCTGTGTCACCTGTGTCATCAGCACACCCTTTGTTCTTCCCTTACTGACGCAGAAGAACAAAGCGGGGCTGGGGTTGGCCATAAGGGAATGTAAGCAAAACGAATGTGGCCCCCCGCGGCAGAGTGGAGGGTTGGGGAGCCAAGAGCGGCTCTTGTCCCAAAGTCATCACTGAGGTCCAGTCTCCCCAGCCCCCTCACCCACTTCACTTTTATGCTACACTTTTTTTATTTCCCTTGATGAATCAGGGTACAGACTAGACTGGTGCTGCCACCTCCTATTGGCCCAGTTTCCCTCTTGATAACTCAGGCAGAGCCTTGTCCAATCCAGAGTCATCTTGAGGGCCCACTGGCGTCTGCATCAGACCTCGGGGGCTCTGCACCTGAGAGTGGGCAAGATAGGAAGAAGCTTCTAGCAGAGAAGTGGAGGGAACCTCTTCCAAGTGGCAAGAACATGGCTTCACTTGGGAGACTTGTACTACGGCCATAGCCCCCCCTAAGAGTGATGGATTTCCTTCCCCCCGGGGGAGAAGACGTGGATGTGATACCCCCAAGCCCCACATCAACCCCAAAGACCTGCAGTGGGAGCCGCCAGGCCTGGGGCTTCGCGTCTGGCACTCAAGCTCACGCGCCTGGGCCGTCCCTGCTCTGCGGCTTCACAGCTCCTTGGCCCAGGCAAGTCACTTGACCTCCTGGCAACTTTTGTCCCTCACTTATAAATGGCAGTTACAAGTCCCTCTGTTGTTAGATTTTGTGGAGATTAAGTGAGATGAAACTGTGATGGCTCACATCTGGTGGCTGCTTGCTCTTTGTCAGTCACTGGCCCGCCCTTGACAGTTAATCCTCACCCCAGGTCACCCAGCTCCTGCATGACCTGTGGTGGGGTCCCAAGGCTGGGCTCCCACCAGGCTGTGCAGCATACACCAGCCTTGCCCAGGCCCCACTGTCACCGACCTGCCTGTCACCAGTGTTGCAGGCAGTGCCGTTTTTGGTTTAGCTAAAATAGCTCTCAAGCCCTCCATCCCCAAACTCTGGGAGGGAGGCTGTCAGCGCTCCTTGCACACAATATGGCAGAGGAACTTGGTGAGACTGTTTTGACTGTCAGTCCTTCCCCAGCACGTTGACTGGCAGCTGGTTCAAGGACTCTTGAAAGAGGTCCTTCTCCAAGTTCAGCTGTCCTCCTTTGGAGTGCGCCTGACCTTTCTGGTGCCTGGAGGTGAGGGCGAGGCAAGGCCTGGCTGTGCAGGAGGAGAGAACAGAAAGTAAAGTCAACAAAGCCATGCAGGTTGGTGGCCAGGCCCTGCAGATGGTGCCTTCCCAAGTAACTCACCACAGTTCAGCTCTGAGCCGGGAAACCAGGCTGCAGGGTATGGCCATTCCATCTGGCTATGAGGTTCCGCTCTTCCCTCCTTCCCGCCACCTTGTCCTGTCAGCTCATTGTTCTGGTGGCTTCTCCTCCTTCCCTCTCCTAGGGCTCCCTGTCCACTTTGATCTTTTTACAAGCTTTGTTTCTAGCCAGCACTCAACTAGCAGCTGAATCCTCCCTCCCCCTCCTGGTAGCATTAGTGCCCTTCCCTGGCGCCTCGCAAAGCAAGGTGGCTTTTATCTCCCCGCAGAATCTCATTAGCTTTACAGCACAATGGGACCCGAACCTGGGCTGCCACTAAATTAGTTAATAGCAATTTTTTTTTTGCCTCAGGCTTGTCTTTTCCATATCTTCAATGTTGAGCCAAAAACAACTTTGTTGTCAAAAAGTGTAAAACAAAAATATATTGAAGGTAGAGTGCTTTGACCAAGAGGAAGATGGTTATAGGTAAGCCTCTCCGGTGCCCTTGCCTGGTGCTGGGGAGCTCAGCCTCCTCCGGGATCCAGACACTGCAGGGGAGCCACCAGGGAAGAGGAAGGGAGGAGAAAGCACATCGGCTGGCCTTGTTTCCCTCATTAAAATATTCCTGTAATTGGTGGTGGGAAATTGGGGAAACTAAATGCATCAGTGTTAGAAAAAAAAAAAAACTGCCACCATTTGGCAAGAAAAGATAATACTGTATACTAGGCCTTTTGAAAAGGAGACTGGATTTGACCAGAATGCCAAACAGTAAGAGAAAGACCAGTTGGATGCCCTCCCAGGAGTCAGATGCCAAAACAGCCTTAGTACGCAGCTCCGGCTGTACCTAGAGGGGGTGTCCCTGGTCACTCGGCTCGTTCTGCTCTTGGGCAGCCTGCTGCACAGCTGCCACCTGTGCATATCGGCCTGCACCTTGCATGTAACTCAGGCTTTCCAGAGACCTCACTGGGACACGGTGAGATGCTGCTAGGCACCAGCCTGCAGTGGGAGATGGGAGGGGTGGGGCTCAGGTCTTGCAGGATCTGTGTGCAAACGCCAACTGGGTACCTCTGGACGTCTTCCAACCTCCGTGATCTCTAAGACTTACAGAGCCACACCCGTGATCCCAGCTACTCAAAGGCTGAGGCTGGAGGATCGCAAGTTTGAGGCAACCTTGGCAATTTAGTCAGACTTCATCTTAAAAAAATTTTTTTTAAATAACAAAAAGAACTAAAGTGTAGCTCAGTGGTCGAGCACCCCTGGGTCCATCCCCAATATCCAGGGGGGGGAAATTACACCCCCTCTATTCTTGTAAGAGTTACTTTAGGGGCAGATAGAGCTTGGTACCTATAAGCTCTCATTCTGAGTAGCTCTTGTCAGTTGATAGACTATCCTGTGATCCTAAAATGCACCTTCCAGAAATAAGGAAAACCTGGCCACTCGGATGCAAGATCTTGTCACTAACACTCCACAGCACCCACTGTGAGGTTGGAGGGATCCTGTTCACTTCCATTCTTCAGAAAGAAACTGTCTTGCTTTGGAACTTCTTTGTGTCCCAGAATCCAATGCCTCTTCCTTTGAAGCCATTTTCCAGTAGGACCCAGGACGTGCTCCAGCCTGGCCTCTCGAAGCCAGGCCTTAGCCAGCAGCCTGGGTGTCGCCTGAAGGCAGTTGGAAATGCCAGGCCTCAGCCATTCGCAGCCTCCTTCATGAACCCCGCTTGCTGGCAGGACCCCAGATACTGTGTGTCTCTTGCTGTTCTTGTGCGCGCAGCGTCCCTAGTAAGAACCCCCGAGGCTCACTACTTCTGAGAAGCCTGAGAAGGCTTCTGCTCTTGGGCATATTTCAAACACGTTCCTAGGTGACCCAGCCTGCCCGCTCCAAGTGCCACATTCTGAGCAATACCTTGCACAGGGGGCTGCTTGGCCACAGCTCATCCCCCAGACAAGAGGCGAGGCTCCAGAGGGCTTTCTCTCGGGGCGAGAGTGCCTGCCTGGAGGAAAGCCACATGCCACCCAGCCAGCAGGCAGCCTGCCCCATCTGGTGACACTGTCGTGGAGAACTGGCATGAAGAACCCATGCTTGCCCTTCGCAGCCTCCAGGCAGAAGTAGCATGCACACTTCCTCTTCCTGATGCCTTGACTAGAACTGTCCACGTGGCCCAACCTTGTGGCAAGGGCAGCCGGAAAGTGTCCCCACGTGCCAGGAAAGGGAAGCCTCAACTGCCCTCATCCTTCATCCCCACCCTTGTCAGGCCCTTGCTCACCCACCTCTTCTGAGACCTTCTTGTTGGGGACTTGGCAGAGTTCAGTCAAGTTAGGGGAACTGATGCTAACCAAAATCTCTAACAACAAAAAGCCAGTTCTGTGGGTTCTGATGTGAAGAAATAGGAGCTAGACAGGAGGGGAGGCTGGCAAGGCGGGTGGGCAGGGACCCGAGGGTAGAAGTACAGGAGCAGGACCAGGGCTCCAGGGTCAGGGAGCCTTGGCCTCCTATTCCCTGGGAGGCAGGGACAGTTGTGGTGTGAGGGTGACCATATGTCTGCTGGATGGCGAGCACCTGCGCATCGTGTGCTGGTCCTCACGCTGGCCCCAGCCTCTCCACTTTCCTGGAGGGGGAGCCACCACTAAATGAGAGGACATTGCATACCCACATGGCCTTCTGAAGAGGCAGGACCAGGGTCCATGCCCCAAGCCCACACCCTTTCTCCCAGCGCTTGCTGCTGAGAAAGGACTGGAAAGAGCCCTCGGGATCTTCTGGTCACCCTGATAGGAAAGACGCAGCCTAGGCTGTGCAGTGGCAACAGGGGAGAGGACACAGGAGGAACAAGATATGTACCTGGGGGCTCTGAGGCTGCTGAGAGTGGTGGTAGGAAGAGGCCCCAGGGACAGCCTTGGCTCTGGTCATTTAGCAAGGCCACGGGGAGCAGGTCTGTAAAGTGCTTGAGATGGCCCTACGATGAGCACCAAGCCTGGCCTGGGGACAGCACCTAGTGGTGATCAAAACTAGGTTCATCTCATGGATGGCTTGGACAGCTCAAGTTCAGCTGGAAAGGTCAAGGTAAGAGGTGAGCTGAGGAAAGGAAAAGGAAGTGGACACAGGTCTATACCCCAGGGAAGATGCACTCAAGCGGAACTTGGGAAGCCAGGCGGGAGGCGCAGGGACAGCAGGGCTGGGCAGGGCTGGGTTAGGGCATCTTGGGGCCATGCTCTTGTTGGCATTTGAGTCGAGGCCCCAGATTCCAAAGACCACAGGCCAAGTGGCCCCATGCTGAAAGAAGCAGGCAGAAGTGAGACCCTGGGGGCATTGGATGAAGGTACGGGGCTCCATCCAGAGACCACCCCAATCCCGCTGAGGGTGGACACCTGCACAGGGTAGGGCAGAGTGAGGCCAGGCCAGGGCTGGACTTGTGTGGAGCACCTCACGTGGCCACACTGACCTGTGAGGCTGCCCAAGATCCCAGACCTTCAGAGAAGCAGGGGTGGGGGGGGCAGTTAAGTGAAGCTCGCAGATTCTAAATGTTGATCATTTGTGTTAAAACTGTGAAAAGAAAGAAGCCCAGCTGAGCAAAGCTTCCTGCCTTCGCCGTGCCTCTGGGTCATCAGCTCCAGCTGTGGGTATAGCAAACCCTGTGCCCTCCCGGGGGGCCACCCAGAGTTGGTGCAAGTGGACAGTGCCCTGGGTGGGAAAGGAGCCTTGCCCAGAGCACCCCAGCCTGGCTCGCTGCACACTAGAGCAGGCTGCAGCCAGGGCCTTGGAAAACCCCTGGGGAGGCCAGGAGAGAGCTTCCAGGAACCCTGTTCCTTTCTGTGACAGCACACGCAGGTACAGGGAACGTCCGTGGACCTCACAGGGTACTTCGTGGGCTTTCTTAGCCAGGGAGCTGGATGGGCAAGAACGAAGCCCAGGTTCAAGCCCACGGGCCTTGTTTGCCGAGCTTCATGCGGCTCTTCCCCTCACCCGACTGCCACCACCAGTCATTTTGCAAGGTTATCATTGCGACTGTTAAAAAAAAAAAGAAAAAGAAAAAAAGCATTGCTCATTTTAGAAAGCTGTCTGTCAAAATGCTTAAAATAAAGCAGGCTTGGCCCTTGGGGGAGAAAGCTCCACCCAGCTGGAAAGTGAGAATTCCCCAACAGCACGGGACACGAGCTGCGGCTGCCTTTGCAGGAAAGCCAGCCTCACGTTTATGGCAGTGGGCATTTTTTTCTCAACACATGTGTATTGAGCACCTGCTGTTTGCCTGGTGATATTCCAGGCCTGATAGTCGCAGCATGAACCAGGTGATTCCTGCTCACAGAGCTGATCACGTAGCGGGGCTCACCAGCTACCAGGCTGCCCTGGAAAGTCTGGTGGGAAAGAGGCAGGTGCAGGCCAGTTGGCCGGAGAGCCGGTGGGGCTGTTGGCACGGCTGGGCAGGAGGGCCCCTCCCATGCCACTCCTCCCAGCCTCCTGGGCCTACTGGAGGGTGTCACTTGCACACCCATTTTATCCTGGGGAAGCTGAGGTTATGTTCACAGGAGGCTGAAGACAGGGCCCTGGAAAGCCCAGCTGTGGAGGCTGTCCCCATACCTAGTGGTGAAGCCTCTCTGACGGGTGTGGGGACCAGTGTCAGGCTCACGCACAGCCCACTGAGTGGGGTCAGCACAGTGTTCCTGGCGCCCCCTGCTGGTGTGCGCGACTACTGCTCAGGCCAGCTGGTAATGAACACCTTGGACCTGTGTTTATTTTTGTTCTCAAATTCAAAGATTTTTGTCTAGAGTTTTTTGTTTTCTTGTGTTTTGTTTTGTTTTAACCACAACATTTATAATGCCAAGAATCCCTAATGAGGACAATCAAATAAACCATTAGTTTGAACACAACTATCAAATTAGTAGAATCTATTAATTTGCTGATGGATAGCAGGCATTAGCGATTCATGTTGTCATCACATTTCAGACCTGCAGAGAATCGCAGACCAGACCCTTTGTCTTTTGGAAAGGACTGAGTGGCAGAAAGGATGAATAGCTAAGTCAAGGTCAGGAAGCAGTGCCCTGTCCACTGGTCATGAAACTGCTATGGCAGTTTCCTGGCCCATGGAGTGGAGATGTGGGTGTGGCCCACGAAGTGCTGGAGACACCTGGGAAGGTAGCCACCATGAGGCCTGAGGAAGGGTCCTCATAAATCAGCAGTTCCCTGACCACCAGGCCCACGTGGCTACAAGTTAGGAGACAGGGAGAATCTAAGGGAGCAAGAGGAGACCCTGCGTGCTGCTGGGAGAATGGTCCCAGCATGGCCGCCAGGCTCCTTGCCTGCATCCTCGTGTCGGGAGCAGGGAGGCCTGTCCGCCCTCTGGTCTGCCCTGCCTTCTCCCCACTGGCCTCAGGCCACTGCCTTCCCACCCCTAGCGCTCCAGCCTGTCCGGGTTTTCTGTGGAGGGCCGTTCCGTACTCCGCTTCCCTCCGGGACTGTCCTTTCTGCCTACACACACCTCCTCCCCTCTCTGCCCCCAACTCTGCTACCTAATTTTCCTACTCAAGATTTTATTTCAGATGTCCTTTTCTCTGAGAGACATCCAAAAGCAGGGCTGGTGCCTGTAAAAGGAGGCGTCCATCCCGCTGGCCATCTCTGACTGCTGACTCCAGCCACTGTCCTTCATTTTCAGGTGACAGACCATGCCACCACTGCCCTGCTCCACTACCAGCTGCCCCAGATGCCAGACGTTGTGGTCAGGTCCTTCATGGTAAGTGGCTTCAGGAGCCTTGGAGTGTGCACACGCAGCTGAGGGGGGAAGCTGCACCCTCGGCCCGTGGGCTGCCATGGGAGCCGGGTGGGAGGTGGCACCGCGGGCTCCCTGTCGTGGCTGGACAGGCGGTCACAGAAGGATCCTCTAAAAGTTTCTCACATGGCTCTTGACCTGCCCCACCCAGGTCCTGTGCCTGGCCCCAGGCTTGCAGTGGTGAGTCTCGGCTGGCTGCACCCAATACAGTTCGTTCTCGGATTTCAGAGCAGCTAGCAGTGAGGGCAGCCCCCGGCAGCCTGGCAGCTCTTGAGGGGTGTTCAGAGGTTTGCAGTGCCTAGTCAAACTCTTCTGGCTTGAAACGGAACCCAGTGGGAGTACTCACACCGCAGCTCTGGGCAGAGACCACAGTCAGGACCTTTCCCTGGCATTGGCCTGACCAGGGGTGACATTGCGTTGTATGTCCAAGGCAGACCCTGCCAGCTCTTTCGCCTCGCACAGACTTGGCCGAATACGCTGGGTCACTAGGCTCCATCTTTCACTGCCCACAGAACTGCCTTTTGTCTTCTGCTGGAAAGGCTGCCTGGTAGAAACCCCCTCAGACTTCCCTTTAGTGAGTGCAAATCACTGTTGACAGCCAGGTGGGTGTCTCTGGTCCCATCCATCCTGTCACGTGGGCCTCCACCAGCGGGCTTCCTAGAAAGCCTGTCACGCACTGCTCAGAAGACAAGCCCAGCTCATCGCTTGGCTTCCTAATGTTAGGAGGGCAAACAAGGAGCAGTCCATGAAGGCTTCCTCCACATGCAAGAGGGCAGGCAGCCAGCAGCCACCCGGTAGAGGGAGGCCTGCTTTAGTCTCACATTCTGGGTCGTCCGTTCCCTTCAGCTCTGACTTGGGGATCTGGGAAGGATGCAAACGTGCTTGGCACCAGAGGATAAGCAGTGTAGCTGACTGATCCGGTGACCTCCTCGTGACTTGCTGTAGAAACCCCCAGGCCACCCTGCTGACGGAGGTGGCATGGATGGGCCGCACTCTGCCATCTCGAGGACCGCCCAGCTGAAGCAGGGGATTCATGTAACTCAGCTGACCTCTTCAGATAGCCGTTTTCTCTTGTCGACATAATTCAGGAGAATGTTAATTGATGAGAGTCTTGCACCCCTGCACAGTGAGAACTGGCTCAGTTGTCGTGCGTTTGGATCTGTTGGGTGTTTGGCTTCTTTGCTTTGTTTGGGTGGGGTTTTTTGGTAGCAAATCTCCTTGAGTTTGAGAATTGAGTTATGTGCATCTCATCCTTATAGATGATGCCCGAAAGCTCTCTGCTCTCTGAATTAAAGTGTGTATTTGCTGCTTATTATGTGATTTGGTGGCACTGGGGCTGTCTCCACTTACCCCTTCCCAGAGTGTTAGGCCACATCCTGACAGTGAGCAGTGACCTCAGAAATCAGATTAGAAGGCGCTGTGCCCTCCATGCAGAATTCTCCAGCCGTCAGCTATTCCTAGACTCCCTTGGCACGTGGCCATGCCCCCTACCTGGCAGCAGGCCAGAAGAGGGTCCTTGCCAGGCTCCGTGCAGCGTGGTTGGTGCTGCCCCAGGGCCTCCCTGCCAGGGAGAGTTGCCCTCTCTGTGCTGATAACTCGGGGTTGGCGGGGAGGGGGGCTTCAGAACCCAAAGTCCCTCGAGACAGCCTTGTGGGCTCAGCAGCTTCTCTCTGGGGCCAAAGCCAGCTCCAGGGCTCTGTCCTTGGGGCCACTAGGCTTGATGGGAGGGTATTGGGAAGCACCAGGGCCGTTGCATTTGTCCTCCCTTCTCTTTTCAGACCTGGTTAAGAAGCTACATAAAGCTGTTCCAGGCCCCATGTCAGCGCTGCGGGAAGTTCCTGCAGGATGGCCTGCCCCCCACGTGGAGGGACTTCCGAACACTGGAAGCCTTCCATGACACCTGCCGGCAGTGACCCCACCCACCCAGGCAGCCCTGAGTGACACTGGCCCTGACCCCTTGCTGCCCACTCTCTGTCCAGCTCTGGCTGTCATGAAGGACCTTCTAGGAGCACCACCGGGGGAGGTCGCCCAGCCTAGACTTGGTATTCGCTGGCAATGAGGGTGAGTCCCCCAGTTTGCTGAAGGTGACTGAATGAGCCCTGTCACACGGGGGACTTTGTTTTGTGCTTGCTAAGTTATTTTTATAAGCAATAAACCTTTTGTACCCAGGCAAGGCCTCGTCTCCTCCTTACAGCGCCTTCCACGCTGGCTCAGTGAACAGGAGCGGGTGTGTGGACGCGGCTCTCTGGGGGTACCTCCCGCTTCTCCCTACAGGGAGGCCAGCCTGGGTAATGCTCCCTTTCAAAGCCACCTTGGTGGCTTGATAAATGATGGTTCCCTTTGAGAAAGACAGCAGGAGGAGTCTCTTCCCCTTAAACCAGTCCCACAGGTTCCCAGGGTGGGCGCCACTGTCGGCCTGGCTCTGCCCCAGGCATTACTACAGGTCCATCCAGTTTCTGGACACCAACTCGTGAAGCCATCATCCATTTCTGTGGCAATCTCTGCCCTGGCCAAGGACTTGAGGAGAGGACGTTTCCCAGGGAGTGACATCCGGAGGCACTGCCGTCTGAGCCGACCAAAGAAGGTCCTGGCTCCTCCTAGGTCCTACCTGTCCCCACCAGGCTGGCAGGCAGAGTCGGGGGCTTCAGTGGTGGGGACACCTGGCCCTGGGCAGCCTGCCCCGGACCTCCTAGGCAGAGGCTCCAGGGCCAGGCAGCACCGGGCAGCCTGAGAAGCAGCAGTGACAAGCAGGACACCCGCAGCAGGCAGCCCCCACTGAATGCCACTGTTCACCAGATTTAAGATGCCAACACCCATTAGATGTGCCATTGTTTTATGAGCCTCCAAGAAAATACGCTGCCAATTAAGCTACTGCCAGGCCTCAGTAGTGACCCTGTGTGGCACATGAGCCATCACACCAGCCTGTGGTTGCTTTGAAATGGCTTTCCTGTGTTCCCAGGGAGGCCATCTCTCCTGCCCGGTACCGGCCACCCCCTGGATCCTCCTTTCATTGGTCTCCTGAGACTCTTTTTTTTTTTTAATATTTTTTAGTTGTTGGACACAATACCTTTATTTAACTTTATTTATTTATTTTTATGGGGTGCTAGGCAAGTGCTCTGCCACTGAGCCCCAGCCCAGCCCTCCAGAGACTCTCGATTGTTGGTTTGCAAGAAAACCCAGAGTGAGGGCATCAGGTGCGCTAGCGCTGTTTCCTGGTGCTCGTGTCTTCAAAGACCCCAAGTATGCACATGGGATGACGCTGGCCACGCACCACCCACTCCGGCCACACGCAGGGGAGGCAAGTCCCTGGGGACTACCAGCCTCAGAAGTGCTGGAACCCAAAAGAACCTGAGGTCAGTGAAGCCGTGGATGCCGACTCGCATCTGAGCCATCAGATGTCCAGCTTCCAACCGCAGCTGTCTGGGCGGTTGGTCCCCTGGGCGCCAAATGCTCTCGGACTCCCTCTTGTCCCTGTCTTCTGCACAGGTGATGGGCCAGTAAGTAGCCTCAGAGGGCTAGTTCATGTGTGCACCCAGGAGCCGGCGCCTTGGCCCTATCCTCCGTACCTGATTGCCGTCCACAGGAGCACTAGGAAGGGTCCTGGGGCAGGAGTACAGAGGTGCAAAGGGTTGACCATTACAGCAGCACGGAGAGAGACAGGTCCTGTCCTCTCCTCCAGTGGCAGAGCTGGGGTGAGCCGCTTCCTCTGGCCTCCTGTGAGGCAAAGGGTTGATCCCCGGTGCTGGGAGGGAGGAGAGGCCTGTAGACGGAGGCTGAGAGTTGGTCACAATGGAGGCCGGGCAGTGGAGACCCGGGCAACGCCTGCTCTGCTGTTTTGCTATATATATATATATATATATATATATATATATATATATATATTTTTTTTTTTTTTATAAGGAGAGAGAGAGAGAATTTTTTAATATTTATTTTTCAGTTTTCGGTGGACACAACATCTTTATTTTATCTTATGTGGTGCTAAGGATCGAACCCAGTGCCCCGCGCATGCCAGGCGAGCGTGTTACCGCTTGAGCCACATCCCCAACCCCTTGCTACATTTTTGACATTCCCTCACTTAAAAGGGGGCTGGGGACACGGGTCAGACCATTTAACCTTCGAGGCCTTTCTGTCTCTTCTATTCCCATTGCTCGGTCCTGAGAGAGTCTCCAAGGCAGTGTGCTCGAGATCCAGGCTGGCCAAGCCTGCCTGCTTGTGCTCACAGAGACGGACATGTCTGCTTTGTGTGTCAGCCATGGAAACAGGACAGACTGCACCTGAAAGGGTGCTGGGAACAGTTCCAAGAGGGTGGGCTGTGAGAGAGGCCGGGAGGCTCCCGCCGTGCGGACAGTCACTGAGTTCCTCTCGCTGAAAGGAACAGGTCCACCATGGGTGCTGTGGTGACGGAGCCAGAACATGATTTGGACTGTCCAAGGGGACCTCTAGGCCAGGTCTACAAGGTACTCAAGAGTGACTTAATTATGACCCTACGGCTCAGCATCTACTCTGCCAGGTGCTTCACACATGTCACCTACCCGCATGTCCTCTCCATCAGAGCGACCAGCCCTGCCATGCCGGGTGTGAGCCCCAAGTGTGGTCAGGACTCCTCTGCAGCGAGGCTTCCCCGGACAGCGCTGCTTTGCCCGTGCTTTCTGCTGTCTGAGGTGCCATGAGTCGCCCAGGCACCCGTCAGGAGCTGACGGAACAGAACACGCTGCCTGTGAAAGGTCGTCCAGACTCTCCCTGAACTAAGTTAGGAATCGGCCTTTTGGTATCGAGTGATGTTTTCACACTTCACACCACAGGCGGCATGAAATGATGATCTTTCAGTGTTTATGCACAAACTCGCCATTGCATTCGGAGTGTCAGAGAGTGGGCCTGATGCTAAATCGAGAACCTTTTAAGGTCATCCCCATCGAGGGAAGGACAGCTTCAGCCACCAGGATTCTCAGAAGATCCAGAACCCCTGCCCACCATCCAGGAGGCATCGTCCGTCCAGCCATTAGACCAGGGAGAGGCACGCTGACTGGTGGCTGTGGGCTGGCAGCAAGGGCGGGCCAGCTCCCCGCGCCTGTCCACTCCCAGTGCAGCGGCCTGCTGGGCTGTTCTGCGTGTGGAGCATGGTCAAGGCCACACGGTGCATGAGGAAGACAGCCAGAAGGGAGGGGCTGCACAAGCCGTCCTTGTGCCCAGGGACTGACTGGGCTTCAGGCGCTAGAACGGGCGGGCCCTGCCCCAGTCTCCACCAGCCCTCCCTGTGTCCCCAAATAGAGGAAAGGATCTCAGAAACTCGCTTTCCAGTTGAATTTTAAGTTGGGAGCGGCTGTTCCCTGTCATTAGTACCTGAAGAGCTCAACCTTAAAGTTCACGAGCACATCCCAGGGAGAGCGCCGTCTTGGCAGCTTGGAGATGATTAGTTACTCCAGAAAGCTCCGGACTCTCTGTGCTAATTGAGTTTGAAATTCCAGCCAGACTGGCTGTCCCCCAGGGCAGCGTGCACTGGAGTGTGGTGCCCAGGGAGCAGGCAGGCCTGCCCCTGCCGGCTTGGTAAAGACCATGGACCGTCCCTCAGGAAGGCGAGGACAAGGCGCAGGGAGTGACCTGGCACAGGTAGGTGGGGTGGAGAGGAGGGGAGGAGGCACCCCAGGCTGGGATGGCTTGTTGCCAACATGTCACTCACGTGTCCTTGGCTCTGTCTCAGTCATGGTCTTGCTTCCTTAATTACAAAAGGAATCCATGTGTTCCTTTTATAGAAAATCAGGTACCATGAAAAAGCGAAGAAAACAATACCTGTGACCCCCACGTGGTAGGTGAGCGCTAGAGCCCTGGGGCGCATCTTTCCAGGCCTGTGTGTGTGGCAGAAAAGGAGGTCATGCACATGCTCTTCTGAAACCTGCCTTGCCCCTGAGCAAAGGCCAAGCTGCTATGTCACGGCCCACAGCTACGGTGGCTCAGAGGCCACAGACACTGTCTCCCCTTCACCTCCAGGGTGGGGACAGAGCTCAGCTTGCCTAGCGACACGAGACTCTGGCTTCCGCCCCCTATCCCGGAAGAGAAGAGAAGCGCTCCAAGCAGCGCGGACAGTTCCACTCCGTGTCACTCAGGGTTCCTGGGCTCTCTCTTAGGACGTGGTCTGCATGGTGGCAGTTGTCACTGTTTTAGTCAGCCTTTTCAATGCTGTGACCAAAAGACCCCACAAGAACGGTGTTAGAAGAGGATAAGTTTACTTGGCACTCAGGGTTTCGGAGGCCTCAGTCCTTAGAAGGTCGGCTCCGCGGCTCTGGCTGAGGTGAGGCCACACATGGCGGAAGGTTGTGGCGGAGGCAGGCAGTCGGGCCGACCGAGAGCCGAGAGAGCTCACCAGGGACAAAATACGAGCCCCAAAGGCACAGCCCCAGTGACACCGTCCTCCAGCCACACTCTACCTGCCGACAGTTACCATCCAGTTGGTCCATACTAATGGATCAGTCCCCCATTAGGCTCCCTTAACCCAATCATGTCACCTCTAGCCCTTCTTGATTGTCTCCCATGAGTCTCTGAGGAGCACCTCATGTCTGACCCATAACTGACACATTCCCAGTTTGCAGAAAGGGAAAGGCACACAGGGATCATATGCCAGCATTTTGAGTGTCAGACCCCATCCCGGCAGGCAACAGTTCCTCTGCGTTTCGTTAACAAAAGCCCAGTGCCTGGCAGCAAGGGCTGCTGGGAAGCGCCTACCAACTGAGAGCGGCTGTTAGCTGACAGCGCCATTTCCTTGAGGATCACCCAAGTGGTGCCTTGTGTCGCCAGTCTTTTTCGTTGCCAAGTAATACTCCACAGTGTGTATGTACCACGCTGTTTAACTGCTTAACCCTTTGGGGGATATCTGGGTGGTCCTAAATTGGGGCCATTCCAAAGAAGCTGCTGAGCCTTATGTACTAGCCTCTGCATGAAAATAAGCTTTCCTTTCTGTGGGATGTGCCCATGCATATAATTGTTGGGTCATGAGATAAGTTCATTTTTAATTTCAAAAGGAACGGCCAAGGGCTGGGGTGTGGCTCAGTGGTGGTGGTGGTGGTGGTGGTGGTGGTGATGGTGGTGGTGATGGGGGGCGGGGGGCTCCTCTGGCACGAGAGGCCCTGGGTTCCATCCCCAGCACAGGGAGAAACACATAAAAGAAGCTCCCAGGTGGCTGTGCTAGTTGACCTTGCCCCTGCTGTCAGTGAGGCCCAGTCTTTCCACGCCTTCACCAGCATTAGTACTGTCTCTGCTTACTGTAGACATTCGGATAGGCGTATGGTGACATTCATTGGTTTGTACTTTTTATTGTTTGTGGTACTGAAGATGGAACCCAGGACACTCGACCACTGAGCCACATCCCCAGCCCTTTTATTTTATTTTATTTTTATTTTGAGACAGCGTCTCATAAGTTGCCAAGGCTGCCTCAAACTTCAATCCTCCTGCCGTGGCCTCGTTACCCAGGGCACCCAGCCTTGTGTCTTATTGGCTTTTCCCTGCTGGCTGATGGTGCGGACGGTCCCCTGGGCTTATCTGCCATCTGTGTGATGAAATGCCTTGCATCTTTTGCCCATTTTCCAGCCTTGTTTTCCTTGTTGGTTTTGGGACCTCTCTTCTATGTGCAATTCCTACGTCAGGGGCATGGGTTGCAAACATTTTCTCCCTTGTGTGGTTTGTCTTTTCATTGTCTTAACAGGTCTTTCACGGAGCAGGTGTGTTCAGTCTTGGCGAGGTTGCTCTTCTGTGAGGAAGCCGTTCCTCTCTCCTCCCTCTCCTGACCGTAGATACCCTCCAGTTCAGCTGTGACCGGACAGTCAGGATGGCCTGGGCCTAGAGACCCCAGCTCACCAGGACCAACCCCTCCTCAGTCAGCATAGTTTCCATGGCCCAGACTCCTCTCGGTGACACTTGACTGTCAGTGTCAGAATGAAAGCAGCCCCCTCCACACAGATGCAGGAGCTTGCTGGCAGCAGGCTGGCCCCGCACGTCAGCCAGGGTCCCGGGCAGCCACGCTCTGGGAAGGAGCGAGGGGCTGCAGGGAGCTCTCGCTCTCCTTGTCACAAGTGGGTGGTCAGGGCAGCTGCATGGCTGGATCTACCTGGGGAAGAAGGCATGCGACAAGCAGGGTACAGGTCTCCTTTGCCTCTGTCCCCCACTGCCATGTCCACCTCTGGGTCGCCGTCCTCTGCCTGGAACCTGCTCCCAGGGAGCCCCTCCTCCAGGAAGAGCAGTCTCCCGGTGGCCTTCAGCACTCCTGTCCCCGGGCCTTCTTCCCTGCTCTCCTGTGCACTGCCACCGCCGCCCCCACCCCATGGCTGCCGGGTGTGTTCACCTGGCCTCTGCCTCCCCCACAGTAGTGTCAGTGATGAGGGCAGGGGCTGTGGCCGCCTTAGGGCCTGCCCTATGCCCTTGCACACAGTAGGCATTTAATGAATATGTGCCGTCAGATAGAATAAGAAGTCAGGCTCAGAGGTCTGCGCTGCCGGACAGGGGCCTTGGGCCAGTCCCCTGGTCCCTCTGAGTGTGGATTCTCCGTCGTGAGTCAGGCTGGTGAGTCGCCCTCCACTGCAGGCCTCCCGTGAACAACCACCCAGGTATTTACACACCAAGTGTTTATTATACACCTACAGTTTACTAGATGCCAGGGGGATAATGTCCCTGTCAGAAGTGCAGAGGACCAAAAAGCGAAGCCACCCTGACTGAGACAGTGCATTGCAGGCATAAGCATGGACACCCTAGGGACACGGTCATTCATGTGGGACCTGTTCCATCCTCCATGGTGGCCTGGGTGACACCCCGTCCCCTCACCCACTCTAAGGGAAAGATCCAGAGGAAACACCTGGAGGTCAGTGGCCTCTCTGCACAGACGCCGTGACAGCCGTGGCTGTGGGCCCGGGCATCTCCTCGCAGACCCCACGGCGCTGCGTAGGAGGAGCGTGGCCTCCCGTGGCCCACCAGCATTTCTGTGCATGGCTGTACCCTGCTGCCCTGAGTGTCCCTTTCCTGGCAGCCCTTTGTTATTGACACTGCACTCGACACCCCTAGAGCTAACAGGCCTGGCCTCTGATTCCCAAGGGTAGTTGGTCAAATCAGTGTTCACCAGAGGCCGTGGCTACCTCGTTCTTGTCCTTTTCTTCCCATTAGTTTGCCAATCAGCAAAGTCCATGGGAACTTCCGAGCATGAAGGAGCAGGGGTCTGCTGAGGGAGGAGGCAGCTAGTTCTCGGCTTCTCTGAAAACCCTGGGTCACAGACAAGGAATGGTTATGGTTAGGGTTATACCGGCAACAAGCCAGCTGACCGCATGGCGACAGCGTCCTTGTCCTGGCTGTGGGCTCCACGGCTGTGAATGGCTGGCCATGTGATGCTGTTCAACAGTCCTCAGCCTCTGATGGCCACTGCCCAGAGGCACCAGGGATTTTAGTGGGGTACCAGGGATTAAACTCAGGGGCACTCAACCACTGAGCCATATCCCCAGCCCTATTTTGTACTTTATATTTAGAGACAGGGTCTCACTGCGGTGCTTAGGGCCTTACTAAGGTGCTGAGGTTGGCTTTGAACTTGTGATCCTCCTGCTCAGCCTCCTGAGCCACTGGGATCACAGGCATGCATGTGGCACGGTGCCCGCTGATCCCATTTTTTTTAATTGAAAGAATCCATATATGGCTGGGGGCATTTGCATCAAAACAATAATTGTGCTTATATCTGCTTGTTGTGACTTTGAGGGATTTCCTGCCTGTTGGACACCTAGAGGTTTCCTGGCAGCACTCACCAGGGCTACTGTGGCAGAAGCCACGGTCCCAGAGATCCAAGCCCATGCCCACGTTTGCACTTGCTCCCTACAGACACAACCTGCCGGTCCTTGCTGACACTGTTGCACGCAGGGCCTTCGCCCTGGGGTTGGGAGGTTCCCACTCACTCGCTGAATGCTGCCAAGGACCCTTAGAGAGCCCGCAACAGGTGCAGCAGACATGCATCAGGTGATGGCCACCCGGGGACGCTGACGGGTGCTCTGAGCAGTCACGGGTGGAGATGGCATCTAGAAGCTTGTTTATTCCCAGCCAAAGGATGAACCAGCAACTGGCAAAAGGAACAGATTGGACAAGGCCAGGAATTTTCCCACAGGGGGCACCTCTGGGGACTGGAACTGACTCCTCTTACACTGCTAAGGACCTGGTTCCCCTTTGTCCCAGAAGCCAGCACAACACAGGCTCCGCAGTGGGGACTATTTACACTTTGGGGCCCATTCAAGGCTGCTGGTCTTGCACCAGGAATGACATCCTGCCTCAAGCCATGTGTGACTACCCCGTGGGCATGTGATCAGAAGAATCGAGATGTCTTCGCAGTGTCCCCCTTCCCAGGATAGAGAGGAGCACTCCCTTGGCCTCCTGTCAATCCTGGACAAGAGTGAGACTACTAAACAGTCCCAGTACCAGATCCCTACACACACACACACACACACACACACACACGCCACTAATTGGCTCAGGGGTGGGCGTTTGAACCACCCCAGCCGAAGACATGCTTGTATCTTGCTGAGTGCTAAGAGAAAAGTAGCCACTGGTTTCCACTGACCTTGAAGAGAGCCAGGTGCTGCTGGAACTGGGAAGGAGGGAGCCTCCCTCTGCAGGAGTCTAGCTCACCCCTGAGTGTGGCCTGGCCAGGGTGGGGACGGGAAATCCCTTTCCTGCAATGTCTAGTGACCAGGCGTTGTGCCTGCAGGCAAAAGAAGACATTGAAAGGCCCAGATCCGTTTCACAGAGTAGGCCATGAAGGGTGAATTTGAGCTAAAAGGCAGCAAATTGATTGATCTTAAGCATGAGAGGTGGTGCTTCAGGGATCTCCTAAGGGGCTTGTGTTCCTCTCCTGGGTGTGATCTTGCTCAGAGCCCATTTCTTAATTTGAGACTTTTTTTTTTTTTTTTTTTTTGCCATGTAGAGAAGCTGAGAATTTGGGGGAATGTTTTGTTTTCAAACCCAACAAGTTTTTACTTCTTTGCATTTTCCTTAAATTTGCTTCAAAACTATTGTCTTCTTAGCCCAGCCAGCTCTCTCCCCCTGGGTTGTGATCCTCCTGCCTCAGCCTCTCAAGTCACTGGGATCACAGGCGTAGCCACCATGCCCAACTTGGTGACCTTTTAATGAAAAGATGGAAAAGGGGAATAGCAACTCACAAGTGGACACCAGCAGATGCCACCTTGCCGTCTCCAAAATGCCTGCCCAGTGCTCTTCACAGAGTGTCCAGGTCATGAAAGACCAAGGACACAACTAAAGGCAGCACGTGCCGGGTGGAATCCTGGGATGGAAAACACAGAGGCAGAGAAACGGCCAAACTAGATGAGCCTGGAGCTGGGTGGTGGCAGGGCACCACTGCTACTTTCTTAGAGGAAATGGGTGGGGTGTAGAAACCCCTATCTTTGTAACTCTTTTGTAAACAAAAAGACTTAAAGCTAAAAGGATTGGGGTGTGTGTGTGTGTGTGTGTGTGTGACAGAGTAGTTTCTCAAAATCACAGCGGCCATGGCTTTTGCTTATCAATCCCCAGTCTGGACAGGGCTGAGCAGAGAGGGCTCACAGGCCTCAGCTCCAAGGCAGTAATTACCTGGGGGGCTCATCCAGGGCAGGAGGGTCTGCCTCAAGCTGACCCCCGGGGGGCTGTCAGCCAGGAGCCCTGATAAAGCCAAGGACAGGGCCTTGGGTCGTCCCATGTGGACCCTCCTCAGGCTGCTTGGGCTTCCCTATGGTATGGTGCTGGGTCCCAAGCTCTTGTCCAGTGTACCCCGGCCTTGGTGTCACATGGCCTCACTCTGTCATACCCCATGGACAGCCACCATTGTGCTTGGCCCAAATTTAAGAGGGGCACAGAGGCCCAGTCCCTGGATAAGAGGAGTGTTAAGAAAGGATGGATGTGAGGGCTGGGCTGGGCCCAGTGGTAGAGCGCTTGCCCAGCATGTGTGAGGGACTGGGTTCAATTCTCGGCACCACATAAAAATAAAGGAATAAAATAGAGGTCCATCAACATTTAAAAAATTTTAAATAAAGAAGAAGGGATGGACGTGGTAGGAAAGCAGAACGGGGCTGGCCTCCTTTCCTCCTCGTGTGGCCTGCCGTCTTGCAGCCGACTCGCTCCTCACAGCACCCTGTGAGAGGCGTCTCGGTGCCAGCCCCTGGAAACAAGTCTGGACACAGCTTCGCTCAGGGGCTGGCTGGCCCCACCCCTAGGTCCTAGGCACATGGCAGCTGGGTAGGGGAACCCAGTGTGTTCCTAGAGTTTGTTCGTGGTCCGTGGGGGGTTGAGGGGTGAACTCCGCAAATCCGCCCCCCAGCCAGGCCCTGGGTCCAACCACAGGGCTTTAGCACGTGGGCGGGGCGGGGCAGCAGGAGGCCACGTGGGGGCAACAAGCTACAGTTTTCTGTCTGGAGAAGGTTTTCCATTTTCACACTTAGATGCCACCATTTCCACCACCAGCTCCACGTACTTTCAACCCTCTGCCCCTGCGTGTCCGTTCTAAGGGGGCCACATCCCTTCCATGGTCAGCCTCCCCTCCCTCCCCTGTGCTGGGCTCCGTCAGGTCTTACTTTGACCTAAGATGCAGTTTGGGTCTGGGCTGAGTGTGTTCTATCTCGGGGACCCACAGGGAGTGCTGGTCCCTTTCCAGTGTCCACACGTCCACACCTCTTTCCTAGCAGAGCTAGCCCTTTATAATGAATGAGGAGCAGCTGCTGAGGTCTCCACTTTTGCACAACTTCAGAAGGTATCCTTAGTAGGGTGGTGGTAGGAGGAGGGAGACCCTTTCTGCCCCTTCCTCCTCTTTGCCAGCTGAAGAGCAGATGTGATGGCTGGCACTCAGGCAACCATCCCGGACCTTGAGATAGAAGCTATATGCAGAAGAATGCAGAACCGGAAAATAGGAAGAACCTGGCTTTCTGACGACTTTGACCCTAGTCCTTGTCTTCTGCTATGTGAGAGAAAACAGATCTTTAAGCCACTATTGTTCTGGGTTTTGTCACTCACAGCTGATTTGATCCTAATGGACACAAGGATATCGGATGGAAATGGACTTTAAAGATAATCCACGATACAATCTTGCTTTCCTGATTCTCTCTCCTTACAGAAGACATAATGGGACTTCCAATTAATGCCCCTTTTTCTGTTCCTGAGTGTGCTCATCAGAGATGCACTCAAGCCCAGCCAGTGATGGTGGCTCTCCTCCTCCTTCCCCAATTGCCCCACCCCGATTCCGCCAGCCTCTTTGGAGAGCCATGCACCCTCCGTGTCTCCTGGTGTTCAACACTGCTAAAGGCTATTGGATTCATCTTCAGTCAGGAGAAGAAGGAATCAGCATATTTCTGCCTCGTGGGGAGAAAGTGGTTGCACAAGTGCAGGTGCTCTATGCTGCAGTCACCTCTCCCCGGCTGTGATCTAATTTCGTGGCCAGTGTTGGACAGACAGGGCCACCTGGCTCTCTCCCTCCTGCCCCCGGCTCCCTGGCCCTTCATGCATTTTTCATCTGGACTCACCACTCCTGCAACTCCTGCCCGTGAACAGCATCGATCACTGATGAAGCCATCAAGTCCAGCAAACAACTCTACTTCTTTAACCCCAGGCCCTATGGCTCTTGCCCCCCTGCACTGCGTCCCTCCCTTACACACTGCAGCCTGCCGAGGGCTTCCCCCGCCCGGCCCACCCTGTGCTTCTGTCCTTATTTGATGAGGGTGTATTTGAAGACAAATATCTAAGAAACCAGATTTTGCATGACATTTCACCTGTCATCTTAACACATATCTTGGCCAGAAGTCCTTTTTATTTGTTTTTAAACAAAATTAAACAGATTTTAAACAGATCCCCCTGTTTCCAGGACCTGTATAAAAGCAAAACTCAGCATTAGTTATCTATTACTGCGTAACAAGTTACTCCTAAACTCAGCGGTTTAGAACAAGCCTATCTCCCAGTTTCTGTGGATCAGGGGCTCTCCGCCTCTTAGCTGAGTGATTCTGCGTGAGAGTCTTTCAGGAGGTTGCAGTCAGAGTGTTAGATCTGCCAGCCAAAGCTCCCCGGGGCTGCAGGACCCACTTCCAAGATGGCGCACCCATGTGGCTGCCAGTAGGAGGCCTCATTCCCCACCAGTCCCCACCTCAAACACTGCTCCAGCCACAGTCTGTCCATCTGTCCACAGGGCTCCTTGAGTGTCCTCCAGGCTGGGTGGAGGGGCCACAAGAAGCAGGCAGGAAGCCGGTGCCTTTATGACCTCGCCTTGCCTACCAGGGCTTCCAGTTAAGGTCCTTCCCACTGAACTGCCAGCCAGGAACCAGGAACCCACCCGCCAGGCCCAGTGCTTAGCAGGTTAGGTGTGGGACAGCCACAGCAAATGCCACCCCTCCCTCCCTCCTGCTGCAGCACGGACACCTGGTGACTTCCACACCTAGACCCTGAATCAAGGAGCAAGGCCAGCTCCTGTCATCCAAGTCCCAGCTCAAGTCACCTCCCAGCCTGTCACTCGGTGATGTGGCTCAGTGTGGGTGCTTGGCCACCCCTGGCACTCTGAAGTCATTCTGCTTGTTTTCTGCTGCATGCTCACCCCCACAGGCAGGCGGTCCCCGTGGGGATCTGGTTCATCTTCTCACTACTCCCGTGAGCCTAGAGCAGGGCACGGCCAGCAGCAAGCATTCCGTAAGTACTCATGGAAGAACCAGAGTCACCAGGGAGGGGCCCCAGAGTCCTCCAGGTGCTGCAGGGGTTGGGATGAGGACTGGACGTTGCGTCCAGGGCGTCAGTGTGGTGTGCTCGGGGACGGTGACCGCATTGTGCCGCACGGAGAGAGCGTGTTAGGGTGTGGCCAGCTGCCAGCGGTTGGTGCACGCAGGTGGGGCGCATGAGTCACTGGACTCTTCCGGAGACTGCCGCAGGAGCGAGCTCTCAGAGTGGGAGGGAGGGAAACGAGCTCCATGCTCTGGTCCCCCGGGGTGGGGGGGTCCCAGCCCCAGGACTAGCCACCCTCTCCTGCGGGCTCTGCCGAGACGGGAGAGGCCTGCTGCCTGTCGATGCAGCCCCGGATTCACCAGAGCCCTGGAGCCTTCACAGAAAGGGAAAGGGTGTCTGCGCTGCTCGCAGGCAGGCCGTGGACACTGGGCATGGAGCCTCTCGGCGCCAGCCCGGCTGCCCAGAGGAGCTGTTCAGGAGCAGGAGGCCTGATTGGCAGCTCACCTCCCTGAAGGCACGGCCTCCTCCCTGGCCTGGCCCACCTCAGCCTTCAGACGCTCCGCTCCAGCCACACCCTGCCCAGCTGCCCTGCTTTGGTGGCTCCCTTCAGCTGGCCTGCTCTTCCCGGCCCTGAGCTCTGGGCTTCAGTGTCCCGTCCCCCCCCCACATCCTCAGCTCTGTCCTCTGACACGCCACCTTCAGAGCCGCTCATTGCCAACCCACACCGTGGTCTTGCCATCTCCGCAGACTGAAAGGCGGGGACAGCAGGGGTCCAGCCCGGGCGGGTGGCCTGTACCTATTCACTGAACCAGGGAGCTGGAGTTCCCGCTGGGCTCCAGCCACAGTTGGCGTGCACCCTGCAGAGCCCACCCCCCTGGCCGTTCACTTCTTGGACAGGGAAGGAAACTGGCCCCAGATGGCGGGGTGGGGGGAATTCAGAGACAAGGATGGGACCTTATTCCTGAGTCCGCCCTGGAGTGACACGGTCAGCTCTGGGATTTAGGAAGGTCAGTGTGGTGCGTCATGAGCAAGGATGACAAGCCTGGTCAGGCGCTGCCCGGTTCCCAGGAGGGCCCCAGGGGCCCTGAACAGCTGCTCCTGTCACCCACCTCTGCTTGGAGGTGGGGTGACTCCACGCACCATCTCTGCTGCCCACTCTGGCCCCTCGGAACCTCCTCCAAGGCCACCTTGAAGTGGCGGGAGGGAGGTGCCCTGGTCATGGGTGGCACAGGCGAGCCTCCCTGGGGGCCCACTCTCCTCACAGAGAAGCAGGTGGAGGAGCAGAGCTGGTGGTGTCCAGGACCAGCAGCTGCTTCCTGGAACCTTCCCGCCCCCCACCACAGGCTCCCCCAGACCACACCCAGGGCCCAGGACCACGTGTTCCCTCTGGATTTCATTCTCCCAGAGGTACTGCCCAGAGTGTCCCCCCTCTTGGTCCCGGGAACCACTGCTGTGCTCGCTGACCGTCACCCAGCAGGACCTTTCATGGCCAATTTCGAGGGGTTAATGGGACGGCGGGGACAGTACCTAAATAGTTGTGGCCGGGCACAGAGCCGCGGGCTCCCTCTCCCCTCGTGTCCTTTCTCCTGTTCCTAAATACCAAGATATTCTGGTCCCGTCCCGACTCCCCCAGGCCCTGATTCACGCGGCTGTGCTTGTGGGCAGTGTGAGGCATCCGTCACCTGCCGCCGTGAACTTGGATGGGCGGTGACACCCGCGAGGGCGCCAGGCAAGAAGCTGGCATTTGAGCTCAGAGCGATGTGGCTTCGCAGATGTCTTTGGGGCTGAGTCAAACCACCAGAAAGCATGCGTGTGACCAGTGACGTCCGCTCCCTCGCTGTTTGCTTTCTGGCCCCGAAGGGTGCACGTGGCTCACCTCGCTGGCTCCCAGGGTGTTGGAGGCACCAGCAAAGCCCCTCCCACAGCCCCTTGGTCTGGACTCCGAGTCTGGTTCCTCATCCTCACTATGACACACTCGAGTGCCGCCCTCAGCTGGATGCTGGGCTGAGGGACAGGAAAGCGGTTCGGGCTGTCATGGAGGGCCTGCCCTGTGCCCAGCTCAGGGAGACCTTTCCAGAGCAGGTGTTGAGATGAGAAGGGTCTTAGTCTGTGTTGCACTGCTATAACAAAACCCCAAGGCCAGGTCACTTATGATGTACTTGGAGGCAGGAGGGATGCCCCTAGGGAGTAGGCACCAACAGCAGGGGGCTGTGCGTTTGGGTGTGTCCAGGGCTCCCGTGGGACTCTGATAACAGCTGTGGACTCTCAGAAGAGAAAGACGGGTGCCCAAGTCACACAGGCTGTTTCTGGGCTGGTGGCCCCTGCAGCTGGCACAGGCTCCGCTGGCCTGGCCACGGAGACACGGGAGGAAGATGGGCGACGAATCCAGGCCCCTCCCTTTTCCCTTCCCCAGAGACATTCTGCCTCCTCTGTCTTCCCGGGAACCACCTGCCACCCCACAGCCCGGGCGTGGCCCCAGAGCCACGGCTGCCACCTCACCCAGACACCCCGGCCCTCCACACTGCACTCCTGGCCTCCTGCTGCCTCTTCCATGGCAGCCACCGAGACCTTCCCAAAGCCCAGTTCAGACCAGGGGCCTGCGTGGCCTGGCTACCACCCTGCCAGCTGCCCTGCCCTGCCCCTGCCCCTGCCCCTGCCCTGCCCCCACCGGACCTTGGTGGCACTCCCAGCTAGAACACGCACCCTCACCCTCAGAGCTCATCTGCCTTGTCCCCCTGAGGACCAGGCTGTGACCCTGCTGGCCTGCCACAAGCCAGGCTCTGTGCACAGCGTTGGCACACAGGAGCCCCCTGGAGGTTCTTGTCACCTAACGGGCCCTTCCTGAACCCTCAGGACACAGTCCCGGCTCCAGGGGAGGTGTGTGCACTCCTGGAGCAGGACCAGCTCCCTGTGGCCCCCAGAGTTGCCATCAGAGGTGTCTCATCTCATCTCAGGGCCGGAGGTGCAGGCTGAGCTGAGATGATCACGTGGGTTTTGTCACTGAGGTCTGAATCCAGAGAAGTGAGGGCCGGGCTGCTCTGCGGTGGTGTGAGCAGGGTTCCTCCTGATTCCCCGTCTCTGGTGATGAGAAAGTCTCCTGCCTTTTGGTGCAGGCAGGATGTCCTCCCTGTGGGAACTTTACTCTCCTCTCTGGAGGGAAAAGAGCAGGTCAGAGGGCCCGACCTGCACTGCTCTGTGTGCCCTTAGTTCCATGGGGACAGGGTGGCACATTCCTGGTGGTGCACTCTGCCTCCCTCCCGTCCATCCCCAGCAAGAGCCCAACGGGTCCTCACGAACCAAGAGCAAGGGTCAGAGCCTGGAGGACCAGCCCCTGGGCCGGGGCGGCGGACCTTCTGGGAAGAGCCCGACCTGCGGCTCCCTGGGTCTCTGTGGCAGAAGCCGAGCTGCCGTCATCCTGCAAAGTGGCCCCAGAGGTCGTGTGAGTCAATGGTGTGGCTGTGTGCCAGTGACACTTCACAGAAACTGAGACTTTAATCACTTAACATTTTTACACGTCAAGAAATATTATTCTTCCTTTGATTGTATTTAAAAATAGAAACCCATTCTTAGCCTGTGGACCGTCCAGAAATGGGCAAGGGACTGGATTCATCCCGCGGGTCCCAGGTTGCCAGGGCCTCCTCTTGGCTCATAAGGGCCAACGGTGCCAGGTTGTTTGGTCACCGGCATCTGGACCCCTTCCTGGGCCTGCAGAGCCTCCCCCTTCTGAGGCAGAGCCTCCTTCCCCCGTCACAGCCGACCCTGGCCTGAGCCCGGACAGCCCCAGCACACCGCCTCGACCTCGACCCCAGGGCTGTGGGGCATCTGCCCTGGTTATGGTGACCACCGAGGCCAGGTGTGAACGTGCCCCAAGAGGCCGTGCCGGACTGGTGGCAGTGCTAGTGAGAGGCACGCAGCCGCCCAGCCATTCAGCTGGCCACGTCCTTCCCTCCCAGCCTCAGGACTGAGCTGGGTCCTCCCAACACCGAGATCCTGGGAGCCCAGCACCGTCCAGCTGAATTCATGTTCTGCTTAAATCAGCTGGAAACTCTTCCATTGCTTACAAATAAGAGCTTGCCGGTCGCGGAATTTCTCTTCCTGGTTGTCTCTAGTGAATTTGCAGGGCAATAAAATGTGCTATAAAGTTCCTTTAATAAGTTTTTTTTAAATCATTGCATAAATAATACATGTTCACTATTTTAAAAAGCAAGAAATAAAGAATAACACAAAGAAGGAAAAAATTCAAAGTAGAGCAATGCACAAAAAAAGGGGGGTTGGGATCAGGGCTAGGGTGTAGCTCAGTGGCAGGGTGCTTGGCTAGCATGCACAAGGCCCTGGGCTTCATCCCCAGCTCTGCAAAAAAGGAAAAGGATTATACCAAAATACATATAGACACAGATAAAGATGCAGATATACACACCCTAGCTTGTAACTGGCCACTCACACCTACCAGAGTGTCGTGAGCATCTTTCAATGACCCCAGCCCACTCCCCTGGCCCATTGTCCCCGTTTGCATTAGAACAGTGCTTAGATAAGTGTCTGTTGTGGGCTGACTGTGTGTTCCCCAAAATTCACACAACTATTTGGAGACAGACCCTCTAAGGAGGTACATCACGTAAAATGTGGTCCTACAGGTGGCCCCAATCTGACTGGTGTCCTTATGATGGGAGGCGATTAGGACCCAGACCGAGGAAGGACACCAGAAGTCGGGCAGCTGCAGGCACAGAGAGGCCTTGAGAGAACGAGCCGGCCAGCCCCTGGACCTTGGGCTTCCAGCCTCCGAAACTGAGAAGACAAATTTTGTGGTGGAGTGCCAGGTCCATGCCGTTTCGTTAAGGCCACGGGAGCCAAGTCTTGGAGACATTCTTGATTTTTCCTCAGCCTGGAACCACAAAGTGGGATTCCTGGGTCAAAGTGAATGGACTTTCAGAAACTTTCTATCTTGAAACAGTTATGGAATCATAGGAAGTTGAAAAAACAGTACAGATTCCTCGTCCCCTTCTCGCGGCCTCCCCACGGTAACGTCTTGCCCAGTTCTAGTGCTGACCAGGAGGCCTGTCCAGTGCTGCTGCGGCACGGCCGCTCTCTCCAGGGCGCCTTCTCCACACCTTCCATAAATCGACCCCTCAGGTTTTGATTGTTTGATGCTGTTGTCAATATCTCTCTCCATCTCATTTCCTTATTGCTTCTGGATTAGAGAAACTGGAGGTAACACTTGTGTCCAGCACTGTTACTAAATTCACTTGATAATTCTGGCAGTTTGTAGATTTCTATTGGACTCTCAGTGTGTACAGTCTCATCACCTGGGAATGACGGCTGGTACTTTTCTCTCTCCACATTATGCTGGCTGGGACCATCTGTATAAGAGAAGCAGCAATGATGGTGATCATTGTTTCACTTCCAGATTTGAGATGGGCGTGGGGGAGTTTAACTTACCATTAAATGTAATGTTTGCCATAGATTCTCAGTCAATATTGTTTATCAAATTAAGGAAGTCCTCTTTTATTTCTGATTTTCTAAGAGCTCTTTTTTGTTCAAATGAATGATATTCAAACCTATTAGATAATTTTTCTCCATCTATGGAGATAAACACTTGATTTTTCTCCTTTATTGAGTTGTTGACTTTTGAGGGTTAAACCAACTTTGCATTCCTGAAGTGACTCCCTTACTGTGACATTGCTTTACTTGACTCGTGTCCTGCTGAGGATTTTTGTATTCCTTTTCACGAGAAGGAGTGACCCAGTATTCCTTGGTTATAATGTCCTCAGCTGGATTTGGCATCAGGGTCACACTGGCCTCATAAAACACCTTGGGCAGTGTCCTTTCTTCCTGTACTCTGGGGGATTTGGTGTGAGGCTGGAGTTATTTCTTCCTTAAGTTTACTTGCAGAATTCACCAGTAAGGCCATATAGGCCTAAAATTTTCTTTGTTAGGTAATTTCTAATTTTGGATTTGATTTCTTGAATAGACTGTTTTTCTTAGGACAGTTTTGGTAAGTTATGTTTTAAAAATGCTTCGTCCTTTTCATTTTATGTTCAAACTGATGAGCAGAGGGCTTTGCTGCTGTCTTCTTCCATTGCCAGGAAGCCTCAGGTCCCGCGTGATCCCCAGAGGACCCTGTGTGAGGAGAGGTGGGCTCCTTCTGTACGACCCTCTGTCTCAGCACCCGCAGGTTCTGCCTGCATCCCCACGTATGTGTCGGGCTTGCCACCTCCCCTGCCTGGCTGTGAACCCCCAGGAACAGGGACAGGATGGAATCCACTGGCCAGACGGACTCACAGTGGGCAGTGTGGAGCTGAGGCCAGGGTGGACGGCTTTGCTCAGGATTCCAGGACCAGCCCCACCGGCCGCCGGGCACCTGTGCATGGGCCTCATGAGCAGCTTCACGGGAGCTTTCAGCACTGTCGCTCCCGAGGGCGCCCCAGGTCCCCCCCAGGGAGAGTCATTGATAGATCAGTCTGAGTGAAGATTAATCGATGATTTATGCTGATGTTCCTCCTCATGCAGCAGAACGGCCTGTTTTGATATGATCTGACAGGGTCAGGCGCACCTTGGTTTAATTAAACCTGAAATGGAAAATTAAAAGAAAAAAAGATCACCAACCCACTGGCGAGTGGTCACCAAAGATGGCCTCAGTGTGCAATCAATGAGGAGGGACGAGGTGGCCGCGCAGGGAAGGAAAGTCCAGATTCAGCAGGCCCCGTGAGCAGCTGCCTGGCGGCTCGGCAGACACACCACGCACACATGCGTATGGCATCTCCTCACGAGTGGCCTTTCAGAGGCCGGCCACGTGTGCGTGATGATGGATGGTTTGTGGCAGCACAGCGCCCGACTGGAGGTCAGTGCCGCCCAGTCCCCTCCTAGGAGCTGGATGCTACACAGAAGTCCTCAAGCCGCCAGAGGAGCAGCCCATGAAAACTCAAGGTCAAGGCCTTCCCAGCAGGAGGGAGGCCTCCCCTTGCAAGGGGCCTCCAGGTCTTCTCCCCTTAGGGCTCCCGGCAGGACTGGTCTGTTGCCAATGGTCCCCTCCAGCCGGGGCGGCCCCAACACCACCTGTCCCCCGTCCACATCGGTACACCTCAGGCCCCTCACTCCCTAAGGATCAGTGGGCCCTGAACCCCACGTACAGCCCCTTCACTGTCGCCACGGTGACCACATGCTGTGAAGACCCCTGTCTGGGATCCTTGCCCCAAAGTGGACGTCACAGGTGGACCAGAGCTGGACTGCAAAGCCCTGGAGACCAAAGCCAAGGTCGTAGGTAGGCCTATTCAAAACCCACCTCTGGCCAGGCAAGGTGGTTCACGCCTGTACTTGGGAGGCTGAGGCAGGAGGATCACGAGTGCAAAGCCAGCCTCAGCAACTCAGAGAGGCCCTGTCTCTAGATAAAATATAAAAAGGGCTGGGGTGTGGCTCAGAGGTTGAAACCCCTGGGTTCAGTCCCTGGTACCAAAAACAAAAAACCTGCAGTCACAGCCATATAATGTTCCCGCCAACGAGGGACGGCCATGGCCCGTGTCCTAAGAGCCCATGGCCCTGCGACGTGGTGCCCACCTTGGCTTGTGCACACGGTGGGATGTCACCACACAGGGAGACCGAGCTGCGCCCCCAACCTGGCCCTGCGCCCTGTCCTACAGGAGGTCCTTCCCCGGGCTCTGAGACAGGGCAGCAAGTGTCCTCCGCGGAGCCTGCCCGGCCCTGGGAGCCCAGGGACCTGAGGCTGCAGACTGCTGGCCCCTCCTTGCAGAGGAGCTGAGAAGAGCCCGCCTCCCTGTCTGCCCGGCCTGGAGCTGCCCCACCAGCCCCTTCCACCACTGGCCTCTGCACCTTCGCCTTCTTTAAAAACTGTTGATGTTTGTGTGGTACAAGGTGCACGAAGTTCAGCACTTTGCCATTTTAAGGTGTGGTTTCAGGGGCGCCCACACCTCGCCGGGCAGCCTCACCTCCACCCCTCCTGGCGCTCTTTCCATCTCCCCAGCAAACTCTGCCCCCTCAGACGCTGACTCAGCCCTGCACCTTCCATTCCACTGTCTGTGTATGAATCGACTGTCCCAAGCCCCCACTTGTCCCCGGCTGAACTCACCTGGCAGGATGTCCACGACCTAGCAGGTGTCCAAGTCTCCTTCCTCTTCAAGGCTAAGTAGTACTCCATTGCAGGACGGGCACTTTCCTCTGCCATTCACTTGTTGATGGACACCTGGGGAGCCCACCTTCGGGCAATTGTGAATAAGGTCACTGTGACAAAGGCTGTGCCAACCTCTCTCCAAGTCCCCGACTGCAGTTCTTTGGAGTATTTACCCAGAAGCAGAATTGCTGGATCAAATGGCGATTCCGTTTGATTTTTCTGAGTAGTGTCCCCTCTCACGGTGGCAGCTCCGGCTTCCATTCCCGCCAGCAGCGCACAGCTGCCCCTTGCCTTGCAGCGTTGGCTATTTTGCTTTTCCATAGCAACCGTCCAGGTGGTGCTTCTGTTTCTGTGAGCCCCGCTCCTTCCTCAAACCCTTCCTAATGCTTCCCAACGCTGCTCTCTGTTGCTTGCACCCAGTGACCCCACCTGATCCACGAGGATCAGAACCTCAGGACCTGAAGGAGCCCCCCGGCCCTGGCACTCACCCCCGGGTGCAAAGGGCAGCTGCCTGCTACTGTGCACAAGCACAGCAGGAAGGAGGGAGCACCCAGCTGAGGTCCCAGGGAGGTAACTCAGCCCGTACTTGGTGAGCACCAGGTCCCTGCCAAGCACTGGGGTTATAAGGGTACAAACTGAGACCTCGTCCCTCCTCCAATGAAGTCAGGGAGGCAGAGACACTTCAGGGGAGACCACCCTCCTGCACTTCTTTGTTATCAGATCCTGTCTCCCAGGTGGAGACTAAAGATGCCAAACCCTAGCCTCCCTCACACAGCCATGGGCAGGTGTCCCAATTCTGTCAACTGGGATCTGAGTTCTGTTGGAGGCCTCTGAAAAAATGTTTCCTCCCTAACAAAAAGAGTATAAAATGGCTTTTCCCTCTCCCTCCCTACAAATCTATGAGATGTGATACTTAGAACCATGGCAGCCATCTTGTCACCATGAGGCAAGCCCCTGCCGTCATGCTGGGGAGGCAGAGAAATAGGAAGATGCTGGGCCCTTGCTGCTATCACTGAGCTGCTCGGTTGACTCTGAGCTTTCTGTTATGTGAGAGAAACTAAGCCCCTGTCACAAAGTCACTTTCCCCTGGATTTTCTATGTAGTGGAAGTCATTCTTTGTGATATGACAAGATTGATATAAAACAAAGAATCATGTATATAAATGGGAATTTCCGGCTGGGCTGCATCTGGTGAGGGAGCAGAGCGTGGCGCACCTCATAGGGGGTAAGACCTGGTCAGAGAGGCCAGGGCAGCCTCGCAGAGAAGGTGGCCACCAGCAGTCAGCAGGGCATTAAGAAGCAGCGTCGTGGGCTGGGCTGGGGCTCAGGGGCAGAGCGAGTGCCTAGCAGGTGTGAGGCCCTGGGCTCCATCCTTAGCGCCACATAAAAATGAACAGATAAAATAAAGGCTTCTGTCCATCTACAACCACAGAAACATTAAATCAGCAGCAGTGTGGTGGTCACGTCCCGTGGATGGGCAGGACGGGTCCAGGTGTGGGCAGCCTGGCAGGAGGAGGTGGCCTGCTCAAGTTCCCCGATGCTGGCCTTGACCCGCCAGCCCCTCCGTGGTTAACCTTGGGGAAGTCACGTCCTGTCTCGGTTCTGTTTTGCTCATCTGCAAAATGGGGGCCGCACCCTCCTGTGCACACTGGAATGTGGGGGTCCCAGGCCCTGACCCAGCCAGGGTTTGTGCCGGACTGTGCCCTGGCGGGAAGGTCCGAGCAGCCGTCGGGCCCAGGCAGCCTGTCTCTGTGGTGCCCCACCCGGGGCAGGGCGAGGGAGACAGGCCAGTCCTGGAGCTGAGGGCCACCAGCCCAGGAAGACGGGATCCAGCAGCCACCTGCGCCGGGAGAGAGGCACAGACTGTCACCTCCCAGGTTGCCAGAGGATGGTTGCCGCCGACACCCTGGTCTCGCTCTGCTGAGAAGATGAGCCGCAGCACAGCCCCAGGCTCCAGGCCCCGACTGCCCTGGCCCCAGTCCATCTCTCCTGCCCACTGATGCCCCCCAAGGCAGCAGTGCCCAGTGGCCCCTGGACCCCAGCGTCCCTGCCGGTACTTGGGGGAGGTACAAGGCCTCGGCCAACCCGCTCAAAAGCGAGGCCCCCGAGTCCTTGCGGCCAGCTTGCCTGGCACCAGGACAGTGACCTGGATGGGGAGGGGGCTCTCGTCGGCCCCAGGAAGCTTTGATGTTGTGGCTGGGACGTCCCGCACCCAAGGTGACCTTCTCATGACAAATGCAGAGGAGGCATCAATTATTCACACTGATCACCCTGGAATGCGCAGACACACGTGGGGCTTTTGGTTGTCGCCCCTCCCCTGCCTTTAAAGACATTTGTCAGATCTGCGCCTGGCAGAGGAACAGAGGGAGGGGGCATTTGGGAGGGGCGGGGCGGAGCGCCACGGGCTCTCAGCGGCCACATCTCTGTGCAGAAGAGCTGTCGGCCGGCCGCGGGCCTTTGATTCCTCCCTGACGGGTGCTGACGGATTGATCTGGCGCCCTACATAATTCATGAGCCCTGGAGCAGCTGCGAATTCCAAGCCTTCTCCAGCCCAGAGGAGGCTGGGCCAGAGAACAGGGTTTGGGGAGTGGGCGATGGGGGTCCCTCACCATCCCTCTGCTGCTGCCTCCAGGAGTTGCTCCTTCTGGGGTACAGAAGGGCCTAAGGGACCCCCGGGACTGGGGAAGGTGGGGATCACGGGGAGGGGCACCGCCCCATCTTCTCCTCCAAGCCTGAGCAGGTCCAGCACATGCCACCAGCCGGCGGACCTTGGGCAGGTTGGGGGCCTGCAGCCTGAACCCCTCTCTCCAGGCAGAAGCAGGGGTGATGCCCAAGGGCGGGGGAGCCTCTTCCTGGCACCTGGCCCGTCTTCCCACTAGGCTCCCTGGGAGAGTTCCCTCTCCTGGGCGTGGCCACAGCAGGGTCTCAGGCCCGGTTCCCACTCTGAGATAGAACCAAACCAGAAAGCACAGCATGAGCCACCAACAGCAGAGAAGCCCTCTCAGCCTCGGACCCACGCAGCGCGGGACTCGGGTTCCCAGGCCTGGCCACGGGGTCGTGCCACATCACCCAGCAGGGCCTTGAACTGCTGCGCCCAGAGGCAGGCCTGCCTCAGCCTGGTGAGTAGCTGGGACCACAGGTGCCTGCCACCACCCAGCCACCAGAGCCTCAAGGGGACCCCTCTGGACCTCTCCAGGGATTCAGATCCAGAGTCTGACTGGCTGGAAATCCCCGAGTCCTCCTCACTGACCCACGTGGCCACTGCCCAGAAGCAGGTTCCTGGGAAGAGGCCCGAGCCCTGTTCCACAGTGCGTTCCAACAGAAGCATGGCTGGAGGTGCCTTTGCAAATAATTGGATGGTTTCTTTTTTCCAACATTTCTGTTGGTTAAGAATATTGATTTTTTTTCCTCTCATAGTATTTGTTGTTGATAGATTTTTTTTCCAAATTGCAAAAGTAATGCACATATCAGAGTTTTAAAAATACATATATATTAGGTGCCAAAATAAGTGGGGAAATGAAAAGGTATAAGAAGGCTCTTTTCCACATTGCCTTCACTGCAGCACACTGGCGTGTTTACCCAGGACGTGGTGATGGGACCGTCCTGCCATATTTTGTTATATTTTTTAAAAATATTTATTTTTTAGTGATAGATGGACACCATGTACTTATTTTACTTTATGTGGTGCTGAGGATCTAACCCAGTGCCTCATGCATGTTAGGCGTGTGCTCTACCCTTGGGCTACAGCCCCAGCCTGTTATGATTTTTTTTAATATTTATTTTCAGTTGTAGTGCACACAATACCTTTATTTTACTTATTTATTTTCATGTGGTGCTGAGGATCAAACCCAGGGCCTCACGTGTGCTAGGTGAGCGCTCTATCGCTAAGCCCCAGCCCAGCCTCTTGTAATCATATTTTTATGGTGTAAAGTCACATAACATGAACGTCCCATCTCAGCCATGTTCAGGTGCACATTTGGTGGCACTGGGTAACGTCAGTGTTGTGCAGACACCGCCCATCTTCAGGGCTTTCTTATCCTCCCAAACAGAGGCTCTTTTCCCTCTGGATGGACTCCGTTCCCCATCCCCAACCTCTTAAGCTGTGGTTTCAGGGGGGATAGGGGAAGGAGCCTCACTGCTTTATTCTTGTGAATTAGCTGCAGGTTTGGAAGTAAGAGAGATCTGATGAAGACACCCAGAGCTCTGCACGAGAGCCCACAAACCTCACTAAGGGGGTTGGGCTGGGGCTGAGCCGTAGAGTGCTCGCCCAGCACGTGCGAGGCCCTGGGTTCCATCCTCAGCACCATATAAAAATTAAATAAATAAAAGAAAGGTATGGTGTCCAACTACAACTAAAAAAATAAAATACTTTTAAAAAATCACTGAGAGACGCTAAGGCCGATCTAACAGAGGGGTATACCATGTGCATGGATCAGAGAGCTGCGCTGTGGGATCTGTATCGAGTTCTCCTGCCGGATTTCTGTTCTTGTGACTAAAAGGCTCAGGGGTCACTCCAGGGGAACTGGGCTGACTGGGTTGTGCAAAATAACTGCACAAGAGACACAAATCCTTTTTCTTTGGGGGTGCTATGACGGCTCCTCTGACCTTAAGGGTCCACAGGAGGAGAGAGAGAGCACGCGCTGACCCCTTTTATTGAGGAGAAGCTATTCAAATGAGGCAAGGGGTCAGGTTTCAGGGGGCTGAGTCTATCTTCATGATGTCCACTGTCAGCAGGTTGACTGACACCTGGGTAGGCCACACCCAAGGGCACAGTAAGAGGAGGGGACACACACAAGGCACTTCCATGGAAGATTCTATCCTAAACAGGGCAAGGGGTTATATTACAAAGGAACAGGTGAGCGTAGCTCCACCCATGGGGCTGTAGGAAGGCACGCCCGGGTACGAAGACAGTCACTCGAACCCTAGAAGAGCGGGGCAGTCTAGCAGCATGGGTGCCTGACGCCACATGGCCCAGCAGGGGAGTTAACTCGGTCAAGGGCGAGGTTGGTCTCCCACATTCTCCTAATTGGTATTTACATATGATGCAATCCCAACCAAAATCCCAGTAGATTCCTTTGTTTTGGAAATTGATCCTAAAATGCATCAGAAAGACCAGAGGCCAAGAGGATCCAAGAGGATCCCAGACCGACTGAGAATCCAGGGTCGTCAGGACCCTGCAGGGCTGGCGCAAAGGAGGACAGTCTTAACAGGACACCAGAAGCACCACCCTCAGGAGCGCGAGTGGGCGTGGGCCCACAGAGAGAGCGCTGCTGATGGGAAGCGCCCCCGGGAGGGAAGGTAGCCCGGCAGGGCCATGCAATGAGCGTGGTCCAGGGCCCGGAACAGGAGCCCACAGCCGAGCAGGGCCACGGGGCTCCTTCAGTTGCCCTTGAACCAAGTAACTAGCAGAACAACAGATGGACTCAGCCTAGGAGGAAAGAGCAGCCACGGAGCAGCAGGCGGACAGGGAAAGGTGCGGCTGCGGCTGCTGAGGCCCCGAGGTTGGGATGGACGGCCTCGGGTCCCTCAGTGTGTCTCACAAGGGAAATTTCTTTAGTGGCTCCATCACGCGAAGGTACAGTTTGCTGGTGGTTGACCCCAGCACCCCATTAACACAGGGCTGACTTGGGCCAAGCCCTGAATAGGATGGCCACCCCCACAGTTCCAGTGAGGACCACGTAGGTCCTCGCCCATCGCGCAGGAGCTGAGCGTCCCACGTCCCACAGTGAAGACGGCCGGCGCGGGCCCGGCCGGGAGAGCACCGACCAGTAGTCGGAAGGGGGCTGTTGGCTCTGCCCTTCTTGCTGAGACGACCCCTCGCTCCCGAGCGCTCGTCCCTCGAGCCTCACGTTACCCCCCTGACAATGAAGTTCTCTCTCGGGGCTTTTCGTGTCTGACTCTTAATTCACTGGGACACGGGAACAGAGCTTGGGGCCTCACTCCCCACCTCCTTGGCACGAGGCCCCCTTGGAGTCCATCTGTTCCCAGCTGCGACCTGGGGGACATCAAGTGGACAAGGTGCTGCCCGTGTTTTGCTCCGTTGTGAGGTTCTGGAGATTCAGGTCTGAAACCTGGGAGAAGGTGGGCTCCAGTGAGACCCAGCGCTGGCTCAGGGAGGGGAAAGCCAGCAGCCCACACCTCCCTGGGGAGCCCTCCAGCCTCCCGCTGAGCTGGGGCCGGTGTGGGTGGGCCTCCTGCAAAGCCAGGGCTGCCCCCTCCCAGGGTTATAAAGGGCACCGGAGGCCGGCTGCACTGACCCCAGCCCTGCCCCTGGCTGGCTGTGTGATCTCAGGCAATTTGTACACACTCTCTGGATGCCCCTTCCCTCATCTGCAGCCCTGGACAGACAGCACCCACTGTGGCTGCTACAGACATTAACAGGAGCCATAGCTCCGCACAGCACCCGGCGCTGTGGCTGGCACGCATCATGATTCCAGTGTTACTCTTCTGACCTCTTCAACATCCCAGTCTCAGCACTCTGGGTGAGATCTGCAAGCCCACCTTTCCTCAAACATGAAATGTAATTGCTATAAAAAGCAGAAACATAGATTGCAGATATGAACTCTTAAAAAAAAAAAAAAGCCATATCATAGCTACGCATGATGGTGCACTCCTGTAATCCCAGGAACTTGGGAGGCTGAAGCAGGAGGATCGCAAGTTCAAGGCCAGCCTCAGGAACTTAGCAAGACCTTCAGCATCTTAGTAATAAAGCATCTAACTAATAAAGGAAGAACACACCTGGGTTCTATCCCCAGTACCCATAAATAAATAAATAAACAATGACCGCATTGTGAGCACAGGTACTAGGTACCAGATGCACTGTGCCACTGGCCGTCTGTCCCCTGCTTTCTGCAGCACGCACAGAAGCAGCCACCTGGATGGCAGACTCACTGGGGAGATGAGAAGCACCTGTCTGGGTTCCATGGGGGAGAATCCTCCCCTGCAGCTTTGAGATGCTGAAGCAGCCTCGGGGCTCAGTTCATGTGGCTTTAGGGAAAGGATGCGTAGACTCTAAGTGTCCCCACGCCTGTGTGCAGATCCCAGGGGAACCCTTCCCAGGACAAGACAGACACCTCCAGAGATGCTCTCCTTATCCAAACCCCAGCACCCTCCTGCCTGGAGCTGTCTGAATCGCAGTGTGGACAGGCTGGAGTGGTCCCCACCAGTGCCCAGTGGACAGCACCAACGCAGGGCTGCAGAGGGTGTCAGTCACCAGGGTCTCCCTGTCAAGCCCCCAGGGAAGTCAGACGGGCTCCTCCCCTGTGCCAGGACAGGGACAGTGGCCCCTCCTCCTTCTCCCTCCTCACAACAGCTCTTTCTTAGTCCAAAGCCATTTACCCCTGAGCACAGCAGCCCAGCCTCACCGTCTCTTGTCACGGATGCCCATGCCCCAAATGTCCCCCCTATTTCCCAGTTTCTTCAGCTGAAGGCTGCTCCCCATCAGTGCTGCCCCCGCGGGGAGAACCTGTTCTGTGCCTTGACTCTCAGTCACAAGAGGGGCCCTCTCTGAAGACAAGGGAGAAGGCTTCTGCCCCTGAAATGGAGGTGACGGGGACAAGGATGTCCTGCTTGGCGCAGGGTGGGAGACGGGAGCAGCGTCACAAAGGCCCATTCTGCACCAGGCGTTTCACCGCATCTCCTGGGAAGCACCCGTGGTGCCTGGCAGGGCCAGCGATGCCCAGCCCACTGATGAGGAACCTGAGCCTGGGGGCTCGAGTCGGCCGCTCGAGGTCTCGTGCAGGTTGGCATCCAGCTGGGCACTCACCCCGTGCTGAGGGCAGAGGCGGGACTTGGGGCCGTTTCCCTGGGAAGAGCCGGGGCGGCGTGGGCAGCCCGGGGTGAGCAGGGTTGGTGTCCTACGGGGACTGCTCTTCCTGAGGCTGTGCTGACCCAGAACACAGGGTGGCAGAGGGTGTCAGTCACCAGGGTCACGGAGGTCGTCGGGCTGGAGTGAGCCACTGCCACCCACCATGCCTGCAGCCCGTGGCCTGGACGCCTTCAGGTCCCCGCAGGGCCTCGCCCCTCCTGCCAGCTCGGGCAGCTGCTGCTTTGGACAGCTCTGGGGCCGGAGAGGAAAGTCCTCCCCTGCCCCTAGCCAGAGAGGGGCGGCGTCCAGGCTGGGGAGACTCACTGGCCCGCCGCCTGCCCAGCACCCGAGGAGAGGCCGCCTGCAGCCCAGCAGCTGCTCACACTCCCCACACGCCCCTGGGGGCGCGACTCCACTTCTCAGGGCCCCACTGGGCCAGCCCAGGGCAGAGCCGAGATCCCCACACAGGCCGAGTCACACCCTCCAGACCACGGGATTCCCCGCCAGGGACTCCCAACTCCTGCTAAGTGGCAATGGGCCTTCTGTGACAGGGTCCTGAGCTACAGGACCATCCTCCCCCCACCAGCTCTCTCTGTCTCTCTCACTTTCCACACTTTGTATTGGTGCATTATAGTCCTATATAAGGATGGGAATTGTTACTTATTCACACGTGAGCACAGGGGAGCTACACAATGTGGCCAGGGCCCCCCCAGCCCTGCACCCTGCACCCCCAGCCCTGGTCCCCTCCTCCCAGCCCTGGTCCCCCTCCTCCCAGCCCTGGTCCCCCCTCCTCCCAGCCCTGGTCCCCCTCCTCCCAGCCCTGGTCCCCTCCTCCCAGCCCTGGTCCCCCTCCTCCCAGCCCTGGTCCCCCCCTCCTCCCAGCCCTGCACCCCGCACCCCCAGCCCTGGTCCCCTCCTCCCAGCCCTGGTCCCCCTCCTCCCAGCCCTGGTCCCCCTCCTCCCAGCCCTGGTCCCCTCCTCCCAGCCCTGGTCCCCCCTCCTCCCAGCCCTGGTTCCCTCCTCCCAGCCCTGGTCCCCCTCCTCTGCTGACCTCCTTTGGTTTCCCTGCCCCCCTCCTTTCCTTTTCTTTCTTCCTGGGTAGTTTCTGCATATGAGAGAAAGCATCGGACCCTTGACCTTCTGAGTCTGGCTTATTTCACTTCACATAAGGATCTCAAGTTCCATCCATTTTCCTGCAAGTGACGCAACTTCTTTTCTTCGTGGCTGAGTAAAGCTCCGTTGTGTGCACCGCATTTTCTTCATCGTCCTTCTCTTGGTGGACACCTAGGTGTTTCCACAGCTGGCTGCTGTGATGGCCTTGCTGTCAACAGGGGTGGGCCTGAATCACTACGATGTGACCTTGATTCTTCAGGACAAAAACCGAGGGGTGGCACAGCTGGGTCACATGGTGGGTCCAAGCCTGGTCTTTTGGGGACCTCCACTGGTTTCCACATGGTCCTACTCACTGACCATCCCACAACAGGTAAACTCGCCCCTGTTCTCCACATCCTCCCCACACTTATCATTGTCTCTATTCTTTTTTAAAAAACTTTTCCTAGGGATGCACAGCATGCCTGTATTTTATTTGCTTATTTGTATGTGGAGCTGAGGATGGAACCCCGCTCTCCCACGTGCGAGGTGAGCGCTCTACCGCTGAGCCCCGGCCAGCCTGGCTTGGGTTCTGGTGACGGCCATTCTGACTAAATGAGACGGACCTCAGTGCAGTTGTGGTTTGCGTTTCCCTAATTGCCAATGATGTTGAACACCTTTTCTTATATTTGTTCCCGTTTCTGTTTCTTCGTTTGAGAGCGTCTGATTAGTCCATTTGCCCATTCATTAATGTGGTCATTTGGTTTTTTGGTTCTAGTTTTTTTTAAATTTCTTTGTATGATCTGGATATGAATCCTGTCAGAAGAGCATCCCCGTCGGTCGGTTCTCTGCTCACGTTCCTGTTTCCTTGGCTGGGCAGAAGGTTTTCACTTTGATGCCACCCGTCTATTGACCCTGGCATCACTTCCTGAGCTGAGGGGTCCTAGGAGAAGCCGTCCCTGTGCCCACACGCCGGAGCGTTGACCCTCGTTTTCCTGTAGGTGTGGCGCGGTTTCTGGTCTACTTCCCGGGTCTCCGTCAGTTTGGAGCCGACTGCTGCACAGGGTGGGGGGACGTGGGGGCCGGTGTCCCCAGCACCTCATGTTGAACAGGCGTCTTTCCTCCAGCGTTCTGGGCACCTTTGTCGAGGATCGGATGACTGGAGAGGCCGGGCTTGCCTTTCTTCTGTCCCCTGGGTCTCTGCGTCTGGTTTGGGGCCAGGGCCGTGCAGTCTGCGACCGCAGCTCTGTATCTGAGGTCAGGTATTGTGGTGCCTAGCTTTTGGCTTAGGACGGCCTTGGCTGTTCTGGGCCTCCCATTCTTCCTAATGAACTTTTTTGAATGTTTTTTCTAGTTCTGTGAAGAACGTCATTGGTTTGATGGGGAGGATCATCCTCTCTTGAAAAGACTTCTGAGGGAGCCCCAATGAGCCAAGCCTCATGCTGGGTCTCAGATCACAAAGCCAGAGGACGTCCCCCTTCCTGTGGGTCCTACCAGCAGGTGGAGCAGAAATCGGGTGGCCTTCCAAGCCAGGAGGCATGGCCAGGGAAAGTGGTGAGGTTTGGTGAGAACACAGGAGGAAGGGCCCTGGGCAGGTCTGAGGGTCAGGAAAGGGTTGACATGGAACCACACAGGTGTCCACAGATGAGGGTCAGCATTTGGGGAAGGAGAAGAGAGCCCTGGGGCAGAAGGAGCCATGTGTGCAAAGGCCCTGTGGTGGAGGGTTCAGGGAACCACCAGGTCGGAGTGGCTAGAGGCAGAGGGTGGTACGAGATGGGGCTGGAAAGGAGAGCAGGTGAGGGAACATGGTGAGGCCAGCTTGAACCCCAAGCTGTGGGGCTTACTGGCCCGAAGTGGGGGTGACATGATGAGCACATTAGCAACTGAATGTTCTGCTGCCCCCCCCCCAACTAAATGGCCTCAGCTCATGGCCAATCCCCATTTTCTCCATAGACAGCTGTTGTCCTGCCACCAGGGGCCACACTAGTGTCTTCTCAACCTGTCCCCTGCTCCTCCGTCGGCTGGGCGCAGGCCGCGTGGCTTCTCCTCTGAGCCACGTGCGGAGGCTCTGGGTCAACTTCCACCCCCACCCCCCACCAGGGTTTTGCTAAACTGTGCTGAAGTCTGGCCTGGGGGGGGGGGGTGGGGCGGCTGTCCTCAGGCCTCCAATCCTCGACCCTCTGCAAGGAGAAGGCAACCAAACAGCCCAGCCACAAACAGGCGGCCAGCCCCGGCCTCCACCTCCAGCACTGGCTCAGCCTTAGGTGATCCCGGGGCTCTGGCAAGGCCAACTGGCCAGCAGCCATGTTGACGAGGGACAGAAAACCCACGGGTGACCAGTTCTGGTGGTGAGACGCCTACACGTGCAGCTGGGCATTCTGCAGTTATGTCCAGCACCGAGCCTCCAGGGGCCACTCCCACAGGGAGCCTGCGCCAAACAACAGGCCACGTCCTGGTCCTGGGACCACCAGGGTGCCCGGGAACCCCAGCAGACCCCGAGCAACGGGACCTGTCGGAGGACCCTAGACTCGCTCTCCGGGCACGACCCAGAAGGGCGGCCAAGAGGCCTCTCTGCCACCAAGGCGGACCAGCGCTCGCCGAGACGAGTCGTTGGGCAGATTCCGACTAAGCTGGTTTGGGATTTTTAATTGGCCAGAGGCCTAGGAACCAACTGGCAGGATGGAGCAGACAGATGGGACCCTGTGTGAAGTCCTGACTCACTCAGCTCAGAGAGAGAAGAGACCTGATTATCAACGTGCCCCCAGGAGCCCCTTGTCCCGCAGCTGGGGCTGCCTCGCCTCCCGCGGGCACCGCCTGGTTGGCCTGGCTCTGCCAGAGGTTCCTATAGCCTGTGCTCCTGGCTGGAACCCAAGAGCTGCAGCTCCAGGGCCCCAGTTCTCCTGTGTGCCTGTGCCCACCAGCAGTCTGGGCCAGCCTGAGGAGCCCACAGCCATCCTCGGGGTCCCAACCCTGCCCCCAGCAGGAAGGGGCCTTATAGAGGAGGCCACCGGTCCCACCCCCAGGGATTCTCACTTGTGCACGGAACATGGACGTCGCCCCAGCCCAGCAGGTGCGGTTGGTCCCCTGTCCACCAGTCAACCAGGAGACGCTCACCAGGCCTCCCCTCCTCACCCGTGCCCCCCATGAGCCCCGCTGCTACTCCTTCTCCTTTCTGGGCAGATGGAGAGGTCACTTTCTAAAAGGCAGAGCCAAAGCCACAGGCTGAGCTGGGCACTCACCGGAGGGACTTACCCTGGGCCCCAGGTCACCTGGAGTCTGAAATGTCTCAACTCCCCCAGCGTCCTCCTGCCTCGCCCCAGCTGCTGCGCAGGGGACGTCAGTGACGCCCATGCCGTGCAGCCCACAGGGATCACCTGCAGGTCACACCTGCCCAGAGAGTGAGAGCACCAACCCGCAGCCGCCTTCTCCTGGGCTTCGGTGCCGAGTGCCCAGCACCTGCCACATTGGGTGTCTCATCCAAGCCTTTCCAGCGTCCCCCCAGGGCACTGTCACCCCCTTTTAGAGACAAGGAAAATGAGGCTCAGAGGCTCTGAGCTTGCAGAAGGTGAGGCGCTCTAAGGGGCAGAGCAGGATTCAGACTGGACCCTGAAGCCCAGGTTCTAGCTGCTGGGTCCAGCTGGCCTGTGTCCTGGTGCAGGGTGCAGCTCCCAGGGAGAGGGAATGAGCACCGCCCAGGGGCCCCCACCCCAGACCTCAGTGTTCTCCTGAGGCTGGGTGGTTCCTCTGCACCTGGGGCTCAGGGTGGCCACCTCGGCCTCTGCCAGAGGACACAGCAATTCTGGGTCTTGCTTTATGTGAAAAATTGCACCTTTTACAGCCACCAGGATAATAGAACTGAGGCTTCATTTCACAGCGTATGGAGCTAGTTTTACGTCCTCTGACAGTCTCAGAATTGCTTTCCTCTAGGGGTCGAGGGGCAGACATGCGGCCTGGCACCTCCCTGCTTGGTGCTGGGCTACATGTTGGGCGCAGGAGACACTCCTCCAACAAAACCCCAAGATCCCGCTGCTTTCCGACGGGTCAGAGGGTGAACATTTAAAGGGGGTTGGTGGCGGGAGGGCTGGCTGAGGGGTGGGGGGTGGGAGGCAAGGGCCCTCTTCCCTCCCACGGGGAGAGGTCGCAGCAGATCTCCGCAGCTGGAGACCGCAGTCCAGGTGCCCGCTCAAGGCCCCGGGGCCAGGCCAGAGGGCCCGGCGGGAGCCCGACCCCGGGGCCCACAGCCCAGCCTGGGAAGCCCGAGATCCGGACGCCGGCACCTGCTTCCAGACGAGCAGCAGATCCATCCAGGTCAGCGCAGGCCGCAGGCCAGGCAGAGGGGTCACCGCTAACTACATGCTAATGAGAGCGGGGACAATCAATCTCCCCTTAATCAGGCAATCAATGCGCCGCAGGTGAGTCCACGACACAGGGAGGGGAGGAGGGGCGTGCAGGGAGGCGTCGCGGAGGGAGCCGGGAGGGGCAGGGCAGGGGGAGCGACGGCCCGCGGTGGCCCCCGGCGCCCCTGCGCCCCGTGCCCCAGCTGGGAGGACCGATTGCAAATTGAAACTGCTGCTCCAGGAAAAGAAGGGAAAAAGACGGCATCTTTTTAATCAATGCTCAGAGCTGCAGCCGCTAATGAATTCAGGTGCTGGGAAGCCCGGGGCAGTCTGGGTGGAGGAAGGCCAGAAGAGGAGCCGAGGCTCCTGGAGGCCCATTGGGAGGGCCCGGGAAACCCCTCTGGAGCGGCCTCAACGGACCCGCGACCTCTTCCTTCTGAGGGGCACAACTGGGGGCAGCTGCAGAAGGTCACCCAAGGTCAGCCAGGGTCCCTCCATCCGGCTCTTCCCTCCACTCAGCTTAGGGGGTGCTCTTAAAGGGGTCCACACCGGCCCCTTTTCCTAGTTTTATGTCCTGGGGCCAGATGGAGTGATTTATTTATTGAGCACCTACTGTGTGCCAGGCTTTAGCTGCACCTGGAATTCCTGGGACCAACCTCTACAACCTAGCTGCTACCATTATCCCCATTTTATAGAGGAGGAAACCAAGGGTCAGGTGGGATCAGAGAATCTGCCTACATTTCAGACAAGCAGAAAATGGGGCGCTGTGGGGGCACATCCTCTTGGCCTCCAAACGCCCTTCCCAGGAACCCCACAGTGGCTCTGGCTCCAAGGTCCTGGCTGGAGTTCTGAGGTGATGGCTCCTAGCCCCTTCCTCACCCCTGCCCTGTCCTGCCCCCTTTAACTTATGGCTCCAGCTCAGATTCCATGAGGGAGTTCCTTCCCTTGCAAAGTGTAGAGGTGCTGGCTTACGGCAGTTGTGTTCTGTCTGCTCTTTACCTGCTGTGTGGTAATAAGCAAGTTGCTGGCTGTCTCTGGGTTCAGCTGGTAATATGAGGCCTGGCCCCTTTAGAGCCTTTCCTACACCTCACTTAACCCCTCAATAGATGAGTCAGCCGGGACCCAGAGAGGTTAACTACCTTGCCCAAAGTCACCCTGCAAATCAGTAAAAGCACAGTGCTCTGCTGCGGTCTGCGGTCTCGGTGCCAGCATGCCACCGTGCCCTGAGAGTCTGAGCAGCCCTCCTGGCCACCTGCTCTTTCTGCCACCTCTGGCGCTGCCAGATCGGGAAGCAGGGAAAAGTGGGTCTGAGAAGGAACAGGGCAGACAGTGCTGGCTCAGGACTTCATGGCCTGGGAGGCCTTGCCCCCAGCGGCTGCTCCCAGGAGTTCTGCTGTGGGAGCTGGGCCAAGAGGAAACGGCCGAGGCCACGCCCACGCCACGCCCCACCCCAGCCACGCCCCACCCCAGCCACGCCCCACCCCAGCCACGCCCCACCCCACGCCACGCCCCACCCCACGCCACGCCCCACCCCACGCCACGCCCCACCCCACGCCACGCCCCACGTGGAAAACTGCCCTCCCTTGTCCCCGCCTCACCTGCTGGACGCCCTGCCGCCGCTGTCTTCAGACCCCCCACCCCCTCTCCAGCCAGGAGCCCACACACAGCCTCAACCATGCTGGCCGCAGCCCCGGGACTCCAGGTTTCAGGGGAAGCCCACTCAGGGCAGCGCCAGTCAAAGGCAGGGGACCCTGGGAAGGTGGGAGAGCACCTGGCCCAAAGGGCAGGAAGACCAGTAGGATGCCGAGGTCCTCAAGGGCCTGGTGAGGACGCACTCGACCTCTCTCTGACCAAGGGGACAGCCAGGAGGCACTGTGAGTTAGATTAGTTTAAGTCCAACTTAAATTTATTTCCGTTAAACAAAGCCTGACATTCCGCTGCTTGGTGGCAGTACCCACATTCCACAAGGCTGAGCCTGAGACCTACCCGTCACCCCAGCTGCTGCACCAGCAGGGAACACTGGAAAGTGCCATTGGAGCACGCGTCTCCCAGAGACACGGTTTCCTCTCCAGGGCTCTACTCCGCTCTTCTCTCCATCAGAGCCTTCTCCTTGCTCCTCTGGCTGTGGCCCACCATGACCACCAGCTCCAGCACTGCACTGCACCACTCGGCTCCTCTGGGGCCACAATCTGCAGACCGAAACCAGGAGAGAATGGCGCACTCCAGTCTGCAGACAAGCAAGGTCGCTGGAAGAGCGGGCAGGGATGGGGGAGGGGGGGCGGGGGGGGGGGGGCTAGGCCTAGGAGGCTGGGGCTGGGGCTGGGGCGGGTGGTTTCCTGGGAAAGGACCTTGAGGATAAGAGCAGGAAATGGCCTCCTGTATGCAGATGGCACTGGGGGGTGGGGCAGCTCTCTGCTGAAGGGCTGCTGTCCCAGCAGCTGCAGGACAGAGGCTCTCCTGCTCACATCTCACAGGGGAAAACCTGGGGGGGGGGGGGCGAGGAGTGCTTATCTTGTTGCTGGAGTTGCCTGACCTGAGAGCCTGGCGCCGCTCAAGACCAGCAGACTGGCACCACCTGAATGCCCAGGGCCTGCCTCTTCCCCACGCTGGTGTCCTTGCTTTCCCCTCCTAGGAGGGGGGAGACCCCACCGTTCTGTAAAAGTGGCAATGCCCAGGTGGCAGTTCAAGGTCACCAGGCCTGAGTGGCTGGGAAGTACCAGTCTGGCCCCTGCCTGAGTCCTGGCCTGGTGACCAGCCTCTCCCTGGGGGTGCAGGGCCAGCGGGAGGGACTGGCACGGTGTCGGGCTCGTCCCAGAACTGGGGCTTCAGCCTCGAATCTCAGGAAAAGGAAAGATTTCCAGTGGACTATGGAAAAGAGGACCCGGGCTCCGTGTCGTCATCAGAGCCCCAGATTCCTCCCACCAGGACTGCTACCATCCCCTAGATCAGCAGCCAGAAGGTTTCTCTGTGACAGCCTGAGAGGAAATGCTATAGGCTTTGCCGGCCACGCAGGGCACCCCCATTCCTGCCACCGTGGCGTGAGGCAGCCGTAGACAACACAGGAAGGTGGGCACAACTGCGTCCCAGTGAGGCTTTGTTTACACATGCCAGTGGTGGCTGGCTGGGCTTGGCCTGTGGGCCTCGTTTTCTGACTGTTACTCTAGACCCATGGCCCCCTCACTGGGCCCTCTGCATCTGATGAGACCACCAGGAAGGAGAGGGATACGGGGGATTTGCAGGAGGTTTCGCGGGGCCAGGGCTGGAAGAGGTACGTGTGGCTTCCACCGCATCCTGTTGGCCAGAACTCAGTGGCACAGCCCCATCTCCCTGCGAGGGAGCGGGGAAATGTGGTTCTCTGTGTCCAGGAGGAATGGTCCAGAAGAGGCTTCCCTCCTCCTGCCTCTGGCCCCAACTACAATTGACACCCAGATCAGAGGCTTCCCTCCCTGCTCTTTGGAAACACAGCAGGAATGCTGTCCCAGCGCTCACGGAGCTACGTCCCCAGTCTGAACAACCCTGGGAGGGCCGAAGGTCCCCGCAGTGGACCAAGAGTGCTCCACCCAAGGCCCTCCTTGAGGCCCACCACTCGCCCATGACAGGGGGCTAAAGTGATTGCTGGACTCCATGGTCTTCATCTGTGGAACAGCTGGCCTCATGGTCAGCCCATTGGTTCAACAGGTCTGTGTTGGGGACATAGCCCCAGATCAGAACTGCCTGGGCCATCCTCCCCCACCCAAGACCTCTGCTCCTCTTTATTCAGCTCCCTTGCTATGAGCTGGATCTGAGCGGAGGACTGTAGGCCCCTCTTCATCTCCCCAACAGTCCTGGGAGGTACAACAGTGGAAAAGGGGAGCTCCTGCTTCCCCTCCCCATGTCCCCCTTTGCCAGGCAACTTTGTAGTTCTGTCCACTCACCCTGGAGTCCTCCAGGAGGCTGCCTTTGGCTGAGGAATGTCAGCGACTCATGCACCCAGAGGGGCAAAGTCAACAGTGGGGTGGGCGGCCCCTCCCAGCCCCTCCCACACCCACCATCACCATGGCAACATGCAGCCTGGTGGGGAATGAAAGGCAGGTGGAGCCCGAGTCATAGGGATCAAGAGCCAGCAGACCCCAAGACCCGGGAGTGGGCCCAACCAAGCCCTGCAAAGCCGGGGACCCCGACCCCCTGCATGACTCCCGATGTGTGCCGCCGAGGCTGGGGGCATCTGCTGTGCAGCGTTATTGCAGCAATGATGACGGATACACTCTGGGTCTCTCCGTTTTGAAGATGGAGAAACTGAGGCGAGGAGGTGGTAAGTTCTTGGCTCAATGAGTGACACCAGTAAATGACAGGGCTCTGTTTACCCTGCACGTCTCTAGCCAAGCTTGCTCCATTCCACCACGAGCTCCGCGCTGGCCGGGCTTTTGTTCAAGTGTCTTAATTCTAATGCTGCTCAGCGTGTAGTAGACGCCAGTGTCTGCAGAGCAGATGAAAGGACCCTGCTTTTGAGTGGCAGCAACTAAGAGCCTCTTCTTGCTCTCGGGGAGCACATGGTGTGGGCTTTCATGCAGCAGGGCGGGGAGGAGCCCACTAAACCAGGGACCACTGCTCTCCCCACCAACAGGAGCCTGGATCCAGGCAGACACCAGGGGTGCGTTACCACTGCTCACGCCCGGCAGACCCGGGAGACAGGCAGAATCAAGGGGAGGAGAGCAGGGGCAGCCCCTTGGGGAGGACACCAGCAAGGGATTGCAGGATGGAGTTAGGGGCAGGTGGGTCTCAGAGCAGGGAGGCTGCTGCTTGGGACAGGCCAAGACGAGACCAGTTTGGATGAAGGCACCGACCAGGGGGACACCTCAGGGGAGCATTTGGGGAGAGAAGCTTCTTCCGGCCTTCACAAGGCCTCCGACCTGCCCATCCCAGCTGGGCTCCACCAGCTCCCCAGCGGCCCGGCCCTGCCGAGAGCAAGAAGAGGTTGAGAGTGCTCAGAGGGAGCAACATGTTCTCCACGAGGGGGTCCTGCACACGCGCATGCGCACGCACAGTGGGGGTCCTGCACACGTGCATCCACATGCATACAGCCCAGCAGAGCATGATTTCCGCTCGCCTATTTCCTGCCCAGCACCCATGCGTCAGTGGCCTTATGAGGACATTAGTTTCCTGTTCCTGTACCTTGTTGGCCCTGATGTGCTTCTGATTGAAAGGAGACGTAGGCGTGTGCAGATGTGTGTGTGTACCCATCACGGCACACATACACACGCATGCACATGTGCATTCACACAAGCCCATCCTGCTGGGCCAGCTTGACCCCCGAAGGGCCTCTTGTTGGCTGACACCTGATAAAAGCAAAGCATCCACCATAATCTGCTGCCTCCTGAAATCTCCAGAGCCCTAACCTAAATGTCCCTCTTGTGTCTCAGGGGAGTCCGAGCCATTTTCAGAATACTCCAGGGTCTCTCTGAAAGCACAGAAACTGGTGCCACCTATTGGCATGGCCCCTGGGATGGGGCTGGGACTTGGAATTCTTTTTCTTTCTTTTTTTAATATTTTTCCCTTTCCCTCTTTTCCTTCTTCCTTCCTTCTTTCCTTCATTTCTTCCCCCACCCTCTTTTTAATGGAACCCAGGGCCTCATGCTTGCTAGGCAAGTCCTCTACCCCCGAACGCCGCCCCAGCCCCACTTTCTTTCTGAAAGCTCCTGCCCTGTCCTGTGTCAGCTCATGCTGTGCTCATGACTTCCCGATCTAGCATTCATCACGGTGCATGGTATGCTGTGGGTGCTCAATAAGTGCTTGTGGAAATTACTGTGGTTCCTATGGGTCGTGTCATTGAAGGCAGGAGAAGAATGCAGCCCTCCCTGGAGTGCCTGGCAGGAATCCTCGCTATCCCGTCTTTCCTCCTTGCTTCTGTGGGGATATAGTTTCACCATAAGTGAACACAAGTGGGTTTCAGTTATGGGTCATCTCCACGATCAGATGGACTTCGAGGCCCGGCAGACGGTTGCTGGAGCCTGGCTCTTGGGCATGCTCACTGTGGGCAGGACCCTCGGCTCCTCGGCTCCTCTGTTACACTGGCAACGGCAGGATCGGCTGTGCACACCTGTGCGTCCTTGGGGAGATGCAGTGAGAGTCCAGCGCAGCGTCAGTGCTGCTGCTGATCTGCATGCGCAGTGCAGCCGGCTCTGCTGCAGGGAGGCAGGGAGAGCAAGAACCGGGTCCCCCGGGAGCTCGCAGCTCCTGGGCAGAAAGAGGAGGCTCACAGAGAAGGTCTTGCTGGCCAAACTGAGCACCAAGTCAGTAGGAGCTCAGCAGAGCCAGAGGGCAGATGGGGCTGATGTGGCAGAGACAGGCTTCCTGGAGAAGGTGACATGAGGAGGGGACGTGGTGGATGGGCGGGGTGACGTGGGGATGGGGGGGCGGGGCAGAAGGCTTGGGGCTAGAAGGAAAGAGGGTGTGCTGTGGCCTGCAAAGAGCTTCCAGGCCAGAGGACGGAGAGGGAGCCAGGTCCTAGGTTTGGAGACGTGGGATTGATTTGACTTTCACCATCAGGGTGGCATCGGGGTGTGGGGGGAGAAGAGTGGGGATTTCCACGGGAGAGGGTTATTTTGGTGACTACAGTCACATGGAAAGAGAGCTTTCCCATGCTGTAGTCCAGTAGTGGTCACCTCTGATCTCGGTCCCTACTAGCCTGCTTCTTTCCTCCCTGGTCTCAGGACTGACTTCTGCAGCACCTGGGCGTAGGCATAGCAGTTCAGCACCATGGACAGCGCCCAGGGGGCCTTGCGAGGCTTGAACTGCCAGTGACTTCATAAAGGCACCCTGACCCATGCTCAGGAGCTCACGTCACTCTCCTGCTGAGACACTCCCCCGCCCACCCCTGGTGTTTTCTAGTACTTCTTAAGCCTAATTCCGAGTCTTCCCAGCGGTCAGCTGATGCCACCTGGCCCACTGTTCCAGTGTGTTGGGTGTCTGTAGGGCCAGGCCTTGGGCTTATCCACCCGCAGCCTGGGATCCAGCTACTGTGCACTTTCTTCAAGTTTCCCTGGAGCCCCTGGAACAAGATAAGCAACTCCCAGGAGAGACATGGAGGGACCTGGAAGCCAGCTGGGGGACAGCTGCACCCTTCAGTGCTAAAGCTGCTGCTGTCCAGGGTGCAGCCCCGGAGGCCAGCCCTTGACACACGCGACGTGCTGGAGTTGTTTTTCGGCCACGTTGCCCAAGCCACAGCTGAGAAGAAGCAGAGCATGACCTCACACGGTTCCTCCCCCGTTCCTCTCTAGGGGACCAGCCTCGTGGTCCTATTAGGTGAAGTTGCCATTTTTATAGGTCAACAAATGGCCACATATCAGAAATGTCGTGTGGCTCAGCCTGATCTTTTTCTCCTGTGAGGGCACCTTCCTCCTGCAGGTGTCTGCTTCCTCCCACAGACTTCAGGCCTCTGGGTCTGGCCAGCGATGACCTACCCTACCCCAGGCAGGCTTCCCCTCCCAGGAGAACTGCCAGCTCAGAGGTGGCCCCACTGAACCAGCCCGGACTGTGTGACCCTTGCTGCAGCTAATGAACACAGGTCACAAAGAGAAAAGAGGCTTTGTGAAGCAATCCTGGACCTGGAGCTGCCTGGCGTGGGCATGCGGCTTCATCAGACGTTTAGGGAGGGGGACTAATCAGGAGACTCCGCAGTCACCGTGGTGGGGGAGGGGTGCTGGGGACAATTCTGTGAATAGCGTGGTCTAAATGCAGCCCGGGGGCTGGAGAAGGACACCAGAGAGTAGGACCAAGACAATGACCCATGAGCCTCTGCAGCTGCAGAGAAGAAAGGCCACCGCCTTATCCGTCATCACTGGCTGACCGGAGCCTTCTCGCCCTCCGCCCTTCAGCGTTTGCAAGGTCCTCCTACGTGCCAGGTGACATGCCAGGGCTGGGACTGTGGCAGTGCTGACGGGACAGCACTACCCTGCCTTTGTGGGATGAGCTGCAAAGAGTCCAGTCAGGGATCTGAAAGTTTCCACAAGGTTCCTAAGCTCCTCCGCAGCCCCGACCTCTCTATGGGATCGTCACCTACTGAGCCTTCGCTGCGCCAGGCACAGTGACACTCTCCCAGTAAGTCCTGACAGTGCGGTTGGCAGTCAGTGTCGTCGTTCTGATACGGCAGATGGGAGAGGGAAGGAACTGGTGGTGACCTGGTCTGAGTCCAGGGCCCACTCCCTGCCCCCCCAATATACTGCTTTTCTAAGGGAACAGGCTTATGCTTTGACAAAGCCTGGGGTCCCCCCACCTCTGTCCCCATCCTCGTCCTTTCCGGTGCCCAGCCCTAATCCAGGCTATTTGTGGCTTTCCAGAACCCCGCGTGTCCCCTGCCTGCTCTTACTTGCTGTTTGGCTGGAGGGTGACCAAGAATGAATGGATCTCAGGGGACCTGCAGTTCTTTGGAGACATGAGAGGAGAGCTCTAATGGCTGAACAGGTCGGGGTGGCTCTAGTCAGCATACCCTGTCCTCGGCCCCTGTGCCCTCCTAGTCCTGTCCTGAGAGCTTGCTGGGGGAACGCCATGGGATGGGACAGGAAGATGAGACACACCGCGACCTTTAGTAAGGCGTCTGGTCTTTGTGATTTGTACCCCCAGCTCTAAACACGTGCTAAGCCAGCTGAGCCGCAGGACCCTTCCAGTGCTGGCTATGTCCTGGGCTGCCCAGCTGCCCACCCTCTGGGACCAAGGCATGTGGCACAGCAGGGATGGCTGGGTTCGCCCCCTCCCCTCCTCCCCCCGGGCTGTCCAAGGATCTGCCAGCCCAGTCATGCACCCTGCAGGCACTTACGTTGCGCTGCCTTGGTGGTGGTGCCCAGGGACTGACTTGACCCGTCTCTGTGCCACCGACCTGACTGAACAACCAGAGTGTGGACATCAGACGGTCACACACAGATGGGTCACTAGCAACTGTGATGACTCCTCCACAAACAGGCCTGGATGCCACGAACAGCAAGTTGGCAGTGGGCTGCTGAGTGTCCCCCTCCAAGGTCCATGTCCACCGGGAACCTGAGGATATGACCTTGTTTGGAATCAGGGTCTTTGAAGATATAATTCAGGTAGGGATCTCAAGAGGAGGACGTCCTGGATTCAGATATTGGGGTGGCCCTAGATCTAACGACGGTGTCCTTTTAAGAGACTGAAAGGGAAAGACGCAGGTAAACAGAGAAGGCCCCGTGAAGACAGCAGAGACCCCAGTGATGCCACCAAAGGCCAAGGAGGCCAGGGACTGCAGAAGCCGCCAGAGGCTGGGACACAGGCAGGGGACAGGTTCTCTCTGAACCCCGAGGGAAGCAACCCTGCCAACGCCTTGATTGTGCACATCTGGCCGTCAGTCGTCCTGAGCCACCTGGTTTATACAGCCACTTGCCACAGCAGCCCCAGGAGGCAACAGCATCAAAGCTCTGTCGTGCTGTAGGGAGTCGCAGAAAGCCCCCTCGAGGTGGTGACATTTGATCAGAGACCCGAAACAGGACAGCTGTGTAGGAGTCAGCAGCTGAGCACGTTCTAGGCAGAGGGATAAGTGCAAAGGCTCTGAGGCAGGAGGACCCGAGGGAGGGCCAGGGGCTGCCCACTGCAAGGGAGGAGATGCCAGATGGGTCCTGCAGTGGGCAGGGGGGGTTTCCTGCCGAGAGAATAGCATACTGCTTCTGCTCAGGAGTACGAGAGACCCCAGCCCTGGGGACCCGGGTCTCGCTGGTCCTGCCCCAAGCCCAGGTGCGGTGCTGGTTTTATTGTGTGAGCCTGGGGAGTGCAGCTGGCCCGGGACACCTGAGCCCCCCGGGGCAGTGGTGTCGCCCCCTCCGCTCCCTGCATCCATCCTGGACGAGGCCCCCATCCTGTCCTCAAGCTCGTCATGTTAACAGGTGACTTTGGTTGCCTCGGTCATCTCAGACTGAATCACAGCCCCATTGCCATGGAGCCTGTCAGATGTGCCCAAGGAATCCCAAGTCTCTGGTGACTTCATTAGCTCCCCGCCTTCAGTCATCCGATGCTTCTCCTGCGCCCCCTCCCCTACAGAGGGGCCTCATTAGCGGGAAGACGAGCACTTAGTACTTCCATTATCCCTGCACCTCGCGGCTCTCATCTCAGCCTCCCTCCACTCTGCCCTCTCCCTGTTCCCTGCCTCTCCACTTGGCAGCCGGAGGGCTTCTGCGCCGTGACTCTCCCTCTCGCTCCCTCTCTCCGCCGCTCCCTTCCTGGTCTCTCCTGGCAGTTCACATCACAGACATGGAGATCTGCAGCCTTCTCCTCTAGTGAGCGCACAAGGCTCACTGGCTCGGGGGCCTCCCCAGGTGGCGTCAGGACCCCATTCCAGGACCCCACCATCCCGGGGTTCCCAAGAGGGCCTCCTGTGCACCTCTGCAGGCCTGTCAGCCAGGGCCACTCCATGGGAACTGCACTGCCCCTCTGCGGTCCTCACTCCTGCCCACAAACCTGCCCCGGGACACCTCGCTCCTGCCACCAACCCTGGGGGAGTTGCTGCATTCCTGCCAACAGAGCGGCGGGGGCCTCAGACTGCCCGTTCCCACAGATGCCGCCCAGGCCCGGGGACCCTCAGCAGCACAGCTGGGGAGCAGCCTGCCCAGAGGTCACCAGCTGTCTCAGAGCCACTCTGCCTGCCTCTGCTCTCCACCCCAGGGCCACCACCCCGCACCCGCTCCCTGTTCCACTCTTCACACAAAAGCCACCATGCATGTGGATAGGGTGTGGCAGGTGGGCGGGAGGGGGGCAGCCAGAATGTCCTGCAAGTGTCGTCAGTGTCCCTAGAGGTGGAAACAGACCCGGACAGAGCTGGAGGCCGGGAGAGGTCCAGAGAGTCAGCCCCTTTGGTCCCTGGGAGTCTCTGCATGGCTCACCGTGTCTGAACCCGTCTCCGACTGGACTAACTTGAGCCAATAAGTACTAGGTGCTCCCCGGTGCCAGGCCCCGTGCTGTGCCGGGCTGTCTCTGACCTGAACCCAGCAGAGAGATGGGCGGGCAGAGCTCGGGCTGCCGCTGGAGCTGCTCCCCAGGCCCTGGGTGTGAGTCCCGGGATCTCTTAGCTCCTGTCCTCCCCTAGGGAGCTGCAGGGTACACGCACTCTGCACAACCGCCCAAGGTCAGCCAGTCCCTGGCCTCACTTGAAGTCAGTGCCACAGAGGGGTGGGTCTGTCAGAAAGGCCCGGATATCTGGCCTCTGCTGCTTACAGGCTGTGAGACCTGGAGCAAACCACTTTGCCTCTCCCACCGTCAGTTTGATAATTTGTAAAATGGAATAATGGCGGCACCCCACACACACACTTTGTTGTAAGGAGGAACGAGGTGAATCACTTAGGGCAGTGGCTCAACAATGCCTGACACATGCACCACCCAGAGGCTCTCCGCGACAGTTCCTGGCACAGTGGCACACGTGGAGAATGGGGTAGAGTCTGCTCGTGGCCCAGGAGGAAGGGAACGGCTTCTGACCGGAGCTTCATGAAGGAGCTGGCCTTTGGACACGGCTCTGCAGCGCCCAGAAGCTTCCCACAGGTGAGCATGTGTGCGCAGGGTCATGGTCAGCTGCTGGGGAGGTTGGTGCCAGAGCAGGGTGCAGTCTGAGCTCTGCCCCCACTGAGCGCATCGATTGGGGTCCTGGTGGGGGCCATGCATTGAGGTTGCCAAGGTGCACAAGGTGCCCAAGGGGGTGCTTTGCACAGAAGCTGGGGTGAAGGCTGCCCCCTGGGGCCATGTGGCGCAGTAGCACTGTGTGGGCCCGGGCAAGCGGACCCTGGGGACACAGAAATGGACAGAGCAGCCACTGTACTCAAGGAAAGAGGACCACGGCCAGGGAGCCTGACAACGTAGCTGGGAGCCCCCAAGCCAGTGCCCCCCACTTCTCAGCTGTTGAGCCAGTGGCCCAGCAGCCCCTTCCCTCTTCCCGCAGAGATGGCCGTGTCATGGTGTGGAGGTGAGGTGTCCCCCAGAAGCTCGTGGGAGACCGTGCAAGAAGGTTCGGGGGAGACACGCTGGGCTGTGAGTCTTACCCCATCAGTGAATGGACCCCACAGGGGCTGACTGAGTGCTCTCTGGGGTGCCAGGGGGTGGCTGCAGGGCCGGGGCTGGGGCGTGGCCCGGGGTCTGGGCCTGTATCTGGCCAGTGGAATCTCTGCTTGCTGACCACCCTGTGAGCTGCTTCCCTCCGCCACACTCTCCCACCATGTCGTCCCCTCACCTGGAGCCCGAGGAAGGAGCCCTCTGAAACCCCGAGCCCTCCATCCCCTTCCCCCTCTGCAGTCATGTGCTCGGGTCATTCAGTCACAGCAGTGACAAAGCGCTCTGGTTGGAAAGCCGCTGTGGATCGGGGATGAGCAGCTTGCTTTGCCGCCCTCTCCGCGGCTCCAGGAGGCCAATCAAACCTGCACTGACCTGCACCGAGGGGAGCCGAGCGGCTGGGCGGGATGGTCTCCGCTCCACAGGCAGAGGGCAGTGGGCGCCCCACACCCGCTCACGCACTCGTGCCTCCTGGGGCAGGCTTGCCTCCCGGGGGCAGGGGCAGCTGCAGGGGCTGCAGAGGGCAAGGTCCAGCCGCCACTTGACCAGTTCCCAGAGAGGGGCGCCCCACGGCAGAGGCCAGGAGGACTCAGCCCTACTGCCTGGGCTGTCTGCAGGGGAGGTGAACGGATGGCAGAGTGTCAGGGGACCTGTGCTTGGACAGGAAGAGAGGGCCAGTGGTCAGTGGGGTGGGCACTGTGTGTAGCAGGCATGGAGAGGGATGGCCTCTCTGAGAAGGTTCCAGCAAAGACTGGAGGAGGTGAGGGGGCGAAGAGGGGGTTCAGAGCAGAGGCGTCGCGGCCCCAGAGGCCCCCTGGCCTGTGTGTGGTGCCCTGGTTCTGCCGTACCAACTGCTTCAACTGTGTCCTCAACCCAGCACACATTTGTCCTTCATTTAGGTCCCAGAAGTTCCGAGCCAAGGCGTTGGCCCAGCAGGTTCCCCCCGAGACCCCAAGGGAGAGCCTGCTCCAGGCCACTCTCCCGACGCCCAGAGGTCGCTGGCTGCTGGCCCGGCGGGTGTGGCGCCAGTCTCCACCTCCATCTTCACGTGGCCCCTTCTCTGTGTCTCTGCGCCTCCTGTATTTATTGTCACAGGGACGCCGGTCATTGGATTCAGGGCCACCCTGATCCAGTGTGTTCACAGGAAGCGGGGGATAGCTTGAGGATGACGTTGGGCCCAGCTGCACCGTAGCACTGTGGTTTTCTTGGCTGTGGTTTCCGTTTGGCCTTGAGCCAGCTGAGCACCCAGGCATGAGGGAATGGTGAAGGTGAGGAGGGTCCCCAAACGTCCCTTCCTGGGTCCCCCTCCTGGCCAGGCCCTGAGCTCAGCCCCCCACTAGGTGTACTAGCATTACAGAGTCCTGAGAGACAGCGTGTGGACACCCACTTCCCGCATCTCAGGACTCGGGGAGCCCCGGTGTCAGTGTTATCCAAAGGGAAAGAACCAGTAGGATCTGCAGATAGAGGCAGGTGACGGGGACTTACCAGGGGACTTGGCTCACCTGACCCTGGAGCCTGAGAAGTCCCATGGCTGGGAGCTGGAGACCCTGGGGGGCCGGTAGGGTGACTTGTCCAAGGGCAGAGCCCTCAGACCTGGCCTAAGTCCTGAAGCCCCGGGCTGTCGCGCCCGGCATCCTGATGTTCCAGGGTCTGGTAGACACCGCAGCCACCCGTGTCTGTCTGGCTCCTCACGAGGCCTCCTTCTCTAGTCCTCTCTCCTGGGCAGTACCCCAGGGTGACGCAAGTCCTGAAGACTGATGGCGCGAGTCACAGGGACGGGAGCCCTGGGACCCCGGTCACTGTTGCCGACACACTCTGGACAAGGCTGGAGGTCCCCACACCCTCGAGGTACCCACTGCCCGACGTCCAGTGATTCCCCTGCTAGGTACCCCTCGAGATGCTGGAGACACACGTTCACAAAAGACTTGCTTCGAACCTTCACAGCAGCTGTGCTCAGAACCGCCAGACTCTGCCCACCACCCCACGGGCCCACCAACAGGGAGGGGGCCAACGGTGGCCCGTCCTTATCACAGGGTGCCACGTAGAAGAGGAAGAGTCCTGGCCCACATGGCGTCAGACAGAGCTGGGCTCCAGGTGCAAGTCACTGACCGTCGGGACGTCCCGGGAACAGGTACGGCTCCCCTACACGAAACCCCGGAGCCAGAGAACGTGGCCGGGCCAGCAGAGGTGGGGTCGCCTAGAGCAAGGGACGGGAACGGCAGGCGCCTGGTCCATGGCCGGGGGCCGCATAACACCTACTGAAAAGGACACACAGGCCCTGGGCATCGGGGCTGAGGTGGAGCCCGGGGGTAGAGCACCTGCCCACCTGTGGGAGGCCCTGGGTTCCATCCCCAGGTCCCCCAAATAGAAATGAGACAAAACGGGGAAGAGGAGCTGGGGACGGCTACATCCCAGGGGGACCTCAGTTACACGTGGTGTGTGTGTGTGTGGGTGTGTGTGTGTGTGTGTGGTGTGTGTATGTGTGTGGTGTGTGTATATGTGTGTGTGGTATGTGTGGTGTGTGTGTATGTGTGTGGTGTGTGTGTGTGGCATGTGTGGTGTGTGTGGCGTGTGTGTGATGTGTGGGGTGTGTGTGTGGTGTGTGTGTGTGGCATGTGTGGTGTCTGTGTGTGGGTGTCATGAGTGGTGTGTGTGTGTGGTGTGTGTGTGTGTGGGTGTCATGTGTGGCGTGTGTGTGTGGTGTGTGTGTGGGTGTGTCATGTGTGGTGTGTGTGTGTATAAGAACCCCCTCCCAGCCTTTCCCAGGACTCTTTCCCACCGTGCCTGCTGGGTCAGGGGCACCTCCATGGGTCCCCCACCCGCCCCCCAGCATCTCTCCTCTGCACCTACTGTAGCCACCTGTCCCCGCCCCCAGGGCGCCCCCTGTGGCCAGAGGTGGGTGCTGCGCCATCTTGGTCGGCCTGTCCCCAGCTGGGCCTGGCTCCGGATCCTCGTGGGGCTCAGTGGACGCTGCCAGAGACGGATGAGGCGTAGTTGCAGGTCTTTATGTTTATGGCTGTAGCTCCGTGTTTGCATCTACAGATTCTATTCCCACCTCCCATTTATGTCCATCTCTGTTAAACACAGACGGCTTCTAACTCGCAGTGTCACGGGCTCTCGAATCTTCCTGAGCCCCGGGGGGTGCTCGTGAAGAAGGGGCAATGCTCAGCTCAGGTCCTCAGGGTCCCTGTAGGGTGACAGGCCAGTGGCCCCACAGCGGGGCTTGCCCACTCTCCTGCTCCCTATCCTCTGCCTCACTCTCGAGCATCACAGGAGCCCAAGGATTCCAGGTTCCGACGGGGAACTGGGACAGAGCTGGGCTCCAGGTGCGGGTCACTCACCCCCTCCAGGCCTCGGTTTGCCCATCTGTGAAGGGGTCATGCTAGAGCCGGCCTCACTGGGGCAGCAGGGGCCCGAGGAGGTTCTGTGTAGGGAGCACCAAGCTTGAGGGAACTGACCAGCCTGGCTGACCCTTGTCCCCAGAGGTTCTGAAAGTGGCCTGGATCTCCCCACTAGAAGCAGGCAGCCCTGGCAGACTGAGGCAGCCCTGGCCAGAGGCGCCCGCTGCCCACAGACGGCCACAGTGCACCTTCAGGTGGCTCTAGGTTAGAGGTCCAGCTTGAGTCTGCTTCCCAAGGGCTCTCGCACACTGGTGTCAGTTCCACGTTTTGGGTGACACACACTGTCAGCTCCCTGGCCTCGAACTCCTTAGCCCGCCTTCAGGTCCGACCTGCACACCCACCTTTTTAATTTCTTGGTTCAAGAGATGGGCTCCTCCCGAGGTACATGGGCAACGCTCGCAGGCCCCAGGTGGCTGTGAGATTTACAGGCTTAGAAGTCAAGACATTTGGCTGTAGAGTCAGTCAGACCCACTTCAAATCCTGGCTGCACCATTTCCTGGCTGTGTGGCCTGGGGAAGGTACTTGCCCTCTCTGAGCCTCCATGTTCTCATGTATAAAATAGGTTTAATAACAGTACCAATCTCATGGTGTTGTCTCGAGGGCCTTCCTAGTAAACCAGGACCTGCTCCTGGTGAGGACTCAATAAATGGTAGATAACAACACTCCAGATGGCAGGAAGCTGCTCTCCAGGAGGGTCCTGGGGACAGGCTCGCCGGGCTCTGGGGGCGCACGGAGCTGTTCCACCCCTGCCCCCCACCAGCTGTCAGAGGCTGTGCAAGCTCATCCCTGTGGAGGGGGAACCCAGTACCCGGGAGAGCGGTTGGGCAGGGAGAGAGGGCTGAAGACTCGGAGGGCAATCAATACATTATTTAGCAGCCAGAATGCAAATGAGGAGAAATTAATGAAGACGCCCCCGCCCCCACCCCAACTCCTCCCCGACTTCACCATTGATGACAAATTCTCTAGAAAATATCAAAACAGCCTCCGGCTGGAACCTGCCACAGTGAGGCACCACCATCTATTATTGATGCGAACCTTGACAAGTTCTTAAGGAGGACGAGGACAAGGAGAGCTGCTGATCTGTGTTTAAAGGGATAGCGCTCGCTTCCCCCTCCCCAGGGCTGGCCATCCACCAAGCGCCTGCAGCCCAGCGCCCGCTGCCTGCCCATCTGCGCTAGGAGAGGCCCGTGCGTGGCCAGAGCAGGGACCCAGACAGCGGGGAGGAGCAGGGCTCGTGCCTCAGTCTCCCTGTTCGGGCGCTCTCCAAGGTCCTTCATTCTGCAGCCTGGGCTGGGAACCAGGCAGGCGTCACGGGGAACTGGAGGCTCCGACCCCGGCCTCAGTCAGAGGAAGGACTTCTAGAGCACTGACACCCTCCTGCAGGGTACAGCACGGTGGCTCCTGTCATTACACGTTTGTCCAAACACAGGAAATGTCCCACACCGGGGTGACCCCTCATGTACACTATGTACCCCTGGGGGAGACGACGAGCCGTTGAAACAGGTGTCCTCACTGGGGGGAGTGTTGACAATGGGGGACACGGCACCCATGGGACAAGGGGCAAGTGGAAAATCGCTGCTGGGCCTTCTGCTCCACTTTAGTGCTGACCTAAAGCTGCTCCAAAAAGTCTGGCCAGGTGCAGTGGTACTCTCCTGTAATCCCAGAGACTGGGGAGGCTGAGGCAGGAGGATGGCAAGTTTGAGTCTAGCCTCAGCAACTTAGTGAGATTCTGTCTCAAAATAAATCATTAAAAGGGCTGGGGATGTAGCTCAGTGGTAAAGCACCCCTGGGTTCATTCCCCAGTACTTAAATAACTCAAGTCTATTTTTTAAATAATTGTTTTATTTTATTTATCTATTTTTATGTGGCGCTGGGGATTGAACCCAGTGCTTCACACATGGTAGGCAAGGGCCCTGCCCCTGAGCCACAGCCACAGCCTATTTTTGAAAGTCCTTTTCAAAGTTGCAAGACTCACGTGTCACCTTCTGTGAGCTTGAGCCTGGATGTAGCCCTGTGGTGGCGCTTCCCTAGTCTGATCCCCAGCAAGAGAAACAAAATGACAATCTTAAATAAATGAAGTCCAAGCACCTGCCCCAGCAGAGAGCTCCTCAGACCCCACTGCTCTGGGCAAGACTCGCTCCTGAGATGCGTGGGTTGGAGATGGGGACATTGGAAGGGGCAGAGGGGGCATTTGGAGATGAGACTTTATAAACAGCACAACCTGACAAAGGCAGCCAGACAGAAGGAGGGTGGACAGTGTTTAACCAGAAGAACTGTCTGGGGCTGTTTGGTAGGGGGCCGCCCCCGGGGACTTCTGGCTTGGCAGAGCAGTTAGACGGTAAGCAGGTCTAGCTCGCTTAAATTTAAAGCAGTCGTAAAAAGCTTCAGAGAAATGGCATCTTGAGAGATGAGGCTCCCAGACTCGCTGCTGTCTTACAGCAGAGGATCACGGTGGACCACCATGGAGAACTCAGGGGTCACAAACCCAAATGCCCTTAGGGAGTCAACCAGGTCACAGAAATGACAGAAGAAGGAAGGCAATAGGGAGCAGTGGGGACTGTGGCAAACGGGACCCCAGGCCCAGGCTTAAAAAGGCAGCTGCCCCTGAGCCTCAGTCACCCCTCAGTGGAGGAATTGGGCCCACTGTGGTCAGATCTTCCCTTTTTATTAAAGGTGCAAATTGAATTTTTAAAAAATATTTATTTATTTATTTTTTTAGTTTTCCGCAGACACAACATCTTTGTTTGTATGTGGTGCTGAGGATCGAACCCGGGCCGCACGCATGCTAGGCGAGCGGGCTACCCCTTGAGCCACATCCCCAGCCCATGCAAATTGAATTTGAATACAAGATGTTGCAATATCTGAATGTTGACAATTAATTCTTACTTAACCACTGAGCCACATCTCCAGCCATTTTTGTGTTTTTATTTAAAGACAGGTCTTCACTAAGTTGCTGAGGCTGACTTTGAACTTGCAATCCCCCTGCCTCAGCCCCCACCCCCCAGCCACTGGATCACAGATGTGCACCACCATGCACTGTCTAATTCTTACTTTCTAAGACAGTGTATGGGCCACACAAAGCCTGTCTGCAGACTGAACCCAGCCTGAGAGCAACAGAGTGCAGCCCCTCATCTTCACAGGGAGAAACTGAGGCGGAGGAGGTTTGATGGCATCCACAATCAGCTGCCTGACCCTGTGGCTTCAAACAGTTCAGTGCTTTTTCCAATCAAGCAAGAGGAGTTTGGGTCTTCGACCCACAATGGGAGGATGGCCAGGTGTTGGTACGTAGCGTCCCAGCTCCTGCCCCACCCTCTGCATCCTCTGCCTCATGGAACCTCCACAGGAGCATAGTGGGGTGGGCACTGCCCTTCCCCTTTGGTCAACAAGGAAATGGAGGCTCAGAGAGATCAAGCACCTTCCCAGGGTCACACACAAGAGCTGGATTAAGAGCTCTCTCATGAAGGCAGGGGGTTCCCGACAAGGGTACCATGGGGCATGCTTCACTATAAGATGAAGACAGTGGGGCAGGGCAGGTGAAAATGGAATCATCATTACCCGAGTTTCCTGTCGCTGCTCTAAGTGCCACAGACTTGGTGGCATGCAACAGCATAAACGCATTACAGTTCTGGGGTTGGAAGCCTGAAATCCAGGTGTCAGTGGGCTACCCTCCTGGTGGTAGCTTGGGGAAGGACAGGCCTTGTCCTCCCAGCTCCCAGAGGCTACCTGTGGTCCCCGGCTCCAGCCCTTCCTCCATCTCCAGAGCCAGCAGGGCCGCACCTTCTGATTTCTCTGTCTCTGACCTCCGCTTCCCTTGCCACTGACCTTCCCTAAGTGTGACCGTCCTGCCTCCCTCTTGTAGGGACCTCTGAGACTCCACTGGGTGCACTCTGATCACGCTGTTAATCGCCCAGCTCAACGTCCTTGATTTAATCACATATCTGCAAAGTCCCTCTTGGTCCATCAGGTCAAGTGGCCACAGACTGGACCAGGACATGGATGCTTTGGGTGGGGAGCCCTGTTCTGTCCCCTGTGACCGTCTTCCCTGCACCTACCACGCTCACCACCGCTGCACAGAGGGCCTGGGAGAGACGGAAGCCGAGGCTTCCCGGAGGCTGGGACTTAGTGAGCGGCTGAGAGGAGCCGGGCAGGAGGGAGCCCGGCAAGCCCCTGAGCAGCTCAGGAAGAGCCGGGGCGAGGGGTGGCACCCTGTCCCGTGAACCCCATGCTAGGGTCAGGGTGGGCCCTTCATCAGGCTCCATCCCTCGCCAGTCCTGGTGGGACCACTCCCTGGGGACGGGGCCTGTCCCCGGGAGCCCGGCCTTCCCTGTCCCAGCAGCTGTCCTGTCTGGAGACCAGGAGCTGGTGCTCCCCACAGTCTGGCTTCGTGTTCCTGGAGGGCTCTGGGAACGGCAGGGGCAGGGCCACGCAGCTGCCCTCAGGCCGCGAGCGCTCAGCGGGGGCCACTTAGGTTCACTCAGGACGGTTGATCGGCACCTCCTCTGGGCCAGCCCGCGCCAGGCACGCGGGTGCCGCTGGAGCACAGGCAGATGGGGCCCCTGTCCTTGCAGAGCTGCCCCTTGGCCCCGGCGATAGGCACTGAGCCACTGGATCACAGAAGTGAAAAGCGCCTGAGAAGTGGGGGCCTCGGGGGCACCTTCCGTGGGGCCTTCCGGAAGGAATAACAGAAGGTGCGGGAAGAGGACGAGGAGGAGAAACGAACCTCGGAAGCGCGCCACTGACCTGCGTGGCCCTCAGTTCCTGAGCCGAGGGGCCGCTGCGCCTTCTCCCGCCCTGACCCTCCCTCCGCTGCTGCCCCCTCTCTCCTCACTTGGGTACCATCCCCCAGGACAGGGCCAGCTCCTACAGTGTCACCTCCATTGTTCTGCTGCCCTAGACCTGACTGGCCCAGAGTGCCAGGTGGGGACCCAGAGTGCAAGCTTCCCAGGGGCCCAGAGGCCTGGGAGCTGTCCAGGAGCTGCGCCATGGAGGACAGTGGTGCAGGGCGGGCGGGGCGGGTCCCACCATCTCCACCCACCTCCACCCACCTCCTGCCCCCGGCTCCCCGTGTGAAAGTGGACAGGTCAGATCACATGGCCTCCAGGGCCTGGCCACTCTGTCTTTTTTGACACTTGCATTCTAGAAGGGTTCCCGAGCATCTGTCCGGGGTCTTTCCTGGCCTGGATTACAGGCACTTCACGGGCGAGGGTCAGCACCACCAGCAGACCTGGGCACTGAGTGGATGTCCCACAAGAACACTGGCATTCACGGCCTGCCAGCCTGCCACAGGGAGCCAGGGCCTCGCTGACATTCTCAAATGATGCCCGCGGCAGTGCTGGCACCAGCCCAGTGGCTGAGGCCCAAGGCTGCAGGCACCCCACCGGGAAGGGCCATCCGCCACTCCGTGGGGAACTACGGGGCACTCTGTCCTTGTCCAGAACAGGGAGGGGGCTGAGGCTGGCCTGGAACTCCCAGGGATGCACCTTCTCTGGATTCCCAAGTGCTTCCGACCTGGGGCCTGTTCTCTCTCAGGAGAGGGGACTGCATGGGGCTGCCTCTGGGATGGTCCAAGTTGGGAATCAAACAGCCCAACTTTCAAATGCATCTCTCTCTTGCTAACCAGTGGCCCTGGGCGAGTGACGTGTTCTCAGACAGCTCCCGTTTTCTCACGGCCCCAAGGGGGGCCCCACCTCACAGGGTCCTGCTAGGCTGGTGAGCTCGGAAGACCTGGCAGGGGGCGTAGCCCACAGGGCGTGCTCAATCAAAAAGCAGTAGCTATCAAATTTATTAAAATGGGAGGTAAGTCTACAGAGGGCTGCTCCCTATGGCTTTGAAAAGCCCCTGCCCCCAGGAGCCAGGAGGAGTGGGGGGGGTCTAATGGTCTCTCGGGTTCCACCTGCACCTTCCATAACAGGAGCCATCACCCTCCTGCCTGTCCTCCTCCGAGCACTAGACTGTGGCCTTCGGGAGGGCCAGGCCCATTCTATGCTGGTTGTCCAGCAAACAGGAAGTCCTCTGTAAGGACTGACTCTCAGAAATGGGCGGGGCTCCTTGGGCAGAGCTACCCACCAAGATGGGGGAGTCAGCAGGGACGTGGTCCCAGGATCACGTGGTCCCGAGTATCAGAGATCATTCTTTCCCCAGGTCAGGGGTCATCCCTCCCTCAAGGTCAGGGATGGGGCCCAACTTTCAGATGAGCTAGAAAGCTCCTGGATTTAGGAGCTTAGGGAGAGTTTAATTAGAGAACCTCGTTACTTCTGAAAAAATTCCTCTCCCCGCATCGATCGTCCTTTGAAGGGTGTTTGCTCCAGGAGAGCATCAGGGGAAGGTTGGGGGGCATGCTGGGGGAGGAGAACAGGAAGGGGGTGAGGGGTGAGAGGGAGGTGGGGCAGTCACACACAGGCCGCCCCTGATATGTGCATGGACGAGAGGTCCGGCTCCTCCGACCTGTGGTCCTGGTGACCCAGCCCTGCCATTCGGGGTGGGGGGGAGGGGGTGGCTTTCTAAAAGAGGGTCACATCCCAATGGGGCTGGGGACCTGCCCTGCCCACCCAGAGCCCAGCTGGCCAGCCTGCCTTCCCCTGGATGCCATCGTCTGTCCTCTCTCCCCAGGAGAAGTGGCAGGGTGGGGGCGGCTGCAGTGACACAGCAACACTCCGTGCCCCAGGCAGGAGCTTGAGAGCAGCCAGCTCTCTCCGCCAGGAGTCTCCTGGGACCTCGCAAATGGCCCCAGCTTCCCCGGCTCAGCCGGCAGAAGTGCTGCCTCAGCAAAGCCGGCCTACAGCCCCGAGCTTGCTCCCCTGAGCTATTGCAGTCGGGGTGCGGCTCCCAGCCTCTGCGGACTCCTCCTTCAGCGCCCCTTCCCCAGGGTCACCCTAGCTGCCCTAGGATCTCCAACCTGAGGGTGGCCATTAAATTCTGCATCTCAGGAGGTGGAGCTGTCTGTAAAATGGGGACTTTTGTAAAGCCCCAGAGAAGGCAGTGACGCAGAGGGGTCCTGGAGGGTGCTGTGTGGGTGCAGAGCGGGAGCCCTTGGTCAGGGTGGACACTCCAAGTCGCCGGTGTCTCCCAGAACCCGGGAGCAGGAGAGCCAGTTTAGGGAGCTCTGAGGCCTTGAACGGCCCCACCCTGATGCCTTCTTTCACCAAGCCTTTCTTGGAGGGGGTGTCCCCTTCTCCCCCCATATTCTTTAAACCACAGGGAGGCAGATGGCTGCTCACCAAACCCAAGTAGAAAGGCTGGCCACCCCTTCCTGAGCCTGCCCGCGTGCCTGGAGAGTGAATCAGAGTGGCTCTCCTCGGGTCAGGTCCCCACCGTGTCCAAACTGCTCTACACAGGGTCAGAGCTCTCTGCTGGGACCCCAACCATAAGGACGAAGGAAGGGGGTTCCCAGATGCCCTGATCCGAGAGTGAGTCGCTCCCCCAGGTGTCCCCAACCAGGGTTCTGTGGCCCTGGAAGAGGTGAATGGTCCAGGACGGACACTGCTTTTCAGCACCTTGGACAAGGCACTCCTTTCCTGATAGGAGGAAGGGAGCAAGGCCACCCTGAAGTCCTGCCTTCTTCAGTGAGCTGAGGGGCGCGCTGCACAGCCAGGGTGGGATCCCCTGCCTTCGCCCAGAGCCCACCCACCACACCAACCCCCCGGAGCTAGCCCTCATCCAGGCTGTGCACCCCAGGCAGGCACCGGGCGGGCATCCACCTATGAAGGTGTTTAAAAATGTGGGTGCTGTTATTATTGAGGCATGGTGAGGCCACAGGCCAGGAAGTGACTGCCACTCAAGAGTCCGTGGTGTCTCCAGCCCAGGAGGCCTGCAGAGAAACAGCAGCTGGGTCAGGAGGCAGAAGGAACAGAGGAAGCTGGAGTGGCCATGTTTGAAGAACTCAGAAGGGAAAGTGACAGACCCTTTACAGTGGATCCCTGGGAAGGACCAGCGGGCAGGGCAGGCGGGGCGGGCAGGCTTACGGCTGGCTCGTGTGAATAATGTCAGCTGTCCCTGGTTGTCAGGCACCTGGCCCTGCAGTGATTCAGGCAGGTGGCCCAGAGCATGAGACTAAAAAAGGGGTGGCTGGCAGTGGGCTCTGGGGGTTGGCTTGCTGGTGTCTTTTACTATCCCTGGGACTTGGCCAGGGTCAGGCCCCAAGAGGTCAAACATCCAAAATACAGAAAATAGAAAGGCACCATTAGTATGGACCCCTGAGGCAGGTGGCTGGCACGACGGACAGCCAGTGCAGCCATCCTCTCCTCACCCAGTCATCCCGCTGGTCACTCCTCATCCATCTCCAAAGACAGAGAGCCTCCAGCCGGGCCTCCCCTCTTCAGCAGAGAGGGGGGAAAGCGCCCAGGCAGGGCTGGGTGGGGCTCATTGAAAGACGAGGCCCCTGGTCAGGCCTGTGTGGTCTCGTGGGGCTTGCCCAGTGTCAGCATGGGTTAGGGAGACCACCTCACAGCTGGGAGACCCAGCAAATGACCCGATCTCTCCACACCTCAGGAAGAATAGTTCATCCAGTGTCTTCATTTTTCTCCTCCTTTGAAGCCCAGAGAGGCAGAGGCGTGCCCAAGAATGCACAGCTCACCATGCAGACAGCAGGCTCCTGGGTCCAGGGCGCGTGGCAGCTCCGCCGGCCTGACGATTTCACCAGCCAAAAGCCACACAAGCCCCCTCCCAGCCCCCCACGGGGCTCCCCTCAGAGCTCCCTAAGCTGGCTCTCCCGCTCTGGGTTCTGGGAGACACCCGGCGACTTGGAGTGCCCACCTGACAAGGGTTTCTGGGCCCGCAGGGAGCAGGGGGAGAGCAGGCTTCCGAGCCGGCTCTGCGCCTGGCCTGTAGTATTGATGGAAGCCCCTGCTGTCTGGTCTGCTTGTTGGCCAGGCTTTTGTTGGGTCCAGTCCTCTCGGAGGCAGCCTGGGTCACCTCCACATCCCATTGGCCCTGCCAGAGGGTCTTCTGGCCACACAGAAAGGCAGGGAAGAAAGGCAGGACCCTGGGGAGACCCCAATCGATGGAGGTCTTTCTTCCAGCACAGCAGAGGCCGTCTCCAGGTGGGGAGGGGCTCTGAATGCCTTTGTGCAGCTGAGGTTCTGCAGGCCAGAAAAGAAGAGAGGGACCCCACAGAGGGGCAGAAGCCACTGCAGAGGGCAGCAGCAGCTGGGGTGGAGCTTGCGATGCCACAATCTCCAGAAGGGCCAAGCAGACCCGAGGAATGGCCAAGGGCCACGGCCTGACGCCTGAGCGGGACACCCCTGCCCGCTGCCCAGGGCAAGCCAGGCCCTCTTCCCTCCAGCTGCTCACAGCAGCATGGTGGAGACTGGGAGCTCTGGAGTTTGGCCAACCCGGGTTAAATCCTTGGGCGCCCTGCTCCACCTCTGGGCCTCAGCCACTGCATCTGTCAAATAGGCTGCAGGAGGGATGAGAATATAAACCTGGGTCGTTGTAAAGGCCCAACAATTGTTCATCACTATTAAGAAATCACCGCCAGCTCTCTGGCTCTTCTCACTCCTGCATGCTACAGTTAGCCATGAACTCTGCTTCTGAAAGCTTCTGTACTCTCACTCCGCCAGGCTTGTGTGCATGTGGTGGGATATACTCCCCGCCCCTCCTTACCCAGCAGGGTCCTACCCAGCTTCTGGACCTCAGCTCTGTGTCCCCTCCTCCAGGGAGCCCTTGGGGATAGGCGTTATCACCGAGCGCCCATGACACCCACACTCTGCGCCTCGGCCCTCCTCACGGCGGATTCTGCACTAAGTGTCTGTCTCTGTCGCTGGAATGTGAGCGGCCTGGGGTTGGGGCCCACCTCTGTCTTGTGTTCCCCAGTGTCTCTGGCTTCCCATGCCTGAGTAAATGAAGTTGTGTATCACAAGTGGGTATGTGGGGTGCTCCGACCAAGGTGACGAGATGATGAGCCTAAATCCTTGCATCTAAAAGAGAGCAACCACTTAACTTTCTGGGAGTTTCTGGGGCAGATAAGATAGATAATCCCTGGGGAATGGGATCTTCTAAACCACAGTTCCAATCCCAACTCACCCACTTACTCCTCTAAGCCTGGGTGGGCTCCCTTTGACTAAGAAATAATACTGCAGGTGACTTTCAAAAGAATTAAACGTGATGCTCAGAGTACTTAGCACAGGGTCTGGCACAGAGCAGGAGATAAAGTTTCAAAAGCAACAAATGTTCATTTTTAAAAAGATACTATGAATCAAAACATGTTCTCCACCTCCTTGCCTGCTTTTTTTAGCCATTTCCCCTGCGCCCAGGTTCATAATTCCTTCCCCCTGACATTATCCTCAAAACAATGTTTTCAATTTATAATTTATTGGATTTTTTGCTCTGGAGACAGACATCTCCAAGTTTTGATCTAAAGAATACAATCAACAAAATTAATATTTAAATCAAGCAAAACCTAAACCTGCTGACTGATCTCCAGGAATTCAGTTAATAGGAAGATGTCTGGGCCTCCCAGGCTCTGCCCAAGGGGTGGCATCTCCTGTCATTCTCCCTGGGGCGACAGGGCGATGGCCTGGATCCCTCCACCTCATGGCCATGGTACAAACAGGGAAAGGAGAGCTGGCCAAATCCCGCTGGGATGGCAGTCAGAAGCCTGGACAGTGCCCTCTTGGTGTCTGTCATCACGGAGGGTCAGAATCCCTGCCTCCACTGGCCTCCCGAGCCCTCCAGGCAGCCTGGCTCAACCTGACCCCCGGCTGGCTGGACTGGAAACTCACACCCCAGGAGCTCAACATGGGCCAACACGGGTGAATCCGAGCAGGAGAGAAAGATGCCGGTTTGCAGGTCTGCTCAGCCGCTGGAGAGGCTGGCGTTAGAGCCTCCCTCGGCCCCTGTAGAGGCTGCATTTCTTCCCTCTGGGTTTTCCTGCACCTTTAAGTGTTTATGAAAATAGGTGTTTAAAAAACCCTTGCTGTTCTTCCAGCCGCAATGAGAGGGACCGTACGGACACCTAGCACTCTCGTAGCATCTGGACCAATTCTCCCAGGGCATTTGGGGAGACCCCCACCTCCCACAATGGATGCCCTACGGCCAGCCCTCCTCCTCATAAAGTGCTTCCTGCCCTCAAAATATAAGACAGGGCCAGGTGCCACCTCTGTGATCCTAGTGACTTGGGAGGCTGAGGCAGGAGGATCACCAACGTGAGGCCAGCCTGGGCAACTTAGCAAGGCCCCGAGTTTAATCCCCAGAAGAAGAAAGAGGGGGGGAGGCGGAGGGGGAGGAAAGACAAAGAAAGGGGCTGGGGGGATGTCTCAGTGGCGGAGCCCTGAACTAGCGGGTACCAGCCTGGCTCCACCCCCAGCTCCTGCAATAATAATCATGAATAAAATGAGCCCGCTAGGGTTCAGGATGACCGGTGTCCTTGAAGCAGGGGAAACCTGGACACAGACACACAGGATGGAGGGCAGGCCGTGTGGAGGCCCAGGGAGAGGGTGAGGATGGACCCCCACGGCACAGGGAGGAAACAGCCTGCTGACGTCGTCACCTCAGACTTGTGGCTTCCAGAGCTGTGAGGGAGCGCTTCTCGGCCACCAGCCTGTCGTGACCGTGCTGGCCGTGGCACACCCTTCCTCGGGCCTCACGGCTAGAGTTTGCTCTGGCCTTTGTGGTTCAACATGTCCAAGCTAGCACAGTGCTGCCCCGGCACTGTTTGTCACTAGTTTGCACTTTTAGAATTTCACGTAATAAAATCCTCCAATTCATACTTCTTTGGGCTGGCGTCCTCCACCAGATGGCTATTTTGAGTCTCCTCCATATCGTTGGGTCTATCAGTAGGTCATTCCTTTTCCTTGCCAAGTTGCAGTGAATTGATAAACTGAGGGGGTTCCCCACCCCCCAAGACAAGTGCTCTACCACTGAGCTCCAACCCCAGCCCTTTTTATTTTTTCCAAGACAGGTTCTTGCTAAGTTGCCTAGACTGACCTCAAACTCGTGATCCTCCGGCCTCAGCCTCCAGAGTCTCTGGGATTGTGGGTGACCCTTGTTTTTGACCTTTCTCCCCTCCTGGAGTGGGCACTCTTTGAGATCAGGAGCCCATGCCTGGCACGGTCAACACTCGGGAAGACTGACTGGATTGCTCATCGAAGCCCTGCAGGGACAGGACCCTTCCTGCACCCTGCAGCCAGGATGACCTCTTTCTCTCTCCTGCAGCCCTGCTGGTACGCTGGCCTGGCCGTGTCTTCACCCTCCCCCTGGCTCTGGGTTTCACCCCTGCCCAGCACCATCCCCCACTCCCACTCCTGAGGGCTATTTCTGTGCTGGACACGGGACTGTCCAGGGAAGTTTGTCTAGCGGTTCCTGCCTGGAGGATGCATCCCTTGGCCCATGCTCGGTCCCTATGGTCCTCTCCTCACTGACCCTCCTTGGTTAATATTCTTCTATGGTCGAACATCCTCTGGGCACCTGTCTCGCGGACCACGCTGCATGCTAGGAATACCATGGTGGACACAGACACGGCCTTCACAGTCCGATCAGGGAGGCTGAAGCAGACAATGGTAAATAATCACCCACTAGACTTGCTACCGCGGGCCAGGGACGGTGAGGTCCTGAGAGAGAACTAACGGTGGGAGAACCTCATGTACTTCGGAGGCTCACTGAGGGGGGAACTTGGAGGAGCTGAAAGGTGGTGGGGCTGAGGGACAGGGGTGCATGTGTGCAGAGCGGGAGGGGCCAGGAGGAGGGCCAGGGTGGGGACTGAAGCAGGGTTGTGTGGCAGAACCAGGTGAGCCCCAGGGACAGACGGGGATCCAGCTTGGCCTTAATGACCACAGAAGGAGACGGATTTTATTCTAAGCCCTCCTTTCCCAGGTTCAAGCAACTTCCTCACCGCACCCAAAGCCAGGCTGCCACTCCTCTCTGTGTCGAGAGCGGGAGTTGGATCCCACACCCCCCACCAACACCTGAGGTCTACTTCAGCACATGACAAACATTCCTGGAATGATTGATTGATCGATTGATTGGCTGATGCTGATTGATCATCTCATTCTTATGCAGAGGAAGAGGAGACTCCCTTGTGAAGGACACAGAGTCTTTGGGAAGATGGGGACATCTCATCTGAGCAGGTTTCTGCAGAAAATGCTGAGCTCTGTGTCCTTCAGAGCCGGGGCTGTGGCTCAGGCTGGGGGAGAGCTTATCGACCAGCCAAGTGGGTATCTTTCCACGTCACTATTCCCCGGTGGAGTAGGTGCTATTTAACATGCCTTCTGATATGCCAGGGATATTCACCCTCTTTTTATACACTTGAAAAGTGCTCAAAAACGTGGAATTTATTACAACAAAATGGATTTATCTCTGCATTCAAAAGAGAAGGTCGGAAGCCCAGATGGAAAAACGATGAGAAAGCGTGCATTTGTCCACGGAGCTTTCTCTTTTCGCCAGGAGTATAGTTCTTTCCTCCCTCACTTGCTAATAACAATCCACTTCTACCAGAAGCTGCAACTCCTCCCCGGGACGCCCGTGGTCTTCCAGCTGTGGTTTTCTTTCAGAGATCTGTCTAGGTGAGGGCCATGGAGACGACGTTCAGGGGTGGATGTGTGGGAAACCCCAGAGGGAGAAGTGAAGATGCTGAGCAGGGGAGGAGGAGACTAGGAGGGAAGGGGTGAGAGTCAGAAGCAGAGCAGGGAGAGACTTAGTAGGAAACTGAGGGATGTCAAACTGGACTGAGGATAGGGAGCACTGAGGCTAGAGAAGATCATTCTAGGAGCAATGAAGAAGAAGCCTGTGCTCAGTAGGGAAAACGTACATTGAACTTACCATCTAAAAATATAAATAGGTTCAAAAAAGGTCTTCATAAAATATTTAGAACTAGGAGGGGCCTTTGGAATTATCTAGTCTGGCAATTTTAAGCATTTTCTTTGTTAATTTTAGCAACAGAACTCTTTTTTTTCCCCCAAAAATACAATTGCAGCTGAGCTCAGTGGTGCACACCTGAGATCTCAGCAACTCAGGAGGCTGAGGTGGGGGAGTTCCAAGTTCAAGGTCAGCCTGGACGACTTAGTGAGACCGTCTCTAGATAAAATTAAAAGTTCTGGGGTGGTAGCTCAGGGATGGAGCACTTGCCTAATATGCACAAAGCCCTGGGTTCAATCCCCAGCACTGCCACAAAAAGAAAAAGAATAAAATCACAAAGTCCCCAAGAGCTCCTGTAGCAGGTGTGGGGAGGGGGCTCGAGCAGGGAGACCCTCAGCCCTGACACTGCTCTCCCAAGGCCTTGGGAACCCTCAGGGGGTGCTGACTGAAAGGCGCTGGTTTTCTTTTATCCCTTGCACTGCAGAGGAAGCAGCCGAGGAGGAGGGAGGCCCAGGAGAAGGAGTGAACCCAACCTGAGCTCATGGCATGGGGGACAGGTCAGCCACAGGCCTGGTTCTCATGCCTGGGACGGGCTTGGCCCTTTGCCCCTTTGCTTGACCTCTGACCCGTGGGAATAGCCATGGAACCTACCATGGTGACACAGGAGGAAGGCAGGAGCTATGGGCACACAGAGGACCTGCGGGGGGGGGGGGGGGGAGGCATCCTGATGTTAGTCCCCCGCCCCCCACTTTGGCTTTTCCTGAGCAGTTGGAAGGATTAAGGGAGAGAAGGCTGAAGACCTAGGGCCCAGCAGGGTCCAGCACGGAGGAGGTGCTCAGAGGGTCACAGTCATCGTCATTGTTGCTACTACTGCACTCATACTGCATCTCAAAGAGGCCGCACAGAGGGGGCTGGACAGCTACAATCACGGGCCCTTTCACAGTGCAGAAGCTGCGGCCACACAGGGTGGCATGACTCCCCCAAAGTCCCAAAACTTGTAACAGAAGCCAAGTGGCCTCTGGGCTCAGCACACCCACCGGGCACAAGGTGGGGAGAGAGTTGGGCTCCGGACAAGAGCAGGGTCAGGGCCTCCCTCTGGGCTCCTCTCCAGAGGCTGGGCCAGGGGAGCTGGGTGGGGCTGTCCCTTCTGTGGGACTCTGCCACCCTCTAGTGGCAGCACCCGCAGGACTCCAGCCGGCAGCCAGGCCCACCTGGAGAGCAGCTCCCCTCCCCTCCCAGACCCCATCTGGCTGCATGGTGTGGTGACCCCTCTGGCCAGGGGGCAGCGTCTGCGGAGCAGCCAAAGGCCCTACCAGGCACTGGGCCTGTGCAGTGGCCAGGCAAGGGCAGCACAGAGTCCTGGGCTCGGGTGTGCAGGGTGTGTGCTTCCCCGTGTCGAGACCCCGTGGGGACAGCCTGACAGGTAAGAAGGAGAGCGGGGCTCTGGCACCTGCTGCGGGCCTCCTCGCCCCGCCTGAAGCAGCGCTGAGGTGGGGGAACCTTGGAATCCTTCCCAGGTGTGTTTGCAACTACGTATCCTCACGGCACATTTTAAAAGCCAAGAGACAGGCAGGAGTGTAAACTGATGAAACTGCTCGGGGAAACACTTGGCAGCATCTGCAGGGCTGAATTCTCATGATTTCAGGTTGCTGGGGCTTCGGTTTTGAACATGAGTTGGCCTTTCTCACACCAGAGCAGGGTCAGGCACCCGACAGTTTCCTGTCCCCACCTCATCCAGGCTCCTCTGTGTGGGTGACATCTGTTTTAACCGGGTTTAGAACAAGCAGCTGAGTCTCAGGAGGTCATGCCGCGACTGAGAGGTGGCCACTGTGACAGCTGCCCAGTCCATGCAGGGTGTGGGGGTCACTGGAATCCATGAAGCAGCTGCATCTAACTGTCCCACAGGGATGTGGCCACTAGAAGGAAGTTGCATAAGGCAGATGTCCTAGGTCAACCAAGTTGAGGAGCCGGGAGGAGGTGGAGAACTCAAAGCCATCTGGGTGCCTGACCCTGCTATGATGTGAAAAAGTCCAACTCCTGTTCAAGATGGATGCCGGGCGGCCTGGCATCAAGGGAATTCACTACCTGCTGAATCTTGCACACACACCTTTGGAGACTCAGCAACTCTATTCCTGAGTTTGCACCTGGAAATCTGGACACATCCACCAAAAAAATAGGCATAAGAATGTGCATGACAGCCTCACTGATTAATCATAACCCAAATCTGATAACAACCCAAATGTCCATCAAGAAAAAAAGGAATGAGCCAGTCATAGTGCATGGCACATCTGCAGTCCTGGGTACGCTGGAGGCTGGGGGAAGAGGATCACAGCCTTAGAAACTCAGCAAGGATCTGTCTAAATAAAATGAAAAGGGCCTTCAACAGATGAATGGGGAAAGAAAATGTGGTGTGTGTGTGTGTGTGTGTGTGTGTGTATTCAATGGAACATTACTCAGCTTTAAAGAATGAAATTATGGCATTTGCCAGGAAATGGATGGAGTAGGAGAATATCATGCTAAGTGAAATAAGCCAATCCCAAAAAACCAAAGGCTGGATGTTTTCTCTAATATGAGGATGCTAATTCATAATAAGGTGGTGGGCACTAGGGAAGTGAAGGGAGGCAGGGGAAGGGATGTGGGGTAGGAAACATAGTAGAATGAAACAGAGATTATTATTTTATGTGTATGTGTGACTACATGACCAATATAATCCTCAGAAAAATGAGAAATTTTATCCCACCTATGAATGATGTATTAAAGTGCATGAATACATTCTACTGTCATGTATAACTAATTAAAACAAATTAAGAAAAACAGAAAAAAATGAAAGGGTCTGGAGATGTAGCTCAGTGGTTCTGTACTCCTGCGTTCAGTTCTAAGTACCACATACACGAGCGAGAGAGAGGAGAGAGAGAGAGAGGGAGAGAGAGAATAATTTCATTCAGCAGACTATTAAACAGCAATGTAAATGAGCTACATGCAACAAAAGAACTACAGAAGCAAATCCCATAGACAAACTGTTGAGCAAAAGGTGACAGACCTGGGCTGGGCTTGTAGCTCAGTGTGGTAGGGCACTTGCCTTGCATGTGTGAGGCCCTGGGTTCGATTCTCAGCACCGCACATAAATAAGTAAATAAAATAAAGGTCCATCAACAACTAAAAAAATATTTTTAAAAAGATGACAGACCCAAACTTTCCATTTACATGCAGTTTAACACCATGGAAAATGAATTTATGCATAAAGACCAGAATAATGGCTGCCTCCAGTGGAGTTGGGGACTCTGACTTTGGGAGGCTTAAGGGAGGAGGGCAGTGGTGGGAGAGCTGGGGATGTTGTGGGCGGTGTTCTGAGTGGTGGCTTCAACAAGCCGTCACTTGAATTTTTCCTGCTTTAGTGCATGCATGATACACAGCCACCTAGAAACACAGTGTGAGACAGGACACAGTGAGCCAGGACCCGCTGGGCCTGCTGCTCCCTTGAACAATGGTGGAGAGGCGCAGGGCAGTGAAGTCGTGGGGGGGGGGGGGACTCAGGCTGCTGGCAGGGCAGCTGGAGAAGGTCGCAGGCGCAGGCTTTCAGCCATTGCTTTTGAACCCCGGGGGGCCTCCTAGATGTCTCCTGTTGTGAACTGGGCTGGTCCATCTCCTAGTACAAAGCTCCGGAGTAAGGTGGTGGCTTTCCCCCACCTTCTTTTTGCTTCTCTTTATTTTTACATACTAGGAAAAAAAGCAATAAAAGCTATTTAAATTAAAAGTAAAAATGCTGTGAGTGCAGATTCTGGTTGGTGAGTTTTGCAAAAAAAGCAGATTTGGTAGCAAGGCTGGACTCTAAGAGCATTCAGGTGATTTGAGTGGGGGATTTTGAGGTTTGTGCCTCTGCCTGCCTGGCCTGCCGGGAAGCCCAGGCTCTTCACAGCACCCCCACTGCCTCCTCCAGAGCCCCCTCTCGGCTTTCCACCAGCTGAGAAGACAGGGGCTATTATCCACTTCACTTGGAAGACAAGGATGCCGTGAAGCTAGTGCCTGCCTCTGAGTGGCCCTGGTGACAGTGCTAACAGGACGGTGGGGGTCCCGGCCCTTCTCTTGCCTGGATGACACTCTCCTGAGATCCTCTGTCCTCTCCCTTGCCTGGGCGGTCCTTCCTGTGTGCACGTGGAGGTACAGCAGGAGTGTGGAGTAGCTGGGTCACTATTAGGATTCCCATTTCACATTTGAAGACACAGATTTAGGGTCATTTAAATCACCTGCCCAAGACCACCGGGCCCAGAGGTGGCAGCGCCGGAACTCTCGGGCCCAGCCCAGTTCTGGCACTGACCTTTCTAGCTCTTTTATTATGAGCTGGGCATGTTACACTGAAAGGCAACTTTCCCCTCTCTAGACAGTGAGAGGAGAGGCTTCATTTTAAAGAGCAGCTGAAGAGAGGTAGAAAGACTTCAAGAAGGCTTCTTTTAAGTGAAGATGAAAGGAAACGGCGTAGCAAAACTAGGGATGGCTGATCTTTCTATAAAGTCTGTCTTCTCGTTGTTAGAAACCCACAGTGTGATGGGTTGATGGGTTTGCCTTTCAGGCATTTGGTAAGTAAGAGGGCTGGGTGTGCTTCAGGGGTAAGCCGGAGGCTCAGAACTGCAAACAAACTAACAAAAAGAGTTGGGTGAGCAGGAAGGGCACACTTCTGGGGGCTGGGGTTGAGGCGCTGGGTTCGATCCGCCGCACCACCTAAAAATAAATAAATAAAGGTAGCGTGTCCAACTACAAATAAAAAGTAAAAATAAAAAAAAGAAGGGCACACTCTGCCTCTCAATCTAACACCCAGCGGGAGGTGATGTCGCCTGCCTGTGCCCTTTGTAAACCAGGTCGGAGCTGGGGGGAGAGAGAGCGGCCTGAACGGGGACAGGCTCCCGTGGCACCCGCGTATCTCTCCACCCAGAAATTCCCCTCCTAGCAAAGACATAGTCAAAGACCCTCATCACACTGTGTTTGTAAAGGAGAAAATGAGGAGCAGCCTAAACGGGGAACAGCAGAGAATCGGTCCAAGAACGTCGGGCAGGTCTATCTGGGGGAGCACGGCACAGGTTTGAGAAATTAGGACGAAGAAACCGTGAAAGGGTGGGCGCTCCCAGGCAGGGTGTGAAATTGACTTTCCACGGCCCACAGACTTTGTGATTTAATAAGAGTGTGTCATTCCAAGGTGGTTGTACATTCACATGTAATTGTAAGAAATAATATGGAGGCTGGACTGTGGCTCCGCTGTGGAGCACATGCCTAATAGGTGTGAGGTACTAGATTTGATCTTCAGCACCACGTTAAACAAATAAATAGGTGAAGTTTAGAAGAAGGAGGAGGAAAGAAAGAAAGAGAATCCAGAGCCATCCCCGGCACCCTTTACCCAGTGGTGACATCTTATAAAACCAGGACTCGTCACAGTCAGGATACTGATCTTGGTAGGGACAAGGTGCAAAACATTCCATCACTGGGGCTCTCCTCTCCATTCCCTCTAGAGCAGCACCACTTCCCTCCTACAACCACCAATCTGTTTTCTAGCTCTGCAATTTTACAATTTCAAGAATTTTATTGGAATGGAACCGTCTGATATGTAACCTTAGTTCCCTAGGGATTTAACCGAGTTCCTGTATGTCTCAATAGATCCTCTTTTTTTATTGCTAAGTAGTATTCCACAGTGTGGATGTACCACAGCCTGTGTAACCATCCACCTGTGGAAGGACATCTGGGTTGTTTCCACTCTGGGGTTGTTATGAATATTTTGATTCATACAGGACAGCCCAGGGGAATGCTCGGCAGGCCAAAAGTCATGGGGCTTAGGATCAAGTCTGAGCCTTATGGAGGCACACAGAGCGGGCCAGGAACCCTAGCAGCGGCGGCGACTCAATTGTCCAATGAAGCTATCTTAGTCCATCTTGTGTTGCTATAACAAAATACAGAAGGCTGTACTTTATAATGAAAAGAGGTATATTTGGCTCACAATTCTGATGGTTGGAAAGTTTGAGGGACATGGAAACTGGCGCCCCTGGGCTTCATCACAACATGGCACAGAAGTACAAAGGGAAATGGCCACATGCAGAAGGGGCCGTGTGTGGGTAAGGAATCAAGAGAGTGGAGAGGGGCCAGGCTTGCTTTTTTTGTAACAACCACTCTTGGGAACAAATTCACTCCTGCAGTACCTGACCCACTGCTCTGAGATGCATTAATCCCCCTAAGACCTAAGCAGCTTCCACTAGACCTCGCCTCTCAAAGATCCACCACCTCCCAACGTCTTCATATTGGGGACTGAGCTTCCAGCACATGCACCTCTGGGGACCACCCACTTCCAGACCCCAGCAGGGGCTCACAGTCTCTCCCCCGCCACCCCGCCGCCAGTCCTCTTTGTCACAACTGTGCCCTAGTCCCCTCAAGAGGTATGATCTGGGGGCTGGGGTTGTGGCTCAGTGGTGAACATTTGCCTATCTCATGTGAGGCACTGGGTTCAATCCTCAGCACCATGTAAATAAATAATATAAAGGTATGTGTCCATCTACACCTAAAAAAGATGTGATCTGAGCCAGGCGTGTGGCCACACCTGCAATCCCAGCTGCTTGGGAGGCTGAGGCCAGAGGATTGTCAGTTAATGGCCAGCCGGGGCAGCTTAGTGAGACCCTGTCTCAAAATAAAAATAAAAAGGGCTGGGGCATAGCTCAATGGTAGAGCATCCCAGGGTTCAATCCCCAGTACACCCCCCCCCTAAAAAAAAGAAAAGAAAAGAAAAAGAGAAGAAAGAGGTGCAGTCTATTGCTCCTCCCCTGAATCTGGGTGGGGGGACCCCACACCTGCTCTTGAAACAGGAGGATCCATAGTTTGTCTTACAAATTCCAAGAATGAGCTCTATGACAGGAAGTTGAGAGCAAAGTAACAGGATTTATTAAAGTAATAAGGAAGGAAGGAAGGAAGGAAGGAAGGGAGGGAGGGAGGGAGGGAGGGAGGGAGGAAAGCAGAGCTCCCGCGGTGGGAGGGTCCCAAGGAGCATTGCTGCTGGTGGCTGTGGCCTACGGGTTTGTGGGACAGGGTAGGGGGAGCAAGGTGGCCTTGAACACCATCGGCTGGAGGTTGTAAGGAAGTGGGTCTCTGAGTCCATCACACCAGGGCACCTGCTGCTCATGCGCCCCTGTCCAATAGGGTGTTGACTCGGCCACTCACCCTCAGGGACTGCACTTAGCCTCAGCCCCATGGAGTCCCTGGTCACGAGCCTCTGCCCTTCATAAGCTCCCGAGGAGGCCCTGCCCCGCCTGCCTCACACATTTCTGTCTCCCACTCTGACTTACAGAACTCAGGGATGGAAGGGGGCCAGCCTGGACGCTCTGCTCTCCATCTCAGAGGCCAGAACCCTTGTGCCAAGTGCAACGCGCCCAGCCCCCTGCACCGTGAGACACCCGGCCACGTGGGGAGAGGCCGACTGGAACAGCAGGGTGCAGACTCAGGGAGCACGAGGGTCCTGCACCAGCTGGGAGAAAACTCTGGGCAGGACCAGAGCTTCGGGGCGCCCTAGAGACGGCACAGCTGGGGAGGGCCGAGAGGCTGCTGGGGCGCTCCTACCCCCCACACTTTCCTTCTCGCTGGAGGGAGCAGGACACCCTGGCCTCTCTGTGTGTCACCCACCCCTGGAGTCCATCTGGTTGGGGAATTTGAAGGAGCAGGAGGCCACACATGACCAGCTCCTTCCCTCCTTTTGGGAGCAGGTGGCCCCAGGAGGCAGTCACCTGCTTGTGCCCCACCCTGGGCTTTCCAGGGGCAGCCCTGGCAGCCCTCTCCTTCCAGCACCCTGTCCTGTGACCGCACACCACCTGGTCTTCCTGGACTCTCAGCTCTGTGCGTCTACCAGGCCCCGCTGGGACCCACCCCTGCCTGTCCAGACATGAGCTGGGGTCAGTCCTGTCTCACCGCATTTCCATCCCTCCCAGGGGTCACTGAATTTTATTGCCTGAGGTCCAGTGTCTTGAAAGCTATGGTCTGACATACTTTTCAGTTGTCATTGTTGTTCTGGGTGGGAGGGGATGCGGTCTCCACTACCTCACGTGGCCCACTTTTTTCAACTATGGAGGATTCGCACTGGGCGGGGCCTGTGCTAACCATACATGGACATTGCTGTATTGAACCTTGGTCACTTTAGTCACCTTATGAGGCCCTCACAACCCTGTTTTTTTATGCTATTTCCCAGGTGAATAAACTGAGGCCTAGAAGAGTGAGACTTTACGAGGTTGCTTAGTAAGGAGAGAGGCTAGAAGGAACTTGGCTCTATTCTCTCTCTGAATGCAATTATTCCAGATCCTTCTGCACCACCCAGGCTATTGTGTCTCTTTGTGTCTCCTTATCTAAAACAATAGTGTATAACCCACTACTGCTATGGCAAATCCAGTAGAGCCTCCACTAGAGAAATATTAGCTGCACAGGACGCTCTGATCACTATAATTGCCACAATTTTGTTTATAATGTCAAAAACTGGATGCAGCCGGACACAGTAGCACACACCTGTAATCCCAGTAGCTTGGGAGGCTGAGGCAGAAAGATTGCGAGTTCAAAGCCAGCCTCAGCAAAAGTGAGGCATTAAGCAACTCAGTGAGACCCTGTCTCTAATAAAATACAAAATAGGGATGGGGATGTGGCTCAGTGGTTGAGTGCCCCTGAGTTCAATCCCTGGTACCAAATCAATCAATCAAACAAACAAACACCTGGATGCAATGTAAGTACCCACCAGAAAGTGGTTAAACACATTTTGATATGTCTATACAAATAGTTGGAAAAAAACAGGCGTCAGAACTTCGCTATTAAAAATACACAATACCTCCATATGTACTGGCATGAAAGATATTCAATGGATATGTTTAATGAAAAATGTGAGTTGTAGACTGCATCTCACAGGACAGGTAAACTGCTGTGGCAAATCCAGTAGAGCCTCCTTCCCTGCCTACAGCTCAGTCCTGTGTAGATTCACGGCAAGGGCTGTGCTCGGCCCCAGGAGGTCACTCAAGGACCCAGATTCCTTCTGTCTTCAACACATGACTGAAGCAGAAAGAGAAGAGAAAGAGCAGATTAGATTAGGTGTGGCAGCATCTGTGGGCTGGGCTTGAAATGGCAACTCTTACGTCTTCTCTCATTCTTGTGTTCGGAATTTGAATGCGGGGCCACACCTAACCACCAGGGGAAGTTGGGAGGCGTAGTCAGGCTGTGTGCCCCACAAATGGGTTTAGTGGGCATTTAGCCAGGCTCTGTCATGCAAGCCAATGCGTACCATTCAAACCCTTTCATGTAAAATACCATACAAGTGCTCACAGATTTTTAATAGTGAAAGATCTGGAAGAGTAAGCGTTCAACGGTTACTTCTCATGAGTGAAAGTGAGATCCACTTTTTATTTTATACATCTGAATAATTTCATTTTTTTTAAATGATGCAAACATGTCTCCTATGAGGCTTAATGACTTAAAAATTTGCAGCTGGATGTGGTGGCTTGTCCCTGTAGTCCCAGCTACTCAGGGGACAAAGGCAGGAGGATCACTGGAGTCCAGGAGTTCAATGCCAGCATGGAAGGGGAGCATCCGCCAGATGATAGTAGACTTTCAGGGAAAGAGTGCAGAATTCTGAATGCTCACTAGGGGGCAGACGAGTTGCACGTGTGGGTGTGTGCTCGCAGGTTTGCCAGACACTCTTCACTTCTTACACAGTTCCCCATTCATCAGGGGAACCTTGATGGTGATCGCCGACTTGTTTGAGGAAACGATAGCACCCAGGCTCTCACGCTGGCAGGCATCAGCTGTGGGGCTAATATCTCATCCCTCCACGCGTTTTTTACCAGCTTAACTGTTTGAGCGCACAATACAGCAGCACTGACTACACTCGCTGTGTGCAGCCATCACCAGCCTCCCTCCGCACACCCCCAACGCTGACCCTGACCCCATTAGACAGTCGACCCCCAGCCTGGGCCCCGCCCCCCGCCCCCTCCACCCTACTTCCTCTTTGTTTTAGGTGCTCCAAGCACCTCCTTGGAATCGCAGAGCATTTGTCTTTTTGCGACTGGATCATTCCACTCAGCATAATGTCCTACAGCTTCAAGCTGTTGGAGCAGGCGTCAGAACTTCCTAAGGCTGAGCACCACCCCATCGAACCTCAGGCCACCTTTTACTCAGGCCTTCACCTGGGTTGCTCCCATGTTCTGGCTACTGCAAACAGCGCTGCTACACAGGGTGCACCAGCACCCCTAGAGTCTCTGCAGGCAACGCTTTTGAAGGGGGGCTTCTGGATCATAAAGTGGCTCCATTTTCAGTTTTTCAGAGGAATCGCTGTTCTCTTTTCCACAGTGGCTGCTCCATTTTACATCCCTGCCAACATGGCAGGAGGCTTCCGCTGTCTCCACATTCTTGCCAACCCTGGTCATTTTCTGGGGTGTTTTGTTTTGTTTTATTATACCCTATTGCTGAGCACAGTGGTGCATGCCTGTAATTCCAGAGGTTCAGGAGGCTGAGGCAGGAGGACCACAAGTTCAAAGCCAGACTCAGCAACTTAGTGAGACCCTGTCTCAAAATAAAAAAAAAAAACAAAGTTTTGGGGATGTTGCTCAGTGGCTAAGCACCCCTGGGTTCAATCCCAGTACCAATTTTTAAAAAAAATTGTAGCCATATCCTAATGAGAGCGTGAGTCATGGCGTTCAGCTTGAGTTAATTTTTATCTCTGGTGTTGGGTATGAGTTCCCCCTCAATCTTTTGTATGTCAATGACCAGTTTTCACAGCTCCACTGGTTGAAAAGACTGTCTTTTTTCACTGAATGGTCTTGCACCTCATCAAAAATCATTTAAGGGGGCTGGGGTTGTGGCTCAGTGGCAGAGCGCTTGCCTCGCATATGTAAGGCACTGGATTCGATCCTCAGTACTACATATAAATAAATAAATAAATAATAAAGGTACATCAACAACTAAAAATATTAAAAAAACAACAATTTAAGTATGCATGTGTTTATTTGTGGGGTTTCTGTCCCTTCCCATTGGTCTACATGTCTTCCTTTTTTCTTCCAATTCTGAGGCCCAAACCCAGGGCCTCCTGCAGGCCAGGCAAGTGCTCCACCACTGAGCTATCCCACAGTCCTCCATTGTTCTGATTATTCTAGCTTTGTAGTAAGTTTTGAAATAAGGAAACTGAAATTCCCCAACTATGTTTTGTTTTCTTTTCTTTTTTCAGATCATTTGTTTTTTGGGGGGGTTCTCCTGTGGTTTTCCCCCTGAAGGTTCCTATGCTGGGAGCTTGGTCCTCAATGGCACAGTGTTAAGGAGTGGTGGAGACTTTCAGAGGGAAGCCTGGTGGCAGGGCACTGGGTTAGGGGCACTACCACAGGAGGGGATTGACAGCTGTCTGTCAGGAGCGAGCGAGGTCTTGGAGGACCCTGTCGGATCCTGCAAGGGCATCAGTAGGAAAGCAAGGCCACCCCAGCCCGTGGCCTCTGCAAGCATTCCTGCCGTGATGTCACCCTTCATGCTATGACAGCAGGAGCCCTCACCAGATGTGGGGCTTTTCAGCTTCCAGAAACATGAGCCAAACCAGCTTCTTAGGGCTGCTGGTGCAGATCCATGTGCAGCAGTCTGGCTGGGCACAATTCATGAGCCACTTGTCAAGCAGAAACGAACTTTATTTTCAGAACACACATGCCTCACCACACAAGCTCTTCAGGAATTCCCTCAGAGCCCAACTGCCACCACCGGCTTCCCACAAGCCTCTCCCCCCCCCACTCCTCCTGCTCTTGAGGCCAATTGGCTGTGGCTCTCAACATCTCCCCCTCTCTGTTTAAACAACAAGCATGTGGCTTAGGGACCGTGCCTATCTTAGGTTGTCCAATACTACATATGGTCCTTACCCGTTATCGGATGAGCTGACCTCAAGGCATCAGCCTCCTGTCTTAGGTTGGTACCATTGCAATTGGATCTTACCCGTCATTGACTACCGGTTCAGCATACAGCCACACCTGTGGATAGGCCTTTGTACCAGCGGGGGCGGGGTGAGGTTCTTTGCCTCACCTCTGTTGGCCCCCAAATTTTAGCTGAACGACCATCACAAGCAGAAGGGAGGAGGATACACCAAGCCAATTGACGGCTCCTTTTGGAAAAATTGTACCACTGATGACACCATCAGCAAAAATACCCCAACACTACCACAAGTCGTTGCACCAACAGATAGTTCACAATGCATACAAGTGAGTTTACAATGCATACAAGTGATACATAGTCCAGGCAAGTTCTGCAAGCAGTTCAGTGATAGCTATTGCAGAAGCTGTAGATTGGTTTTATCTTTGTCTTCACCGGCACTGGGATGAAGATAGGAATTCTGGCAATAATGGCTAAAGAAAAAATTATGTAACATTCCAGCAGGCACTGAAAGAAAACAATTTTCTGAACAATTTACATTATCCTGAACAGAATTATTAAATATAATGAAAAGGAAAGGTGAAAGTAAACAAACAGATCTGTTAACCTCCTTTTTTGTTCACATATTAAAACAATCCTCAACAGCTGTTTACCCAATTTAAATTAAACCATTTAAATCACGTGAATAAAAAAACCCAATATTTGGATCCATTTTTTCATGAGCGCTCCTCATATATGATATATGGACATACGTACATACAAACATACAACACAAAACACAAGTGTGCACACATAATATAATACATACAACACATAACCTAATAGTAAAGGCCTTATAACTTTTTACAGGTGAAATCTCCATTGCAATGTTTAAAAACTCCACACTCAAAAAATAGAACTGATCAGAAAAACATTAACCTAGGTCTGTATGAGCTTAAAAAACAAAATAGAACTTCATGATGTGGGAAAGGGCAATAATAAAATAGATATTGAAAAAAGCATCCTGGTTTCATTAGCCTCCAGGTGAGGAAGAACCACTGTCTCAGATGTAAGGATAGCCAAACTGGAGTTCTGGATATCAGCTGTTATGGATTTGAGCCAAATCATCTTCTTTTTGGTCTGTAGAAATCGCTTTAGTTAGTCTCTCTGGAATCCAAATCGGCTTCTGTTCTCCCAGTGGAAACACACAAACAGACCCCCGACTCCAGACAATCACTGAGTCAGGACCTTAGTTAATCTCTCTGGAATCCAAATTGGCTGCTGTTCTCCCTCTACGGCATCGTGGGCAAATACCTGGTATTCTACCCCTTTGATACCTAGTATTGTTAAACCCTCCTTCTATGGGGCAATTCCTTTTAAAATGTCCTGTTTGTTCACAATTGTAGCATGGTTTTGGCCTGGCATCTAAAACCTGTTGTACTGCAGCTGCCAAGACTTGCCCTTGTTCATTAATGTCTCTACATAATTTAATATATGTGTTTAAATCTTCATGTTTCCATGGTCTAATGACCTCTCTGCACCAATGATTTGCTTATCATAAGCCAGTTGTTTTATTAATGGCATTGCTTGTTCTGTATTCCCAAAAACTCTGGTAGCTGTTTGAATAAGCCTATCTACAAATTCAGCATAAGGTTCATTAGCTCTTTGTATTACCTTAGATAATTGACCTTGTAAACCTCCATGTCCTTGTAAAGTCTTCCATGCCCTAACCGCATCTGCAGCAATTTGTGAGTATATGGCAGGATCATATGCAATTTGTTGCTGCTGATCCTCATAAGGTCCCTTTCCTAACAACATATCTAAATTTCTCTGAGGATAACCAGCTGCTGCATTTCGCCTAGCCATCTCCTTGCAAAATTCCTCATTTGCAACCTTCCATAACAGGTATTGTCCTCCATTTAGCACAGCTTTACACATACTAGTCCAATCTGCTGGCATCATGTCCAAGTTGGTAATGGATTCGACCATGTTTACAGTGAAGGGTGCTTGAGGACCATAGGTTGTTACAGCCTCTTTTAGCTGCTTCACTGTTTTGAAATCTAAAACATGGTGAATTCGCTGCCCTCCTGCCTGTTCAAATACAGAGCATGCTAATCTTTGAGGTCCTGTTTCAGGATCCTGTCTATTAACTATAGGGGTTGGGGGCCTCCCAGCATATGGAAGTGGAGCTGTTGGTTGGACACTTACGCCCTCTGGTGATAGAAAGTGTTAGTAGCAGTCTCCTGTTGTAACTTTTCCCCTGATGGCTTTTTCTTCTCTAAACTTTTTTCCTTTGTCTGACTAGCTCGAGAGACCTTCTCTTTTACTTGAATTTTTTTCCTCTGTCTGACTAACTTGAGAGACCTTCTCTTTTACTTGAAGTTTTTCCTCTGTCTGACTAGCTCGAGAGACCTTCTCTTTTACTTGAATTTTTTCCTCTGCCTGACTAGTTTGAGAGACCTTCTCTTTTACTTGAATCTTTTTCCTCTGTCTGACTAACTTGAGAGACCTTCTCTTTTACTTGAATCAATATGTCTTCTCCTTCTTCTACCATTGTCTGAACTGAAGGCTTTGGACTAAGCAACCAAGATACCAACGCCCACAATGGCAATGTGCCAACTGGCAGAGTCCCTGGGCTTTTCTTTTCCTTTTCCCTTAAATCTTCACCATGATGGTTCCATTGTGATATATTTAACAACTACTCCTTAAAAAGCCATGGGCTACATTTTTGTATTGTATCGACGTATGCCCCGACAGTTCTTGATTTTACTGGGATGCCTCCTTCCTCTAACAATTTACTTAACACTCTTTCAGTTTGTATTTTACTAATTTCTGATCCCGTATTTCTACTATAATACAACCCAACAAGATGACGCCAAACAAAGCCAAGACAGAATGAAACAAAAATGGAACAGCACAAAATCATTACAATAGCCTTTCTATCCTCCTGAAATGTCCATCCGTCCTTTCTCCCTATCTGTTCCTCAGATGTGAGCGGTTTTTCTTCCATCTCACTCATCTCCAGGGACAGGCAACTTGAAAAAAAATGAAAGAAGAATCTTAAAATGGCTACCCATCCTCTCGCCCTGCCCTCAGGGGCGAGCAGTTTACCTTATCACTTACCCTCAGTCATTCCCCGTGCGGGCCACCAAATGCCGCAGTCTGGCTGGGCACAATTCAGGAGCCACTTATCAAGCAGAAACTAACTTTATTTTTAGAACACACACACACACACACACACACACACACATGCCGCACCACACAGCTCTTCAGGAATTCCCTCAGAGCCCAACTGCCACCACCAGCTTCCCACAAGCCTCTCAAGCCCCCCACTCCTCCTGCTCTTGAGGCCGATTGGCTGGGCTGCATGGACGGAGCCAAAAAAAGTCCCCCAATGAGCAGCTCCGTGGTCTGAAAGGGCAGGGAAACAGCCCAATGAGCATCACTGCAGAGGAGCCAATCAGCTGGCAGCTAGAAGTTTGCTGGGGCCACTGTGAGCCAATCATCAGCTGGCAGCTGGAAGTTTGCGGGGGCCCCTTCAGCTGTGGCTCTCAACATCCATGGAGCGCTTGCCTAGCATGCACAAGGTCCTGGGCGCGATTCCCAGCACCAAGATACATCAATGAAAAGAAATAAAGCTCTTTTACTTATGAAGTACCCATTCTGTATAAGTTACTGCAACATGAGGCAGACTAAAACAGCATCCTTTGAGACTCCATGTGGATTTTAGAGTGAGTTTTTCTAGCTCTGAAAAAACATCATTGGATTTTGAAAGAAAGTACGTTAGATATGTAGATCATTTTGTCATTGACATCACCTTTATATCTTATCAAAATTAAGTCTTCCAAAAGATGAACATGAATATCTTTCCCTTAATTTGTGTCTCCTTTCATTTCCTTCAGAAGTATTTTGCAGTTTTCAGTGTACAAGTCATTTACCTCTTTGATTAGTTTTATTCATAAGTATTTTATTCTCTTCAAAACTATTATAAATATCATTGGTCCCTCAATTTCCTTTTGGGACTCCAGAAACCCCATGTAAACCTGATCTTCAAGGGTGCAGTTGCCTGGGCTGGGGTGCAGCTCAGTGTGGGAACACCTGCTGACCATGCACGAGGCTCCAGGTTCCACCCCAGTACTCCCCCCCAAAAAAAAGGCTGTGGTTACCTTATGAGTCATTATTGAAAATGTCTGTTTCATACCAACTTTTGAAACACACACACAGAGAGAGAGAGAGAGAGAGAGATCTATTAGCTGTATTAACTGGCCCACATCCCTACAGATGGAAGAAAAAGCTAAGTTACCCCAGAGCCAGTCTGCTGCTACTCTGCTAGGACTGGTCTGGAGGGTCCCACATTTAGTTGGTGGAAGGGTGACCCAGACATCTGTCTCGGCCTTTTTGAGAACATCTGTGGACATCTTTCCAATTTCCTAAATGCTGGCACTAGATCAGGACAGAGCTGTTTGCATGCCTGGGGCTTGGAGAGATGGGGGACTTCTAGCTCTCCGTAATGAATAACAAGTAAAACTCAGTGCACGGCTGGGGCTGGGGCTGGGGCTCAGCGGCAGAGTGCTTGCCTAGCACATGTGAGGCACTGGGTCGGATCCTCGGAACCACATAAAAATAAACAAATAAAATAAAGGTATGCTGTCCATCTACAACTACAAAAAAATTAAAGAAAAACTCAATGAAAACATGAAATTGTGAACCCCATTTAAAGTTGCTAAAACAGCTGTCTTCTCTATTTAGCCTTTCCTGATGCTCCAACCAGAAATGAATATCTGCACCCCAGACAGCATAGTGGGTGTCCCCTCCCCCATCCACTTGCTCTCTGGGACTTGAGATTTCTATCCTTGAGTTTCCTTGAAGCTCCTGGAGACCAGGACACAGGGCTTGTTCATCTTTGTTTTTTGCATAAGGTCATACAATCTATGAAACTGAATTAAACAGAAGGCAAGATCAAATATACAGGTAAAACACTGTGGGGTACATTTAGATTTTAGGGTCAAGAATTTGTAGCAATGTGCTTAAAACACGATCCTAGAGCAGGTTCATCTGCATGATTCCAGATCTAGATATATCTTTGTGACCCACTCAGCCAAGTGGGGCTAATATTAGCTGTAGAGAACAGAGGTGCCCACCTAGTCTACGCCCTCCCCGGTTCAGAACTGTAACCTAGCAGCTGAAACCCCACCCACCTGCTCACACCCAGCTGGACCTGAGGTCACCACTGACTGAAGCTGAGCCAATCAGATCATCTCTCCTGGAAGATCAGTTTGGGATTGAGCATAGTTAGTGGTTCTGCTCTGTTGTCTGAGAGGGGAGAAGAAGAGGTCAGGTTTTGTGGATGAGTGACCCCCAGCTCCTGGTGAAGTTTGTGCTTCCTGCCCTTCCATTCTACCCAAGAGGCACCCCTGTGTGCTTCAACAAATTCGCCTTTTCCTCAACATTATTAAGGTGGTATCTATAACACTGACCAGAGAGACACTCCTAGATCCGGACCTACTTTCTGAATTTATTGTGAGGGTTGAAACAGTGTCTGAGCCCTGTCAGCCCCAGGCAGCCCTGAGGAAGTGTCAGTGTTCCTAATGGATCCCACTTGCTCTCTGATCTGTGATGATGTCAGTGTAATGAACCAATACCAATACTCTGTCCAGGGAGGGGGGCGGGGGGGGGGTAGTCTGGGAGATCCTGCAGGTGCATGAAAAAGGATCCCCAGCAAGTGAAGCTGAGATGAGTCCCGGGGCCACCAGCCCACCCTGGCTGTCATCCATCCAAGTCTCATGAATTCTTGTTGTCTGAATAGCTAAGTGTTTGCAAACAGAGAGCAATGGCCCTGCAGTGGCCGGGTTTGGACTTCCCTGGAATGCTGGGAGGCTGGCCAACAGCACCCCTGCGGAGTCAGTGGGTCCCTCCCCCTGCTGGAGCTGGCGCTGCAGCACACAGTCCCCGCACAGCCCCTGACCATAATAATATTTTTCATTTTCTGTATCCTAGGATATTTTGACACGTAAACAATTTTGCTGGCCAGGGAGGAATTGTCCATCCTGGGGCTAGCTGGTTCTTAGCGCAGCCAAGGGAGCATATCTTTCATATAACAACCATCCCAAGTCTCTAGCCCCAGGGCTGGGGTGAAGCTCAGTGGGACAGCATTTTTTTGGCAGGCTAGGGTCCATTCCCACCACTACCAAACAACAAGAAAACATAGTGTTACCCATCTGTAGCCCTGCTTACTTCCTGTGCAACTCTCACACCAAGTCCATGTTTTCCTGCCCCCAGGGCCAGACACCAGGCAACCAGAGATATCCCCAGAGCCTAGCGCCCACGGGGTTGACTCAACCAGCCAACCCTCACCGTTCACTCTGCGCTGCCAAGCTTTTCTCATGGAAGCCCCAGTGAAGGCCCTAGCCTGGGATCTCCACCTGGTGTGTCTCCTAGTTAAACCCAGTGCTCCTCGTGGGGCCCTGTGTGGCGGGGTGTGGGGTGCCCCCTTCTCCCGGAAAACATAATGAATCTTACTTCAGTGTCACCAATCACCTTCATAAATTAAAAACCCTCAGGTACAAACAGTCCCTGGGCAGGAGGTGTAGCTTGGGGCAGAGCACACACTTAGCATCTGCGAGGCCGCAGGTTCTATCTCTAGCATCTCCTGTGACGGTCTGGCCTGGAGCAAACACACTCTCCCTCTCCCAGCTGCTGGGTCTTTGACCTCCTCTGGCATGATTCCTAGGTCTGGTCAGTTTACATGGTTAGTCCCTCACTGGTAGGGACTGGCTGAGGGACAAGCATGTGATTCAAAGGGGCTAATGAGAGTCCCCCATGAAGCTCTTTTTGGAACTATCGAGAAAGAGACTCTCTTTGTCCTTTGGAATTGAGGGGGGCAGGTGACAGGCCTAGGACTGTGGGTACCCAACTTTGCCCTTTGGGGCCGTGTGGAGAGATGGCCACACAGAGGAACAGTGCCATGGCTTCAGACCTCGGTAAGCTGAGTTTGGACGAGGATTTTGGACTTGAAATACTGGCCCTTCTCAGCTCAGAATCCAATAAGGCTGGCACAGCCTTGGGAGTGTTTGGGAAGGTAGGCTTGAATCACAGACTAATTTTGCCTGGTGATGTGGCTGCTAAGACAGCAGAGCCAGGGCCACCCTGGCTCAGAGTGGCCAACATCAGTTTGAAAAGGGAAGTGAATCTACACCCAAATCCTGTCCCCATCACTCTCTTATTTAATTGTCGTATTTTGAGGGAAACAGGAGGGAAACTAGGGAAGTGGGTTCTGTGCTACTTATTTGTCTTCCATCTTGAGCTAAAAACAGTGATCAAGGAGCAGATTTGCCAACATTTGAACATCCCTCATGCTACTAAAACGCAGTGTTATTTAAGACTTGCGTGATATAATTTATCTTTGATTCCACAAAAAAATCTTTGGACCCTGGAAGGAAGGATCATTCGTGTTCATACCACCTGACACCATTGACTCTTCTAGCCCTGGTAAGTTCTTTAAACCTTAAATGAATGACTTTTAATAAACCCACTGGCACTAGGAAAGGTCCCCAGCTGAATCCCAGGGTTCCCAGAGGAGTGTGAAACAGCAGGGTAGGCAGGGGCTGCGGGGTCCCACGGCGGGTGGGGGGTGGATGATCAGGCTTGGCACGTAATGCTTAGCATCCTGGGATGTTCCCTGGCGGGGAGACTGGTCTGGTAGGAGGTCGCCGCCAGGCCTTGGTATTGAGGCTCCAGTTAGGGAGGGGGCTGTGTCTCTGGTGGTGTCGGGTCCCCAGATGGCATAGATTGAGTCCAGGTCAGGGGCAGTCCCAGCCCTTGGTGTGGAGCCTCTGGCCTGCAGAATCTCGGATGATGGGAATGGGGCAGTGGAGTCCCAGGTCCTGGGGTGAAAAGGTGGTGGGCAAGCCGGGCTGGGGACGTGGAAGTCACTGGGTCCTGCGGTGTGGGTGTGGGTGTGGGCCCCAGGCCCAGTTCTCTGGTTCCGGGATGGAGCCTGCCCAGCGAGGGGCGGCTCCAGGCCCGGCGCGGGGACTCCAGGCCGGCAGGGGGCGCTGCGTCCCGGGAGGGTGGCGCTGGCCGGCTCCCGGACGGCTCCGGGCCGGCAGGGGGCGCTGCGCGGCGGCGGCGCGCGGGCTTCCGGCAGGTGGCGCCGTGGCCGCGGCCCAGGCCGGGCGGGCGGCGGCGGCGGCGGCAGCGGCGGCGGCGCGGCGCTGCGGCCGGCTCGCGGGCCGGGAGCGGCGGGCGGGCGCGCGGCGGCGGGCCGACGGCGGAGCGGCGGAGCGGCGGCCCGGGCGGGCTGCACCGCGGGCGGCGAGCGGGGGCCGTGGCCGCGCGGAGCCCACCATGCCGGCGCGGGCCTGAGGCGCGGCGAGCCAGGGCCGAGGCGAGCCAGGGCGCGCCGACCTGTCGCCCCGCGGCGCCCCGGCCCGGGCCCGATGAGCGGCGGCCTCGGCCTCCGGCGCAGCCCGGAAATGTCCGGCAAGCTCGAGAAAGCAGGTGAGGCGGGCGGCGCGCCCCACGGGGCCTCATGCGCGCTGGCGGCGCTCCCCGGCGGCGTCCCGCAGGCCGCGCGGCCCCGGGCGGCAGGGCCATCTTGGGCCGGGCGCTGCCCGCGCGTCCGGAGCCGGCGGGCGCGGGGACCCCGCGGCAGGGGCCTCGGAGGGCGGCCGGAGCGCGGGCGGGCGCGAGCTGGTGGCTGGGAGGGGGACGCGGCCGGGCGGCGAAATGTGTCATTCCTATTGAGCCTGGAGTTTAAATTTAACCGGAGCTGGCCGCTTCGGCGGCTTCAAAGGGGCAGACTGGACGTGTTGAGGCGGTTTCCAGGCGCACCCGACTTGCCCTGCGGTCCCAAGCCCAGCTCGGCGAGCAGGACCTGCGGGGAGGCAGGGGCCTGAGGATGGTGGTGGGTCTTGGTGCAGACCTCCTCTCTTTGTGTGTTCCTGGAGATCTTAGGGAGTTGCCTTCTGATTGCTTGGGTTTCGCCAGTGCCGTGCCGGGAATAGCTCTCCAAAAAGTCAATTACTGGTGTGCACATGGGGCCCAGGGATTAATTAGGCGACGACACCTTGCGGGGCACAATCCTCGGGTGCACACTGCAGTAGGCAGCGGTTCAAGGCTCCTGTGTGGGGACCACGTCTGGTTGTTAGAGCCCAAATACCTGGTCAGCTTGGCAGCTGCTTATGCAGGGCACACTTCAGGCGGCTGAGAAGGGGTCGGTGGCATTCGGTGATGTTTTCCAGGTTGAATCGGAACACTTTTCTGGCATGCATCTCTGCAGCAGACCCAGAAGGCAATGCAACTTTTGCAGCCTGCGGTTTAAGCACAGGAAGGAAATTTTTGTAGCCTTTATTAAGGGTTTGCTATATATCCGGCTCTATGCTCAGCCCCTTGAATGTGTGGCTTATTAAATCTTTGAAGGTTCTCTGTGAAAGAGAATATGGTCCCAGTTTTATGAACTCAGAGAGGTTCAACCCGGCAATGGGAACAGCATGCCTGGCCCTCTGATCAAAAACCTAGGGCACCCTTCTCAGGAGTGGGGCCCTTCGTTTCAGGTGCTATTTCTGGGGTATGCTTCTCACTGTTCTCCAGCCCCAGGGCCTTGCCTGGTGACCATGAGTCGCTTTCCTGCACACGTGCTTGTCCAGAAATATCTTTGGTTCATCTGTGCAGCATTTCTCAGGAACTCCTAGTATAGTGTCTCATCAGAATGGCACTGTTGGAAAATTTGTATAGTATACTTAAAAATAACATTAACTGGATTTTGATTGTCAGACTGTTATGTTTATTGTTTAAAACTTGGTAATCATGGAAAAGTAAACAGAAGAAAGTGAAAATTACGTGTCAACCCATGGTTTGTTTTCCATAGCTCAGAATGACATGAGCCTTAATGAGCATCTCTTCTACCAGTCCATTTTACCTCGAGTGTCCTTAGGCCTTCTCTGGACACACCCTCTGCTATGGGCTGCAGTAGGTGCAAAACCCAGTAAGTGCCTGTCCTAGAAGCCTGTGTGGGGAGCTGACCTAGTAATTCCTGGGCTGCCAGGCTGCATGAAAGGGCAGCTGGGGCCTAGGTGAGGAGCCTTAGTAGCTAAGGAGTGAGAAAAGGTCTGAAAGGGACAGTGTGAGGCTCCGAAGAGAAGGTGTGGGATATCTCAGTAGAAAGGGAGGAAAGAGGATTGAGTGGAAGGAGCTGGTCAGGGGCAGTGGAAAGGGCAGGAGGAAGATGCATTTGGTGAGAATTAGCCAGATGGTAAAGTTCTGAGGTCAACAAGACCAGGTATGGCATATCATCTGGGTATTGAGGGCATAGGTATGGAGCTGACAGGAGATCCAGCCCTCTCACGGATCTTTTCCTATGGTCTGTACACAGCTGCTGAGGAAAGTTGGGCCACTCCTGGAGTGAGTGAAAGTTAACCTTTCTGGTGATTTTGGTTGTTACAGGTGAATTTCACTTTTGTGTGTGTGTATGTGGTACCAGGAATTGAAGCCAAAGGCACTTAACCACTGAGCCACATCCCCAGCCATTTTTACTTTTTATTTTGAGACAGGGTCTCACTAAGTTGTTTAGGGCCTATCTAAATTGCTGAGGCTGGCTTTGATTTGCAGTCTTCCTGCCTCAGTCTCCCTCGCCAATGGGATTACAGGTGTGTGCCACTGCAGCCAGCTTGCTTTGCATTTTTTTAAAATTATTTTTTACTTATACTTGAACACAATACCTCTATTTTATTTATTTATTTTTAAGTAGTGCTTAGGATCAAACCCAGGGCCTCGCATATGCCAGGTGAGCGCTCTACCGCTGAGCTACCACCCCAGCCCTCGCTTTGCATTTTGATAAACTTTTCTGTTAGGACTTCTGTTGGAGTTTTCTTTCTTTCTTTCTTTTTAATATTTATTTTTTAGTTGTAGTTGGACACAGTACCTTTGTTTTATTTATTAATTTTTATGTGGTGCTGAGGATTGAACCCAGGGCCTTGCACACTCTAGGTGAGGGCTCTACTGCTGAGCCACAACTCCAGCCCCAGGGTTTTCTATTTTTTATTTATTTTGTTTTTGAGACAGGGTCTCACTAAGTTGCTGAGGCTGGCCTTGAATTCTAACTCCTTGGGTCTCAGACTCCTGCATCACTGGGATTATAGGTGTGTGCCTCCATGCCTGGTGCCTACTGGCACTTTCTTTAAAAAAAAAAAAAATATATATATATATAGATAGATAGATAGATAGATAGATATAGATATATAGATATTTAGTCATAGTTGGAGACAACACCTTTATTTATTTATTTTTATGTGGTGCGGAGGATCAAACCAAGCGCCTCGCATGTGCTAGGCACGTACTCTACCGCTGAGCCCCAGCCACAGCCCCTACTGGCACTTTCCAAGTGGTCCTGCTGTTAATCAGAGCAGTGTGTGATTGGAAGGAGAGGTCCTTTGTTGAAGGGACTGTTCTCAGGTGTTTGCAGATCCCGACACCTTGCAAACATGCTGCTGTTTGAGTTGTGCCAATTTTGCTGCCTGGAAGCAACAGAAACAGTGAAACATGCTTGCCTCTCTGCCCTCTGAAAATAGTTCCTACTCCTCAGGGTTTAGGGGATTGGGGGTTTTTGAGCAAACAGGAAGGTGTTTTTATACCCCTCACAGCCCCAAGACTGGTGCATCCGGCCTCTTGGCAAGCAGGGCTCTTCCCCCTCGGGCAGATCTTCCCACCTCTGTCGTAGCTCTTCTTCAGTGCCTCGCCTAGTCATCCAGAGGACATGCCACCTCATAGGGATACAGAAAGGCAAGCTTCACTTCTGGCTGTCCCAAGTGCCCGTGGTGGATGAAGACAGTCTGGGTTCCAGAGGGGCCTGTCATGAGGGGAGGAGGCTGGAGTTAGGGACCAGGTATCCTGGGGAACCCCCAGGATGCACGCTTTTAGGAGCTGAGAGGGGCCTGTTCTGTAAGACTGCTGGGAGATGGCACAGCCCCTCCATGATGGAATGCTTGGACCCGGAGACCATTTTGGGGGGACATGTGAGCATGGTTCTGGACACTCCTGTTCTGCTGACTCACTCTTTTTTTCCAGCAAAAACATGAAATGAGGAGAGTTGGTGCCCTAATGTTTCTGAAGCTTAAGACTGAACTGGCATCTGCAATTTGGCTTCACACCATTTGTCACAACTGTGCCTGTGGAAGGGAAAAACTCAAATTTAATTGCTCAAAAATCTCAGACTCCTGGTTCTCTTGAAAAATGGGGATCTGTAGTGACCCTGAGCCCTCATACCTGCCTGTCAGACAGCCAGGGCAGAGCGGGGAAGTGGCCATATCCATGGAGTTCCTATCACTTCCCCCGATGGCCACATTGCTGATTCTCATTGCCTACTTGGACTGTGGACATTTGTTTGCATCCCTGTCTTTGAAGAAATGATTCTTGTTTGCCTTTTTCTGGACTTTGAAATTTTTGCTCTGTTCCTTTGTTGATTGATCATTTGATTCTTCATCTAGCACTGATTGAGCTCCTGTGCTGCCGGGTGCTGTCCTCACCTCTAGAGATCTGGTAGGGAACTGGGCAGACCTCAGGCCACCTGCCTTGACGATGGCATTGGCCTGTAAGAGGGCTGGGCAAGTTATAGGATAGTGGTCCTGAGCTACTCCTCGCCTGGAGGAAGAGGGCACCTGAGTTTCACTGGCTGCACTCACCAGAGCTTCAGGAGCAGCTTTCTTCCCTCCGTTCAGTTCCTGCATCAGTTTATCAGTTTATGAGCACCTCCTAAGGCCTGGAGTTATAGTCCTTGGGTTGCAGAAGGGGCCTCGTCTTCTGGGCCTTACCTGGCTGCGGCCCATGATAAAAAGAAGACACTACAAAGAAAGAAGAAATTATATTCCTTCCTTCCTTCCGTCCTTCCGTCCGTCCTTCCTTCGTTTTTTTCCTCTTTCCTTCCTTCCTTCCTCCCTTCCTCTTTCCATCCTCCCTCCCTCCCTCCCTCCCGTTCTCCTTTTTTTCTTTCTCCTTTGCTTCCTTTCTGTGCTGCCTGCAGACCACAATCTGCCAATGAGTTTCATTACTTACCAAACCCTCTGGCCAGCACTAGCTCCTTGTGGCCTTGGTAAAGCTCTGTGGGGCTGGCAAACTGGCCTCAGCCTTGCGTAGCACACCGCCTGCACACAGAATTACTGTGGGGTCTCAAAGTCCTGTGCTATATTTTTCAAGTGTTTAAAGATGCTTTTACTCTGAATTGAAAGGAAATGTACAGTGACTGATTCATTAGCAGCTCGTTATTTTGTATCTTCTCAGAACAGATACTAAAAGTACAAGTACTGTCAAAGGTGGGGCTGCACATTTTTGGTGACCTAAGAAAGGGCCTCCTAGATTACCAATCACTGCATTTTGATCAGTTTTAAACTCCTCAGGTTTCAGTTTACCAGTACAGCCTGTCCATGGCACCTGCTCCTCATTCACTGTTTGCTCCCTGAACAATTTCTAAGTTCCTCCTCCTTGGCAGTTGCTGTGTGATGCCCATGGTTTCTGGGAGCCTGCAGACAGCTGGTCTTCTCAAGGTGGAAATCCAGGGGTAAGACTGTCTGGGACATTTTTGCAATTTCCTGTGGTTTTCAAATGCATTTATAGACTACCTCATTTCACTTCATCCTCATGACAGCCCTGAGGGTGAAGGCAGGGAAGAGTATCCTCATTCTGCACCTGCAGGCAGCTGAGGCCTAGGGAAATTTGGTTACTTGCCCAAGATGGCAACTCTAGGGAAGTGAAATGGGGAACTGGCCCTCTTTCTGTCTCTGAAGATTGCTGTTAGAGTCTGTGAGTTGCTGGTGACACAGCAGCTTTCTTTCTTTTTTTTTTTAATTTTTTTTTAATATTTATTTTTTAGTTATTGGCGGACACAACATCTTTGTTTGTATGTGGTGCTGAGGATCGAACCCGGGCCGCACGCATGCCAGGCCAGCGCACTACCGCTTGAGCCACATCCCCAGCCCCGACACAGCAGCTTTCTATATCCTGGTTCATGCTTCTACATTTCTTTATATATATATTTGGTTGTTGATGTGCCTTTATTTTATTTATTTTTATGAGTGCTGAGGATCAAACCCAGTGCCTCGCACATGCTAGGCAAGCACTCTACCACTGGGCCTTACCTGGCTGTGGCCCATGATAAAAACAAGACACTACAAAGAAAGAAAGAAATTACATTGCTTCCTTCCTTCCTTCCTTCCTTCCTTCCTTCCTTCCTCTTTCCTCTACATTTCTTTTTGATCTCAGGAAAACAACAACAACAACAAAACTGCCAGTTAAATTAAGGTAGGCCCAACTTGATCTTTAGGTTGCATATACTATTTATAATACCAGCAGCATCAACAGTGTTACAAAGAGATAAGAAAGAGTTCTGACACAGATAAACCTGTTTTAAAAAATCAGCCACAACAACCCCAAATGTTTCCTGGTCTGCTGAGCAGCTGTCGGCAGAGTGGTTTGAATGGGATTCCTTGTAGCCAGGAGACCTGATAGGAGGCTCATAAAGATGAGTCATGTGTGAGCTTGCAGAAAAATCATTTCCCAAGTTAGCTCGGATTGCACATTTCCTTGGACGTCAGGCTGGGTCTTACCTCAGTCCCCTCAGTGTGTTGCCTGTTGCCATAATAAGATGACACCCTGGAAAGGGGAGAGGCCTGGCAACGGAAGCCAAGCCTACCGTGCTGTCCCATGGCTTCAGGCTAGCAGTTTTGCTCCTGGGACAGGTGTGTGTCTGACTCAGACCACCTTGCCCCAAAGGCTGTTTTATGAGTAAATAAATAAAATCCATGGTTTGAATTATTAAGGGATCTATCATCTTAGTTTCTAGTCCTTTGTTTTAGACCATATGAGACCTGGTCTTTGGGTGTTTTCCCGTTTTGTGGGGGGGAGTCTCATTTTCTCCAGGAAGGGGTGGGCTCTGGATTAAGTTTTTTTTTTTTCCCCAAAGCAGCAGATCCCTTTTTGTATAGAAGAAGGCCATTACATAGAAGCTAGTGGGAAAGCCACTTCAGTCCTTGCTCAGCAGTTGGCTCTGAGGTTCCTCCTTGGAACCCACCCCCCGACACACACACACACCAAACTGTGAAAACTAACTTCCTGGATGCCCTCATGGTCTCCTCCACCAAAACCGACTTCCTACAATCTCTTGGTGCCTTCTCTTCCTCTAGCAGATAGTAAATTCCATGGAAAGGCCCCAAGTAAACACTTGGGTAGAATGATATTGTTTAACTCATTCAGAATTCAAAGCGCCAGTTTCCTGTCTGCAAGTTAAAAATCAACAAATAAAGCCTCAAATAGACCATTAGCTTCATGAGGGAGTGTACCTGTCTACCACTGGGGGCCACCACAAGCCTAGCACACATTAGGTGCTGAATACATACTTATTAAAGGAATGTAAGCTTAGTTAATATTGGTATAGAATGAACTTAGGGCCCTAATTTAAAGTCTCTGATCCTCTTTAATACTTTATTTCTTTGGTGCAGGGAGTCAAACCTATACATGCTGGGCAATTGCTTTACCATTGAGCTACTCCCAGCCCTGCTGAGCCAGTCAGGCTGTGTCCTGGGAAGTTAAAAGGATCAGTGCTTTGATAAAGAGTGCAGAGAGTTGGGAATCTGTGTTAACTACTTACATTAACTGGTGTTTTCATGTAGTCCTTGAATATAAACAATGATATTGAGATCAAATTCCCAAGCTGGTGTGTTAAGACGCACACCTGTAATTCTGGCTAATGGAGGCTGAGGCAGGAGGATGACTTGAGTCCAGGAGTTCAAGGCCATACTGGGCAGCATTAAAAAAAAAAAAAAAGGCTGGGGTGTAGCTCAGTGGTAAGGCCCAGAACTCTAGACATGGGACAGACGGAGCCACAGCCCAGTTGTGACATGGCACATGCTCCATTTGTGATGACAGCTTGCATGGAAACAAAGTACTCTTGGGCAATGCTGGTTCTGTGTGGAGTGGTTGTAGTTTTGCCAGTACATTCACAAGGTATGTGCCAACTCTGCCCAGCCTGGCCCCCATAACTAGCACCAGAACAGGAATCTGTCATTTTTATTTTTTTTAGTTGGTCTTGAAACTTTCTTGAGGACCAGCTCCCTCCTCATGTGTTCATAGGTGACTGGACAGTACTGAGGGCAGGGGCTGAGGAGCCCTCTACTGGCATCCCTCTGGCTCCCCTTTTCATTTTTTTAGGGGACCTGGACAGCTCTTGCCATGCCTTCCTCTTCTGTGAGCTGAGACGTAGTGCACTTGCTTGAGTGGACTAGAAATCTGGTTTCTGACGGTCACAGTTTCTCTTTGTTGCCCCTTTTTCTTCCAGGCTGTGGTTTGAGAGAGTCCCTCCTGCTGCTACCTGTAGACTGCTCTTTCCTCCCCATGGCACCTTAGCCTGCTGTACCTGTTGGCCCCTGAAGGAGGTCTTCCTTTTGGTTTTTCCTTCACTGCCAGACCACAGTCATTTCATGTCAAATAAAGTTTTGTGATCAGGAAATGTTGCCCTGCTTTTTTTTTTTTTTTTTAAAGGGTGCTAGGGATAGAACCCAGGGCCTTGTGCATGTTAGGCAAGCGCCCTATCACTGAGCTCCACTTCAGCCCAAACTGTCATGCTTTTAAAGTTTAGGAATGAGTCCTGCACAGGATGGTATGTGCTGCTTCCCAGGGATGGGGACAAGGCAATTTCAGGCATTTGCTTTGTAGCTTTTAAAAATGTAGGGCATTGGTGTGGGCTTGACAGACGTGGCTCCCAACCGCACACTGTTGCGTCAAACAGCTCAAGTGTGACACTGCAGTGTTGGGGAGAATAAAGGACATGGGATGGGAAGGAAAGCTAAGTCCAGTGGAGAGCCATTCAGCTGACCGAAAGCAAGCAAGCAGAAAAAAAACCCTAGCAGGAAACAATCGTATGTATTTGCTGGCTATGGATAATCATGTGTGCCTTCCTTCTTTCAGTGACTGGTTGTGAACACATAGATGACGATTGTGCATGGGCTGGGGCATGGTTCCTCTCAGCCCCTCCTTTCAATAATAAATAAAAATAGTTGTACCAGCTTACATCAGGCTCTCACCACGTGCCAGTGCCGGGCTCTGTCCTGCGTCTTACACATGTGGTCTAATCCTTACACTAGGAGAAAGGTCTCACTACTGTTCCCATTCCATAGAGGAGGGAGCAAAGCCATGGTCTTTTCTTTGAGAGTAGTTAAGTTGACACAGTTTTATACTGAGTGGGCAAAGCTGGGACAAAGGCTAGGAGTATTCACTCTCATCTGTTTTCACTGTTCTGTGCACCATTCTCCACCAGCAGGGATCCCTCTGCTCTGAGGCCTGGATAATACTGGGCGGATTGCTTGAGGAGACAGCTATATTCCAGTCTGTGCCAAAAGGACTCAGGAAGCCTTGCTTCTTGCTGTGAAAAACAGAAAGTCTGGTAGTCCATTCTCAAAATATGGTATTCAGCCTTAATTGGATCAAATTGTAGCCCTTCCCTTTTGCACCCAAATTCTTAAATTAGCCAACCACATAAATTGTGGTTAAGTCCTCCAGTCAGGGTGAAGGGCAGAGCTGCCTTCAGTATAGACAGGAGGACTGCTGCCCAGGGGCACCTGTTAGCCAGGTTCAGTAGCACACCCTTCTGGCAGAAGCAAAGGTTTGCCTTGCCTACCTGCTTTTGAGCACATGTTTAATGTAATTTCTTGAGTGTTTTTAACATTGCTGGGAGACCATGGGCAAACTGCCTACCTTCGTTTTTGCGGGGGGATACTGGGGTTTGAACTCAGGGCCACTCAATCACTGAGCCACATCCCCAGCCCTGTTGTGCATTTTATTTAGAGACAGGGTCTCACAGAGTTGCTCAGTTCCTTGCCGTTGCTGAGGCTGGCTTTGAACTCCAGATCCTCCTGTCTCAGCCTCTGAACTCCTGGGATTACAGGTGTGAGCTACCACGTCCATCCTGTTTACCTTTCTGAGCCTCTGGTGCCTCTGTCAAAACTCAATGGGGTGGGCAGATCCTCCTGAGAGGCTTTCTTCCTTTTCTTTTTTTTTATATTGAGGATTGGACCCAGGGATGCTCCACCACTGACATCACCAGCCCCCCCTTTTTTTTTAGACAGGGTCTGGCTAAGTTACCTAGGCCTTCTAAGTCGCTGAGGCTGGCCTGGAACTTGTGATCCTCCTGCCTCAGCTTCTCAAGTAGCTGAGATTATAGGTGTGTGCCTGGGCCTGGCCTTGACAATTGAGGAAAGAAATGTAGTAAAAGGGGAATTGACTTGCCAAGTTCAGATTGCAGAGGACTGGCTTTCCCTCCCCCTGCTCCCTCCATTGGGCCCCAAAGTCTAGCACTGGTCTGCTCCAGAGTCTCGGGGGCACCACTATAGTCATTGCGTGGAACCTACTTTGGGACTCCCCTGGGGCTTTCCAGCCTCTCACAGGATGGCGATGATGGCTCCACCTCTGCCTACAGATTTACAGAGCAACTTCTGGTTTCTTAGTTACAGAAGTGGCTTCAGAAGTATGTTGACTGGAAATATCGCATAAGAGTCTGCTTTGGAGAAACTTTTTGCAGATGGGGCAGCAGTGGGAAGTGGCCCTTGTGAGTCAAAATAGTTCCCTCCACCCACCCAGCCATCCAGTACTGGCTGAGTGTCCTGAGTGCCAAGCAGCCTTTACAGGGAGTGGAGTAGAGAGGGTGAGAAGTGCTGGTGTCCTGTAGGAGTTGGCAGTCCCACCGTTGCCTGTGCTGTGTGCAGGAGGCTGCATCTTGGCTTTCACACATCATCTGTTAGAGACAGCATGAGCCCATGTGAGGGGCAGGAAAGAGAACTTTCTGTGGCCCCAGGTCTGCACCAATGCATTGCTTAGTGTCCTTAGTCTCCCTAGTACTCCTTGCTCTGCAGTACCCCTGGGAGCAGTGCCAGGCAGTGGCTGAGTTTGGGCCTCAGGTCCCTAGCTGGGGCTTTGGGTTCCAACTCTTTCATGTGATAGTCCAGGGATATTGTGCAAAGTCACTTCTCCTCTGAGCCTCAGAGTTTTATCAGTGAAATGGAGAAAGCGGGACCAGCTCCTGACTTGTGGTTTTGAGAGAGGAGTGGGCAAGACTCTGCTTTGTTCATAAGTAAGGTCCCTTCTGCTCCAAAATGGCCATTTCTATTACAATGATAATGTGGTAAATAAAACAGACCTCAGCATTCACAGAAGAAAGGGCGGTCTCTGGCTGTTGTGTTTTGGAGTCTCTGTGGTGCTGGGGATGGGCCTTGCACGTGCTTTACCACCAAACTGCACCCTTAGTGTTCTCACTCACCCTCTCTCAAAATCTGAGAATATTGAATTCCAAGGAACAGACTTTTACAATCAAGGGGTAAGCCTGTGAGCAGGCAGCTACTGGGAGAAGTAGATGGCACTGAAGTGTAGCCACTTGTGGTCCCGTCTTATCATCTGGTTCTCTCTGCGGGGAGCGGGCCTGTGCTTGTGCACTCTGGCTTGTGTGGGAGCCACAGCAGTGCTGACCCATCAGCAGATGCACTTTTGTTCTGTCCTGAGAGATATCACTTGAGTGTCTCCTGCCAGGAGTGACTCTCGGGATGATGGAGCCATCTTTTCAGCTCTGGAGGTGAATTGAGCACCTGGCGTTGCTTTTGTTTTGTGACTGTTGAACTACACAAGCCATACGAGACTCTTCTGGACAAAGAACTTACAAATTATGTGGAGTGCCACATCAGGGTGATCTTTTACCCCTATTTTTCTCCCTTGATTAACTTCACAGTTAAGATAAGCTCAGGAATCATGTTGTATTGTTCTGCCACTTTCTCGACCCATGCTCTCCTGGGCTAACTTGAGAGTGTTTGTGGTCTCTGCAGATTTGTCAGTGTAGCTGGCACGAAGCATAGGGAGTGCTGTTTGCAGAGGGTCCAAAGCCCAGCAGCTCCTTTCACTTTCTGTAATCACTTGGTCCTGGAGGTACAGAACCTCTCACTTGATTAGCATAGCCACACTACCTTGTACTTCTGTCTTGGCATGTCCAGAGTGCCTTACAAATATTAATTCTATGAGCTCATCACAAAACCAAAGGCATGAATCAAAAGCATGCTTTTCTGCATGATCAGCTCTTGTTTCTTTTGCTTACAAGGAGCTATTAATTACCCTAAATATGCAGTTTTGTAGAATGAAGTTTTTATATTGGACAAGATAGGAATTTGGCTAGGGACCTGGACTACACTTCAGCCCCAGATTGCAGGGACCATGGCCCCATCTTGGTAAGACAGAGCATCTATCCCTGAGGAAATGATGTGGTTTCAAATTGTCAGGGGGAGTGTAAGTCACTCTCATCAGCAAGGCTTTGAACTGTGGCATCTCTCAGTGATGCAGAGAGAATGGATATGGCACTGCCAGAGTCACTCTGCCTTCTGGGCAAGCCACAGTCCTTCTCTGGGCCTCAACCTCCTCCATAATAGAGGACCCTACCCTAGACAGTGGTTCTGAGCTTTTTAAGGTCATGGGCCTACTGGTACCAGGGGAGCTCTGTGTACTCTGTCCCCAGAGGTAAAGATCAATCATATGCAGGCAGGCCTGTTTCCACCAGCTGTAAATTCTTGCTACTGCATATCATGATAATTTGCAAACACCCTGTGTCTTGGAGAGACTGAGTAGGATCTTGGGTGTTTGGAACCAGTAGGAGTTGATTTCTCGTAGTTTAAATGATAGTAGTTTTGCATTTCTGGGATTTTGTAAGGGTCTCAGGAGATAGTGCTTGCAGGCCTCTTGGTCAATGCTTGTTGGATAGAAGGGGGAACTTTCTGCTTTGGGATGAGGATTTTAAAAAAATTTACAGACAGAAAAATTGATTTTGTGGGTGTAGAGTGCTGTTGAGTTTGAACATGTTTAGACTCGTGTAACCCCCAGACAGGAGGCAGAACAGTCTGTCTCTCCGGGAACCTCCTTCTGCACTTCCACAATCCAACCCTTCTGTAGCCCCTAAGATTGCTGGTCTGCTTTCCATTTCACCTGCAGATTTGCCCTTTCCAGAGTGCCTTATAAATGTCAGCACTCGGGGTGTGACAGTGGACAATGGCTTCTTTTGCCCCATACCTGCCTTTGAGATTCACCTCCTTATTACTTTATCACTAGCCCATTCCTTCTTATTGCTGAGTAGTATTCTATTGTATGGGCATGATGACTATATCTGCCTGACTTTGGTTTGGACTTGGTTAATCGTCTGTTTCCTGGAAATAAAGATGGCATTGGATAACCGACAACAACAAAAAAACCCCCAAGTTTTAACAATGGGCAAAGGACTCAAAAGATGCTTTTTAAATGGCCAGCATGACACAAAAGTATGTTCAACATCACTAAGATTAGGGAACTGCAAATTGCCTCACACTCATAAGGATGGCTGCTTTCACAAAAACTGAAAATGAAAGTGTTGACAAGGACTTGGAGAAATTAGAACTCTTGTGCACCATGGATGGGAATGTAACCTGGAGCAGCCACTGTGGGAAACAGGATGGCGATTCCTCTAAAAATAGAAAATTTAATTACCCTGTGATCCAGCAATTCTGCCTCTGCATATGTACTCACAGGAGTATTGGAAGCAAGGACTTGAAGAGATATGTGTACATCCATCTTTATACCAGCATTATTCATAAGAGCCAGCAGGTGCAAGCAACCTGGGGGTGTGTTGACAGGTGATGGATAAGGTAAGTCGTGTGTGATAGAGTGGAATATTATTCAGCCTTAGGAAGGAAATTCTGACATGCTGCAGCATGGGTGAACCTTAGACATGGCCCTTGGTGGACCTGTGTGTTAGGAGAGATGTCTGACTCCTAGGGGCAGGAAGCTTCTCAGCTAGGGTAAATCTCCTATAGTTGGATGGGACTCTCCTCACCTTGTACCTGGGCTTTTCAGCTGTGCTTGGCCCCTACAAAAACCCCCACAGAGGGGATCACCTGGAGTCCTCTGGTAAGCTGCACTTGCCTCCAGTCCATCAGTGCAAGAGGAGCCTAAATCCCCAGTCGAGCCCCATCCCTGCAGCCTGGTACTTAGAGCAGGCCAGCTATTAAGGAAGACCCAGCTTCGCACGGCCAATATCTGAGGCCCTGCCTGGATCCTTCATCAGTACTTGCTCTGGGTTGATGGCATAGGTGGCATGCATTCTAGCATTGTTGGACAGGACTCCAGGGTGCCGGCCACATTCCTGAGAAGGCATCACTGGCTTGGAAGGAGGGAAAGAGAAAAGAAGATCTGGGCAGACGAAGTCAAGGCCAGTCAGGCTGATTGGATTGAAGGTGCCTCTGTGTACGAGTTGCAGCTGGGATTGCCAGGATGGCATCTCTGGTCCACTGGTGCCATTACCACGTCTGTGGCTCTGGGTGATAACCAGTTGCAGTGTTTTGTTGACACACACCAACACATGTGAGATGTGCCAATACTAGAGAGTGAACATGGGGTGCTGTACCACTGAGCTGTATCCCAGTCCTTTTTATTTTTCATATTGAGACAGGATCTTGATAAGTTGCCTAAGCTGATGTGGAATTTGCGATCCTCCTGCTTCACCCTCCCATGTAGCTGGCATTACAGGCATGTACCACCGTTCCCTGCATTAAATGTATTATTGATTTAATAAAATTTATCAGGAAGCAAAAAAAGAAAATATTCTAATAAAGTGGATTATAAAACAACATACTTTTATTCAAAAGTTAAACTTTGAGAAAGTATATGTCTTAGAATCAAAGTAGTCCCTCAGGACTCTTTCGTCAGCTGGTTACTTGAGCTTCTGCTCTACACCGTTCCTGGCAGGAGATACTTGGGACACTGAGCAACAAGTCAAGGTTCCTGCTCTGGTGGAGCTTGCTATGCCTGGACCCAAACTCTCCCCTCTCAATCAGACTTAGCCTGTGATTGAAGAGGTGGACTCTGGATCTTTGCCTATAAATGTACCTCTGTTCTGGCCTCAGTTTGATGACTGGATGCCAGAAGAAAATCACTCCTAGGGTCCCTGCTCGTGTGGGCTGTGACAGGGCAATGATTGCACTCAGCTGCTTTTCTAGAACGGTGGTTAACAGCACCCTCCGTGTTCCCGAGCATCTGGTATGGATGGGAAAACACCAAAAAAGTGGTCACTTGATGGCTGTGAGCTCCACAGATATGCATTGCGGGTGGTCTGGGCTGCAGGAGAGGAGTGGTTCAGAAACAGGGTTGGCTGCAGAATTGCACTCCAAGGGCCACAGGAGGGTCAGTGGAGCCGGGTTTTGGTTTCCTTCTCCCTGTGCATATCTGCTACTTTGTACATGTACCCATGCTCAAATTGTAGATGCATCAAAACCTGGAACATTTGGTTTGAGAAATAATAACCACATACATAGCACAACCAGAGTGTGTGTTCCTCATGATAAAGATTAATCAGATCTTCACTCGTATTTTTGGAATGAATGGAAAGGGTACTAGTGTTTGTGTCAATTTAAGTCATAGAAAATAAGAAAAATAATCCTATATAAATATGGATTTTTTTTATCTTGCCTGTATAAGGGACTATTGGGTAGAATTTTTGTGAGAAGTTTCATTTTTTGCAAGCAGTATATCTGGGGTTGAAAGAAATCTGCCAAAAAGGAAAGTTTGTGTTTGTGACAGGCTGATGTAATCCATGTTGATCAGGATCATCTGGGACCAGGTAGTCCTTCTGGGTTCTCAAGCTTTAGCACCTGGAAGTTGCTGGGTTGGCTGAGGGCCTGGCATTTCTAATAAGTCCCCTGGTGCTGGGGCTGGGGTTGTGGCTCAAGCGATAGCGCGCTCGCCTGGCATGCGTGCGGCCCGGGTTCGATCCTCAGCACCACATACAAACAAAGATGTTGTGTCCGCCAATAACTAAAAAATAAATATTAAAATTAAAAAAAAAAAGTTCCCTGGTGCTGCTGAGGAGCAGAGGGCACACTTTGGAACCATGCTCTAAGTATGGAGAGGAAAAGGAAGGGTCTTAGGGATCTGAACTAAAAACTGTAATGTTTCCCTTAGAGCAATCGCAGTCATGATGAATTACATGACAACTCATGTGCATTCACGCGAGGAGCTGGGCTACGTGCGCTCAGTTCTCGAAGCAGCACTGTAAGCAGGTCATGTTGGCGTCATTATTCAGATGATAAAACAGAGGCCCCCAAGGGCTTGTGTGACTCGTCTTGCTGGCCAGAGGGAGAGCTGGGTTGAAGCCACTGCCCAGAACTGAAACAAACCCTGGTAAAATGGAGAGGTAGCTGAAAAATTTCCTGAAAAGACATCATAGGCTGGAGATTCTGGTAGTGAAGCCGAGAAAGCTGCTTCTGCTCTCAGCAGGAGTGTCATGCCAGCCATATGAGAGGGCGACAACAGTGATCTAATCCGTTCTGACAGGAGGGTGGTCAGGAGCTTAGCAGCCATGGAGAAAGCTCTGATGGATCTCACACTTAATGTATATTGTGCCTTGGGATACTAGCTAATTAATTAGGATGACATGCTACTCATCATGATAAGCAAGACATTTAAAAACCAAGCATCCAGAACTCAAGACAAAATTCTAAAATTTAAATTACATTTAAAGTCACACATTGCATCAGTGCTTTAAAAGCACAGTGGTAAAACATTTACAAGCTTCTGAGTTCTTTCTTAATGTGCAGGTGCTCCATAAAAGGAGACTTCTTCCTCCCAGCTTTCCTTTTGGGGATCCTCTTTCCCTCTGAACTCTCCATTTGGGAACATCCTAGAGCTGAGATCTCTGATTTCTTCTAGGCAGTCCGGTCCTTCTAAATATAGGCCATTCCCAATTGTGCATTCCAGCCTGTGTCTCTCCTGAGCTGCCTACTTGGACAGTGTCTCAGTCTGTTCAGGCTGCTATGAAAAAACACCATAAACTGGTTGGTTTATAAACCACAGACATCACTTCTCGGGATCTAGAGGCTGGGAAGTTCAGTATCAAAAGTCCTGGCAGTTGGGTGCCTAGGGAGGGCACTCTTCCCGGTTTGCAGATGGCATCTTCTTCCTGTATGGTCACTTTATAAGGGCATCAGTCCCATCCATGAAGGCTCTGCTCATGACCTGTGCACCTCACAAAGGCCCCACCTCCTCATACCACTGCCGTGGGGGTCATGCTCCAGCATGAATTTTGGATGAATGAAGACATTCAGATTACAGCAGATGCCTTGGAAGCATCCAGATTTCATGTGCCTACCTGAGCCCTTGGTCTTGCACCTCACATCCTGCCTGCTGGCTCCTTGGGTTCCCCGTCTGGTCTTCTTCCCAGTCGTTCATCCTCGACTCCTTTCCCACAGGCCACACCCAATCCCCAGAACATCCTCCTGGGTTTACTTCAGTGGATCCTGGTTCGGGCCACTCAGGCCCCCTCTGCTGAGGTCCAGGCTGCTAGCTGCTGTCCTGGTTTCCACTCTTGGCTCACAAATGCCCATTTGTCTTTCAACACCTAGAGGGTAAATTTGATCAAATTGTCCCACTCAAAATTGTCCAGAGCTTCCCATCACCATTTGAATAAAATCCAGAGTGCTCTCCAGTCCCTGGGCCCTCCCCAACCATGGGCTTTTGTGCCTTCCTTAACCTGCTCTGCCTCTGAGCCTCCACCCTTGCTATGCCTTCTGCCTGGAATGTCCCTTCCCCCAGGTACTATGGGACAACTGCTGAGAGGTGTGGTCAAATCCTGGGCTCAAATGCTGATCACCCTTGGCTATCATGTGACCTTGGGAAGTTTTCTCACCCTCCCACTTTCAAAACTCAGTTTCTTTGCTTTTTTGGAACTGGGGATTAAACTCGGGGCACTCGACCACTGAGCCACATCTCCAGCCCTATTTTATATCTTATTTAGAGACAGGGACTCACTGAGTTGCTCAGCACCTCACTTTTGTGGATGCTGTCTTTGAACTCGCCATCCTCCTATCTTAGCATCTGAGCCCCTGGGATTATAGGCATGTGCCACTGCGCCCAGATAAAACTCACTTTCTTGTTGATAAAATGGATCCAGTGCTGGGGTTGTAAGTTCACACACAGGGAAGGTTCTTAGATAAGGAGTCCTGAGAAGTGTGAGCTCTTCCATGTGCTCCTTTCCAGCCTGAGCTCTGCTTTCCCCATCTGAGTCGGCTCTTGCCTGTGTGTGTGTAGGACCTCAGTCCCTCCTCTCCAGCTAATCAGTGACATTACGACAGATGTCCAGCACATTCTCAAGGAAGCCTTAGGGATCCCACAGGGGCTACCTGTGGGGGCTACCTGTGGGGGCTTCAAAGGTTCCCCGCAGTCCCCCGCAGAGACCTTCCCTGACCACTGGTCTGCAGCAACACTCCAGCACTTTCCATACCCTCAGGCCTGCTATTTTTTTAAATGAAGCATGTATCTGTTTCTTTTTTGTGATGCTCTTCCTCATTTGGAGGTAAGCCCCTTGTCAGCTGCCTTCACCTGAGCCCAGGGCAGTGCTGGCAGTGGCACAGCAGCTGCTGTCTTGCATCCAGCCCAAGTGCTCAGTGCCTCACCTCGCCTCTGAAGTAATGAGTGGCTGCAGGCAGGGCTTGGAGGCTGGGCTCCAGGGAGGGGTGGAGGGTTGTGGGGGCCTCCCCAGCATGAGTATTGCCTCTCCTGATGCTGTCATTGTCACATGAAGCAGAGACTGTGGGACCCCTAAGGCTTCCTTTATAATGTGCTGGACATCTGTCGTAGGTGTCACTGGTTAGCTGGAGAGGAGGAAGTGAGGTCCTGCACACCCACACAGGCAGGAGCAGACTCAGATGAGGAAAGCAGAGCCCAGGCTGGAAAGGTAGCTCCACAAACCTTGAGCCAGTTGAGGCCCTTGAGCTATCCTGCTGGGCCTCCAGGAAGCATCAGGAGTTTAAGGAGTGTTCTCCACACATGTTTAAACTTTCCCCCAAGTAGTTCCAACATGAAAAAGTGACAGAGAAACTTATAATTTGTGCTTACTTTTTGAAAATAATGTCTTCCTCTCAATTCCATGTGGAATTGGGGAATGGGAGGTGTGGTCTTTCCTTTCTGGGGCTAGCCTTAGTTTCTTGCCCAGCGCTTTGCTTAGGAAAGACTCACAGATGAGCAGCTTATCACAAGGCTGGATCTGGATATTGGTAAGGGCTATGTGGAGGACTTTCGCCAGAGGTCCTTGAAGACCTAGGAGCTGTCTCTGAGGGCCTTTGAGTCTGACATGAGGGACAGTTCTGAGCCTGAGCACTGAGGTCAGTTCTGGACAGTAGCTGTGGAACATCACTTCTGGGCCTGCCTGAGTGGGGACAGTAACCTGGGTGGGGTCCCATGTCAGAACTCAGTGAGGTTTGGCCCTTGTGGTTGTTGACACATTTCCTGCAGAAGCGAGGTGCTGGCTAGCTGTAGAAACCCCACACTAGATTGGGATGATAGGCTTTCCAGTTGCCTCAGGGAAACGGCTTTCCTGTCTGGGCCTCAGTTTTCCCATTTTGTTGTAATGAGTCACATGAGCTCAGTGGCTCTTAAGCTTTTTGAGCTCTTCAAGACTTTGGGGAAAGCCATGGACCTCTTCCTAGGAAAATGAACATATGTCTTAGGAACCCCCAAGGCCCATGGCCTGCAAGGTGCTGGCCTATTGATCCACCCACCTCCCTCCTTCATACCGGGTCTGTACATGTGCTGCCCCTCCTGCCCTGCGTGCTCCTGGCTTAAAGGAGGTCACGGTGCTTCCTTGCCCTGTACTGCTCAGTGCTGATGGCAGTGGTGGTGAGTGATTCCTGGTTAAGCTGATGGTGTGAGGCCCCTCCAGCTGTGATTCTCAGACTGACCTGTGAGTTTCAGAGTCCCTGACTTCCTTTGACACACAACACCAAGTGCCTTTGCTTTCAATGTCTCCTGAGCCAGGCAGAACGTTCGCTCCAAAGCAGAGGCTAGAGGACCCAGCACAGTGCTTGAGAACCTGCCCCTCGCACCCTGCTGGCTGACCTCCAGCCGCTCCTTCCCTTTGTACGTGCACTGGACCTAGCCACAGCTCCCACTTAGAGTGTTCCCACAGCGCTTGGAGCTTCCTCAGATTGTTGTGTTTTTCTCCAGGAGGGAAGTGACCAACATGAGACTTTCCTCCCAGCAGACAGATTCACAAAGCCTAGAGCCTCGCCCCGGGTGGGTGGATGCACCATTACAGGGCTCTGTGGCCTGTCCTTGCTTTGCCATTGCTGTCTTCAAAAACACTCTCCCTCAAGAAGTCGGCAACACTCCGCAGAGCTCTGACACTGTGTCCAGTAGTTTCTGGCATGTAGGGGAGGGCGCTCCTGAGAACTCCTCACTTCCCCTAGCCACAGTGTTACCTCTCTGGTTTATGACACCTTCCACAATCCAAATGTTATTCCTATGGTGCGTTTGTGACGTTTCATTTTAGTTGCACTGAGAGAACGAGTTACTTATCACAGTATTGTAGCAGACCTTACTGTAATGTGGGGGAGAATCCCCGTAGGGGCAAATCGTTTTTCTTAAGTGTATTGTTTCGTTTCGTTTCCTTCCTTCCTTCCTTCCTTCCTTCCTTTTGTAGGTGGACACAATATTTTTATTTTATTTATTTTTATATGGTGCTGAGGATCGAACCCAGGGCCTCGCACATGCTAGGCGAGCGCTCTACCGCTGAGCCACAACCTCAGCCCCAAGTGTATTGTTCCTAAGGCTTGGTAGTGTGCAGGTTAAAATGGCAGCAACTGTTTTTGTGTGCTGAGACAGGGTTTCACTATGCTGCCCAGGCTGATCTTGAACTCTTGGGCCCTGGTGTTCCTCCCACTTCAGCCTGCTGGGTAGCTGGAACTCAAGGCATGCGCCACCACAGCCAGCACACAATAACTGTTCTTTATTGAGCATCTGCTGTGTGACAGCATTTTTAAAACATCTTATTTAATCTTTAAACTACTTGATATAGTGGGTGGCAGAGTTGTACACATTTTACATACGTGAAATCCAAGGTTTAGAGAGGTTAAGTTTCTATCCCAAGTTGCTCAGCTTGGAAGTACTCACACATTTATCCCCCTGTCCTTTTTTCCCTCATCTGCTGATGAGGAAATAGGCAGCAAAGTATGAAAATGAAAATTGGGGAACTGGATCCCACACTCTCAATAGAATATAGACCTGATTTCTCCCATTGCCTCCCCCGCCCCACTAGGGCCTCTGGGACCTGGGGCAGAGGCCCCTGCATTCTGAGCCAGGGATTTGGGCTTGTGGTAGCACTGTCATTCTTCAAGGAGTGACGGCTAACTTGGGGTCATTGTGGTCTGACCGAAAGCATCAGGCTCATCTTCGATCCTTGCCAAGTATTTGTGCAGGATTGTCAATACCACCTTGGCTGAATAGTGAGCTTTCAGCTTCTAGCAGCTTTATACTTTTGATTTGTCCTGTCTTCGTCTCACGTTATCTCCCTAAAGTATGAACCGGAGGTGGTGGCTTGTCCATCTTGGATGACGAGCATGGCCACCTTTGGTGATGGCTCTAAACCACTTGGTCTGAGCTGGGAATTCGGGAAGAATCCATGAGATCAGGTTCTTCTGCTTGTCTGTCCCTCTCCCACCCAGAATAGTTCACATTGGATCATTTGGGGGCTGTGATTACCTGAGAGGCAGTTGAACCTGAGTTCTCATTAAAAGCTGTTCTCAGAGAAATCCCAGTTCATTTGAAAGTGTTCTCCTGACATGAGTTGTTTGGATTTTGGGGTGTATTTGCTTATGCACACACCGTTACGAATGTGGCAGCTAAGGAACCGCAGGGCCAGATCTGAGCCCAGATCCTACCTGATACGTTCAGTGTGTGTGCCCGGTGAGGGACTGCCATACTGCCAGGCCTAGGCACAGGGGAACAGAGGTGCAGTTGAGACCCTAGCACAGGGCAGGGAGGCGTAGCCGTGCTCCAGCTGCCTCCCTCCACTCTTGCCAGGAAAGGAGGGTTGACTTATGATCAAACTGCTTAACCAAGTTGAGCGCTTCTTCACCTGTCTGCCCGTTTGTTCAGCAGTTAAGCTGTGTCATGTGCCAGGTATCTACCTCCTGGGTGGCATTGTCAGTGCTGCCATGTATTGGCAGGTCAAAGCTTGGCTTAGGTGAAAGGGGAGATTAAGATGCAAGTTGTTAATCAGAGCCTTTTTGATCTACTGTGGTTTTGAAGATGATCTGAACATAATCTGAAAGAAAGGGGGTCAGATATTACATCTGGTGTTGATATAACATTTTACCTAAGGAAAACTGGCACAGTGTTTACTGTGAAAAATCAAGGAAGCCCCTTGGCAGCATCTTGGCAGGGGAGTTGATCAGTGGAGGGGAGTTTGTGGGGTGGGCTGCTGTGCCAGCTGACAGATGCCATGGGACGTGGGCATGCAGAGCCCCTGCCCTTGGCTCTCCAGCTGGGGTTGCAGTTGGCCTGGGAGGAGCTTAGGATCAGAAAGGAAGCGGAGCCTTCGTGACTTTGCTCTTGGCTGTTGCCTCACTGAAGAAGTGAAACAGACACGTGAAATTTGCTTTGCCAAGTTTGGAATCTGAGGATATGACTTTAGAAAATGATTCCTATATTTATGATCAAAATATGAAGACTTAAGATCTTGTAAAGATCTTATAGAGGGGTTGGAGTTGTAGCTCAGTGGTAGAGCACTTGCCTAGCACATATGAGGCACTGAATTCCATCCTCAGCATCTCATGAAATAAATAAATAAAATAAGGTATTATGTTTTAAAAAAGACCTTGTAGAGATCTGGTCCAGCTCACTCATCCTCTATGAATGGACAAGGTCATCTCTTCAGATGGAGGTGGGGCTGATGCAACTCTGAAGCCAGGGTGCCTGGAAGTTGTCACAGCGTGGAGTTTCTCTGGAATTCCATCTCTTTGTTTCTGTGGGTCTTTATTTAAATATTTCTAATCCTATAGTTCTATAATTTGCTCCCATATATTACATTCATGCCATGACTGAAGCAGGAAACCTCCCCCCCTGAGCTAACATAGCCTTACAACTAAGATTATGAACATTTAACAGTGCCCATGGGCCAAAAGCTTCCTGACCACTGGGCAGCATGCTCAGTCCTGCATAATTGCTTTCTTTTATTTGATCCTCATTATAGCTGAGGAGGTGAGACTGATATGTTGCCCATTTAACAGATAAGGAAACCAAGGCTGCTGCACTTGTTGGCAAGGACAATAGCAGGGCTGGAATTTGAGCCCAGCTGGGTGGCCCCAGAGCTGACACTCTTACCCTGGATACTCAAGGGGTTCCTTAAGGGTTTTTTTAACCCCAAATTCCGGGATTGAATTAAATGTCATTCACCTTGACATTTTCTTCTGTTTTACCAAAGAGTAAATGGCTTTGTGTCCTTGTGTTCTTCTGGCAAAGCCATTATTTAGAATGTAGGTGCTGCAACACTGTCTCCAGCACAGTCACTGCTACATGGGGTGCAGCTTGGAGCTCCAGGTTGCAGACTCCTGGCTACATTTGTGCCCTGTGGTCTTCTTTTGGAAACAGGCCTAGCTTGCATTTTGGTGTTTGGTTTTCCTCTTGGATGCACAGTATGAATGACGCAGCCTATTTCACTGATGGATTGCCAATGGGGGCGCGTGATCTGGGAGTGAGACCCTTCTATAGAAAGTGTGACTTTGGCCTTTGTGAGATTGCTTCTTGAGGCACACCCCAGAACTGGCCCATTGTGACTTTCAGCTTCACCTTCTCCCACAGGGAAGGCAGTATTGAGAGTTTGGAACACAGTCCATTCTCTAGGGCTTGCTGATGAGTAACCGCCACAGCAGGGCCGGGCAAGAGCTACTTAATATAGACTATTACGAGGCCCACCGGTAGGGCGCGAGCAGGCCCTTTCCGCTGGTTTCCTCCCTGGGACTGAAGAGTTTGAAAGGCAGAGGCTGAGGCCTTTCCGAATAGAATTCCTCCTTTTCCTCGGGAGGGTGTGCCAGGGCTCTGCTGCCGGGTTATGTGGACTATCCCAGAGATGAATCCCATTTCTGCCAGTGACTCTGTGGTCTTTATTTGCTGTTCAACAAAGACGCCTGGGCTTGGAAGGGCCCTGTGATCCCCTTGGCTTTAGAATGGGCAATGCTGTAGAAAAACAGAAGCCCTTGAGACGAAGCCAACTGTGCCCCTGGAAACAAGGTAAGAAAGTCCTGGCCTTGGTTTCCTGAAGAGTCAGGGAGGCAGGCTTCTGTTGGGAGACTGGCTCAAGGCCAGAGCTGAAACTGCCTGGGAAACACCTTGCATATCAGAAAACTCCACAGTCCAGAGTGGTTTAAGGAAATTAACAGACACTTTTAAGGAATAAAATGATTCACATCTCATTATGATGGCTTGGCTGAGAATTCAGTTCCACTTGGGATGTTTTCTTCAGTGTAGATGGGTCTGTTTGTTGAAATTGTACAGCTTTTAAGACATTTTCCAAAGTCAAAGTGTTGATACTCAAGAGTTTGAGTCTTTTGTGATATTTTTGTTTTAGAGAATGTTATTAATAGATTTTAAATATATACTGCCTTCCAACGAATTCAGAGTACCTTCTGTAAAAATTCCTCGTGTTCATCCATCTTAGACTTACTCCATCTCTAAGGGTCTCCTGTTAGCGTCAGATCTGAGGAGAAGGAAGCCCCAGCAGGGCAGTGCTCCTGGACCCTGAGGGCCTTCTAACAGTGAAATCCTGGGCAGTTCAATGTCCGACACCTCTTCCACTGCTGTTAACACAGTAGACCAGCAGGGCGCAGGCCCGGAGGGCATGTCAGGAGTGGCACTTGCCAGATTTCACCAGGTCCTCACCTTGACTTGCCAGAAACAGTCATGATAGCATGTGATCTACAGCAGGACAGCTCCTTGGCAACTGTGTACGGGTGTGTTAATGGAACAAAAAAGTAAACTGGAGTAAAATGCCTAGAAATGCTAACACTGTAGAATTTTTTTGTTGTTGTTTTAAAGGGAAACATAGAGTGATGCTAATTTACTGTCAAGCTCCAGCTTTTCAGACTCTTTGTAATCATTCTTTTGTCTAATGTGTTACTTTTTAAAATTGGTGCATTACCATATACAGCCAGAGGAATGAGAAGTTGTGCTACATTTGTGTACAGTATGTCAAAATGCATTCTACTGTCATGTATAACTAATTAGAACAACAACAAAAAGAACCAGGATGGAGAGTTATAGAAAAAAAATACAATAAAAAATAAATTTAAAAATAAATAAATAGGGGCTGGGGATGTGGCTCAAACGGTAGCGCACTCACCTGGCATGCCTGCGGCCCGGGTTCGATCCTCAGCACCACATACAAACAAATATGTTGTGTCTGCCAATAACTAAAAAATAAATATTAAAAAATTCTCTCTCTCTCTAAAAAATAAATAAATAAAATTGGTGCATTATAATTACACGTAAGAGTGGTATTCATAATGACATGTTCGTATGTGTGAGTAACATAATTTGTTCAGTTTCATTCCCCAGAACCTCCCTCTTCCTCCGTTCCTTCCCTCTGCTTGCTTTCTTCTTCTCACCTGCTCTCCCTTCTGTTTTCATGAGATCCACCCCGCTTCTCTCTGGATTCCACATGAGAGAAAATATAACATTACGTCTTAGTGGTCACTGATTGGATCCTGATTTAACAAGGGGTTATCAAATACATTTGGGGGACGACTGGGGAGAACTGGACAGAAGATTATGATGGGAAACCATTACCCACCCCTCTTCATGGAGCCTGGAGCCTGGAGCTTGCCAAGCCTGCCTCTACCCTATAGCTACATCCCAGTCCCTGTTGTTACTTTCCTTCCATGTGGCAGCAGCGCTGAGCTGTGTAGAAGAGTGTTCTTTTTTTTTTTTTTTTGGCTGGTCACGCTGAAGTATTAAGGGTGAAGAGTTCTGTTGTCTGTGATTCACTTTAGAATTATTTGGGGACTGAGGTGTGGCTCAGTGGTGGAGCACTTAGCCCTTGGTTCCACCTTTAGCCACCAGGGCAGGGTGGGTAAGGTTCAGCAAAATAATACATACATAAGTAAATGGTACCTATGTGAACAGAACAAGGCCAGTTCAAAAAATATCAACACCCAGGTCAGGGATGTATGAAGTTAGTTAAATTTTCTTTAATATATTTGAACCTATTTTTAAAAATATGAAAAAGCCAGCTGCTGAATCACTGCAATGCAGTGTCCCTCAGGATGACCTGTAGCATAGGCCATGTTTACCAAGGCAGGTCAGGACCCTGCACTCTTCTGAACTCAGTGTCTGTGGGCTGATGTCTCCAGCTGCCCAGAAGAAAATCAGCCTTGATCCAGTAACTCAAAGCACCACTTTTATGGTAGAAATTTATATACTTACTTTTGAATTATCTCTGGTTCTTCTTTAACAATATCAAGAGTTAAAACTTCTTATATTATTCATCAGAAGCAGCTGGGTTTACAGATGAATTTCAAGGGAGTTCCACCTGCTGTTTTGTTTAGTGTATTTTTCACCAGGGTGAGTGCAGTTCTAGGACCCCCAAGACCAGGAGGGCTTTGAGGATTCATGTGGGTGGGGAATGAAGAGTGGAGCAACTGATGGCCCAGGATCCCATTGGCCAGGATCCTGTCTTTGCGGGTGGGGTGTGTGTGTGTGTGTGTGTGTGTGTGTGTGCGCGCGCGCGCATAAGCCAGACCTAGGATGGAGTTTGTCTTCCTAGTCAGAACCCAGAGCTGTGTCCTGAGTTGCTCCCTGCCCTGCAGAGGAGTAGGCCTTCACGGCGTGCTATTTTGTCTCTGTTATGAAGCTGTGCATGTTTTGGACAAGCCACACAGTCAGGGTCTGCTTCAGAGCTAGTTAGTGGGAGACCTGGCTCGCCCTCCTGGTTGCTACAGGTGACCAGGACAGCCCCGGTGGACCCTGACTTCTGCCCAGCCTTCTGCCCTGTATTGGAAATCAGACTTCAGTCAGAGCCCTGGAGGATGGAAGGGGAATTTAAAGGAGATCATTGTCTGTGATTTAGATCAGTTACTTTGTTTCTATAGTGCAGTTCTAAAAAGTGGAATTTTGAAGTGGTGGAACACCTGTGTGAGAGGCCTGCCCCCGCCGCCCCCCCAGCTCTGCTTATCTGCCACTGCAAATGATTCCAGGCAGTGCAGGACATGCACCCAGCCAGGGACCAACAGCATGCTGTCCGACTTACTGTTCTGGTTGTTTTTTAAAAATATTTTTACAGCCCCAAACAAAAATGCTTTATGTTCTTTTTCTTTTAATATTTTTAATTGTAGATGGACACAATGACTTGATTTTATTTATTTATTTTATGTGATGCTGAGGATTGAACCCAGTGTCTCACATGTGCTAGGCAAGCGCTCTATCACTGAGCCACAACCCCATCCCCTGCTTTATGTTCTTCACAGAAATGAATAATTTCTGTGGTTGATAAATTCGACTCATTGCCATCATGAGTTCTAGAAGGTCTGCATCAGGTGAGAAGCAGGACAAGACAGTGGTGGCAGTGTGGCCCTGAGGGCTCCAGCAGTTCTACCTGTGTTTGCCATCTGACCTTGTACAACTGAATCCCTGTGGCCTCACCTTCTCCAAGTGACTGCCTCTTACCAAGTTTTCTTAGTTCCTTCAAAACAATGGGAATTTTTATTTTAAAAATCTGTTTACCACCTGATTGTGAACCCCCTAAGGGCTGGGCACATGGCCCTTGTGCCCCTGGAGTGCTGCCTGGCCCATTGTCACCAGGTTGTGAATGAGGATGGGCATAGCAAGGATAACGCCTTGTGGTTTGCTGCTGCCCCTGTATGTGCATGGAGTGCCATCTACCAGTGCTGGCCAGGGCCCTGGGCACTTGTATTCTTAGCCTTTCTTTACCCCCATGGCAGAGATGCTGGAGAATGAAAACAGGTACGTGGTCTTCTACCCTGCAATAATTCTAAATTTGCAAAGAATCATTTTACTGAGGATTGTTCACATTTTAGGAGATCATCTCACAAAAGGCCTTTATAAAGAATCAACATTTAATTTTTGATTATTTACCCAGACATCTAGGGAAACTTTGAAATTGAACTTCTTGAAACAGACCCATAATCCTGCTCTCCTAGGAGGCAGGCAGGTAGGCTCTCTCTTCCTTTCTCAGAAACCATTTAAAGGGTTGCTTACAGTGTTCATTTTGGCCCTGGGAAGTATAACATGGGGGCAGAGGTTTCCTTGGGAATTAAAAATTGCATCAGTAATTACAAATTGAATTGTTGTCTCCTTCAAAGATCCCTGCAGCTTGAGGCCATACCAGCCTGGTAAATGAAAATGTTAATGGTTTGCATGTTTACACACAATGTGCGTGTCAGTGAATGAAGTCAGCACCCGTGGAAGGGCTGACTGTAGAACGCTCAGCCCACCACCTGGTTGCATGGGATGTGCAGTGTTGGGCAGGAGACTGGCAAGCAGAGGCTGAGCTAGGGAAGGATTTGCCTTGGCTTCACTGTCTAGGTTCCTGTGCTGTAGGGGCAAATTTAGAGTTTTGGTTGCAGCCAGCAAGAGGTGTTTAGACTTGCCTCTGCACATTAAGTAGTGAAGAGGAATCTGGGAGCTGGATACCCATGTGCCAGGTAGTATCCGTCCAAAATGTGCAAGGGCCCAGTCTGCCCTCTGTCCACTTGCCCAGTGCCTTCCAGCTTAGGGAAGGGGACAAACTCTTTACATTCTCAAGCATGTCCTGATCTGTAAGTGAGATTATAATGATTCCCACTTCCAGGGAGTATTGTGAGAGTTAAATGAGATGATTCATGTAAAGGAATTATAGCCTTCAGCATACAGAAAACATTTAATAAATGATAGCAATGCTTGTTATCATATGTTGCCAAGTAGGAAGAACCTGGATTTATCAGGTCCATGGACATGGGTCCTAGGCCTTGCTTTCTCCTGATTCCAACTAGTTGTGTGAGTTTGGATATTTCTTTACCCATTTCCTTCTCTCAGTCAAAGGGAAAACAGTCCCCTTGACGTCTGTGATTCAGTGACCATTGGTATTGGTCTCTGTCATTCACATCTGCAAACTACTGCTGCTTCTAGCACTTTGAGAAAGCCTCAGTTTGGCTGAACTCTGTGGGCATGGGAATGCTTTTTGTGGTGTTAAATGCCTTTTAAATGGTTACTGCAGGACAGGCCTAGGTGAGCTACTCTGGCTGTCTTGAATACTAACTTCCCACTTTGCAATACTGTGTTGTGATTGTTTTATTCATAGATATACAGGGTTATGAGCCTAATGCTGGAGCCTGGTTGCCAACCCACTTTCCATTGGTTGACCTTGGGTATGCTTTTAAACTTCTGGATCTCAGTTTTTCCACCAGCAAATAGTATTTATTTCATAGGGTGGCAGGAGGATCGAGCAGTTTGTGCATGTTTGCTCAGAACAATGTCTGGCATGAAGTAAGTGTTTGGTAAGTGTATTATTGGTATTATTTGGGGGCTAAATGCAGAGAGTTACATTTTATTTTAGTTGAAATGCTGTTACATTTTGTCCCTTGTTGCCAGGGATGAAAACCTGAACCTGTGTAAGCCAGACCAGCACACTATTGCTGACCGGCATCCCCAGCCCTGATGTTGCATTATTAAAGAAAAATGGGCAAATTCGACAAAGTGCAGGCTCAGGGTCTAGAGCTAAAGAACCTGAAGGTGAGTGGGAGAATAGGTGTTGGCTGTTGCCATTCTTTTCCCCACAGCTGCTGTGCACACACACATTTTTCACATGTTGTCAGCATGTGCAAATAATTTCACCCTTTAAATTATCTTCTGCATGGTCTTCACAGCTACTGTAATGACTGGCATTCTGTCATGTCAGTGATCACAACTTATCACCTCACTCGCTGCTGCCAAATATGGGAAGTACATCCCCTTTCTGCTCTTAAGGTAAGGTGGCAGTGAGTAGCTTCCAATCGAGGGCCTTGATTTCCATTGGATGCTTTCCTCAGGGCGAGGCTCAGCTTAAAGCTCCTGGCCAGTATCGTTGGAGAGGCCTAAAGGATCTTGTCATGTTGTTTTCCAAAAGGCCACATCTGTGTGAGCAATGTGTAGCCACAAGCTAACTGCACATCAGTACTGATGTTTTCCTTTTAAAATCGTTCTTATAAAACTCAAACTACACTTGCTAATGCCATACTGATGACTTATCTGATGACATGGAGCTCAGGGAATGGGTATGGGAAGTTCATGAGCCATTATCAGTGCCAAAGGTCCCATTTTGTTTTAAAAATTTGATTTCCCACAGCTCTTTGATTTGGGTTTGACTTAGTCACATTCCAGTGCTGAGTTTTATCAAGAGAGACCTGAAGCCTTGTTAAGGAAACCCACTTGCCATGGCAGCTTTTTGTCCTCTGTCTCCCAGAGAGCAGTGATTATTAAAGAGTTCCCTTACAGGAAAGCTGCAGAGTGAGCCTGGAGGGGCTAGCCTTGTTGGTGGAGTGCTTGCTGCCGGACAGCAGGGCAAGGACCCAGTGCATCCCCTTTGCTCTTTACTGTTGAGGGCCGACTCTCTCTCCTTTGCCACCTGCTTATGTATGATGGGGCATGGTCTGTTAGCAGCTTGCTGCCCTCGAGGTGTCCAAGCAGTTGCGATGGGTGAGGGTGTGTCTGTGTCTGTTGAGTCTGTTCATCATTGAGGTCTGAAGCCATGTTGGGATGTGATCATAAATAGGTCCAGAGTCAGGAGAGAAGGTTTAAAAGCAAAAGGTTATTCAGCATGCTTTTAGAGTTACTGGTGTCTTGAGCTAGAAAGTTAAAAAAAAAATCTTCTAAAATGGTTCCCTAATTTTACCAGGAAGAAACTGAGGCTTAGAGAAGTGAAGTGACCGGTCTGACACCCTGTAGCTAGTGTGTGGTGTGGTCCATCAGGATAGTGATATAACAACAAATGTGAGTAATACCAAAGCCATGCCACACAGCACAGCCTGTATCATTAGACCATGTGTGACACAGTGACGTGTGTAACAGTGGGCTGGGTATGAGGCGATGCCAGTGGCTTCCTGTGTGTAGGCATAGTGCTAAAGGTCAGTGTGCCCTGCTGGCTCCTGTGTGTGTATGCAGTGGGCGTGTGACTCTAATCACCCGAGCATTGTGTTTTATTAAGCAAAAGCTCAGATGTAGGAAATGAAAACCATACGTGTGAAAGAGTTTTTCTCATGAGAAGAGTAGGGTGTTGTTTTGGGCGTGGGTAAGAAAAGGGAAGGAAACGGCTCTGTCATCAGATCTCTCCAAGTTTAGAACAATGTCTGTGCCTCACCACTGGCTTTAGGATGTGCTTTGCCCTGGGAACATGCGTACAGTGCATTTCTGGGTTTAGCTCTTTCTTTTCCAGCTGTTTAGAGGGCGTCACCATTATTTGAGATAATGGCAATAGCCAGCAGCCACTTTTGTATCTAATTACCTCTCCAGTTCTTCTCAGGGATGCTATGAGGCACTTGATTTCAGAAGTCACTTCATGCTGAAGTGCTGGGGACTCTTACAGGGACCCTTGTGGACTATGCAGAGGAGTCTGCCCCAGGATACTTGATCTGTGTTAAGAGTCAGTAAACTTCTTAAAGGGCCAGATAGTGAATATTTTAGAAGAAACAAAATTGAGACTATTATGTAGATGCTTATATAACGACTTTAAATGAAATTCATTTAAAAGTATAAGGACCATTCTTGCTTGCAAGCTATAAAAAGAGGGCCTTGCAAAAGGTGGCTGAGGGGAATTGGGTTATAAGCAGAACTTTGCCAACCCCTGGCTTCCAGTGTCTTTGGTTTGGGTGTTTTTTTGTAGTAATTGTACTCTGTGAATCAGAAACAAATCACTCTTCCTTTGCAGAAGGTCATAGCATCTTCTGGTTCTGGCTATGGTTGTGCACACCTGTAATCCCAGGGACTTGGGAGGCTGAGGCAGAAGGACCTTAAGTTTGAGGTGAGCCTGGCAACTTAAAATAAAAATGAATAGGGCTGGGGATGTGGAGTAGAAGTGGAACACTTGCCTAGCAGATGTGAGGCTCTAGGGTCACTCCCTAGCATTGCAAAAAAAAAAAAAAAATCTTCTGGTTTTCAGGTTAGAAAAGGACTTAGATGTTGTCCTGCGATTGCCTTGTCTTTGTAATCAGGGCCAGGCTGAGCCTTTGCTTCTAGTCTGCCACACCGAGTGTGGAGTGAGTGAGAGGAGGTGGGAGACTGGGCCTGAGCCCTGGCACTCTAGGATCAGTAAGGGGAGCACCTGGGGATGACCATCAGGCAAGATGCAAAGGTGGTCTTTGTGTTTTTTGTAGTCTGCAGGGTAAGTGAATAGTCTCCTGCTATTTATTTACCATGTAACCCTGTCTGCCTCAACTTGTGTGTCTGTAAAAGGAAGGCAGACTGTGGCAGCTGTCTCTGCGAGGAGTACAGGAGAGTCTGCTGCAGCACTCAGCTCGAGGCCTTGGGGTCACTGTTTTTCAGACCTATGCGCTGAGTCTTCATACCTTGATGATTGCTGCACACTTTGAAGGTGTGTCCTTGTGTTGCTTTTTTGCTTAGTCACCCATGCACCAAACTGTATCTATCAGCATCTACTGTAGGGCAAGGAATCACTGCCTGTTTCCTTCCTGTCCTCTCTTTGTGATTACCATCGTGATCTTTGGAATGAGTTTGCTGCGTACCTACTTCCCTAAGGTGCTCACTAGGGATTAGATTCCACGTAAAGGGGAACGCCACGTAAAGCCAGTCAACCCTAAGACATCTCTTCACTCACCAGGAATGTATGGTCTATAGCAGGGGCCTCAGGCTTTTTCTGTAGATTCATATAGTAAATATTTTAGGCTTGACAGGCCACATAGAATCTCTGATGCACATACTTCTTTATTTTCTTCTTATAATTCTTTTAAAAAGTAAAAAATATTTGTTAGTCCTGGGCACTTTAAAACAGGCCTTGGTCTACATGAGATGACTGTGGTCCAGCATGGCCTAGCAATCTGCCTCATGGCATTGACTCCCAGGTGTGATTCCCTCCCACACTAGATCAGGCTTGAGCAGAATCTTCTAAGACTCCATGCTCTGCCTTCCTGTCTCTCCTGGAGGCCTGGCTCCCAGGAAGGCCAGCTGCCCTGTCATGAGGATCTGAGGCTTCTTGCCCACAGCACCCTGATGAGCTAAGTAAGCAGCTGTCACTGCCCTGCTGGAGCCTTAGGTGACTTCAGTGTCCTGGGTGCACTGGAACCAGAACACTGTAGCGGAACTCCTCCTGCCTCTAAGGTAATTTAGAAATCTTTAGCAGTAAAGGGGAAGCAGTGAGGAATTATAAAGAATGATTGCCTACCTGCAGAATGCAATTGTTTGGTTATTGTGTTTTGGTTTTTGCTAGGAAGTATCTATGCCAGTAATACATGGCAACAAATCTGTTTATGGTCAGGGTGAGATGAGGGCATGATGTGGTTCTTCTGCACTAAATCCTCTCAGCAGCCCTCTCTGGGTAGAGGCTGGGGCCTGCAGGCCTAGTGTGATGGAGCTCTTCCCACTCTTTCTGGGATTTTGCTTACAGTCATCGTGGCCCTCAGCTCCAGTACAGCAGGGCGCTTGCCAGCTGGGGAGAGCTGTTGCTCCCACACCCAACAGTTCCAGATTGCTTTGCTAGTCTCCAGTTTTACCCGAGGACCTTTGGCAATAAATAGCTCATCCATGGGCAGCTGGCCTTGACCTATGCAGTGAGGCCTGCTTTGGAAAGATGAGCTGGCTGTGGCCAAGAGTTTGAACCAGGACCCAGAGATATTTGGTGGGCATTTGAACTGAAGAATCCTACAGGATGGAGCCAGGCAGCCTGGACATGCTTCCACAGTAAGACAGAGGAGCACCCAGAAGAAGTGCCTCTGTGCATTTCTGTAGTAATGGTTGATGAGACACTTCCATGTACCAGGCATGGTCACGTGGATCACAGATCTACTGCAAGACTTAACTTTCTAAATGGGAAATGTTATCCACTGGGGAATTCTATATGAAGTGTGAGAGAAGGTGATAAGTGCTGAGGGCGGGGGCAGGGAAGGAAGGAGACTGTAGGGGTCCCAGGCAGTGGGGCTCAGATGATAAGTTAAACAGGCCCCGTGGACGTGGCTCATTTTGAAGGTGAAGTTTGTGTAAGTCTTGGAGGAGCTAAGGGAGCTGGCCAAGCACACCTAGAGCAGAAGCAATCTTAGCAGGGGGTCCTGGTAGGTGTTTCAAAGAATAGTGTGAATGCTGGGGTGAGTTGAGTGAGATCCCATGAGCCCTAAGGAGCACTACAAGGGCTTTGGCTTTCATTATGAGAGAAATGTACAGCTATTACAGAGTTGTGAACAGAGCAGTGAAATAATCAGAAATTTTATTTTTTGCCATGCTGGGGATAGAACCCAGAGCCTGTGAATGCTAGGCAAGTGCTCTCCCACTCAGCTAAAATATTAAAAGAAGTACTTCCTGTGTTGAGAACACAGCAGAGCTAGGGTAGCAGCCCATGGGAGCTGGGAAGTGGTCAGATCCAGACGTATCTTATCAGTTAGAGCCAACAGGATTTCCTGATGAATGGATGTGAAGTGGGAAAAAGAAGGATCAAGGATGCCTCTAGGGCTTCTGGCCCTAGCAGCCACTGTGCAGGTGAGGTTGTTGTCAACTCAGATGGGACAGCTGTCAGGAAGCCAATTGTGGAGGGAGACCAGGTCCTGCTCAGTGTGACAGCAGCCTCTTAGATCTCCAAGTGCCAGGCAGAGTGTACAGTTAAATGTATGTCCAGGCCAGAAGTATGAACTAGGGAGTCTGGCACAGATCATATGTAAAGCCACAGAGTGGATGAGCTCCTGCTGAGACTAAGCCTGTATTGTAGGTAGAGTCTGCAGAGAACCTGGGGCAGAGAGAGCCAGGGAGGGCTGGGTGCTGGTTTTGGGCAGTATCCTTCCCTCTCACCCTCCTGATACCAGCTGCATAGCTTTCCTTGGGTCCTAGGAGACACCTTACATTCTGTGCACCTTCTACCTTCCTTTTTACCTTAATAAGTGTCATGGGACAGCTGAGGCTAGATTGGTAGTGTCTTCCCCCTTTGTCCATTTGCAAGAAGGAGACAGGTAGGAGTTAACTGGCTCACCACAGGTTGCACCAGGGTTATGCCAAGGGGCCTAGCCAGGACTGGCTCCGAGGTGGGTGCCTCACTGGGGTCCTTGTGTCCTTCCTGAGCTGCAGCTAGCTGTCATGCTGCGTGTGATGTCTGAGGTGACTTGTGTGGTTTAGACAGTCCCAGGAAAGGGAGCAGACTGGGCAGGAGTCGTGGGGTGGGGGAAGGAGCCAACACATGGGGTGCGTGGTTCATTGATCACTTTCTTGTTTCATTTTCAGGCAACAAAACCTGCTATGCATCAGTACTATAGGTGCATATCTCTCCAGACCTGGTTCCTCATCTGAACCTGGTGTGACTGTTTTCTTAGGTCTTTCAGGGACAGTATATAGCTAGTATCATTCTAGATGTGTAGAGAGAAGCTACTAAGATTCATTACTTCAATAGTTGCTTTAGGGCTCTAGGGAACTCTGGTTAAGAAAGAAGCTGAAATAGCTGGGTAGGTACATAATTACAGACTGATAATCACTAGGAAAGATCAGAGTGGAGCTCTGAAGGCTAAGTCAGAGTTAATTAGGTGAAGTGTCAGTGGGCTCTTGGGGAGGGAGGAGATCATGGGCATAGGCCCTGAGGCAGAGGCACTTAGGACCTGAGATGTGGACTGTAGCCCTGTCAGAGCCTTGAGTTCAGGGTACCAACAAGCCAGGGAGCCACAAAGCATTTTCAATGGTGTGTGTTTGTGTCTGTGTCTGTCTGTCTGTCTGTCTGTCTGTCTGCGTGCCTGCCTGTTTCTCTAAGAGATTGATAAAGAAGGAAGAGATCAGATTTGTGCTTTGAAAAAATGATGGCTTGGAGGGAGAGAGCCCTGGAGAGGCAGGAGTGCAGCTCTGAGGGTGAGTTAGGTGTCCTGGAGGCTGGTGGCAGTAGCACAGAGTCCCTGGGTACTTGGAAGGTAAGATGTAAATAGGCTAGAAGTGAATGAGCTCTGGGTTTTGAAAGAGTGCAGGGGGCCTGGGTGGCCTCAGGTTTCTGGTTTGTGTTGGAAGGTGCTTGCCATCCACTGAGACGTGGAACATGAGAGGAAATCCATGTTGTTTATTTGGTTCATGTATAAACAGTGGATAGTGGCTCTTTTAGGGCCTTTTCAATTGGCATTAGCCATGGAAGTCTAAACTGTTGGCTATAGATGTTCACATACTTGAGAAGTTAACTTCATTTCTCCCCAAAGTTCTTCACTTGTGGGATTCGGGGGCTTTTTACAGGAGTAGCTTCAATGGACAGTGCTACATGTCCACTTGGAGAGCTCTCCCTCTTACCTGGCACCTGTGCCTGGGGAGGGAGCTGCTCAAACAAACCCAGAAGAAGGTTGAGAGACCCCGCTGAACTTGTTTTTCTTTCTCTTCATGGGCAGTTGGGCTCCTAATGAAAATTTGTTTCTCATTAGGGTCCCAGAAAGCCTCCATCCATGAGTGGCTCACATGATTCTCAGAACTGCTCTGCCAGGTGTCCTCCTGCAGGTAACTAGAGGTTGCTCCAAGGGCCCCAACCCTGTGATGACACAGTGTCAGGAGTGACAAGTTAATTTCCTGTTTATATTAAAATGACCTTTGTGAGATGTGGGGTGGCACCTCCTGGGTACATGGCTTGCAGGAGAGAGGTGGGAGTTTCTTGATGAGTTCAGTGTCGCCAGCATCGTGTTTCAAAGGGTCCCAGGAGGCTGGCTGTGCCAGTGACTGATTTGCTTCCATGTTTCCTTTGCTTCTTCCAGCTAAGAACAAGCTGAGGGGGCTTGCTCTTTTCAGAAAGTGCAGTCTGAAGGAAGTGTGTTCAACGGAGAGCAGGCTTGTGTGGAGGGGTGAGGGCTTCTGGTGGATGGCTCTGTGGCCACTCTGCAGCGCTACTGAGGGTTCTTGAGCAAAACCGCCACTCAGGCTCACCTTCCCAAACGTCCCAGCATTGTGGAGAAGCCAGAGCTGGCTTCACATGATGTTCGTTTAATGCAATGGATATGTTTAATGCAATGGATATGATTGGTAATTTTATTATACTTGCACAGTAATGTTAAACTTCGGCAGTTGGAATGTTTGTCTTATTTTTTATTTTCCTTTTATAGGAACTCAAAGGGAGGGGAATCCCACAACTCTCTTGAACTCTCTTTATAGTTCAACTAAGTAATTGTAGAAAGACTTTGTGATGGTATTTAACTGCTGTGTCTATAAAGTACCTGGGTTTGAAAAAGCACATCATAGAATCCAATCTTCCAGTCCTTTTTGGGGGTGGGGGGAGGGTACTGGGGATTGAACTCAGGGGCACTCCACCACTGAGCCACATCCCCAGCTCTATTTTGTATTTTATTTAGAGACAGGGTCTCACTGAGGTGCTTAGCTTCTTGCTGTTGCTGAGGCTGGCTTTGAACTTGCGATCCTCCTGTCTCAGCTTCACGAGCCTCTGGGATTTCAGGTGTGCGCCACTGTGCCCAGCTCCTCCAATCCATTTGACGGATGTCAGTGAGGACTTTCTAAGCCTTTGGCCCTGAGCTGGGCACTGGAGACGGCACCAAGCAAAACTGATTTTTGGGGGGAGGAAGGAGGCATGACACTGGCCTGCCACACAGGCACAGTTTAGCAGAAAGCTCCAACCCAGTTACCTAGTTGGGAGGTCAGGGAAGGTCTGCGGGAGAAAGTAATGGTTTGAACAGAGGAACCTAGTGTATCCAGATGGTCTGGATGTGATTTGACACTGACTTCAAGGTGGGCTTTGGCGGCCCTTCAGGTTGTCCAGTTGTATGGTGGAGCTGCAATACACACAGGCAGGGATGCACTGAGTAAGGTAGCATCATGCCCCACCAGCATCACCCTCAAGAACCACTGTGGTCTTCTCAGCCTTGGGATGGAATGCTGTTTCTCCCTTTCCCTAACTCTTCTCTCTTCCCCCTCCCTTACTCCTCCCCCCCTCTCTCCTTGTAGCCCTTTATTTTTTTATTTTCAAATAGGGACTCACTGAGTACTGATGCTGGCCTCCAATTTGCCATCCTCCTGCCTTAGCCTCAAGTAGCTGGGATTACAGGGGTGTGTCCCCATACTGGCCACAATGCTATTTCTTTCTTTTTTTTTTAGAGAAAGAATTTTTTTTTTTAATATTTATTTTTTAGTTTTCGGCAGACACAACATCTTTGTATGTGGTGCTGAGAATCGAACCCAGGCCGCACGCATGCCAGGTGAGTGCGCTACCGCTTGAGCCACATCCCCAGCCCACAGTGCTATTTCTTTGGAGCAGGAATCATAAACTACTGGCCAGATCAGTCAGCTGCCTGGCTTTGTAGTGGGAATTTCATTAGTACAGAGCCACACCCATTCGTACACTTATCTTACCTTCCTAAGTGGCAGCTGAGCTGTTACAGGAGACTGTGGCCCACAGAACCAACAATATTTAGTATCTTGCCCTTTAAAAGGAAAGTTTGCAGCCCTCTGCTGTAGAGCAAATAAAGGAATTAATTTTATATTTAGGGACTATGGTGTGAAGGAAATTGCTATCTTCCTCCAAAGTCAGAGCAGGGAGTGAGATACTGGCACCTTAAAAGATGAGCAGGGCTGAGGAAATCGTTGCTTCTCTCCTGGGATCAGGTGTTCATCAGTGGAAATGAAAGTGGTCTCCCAAAGTACTTAACCCACCTCTACCCTCTATCTGTCTCTTGTTCTGTCTGTGCACCACTGGCCCTGGGGTTCAGGAGACCACCCGATGCTATGTTCCTTCAGTCCAGGGGGTGAGGGTGGGTCAGGCTTACTGTGCAGGTAGTGATGTTCCTGGACTGAGAGCCACCGAGATCCCAGTGATGGTAGTAGGCACACCAGGAAGAGAGTGGGGAAGACCCTGTGATGACTGTCCTGAGCTCCCACAGCGTGTCCTGTGGTTACTAACAGTGCAGTCTCAAGGACACGGGCCATGTAGTCTGTAAACCAATTCCGTTCATCTAAATTTTGGGGTGGAATTAGTTTATTTGCATTTAATTATAAGTTTGATTCAATTGGACAGTTGTAAGGTGGCCATGCCCGTGTGGTCTCTGATTCCTGCCTCCTGGTGTCCATACCTCTGTGGGATTCCTCTCCCTTTGAGTATGGACAGGACCTATGACTCCAATGTGGGGAAGGCAGGGGATGTCACTCCCAGGGTGAGGTTATTGAGCTTATCTTGCCAGCAGACTCACTCTGGAGACATTCTTGAGCTGAGGGCATCTTCCATCCTTCAACCAGCAAGGGCTGGGGCCCTTAATCCTCTCTGGGTAGGGGGCAGACAAATGGCTTCCCTCCACCCTGTAGGTTTCCTGATGGCACTACGATTAAATTGACATAAAACAGATCAGCAAGAAGTAAACCATGTTTAGTTAGGCAGGCACAGGCGTCCCACCAGGCAGAACCGGGAGAAGTGCTGTTCAGGAAAGAGCAGGGCTAGGGCTCCTGTCGGGGTGAGGGAGGAATCCTGCTTACTTTATAGAGTCTCTCAGGCCATGGAAGTCTGAGCAGCTTCCTAGCGTACCCCTTTACCAGTGTAGCTTTTCTTTATGGGTGCCAAGTTCTTCCATAAAGACAGAGCTTTACTGTGGTCTGTGAGTCAGAATAAACCTGCCAAAGAAGTCTGTTTCAGGTGGCACATTTTGGTCTCCTGTAATCACTTTTAGACCCTTCCCTGGTGGCACCTACAGGCAAGCGCTGTGCCCATAGCACCTGACTGCAGCCTCAGGGAGATCTGACTGTGCTGTGCTGGGATCCTGACCCCCAGAGCCTGCGAGGCAGGTGGCCACTGCCAGCTGCTCAATCTGTGGTATTTCGTTATGCAGCAATAACAAAGCCTTTAAGAAGGTCACTGCCAGGTGTCACTGCTACATATTTAACATTATAAAAATCCTGGGCTGGGTTTGTGGCTCAGTGGTAGAGCACTTGCCTAGCATGTGTGAGGTACTGGGTTCGATCCTCAGTACTGCATATAAATAATAAAAATAAAGATCCATTGACAACTAAAAAGTAAAAACAAACAAAAAACCCTGGTCAACCCTGGGAACCTGCACTAGGTATTTCCCCCTTGAAACTTGTCCTTGGGGCTGGGGTTGAAGCTCAGTGGTGGAACACTTGGCCTGGCATGTCTGAGGGGAGGCCCTGGGTTCCATCCCCAGCATTTTTTACTCCCCGCTCCCCAAAAAAGTTGTCCTTAGATTATTGAGTCACTTAGCCATTACAGTGAAATGCACCTGAAGTCCAGCTCCTTGGGAGACCGGGTGGGAAGATTACTGGGACCTGGACAACTTAGGCAGATCACGCACATCTCAAAAGAAAAAGAAAAATTATTATGTTACTTGACAAATGGAATATGGAGATGGTAGCTTAGATAAAATTATGGCATCAGTTATTAAATTTAATGAAGTTGATCAGTGGAATGATAGGAAAAAATATCCCTATTCTTGGTAATTGTTTGTGAAGTATGTAAAGGAACAAGGCACTTGTGCAAAAAAGCTTAATTTCATGACTGCGAATTCTCTCTCTCACTACTCTCAGCAGCCTTAGTGTGTCCTGCCTCCATTTGCTAATGAGGAGGGGAGATTTGATGTCCATGCTTTCAGAGCTCGCAAGTGATGAAGTCAGACTTTGCAGCAAGCAGAGCCCCAGCCAGTGACTGCAGAATTTCAGCCCCAGGTGCTCTTCCCTCAGCTGAGCACCAGGGAAGGTTTAACCCAAGCCCTAATGTGACACCACCTGGATGGAACATCTGAATCTCTGTTTTGAAGAGCTTCTAAATCTCTGGTTCCCTTTTTCTTCTTACTGGGCCAAGCCACATGTGACACTGACACAGTATTTCTGGCAAGCCACTCATAAGGAGATGCCCTGAACACAGTGGAGGAGGGGACCCTGCACACCACTGCTCCAGTCTGTCACTGAGGGACATGCAGCGGGTAGGCTAGCCTGACTGTCCTCCCAAGAGTCAGCCCCAGCTCCAAGACAGTGGCTCCTGGGGACCTTAGGACCCCTTCACTCATTGCTCATGAACTACTCTTGCCAGTGAATCCCCGTCAGGGCCTGCTTTCTTCACTTGAACTTCAGGGGCCCCTCTTGCAGAGTGTGAGGCCATGTTCATGATGACATTCCATGGAGGGATTTCTGATGTCTTGAGTGTCCTGTAGCCTGTTGGTCTAGTGACTGTCCTTCCAGACCTACCCTGTTTCATTCATAAAAAGCAGGGGAAACAGTAACACCAAACCCTAGTGTCCCTGTGGCCCGTGGCTGATGTTTGCATGGTGGTGCCTGGGCTGGGCAGTGGGCTACTGCGCCCCCATCGCTGCTGCCAGAAACAGGCGGGTGGAAGCAGACTTCTGTTATGGCATCAGTTTCTTCAGGGGTTATTTCTGTGTTAATTGTAGTTCCTGAAAACAGCACTCTGGGCTATATTAATAATTTAGCTTCCCCAAGAAATATCTTTAATATGAATTTATTGGAGTATTGATTTTTCCTGAGGTATAGATGTTGAGGGTTTTTTAAAATATATTTTTTAGATGTAGACGGACACAACATCTTTATCCTGTTTACTTTTATGTGGTGCTGAGATTGAACCCAGAGCCTCACACATACTAAGCAAGTGCTCTACCGCTGAGCCACAACCCCAGCCCTGTATTGAAAGTTTTTTTTTTTTTTAAGAACATTGTAGATTTTGTAAAATGAAAGTTGAAGACTCGGTTCACAGTTACTTTACATCTGCCTCGAGAAGCAGTACTGGGAAAAGCTACATCTTCTCTTGGGTTCATATACTTTCTTCTAAGGGATAAAACTTGCCCCTGGTAAACTCAGAGCCAACCAGCTGCAGCTCAGTCACAGTCGGGCTTGTGTCCTGCACTCTGACCTCGCTTGCTTTGACTGTCTATTGATTATGTGTTTCTCGTTGCCTAAATGAAGACTTGCCATTGGGTGAATTGTTTTGTAACTTTTCACATTAGCTTTGTGGTTCTCTTTGACCTTACTTCTGAGCAGAAGCCGCTGTGAGTGTGTTGCACCGATTATTAGGCTAGTTGTTTTAACTCATGGAGATGGACTGCGGCTTGTGTGAAAACTCTGGCTTTTGCTTTTACTCAAGGGCTCAAACCCCTGTGTGGTTCTAACAGGGGCTTGACATGGAGTGAGCAAGATGGGCTGGAGCGGACCTAGACTCTTGTTCCGGTCGGGCTCTGTAGCAGCTGGACCGCTGTTTGCCTTCTGTGGCCACGCCTCCTGTACCCTCCCCAGCCTGCCTGGGTGGGAGAGAGGAGGGAGAGCTCTTGGCAGATGCCTTTTGCAGGACCCTTCAGTGTAAGGGAGGGGGGTCATTTTAGTCCCATTTTTAGCATTATGGTAGTTTGCGTCTTTCCTCTTAGGGTAGAGCATTTTAGCTTTTGTTTTTGCTTTTGCATTTCCTGTGTACAACTCCTGAAGCAAAATGGATTGCTAAAAATGCCACTTGGTGTTTGTTATTTTGTGCCTAGAATAACATTCAAGACCTTTGAAACTGTGAGCACTAAAATAGTTTTAGGAGAAAGAAATGTCATCTCTGATACTCTTTTCTATAATTTTTTTAGAATGTTTCTAGTTGACTTTGTTTTTAGGTAATTGGGCCTACATAGGGCTGGGAGTGTTAACTCAGTAGTAGAGTACTTGCTTCACATGCACAAGGCCCTGGGTTCCATCCCCAAGACGACCCTCTTTCCATATGCACACCTGTTTCTTTCATCAATAGCGATGCAGTGACATTTTATGTGAGCATCTTGCATTTCCATTTGTATGCAGAATATTGGGGATTAAACCCAGAGCCTCATACACACTTGGCAAGCACTTTAGCACTGAGCCACATCCCCAGCCCATGAGTGCCTTATTTTTTTAAAAAAGTACAGTAATTTTTGGAAGAAGATCATGGCTGAAGATGAGAGCTGCTAGAAAGTACAGCTGGGCCACTTATACAGTGACCAACTAGCAAACAAGCCATGTGCCCTTCCACATGAATGGAGCTTGCATGTGGCCCACCACAGGGCAGACTTGGGTTATTCCCGGGGGTCCTGAGTACCTAGTGCATAGTAGACATTTGGCAGGTATTTGCTGGATAATGGAGCAGTGTGGCATGTAGGGAAGGGTGGAAAGGGTCAGCAAGGCTAGGCTTCAGACCCAGTGGGCTCCCTGTCTCCTAGAGGACTTGGTCACATCAATTGCTGAGCCCACCTAAGTTTCTGATCGATGGTGGTGCAAGAGTGTGCATCTCTAAGTCCTTTCACGGGGGCAGTGACTGCTGTAGGCTCAGGACCACAGTAAGAACCACTGGCATAACCTAATGCTCTCAATTTCCAGATGAGAAAGGAGTCTCAGGGAAATGGTGCTGTGCCTGCTTGACACCACTGAAAGCCAGGTCTCCTCCCATTTCAGGGATGAGAACTGTATTGCAGTGTCCCCAGACTGGCACAATGCTGTGGTGGTGACCCCATGCTCACTTCTTTCTTGAGATCTAGTCCTAGCCAACTGGCAACCTTGGAACAGAACAAAAGGACTTGGTTCCAGCTATCAGTTAGTTCTGCATGCCCTATATCAGCCACCCTGTATCACCCAGTGATATCCACCACCAATGGAAGGAAGGGGTTCCATTGGAAGCTGAGTGAAGCCCCGTGATTGTTCAGCAGTTACACTCCCAAAGTTCCTTCCCATGTTGGAGATCTCATCATGGTACCTGGGGAGTCAGCTGCCCTGCGGATTCCTGGCCACTTTGTGGGGGTACTCTGAAGGCCCTCATTTGCTCACTGCCCTTCTCTTTCCTCTGGAGTAGGGGGAGGTTCTTACAGCCCTTTCCTGTCCATGGCTTTCTTTTTTTATTATTATTTTCCTTCCATGGTACTGCCATGCCATCTACCCAGCACCTGCCCACCTAAAAGACGTGGTCACTGACTTAGGTGTCAGGAATATTCGGTGAGCTTATACTCAGCCAAGTAGTGTCTATGCTCAGGCTTTCCCAGTTGTTGTGTAGCTTTGGACCTGGTCTTTTTCTCTGAGCTTTAGAAAGATGAAAGATGGCCTGCCTGGCAGGGCTGGCAGTGGGTGCTGCCCACGTTGCAGGCTAGTGCTAGAGCGCAGTGTGAAAGGGATGGGCCCTGCTCACCTTCACTCTTCTTCTTTACCCTCCCCCCAGGGGGTGTCCCAGGACACGCTTTGGATTTAGCCTTGTGGCCTTGTACTTTAAGACAAAGTTGGGAGAATTCATTTTTGGCTAGGCATCTCATCACCAGAACGTTGGGAACAACGGGATCGCTTGGTTGGAGGAAAGATGGCTGGGTGGAAGGCTTCCGCCTTGGATACTGTATTTAGATTTCTGAATTAGCGCTTTTGGCAGCAGAGAAGGAAGCATATCCTGCACCCCAGAACCACATGATGTAGCATTCTCGGGAGGCTGTGAGGCTTCCTGACCCAGTAGGACTCATGCAGCCCCATTGCCGTGCTGGCGCTTATATGCCCTGGCCTCCCAGGACAGCTTCTACCAGCTCTCTGGTACGCCTGACTCACTGTGCTCTTGCCTCTCCATGCACTCAGGCATGCCCTCTTCAGGCCACATACCCCTGCCCACCTGTGGCCCATGGAGAGGCCTGAAGGCGTGCTTTTTCTTGACTGCCTTGCTACCCTGCTTCACTTTCAGGTCCCTGCATCTCCCTAGAAACCATTTCTCAAGAGCCTGCTGAGAAGCCCATCCCAAAGTTTAAGTGTTAGCTGGGGAGGCCCCTGCTTCCCCAGATTAGGCTGGGAGTCTGGCCCAGCTTCACAGTCATCACTCCTGATGTGTTTCATGCCTGCCCTCCCTGACCCTCTGAGTATTTGTGCCCATCTGCCTGCCTCCCCTACTTCCTTCCACTGTTCTCCTCCACCCAGGGGATCTTTCTTTCAGAGGAGGGTTGACCCACACCCACACCTCCCCAGGCTCCTGCTAGGTCCTGGCTGGCAGATGGGGCAACTGTGTATAGATGAGTTGTTTCCTGAACTAAATTCAGAGATCCAGATTCTTTGGTTCCTGAGGAAGAGGGACATTAGTGGTGGCCTTTTGCACACTGGGGAGCTGGCCTAGGGCCAGTTTATGACACAGAGGTCTGAGCTCATGTTTATGTCAGGTTGATTTCCTTGAGTAAAAGACTAGGATTTTAAAACCTGAGAGTGCTCTGTAAGACTGGAAAGAAGCAATTGTGAATTTTAGCTATTTATTTATTTATGTGTGTATGTATGGTCTGGGGCTGGAATCGAGAGGTGCTCTACCCTTGAGCTACATCCCTAGCCCTTTTTTATTTTTTTACTTTGAGACAGGGTCTCTGTAAGTTGCTGAGGCTGGCCTCAAATTTGTTGTCCTCCTGTTTCAGCCTCCCAAGTTGCTGGGATTACAGTTATGCACAGACTATACTATTTTAGCATTTTATTTTTTTAATTGGTTTTATTTTTTAAATACATGACAGCAGAATGCATTACAATTCTTATTACACACATAGAGCACAATTTTTCATATCTCTGTTTGTATATAAAGTATGTTCACACCAATTCATGTCTTCATACGTACTTTGGATAATGATGTCCATCACATTCCACCATCATTGCTAACCCCCTGCCCCTCTCTTCCCCTCCCACCCCTCTGCCCTATCTAGAGTTCATCTACTCCTTCCACGCTCCCCTCCCTACTATTTTAGCATTTTAGAATTAGCCTTTTTTCATGGTTGGTTTAGGTTCTCTGCTCTCAGAACTTCATGTTGAAGATAAAGTGACAAGCAGCCCTTTGAAGCAATCCAGACTTTCCTCAAGCTTCAGGACACAGAGTTCTGTAGTAATATTTTTGTTTTGATGAAAAATTTAAAAATACTAAGCTCAACCCCCGCCACAAAGAATACAAAAATATTATTATAAAGAAAGTAGACATATTTCAATCCCTGCTCTGTGGTAGTTCTTAAATTTGCAAAGACAATTAGAACCAAATGTGCTTTAAAAGGTAGCCTCAAAAAACGTGCATACTTTCTGGCTCCATAATGCGCTTCTTCAAAGTATCCATACCCATTCGCTGCTGCAGCCACAGCTCTTGTGCGCCTACAGGCATACTTGCTGGTCCTTTTGAGTTGCATGTCTTTGTAGCCAAGGATCCCTTAGTTCTAAGGACACGGTGACTGGAGACGCCAGTCACAGAATGAAAGCTGTCTTTTAGAAGATATGGCCATGGTGGTTACACCCAGGGCCGGTCTTCCTGGAAGAGAACAAAGCAGCAGATTTTCTTCATGGTCTCTTGATGGCTCTTGGAAATTTCCGTTGAACACTGTGGCATTGCCCTTCCTCCTGCTTCCCTCCCTAAGGAAGGAGCTGTTGTGACCCCGCACAGGTGGGGGTCCTCATGGACAGGCGTGTCCTGCTTTCTTCAGACCAGAGGACCTGTGCTCGGGGCTGCTTATTTTCCCAGTTGATTGTGTTTTCCTGTTTAGAAATCTCAAGGTTTTCCATCTCAAATGTAAAATGTGGTTATCATTTTAGAATATGCTGGAGGGACTTTAAAGTTACTTTGTTTTCTACTGAGGATACAGTTAATCCACAGGTCAGGTCAGCAGTGGAATCTGGCCCCAGACTGCAAGCTCTGGGCCTGTTCCTGAGCAGAACCAACCTGAGGCCACCTGGCTTGGTTGGGTTAACATCTCCTTCTCCCTTTTAGAAATTCTGCATTAAAAATCACTGTTTATGCTTTGTGTTTCCCAGATTAACACAAAGGTTGTGTCCAGATCTGCTTTCTTCTGACTGTGAGGCCCGTGGTGTGTGCACACCCTCTCACCCAACACCCTGTCTTTCTGACCCACTGTCCTCCCCTCTGGAGAATACTGTTGCCAAGCAGTTACTCCAGGGCAAAAGGCACATTTTTTCCCCAGCCCAGAGTAGGTGTTAAGCAAACACTACAGCTATGTAAAAGTAAGTCGTTCAGCAGGAGGAAGAGTAGCCCAAACCTTGTTCCTCCACTCTGGATGGAACATGTCATCACACAGGCCAAAACACAGCAGGTCTTTGGGAAGCACTTACCTACTCTGACTGGTGTTCTGAGTGGCACAGGCTCAGAACACCCCTGGGTTGGCTGAATTTCCTTGCTGGGGTGATTGGTCACTTGGACTTTGGTGGCTAGAACTGATGGGTCATAGCCTCCCCTGATGTCGGTAATGCAGGCCTGCTGGGCACAGATTTGTTTGTTCCCCAGCAGGAGAGGCTCATCCTAGGTGGGGTGGATTCCCCCGGCGTGTCTCCTTCCACGTGCCCTTGCTGTACTGGGCACACCCACCCTCTTCTTCAGCTGAGATTCGGAATATTGTAGCAGCTTTACCTTTCTTCCTAAGACCCTGTCTTCTGAGCCAGCTTACTGCAGTCTCCTGCAGGTTTGTGAAAACCCAGGTTCAGTAGAGTCAGGAGTCCCCTGTCGGATGGGCTGGAGAGCTGGAGACAGTAACTATCATCGAAGGCCCAGCCCTTGCTCTGTCAGATGAGAGAATCAGGACACTGGTTTTTCAGAAAATAACCCAGAGAAAAAGAATTTAAATCCTTTGTGACTTGGTCATGGTCTAAAGTCTTTGGACACCATGATAACTTCCCATAAGCTAATTCTCCCTTAGAAATGGCGCCCCTTTGCCTTCACCTCAGTTCCAGGACCTGCCCAGGAAGCTCAGCCAGCATCATGGTGACTTGGTCAAAGGTTGTGGTCCCTACCAACCCTGACCTGCAGCAGCACCTCTGAGTCCAGGAAAAGGGAGAGCTGTCTCAAGCCAGTTATGGCTGAAGTAAGTCTCAAGAATTCAGCTATACCACCTGGGTGCCTCTGGCGTCTTGTGTTTCACTTCATAGTTTAAGCTGTGGAGTTGATTTGGGGACCTGCCGGTGGGTGTTACTGTAGCAAAGGTTAGCAGTGGAGTACTGGCCCCAGGTGGCCAGGGCCGCTTTGAATCTCCCCAACTCCACACCCCGCTCAGCCTGGTGTGTGCTGGGCAAGTGCTCTACCACTGAGCTACATCCCAGCCCTTTGTATTTTTCATTTTGAGACAGTCTTCCAAGTTGCCCAAGTGGACCTCAAATTTGTGATCCTCCTGCTTCCACTTCCCAAGTGTCTGGGATTATAGACCCAGACCTGGGTGAGCCTCCTCTTTTTCACAGCCAGATCCACTCTGTTTGGAGGACTCAGTTCAGGGCTTCGCTTGTGAACTTTTTCTGGATCTCTCAAAAGTAGCCTTTTTGTGTTGTTAGCATTCGGTTCTCTCCACAGGCATGGCTCTACTTCCCTTTAGCTTTTGTAGGAAGGGTCTATATTTCTGTTCAGCTCCACAGCTACTTGCTGTGCAAATCCCCAGGTCTGGGCTGGTTGAAATAGCTCAGCCAAGCTGTATTCAACCCAGGGGGTGGGCCTGAATTTGATATTAAAAAAAAAAAAAAACATTTATTTTTTAGTTGTAGATGGACACAATACCTGTATTTTATTTTTATGTGGTGCTGTGGATCGAACCCAGCGCCTCACGCGGTAGGCAGGTACTCTACCTCTGAGCCACAACCCCAGCCCCTGAATTTGATTTTTTAACTTTGTTTCATTGAGCAAGATGCCAAACTCCCAGCTTGGAGAAGACAGGTATCTGCCTTCCTCTGACCTATGTGGGCCCTCTGACAAGCAGAGCCTGCCTTCTGTGGGAAGACTGGCTGTTTTAAAATAGGAGACATAAAGGGTACAGCGGCTGAGGGAGAACAGACCCCCCTTCTCCAGCAGCATGCCAGTTCCTGCCCTGAGGATTCTCAGATAAGCACCTGAGGGATTTTGTTGAGATGAGGTCTCCCCACATTGTCCAGAACGCTGGGGCTCTCTGCCTCAACCTGCTGAGTACTGCCCAGGCAAGTTTTTGAAGAAAAGATTCCCCTGGATTTTCCCTGAAGCACTGTCCTTGATGAGGTAGATAATTTGGAAGGAGATGGAGGAGTATTAGGGCCAGGAGAGAGGATGGCTATCTCGTAAGAACACATTGCTGAGCACCGTGGTACACGCCTATAATCTCAGTAACTCAGGAGGCTGAGGCAGGAAGTTTGCAAGTTTGAGCTTAGCAATTTAGCAAGACCTGTTTCAAAATAAAAAAATAAAAAGGGCCAGGTGTGATGGCACATGCTTGTAATCCCAGTCGCTCGAAGTCTTGAGGCAAGAGGATCATAAGATCAAGGTTAGCCTCAGCAATTTAACAAGGCCCTAAGTGACTTATCAAGACTCTGTTTCTAAATGAAATATTTTTTTAAAGGTGGGGATGTGGCTCAGTGGTTAAGTGCCTTTGGGTTCAATAAGTAAATAGGACTAGGGGTATAGTTCAGTGGTAAAACATCCCTGCGTTCAAATTCTCAATACCCTAAAACAAAACAAAGCAAAAAACACCACATTGCTGATGAGCCTTTTAATCGGTATTATAGCCTATTAATCACTGATCCCAGATGGTTAAGGTATAAATTCAGTGAGAATGGAGCCTTTCTGACTTAGGAAAACCCCTGTCCCTGCTTCTTTTAGCAACCTCCCAACTCCAGGCACCCCTGAAGTACAAGTTCTTCCCCAGCCCATTGTTTAAAATGAGTCAGGCTCCACCTACGACCACCCACGCCCCCAGTTGGGAGAGCCAGTGTGTGATTGTGGCCTCTTCCTTCTAGGCCTGAGTGATTTACCAGGTGCCAAACAGCCAGCCCTCTGTGTGCCCCTGCTGGGCCCCGCCATCTGGTTCTGCTCTTTGAGAGGGGTGAATCACTTTTACAAGCCACACTGGCCAAAAAGTCTTCCTTTGGTCTTGAGGTGACTTGCTTCCCTAGTGATAGAGGCTATGAACACATCTAACAAACAGGCTTTGGCTTTAAAGAGGGGTATGGGAAGCTGGACCTACTGGGACGTGTGCCATCCAGGTAGGGAGCTGTGGGGACAGCTGGTGGTCCTCGAGGTGAGTGCCTGCCCGTATTAGGTGCTGGCTTGTCAGAACAGAACACTGACATGGGCATGAAGCCCTCCCTCCTGAGCTTGTATTCTGCCCAGTTTGAACTACCCGTGGGTGTTCCCCACTCTGGATTCCTGTCCTCAGCCGCAGCTCCCCTGCCTGTGAAGTGAGGGCATGGGATGCCCTGAGGACCAGCAGGGTGAAATGGGCAAGGCCTTCGGATATGGATGCATGCTGTCAGGGTGTGGTCCTAGCTGCTGCTGCTCTATCAGAGGCAGGTGCATGTGTGACAGAGGCTTCAGCACACAAAGGGGACCCATGCACTTGCCTGGGGAGGAAGTGGGTGGGATTTCAGGCTCTAAGTCAATGATATTCTGGCTTTGCCTGAACCGGCATGGCTTCATATTTTTGTCCCAAGATTTCTTGAGTCCTTAAGAGCTGCTGATGGGCTATTAGACCACCTGTGGCTGAAACTTGAGAGCCAGAGCATTGGTGAGGTCACCAGCACTGAGACCAGATGTCTCTTCTTTCAGCCCTCAGAGCACTTAAATACTGTGTGGAAGTTGCCCCATGTGTCGAAGGAGCATCTGTGGGAGGCTAATTGATACCTTTGTCCATGACTGAGGATGGAGCTGGCCTGGCCTTGTCTAGGGGGACCCCAGTCCTCAGCTGGTGGCTCCTTGCCCTGCCACCTTGTAAGTGGGTGGCATCTTGGTGTATGTGGAGTGAGTGACTGAGGATGCCTCGCAGTGCTTGCCCTGCCTTATATGACACCATCAGTTGCCCTGAGTGATGGTGAGGAGGGGACTGTACAGTGGCCCCTGCCCCTTCACATTCCTCTTCTCCTGGTGAGCTCATTGCAAGGTTCCCTGGTGCTGGGACTATGGCTCCCAGCTCCTTCCCTGCTACTCAGGAAGCACATAAATGAATCATTTTCTCACTGACAAATGAAAATATAGTTTCTCATGGGAACATTAGGGGTGGCCTGACAGCCCAGTCCTAAGAGTCCCCAGGTGAGCCCTGCAGAGGTGGAGGGAGGCGCTGCCATGGCCTGCACCTGCGAGCTCTTGTGTTTCTGTTTGGCCTCACTGCACCACATTAGGTAGCTTTTGTTGGTGGCCAATGCTGAAGGGGCAGGCTGTGGTGACCCCGGCGAGGGCTGTTTGGGTTCTGGAGTGACCTGCTGCTTCCACCTCTCCTGCCTGGACCTGACAACAATCCTAAGGGAGAAGGCTGCTCCAGACAGCTCCACCCCAGGGACAAAGATCAGGCATACTGTGCTTCCTGTGTTATCTGGACCCCAAGTGCTTTTGCCCTGCCTGTGCTGTGCTTACGGTGGTGGGGTGAGTGTGGTTACTCAGAATAAATAAGCTCTGTTTTACCATCTCTTGTTTTTTCATTTTGTCTCTGGAAATGAAGCTGGAGCAATGATTCATTCACATTTCCAGAAGCCTGTGGTTTTAACCTCAAGGTTAGTCCCACCCAGTAATAGGAAAGAAATGCTTCCTTGGAGCAGGCTGCCATGGGGACAGTGACTTTGAGAGTCTCAGACACCTGCTAGTACATCATCTTGAGTCTGCTGGGGGAAGAGGGTTTAACCATATGACCTTGGCCAAGGTCCTTGACTCCCCATGACCTGCTTTGTTCATCTGTGGATGGTGATGAGAACCATTCCCTTCCTGTGCTGGGGAGAGGGGGAGTGTGGAGGGCTCCCCACCTGTGCCCACCTCTGGGCTCCACGGCAGCTCTGTCCCGTTTCTTCCCTCTTTCCTCATGACTGGCTGGCTCCTGCTTGTCAGGAGGTGAATGAGGCTGAGGAAGGGCCTGGTGTAGGTTGGTGTCTTCAGAGGCGACTCTGATAGGAAGGGCAGGGGCTCCCCAGGAGGTCATGCATGCTCTGTTCATGCCCAAAGTTAGTATCTACTTAAGTCCTATCAGATACCAAAGTCATTAAAGTTTCCTTCAGTTTTTAAACCTTCTTTATTAAGAAGTAGTAGCTGTTCACTCACTGGTGGCATTTATCCTGAAATGGAGTATTTGGGTTACAGCAGGTGGTATGTACTAAATGCTTACCACCATGCTTACCGTGCTGTAACTTCACATGGAGTTCAGTGTCCAGCCTTCTGACAACCTGGTGAAGTCAGGATAGCTATTGCCATTTTACACTGAGGGGTCTTGGCTTCCATCAGAGATGTGGGTAGGTAAGGCATGGTTGTGGGGCTGTCCTGGGCTGTGGGGGGCTCAGCATGGCTCCTTTCAACTCACATCCCCAGCAGTACCACCTGGTGGGAGAGCCACCATCAGTGTTCTTTGTCCCAGCCTCAGAGAAAATCAGTTCACACTGTTGGCAAGCTGAGACTTTGAGGGTTCTGCTGTTGACAACAGAAGGCTGCTGCTTCTCAGCCTTTGCCTAGGTCTCATGTAGTGTTTCCTCCAGCACTGTCCCTAACCAGGTGCCATTTGGGCTGAGATCCTGCAGGAGCGCAGGTGGAATGTGGTGGGGAGGAATTCTGGCCTGGAGCCGAGCAGCCTGCATTCTGCAGCTGCACCCCCTCAGTCCACGGCCTGGAAGCAGCTAAATCCAACCCAGCTCCAGCCACTTTCTTTCAAGAAATCAAAGGAGTGGGCAGGAACTTCCTGGGCATGAAGCTGAGGGCTAGAGCTGCCTGCTCTAGAGCTGGCAGTGGCCATGTGGGTGAGGCATCAGGAGTATAAAATCCACACCAGTGTAGTTTGGAAGAAAAGCAAGGTGCAGTAACTCATCAGTGGTAGTTATATAAATCATCTATTGATGTAATATTTTAGATATTTGTTAACTAAAACCTTTTCTTCTTTTTATTTCTTTTCTTTGATTGTTTTTTGTCTGTTTGTTTTGTTTTGTTTTTGGTGGTACTGGGGGGTTGAACCCAGAGGTGCTCTACCACTGAACTATATCTTCAGCACTTTTTATTTTATTTTGAGACAGGGTCTTGCTAAGTTGCTAGGGCTGGTCTTGAACTTGAACTTGAACTTAATCCTCCCGCCTCAGCCTCTAGGATCACTGGGATTATGAGCATGTGCCACCATGCCCAGCTTAACTAAAAGTATTTTTAAATTGCACCTGTGGCTTTCATTGAGCTTTTGTTGTCTAGTACTGGCCTAGAGAGCCTGTTATCCTCTAAAGACTTAGGGGAAGAGGGTGGAAGAGACAGTTCTCATCTGCTCACTGCAAGGGCTTGAACAACAAACATGCTGTTAACTGAATTGACCAGATCTAAGCACCCCTCCAAAGGAACTCCCAAGTGAGTTGTCTACTCCTTGTGTGTTGCCAGTACTTGGAAGAATGACCTTAAAAATGATATAAACTGTCTCCTCTCCACCTCTGATCAGGCATCACCTTTGGTGGATGGAGTGTGTAGTTACTGGTGTTGTAGTATTCACTCGTCAATTTTGTGTGTTTCCTGGCAAGCACTCACTGTGCCCCCTGCATGCTCATTATTGGGCTAAGTGCCAGAGTACAAAATGAATAAGACTTATCTTCTTTGGGGCCTAAAGGGGACAGTAAATAGAACCCTTTTTCTCTTCTCTGAATTCTGAAAGTTGGAAGACAGATAGATGGAAACCAAAGTATCACTGTAGTTTCTGGTACAGCCTTGGCTTTGAAGGTGCCACTTGCTGGAGAGCCCAGTGAGCTTATTATGTTGAGCCCCTGGAGAGACTGACATTACTCCTGGTCCAGGCTGGCCCATGCCTATCGTATGGAGAACACTGAACCTGTCAGTGAAACCAGCTTGCAGACCAAGAAGCCCCCAACTGACTGCTTCTCTGTCTTGTGGCCCACGTCACTGGCCCTCCTCCACCATCTCCACCCCAGATGATAGGTTGGTGATGCCTGCTTCTGCATTCATGTAAACAGAATGGATGTGCATGTACCTTTCTGTGGCTAGCTTCTTTCTCCTCCATGAGATCAGCCAGTCACAGTGCTGCCCAGGACTCATGTGTGAACCTGCCTGATCCCCCTTCCTGCCACATGCAGGCCCTTGGACAGTGCTGTGCAGAATGTTCCAGTACTTGTCTTATAGACTGAGGGTCTATAAGGGTAGCCGTGGCTATCAGCAAGAAGCTGTGGGAGAAGTGCCTCAATATGTTTTTAGATGTAGATGGACACAATACCTTTATTCTGTTGGTTTTTATGTGGTGCTCACATGTGCCTCACATGTGCTAAGCAAGCACTCTACCATGGAGCCACAACCTCAGCCCTCTGTGGGTTTTTAATGCCTGGTTTCCTGATGACAAATGCAGTTGAGCACCTTATGTTTGCTTATCAGCCATTTGGGTGTCAGCTGTTATAAGATATCTCCAATTCTGAATGTATTTTTGATCCTTACCAGTTATGCATATACAAGCAAGATGGTTCTGTCAGATTGGAGCCCTAACCCCAGGCACAGCCTAGCTTCTTCATTGGCAGTAGGGTGCTATGGGGCCAGCGCCCTGTACCTGACCTCTTCTGCAGCTGCCTGGAGCCTCGCTGCTGACTGCACCCAGCCCAGCCTGGCACAGGGCAGCTTGCCAGCCTCTCATTGAACTTTGGGTGCTCATCCTCTTTGACCCAGCAGTTCTAGTTCTCAGTCGGTCTTGTTGCACAAGAGCACAGAGGCAGGCATGTGGGTGTGAATCAGTACAGTGTTATCTGGAGAGCCGAGGACAGAGTCAATTCAGCTAGGAGACTGAAAGCTGGTGGTATGGTCTACCTCAGCCATTGGGTGTACTCACAGGGGGAATGCTCACAGTGGTCATTAAGATGAAAAGATAAACAAAGGCCAGACACAGTGGCCCACACCTGTAATTCCAGCAACTCTGGATGCTGAGACAAAAGAATTGCAAGTTCAAGACCAGCCTGGGCAAGTTAGGGAGATCTTGTGTCTCAAGAATAAAAAGGGCTGGGGATGTCGCTCAGTGATAGAGCATTACCTAGCAGGCCTTGGGTTCCATCCTTAGCACCTAAAACAACAACAACAACAAAAATTCAGCTCTGCCATATGGGAGTTATGAGGGATTTTCACTTTCTGTTCTATTTTTTCAGCATTTGGATTTTTATGAGATTGTTTTATCTTTGTTGTTGAAAAAGAAAAAAAGGTACAAGTAGCGTTTTCATTAGTACCATCCATGGTGTCAGTAGACTTGATGAACAAAGGGTAATATGAATGGAGTTCCCTGTCAGAGAGCCTTTGGTGTTGCAGAACTTCAAATACTGTTTTGCCTCTGTTTTAACATGAATAGTTCTATACCAAGTAGCATAGAGAATCTTTTAATGTGGAAATTTTTAAGAAAAAAATGAAACACCAGGTTGCTTTTGGCTCTACTTGACTGGACTATTTTTAGCTTTTGCCTTATTCAGAGTTGGCAGAGCCCTGGCACTTTACCAGATGACAGTCACGGCTGCTGTCTATGAAACGCTCAGCTACCACTCCAGGAGGAAGTTGGTCTGCAGTTAAATATCTCTGCTGTAGGTGAGGAGAAGTGAGAGAGAGAGAGGCCCAGGGAGGTGGCCAAGCTCACGTTAAACTAGACTGCCTGGCTCTGCAGCCCTGTGCTAACTGCAGTGCTCTCAACCCCTCCACCCACCCTCACCTTCAGCCTTAACGTTGCAGTCCATAAGGTATTAGACAAGTGAACATACTTTTAGGGAATCCAGAAGCCACATATTACAGTTCTTCCCAATACCCTCAAGTCACTTCTGTACTATAGTGTTGTGACGCACCTGGAGAGTGGGAGATGCGGATTAAGTGTGCCATCTGTAGACCCCTCCCAGGGCTACAGCTCTGAGCCCAGTGTATGTTAGATAAGCAAATATTATCTGTCCCTGAGTTTCTCAGATTGACTGCAGTCATTTTGGAATTGCCTCAAAGTGTCATCCACCATGACCTTGACTCTGTGGTCCATTGTGTGGGTGATGTGTAGAGACTTGCCCATCCTGTGATTAAATTAAGCCCTGACAGAAACCCCTGCTAAGTTGGGATCCCAGCTGCTGCTGCAAGTGACATTTAAAAGAGGGCTGGTTGAAATGTACATTTGTCAGTAACGGGCAGATGGTGGTTAGGCCTAGCTGAGGGGTGAGTTGAAGATCTAAGAATGAAATATTAGCACCTGGCAGACCACTTTGGAAGAAGGTGGGGTCTTCATGTGGTTTTGTCCTGCTTGGGTTTGTGTGTATATATATATTAGTTGTAGAGGGACACAATATATTTATTTATTTATTTTTATGTGGTGCTGAGGATCAACCCAATGCCTTATACATGCAAGGCCAACACTCTACTGCTGAGCTATAGCCCTAGCCCCCTGCTGGGGTTTTGCTGAGACACAAATGTGTGAGCAGGCCTCCTCCCGGCCTCCCCTTTCTCTCTAGGTGGAGGATCTGCAGTCCTTGCCAGTTTTCCAAATACCTGACTGTGGCTGGTAGCTAGGAGCGTGTATGCAGAAATCGTTTATGATGCCATGTCAGTGAAGAGGTGATGAGCAGATGAGTCCCCTGGAGCCTCTGGCCTTTTCCAAGCAGCAGTGGGGCTTTCACCACTGACCTTTCAGGTTGCTGTCACACATTTGTAGGTCACAGTAAGATACTCCAGTTTGCCAATTTGAGGCACTTGGCTGTGAAGATGGGCTTTTGTTTCCTGTGGCTGGACAAGGCACACATGAAAACCTGCATATCTGGTGTTGGTAGAGGTGTAGAGCACCTGTGTCTCTTCCCCTGGCTAGGAGGACTATAAAGTGGCTTAGCCTCTGTGGGGATCCATCTGACCATGTCTACAAGGTTAAATATAGCACATGTCCTACAACCCAGCAGTCTTACCAGCAGAGGACTCCAGCACATGTCCAGGAGACACATCTGAGAATGTTCACAGCAGCATTGTTTACAAAAGCCAGAATTCTGCAAACAAAACAGTGCTGTGGCAGGAGAGCAGATAAATAAAAGAGGTATTGTGGAATCTGTGGAAAGCACAAGCACCGACATGTCAGTAGAGCTAAACTCAGGCCTCCTGTTAGGGGACACTGCGAGGGTGTGCATCCTCCCTGTATGTCTACAGATGAAACCCTGCACACAGACACAGACTGTTGCAAGGGTGGTGAGCATGAGTCCTGAGCAGGATGTCGATGCAGTGCCTGCATCCACCTTCAGAGCCTGTTTAAACTCTAAGTTAAATATGAGGTCAGTTCCTCAGCCATGGGAACCACCATGGCTTCTGTGTTGCTGAGATACAGACATTCCATCCTTGTGGAACCTTCTGGAAAATGCATGGGTTTGAATTATCATCTGTATTTTGTATATGTGTATATATGAAATCCTTAGATTTTTTGTTTTGAAATATAGTTTAATTCAGCCATAAAGAAAAATTAAATCATGTCATTTGCAGGAAAATAGTTGGAAGTAGAGATGGTTATGTTAAGTGAAATAAGCCAAACTCACATGGTCAAGGGTCATATGTTCTCTCCCATATATGGAAGCTAGAGAGGAAAAGGGAAAAGAAAGTTGGGGACTGATCTCATGAAAATCAAAGGGAGATCAGTAAAGGGAAGGGACCACAGGATGAGAGGAGGGGAGGGAGGGGGAAGTGTTAGGGAGTGATGTTGGCCAAATTATGCTGTTATATTGTGTATATATTACATATGAATATGTAACAACAAATCCCATCATTATATACAACTATAATGCAGCAATAAAAAAATTGGAAAAAAAATTTGTTTTTGAGTTGGGTACCATAGCACACTCTATAATTCCAGGTACTCAGGAGGCTGAGATAGGAGGATTGCTGTTCAAGGCCAGCCTAGGCAACTTAGCAAGACCCTGTCTCAAAATAAAAAAATAATCAAAGGGCTGGGGATATAGCTCAGTGGTAAAGCACCTCTGGGTTCAATTCCAAGTACTACCAAAAAAATAAAGATTAAAAAAAAATTTTTTTTAAATTTTAGTACGAGAAAATCTTTAAAGAGACACATTTACAAACTGTGTGTTTTTGTGAGAAGTCAGGTGTGGCTCTATGAGGAGTCAGGGAGCGGTGGGAGAAGGTGGAGAGCTTTGCCCAAGATTCTAGCAGTGTAGGGGCATCTCTTAGCCTCACTTTTTGCCCCAGTGGTTGCTGGGTAGGGCAGGGGCAGGTCAGCGTGCACTCCTGTGTGTGTGTCTGCAGCTGCTAGCAGGATCACTCTGACAGCAGTGTTCTTGCGAATGTCACCTGCTACCCCCTGCCACCTGCTACTGCTGGCCATCACAAAGGTGCTTCTCCATCACCCAGCCACATAGTTTGAAGGACCTTGAAAAGCACCTGATACATGTGCAGCCGACCTGTTATTTCAAGGAGAAGCTGACAGAGATCCTCAAGTCAAAATCTGGCCTGGTTCTGCCACCCTTGATTTCTAGAGTTGAACAGCGGTTGTCAGTTATGAAGAATTTCTTTTCTTTTCTCTGCCTGATACATTACATCTTGTACGAGTGCTGGCTTCTTGTGGCCACTGAATACCCTGAGGAGAGATTTGTTGGTGCCTTCGTAGCACTGCCTATGGTGCCACTGGCTCCCCATTGTGCCCCAAGACAGTCTGCAGCTTGCAAATGGAGCTGCCCTTGCTTGGTCCCTGGGTCACTATCCAGGCCAGCCTGCCTTTGGCATTGTCCCAAGAGGGAGTTTTGGTGACCTGAATGTTTTCTTGCCTGCCTTGGTCGTGAAGGCAGGGTTGTAAGTCTGGCCAGCTTCACAGCCCCACACGTGCCCCAGGCTCTGACCAGACTGCACATCCTGCCCTGGCATCCCCATTTTGTCTGCCTTGCTCTCCCTGCTCTTGTATAGATGAGTGGGTTGACCCAACATCCCACCTGGCCTGCGAGCCTACCTGGTGAGGGATGTGCATATCTTTTAGGGAACCTCTAAGGCTGGTCCCTGAAGGGGTAGGATGGGGCAGCAGTAAGATCGGTACTGAAGTTACATCAGAGAGGGAAGTGGATTAATAGGCAAATGGAAGGGGCATTTGTAAGGCTCTCATTTACTCAGGAGAGTGAGCTAAGTGTTCAGTGCTACAGAACAACCTGCTAAAGGTCGGTAAGCACTGCTGTCTGGTATTGAGCATGCTCAGCACTTGGCTAACTACAGATACTCCTTGACTGACCATGAGTTTAATCCCAGCAAACACATTGCAAGTTACAGCATAAGTGAAGAATGTAGATGCGACACCTAACTCTCAGAGCAGACGAGCCCCGCCTACCGGGACCATGCCTGGGACACTTCCCTTAGCCAGCAGTTGAACAGCGGCATCCAACACACAGCCTACTGCACAATAGATTGTTGAGTATCTTGTGCAATTTATTGAATATCCGTATTCACAAAATGCTGTCCACATGGTTCGCTGTTGAGTGCTAGTCACTTCTCTCATGATGGCATAGCCAGCTGGAGACTGTGGCTTGCCGCCTTGCCCAGACTGTACCACACGTTGCAGGCCAGAAAAGCATCACAAGTGAAGTAGGTTTCTCCTGCGTGCGTTCACCACAAGCAGAAACTCATTTATACACATAACCTCAGCCATTTCAAGAAGGACAGTTGTTCCAGCCCCACTTTCAGGACAAAACAGCAAAAGAGTTAGAGAAGAAACTTCTACATATTTCAGCCCAAGCAGTCTGTGTGCACGCTGTGTTAACCATCCCATGATTTTGACTATAAAGTGGGAATGTCAACTGTGAATGCGTTCCGCCCTGCTTGAGTGGGAGGTGGAAGGCGGGTACAGAGGGAGCTAGGAAATCACACTGTCCCAGTTTGCCTGCCCTAAGTCCCAGGGGTATAGGCTGGTGCCCAGAGCCCCTCCTGACTCGTGAGCCAGTCCAGGCAACCAGACAGATGCACTGCTTCCTGGGGACCTGTGACTATATCAGGGCCCCAGGAAGGGTTTCCCGTAGCTCTGGCCAGCATGCACTGTCCTGGCTCTGCCCTCTTCTACATGCTCCGAGCTCCTGGGTAACTTGCACAGGGCAGATAGTTTAACTGATCCTGCTTGGCCACCTGAAAGCTCTGTGACAAAAAGGAATTGGACTTTGGCCTTATTAAGTCACGTGAAATACTAGTGGCTACAATTGCAGCTCCATGGTGCAAAGTGCCCTGTCATCAATCTCTACATGCGTTCATGTGTGCACACTATTTGGAGGAGGTTTTTTTGCCCTTGCCCCGGAAAATTTGATGGAATGCCTTTTATTTTTAAAACTGTAGATTCTTACTTTTCCATGCATAGGATGATGTTTTGTGGACTTTCTTGTACAAAGAACCTCTCTCTGCTTTTATCAAAAGAAGCAGTCTCTTTTCTGGGGCATGTTCTGGTAGGTTGACTTGCCCATTTGTCATTTAGCGTCTTTCCTGTGGTCAGGAACAGTGTCAGCACTGGGAAAACAGGCATGTCCTGCTGCCCTCAGGACACTCGCATTCTTGTGAGAAGACAAATACATAAATAAGTCAATTAATAAGATGGTTTCAGACCCTCGAAGATTGTGGTAAAGGGTGAGAAGGAGGGAGAATGCCCAGCTCCACTGAGATACAGTTCATCTCTCATGCAATTCACTCATTTTAAATGTACACTTAAACATCCTTTTAATAATTCTCTGGGTTGTACAAGCAGCACTGGGTTCTAATTTTAGGAGATGTTTGTCCCACCAGAAGAATCCCCAATCCAATCAGCTGTCACGCTCCCTCCTACCCTCCCCCCATAGTCTTACACAACCACCATTCTACTTTCTGTCTCTATAGATCTACTATCCTGGACATTTCAGATAAAAGAAATCATACAATATGTGGTCTTTTGTGACTGGCATCCATCACTTAGCATAATGTCTTCAAGATTCATCCATGTTGTGGCATGAGTCAGTGCTTCATTTCCTTCTTATTACTGAATAATATCCCATTATATATACATGGCTTGTTTTATTTATTCATTTATGGATATTTGGACATTTGTATTGTTTCTACCTTTTGGTTCTTATGAAAAATGCTGCTGTGGACTTTCTTGTACAAATCTGTGTATATAAGTTTTCATTTCTCCTGGGCATATGCTTAGGAGTAGAATTGCTGGGTCAGCGGGGTGAAGTGGCACATACCTGTGATCCCATTGGCTCAGGAGGCTGAAGCAGGAAGATCACGAGTTCAAAGCCAACCTCAGCAACTTGTTGAGGCCCTAAGCAACTCAGTGGGACCCTGCCTCTAAATAGAATATTTAAAAGGGCTGGGGTTATGGCTCAGTGGTTGAGTACCCCTATGTTCAATTCCTGGTGCCAAAAAAAAAAGAATTGCTGGGTATTATGTGAGGAGCTTTCAGGTGACCCCAAAGCAGCTGCACCATCTTACACACCCACCAACAATGTCTGGCGCTACCAGTTTCTCCAGTCCTCACCAATGCTTGGCATTGTCTTTGTCTTTTTTATTATACCTGGTGTGAGGTGGTAACTTACTGTGGTTTTACAATTTACAATTCCCTAAGGAACTGTGGTGTTGACCATCTTCCCATGTGCTCATTGCCCAGTTGTGCATCTTCTTTGGAAAAATGCCCATTTCAAGTTCTTTGTTCATTTTATGGGTTATCTCTCTATTGTTGGGTTGTAAGAATTCTTTCAATTTCTCTCTCTCCCTCTCTCTCTCTCTCTCTCTCTTCTTTTTTAAAAAATATTTTATTGTAGATAGACACAATACCTTTATTTTATTTATTGATTTTATGTGGTGCTGAGGATCAAACCCAGTGTCTTGCATGTGCTGGGCAAGTGCTCTACCTCCAAGCTGCCAGCCTCTGCTCTTTTTGCTTTGCTGGGAATTAAATGCAGGGCTTCATGCATGCCAGGCAAACGTTCTACCACTGAGCTATATTCCCAGTTCTTCCTGTTTCTGTATACAATCCCTTATCAGATGTATGATTTGCAGATATTTTCTCCCATCCTGCAGGTCATCGTCCCACTCTCTTGATGGGACCATTGCAACAATAAGTTTTCGATTTTATTGAAGTCCACTTATCTGTTTTTACTTTTGTTGCTTGTGCTTTTGGCATTGTATCTAAGAATACATGGTCAAATAAAAGGTCACAGAAACTCCAGTGTTTTCTTCTAAGAGTTTTATGGTTCCAAGTCTTGGGTTAGGCCTTGCATTCATTCACTTGCTCATTTTTACAAATGGTGTTATGCAGGGGCCCAGATTCGTCTTTGGCATGTGACATTCCATCATCCCAGCACCATTTGTTGAAGAGACTGTTCTTTCCCCTACCGAGTGGTCTTGGCTTCCTGGTTGAAAAGCAGTTAGTTGGCTTCGTGCAAGTTTCTTTCTGGATCCTCAGTTCTAGTCCATTGATCCACATATCTGTCTTCATTGATTCCATATTGTCTTCATTAGCATGGCTTTCTAACAATTTTAAAATTGAGAAGTGTGAGTCTTCTAGCTTGGTTCTTCTCCAGGACTGCTTTGACTATTCTGGATTGTTTATATTTCCATACTGGTTTTAGGATGAGCATTTCAATTCCTACGGAAGAGCCAGCTGGGGTTCTCATAGGGCCCATAAGCTGTCATTCAGGGAGTATTAACCTCCTGACAACAGTGAGCCTGGATCCACGGAAGAAGACACCCTTCCATTCACTTAGATTGTCATTGATTTTTCTTTCAGCAATATTTTGTAGTTTTCAGTGTATAAGTCTTGCATTTATTTGGTTAAATCTATGCCTGAGTATTTTATTCTTTTTGAAGATAATCTAGATGAAATATTATAAGATGTTATTTATGTTCATAAATATTATATTATTCATAATGATATAAATAAATTATAAAATAATGAATACATTATTATATTTATATATTATAAACATTATGTTATATTTATGAATATGAATATTATTATAATATCATCAACTGATATTTGATGATGATATAAATGCGAGCTTTTAAATTTTCATTTTGGAATGTTCATCACTCTTGTAAATAAATACAGTTTTGGCTTTTGTGTATTGATCTTGTATCCTGTGACTTTACTGGGTTTATGGGTAGTAATAGTTGTTTTGTTTGTTCACAGTGCTGGGATGGACCCAGGGCCTCAGACATGCTAGGCAAGTACTCTACCGCTGTGCTGCCCCCACAGCTCAGTACAGTTTTCTAGGGGATTGCTTGAGGGCTTCCATACACACAGTCATGTCGTCTACAAACAGTTTTGCATGTCCCCTTCCAATCTAGATGCCTTTTATATTCTTTTCCTGCCTAATTTCCTGCAATACTCTGCAGTGCAATGTCAGGTTAGAATGGTGAAAGCAGACATCCTAGTCTCATCTGGATCTTAGATGGGGGAGATCATCCAGCCTTTTGCCATGGCCCAGAAGGGTTTGAGTACCTTGTTTCTAGTTCAGTCTCCACTATCAGATCTGGGGCTGGCCCTTGTGGATTGAGGCAGTTCCCCACACCGAAGGATGAAGAGTTGTCTTGGAAGGCCCTCCCTGCTAGCTCTTACACCCTGCACTTGTGATTCTGCCTGTGTTCCTTTTTCCTAGCTAGTTCCCTTGGACGTGGTTTAGATCATGAAACAGACTGAAAAGGACACTTAGACATATTTGTAAGTCCTTTCTCCATACCCATTTTGACTGCTTTTGGTGTCCCCAAATCTGAACAACCTAACCTAGATGGAAATTGCAAAAGTTGAAATGTGAGTAGAGCAGAGATTTTTGTTTTCTTTTTTGTGGTACTGACAATGGAACCCAGGGCCGTCCTCATACTGGGCTAGTGCTCTGCCTCTGAACTACCTCAGCCCAGAGATGATTCAGTGGGTGCATATTTCCTTTCCTTTGAATCCCTGGTCAGAGAGAGAGTGCAGTGTGGACACTGCTCTTTCCCCAGCAGCTCAGCAGACACAGACTCCTGGCCTCCACCCTCTAACGGTCAGTCCCTCTGTGTTCTCAGACTCCCAGCGCTCTCATCTCTCCTCCTTCACCATGAAGCTGATGGACAAATTCCACTCGCCCAAAATCAAGAGAACACCATCAAAGAAGGGAAAGCCTGCCGAGGTGTCTGTGAAGATTCCGGAGAAGCCTGTGAACAAAGTAAGCTGCCTCTCCAGGTGTCAGTGCTGCCCTCCCCTATAGCCCGCAGTCGGAGTTACGCTCTTTGTAGGTGTGCTCCCTGGGTCTCCTTTAGACAGTACCATGTCAGTCAGCTAGTTGGCTAGGACAGTCTTCCCTTCTGAGCTGTGTCTTCCTTGGACACTGCTCACACCCCAGATGCTGCCTCCTGCCCGAGGTCCTCACATTGTCCTGAGCACAGTCACACACGGGAAGTTTGTAATGTCCAGAATGCTCATCATTCAGCTTTAGGGCTCTGAAACATGCAAATCCCTGGGACCCAACCAGAGATGTCCTCAGGTATTAGTAACCTCAGCAGGGCCAGCCAGCCAGGATGTTGAGCCACTGTTGCTTTTCACCAGCCCCCTTTCAGCCTGCCACGGCCATTTTAAGCTCTGTAGGAATCCAGGTTTCCTCTCTTCCAGGAGGCAAGAGACAGATTTCTACCAGAGGGCTACCCTATCCCCTTGGATCTGGAGCAGCAGGCAGTAGAATTTATGTCCACCAGTGCTGTGGCTTCCAGGTCTCAGAGGCAGAAGGTCAGTGTGACGTTAAGAACAATTGGTTTTGCCTTGCCTTCTACTGCAGAATCCTGGCCCATGGTTTGGGGATACGAAAAGCTCTATTACAGTATCATTGTTTCTGACTGGGTGACAACTGGGCTGAAGTGTGCAGAAGAATTCACAGGGCCTTGGATAAAGGGAATGTTTATTCAAGCTCTCTTGGTTTGTGGAGAGAATTCAATACCCCACAGAAGTTTGGGGTCCTCTCCAGGGTTGGCATGGGTGTGCTGCTTGGGCCCAGCAGGTTCAGGGATGGGTGGGTGAGCCTTTCCTCTCGAAAGCAGCTGTACTTTCCTTCAATTGCTGAGATGAGGTGAGTCGTTGAGCAGGGAGGCTGGAAAGCTCAAGAAACCTGGACACTGTCCTAGCCATCCGCAAGGCTGGGGTTGGGGGGAAGGGCCCAGTGCTCTGGGGCCAGGACTTTGCTGCCAACAGTGCAGGGTCCTTTTCCTGGCCCATGCTCACTGCTTGACACATGTTTTCGTCTTTAATCTTCACAGTGGTCCTAACAGGTAAAAAATCTGTTTTGCCGTAAAGGAAACTGGGTCTGTAGAGATAAGAAGCATTTAGCCAGTCACCCAGCAAGATTTGGGCACAGGCCATCCTCTGTCAGAGCCTGACTTATCTGATACTACATTTCTTTTTTTAAGAAAGGAAGACAGAGTGTTGTTTTTTTTTTTTTTAAATGTCTCACACACCTAAATATTGATCCTGATGTATTACTATGCTTAAAAAATAAAATTAATCATGTAAAATAAAAGCAAATTTCATAGACAAATTGATCCTTAATCCTTTAGTGATTATTCAGAGGGAACCTATCATGGAACTATTGTCACAGCCACCAATTAAGCACAATTGACAAATATTATCCCATTGTTTAAGCATAAAATTCTTAAATTTTGTGATTCATCTACTTTTGGTTTTCCTGTTGGCCAGCAAAATATCTTAAAAGCCTAGTTAGGAATAGAGAAAATAAGGTCTTTAAATTCAAAAGTCTTTTGGTGGATAATATTTTTTTCTGCCCAATGTGTTAACTACAGGAGCCTGTGACACAAGGGCAGTCTTGCCCATGCCAGAGATCTGAATTCCAGGGGGAAGCAGAGTGGGAGGGCATGGCTTGGACTGTGCTTGAGCTAGTTTTGTTGCGATCTGCGTAGCTGCTCTCGGAGAAAAGTTTTGTGTTGACCTCCAAGGAGAGTGAGCTGCCACCTGATGCTAGTCCAGGCAGAGCAGAGCAAAGCAAAATGGTTTACCAACAGCTTTGCCCTGCTGCTGAACTCAGCAAATTTCAGCCTTTCGATCCTTGAATTTTCCCTCTTTATTCTTTATCCCAGGAGAGGTCATGGAGGAAAATGTGATATGGAAGCACCCCTCGCATAGTGTGGCTCCTCCAAACCCCTGGGGATGTTTGGCAGTATCTAGGGACATTCATTTCTAGTTGTCAGCACAGGAGGGTGAAGCAGGCACTACTGGGCACCTCATTGGGGGGGTGGTAGGGGCTGCTAGACCTCCCACAGTACACATACAAAGCATGGAACCACATTGGTAGTGCCAGACTGCAGGTGTGACCTTCCTCGAGGACAACTATTGGCCTGATCCACCTGCCTGCAATGAACGAGGGCAGACCTGCTGTTTAGTGGGGCAGCTCTGCAGGCAGAACGACAGCTGCAGGGGTCTGCCACCTATCAGAGACCGCTGCAGAGACTCTCTGCTAGCTTGTCTGCCATTCATTGTTTCCCTTGCCACTTGGAGAATGTAGTGCACACCCACTCTCCCCTATCCTGGCTGTGTGTCTGCTCTCCCAGTTAGGGGGTTGTACAGATTCAGGTTTGGGCACCTACAGAGGCTTCCCTTTGCCCCAGCCCTGTCCTGGGTGGCTTGGCACATGCTGTTTCACGTTCTCCTCACTGTAATCATGTGGGAAAGGCTTTTATTATCCCCAGGGTATGGATAGTGTCGATATTGGCCCAGCTTTTCTTAATCAAAGCCTGTTTTCCACTATATTCTGTTGTCTTCTCAGACTCATTTCATTTAGATACATTAATTGTCTCATATCTGTAGATAAACTTGTAAACTCTTTTTACAACCTTTTAACAAGCTTAGTAGTAAGCTATGGAGCGTTATAAAGTAGTACAGAAAATTTAGCCAAATACTCAATTCAAAGTTGACAGTCCTGTGTGTTCATAATTACCATGTCCAGAAATAGTCCAGAAGGGATAAGTTTTCCAACCTGGGGGCCATTTGGACAATGCTGGTCCTGGCACTCTTGAGTAGACTTCTGCAGAGGTTTCCTCTCAGCTGTCACAATCCTATAAGAAACATAAGCAGGGAGATGTCGGTACCCAAGGGCCTGGCAGTGGGCACTACTGTTCTGTGCTTGCTGTAACTGGCCCAGCAAAAAAAAAAAAAAAGCAGTGTTGCGCTGTCTGTGAATAGTTCCACAGTGCTGGTTTTTCATAGTGCTAATTTGAACTTGCTTTCCCCCAGCCCCAGCTTAGCTCAGATTTGTGTAGTTACTTGTCCTGTAGTGCTGGAAATGAGACTGGGTTTCTGGGAAGCAGAGATCAAGGCTGCAGGTGGAATGAGGGTGTGGAATGCAGGTTAGGTGTCACTGCTGCTCTGCTGTCGAGGGAGGGCGTGAAGAACAGGCCAGTTTTCCTCCTCTTTCTCTTCCACAGCTGTCCTTCTTAGCAGCCCACTGCAGCCAGGCACAGCCTTGGGTCCAGTTGACACCACCCTCCACCCAGCAGGAAAGCAATTTCAGTTTCTGTCCATCTGGGCCTTGTTTTTTCATTTAGGAAATGAGAGTTTTGGAGCAAGGGATTGCTAATGCATTTCTTTACTTATTCCAAGGTACTTTGATCAGTCTTTTTTTTTAAATATTTTTTTAGAAGTAGTTGGACACAATACCTTTATTTTGTTTATTTATTTTTGTGTGGTGCTGAGGATTGAACCCAGGGCCTTGCATGTGCTAGACGAGTGTTCTACCGCAGAGCCACAATCCCAGCCCCTTGATCAGTCTTTTTTCCCCTCTCAGCCTCCCCAGGCTCTGGAATCAAACAGGCCAAGTTGTCACTACTGGTGTCTGACTGTGGGCATGTTGTTTGACCTCCCCACTGCCCACCAAGCCCCGCTTCCTCACCTGTGGAATAATAGTGTTTGCTCTGTGGGGTGGTTGTAGCCTTCATGAAATGGTTCACAGAAAACCCTGCCCTGCAGATGGCCTGTGGTACCCAGTGAGTGGTGGCTATAATCCAGACCTTTTTCTTCCTTTTTAGATTTTTGCATCCTTTGTCCAGCTTCTTTGCTTTATTATTGGCAGATATAAAATCTCTGGTGCTGGTATTATGTCTGGGAAGTGCTAGAAATTATTTCTATCCATGTCCTCATTCATCCCCTACCCCCATTGGTCTCTGCAGTCACACAGGGCAGATATGTCCTACCTGCTTTGTAGACAGGGAGCCCAGAATCTAGGGCTTCCCAAGAGCTATGGTGGGCCTTGGATCTGGGCCCTCCCAGGACAGGTTTGTGGGGACCAAGAGCAGCAACTGTTTCCTCAGGGCAGCAAGGGTGTGCAGGTGGGTGCATCCGCCACACCAAGAGTATGAGGCTGGGCAACATTAGCAAAGTCACAGTTAATGAGTCCCCAGGTCCAGCTAGTGCTGGGAGCAGGTATGTCACTGTACACTCTGCTCCACCACCAAAAGGCTGGGAAGGCTCTAGGTTTAGCCATGGATTCTGGGAACAACCTTTGCTGGAGGCTAAAGAGTGCGTCACTCCCCTTTCCTAAGAGCCCAGGCCACCAGCTCTTACATGGCTGATGAGTCCTCTCTGTAGTGACAGAGAAGATTTCTTTTCTGCTCTGAAGTACCTGCCAATGTCTTTCTCCCTTACATACCCAGTGACACACATTTTCTAAAAATATGTCCTGTTCCTCACCAAGTTTTATCATTGCTGGCTTCCAGCATTTTCTGATGTGCCAAGATGGTAGTGTTTGTCCTAGTCCTCCTCTTGCAGGACAAACCATGGCTTTGGTTCGTGTTTGCTGTCTGCAAGCACAGAGAGGACTGGCTTCTCAGGCTCCTCCAGGCTGTGGGTAGGTGATGGCGAAGCCGAGAGCGCTTGCCCAGAGGTAGAAAGACCAGTGCCTGGAGACAGTGAGCAGACAGACCTGTCAGGAGTCAAAGGGGGAAAGAAGGTGAGGGAGACGGGTGCCCAGTAATCACAGAGAAGAGGGCACTCCGTGCTGGAGGTGTTTCCTGGTCTCAAGAACACCTTGGGGAGGTAACCCACAGAGGGGAGTCACTTGGGTCTTTGGGAGGAGTCTGACTGAAGAACCTGTTTACTCACTGATCCCATTCACTTACAGATTTTTCTTTGAGATTCCTATGAAATAATTCCTCTATTGAACTTTTTAAAGTTTGAAAGGACATTCCCTCTCATTTTAGAAGAAAAGAACTAGGGCTCAAAATCATAAATCATTTTTATAATATTGTGTCATGTACTTGTATATTTATAAATTACTGTCTGTACCAGTGTCTTCTAGAAGTTTCTTCTTGCCCTCAGGCGCTTTTTTTTTAATGTAATTTTTATTTTTTTAGTTGTAGATGGACACAGTACCTTTATTATTTATTTTTATGTGGTGCTGAAGATTGTACCCAGTGCCTCATGGTGCTAGGCAAGCGCTGTACCACTGAGCCCCAGCCCCAGCCCCCTAGGTTGTTTTTATTAGCATTCTCTAGTCCTCTTCCACTCGTGGGCCTGCCCCTTGGGTACTTTACTCAGTTCCCCCACCTGCCAGCTGGGGTCTGGACGATATACAGCCATTCCACGGGGAGGTTGAAAGAAAGGAACGGAAGGGGGTGTGGCCACATCCAAGGAGAAGGATGGTGTGGTTGGCTTGAGTTCTGGAACATGTAGCGCCCTCACAGGCAGCTTTCCTCAGGAACAGGGCCTGGATGCTGTCAGCAGCCACTGCACAAGTAGCAGCTGAACTGCTGCCATCTCTCCAGCAATCTCAGCTTTCATGCCAGAGTTTCCCACCCTTCCAGCCCAGGGTTGCCAGATGCTGTGGGGGTAGCATGACATTGTGTTGAGAGGAGGTTGAACAGTGTGGGAGATGGGTTGAAACCCCTTGGGTCTTTGGAAGAAAAACCGGGATCTCCAGGTTGGTTTATAGGACAGGTGTGCCATGGGACTGGGCTATTGCAAGATAGCAGCAAGTCAGCACATGCTGCACTTCCTGAGATTAGAGGTGGCTCTCAGTGTAGCTGCTTAGGACATAGAAGAGAATGGTTTGGGGACCTCAGGTGTGGGGAGAGAATTCAGAAATTTCTCAGCTATCTTTCTTAGTCCAAACCCCTTCTTCCTTCAGGTCTGGCCTCTGTCTGCTGATCACAAGCCACGGAAAAATAATCTGACTTAGTTTCTGCAGCCAGAATGTTTTCTGTTCTCAGCTGTCTCAAGCTGGTTTGCAGGAACTTTTATTCATTTATTTTTCAAACAGCTCCCTTAAAGCTCGCTCCTCCTGCTTATGCTTTATGTTTCCTTTCAGAACCTGAGCTGGCTGGAGGAGAAGGAGAAGGAAGTCGTCAGTGCCTTGCGCTACTTTAAGACCATTGTGGACAAAATGGCTGTAGACAAGAAGGTGCTGGAGATGCTCCCAGGCTCTGCCAGCAAGGTGCTGGAGGCCGTCTTACCTCTGGTGCAGACTGACCCTCGTATCCAGCACAGGTGAGTTGCTCCCAAGTCCTTGGCTGTGTCACCAGTGAGGGTGCAGAAGCATCTTGGTTTAGGGTCCTCGAAACACAGGTTTCTAGGAATAGGAAAAGGATCCTTTCCCCTCTCTCCCAGCTGTCCTTGGGCTGTTCTGGCAACAGATCCTTGCTCCTCCTGGGGCCTTGACACTAAGGCAGATTACTGCCAAACCAGGGGACATTATCTAAGTACCCTCAGTCACCCTACACGTTTAACCACCTTTTATTAGGACCTTCAGTCCCGAGAGTCTTCAGTTGCTTGAATGATCAAGGAAAGAGAGAAGAACCAGCCTCAGGGCTAGAGTAGGAGAACCCTTGTCTGGGGCCGGGCAGGCCAGGGCCTCCCAAGCAGCCTGTGGACTGGGTGGGGGGGACTGGGGGCTGGGTGCCATTGTTGAGTTCAGGGGCTTATACTGCTGGAGTACATTTCTTCTTAAAGGTCAGCAGGCAGTTGGCCCCATATTGATTGCTAAGTATAAAAAGAAGGGCCATATTAAATGTAATCTCAAATGAAAGCCTAGCAGGAACTTTTTCTTCCAAGGCTGGCCCATTATTTGTTTTTTATCCATGGTACCTGTTCAAGGTGAATGCATCTCTGTTTCAGTTTCTCCAGATGGCTCAGTAGTTATTGGCCCCCGGGAGGCTGAGCTTTTATGAATGACTTTCAGAACTTGGCAACAAAATTCAGTTCCCTTCTTGTGGAAGATAAAGTCAATAGTGTCTTTATTTTCAGGGAACTCTCTGCCGTGAGCTTCCCATGGGCATTTCTGCTGATCGCTAGAGATCATAACCTTTAGGCTAGACGCTCCTTGCTGCTGGGTGGTGTGGCTTAGCTGTCTGTGTCATGAATCCCATGGTTAATCCTTGCCCAGCTCCCAGGAGGGCTCGGTCTGTTCTTTGAGAGAGTCTGACCTTAGGCTGTAGTGAGATGCATGATGACTCCCTTTTAAATGCCCTTAAATATCTGTTTTCATGTAATGGTCCCTACCAGGGAAGAGTTAAGACCTAGTTGGAAATCCTCCTCAGGTAACAAAGGAGCTGATTTGTGGTATCAAGTTAGAAGCTCTGTTGGGACTTGAAGAAGGGAGAGTTTGGAGAGAGCTGGAGTTAGTCTGACCAGACTTCTCAGAGGAGGGACTGCGCAGACCTGGGAGAGGCCACAGTTGACTGGAAGTGAAGAGACAAAGGGTAGCAAAGGACCTGAGGCCAGTGGGCAGGGGAGAGGGTGGTGGCAAGAGAGGATGCATCACCTCTCTTGCCACCTTCCAGTGCTAGTCAGCCTCTGGGAAAATCCCTGCTAGAGTCACCTTAGCTAAATCCTGCAGCTAATTGTTATAGTGTGTTGCCAGCTCTTTCAGTGCCTGCAGGGGACCTTCAGCAACTGATGCTGGTGGAAATTAAGTATTAAACACCAGTGTCCTCATACTACCTCATCATCCCTAGAAGCTCAGCTGTGCCATGCTGTGGTGGAGCCACAGGGTGGAAGGCAGCAGGCTTTGCTAGAGGTCCCCTTTTATATTTTGCTCTTCCTTTGTTATAATGCATTAAGTCTGAAATGGAAAGATAACCATCTTTCCGTTTCTTTGGTTATTTAAAACTCTGGGAAAGATGAGTAACTTACGTATCTCAGCTGCTGCTCTGTGCTTACTGGGGCTTCTCCCAGCACCCCCTCAGCTCCTCTTGCCTGTTTTGGCGTCAGAGCTGGTGCATTACACACACACACACACACACACACACACACACATACATGTCACCACTGTCACACATCCCCACCACCATCACAGGTCACCTTGCTTGTTGGTTCATCGTTTTCTCAGAACAGTCATTAGTGCGTTCCTCCGACTTATCAGCCACAGTTATGGTGCAAAGAGGTTGGTAAAATTGAGCCAGGATAGGAGAAATTCTAATAAACTGCAGGTCTTTCTGAGCTCATGGCTCTGCCTTTAAAGGGTCCTGCCCAGTAAAATTCCACAGACCTTTTGGCTTGTGTGACTGTCCAGAGGAGATGGGTGATATATAAGATGTCATCAGAATTTCATAGAAGGGTAGAGGGATGTGAAGTTTGGAAAAGTTTTGTTAACTGTTTTGGTGGAATTTTCATGTTATAGTTTGGAAATTAAAAAAAAAAAATTATAACACAGATGAGAACATAAGAGCCCCACAAAATCTTGGTTGGCTGTAAAGAGAAAGGCACAGGGCAAATGAGGTCTGCTTCTTCACTAGAGGGGTGGATTTTTAAAAAGCAAGACAAGGAACATTCCCTGACCATTGAGAAATTGGTCTTGCATCACGTGGACATCTGCAGGCATTGGTCATGCTTGAGATTTGTTCATATTCTTTTTCAAAACCCTCTCTTCCTCTAGCTCAGCCCTCTCCTCCTGCTACAGCCGAGTGTACCAAAGTCTTGCCAACCTCATCCGTTGGTCTGACCAGGTGATGCTGGAAGGCGTGAACTCAGAAGACAAGGAGATGGTGACAACTGTGAAGGGAGTCATCAAAGCTGTTCTGGATGGAGTAAAGGTACCAGGGCGGGTTCCAGGCTGTCCTGGTTGGGACTTGGAGCAGCCAGCCTGCTTGATGTTAGGAGCTTGTTCATAAACTTAATGCCTGGAAATGAATGTCTTCCAGAGTCTCTGGTACTCAGTCTGATGACTGCTTAATTTTCTCAGGACTGGTCTAAGTGACTCTTGCAAGCCTGTGGAGTTCTTGTCCACACTGTTGGAAGGCTACCAGAGGCATCTTGTGTTTGGTCTTCAGAGGCCATATCACGGCTCTGACTGAGCACGCTGCCCGCGAAATATGGTGCAGTGGAGACTTCTTCCACATGTTTTTATTGGTGCATGGTAGTTTTTCATAATGGAGGGATGTGTTGTTACATATTTGTACATGTGGAGATTGTTTTTGCCTTGACTTTTCACAAAACTCCCAGTATATCAGCTTTTCCTTTTCATGTTCTAGGAAATTTGGGGATTTTTGGTAGAAAAGCAAGAATGAGATGAGTAAGAAATGAACCTGTATTTACTTGATATCTGTGGTGTGGTCTGAGGATTCAGCATCCAGGGAAGTCAGGAGCAATATAATGGGAAATTATGACTCTGTAGTTAAGGTGGGAAGCAAAGGCCAAAAGGCTCTGGGGCATAAACCCTAATTTGAGAGAGTAAGTCCTGGTGGATGAAAGTAAGGGAAATATAGAGCAGGAATCCTGTGAGGGCCTTTGGACCAGGGCTGGAGCTGTGGGCAGTAGGAACATGGAAGCCTGCTGTTACACAAAACCACGTCCTGTGGTGGCAAGAGCTGGCCTTGAGACCTGTCTAGCTTTCATACCAAGGCCACCACTTACTGGCCAGTGCACATTAGTGGTTTCCTTAGCTGCTCTATACCTTGGTTAACTGGTCCATAAATAGGTGTAATAGTAGCACCATGTACCCTATGTGCATATATGATTATACAACCTGTGTAACTACATCACTTCCAACCAGAAGAATGAGAAGTTATACTCCATTTGTGTATGATGTATAAAAAGGCATTCTATTGTCATGTATAACTAATTAGAACAAATTTTTAAAAAATTTAAATAGTAAAAGCACGTGTCATAGGGTTGCAAATAGGATTGAGTTAGTATATGGAGTGCTTGTGGAACGGTGCCAGGCACATGCTAAGCACTTGGCATTAGCACTGTTTGTTATTAACTTTGTGGTGCTAAATGCATGATTTATGAATGTGGCTCAGAAAAATTGCATTCTCTTCCCTTCTACCCACCAACCCAAAATGATAGCTGAGGTACTTACTCTATATCAAGAAAGATTCCTCTACGCTCACCAGATCACAGCTTCCTGAAAGCCTCCTGCATGGACCCTGGAGAGCAGAGCAAGGATCCCAAGGGAGGGCTAAGAAAGGCTAAGAAAGCATTATTTGGTGTGGCAGTTTGCTTCCAAGTGGTCACAGTTAGCTCAAGGTCCAGGGGCTCCCACCTCAAACACCCAGAAAGGACAGCTGAGTGTCTGCAGGGAAATTTGAGTTCATGTCCAGGGATGCATGGCTCCTGTCTACTCCGACTGCTTCTATGTCCTCGGCACCCCCAGAGTTATTAAGTCCTGTGAGACTTCAGAGTGGAGCCCAGTGCGGCCGTTGAGAGATCTGTGTTGCTCTCCAGATTTCATGCTAGTCCCTTAGCTACTCTCGCTGCTTCCTCATGATAGCTCCCCGTAGGCAGCAGGCAGCGGGAGGCCTGACCTGCGAGGCACTCAGCTCAGCTTTGACTCATCCAGCTGCTGTACTGTTCAGGCCTCTGGAGATGCTGCTGTTCTCTTTCTAGGTGACACTGTGTGGGTCCCTCCACCACGCTGATGCTGCTGAGAGCAAAGCAAGTTGGCACAGAAGAGGTGGGGTTTCCTCACTGGCTTCAGGCAGCCCAAAATGGAATCAGGACAGCGTCACCCTCATTAAAAGGGAATTTCTCCAGTCTTTCTATGACCAGACTGAGAAAGAACCTGTGGGATTTGAACCTGGCAATGTCTAAGAACCAGTAACTTCTCCCCAGTTGTCTTAAAACTACTTTCACCAGAACAGAGATTCTGCAGTGAGAATTTCTATAGATTCACTTTTGTCACACTTATTTAGGAAGTGTGTAGGGAGCGCCTCTGTCGCCAGATGGTGAACACAGTGATGAGCAAAGCTCACGCAGGTCTCCACCTGGGGGGCTTGCCTTCTGAGGGCAGAGAGCCTCCTGTGCACCCAGCCACCTCCACTGCCTCCCTCAGGCAGGAGAGCCACACTCAGCACACGGATTCTACTTCGTGATTCAGAATAGCCACTTCATCCCCAGCCATCATGTCTACATTCCAGCCAGCAGTGAAGATGAGAATACGAAGTTGTGCCTTTCCCTTTAAGGAGGCTTTTTGGAAAGCCTCACAAAATTTTCATGTACATTATATTGGCCAGAGCTTGATCATATGCCCAGCTGAAAATCCATTAGGAAGAACAGATACTGTGGGGCAACCACCTGTCTGCCACATTGACATTTCAAATAAGCCATTTCTTTTATCCTTTTCAGACTATTTTTAAATGTTTTATTATGAACAGTTTTCAACACTTGCAAAACAGAACAGTGAATAGAAAGAGAAGAGACTCTTGAGGCCTCTCGGGGTTTCCTAGGTCCTTCCCCTCATCATGGCCACTTTTGTTTCTTCTCTTCCTCTACCTGCTCCCTGGATGATGTGGGAGCAGATCCCAGGTGCCATGTCCTGCCATCTCTGGAACAGGCTTGTTTGAGAGAGGGACATTGCAGGCATTCCAGGCCACAGAGAGCCCTTTGTTTTCATTTTTGTTCTTTTTGAAATGACCTTCTTACCTAGAGAGCCTTGCAGACACCAGCCCTAGGCTGAATTTGACCTGCAGGGTGTGGTTTGCTACTTCTAAATGGCTCATTTTTTTACTTCAAGATCCAAATAAAGTTCATACTCTGAGTTCATTGATCGGTGTCTGAAGGGTTTTTTTACTTTTTTCCTTGCAACTTGTTCTTGTGGAGAGCGGCTGCTCCTGGAGTCTCGCATCTGAGCCATGCAGGGCACCAGGCAGTGCTGCGAGCATGCTCCTCCAGCTGCGACTTGCTGGAATCCAAGACGCAGCAGACCAGGGCCTTGTGCTTGGGAGGATGCCCTGCATCCTTGAGCGAGCCGGGCTTTCCCTTGGAGGTGTCAGAGGCCATCAACCGTCACACCTGTGTCCATTGCTTCCTCAGGGTTATAGAACAGGAACATGGACATCTGCCATTTCCTTAGCTGGATTGTGTCTGAGAGACTTCTCCTTGTCACCTTCATGTTGAGCTTAGTTCCCTTCTTTTGTATACCAGTTTTCAAAATCATGAGTATTGGGCTGGGGATGTGGCTCAAGCGGTAGCGTGCTTGCCTGGCATGCGTGCGGCCCGGGTTCGATCCTCAGCACCACATACAAACAAAGATGTTGTGTCTGCCGAAAACTAAAAAATAAACATTAAAAAATTCTCTCTCTCTCCCCCTCCCTCTCCTCTCTCTTTAAAAAAAAAAAAAAAAAAAAAAAAAAAAAAAAAAAAAAAATCATGAGTATTTTCAAGCACCCTTTAGTATGACCGATGAATGTTTTTTTTAGAAAATTATCATTATGAGTGAGTGAATTTAGGCATGCTTGACATGTTTCACCCAGTGCAGAGTTACTCTTTGTGGTGTCCAGGTCCAGCCTTGTGCCTGGGGACGGCTCTCAGTGGCGCCTTCTACATGCCTTTTGACACGGTGCTGCAAGTCTTTACTAGCTCTCTCACTTCTAGCTATGAGAAGTTGTAGGATCCTCTTTTGTGCTTCCTGGGTTTTCTTGGTGGGACATTGGTGACAGCTTTATTGAAATGCAGTTTATGCATCTGGAACAAGCCACTTGGTGACTTCCTGGGTATTCCTGCACACTGGTACACTATTACCACCACAGCCAGCTTTAGAACACAGTGGTCTCAGGATGAATACCACCACCACCACCACTATGATTCTTTCAAATCACTGAAAGTTTGTATTACCTAAATAATAGCAAGGAGAAGCGATTTTTGTTTTTTGGTACCAGGGATTGAACTCAGGGGCACTGGACCACTGAGCCACATCCTAGCCCTATTTTGTATTTTATTTAAAGACAGGATCTCACCGTTGCTGAGGCTGGCTTTGAACTCCTGATCCTCCTGTCTCAGCCTCCTGAGCTGCTGGGATTATAGGTGTGCGCCACCGCACTTGATGAGGTGCTACTTTTGTGATTTAGGCAATCCTATTAGGAGCACACAGTCATTTTCAGACACTTGAAAGTCTTTGTATGGGTGTGTGTTTAGGGTTGTTTGATTCGTTACATCTTTGGAGTATTTCTCTATATCAGCGTGTTGAGTTTGGGATGTTTTTATTTGGTTTGTTTTGGTTTCGATACTGGGAACAGGGATGCTCTAGCACTAAGCCACATCCCCAGCCCTTCTTATTTTTTTATTTCAAGACAGGGTCTTGTTAAGTTGCCCAGACTGGCCTCTAACTTGTGACCTTCTTCCCAAGCCTCCCGAGTCATTGGGATGACAAGTGTAGCCACAGCACCTGTGGCGGTGGTTTTAAAGGAGAGGAGAAGAAATGGGGAAGAGGAAAGGGAAACGAAATAGCTTATTATAGGTAGTAGAGATTTCTCCTGTAAGAGTTTTGGGGATATACTTTTGTAAGTTTAAAAAAATCATCATGCTTATATTTCAATTTCATACATTCAGATTTTAGACCTTTTGTTGTTTTAGTTTTTAAAATAATGTGGCTTAAAGATAGACCTCTCTCGTTACTCTGATAGCCCCCTTCCCACCCTGTTTTCTGAGTTCAATAATTATGTTTTCTGGTAAATCTTCTCAGAGGAAGCCTATACCAAACATGTGCTCTTTGCAGTGTTTGGGCCTGGGGTGTGGAGCTGACTCACAAAGGTCCAGAGAATCCACAGTTATCCAGAGCTTCTGTAGCATTTTTTTTTTTTTTTTTTTTTTTTTTGGTGGTAAGGGGAGGGCTACTGGGAATTGAGCCTAGGGACACTTTATTTTTATTTATTGATTGATTGATTTTTAATATTTATTTTTCAGTTTTCGGTGGACACAACATCTTTATTTTATGTGGTGCTGAGGATCGAACCCAGCGCCCCGCGCATGCCAGGCGAGCACATTACTGCTTGAGCCACATCCCCAGCCCCAAACCTAGGGACACTTTAAAGCTGAGCCGCATCCCCAACCCTTTTTATTTTTTAGACAGGGCCTTGCTGAGTTGCTGAGGGAAGCCTTGAACTTGCACTCCTCCTGCCTTAGCCTCCTGAGTTGCTGGAAATACAGGTGTGCACCACTGAACCCAGCTCCTGAAGCCTTTTTTTACTTGAATCATAGCTTCCTGCCTCAACTACATTTTTAGTTTTCACCACCTGGCACTCTTCTAGGCCACACTCACCCTGCAGGGCTCCTTGTCTTTAGGCTGAATGTGTCTTAGGTGGAGCTAGGTAGGCAGGCGCAATTTGTGGCTGAGACAACAGGGCCAGGTAACTATGGTTCACCAAGGGTCCTGACTACCACCTTGAGCTGTGATTTTCCTATTGAGCAATTTTGCAAAGCATGCATTATAAATTACAGTCCTCTGAGCACTTCTATGCCCTGTGTCTCACCAAATCAGCCTTCGGCGAGAGACAAAGCTGACTGCAGCATCCTCATTTTGTACAGGAATAAATACATCATCTGTGGCGCTAGCAGGTCCTTAGGCCTCTGAGCTGTTGGCCCAGGCCTGGGACCCTCTATACATAGCTGCCTTTTTCTTGAAGGCAGATTTGAGGTTCAGGCTAATTCTCTGGATCTTACTCAAGTGAGGCTCTTCAGCAAAGATTCTTGTGCTTCTCTGCATGTGAGGATCCTGGGTAGCTTTTCATGCAGCTGTTGAGCTCTAGGAATACTGGTTTGGTGGAAAGTAGCCCTGCTTTTTGTCTGTTTCAGGAATGGGCGCATGCTCATGCACTCTAGCATTTAGCTCAGCACTGAACTACAACGGATGCTTCTCTGCTCTCTTCTCTGGAATGTAGAAACAGTGCCATGGAGTGGGATAGTCAGTCTTGCTGCCAGGCAACCAGAATTTGCAGGCCAGCACACTTGCATTCTGAGTTCCAGGACAGGTTATCATGCTTTACTGTCTTTATCTGTGAAATGGGTGCAACAATCCACATCACTTACGACTATAATGAAAATGAAAGGAGATGGGATATATTACAAGGGACCAGAATATAGGGGGATTATTACCACTTTGGATGTGGCCAGGGAAGTTCCCTTTTTGCTGCAATAAAAATGTCACTGGGGCTGGACACCCCTCTGATCTCATTATGCAGTTTCAGTTACAGGAAAATCCTGTACTCGGTTACCAGACCTGATCCAAGGCATGTGAAGAAGAACTGATAAAGGGTTGGGTCTTGGTCCATGGTCACACATCTCCTTGGGCACCCAGGAGATTCACAGGAGCACAAAGTGATGGTGGGTATATGATGAATGTGAGCAGGAAGGGAACCTTGGGTTGTAGCCTGGTGTGCTTTTCAGTGAATTGAGGACTCCCCCAGGATGTCCTGCCCTTGAGGGCCAGTGTGGCAGGGCAGCATGGCAGGGCATCTTACAGAGTTGCCACTGCCCCTGGGCTCCTATGGAAAGCCTTTTCTTGTGTGGCATGTCCCCTCTGCCAGACAGGGCTTTGTCTCGGCACCAGGAGGATGGAAGCAGATAGGCATAATCATGCTGTTTCCTTGAGCACCAGAGCCTACTGTTGTCCTGCAGGTCACTTAAGGCTTCCTTCTCTGTAGCCATTTTCAGTATAAATAAGCAAACATGGAAGTAAAGTATAATGTATTTAGGAAGCTTCTTTTCCAAATACCTGGTTAGGTCTTGAAAACTGGTTTTCAGCAAACTAGTGGTAGGTCTCGCTTATAGTCCCCTGCTGTAGAAACAGTCCAGATAGATGTCAGTCTTTCCTAACTTGTGCTTCCAGATGATGAAAGGCCTGCCGTCACTCAGAAATCCTGCCTTCAGGAGGAGGTCCTGGGCCTGGATGACCTTCAGTGGGCAGTGAGGTGGGGGTGTTGGAAGCTGCTAGACGGTGTGCGTTCTCAAGCTCACCTCCATGAGATAGATGGTCATGGCAAGCTGAGACTGGAGCCTTCTGTGTAGATAGGCAGAGCTGCCCGCTCCTTCTCCAGCCTCTTTCAAGTCTGGGAAGCAGATTGGCCCTAGGGAATGTCGCTGCAGTCCTGGTGTTGCCTTGGAACCTGGGCACGCTCATGCATGTGTGCCTGTCATTTCAGGAGGTCACGCTGCCTATCCAGAAAGATAGCAAGCTAATTGTGATTGCTCATGAGTCAGGAAGAATTGGTGGAATTTGTACCTATGTCAGCCACTGCAAACACGCAGAACTCTCCTCTCCTCTTGCCCTGTTGTACTTGTGAGCCTGAAAGTGGAGCCTCTGCATGGCTTTCATCTGGTGCTTTGACCCGTGCTGAGCTGTGAACTTTCACGACAGACTGCCACTCCTGCCCTCCTCCAGGCCCTGGGTGCAGTGGCCACCTCCCTCAAGTCACTGTCTCTTCCCATCCTGTCATCGTGTCCTTCCTGTCTGTGTCACCAGCTGGCAAGCTGTCCTTGAGTATTAACTTGTAAATATGGTGACCAGAGCCATACGCACTCCCTCCTCTGCTGGTGTGGCTCTGAAACCTCACCTCCCACACTTCTCCACAAGCAGACGTTGGCTGCTGCAGAGTGGGGTGGCCGGAATCTGGTTCTCCAATGGGCCTTGAGGGGCTGTTGGAGGCATGCATATGTTTAATTATTGTTTCAGAAGTAATGTATATTCATTTCAGGAAATCTAGGAAACAGGAACAAAATAAAGGATGTTCCACAGTCATACTTGTTTCTGTTACATAAATTCTCAACCTAGTTTTGTTCCCCAAACACGCACGTACCTCCTGGGGCTGTTCTTTTACTTGAGTCTGTATTACAGCATCTTTCTTTGCTGTGTCACATGCTCTTGTGATTTCATTCTCAATGGCCAGAGAGCGATCCCTGGTTGGGTTTTCTCATGACTTAGATCCCCAGTACCTGTTAGCAGAGATGTAATCAAATGGTCTGAATTCATCTTTGGTGGGTGGATTTTTGCACACATCCATAGCATTTTCCTTGGGGAGAGTTCTTATAATTCAGATATTCAAGGCTCAGCATGCATCCTGGTAGTCGTCTTGGGACAGTCATCCACTGTCCAGAGTGACGCTTCCCTCACCCTGCATCGGGAGATTTCTATTTTATTATGTCATAGCTAGGGGCTTTCTTATATCATCACCCACAATTGTGGACATTGGTGAATTTCTCCTTTGCTGCTCCTTCTGTCATCTCCATCTTCTTTTCTAGGGTTTGAATCTTGGCTCTGGGGAGGATGTTGGCTTTGCCTTCCTCATAGCACCTGCTGCTGTTTCCCTGTGGTGTGGTTTCAGTTTGGAGGCTCTGCAGTCCCTGACTCAGCACAGTATAGTTCTGTTGACCTTTGCATCGTTGCCATCCCCTCTAACTTCAGAGGTAGCCTCCGTGCTGAAAGTGGACATAGCTGTGCTCATGTCCATCCACAGAGGACGGATAAAGAAGCTGTGTGTGTTCACACATGGGAGTGCTACTCAGCCACACAAAGGAATAGACCACCCATGCTCCCCAGAACCATGGCTGTTCATGCTGAGCGTAGAGGGACGGAATAGGCAGATCTGTGGAGCAGAAAGTAGACTGGTGGTTGCCAGAGTGGCAGAGTTGAGGGGACTCGAGGGTGACTATGAACAGGTACAGAATTTCTTACATACAGACACCAAACACAGAATTGCATGCTTCAAATGGGTATTTTGTGGCATGTGAATTATATGTCCCTAAAGCTTTTAAATGAAGAAGTTGGACACAAAAGTGTGTGCACTGGTTCCTCTTATCAGGGTCTGGGGTAGGTCAGAGTAACTGAAGACAATCCAAGTAAAAAAGTGGTGTGTGGGGGGCAGTGGACATAGGGTGACGGAAGTGGCCTATGCTCTGAGTGATACACAGACAGGAGGAGCAGGGGCAGAGTTCCTCAGCCTGGGGGATGCATTTCACCTGAGAAAACCAGAGGCCTTGACCTGTTTTGAAAGTGTCTTTTTTTCAGGGCTGGGGATGTGGCTCAAGCGGTAGCCCGCTTGCCTGGCATGCATGTGGCACTGGGTTCGATCTTCAGCACCACATACAAATAAAAATAAAGATGTTATGTCCACCGAAAACTAAAAAATAAATATTAAAAACTAACTAACTCTCTCTCTCTCTCAAAAAAAAAGTGCCTTTTTTTCTTCTTTCTTTCATTTCCTTTCTTCCTTTCCTGTTCTAAGGTCATTTCTTGAGTAATGACCTTGACTCCCTGTCCCTTGACCAAGACCCCAGCTAGTCCTCTTGAAGCGACAGCTCCCACCACATTCGAGGCCAGCTAGCTTACTTTGGGAAACCCAAAGCCAGCAGCTGAGCCAGGTGGGTGTCCCTGAGCACATGACATGATGGCTTTAGAGAATAGAAAGTCGCCATCCCCACAAACCCACTGGGAATCTCTTCTGCTGGGAATTTACTTTGTGTGGTGAACAGTCATTTCTAGACTGTGGGGTTCGCTATTTCCCCTTCCAAGAGGAAGTGTCTCATGCATTTGAAACCCCTTGACGTGCTATGAAGGTATTTTTGGAGGGCAGGGGCCATTTTGGGAAGCCATGCATGTCACCTACAGTGATAATCCATGCGTAGGGGCTACGTAGGAAGTGTGTGGGCACAAAAGCGGACTCAGCAGTAGAGCCCAGACAGGCCCCTGCCTGTGGCACAGCTCAATGTGTCCCTCTCTCCCATGCTGGTGCAGGAGCTGGTCAGGCTGACCATCGAGAAGCAGGGGCGGCCATCTCCAACAAGCCCAGTAAAGCCCAGTTCCCCAGCCGGCAAGCCTGACGGGTAAGTGATGACCAGACCCTCCTGGCATGGTGGTCACAGTCAGGGCAGCCCTCACTTGATCAGTTGAGAGCCTGTAGGCAGTCGGGGGGCGGCTGGGGAACCCAGGTTCCTTTTCAGTGGTAGGTTCTGGGTGAACACCTGTTACTTTAATGTTTTGAAGTGTGGCCTCGCCTGTCTGGGGTTTAATACTACCCCCCCACCCCCCCACCCCCGTCATGTTTCTGAGGATGGTGCAGGTATATCCAGGGGAGGAAGGTGACTCCCTGTTGTCAGCCACCTGAATGCAAGCATTTTCCTGAGCAACTTCATTTCACACCCAGAAATTTCAAGGACATGGATTTCAGGAGTTTGACTTGAGAGTGCTTTGGGGTTTTTAATATTAGTTTTCTCAAGAGAATAAACTGAGGGCAATGTGGTCAGTTTTAATACCTTGTGTAATTTCTACTATGAGCCCCTGGGGGAAATTAAGACACGAATTTGGAGCATTTTTAATTTTTTTTTTCCTACACTAGGGATTGAACCTGGTGGTTACGTCTCAAGGCCTCTTTTTTATTTTTTATTTTGAGAAAGGGCCTTGCTGAGTTGCTGAGGCCTACAGTCCTCCTGCCTCAGCCTCTTGCACTGCTCAGATTATAGGTCTGTGCCTGCCTAATTTGGAGTATTTTAGAGAACATTTAGATCATCTAATCCAAAGAATCCATTTTCAGGTAAGGAGACTGAGGTCAGAGTCAGGAAACTTGGCCAAGCCCTGCTAATTTACCAGTGATCAGATGTGATTGGAACCTCAAGGCTCCTGATCCAAGGCCCGTCACTTCCCCACCCTCTCACATTCTCACCCCCTCAGGACCTGAGTATGCCGTGCTACCTTCTGTAATCCTGAGTTCTTTTGTCTCTCCAGCCAGCCTGAGCTCCCCCTGACAGACCGAGAGATGGAGATTCTAAACAAGGCGACAGGTGTGTCTCCGTCAACTGAGCTGCTCCCAGACTCCACAGATGAAGAGGTTGCGCCCCCCAAGCCTCCTTTACCTGGCATTAGGGTGGTTGATAACAGGTGATCGTCTCCCTGTTTCTCTAGCACCTCCTTTAATTAGGACACTTGGGAAATGGATGGTAGAATGAGAAAACAGGAAGATGGTGTGGTTGGGGCAAGAGCTGGGGGGTTCATGCCCTGTTTCTCAGGAGCTCTGGAGGTTTGGCCCTGCTCAGAGTAGACTCTGAGGTCCTCTAGCCCTGGTCTAGGGGCTTTTCGCATGCTCTGAACCCTACTTACATCTCTCCTTTTAGCCATAGCCATTGAAACCTGGTGTGGTTTATTGTGAACAGAAAAAAAAGGAGTGTTCTTATTTTCATTCCTTTGTTATTAATAGCTTTTTATTTTGGGAGGAAAGGAGCAGGTGGTAGTTAAAGTGTGGAAATTGGGTGTGGAGAAGCTGGTAATGAAATAGCCTCACCCACATCCTATATTCTAATAGCACTCTTTTTTTTTTTTTTTTTTTTAATACTGGGGGTAGAACCCAGAGGTGTTTAACCACTGAGCCACACCCCCAGCTCTTTTTATTTATTTTTTTCGAGACACAGTCTCAATAAATTACATAAGGCCTTACTAAGTTGCTGAGGCTGACCTTGAACTTGCGAACCTCTTGCCCTGCTTCCCAAGTTGCTGGGTTATGGGCATGCACCCCTACGCCTGGCTCTAAAGCACTCTTGTTTGTGACATCTGGTTTGTCTACATGTTTTGGTCTCTTTCAGTCCACCAGCATTGCCACCCAAGAAAAGACAGTCAGCACCGTCCCCTACCCGGGTGGCTGTGGTAGCCCCCATGAGTCGGGCCACCAGTGGCTCCAGTTTGCCTGTTGGAATTAATAGGCAGGTAATGCAGCCCTGCTGCTGTGTGCACAGGTGAAGGGTGGAGGTTGGGAATTTGACCCTGAGGCCCTGCTGTGGTCAGGTGGAGAGGCTGTGAGGGTGGGGTTCTGTCATCCTCCTTCTTCCCCAGGGGGCTGGTAGGTAGGCTGGAGCCACAGGGCATCTCCTGAGGACATCTTTGTCCACTCCTCCACCAGGACTTCCTTTCTGTCTCTATATGTCATTGTATTGCTGACATCAGAAGTGGTTTCTGAACAGGGCTATTTCCTTCTCTGTGTCAATGTGCCCATTTTGCCTTGTCCTCAGTCTCTGCCACCATTCTCAGAAGTGACTTGACTTGTTTTATTTTTCTTTCTGAGGATTTTGAGGTTGACTGTTATGCACAGAGGCGACTGTCAGGGGGCAGCCACTCGTATGGCGGAGAGTCTCCCCGCCTCTCCCCCTGCAGCAGCATAGGCAAGCTCAGCAAGTCGGATGAGCAGCTCTCTTCTCTGGACAGGGACAGTGGACAGTGCTCCCGGAACACAAGCTGTGAAACACTAGGTGAGCTTCGGGCAACTCCTGTCTCCTTTCTTGTTGGTTTCTTGGGACTATACCATCCTAGGCTTGAGTCCCAGCTAATGCCAGTCTTGACTAGGTGACCCTAACCATATCACTTAAAATCCAGGCCTCATCTGCAAAATGAGGCTAGTGTCTGGCCTTCAAGGAAGCCAACACTTGTATCAGCACAAAGCCTCAGAGTCAGGTGCTCAGGTGAGCACTGCCCGCGGATGGCCTGTCAGTGTGTGCTACATTCTCATGGCCACCTGCACCTGGATCTCTAAATGAAGCCCTGCGCCCCTGACAGTGTTGGACAGAGTTACACAGGCAGTTGTGGCTGGTGCCGAATGCAGACCATGTGGGCCGACTGCATTTGGCAAGGGTTTGACAGCGCTACGCTATCTGTGTCCCATGCATGAGATGTTTTCACTTCCAAGGATGTGTCTAAGAGCATCATCAGAGACCTATAGCAAGATTTCTCTCAAGGACATTAATCCCTGCATCGTTAGGACTGGTGGTAATCTGAAAACACTAGAGAACCAATGCTGGGAATCAGATGAGTTATGGTACCTTTGTTTAGTGGAATCATCTGTAGCTATTAGAAATCACTTATGATATGTTGATGAATGGAAAAACCCAGGACTGTTTACCCAGAAAATACATCAAATGTAAGCAAAGATGATAGATCCTGGGAGTGGGTGATATTTATTTTTATGATGGTTTGCCATGTTTTCTGCGGTGTTTATAATATTTTTTAAAGCAATAAATGTTTTTAAAATAGGAAAGGACTGGGGATTTAGCTCAATGCTACAGAGTTCTTGCGTAGCATGCACATGAGGCCCTGGGTTCAATTCCCAGCACCTCCTGAAATAAATAAATATAAATATACGGTGGGGGTGAGCACAAAGTGCAAGGACTGGTACAACCACGTCCCCATCTGATTGACAGTCAAGGAGCAGAATGAACAATACCAGATAAAGCAAGAACTTGCATAGAAGAGAGCAGAGACACATTTGTGTCCCTCTGTGAGGCAAGACTGGGCACAGTAGGAAGGGGTTCGTTGTTTGGCCAGGGCCTCGTGGCTGACAGGCATGTTTCCTGTTGGGTTTTTAGATCACTATGATCCTGACTATGAATTCCTCCAGCAAGACCTCTCCAACGCAGACCAGATACCTCAGCACGTGGCCTGCAACCTTAGCCCGCTGCCGGAGTCCTTGGGGGAGACTGGGTCTCCGTTTCCCAGCAATCCTTTCCAGCTGCCTCTTGGAAGCTGTCCCCAGTCTGAGGGACCCTCTGCCCTGGGGCGGCAGACAGACACACCACCTGCTTTGCCTGAGAAGAAGCGTCGGAGCGCAGCTTCCCAGGCCTCGGACAGTGCTGGCTGCAGGGCATCCTATGAGCGGCACCCCTCGCAGTACGACAACATCCCCGAGGACGACCTACAGAACCCGGCCCCAGCTCTCCCCTACACGCCCTTCGCTGCTGTCCTCCCCTTTCAGCAAGGAGGCTCCTCAGCCCCCATCGAGTTTGTGGGTGATTTTACTGCTCCTGAGTCAGCGGGGGATCCAGAGCAGCCACCTCCTCTACCAGAGAAGAAAAACAAACACAGTAAGCCTCTGTCGAGCTCCATCAGGAAGTGCACTGTGTAAGCTAGAGCAGAGTGGGTTGGGTTCAGGTAGTTCAGGCATTAGTCTGAAGTGAAGCCAGGGGCCTGGGTGTTTCATGAAAGGGTGGCCACATCAGGGAGCCCTGTGCTCTCATCACTGACGGTTGTTCTCAAAGCTCCGTAAGTTGACCTCTCCGTAAGTGGTCTCTGTAAAGTCTCACGCTGGTCCCTTCCTGAGTGCTTGTCCTCTTCAGGTAGAGGCAGTTGACCTTTTGGCCTGAAGACACAAGTGTCGGGGCACGCAGGACAGGTTGCAGCAATATCTGTGTAAAGTGAGGTGGATATTTGAACAGAACCCTCCTGGTGCCCACGGGGTGGTTTTCTAAGGACCCCCGTTTAGCAAAACACCGGGTGCACCCTGGGTACACACTGTCCTATCTGCAGATGCAGGACCGCATGCTGATAGAATGACCTGAGGTGGCCTTGTGAACCAGATGTTTTAATAGAAATTACCAGCATTGGGGTGGATCTAAAACATTGAATACTTGTGTTTGGATATTTTCCAACTGAAGATTTGCCATAGAATTACTAAGCAGCGTTCTGGAAGCTCCGTTTCCTCCCAGCTCCCTAACTGTTGCACATCGCAGTCACCAGTCCCTCTGCCTCCCACTTCCCTGGCACTGTTCCCTGATTTTCCCTGGCAGACCAGCTGTCACCATTTTGATACATGTGGCCACAATGGTCCCAGGATTCCCTGGCCTGGGTGGAAGCATGCCACAGAACCCTACAAACTAGAAATAGGGTCTCCATTCCAGAGTGCAGACCAGAGCACCCCTCCTCTAAGAAAGGAGGAGGGGCTTGGTTAAAGTAGCAGGGCTGCCTTGAGCCAGCTGGACCTTGAGAGGAGGCCACTGTGAAGGTGTGGCTTCCCCACTCCTCCCAGCGGAGGGAGAGCCAGCTCTGTGGGGCTAGTGATGTCATTCCCATCTGTCCTGGAAGCCTGCTCGTTAGAGACCAGGGTACTGGTGAGGGGTACACAGCAGCTATGCCAGGAATGTCCCCTGGGCGTCTCCCTCAGCACAGGGAAGCCTTTAAGGAAGCCTTGGCCTCTCCTTCCACCCACCCTACCTGTAGCAGCATCCCCTTATGGACCCACCCCTTCCTTTCCTGAGAGTCCCTGGGACTCAGATATAGGGCAGGACTGCATCCCTGCAAATTCCACCAGACAGACGGTGCTGCCTGGCCAGGAAGCTAGAAGCCTTCCTCTCCCAGCTCTGAGAACAAGTGTGGGTGGCGGTTCCTGGGCCAAATCTGTAGAGAAGGAAGGGGAAGAAGGGTGGCCATGGTTCCTGTCAAGCGGTCTCAAGAGACTGAAAGTATCTTTCCCTGGGGCCAGGCACTGTGTGAGGAGCTCTCCACTGTGACTGGAGCACTTCACCTACAAATCTTCAGAAACCACGGGGCCAAGGTGTGGTGTCCTGAGCTAAATGTCACAGCTTGGCTCTCAAGTCCTGGCCACCTGAGAAGGCAGGTGTCATTAGCTTAGTCCTGGAGATGAGGGAGCTGGCACAGTGTGAGGGGTGATGGCTCTTGGATGGCAGCACACTCCAAACCCTCCAAGCCAAGGAGGTCATCCAGCCCTCCTCCTTCAACACCCCTCCAGTTTTCAGTAGTGACCTTATATAGTCTTTTCTGTGCTCTCCAAAAGAGTCCCAAACTTGAGGTACCCCAAGGCTTAGTCTTGGTCCAGAATCTGCTCTATTCCCCTGAGAGGACCCTTGGAGACTTCCAGCCTGTGACGCTGTAAAAAAAGCATCTCACAAAATTGCTTTGAAAAGGTGGGCACGGTGGCACACACCTGTAATCCCAGCAGCTCGAGAGGCTGAGGCAGGAAGATCTCAAGTCAAAGCCAGCCTCAGCAAAAGTGGGGCACTAAGCAACTCAGTGAGACCCTGTCTCTAAATAAAATACAAAGTAGGGCTGGGGATGTGACTCCGTGGTTGAGTGCCCCTGAGTTCAATCCCTGGTACCAAAAAAAAAAAAAATTGCTTTTGGGGGAAGAGATCAGCACCATTCCTCACATTGAACTACTGCCAGACCAAACTCATACGTGTTCAGTCAGGTGTCACAGTGTGTCCTCGTCCTGGAGTGCTCTGACATCTTGAAGGACCCTGGCCCCCTTGCCAAGGGCAGCTTCTTGGGTCCCTGGTGCCAGGGGAGCTTCCTGATTGCTGTCTGACATCTGAAGTCCCTACAGCCCCAGGGCCTAGCAGTGCCAGCCACTGAGCCTTCCCAACCGGGCCAGTGTGAACAGCCTCCAATCAGTTGCTGTTGCTTTGGAAAGGGACTGAGCTCCTTGTTTCAGGGGTCTAGAACACCACTGCCATTCCTGGCAGGAACAGGGGCAGGTCTCTACCAGGACCACATCGTCTGGAGTTCTATAGACCTGAAGGACCACAGCTTGCCAGAACACCAGGCAGAGGTGGTTGCTTGGTCCTTCCAGGGAGCAGATGGTAGGGTGCAGGTCGCCTTCCTGGGCTGGCATCTTCTGTGGAACTTGGTGTCAGTGGTGCAGCAGTGGTGCAGCAGTTGCACTGTGGCATGGGGCGCCAGGAGCTGTACCCCGCATGGCCAGGTCCGCCAGGAGCTGTACCCCGCATGGCTGTTGGAGCTAACAAGAAGGGCTTGCTTATTCTTGCAAGTGAGGAAGGACCTCCACCCCTTCCTCAGCAGGGCTCCAGAGGGAAGGACCATAACCCCGCTGAGAATGCCTCTGCCTTCCTGGATTTCCTGTGACCCCTGCTCGGGTTGTTTGGAAACGCAGTGTCCCGCACCATGGAGCCATCCTGGCCACCTTCCCTTGGCATCTGAACCTCAGCTTTGCCAGGCAAGGGCTATGGCACTGTAATGTGGTTTGAGGGGAAGGCGCTGGCTTAAGAGATAGCTGAGATCTACCCACACACTGACTTAGGTCCCATCTTCTGAACCCAGGTTCCCTTTTCTTCCCAGCTCTTATCATCTTAGTTCCCTCTGTAAGTAAATTCATTGGTACCTTTTCTAACCAGGTGTCAAGAGGCCAAGAGTGTTTTCTTCCTAACATGGGAACTATCCCAGAACCCATGAGCCCCGCTGCCTAGAGAAAGGAGGACAGTACAGGATTCCAGGACACAGGTGTTTGGGGTGCCGGCCTTGACCTCAATTCTGCCGTGGGCAGTGTCAGGGCAGCACTAAGTCTGTGTTTGATGGAGATTAGAAGCTGGGCTTCTGCTCCATGCAGCCCTCACCACTGTGCGAGGTCACCAGGCAGCTATGTGCTCCAGCCCACTTCCAGAGCCCTCTGGTCCTCTAGGCAGTGGGGCAGATCACTGACCCCAAAATCGGGAATGAAGCACACACTGATGCCCCACGGGTGCTTAGGGTGCCACACCTGCTTCATGGAGAGGAGCCTGTGGGGCAAGGACAAGGTCACTGAGACCTGACAGCTGAGCTCCTTGCTCTTCGGCTTCTCACCTCCCCAGCTGGGCCAGGCCATGCTGTGTAGGCAAGGGATGCTGGACAGGCTGCTCCACATCAGGCTACCAGGACAGCAGGGGCGGGGGCTTCCACCAGGGCTAGAGGGGAAGAGGTCTGTTTTCAAACTTAAGCACCTTTTTCCCTCAGTGTCCATCCTTCCGTCAGGGGTGGCTTAGCCTTTCATCTTGAAGGGCAGAACTGAGTTTAGTAGCTGGCATTTTTTGCACGCCCTGTGGGTGCTTTACCACACATACCCCAGGGCTTGGGGCTCGTCTGATTCAGCAGGTTCCCAAGGACACTTTCTGAGGGCATGTTTCCCATTCCTCATTCTATGAGTGTTTATAGGCACACTAGGGACAGCACAAGCCAGACATGGTCCCTGCCTTTGAGCTTCAACCCTTTAGGGGAAGGCAATAAATCCTGCTGCGTGTGCGTGTGTGTGTGTGTGTGTGTGTGTAACTTAGGGCTTTGCACACGCTAGGCAGGTGCTCTGCCACTGAGCTACATTCCCAGCCCTTTATATTTTTGAGACAGGACCTCACTAAGTTGGTGGGGCTGGCCTGGAACTTATGATCCTCCTGCCTCAGCTCCCCAGGTTGCTGAGATTGCAGGTGTGGCCACCACCCCTCTTGCACCACGATCCTTCCCCAGAAGAGCTTGTGGTCCAGAGTCGTTTTCTCAAGGGATCAGTCGTGCCCCCTGCCCCACCCAGAAACACCAAGAGTGTAACCCTCCAGTAGTTCCCCCTGTGTTCAGAATAAAGCCTGCTGCCCGCTGCCCTGTCCTGTTCACAGTGCTAGGTGGCCTCAAAACTGGGCCAGGCCCTCTTCACTGTCCCCTGCCTGCTATTCTTTGCCTGCCCACCCTCTTCCCAGCCTTGAAGGTCCTCTGTTGTCACATGGTTCGTCCACTGCACTTCACTCTTCTCTATAGGACCAGTTTCCCCATGACTATATGTCTGTCAGCTGCCTGGAGAAGAAGATGTGCCCCACAAATGGAGGATGTGTCTTCCTGGCCCTGGTACAGTCCCAGTGCCTGTGCAGGTGCCCAGTGTGTCCAGTAGGCACATAGTAAATAAACTTTGTGAAGGTGGGAAGGCCACAGGCAGCTCACTGCAAACCACAAGAAGAGCCAAGGAGAACATGCCCAGGCAGCAGGGCACTGGGCAAGGGGAAGGCTAGTGGGGAGGGGGCTACTTGTAGGAGCCCCCAAGCATTTAGCCACAGGTAGAATTTTTGGAGCAACTGGAAACGTGTGCAAACCCCAAGGTGGCAGCTGGAACCCAGCCCAAGGGCCAGGGAGGGCACAGGCTGGGACTGAGCTCCCTGTGAGTTGCAGCTGGAGAGCCCCACGGAGGCAGAGCCCATAGAAGCATCCCCTGCTAAGTGTTGCTGGAAAGCCCCGAGGGCTCTTCAGGAAGGGAGTGAGGCAGCCGGGCACCTTCCCTTAATCATTGTTTTTAGACAGTTCACAACACCGAGTGGGAAGGGAGGGACTTCCCACCTCCCCATCCTGCCCCCACACAACACACACCCCACGACCAGCCCTTCTGGAGCAGGACCTTTGGTTCCAGTGGATGAGCCTCGCTGAGGCACCGTAGTTACCTGAACCTCAGAGTGCAGGGTGCTGCTCTCTGGGTCAGACGTGGGGAGTTTGTGGTGTCAGTGGTATCACTGTCCCAAGAATTTCCTGTGCTCTGCCTGCCCTCCCTCCCGATGTGCTTTCCGTGGAAGGCACCTGGCTGCCATAGGAAGAGCAGGTGGGAGGGGCCCCTGGGTGGCCTGGGAGAGAGCATGCGAGGGCCTCCCCTGTCTCGCAGTGCTGGCCTACATGCAGTTGCTGGAGGACTACTCAGAGCCGCAGCCCTCCATGTTCTACCAGACGCCACAGAACGAGCACATTTACCAGCAGAAGAACAAGCTACTCATGGAAGTGTACGGTTTCAACGACTCCTTCAGTGGCGGGGATTCTCTGCAGGAACTGGCCCCACCGCCCGCCCTGCCCCCCAAACAGCGGCAGCTGGTAAGTGGCCTCTCCCCACCCTGCATCCTTGGCACTACCGTGAGTGGCAGCTTCAGATACCAACACTGGGCCTCCCAGAGCTATAGCCACCTTCCTGGGGGTAATTCAACCCCCATTTTGTCCGTGACAGGGCCTGGGCTTGGGTGTTGAAGTGCTGTTCCTTCTCTTCCCCGCAAGATGCTCCCCGGCGGCCTGTCTCACATCCTTCCATCTCCCCACCCTAGGCGTAGTGGGCCTTTCTTTTCCAGAGCAGCCCGTGCAGCTGGGATGGGCTTGTACACATAATGTTTGCTTTCTCTGCTGACGGTCTCTTGTATTTTTTCTTTCTTCTTTGGCTCCCACATAGACCTCCCAGAAAGGAGGGACTCAATTAAAGCACAGGGCATGGTCTGTGTACGGCCATCTGTGGACTTTGTTTCCATAATGGGCCTAGCTGTATGGAGTGACTTGCATCCCAGCCCTTGGCCGGGAATGGCCCCATGAGAACAAGCTCCATTGAAGCAGGATGGCCTTAGACAGAGCTGCTCTGTGCTGCAGACACGGCCCCTGTCCTCCTAAAACACCTCCGTGTCAAGGATCTCGCAGAGGGAGTGAAGCGTGAGTCATGCAGAAGGCAGAGTGTCCCGCTGGAGGCCACTGCCACAGTCCGAGAGCTCGCTCAGCGTCAGCCCAGCAGGCCAGCCACGTACCCCAGGGCTCCAGCCTTCTTTTTACTACCAGGTGACAAACCTGGTGGGACTTGAGAGTCCAAGACTCAGGTCCAGCCACACTCTGCAGAGGGATGTCCTGACCTTTTCAGACCCTGACCTTGGCTTGTGCTGTTCTGCTCATATGCTGGCCAGCTGTAACCTATCCGTTGTGAGGACATGGTGCTGCCCCCTTTTCAGGGAGGCAGCTGCCAGCTGGGAACAAACAACCTTGGTTACTCCTGGTGGCCACCTGGTGCTTGATCTGGTTCCCGGAGTCCTGAGCCATCCTACCTATGGTGGGCACTGGCTGGCTGAGCAGGCTGTTGTCTCATCCCGAGAACCATGGACAGCACAGGCAGAGCAGCCCTGCCTGCTAGAGGAGGGGCTGAGCTTGGGCTCGGGGACCTGGATTCCAGTCCTGCCACGCCAAGCTGTGTGCTGTGCTGTGTTCAGGTCTCCATTCTTCCTCTGCCCTGCCCTGCCCAGCCCACACCACTGACACATTAAAGATATGTCCCATGTTCCCTCAACTGTCCTTGGGCATCTTCTCCCTGCTAAGGAGCCCAAGGCAGATCCCTGATGGGCCTCTGGGATCAGAAGCCACTCCAAGGGAGCATCCTGCCTGCTGCACCAGGCTGGCAGCGTGGGAGCAAAGTTAGCCCCAGGAGAGGCCTTAGGAGAGGTTAGGACACCTTATTGAACACCTCCCTCCCCAGACAGGCCCAGGAGCGGGCATGTGGCTCCACATGGTCCTCACCACAGCCCCTGGCATCCCTGTTGTAAGTAAACAGGCTGAGGACCAGAGAGACTTCTCCAAGACCACAGCTAGTCAGAGATCAGAGCCCATTGACAGAAGCTCAGGCTCACCACATGACAAGCCGTGCTGGCTGGTGGTCACACCCTGTCCCTAATGTACACGGGGAGGCGTTAGGCACATCTTACAGACAACAACAGCAGTAATTACTTATGGCCTTGCATGTTGGTAGACTTGGCTCCATCTCATCAAGTCCTCCCCACACCCCATGCAGGAAGTGCCAGAGCATACCCCATTTTATAGATGGAAAACCTGAGGCACTGAGGTCTTTCAGGAATGTCGAAGGCCAGCAGGTGGTCAGTGGCAGGGTCTAGGTTCAAACCCAGGCAGCCTGACCCTACCTGAGCTCTGCTCCCTAGGAGGAGCTCAGAGCCCAGTGTCAACCACAGCTGTGGCTCCAGCCCACCTGTCCCCTGGCTGCAGTCCGCCTGAGAGTTTGCCTAGTAGATATGTCATAAGGAAGTAAAGGGGTCTCTTCTTCAATCTTGGCAGAGCTTCTGGTCCCTGAGCTGGGCCAGCAGGATTAGGGAGCAGCCTCCTCAGCCTTTGCCGTCGCGTGCTGACCGTTCTCTGCTCTCTCCCTTCTCCCTGCCTTTTCTCGCCCCTCTGCCCAGCAGGCCTCCTATGCTGCTTCTTCCTTCTCCTCTGTCTCCTACTGTGTGCAGCAAACTAAAGTGGCCTTCACCCCCGAGGACGGCAGTGCCACTCAGGGCCTCAGTGTGTCCGTGTCTAACTCCTTTCTCAGCCGGCACGGCAGCTTGCCTGTGCCCTCGGTGAGTCACTCCCCGCTGCTCTGCACTTGGAAACTGCGCACCTTCCATTCTTCTGCAGCCTGTGCCTCACGGACACAGGTGCTACCGCCCACCACTTCCTTCTGCAGAGCCCTGCACATAGGTGGGAAAGGGCGTGAGCACTGGTTCTCTGGGGCCTCGAGGATGGACGGCTGCTGGGTGGGCAGGAGTGGGGAATCACGCACAGCCCTGTTGGCAGCGTCAGCACTCTAGCATGGAGGACAGAGCCATCTGGGCCTTTTTCTCTGCTCTCCCACTGGGCCTGATGTCAGTCCTCCAAGTGTTCAGGAATGTTTAAAAGGGAATGTTCTTCATTCCTCACGTGGGAAGAAAGGCCAAGGAAAGAGCAGCAGCACAGGTAGGTGAGAGTGAGGTGAGGCTGTGTTCGGGAGCGTTTGCTCTGTGGCTTAGCAAACCACATTTGTCATTGCATAGGACACAGGCTAGTGGGACGGCTGGGCTGATCTGGCGACACTTGCTAACATCTCTGAGACCTCAGCTGGGACAGTTGGCTGGTGTTTCTGTCACATCTGTCAGGCTGGCCTGGGCTTGTTCTCATGGCACCTGGCAGGGTTCCAAGGAAACAGCGGAACTGTACAAGGCAACCTGAGGCCTGAGCCCAGGACTGCGCAGCATCACTTCAGTCACAGGTGCTCAGTGAGATCACAGGGCTGCCCAGATCCAGGGAGGAGGAAGGAGACCCACCTCCTGGGGGAGGTGCAGGCTCTGGCCCAGGCCAGCACAGGGAGGGTTGCAGCCATTTCTATATAGTTCACTACCGACACTACAGAGCACAGCTTCTCCCAGAGCCTGCCTCTGCCCAAGAACCAAACTAGCTATGCATTCCTGCTGATCTTACCCCAGTCCACCCTCTGTAAATGGTGAGTTTGGACTGAGTAACTTGAGAAACTTGCCCAAGCCCAGTTTTCTCTGGTGTCTGTCTGTGCCCAGGACAGCAATCTAGCACCCAATTCCAGGTTAGCACTCCCTGACCTTGGAGTGGACCTTCTGTGGCGTGCTGGGCACTCTGCAGAGCCCTCAGCAGCCTAGGTGTGCTGGAAAGCTAAGCACTGCCCTCTCCATCCCACCCCGGCAGCCACTTGGACACCTGGACTCCTCAGGAGGCACCTCCAGCAAGCTGCCATGACTCTTGCACAAAACTTGGCTGATAGACAACCCAGCTCTTGACTGTTTCCTTCCCATGATGTTGGCAGAAAGTGTGGGTTATCCTAAGAGATTCTCCGGAGCCCCTCTGAGCACCTAGTGGTTGGAGAACTGTGGCTGAACTGGAATGTTAACATTCGAGGGCATTTTAGCTAAGCTTGGTTATGCATGTGTCTTGGTTTTCATCCATGGGACACAGGGCATCTTAAGGCAGCTTGCATCTCTCGTACTGCCTCTCAGCACCAGCTCCAGGAGGGAGCCCGAGGAGGCCGAGCTAATCGGGTGCTTCATTTCATTAAAAGGAAAGTCTTTCGAGAACCATTGGTAGTGGCCTGTTTGGAGCATCTGTCGTCTAACCTGCTGAACCCGAGAAGTGATTCTGTTTTAGGGCACCTTACTCATCCTTGTCTCTGATTAGACGTCAGCATGAGCCCAGGCATGAGGTTTTGCCTCACAGTTAGAGCAGCCCTTGGTCCCTGTTCAGCCCATGTTCCTGGGCCTGTGTCGGTCCAGCATAGAATTCAGGGGGGCACCCTGGGAATGCAACAGTTGTCCAACCTGGAGGGACCTGTCACGGTTCTTGGTGCAGTGACCTGTACCTTCTACTAAAACATTCATTCTAACCTTGAAACCCTCTTGCCAGGGGAACTTGTAGCGCAGTAAACCTACATTGGATGATGTGCTGAAGGAGTGTTCCTGTTCACTCTTCCCCAGGACCCCGAGAGGGGTTTAGCCAGCACACCGGGATGTCCCCAAAAATTTCAAGAGGGGTGAAAACAGATGGTCCCATGCCCAAGAGGAGCTTGCAGTCCTGCAGGCTGAACAGACAGACTTGGGTTCTGGCAAAGTGTAAACAGTGGTGTGGGACTCACAGAGGGGGCAGATCAGGGTGACAGCACCTCATGGGGTGGGGCTGGAACTACAACTTGAAGGACACTTGGTTTCAGGGAGTTGAAGGGCAGGGAAGTCAGCCAATTGTGTCCAAGCCAAGAGCCTGCCTCAAGGGTGGAGGGTCATCCCTAGTGCAAGCTCCCAGGGATTGAGGTTGTAGGAGAGAGGTCAGAGGGGCTGGGGCAGTTCCAGCCTCCCGCCCTCCACTGGGAAGAGCCAGTTGCCCACCTCGGGTGCCACCTACTTACTGAGCTTGCTGCATGGCCCATGAGCTCAGGCCAGTCTTTCATGTGACCTAGGCCTACAGGTCGGGCCCGAGGCAGGCTGTAGTTCTTGCAGCACCCCGTCTTCCCCTCCGCCTCAGCCCCACCCACAAGTGCCCTCAGTCAGTGGAGTGTCAGCTCCTGGCTCACAGATGCCCTTTCTTTTCTGATAAGGGCCATAGTCCTTGGAGGTCTGAGCAGCAGCACAGACCGAATCTAAATCTTCTGCATGTCCTCATGCAGGAGCACTAAAACTAACCGACAGGAGAAAGGCATTAGGGAGGGTGACAGAGGCAGTCAAGGAAGGTGGAGAGAAGCAGGCAAGGTCTCCTGGGGCCCAGGGGCTGGAGAAGCTGCCCCTCCCAGAGGCAGCACTGCTGCTGAGCCTTCTGCCCTCTCCCTGTCGCAGATTCTCCCTCCAGGGCTGTCTGGGCTCTTGCCTTCTGAGCTGCCTGCCATTTCCACCTCACCCATTCCCTCCACATCCTGTTTCCCAGCCGTCTCCTCTACCTGCCCTTTCCCTATTCTGAACTCTGGTTGTGCAAATCTTGGAAGTTTAGGGCTTGGTCCATGTTCTTGTCTCCCTTGACCAGGATATCATTGAGTCTCAGGGACCACAGGGTGGCCAGTGCTCTCCAGGCCTTGCAGTATTCCTGCATCTCTTGCTGTCCTCTTGTGCCTCCTCCCTTTGCTAGCAGAAAGTGATGGGTGTTCCAGCAGTCTGCCATGTTTCTTTTCCATCTTGACTGCCAGATGGGTCCTCATGAGTAAAACTGCCCCCCATCCCCGTTTCAAGAGGGTATTTGATATCCCAAAATAACTGTTATTTGTTTTAAAAGAATCTTTGGGATGAGAAAGTGAAAGGTGTGTCATGTGAGGACCTCAGGTTTTTATAGGGCCTGGGTAGCAGCTGGTACCTGTCTAGGTACAGCAGTCACCTTCCTGAGATGGGGGAGCCAGGTGTTTGTACTGCAGCACACATACACTCTCAAAAGGCTGAGCCTCTGCCCTGGCTGTCCCCTCACTGTGAGGCAGCCTTTCCAGCCAAGCTGGCTCCTGACACTCCTCCAGTGCATCCATGTCTCTTGCTCACTTGCTGTACCCGCCCCCCCCCAATCTCCTGGCCATGACCATCCCTGAGAATTCACTTAGCAACCATCATAAAGATCATGGGAATACCAACTGGTCTAAGCCAAACAGGAAGTGGGGAGATGAAGATGGAACAGGAGACAGACTGAAAAGGGACATTGAGGGCCTTGTTTCTCTACCATGTTCTGACACTTCACCGAGGGTAGCTAAGGCTCTAAGTAGACTTCTGTGCATAAGTAAGTGAGAGCTCCTGTCATGCTGCTGAACTCCAATGTGTGTAAAAGTAGTCCCATTAGATGGCTAGACTGCATTTGGATCCTATTTTAATCTGAACTAAGCTTCCTCTAGAGTTGATGCTCTCAGAACATACAGAGCACCCTCAAGTGCCCTGAGGTTTGCAGGAGGATGACTGTCAAGGGCCCTGGGGCAGGATGCATCTCTCAAGGGAGCTCTGTGACATTGCAGGGACATGTCACTTCTGCATTTGCCACTTTACTACCCAAAACCCTCCCAAGCATGACATTTTTGTTGTCACATCCTAAACCACTAAGGCGTTTGTTCCAACAGGAAGAGGGTGTCTTTTGGGCCTGACATGCTAATGCCACCTTTCTCAGTAAGGCTAGTGCAGACATCATTCCCACAAAAAAGCATCCCCAAGTGCCCTCCTTGCTGGGTGCAAGATAAGCAGCCTGTGAGAGACCTTGGGCCCTGGAGCTTGCGACATCTGCCTCACGGTTTGCCGTTTGACTTTGGAAGCTCATCCTCTGTCATTACATAAAATGTGATCATTTTATAAAGAAGGGTATTGCCTTTGGGCCCAAGGTGGACCCACATGATGACTTTTGTAATCTGCTGGTTGGGACCAGGAATGAGAGAAGGAAGTGGCAGAGCTGTTCCCTCCAGGTTGCCACATGGTGTAAGGAGTGTCTCTCCTAGGAATGATCACATGCCATCTCCATAAGAACACATCAGACCAGTGTCTCCCCAGGCAACTCTGCAGAGCACTGCGCACTGACTCCCTTTGAGAACAAATCATGCCACTGGCAAGCCCTGTTGAAGGGAGTATGCTCTGAGCCAGGGACAGTGCTGACAGTGGTGCCTGGCAATTCACAGGGAGAGCCCATGGCACACTGGAAAGTAGCTTCTCCTGGGTGTGTTTTCTCACAAACAAGGGATTAAAATTGTAAGCCTGAAAAGCAGCTGTCCAGTAGCTCTTCTGTTTTGTGCATCCAAAGGCACTGATGTCCTGAGCCTTGGTGAGCTACAGCTCACTAAGCAGCACCCAGTCTCTGGCAGCTTCTCTTCCCTAGCGCTCACCTGTACAGGGAGTCCATTCAGTGGCAAAGCACTTTCCCTACTGCTGGTAGAGCTGAAGCTCTGCAAGGCTGGGCGCTCAAGTACCTGCAAAGCAGCATTTAGCCAAGGTCCCTGGGCCTCTGCTCCAGCCCTACCTCCCAGGTACAGGCTGCCTTCCCTAACACCTGGGGTTTCCTGAACATCTGGAATTAAATGGAGTGGCTGTTGCATTGAGGACTCAGGAACTTTCACTTGGAGATAAATTTTCCTGCCTTGCTTTTTTTGCCAAGGCAACCACGGCCCATCCCTGTCCTTTTTCATGCTAGGACTAAAGTGCAGAGGAAACTGATGCCTACCAGCTTCAGTTGGCTCCACCTTCACACACTGCTCACAGTGAACATCGAAGGCTGTCCCTCAGCCTCTACCTTCTTTTTCACTTAACAACTTAGGAGCACTCCCAGGTTTGTGTTCTCAGAAGAGCTGGCTCTGCCTCCACCTTTCCGGTCTGCCCTGGAATACTGGCCCAGACCCACTCTGCACCCCTGGATCACTGCCTTTCCCGCACTCGGCAGCACACAGCACTCAGGATCCAAGCAGTCAACGGGCTGTATCCTGCAGAGGTAGGGGGTTGAGGCAAGGTCTGGTCATGTGCCCAGAATGAACCTCTGAATGTGGTACAGGCCAGCCCAGCACCACCTCTTGCTAGCTGTGAGTTATTAGGTGTGTGGTCTCAATTTATTCATTGTAAGGATCACAGTAGCAGTTCCCACATGTTAAATGAGAAGATCCATATAAAACTCTTGGCTTCTCATCTGCCCAGCAGGATGTATTCAGTGAGGGTAACAGTCCTTGTCCTCAGTGGTCCTTGCTAGTTCTGTTTTCTTGGTGCTGGGGAATGAACCCAGCAGTATGCTGCCAAAGAGCTACATCTCCATCCCTTTTTTATTTTTTGTTTTGAGATGGCCTTACTAAGTTGCTGAGGCTGGCTTTGAACTCGTGATCCTCCTGACTGACTCACTGCAAAATACAGGCCTGCGCCACCGTGCCCAGACTTGCTGTCATTTTGACTGACTACATCCCTATCCTACCTGCTTACTTACCTTAGCACCCCCAGATCTCCTGCAGAAGTTTGTAGGGGCCAGACAGGAGCACCTTGTATTCTAGAATCTACAGCCCAAATGGTGTCACTTTGGCTATAAATAAAAATTCCTGCAGCACAGAGAGCAGCAGCTTGTCAAAAGTACAGCCAGGCACCAACCAAAAATAGCCTCCAGGCTGGGGCTGAGTGGCGTGGTACAAAGTGGCCGTCCCTACCCTCCCTGCCCTGGGAATGAGCACAGTCTCAAAGGGACTGGAAGTATTTCTCTAGGGAAATGATAGAAACCCGGGCTTGTTGAAAATGGTGTGACTCTGAGCCCCAGCATGCTTCGTGGCATCTACAGAACTGTGAAGAAACCAGGATGCACTTCATGATGATTCAAAAGCCTTCCCTGGCACCTCCCGCCTGCCAAGGTGCAGTATCGTTCAGGCCTGGCTCTTGTCCAGCACGAACACATAGCTGGAATGCCAGAATACAAGCTGGGGAGAGAGGGCATCCAGGCCCCTTTGTCCTAGAGATGCCAACTCTCCACTCTTCTCCTTCCTCCCTGGTGACATCCCTGAGCCTCCTTCCCTCTGTTCCTGGTCTCTGAGCCCAGGCAAGTGGCAAAGCTTTTTCCTTACCTTGCACACTCACAGCTGAGGCACTGCTGCTGGTCAGCCATGGCCTTGGCATGTTAATAATAGAATCAATTTCTAAGTGTTTGTTCATCTAGCAAATATGTGTCAGGCTGCTCTGTAGTGCTCACCCTGTGATTTATAGTAGCTCCTATGCTGGTATTTGGAGGGCAGGACAGGACATTCCTTTATTGAATGGCCACAGACTGAAGTGCTGTCATTTTCATCCCCATTTTAAAGATGAACTTAAATCCCTTGCCCAAGGTCACAGATGGGAAGGTGATAAGGGGTCAAGCCATGCCTAGGTGACTTGAGGACTGGCATCCAGCTGTTCCCTGTACCTCTCCCAGAAGTCCATGTGGAAGTCTACCCTGAACTTGCCATATCAAATCTTGTCGCACACACCCGGTAATCCACTTGGAAGCCGCTTCCTGAGTGTGAGGTCTTTGAGGCTGCACGAAAGCCATTTGTGTCTGTGAGCCAGGGCTGTTTCTTCAGAGCACTTCCTGTCTGGGTGCTTGGTGTGAGGCCCGTGGGTGTGAGGGTAGGGCATTACTGAGAGCTGCCCTGGACTCCAGGAAGAGTCTGCCTGGGGGTAACTCTTAAACCAGGTGGCAGCAAGTAGGTGGATCTGCTGACTGGAGGCCACACCAGTCTCTGGAGAGGGAGCAGCCAACAGAACTGAGAACCCAGCTCTGCAGGGGACAAAGCCACGGCCTGAGTGTCCTTCAGGGTCCCCGCAGAGCAGCCTCTCACACTGTACACCCCAGCCAGAGAAACACAGGAAAACCCAGAGTCCCCAGGCCTATGGAGCCACCCACAAGCTGCTGGAGGGTTCAGGGGAGTGTGGCACTGCTGTGGCTCAGAGCGAGAGTCAACAGCCTGGGTGAGAAGCTGGGCCTCTGCTCCCTGTTTCTCTAGGTGGGTGCATGTGGATGGAGCTTCACTGGCCACAGGAGTCGGGGTGTCTGACGTTGATTGGTCAGAACTTGCACAGCACTTCCACTAATTTGCTTAACCATGGCCAAGGGCTAGCCTTGAGTTGGTGAATTAGATAGGGAAGTGAAATGTGTGGGTCCCTAGGGCAGGCGTCCCAGGTCCAACACAAACCAAGAGCCTTGGAGCTCATAGGGCAAGAGGGTCATGGCCTCCCTGAGGGTGAGGACAGGAAGAGCTTTGAGCTCTGATGAGCATGACCGGGTGGGCTGCCACACGGTGGATAGAGGATGGACCTGTGCCTCGCGTTGCTGCAGCTGAAGGGGAGCTTGGCACAGCCACTGAGGGACATAAGAGTTTCGACCTCCTGTTAGTCTACACCTTTGTCTCTTCTTCTTTTCCCTGATTCCCATGGTTTGTTTTTGTTTAGGGGGATTTTGTTTGTTTCTTTTTGTACTGGGGATTGAGCCCAGGGGCATTTTACCCCCATCCTTTTTATTTATTTGTTTATTTTGGTATTGGGAATTGAATTCAGAGGCACTTTACCACTGAGTTTCATCCTCAACCATTTTTATTTGTTTTGACTTTGAGACAGGGTCTCTCTGATTGCTGAGGCTGACCTTGAACTTGTGATCCTCCTGTCTTGGATTGCAGGCAAGGCCAGCGTGTGCAGCACGCACAGATTTCCATGGGTTCCGAAAGTCCCGGGCCACAGCAAGTGCAGAGGGGCAATATACACCTTCGTGTTGGCGTGTGTGGTGGGCGAAAACTTAAGGCACCGTCCCTTCCATCACTGCTCTCCTAGTCCCTATGGGGGTCAGCACGCATTGGCAGGTCTCTGCTGGGCATGTCAACATCATCAGGTTCTCAGCTTGGTGGCTAGATCCCGGCCTTGGGGAGTGCTCATTAGACCTGAAGCTGGGGACACGTGGAGGTGCTCCTCAGTCTGCTGTCTGGCTCTTCTGTCTGATGAGAGTTGGGGTGGCGTGGGAAGTGCTGTGAGATTGCTGCGTTTGCCTAAAAACAAGGCAGTGGAAGAAAAGGGGAAGACGAGGCTGCCTAGGAAGGGAAGTGAGGGCATCGACATTTTGGCCTCCTCGGCAGCAGGCTTCTAGCCACTCAAGGCTTACTCACACCCTTCCATTCTAGCAGGGCTTTAGGTGGATGACAATGTTTAAAAGGTTGCAGAATTTGTCTTTTAAGGGATAAACCAAAGGGATTTGTCTGAAAGATTCACCATGGATACATAGAGTGCAGCATGGAATTCAGCCCCCCAGTTCCTGGAAGCACTCAAAGGTGTTGGGCTGGGTTGTATAGCTTTAATTTTCTGCCGCAGAGGAATGCGTGGCCATCTGCATGCTGAGTGGGATTTGCTGTCCTTGAGGGAAGGAGGGGGGGTGGCCTGCTGCTCGGACACAGAGGACCATTCTGGTCAGTCCTCAGCCCCGAGGGCCCTCTCTGGGGAGCAGTGAGGGGTGCGGGGCCTCAGAGCTGGAGGACGCAGGAGTTGGCCTGGCGCGCTGGCCCTGGTAGGTGGAGTTGGTGAGAACACCTGCCGCCGTGCAGCCAGCTAATCTAATGACTTCTTCTCTTGTCTGTCTTCTCCTTCCCGTATTCTCGTTTTTGTGTTTGTTTTCTGCTTTGATTCTGTAGTACAAATCTGTGTTTAGGTCCTACTCCCAGGACTTCGTGCCTCACCACCAGGCTTCCGTCCAACCTTTCCTTCCGCCTACCTCCTCTTCCTCTCCGCATTTCCCACCTGTCCACCCGTCTCAGAGCTCGGACTTGGCGGTGCCTGCCGTAGCCGGTCCGCCTCCCAGCACCATGACCGGGCCTCTCTCATCCTCTCAGGAGAGCAGCTTTCATGGGAACACTGTCTGCCTTCCTTCCGAAACCTCTTGCGCTGACTCGGTGAGAACTCAGCACGCACACGGCTGCACGTGGGGCTGCGCGGTGGTAGGAAGTGGTGTTGCTGTTCCTCACCAGCAGTTCAGCGTGCTGCTGGGGTGTGCCTGCTGGCACCCAGCTGGATTGACAGCCACAGAAGGTCGGGGTGCAACAGCAGCCCGTCTGCTTCAGAACAGAAATCAAGGCTCTTACACAACATTACCATCCAGCTAGGAACCTGGTTTCCCCTCGTGGACTAGTGTAATGGTCAATAATGCCTGGTGGGGTGGTGCATACCTGTGATCCCAATAGCTCGGGAGGCTGAGACAGGAGGATCGCAAGTTCAAAACCAGCCTCAGCAAAAAGCGAGGCACTAAGCAACTCAGTGAAACCCTGTCTCTAAATAAAATACAAAATAGGGTTGGGAATGTGGCTCAGTGGCTGAGTGCCCCTGAGTTTAATCCCTGGTACCAAAAATAAAAATAAGATAAAGGCAGTAACTTGTGGTAAGGATAAGATAGATAACTGGCGTTCTGTTTGAAGAGAAAGGCACAGACCCCTCTGGAAGTAGGAAGTGTCAAGAGATCCAGGAGGTGCCAGGGAGAGGCCTCGTTTACTGTGGATGGCCCTAGTGCTTCCTCTCTAACCCTGGGCAGAGCTTCCTTTCAGGCTGGAGGGCAGGTGGGAGGGGGCAGGTGGGAGGGGGCAGGTGGAGGGGCAGAGAGGATGTCCACAGGAGGCTTCCTCTTCTTCCAGCCTGAAGTTGTCAAACATGTTGCTTCTTTCCCTGCCTTTGGAGGCTACCTTTCCAAAGCCATTCCCAGGATGGCCCTCGACACCTGTGGGGAAGATCCAGCCAAAATTAGGGTCCCCACAAGCCCAGAGACAAGAGTTGGCAAAAGCAGCTTCATCCTCTGACCCTGGGGAAGCACTTCCCAGAGAGAGTAGAGCACAGCTCTGGGTCTTTCTTGTAAAAGGAGCATCCAGGTCCAGGCCAGACCTGCTGGCTGCCCTCTGAGCCAGGGACTGGCTGGAGGGCCTGCCGATCGTCTCTCCTCTCATCCTGTCTCCCCCAGAGCGAAAACGCCAGTGAGGAAGCTGGTGAGGGTGAATATGTCAGTCTGTATTCCTCTGGCCAGAGCAGCGAGGAGCTGGCTCCCTCTCGAGGAGTAAGTAGCCTCGGACGGTGGCCTCGTGCATGTGGCCCAGCCTGGTGGGGCTGGCTCCCGCCCCCCCAGGCCACCTCCCTTGCACCTGCTTCTGTTTGGCTGAGCCCTGCAGGCCTGCGGAAAGCTGGTTTAGCCAGGGAGAGGTTGCAGCTTCTAGGTGCAGGTCTTCACCTTCGCCTGCTTCAGTGGGTGTGGTGCTTTTCAGAGCCTGGCCAGGTGTGTCTTCCAGAAATCTCCAGAAGCAGCCTGGTGTGGGCCCTGGCTGCAAGTCGCTTTCTGTGGGATTTCTTTCCATCCCTCCTTCTAGTCGTGAGCTCCATCTTCTGTCCTGCCCCAGTAGGAGGGCTGCTTCTCCCACTCAGCCTTTCTGACCCTCCCTCCTCTTCTTCCCAGCATGCTTTGCTCCTACCTAGCTGCTCCTGAGGAAGTGCCCCTGGAAGTCCTGGCCATCGTCACTCTCATGTTGCTGTCCCAGCTCTTGACAGTCAAAGTGCACTGGTTCTGTTTGTTGAGTGTCAGTTTTCCAAGTTTGGCTTCATGAAAATGAGCAAGTCCAGAAGCTTCAGAAGCCACTGTCCCCATGAACCTGAGTGAGACAGGTTCCATCAGAGTCATGTCAGTGACTACCATGAGGGCAGCCCAGCCCTGGAGAGCATGGCCACTCCCTTGGGGTAGTCTGCTGTGGGACCTTAGGGATCGAGATGTCCTCAGCAAGTCAAAGAGCACTGAGGGATCTTTACACCCAGGGGCTTTGACCTTGGCTGTGGAGTGAGCTGCTGTGCCTTTCTCACCTGTCCCCTCTGGTTACCTGTGCCACCAGGGCCATCCTGACTTCCCCCACCTTAAAGCACCCTCCTGGTGATGTCGCCTGTATTAACACAGTCCCAGTTCTCCGTTGTAGCCTTCGTGGCAGCCAGGGATGTTGTAGAGCTATGGTGTCACTGAGCAGGGCAACAGCAAGTCTCCTGGGGATAGTCACACAGTATTTGAGCAGCTAGACTTTTGGGGAGTATCACTTGTTGAGCATCACATCCCTAAAAACTCTCTAAGTTTTACAGCACAGTGTTGGGACCCAATGGCTTAGGGCACAGGCTCTGGAGATAGACAGCTCTGGGCTCCATCTAGGCTCTGCCATTTTCAATCTGTGTGCAGTCAGGCCCTTGATCCCTAGCCTTTGTTTCTACACGTGAGAGAAGAGGGTAGCATTAGGTCATTGATAGGGCGGAAGAAGAGTGTGTGCAGAGCCCTCCGCCCAGTGTCCAGCGTGCTCTGAGAGGCAGCTGCTAAGAAGGTTCCCTCTCTCCAGGCGGGCATTAAGGTGGCTTCATCTGCCCAGCAGCTGACATGTTACAAAGCATGCACCTCCACTCTCCTGAGGCAGGATGCTAGTCTCAAGAGGGCCCATGTGTCTTGTAATTAACTGCATTCAGCATTAACTTGTTCCCACCTTATATTCCTCCATAGGAACTTGCACTTCAAAGCCACTTGCAGGTGGGAGTGCTGGGCAGACAGATTGCCCCTGGAGCAGGCCACATTCCAAACCCCAACACTCACTTCTCTTCGCAGGAATCACCAGCTGGGAAAGACGGACATTCCAGAGATCCCTCAGCTGTTGGCAGTGCCCCTGGGAAGGACAGCAGAGATGGTGGTGAGAGGTAGGAAGTGAGCCAGGTGCCTAGAGCAGAGTGGCCACTTGGTAAAGCCTGCCTGCACTTCCTGCAGCCAGCCCACCAGGCCTGCTTGTGTTTCGTATTGAAGGTATTTCTTTGTCTGGTTCTCAAAATAATACATGCTTCTGGTAGAAACTGCAAGAAAATGGAAAAAATCACTGATAACCTCAAAGGTGCTCCCCTGGGGTCTGCCATTCCTTCCTGGCTGCTCTAGGCCATCCACCTTCCAAAGTACCCACGATAGTCTTGCCTTTTCTTTTTTAAATCTCAGGCCAACCTTCCTTAGTGTTTTTTTTTTTCCAAGTTGAGGTCCCCTGGGAGCATGAAAGGCCTCCACCCCTGCCACCCATAGACTTGTTTTTGTGAACATTGCTGGACCTATGTATGTGTATTGTGTTGCTAAACCATGCTGAAGGAAGCTACAGAAGCTGTGACTCTGGAAGCTACAGAAGCTGTGACTCTGGAAGCTACAGAGGCTGTGACTCTGGCCTCCAAAAAAGTCCTGATTACAATATCATTATCACCCTAAGAAAATTGCCAGTAAATTCCCTCATGTCATCATGATAGGCAAATCATGTTCCAGTTCCTCCATTCTCCCAAATTTTCATAACTAAGATCAGTCAAGAGTCATGCAGTCTATTTAGCTGTTTCTTTCTCTTTCGGAACATTTTCAGTGTTAGCAGAAGCTAAGCCCAACCAGGCTTAGGACGTGTAGTCAGTTTCTCCAGCACTTCTGGGAACAAATGGGCTGCATCCTGCCTGCAGCTTTATGTTGATGTCACCTCTATCGTGACACTTTCCATCTGTTCAAGTTTTTCCTCCCTTTTATGGCCAAAGACCATCTACCCTGGAGTCCTAGGTGGTCCTAGCAGATTATCTTCCCAGGCTGGCTTCAGCAAGGAATGGTGGTTTTCTAGCTTAGCACTTAGAAGCAAAGCAGCTTGTGAGTTCTCTCACCTACTTCGTTGGACCAGCGGATTTACTTTCAGAGCTGAGATGGTCCTTGCAGAAGAGTAGGTCACACCGAGTCCAGAAGCAGCCGCTAAGATGGCCCTTCACGAGGCCACCCACAGCCTGGAGCCTGGAAGCAGGCAGCAGAGGGGTTCTTCCCAAGTCCGCCTTGTTCTACCCCCTAGAGTCACATATTTCCTGTGTCTGAGCCCTTAGGGTGAAAGCTGTGACCTGTGACCACAAGTCAGGCCAGTGCCTCCAAGGATCCATCCAGATAAGGCACCAGGGCAAAGATGGCTGTCTACAGACATGCTGTGCTCCCCCCACGGCCGCGTGGCCTCCACATTCCCTCTGTGGGGATGTCCCTGCTCCCGGTGCCTCAGCCGCCAGCTCCTGTTTAGTGCTTCAGGTCTCGGCCTGTCTGTCCCTCCACAGGGAACTTCCTGACCTTCAAGCCGGCCCCCCCTTCCCCCCACTCTTCTTGCACGCTCCTGAGCTTCCCCTCATTGTTCTGCTGTGACTGCCTGTGTCAGAGTGTCTTCGGCTAGACCGAGCACCTGGGGAAAAGGGGCCATATCTACTCGGGCACAGCTTTTTTCTTATTGCCGAACAAAGGGACCAACAGAGTGGGTCCTCAAGAGGGACTTGGAGGGTGGTATGGGGCGATACCGCCTCCTCTCCTGTCCTGCTGGCCCTCTCACTGTTCCTCATGTACTGACTGGGTCTCGGTGGCCTTCGCAGAGAAGGGCTGCAGCATCACTCACACAGACAGTTCAGGGGCCCCTCTTAATCCCAGCTAAGCCCTTCTGTGAGACACCCAGAGGGAACAGGAAAGGTTCAGGGCCACACAGCTTTTGGTAGCAGAGGTAGGAATAGTTCTGACCTCGAGCCCAGGCCAGCGCTGCCTCGGCCTCTGGGTGTCAGGGAGCCCAGGGCCTGTTTTAAGCACCAACCACTTCTCTCTCCAGGTCCCCAAAGTCACCTGACACTCTGGAGTCAGCTCAGTCGGAGGAGGAAGTAGATGAGCTGTCCCTTATTGACCACAACGAAATTATGGCCAGGCTGACACTCAAGCAAGAGGTAAGGACTTCACAGTCCAGCCCCACAAAGCAGGAGCAAAAGAGATTGAGGAAAATGTGACCTTGAAGTGTCTCCAGCAGAAAGACCTGGGCCAGGCAAGGTGTGGACACTTGGCGAGGGCTGTTGGGTTCCCAGCAGGAGTGGATTCCAGGAGGCAGTGGACTGTCCCCTCTCTTACTGCTTCTAGAAAGTGTCTTGGGCATTACAGAACCTCCCGAAGCCCTAATGATGGCACTCCTGAGAGTGCTGTGAGAGAAACCACAGCAGAGCTACACAGCCTGCCTGCCGTCCGGGAGCCCTCCCCACCCCTGTACATCATTGATAAAACAGAACCCCTGCCCAGGATGCACCCGCTGATTAGGAAAACTTAGGGCTGGAGAAGTGACTCAGTGGGAGAGCACTTGCCTCACATGTGGGAGGCCCTGGATTCCGTTCCCACCATTGGAAAAAAAAAAGAAAAAGGAGAGGCCAGGCCTGGACTCCTGCATGTTGTCCTGGTCTACAGAGCCCGGATGTGAGGACCATACCCAGACCTATCACTATAGAGGAAGGAGCAGAGCCATGTGAGCCCTGCCTCTCCCTTCTGCCGAGCAGTGCTGCAGACACAGGACTGGCCTTGTAAGAAGCTTGCCCTAACTAGGCACAGTGGCACAGGCCTGTAGTCCCAGCTACTTGAGAGGCTGAGGCAGGAGGATCATACGTTCAAGGCCAGCCTCAGCAACTTAGACCCTCAACAACTCAGCAAGACTCTGTCTCAAAATAAAAACCAAAAAGGGCTGGAGATGTGGTTCAGTGATAGAGTACCCCTCAATTTAATTCCTAGCACCACAAATAAATAAATAAAAATAAAGAAACCCAACCTGCTGAGGAGGTGACTGTCATCTGGGCTGATTTGATGACAGCCACATACAGACAGGTCAATAAAGCAGATTCCGCCTGTGGCACTATCCTGGGCCAGGCTGAGCTGGCTGCATCAAGACAGGAACAGGTCTGGCAGGGGGCATCTGGACAACTGGCCCCTCTACAGAGAGAAACACTAGCTTTCTTCCAGTGAGTCAGGTCATGGATGTTGCTACCGTAGAAAACCCAGAGCACCCTAGGACTCTGGAGTCAGGGTAAACACACCAGATTCTTAGAAAGGTAGGGGTGCCTTGCGGGGGGTAGCAGCAGATGTTAGTTCTGTCTCCTGAGCGGCAGAGCGCGAGGCCCTGCTGTGTCTGCCCTGGGCATGGCTCCGGGCCCCACTGAGAGTTCTTTTGGGCTCTAGGCAGGTGGTTGAAGCCTGTATGCCCACGTGGAGTTAGGACTTGGTCCCTCACTGCCAGGCACGGTTTGGTGGTTGCAAAAGCCATATTGGGTATCGTGCGGTGTCTTTGTAACACTTTACATTTCTCAAGAAGGGCTCCACAGAACCTGTGACATGAGTCACTACAAGTGATTTCTCTTTCCCCGGGCAGCTTGCTGTAGTTTTGGGACCATGAACATGCTTGGAAATAGTCCTCCTGCCTCCACAGGCTTTTCCGAGGAGGCAGGGTGGCCTGCCTGCCTCTGGTGGGCCCCACCATTCCACATGAAGATGTCGCCTCACATCTGACCCACGGATCTGTGAGCGGGTGGCTGGGCATGTTGAGTGACACCATGTCCCCCTGGCCCTGGCATGTACTCAAGAAGGGGATGTGCCCTGGTGCCTGTGGCATCTGGGTAGTTCAGGGTGTCCAGCGCCCAGGCCAGCCCCATCCCTCCCTGTCTGCTGAGCATGGAGTGGTGAGTGGCTCCACAGCACACACCACTGCCGGCTGAGGAGAGCAGAGGGAGGCCTGGGGCCCCTGCAGCCAGAGGCCTCCTCTCAGCAATGGCCCATGCCCTCCTTTGCTATTTTCTCTCCAGGGAGATGATGGGCCAGATGTACGTGGAGGATCTGGAGACATCTTACTGGTTCATGCTACTGAGACAGACAGGAAAGGTACGGTAGCCTCTTGCTGGACACAGCAGGCCCTGTCACAGTGGGGGTTGCAGGTCCCCCGTGGACTCGTCATTCAGTAGATCTGAGTGAGCACTGGCACTGCTGGGGCAGGGGAGGGGACGTACACAACAGCACTCAGCCCACCAAGTGTCCTCCCTCAGGGCAGCATGGTGGTGTCCTAGAGCCTACAAGGGTGTCCTGAGGGTCAGGATAGTTGCCGCACCTAGCGTGTGCCCCACAGACCACAGCTTGGGCAGTAGCATGTGGAACAGTGGCATTAGAGTCAAGATGGCACTTGTATGGCTTGCTGTCTTCATGGACGTGAGCCCTTCCAGCCTTCCAGCTAGGCCGCGGCTCATGTGCCCACCGGGATGCTCTGGGAGCAGGCTGTGCTCTGCTCAGGAGCCCTGGCTCACAGCCGGGCTCCCCCAGCACAGGCCCAGCCCAGCCCCAATACCCTTCCACTACCTACTTGTTCGGGAGGGCTGCAGAAGCAGGGACTGACCCTCTATCTCCAGAATGTCCTGCTGCAGAAGGGCTGTCCTTCCAGGTCTGCTCTGGAAGGCAGAAAAAGGAGGGCCTGGGAGGCTGGCCCACATGGTTCCTGGCCCAGGGCCCCAGCTGGCCCGTGTCTCCTGCACTCCTTTTCTATTTATATTTTTAAAAATTATTAAAAGGACAGTATAACAACATTGGAGAGGGAATAAAAAACACCCCAGTCTTGAAACCCTAACCCAACCAACTTTGTTTTTATAAATGGCCCCATCTGTATTTTTACAGAATAATTATTGGGGAAACCTCTGAATCATGAAAATAATATTAAAAAAAGAAAAAAGGTTTACCTGGCAGAAATTTTGAGAAATTGGGAAAAAGAAGAGTGGCTTCCAACCAGCTCACCTGCACCACAGCCACTGCTTTGCCCTCCAGCACTTCTTCTGACCATGGTCCAGGGACTTGGAGTCCCAGCCCCGTTGTAGGCTGGGTGGCCTCTGGGCAGCTGCTGGTCAGTCCTCCCTCTCCAGCCTCTGCAGGTAGCTCTGTGGGGCGTGTGTAGCTGAAGCTAGTACAGGCCTGCTACTCGCCACCGTCTCCAAGGACAACCCTTATGTGGCTTTGGTGCTGTAGACCCTTCTCCATGCCAGACACATTAGAGTTCTGTCCTCAGTCCCACAAAAGGGGCAGTTTTCGTGTTGTTTTTGTCCAGAGGTGAAGGGCTGAAATGGGAGCTGATTCTGGTCCTGTCCCTGGACGGTGATCTCCCTGTCCCGCCAGCTGCAGCCAGCTGGAAGCCCCGCCAGAGGGCACCATGGGCAAGAGCCCAAGATCCTCTCAGTCTAGGCCAGCCAGACCTGCTGGGGGAGATGACTGCTTCAGCTGGAGCTTCCACCCACTTGTACTGGGGGAGGATCTGGACTTGGAAGAGCCAAGGTTGTTTATGTCTGGGAGTATGATTGGGACAGAGGCCACACTGGGAAGAGCAGGGCCACAGGGCAGGTAATGATGCAGTCTCCTTGGCTAAGAGCCCCTGTCCCAGTGGCACCAGTGACTGCCTCAGAGACAGCTGGGCCCCAGCCTGTGCCAAGAGGGACTCGCCGGGAAGAGATAGGCAGGGAGACCCTTGTCATCACTTGGCCCTTTACTCAGGAGAGGGTCGGGTCAGGCTTGGTCTCAGACTCCAGATCCTGTCCATCCTCAGGAACCACGTGTGCCAGACCTGTTGCTTAGCCCTCAGGCTTCCTCAGGAGAACACAAGGGACAAAGGGACCCCGAAAAAGCCGTGTGCACACTGGGGAGTGGCACAGAGCTGCTTGTCCCAGAAGCTAGATGACACCCCATTTACCACTGCCCAAGGCCAGCAGATGGCTAGCAGCTCTGGAGCTGGGCACCTGGATACAAGCCTCACCACACTGTTTATGGTGCCGTGACCTCAGGCCCAGTTCTTTGTCTCCTAAGTGGAGTAATAAATAACCCCCTTGTGGGGCTGCTCTGGGTGTTGAAGGACGTGGTGCGTGTACAGAGCATGGCCCAGTGCTCAGCAGCAGGTCCTGGGACATGCCTCACAAGAGGCCACCTTGGCTCCTGGCAGTGGTCCTCCCCCACAGTGCCGTGTGGGCTTGGATCGGTTCTCTCAGAAACGGCACTGGTGTGGCTGCCCCATCTCTGCTTCACGCCCAGCCACTCTGAACACAAAGCCAAATGTGGCAGTGAGCCAGGTAGGTTGGGTCCAGGGAGGAGCCTAAGCACGGTGCAGGGGACTGGACCACAAGGCCTCGACGCAGGAGCAGGCGAGAGTTTTCCTCCCTGTCTGGCCTCAAGGGTGGCAGGGCAAAGTGCCACATGCCTGTGACAAGTGGAATGCCTCAAGATTCCTGCTTCCAGAAAGCACAGGATGCCTGTAAGAAGGTGTTAGAAGCTGGTTTGCCCAGAAAGCAAAACTCAAGTAGTGCTTGAGGGTCGTGGGCTGGGAACGAGCCAGGCCTCCTTAACTGCTCTGGCTCGGCTCTGCTCCATAGGCCGGAGCCTGGCCAGCTCCTTTGTCTCATTTAAGAATTTAAAAACTGCCCTCAATTTTCTTTAATGTCAGAGACAGCATGGTTGGAGGATGAGTCACACAGCACACAAATGAGACTGTGGGGACTCTAGAGTGTCTGAAGTCCCTGGCTGGGACCAGCACCACTTAAGGAGGGACAGAGGGGTGGGCACTGTCTGCCCAGGTCCCCCAGCCACTGGGTCTGTGCTCCTTGTAGCTGACCTTGCCTTTCCCAGGCAACTGAGCATGCCCACTGGTATATCTCAGCAAACTGCTAAGCTGTGCCTCTTTAGCTGCCTTGAAGACTCGGTACATGGACTTTCCCCGGATTTTTAATTACTAGACCCTGCCATCTCCGTACTGCCTCTGACTTACCTTAAAGATCCTGCTGACAAGTTTGGACTGTTTTCTCCCTGACCATGGTTGTTAAGACTTGGAGTCCTTGAACCTGAGGGCAGACAAGCCCTCCAGTGCTAACCCAGGGTTACATCTTGGAGCCGCGTCTCCAGGCTCTGCCCCTTGCCAGGGAAGGCATGACTAACTGATTGAAACTGGGACCAGACTTGGCCTCAGACCCCACTGCACCATGATTGCCCAGACAGCTCTGTCATTAGAAGATGGTGCTTGCGAAATGAAACACAGGTCCACTGGTCTCTCCTGAGAGTTGGACAGAGTGTGGGTGGCTTCCTCTGGGACACAGGCAGACTCACCTATATCCCCAAGCCCTCAGTTCCCCCCTGCACTCTAACTGAGCTGCTCCCTTACTCCCGGCAGATCTGGTGCTGTACTGCGAAGCCTTCCTGACCACCTACAGGACCTTTATCAGCCCTGAGGAGCTCATCAAGAAACTGCAGTACCGATATCCTTCCCAGCGCCACCAGCATGGGGACACAGGCTCTCGCAGCTTCAGTGGCTTCCCCCTCCCATTACTCACCCATAAAGGGCCAAGGGAAATGACATGAAGTGCTGGAACGTAGTGGGATCACTGGGTGCTTCTGAAAAAGAGCACACCTGGGAGGGAAGGGGGCCGGGGCAAGAGCATAGCCTACAGGGCATCAGGCAGGGTGGGCACCAGTGAACAGGGCTTGAGGAAGTGAGAGGGTGGCTCAAGGGTATGCACAGCCCCTTCTGCCCACAGTGGGCAGCTCTGCCCCATCCAGAGCTGGCATCAGCTCTGTCCCCTCCACCAGATCTGCCTGTGGGCTCACCCTTGGGAAGTAGTAGTGGCCAAGGAAGACCCCAGGGGCTTAAAGGACCTGCTGTGGTTGCCTGTTGCCCCTTTGTCAAACCCCAGCTGCTAGCCCACTGCTCTCTGGCTACCTCCCTGCATTGTAGCCTGTGACTGCCATCTGCTGGGCAGCTGCTGTCCCTCTGGGCAAGAAGTCCTGAGTTCTTTTCCAGTGTCAGAGTCCCCTCCAGGCCTCCCCTCACCCTGACCCTGCGAACCCCTGGTCCATCAAGATAGATGTTGACGTTTCCCATGGTGTATCGGGGGTCCTCTTCAGCCTCATGTTCTGGTGCTCTGAGCCCCTGGTGGCAGGCCTGGCCAGGGAAAAGAGTCACCTGCTGGTCAGACATGCACTCACGGGTGCTGCGTTGGCAGGTGTGGCCGCCCGGCAGCACCATACCACTGGTGCTGCTGTGTCACTCCTGTGATGCACTTGAGGACGCTGAGGCGCAGTGGGTCAGAGTGACTGTCCCACATGGCTGCCTGGTGCAGAGGGTGCTCAGGTTCTCAGGGGATGTCCCTCGGCTCCCCTAGGGATGCTCATGGAAGCCTCGCAGCAGCAGCAGCGGGAGCATGGCTGCCCAGCACACAGCTGGGGCAGGCTGACAGTCCACCTGGGTGCCAGACACATAGCATGTATCCCCAGTCGTGGAGTACGGGGGGAGCACAAAAGCAGCAGGAAAGCATAACCTCCAAGGCAGATGCTGGCTTCAAGAGACCTGTGAGGGAGGAATGGGAACCAAGGGTGCCGTGGGCCGAGGAGCAAACGGGGAGTGTGCTGTCCTGGGGAGCAGGAACTGGCCCAGCATGTCAGAGGTGATAGCTCCCTAGAGTGTCCAAGCCAAAGCAGGGGGACCACCTCGGGGTGGCAGCTCATGGAGAGAGCAGAGGACCTCTGCCCGGTCAGGGGCCTGAGATCTTGAGTGTGCTTGGTTGGGGACCACCTTCTTGAGGCTCAGCACTACAGCCTTCACGCTGTCAGTGCTCTCCCAGAAGCCTCAGGTTGAATCAGAAGGCAAGCCGGGGTGGCACAGAAGGGATGGCCCTGCAGACCAGAGAGGATGGCTGTTGAGAACCACCCCTGGGGTTGAGGCCTGGGCAGCACTGCCATTTTGCATAAGTGCAAGCCTTTGCTCCCTGTGCTGGGACCATGACTCCCAGTCTCGAGGCTTCAGTCACGAGGTCCCTGGTGCATGCTGAGTGGGAGCTCCGTGTCTACTCAGCACATCACCTTTGCCATGTGGGCTATTTCTTTAACCCTTCTCCACCTATGAGAAATTCTCTCCCTTCGCCGACACATTCAAGAAGCGCGTCAGCAAGAACACGTTCTTCGTGCTGGTGCGGGTGGTGGATGAGCTCTGGTGAGTGCTTTGTTCTTGGCCCAGAGGCGGGTGGCACGGGCTCCCTGCACCCCGTGGAGACTGCTCAGCCCACCCCGGCCACCTGAAGAGCACTACCCACAGGCTCTGGATTTGGCTCTAGCCTACTTTATTGTGGCTCTCTGAAAGGAATGACCTGTCCCTTATAGGACACAATGAGGTATTAGGTCCTATCTTTCCTAATGGGCTCCATCCCTCAGGAGAGACCCTGTCCCACCTGGCACCATCCCTCCCTCCAACGTCTTAGGATCAGCCTGTGTTGGCTGTACTCTCAGCAGTAGGGGGCTTGGTAGAGGCTAGGGCAGTGGAGTGGGCAGCCTCTCCCACCCACCTCAGCCTTTCCACTGGGATCTGGGATCTGTGGTGACCCCTGGCCATTTCCATATTCTACAAGTATGCCTTGGGGTTGGAGGTGAACAAGACAGACCAAGGCCTGGCTCCAGCATCAACGGGCAGTGGCCACACATCCAGGGAAGGGCCAGGCAGAGGAGGTGAGGGATGTCTTCCTGGTGTCTACTGCTTGGGTGAGACCAGAAGCTCCTGTGGCAGGTTGGTGTAGGGTCTCTAACACAGCCCCACAGAGTCCCCACACAGTGCATGCAGCGCCAGCATGTATTGAGTGACAGTCAGGGAAATGTTGTCAGGACCATGACACCCAGAGCTGTGGAGGATGTGGGTGCCCCGAGGTCCTTTCTCACTCTTCCATGGGAGGCTCCAGCTCTGCGCTAACACTCCTGTATCTGAGGTGTACCTGGTGGGCTCTTGTGTGCCTGGCCTTCACCCTGTGCCCTTGGCCCATAGCCTGGTGGAGCTGACAGAGGAGATCCTGAAGCTGCTGATGGAGCTGGTCTTCCGCCTGGTGTGCAATGGGGAGCTCAGCCTGGCTCGCGTGCTCCGGAAGAACATCCTAGACAAGGTGGACCAGAAGAGGCTGCTCAGGTGTGCCAACTCCGACCAGCCCCTGGCAGCCCGGGGTGTTGCAGCCAGGTGAGCAGTCAGCCTCTCGGCCCCTCTGGAAAGCTACACCCCTTAGCCACCTCTGTTCCACTGTCCTCCCCGGCTGCACGGCCTCACATCCTGCTTCTGCCCAGGCCCTGTGACGAGGTGCCTTGGGAACAGCCTCTGGCTCCCTGTGGGGGGCCTCCTCTGCTAGGGGAATTGGGGTGGCGAGTCACTGGTAACAAGGAAGTGGATCAGTGGGTCAGCGGGGCTGAGCAGGACAGGAGGGGAGTGGGTGTGCACCAGGCTGCTGTCAGCGCAGGGCTTTCTCCTAGCACCATCCAGACCCTTCCCAAGACTGGTACAAAGGTCCCAGGCTGGGGCTGGGGCTGTGGCTCAGTGGTAGAGTGCTTGCTTAGCATGTGTGAAGCACTGGGTTCAATTCTCAGCACTGCATATAAATAAATTAAAAAATAAAGGTCCATGGTCAACCAAAAATATATATATATTCAAAAAAAAAAAAGGTCCCAGGCTTCTGCCTACCCTCTGCCCTAGCCTGAGGGTGAGTGTTAGTTCCAGCTGTGGGCACTGGCTGGTTGGCCACCCTCTCCTTCGTGAGCGTTAGCCCCCCCCATTCCCACAGCCAGCTCTTATTGCTGACCGCCTACGAGTGGTGGCCAGTGGTGAGCAAGGCCTTAGGCATCTGAGTCACCCATAATCCCATGGGGGGAACTCATTGTCCTATTCTGGAATCTGTGGACGACCTGCAGAGATGGGGTAGGCAGGCCTCTTGGGGAAATCTCATGGCCCTGAGGGACCAAGGAGCAATTTGGAGTCTGTTGCCACCCTGCTGTCCTGATGTGGAGTGAGGCTTGGATAGCTGCTCCCTCCCTAGCCCTGGAGCCTGCAGTGCCACTGCTGCCCAGCCTCCACGCCCAACAGTGCTTCTTATGCCTCTGTCTTCCAGGCCAGGGACCTTGCATGACTTTCACAGTCATGAAATAGCCGAGCAGCTGACACTGTTGGATGCTGAGCTCTTCTATAAAATAGAGGTAGGTGTCGGGGGAGCTGCTGCTGGTTTGTCTCTGAATGAGAGACAGCACAAGGCCAGGCACCGGGGCGTACGCCTACAATCCCAATGGCTCGGGAGGCTGAGGAGCCAGCCTCATCAAAAGCCAAGCCCTGAGCAGCTCAGTGAGACCCTGTCTCTAAGTAAAATACAAAACAGGGCTGGGGATGTGGCTCAGTGGTCATGTGCCCCTGAGTTCAATCCTCAGCAACCGCCCCCCCAACCCAAAAAAAGAGAGCACCAGGCACAGGAAAGCCAGAGGGCTCCAGTGCTGTCTGCTCTGTTTCCTTCTGTAGATTCCTGAGGTTTTACTTTGGGCAAAAGAACAGAATGAGGAGAAGAGCCCTAACCTGACCCAGTTCACAGAGCATTTCAACAACATGTCCTACTGGTAAGAAAGCCTCTGCGCCAAGCTCGCCAGTCTGGCAGCACCACTGGACAAGTTCAATCTCCCACGAGAGCTGTCAGGGTGGGGGCTGCTGCCGTCCTTCCTCCAGGCTCCTCTGGAGGCCCTGCGGGCACTAACCTCAAGCCCTGGGGAGCAGAGAAGGCAAGGATAGGCTGGTCACCTGCCCTCCAGAGGCACAGAGGAGGCACAGAAGCTCTGTAGGAAGAGTGCCAGGGTCTTGAGTGATACTTGCCCTCAATGGCAGAAGGGAACAGGCATCGCGTTTGCTGTCCTGCCCTGGTCATTACCACAGTCCCCCAGATGTCCTGGTGCAGGTGCCCTTTTATAGGACAGAGGAGGTAATGCCGTGGCTAGCACGTCCTCTGATAGCCCTGGAAACAGGCCCACATGATCCATAGGATGTGGACGCCACCACAGACCCCGGAGACACAGCCATGACGGCTTTTGGTGTTGGTTTCAGTTCTAGCTTTAGCTTTTGTTGGGGCTAAGATTCTGAGAGGTTCCCTTCCTTGTGGCTAGCAAAAGTGACCTGCTGACTTGGGGTTGGCTGGATTCCCTGGCCAGTCCTGAGGCCCCAGGGGTTCAGGTCAGTACAAGCCAGGAAAGTGCGCTGCTCCCCCAGGTCTAGTGCAGGAGCTGAACTCCCTGTCAGTGAGCATCTGGCCCCGACTCCTGAGATGTCCTGAGCCACTGGAGGCCAGGTTCATGACTGCCGGTACAGTGTCACCCTGTCTGGCTCCACCTGGTCTGCCAGGACCTACAGGAGCCCCGTCAGCTCAGCTGCTCTGCTCTGTCCATTGCTCCCACAGGGTCCGGTCCATAATCATGTTACAGGAAAAAGCCCAGGACAGGGAGCGGCTGCTCTTAAAGTTCATCAAGATCATGAAGGTAACGGTGGCTGAGCCCAGAGCCCCCTTCAGGCCTGCTGGCCCTGGGCCTCCCCTCACAGGCCACCTCTCTCCACAGCACCTGCGGAAGCTGAATAACTTCAACTCCTACCTGGCCATTCTCTCAGCGCTGGATTCGGCGCCCATCCGTCGGCTGGAGTGGCAGAAGCAGACCTCAGAGGTGGGTGGGCAGGAAGCATCTGGTGGGTAGGCCAGGCCAGCCACCTGTGACTACAGTGCTCAGGACTAGAAAGGAGCTCAGCCCCTGCTCTGCTGCCAACCTGTAGCTAGGCAGCTACCTTCCCCACCTGTTTCCTATCTCTGGTCTCTGGTCTCTGGCCTCTGGTTCCTGGGCCTTCGTAGTTGACATGGGGTGTCACATCGTGCCTGCACTGCAAGCCTGCACCTGGGTCCCAGCTTCTGGAAGGGCTGTTGGGCAGGGTGCACCCTCAGGGCAAGCGCTGGAGGGAAAGGGAGGATGTCACCCACTCACCCCAAGGGATGTTTCCCACAAAATGGCCTCAGGCCTCCCTGCCACCAGGTTTGTTAGACATACAGGTAAAAGGGCTCACATCCCCACAGAGACCAGATGTGGCTTCTCTTTGTGTCTTGGGACCTTGCCTCAGCCCACACTCACTAACCCACCTCTCATCCCGCACAGGGCCTGGCTGAGTACTGCACCCTGATTGACAGCTCATCCTCCTTCCGAGCCTACCGGGCGGCCCTCTCAGAGGTGGAGCCCCCCTGCATCCCATACCTGTGAGTGCTGGCCTCCCCCTCAGCCTGTCTGGGCTTGCCTCTTCACTTCTCTGTGAAGACATGTTGGGCTCCTTGAGGAGATGAGGGCCCGTCAGCCTTCTTGTTCCTCTGTTTTATCATGAAATTCTAAAGTGAAGAATGCCTCTTGAGCTACAGTTGCCACAGAAGGGAAAAGGTCAGGTGACAAGTGTGAGCTCCCATGTCCCCCACCAGGGGGCCTCATGCACCTTCCGGGGGCCTCAAGCATATTAGGACAGCCCAAGGACCAGTCACCCCAGAAACCTGGGGAGCATTTGGTGTCATGTTCAGAAATCAACTTCCCAGCCCAGCCATGGGAGCGTAAATCTGAGAGCGTAAATAGGAGAGGGAAGTGGACTCAAAGCTGCACAGGCCTCTGTCGCGGGACTCCTTGGGCCTCCTCATGTACTAGAGGATGTTAGGAATCTCTGAAAGGGTCAGAGACCCAGCAGTATTCCAGGCCTGGGAGGTGAAGGAGCATCCCGGAGCCTCTGCCCTCAGAGCTTGCAGCCAGGACCCTCTCCCTGCATCTGGTCCTTCTGCCCTCACCCAGCACCCACACAGGCGCTCACAAGCACACAGGCCTGGGTCCTCTGGCTGAGCTCTCTCTGGACAGAGGAACTGCCCTCGCCTTCCACCTCCTCTTGAGAAGTACCTATTACACCTGTTAATGAAGGGGTTTCTGTGCCCCTCAGTTTTGGTCTGGTTTGGTTGTATTGTTCGTTGAATGACCTCACATTGGCAGTCCATAGTTGTGCCCATAACACAGGGTGGCCGCACCTGTCATAGACAACGCTCCAGGCATAGACAGCACTGTGCTTAGGCTCCCCGACACCCGAGCCAGCTTCTGAGGATCCCATAAGTGGTCACAGGTCCAGAGTTCACGAGGCAGGAGCTCACCCTGGAGGAAACAAACCCCCTAGTCCTGCTCTTTGGTGTGCCCTGGGCTTGGCAGCTACTTGGCATAGCTGAGGCTGTTCTTCCCACACTGGCTGGTCCTGGTAGTGCAGCCCACTCACAGCCGACCAGCTGCTCTCCGAGTAACGACTTCTCCGTGTGTCCCCCAGGGGTCTGATCCTGCAGGACCTGACCTTTGTCCACCTGGGGAACCCGGACTACATCGATGGCAAAGTGAACTTTTCCAAACGGTGGCAGCAGTTCAACATCCTCGACAGCATGCGGTGCTTCCAGCAGGCGTGAGTACTGTGACCTGTGGGACGACAGGGCAGAGGGCCTGGCCACAGGGAAGCCAGGGCCTCTGTCTTGTGAGTGGGGATACCATACCTGCCCCTCAGGTCTTGTCAGTCCAGTTTGGGGACATCCACATGAAGGGCCCAGCTCCATGCTGCACCCTGGGCCTGGATGGGCGGCAGCAGCCAGCCTCTGTTCCTGTGTCCTGGGAAGCTGGCGCCCACCTTGGTGTACAGAGGAGGCGGGAAACCCTGACCAGCCTAACTCCAGGGCAGCAGACCCCACCTAGGACGGGCAGCCTGCCACAGAGGGCACCGTGGCCCAAGGGGCCATCCACCTGGGGCACCCCATGGGGAACCCTGCCACAGGGCATGGCCTGAGGGCTGAGAGCACAGCCTCAGCCCTGGTGGGGTCTCCAGTGCTGGCATCCTCCGTCTCGTTGGGTGGCAGTAGACCCTACCATTACAGCTTCTGCCGGGGAACTGGGGTGACCAGAGGTTATGGCCATCAGGCTCTTCAGCCAACCCCTGCTCCTGACTGCCTCCCCTCCCCCACCAGGCATTACGACATCCGGAGAAACGACGACATTATAAACTTCTTCAATGACTTCAGTGACCACTTGGCCGAGGAGGCCCTATGGGAACTCTCTTTGAAAATTAAGCCCAGGAACATAACAAGGAGGAAAACAGATCGGGAAGAGAAGACCTAGGAGCCTTGCTTTGCGAGGAGAGTGCTCAAGGTTCTTGGAGCCTGAGGACCTGGGGCCTGCCCAGTGGGCTGCAGCGTCCCAGCCTCAGCCTGGCTCGGCTGTGCTGGGCAGCCCAGAGCCTGCCAGCAGCTTCCCGCCTCCCTCCCTGCGGCACAGCCCCGGGGTCCAGTGGAGCCGGCAGGCGGGTCTCAGTGCTGATTTGTGAACCAGTGGTTCCCCCTCCTCACCCCCCGTTGGGTTTTTTTTTCCACTTTCACCTCCACTGTCCCCTCTCACCCTTCCCCGGACCCCTCCAGCCTGGGAGCAGCACAGAGAAGTCAGCAGCAGACCGCACCCCCACCCAGGGCCAGGACCCTTGAGTCTCCTGAAATGGCAGGCAGTGGAGGCTGAGGACCCTCTGGGCACACTGCCCTCCAGGACACCTGGGAGAGGGGAGGTGCAGCAGGGAACAGAGGGCCAGGGGCAGGCACCTCTTACTTTCCATTCCCTGGGTTTCAATGTGGAGGGTGGAGTGAGTGTGGCTGGCCCAGGAGGTATGACAGGTGGCCTTCAGCAGCCCTGGGCTCAAGTCCTGGTACTGGCCCAGGCCTGTCCTGCGTCCATGCTCCACAGGCTGCCCTGCTGGTCCTCGAGCACCTGTTTCCCCTTCAGCTCCCCAGCGCAGGCCCCCAGGCCCCTGCCCACATCACCCAGGCTCTGGGAGCAGGAGGACTTTGTCGTCACAGAAGCTGAGCAGGGGCGTGGCAGAGCTGAGCCAGTTGGGGCTGGGGGGAGGAGTTCCCGCTGTCCTGGGGAGAGGTGGGCAGCCCCCTCCGCACTTGCTGTGTGCCTTAAACTCCATCTCCTGTTCCTCCCTCCCCACAGGCTTCCCTCCTACTTTGTCCCACCCTGGGGTCCAGCAGGCTGCTACACAGTGCTCCCCGGGGTGCGGGGGTGCGGGCGGGAGAGGCCTGCTGCAGACATGTCCCGAGCTGCCCAGGAAAGCAGCCCCCAGGAAGGTGCCCGCCCCTTCCTTGTTGAGCCCCTGGCTGCTCCCAGGGCCCAGCAGGCAGGGTGCAGGTGGGAACCCCTGTGCCCCCCACACCCCGCCCATTCTGCATGATGCGCTCACTTCTCCCAAGAGTGGGATTTGGTCAAGTGAGCACCAGATCTAACCGAGCTTCCCCAGCCCCGTTTCCACAGAACAAAAGGTAGAAAGCAACCACGTTGCTAAGTCCTTCGTGGATTTTAAGCAACTTTTATCAAGAAGAAAGTCGGGGCTGGCGTTTTTGTTTTTGTTTTGTTTTTTTTCCTCTTTTGTCTTTTATTTGTCCTGTAAATAGAGGGAGGAGGTCTGTGAAATATCACTGAGCGCCCTCTCTGGCAGCAGCCCTGCTGGCGGCTGGAACCTGTCACTTTATTATTTAAGGAGTGTGTGTGTGTGCAGTTGGGTTCCCTAGCAGTGTTGTGCGGGTTGGGTCCGGTTTATTCCCTCTCGGGTGAGTCCTTTCATTTCAGCCCCTGCCTCTTGCTGCCCATCCGTGTCCAGCCCTGAGTGCTGCTGTGTGTGTGTTGGGGGGGGGGGGGGTTCTATGCACACAGGGCCCAGGGTGTGCTGACCAGAGTCCTCCCTGCCTTCTGAGAGCCCAGGAGTCTCCTAGCACAGGCCACTGCCAGTGCTGTGGCAGCGAAGCCCCAGCCCACTCTGCCCACAGGACAGATTCCTGTCTGCAGCGGGCAGTCCACCCGTCCTGGTGAGAGCTGGGGGGTAGGGCCTGGGGGAGCCACTTCCTTAATTCAGAACAGACCCGCTGCCTGTCCCAGAGTGCCCAGGCCTCCCCTGCACTCCCTGCAGAAGTGCCCAGGCTGTGGACAGGCAGCACCAGAGGACAGGGCACCCTGGGGAGGACAGTGAGGTGCATGTGTACCTCATTGGCCGCCATGCTTCCCTCCCTCCTGCCTCTGGCTGTGGCCACACCCCAGCACTCAGGGCTGGGCCTAGTGCAGGCTGTTTCTTGGGGGGCCAGGGGGCATGGTGGGAATCGATCTTCACCAAAGGACATCAGCGAAGTGAATGGTCCAGTTCCCTGCGGGTGGGTGGAGCCAGGGAGAGGCAGACACATGGTGGCTGACCTGAGCCCTGCCTCAGAGCGGTCTCCTACCCTGGCTGCCCCACAACCTCCCTAATGTTACATTGTAATATACAGCCCCCCACTAACCCCTGATGGTGGCATCTTCCTGCAGACATTTCAAACATGTAACTTTTATATGAAAGAAAAATAAACAGGTGGAAGCTGTCTGATGGCCTCTGCACCAATGCTACATGTGCAGCATTGGCACCCCACTGCCTCTCTGTGGCCTTGGATTGCTGGCAGGGTCCTGGGGGCTGAGGGCTCAGGTTGGTGGTCTCAGTGCCCAGACCTGCTGAGTGGGATGAATGGCACCGCTCCTTTCCAGAACGCTCCCCTCGGGTCTTTGCCCAAGAACTCTCCCATCCCAGGGTCCTGTGCAAAGGGACTTTTCTGCAGTGGAGTTCAGGGACACCAGTACCCTAAAGCTCTGTCTGGAAGTTGTCTTCTGCAGGCCTGTGTCTGCTCTGCACAAGCAGCCACGCGAGGGACAGCACAGCCTCTGTGCCTTTATGGGACCAAGCAAGGGGCTCCCTGGGCTCCGGGCGCCCTCTGCCCTGAGTTGGACTGTGTCTTCCCCACACAGAAGGAGGACATCCACCGACTCCCTTTCTTAGGCTGTGGTGTGGCTCAGTGGTAGAGCTGGCCAGCATGTGGGAGGCCCTGGGTTCCCTCCCTAGCACCACCAAAGAGAAAAGGAAACTCGTCTCCCTTTCTTTACTACCCTCCAGAGCCATGCCACATGCCAGCACCCCGCCCGCCCCCAGGTCCCCACCCCCAGCACCTTATACACAGGCCATGCACCTGAGTGGCAGCATGCAGGATGGCGGGAGCCCACAGGAGCCCTCTGGCACTGACCCAGGGCCTGTCTTGGCTTTGAGCCCATGGTGGCCTAAGGCCCAGGGGTCTGTCCTTCTGCCTAGGATGCTGAGGCTGGTGGGGTGGGGTCCAATCAGGGAAGAGGAGGGCATCTCCTCCAGAACCGCCTCAGGTGATTTCTCAGTCACTCTCAGCACCTCCCAGGCTTGAGACTGGAAAACGGGGACAGGCATAGGAGCACTGCTGCAGCCCCAGGCAGCCACTCCTGCCACTTCCTCCCAAGGCGGGGAGCAGAGGTGGTCCCAGACCTGACAGGTGTCTTCCCCACGCCACACCTCACACAGGGTGTGTCTGGTCACCTCTGCTTTCCAGGCACACCAGGCCCCTTGCCTGTGATCTCAGGGTCATAGGCATGTGCCATCCTGGGCTGGGTGCTTACGGGCTACTTCCACACTTCCCTGCTCAGTAACCCAGGCACAGAAGTGGCAGAGTCCCAAGGGGAGGAGCCTGGATGAGACCAGCCCTGGCTTAAGCCTAGCTGCACTTTACAAGGATGAAGAGTGGACGGGAGCCTCTGAGCACTGGGTGCAGGGTTGATGGTTTCAGAGCATGGCCCCCGCCCAACGCACCATGGAGCCAAACAAAGGACAAAACCGCACACAGCCACACTGCTGTGTGAGCAGCCAGCCAGCCACAGAACCACTCAGGAGAGAACTATGCCCCGTGCTGAGCACATACACAATACCTTTCCCCCAAATAATGTGGCATAGCAATTTACCCAGTATTTGCATTTCATTAGGCACTCTAAGTCATCTAGAGATGATTTGAAGTCCATGGGAAGGTTGCAAACACTATGCCACCTTGTATAAGGGACTTGAGCCTCTGAGGCTGCAGTGTCCTCTAGGGTCCTGGAGTAGTCTCCCACAGAACAGAGACTGATCACCTCTGCAGAGGACACTAAAATGTGACACCCAGGGCTGAAATGGAGCTCAGTGGCAGAGCGCAGGCCTAGCTGCACAAGGCCCTGGGTTTAAAAAAAAAAAAAAAAAAAGCAACTTCCATTCATATTTTTTTAAAAACCCTTAGCTATCTAGAAATTTAAAATCTTAAATCTGATAAAGGCTACCTTCCAAAATCCTTTGCAAGCATTATACTTAATGGTAAAATGTTCAAAGTGTTTCCTTTCAAATCAAACCCGATGGGGCATCCCACTGTCACCTTGCCTGCTGTTGGGCAGAAGACGCTACGCAGCCAACATAGAAAGGAAAAGTAGCCAAGAAACTAACAAGCTCCTAAAGGTGCTTTGCTGTACACTCAGACAAAACGCAGCACATTCCTGTACAACAACAAACAGAAACGCCATCCCTAAAAGACCACATTTATGTTAGCACCACAAGTCTGAAATTTCTAGGAATTAACCCAACAAAAGACATGTGAGACCTTTATAAGGAAAATAAGGCCTGGTGGGCACTGTGGTGCAGGCCGGCAATCCCAGCCACTCTGGAGGCTGAGGCAGGAGGATCAAAGCCTGCATCAGCAATTTAGCAAGGCCCTAAGTAACTCAGAGATCCCAAGATCCCGTCTCAAAGTTTTAAAAAACAAAAAGGACTGGGGATGTGGCTCAGTGATTAAGCACCCTGGATTCAATCCCTGGTACCAAAAAAAAGGAGTTTAGAGCTCACCTTGTTTGGGTCTGAGACCTTGAGGAACCACTGTGGCCTTCTCCGATGCAAGCTGGCTCCCAGTCATCTGGAGCCTTCTTAGAGTCTGGATAACTAAACCCAGGCACCCACTGGAGGAGAATGACATCATCCTAGGCCTCAAGGTATTTAATTTTCCACATACAGTAAAAACAACTAGGCACTGGGGAATGGGGGAGACACAAGAAGCAAGGTCCTAAAGACCTCAGAAACAACTGGTAGAATCAGAAGGCTTTGGAGCTATCACCTGCAGATAAGAAGGCACAGTGCTTACTGTGTTCCAGGAGTAAGATTGAGAATCATGGCAAATAACAGAGACATAAACAGGACAAGTGGAAGTTCTAAACAAAAACATATGTTAAACTAGAGTCTGGCACAGTCCAAGCCTGTAATTCCAGGACCCAGGAGGCTGAGGCAGGAGAATCACAAATTTGAGGCCAGCCTCAGCAACTAAGCAAGACCCTAAGCAATTTAATGAGATCCTGTCTCAAAAAATAAAAGGGGCTGGGGATGAGAGTTAGTTGTTAAGCACCCCTGGGTTCAATCCCCAGTACAAAAAAAAAAAAAAAAAGTGTATAATTGCCAGCTATAAAGGATAAGAAATGGGGTAATGGGGCTGGGCCGGGGCTCAAGGTAGGCAGAGCACCCATCTAGCATGTGTGAGGCACTGGGTTTGATTCTCAGCACCACATAAAAAATAAAGAAAGAAAAGAAAGGTATTGTGTCCATCTACAACTTAAAAAAAAAAAAAAATCTTAAAAAAAAAAAAAAAACTTTTTAGGGGCTGGAATGGTGGCTCAGCGGTAGAGTGCTCGCCCAGCACGGGTGGGACCCGGTTCGATCCTCAGCACCAAATAAAAATAAAGGCATTGTGTTGTGTACACCAAAAAATACATTTAAAAAAAAAGACTTTTTAAATAAAAAATTTTAAAAAAGAAGTGGAGTAATAAAAACTAATCAAATAGAAGGCAAGAAAGGCAAGCAAAAGAGGTGGGAGAAAGCAAAAATCACCATTAAATAAATTATTCATTTGAAAGACAGGCTGTCAAACTGTATTTTTTAAATCCTACATGCCATTAACAAAATGTGTCTGTCTACAATTAAAGGTACAGAAAGGTTGAAAGTTACAGAAAAAGATGTATTCTGCACCACCACCCCCACAAAAAAAAATGGTTAGCATAGCTATATTAAAATCAGAAGAAGTTGACTTTAAGGTAAAAACATCACTAAAGTTACAAAGGGATACTATGAAACTACCCTCGACAGGGTTAATTAACAATGCCTCAATTTTTAGTATTTACTTAAGTACGAGGCCTGGAGTATCCGCAGCAGAAACTAACAGATCACAAGGAGCAGGGATGAATCTGTGAACCAGCAGGAAGTCTCAACACATGGCTCTTACAAATATTGATGAAATCTGATCTTGCACAACGCTTCCCTCTAAAGAAGGAAAGGAAAGGAGGAAAGTCTCACTTCTTGTGATGAGACCAACATAACCCTGATACCAAAATCACAAGGAAAATCACAGGCCAGTTTCTCTCTCCCACACAACAGCAGGAATCCCAAACACCAGGAGCTAACTGGACAGAGTGTTCCAGGAAGAAGGTGCCACATCACGAGCAAAACAAGTTTATCCCTCCAAAGGAAAGTCATTCTAACACATGAAAATCGGCATGAGTTACCACACTAGCAGGATAGTTCTGCTAATGTTCTCAGAAGATACATGAAAATTATTTAATAAAATTCAATGTCCATGTATGATTTAAAAAAAAAAAAAAAAACACTCTTGGAAAACTAGGAATAGAAGTGCAGTTCCTTAATCTAAAAATAAATAAATAAATAAAAACCTTACAAAGGTTAATGTTGAAACCCTTCCTTTTGAGACTGGGAGGAAGACTAGGTCGTTCACAGTCAGCACCCCTGTTTTGCATTGTATTCGGTATCCTCACCAGTGCAATAAGGCAAGAAAAATAAACAGAAGGTGCAAGAATTTGAAAGGAAGACAAAAAACTCATTATATAGTTGATAATATTGTATAAGCAGAAAACACAAAAGAATTTATAGATAACTTATCCAAATTAAGAAATAAACTTGAAAAGGTTGCTGGATACTAAGTCAATAGTCAAAAATCAAATTTATAGGGCTGGAGTTGTAGCTCAGTGGTAGAGCATTTGCCTAGCATGTGTGATATACTGGGTTCAATCCTCAACACCACAGAAAAAAATAAATAATAAAATAAAGGTACTGTGCCTTTACAACTAAAAAAAATATTTAAAAAAATTCAAATTGGGGCTGGGGCTGTAGCTCAGTGGCAGAGCACTTGCCTAGCATTTGTGAGGCACTGGGGTGGATCCTCAGCACCACATACAAATAAAAAAAATAAAATAAAGGCATTCTTTCTATCTATAACTACAAAAAAAAAAAATCAAATTTGGGCTGGGGCTTTAGCTCAGTGGTGGAGCACCCACACCTCGTACATGTGAGGCACTGGGTTCGATCCTCAGCAACACATAAAAATTGTCTCCAACTACATCTAAAAAATTTTTTTTAAATAAAACTTAGGGACTGGGGTTGTGGCTCAGTGGTAGAGTGCTTGCCTCACATGTGTGAAGCACCAGGTTCAATTCTCAGCACCACATATAAATAAATAAGTGAATAAAATAAAGGTCCGTCAACACAAAAAAATCAAATTTATTTCTGTAGAGTAGCAAGCAATCAAAGTAAAAGAAACGAAGGGAGAGAGGGAGGAAAGAAGAAAGGATTATATTCATAACAGCATCAAAAGTCAAATACCTGGGGATACTTATGAAACATGCTATATTTCCACACCAAAAACTAAAAAACTATTTGGAGAGAAATGCTTTTAAAGATCTAAATAAAAGAACTCAACATTTGTATTAGAAAACAGCATTGTAAAGATGTCAGTTATCCCCAGTTAATCCACAGATGTAAAGCAATCACAGCCCAAATCCCAACTCTGTGTGTAAGAGAGAAGGAAACTGACAAATCTAGAAGGTGTTCTAGGGCTTAGGGATTTAGCTCAGTGGTAGAGCACTTGACTCTAAGGCCCTGGGTTACATCCCCGCACTATCAAAAAAAAAAAAAAAAAAAAAAGAGGATGCGGGAGAAGGAAGGACAGAGGAACCTCGTTAAAATTCAGATGATTTAAAATAGCCAACCCAGACATGGAGGCACATGCCTACAGTCCCAGCCACTGCAAAGGCTGAGGCAGGAGGATCACTTACGCCCCGGAGCTGGAGACGAAGCTGCAACATAGTGAGACTCCATCCCAAACAAAGCAACCACCCAAATAAAAAAAAATGGCCAAGATAAAAAGACAGAGTGGGAGGGGACTTGACCTCCCAACATCAGGACTTACTATCAAGCCCCATAATGAAGGACGATAACGACTCAAGGAAAGACAGCAGACGCCTGGAATCTATTCCAGAGGAGAGACAGAGCTGAATGTGAAAATCAGCCAGTAAAGCTGCTGATCTAGAAGACCATAGAAGAGTATCTTCATGACCTATGAGTGTAGACATTTTTGTTAAGCCACAAAAACTCTAAGCATAAAGGAAAAGACAAGCTTGACTACCTTTAAAACAGAATTTTCACTGGGCAAGGTGGTGCACACCCGTGATCCCAATGGCTCAGGAGGCTGAGGCAGGGGGATTGTAAGTTCAAAACCAGCCTCAGCAACTTAGCGAGACCCTAAGCAACTCAGCAAGACCCTGTCTCGAAATTAAAAAATGAAAAAGGGCTGGGGATGTGGCTCAGTGGTTGAGAACCTCTGGGTTCAATCCCTGATACCAATAAATAAATAAAGAGTGAAAGGGAGCTACCAAGTGAGAAAGGGACTTGCAGTCCTGCATCCAGAACACACAAAGAACTCCACACTGACGGGAGACGCCTGTGCGCACAAGACTTGAACAGGCGCACCGTAAAGAAGGTGTCCGAATGGTGGGCGAACAGAGAAGAGGCTCCGCTGGTTTCGTCATCAGAGAGGCTAAGGACCCTCCAGGAGAGCCAGAGGTAGGCGACGGCCAGATCCCAGCAGGAGGGGAGCCCGGAGACCCTGGAACTCCCATCCTCTGCTCGGATGCCCATGATGCAGACTTGGAACACAGCTCAGCAGCGTCCCCTGGGTCTGGATGTCAAGATGTTCACAACTAAGCTCAGAAAAGCCTTTCTTTGTTTTTTAACCACTCCAGGCCCAAGCCCCTCTGGGTCACATTAGGGGGATTCTAGGACACACAAGTTTCCATGCCTGGAATCAGGATGCAACCAACTCAATCACAGTTTTTTCAGAGTTGCCCTCAACCTTTCAGATTTTCCCTAGCTGCCTCTCCCCTGTGGCATTCTTGTGTGGCTCATAACTATGCTACTGATAAAAACATGTCCCCCACATTGGACTGCAAGCTTCAAGTAAACACTTCAAGGCCACTTCTTCACTACTGTGAATCCCCAAACTTAAATTCCTGGGTCCAAAAGCCATGCATATTTTTTTCTGTTATTTTTGAATTACACAATGCACGAATGAATACATCCTGTTTTAAAACTCAGCAATATATTGCACAAGCCCTCCTAGGCATTCCCTCCACAAGAGCAGCCAGGATCAGCAGTTTGGAATTGCATCCTTCAGACCCTGTTCTTGCACTTATATGCATACGTACGTGCATAAATTACACACACACAACCAATGGTCATAATTAGTTAAAAGCATAAAACTTTTGCTGAAGCAGGAGGACAGCAAATTTGAGGTCAACCTAACAACTCTTGGGGACCCTGTCTCAAATTTTAAGAAAGGGCTGGGGATGCAGCTCAGTGGTAGAGCACTTACCTCGCATATGCAAGGCCCTGAGTTCCTCTTCAGCAACACACACACACACACACACACACACACACACGGGAAAAATTTCAAATCCCACTCACATCCCATGTGTAAATGTATGTTATTAACAGATACCATGAGTCTGTTTTCCATAAAGCTTATGGCAGAACACACCTGCCAGTAACAGAGTGAGGTCAGCAGTCCCCTCCGACTCTGGGTGTATTCCGCCTCTTGTTTGTGCCCAGCCTAATGCACAACAATCACCCTCCTGGTTTGCGTCTGCACTTCCGACCCCAGGACTCCAGTCCTTCTCTCTCTGGTTTCACAGATCTCAAGAAGCCCTCCCTTTCACGCTGTCCAGCACGCTCCCCAGGAGACAACGCTTTCCTAAGCGCACTCTTTTTGGGAGGGGAGGCAGGTACCTGGATTGAACTCCAGGGCACACGACCGACTGCTGAGCCACATCCCCAGACCTATTTTGTGTTTTATTTGGAGACTGGGCCTCTTGCTTAGTGCTTTGCTGTTGGATTACTGTAGCTTTATGGAAGTGTTAATATCTGGTGAAGAAATTCCTCTCAAACTTTTAAAAAATTACGAGCAAGTTTTGCATGTTTTTCTTGGATGACTGTTTAAATTCTTCTTTAGTCGTTGATAGACCTTCATTTTATTTATTAATAAGCAGTGCTGAGAATCGAAGCCAGTGGCTCCCACAGGCCAGGCCACCGCTGAGCCCCGGCCCAGCCTTTGTCTTCCATGTTCATTTTTGTCTTTTTAGTGAATTTTCTTGGGTTATTCTGCTTTGTGGTGCTGGGGATCTATCCCAGGGCCTCTGTGAGCGGCAGCCCTCTCCCACTGAGCCAGCCCGTCTTTGTCACATGTTTAAAGCATGGCTTTCTTGTCAGAATGGCATTAACTCTACTTAATAAACGTTTCTATGATATTACATCTTCCTATCCTAGCCTTTTTTTTTTTTTTTGGTCTTTCGGCAATTTTAATTATCAGATCCCAGACCTTTTTTGTTAAATTTATTCCTAAATTTTGCTGCTTTTATTATTATCATGAGTGGATCTTTATTTTATTAATTTATTTATTGGTACCAGGGATTGTGCTAAGTTGTTTAGGACCCCTCTAAATTGCTGAGGCTGGACTTGCATTTACAATCCTCCTGCCTTGCCTCAGCCTCCAGAGCCATGGGAGCCTGGGATTACAGCAGCTGCACCAAGCATGACTGGAATTTTAAATGTCCACGTCTAACTGGTTGTTATTATTGACTTTATTTTGTTATTTTTATTTATTTTTGTGGGGGTACCAGAAATTGAACTCAGGGGAACTCGACCACTGAGCCACATCCCCAGCCCTATTTTGGTTTTATTTAGAGACAGGGTCTCACTGAGTTGCTTCGTGCCTCACTTTTGCTGAGGCTGGCTTTGAACTCGAGATCCTCCTGCCTCAGCCTCCCAAGCCGATGGGCCACTATTGACTTTTATAGCGTTACTTTGTATCCAACCACTTCACTGAGCTTCACACCAGTTGTTCTTTCTTAGGGAAGCTGTAGTTTTCATGCCCTTTCACTTTCCCATTAGCGGGAGGGTGGTTACCTCGCAGAGCCGCTAGAGGGCGTCCGCGCCGCGGCCCTGGCTCTCAAGCCTGGTGCCAGTTCCCCTCGCCCAGCCAGGAAGGCCTCAGAAAGGCAGGATTCTGGATTCTGCCTGCTGAATCAGATTCTGCACTTTAACTAGATCCCCCAGAGGTCCGTAAGCACTTTGGACCAAGAAGCAGTGGTCTAGAAGGTTTCCCATTCCAACTGGGGAGTTCTGAGGACGGCTGGGGCTGTCGGATTCTATCAAGTACTTTTTCAGCAGCCACCTAAAAAAAAAGGTTTCCTCCTCCTTTTTGTAACTATCATGCATTTGGGGGCTCCACTTCCCACCTCTGCACCAGCCCTGTGTCCCAGGACACGAGGCCACCCCATAATCTCCAAGCTGCTCTTTCTCGCTTCCTCATTCCTGTCTCTCCAGGGTGGCAGGAGGCCAGGCTGCACTGGGCTGGCCTTGTGCCTCAGCTCCTGGTGGCAGGGCACACAGTGGCCGCTAAGAAAACCTCTGACTTAATCCGAGCTGCCATTCTCTTAGGGTTCAGCCTGGACACCCCGACTCCTCTGTCTGCGGATGGATTTTAATCTTGGAAAAAACAGGGGGTCATTCCAAGACCACAGCTAACGGGATCCAGGCACCTACAAGAGCACCTGTGTGCAGCTCTACAGCTGTCCGGGGGCGGCAGGGTGGCCTGATCAGGGCAGCCCTCCCCAAGTGGGGACCCAGCCAAGCCCCAAACACTGGGCAACACAGGTGGAGACAGGAGAGCAAGCAGAAAGCTCAGATGGGTGCGGCAGAAGCTGCAAGGCCCGCAGGGAGGAGGGGAGCCGTGACCTAGCTCCCCGGAGCTGCGCCGGCCACTGCTAGAGCTGTGTGCCAACAGAGTCCCAGAGAGTGGCAGGGCAGGGCAGGGAGCCAGAGCCCAGCGGTGGGCAGATGTTACTGCTTGTCCTGGAGGGGCCAGGGCAGCGTGAAGCTCCGCACAGGGCATCATTTTTGTTGACTGAAACTAGTAGCTTAAATTTCTGGGCATGGGCTCAGCGTGGCAGGCCCCGTCTCCTGGCACGGTGCTGGGAGGAGGGCCCAGCCAGCCGGGGTGGGGAGGAGGTCTCCTCCCCACTCTCCCCAGGGAGTCCACACTGGCAGCTCCATCACCCAGCTGGATGGAGGTAGGGGTGGCTGGAGGTGGCAGCGTCCTTCCAGATGGCTCTGAAGACAACATTGGTCCCTTTGATGGTCTCCTAGGGACAGGGGTGAGACCAGAGTGCCAGGAGGCCCCAGGAGGAGACACAGGGAGACAGGGCTCTGGCAGGTCCTGTCCCAGGGTAGGTCTGGGCTCTGAGGCCACCTTAGGTTAGGACACTGCCTGAGCCTCAGTGGGCACTGATGAGGGCTGAGGCCCAGCCACAGTCTGGAGGGCTGCAGAGCCCACCCTCTTCTTTGCCCTCTGTGGGCGACAGCTGGCCACAGGGGAGGGAGCAGTGTCCACAGAAGCAGGGCAGCCGGGCCCCTTATCCCTGGGACTCCTGGCATCCCCGCAGGAGCTGCAGCCTCAGGGGAGGTAGAGGGCCACCACAACATAGATGACCCAGCTGGTGGACACGAAGACCCCAAACAGCAAGCTGAAGAGCACGAGCGAGCGGGCCTTCCGCGAGGTCTCCTCGGCCTGGACGAGATCGCCCCTGCCCAGGGCTGCGCGGGTCTGCAAGACAGGACCAGCGCAGGGTGAGCGAGCCGGAGCCCCAGGCCTCCCCGCACCCCTGGGCTCAGGCCTGTTCTACAGACTGAAAACAGACACCCCAAGGAGGTCAGGGACCACAAGCCTGCAGAGATAGCCTGGTCCCTGCCACTCAGCAGCCCTCAGCCTCATCTCCCGCAACCTCACAGTGACCCAGGTGGGGTCCTCATGCCGCCACCCTGCACATGAGGAAAGGCTCTGGGTGGCAAAATGACGTACTGGGCCTCCACCTCTGGGGTGGAGCCAGAATCAGGCAGGCCCGTGCCTCAGGGTCCCGCCTCCGAGCTGTCCTGACAGCTGTCCTCTCCCTGCAGTCCTGGCTCGCTGATGACTGGGGCCAGACAGCAGAGCAAGGCCAGGGCTGTGACCAGGTCAGCCTGGAGCACTGGCCCCCAGGGGCTTGTCTCTACTGGAATGTCCCAGCGTTGGCATCACTGAATCCCCAGGGCCTCTTTGCAGGACATATGGTCAGCAATGTCACGAGGAAGGAGGGAAGACAGTGAGATGGAGGGCGGATGGGCAAGGTGATGGCCGGAGCCCAGAGGAAAGACGGTGGTGGGTGGAAGAATGGGGCTGGTGGGTGCAGAGGGTGTGTGGATGGACTGACGGATGGATGGATGGGTGGATGGATGGGTGTTAGCAGGTCATGGTGGGTGGCTGGAGGGGTAGGTGGGTAAACTGGGCAGCCAGATAGAAGGATAGATGGAGGTGGAGGGACAGAAGAGTGGACTTTACCACCTGTTAAAACACAAGCCACCACTGGGGGAACACCTTGGGCCTTATCAATCATTCACACCTTCATTGCGATTTTTATTCTTTGTTTCAAGACAGGGTCTCGTCAAGTTGCTGAAACTGGCTTCAAATTTGTGATCCTCCTCCCTCAGCCTCAGAAGCTGTTGGGATTACAGGCATGTGCCACCATGCCTGGCTTTTGAATTGTTTTAGCAGAATTTTCCAGAGTAGATCTTGAGCAGTGGGGGGCACAGACAGGACAGGGGAGGAGGTCCCCACACAAGACGACAACAGAGCAGAGATTCCCAATTCCCACCCCTCCTGAGAGATACACCAGAGGCCCTGTTGCTGGGAGAGGGGCCTGCAGACCTCCAAGGGGACTGACTGCTGGCTGCATGCAGGGAAGGGCTGGGCCCACCCCCACCTACCTCGTGGGAGTACACAATGGCGATCAGCCCAGTGAGAAGGCAGCAGAAGAGGGTCACCAGCACCGACTCCATCATGTAGTCCTTGGGCAGAGGCCTGTGCTCCACCGAGGCGGGGCCTGGCACAGCAGCCAGAGGGCTGTGGTACTGTGGAAGCAGGGCCACAGTGGTAAGGGAGGCCACCAAGCCCCAGACATGGTCCCAGCCTCCCCTCCACTGAGGACGGGTCCCTGAGGGGTGCAGTCAGGGACCTATCTGCCTCTCCTTCCTGCACCCTGGCCGCTCAGCCCCAGGGAGTCCTCTCGGCTCCCCTTCACACACTGCCTGGTCCAGGCTGGGGCCACGGCCCCACGCCCCCACCGCAGCCCCAGCTCTCTCACTGGCAGCCCGGGCTGGGCTTTTCTTTAGGGAAATCTCCCGGGTGGGCCCCTGGGCCCTCACTGCGGGTGCCGCTTTCTTCCCTTCCCGGCCCTCGGAGCCTGCACCTGGGCCTGCACCTGGCCCTTCCTCCCGGAGACTCCTATTCACCCCTCGGAGCCCAGCGCGCGGGCCCCTCCTGGGGAAGCCGGGCGCCTTCCGCGCTGCGGCCCTGGCCCGGCGCCCGGGTCGAGGGGCCGCGGGGGGCTGAGCGCGGGCGGCGCGGGCGGCTCACCGCGGGGAAGGGGTAGGCGGCGGCGGGCGGCGGGAAGAGCGGGCCGGGCGGCGGGTAGAGCGCGGCGGGCGCGGGCTGGAGCAGCAGGGGCACCTGCGGGAAGGGCGGGTAGAGCGGCGGCGCGGCCTTGGGCTCGGGCGGCGCGTAGGGCGGGGGCTCGGCCTCGAAGCCGATGGGCGCCCCGCCGCCGGCCGCCGTGGGCCCCGGGCCGGCCGGGCGCTCGGGCTGCGCGGGGGCTGCGGGCGCGACCTGGACATCCCCGGGGCCCGGCCCGCTCCCCGCCGCCGCCGCGCCCTCGCCGGGCCCGCCGTCCTCGGCCAGCAGCTGCGGGCGGCGAGGGAGCTGCGGGAGCGCAGGGCGCTCGGGGGGCGCGAGGCTCCGGGGCTCCTCCGGGGCTGGGGGCGCGGGGCCCCGCGGGTCCTCCGGGTCTGCGGGGCTGTCGCCCCCTTTCACATCGGGACCTAGAAAGAAAGGAGGCTGTGAGCCCCAAGAGGCCACCGGGCCACTTGGGACTCTGCCCCTCACGCCCCCAAAACGCAGTCCCTCCGGGGGGACGAAGCAGACCCTGTCCCACCGTGGATGTGCCAAGCGCCCGGTTCTCTCCGGCAGGGTCTTTACTCCAAGGGCAAGGAGCCTCTGAGCCCTGTCCCAGCTGCCAGGATCAGCCAGGGCCTCGGCTCCAAGACACCCACACCCCGCTGCGCACCCCCTCTGGAGTCTGGGCTTGGCCACGTGGCGTCTGCGGGCAATGGGACACTGACAGCTTGCAATCAGGACCTTTAAACCGCATCTCCAGACGATCAGGGGAGGGATGGGGAGGGATGGGACCTTGGTAGTGGAGCATCGGAAAGGATGAAAACTTGGGGAGGGGTGGATGGCCGCGCAACATCGGGAATGTGCTTACGGGCCCTCTCTGTGCATTTAGAAATGGGGAAGGTGGTAAATCTCTCCAGCTGGCTACAACGAAGAGCTCCACACAAAATACAAAACCACCACCCGAGGGCACTGGAAAGTGAACAACTACAGGCAGATTGTGGAGTCCACGCTGAGAAGCAGCTTCAAGAGCAGAGTTTCAGTTTTCCAACTCTTTCCTTCCAAGCTCTGGCTCCAGCCCCAAAGTCACAGGATGGGACATGCAGCAGAAGGGGTGACTGAAACTTCAACAGATGACCTGTCATTCCAGCCAGAGGAGACAGGGAGGGCCCTTGCAGATGGAAAGAGCCAGAAAAGGGCATCTCCTACTCCTGTGTGGAGCTGGGCAACCAACCTGTTTGCTCAGGACTTTCTTAGATTTACCGGGGAACTCCTGATTCTGGGCAAAGTGGGATCCTCATCACTCCAGAAGGAAGCTCCCAAACCTGGGATTCACCCTGGCTGCGTGTGCAGGGGAGGAACCCAGATCTACATAATGACTAGAAACCCAGGAGCAAAACAGGCTGTGGAGTGAGCCAACCAGGTGACCGTGGCAACCATGCAAGCCAGCATTTCCAGAGCATTCTAAAGGCACCAAGAACCTGCCAGTGTAATATTCACCACATCCAGGGCAGATCCACGGTCATTTCCATATAAAATAGAATTAGGAAAATATGACTGATCCTCAAGGCAAAGATCATCAATAGACGCCAATTCTGAGATGACCAGAGATTGGACACCAGGACCTAGTGTCCAATATATATCCATCTGGGATAAGTTCTCAGCAGAAAATTCGAGTTTTGTGTTGTTGCTGTTGTTGTTGTTGTTTAAAGAACCAAATGGAAATTTTGAACTAAAATTTCATAATTTCTGAAATTAAAAATGCATTGACTAGGGCTGGGGTTGTAGCTCAGTGGTAGAGCACCTGCCTTGTACGTGTGAGGCCCTGGGTTCCATCCTCGGCACCACATAAAAATGAATAAATAAAGATATTGTGTCCACCTACAACTAAATAAATTTTTTTTTAAAAAAATGCATTGACTGGACATCAATAGAAGCCCTGAAGAAACAAACAGAGTCAATGAACTTCAAGACAGACCAATCAGAAGAACAGGGGGGGAAAACTGAAAAAAGAATCAACAAAGACTTGGGGAGTGTGTGGTAATACCCACCAGGGCTAGTGTGCCCGGGAAAAAGTTCCAGAAGACATTTTAGGGAGAATATTTTTGAAGAAATAATGGTTGCAAAATCCCCAAATTTGGTGATAGATAAATATAAAGATTCAGGAAATCCAAAAAGGGACTCCGTGGGGAAATTACGCTTAGCTCCATCATCATTAAATTTCTCAGAATCAAAGATTATAACAAAGCCTTGAAAAAGGGCAGAGGATGCCAGGTCGTAGGCAGAGGAAGAACGAGAGAGCCCTGCACACATCTCCAGGAGACCACAGGGGTCAGAGGACAGTGGGTCAACCTGTGCTGAAAGGAAAGAGCCGCCAACACAGAACCTGATAGCTAAAGAAAAACCGGGCGCGGTGGCACACGCCTGCAATCCCAGCAGCACGGGAGGCTGAGGCAGGAGGATCTCAAGTTCAAAGCCAGCTTCAGCAAAAGTGAGGTCCTAAGCAACTCAGTGAGACCCTGTCTCTAAATAAAATACAAAACAAGGCTGGGATGTGGCTCAGTGGTTGGTGGTTGAGTGCCCCTGAGTTCAATCTCCAGTACCAAAAGAAAGAAAGAAAACACCCTCCAGGAAGAGGAATGCTTGAGCTTTCTGTTGCATAATAAACACATCACCACAAAAATAGTAGTTAAACAATACTAATACGAGATTAGTGTTTTATTTAACCAGGGGATGGGAATCTTGGGGGATCATCTTTGGAATTCTGCTTACTGCAAGTAAAACAAAGACAATTCTCAGATGAAAGAAAACTAAGAGACTTGCCATAAAAGAAAGAGCCAGGTGTGGTGGTGCACGCCTGTGACCCCAGCTGCTAGGGAGGCTGAGATGGGAGGATAGCAGATTCAAGGCCAGACTGGGCAACTTTGTGAGACCCTGCCTCAAACGTAAAAAGGGCTTGAGGTGTAGCTTGGTGGCAGAGCACTTGCCTAGCATGCACAAGGCCCTGGGTTCTATCCCTGGTACCATCAAACAAACAAAAACACAGACCAATATCCTTCATGAATAAAAAGAAAAAAATCCTTGATTAAATAGTTGCATGTCAAATGTTAAAAGGAATACAGGGGCTGAGAATGTGGCTCTGTAGCCAGGTGTTTGGCTGGCATGTGTGAGGCCCTGGGTGTGATCCCTGCCACCAACTCCTGCCCCAAATCACAAATAAACAGGACCATGCAAAATAGGTTTAACATTTAAAAATCAGTCAATATATTAAAAGAATAAAGAGAAAAAATATAGAATCATTTCAATGGATGAGAAAAAAGCATTTGGCAAAATCCAATGCCCATTAGCAAAGATACACACATGAATTTTTTATCAATAAGAATAGTAAGAACATACTCAAATTGATAAGGGGCAACCATGAAAGAAAACCTTTAAAGGTAAAAGACTGAATTCCTCCATCCTCCCCAAGATCAGAAACAAGGTAAGGATCACCATTTTCTGACTTCTATTTAACTTGTTCTGATGTCTTGACCATAGCAATAAAGCAAGAAAAAAAATGTATAAAGAAGTCTTACCACTCTATGATTCAAAGATCTCAATAAAAAAAGTAGGTGAAATACATGTAAACCCTTCACCAAAGAAGATATTTGAATGGTCAATAAGCATATAAAAAGATGCCATTGTCATTAAGGAAATACTACAAGAAGAGATCACTACACGCCTATTAGAATAGAGACATTATATGGGGTCTTTGTTGCCCAGGCTGGCCTTGAACTCCTGGGATCAACTGATCCTCCTGTCTCAGCCTCCAAAGTAGCTGGAAATATAGGCTTTCACTCCCATGCCCAATCCCAGTTAAATTTTTAAAACAACAAAACTGACCTTAGCGTATGTTGGGAAGGGTGTAAGATAACTGGAGCTCACACACAACTGCTGGTGGGTAAGTGAAACAGTATCACCAGTTTGGAAAAAACTTGACACTTCCTTCAAATGTTAAACATACCTCTACCATATGATCCAGCTATTCCACTCAAGATATTTATCCAAGGAAAACATATGACCACACAGATTTGCTCAGGAATGTTTATATCACCTCTCTTGGTAGTGTCTCCAAACTGGAAACAACACACATATCCATAAAAATGAATGGATAAGTCATTTGTGCTGTCTTCATACATCTGAAATGGACCCCAGTGATTCCAGTTTCATGGAACTAGTGCTCTTGGGGAACCCTCCCCCGGAATAGGGGCTGCATGCATGACTTGCTCATGAAGAGGACACAGCTAAAGACACAGGACATCCCTGCTAAGGGTAGGGGTCTTTGTTTTGTTTTGTTTTTGGTACTAGGGATTGAACTCAGGGGCACTTGACCACTGAGCCATATCCCCAATCCTGTTTTGCATATTATTTAGAGACAGGGTCTCACTGAGTTGCTTAGCACCTTGCTTTTGCTGAGGCTGGCTTTGAACTCTCCATCCTCCTGCCTCAGCCTCCCGAGCCACTGAGATTACAGGCCTGCACCACTGTGCCCATCTAGGAGTAGGATTTTAAAAGCCTGTGGCTCCTCCTCACTTGCTCTCCATTCTTGCTTGGTGTTCCCTCTCTTTCTGTTTCTGGTAACTCCAAGAGGAAGCAAGGCTCTGTGAGAAGCCCCACGCAGAGGCCCATTTTGCATGGGCCCTCACTCCACAGCTCAGGAGGAGTCAAAACCTGCCAACACTCAGATGAAGGAGTTTGGAAGCAAAGCTTTCAGCTCCTCCTGAGTCTTGAGATGAGCACCAGTAGCTGGTGAGGAACTCAGAGGCCAGGTAGCTAGTTCAACTGTAGCCAGATCCTCACCTATAGAAACTCTCCAGTAAACACTGCTTATTGTTTTAAGCTTCAAATTTGGGAGTAACTTGTTATGCAACAACAGCTTACTGATACAACTTCTTAGCAATCAAATGGAACTGAACCCTTGACACAACTTGGGTCTATCTCCAAATCATTATGTCAAGTAGTGAATCCGGCCAGGGGCACAGACCTGCAAGCCCGTAGTCCCAACTACTCAGGAGACTGAGGTAGGAGGATGGCAAATTTGAGGCCAGCCTCAGCAATTAAGTGAAATCCTGTCTCAAAATAAAAAATAAAGAAGTCTTGGAAGGGCTGGGTTGTGGCTCAGTGGTAGAGCATTTCCCTGGCATGTATGAGGTCCTGGATTTGATCCTCAGCACTGCATACAAATAAATAAAATAAAGATCCATTGACAACTAAAAAAAATATTGCTAAAAGATGGGTTCTGGGGATGTGGCTCAGTATTAGGGCACTTGCCTAGTGTGTATGAAGCCCTGGATTTCATCCTCAGAACCACAAAATTAAAATAAAAACAAAATGCTTGCACACTGGGGCTTGACATCTTGTGTTGCTGGGAATCTGCGCCACAGCCAACCTTCCAGCGGGGCCAGGGAGGATAAGGTACCCCAGAGGATCACCTGTAAGGATGAGATACCTCAGAGATCCCCTGGCGATCCCCAGACCACCTGCCCAGGTGAGCTAGCCCTGACAAGCAGGTGTGGCACAGGAGTGAAATGCTCTGAGCCCTCGTGTCCCCATCTGTAAAGTAAGGATAACATGAATAGTAATTTTAAATACTATCAGTGGGGCTGGGGCTGGGGCTCAGTGGTAGAGTGTGGCCCCCATGTGTGAGGCCCTAGGCTCCATCCCCAGCACCAAGACAACCAAAATAACAGGGAACACCGACCAGGCTGCTCCGAGAGCTCCTCTCTGCTGTCCTCACCTGTGAGTGCTTCTGTTTTTATGATGCATTTTACAGTGGGGAGCTCAGGCTCCTAGCAAGAGCCTCAGCGAGTGAGATCCCTTCTGGGGTGTTGTCACAGGAATGTCGAGACCCTGCCCCAGTTATCATAACAGAAACCACAGTTTCCTTGGATCCCGCCAGGGCAAATACCTGGCCCGATGGCACCGAGATAGGGCCGCAAAGTAAATAAATCTGCGGGCAAGGCGGCTGGGCCGTGGTCTAGGGTTCTCAGGTTTTGGACACCTGAGCCTGGGACATTCCAGCCAGGAAGGGAGGCCTGGGCTACAGCCTGGGCTGCAGAACGGGGATGAAGTTAGGGTCTTGGAGAGACCGCCAGCCTTCGCTGCCACCCTCCCGGCAGCATCCCCTGGCTCAGGTGGCAGATGGGATCTGGGTGCACTCATCCCAGCTTCTGCAGGTCAGGTCAGCGGGCCGGAGGTGGCAGTGGAGGGCATCAGGGCTCCGCACCGTCCCGCCACCACCGAGGGCAGGGGTCTTGTTTCCCGGCTCGGCCCCTTCAGTGCTGGCCGAGGCGGAGCCCTTAGCCAGTGCCACCTTCCTCTGCCCGTCTTCTCGGGGCCTTCCATCCCCGCCTCCCGCCTCTCTCGGTCTCTGCGGCAACTCGCCCGCGGGCTCTTCACCCGCATCTTCCTCCCTCTCTCTCTGTCCCCCTTGTCGGGGTCCCATTCCCCTGCTCTAGGACTTCAGCCTGGCCAGAGGCGTGAACAAGGTCCCCAGATGCAGGACGCCACAGGGGACGCTGGGGCGGGTGGGGAACGCGCCGGACGTGCGGGGGGAGGCCAGGCCAGAGTTCCCGAACTTTCCACGGAGCATCCCGGTGCCCCCCGTCCGGCCCTGGGCAGGGGTTCCGGGCGCCGGGCGCCCCCTCCTGCGCCCTCCCGCACCCACCGGGCGCCCCGCGCCCGCCGCGGCCCTCACCTGCGTCCATGGCGCGAGCGGTGTCCGGTGCGCGCGGGATGCGCTGCTCCCCGCCCGGCGCCTCCCGTCGGGCCGGCTCGGCTTGCGGCGCCGGCTCGGGTTTCCTGGTGCCGGCAGCGCGGCCGGTTAATAATTGACCGCCTTTGTTTGCCGACGGCTGTGTCAACACTTGGCTCCTTGCACCCCGCACCCGGCGCTCGGCCCCAACCTGCCTCGAGGCCCGAGAGCGCCGCGGCGGACCCCGCAGGGCGGCACCGTCTGCGCGGGGACTGCGCAGCGCTTTGCGGAGTGGGAGGGGCCGGGGTGCTGGGGAGGCCAGCGGCCCAGGCGATTGCCCCCATGAGGACTGGGGGAGGCCCCCAGGAGAGGGACGTCGGGGCTCCCCGGCCCACCCACCCAGCCAGAAGAAGGTAGAAAGGTGGATTTTCATGTGAAATTGGAGATTTAGAACATTGTGCAGGAGACTTCCCCCCGAAATGTACCCGACTGGGCACCTGAAGCAGATCCCAGTCCGATCACTTGGAAACACAAATAAACAACTCTCGCGCCATTTTTTTTGCATCCATAGCTGGACGTGTAGGTATGGAGGAAAATCCCCAGGAGCCGAGAATGCAGAGGCAGCAAAGATGGGCCCGGAAGCCATTGCGCCTCTCAGCGGTCTCAGAGGTCCAGGGCTTGCGGCTTACCCCAGGAGTGGACAGGAGATGGAACTCCGGGTCGGTGAGGCAGAGCGATAGGACCAGGAGAGGTGAACAGGAAGCAGAATCTGCCTGTGGCTTCAAGAGGTGTCAGGGAAGCTGGGTCTGGATGAAGACATAAAATGCCCCAGAAGACTTTTGCACCCGTGCACTGCATAAGGTGTTCACACTCAGCCTGCCCTCAGGCACAGGCCAGCCTAGAAACTTCTAGATGAAAAACCGATGTTAAAAATAAAAAGCAGGCCCAGGGGTGTAGCTCAGGATAGAGCCCTTGCTCAGCACATGCAGGGCCCAGAGTTCCATCTCCAGCATCACAAAATAAAAAAGGCCTGAAGGTGGGAATCCAGGAAAGAGCTGTGGGATTTACTCAAAGCAAATGCAAAACTCCTCAGGCAGGACACAGCCCCATTGAAGCTGGGGAGATTTCCCATGGGAAAAGCACTCAGAGGTGAGTTCACAGTCCCCAATGGCAGAACCCACAGGGAACAGCCCACCATGAGGGAGAGACAGACCAGCACTGCAAGATTCAACTCTGGGTGAGTCAGGATCCAACCAGGAAAAACAGAACCCCCGTGGAGTGTTTAACACAAAGTTATTCACTGTAGGGAGCTGGCTTTACAGACAACGGAAGAGGCAAAGTTAATCAGAGGAGATTTAGCATGAAGACAAAGTTGATGTGACAGAGCAATACACTCAGGGCACAAGGTGGGTGAGGTCCACCCTGGGGGCTGGCAACAAGTGGGCAACCTTGGAAAAGAATTTAAAGGCAAGAGTAGATGACTAAAAGTCGCTCTGGTCTTAACTATGTGACAATAATTCTAAATAATGCCAGTGGCAAAATTCTCCACCCTGAAAAGAATCTTCTGATGGCCTACGTTCTGAATAATTCCTGTGGTTACTGCAGCTCACAGAAATCCTGTGGACAGGCTTCCACATTCCTGGCAGACTAGGAGAGTCCTCTCCCACGAACATCCCCCAGGGGAGAAGAGCAAGATGTAAAACTATCAGTGTTTCCTCCGTGAAAATCCCCAGCCAACTCCCACCTGCTCTCAGAAGCCCCACTACCTTTCTAGTCCTTCACTGGAACATCAGTGACCACTTACCACAGATCTGAAGAAGCAGATCACCTGGAGGAGACACAAACAAACAAATGGGGGAAGAGAAGCTTAGAGGGAATAAAGAATAAAGAAGAGTCAGGGAAAATAATATTTTAAAAAAGCACTGTTAAGGGCTGGGGATGTGGCTCAAGCGGTAGGGCGCTTGCCTGGCATGCATGCGGCCCGGGTTCGATCCTCAGCACCACATACAAACAAAGATGTTGTGTCCGCTGAAAACTAAAAAAAAATAAATATTTTTTTTAAAAAAAAGCACTGTTAAATATCCCAAGAAAAAGCCAAGTGGGTGGCACATGCTGTGGCTACTTGGGAGACTGAAGAAGATCCTAAGTTCAAGGCTAACCCAGACCACTGAGCAAGATGTAGGGGGAATGGAATGTAACTCAGGAGTAAAGCACTCCTGGTTCAGTCTCTAGTGCTGCCAAGAAAAAAAGATCCAGAGATTAGAGAAGGCACTCATGAAACAAGAATAGAATGCTGTTAAAAAAAAAAATTCATAAAACAAAAAGTTCTTGAGAATTAAGAATTTCACAGCAAAAATGAAACACAAAACTCAATAGAAAGTTGGGAGGTAGAGATAGAGAAAGTCTGCCAGAGGAAAAATATAAAAGTAAGGGGGAAAAAATTCCAGAGACAGTCCAGGACAACTCATCTCCGAGAAATATGAGTTCCACAAAGAATAAGGAATCACAGAGGGGAAGAAAACGTCAAATGAAGAATCCAAGAAAATTTTCCAGGACTGAATCTTCAGATGGACAGAGCTCACTAAGGGTCCAGCACACAGGAAATTGGCCACTCCGAAGGGATATGATTGTGAAATTCCAGAATATAAGGAACAAAGAAAATTTTTATGAATTTTCATTGGAAAAAAGTAAGTTTCAGGCACTGGAGTTGTGACTGGGTTTAATTCTCAGCACCACATACACATAAATAAAATAAAGGTCCATTAACAACTAAAAAATATTAAAAAAAAAAAAAAAGTAAGTTTCAAGTGCTGGGGTTGTGGCTCGGGGTAGAGCTCTCGTCTAGCATGCTTGAGGCACTGGGTTCGATCCTCAGCACCACTTAAAAAAATAAAATAAAAAGGTATTGTGTCCACCTACAGCTAAAAAATAAATGTTAAAAAAAGTGAGTTTCATACTCTGGACCAAGAATCAGAATGACACTGAATTTCTCAATAGGAACTTTGAAAACAAAAGAACAACAGACGAATGCTTCAAAATTCTGAGGAGAATGAATTTCTAATTGCAGTGGCCAGTTCCTTTTGAATATGGCAGAAATGATCCCAGATGACTTCTGTGGTCCAGTCTAAGATGTCATGGACTCAGGCTGGGCTGGGGCTCAGTGGCAGAGCGCTTACCTCGCATGATGCCCTGGGTTCCATCCTCAGCCCCAGATGAAAATAAATAAAATTAAGGTATTGTGCCCATCTACAATTAAAACAAATGTTTTTAAAAAGCCGTGAACTCTCACTCTAGGGAGTCCCCTCTTTCTACAACCATATTCTAATTAGTTCATAACAACACCATAGCAGTTGGTTTAAGGATGCCACCCAAACACTGCCCAATCCCAAACCCCACACCATCTCGAAGACATTCTAGACAGGACACTTCTACTGTGATTCTCAAGTCAAGAAGCCGCTCATGGCAGCAGCGAGGCTGGACTGGTGGTTTTATATTTATACTTTCACTGTTGGTTAAATGTTTATGTGGAATGGACTTGACCTCGATGGCTCATTTTCCATTTGCTCCATTTGCACTCCTTGGTTGGTCAGATCCATGTGCAAATCTGCATTGTTTCAGATTTTGCTGGTCACCCTGGTTCTGGGCAGTGAAGGACAAACAGCCACTGGGGCTGGTAGACAAGCTGGGTTCCCTGAGGTTCCTGGTAGTGACGCCAGACCTTGGGGCTCAGCGTGACTTCCTCCACTGAAGCCCCCAGTAAGGGTGTGCCTGGCATCTGCCAGCACAGCACAGCGGGTGGCTGGTGCAGGGGCAGCCAGGAGGAGCTGTGGTTGGGCCTTCCTGCGCCATCACAGCTGGGGGGCGGGTGGCTCAGCGTCTAGCAGTGCAGCCGGTTAGAGAGCCCAAGGCCCTCTTCGGAGAAGGGCGGTGGAAGACCTGACATGCTCTTTGGACCGGAGCTGCCAGGCTGCGAGGAGCCCAAGTTGTAGGAGAGGCCACTGTGAGTGTTTGGGGTGATGGCCACTGTGGGTAGCCTGGTGACAGCCCCAGCTGAATTCATAGGAGACATCACGAGCCAGCCATGCAAATAAGCCAGCACGGGCACACCAGTGCAATGGAGCCACAGGTCACCCCAGACCCAGCATCCATCTGGCTGCCACCAATGGAGCGGCCCCCAGAGAGCCACAGCCATGCCAATCAATGCCAGAACCACGAGAGAAAACAAGTGGCATTTTAAGCCATTAAGTATTGGAGTGCTTTGTTTTGTAACAACAGAGAATCAGAAAACCCACTGGAATTCTATAGCCAAGCAAAAAGATCAACAGAGCATAAAATAAAGATAGAATATTCAAGATCTCAAAAGTTCCACCTCCCGTTGCCTTTCTCAGGAAGCATCACCCCAATGAGGAAGTAAGTAAGAGGGAGGAAGCCCTGGCACAGGCTACAGGAGAGAAGGCTCAGAAATACTGCCCAGAGACTAAGGCTGCGGGCGGGGGGGCGCAACCCCAGAGAACCCACCAGAATTAACATCAGCCTCCAAGTTGCACAGACAGATCCGGGCAGGCACCCAGCCCAGAAGACCCGCCCTGCGCATCTCACATCCCCGCTGCAAGGTAGCAGTGAGTGAGGGCTCAGGGTGAAGGACCGAAGGAACCACTGTCAGCCCAGAGTGCCACGCCCAGCCACGCCTTTCTTAAAAATAAAATTTTTGCTTCAGTAATGGCACCCACCTGTAATCCCAGCTACTTAAGAGACTGAGGCAGGAGTATGAGTTTATGGCCTGTCTGGGCAACTTAGAAAGACCCTGTCTCAAAAATAAATAAATAGATAAGAATTTAAAAGATTAAAAAAAATCCCAAAAACTCTAGGGGCTGGGGCTGGGGCTCAGCGGTAAAGAACCTTGAATGCATATTACCAAGTGCAGGAGGCCATTCTGGAAAGCTTAAATGGCATGTGACCCCAACTATAGGACAAAACTGTGGAGACGGTAAGATCAGGGGTCAGCAGCGGGTCGGGAAGGGTCAGGAGGGAGGGAGGGGTGAAGACATGGAGCACAGAGAAGTGACAAACATGATCTGAGCAACACTGTGCCGAGGTAGGTGCGTGGGTTGAGTGTAGCAGAGGACCTCTCTGGCGGTGCCGACAGGGGGCTGTGCACGCTGGGTTCCAAGGCGGCCTTCATCTACTGTTTTTTGAGCCGGGTCCTTGCTATGTTGCTCAGACTGGCCTTGAACTCGAAATCCTCCTGCCGCACCCTCCTGGTAGCTGGGATCACAGGCGTGCACCCCTGCACTTGCTTTCTTTCATGATGAACAATTAAAGGCCTGAGGCAGCCTGTCCCAGGCCCTGGGCTCCACACAGGCTGCACAACCAACAGGAACGGGGTCACTGAAACACCCTGGGGCAGCCTAAAGCAGCATTTGAAGACAAGCTCCTGTGGTCAACTTTAACGGGCAGAAGGAATATGGAAAGAATGAATAAAAGTGAAGCCATCACAGAAAAAGATACACACACACACTAATATATATATACTGAGAGCCATTGCCAAGTAGGAATGACGCATGGCAATTTCCTTGTCAGCCTACCCCATGTTGCTTAGAGGAAGGACTCTCCATTGTGGACATGGCCTTGGACCCAGGTCATTTGCAGTGACATTGCAAGAATGTTTGAGAAAGGTGACCCTGCTCAAGGACCAGGGTGGATCAGGGTTTAGGGAGGATCCTGCTGGATTAGGGTGGGTCCAGGTTTAGGGTGGACCCTGCTGGGAATAGGGAGTATCCTGCTGCCTCAGGCGCCCGCCCGCTCCTTGAGTTCTCGTTGAGTTCTCCCGGGATTCAGAGAGTATTTGGGATGCAGAGCAGAGTGTCGGTGGATTTCCCCAGAACGTGCGTGTAGAGTGCCGGTGTGAGTTCGGGAATAAAGACTTGCTGTTTGACAGGAGTAAACATCAAGGATGAATAAACAACATGAATCAGCAAAAGGACTTGTTTTGGACTTGTTTTGGACTTTGCAGTGACTAAGTGATTTTTTAGTTGTAAACATGTTTTGGTTATAGGATGACTAGATAGTATGCCCATGTTAGATAAGTTGATGATGTAACTAGGTAGTGTGCTTATGTTAGATAAGTTAGACATAAACAAGTTTGTTGTAAACATATAGAGTATATAAGCGCGAGGGAAACTCCATGTATTTGCCCACAACTAACTCTCATCGCCTGAGAGTAAGATCGTGCAGTTGTGTGCCAGCCACCTCGTGTATTGCTTTGTGTGGTGTGCGAATAAACCAGCATTTCAAAAGGCAATCGAGTTCGTGCTTGGTGTTCGCGTACGTCGCGGTCCGGGGTCCAGTGCAGATATCCGGAAGGGAACTCCTGGTAACCAGACAAGGCTGAGAAGCTGCTCGTGACACTGTTTCAATCTACAAGGCTGTGAGTGGCTCGTGATTTTGTGCCCAGCCAGACTGCGGCATTTATATATATATAAAACATTTTGCTTGTTCTTTAATTTATAAAGCATTCTCATTCACATATTGACTGACTTAAATATATATAAACTTTCTTTTGTGACAGACCAGAATATCTACATTACTCAACTTTACAAAAAGAAAACAGGTCCAAATAGTGTTAAAAGACTTTTTTAGTTAAAACCACAAAACCCTGTGTGTGTGTGTGTGTTTAAATCTTTCTTCCCATTCCATTCTTTTGACTTAATTTCACACAGTTAATATCTGCTCTCCTATTTCCACTCCTCTTAAAGGCATCCCTACCCTGTCGTTCAAGCTCCTCAGCAGCCCCCACTCTGGTCATGCAGGGTGAGACACCTCCTGAATTTCTCTGGAACTGATGCCCTCTTCCTCTTGCGAGTCCCTTTCTCCGTCAGCCTGGCTTGTGAGCTTTTCATTGTTCAGTTCCCATTTTCTCTTCTTGGGTCAGTAGTGACAGCTCCAGGCCTGTTTGCTTTTGTAGTTCTCATGTCATGGTCATAGTCTTCTTACTCAAGCTGGCACAAGTGTGGCTCCTAGTCTCTTTCTGATCCACAGCAGCTGGTTTAAAGCCTGCATATGAAGTTTGATAGTGAGACTTTAGTGCGGACGGTTCCTCTGAGACCCAGTAGATTTTCCTGGCCTGCTGAATCGGGGTGATCAGTCTTGATTTCATGTTCCAGCCTGGACTGACTGTCGTTCGTACCAGAAGTTGGAGCTTTCCACCTCCGCCACCATATTGAATCAGGAGCCGACTCCTAAAGGTGCCTGCACGTGTCACGTGTGACCCAGGAATACGAGGCAGTTTTGCATTTGTCTCTGAATCCCTGTGGACTTGCTGGTCCTGACCATCTTTTCTGTTAGTTTCTCAGCCTGGGGTTCTGTGCACTGATGGCGCCTGTGTGCTGCAGGCCTGCGGATCCTCATCCTCGGTGATGACGCCCTTCTACCAGAGCTTGATGGACAGGATGGTTTGCTCCAGTGTCTCAGAAAAGTGGTCCCTACAGGCTCCAGCTGTATGCAGAGGGCCATTCCGGAACCCTGTTGCTGGGTGGGGTTGTGGCTTTGACTCCAGCCCTAAGGCATACATATGGAGCTGGCCCCTTTGTGGGCCCCTGCTGCAAACCCCCTGCTAGGCCTTTCTTCATTCCAAGGGCCTGTCCAGCTGGTGGTCCAGAGGTGCTTTGGGGTTGGGTGGGGGAAGAGGCAGACCACAGTACAAGTTCATAAATGTGGGACAAATAATGGAGCGAACCAGGATTTCCTCCTGACCCTTGTGCTTCAACAGCCACTCTTCTTCACAGGATGTGGGGGTGGGGGGGTGCCGGGATGGGCTAGAGAGCAGGGGCTGGGTATCTGCGTGGTGGTGGCCACTGCAGTCCAGAGGCCTGAGCAGGTGGACCCGGGACTTGATGGCTTCTTGGCACTGGGCCTGCCCCAGGGGCTCACCACACCTCAGTGTCTCTTCACTCTGGGAGGACAACTAGTCAGCAGCCTGGCTGGCTCTTACAGGGTCTGCCAGTCCCCTGGGAGGCTCAAGGAGGCACATGGGACAGATGCCAGCAGTGTCACTGTTATCGAAAATACAGAAAAATATGAAAAAATTATGGCAAAGGAAAGAGACAAGGGGTCTTTGGAGGTGCAGAAGAGCAAGGGCTTACTCAATAGGGTAAGGGTGGGGGCTCAGGGGGCTCCTCCAACAGCTGAGCCCCGCCCTCTACCGGCACAGGCTTCTGGGTTGTAGGACTTTCTCAAGCAAGTGGCCTTGATCCCTTTCCCTCTTCCCAGGCAGTCTGGTTCCTGCCTCAGCTGCTGAGCAAGCGAGATTACAGAAGCAGAAACTAGCAGGCTGCAGCTACGACCCGAGATAAGACGGAAACAGAAACATCTAAGGAAGGAGTTGCTGCTCCATCACAGACGGCCCTGCTCACGCTCTGCCCTCTGCTTCCCGCCCTTGCCTCAGCGGTTGGACAGGGAAGAACGGGGAGGAAACCTCGTTCCTCCATACAAACGACTGGCTGATTTGGGGGCACCAGCCGCTCCTGGGCACCTCTGCCCGCCAATGGCGAGGACGCACTGTGTTCGGGGGTGCTGCTCTGTGCCTGGACTTCACGTGCGGAGGTGTGGCTGAGCAGCCCCAGGGGGAGGACAAAGCCCCCGGAAGATTTACTCCATCTCCTAGGGAAGCGACCTCTGGGGCCACACAGGGCCACCCGAGGAGCCCAGGCTGGGTCAGGAGGCAGGGCAGCAAGGCGGAGAGAGGCTAGATCAGAGCCTTCCTCACCAGTTGCTGTGTGTGCGCGGAGGACCCAGCTAGCTCGCAATGAACACCTCTTTGCTGCTTACATCCATCTTGGGTCTCTGGTGGTCTTTTGGGGGTCCCGAATTCGAGCATAACATATGGGGGCTCGTCCGGGATCCCCCTAATAAGCCTACCCAGACACCCCGATCGAGAAGTGATAAAAACCCGGCCAGTAAGTAAAGGCATTGCCGATCTGTAAGATTCTGTACTCTGGTTGCCTGCAGGTTCTGGTTCTGTGTTGTGTGGTCGGCAAAAGGACCAGGTGGAGGCACCGAAGGGCAGCCAACAGGGTTTGTGGGAGACGTCCCCAGCCCCTTTCTGGGTTCTGAGTGGATTGCCTTTAGTAAAGTATTTTGTGAAGTATTTGGTAAAGTATTTTGTAGCTGATGGATCCGCAGTCCACCTGTGCCTTTAGTTTCTGGGTAGCAATCCAGGACGCGCTGCGAATTCTGTGGCCGCACTGCGAATTTTGTGATATGTGTGTTTGTTTCTATTGTCCTGTCTGTCTCCACCCCAACACCCTGGTAAGAGAACTAATCTCCCAATCTGGGGTCGTCAGACCCAATCTGAGGGGGATGCTCTCCCAATCCATTTGTTTGAGGGGAAGGCCCCAGTTGGCTTGGGGCCAGCACCCACTTTCGTTTTTTTGACAATCTGAAAAGGGAATCTGTGTCTTTTTGTCTGTGTCTGTGTTAAGTGTGATGGCATTGTTTTACTTTGGACAGATACAGTGTCCCAAGTTCCAATCTGCCTTAGATGTGTGGAGGTAACTTTAGCTAAATTTTAGCCTAAATTGTCCCTAGTATGCTTCTCCTGTAAGGGACCAAAAGTCAATAGAACTGCCAGCTTTTCTGTTCTCAACTTTTACATCCCTTTTAGCTGTGTTTTAAAGAACTTTGATAAACTTTACTTCCCTTTGTTAAGCGAGATTAGGGAAGCAATGTTTTCTTTTCTTCCCGTAGTTGGCTGGCTTGAGTGCACCCACTGCAGAGGGAAATGCCTGCTGGGGGGTCTAAGAACTTTGATATCTCACTTTAACTTTTCTCAAAAACCCTGTCCTCATTATTAAATTAGCATTAATTGGCTTTGGGGATGGGAATCAAATTTTCAGTTACAAATTTTGACACCCCAGGGAGGAGCCTCCCCTCTGTTTTCTTGGGGAGCCTAGCATTCTGAACAACTGCATGCCGAGGATGTAAGATGAACTTTTTGGGAGCTGACTACTGAAAAGTTAGGAGATATGGAGAGTGCCTGGTGCCTGGGGTCGGACCAAACCAGAGGAACTAATCCTGTAAGTAAAAGGAGGGACTGAGGGACTCCCAGCAGCTGCCGAAGCACTTTTGCTTTGGGGAACTCCCTCTTCCTTACTGGCACTGTAAGGATTACTCCACCTCTGTCTACTTAAAAACAAAAGAAGGGGACACTGAAGGCAGTAAAGTCACCACACCAAGACCCTTGATTTTACACTTCTGGTTGCCCCTATGTGAGAACATCTGGTCCACTTGTGGGGAAATCTATGGTGCCACTGATGTAGGAGTCATAATTAAATGGGAGTTAGAAACCTGGGGAGATTTTTCTCTAATCTGGTCTGTTTTAAAGGTTATTATAGATTGTTTCTTGGGGATGATCTTGGCTGAATGTGTATCTAAAAGATGATTTTTTATTGTAACAATCTGAATGAGTTTTTGAAGCATTGCATAATCTTGCAATTAAAAGTTGGGTTTAGGTAATTGTTTAGTTTATGATTTCAGATAGTTCATGCTAGAGAACTTAAATATTTAGGATAGAAAATTAAAAAACTCTACTTCCAAGTTGGCAAGTAACTCCCAATCATTTAGTTTTAGTTTTTCATCAATTTTTGAACTTGGTAGCCTGGGAAGATTTCACTAGGTGTACCAGTGCATTAATTTGGGCAAGGATAATAAATTATGATTTGGTATCTGTTCCCCTCAGTGTGTAGGATTTAGGAAAGGAAAGTGTTGGATTGGGACATTGGTCTGGCTTATTGAAATAACATTGAATAGCAACAGTCTTGAAAATTTTCAAAGCTTAATTTTGGGTATACATGGTAGTGTGTGGTTCTCTTTTGGAATTTTTTTCAGGTGATTTAATGCAACTTAATACTACTTTAGGAACTTCAGAACAAAGGAAGTGGCTTAATGATCCTGAAGGAATTTCTTCTGATGGTAGCCTTTATATTATCAAGTAAAATCCTATTTTCAGTTTTGTGTGAGCAAGTTTTTCTAGTGTAGAAAGATATAAAGGTATGAAATTTTGTGAATTGTATCTTAAACTTGTATCATAATTTTCAACATCCAAACCTGGAAATTGTGACTTATGGTTAAAATGCCTTAGGCAGGAGGTTTCTGCTCAGAATTCCAGTTTTTGCTGCTCCTTCCAGACCTCAGCCAGGGCTTAAGGTGAAATGCAATAGAAGAAGCCTGCGAGCTCAGTAGGAGACTGATCTGAGGCCCAAGGAAAGAAAAAGTAAAAGTGTCTTTTTACCTGAACTCAAACTAGATTAAACCAAAAAGTAAATTGTATGGCATTTACTAATTAATGGCCAGTTATTTTTTCTAGGAATCTTGCTTTTTCTTAATTCTGTATTTTTTTTGAGCTCATGATTTTGATCCTACAGACTTAGGATTATGTTTTCTGATCAGTTCTATTTTTGATCGACTGTGGACTTTTTTAAACATTGCAATGGAGATTTCACCTGAGAAAAGCTACAAGGCCTTTACTATTGTGTTATGTGTGCACACTTGTGTTATGTGTTGTATGTCTGTATGTGGGTATGTCCATATGTAATACACATGATATGAAGACTGGCAGATATATGAGGAGCGGTCATGAAAAATTAAAAAAAAAATGGATCCAAGTATCTTTGATTCACGTGATTTAAATGGTTTAATTTAAATTGGGTAAACAGATAAAAGTAAAGATGTCTTTAAAATTAAACTTATAAGTTTTTCTAGGTGTTCAAAAATAGAACTAATAAAATGTTGATGTCTATGAAATAATCTGCCTAAATTCAGAAATTTACAAGTATTGTTTCAAAATGTGAACAGAAAAGGAGGTTAACAGATGGAAAAGAGAAACTAGAAGGTTCTAGGTATGGATTTAATAGAGGGAAAATGTGTTTCTGGATAAGAGAGTCTATGTGATTAAGTTAATAAGAGGGTTTAAGTAAGTGATAAAGAAGGTCTCTGTAAATTGGTTATATGTGTAAGTTTTTTTTGAGCAAGTAACCTTAAAGAAATTAAAAATTATACAACTATGGTTAAACAACAACTGTTATTTTTCAATATTGTAATATGTTATTTCTTTAAAAGCTAAACTTGGTTAATATAAAATCATCAATGTGACTGTGGTGCTATTAATGTGTTCATATCTTCCAGGTATACAAGTCTGTAAGGTAGAAGCTTTAAAAGAGCATTATATCAAGCTGATGTTCTAAAGTTGTATGGTAATTTTAGGCTTAAAAGAAAAACATGTTGGAGATGTATTTATATCATTTGTTTTCTATAACTGGACTTGTTATCAATAAGTTATGTAAAGTTCTATGTTACTTTTTACACTAAGATACAATTTAAATGTATTTTTAAGTTAATGAGAGCCTAATCTGTGTGAAGGTTTTATTGCAAAACACAAAAAGTACTTTGCTACTTTTCTACAAAAGGTTAAAAGCTTTCAGCCTTTCTTTAATTCATGTTTTAGATGTGATGTTATATTGTATGACTAATATTCATGTGAACTTGAGCAACAATTTATGTAGGCTTTGTAAAATGATGTTTAAAAAGCAAAGATCGGCTTCAGAACTATAGTACTTGAGATTTATGAAGAGCCCCGCCTTACCTGAGATAAGGCTCTATGTCCCATCTTACAACTACGAAAGAAGTAGGCCAGATTTCAGTACATTTAAAGTTGTGTCCAAAAGTTGTTTTTTGTCAAGATTACTAGGATCTCAAACAGGGGATATAATGTATAACTCAGCCAAAATTCAAGGTAGCTATTACATGAACTAAATGTTTTTACTCTTGATAATTTTATCTTGTAGTTTTCTTATAAATGGTCTAAAGATTGCCTGTTAATGTTTTGCAGAGGTACTGCTTTAAGAACTCACAACCTGGGTTAATTTAAGATAATGAGTTATCACCTACAGGATAGAGAGATAGATATTAAAGCCCAGTACTCTTAATATAAGACTGTTGAAGTTTATTTGCTGGATGTTTAAGATTAAGTTTTAAAATTAAAAGGGCCAAGAAAAACAATATTTGGCTCTTGCCCTCTGAGTCAGTCTGAATCCAGGGAACAGGGGACATCTCTAAAGAGCTTTGCAACTCTGGGCCACATAACCTCCCAATCGGGGAGATTAATGAGACCAGTGGAGAACAGAAAGCCAATCAGTGCATTTGCTGTGAAGAGGAGGGTCATCAGAGAAGGGAGACATCCCTGATGCTTCCGAGGGAAGCCACATGGTCAAGCAAGGCCTGGACCTATCCTAGCACAAATGGCACTAGCGGAACTGAGAAGCTGCTGTAAAGTTCCCCCAGGACTCCCAGGGAAACTCAGCTGACTGTTCACAATAGATAGAAACAAAAGTCAGTTTGACTGCTTCATCTTAAACACTTAGCAAAGACAGTTAAAACCAAAACACAGCTATTCCTGGGCATTTTAAATAATAATAATAATAGTTAAATGTAACTTCCAAAAATAAGTAAACTGCAGGCTGCAAAGGAGATTCTTAGGCAGGAATGCCTGATAACTATCAAAAGGAACTGCCAGGGTAGTTTTTAGTTTAAGGCCTACAGCTATTTCTAACCTACACAGGTAGGCTTGGTGTTTGTTAGTAAGATTATCCAGCCCTAAGTAACAGAATTAAAGGTTTCTCTATTAGACACAGAGGTCATACTAGTAAAAGGATTTTGCAAGATCAGATGACATTAAATTATTAAACTGTATCTTAAGGGGAAGGACATCTGTAACCTAAAAGTTAAATGTTATGTTTACAATCCTGGTAACTGGGGAGGTTAAAGCCTGGTGAGGGAACTTATGTACAGTGACATGTTCCAGCTGCTGCAACACTTATTCAGTACTCATGGTTTTTGTTTCTCTCATAGAAACACCCATCCCCAGATGACAACCTGTTTTTCCCCAACCAGACCTCAAATGGAACTGACCTCTAAAAGGGAACTCACGTCCCCCATGTCACCCCCCATGTCTTCAAGCCCCCTCATGTTCGACATCCCTTTTCAGCTCTGAAGCAGCTAGAACGAGCCGTCGCCCCTTCTCCTTACAGCAATAAAGAGTTCCTAAAATTAGGGGGAATGAAGCCAGAAATGGATAGACAGTGTAGATAGGTAAATCGAGTCAGGTTGGATGGATATAGGAGGCCCATTTTGAGTGAGTCTGGGAAGTTGAAGGCGGTCTCCTGAGATTACTGTTTACCAAGATGTAGAGCCTGGCCAAATAGGCCCCCAACTGAGGGAACCATGATTGTTTCCCAAGTTTCCAGAAAAGGGGGGGAATGAAAAACCAGCCTCTATCTCAGAGCAAAGCCTGTCCAAGGAAGGGACATGATCTTTGTCCTTGGAAAGACCCACAGAGCACTCCTAGGCACATTCCCACCCTGCTAAGTGGTTTATCTACAAATAACAGGAGAGATCTGCTACGACAGGTGTCCCTGACTCAGTCAGGCTAGGTGAGGACCCATAGCAGCCACCTAGCAGCCACCAATTAGCATGAGACAGGGAAATACCTGGGATGCCAGATGACCCTCCCAGTAGTTTATGGTGGTTGATAACGTGTTGGGAAACCATGTAGTTCAGCTCGTACACCCCTCTTGGCTTAAACCAATCAGTTCAAATGAATACCCCTTTTGTACTGACCAATCACCCCTACCCAACTTGTTCCTGCCAATGAATGTGCTAATCATGTTTTAGAGTTGTTATTTGATTTCCCGTGGTGTGTGATGATTTGCTAAGAGACGCTCTGATGTATGTGGGGGTCCCTGCCTTCTCCAAAGAATGTATAAAACTGCTGCAAACCCTGGGCTCGGGGCCTCTCAGCGTCACCAGTTGCTGTGTGCATGCGGAGGACCGAGCTAGCTTGCAATAAACACCTCTTTGCTGCTTAAAAAAAAAAAGAATGTACCCCTACCCCAAACCCCTGCTGTCTCTAGGGAGCTTCCAGAGCTGGGAGGGAGTCCTCCCTGGGGTGTAGGTCCCCAAATGCCAGACTTTGAGGCCTGACTCTCTTCCCTTGACTGTGCCCCGAGAGGACCTAGTTTGCCACTAACTTTGCTGCTGCAGTTATTCAAAGGTAGAAGACTAAAGCTAAAAACCAAAAAAACACCAAAACACCCCAGGAATCCTTATGGGAGGTGAGCTGAAGAAAAGCAGCCCTGAGCCGGGAAGCAGAAGTGCATCCTTTTCCAGAAAGGTTGGACTACACGGAGTGATTCCATCTCCTCATCTCATCAGCTGAATGGAAGGTGAGGAAAGTGAGGCTCAGAGAGATTAAGTAATTTGCCCAAAGTAACACAGCCAGTATGTAACCTCGGACCCCGAAGCCCGTGTTCTCTCCAGTCCTTTACACTGCAGCAGAACCCCTTACAGGCACCGATTAGACCCTTCCCGATGGTTCTAGCAGATCTTGGAAGACCAGCATCAGTGGTACGTTCGCTGAGCAGCGCCACCCTTATCAAGGAGGAAGTATTAAAAGCTGTGCCAAAAGAAGCACAGGCAGCATTTCTGGAAGGGGATGCCAATGTCACACTGGAGGAGGACTAGAGAACACACCGCATCTGCTACTGCTCTGGTCTTCAGAAAGGCGAGTCAGCATGCTGGCTTTAAAGACCCTGGGAGCTGCAGACCCTGGAGTTAAAGCAGGACACCCATCAAAGGAAAAACGGAATGTGGCCATGCTTGCCGGATTGCCAGGGAGGCTAGAACGACCGCATGTCCCAACGGGCTCCTGCCCAGGCAAAGCCTGATGCCACCCAGGTGAGAGTTCCACTCTGGGAAGCTACACAGAACTGCTTCATTGCTCCTGAAGGAGTGGAGAAATCCAAAAATGAGAAATCTGAGGGGTGGGGCTATGGCTCAGTGGCAGAGCGCTCACCTAGCACACGCAAGGCACTGGGTTCAAACCTCAGCACCACATAACAATGAAATAAAGATACTGAGTCCACCTACAACTAAAAAATAAATATTTAAAGGGCTGGGGTTGTAGCTCAGTGGTAGAGGGCTCACCTTGCATGTGGAAGTCACTGGGTTCAATCCTCAGCACCACATAAAAATAAATAAAGGTATTGTGTCTATCTGCAACTAAAAAAATTAAAATAAATAAATATTTTAAAAATGAAAAATTTGAGATTATTATTGTTGATATAAGTGGCCACCACAAGCAAGAGGACTCTCTGAAGAAAGGTTTCAAGCTGCTCACACTGTATAACCTGATGACACTGTTTAGGTGACAGACACCTACACTGGGCAGGCGCCTGAAACCCAGGCTAAGGCTTTTAAATATAAAGTGGCCTCGGTAACAGTGACAAAACTTGGTGGTCATGCAAAAGGAGGTGGGGGACTCAGGCAGGTGCTGCCACAAAAAAATCCAGTGATTTTCATCAACGTAGGGAAACATGGAGATGGATTGAAACCTTTCAAAACAGCCTTTCCTCAGCAAACTTCTGGGTGTGGGTGACAGTGACGTTAACAAGCTGAAGCTGGATGACTCCGAAGCACTTCTAGAGAAGCTGAAATTCAGTCAGTTTCACTGCAAGACATGTGTCATAAAAATGGGCCAGCTGAATCGGATCTTGGGAATGATCCCTGATTTTGAAACATATTTTATGAGTAAAGGAAATGAACAGGAGTCAAGGGCAAGGCTGAAGCTATTAATGACAGTAACAGACAATATGCTGGGCCCAAACCAGACGGTGCCGATGGCGCCAAGGTTTCCAGTGAGCAACCAAGAGGAAGACAGGAGGAGAAGAGAGATGCTCAAGGAGCTTTGACCCGAATTATCAAGATTGCACAGGTGGTAAGAATAGATGGGAAGTGTCAAAGGACTTCTCCAAGGTGGTGACAAGTCTAAGAATGTGAGCCCATCACAGACACCAAAATTGAACCAACAGGGGCCCAAATGAGGATCCAAGAGTTAGTTCTTTGACATGTGGGTGTCAGGACTTCAGCCAACCATGAGGCCATTTCCCTGGGGTACTGCTGGCAACAAGGAAAGGGAAAGGCATGACGGGATTCAAACATCTGCAGAGAAGATGCTGAACCCTTAACTGACCTGGTTGGTTCCATATTTGCTGAGACCCAGAGCTTCCCTCCTTTCTGCAAACAAGGGGAAAAAAAGATTTTTTCTTACATATATATATATATATATATATATATATATGAATATATATATGAATATATATACACATATATATATGAATATATATATGAATATATATACACATATAAATATATATATGAATATATATATGAATATATATATGAATATATATATGAATATATATATATATATATATATATATATATATATATGAGACAGCAAAATGCATCACAATTCCTATTACACATATAGAGCACAATTTTTCATATCAATTTTCACCATTTGGTTTTTTGGGATTGGCTAACTTAGCATTATATGAAAAATTGTGCTCTATATGTGTAAAAGGAATCATAATGCATTTGTTGTATACAAAGTATATTCACACCAATTAATGCCTTCATACATGTACTTTGGATAATAATGATCATCATATTCCACCATCACTAATAACCCCTGCCTCCTCCCACCCCTCTGCCCTATCTAGAATTCATCTATTCCTCCCATGCTCCCCCTCCCTATCCCACTATGAATCATCCTCCTTATATCAAAGAAAACATTCGCCATTTGGGTTTTGGGGACTGGCTAACTTCACTCAGCATTATCTTCTCTAACTCCATCCATTTACCTGCAAATGCCATGATTTTATTCTTTTATTGCTGAGTAATATTCCATTGTGCATATGCCACATTTTTTTATCCTCTGTCGTTTTTTCCTCTTCTTTCTTCTTCCCTTTTATTTAAAAATATTTTTAGTGTAGATGGATACAATAGCTTTATTATATTTATTTTTATGTGGAGCAGAGGATCAAACCCAGTGCTTCACATGTGCTAGGTAAGCACTCTACCACTGAGCCACAACCCCAGCCCCTTTACCTCCCTTTTTATGATGTAAGGGAGGAATATGAGTCTCTCTTTGTGTGAAAATCATTATATTTCTGCTTCAAAATTTCTTCCCTTAGTTTTCACTATAGTAACAAGTCAAACAAATCACTATGTAAATTCTAGTTCTTTTTTTAAAATATTTTTTAGCCGAGTTGAACATAATACCTTTATTTTATTTATTTATGTTTAGGTGGTGCTGAGGGTCAACCCGGAGCCTCCCACATGCTAGGCGAGCCTTCTACCGCTGAGCCCCAGCCCAGCCCTAAAATTCTAGTTCTTAAAAGTTTTTTTAATTGTCTCAAAGGCCGAGCACTGCATTTGTAAACAGTCCTCTAAGTCACATGATGTTGCAATAAAAATACTAAGAAAAAAACCCACAGGAAATAAAATACATAAAATGCGGTCAGTGTAATCGGCCTGTGCCGGCAGGGTCCCCAACAGCCGTCCAGAACCGCACACACGGGCGCAGGAGGTGCGGGGGTGTCCCCGTCCGTGCGGCCCCTGCATCCGAGGTGCGCCAGGCGCCTGGGGCCGTCCGCCCGTCTGTCGCGGCCTCGCCTCCCTCGGGAGGGAGAAGCCGGGCCCTGGGGAGCCCACCCGCGAGCCTCCGCCGCCCTTCGCGCTGCCGGCCCAGCGCGGGTCTGCGCGCTCGAGGACACCTGCCCGTGACGCCACGGAGGCCGCGCCGGACGCGCACGTGCGGCAGGCGGCGCGGGCGGGGCGCGAGGCCCCCACAGAGCGCGCCGAGGCTCCGCCCCGAGCGCGGCCGCGCCCCTGCGCACATGCGCCGCGGGCCCCGGAAGCGGCGGGCTCGGCGGCGCAGCGGGGCCGACATGGCTTCGGCGGGAGGTGGCGACTGCGGGGCCGCCTCGCCCGAGGCCGACCGCCCGCAGCCGCGGCCCTTCTTGATCGGCGTGAGCGGCGGCACGGCGAGCGGGAAGGTGAGCGGGCGGCCGGCGAGCGGGCCGGGGCGGGGCGGGGCGGGGGCGGTGACCCCGGGCCCGCCCCTCCGCCCGGGCCGCAGGTCCCTGCCGCCTTCACCCCGCGCCACCTGTTGCTGGCGGGCGGAAGCCCCCTGCGGGCAGAGTCGCCCGCCGTGCCAGCGAGGGGTGCTGTTTATGTGTCCCCAGTCCACGGTGTGTGAGAAGATCATGGAGCTGCTGGGACAGAACGAGGTAGACCACCGGCAGCGCAAGCTGGTCATCTTGAGCCAGGACCGGTTCTATAAGGTCCTGACCGCGGAGCAGAAGGCTAAGGCCTTGAAGGGACAGTACAATTTCGACCACCCAGGTACACCCAGAGAGCTTGCCCAGGCAGGCTGCCAGGGCCTGGGTTGTGCAGGGATGCAGCCCCAGTGGGGTCAGGGAAGTTACCCACATGTCCTGCAAAGGGCCTCCCCTCTGGGTTCCTGCAGGTCAAGTCAGGAGGATTGGACCAGCTCTCTGGGCCTGGGTGCCCTGCAGGAGTTTGGTTGGAGCCAGTCAGGAAACCTGGGCAGGAGGGACCTTGGGGACCACTGCTCAGTCCATTTGAAATCCCCTTGCCTTCCCTCCTCCAGCTTGCTGCTGATAAGGTCTTTTCACACCCCATTGTCTATAGAGTGGCCTTTCCCTTCCCCACCTGCCCAGGGGCAAAGTCCTCAGGGAAGCCAGCTGTGGGAAGCAGTGGGTGATCTAGGGCCCAGGGCCCTGCAGCCCTTCCCGGATCTGGAAGGTGCTTGCTATCTCTGGGACAGAGTCTGCCCATCGAAATGGAGGAAGAAGGCCTGCAAAGCAGCATTCCCACTGATTATTCCCAGCAAGAGAGAGGAGGGAGGCCTGACTCCCTGGTTTCCATTGCTGGCCAGTGTGCTGCAGCCTCCTGGTGGGACAGCTTGGGTGGTGCCCTGCCTGAAGGCAGCCTGGGCAATTTTGTCCTGTATGGTCTGTAAGACTGCAGTGGACCCTGTCACTAACAAATAGAAACTGCAGGGGCAGCTTCTAGTCTGAATGTCCTCAGTATCCCTGGTGCCCTCCTGTCTGTGGCACAAGGGTAGCTGGGTTGTCTTGCCCTTTGCTTCATCTCTGCAGATGCTTTTGATAATGATTTGATGCACAGGACTCTGAAAAACATCGTGGAGGGCAAAACTGTCGAAGTCCCAACCTACGATTTTGTGACCCACTCAAGGTAAGCAGGTGGCTTACAGGAGGTCCAAAGAGAGAGCTGGTTAGGGCGTCCCCTCTGGGTTCCTACAAAGACTGCCCCATGGCAGGACCTGCCACATTTCTGTGAATCACTGCCTACATCTATCCTCTCCCCAGAGTCATTCTCCCTGGTGTTATGGTGGACTATCCAGCAGGGCCCATTGCTTCCTCTGTGCCTGGTAGGTTGCCGGAAACCACTGTGGTCTATCCTGCAGACGTGGTTCTGTTCGAAGGCATCTTGGTGTTCTATAGCCAGGAGATTCGGGACATGTTCCACCTGCGCCTCTTCGTGGATACGGACTCTGACGTCAGGCTCTCTCGGAGAGGTAGTGCATCTGGGGATTCTGTGCCCTGGCTGCGGTGGCTCTGAGTCCTGAGGGAGGGCTGACCGTGGTGCCTCCTTCCTGTCACGGCAGTTCTCCGGGATGTGCACCGCGGGAGGGACCTGGAGCAGATCCTGACCCAGTACACCACCTTCGTCAAGCCCGCCTTCGAGGAGTTCTGCCTTCCGGTACCGCCTTTCATCTGTCTGAAAACCCGTTTCTCTCACACTTGTGCCCTGTTCCCCATCTGCTGATAACACCAGCATCCTGGGGCACCCCACCTTGGTCCCCCACTCTTACACAGTCCTGGGGAAGAGAAATCTTATGAGAACCCCTTTGTGTCTTGCAGACAAAGAAGTATGCTGACGTCATCATCCCTCGAGGGGTTGACAATATGGGTAAGAAACTGCCAGCCAGGTCCTCCCAGAGCCACCACTCAGGACTGCTGTCTCATACCTCTGCTGTTGAGGATTCCCAAGTACACAAGGCCCACCAGAGTCTATCTGAGGCGTGGGTTCAGCACAGACAGGGCAGGGCTTTAACCAGGCTTCCAAGCAGCCTAGGCTACCGCAGCAAACTGAGCTGCTGAGTTTTATTGTCTCACATCCTGTCTTGCGGTTTCTGTCTGCTAAGATGTGTGGTGGCTTGTGAGGACCTGGCTAGTGGCCTTCCTTCCAGGCTGAGTGTGGCCACTGGGGAAGGGGAGGCCCCACACCAGCAGCAGTCCTGTGCAGGCCTATGGCACAGCAGGGAGGACAGCTGAGCACCCACTGTCTGTCTGCAGTTGCCATCAATCTGATTGTGCAGCACATCCAGGACATCTTGAATGGCGACCTCTGTAAGCGGCACCGAGGGGGAGCCAACGGGCGGAGCTACAAGAGGACCTTCTCTGAACCAGGAGACCACCCCAGGGTGCTGGCCTCTGGCAGACGGTCGCACCTGGAGTCCAGCAGCAGACCCCACTGACTGAGGGCCATCACGTGCTGTCCCCCAGCCTGCCAGCAGGGATCCCCACAGACCCGAGTTTCGGGACGGGCATGGGGCACCTCTTGCCCTTAAAAGGCAGCAGTGCTTCTCCCTGGCTTGTCCTAAGGTGGTGTCAGGGCCAAGGCTCCTGTGCTCTTGGGGGGCAGCTCACTTTGGTAGGTAGAGACAGGGCTTCCTCTCGTTTAGGGAGGTTTTAACTTCTGTAGGGGTCACTGAAGTGCCCTGGCTCATGGTTAGCCTGTGTGCTTGTCCCCGGGAGGAATGCCAGTGTGCATTGGGAAACCTGAGGAAGCAGCCTGGGCACTGTGGGCCTGGTGTGTCTGACCGGTGAGAATTTCCCAGTAGGGCTTGGTTTACTCGCGCATCACTGAAACAGGCTTTAAGAGGCGCTATTCACCCTGGTGGACTGTCCAGCAGGGCCCATTGCTTCCTCTCCCTCATTCTGTCCCATACCCCAAGGCTAGTGGTGCCCTAGAAACCTTTCCTGACCCACCACTGGGCTGTGGTCCAGTGTGGTGAGTACTGGTCTAAGGAGCCTCCGAGGCATTTCCTTTCCTCTTGCCTGTGCCTCAGTGACAGAGAAGAGGCAGGAACCTTGGCATCAGCCACCATCTCTCTAACCAGCATCACAGAGGGCAGGGGGTCCAGACCCCAGGTGCCTGCATGGCTCCTGAATCCTGGGGCAGTAGGCAGTGGGCTGTTGGGTCTGCTCTGGCTGGAACAGAGTCTGCACACAGTCCCACAGGGCCGGGTGCTTCCACCTTACCAGGGCTGTCTGGATGGGCTGTCCCTGGTATAGCTCAGCTGTGTCCAGGGCAGCAGCCTCCAGCCACAGCATGTGCTGGCCTGCAGGTGTTCAGGTGGCTCCCTCACGCAAGGCTAGAGCTCAGGGCCTCACAAATGGTCCTGTCCGTTGTCCAAGTTTGTCTTCCCTCCCATGTGACCACCCTTTCTGGAAAAAAGTGTCCTTTGCCATTGCCACAAGCTAGGCACAGGTTCTTTCCCTTTCTTCCTGTTGAGCACAACTCGTAGTTACCAGCCACGACGTTCCTGAGCTGCGTGCAGCGCCAGGGCTTTCTGTTGAGTCTTAACATTTGTGTTAAGCTTGTGTTCCTTTAGAGGGAGACTCAATAAATAATACCAGATACAAATGTCAGTTCGTCTCTTTTATTTCCATTAGAAAAGAAGGCAAAGGGAGGGCAGGGAAATGTACAGGTGGCCCAACCTCGACTGTTAAAAATCTCAGAAGGGGTTTTTATAAAGCAACCTGAGGAGTCAGTCTTTAAACAGCATTTGCTGTAGGCCTCAAAAAGATGTCCACACCACCAGACGGCTGTCCAGGGCGGCCTGCAGGGCCTTGCTGAGGACAGGGACAGCCTGCTCAGTTGAGTGAGCCCATCAAATCAAACACCAAGCCCACACCTTGAGGGCCTCTTGGGCAGGTCCTGGCTCGCAGGTCACTGGCCTGCCTTCACATGTGGCTCCTGTGTTGGCCACTGAAACTCACATGCCTGAGCTTAAGGGGCCTCATGGGTGGGAGGGCGTGGAGGAAGCATGTTCTTCACTATTCAGAAAAATAAAACCTCTCCCTCTCCAAATAATGTGCTCTTCAGAGGATTGCTTTAAGAATGGAACCGCAATTAAGTTCCAGGGTGACCTTGTGAGCCCACCAGGCTGCAGGCTGACAGCCCTCTGCTTGTCAAAGGTAAAAATGGTTATAAGAAACCCTGTCCTACCCCAGCCCAGACGATTCTTGCTGTGCTTGTTCTGCTAGTGTTTTCGGATCAGGATGTCCCAGCTATCTTTCCAGCGAAGGGCCTGGAGTTCACTGGGTGAGAGTGACCTGTCCCCATAGGTCAGTGGGCGCAGCATGTTTGACACGTGACATGCAGTGGAATACCAGGCTATGACCAGGGCACTGAAGAGGCTTCTCTGCACTTGGGACCTGTGGGAAGCAGTGCAAAGCACTGTGAGGACCCCTGATTGTTGCTCCACAGTGACCCTGCTTGGCCATTCTCTTGGAATCCATAGTCCACATGGTCACCTGCCAAGGCCTGTGGACTTTTTTCCCCCTTGGTCCTTGGTACTCTACCACTGAGCTACATCCAACCATTTTACTTTTGAGAGAGGGCCTGGGACTTGCCATCCTCCTGCCTCCCCCTCCTCAGTAGCTGTGACTACAGACGTGGCCACTGCACCTGGCTGGCTGTGCCTCTCCCAGCCCATGATGCACCGAAAGCAGCCTGCATGTCCCCCAGCCCTGCTGCCAACCTGCACAGGTGATCACTGACGTGCTGCAGGACAACTGGGAGCAGAAGGATCTGGAAGGTGAGTGCAGGCAGGTAGTGGTAGAGGAAGAGTGTCTTCTCCATCAGGAAGAAGGGCAGGTAGTTCAGTGCCCAGCCGCCAACACACAGGGCCCCGGTTAAGGCCCACTGCCGCCAGGCATCTGCAGGAGGGCACATGTCAGAGCAGCGGTTGTGTCCATGGGCTCACCCTTAAATCCCAGGCTTACAACCTCGGTGCCTGACCTCTTGCTCCCAACCTTCCCACTCTCAGGAGGAAGAGTGGACAGGAGAGTCATGAGAATTTGTAGCCTCCTGCCTGGACCTAACCACCACTGTCTTGTGATGGCCCAGCCCCGTGGGAGGCCAGGTCTTGCTGTGTGTTAATCACTGGGCCCCTGCAGCCTGGGCTGGCCGCACAGGGCAGATCTGGTCCAGCTGGGCCACCTGCTCTCATCTGGGCATTTCTTCTGGGATTTATGGAGGTGGGGCTGCACTTGTCCACCAGCCCAGAGTTACATAGAAAGTTAACAGAAGGGCCAGGCACTGAAAGATGAGCAGAGAGAGAGTGGGGCAAAGGTGCTATGCAGCTCCCAGTAGTCTTTGGGACCTGGGCCAGGCCCTGGGGACACCCACCCCACACTGGTAGTTTTCGCTTCTCTGTTTCAAGATGGTCTCAAGTGCATTTCTGTTAGCTGCAGACAACCATCAGCCCTAGATGCGCCTGTCGGCTGCTCTTTTCCCAGCCACTTTTGGTACATGCAGCCAACTTAAGCGAAGGCCAGAGAGCACTACTGGCCATGACCCTTTCTGCTGGAGAAGCCAGAAACAACACCAGGAAACCTAACTTCCACCAGCTAGGGAGTCAAAAATAAAGTATTTCCCTATCTGAGGAAACAGAGGCCTTAGGGCGTAGGTTCCCGGTACAGTTGGGCTGTCACTTAAGCGAGAGAAATCTCATCACAGTGAAAAGGAAGAGGCAGAAAAAGGAGCTGGGGAGCTGCACCAACCCTCAGGGAGGTCACAGACACTCCTTCGCCGTCTGAGCAGGTACCAGAAGAAGAGCAGGGTGTAGGCCGCTGTGGCGAGGTTGGCAGAGGCCCAGATCACGATGTTTCCAAGCAGGTGGATCTGAGCCTGAAAGCATATGGGAGTCACTCTCAGGCACCTGCCCTCTGTGCAGAGGGAAACTGCCGTGTTAAAGAAAACCACATGCCTACTCTATACTACAGTGAAGGGCGAAAAAGCAGAGGCAGCCAAGTGCAGGGCACACACCTGGAATCCTAGCTAATCGGGAGGCTGAAGTCGGAAGGTTGCAAGTTCAAGGCCAGTGTAGCATGTTCTGGAGATCCCCCCCATCTCAAAATAAAATAAAGGGCGGGATGTGACTTGGTGGTAGAATGTTTGCCTAACATGTTCAAGGCCTTGGGTTCAACCCATAGTATCAAAAGCCAAACAAAAACCACACAGGTTCATTCTGGTATCCTCCAGTCTCACCCTAACCTGGAGAGACCTGTTCTCAATGAGAATCCTTCTAGAAAATGCTAGGGTTCTTGATTTTGTAAACTAAAACTGAAAACTAGGAGTAAATGAGTTTTTTTTTTTTTTTCTCTTTTTGGGCAGGGGACACACTGGGGGGTGAACCCAGAGCCTTGTGTATACCAAGCATGACACTGAGATTCACCCTCATCCCTGAGATTTTCTTTCTCTTTTTGAGACAGGATATCAGTAAGCTGCTGAGACTGGCCACAAACTAGTGACTCTGTTGCCTCAGACCCCCAAATCACTGGGATTACAGGTGTGTGCCACGGTGTCCAGCAAGATTCATTTTTTAACGAGAAAGCTGTTCATGGAATGGTAGGTAGTCCCCGCTTCTGCACATACGCTGGGTAAGCCCTGGGACTTGCTCCTGGTACTTTCTTTTCACAAGGGCTGCTCTCCTCCAACTGAGTGAGAAGGGAGCGTTTTACCACCTGCCTGTTCAGCGAGTATTCCCTGAGCACCCACTGCAGCCGGTGTGAAGACAAGACGCACATAAACAGAGCCCTGGTGAGCTTGCCTACCAGGCGCTATGCGGACGACATCTTACAAACCACTTCCGTCAAGAAAAGGGTGACAGCGCTCTCCCACAACAGCAACAAAGCTGAGGTTTTCTTAGACGGGTAAGCGTGAGGCTTACTCTCAGCATCTGATAGAGTATTGGCCCACGCTGCCCAGCGTCCCGAGAAAACCAAGTCCTGGACTGCTGCTAGAACAGGCTTGGCAGAAACCCAGGACATGCTGGCTGCTCTTAATGCCAGAGGGAATTCCCAAGGACGGGACAAAGCCCCCGCCAGCTGTCACAAGCGCTCCTTACACTGGTTGTGGGGTGCAGCCAGTAGGCGATGCTGGTGTCCAGGGCGACCCACTGCAGCGGCGTGGAGCTGTACCTGTGCTCAGAGTCCTCACTGCGCAGCGTCAGCATCCTCCACTGCAACAAAGCATGGGCCTCAGCTGTTAGGATGACAGGTGCTCCAGGTCACACAGGTTTTGTCAAAGGTGTTTGTCAACTGTGCCCCTTGCCTGTGAACTATCCAACCTCAAGTTCATTTGGATTGTGCAACAGAAGCAGCAGGGCAGGCAGAATGAGTGTGCTCCTGGTCAGGGGCCTTGAACTCTAACCCAGCACATCCTCTGTGACTGGGGGCCTGGACTCAGTGCCCACTTGGGCTCATGTTCAGGTCCAGGCCTTCTGAGTTCCTGACTTACTCCTCTAGGCCTCTGCTAGTTGACAGTGGCCCCTTTGGACTTGATGGGTGACCTTAGGATGCCGTAGCAAGGCTGTAATTTCACACTTGGTCTGGACCTCCTTGTTCCTGACTGCAAGGGCCCAGGGCCCCAGCGTTCCACACATCACTCAGACTGGAGAGAGGGGAGACACGCCTTCTGAGTCTGAGGTCCCAGGTCCAAGATGAACGCTGGGAACTGCAGAGCTCAGCGCACACAGCAGAAGCCAGCTCCCTCCCGCCACCTGTCACCTGCAGTTCCTGTCACCTGCAGTTCCGAGAATTTGGCCATAAAGCTGAGGTTCCTGCTGATGTCGACCTCAGTAGGGGAGTGCAGTTCCAGCTCCCTCTCCCTTTGCTCCTGGCCTGACAGAACACAATAGGACACCAAAGATAGGAGCAGAGTAAAGCCAGGGAGCTGACACGGAAGCCACCAGCTTGGCAAAAAACTCACCTCCCTGCATTGCCAACAGCCCACCTGACGCCTCACTGCGCTGCACCATCCCGAGTTTGCCCACCCCCCACACCCCCATTCACAAGGGCCTTTCTCCACTCAGAATTCTCTGCCTGCAGGGGGTGCGCTAGCTTCTCCCTGTGGCCCTTGGGAAAAGCCCTATGTTGTCCTCATGGCAGGACAAAGGGCTGGGATGGCTCAGCTCCTGCCAAACCCACATCTGTCAGTGTCTTCTCAGGTGCTGAGTGTTAGAGATGGTGGGAGTTGTAGGGGACAGCAGGAGGACTCACTTTTGCCATACCGGTGCTCCTCCACGTTCCACATCATGCTCCCATGGTGACCCCGTGACAGTTTCTCCCCTACGACCTCCAGCTGCCGGAACCCCCAGTCGGGGAGGTGTGCCCCGCTCAGCTGGCAAAACCAAATAAGATAAAGGGCGCGCCTGAAGGCAGTCCGGGCGGCCCACCTGGTGGCTCCACCGCGGACGTCCCCCTAGGGTTCTACCCTGAGCAGTTATAAAACCTCCCTTCCTCGATGTACAATAAATACACAGGGCAGTAACTTTAGTACTCCTCCTGTAGAAGGCTCTGGCCTGGAGTTCAGGGAACAGACTATGAGAGTCAAGGCTTCCATAGCCAAGCCAGCCAGTGGCACTTCCTACCTTCAATATGGCAGACGTGTTCACGTGCACAAAGCGCACCTCCGACAAGATGGTCTTCCAGACGTCTCTATCTGACTTTCTGTTCACAATGTCCTGCAAAAGCAGACTCCATCAGGCTGGGTGCATGGCTCAGAGGTAGAGTACTGTTGCATGTACACAAGGGTCTGGGTTTGATCCCCAGCACTGCAAAAAACCCAACACCAGGATTGGGGTTATGGCTCAGTGGTACAGTGCTTGCCTAGCACATGTGAAGCACGGGGTTCGATCCTCAGCACCACATAAAAATAGAGAAAATAAAGGTATTATGTCCATCTACAACCAAAAAGAAATTTTTTTTTTTTTAAAAAAGCAAACCCAGCACCAAAAATGGATCTTGATAATTGTTCCATTCTTTTTCAAATTTCCTTAAATGCAAAAATGAAGACCAGTCACCAAGCAATGACATTAACATGGCTCTGAACAAAGGGGAAAGCTCACAAGCAAGGGGGCTGCGAGGGGCTTATCCCGGATAGTACCCCGGACACAACTCTGGTCCAGCCCATGGGAAGGCACACCGTCCCTGCCAAAGGCCACACAAGACAGGATCCCCCAGAGACTGAAAAGACTGAAGAGTTTCTGTCCTCTCCACCCTGCATGGTCACCTGGGGGTAGAGCGTGGTGGCCAGAGGCAGGCAATCCTTAGTCCCTGTCTGGTGACTATGAAGTTGGTTCACATGAAGCTTAGATGGTCCCCAGGGAGGGATTCCTCATTCTGGGACATGAAGAGTACTTTGTCCTGTCACAGCCTGACGCAGTGGGGCCTCATAAGAACCCCATTTTATTGACAAGAACCAGGGAACCCACGAGGCTGAACAGGAGCAAATGCCCAGACATCCAGCTGGTCACTCTGGGGCCAGGCAGCTGCTCCTGGGGCACACCCTCCTTCCTCATCCTGTCAACTCCAGCTGACATGTGGGCATGTGGTGCTGAAGGTGCCACCAGAAGGGAGGTGGAGGAGCAGGACCAGCAATGGAACCTCTGGCAAAAAGATGGCTGAGAGGGAGGTACAGCGCTCAGGAACAGGTAACCCTGAGTGGGACTTCCACTGGGAGAGCTCCCATCACAAAGGCCCACTCAGAGGAGGTGGGGGAGCAGGGTACAAGTGTGCGCAGTAGAGAAGGCAGAAGGGAAGAAGCAGGCTAAGTACACAGCCAGCCTCCGCAGACCGCTGGTGTTGTGGAGGGAGCCACCAGGGGCGGCACCAAGGCTGGTGTGTGGTCACCCTACTGAGATCCAAAGGAGGCCGTGGGCACCAGTGGTAGCTGGAGAGCAAGCTTGACTCTCATGGTGGATGACCGGACTTCGCTGTGCTGAGCATCCGGGTCCCTGCACTCAGGGGCAAGAGGCCCAGCAACTGCACTCCTCCTGCACTCTGCCTTTCCTGGGGGAGCCGCGTGGTGGCTGGGGGGGGAGACAGCTGCAGGCTGCTGCTCTATGGGAGCATGAGAAGCAGGACCTGTCAGGCTGAGAGGCACTTCCCCTGGGTCACAGGGTGGCCGGAGCTCAGGTCCCAAGTGAGGACCAGGTTGTGCAGGTGAACAATGACAGGTCAGGGAGACGTACGAGCAGGCAGCCCTGCCTGGGGCAGACCCAAAGCATCCAGCCAGGTCCAGGAGCTCGAGGCTCTCCACAGGGGAGCAGGTGTCTACTCCCAGCGAAAACTTCATGACCTTCTTTGTGAATAAAACCAAAGACCCCACTTTGCAGTTGCAACAGAATGTCCTGAAATCACAGCGGGGCATTCTGAACTGGAAAGTGCGCCCCATTCACCCTGGCTCCTGACGGTCTAGTGCCCAACACGGCACTCCGCTGGACTCACCAGCCTCCAGAGGTTCTGGGCGGGCATAGAGATGTTGTAGTCGATGTAGCAGGAGACCTCCTGGGCATGGGGGCTCAGTGGGGCCGCGACATCATGCCTGGAAGCCAAGCAGATGGAGCAGCTGCAGAAACTGCCTACAAGCTACTCTTCTTTAAGGGAAAGAGGCAGCTGGCTTAAAGGACAACCTGGGTCCCTGCTAGTGGTTACTGCCTGAGGACACGCCCCTGGAGCTGGCAGTGAGATGCTGAATAGGACCCCCACGGCTGCCCCTTCTCAGGGAGCACACAGATGGTCTTCCCAGGGTAGCTGTGACATATAACTGGGTGGTGTCTCCACCCCGCTTTTTGGACCAGGGAACCGTGACTCAGAGGAAGGCAAGGCCATCACGGGCCTGGGGGTTCCGTGTCTGAGAGCCAGAGCCCCCAGCACTGCCATGCAGAGCTTGGCAGCAGAGCTGCTGGCCAGCCCCCAGCTGACCAGGGCCAAGTAGGGCAGTGGTGGGGGGCAGCCTGCCGTGAGACCAGCCGCACTGGCCAGGAGCACCAGGTCCTCCTGACTCGCCTGTGACCCGTCACCCCTGCGCCAGCCCCGCTAGGTGCTGTAGACACAGGGGTAACAGGAGACCTCTTGTGGCCTCTAGAAGACAGCTCCCCACACTGTGGACAGGGAGTGCAGGTGAGCACCAAGAGGGAACCAGACGGGGTGGCTCCCGGAGATGCCTTCCCATGAGGCGACCTGGTGGTGAACAGCCTGGAATAAGCCCTGGGTGGGACCTGGGGACTGAGTCCAAGCACACTGCAGAGAGGGGGTGCGGCAAAAGCCCCAAGTGCGATGCTCGGAGGGAGGTCAGGCGATGGGGTGATGTATGTTAGGACACGAAGGGCCTCAACCGGGACAGAATGAGGGTGATGGGAAGTTGCCAGAGGGCTGTGGGCAGAGGAGCGATGCCAGTGCACTACACCTTCTCAAGGGGTGGCCTGGGCCTGAGCATGGCGGGGGCCAGGGGAGGCAGGAGGTCAGGAGGTCTGGACTTGGATGTGGGGTTCAGGGGAGAAGCAAACAACCCTCTGTAGGGTGAGGAGGAGTGGACAGAGAAGAGTCAAGGTGACGCCTGACAGGATCCGGGCTCTGTAGGAGCAGCCAAGCCAGAGCCGGGTACCATGAGGCCCCTGTGCAGCCAAGCGGGATGTGGGCGTTCCTGGGGAGGCTGGAGGTAGGGCATGGACCCGGGTCAGTTACGCCGGACAAGGTGAGACAACCTAAGAAGTGGGGTCCTGGCACATGAAGGTGCACAGGGCACGAGGGTGAGGACCAGCCGGCTGGCAGTATGACCCAGAGGAGGTGGGAGGGAGAAGCTGGAGAGTGGCTCCCAAGCAGGAGGAGCAGTGGCCACTGTAAAGAAGGCAGGTCAGCAAGAGGACTCGGTCCTGGCTGGGTTGGCGACATGGGGAGGTCTGTCTGGAACTCATTTTAAACGTGTGCTGCTTTACAGAGGAGCACCCCAACTCCATCTATGTGGAAAGCACCCGAGCACCCTCTGTGGTATGGCTCTGACTGCGCCTCACACTCTGGTACGCACCGGGCCGCCACCTTACCTGCACCAGATGTTTCCTTTAAAGCCCTTTCGTCAGCTGTGTCCCTGGGTCCCCTGCTGACCCCTAAGGCACATACAAGTGCTGGGCAGCAGTTGTGTCCTGCTGGACAGTGGCAGAAGAGGACATGCAAAAGCAACAAGTGCGCCAGGGTGGGGGCAGGTGCTCACGTGTTGAGGAGGCGGGTGGTCATGCCGTGCACCAGCTGTACCACGTCCCCGTGCCGCACAGGCCGCAGAGGGCTGTTCACCACCAGCTGATGCCTGGGGAAGATGTGGCGCTGTTGGGTTTGGTACCCTGAAACCGACAGCTCTCCAGGAGGTGCCAGGGCTCTAGACTGCCAGCAGAGACCGTGGGACCCGCAGCTGCCCACCCACCCACACCTCAGAGGCAATGCTGTGTGGAACCAAGGCATGGTTTCACTTAACCTCTTTCTAAAGCTTAAGGTCACTTTCCAAATGGCCATGTGGGATTGTCTGCCACTGTCATGCTTGTCTGCAAATGCTACAGTGACAAATGCTGAACAGTGACTACGTCTGCCAACACTCCCTTCTAATAGCGAGGATCTTCTGTTCATAACCACCAAAGTAAGAACCGGTTAAATGCCAGACACTGGGCCACATGCTGACAAGTGGCTGGACAAGCCAGGTGGTGGCCAGCTGCCCTCACATCACTGCAGTGAGCAAAACTGATAAGGAGCAAATGAACATGCAGATCACATCAGCAGCTGCATGCAGTGGACCAGGAGGCAGGGGTGATGGTGATAGCAGGGGGGTGCGGAGGCTGTACAGGGTGACCAGGAAGCCTCCCAAGGACCTGGCTTTCACATTCCTAATAAGAAGGTCCAGCCAGGTGGGCTCTCAGCCACCTTTGTGCCCTGCTCTGGACACAGAGGTGCCTGAGAGCTGAGCATGCAGGCAAGGCTGGAGACCGGAGGCTGGGGCAGGAGCACCTCATGCAGGGGATGAATTCTAGGGGTGTCAGAAGCTCAGGGGGGTTTTGAGCAGAAGAGTACCTGGTAATGAGGACCCCTCCATGGCAGCTGATGCTGGAGCGGGTGTTATGGTTGGATGTGAGGTGTTCCCTCACACTGGGTTATGAGAGCCTTTACCCAATCAGTGAAATAATCATCTGATAGGATTAACTGAGTGGTGACTGAAAGCAGGTGGGCTGTGGCTGGAGGGGGTGGGCACTGGGGGCATGATGCCGGGTATATATTTGAATCTGGCAAGTGGAGTCTCTCTCTGCTCCTTGATCATCATGTGAGCTGCTTCCCTCTGCCACACTCTCTCCCACCATAATGTCCTGCCTCACCTCGAGTCCCGAGGAATGGAGCCTGCTATCTATGAACACAATGAGCTCCTAAATAAACTTTTCCTCCTCTGTGATTATTGTGGTTGGTCTTTTAGTCACAGCAGGGAGAAAGCTGACTGAAACACTGGGGTACATAGGAATAGGAATCACTGGCCACCAGCGGACAGGGCAGGCAGTGGAGACAGGCAGGTGGTGGAAATGGGACCTGGAAGGTTTGAGATCTAATTTGCAGGCAGAGGCCAGAGCCTAGGCATGGGGAGTGCGCAGAGGCCTGAGGAAGGTGATGCTGCTTTCATCTTTCTTTTTTTTTTGGCACTGAGGATTGAACCCAGTGGCATTTAACCACCGAGCTACATCTCTAGCCATTTTTTTTGAGACAGAGTCTCGCTAAGTGGCTTGGGGCCTCACTAAGTTGCTGAGGCTGCCTTTAGCTTACAATCCTCCCGCCTCGCCTCCTGGTCCTGGGATTGATTACAGCATGTGAAGCCATGCCCAGCAAGATTCTATTTTTCTGAGAGGAGTGGTAGTGGTGGTGAAGGGCACTGGAAGAGGGGAGTTTGGGTCATGCCTGTGACACTCCTAAGGGGAGGTCCTGCATGGGCATTCCAGCCTCCCAGGCTCAATGAAGGGTGCTGGGTGGGGGGACCCAGTTAGAGCCCAAGGACCTGGTCCAGCCAGGCCTGCTAAGTTCTGCTGTGGAGTGCTGGGCCTGTACTCACCTCCTAGGATCCTTCACGATCCACCAGTTGTTGACATCCTTGAAGGGGTAACAGGTCACCTGCTGCTGGTGGGAGCTGCCCCGGCCATTCTCATATCTGCGTGAGAAAGTCAACAGAGTGGTCAGCCAAGGACTCATGGCTGTTCTCCCATAGGTTCCACAGAGGGAAACAGACTTCAGCAAATACCACCTAGTGAGGTGTGGGGGAAAATGAGACTGAGGATTCGGAGAGAGCAGCACTAGTATCAGACAGATCCTTGGAGGACACAGGAGGAGCCAGTGTGCTGTACCATGCCCCCAGCTCTAGGCTTTCACATATGCCACAGCACTCGTGGGTGGCTCCAGAGCACAGCGCCTCTGGCTCCAGAGCACAGCGCCTCTGCTCTCGGAGAGTGAGAGCTGCCCACGTCGGCAGAACTGTGAGAAGACAGAACAGTCCATGATCTTCACTTTCCTTACATCATGGGGTAGGTGCTCTGGTGAGAGTGGAGCCAGCAGGGCAGGGGTTTGCCAAAGACGCTCCTCAGAGTGACCTGGGAACCAAAGGCCACCTCCAGTGGCTGGCCTTGGGTAATGCGGGCCAGCCCTCCCTAGACAAATGGAAATGGAGGAAGGTGAGTGTGGGAGCGAGATCCTAAACCAGCCTCCCTGGCGGGGGTAGTGGGAACTGCTGTTATCTAGTTGGTTATAATTAACACGTGCAGTTGTGTGCTATTCACTAAGAATTACAATTAGAGCTCCTGGAGAGAGTGCTGCCCCTGGATCAGGCACTCGGCTAAGTTTTCCGCTTGTACCCGCATTTAGTTCCCATAAAATTCCTATGAGACATAGCTTATGGGACGTCTTGGGCTGCAGTGGGGCTCAGGGTTACAGCACTTGCCCAGCAGCCCGAGGTCCTGCCTTCATTCCTCAGTAGCACCCAGAGAGAGAGAGATGAGAAAACTCAGAGTGGGGCGAAGAGACAGCCCAATGGGCTCAGAGACTGACTCCTACCCATGTCACTTGGTCCGTCCTACAGGCTGAGCATCTCTTAGGCAAAATGCTTGGAACAACAGTGTTTCAGATTTTGGATTTTTTTGCATTTTGGAATATCTGAACAGACCTTAACAGGTGATCATCCCTAATCTGAAATCAGAAATGTTCCAAAATCTGAAATTGTTAAGCATTCACGCTGGCACTTGGAAAGTTAGGGATTTTGGAGCATTTTGGATTTCAAGATTTTTGGGGTAGGGACGCTCAATTTATACTGTATTTGCAGTTAATATAAATGAACGCCAGACTCGAGTCTATTCTGTAAGGCATTTCAAAATGCCCAGAGTCATTCAGAGAATTAAAGGGAGTCAGCCTCTTCATTTATTCCATAGCATTACTGTATTCAGGATTCCTTTACTGATGTGGCTGATACATTCTTGACTGAATTCCTATAATGCTCACTTGACAATGTTAATACATCCCCCTTACCTCCAAGCTGGCTTGGAAGGCACTAGACATGATCTGGTCATGGGGCCCAGAGCGGTAGACCAGCATCAAGTGGACATAGAAGAAGAGTAAGTACAGGATGACTGGGATGCCCAATAAGGCCACCACTCTGGCAAGCAAGTGAAAAAACACAAAGACCTGCCAGAAGATGCAAGAAAAAGTCAGTTCCTACTCCACGGCAAGATATGTCCACGTCCAATGCTAGGCTTAGAAAAAGTCAGCAGGAGAAACTCGCCCTCCCCCACACAGGTGCCCTCACAGCTAAAAGGCCAGGCTGCCTGGCTTGTCTGCACATGAAGCTTTGAGCACTGAGGTCTTTGCACCCAACACTCCCTGGGACCTGTCATTCCCACAGGCCAGCCTAATGCTGCACTGACGTCAGTACTTACATTTGACAAGGTCTGGTCTCCAATCAGGTGCCAGGCATGGACGGCAGCGACACCAAGCACAAGCAAGTAGGTGAAAACACCCATGTATTTGATGCTGCAAAGACAGAACTGAATAAGGCCACGATAGGACGTGGCCACACAGGAGGGGAGAGCCCTGCCCAAGGCAGGGGGTGCTCACTCACCCAACGGCGCAGGCACAAGCGACCCCGGTTAGCACCAGCCAGAACCACCATTGCAGAGAGAAAGGGCTGATAAAGAAACAGAAGGACAGGGACAGGTCACCCACTACAGAACAGAGGCCAGAGAAGGCACACACTTCTCTGAGAAGAATCTGGGTTGGCTGGTTCTATCACACACAATCTCCCGAGTTACAGTCCCAACAGAATGCTTTTTTTTTTTTCCCAAGGAAAATTTTCCAGCAAGTTAAAGAAAAATGAGGATATATTTATGAAGTCATGTGCCAATGGCCAACCCCCCAAAATATTAGATGATTGAAAAGTATTCAAAATAAAAGGTCTTAGAGAACATCTAGAATCTTTTTTCTGATAAATTAGGAAAAACAGCCCCACTTTCCATACCTGTGTTTTTGGGAGTTGAAGAACTTCAGGTAGGATAACACAGCCAATAAATTAAAAAATATTAACAACGACTCCAAAAGCATAAGCCTGGACTGAGTGATCAGGGCGTTCTCTGTTATAGACAGGAAATTATGTGAGTATTAAGGTGGCCCGTGCAAATGCTGAGACAAGCACATTCACACTGGAGACAGAGGACGCACTCTGCCCCCAGGGGAACTGGCTCCAGGACGGCCCCCAAGGAATCCTTGGGTACAGATGCTCATGTCCCTTACAAGAAAGGCACAGTACTTGCATACACCTACACATCCTCCCTGGAAATCATCTGTAGATCACTTAAGACACCTGACACAATGTAAATAATATGTAAATAGTCATTCTACTGTCTTGTTTAGAAAAAATAAATACACATGTTTGGTACAGGTGTAATTTTTTTATTAATTTCTGATCCGTAGTTGGTTGAGTCTGCAGATGCAGAACACTAAGATACAGATGCTGGCTGTACTTCACTAACACAAAGACAACCTGCCACAGTGCCACAAAATCTGAAGGTGGAAAGTTTAGAAGTGGGGTGGCTAGCAGAGGACATGCCCCAGAGCCACGGAGGCAGGTAAGAATAAGAGTCTGAATCACATCTACCGACACCTTGTGAGTAGACAAGTCACTTAACTTCTCTGAGCCTTTTTCTTATTTGCAGAATACCAGCTTTGCAGAGCCGCCGTGAACATAAAAACATTATATAGGCACAGGACCTCAGAGAGAGTCATCACCCACACTGGTATCTCTTTAATTCTTCGTCTAACTTTTCTAACTAAACCAGTCTAGCTGATTTAATTCCATCTGTTCATAAACAAAGCTGAAAGAGGATAAACTAGCTCATGAGTCCATCTTAACTGGCCAAAGCCTGGGAGGGGGTAGAGGAGGATTATCAGTAACAACCAGGTGAAGACACAGGTGCCTTGGAACAGTGTCTGGCAGGCCTCTCTTCATACAGCCATACCTCCACTACTGACAAGGGTCGATCACACAGTCCAGCACTCCCACAGCCAAGGGACAGCCTGGGGTCGGGTGTTAGAATCAAAACTCATGAGCTGGATGTGCTTCTTAGTGTGGGATGCCAGGAAGCACCTGAGCTCCCCTCACCGCCTGCTGAAACGTCAGCATAGCCAGCACTTGGTTCTTCCCTTCGTGGCACCAGAAGCAGGCAGGGCCCGGGGCTTACCCATAAGCATCAACAGGGCAGCTCCCATGGCAGCAGAGTGAGAAAAGTGGAGCTCAGTCACTATCTGGTAGGCCATGGGGATGGAGAGTGCCCCAGCAAGTGCCGGCAGCAGGCGCAAGGACCACACAGGCACATTGCTGGTGTATTCTGGAAAGGGAACAACAGAGAGGAGCTGAGAACCTTGGGCATGCCATCTGCACCTACTGCAGGTCAGATTCTAAGATGTAAGTTCATAAAATGGGGATGACATTAACATCTGAGTGTGCAGACTATGGGTAAAGACTTTGAAACTAGCTTTGAATTTTTGTTTTGTTGTTTAGAGACAGGGTTTTGCTATGTTACCCAAGCTGGCCTTGGCTTCTTGTCCTCAATCAATCCTCCTGCCTCAGCCTCCCAAGTAGCTAGGTATACAGATATCACCAATAGGCCCAACTGCTCTGAAATGAGCTTTATGCAGTCTAGGAAGCAGTTCTCACTAAGCACAGAATGCAGACTAAAGATTCTGAAGTTAATGTTCATTTATATGTACCCCATCTAGTTCCAAAACTATTGTGGCAGTCAGCCTACAAAATTATGCCACAGGATACATGTACCAAAAACTAGGAATGAAATAATTACAGTAAAAAAAAAACACTAAACTTTTATCAGACTTATCAAGTTTTTCACCTGTATGAAAATAATACATACCCTGAACTCAGATGAATAAAGGGCAATTGTTAATTCCTATGAAAACCATTATTTCCCCTTCCTATTATGCACACATTAAGAAGCAAAATCAAAGCTTTTTTTTTTTTTTTTTTTACCTGCTCCAATTCTGTTCCACAAAAAGTTACCATCAAATCCTCCTAAGTAACCTAAAATAGAAAATTAATTTCCTGGAGTACTGTGGCAGGCAATAAGGAAACAAGATAAACAAACAAAAGACAGTTTCTGCCCTCAAGAAATTTCACTGATAAGTTTCACTGAGGGCCCAAAAGGCAATGGCTACTAAAGAATCTTACCTCCCAAGGCCAGCAGCATGTGGCCAAATGGTGGTCCACTGTCATCCAAAAAGAAGATCCGTTTCATGTAAAAAGAGATGTATTGCCCATAATACACTTCATCAAAACTGAAAACAAACAAAACATTGCATTCAACTAGAAATCTGAATTGTAATCAAGAAGAGGGTGGATGAATGCCTGCGTGCTTCCAAATGACTCTAGGTAAGTCATCAGCAGTGTCAGTCAGATCTGCTGCTCCAACTGTACCCCGTCCCCAAATACTAAGCCATATACAACATCATCCATCCACAGGGAAGTGGGTGGAAAAATTCACCAACATAAGATGGCACTCAGACAGATCCTAGCTCCTGTTTCCGACACAGGTGCATACTGCTGGCCAACCTACTGAAAGACCTCATAGGCCTGAGGGGAATCCCACTCCAGCTCTTCCTGGTGCCAGCACCTGCTAAGACTGTGACTTGGAATCAGACCTGATGACTCAACAAAACAGCTGCCGGAGTGAAAGGAAGACATCCGGGAACCAACTGCAATACAATTTTGTCATACAATTGGGGGAAAGCTGATGATACCAAGGAAATGCTATCAATTTCTTATGATCATAGTTACATGACTTTTTAAGAATTTTCATCTTCTATCCCTTCCCCCAAAAGAATGTTCATTTTTTATTTTTTAAAAATATTTTATTTTTTAGTTGTAGTTGGACACAATACATTTATTTTATTTATTTATTTTTTATGTGGTGCTGAGGATTGAACCCAGGGCCTCACACGTGCTAGGATAGCGCTCTACTGCTGAGCCACAACCCCAGCCCAGAATCTTCACGTTTTAAAGATATATACTGAATTATTTATGAAACACATCTAGGGTTCAATTCAAACTAATCCACTGCAGAGCGGGGGCTGCCTATGAGCTGATGACAGCTGAAGCTGGGTAATGAACATATTGGTGGAGACCATTATACTGTTCTCCCTACTTTGTATATATTTGATGTTCTCCATAATAAAAAGTTAAAAAAGAACATGTGTGTTAATAAGCAGCCCTTCAATAACAAAAGCAACCACTTCCCATTATGATCAAAGCCAGGCTCTAAGAACCCTAAACAAGGAAGACTCACTTCCAAATCCATCAATCCTCTACCCTCCGATTTTAAAACGGAAAATCTATGGCTGGTAGCACATTTCCCTCTACTGCAACCATTTAACGGGGGCTGGGGGTGTAGCCAAGTGGCAGATCTTCCCCAGCATGTGTACATGACAGTTCTTCCTGACACCCCTCCCATGCAGTTGTCTGCTTACACCACAGCGCGCGGGTAGGAGAGCTGCCACAGTCGGCTCAGAAGTCCCACTCCAGCCAGAGCCACCACATTCAGGTTGACGTCAGCCGTCACCACTATCGGGCGCTTCAGAACTCCCAACATGGTGCAGGAGAGCAGGCTTGGAGGACACCTGGGCAAAGAAGGGACGAGCCGCCATCAACCAGCGGGAGGCCAGCCGAAGGGCGAAGGGCTGGAGACTGGCTTCCTGGGGCACCAGGAGGAACCGCGAGCGGCGGGGTCGAGCAGGGAGGCCGCGGGCACCCGCTGGGATGCAGAAGGGCGGCACACCTGGCGGGCGCTCAGGAATTTCACTTCAACAACCCGCTTCACGGGCACCTGCTGGGGGCGGGGCCACTTCAAGGACGTGGCCTGGGGTGGCCCTCGCCCCTCCCCTGACTGGCAGCTCCGGTGCCAGCTGCATGCACCCGGTGGCCTGCCCTCCCTGCCCTGCGAGCCCCTTTCTCCCCAGGCCGCCTCCGCAGCCGCCTCCTCCCAGCTCCGCGGCCCAGCGCTCCTGACCCGCGAGGCTGCGCGGCCCCTGCGCCGCCAGGACCCCGACGCCCCGGCCCGGAGTGCCCCGCACTGACGGACTCCGAGTTCCGGCTGGGCTCGCGTCCCCAAACGTACTCGGGTTTCTCGGAGCCCGGCAGAGCGCTCCCGGCGCCGGGTCACGCCTCGGAACCTCCTAGGAGGCCGACCGTTGGGGACCAAGGCTCTGGGGACCCCGCGCGATACACCGTTCGGCACTCGATTCGCCGAGCCTGCGGGGTCGAGCCGCAGCGCGCGCGCAGGCGCGCGCACTGGGCAGGGCAACGGCGCGCGTGCGCAGTCGGCGAGGTGCGGGCCCGGGTCCCACCGGAGTGCACGCTGGGAACTCCCCGGTGTGCTGCTCCCCGCTCGGGCGTTCCAGGATCCCTGTGGAGTGTCTGCGCACGCGTGTCTTTTTTTTTTTTCCTTCGGTACTAGGGGTTGAACCTGCTGCCGAGGCTGGCCTTGGACTCGAGATCCTCCTGCCTCAGCCTCCCCAGCCGCTGGGGTTACAGGCGGGCCCACTTTGCCTGGCGCCTGGTCTTCTTAAAGGGAGCGGGCGGTCGCTGGCTGCCGCGGGCAGTGCTCCGAGCCGGGCGGCGCGGCCCCGGACCTGTCCCGCCGCGGCCCCGGACCTGTCCCGCCGCGGCTGCAGGCCTGCGCGCTCCCGGGCTCCGCGGCCCTCTGCACCCGCCCGAGCCCCCACGCGGTCCGCTCGCCAGGGTGCTGCTGCTTCCTGGCTCCGGGGGCCGCTTCACCCTGGAGTGCCCCCGAGGTCGGCCGCCCGGGGTCCTGCGGAGGGCGCGGCCCGCAGCGGTGCCCCTGGCCCTCGCGCGGACTTGGGGGAGCCCCGAGGGAAGCGGTCCCTGCTGCTGGAGGGCAGTCGTTCTCTTACCTGGCCGTGGGCCCGCCCAGTGGCCCCGCACTGCCCTCTGAGGTAGGTACGTTACAGCCCGTTTAAAATGCGCTGGTGCTCCTCGTACTGGGTGACCAGGGGCTCCGCACCCTGAACTACATCCCCAGGCCCCCCAATCTGGCTCTAGGTTGCCCAGACTGGCCTTTGGTTTGGTCTTTAGTTGTAGGTGGACATAACGCCTTCCTTTATGAGTTTACTGTGAGGGTGGAGCCCGTGCCTCCCACGTGCCAGGCGGCGCTCTCACCCCCAGCCAGGGCCCAGCCCTGGCCGTTCGCCTTTGATCCTCGAGCGGTGGGAATGCAGGTGGGCACCACCACCTCACCCAGCAGGACCCGCGCTTCAGGGTAAGGAAGGTGACGCTGGGTGTGTTTCCCAAGGCCACACAGACAGGTGATGGCAGAATTGAGCAGCACTGCCTGAGCCCCAGTCTGCTTTTGACCCTTCATTGCCCCGGACCAGGCTTGCTTTTTCCCCACCCCAAACGAGCCTAGTCCTTGACGACTTTTCTGCAAAAGGTCTGCGGAGTGGCAGCCACATGCTGCCCCTCATCAGTTGGGGGAGGCTGGCAGAGGAGGTGTGCACAGGGGGGTGCCCTCCTGGGAAGTAGTGGGGGCGGCCAGGTGCTGCCCGGGGCAGCGTGCTGTGTTGGTCCTCTCTGCTGGCGGTGCTCAGGCATCTCAGCGCTCCTGGTGTCGGAGTGAGCTGTAAGACAAGCAGCTTCCATCTGCAGAGGCCTCCAGTCAGAGTGAAAAACAAGGGACACACAACCTGAGAAAGCATGTCCAGCTTTATTTTTTTCCTTTTTTTATTTAAATAAGGAGAGTCTTTCATACGGAAAGAGCTAGTACAATCACATATTTGAAAGGAGAAACAACAGGTACTGAACTGGAGGGGAGGGAGGGTGAGCGTCCAGCACGGCCGGGTGAGTCCACGATGCCATTTCCCATCCGAGTAATGGTTTCCCCACATCACATATAAACAAGCTGCACAGACCCGTGAGCCATCGTCTGCCCTTTCAAATATCTGGTCTACACGAAAAGACGAGAGAGGAAGGCCAAAATAAAGCAAAAGGAAACAAAACCAAAACATAACCCTCTCAAAAGCAAAGCAGCAAACCCCCAGATCCTTTTTACTACCCAAGGCATGAGGTCCAAAGTACAGGATCCCCTTTAAACAGTGGAAGAAGGTCGCCTGCACAGAGCTTTTACACAGGGTCCTAAGAATGCTGCTGCCATCTTGGAGGCTACCAAATGGGCGGAGAAAGGGTGAAAGGCAGGTCTCATGCCCTAAGTCACTAGCCAGCTGTGCGGGTGGCTGGGTGAGGAGCATGGCTGTGTAACAGCGTCTGTCTCCAACACCCAGCCACTCCTGCCCAGATGGCCTTCTTGTTCAGGTCCAGCTCACATTCAGAGGGCTGGGTTTTTGGAAGTCTGCGTTTCCCATTCATCACAGAACACGGCGAGGTCATTTCCAACAGACCCTGTAACCCAGGTTTGCCCTGCAAGTGAGAAGGGACAAAAAAGATTTGAGGCAAAGGCAGCCACTTGGCAGAGGGCGGCCCAGCAGTCCTCAGGGAAGGGCCTTTGTCAGAGCTGCTGACACTGCACCGGAGCAGATGCCTGCCTCCTGGTCGCTGAGTGTGTCAAACTTCCTCCCTGACTGTGGAAGGCAGATCAGAAGACTGGAGGGAACGTCAGTATTTAACATGTCACCCAGATATCACTAGAAGCAGCTGGAATGACCAGAGCTCTGGACTCAACCTTTTCTGAATGTGAAATAAAGTCTTCCTTTATTCTCCCTTAAGAAAACTAGAGCCAGAGTGTTCTGTGAACTCCAAGTTTGAAAACAGTGTGAACTATGTACGGGAAGCTAACAGTTAAGAAACCAGCCCTCAGTGGGTGGACACTGCATTTCAGACACCCTACCCTTGAATTTCACTTCACTGAGTGGTCAGCAGAGAACCAATACTACAAAGTCCCTGGAGGTCGAGCGACAGGCTGTACCATCAATGGTCTGGCCAAAACTGCCAGCATCAGGAGTTGACTGGTGAGAGGATCTTACACTGCCCCTTGGCCAATTCAACAGTAGCAAAGGAGTGCTGGCCTTCTCCTGTTCCCACTGAAGGCCAGGATGTCCTGGCAGAAACTTCTGTATGTATCTGAGAATGGGGGTTTGAAACCAAAATAAGATGCCAAGTCCTATTACCTTGAGATTGGCCCTACAACCACGTGAAAGGAAGAAAGATATTGCACCTTAAAAAGCTGCACTAAAAACTGCATTTAATCAGAACACAGAGGGGCTGGGAGGTGGGGAGGCCGAGGCCTGCCCTCTGCCCGAGTTGAATTGAAGATCTGCACTTGGGGGAAGAGCCCACAGCTGAGGTCACAGAGGTGGCAAACGCACCAAACTTCACATGCAATTTCCTGGCCTTTCCTGCACAGAATAATTCAGACATTATATATAAATAGAGCAGTGGAACATTTTACTTCTTTTCACCTAGACCTACAACATCAATACATATAAATAAATTCTAGTGTCTCTTGTCTTTATTTGGGGTGGGAGGCAGGGAAGGAGGGAGACAGGGTGAGAGAAGGTTGAGAATGGGTGACCTACTTTTCCTCAAACAGGAAGTACTGTCATTCTGTGGCAGGTTCTCCTGAAGGGACATCTTGCATTTTTAACAGCATCCACGACTGTTCTGTTGAATTTTGAAATGAGAAATTTTTTGTTCCTTTTGACACATAATGCACATTGGCATTAGGTGAGCGGGTCTGGCATTTGTAAGGTGGACAGGCAGAGGTGGTTGCGTGTGCTCTGGCTGGCCCAGACTCATCAAGGGGCGGCTTGGCAGTGGAGGCAGTGGGCAGGGGCAGAAGACTCATCACAGGAACAGTGACCAGAGACGTGGGGGATTGGGAGCAGATGAAGGACAGGGCAGGCCAGGGCTGCAGACTCCAGGCAGGTAGCCGTTAGAGAAGGGACAGAAGAGTAAAGATGAAGACAAGCCCAGCCAGTAAGGTCTGGGGGTGGAGGCAAGGGGGGGAGGTGCCAAGGGCTTGAGGTGAAGCAGTGACTGCTCTCCCCAGATGCCACCAAGGATGATTTGCAGTGAGCGCTGCTGGCAGGGGAAGGCTGAACCCAATTACAACAGCAGGGGCCAGGCTCTGCTGGAGATAGCGCAGTACCTCCAGCTCCCGCAGCTGTCGCCCACAGGGACACCAAGGGCCAGCTGCACAGGCACGTGGCAGCCCTTCCTATGTGGCACACTCTGGGACAGGCAGTGGCTCCTGCGGGTGGATGGCTGGTTAGGGACCCTGCATAGCATTTGAGAAACTGAAATTACCCCCTTTACCTTCCTGGGAATGATGGAGTCTGGGCTGATTGGAAAGCAGAAAGCCCAGCATTGCAGGGGCCCACATCTTTGGTGAGGAGCAGCTCTCCAGACAGAAGATGCTGTCCTTTTGGGTAGGCTGCCCTGGCTGCTTCAGAACCATGGCCAGCCCCATAGCCCACCTTCACCTTGACCCTGCCTGGCTGGCAGGCTGTAGAATGAGTGACGCTGACACCTGCTGCTTAGCTCGGGCTCCTGCATGCTAACAACAGGGATCTGCTGCTGGACTGAAGCACAGGGAGAGGAAAAATCCTTATAGCCTCATCTAGGAAACACGCCTTTGCAGACCCCAAGGGGCAGCTGTCTTATGTGCCTGTGGCTTTAATGACGAGCTGTTTGCGCTGTATGTGGGTGGAGGGACTGGGATCCAGAGAGCGCAGCAGGCTCTGCAAAAGGAGAAAGGGAAGTGACAGGTTGTAGAAGGCGGGGGATGGGATGGTGAGTGGAAGCAGAGCCCAAGGGGGTATGGGGCCTGGGAAGCACAGCACAGACAGGACCCACGGAGCATCGGCTCACGCCATCCCAGCCGATCTGGACAACGACATTGATGACCAAGGTTCACCTCTGGTGCCCAATAGTCATTGTGTCCACTGGCTTCATAAGAGCCCAAGACAGAAATGCCATGTAATTCTTAAGCTAGAACGTCATCGACTCCTGGCCTGGGGCTGGGCCCAGTGGAGATGCTGACCTACCTGCTGCCCCACTCACCTCACCGCCAAAGCGGGAGCTGACACTGGAGCACTCAACAATGGTACCTCAGTGACCCCGAAGGCTGACCATGGGGCACATTCTTAAGAGGCATCTCTTAAGGTATCGCAGCGACGCATCAAACAGGACAGAGGTAAGAGGAGACCACTGGGGACAGCAGAGGGGCAGAGAGGACAGTGAGGACCGTATAAAAGTTCAGCTATACAGACGTAGCTGGCGTTTTGTTTTCCTTTCCCCTTTGTAAAAACCTTAGCTGCTTTTTAAAACAAAAAGCCTCTGGCTAGAAAGACCCAGCCGCCAGCCATTGCCTGGGGACTGGACAGGCGGGTCTGCACTGCACAGAGGTGACTCACTCCACAGTGGGGAGGAGGGGCAGGAGGGAGGGAGCCTTTGCTCTTTTATGTCAAAGCAAGCAGGTCGGCGCCACACGTCCACAGTGCGAGCTGGCTGCATGAGCTTCCAGGAGTGGGAGGAGTGGGAGGAGTGGGCAGGAGCAGAGCTCTCAGTCTGGGCCAGGTGCTCGGACGGTGGGTCCGGTGAGGTTCCGAGTGGTGGTGGCCCAGGCTGGATGGTGGCACTGTCCCCGTCAGGGTGAGGTGAGGCTGTGGCCAGGCACCTTCAGGCTTTACTCTCCTCCACTTTGACTGCCCGAGGCTTGATTGCTCCGGTTCTCTTCATCTGGGGGGCGGCTGAGGGGGCCTCCTGCAGCTTCACGGCTCCCAGGCTGGGCTTCTCATCCACTCGTTTTGCCTTTGGACACATGAATGTGAAAAAGAAAGTGACCACATTGCAGAAGCACCTACTAAACAGCTCCCTCTATTCCTGCTCTTGAGACACAAAGAAAAGCCCCCTGAGTTGTCCATCCCTTGCTGAAGGGCCAGACATAGAAGTCACTCTCCTAGGAAGGATCCCAGCACGTGACTGCCTTCCTCCCACCCCATGGGCACTGAGTGCAGAGACTGGGAGAGGCAGAAGACACAGGGTCCTCCACAAAGAACTTGGTGAGGGTACATCTCAGGGTGGCGCATTCTGGTCCAAGTCTGACCGAGAAAACTTTTTCAAATAGTGCACCCCATGCCCCACAGGCCTTGGGGCCCCCAGCACTCCTCGGGGGACTTGGTTCTCCCAGATCTTTGTGATTCAGTCAGACCTTCCCCCGGGACTCAGCTGGACCCTGAGATTCCCATTCAGGCTCCACTAGTCTGCAGCTGCGCACAGCAGAGGGTGTCCCGCAGCAATCACCCAGTGGTCTGAACTCTGGGAGAAGGCTTTAGAAGCTCGGTCCACAGGATTCAAGCAGTGACCCCCAGGGGAGCCTGAAGGAGGTGGAAAATGACAGCTTTGTCCTCCGACTCCCACCAGCCAGAAATGCTGACTTACTAAAACCCAGGACCGAGGTCCCGAGCTCTGGAGCCCGAGACGCTTCAGAGGAGGGAAAGAAGAGGGCCTGTAGGAAGACGCTGAAAGAGCCTCATTAGAATAGAGTGCGACCTGTCTGCGAGCCCACCCAGCAAGACCAGCGAGACGCCACTGCTAGAGCTAGCATGCGCACACCCGGCTTCTAGCGCTAACCCGCAGACCTGGCCGGCTCTCCCCAGCGCCGTCATAGCCCCGAGTGCTAGGGAAGTCCACCATCAGGTGTCTCCTCCTCTGAGGAACCAGGAATCCTCCCTTCTCTGCAGGAAAGGAAGGATCCAGATGCCCTCAGGAGGAGAAATGCCTTCGCCAGCTAGGCTGCCCAGCTCTAACCGTGAGGGCATGTTCTCCTCATAAAAGGAGCACTCATGGGTTGAACAGTCCCCTCTCCTCTGGCGCTGGGAGACAGGCCTAAGTGTCCAGCTGCAGGGTCTGGAAAGCCATCTTCTACCTGTTGAACGTAGTGTCCCTGCACAGAGCCCATGTTAACTGCTGATCCAGAGGGCTTCCCACTGGGGCTAGCAGAGCTAGGCCTGAAAAAACCAAAGGCAGGGGTGAGAATACACACGTGTCACCACAGAAATGAGTCCAAGCCTAGCCCAGGGAGAGGAACGAGCAAGGAAGGGCCCTCTGGCCAGAGCACGCACTCGGGCAGCTGGAGCCCTCTCAGATGGAAACCAGACTGGAGACAGCCAAGAATGCAGAAAGGGGAAGGGGTGGTTGTCACTGTCCACCCTGGCACTTCAGGAGATGTACCCAGGAGAGGAGAGGTGGGGCCCAAGCTGCTGCTACAGACAGATGGACACTGACCATCTTGTAGAGTTTGGAGGGTCTGGGCCAACATGATGCAGTGTCCCAGACAAAAAAAGGTCTATGAACCTAATCCAACCAGAATTGTGCTGAGTTTTTTCTAGTCCTCATTTTGTTGGGGATGAGAGGCACAGTAATGTACAGTATTCCACTGACCACCAGTGCCAGGGATGTTAATGAGGTTCTGTGGTCAAAGGGCTTAACAGGTGCACAGCACAGGTCAACAGGATGAGGTGGGGCTGCTGAGGCTCTGTGCCCTGGACTCCACCTCTGGTCCAAACAGCCAGGTGCTGACCACAGTCCCTCTTCTGAAGGGCATGTCTCAGCAGTGCCATTTCCAGAAGACTTTGGGGACCATGGCTCTATAAAATTATAATAACTCCCCGACCCTCAGTGACCCCTGCAAATACCAAAATTGCAGATGGCAAGTCCCTCACATGAAGCAGTGTGTGTACATATAACACATGCACATCTGCCCACAGACTTTTTTTGGTGCTGGTGACTGAACCCAGGGCATTATACAGTGAGCCACAACCCAGCTCCCTCCTGTATACTTTGTCACCTGTAGATTACTTAAAAGTACTCCAACCACTGCCCTGTCTGTGGACACAGAGCGCCCACTGAACCAACCCTCCCGCGCAAGATGCTGCCCTTCCCATAACCGTGTGCACAGGTTGCCTGTCACTCCAGCTTCTGCCCTGCTCTGTGCTCCTTGGGGACTGCTCTGCAGCCAGATGCTGCTTGCGTGCATGTGGCAGTGGGGGGCCTACAGCCTGTGTGCCCACTTGAGGCTTCCTTCCTCCCCTCCAGGTCATGCTTCTGTTCTGTGTTGGCCTACGTGACAGGTGATGGTAGGAAAACAAGACATACCGACACACAAACACGAAGCCAAGACAGCGGGAGGAACAGAAACGAAGATGAATGAGGAAAAAATTCATGAAATCTCTTTGGAAATGAGGTTGGAAGTGTGGATCGATGAGACGGAGGAAGCCCAGCCTGACACACCGGAGCACCGGCCAGAATGACCGCAAGAGAAGGTCCAAGCCGTGGGACCCGCCCCGCAGAGCACATGTTGGTGGGGTGACCTCCTGGTGCTAGAGCAGAATGCTGCAGGTCATGTGTGTCTGTCCCACTCTGCGAATACAAGGCAGCTCCAGGAAACCCCTCATGGAACAAGAGTTGGCCATACACGTCTGTGTGGCCCAAGGCCAGAGCTGCCTTCCCAACCCCACATGGGCGAGAGGTGCTTAGCCATGATCCAACAGAGCAGCCTCCAAATTGAGGGGACTGGGACAATCAATGGAGGCAGAGACAGATGCCGAGGAGGCGAAAAGCAGGCACCAGTTTGTAGACTGCAGGGGAGGGCCGCGCGACCCCACAATCAAGTGTCATGTGGCAGGGGAAGAGGGCGAATGCAGTTGGGAGAGGCCCTGGGAAGGGCTGTTCCTTTCCTAGCCTTCCAGAAAACACCCAGTCCAGATCCTCATTCTGATGACTAAAATGCAGTCTCCCCATTCCCCATGGTTAACAAGTACGTCCTGGGGACTTGGAGGACCAGGCCTCAGTGCTCTTACACTGCTCTCCCTGGGCTCACAGCCTCTTTAGAGCCACTGAGTCAGGTCTACAGCTTCCTCAGCTACTCAGTCCCCAACCCCCAGGGCATGTCTTTACCTGTAGGTCTGTGGTGACGATACGGAGCCTCCTGTGGGAACATTCTGTTTACTGTCGGCAAAGTGGAAGCCTTTCAGCTCCATCTGAGAGGACTAGAGAGGCCAAGAAGCAACAAGCTGTCATTTGATGACCACAGAGACAGCCTGGCCCTTGGTGAACCCCCTGGGCGGAGCTAGCGAGGGTCATGAGATTTCCAGCAGTGCCCTGTAGGGAATCTGCAGCCCCTCCATTCTAATCCAGGCCCAAAGAGGGCTTCTTCTCAGGAGGAGGGACATTTCAACGTCTTTTAAAAGAGGCTCAGGAGAGCTACTTGTGCACAACCTGAGGAAACCAGCCATCCATGCCAGGAGCATCACTCAGGTATCATCCCAGCAGAGCCAGAGCAGGACGGGCAGTGAGGAACAGAGACTCCTAACCCTTGACCCTAGACACACTCAGTCAGAATCTCCAGGACTTGTATCTGCTGTGGCTCCACTGGAGGGTCCTCAGGCATTCAACTGGGGCATTCATTGGTCGCGTGAATGTTCCTTCTTTTTATTAGTGGCTTACACATAAACGAAGGAGTTCCTGATGTTTAGAATTCAAACACTTCAAGGCACAGGAAAACTTGTCTAGGGAGACCCAGAGACCCAGAGCCTGCACCCCAATCCTGTAGCACTTCCCACCTCAGTGGTCCTCAGCTAACTGGGAAGGGCTAACCAAATCCCTTTCCCTGGGATCACAGGTGGAGGGGGTACACCTTTACCTCTCTGCTGGTGTTCAAGACTGGTGGCTGGGACCCAGGTGGAGGAATCCTTCGGGGGGCCCCGACAGAGAGGCTCTGCCCTGGTGGCAGCTGGATGGACTGTGGCAGGATGAGTGGTTGCTGCCCGGAGCCATACCGAGGCAGTGGCATGGTCAGCTGTTGGGCAACAGGTCACAAAAAGGAACAGAGGGTAAGCACGTGTGCAGACTGTACTTATCAATGATGCTTGTGTGTCTCCTCTGTTCCTGAGCAAAGGGCTATGCGTACCTTCAGTTCTCAATATAAGGTGTGGGGGAGCCACAGGGCACCCTCAAACATGGCAGGGGCAGGACAGGACAGTGTAGAGGTTCATTGGACATGGCTGCCAGCGGCTGAGCACACAGCGGAGGCAGCAGGACCTATGTGCATGTACCAGCTGTGTGTGTGCACATGTGCCAGAGAGGGGTGGGAAGAAGATGAGTGGGGACATCGGGAAGGCTGCTTAGGGAGCAAGGCCAAGCATGCCCCGGAGGTGAGGGCTGCCCAAGAAGAGCAGCTTTCTCTGTGTGGCACCTGTCTTGCATCAATGCTGGTAGAAAACAAGACCTAGAGGGGTGGCCTGGAAACTCCCAGGGCAGGAGGACGGGGTGGCCCACATTTTGCCTCTCAGTCACTGTTCTCTTCATCTCCCTGCTGTTGAGTCCACAGTGGAGGGTCAGAAGGATCTATTGGAATTACATCACTGAGGCTTGTGGCGCCATAGCCTCAAAGTGCCAAGCTCCCGCTTGGAGCACAACAGGCGAGGACAATTGGACAGCTTCAGGACACTGCCTTGGTGTCGTGCGATCTGACTGTGTACTTGAAGGACTGTCCTGCTGCTGCATGAACACCTGGCCGGAAGACCTAGAGGGCAGAAGCTGGCAGTGCAAGAAGAGCTCCCGCAGAGCCTATGGGTGGGGTTAATGAACAGGTGGAAACTGAATTCTTCCTAAAGACAGAGCCATCAGGACCTGCTGGATCACAGCGGTCAGCAGGGGTGGCAGGAACAAGTATGGTGGAAAGTGGACCAGCAGCAGGACCGGGAGGAAGTTCCTGTCTGGCCACAGTAAGTGGGACATGGCAGAGACATGAAAGCAGAGGTGCTGGCCAGGCACTGCATATGAAATTCCAGTCCGTGGGTGACTCTGGGGCAAAGAAATGAATGATAAAGTGACCAGCACATGGACTTAGAGCCATGGGACCAGAAAGTGGCCCAGAGACAGGGCCCATGGGCATGCCCAGTGTTACAGACTTGGGTGGTGTGAGCAAAGGAGAGGCAAGAAAGGGTTTGAGGAGGCAGAAGGAAAACCAGGCACCCTGAGGCCTGACTGCAGAATGTGATTTGAGGGACAGTGTGACCACTGGGTAAAATGCCGTGATGGGATGACCAGGGACTGGGGATGGAGCTCAGTGACAGAGCTCCAGAATGCACAAGGTTCAGGGGACTTGTAAGAGTGGCCCTGAGTGGGAGAGTGAGGCCTCTCTTACGTTCCAGTGGCATATAGGCAGGGAGATGTGGCCATGGGCTGTCATTGTCCTGTTTCCTTGGTGACACAGAAAGCAAGGCCACAGTGGGTAGGAAGCAACAAGGAAAAAATAGTGAATCTGAAATGGCTGCTAGCAGCGTGGTGGCCCCCGGGAGACAGCTCGAGTGCAGAGTGCCGAGTGGCTCCGAGGGCCTGCCAGGAGGGAGGAAGTGAAGAGGAGGGAGGGAGGTGAAGGACTTGCAGCTGGATCACTGGAAGGACAGAGGCAGAAAGGTCAGCAGTGATAGCTGCACCGGAGCCTTGCACTTGAGGTCAGGGAAGACACACAGCTACGGTAATGCCCAAGTCTGGATGCGAGTATGGACAAGCAGATGCCGCAGTGGACAGGATAGACTGCAAAGCCAGGGCCACAGGAAGGGAGCGGCCCTCCAAGGTGCCGGGCACTGCCCAGAGGTCAGGGGAGAAGACCTCCACTCCTGCATGGGATTTGGTAATGGGAAGCTCGCGTGCGTGGAGGCTGAGTAGGGCACATTCTAGGGTGGGGCTTCAAGGAGCAGGTAGGGGCAAAGAGGCTGCATCCCAACTTCCACGTCAGAGCACGGGGATGGGGAGAGGAAGCAGTGCTCTCAGGATAGCTGGGTCTCAGAATAAAATGGCAATGGGACCGCTCAGAAGAGGCCACGTTCTAGCCGCTGAGGACTGTCACAAGTCAGCACACACAGAGGCAGTTAGGAGGGTAGGGGAAGGTCGTAAAAGAAGGAGGCCTAGTGCCTGGGAAAGTCTGCAAAAGCCAGAAGATGCCAGGGAGCGAGTGAACTGACCTGTGGCAGCTGGGAGTCCAACATCTGGGAGGCGCCCAGTCCAGCAGCCTGGCCAAGCTGGCCCTCGTAGACCAGGGCCTGGTTTCCATTCAGGGGCTGGTAGGGTGAGCCGGACTGGGGCTTCACCATCTCTAAAGGCTGCATGCCTGGGAATGCTGAGTATGGAGCCTTCAAGGCCGTGCCCCCAGAGAGGATCATGGTGCTGGGTGGTGACAGGCTGGGGTGCATGTACACCTGAGACCTGCAAAAGCCAGAAGATGCCAGGATCAGTGGATGAGCACACCAGGGGGTCACCAACATAGGCAAGCCTCAGCATCCCCAGCACCCACTGAAGCACAGATCCTGCTCCTCCAGCAATTCAGGTCCAGGTGGGCCTGATGCTAATGGTCTAGGGGCCACTGTGAGCATCACTGGGTTACACAGACAGACACGTCAAGGCTGTGCCAGGCCAGAAACACCTAATAACACCCAAAACACAAGGTAACAGGCTTAGTGAGGAAGCAGGAGGCAGGATAAGAAGGAAAGGGAACACGAGGCCCACAGCCCCCTAGAGCACAGCGCTGGCCTGCAAAGGGACCAAGAGCATCCCCTCTGCCTCCCAAGCCCAAAGCAGAGGACACCTATAGTCACAGAGCAAAGGAATGGGACAGTCTGAAGCCCAGGCTAGGAGTAGTCTACATGTGAGCTCACCTGAAGGGCTGCAAAGAACTGAAGATCTCCTGAGACTGGGAGACGGGAAGCCCGCCCCGCAGTCCAAGCTGAGCCTGAGCCTGCAGAGACGTGTGCAGAGAGATGGGGATTTGCTGGGCAGCGGCAGCCTGTGAACAGGAGCCAGGTAGTAACCACCAATGCCCTCCAAAGTGGCACCCCTGCTCACACCCTGGCCCCTCCACTCTGCCCTAAATGCACCTGCCCTAAACACCCTGCCTGCCTCCCCTGCTCCTAGGGAAAAACCAAAAGCAAAAACCTGGTAGTGAAGGCAAGCCATGGTCTACCTCTGCACTGGCAGTTTGTAACAGCAACAGAAAGAAACCCTAGCTATGTGTACTCATGGAGGACAGCTGCAGAAACAAGGCCGGGCAAGAGAAGGACACATGCAGTGTGATCCAGTTATGGAAAGACCAACCCACACTTCACTAGAGAACTAGGGATATGTTTCAAGGAAGAGTTGAAGACTAGCCACATCCTCTGTCCTGACCCTGAATCTGCACTGGGAACATCCACAGCCATGTGGAAGTGGGAGAGGGGATGCAGGCACATGGGCTGGGGCTATCTGAAGGCCCAGCACCAGCTTTCAGAGGGAGACTCCAAAATCACTCCCTTACAGCACAGAAAATATATCAATCCTGCACAAAACCAAATATCTGCCTGTTCCAAAACTACCTCCTCCAATATCTCCATGGCTGGGGACCTAGGCCCTGCCCTTAGCTAATTCCCAGCTAGGACTAAGGGAGGAAGACTGCGGGAAGGAACGTCAAGCAAGGCTGGAGCATTTACTTGGTCCTCCTCATCCAACAAATTCTCTAGGTGTCATGACGTGCCAGGTGCTAGGCATCACACAGGGGACACAGGAAACGGGACAATGAGGAAGTGAATGCAGCAGTGGCTGTGCCGGTGCTGCACCTCCCTGTCCAGCCGCCTGTCCTGCCATCCTCACCTGCTGGTAACTCTGCTGCTGAGGTATGGTTTGAGGAACCAGCCGGGGCTGACTTGCAAACACATGACCGTCCAAGTACAGAGGCGGGAGGTGGTTGCCTGGAAACAGAATCCAGGGGGGAGAGAATGATCAAGTCTCCTGTTGCTGAGTATCCTTTCGGGAGATACTGCACATGTCCCGCTTCCCAGCAGACTCTGGGAGTGAGGGTGTGAGCAGGTGGAGGCTGCTCCCTTCTGTGCTGCAGCACACACCTGGGGGCTCAGCAGCAGGACCTGAGCAGGGCAGTGGGCTGTGGCCCACCTTTTACAACCATCACCCACCAACTGCTGCAGACCCTTGGGAGGGCTGTTGAATACAGCTGCCCTGGTCTCTCAGTCACTGTCCTCTTCATCCTCCTGCTATCGAGTCCACAGTGGAGGGTCAGAAGGATCTATTGGAATTACATCACTGAGACTTTGGCAGCTGGTTCCTCAAAATCCCCACTGTTCTCCCTGGGGGCCACAACACAGTGACAAGGATGGCGATAGTAAAGATAAAAACAGCTACCACCAATGGAGGGCTCAGCTGGTACCAAGCACCTTCCAGAAACACCCTTGCTTCATGGGCATGGCTACTCTCTGGAGCGTCATCACCAGCCCACTCTACAGAGGGACAAGCTGTGGCCCAGGGAGGTGCGCTGCTCTGCTGCTCCCTGGCAGAGGTGGCACAGCAGGCACTGGACAGGGATGTGCTCGGGGCTATTCATCCAGCGCTTTGCTTAATCATGAATGGAGAAGGCTTCTGAGCCTGGCTCAGGGGACATAATACCTGGCATCGAAGCAGAAGGGGCTACAGAGGCCACAGGCATGGGTGGCATGGATACTCCACCAAAGGAGCTGTAGTTGACCCCGCTGGAGGCGCCCACCGAGGACGGAGGCTGGATGCCCGAGCTAGCACCCCCTGGAGAGCTCTGCTCTGGCAAACTGGGGGAGTTTTCCCAAGCCTTCCGTGCAGACTCCATCTTTGAAAGCAAGGGGAGGGAAGGGGCGCAAATTACTACCAGGGACAGCAGGGGACAATGGCAATCTAAGCCACAGGGTGCAAGGGGCTCCTCCCTCCTCCCAGTGCAGGGATGGTGTTACCTTTAGTGTGAGATCAGCAGTGGGGAAGGACATTGGGGAGAGGCCAATGGCCCTCTGGATATGATGATCTCGCCGGAGGATGGGAATGCTCTGTGTCAACCCTGCCTGGAGATGGGAAGAAAGGAGACCATGGAACAAGGAGCTGAGGAAGCGAGGTAGCCAGTAGTCTTCAGGTTTGGCCACATGTGCCTGAGACCACGGCCTATCTCCCTGAGACGTCATTTCCTCAAAAACAATCTGTAGAGAGTCCCCTCCACACCCATGTTCCACGGAGCCCTTGACATAAGATAGCTGTATCCCAGCAAGAGAAAAAATGGACTGGCTACCAGTAGGCAAGTATACGTGCCACCTGGACGGGAGATGCCTAAGTCAGGACAGGGAAAGGCTGTGCCTGTCACAGAGCCCTTCAGGAAATGGAGAAGCATGTCCCTGATAATATAGGCTAAAGCCTCCGGTAGAGCCCAGTGTCCCATATCATAGCAATTTGGGAAAGCTCAAAGTATTAAAATCCGGTTAGCTTAGCAGTTCAAACCCATGTAACCACAGAATTTTTTTTGTTCAATGTCTGTCAACGTTCTGCAGCACTGATCTCCCATGAAACCTGGGGATGCTGCCCCAGCAATCCCCAGTTGTTCAGCAGATGTTTGAGTACCCTCCCACCCTGCAGGGAGGGACAAGTGGACAGAGAGGTCAGCACACGGCCAGTGTGGAACAGTCTACAGAGCCACAACTCCCTGCTCCCAAGTGCAGGCTGGAGAGGCAGAAGGTCTACTGCATCAAACACACAGACTCAGGGACCCTCAGGTGGGGAGGATGGGCCTCCAGGAGGACACTCCTGCTTTACCTCCATTCCCCCATGGCTACTAAAAGATGGTCTGCACCAGTCTTGGACACATCTGGCACACAGGAAGATGGGAATCTAAAGAAAGCCAGATAACCTGGAACTTAGGAATGACATTGCTCCTACTGGAAAGTCACAATACAGAGGCACTGTAAAGAGAGTGGACTCCAGCCCAAGTGATCATGTGCCTGTGGCCTACACAGTGGCTCAACACTGGGGCTGGAAGAGAAGCAGAGACTTACATTGCTAGCCAAGGCATCCTGAAGTTTGACCACTGCATTCCCTGCAGGACTAGAGGCAGAACCAGGTGGCAAGCTGAAATCAGAGTCCTAGAAAAAAAAAATGGCACATGGCTACTTAACTCGTTCTGGCTTGCCCTACTCCAGAGGCACACATGAATGCAATCCAGTTTTGGTGACTCAAAACACCCACTAAGCAGCATTCACCAGAACCATACATGAACCATACATGAACACACTGGAGAAAGGGAGCCACCCTGACTCCTCTCCCTGTCCACTGCTGACCTGGGAGGCCTGGTTGGTGTCAGTAAAGCCATCTATGTGGCAAGTCAAGAGCCCCTGCCTCAGCTCCCTGACTGCATACCAGCATTCTTCCCAGTGCAGTGCTGTTCCGCTTCCATCGTCCTGCTTTCTAGGGAACAGCCCTAAGCCCCCACTTTCCAAATACCAAGAAAAAAAAGTCAAATCAAGTCTCACTTTTGGACTGACTCCAAATTCAATGGGTGGCACAGGCAGCACGGAGTCCACGTGAATCTCTACCCCATTAACAGGTGGGACGACTGTCCCTTGCAGCCGCTCAGTCCCCTCTGAGCCCTTTCTGTTTTTCAGAGAACGTTCATTGCCGATGGGTCCTGGTCTGTGCTCCTTGCTCTGTCCTGAGCCTTGTTCTGAGTCCTTGATGGGAGAGCAGAAAGGCTGAGATATACAATCTTTACCTTCCCCATGCCCGGGTGTCAGGGAAGACATGACAACGGCTCCTTTCACCCAGGACCTGGCCACCATGAAGGGGACTTCCAGGTTACCTTTTGCTCAGATTGCTTCTGAGCCTGCTCCTTGTGGCTGTCAGCCTTGGATTCTGCCAGGCCAGGACCGCTCATGTCCTCTGGCTTCAGAGTACCATATGGGGAGCTGCGTTGCGAGGAGGTGGCAGACGACTCCCGAGACTCTGCACTCAAGTCAACACCGCTGTCTCCCTGGCTGCTCTTAAAACCCTGCTGTATGGAGCACACAAGGATTAGAATCTGTCCCCAAACTCCAAAACACAAGTGTCCAGAAGGGAAGCTTGCATGTGGCACTGACACACCTCCCCAGCCACCTGCCCTCTCAAGTCCAGTCCTGATCTTGGCCCTGACCTGCTCCAGTGCTCCATGAAACACATGCAGCCACATGAAGGCGCCAGCCCTGCCAAGCTCATGACCACCACATGATGCATGGTCCTCGGCGATACTGCCAAGGTCATTTCAGTCCAACCAGACTGGCGACCACCAAGACCAGCTCAGGAGGCCCTTGCTCTGGATCCCTACCCGGGGGCATGGGCTGGTTACCCCTTCTTCTATGTTCATGCAGGCACCACACACAGACCAGAGACCGAGGCCGAAGAGCAAGCTAGAGACTTCACGCAGTTCATGGACAGGGCGGAGCTTGGGTCAGGCACAGGGCACACGCACCTCGGTGGAGCTGGGCTCAGTGCTGCTGAAGGCAGAGACGGCTTTCCTCCAGGAGTCACTGGCTGCGGCCTGCACAGGGAGGGCTGCCACAAGGAGGGGGACACAAAGTCAGGGTATCAGAGAGGGACAAACAGTCTGGAAGACATGGGTATGTGGCTCCGAAATCAGAGTTCACAGAAATCCAGTTCCCGGAACTGCCTTTGGCACCCACCCCACCCCAGCTGACCAGTGTGTCATACCCATCCAACCATAGTGCCTGGTAGGACACACCCACCTGTACCCCAGCACTGTGACACATCCACTCCACCCCAGCACCTGGTAGGACACACCCACCTACACCCCAGCGCCCAGTATGACAGACCCACCCAGTGCCTGGTCTGACACACCGAAGCAGCTGCATGCCAGTCTCCCAGTACCGTCTGAGGCTAGCAAATGTGCTTCTTGGGGTTTCACTGACTGTGTTTTTTCAAAATCACACCTGTTTGAATTCTCCAGCACTACTTCTACATTGGCATGTTTCTAAATTTGGTAGTGTCTATAAAATCTTTAAACACTCCAGACAGATAACTGGCTCACAGGCCCTTCTGCGGACCCGTCAAGTGCCACGGACACTGATAAACAAGAACATGACAATCTATTCTAAGGTCCAGGGTCCTCTGAACCGCCCATGGACCCCTGGTCCAACCAACTGATGAGATGTTATGGAACCCTGGAGAAGAGACCTCATGGGAGGCGGCAGCTCTCTTGCCTAGGGAAGGCTGCCCAGGCAATCTGGTCGGTGGGTATTACATGGATATTGTAATAACTATCATTCATCCACGGTACTAAACTTGACACTATCAACGCTTAGTAAAAGATAGTTCTTGCTTTCAATCAGACCTGAACATCAACTAATGTTATTCTTCAATGTGTTGGCACCAAGATTTTACCTGGAACTTAAGGACAGATTGTGTAGTGACAATGAGAGAATCAAAGTGTAGAACCTAGTATCCTGAGTGTGTGTCAGGGGGCTGTGGTCCAGTTGCTTCTCTCTGCAAGCCTTTGCATAAAAATAAGCTGGATGCCTGCAATGCCAGTGCCCAGTGAGGCTGAGGCAGGAGGATCACAGCTTAGCAAAAGCCCATCTCAAAATTAAGGGCTGGGAGTGTAGCTCAGTGATATGGCACCCTTGGGTGCAATTCCATATACAAAAAAAAAAAAAAAGGGGGGGGGGGGGGAATTACTGGAATACAAACATTTTTAGGGAAACACATTCTGTGGTCTCAAGTCTGCCTTTCCATGAGAGCGCTGGGAGGTGCTCTCTGGGTTTTCATTCTGTTGGGGAGGACTCACTCGCTCCTCTCCACAGGGAAGAATGAAGGATGATTAGACCTGACAAATAAGCCCAACCCACATTCCTGAGGGTCAGCTCGTGGGATGTCCTGCTCCGGGCTGCTGGGAATGTGGAACACGCTGCTCTTCCCCACACCACAGGCAAGTGAAATTTTGCCCAACTGGGAGCTGCCGAAGCAAGCAGTGCTAGGCTGGCCATCAACACTGGCTCAGCAGAGGAGCCCAGGAGGGAGCCCAGCGCGAGTGAGGCCCCACCTACACTCACAGCTCAAAAGCAAGGCCCAGGAGGAAGAGGCAGGCTCCATGCTCTCACCTTGGCTGCTGGTCTCCCAGATCTCAGTGCCCAGGCTGCTGCCAGGCACGGCCACATCGCCCTGTTCCAGGCACAAGTTGTTCTGTTTTTTAGCAAATCGAGGGGGGATACGAGAGGAAAGGCCTCGACCTTTCACAGGCACCTAAGGGGAAAAGGGAGTGATGTAGTCTACCCTAGAAGGTCCTAAGAATGACAAGCTCTCCTAGGAAAAGGATCCCAGTGACAACCAAACCACTGAAATTGCTCAAGATGCTGGCCACTGAGCATACTGGCAGGTCAGCCAAACCCCCAGGAGTGGCGGACTGCAAACCTCCCGTGTGGCACAGGGCTCCTGATCTCATGGCTTGAGGGAAGAGGACTCTCACCCACCCAGGCGGGGACCCTGTGGAGGGAGGAGTCCTGGCGGCCAATAGGTATGACCCCACGTAAGCTTTGAGCCTTGAGGAGTCAGCCCCTTTGTGACCCAGATTCCCCTCTGTGAAATGGTGACGGCCCTCACCTGCTCCCGCGGGCTGCATGGCAGGCACTGGGAGCAACGCAAGCCTAGCAGCTAATTCTCCCCTCTTCCCTGGGTTCCCCAGCCCCATGCCCAGCCTGCGCCTGCTCACCTGCGCAGCCTGCTCTTTCTTTCTCCTCTCCTCCTCCAGGAGCCGGCGCTGCTTCTTGGTCAGCACTTCAATGAAGCCTTCGCCCACCATGGAGCCCATCTCACTCTCCTCCCCAGGGCCAGACGCACAGTTTTCAATGATGGCACCTGAACCAAGAGAAGTTGTGGTTTCCATGAATCACCCAACTCTACTGCACCTGATCTCTGAGGACAGGCTTGGCCCAGAAAGTTGGGCAGCATCTGGCTGGACGCTACCAAGGAGCTCCAGCATCCACCACAGCTATAGAGACCTGGCCATGGCCGCACCTCCCACCCTAACCCCTGCAGTCTCACCCAGGACAGCTTGAGCACCACCATGGTGAGAAGGACACAATCTTTGGGGATGAGGCTCTTACAGCCAGCTTCGCTCCTACCAGCTGGTGGACTTGGAATCTCCCTGAACCACTGGGCATCGGGCTCCCCAGCGAGGCAGTGTGCAGCGCGGGTGGCAAGCAGCTGTACTACTCACCACCACAGCCAAGAACTCAGCCCGGTGCCTGTTCAAGGCAGTTCTCGGAAGTTGACGGTCACTTGGAAGGGCTAATTCTCCCCTTAGAAGAATTATGTGTTCCCACCCAAAGACTACCGAGGCCCTGGATCCACCTGGGATCTTCTGGAAGGATGAGAGGTGCCTAGACTCACTTCCATAGCTCAGGTCAAACTGCTTCCGGGCCTCCTCCTGCTCACTAGCCCTCTGAACGGCCAGCACGGACTCCTTCTCTGCCTTCTTACTGGTGGCTTCTGGACTATCAGCATTGGTGTGTGTGGCCCGCTCTAGGGTGTAAGGCGAGTGGCCATTCCCACTGCTGCAGCCAAGGCCTCCAGGCAGGGCCTCATCCGGGGACCTATAAAGCAAAAAAGATCTGTGAAGTCAGAGACGCCCAAAGGCTAGCAAAAAAGAAAGAAAAAAACCCACAAGTGCACACAGCCTGCACGCACACAGCAGCCTGGCCCAGGTGAGTTCCTTTTTCTAGGCCGCATCAACAGTAGCCTCGTGGACCGACACCTACTCCAAGAAGAGCCCAGCCCACACTGCTTGGGCAGAGCCCTGGGCAGGGAAGAGCTGCCCTCACCACCCCCCTCCGTGCTCTCTTCTCTCCCACGGCCTGCTGCGTTCAGCACGCGCAGAGGGAGAGAGGGAAGGTGGGGCACGCTTCAGACAGGGCTGCCGGCCTTTCTGTTCTGAGCCAGCAGCCAGCAGCCCTGGCCTTGCCCTGCTATGAGGCTCAGGGCAGAGCCAAGTTGGGACTTCTGGGCCCCAGAGAGCAAGGTCAGACTAACGCCTGACCTTTAGGGGTAAAACACCCCCGAGTTTCTGTGCCCTGAACTTCTAAGGAGGACAGGCAGCGTCAGTGTGCTGAGGTGCCTTAGCACCCCTGCACGTCCCCTCTGAGACATGGAGTAGGCAGAGTCAGCAAAGCCACCCTTCCCCACGCAGGAGCCTGTGGGCCTCGAGTGGCACCAAGCACAGACTGTCCACCTAAGAAACCTCTGGTGCCAAAGGAGAGATGTTCCTTGGGCTGCAGGTGGCTCCTCCCAGCTGCTCTGGCAACTTCTGACCACACCAAGGAAGTGGTAGAGAAGCAGAGCTGCTGGGGGAAGAAGAGCCGTCCTCCGTGCAGCCAGAAGGCTAGTGAGGCCTTCCAGGATGCTGCCCAGCTGTCTGAGGAGCAGAGGGATCAGGTGGACTGGCCAGTGCTCCCAGGTGCCACATATAGGCAATTCCCTTACTGCAGGGCTCCAAGGACCATTCAGAGGCTGAACCCTGGCAGGGACAAGGCTGCAGTCACAAGGCACGGGGTGGGGCAGGGCACACTTCAGGCTCAGACTGTCAGGCCACAACAACAAGGACACATCGTGAGAAGCAGACAAGCGATGCAGGAGCAGGATGAGACGCTGACACACAGCGGCCGGCAGCGCGTGGCCCGGCGGGCATGCATGCATGGACTCGGGGCTGCTGCGGGGGGGACAACAACAGGGGCCTGGGGTGGTGCTCTCGGTTACCTTTTGGCTTTCAAGGGTGTCCCGCTCTGCTGGCTGTCATAGCGGGGGGACGTCTCACCACCACCTGGCCTAACGGGCTTCTCCCCAAACCCTCCCGGCTCCAGCTTGCGGCTCTGTCTGTCAGCCAGGGGCCTCTGGCTGGAGAAGCTCCTCTTGGCCAGTTCCTTCTTCTCACCCAGACCGGCCCCAGACAGGCCACCGTCCCCCTGTGGGTCGGGCTCCCCTGGGCCCCCGCGCCTCTCCCTGCGCTCGCTGAAGTCGCTGCTCTCAGAGGCCGTTTCCCACTCCTCGTTGGCATGGTCAGAGGAGTTGTGGCAGGATGGGTCTGGGGACCTGCGGCCCCCTGCGCCAACCTTGTCCCCAGGGCAGAGTTTGGGCCGGCCTGGCCACTGGCCCGCCAGCAGGGGGGCCTCCTCCTCTGGTCCCCACAGGACCAAGGACTCCCGCTCCTGCCGCAGCCGCCGGAAGCGCGGGGGCTTGTCTTGGCGTGGGGGGCGCCTCCTCCGGAACGGCCGGTTCTCTGCATTCTCAGAATCTGTAACATGGTCGTCTTGGAAGAAGGACCTCTTGTCCTCCAAGCGGCTGTCCTCAAAGGCCCTGCTGCCAAACGAGTCCGCATGTCGGTAGGAGTCAGGGACGTAGTCTCTGTCCGTGGCACGCCGGGTCCCACCCGTGTCGGCAGGACCGTACTCCTGCCAGGAGCCGCCCGGGCTCCTGCTCTGCCAGGGGACCGGCTCCTTGGGGGCGAAGGCCCTGCGCCCATAGCCGCCGTTGCTCAGCCTGGGCGGGAGAGCACGGCCACAGGCCCGAGGGCCCCGACCCTTGGCCTCCGGGCCGCTCTGGTCCTCGGGGTACGCCTTGCTAGAGCGCCAGGAGTCCGTCTGCAGGGCGCCCTCCTCCCGCCCCAGGAGCGAGCCCTCCGTCCCGCTCTCCGAGCCCCTCTGCCGGCGCCGCTTGGGCAGCTCCTCATACTCGGAGCCCTCGCTATGGGTCTCGCTGGCGATGCGCCGCCGCGGCTTGGCTCTGGGGCTGTCCTCTGGCTGGGGGAACTCCCGCAGGCCCCGACCGCGGCCACTCCGCTGGCTGCTGCTGTAGATGCCGCGGGCCCCCAGGACGCCCCCGCCACACAGGCTGCTTCCATTTCCCCCGGCTGGCCGACCTCGGAAAGTGAATTCTCTGAAACCTCGGCCCCGGCTGCGGGCCTGCCCCCGGCCCCCAAAGGCCTGCTCCTCATCGATGAAGATCCAGTTGTTTCTCTTGGTGGGGGGAATGTCGCTGTTCTCTCGGGATGGTCTGGGCTCCCAGGCCTTGTCAGCCTTCTCATCCTCATCCGCATCCCATTTGCTGGCCTCGTGGCTGGACCCAGCCCGGGTGGAGGCCTTGTCCTCCAAAGTGGAGGGGGAGGCGTTGGCCAGGGCAGGGTCGTTCTCTTCGTCCTCATCCTGCTCAGGCTTCTCTGTGGCCAGCCGTGCACTCTCTTCCCCGAGCCCCCGCTTAACCTTCTCTAGCTCCTTCTCCTTCTCCTCCACTTTCAGGGCTTTGAGGACCGGTTTTTTGATGGGCCCTGACCTCCGGGTCCTGCCTGGCTGCTCCTGGTGCTGGCCACTGGAACTCCGGGGCTCAGGTGTCCATTCAGGCTCTGGGTCTGGCTGTTTGTCAGGACTCCCTTCCTTCTCCCAGGAGGCAGCATGGAAGGACGGCTCCTCCCGGGGCGCCTCCTGCTCAACACCCTTGGCTGTGTCGGGGGCCTTTGGCTGGTGGCCAATGTCCCAGCTGCAAAACTCTGGCTTTTTCTCAACTGGGACAAAGTCAGGCTCCAGCGGGGGACGCCTGAGGTTTTGGGCGTGGCCCCCAGGAGCGCCCGCCTCCTGAACATTTTCTTGGGGTGGAAATAAAAGCTCCTGGCCTATTCTTTGAGAAGAGATACAGCTGTCAAAGTCTGCTTGGGCCTTCTTGTCAAAAGCACTCAAGTACTCCTCCCCTCTCTCCTCAAAGAGATGGCGCTGGGCACTTACACCCCCTGACCTTCCAGGGGAGGCAGAGTAAGAGCTTTCATTCCTGAAAAGGAACCAGAGAAATCAGTCAATGTGATTGGAGCTGGGTTCCTGGCTTCCATGCTGAACACAAAGCTCAGTTTCAGAAAGAAAAAAAAAATGCCTTAAAAAAGAAAGAAGAACACAGCAAACACTGGCTCTATCTTTAAACACGTCTTAGAGCGGCTGGGCCATGGGGCCCTCCATGGCCCCTGAAGTCCGTGAGCGCAGAGAAGGCAGTGGCCACTGGGCAGGCTCAGCTTGCCACCCGGAGACAGAGAGAAGCTGGCGGTCCCCTGGAGCAAGCTGGAGCCTGGGAGTCAGCTGGAGTCGGGCCCTGGGCAGCAGGGCTAGCCCTGTTTACTCACCAAGGGGCAAGCCCACACCCCTTCCCTCGACCTGCCTGTCTGTGAGGCCCTCCCCGACTCCACATCCAAGACTGGCAGTCTGGGGCTCCTGCTGAGCCTTCAGCCCCCATCAGTAAAAGCCGTTCACACAGTATCCAAGCACAATCCATACCCCTTCCCGCCTCCCAAGGCAGCATCTCCTGGGACAGGGCCTTTCCCTTAGGACCAGAGAGCTGTCCTGTAGCATCCAGGCAGCGGGAGCAAGTGTCATCTCACCTGACATGCACATCCACAGGCAAAGTGTCGCTTGACTTTGGGTGGGGCAATGAGTAGCCCTTGCTCTGCAGCGCCAGGTAGCCCTCTGGGCTCCAGACGGGAGCTGGATCGATGGCGGTCACTTTTCTTTCTTGGAGTGGGGGCACACAGCTCTGATCTTCAGAACGACATCCAGTCCCACTGAGGGACTCTTGGGGCATCATGGGCTTCATCAGTCCTGGCCAAGACAAAGGACAATTCTGAATCATGTCATTTAGAAAGCCCCATGGCAACCAGCCAGCCACGTGGAACAGTAAGTCTCTCGGCCTGCCCCTGGACACAGCACCCCACTCCAGAACAGTGGCCTTCACTCTTTTCTGACCAGGGACCCTGAGGCTACCTGACCTGTTCAAAGACCTGCAGAGACAAGCTGAGTTCTCAGACCAAGTGCCTGTATCAAAGGGTAATAAAACTGGGACATGCAAACTGGAAATGACAAGTGGAATCCCTCAGTGCTAACCAGAGGCCATGGGGTCAGCAAGCTGAGGAGTGCTGTGCAGCAGAGATGCTTGGAAGCTCTCTAGTTCAGACCTAGGCAGACGAGCCACATCCCAGAGAGCATGTGAGAATGGCAGCCAGCGCTGTCTACTTCCGAATCCTTGCAGGAAGATTTAGGCTGAGTTTATTTCCTTTTATCCCTAATTCCAAAAAGGATGGCAACACTACATATGGTGTATGGGGAGATTTTGGGAATGCGGTGAGGGAGGAGGGTGGCAGTTGAAAAATAACAAAAAACTGTTAACTTGGGCTGGGATTGGAGTTCAGTTCATGTTCAAAGCGCTTGCCTAGCACATGTGAAGCACTGGGTTCGACCCTTAGCCCCATATATAAATAAAATAAAGGTATTGTGTCCATTTACTATAAAAAATGTTAAAAACAAAACAAAAAAACTGCTAACTGCCAGATTGGACCAGCATATAGGTCCCACCAGCTGTAACTGGCTGGGCACCTGGACGAATCGTGCCTCTCCCAGCCTCTGCCCATGCCTGTCAGGTGGGGCAGTGGGGCTGGCACAGGTGCTGCCCAGGTCTGGGCCTACATCTGCAAGGAAACAGATCTGACTCTGAAATACTCAAAGCCCTATGACACTGTGGCGCCTGTCTCCTGACTGCAGCTCATCTGGTGAGAAGGTGGTTCAGCATCAGGCCAGCAGTCAGAAGCTCTGCACTAGCCATTGGACACTGCTCAAGTGCTGCTGACAGGGGGACTCCAGCACCGCTAGTCCGATTCAAGATGGGCGGGATTCCCTGGAAACCCACAGCCTCGTGCCTTGCATCACGCATTCCTCATGAGGCACACATCGCCCTGTCTGTGGCTACACGAAGACCCGAAAACCCCTACTGTCACAAAAGGGCTGGGCAGAATAGATCAAATGTTCTGCTTGCAGAGCTGTGTTCACAAGAAAATAGTAACTTCCAGAAGCTGAAAACCAGAGCTACGAGTGCAGGAGCTGGAACACCCTGAAGAGCAGAAAGAAGGGCAGCTCAGCCTGGAAACCCTCAGGCTTGGTCTTCAGCACCCTCATAGGACAAGGAGTGCAGATGGAACCTGCTCAAAACAGAGACCCTCCAAAGTGCACCTGGACGAATTATGCCTCTCCCAGCCTCTGCCCATGCCTGTCAGGTGCACTGGAGAATGTGTGATTTTCAGCAGGGCTGAGTGCCTGGATCTGGGCAGGGAAAAGCACTCTCTTGGAATTCAGAAACCACATGGCTGCTTCCATGGGGATCTAGGCAGAAGGGGTCCAAATTTCTAACTCCCAGAATAGTCCAGAAACCTGCCATCAAGGGTGGTTCCAGCTAAAGAGACTATGGAGGGACATGCCCTCAACCCGATTCCACACTGCTTCCTGAAACCAATCTAGATCCAAAACCACCAGAACACGTGTGCTGAGTATTCACCACGAGCTCACAGTGAGTCCTCAAGACTTCAGACAGCACAACCGTCTGGTAATCACTAGGAAATCACATTTGAAATAATTAAGAACATAAAAGGAAATTTTTTAAAAAACTTAAAAAAAAAAAAAAAAAAGAATACAAGGCTTATGAAACAAATTCTAATCATAAAAACACACAGTCACTGAAATTAAAACTCACTGAACAGAGCTGGGGCTGTAACTCAGTGGTAGAGTGTTTGCCTAGCATGCGTGAGGCACTGGGTTCGATTCTCAGTACCACATATGAATAAAATACAGGTACATTCACAACTAGAAAATATTAAAAAAAAAAAAAAAAACACCTCACTGGACAGTAATAAAAGTAGACAGACTCAGCTGGGGAGAGAAGTGTCCTGGGAACAGCCAGGGGCTTCCTGGAAGGCAACAAAGGGGTAACGCCTGCTCATTTTCACTTTCTCTGATTTAAGACACTTAAAAGACAGCATGGAAGGTACATAATAAACCTAGAGCAGGACCTAGAAAGAAAAGATAAAAGGAACAAGGAGGGTCTGGATGTCGCCCAGTGGTAGAGCCCTGGCAGATCACATCAAGGTCAGGACCTAAGTGCTACGGGCTACCCCAGTACCAGAAAGTAAAGACCTAAATACAAAGAAGAAAAAGGAACGAGGAGAGTCAATAACTTGAAGCAATTATCAGAAGAGAATCTTCCAGAAGTGGGGAAAGAGGTACACCTTAGATTCAAGCACAAGGACTCCCAAGCAGAGTAATCAGAGAGGTCCACCTGAACACAGCACATAGTGACAGAACCAAGGACACCCAAGACAAGACAAGACCTCGAAAACAGCCAGAGACAATACAGCACAGAAGACCTAAGAATGGATCAAGTTTTCAGCAGCAAGAGGAGCCAGAAGAAAACAGGAAGATCTGCACAGCACCCAGAGGAAGAGCACCCGCCTGCAGCTCTCTGTTCAGGCCAGCAACCCGAATGGCAGAAGACTGTCAGAGATGACACAGGCCCACCCCAGGTGAAGAAAGGCCATCGAGACAAGGGAACACACAGGCCCAGCTCAATAGCACAGAGAAGATGACAAAACAGTAACTGCCGGTGTGGGCACAAGAATAGAGACAGAGGTCAGCAGGTTCAGATGAAGGTGGAGACACCGAGTAGACCCTTCTGTAGGTCAAGAGGGCACGATAGGATTTTCTTTGGGGGGGGGGGGGGGGCAGTGCTGGGGCTGGAACCCAGTGTCTCACACATATTAGGCAATCACTCTACCACCAGGTGTACCCAGTCCTCATGTTAGGATTTTAATGTCACTAACATAAGAAACAGAACGTAGAAGGGAAACACACACACACACACACACACACACACACACGGAAAGTGGGATAAGCGGAATGCATAAGACAGATTAATGGGAAAATCTAAATATAAAATTTGAATAAATGTAAAGGGAGCAACTTTGGTAGTTAAAAGCCATAGAATTTTCAGAGTAAGACCATATAGGTCTTGTATACAAAAAGTTATGCACTCCCTAGAAATAAGGACTCAGAGAAATGGCAGCAAAAAACTGAACAAAAGAGACTCTAAGTTCTAATCAAAAGGAAACTGATATCATCGTGCTACTATTGGACAAAGCAGATGGTAAAGGCAGAAAAACACCACCGGAGCAGGTGGTAGGTGACAACAGGAATAGATGTCATTCCACACTCTGTGCCTCCAAAGACGGACACTGCTGGAGAGTCCGACAAGTCCACGGCCATATTGGGAGCTTTGCTGTTGTTTTCTCTTTTCTCTTTTTTTGTGCTACTGATTGGACCCAGGGCCTGATACACACTCACAGGCTCTACCAATGTACTAAGCCCCCAGCCCCTGGTGCAGGGTGATTCTACACACCTTTCAGTAACTAATTAAGGAGATAAAAAAATGTAACGCAAGAAGCACTTGTACAACACAACTGGCAAGCTCAACTGAACGGACTCATCCAACAGAACACAGATTCTTTTCAGGCAAAAAGAATAAAGAAGAAAACAAACAGGAAAAAATTAAAAACTGACTTTGTAACAGCCTACAAAGAAAACCTCAACAAATGTCAGCCAACCGAGAGTGGGCAACAAGGGCAAGCCTCTGAACACAGTCTGGTTTCTTATCTGTTTAAATGATGTTTTACTGGAAAACAATCAAATGCACTCATTCACGATTTGCCCATGGCTGCTTCTTCCTACGACAGCAGAACTGAAGAGCTGACCAAAGCCCATGACATGCGATGCCTGGCCACAGGCGAGAAGTCTGCTGGCCCCTGGCCCACATCAGACCATCATACCTGGCCACGACGCCGCAACATCATCTTGAAAGTCAGAAATTATTGAACCAAGTGTCCAACACAATCACTTACAAGATAAACAGAATAATTTCAAGAGAAATAAAGCGGTAGAAAGAAGAAAATGATTAACTAAAACCCAAATAAGATAAAGGAAAAATAAGAAACCCCAATTCTGATTTTAAAAAGGCCTTAGACAAACCCTGGGAAAGACCAATGAAGGAAGAAAAAGAGACAATATGCAAAGACAGTGAGAATCGAAAGGGACTGTGTGAGGCAGCAAGACCTCAAAATCACTTTGAGCCATTTAAAATGCGGGGTCTTGCTTTCTTCCGGTAACTGTCCAGGACAGGAACACAACCTTACCTGCGCTCTGCAAGACACAGACCAGTCCTGGAGGCCAGAACGAACACCAAGGGCCTCGCTCTTGAGATGCCACCCTAACCACCCACTGTCCAGCCCCGTGCTCACCTGAAGGGTGCAGGGCTGAGGGGTAGAAGTCCACAGGGGTCCGGGTGGGTGTGATCCGAGGGTCCATGTAGGAAGGCATCATCATCCACCTGGGGTCGAAGCCCAGCATCTGGGGGTGGTGCGGGTAAAAGGTTCGCTGTGGGTGGGAAGGCGGGGGATACACCGGCTGCCAGTGTTGCATCTTGTACAGCTGCTCCTGACGCAGAAGAGAGACCTGATCAGACAGGGGTAAGCGACCATAGTCTCCAGCGTTCTGGCATGTGGCACAGAAAGCCCTCCAGGAGGGAGGAGACAGGCAGCTGCCTGGAGGGGAGCCCCAACAGCACAACCATCAGGCTGGAGTCTCCTAGGGCTGGGTGGGCAGTCGTGCCTACCACAACAGGGGCCAGGTACACTGGTGCTGCCCTTGACACATGAGGCTTCCATGTAGATCAAACGTCCCACTGAAACTGACCAACAGACCAGCACACTTCCCACAGGACCCTGGTCTATAGCCACGACCCAAGGACGGCCATCATTCCCGTCCCAGTCCCATCCTCTTCACCCATCCTCTACTCAGCAAGGGTCATCTTTCGCACCCAGCCGTTGGCTCTGAGCTTCAAAAGCACCTTCAGCGGTCCCCCGTGCCCTACAACCACTGACCTACCAGGGTACAGGTGACCCACAGTGTCCTGTGGGACCATGCCTAATCTGCCTCCCTGGCTTCAACTCCATGACTGGCCCCAGCTCTCTGCTCCACACAGCTCTGCCTGCACATGCCGGGCCATGGAACATTCTAGGCCTGTCTGTCCCTAACTCTGGGTCTCCTTGGGAGGCCACCAAAAGACCCTTGAGCCCAGGCCCATCCTCTGGTCCCAAAGAACCGTACTTCCTGCAGTGCTTGGGGTTTGCAGGTGTGTCGCTGAGCTCCCTAAGTCACGAGCCCAGAAGGCCTGGTTGGTCTGGGAAGAGGAATGAACAGCAGCAGTGACGGAGGGTGCTGACTTCCCCAGTGAACCCTGAGTCAGCAGCCCAGCAGGACTCATGGCAGATCCCAAGGATGGCCTGCCCCACAGGCTTCCAGCACATATCCTAGACTCTGCAAACCAAAGGCCACCTGTCCAGCTGGCTGTCCACTGGCACTCCCTGCACCTCTGAGGAACACTTAAGAAACAGAGCTCAGCAGTCAGGAGACTGGAGCTCCGACTCCAGCCACACTGCCTGCACCCACAGCTCCTCCTGTCTCACACAGCTCCCCAGGGGGCCAACCAGCCAGGCTGCCCTGGTGCTTGCAGGTGTCCTTCTACCCTCAGGAAGGGTTTCCCCACCACCGTCCTCCCTACTCCCCGTGAAGAATTGCCTACAGTCACTGTGACGGCAGTGTTTTGGCACAAGTAACTCCAGGGATCTCTCCCAAGGATGTTCCTACTCCAAGCCCATGGACTACTCACAGGTCAGTGGGGCCCAGAGACGCTTCCTGAACGCCTGCAGCAGAGAAGCTGGGTTGACGGTTTTATAAGAAATCAAAGGAAATGCTGGGGAAAGGCTGAGGCTGTGGTCTGTTTTGCCAGAGCACACACATTGTGAAGAATCTTCGGTTGATGTTAATTAATAATAATGTATTACACACCCAAGCGCTGGGCTCCCACCAAGCGACTCCTCCATGTCAGCTCAGTTTCCACCCCAGGCTCGGTTCCCAGCAAGGCTGCGAGGCTGCCTCACTTAACAGCATGCTAAGCAGAGGGACTACCAGCCTGCGAGAGCACCAGGGCAGAACTAGCCATGTGAGTTTCTCCAGGGCCCGAAGCAGGTCCCCTTTAAGGTTTACAAAAGGCTGACTGCGATGGTGCTGGTGTTTCTCAGTTCACAGGCATCACTGTCACACCACACGAGGCTCCTGCTGCCACAGTGAAGCAGTCTTTGCCCTTCCTGGATCACACGTGGAGAAGCAGGGGCTTAACAAGCCTAGCCAACCAGGACACCACGGGCCACAGCTACATGTGACTAGTCAGGAACCGCCACTGGCACAGGAACCCGACACTCAGGAACCCCGTCCCACTTGACAGCTCCTGGTACAGCCCACAGCCTCTGTCCTGGAGGACCCCATGGGTCCCCAGCGTGTGAGAGGTCGCTGCTCTTCAACCTAAGCCAGTGGAACTCAACGTGTACCCCACTACCTCATGTCCTAGAAAACCACAACAAGGTGGTATTCATTCGGGGGGCACCTAGCACTGGGAAGAATAATGGTGGGGTGGTCTACAGAGTCACAAGTTTGGAATGTGACCCCTGCACGACTGTGTGGTAGCGGGATGCATGAGGGCAACAGCAGGATGCATGAGGACACGGGAGGGGCCATGGCTCGGTGCTCACCTGCTGCTGCTGCTGCTGCTGCTGGCGCTGGAACCGTGGAGGAAGGGACTTCTGATACTTGCTGAATTCCTGTGCAGGGGACGCAGACTCCCTGGCCTCCTCCTCACTGCTGCTGCTCTGACCCACAGCTGGGGAAGCTGTGCGTGCCTCCTCTGAGAAAGTGGAGGGGGCTTCCTGGGCAGGGAATTCTGGGGAGCCTAGAGAATGAGCAAGCAAAGAGAAGCCACAATGAGCTCACAGCACTCAGGTGACCAATGACTGAACAGCAAGTGCTTCTCTTGTGGGCAGGAACATTCTGTGCAGGACTCAGTGCTGGGCCCAGCCCACACTACATACTCCTTGGGCACCAGCTCCTGGATTACCCACAGGACACTGTGAGCGAGCTGTACCCACAACTACGTTAGAGATGGGGACAAGGACCAGGAGGTCAGCGGACGTGCATGTGATCAGAGTCAGCTATGAGCGGAGGTCTGATAGAGGACTCTGGTAGCCCGAGAGTGGCCGTTCCCCAAACAGGACGAATCCCCCATGTCCACAGGTGGTGTGACCTGGGCACAGGTTTAGTTTCTCCTTTTGTGTTCCCTCCTTTGTAAGGAAGGACAGCAGTCACGCCCACTCCACAGGACTCATGTGAGGACCGAATGAGACAGTGAACAGTGCCTGCCCAGGAGAAATGCTCCCCGCAGTCTCTCTACTGCCCCTCCCCGAGTACTGAGACTGTGAAAGGAGAGCAGAGCTGGGCGCGGTGGCACACGCCTGTAATCCTAGCAACTCGGGAGGCTGAAGTAGGAGGATTGAAAGTTCAAAGCCAGCCTCAAGTCTCGAAATAAAAAATTTTCAAAAGGGCTGGGTATGTGGCTCAGTGGTAAAGTGCTCCCTGGATTTAATCCCTGGTACCAGAAAAAAAAAAAAAAGACAAGACAGAAGAAAACTTGATTTCTCTGAGCTTCTTGGCCAGGGCACATGGCTACCAGATCAAACATTTCAGGGCCTGTGTCTAATATGGGCCCCTGTCTCCTAACAAGAGGTGACATGAGGGGACTGAAGGAGATGACAGAGACACAGCTGGCTTTCCTGGAGAGCGCCCCCTACTGCTACGTCTGTCGGTCATGCAGCACTGTGCAAGCTCTGGCACAGGGAGAATGCATTCTAACAAGAGGTGGGCTCCTCCCCTCTGCATAAAAGGACCCTGTGCTTTATGAATGTCCTTTATCATCTGTGCCTCGTGTAACTGCACAGTAATGGTAACAGCCACAAGAATGACAAGAGGGAGACTATCAGCAAGACTACTCAGGCCTTCCAGACACTCCCACCCAGCACCATCCCCCGCCCTGCACATGTGCAGCATCTCACATGCCCCTCAGCATGCAAGCAGGTGCCACGCTTTAGAGAGGCGAGGCATTTCACCAGCTAGATTAAGAACCCAAAACAGGACCAGACCCAGGCACGTGACCCTGGCCTCTATTCTGGCGCTTTCAATGTAATCCAGCCCTAGCTACAGGCTGCTAAGAAGTCGGAGAATGGGAACAGCAAACCACTGCCCAGTCCAAGGTTCCAGCTGGCGGGAGGACCTGCCTCTTACCTTTGCAGACAGCAGGGCCATTTTCTTGTGGGGGGGCCTTCTCGGTGCCTGGGGACCGAGGTACCTCCTTCTCCACCTGCTTCTGGGCCTCGCTGGCCTTCTGGGCCTCGCTGGCCTTCTGGGCCTGCTTGCACTTCTGGTCTAGCTGTTTGAGCTTGGCAGCGCAGGCTGCCAGCCTCTCCTCCCGGGCTCGGCGCTCCTCCTCTTCCCTGCGCTTTCGTGCCCGCTCCACGGCCTCGGACATCTCTGACTGAATGAACTTCTGCCTCGGGGGTGGCTTATCCTCCTTGTCCTCGATAGACTGTTGCCGGAACACACTGCCCACTGAGGATTTCTGCTAAGAGAACAGAGCCTCTGATGAGATGGTGGGTCACAAACCCAACAGGCAGGGGCCACTGCCTCTGTGGGATTAGTTCTCCTTCCAGCAATCCTTGAACACCTTTGAGAAGCAGCACAGTGGCACCACAGGCAGACCTGGGTTTTATTTACTTATGTTTTAAACTTCTAAGGATGGAAGCCAGAGTCTTCTATGTGCAAGGCAAGTGCAATATCACCTGGACCTGGGTTTTAGTCCTGCTCTGTCCCTGACTATGTTGAAATGTCATTTAGTCATTCATTTGTAAAATGGGGCCAATAAAGGAAGCCCTGGGGATTGTGCAGGTGAAACAGGTGCTCACAAGTACTCGGCTCTGTGGTGGACACGAGATGATTTCACCACTGCCAACAAGCACACAAGACTAGGGTGTCCAAGGGTGCAGGAGTCAACACGCATCACTCCTTAGTCATAAAACCATTCTTCTCCTGCTCCATGAAAATATAAGAGTCCCTGAGTAAACAGATCCATGAGAAAATGAAATTCACTGTGAGACATACAGCTTCAAGTTGGTCTTTATACAGAAATGAAAAAGCTCATCTCAAAGTGTCCCTTTGAGATGCACCTCCATTCCTGAGCCTCTTGCTAGTTGCCGGTCACAGGGTGAGCATGGTGCTACACATGCAGCATGAATATCCTCAGCACCAGGGGGGTGTCTCCCTGGCCTGCAGGGTACAGATGCACCCCTAAATGGCACCAAGGGGGGAGATGTGCAGCCGTACCCCCTCAAAAAAAAAAAAGATGCCCTGTTTTGAATGGTGTTTACAAAGGCGTCAAGGCCACTGAGCAGAAATAAGCAAGAGCTCTGTCGTCTTGTACGGGTTAACTGAACCTCAGTAGGAGGAATAAGCCACATGTGCTGTATTTGAGACATTTTCTCCTAAAACCAACCTCTTACAATTAGAGATAATTACTATAATCAGAAGATTAAAATTCCAAATGAAAAGCAGGAAGGTGATTTTTACATGATATACTCTGGACCCAACTGTGCACTTTCCTTATACTTTGCCATTGAACATGAACCACTGCCTGTGCCAGGGGCAGGGCTACTCACTGATCTCTGCAGGGCTCATACCATTAACCACTTGCTCGCTGGTGCTCACCCACCCTCCAAGTGAACCCCAACACAGCCTTACACTTGGGTTATTCCACTTAGACAATTTCCTAGAAACAGGACCACAAACTCTGTGTCCACTGTCAAGACCTCTGGTGCATCCACTATGCTGCCCTATGGCTATCCATCATTTCATATAATAGTGATTTGGTTAGAATACACTTGGGTGCATAAATTATATAGATTTTGTTCCTGTTGCCTTTTCCAGTTAACTTCTAGCATATGACCAGATTAAAGTGAAACCTTTTGAATACTGAGCTACCCCAATCAATGTATGAGTGAAAATTTAAACCCCCTGCAAGATAATTTCCAGGAGTGGCACTGTATGCATTCTATTTTCACTCTGTTGCCCTATGCCCAGCACAGTGCCTGGCATACCAAGTACTTAATAAGACTGAAGGTAAGAAAGTGCAGAAGGAGAACCCAAATTGAAAATGGCAAGTTCACCTAAACTACTCAAAATAGTGCCTCTTCTACCCAGTCCACAGCCTCCTGAACAATTCAGCCCTGATGCCACTAGCTGTGACCAGGTCATGTAGGTGTCTGGGGCCAGGGAGTCATACTGGCTCAGTGCAGGTGGCTCTAGCCAGCAAGATCAAAGTGGATGGAGAGGTGGCCTCATGAGGGAGGCGGAGCCCAAGTGGGCAGAGAGGACAATCATGAGGAGAGCACTGAGCAGGGACATTCAGGGCACTGTGAAACAGGGGTGATGTCAGAGGGGAGGGCACTTGCGCAGGCAGGGAGGGGCAGCAGAAGGGGAAACCAGTCCCAAGCAGGTGCTGAGCCAGTAAGGATAAAACCTAGGGATAACATGACTTCTCACTGCTGCAGGAAAGAGAACCAACCAACAGAGAGGAGAGGATTCCCTGGAACTGGAGGCAGTCCTGCAACCTCAGGGTTTCCAACAGAGACAGATCCAGAAAGAGCACAGCTCTGAACACGCGTGCTGACACACACATTCCGCGTCCAGGAGAAGGCCCAGGAACAGAGACACCCAATAGCAGGGGGCTCCCAGAGCCTAGATACTGGTTTCTAAACATAATGTCAATCAAAGGAACCAGGACTTCTTGAAGAAAGGGTAAATCCAGGGCAAAGTGAGGTCTAAGATAGGAGGAGTGTGGACTGGGTTATCCTCCAGAAAGAAAGGAGTGCTGAACACAGGCCAGAGAGGCTCCCAAAGCCAAACCAGACAATCTAGGTACCAAGGTTACAAGTCACTGAAAAAAATAAACAATGATAAAGGGATATGCAGTCTTGTTTTTTTTTTCCCCGCAAGTTTCTTGTCAATAACAGAGAAATGAGTAACTCTAAAGCCAAAATGTGGCAGATGCCACATCAACCATGAAATCAAAGCACATGTCCCCAAGGCCAATGTCAAGGCAAGGTCACCAGGTGGAAAGCAAAGAAGAACCTGAGAATCTGCTGCCAGGACAGGAGCCTTAGGCCCAGCACACACGCACCAGACAGCCCAACCTGAGGGATGTCTCACTGGCCTGCAACTTCAGAAGCCCCCAGGCCAGGAGAGAGGGAACTGGCTGAGCACGGGTAAGTGTGACATGTGGCTCTGAGCCAGATTCCCTGGTACAAAGGACCTTAGGTGACAGCTGGGAACGTGATAGCTCTGAGGACTAGTCGGCAGAATCAACACTCCTCCCTGGTTTTGACCAAGGTCACCTCGGAAGAGTGTCAGTGCTCTGCAGCAAGAGAACTGATCAAGTTGGCTCGGAAAAAATCTTCTTCATATTATAATTCCAATTATTCTGTAACTTTGTGATGCTTAAAATAAGCAGAAGAAATGTTTCCCAGGACTTTTCAGGAACCCAGCCACGTTCTCGGTGAAGTGCAAAACAGAGGTCAGAGGCTAGAAGACCTGTTGTCATCTTTGTCTTTGAAACTCTGGGCAAGTGAATTTTGAGAGTGAGAGTGGGAAAGAGACAGGGAGGAAGGGAGAGTCCCAGCAAAACAGCTAGGTGCAGAACCCCCCAGGTCCACAGTACCTGGTAGTCTGGGCCTGATGCCCAGCCATGAAGCTTTCTGGAAGGTGGCTGAGGCTCCGGCACCTTTCGGGCAACACGGGACATACCCACAGCTTCGCCCCAGTCCTTCCCTTCCTCTTGAGTGCGCTTGGCATCAGCACTGTCTGCAGAGCTCAGGGACAACTGTCGCTGCGTTCTCGGGTCCCAGCTGTTCCTAGGACAAATGGTACTCAGCATGAAGTATTCCCAGGCAGTCAAGCATGTCTGATCCCAGCAGTCAGGGGCCCCGGGGAGCACTGAAGCCAGCTGTGTATACACCAATCTCCCCTATCAAACAGATCCCCCCCGGCCCTCTGCACATGAGCCCCCAAACCCAAAACCAGCACTGCCAGGTCACTCTCACACAAAGTTTCAGGCAGGGTACGTGACACTTGTTACTTCACTGACTGCGGAGAGACACCCTGGTTACCCCCAATGAAAGAGCTGACACTGAGCCTCAGAGGTTAGCAGGCTCCTCTTGCAGGCAGGAGCCAGCAACTTAGAGGCAGGACTCTGCATCCACAGACTGCAGCTCCTCCTGGGCTCTGCACAGGGAGGGGCTCAACCAGAACCCCAAGGAACAGAGGGCGGAGCTGGAGGAGGAGCAGAGAAGGAACACCTCGCACAGAAGGGGGCACGAGGGGCTTCACAGGAGGGACAAGGTGCAGCCCAGTGCAGCAGCCAGACACAGGTGCACCTGCAGGTGCCCGTGAGGCAGTCCAGGGCCAGGAAGGGCTGATAGGGACGGTTAATGTACACACCATGCGTGTCTGCACACACACACCAGTAGCAGGCAGGAGCATGACACAAGGAAGGTGCATGAGGAAAAGGTAGAAAGAGCAACTGCTAAGGGCCTCTGACCTGCCCATCAGAGAAGACCTGTTTCAGGCAGGTAAGTAGACACAGTACAAGCACAGGTGAGAGAAAGGAGACAACACTGTCGGCCTCTGGGTGGTCAGACAAGGAGGGTGCTGGCCCTATGGGCCCCAAAGACAAAGAGGAGGACGTGGCAGAGGCAGGGAGGTTCCAGGAGCCCATCACCCATGAGGAAATAAAGACTGGGAAATACATAAGGGAGTCTCTCGGAGTTGGACACCATCACCCAGCTCAGGGAACGCTGGAAGAAGAGCAGGTCTGCGGGGGGCGGGTCATTTGAGCATTCTTGAACTGAAGGTATACTTGGTCACAGCTAGGGGCAAAACTAGGCCCAAAGTCCATGCCTAACTCCATGTCAACTGAGGGACAGAACAACTGTCCTGCTGCTCCCATGAGACTGCAGCATTCATGTCTTTACTTCCAATTTAAATTCTTGGTCACATTCCTCTGAGCGCCATGTTCCGAGAACTGACCCAGAGACACAGCCCAGCACATCAGCTAGTTCATTCTTTTGTGTCTCACTAGAAACAAGTGATTGAAGCTTGTCCCTGGCTCCCTCCAGAAGAGGGGCACTAACAGCAGGGGCTTCAGAGCAGAGAGGGAATAACAAGCAAAAGACTCACAGGCTCCACCGCATGAATGTGCAGTTACTGATGAGAAAACAAGTGGAAGAACGCCTGCCATAACTAAGCACTGCCACCTGAGGCAGGGCAGCAGTGAGCATGCTTTAAAAAAAAAAAGTGCAGGCCAGGCGCGGTGGCCACACCTGTAATCCTAGCAGCTTGGGAGGCTGAGACAGGAGGATCGCAAGTTCAAAGCCAGCCTCAGTGAGGCGCTAAGCAACTCAGTGAGACCCTGTCTCTAAATAAAATACAAAATAGGGCTGGGATGTGGCTCAGTGGTCAAGTGGCCCTGAGTTCAATTCCCGGTACCCTCTGCCAAAAAAAAGTGCAGTGGTCATGTGGCAAGGAGATGGGCAGTTCAATGAGGGCAGAAAAACCGCAGGACAGCCACAGGTATCACATCACTTCAACAGCAGCAGCTGGAGCTACTGACACCAAGATGAGAACTAAAGAATCCAAGTGCATGATGCAGTATTTTCCAATGGGCACTGGGTGAAAGCAGTCCAGTGACACAGGCCAACACCAGAAGAAGAATGAGGAGCTCCAATGAGTGTGGGACCTGGCATCGCCCCACCTCCTGCTGCCCTCCTCCCCAGCACTGGGCAGCATGCTCAAGCCCCTGGAGATCCTGGAGGGAGGCAGCTGAACCTAGGTGGCTTTCCAAACTGCCTGGCCACAGAAGCCTTTCTGGGCATGACACCATAAATGCTCCATGGAAGAAGCCGTCTGCATAACACTCGAGAAAACACGAGTCCAGGTCAAGAGATTCAAGGCACAGGTCCTGGTCATGCCTAGATACAAAGCCTGGCTCCATTCCTGAGCAGCTGTCCTCAGATATGATTATCTGCAAACCGGAAATCATATCTGCCCCTGCAATGCCGCTGTGGAAACCAGGAAATGCACCTGGCACAGACCAGCTCACGGCAGCACCAACATGCAGGGATGCATTCCCCATGGCTGAGGTCAGGTGACACTGGATGCATGCTAGGAGCTGGAACAGGGCATCTTACCACTTTGGCCGGCCATCCTTCCCAACCTCTTCCTCCTCTTCATCATCGCTGAACTTCAATTTCTCTGAATAGTCTACTTCTTCGTGGAGGCCTACAACAACAAGAGGGCCCAGGAAGATTTTGAAACAAAATGAGAACATTGGTGTTGCTCACCTGCAGGTGACCGGGAAGGGAGGTCCTGCAGTCCAGCAGGAGCAAAGCAGCTAGGTTAGACAACAACTGTTAATTCTGCTCAAAATGTTTTTAAAATGTTATTTCAAGGCATAGAAAAGTGAGCAAAGCAGGCAGAAACCAAACTGCAGTCTGCCCTAGCGGCACGGAACCTCACTGGGAAATGCTCAAGGCACAGTCTTGCTCCAGGAACCCCCACCCCACACAGCCCGGTGGCAGAAAGTGTTCATTAACTGGCATGTGGGTAGACAAATCGTGATGGTGCACACAACAGGATGACCACCATGCTGGGCGAGAAGCCACTCTCTGCAAGACTCCCTGCACGTGAAATGTGCAGAATATGCAAATCCACCGGCTCGGGGAGAAGAAGAGTCAGTCACCAAGGGACTGGAGGTTGGTGGTACTGCTACAGCACAGGGTGATGGGACAATTCTGGAGTGGGAGCCCGGTGATGTTTGCACCTTATGACTAACTAAAAGCAACCCAATAGGAGATTTTAAAGGGGCAAATTTCTTGTTATATATGAAAATTTGTTATGTGACTCTTATCTTTCAAAATGAGGAACAAAAAAAATCCGATTAAAGGGCAGAGTTGGAGTTGAAAAAGCAACTTATGGATCCATGCTGTCCGCTAATGACCACTTTAAATATAAATGGCTTGAAAGGCAAACGATATGCAACGAGAGCAACATGGGAATTCAGACCATGGGTGCTGACACAGGGCAAGGGGGACTGCAAGAAACACACCAGAGCTGGGCATGTGGCCACATCTGTAAGCCCAGCAGCTCAGGAGGCAGAGGCAAGGGGATCACAAGTTCAAAGCCAGCCTCAGCAACTCAGCAAGGCCCTAAATAACTTAGTGAGCCCGACTCTAAATAAAATATAAAACTGGCTGGGGATGTGGCTCAGTGGTTAAGCACCCCAGGGTTCAATCCCCGGTACCAAAAAAGAAAGAAACAAATACCACTGGAGACAAGGACCTCAAAACTATAAATGTGTGTATGTTTAACGACAGCTTCAAGATAAAAGAGGCAGAAACCAACGGAATTAAAAGGTAAGGATACAAATCTACAAGGGGTAAACATACAGGGTCTGAAAGGTGCCACCGACCAATGTGAGCAGGCTGTCAGTTACAGACCAAGACACCCAGGAACAGAACGTGGCGTGGCTTTCAACCCCTTATCAGCAAAATGGGAACCACATCTGCCCCTGTGAGGCTGCTGCGGAAACCAGGAAGTGCACCTGGCACAGTGACCAGCTCACGGCAGCACCAACAATCAGGAATGTGTTTCCCATGGCTGAGGTCAGGTGACACTGGGCACATGCTAGGAGCTGGGATGGGGCATCTCACACATTCCTTTCAAGAGCACTTGGGATTTTCTCCAAGGTAGATCATTACCCTAGTCATAAAATAAGCCTCTATGAGTTCAAAAGAACTAAAACCATACAGAATATGCTGACTATGATAAAACTATTAGAAACATAGAAATGCCTCAATAATTAGAATGAGAACATTTAGAATTGATATAAAAACCAGTAATAAACCCAAAAGGTAAGTCTATGTAAAGATTAATAAAACTAATAATTCCTTGGCAGAATGGAACAAGAAAGAGAAGACAAGTATCACCAAATTATCAGGAACAAAAGAGGGTCCGTCACAACAGATCCTACAGACATCAAAAGGATAAAGAGCCAGGCACAGCGGATACACCTAAAATTCCAACAACTCAACTAGCAAGACCCTATCTCAAAATAAAATACAAAAGGGCTGGGGATATAGCTTAGTGGTAGAGTCTCTAGGACCCAAAAATAAAAACAAAAAGCCTGGAAATATATCTATATTTTTAATTTCACAGGGTCTCACTATGTTGCTTAGGCTAGTGCTGAACTCCTGGGCTCACAACATCCTCCAGTCTCAGCCTCCCAAGTTCCTGCAACTACAGATATGTGCCCCCGCACCCAGCTTTTCTTTTCTCTTTCTTTTTGGTGGTGGTGCTGGGGATTGAACTCAGGACTTTGCGCGTATTAACCATGTGCTCTATTAGCAAATGAACATAACAGAAGATGCTCATGGCCTCTACAGTGGGAATTATACAACACTGTTGAGGGAATGAAAACCTAATAAAAGAGATTCGCCAGGCTCCTAAAACTGAAGATTCAAAATTGAGGTGTCGCTTATCTGGATATAGACTCAACAGGTTCTAACCAAAATGCCTGCAGGCTCTTTGTAAACACTCATAGTTGGTTCTAAATTTGCATGAAAATGCAAAGAGCTTGAATAATCAACAATGCTAAAAAAACAAAACAATGTTACACTACCTGAATTCAGGATTTCCTATAAAGCTACAGTGTGCAACTGGCATCAAGACTAACACACCATCACTCACATGGTCAAAAGATTTTTGGCAAAAGTGTCAAAAAAGCAATTCAATATAGGGACAAGAAAGTCTCAACAACAAATAGTAGAGGGAAAGTGTGCATCCGTGTAGGGAAAGTGATCCCAGACTGTTGAGCTACAGCCCCACGAAGATGAGTCCAACCTGGACCAAGACCCAAAGCAACAGGCAAAGCTAAAAGACTTCAGGGGTCTTTTTCAACCAAGTAGAGGAGCAGTTCCTAAAAAGGACACAGAAGTGATAATCATAAAAAAGTTTGTAAATCAATCTGCATCCAAGTTAAAAACTTTTGCTTATCAAAACAGAGCTTTAAAAAAAAAAAAAAAAAAGACTGAAATAGAAAAAAAAAGTGCAATGTGAAGTCGCAAAGGACTAGTAGTAATCTAACATGGAAGAAAATGAAGTCACACAGGCACTGGGCAAGGGTGAACCGCGAGGCGCAGCAGAGCACAGGATACCGTCACCAGCCCCGTGGCAAGAGTAGATCAGAAGCGCAATGAACCAGGACGGCTAAGACCACAAGGACAAGCCCCAAAATGTGAGGATGCCAAGCACTGAGCTCCACAGCCTGCTGCACGAATATGACATGGTACAACCGCAGGGAGAGGCTGGCGGGCTATGAACTCCATCGAATTAACTGCAGGCCTACCCTCAGGCTCAGCAGCCCTGCTCGGGGATGTTGATCCAGGAGGAATGAAGATTTCATTCTTCATTTTGTTGCTGTTGTTGCTTTTTCCATGGTACAAGAGATTAACTCAGGGGCACTCGACCACTGAGCCACATCCCTAGCCCTATTTTGTATTTTAGAGACAGGGTCTCACTGAGTTGTTTAGGGCCTCACTAAATTGCTGAGGCTGGCTGGAACTTGTGATCCTGCTGCTTCAGCCTCCCAAGCCACTGGGATTACAGGTGTGCACCACCATACCTGGCATAAAGTTAACATTTTATTTTTTTTTTAATTGTAGATGGACATAATACCTTTCTTTAAATTTATTTTTATGTGGTACTGAGGATCAAACTCAGTGCTTCACACATGCGAGGCAAGAGCTCCACCACTGAGCTACAGCCCCAGCCCAGATACCATTCTTAATGGGACTTTCAAAAGGATAAAACAATTTCAGTAAATCAATACAATAAAACACATCTCAAGCTGAGCACGGCAGTGTACGCCTGTAATCCCAGCAGCTTGGCAGGCTGAGGCAGGAGGATCACGAGTTCAAAGCCAGCCTCAGAAACAGCAAGGCACTAAGCAACTCACTGAGAACCTGACTCTAAATAAAACACAAAATAAGGCCAGAAATGTGAATCAGTGGTCGAGTGCCCCTGAATTCAATCCCTGGTACCAAGGAAAAAAAAATAATAATAATGATAATAATAAAAACACATTTTAGCACTTGGAAAGTAATGACAGATATGCCTAAGAATGATGACTATCAAAAAACAAAAAATCATACAGGGGTGGGGATGTAGCTCTGTGGTAGAGCACTTGCCTTGCATGTGCAATACCCTGGGCTCAATCCCACACAAAAAATAAAATAAAAAAACCATTATACAGGTTTAGAATTGTATGAATCCATTCATTTGATGTTCTACAACAGGCAAAATTAATCTACAGCGAAATCAATCAGAAGACTTGGAACCTCTTGGGTAGAGTCAGGAAGGCCAACCGACTAAGAAGGGACCCAGGGAATCCTCCAGTGGTGAGAATCGTCCATCTTTTCACATGGATGCTCACTGCAAGCGTATCCACTGAACAAACCCCACAGGAGACCCTGTGCTTTTACAATGTAATTAGAACTTAGCTGAAAACAAAGAATCAGGCTGGGGAGGGGAGTGGGCAGAGATAAAGGAATAAAAACAATGCAATGCTGGTACTTCCTGAAGTTAGGTGACAAATAGCTAGAAGCTTGTTCCTTTTGATTTTTAAAATTTTCCATTGTCAAAAGTTCTTTGAGGGCTGGGGCTGGGGCTCAGTAGTAGAGCACTTGCCTAGCATATGTGAGGCACTGGGTTTGATCCTCAGACCACATAAAATAAATAAGTAAAATAAAAGCATTGTGTCCATCTATAACTAAAAATAAATAGATAAATAAGTTCTTTGAAAAGTTAACATCAAAATCTCCCACAGCTCTAAGATCAAGAGTGAAGACCAAAAGAAGATCCAGCCTGCTCAGGAAGTCACCGGGTCTAACTGCAAATGCAGACGCACAGGCCTGAACCCGCTGCCTCCTCAGGGGCCAGTGTGCCACAGGGGCAAGCAGAGTGGGCCTCCAGCTTGCCCGCCCTCCGGCCACACCCACCTGCCCAGCCGTCGTCAGCATCGGTGTCCAGGTCATCCAGGCCCTTCAGGTTTTCGGCATTGATGATGGTGGGCCGTGGTGCCCGCTCCACCAGCTGCCTCAGTGGGCGGATGGGGCGGGTCAGCCCCAGCCTGCTCTCTTTCCTGAGGGGAGAGAAGTCCACATGATGGGCCGTGAACACACAGGGAAGCACAAACACTTTCCCAAAAATAAATCCTACATTGCACAGGTTCATTTTTGAGCTAATATTTACACTGTTTCCTTTTAAAAGAAATACATAATAAGCAAACACCCAGTGGGAAGCTCTGCCTCCCCAGTGCTGAACTCTAGCATGGCCCAAGCCCTCAACCTGCCCCACCCCACAGCCCACACAGCCTGGGGGCTGGAGTGGCTTTGGGTCTGTGCGGTCTCCAGTGTCAGCCCCACCAGGAGACTCTGTGCACTGTACTGTGGAGCTCACTTACCCATCTTGGCCATTGATCTGGAACTGTCTAAAAGGAGCACGGGGTTCCAGGCGGAGCTGAGGAAGAGGGAAGGAGCCTCGGTCCACTGGACCCTGGTTCTCTGATGACTGTGGCGAACACATCTGAAACATAACACCAACAAAGAGGGTTTCTGGCAATGACCCAAATTCCAAGCTCCACTTAAATTGGAATTTGTTCTGAAAAGTGGATAATGGGAAGAAGAAACAGGAAAGGCTGAGGGTTTCCTCATGAGCCCTTCCCCTCTGGCCCATTCCCCACCTGCTGTGGGTAGGTAAGCTTGGGAACCCTGTCTGGGAACACCCACCTCTCCTTCAACTAAAAGACCACCATGCCAATAACATCCCTCACCCGGGCAAGGGCCAGAGGCCACAGCACCTGAGAAGGGTGGAAGGCAAATGCAGATCTGCTGGGAACCTACAAAACAGGCTCTCTGGGCGGAGTGAACCCGGGAGGGAGGGCCCAAGGTGACTTTTGGCCACTGAACTGGGCTCTGCTAGACGTGAATGGCTGAGTGCTAGGACCGCACAGGGGACTTACAAAAGCAGGGAGCATGTCATGGTACGTGGGAGGGTGGTACAAGTTTCCCAGGAACTGCGATGTCCCTTTGCGGACAGGAGGAGCCGGGCGGAGAGAGGGGTCTTTAGAATCGCTGGTACATGCCGAGGAGGGGGCTCCGTCCCCAGCACTGGCGTTCCTGCTGCCCGGCTCAGCTGGGGAGGTGCTCAGAGACGCCGCAGAAGCTGTGCTTCGCCCACCGCCCTCCCTCCAGCTTGTCACATCTGCAAGTTGATGGGTACAGGAAGAGAGAGGAAAGAGGAGGGGAGGGAGGGATCTGTGAGCTCCCAGAGATCAGGGGACCCCTTTATTCACCAAAAAATGGAGGGGGGAAAAAAAAAGAACCGAACCGAACCATCCATCTGGTCTTCCAAGAGAGGCTGGGGCAGACACCTGGCCAGCAAGTTAAACTTCGAGGGAAGTCAGATTGTCAGAGATTTAAAATAAGATCTGCCCAGAGAGGACAGGTGCAGACACAGATTCCTCCCAAATAGAGGTCACACACCCCACAGAGCACAGAACCCAGGGAAATAAAGCCCTGAGAACAGCCACAGACCTACTCAACACACACCAGCCCTGCCTGTGTGGACTGCACTCAGCACTGGACTCCACTACAGCCAGAGCGGGTCCTGCCCCATGCTGCCCGTTGACTAGCAGCAGCCTCTAACAGTCCCTGTGGCACATAGAGCACAGGTAGACCTCAAAGACCGTCTCTCTGTAAGGTGGTGCCTCCAGCACCCAACGAGTCTGTCTGGTAGAAGGTGTGACAATAGCCTCGCATCCAAGGGGAACATTCCAAGACCCCAAAGGAACACCTGGAACCATGGACATACCAAACCTGGACACACACACTTGCCCTTGACAAAGATCAACTTGCCAGTGGGCACAGGGAGAGATGAGCAACTAAAACAGCACACTATAATACTCATGCGCACGCAAACCCTCTCCCTCAGAACCTGCAGTCAAGGGCTGCGGTGTGGCTCCCTGGTACAGTGCTTGCCTTAGCACATATGAGGCCCTGGATTTTGAACCCAGCAAAACAACAAAAACAAAACAAACCTCCAGTAGTAGTTTCAGAGGTGGCTGCCCACAGACAACAAACTGTGGAGAGAAACTGCAGACTAGGGGGACTGCTGTATGGGCTAGGGAGGCACTGGAGGGGTGGAAGGACTCTGGTCAGTCAGCTTCTGGTGAGGAGTTGAAACCAGGTGAGCCAGGCAGCTAGGCTGCTCCCACTTTGCCAGGTGATTCCAGGCAAGCGAGGTCACCCTTTGGGCCACCCACATCCTCATCTTTTCAAATGAGAAGGAACTAATTCCAGAAGCTGCTTCTAGTCCCACACTTTCATAGTCCTACACAGCAACTCATCTGAATTAATCCCAGCAAGACACAATTCTGTTCTACACAACTTGGTTATATATTTGCAGCAAACAAAATAAACCCCTGCAGGCCACTGAAAAGTCCTTGTCCTAAGCAGAGAAGCACAGTGGTCATGGAGTTCACAGGACAACTGTGCCCTGGCATCAGAGTCAGCAACAGGAAAGGCCTTGGGGATTACTCAAGACAAGCAAACAACAGCCCATTCTGCTGCAAGACCTGAACCTAGGAGGTACTTGAGCATCCCTGGCCTAAACACCCAAACCTCAAGCCACCCCAGACCTCCAGGAAGCACCAGCTGCAGCAAGCATTGCCACAGTCCCGCAGGCCCCGTGCCAGACACCAGCAGAGGGCAGTAGTGTGGGCTGGCTGCACAGCAGCCCCAGAGTGTGGAGAGTGGTCTGACTGGAGTGGGCTGGAAGCTAACTTCCCAAGTGAGTCCAACAGGCTCCATTAGGTCTAGAAATAACTGGCTTAGAAGCAAGCTCTGGAACCAGGGACTCCAGTGGGCTGGCCTTGGGCATGTTCTTGATGCAAATATCCAGCATAGCAGACAGACAGGAGGGGACAGGCCTGGCCTAACCCGAAGGCAAGACAGGCGGAGGCAGGGAGGGCCTGGAGAAGAAGTCCAGCAGAACATGGGTCTGGTGGAGGCAGCCTGGGGCCCAGAAGCTCCAACACCCTCTAAGAGGGCAGAAAGGAAGGGGGAGCAGCACGACATGGCCATTCACTTACTCTGAGGGCGGAGGCTTGGTCCTGGCCCATACGACAGATCTAAGACGCCCTTTTCTTTGCCAGCCTTGTCCTGCCCTCCAGCTGCTTTCAGCGTCGGAAATTCCTCGGGAGAGAAGGATAACAGTCGGCTTGAGCCCCTTAAACCTGTGGAGAAAGCCAGAAAGATACAGAGAGCTAGTTGAGCCCAGCATCACCCCATGTCTGCTCTCCTGCTCCACACGCTGAAGGCCCCGCTACCCTGAAGTGGTTCCAAGTAAGCCATGCTGTGGGCATCTGTGCTGGCAGGTGGCCACCTGGGAAGGCATGAGGCCCCACCCAACCGACCCCTGGGGCAGGGCATGAGGCAAGATGTGCCACCTCCACTGGGGACACTATGGCTGCAGGCAGGAAGCCTTCCATCAGCAGCTCCCACCCAGAAGGCACATCCATGTGACTCCAGCAGGCTTCAGCTAGGTCTGGGACATTCAAGAGGAACGTCTCCAGTGATGACAGTCACTGGAGTCAGAGGCAACATTTTTGCAGAAGTAGCAACTCCACCACTGGCAAAGGCCAGGGCACCATGAACATGAAGACTTGGAGAAGAGATTCCACAGAGCAGGTGGGTGCCTCGCCCCAACCAGAACACTCAGGAAAGAACTCACCCCCTGGGCTCCCCTTAGACCAGGGCCACACACACACCCTGCACACACTTACCACCTTCGTGTCCTGCTGGCTTTCCATTCAGCTGTGCCCATGACTTTGGTCCACCTGGCACTGAATTTGTATTCTGAAAAGGAAGGAAGGAAATAAGGAAAGCTAGCTCAGTGAGCCCCATGACTAAGTGTGCAGGCCAGAATGCTGAGAAGGCAGGGTGGGGCTCAGGCAGAGCACGTGCTAGTACACACAAGGCCCTGGGTTCCATCCCCAGATCCACAACAACAATGAAAAAAAGCATTGCGCTGAGATGCTGGCACCTTAGATCCAAGCCCTCGGCAGATACAACAGGGATCATGTTCTGGGCAGGATCTAACAACCTGAGCTCTCTGCACGGCACTTCTCTCAGTGCAGGATCTGCAGGGACTCAACCTGCCTTGTCCCTTTAAAGGGAAGGAGCAGGACAGGGCAGTGACCGGCTCACAGTCACATGGCTGGTTATCCCAACGAGCCACATGCAGACCCACAGGGCCTTCTTCCCCTGCTCTACCACGTTCCATCAGGCCGTCCCTGGTGCCCACACAGAGCGACTCTGCCTTGCTACAGAGGCATGGACCAAACCCCAATTCTTCACATTTCTCAAATGCTGTGCCGCTGCTAACCAAGGGGCACCCAGGAAACCCAGCGCACCTGTCATTCCACACAGCAGGGCCCCCACCTGACAGTCCTCCTCCCCTACTAACTTGGACTTGCCTACCAGCCTCAGCCCTATGGGGCAGCCTTTGCTGACAGCTCAGGAGGGCCAGGCATGCTGCTAGGCACACCCAGCCTGAGTGACCCTCACATACACAGCCCAGCCAGGGTTCATGTCCAGAATGTGGCTGAGAGAGACTCCCAGTTAGGGTGAGGACCAGGGTCTGTGCCCCACCCACCTGAGTGCAAAGGCTTTCAAGTTCCAACTGCTGAGCCCATTTGCCCTTCCCACCAACGCTGGACTCCACAGCCTGCCCCTTTCCAAAGGTCAAGGGCCCCTAAATGTAGCATGTCAATCCCACCACACACTGGATGAGATACATTAAATAACCACCTTTCCATCCACCTCCTTCCCAGCCCACCCTCCTCCAAGCAGAAAAACCATCCTTCTGGCTTTGACACAGAGGTGGTCAGGTCTTTATCTGAGTTGCCCTGCGTGCTTTGCCTGGGTGTCTGCCTGAGGCACATCCACATAAAGGATGTGCCTCAGCCTAATGGGGACAGTGCCATTCTGGCTGGACAATCCTGGGGGCTGGGGAGCCTTCAGATCCAGCAGTAATCAAGGTCAGGATCAGGTCTCACTCTCCTCCCCCACACTGAATCCCACACCTCCACTGGTGTCTGCATCCACAGGGTGACTCCCCACCCGCACCCAGAGGCCCCAACTGGAGGGAAGCCTATAGGACCAAGATGGGGTGCTGATATTGCCAGTGAATTCTATTCCACAAACAAAATAACTAGAATTACTCTGAGATGTTCTGAAAGTTACAAATCAATAGGTTCTTCCTCTACTTCTCCTCTGCATGAGACAGAAGACTCAGTAGCTACTAACAAGAGGGGAAGACAGGATGTGGTGGGTTGTGTACAGTGCTGGGACAGGGCTCCTCCACCTGGCCACAGCCCAGGCCCTGTAGGAATTCTCTTCTACACAGGCCCAGGACCTTACCCAAGTCCAGGGGTGGGGTCTCTGAGCTGGCCTCAATCTCATGGGCTCAAGTAATCCCCCATCCTCAGCCTCCTGAGAAGCTGGGCCTACAGGTACACCACTGCACCCAGGAGCAAGCACATGTATGTTTACCAAGCTCAATACAACCAGGTTGAAACATCGTGGCACCACAATCTCAGTTTCAAATTCTGAGAAAAAGAAAGGATGTTGAACATCTCCATGTCAACAGGCCCCAGTGAATTGAGGCCAAGGAATATGGAGTCTCACAGGAACAGGGTTTTTTTTTCCTCTGTGTTTTTCATTTCAAAGAGCACAGGTCAGAGTTGAGTGGAGGAGGATACCCAGCAAAGCAAGAGGCCCCCCCACCAGCAGGTATGGCAGTCGGGGGATGGCACTGCAGACCCAGGTCACCCAGAGAGCAGCACAACCAAGCGGTCAACAGGGCTGGTGAGTGCCAGGTATCTGTAACATTTCTTCTTCTTCTAAAAAATTCAGACTCCCCCGCCCTCTCTGTTGCCACTAGGTATAGTGTACCTTGCGGATCTCTGCAAGCCCACGGCCAGGCCCCATGTGCCAAGAGCACTGTGACCTCTTGCTTGGTTATGACGTGTTAGAAAAACATCTGAAAGGACCATGGCTGGTTGTCTCCTAAAGCGTGTTCCCAGAGACATCAGTGCTCAGAGGCATTCAGCTGAGAAAGGCTTCCAGGACCATCAACCTGGGAATGCCACCCCCAACATCCCTCCCCTAGAGGTACCATACACATCTCAGTGCTGAGAAGGGCTTCCACAAAGGAGCTCACCTGACAGCTGAGCCCTTCTGTGGCCTGGTACTTTTCGAATTCTTATTACGCTCATGTCAGAGCAGTAGTTTGGGGAAACGGAGCTACCCTGTGTAGGAACCCAAGAACAACTGCACCGGCTGCCTCTGGGGATCCCTCCACACTGCAGGCGGGCTTCCTTTGCCACCACCACAGTTTCTCAGCCACTCCTCAGTCTGCCCAAGGGCAGGGACATGGAGGGCCACAGTGCCGGGTGAATCAGGATGGGATCCTCAGCACTCACCTCCTGACTGCTCGGCTGTGTCGGCTTCTGCAAATTGGAGACAGACTTCTGCAAACCCGGCTGCGGCAGCGACTCCGGCGGCTGAGAGGCCGTCGCACTGGAACTAGAGAAAGGCAAGACCCGTGCTGGGGGTTAGGTGCAGCAGGCCACCTGACCAGGCCCTGTGCTTCCCAGAGCTTCAGGGGGCAGCTCCACACCAGCCACCAGGCCTCTGCCAGCCAGCGAAGATCCACTTTCCCAGTAGACGCCCATGCTGGCAGATGGAAGGGGAACCCAGCTGTGGCAGGGACACAGACATGACGCTGTGTAGGACAGGGCGGCATGCTGCCTTCCTGCAGAGGCTGCAGTCTGCAAGCTGACCACGCACTGCAGATAAGCTCTCGGAAGGCAACGGGAGCCGTGCCCATGAGGAAACCAAGTCACTGGTGGGAGGGGCTGAGCCCGGACCACACCTCCTTGGGGGCAGCGGCTTCAAGATACCAGCAGAGTGCCTGCCTTCTCTAGGCGTATGAGAAAGATGAGTGCTCGTAGTAAAAATAAATTTATACACATATCTGAAACAGAATTTGTCACGATCTCATCCTCCAGACGGACCCTCCAGGCAGATTTTCCTATACATATGTTAACACTGTATTTTTCTAACACAAGTAGGATGGCCCTGTACCTACACTCCCATAACCTCTTCTTCACTTTATGAACCTGAACATTTTTTCATAAGAGTACATATTGATCTACCTTCTTCTTCTTCAAAAAAAAAAAAATATATATATATATATATATCTTTATATTTTTAGTACTAGAGACTAAACTGAGGGGTGTTCAACCACTAAGCCACTTCCCCAGCCCTTTTGTATATATTTTAGAGAAAGGGTCTTGCTAAGTTGCTTAGGGCCTAAGTAGCTGAAGCTGGCTTGGAACTTTCAATCATCCTGCCTCAGCCTCCTGAGCTGCTGGTATTATAGGCATATGCCACTGTGCCCAGTTCTATCGTCGTTTTTAATGAGGACACAATATACTTGGGCCATAATTTAACCAATCTCTAATTTGGTTAAATTATGGCCCACACACAGGTAACTGCAGTTGAGTGTTCTGTACACATACTAATCTTTGTACGCTGTAAGCAGTTCAGTAGCATGTGACCCTAGAAACAATTATTGGATCAAAAGATATTTTAAAGTTTAAAAGACCCTCTAAGTACCCTCTGTGGCCGATGGTCAGCACACTCCTGAGGGCCGCAAGGCGCTGGAGCAGCGGCTTCTGCCCCAGCAGAGCCCTCAGTCAGTTCTCCTCACTGTGTTGCTCGGCAGACGGGCAGCAACCCACTTGGCGAGGAGCCACCATGACCATGCCTTATCTGTCAGCTGAAGCCAAGCTCTGTGCAGATGCATGCCTCCACGTTCACCTCGCCAAGCGGCCAGCCATTCTCAACCGAGGCAAAGCGAGGGCCACTGGTCCTCATCTCACGCCTACTTAAGACAGCGTTCCAGACCCAAGCACTGCGTCTCGGGGCAGAAGGCCGAGGCCCAGGTGGCAGGGTGGCTGCCTGCTCTACCCTCCCTCTCCACACACCCCCCCCCTCCCCCGCAGAGGGTGAAGAGGTGAGTGACACCTGGCCCTCCAGACTTCTGCAGCAGAGGCATTGCAGGCTCCCACTGAAAGGTCTCGTTGCAGGGCTGCAGGGCACACACGGAGTAGGCCAATGGCAACAGTCTGCCTCCACCACACCCCTCCTCTGTGCCAAGCCCTGTGCTAGTGACCCACGTTACCCAGGGATTCCTCACTGCTGTCTGGTCACCACCCCTACAGCCCAGTCCTACTCCTACGGGAAGTAGAGGGAGGACACTCTTCCAGGTTTGGTCAGGCTGCCAGACAGTCCTGCTGGAAAGGACAGGTGGGGCTGACTGCTGAGGCCCCACCTGTCCTGCCAACCAACAGCCCTAAGCAACCCCGGGAGGCGGCTGTCCCAGCTTCCCCAGGCACTTCCAGCAACAGCCCGGACAACTGGCTAGCAGGCTGCGTCTGGTCACGTTCACCATCTGGCTCCCCACAGCGGCACGACAAGGCCCCGGAGACAGACAGGGCAGAAGAACCAGGCTGCTTTCTTCATTCCCCAAAGGCAAGGCCCAGAGGAGGCTTCCCTCCTAGCACGAGTCCTCTCCTCTGGACGCCCTCCTCAGTAGCCAGAGCGCCAGGGAACCCACAGTGAAAGGGCTCACCCGGGTCCTGTGCCCAGGCCCCAGAGCCACATGGAGGCCGTTTCAGACTTCAGCACCATGTTCGTGGCCCCTGAGGCACCAAGGGTGCCATGCTGGCAGCAGTGAGCCTCCAGGGTGCTGCCATGCCCACCCTGGGCAAGGAGGAGTCCGCCTCGCTCCGGACAGCCCGGCCGTGTGGAGTACCAGCAGCTGTTGCCTTCCCCACCTGGAGCTCAGCACACTGGCTTCTCCAGGAACTGGCTCTGAGTCACTGTAGACGCTGCTCTGGGGTGAAGAGTCCTCACCAAATAATGCACAGGGGCACACTGGTCACTGGGAACAAGCCGGCCACAGAAACTCTCCTGTGCCGGCTCCAGAAGTCAGAGAAATGCAGGGGAGCCAGAGCACACCTGGCAATAGTAGGGGAGGGGCCGCCCCACCCGCCCGCCCACAGCCCTGTGCTCACCTCTTTGGGTCGGGCTGCTCCTGCTTGTTTGCCCATCCCGAGCCGTCCTTGGGCACTATCACAATGCTGGGGTCGTTTCCTTTGTTTTCAGACTTCAGGCTTGGCAGGTTTGCAGGCGGCGGCATGCGCCGGGCTGTGGCCACTTTCCCGAGACTCTGTAAGCCATGTCTAGGAATAACTGCAGGGGGAGATGAAGGAGCAGATAGGGGTCACAGAGGAAAGGGGCCAGCTCACTCACCACTCTCCCACCTCTAAGGGACAAGGACAGGCACCCGGAGGCCACTGCAGCCACTCACAAGCTCTGTGCCAGGACTTCAGGGACAAAGGCTGCTCAAGTCTGCACAGAGGTCTCCCTTCCACTAGGAGCTCAGAACACCGGTGAGGAGCACCCCCCCCCCCCCAGAAGCCCTGCCCCACACAGCAGCCACCCCCTGCAAAGGGGATGGCTCTGACCTCATTTTGACAAGACCCACATGATGCCTGGGCTGGAGCCACGCGACACTCATGGAGGCCTTGTGAGTGTGGATGGGATCAACACTTTCCCACCTACTCCAGGAAACCAAAGCCATGAAACCCAGAAAGGTAAACTGAGTCCCATTCTAAAACACTCATGGCTTCCCCAGACAACAGTCCCACCACAAGAGAGTCAGGGTCTCCAAGGCTCTGGAGTCAGACCTCAAGCAGGAGGTGAAGGAGGGCTGTGCCCCACTGCCCAGACACCTCATCTGGCCAGGTCTCAGGTGCACCAGAAGGGGTGCGGAACTGGCCTCCAGGCCGGGCCTCACCTGAGGACCTGGTGGCGTCTACTGGTCTTCCTTTATACTTGTCAAACAGGCTGAGAGTCGAGTACTTGCTTTTCCCATCCTTGCCCTTGGTTATTTGCCCCAGACGATCGGACATTGCGATGAAATGTCATCTAGTAAAGATATTTTTCTCGGCGCCGCTCCCGATCTGCCTTTGGAAAGGAGGTGAGAGTGAGTCGCCAGGACTTGACCCAAAGGTCTGATTTACCTTCTGAAGATCTGAGGACAGCTTTGGGCTCTGTCCCTAGGAAAACACCTTTACCTCTTACAGACACTTGCCCCAGGTGGCCCATGGGCCCCCACCCTGCCCAGTCAGCTGCTCTGTGTGCACTTGCTGGAGCCTACTTCCATGACTGTGTGGAAATGCACACTTGAACACACTCGGTCCTCTGAGCAAGTACAGCTCTCCCAGATGGAAAAGTACACCCTCAGGCCTGGTGGTATGTCCACCTAACATCACAAGCAAGACAGGCAGATCAAACCAGGGAGGCGCACAGCCCAACTACGCCACGGCAGTGCGTCCCAAGGATGAGGAAACCAAAGGAAGGCCACCAAAGTCGGTCAGTTGTCAGGAACATTTGGGAACCTGCTCTTTTCAAACAAAGAACCAGCACTCAGGCAGAAGGCATCTGCCCGGGCCACAGAAGCAAGTTCACAGGGCAATGTGTGGAAAACAGGGTGAGCACCACCCAGTACTGACGAGGGAGACCCCTGTCCCCCAACCTCTCCACCAGCACCTTCAGGTCTGTTGGCCCTTCCCCCCTGCACTCACCTACACACTCTATCCTTCCAAATGCTAAGGCCAGCTATTGCAGCGGGCAGACCGGCACCAGGCCAAGACTGAGGACGCAGCTACCTTTTCCTCTACACCCACCCTTGACTGGAGGTGCCAAAATTGATCAGAGGGGGAAAATCCCCATGTAAAGAATGTGACCTTCTACCCTGTCATTAAGATATGGAGAAGAAATCGACAGTGTTCATGGAGGCACCTGACCATGTGTCCTTACCAACAGGAGCAATGTGCAGAACACCCACTGACAGCACAGGCACCAGGTGGCCACCTCTTGGAATGCACCCCTCAACATTCTGTCCTAAAGCCACGTGGGCTAGGAGAGGTGCATCGTGTTTAGGCAGTGCTTTGCACCCCAAAGTATGATGCTTGAGAGAAAAGTCCACACACAACTGCAGACACAGCACCAGGAGCAAAGATCAGTCACAAGCTGGGCCCAGAGAAGGCGAGACAGAGAGGCCAGTGCCTCCCACCTCTGCAGAATCTGCCCTGCACACACCGGGTGTGCACACCCTCTTTTTCACTCAGCCAGTACTGACGATGTCTAGGCCCTGCCAGGCACCAAGGGACAGATAACAAGCAGTTCATCCCAGGATGCTCAGGGACAGGCAGTGGCCTCTAGTCACAGCGCGCATCAAGGCTGCACCCCTCCTTCAGGGACAGCAGGCCCTCCTCCCCTCATGGTTTTGGTCAGCCTTCCCATACTCAGATCCAGGCCACTCAGGGTGACCGAGGGGAGAGGCCGAGGGTCAGGGAATGACAGGTGTTTCCAAGTGTGTGGGAGCACAGTGGAGGGGATTCTGCTCGCACTTGTGTCCAAACCTAGAGGTGCCAAAGGTGCTACGGCATGGTCAGGGGACAAGCACTCCCCATACCAAAGCTGCAGGCAGTGGGTAGGGACCAGCCAGCTGCAGGAGGGGAATGGCCAGAAGCGGGGGTAGGGTAGAGGTGCACACACCCCTACCTTTAACTCTCCCTTCCCACTGCCGGCTGAGTCTCTAATCCATCCTGCACAAGTCCTAACCACCAGCTAAGCATGCGGCCACACCTGTGACCCCAGCCACTTGGGAGACTGAGGCAAGTGCAAGGCCAGCCTGGGCAACATAATCGGACCTTGTCCCAAAATAGAAATAAAAAGAGTACCATGAGCGAGGCCCTTGGCTCATTCCCCAGCACTGCAATCAATCAATCAATCAAAACACTAACCTCCCCCAGGCTGGACCACAGCCCTGGAGGAGAGGCTGGGTCTGCACTGGTGAGAGAGCCCAGCGCTCTACAGGCTCTTGGTGCAGATCACCTTGCATTTCTCCACTACAGCGGGATGAGGTCCACAGGGAAACGCAAATCAAAACCCAGAGACCACCTCACCCTTGAAATAAGGGCTATCATCAAAAAGACAGAAAATAAGCGGGGTGCAGGTACAGGCTCAATCCAGTCCCCATGACCACCACCACGAAAGGAAAACAACAAGTAACCAATGCCAGCGAGGGTAGAACAGGGGCGGCTCGCCAGGACGCTGGCCAGGCCCTACTCCATGGATGGGACAGGGACACACCAGGACTAACACTGACTCGCTCCAAAACTCGCAAGAGGCCAAAGAGATCTGTAAGGAGTGTTACAGTTCCCCCACGCAGATGCTGATGTCCTCGCTCCCACAAGCTGGGACTGTTACTTTCATATGGCAAAAGGCTTTGCAGGTGTGGCTCAGGTCTTGGGTGGGAGATCACCCTGGATCAGTGGAGGGGGCCCAGTGGAGTCACAGGGGTCCCTGTGAGCAGAAGTAGGTCAGGGTAGCACACTGGGAACAGAGGCTAGAGCAATGCTCTCTGAAGTCACAGGAGGGACCTCAAGGCAAAGAGCGCAGGCCTCTGGAGGCTGTGAAGAGCAGGAAGGGACTCTCCAAGCCTCTGGGAGCAGCAGCCTCCGGCACCTTGATTTCAGTCCCATAAGACTCATTTCAGATTTCTAAGCTTCGTGTTGTTCCAAGCCACTAAATTGTGGCAGTTTGTTGTAGCAATAGGAATGATACACTCCCTCACTGACACTACCGTGTGCCCTAAGGAAGCTGGGCCTGGGACACAACCCAGACCTGCATCCAGCCCAGAGACGCTGGGACTCTCCACAGGCTGGTCACAGGCAGGAGGTGTGTTCCAGAGTCTCACACTTCAGCACCAGGACAAGGGCTGATCCCCGCCCTGGCTGTCACCTGGGCACAGATCACAAATGCTCTGAAAAACCCCCAGCCAAGTCCCTGCCCTGACCCCACGCCCCCTCCCTGCCACACAGGGGGCAGGACTAGATCTGTCACTGTGAACTCAAATTCGGATGCTTCGAATGCTCTTCCAACCAGCCGCACCCCAGCCCTCCAGTCGCATCAACCTGCCTGACTTCTTTAACAGAATGTCACACGATTCTCAAAGCAGAGCAGAAAATACTTTTGTTTCTGTAAATATTTCTAAAAAGTCTTCTTAACGCTTGTTAATCCTGGTTTCTGTCAATCCACTGATGCCAACAGATCTTTCTTTGACTCTGCACTAACCAGGCCTGTAAACAGACGTTAGAGCGAACACAGAGCTCTCTGAGGACAACTCTGAGGACCACCCAGAGGACCACCCACTCCCGCCCCAGAGAACTCTCAGAGACCAGCAACCTGACCCTGCCCCACCCCAGCACCTCAGAAACATTAAAGCCCTGGGCAAAGATGAGCGCCCCCTAGGAATCTAGACTGTGTCTGAGAAAAGGAGGATCAGTTTGCAAGGCCATTTGAACTATGTCCCCAAGTAAGTTCAGCCACCAACACTAACCAGGTACCCATCTCCTTTCAGGTAAAGTGTTCTCCAGCCCACTGACCACAGAACTGCAGGACAATCGTGTGGAGAACTCATAGCCAACGCAGGCACCAAGCCCGCAGCACTGTTCTGAAGTGCCAACCCTTACCCAAGGCTTGTACCTGCTGGGCACCCTGTCAGCCTCTCCAGACCTGTTTCCTCACCCGATGAAGGACAGGCCTGGCCAGGAACTCCTTAAGCACCAGTCTGTCCTAGAACCAAGCACTGCATGTTAATGGCCCACAGCCACAAGTGCAAAGGACTTGTTGTCACATTAGCCACCTCTTCTGGCACATCTGAACCTGGACCCCATACTCCTATGTAGACTTGGGTGCTAACAAGCAGTCACCTGAGTCCCCACTGCCCCAGAAGGCACCAGGCCGCACGGGGCTATACAGGAGGCTCTTCACCCCCACCCACAGCCTGAAGAGGAACGTGACGGGAGCGCGCAGGGCCTCTGAGCCCAGCGCAGGTACACCTGCACCTAACAAAGCAGGTCACGGACACCTCCTGGTTCTCCCACTAACCAAAGTTTCAGTGGACACAACTCTGAAACAAAAAACACACTTGTTGGGAAAGATGGTGAATGAGATGGGCATCATTACCCTAGGTCCATGTGTGACGGCACGTATGATGCGACACTACATCGTGTACAACCATAGAAATGTAAAGTTGTACTGCAGTTGTGTGCAATGAATCAAAATGCATTCTGCTGTCATATATACCTAATTAAAATAAATAAATAAAGTTTTTTTTTAAAGAGAGAGAGATTTTTTTTTTTAATATTTATTTTCTAGTTTTCGGCGGACACAACATCTTTGTTTGTATGTGGTGCTGAGGATCGAACCTGGGCAGCACGCATGCCAGACGAGCACGCTACCGCTTGAGCCAGCCCCTAAATAAAGTTTTTAAAAAACAATTAAAAAAGCATACTTGTTGGGATTTCTCAAGTGCATGTCTCTGCTGGTGTGCTGACCTGGGGCTGGCCCAGCCCACACCTACCAGCATCTCTGCTGGTCAGCTGGTTTTCACAAGCACAGGCCAGGAGCATTAGCTGTGAGCAGGCCTTCAACCAGCTTCCAGGGCGCTGCTGAGTCTATCCATGGGTCAACAGGCACACCTCAAGCTTGACCAGCACAGCCAAAGGCAGGAAGAAAACACGACAAACGCTCACATCCAGGACCCACAGAGGCCTCTGGGCAGATCCCAGCCCATTCAGCAGAGCCTGACTCACTCCAGGGTCCATGGAACAAGAACAGGCCAAGGCCTGTTGAGAGTGTAGGCCAAAACTGGCTCATAGCCATGGCTTTCCTGCCACCTCTGTCCCTCTGAAGGTGATGGAAGTCTTTTTATTACCAAACAAAATCTATTCTGGAACCTCAGTCTCACACAGAAAACCGGAAGAAAAGGCTGAGAATGTAGCTCAGTGGCAGAGCAGTGGGCCTAGCAGTGGGCCTAGCATGGGCCCCGGGTTCCATACCCAGTACCGTAAAAAAAAAAGAAGCACCCTGCCTGGGAGGGGTCCTGCCAGTGTCTCCCCTTGCCCCCTCTCCCCTACTGTAACCCCTACTGTAACCACAGGGTACAAGAGTATTTTGAAATACTGGTGAATGAAAACTGGGTCTACAAATCCCCATAAAGACAGCTTTAGGAGAAGAGTAAATGAAAAAGGACATTTAGAAAGGAACCTGGGTCTGTATGCTTTGGCATGTCATCTAAATGGGCTTCGAGGCCCCGACCCTGCTGGAAAAAAAAACACCAGAAAGATGGCCCCACAAAGGCAAGCGGACACCTGGCCCCACCTCTGCAGAGGGCAGGCCGGCAGGGCAGGTTTCCGAGGACCCAGTCTGCCCATCACAGGGAAAGGCTCCCCGCAAGCTATTTTATCAAAAAACATTTCCGGGTAACAGGACTGATTTCACTCTGCACTTGGGTACCAGCCAGCACCATGTGACCAACCAGGATTGGATGGGCTGCAACTCCCAGGAACATTCAGGGCCAATGACAGTGGCCACAGCAGGCCTTCCTGAGCACTGGGCGCCTTGCTAAGCACTCAGGTACCCAGCCCCCAGCACACTGCAACCACCCTTTCTGGAAGCTACTACTATGTCAGCCTGTTCAACAAGAGTAGGGCATGAGGTTCAGAAAGGACAGAGACGTTATCTTGCCCAAGGTCACGAGGCTGCTAAGTGCCAGAGCAAACATGGAGCGCAGCTGCAGGAGGCCAGGCTGCCCACAGGACAGGAGTCACCCCAGCTCATGATACACTGTCTGACTGTAGATGAGGACAGGGACAAGGACCCCAGACGAGTACATAATTTATGACCAGCCTTCAACAGCCAGATCCTCATCCAAGGCCAATCCGGCCCTTTCACAGGTTTCCGTGATCCTACTACCTTTGGGTCAAAACCATGTGGTCACCCATGGTTAAGACCCTACTGTGTGCTCCGGCCCCAGCTCCGCTGGCTCAGAGCACAGTCCTTGAGAAGACACACGATGGCGAGAGTGTAAGTGCAGGGTGTGAGGTGGAAGCCCCAGCCCAGGGCTGGGGAGAAGGAAGAAAAGAAAGAGGACCCTGCAAGGCAAAACCCCCAATCAGCAGGAATGGGAAGGGACAGCAGGCAGGATAGACACTATAGGAAGCAAGGAGGCTGGCCAAGAAAGGGCACAGTCATCAGATGGGAAAGCAAAGAACCCTCATCATGAAATCCAGGTAAATGGTTCATCAGCCTGCCCTTCTCCAACATACCAACATCTAGCAAAAAGCACCATCTGCCAGGCAGAGTGGTGCATGCCTGAAATCCTAATGACTTGGGAGGCTGAGGTAGGAGGATCACAAGTTTGAGTCCAGCCTCAGCAACTTACAAAGACTCTGTCCCAAAAATAAGTAAATAAATAAAAAGGGGGGCTGAGGTTATGGCTCAGTGGTAGAGTACTTGCCTAGCACATGTGAGGCACTGGGTTTGATCCTCAGCCCCACATAGAAATAATAAAATAAAGGTATTTTGTCCATCTACAACTAAAAATATTTTTTAAAAATAAAAAGGGCCACGGATGTGACTCAGTGGTAAAACACCCCGGGTTCAATCCCTAGCACCAAAAATGAAAAGGAAAAGGCACTTTTGCCTGTGGAAGGCTCCATCATCCATTCAGACACTCAAAGGCTCCTGTACCAGACAGAGGGACAGGGAGGGGATGAGCCCTCACCCTGGGTTCCAGCAGCAGGGGCACCTGATCAATACAGGGCCAGCCAGCAGACCTGGCTCTGCTGGCCACCAAGCCTCTGCTGCAACCCCGGGCCTGCCTGACGCTGTTGCCTGACGCTGTTGCTGTCACAAATGATACATAACCAAGGAGCACGGCTGTGCTCCAAGAAAACCCCATCACCAGGGACAGGGCAAGCTGGAACCAGGCTGCTGACCCCTGATCTAGAGGGCGAAGCAGGTAAGAAAATGAAGACAAGCAATAAAGTGAACCCAACAAAAGGGGTGTCCCACACACCAGGATGTGGGGGAGGGGGCCCGCTGCATTTCCCACAGAAGCTTCTAGAGCCCCCCTCAGCAATAGCAAGACCAGCACCACAGGGCAGTCAAAAAGGTAGCTGGGCCTTCAGGAAGCCACCAGGTGCCCACAGATCTCCTCCAGAAGTCAGGCGCTGGCCCACCTGGACCACTGGGGTCTGGCCCAGCTATAGCACAGTCCAGCATCCACTGCAAAGGACCACACAGCCTCTGAAAATCAGTCTACCCGGAAACAAGGCTGGAGGGGAGAGGGGCCTGAGGCGAATGTAGACAAAGGTAGAGGCCAGCAATGCCAGAGAGGACACACCCTGGAGCAGACAGTACATTTAGGAAGCACCAGAAATTAAATAAGAAAGCACCTGCCACCCCCAATTTGCAAGCCCCTGCCTCCACCACGCCCTTGACTCCACCACGCCCTGTGACTGCGTCTGTTAGGGCGGGCAACAAATCAGCTTCTGCCGGGCACCTTCCCACAGGCTGCACCACCACCACTACCCCAGGGTCAAGTCCAAGCCCTCGCGCAGGACACACTGGCCTTTCAGGGCCAGCCAGCCTCACCACTCTCCCACCTTGGACCCACCCCCACCCTGCCACTCTCATCTGAAACGCTGAGTTTGCACCTCTCCTAAATCCCACAGCAGCTGGACCGGGAGGGCTGCTTCCCTGCAGATCGAGGAAGGGTGAGGGCTACCAGGTCTGCATGGGAACAGTCAGGGAATGGATGTGGCGCTCTTGACCCAGGCGCACTCGCAGGCCCACTGCCTGACAGCAGCTGTCACTGTGGCTAAGCTCCAGTTCTGGGACCGCAGTTCTCCAGTCTCCCCCAGCAAGTCTGCTCCTGCCCCTCCGCCGAGCTCCTGATGCCCCAGGTGCTGGGCAGACCTTGCACTGGGCCTCTCCCTCCTCCTGTGCACAGGGACCTGTCCCCACACTGGTGTCACCACTTGAGGGCACTAATACAGGAAGCATCCTTCAGAAACATAAGAGACAGCCGGGAACCAAACCCAAATAGGGTGGATGTTCAGGATCTACAGGTGAACCCTTTATGAAATCCCAGGAGGCAGAGATGTACTTTAATCCTCAGGAAGCCCTCTGGAGACCCGCACTCCACTGTGACCACATCTTGAGCAACACCAAACGGCCCCAGCTTCCAGGCTCCCACTGGAGGGCAGGGAGCGTTGCCACCCGCACAGGCACCCAGGTTGTGTCCCAGCCCTGGCAGTAGCAAAAGGATACAGAAAGCTGTAAACACACAGATGAGCCCCCAAGCCAGCTCTCAGACATGGCTGGGTGCCCTTCGCTAGCGCAGGCCCCGAGGACTCTGGGCCTTCCTGCTCCATGTCAGTCACCCGCCTCCATGGCTCTCAGTTCTACCGTTTTATGATCCTATTTCAGAAGAGCTTGGCACTAAAGGTCATAAAATACCGCATTTAAATTCTAAGCACATTTGCTATTGTTTAAAAAAATCATGAAAATAATTTTAAAGAAGGCTTATGGAGATGGCAGACAGGCCGCCCCCCAGCCAGCCAGCTGTCCCTGGGCGGCCCAGCAGGGCTTTGTTTACACCCAAAGCCTCTCCGTAGGATGACGTCACCTGCAGCAAGCTGTAATCTGGGCACTAAAGAACACAGAGGAGAGGAGACTCAGGCCAGCCGCCTCTGGCAGAAAGCTACTTTCTTCAGACAGGAGAAAGCATCCTGCCTGCCTCCCCCCAGGCTGTGTCCTCAGAGGCCCACTGCAAATCAGGGCAGCCCCACTCAACTCCCACCCGACCAGAAGATGATTGGCCTCCAGGGCCAGCACCCCCTGCACAGGGCAGCCCCCTTCTGCAGGCCAGAGTAACTCTACACCAAGTCAGGAGGTCAGACGCCACTATCTCACTCCCATCCAGGAAGGGGGGGCAGGCAGGAAAGGGGGGCAGGCAGGAAAGGGCGACAGGCGGAGGTCACCACTTGAGGCACACCCTAATGCAGTGCTACCTGGCCCAAGGGAAGGGACTCAAGGAAGAGGGAAGCAGGCTGCCAGCAACTCCTGCAGCTTGGGCTCTCCTCTCCCAGAGGTGTGGAAGGAAGGCCAGGGGCTCACAGCGCTCTGAAGCCAGCAGACAGTGGAGATGCTCCCACACACAAGGCAGCCACGGCCAGGGTGAGGAAGAGGCCAGAGAGCAGCATCCTGACACGGGACGCCAACGCTCCGAAGGTGTACACACCGTGCACGTCCCTGGAAAGGCCTTCGCTCCATCACATTCTACTCAAGGGACACCAGAGAGGAAACAGGGACTCTGGTCAAACACAGCAGAAAGGCTGAAGGCAGGAGAGCTCATCCATCCTTCCAGAACCCCCCAAAATGAAAGCTGAAGGCCAATCTTGGCGGAACAAGAGCTGCCGTGAGCAGTGGCAGCTTCAGCAGACGCTGCAGAGAAAGCTCTGTGCTCCACCAAGCAGACTCGGAGGACACTCGGGCAGCGGGAGGGCCTCCAGCCTGGGAGGAGGAAGAGGCAGCAAGTGGGAGGACTGAGCCCTCCTCGTGCCCCACCACTGGTTTGAACAAGAGGAGTCCCGAGGGCACAGGGGCCGAGATGGGGAGAGGGCTCAAGAAGGAAGCCAAGAGAGAGCCGGAGGAGCCGGGGGTGGCGGCCTTGGTGGGGGCTCCGCAGCTTGCAAAGGCTGGAGTCTGCTCCTGAAAAGCTGCCGGAGGACTTCGGGCAACCTGACACTGAAGAGCTCCTGCTGCCTCCAGTCAGCTGCTGTGCCCAAGACCACACGCACGACCAGACGCCAACTCACTGGCAGGGCCCAGCAGAGAGGAAAGAGACGGCCGGGAACCAAACCCAAAAGACATGTAATAGGCAATAAATATCCTCAGAAATGAACACACTGCCCTCCTGCAGCAGAAATGCTCAAAACAAGAGAAAGCCCAGGAAGAGTCGACTATGACCGTGGAAACTCCATGAACCTCAGACTGACCATCAAGAGTCAGGCAAACCCTAATCGGAGGACCTTCTACACAGGGCCTGCCCAACACTGCCTCAAGCACAAGAGGAATCAGTTGACAGAGCCAAGAGCAAAGTCAGGGGACATGATGACTAAATGAAGTGTGGGCTCCCAGAACAGGAGGGTGACTCCAGTGAAAACTAAGTGAGTCTGAAACAGCAAAGACTTCAGTCAGTCACAGTACACGATGCTGGTCCACTCGCCGTGAGGACACACGTACCCATGTCACATGATCATACAGGGGAGAAACTGGGAGTGCGGGGCACAAGGCCTCCAATTTTTCTGTAAATTTATTCTAGAATTAAAAGTCCAATAATCCGCCAGGCACTGTGGCGCACACCTGTAATCCCAGTGACTCGGGAAACTGAGGCAGGAGGATCACAAGTTCAAAGCCAGCCTCAGCAAAAGCGAGGTGCTAAGCAACTCAGTGAGACCCCATCTCTAAATAAAATACCAAATAGGGCTGGGATGTGGCTCAGTGGTCGAGTGCCTCTAACTTTAATCCCCAGTATCAAAAAAAAAGAAAAGAAAAAGAAAGAATGCAAGGCTCACAAAGAAAAGAACCCAAAAGCTTCTAGAAGGCATAATCCTTTCCCCTCCCCATCAAAGAAGGCCCCAGGATGGAAGGAGTGGCACTGAGCAATCCCAACAGCACTGACTTCACAACATCATCACCTCCAGGGACAAAGAGTGAGTCTAGCACCCATACTCAGCCAACCCAGCCAAGTGTGGGGCAGAAGGCTTTTCTGACTCACACGAGGACTTGGAGCACCTACCTTCTCAGAAACTTGTCCAGATCTGTGCTCTAATAAAACGACAGCAGCTAGGCACAGTGATTCCAGCGCCTGAGGCTGGGGCAGGAGGATCGCAAGTTCGAGGCCTGCCTAGTCAACTTAAGATTCTGCCTCAAAATATAAAAAGGACTGGGGACGTGGCTCCATGGTAGAGTACACTTGGGTTCAACCCCTCGCACCAAAGAGAGAGCAAAAGAGCGAAAAGCGGTGTCACGTCACTGAGGCCATTCCTGCCTGCCCACCAGCAGCAGCTCTCCCTGCCGCCTTGCCCTTCCCCAGCAGCCCAAGTGCCTGAAAAGGCTGACCCACACCACTATGGTGCAGTGGAGCCTGGCCTATGAGAAGCCTGTCCCCCTTGCTAGTCCCTGGGTCACAACAGAACCTGGCCATTCCAGATAAGTAAGATACGAGGTCCCTCGCCACAGAGCTGTCTGACTGGGCAATCCCAGACTGCCCTCTCTGGACTTCCACTTACTCACACCAAGAAACACCCTGAGTGTTTCCAGTCGTTCCTGCTGTTGGAGGCCCAGAATGTCCAACCGACACACAGGATCCAGGAACTAAGGATCCAACACGGAGAGAGAAAGACGAGTCCCAGAATAGCCACCAACAGAGGCCCATGACAGCAGCTCTGCTACAGGCAAGAGAACGCCAGTCCCAAGAAGAGCAGCACAGGGAGCTGTCACTTGGATCAGGAATGTTCCACAGAGGCCCAGGTGTCCCCAGGCGGACCCCAGCATGAACTATTAGGAGGTGGTGGGCCTTCGAGAGGTGGAGCCTGTAGGAAGACTTTAAATCCTCAGGTGTGCCTCAAAAGGAACCGTGGGCATCTCTTCCTCAGCTGGTGGTAAGGTGAGTGGGTCACTCCATCGTACACTCCCACCCAGACAGACTAAAAGCAACAGGGCCAACCCAGCACAGACTGAAACTTCTAAACTGTGAGCCAAAAGAAACCTTTTCTCTTTATAACTTATCTCAGGCATTTGTTATAGTAATAGAAAGCTGAGCAGAGAAATACATCAGGCAGATTAACCATGGTACCCAGGCAACTAGAAAGCAGTATTCGGTGCATTTTATTGGCAGACTTTAAGAAGTAAAAGGTACAAGTGTATAAATTCTTCCTTTTTTTTTCTATTTGTTAGCATTTTCTGTGTCCTATTTCACAATTTTTGCTTTCTCTACAATCACAAAGATATACTATGTTTTCTTCTAGAAGCTCTTTATCTTTCTTAGTTACATGTATAATCTGTAAACATTATACATGTATAATCTGTAAAACTGATTTTTGGATATGATTTGCAGTAGATTTCTTTTTTCCCATATAGAGAATCTGTTAATTAACTTTTCATTGTTGAGACCAAAATACCTGACAAAAATGACTTAGAAGAGGAAGAAGCGATTCCAGGCTCGTGGTTTCAGAGGCTGGGCCTATGGCTGCCAGCCCCACTGCTGCATGCTCTGGGAGAGGCCGGGCTTCATGGCAGACACTAGGTGCAGGAGAGGCAAGCTGCTCAGCTCACTGTGGCTGGAAAGACGGGGGAGGAGCCACAGGGAACGTGCACCCTTCCGGGCAGCCCCAGCGACCCACCTCCTCAGCCAAGCCTGCCACAATCACCACTGACGAGGTCACGGCTCTCGCGATCCACTAGTTTGACCTCTGAGCATCTGGGCACTCCAGGAGCTCTTGGGCAAGGCCTTACACCCTAGCCACAACAGAACTCAATATGCCCAACTCACATTTTCTGAAAGGGCCGTCTTTTCAAAAGATGGCACCTCTGTCACTGATCAAGTACTCCTTTACGTGCCATCTGCATAAAAGACCGCCCCTCTCCATCGGCCTGTCCGTCTGTGCGTCTGTCCTCCGCTGGTACTGCACTGCCTGATCGCTGTAGCTCTAGACAGGAGCGTCCTTCAGCTCTGATCTGCTTCAGGAATGCTGATTATTTTTGGCCCTTTGCATTTTCATATAAATTTCAGAATCGGTTTGTCAATTTCCAAACAAAACAACAAAAAGAAAAGGAAAGCCTGCTGGGATTTTGACTGGAATTACACGAATCCGAGATCAATATGGGGACAAGTGACATCTTTACAATGCCAAATGTTGGTGAGTATGTGGAGCACAACTCTCATGCACCGCAGGTGGGCATGCCAGTCAGGCAATCACTGGGGACGGGTAGCCATCTACGAATGCTGTGTACGCCCACTGGTAACCAGCAACTCCACCCCTAGGTACGCAGAACCCACACACGCAGGCATCCAGGACGGGCAGAGAGTGCCAACAGCAGCATTATTTGGTTTAGCAACTTTTTTTTCCAATGCTGAGAATGAAACCCAGGGCCTCACACATGCTAGGCAAGCACTCTGCCACTGAGCCACACCCCCACAGTTTGGGAAAGCTAAATGGAAATAAGCTAAAAGTCTATCACCACTATAATGGACAAATACTATATTTACATAATGGAATACTATTCCACAATAAAAACAAATAAACACACAGACCTACATGGAGGAAGGGGCTGAGGATGTGGCTCAGTGTGGTTCCATCCCCAGCATGGGGGGCTGAAGTGGGGAGTTAAATGAATGAATTCACAAATATAATGTTGAATAAAGAAACCAGACGTAAGAGTAAGAAGCAGAACATGGAGAGTGGTTCATGAGGGTCAAAGAGATAATCCAAAATGGAAATATAACTAACGTGAAAACACACACACACACACAGCAAAGTTATTTTAAAACTTAAAAAAAAAAAAAAATCAGGAAAAAAGAAAATTTCTACAGCTTGGTACATCAAGCTTGCTCAACACAGATATCATCTGACCAAGGTAGCTCTGTAGACATATTCAACCATAGCACAACTGTGATCCCAGCCACTCAGGAGGCTGAGGCAGGAGGATGGTAAGTTCCAGGCAGCCTCAGCAACTCTTGAAACAGAAAATAAGAAGGGGCTAGGGATGTGGTTCAGTGGTTAACCCCCGCTGGGTTCAAACTCCAGTACCAGAATGAAAGAAAGAAAGATAGACGACAACATTAAAACTTTAAACTTTTTCACAGACAAGAATGAAATCGGGGCTGAGGCTGTGGCTCAGCAGTAGAGCACTTGCCTGGCATGTGTGAGGCACTGGGTTTGATTCTCAGCACTGCATATAAATAAATAAAATAAAGATCTATCAATAACTAAAAAAAAAAAAAGTTTAAAAAAAAGGATGAAATTATATCAAGCATACAACCTTAAGAAGTCAGTAAAAAAAACAAAATCAGATGTGAAAGAAAGCAGAGGCAGTGAAACAAAACAAAACCACCGGATGAATTTAAATGACTACACTTGAATAAACTGAATTTATAAAATAGGAATTCTCTGACACAAGACTTAAAACAGATAAAGTGCTGAGAGGAATGCTTTAGCACTCCCAGTTTACACACAGGACACCAAGGCTCAGGAAGGTTAAGGGACTGGCCCAAAGTCACAACCGGCCCAGAGTTGGAGTTTACAAACTTGAACTTGAACCCAGGTCACTTCACACTCCAACATCAGATCTACTCAGAAAGTGCTAGGCATTTGTGGGGAGCAAAACACTCTGATCATGGAAGTCTATGCAGCAGGCCCCGGGGAATGGTCTCAACTGCCCACGGCGTCCCCAGGCCCTGCGGGAGAGGTCCCACCTGGTCTGGCTGGGGCCCAAGCTACACTGTCATCTTCCACATAGCCTCCCACCCCGGAGGCTGCACCGGCCCAGGGCTCCTCACCCACAGGGCCTGTCTCGAGCCCTGCTCCCAGCCCTCAAGCAGCCCTGGGATGAAGGAAGCCCTCAGTTGACTTTGGCTAGAATCCCTCTGCAGTCTACAGAGCCACTGAGCTACCCGACTCCCATTGTTTAATATGCCGTCAATTTTAGCAAGGGGGTAGGGGGCAGTGAGTTCAATTTCAATTTTCAATATACAGCTTAGGGAGGAACAGCCGGGTGGTGTGCTACACAAAGGCTCCCCGCTCCAGAACAAAATTTAACAAGGATCTGGCAAGAAAGACATCAAACCCACAGCTCTACTGCAGCTTCTCCTTCCCTTTCCACCTCCAAATAATGGTGAATTAGCAAGCGAGAAGCCCTGTGCAAACACCACCAAGATCTATATTCTTTATTGTAAAATCTGATTTAGAACAGACACTGGAGACGGCATTCGTATTGGATTGTTCCTTCTAACCAGATCAACAAGCAGCTTCGAGGGCCACTGACACGTAAACAGAGCAGATGACTGACCTGGCTGGCTTCACAGACCCGTCAGGGCCCCTGTACCAGGAGCCGGACGCTCTGGACAGACAGGGCCAAGGGGAGCGAGAAGCCTGGAAACAAGCTCTGTGCCCCCCTCCTGCCTCCCTGCAGCCCAGGCCTGTGCCCACAGGAGCCAACAGGCACCTGGGCCCAGCAGGCCTTACCCAATGCCACATGCACCTCTCTCCTTAAATGAACACGAGGGACCCTGTAATGAGTCATCTTCATAACTAATGCATGTTACTGATACACACTCGCTAAAGCAAATTCAAATGACACTAAATAAATCAGCCCAACTCAAAAAGAAACCACCATTAACATCCCTGGGCCTCAAGCCTATCAGCAGACTGGTGGCTTCAATTTTTTTTTTTTTTTCCCCAGCATTGGGGATCAAACCCACAGCCTCCCACCAGCTGGCTGAGCAAGCGGTTCACACCTGAGCTACACCACCAGTCCTGGCTCCAATTTTTACTCTTCAAACACAGCCACCTGGTCCTTCTTGGTATCCTTAGACAGCCTTCGAAGTAAGGCAGGAAGAATGAGCAACTCATTCTTTGGAATGCCGATGCAGCGTCCCACCACACACCCACCACCCTGCACAGACACGGGGACTGTTCCCAGCTGCACACTGTGGCAACTACACTACACTGACACTTGGAACGCACGACTTCCCGCTCGGGCCAGCATCTCTGCACCCGCCAGCTTTTCTATGAACCACAGTTTTAGTTTGTGTCCATGAAACTGAAAGACAGGAAGGTGAGGAGCTGAAAGCTGCGACCGGCCCAGAGAGACCCAAGAGCCCCGGACCTTGCACTGGGGAAATTCCTAGGGCCAGATGCCCTTCAGCAGCGGATGCCCAGGACCCAGACACAGCCCACGCAAACCCCCATCTCCTCCCACCCCATAGCTCTGCTGGACGAGGCAGATATAGACGGGGTGGCTGTCATCAGAAGCCCAAGGGAGGCTGCAGCAAGCCACCCCAGTCGGGCCAGCTGAAGAGCCCTCAGGGCCACACACAGCAGCCTCCCAGTCCCTGAGGTGGCTGCCATTACCACTAGCGACCTCAGCCAGGGAGGCCCAGAGTAGAAGGGACCCTGAGGTCACACTGCACCCTGTCCCTCAACCACACCCAGCTCAGAGCCATCCGCCTGGGGGTGGGGGAACATAGAGAAGGTTCATCAACAACAGGCCCCTGTAAATCCCTGTTATCTTCAAGAAAGCAAATAAATCAGAGACAACGAAGGTGGGAAGGAGCCAAAGGGCCAGGCTGGGAGTCTCCAGCAAAACCCAAAGGAATCTACCCAGGAACCCGCACCTGTTTCCTCTCCAAGCCCCAGACCCTAGAGAGAACCCAGGACAATGACAGTCCCTGGGCCACCTATCAGACAAGACCAGGTCAGAGGGCAAACCCAGAAACAAATGCCAAGCCCTCCCCAGACACTCACAGGTGCGCACCAGGCTGAGCACAGCAAGGCAGAGGGGAGCCCAGCCTGCCCACCAGCACACTAGCCTCAGCCACTCGCCCCTCACACCCAACCCCCACGACCTTACCTCACCTCACCCCCACCCACCCCACCGCCTCCCTACCTTCCTAAAAACTCAACAGACTGTGCCCCCTTATCCCAACAAGTCCACTTCACAGGGCATACTGCCCACCTGGTCAAATCCCAACCTCTCATGTCAACACCCATTGGTGAGCCTCGAGACCCCTGGAGGGCAGTACTAGTTAGTTAACTCTACCCTGTGCCACGCTGGATTTCTAGACACAATGCTATCACTCATCTGGGTCCTGCAGAGAGGGACAATGGCCCTCAATCCCCTTCATGGAAAGGGCTAAACAAAGGGCTAAGTGATAATGGGGGAGAATTGGGAGAATTTCACCCAGAGCTTTGAGAGACACCTGCCTGAAGGATTCACACACCCCCCCACAGTCCCTGCAGGTCTGGAATCCACAGGTTGTCCAGAGAGCAGTCATCTCTTGATATTAAACAGGAACAGCAGGAAGAAAGAAATGACTTTCATTTTCTATCTTGTACCCTGTGGAGTATTTGGATTTTTTTTTTTTTTTTTTGTACAAGCTTGTAATGTTACTGTTGCATTATTTTTGAGGTTTCAATAAACCAAGCAACACAGAATCAACCGTCTACACTTCCTGATTGGCCAGGTTCCCCACACTGTGCTAAATGCATCCTGGGTGGTGTGTCAGTCCCCCAGTCATGCCATGAGACAGGTTCCATCCCCCTGGGCAGCAGATAAGGAGTCTCAAGGGAGTGAGAGCTTATTTGTTCAAGCCCCACTGCAGGCAGGCCGAGTGGCGGGAAGGAACACTCCTGTCCGCCCAAGACCACATCAAGGCTGTGGTGAGCTCAGCTGCAGAGCCTCCTTGCAGCAAGAGCCCGTGCACTGCCTTAATATGCATGCCTTCATTCCTTCCAGGACATTCACCTAAAATTCCCCCAAAACAGAAGACTCTGCATGAGGCAAAAACCAATGATCAAATGCCCTCATTGGCTGGTAAAGGTGCCTGTCGTGGTGCTTCTCAGGTGGGTGGCAGTGAGAGTTCCCATGCACCCGCCCCACAGGGCGGCCCTTGTTGGTTAAGGAGCCTGAGCTCCTAGAGGTAGGGGCCTGGCCACTAGATGTGGGCCTGACCTTCAGCATGCAGCACAGAGCTTAACACACAATTAGAAACCCTAACACCCAATAAACAAATGAGCCCCAGGTGCATCAGCCTGCCTACTCCAAGTCCCCAAGCCCTCCTGAGTACTGAGTCCAGGAACCATTAATAGCCGCGGTCTACTGAGAGCACCTTGCCTCCTGCCAGGTGCCTTATAAACACCTGAGCCATGACCCTCTCCCTAGTTCTATGAAGGTGTTACATTGCATTTTGCTAACAAAGAGAACAGAGATTCAAAAAACTCAATAGCTGGCCCCAGGTCTCTCAGGTAAAACCTGAACCCGAAGGCGGCTGACCCCAAAGTGGCCTTCCAAGGTAGGGTGCCTCCTTGTGCACCCTGTGCCTGCAAAAAAAGCTGCTCTCCATCAGGAGGGAGAGCAAACAGAGGCATGGCCTTTCCTTTCTCCCAGTGGACTCCCCCTTGGTTCCAGCACCAGAGCAGTATGCTTCCAAATGATGTCCTGGGGCACTCCTGGTCAGGGCCTGAAACCTCCAGCCTCCACTGATGAATACCACCCAGGCATTTATTTCCGGGAGTTCTGTTCCGTTCACTTCATCCACTAGGTGTAATCTCCCTGCAAGCCGGAGCTCAGAGGCCAAGTGGTTGAGCAGGGAACTGAGCAAATCTGCACAGCTACTGTCACCAAACACCACCAAACCTGGGCCTCAGGGATCGTCCATGGACAAAGAAGCCCATCTTCCGAAAGAAGGCCATTTCTGACTCTTACTCACCAGGCCCTCATGTATAAAGGATGCAAGACAACATCTGTGCCAAGACCCTCATTTTAACTGATACCCCAAACCAAGCATGGACCTGGCCACCTGCATCTCCCCTCCTATTTCCTAGTCCTCAGGATGCCCAGAGCAGCTCTTCTACGGTCATCCACAGCCATGCTGCAGACTCCAGCAACCAGAGCTGCCATTTCTTTTTATTTGAGACAGGGTCTCACTAAGTTGCCAGGGCTTCACTAATATGCTGAGGCTCGCCTCAAACTTGCCATCCCCCTGCCTCAGCTTCCCAAGTTGCTGGGATTACAGGCATGGACCACCGTGCCCAACTGGAGCAGCCACTTCTGATGCACCAGACCAAACGGATGACAATGTAAAACCTTACACACCCAAGAGGACCCAGAAAGGCTATTCACTTAGAAAAATATGCTCACCTCACCCACCTCACTACGGTGTATAAATGGATTCAAAGTTTTTTGAGGAAGTTAGCAGATTTCTTATCAAAATGCTATTGAAGTGCCAGAGGTCACACTGCAGAAGCACACTCACCGGCCACTTTATACAAACTATGTTTTTTAAAATATATTTTTATAACCGATTCATTATCTACTTTTTTAAACGGGGTGCTGAAGATTCTACCCAGTGCCTCGCCTGTGCTTGTGTTACAGCCCCAGCCCCCAAACTGCATGTTTTTGAAGAGAAAGTTGACACAATTTTACCAAAATTGTAACATCCCAAAATTTAAAGTAGGCGAAATGCCCACCACCAGGAGGCAGGTAGAATCTAATCTACCAGAGTCAACTGCAGTGGCTAGAACAGATGACGTCATCCATCTACATATGCTGTCACAGAACAGAACAGGGTGTCACATCAAGTGAAAGGGCAGCAGCTTCCAGAACACAAACATGCACACCCTGATCACGACTTTGTGATGTTTGTCGGTTCTGGGGATTGAACCCAGGGCACTCCACCACTGAGCCACATCCCCAGCCCTTTTTATTTTGAGACAGGGTCTTGCCAAGTTGCCTAGGCTGGCCTTGAACTTGCCATCCTCTTGCCTCAGCCTCCTGAGCAGCTAGGATGGCAGGTGTGTGCCACTGTACTATGTCTTAGGTTCCCTCACCCCCGAAAGGAATCACAAGAAACTTTTCAATGTCCCTTCTTTTAGAAGGACTGAGGAAGAACCTTTATACCTCAAACTTCTAACTACTACTACTATGACTACTACTACTTTTTCCTCTCTTTTTTTTTTTAAGTTACTTGGGCCATGGGATTATGAGCTAGCTAGTTTTGTTTTCTTCTTTTTTTTACACTTGTACATTTTTTTAAACCTAATAAACATTATTTTTAAAACATTAGCGGTACGGTAGATCTGTTTACATTCATGTAGAAAATGTTCATGCTGATGTTTGAAAATGCAAGTTGCCATATAAGAATAGTAACAGCCCCATTTTTGTCTTTTACAAAACCTTCCTGGAGCCCATATTTGCATGTGTACCAAAGTCTAGAGGGATAAACACAGCTGTAAACAGTGGCTGCTGCCTGGGAGACCAAGGACGAGCTCTCCCTTCTCTGCCTACACTTGCGTGTCCCTCTCTCTCGGTGTGTGGTGCTGAGGATGGTAGGCAAGTGCTCTAAAACTCAGCTGCGCCCCAGCCCGCCTTCTTCTTCTTAAGTAAAAGAATCTATATATTTTTGTAATTTGTTTTTTTACCAAGGAAAAAAAAAACAGTCTATATCGAGACAAGGTTCTGTTCTCCCCAGCAGTCTCCGAACACTGAGCCCTTCAGAACACTGAGCCCTTCAGCCCGACAGGTCAGCCGGGCAGGAGTGCGGCCCCTCCCAGACAGGCCTGTGTTTTCCGTCCTGCCAGGAACAGAGCTGTTCTTTAAGCTGGGACTGTATGTAAACAACACCTGCCAAAAAAAGCTCTGGAGACACAAAGGAACCAGGGAAAGGGGCTGGAGATGACCCCTTTTCCACTGGGTCCTGCAGTCCATCTCATCACTCTGTACAAAGGGACGAGCCTGAAGCACACTGGGCTCTCTGGCCCAGGCCTTACCAGTCCTTGCATAACATCCACAAAAGGCCTGGTCACCTGGAAAGGTGGCTGACCCACAAGCTCTCTTCGGGGGCCCAGAGCTTCTGATTTCAACTCCTGTACACATTTTCATCTTCCAGGTCTCGGCACACTACTTTCAAAAGGTGCTTCTCTCACGCCTGCTAGATATCCCAGAATGCCCTCCCCAGGTGAGCGGGGCTTGGTCCTGGAGGGCTCATCTGCGCACAGTGACCCAGGCAGGATGAGGTGGGAAGTGAGGTGGGAAGCAGCAGGACCCCAGGCCCTGGTGCGTTCACTCCCCAGGGTTGGGGACCAGGCCATAAATAAAACACCACTGTTCCAAATCGTCATCCAAAGATATATGGATGGATAAACAAGTGTGGCATCATACGTGTGGTGGAATATTATTCAGCCTAAAGAGATGAAGGAAATCAAGAAACACGCTACAACACAGAGGAGCCTTACAAACATGCTAAATGAAATAAGCCAGACACAAATGACAAGTACTAGGTGGCCCACTCGCACGGGCATCGGTAGCAGTCCACCCGCAGGAACAGGAAGCAGAGTGGTGGCTGCCAGGGACTGGGGGACAAAGATTAGTGCCTAATGGGTGCAGATTTCCAGTCTGGGATGACAATAACACCAGGAGATGGCTGGTGGTGGCAACAGTGAGTGTGCTTCGTGCCACGAACTGCACACTTGCAAACGGTAAAGTTTATGTTATGTAAACTTAACCACAACTTAAAAACTGCATTTATAAGTCGTGAAAGGTGTTATAAAGAAAAGCAGAGCCCGGCGCAGTGGTGCATGTCTGTAATCCCAGCAACTCGGGAGGCTGAAGTAGGAGGATTACAAGTTGGAGGCCCACCTCAGCAATTTAGTGAGGACCTGTCTCAAAATAAACAATAAAAAGGGCTGGAGCTGTAAGTACCTTAGTGGTAGAGAGTCCATGGGTTCAATACCCAGTACCAGCAAAAAAAAAAGGAAGGAAAAAAGAAAAAAAAAACAGAGAGTAATGGCAGCTAGGCTGAGGGTTCCCCAAAGTCTCTTCAAGGAGGAGCTTCCCCCCACCCACTGGACCAGGAGCTCCTGAGGAAAGCCTATAGAACCTCCCGACTCTACGTCCCCAGAACATGAGTACATAAGACACTGTCCAGATTCGAACCAAGAAATGGAGCAAGACCCAGAGCGCCACGCATTCAAAGACTTCGCCAGGACCCACTGGCTCATGAAGGAGAAAACTAACCCTGTGCAGAAGAGAGCCCACAGACCCTCTGACCTCCGCGATCCACTCGGCAAGACAACCAGCAAGTGGAACAACACGGGCATGGGGGATGGAGTGGGATGCTCACCAAAGTCAGGCTCATATGAGGGAGAAACCAAAACAGCAACCTGAACACCCACCCACAAAGGGTTGAATCAACCTTGGCACATCCATAAGACAGCAACTGTGCAGTTACAAAACCATCATGCTCTTAATAACAGGGAAATACACTCTAACATTAAGAACAAAAAGCTAGCTATCAACCGTGTATACTGCATTTATAGAATTGTTCCAGTTCTGAAAATACAGGCGCATCATCAGAGGAAACAAACACCAGAGCCTTGACTGCAGCTATCTGTGGATGGTGAGGCTCCAAGTGATTTTTACTTGATTTTCACATTCTTAAAGCATCTTTCTTTTTTATTTTCCCAGAGGACACATTACTTTTACCAATGGTGAAAACATGCTTAAAGGGCCTTGTACAATGGCTGGCAAATAACAGGTGCTCAAGGAGTATTAGTTGCAGGACAAGGGAATTAAAAGTGCAATTGACACTGCCTGTGCCACACAGAGGAGAAAAGCTGGTGGTGTGGAAAGGAGACAGGCTGGAGCTTCAGAACTGGCTGCAGAGGCAGGAAAGGAGGGAAGCAATAATGTCAGAGTGGACAGGTGGCCAAGCAACCAGAGATGCAGGCACCTCCTGCTGCATGGAAGGCTCCCAACAGCAGTGTGGCTGCAGCGTCCTGGAGGCTGGGCTCTGGCGAAGCGTTTTTCAAAAAATCAACAAGTACAGCTGAGAACAAAGCTCAGCCAAGGCGTCTGGCCCAAGCCACTGAGGCAAACCTCCCTCCCACTGCTGAGATTCCCCACACACCACCCACCGATGTAAACAGTGGATCACCGGCAAGCCCAGGGCTGTGTTCACCCAGGGAGGAGGCCCCATCTAAAGGGTGCCTTTTAAACCTGGAGCTGGTCCCCAGCAACTTTGCTTCACCAGAGAGCGCCCCACTTCCATCTCCCCCACCTTATGCACCAAAGGCAGCCACCTTTATCCAAAAGACAGACCCAGGGCCTCTGAGGCTGCCCAAGCCCCAGTGTCTTAAAAAGAAATCGAGCTATGAGTTGAAAAGATGGTCTAGCTGGCCCTGCACTTCTACACAAAATGTATTTAAAAACCAAAAACAAGAGGCTCAGAGCACAAAGCCCAACAGATGTCTGCTGGCAACAGTATTTTTTGGAGGGGAAATGCACTGTTTTAAGATCTAGTAGAGAGAGGCCCTATTAACACCTGCCCTCCTGGAACAAGATGTGCACCTCTGACAGTAGAGAAGCCTCATTATTGAATTTAGAAATAGAGGCAGCGGTCCTCCTAACCTATTCTGGTTTGAAATAGAAACCAACACAAAAATGATCAATCTTAAATGGTAGAATAATGAGACATAACCAGCATACAGCCATCAGCAACATGAGTCAGTACTTTGTGCAAGGCAAAAAGAAAACTTGAAAGTACAATAAAATAATCCTTCAGGAATAATGAGAACTGAAATTCAAAAGAGGGTGGAGGATGATAGAAAAGCCAACCAAATGGTACAATGAAATTCCCTGAGCAAAGCCCAAGGCAGCCAGACCCTGCAGGAACCGTCCTGACCTGCCATTCCTGAAATTCCACTCTCCCAAGGCCCCCCAGGCCCTTCCTACCCAGGCTTTCTTCCTCCCCACTTGGGCCCAGGGGAGACTGGACAGGCACAGGGCAGGCTCACCAGCAGGACCACGCAAACAGCATCAAGGAGCTCAGTGGTAACAAATTCAGAGGCACTGGAAATCATGGTGGGAGGGGCAGCCACCTGCCCTCTTTCCTAACCCACCAGTAACAAATAGACCAGGGTAGGGCAGAGAGGATGGACCAGGAGGCAGAGGAAAAATGAAAGGAAAACATGACCCTGCTGAGACATCTGTCCCACAGCAGTTTACAAAAACCACCAAGATGGTTGTGGAAATGCCAAAGGAACATAGGCAAATTCCCCAGCAGACCGCACAACCACGACCTACACAAGCCACTAGGTGAATAGGCTTGGTCTAGAGACAAGCTCAGATTCACCAGGTGCAGTAGTGCACGTCTGGAATCCCAGGGGCTCAGGAAGCCAAGGCAGGAGGATCACGAGTTCAAAGCCAGCCTTGGCAAAAGCGAGGCGCTAAACAACTCAGTGAGACCCTGTCTCTAAATAAAATACAAAATAGGGCTGGGGATATGGCTCAGTGGATGAGTGCCCGAGTTCAATCCCCAGTACAGAAAGAGACAGAGAAAGAGAGAAAGAAAGAGACAACTTCAGTCTCTACCCTCACTTGTGGCTGAGACTGGCCTCAGTCTCCAGTGAGCACTTGTGGCCTTCCATGGTCTGCAATAAACAGCAGAATCCAGACGTGCCTGAGCTTCCTAGCTCTTCTCAGCCATTCTGGGGCTCCCAAGCAGTCGGATGATCATCAGATATCAAACATTGTTGGCCATAGGATAGGAGGCAGGGAGGTCACAGTTCCATACACCAGGAGAACACAAGAAAAGGCTCAGGAATTGTAAGAAAAGAACCAGAAAAACAAGTAACCAAGAAAAACAACTTACATTTTCATCACCTTCCTATGGATGGAAACACTTTGCTGCAAATCTTGCATGAGGCTCCCACGAGCCCCCACAAGATGCCCAAGGCAGGCATAATTATTCCCATTTTACAGACACAGGAGCCAAGCCTCAGAGACCTGTGGGAGGTAACCCAATGAGAACCATGAAGCAGCTCCACAGGCTCCAAGGGACGCACTTGCCTGAACAAGCTGAGGCTCCCCAAGTGATTATTTGCCAATTCCAAAGGAAAGCAGTTACCCTCCAAAGGAAGGACTCCCTAGGCTCCCGTCTGTTGGCCTAAGGATCTCAGCACTGTCCCACTCTGCCTGAAACCCAGCTGTAGGACGTGACTCATCCAGGGAAGGCACCCCAGGTCCATGGACAGGGACCTATTCCCACACACTGTAGGTCCACTAAGATCTTGAAGGCTCCAAATGTTCCTTTCCCATCCTTGTCCCCCTGGGGCCCAGCACTTAGTGACCAATATTGTCTTGCCTCTTGAATTCCTTCTCCCCTGTCCAAGCCTCAGGCCAGCACCTGTGGCATGCTCCGGCACAGCTCAGTTCTATGGGTGGCACCACAAGTAGCCACCCCTCTTTCCTAGGACTGGACAGAGGTTATGCAAAAAGCTACAGGAGGAACAATCATTGAGCACCGACTGCATGCCAGACCCTACACCAACATCTCAATTCTAAGAGGTGGGGAGTGCTGTGTTCCTGTTTATGCCAATGAAGACTCAAGAGAACCCCAGATCGATCACAGGATTTAGAGATGCATCCCAAATTCTGGGCCCTCCAGTTCCACCTAACCGGAGCGCTGTTCACAGATATTGATTCGGAAAAAAACATGCAAAGACTCCAGAGAGATGATTCCAAAACCCAGTCGGATGATAATGTAGAAATCCAAACCAAAAATGCATGCTAACCCTTAAAGAAAAGAAAAATCGTAGAGAAAGTTTACCCATCCGGCATCCCAAAGGTTTTTAAAGGTTTCTCCCAGGCAGCCATTTAGCAAATGACACACTCCCGAGGAGCCCCCTCCTGCCACTTCCTCCGAGCTCACCAGTGCCTTGAAAAACACCACTTCTTACCTAGGTGGGCTCCGACCTCCCCCGGTATTTAAAAAAAAGAAGAAAAAGAAAGAAAACACCACCTTCCAATTTTACGTAGGCAAATCCGATCCTGGGAGGCCCACAATTTCAACGGGGCTGTGCTTCTTACTTAGGAGGGAGGAGAGGGAAAAAAGGAAAGGAGGGGAAAAAAAAGCCCAGCCATCTGGCAGGCCCCGAGGAGCGACATCCTGTTTATTATTAAACATTTTTAGCAGAAGGGCACTGGGTGTTTGGGAAATAACCCCGTCCGCGCACTCGCGACGCCGGCGGGCGGCCTGGCCCGGCCCTCCCCGCGCGGCCCGGCCGCCGCAGACCACCAGCCCGGCCCGAGCCTCCCGCGCCGGCCGCGGCCAGCGCCCCGGGGTCCCCGGGGTCGGCCCCGGGAGGCGGGCCCGCCGCCGGCCGCGGGGGGAGGGGCGCGCCGGCCGCCGCCGCCCCGCGCCGACCCCGCCCGGCCCGGCCGCGCGCCCAGGCCGCGGCGCACAACAATGGCGAGGCCGCCGCCCGCGCAGGCCGGACCCGCGCCCGCCGCAGCCCGCCCGGCCCGCGCGCCCGCGGACAAAGGTCGGCGGCCGCGGAGACAAAGCGGCCGCCGCCGCCCCGCGCCCCCGCCGCGCCGCCCGGCCCACCTGGTCTGCTTCCGCGGGCGCGTCGGGGCGGCGAGGGCGGCGGGCGGCGGGCGCGGGGCGGCGGGATGGCGGCGGATTGCGCGGCGGCGGCGCCGTGCTCGTCCTGCTGCTGCTCGCTGCCTCCGCCTCCGGCGCGCGCGGCCTCCTCCCTCCCTCCGCGCTCGCTCGCTGGAGCTCGGCTGTGTCTCGCCGCCGCCTCCGCCCGCGCTCGCCTCCCCGCCCCCCGCCGCCGCGGCCCGCGCAGCGCCCCCTGCCGCGCCGCCCGCGCCGCCCGCGGGCCGGGCGGGGGTCCGGGCGGGGCGCGGGGGCGGGGCGCGCGGGCGCCGCGAGGGGCGGGCCGGGGGCCGGGGGCGGCCCGCGCGGGGGTGGGCGAGAGCGCGAAGGACGGCGGGGGCGGCGGCGCGTCCCGGAAGGGGGCTGGCGGCGGGGCCGCGCCCGGGCCTGGGGGAGCCGGAGCGCCGGGTCCCCGCCCCCTGGAACTGCGGCGCCTCCCGGCGGAGCGCGAGCCCGCATGGTGTCGGAACGTGCAGGGTGTGATGAGTGCGCGGAGAGGAAGCCCAAGCGATACATTGTTCAGTTCCCCAGCAAGGTTGTTGCTCACTGTGGATACTTTCTCCCCTTTGTCTGCCATGGGAGACCGTAAACCATCCCTCTTGAGCGCAACGTGGTGTGTTTGTGTGAATGCGAAACAAAAGGCCCAGGAGAAGCGCTCCCCTCGGTTACCTCGGGTGCTGAGGACGGTTCTTGCTTTGTATTCAGACACCTTAGCAATTGGAGGAACAATCCCAAAAAGCAAAGACAAAAGGCCTCTGGGCGCTGGCATCCAAATCACCTCACTCCCCTCTTCAGGCATTTTTCCTGACACTTTGCATCAGCTTCAGGCCATGCCCTGCGTGAAGCGGTTTGTCTCATTCTCCCAGCCTAGGCCACGTGTGATTGTTCCAGTTCACAGGTGAGAAGATAAGGAAGATCTGAGAAGTTAGGTAACTTGCCCAGGTAGGCCCAGGAAGAAATTTAACTGCTTTATTTTGCCCATCTCCAGAGACCAGGCCTAGCATGCGGGTGGTGGGATTCTGGGTAATGTTGCAACCTTCTTTATACTTTGCTACATTTTGTCTATGGTCATTTTCAGTGTTGTACTTTTTTTTTTTCTTTCATGTGGTGTGTGTGTGTGTGTGTTAGAGAGAGAGCAAGAGAGATGGGGTCTCATTGTATGTCCTAAGCTGGCCTTGAACTTCCTGAACTGAAGGGACCCTCCTGCCTCAGTCTCCCAGTGGCTAGGACTACAGGCCCACATTGCCACACCCTGACTTTACCCTCTCTTTAATAAAATTTGCTGTTAACTTCTATCTCCACAATAGAGAGGATGTAGCCCTCATCTTCATTTTTCATCTTGCAGCTTGTTCTTAAAACCATCTTCAGGAAGGCCATCAAATCTGCCCCATCCTTACAACCATCAACAGAAATGATAGGAGGAGATTGAATAGCAGCTGTGACCTTTATTGAGTACTTATTGTGTGCCAACTACTATGCTAAACTCTCAGTATAGAGTCAACCATTTGGCCCTCCTGGCATACCACAAGGCAGACTCTGTAGGGAGTACCACTATTGCATGTAACAAAGAAGAAAGGCAGACTTTGTAGCAGGCAGAATAATGCCTCCCTCAAAGATGTCCAAATCTTAATCTGAAACCTGTGAATGTGTCACCTGACATGGCAAACAGGACTTTCCGGGATGATTAAGGATCTTGAGATGGGGAGATTATCAGGGATTATTTGTGTGGCCCAATGGAATCACAGAGGTCCTTTTAAGAGGGAGGCCGGAGAGTCAGAGGGGGAGATGTGACTGCGGAGCTGAGGGCATCTGGGCTGATGATGGAGCCGTGCAGAACACAAGGCAGGAACAAAGCAGCCGTAGAGCCTGGAGAGCTTCTGGAGGAGAGGAGCCCTACATCCTGAATTCAACCAACCATCGGCAGAAAACATTCAGAAACAAATAGTTTGACACTTATGACTATCTTTTTCCTAGTGATTATTCCCTAAACAATACAGTGACTATTTTCACAGCATTTGCATTATATGAGGTGATACAAATCTGGGATGATTTAAAGTATACCAGAGAGCTGGGCCAGGGGTGGTGTCGCCTGCAGTCCCAGTTACTTGGAAGGCTGAGGCAGGAGGATCTTTGGAGCCCTGGAGTTCAAGTCCAACCTGGGTCACATATCAAGACCCCCTGCTTAAAATATATATATGTGAGAGAATGTGCATAGGTTATATGTAAATACCATGATATTTTATATACAGGACTTGAGCATTCCTGGATTTTGGTATCCTTGGGGGTCCTGGAACCAATCCCCTCTCCCACTGTGGAGCACCTGTATATTTTATTTAACCCACTAAATTAAAAATATCATCATTTCAACATGTAACCAATGCCTTAAAATATTTATAATTTTAAGATCCTCTGGTCTTTTGGATCCTGGGAAGTCTCTGAATCCAATGTGTGGTTTACACTTTAATGCACATCTCAGGACTGGCCACATTTCAAGTGTTTAATAGCCACATGTGGCCAGTGCTTACTGCAAAAGATCAGTATCTTTTCTACTGTTCCTCACAGTGGAGGGGACCATGGTACCAGGAGAAGCAGGATGACCCTCAGACCTTAGGTCTATCCCAACTGAGATGCTGGTCAGGGTCTCAGGAGTACAGGCCATTGTCTATTAGATTCCCTGGACTATCCTACCTCCAAGCATTATGCCTGAAAAATAGTCAGTCTCAATAAATAGTGGTTGGTTTGTTGGATGAAGAATAAGCAGTTGTTCCTTGACTCCACTGGCTGGAATGCAGGGGATGCTGGATGAGGATCCAGGATGCAGCTGAGCTTAGCATATGCGAGGCCCTGGGTTCGATCCTCAGCACCACATAAAAATAAACACAAAAAATAAAGATATTAGGTCCAACTACAACTAAAAAGTAAATATTAAAAAAAAAAAAATGAATCCAGGGAAATCCAGGCAAGGTGGTGTAGGCCTGTATTCCCAGCCTCCAAAGTTTGAGGCAGTAGGATCACAAGCTCAACACTAGCCTCAGCAACTTAGCAAGACCCTGTCTCCCCAAAAATGTTTAAATTAGATTTAAAATAGGTTGGGGATGTAGCTCAGTGGTAAAGTGCCCCTGGGTGTCTCCATCCCCAATAAAAAACAACAAGGGATCTGAGTATGTGGCTCAGGGGTAGAGTACTCTCCCAGTATGTGCAAAGCCCTGGGTTCCATCCCCAGCATTGGGAAAAAAAAAAAGATACACACACACACACACACACACACACACACACACACACATATATATATATATATATATATATATATATATATATACCTTTTTTAACTCACAAAAGAGGACATAAAAATATAAAAATTTTGTAGAAACTTGAGTGTTCTGGGACAGACAAGGAAATGTTAAGGTTGGCAGAGGGAATCAAGCTCTCTGTCATCTGCCGCATCTGGAGGGTGGGCAGTGCCCTTTGGGGCAGTGGGTTGCTGGGTTCCAGGACTCAATCAGCATTGGGCATTCCACTGCAGGGTAAAACGCCAGGTCCTGCTACATCCAAACTGCATCCCAGGCTCAGGAAACTCTTTCTGTGTGTGTGTGTGTGTGTGTGTGTGTGTGTGTGTGTTTCCCTTCTGTAGTGACAGTGGCAGCAATAATAAATGCAGCTACAGTTTCCAGGGCTACACATGCTGCTAGGGCTAGCTCACTCCATGTTCGTAAGACCATTCTGAAAACTTTGTTGTTGTTTGGTACCAGGGATTGAACCCAGATGGACTTTACCACCTAGCCACATTTCCAGTCCTTTTTTAAATGTTGAGACAGTGTCCTGCTAAGTTGCTGAGGCTAGTGCTGGCTTTGAACTTGTATCCTCCTGTGTCAGCCTCAATGGGATGACACTCCAGTCCACTGTAAGGCCATCTTGGTTTCCATCCTGTTTTAGAGATAAGGAAATTGAAGTGAGACTTTCAGGGAACTATGGAAAAGTCCCTAATCACTTGGCTGATAGAGCCAGGATTGGAACCCAGCAGTGCCAGTCTCAAGTGTGAACCTTTCTAAGGGGGAGCAAGGCTGGCATGCTTGGGAGGATATGGGGACTGGTGTCTATGCTCTGAGCCTGTCACCAAGGACTGACACCTGGGATTTCCCAAGACTCTGAACTCAGGACCCGCAGGGGACAGAGGTAGGAAGGAGGATGGAGAGAGCGGAGAGAGAGGGCTGAGCCAAGCTGCTGGAGTCACTCGGCCCCAGAACTGCCTGCCATGGAGGGAGGGGTCATTCAAGCAGATGTTTTTATGTCACCAAAGTTACTGGAGCCAGGTGCAGTGGCACACACCTGTATCCCAGTGACTCAGAAGGCTGAGGTAAGAGGATCATGAGTTCAAAGCCATCCTCAGAAACTTAGCGAGGCCCTGTCTCTAAATAAAATATTAAAAAGGGCTAGGGACGTGGCTCAGTGGTTAAGTGTCCCTGGGTTCAATCCCTCATTCCAAAAAAAAAAAAAAAGTTACTGGAAAGGACATCTCAATAGCCAGAGCTGGACTATTGAAAAACAGGAGGGAAGGATTGGACCAAGGAGGACAACGCTGGGGCAGTGGGCATACACCAACGGCAAATGTTTTGTTTTTCCTTTTAAATGCAGTTGTCACTACTTAGTGATGCTTGGGTCCCTGGGGGGACAACATATCCTGTGGTGGTCCCGTACGAGCTGGTGACATATCAAAGTGTGATCACTGTCTTTTGTCACATTTAACAATAATGTAACATTTTTGTATTTTTATGATGTTTATAAATGTCCTTTTACGCATGATCAGTGTTGGGGGCGGAGCACAGGCCCTTGAGCCTTCTCCACCACTGAGCCACACGCCCAGGACCCATGATTTCCTTTTTAAAACCACATTATAGCTAGACATGGTTTCCTTCTGGGCTCCATGTGGGATGTGGAAGGCCTGTCCCGGGCCAGGGTTAGCTCCCCTGTGTCCTCTTTTCCCCTCTTCCCTCTGCTCTCTCCCTCTTCCAGCAGCCCTGGACACAGGCGGACCCTCCCTTCTCCACCCTCCTCCTCCTCTCCCCACTTGGCCCCTCAGCTCCTGGAGCCTCCCCAGGAAGCCTCCCTGACCACCCAGGACAGACTTTGCAGCCACAGGCCAGCTCCCCTCTGTGCAGTCCCAGCCTTGCCGATGGTGGCCACTTCTTTCATCCAAACCATGACTGAGTGGTTCGTGTTCTTAAGTTTCCCAGCACCCAGCATACAACCTCAGAAGGTGTTGAGTAAGACACCACTGGATGCCAGGGGTAAAAAGTGATGGGGGAGAGGGCAAGCCCATGCCAGGAGGGAGCCGGCCTCAGGAAAGCCAGAGGCTCTGCTAGGCGCTCTGCCGCCTGGGGGCGGGAGGCCCTGCGGAGGCTCTCCCTCTCCAGAGTCACTTCCAGGTGACTCCATCAAGTCTGCACAGGGAGGTGGTGACAGAACTAGAAGAGAAGGGAGAGAGAATGTGGCCACTGAGGACTCCTGCCCACAGCAGGCCCCACCACGGCTCTGTTATTGCTGTTTTACAGCTCAGTAAACCAAGGCTGGGGGTCTTTATCCACCACCCGCAGGCTGTGCTGGACTCGTGTGGTAGGGAGGGTCTTTCCAGACATCTAGGCCCCGGAAAGTTCTGGTAAATCCCACTATGGGGGGAGAAGCAGAGAACCACATGGCACTGAGAGCACGAAGACAAGCCAACCTTGAAGGTGCTGCAGGGCACACGACCCAGGGCAGCCCAGCAGCCTCTGCACAGACCCTATTCGGCACCAGGGCCAAGCCTCTGGGCAGCTGTGAAGCAGGAGTGCTGAGCACAGTCATGTGTACCGTTTGCTGACTCTACAAAGAACAGGGTCCCAGCCAGCTCACTTTAGGCCCCACAGGGCCTGCCAGGCTCCACCCAGAACAGGTCCTGGTCTCTGCCCAGGCCTTGTCCCCAGCATGGAACCATGGTTAAGAACTCAGGATTCCAAGTCAAAAGGCCCCGCACTGAATTCTGCCTCTGTCCTCATCTTCTGTGTGTCTTTAGACAGGTGACTGTAGTTCTCTGAGCCTCTGAGGATCGAGGAGGAGCTGTACTGAGAGAATGGAATGAGATGGTGTGCACTGGCTGTTGGCAGGGCTGGCACCTACCCGCCATCCCCACAGGGAGGTCCTCCGTCCTTCTGAGATACATTGGAGTTTCCCATCAGTCATCAACTGCTACATAACAAACAGCCCTGGAGGTGGTGGCTTTACACCATGACCCTTTGCTATTTCTCATGATGGGGGCAGGTCTGCTGACCCCTGGGTGTTGCTTGGGGTCACTCACACAGCTGCAGTCAACCTCTTCTAGAACCCTCACTCTCTAGGATTCTCCATGTGACCTCTGCTTCCAGGAAACTAGTCTGGGCTGCCTTATAGCATGTCAGCTGGGTCTAGGAATGACGGTGGCAGCCGAAGCCTCATGCACCAGTGAGTCTCCTCTGCATTGCGCTGGTCAGAGTGGGTCACCCTGGGCTCAGACTCCAGGAAAGGGGAAGGCAACACCCCATCCCACCACATACCTCCCGATAAAAGGAGCAGCCTCTGGAGCAGAGGGGCAATTGGGTGGACGTTCTTTGTAGATGACCCTCCACATTCTCAGGACGCCTGGCCTCCCCCACCTGGTGCCTCCTCACAGCCTTCGCCCCTTCTGCCTGCTGAAGAGATTCCACCCCACTGCGGGGATGTCTTCTGAGCTCTGTGACGGCGAAGCCCACGGGAGTGCTGAGAGATGGCAAGATGAGCCCTACAAGACCCCTGCCCAAGAAACGCCCCTGTTAAGGGGCATTAGAAACAACCATTCAGACTGTAAACCAGACAGCCCCTCTATCCACCCGTGACTCGCGCTGGCTGTCACCGGCAGCCCCCTCTGGGATTGCGGGAGGACAGGGTGATGTGCTCATGGCCCACTGGCAGTGAGACCCAGGCCTGCGGTCATCCTGTGCCCTGGAAGTCCTAGGCGGGCGGCTCTCTTACTCTGTGCACCTGCTCTCCACAGTGCAGTTGTACCATGGCCAGTGCCAGGCCCAGTTTTCAATCCAGAAAGTGGAATCATCTTAACTCAAGGCGGGGAAGGATAACAGTCCAGACAGGAATGAATTCCAGCCAGGGGGACTGAGGGACACTCCCTGGGCAGGTGTCTTTGACTTCAGGCCTTGAAAGAAAAGCAGAGTTAATCAGAGGAGACTGGGGAAAAGATCCAGATAGGGGGACAGCAGGAACACAGGCCTGGAGAGGAGGCTCTGGGTCCTGGGCAGGGACTGCCACTGGCTGGTGGCTGCTGGAAATGTGGCCCCAACCTAGGGAATGTGCATTCCAGTGGGAGGGAGCTGGGAGCTAAAAATACACAGTAGGTCTGAACTGCAACCGGAGCCTGCGCGGCCGGCCGGAGCTCTCGCCCAGGATGGCTGCACTGGAGTCTTAGCAACTGGCAGGCCCAGGCTGTCAGCAAAGACTCCTCGGAGGGGCTCCATGACACAGGGGGCCCAAAGCAGGGAGCCTGGGCCCACACCTAGTTCTTTGCCCACCATGTCCCACCAGACAGAGGGGTACAGGGAGAAGGGAGGAAGGGCAGGACTGGGAAACAGAAGAGTCAGACCTAAACCATGGGAACTGGGCTGAGAAAGAGCAGTGAGGAGCCACGGAGGGGCTGGGCTTGGGGAAGGAAGGGAGATGAAAGGCCGCAGCCCTCTAGGAGGCTCCCAGGTACCAGGAAGGTCCTCTTACTCCCTTTTGGAGCCCATGGCAGAATTTTCAAATCATGGTCTTCCTGCTCCCTGAGTCATGTTGGAGTCTTGCCCAACACAGAGCCCAGGAAACCCCACATGTGAGGTGCGGCTGGTAGGACGCAGCTAGGACGCAGGAGTACCTAGCCGCAGGTCTTGCCCTCTGTTGCCAGTATCCCAGAAGTATAAGCCCTAGAGAAATGATGGGTCTCAAAACCTAACTTGATATCAAGAAATTGAGATGACAACACACAAAATGGGAGAAGATATCTGTCAACTATATATTTGGTAAGGATTTAGGATCCAGAATATATAAAGAACTCAACAAAAGAGAAACCCTTATGGAAAAATGGGCAATGTTCTTGAATAGACATCTCTGCAAAGTAGATATGCAAATGGCTGATAAGCTCATCAAAAGATGCTCAAAATCATTGATGATCAGAGAAATGCAAATCAAAACCACAAGGAGAGTCAGGTGCAGTGGCACACTCCTGCAATTCCAGTGACTTGGGAGGTTGGGTCAGGAGGATTGCAAGTTCCAGACCAGCCTCGGCAATTTAGTAAGGTCCTAAGTTACTGAGTGAGATCCTGTCTGGGGGAAAAAAAAAAAAAGGCTGAGAATATAGCTCAGTGGATAAGTATCTTGGTTCAATCCCCAGTACTGAAAACAAACAAACAAACAAAAAACTCACAATGAGATACACTTTATAGCCACTAGGATGGCTGTAATTTAAAAAATGACAATTAACAAGTATTGCCAAGAATATGGTGATATTGGAAAACTCATACATCATCACTGGGGGTATAGAATGGTGCAGCTGTTGTGGAAAACAGTTTTACAAAGAGTTAAACAGGCCGGGTGTGGTGGCACATGCCTGTAATCCTAGTGACTCAGGAGGCTGAAGCAGGAGGATCATGAGTTCAAAGCCAGCCTCAGCAAAAGTGAGGCCCTAAGCAACTCAGTGAGACCCTGTCTCTAAATAAAATACAAAAATAGGGCTGGGGATGTGGCTTAGTGGATGAGTGCCCCTGAGTTCAATCCTTGGTAACCCCCCCGCCAAGAAAAAAGTTAAACAGAATTATCATATGATCCAGCAGTCCCCCTCCTAGATATATGCTCCAAAAGAATTAAAGGCAGATGTTCAAACACTTGCCAAGGAATGTCCATAGCAGCATTATTCTCAATAGAAAGCTAAAATAATGCACATGTATATCAACTGATGAATGGATCAACAACTGTGGTCCATCCATCCTGAAATATTACTCAGCTATTAAGAGGAACAGAGCGCTGATCCATGCTATGACATGGATGAACCTTGAAAACGTGGTGCTACAGGGGAAAAGCCAGACACAGAAAGCCACTTAGTGTATTATTCTATTTATGTGAAATATCCAGAGCAGACAAATCCATAGAGACAGAAAGCAGATTAGTGGTTGCCAGGGATTGGGTGGATTGGAGATAGAGACTGGCTGCCTAATTGGTGTGGTGTTTCCTTCCGGGTTGATGAAACAATCCTGTATCACTGCTTGTCGTGACCAGCCATTTTTACTTTTTATTTTGAGACAGATTCTTGCTAAGTTACATAGGCAGGGCTCAAGTTGTGATGTTGAAATTTGCCAGGCCTTGAACTTGCAATCCTCCTGCTTCAGCCTCCCATCTCACTGGGATTATAAACGTGTACCACTGCACCTGGCTCCAAATCATCTTTTTTCTTATCTGAGAAAATTGTCATCACTGTAACTTTTTGTAAATCTCTTGAATGTCTAGCTTAGTACAAAACAGCTGGGTTCTCCTGTACGGATTCTACTCCTGCTGTATTGATCTACACAAGTCATTCGTCACCCCCACCCACCCACCCCCACCCCCCGGTTATTTTGCTGCAGCCGGACTGCAGCACTCCTGACTACTTCTGAATTCAGTTTGTTATAAGATGTTGTCGTGTTTGAAGTATTTTTAAAAATACAGCCTCAAACTGGGTGCAGTGGTGCACCCAGCAGCTCAGGAGGCTGAAACAGGAGGATTGCTGATTCAAAGCCAGCCTCAGCGACTTCCAGGTGCTAAGCAACTCAGTGAGACCCTGTCTCTAAATAAAATACAAAATAGGTTGGGGATGTGGCTCAGTGGCTGAGTGCCTCAGTTCAATCCCTAGTACCACCCCCCCCCCAAAAAAAAATAAAATACAGCCTCACACAAATAGGCTGTTGAAAAAGGGAGGCTGATGCAAATAGCCTCTTCAGATAATTATGGATATTTTTTGATATGGCACCAAAACATGAGAAGTTTTAGTTTCTTAGTTGCAGTGTTGAAACTGAAACCATAGTGACTTTTCTTTCTCTGGGTTTTTTGTTTGCTTGTTTCCTGGTACTGGGCATTGAACCAGAGGTGCCTTACCACTGAATTACATCCCCAACCCTTTTTATTTTCTTTTTCTTAAATATTTATTTTTTAGTTGTAGTTGGACACAATACCTTTATTTTTATTTATTTGTATGTGGTGTGAGGATCGAACCCAGGGCCCTGCATGTACTAGGCGAGCGCCCTACCACTGAGCCAAGCCCCAGCCCTTTATTTTCTATTTTTTATTTTCAGGGTCTCACTAAGTTGCTTAGGGCCTTGATAAGTTGCTGAGGCTGGCCTCAAACTTGTGATCCTCCTGACTCAGCCTCCACCATGCCCATCTTCATATACTTTAAATCCTATCTAGATAACTTATATACCTGATACAATGTAAATAGTTGTTACATATTACTTAAGAGAAAAAAGACTGAATATATTCCCTGCAGATTCCATTTTTGCCCTATTTTCTGTCCTTGGTTGGTTGCATTAGATGCAGAGGTGAAGATACAGAAGACCAACTGTACCTACTTTATGCAGAAGTGCCTTTTATCCACGTTCCATTTTGTCACACAAAATAAAAAGGTGTGCCCTTGAGGTTGATATTTAACACAATTATTTTTACTGCCTTATCAAGGACATTCCTAAGTCTCACTGGCTTTCATTTTTCTTGCAAGAGCTTTGTAACAAAGAATCGAATGGCTACTAGCCCAGTTCAATGCAGTTGCCTTCACTCTGGTGAGGGTGCCAGCTGTTTTACTCATGATGGCTTTTGCAACACAGTGACAAGTCATTTAATTTAAAATTTAAATTGAAAAACAGATTAAGCCACTTTGCCTTGAGGTATTTACTGAGCACGTGACTCATAGTAGGTGTTCAATAAACATTCTATGAATTCTTTTTGTGTTTGTGGTCCTGGGGATGGAACCAGGGCCTCTAGCATGCTGGGCAGGCTCTCCATCTACCACGGAGCCACACTCCCAGCCCTGGAGTAACGACCTCTGTGTACCATGCTTCTGCACACCAAGCACTTCACTCACACGTCATCTCCTTCAACAAGGACCATCTCTGTCTCACAAATGAGTAATATCAGGCTCAGAGAGCCCAGGTGACTAGGCCAGGCAGCTGGTGACAACTGAAACCGAGGGAAGCCGGGAAGCCTGAACAGACCCGATACATTTAACTTGCTGCACTTGCTTTTAGTTTTGGCTATTAGTTGGCTTTTAAAATCACTAATTCTGGAGACTGGCGTGATGGTGTGCACTGAGGTCCCAGCTACTCAAGAGGCTGAGGCAGGAGGATCATTTGAGCGCAGCCTGGGCAACACAGCAAACCTGTCTCCTCCATCATCATCATCATCATCATCATCGTCATCGTCGTCGTCATTATCATCGCTAATTCTGGAGGTCACACATCTGGGCAGTGTTATTATTAGTCTCCCACTTGCTTCCCTATATCTCTGGTGTGGGGGTCAGGATGATAGTTGCCTGGGTTAAATTTTTAGGGACCTGAAGTCTGCTTTTATGAAACTACCGGCTCTGTGTTTGGGCCCTTGCTGCTGGTATCGTCTGGTGGTAATTTCTTTGATATCAAGGAGATGAAAATTCTGCCTTCAGATCATGCTAAGCTATGAGGATGGATCACATGCATGACCTCACTTCCCACCTTTCCCACACCTGAGACCACCCACCTTTCTCCCCCCACCCCAATACTGCCATTGAGCCCAGGGCTGCTCCAACACTGAGCCACATCCTAGCCCCTTCCTCTCTCATTTGAGACAGGATCCTGCTAAATTGCTGAGGCTTGCTTCAAACTTATGATCCTCCCACCTCAGCCTCCAGAGCGCACACTGCTTCTTTATATTTCATACTGGGGATTGAACCCAGGGGCACTTTACCACTGAGCTGATTTTTTTTTTTTTTGAGAGACTGTCTCACTGAGTTGGCTTAGGGTCTCGCTAAATTGCTGATGCTGTCCTTGAATTTGTGATTCTCCTGCCTCGGCCTCCTGGGTTGCTGGAATTACAAGGGTGCACCACCACATCCAGCTAACAGTAACTTTTATTTTTTATTTCTTTCTCAGGCTGGGAATAGAACTCATAGCCTCATGCATGCCAGACAAGCACTCTACCACTGAACTACATCCCTAGCCCTGCACCCTACTTCTTTATCCCATAAATATTCTTAATCCCTGTCCTCAGGAAGGCAGATTTGAGACTTGCTCTTCCACTTTCATGTTTGGCTGTCTTGTGAATAAACCCTTCCTCTTTTGCAAAACCTATCATTTCAGTGACGGGGACACTATGTGACTGGCCAAAGAGATCTGATTCAGTAACACAAGCCGATCTAGACATCACCTAGTGTTGTCCAATTTCAGCTTGTGCTCTTAACCACTGTTCCAAATACTGAATGTGTTTGGTAGAAAAAATGTCTTTTTTTCAGGATCAGATCAAGATAAATAGAGGAGGGCTGGGGTTGTGGCTCAGCGGCAGAGCACTTGCCTAGCACATGTGAGGCCTGGGTTCGATTCTCAGCACCACATAAAAATAAAAAAAATAAAATAAAGGTATTGTGGCCAATTACAACTAAAAATAAAATTAATAAAAAGATAGAGGAAATAATTAAATGAAAATTTGAGGACATTTGGTAAAGAAGTTCAAGTAACTAAGCTGCCCAGGAGATTCCCCAGTCACCAAGTGGAATTTAGACACTCACTGGCTCTCTCGCCTGGGCCAGTAGGTTAGTGGCTAACAGCAGGACAGGTCTGAGCTGCTGCACAGTGATGGCAAACCCAGCTGCTGCTGGCTGGGGGCTGCTGCAGTCCCAGTAGAGGCCAGGCACAGGCAGTAACCAAAGGGGGATTGGCACGTCTGTGGGCCCAGGTGTGTAACCTGAAGTGCAGCAGGAATAATGAGACAACTGGGCTTTCCTGAGCTGCGTCCCCACAGTCGGGGGCCACACCTGCAGAAGTTCCTCCAGGGCTGTGAGCAGCGGCTTTTCCCAGGTGCTCAGCCCCCGCCCTGAGAGGATGAGCTGAATCCTCCTTGTGGTTGATTCCACTGTTTTCAAAGGAGGAATTAACCACGGAAATAGCAGCTGCCAGCCTTGTCAGGCCGTCATTAATTAGAATGTGATCTGGCCCCGACTCTACAGCCTCATCTCTCTCCTCTTCCCCTCCCAGACTCACGGCTTTCTCTCGCCTCTGCCTGGAGTAAATCCTTCCCATTTCCTCACAACCGCCTTTGCATGGGTGAATCCCATTCAACTCAGAAGTCATGCTCCTTTAAGAACCCTTCCCTGTGGGTACCCTCCTGCACACTGCCATCGTAACAATCTTCTTTCCTCCCTCCCTGGCTCAACATGGGGAGCAGGGATGCCATGGTTTATGGGACAGGCAGCAGCTCACAAGACCAACAACCATTAGGTTAGCTAATGGCTTACAAAAGAAATGCAGCTTACCTGCCAATTGGACTAACGAGGTCCCCTGCACAGAGGGGGTGTCTGCCGGTTCACCACCGTCTCCTGGGACAGAGGGAGGGCTGCACAAGTCTTTACTCTTACCAAAGAGTAAATGAATGAACAAGCAAATCCATAGAAAGGAGAGGAAAGAAGAACAGTGGGTGGGGTTTGTATGCAAGCAATGAAGCAAAGAACAACCTTTGCACCGCACTCCTGGACAGGCAGCTCTCTCTTCATTCCCAGGCAATTTTCTCAGTGAGGCACTAGGTACTGTGGATGTGGAGCTGGGGGGTGGGGGGCATAGCAGAAATAGATATCAAAGAGGGGCTTATAATCTGGTTGAGGAGTGGTATGCAGATATTTCAATGCTGCCACAAAACAACACACTCTCAAAGAGTCCAATTGTGGAGGAATAAAAAAAAATAGCACAGTAATAATAGAAATGGCTATGTATTAGGTTAGCTAATGGCTATGACAAAACCGCAGCATTTCAGTGGTGTGTCACGGTGGAAGTGTATGTTTTTATTTCTCTCTCATACAGCACTCCCAAGTGGGTTTTCCTGGGTGAGCAGCTCTCTTCCAAGTGGTGCTGAAAAAGGTTCTGAAACCTTCTTCTGGTTCCACTATCAATTCCAGCTGTGCAGACCAAGAAACAGGAAGGCAGGCCAAGATGTGTGTCCATTACTTCTGTGCACAATCACCTGTTGGAACGAGTCCTGCAGCCCCAGTTATCTGCTTACAAGGCTGGGAATTGTTGCCTGGAGGTGTGCACTGGAGGGAAAAAGAAATGGGGACTGCCACATCATTTCTTAAGGGCTTATTAAGGTCAGGCGTCCTCGTTCTAATCGCTTGCATACAAACTCATAGGTTCTTACAAAAGCTGTTGTTAACACTGTTTTAAAGAGGAAGTTGCATGGAGAGGTTGCAGGGCCAGCTTGAGCTCACCCAGCACTTGAGCTTTCAGGGACAGGACGCGACTCCAGGCAGCCCACCTCCAGGGGTTACCCGCACAACTGCCTGCGCCCAGGTGAGGCTCTGGGACCCAGGGGAGGACTCAAGCTGGTCCACTGGGATGAGAGCGGGAAAACAGGATCCTTCTATTTATGTTTATATATAATCTAAAAAAGAAAAGTAAATCAGAGTGATGTTAAACTTTACTAAAATATATCATACCGATTGACCCCGGAGTCCTTACTCAGCTGGGGCTCAAGCTCTGCAATCCGTATTCGAAAAATTTAATGTCGCTTTTTTTTCCCCCTTAGAACAGTTAAACAAATAGAAAGTGTCGGCTGCAGTGCTCGGATAAGTGGACCAGTGCCGTGTGTTTTAACTAAACCAACGGTCCCAGCGTGCGCGAGCGGTTTTAAAAGACTGACGCCAAGAACGAACGACGCAGTACCCAGTACAAGCACTGCCTGAACGCCCCGCCTCTTCACGCAGGCCCAGAACCGCTACGCCGCAGCGCCGAGGGCGGGGCCTTGTGGCCACACCCCTTCCATTTCCCCGCCTTCCTGGTTCCTTCCGGGGGCGTCTTCTGCTGCTTCACCTTGTGATTGGGTGAGTCGTCTATAGTAGAAAGGACTCGATTGGATGAAGTTTTCTCCACTCGTAGATAGCCTGTTCCGATTGGTCGAGGTGTCATGGGCCAGGTTGACGTCAGCCAGGTTGCGACTGAGTCGACTCGATTGAGGAAGAGGGGCTGGCCTTCCAGCGCCTGGTGTCCGGTGTCCTTGGGCGGGCCGTGGACCTGGGGCCGTAGGGCTAAGTGGAGGGCCTGGTAAAACAGTGTGGTGGCCCGCAGAACGCCGGCCGTGACGCTGTCGGGCTGTGGCGGGGAAACGTTAAGGGCCAGCAGGACGCGGTGTTCTGTTCACCGCAGGTCCCAGCTTGCGGCCGAGTGCGGAACCCGCTTGGGAGACTTGTGCAAGCACACGTGGACAGTTCGTCGGCTGCATGCAGTTAGATTCTGGCCGAGGAGGATTTTGAGCAAGGGAACCGAAAGAAACAGATTAAAAAAAAAAAAAAACCTGGCAGCGAGCCCATTTGGCCTGCAAACCCATCTTCAGAACTAAGTGGGACAGTTGAAGAGGAGCCAAAAGAAATGTGCAGATCAGGTCCGAAGTTTTAGGACCTGTGAGCAAATAAACCCTGCCCCAGACATTACTCTGAAAAAACATATGTGAGAATAAGCTTGTCTTGCAAAGATCGTCATGAAATTGTTGGAGTTGTTAAATAGAAGACTTGCATGAAATCCTCCAGGACAAAAGTTAAAACATTTTTCTGGATTAAGATTTGTTGTTTAGCCAGGAAGTGTAGCTCAGTGGTAGAGCACACATCACAGGGCCCTGGATTCAATCCCTGACGCTAAATAAATAAAACTTCGTTATCTGTGTATTTGCCAGTGTGATAAAGAGGCAGTGGCAAAAATGGCAATAGCCTGGGAATAGGGCAAAAATTCCATGTTATCAAAAATAAAGTCAGTGAAGAGGATAATGGTAGATCTTGTGATTCCACTTGAAGCTGACTTTCCCATCTAGTGAAAATCCGTGCAAAGAGTACACCCTATTTCTTGAACAAGGTACTAAAAGATGATAAGTCAGTCACCTTCATGATAGTATTTCCAAGGACCCGTGGAAACTGGCTAATGCATATAAAAGTGTACCATAAGTGGGGCGAGTTGCTGCAGGCCTGTAATCCCAGTGGCTGGGGAGGCTGAGGCAGCAGAATGGGGAGTTCAAAGCCAGCCTCAGCAAAAGTGAGGTGCTAAGCAACTCAGTGAGACCCTGTCTTTAAATAAAATACAAAATAGGGCTGGAGATGTGGCTCAGTTATTGAAAGGCCCTGAGTTCAATCCCCAGTACCCTGACCCAGCACCAAAAAAAAAAAAAAAAGTGTACCCTAAGGCTGGGATGTAGTTCAGGGGTGGAGCACCTGTCTAGTATGTGCCAGCCTTTGGTTTCATCCCCAGCACTGCAAAAATAAAGTGAGGAGGTGCCATAGAGCCAGGCTTGTAATCAGCTATTCGGGAGGCTGAAGCAGAATTATGAGTTCAAGATGAGCTTGGGAAACAGACCATCTCAAAACAACAACAACAAAAAACTCAGAACAGCATTCTGTTTTAGAGTGGTTTTGAAAATACTTTCAAATCAGGTCATTAAGAGCATTCTAGATCCTTCAAATCAGCTAGGGATATAAAAATACATGGATTAGCCAGGCACAGTGGTGCACTCCTGTAATCCCAATGGCTTGGGAAGATGAGACAGGAGGATCACAAATTCAAAGCCAGCCTCAGAAATTTAGTGAGGCCCTCAACTTAGCAAGACTTTGTGGGAGATCAACCTTGCACTTGTCTGAGTGACACCCTGGCTGGGTGCTGAGGTGCTCAGTCACAGAAATGTGGCAGAGCTTTTCCCACCCATCTTGGGTTTGAGGGATGGTGTAGTGCATGGGTGTATCTTGCTACAGCCCCATGGGTGGAGCTACGCTCACCTGTTCCTTTGTTATATAACCCCTTGCCCTGTTTAGGATAGAATCTTTCATGGAAGTGCCTTGTGTGTGTTCCCTTCTCTTACTGTGCCCTTGGGTGTGGCCTACCCAGATGTCAGTCAACCTGCTGACAGTGGACATCATGAAGATAGACTCAGCCCCCTGAAACCTGACTCCTTGCCTCATTTGAATAGCTTCTCCTCAATAAAAGGGGTCAGCACGCGTGTGTGCGCCCGCGCGGAGCGCTCTCTCTATCACTCTCTCTTCCTGTGGACCCTTAAGTTCAGAGGAGCCCTCACAGCGACCCCAAAGAAAAAGGTATTTGTGTCTGTTGTGTGGTTATTTGCGCAGCCCAATTATCCCAGTTCAACTGGAGTGACCCCTGAGCCTTTTAGTCGCAAGAACAGAAACCCAGTAAGACCTGGTCTCAAAAAGGGCTGGGGATGTAGCTTAGTGCTTAACTGCCCCTGTGTTCAATATATGTGTATGTATCAATATATATATAGACATACACACTAAAACATAGATAATAATACCTAATAGAACAAAAACATCCAACACTCAGTTTGCATCAGGCACTAAGCAATTACCTTACAGACATTTGTTCGTTAAGTCCTTAAGTAGTCTCATGAAGCAGATACTTTGGAAATGAGGAAACTGAGTACTGGAGAAGGTGCTCAGTCACAGAAATGTGGCAGAACTTTCCCCACCTAGTAACTGACCAAGCCAGTGTTGACTGAGGCAGCTGACCGCAGAGCCTCTGCTTTCTCATGGTGCAGCAGTGTCTCCCCGGTCTGGCACAGGCTTACTCTGGACTGAGGGCATATTATACTATGGTCTTCCCCTACCCCCACACTGGGGAATGAACCCAGGGTGCTCCACCACTGAGCTATGCCCCAGCCCTTTTTATTTTTTATATTTAAGACAGGATCTCACTAAGTTGCTCAGGCAGGACCTGAACTTGCTATCCTTCTGCTTCAGCCCCCTGAGTAGCTGAGATTATGGGCATTGGCCACCATTCCTGTTTCTGTGGCCTGTTTTTATATAATTTTAGGGTAAAATACCAATATTTGTCTTCTCAAATAGGATCCAATAAGTAGGTTGTCAGTGATGCATGTGGAACATTACCAAATATGAGTTTTTAATACCATGAACAATATCAAACTAGGTCATTTAACTGGACCTGAGTGACAAAACAGTCTGTGAATACAATAGGCTTATTCAAAACAATATCTTAAGAGTAATAACTGATTTTCTAAATAAGTTTGTTTTCCACATTACCAAAAAAGCAAACAAACAAACAAACAAAAAAAACCCCTTAAAGACCTGATGTTTCTGTGTGTTTGTTTTCTTTTGTATTTTGATTATTTTTTGGATGCTGGGGATTGAGCTAAGTATACATGCTCTACTACTGAGCTATACCCACCCAGACACAAAGTTTTTTTTGTGTGTGTGTGTGTGTGTGTGTTTTAGTTGTAGATGGACATAATACCTTTATTATTTATTTTTATGTGGTGCTGGGGTCTGGACCCAAGGCCTCACATGTACTAGGCAAGCCTTCTACTACTGATCTACAATCCCAGCCCAAGTTTTGTGTTTTAAATAACAATGTTAATTTAAAAATAAGCCTCTTTGTCCTTTTAAATTCAGGATCTTGAATATCTGTATGTCTTGAACATCTGCTACTCTTTTCTGATAACTTAGGATTATTATTAATATTTATCTGTCATTCTATTTGGGTTGATATAACTGCCACAGAATGGGTGGCTTATTTATAATGGTTCATTTCTCACAGTCCCAGAGTCTGGAAACTCCATGTTCAAGGCGCCATCAGATCTTGTAGCCCTCTCGTCACTCTTTGGGATTTTTTGTGTAGATAGTCATGTGGTTTGCCATGAGAGTTTCTTCTGTTTCAACCTGTAGATCTTATTTATTTGTTTACCTTATTGATTTGAGAAAAGCAGACATCCTTGCCTGATTTTGAGCTTAGGGAAAAGTGTCCAATAGTATTAGCTAGAATTTTTATTCATGCCCACTAAGGTTGAGGGAGTTCCCTTCTATTCCTAGTTTACTGAGAATGGTTTTTGTTTTGTTTTTAAAATCATGAATGGATGTTGAATCTTGCCCCATGGAAAGACAAATCACAGATTGGGAGAGAATATTTGCAAAACATATCCAACAAAGAATCTGTACCAAAAAATATTGCTGGTCATGGTGGTGCACACCTGTAGTCCCAGTTACTGGGGAGGCTGAGGCAGGAGGATGGCAAGTTTTAAGCCAACTTCAGCAACTTAGTGAGGCCCTATGCAATTTAGCAAGACACTGTTTCAAAATAAAAAAAAAATAATAATAAAATGGGCTGAGGATGTAGCTCGTTGGCAGAGGGCCCTGGATTCAATCCCCAGAATAGTAAAAAAGGGCGGAGAGCAGATGTTCAATATCAGTAGTCACTAGGGAAAATGCAAATTAAAGCCACAATGAGTTACTACTTCACACTCATTAAAATGGCTAAAAATTTTTAAACTGACCATTCAACATATACAGAGCACCTGGAACTCTCATATGCAGCTGGTGTCAATATAAGCAGCATAAGCACTTTGGAAATAAGCTTAGCAGTTTATTAAAATGTGGAACATATACCTACCATAATGGCCCAATTCTACCCCTTGAGCAATCAAAGCATATCCACAAAAAATACTTGTACACAAATAGTTATAGCAGATGTGACTGGAAACATGGTGCCCCACCCCCGAGACTTCCACGTCCTAATCCCCAGAACCCGAGAACATGTTACCTTGATGGGGCCAAGGGATTTTACAGGAGAGATTAATGAAGGCTCTCACGATGGGCGACTACCCTGCATTATTCCAGGGAGCCGGATGGAGAGGCAAGAGTCCTTACAAGGGGGAGGCCTGAGGGTCAGAATCAGGTGGGACAAGGGAGACAGAGGTTTTGGCAATGCTGTGAGGACGGAGGAGGGACATCAAGCTAAGAGCATGTTGGTGTACTTGACAGCGCTTCTGAATCTCAAAATGAGAAGCCAGACGAAGACTACGTTTCTCAGGATTCAACTTATAGAAAATGGAAACTTCAGTGTGGGAAAGATGGAGTATGAAGGGGTAGGGAAGACTGTGAGGGAAACACTGGTGTGGCCGTGGTTTCATGGGGGTAATGTGGTTCACACACATCAGATCACACACTAACAGGGCAGTCACTGTCTGTCAGTTACACCTGGGGAAAGCCTTAGAGGAATAATGAAGCCATTGTGGAGAAGGACGTGAATGGACGCCAGGAGGGCAGTGGGAGAATGTCAGAACCGCCCTTCTCCAGTCCCCACTAGACTTCATCCAGAAGACTGTCTGAAACAGAGATTGGTGCCAGTCTCTTTAAATGAGAAACCTTGCCCTGGCAGGCCGGCCTTGAGATGCCAAGTTACAGCATTGCAAGTACCAGAACTTGTACAAACCAAGTGTCCAGACAAACCTCTCTGGCTCTTATGGTGGTGTTTGAAGTTACACTCAACCCCAGTAGTTTCCAAAATCTCCTGAAACTTAATGATAAATATTTTGAAAGATTTTTTTGAGGTTTCTTAATAGCAAAAGCAGAAACTTATATGCCAGTGGGCATCATTTGTCCTTCCGTGGTAGAAAAAAATACAGTAAAAACTATAACAGAAAATTTAAAAAGCTGGCAGGGAAATAAAACGTACCTCTTCATCAGCAAGTGTTATTGGAAGTCTGGCAGCCGGCGGAGCTGGGAGAACAGGTGTTTGGACAGTGTGCAGGGCATGGCGTGAACGGGTCTTACAGATGGCTTAAACGTGTCTGTGCTTGTGGCAGCAAGACCAAAGCACTGCTTCTTAATTTTTTGAGTCTCTGAAGCAAAAATGAGCCAAGACGTGATCGCCTCAGCAAGAAGTATGTTACTTAGTAAAAACAACGAATCATGAAGATTCTACATGAAACTTACAGAAAATTCTAGAAATAATTTAAGTAGTCCCGCCTTATCCATGGTTTTTTTGTTTTCTGAAGTTTCAGTTGACTGCAGTCAAATGCAACCTGAAAATATTAAATACAAAATTCCAGGGATGAGCACTTTGTAAGTTTTAATTATGACTGCATATTTTTATAATTGTTCCATTTTATAATGTTATCACTAGTCACTGTGCCTAATTTATAATTAGACTTTATCCTGGGTACATATGTACATGAAAATAGGCACATATGCTTGGGAAAAAACAGTGTCTACAGGGTCTAGTACTACCTGGGGTTTCAGGCCGGCACAGACGTCTTGGAACACATTCCCTGAGGATCAGGGGGACAGCTGCATGGAGGGAGCTGCTGCTTTGGGTGGGAGTAAAACAAAGATCCAGGGAAGTGGTTACTGAGGGAGCAGCACAAGCAAAACACTCCATGTGTGGCTCCTGGGGAAGAAATGGAGGCGAGGAACCCACAAGCACACTCTCCATCCTTGAGTGCTTTCTGGAACCCCAGGGCACTTGCCCACTGAGTACACCCCACTCCTTTTCATTTTTATTTCCAAGACAGGGTCTCGCTGAGTTGCTCAGGCCAGGCTTGCACTTGTGATCCTCCTGCCTCAGCCTCCTGAGTTCTTTCAACGCTCATTGACAAGGAGAGGAATGGCCATGAGAATTCATGAACCGTGAAATTTAGGCACTGGGAGGGCTGCGGTTGTGGCTCGGTGGTAGAGCGCTCACCTGGCAAGCAAAAGGCCCTGGGTCTGATCCTCAGCACCACATATAAATAAATAAAATAAAGGTATTGTGTCCAACTACAACTAAAAAATAAATATTAAAAAAAAAAGAACTTAGGCACCGGTTATTTCAAGGTAAGAAGTTTCAAGGAGTCTAACTAAACACAAGCTTGACATTTTTTATTTTATAATAACTCACGTGCTGCAAATTTACTGGTGTTTCCTGTGTTGACAAGTTGCTATCCAACAGATATTTCATAATAAATATGTAAATAAATACACTCAATCATACAAACAAATAAACACATTGATATGCTCTCTGAACTTAAAGCAAAGGGGTTATTTTACCAAAGAATGATACAAAACTACCTTTTTTAAAAAATTTTTAATATTTACTTATTTTTTTTTTAGTTCTCGGCGGACACAACATCTTTGTTTGTATGTGGTGCTGAGGATCGAACCCGGGCCGCACGCATGACAGGCAAGCGCGCTACTGCTTGAGCCACATCCCCAGCCCCAACAAAACTACCTTTTGACAGAGTTTTTTTGCAAGGAAGAGGGCATTGGGAAAAAAGAGTGTTTGGAAATATTTTCAGTGTTGTATGATGGGGTCAGGTATAAAGTATTATATATGGAAACTTGAATGACTTGGAAGTTTCTAATCTGTTTAAAAATCTTCTAAAGTGGATTTTGGTTCATTTGATGATAACATAAGAATGTGACTTTTTTTTTTTTTGTACCAGGGATTGAATCCAGGGACACTGAACACTGAACCACATCCCCAGCCCTTATTTATTTATTTATTTATTTTGAGAGAGGGTCTCACTAAGTTGCTTAGGGCTTCCAAGTTGCTGAGGCTGGCCTTGAACTTGAGATCCCCTGCCTCAGTCTCCTGAGTTCCTGGGATTACAGGTGTGTCACCATGCCCAGCTAGAATGTGACATTTTTTATTATGAACAACCAGTCAACATCATGAGGGTGAACTTCTGGTCTAAACAAGTCACTAAATATCAGCTAACTTTACAAAAAGAGGCCACCAGAGATCATGTGCATCCTGACAGACTAACACACCTCCCTTACACACCTGCACATGGTGCACATAATCAAAGCCAATCTCACCTAAGCCTCTAGACTGGCTCTAGACTCATGGGGAAAAGAGAGGATGGGGGACAGGTTAAATCATGTAGGGACACAACAGGCATGATCCAGGCTGTGGGAAACTTCCTAGGATAGACAAAGAACTATGTTTCTCCACCAATTTCAGAGGGAGGAGAGAGGTGGTGGAGGGAGAGAGGGGAATGGGGAACTTATGGATTAAAACACTTAACTATGTGAATCAGTTATGTACAATAAAAACTGTTTAAAAACCCCCTTCCAACCAATCATGCTGTGACCTTAAGTGGCTCCATAAAAATTCAAATACCATTCTGTACAGTGTGCTATGGTCACCTCTGCAGGTGGCTCCTCTTCCTGTCCTTCCTGACCTCTGGGCTTTCTTGTCTTGTCCACCAACCCCCTGGCTTTGAGGCCATCTCCAAGCAGCCACGGGCGGTTCCTAAACCAGCTCCCGCCGCCCTGCAGCGTGCACAGGGAGGATGGGTGTCTCCTGGCAATGCCGCTCCTGCTCAGCTCCCAGCCTCCAGGGAAACCTCCGCCATCCTCGGCTTGGCGCCAAACGCTGCTTCTCCCAGGACCTGGGCACCGGTGCAGGGCAGGGTCCCCGGCTGGGTGCCGGTGGATTCACGTCCCGGGTCCTCTGTCCTTTCCAAGCTGTAGCACTCAATTTACTTTCTTCTGCAACGGGCACGTCCACTATGTGACATGCAAGTGCCTGCCACCTCTGGCTTCCCGGTTGCCGGGATCCTGTGACGCCGCGCAGGCTCCGGGAGCTTCGCTGTGACTTGCCCAGGGAGGAGCCGGGCTGGGAGGCCGGGTGTACAGCGGGACAGATCCCAGGGCAGGGAGAGCGCGGGCTGCGAGGAAGACGCTGGGCAGCAAGGGGCTCCCGCGAGTCTGCCGTGGCTCCTGCGCTGGCCCCTATTTCCAGCAAACAGGCGCGTTTTTTAGGCTCCTGAAGCCGGTGCACTGATTGGAGTACTACACCGAGGCCGGCCAGAAGGGGGCGCCACAAGGCCTGGCTGTGTTCAACTTCATACATCTGTGGCTGGTACTGGACCCTAAGGCGTGGAGGGACCGCTGCCCGGGTCCCCTCCATTTCCCAGCATGAGCCCAGACAGAGTCTGGCACAATAGGAGCTCAGCTAAAATTCATTGAGTGGATTGAATAAGACTCACCTGGGCCCCACATGGGGGAAGCCATGCAAGGGCAGGCAGACCCCGGGACCACAGCCAGGCACAGGCACGCAGGGAGGCAGCAGGAATTGCTGAGGCTAGTCTTTCTGGATCCTGGTTTCCACTCTTCCCCTTGTGCATAGAGCATGCAGCCCTGGGGTCTGGTCCTGCTCTCCAAGGTCACTCTGCACCATCACCAAGGACCCCAACTGCTCATGGCTGTAACCTAAGTCAGGCTGTTACACAGGATTTTCATGTCCTGCCTTCCCCTTGGAGGCCAGGCTCCCTGCCTCCTGTTTGCCACACCTGTGTCCTCACAAGTTTCAAGGAAGAGCAAGAGGGGGCATCTTTGTCCATGTGCCTCCAGTCATTTCCCCAGATGGAGCATTTATTGAGTGCTTGCTGTAAGCCAGCTCTGGGCACAGGTTTCCCATGCTCCAGGAGGGATCTATGCAGCAGACAAAGCCAACAATGCCCTAGAACATGTAAGCCACGCTACAGGGCAGCCAGAGTGGCTGTCACAGTGAGGCACCCTCAGCTGGGGCAGCCCTCAGGGCAGCCTGGTCTTCGCACCCAGAGCCCAGGGTTTCCTGAAAAGCTGGACCCGAGAGTGTCCATGGGCCTCCGTCCTCCCTGGCACAAGTGCAGCCTGTATGTCTCAGTGGAAAGGCATCCTAAGTCCGAGGTGATGCAGTAGCCAGGGACTTCCAAGCTATGGCCCCAGCATGCTGTGGGGCTGGTTGTCCATATCTGCTTTTATTTGCAACAGGTGACCCAGAGCCTATGGAAAGTTACAGAAATGAGGCTGGCACACGTGTGGGGTCAGCTCAGCAGAGAAGAGGACCGTGCCCATTCATCCATCTTTCCGTTCTGCCTACAAATATTTACCAATGCCAGCCATGTCCCCGCCTGTTTCAGGCACAGGGCTATAGCAAGAGAACCAAGCAGGGAGAAGTCCCTGCTTGCAAGAGCTGACATTCTGGAAGGGAGGCAGACAGTAAATAACAAATCAATATGTGTTGGGTCACCCTGAGCCTGTGGTGGACGATGACCAGGGTGGGAGGTCAGGCCTCTCGGGGGGCTGACATTTGAACTGAGAAATGAGTTAGGGGAGTTTTGAGCTTTGTGAGAATTTGGGGGAAGAACAAAAGCTGTTAGGTTGGGATTTTTCTTTTTTTTTTTTTAAGTTTGAAACCATTTTATATATATCGTAGGTTAAAGGACATAAATATGTAAGAGAAAAGAGATATAAATATAAAAGAAAAAGTTAAAAAAAGGTTCTGGGATTTTGAATTTGAGCAAGAGATGTCAATATGAACTCATGACTTTTAATATGCTTCCTGTCTTCAGCGCATTGCCAGAACTCTGTATTAGTTTGTCGGGGCTGCAACAGAGTTCCCCCAGCCGGTGGCTGACACACAGAAATGGCTGCCTGGCAGCTTGGGAGGCTGGAAGTCCAAGGTCTGGGGGTCAGCAGGGCCTGTGCCTCTGCAGGTGCTGGGGAAGGGCCCGTCCTGCCCACTGAGCTGGTGGCCTCACTCCTTGGCTGGAGGGGTGTCATTGCCACCCCCATTGTCACACCCTCTGCACATGCCTGTCCTTGTTCTTGTTCCCCCTTTTATAAGGACTCACTAATGACCTCCTCTTAACTTGATTTTCTCTGTCAAGACCAAATAAGGTCACATTCTGAGGCCCCAGGGGTTAGGACTCCAACTTATCTTTTTGGGGGGACGTGGTTTGATCCAACAGTCTGTAAGCAAAGACAACCGGTAGCAGTGAGAACACGGGGCTCTCAGACCCGGGGCTGCTGCCCGGGTTTTCCTCAGGGCAAGAGATCAACTGCCACACCCACCCTCAACTCGGGCCCAGGCCAATGTGGGTGCTGGGTCTTAGCTTAGAGGCCCGCATTTGCATCCCCCACCCGTCTGGGTCAGCTGGCCCCCTTCTTGGCCTACTGCAGGAAGCACGGAGTCCAGCCCTCTCTGTGCTCCTCTGCCTACCCCGGGCACCGTATCCCTGAACTGTCGGGCCTTTGCTGGCTCCCAGATCTACTAACGCAGACAAAGCCTCCCTCCACCCCAAATCTAGTCGCACAACCTTCCTGCTGGCTCTTCCCGCCCCTTTCCAATGAACCTATGAAGGCTTTGTGGTCCCATTTACAGAAGAGCACTCTGGAATTCACGGAGGTTGTGCCTTGTCCGGGCTGGAGGAGGTCGGACTCGGGGCTGCACTTGTCTCATGGACACCCAAACCAGGCTGCCATGTCCTCTGAGTTTCCAAAAGGAGAGGAGTGAGCCTCCCTTCTTCTTGTCCACTTCTGACCTACCCTGCTGGTGCATACATAGCAGAGGCCATGAGTTTAAGTTGATCATGGAGGAGATGGTGGGAAGCCCCATACCACCTGGTAGGGAGCCCCTGCAATAACCATCTCTCCCACTAGAGGGAGCAGCGGGACAGAAACCGAGTCTGGGTGGACCAAGAGGAAGGTCTGCCAGGATCCCAGATGGTGATGACAGGGGGTGGCCGGCTCATCCCCTAGGCTTGCCCTTTGTGACAACTACCTCACTTGGCCCTCACAGCAAAACCAGGAACCAGATACTCCAGTCGGGCCCCACTTTACAGGCTAAGCAACCAAGGCTCAGTGTTATTAGGTGATTGGTCGTGGGTCACCCACAGTAGGAACAAGAGCTGCAGATTGAGCCCAACCTCAGAGCCCAGATGTGCGCCCCTGGCTCCCCTCCCCAACCCGTGCTCAGCCCAGTCTTCTCTTGGGTTCCTTCCAAGTGGTTCCCTTGGGCTCAGTGAGCTGTGTTCAGGCCTGCTCAGAGGTGGGGAGGGGTCTTCCTCGCATGAATTGCTTCTGAGAGAAGTTGTAGAGTGGCCAGTGGGGGGCTGGGCCAGGAGCCAGAGGCTGCAGACGTGGAGAGGGAGATCCCAGACCTAGGGCTGGGAATCCTGTTGGCCCCTGGCGGAGGAGCTGACCCCTGGGAGGTGGCCAGGCTTATTAATATCCTGCTGAGCCAGGGGGCTCTTGAGTTTCAGCATCACAAGACCCAGGGGCCAAGCCAGGTGGGGATACTCTTGATTCCCAGTGCCTTCTCCCTCCTGCCCACACTGCCCACCCCTGGCTGGGGCCCTCAGATCTGGTCACCATGTGGTCTTGGAAAAGTCCCTCCAGTGGGTGCAGGTGGAGGCAAGCACTCTTCCTGAATTGGCTTTGTCGAGGGCCTCCTCTGTGTCCAGCCCTGTCCTGGAAGCCTGGGCTCCTGCAGAGGGAGGCAGCACTGTCCACTCTCACAGAGCTCACTGCCTGCCTTCTCGGGGCTCCAGAGTTTGACTTCTCCCAGACAACTGGAATTAGGGTGGACACTGATGGGAAGAGTGCCTGGACTCGGGTGGAGGGGTTCACCCGGTGGCCACCACAGCAGAAGGGGCCAGTCAGAGAATCAAGTGGATAAACCAGAAGACAGGAGCCCGGGAGCGGGTCCTGGTGCCTGGCTCTTCAGCCTTGTGCACCTTCCACCCCAGGCTCCAGAGCCTGCCCTGTGTCCCCCACCCAACCCCCTCCTGGCTGCTGGCCTGGCCTCTGGACTCATCCTTCATCCAGCACCTGCCGGGTGGAGGAAGGCATTTCACACCTGCACATTCCTCTCCTCACTGCTCCCTGACCCTGGGCGCCCCTGGGGACCTCCTGGGTCTCCCTCCATCCCCTTCCCTGTGCACACACTAGGGCCCCTCCCCAGATCCTGCCCACAGCGTGTAAAACTCTTATCAGTCAGTCACACACATCTCTGCCCAGCCCAGCCCCCCCCCCCCCCTCTCAAGCCCCCTTATCAGGGGCACATTCCAAACTGGTGTCTCCTGGAAGGAAAGAAAGGGCCTGCCCCTTTCTGGCCAAGTGCAGAGGAGCTGCCCTGGGAAGGAAGGGGTTATTCCAGCAGGAAGACCCAGGGCTCCGCTTGTTTCTTCAGCCAGCTTGAGAAAACAGGACTGGGCTGGCTTGGCAGGACCAGGAGGTGACCCCTGCTGGGGTGGGAGGCTGGAGGGGGGACAGCCAGGAGGCCAGGATGTGGCTAGTGAGGAGGGGGCCTGGGCTTTGGCAGAGGCTGGGGTTCCTCTGGGCAAGGCCTCAGAGCACCTTTCTTGGTGGCCTGGCTTTGCCTTCAGCACCTGGCTGTCCACCACTGTCCTAGGGCCAGCAGCACCTGCCCGTGGGAGGGCTCACAGGAAGGCTGGAGAAGCAACCCACACCAGAATGGCGTGGCCACAGCACCAGGTGAGGCCTGAGTGCCGGGGCTTTCTGATTCAATACAGTCATTCCAAGCATGAGTCAGGCCCGGGAGTAGGTGGTTGAGGGTTTGGCGACATGAATCAGGTGACCAGGTTGGGACCACAGAAAAGTCGGGAAGCTTTTGTTAATCCTCAATTTTCTCAGATAATGAAAGTTCTTATCTTCTATGGCAATGTGTGCATAGGGCTTGGCAAAAAAGTCTGGCCTAAGAGGCACTGCTGAAAAACTCGGTGTGGGACAGACAGACGTGTACACACACATACACACACACACACACACACACACACACACACCCTGAGCACTTATTAGGTGGCGGGCACATGCCAATCTCTTTATATGGATAAGCACACTCAAACCTTGTTAGCACTTGATCCTGGGAGCAAGATGCACCTGTAGTGTGGACGAGCAGACGGAGGCTTATGTGAGGAGAGCACTTGTCCAGGTCACGAGTCTCCAGTAGAAGCGGGGTTGGATCCAGTGTTGGCCTTTGGCATGTGAGCCCCTGTTCACCACATTTCCAGGCCTTCAAATGAACCTACATGTCATCTTGCCACGTGGCAGATATTTGATCTCTCTAGGGGTCTCCCTGCACCAGTCATGACCTAGGAAATATGCGAGAAGGAGGCCTGAGCAAGCAAAGCCGGGCAGAAGGTCTGTGCTCTCCCGGGCTCGCTTGAGCACCAGGGAGCCTGCCAGGCCCTGGCCAGACCCCACCTGCCTGGAGCCCAGGCCCAGTCTCGCAGCCCTCTGCAGCCCAGAAGCAGCAGACCTTCAGGCGGGGCAAGCCCAGCCAGCCAGGGAGGAGAACCCCCAGTTCCAAGGGCCCCCTTGGGGTCTGGCAGTGAGGCCGGTGCAGGAAAGCGTTGAAGGGTTCAGGAGAACCCTGGAAGCGAAGCCAGCTACACCATTCGGTGTGAGGACGAGTAGCTTGTGATGTGTCCCCAGCCCTGTGGGCCTCGCAGCAGTCACCCAGCAGTGAGAAGGCAGGGCACAGCAGGGGTCACAGGCTTCCTTGCACACGAGTGGGTTCAAATCTCAGCACTCAAGGGGCCTCTACTTCTGCATCACGACCAGGGGCATGCTAAGGGACAGGTGTCCCCAACAACCACAGCCCTGGGTGCAGCATATCATTTGCAGCATCTCCGGTCTCCTACGAGGAAGGAGACGATTCCGCGGAACTCCCTACACAAACAAGCAGAGCACCAGCAAATAAATGAGCCTGAGCCTGAGCCTGTCCAGAGTGGCTGGAGGGGCAAGAGTGAGGGCCTGGTGCTGGGGCACCGAGGTGGGGCAGGGCCAGGGCTGGGGCAACCCAAGGTCCAGGGAGCAGGGAACTGGCCGGCCTGCTGCCCAGCAGCATCCAGGTGGGCAGGGAGAGGGAGGCCAGGTTCCCATGGCAACGCTGCTGCGGTGGGGGAGGTACCTAAGCTGCAAACAAATTCAAGGACGTGGGTGGCTCTGGACTAGCTTGGACATCCTGGCAACCGGCGGAAGAAAAGCAAATCTCTGGAGGAAAACTGCCAAACTAGGCTCCAGGTCCGGGACCCAGCTGTGACCTTGAGGACACACGAAGTCCACAGGTCCGACGGGTCCACAGGTCCGACAGCCAAGGACTGTAGTGACCCGAGCGCTAGATCCAGAGGTGGGACAGCTCCCGCACCGCGCGCGCAGGGGGAGCAAGGGATGCCGCCTAAGGAGGTAGACAGAGGAAGGCGGCGGACAGACAGACACGTTCCTAAAACCAACCAACGCACGCGGAGCTTCGAGCAGCAAGGACCAGGCCTGGAACAAAACCGAGGGTGGGACCCGCGGGGCGGGGCGCGGCGGGGCTGGTGCAAGGCCCTGGGTTCCAGCCTCGGCACCACATAAAGTAAATAAATAAAACCACGGTATTGTGTCCCACTACAACTAAAAATATTTTTTAAAAAAATCAGGCCCGACAGTAAGGAAAACAGGAGAAGAGAAGATACATGTGAGGTTTCCCCAGAATTCAACAAAAATAGAGGCGGAGGGGAAATGCGGAAGGGGAACAGAGACGTGAGGCTGGATGGAGTTAAAGACATTGGCGTTTAGGGTGACCATGTGGTGGGGGCCTTGCCACCTGCCCCGGAGCAAGGTTCAGAGGAGACGCTCGCTGGGGAAGAGGAGGGTGGTCCCAGGGCGGCTGAGACCGAGGAGGAGGGGTCGGTAAAGCGCTCCTGAAGTCCCAGGTCTGGGAATCAAAGCACACGTGGCAGGAAACAGCCAGCCTCCCGTGGGAAGTCACAGGGACACACCTGGGTCATTTGACGGTTTGTGCAAGTCAGGTGGGGCACCTAGGAGCCAAAGGCCTGGCACCATTTGGGAAGAACTGTGTGTGTATCGTGTCATTTCGGCTTTGTGACGTGGATATCCACGCTGATACTTGACATGGTAATGGAAGGAATAGGAATCCCAGGAAGAGCCTGGCACAGTGGCACACACCGGAAATCCCAGCAACCTGGGAGGCTGAGGCAGGAGGATCACGAGTTCAAAGCCAGCCTCAGCCACTTAGTGAGGCCCTAAGAGGCTCATCAAGACCCTGTCTCTAAATAAAAATAAGAAGGGCTGGGGATGTGGCTCAGTGGCTAAGCGCCCCGGGGCCTGGTGCAATCCCTATATCAAGAAAGAGAAAGGAATCATAGGTTTTCCAAATCAACTGGGAGAGAGGAGGAGAAAGGAAAGGAAGCAGAAGGTAGGGCAGGTGGAAAAGGAAACAGAAGATGGCAGGAGCCCGTTAGATAGGTCCACAGGAGTAGCAGAGGAGTCGAGAAGCTCATTGTCAAGAGTCTCAGGCTGGATTGGAAAAGCAACACCCAGGTCAGCGATGTTTGGAAAAGATCCACATCAAACCTGAAAGTCCAGAAAGGTAGAAAATAAAAGGAAGGACGACACCAACAAAAAAACCTGTGTGATGTTATGCAAATTTATCTGGTTCTTTACAAGTGCCATCGAGAACGGAAAGGATGAGCCAGGTGTGGTGGCGCACGCCTGTGATCCCATTGACTTGGGAGGCTGAGGCAGGAGGATCGCAAGTTCAAAGCCAGCCTCAGCAACTTAGCAAGGCCCTAAGCAACTCAGCGAGACCTGTCTCAAAATGAAAAGGGCTGGGGATGTGGCTCAGTGCCTCCCCTGGGTTCAATAACAGGTACCAAAAAAAAAAAAAAATAGGTGACGACCTGGTGAAAATTTTCAAATTATCCAAAAGTTGTAATAAATCTAAGTGTGTGTGTGTGTGTGTGTGTGTGTGTGTGTGTGTGTAAAATAAATTGGGCTGAGGGGCTCAGTGGTAAAGTGCTCACCTAGCATGTGTGAGGCACTGGGTTTGATCTCAGCACCACATAAAAGTAAAATAAAGATGTTGTGTCCACCTAAAAAAAATAAAAGGCTGAAAATACCGAAGGCAAACCCAGCAGAATGTGGGGAGAAATGGACAGATGTGTCATCACAGAGAGAGTTCAACACACCTGCAACTAGAGATAGGACAGGCAGACCCCATGAATAAGGAAATACATGGGCTGGGAGTGGCTTCGTGGGACAGCACCTGCCTGCCATGCCCAGGCCCCAGGATCATTCACAGCAACACACACACACACACACACACACCACACACACACACAATGCATGCATAACATTTAAAAAATCAGTGAACACGTAGAGATTGATTCCCTCAAATAACAAGGTTGATCTAGTGGACATGCATAGAATTCTGTGTCTAATTCCTAGAGAAATTAGATTCCTTTAGATGTAGAACATGGATCAAAATCAATCGCAAATTAGGCCAAAAACATTTCAAATTCTTAAAAAAAATAATATTAAAAAAAAACAAAACACCTCTCGGGCTGGCATTGTAGCTCAGCGGTAGAGTGCCTGCCTCATAGGGGAGAGGCCCTGGGTTCCCATCCCAGCACCACATATAAATAAATAAGAAAATAAAGGTACATCAACAACTGAAAAAAAAATCTCTCACCACAACACAATTCAAATAGGTTCCCTAAAATCTGCTTCTATTTGGAAACTGAACAGAACACTTCTGTGTAAGTCATGGATAAAAGAGGGCGTCATAATGAACGCTTGACACTGCAGAACCCAGGACACGGGCAGTGTGGCCGGGGAGATGTGTGGCAGGGACAAAGTGAGCCTCAAGGACACATCGAGGTCCAGGGGCTTGTGTTACAAAAGAAGAGTGAAAAGTGATACAGGGCCAGCTGCCCGGAGAGCCCGCTCGGCCCGACACAGGTGGCAGGAAGGTGCCAAGGACAGAGTGGGAAGGCAAACCAGGTGCTCCAGAGAGGAGCGCAGGCGTGGCCCCGGAGGACGAGAGCCGAGGGCAGAACTGTAAAGGAAAGGTAGTCACAAAAGACAGAGAATAAAAAGGTGGTCAGAGGCCGGGGGTGCAGCTCAGTAGCAGAGTGATCACCAAGCATGCGTGAGCCCTGGGTTCTGTCCCCAGCTTGCAAATGGAGGAGGGGAGGAACGAAAAATGACAATATGCAACATGGAATGAGGACTGTCTCAAGGTTGCAAGGGATGGTCTCACATTAGAGAAGCATATCAGAAGCCCAGTGTGGGGCATGCACCTCTAATCCCAGCAGCTTGGGAGGCTGAGGCAGGAGGATTGCAAGTTCAAAGCCAGCCTCAGCAACTTAGCAGGGCCCTGTTTCTAAATAAAATATAAAAAGGGCAGGAGATGTGGCTCACTGGTTAAATGCCCCCCCCCCAGGGTTGATCCCTAGTATCAAGTAAAAAATAAAGAAAAAAAATATATATATCCACGTCATTTACCTCATTAACTGATGAAAGAAGGGAAACTATAGTGTCGTTTGAACGGACGGGAGGTTGCAACTTTTGGAAATCTGACATAAATTCATGCTAACACCTCTGCAGGCCACGGCACAGGACGAGCGTCAGCAGCCCCCCGAGACCAGAAACAAGGAGAGTGATGTCTACTGTGGTCACTGCTGCCCAGCAGTGAGGGCCGGAGAGCCCACCCCAGCAGGAGACGAGGAGATCAGTTGAACTGATCTTCAGATACGATCAAATATGTAGACGTCAGAGAGAGAGTTTAGCAGGAGGCTAAAGGATGACTGCGAAGTCCACTGCTTGGCACACGCGGAGCACACCATTGGAAAGGCACGTTAGCGTCACTGTTCTCAGGAGCACAAAAATTGAAAGAAGGTAAGAACGATTTTCATGAAAGAAAGTAAGAATGAGGCAAAATATCATACCATTAAAGAAAGAAGAAGTTAAAGAGGACCTAAATAAAAGGAGCGAGGACCCGCTTCAGGGTAGGAAGGCCTGATGCAGAGACACTAAGGCCTCCCAACCTGATCTGTGACTCCAGTCGGGCCCCCGGGTGGGGGGTTGAGGGATCTAACCATATCAAATCATACGGGAGCACAGCGGACAGCGGACCAAGAGGTTCCGGGGGAAGATTAAAGAAGGGGATTTGCCCTGTCTGATGCTGGGACTTAGGAGCTGTGGAATTAAAGCAGATGGCGCTCGGGCAGCAGGAAGTAGGTTAACAACGGAGCTGGGGGCTCAGCGCCTGACCCGCTGGTCCAGGGAACGGACACAGCAGAGGGGTGTGGCAGGTGACTATGGAGAGGGCCTCGAAAGGGGTCAGCCACATTCCCACGTGGAATTTTTCCATTTCTGAAAGGAAGCTGGATTCATATTGCACAAAATACACAAAAGCCAACTCCAGGTGGATTAGGGACTTAAATGTCAAAGTAAAACTTGTTACAAATTAAAAAAAAACATGCATCTTTCTTTTGGACCTTATGATAAGAAAGGATTTGTAAAACAAGATACCCATTCACCCCAAAAAACACTAGTGAAATAAAAGAATCATACAACTTTATCATATTAACATTAAGACTTTCAATAAAAAAACAAAATTAAGAAGATGAAATGACAAGCTATTGATCTGGAGATTTTTAAATATATACAATTGACAGCATATGTATCATATATAAATAACACCTTGAAACCAATAAGAAAAGACAAAGATATTTTAAATAGACATAATGGACTATGAATATATACTATATAAAGAACGTGTTGAGGGTCTGGGCTGTGGCTCAGTGGTAGAGTGCTTGCCTAGCATGCGTGAGGCACTGGGTTCGATCCTCAGCATCACATAAAAATAAACAAATAAAATAAAGGCATTCTGTATATCTACAACTACAAAAAAATAATTTGTTTAAATGAATGTGTTGAGCCAGGTTACACATGCCTGTAATCCCAGTGGCTCATGAGGTGGAGGCAGGAGGATCAAGAGTTCAAAGTCCGCCTCAGAAAATTAGCGAGATCCTAAGCTACTCAGTGAGACCCTGTCTCTAAATAAAATACCAAAAATGGCTGGGAATGTGGCTCAATGGTTAAGTGTCCCTGAGTTCAGTCCCTGATACCAAAAAAAAAGAATGAGTTGAAGTCAATAAGACAAAAAATTTAAAACTGGGCAAGAGGCATGAACAGGCACCTCACAGAAGAGGAAATACAGTCAGAGAACATGAAGAGATGCTCAGCCTCGCTGAGGACCAGAAGAATGAACGCCAAGACCCATCTGATTGGAAAAACAGCAAGTCTGTCAACACCAAGTGTCGGCAAGAACCCAGACCATCCTGGTCTCTCCGACACTCCCGAGTGTCGTCTGGTACCATCTTGTAATGTTGATCCCTCTGGCCTTCTTCACTTCCAGGCGCTTGAACTCTTGGGTTGCCTGTTTGCCGAACACTGATCATGACAGCCGGTGCCCATGGGAAAGAGAGGAAATCGCTTTTGGATTGTCGCACAACGGAGTGGCATCTGCAGCGTGGCAAACAGAACGGACTCCAGGTACCTGCTGTGGGCGACTCCCGTGATCATGTCTGTAAACCTCAGAAGCCACCTCATCTAGAAATACTTTGTTTAGACATCTTTACAAGCGATAACTTCTTTTAAAGCAAAATCCAGGATTTGGGGAGAAGGGCATAAAAATGGATGTAGCCCATCGTTGATCTACTTGCTGGGTTTACAGGTGGTTTCGTGGGTGCTCATTATTTTAAAAATAAATATGTCTTAAATAAATGCAGACGCAGAAGGCAGAATTACGAGACCATGATAGCCAGAGTGTGACTAATCCAGTTCTGGGCCTCTGGGGTCCCTCGGCAGGAACTGCAGCTCAGCCACCCCCGACTGCGCCCAGCAGGGAGGGGGGCCAAGGGCCAGCTTCCAAGGTTTGGTGAGTGACCAGCATATTTGGTGGGCTCTTATCAAGGGACGCTGTGACAAGCATGCTTGCCCACAGGAACCCCAGGCTGGGACACAGGGCTTCCCCCTTTCCTGAGATTGGTGGGGAGCTCACTGCGGCCCTGGAGCCCCCTCAGCCTCACTCCAGTTGAAGCTCACATGCTTCATTTCCAAGCTGATTTGACAAGAGCATCCTGCCTGTGTCCCGCTCAGCTGGTGGCAAAGGACAGAAACCTAGCTCCAAGCCGCTGCAGCCAAAAATGGGCTCCCCGACTTGGGACATCCAAAGGCTTGAGTCCAAGGGTTGAGTCCCTGGCACTGAGGGTTGATTCCTCCTATTTCACAGATACTGATATGGAGGCTCAGAGAGGACAAGAGACTTGCCCAAGTCTCAGATCCCAAAGGAGCTGGGCCTTTGGCCCAAGGCTGCTGACCCAGTCTGTGCTTTGGTCCATCTGTGGGAGGGAGCACAGCTGTGGGTTTGTGGGCGAGAGGTCTTGTGAAAACAGCTTCCAGAGTGGGACGGTACGGTCAGGCCTCTGAACCCAGAGCACAGTCCCAGTGCCAGGCTCCCCACCAAAGGGAATCCCAGCAGGGCCTCGTGCCCTGGAGTGGAGCACAACGTCCCCACCACCTGGGCCTGCAGCCAGCCGTGGGGAGAAGGAGCAAGAAGGTGGAGGGTCTCCCAGGCACCTGGGTGGGTGGGGCTCCTCCTTTCCCCTTCAGAGGTCAACGCACAGCCTAGGTGACCTTTGAGAGCAGCCTCCTTCAAGAGCAGGCGCTGCTGGCCTGTCTAGGGAGAGGCCTGGCAAAGGTGGCCCAGTAAAGCGGCTGGTCCCAAGCAAAGCCGAGGCCCAGCGCCAAGTCCCCACCTGTCCCCTCCTACAAGCCCAGGTACCAATCACCAGACTCCTGCTAAGGACTCACAGGGCGGGCCTGGAGGCCAGGGTCGGACTTAACATTGGCTGCACTGGAAACACTGGGGGGGGGCATGAAAAGACCCCTCCCCAGAGCAGTTACATCAGAACCTCGGCAGATGGAGCTGGACTTCCCATCAGCACCGCTGGGTCCCAGAACGAGGAAGGGCAGGTGCGCGACCTGCCACCCCAATAACACATAGGAACGGCATCAGGCGTGTGAGAACACGGCCACTCGCTGCCACCACGAGACACCTCGCTGTGGGGCTCACAGTTCTGGAGGCTGGAAGGCCAAGGTCAGGGTGTCGGCAGGGCCAGTTCCTCCAGAGGCCTCTCTGGTTGGCCGCAGACGGCCACCTCTCCCTGCACCCTCTTGTGGTCGTTCCTCCGTGTGTGTCCCCGGTGTCTCGCGTCTCTGCGTGGACCTTCTTATCAGGATGCCGATCAGACCATCAGGCTCATCCTAACAGCACCATCCTGTTTTTGGTGGGGGGTGCTGGGGATTGAGCCCAGAGGTGCGTTACCACCCAGCTGCACCCCAGCCCTTTCTATTTTTTATTTTGACGTAGGGTCTCACTAAATGGCTCGGCTGGCCTTGCGCCTGGGATCCTCTGGAGTAGCTGGGGTCATAGGGTTGGTACCTTCCTAGCCAAGGGTTGTTAAAATTGTTACTTGTATCTTGTCTGGATTTCACTTCAATTTAAACAAAATGGAATAAGGTAGACAGAAGGAAGACAGCCCTCCCATACGGGGCCACTGGTCAAGGCACCGGGTTGAGAGGCTGGTTCAGAAGCATGTTCAGAGGAGAGGAAAAAGTAGGTCACAAAAACAGAGTGTCATTGCTTTTTTGTTCAAAATATCTACATTTTTACAAATGCAGAGAGAAACGTGTCTGAAGGAAAAACCAAAATGTTTTTGTTTTTGTTTTCCTGTAAGCTCTATTTTTTTAAATAACAAAAACATAGTCTTGTGTAACCAGAAAGCACCGTGATCAGGGAAATAGTTCATTTCTTAAAGAAGTTCACCCGGTTCCTCCCGAGGCTCTCCAGAGACTCGCTGCACAGCTGCTGGCCCAGGGCTGGGGGTTAGAATCCCTCTCTTGTGCTCGAGGGGGAGGAGGCAGCCCAGGTCAGGCTGGGTGGGGATGGGCCCTTGTCCTCCCACCTGTGACCCCCTCTCCCCAAGCTAAGGGTCCCCAGGACCTTGCTCACTCTGTGCCTCTGCAAACCCTCTGGCTGAAAGGTCTGAGCGGAGGAACCAGGATTTCCAGGCAGCCTCGTCCCTGCTTGCAGAAGCAGCTCTGGATGGAGCCCAGGCCAAGCCGGCCTCTGGGGGCTCAGAGGCATCTCCCACCCCAGCTGGACAACCCCCTCTAGGCCCAACCCCAGGCTTTGGCTCATGGGCGGGGTTCCCAGGGCTTGAGCTGCTGCCAGATTTCACAGCTGGGCTGCTGGTGAGAGGAGATTTCTCAGGGCCCCAGCAACCCTGTGGCTCTGCTGCTGGGACCCGTCCCTTTCCCATCAGCAAGCTTGTCCCGGGCCATGTTACTAACCGCAGTAACTGGGGCCCAGGCTGCACCACGGTCCAGGGAGCAGCTGTGGTTCTAATTACAGATGAAGAGAAGGGCTCAGAAATTCTCCTGATAAAATGTCTGCACCCAGGGACCCTGACAGCTGCACGAGTTTTGGGTGTGTTCATATATTCACGTCAGGGGTGTCAGATAAGATGCAGGATGCTCGCCTGAATGGAACTTCAGATAGATGAATGTTTTTGTGTGTGTCCCAACATGGCATCCTGTATATTTATTTGCTAAATCTGACACAGATATCGTGATATACATAAATGTATGCCTGAAAGAAAATGTGCAAATGTGAGTGTGCACACTAGTGTGGGAGCACACACATGTGGGTACACATGCAGCAGGACAACAGGTTTCCTGTGTGTGAGCAAGTGCGTGTGTACAGGATCTGGTACACACAGGAGACGCATGTGTGTTCGTGTCTGCACCTACATGCATGTGTGCCAAAGCACGAGAGTTCCACGTGGGAATATCTGTGTGTGTGTATGTCACAGAGTATCAGAGCTGGCGGGAAGCTGAGAGGCTCCTGCATGTAAGTTGACATGTGAGAAACCCAAGGCCCGCCAGCTGGCTGAGCTGTGTGCATGTGTGTGTATGAGTGAGTGTGTGTGTGAGTGTGTGCATGTGTATAAGTGTGTGTATGAGTGTATGCATGTGTGTGAGTGTGTGCATGTGTGAGTATGAGTGTGTGCACGTGTGTGAGTGTGTATGAGTGTGAATTTGGTGTAGGGGGGCAAACATTCAGACCACAGCCCCCACCCCCAGCACAGCAGCACCCCCATGTTTCCTGGGACAGAAACAGCCCTGGGGCCAGCCAGCTCTGAATCCAGGGCAAAGGCCCAGCAAGGTGCTGTGCCTAAGGGGTTGGGGAGGGCGGGAAGGCTGGGGACAGGGTGGGCGCTTAGCCCTGGCCCCACCCACAGCTGCAGCCCTGACTCGCCTCCCCTGCCCTGAAACTCCATACCAGAGCCACAGGGAGAAGAGCGGTCACTGCAGCCTGCCTGTCCCCTACTGCACCCTCACGCCGGCCTCTGACTTGGGGGTGGTTCCAGGAGCCCGTGTCCCTTTTCTGGAGTGAGAGAGGGACAAACCCCAGGGTCTGCCTCTGGTGGGAATTGAACCACAGTGACCAGGAGCAGGATCCTGAAGCCCTGCGGTTGCCGTGGAGATGGGAGCAGGTTTCTCAGAGGAGCCACAATCGGGTGGGATTCTCTCTGGAAGTGGGAGGCAGCTCCGCACCCCCAGCAGACATCTGCTCGTGACCTTGGACCCCCTTCCCAGAAAAGCCAGCCCTCAGGGAGAGGCACGCAGACTCCTCCTAGCACCCGGCCTCATCCCTGCCCACCCACACACCCAGGGGCCCAGGTGGACCACAGCTGGAGGACAGGCAGCTCTGGGTCCTCCGCCTGTCCAGTGTGCGAGAAGGCTCGCTGTCCTTTCCTAGGGGGGCCCACGCAGCTCATTCTCCAGCCCTCTGTGTGCCAGCTGGACTCCCAAGACTCCCTCTCCCTGAGCCCTGGAGCCGCACAAGGTACATACTGTGCCCATTTCATAGACGGAAGAAGCTAGGCTCAGAAGGGCAGCGATTTGACGGAGATGGATCTGAAGGTTGTCTGCTCAGCTCCCCCGTGGAAGCTCCCTGCTGGAGTCTACCCTGCCCTGCTCGGCCTGTGCCTAGTCCTCCCCTGACCTCCAGTCCACTGACCCTTCCAAAGCACAAAGCTGAGGCTCAGAGAGTCCCACACGGCTGGAAACGCAGGTGGCGAGGCTCTGGGACCACACCTTGGGGGTCCTGCCAGCCACCTCAAGGGGCTCTGTCCTCCGGCCTCTCCATGGCTTTTCCCATACGGCACCAGGAACTGACCCTTCTACTTGGAAAGACATTGCCTTGGTCTGTTGTGCGCTGCTGTAACAGAACGCCTGAGACCCGGTAGTTTATGAGGAAGAGAAGTTTATTTCTCACAGTTCTGGAGGCCGGAGGTCCATGATCAACGTGCTGATATATGGTCTGGCGAGGGCCTTCCTGCTGTCCTCACATGGCAGCTGGCCAAAGGGTGAGAGTGACAAGCCACTCCACACCTGTCTTATGGCACACAGACCCATTCATGAGGATGGAGCCCGCGTGACTGGACATTTCCTGGAGGGTCCCACCTCCAGCATGTCCCTGGGGCCTGCATTCCCGACACGTGGACTTTGGAGGGACACCTTCCAGCCGTAGCGCTGGCCCTCACAGACTTGCCTGCCACTCTGTACCTGGAGCCCACCCCCCACCCCTGGAGTCGGGGACGAGCCACCTGTTTCCCTTTGTGCCAGGCTCCTGAGGTCCTTGTGGCCCCTGCTCAGGGGGTAAAAGGACAAGTTTAACACTGCCTCCTCCCAGGGTCCTGGGGCCTGTGTTTGGGGAAGTGGTCACAGTGGGCCTGACCAGCAGAAATGCTGCAGAGGTGCGGTGGGTGGTGGGACAGGAGAGGACGGGGACATGGCAAGGCAGCCGACCGACCTGGGTGAGGGACCACAGCCTGCAGGGTCCACCTGAGGGCGGGAGAGGGAGGGCGGAGGAGCCCCCTGGGTGTGGAGACCCCCGGGGCCGTGTAGAGCCTGAGCAGCCCTCGTTCCCACCACGGCCAACGTCCAGCCCAGGATGGGACCCTTGGGTCCAGTCAGGGGTGGCCTCGGACAACTCAGCAGTCGCCGCACACAGTGGGATTTGGGAGAGTCGCCCCCGGCTCCGCACTGCGACTTCGTAATCCTGGCCTCGTCCTGAGGTTGGTGGGTGCTGTGGTTTGGTGTGGTTCACCCCCCAAGGCTCGTGTGCTACACGGGTGTCCCCAGGATAATAGTGTCCAGAAATGGTAGGACACTTAAAGGACAGGGCACGGAGGCACAGTGAGGAGGCTGAGGCAGGAGGATGGCAAGTTCGAGGACAGCCTCAGCAAGGTCTGTCTCAAAATAAGTAGTAAACAATGCCGAGGGTGTAGCTCAGTGCCTGAGCACCCCTGGGTTTAGTCCCCAGTGCCAAAAAAGAAAGAAAGAAATGAAAAAAGAGACTGGGTCACAGGCGCCACCCTTGCTTGGGAGGGGTGGAAGTGTGCTGAGGAAGAAGCGCAGCTCAGGGGCCTGCAGTGGTCACCGTAAGAATGGGTCGTTATAAAGCAACTTTGGCATTCTTGGTGTACTCTCTGGTCCCCACCCCCCGCCGTGTGATGCTATTTCCCACGAGCCTCTCACCAGAAACCAAAGCTGCACACACCAAGCTCCACGATCTCTGGAACTGTGAGCTAAACAGACTTCTTTGCTTTACAAAGCACTCAGCCTTAGGTATTTTGTTAAAGCAACACAAATCAGACTCAGACAGTGGATGCCCTGAATTTCTCTTTTCAAAAGGGCTTCTCTGTCTGAGGGCTGTCCGGGCCTGGTCTCCAGTCAGGACCAGCACATCCTAGCTGGACAACCTTAGGGAAATGACTTTGGCTCTCTGAGCCTCAGTTTCTTCATCTGTAAGACAGGGATTCATGTTATCATGCTGATGCGAGACGATGATGCCCGTGAAGGACACGGCACACGCCAGGTCCCCGGAAGCCCCCCCGGAAGCCCCCCTCCCCTGATATCCTGGCAGAGCAGTGGATGTCAATTCTGAAGGGGCTAAATTCTGGGAGGCTGGGAATGAGAGGTCTGGGATCTGAGTGGTGAAGAAAGAAGCTATAGCAACTCCACAGGAACTCTGAGAAGCGTGGAGGGGACCGCATCCAGGAGCCGGCCCCTGGTAACGACAGGAGGCCAGCCAGAGAGACCCGCGGGCTCCCTCACGGCCATCCACAAAGCCCATCTGATCCAGCCCAGGCAGGTGTGGGAATGGGCCTGCCCTTCACCGTCACCGTCACCACAGAGCAGTTGCTGCCTTCAGTCACCACAGCACAGGCTGACAGCGCCTGCAGCTGTCACCCTGCCCACCTCCAACGCCCACCTCCCCGCCCAGGCTCTCTCCAGGAACAGAGCTGCTCCTGAAGGTGTCCTGGAGGTGTCAAGGCCTCCTCCTGTCCCCTCCCCTCCCTCCCCTCCCTGCTCTTCTCCCTCCCCCATCCTCTCTCCCCTCTCTCCCCTCCTGTCCCCTCCCCCCTTCCCCCCCCCTCCAGGCTCCCACAGGGCTCCGTCCAGGGTGCCAGGCACCTCCTGCTCCACCCTCCCAGGTCCCGGTGGAGAGGGGCAGCGCAGCTGGTGTTCTGAAGAGAGTCAGGGTCTGGGGCTGACCCCAGCTAGGGCCAGTCGCAGCTCAGCGAAGTCCACGCCCTTGTCAGCCTCCAGCGCTGGCTCCTTTCACGCCTCCAGGGCTTCAGTGCCCAGAACCCGGCTGACCCAGCCCCTGCGGCAGGCTCCCACGCGGGGCACCCCACCTGCACCCCCGCCCCCCGCCGTGACCGCAGCACTCTTCCCTTGGCACTCGGGAACCAGGGCCCTGCGAGGCTGCGTTAGCACCTGGCCAGCACCAGCTGCTGCCGCCACCCCACAGGACATGGCCCTGTCTTTTGGGGACTACTTGGCCCCCTTAATGCTTGGGGCCCCACAGAGCCTTCAAGTATTTACTGGGAGCCTCCATTCTTTACAAACCCCTCCACATCCCAGAGACCCCAAGACCCCCTGTCCACTCCTGCAGGTACAGAAGCTCTGGGGACCCGTGTCCCTCCTGGGGACGTGGGCCCCTGATGGCAGAAGCCTGTCCCCAGCCCAAACCTGGAGCCAAATTCATTGCGGGGGACAGATTCCGAGGGTGGGGTAAGAGGGAAGGAAGACACCCTCACCCCTCTGCTCAGCATCCCGCGGGCACCTGAGCAGCTGTGGGGAGCACAGGAGGCATTTTGAGGACCCCAGGACCAGCCAGCATTCAGCATGTGGGGTTTGACCGTGGTGGCCCTGCTGGGTCCAGCTCTCCGGAGCTCCTTCAGTGCAAAGCAGGCCCCTGACCCCAGCAGGGGTGAGCCCACAGGAGGCTCCACAGAGAAGCAGGGGCTTTGGGAGGGTGGGTGGGGGTCTTGGGGCCTGTCAGCCACCACCCTGGAGGACAGAGGACACCTGCTGCAGGAGGATGGTGGCGGACCTGCCACAGGGCCTGGGCAGGGCATTGAGCCTGGACACCTGCCTTCACCCCTGGGGCTCCTGTGCAGCAGCTGGCCCCTCCTCAGAGGGCAGTGGGTTGACCCCTGTGGAGTCCCAGAGGGGCTAGCTGGCAGAGGAAGGTCCCCTGAAGGATCCTGCACATAATGGGTTGGTTGTGTCCCCCTAGAAGGAGGTGTTGATGTCTGGCCTGGCCCAGGAGCACATCCTTCTCTGGAAACAGGGTCTTTGCAGATGTGATCATGATGGAAGTTAGGATGAGGTCACGTGACGGAGGGGGAGCCACGGAGCACGAGGAAGGTGGCCTCCTGCAGAAGCCAGGGGACAGGCCACAGGGGCAACCACGGCAGGCCAGGGCCCTGCCTCCTGGTCTCAGCTTTCTCATCTGTGAGCTGGGCCTGCTGGTCACCCCATATCAGAGGGTCCTGGTCCACGGCCCACCATGACTTTCAGAGCCCTCCTCACCCGACCCTGCACTCTGGCTTCCTGCTGACCCGCGACAGACCTCCTGGCCTCCTCCTCTGCTGGAGCACACTGCTCTTCTTCTGCTGCCCCCTGCTCCCCGCATCCTGGCCTTGGCTTCCTCTTCCAGGGACCCCTGCCCTGATGCCCTGTGGCCAGGTCCTCCCACCCTGCACATACTCATTGCTGCTCCTTGGGCCGGGCTGTTTGCCTGGTGGCTGGTCCACCTCCTGGGGAACAGGACCTGGTCTGTCATGAGTGAGGAAGGAGCTGGGAGGGCCTGAGGCTGGAGCAGGGGCCTCTGGCTCCCGGGGGACAGCCAGCACAGGTTCACTGTCCCGGCCCCAGGCAGAGTGGTCAGGGGCTGAGGGATGTTAAATGGGCTGATGACCGCCAGACAGTGACAGGGAGGGGGCCAACCGGCCTGGAAAAGCCCAGGGTCAGGCCAGCCTGGCCTGTCACCCCTGACCAGCAGTACGGTGGCCCTGCCTAGCTCCCCCTGCTGTGGCACTCCTCCTGGGAAGGCCACTGTCTGGGGCTATGGCTTTCCATGAGGTAGAGACCACACTACAAGTGTCCGTTTGCAGGTCATCTATATTGTTACGTGAATGCACATCCCAACGGCTGACAGGAAACGACCTATTAGGTCTCACAGAGTCCGGCCCCTGGGGGCCAAAGCCACACGGATGCCCCTGGGCCAGGACCGGGCTCTCTGAGGGCGCGGGCTCCAGGTCTCCCCAGGCTCTGGGTCTGGGCCTCGGGGAGGCCAGCTCACACCTCAGGCCCTCTGGCTCTCGGGCAGTGCCGTTCCTGGGGTCAATAGCTGTCCCTCAGGAAAAGGGTCCTGTGGTCCAGTAAGTTCAGGAAACATGGCTTCACAAGGTTGAGCAGGACTCCCGGAGCCCTACAGGCGGAGCGCGCAGCACTTCCCAAAGGTATTGGACCACAACACCCTCTTCCCCTGGAGCGCCGGCGGTGGGCATCCTGCGGGCACCCTCGGGAAAGTGCTGCCCGAAGCTATCGATGACCGTTAATGGCAATGCCACCTGCACTGCGGGGCTTGGGGGAAGTCGCTGGGCATCGTGCTGTGGCGTGGTGGGCACTGCCCAGCCCTCAACAGTCATGACGGTGAGAGGACGAGACCGTGCCCGTCCTGCTGCCGTGACTGTTCCCACCTGTGTCCCCCGAGTGGCGGCCAAGCAGGGCCACCGCACAGGCAGGCCCCGGCCGCCTGGAGAGGGCATCTGAGTCCAGGAAAAGGGGCCAGAGGCATGGCACTGAGAACATGCCAGTCACGGGGCCAGCCTGAGACTGCTAGCTCCAACCAGGAGGGGACGTGGAGGCGAGGCAGCCGTGACCGGGGCCACCTGCTTCCCTGCATACCCACCCTGCCTCCTGCCACTCTCCCGGCCACCCCACGCCCCAGGCCGCGGGCAGGCTGGCAAGCAGGTGGGTCACCAGACAGAGATGAGCATCTGGCAGGTGTTGGAGGACATCCAGACCAGCTCCACCAGGCGGAACTGGAAGTAGCCGATGACGAAGCCCGAGAGGACATCCGTGATGTGGTGGCGTCCAATCATCACACGGGACAGGCCCACACAGAAGGCCCAGAGCACCAGCAGGACTCGCAGGGGCACTGCCAGCACCAGGTGGCTGAGGAAGAACTTGGACACCATGGCGGCACGGCTGGCGTGCCCGGCGGGGAAGGCGTAGATGTCCATGGTGAGGTAGTCCAGCAGGCTGGGGCTCGTATCAAATGGGCCGCGCCGCTTGATGAGCTTCTGCACCCCGGCCACTGTCATGATGTCCAGGAGCAGAGCTGTGGGTGAGAGAAGGAGGCCCTGGGTAGTCGGTGCCACCAACTGGGCCAAGCTCCGGCTCCCAGCCCATCCAGCCTCACCTCCCCTTTGATCACCTCCCTCAGCCACACTGACTTCCAGGCAGGTTCCTGCCTAGGACCTTTGCACTCACTGCCCCACCACCTGCAGTGTTCTTCTTTCTGACATCTGTTTCCTTCTATGTCTGCCTGCAGAAGCCCCCATCACAACCCCCTGCCCTGCTTCATTTTCCTTACAGCATTTCTCACCACCTGACTACTTTGCATTTTCTAATTTTTTCCTTTCTCTTCTCTCCCCCACCCACCACTACCACTCACTAGCACCCTGAGGGCGGGGGCCCATTTTGCTCTTGAGGCCTTCAGCAAAGGTGTCAGAGGACAGAAGTGTGGGCAGCTGGTGAGCAGCCACGGGCCTGGAGGGCTCCCGTGCAGAGATGCGGGCCCTGAAAGGACCTCTCCAAAGCTTTCCCCAGCTCTGACAGCGTGGCACGGCTACCCTCATTTTTAAAAAGTTAAAGGGACACTCAGGTCTTGTGCCATTAACCACGCTAGAGAGCACAGTTCAGTGACATTTTGTGTGTTCACAAAGTCTGCCACCAGACCAGCCAGCTACTTCCAGAACCTCCGGTTGCCCCAGCAGGAAACCCTTAAAACAGAGGCCCTAAGGAGGTCCAAAGGCGTCAGGCCCAGCCCCGCCTCCAGCCCCGCCCCGCCTCCAGCCCCGCCCCGCCTCCAGCCCAGCCCCGCCTCCAGCCCAGCCCCGCCTCCAGCCCAGCCCCTTTCGGCTCCGCCCAGCCCAGCCCCGACCCCGCCCCCAGCCCCGCCTGCCGCCGGCTCTCAGTCCAGGAGGAGCCTCTCCTGGACTCCTCCCACAGGGGGCTGCTGTGCTTGGCTCCCCCCACCGTGACGTTTCCTGGGTTCACCCACCCACGTGGTAGCTCACATGGGCACGTCATCCTCTGTGTGGCTGAACGGTGATCCACCGGGTGGCTATGCCACCGATTGTCACCTGGCATTGGACACTGGTTTGTTTCCACTTGGCCGCTGTGGACAGTGCTCCCGTGGACTCTGTGCGCGAGCACCTGTGTGGGGGGGGTCTCTGTTCTCCGTTCCTTGGGGTGTGCATTTAGGACTGGGACAGTTGGGTGACAGGGTGACTCTGTGGCTTTTCGAGACACCCAAACTGCTCTCCACTATGGCAGCCGTCCCCACTCTGCAGTGGGTGAGGCGGGGCCTGGCAGTGTGGAGCATTCATACTTGTTGCTCCTCCTCTCTGGAATGTTCTGCCCCTTTCCAACCCCCTGACTCACCAGCATACTTCTGGCCTCAGCCTCAATGTCACCACCTCAGGAGGCCTGTGCTGGCCTCGCAGGGGGGACAGGCCCTGAAGTGTGCACACTCCATGCCCTGTGTCACCAAGGACCCCGCAGTGGTGAGTGGCTGGTGCCTCTGCCACACCTCCCCCTGCACCATTGGCTCATGAAGGCTGGGGCCATGTCTGATTGTTCTCAGGTTTGTCCCCTGACCTAATAGAGCAGCAGTCACCAAATGCTGGGTGACTCACTGGCCTGAGACTCTTAGCCAGAGGGTGGGCTCATCCCCCATTTTGGAAGCATTGGAAAGGCCCGGGTCTCCATCATGTCTCTGCTGCCACCCTCCTGTGTGGGGCTGCTCTGCCTCTCTGTGTGGTTAGATGAAGGCCCGTGCCTGGGCGGCAGTTTCACCCAGCTGGTCACAGTGGCATGGACAGCCACCATGAGGGCTTTGGGCAAACAGTTCCCACCCTCACAAAGGCCCTCTGTGGTTGCAGGTGGCATTGGCAGGCCAGGACACACCTCCGGGGCAGCTGCAGAGTCACCGGGGGAACCTACACCTCTAGCCCTTATGTTTCCCTGGCATCAGTGACCTAGGAGAACCCATGGGGTCACAGCACCTGTAAGCCCTTCTTTGGGGACAGGGAAGACAACCCCAGAAGCAGGTGCAGTGCTGTGTGTCCCTATTTGGGTCACCTAATTCCCTCACCTGTGAGATGGAGATGGTGGTCACCTCCTCCCCAGCAAACCAGGCCGAGTGTTTCCTCTCAAGGCCTCCCCCCACCCCTCGCCCAAAGGCAGCTCAGGTCGGGGATTGTGACTCCAGGTCAAGGTGGCCTGGCTGGAGCCTTCCTGGAACACAGTGCCATGCGTCAGAGCTGCTGGGTCTCAGCAGCTGCCCAAAGAAATGAGAAGAGACAGTGGCTGCTGGTCACAGTGGACACTTCCACAGTTAGAGCTGAAGGCCCCTGGGATCCTGCCACTCAGAGGAGCCCTGTCCAGACCCTCCTCCCCTTGTGTGGAGTGTAGATGTGGTGAAAGCATCAGCATGCTCACATGCAGCTCCAAGCCCGGCTTTTGAAAGTTTTGCCATGCCAATGTCCCCACTTCCACCCACCGCTAAAAGTGTGAGGCCCTGGCTGTCCACACTGCCCCTTGGTCACCGGGGACTCCTCAGCCTTCCACTGTCCCCTGGCAGGGCTGCTGCTCAAAGTCCAGCCTCAGCTTGGGGTTTGAATTGTGGCTAGCCAGCCCAGGTGCTGCTGACCCAGGCCAGGATTTGGAGCCATCTGGAGTCTGGGGGCGGTCCCAGTCCTAGAGGAGAGAAGGACTAGGGACAGCCAGATTTCCAGCAAGGGGAAGCCGGAGGGAGGCAGCTGCAAATGACCCCTGGCCCACTGGGTGACCTCAGCCTAGTGGGACAGCAGGGAAGGCCAGGCCAGGAGGACCTCTGCAGCCCTGTGAGGCCCTCCCTCACCTGCAAGACCCCAAGAATGACCTGGGGGACAGTCTCCCCCACTAGGGGAATGACAGTGAAGTGACATGGGGAGGGGGTTAGATGAGCCACAGGTGAGTTTTGAGTCCTGTCTCCTACTAAGAACCAGGCCCTCCGTCTTCCCACGGACATAGGCCATCATGGGACAAAACGAGCTAATGGTGAACAGGAAGCAGGTGGCAAACCTGTGTGGGGACCTCATATGTCCTTCCTAAGGCCAGGTCTGGCCTGCCCTGGGGCCTGGGGGGCCTGAGGCAGGTGCATGGATGAAAGAGTTGTCTTCCCTGAGGTCCCAGCAGGTCAAGTGATGGGGCCACAGTGATGAGGCAAGGGCCTCCCAGGTTTTGGTGCCAGGGAATGGCCAGGGTCTAGGTGCTGAGACTCTGGGGGCAGTTAATGTGCACCAGACTAGAATCAGGCCCAAAGTCGATGCCACCAGTCACTAGAAGATCTGGGCATCTGCCCTGTTGGTGACCAGGTGGATCAGGTGAAAACCAGGACTGGAACTGCCCAGTGTAAAGCCCGCCTCCCCAGCAGAGGTGCCCCGTGGAGAGCTGCTGGGTTCAGGAGGGACGGTCACCTGTCTCCAAATAAAAAAACAAAAAGGCTGGGGATGTGGTTCAGTGGTGGAGCACCCCTGTTCAATCTCTAGTACCTCCCCCCCAAAATACCCAGAACATGAAGCAGAGGAAAATGGTATCTGCTTCTGACCCTCCTTTGCCTGCTGGGGACACCTCAGAGGTTGCCCGTGTCCCCTGGTTTGAGAAATCCCATGTCTGGGCCTTTGGGAAGCTGCTGATTCATCTGGCAGGAGGCATCTCTGAGGGTTTTCAGGCCCAGCCCACCATCCAGTTGGCCCAGCCCATCCTGGGCCTGGTTCCGTCACTCACCTGACCCCCAGTTCTTGGCCATCACTGTTTTGGGGGGTCCAGGCATATGCCAGGCCCAGGGCTGGTGGGCCAGTCTGGCAGGGCCCTGCAGCCGAGGGGGAGGTGGGCAGCTCCCAAGTGCTTACCCAGAGAGTGATGTTATTTCGGGGCTGGCGGGCAGTGACCTTTCCCACCCGGTTTTGAGGGTTGTAAATAGAAGCGGTGTCCACTGGACAGGATGGCTTTCCTCCAGAGCCCACAGCCTCCCTGGCCTCCCACCCCATCCCCCGCCGTGCTCCATCCAGCTCCCCCTGCAGGGCCTCTCCCCTCCTCCCGCGTGGCCTCTCCCCTCCTCCCATGTGGCCAGCCCACAGTGAGACTGCGGAGATGCCAACACCCTCAGAGTATAATCTGGCGCCCAGAAATAGAAGCAAATGACGCTACCTCCAAAGATTGTGCAAATTCCACACAGAAAGGTTTGCTGACTTACACCCTGTCCTTGGCTTAGAGGGAGCAAAGAGACCCCCGTAGTAGAAAAGGTCCACCTGGTGGGAGGCTCAGGGTGAAGGTCAGGAAGGCTGGCAGTCACTTAACCACTCTTCCTGTGTGATTCCGGCAAGTCACTTAACCTCTCTGGGCCTCCGTTTTTGTGATCAACCAGGGTGGTGGCTGTGCACTTGGGCTTCAGAATCAAAGATCAGTGTCAGAGTCACTACTTGCAAATTTTTTGCATGACCTTGGCACATGCATCCCTCCGAGTCTCCCTTCCCTCACTGACACCTGGGGATCAGCTCAGAGGCTGCTCTGAGGGCCTCACAGAGTCAAGGATAATAAATGGATGTCACCTGTGACCACAGCAGAGGACGACAGGGCCTCTCATGACGTCCACCCAACATCTCCACCCTCAGCGCCTTGCTCCTCCTATTCCCAAGGCCCTGCTGTCCCGGGGGCTGCCAGCCCCCAGAGCGGGATGAGAACCTCCCTCATGTCCTCCTTCCCCACCAAGCTTTCCCAGAGAGGAGCTGCTGGAGTTTGCAAGCCGTGCCTCTGGGGCCTTGGAAGTCAGAGCACCACTTGTGTGCTGATGGCTGGGCACTGCGGACCACTGCGGGGGAGGACAGTGTGTGGTGGCTTTTGGGTTTGGCGTGCTGTCCCCTTGAGGGTGTGCTGGGACAAGCTGCTCAGCCGCAGGGCTCTGGGAAATCAGGGCTGGGGAGGGGGAGGGAAGCTGGGGGCCGTTCCACTGTGACCCTCAGGAGCAGGACAGGGCCTCTGGGGGCTCCTGGTTGGCTGGTGGGGGGACAGGTCTGTGGACCAATGTCCCTTGCTGGCCAGGAGGGGTCCTGGTGCTTCTGGCCTGGGGGGTCAACCCTGCCTCTTAGAGACAAATCCAGGCCTGCATGGCTGGGGTGAGCGCAAGTTGGTCTCGGCTTCCTAAAGGGCATTTAGCTTCAGAATCAGAAGTCTTCACACCACATGTCCCTTGGACAGTCCCCTTTGGCTCCCTGGAAGATCCTTAAGGATGTGCAGGGGCACTCCTGGTTGGGATGTCCACGGCAGCATTATTTATGACACTGAGAACCATGAAATGACCCAGTGCCCTTCAGGGGGAGACAGACGGGACCAGCCGTGGCCGTCTAGACAACAGGACGCTTGGCACACAGTGTGGATGTGGCTGATGTCCATTCATCACCACTGAAGGAGGGCGGCGGGTGAGCGGAGTGCAAGAAGCAGATCAGAAAACAGCAGGGCCTGCGGGGGAGCCTGGGCTGCACCAGCCGTGAGTGTGCCTGCAGGGGTGAGTGTGCCTGCAGGGTGAGTGTGCCTGCAGGAGTGAGTGTGCCTGTAGGGTGAGTGTGCCTGCAGGGGTGAGTGTGCCTGCAGGGTGGGTGTGCCTGCAGGGTGAGTGTGCCTGCAGAGTGAGTGTGCCTGCAGGGTGAGTGTGCCTGAAGGGGTGAGTGTGCCTGCAGGGTGAGTGTGCCTGCAGGGGTGAGTGTGCCTGGGGGGGGTAAGTGTGCCTGGGGGGGGGTGAGTGTGCCTGCAGGGGAGCCAGAAGGGGCCTGCAGCAGGTCCCCTGCGCTCGCTCTTCACTGGGCAGGAGGACTAAGGGTGACTTTGTTTTTTTTTTTTTTTTTTTTTTTTTTGTAATCATGCACTAATTCTCTCTTATAATGAATATGTATCCTTCCACACATTCTTAAAAGTTATTTCTGCAAAAGGACAACTACCGTAGGATTCCACTCACACGAGGGACCTAGAGGATTTGAATTCATAGTGGCAAGTAGCATGGGGGCTGCCAGGGGCTGGGGGGCAGTGAAGAGCTGACATTTCAGGGCACAGAGCTTCGGTTTTGCAAGGTGAGAAGGTTCTGGAGATGGATGGCGGCAGTGGCCACACAGTGACGCGCATGTTTAATGCCAATGAACTTAGGAGCGGCTGAAAGGGTACATTTAAAACACACTCTCTGTCTCTCTCTCTCTCTCTCTGTCTCTCTCTCTCTCTCTCTCTCTCTGTCTCTCTCTCTCTCTGTCTCTCTGTCTCTCTCTCTCACACACACACACACACACACACACACAGAGTTATTTGTAAGCATCAGGGCAGCCCTGCAGAAGGACACGGGCCCTGGGGAGCACTGGGTGAGCAGAGAGGTTGGTGAAGGGAATTGGGGAGGCAGGAAATGTGCCAGTTTTTAGCGTTGGGACTCTGCTTGGTTGGTGTGAGAAGCGTGTGTGTGTGTGTGTGTGTGTGTGTGTGCGCGCGCGCGCATGTGCACACATGTAGCCTCTCCTGCCCAGGCACCTGCCTCCTGAGTCAGCTGAGCCCCTGGAGGCCAGGGCACTGGGAGGTCCTGGCTTGTCTTCTGCTCCCGGGCCTCAGTGACTTTGAGCAAGTGTGTGCCCTCAGGGGGTTTACTCTCTCCCCTGAGGACTCCGCATGCCAAGCTAGCTCTAAAGGCGACTGTGCCAAGGACATGGGCATCGTCAGTGTGGCGTCCCTGCACGGCCTCCTCCACAGCAGAGTACCAAGCGCTGCTGGCCTGAGTCTCAGAAATGGACTGTGCAGACCCGGCCGCACCTCTGCACAGTGAGCTGGTTCCTTTCTATGGCATCCAAATCCAGGGTGGCTGCCATGGCTGTGTATGTAGGACCTGGTCAGGGGTGGCCAAAGACCTGGGGGACCCATGGTCACACTGAGCCCCACTGAGACAAGAAGCAAAGCTGGGGACGAGAGGGGAGATTTTACCTCCTGGAGCTGGAGCGAATCTGACATGGGATCAGCCTGAATCTCTCAGTAAGGGACACGTCACAGGAGCCTCATGGATGGGTTATCACCTAAGTTGTCCCCAAGAGCAAGAGCTGGTGGGCAGGGGAAGGGAGAGCTGGAGGGTCGGCCAAGGGGGCCTGGGTGGGGTGGGTGCTTCAGGATGGCTGGGGAAGGTACACGAGGCTCGGGGAGCCGGTTCCCTGCGACGGCACAGACCGGTGGCTGGGACGAGGATTCTAGATGGGAGCATGCAGCCTAGCAGGTGTCTCCCTGAGAGCAAAGGCCAAGCTGGCCGAAGAGCAGGAAGGACAACGGCCAGCTGCAGCAGAGCTCCTTCCTGGGGACAGGGGGCAGGGGCAGCTCCCTTTGTCCAAGCTCCATCCCTGTGGAAGAGTGGGAATGGGGTCCCTGGTGCCAGTCCTCGCAGCAGGACCCAGGGAAGCCAGAGGTTGGGAGGAGCAGAGTGACCAACAGCAAGGAGAGGTCCTGCTGAGTGGGGCCACAGCTTGCAGAGAGGCCACCACAGCCTTAGACAGAAAGCACGTCTGCAAGGCTGTCCACCCTGCGACTGTCTGCCCGACCTGGGACTGATGCCGACGTTATCAGTCTTTGCCACGGAGCAAGCCTTCGTGTTGCAAAACGCCTGATGTAATCCTCCTGGGTCTGGTCTGGATGGAGCTCCCTCTGCTCCACCTCCTTGAAGACGCCCCAGATCACCGTGGCGCGTCCCCACCGCAGAGCACTACTACTCCAGAAGAAGTACCGTGCTCGGGAAGGCCTGGTGGGGCGTCATGAGGCTGACCCCAGTGCTGCTTGAATTACCTCTCGCGGCAAGAGTGAATCACGAGAGGGTGCTCGGCTCCCCTAGGGAACCCCAACCCAGCCTCAGTGAGAGGAGGGTTCTGTGAGAAAAATTAGATCAAGTGTTGGCGAGGGTGTGGGGAACCTGGAGCCCCTGGAACACAAGACAGGACTGCCACCAAGGAAAATGGCCCCGGGTCTCCAAACAGCTGCGTAGAATCACCATTGGATTCAGCAGTTCCACTGTGAGTTCACAGCAGGAAGAGATGAAGGGACAGCAGGACTCACGGCAGCCTCGGGCACAATCGCCACAGGGCGACAGACGCACGCACAAGCCGAGATCCAGCATCACACAGACTACTCTTCAGCCACAAAAGGGAAGGCAACTCTGACCTGTGCTATCACGTAGATGAACCCTGGGGACATTACGTGACATAGCCAGTTACTGGGAGGACAAATACTATGGGGTCCACCTACAATAGGTCCCTAGAGCCAAATGCATAGGGACAGAAAGCCACCTCGTGGCGGCCGCTGGGTGTAGGGGAGAGGGAGCAAATGGGGGTTAGTTTTATTGATGAACATGTTCTGGAGGTGGACGGTGGTGACAGTTGCATGGCACTGAGCTTAATGCCACTGAGCCGCACACAAAAATTATTGAAATAACTTGTATGTTCATATAGATCAAAGCCAGGTCCTCATGCGTGCCAAAGCATGTACTCCACCATGGAGCTGCACCCCACCCCAACACACATGTATCACCCTAACAAAGAGTGACCTATACAAATGGACTGTTTTCATATTCAGGAAAATTTTGACAGGAGGCACACACCTGTAAACCCAGCAGCTCAGGAGGCAGGAGGATTGCGAGTTCAAGGCCAGCCTCAGCAATTTAGGGAGACTCTGTTTCAACAAAAAAATAAAAAGGGCTGGGGATGCGGCTCAGTGGTTAAGCACTGTTGGGTGTTCAATCCCCAGGACCAAAAAAAAAAAAACAAACCCACACACTTTAATAAAGGATTCAGATCAAGGCAACAAGACACAAGGGCATTGCCCACCCCAGAAGAGGCCCATAAGGAAGGAGGACAAGGTTGGTGAACCGGGATGGGTTGGTTACCTGTCACCTAACTCCCTTGGGTTCATCAAGCTGGGGCTACAGGGGAGGGATAAGAAGGAGCATGAGGTCATTTTACTGGCACTTCAAGCCTGGAGAGGACCTGGCAGGAGGTGGCCTGGGCCTTCTGATAATGACGGTGTCAACACTGCTGCTGCTGCTGATAACAACAATCGTAGTTACACAAGCGTCACCCGGCATTAGTACATGCCAAACACTGTGTGATTCTTCAGTGAAGACTCCCAACAACCCACTTAACAGATGAGGAAACTGAGGCTTCAAGAGGTGAAGTCCTTGCCTGAGCCCACAGCAAGGCTGGGATTTGTACCCAGGTCTGGTTGAGGTCACTTTTTCTTTTTTTTTTAATCTTTATTTTCATGTGGTGCTGAGGATCGAACCCAGGGCCTTGCACATGCCAGGCCAGCCCTCCACCACTGAGCCCCAGCCCCAGCCCCTGAGTCTACTTTTTCCAGCTGCTAAGATTGCTTCTGGCCTGGCAAGTTGGAGCCATGGCAGAGGGCACTGCGGAGGGAGGGAGACAGGGGGAGGGGGAGGGCAAGGGACCACTGCTGCGAGGTGTGCAGAGCCAAGGACAGGGATTCTCTGGCCTAGCTGGCACCCTTCCTGGGCCCCAGGAAGAGACTGCCCAAGAAGTCGGCCATGCTCTGGGGCAGAGGGGGTGGGCAGGGCTGGCCAAGGGCTCCCTCATGCTCCAGGCAACCATGACTTTGGCCTTGTACTTAACCAGCTTCCTTGGAACCCCCAGCACCGCCCTGCGCCCTCATTGCACAGATCCCGAGACACAGCCAGAGTGGGAACCAAGTTTGCACAGAGTACGGGTCAGAGCAGGGACTTGGACAAACCCCGTCTGACCCCAGCGCCCGAGCGCCAGGATTGGAAGTCACCCCAGCCCCTCCAAAGACTAAATGGCAATGGGTGCCTGCAGTTCCTGCTCAGGGGACAGCCAGCTTTCCCAAGGTAGAGAAGGGGGTCCACAGTCCTCCTGGGGGTCAGGGCAGAGCTGCAGGGCGAGAGCCTACTGTTGGCATTGGAGGCAGTGTTTTCCCACCAAGCTGCTTCCTGGGGCCTCAGACCCACCCTGCCTGCTCCACCTGGCCAGTGAGGCTGCTCTGTGGCAGGTCCTCATCTGTGATGGTCTTGGCACCTGGACACACAGACAGAAAACCTCCTCCCAGACCAGCTCAGGCAGCAGTGGAGTGAGCCTAAGGGTGACACATCTGCGCCTCAGGCCACGGTGAGGGGAAGGTGTGGCTTGCAGCCCGGAGGCCTTGGATCTGGTTCCTGGACCTATCCCTCACAGCTGTGAGGGTGGGCAGGTCACTTGGTCCTCCTGAGCCCAGTCTACTCATCTGTAAAATGGACATATTGACATTGCCCTCGAAGATCATCGAGGAGGCTTTTTGCAATCTAAAATCCTAGCTGTTTACAGCAAGTAGTACACAATGAAGCTCAATAAATGATGTCCTTAAAGATTTAAAAAGTGATTGTCACTCAAGAAGGGAGGCATGGCTGGGCATGGTGGCACATACCTGTAATCCCAGCTGCTCAGGAGGCAGAGGCAGGAGGGTTGCGAGTTCCAAGCCAGCCTCAGCAATGGCAAGGCACTAAGCAACTCAGAGAGACCCTGTCTCTAAATAAAATACAAAATAGGGCTGGGGATGGGCTCAGTGGTCAACAGCCCCTGAGTTCAATTTCCAGTACCAAAAAAAAAAAAAAAAGAAGGGGGGCGTCTCCAATCTTGTTCTCTGCCCCGTGGGGCACACACTCCTGGGCCCATAGCAGCTAAGAGCTGCCAGGAGCCAGAAACCTAATCCAACAAGTGAGTCGCAAATTTTTAAACACTTGGGGCAGGCCTAATTTCTATTTTTTTCTTCCAGTACCAGGGCTTGATCCCGGGGCCTCCTGCACACTAGGCAAGCACTCTGTCCCCGAGCAAACCCAGCCTCAGGTGGAGCTTTCGTAACAGCCGATGCTCGTGTGTGAGGAACAGACTCAAGAGGAGCTACTTTAGGTGGTGAAGAGGGCAGCTGCTAGCACACCACTGTGGTGAGGAGCCAACCCTTAGCGGAGCACCTACTGTCTGGGGACAGCTGAGACCCTGATTTCTTCCCTGATCCTCACCTGCCCGAAGTTCCCTCACCCTCCTCAGGATGGGGCAAAGTAAAGGTAGAATAATGCCTGCGCCCCTGGCTAGCTGCAGCACCATTACCCTGGGCTCAGGTTCTTCTTATTTTTTAATATTTATTTTTTACTTCTAGGTGGACACAATATCTTTATTTTGCTTATATGTGGTGCTGAGGATTGAACCCAGTGCCTCACGCGTGCTAGGCAAGCGCTCTGCCCCTGAGCCACAGCCCCAGCCCCAGTTTCTTCCTGTTTAAATGCTCAGAGGTCATGGTGCAGGTGCAAAGTGCCGTGTGGTTCACGCACAGCTTGGCATACAGTAAACACTCAGCAAAGCTCAGCACCATCCCCTGTGTCACCACCTGGGGAAGGCAGGCAGGAGCCGATGGGGTCTGGAGCACAGGCCCCGGAGAACACGTCCCTGTCCCACCTCGGGCACCAGGCAACCTAACTCCAGCACAGTGTTCTCAAGCCACAGCCCTCCATGGCTCTTGTGGGCACCAGAGAAACCTAGAGTGGGAGCAGATTCTGCCTACCAGACTCTGTCCCTCCCTCCCAAGGTCCTAAACCACCTGCAGAGAGCAGAGGCCTGTAGGTCAGGCAGGCCAGGTGCAGATCCCAAGCTGAGACTTGGTCAGACTGCTTTATTTATAGGAACCTCAGTCTCCTAGTCTGTAAAATGGGAATGACAGGGGGCACAAAACTCACGGGACTTTTTTGAGGAGGGTACTAGAGATAGAACCCAGGGGCGCTTAACCACTGAGCCACATGCCCAGCCCTTTTTTATATTTTATTTAGTGACAGGGTCTCATGAGTTGCTTCGGACCTTGCTAAGTTGCTGAGGTGGCTTTGAACACACAATCCTTCTGACTCAGCCTCCTGAGCCCCTGGGATTACAGGTGTGGGCTACTGTGCTTGGCATCTCGAGACTTTTTATTTGGAATAAAACAATAATAATAATGATTTAGTGATAAAAACGAGAGGCTTAGGCAGTGGTGGACACAGCCAGCTCCTCCTCAGGTTTCTGGTTGTTTCTGCCTCCCTCCCCGCATGGCACCCCTGAGCGTCAGGCCCCAGATTCAGTCCCCATAACTCCCTCTGGAATGGAAGTTCTCTGTGGCCCAACTCACACCCCTTTTGGAACCAAGACCCCTGTTACCATGTTGTTTTGCCCGAGAACCCCCACCCCGCCTGTCCCCTGAATGCTGGCCACATGGCAAGGGGTGAGAAAACCCTCACAGGCCTGGCCTGGAGGTGGAGGCCGAGGTTCCCTGAGTGCCCCGGGCATCTGGAGGTGTCGCACGGGGGCAGAGGGGCGCTTGTCTTCCACATGGGTCCCACAAGGCAATAGGCAAGGACAGATGGTACTAACCGAGAGGGGCTGGTGGCAGCCAAGACTTCGGAGACACAAACCAATAACCAGCGGCCCCTGCCCCCCCACTTCAGCCACTCTCCTGGGAAGGAGCAGGTCAGGACTCCAGGAGGCTCTGAGTGGGAGGGACCCCAGGCCCTGTGGGGAGAAGCCTGGCATCTTACAGGCCCCTGAACCCAGCCGGGGTGGGGCTCTGGGGGGCATCACAAGTGCTGCCCGTGTGTGGTCAAGGACAAGGACCCCAGCTGTGGAGGGAGTCGAACAAGGACGCCTGCTGCCCAGGACACCCCTCAGGCCCCTGAGGTCACTGCCCAGCCCCAGCTGCCCCCTGGGCAGCGGTGCCCTTTGTCCAGAACAGGCCCCTGGAGCTTCCCGCTGACCTCTGCCTTCTCTCAGCCCTCACTTTGCGAGGGGCCTCCTCGGTGCGTCGGGCTCTGACTTCCCCAAGCCAGAGGCCTGCCCGTTTCTGGGGCACCCTTCCTACTTTAAACTCATTAGCTCAGTCCAGCTGGCTTCTGAGGCCCTGCTGGTCCTGCGGGGCGGGGCGGGGCCGGCGGGCACACTCACCCAGGAGCAGGTTCATGAGCACCTCCTGGCCGGCCAGCGTGCTGCTCTTCACCAGGCAGAGGATGGTACCCCCAATCCAGGGGATGCCGTGGCCGGTGATGCCAATGAGCTTGACCATGGAGCGGGCACTGCCCCACGACGCAGCCCGGCCAGCACATACCCCCAGCCGTTTGGACATGCAGATGTCGATGGCCAGCAGGGAGTTGAAGGCGATGCCCTTGAAGGAGGGGTTCAGCTGCATGCAGTCCTCCTCGGGCAGCTGCTGAGACTGGCGCCGCTCGCGGGCCCCGTCGCCTGCGGGTGGGGGCTGCGCCGAGGGCCCCGAGGCCTTCCTGCCCGAGCTCCGGGGCTCTGGGGTGCCCTTGGGGGGCTGGTTCAGGGACAGGAACTCGGCCCTGTTGAGGACATTGCTGCGGTCCCGGGCTCGGGCCCGGCTCTGGGAAGCTGGCATGGTGACCTCGCTCACCCTGAGCAGGCCGGTGCCAGCCCGGCTCGCACTCCGAGGGCCTTCTCCCCAAAGGCAAGGGCCAGCCCGGCTGCCGCTGCCTGCTTCCCCGCAGCGGCTGTTAAATATAGAGTGGAGGATTGCATGTGGCTGTTTACCTCCGGCTGCCACCAGGCTCCGAGGGGATGTCAGTGCCAGCTGGACAGCCAATGAGCCCACCCATGCCGGGCCAGCGCCAATGGAGCTGCAGGGAGGTGGACGAGTCCACAGCTGCCGCCTGGCTGCCTGGGCCTGGGCTATTTAAATCTGCCAATGGCTTGTCCCTGGGCTCTGGGGCACTCTGGGAAATGTAGTTCTGCTGTCCTGGACTCAGCTGTGGCCTCAGCCTCTGGCCCAGGCAGAGTCCGGTCCTGGTTTAACCCCTGAATTTACCAGGTTCCTCTGAGCCATCCAGACCCCTGGGAGCCAGGCCTGCCTGTCCCCTTGGCCTGGGCAGCGTGGACCTAGTCCCATGGGCTGCAGGTGGAGCCCCGGCCACAGGCCTCTCTGGGCATCAGATGATGGAATTGGTGACATCACTAAGAGCATCATGCTGGGTCCCTGGGGCCAGGCCAGCTCCTCCCCCGTGACAGTATTTCATTAAGGCGGCAGCTGGGTTTTCCTTCCCTCGCTCTCTTTTTAAATCTGTGAATTTGGTGTGGTTGATGGCAACCCAACCGAATGCAGTCTGAGGTCTGATTTCGTGAGATGGAGGGGTAATGGATGGTGGATAACAGGTCTGCCAATGGAGGTTGCCAATGGTACCTGGTACTCTGAGTTTTGCCAAGGACAGGAGAGCCACAGCAGCTGCAGGCAATGCGCAGTTACTGAGAGCCGGGCCCCGTGCTCAGAGCTCTGTCCCTGCCTCCGGGAAGCTCACACCAGTGGGTTTTCATGAATGACACAAAAACGGTCACAAGTGTGCAAAGGTGGTGCAGGGCCACAGAACCAGGGCTCTGGGTCTGATCTGGGGGTCAGAGAGGGCTTGGCCCAGGAAGGAAGAGAAGGCGAGAAGCCCTGGGCAGGGGCAAGCTCTCTGCACTGGAAGGACAGAGGCCATCGTGGCTGGCATGTGGGGCGAGGCCGAGAAACTGCCATCCCGAGAGGTCCTGGCTAAAGATTTGGGATATGAGCTGGGCCTCCCCGTGGCTACCTAGGTGACCTCTGGGAAGAGCCCTCTTAGGGCCACCTGGACCTGTGTATGGGGGCTGCCTGGAAGAATCAGAAGCAGACATCCTGGTCTCATCACTCGGGGAGGCCACTGATGACCTGCCTGCCCAGCCCAGATGGAGGCAGAAGGCTGAGATTTCTCTACCAGATATGGAGCCTGCCACAAACCAAGGCCCATCCCACAGTCTCCCAAGGACAGGAAGTGTGTGGGGTAGAGTGAACACTGGCCACAGGGGCTCTGCCACCTGTCAGTTCTGAGACCTCCACCAAGTCACATCACGTCCCTGAGCCTTGGTTTTTCCACCTGTAACATGGACATAATAGTGCCTACCTCTCAGGTCTTTGCAGAGTTCAGTCCCTACCACAGAGTGAGCCTTGGGCTCTGTGGGTTAGAAACTGATTCCATTTGACACAGAAGCACAGTCTCCTCTCCCCTCTGAGAGCCCCCTTCAGAAGGACCTGCCCTCATCCCTGATGGGTGAATGAAGCCAGAGCCCAGGAGCCCTCCATGTGAGGTTCCTTGCAAACACCCCGGCTGGGTCCAGCTGGGCTAGTCGAGGCTGGTCTCACTCCTCCTCTTCCTCTTCCAGAGGGTTCCACTCAGATCGGGGGGCTCTGGTGGCAGGGAGGTCCCAGGCTGCGTTCCATCCTGCCCTCTGGTGTGTGCTGTCTCACCCTGCACTCAGAGGGCTGTGCTTTATCACTGACCTGACTTAACCAGTGATACCCCCATGTCACAGATGAGGAAGCCGAGGCTTGGAGGGATAAAGGCAGGAAACCAAAAGTAGGGGGAGTCCAGCTCCTCAGCAGTCCCTGGGCTGGGGAAACCAGGGCCTTTGGACTCAGCTCTCTCAGGCCACAGGGATCTGTTGGCTCAGCTCTCCACAGGGCACCCACCTTACCCTCCCTGGGCGGGGCCCATGACCCGGGCTGGCCTCCGCAGGGGCTAAGAAGTCCAGCCCAGCCGGGGCTATTAATAATACCTAGAGGCTGTGTCAGCATTTCGGGCTAGCTGCAGCTGCCAGCAGTTCTGGGAATGCCACGGGGTCTCATTTAGCTTCAGCCCCGCAGTGGTTAAGACACAGGCTCTAAAGAGGGACGGCCCCAGGTTCAAACCACTTCCACTGAATGACCATAGGCAGGTCCTTCCACGCTGCCCAGCCGGTTTCCCCCTCAGAGGGCTGGTGAGGGAGTGATGTGAAGGCTCACTCAGCCCAGAGGAAGCACAGGGGAGGCTGTACTGGCTTCCCCTGTGACCCTGAGACTGCTGCTGTCCTCGGCAAGCTGGGGTGACCCTGGGCAAGTTCTCAGCTGAGAAGCAATGCTGTTCCTCAGTCCATAGACTTCCTCACAGTCCACCATCAAGAGTCTTGGGAAGCATTCATTCATTCCTTCAATACTTTCATTGATCTCTTCCTGCCGTCCAGCCAGGGAGAGGCCGGACACGCGGCCCTGACACAATTAGTGATCTGTCGAACGCCACAGTATCACCTGATTTTTTTCTGTGTAAATGTTACTACTTTTTGAAGTACATGCAATAAATACAGACTATCTATGGGCCCCTTCACGCTTTCTGTATCTGGGCACCGCAACAGGGAGCTCAGCTCAGCCCACCAGACCCCACAGGTGTGCCAATGCACTGTTTCACTTAATGGCTTTAACACACAGGGGTGTGTGGGTCAGGATGGCCGTCTTGGAATGGTGTTGAATACAGTAGTCACAGCGTAGAAGCAGCTCGTCTGGAGTGTAGCACGAGGCAGCCCACATCACTGCCACATCCCAGAGGGCAGACACGGGGACATCCTGTGGCCATGTGGCCAAGTGGAACACTCCGGACACTGTCGCCTTTCCATTTATGGAGACACTGTACACCAACCAAGCATTATTTTAATAGTCAGAAAAGAATATATGTTAAACAAACTATATCTAAGTGTGAAACAGCTGCATATCCAGCACAGGTGTATTTGTCTATTGAGATAGACAAATATACAAATAGACATTTAAAATAGGATCGTGTTGAACATTCTTTAAAAACTTAGCTCCCGTTTCACCCACCTATGTAAGCCTGACCACGTCCCCATGACGACCCCTTTATTTTCCTAGGCTGCCTGATAAGCCTGCTGTCACACAGTGGACACCATCTATATAGGCCACTCCTCCATCCTTCGACATTTAGGTTGATCCCATTTTGTGACAACTGTACTCAAAACTGTCCCAGGACAGCCATTCTTATCCACATGTCCCTGTTCATTAAGCAGAATATAAAGAAGGGTTAAAGTGGCAGGTGCCAAGTGAAACAGTGACTTGGGGGCACCCCATGGGGTCTGCTGGGCTGACCTGAGCCCTCGGGTGCAGTGCTTAGAGGGACCTTGGACAGTCCTGGGCAATAAGGTGAAGTCTGGCCTCCCTCTGCCCATCTCAGAGGAGGAAGAGCAGACTCAGTGGTGACATCACCTGTGAGGCCAAGGCCAGAGCTGGGACTTGGGCAGGCCGGTGGCTCTGACTCGGCCTGAGACCTGTCTACACAGCCGTGCAGCCCAGGGCTCTGCACAGCCTTCTGTGCCAGCACTGTGGACTGCTGAGGGTCAGGGTGGGGGCCATGAGGCTTGCCAGAGCCCACAGCTGCTACCAGGGTCCAGATCCAGCCCTCAGCCTAACTCTCTGGCTCTAACCACTTGTCAGCACTACCTCTTCCCTGAGAGCAAGAGTTTCCCGGCAGCTTTGTGGGCCCTGGCGCAGTCTGGACATTGCAGCCTCCAAGTGTCTCAGATCCCTTTCCCACCATTAAGAACAAGCATATTCCTCAGTAACTTGCACTTCATACTTACTGCAGGAGATTCGGAGGGCAGGTCCCTGCACCACCCGGTGGGACCTCACAGCAACTTCACAGACAGGTGCTTTGTGCCAGGGCACCAACAGAAAGACCAAAGCTCAGAGGCAAAGCGATTCTTTCCAGGCAAGCAGTGAGCCAGATTCAAACATCACCCTACCCCCACCCCCTGCTGTTTTTTCCTTTTATTTACTTATTTTTTGAAGTATGTGTCACTATTTAACAACCCACACACTCTGCTTATTTATTCTTGGCTAGTGGTGTTCATGGTCTGTGTTCTCCTACTAACACAGCAACACCCAGGGGCAGGAACCACTGTCTCTTTGCTCCTGGGTGACACCCAGGTGGACAGGTAGGGTTTGGCACATAGTAGGCACTCCATAAATATTGCAAGAATGACTGATTCCAGAGCCCGGCTCTAATCTACTGCAGACCTGGCAATCAAAGACCACCGGCCAACACAGGGCTGTCGTTTGGGGTGATGATCCCAGAAGAGAAGGAGACGCCAGGGGCGGGGGGCTGGAGCAGGGGCCGGGAGTCCTGCGGAAGGCAGTTTTCATGGCCACCTCCCCAGCCCTGGCGCCCCGCCGCTGATCGCTTTCTCAGTTCGCATTTCTGAGGCCGCTCCTGGGTTATTTTGGTCAGGAAACCTGATCCTTCGCAGGGTTTATTTTAGCACCTTGGAGAACTCCCAGTGCCGCACCCGATCCGATCCGGCAGCGCCGGTCTGCTGTCGCCCCCTCCGTCCTGCCCCGGCGGCGGGCATCGCGCTCCAGGTCTGCGCTCGAGCGGCCTCCAGGTCGCGGCGTCCCTGCAGCGCCCCGCGCGTGGGCTTCGCACCCGTCGGAGGCCTGGGAATGCGCGGCGCAGGGGCGCGGGCTCCGAATGCCTGGTCTCGCCTGGCGAGGGACCGGAGACGCAGCGGTCCCAGGGGACCAGGAGGGGAGCACGTTACACGCCTGGAACTGGACTGCAACGTCGGGGGCTCCCAGAAACCTCCAGTGTGGGGAAGTCGAGCCCCCGACGCAGAGAGACGAAGTCTGCCCCCACTGGCTCAGCCCCACACTCACGCCTGACACACCCCATGCAGACACGCACCCTGGCACATGCACATGCTCTGATCCTCACGCCCACAGCACAGGTGTGCTCGCCAACACCCACACCAGCGCTCACCCACCTGTCTACATGGACACAGTCTCCACAGACACACAAACACACATCCAGAACACACCCTATGTACTCTTATACAGTCTCACACAAGGCAAGTCGCACACGGTGCACACACACTGGCTCCTAGGCTCACTCACACGTTGCACACACCCACACCTTCACAGACATGCGGGCACACACACTTGGGCACTCCCACCGCAGTCACACAGAGCTGTCACTTACATCCTTGCGCACACAGATGCACAGACGGTCACACACATAGACATGCTCACCACATACTCTAACCTACACAGGAGCACTGGCTCTCTTGCCAGCTCATCCCCCACCCCTGGAACACCGCCCGCCCTCCACCAGCTCCACATGGGACACACTTGTCAAACAGCTCACTCACAGGCTTCCTGATTTATGATGACCAATGCTTACGACCATTACAAATGTGGAGCTGTACCTATTATTTTTACCTCTTCACACTCCATTCATCGTTCCTGGAGTTACCCCTCAACATCCCACTGCCCTGCAGGGATATGAGTGCCATCGTCTTCTGGCCTTGACTGTGGTCTCTTTATCTTCTGAGTGCCAGGCGCCCTGAGGTGACCAGTCAGTAGTGGAGAGTGAGCTAGAAGCCCCAAGACCAACCTGCCCCTCTCACACTATGGCTCTGAAGGTGGCTGAACCAGCCCACGCCTCCAGATTTGCGACCAGTGCAAACAGCAGGTTCCATGCCCTTGCCCCAACACTCCACCTTTCCTCCACCCTCGGGGGTGGGGTGGTGTCTTTACAGAGCTGGGGCCAGGAGACCTGGGTTCTAGTGGTGAGCCCTCCCTTGATGACCTTGCTGAGACTGAGTTGCCCATCTGCAGAGTAGGGTAGCCTGGCCGACTCCCCATCTCTGAAATCCCGTACCTGTTCACCTGGCCAGGCCCAGCCTGCTCCCTGCAGAGGGGAGGACCACAGGGGATGCAGAATAGGCTCCGCACCTGGATCCCCTCCTGGCCCCTCTGCAGCCCCTTCGGACACCTGCCCAGCCCTCTGGCCCCACCCACCTGTCTCCCAGGTGAACATTCCAAGCCTCACCATTGGCTTTCTGGCTGGTTCCAAACAGTTGGGGAGAGTACCCTGTCTCCCAGGGCAACAGAATTCCTGCATTTAACAGTTCCCTCGGGTCTGCCCAGCAAGGACTTTTCTCTCTTTTAAAATGTCTTTCTGGTCATATCATGACCCCACCTCTGGAGGCAGTGAGCCCTTGGAGGACCTACTGTGGTCCTGAATGCAGGTTGGTCTATGAGGGACAAGGTGCCCTGGGACTGTCTTTGGCGGCCGCTGAACATGAGGGCCCTACAGTTCCGGGGAACTGCTGGAAAGCACCCATTACACAGGAGCCATCTGGCCTCTGGGTCCTAGAGCCAAGCTGCCTGGTTCATCCTGCCCTCCCTGTTGGCCAGCCTTCAATGTCCTCAGCTGTAGAATGGGATGATGACAGGGCCTGGCTCCTGGGGCCATTGTGGAGGGCCTGAAGGAGGATGCATGCAAAGCTCCAGTTCCCAGTGCTCTCGGCAGGGAGACGCTGCAGCCTCCCTCTGCAGACCGGAGGCCTCTGGGCATGCTCAGGGTTGCTTGTGAAAACCCAGCTGGCTGGGGGCGGAGTTGCTTCTACCTCTGACTTCCTGCGTAGCTTTGGGTTTCTACAACCTCTCTGGGCCAATGTACTAGGAATGGAGGAACAGGGAAGGACAGCCACTTCCTCCTCCTCTGACCTCCGAAATTGCCATACTGAGGAGTTGACCTCACTGTCTCTCCAGGTGGAGGACAGGGGCTGTGCACCTTTCCCCTTCCCCAGGAATGTCTTGGCAAGGAGTCTGGGGAAGTCGAAGGGAAGGGGCAGGGAGGGGACAGGGAGGAGTGTAAAGTGCCCCTGAGGTATCTGCAGCCTCCAACAGATGTCCCTTCCTCTGCTCTGCAGACCCTGGTGCTTCACTCTTGCATGACTGGGCCATGAGCCTTCTACGTATGCTGAGCCTTCCCTGGGTCTGTGCCCAACACCCACAGTGGGGAGGCAGGAGGACCCGAGGGCCTGAGAAGTGGCAGGATCCCATCCTGATGGGCCCTTCAGGAGCTGGGGCAGGGAATACAGGAGCTGAGCCCTTGTCTTCAGACTCTTGCCACCCACCTCGGAGCCTGGTCAACCCTAATCCTGCAGACCAAGACAGGGTCCTGCATAGGGGTGATATGAAAGGGAAGCAGGTGAGGAGAGGGGTCTTCTGCTCTGCGAATCCTCACCCTGTGGGTGCTCCCTAGTGGTCAGTCCCATCTTAGCCAGGAGGGTCTGGGATCCAGACCGCAAGGGCAGCATGCCCCATGGAGTGAGTGTGGACTTTGGAGGTGGCCATGTGTGCGCTGGGATCCACACTTAAAAGTCCCTGGGTTTTCCCTGTCTGTAGAGCCCACCAGGATCCCACCCAGGATCAAGGTGAAGGATGAAGGAGACAATACTGGCTCTTGCAGGGCCTGACACACAGTGGGTGCTTATTATTGCCATACCCAGGGCCCAGGGAAGTAATATCACTTCCAACGGGCTTCTAGGGGACCTCATCTCCAGGAAATCACTTCCAGGACCTTACTGTTTAACTATGCAATCGAGACCAGTGGCCTCTGTCTTTCCACAAGGGGACATGACCAAAATGGCCGGAGCCCCCTTGAACTTTCGGCCAGGACAGCATCCCTGCCCTGGAGGAACAGCTGGGCCAGTGGAGTCTGCTGTTCCAGGCACTTGGGGTGTTGGGTGATGGGAGATGAGATGCATGTCCTGAAAGTTAATATCTTCCTTACATATGAACAGAATTCAATAATGATGATCATATGGGTAGAAGGTGTTGAAAGCGTGGGGAGTCTCAGAGGTGGGGAATGTTTCGTGGGAGCCCCAAGTTCATGGTGAGGGAGGTCACTGTGGGTTAAGAGGCCAGGGAAGATTTCTTCCCAGAAATGAAAGTTCATGCCGGGGCCCTAGGGAACCTGTGTGTTGGCTGGGGTTCTGCCATGTGGTCAGACAGTCCATGAGGGCAACCCCATGGCACTGGCTCAGCTACCTGCCAATTTTGGTCTGAGTCTAGGAATAAGGACTAGGAATAAACCACCAACTCACCGAACTGGAGAAGAATGACCCCTTCACTAGACCAGGGACACAGGCCAATGGCAATGGTTAAGGTGAGGGTGTGGCTCGGGGAAAGCCAGCAGCAACTTTAACTAGTTACTTCCTGCTGTGTGACTCAGCTGGTGCTGCAGGGAGATAGATGAGTTTGTCTGGCCCTCCTTCGAAAGTCCCCCAAATGACCAGAACCCTGACATGCTCTGGGTCTGGCAGGAACCACCTGTCCTGCACCCTGCTATGAACATCTGTGGAAGTCAGAGTCATGGGGTGTAGTGGAGGTGGGTGTGTGGCTTTAACTTAGCAGCAAGGTTTTCTGATGTCACAAATCATTTGGCCTTTCCCTGGGGGGCAGGGGTTGAAAGATAGAGGAGGGGCTGCTGGCATGTGGTCTCTTGGAAAGACTCATTGCTTTCCCAGTGCTGTTCAGGAACAGTCCTCTTTTGAACCCTGCACTCAGATCCCTGGGGCCCATCTGAGTGGGGATAGTGAGGCCTTGGGCAGGTTCCTAATCTCCACTCCTATGTGAAGTACACATCTTACAGGCCTCCTTACCCAAGGTGGCTGGTGGTTGGTGGATTGATGAGTCTTGTGTAGTACTTCTCACCCAGCTGGGGCCCCACCTTTCAGGATGCTAGGGGTCCAGCACTGGAGGGAAGAATTGGAAGCAACTTCTGCCCCCCCTCAATCCTAACCTTCTAGCCCTGGAGCCTCACAGAGTCTCGCAGTTTCCACGCAGCCACTAACCCCCCCGCGGCCTGGATCTCCAAGGCCATTTAGCCCTTTTCCAATTGCCCTGAGTCTGGGAAAGTCTCTGGTCTGTAGAGGTCAAAGGGCACGGGGAGCAGCCCCCTGGACCCAAGACAGACGTGGAACTACACTACCCAGAATTCCCGAGGATAGACAAAAAGGAAATGTCGTTTTTGCAAGGAGAGACTCAGCTCCCCCAGCAGCTGCAAAGCGGGAGAAGGGGGGAAGACTGGGAGAGAGGGATTACCAGGAGGAGGGCGCGCTGTGTGCGGGAGCGCGGGTGGAGAGCCGGGCGGGCGGGGAGGAGGAGGAGGCGGCGCCCGCCCGCCCGCCGCCGCCTGCGGACCTGCATCCCCGCGGGGCGGGCGAGCGGGCGGCGGTCCCTGTGTGCCGGCTGCGCTCGGGCCGGCGGCTGCGGGCGGACGCGGGGGCCAGGCCGGCGCAGGGGCCGAGTTTCTGCAAAGTTTGACCTGGTTGCCTTTCCGATGCTGCAGCAGCGCGAGGCAGCGCGGGGCGCGCCAGGCGGCTGCGGCGCGGCGGCGGGGCTGAGCGGCGACAGCACGCTCACAATGATCATAAAATAAGGGCGGCGCGTGGGGTGGGGGCGAGAGAGCCCCGAGCCTCAGCCCTCCGCCCCCGGCCACCCCCAGCAGCCCCGAGACAGGAGGGCCCTGGGGCCCTGGGCGCCGACGCCGGCTCAGACCCAAGTAGAGAGAACCGAGGGACATTGCCCGGGGGAGGGGGAGGGGGCGCCCCGAGAACGTGCCGGCGGCGGGGTCGGGGCGCCTGGAGGGTGGCGACCCGGGCGCGCGGAGCGGCCCCAGGGGCAGGTGAGTCGGAGGCGCTGCCCGGGTGGGGGCGTGCGCGCCAAAGTTCCCCGGCAGTGGAGAGCGCGCCCGACGCGCGGGGTTCCGGGGCCGCTAGCGGTAGGGGAGTGGGGACAGGGGTGCCCAACGCGGCGGGGCGGGGGCACTGCGCCTCCTGGGGTCCCGCGACCCCCGCCCGAGAAGGAGCGCGCTCCCGATCAGACCGGTCTGGGGACTAGGACTGCGTCCCCAGGGGACTGGAGGGACCCGGGTGGAGAAGGGGCGCCGGGCAAGTCCTGGAGGCCCGCTGCAGTGGCAGCGGGTCGCCCCCCACCTCACCCCGGGCCGCGAGGGTGTCAGCGGAGATGTCACGGGCGGCGATTATTCGCTGGAGCGCGCGGTCGTGCGGCCGCCACTGACGGGCTGGCGGGGGGGCCGCCGCCTCCGGGGAGACCGCCCAGAGCCGCTCCGTCAGCTCCGCAGCCGGCGCCCCGCGCACACGCGTCGCCGCCCACGCGCGCCCCCCGCAGCAAAGTTCGGCTCAACTTTGACGCTCTATCCCTTCCACCTCCCGGCAGGTCCTCCGTGGCCGCGGCGAACCAGGCGGCGGCGGCCGGAGCGCAGTCCCGGGCCCCGCACGGCTGCCCCCGGCGACAGCGACAGCGGCGAGGAGCACGCGGCGCGCCCGCCAGCGGGCGCCGACGGGGACCCGGCGAGCGCAGAGCCCGGAGCGCGCCTCCCGGGAGCCGCGGGTGGGCGCCCAGCCCCGGGGCGCCGAGACCTCGGCCGAGTGAACGGAAACCGCTCTTCAATTGACTGGGCCCCGCCGGGCGGGCGCGTGTGCCCGGGGGAGCGCGTGCGGAAGGCAGAAGGGCAGGAAGTCAGTCTTCTGCAACGAGGGTGGCGCGACCGCGCGGGGACCGAGCCTTCCTTATTTATGTGTCTGCCAGCGCTCGCCTGCTTCCTCCGAAGACTTCAGGGAGAGTCTCCGAGCTGCCGTCCCCGCGTGTGAGGCCCGGAAGGGCTGGAAGTCAGAACAACATGCCTATCCACTAAACTCCAAACTTTTTCTTTTTTTAACCCAAAGAATATCGGTGATTTTTGTCCACTGCTAGGAGAAGAAGAGAGAGCCCAGGGCTCTTGAGATGCAGCAAAATCCTTATTTATAAACAGGCCCAAGGTAGTGATATGCAAATCCCCTGGACCCAGTGAGTTTTCTATCCTATGGATATCAGTTTTGAGGTTTGAGATTGGATTGCACCTCCCCTCTGCACTGGGTCCCGCAGCCTCCATCCTTTCAATGCCCTGTTTTCTCTGGGACTGCTGGCCTTCCCAGGAGATTAGAGTGGTCCTGTGTGCCATGGGCTGTATTCAGAGCATCGGAGGCAAAGCCAGAGTCTTCCGGGAAGGGATCACCGTGATTGACGTGAAAGCCTCTATCGACCCCATCCCCACCAGCATTGATGAGTCCTCCAGTGTGGTGCTCCGCTACCGGACGCCCCACTTCCGGGCCTCGGCCCAGGTGGTCATGCCGCCCATCCCCAAGAAAGAGACCTGGATTGTTGGCTGGATTCAGGCATGCAGCCACATGGAGTTCTACAACCAGTACGGAGAGCAGGGCATGTGAGTACTGTTCAAGACCCAGCTTGGGGGCTGCTGGTGGGGGTCAGCTTGGAGGCCTGGGGACGGGAGGAGTGGGTTAGAGATCCCCACGGAGGGGGCCTCCCCTGGCCAGAGGGAAGCTTTAGGCAGCCGTGGAAGTGGCTTCTGCATGGTCTTGGGCCAGGTGACTCCCTGGAGGGTTTACTTGTTGATCCAGACTAGGAATCATGGCTCTAGGACCTACTGGCCATTGCCCCCTGGGTTCCTGTCCTTCCCTCCAAGATGCCAAGAAAATAGAGCCACATTCCTCCCTAGGCCTCTTTTAGCAAACAAGTGTTCCATCTGCCTGAAGAGTGTCAGGGCCGTCAGGGGTCATCAGAGAGGCCACTGCTCTGCCCCTTGTGCTGGACTCTCGAGCCCTCTGGTTGGGCCTGAACTTGTGCTTTCAGATACACATGAGGCCCTCAGGGGTGCTTGGGAACATTTTGACATTGCAAGGGGCCTTATGTTGAGAGGGTCCTTAGCTTTAGAAACCTGGTTGAAGCTCTCAGCCTCCCAGGCATTAGCAGTGTCAGCATCTGCTGTCCCTCCAATGGAGAACTGACTAGGAACGGCTAAGGAGCCCACTAGCCTCTTCCCTGCAGCCTGGTCTCTGAAATGTTTGTGTGGTCCTTGTTCTGGCATGTTCCTTGACCCAGAAATAGCCATCCCAAGGTAGAAAGGGCAGCTGGAGATGCTCTTAGGGGAAATGACTTGACTTGGTCACCCTGGAACAGGGCTGTGCAAAAGTTGTTTCTGAGCATGAGGACCTTTGTGGGACCTAGGTGAGCCCCAAGGGGCAGGCTGCCAATTTGATGCCCATGACTGTCCCTGGACACAGCCCCATAGCCCTCTCTCAGCACCCACCCCAGGGAGCGTTACTTCCCAGCTCTGCAGGTGAGGAAGAGGCGAGTTTACCCCAGTGTTGGAGCCCATCACTGATGGACGATCATGCTGGGCTAGAAGGGCTGCAGACGGCTGGGCACAAATTGCGTGCCCTGTCCACTTAGCGACTCTAGGTTCTAAGGGAAGCAGGATGATTGTGGTAAACTTAAAAACGGGCTGTAACTGTGATTTCCCAAAGACTGTGGGGTACACAGGGCCCATGGAGACACTTGTGGGCATCCCTCCAGAAACCTGGTCTCCGTTCACTAGTTCTTCCTATCATAAGAGAGGCTATTAATGCGGTTTAGGTGGGGGGCTGGCTTCCATTCCAGGAAGGAAAACGTGACTCTTGGTTACTCAGGGAGGACCTTTCCTAAGAAGGCTTCAGCCTGGCTTTGCAAAGCATCCGGGACAGTTGTCGACAAACAAAGGTTTCCCTCAGGGGTTTCTGGCTAAGCCTAATTTCTTGCCTGATTTCTGTTCAGCCAGGCTGAGAGTCAGGGAGCTGGGCGACCTCACCATTACTGTGCCAGTCCTTGGTTCCTGGTTAGACAACCTCGTGCAACTCGGACTCTGAGGTCAAGCAGACCTGGGCGGGAGGCCAGACTCTGGGATGTGACCCTAGGCGAGTTCCTTAGTCACTCTGAGCCTTGGTTTTGCTTTTCTGCAAACTGGGGCTAAACATAGCCCCTTCCCACGGATTATTTGGAGAACTACTCAAGACGACCTCAGCCAAGCCGAGTGGACACTCAGTGTAGGCAGCTGTCCTTTGGCATTGCTGTGATTGTGATTCTACTGGACGGGAGTGAGTGACAGTATTTGTAAAGCTGAGGATTTTGGCTGAAACTAGAGTTGGGACAGATGTCAACTACTACCAGGTCTTCCTCTTTTACACAGGGACTACACCCTAACTTTAAAAATTTAAAAATAGCTCAGGTCAGGGATGGTTTAAGTGGCTAAAGCCATTTTCCGTCTCTCCATTGCCCTTACAGTTTTGTTGCTCTGGGGCGTCTGTCTCCTTGCATTCTCCCTGGGTGCCCTGGTGTCGGGTAGGACCAGCCCTGGGGAAGGGGAGGGCATGCGGCTCCCTGGGAGGGGCAGCACTGGGCTGCAGAAGGTCCCCGGGTGGTGGCTGGGGGGCAGCCGTGGAAGTCCTTCCTGTTCTTTGCACATGGGGATAAGGAGAGAGCTCCCCGGAGGCTGCTGTGAGGATTCAAGGGGAGGACGGGGGCAGGCGACAGCGTAGGAGGCTGCCCAGCTTTTTATCACTAGTCAACAGAATGGAAGGAGAGCTGGAACTGCCAGGCCCCCAGTTCCTGGGCCCTGCTGTGCTCTGTGCTCACCCCGTGCCCTGAGAAGTTGAGGGGCTCTTGGAAGCCTCCTGAAAGTAAATAGAAGCATTTACCTGGGATTTAGAAGAGCCTTCCCATTTTCCCCATCCGAGACTTCCTACGATAACTACTGTTTCTGAGTCTTAAGCCTCAGGTGCAGCATGGGAGAGTGGAGTGGAGTCAGTGAGGTAGACCAGAAGCTGCTACCAGCCCGGCCCAGCATGGTCCCTGCTCCTTGCCTGAGCCAGAGTGGGGTGCAGCTTCATGCCAGAGGTTGGGGGACTTGAGCAGAGGGAGAAACCAAGCAGCGTCTCCTGTCACTGCCCACTCCATGCCAGTAGCACCCCTACCTGATGTGACAAGCACAAAGGTCCCCAAACATGGCCCAGTGTCTCCTGGGAGGGGTGCCAAATCACCCTAGTTGAGAACCACTGGATCCAACCCAGACACTTGGAATCACTACAGTGAAACCTAGGCCCTGGGCTTCAGTGGCCTGGGCAGGGGACTGCCTGCCAGGTGGCCAAGCCTCCATCAGGGCTTCTGTTCTTCACAAATGGGTTTGTGCTCAAAATATTAATTCCAAATACTTAGCCGAAATCCATAATGCCCCCAACGTTATCCCTGCTGGAAATTAATCTCTAAGCCAGGAGGTGAACTTTTTAGAATGAGATTCTGGGTTAGAAGTGTTTGAAATGGAATAATAAATACCAAAGCTGCCACCTCAGCAACGCCCCGACTTTCACGGAGAGCTGGGAAATGGCGCTTCCCCGTGCCAGCTCGAGAGATTCTATATGGTTTTGGGTCCAACCCACATTGCTTTAAAAGCCAGCCCCCCTCCAGACTGTTGGAGACACCTGCCTCCACAGCCGTCCTCCGCAATTCCTCAACTGCCACCTGTCAGCTGGCGTAGAGCCTTCTAAGTGACAAGTCACAGTTTCTCGCCTGTGTGGGAGACACTCGCCTTGTCCCTAGCTTGCCCTTCTCTGGAGCCCCCAGGGAGCCTGGCCCACATCCAAGGCCAAGGCTAGGAGCCATACGGCTCAGGATTCTGCCATCGGGCAGCCTTGGGTGTGAGGAGAGGAGAGTAGTTCAAACGGAGGGTCCCTTTGGGTTGACAGTGCCCTGTACCCATGTTTGGCAGCAGGTGGGTCTGGCCCCAGGCCCTAGGTCAGTCTCTTAACCTTTTAGAGCCTCAGTTTCCATCTGTGAAATGGGAACGCCAGCTCCTCCCTCGCAGGAGGACTTAGGGAGAAGACAGGCCGCAGGTGCTCAGGGCGCCCCGGGTGCAGGAGCTCCTCCTCCACGACGGCTAGCGGTCTGTCACTGTGAATCAGGATTACTAGTAACGGGTTATCATTCTGCACCACCTGGCAGAGAGCGGGCTAAAGGCTGCTGCACTGAGTCTGCCACCCATCCCTTGTCCTGGGCTTCCCACACCCTTCTGTGGCAGGAGAGCCGGGCCCTTGAGGCTCCTGGGTCTTTCTGGCCCACACGTGTGCTGGCACCTGCTGTCACGGGGTTCCAGGGGCTGGTGGGGAAGGGCGGGCAGGGAGGAGGGATGCTGAGTGGGGGGAGCTCAGCTGCCATGGGCTCCCCTTCAGAGGGTGCTCCCCAGGACCTCAGGAGGGCCTCGTTTTAGGATGAGGCTGCAGCCTCCGCCCGAGACCTGCCAGGGCCTGCCAGAGGAGGCTTCAGGACACAGATCTAGGGGGCCCGGAGGAATGTCCCTGCTGACCACGTGGCCTCTTCCTGAAGCCCGGGGCCTGTGCTTCAGGCTCTGCACAGAACAATTGAGGACGAGGCTTCCTCTCTGTGACCGGAAGGCGGCCTCCCCCCATCTGCTGGGCCCTGGCGGAGGCAAGGGCGGGGTGGGTGGGAGAGGGAAGTCCCTGTGTGGAGGCTTTGGGGTGGGAGGAAGTGGTGGGGGATGGCCTGGCCCAGAGAGAACTCCCCCTGGACCAGCCCTGGCCAAGCAATGGCTCCAGCCCTTGTCCACCTTCCGAGTCCTGGAAACAAAAGCTGGCTGCTCCGGGAGCGTGCAAGACAGCCAGGGTCATCAGGGAGATGACAAAATACTGAGGTCCTTTGTTACTGGTCAGATCGGGCGAAAATGAGAAAGCTCAGCGTGCTTTGGTTAGTGGGAGTACCGTCCAGGCGGTTCTGCCGGGAGGGCTGGCTATTCAGATCTCATACCCTTCAGCTGGGGCGTCCTGCCGGAGCCTGGCTCACAGACCCCTGTGCCCCAACCGGGCCTGGCTCACGGGGGCATCCAGAAAGTACACGCTAAGGAGTCAGCAGGTGCGTGCATGTAGGGGTGGGGACAGAAAGATGGATGTGCAGGGATGCAAACTCAGCACTGTTGACAGTAGCAAAAACCCCCAACAACCCCAGTGTCCTTCCGCAGGGAGCATGGTCTGTCTACAGAGGGAAGTGTGAGGGGCCGCTGGGTGGACTTGGAGGTGTCCCTACCGGGCAGGAACGTGATGTTATACCGCTGCGTTTGAAGGGGAGTTGTAAGACAATATGTTATAAAGAAAACACTAGACATGGGACATTCAGAGAAAGGCCTAGGGATGGAGCGTGGTGAGTGGCCTCGCTGGGGCAGGAGGGCAAGGAAGAGATGGCTTTTGGTTTTCATTTTATTTATACACTTCTTTAGGGCTTGCTTTAAAAAAAAAAGTACATATTTATAACCGAAAGCTAAAATTAAACAAGCACTGTGGGTCTTCCTGTCCCAGTCGGGTCCAGGGCTGTGGCCTGGGTTAGGAGGGGTGGGGTGGGCAGGAAGAGGGTGGCTGCCCCAGAAGGAGTGGGGTTTGTTGTTGGGGAGCCTCAGCAAAGGGCCTGAGGGGTGGGGGGAAGCCTCTAGCGCCCTCCCCTGGCTGTGAGCAAGCTCTGGGGGCCTGGGAGGTCGGAGCCCCCGGGGCCACCACAGGTGGGGCACCTGGATCCTTGTCCAGTGTGCTAGGGGACTGGCTCCTGGCCTCAGTTTCTGTAAAGTTGTACAACTTTTCCAGAATGAATACTTTGCAAATTTTACCAAATTATAAACTGCACATTTGGGGACCAGGTGAGATAATCCCTAAATTCCAATCAGGCCTGGGTGGATGATTGGAACCAGGGCTGGGCAGGAGAGCTGTGGGCCCAGCAACATGTGTGATGCGCGTTAGAAAGCAGGTCTAGTTCCGTATCTCTGCATGTGCAACCTGTCCTTTCAGAGGCGCTTCCTAGGAGAGACTGAATGTAGTCGCACTTTTTAAAAAGTGATTAATTTTAAGGGGAAGAGTTAAATGAATAAGCATGCAGGAGACGCGTAGATGAGACCAAAGTGAAGGGAGAAACCCAGCGATTGGTGAACTTTCAGGCCTGGCACAGAGGGTCCTCTGGTCTTCTGGCTGTGGAGTCAGGACTGGGGACCCTGAACAAAGGGAGGAGGCAGGGCCCTTGGGGGCTTGGAGGGCCCTGAGCCAGCTGGGGAGAAAGCCCAGGCCCCGCTCACCACCCACTTCCTGTTGATGCACACTGTGAGGACGGCCTGGAACCCTCATCTGTACTGTTCTTCAGAAGTCCGGAAAGGGGTGCACCTGTCGGCCTGGTAGAGGTCACAGAGGTGGCAAAGTCACCCCTGTCCTCAAGGCCTTGGAGGGTCTGGGCTGGCTACTGGCTGGTGGCTCCACCTGAGGCCCTGAGCTGAGGTCACCCCACAGGTGACCCTCCACCACTGCCAGTCGAGGCTCCCTCGGGAGCAGCCTCCCCCATCGCCAGCCTCCTGTGGCAGCCTTTCTGCCTCGTTCCGACTCGCACTGGGCAGGTGTGCTGCTTGGAGCCTGAGTGTGGGTAAGCCCAGGCTCGTGCTGTGAGCGCTAGCTGGACCCTTCCCAGGAGTGTGACCTTGAACTGGGCCTCTAACTTCATTAAGTCTATCCCCAGAGTACATGTGGCATCTGGCACATCTGTGTGAATGGCACCCGCTGTCACCACATCACTGTGGTGACAGCCCATCCTGCTAGTGGTGATCCCACCTGCAGCTCTTCAGGGGAGCAGAGGCTCTGAGGAACTCGGGGTGCCTGACACTCCTCATGGAGACCCCTGTGGGGCTCAGGACCCAAGGAGAGACTGTCACTGACAGTCCTCGGTCAGGCCACCAGCGTTTGTCCTCCCTGACTCTGGGCCAGGCTCTGGGATGCTTCCTGGCTGTGTGGTGACGGGCAGACCTGCTCCCTGCCCTCTCTGCCCTTGTGGTCCATCTGGGGAAGAGATTGCCCACAAATGATGGCATAATTATTTAATCACCCTCATGCGTGTGCCAGGAAGCAGCAGGATGGGGATCTGATGGCACTGAGCGCTGACCGAGGCCACCTGGCCCATGGGGAGGGTCGGGGCAGCATCTCTGGGATGCTGGCCCCAGAGCTGAGCGGCGAGTACCTACTAACTAGGACAGGAGGCGGAGGACACTACTCCTGGTCGAAGGCTTCGGGACGGGAGGGGCAGGGCCACTGGAGGCACTGAGACTCGGGCCCTGGCTCGCGAGCCCGGGGAGCGGTGTGCGCACGCACTCTGGGCTTCAACCACACGGGGTTAGGGCCCCGGGCCCCGGGAGTCCTGGCTGGCTTAACAGGGTCGGGGCAGTGTAACCAGATTTGTGTTTTTAAAAGCTCGCAGGAGGCTGGGAGACCAGGAGGGGTCAGGGTCCCTGAAGGCAAAGGAGAAGGGGCCTGTGGAGTAGGGTGGGCCCGGGCCCCTGGGGTGCAGCCCCTCCGTGTGGAACTCACACTTGAAGGCACATAATCTGAAAGCATAAATGAGGGTCAGAAGAGGCGTCTGGTCATCAGGGCTGGCAGGTCTCTTGGTCCTGGAGGCACACCTGCCACTGCTGGCGCCTCCTCCACAGTCTCCAGAAGTTTCCATCGACACCACTGACTGCACAGGCACTTCCAGGAGTGCATTGTTAGGCACAGGCTGCTGACGGAAGGGGGTCTGCCATGCGGTCACGGGGCTGGTGGCTGGCTGAGTTGCTCCCTGTCCCTGGGGCTGCCTCCTGGACCACACTCCCCGCCCCCAGGCCCTGCGATGAAGACGTGGCAGTGTCCTGGGTCTGAGTAATGTGCTGTATGAGACTGCTGCCTGCTGGCTCATGGTGCTGTCACCTGTCTGTGACTGACCCAGGCCTTGGGCTTTAGGGGGCTGGGGCCAGAGAGATTGGCCATTGACGCTTTGGAAGTGACCTAGGGCTGGGCCAGAACTAAGTGCCTTTGCCTGTGTGCTGCCTGCACTTTAGACGGAGGTGTGGCTCAGTGGTGGAGCCCTTGCCTGGCATGCAGGAGTCCTGGGTTCCAGCCCAGCCCAGCATGTCAAAAAACTAACGAGAAAACCAAGACTAAAACCACTTTTCAGGATGGGTCTGGTCAGACCCGGGGCCTGGGCCCCACTACTTAGCCAAATTTCCTGGGAAAAAGTTGCCTTGCCTGCCCCACTGCACGGCTTTCAGGACTTGCCCAGGGTCCCATGCCACCAAGGGGGCTGAGACTGACAGCCCACGGGGTTCCAGACTACGTTTCGGGGCCCCTGCAGAGAAAAGCAAGTCAGGCTGACCACATGCTGGCCAGGGGCATCTGCCCAGACGGTCCTCTCAGCTCCCCAGCCCGTGGATGCAGCAGGGCATCACTGGTCAGCACGCAGCACTGAGGGCTGGCTCTGAGGCCAGGAGGGAGGGCAGCCTTTTGGGAGGGGCCCTGTCAGGTTTCCTCTTGTTCTATTGCTCCAGAAAAGGGGCCCAGCAGTCTCCGCTGCCCCTTCGAGGCAAGCTGGAGAGGAAGAAGGGTTGCTGGTGGGGAGGAAGGGGCACTGCAGCCCCAGGACTTCCCCCAGCGCCGGCTCTGGCCTGGGTGAGAGGGGAGGAGGGTAGAGCTGAAGGGCTCCAGGGGGGCTGATTGGCAAGGGAAAGGCTGGCGTCACCCCCTTTCTTGGGAAGGACACTGAAGCCCAGAAGAGGACTCAGTCTGCCAGGGGTCAGACACTGGCCACAAGAGGGGTCAGGCATCATTTCTAGATTGGCTGGCCCATGGGCTCCTGTCAGCCCCTACAGCTGGAGGACACTTCTGGGGAGGGGCACAGGTGCAGGTGGGAGGGGCTGCCGACCTGCTTTCCCTCCTGACATGCTGTGTCCTCTGGGAGTCTGCAGCCTCCACCCTGACCAAGGACACGGGGCCGTGCTGCACGCCACTGTCTCTCTGGTATCTGTGGAGACCCCGCTCTGTGGTCACTGCATTCAGCCAGTCATTCAGCCAGAGCACGTCTGTGTCATCACTGCCAACTACCAGCAGGCCCTAGTCACGGAGGGGCAACCGGAGCCTCTCTAAATCCCAGCTGGGATCAGGCCTGGTCTACCGCAGAGTGGGACTGAAGACAGAGGGTCGGTCCCTGAGGAGTCTGATTTAGATGGTGCTGGAGCACAGGACGTGGCCCTGCCTGGGGTCACCCACCTGGCATCGGATGCCTGTTTCCTACCTGACCCTCACCTAGACAGCAAGCCCCAGGGTCAAAGGACACTGGTGTGCTGTGTCCATCCTATTCTCAGGGCCTGGTCCACTACGACGACAAAGACAAACCTTGCTGAGTGACCGAGTGAGTGACCTGGCCTTCTTTGTCCTAGGTCCAGCTGGGAGCTCCCCGACCTTCAGGAAGGCAAGATCGAAGCCATCAGCGACTCGGACGGGGTGAACTACCCCTGGTACGGCAACACCACGGAGACGTGCACCATCGTGGGCCCCACCAAGAGAGACTCCAAGTTCATCATCAGCATGAACGACAACTTTTACCCCAGCGTCACGTGGGCCGTGCCGGTCAGCGAGAGCAACGTGGCCAAACTGACCAACATCTACCGGGACCAGAGCTTCACCACGTGGCTGGTGGCCACCAACACCTCCACCAACGACATGATCATCCTGCAGACGCTGCACTGGCGCATGCAGCTGAGCATTGAGGTGAACCCCAACCGGCCCCTGGGCCAGCGCGCCAGGCTGCGGGAGCCCATTGCCCAGGACCAGCCCAAAATCCTGAGCAAGAACGAGCCCATCCCGCCCAGCGCCCTGGTCAAGCCCAATGCCAATGACGCTCAGGTCCTAATGTGGCGGCCCAAGTATGGGCAGCCGCTGGTGGTGATTCCACCCAAGCACCGGTAACAGCCAGGACGCCTGGCTAGGTTAGACTCACAGACGATGATTCTGCTCAGACAGAACCCAACGCGCTGTTGGTCATTCAGCAAATACAACCACTCTACCTTCTCCAGCGGGCGGATCTCACTGTGCTGATGCCCCCCGCCCGCCTCCCGGCTCTCGCCACCTGCTTCCTGTGGGGAGGGGGGGAGACCAGCGGACGGACAGACCCCAGGAGCACCTTCAGGGGCACCCTTCAGTGTCCCCTGGGGTCTCCTTTCCTCTCCTTTCCTCTCGACCTGCCGTTCACTTGCAGCCGATCCCTGAAACACTGCTTTTTTTTTTTAACTCCTCTTTCTGGGGTTCAGGGGCAGGAGGAGGAGGCACTGAGTATGGGGGAAGCCCAGGCCTCGGTGTGTGGGGCGGCTCCCCTCCTCCCTGGTCCTCTGCCACGCGGCCTTATGTAGACTCGCTTTGCCAAACTTTTGCCTTAAGCCGAATTTAAAGGAAAAAAAAAAAAAAAGGAAACAGAAACAACACGGGGTCTCTCTCCTACTGGACTGTACCTCTCTGCCCGAGGCGGAGGGCGGGCATCGGGTCCAGGGAGAGGGCCACAGAGCCACCCAGTTGTCTCAGAAGGGGGACAGTGTGGAAACTTAAGCCTGAAACCAGTTGCTTGTCCTTCTGCTCAAGCAGACCCACAGATTCTGCCGAGGGCTGTTCTCCCCACCCTGGGCAGACGCCCTCCTGGTGCTTGCCGGGGGCTGTGAGCTGGGGCGCATCCGCAGTGGCCTCTCTCTCCTCACAGCCTTAACTTGCCTGGGGTGGCTCCAGAGGAGGGGGGGCCCGGGAGCAGTAAGTGACCCAGGGGATTTTCACCCTCTCCGTCCCCACCCATCCCAGCTCGTCCCCTGCAGCGTGCAGCTTTTCCTGTCCCTCCACACTGGTCCCAGCACCACACGACAGTCCTCATTTGAGTCTCAAAGGTAAGAAAGGCACCTTGTCCCTCCTTTCGCTGACCTCAAGACTTGAATCTGGTGGCGCCCACGCCCTTGGCTGGCTGTCCTCAGCCACTGCAAAGGAGCCAGTGCCAGCCTTCTGGCTAATCTCAGGGGACGCACCCCCGGCTCTCTGGGGGAGGCTGCGGACAGGCTCCAAGCCCCAGGGGTGGCGCAGGCAGGCTGTGGGGGGCACCTGAGCCACACCTAGGCACTGTGCCTCTGGGAGGTCTGGGGTCAGCTGAGTGCTTCTCCTGTCCTCCGAGAAAGAAACCTAGACCCAGGGCAGGGAGGGTTCATCAGGCCACTGCAGGGGCTGGGCTGGCAGAACAGTGGCCTGAGGACGGCCATCAGGTGTCCAGTCTTGGGTCTGCTCTCTGGAACCCGAGGACAGGTCTTGACCGTTGTCTGCTGCCCCTGGGCACTCCCAGGGACCCTTGCCCGAGCCAGGCCCCCTCAAGCTTGCCAACCTCCAGCTGCATCTCTGGCCCTGCATTCACACCCACAGTGACCAAGCACAGGAAACCGTCAGACAGGGGAAAACCACCTCTGCTGCAGATGAGCCACTGGCAAGAGTCTCAGTGATGATGTGAGGGGACGCAGGCATGCAGCGTGGTGTTCAGGGAGCCGCTGTCCAGGGCTGGGCCCTCTCCTGGAACTGCAGGTTCCCTTTGTGTGTACAGAGGCCCAGCCGCCAGAGAGGCTGTGGCCTTGAGTGGGGAATGGTGGGGTCCCAGCTCTGCCGGCTGGGCCTTCTGGCTGGAGGCCGTTCTCTACACTCAGGTCTTTCTTGCACTAAAGAGGAGACGGGCCAGGGCAAGGTGCCAGGAAGCGGGGTTCTCAGCTGGCCTGGTCATCACCAAGGGTCCTTCTTGGAGTGGGGCTGTGAGGGAGATCCTCAGCTGCTCTGGAGCACTGGGGCTCCTAGGCCTGCATTTCTTGAGTGTGAACAAGCATTTGAGACAGGGGCCACTCCCTCCCCATGCATGGCCTGCCCTGCCCACCAGGGCCCCTGGCCGTCATCCCAAGCCCCTTCTTCTCCACCCTCCTGCCTGACTGAAGTTGGGGCTGGCAAGACCCCGAGAGGGTCCAGGTCCAGCTGAGGATGCTCAGCGTGACGTGCACCCAGTCCCAGGCTTCCTGCGGGGCCTCGAGTCTTCGACGTCCCCCCACTCCTGGACACACACTCCTTCCCAGCAATAAGAGCCGTCTCTGGTCGTGGAGCGTACTGTGAAAGTGATCCTGGGTCCTGACCAGGAGGCACAGGACTCGAGGACAATGTAAAATGAGCCTTTTTTTTTTTTTTAATTTAAAATAAAAAAAAAAAAAAACCACAATTATAAAGAGAAATAAAGTTAATTTTAAAGTAGGCCTGGCTAGGATCTGGGTGTTTCTGGGGTGGTGATTCATTTCGGGGATGATGGCTTGGTGTGGTGGCCACGGGGCCACTGGTAGGGGAGGACGGTGTGAGGCTGGGGTTCTGGTGCTGAGGACCTGCAGGTGGGGAGGCCAGCCAGTCCCTCAGCACAGCTGCTCCTGTCCACAGCTGGGGGATCTCTGCACCCAGAAGTGGCCCTGGCCAGCACCTAGGTGGTCAGTGCCCTGCATGGAGGAGGGTGGCAAGCTGGCAGTCAAGCTGGGACTTGAGAGCAGCTTGGCTTTGGGACAAACAGCAGAACCTGTCGTCTGGGGTGATCAGTTCAGACTGGGTTCTCCTCAGCCCACCCTGTAGGCCTCCAAACCTGCCGGGGGGCAGGTGGGCTGTACCCAGGGGAAGTCCTCCCCTCCAGCTGAAGCCCGCTTCTCTGAGGGGGCTGTTAGCTGGGTCTGGGCTTACTCCAGGTGGACCAAGGGGTCAAGGCCACCTGTGTGCAGCTCTGGCAGACACTCAGACCTCATACAGGAAGGGATCCTCAGAGTGGCTGCCTCCTGGCCGACATGGCATAACGTGCCAGGAGGGAACTCACCGCGTCCTACAGTGTCCTCACATAGTCCCACTGGGAGGTGTTACCCACATTTCACAGATGAGGAGACGCAGAGCAGAATCAAGGAGCCACCTCAGGCATGTGCCTGTGAAGAGGCGGAGCCAGGATTCGAACCCTGGCCCAGAGCCAGCCTCTCGCTCCTGCCTGCTGGGCCTGAGTGGTGACTCACACCAGTTACTACTATTAAGAAGGCCCCAAGCTGTAGCTCCCTCCATCCCGGGTCCTTGGGGCAGGAAATGCCTTTCTCCCCACCCACGTCTTCCCGGAAGTCTCTGTGCGGCCTGTCCTCTGTGGCCCTTCCAGCCGGGCCGTCTAGCTAGGCCGCGGTGGTGGGCGGCCTTCCTGCAGAGCTGAGGGGTCAGGGTGCCCGAGCAGCCACAGTGGGCCCTGGGATCTGGTTTCTTCTCTGGGTTCCGCACAGCGCTCTGCATCCTGCCTCTGCGTCTGAGAAACCAACGCAGGAAATTGCATAACAGGCCTCATGGCCGCCCTCCACGCGACGGCTTCTGGGTGGGGCCGTCACTGTCGTGGTTTGGCTTTTGGTTGTGGAGCTGGTCCCTGAGTGCTGCCCACAGAGGCTGTGTGTGTGTGTGTGAGACAGAGAGAGAGGGAGAGATGGGGGGGGTGGGGAACCAGGGAACCAAGGGCAGAGAAAGTGGGCCCGGGTCACGCCAGGACGGAGCAGGCACCCAGGAATACGGATCTTCGCGTGGGCACGCGGCGTGGCTCCACCTTCAGGGAGCAGACCGTGCTAGGAGGCTGGTGGGGAGAAGAGTGGATTCCGAGTGGCATTTGAGGTGCAGTGGCAGGTTCCAGCCACTCAAGCCGATAGCCGGTTAAATTTAGAAGCTCAGGCTGGGCGGCTGAGAGGCACAGACTCCAGGCCTGGCCCAGCTGTCACAGGTCCCCACCCCCAGGTCCTTGCCTGGGAAGCAGCTGTCTGGGCTGGGCAAGGCCACCTGCCAGAGATGACTATGGGGACCAATGCTCTGTGGCCCCACGCACCTTGAGAGCCACTCCTCAAAGGGGACGAAGACTCACCATAGGCTAGGTCACGGGGCACAGAGGAGCCCCACGGGGTCCCAGAGGAGACTGTTCCCAGAGGCTGGGGTGGCTCTCGGACCCCTCCAACAGCCCGGCATGTTCCACAGCCTCTGCTTTTGTTTCTCTCTTGGTCATCCCCGCTCCACCCGGGCACCTCCCCAGGAGCTGCCCCCCAGATGGCTGGAGACTGGACGTCCAATTAAAGCAAGTATTTCAGCTAGCAACCAGCCACTGGGCACACGCTATCCCAAAGTTGTCCATCCCAAGGTCACACCACGAAGACCCACACCTCCCTGGCAGGTACTTGGCTGCTGCCAATGCCCTACCCTGCCACCATCTGCCATCTCCCCTTTTCTCCAGAAAGGACCTAGGGGCCTACTAAAGGTCACTCAGCTTGAAGTTGCAGAGCTGGGCAGCTCGAATACCTGGACTTCTACTGGCTCTCTGCACTCCTGCACCACAGGTTTTTGGCAGCCCAGTTCTGCAGACTCAGTAGGACGGTCCCCTTGCTCAGAGTGGAGCAGACCCCACCCCCCACCCCCAGTGTGACTGCCAAGTACCGGGCCTCAGCAGCCCTGCTGGCAATGGGACTTTTTTTTTTTTTTATACTGGGGATTGAACCCAGGGGTGCTCCACCACTAAGCTACACCCCTATCCCTTTTTATCTTGAGAAAGGGTATCACCAAGCTTCCCAGGCTGGCCTCAAACTTGTGATCCTCCTGCCTCAGCCTCCCAAGAGTAGCTGAGATGACAGGTGTGCTCCTCTGTGCCCAGCAGAAATAGAAAGTTTCAAATGCAAGAAAAGGCATCTGAGCAAATGGATTCTGTCTTTGTGCCCATGTCCAGAAAGGCAAATATAAAGGGTGACCTCGCACCTGGCAAAGGCCAGTCTGGTTCTGCCCACTTGTCTCCCCAGACAGCATGGCTGGGAATGCAGAGATGGGACTATCTCCCCCACTGGCCCAGGCCCCGGGTCATATTTTATCGCAGACATTTGTAATCAGACAGATGAGAGGTGGTTCACTGGGTGTTTATAGTGAGCAGGATGCAGGGAGAAGCCGTGCGCTATTCTTGGCTGGCGAGTCGGCCTGACCTCGCATGCCTGAGCTTCCTAGACCTCAGGCCAGAGACACACAACCCCACACTGGCCCTTCCCTGGCAAGGTGGGAAAGGATGTCACAGTCTTAGTGTCAGACATGCATAGGGGACCCCGCCCCACTCCACCCCAGAGCAGTCATCCTGGAAACCCAGGATTAACCGAGAGACGCCACTCGCTAAATGTGGCTAAACTCATATGCCACATCCAGGTGACCAGGGCTAGGCTTGGTTATTTAGGATTCTTAGCATCCTCAACAGCTGTGTACTGCGTGTCCGTCAGATGGTGAGATGAATGTATTAAAGATATTTTTATTCACAAATTTATTGGGATACAATTCCCTTCCCACCTGTGCAGTGCGGTTCTACGGTTGTTAGTGTATGCACAGATCTATGCAGTGAGTCAGTCCATTCAGATGCTGTAACGAAACACCACAGACTGGCTGCTCAGAAGCCACAGAAACTGATTCCTCAGAGCTCTGATCAGGGTGTGGCCAACTATGTCTCAGGAGGGTACTTCCAGGTTCCTCAGTGGGGGAAAGGGTGAGGGTGTGGGCCCCTGCAGCCTCTTCTGTAAGGACACTGATCCCAGCTGTCTCCCACAGGTCCCACCTCCACACCCTCACACTGGTGATCAGGTTCAACACATGAATTTGGGGGGTGGGGGGGAATACAGACCATAGTACAGTGATCACCAGTCAATTTGGGGATTTTTCTATCATCTCAGAAAAAGAAATGCTGAACCTTTTAGCCATGCCCCTTTCGGTTGCCCAGCCCCAGGTGACCCTTAGTCCACTTCCCATTGCCACCAACTCCCTGTGTCGGGCACTTCACATGGATGGGATCAAGTGTCGTGCTCTTTTGGGCCCAGCTGCTTCGGTAGTCAGTAGCATCCCATCTCTGAGTCTTGCCAAGTGCTTAGGGCTCAGTTAACATCCACCTCTGTCGCCATTGTTGGACATCCTCAGAGCTCCGCGAGCAGGACCTGGGCCCAGTATCTGGGCGGCCCCAACAGGTTAGTCACACCCCCTGAGCATCCCCGGGGACCTTGGAGGTAGAAAGAGGTGGTGACCTTGTGGGGTTGTGTGGGGTCTGAGTTAGGTGCTGTTAGCTCCTTTGATGAAGGACCCCGCCCAGAGCTGCCACGTCACTGCCCTACCCCTGTATGGGCTTCTGGCATTATCTACCATTCTGTATCATTGTTTTTGTGATAAGATACACACAAAAATTACCATCTTAGCTATAAGCGTACACTTCATTAATAAATATATTAAGCAGGGACGGGGCTGGGGCTCAGCAGTGGGGCGCTCGCCTAGCACATTCGAGGCCCTGGGTTCGAGCCTCAACACCACATAAAATACACAAGTAAAATAAAGGTGCGAGGGGCTGGGGATGTGGCTCAAGGGGTAGCGCGCTCACCTGCCATGCGTGTGGCCCGGGTTCGATCCTCAGCACCACATACAAACAAAGATGTTGTGTCTGCCGAGAACTGAAAAATAAATATTAAAAAAAAATTCTCTCTCTAAAAAAAAAAAATAATTAAAAAAAAATAAAATAAAGGTGCGAGGCGGAGGGCCTCCTGCGCTGCGGCCACGAGGCTTCCACAGTGTCCTCCTGACACAGCACCACTGCAATGCCACCTGCTGACACACTCCACTCCCTGGGCGGTGACAGAGGACAGTGCCAACTCCCCAGCACGGACTGGTGGCCCCACTGGAACTGCAGGTGTGGGGTGGCCGTGAGATTGTCAGAGTGGACGGTGGCTCAGTGCTAGGGAGCCCAGGACCATCCGTAGTCTCCTAGCATCCTCCTCCCTCCCGGGGAGGGCTGGGGGAGAGGGAGAGCCCTGGGGAAGGTACCACCTCCACACTGGCCAGAAGTCCAGGCTAGAGAACCCAGAAAGTGGGCCCTACAGAGAACACCTGTGGGGACCAGCTTCACCCCACCCCACCCCGCCCAGGCTAACCCCTGCCACAGGGGGTCACTGGCTGCCTGCAGGAGAGGTGGAAGGAAGGGCGGCCACACACCCCCATGTCCACCTGGGTGGGCACACCTGGCCTCATCACCTGGAACCTCACCAATCCGATTAGGATCTCTCTCTTCCACAGGAGCAATAAGGGGAGGCTTTATTTGGATCTGAGTGACACACAGTGTGCAAAGCCAATGGCCCGACACTTTCTGGCACACGCACACCTGTGGCCACCATCATGGCAACGTACTGAACGTGTCCAGCAGCCCTAAAAGCACCTGCTTTGTCACTACCCCTCCCTGGCCTTTCCCTGCCTTCCCTGGGGACCTCTGACCTGCCCCCTGCTGCCAGGATGAGATGGCCTTTTCTAGATTTTTATGTAAATGGAGTCACGTGCGAGGGCTCTTTTCTGTTGGGTTTCTTTCCTTCCCATCACTGCCTTGAGATTCACCCTGTTGATTCCGTGAATTTTCATCCCTTTTCATACCATTATATGAAGACACCACAATCTGGTTATCTGCTCGCCTGCTGATGGGCATCTGGGCTGTTTGCAGCTGGGGCTATCACAGATAAAGTTGCTATAAACATTTGTTTACAAGTCTTGGGAGAGACATATGCTTTCAGTTCTCCTGGGTAAATGCCTAGGAGTGGAATGATTGGTCACACAGGTGTGTGTTTAAGCTTTAAAGAAAGGGCCAAATATTTCCCAAGTGGTTAGACTATGTTACATTCCAGCAGCTGCACAGGGGGAGTTCAGCTGCTCCATATCCTTGCATGACATGATGTCTTTTTAAACTTAGTTAAGTTGTTGTTATTATTATTATTATTATTTAGTGGTAGTAGTATTACTGATAATACTAGTCTAGTAGCACGAGGGATTAAACCAAGGTGCTTAACCACTGAGCCACATCCCCAGCCCTTTCTGTTTTTCATTTTGAGACAAGGTTTTGCTAAGTTGCTAACAGCCTTGCTGAGTTATCGAGGTTGGCCTCAAACTTTCAATCCTCCTGCCTCAGCCACTCAAGTTGTGGGATTTCAGGTGTATGCCACTCTGTCTGGCTAAATTTAGTTAATTAATCAATTTATTTATTTATTTTGGTACCAGCGCGCTACCACTTGAGCCACATCTCCAGCCCCCCTTTTTTGTATTTTATTTAGAGACAGGGTCTTGCTGAGTTACTTAGGTTAAATTTATTTTTTAAAAGATACTAAAAATATAAATATTATACATATTTATGGAGTGCCATGTAATGTTTCAACCCTGTTTTAGTGAGCTTTTGCGCCACTGTGACCAACATACCCAACAGGAACAACTTAAGGAGGAGAAGTTTACCTGGGGCTCATGTTTCAGAGGCCTCCGTCCATAGGCGGCCGACTGGGCCCAGGTGAGGCAGCACCTCCTGGGGGAGGGCCCGCACAGGCCAGCTGCTCAGCTCAAGGTGGCCGGGAGGCAGAGAGACAGAGGAAGAGGCTGCGGGGAAGATGCACCCCTCCAGGGCACACCCCAGTGACTCACCTCCTCCAGCATGTCCCACCTGCCCTGTCCCGTCCCCGCCCAGTCAGTCCATTGAAACTCGGATGCACAATTGGGCTCCAGCTCTCACAGTCCACTCTTCCACCCCAACATTCCTGCGTTGACAGGAGCCTTTGGAGGAACACGGCATATTCTAACCATAACACACACCTGAGCAATGTTTACATCAGGTGGACCTATCTGTCTTCTCATCATTTCTTCATGGGAAAGACGTTCAGAGTCCTCTCGCGGTTCTTTGACATATATAATACATGATTGTTACCTGTAGTCACCCTTGTGTGCAAAGCACACCCGAGTTTCCTCCTCCTGTCTAACTGTAGCTCAGGTCAACCTCTCCCCACCCCTGTGGTTAGTCTCTTTAACTTCCTGCCTTCTAACACACTGTGGTGGTATCTTATTACACTGTCATGTGCATTCACCTAATGACTAATGATGCCAAGCATTTTTCATCTCTTCTCTAGTGCAGTGGCGCAGGCCTGTAATCCCAGTGCTCCAGAGGCTGAGGTAGGAGGATCACAAGTTCAAAGCCAGCCTCAGTAACTTAGTGAAGTGCTTCCAGGTTCAACCCTCCATACAAAAGAAAAAAAATAAATGAACCCCTATCATTTCCAAGTGCATTTTCTTTTCACCTCTGTTGAAAAGCAAGTCAAGGCACACGTGTGAATCTATCTCTAGACTTCCTACTCTGTACAAATGATCTATTTGATTATCATGATACCAATACTGCTGGCCTTGAGTACTACAGCTTTACTAAGCCTTGGAGTCAAGTAGTATAAGTTTTTCCATTTTGTTTTTCTTTTTTGAAATTGTTTGGACTATTATAGGTCCTTTGCATTTCCATCTGAATTTTAGAATCAGCCTCAAAAAAAACAAAAAACAAAAAAACAAAAAAAACAACGTATTTGGATTGCATTGAATGTATAGGTTGATTTTAAGAACTGACATCAATATTCAGTCTTCTGATTCACAAGTATATATTCTTCCATTAGGTGAGATTTATACCTAAATTTTTGTTATTATTGTTCTATTGATTTTTTTTTTTTTTTTTTTTTTTTTGGTGTTGGGGATCGAATGCAGGGCCTCGTGTATGTGAGGCAGGCACTCTACCAACTGAGCTATATCCCCGGCCCCAATGTTCTATTGATTTTTGAATTCTAATTTCTGAAAATTCACTGCTAGTGTGTGTAAAGATAATTGAATTTTGTATATTGGGCTTATATTCTAAAACCTTGCTAAAGTTATTTACTACTCTGAGTAGCTTTTCTGAGGATTCCACAGGTAGAAGATCATGTTATCTGTGAGGAAAGCTGACTGTACTTCTTCCTCATTTGGATGTCTTTTCTTTCTTTTTCTTGCCTTAGTGCATTGGCTAGACCTTCTGTCCCATATTGTAAAGAAGTGGTGAGGGTAGACATTTGCCTGAGGGTAAAACATTACATCTTTACCATTAAGTCTGATGTTAACAGCAGGTTTTTCTAAGATGTCCTAGATCAGGTACAGGAAGGAAGTTTCCACTTTCTAGTTTGTAGAATTATCAGGAATAAACACTGGATTTTACTAAATGCTTTCTCTGTATCTATTGAAATGATCATATTAATTACATCAATTGATTTTCAAGTGTTGAATATACCCTACTGGTCATTAAAGTTATCTTTTTATATATTATTTGATTTGATTACAAATGTTTTGTTGAGATTTTTTGCAATATTCTGACAAGCATTTGTTTGTAGTTTCTTTCATGTCTTTGCTGGGTTAAGTATCAAAGTAATGTTAGTCTCAGAATGAATTAGGAAGTATTCCCTTCTCTTCAATTTTCTAGAAGAGTTTGTGTATAATTCTTCCTCCGACATTTGTTAGAATTCATCAAGGAAGTCATCTGGACCTGGAATTTTCCTCATGGAAAGGTTTTTGATGATATATTCAATTTCTTTAATAGGTACAGGGCTATTCAGATTTCTATTTCTTCTTGAGTGAATTTTGTTAGTATTCTTCAAGGAATGCGTTTGTATCATCCAAGTTGTTGGAGTTTTGGCATAAGACGTTCACAGTATTTGGATGGTCCTTTTCACATATGGGAAGTCTGTAGTATCTTGCCTTTCTTATTCCTGACATTGGAAATTTGTGTCTTCTCTCTTTTTTCCCTTATCAGTCTGGCTTAAGTTTATTAATTTAGTGTATTTTCTTAGAACCAGCTTTTGGTTTCATTTCCCAGCTCAGTGGGCCATTTTCCCAACTTGTGAAGGAAATCTAAGGAATTCTACATAGCAGAGGGACTTTCATTTTCAGATCCAGAGACTCATCTAAAGAATGCTGTCCTGAGGCTGGGTACCAGGTCCACAGTGCAGTAGCTCTGAGCCTATGCATGAGAAGGGTTTTGCTTTAAGTATGAGTAGACCAGGTTTTGTCTTCTTCTCGAGTTCAGCTCTCTCCTACCACTCAGATTTGGTCTTAGCACCAGGAAGAAACCAGGAGTCTTATTTGCAGCATTAATAAACCTACAAATAGTAATGGATCACCACAGCACAGATCCCCAAAGGCACTGTTTCCTGCAGCTAAGTCAAGTGTACTTTGAATGTTCCATTTGTTCTTGGTAAAATTTTAGCAGTAAGACAAAATAAACATCTCTGATTAAGAGTTTCATTGTAGGGGCTGGGGTTGTGGCTCAAGCGGTAGCGCGCTCGCCTGGCATGCGTGCGGTCCTGGTTCGATCCTCAGCACCACATACAAACAAAGATGTTGTGTCCGCCAAAAACTAAAAAAATAAGTATTAAAATTCTCTCTCTCTCAAAAAAAAAATGTAAAGAATTTCATTGGAAACCAAATTTTAGGTGAAAATGACAACCTACTTGGGCAAGTGGCTCTCACACTCTTATTTTTGAATGACCCACTAAACAGGGCTGTGGCCCTTTTTCTTTCAGGAGTCCCCATTCCAGTCACTCAGGTACATCATACTTATTCTGTGGAAGTGAGATGAGCCATCGGAAGGAAAAACACTGTGGGGAAGCCCAGGTGCGTCCTGACATCACCTGCAAGGGGCACCACAGGCCGTCTGCACACTGAAGCCCCACTGAGGCTTGTCAAGCAGTTTTAATTTCTTTCCGCTGGCAGTTCCCATGCAGGTCCTGTGCATTTTGAGGGACCCCACTTCCACCTGGATTGCTGACAAGGACTCACCCTCACAGTCTCACCCTCCCAGATGTCGCTCCATTGGGGAAAGCTATGTGGTAAGGATCTTAGAGATGCCAGAGGCCACTCGAGACTGACCGCTGGAAATGGCCAAGAGTGGGAAGAACAGGGCCTGCCTGGCTTGCACCTCCACTCTACAGCCCCCACCCTCCTGTGGACCTGCCAAAGCCTGGAAGGGTGCAGGTGGTCTGGCTGCTCCAGAGTCCTTGGAGATTGGGGGGCCCTGCCATTGCGAGGCCCTGAGGAGGCCACTTCTGGGAAGGGTTTTTCTGGTATGGCTGAGCATGTGAAGAGAAAATACTGACGCCCCCAGTTAGCCATGATGCTTTCCTCCAGCTGACCCATCGTGCATGTCTGCCAGGGAGGCTCTTCACAAACTGCCAAGCTCTTGGGAAGGCTGGGCACCACCTCGCCTGTTTTGGAGCATAAACAGCTACCAAAGCAAGTGACTCCCAACTCCTGCAACAGATTTCCCCTAGCTCTGTGATTACGGTCACCTGCTAACGAGTCTAGGAATCACGATGTGCAGTGACAGAAGTGGGCCAGGAGTGGGGAACCCCGCACTCTGGTCTGTCAGTATACACACTTCCTTACTTATACCTCAGCAAATCTAGGTGACTGTATTGTCATCCCCTCTTTTACAGATGATGAAATGGGCTCAGAGAGCTTAAGTGACTTACCCAAAGTCACACAGCTAGGAGGTGACTCAAACCCAGGAGTACCCAAGACATTAACCAATAAACTGTTGGATTGGGTCACTCTCTTCCCTTCTTTGGGTCTGGAGTCCCTTCTGTATCTAAGGAGGGAGTCAAATGGGATGATCTTTAGTCCTAAAACCTGGGCTTCTTTGGTTCTCTGTGGGTCCACTCTGCTCAATGCCCACAGAGAATGTGACCACACATTCTGCAGCCGGCAATGGCTTGGTGAGAAGAGGGCCTGGTGGGGCGTGGCCAGAGCAGCCCACCCTAGCAGCGGCCTAGCTGCACCCTGGGCACTGTGCTCACCACGGGTCCTGGGGTGCTCACGGGAAGTGTGGCACGCTGATAATCGCTTTTGGATAATGACCCTCGTCCCACCATCTGCGAGCTGATGACCACAAGGCAGTCTGACACGGCTTGATTTTAATGTCTCAGGGATGTTTATTTCTGTTTCCAGAGTGGCTCAAAATGACAGAGGAAGACCCTGGGGCCCGGAGCCTGCAGCCAGCAGAGTGAAGGAGCAGAGCCCCAGTGGGGGCGGGGCGGAGCCAGCTTGAGGAATGGGAGTGAGGACTGGCGGCTCTGGGCCCCAGGGACATGGGAGGGAGGGTTCAGGCTGTCCCTGTGGAGAACGCTGTCACATAATTACAGCAATTTCATTTCCTTATATTGGGGCAAATCTGTGTTCCCTAAAACAAACAAAATGAAAGCAATTTAAAAGCAAACAGCCCAAGATTTCAGAATTCTAACTGCTCCTGAAAATGCTCGCTGGTGACAATTAAGTTGTTCCACGGAATCCTAACCTGGGGGCTGGTCTCATACCCTCATGGGCCAGGACAGACAGAGGGGACAAAGTGACCTTAGCCTGAAGCCCTGTCCTTCCTTTGAGGGTCGCTGGGCTCCATGCCTGAGGGAGAGCTGCTGGGTGGCTCTGGGATCAGCTGGAGGCTTGGCAGACATGTGCCCTGCACAGGGGCACAGGGGCCCCTCTGCTGCAGTCTGTCTCTCTCCAGAGAAGCCCCTGGCCCTGCTTATGCCCAGCCTGCCAGGTGTGTGGCACCTCTCTCTGCTTGGGACATCCAAAACACCACGGCCCCAGCCTGCTGCCTGCACTCCTCACCACCTGCCCTTCCGGACAATGAAAACCAGAGCGTCCAAAGCCATCTGCTGGCTTCCCGCCGTTGATCCGTGAGACCCCACCGCCTGCCCTTGGGTTTCCCCTGGGAAGTCAGTCCCTGACTTGCTCTGTCCAGGCTTTGTTGGCCTTTGACATGGCCCTGCCCTTGTGCAGCTGACCACTGGGGTGCTGAGAGGATAGGCTAGGCAAATGAATCGAATAACCAAGGACACAAGTAATCATAATTGTGCTGAGTGCCTCAAAATAGCCGAGCGGCAGGACAGGACAGAGAGCCGGGCTGGCTCCTTGAGCGGTCAGTGGCCGAGAAGGCTTTTAGGGGAAGTAAGGCCTGAGGGTGAGCAGGGAGGGTGCAGGCAGCATCTGGGCTGAGTGTAGAGTCCCACATAGAGCAGCCTGGGCTGGGAGGGGCCTTGAGAGCAAGGGGGACAGGCGAGAGGACAGGGTCAGACCATGGGGCCGGCAAGGATGAACATGGCATCCAAGTTCCCTTCTGCCTTCCAGATAGAAAGCCAGAATCTGAAGGGATTAGGGGCAAAGTCCTGTCTGTGTTCCCCATGAGCCAAGACCAGTGGGCTGGAAGATGGGGTGGGCAGGAGCAGGGCTGGAGAGATGAAGTTTGGCTCCTGCCACCTGCTGCCGGGGCTTCTGCCTTCTGTCCCCCACCTGCCCCCCACAGGACTCCTCTGCGGCTGGCAATCTAGACTTGAAAACAATGCGGGGTCTCCGGCCAGCACTACGGTAAGGAGGGTGCTGTTTATAAGCCCCGGAGGGGGCCGAACTGCATAGCAACTGCCGCCTGAGTGGGCCGTGGCCTGACCTCCGGTGGGACTCTGGGAAGCCTCAAAGCCAGACCCTGGAGGAGCCCGGAAAGGAGGGACACAGCACCAGGGTCTGATCGTGTCCATCAAAAGCAACTTGCAAGCCCCCATCTCTGGAGGCTGTGCCAACGCAACCTGAACAGGCTCAGCCTCGCCCCAGATCTCCGCCTGGGCTGCTGCGAGAGACAGCTCACCAACACAAACAAGGCGCACGGAGCTGCCAGGGTGGGGTCTCTGCTGTGACTGAGGTCCAGGGCTGGCTCATGTCCCACAGGTGGTCAAGGCGAGTGGTAACAGGTACTTGGCACAGCAGGAGGTATTCCTGCTAGAGTGAATGGTCCTCAGGGAAGGAGAATTGTGAGATCCAGGGTGGACAGGAGTCAGCTGCGGCACCAGCTCCTGCGTGACCTGGGCTAGCTGCTCCGCCCCCGCCTCATCTTCTCACCTGGAACACGTGGGTTCTCACACATAGGCCACAGGGTTTAACAGGGTGGTGCTGGCGAGTGCTTAGGATAGACAGTGCCTGGCACATCACAGACACCCAGTGAATTATATCTTGTACTACAACAGAATAAAGAGAGGAACGTGTTAGGAATGAGCTGGCAGGAGGTATGCCGCGCTTCTACCCAGCCACGTCCAGGCCGAGGCAGTTCCCAGGATGAGGTCCAGGAACTGAACTCCAGGCAAGAGGTTCCCAGGGTGAAAATATTTGGGAAATGGCATCATATTGACTTATAAAGCATGTTTACTTATTAAAGTAAAAATGTCCTTTAATAAAAGATCTGTAAAACTTTCTACCCATTCTTTCCCCAACCTTATTTGACCATGGTGCTCTTTCTGCTTTGGTAGAACAATGTCTCCCAGTAGAAAATACCAAATGGCAATGGAGGGAGAGACCAGGGAGGAGGAGGAGAGGGGACGATGCCCCTGGCTCCGGCCTTGCTGGCCTGGAGGAAGGACCGGGCAAAGAAGCCTGAATCTGGGCCAGCTGTTTACTGAAAAGCTAGGCGTGGTGGTGTGCGCCTACGCTCCAGCGACTCTGAAGGTCGAGGCAGGAGAATCCCAAGTTTGAGACTAGCCCTAGTGACTTGGCAAGACTGTCTCAAAGTAGAAAAGGGCTGGGGTGCAGCTCCCTGTGGAGCAGCTCCCTGGGTTTGATCCTCAGCACCACTCTGGGTTCGATGCTCAGGACTGCCGTGAGAACCTGAAGATGGAAACCAACCTGCTGATGAAGTGAGGGAGAGGCTGAGAGGCGGCCTCAGGGAGCCAGGGCTCTGCCTCCTGCTGCTCTCAAGCCCCAACCGTGATGGATGGTGGCTGGCCAGGGAGCAGGTGGCCGTGGCTGTCAGGCAGGAGGGGCCAGGCCCGCACTTCCTGTCCTCAGGGCCTCTCAACAATTCCATAAAAACGCTGCGCCTGGGACCAACAGCACCACCACACCAAGGGGTCTTGCAGATGCTCCCAGGCAGGGGGTCCTTAAGGTCATGCCAATAAAAGGTTTCTTACTCTGGCCCTGGACTACCTGCCCTGAAGACACCTGCTTGTCGGAACACAGCACCAAAGGCTCGCACCAGCTCTGTGCCACAGTGGGGGATGGCCACTCAGCCAGGCCATGGGGCTGAGGAGCCAGGGGGAAGATGCTCCACCTGCCCCTAAGGTTGGGGGGTCTTATGTGGGGCTGTCTGAGCCACTAGGTCCTGCAAGACTTGCCAGGGCTCTCTCTGAACTCCCTCATTCAGTCCAGACTGCCTGCCAGGCAGGGTGCGCTCAGGAGAGGGTCAGCCTGCACGGGCCACACCCTCTCTGCGCGGCTGGAGTCCTGGCCTAGAAAACTCCGGAGCTGCTGGAAACAGAAGGCCAAGCTGGTGGCGGCACCAGGACACAGAGACAGCAGACAGCACCGAGACCACCAGCTGGGCCTGTCAACACGTGTCCAGGGCACTTGTGTTTCTGTTCGGACCAGGGGCTGGGTTAGGGGAACTGCTATACAATCTGGGTTCTGGCTGTCCTTGAAGCCAACCTGTGGTTCTGCCATGTGTTGCCCCTTGAAGCACCAGCACTGAAGGCAGGGCACACCTGGAAAAGCCAAGCGAGATGGGACCTGGTTTGTGGAACCCGAGTACTTGATGTCACTGACTGACTCTGCCTGTGGCCTGCCCATGGCAGCTGCGGTCATCACTGAGACACCACTCCACACTCATTGGGCTCTTTGCCTGGAGCCCCACCAGCCTCCCTCTGAGCAGGCAGGAGCCAATATGCATTCCCTGCCCGCCTTCCTGGTAGCTTGGCCTTCAGGGGACACAGGCTGCTGAGCTGAGCTGACCCCTTCCACCTACCACTGTAATTGACCCCAAAAAAGGAACTCAAAGGGGCTCAGACGCCAGCTGCACATTCCTCTGGTGCCACCACATGACAGTGGTGGGGTGTTATCTGGCAGACCACAGCTGATATGGCCTTATGGAGAGATGTCACATGCCACCTCAATGGAGGATTAAAGTAGAGAATTTGAGGTCAAGGGTTTAGGCCAAATCAGCTTCTATATATAAAAAGGAGCCTCTTTGGGTAACAGAGGGTAGAAGGCTGGTTCGGCTGGGGCTGGCCTGTAGAACGTCATGCCCAGGGCAGAACGTCACCCGTCACCCTGTACACAGCTCTTTTACAATGATACCCTGCACAGGAAGCCTGCCCCATTGCTCTCTCACAATGGCTCCTGTATAAGTCACAAGAGAGCATGTGGGAGGAGAGGCCTGAGACTGGAGGCAGGTGTCTGGGGACAGTCCCCTGCTTTGCAGCTGAGGGGACCTCCCTTGAGCGAAGGTGACAGATTCTTCACTTCCAAAGGACCAAAGGGGACTCAGCTCTTAAAAAGAGACAGAGCCCCTAATCAATGCAAAGTGCAGACAAACCTTCCCAAGCTGCGGTAGGCATGGGGACAGTCCCCATGGATATCGCAGACCCAAACGCAGGTCTTGGCTCTGCTGACAGCTGGTCTGGGAGGGTTCTGGAACCCCAGAGTGCACTACCATGAGGCTCCTCCTCTTATAAGAAACCACTGAACACAACCTCAGTTGGGCATCCAGCCCAACTTTGGGTTCTGTTGAATCAGTCTCCAAGATGCAGGAATGTGAACCTGGACTTCACCAAGAACTCCCCAGGTGAGGTCAAGGTACTGGCAGGATGGGGCCCCCAGAGCATAGAGGAAACCTCACTGTGGACCAACCAGCCACAAAACCAAGAGGCTATACCAATTGCACCATGACGGATTAGTTCCACACGTCCAAGTTCTATTTAAACATCAAAAAATACAACTTTCCTGGGGCTGGGATTGTGGCTCAGAGGTACCACGCTTGCCCAGCACCATGAGACCCTGGGTTTGATCCTCAGCACCACATAAAAAAAATAAAGAAAAAAAATAAAGATATGTGTCCACCTGTAAGTAAAAAATAAATATTAAAGAAAAATACAACTTCCCAATATGTAAAACTCTAAGCCTCAGTCTCTTTCCATCTCCTCTCTGCTAATGGCCCCAGCCAGACTGTCCCGCTCTGGGCCTGCAGCCTTACACCTCGACTCGGGGCAGCCCTCATTGTCAGCACCTGTCTAGGATTTCACCTGTGTAGGCCCAAGAAACAGAACACCCAGGCCTGAAAGGTACTGCATCACGGAGGAACTGAAATGACGACCCCTCGGCCACACTGCCTCACACTCAGCATTGTCCCGCCTGTGGGATCTGGCACCAGAGGTGTCTCTGCAATTCCTGGGCCCATCCCAGAGTGCTTTTGCTGTGGGAACAGACAGCAGGCCAGTCACCCCCACTCTAGATTGTTTCTCAAACGCTGAAGCAGGAGGCTATGGCACAAACCAGGAGCCACACTGCGATGAGCTGGCCTCACCCACCTCACGGCTGACTGTGACAAAGGCCAAAAGTGCTACTGTGCTTCTGAAACTCAAGCGATGCTGTGGCAGTGGTGTGCCTCCGTGGCAGCCCCACTGAGTGTCATTTTGAGGGGCCTGACACATGACACGTGAGGACACGTGAGGACATGTGAAGTACCACCTCACAACCTCTGCAAGGCTGCTGCCACAGTCTGCCTCTCCCTGGAGGACTCTGGACCCAGAGGCCAGGGCAGGCTCTGCCCCCTCGCCCTTGGCTTCTCAAGGCCCAGTGGAGGTTTTCAGAGCCCCAGAAATGGGGGAACTTCTCTCCTTGGCAGTGACTCAAACAAACCCACACACACTCTGCACAGAAATGGACCAAACAGTTTAATAGCAGGGGAAAAACCCAACATGAAATATAAAACAAAACAAAACAAGCAGTCGGGTATCTCTCAAGTTTTGGTCTCTTATTTCTTTCTGGGCGCACGTTTCAATGACAAAGTCCATTTGACAGCCCGCTCCAGCGTCCCCGGCGGGGAGAAGAGCCATGCACACAGGTCACAGGAAGTGAAAGGAACGACGCCCACTCAGCTTCTCCAGCCACCAAAGCCCTGGACAGACCTGCAAAGACACGCAGGAGAGTCGGGTCAGCTCCTGCCCATGGCGATGAGGACCAGCACACGACACAGGTGTCCACGGGAAACCAGGGAAGCCCGAGTCCTGCCTCTTGGGAAGCTCGTCCCGCTCTCTCCTCCCAACCCTACACTGAGGAGTCAGTCCCCACATCCAAGACGGGCTGTGGAGGAAGGCTTTAGGCTCCCGGGACAAGCTTTCCAACAGGAAAAAGTGAAGCAAAGCACACGTTCAGCAGAATCAGGGTCCTGCGGTTCCACACCCAGCCTCCCTCACTTCCATTTAATGCTTTTAGTTCAGTAAGGTCAGACTCAAAATAGGAAGACAACGACTTACGAGTTAGATGATCCAAAGGCGAAGCCTGTAAAACAGACGAAAAGGGTAAAATTAAAGCACACACTCTTTGAAAACGTGGCCTCCCAGTTAGCTTCTTTCCCACACGGAGTCCCTGTGGAGCATGCTGCATGACCCCACCACTTGCAGGGTGGGTGGAAGGTACATGCAGAAGCTCCTCTATTCTGATTCATCTCCTGAGCCACCAGCACACTCCTTCACTTTAAAGGGCTACCTTGTTGGTGACTTAGGGTCCCCTTCTCCCTATCCTGGTTGCAGGCAGGGGGGGGTCTATGCACATCCCCCCTCACTAGGCTGCTGTGTACCACACAGATCCGTTCTGTTAGGAAAACTTGGTTTTTCGTGTGCACCCGTCTCCTCTCCTTTTTGAAAATCAGAGAAGTAAGACATGGGTTCTGGCTGGCCCTGCTGCTGCGTATGACTCTGGCACCACCTGGGAGCTCTGTTTCTTCATTTGTAAAATCACAATAATGCTGAGTTCTGTGCCTCCCAAGTTTGTTGCCAGGACAAAGGAAAACGTCCACACCCTGCCACCTGAAGAGGCAGTGCACCGTGCGACACAGGACGGAGTGACGTACACCCAAACCCTGTGTTTTGAGTCTGCCGGCCTGGCTTTATCGACCCAGGCCTAGGACTGCTGCGATGGGGGCTCTCAAATCCTGACCGGATATGAAGTCAGTGATTTATCTGGTAAGATGGCACCATGCCGCCAGTCTAATATCTAAAAAGGACACTATTTTCCAATACTTTTAGCTTTTTTTTTAACACTAAACTGACTAGTCCGGTCAAGACTCGTTCCTTTGGGGAAGAGGAGTTTACTTGAGGGACCACTGTGTCTGGGTGTGAGGAACACATAGCTACCTACCTCCTGTGCCTGATCCAAAACCAGAGAACCCACTGCTCTGGGTCCCAAAACCTGAAGTCTGTCGGGACAGTGACCCAAAAGTGGGAGCATTTTGACTGGCCAGAGTGCCGAAGGACGTGGTACTGCTGCTGCTCCCAAACCTGGGTTCCAGAGAGAAATGGACCAGAGTTAGCGTGGCCTCTCAGTCACACTGCCCGCTGTGAGCCTCAGGGTACTGTCACTGCCTGAGATGCCCAACACACACGATTTGAGGTGACAGGCTTGGTCTATGCCAACAGCCTCTCAGAAAGAATGGGCTACAGCCCGGAGCAAACTTTATCTCACATCTGAGAAGGAAAACAACAAGAACACAGTATGAAATCCACCCTGGCCAGTGTCTACGCCTTTGTCCACCATCTAGAAACTCCAGGTTGTCTGGACACTGCTCCGCAGCAGCGTGCTCCCGCTGCTCCTCCCCTGGACCCTCCAGCGGCAGCTCTTCATTTTGGCATCTCCCACTCACTGACCACCCTCCCTCCTCACCTGTCTGTCTCTAGCTCTTCTCTGCATCTTGATTCTACTCACTTCCTTAAGAGACGGGGTCTCACTATGTTGCCCAGGCTGGTCTGGAATTTCTGGGCTCGAGTGATCCTGCCTCAGCTACCCCGCCCCACCTGCCAGTAGCCGGTATTACAGGCACGTGTCACTTTTAACGATAATGGTGGGAGTCTTTCGCATGTAAAGTTTGTAGTTTTATTTTGGAGAAGGGCAGTTTCCAAGTAATTTCACTCAGAATTTTGTATTTGTTTTACAAAATCATCAATACTAAGTAAAACAGTATGAAAGTTAGCTCCATTTTCTCCAGGCTGCTCTCCCCACCTGGGGACAATCCTCAGGAAACCTCAGAGGTTCTCCCTCCAGGTCTAGTCCAGCCAATGAGGCTGAGGAACATATTCTGAATAATTTCAGAGAGTTCTGGCTGGGTGTGCCTGGAGGGGACTAGGCAGGGAGGTGAAGCAGTGTTTCTGGGAGAAGAGACAGGACCCAGCTAAGCCCCCCTGAAGGGAAGGGCACCCGAGATGGTACAGGTCCTGCTGGCACAGCCACTGTGGACGAGGAGGTGGAGGGCCGCCTCCACACACGCGGCCAGGAGCGCGCTCTCTGTACTTCCTGAGAGGGCTTGCTCTCCCACTCCTGCCTCGGGGCCCTTCTCCAGCTTCCCCAGGGTGAGACGGGATGCGGCCAGGAACCTGAGAAAGGTAGTGGTTTCTCCCAGAGACTCAACACCTAGCTGGATGTGTGAGCCCTTCTAGAAAATGGGAGTGGCCACCAGTCGGGATTTGTGTGTGACAGCCACCTGACAACTAGTAAAGAAGACAGCTCTGCCAAATAAGTACATAAAACCCCAGGCCCCTGGCCACCCACACCTCCACCAGCTCTGCGGTGTGTGCAGAGATGGAAGCCATCGAGGCCGGCCCACAAAGCTGGTTGAAGGCGGTCCTCACACTCCTCACAAAGCTTTTCTCAACTGCATTTCTTGGCATTTCTTCAGGGGAAACATTAGTCTCCACACAAAACCCAAGAAAGGACCCACCCGCTCACTCACTCTCCTTGGAACCTCCCAGCACCTTTGTTGAGAGGAGGTTTGAATAATAACACACTAGGTTTACTTTCAAGATAAAGATGGCATCAGCTTGCTGAGGCTCATCCCCAGGACCTCTCTAATCCAACCAATGTGTTCTCTCCCACCCGAATCTTCAGCGTGCCACACCCCAAGCCCAGTCCCCAGGGAGCAGCATGCCAAAAGTCCCCTTCAGGCAACACTTCCTCCTTCACACAGAGGCTCTGTGGCCGTCCCCACATGCGTTCTAATTTTCCCTTGTAGCTTTGGCAACCAGACTGAAATTCTGGGACCCAAGAAGCAAATCCCAACCATGGCACTTTCCAGTGAGGATACGTGCAGAGCAGGAGAGCAGCTACGGGCTGAGCGGCCAGCAGCTCTCCCACATGAAGGGAGCCCAGCTGATGCCCTGTGGGAGCTGGCCCTGGGGCCCCTGGGGCTGAAAACCCAGGCTGGGGTGTGGGGGAGCAGGAGGTGCAGGAGGTGTGCCCTCTAGGACAACCCCAAGAGGAAGATGGGGCGAAAACTGCTCCTTCAGAACTTCCTCACACAGGTGGCACCCGAAGGACACTCTTGGCAGTGACACGGCCAGGGAGGGGCTGTGTTTCTTCCTCTAATACTGCCGGAGCAGAGGTTCTCTGATCAGCAGTGGCCTATATGGCAGCTGACCCCCAGCCACTTGCTGCAAGCCCAAGCCCTGTCCAAGAGAGCACCGTGAAGAGGCCTTTGCTCACCGTCCAAAAGTTTGGAAAACACAAGAATATTCTTTTCGGAGCAGGAGGCCCAGGCCTGGTGCTCTGGCCTGGCACCAGCTCAGGGTTTCCCTAGGCCCCGCCCCAGGGCGCTTACCCGAATCCTCCTGCGCTGGCAGCCGCAGTACCCTCTCCGAACACTTTGCCTCCCGTCGAGCCCAGAGGGCTTGTAAAGGCTGGGGCTGAACCGAATGCTGGCACCCCTCCAAACCCAGGGGATCCCCCAAAAGTAGGAGGGCTGCCAAACACTGGAGCAGCACCGAAGCCACCTGAGCAAAACAGAGGCAAACAAACAAATGGGGGAAAGAAAGGAGGAGAAAGGAAGTGAACAGTGAGAAACCAAATCAAAAGAGGAAGAAAAAAGGGAAAACAGAATGTTAGGCACTCCAATGCAAAGACCATTCCAGTGGGTGACATCCCAAACAGCAGTTAAAACAGAAAGAACCCACCCCATCAAACTGCCTCCCTCCATTGGTAGTGGAGGCCTGGGACCTACATGGGGACGTCCCACAGAGTCTGCGTTTGAGATTCCCACGTCCCTTCCAAAGGCAGGCTGGCTCATCACATGAAGTCTCACGAGAGCAGACTGTTCCAGGGGCCCACCCAAAGCAGCTCAGGCCCCTCCCAGTCCCTGTGCTGTTAGGTACTCTTCTCAATGAAATGCTGTCCCCAAAAGCTCCGGCTCTCCCAGCTGTGAGAAGATGAAGAGTTCTATTACTTGTCACCTCACAGGCCTGGCTTCCAGCTTCATAGAAACCCAAATTACAAACGCAGACACTCAAATCCCCTCTCTGGGAGAACCTGTGAACTGGGTCACAGCAGTGACAGCAATGTGCATATTGGCACCTGGCCAGGTGCTTTTTATTTATTTACAGCTTGATGGCCACACATCTCTTATCAGCAACCCACCTCCATCTTGGTACACAAGAATTAAAAAAAAAAAAAAAATGATCTCTTTCCGCAGCCTGGAACTCCTCCTGAATCAAACACACGCTGACCTCCTGCCTTGGAGGAGGCTGTGGGGTGGCTACAGCCCTTTCAACAGGTGCCACTATTCCCCACGGCCTGGGTGGCCGAGGCCTGTGCACACTGGTGAGCAGAGAATCGGGCCAGGCATGAGGTGGCCTCTGACTGGTGGTGAGGGCCATCAGGTAAGAGGGGATGTCCTTCCCAAAGCTACTCCTTCTGCTCCTGAGGGGGCCCCAAACTCCAAGACACTACTTGGGTCCTTCTCAGGTGTACAGGAGCTACTCAGGAAGGGGTGCTGAGCTGAAGGGAGGCAGTGGCGTCAGCATTGTGCTCTCAGGGGACTCCCTCCATAGTGCATGCAGCACCTGTGCTCATATTGTCCTGTGAGCCATACACTTGAGGGAGTCATGGTGGCCCAGGACCACCCTATTGTGACAGGGATGTGTCTGGCCTTATTATAATCACACTACACACTTTTACTTTCTGAATCAAATCCAGGGTGTGGAAAGCTGTCAGGTGGATAGGTGACTGTTCCTGCATGATGCGACTGTGGACTGTTCATCACCAATAGTGGCTGCACACCGAGAAGATACCTTTGCTCAAGTCTGGGTGACACTCTGTCTTCTAAAACCTCGAGTGAAATTCCAAGCCATGATAATGGAGACTGGTGGATCACAAATATAACAGGCTGGAAAAAAAAGTGCTAAAACCCCTTGCGGCTGAATTATTTAAGAGCGATCTGGGATCTAGTTACACCTGCTTCCTAGACACACGAGGGCTTTATCTAGTGCCTCGTACTCAATATTGTTTAGACTTCTTGGTGAAGCTAAGTGAAAAATGAGAAGTCACAATGATACAGAAAGTAAGCTGGAGGAGAGGGAGGAGGCCCCCCCCAACACACACACACTTGCCCCCAACAATAAACCTGGGTCACAGCCAAATCCACAGCCAGAGAGCAGTCTGGTCTTCTTGGTGGAGATGGGCAACTCACTCCTAACGCTGGAGGAGTTTGATTATACTAAACGGAATATTTTAATGTGTTTTTCTTCTCCAGGAAAAGCAGAAGCTCACTAATAACCAATGGTGATGACGTGTCTGGACTTTGAGGCCTACACAAGGTGTGGTGCAGCGCCCACCTCCCCACCACCCTGTGGGTGGATAGGCAGATGGAGGATCAGAGAAAAGCCTCTGGTCTACTGCAGCTGGCTGCGACTGGAACAAGGCTCCTGTGACTCAAAAGCACCTTGTTTCTGTCTATCATGAGTCCCCCGCCTCCCGCCATGTCAATGGTCTAACAAGTCTGGCGATGGAGCAGGGTGCAGACTGCGGGCTGGAGCTGGCAGCAAGGCCACCTTCCCCGGCCTCACCCCGTCTTCTCCTTGGTCATCTCCAGCAGTGGTATTTTCCGAAACAATTTTGCCAAAGGGACGATGGGCACTCTTGGAATTTTTTCAAAGACCTCTGTAAACCATGACCCTAAAATCCCTCTTAAAGCTGGAAGGGATAATCCTGATGCTTTTGGCCTTTGTCCGGCCTGTTCAGGAGGGTGGACTCTTATTTCATCCCTATTTATCTGCCCACTCTGCTGCAGATACAACCCAGGCCCGGCACAGAAGCCCGAGGGCAGGGAGAGGTCTCTTGCCCCATGCTGATGATTTTGGTGGCTACATCATCTGGCTCATGTATTTGAAAGGCAGCTCTCCCCTAGAATCCTCAAGCTAGGTGCTTTTGTCAAACAGGGAAAATATTCTGAAAGGTGGGTGGACACATTTTTCTCTAAGACTGATAAAAGAGTGAGATTCTCGAATCAGCTGGGACTAAATTCCAGGATAAGGAACCACACACAAGAACACGGAAGAGCCGAAGAAAACGCCTCGTTCCCAAGGAAAACGGAAGGTTCAGTGGCAAATGAACACACGTCTCTCAAATGTTCACACTCCTTTCTAACGAGGGCTAAAGCTTCGTGGTCCTTTCATTTTCAAATCGTTCCGTGTGTGTGTGTGTGTGTGTGTGTGTGTGTGTGTGTGTATGGGGGGGTAGCAATAACAAGAAGCTGTGATGTCCATTTCCAGTCTGTCCATCCGTCTATCCTCCTTCCTTCCTACCTGTGCTGGAGATGGACACTGAGCTGCAGTCCCGCACTCTAGTCCATCTTAAGTCTGGGGAAAATAATAAGAGCTGGTGACCTAAGACCAAGCCACCCAGGCACAGTCTGAGGACAGGTCAATGGGCCTGGAAATCCCACGCCTCCAGGATCCACAGGCGGGAGTCTGTGCTATTGGTGGAGCAGTCCCACTCCTAGGTCAGGGCCAACTGCGCATCTAGTCCTCAAGCAGGACCCTTCCTCCGAGCAGCCCACACACCTGAGGACGCAGACTACCCTCTTCCCTGTGGGGAGCCGGCCAAGGGAGCTGCTTCCTATCACACAGCCTCCCAGCAGCCCTGCCCTCAACAAAATCTCAGCAGACAACTTCCACCAACAGGGGCAGCAGTCAGACCTTCTGTAGACTTCAGAGACAGAGATAGGGCAGACAGGCAGAGGACAGAAAGGAAGGACATGGTTTGGTTTCTAAACACATACTGTTCTTTAAAATTTTTAGTTACAAATAAAGTACATGACTATAGATAGACTGCAGTTTATAAGTGGATATTTTAAAATGAAAAGTAGTGAAAATTCCAACTGCAAAAATCAACTGAACTGTACAGTTACAATATTTGGATAGTGTGTGCACTTGCATGCACAAACATGCATTTCAATTAAAAGCGATTTAGGAAAGAGGGAAAAATGACGTAAACAGAGAAATTAAACGGAGCATCTGTATTGGCCATCACAAGCAATGGGCACCCACACAAATCTGTGACTCAGGATCTTTCTTGTTTAAGTTATCATTTACTAATGTGTTCCCTTGCTTTGGTTGTTCTGCAACTGTTAAACATTTTCGTTTCTCTCCCCTAAGGAGAATATACATTCTTTGCAGGGCTGCATTACATGCATCCTATCCTTTTTAGACAGGTCTCATAAGACCTCGGAAAGTGTTAGGAATGTAGTAGATGCTCAAAAAATATAAGACTAACTGAAGCACAAATTAACTCTCCCCACCTCGAAAAGCACCGTAGTATCTCCTTGCAGCATCTTTGCACAGACACACGTGCACACAGAGATGCCCGTAACTAGCATGTGTAAGGTACCTGTTTTATTTGGAGTGGAAAACCCAAAGCCTTGGGATGCCACGCTGCCTCCTCCAGAGCTGAAAGTGCCAGCAGGCTTCTGCTCTCCAAAGGACGAGCCGGTGAACCCTCCGAATGTCTTGGCCCCACTGTTTCCAAACAGGTTAGAGGTATCTAAAGGGACGAGAACATACATGAGGGCGTTTGTTCTTCTTCACAAGGGAGAAGCCTGTCAGGAGTGCAGGGAAAGGAGTGACAAACCAGCCCAGGACAGGGCATGGAGGGGACCGAGCTGAAGGACGACAGCTTGCCCTCTGATGTCCACGCACCCTGAGGAGGGGGTTGCAATCCCTGTGGCACCCAGATCCAGGAATTCCTGGCATGACACCACAAGCACAAAACACAGGGGCAGGAGAGGCCCCACTGGAGAAGGCCTGGGAGCTCCCAGGGGTCTCAGGTCCATGTGGCCACAGAGGGCCAGCAGCAGCTCGGCTTTGCAGGCTGCTTGCTTCTGGAGAACAGGGCCTGTTTCTGTCCGTGTCTTTGTATGAAGGCAAACTTCAAATTTTGTCCAACTTGGAAAAATCAAAGTTATAACAAATCCATACCAAGCGCAGCAGCTGCGGGCAGGCCTGTGCTGACTGAGCTGTGCAGATCAGCAGGAGAACAGGAAAGCCTTGCGGCTCCTCTCTCTGGTCTGAAGAGGGTGAGAGATGTTTTGCACAACATGAAAGAAGCCGGCGAGGCGTCCAGTCTGATTTCCTCTTTCCAAGAGGTTCAGTGAAGCCCTGACATCTCAGATGCTTATCTAATGGGTCACTCCCTCCTCCACCACACCCCGAATCCACACCCAGAGCTGAGGGAGAAAGGAAGCTGTGAAAACTCATGTCGGGAAGAACTTCTGTGTGTGGAAAGAAACACAAACCTGGACACACGCAAACAGCCCAAAGTCACGTGCATGGAAACAGCGCTAAGATAATACAGCACACCATCTATCAGGACTCTTGAACTATCTGGGGGAGGACCCAGGAAAAACTGTTTCCTCACCAGGTCTGGATGGATATTTTATTAAAGATGGTTTACACCCATGACAAGGCAGGGAGAATTTTCCCTGAAACTGGGTGAAAGCCCAGAGACCCATACTTAAATGGGGGCAAAATGTACACCGGGAGGATGTGCATGGGTAACAGAGGGTGCGGCATATCATCAAGAGCTACCAACACCTGCGCCACCCCAGCCACTCCCCAGTCATCAGGTGGAAGGACAGCAGGGAGGGGCACGCTTGTCACCTTCTAAGTCCAGCTGTTAGAAGGGCTGGCCCTCCTCAACCCATGGCCAGTCCTGCCTCAATGGAAGACTGCACACAGCTGATATTTGCTCCTGATCTACCATCTGGGAGGTGAGTGGCCTCACTTCCGGGACATGGCTACCTGTTTTCTAGGCACCAATACGTAGCGTTGGGCCCAGTAAGGCCCTGTCTCCACTGCTGACAAGGAGGACCTGATGCTGAGCAGGACAGGCACCGCTCATTCATCCCTGGTGTAGTAGACAAAGCAGCCTCTGAGCAGACTTAGCGGCCGTTGGTGAGGGAGCCGGAGGCCGCGCTGACCTCCCTTGAGGGCAGCCCAGCTGAGCCTGCGGAGGAGGCAGGCTCCTCAGTGCGCTGCCTTTACTCAGCACTTCAAGAACCCAGGACTCAGGTCTCTGTTGTATTAGTGCTGGTGATGTAAAATTCCAAACAGTAAGTTCAAGGGCAAGTCTAGGGGTGGGTCCTCATTTTGGAGAAATCTGGGGCAACTATATGAAATGAGAGATGAAATGATTTCATTGGGATAATGCTGGGAGATTTAGATTTCTTAGAAGTTGAGACTATTTAGAAAATCAAGCCGGGCACAGATGCAGCATGACCTTGCTCATTTGTGGAACCTAAACAAGTTGATCTCACAGAGGTTAAGAGCAGAATGGTGGTGTCCAGAGGCTGGGAGGAGCAAGAGAGTAATAGGTACTAAGCCGTAACAAGGAGAAGGAAGTGCTGGTGTTGTACTGCACAGCAGAGTGACCACAGATGACGACAACGTACAGTTAAAAAAAAGGTCCAAGAGGGGCTGGGATGTGGCTCAGCAGTAGAGCACTTGCCTGACATGTGCAAGGCCCTGAGTTTGATTCTCAGAGCCACATAAAAATAAATAAGTAAAATAAAGGTTTTGTGTCGAACTAAAAAAAAAAAAAAAAGTCCAAGAAAAGTCTCAGAATATTTTCACCATTAAGAAATGACAATGTTTGAGGAGACAGGTTGACTCTGGTGTGAACACTACATAAGAACACATATGTTAAAGTATCACACAGCACCCCCAAATATGTAGTTTTAGCACAATGAGTTAAAAAAATAAGAAATCTATATCTTTGAGGTATTTGTAGCATATTATAGTGGAATAATCCTGAGGTCTGAGTCAGGCCTGGGTTAGAGTACCTAATAGCTGTGTGACCTCGGGGGAGGACCTAACCTAAATCCCAGTTCCCTGACACAGAACATAGGGACAGCACTTTTGACTAGGGCAGCTGCTGGGAGGACGCCACGGGTGTGGAAGCCCCAGGGTGGCATTCTGTGGCTCTCCGAGCAGACGGCTCCCCCTTCCCTGTTCCTTCAACTCCTCCCTCCGTATCTTAATTTTAATATATACAAACAGCAAAACAAGCCCTTTCCAAAATTTGCAAAGATCCAAGAATTGCTCTACTGACACGTGGTTGTGGTAGCCGGTGGCAGTCAGGAGGACACGCCCTACCACCCACGGGCCACTCTGGAACAAGAGGTGGGGCTGGGACTGCTTCCCTGTGATCCCAAGCCACAGGGTGCTCCTCGGTTCTCTCCTGACACCACCAAAATAATCACCTCTAGCTTTTAAAATATGGTAAACAAGAAGTGGCTTAGTTGGTGGAACAAGCATTTCACTGGAGAAGATTCTTCTGAAAACAAAGTCTGTCTCTGCAGAGCTGTCTAATGACCTTTCGGGGTGACAACTGCTTTGGCTTCCGCCCTACTGCAAGATGTGGACCCTTTGGTCTTTTATGTGGCAAAATCATTGGCAGAATCCAACATTAGAGTCTGGCCCAATCAAAATTAACTATACTTCATGTAAATTAAATTTGTTGTAAACAGTGTCACAGGGACTACATTCCAGGTCTTTCTTCAGGTCTGGAGTTACTGAACAAGAATCCAGTGCACACTCAGAAGGGAAATCTCATCAACACCCTGGTCCAGGCCTCTCTTCAGGCCTTCTCCTGAAAAGCCAGGAGAGAGCCTGTGGGCCTGAAAGATGACGGTCAGATGGCTTTCTCAGCCCCTGACACAAATATACCTGTCAGGTCCCTGAAGAAAAAGAATGTGCTAAGGATGACTTTCCACAGTATCCTCAGGATAAGACTCAGGAGACAACGGGTTCTTCTGGGTGACAAGGCACAGGGGTGCTGAATTTTAAATGACTACAGGGGCTAACCACCTGTCTTTAGTAGAGTCTCTGAGGACAACACAGAGAAAAAAAACTTATGAAGTTCAAGCTCCTAGAGACAGAAGGTATCAACTCCAAGCAGCAGTGTTTCTCAGCTTATTTTGGCCATAGCCACTGCTCAGGGCTAAGGAGGGCGGCTTCAGGACCCGGCAGCTCCTAACTCAATTATCATCAAGGGAACTGTTCTTGACCTGGTCTATGCTCAGTGTGCCACTGCAAAAGCATATTCTGGGCCCCCGAGAGCAGGTACAAGGCTGCCCGACAGGCACACCTGGAGGTGTCTGTTTCTTGCTGGCCAGGAGATGGTTGCTTAGCCATGTGACCTCTGCAGCCCACAAATGAGAGTACTGTTGTAGGAAATGACCAGCCCCTGTATTAAGCTTCTGGCACACAGCAGGCAATGGATAAAGGTAGATCCTCTGCTGCCTCATGTTCTGTGAAGCAGCAATTCCAAGGACTGTAGATTTCTAGGGAAGGAGATCCCCTGGGCCCTCTGAGTCTCAGGCAAGGGCACACCAAGCAACTGCTATCTTGCCCCCCTGCAGGAAGCAGGCAGCAGCATGAACCAGCCCACACAGGGAGGTGGCACCGACAGCTGGCCCAAGCAGAGGGAATGGGTAGAACTTGAGTAGAACTTAGGTGTGCTGGGCCAGCTTGTGGACGGCCTGGACTCCAGTCCATAGCTGGTTTAGAAACTTGGCAGGAAATTGCAAATGGGTTCTGGGTAGGGACAGTGGCAAAATAAAATCAGTTTAAAAATACCTGATCTGGGGCTGGGGTTGTGGCTCAGTGGTAGAGTGCTTGCCTAGCGTGTGCAAGGCTTTGGGTTCCATCCTCAGCACCACATATAAATAATAAAATAAAGATAGTGTGTCAACTATAACCAAAAAATAAATATTACAAAAACAAAACAAAACAAAACCCCTGATCTGGGGCTGAGGTTGTGGCTCAGTGCTAGAGCATTTGCCTAGCATGTGTGAGGCACTGGGTTTGATTCTCCGCACCACATATAAATAAACAATCCATTGACAACTAAAAACCATTTAAAAAAAATAAATAAGGGCTGGGGATATAGCTCAGTTGGTAAAGTGCTTACCTTGCATGCACATAGGCCCTGGGTTCGATCCCCAGCACCAAAACAAAAGTAAAAAACAGAAAACAAAATAAAGGTATTGTGTCCATCTACAGCTAAAAAAAATTTAAAACAAAAACAACAACAACAAAAAACCCCCAATCTGAATGGATTTCTTGGCCCAGCAGAGGAGACTGGAAGCAGGGTGGAGGGTGTGAAGACCACTGCATGACCCAGGTGACTCTGGGGAATGTGTCCCACAGTACTGGAAAGGAGGAAAAGCAGCAGAAAGGCACCATGAGAGAGGAGGAAGGGACCAGGAGAGCAACTCACTCTGCCCAGGAGCGGAGCAGCACTGGGAGCTATCAAACGCTGCAGAGTCACCCAAGGAGAAAGAGGCCACCACTGGCGATTCCGCAGAAAGCTTTCTGTACTATGCTGAGGACAATGCCCTTCTCTCGACTTTCCCCAGCTCCTCCTCTTCCTTTGTTCCTTTCTTTTACAATGCACTGGGTCTGAGGGTTAAAGAGTTTTCTGTCCCTTTCACTATCAAATTACAAACTTAATTTAAAAAAAAAAAAATGTGACAGGTCTTTCCTCTGCCTCTTTAAATTCCTTTAAACTTCCCTTAAGAATAAATGTAAACCTGGTTTGCAATTAACAGTTAACATTTATGAGATAAAGAACAGTAGAGGTATTATTAAGAACAGGTAATTATTGACTTTAAACCAGAATCAAAGCATTAGAAACAGTGATGGGCCAGCAAATGATTAGCAACAGTCTGTGGACAGGAGGAGTCCTGGCTGGTAGTGTTTCCAACTTCAAGGTATAAGTGCACTATTAGGGCTGATTTCAGGCTACCCAATATGATGTCACTGAATGTGGACTTGGGGGAAGATGTGTACATCTGGCTCTCATGAGCCAGTACGTGCCAGCTCCAGCTGACCTGAGAGAAGGCCACTCTGACAGTTAAGGGCCATGGCACAGAGATGAACTGGCCAGGAGGAAGGGAATTTTTACAGGGATCTGACACACCGAAGTGGTTAAGTAACACTGGCCAGTAACACAGCCTCACACATGAGAACTTACATCTGGGATAAATCCACATTTCTTTTCTTTTGGACCAGGGATTGAACCCAAGGGCCCCTAACTGCTGAGCTACATCCCCACCCCTTTTTATTTTCAGACAGAATCTCACCAAGTTGCCTATGTCCTTGTTAAGTTGCTAAGGCTGGCTTCAAACTCACAATCCTCGTGCCTTAGCCTCCCAAGCCGCTGTGATTACAGGTGTGTGCTACCACATCCAGCATAAATCCAAATTTCTAACTAGCTTGTTATTAATTCTGTGCCAGATGCTGTGTTTGATGTGGTAAATATGATCTAGTTGAGTTCTAGATCTGCCACTTTCTGGCTCTGAATAATGTTTCTGGCTTAAAGAATAATGTTTTCAAAGTGTGGGCTATACAGATGCCTAGATTCATGGGGTTGAGGGGTCATGGCTGGGCAAACTACCCACATGTATTCTGGACTTTTTGACCTCTGATTCAGTGTGAACCTTGTTCAGTTTTACTTAGGATTCATAAGAGTTCACATGCAAAAGCAGTTTTTGAGAACTACTAGACTTGATTTCCAAGATCCCTTCATTTTAGAATTCTAAATCTCTGCTGGCAGACTGAAAGCTGAAGAACAGAAAAAACTTCTGATTATATAACTTCAGGAGCTAAGAGGTCGATGCCTCTCAACAAGCATTCTTTCCTTATGTATTACTGAAGTGGACAGTGATATCAAAATAACCCGTTCCTGACCTACGAACCCAGAAGAGCGAGTTGGGATAGGAAGTTTTGCTCTCAACTCCAGAGGCCTTAATATAAAGGAAAAATCAGCTATGACCAGAGAACAGTGGCTCACAAGGCAGCAGATCCTACACAGCAGGAGATGCGACGCTGCCTGGTAACACACAATCTGAACACTGCATCTAAGTCACTTTTTCATTTCCAACCATGAATAGACAGATCAACAAAGAATTTAAAAAATTAGCTGAAGAAGAAAATGCTGCCAGATACAGCTTCAGATGAAAAGAAAGCAAAAACACAAGAGATGAGAAACACTGAAGGCTTCAGATCTACAGCAGCTGAAATCCAAGGCAAATCTGAAGAGACTGCTGCCCAAACGCAAGCCCACGTGTTCTTGTGCAAGCCACCCAGTGCGGCGAGCTGCTCCTTTCTGCCTGTCTGCCTGCATTCACTTCAAGTCACCCCAATGCCACGAAACAGTGCAATCTGGGCTTTCGGAGAGGAGATCCGAGTGGTTCAGGACACTGATCCTCTCCCTGCAGCTCTGATGTCCTTTCAGGATTATATAGGACAGCTCATTAAAAACCACAGAACAAAACCTCATCACACTGCTTTGGGGTAGATACTTCAAATGGACCTTCTAACCCCTTCCCTCTCATTCAGAGCTGTCCCCAAAGCTTTGAGAACACTATGAGGATGACAATGGCATCAGGGACCAAGGGGCCTGGGAGAACTCTTCTCAACTTACTTGGTGTAGTTGTGGATCCAAATCCCCCGCTGGCTGAGCCAAATGGGTTTTTGTTGGCAGCGTCCTGGCTGGGTTTCCCTCCGAGGCCACTGAAGAAACCTCCCCCTCTTCCAGTGTTTCCAGACCCAAACACGCCACCACTGGAGCTGGAGGACTGTTAAGAACAAAAGGGGCAGGAAGCAAGCTCGGATGAGAGGTCATGGTGATGGCAGGCCGGGTCTGTGGGCGATGGCAGCTGGCACACGTGGCAAAGCAAGTGCACTCTTCTGGGTCTGGAAGGGGATAGGCCAGCAACCACAGGAGAGGCTGGAGTTTGGGCAAGGACTGCTGCTCCATCTACAGTTCTTGAGTGAATTCAACAGAGGTGGGAACTTTCACTGTTCACCTGCCCTGCTGCCCGCAGTGCCCAACACAATTCCAGGGTGGGAAAACCAATCCCACACGAGATCCACCAAATAAAAAATTTGAAAGCATTTAGAAGCCATCACGGGCATCACTTCTGATTCCTGAAGCGTGTGGCTGAACTCATCAGCAGCAAAAGATGAGTGATTTACAGTCGTCTCTCAATTTGCGCAATTTCATTTCATAATGACTTTCCCAGTGCTGCAGAAAGCTTAAATTAGCTCCATTGTTGAAATGATGACCATTGCTGAATCTTGTCCAAGTTCGCAAAGCTTATGCTCAGAGGAAGCTGCTAACTCAGGGACACATGCTGACTCAGAGCTATATCAGGCACCAGACACTTGATTTCTGTTTGGAAACTGACTCCCGAATGATGATCAGTGCTAGATTGGAGGGACCACTCACATTAGTGAAGTTTGAAGTCTCCTTGGTTATCATGTAGATAAAGTTGGGCTTTAGAAGGGGTCTCTGGGCAGAGGAACCTTCCAGGAGATCCTTCAAGGGAGTAGAGTGGTGCCCTCAGTCCTTTTCTGTAAAGTGGGGTACTAAACCACATGCCTCAAAACGAGTGAATGAAATGAGCTAAGAAATGAATACACCTCAGAACAGCACCTGAGAGACAACTGAAAGCTCACAAACAGTTGCTGTCAGCCTTCTAACAACAGAGGCCAGTGGTCAAGTGCCAGCTCTGTACTAGGCACTCTTCTAAGCACTTTGCAAGTAGTCATTTAATCTCCACAAGTGGAAACTCTAGCAGGCCCTCTCTAAAACATGGCACACCAGTGCCCCTCCATCTTGGCCACCTGTCCTTCCTCCTTCGCTGGGACTGTGCAATAACCCCCACCACTGTAAGTCCAGAAGCAGCTGGATAAGATGCAATGAGGCATCAGACCTGTCCACTCCTGTTACCGCTTCTAGAAGACTCTCTGGTCTGGCCCGTCTACCTCTATGTCACCATCAGCTGTTCTCACCCCTTGCCTCATGTGGCACAATCACACCTGTCTTTTGTACCCTGAACATAACAATTTTTTGCCTTTGGGCAATGAACTTTATTCCACCACAATTATGTAATGATGAGTTACAGCTTTTCTTTTTTCTTTTGTGGTGCTGGAGATGGAACTTTGTGAAAGCCCATGCAAGTGCTCTACCACTGATCTACAGCACTAGTCCAAAGGGCTTTTAAAAACCAGGAATACACCTAGGTTTGGTGGCACACACTTATAATCTCATCAATTTAGGAGGCTGAGGCAGGAGGATTGCAAGTTTGAGGCCAGCCTCAGCAACTTAGCAAGGCCCTAAGCAACTCAGGGACACACTGTTTCAAAATGAAAAAAATAAAAAAAGGCTGGGGATGTAGTTCAGTGATTAAGTGCCCCTGGGTTCAATCCCTGGTACCAAAACCCAAAAGCAAACAAAAAGTAGCAACCCAATCATAAAAGTGAAGTTCTGATAGCGAGTAAGCCGCCTATGAGGAAGGAAGCCATCCATGACCACAAATGCATGCACCTGTTGAGATGAGACTGCATAGCTACCTTCCACCTCCGGCTAACACACAGGGGCCTCCCGTAGCTGCACCCTCTGACCTGCAGAAGCCAAGAATTCAGATGGCTCAGCCGAATTTCAAATGTGATTTGAAATTAGACACTGGCTATCCACAGAGTGGAGAAGTGGATAACGAATGTCCCCGGCTGAATGTAAACTGACGGTTACTGCACCCTCAGCAGGGTTAGAGGATTCTGTTGTTTTTAATTGAAATGAACAATAGTTTTTAAAACTTAAAGTTATAGAAAAATCTCAAAATGTACAAAAAAGTTCATTGTTCTCCTGTAGTATTCACTCTGCTGTTAAGCTTTTCTAATAATTTCTTTTTTGACTTCAAGCATTAGATTTGAACTTCAAATACAGATCAAGACTATTTTTTAAAATTCCACATCTTTGCTGAGATTTTGAACTCAATCATTCTTTCAACATTTTTCTGTAACTCCTAGAGCACAATAGTTATTTTAAAGTCTCTGTCTCTAGTTCCAATATCTGGATCACATGTGTTGGGTTTTGCTCATTTTAAAAATCATATTGCACGCCTCTCCCCTTAACTTTCTGTTATTTCATTTATACACACTATTTTTAAAAAAAAAATTTAGTTATAGATGGACACAATATCTTTTATTTATCTATCTATTTATTTATTTATTTAATGTGGTGCTGAGGATCGAACCCACGGCCTCATGCTTGCGAGGCAAGTGCTCTGCCACTGAGCTACAGCCCCAGACCACTATTTTTTATTTTTTTTTGCATAATAGACTTTGTCCATAGAACAGTGGCAACTAAGGAACACTAATGTTTTTCCTTGACAGTGAGAACTCTGCTGTCTGTCGATGCAGAGCTCATGCTGGCTGACTTGGGACTGTCTCTGCTTAGGGTTTGAGTCATCTGTCCTGTAAGTGCCTGGAGCTGGAAGGAAGCTGGGCTGCCGTTATCACTTTTAGGTTCAACAGATCCAGGCAGCGGAATGCAAGCATTGTGCAAGCTGTTTTCAGGCCGGTCTTCATTTCTTTTCTCTTGGCCAAAGCAGGGAGGATATGGATGCCAGGTAAATCACTGCTGCATTTGCAAGTCTTTCAGATCCCAATCTGACTTATTTACACCAGCTTCATTGAGATATAATTCACATATCATACAATACACTGATTTATAGCATATAATACTCAAATGGGGCTGGGATATAGTTCAGCTGGCAGAGTGCTTGCCTTGCATGCACAAGGCCCTAGGTTCAATCCCTCAGCACAAAAAAACAAACACACACTAAAACTCAAATGGTTTTTGGTATATCATTATGAAAAATTTAAAAAATTATGGCAAAAAAAATATATATAGTCTTTTTTTTCTTATACTAAGGATTAAACTCAGGGCTGATTTACCCCTAAGTTACAACCTCAGCTTCTTTGATTTTTATTTTGAGACAGGGTCTTGCTAAGTTGCTGAGGCTAGCCTCAAACCTGCAATCCTCCTGCCTTAGCCTCCAGAGTTGCTGGGTTTAGAGGTATGTGCCACCATGCGCTACCTGCCTTTTTAATTCTGAGACAGGGCCTTGCTAATAAGTTTCCCAGGCTGGCCTAGAACTTAACGATTCTCTTGCTTCAGCCTCCCAAGTAGCTGGGATTACTGGCACATGCCACCATGCTAGGAAATTTAAAACTTTTTTAGTATACAATTGAGCAGTGTTGGTAACATTTACCATGTTGTGTAACCATTGCCACTATTTCCAAAACTCTTTCATCACCCCAAACCAAAATTCTGTCCCTATTAATCAACACCTCCTCATTCTCTCCTCCCCACAAAGTCCCCGGTAAACTCTAATCTGCCACCTGTCTCTACAAATGTATGTACGGTAGGTACTTCAATTTAAGTGGAACTGTTCACTATGTGACCTTTCGTCTCACTTAGCATGCTGTTTCAAGGTTCACCCGTGGGTAGCATGAACCAAAACACCACTTCTTTTTATGGCTGAGTAACACTTCCTTGAATGTACATGCCATGTTGTATTCGTCCATTCATCTACTGGCTGACACTTGGATGGTTTTCCACCTTTTGGCTACTGAGAAACAACGCTGCAGTGAACACTGGCATCCAAGCCTCTGCTGGAATCCCTTTCAATTCCTTTGGGTGCATACCCAGGAGCATTAGTGCTGGGCTGTGTGGTACAAGTACTACGTGTAGCCTTTGAGAAAACACCAAACCATATTCCATATAGGCTGCACACACACTCCTATCAGCAACGTGAGGCCTCGGGTTCCCCCACATCCTCACTGACACTTCATTTTCTAAATCACAGCCATTTGCAGGGAACATGAAACAGTACCTCATTATTGTTCTGATTTTCATCCCCCTAATGGTCAATGCTATCACTCAACTTGTGCTATGGTCATCTTAAGTTTGCTTGCCCCTTCACTGCCAAGAGCTTGTCCAGCCACAGCATCCTCTCGACTTATGGCAAGGTGTCTCTTCCGCCTGCCCCAAATCTGACTACCTCTTGCCCCTGAAGCTGCTGTGCCACTGTGCTCACCCATGCCACTCCTCTCTGGAAATGAGCTCACAAGGCTTCCTGCCAGTCTTCCTTGGTCCCATTAATGAGTTTATTTTCCAAAGATGGTCATAGTAATACTTCTTGTTCTATGCGCTCTTCCAAAGCAAGAAGCGACACCTATCCCCTCCCCCCACTATCCCCAAGCTTGGAAGACACTCTGTGGTGCATGGAAGAGGGTGCAATTCATGTGATGTCCTGTGACTTTGGAGGATGATCCATAAAAGGTTCTACAGCCTCAGCTTGGCTCCCTCTCCATCTTTAAGTGCAGCCGCCATGTTCTGGGAATCCCCAAGCCACACAGCTGCCAGATGTAGGTGCTAAGCTAATAAGCTCAGGTTAATGTCAGAGTCAACAGTCAACCAACTACTGACACAGGGCAAACCTTCATATGGTTCCCCCACTGCCTTCCAGCTATCACAGTTACTGTGGGCCAAAGATCAGCCACCCAACTCTGCCCATCTGTACTTATGACTAGAAAGTTGGCACCTTTTACGAATGGCTGATGCAGCCTACTAGGGTTTGAGGAAATCTGCTATACAGCACTCAATAATCCCAATGCCCTTAGAATAAGTATGATTTTCACATTATCTGAATTTTTCTTGGTGGTACAATGGGAGTGAAGGTTTCCTATATCCTTTCATATCCTAGTCAGTCAAGTTTTCTGAGGATACTCCTTGCCATGTGAGAATTAATTCATTTCACATTGTCTATCAGGTTTCAGTCACAACCCTACACACTGGGGATATGGTGATGAATATCAAAGACACCTGCCCTCACAGAATAAAATTCAATTTTTGGCCCATTCAACTGCAAACATAATTTCCATGGAGGAAGAATGGGGGAAGGGGAGCAACATATGGAGTTTGTCCCAGTAATGCATTTGCATCTCTTTGGCTCCACTCTCTGTGAGCCAGTTACCCAAGTTAGCAGTATTACCCATCTTCACAGCTGGATATAGAGAATAATGTAAATTCATCAACCCATTTGAATGCTGATAAACAGTCTTGTCTGGGTTGCTGGGGTTATTGTAACAGTGTTGCTATGAACACTCCTGTATCCTGGTACATATTTGTTTTTCTAAAGAACAAATCTAGGGGTGGCATTGTTGGTCTTTACTAAATGGTATCAAACTCTTCTCCAAGATGAGTGGACCAACTTGTACTCCCATCAGGTGTGACTCCCTCAGTACTGGACTTTAAATTTTTGCATCTTATGAGTATGCATCTCTTTGTGGTTTTATTTATATCACTAATGAAGCTGAACATCTTTTTGTTTATTGATCCTTTGGTCTATCCCTAATTAAAAAAAAAGTTTTCTTATTTCCCTGTATTCTTATTGTAAAATGTACCATATTGGCTACATTTAAGTATACCATTCAGAGTGATCAAGCACAGGCCCAATGCTGTGCAACTTCTTTCATGAATTGTCTTCTGCCTGTTTTCTTCTCTTCTTTTTTTAATGCAGTACTAGAGACGGAGCCCTGGGCTCTGTATAGGCTGGGAATGAGCCCTCTGGCACGGAGCTGCATTCCCAGCCCTCTTCTGCCCATTTTTTTCCCTGACTTTTTATTAAGTTCATAAACTTTACGTGTAGAGAGCTCATTTAATTTTGACACGATTTCAACTGTGCATAAGGTTCAATGTTCAAATATCAAACATTTCTGGTGCTTCTCAAGGCTCTCTGTCACTTTAGGCACATCTCTTGGCCAACGTGGTCCTACACTGAGTACTCTGGGGCAGGCTTCTCTACAGGTACCTAATACCAGCGGGGGTGGTGGGGTGACTCCTGTTGTTTTAGGAAGGAGCAGCATATTTTATCTCACTGTTTTATAGTATTCTGCTGGATAAAAACAGCACAACTTATTTGGCCATTCTTCAAATTTAAGAGATTTGGGTTGTTTCCTGTTTTTAGCTATTATGAGTTCACTATATCATGAACATTTCTAATCCCTATCTTTTGGTGAACAAAGGCACTTACTTCTCTTGGCTATATACCCAGAGCAGGTCTGCTGGGTTAATAAAGATTTTGAATGTTAGTTGTGATACAGTCAGATGATTTCCCAAGGTTACATGAATTTATATTCTTACTAGCAACATGAGAGTTTCTAAAACTTTACCCTTTTTGCTTTGTAGAATATATTCTTTATTTTTTTAGTTATAGATGGACAATACCTTTATTTATCTTTATGTAGTGCTTAGGCTCGATCCCAGTGCCTCACACATGCTAGGTGAGCACTCTACCACTGAGCCACAACCCCAGCCCCTGCTTTGTAGAATATTAAATACGATTGCTCTGGTGGCTACAATTTCCCTATTTTACGACTTGTTTTTCCCTAAAATTAAGAAGGCCACTATTTTGGTAATGCTAAATTTTCCTGTTTGAGAAATATCCCTTAAGATTTCCTTCAGGTGTGCAAGACATGAAATCTCCCAATATTTGTTTATCTGGAAAACTGTCTTGATTTCACTTCATTCGAAAAGATAATTTTTGCATGTTTAGAAATCCCAGGTAGACAGCCTCCACCTCGGCTTCTTTCATGCCTGCAGGGAAGTCAGCTGGCAGTCCCACTGTGGCTCCCTGGAAGATAAGTTGTCTAGGCTGCCTCCTCCTCTAATCTTGTTGTTCTGCTCTTGTGCTGTGACAGGTCTCAGGACTGATTTCCTTTCAAGAGCTGTGTGACCTGTTGAGCTTTTGCTGCAGGTTTTTTTTTTTTTTTTTTTTTAAATAAACCAGGGGTTGAACTCGGGTACTTAACATCCCCAGCCTTTTTTGTATTTTATTTAGAGACAGGGTCTCACTGAGTTGCTTAGGGCCTCACTAAGTTGCTGAGGTTGGTCTTGAACTTGTGATCCGCCTACCTCAGCCTCCCAAACTGCTGGGATTACAGTTGTGCGTCCCTGGGCTGGGCTTTTGGATTGTGAATTACTCTTTTCTACTTGTTTGGGAAATTTCTTTTCTCTTCTGATATTGCCATGTACATACTCTCTCTTCTTCTGTGATTATGAATACATGTATGTTAAAATTTCTCTTAGAGGATCTGTTCTTTTTTTGCATTTTTCATCTTTTTTACTCTCCATGATATATTCCAAATAATTTAACTAACCTTCAAGTCCAAAGGTTAGCAAATTACAGCTTGTGAGTCAAATCCTGTCTACCACCTCTTTTTGTAAATAAAGCCTTACTGGCACATAACCATCTCATTCACTGCACATCATCTACGGCTGCTTCACAGTGGAGCAGCTGTGGCAGAAACTTTGTGCAGTTCTCAAAGCCTAAAACACTTAGCATCTGATCACTGTTCTAGTACACTACTGCTCTTTTCTGCTCTTACTGGGCTACCCCCCAACCCTTTTTTTTTTCATTTTTTTTTAAATACCTTTATTTCACTTATTTATTTTTACGTGGTGCTGAGGATCGAACCCAGGGTCTCGCATGTGCGAGGCGAGAGCTCCATTGCTGAGCCACAACCCCAGCCCCTTCATTTAGAGACAGGGTCTCACTAAATTTCCCAGTTTGGCTTTGAACTTGTGATCCTCCTGCCTCAGCCTCCTGAGCAGCTGGGATTACAGGTGCGCACCACTGTGCCTGGCTTGTCTGCTTTTAAATACATTCACTGTGTCTTGAATTTTAATTATTAATTTTTCCTAGAAACTCTACCTGGTTCTTTTTCAAAGGTCTTGTGATTTCCTATTCCATACTAGTATTTTTAAGTTGTCTATTATTTCTTTTAAACATAGTTGTTTTATAGTCCCTGCAAGTGTATTTCTGGTTTTTTTTTTGCCCAGGGGTGCTTTCCCACTGAGCCACATCCTCAGCCCTTTTGAATATTTTATTATCTAGAGACAGAGTCTCGCTAAGTTGCTCAGGGCTCTCTAGATTGCTAAAGCTGGCTCTGAACTCAATTCTGCCTGAGCCTCCCAAGCTGCTGGGATTACAGGTGTGAACTACCATGCCTGGCATTTCTGACGTTTATTCTGGCTCTTGTTCACAGATCCCCATTTCTTTTGCATGGCTAGTTTAACGGTGGGAATCAATACCCCAAAACTTATTTGAAAGAATAATGTGAGGGATTGAATAAAGTCCAGAGCTCTGCTTCAGAGTGGGTCTAAGCTGCTTCTGCCAGCATGTGGAAAACCTTCTACTGAATATGTGAAGGAACACACATCGTGCCCACACATCATCTACTGGAATCCCACCAAGTCCTCCTGTGGAAAGTCACAGTTGTCACTGACAATCAGAGGCCCTTACTTCTGAAGGGCTCTTCTGAGGTTACTGTGTTCTAAAAGTAGCCGGTGCTAACAGTTGAGTCAAACCTCTCTGGATCCTCAGTGTCCTCACCTTTCAAATGGAGACAGTATCAGCCCCTGCCTACAGAGGTGCTAAGATGCTTCCATGAGTTAATCTGAAGAAAGCACTTAAAACTATGTGTGGCTCAGCCCTGGACTTCAGACAGCTCAGTGCAGGGGCCATATGTAGTTGCTATTGCATATTCTTCTTTTAAAAAAACATTTGAAAATGTAAAAGCCATTCTTAAGAACTTATATAAATCAAGGCTAGGGGTGATTTAGCCTGTGGATTGTAGGTTGCCAACCCCAGCCTAACAGAACAGGCAGAAGACTGATGGAGGCCAGTTTAAGTACTTTCCCAGAAGTCAGCCAGAGGAGGATCCAAATTCTGTTGACTCTCTAATGTGAAGTGGAGACTTCCACATCCTCAAGACAGTTGGACAGTAAAGCTTAAGAACCACACAGCTGTTTGCTAGGCCTGGGCATGCAGCATGAACTGCACACAAAGATTAGATTATACAGGGGAAATCTGACACAAATAAAGACAAATGCACTTATTTACCTGGCCAAAGACTGTTCCACCAGTACTGGCTGCTTGACCAAAAACAGAACCAGTGTTACTAGACCCAAAACCTATAAAACAGAAGAAAGACAAAAGTTCAATTTGGATGAGTCTTCTACAACATCCAAGCACCCCTTTTTTAAAATGGCATTTTTAATATGCTTAATTACCCCACAATAAATCAACTTATGATAAAATTGTTTCTCGATATAGGAAATGAAGAAAAATCTAAACACATACAATTGTTCCTTGGTATCCATGGGTCACTTGTTTCTGGGTCCCCCACCCCAGGATACCCAAATCTGTGTTCAAGTCCTTTACACAAAATAGCATAGGATTTATACAACCTACATCGTACTCCCATATACTTTAAATCATCCCTAGATAATACTTACTACACTTAGTACAATGTAATGCCATATAACTAGTTATTACACTTTATTACTTAGGGAATAATGACAAGAACAAAGCCAGCACATATTCAGTTACATATTTCTTTTGATGAATTTTGATCTGCGGTTGGTTGTAACTATAGATGCAGAACCTTTTGATATGGAGAGGTGATTGAAAAGACCCGTTTTCATTGCTAAAATTATAATATACATTATATTATAAAATATAAATTCCGAAGTCCCAGGTGCTGGATTCTTCTATCAAGTGGGTGGGGCTAATAAGATGGTACACTCTCAGAACAATTTCTCCTCAGACTTTTGGCCACCAAGAATTCTTTTCAATGATTGACTTAACATTATGAATATTTCTACTCCCTGATTTTTAATGTATCTCGAATGCCAGATTCTGATGATGGAGATGCTGGGCTGAATGCAGCCAGGGCGAGTCAGGAGGAGCAATGCATTGTAACACAAGAGCCTGGATGAGGAGGAAGAGGCAGGAGTGCTACCCTCATTTCTGTGGCTTATCAGACACATGAACTTCAGCAAGCCTCATTCCTCAACCAGGGCTGCAGGAGGCGCCCAGGCAGCTTTCCACACAGGTACTCATCAATGAAGAAGATCCTTCAGGGAGTCTGAATTTGCTGAACTGGTTTGACAAAGCCTTTGGTGGGAGGTTTTCTCAAACCCCGACTGCATGACAAACGATGCACTGGAGACGGAGACAACTTGCTCTCCTGTGACACACAGGCCTTCTCCCTGGCCACACTCAGATCCAAGTCATCCCAAGTCCACAGGCACCTGGCTTCTTCACAGGGCACTAGTGGACCTCCACACTGTGTCTTTTTTCATTACTGTGTCCTTTTAGCTGCACTTAATAGGAGTTTAACATTTGTTGCAAGAAGAAAAACATTTCTAATAAATTAACAGCCATTTTAAATAAAATTATTACCGAAGAAATGAATCAGCAATTGCTTGTAATCTTGCTCACAAAATACTTGTTTTCCCCATAGCCTAATTGCTAAAGAATTGCCTTTCATAAAAGAACCATCAGAAAGTCAAACTTGGAATAGATTTTCAACTTGGTCTGTCTTCTGATAGTTTTAAGAAGTAAAAGCAGCTGCTACAATTGGATACACATACTGAGAAAATAAGATTTTTCTTTCAAAAATGGTAAAAATCTAAAAGTTTTTGTTTTCAAGTCACAACACTGAAAACAGAAAAAAAGCCACCTCTTAAGTGTCAGTGTTGGCCCTTCCAGCAAGCAACATGGCGTTGGAGCAGTGAAGCGTGGGGAGGAGACCCACTTCTCTTCCCACTCCACCATCAGCACCATTTGACCTGAGATCAGTCTCCTTGAAGCCTGACAGTTTTGGACACAATGACTTCAGTGCCTTCCAATTTCAAAATTTTTTATGTATGAGTCATTCATTTACTTCCATGACCTTAAACTAAAGATGCTTGGTTTTTCCCATGAAGCTGGCATTCTGCTGGCTGGAAGAGTAGAGAGCGTGCTGAGGCAGACCTGGCCAAATAGGCCAGGAAATTCTTGCGGCATGTGCGCCAAGCTCCTTTCTTGATCTTACACATTTTTTTGCTGCTTCTCCCTTTCTTTTAATTACCAAGTAATACAAGTTTGCTGTAAATGTTTAAAATAGCACAGAGAGGAACAAAGTAAAAATCTATAAATTCTTACCTGAAGCTTGACAAAAGCTAAACCCCGAGGGTGCTGCCGTGGAGGTAGTGGCTGAAGTGCCACCAAATACAGAGCTTCCCTGCCCAAAACCAGGGCTCTGACCAAAAGCAGGAGGGTTGCTCTGACCAAAGAGCCCCCCTCCTGTGTTGGCAGAAGACTGTCCAAATGAGAAGGAACTGGAGCTACTCGTACTCGAGGACGCACCAAAGACATTCCCACTGGTAGACGCAGGGGTGGAGGAGACGGACTGACCAAAAGCAGGCACAGAACTGAACCCAGGCTGACTAAAGGAGAAGCCACTTGCAGGACTGCTCGTCACCTGTCCAAAGGCTGGGGCCTGGCCAAAGGTCGTCTGTCCAAAGACCCCTGGGGATGAGGTACCAAAAGCAGGACTGCCGAACCCAGAGCTGCTGGCCTGTGGAGTGGCGGCTGCCGTGCTGGCTATGCTGCCTGTCTGCTGCCCAAATAGGCTTGGCACAGTGCTGGCCACCACCTGCCCAAACATGGGGGTGGTGGAGGGGACAGTGGCAGTGTTGCTGGTGAGCTGGCTGAATGCTGAGCTAGAGCTGGCAGCAGGTGGCTGAGTAAAGACCGATGAGCCAGAAGTAACAGTCCCAAACACTGTTGTCTCTGTGGTGGGGCCTGTAGCACTACTGGAAACAGGGCTAGAAGTTGTGGGGGAGCCTGATGTTTCAACAGCCAAGGGTCCCGTGCTTGGGAGCGTAGCTGCTGCAAGAGCAGCCTGCCCTGGCACCACAAAGGTGGGAGGAGGAGAGGCTGCCTCCGCTTTGTCATCAGAGCCTCCCGTGGCTGCTGGAATGGCCTCTATGGAAGGCGCCATGAGGCTGGTACTAGCTGCTGCTGTGCTGGGGCTACTGACTGCAGGTTGCACAGGAACCGGCTCTTTCTTAACCGAGTCGGGAGTGTGTGGAGGAGCCTGGGGAGGCTGGGCAGCCTGCTGCTGCACGAGGAGCGAGGCTGTTGGTGTGGAGACCTCATTGTTGCCCGACTTCTCGGCTACAGCTGGCGATGTGACCTCTTCTGTGTTCTTTCCAGAGGACATGGGCAGGGAGGGAGCAGATGCCGAACTCAGGAGGCTACCAAATGACAAGGTGGGGAATGAGGCTGGAGGGGGAGTGGCAGTCGTAGCTGACGGGGATGCAGAGGACGACACTGTATTACTGCTCTGCTGGCTTCCAAATGCAAAGCTACCTTTGCTGCCACTTAAAGAAGTCCCACCAAAGCTGATCACCCCAGAGGCCCCCGTACTGGTTAGTGGCAGACTGCCAAAGATGCCAGCTGTGGAACCGCTGGCGCCCGTGCTGGCCGCTGCTGGGGCAGCTGCCGCGGAGGCAGGTACAGAGGAGGGCACTGGGGGTTCCGCAGGCTTCACCAGCACCGCAGGGCTAGTGAAACTAAAGCCCGAGGATGCGCTTGAAGTCTTGGCTGGCTGGCCACTGGTGAGGCCTGTGGAGGAAGCCTTACTGGCCGGCTTAGTAGACTCCTCTGCCTGGCCCACCCGCAGTCCTGAAAAGCTTCCTAGAGTCTCTCCCGCCAGAGAACTCGGAAACAGAAGCTCGCCCAGCTTGGATGGCGGTGTTTCCAGCTTGCTAGCAGCGGTGGAGAGCGGAACTCCAGCAGGTGCCGTGGGCCTGCTGCCAGAGGGGGCAGAGTCTCCTGGAGGGGCAGTGGCAGCTCCAGGAGTGCTGGGTCCTGGCGTGACTGTGGAGGGAGTGGGGCTCTCCGGAACGGTGTCATAAAAGGGTTTGCCTCCCCCACCAAACGAGAAGGCATCCAGCTGGTTCGACTCTCTAGTGGAGGGTGTCGGCCCTAGCAAGAGAGAGAAATTGGGAAACGGGTTGGATTCAGCAAAATAGGCCCTATCATCACATTCCCACTGACTGCATTCCTAAGCAAAGCCTCTCCCCTCCAAGGAACAGGAATCGCTGGCTTTAACAGCAGCTTCCTTTGGGGAGGACAGAACAAGTGCTTCTCCACAGTTAGTTTTATCTGAGTCATCGTCCTGAGGTGGAAAGGAGGGGACCATTCATGACCATTAAATCATAATACACATGACACCCACAATACTTGAAATTAATAAATTACCCAAAAAAGAAAAAAAAAAAAAAAAAAGGCACCTCTCCTAATTTCCTGACTCCACACCAGTGTAGCTTCCCTCCCCAATATCCTCAGCATGGTGTTAGCCCACAGCCCCCCTGAGAAGTTAGGATCTGGTTCAAAATGCAAGTGGTCTCTATATTTACGGACACCAAGCGTCAATCCAGGGTCATTTTTAGGCACAATTTAGGGACACTTACTAGGGCTCAACTCAGTAAGGTCTTTTATCGCTGTTAGTGTTGAGCTTGTTTATGGTTTTGGATTGTTGTCTATTTTCATGTTAATTAAGTTTACATAGAATTATTATCACATTTTTATTCCTATTTTAATTTTCCTTATAATTTTTGACAAATAGTTTTGTTCCTTTCATATATATATTTCTTTTTTGGTGGTAATGAGGACTGAACACAGGGCCTGGTGTGTGCTAGGCAAGCACTTGGCCACTGAACTACACCTCTGGTCCTTTTATTATTTTATTAGAGACAGGGTCTTGCTAAGCTGCCTAGCCTGGCCTTGGACTTGCCATACTCCTGCCTCAGCTACTCTGGAAGTTAAGGAAGAAGGATCCCTTGAGACCAGGAAGAGTTCAGGGTCGGCCTGGGCAGCATAGCCAGACTCTGCTTCATAATTGAAAAGCAAAAAACAAAAAATATTTTTGAGTAAAAAATAAAAGGCACTGTATTATGTATAATAGGGACAACCTGGAAATAGCCAAAATGTCCAATGGTGGATGGGTAAAAACTGGCAGATTAATTCTATCAACAGAAAGAACTATGATATTTATACAAAATTTTCAATATTGGAAAATTCACCATAGACATTATGTCAAACTAAGTGGGAGACAAAACTCCTAGAAGGAACTATAAAAGAACTGCTATGGGGGCTGGGGTTATGGCTCAGCGGTAGAGTGTTTGCCTGGCACGTGCAGGGCCCTGGGTTTGATCCTCAGCACCTCATATAAATAAAGTTATTGTGTCCAACTACAACTATAAAAAATATTAAAAAAGAGAGAGCACTGCTATGGTTATTACTGAGGGGTACACGTGGAGATTCTAAACTCCTTCATGAATTTTTATATTCCCTGTTTTCCTCAATAAGAACCCCACCCCCACCTGTTTTTAGTACTAAGGATTTAACTGAAGGCTTTACACTTGCCTAGGCCAGCTCTACCACTGAGATACACCCCCAGTCATTCTTTATTTCATTTTGAGACATGATAAAACCAAGTTGCTGAGGCTTGCCTCAAACTTGCAATCCTCTTGCTTCAGCCTCCCGAGTAGTGAGGATCACAGGTGTATGTCACTGTGCCTGGCGTTGAACATATCACTTTTATAATTACAGCTTTCTTTTAAAACAAAAGACAAACCAAGAACTGAGAGGCACATGACAAATTTTTTTTTTTTTTTTTAATAGATCTGAATTCTTCAAGGCATTAGAAACATGTTAACTGGGTGTGCATCTGTGACTCCACCTAGTTGGGGAGGCTGAGGTAGGAGGATCATAAGTCCAAGGCCAGCCTGGGCAACTTGGCAATATCCTGTCTCAAAATAATATAAAAAGGGCTGAGATAAAGCTTAGTGGCCGAGTGCTTGCCTATCTTGGGTAAGGCCCTGGGCTCAATCACCAGTACCAGAAACCAAACAAAGATGTTAACTGATGAATTTATAACAACATGGAGGGACCAGTGTGGTTGCTGATAGGTTTTTCAAGGGGGGGGGGGGGAAACACCAAGGTATATTCACAATACTATGTCTACCTCATCCTACAGAATCACTACAAATCAATGAAATTTTAAGTTACAGAAGAAAAAGTTTCTCAAATCGAACTTATTTTTTCCAGTGGTGGGGATGGAACCCAGGATGCATGAGTGTGCCAGGCAGGCGGCTCTACCACTGAGCTACAGCGCCCACCACATGCACATGTTTCTACTGCACATTACCAAAACTTACTGCAGAAATTGTAAGCAAGACTGAGGAACAGTTAAAATGTCAATATATTTGTACAAAAATAAACCACCCTTGTTTAGGAAAAACACAAAAGCAGTGCTACATCACACAGAGACTGACCTTGTGCAGCAGTGAAGTTAGAAGATGGTGTTGGTGTGATTATCCCAAAATTAAAGCCAGCCCTAGTGAGTGGAAAAAGAAGTTAAAAGGGAATAAACTTGAGGCATAACGTTGCCCTTCCAATGTTTCGCTGTGTAATCCATTCATACAACCTCTTTTTAAAAGAATCAACACGCTACGTAAACAGCATCAGGGTGAGAGCATGTTTGTGGAAGCAGCAAAGTCCATTCACACCTCCCAGCAGGAGAGGCAATGTACAGAGGAGCTAAGACAGTGGCAGCGGCTGAAAGACTTTGGAGGGACAGCAGGCCATGGAGGGAGGGCAGGGCTTCCCATGGCAAGGGTTTGCATGGAGACTTATTCCAAGAAAAGGAGAACAGCAGCAGTGGAAAAACACTGGGCATGTGTGCTGGGCACAGGGACTGGAGTAAAGGCTTGCCTCATGGAGGAGTGCAAAAGTAGTCTAGCAAGGCAGAAGCCCCTGGACCAGGGAGAACCTCTAAGAGCCCACCCTGAACTTGAAACCCATGTCAGGTGAGCCCCATGCTACAAGGAGAGAGATGCTGGACTGAAAGCAACAGGAGTCACTATCTCTGCAACTTTGACATAACTTTTAGCTCTGAGCTGGGAAAATTTGGTTCAAAACTTTCCAACTCCTTTCTTTTTCCACACATGTTCTTCACACTGCAAGTGAAGATAGCACAGCTGAAGAAGGAAGCTCAGCATGAGTGTAAACAGAAGAGATTATGTGTACTTAAAGTGCAAACAGCAAATTTTACAGAGTTCTAAAGAATAAACGACCAAGCATATAAAATATGTTAAAAAATGTAAGGATTTATAGTTTCTTAGTCATTGCTGCCTCTCTCAAATGCACAAAGACCATCTAAAGATGTGTTAAATATTTATCATATTAAAAAAGCGGACAGGGCTGGGGATGTGGCTCAAGCGGTAGTGCGCTCGCCTGGCATGCATGCGGCCCGGGTTCAATCCTCAGCACCACATACAAACAAAGATGTTGTGTCCGCCGAAAACTAAAAAATAAATATTAAAAAAAAAAAAAAAAAAAAAGCGGACAGGAATGACTCAGGAGGCTAAGGCAAAAGGATCACAAGTTTGAGGTCAGCCTCAACAATGTAGGCCTAACTTGCTTAGCCTAAGCAATTCAGGGAGAGTTTATCTCAAAATGAAAAGGGTTGGGGATGTGGCTCAGTGGTTTAAATACCCTCGAGTTCCATTCCCAGTACAAAAAAAAACAAGACCAAAACAAAACAAACAAAAAACCCTGCTGTTTCTTGGCAAATTTCAACCTTGGTGAGGAAATTTTATCTAATAGAGGGCAAGCCACTGGCTCAACGACCCAAAATTTCCCATCTTATTTTAAAAATGGGAATGATGGAGCAAGAATGAATTATTCACATTTGTATTAACATTTGTAAAAGATGAAATAATTCTTGGCATTGACATACTCTTCAAAATTTGTTCCAAATTATCTTTGAGAAGGATAAAACAATGATTCACAACATAGAAAAAATATATAATATACAATTTTGTCCCTCGGATTCTATCCTAATGCCCTCTTTTCTTTTCATGTGCTAGGCTGAAGAATAGTCAAGAAATATTAAAACCAGGGAAAGGGGATGGAGTTGGTGTGGTTTCTGTTGTAGGAGGAAAAACTCAAAGTACAGAAGGGACTTTCTTGGGACCTCCAAAAGCAACAAATGTGTGGATGGTATGACACAGCCAGCTGGCCCATCAGGGCAGGAGGAGGACACTCCAGCAGCTCGCAAGGCTCCCAAAGAGCCTGTATACCCAGGGAGCAGCACTGTCTCACACAGTAGACAAAAGCCTGCCTGGGAATGTGGTCAGACAAACCTTCATCAAATGACTCGACTCTATATGCATGGCCATCATTATTTCTTAAAAAAAAAAAGAAATTAAAAAACATCCCCTAACATCTATATAGAAAACCAAAATCTACAATGGCTATTATTCCCTGCCTTCTCTGCATAGATTTATTTATTTATTTGTTTGTTTGTTTTTAAATATTTATTTTTTTTAGGTATAGAGGGACACAACACAATGCTTTATTTTTATGTGGTGCTGAGGATCGAACCCGGGTCCCACGCGTGCTAGGCGAGCGCTCTGCCGCTGAGCCACAATCCCAGCCCCTCTGCATAGGTTTAAATACTAACTCTCAGTGCATTAAAGCCAACTAGAGTGTCATACCCAGACCCCAAATGGTGTCTGAATGAAGTATTTTAGATGACCTACAGATTTAAAAGAGATCCACCATCACCCAAAGAAAATGAAGTTTAGGTTAAAAACAAAATATATAAACAAACAGGCAATAACACATGTATGTATAAGTATGAACCACAAAGAGGAAATAGATTTACCTTAAGATTTTCAGCTGCTGCCATACTAGCAGATGGATTACTGCCATGATAAAAACTTGGGATTCATGCACACTTAATAAACATATAAATATCTCTCCTGATTTTAAGATTCAGGGAAGCTATCAATAAAATAGCTAGTGATTTGCCATAAAACTTAACTTCATTACTGACCCTGATGGAGCAAATGAGAAAGGCTTGCTGAACTGCCCCACAGCAGATGGAGTCGAGGTCACAGCTGCTTCTATCTTGGCTATCCCTGTCCCTGAAAATAAGGACATTACAAAAAAATCAGTTAGAAGCACTATTCTGGTTTGTAATTCCCTGATGGCGCTGCTGAGAGCTGCAGCTTCTGTTTCCAGAACCCCATGTGCCTCCTGTGATAAGTCAGGAGCCACATGGAGTCGCGTGCTACCTAACCTTGCTGAGGGCCTCTGAATCTGCTCTCCAGTGCTGCCAATGTTAGTTCCAACCTAAGGCTTGCTACATTCTCCTTCCCAGGTAATTCCAATATAGCTTAAATTTAGTTTTAAATAGATCTAGATTAAATGGTATAGGAAAATGCTTATGATGTGAGGCTGAGCAATATATACGCAACTATGCAGTTTTATAATTATTTCAAATTAACATACAATGAAGGAAAAAAATTCAAAGATACATAGATTAGTATGTTCAAGGTTTCTTAGTGGTGACTTCACTGCAGACTTACAATGTCATACCGATTTCTCTATACCTTTCTACATTTTCCATTTAGAAAGTGCAAATCAAACAAACCAAATATTAAGAAAAAAATACTTAAAAAAATGAATATGGGGTAGATATTTTCTAAATGTGTACACATGTTCAGTGCTGCCTCGCTTATCACTGTGAACTCTCTAAGAAACAACCCAAACTATAGGCATAGTGCTGTTAAAAATCTAACAGGGAACTATACAAAGCCTCTTAGGCCACCATGTAAAATGAGTAAGAAAGTCTGCACCAACCCTGGAAAGATGAATAGGACGATTACTTATATGATTTTTTCTTTTTTGTGGTACTGGAGATTGAATCCAGGGGCATTCTACCTCTGAACTACATCCCCAGCCCTTTTTATTTTTATTTTGAAACAATCTCAGTAAGTTGCTCAGGCTGGCCTCAAATCTGTGATCCTCCTGCCTCAGCTTCCCAAGTTTGCTGGGAAGTGCAGGAGTGCCCTATATTTTATCTCTCTACACCCAGATTATTTTTGTGGTTACATAAGTTTCATAACCAGAAAAACAATAAAAGTATTTTCAGTATTAGCCAATAAAATAATCATTCTATAGAGGTTTTAGAAATGCTTTTTTTTTTTTTTTTGAGAGAGAATTTTTTTTTTTGCAAACTTAGTATTTTTCAGGGAGGTTTTCCTTCCAAGAGGGGAAAAAAATAAGTCCTTTTCTCAACCTTGACTATCCGGCCAGTGAAACACACAGCAGACACCTAGCAACAATGAAGGGCCTCCCACCCTCACTGTGGAGTGGTACAACCCAGAAAGTTCTCTCAATCTACTACTTGCCTACTACATGCAGGAAGCAAAGTCCCTTAGGGTTCCTTGATTCTTAGATTCAAGAGTGACAAGGAGCTCTTCAATGAAGTTCTTGAAAGAAGCTAGGCTATATGATCTTTCAAAACCTTTTTCTAAAATATTAGCCAGAAATAGAAAAACAAGTCTTAGTTTGAATCCTAAATGATTCAAAATCTGACAATTTCTCTAAATTTTTCCTTTTTACATCAAGTGTCAAGCCCCACTTGAGAAGTGCTGTATACCTCCTTCTCATGTGAGGTACACATGATACCAACTGGGGCTCCACATTAATCAAAATTCTAGAATACAACTTCAGTTTACTCAATAATGGCTTTGAGTACAAGGAATATTTACTCAAGAAAAACCCAATGTCCAATCAGAAAGCTTTAGATGACCCTTGAAGAATGACTGAGCAGAGGTGTGGGAAGTGGACAGTCAAGGGGTGAAAGCTGTCTCCAACAGAATTTACTGAAGACCCACTTGAGAAACTGAGTCAGAGTAAAAGCCAGAATCCAGAGGGTAGTACACATGTGGGCCTGTAGGCAGCACAATGCTGACACGGGGGACAGAGAGTCACCCACACCAGAGGAGGTAGGCTACAGAGAAGGAGCCAACAAAAGAGGACACTAAGCAAGACCCACATGAAAATCAGATGCCAGCTTATACAGAATTGGCTTATGTAATGCAGACCCTGGGCGAAAACTAATTAAATAAGAATAGCCATGCTGGAGTGAGTGCTGGGCAAGTGTGGGAAGCCGTAAAATCTTAGCATATTGACTTTTGAGCTCTACTCAGATTTTACCCTATAACAAATCTGTTTTACTTTTTTTACATCTTACCAGCTTTTACACTGTCATTATGAGCCAAGAGAATTTTTATTCCTTTATATACAAGAAAGGGGAGGGTCAACATTCTGATCCATTCATTTCTAAATGGTGATCATTTGACAGGGAGGGAGAAAGCAAGGCTAGTGCTCTGTTTTAGGGAAAGAATTTAAAGACCTTTTCCTCTTGCTCTGATGGTTTTCAAATTCAACTCAAAAGTTTCAGAAGCTGTTGAAGGGCTCAATACTTTCTAGAAACTTTTCAACAGCTGAGGCCTTTCAAATATGACCTCTATATTTGATATCCTGTGTCTACTTTCTCTGTGATCTAGAATAATGAACTCTATGGGGTGCTTCTCTCATGTTTTCATTATAAAACATAACAAAGAACACTGCTTGCAATAAATGCATAGAGTAACCATGATTATTATGATATAACCACTGCCCAGGTAAAGAAAACACATTAGCCAATCTAGAAGCTTTCATTCTACTCCCTTGTTTGTCTTTTCAAATGCAACTGCAAGCTGAACACTGGTGGTACTGACTTTTTTTCTTTTCCTATTTATATCATTTGTTTGTATTTACAAACATGACGTGGAAGTTCTCCCTTGATTTTTTCTCTTTTGCCTTTTCAATTTCTCCGTCTACAGCTTTTTCCTCAATCTCACCTTTTCCTTGCCAATCTCTGGTGAGGAAACCCGGTTTTGACCTACTGAATTTCCCATAGTTTGGATCTTGCTATTGGACCCCTCTACTGAGGTTCCCATGTTCATTTGTGTCTATGTTCTTCTAAGCTGGTACCTGGATCTGGAGCAGTACTGTCCAAAAATGGTAGCCACTAGCTACATGTGGCAACTGCACACTCAAAATGTGGCCAGTCCAAATTGAGATGTGCTGAGAGTATAAAATTTACACTATTTTGCAAAAAACAATATGTAATATTTCATTAATACTTTTCATGTTGATTGTGTGTTGAAATAATATTTGGGTATATTTGGGTTAAGTTAAATTTACTAAAAATGATTTCTACCTGGTTCTTTTTATTCTTTATAATGTGGTTACTAGAAGTTTACAAAAAAAATATATGGCTTACATTATATTTCTGTTGCAATGATCTTAGAGCCTTAATCAGATTCTCATTTTACTTTATTTTATTATTTTTGGCAATACTGCTTCATAACTAGTACTGTGTTCTTTTACCAGGAAGCACACACATAAGGTCCGGTTATCCCTTTTTGTGACACCAGCAGTGACTGGTACTCTATGCCTAGGTGCCTTGATTGATCAGAATTTGCAAAACAAGTTCTAACATGATCCATCACCTGTAACCATTAGTGGGAAACTACAAAGAGAAACGTTTGCCATCCATTGGTGCAAGTTCTAGAGAAGTGGTAGGATTAATGCTTCTTCCTTTATCTTTATTATCCAGCTTTTAAAGTAAAGATAAAATAGTTTTCTTGGTATCATTATGAACTTATAGGTTTAAAACATTTGATGTATTTCAATGCAATACTATATTATTCTCATTGGTGTTAAAAATTCACCTTAATTATCACTAAAACAAAAATATGCAAACTGACCTGAAGTTTTATCACCAGATGATAACTGACCCACTGCTGGACTGGGTCCTGAAGGCTTCAGGGAATTTATCAGAGACCCCTGGAGGACCACATAAGAAAAATGTTCATGTTAAAATCATAAATCAAGCAAGCATGAATACTTTAATTACAAAAAAAAAAAAAAAAGAAAAAAGGCAGAAAGAAACCAAAGTTTCAATTTAACTCATTATGTCCCAGGTTTTTTAACTATGCAAATATTTCAGTGAAATTGATACAAGTGAGTTAAATAGATTGGAAATCATAATCTAGAGCTTATAAATCCTTTATGTATATTTCCATATATATGAAAAAAAAAGAGACATGTTTTCAAATGCTCTATAAACACTCATCTATTACTTTCCTCTAAAGAACAGAACTCTAAAAACAACATTTATTTCTAAAGTTGCTGTGATTTGGGGGTGGGGGTGGTACTCGGACTTGAACTCAGGGACACTCAACCACTGAGCCACATTCCCAACCCTATTTTGTATTTTATTTAGATAAAGATGGGGTCTCACTGAGTTGCTTGGCACCTTGCCATTGATGAGGAGGTTTTTGAACTCATGATCCTCCTGCCTCAGCCTCCCAAGCTGCTGTGATTACAGTGTGCACCACTACACCCAGAATAAGTGGTATTTTTGTCCCTATTCAATTTAAATTTTTCTAGGTACCCTACCCTGGGGAGGATGGGACTTAACAGATTAAGTCAACCACCTATAAGATTACATGGGAACACAGAAAGAGGACTAATGGGTATGCTCTAGGAGGCAGTCTACCCTGGCTAGCTGTAGTTACTTCCTTGTGCTTGCACAGAGCTTGGCACATAAAAGGTACTTGAGTATTTGGTGGACAAATGAATGCATAAGCAAATGAAGGAAATGGTTTAGCTACCAGTGAATTTACATGCAAAACTATCTGAGTTCTCACCTACAGCCCATGCTCCAAAACTTATGTGTCATGATTTACCCCTCACCATGTGTCCTCCAGGGTGAATGCAAACACACCCCCAGAATACTAAATGCTAACTGCGCATTTTTCTGTCATGGCAGACTGAGGAATAGGGACGTCTGAGAACTCACAAAGGCAAGTTCTGATATCCAGAATTGTGATTGCAGAGATAGATGTTAAGAGTGATGAAGAAACCAGGATTCCTTGGGAAAAGTTTCAGAGAGAGAGGCTGATCTGCCTACCACCCATCTCCTATTATTTCCTTAGATTGTTTAACTGTTTACAGTGTAACCTGTTCTGTAGGAGACATTGTTTATTGGTTAAACACCCAAAGCTAGACATAACATCACTGAAAATACGAAACTTCTGAAAAACACTGCAGGAGAAAACCAGACAGCCTACACCCAGACACTGTCCCTGAGCTGAGGCTGAAAGGAGCAGTGAGATAGCACAACAGGCAGCAGTCAGCAGCCATAGGTCCCAGCTCTGGTTCCACCAGTCACTAACTGGGTGAGCTTAAGCTGCTGCCTCAGTGGGACATATCTAAACACCTACTGCACAGAACAGCTGTATATGGTAAATGAGATGTTAAGTGAAAGTAAACTACAAACCAAAACACCTCATCCAAACATATGATATTAGAATTACAACCCAAGATTACTAGTGCAGAATGTCAGATCGCCCCACTGAGACAGCATTAAGACCTAACCAATTGCTCTGGTAAACTACGTGAAGACTGTCGTAAGTTGCAGAAAAAGGATCACAGATCTTTATCAGACTGTGGCTCATTTAAACTGAGTCAGAACAATCTTCAGTTACAAAGACAGACATTCATGACTGCTAAAGTAAAAATCAGTTAAGTTACCTGCTTGGCTTGGCTGGCAGATACTGGGGTTAACCCTGGGTGGGGTGTTTTGGCTGTGGAGTATGGCACTGAAGAACTGAAAAACACAAAGATACATTCAAAGAGGCAGGTCTGGGTGGAAGTCACATTCATCCTTGAACCAACATTCTGTCCAATACACCAATTTTGGGTAGAATACAGATGTCTGGGATCCCAACCAAACTCATCTGACATTTTGTTGACTGAAGAATAAATTTTTTAAATGAAATCTGGATTTGTAGCATAAAAGGCAAAGCAGTGACCTTAAAACTTATTTCCTTCCTGTCATTCTAAGAAAATAATTTTCAACTATTGAGCACTAGATCTTTTTCTTATCTAGAGGGGGACCCCTCCCTCTTTTTGACCTCCTCCCATTCTAGACCATGTTGGGAATTCCTGATACTCTTTTCCAAACCTGGAAAAATGTTCAACAGGATCTATGGAATATATAGGTGCTCAAAGATGCTATCCAAAGAGAAAATCTAGCTTCTCACAGCAGCTATCCCCGAGAGCGCAGGCCCCATGGGTCAGCATATAAGGGAGTCAACGGTGCCACTGTTTCATTTCCAGCCTGCACTTTGATCCAGTATGAAAAGTGCACCCCTACCTGCAGAAAGCCTTCCTGTCACTATCCTTTATTAACCCTGGCATTGTGTGCTGGGAACTCTTATTTCATTAAGTGTTTGTGTCACCAGGTGGAAAAAAATCACCTGTCAATGCAACAGCATTGGAGAAATGCCTCCTGGGGACAATTTTTTCAATCCATCGATCTGTCCTCCACCCAATGCTACTGTGACTGAAATGTATAACAGTAATAGCTGTAGGATCTGGTTTCATTTTTTAGAACTCTTCCCAGATTTAGGAAGGATTATTAAAAATTTTCTAGCAAAAAGTTAACTTGGAAGAGGAATGACAGGCTGATGCCTCATGAAGAAAATTATCCAACAACTTAATCACGTCAGGATTCTATGCTGGAAAAACACAGAAACCTTCCAAACAGACTTTATTAGATTGAAAGAAGAAAAATACACTTATTTTCAATGAAACAAAATCTGTTTCGACTAAAGCTAGAAGAACCTGTAAATGTGTATCTCTCTGGAGGAATACATCCTTGTTGCCCTGAGATGTTTCGCCAAGCAGGCGCACAGACCCAGTGCTCTCCCCTCACCTCTGCTTATCTCCAATGGAGAAATGGAATGCGCAAGCAAGACGGCTGGGACCCAGAGATCCCTGGGTGGACACGGCAGACTTGCTAAGAGAAATAGTTTGAGCCCATGAGAATCACAGGGAAGTGAAACTCTTTTAAGCTTTCTCAATTGACAAACAAAAGAAAACTAGGAATAAAAATAAACGCAGCAATGAATCCAAATCTTGGAAAAAAATTTATATCCCAAATTTGGTTACCATATGAGAATAAATTAAATGATGCACTCAGTATAATTACTGTTCTATTTACTTGTGACAATGTTATACATCTCCTGGGTATCCCAAATCCCCAAACACACACCATTAATGATTCACAGTACCTACATACCAGGCCATGTGACACCCCTACAGAAAAATTCAGTCAATAAACCAAAAATCTTACCATGTTCCAAAAGGGCGAACAGAAAAGAATAGCAGGCTCCCAAATAAATACACTCAATATTTGTGCACCGTGAGCTAACACATGGAAATCAACAGCTAGAGGCTCACAAGATGTTAAAGCCAATCCAGATGACTGTGTCTTAGAAGGCTGCATCCTACCTTCTAGCACGACAGACCTAAAGGACACCAGCAACTCATCCTGAAACTCTGTTCCACGCCTGAAAACAAAAACCAAAGGACTACAAGCAGAAAATAGCACAATCACAAAAGAGAGATGTTAAGCTGTGAAGCAGTAAAATGTTGCCTAGGCCCTTTCTCTGTGGCCCTTTAAGCTTTAAGAAACTTTAACAGGGGCTGGGGTTGTGGCTCAGCAGTAGAGCGCTTGCCTCGCACCTGCGAGACCCTGGGTTTGGTCCTCAGCACCACATAAAAATATATGAATAAAATAAAGGTATTGTGTCCAACTACAACTAAAAAAAAAAAAAGAAACTTTAACAAGGTAAAATTCATTCCATTGTGGTGAAAAGGGCCAACTGCTCACTCTTTTCACCTGTTTCACCATTTTTAAGGACTTAAAAAAATGAGAGACCTGGTTATGTTTTATTTTGGTAAATCTTCATCATTATTGCAAGTATTGCTTGTGTATATAACAGAGCAGATCTAAACTGTGCAAGCCACTAAAGTGAATTATTTAAGAATAATGAATTTTAGGGTAGTAATTTAAAAGCAAGTAAGTAAACAGGACAACTTATCAAAAGTAACTGAAGAGGGGGCTGGGGATGTGGCTCCAGCGGTAGCGCGTTGACCTGGCATGCGCGCGGCGCTGGGTTCGATTCTCAGCACCACATACAAATTAAAAAAATAAATAAATAAAAATGTTGTGTCCACCGAAAACTAAAAAAATAAATATTAAAAAAAAAAATGTCACTGAAGAGGACTGGGGCTGTGGCTCAGTGGTAGAGCGCTTGCCTGGCATGTATGGGGCACTAGGTTTGAGCCTCAGCACCACATATAAACAAATAAAATAAAGGTATTGCGTCCATCTACAACTAAAAATATTTTAAAAACAAAACAAAAATTTGAAGAAACAAACTCAGAGGGAAAAAGAGAAAACATTTCTATTTCTGTTAATGGAAAACAATTCATTCTTGGGGGACACTGAAGTCCATCAATGAAGCTATAATGGCCAACTATGGTCCCCACTGGTAAACTAATTATATTGTTGAGGATTCAAATATTATCCAAAAATCTGTTAAATCAAACTGCAGGTCCTGCATAAAGGTCAAGATGTGAAATAACCTGGATAATTTAAGTTAGAACTGAAGTTGGAGCTTCCAAAAGACTCATGTGAAATATGAAAATAGGATTTTACAGGAAAAAGTTTAATAACATGGAAAACATAAACAATTGTATTTCATGATTAAGATGAAGGAGTTACAAAGCAGCATGTATCCAAATTTTACTTTAAAAAGATACATTTTCACAGAAAAAAAGATTTAAAAATACGCAAATAGTGATTATACATTTGTAGTATGAATAAAGGCGACTTTAGTTTTGTTGTTCTTAACTGTTCTTTAGTAAAGCCTAGAATGAGCATTTGTAATAAGAAAAATAAAGTTTTTTTTTTTTTAACTGTTGGGTCATTATTACAATTATTTTAAAAGTCAAGCAGCATCCTTAAATCAGTGAAAGGAAAAAAAAGTCATCCTAGAATTCTTTACCCAGTGAAAGCAACTTTCAAACACAACAGAAAAGGCAAAATAAAGCCTACAGCAGACATACAAAACCTAGAAATTCAGAATTCAGAAGAAATACTAAAGGAAGTCCTTTGTCAAGCAGACAGAAAATAGTATTAGATAGAAACCAAGGACTAAAAAGGAATGAAGAACATAGTAAATACATGGATAAGAAATACATTTTCTTCTTATTTAAAGTCATTTAAAAGAGAATCAACTCTTTATAACAAATGATAGGGTTTATAACACAGGAGGAAGTAAAATGTACCACAGCAGCACAAAGGAGAAGGGAGAAGTCCCAGAACACTGCTGTGAGAGTCTCACATCCTCTCTAGCAGTAGTATAACATCACCTGAAGACATAGTACAATAAGCTAAAGACGTAGCCTATGAGCCTAAACCAACTACTTAAAGGTATAGTCAGTAAGGCAACAAAAACGATCAAATAGAATCATTAAAAAAAAAAAATAGTCAATTCAAAGGAAGGTATAGAGAAAAATGAAACAAAGAAGAAGTTGGACAAATAGAAAACAATCAGTAGTACATGGTGGATTTAAACCCAAACATGCTGATAATCACTCCATTGTACTTAAATGCAAAGTTAGACTACTTGATGGACTAAAATTTGCCACCTAAAAATTAATCAATTTACAGTTTAGAGTTCAGTAGTAGTAAGTATATTCACACTGTTGTGCTATAAGAAACCCATTTTAAATATAAAGACACAAAATAAATCCAAAAAACAGAATGAAAAAAGATATACCATGTTAACACTACACAAAGGAAGATGGAGTGGAAGTACTAACATGGAACAAAAAAGATTTCTAAGCAATTCATCTTCCAGGGATGAAGAGCATCATTTTGTAATAACTAGCTCAGTTCATCAAAGAACACAGAGTCCTAAATGTTCATGCAACTAAAAATTTCAAAACATGACAACAAAATGCCAACAAGGAAAACAGGAAAATTCACAAAATGCCAACATCACTCTCTTACTTGATAGGACAAGTATTAAGAATGTAGAAGACCCAAACACCTGAGAACCAGCTTAACCTGATCAGCATCTACAGAACACTCCCACCACCAGCAGGTAGAACCCAGGCTCTCTGGGAGTGTGCAGGGAGCATCACCATGAAGGATGAGGCCCTGTGGAAGAGACTGGGAATCCCAAGCCCATCCAGTCCCACTAGTAAATTCAACCCAACATTTAAGGATGAAATACCAAATCTACATAGACACTTTCAGGAAATTGAAGAGAAGAACACTTCCTAATTCATTCTGTAAGAAAAGCGTTACTCTGACAAAGACTCAACAAAGACATTAGAAAAAAAAAATACTATTATAGACTAATATTCCTCATTAAGGTAGAGGCAAACACTCTTAAAATTTGAGCAAACCGTGTTCATTCATACACAAAAAAGGCAGTATATCATTACTGGTTTAACATCAAAGACCAATCAATGTGGCAAGGATGCCAGGCCACATTCAAAAGACTGGAATTTGACCCCTACCTCATACCACTTACAGAACTTAATTGGATTAAAGGCCTAAATGTAAGAGCTGAAAATTAAAAACTCTTAAAGAGCAGTCTGGGGTTGTGCTTCAGTGGGAGAGAGCCTGCCTAACACCTGTGAGGCACCGAGTTTGATCCTCAGCACCACATGAAAAATAAATAAATAAAAAACAAAGGTTAAAAAAAACAAACTCTTAATTTAAAAGATAATACTGGTGTCAGGTGTGAATCTTACAACTGTGGATTAGGTAACAGTTTCTTAAATGTGACACCTGAAGCACGAGCAACAAGAGAAAAAATAGATGAGACTTGATCAAAATGAAAAATTTGTGTCAAAGGATGTATCAAGAAAGTGAAAGACAACCCAAAGAATGGGAGAAAATATTTGTAAATTATACATCTGATAAGAGATGGGAATCCAAACTGTATTTAAAAAAAATACAATAAAAGAAAAATAACTCAATTTCAAAACCAGCAAAGAAGAAATCTAGCTGCAGTGGCACATGTTTATAGTCCCAGTGACTCGGGAAGCAAAAACAGGACAATTGCAAGTTTGAGGTCAGCCTAGGCAACTTAGTAGGCAGCTTAGTGGTAGAGCCTCCCTGGGTCCAATCCCTAGTATCACCTAAACAACAACAACAACAATAAACTAACTAGACATTTCTCCAAAAAAGGAACAAATGGTGAATAAGCATGAAAAGGCGCTCAGCATCATCAGCCATGAGTACAATGCAAATCAAAACCATAATGTGGGGCTGGGGATATAGCTAAGTGGGTAGAGTGCTTGTCTAGCATGTGCAAGGCGCTGGGTTCAATCCCAGCACCACATAAAAATAAATAATGAAAAATAAAGGTATTGTGTCCAACTACACCTAAAAAATAAATATTAAAAAAAATAAGTAAAGATATTGTGTCCGTGTACAACTAAAAACAAAACAAAATAAAAACATAATGTGACCCAGCAGCTCAGGAGGCTGAGGGAGGAGGATGACAAGTTCAGAGCCAGCCTCAGCAAAGGCAACTCAGTGAGACCCTGTCTCTAAATACAAAATAGGGATGGGGATGTGGCTCAGTGGTTGAGTGCCCTGAGTTCAATCCCTGGTACTCCAAAACAAAACAAAACACCACAATGTGAGTGGAGATATAGCTAATGCAGTGGCAGAGTGCTTGCCTAGCATTCGTGAGGCTCTGGGTTCAAGCCCTTGTATCACAATGAATGAAATTAAAAAATTAAAAACAAAACTACAATGTGAATAAGCAACCACTTCATATCTTTGAGGATGACTGTAATTAAAAAAAATAGTCAATAACAGGTGTTGGTGGAGATGTGGAGAAACTGGAGCCCCATAAATACTCTGTTGGGAATACAAACTGTACAGGAGCTTGTAAAACAACGCAAAAAGGTAAAAATAAAATTACCACATGAGCAAGTCATGATGGTGCATACCTGTAATCCCAGCCCCTCAGGAGGCTGAGGCAGAAGGATCACAAGTTCAAAGCCAGACTAAGCAACCTAGCAAAGCCCTAAGCAATTTAGCAAGACCTTGTCTCAAAATAAAAAATAAAAAGGGCTGGGGATGTGGGTTAGTGATTAAGCGCCCCTGGGTTCAATCCCTGGTACCAAAACACAAAATAAAAAATTACCATATGATCTAGCAATTCCACCCCTAAATGTATACCCCAAAGAATGGAAAGCAGGGTCTCAAGACACTCTGTCCAGCAATGTATTCCCCAACCTTTTAACCTGTGCTCCCTTCCAGCTCTGGCTACCAAAGGCCTCCTGGCTCATTAGGAACCTCCCAGACATGCCTGCTATAGACCCTGTGCTTGGGGCTTTCCGCACTCCACTATTCAAGGGACCTGCTCTTGGGCTCTTCAGTCTTCACCCAAATGTCCCCTCCTGGGAGGACTGCCTTGGACACCCTATTAAAACTGTTTTAACCCATTCCCAGACACTTCCTGAGCCCTTCCCCCACATTAATTTTCTCCACTGCGCCCATCACCACCTCACATATTACATAGTTTGCTTATTTATTCTTCTTATTGTCTGTCTCCAGGAGTGTTTGGCCTGCTTCGTTACTTCTCTCCACTCTCTGCCTAGCAGTTTCTGGTCATTCTTCACATTTCCACGGAAGCATCTTTTCCTTACCTAGCTCCTTCCCAGCCCAGACTCACTTGGCTGCCCTATTCTGCTTTCCTAGTACTTCATGGGACCTTAAGCCATCACAACTAAGGAGTCATGCGACTGTAGCTCCCTGGTTGTCTTCTTGCTGGACCGTCAGTGCTGTGTGAGGATTCAGCAGTTCCCCCGTCCCCTCCCGTTTCCCTAATCTCAGAGCATCTGAAGAAGTGAGAGCTTGAGCCCTACAGAGGTGTCTGAAGAGCCATGGATTTGTACAGATAAACACTCATCCACTAAATGGGAGGGCTGGTCAACAAACACAATGAAACCAAGGAAGACGAAATAGACTGAAGCAGAAATTCGCAAACTCATCCTGTAGTAAATATCTAAGATACCACTTAGAAAAAGTTGAATGCAAAATACTTAAAATACACATGAGAAACTACTGCGGCATAGAATCTGAAAAGTAATTTTACAATGGACATGTTTCCTTCCCAGTCTTTCCTATGGGGGGAACATATAAATAAAAATTTCAGTTATCAACAATTATTGAATAAATGGTTATTAAAAGAACTCTTTTAGGCAATGCTGAGCATGTAAATTAAATAATATACCACAGTTCAAGTCTATGGAGAGAAGAAGATAAAATTCAAGATTCTTCAACGTTTGTGTTTTATTTTTCTTGTCAGAAAAGAACAAACACAGGGCTAGGGCTGGAGCTCAGTGGTAGAGCGCTCGCCTAGCATGTGCGAGGCCCTGGGTTCAATCCTCAGAACTATATAAAATGAATAAATAAAATAAAGGTATTGTGCCCAACTACAACTAAAAAATAAAATATATTAAAAAAAAAAAAAAGAAAGAAAGAAAGAAAAAGAGCAAACGCAGAAGTATCTCTTGAACAAAGTCCTTATCAAAGATCAGCTCAGATGAGCACTGGCGGGAGACAGAGCCCAAGAAATGTGGGAGTACCAGCACCATGGTTAGTGGAGAACACCTCAGGGACACCAGGTCAGGCTTCTTCCCCCATGCACTGCACCTCCCTGGCCTGGTACACTGGCTCTCACGGCTGTTCCCTCTGCCTTCTCTACAGTGGGAATCTAGCTAGAGTTTCCCAGGCTGACACACAGTGCTCGCTCGGACACATACACACGCTCGCGCGCACTCTCTCTCTCTCTCTCTCTCTCTCTCAAAGGTTCACAACCACCACAAATACTACTTTGATCTCGAAAGCATTCCAAGGCTTCAAGGTCACTACTAGATAGAAAAGAGGGTAGGCTTGTTTTTTTGCCTGCTATTACGGCCCTGAGATAACTAAAAAATTCCTGGAATAGGCAGTCGTGATAAACAAATCATCATAGAGAAAAGAGAAGGCCAACTCTCTGGAAAAGCAGCACCACTCAACCAAGCAAAAACAGTTGTGGACAGGTCTGCTCCGTCGGGGTGGCAGAGGGTGGGCATGCTGGAGAGACCACAGTACCTGTGGCTGCTCTTCTTGCTCCTGGGCTAATTGTGCGTGCTAGACACTAACTCCCTGAAAGACACTGATACTCATGACCCCCACGTTCAAACTGAGGAAATGTCCTTCAACTTTTCCCCATGGTACACGAGAGGCTGGCTGGTCTAAAGGATTAGGGAATGAAGCAGGACACAGGTATGTACCACGAACTACGCTGCCCAGAAGAGTAGCATGAGGTCTACCAAACACAGCTGCTGGCTTTTAAAACACTGTTTCTTCATATAAAAGGGAACCAAAGAACAGTAATGCTTGGAGAGAGGAGGTGAAGTGAGGAAGGAAGAATCTTAAATCACCAGTCTTCAGAACCAGGTGACAGCAGTAGGCCTGAAGTGTCAACTCTGGATCCCTGAGAACATTAAAAAACCAAACAAACTGCACACCTGACCTAGCAGCCCAGTGGTATGCCATGCAGACTTACACAGCCCACAGCAAGCTGAGTATACCAAGAGGGCCCTGAAAGGCTTACGAGGTGACTGTTCCTGGCAAGGTGCAGGGAAAACCTCCTAGAAATCAACTGTGGAGGCAGCAGGGCTGTCTCCATCCCACTAGAATCCGCTGTGGGGAAGTGGGAAAGCCACACGGCGGCAGCACTGCTGCACCCTGCAGGCAGCTCCCCTCCACCCCAGACAGACTGGCTTGAACACACCCAAACGCTACAACATACCCCATGGCTGCAGCAGAGGACGCAGGATTATTCTTCAATTCCTGCACATTCACCACTTGAGGGACATTCTTCAGAGTTGATTCAGTCAAAGTACTCACAGCTATGTAAATGGAGAATAGAAAGGACCAGATTAACTCCAGTAAAGTATCAAAAATTCTAGCCACATAGAAATGAATAACCAGGACATGACCTGGAGCCAACTGCAACTTTATTACATGAGGAAATCTACTCAGCGGTGTACTGAACAGGACAGCTGGCCTGCTCCATTAACCAAGGCCATGAAACCAGGTTTTCTGGGATTTAACTAAACGTACCAGTGCAGGGCAAAAATTTCCTTGGCCTGCCTTCCTCCAGCAGAGCAGAGGTACCTGCTATATTACTGGCTCATCCTGGAAAAGGGCCAGCGGATGAGCAGCATCCAGACTTGGGCTTTCTGCCCTCCATCCATTGGTCCCTCCTCACCATGGGCTTACTGTGTGCCAGGCACTGTTGAGTGCTGATCACAAAAGCTATCAAAACTACCACTTCTTCTCTAATAGGGTTCATGGCTTAGTGAGGCAGACAGACCAACACAATAAAATGTGGAAAATGGAGCTTGGGCTGAACGGGGGAGAAGGCCAGAGGCCTGAACCAAGGCAACAGGGGTGTTCGACATTTGCTTACCTACCTTATCTACCTCACCAGCTTTTACCCCTCCTTTTATCTTCTAACTTTAAACTGTATTCCCAAAGACTTAATGGCATTCTGTAATTAATCATCAGGAAAGCCTCAGCAAAGCTCCAGGTTCTCTTCGGACTACACCCTGGACAAATGTGAGAGCTGCGTCCCAGGCAGAGTTATTTTCTTCCTCAGACAAGTGACCAAGATTGTGCTGCCTATGACTGCAGAAATTTCATCCTTTACCTTCAGAGGTGCCTACACCTTAGAAAATTTTGCTTCCAACATAAAAATGGAGATCATACCACCTCTTGCGGAGAATACAACATTCCTAAATCCTGGCAGATTTTAAGCTTACAAACAATCCACTCGATCAGCAGGGTCTGGGGCCTGATCAGCACAATGCTGTGATTCTGCTTGGTCCACATAATAAAGAGAAACATAAGAAATTATATTTCTAAAAGCTCAAAGATAGCTTAGAAAGCTATCTTCTGACTCTTACTTTTCAATATCTATTTCAGGAGCCTTAAAAGGGTTTTATTTAATATTTGTACTTCTCTTAGAAATATTCTATCACTGTTTAATACTAATTTTTTGCCTATATCAACCCACCATGTCTTTTTAATCTTAAAATAAGAATATTTGGTTTTTATCAGTTGGCCAACCCTGGCACAACCGAAACCTTGGGCTGGATAAGCCTGTTGTGGGAGAATCCTATGTACTTAAAGATTTTCTGTAGCCTTCCCAGCTGCTACTCACTAAATGCCAGCACCACCACCAACTGTTTTAAGAGGTGGGGAGTTGGGCGAGAGCACCAGTTGAGAACCATTGCCCTACAAAATTGATAACTAGTGATAACTATTGTCTTTGCAGCCAAGTACCCAAACTGTTAAATCCTAATACAGAAAATTTTGGACAGCTGCAAACTAAACGTCGAGCTGACAAAATGTCGGAACTCATTAGAGTCTCCGTACATGGAGGCCCACCCCACAAGGCTGAGGAGAACTGTCTGAAAGCAAGAGCCCAGGGCTGGAGTCAGGTTCTGCCGTCAATTGGTCGGGTTACCATTGCTTCTCTGAATCTCACACTACTGAAACTCGAGGAGGGCACACTAACACATACTGTCCCGGGTGGCTGGGATCCTCCATACACTGTGAGATGGAGTTAATGTTATTAAAGGTCTAATTTCAGAGATTTAATTTTAGGGCTCAAAGCAGACATCATTCAAAAACAGGGAATATCAACATCATCAAAACAGCCACTGATGTCCCATTCAACTCACTGGTGTAGATCCAGTACCTCTCCTTAAGAGGAAAAATATTTCAGAGCTAGTCTCTGCCTTCTGGGTGCTCCCTGCCCACAAGGGGCAAGGACAACACCTGAAACTTCTCTGAAGGGCAGCAAAAAGAGCCAGGGGTCAGATGGTGTCCTGTGACCCGCCTGCTCCCTGGGCCTGCAACTCAGACAGCTCATCATCAGTCTCCCACATGCTGTTGTGCAGTGTCTACCTGGTGCTTGATTGGCCATCTGCCGCCTCAAGGCTGCAGCAGCAGCGGCCTGGGGAGCTGCCACAGTGTGGGAAGGGCCAGGTGCGCCATGCTTCACGGTTTTCGTAGCCAGCATTGTGCTGTCAGCCCCTTGAGGAATAATTTTGCTACAAGACGTAGACACTGAGGGGAAGAGAAAAATTAAGCAAGAAGTAGGTCAGAGAAGAGGCACATACAAAAGTTAAAATGGTAAATTCTCCATGCTAGGCTGCAGGGAAAATGTTAACACTAAAAATTCTTAAGCATTAACATAGGAAAGTACCAGTAAACTGACAGGCTGGCAACCTGAATCATTCCAACACAGGTGCAGTTTGCCTGCGCACTTCTATAACGGGCTAAAATAATTTGCACCAACATTCCCTGACACCGATGGAGAGGTCACTTTCATGCTAGTGTAGATCAGTTCCCTAATCTCCTCTCATAAAATCTGGCCATTTCAGCCCCTTCAGCTCACATCTGTTCTCCACCAGAAGTCACCTCAATGCGGAGGAGTACTGACACTGATACCCAGCTCTAGCTCCTTTATTCGGTAGCAACCTAATGGGGAGGTTTCCTTTCTCACTATTAACTTACTCAAGGGTCCCATCCCCGCAGGTGAGGAACCATGAAGCAGGTGAGATTTAGCAAAAGGTGTCGCCTGGGGGAGGAGACCAGGCTGGATGGAAGGAGTGCGGACAACAGGGGCATGCCGAGGGACCTGGATCACCGCCTCCTCGTCTTTGCAGGATGCCCGGGCATCTTCACTCTCCAGAGACTGGGAGACAGATGACGTCGAGCTTACTTCATCCAAGTCCTCATAGTATCTCTGAGACAGGAAGGCGGACCGAGACAGGCTGGCTACAGAAGCCCCAACAAAATACAATTCAGACAACTCAAAACAAGCCCAAAAGCTGTGTCATTTTCACTGTCAATAGACACATATCCAATTTGTAAAATGACTTAATTATGATGTATTTTAAGTGGAAATAGCTATTGTCAAATGCAAAGAAAGACAGTTCTGGGTCTTTGATCAAAAGGAGCTTCGAACAGGGATGGGAACAGAAAAGACTATAGAATGACCTGGACATAACTTTCCTATGTTCACACACGGATACAACACATTGTGCACAATCACAAGGATGGGATCCTAATTATACTCCATGCATGTATAATATGTCAAAATACACTCTTACTTGGGGCTGGGGTTGTGGCTCAATGGTAGAGCGCTTGCCTGGCACTTGTGAGGCACTGGGTTCGATCCTCAGCAGCACATTAGAAGTAAATAAATAAAATAAAGGCATTGTGTCCATCTACAACTAAAAAATTTTTTTAAAAAATCTAAAAAACAAAATAAAAAAAATACACTCTACAATCATGTATATCTAAAAAGGACAAATAAATAAATAAATAAAAGTATTTGTGCAAAGTTTAAAAAAAAAGTTTTAAAAAACTATGTTTGACAAGCACATCCTGACTATGAAACAAAAGCATGTGAAAAAGAGAATTTCTGCTGGTGGAAAAACAAAAGACCTTGAAGTCCTCACCCACAGAAAAATAACATCAGAAAAGTAAACAAACAAGCTTCCAGGGCAGGGTGAACGGTCACACCACTGCTGTGCTTTCCAACAATAACCTTCCAAGAACAGGCTTCATGGAAGCTGGGAAGCATAAAGTGGCCTTGGTCCTGGGTGTCTCAAATGTTTCCAGATAAACACAGGATTCTTCTGACTCAGTGTATTAAGCATACACAACCTAATCCTGGCCTTCTCTGGTTTTCTCTCCCCCTTTTAAAAACTATAAAGTAAGGCTTTGTGCCACATTACTTTCTATCATGAATTTCAGAGCAGGCTCCTGCCTGTATAGTGAAAAGTACCAAAAACAAATGCGGAGCCTTTTCTCCTCCCCAATGTTATTCAAAGCAACTTCGCTCAGTTTCAACTTATCTGTCCTGTAGGCACACCACTTTGCAAGATCTCGATACCACCATATAAATGTAACATAAAGAAATGTAGCTAAAAATCAACAGCAGGTACAAGGGCTGGACTGTCCAATTTGGCAACCACTAGCCATCTGTAGCTATTTAAATCTAAGGTAGTTAGAGGTAAACAAAGGAAAACTTACACCACTCAGCTACACCACCCATACTTCAAGTGTTCAAAAGCCTCATGCAGCCAGAGGACACTGTTTTGGACAGCAGATAACTTTTAAGCAATCACAGAAAATTCTACTGGATAGTAGTGTGCTAGAGTATTTTGAGGCAAATCAAAACACAGCAGGGTCACTTAGCAACTCCACCCATAGCCACCAGCACGACCAGGAAATCACAGTTAACGTTCACTGAGAACTTACTTGGTGCCAGGTGCTATGCACAGCATCGACATGCATTACCCCATTTAATTATCAGTTATCCTATAAATTAAAAATTGCTATTGTCTGAATTGATAGTTATAAGGTAAAGTAACTTCTACAAAGTCACAAACCTAGTAAATGTAGAGTGAGAATTCAAACCACTATGTACCTTACTTCAAAGACCACAATCTGATTTAACAATCTGTTACCTCCCACTGAACCCCATGCCAGACAGAATTTTGACACCATGACTTTTTATCCCCTAGTGCCACATAGTTATGTGTGGTGGTGATGACAGAAGGGAATCTGCAGATAAGATCAACAGTCTGTTGACCTTACAACAAGGAGCTGATCCTTGATCATCCAGGTGGGCCCATGTAAAATCCCATGAACTCAAAGGCCAAAAAGAGTTGGGTGTGGTATTGTATACCGGTAATCCCAGTGACATGGGAGGCCAAGGCAGGAGGATTGCAAGCTCAAGGTCAGCCTTAGCAACTTAGTGTCTCAAAAGAAAAATTAAAAAGGGCTGGGGGTGTAGCTCAGTGGTAAAGGGCCAGCCTAGCATTTGCAAGGCCCTAGGTTTGATCCCCATTACCATCAAAAAGGAAAGAAGACGATGACTTACAAATAACAGGGGCGAGGAGCACACGTAGAGAAGACAGAGACCTCATCTTCCAGGTGCAGGGAACCAACTCTGCCAACAACCTTAAGGAGCCTGGAAGCCACATCCTTCTCAGAGCCCCAGTAAAAGCCCAGTGCAGCCAACACTCAAGAGGACAGCCTCTGTGCCTCAAGCAGAGGACCCAGCAGAGCCACACAGTGTCCAGACTTCTGCCTCAAAGCTGCAAGACAGCAGGTGCTGTCTGAAGCCTCTATGACAATGTTATGGCATCCACAATAAAAAAATACAATTCACATTCTTTGGGGCCCCACCACTCTCCATCATTTCTCTGAACTCCTAGAGTTCAGGAGTTGGTAATGACAGAAATTTCCTGAGAAATGGGTAGAAAGCAGAGCCAGCACAACTATGTGACTCACAAGTTGCTACAGCGGGGGTGGGGGAAGGAGGCGGCGGCAAGAAATCTGCTGATCATCTCAGTGAAGAATATTCCTTCTGAGATCAAGGTAAGGACACCCACTCACCACTTCTAATGGATGCTAGAATGGATGTTCTAACCAGTGAAATAAGAAAATCAAATGACCGGGAGGGCAGAAAGAAAAATGCTGGCATATATGGAGGATGTAATTATTTCCATAGCTACAGGTCTAAGAAATAGCTTCAGACATATTACTAGAACAAATGAGTTTTGCCAGGTTGCTGGCTACGAAGTCAATATCCAAAAATAAAATGTATTTCTGCATACTGTGCCCAACATAAAACATAAACTTAATGAAAGAATATATCCACCATCATAAGAGTGCAAAAAATTAAATTCTCAGCAATAAATCTAACAAAAGATGGGCATACCTCCCATGCAGAAAACTTATTAAGAATTAAAGACCCAAAGAAACAAATGTGTACCATGTTCAAAAAAGGAAAAGGCACACCATTCTGCAAATGTCAATTCGCTAAGTGACCCACAGATTCATACAATCCCAAAATCTCAACTTTTCTTTGAAGGCTCTAGGAAGTTGACTCTCTCCCCATCATTTTTTCAATGTGGTAAAACATAAGACATAAAGTTTACCCTTAACAGTCTAGTGATGTTAAAATGTATTCATAATACTGTGCAAACATCACCACCACCATCTCCAGAACTCTTCTCATCTTTCCAAACTGAAGCTCGGTCCCCATTAAACACTAACTCCCCTTCCTGCCCTCCAGCCCTTGGCAGTGCTTTTCTACTCCCTGCTACAATGGTCTGGCCTACACACGGAGGCAGAATCTTAAAAGGCAGCTCTAATATTAATATGAAAATGTAAAGTTCCAAGAAGAGCCAAAACGCTCTAGATCGGGGCCAGCAAACTACAACCATGGGATGGCAGTCTTGCTCCGTGAGGCCTGACTGACCCGCAGGCCCCTTTCCTTACACAATGTGGCTGCTTTCCCTTTACAGCGGCAGAACTGAGGAGGTGTAACAGAAACCCCTGGGCCCGTACCCGGTCATCTACAAAAATGTCTGCCAATCCTGCTCTAGATTGGGGCACTTTCTGAGATAATGATGAAATGTCCTGCATCTGTCACCACAGTAGCCACCAGTCTCATGCACCCAATGAGCTCTTGAAACGTGGCTACCAGGATTGCGGAACTGAATTTTTAATTTAACGTAAATTAACTTCAATTTAAACAGGGTACTAGATTGGACAGCACAGCTCAAGAATCTAGGAAACAAACAGTACTCAGATTTATTTTAGCATTTGTTAATTAAGACAGAGTGGTTGTAGTACTTTCTAATCAACATACAAGACCAGAAGACATACATATAAATGGATAAATGATTTGGAACAGAGAAGGCCTTGCTAAACAGGGAGCAGAGTCTTCAATAAACACTGTTGGGATAATCGGAAATCTAAATACAAAATACAAAAGGAAGGCTACTGTGAATAATGCTATGATAAACATGGGCATGTAAATATCTCTGAAATCCCGTTTTTCAATCTTCAAGGCACAGACCAAGAACTGGAATGACTGGAGCACACAACGACACTTTAACTTCCTGAGGAACCACCAACTGCTTCCCACAGAGGCTGTGCCATTTCCCACAGAGGCTGTCCACCGACAGTGCAGAGGGCTCTAATTTCTCCATATCCTCATCAATATTTATTTTGTTCATGTTTTATAACAAAGGTTTATGATTTTTTAATTTAAAAAAATCAGAACACAAAACCATACTCATTCTAACCCAAAAGTGTTTGCAAAAAAATCAGATTTACATATGCAAAGTAAAAACATTGGGGAGTAAACCAAAATGATGAGGTTAAGGCCATATGTGTGCTGAGAGGTAGAGAGTAACTTTTATTCTTCCTTATACTTGCTCATATTTTCCCCAGTTATCTACAAAGAGAATATATTCTTAAGAAAAAGTTATTTTAAAATGTACTTGTCTATGACTATTACCTAATTTAGTCCTATATGATTACTAAAAAAAAAAAAAAGATACAATAAGATTAAACTAAATTTATTTCAGCTATTTTAATAGATTTCTAAAAGGTATTGGTTACTGGCATAAAGATTTTTTTAACTTAAAAAAGAATTTCAAAGACAAACATAGATATTCTGTCTCTCCCATAAAACAAGATTATGATTTTATTTTAACCAGAAAATTAAGGCAATTATCTAGATAATTTAATGGCATAAAGCATTCTTCCTCAGGTACATCCTTTATTTCAGCAAATATTTTAAGTCATCACTGTCCAATCAGTTGTTTTTTTATTTTTTTATTCTAATTGGACACATTACCTTTATTTATTTTTATGTGGTGGTGAGGATCGAACCCAGCACCTTGCACGTGCTGGCAAGCAATCTACTGCTGAGCCCCAGCCCCAACCCTAATCAGTTGTTTTTTTCTTTCTTAATTTTTTTTTTTTAGTTGTAGATGAACACAATATCTTTATTTATTTTTATGTGGTGCTGAGGATCAGATTCAATGCCTCACAAGTGCGAGGAAAGTGCTCTACCGCTGAGCTACAGCCACAGCCCTCCTTCTTTCTTAAGAATCCTTTTATATATATACATATATATGTGACTGTGCGTGTGTGTGTGTGTATATATACACATACATATATATATGTTATATATATATACATATATAATATATATGTGTGTGTATATATGTATGTTTTTAGTTGTAGTTGGACACAATACCTTTATTTTATTTATTTATTTTTATGTGGTGCTGAGAATCGAAGCTAGTGCCTCACACATGCTAGGCGAGCGTTCTACCACTGAGCCACGTCCCCAGCTCCTCTTAAGAATCCTTTTTTCCAATGTAATTGTACTCAAAACCCCATGCAAATTAGGAAAATATGGGGCTAGGATCCAGCGTGGCCTGCCCAAGGCCTTGTCAATCTCTGCCAGGGCTGCAGAAAGCATGGAGTAAGAGCCAGAGTCACTACCTTGAGCTGATTCACTGAGTATATATAAGCTGCTTCTTAATCTACATCCACATTAACAACAGATTCTGGGGATATTTTCTGGATCCATTATTAAAACCAAAAACAACTCCTCCCACCCTCCACTGCATCCCAATACTATGTACTATGTGACTTATATCAAAAAAATTCAGGAGCCATTCCCTTTACCTGGAGCAGTGGATCTCACTGGAGGGGTCTTCCTCTTGGCCAAGAAGTTTCTCAGTTGTGCCTGTTTCACAGGGGACAGTTTAGCTGCAAGAAATTCATCAACTATAAATGCTTAAGACCTGGTTTTTAAGATGCCAGGGGCTGGAAGAGAACAAACAGGACAAGAATAATAGGAAGGATGCACTTACCTGGTACTTTGGGCAAAGGTTTGGTGTGAGATTCTATGGTGGTTTTTAACAAAGCATTGCGCAGGCTTTCCAGCTCACTGTCAAAACTGAAACAGGACAGTGTTACATACAAACCAACTATGAGCTAAGAAATCTGAGGCTCTGTGGGGTACACTATCTTCTAAAGCGTAAGTGCAAGACAGTAGAGCATACTCAACATGGAAACACGCCATCTGATTAACCAATGTAAAAGGAGAGACAGCAATGTCAAAGGCTCACTATCCCAGGAAACCTAACACTTTGGTGCCCCAGGAGAAAGGGCAATTAAGACCCACACTTGTGGCCTAAAAGCAGAAACACAAAATCACCTTGGTGACATCAGAGCTAACATGTTCATCTGTAAGTATCTGAGGTTTCCATACTCAAGCAGAATGTGCTTCCAAGACAAATTGTCAACTTAATTAATTCTATTATTCTTCTTTTCTTTTTTTTTGGTGATGCTAGAGATCAAACCCAGGGCCTACTATATGCTAGGAAGACACTTGAGCACTGAGCGACATTTCTGGCTTTCCATTACTTTTCAATATAACAATATTAAATAGTTATCTGTCGTGATCACTGAGCAGCTATTTCATCAGGTACAAAAAATATTCAGGGGGCTGGGTTCGATCCTCAGCACCACATAAAAATAAAAAATAAAGATGTTGTGTCCACCGAAAACTAAAAAATAAATATTAAAAAATTCTCTCTCTTTAAAAAAAAAATATTCAGTGCATTATAAACTTAATTCTCTGACAATTCCTAAGAGTAGGTATGGTCATCCCATTTTCTAAAGCAAAGAAATCGAGGATCAGAGAGAATAAAGAAGCTGACCGGGATCACATAAGGAACAGTCATTTTCAAAGTCATGTCTGAACCTAAGACCACCCCACATTCCTCCACAAAGGTTTCGTATGCACTCACTCAAGCACACTGACCGAACACAATTTCCTGCACACCTTTGAGTGCTGCTGTGGGTAGGGAGAGCCGAGGGTAGGCTCCACTGGGAGGTTTGGTTATAAAGACGGAGTTGTTGGAGACTGTCCACCAGGTGATTCAACCTCTTCCTCTGTTGGTTAATGATTTCCCGGTTGTTGGCAAGAGTATTGAACAGTGTCTCTCGCTCTGGCACAAGCAGGCGCCTGTTCACAGTGATGAGAGAAGAATCACATGTAAATGGCACCAGTAAAGGACCTCCCTTGCCAAAATAAGACTACGATTTTAATAGTGCAAACGATAAAAGGGAGAAAACTATTGAGACAAGAAACATCAAAAAAACTATTAGAAAATAAAAGGAAGATGAGAGCCTAGTAAAGCTGAGAATACACTCGCCAGGCTTGTCACAAAGGACAGCACACATGAGGCAAAACCCCAATGAGGCCCTGAGGAGAAGGGCAGGAGTAAATGGGAGTCAGGGCCCGGGGGACACTCACTGAGGCATACACCGAGAACCTGTGTATTTCTCACTAAGGAAGTTAAAGTCAATAAAAAGAAAAAAATGCCAGGTTCCCTGGAGGGCTACAGAGTGAGTCATCCTTAGACAGCTGTCAAGGAATAGTACATTGCCAGGAGTCAGGTCAGGGGGCACCCCCCACACACTGAAACAAGACAAGGACTTCGGCACCTGCCACTGGGAGGCAGGTCAAAGGGTGGAAGGATGGAGAGGGAGAGGTCTAGATGCCTCTGCTTTTCTTTTTAAACCCTTAAGTATCCCTTCAAAATTTTTCTATCAATCTAGGGGAAAATTATACAGATAAAAACAAAATAAGTCATTGTACATCAGGTTCAGATCAATAGCTTTCTTTGTTATTGTATGTCAACATAAATATTTTACCTCTTAACACTTATTATGGAATGAAAAACGCTTATGTTGAACAGAAACTTCCTGTTTTATTTCTGTCTCTCTCATTACCTCCTTGAGGAGGCCAGAGACAGGTGACTAAGAAGTTCAATACAAATTTTTTGTAAAGAAATTTCAGTAGGTACATGGTAATATTTAGAGAAGGGCTGCAAACAGAAAAGTGTTATTGCAATAGAAAACGGTACCAATTTAAGAATTTAAACTCTACATAAAGGGAATTGCAAACTCAAGGAAGTGTAATAAGTAAGAAACCCATGGGCTGACATAGAGGAAAAGGAAGCTCAGCTTCTGTTAGCATCCTATACTCCTGAACACTACTGGTAATTAGAGCAGAACGTCCACCAGGCTCTGCCTGGTGGGAATCAGAAGCAGGGAGTGGGCTGTGACATCTCTAATGAGGCCCAAATCTTATGGGACAAGGACTCTAATCCACAGGACACAGAATCCTCCTCTGGACAGAGGGGGTGTCCCCATACCTTTGCTCCAAGTTAAGGGTCCTCTGATTGGGGCTCTTCTGCATTTCTCCACACAGCACAGTTTCATTTTTTAAAAATTCTACTTACTCAACTATAAGCCTGATCCAGTTTTGTCCCCTACAACACTCATGCTGTCCCATGGTGAAGCTCCTACAGCTTTGTAAACCAAACAGACCAGTTTTTGGGTTGTTTCCATACAGGGCTAATCAGAGTCATCTACTATCTTAAGGCCTGATGTGTTTTTCAAATTTCTTATGGGCACTTCTCTGCTCAGTGGACTTCATTCTATTCTTTTTGAGAAATACATGGATATAACCAGATATCCAGGGATAGGAGATTTGGCTAAAAGGTTTTCCTATTCCTCTGCCATCATTCCACTCATCCCAGTAATTATCCATACTAATCAGAAATTATCCAATTATCCATTAACCTCCTTGAGGAAGCCAGAGATAGGTGTCAAGGAAATTCAATAAAAATTCTCAAATATACTCTACTGTCATGTATACCTAAAATCAACAAGTAAAAATAAACAATAAATCAAGGGGAAAAAAGTTTTTTCAAAACAAAAACAAAAACACAACAACAAAAAACCAACACAGGGCATGGTGGCGCAAGCCTGTAATCCCAATGTTTAGGAGGCTAAAGCAAGAGGAACATGAATTCAAAGCCCATCTCAGAAACTTATCAAGGTACTTAGCAATTCAGCACGACCCTGTCTGTGATAAAATATTTTACAAAAAGGGCTGGGGATGTGGGACAGTGGTTATGCACCCGTGGGTTCAATCCCCTGTACCAAAATTTTTTAAAAAATTTAGAATATACAGAAAAATACAAAGAAAAAGAATTATTTGCATATATTGGGGATTGAACCTAGGGCTTCATACATGCAGGCAAGTACTCTACCACTAAACTACAACCTTATCCCTTGATACTTTGTTTTATTTTGAGACAGGGTCTCACTACGTTACTTAGGCTGGCATGGAACCAATGATCCTCTGTGCCTCAGCCTCCTGAGTATCTGGAGTTATAGGCATGTACCTGGCTGGAAAAAATTTTCTTACTCTAATATTGAAGATATAACTGTGAAGGTACAGATCTACTTCCAGTCTTTTTTATGTTTGTACCTCCAGGATGCTTTATTTCATGTTTTCCTTATCATATTAAAAACACATTTGCAGCTGGGCGAGGTGGTACCTGCCTATAATCCCAGCAGTTCGGGAGGCTGAGGCAGGAGGATCACAAATTTAAAGCCAGCCTCAGCAACATCAAGGTGCTAAGCAACTCAAAGAGACCCTGTCTCTAAATATAATACAAAATAGGGCTGGAGATGTGGCTCAATGGTTGAGTGCCCCTGAGTTCAATCCCAGATACCACTCCCCCCACCAAAAAAAAATAAAATAAAATAACTGGCCAGGATAGCCTTAGCAACTTAACGAGGCCCTAAGCAACTAAGCAAAAACCGTCTCAAAAAATAAAAAGGGCTGTGGTCAAGCATCCCTGGGTTCAATCCATAGTACCAAACACCAATCCAAACAAAAACAAAAACAAAAAAACTACATTTAACATAATTTCTTTGAAAACATGATATATAATGGTTTACACAGTGTTCTGTGACCACATTTATTGGGGTATTCCTTTACATTTGGATAATTAAGTTGAATCCAAGTTTTCACTATAATTATACTGCAATATAAATTCTTTAATGTAGTTGCTATAACCACAATTTATTATATCTATCCACAAAATTTTTAGAAGTGCAATGACCATGTCAAAAAGAGCAAAGGTCCAAAAGGTTCGTGCACATGCCCTAACAGCATTTCTAAAACAACGCTTACTACAACTCTGGAGTATGAGAGACCTCACTCACTTTTGTTTTTTCTTTTGTTCCAGATGACGATCCCACTCCAAGTCTAGAACATCATTCACATCCTGGACAGCAAACTTGACGTACTGATGAAGGCGCCGAATTTCCTACAAGAAAAAAATTACAAGGCAAATGATTAATTTTTTCTGGTATCCTGGGGGGGAGATATATCAAAATAGTCCAAGAAATTTTAAAATATTTCTATATTGAGAACATAATGAATAAGGAAAACATAATAGTAATAAAACCACTGAAACATTATAATTAAAATGCAAAACAGAAAATCAACTTCCTTAACAGTGTGACACAGAAGAAGTATAAAAAAAAGGGAAAGAGAAAGGGTGTGTGTGTTTAAGGCCCCAAGGGAAGAAATGTTCTTGCTTCATTCTAATTTTTCAGATCCTAGAAAGGGATCTCAACATGGTCTGGGAATTTTCCACTGCACTCTGGTACTCAGACAGTACATCCATTTAGTTTTTGCTCTCCCACCCATGAAATTAACTGTAATATAGACAAAATTATCCAACAAAACACTGCTGAAAATAATTCTGAATCTATCTATTCATAGCGTAGAACATAAGTCATCTCACCAGTTGAGAAAGACTTACTTTTCAAAAACAAAGGAGACTATTAGCACGAGAAACTAAATTTATCATTATTAAAATCTTCACCAATTTAACTTATTTTAGCCCTGTAATAACTTTCTTTGAATTTTGGACCACTAGTAACCTTCATGGCTATGCAACTTGATTCTTAGAACATAAAAATAAAGGTGAAATATTTCAATTAAGTATATTTACAAATGTGCCTAGTACTGAAAAAAGCACTTCCTATCTGGTCAAAGGTCTGATCACATCAAAATGTATTTTCATGATTACTCTTAAATAAGAGTGTGCATCCCAACTAAAAAAACAGAAAATATCATTTAAAAGAATAAAGCAGACTGAAGGGCATAGTAGTAGCCTTAATGGCAAGTGTAAATTTCAGCTCACACTAGACGGCAGGAATCTCTTTGGCCACTTTAGATATGATCCCACCTCTGCAGCAGCTGAAGCTCTCAATTGGGCTGACCAGCAAAACGCAGCTCTTCTCTCTCTCTTTTTTTTAAAAAATATTTATTTTTTAGTTTTCGATGCACAAAACATCTTTATTTTATTTTTATGTGCTGAGAATCAAACCCAGCACTCCGCGCATGCCAGGCGAGCACACTACCACTTGAGCCACATCCCCAGCCCCTCTTCTCTTTTTAAGTCCTATCATAAACATTTTCTTGGAGTGGCTTATGTGCCCTCTCACTTGTGGTCCCACAGCAACATAGCCCACTTTAAATTTTCATGTTCGCCTTTCTTGCTGTCATATACCCAGCTGCAGGAACTGTACATTGTAGAGGGAGGAGTGGCCAAAAGCTCAGGCTCAGAGTCAGACTGCCCAAGATCAAGGACCAGTATCTATGAGGGATGAAACCTGGGGAGTTTCAGCATCTCAAGTTTCCTCATCTTTGCTCTGTATATAGTAGCACTCAATATATGCTACCTGCTCTATTATCTACTTGGCACCATAAAAAAAAAAAAAAATTCTTCCTTTACAAATGAGTGAAGTGTATCTGAAGCTATGCCTTCCTTTTAGCTTGGCTAAAAAGCCTGGGATGCAAAAGGCAATTGGTGGAGCCGGCAAGCAGGGCACAGCAAGGGCCTATACTTTGGAAATCGTAGGTGAACCATCAGTGCTCCCTCCTCGCCATGGGACGGAACAGCCACAGCAGGGACTCCTCAGCTCTCCTGGGAGAAGTGATAACTGCTCTCATTAGCAGAGGCAGGGCAGGGATGACAGGAGGAGTTATCTGTAAGCTTGAGTTCTCTGAAGCAGAAGGAACTCTTCAACACACACCCCACTCCTGAGCTGGGAGACCAGGGCTGCCTGCACACCCACTGCGGGGTCTGAGGCAAACTTGAGGAGGGGGAAGATGACCCTCACATTAAGGCCATTCTGGGTAAATTTGAGAGATGGAAAACAAAATCCAATTAACTAAAGCAGAAATAAAGATTAAGAATGAGTGGGAAAAGCAACTGTGCTGTAGTATGGCACAGAGGAAAGAGGCACAGAAGATGGAGCGTACAGTGCTGGTTCCACTCCCATCAGCCAACACCACATGGACAACACCCGCTCCTAACCCAGGAAGCCCAATTTCTTCTTCTGTGTGGGGGATCGACCACTCCTACCTTGCAAAGCAGCTGGTTACAAAGACTAGAAAGAGTATTAAACACCTAGCAGATTACCTGCCTCTGAAAAATATCTGCCATGTGAACAATTAGTATTCCTGAGTTGGTTTACAAATATCTGTTTCCACACAATGCTCTCTTCCAACGCTAAGGTTAAGGATCCATCAAGAATTCTATTTTTGAGCCAGGTGCAATGGCGCACACCTGTAATCCCAGTGACTTGAGAGGCAGAGACAGGAGAACAAGTTCAAAGCCAGTCACAGCAACTTAGTGAGATTCTGTCTTAAACAAAAATCTCTTTTTTTAAAATAAAATTTTTAAAAATTAAAGTGAGGGCTGGGATTGTGGCTCAGCGGTAGAGCGCTCGCCTACCACAAGCGGGACCTAGGTTCGATCCTCAGCACCATATAAAAATAAAGGCATTGTGTTGTGTCCATCTACACCTAAAAAATAAATACTAAAAAAAAAAAATTAAAGTGAAAACATATGCCATTTTCTTTGCCACAGGTAAGAAAGTTTGTGGAAAGTGTTGGAAGTTATTAGCAGAAAATCGCAGCTTCATAAGGGGACATCATCCAATGTTACACCTAAAAAAAGGCAGTGATGGTAACAGGAGTTGAGTCTTAAACCTTCAAGAAGTATAAGTAGCTTCCCCCACCTGAAGCTGAGCTTCACTCCTGGGATCCAGCGGCCTCTTGTACAGTAGATGGAGGTACCCAGAATCCCGATTTCTACCATTCTGTTCTCTGGCTTCTTCAACACCGGCAAAGCCCTCAAGCAAAGTTGTTTTCAAGGTACTTATGTCTCCATGAAGAGACTAGAAAAGGTCAAGAACAAAATATTGATAAGAAATAAAACCTCTCTGCTTGGATCAAGAAAGGTGGAGTTTCTCAAACATTTAACATGAACACATGAATATATTTAACAATAACGTAATAAACATTTTATTGCTTGGAAAGAAAGATATTAATATTCTTTTTTAATTTTTTGTCCTTATCAGAAAAAGTCCATATTCTAATAATAAGAAAAATAGAAAGCAAGGAAAATACCGATAGTACACACACTCCTACTACTGGAAGATGTCGCTGCTGACACCATGGAGAGCTCTCTTCCTGGTACCTTATTTAAGACCAGGACTCAAGACAGACAGTCCAAAATGGAACCCTAGCACTGTTACCTGGGAACTTTCAAAAAATAACTTTATCTTTCTAAGCCTCTGTTTCCTGACTTGCAAAGTGGAGAGGATACCGGCATGTACTACATGGAAGGCTGAGGGCTCAGCAAGGCAGTCCAGGGACGTGTCAGGACAGTGTCTACACAGGGTGAGCAGCAACCAAGGTAACAACAACTCTGCTCACTACGAGCAATGGACACATCATCTATGCTGTAAGTTCTAAAATATCTGTTTTGCCTGACACTAGAAAAGATACTCAGTTTTCAAATACATCTAAATGAACTGTAACAAACTATTACAGAATGCTATTATTATCATCCCATTTCACAGATAAGAAAATGGAAACATAGGGTGGCTAGATTAACTTTCCAAAGTCAGGCAATCTGTTATAACGTCCAGATGGTTAAGATGTGAATTTAGGCATTTCCGGGTAAACTGCTCAGCACATAAACATCATGGAACACTAAGACAATTTCTAAAAACTCGACTCGGGAGAAATATCCATACACACAAACCTCTGTGGTCTCTTTAATCTCCAAAAGGAAGGTGTGTAAGTCGTCTGACTCTGTTCGCAGCATCTTCATCTCTTCTGGAGTGCCTACCTGGAAACAGGCTTTGGAAGTCCGGGCTTTCAGCTCCTCCAACTCCTTCTGGAAGTGAGCGATCTGCAGATGTCACAACAAGGAAAAAGACTCTGCCTGAGTGGTGTGGAGTAACCACACTGCTGATGCACTCACGTGTGACACGAGTGGGACACCTGGGACTGGTCAGGGTACAATGCTAGAATAAACAGCCATGCAGGTGCTCAAGGCCATTCCAGTCTCAGTATCAGAGCTACTCCTGGGAAAAATCCTCAAAGTTACCTCCTCCCCAATTCCAGCCATCACAGGATCTGAATCCTTCCACTGATGTCCCTGTTTTTCTGTGACAGGAGGCGGAAGGGATTTCGCCTAAAATGGAAGACAAAAGGATTAAAAATGGATTCTCTGTTATAGCTCCTAGAAGCAACTGTATCAGTGCCCACCACGGGAATGGCACTTATATGGTAAATACTTCATCCGCCATAGGTTCTTCTGGACTGTATTTACCAGGTCCCTTCTTTGTATAGGGCACCTTCTGGACAGTGGAGACAGATGAGCATGACAGACAAGGCCCTACTCTCATGGAACTTACCTCCTCTTGGACAAGATGGATTAAAAAAAAAGTAAACACCACAGATAAATTCAACTGATGAATAAAGAGGAAAACATGAAGACAATAAAAGGGGATCAGGGTCCTACGACAAATGAGATGACCAAGAAAGCCCTCCCCGGAGGCTGCTGTCTGAACTGAGGCAAGAAGTGAGGCAGAAGGCCAGGGGCAATCCAGGGGAAGCACCTCCTGGGGAATGAGAAGAACACGCACAAAGAGCTTGGCACATCAAGTAAACAACAAAGTAAACAAGGGCTTTATGTTGTCAGGCAGGGCACTGGGTCAGGGAGACACACAAGGCATGTCATTCAAGGCCACACTTAGGAAGTCTGGATTCAACTCCAGATGTGCTAGGAAGCCATTACTGGTATTTTAGGGGAGTTTAAATGACTACTTAAATCTAGGATTTAAAAGATCCCTCTTGCTGCTGTAGAATAGGGATGACAGTGAGCAGTAGGAGCCAAGAGGGAGAGCCGTCAAGAGGCCAACCAGATAAGAGATGGCAATGGCATGACATAAGATGCTAGGAGAGAGCTGAGTGCTCATGACATATGACACAGTAGACAGCTGACAAGAACTCCTACTAATCTGGGTTTGAGGGAGAAACGCAAGGAATCGGGATACTTCTGGGTCCGGGGCTTGTGCTAAGTCCTGATCTGTTAGTGCCACTTACAGATTGGGAACACAAGGAAAAAAAAGAGATTCTTGGAGAGATGGGACACAAGAGCTCTGCATTATAGATGTTAACATGTGAGGTGCCTTTTCAATCATTTGCTACATACAACAATTAACACTGGAGCAGTTTTAGTTATTAGAATAGCTAATGTGTGTGCGTACGCGCACGTTTTTAACAAGTCATGTGTCAGGCATCGTGCCACAGGCTAGAACTGTGAACAGGACACTTGCCTTGTGCCCTGTGTGGACGTGTGTGCAGGAGACAGAAGAGAAAACAGGATTCCTAATCATGGGGAATTCAAATCAGGGGTGGAACAGGTAATCCTCTTTATGTTAAAGTCATTAAAATAAACTGGAATGATGACTACAGATTGAAATGTGATAAGTAAAATAATACAGCTTTTTAAAAAACAGGAAAATATCTTTCTGACACTGGAATAGGAAATGACTTCTAAAACAAGACACACAAAACACAGATTATAAAAGAAAGTAATTGATATACTCAACTGTACTAAAAGTTAAGACCTTGCATTCATCAAAAGAAACTATGAGTGAACAGGCAATTCAGACAGTACTGTATTTGAATTTTGTGTGTACGTATGTGTTTCTCTCCAACTCACTCTTAAAAAAATCAGTAAGAGGCTAGGGGGACAGCTTAGGGTTGGAACACATGCTTAGCCTGCCCTAGGTCCCGAGTTCAATCCCCTGAACACCCCACTACAACAGACACATTAAGAAAAAGACACTGTCCAATAGAAAATAGGCTAAAGACATGAAGGGGTACTGGGGGAAAAAAAAACTGCCTAAATGGCCAATAATCATAGTAAATAAAGCTCAATTTTGCTGGACATCAGGGAAATACAAATTAAAACTAGAAAATATATCAAAAATAGAAGAAAAATACCAGAAGAAGAACATGTGCATGCCTAGGTGTGGGCCCAACAGAAAGATCATGTGTTCACTGGAGGACCACAGTTAAAATGTCGTAGCAACACTACTCACGGTAGTGTTAGCTGAAAAATGAAGAGTGGAATTCCACTCAGCCCCCTCCAATATAGTCACACAATGAATTCCACACAGCAACATGATATGGATAACTCCCACAGACATCTGTTGAGCAAAACCACCAGCTACAAGAAGGCACGCCATGTGATTCCACATGATGGAAGGCACAAACAGGATGAACTTGACTATGCTGTTAGAAATCAGGAGGGTGGGGACCCTTTGGCAAGGGTAGTGACTAGAAGGAGACACGTGAAGAAGAATTCTAGGGTCCTGGTAAGGCTCTGGTTTGTAAATCTGGGTGCTAGTTACCAAGGTATATTCAGTTAGTGACAATTTACTCATCTATACACATATTATGTTAATTTTATTCTATTGATTTATTTATCAATATTAGGTAAGTAGAAAAATAGCTTTTATGAGTAAACATTACAAATCATATGATGATCTTGGATCACCATATAATCCTAATTACTATTTCCAAAATCTGAATTCTAAAATATGAAAACCCATTTTGTTAGCATGCATGCTTGAGACCATAAACTAAATTCAGTATTGTACACTGAATTACACATACCTGAGGAGAGCCTGACTTTGCCACTGGAGGGGTGATCCTGGGTGACTTCTGCACCATTGAGAGCACTGGACCTGGACTGCTCTGAGCAGGTCGCCCTGTTACCATAAATCAGTCACAACAAACAGTATTCATTTTCCCATTACTTCTCAACCACTCCTTTCCCCAATCCTAAGTAAGTAACAAATGCACTGTCCCTGGCTCCACTCTCACAATCTTTATTAAAGAATGATGACTTCCTCTGCTTCAAGGTAATAATAAAATAGATGTTAAAATTCTGAGTGTGACAAAAAGAAAATTAAAAACTCTCTTAGCCTTTCTTTGATTCATGTTTTAGATGAATGCTATACTGTGTTATTTGTGAAGAGCCCCACTTTACCTGAGATAAGGCTCTGCCTCCCACCTTACTCCATGTTAGAATGGCTATAAAGTAGACTACACTTCAGCTCATTTAAAGTTGGGTTCAAAAGATTAATTTTGGGGGCTGGGGATGTGGCTCAAGCGGTAGCGCACTCGCATGGCACGCGTGCGGCCTGGGTTCGATCCTCAGCACCACATACAAAGATGTTCTGTCCAGCGAAAAATAAAAAAAAATAAATATTAAAAAAATTCTCTGTCTCTCTCTCTCTTTAAAAAAAAAGAAAAGGTTAATTTTTGTTGTAAAAGATTACTGTGATCTCAAACACAGGACGTGATATATAACTAAGTAAATGTTCAAGATTAAAACAACAACAACAAAAAATTCTCAAAGTAAAAACTTTTTTTCAGCGCTGAGGATAGATCCCAGAGCCTCCTGCAGGCTGTACAAGTGCTCTACCACTGAGCCACACCCTAGGCCTATGTAAACCACTCAGCAGTCAGTCACAGCTGCAGTGCATCTCACAGGAAGTATGTGCAGCCACATGAAGGACCCTCTGGCCCACTCTCACTCCTCACAGAACCCTGAGATGCAGCTCTGGGAACTAGGGATCCAAGTTTAAATTGAAGTTTACTCATTAGACTAGAACAAGAATCCCATCACCTTGTAAGAACTCACAGTATTCAGGCCCCTTTTAGAAGCTTCTAGAATATTCTTACTCTGTTGCATATTACAGTCACCGGGGGCACTTTTAAAAAGCAAACACACCAAAAATTCATACCAAAGCCTCATCCCAGAGTCTGATTACAATGCTAGGAAGTGGGTCTCCCAGTAAATTTAGTGTACAACTGGCACTGAGATCCAATAATCTAGACCCCTCAATCTTTAAAAATTAAACACCAGTCAGGTACAGTGGAGCACACCTGTAATCACAAGGAAATGGAGGCGGATGTAGCTCAGTGATAAAGTGCCCCTGGTTACCTGGGTTCATCCCAGTACCACTTGGGAAAAAAAGAATTAAGTAATGGTGACAAAAGACCAAGGGGAAAAAAAAAAAAAAGGCTTAAGAACTATTGAGATTAAGTGAGACTAAATGCAGTGTGTGATCTCTAGTTGCTCCTGGATTAGAGGAGGAAAAAAAAAGCCATGAAGAACGTTATTGGAACAACTCTAGAAATGTGAATGAGTTTAGATTAGATTGTTGTTAAATTTCCCAAGTCTAATAATACATTAAGTGTGTCCTTGTTTTTGAGAGATACACACTTAAGTATTTGTCTAAAATTAATTCTGAAATGTTCCAGAAAAAAAATTTATAAATTTTTGCAACCTCTATATGTTTGAAAAGAAAAAAAAAGACAGGCTAGGTTCATTTGCCCATGGGGTTTCATAATATACTGCAACTTAACTTGTCTATAATCATCCCCATTAATTTTCTTTAATTAATTCACGTGCTTGCTGTATGGCACTAGACATAGGAGGCACTCAACTGTGGCTCTTTCTCTCCTGTGCATGTGAAAGAACTGCTCCGTACCTGTCCATTGCATATGGCAGGCTGCACGTGAAGAGAAATGCCCAACATCAAGACACCTTTTCAACTCTCCATGACAAATGTCAGAGAGAAGCCTGACAGCACTAAAGCCACTGCAAATCTCCCAATTCAGAGTGCAAAAAGTGCACAAGCCGGGCCCGGTGCATGCACGCCTATAATCCCAGCAACTCCAGAGGCTAACAACAAGTGGATGGCAAGTTCAAAGCCAGCCTCAGCAAAAGCAAGGTGCTGGGCTGGGGATGTGGCTCAAGCGGTAGCACGCTCGCCTGGCATGCGTGCGGCCTGGGTTCGATCCTCAGCACCACATACAAAGATGTTGTGCCCGCCGAAAACTAAAAAAAAAAAAAATAAATGTTAAAATTCTCTCTCTCTCTCTCTTAAAAAAAAAAAAGCAAGGTGCTAAGCAACTCTGTGAGACTGTATTTCTAAATAAAATACAAAATAGGGCTGGGGATGTGGCTCAGTGGTAGAGTGTCCCTGAGTTCAATCCCCGGTACAACCCCCGGACCCAAAACATCACAGCACATTAGTGTGAGACACAGGAAACAAGAAAAAAATAATCTTGTCCAACTATGTTAGTATAGATTCTTAATACACTGAAAATTGTCAATGTGCAAAGGAAGGACTGAGGTCTAAACCTGTTGACTTCAAACCATACCTGATGGTGAGGAAGAGACTGAGGACTTCAGAGACATGGAGTTGGATGACACTGAGAGAGGCATGGGGTGGCTGAGCGGTCCAGAAGCAGCTGGCTTGGAGGCAGGAGAGAACGGCATCATCGAGGGTGCACTTGGAGAGCTACTGACAGCAGCAGAGGTGGCCACTGTGGTAAACCTAAAAATGGCAGTGTAACTGCATCAAAAGGGTTTTCTAGAAGGTTCTTTCACACAGAGGATAAACAATACCACCAAAGAAAAACTCTTTTGGCAGTGCTGGGGATTGAACCCAGGGCCTTGAACATGGCAGGCACCCAAAGAAAAACTTACTATCCACACCACACTGCCTCCAGGAAACAAATACTTGGCTGCACTCATGAAAGTGAAAACAGGAAACATTTACCATCTGCTTACTTAGGAATAAACTATTCAACTAAAGCATCAATGCAGTATTTACTGTGAAGATGAGACAACATGAAATGATTATTTTCTAGTCTAATAAGCTGAGTGAAAATCAGGGTGGAACCCAATTACAGCAGCTCATTCTGGGGTGATCGCCTCCCCTAGAGAGAGAAAAAGGAAAACAGGTTGCCATCTTTGGAATGCCTACGGTCTTATGGAAAGTCCATCCCACCTTGTGAATAAAGTGTAAATATCTAAGTATCCATCATTAGATGACCAATCCAACAACTACAGTGCAGCCAGCAAGATGGAGCACTGTGCAGTGGTTAGAATGCAGTGACTGTGAGCCAACTGGATATTAACAGTGACAATATGGCAACAGCACCACCCTTGCAACAAGGGACAACATAGGCAAGAAGGGCAAAAATCTGGTAGTACGGACACTCAGGATCGTAAGAAAAGGGAGCTGAGCGTGGAACACATGCCTGAGGTCCCAGTGCTCAGGAGGCTGAGGCAGGATCACCTGAGCCCACGAGTTCAAGACCAGCCTAAAGAACATAGCAAGAGCCTGTATCAAAAAAAAAAAGATATAAGGAAGGGCTTTCCTCAAGAAGTGTAAGATTTAGTGGGGAGAAAGAAATAAGCAGATGAAGACAATGAAGAAGTAAATAAATAAGATATGAGCGCATGGGTAGGGCCTAGATCTGGAAGAAACTGAACACCATGCTAAAGAGTTCAGATGGTCTTCCAACAGCAATGAGAAGTCACAGGGTACCGCCAGGCAGGAAAGTCACCTCACATATCCACAGCTGCACCAGGTCACTATGGTGGCTGTGTTTTTCAACTGAGAAAACTGCTGAGTTCAGGATGGACATGAAGAGGAAAAAAGACTAGGAGGGACTCATTTCCTTCCCAAGATGTATACTCTGGATTATCTTCCTTAATTAAAATAAGGAATTCCTACTCTGAAAAAGCAAAACAAGTATTTAAATGTAAATCTCTAATAGTCAAAAAAATAAAATGCCACCTAAGAACCCTCAGGACTGTCCACTGATGAAATGTAAACCTTTGCGCTGGCTGAATTTTAACTATTTGCAAGTATCACTTCAGAAAAAAGCTCTGTAACTTTACTTGCACAGGCTCTACTTCCAGCAGATGACACGCACCATTTCTACCAACTGCACAGAAGACTCAAACTTTAAAAGTGACTTACTTTTCACTAAGGTTGACCTTGACCGCAGAGGCTGAAGGCGGGAAGGAGGGTTTCATTCCCATGCTTGGGGCAGACACACTTGGCACTGGTGTGCTTTCCAGGGCAGGCTTAAAACCCGATGATCCGAAGGAGTAGGAAGCAGCAGACGGGGCCATAGGCGATGCTGCAGGGGTGGGAACCACAGAGGCTTTGGAAGGAGGAGCAAAAGAGAAGGTAGAGGTGCCAGAGCCCAGGGCTGTTTTGGGATTGTCAGAGCCACTGGGATATGGAGGGGGCTCCCCAGAGACAGAAGCAGAGGATTTCAAGGATGAAGAACCGAAGGAGAATACGGCAGGGGCAGCCCCAGCAGAAGGCACAGGGAAGGTGGCGATGGGAGTGGCAGGCAGCACAGACGGAAGGGAGGCAGGGGCTGGTGCTGCAGAGGCGTCAAGCTTTTGCGGAGCTTGAGAGGAGGTTGGGGTGGTGGGAGTACTTCCTGCAATGAGAATCAAGGAGAAAGGGGAGGATAAAGTTAACACTCTAACACTAAGGTCCACACAACAGAAAGCAAGTGAAGAAGGGTTTGTGCAGTGATCCTAGTTCAAGAAGGCAAAAACACCAAAAAAGGTAGTGTTGGACTTTCCATGGCAGGTGTTCCCTAACAGAAGGGGAGCTGTGAAGCTCTGAAGGAACAAGGAAACAGGGAAAGATGTTAGACTGGCTAATTGGACCTCATGGAGACCCCATAGGATAATACAGAAAACACACACTTCTCAGTGTCCCTATGGCAGTAGAAAAAGGGACAAGTGAGCCATTCTGCACCACCTACTAACAACCAGGAAAAATCTAATTTAAATTACTACCTCAAAATATTCACTAAAGCAATTCCAGATGAACTAAAAACTGATACAAAAGCACCTCTGTACATATATCCCAAAGGGGGCAACGAGTGAGCTGACATGTGAGGTCTCTGAGAGTCTACCAACTTGATAAAAAATATAACACAAAAATGTTAAATACTTAGAAATGATAAAATAAATAGTACATGAACTAAAAAATTTCTAGCAAAAGTCAAACAAAATGTTTTGCATTAAAAAAAAATTGAGATTAAAAAAAAAAATTTCAAGACTCTAGCTCAGTGAGAGATGCAGTACTTGCCTAGTAAGCATGACACCTGGGTTCAATCCCTAATCCCACCAAACAATAAAATTAAATTACAATAAAATAAAAAATGTCAAGGCTCTAATAAAAATAAAATAATTCACAAAAAGAAAATGCATTCATTCTTTTTTTTTTTTTAATTTTAGGTGGACACAGTATCTTTATTTTTATGTGGTGCTGAGGACTGAACCCAGTGCCCCATGCATGCTAGGCGAGCGCTCTACCACTGAGCCACAACCCCCAGCCCCACATTCATTCCTTTTAACCAAAGAACTATAAACTTAAGTTAGGGGACAATTTTATTGTCCTCTAAACTATTAAAATTTAAATATGTATGATCCTCCCTGACTAGATGGGTGAAATGAACACGAAACATTTTATATTCAGTAGATAAATAATTTAGCATGGTTTTTAGAAAATATTCTGGCAGAATGTCTCAAAAAACACAAAATAATTGACCAAATAACCCTCTTCTAAGAATAAAACCTATAAAAATAATCTAAAGAATGAAAAAGATACAAACAAACCAAATAGTGAAAAGGAGCCAATGAATACTGAACCCTTTTGTTTTTTCGGTACCAGGGATTGAGCCCAGCAATGCTTAACCAATGAGCCGCATTCCCAGCCCTTTTTTTATTCTTTATTTTGCAACAGGGTTTCTCTAAGGTGCGTAGAGCCTTGCTAAGTTGCTGAGGCTGGCTTTGCTTGCAATCCTCCTGCCTCAGCCTCCCAAGTCACTAGGATTATAGGCATGTGCCAATGAGCCCAGCAGCAATCACAAACCACGAAGCCTAAGGATCTAGACAATACTTAGGACTCAAACTGAAAGCCAATTCTCCAAGGATGTATACATCCTTTCTCACAAGTCAAAGAAACATGCTTTCAGAAAAACACTGGAAAACAAAAGATAGGCTTAAAAGTGGTCTTGCTTGACTAGGGATATAGCTCAGTAGCAGAGCATGTACGAGGGGTTCAATCCCAAATACCACAAAAATAAAATTATAAAAAAATTTTTGTTTTATTTTCAAAACTTTCTATAAGAAACACATAAATTCTTGAAATGACTAATTAAATAAAAAGGATATTTTTTATCAATATACTTCCTATTTATTAATTAATAAGATTTTTTTCCTTCTAGTATTAATTACATTAATAAGCCTTGGTCCTTCCATACTGGCTAAGAAGACAGTAAATCTTCATGGGAAACACAGTCTAAAGCAATGAAATACGTAGGATACAAGGGTGCAAATAACATTGTCTGAAAACAAAGACTCAAGTAGATTGTCACTTCTATGAAAATACAATCATGCAACAAATCTGCTCTACAAACACTTCTTTAACATAACACATACAGAATCAGTAACAGCTAGCGTCTTTAAACACAGAGATGCCAGTCACTTCCACTATCAGATAGACTAACTCAAAAAACACATGCCAGCCCCTAAGGACATCACAGGCATTTTCCCACTGAAAACAGAATTGTACATTTGGAAACCGTCACCCTGCTACTACTGCTCTTCCAATACCATCCTGGAGTAGCAGCACAGAAGCAGAACCATTAATGTTTTCTAAACTGACCTAGTCCTTATCTCCACCTGGCAAACTGCAGGGACAGACTTTCTACCCCTTCAGGGGTTCTTGTCCACGCTTCTGAGCATGACTATTACTTCTGCACCAGCTGTAAGATAAGAAAGGAGGCCCTCTAGGAGACGCCAACAGTAAAACCAACCTCTGATTGCTCAGGCATTTGATGGGCTAGCAGCAAAGAAGAAACAACTGCCCCACAGGCTGTAGACTCAACAGGCTGTCCTGCTTGTCACAAACCAGACTTCAAGTGCAGCAATTCATGGCACTCATAACTTACGGGGGAGACACTACTCAAAGAGCACACCCACTAAAGATAACGGAACTTTCCAACACTGGCTCCGTCTATGCTGGCCACCTGGCATACTACCTGGGGCAGCACCGCAGTAGGCAGGGCCCAGTGGCTCTATTAATGATGTAAAACTCACTCAGCACTAAGGAGCAAGAAATTATACCCACCAAATTGTCAACTTTATTCAATCTAACTGGTCAAAAGAGTTTTTCTTAGATATGAACCTGCTTACACTATGGACTTTTTTAGCCATACTAGAAGAAAAAAAATCTTATCACAGTTACATGCCAAAATAATTAAATAATCAAATGAACTAAATTTTAAAAATCAATAAAATTGATTTTTATGAATTTGCTCATTTTTCTCCAATACGTGTCACTTCAGTAATATTTTCAAAGAGAAGGAAAAAAACTAAAATAAAACAAAAGAAAATAAAATTCCCACCTTCTTACCACCTAGCAGCATTAGAGTCATTATCTATCTCAAGTGTTTTTTTTTCTATGTATTTATTTTTTCTCATAAAAAAGGATCACATATCATGAGTTCAACGCCAGCCTCGGCAACTCAGCAAGGCCCTAAGCATCTCAGTGAGATTCTGTCTCTAAATAAAATACAAAATAGGGCTGGGGATGTGACTCAGTGTCCCTGAGTTCAATCCTCAGTACCAGCCCCCCAACAAAAGAAAAGGGATCACATAGCCTATGGTGGTTTTTCACGGTGCCACTCTTCGTCAACGAACATGATACTGTTAATAGTTACTCAAATCTTTCACTATGAATGTGTAAACATCAATTTAATCAAATTCCCTGGTTAGACACATCCTTAGAACATGGATCTTAAAACAGAGTAAATAACCTGACAAGAACAATGTGGCTGACCTTCCGCTTTCTCTAAAGTAATGGTTAGCAAATGAGTCTAGGGGTGAAGGAAGGCAAGGACATGGGTATACGTTTGAGGAAGAGATCAGCACAAGCCTGACCAAGACAGACGGGCAAAGGCGAGAACTACCACAGGCATCCCTTGGCTGTCCTCATCCTGAGAGTGCTCCCGTGCTCACCCAGGTGGATCCCCTTCCACTAGAGCAAGCAGAGGCAAGTACCTGAAGACTTGGGCTGTCGCTCTCCTTCTAATGAAAGCCGCTCCGGAGTCTTGATAAGGGACCTAACCCCAGGATTTTGATTGATCATATAAAATGGACAAAGCACACCATCTGTTGAAAGTAACATGAGAACTGGAGCAGGAGGAAGAGTCTTTTCATCATCTGAAAAGAAAACAAAGGTGATAAAAGAGCCAAGTCAATTTGAGGGTGTGGGCCGGAAGAGAAAGATTGCCCTGCACAGAAAGTGGGAAGCGGCCAGAGGGGATTCCTTTCAAAAGCCCATGTGCATCAACAGATGCAGATCTGAACACCTTTCAGGTACCAGCTATTTAACAAGTGTTCCTGTCACTATCAAGTCACCATCCTCCCACTGGGCCCTGCAGGCTGCTCCGGTAACCCTGTGCTCTCCAAGGCTCTTTCCTTTATGAGTCTCAGAGTTCAGGAGGTAGGTTCAGCATTTCCCTGACCAAGACAGGGGGCTCTAGGAAGTGCCGGGTTTAACAGAAAATGACAGAGTAGACTCTTTGGAAAACACACAGCAGGATACAGAAAGCTAGGTCAAACTACTGTATAGTCCTTCACAGTTAAAGGCTACATATGTACATTGCCAATGGATATTTCAAGAGAATCGGAGTAAGTGAGCTAATCAGACTAAAGGATTAGCATGATCAAGGAAAGGACAAGGAACTTAATGGTGTCCAAGAGGGACAGCTCTCTAAACTAAAGCACCAGTGAACAAAGACTCCTCTTTACACTTTCACATTTTACTGACTACAGTGCTCTTGAGCTCCTGTGGGGGAGAAAACACCTTTAGGGCACACACCCAAGCCCAAAGTAGAAGCCTTAGATGTCAAGTCTGTTTTCTCATCTTTGCTTTAACCCAGCAGTAATGTGAAGTCCTGGAATAGGACGTCACTCCCTCGGGAGGTCACTAGGGAACTTCGATGGGCAAGGAAACCAAGCTATGAAATCTGAATGTTATATACTTCAAGCAGACTCTAAAAGTACGCGGACACAAACACAGTGCCTACCACTGGTCTCATCAATGAGAACTCATTCAAATTAGTTTTAGTGCTGTCACAAGGTACCCCCCATCACTCTTAGGGTAGAAATATGCTACAAGAAGTTAAAAATGCCCAGCAGAGTAGATCACCTGGCTTTTTTTTTTTTTTTTAAAGAGAGAGAGAGAGAGAGAGAGAGAGAATTTATTTATTTATTTTTTTAGTTTTTTTTTTTTTCGGCGGACACAACATCTTTGTTTGTACGTGGTGCTCAGGATCGAACCCGGGCCGCACGCATGCCAGGCGAGCGCGCTACCGCTTGAGCCACATCCCCAGCCCCTCACCTGGCTTTTTGACAATAACCATTACTAGTAAGGAGATCATTTCTGCACCAAGCACAGTGACACTTACTGATGTTGACCTCCACTTGGTTGGTATAATCTATGGCAACTCCCATGGGCAAGGAGTCATCGCTCTTGTCAGTCACAGGCAGTTCAGCCCGACTTGAATCCTCCAGCAGCCAAGATTCCCAATTGATCTAGAGGGAAAAGAAAGTCTACATGGGTTAGAGCTTTGCACTGTTTCCCCCAATATCACTTAGATAATAAAGAAGAAGACCTCCCATAATTTAGCTTCATGTGTTGACAGGGAACTCTGAAATCTGGGGAAACAGTCTCAAAACCATGAAGAGTTCAGGAAGTGAGCATTTATTTTCAAGATTAATTTCTCTGTTTCTGGTGTATGAAGTCCCTGCCCTGTGAATAAAACTATCATGAATGTTTTCCAAGGTACCTTGCATCACACTTAGGTAAGTCATTAGAATACTCATGCTATGGGCAGCAGCAGTAGGCTGCAGCTCCAGCCAGCCAGTCTCCAGCACAAACAACTGACACTATACTGCGCTGCCAGCTCTGATGTTCTGTAGGTGAGGTAGAGTCCATGCACTTTTGACTTGTGGGTTTCAGCTTACAGAAAGTTTACTGCAATATAGTCCCACTGTAAATTCAGAAACACCTGCATTTCTGAAGAATCACAATTTGATATCATCTGCATGTTTCTCCTCCACAGTTGATTATTATAGTTAAAACTAATAATTATATAATTTATAGAAGCAGCAGGTTTAAGTGAAAGGAAAAAAGACAACAAATGAAGCAAGGCAGGAATTCTCCACATATCCAGGTACACTTTGGTTGGAGGCTGTTTACTAGTATGCTTCCACAGGCTGTGCATGGATCTAAGAGAACAGAGGGCCTTTTTTTTTTAAACACACTGAAGGAACTATTGCATCTGACACCCACATCTCTCCAATGCAATATCCAAGCCATCGTACCTAAGGCACCTGTCATCTAGGCTTTGCTCTCACCCATTAAGAGGGCTGTGACCTCATCTCAATCTTAACCATATAGTTAATTCCCTCCAAAATCCTTCTCAGAAATGTATCACACAACAGAAAAGTGACAAAAAAAAAGAAATTTACCTGATCACTCTGTCGTGCAAGGATACTAACTTCTGTGGAAGCAGCAGATGCTGCCAGCACTAAATCCCTTAAGAATAAAACCAGAAGACCATTAAGTTCAAGCACATCGACAACTCTAAGCCAATCTGGGTCTACACTAACATCTGTGAAGCTTCCTTCCACAAGTCAAGGAGAGGGCAGGGTTTCCTATCTTGCTAAAGAAAGGTGGGAAAGTTCTCAGTATAGAGCTGAGTTTTTTGGTTTATGGGGTGAAATTCTGAAGAATCTACCTGCTGTCTACCTGGGTGAAAACAAAGGAATACAGAATAAAATCAACTCAGATTTCACAACACAGCCCCTAAAAGTAGAAAAACCTTAATGAAGGAATGGGTGCTTTATGCAACCTTTCTTTCAAAGGAAACTTTGCTCAGAGAGAAACTTATATGTTCCTCAAAGATGAATATCCTCATACGTCATCACTGGGGCTATTGAGAAAACTGGATTTTTCTTTTTTAAAAAATATCTTATTTTGTTTATTTATTTTTATGTGGTGCTGAGGATTGAACCCAAGGTCTCACACATGCGAGGCAAGCGCTCTACCACTGAGCCACAACCCCAGCCCCTGGATTTTTCATAGTATATATTAAATCTAAATAACTCAAGATGGGAGGAACAGAAGCAGTGGTCACAGACATTATCAAGCAGCAGCTGAAAATACGTTTAGGGCCTCTCAGCCTTAACCTTTCTCCCCCACAGAAAAAATGGCCAGGGAACAGTGTGCCTGAGGTATGGCCTATCGGTGACATCAGTGACCCTTCTGCTCACCACTCCTCGATGTAACTGAGGTAGTAATGATGCTGTCTCTCTGTACAGCTGCCGTAACAGGGCTCCATAAAGTTCACGAATACCTCTGGGTGCTTTTCTTCTTTTTTCTACAATGAACAGTGTGAGAATAAAAAAATCTCAAGTGCAATTCTTTTTCTTGAATCCTACCAAGTTTGGAATCTCAAAAGATAAAACCATTTAAATTGGACAAGAAAATTCACTCAAATCTATACACAAACATACAGATTAGCATACTAAGTACTCAGCAACACTTTACTGATCTTATTATTATCAATGTTCTTCCTTTATCTTCAAAAGGACTCACTCCTCTTCATTTGATTCTCTGCTCACATGGCCCCGCCTCAGAGAGGCCCTTGCTGACCACCCCATAGACAATGGTACCCTCATCGCCACCCATCCCTTACACTACCTTCTTTTCTCCATCACCTTGTCCCTCCTTGACCCTGTACTTACTGTCAATCATTAATCACAAGATCTATAAAAGCAAGGACTTTGTTTTGATCACCTCTGTATTTTCAGCTTTAAAGCAGGGCCTGGCCCACTGGATATTTTCAAGAAATACTTGAATTTTTTAAATCAACATATTCTCTTTTCTAAAATTTCTCTATCAGATTAACCAAGATTTACAGTTCATGGCTTAAGTAAAAGCAAGCTTTATCATTTTTCTTACCCCTAACTAAATATCTGCAGGTGCCATAAGTGGACATCATAGTTTTAGTCCCTGGGCACAAATCTTTCACCTGTATCTGCACCATCACTGCCAAGAAGCCAAGAAACCCGAAACTCAAGCCTCTAAAGTCATGAGAGCTCCCATCTCAAACTCCCAGAAGACAAAGACGCTCTTGAGTGTGCATACCGGAAGCAGAGCCATCACTACATCTGGAGATGTTTCCAAGGTCCCATCTGCAGCAGCATACACTATTGTGAAGACATATGTACCAATCCACAGCACATCCAGAACTGAAAGACACACACACCCCAGTCAGCAAGAAATCAAATGATAGCAAGAGAGATGGCAAAAAGCATCTCATGTTTGAAACAGCCACTTCATGCTATGAAATTTAACATATTATGGGTAAAAAATCGAATTACTAACACTTAATGAAATTTCAGGTTTCAGTGACTAAATACAATTCAGACACAAGAAGCCCAAATACATTCAAAGTGGTAGATTTTTTTTTCCCTGCTGGATTTTAATCAGAGCAAACTCTGAAAAATTTTAATAAGGTCGGGATGCATTTCATGCCATTCTCCACAAGACACAGGTGTCTCCAGAGGGTAACCCCTACACCGGTTTAATTAGCTGACTGAATAGTGACATTATTCGTGGGACAGGTACCAACACTCCCCTGCACAAGTACATAGGTATGTCATTTGACCTGGAATGTCTATGTAATAGAGCCAGTATCTCATTAGGTCAGCTCATTTGGAAAACATCTTTACCTCTGACAGGATGATCTGACTCGTAGAATGGAGGACACGGAATTACTTTTTTTTCCTGCAAAGTCTGAAAGAGATGGGAGGGGGGAGTCATCAAATGAAATAATCCCTAAACCAATGAAACTGCCAAATCCAACCTGCTGCCCTAGAAGCAACCCTGTTCCATCTCCCTAGCCAAAGAGACCGAACAAAAAGAACACTGTCTACTCCTAGAACCTATCCTAGAGAAATACTCAAACATGCTCAGATGCAGGCAACAAGGAAATTTAATGCAACAGCACATATAATGACAGAACTACTAGTACTGATGTGGGTGACTACCAAATAGTAGGGTAGACAAGCTGTGGCACACTTACCCAGTGAACTACTAAGCAGCCATTAAAGAGGATGAAGTACTCTACAGGTAATGCACTGGAAAAAGACCTCAATACATTAAGTTATAGGACTGGGGCCACAGCTCATAAACACATGCTAAGCTAGGATTAAAAAAAAAAAAAAAGGCAAGCAGCAAAGCAGTAAAATCAAGCCAACTGGCTTTTCAGAGGCTGATACATTCAACAGAGTATGTGTCAAATTTCACATAGCAACTTTTGGCAATAACAAATAAGAAGCCAGGCACACTCATGTGTGCCTATGGTCCCAGTTTCTTGGGAGACTGAGGCAGGAGGATCACTTGAGCTCAGAAGGGGAGGCCAGCCTGAGTGATCAGAGAGACTTATCTCAACAAAATTTTCTTTAAATGTGACATGTAAAAAAAAAAAAAAAAAAAAAATCAAGCCTTGGCCTTACATCTAAACTACTGCATTTCTACTCAGGAAGCCCAGAGAGCAATCTCAGGAGGAATGTCAGGACAGGTGTCAGAAAGACCTGTGAACCCTTCCTTTGTATCCAGGACTGAACAGACACATGTGTGAGTCAATTTGTATTGAAGGATATTTGTATTATCTCAAGAAAATCACAGGGAGAGGACAAGAGAACACACAGACAACCGAAGCCTCTGTTATCCACTGTCCACAGCTGGAGGGACCAAGCCTTTAAAGTGGACTGAGTTAAGACAAATGCGGGGCTTTAAAGCAGAGTGAGTCTACATCATGGAGTGAGTCTGCATCATGTTAACGGCTTTTCCACTAACTCCTTTTCCCCTTAAACTCATTTTTATTGAATGGACTGGGGATATAATATTGGTAGAACAGTGAGTAGAATATGATCACAAGTTACTTAATCAGCAACACATGATAACGCCTCTGCCCATGGACTATCTGTATAAGCAACCAGAAAAGTGAGGAAGGCCACCCACTTCAGAATACAGTGGGTGCCACTGGAAGGACTAGGGGGTAAAGGAAAGAGTTCCACTCTGTTCTTCATTCACTGTTGCGGTGAGCATAAATCACTTTTTTTTTTAACCTTTATTTTATTCATTTATTTTTTTATGTGGTGCTGAGGATCGAACCCAGTGCCTCACACATGCAAGGCAAGTGCTCTGCCGCTGAGCCACAATCCCAACCCCAGCATAAATTACTTTCTAATAGCAAAAACAACAAAGAGGCTCCCAAACCACCCCCCAAAGAGTGGGCATCTTAAGAAAAATTCTGAAGCTCAAGAACTTACAGGAAGATACTGGACCACAGTTCCATTCTGTTTTCCTACTGCCAGCTGCTTTCCTTTGGGGCTCCAGCACACTGGGCAAAAAGAAAATGTTGCCAATTAAAAATGGAAGAAAATGGAGCAAACCAATGCCACCTATCACACAACAGCTACCTATGTAATCACCACTTCTCCTTCCTCTGCCAGACATGGATCTTCCCTACCCAGCAGAATGAAAAAAGGACAATCATTTTAATAATACAAGCCAATCACCAACGTGGCTCACCAGCCCGCAATCTGCACAGCCAGTCCACCAGTCCCTGCTGAGAACTGAAAGTAGTGTGGTCTGCAGCCACATAGAGCCTGCCACACCACCATGGGCCTGAGACACTGCAAGCCAGGGAAGGCTGACCTCTCCCACTGTCGCAGCCCAACCCCTGGGCATCCAGGATTCACAGATCTCAATCTCCTCCCTCTCGATCAGCCAAGGCAAAAAGAAAATATAGCAGACCTGAATGGGATTGCAGGGCCAAACAATAGAATTAACAGTTTTCCAAAACCTAATGATTAGCGTAAATTTGGGACCAATAGCATTGATACTTTTGAAAACATGATCAGCATAAATTTTGACCAACAGCCTTGACCAAAGAACTATATAAACCCAGGGACTATCACACTCAGTGGCAACCCCCATGAGGTCTCCTCTCATCTGCTAGGGCTCTCTTTCTTCCCATGTGAATAAATCCTACTCTTCTATGCACTCTTCCCCATCTGTGGATTTTATTCTTCAAATTCATAAGAACCCAGAAGAAATTGGTGGTAAGCTCCTGGGATCTGCTTCAACACTGGAGAGCACAGCCCACCATTAAGAGCTGCTAGCATGCCACTCAACATCAGTGGAGAACAACTGGGCTTTGCCAGGTACAACCCTTGGAGCTGACACCGGCAGGCATACCTGCTTGATTAGCTGCTAACATTACAAACAGGTTTCTCAGCTGCAGAGGCCTGCAGCTTATGTAGACCTCACCCAGCAGCAGAAGCAGGAAAACTCTGGTTTCATTATGACTTATCTCCTGCTTCTATTTGTTATTTCTAATGCTTTTCCTGTGAAGGTACAAATGATTTTCAGAGGACCACTCTTTTGGACAGAAACAAAATATTCTCAAAAACACAATTTTAAGCCAGCAATACCAAAATCTTTCTTTCTCCAAATAACCCAAACACATTCAAATTAATTCATGTATGCTATTTGGCTTCAAAGACGTTATCTATGGAAATAAAGAATATAATCTATTCTAACAACAACAACAAAACTATACATAAAACAAAGAACCATTCCCTTTAACTTCCAGAAATTAATTTTTAAGTAGATTACCATTACTGTATATTATGAAGTGAAAGCCTTTATTACCCACCAGATGTCACTGCCACTGTGGAAGGAAGAGTGGCACATACTTTCACCACTTCTGTGACTTGCAGGACAGCAATACTGCCATCAGCCAGACAAACTGCCACCATGGAGGGGACAGTAGGGTTCCACTTCATATCGATCACCATGCCTCCCGCATCCTTTAAAAGCTTGTGATAGGCAAATGGGCGTTTCTGCTGTTTAGCCTTTTAAAATAAATACACAGAAGCAAAGTAAATTAATACATTAATAAATACACAGATATATTTAACATTCAAAGGAAAATACTGAAAGTAGTTTTCATAAGTCACAGTTCATTGTTCTCCCTTAAGTATGAAAAAAAGAGTTGACTCTACAAACCTATCTACTTGTTACTATTTCAACAGAACTTTGAAAATGGCAATGAATTATTCTAGCACACTCAGAGGGATTCCCAGCAGGGGAATATACAAATGCAAAATAATCAATAAAAAGCAGGAATAACATTAAAATCTTGGCTCTGCCACCTGGCTCTGATGGGACATTGGACAGTTATTTAAACTCTTTAAGTCTGTTTTTCTATCCATAAAATGAAGATTATCATACCTACTATGGGAAGTTACAGTAGGCACAAACTAGACAAGACATATAAATGCTTTCTGTAGGACATACAGTCAGTACAAACATACGCATTATTATCATCATTTTTTAAAATATTTTTTAGTTGTAAGTGGACACAATACCTTTATTTTTTCATTTTATTTTTTGTGTGGTGCTGAAGATCAAACCCAGTGCCTCATTCGTGCTAGGCAAGAGCTCTACCACTGAGCCACAACCCCAGCCTTATTATCATGTGTAAACTACTTATATGGAAGAACATGGCATTAGGATGCCAGAGACCATATCTTATTCACATGTAGATAACACAGTATCTACTTTAACTCTGAAGTTTCGGGCAAGTCACCTAAGCCTTCCTGACTGGCTGTCTCATGAAAAATGATAACAATTTGTGAAAGGTGGTGTATGAAATAATTTCTTTGAGGCCTTTTGTCTCAAAGACCTACGATTCTATAGTTAAGGTTTTTGTTTGTTTGTTTGTTTTTTGGTAATAAGGATTGAACCCAGGGGCACTTAACCACTGACCAATCCCCAGCCCTTTTATTTTTTGAGATAGGATCTTGCTGAAGCTGGCTTTGAATTCACACTCAGTGGCAACCCCCATGAGGTCTCCTCTCATCTGCTAGGGCCTCAGCCTCCTGAGCTGCTGGGATTACAGGCATATGCCACAGGATCAGCTAAGGTCTTTTTTTTTTTTTCCAACCCATATTTTAATCTAGAAAAAGACTTGAAGAGCCAACCTAAGGAACTTCCAAGTTACAATTCCATGAGGAAATCTCCTTAGGTTTCCACACTGACATTACATTTTATCAGTAGCTTACCTCATTTGAGAATGTCCGAACATCAAAAAAAGCAATAATGGAACCATATTCACCAGACATCATGCACACAGACAGTGTGAGGTTATCACAGCTCAGGGCCAGGTGATGCACTGGGAATTTCATCGGAACAACCAAGCTTTGGACTTTATCAACTAAGAAGGAAAAAAAAAAAAAAAACAGCATATTTTAAGCATAGAGCCAAAACCCTTTATCCAGGTCAATATGAAATATTTTTGTATCTACATAAACCTATACTGCCTGGTACCTATTTATACAGACAAATCTTCATTTTCACATAGAAATATAATGATGCATTATGTAATCCAAGGACTGCTATCATAGGAATAACTGTGACTTCTGCCCTTGTTGAAAATATTTTTGCCACAAATGCTCCAAGTAATACAGATTCCCATTTATTTGGATGGTATTATTGTACCAACTAAAAACCTATGTATGCTCTTCTCCTGAAGAGCCAGAACTCAAGTTCAACTGAGCAAAACCAAAGCATGGCTTAATGCTAAGTTCTTTCCTCTGAGCTCCAAGGAAGGACTCATTGAGACATACAAAGGACCAAAGAAAAGTTCCTACCTGGAACTTAGTCATCCTGGCAATCAATCTTAGATCCAAAAGCAGTTTTAATTTTAACATTAAGATGATTTCTTGGGAAAAAAAAAAACCATACTAGTGAGCCACCATAGCTCTCTCTCTACTATGCAACATCAATCAGGGAATTTACCTATTTTATTGGGATCATCTCCAGGTTTGTTTTGAATAAGAAGGTCTTTAGTAGGAAAAACTTGCAGTCCACTGGCTCCCCCGGCAAAGACCAGACCATACTTGTTAGATATGGCAAGCAGACTTGAGCGTTCCTTGGGCAACTCCTCAGGGGAGTCAAAGATTCTCACTTTCTTCAGTGCTCTAAATTGAAAATCCTGAAGGATCAAAACAAAGTCAATTTGGGAAAAACAGGAATTGTCTGTTCTTATACTCCAGCAGACATAATTTCAGTATAACAAAAATATATTTAAAACCCCAAGGTCAATGATCATATAAGTTGTCTTTAGACTCCCTCTGCTTATGGTGGTGCCTGGCATAGCAATCATTAATATTTATTGAATGAAATAAATGAAAAGAAAAATCCATGAAGCCTTCCTTGGTAAATCCAGCTCACATTGATCTAAAATTTATCTGAATTTCCAGTTGTATTTATTGTCTGAATCAAAGCTACACTTTATTATTTATAATCTTATCCTGGATTGTGGTGCTTCACTGCTTCTTGACACAGCATGGTGCTCAACAAATTACTATTAAATGTTGAAAGAATCACTCAACCTCGCTGTAAGTTTTATCTTCCAATGCAGTACTCAATAAATATATACTGAAATAATAACCACAGAGAGATGATCAAATGCCAAGAACTGGCTTACTTGTGTCAAATGCTTAAAATTTCACTAGACAAAAGGTCCACTAGAGACCTTTAAGCAAAAACTAAATGCTACATTATTTGTCCTAATTAGTTATACATGATAGTAAAAAGTATTTTGACATATTATATATATATGGAGTATAACTTCCCATTCTTCTGGTTGTACATGATGTCAAGTTACACTGGTCATGTAATCATATGTGTGTATATAGGACAATAATGTCTGCTCCATTCTCCTATCTTTCCTATTCCCATTTCCCCTCCCTTTCTTTCGCATTCGCTTGTCTAATCCAAAGTACTTGAATAAATAAAATTGATAAACCCTCAGCCACACGAATGAACAGAAGAGAAAACTCAATCTACAAGGACATCTTAAAAGTACTGTGTGCAAACAGTGCACCACTGCAGCTCCAGCTGTAAGGACATCTAAAACACAAGTGTAAACTCCTTACTACAGGCTACAAGGGCAGGCATGGCTATACCCATCCACTTCTGCAGTATCATCTCACAACACTCTATTTCCCTTTTAAAACTTGGTCTTCACCAGGTGCAGTGGTGCACATCTGTAACTTCAGTGGCTCAGGAGACTGGGGCAGGAGGATCTCAGCAACTTAGTGAGACCCTGCCTCAAAATAAAAAGGCTGTGGGTATAGCTCAGGGGGGCAGTATCCCTGGGTTCAGGCCCTGGTACCAAAAAAAAACAAAAACAAAAACAAAAACAAAAAACTGAGTCTTCTCCTTTGCCATAGCTACTGCCAACCTCACCCCTACCTACTTTCAGTTTTCATTTCCTTCAACTGTCATGCTCTTTAGTACCCTGGAGCTTTTAGACATGAATGACCTGGAAACCTTCCCTAACCTCTGTTCATGCCTGATTCTCCCAGTCTTCCATGAATTCATTTGTTTTCAAAGATAATATTCTCCTCTCTCAGGAAAAAAAAAAAAAAAACCGTGTTCCCGTCCGATTAACTGAGGTCTGCAGGGCGGATGGTCTTCCCTGTTCTGGCCCGCCTTCCAGAAGTGAGAGTGAGAAGGCGGGTCCTGGGGGAGCCCGGCTCTCAGTCCCCTGATCGCTTGTGACCCGGCAAACTGCTCTCCGGCCTCGGTCTGCTGCTCTGTTGGCGACTCCTCTGCAGGTGCTGGAAAGGGCACCACAGTGCCTGGCACACGACCAACAGCAGTCACCACCACGCTCCTGCGCCCACCACCCGAAAGCGGCTAGGACGGCACAAGGGGCGCCCCAGGCCAAGAGGGCCGGGAAGCTGCGGCGGGCTGGCGGGCGGACCTGGAATCGCGATCCACTGTTCAAGAGGGCGCCGGAGGCGGGGCTCCACGGCAACGCCGGGACCCAGGAGGGGAGGGAGGCCCCGGCCAGTCTCTGACCTTCATCTCCCGCTCGGGGATCATGACATCCATCTCGTCTCCCATCGCGCGGCCCTGTTCGTCGAAGCAGCCGCCGCCGCCGTCCGGGGCCTTCCGCTCCAGGCCGCTCGGAAGCCAACTTCCTTCCCTCAGCGCCAGAGGCGCGCGGCGGAATGCGAACTTCCGGCGCGCGTTGGTGACGTCAATGTTGGATTCCAGGGAAGCCGCGCGCTCGCCGCCCGGGCCCTCATTGGCCAACGGGAGCCGACGAGGGGCGTGGCCGTGACCCCGCGCGCCTGCGCCCTGGACCTCTCCCTGCCCCGCGTGCGCAGCCTGCACCGGCTCATTTCATTTATTGGCGGCGTGTGCCTCTGCGGTACAAGCTTATTCCCTGGAAACCTTATAGTAACCCTTACCTGCGGGTGGCTGTTCTTAGCGTCCGATCCAGAGTTAGGAACTTTATAGATATTTCCAGGGGACAGCTTTTAAGGGCTTGGGCTTTGAGGGAAGGAAACAGATAAGTTCAAAGTGAGTAGACTAGGGCCTCCCCACAGGTGACCTTATCTGTCTAATGACAAAAGCCAAAAATGGGGAGGGTAAAGGACACCGAAGACCAGCTTTGTTTACTCCTGTCAAGGTAATCATTTCCAGAGTAAAAGCCATATCCACTTCTGGTCACTAAAGAATTTGTGCTGAGTTTTGCAGAAAATAGATGGCATGTTGTTTAACCTTCAAGGCCTCCTAGTCACCTAGGGGGTTTATTAACATTTTATTGATGAAATCGGGGAAGTTAAGAAAATTCTCCTGTGGCCCTCAGCCAGAGTTCAGATGGAAGAATGGGCTGATAGTACAGTCCTACCTAGAAGAGATTTCTGTTGCAGAATTATAAATGTTCTAGGGCAGAGGTTCTTAACTTGCAAGTTGAGTCAGCTGGGGGAGCAGGGACATTCTGCTGAAAAACCAGCCTCTACCTCAGATCAAAGCCTGTCCAAGGAAGGGACATGACCTTTGTCCTTGGAAAGACCCACAGAGCACTCCTAGGCACATTCCCACCCTGCTAAGTTGTTTATCTACAAATAACAGGAGAGATCTGCTAAAACTAGGTGTCCCTGACTCAGTCAGGCTAGGTGGGGACCCATAGCAACCCCCTAGCAGCCACCAATCAGCATGAGATAGGGAAATACCTGGGATGCCAGATGACCCTCCCAGTAGTTTATGGTGTTGGGAAACCACGTAGTTCAGCACGAACACCCCTCTTGGCTTAAACCAGTCAGTTCAAACGAATCCCCCTCTTGTAGTAACTAATCACCCCTACCCAACTTGTTCCCGCCAGGGAATGTGCTAATCATGTTTTAGAGTTGTTATTTGATTTTCCTGCGGTGTGTGATGATTTGCTAAGAGATGCTATGATGTATGTGGGGGTCCCTGCCTTCTCCAAAGAATGTATAAAACTGCTGCAAACCCTGGGCTCAGGGCCTCTCAGCGTTACCAGTTGCTATGTGCGCATGGAGGACCGAGCTAGTTCGCGATAAACACCTCTTTGCTGCTTACATCGATCTTGGGTCTCTGGTGGTCTTTTGGGGGTCCCAAATTCGAGCATAACACTGCCACTCTGTTTGGTTAGGCTCCATGTATGCATGATAAGTTAAAAAATATATTCTATGTCATGTATAACTAAAAGGAAAAAATAAAAAACTTAAAAATCTGCTGCTGTATAAGCTAGTTCTGCATTTGCTGACCCTCATCCATCCCCAAGATACACCAAGAAAGCCACTGGTCAATTTGTCTGTTTTATTTCCAATCTGTACAGGTGATATATACCCCACACGTACTTATACACACACATACATACACACAGCTTCATTCACCTGAACTTGTCTGACAAACTCCTTTTGAGTCATAGGGACAAAGCCATACTTAGCAGTCCCTGTGTTGCTGGTTACATTAGTTAAATTTGGTCTTTTTCAGAAAGAAGACAGTTAAAAGTCCCAAGAAGCTGAGCCCTTAGTCAGAGAAGAGTCTTGATGCCAACAGCCACAACCTGAAATACACACAAACCCCCTTCCCAGGGAGCAGTCTTAAGACCCTCTCTCCCAAGGGGTTGAGTTCCAGGAAGTGACTGATGGGACTTACCCCACGTGCATGCAGAGAACCCCTCTTCCCTGCATTTCCAGATTCTAGAGGTGCACCCTTTTCCTCTCCTCCCTTGAGGTTTCTGTAATCTCAGGAACCCACTGGAATAAACCTAGTTGGTTCTGTCTTCCTCTCAGAGAGGAACAGTCACACTAAATAGATGGGGAGTCAAGGAAGGCTTGCTCTTCCCCAAAGGTCCCAGTCTGTCCCAGAGAGAGGAGGAATGGGAGGGGTCAGGCAGTGGCTAATCTAATACCTCAGGAGAGGAAAAGGCAAGGTGGGGGTGGGGTAGGATCACATATTTACAGGGAGGAATGTTGCTGGGGTTTAAACTTCAACTAGTCCTGTGTATTTGAAGCAGCTCCTTAGGCTGAAGATCAGCCACTCATAGCCAAATTTTGCTCCTAAACTGGTTGAGACCAGAGGACTAACTCTCCTGGCCAAGTCTTCCTACCCTGCCTACTCTACTCCCTCAGGGTGCTGTAGGGGCAGCACCCTGGGCCCTTGATTATGGGCCTGTAAGGAGCCACAACTCCCAATCCTTTCCACCTTCCAATCCTTAAGGTTTTGCAAGACTCTTGCCCAGGCTTGGGCCAAGCTAGACACCTCAGGACTGCTGGGCAGTCACCCTCTTCCTAACATTCATCTCACTGTCATTGTCTGGGTTGGAGTTCCCCCTGGACTCTACATTCCATGAGTCTGTGCATTTATTGTGGGTTCTGAACTCCTAGCCTATAGCAAGTGTTTCATAAATATGTTTAGTGAGTGCATCTAAGTCCTGAGTGCACAGGGTAAAGGAACCCAGAACACATGGGGCCAAGTTTGAGGACTTCCTGCATGAGTTCTGAGAAGTAGGTCTCTGAGACTGGACCAGGAAGCTGCAGGGCAGGCAGAACTGCGGAGACAGACCTGCTCGATAGGTAAGACCCAACGCCGGCTCAGAGGCCCTGGGGAGTGCAAGTCCTGGCCCAGGGCCTTCAGAGCCAGTGAAGCCTTCCCCAAGTACTGACCTAGGAGATTGCCCCTTCCCACCCCTTCCCTGTTTTCAACAGTGAATAAGGCAGCCCAAGGCAGAGGTGAGGTGTGGACAGGGGTATCTGACCACCTGGACTCTGGTCCAGGCTCTTCCACCCCAGATTAACCCCCTGACTTTCGGCAAGGCACTTAACCCCTGTGGGCCCCCAGAGAGAAGACTGGCCTACAGGGTGGATCAGGGCCCTAAAATCCCATGAGTCTGTAAGAAAGGACCCAGGTGGCCTCAATTCAATCCCAAGCTCAAGGTTTTGAGCAAATTGGAAAGGGAGCATGAGTTAGACAGTGGACACAGCACGTGTCAGGTCCAAGTGGGAGGACTTAAAGCTTGTAACAGGTGCTCAATAAATATCTGCTGAATGAATGAACACATGGTGTGAGGAAGGCGAGTGCAGAAGCAGTTGGGTCCAGCAGGCTTCCGTTAGAAAGGCCACCTCCTGGGCCTCAGCTCCTGGCTCACAGTGGTGCTTTTCTCCAGGGGCACTGACTCCTCATCCTCCCCCAAGCCCCTGGCCTCACCTTTGCCTCTGGAGCCTTCTACTGCCCTAGCAAGGGTCAGTGGGACTGCACCATCTCTCTGAGCTGCCTGTAAAGATGTGGCCAGGAAGCAAGGCTCCAGGGCTCCTTCTGGTCCCTTTTTAAGGGACTCAAATTGCCAAGCTCTTTTCCTCCCCACCATCCGTTCTGAGGATGAGCAGAAACATGGACCAGGGCGGAGGTCAGCTGGGGCCACATGCTGGCCCACCAGGAGCTCTGGAGGCATGGAGCTGTCCAAGAAAGGCCAAAGGAGGTCCTGCAGCCTTGTTCCTACCCAGGGTCTCCCTCACCAGGGCCAGGTCTGGAGCCTGAACTCAGCTCAGACACATTCTGGAAGGATGGACGGCTTCACCTCCCAGAGTGGGGGACACAGGCTTCCGGCTGCCTGCCCTGTTTTTGGGTTTGTTGTCAGCCCTTCTGCAGGACGTGGGCAGGTGGGAAAAGGGAGGGATGGGGCCCAAGGCTAAGGACTCCCGACCCAGAACCCCTTTAAGGCAGATAATCTGTGCTTTACAAAGAGATGATGAAACAAACACACCACAACGAACAAGCAAACGCACAAGACAGATCACAGGGATCGGGAAGGGCAGCGCGACAGGAGGGAGGAAGAGCAAGGCGGGAGGCAGGGGGTCCTCAGGGCAGGCTGGCGATGTCTCTCTCCGGAGGGGGCCCCACTGGCTTGGGGCTGCTCTCGTTGGCTTTTCCTTCAAACATCATGACTCTGGTTTGGACACGGAGGAAAGAATGAGAAAAACAAAACAACAGAATTAGGATCCCTTTCCTCATCCAGAAAAGTCTCCCCAGCCTTCATATCTGCAGAGTGCCCCCCAAATCTGTCCTCTGGGGGATCCTTATGAAAGCCCACACTGGCAACTGCTGGGGTCACAGCGGTAACTTGACCCCCCTGCCACACAGGCGGGGTGAGGCTCCAGCCTTCAGACTTCCAGGCCAAGCGCCCTCCCCTGTCCTTGCTGTCTGAGCAAACTGGGGTCTTCAAAAGCCTAACCAAGCATGGGGAAGGGGTTCCAAATGGAACTTTTGGGGGGAACAGCCTGGATTTGAATACCAGCCTGCTGCTTCTCAGCTGAGCGACTTGAGCTAGGCCCTCAGCCTCTCTGGTCCTCAGCAACTGAACCAGGGGGTCGTGAACTAACTACTGAGCCTCCTTGGTCTTTGGTGAACTCCTTCATAAAATGAGACAGGTATAGTGTACTTTCGTACTTTAGAAAAAAATGAATCTTACGTCATAAAAGCCAAGTAGGGTTCCTTTTCAGCTGTGACAAATGACAAGAAGACTCCAGGGAATTTCCCTAATACTCTTCAGTGGGGAAGAACATTCAGGGCATGAGTTCAGCCACCCTGTTAGCGGCTGGCCATGAGCAGGCGTTAGGCTGAAACCCTGTGTCATCCCACTAGCCCGAAGGACAGTGCGTTGAAGAAGATGCATATCATCCCATTTCACAGATGGAGAAACTGGGGCTCACTGACTAAGGTAACTCAATCAGGGTCATTCGGGCCACAAGTAGTAGCACCAGGATTCAAACTCTGCCTCTTTTTAGAACTGATTTCAATTCTGTTTTATGCTCACAACAACCCTCCCGGCGGCAGTAGGGTTGATTTATAAATGAGGAAACTGAGCCCAGGGAGTGCTGACAGACTCATCGCCAGTGTCAGCAATTTGACAGGCAGGGATATGAGGCTCAGAAAAATCAAGTCCCCACCACTGGCCAGGGAATGGCTGTGCCTTCAGAGGCCCACAGGGAGGTACTCACAGCTTGAGGACAGCTGACCGTTTCCCCAGCATCATATTCACAAAGTCTCGGTAGGAGATGGTGTCACTGACTCCACCTGTCACCTCCGAGATCATCTTCTTCATCTCCAGGTGGGTCTTGGGGACCCCAAGCTTCTCCATCATCCTCTTTAAAGACATCAGGTCTGCCGGAGGAAAAGCAGGTCCACTCAGTGCAGACAGGCGGCTGAGGCTGAGCTCAGAAGCCATGGAGGCTCCCCTCCTGCACCCCAGATGCTTGGCGGAAGATCAGCCACGAGTGTTCCTCCTCGATGGGGGACAGGCCCATCACGAGCCCAGTGCTACAAACCTGGGCTTTTGGAGTGGGCCTCCGGGAGGGATAGAGCTCTGCCATCCTTGGCTGCGGGACTGGGGCAGACCATTTAACTTAAACCCTGCTTCATCAGCGGCAGAATGGGTTGCTGGGGTCATTCAGAGGCATGATGCCTGGAAAGCTCTGGCTCAGACCAGGTGCTCAGTAATGGAGCCATTGAACTTCACACTATTATAGTGATCTCTGCTGTCCCCTGTGGTTAGAGTGAGCCCCGGTGCCCGCCCTCCTGCTACCCAGAGAGTTACTGCCCGGTGGGAGTGGGGAGGTCAGGGAGTGGGCCTGGGCCCAGGCATTCAAAGTCAGCCTCTTGGGCACAGCCTTGTCAGGTGACTAATTGCCACCTGCCACTCCCACCACACTGTCCTCAAGTCGGCCTCAGCTGGAAGGGGGAGAGAGCCAAAAATATCCCTCAGAGCAGGAAAAGCAACAAAAGAACAAAATTCAAGAAAAACAAGGGAGGCACCAAAAAGTCACTACACCCCAAGGGGCCACCACCAAGATCTGAGGCAACTTCCGCAGGATTGTTCTGCAGTGGACAATGGATAAGTGAAGGAGGGCGGGAGGAGGGCTGGGCAGGGGCTGAGTTAAGGGCTGGGAGCACTGTGGTAAGGCAGGGCAGGCAGGAAGGTGCCAGACTGTCCAGGGCCCTTCAGAGCCAGGCAGTTCCTACAGCACACAGCCACGGGGCTGCCCCAGCTGCCCATCAGACTGGAAACTGGCAAGACCTTTCCGGAGGGAAGCTTGGCAGATGCTTCAGAAGGCTCATGTGCAAGATTTGCTCTGAAGAAATAACCAGCAAATGGACCAAGATTCATGTACAAACATGCTCTTCACAGGATCACCATGGTCGAAATTGGAAATCATCTGAATGGTCAATACTTGGGTATTGGCAAAATAAATGAGTCCATTCCTGTGATGGAATATCATGTAGCTATGAGGCAGAAGAACCTATTCAGAACCAAAGGCTGGGCTCTGGGCCCACCCCTCAACAACTGGGGGCCCCAAGCAAGTCCTTTCACCTCTGAGTCTTGGTTTCTGCTCCTGTGAAATGGGGGTGATTGAACCAGCCTGACCCTGTTGTACTGTTGCCGGTGAGGCCGGAGCTTTGGATCCCAGGCCTCCACCCACCCTGCGCCCCTGCCCCCGGCCTCCAGGCCACTCACCAATCTCGCCTTCGTTGTTGAGGTCAAACTCCATGTATTTTTCTGAAAACGAGAAGCAACACCTGGCATTAGCCTGGAAGCAGCATCTCTCCCTGTGGGGTCCAGGGCCCCTGGAGGGGGCTGACTGGGTCCTGGAAAGCCCTCAATGCCCTCCTCAGCCATGGAGTCCTGTGGCCTCAGCCATGGTCTCTTCTGAAGATAGCTGTGCCTGCATCACCCCCACAAGATCTGGGAGGGAAGACAGCAGGGGGCCACTCTGACCCTGGTACTAAGAAGGCAGCTGCTTCCTCCTGGGTCCCCATGGGCCATCTGCATCTGAATCTGCTGCCAAGTGATTGGAACAGATTCTCTGTCCTGGAGACTTAAGTCCAAGGGTTAGGGCAAAGGCAGGAAGGGTGTTTCAGAGTGTCCCAGTGACCCAGAGATCCCCGGGTTCAGAAACCAACAGAAACGCCCTTGGGCGTGCAATAGCTCATAGTGGCAGACACTCCCTACAGACCTCACCTACAGACTCTGAATTAAAATTCCTGGGTCAAGGAGTCCTGGAACTCCAGCAGCAGGGTGGACGAGGCAAGGTGATGAGCTTGGCGTCTGCTGACAGGACAGTATGTCCATAAACCATGTGGCCTTGCATGGTCACCCTGCCTCAGCAGGAAAAGCTGCTACCTTCTGGGTGGCCTGCCAGTGCCCACCCCTCCACCCCAGCCCATGGCTTCCTGGCTCCCACCCACTCCCACCTGTTGTCCCAGGTAGTCCCAGGCCCATTCCTCATGTCTTTGGGGTCCCCCACCCCTGTTTCTGAATAGGCTCCTCCATCACCACTGAACCCTCGTGTCCCTCCTCAGAGTACATTTTTCTCCAAAGTGCCTAGTGTGATCTGCTCCCCACTCTGCCCCACCATCCCATGGCACGGCAGTGTTCCCGCCGTGTTCCCAGGCCTGCAGTGGGCCTGTGCCATAGTGAGCACCCACTTGGACAGCAAATAAGTGAATGATTCAAAGACCTTTCCAGTCGCTTGCTTTCCAACATGACTTCCTGTGGTCCCAGTCCTGCCCAACAGACCCAGTGCTACATCTCAAGGAAGACAAGTAGAGAGGACGTTAGACCCTGGGACCCTGTCTCTCCTCCCAGCAGACCTGCTGATGTCCAGAGAGGAGGGAATCGGCTGCCTGGGGCACAGGGGGTCTTTTTCCTGTTTCTCTTCCCCTGCTCTTCCCCACCATTCTGGTGATTGAACCCCTCTTTATTTTTCATTTGAGCCAGGGTCTTGCTAAGTTGCTGAAGGCCTTGCTGAGTGGCTGAGGCTGGCCCAGAATTTGCAATGCTCCTGCTTCAGCCTCCAAAGCCACTGGAATTCCAGGTGTGCGCCACCAGGCCTTACCGTAAAAGGCATCATAGCAGGGGCTGGGGTGGTGGCTCAGCGGTAGAGCGCTCGCCTAGCGCGTGCGAGGCCCTAGTTTCGATCCACCACATAAAAATAAATCAAATAAAGGTACTGTGTCCAACTACAACTAAAAAAATTAAAATTAAAACATTAAAAAAAAAAAAAAGCACCATAGCATCCTGGTCGTGAGCAGCGGCTGACTCTGCCATAGTGAGCCTGGGACTGCCTGCCCACGACTCCACTCCATCTCCTCCTCGAGCCTGAGTTTCTTTGTTTTTTAAATTAACGACTGCACCAACTCCCTCCTAGGGGATGGGGTGACTTGGGGAGCTCACCATGCAGGCTGCTAGGGAACGGGCACCTGCCGGCTATTATGCATATCATTAGCCATCCAAGTCTTGCCGCAGAACAACTGAGCTAAGCGATTCGAGGCACACTTGGCAGGTCCTCTGCTTGGAGCAGGGGGGACGCTCACAATGCAGATGCTTGGGAGGGGGCTGCGTCCTCTGGGATTTTTACCAAGTGCCCTCTGTAGAGTCCAGCGCTCCAGTGCCCCCAGTGCTTCCCCGGGGCGAGGAAGGTGGGTCTGCCTGGCTCCTCGTATGCCAGCTCCTGTCCTTTCCAGCCACGGGCTGGGAACCAAGCACCAGGGCCCCGAACAGAGGGACCTTTATGCTGCCCCTCTCCCCACGCGGGCTCCCAGGGCCTGTTTTCTTTTCATCCCGTGCTGCTGGGATTCAATGGGCAGAAACTCTGCCCCCCTGCCCCACTGTGGTGACACAAACGTCCATTCTCCACAGGGGCTCCTGAGACGCTCCACTGCTGAGGGGGAGAGGCAAGGACGGCTCACAAAGAGCGGATTGTGTGCTGGGCCCCGGGAGCGAGCGGGGCTGGACAGGGCGGGCAGGAGCCAACCTGAGTCCTGCTGGGCGGCCCGGAAAGAGGGGCAGGGCCTGCAGGCAAGGGGCCCACGGTGGCAGGGAGATGGGCCTGCTTCAATCCTCAGGGGACCCCTGCCTCGAAGCCTGCCAGGAAGAGGACCATTCTGGATGAACCGGTCACAGGCCAGTCCTGTGAGGTTGAGGAGTCCCGTGTGCCAGGGGCCCAAGGGCCAGCCCAGCTCTCCCCAGAATGACAGGGCAGCCAGCCCTAGCTCACCTTTGAAGGCCGAGAGCTTTTCTGGCAGGTTCTCTTCATCACTGTACTTCTGGTCACAGAGGAACTCCTACCGAGGCAAGAACAGAGCTGAGCAAGGGTTTGGGGACAGAAGTCGCTGGCACATGGCCCCAGAGCCTGGCTGCCTTCCCTCCTGCTGGGCGGCCAGGCATGACCAGGCAGGGCTCGTCCTGTTGGCCCTGGTTTCCTGTCAGCCCCCAGAGGCGAATCCCCACATTCTACCCTGGGGTGGAATTTTGCTCAGCAGCTTGGGGAGGCACCTGGAGGGTCTGCTCTATAAACCTGCCCAGCTTTGGCAGGGGGCCTGTGCCACGGACCCCTGCCCAGTCCCCGACTCCAGGATCCAGGAAGCCGAAGGCCCCAGCCATGCGCCTGGGTCCATCCCTGATTCCATAGGTATGGGATCCCAGCAATCAACTGCCCCTGCACCTCTCTTGCCTTAGCCACCAGCTGGGGGTAACCAGAGACTTCTGCTGGGTCTATGTGATTCTCCTATCAATCAGCGTATCACATTAGTATCTTCCCTGGCCAGAAAATGACTGCCACAGCTCTGGAGTCCATTCCCCTCTCACCTGCTTTGTCATCTGTAAAACTGAGGTTTTAATCTCTAGTCTGCTGCCCCTCAGATGCTGGGAGAGGCTCAAATCAGCGAGAAGTGGCGAGAACCTGCATCACTAGAAGGCAGTCCAGGTTCCGATCACTAGTGGGAAACAGCACGGCTGCATTCACCTCCCTGGGCACCTGCGCCTCCCTAGGGACCACTCCTGGGAGAACCACACCAACGTTCAGTAAGAGCAGGTTTGATTGTGAGTGTGAGGCAGAATATGGCCTCTCTGTGGCTCCTCCACCTCAGCTCAGGGCCCTTCAAGGGGAGAAACCCACCCAGCACATGGCTCCCTCCGGGGGTTGTGGGAGGGGTCTGGCTGCCCTCTAGCATTTGCTAAGACTTTGACTGTGGCCAGCACTGTGTCAGCTCAGTAGGTCTTCCCAGACACTCTGTTCTGATTTTACAAGTTAACACGACTCAAGTCCCCAGATAGCCAAGGAGGCCCGGGGCTGGACTGGAACCTGGGTCTGCCAGTCTGCAGCTGGACTGAGAGCAGCCCGGGGCCCACAGGGTCTAGCTGGCTTGGTCAACCCTCACTGGGGCCTCACTGCCATCACTGGTCCTGCCTCTACTTAGCTGGACTGGGTCCTTCTTTCCCTGCAACCCGGAAACTGCCCCACTCGGGGTTGGCTTTGTCGAGGACTCCCCTTGATCCTGACTCCCTCCCTGCTCTCCTCCACTGCTTCCCTACCCCATTCTCAGACCAAAAGTTGGAAAATTCACCGTTGTCTGTGACCTGGGAGGACAAACCATGACCCTCCCAGGGTCCCAGATCCCTCATCTGTCCAGTGAGAGCCAGCTGAGGTCGGAGGTGCCCAGACCTGAGGGAGCAGTCAGGAGCTCAAGGGGTACAGGAACAGGGGGCTGCCAAGTTTGCATTTTGCCAATAAAGGCTTTTCTGTGCCTCCTGTGTGCCAATCTCTGAATTTTAACAGGGGATCCATTCAGCCGAGGCCCAGCTCACTACACTACCCTGCCTTCCCCTCACTTTATCAAGAACTGGAACTTTGTTGGGAGGAGGCCCGAGAACACAGGCAGGCCCAGCATCCGGGAGCCTCTGCAGGCCTCTCGGCTCCCATGCTCTGGCTGACAATCCTGCCCCAGCCCCAGCCCATAGGTACCAACCACCCCAGGATCTGGGTCTACCTGGCCCCCCTGCAGGCTGTGGGCTCAGGAGAGAGACACAGTTCCTGGTCTTAGAGACAAATCCTGCACACGGACAGACCAGAACAACAAGGCAGCAGCGGAGAGCAAGGCCAGAGCAAGCATAAACTACAGACGCAGCTAAGAATGGCTTCTGTTCACTGGCCCCAGGGGCCAGGCTCTCAGCAGGCAGAGCCGCTGGGCACGTGGACATGGATGATCACCTTTACACCAAGAGAGGGCTTTCTCCTCAGCACAGGGCACCATCTGACACACTGTTTAATTTGAGAACCCCCTTCCTGCCCTCCACCACTAGTAAGGGACCTAACCACCCTGGCCTCTTTTCTGTGCCTCCTGTGTGCCAAGCTCACTCTCAGCTCAGGACCTTTGCCCCCCACATCTACGCATGATTCTCTCCATCACCTCTTTCAAGACTTTGGCTGATATCACCTCTATGAGGCCATCGCCCCCACCCCCCATTTATGCTGTCCACTGCAGGCTGTCCCTGCTTCTAATCCACCTTGCCGTGCTCTATGTGGGATGAGCTGCCCCTGGCACGGTTTCCACTGGCATTGCTTGGTATGGCTACTGTCCACTGTGTCCCCTGCTAGGACGCAGGATCCACATATAGATGCTCAATAAACATTTCCAGGATGAGCAAACGAATTGGGACTCAGAGAAGATAAATAACTTGTGCTGCACAGCAAGGGGCCAAGCTGGAATAAACTCCACAGGGGGTGCTGCCTGGGCTCCAGCCTGTGCACAGCTGAGGATTGGAAGCCTTCCAGGAAGTGGACACTGGCAGGAGGCAGGTCTTCAGCCTCAGGTCCCAGGAGGACATGTTTCTTGTACTGGGATCCCCCGGTGCCCAGCACTCAGCAATGCCCAGCATAGAGCAGGCACTCGATAGCATCTGCTGAAGGATGGCAAAGATGCCATCGGCCTACAGTTACTTCCTCCCCTCTCCCCCCTGAAACCACCAGACTGTTTTGCAAAAGTGTGTGCGTGTGTGACAGAGGTGGGAAGGGACTCAGGGAACAGTCTCGTGTCTTTCCTCACAGCCAACAATGACAAATGCTAGGACCAGAGTGGCCAGGGCAGGGGAGGCAGCTGACCGGTTCATGAGTGGGTGGGCAGCCTTCCTGCCCGAGTGTAGGGCAGCTGTGCCCTGGCAGGGGGTGGGGGAGGCAGGCTGGGGGCAGGACACAGCTCCCACCCGCTCCAGACTTGCAGTTCCTGCCCACACACAGCCCAGCTTCTCCCTGCAGCTACCCTCCCTCCACATCCCTGCTGGGCCTTGGGCACAGCCCTGCCCAGGGAGCAGGCACCCTCTCTATTCAGGACCCACCTTGGCCGCTCTGACCCTGGGCCTATGGGCAGAGGAGAGACTGAAGTCACCCCAGATATTTGGAAGAAAAGCAAAAAATCATAAAGAAGGCAGACTTAGAGCCAGAAAGCCCGAGTCGGAATCCACTTGGTAGTTTTGTGGAAATCACTTCATTTATCTGTCTCCGTTTCCTTGTCTAAGGAATTTAAAAAAGCTCATATCTAAGGCTGGGGTTGTGCTCAGTGGTAGAGCGCTCGTCTAGCATGCATGAGGCACTGGGTTTGATCCTCAGCAGCCCATAAATGTAAAATAAAGATATTGTGTCCACCTAAAAAAAAAAAAAAAAGCTCATATCTACCATCCAGGCCTTTCCCAAGAACTACAGCATGCAGGTTAAGTATGTGTAAAGTGCTAGATTCGACACTTGGCACTTAAGACATGCTAAATAACTGTTAGGTCCTTATTATTACTGATTTCTAACATTTCTGTCTGGACAATGAGGTTCCCCTCCCCACAGCCCACCATTAGTTATCAGACCGATGTTCCCTGGATCAGGCTGGTTGTGAGTTCTCACTCCCACTGTCTATGCACCCATCTGACAGATGGGACAGCAGAGGTTCAGTGAGGTAGCTCAACTTGTTCAAGAGGACACAGGGTCTGTCTCATTCCACTGTCCCCGCTTCAAATAAGAAGAAGGGAGGCTGGCCACAGGTTTCTAGGCAAAGCCAATCCTGCAGGCAGCTTTACTCAGGACAGCTGCAGCCGGTTATTCCGGAGGGCACAGCCTGTAGCAGTGCTATGCCAGTCTCCTCCCAACTCCTCCCCGCATCCAAACTACGGAAATGCAAGCAGGTGGGAGCATGAGGGGGCCGCACAGGAAGCAATAAGCCCACCTGTCAGTGCTCAAGGGCCGGCGTGCCCCACAGGTGCAAACAGGAAGGCAGCAGAGAATGAAAACATCTGCCCAGGCACTGACCCCAGAGGGCCTCCTCAGAGCACCCCGTTGCTCTCCTTGTTCAACAGATGGGGACAGCAAGCCCCAGAAAGGAGGCGGTCTTGCCTAAAGTCACAATGCCGGGAAGCCCCATGTAGATAAACTCTGGGCACAGGATGTGTGGGCAGAGGGATGGGGGGGTTGGATCAGTTGCCCTGGTGCCAATCCCGGCTCCAGCATTTAGTAGTTCTGTGACCCTGGGCAACTTGCTCTACCACTCTGGGCCTCAGTGTCTTCACCTGCAGTGCAACACAATGAAGGACCTCCTTATGAGCTGCGGCAAGGATTAGGTGAGCTCTCTGCATTGGAAGAGCCCGGTCCCAACACTTAGGAAGAGCCGGTCATGACCACCATGCATTGGGATCATCCAAACTCAAGCCGTCCCAAGAGACCAGTCACACAGAGAAAGCACCCACCCACTGCTCTCTCTGCCTGGACGTGCCGGGAAGTCCTCCTGACATTCTGTCATGGAGGGCAGGCTTCACTTCATCCTCAGGCTCCTGACTGACCTTCCAGTGCCAGCCATCCACAGGGGACAGAGTGCTGGCTTCCATTGCAGCCCCAGGGAACAGTCCCCCAGTCTTATGGGCTCCCTGCTGCCTGCTCGGTCATCCACAGTCTCTGATGCCCATGGGTGCACCCCACCTACCCCAGAGCCCTGTCCAGGTGCTCAGGCCCAGGATGGGCCAATTCCAAAACCACTGGAGGCTGGCGGCCCCTGCTCGCCTTGGAACCCTGCCACCTGCCCACAGCTCCCTGACTTAACCCCCTTCTGGGGCTGGTACCTCTAGCACCTTCTCGCAGACCCTTGCTCCCGGCCCTGCAGGCCTGTCTTTATGTATTAGCCGCAGCAGAATTTTAGGGTGGGCAGATACCACCATCTTGGAGGCCATCCAAGGGGCTGGCAGCTGACGCCCTGGGCAGGAACCACAAGGAGAGGCAGCCCCATTCCAAGGCCAGGAGGCCTCCAACGCAGTCCACAGGCTCTTAAAGGGCCAGGGCCAGGCCACAAATGCCCGCCAGGTCACCTGGCAAATAGCAGGAGCCTGTAATGTGCACCCACAAGGACAGCAGGCTCATATTCCACAGGGCTTGGGGCCTCATCCGGACACTGTGTCCTCGCCAATAGATGGGGAGCTCAAGAAAAACACCCCAGCAACCACATAAATGAAGCAAACCCTGCAGAAATTCCATCTCCAGCTGACTGTGACATGGCCACAGCGAGGTCACAACTGACCGGACCTGCCGGGGACACTAAATCCCCAGAGGCTCACGTGGCTACTTATCACCATCTCCCTTATAATATATTAAGGGAGAGCAAGAGAAAGGGTACCCAGCAATGCCAACTGGGCACATTCACCTAGGCAGGGAGAGAGTGGTACAGGAAAAGAGACGCACCTGTGTATCTACCTGGGTCAGGTCTCAGAGGTCATATATGTCCCAGAGGGGCCAAGGGCACGTCCACCCTGGGCAGAGATTCCCAGCAAGCCCTGCCAGCTCCCTTCCAGTGAAGATGGCACCACTGGACCTCTAAATGTGACAAGAGATGCTGAGTGCCCTCCATCTGACCCTGGAGGGCTGGGACTTCAGGATAGTAGCCAAAGATCCTTATCCACATAAACAAGAAGCCTGTGTCACCATCAGACTGCAGCCACCTGGTGGACAGGGGCCAGGGCATCTGGAGTCACACAGACCTGCCCCTGCCACTTCCTGGCTGGTGACCTTGGGCAGCGGACTTCATCGGGCTGAGTCTCTGAACCTCGAGTCACGGTGATCCTCACCCCGCGGGATGTTTCAAGATCCACACTGACAGCCTCTGACAGCGGATGGGGCGCTCTGCTGAAGGGGGTCCGTGAGATGACACATGACAAGCCAGGTCAGGGACACAGCTCACACTGTAGTAGTAAAGGATCCTGGCTGCCCGCTGGCCAACTCGAGAGCAGCCCTACTATCCTCCCGGCTCCTCCTGCTCCCCCCAGGCACAGGCCACCCAGACCCACTGCTGGAGAAAGTTGCTCCCTTTGCCATCTAAGGCCGGGCCTTGCTGGCCTGGGGTCACCTACATTCCACCAGGAGACGGGGAATGCCAGCTATGTGGCAGGAGTAGGAGGTGCCCTCTGAGCCTGCCCCTCCAGCGGTACTAATGTGCACATGCACAAGCGCACACAGGACAGGGGCGGGAGTGGACACCCACAGAGGAGCCAGTCCAGAGTGGAGCCTGAGCCAAAGGTCTGGGTTCAAGCTGTGGCTGTTTCAACCCAGGCCATCTACTCAACCCCTCTCAGCCTTGTTTCCTGTAAAATGGGAAGAACAGCAGCCATCGTAGGGCAAAAGTGACGTTTGCTGAGATTGTGCCCACAGCATGCCTGGTACAGCACTGGCACCTTCCAATTGCCCTGGAGACACTGGCAGAAACTAAAGTGAAACCAAATAAAGCAAAATACGTATGGCCCCCGTCTCCCTATGCACACCCAGATCTTCTTCCACTTTGACTTTTAAAATCTCTTAGAATAAAAATTGCTAAGACTGGGTCTTCTAGAAGCTGCCCACACCAGGGAAGGAGAAAGGCCCCAAAGGAAACAAGTGTGTTGGCCCAGAGAGGCCCTTCAGAGCTGCCAGCCCAGGGGAGTTCTGCCCCAAGCAGCAGCCAACTGGTGCCCAAGCTGTTGGGGACAGCAGCAGGTCATACAACCCCCAAGCAGTGAGCCATGACACCCTGACTTGCATGGTTTCCAGCCTCCACAAGGCCACTGGGCTCTGCTCCACCCACCCCCAGAAACCTCTCTAGCACAGTGAAACTGCACCCAAAGGAAGGCTGTCCAGGCTTCCGATTTGGTTCTCTCTAGAATATTCTACTCCAGGATCTTTCACTGAGACCACAGTGTTGGGTGAATCAGACTCAGACCTTCAAGCAGAACAACTCTCAGGATCTAGTCATCTCCACTGATTTTATTTTATTTTATTTTTGGTACCAGGAGTTGAACCCTGGGCACTTAGCCACTGAGCCATAGCCCTTTTTTATATTTTATTTAGAGACAGGCCTCACTGAGTTGCTTAGAGCCTCACTAAATTGCTGAGGCTGGCTTTGAACTTGCAATCCTCCTGCCTCAGCCTCCTGAGCCACTGGCGTCACTTACAGGTGATAACGGGCATCTCCACTGATTAATGCAGAGGCACTGGAAGGGGCAGGGCCCGCTGCTCCCACTGCAGCCAGGAGAAGCAGCCAGGATGGGCAGTTCAGTATCTCAGGAATATCCCAGGTTTCCACTCCCTAAACCCTGAGGCCCCAAACAGAAGACAACAATCCTGACAGCTGTCTGACCTCCCACCCGCACTCTGCACTCTACACAGATTATCTCCCTGAAAAATCACAACCACCATTATCTTCTTGGCAAAGGAGACCCAGAGCGGTGAGGTGGCTTGCCCAAGGTCATGGGACCAGTGTTTGGTAACTTCCTCATGACTCTAAACTAGCGTGGCCACCTTGACCTGCTGTGGTCTGGAAACAGCTCAAGGTTCCAGTTGGATCCTGAAGCTTCCTTCAACTAGGAGCCCACACCCTGAGTCACAGCCTGGACTCACATAATGGGTCTTGGGACAGCATCTAGGCAGGGACAGGGCACGAGACTGTGAGCCCTACTGCTGGCTCCTGTGTGTCCTGGAGTTAGCTGCCTGCCCTCTCTGGGCATTAAGGCCCTGAGATGGTTAGAACACAGCCCTTTCTTGCTCACTTTCTCCAGTCCCAGTGCTGTCCAAATCAGTCCCTGATAGCACAACCCTTCCTCTTTCTGAGCCAAGCCGGTCCCTTTCCTGAAACAACCCCATCCCAGGCACCCTTACCTGCATCCACAGTATGGAGTGGGCACAGAAAGTCCCATGCACTCAGCTCCTTGGCCATCCAAATGCAGTCACCTAACCCCCATCCCCACCCCCACTCCTGCAGCTGCCTCTGGCTCAGGGTCCTGCTGGCTGTGGGTGGATCCAGCCAGCTCAGAACCCCACCCAGCCAAGAGGCCCAGGGGGCTGTATGAGGTCAGGGTCCCAGGCTCCTGTCCAGAGGGTTAGAGTAGCCAAGACCGAGGTCAGCCTGGTGCAGAACAAGCTGGGAGGGAGCCCGGCAGGCCAGGACCCCTGAGCCTCAGCCTGATGTCCAGACCATCTTTCAGCTAAGATCCACATGGTACGAACCCTGAGGTGCCCAGAGCCCTCCAGAGAACCCCACAGCTCAGTGGATGACAAGAGACAGGCCGCCTACTTCAAGGCCATCCAAGAAAAACTAGGAGGAAATCAAGATCAAGATGCTGGCAAGAGGAAATCCTTTACCCAGCTCCAGCCCCTGAGCCCACCTCTCCACAGCCTCTACCGGGGCTCTGCTGACTCCACCAGCTTCCACCTAGGACCCTAAGCTGGGCTCAGGCGCTAGACACCCCGTGCCCAAAAGAGCCAGCAGGAGGAATGCCAGGCTTGTTTCAGTGCGTACAACTCTGCCCTCAGTTAGGAAGCAGCCTGGGAGACGCCTTCCTCAGCAAATACCTCTAGTACCCTCCCGGGTGCCTCCCCAGTGCCAGTGCTGGCTCATGCAGGCTGCACACCTGCCCTCACTGAGTTCTCACAGTGACCCTGCCCCCAGGTGACAGGCCCTTGAAGACCGCCAAGCTGGTACATGTCAGAGGCCAGGTCTTGCAGGCCCCTGGAGTGCGCTGCTGTGGTGCCTCTGACCTTGACCAACCCAAGCAGTCCCTGACAACCTTTCCTCATCTCCTAGGATCCACACGATCATTAACCAAACTTATGTAGAGCTCCTGTTGTGTGCCCGGCGGCAGCTGGAAGGATTTCTTTATAGAAATTCACCAAAACCATCAAGAAAAGCAAGTAGTCCCCGCAGTAACCTTTCCTACAAGTTGGAAAGAAGCTGTGTGTTGGGGCAGAGTGGTAAGAAGGAGGCCACAGGGAACCGCCAACATTTGACTGAACCAAGAGCCTATGTTGTGTGGTGGAGAGCCTTGGCCTGGGAGTCCCTTCTGGCGCCAAAACCCTGCGCGGGTCCCTAGCGGGCTTGCAGGGAGCCCACATCCAGGCTGGCAGCAGCTCCTGGAAGGGCCCCACCGCCCTAGCCAGGGTAACAGCTTGCAACCCGAGACGCCAGGCCCCGAGCAGGGAGGTGGAGCGGACCTACCTGGAGTCGGAGGCGAAAGGGCTGGGGCCAGAGCGGCAACCGAGGGAAGCCCCGGGGAAGGGGGGGAGAGGGTAGATTTTGCGGCGGACACTGCCTGGCTGAAGGCGGCACCGCAGGGCAGTGGGAACCGCCAGGGCCGGAGGCGCGCAGCTGGGGCGACCCGCGCGCTGCCCTGGGCCGCGGCTTACCCGGTTGATCTCCGCCAGCCTCCTCTCCTGCCGGGCTTTGAGCAAGCCGAACGCCTTTCCTCCTAGAGGAGACAAAGAAGCGGCCGGGTAGCGGGGCTCCCGGGCCACGCGTCCCCTCCCGCGCCGGGTTTCCGCGCGCCGCGCGCCCCGCGGTCTGCCCTGCGCGCACAGGTGGGGACGCTGCGCACGGGATGGCTGGGGGACACGGCGCCTACCTTGGAACCTGTTGCTGAGCGCGACCGACATGATGAGCGCCGCGCTCCCGCCGGCTCGGGGCTTGGCGGCCACCGCGGGGGACGAGGAGGAGAGACTGGCGCCTGGTCCGAGCTTCGGCGGCTGGTGGTGGCGGGAGCGAGGGGCGGAGGAACCGCGCGGCGGCCGGACACACCCCTCCCTCGGCCCGGGCCCCGCGTCCCCTCCCCTTCCCTCTCCTTATCCCCTCCCCTCCGCTCCCCTGGTCCCCTCCCCTCTCTTCGTCCCCTCCCCTCCACTCCCGGGCCGCGGGCATCAAAGCGGCTATTATGCTGGCGGGGAAGCCCGCCGCCCGCCCCTCTGCTGAAGGACCGGGACAATGCAGTGCGCGGACCGCGCTCAACCAACCCCTCCCTCCCCACCCCTGCCTGGACCTTGAAGGCGAGTCCACCTGGCGATCTGGGTACACACTTCGTGGGACCAGGACCCGAATGAGCATCAAGCGCGGTCGCGAGGCACGGATTACCCGCTCAGCCAATGAAGGCTGTCGCATTACTGAAGCTGTTTGCGCAGTAGTGCCACTGTGACACCAAGGCCCTTTAAGTCAATTAGATGAATTTGTGTCTTGTTAATAGAACTGTCTTAGGCTCCCTCCCACTGTGTGCCAGGCGCTCGGCATAGCACACCAATCATTGCAGCACTCTCAAAGTTCTGTGAAATAGGACCTGGCATGCCCATTTTACGGAAGAGTAGGGAAGCCCAAGCCTGGGAAGGCACCCATAAAGTAGCCAAAAAATCCAGAGAGGAGGACTCAGGATGCAAGACCTGGGGACTGGGGCTGGGGTGGTGGCTCAGTGGTAGAGCCCTGGGTCCAATCCTCAGCACCACATACATGTAAAATAAAGATCTTGTTTCCACCTAAAACTTAAAAGAACTGGGGACTTTGTAACTAGAGTGGCCATGAAGTCTAGTGTCCAAACCAGAACAGTTTGAGAGTGGAAGGGCCAGTCCTAATCATTATGCTGGGGACACTGGCATGGACAGGCACTACCTACCTGGTCCAAGGAAGACTCCATCAGCACATGATTGGATCAGGGAATCTCTTTCCCCACAGACTTTGTCTCCACCAGAACACTTAGAATGGGGATCCTGGGGGCTGGGGTTGTGGCTCAGTAGTGGAGTCCCGCCTCACATATGTGAAGCCCTGGTTCGATCCTCAGCACCACATAAAAAAAAGAAAGAAAGAAAGGTGTCGTGTCTATCTACAATTTAAAAAATAAGTAGACAAAAAGAATTGGGATCCTGGGACCAGCCGATCATCTTTTTTTTTTTTTTTTTCCTGACTGCCAGTGGAGAGAGTAATGGCCAGGCTGTCCCCAGAGTGGGGCTAGGCAGAATGGCATGTGGCCAAAGTCAGCTCAGTCATTCGAGGACCAGTCCCCAGCTCCCCAGCACGGCCAGCTCCAGTTTCTCCTGGTTACTCTCTGTCCATTCACTCCTAGATTTTGGATTTGGACCACCTGTATGGCCATGGTCAAGGGACTTGATCTGCCTGAGCCTCAATCCTCTCTTCAGAGTGGGGAAAACAAGAGCATGTCACTAGGTGGGGGCTGTTAAAACTTTTTCTCGATGGTTTGAGCAGAGCATAAAAGCCTGGAGAGAAGCAGGACTTGGGAGTTATACCCTGGCAGATGGGAGAATGTCTACCCGGAGGCCAAGGAAGGGAATGGACTTTGAACAGGGTCTTCATAAATGCAGCTCCTGATCCAGGCTCACAAAGCCTGGCACCCTGGCTAGTTGGGCTGGTTGACCTGGCTCAGCCATCCGGTGGGACAGAAGCCACCCCACTGCTCAGCTGCATTGCTAGCCAGATGTTCAGCAGCTGCCACATTCCACCCAGCAGTGAGCAGCCCCACCTCTGAGGCCAGAGAGTGGCTCTGCATACATCAAGCATGATCAGTCACGCGAGTCATAAGCTGTCAGGCCCGCAGTTCATCACCTTGGATGGAGAGGAAGCCTGTTCTCCACCCACCAGGATGCTGGGACTGGATTTTGTTGAGCCCATGCCTTGTCAAGAGAGGCATCAGAAGGTCTGTCAACAGGGAAGCTGTGGGTGTGGACCGGAGGGACTTCAGACCCTGTCCCAGAGGTCTTTGAAGAACCCCTATCTCCTCAGCCTTGCTCACATCAGACCCCTATTACCAAATTCCCAGTGGAGCAACCGCCTCCCTCCCAGCCTGGAAATGTACACTCCCAAGCTCAGCTTAGTAGTGCTGACCACATTAACCTTGCCTTGATTTTAAGGATCTCTGTGGAGGAGTGTACCCTCCTCTACATGCCATCCCTGACCAGTTGTTGGGCCATCTTTCATTGTGTGGATTTGAACCGAGTTAGGATCCTCATTATCCTGAATGGGGAGGAGGGTTCTGAATCCAGCTGGGTGGATCCCTCCCGGGAAGCTGGAGCCAGGACAGGTGTCCACCTCAGTATCTTTTGCAAGGATTTGACCTGATGTCATGCAAACCCAGAGCCCTGGGGTGGGGTTGTCCTCTGCCATCAAGTACAAGAAGAGCTAAGAAAGTTGATCTGCAAAAGGGAAAGACCTGAGCTAATAAGAGAGAGAGAGAGAGAGAGAGAGAGAGAGAAGCAGAGGCCGAGACCAAGAGAGGAGGTGGGGAGAGTAGGAGCAAGACCTCCCAACCACGCAGGCTCATTCAGGCTGCCCCCAAGGCAGGGCAGCCTTTCCCACCCCAGGGTTCCAAGAGGTCCTTCCAACAGACTCTCCTTTTCTGCCTAAAACAATTCAGGAAGCGCTGTGGGCTTGTGGCGGGGAACCCTGATGGAGTGTGCTCTACCACCCCATCCTCCACCGGGGTTTCCAGAGGGACCCATGCTGGCCAGGCCCACTCCAACCCCAGACTGCTGCCTGGTCCAGAATGCCCCTCCCTGCCCCCGTGTCCTCACTAGCCTCCCTCCCTACTCCTTGCTGTGGGACTCAGTTGTTGTCGTTTACAGTACTGGGGACAGAACTCGAGGTGCTCTACCACTGAGCTGCACCCCCAGCCCTTTTTAGTTTTCTTTTTTGGGACAGGGTCTCCCTAATTGCTCAGGTCAGCCACAAACTTATTTTATTTTAATTTTTTTTCATACTGGGGATTGAACCCAGGAATGCTTTACCACCGAGCGAAGTCCCTAGCCCTTTTTCATTTTGAGATAGGGTCTAAGTGGCTGAGACTGGCCTTGAGCTGTGATCCGCCTGTGTCAGCCTCTGAGTGGCTGAGATCACAGGTGTGTGCCTCTACACCCAGCAGGACACTATTTTGAGATCACTATTTCCTGCCTCAGTGTCTCCACCTAAACCAAAGGTCCACGGAGGGCCTCTCTATCCATCTCTCAAGCTCCCCCAGCCCCTGGACTTTGCCTGACAAGTCCCCCCGCCCCCGAGCCAAGAGGAAAGTGGTGCCGTGGTGCTGGGACCTTAGCAAGGCTCCCTGTGGGAAGAGCTCCACTGTGTGTGGACAGGAGGGGTCGGCACACGTCCATTCCACCTGCTCGCTGGGCATCTACAGAGGCACTGCCACACGTGTACCCACAGCTCGGCCTGGCTACCCACCAGCAGTAAAGGATCAAAACACATGTCACCAGCTGGGGAAAGGGTCCTTTATTTCCTCATAAATAGGTCCACGTTGCCACACGTTTCCCTTGACAGGGTGAGGGGCACGGGAAGCAGAGGGAGGAGGGCACAAGTCACCACTGTGCCAAGGCCCTGCTGACCTCTGGAAGAGGGCCCAGGAGAGGGCAGAGGAATGCCAGGAGGAAATGCCGGGAGGCCAGAGGCCCCAGGGCCTGGCCACAGGAGGACTCCCAGGCAGGACAGACTGGAATGGCGGCCAGGGTTCCACACCCGCAGGTGGTAGACAGAGCTGCAGGGCCAGTTTAGGAAGTGTCAATCAAAGTTAACCCGGTCAGCAGGGACACAAAGGGGTGTTCCCAGTGGCCTAAGGCCCCATGATCCAGGTCCCATTGGACCCTTGAGGGCCTGGCTTTCTGGACAGATCACAGGCTGAAAGGGGACCAGGGCCCAGGATACCTGCAGCTGAGTCTGGGGCAGACCCAGACCCTGGAAGGGAAGTGTCCAGAAAGACAAGGATGTCCCTGTCAGCAGTGGGACTTGTCCTGCTGGATTAGCAGACCGTGCTGTGGCCTCAGGGGACCCTGGGCCTTGGGTCTAGCTCGTTGCAGTCCCTCTCATCTTCCCAGGTGCCAGTACTACTTGGGCCCCTGCTCTCTGGAGCTTGGAAGCCTTAGCACTGCAGGAAATTTGCACAAGCTGCCCCGACCTGCAGAGGGCGCCCACACAAGGCGGCTCTCACCGCAACAGAGGACTGACTGTCCTGTGTGCACGCAGCGTGATCGGGCACCAGGAGACTAAATGCGTGTGTGTGTCTTACACAAATGTGCAGGGAAGATGTCCCAGCAGGGCCTTACACACAGGGCCACTTGTGAATGGGTCCTCACTACTTCCAGGAAGAGGAAGACCCAAACCCACCAGGGAGGGAGGATGGTATTCACATGGGGCACACGGCCCCCTGTTTTGGTGGTACGCCTGTGTGGGCACACCTGTGGAGGGGTGTGTGTGCCCAAGCCAGCAAACAGGAGGTGGGGAGTGTGTGCTGGGACCTAGGGGCCTCACTGCCAACTGGCACAGTGTTCGGGCAGGCTGTGCAGAATGGCCTCCAAGTTCTGCTTGTCTGCGCGGATCTCAGCGAGGTCGTTCTCGAAGCCCTGAATCTGCAGCTCCTGCTGCTCCGACTCCTGCTCCAGCAGCCTCAGTTTCCGCTGCAGGGCTCCCCGTGAGCCTAGCTGTCGTCTCAGACCTTCCAGTGCCCACTGGGTCTCATTCAGGGCCTGGGATGGGGCCTGATGGGCATCCAGTGACCCTGCAGAGAGGCACAGACACCCTCAGCAGGAGCCAGCTCCCTGGTGGCCCCAGGAACCTGTTCAGCCCCCATCCCAGGACTCTTCCCAGCTCAAACCTCCCGGAGTCTGACCGCTCACCACCTACCAGGGAAACACAGGACTGGGAGGGCTGTGGGGGCCATGAGGACCCGTGGATCCCAGCAGGCTCATGGGCACACTTGGGAACTGCCCGCCTGGTGGCCCTGGATAGTGTTCACTTCTGTGCATGTACTACTACCATTGTCCAAAGAACCAAAGGCCGTGCTGAGTCCTCTCTGAGCCCCAGTTTCCTCTTCTGCAACAGTGCGAGAGAGGCCCTATGATCCCACGAGTGGAACGTGCTGCATCTGTTCACCAAGGGTGCATCTGTGGGCACCACCTGTGTGCGGGGCATGGGGTTTGGGGGTGCTCTGGTTGGATCTGGAATGTCCCCAAAAGTTCATGTTGAAGGTCTGGTCCTCAAAGCAGTCACGTTCAGAGGTGGGGCTTTGGGAAAACACTTGGCTCATGAGTGGACCTCATCCATGGATCAGTCCATGAGGGATTCCTAATCTGATGGCTTGATTGGGAAGAGGCAGAAAGTGCGGGAGGTGGGGGCTGGCTGAAGAAACTGGTTCCTTGGGAACTACATCTTTTTTGGGGGGTGGGGGGCTACCAGGGATTGAACCCAGGGGCTCTTAATCACTGAGCAATATTCCCAGCCCTTTTATATTTTTTAAGACAGGGTCTCACTGGGTTGCTCAGGGCCCTCACTAAATTGCTGAAGCTGGCCTCGAATTGGGGATCCTCCTGCCTCAGCCTCTCAAGTTGCTGGGATTGCAGGTGTGCGCCACTGCACCTGGCTGGGAACTACATCTTGTCCTTCCCCTTCCTTGCCTTCTCCTCTGCTTCCTAGCCGCCATGCCATTTCACCTTGGTGTTCTCCTCTACCGAAGGCCAAGAGTAATGAAGCTGTGAGCCAAAATAAAACTTTCCTCCTCTAAGTTGATTCTCTCAGGTATTTTGTCACAGTGACAAAAACTAACAGGGTAAGAGGCAGGGTTTCTGGCTTCACAGGGGCAGGATGGGCTGCAGGTGTGGAAGGCAGGGAAGACCCTGAGTGGTCAGCTCTACTTCCAGGAGTTAAGGACTCCCTGAGCCTCCCCAAGCCTCGGATGAGCGGGTGGGGAAGATGCTCCCACTGGAAACTGGCAGTAGTGATGCTGGCAGGGACTCCACAAGGCCTCCCCCACCTTGTCACTAAGTGTGACATGCAAGAGAAAGACAGAGCTCAGCCAGTTGGGAGAGCGATGGAGACGGCGCAGTGGGTCCAGAGTGGCCTTGGATCCCACTGGGCCCTGAGGCTCCTCAAGGCCCTGAATGTCCCAGGCAAGAGAGGCTGGGTCCGAGGGCAACAAGAGGAAGAGTGGGGCTGAGACCCGCTGGCCTGGGCAAGTTCTGCCTCCAGCAAAGGCCTCGACAGGCCCCACTGTCCACAGGAAAATCCAAACAGCTGGCCTTCGAGATTCAGAATCAGGTCACAGCCACCGCTCCACCTGCCTGGGCTGCCCAGGGCAACAGGGGCTCCGTCCAGGTCTATATGGTCAACCCCACAGCCCGGCGTCAAGCGCGGAGTTGGAAGGACGGATGTGTGACGGCGACAGCAGCCGGTGTGGTCTGCCCTTGTAGAGCATTCGTCCCATGCTGCTGTGGGGTGTAGACTGGCGGCCACAGGTACACACAGCGGCCGTCAGAGCCACATGTACACCGCTCTTCCCCACCGACTGGCTGTGGGAACCTGGGCACGGTGGCTAAGATCTCTGTGCCTCAGTTTCCCCTGCAACATGGTAAGAGAGTAACTGTCCCCGCAGCAGGAGTAGGAGAGTCCTGTAAGTCCTGTGTGGGACCCACTGAGCGTGGGCCTGGTACAGACAAACCCGGGGAACACGGTCATCCAGAGAGACCCGTGCAGTGGGGTAACCTTGAAGTCACGCTAAGTGAAACAAGCCAGTCAATAAGGGACAAATTCCACGTGACTCCACTATGCCAGGTACCTGGAGAAGTCAAGGTCAGAAAGAGGAGAAGGGTAGGTGCCCGGAGCTGGAGGGCGATGGGGAGTTAGCGTTTCGTGGGGGCAGTCCTTCTATTTGAGAGGCTGAGAAAGTTCTGGAGACAGGTGGGGGGATGGCTTGTGTGAATGTCCCTGATGTTTCAGAATAGTTTGGATCTTAGATGACCCCCAGAGACTCATGTACTGAGGGCTTGGTCCCCAGCCCAGGGACACGACTGGGAGGTGGTAGCACCTATAGCAGGTGGGGCCTAGTGGAAGGAAGTTAGGTCCCTGGGGACGTCCCATGAAGGGGATCTCAGGATCCTGGCCCCTTCCTGTGTCTCTTTGGTTCCCAAGGGGAACAGGCCCCTCTGCCATGTGCTCCCGCCATGATGTTCTGGGCCACCAGAGGCCCAAAGCACAGAGGACAGAAACCTCTGAAACATGGAGCTGAAATAAACTCTTCCTCTCCCCCATCTCCCTCCAGTGCTGGGGACTAAATCCAGGGCCTCATTCATGATAGACAAGCCCTCTATCCCTGAGCTACACCCCCAGCCCTTTGACCTTCTGAGAGAGGGTCTCGCTAAGTTGCTCAGGCTGGCTTCAAACTTGTAATCCTCCTGCTTCAGTCTCCAGAGTTGCTGGGAGGACAGATGTGCACCCCCCTCACCCAGCACCATTCCTCCTTTTAAGTTGATTATCTCAGGTATTTTGTCACAGTAGCAGAGAGCTAACACTCACTGAATGGCACACTTAAATATGTTATAATGGTAAATACCGTTACGTGCATTTTTCCACAATTTTTTTTAAAAAAAATGTGTGATGTTCACTTCAATGTAACTGCTCTGACTCTTGTCCTCCCATGAGGGGCCTCTGGGACCTCCATGCCTTGGTGGGGGCTGTCCCCTTCATCTATAAGCCTCTTCCTGGCCCATCTGGAGTTTGACCTCCTTCCTAAGAGCTGCTGTCTTCTGGTTCTCTCCGCACCCAGTGCTGTGGAAAGCACTTTCTAAGTGACTCCGCTGTTACTCCCATCTTATGGGTGGGGGACTCGGTGGAGTGCCATGCCCAAGGTCTCACAACCAAGGAGGGACAGAGCCAGACTTGAACCCTGGTCTTTCTGATTCTAAATCAGCTTCTAATCCTCAATGCCGCCCACCCTTGTCTCTGAGATTCCTTTTCCCCTTGGGCCCTGCGCACTGACCTGCTTCTCTGGGACTCAGAGGTGTGAGTACCTGAGTTTTCTGCCTCCCCTCCTGGGCCAGGCTGGAGCCTGGGGCACAGAGAAGCAGGGCAAGTGGAGGGCTTCTAGACACCCGCCCTGCTCCTCACGGGGCTTGGGTGGCGGCGACAGTGCGTGAGGGTCACGGGGTGGGCATGGAGATGTGGCAAGTTTCCTGGGGCTGCGCCTCATAGGGAGATGTCCCCAGGGACTCGGAGTTCAGGGCCAGCCTCGGGGTCTCCTTACCCAGCCTGGCGAGTAGCTCCGACAAGGCCTTGATGTCCTTCTCCAGGGAGATGCGAGATTCCCGGATGTGCCGCTCCACTGCGCTCAGCCCGGCACCCACCTTTGGGGAGGGGTGAGAGCTGCAGCAGGTCCCTCCTGGCCGCCAGGGGCAGGGGCAATGGGGCAGGGCCCGGGCACACCTACCAGCTCAGCTCCCCTCAGCTCCCGACTGCGCGCTCCAGAGGCCAGCGCCAGCTGGGAGGCCTGACGCAGGGTGGCCTGTGTCTGGCTGGCGAGCCGGCTGGCACGGCGGTGGCCCTGCTTCCCCTCCCTCAGCAAGGTCCTGGCGAGCTGCAGGTGGGCATCAGGGCAGGGAGAAGAGGGAGACTGGAATGAGGCCTTCTGGATGAAGAGCTCTTACAGCCAAGATGGGGAGCGGCGGTCAGCTTCCTGCCCAGAGCATGCGCTCGTTCACCCAGCCTTGCTTCTTGTTTTTGTTTTCCTGGTACTTAGGGATTGAACTCGGGGCGCTTGACCACTGAGCCACATCCTCAGTCCATTTTACTTTTTATTTTGAGACAGTCTCACTAAGGTGCCAAATCTGGCCTTGAACTTGCAAACCTCCTGCCTCAGCCTCTGCAGGTGCTGGGATTCGAGGGGGGGTCACTCACTCTCACATTCAACAAATATGCACTGGATGTGGGCTTGGTGCTGGGCACCAGCAAAACTGCAAGAAACCACTCATTTCTCCCTGGAGGAGAGCCGTTCCAACTCTATTACAGACAGACAAACGGAGGCACAGAGAGGAGGCGGAGGCCGGCCAAAGTCCAGTGGCAGGACAAGAAACCTATAGGGGATGCCTACTTCAAGTCCAGCCCCTCAGAAGCCTGGGCGACCATGACGATCTTCACTTGTGGTGTGAGCCTGAAGGTGAAGCAGAGCTGGGGACAGCCACTAGAATAGGGCCCCAGTGACAGAAAAGCCAGCCATTTAGGTAAGGAAGGCAGGCAGGCCCAGGTGTGAGTCCTGGTTATGTAACTTAAGTCCTAAACCCTGGCTGAGCCTCAGGGTCCTCACCAGACACCCTGGGGGACAGCAACGACACCTATTTCATGAAGAATCAACGAGGTCACCTGTGTGAGGCTCCGAGCTAAGAGCCGGGGCCCCGGCAGCAGTTAGTAACAGTCAGCACGAGACCGGGAAGAGGGCAGCTGTGTGCCCACATCCCTGCCACAGGCCCAGAGAGTAGGAAAGCCACTGTCTCCGTAGCCCTGGCCTGACCTGGGCATTGTCCTTGGCTGACAGCTCTGCTTCTCTGCTCTTCTTCCTGGCGCTGGAGGAGAGAGAAGCGGCATTTCCCAGCATCCTCTCTGCTTGCTTGGTCTTCTTCTCCGCGTCTGCAAGGAGCCTGTCCCGGGTGACACCCGCCTTCCTCTGCAGGGCGGCCTGGTCCTTGGGCCGAGGAAACTGCGCCTTCATCCCTGCAAACCCGGTGGAGCCTGCATCAGGGCCAGGCTCACCCCTGGAACTCCTGCCCAGTGGCCTCACTGCTCAACCACCCCCTATCCTGGCTTGATGGGAGTGGAGGTTTGAGACCCGTGACATCAGCCCGTGACCTTCTCAGGCTCACCCAGGAGAAACCACAAAGGAGCAAGAGGGGCAGAGAACTTAAAGATGCACGTCACGTTATATTACGAGGTCTGTTAAAGTCATCAAATGACACGGTGGTCAGCGGTGGGAGTGGGGACCCACAGCACCGTTCATGGTACCACCCATTCCTAACAGTGCTGTACGGTAACAGATGCAACAGACTACCCTAGTGGAGACCAAGAGCCATATGTAACTAGGAGGAGGATGAGGAAGGAAAGATGAGCGAGAAGTACCAGAAATTTACGATAATGATATTGCAGGCACCAAATGCTCTATTTACCACCGAGCTCCCAGGCAGGCAAGACAAAAAGGGAAAGGTTACAATTCTCATAGACTTTATCTAGTAAGAAGCTGTTTCCCTCTGGATAACGAAAGGGACTTTTCCATTCTTTTCCTTTCCTTTCCAATAGAATTTTGAGAGAAATTTATTAGAAGGAGTACAGGTGACAGTAGACCAGAGTCAATTTTTAAAAAGAATCAAGTCTTCCAATTTTGGTGGGCATAATATTATATAATTGTTGTATCCAAAAATTAGATCCACTTTTTGTTTCTTGCATAATTAAGCCTAATTCTTCAGGCTGTTCATACATGTTACAGGAAACGCCGAGAAAGTTAGTGAAGTGAACTGGTCTCCTCCTCACAGGACTTCTCGGGCCTTGATATTCTGAAGTGGGCGGGGTGAGCCTCGAGAGAGCACTGGAGACATTTCCTGAACTCATCTGACCACACGCCTGCCTTGGCAGAACACGTCACAGGGTAGGAGACCCCAGGCCCAGCCCCAGGGAAGGCAGCACCTCGGCCCCTTGTGCAAAGTTTCCTCCCATCTCCTGCATCAACTGAGCCTAGGCCCTGGGGCAGGGGGAGTGTGCACGGTGGGATGGAGAGGGGAAGAGCCGGGGAGGAGGGTGGAGGTCAGTCTGTGTGTGAACATGGAGCAGGGCCGGGGAGGCCAACTGCCACCCAGCACGTGCAGGAACTGCAGGAACATATTCTGGAACCACCCAGCAGTGGGATGGCCTGCTGGGAACAGCTCACTGCTGGGGACAGCAGCAAACCGCAGGTGAGCGAGCCCTGCAGGGCAGATTCCCAGCAGGTGACGTTGACACCCTTTCACAATCCTGATGTCTAAAATTCCCTTATTAGGAGTCGCTGAATGAACTTGTTCCTAAATGTGACTCTGGTTCACAAGCACACAGCCAGGACTTTCCGCAGGAGGCCCCCAGCCAGCAGGTGACCAGGACTTCAGGCCACTGGGGAATGTGGAGGTGGGAGGCCTGGAGGGTCAGGCCCAGGGCTGGAGGGACTGACAGATGACCAGCACAAGCCTGGCTCCTGGTCCCAGGCCCTAAGAGACTCCTGGGCTGGGGACCGTCCCTGCCTGTCTTGACTGTTGGATAAGGAACCACCCGGCTTCTCTGTGGAGCAGAGAGGACACGCAGACGCCCACTACCCTGGGCACCCGGAGCTGGGGCCTGCTGACGCTGGCCGATTCCACTCGCCTGAGCTCTGACCTGGGGGTGGATGAGCAGCCTGTACTTCGCCTGCCCGTCTCGGCCTCATTTCTCTAAAGCTCCAACGAGGCCTGGCCCCGCAGGGACCCCGCTGCCTTCTGCAGAGCAGCCCCCTGCTCCCGGGAGCTCCAGCTCAGACTCTCTCCCCATGGGGTCCCCAGGGGTCTGTGCAAGGTCTGATGGTCCTGGGGTGGGTGGGATGGCAGGTGGGCTGGTACCCAGGGAGCCATGTGCGAGACGGGGAGAGATGTGCAGCCTGGGGAGGGGTCCTGAGATGGGGCTGGGGTGGCCACATGGCTTAGGCCCACACCACTGGACTTCTGACCCCCACCCCAGGCCTGCACTTGCTGAGGTGAGTCTGGTGGCTGTCAGGGTACTTGTGTCACAGAGCCCAGGGCTCAGCTGGGCACACGTACCTTCCAGGTCAGCCAGCAGGGTCTTGGCTCCTGTGACGGTCACTGTGGCAGCCTGGACAGACGAGGAAGCTCGGGCCAGAGCAGCTGTGGCCTCCTGGCGCAGCTGGAGGGAGAAGAGAGTCTGAAGGCAGAGTCCACACAGACTGGGTCCCCAAGCATCACTCAGCGCACCTCTGACATGGAGTTACCCAACCCCCTCAATAATGCCACACCTGACCCTGGCCCCTGAAGACACCTGAGGCACCTGTGGAGGGAAACCCAGCACAAGAACCGAAGGACAGAGGACAAGGGACACTCCTTTCCAGGAGCGTTTTTTGCTTTTGCTTTGGCCAGCTGGCCAATCGACCATCATCAGCTCCTCCTCGCAGGAGGGCAGCTTCTTCCACCACCACGAAACGAAACTGGGCGCTTCAAGATCTGGGGTTTGATGGAGGCGTGGGCAAAGACAGCATGTCCAGCCATAGAGGGACCCAAGTCTTGGTCCAGGGCAAGAGGAGAGGGAGGAGGGGAGGGAAGGGGAAGTGCTGGGATTTGAGACAATTATATCCATGCTTTTAAACTTATGTCAGAGTGGACCCTAATGTTTATGTGACTAAAGAGAAATGAAGCTCTGGAAGGAGGAAGGGGGGTGCTGTGGGGGGGGGGTGGGCAGGGCCTCCATGCATGGGGGTCCGGCCTTGATGGACGACAGCTCTCAGAGGGGGTTGGGGAGGTCACCCTCTTCCTGGCCCCTCTCTAGACAGTGGACCAGTGGACCCCACGGGCAGGCACAATCCTGGGGACCCCCACAGCAAAGCTCTCCAGGTGTGGGGCAGGCCGGGCCCTGTTCCTCAGTTCCTCACAAAGAAACCCTTTTCCTGTCTTTAAAGGGAAGATGAGCCGGGCGCGGTGGACACGCCTATGACCCCAGCAACTCGGGAGGCTGAGGCAGGAGGATCGCAAGTTCAAAGCCAGCCTCAGCAACTTAGCAGGGCCCTAAGCCACTCAGTGAGACCCTGTCTCTAATAAAATACAAAACAGGGCAGGGGTGTGGCTCAGTGGTCCAGTGTCCTGAGTTCAATCCTCAGTACAAAAAAAACGGGGAAGATGAAGGTGGTCCAGCTAGGCCGCCTTGGCACCGTGGGTGGGACCTGGCCGAGGTCTGAGGATCAGGCCCTGGCCGAGGTCTGAGGATCAGGCCCTGGAAGGCACCACATGGCCTTCCTGAATCTGATGTTCACACTGAGTTGGATAAAATGCCCAACCCGGTGGGAGCCCATGTAAAGGGGCAGGGGGATCCTTTGTACTTTCTTTTTTAAATATTTTTAGTTGTAGCTGGACATAATACCTTTTTTTCATTTTTATGTGGTTGCCGGGGATTGAACCCAGTGCCTCACACATGCTAAGCAAGCGCTCTACCACTGAGCCCCAGCCCTAGCCCCAGTCCCTCTGGTAATTTCTTTATAACATTTTTGTAAGCTTAAAACTATTTCCAAATAGAAAACTTTTTCAAAGTTTTCTGGTACTGGGGATGAAACCCATGGGTGTTTAACAACTTAGTCACATCCCAGCCCTTTTAATTTTTCATTTTGAGGCAGGGTCTTGCTAAGCTGCTTAGGGTCTCACTCAGTTGCTGAGGCTGGCTTTGAACCCGTGATCCTCATGCCTCAGCTTCCCAAGGAACTGGGATCATAGACGTGTGCCACTGTGCATCAAAGGAAAAGTTTTTTAAAAAGTTATCTTGAGGGGCTGGGGATGTGGCTCAAGCGGTAGCGCGCTCGCCTGGCATGCGTGCGGCCTGGGTTCGATCCTCAGCACCACATACAAACAAAGATGTTGTGTCCACCTAAAACTAAAACAATAAATATTAAAAAAAAAATTCTCTCTCCCTCCCCCCCCTCTTTAAAAAATAAATAAATAAAAATAAAAATAAAAAGTTATCTTGAGCCAGGTGCAGTGGCACACACCTGTAATCCCAGCGGCTCAGGAGGCTGGGACAGGAGGATTGTGAGTTCAAAGCCAGCCTCAGCAATAGTGAGGTGCTAAGCAACTCAGTGAGACCCTGTCTCTAAATAAAATACAAAATAGGGCTGGGGGTGGGCTCAGAGGTCCAGTGCACCTGGGTTCAATCCTGGTTATCTTGAAGGGATCTTTGACACTCTCAAAGGTCCAGAACAACTGGCATAAGTCAGATCCACCCCTCATTCTCCTAGACTGTGAGCACTAGGCTGTGTGGTTGAGCACTGAGTCCAGGGTCAGCTCAAAGTAGGTGCTCACTCAGTATCTGGCCCTCTGCTAACTGAAGGAGGGAATGAACAAGAACCACCAGCTGTAACTGATACTGAGAAGGGTGGGCGTCGCCTGTGTCTGCCTGTCCATGTGTCTGTCCTTCCTGCCTCTTCGTGAACCCTTGCTCAGGCTGCCTGAGGGTCTCTGGAGCCTGGGGGAAGGCACCAGAGAAATGGAAAGAGCTCCTTTCTGTCCTTCTCCTTCCCTAGACCCCAGATCTCCGTCAGGGCAGCCCCTGCCTCCTGCAGCTGCCCTGCTCCAAAGAAGCACAGGGGCTCACCTGCGTGAGGGGCTCTGTCTTCTGCAGCGCTGCTTGGGCAGTGGCCCGGAGGGTGCCGACAGCCTCGGTGGCCACACGTTCTCTTGATGCAACTGTCTTCTCCAGGACTTGCGCTTTGGAGTCCAGGTCCCCAGCTTGGGACTTCAGAGGCTGTGGGGAGATGGTGGCTCAGGTGGGGGCTAGGGACCAGATCCTTTACTCAGAGAAAGAGGCCCCGCTGGGCTGAGGGTCAGCCTGGGGTTGCCAGCCCTGCACCAAGTCTCATGCCTCTGAAGAGTCAGTGCCTCCACTGCACCGGAAGCCCAGGGACAGGGACAAGGACAAGGACAGTGTGGGTGGAGCTAGTGTGGACCCTGGGAAGCTGAGGGGCCACAGCAGAGAAGTGAGGCCAGGGAGGCTCAGAGCCTAGCCGCACTACCCTCTAGCTATGCATCTCCTAACTGCGAAGTGAGAATCTCTCCCTGGCCCCGACTCCCTTACCCAAAACCTCCAGCAGATAGGCTTCAGAATGCAGAATTTTTCAAACCGTGCAAAGCAGAGCTGCTCAGGAGCTGCACGTGAGCCAGGCCCTTCATGGTATTTGGGACAGCAGCTCACCACACATACTAATACCCCCGTGTCACACCTCACAGGCAGCAGAGGGGCAAAGCAGCCATGGGCAGGCGGTCTGGGTCAGGTTCTGTCCCAAATGCACTTCATTTGTATAAGTTTACTGCCTGGGGACGGAACCCAGGGCCTGACGCATGCTAGACACGTGCTCTGCTACCAGGCTGCACCCCAGCCAGCCAGCTACTTTATTAAAGCTGGGTTTCTGAGTTGGGGGATTTCAGGATTACTATACAGACAGGCTGGGCCTGATGCATTCAGAGTTCGCGAGCATAGCATGGTGGGCTCGCGGGAGACGCCCAGATGCCCTCGCCGCCCCCGTGGAATCAGCACTGAAATAGCCTAACAGACCAGGTCCCCGTGACAGATGAAGTCACTGAGGCTCAGGGAGGGAAAGTCCTTGGCCAAGGTCACAAAGCTGGAGTAGCAGAGCTGAGGTTTCCTCCCATATCTGGCTGGCATCCTTACCACCGTCATTAGCATGGAGAAGAGGCTGCAGCCTTGATATTGTTCTAATCACCACAAAGGGCAGCTGAGCTCTAACCCTGCCAAGCCCTGGGGTGGATTATCTCCTTTTATTTCACTTTTTAAGTTTTATCTTTGGCGGTGCTGGGCCTTGTGCATGCTAGGCAAATGCTCTAGCACTGAGCCACCTCCAACTCTTCAGCCATTTTTTAAATCTTGAGACAGGGTCTCAGGAAATCGCCTAGATTGGACTCAAACTTGGGGTTCTCTTGCCTCAGCCTCCCAAGTAGCTGGGATTAAGGTGTGGGGTCCAGCTACGATTATCTCGTTTTAATCGACCACATAGAGTTAAATATAAGCCACATCCTCTGTCTCTGCCCACTGGATTTCTCCAACCTCGAGAGTGTCCACCCCTACCCCATGCAGAGCTTCGACGATGACTGAGCTGACCGGTGCTGCAGGGATGGCCAGCAAGGCCCCGTGCAGGGCTGCATCATTAGCGACGTGCTGCATGGCGGCCAGCGCCTTCTCAGCTTTGGGCAGTGCCTCTGCCACAGCCGTGCCCAGCGCCTTCTGGGCTTCCTGGACCTCCTGGTACCTGGAAGGAGACAGAGGCCAGGCTGGTTCTCCAACCAGGGCACAGGGCTGTCCCTCCCCATTGCTGTCTGGGTCCCTGGCTGGAGCCCGGGCTTTGCAAAGTCCTCTCCAACATCCTGGGCCGCTTGGCACCCAGCAGCTGGCCTTGGAAAGTGGCTGCTTCTCTGCAGCCTTGCAGTGCACCAGGAAGGCAATGAACGAGCACATTCTTCTTTCTTCATTCATTCAGTTCACCCACTCTTTTCTGGAAGGGCTCCCGCCTGCTCTCCACCCGACAAGCACATGGTTTGCAGATGTTCAGCTGGTCTGGGTGAAGTGTGAGGAGGAAGATGCCTGGCGTGGGAAGCACGTGGCCAGGGCCCTGCCCTTGCTGGTGACCCTGAGCCTGTCATCATCCACAGACAGTGACCCCTGGGCTGTGCAGTGGCTACAGGGACTGTAGCCTGAAGTCCGTGGTTTCTTGTCCTGGCCAGCTGCCCACAGCCCACCCCACGTGGTCCTGCCCCACCATGGCCACCACTGGGGCGGAGCCTTCCTCCTCCACCCTCAGCTTCCTTTGCACCCCTTATCAGTCCCAGAAGGACACTGCTTCCCACCAGGGGTGGGTCATGTGACCTCACCCCAGCCCAGCCAACTGGCTGGACACCCAATCCCAGCTGAGCCAAGCAGATTGTCTCATCTAGAAATGAAAATGTGAAGCTCAGGCAAAACGCTGCAGATCACCTTGACCCTTGAACTGAGCTGGTGCCAAAGAGGAGCTATCTGGACTTGGTGGGAGGACTTGGGGCTTGCTGCTGGGAGGGAGGGAGAGAGGGAGATTGATTCACTTCTTCGGGGTTCCAGTTCAGCCTTGGAAAGTGGCTGCTACCTCGTAGCTTTCAAATGAGCTGGAAAGGCAGTGAGCAGACCACACTCTTCCTTCCTCATTAATTCAGTCCACCAACGGGTCTCACAGGCCCATAGGTCCAAGTGGGACGCAGACCTCAGACTCCCCAACCAACCACCAAGCACCTTGGGACCCAGGGGAAGCTGGTTCTGGAGCCAGCAGCCTCTGCGTAGGCCCCGTGGGCTCCCGGAGGCTAAGCCCAAGCTTCTACTGCACCTGGGGAGGTCTCACCTGTCCTCCAGTTCCCGCTGGGTCTCCAGGGCCACTCTACCATCCACCAGACTCTGGAGCAGCACGTAGCTTGTGTTGGAGGCGAGCAGGGCACGCCGTGCAGCGGCTTCGATCTTGGCAGCAGTGTCCCTGTGGCTGTGCAAGTCACCCCGGCCATCAGCAAGAGCCCATGCAGGGGTCTGGCCCAAACCCACGCCCCTAGCACACGGGCCCCTTGCAGGACAGACTGTTTTGCTACCTGCCTGGCAGTCACACGCAGGACCACGGAAAGGGTGCACACATCCCATTCCTGTTCCATACCAGGGAGGACCTTGGCCTGGCACAAGGACCAGCACGGGCCTTTCACACACATGAAACCCTCCCAGCTTGGTCAGTGACTGTGCAGTCACCCTAACAGACACAGCTCAGAGGAGACGGCCCAGGCAGCCTGGGGTCAAATCCTGGCATCATCACTTCCAAGCTGTGAGTCCGACTTCTCTGAATGTATTTCCTCATCTGTAAAATAAGTCTAAGGTTCTTGGAGATAAAGAGGAAAATTGCTACAGAGTCTATGTTTTTAGGATCATAAGCGATTTCATAAAGGCAGCTGAGAGAAGAATCCAAATAAAGGGGTGATCGGGTAAGCAAAATGTGGTGTGTCTGTTCCCTGGGATAGCACAGAGCCATAAAAGGAACAAGGACCGCTCCATGCTCCTCTGCAGATGAACCTTGAAGACACTATGTGAAAGCCAAATGGGGCAGATAAGAAAGACCGCGTTAGACGCCGTTTATGGGAAATGCCCAGAACAGGCAAGTCCATCGAGACAGAGGGCAGGTGAAGGGCTGCGGGGAGCTGGGGAGGTTGAAGAGAGGCAAAGGGGGATGAGAATGTTCTGAAAGGGGCTGCGGGGGTGGACGGCTCTGGGGTCAGACCACTGGGCTGTGCCGGGTGAAATATTCCTCAACCGAGCAGCCACCAGGGAGCCGCCAGGTGCTCTGTGCCCAAGGCAAGCGAGCTTTGCCCAGGCACCTCTGGCCCGCGGCTTCTCACACATCTCTCCTTCCAATGTGGTGACAGCTGCTTGGGGGGCGGCCTGGATCCATGGGATCCCACCTCCTGGGGAAGGGACACCTGTGGGGCTGACCCTGGCCCTAGAGTCCCCCAGACAAGGGCTGGGGGATGGCGTGGACAGGACCTCAGCTCTCCCTGGGGCATGGGCTCACCTCCTGGAGAGGGCACGGGCCTCTGTGGCTAGATGAGTCCAGTTGGTGGGCTGGCCGGGCCCCTCCTGCACAATCACCTTTAGAGACAAGAGGCGAAACTGAGGCCCGTCCTTTCTTAGGGCCACATCCGGCTAAATTACTGTGAAGAATCAGACCGTGCCAGTAATTTATGACCATGCAAAGCTGGCCACTGAGTCGGCAGGCCGTGCGCGAATCCTCCAACACAGAAGGATCAGTCCCACCCGCCGCGTGCCACCCAGGCAGCTCCACCTGGGACATCTTGGCTCTGCACACCCTAGTTCACCCAGCCTGTGGGGGAGGCTCAGTCTGACCTCCAGTTTTCAGATGACCGGAGCCTCCTAGAGGCAGAGGGAGGCCCAGGGTCACCAGGTCCATGGCAGGGCCCATGCCCAGGCTCAGTGAGGGAGGGCCCCGGGTACCAGAGAGGTAAGAACAGAGGCTGTGTGCAGAATCTCCTCTTCTGAGGACTCTAGGGCTGCCCCCAGGTCGGCCAGCTGGATGCAGGTCTTCTGGGTCCTGGCCTGGCTGCAGCGCGCGCTCCTGCTTAGCACCCGCAGCTGCTCCCGCGCGGCCTTCACAGCACCTTCGAGGCCTGTCATCTGCTCCAGGAAGGCTTCCCGGGCCCCTGCAGGAAGCCCACAGTCCAGGGGTCACAGAGAAGTTGAGATTCCATACTAAAGCCCCCACCCCCAGGCTCCTGTCTGTGGCCTCCACTCTCCCTGGGCACAGGCGAATCCCATCACCAGCCTGGGTCCCCATGCTGAGTCCAAAAGACTCTGCCCATTTTACAGATGCAAAGGCTAAAGCCTGGAGAAGGCGAATCGCCACCCCAGTCCCACACGCTGCGTCAGCCACACTCAGGGGCCTGGAAGGGACCCAGGCCTTCTAAGCCACTGCAAGCAATTCCAGAATCTGGGACGTCAGTGACCCTCTGCCCAAGTCAGCTCGGCAATTCCCAAGGACGCCCAGGTGTGGACACTTTAAGACTTGCCACCTGCTCGCTCCCTCTTTTGCTAGCCTTGGACCAGGTGCCCAGCTCACCTGTGGGTGGCCCCAACGGTCACCTAGCACCGTGCTAGGAAACGAACTCTCACAGAACACCAGTCCTCTCAGTGCCCTCTAAATGTCCCCTCCCAGGCCACATTCTGCCTGGTTTTAGCCGCAGGTCTTCTTTTTTGCTAACTGCTCACTTATGTCCCACGTGTTCCGCACTGTGTGTGCGGGGGATGGGTGAGCACGACAGTGAGCCCAGGGCCAAGAATCTGCCCACCTGCCCAGCCTCTGGAACAGCATCGAGCCTTCACCTGCCATGCGATTGGGTCATGACTGCCCCATCTGCACCACGCTTACAAGGGGGGTATGGAGACTGATGTCAACACAGGGACGGGCAGGCTGGGGACACTGAAGGACAGGCTCCCAGCATGACAGGACTGAGAGCCCTCAAAGCATCCGACAGGCCCAGGCTGAAGGCTGTGCACTGGGTTCTGACCAGCCAGCCCCTGGACTCCTGCTCCGTACCGTGCAGAAGGTGGTGGCCCTGGTAGATGTCTCCACGTGGGGCTTCTCCCTGCAGAATGTCTAGTGGCCCCCAGGGGCCACAGTTGGAGGCCTGCAGCCATCCATCCATTAAGGTCAGCCTGGCCTTCAGTTTGGTCACCTTCAGGGGACAGGGAAGAAAAGGTGTGAGGCTGGTGACCTGCAGTCCTCCCTGGATACCTACCCCTGGCTTCTGCCTGACCTGTCCCCCTCCTGGGTTCCCTTCCCCAGCTTCAAAGCTAAGGCCCAGCAGCCCTGAGAACCAGCCCTGCCCACTCCACGGCAGCTGTCCCTCCCTTCCCTGCTCAGACACCTGCTCATGCCCAGCCAGCACATGCCTGGCCTATGGAAGAGGGCCCGTGCCCATCTGTCCTGGGCACTGAACTCCTAGGACTTGTCACCCTGTGGGTGTGCCGTGGGCACCTGTGCCTGCATGTGCTGTGGGATGTCCCGAGTCAGTTCTTTTTTTTTTTTTGGTACTGGGGATTGAACTCAGGGGCACTTAACCATGGAGACACATCCCCAGCCCTATTTTTTATTTTATTTAGAGACAGGGTCTTGCTGAATTGCTTAGGGCCCTGCTAAGTTGGTAAGACTGGCTTTGAACTTGTGATCCTCCTGCCTCAGCCTCCCGAGCCGCTGGGATTATAGGCATGCGCCACTGCACCCAGCCAACGCCTGTTCTTTTAATCAGACACAATAACTGCCCAGACGGAAGGCAGCCTTGGCATGAACACCTGCCAACCACCCTAAGCCGAGGGCCATGAGGGCTGAGCCCTGACCTTAGTCCCCAAATCCAAAATGCTGTGACGAACTACAAAGCTTTCCTTTCCTTCCTTGATAGCAAAATCTGCCTTGAACTCATTTGGAAACAAAATGGTTCTGGAAAAGGCTGCTTGGGGTGTTTATTCAGCCACGTGGCATAAATACGCCTGCAGAACTCCGGTGGGCTGGCTCAGGACTGCCGCGCCCCGGCGGTGCCCGGGCCTGCTGCACACCGTCTGGCCTCTGCAACTCCACATGCTGTGGACAGCCCACTCGAGTCCAGGGAGCGGGTGCAGGCCTGAACCCTCTCTGTTTTGCAGTAGGAGAGGGACACTGAGGTTTACCAAGACTGCCATCTGCCTGGGCACGTGTCAACTAACAGGGCTGAGAAGGGGACCCCAATGGATTACCCCAGAGCTTAGCCTCCTACCTCCTGCACCACCCACCTCCCTGCCCAAAATTCTCCCTGTGCCTGGGGACCTGCGTCACCTCCCCACGGGAGGATCGTTATCGTCTCATCCCCACCAAACCAGAGGAAGCGTGGGACCTTGGCCCAGGGCAGTCAGGAAGGTCATGTGACAAGAGCCACTCTTTCCTGTTCACCCAGAAAATAGGAAGGGCCAGGAGCTGTGGGCACAGGGAGAAGGCTGCTGGGGACCGAGGGCCCAGGAGCTGTGGGCGAGCAGGCAGACCCCACGCCCCGCACAGAGCGCGCAGCGCCGAGTGTGGAATGGACGGGAACACGAGGTGGCCTGGCCCGGCCGGGGTGGGCGCGCTCACCTCCCCCTTGACCAGGGCGTAGCAGGTGGGGCACTCCTCGCAGCGTGTGCCGTCCGCCGCGAGGAAGAAGTTTTCTTGGCAGCGGTCGCACTTGTAGCCCACGAAGCCGGGTCTGCACACACAGGTGCTGTTCTCGTGGCACTGGGCTGAGCTGGAGCCCACCGGGGAGCACCTGCAGGCTGGGGGGCCGGGGCTGTGGGCGCTGGGGGGCCCTGCCCCTGCACACCAGCCCCCCTGAGCCTTCCCTGGAGGCTCAGATCAGAAGGTCGGAGGAGATGACAGTCCTGTCTATTTCAGTGTCCCCAGATGCCTGAGGACCAGCCAGGTTTGGGAACTGCCCAACTGTCCAAGTGAGGAAACTGAGGCTCACAAAGGGGACAGCGGGCCCAGGCACATAGGAATTCAGTGGTGGCATTTGGGACGAGGTTCTCAGCTGCCACCAAGGCGCTGCTATTCCTCCACACCCACTGGCTCCCTGTCCCCAGGCTGTGCTGAGGAGACCCACCCTGCCCCTGACCATTGTCTCTCCTGCCGGCATCTCTGGCAAAAGGCCTCCCCTGTCCCAGCAGCCCAGGGAGGACCGGCTTCCTTACCCCGGCAGCCCTTGACGGAGAAGCCAAAGAAACCCTGCTGGCATCTGTCGCAGGCCTGCCCTGTGACACCGGGGCGGCAGGGGCACTGCCCAGTCTTGGGATGGCACTGGTCCTCCCGGGACCCCAGTGGGTGACACTTGCAGCTGCAATAGGGGAAGGAACCAGGTCTTAGGCCACTCCTGGCCCAGCTTCTAGTGGCAGCAGCTATGCCCAAGGGAGCACAAATCTCACAGGATGCCCACCAGAAGGGGGAAATAAAGGCCTTGGGGACAAATGCCCCGTCCTGGAGAGACTGTAGCCTTCTGTTGGCAAGTCACAGGGCACTTGCTCACTAAAGGCTCTGAGAAGTCCTGCAAGAAGAAACCCGTGTGGCTCCCTCACATTTTCCTGCAGGACCCCACTGTTCCTTAGAGATGTCTGTCTTAGGTGCTGCTGTGGCCAAAACAGCCACCCACCCCCCGCAAGACACCCAGAGTGCCATAGCCTCACCCCACCTACCTCTGGCAACCCCTCCCTGGCTGGAGGTTGTAGAAGCCAGGGCTGCAATGGCTGCAGTCCCTCCCGGTCACATGAGGCAGGCAGGAGCACTGGCCAGTCACTGGGTCGCAGGGCGTCTGCCCACTGTCCACGCCCCCAGGGTTGCAGTTGCAGGCTGTGGGGAAGCAGGGCAGGGTGTTGGGGACGGGCACACCTGTCCACTCAACCGCAGGTGGGCCTGCAGAAGCCCTGAGAGGACCTGGGTGCAGCCCAGACTGCTGAGCCCCTGCTGAGGTACAGCTGGAGGGCCGAGCTCAGGTCTCGGCCCCTTTGCTACGCCCCTGGACACAACCGGGGCAGAGATAGCGGCAGGCAGCCCCAGCATAGCCTGCCCAGAGCCCTGAGCCCAGACTCCATCAAAGTGTCACAGGCAGAGCCCTGCACCCCGTCCTGGGCCATGAGGTGTCCTGGCCCCCCCGGCTACCGCAGGACAGCATCTCATTCTAGAACACAGAGGGTTCCCCAAGGGGCTCCACAGAGCCAGGGGCAGCAAGATGGTGGCAGGGTGTGGGGAAGGGCGCAGGAGCAGATCAGTCTGGGGCAGACGCCCAGCTCCTCCCTGCAGGACCACAGGCTGTGGTCTCCCAGAGCTTAGGCTCTTCTGAGGGTTACCCGGGTGTGGGGGCTGGAGGAGGAAGGGGAGCCCCGGCCTGGTGACCCCGGGTCAGCCTCCTGGGCTAACTGAGCTGAGAGCACAGCACTGAGTTATCCAAGAGGGGGAAATCGCTGGTCCCAGTTTATAAGGCGCCAAGGCTGAAAGGGACCTTGCAGAAGAGCCAGTCCCTCCCTCTCCAAGGAGATGGGGACCTGTCTGAGGCGGCAGAGCTGGCGAAGGGGCCAGCTGGCTCTGGGGACTCTCAGCCACCCCACCTGGGTTGAGCAGGTGGAGGACGAGGCCCCGTGCCCCCGCGGGCCCGGGTGGTGGGTACTCACGCGTGCACCTGGCGGCAGGCCGAGGGGCCAGGGCGCTCCCGTAGAAGCCCCCCTGACAGCGCTCACAGTGGTCCCCCGTCGTGTTGTGCAGGCAGCGCAGGCAGCGGCCGGACAGCGGGTCGCAATTGCCCACCGCGTTGGGGTCCACGTTCCCACTGCACTGGCATGGGCGGCAGGGCTGGGGGGCCCCAGAGAGCCCCAGTGGGTCCCCAAAAAAGCCGTCATCACAGCTCCCACAGAGCCGCCCTGTGTGAGAGGGAGCAAGGGGTGAGGAGCTCGGGCACCTGTGCCCGGCACAAAGCCAGGCCTCCGGTGAGTGGAGCACAGCCCCCCCGCAAGCTAAGCTGGGCCAGGCCCCCGTGGGCTGTCCCCTGGCTGTGTGGTCTCAGGGAAGCCACTGTGCCCTCTGAACTCAGGCTCCTCATCTCTAAAGGGGACACGTATGGCGGCTACTTCACAGGACTGTGGAGGCTCGGTGAGATTATTTCCTGACATGTGGTAAGTGCCAGCATGCCACTGTCACCACTATCTTCATCAGCACCTCCGATGTCATCTTCGTCGTCACCAATGTGTCACTGTCTCCTCCCTCCCCTCCCCCTCTTCTGCTCCCCGTGGCCTCTGAACTTCCTCAGGAATGTGCATTTCCACTCCTGCCCTGCCTCCAGGGTGGACCTGGGGCTGCTTTCGCCTCGTCCCACCCACAGGGCCACCGTGAGCCTCACAGGAGATGGGGTGGGAGGACTTCGGGAGGGTGGTGGCTGGGAGACCCTCTCTGGACACAGCTCGTGCTTTGGGTGGTGGGGCCATTCTTTGTAACACACCAGTCTCTGCCCAGATCTCCGTGCAGCCATGTCTGGGGGATCCACAGACCCCGACTGGCCATGGTCCCCGGGGTGGTGAGAGGAGGGGCCCGTGAGGTGCGTGTCACCCCCTCTTTACACCTCTACCCTGTGTCAACGGACATGGGCAGTCCCACTGAGTGGACCCATCTAAGAACAGCTGTGTCCCTGTGAAAAACAGGTGTGGGCTCCGTGTGCCCTCAGGCTTCATGGTCCTCTTGAAATCAAGCCACCGTTACTCAGAGCACCCTCAGAGAGGGGCAGAGGGGCACAAAGGACCAAGAGACCAGGAAGGAAAGACCTGAACAGGGTTCAAGGTGGAGGCGAGCGTGGCCTTGGGGACTCTGAAACAGAACCCATGTTGGGAGAGGGGAGCTTGCAGCCCTCTGACGAACGCAGTCCCCAGCCGTGCCCTAGGGACCAGGCGAGGGCAGCTCTGCAGGCCCCCTGGGAACTGCAAGGGGACAGGGTGGTGGGTGGTGTGGTCCTGAGGCAGGCGGAGACCAGGACTTGACCGCAGCCAATCCCAACCCAGGTGCCCAGGGGAGCTGTCTGTGTGCTGGCCTCTCACAAGGCCCAGGGAAGCCCTGCAGGCGCAGGACGGCAGCAGAGCCCTGTTGGTTGTCCCCGCCCCCGGCTGCGACCTGTCTGAGCTTCTGTGCCCACTCACACTGTGAGAGCCAGTCAGGGGGCTGGGTGCTGGTTAGTGGGGTGCAGGCCCCTTAGCTCCTGGCTTCCCCGCTCTGGGCCTGTCCACTCAGCCCTGCCGGCTCCTGGGGACCAGGGAGCTGCTCTCAGCAGGGTCCAGTGGAGCAGAGCGTGGGACAGGACTGGTCCGACGCTGCCACGTGTGCCAAAGGTAAAATCCCATGTCTGGGACCTTGAGGATATTGGGCCACATGAAACCAGCCACACGGAGGGACCAGCATAATGTGACTCCACCTAAATGAGGTCCCCGGGGAGTCCAACTCAGAGTCAGCGAGTGGAGGAGCTGTGCCGGGCCACCGGGAGCAGGAGGCGCTGAGCACTGACCTAACAGGCACAAGAGCTTCTGTCTGGGATGGTGAGGTTCTGGGGGCGGACAGTGGCGATGAGGGCGCCCACAGCACCCCCAAGTTACACACTTAAAGTAATGTTTAAGGCAGAAACTTTGACGCTACATATTTTACCATGATAAAGAGGCCTGGGGTGGGGGTGAGGAGGGTCCCGCTGCACACATTGCCCAGGTGGTGTTTAAAAGCTGGAGGACCCGAGGTTTAATCTGAGGTTTCCTCCTTTGCTCTGAATCTCTGTTAGGGAAACAGGTGCTGGGCTCCCTCTCAGGCCTTTTCAAAGGTCACTTACATGTGTTCAAGGCTAGGTCTGCCAGCAACCCTGAAGTCTGAGGCCTTGTCTGGGACTCGGTGTCCCCAAAGGTCACTCCTGCCATCCCTAAGCTGGGCTTTCCCCAAACTGCCACATCCCAAACCCAGGACCCCAGAGCCCAGTGCACCCGAGGCTTGGTCTCCCCACGAGTGGTGCCCTCCCTGGGTGACGGCCACTCACCTCTCTGGTGTGGGGGACAGTGGGTACACACCACCTCCCCACTCTCTGGGACAATGGTGCAGGGCGACTGTCCAGGGCAGGGACAGGGCTGGCAGTCATCAGCTTGCCCTGCGAAGGCGTTGCCATAGAAACCGGGCAAGCAGCGCTCACAGGACGGGCCCTCGGTGTGGTGGCCACACAGGCAGATCCCTGAGGGTCAAGACAAGAACCACTGTCCACCGTCTGAGCCAGGATGCCCCTGAAACTGGGCACATGCAGTGGGAGCGGCCATGGAGCATCCCAGTAGAACTGGGTGGGACCTTCTAAGGCAGAGGCAGCATGGCAGGGATGGCTGGTGCAGGACCGGCCTGGGCTCAGGTCCTCCATCTCCTGCCTGCTGAGCCCGGCAGTCACCTAACAGGCCCGCATCTCAGTGTCCTGGCCTGTAACACGGGAATAGCAAAGGCGCTGGCCTCGAGGTTTCCTGCAAGGACCATGGAGCCGGGCGTTCAAGGTGGCCCCACTCTCCCTGGTTCACACATGACCCGATGTCACTATTAAGCTGCGCTCCAGACCTTCCTCTGAACCAGGAGGCGCAGAGCCACACTGATTCTCCTCTTCCTTCCTCTGCCTCGAGGGACCAGCCTTGGTGCGACTTTGCAGGGGCACCCTGAGGCTGCCTGGCCTCCACATGCAGACCCGCCCCTATCTTCTGGCGCCTGAAGACAGGGGAGTCTCAGTCCCCTCCGCAGCCCAGCCTCACCTGGCGTCCACTCAGAGCCCGGGGTGCTCTGAAGGGAGGCCCGGCCACAAACACCCAGTAGCAGCCTGGCCGTGAAGGCGTCAACCAAGGCCAGCACTGGCAGGACGCCCCTCCCCTCACGGCATCCAGACAAGCTGAGTTGGACATGAGGAAGGGGGAGGGACGGGAGTGGGCCAGTGGGTAGCACTTAGTGGCACTGCCCCTGCCTGGGCCCAGCACCCACAGGCTCCTCCCGGCCTGGGCAGTGACATGAAGCCTCGAGGGGGAGGCAAAATGGTCCCCTCCCACAAGAGACTCTGCTGCCTCAGGCAGGGCAGGGGTATGCGGCCGCTCCCAGGCTCCATTGGTGGTGTCTGCCACGGGCACGGGAATGAAGGGTGCCCCATGTGTCACATGGGCAGAGACCTGCCTGCTCCAGGGATGACCCGCTGCCCAGTACCCACTGGGTGGGGTTGGAGAGGCCTCTGCCCTGCCCCCACCTTTTGGCTCCTCTGCAGGTGGGGACAGCCCGTGGGAGGTGCAGCTCTGCCATCTACTGGCCATGTGGCTGCTCTGCACCCGGAGTCCCCCCCCCCCCCCCCCCCCCCCCCCCCCCCCGGCTGTGAGACAGGACAGTCCAGGGACCACACTGCAGGGATGCTTGCAGGAGCCAATGGTGTGGTGTATACAGTGGCGCCAGGATGAGAAGGAGGCTGGTGACCCTGTATCATCATCCCCCAACATACTAGAAGGGACGGCCTTCTGTTTCCTGCCCTTCCCAGGTGAGGACCCCAAGGCTCAGGCCCAGCTTTGGTGCAGCTTTGGTGTCTTTAGAGCCTAGGCATCTCCCTCCCGCCAAAATGTAGGCCGTGTGACACTACTGCTGTCCCCAATTGACAGGGACGGAAGTGACTCTCCCATGGCCACAAGCCCCGAAGGGGTGAGGGTGTCAGATACGAGACTCTGGGACAGTGCCTGTGAGCTGCTGTCACCTGTGTGGCTTGCATGGGTGCTCTCCTGCTATCACCTGCCATGCGGATGCCTCTGTCCTCCCTCACAGCACCCACCGCCCAGCAGGCTCCCAAGGTCCTCCCTGCTCCTTCCTGGGAGGAGGGAGCCTGCCTAGCAGGGGCGGGCATGTGGACAGATGCCCTCACCAGACATGCACATCGCCCTGGGCACGGAGCCTAACACACAGGTGGATCCAGTCACGACTCTTACTAAAGTACAGGATGCCCTGGCGACAGCAGGAACGGGCTCTGGGCCCACGGCTTGGGCAGCCACTTGGTACCCGTGCCAGGCTGTGCCCGTGGGGGTCAGTACTTATCTCACAGGGCCAGATGTAGCCCAGATGCACTTAGATTAGGATGCCAAAGACTCACCTGTGTTGGGGTCACAGGTGCCATGCTGGTTACAGGTGCAGGGGACGCAGCTGGCATAGGGACCCCCCTGTGGCGTCTCCCTTTTGTATCCTGGAGCACAGGATTCACAGAACTGGCCTGTGTAGCCTCGGGGACACGAGCAGGTCTCCACCCAGGAGGCTGAAGGGGAGAGTCCCCTCTGGGGCCGGGCCGATGTGAGCCGGACCTCACTCAGGAGCACCTGGCCTGCAGAGAGAGAGGAGGAGGGAGCTGTATGCATGCTCCCCTCAACCTCCCCCGCACAGATGGGCAGCTGCGGACAGAGGGCAGCCTAAGAATCAGTTATGATTTGTAGAACAGTCAAATTAAGGGTGGGGAAACCAGGCAATTACAGAAGGAGAGGCAGCCAAGAGGCCAAAGGCAGAGCAGGTGCTCAGCACGGGCAGGGAGGGCAGGTGGCGGGGAGGGAGGAAAGACTCCGTTCTCCTGGGTTATTAAAGATATGCAGATTTAAACAACAATGAGCCATCCCAACCCCTTGATTGGGAAACATTTTAGAGACCAACCATGGAGGGGGATAGGCACAGAGAGCTTACGAGGCCCTGCTCAGAGCTGGATGCTACCTTTGGGCAAAGCTTAAGGTCTGTTTCCCGAAGTTTTAAGTCCTGCAAGAGTATGGAGATGAATGAATGCAACAGTTCTGTCATTTAATGGGAGGATTGTTTTTAACAGAAGGATTTTGATTGAAAGGACCTAATGACATGGAAATGCCAGTGAAATTTTTTGGTGAATATTTTGCATTTAAGTGAACAATAATGCACTCATTTTTGAAAATAAAGAATCTGCCATTTGAAAAAAAAAATGTGTAGCTGTATGCATGTAATTTAGGAGGCTCTACTTGTAGCAACTGAGGGACAGAGGGTCCCATCAGACCAAGCCCCTCACTGGAAGCAACTATAAACTCCAAGCAAAATATTAAAACAACCTAGGTGTGGTGGTGCACGCCTGTTATCCCAGCAACTCAGGAGGCTGAGGTACGAGGATCACAAGTTTGAAGCCAGCCTCAGCAACTTAGCAAGACCCTAAGCAACTTAGCACGACCCTGTCTCAAAATAAAATATAAAAAAGGGCTGGGTTCCATCCCTGGTACTGAATATATATTTTAAAACCACACCCGTGAGCGCTGGAGAAGTAGAGCTGGCAGTGGGGGGGGTGCTCCTATCAGTAGAGATGAAGACAGTCTTTGGGAGGGAAATTTTGGCGTGTTGAAATTTAAAATGCACACTCCTGGACCTAACACTTCTATTTCTGGGACCTCCTGTGACCAATGCCTACACAAAAGCAGAGAGCTTTATGTGAGGTGTTCCCTGCTCCCTGCGGTGCTGTGTGTCCTGGTGGGAGCTGAGACCCTGGAGTGTCTGTCACCGGGTGGGGGGTCTATGCCAGGGCATCCTGCAGAGGGGAGGATCTAGAGGACCAGCCTTTCCCTCGAGTGCCAACGAGGAGCTGTCTCTAGGACACACCAGCAGCTGGAAAGAGTGAGTCACAGAAGAGTGTCCCGTGTGACCGAACTTGTAAGTTAAAAAAGACCAAGGTAAGAACGCGCCCCAAGGTTCAGAGCAATAGGCCCCCAAATGTGATCAGTGGGAAGAGGTTGGGGCCTGGGGGTAGGAGAGGTGTTGGTTCTTGCAGCTGTGTCTCCAGTGCCCCCCAATACCTACTGTGGGGTGCTGTGGCATAAGTAAGAGGCGCACTGGCAACTGGAGACTAGGGACTGACTGTGAGGCTTGGGAGCTGTTGGGGAGAGTGGAAGTGAGAGTCCCAGGATCAAGAGGAGCCTTGACCCAACAGAGAGAGGAGGTGTTGGGGCCTGGGGGATTGTGGGCTGCACCTCCAAGCCTCGGACCACAGGGGCCTGGGGAAAGCTGGCATCAGAGCTGCAGGCTCTCAGAAGGAGCAAATGACCCCAGGAAGCAAATCTGAGGTCCACTTGGTTGTCACAACAGGAGGCCAGAGTGCTAGAGGACACTCTGTCCTGCCCCCGTGGTTTGCAAATGTTCCTCTGACACTAGAAAGGCAGCAACACCCCTCTGTAAGCGCCTGAGCCTAGACCCCTGCTCCATCCTGCACTCAGACACCAGGTAGCATGACCACGTCCAGTGTGTATGGAACTGTCCAGTGACGCAGATGCCACAAGGTGGGGGGACTCTGTGCCTTGCCTGGTTCAGGACTGTCCCAAGTCATGTACCAGTGAAGGCACTCAGCTCACGGGACTCGAGTCCCCGTGGCCACCACCCCATCCCATCTGCAGCCCCTCTGTGGCCCCCCCACTCATGAGCTGGCCAACACGCCCACTCAGCTATGAGTTTCAGAGGACGAACCCACAGGATGTCAGGAATCAGGGTCACCTGCCTTCCCCTGAGGGTCCGAAACTTGGTTTTACGGCTTCACCCACAGATGAGTGGCTATTCTGCCAAGCGTGTTCCCCCCACGGAGTGATGGAACCCAGCCACAGGCTCCAGGCACCTTTTAAAAGAACCACAATGAGGGAGGTGACCGAGCCTATAGCCTCCCTCTTCATCCTGGGGTGCCTGTGACCAGCGACCTGGTTTCCACTCTAGCACAGCCATGTGGGACTCGGTCTGCACTGCTCAGGTGGGCAGAGGCTCCCCACACTCACTCCGCACAGCAGGGAGCCTCTGACCGCTGAGTCTTCAAGCCTGGTCAGGCCTGAGCCCTGTCTGAATATTCTCCCTTCCTTTTCTTTATTCTGTATATCAAGGTAGGTAGGATGTAATATGATTTTTAAAATTGTATGCAGGTAGGGTATGACCATGTTTGTCCCTAGTGACCAAGGCAAGAGATGGTGACAAATACTGGTCCATCCTGGGAACTTCGAAATTCTACCAGACTTGGGGGTGGCTTGGGTGCAATACCACCAGGGACCAGCAGGGGCCGAGCTCTCGGGGAAGATGCAGCCCCCATATCTGCCCAGCCCCCGCCCCTAGAGCTGTCCACCCGGAGGCCCCTCAGCTGTACAACCTCTGCCTTGGCCTCAGCCACCATTCCTGCTGTCTTTGTGGGTGGCAGGGTCATGGGCAAGTGCCGTGACTCCTCAGAGTCTCAAAGTGCTCAGAAAAGTGGGGACAGTAACTGCTCTCAGGACTCAACATGGCAAGGCCACGTGGGCAGGACCCAGCCTGGTGCCGTGAGCAGGGTTCTTGGGGGCATGCTGTGCCATCATTACTGACCAGAAGGGCCTGGGCCTCGTCCACTAGCCTGGATACTCAGGGCGGTCAGGTTGGCGAGGAGACGCTGGAAGTGGAAGGCAGGCAGCGGGGGCTCGGTGTCCTCAGAGGTCTCCTGCAAGCTGCCGGGGAGAGGGCCACGTGAGGCCTGATGGGGACCGAGGGGTGCCAGGAGCCTGGGAATCAGAGCAGCCGCCCAGACCACAGGGGACTCTCCAGGGTGCCCCTCCTGTGCACCCACATCTCTGAGGACGGATGGGGACACTTACAGGAACCTGAGCTGTGCCTGCCCCGGCTGCCCAGCGTCCTGGGGACCCGACAGACTGGAGTGCCTCAGAGCCAGGGCCAAGCCCGCTCCTTCCAGTCTCAGCTGCACCAGGGGCACAGAGCCACCACGGGGGACACGGAAGGTCAGCGTGAGGGGCTGTCCATAGCTGAAGCGCTGGTCACCCAGGAACTGCTCTGCAGACAAGAGAAGAGGCTCGGACAGTCTTCCGATACTCAGCTTGAGGCCACAAGTCTATGGATGACAAGAAACGCTCCCTGCACCGCAGACGCCAGGTGTCACACCTGGGGCTGGCTTAGAGCTCTGCTGGCACTCTTGATAGTTTTGTCTCTGACCTAGAGCTTTGTAAGTGAAGTCCAAGGGGACAACAGAGCGCAGGAACGGTGAATGAGGGAGCCCCCTGCTACCGGCCCACATATCACGTTTGAGCCCCGGGAACTCAGAATGCCTGTGGACCCACCTCGTGGGAGTTAGTGAGACTCACCAGGAGCCAGGCCCACCCCTTCCTCCTGCATCCTCTGCGTCAGGTGACCACCTATGCCCAGAACCAAGGGCGGGGGGGGCCTGGGATGTGGCTCAGAGGGGCCAGCTGACCCTCCTTTCAGGTCCTCCTCACTCGAGCGCAAGCCAAAGGCAGAGAGAAGCCGTGAGACGTTCGCCCAGTGGGAAAGGAAATAAAAATGCCCAAGGCCTGCCGAGTTCCAAGCCAGCCTCAGCAACTTAGTGCCCTAAGTAACTCCGTGAGACCCTGTCTCCAAATAAAATATGAAAAAGGGCTGGGGATGTGGCTCAGTGGTTAAACCCCTGGGTTCAATCCTAGGTACAGAAAAAAAAAAAAAAAAAAAAAGGAAATAAAAATACTGAGCCTCATGTCTTGCAGGGTTTCCTCTGTTCCAGAAAGAAAAATACACAATCACTTCCAAACTGTGAAAAACAGACTGTCTCATTCCAGGGATTCCACATACACCATGGACCAAAAGGTCTCACACCCTAGTCCCTGGACCTGTGCACGGGCCATCTGACGTGGCAGGGATAAGGCTGCAGGAGGAGCCAGGTAGCGGACCAGCTGGCCACAGAGCAGGGACAGGAAGTGGACCCTCCAGCTGGGCTCAAGGTCATCCCAAGGTCCTAGGGACGGGAGAGGTCGTGATGGGTGCCAGACGCAGCTGCTCTGAAGCTGGAGGAAGGCCAGGTCCCCTGAGCCCTTCCCCTGAGGCTCCAGAAGGGAAGCAGCCTGGGTGGCACCCTGACCCCGGCCCTGGGCCCACATCAGCAGACCTCTGCCTTCCAGGGCACTGACAGGACTGGGCATGTTCTCAGCCACCCAGTCGGGGGCCATTTGTTGCCTCCTGCCATGTCGAACAGCCCCCACCATGCTGAACTCAATCCCCACTGGGAGGGTGGGAACCTTCCCCATTCAGAGGAGGTCAGGCAGTGGGGCCCAAGAGAGAATCCCGGTGGCTTTCTAAGAAGGAGACAGACCAGGAGACACACACACGTGCAACCCCTGTCTCACCACGTGATGCCCTGTGCTGCCCAGGGCTCTGCCAGCAAAAAGGCCACCACTAGACATAGCCCCCGAGCTTGACTTTTTTCTTTATAACTCACCCAGTCTGTGGCGGTGTGTAATAAGAACTGCACTAACAACACCTAGCAGCAGAGGGGAGCTAGCTGGGCCGACCCCGGCCGCAGGTACCTGGTGCTGTGAGCGCCTCCTCGTCTTCTGAGCCCAAGAGGATGATCCCACGCGGGTTCCATCGTGGGGGACGCTCCGAGCCTCTCTTGCTCCTGACCCACCAGCCTCCAGGTCCTAGACAGCAAGCACAGGCACAGCCGGCAGCGTGAGGCCCTGGAGGGGGTCTCCAGGAGGCAAGTCCTTCCCCTGAGGGGACTGCGTGTGGAGGGAGCCCAGGAGGAGACGGGAGCTCAGGGACCCTGCTCTGCTTCAGAGGGGTTTTGAGTTCCACATGAAGAGACAGCCCGAAGATCCCAACATGGGGGCCTGGGGACATCAGGGCCACCCCCAACAATAATGGACTTGACCTTGTCTTCAGAGAACTTTTTCACCATGGCCTCACCCACCCTGACCCTCCAGATACATGTGTCATTAGCCCCACTGCACCCAGAAGGGTCACCTGGTGAGGAAGGGTCCACACCAGGATGGGCCCAGGCCTTCAGGCCCCAGTTCTGTCCACCTTCCCTCTAGGGACAGGAGTTACCAGCAAGCACAGCCAGCACAGAGCACATGACCTCCAGGGGCACTCTCCAGGGGCAGCTGGCAACAGGGTAGGAGCCGAACACCTGAGCACCCAAGGGGTGGGGAGGGAGGGATGAAGGGGAAAGGCCTGGGGCTCCTTGGGCTGAATTAAGTGGTTCCTTGCTAACTGTGTGACCCTGAGAAAGTTACTTAACCTCTCTGAAGCTGGCTTCACATCTGCAAAATGGGGGTAGTGGAGTTCTCTGGGCCAGTGGCAGCTCTCAAAATTGGGCCACACCCCTCAGGGAGACACCCAAGACCCTTTCAGGGGTCTGTGAGAACGAACTATCTTCCTGCCGACACTAAGGGGCGATTTGAGTTTTCTAGAACCTGCACGATGTGTGCTGTTCCTGCCGCTGGCCGGCAGAGGCCCATGGGAGGAGCAGCCGGCTTCTGCCCAGCCAGACCTTAAGGGACAGGCAAGAACACACAGCCAGCAGCTCTCTTCTCAACAAATATTCTGGGGTTTAAAATAGTTATTTTTACAGAACTATGTTCTTCGTTTTAACATAATAGGTTCACAGTGGCTGTTTTTTAATTTTTAAAATAAACATTTTTAAAAATCAGTTTTCCCGCTAATATCAACATATACACAAGTGCTCTGGGGTCCTCAGTGGTCTCCAAGAGGAAGGGACCAGAAAGTTTGAGAACCACTGGCTGAGGCAGCTGAGATAATGAGGTGGTACCACCAGACGCCCCCGCCCCCCCTCCTAGGGCCATGTTTGCTCCCACCCTGCCTTCTGCATGGCGTCCAGCAGAGGGCGCACTGTCCCTGCATCTGGGGCATGCCCTCCTCCCTGGGGGGGGGGGGGCGTGGAAGCAGAAGGTGGGGTGCTCCGGGGTGGCTGGCTCTGACTTCAAGCTCTAACTTAGTGCTCTGCCAATATCCTGCCCCAAAGATGAGGCTGTGTCCTCTAAAGTTGCAGACCCACACAAGGCTGCATGGTGAGAGCAAGACTCCAGAGCTCACAAATGTCCCGGATGGGGACTCTGGAGCAGAAAAAAAGGACAGTAGTGGCCAAACCCCGATGCAGCCCACAGCATCCTTGGTTTTAGGGATGTTAATGTCCGGGAACCAGCCTCAGGAAAGTGACCTGCCTTTTCTGGGCCTCACCTATAAAACAAGAATGAGAGACCCTACCTGCCTGGGACCCTGCCTCAGGCATACCACGGGTGCTCAATAAATAGAGAACAGGAGACGGAGCCTGAATCCCCAGCCCCAGGTAGGGCAAGGGATGATGATCTTCTAGGTTCTGTGGAAATTCCCCACAGGATTAACAGGGTGCCACACCCCAGCCCCCAGAGCCACCCCACCCCCACCACACAAACTGCTGGAGGCTGGGAAGAGGCCGGGGCGGGGCAGAGGGGCTGCAGGGAGGTGCAGGAGCTGCCTGCTCGCTCGGCCCACTCGGCTGGCAGGTGAGGGGCCGCCACCCCAGCTGCCAACGCAGTAGACCCTGGGAGGTGGCCGTGGGGCACTGCTTACCCTGGCGGAAGTCGGAGAGGAGGTGGTGCTCCTGGAACCCGGCAGCGGCCCCACACACCTTGGAGTGGCCGTAGCAGAAGCAGCTGCTGCAGCCCAGTGGGTTGTGGGGCTGCAGGTTGAATGTCCCTGGGCGACACCTGGAAGGGATGCCAGGCATGCGCACCAGGGCCACGTGAACAGGCAGAAAGGCACGGGGTGGGGGGTCTGGTTAGCTGATGCCCATCCAGAACCCCCCCCCCCCCCGGGAAACTCCTAAAACTGTTTTCCCCAGACTGACAGAGGGGAGCAAGGCAGTGCCCCCCTGCCCCCCTGCTGCGCACAGCTGGCCAACTCGGACATTAAAGTCCCTAACGTCAAGGATGCTCTGGGCTGCACAGGGGTTTGGCCACCACGGTCCTTTTTCCTGTTCCAGGGTCCCCACCTAGGACACCGTGCTGGGTTGAGCTGGGTCTTCTTTCTCCTCCAATCTGTAAGTGCCTCTGGGTCCTCCCCGTCCCTCTAGACCTGACACTTCAAAAGCACAGCTCCGTAGACTTTAGGACCCGCGCATTCAGGTGTGTCCCTCCATGTTTTCTCGTGATGAGACTGGGGTATGGGTGGGGGAGGAGGTGCACAGAGGGGAAGTGTAATTTTCATCACATTAGGATGTGACCCCTGGGCAGTGAGGTGACCCTTCCCTCCCCAGGTTCCTCCTGTGAGCAACTGCCCAATGCCAGACCTCAGCAGTCACTAAGCCCAGCCCCCAGCCCAGGGAGGGGACCTGAGCCCTGTGGGTGGGGACCAGAGAACAGGTGGACATGTGACCATCACAGTAATCAATGAATATTTGGAGGCTACACAAGCATTCTGTTTCTCCTGAAAGTGCCACCCACTAATGTCAGCATCCATCGGTGGCTTTTGCCCACAGCGATCACTACTGTGAAGTTCCAACTCTGATTTTCTACTTCCCGCACTCCTTGCTCGTTGATTGTTTGGAATTCTGCAAGGAGGGTCTGTCCCTTTGTCCCCTCTATTTATTTATCCCTCCGTCTGTGTGTCTCTGTGGGTGTGGGCACTTGTTTTCCTCTCTGGGTTAGAATGGGATCCTTTGCTGATCTATTTCACTGTTCAAACCACGGCAGCTTTGGGAGCCCTTTCAGGTTGGCTCCTGTGTCCTCCTCATGGCCCACCCTGGTTTGGGATTTGGGCCTTTGTGTGTGCTGGGGGTAGAGGAGGGGGGACCCAGGGCCTCCAACAAGCCAGGCCAGGGCCCTGCCATGGAGTCATCTGCACCCCCCACCCCCACCCCTGCTCTCGTTCTTAAGCACTTCCATCTCCAGGATCCTCTTGCCATCTCCCTGCCTCACCCCCAGAAACAACCCTGTGTCCCGACAGCCCTGGGGGAGACTGCTTTACACACTCGGATTCCTGGTTTGTGGTCCTGGAGGCTGTCTGTCTGAGCAGGCCCAGGTGGTCTTCTGATTCAACTCGGATGCCCAGCAAGCTCAAGTGAGCCTACCCCACCAAGTCCTCCCATTATACAAGTGGGTAAACTGAGGCACAGCGGAGAGGACCCACTCAGGGTTGCAAGGAGGAGCTGAGGGAGGACCCAGGAGGCTTTTGGCTCCCGAATTCTACTCTGCCTTTTTGCTTAAGGTGCCTAGGGGCAGGGCGAGGGGGAAAAAGACCCTGCAGAGACAAGATAAAGGGGAGGCCTGGGGCTGCCAGAGTGAGAGCCAGGGCCAGGGGCCTGCCACATAGTTTCCTTGCAGCAAAGGGCTTGGATACCAGACACAAAGCCAGGCGGGGCAGACTGTGTGCATCCAGGGAGACCAGCCCACGTCTGCCTGCCAGCACCACAGCTGGGAATCAGTGGCCTTGAACATGAAGTCCATGGACCACGTGACCTTGGGAAAATCCTTTTGTCTTACTGAACCTCAGGTCCCTCATTTGCATCACAATGGGATTGCAAGGGCCCCCGCCCCCCAGGCTCAAATCTCAGCTCAGTTGGTAGGGCCTTCTGGGAGCAGGGCACTGAGAAGTGGCCTAAGTTACAGGAGGGCTCATGGCAAAGACTGTGCTCCATTAGTGATGTCTGACTTGGGTGCGAGATGGGAGGGCTTGGATAGCACTCAATTAGTGATGTCTGTGGCAGGGCTGGCAGAGAGGAGTGGTGAGCTACATGGATTAGACGACCTCCCATCCCTCCTAGCTCCCTCTGAGCTTGGGAAAAAAAAAAAGTTGTATTTTCTTAGCGTAGGAGGCATCCATAGCATTAGATCAAAGCATAAACAGTGCCACGAGGCCGCTGGGTAACTTCCTGGATGGCAGGTCAGTGGTGCTCCAGGGGTGCGGGCTGCTGCTCACGAGTCCGTGAGGACCGTCCTGTGTTCCTCCCGACTCACAGCCCGGGTGCCTGCTCAGCAGCTGCGCCCACTCCCATTCGTGGTCAACCGGCTCACCCACCTGTCACACTGGTCTCCCTCCACGTTCCCTTTGCAGGGGCAGCGCCCACTGCGGGGGTCACAGGTGCCCAGGCTGCCAGCAGCATTGCAGGTACAGGGTCTGCCAAAGAGGGGGACAAGCGGACAAATGTCCAATGAGCAATTCCAGAGTGGGAACTGGCTGTTCCCAAAAATCCCCAAGAGGAGCCAGCTTCCCCTGGCCTCCTGTTCCCACCTTGCCAGGGAGGTGCCCCCTACCTGCCAGCACAGCGCAGCCTCTGTCTACCCCACCTTCCATCTGAGCCTCCACCAACCGTCCACTTGCCTCCATCCATCACTTGCCCCTCTGCCGGTGCCCCCTCCATCCACCAACCTCCCGCCCACCCACCTGATGAGCAAAGGCTCCGCCCTTGGGACCCCGCAGTGAGGACACTGCCCAGTCTTGGGGACAGGGACATCAGGGGCAGGAGGAGGGAGGCTTCCCCAAGGAGTGGTCCCAGCAAGAACAGGAGCCTGCCAGAGGCAGGCTGGGCGGGCAGAGGTGGCTCCAGGGTGGAGGAGGGCACCCATGAGGGCCCGGAGGCTGGGATGGGGCAGGGGTCCTGTCTAAGGTCTGTTGCTTTGCTTCAAGGTGCTGGGATGGAGCCCAGGGCCCCTGCACACTAGGTGAGCACTGCCACAGAGACAGACCCAGCCCTGACGGCCATTTCTGTGCCCAGAAGCATTTTGCCAGGAGCCTGAGACTCCCCAGGCTTGCACCCCATGGTCCCATGGCCTGTCCAGGACAGAGGACTCTGTTACTGACCAAAGCCAAGTTCACTTAAAAGTGCTTCTGGATCACAGCAGCTTCATGTACCTTTTTGCTCAGGGTGAGTTTTCTCAATCAACAGATGGTAAATGTGCTGGGCCCCCTTCCGAGGCTCCAAACCCGGTAGCCCCCTGCCTGTCCGTCTCCCCTCCAGGGGCTCTGGAATCTGCCCATCCCCTCCTCCCTCCACGTGGCCAAACCCTAACACAAGCTTGCTCAGCCTTCCTGCCCTGCCCAGCTTCTGATCTTGACCACCCCCCACCGTGTTGGTCCTCAGCTCCTCCTGAGCCTCCCTGCTCAGTACCGAGTCTCACTTTGCACCTGCCTGCACCTGCCTCGAGCCTTTGCTGTGCTCTTCCCTTGCCTGGACCACCTGTCCCCCCTGCTCTCCATCACCCCCATTCAATCAGCACTAGAAATGAATGCCTCTCACAGGAGCCTGCCCTCCACCCCCGAGGTAGGCTGCTGGGCCACAGGACGCGGAGCTTGGTCACATGATCATCTGCCCGTGTGTCTCTCTGCCTCCCGGGGACTGGGCATCTCTAGTCCTTACCAGAACTGGCTGTGGAATGAGAAACCGCTAGAGAGAGGAAGGGGGGTGGGGGGACAGCAGGTGTTCTGTCCCTCCCACTCCCCATCATTCCATCCCAATACAACACACGTGCCACCCAGGCCACCCCCACGCACCCCCTGATGTCCTCACCTGCAGCCACCCTCGCTCAGCGAGTGGAACCCGGGCAGGCAGCGATCACACTTCCAGCCTGTCACGGTGGGCTTGCAGGCGCAGGTGCCCACATCATCGCACTGGAGGCGCAGGGAACCTGGGGAGGAGGGCACAGGGCTGCAGAGGCCTGAACTGAACGCTGAGGGTGGCCCGGGCTGCACAGCCACTCACCTGCCGGGTGGCAGTCGCAGGGCTGGCAGGGTTTCCGCTGGTCCCAGTGGTAGAAGTTCTCCTCACAACGCTCACAGTGCGGCCCAGCAGTGTGGTCACGGCAGTGGTGACAGCGCCCACCGTGGCCCGTGCTGCGGAAAAGCTCCCGGTCAAAGGTGCATTCCTCGGAGCGGCCGCTGCAGTTGCAGGCTGTGGGCAGGAGGCCGGGGAGGAGGTGTGTGAGTGGCCCTGGCAGGAGGGAGCACTGTGCCGCCCAAAGGTGACTGAGACCAGGGCATCGGCTGCACAGAAGCACCACTCTGGGTGGGCTGGAGAGAAGCCCAGGACGCTCAATCCGGGCCCCAGGGCTGCCTGGGCTGGGGGAGGGGTCCACCAGGACAACCAGGCTTCCAGGCTGGTGACTGGGAGGAGACTGGGAGGGGCAAGGACGGGGCAGAAGCAGTCTGGCCTTGTGTCCCCAGGGAAGAGAGAGCCACAGGCTTGGCATGAGCCAGCATGTGAGCGCCCCCTGGTGGAGGCAGCCCAGAGGGCAGGAGGAATCCATTAGGGTCCTGGTGGCCCCCGGGCAGCTCCTGCAGGCAGCTCGGTATCCCATGGAACAGATATGTCCCCTCCTGCCCCAGCCGTGACCACCAGTGGCCCAGGCCCAAGAGGACAGAGCACCCAGAGAGCTGAGGCAAAGCAGATGACAGTGGGGGAGGGGCAGGGCTTGGGGGAGAGTAGCAACTGGGCTGCTGGCACGCCAGCCAGGAGGGACTGTGGGACTGCGCTGGGGGCCCACGTCCCTGCAGGAGACAAGGCCACCCTCCCTGCTGTGGCGCTCTGTGGTTAGGCAGTCACAGCCACACCACACAGGCGGGGACATCAAAGGGCTGGGCCGTGGGAGAGGCCGGGCTGGGCAGGGCAGCACCCCTGGAGGGGGTGCCTGGATCTCATTAGCAGCTGGGGTTGGGGCAGTTAAAACAAAGGAACGGGTGGGGGCCTCCCCGGCCTCCCCACTGGGGCGCCTCTCTGGGTGGACTCGGTCTGGGGGGCTGTTTGTGGGGGAAGGATGAAGCTCAAAGCCCCCCCCCACACCCCCTCCCATCTGCAGCATCTCCCTGACCCCAAGCTGGCGCAGGCCCACCCAGGAGCAGCCCCAGGGCGAGGTTCGGGAGTTTCTGGAGGGCACCCCAGCCTCTGCCCCCCACACTCACGCAGACACTCGTTGGCGGCTTCGGCTGTACCACGGGCCCAGGGCCGGTCCTGGAAGAAGGGCAGGCAGCGCTCGCAGTCTATGCCCGTGGTGTTGTGCTGGCACCTGCAGGCCAGCCTGCCCGCCTCATCGGGGCCACAGGAGTTGGCGTGGCCATGACACTTGCACCTGGGGGAACATGGGCGGGGTTACCGCCAGCAGCCCCCACGGGAGGCGGGGTGACCCGAGTCACTGCTTCACCCTGGCCTCTGCTGAACACCTACTGTGCGCCTGCCTGGGGCAGCATGGAGGGCTCTGGGGCACAGGTGAACCCACGTGGAAGCCACGCTGCCCCTTCTAACGGGGGATCAGGCACCGAGAGGCAGACTACAGCCAGCTCATAAGTGGCTGTGCAGGAGTCCCACCTGGGGGCTGCGAGGGCCAGGAGAAGGCCATCTCAGTCTCCCTGCAGGGGCAGTGGATGGGGACTAGGGAGGTCACCCAGGGAGCTGCCCTTTAACTGCATCTAAAAGGCAAAGAAAGAGTCACCTGTACAGGGACAACTCTAGACGGTCCCGGATCCCCAGACTGTGCCACCAAGGGCAGCCCTGGGCCCATGTCCCATGACACTCACAGCATCAGGAGACAGATGGGGTGGGGCAGGAACAAGGAGGTGCTCTGGGTGCTCCATGGATCCCAACCCTGTGTGGCCACCAGCCCTGTCCCAAGGAGCCAGACCGTGATGTAGGTCACAGTGGGGGAAACCGAGGCTCAGACCTCAACAGCGAGAGACACTGAGTGGCTGGGCTCCACAAGCTGCCCTCAGCAGACGCTGACAATTGTGACCACGGCCAGGGCCCGGGCATCCTTCGCTTGGGGACGCAGAGCATGGCAGAGCGCGCAGCACTGCTTGCTCTCCGGGGCCTGGGTCGGGGCAGGAGATACCCTGGTATTTCTGGAAAGGTGAGGGGGGCCCCAGGCAGTCTCTGGGGACAGTGGTCATGGGGTAGTGATAGGGACTGCCCACCTCTGAGAGGGCGCCTAAAACCCCTCCCTCCCCCAAGAAGTCCTCTGACTCATGGAGGAGAGTGAAATCCTGTCGGCCTGGGGACACAGGCTGTCCCAGCCACCTGCCCCCGGCCGAGAGCAGCCTTCCCCGGCCAGCTGTGGGTCCCAGGGTGGTCCAGCTCCAGCAGCTGGGGCCCAGATGTCCTCTGGCCTGAAGCCCCCCAAACAGCAGGAGCTGGAGGTCCAGGCTCCCCGCCCGTGTCCTTGACCTGACTGCGCATGGGGATGGGAAGCGGGGCAGAGGGTCCTCTCCAGGACGCCCAGCTTTCCCCAGAGCACATGGACACCCCGGGGTACAGACTCTGGGCCTGTGACCCTCTGGCCTCTCCTCCCTAAGGCCACCCACGTGTCCCTGAGTCATAGAACGACCCTGCTTGCTCCCCAAGCCACCACTCACACCTGAGCTGCTCTCCCCTCCTCCGCAGCTCTGGCCCTTGCCCACCTCCCCGCTCGCCTGCCAGGCCCGGGCCGCCCAACCCCATGACCCCACGGTTCGGCCTCCTCTCTCCCCCACTCCCCACCAGCTCTCGGGTATCTCAACAACCTGACCCTGTTACTCCCCTGGCCAAACCCTCAGCAGCTCCCCATCGACTGGGGGATGAGAATACGCTGGGCCTGGCCCTGACCCGCTTCCAGCCACGGGCCTCCCCGAGCCCCAGCTTCCCTGCTGGCCTCACGCCTGCCCCGGCCTCGGCCCTGCAGAGCAGGCTCTGACCTCGCGCCTCCTGTCTCTGCCTCCTGTCCCTGCTCCCAGGGTGCCCTGACAGGCTTACGAGCCGTCTGGTTCGTGTCTGCCACACCACGCTGGGTCAGAAACACGCTTAGGCAGGTTCCCAGGGAAGACAGGCTTGTGCCTTCTCCCCATCACGGGGCTGCGTGGGAGGCGCTCTGGGAGGCCCAGATGACGACAGGCTCTGACCTGGGACAGCCCCTGTCCAGGGTGAGTGTGGACGCTCAGAAACAGACCCATCACCAGGCGCTAAGAGAACCTGGTCCAGGGCCGGGAGTGAGGCCGGGTGGCAGAGTCACTCTCTGGGGCTGGCAGGTAACATTTCCCACATGAGAAGGGGAGGGAACAGCAGTTACCTGCTGCCCCTGGCCATGGGGGGGCGCTCAGCCTGGTGGGGACAGGAGGAGCGTCTGTGATGACCTGCAGTGCCTGGCAAGGGGCCAGGGTCCTACCCCCCCCCCCACCGTACAGCTGAGCTGGCATCTCCCTGCTACACATCCGCCACCAGCAGTTCCCATCGGCCGGCATCCTCTTCCTGTGCGGGGTCTGGGTGCTGGGACCTGGCACCCACCTGCCGCCCACGGAGAAGTCCGACACGGCGTAGTAGTAGGACTGGAGCACCTTGGGGTCCTTGAAGATATCGTCCCCAAACGTGTTGAGCCGATCAAGAGAGACGAGCAGCTCAGTGCTGGTGACCCACTCCTGGGGGAGGGGACAGAGACTCATCAGCAGGTTCCTGAGCATCGCTCTCAGCCTGCTCTGCTGGCCCGTCCAGCCGCCTGTCCTGGGTGGGCTCCTGGGACAAGTCAGACTCAGGGGGATCCCGAGACAGTGCAGGAGCGGAGCCTGGCCATGCTAGCCTGGCAACAGGCCACCCGCTGGCTGGGCAACTTGGGGGACGTAGCTTGATGTCTCAGTGTCTCCATTTCCCTGTCTGTGAAATGGCAGGACAGTGCCTCCCTGTGAGGGCATCTGGCAGATCTGGCCAGCACTGGGGAACCTGGCACCTGCCCAGGATGGAGTGGAGGTGCTGGGGGTGGGCAGGGGCTGAGGCTGGCCACATAAGACCCTGGCACACAGGTCCCTTGCCCTCTCCCAGCCACTCCTGAGCACGATGCTAGAGGTCAGCTGGCGTGAGTTCCCAGAGTCCTTCTCCCATGCTCCCCAGGCCTGGCAGGACTTAGGCTCTGGGATTCTCATCTTCTCACTTGCTGAGGGTCAGCCCCTGCCCCAGGGGACATCTCTCCCATGAGAATGTGAGCCCTTCCAGAGTGGGGACGTGGGGACGTGGGGACGTGGGGACGTGGGGCCCCTGGGCTCTGCCAGGCACGTTGCGGGGACTCGCTGATCACTCGCTGATCAGTGAATGAGCACCTTGGGGGAGGAGCTGGCGAGGAAGCGCGGCCCACGTGAGGGCTGACATTTCGGTGCCTGCTGTTCTAATCAGGCAGCTCTGGCGGAATGTTAATCAGCATTTAATTCAGCCCAGGAGCCCCTGCTCTAGCAATCAGGCCCATCAGGACAGAAAATGAGCTTCTGGCACAGCCTGTCTCCCCGCGTGACTCAGGCGGCACCTCCCCTGCTCCCACTGAGCACACAAACCCGGCCTCTGCCCAGGATGCTTCGGCCCAGAGAGGGTTGTGCATCGGCAAATGCCACAGGAGCCCTGGCACAAAGCTGAGTTTGTGGGTCTCTGTCACTCCGAGTCACCCAGCACAGAACTGCTCAAAGGCCATGTGGATTCAGGGGTCTGGTCAGGGTGGGGAGCCCAGCTGTCCATGCGGAAAGCTCCGCTGCTGCTCTCTGCCCAAGAGTGGCAGCTGGAGTGCCCGAGCCAACCCTGTGCCCCGCGGAGGGGCAGCTGGCTCCAATGTGCGGTGGAGGCTCCGGGCCTCAGAGGCTACAAGATTGTATTCCTGCTCTCAGAGGAGATGAAGGCTCAGCCAGGGTGAGCGCTCGATTCCAAGTGGTGCCCCCAGTGCAGGGCAGAGCTGGGCCTGGGGTCTAAGTGACCCCAGGGCCCGAGCTTTAATCACTACCCTAGTCCACGTTCCTGCATCTGCTCTGCTGCCCTGGGCATACCAGGGGACCCAGACAGGCAAAGACCCAAGGTCGCAGCTCATCAGGGACAGAAGAGGACAGAGGGACCCCCATTGTGTGTCTGCCCTCTGGGTAAAACACGCCCGTGTGTCCAGAGGGCAGGGTGTGGCTGCCTTCCATGTCCCTCTGGCCTTGCCCTCTGCCATACAGAAGCAGGGGAGACCCGTCTGGAGAGATCACTTCTCCACCAGGGACAATGTCCAGGACACGAGGCAACAGGTCAGCAGAGGCAGCGCCTCCTTGGCTACCCTCCAAGGAGAGCCCAGCACTCCAGGGCTCGGTGGGCTTCCCTGTTGGCAATTCTCTGCATACTGTCACACATGGTTGCTGGAGGGGGAAGCCCTGTCCACAAGACCCCGCCAGGAAAGGACAGCTGGGAACTCCAGCCTGGCTCCCCTGACTCTCTGCTGACCTTGATCTGTCCCATGTCACTGTAGTGAATTGTCTCTGTGAGGAGAGGGGAATTTCCAGCTGTGTAGGTCGTGCACTGAACCACGGAACCTGAAGGTGGCCTTGGGGACCCCAAGCCAGCACCCTCAGGTCTTCTGGTGCTGGCATGGCCAAGCGGGACACAACTGTTTGCTGGGCCTCAGTGTCCCCTCTGGAAACAATCAGGACCCCCACTTGTTAACCCAGACAGGCCAGGGAAAGCCGTGGAAGTCTCTAGAAAAGGAGATGGCAGTTCAACTCGCCTGCGGCCTGTCCGAGCCCAGGACAATGACTCGAGGGCCGTCCAGCGTCCAGCAACGTCAAGCAGACTGACGCAGCTGTAGCGGTCATGCAGGAAAGTGGACACATGGGTGCCTGTCCCGGCCCACAAGCCTGAGTATACCCACGTGGGTTGGGTTGGAGGGACCCATAGGAAGGACAGAGCCACCTGCTGTTCTCCACCAGGGACAAGACCAGGGGACCACCGTGACCACTGACCTTCAATGCGGGAATGAGCGCCTTCTATCTGCCAAGCTCTACCCCTGTCCATAGCTGCGCTCTCCTATGGCTCAGTCCCGTGTGACTATTAGCATTAAAATTCATTAAAGGTAAGTAAAATTCAACATTCAGATGCCTGCCCAGTGCACGCAGCCTCGGGGTCCACGCCAGCACCCAGGGAGAGAAGAAAAGTCAAGTCTGATTCCTCCGTGACACCGGTCACACCTCAAGTACTCTGCAGCCCCCTGAGGCCACTGGCTACCATGCCGGACAGCCATCCAGAGACCATCCACATGAGGAGCTCCCAGTGGCCTGGGCCACCTGACAGCAAGGCCTCTCGGACTCTAGGTCCCCAAAGCTCACATTGTTGTCACATTTTGCCATTTGATCCTCGAGAGCATCCCGGAGACACGTGGCAGGCCCTGCTAGGGCGTCCCCAGGGCAGGAAGTGCAGAAAGAGGAAGAGCTGGGGTCTGGGTGCTCAGGCTAGTCCCGGCCCTTCCAGCAGTTCAAGTCCCCTGCAGAGCTGCTGGGTGGGGGGGTGCCGGGGCGGCCTTCTTTCCCACCCTGTGCAGGAAGCCAAGGCCGGTGGGGTGTGGCCAGGGGGAGAGCACTGCCCCAGTGCACGAAGCCCGGGGCAGGGCACTGGGGGTGTTGTGGGGATCCTGGGACGAAGGCCAGGGAAGGGACACCTCCCCTGCCCGAGCAGCCCCCAGCCACGCCCGTCCCAGGCACTCACAGACCTAAGGCTTCCAGGTGACCAGTGTGAAAACAGGGCTCTGCTGTCCCCTTGGAGGGGCATCCCGCCTGCTGCCCCCCACCCCCTGAGCCCCGCTGCTCTCTGACCTGCAGCCCGGGGCTCTCCTCGAAGTTGTAGGCGCTGGGCCGGCCCTCCAGGGTGGAGAAGGCCACGTTGCCCCCGCTCAGCGGGGAGATGTCGCTGAACTCGGAGGTGCAGAAGGCCAGGCGCTCGTCCTCGCCGGGCCGCAGGTGGTGGCCCTCGGGCCGGCCGTAGGTCCTCAGGCAGGAGGCGCTGTAGTACTGGTAGGGCTCCCAGGGGCCCCCCGCCCGGCTGCGCTTGTAGATGGCGAAGCTCTCAGGCCGGCTGGTGTGGAACTTGAGCCGCACGTAGGTGATCTCATAGGCCTTCCCTGAAGCCGGGGAGATGAGGACTCTTACAGACAGTAAGAAAGGAGAGTCGCAACCCTGGTCCCCGGAGAGCTGCCCTGCGAAACCCTGGGAGAGGCCGCTAGAGGCGTCTGGAGCTCTGGGCTGGGAGCGCACCACCGACTGCCCGTGGCCGTCAGGGACCCAGAGAGGACTGCACGGATTCCCAGCAGTCCACCGTCCCTCGTCTGGCTGGACGTGTTCTGCGCGGGAATCTGCGCTGTAATGCCCCCACGGGCAGCCGTCTCTGTTTGCCGAAATACCTCCAGCAACAGGAGTTACCACGTCTGGAAAACGCGGCTGCACGGTTAGAAAGTTACTCCTGTCACTATACCCCGACCAACCTGACCCTCCACCCAGGCCTGGCCCCATTCCAAGCACCAGCCTAGATCCAGGAGAAGCCGGTCACAGGACCCTCCTGGTGCGGTGATTAAAGGAACCGAGTTTTCAGGCCGGCACCCCTGGGTTCACTATTTTTTTTTAGTATTTAGTTTTTAGTTGTAGGTGGACACACAGTATCTTTATTTCATTTTTTTTTTAATGTGGTGCTGAGGATGGAACCCAGTGCCCCTCGTGTGCTGGGCGAGTGCTCTACCTCTGAGCCCCAGCCCAGCCCCCCCGTGTTCACTATCGACAGTTTCCTTTAGAAGAAGAGACCAAGGCCCCCAAGAAGGTCTGTTCCCCACAGAGCCCCCACCGCCTCCCACCCATCCCGCTGCTCTGCTGCCTTCCCAAGGGACCCGCTGGTGTGCCTCTTCCCGACACATTCTGTGATGTCCATAGGGAGCCTGCAAGGGCCAAGGTGGGGTCCCCTTCTCCCTTCTGGGTCCCTATCTGGTGGCACTTTGAGGACATTTTGCTAAGTGAAAGAAGCCCGTCATGAAAGACGGATCCCATAGGATGCCCTGGCATGAGGTCCCTGGAGCGGTCACATTCACAGGGACAGAATTCAGCTCCCCATTGAATGGGGCACCAGGGGCGGAGGGATGGGGCCATCAGTGTCTGGGGGGGACGTGGTTTCCGCTTTACCAGATGAAAGGAGTCCTGGGGGGTGACGATTGCACAACAGTGTCAACGTACTTAATGTCATCAAAATGTCCACTTAAAAGAGGCCGAGATGTGAACGTTAAGCGTTCACCACACTGAAAGAAAAACGTAGGGCCATAAATCTATTGGTCCTCTGAGAGGACAGCTGGGTGACCTGGGCAAAGAGCCGCAGGAAGGTTTCCGGCCTTTGGCAAAGGAACCCATGCGGGCAAGGACCCCAAAGGCAGGACAGCGTCCACAGAGGCATTTCACACAGGAGGGGCCACCTGGGCCCGGGGAGCGCGGGGGACTCAAGGAACATCAAGTCCTACAATGACAGAAGCCATTCCCTCGGCCAACAGCTTGTCATCAGGGGAACACCCAGGTCAGAATGTCACAGGGAGAACAAAGGCCCAGAGTGATGCAGCGGAGTCTCCATCACAGATCCCCGAGTCCCCGGAGGGACAGCCGGGGTGGGGGGGGACACCCAGAGCTCAGCCTGCTGTCCCCAGGGCAGGGAGTGACGTCCCCCTCGGTTTTCGGCTATTCCTCTCGTGAAGCTTGTTCTAATTTAAAAACTGAAAACACATTTTTTACGATTTTCAAAGAAGCAACCGCCTGCCCTGTTCCGTTTTAAGATGTCTTTCCAGGTCCACCCGGCACAGCTGCAGCATGTGGCCCCTAGCGGAGCAGACCCGGGCGGCTGGGACCTGGGCCAGCAGGGTTCCGCCCACCCCTGCCTTCCTGGCGGCCGCTGCAGGTGGGCAGGGCCCAGTCCTCAGGAAACGCCCAGCACCGGCGGGACTCCTCTGGACCCCTCTCGGACGGGCTCGGAGCCTGGAAGGTAGCTGGCAGCTGGAGCCGCCTGGGAGGGGCGCGGCTGGGACCCATGCAAATGCCAACCTCCTGCTCTGGGCACGCCAGGCGTTTCCCTTGCTTGCCACGCCAGGAGGTGAGGGAGACGGCATGTCAGAGACGCGGCGGGAACTGTTCGTTACAAGAGTTAATTAGCAGGACAACTTAATCCCTGTTTTTAATGAAAAAATTTCGGCCAAAGGCAACCAAAAGGCAGGGGAAGGAAACAGCCCCAAGACCTTGTAAACAGTGGCAAGAATGACATTCACAGCCACAACCCCGGCCCGCATGGGCTCCAGGAGCCAGGGAGGCTTCAGGGTGATTGACTCAGGTACATTCTTACCAGGACAGCTAAGCCAAAATGTCACCCAACTGTGAGTGGGGAGGAGTGCCACTCTAGACAGCATGACTCCCTCACCTCCAGGCCACCCTGCCTGGAATGTTGTTCCCTGCACTCCCTACCTGGCTGGCTCCCAGGCATCCTGACTTGTCCCACTGGACTGAGCGCCTACTGTGTGACTTGCTTTCTGCGTGTGGTACACCCAAGCAGCACTTTACTAAGGAGGAGCCCAAGGCACAGGGAGGCAAAAGGACTTGCCCACCAGCTTACAGAAGAGCCGACACCCTACTTAACCACAGGACCCCGAAGCTGCTGCCTGGAGCCGGCTGCCCTCCCCTGGGGGCTCTGTGGGTCCATCAGTGCCACTCATCAGTGCCACCCCCTGCCAGCCTTTACCTGCTGCCCAGCGCAGGAGCTGGGATGGCAGAGGGCCCTGCAGGCTGAGCGCCAGAGGCACGGACAGTCCTACAGCTGGGACATATAGCCTGTCAAGAGTGACACCGTGACAGCCCTAGCCCGGCCAGCCCACATCCGGCACTGACCAAGCAGCGTGAGCCCAAGAGCCAGGCTTATTTTGGGAAAATGGAAACAAAACAAAGCCCTATAATTGGAGCCATCTGGGAGCAGGGGCCCGGGTGGGGCGGGAGGGGACGCATGGGAGAGGCTGCCCGGCCCATGGCGGGCATGAGAACCCGGCCGAGAGCCGCTGCCTGCACGCGGGGATCAGAGCAGGGTCGCCAAGGCTACCGTCTGTCCACCGCTGCCGGTCCTTCCTCTCCCATCCTGACTCTCAGCAATTCTGAACATGGCGAGCCCCGTGAGGAGCTGGGGACTCTCCGTGAGCACAGCAGGACAGCAGAGACCCGGGTCCAGCTGCACCGAGCCAGGACATCCCAGCTCTCCCTCTCCAGACCCCGTCTCCGCCCCCATACGGAGAGATGGTGGAGTCTGCTCTCTACCTGGGGAGAGCAAAGGGTTTTGTCAGTGCTCACTGCCCAGGGCTCTGTGTTAGGGTCCTGAGGTCCAGAACGAGCTGCGAGCTGACCCGAGTATACAGACCACTCGTTTGCAAGGAGGACAGGGCAGTCGAGAGCACCGTAAGAAACCCCTAATAAGCAGATGGCCCGGGCTGGGCATGCAGGGGGCACTGCGTTCCACCCTCAGCACCACGTAAAAGTAAAATAAGATTTTGTGTCCACTTAAAACTAAAAATAAATATTAGAAAAGATGCAACCCCTGGGGCTGGGTAACAACGGAGAGAAGGGCAGACGGTAATCCAGGGAAGGGCAGGGCTGGAGAATACCAAGCGGGAGCTCAGTCACCAGTGTCTTGCTTCAGTGCACAGGGTGACCAGGGAGGAAGGAGGTGCCTCTACCTTCACAACAGGCACGAACCACACTTGACAACTTAGCCGTTTGGACATGTACGGCCCAGTGGCACTAATCCATGCCTGTTGCCGGGAACTGTAACCACCACCCACCTCCACAACAGGTCCATCCTCCCAAGCAGGAACTGTCCCCATTAAACACTAACTCCCCTGGCCACCCCATTGCTTTCTCTATGAATCTGCCTAGAGACCTGGTCTAAGTAGGATCAGGCAGAACTTCCCCCTGTGATCAGCTTATTTCACTTGGCATGAGGTCCTTGTGTTGCGGTTTGTGTGGGGATTTCCTTCCTTTTCAAGGCTGATTAATATTCCACTGCAGGGACAGACCACATTTTTCTTATCATGACCCATCAATGGACACCCGGGTTCCTCCGATGGTGACCATTGTGAGTAACACCACTGCTCACCCTCCGGGTGCCTTTACTGTGGGACTCAAGGTTTGGGGCTCTTGTATGACATCGAGGGCTGGCTGATGTTCAGGAGTCTGCTTAAATTACCTGGGCCAGGTGAGAGGCACCGTGGAGGCTCACACGGGGACGTGATTCCAACAGGCAAAGCCAGGGCGGAGGTGGGGCAAGAGCACAGCTGGGGCAGGTCTGGCCTGGGCACAGCAGGCCAGGGAGGCGGGCAGAGGGCTGGGCCAGGGAGAGGCCCTGCTGTGACAGCCACAGCTCCGGGTGCGGATGCTCTGGAGGGTGAGTGGCACCACCTGATGTCCCTGAACCTGACTGGGCAGGGACTTGAAGGGAACGCCTCAGTTTCCCCACCTGCCACACGGTGTAGCAATGCCAGCGACGAGGGCCTGCAAAGCCCTCGCGCAGCGCCAGGCGTGGCTCAGCGGCCATCCTGCCCACTCACCTGGGCAGCCCAGGCCTGGCACCCTGGCTGGGGGCCCTGAGCTGGGTGCTGGGTGCAGGTGTGGAAACAGGCCACCCCTCTGCCGCTCGGAGCTGGGTGAAGCCGCAAACCCGGAGCTCACACAGCGCCAGCCAGACCGTGGCGCGGGGCAGGGGCTGCGCAGGAGAAGTGAGGTGGCCGGGGATGTCCCAGAGGCTGCAGGAGGCAGCTGAGCCCCTCCTGGGCTATGGGACGTCCCACTGCAAGCCCCGGAGGGGGTGAGGGGACCAAGGCCAGCTGGGCCCAGGGGGCGTGGGGGCCGATCCTACGGGTGGAGGCAGGCGCAGCAGGGCCCTGCCTTGACCCCCCGGCCTGCCTGGGGCCCAGTGTTCCAGCAGAGCCCCAGGGAGAGGGAAGGAGGACCAGCGCCCGCCAGCCAAGGCAAACAGGCCGCCCACTCACAGGAAGAGCCTGGAGACCCAGCTGGCTGCACGCTCCTCCGGGCTTCAGGTCCCCTGACGGCCACCCCTCCCGGGCCAGGCTCCTCCATGTGGCCATCCAGCCCTGCTGTCCCCTCACTCCCTCGGCTGGCTCCCTCAGGGCCTTGCAGGTCCCCAGACGCACAGAGCTGCTTCTGCCTGCCCCGCGCCCCCTAAGCCCGGCTCAAGGCAAGGGGAGCATCCTGACCCCAGGTGGAACACCCCGAGGAGGACCTCCCAGCTCTGCCACCCAAGGGCCCACGGGGCCTCGGACAAGGGCTCCAACTCTCAGAGCCTCCGTTTCCCCATCTGTAGAAGGAGGTGCTGACCCAGCACATTCTTGGCATGCGAACAGCTTCTCTGGATGCTCTGTCACCCCAGTGACCGCTTACGCCCCCACTCTCCCCACCCGCCACCAGGCCCCAGCCCACCAGATCCCCGGCCTCAGTGAAGGCCTGGGAGCTGCCAGACCCGCTGTGGCCTTTCATCTCAGGCAGGAAGGCTCAGCTCAGCCACTGCTGGATCTGGAACAGATGTCGGAGCTGCAGGGGGCTGGGAAAGCAGAGACCTCCATCCAGGCCACCAAGCCTCCCCCAACCCCCGCCACACCCTGGGCCAGAGCTGCCGCCCACTCTCCCCTCCCAAGAGACTTCAAAGGGAAGGGGAGCAAGCAGAGGTGGCCTGAGACTGGGTGGGTGGGGGTCCCGTGGGTGGGGGTCCCAGCCCACCTTACCCAATGATCATGGCCTCCATGGGGGACCCCAAAGCCCTAGATCTCTCCTTCCACTGATATTCTGCAGGCCTGGCTTAGCCTACAGCAAATCTGAGTTACCTGGAACCCCAAATGAGCCAAATCTGGGGCTGCTGCGGGCCCGGGGCGGGCTGTCTCCTGGAGGCAGGAGCATTTCCCGTTCCCCACAGAGAGCCCTCCTGCAGGGACCACGGGGCTGCTGGCCACAGGGCTGTCACGCTCCCACCTGAGCTCTTGGAACTAACTGGCTTATGGCTCCCGGGGGGCAGCTCTTATCCCCTCCGCACAGGTGAGGACACAGCAGCCTGACGTGCCCGCAAGCAGCCGGGCCTGAGTCCACAGCCCCACTTCACATTTCATGATTGCTATTCCATTCTGCCCCCCAGAGCAGGCAGAAGAGAACCGGAGCTGGGCCCAGACGCCAGGATGGAGGAGCTGACCTGTCAATCACTCATTCATTCGCGCGTGTGTTCTGTGTTCACTTTGGAGTCCCTCCATGTGCCCCGTGCCGGCCCAGGGGAGACACGCAGGGGCAGCACACCTGAGCTCTTTGCAGGATCCTGCAGTGCCACCTCTGAGCCTCGGGACCTTGCCTGCAGGAGAATCAGGACCAACCTTCTTCTAAGGGTCCGAGGCAGTGTGGCAGTGTGCAGGGAGGCTGCGCAGCGCCCAGGCCGGCACTGCCCTAGGACCAGAATGTGAACGTGTCCCCCCCCATCGTGTCCCCCGATCGACTCTCCCACATCGTTTGTGCTGGGCGGAGTCCCTTCCTCTGGCGTCTGGACCCCACTGACACATGTGACACCCTTTGCTATGGAACACTGTGTCTCCCTCGCAACCTCCCACCCCATCCCAGATTCCTTCCCCTGTGGCCTTGGGGTCCTGCCAGCCCCAGCCAGCCAGCTCTCCCAGCCTCCCTGCTGACTTCCTGTCTAGGTAGAGACCAGTCCCATCCAGAAGCCTCACCTAGAGTTCCAGATAGTCCCAGAGAAGGTGACAGATGTGACACGGAGAACTGAGCCAGCCCTCTTCCAGCAGCTGTGGGTTCTGCTGAGGGGGCTCAGTGTCCTCCCCACCACCCTTTTCCAAGGTCACCTCCTAGCTCTCCTCAGGGCTCTGTCAGCCAGGCCTGGGGAAGCCCAGCTCAGTTGTGGGTGGTACAGCTCTTGTTAACTTTATGCTCTGACCTCTGATGTCTGCAGATGTCCACATCCAGCTGTCTGCCTTTAGAAGAAAAACTTAACCTCTCTGATCCCCCAATTTTTCATCTGAAAAATGGGGACACAATTCCATCATTCCCTTATCCAAATTCATTGGTTCCAGGCGTGGTTCGGATCTCTAAACTTCCCCAAGTAAAGAAAGACAATGCAGGCTTCATACTATATATTGTGTTATCCCCAATCATTTGCTCTGGGGCTACAGGCTGTATTCAAATGAGATTTCAATAGCAAAATGTACAAATATTCACTTTTTCTAGAATAAACAAAGCTGTGAGTAGCCTCAGGTCAGATTTAGCAGCCAAAATGAGTTATAAAAATACCCCTGAATTGCCAAAGCTTTGGGCGATTTTGATGTCACAGATAAGGAAGAGTAACTGGTGAAAATACGCTCCCTGAGAGAGTAGCAGAGGCTGAATTAGTTAACTGTTCGCATGATACAGGGCGCGTGGCAGGGGACCAGGGAGGACACTGGACAGCACTGGACTTGGAGGGAGAGGGAGCACTCCAGTTCCCTGCAGTGGGGCCAAGTAAGGGCTGGGTGGAGACTCTGATCCTGATTCCCAGAGACCTGAGGTTTCCTGCACCTTGGTAGGCGGGGATGGAGGGGGTCATGGGCAAGGCAGAGGAGAGGTCCTGCCAACTGGTCCAGCTACCCAATGGCAGGATGCAACTTGGTCCTCCTGCCCAGAGAGCTGAACAGCTCTGATTGGGTGGTAAACGCCTGGGTTCCTATTCCCAGGGCCTCCATGCAGACGCAAGAGCCCACTGAGACAAGATCCCAGATTAGGAGGGTGGATGGACTAGGTCACTCCTGGGGGTCATCTTCCCCTCCTGACAGCTCTAGGTCTAGGTTGGAAAACCATTACCAGGGAATGTCATTGCGCCCAGACCCACAGCTCAGCAAAGGAACCCCAAAAGGCTTCCTGACTCCCACCCCCAGCCCAAAGGACGCCCCTCAGTCTATCCTTCCGGCTCCTCAGGGCGCAGGTCACGTTCCCGAGCCCTCTCAGGGTGCCGCAGCCGCGCCCAGGGCGCACAGGCGCCGGGTCCTCTGCCCCTGCCCAGGATGGGACGGGAACAGGGAGGCGGTGGCCGGCCGCGCTTACCCAGCCGCAGGGTGATGTTGACGGAGTTGGGGTACTGCACGCCGAAGGCCATGGACGGGCTCTGCCACCAGGTGCTCTCGTCCTGGCTGTGGAAGTCGGTGAGGTAGGAGGCGTTGTGGTGGAGCCGGGGGTCCGCGGCGTCGCAGCGCTGGCACTGCGCCCCTGCGCGCCGGGCGCCCACGTGCGGGCAGAAGTCCTCGGGCGGGCTGCCGCACGTGTGCGAGGCCTCCGCGCGCCGCCCGAACGCCGCGTTCTCGAACACCGGCAGGCAGCGCTGCGGGCGCCCCGCGCCGTCGTAACACGCGCCCATGCCCGCGCCCGCCCGCGGCGCCGCCAGCGCCAGGCCCAGCAGAAGCGCCGCCGCCGCCATGGTCACGGCTCCGACCCTGCGCTCCCCGCCGCGCGCTCCGCTCTGCCGGCCGGCGGGCTCGGTGGCCGGACCCGCCCTCCCCGGCGGGCGGGACCGCGACGGGCTGGGAGGGCTGGAGGAGGGACCGGCGGGCGGCACCCCGGCGCCCGGACCGCTCCGTCCCTTCGCGCTCACCCCCATCTGGTGGACGTGCCCGGGAGTGCCCGGCTGGGGAGTCCGCCGAGCTGCCTCCTCGTCCGGGCTCTGCTGGGGGACCCCAGACCCGGGGCCTCGGCGTCCTCATCTGCAGAATGGGCGGTAAAATGCAGGTTCCTAGCCGCTGCTGAGAGCCCCGGAGAAGGGGAGCGCTCGGCCGGTACCCCGCGCACCGCCTCCTAGCAGCGCCCAGGCCGACCCTGGCGAGTTCCTCAGCCCCGGGCCTCCGGGGCCTCCGGGGATCCTGAAAGCGCTTCTGCGGCTGGTTCCCTCTGCCCCCAAAGCGAAGAGATCCTAACGTGAAGTTTGTGAGGAGAGAACCTGGTCTCCTCGTGCGCCTCCTTGGAGAGATCTTCTCTGACAGGTCCTCCCCCAAGCAAATGCCCCCCTCCTTTCACCTTCCATTTCTTAGGAGAAAAGCCACATGCTCTTGTCACTAGATACTATAGAAAGCATGTGATAAAATTTAGCAGCCATTCCCACAAAAATTCTAAGGAAAACCAAATCTACTTCCTAAACATGTTCAGGACTATTTTTCAGCAAACATCATGATTAAACAGAGATTCTAAAAGTCCTTTAGGTGAGGAACAAAATGAGCATTCAGGAAAACTTTGAGAAACAAGCTTAATGGTAACGAAGTGCTTAACTACCAGTTTTTTAAAAATATAAATGAAATAATATAGATGCATGGAGTAGATCATAGATTCCTAAAATAGATGAGTTAGTACATGAAACCACCACAGGTGTTTGATGTTATTTTGGAAGTCCTAGCAAATGCAATAAGACAAGAAAAAAATATAAGACACGAATGTTCCTTACATTGTTTTTTGAAGATTCATCTAGAAAATCTGAGAGTCCCTATTGAAAGATTATAAGCATTAATAAGAGCTTAATAAGAATAAAGTAGAAACATGAACACTAGCAACTTTAGATGGCAGCAGAGAAAATTATCACCTTCATCACAGTGATACAAATGATACAATGCCTAAGAATCAATTAGCATAAAATGTGCAAGACCCAAATTAAGGAAAATATAAAAGTATACTGAAAGACACCAAACCCAAAGAAGAGATAAGCATCTATATTCATGGAATTCCAACTATTTAAACGTTCAATTTTTTCCCAAGTTAATATGTAAACTTAATGTCATTCCAGGTTGTATTTTGATGGTGTTGAGGCTTCTTCATTCAAGTTCACTTTTATGGCCATCGACAGGATTGCAGCAGACCTTTGGCACCCCACCCAGATACCCTTTGCTGGGCTGTGCACCATCAGACACAGGAGACGATACTTTTAGGAGCCCACAGAAATGTTCTAATTTCTTTTAAAGTCAGAAGAAAACACTGAACTTTTAGGTAGAAGAAAATATTTTCATATATGATATGAATGTATTTGTCTTTATACCAGTGCATGTGTCAAGGGCAATTTTTATAAATTATTTTTTTTAAACTTTTCTTAGATGGACACAATACATTTATTTTATTTATTTTTGTGTGGTTCTGAGAATCAAACCCGGTGTCTCACATGTGCTAGGCAAGTGCTCTACCACTGAGCCAGGACCCCAGCCTATAAATTCTTAATTGTGGCAAAGTACACATATCAGAGTTTACCATCTTAATCCCTTCTAAACCACAGTACAGGAGAATGAGGTATTCACATTTTGTAACCATCTCTACCACCCATCATTTTTTTGGTACTGGGGATTGAACTCAAGGGCTCTCAGCCACTGAGCCACATCCCCAGCCCTATTTTGTATTTTATTTAGAGACAGGGTCTCACTGAGTTGCTTAGAGCCTTGCTTTTGCTGAGGCTGGTTTTGAATTCCAGATTCTCCTGTCTCAGCCTCCTGACTGCTGGGATTACAGGTGTGCACCACCACACCAAGCTCAGAACCTTTTGTCTTGCAAAACTGAAATTCTATATCATTAACTCTTCACACCCTCCCTCCCCCAGTAAAAGATAAATTTTATAATTTTTTTATAAATAAATGAGCTCACTGAGGAAAAAATACCTAAAGTCCAAAAAGTCACCAGTACCTGGTGCCATTGGTGCTAGGTGGAATATCAGTAGTCTCCAGCATGTAGTAACAACACAACCCATAAGATTTTTCAACTGGTTGGGAGAGGCCCACCAACCATTACATATCTGCTTTACTTCCACAGAAACATTTGACTTCCAGATATTTAGTTTGACCAAACATCCAGGTACCATGGCCTCCACAAGTGAAGGCCATGTGAAATAATCATCATGCGGAGCCAAGAGGAGGCAAGCTTGCGTCTCTTCTGCTGGGAAGCATGATGCTTGGCAGGCCTCCGGAGGCCCCAGGAGCCACGCTCTGCACACAGGGATTCCCTCTGACCCCCTTACTGGGGACACGGAAGGCTGAGTGGTGCCAGAGCAGGAGCTCTGTGCAGCAGCTGCAGGCCACACACAGCAGCCTCACGTGTGGCCCCAGATCCCGTGGTGCTGGAGGCTTCCAGAGAGGGCAAGACCATGTTTATGGTGAACCCCAGGGGGAAAGCCGCAACGCTGACCCCTCGAGTTCTGGAGCAAGGAACCCGGCTGCAGCAGGAAGCCACGCCATCCACACCTGCCCCGCCCTCGTAGACACTGGGTGGTGATGGAGGGAGACCTAAGGGCCCCTGGTGAGGACTGCCATCGGGAGCTGGGCTCTGTCAGACCCACAAAGTCCTGGGTGGAGCAGCCCTGCAGCTGTCCCCCACGACCAGGAGTGGCACACACAGGGCAGGGCCCTGCAGCTGTCCCCCACTACCAGGAGTGGCACACACAGGGCAGGGCCCTGCAGCTGTCCTCTGTGACCAGGAGTGGCACACACAGGGCACAGGCCCTGCAGCTGTCCCCCATGACCAGGAGTGGCACACACAGGGCAAGGCCCTGCAGCTGTCCCCCATGACCAGGAGTGGCACACACAGGGCAAGGCCCTGCAGCTGTCCCCCATGACCAGGAGTGGCACACACAGGGCAGGGCCCTGCAGCTGTCCCCCATGACCAGGAGTGGCACACACAGGGCAGGGTCCTGCAGCTGTCCCCCACGACCAGGAGTGGCACACACAGGGCAGGGCTCTGCCTGAGCTGCTGGCACCCTGCCCCCTTGCCCTCTTTGATGCTCCTCCTCCCTCTCACTGACAGCCTGGGGCAGGGGTGGCTGTGATCAGCTGATGACGAGGGAGAAGCCAAGGGTGAGTCCACCTGGTGTGAAGTTACAGCACCACAGTGGCCCACTGCTGTCCTTCTACTGATCGTGAGGTGGCCTTGAGGCTGGCAGTGCCAAGGGGTAGTGTTTGTGCATCTGGAACGATGTGCAGGAATGCTCGGTCAGTGGCCATTGGCTTAGCAAGACCAGAAGGCTCAGACGGGCAGGAGGGGCTGGGGCTGGGCCCATGGGCAGGAGTAGCTTGGCTCTGCACCCTGCTGATCTGGGCTGTGATGAAGGCTGGGAGACAGACTAGGAGGCCGGGCTGCCTCCTCCCTGGCTCCCGGACAGAGCAGACCACTGCCCACCCGGCCACCCAGGTCATTCTCAGTCAAGGACTCCATTGAAAGAATTAAGTGGTGATTCCTCAGTCCAGGCTTCTATTGATTTGCCTTCTATTGATTTGCAGGAGTGGGGGCCTGCATGGTGACACAGACGCCACCAGCCATACCTGGGCTCAGATGCTGGCTCCAGGGCGTGCAGCTATGCTGGGTGCTGCAGGTGAGTCCCAGCCTCGTGGAAATCGCCCCATACTAGTCTCCTTGCTGAGAGGTCCTCCATCCAGCTGCCCGGGCAGCCAGGGGCCAACCTTTTGGCTGTCCTGCCAGTTGGGAGTCCTTGAGCTTTAGAAATGGGCAAGTGGAGGCCATCCTCTGCCCTTCTGTGAGGCTGCAGAGAAGGGAGGATCTTGCCTCCCCGAGTCTCCGCTCCCCAGTGTGTACGGGAGGCCTGGGCTGTGGTCGTGGCAGAGGCAATGACCCTGGCCTGTCTCTGGCCTCTGGATGGCAGCCAGGGGAAGTTCTCAGAGCCAGGAGAGGGGGAGCGTCAGGGGGCATGCCAGCTTCCGGGGATGCCCCCTCTGGAGCCCTGGATGGCAGCCCTTTCCACTCTGCCCCCCCATACTCTGAGTACATGATGTCCAGTGTTGTGTCCTCCTGCTGGGCACGCCCACGCTTCAGCCAGAGCTAAGCCGGGGTCTATCAGGGGGTCAGTGCTTGAAGATCATCCCTAAATCTGAGGCAAGATCCTGCCCTCTCCTGCCCCAGCCCATGATCTGGACGGACAGGGAAGGTGCTCACTGGGAAGCACCTGGTGACACCCCAAGGCTGGGGCTCCTCCCTGGGTGCAAACTGGGCTGTGTGTGCTCACTGCGTCCCTCCCCCAGCAAACCTGTCCAGGGGCCCCTCTATAGCCCCACTGTGTTGGATGGGGCTCAGGGGTCTCACGTCCAAGCCCCCCAGCCTCCCAGCCTCCCTGCCTCCCAGGCCAGGGGAGAGAGAGATGCCGTGTGCAGCCAGATTGATTGACAGGCAGGAAGGAGGAGACAACATGTGGTACACAGAGGCGGGCTAGGGCAGAGGGAGGTGGGGTGGCCAGTTCTATGTAGAGGTGGAGGGCGCTGCCCAGGATGGGTGACAAGTGGGACAAAGGGCCTCTCTGGCAGAGCCCCCATGCCTGCTGAGGCTCAGGGGTGCCAGTGAGAAGGGCCGGGCATCCGGCAGGGAGTTGGTCCTGGGGCGAGGCTGGAAGAGGGCCAGGGGCCGGATGATTGGGTGGCAGGCCCCACAGCAGGAACCCAGGACTGTCTGAGAGGGTCTGCAGGGGCTGGGGGCCGGGCACTTGTGAAGGGCAAGCAGTACGCGGGCTCACCCTGCTGTCCCCATGGCCTGCGCGGAGCCTTGTTCAAGGGAGTGTTTGTGGGATGAACAGGAGCCCTCGGCGGGCAAGGGCCCCAGAGGGAGATAACGGCTTCTTCCAGGTGCCAACCAGGTTCTCGCCACTCTTGCCCAGCCGCCCTGGAGAGGCCATCCTGCCTGGGCTGGTGACCCAGTGGGGTCCGTCAAGGTCTCCCCAGACACCTCTTTGCCTCCTACTTCTAAGGTCTCAAGGGGCAGCTGTTCACAGTCCACCGTGTTCAGCCACCGGGGGGCGACATTGGCTGCAGTACAGGTCCTGGCCTCTCGTGCCCCCTGTTGACCAAGCACCTGGGATTGGGGCCGGGCAGTCGCGAGGGGAGCTGGCCAGCATGAGCTGGGCAAGCAAGACCTGGGAGCAGAATGAGGCCCTTCCTGGAGTCGGCTTCCTGTCCTAGTACACAGGGGAGGACCAGGTCCCTGCCTGCCAGCCCTGTCCCCAGTCCCCAGACCTCAGTGTAGCCGTGTGTACAGCCAGGTTGAGGGGAGTCCCAGAAGGACCACAGCGGGTGTGCTGAGCCAAGAGAAGTCTCAGCCTAACTCCCCAAAGGACAGGAAGGCTGTGTATAACAGCTGGTAGGGCCCAGGGAGCCAGAGAACCGAGGCAGTCAGCATGGGAGTGCCGGACAATGAGGTGGGCACCGCCACCTGTCCACCAAGAGAAGGCTCTGAAAGCCACCTTCTGGAGGACCCCAGCCAGGTATCTGTACCCTGAAGCCAGGGGTCCCCAACACACACACACAACCCAAACCCCACAGAAGCCACTGGCCATACGCCCCTTTCCCCACGGCCTGGAGCTTTGAGGCCTGACCCCAGACCCACCGCCAGCTCCTCTCCCTGACTCCTGGGCAGCAGACCTGCATCCGCTTAGGAGGACAGAAGCCCCAGCCCCTGCTAAGCCCACACATGCCCAGCGAGGGCCACACGGTGCCGGTTTCTCAGGTGAGTGTCTCTGGCCTGCGAGCTTTGGCCTACAGGGTTCCTGCAGCCTCCCCAGGGGCACTCTGTCTGGGACCCCCTAGATCAGTGCCCCCACCCCCACCCTTCCCCAGGAGCCGCCTGGAGCAGCAAGGGATGGGGAGGGGGCTACCCTGGGGAGGGGGCTACCCTGGGGAGGGGCTAGGCCAGGACCTGGCTCTTAGCCTAGCAATGGTGGGGGCCCAGGAAGGCTCGGGCGGCACGGGACCTGCACTTGCTTTAGGAAGATGGGTGGGGGGTCCCAAGGGGCCAGCATGGAGGCGGGCAGGGGAGGCAGGGCAGGGGTGGGGGGTGTCAGAGGGGGAGGTCTGTGTGGTCATGGGGTGTGTCTGCAGCTCCCTGGCCTTCTGCTCGGGCTCCCCTCCCCAAAGCCCCCCTACCAAGGGTTAAAAGCTTCCAGGGAAGGAGGAGGGAGAAAAGCCCTGTTGTTCTGATTTGCTTAATGAACGTTAATTAAGGAGACAGAAGATAGCTGAGTCCTCCAGGACAGAGATGAAGGCCCGTTAATTAAATCTGGGGAGATCGGCCAGGGCCCGCTGATCCCTCCTGACAGCTGCAGGAGCCCAGGGTGGGGGGCAGTTGCAGAGGGGAAGCAGCCCCCCTGCCCCAGCCTTGGGGTCCCGCCCTGGGGGGCTCAGATGCCTCCCGGTTTCCTAGGTGGGGTCCTGCTTCAGCCTCCCCAAGTGCACAGCCAGCACCTTGATGTTTCCTGGTGACACCTGGGTCAGCTCTGAGTCTGTGTTCTCTGTCCTCAACCCAGGGCCTCAGTTTCCTTTCTGTCTAGGGGGAGACTCACACCCACTCTGAAGACAGCTTCAAGGGCAGGGAGAGCCCGGGTCCACCCAGGGTGTGAGGGGTACCTGCCCAGTACCACCCTGCTAGTCAGCGACACAGCAGGACCACCCTGGTGAGCCTGGCACGGAGCCTGCCACCTCACCTCTACTCACTCATGCACTCAGGGGGCGTCTGCTCTGTGCCCACCCGGGCTGGGCCCTGGGGCTGTCATGGTGCAAGGGGTAGTCCAGGACCTTAGGGGGCTCCCTGGAGAATCAGAAAACAGATGGTGACCCAGGAAACAGATGGACAGGTGCTAACGGACCTTGGCAAGAGCCACCAAAGAAATAGCAGAGGGCCCGGAAGAAGTCCACGGGGGTGGCAGTCAGGGAGGGGGGGCCCACAGATGAGGTGGGGCAGGTGGGGGGAGGGCTCACGCTGATGGGAGCGGACAGGGGGCCCTGTGCTGTCACCTCGAGGAGCATCTCCTCCCGGGGCAGTAACGCGTTCAGACAGGCTCGGGACCGACTGGCCTGGGGCGTGTGACTGCTCAGTCCAGCAGTGGTCCCAGTCCCTCCCAGCCTAGGGAGGGGCCCTTGCAGTCCAGGAGGTCCAAACACAGAGGTCCCCCCGGACACACAGGGGCCAGGGCGGCTGCAAGGAGGCCGCAGTGCCCACTGCACAGACACTGACTGAGCTCACATGCCAAGTCCAGGGGACAGAGGGATGAATGACAACAAACTTGTCCCTGTGCATGGGGGCCCTGAGAATGAACTGGAGATCAGAGTCAGTGCCAGGAAGCCAGGGTGGAGAGGAGGTGCCCAGCCTGGTCCTGAGGCAGGGAGGCGTCCCGGGGAGGCAGGGGTCTCTGCTGAGGCCAGGAGGGCAGGACAGGGAAGGGAGACGGTCAGAGACAGAGTGAGGAGTGACCTGTATGCTGGACAGGGGGCTAGAGGGGACAGTGGGGGGGGGGATCTGGAAGGGCAGTGCCGTGGAGGAAGGACCTTCTGGAGACCCCAACTTCCCCGGGGCCTCTGGGAACTGGGGAGCTGTGGAGAAGCTGGCAGCAGAGGTGAGGGGGGGCAGGCTGGTTGGGGGTCCCTGGGCTGCTGCAGGCAGAAGGGGCCTCGGTGGTGGAAGCAGAGCTGGCTTGGAAGCTGCCGCAGGAGCCCAGGGAGAGTGGTGGCCAGGACCACGGCAGGGAGGGGCTGGTGGCGCAGGAGCAAAGTGTGGCCCCTGGCACAGGGGCTTCTGGGAGGGGAGGCAAAGTCACAGCAGGCCTGGGGACAGGGAGGGGGAGCCCTGGGCTCTGGCTGGCCACCGTGGCTGGGGTGCTGTCCTGGCATGGGGTCCAGGTCAGGGAGCAGGCCTGGGGAAGATGGGAGGTCAGTTTGAAGTATAATTGTGTGTACCAGAAGTCACCTGAGAGGTGCCTTGGAGACCAGGCTGGTGTGGCCCGTCCCATGCTATGTATCCTTGGGCAAGCCCCTTCCCCTTTCTGGGCCCCAGAATTCCCATGTTAAAGGGGTGAGTGGCTGCACGGTGTGGGGTGGCAGAGGATGGCCTGAGCCTCTGGGTCCTGCTGCGTCCCTGGGCCATTGCCTTGGGCATCCAGGGTCTTACAGCTCCCCGGGACTGGCCCCTCCCAGGAAGTGCTGGGGCCAGGTCCACACAGACAAGGCCCTGTGGTGCCTGGACAAGGCCCACTTGGCTGCTGAGCTGCCTTCCAGGACCATGGAGCCGCCCTGTAGGAGACAAAACACACTGCGTCCCCACTGCCCTGTCCCTGAGGGCGGTGCTCAATAAGCACTAGGTGCTCAATAACTAGTGTGGGATGGAGGAACAAGTGACCGAGCAAGAGAGGAGGAGGGAGGAGGAGAGACCGGCAGGCGGGAGGCGGACGGCCATGCAGGCCCAGCCACGGGCTCCTGGGATCGCTGGCCCTTTAAGGGGAAGTGAAGGCCAAGGGCAGGGAAGTGGGGGGTGATGTACGAGGTGTCTCTCCCTTCACGTGGCTTTATTTTGAAAACGTGAACTTTACAAATGTCAGGGAGAGGCAGATTCTCGCCTGGGACCCAGGAGCCCATTAGCATTCCCTGCTTTGCTAACAGGCTCTGCACAGGCCCGGAAATTTATGCGGCCTGCTGGGGCCGAGGCAGAAGGCCAAGGCTGGGGGCTTAGAAATGGAGCCATCAGGCTGCGAAGTCTGTGCCTCCCCCTGGGCGGCCCTGGGGGACCTGGAGGACAGGAGGTGGACACAGTGCAACCTGCGGACAGCGGCCCAGGGGCAGAGAGGAGGCCGCTCCTGGAGGACTCTCCTCTGTCTATGGCAGACTTGGGGGCCCCTCACCCCCACTGGGCCAGGCCCCCTGCCCGCCCCTTGACATGGAATCGCCCCCATTCATCCCCAAGGTGATCCCTTAGAGAAGGGCCACCAGCCACTTGCAGAGCAGGAAACGGACACTCAAGGACACAAGCCACTTGCCAGAAGCCATGGGCCAGGAGGGGTCAGGAGGGACCAGGAGGGGTCAGGAGGGGTTAGGTGGGGTTAGGTGGGCGTGAGCCCAGGCTTCTGGCTGTAGCCCCCGCCTGCCCTCCTGGCCTGCCCTCCTCACCTCTCCTTGTTCCAGGATGAATCCTTCAGGAACCGCAGCCCCTGAGGCTTAGCATCCTGCCAGCCCCAGGGAGAAGTGCGCAGGCCTCAGAGCGCCCGCCCAAGCACAGGCTGTTCCTGCTGTTCCCTGAACCTGAGCCTGGTGGAAGCCAGGCCAGCCTTCTCCCTGACCCTAGGAGGGACCCTTCTGCAGCGGGTGCTCTTTGCAAACCACTTTTCTCTCACTCGCGTGTGCGTGTCTCGGAGGTAAGAGGGGAGCTGTCCTGCCTCCATCTGGACCTGAGGGAGTGCACGCAGTGTGTGCTGTGTGCTGTGTGTGCGGGCACATGCCACAGTGTGCTTGTGTGTGGGATGGGGAGGTGTGTGTGTGTGTGTGTGTGTGTGTGTGTGTGTGTGATGGTGGGGGGATGGTGTGTGTGTGTGTGTGTGTGTGTGTGTGGTGGGGGGATGGTGTGTGTGTGTGTGTGTGTGTGTGTGTGTGTGGCAGAACTAACCTGCAAGCCATGGAGACCTGAGAGGGTGTGGTATGGAGGTGCCGGGCCACAGGTGACCTCCGCGAGCCCAGGGAGAGGCAGCTGGACTGATGCAGAGCGTGGCCCCTGAAGGTCCCCAGAGCCAGGCCCAGCTCTGCCTGCCTGGGCCCAGCCAGGCTGAGGACAGGGGGCTCGCAGCCTGCTCTGAGTTGGGGAGGCACCTGGGGGTGGGTGCTTCAGGCCAGAGGCTGGCCTCTGAGGTACAGTGTCTGGGGTCTTGGCGAGGGACCCTACAGGCCACTGGAATCTCAGGGTTCAGGAGCCTACAGAAGTCGGGACCAAGGAGTGACCACAGAGGGAGCCTTGGAGCCGGCCCTAGGGCTCCCCTGCTCTGTCCTGGCCCCAGCAGAGGACAGTCCTGGGGGTCAGCGATAAGGCCAGATCCCAGCCACTGAGCCTGCCCATCACTCATAGTGGGGCATCACTGAGGGCAGGAACACGGTCTGCTATTCCTGTGGCCCCTGGCACAGTGAGTGCCAGTGTGTGTGTCTGCGTGGAGCGTTTGCCCACCTGTGCCCACTGCGGGCAGGGCTTCCTCCCATCTTCAGAGAGCCCTGGGAGAAAGGCTGCCTGCCACCCTGGGCTCAGGTGAGGAGGTCACGCTGAGCCTGGAGGGTGTGGTTTGACTTGGAAGCAGGAAGGCGGGTGGGGGAGAGGTGGCAAGTGGCAGGCGCCATCAGTCTGCAGGTCCCTCATGACAAGAGCCGAGACAGGCAGTGAGTGGCAGAGAGGCGCGGACTCAGGTCCCCAGTAGGGATGCCACAGCCCCGTGGCAGGCGGAGGACGGCAGGGCGGCCTGCCAACAGAGGCCCCTAAATAACAGGGAGTGACCAGCATGTCTGTTGCTCGTCCCGGCCAGGGGACAGACTCCGGCTTCATAACGCGTGATCGATGGGCCTAATATGGAATTGGAGACACCAGGCTGGCAGCCCCGGCCTGGCCTGCCGGCTGCCATTTGCCCATTTATTTATTTATTTATGCATTCTCCTTGGTGGCAAAAGCCCAAAAACAATAAAAGAAATTGAATTGCATATCAGATGGGACATCAGAGGGAGATACGGCCATAAATTGCACCGTATTTATTCCATAAATATCAGCACCTCCTGGATGGCCAGTGCCCGTTATGAAGTTATAATCAGAATCTGGTCTCCGGATGCTGCTGCCAGCCCCTCCTCCCACTAGACAAACAAGCTGGGTCCCCAAATAAATAACAAGTTCCTCAGGCCACCTGCCCCTATCGAGGGAGGCCGTCTGCTCTGAGGAGCAGGGACCACAGGAGAGGGCAGAAGTTGGCTGGCATGACCGGTTGCCTGGACCTGGGTGCCGCCAGCCCAGTGAGGGGTTCCTTCAGAGCCTCCGTCTCCTGCCTGTCCACCCACTGCACCAAAGCCTGGGTGGAGCCACCGTTCTCTCCATGTCACACTTTTTTTCGGTGGGGGGGGATGTGTCAGTCAGCTCTCCGTTACTATAGCAAATACCTGAGATAATCAACTTACAAAAAGAAAAGGGTTGGGCTGGGGATGTGGCTCAAGCGGTAGCGCGCTCGCCTGGCATGCGCGGGGCACTGGGTTTGATCCTCAGCACCAAATAAAAATAAAATAAAGATGTTGTGCCACTGAAAACTAAAAAATAAATATTAAAAAATTCTCTCTCTCTCTCTCTAAATAAAAAAATAATAATAAAGTGACATGTTTAAAAAGAAAAGGGTTATTTTGACTCTCAGTTCTGCAGCAGGAGTGCGTGGTGAAGCCACACCTCCCCTCGTGGCCAGGAGCATAGAGAGAGGAAGAGGAAGGGGCAGGGGCAAAGAAGGAAGTTCCTCTGTGCCTCCCGCACGCCCACCCCTGCCTTCTCTGGCAGAGCTCAGGTAGCCGGCTTTGGGGAGCAAGGTGGTGCACACCTGTGTTCCCAGCAACCAGGGAGACTGAGGCTGGAGGACCACAAGTTGGAGGCCAGGCTGGGCAACACAGGGAGATCCAGTCTCAAGTGAAAAATGAAGAGTTGGGGGTAGCTCAGCAGTAGAGCACCCCTGGGCTCAGTCCCCAGGACTGAAACATTTTTAAAAAGGTGGGGGTTGGTTTTTTGAGGTGGGGTCTCACTGCGTTGCCCAGGTGATCTCGAACTCCTGGGCTCCACTGATCCCTGGCCTCAGCCTCCCAACTAGCTGACAGTCCATGCAATTGGCTCACCCACTGTCCCTGGGATGGGCAGGTGGGTTGCTTCTGACTTGGGGCTATTGTGAAGAAGGCTACTAGGGACGCTCCCTGGAGGGGGCTTCTGTGAATCCTGGTGCTCATTTCTCGGGGGCATGGGCCTGGCAGTGGAGCTGTGTGGCCAGGGGGACTCACTGGGAACCGGAGCCCTGCCACAGCCTGCCCTGCGGTCCCTCCTGCTCGTTACCCACCACCGTCCACTCTGCACACAGCTGAGCACAGGGGTCCTGATGTAGCTTGGGCTGTGCTCTGGCCTCTGCAGGGCTGTCCCTAGCACTTGCTCCCCCATGTCCACCTCCTTGTCTCCCTCCCGCCTCCACATTGCCCCCCCGCTCCCCTCTCCAGTCCCACCTGCCCTGCCCACTCCTTCCCTGGCTCTCCATTGCCACCTCTCCCCTCTCCCAGGTCAGCCCTGTGAAGGTGGGAGGGTCCGGTCCAGGGGCCACAGAAGGAGGCTCAGCAACACGGCAGAACATGGAAACGCGTCGTGGCGGGTAACACAGCGTTTCTGGTCAGAGCCTCTTTATGTTTCAATGGAGGACGATTCATGTAACGTGAAGTCGGCCATGGCAGAGGGTGCCGGCGGTGGCCTAGGTGCAGCGTCCACCAGGCCTGCATTCTGGGTGACGGAGCCATCTTGCACGGCCTCGCCAACCTCTAGCGTGACCTCAATACTGTGCCTCTCTTTTCTTCTTCTTTTTGGCCTTTGAGTGTCTCTGCTCCTCCCAAGGCCGAGGCTTGTGGTGCCCACCAGGCCCTGTCCCACCGTGCGGTAAGGTCACCACGAGGTTGGTGACTTGGGGCTCCCCCCAAGCTGGGTGCCCAAGGCACTTTGTCATGTGGCTGTCCTGGGCTTGTTGGGGACATGGAGAGGGACAGGCCGACTGGGCTCTCCCTGCTGCGGGAAACTCTGCCTGCAGTGGACAATCCTGGTGACCTCGGAGCTGCCACCCCACGCGCCAGCGTCCGCCCTGCCGCCCACAAGCCTCCCTTTCCTTGGGCTACGGCTGGGGGAGGGGAGGACGACCCAATTTATTTGGAAACAAAAAGAACTGGCGTGATTAAGAGCAGGGGGAGAAAGTTTAAAGGAGGAAAAATACCCTGGGTAATGCCATCGCCTGCGTCTTTATATTCTGAAACGGATCGTTCTGGACGCGGGCTGAAGGCCTGATTTAATATCCTCATGGAAATACTGCACCTGATCCAATTACCACGGGAATTTTGATACAGTCAGCAGTCAAGATGAAAGATTCAGAGGCGCACACCGCAGAGTAAACACGGAGACCGAATTACCCGCTCTCCTCTGGGAAGACTTAAACGGCTCGGGTCGCTGCGAGGGCACCTCAGGCCAGGCCGGGGCCCCACCGAGGCCAGCTTGCAGAAGCCCTGCGGCCACTCGTCCCTGGCCATGCTGCATCCCAGGCTGGTGCAAGGTCCTCCAGTCAGGCTGCCAGCGGGGCGGGCCAGGGGGTCTGCACAGAGAGGTGTCCACGCGCCATGGTGTGGTCCACCCTGGCCCCGGGGTCCTGCTCGAGGTCCAGTCCTGGCTCCCCACCCCTTGCTGCTCTGGTCCAAAGCGGCACTCTGCGCTCCCACTTGGCTCTGTCCTCATGCCACACGGCTGACCTGGGCTCCTGCCCTGAGCCCGGCTGCCTGTCACAGTCCTTCTCGGGTCCCCTCAGTCATCTTGCTGCCTTCTGGTGACTGATGGCTTGGAAACACAAGGCTAGCCATGTTCCTTTCCCGCTCAAACCCTCCTGTCACCCCCAGGTCTTGGAGGATGTCCAGTCAGGTCACCTGACACTGTTCCTCCAGGTCTTCTGTGTCAGCCCAGCCTCCCCAGCTGGCCTCCCTGTCCCTCACCAGCCCAGGTGTCCCTGCTACATCCCTCTGAGCTCTGGCCCTTGGCCCACAAAGCACTGGCCATAACTATCACAAAACTGTCGCAGGCCACCTGTTGGAGGCCCATCTCCCCGCTGGACTGGGGCTGCACAGATGTTGGAGGCCCAGGAGCTGCAGGTCCCTGTCTGTGCTGCTGTGACCAGTGTCCCCGAGCCACAGGTGACCGACCTGCAGAGTGGGGTCACATCATGGATCTCACAGAGGTCACGGGGGAGGAGGGAGATGGCAAGCACAGGGTCCTGGGACATCCTGGTCCCAGGACCAGTCCCAGCCCTGCAGCATCTGTCCCCATCCATAATGTGGTCCCTACGTGATGGCACAGCGAATGCCCACCAAGCTTCGTCGCCGTCAGGGGCACAGAAAGTGCCAGCCGTGGCTCCCTTGTCCAGAGGCTCAACGAGACCCTCTGAGCAGGAGGATCAACGACAGCCTCTGCAGCCCCCTCAGAGCCCCGTGGGCCAGTCTCCACCTGAGGCCCAAAGGTTTAGAAACGCTTCACCAGTGCACGGTGGCCTCAGCCCAGCCTGTCACTCGAGGCTCTCTTGGGAGGGGATGGGGGGGTGTGCGTGCACAGGAGGGATAAGTGGGATTTTTGTTTGTTTTTGGTACCAGGAACTGAACCCAAGAGCACTTAACTACTGAGCCACATCCCCAGTCCCCCTTTTTTTTTTTTTAATTTTGAGACAGGGTCTCACTAGGTTGCTTACGGCCTCCATAAGTTGCTGAGGCTGGCTGTGAACCTGTGATCCTCCTGCCTCAGCCTCCCGAGCCACTGGGATTGCAGACGTGTGTCCCGGTGCCCGGCTGGGATAAGTTCTAAATGGAAACAGAAATGCCACTTTGTCAGGGGCTTGCTTGCTGTTCTCTGGGGTGGCCTTCAAGCACAGAAATTTCTTCAGATAATGACTTTAATCCATTAACGTGGGACTGCTAGAATGCCACCTGTCAGGAGGCTTGCCTTCTGTAGGCCTTCGGGCTCCCCGTGTGCGGGCTGCTGTCCTGTTTGGAACCTCGCACTCCAGAACCTTCCCTCGCAAGGACCGTTTGATTACTGTTGGGTCCCATTTCCAAAGCCAGTTAATCAAGCTCCTTTAAACATTTTAAACTGCATAAATAAACCTAATATACTTGGTTTTCTTTTTAAGCACTTCAAAGGCTCGACAGAGAGACTGTCCCCTCCACAGATTTAAGAACGTCTTTTTTCTCACAAGCTGCATTTACAAATGTGAACGCCAGCACCCCACACGAAGATTCTAAAAGGGCAATTTGAAACCCCAAGTTCAAATCCAGTGCTTGGTTTCCCACTGTAACTCGGAATCAAAGGCTGACCGCACCCCCCAACCAGCAAAATCCCCCGAACTTCACACACGCCAAGGCCACCCGACAGGAGCCCATGGGAGTCAGAAATATTCACATTCTTGTTTTGATTCTTCCAGACGCGGTTTCCCTGTGTTCCAAGCCTTCTTGGGCCCAAGAGGCTGACTTACCAAGGGATGGATTTTGTCACAGCGGGCACTGTGGGGGCCGCCCGCACGGCTGGAGGGACATCCTGCCAGCCGGCCTCCCTGCGGGGGTGCAGCCTGTGGGACGTGGAGCCCTGTTTGAGAGGACTCCGGGGGCTCCTGGCCAGCCAGGACGCCGCTCAACCCCGTTCTCCTCTCCACTCCCGCGCGCCCCAGCCCCACCCGGGCTCCGGCCCTGATTGGATTCACCTAATCCGTTTCCCGCTCCCTTCTGTTCTGAGGTCTCCGTGTGCCTGTCTCCCCAGGGCGGGTAAGTTGGACGGCACTTAATGACTGCTGATTGGATTCTCTGTACCTCCCAGGGCTTTTGTGGCTGTTCTGAGGTCACCTCAAGGACGGGACGTGGGTAGGAGAACATGGCCAGTGCCCGGGAGGAGGCCCAGAGTAGGGGTGGCCAGGAGGGCTGAGGGCCACCCCCAGTGCCTGAGGACCACAGGGATGCCCCAGTCCTGCTGTTTGGGCCAGTTGCGGGCCCTGTGTCTGCCACAAGAACCATGCGAGGTGGAGACTGCTCAGAGGAGGCTGGGAGGCCGGGCACCCGGGCTGGAAGAGGATCCGGTGCCCGGCTGTACCTGCTGGTGCTGTTGGCAAGTCACTTACCTCCCTGGCCTCACCTGGGCCTCGGTGCTCCCTCAAGGGAGGGGCTGTCCACACACACTTTTATTTGGTCATCACAAGAACCCCACGAAGGCAGTGACTAGCAGCCATTCAGTAGTGAGGCTCAGAGAGGCTAGGTAACTCGCCCAAGGTCACATAGCCTGGGAACAGTGCAGCTGGGGTCTGTTCCAGCCCCGTTGGCTTGGCCCTTGCACTTCCTGTGCTCCAGGAGGGTTTGTGCAGGACGGGGCCAGCAGGTGGCAGGGGAGGCAGCCGTGACACAGTGGACAGGGATCCCCCGAATCCCCTGGTCACTCCCTCCTCCCAGGGACCTGAGAGAACCTGATGGGCTCGGAAGGCGGCGCCCGGCGGGTGAAGGCGGCAGCTGGCAGCCCTGGCTGGCGGCATGATGGGGCCCCTGCCCGGCCTCTCCTGGACCCTGGGGAGGGTGGGGCTGCAGCGACGGGGGGCGGGCGAGCGGGGTCTCCCAGGCCCCGCTCCCCTCCTGCAGCAGTGGGCAGGGGGTCGTCTTGGAGACGGGACTCGGCCGATGCGGATTGTCTGGCAGGGATTTTCCTCTTGATGAAGGTGCAGCTGGAGGGGAGGGGGCAGAGGGGCAGAAGACACGGCCCACACCCCCCTCAGGGGCTTCACGGGATCCCGGCCAGCTTTGAGGATCCTCAGTCCCAGGTTGGAGCTGTGTGTGGCTGGGGGAGCCAGGCTTGGTGAGGGCAGGGGCCCCCGACTCCCGCACCCCATGGAGACCGTCCTCAGGCTACACACCCCATCCCAGGCCAGGATCAGGGCCTTGGAAGGACCCAGCATGTGTCTGTGGCTCTGAGGGCCCGGGAGTCTCCTGAGAGGCGGGCAGGATTGCCCAGTGGTCAGAGCCCCTCTGGGCACTGGGTGGCCCTTCCTGTTCTGCATCAGTCATGAGGGAACAACTGACATCCTGGGTTGGTCACATTCAGCGCTGGGGGAAGCCCCAGCCCTGGGGTGCCCAGGCCCATGGGACAGAGCTGACGTCACAGCAGCTCAGGTGGGGTCCGACCGACGTCCAGCCCGGCTGAGGAAGGCCCCCACAGAACCATGAGCGGGGGGAGGGGCAGCTCCCTCCCCTTCCTCCCTTTCTCTTTCTAAGCAGCTGGCCGACTCGCCAACGCCTCTGCCTTGAGCTCAGGCGCCTCACCCTCTCCCAGACAGCTCCGTCACCTTTCACGTTCCTCCACAGAGGTGGTGTGAGGGTGGGGCGTGTGAGGGCCCTGGGTCCCTGCCCATTGCTCTGTCCTGTGGCAGCTCTGTCTTCTGTGTGGCCCTCTGCCACCCCCACGTGACCATAGGAAAATGCCCACGTCCAAACCCGGGCCCCTGAGGGACGGTCTTCAGGAACGAGTACAGCTGACCCCAGACGTGAAGCACCAAGCAGCGTCCTGAGCACGCGTGGAGCTGTGCTGTAGCTGTGAGCGGAGCTGGGGGGCGCCCACAGGTGCTACAGGCTCCACATGCACCTCCACCTTACCTCTGGGTAGGAGGCCAGGACACCGGGGGGCATGCTGTGTCCTCGCCGGCATGTTCTGTCAATCAGGAGAGGCTCTGTTTACGGAACACTCCCTGTGGGTGAGCCTTGTGCCAAGGCTGACTGCACGCCCGTTTCACAGAGGAGATAACAGGGGCCTAGAGAGGAAAGACGTCACCTGCTGCCTTTGGTTATCTGTTTCTAGGCCGACTCAAATCCGGGGCTTGAGGACAAGTAGTTTTGTGAAGGCAGGGCTCCGGGAGAGGCCAGCACAGGGAGGGCAGGGCTCTGTCTGATCTTGCAAAGAAGCTCCAGGGTATAGGTGGCGCTCTTGGCATTTGCCCGTCCCCAGGCCAAGAGCCGGGCTTTGCACCTTGTGCCAGCCAGTGGCTGCAAACTGTTCCCAGCAGGCCTGGAGAAACTGCTGAAGGGGTGGTGACACAGGGGACCTGGCTGGGGTGCCAAGTCTCCCCAGTATTTGCTCTGAATCACACACCTGGTGTGGTGGAGCCAGCAGTCAAACCCACCCCTGTCCACCCGGGGCCTTGACCACGGCCCCACACTGCCCCTGAGGAGCGGGCCCTCAGCCCTCACTCGGCCTGCTCGGCTCCTTCCCTGATCTCGGCATGAAGACCAAGAGGCACATTCTAGGCACTGACCCGGCTGGGACACGCGGACATGCTTCATCGTGCCACGGGTGATACCCTGCCCTGATACATGGTCTCACCCTGAAAAATACGGAGCAGCTCATGGATTATTCATGCCCTGGGGCTCTGCGCCCAGCAGGTGGGGGCCGCCTGAGATATGTACACGCGGCTCGGCCAGCTCAGAGAGTTCCCGGTGCGCAGAGGGACAATTAGACACTCCTGAGTTAGAGCCCTTCGCCAGTGGCTCAGCAAACAAACCAGCCATCAAGTGAGTTGATTTAAAGAGAGCATTTCTGCAACTGATATCACCAGTGGCCCTCGGACATGGCAGGCCGCTGGGGCTTGGGGATGGACCCCGATTCATCTCCGCCCTGAGGGATGAGGAACAGAGGACAGGGAGGGGAGGACGGCAGGCACTGGGCCCGGGCACAGCCAGCTCTGCGCACCCCACAAATCGGGGTTCACCCGGGCCACGCTTTAGCCAGGAGACTCGAGAGCAGGGTGTGCGAGCGTGGTGCGGAGCCTGGGGCTCTGCTGCCTCCTTGTAGAGGAGGGATGGACAGACAGATGGACAGTGTGCAGGAAGAACAGACCTTTGTGCTTATAAAGCCACTGAGACCAGGGCTTCTGACCTCGCCCGTGAGGCTGGAAAACCCGTTTCAGAGAGGCAGTGAGGCCCTGAGTCAGAAAGTGGCTTTTCTAAGGTCACACAGCTTGTAAATGACTTGGAGTTGGGCTCTGAACTGTGGCCCACTGGGGCCACCAGACTTTGACCCCGGCCGGTCACCACCTCCCCACATGCCCGTCTATCCTGAGGATGGTGGACTTCTGAGGAAAACCTATCTATCCCCGCGTCCTCTGGAGCTATGTGCCTGGCCCCTCAGGCCCTCGGTGCACCTCAGCTCAGCCTCAACTGCCTGGGCCCTGCCTGCATTGGGCCCTGGTCCCTGCAGGCCCAGTGTGCAAGGTCACATCTTTGATAGGCATGACCTCTCGGGAGGCAGCCAGAGGGGTTCCTCCGGGACTGGGACCCCCGTCAACCTTCCTGCAGGCTGACTGTGGGGGAGCTGTGACCTTGCTGGAGACAGCTTCCCCACTGAAGACCAGGATGGCCTCATGTCGGGAAAAGCAGCCAGTGTCCCTCCAGGCTGGCAGCTGTGTGGAGCCGAGCATGGCAGCTGAATCATGGCACTTGGGGTGACAATCGTCAGACCATCAGATGGACACTGTCCTCCCTGCGCCCAGGGAGCGGCTTGCCCTTCCTAGGCCCTCACTGCTCCTTTTTGTATCAAACTTTGTTTCCACACCTGTGTCTCCCCCACCATGAACTAGGGATCTGCACCCCCTTGGGGTTGGAGAGGTGAGCACGCTGGGGCCAGGGAGCAGGGGGACAGCAGGGTGGCCGGCCTGGGCAGACACCCTCTTGTCCTCACCCTGCTGCCCTGTGTGATTGTCCCCCAGTGTCTCCTGTCTGGCTGGGAAACTCCTGAGACAATCGGGTCCTGGAGCTGCCCACTGTGGTCCCTGCGGGCAGAGCCGGGCAGGGAGTGGCATGTGGCTGTCATGTGGCCATGTGGCAGGCTCAGGGAAGGGGCAGCCCCCCCAGGAGCCCCATGGAGGAGGGTTTTCCTGTATCCTCCTGCTTGACTCTGGAGAGATGTCACCCCTTCTCCAGCAGGTGCCCACTAGGGGCCACCATGCAGGGACAGGCGGAGCTGAAGAAGGCAGGGTGGCTGTACTTGGGTGGGGGCAGTGAGGCATAGAGAGGTGGGCACCTGCGGCCCCTAAGGAGTGAGTCTGGGCTTTGTCCTTGAGGGGGTGGGTGATCCAGGAAGGGAGGACCATCTGCTGTGTCCCCGTTCTTATGGGGAGGTGCAGAGTCTGCTTTGATAGCTGCACCCTGGTCATTCCACTCTGTCCCCAGCTCTAGATGGAAGAGCAGACATCCAAGTCCCTCAGGGGCCACCCAGACAGAGGTGCCTCTCAGGGACTGTCACTTGAACAACTGTGGGAGTCTCAGGAGACAGGTGAGGGCTACTGGAGGTGGGGAGCTTATGACGGTGGCAGCTGACCTTGTCACAGGAGAGGCCACCCTGTGCTGTGTTATGTCAGCCTCCACAGACCCGGACCTGATGCCCCAGTTCACCCCAGGGTGCCCGTGGAACCAGACTGGTCCCTCTAACACAAGGCACAGCCGAGAGGGAGTTCAGACGTGGACAGCCGGCACACACCGGGCCTCCTGGTGGGCCCACTGACCAGCACCCCTGGCCCCGCTCGCCCCGTGGGCCAAGGCAGGAACTTCAGCCCTGGCCTGCTGCTGTCACAAGCAAAGGTGGCCACAGCCAGGGCCATGGAGGCCACAGGAAAGGCAGGAGGATGCCTGCATGAGTGGGAGTGGGCTGTGGCCTGAGCCCTCTCCTCTGCTTGGGCCCCTGGTGGGCCATGTGGCCGGGGCAGCACCAGGCTCTGGCCAAGGCCCAGCCATCTGCTGAGGTTTCAAAAGCAAACGTCCTGAGAAATAATAGAGTTGAATAAGCCAGGTGATCAATATCCCACTGAAGGGGAGGGAGAGACCCAGAGAGACCTAGAGACATAGAGAGACAAATGGGGGAAAACTGGGGCGAATGGACACTCCCACCCCGAGATGCAGCGGGGTCAGAGAGGAGCAGAGAGACACAGGGACAAGCGGAAACAGGAGAGGGACGGCTAGACACACGGACAGAGGAACAGACAGCTACACAGCAGAGTCTCGCCAAGACGCAGAGGAGAGGGAGAGGGAGGGCTGAGCCACGCACCTCGCAGAGACATGCAGAGACATGGGGCCACCGGAGAATGGGGGAAGTCAGCCATCCAGTGGAGGCTGGGGAGGAGGCCCAGGCTCTGAGCGTGCTCAGGCAGCGTGGAGAAGCTGCTGTGGGACTGGGCCCCCACACCCCCAGCGTTCTTGTCCTTGGTCCTCAGGCCTCTCAGGAGCCAGTGGGACACCCACACCCTCCTGTTCAGGATAACAGAGTGGACACTGGCAGTGTCTCAGGCCACAGGGGCTCAGCTATGCCCCTCCACCTGCCCAGACCCTTTAAAAGTGTGTTTTGGGGGGACAGTAAATGAGGTGAAGACAGCAGAGTCCACCAGTGGCTACCCTTCCCAAGCTCCCCTGGGCAGTCCCTCTGGCAGCCTGGTGACCGTTAGTGGGCTCAGCCAGGGCTACTCTGCTTGCAGGGAGAGAACAGAAGCCAGAGGCCATCTAAAGCCTCGTTCACGGTCCAACAGTCCCCTTCACCGGGTGGGATTAGGACTGGGCCTTGTGTGTATTTTCAGCTTTTGGATGTGTATTTCTATTCTGGTGGTGGAATTAAAGAGTCTGTACCCTTTAATTTAAAGTCCCAAGCAGGCAGATGGGGTGGCCGAGTGTGAATCGTCTGGTACATTATCTGGTTGTAGTAAATTATTAAAATTTTAACAATGAGGTGTCCCTTATTCTTCCACTGTTCCTCACGGGCCAGTCCTCAGTGTCCTTGACCACCTGCGGAGTGCTGGGCCGCAGACCTCCTCTTCCAAGCTCGGAAGCCACCCGCTGGCTCTGCTGAGGCTGGGCCAGGAGCCTGGGCTGTTCCTCCCCCAGAGCCCGGCCTGGCCCGGCCATCAGACCTGCCTGGAGGGAGCCCTGCCCATCCCTGATTCGATCCCCACCCACCGCTCTCCAGGGTCCAGGTGCCACCCCAGCAGGAAGCAGGCAGCCCTGAAGGTTCACTAGAAGAGAGGGTCTTAGCCAACACGCTTCTGTCTCCACCCCTGGGCTTCTTTGTTTCTCTGCAGAACTTCTTCCTGGGGTGGGCTCTGGCAGGGGGCTGCCACCGTGCTCGGCAATGTCCCATGCCAGCTGTCCATCAGAATCAACCCCCCACCCCGGGAGATGGCCAAAGTCCAGATTCTTGAGTCTCCCACAAGAGATTCCGGTTCCACGAGCCTGGGCATAGTATTTTATGATATTAAAATGCTAGCTTATGTCATGTGTTCTATTTCATAAATATGGTCTTATTATTATTGTGATAAAATGCGCGCATCCTGAGATTGGCCATTTTAGCTACTTTACAGCCTACGATACATTTAGAGCATTTACAATACTGTGCCACTGTCACCTCTGTCTAGTTCCAGAACTTCTTCATCACCTCAAACAGCAACCAATTAACAGTCCCCACCCCACCCTGCCCCAGCTCCTGCAAATGGCTCCTGCCCCCCTCTAGGGGAACATATGCCTATATGTCCAGATGCCTATCCTGGACATTTCATGTCAGTGAAATCACACAGTGTGTGGCCTTTTACACCTGGCTGCTTTCACTCAGAACGAGGATGTCGAGGTTCACCCAGGCTGGAGAGGGTATCAATACGTCACACGTCTTGCCATTTTTTTTGGTACCCAGGACTGAACCCAGGGGCGCGTAACCACTGAGCCACGTGCCCAGCCCTTTTTTAATATTTTATTTACAGACAGGGCTAAGTTGCTGAGGCTGGCTTTGAACTTGTGATCCTCCTGCCTCAGCCTCCCAAATCTCTGAGGTTACAGGCGTGCGCCATCGCACCTGGCTTGCGATTCCTTTGCCATGCCACAGTGCAGACCCATTCTTCCATCCAAGGCCCTTTCGGTTCCACATGTGGCTATTGGAAACTATGTTGCCCTGGACATCTGCTACACTTTCTTGTGTTTGATTTATGTGTTCGTTCCTCCTGGGGACACACCAGGATTTTCCGGGTTAACTGGTAACGCTGTTTAACGCTTTGCTGAACTGATGTCCAAAGTGATGGTGCTGTTCCCACTCCCCCAGCGAGGCACAGGGGTCCGACTTCTCCACATCCCAACAACCCTCGCTTTCCTTTGTCTTTGGTTTTGGAAATGGGGCCCTCACACTGGGTGTGAGCCACCTGTCTGTGACTTTGCCTCTGGTATTTGGAGGCCCTGGGTGGATGGATGGCTACGGGCAGCCGTGGGCTGAACACTGGCTTGATCCCCCCTCATCTCTCATAATCCTCCCAAGTCCTCTGAGGCCCCAGGTGAGGGCCACCAGCAGCATAGGCAGGGGGCATCGTGGGTTGGGGAGGCAACATCCCTCTCCCCTACTGTCACCAGGTCCCTGGCCCCTGGGAGGAAGACAGAGGAGCTCAAACTGTGAGCATTTGGGAGGTCAGTGCTCCTGCCCCAGGCCCGGAAGATTCCAAAGGGCTGGGCTCCTCCACTGGTATCCCTGGGGCCCTGGAGGGCAGCCGTGGCCTCTGGGTCTATCCAGCTCCGGCCTGCTTTTTGTTCAGTCCTGAGCTAAGAATGATGTTCGCATTTTTAAGGAGTTATAAAAAGAAATCAAAGATGAATATGCAAAGTCTAAAACGTTTGTGCTGTCTGGCCCTTTCCAGGTTTCCAGACCCCAGCTCAGCTCAGTGTGACAACGCGAGTGACAGGGCCCTCCAGCCTGGGGGTGGGAGCAGGGAACCTGGAGCACAGTCTCCCACTCAGCATTGCCTGAGGCCTGGGTGGAGGCAGAGGGGTGCACGGCAGCGGCTCCCTGGTCAGACCCTGCCGGCCAGGCATGGGCTCTCTGCTCAGCCCTCCTCCAACCCAGGAGGAGGTGAAAAATGTGACACCTCAAAGTGGGACATTAAAGTTTAATGGGGGACAATGCATATTTAATAGGGCTTAACAAAGCATCTTTAAAGACATCCCAGACAGCCACCCCCCAGAGGGGGCGGGCAGGCAGCCACCAAAGCCCCCCTGCCCACCCTGCAGCCTACACTCCCTGGTCTGTCAGCCTACACTCCCCGGTGGCATCCCTGAGACAACGTGGCCTTCATACTCCTGCTAGAGCCAAGCGGGAGCCCATGCTCTCAGAGGGAGCTGCCCTGTCATTACTAATGTTATGAAGATGTCTGAGGAGCCGTGTGACCACAGGGCTGTGACTCGGGCTTCCCTCTGCAGTAGAGTGTGGAGGATGTCCCCTCTCCTTGGTCCCTCTGACCCCCAGTCCATGTCAAGAGCCACAGGTCAGCTGGAGACACCCCAGGTACAGGAAGGGCCATGGGTCAGGGTTGGAGTGAGGAAGGTCCCCAGCCACAGTCCTGAGGCCCCAGGTGAAGGCCACCAGCAGTGAATCAGAGGTGGACGTTTTTAGAACTATGGCATCCTGGAAGGCTGGCAGGTCCTCTAAATCCTGGGGCTCCCACAGGCGGCCGTGAGCTCTGCAGTCACATGAGGGGACAGCCCTTCCACCGCCTCCCACCCCCACTCTCAAAGTCACCCCAATTATTTCTGGGAGTCCCCAAATGCTTTTCAAAAGGAGCCCACTAGCTCCTAGTAACAGTCCCCTAGGTCACCCTGAGGGAGGTTCCCTGCCCTTGCTGCGGGGGATCCTCAAGTGGCCCCGCCTGTCCTGAGACTGCACCTGAGTCACCCTCTTGGTTCCTTGCTGCGCAGAGATGACATGCAGCCTGTCGCGATGGCCTCTACTGCAGCACTCCTTCGCATCCGGCCCCGTCCCTGCACCCCACACAGCACTGGCCAGCCCTAAGTCCAGCCTTAGAAGAGCCACACACCCCCTTGCCCTGGTCGCCTCCCCCACTGTCACAGTCACTGGCTGGACTGGCAGGGACCAGACCCACTTGGAGCCCGTGATCTCACGCCGCTGTATTAATAGGGATTGGCGATTCTGTGATATGCGCCAGTTTAGGGTGTCAACGACAGCGGCCATCGGGGCAGGGCCTTAAACATGCCCTTTGGTCTCAGGTTCTGTGGGGGACTTCGTGGAGGCTGAAGGCAGGAAGGGCTGAGGAAGGAAACTGGGAGCCAGCAGGGCACCGGGACCCTTCCAGAGCCACCCCCACCCAGAACAGCTCTGAGGCTCGCCCGGGAGGTGGGGTTCCCATATGAGTGAAGCTAAAGTTAAATCCAGACACCTCACTTGACAGATGGGGAAGCCATAGCTCTGGGTGGGGGCGAGAGGGGGTCCTCCTGGTCCCAGCCGAGCCCCAGGCTAGTGGACCCAACAGGGGGGATGGCAGAGAGGGCTGGGTGACCTCCTGAGCAGCATCACATGCTCAGGAGGAAGCAGGTGTCCTGCAGCCTCCGTGTCTCCCCACCCCCTCCCTGTTCCCACCCCCTCCCAGACAGCCCACACCCACCCTCCAAGATGGCACAAAGAATCAGCCGTCCTCACATGTGGGAAGCATTTTCAAATTCCTTTGCCATTTGTTATCTCTCTTTCTTTAAAAAAAACATTCTCCCAAACGTCCTGAGAGGCCTGCGATTTCACGTTTCTGAGGCTCTGGAGTGGGGGAGTCCCAGCATGGAGCCCGTGATCTCACACCGCTCCAGGTCACGGCAGGTGCCTGGTCCAGGACCCAGCCACCTGGGTAGCAGAGGCCCCATCTGGCCTGAGTCCTTCCCTCCAGTCCTGGGAAGTCAAAAGAAGTTCAGGGACAAGGTCCCAGTTGCTGGGTTCAAAGATTCCCCCCTCTGCTCTCCCTGTCAGGGGCCGGGTGGATCCTTGCTTGAGGGCAGAGCTGCGGCCATGAATTGCTGGAGGCCCCTCTGTGGCTCCTCCTGCTTCCCTCTCTGGGGTGGCTGTTGGGTGCTGCCCCAGGGGGAGGACACTGCCTCTCACCCCTGGCCCTGATTCTCAAACCCCTTCTCTTGGGGCCTGCGGTTACTCAGGCTGGGCACTTTCCTGGCAGAGACTCGTGCCTGGGGGTCAGACCACCGGCCTTGCCGGCTATTTTAGTCTGAGCAGTTTAATCTAAATTGCTAGGACTAGATGGAGTTCTCCAAGGGACCTTGAAATAGGACACAGCCAAACCTGCTTTACCTCCCGCCCACTGCCCTGGTCCCTGGAACTACTCCTTCTGAAACTCAAGGGGTCGGGTGCCAGGCTTTGGAACAAGCACCCCTCTCCCTAGGACTCCACCAGGGGCCCCTGCCTAGAACCCTAGGGCTGCCCATGACCATAGTTTATTCTGTCCAGCTCCTCTGGGAACCCTCTGGGTTCTGACGTCGATCATTTGTGGGGGAGAAAGTAGGAGGCCAGAGTGGCAGGTGGGGGCTGTCAGCAGAAAATCTGGGCCAAAAATAGGCACCTGCTTTATAATCAGGCCCCACAGGGTGGGCCTGAGCCGGGATGGCTTTGGAGCCTGGTAATCAAGGAATTAACGCTGGGCGCTGCAAGGCAGGCAGGGAGTTTTAACTCTTAGTACTGCTCGAGGGCCTGCGTGGGGGAGGGACTGGTGGCCTATGGGTCAGGGTGCAAGGGGGGAATGAGGGCCTTGTGCAAAAGTAGTGGTGAGGTGTGGTGACAGCTGTGATGGTGGTGGTGGTGATGGTAGTACTAGTTATGGTGGTGGTGATAGTGATGATGATGGTGGTGGTGATGGTGGTGCTGGTGATGGTGGTGATGATGGTGCTGGTGATGGTGGTGGTAATGGTGGTGGTGGTGGTAGTGGTGGTGGTGATGGTGGTGGTGGTGGTGGTGGTGGTAGTGGTGGTGATGGTAGTACTGGTGGTGGTGGTGGTGGTGATGATGGTGCTGGTGATGCTGGTGATGGTAATGAAGATGGTGATGATGATGGTGATGATGATGGGGATGGTGATGGTGGTGTTGGTGATGGTGGTGGTGGTGGTGGTGGTAATGAAGATGGTGATGGTGATGGTGGTGCTGGTGGTGGTGGAGCTGGTGATATGCCTCTTCCTGTTGTACCTTCATGGTCACCCAAGGAGTTTATCTTATTACTTTATTTTCTCAGATTACTTTATTAGAGATAAAGAAACTGAGGCTGAGAGGTGAAGTCACTGGCCCGAGGTCAGGAAGTGGCAAGGCTGGGACTAAGCTCATGTCTGCCTGTCTAGCTGTGCTGTGTCAGACCTTCGTGTCTGGCCCCTGCTCAGGGACCCCAGGATGGGCCGGCCAGGGGGATCTGCCATGCTGGAGCAGAGGGACAGTCTGCCCTCTCCCAGTTGACACACCATTCTGCTCCCTCAGCCCCTGTGCCTGTGACTCCTCACTAATCCGTAAGCACAGTGACTTCACGTCCCTTATCTGCTTTGACTTCCGCAAGGGCCCCAACAGGTAGGCCTGACTAGCAGATGGGGACAATCAGGTCAGAGAGAGGATGTGACCTGACAGAGGTCACAGACCACAGTTGAGGAGCCCATTGTCCAAGAACCCAGTGTCCCTGGCTCTCCCACTACCCTCCCTGGGCTTTGGCACAGCAGACAGGTCACAGAGGGGCCCTCATGGGAGAGGAGTGGCACAAGAGAGTGACGAGGGCTTCTCCAGGCTGTGCAACTTAGGAGCACTTCACCTCTCTGATCCTTGGTCAGGACTCCACAGCACCTGACATTTGGGGAACCTTGGCCCTGTAGGAGGGTGGGAAAGAGCCCACACTGGACCCAAGATGTGGCAGCCCAGTGCCTTGGCATCCTGGAAGGAGCCTGCCCTGCACCTCTGCCCAGGATGGGCCGTCCCTGGCCCTGGAGGAGGGGGTCCACTCATCTATCCCCCTGGGTTAGAGTGTAGTCGGAATCTGGGTCACTTCTCCTGCTCCTGGCCTAGGACACAGGCGGGCAGTGGCACCCTCCTGAGCCTCCCCACAGCGCAGGGCTCGGCCACGGCTGGTCTATTGGGGCTTGACATCAGAGGGCTCTCTCTGGCTGCTTGGGGGAACGGTGACCCCTGCTTCACCCTGCCGTCACCACGATGGTGAGGGCCCGGCAGGGGACCTGGCTGGACGGCGGCTCTTTCCGTAGCACCCAAGCTGTTGACGAGGAAATTTAAAAACAGAGCCAGCTGCTTCCTCGCACATCCCTGGCACCCAGAAGGCAGGAGCCTCAGCCGATGCGCCAACTTCCTCTCCGAGCCTCCTGTCTGAGCCGCCAGCTCCCCCACACCCCAGGCCCGGCAGTGCCAGGCCGAGCCCCCTGCAGCTCCTGGCAGCCTGCAGCCCCCGCCACCCCGCTCTCTTCAGATGGCTCCAACTCGCTGGCAGAGGCCAGCCTCTGACCCAGACCTGGGCTCCCCTGGGAGCCACACTCCGGGACACTTCCTCTGGCCCTGGGCCCATGCATGCCTGATGGCCCCGCTGCCCGTAACTCTCCTGAGAGGCCGTGGCCTTTGCCAGCCCCTGGGGCCTCCTATGGAGGAAATGAGGCCCAAGCTGTGTTCCTGAGACAAGTGACTCATGACAGGCGCTCAGCACCACCCCCTCTAGGACCCAGCAGAGCAGCAGGGGAGGAGCTGGGTCTTCAGGGGGCTCCCTGGTTCTGTCCACAGGCCAACTGGCAGGGCAGAGACCTTCCTCAAGACTCAAAGCCCCTCCCCAGCCCCCCCTCTCTCTGCAAGCCTTTCCTGACACCAGCCCCAGGGTCTTCCGGAGAAGACCCCCTGAAGGGGGCTCTGCCGGGCCTCGGTTTCCCATCTGGACATCAAGGATGTTGGACTAGCTGGCCTCTAACGGCTCTTCCAACTTGGATACTGCAGGATTCTAGAAAGCCCCCTCCCCCTCCCCTAACCACAGCCCCATCTCCACCACCAAGGAAAAATAAGAGGAAAAAAATAACACCCACCCCATCTAATCCTTTCCCGGCTTAGACCACGCAGCTCAGCTCTCCGCCGGCTCCTCTGGGGGATGATGGAAATGTGAATTTAAATAGAGTTATGTTGAAAGAACATTACCCAGCTCGGCCCAGCAGGGAGAAGTCCTGCCGAGACGCAGAGGCAGGGCCGGGTCGGGTGTTTGTGAGAGAGGCCAGCACCTTTGGACAATTACAATCAGGACAGCTTGATTAGCCCTCCTCCTCGCCCTGCCCCCTCCCAGGAGTCTCCTTAATAGCTAGCTGCCTTCCCTGGGGGCGCTGGGCTGGCCACTGGGGACTAGCCGCGTGTGGATAATCTCCTGGTGGCACCACGATGCCATCCGCAGCTAACGGGGCTCCAAACCAGCTTTGCGGGCGGCTCGCTCCCTCCTCAGCGGGGGCAGCCACCAGCCCTGGACAGGATTAGCATGGTTGTCTGCTCTGAGCCGAGGCCTCAGACATGGGGCTCTGCCCAGAACAGGGCTGGCGCCACACGCTGGAACATCCAGGAGGCCCAGCTGCCTCGGCCTGGGCTTGAGCCTGGCTGGCCCCCATGCCCTCTGCCCAGGATGGGCCGTCCCGTGGCCTGAGGGCTCTGGAGGGGAGAGACAGAATTAGCCACCTCTGATGCTGGGCACAGAGTGGGCGCTTTGGCAGGGTTGCGACATGCACTGTCAGCTAGGAGAGGTGTCGGGCTGTCAGGCGGGCTTATCTTAGAGGTATACTGCATGAGGGCTTCTGACACCCCCAAGCTCAGGCCAAGGGGCCATGCAAGCCCCCAAGGGGAGAGCAGGAGCTGGGGCACCATGGTTCTCTGCCTGGATAGGCCCGTTGGAGTTGGGCCCTGCGTGGTCACTCATGGGTACAGACAAGCCGAGCCAAGAGCATGGCACTCTCACACTGTCAGAGCAGGAGTTCTCTGACCCCAGAGGGGTAGAGCTAGGCACAGGTAAGGGGGCTGTCTCGGGTGGTGGCCAGGACCTCACCCTGCCTGACACTGCACAGCCTGATGGGGATGAAAGAAGCCTGCTGTGCCAGGAGAGGCTTTGCTCCCAAATTAGTGGTGGAGATGATGGTGGTGGTGGAGATAGTGGGGATGACAGCGGTAATGGTCATGAGGCTGGTGGAGATGGTGATGGTGGTGTTAATGGTGGGGATGATGGTGATGATGATGATGGTGGTGATGGTGGTGATGGTGATGATGGTGATGGTGATAGTGATGGTGGTGATGGTGGAGATGATAATGATGGTGATGATGGTGGTGATGGTGATGATGATGGTGGTGATGGTGATGGTGATGATGGTGATGGTGGTGATGGTGATGGTGGTGATGGTGGTGATGGTGATGGTGATGGTGGTGATGGTGATGGTGATGATGGTGATGGTGGTGATGGTGATGGTGATGGTGGTGATGGTGATGGTGATGATGGTGATGGTGGTGATGGTGATGGTGATGGTGGTGATGGTGATGGTGATGGTGGTGATGGTGCTGATGGTGATGGTGATGATGGTGATGGTGGTGATGGTGATGGTGGTGATGGTGATGGTGATGGTGGTGATGGTGATGGTGGTGATGGTGATGGTGGTGATGGTGATGATGATGGTGATGATGGTGATGGTGGAGATAATGATGATGATAGTGATGGTGGTGATGGTGATGATGGTGATGATGATGGTGATGATGGTGATGGTGGTGATGGTGATGGTGATGGTGGTGATGGTAGTGATGGTGATGGTAATGATGATGGTGGTGTTGGTGTTGGTGATGGTGATGGTGGTGATGATGATGGTGATGATGGTGATGGTGGAGATGATGATGATGGTAGTGATGGTGGTGATGGTGGTGATGGTGATGATGGTGATGATGGTGGTGATGGTGGTGATGGTGATGATGGTGATGATGGTGGTGGTGGTGGTGATGGTGGAGATGATGATGATGGTAGTGATGGTGGTGATGGTGATGGTGATGGTGATGGTGGTGATGATGGGGATGGTGATGGTAGTGATGGTGATGGTGATGATGATGGTGGTGATGATGATGGTGATGATGGTGATGGTGGAGATGATGATGATGGTAGTGATGGTGGTGATGGTGGTGATGGTGATGATGGTAGTGATGGTGGTGATGGTGATGGTGATGGGGATGGTGATGGTGGTGATGATGGGGATGGTGATGGTGGTGATGGTGATGGTGGTGGTGATGGGGGATGATGGCCCTGCCCAGGGACAATTACTTCTGCAGGTGTTTCCTGTGCACCCACTGAGAGCTCCACACCACACCTTCAGAAGTACCAGCCATGAATCTGTCTTTAAAAGACACTTCTGGCAGTGCCTTGTGGAAGGGCAGGGGTCTCTTCCTTGCTCACCCCTGGGCTCAAACAGATTGGCCTCTTAGACCAGGGAGTGAGAGGAGCAGCAGTCTTGGTCAGGAGGCAGGATGACAGTGGTGGACAGATGGGTGACATGGTGTGGCCGCAAACATGGCTGGAGAAGGGGCAACGTGGAGGCAAAGGGGCTGAAGGCTTAGAGTTGAAAGTGGGCTTCAGGTGGGAGAGGATTCTTGGAGGGTCACAGCCTGGCTCAGGGCATGGGGGGAGGAAGTGTCTGCATAGAGGAAACATCTTGTAGAGAAAGGAGGGGTGGATTTGGATGGGGTAGGGGCACTGACCTTGATCTTGCCTGTCAGGCAAAGGGTTAATCCTGATGGCAGTGGGGACCCTCTGGCTGCTGAGAACAAGGGCTGAAAGAAGGGGGGTAGGGTTTGGGGAGATAATGCCAACGGTGCCCTTTGGGGCAGACTGGGTGCTACATGCTGTCGTTGTAATAGAACCACAATGATCCCCAGCGGGTAGCAGGCTTTGGGCTCAGCACTGTCCATCCACCCTACATGAGTCCTCTCTGATCCCTGGGAAGCAGCTGCAGTGGTTTTAAAATCTGCTTCCTTAGAGCAGGCCTAGCTGTGCCCTCTCTGAGTGGACGGCCGGCAGGGCACACTTCTCATGAGCAGTGGAAATGAAGAAACGCGACTGCCAAGAGCAGGACGTACAAGACTGTGGCTGCCCCAGGCTCCATGGCACATGCCTGTCATCCCAGCTACTCAGGAGGCTGAGGCTGGAGGATCCCAAGTTTGAGGCCAGCCTCAACAACTCAGTGAGACTCTGCCTTGAAATAAAAAGGAAAGGGCTGGGGATGTGACTCACTGGTAGAGGTCTCACCTGGCATATGAGAGGCCCTGGGTTCCACTCCAGTACAACATTAAAAAAAATAATAACTTATGGCTTCTGTCTCATTCTTTCTCTTGGTTGCTCGCTCTGGTCACGTTGTGAGGACTCTCAAGCCGCCCTATAGAGAAGCCCTGGGGCAAGAAACTGAGGCTTCCACCAAACAGCCATGAGAGGGCGCCATCCTGGAAGTGGCTCCTCCAGCCCCAGCCCAGTCCCTGCTGACATGTGACTTCAACCCACGGAGGGGCCCTGAACTAAGAGCCACCCAGCTAAACTGCTCCTGCATTGCCAACCCTCAAAAACCAGATGAGATGATAAACACTGTTGTCTTAAGCAGCTGAGCTGCGGAACAGTGTGTCAGCCGCAGTGATAACCAGCCTGCGAGCACTTCTCCTTTTGGCTCAGACTCGAAATCCCCGGTGGGAGGCCTTCCAGGCAGGGGACCTGGCTTAGACAGAGCTGTCCCAGCCAGAGCACTTGTCTCAGTACAAAGAGCATTTGTCAGGATCCTCCAGCAGCGGGGGCTTCCTTCTCCTTGGGGGCTGCCGCTTGGACACCAGAGTGGAAGGCTGTGTCACCAGGAGCACTCAGCCACTGGAGCAGGTCCAGGCTGGCCGAGGGGCTCCTTTCACTCTGTGCCGGGAGCAACCACACCCCTTCATTAGGACCCTCCCTCTCCACTGCCTCAGCCCAGTGCAGACCCTCCGTGCTGGGATGCAGGCCGGGACCTGGGCTGTGGGAGGCAGGTCACCCCCACGTCCTCAGGTGCAGAGACAGGCAGAGAGAGCCTGGGGGAGGGAGGCCACGGCTGGAGCCTTCCCACCCAAGGTCAGCTCGCAACAGTGTGGGAAAGAAGGCTGGAGATTCCAAGGGCAAGGCCAAAGCCGGGCAGGGGGACGGGGAGTCTTAAAGACAGTCCTGCCCTTTGACTCCATAATTCTATTCCTGGGAATCCACCCTCAGGAAATAATTAGCAAGACCGACTGAGTGCTGGGAGACTATAGACTGCGCTGTTCAGCAACAACTGAAGAAGATGTGTAAAGTCCAGGGGATTCACCAACCGCCTCTCTGTTCCAAATCTGGAGTCCGACGCCCGGTACGAGTCTCCACCCTGCAGTCGGGTGACCTCGGGGCCTCAGTCTCCTCATCTGTAAATGGGGAGAATAGCCAGACTGAGCCACGGTCCCCGTGAGGATTCCAGGAAGCAGTAGCTGTAACACGCTCAGCTCAGCTCCCAGAACCTAGGGCCCTCTTATAACATCAGCGTCATTGTCAAGGAGATCTACGTTAAACACGAGGCTTTGAATTATTAAAGACATGGGCAATTCTCCCAGTCAGGTGACCCAGTGGCCTATGTCGGATAACCCAGCAGGTAGAACGTAAAGGCCATCTCTGCTCTAGCCTGAGGCTAGAGGGTGCTGATGGCACGTGACCTCCATCACTGCCCCTCTGGTGTCTGGTGTCCAACGTCCAGCGTCCATCCTGCGGAGCTGCCAAAGGCCAAGTGGTAAGTGATGTATCTGGAGTGACAGGGAAGCCCTGAGGGGAGGTGTGGGGGGATGCAGGGGAGGGAGGCGGCCAGTACTGGGTGTTCTGTGCTGGTGCTGGCCACCTGGGCCCAAGCCCCTGGGGACTCTGGGAAACCAGGTAGCACTGCTTCCCCAGGGACGAGGGAGCTGGACGGTCATCTCCACGTTCCAACTCCCATCGTCAGTGGCCAAGGGCTGTCCTTGGGAGACAGAGTGCCTCTGCAGATCTGGCACGTTCTGGAATGCCCAGGAGGACAGAGGTCTGACGGCGTCAGCGGTCAACCACGGCACGTGTGGAGTAGACGCGGCTGTGCTTTTCCCACCCCAACCCCAGAGCAAGCCCTCTCCCAGCCCAGGACGCTGCCATCCCACTGGCCCAACATCCCCATCGTCCCCAGTGATGACTAAGGAAACAGATGAGAAGGAAGCACCCAGAGTGGTGACAGCATCGTCTCTGGACGTGGTGACAATATGTGCATTTTACAATTGGGAAAAAAAAAATATGAATCCCCACATTCACAGGCAGCAGCAGGGGCCATGGGGTCCGGGGCCAGGAGACACTCAGGGCGCCTCTCCGGTGGCTCACAATGATCACCTTGACATCACCGCTCTGAATGCTGGCTCAGCACTTCCTGTGGGCAGGCCCAGCCCTGGGGCCCCTGGCGGTCTCCCGTCCTCCGCCCACTGCACTGGGAGGGAGGAGAGCTCTTGGCCTCTGCTCCTGTGTCAGTCAGCCGCAGCTGTGCCGCCGCCGTGTGAGGACCAGTCCCAGCACTGACGGCTAACCGCCACAGTGTTTGTCTTTCTGGTTTGTGGCTCTGCTGGTGCAGGCCCTGAACACATCTCTCGCCCTCTGGGAGCTGCCGTTTCCCAGGGCAGGGCCTGCTCATGGCCATGGCAGGGGGGCAGGAGGGTGGCGCTCAGAAGTTCACACTCCTTAGCTAAAGCAAGCCTCGAGGGCACGTCCCCTGCAGATGGGTAGGAGGCACACAGGTCACCAGTTGAAGGGCACAGGTGTGTGACTCTAACAGGGAGGATCTGGGAGCACAGATGCCACCTCCCCCAGAGCTCCCACCCACCTGTGACCTCCTCCAGCCTCGGGGATTCAAGGCCCACCCCATGCCCTCAGAAGCCCTAATGGACACCTCCAACTTAGCTCCTGGCCACAGTCGCCCCGCCCCCCAGTCTCCCCACCTCATCAGGAGGACCGCTGTCCTGAGGTGGCCCCAGACCTCGGGTCCCCTGGTTTTCCTCCGCCTTGGTCCTCACGGGGCTCCCCCAGCCAGGCCTCCGAGCTCTGTCTCCTGAACCTGTCCCTCGTCGGCCTGCTCCTGCCTGTGTGCACAGCCAGCTAAGCTGCCTCTATCCCTCGCCCGGCACAGCAGCAGCTCCTCACTGTCCCTGTCCTCAAAGTGGCAGTCGGAGCAAAAGTGCAAAAATGTCCATCAGATCACACAGGCCCCTGCCTGTGAACTCCTCGAGGTTTCCACTGCAACCGTCATAAATCCATGCCCTTCCCCTGCTTGCCTCGGCCACCCCTCCTTCCCTCTCTGACCTCATCTCTCCCCAGCCTGCCCCCTGTGCTCCACCAGGCTGCACAGCTGGTCAGCTCTTCACACAGGCCAGCCTTGTTCCTGCCCCAGGGCCTTTGCACCTGGGATTCCCTGCCTGGTTCACTCTCCCTCAGAGCCTCCTCCACAGTCTCCTCTAATCTCCCTATGTGACAGCACCCTGCTTTACTTTCTAAGGTCACCATTCAAACACAGCTTACTTGTTCACTGGAATTGAACTCTGCAAGTGGAAGGAACGTGCGGGTGGATTGGACACCGGAGGAGGCAAGAGAGTGAGGCTTCTCCCTGGAGCTCTGAGGGTCGGAGCTTCGAGCTGGTCTTCATAAGGGAGTCCATCTAGGGGAGCCTCGGCCTGGGAGCCCAGGAGCTGTGCCAGGGCCGTGAGAACCCTCGGCGGAGGTCAGGAGGTTGCCTCAGCCCCGCGAGCAGTACACCTGCCCCCAGGCGTGGTCTGATGAGCCCCGGGTTGCGGGTGCCAGGAAGGTGGGCCCCGCAGAGCAGGCCACGTGAGCCAACAGGCAGATGGGAAGGGGTCACCCTGCCGGCGAGGAGGGTGACAGGGAAATGTCCCCTGTCCCCATGAAGATCTGGGCTGCAGGGCTTGGATGCTTCTCCCAGGGGAAGCACCGGTGGCGCTGGAAGGCAGCCTGGCGGGCTTGGAAGGGGCTCTTTGTCCTCTGGGAGGCGGGAGGGTGGGCTGGGAGCCAGTGAGCCAGGCGCGCCCTTCCACCCCATTGACACTCTGAGGTCTGGCCCCGACCTCGACTTCCTCTGAGGCGCAGGTGACAGCCGAGCTGCCTTTCCAGCCACCGTTTTTAGGATGGACCCTCTGGCAGGTGATGCCGAGGGAGGACCCCGCTGGGGCAGCTTCTCCTGGGGATGGGCTGTCCCCCGCCGAGAGCCCAGAGAGCATGGGGCCGGGGGAGGCTGCGGGAGGCTGGGGGAGGCAGGGGAGGCTGCGGGGCCTTGTCCAGGGAGCCTTTGCTGAGTGACAAGGTGAGAGAATGGACACAGGGGGGGCCACAAGTGCGCTAGGAGGCACAGCTAGCCGTGACATTCAGGGGGCAGTGGCGGAATGCCAGGCACCTGGACCTCCACGCCCTGCAGGAGGGCTGTCCCACGGTGCCACCATGGTGGGAAGCCACTGGGCTGCATTCCTGTACCCTCAGCCACTCCCACCCGTGACCCAGCATTGTCCAAAGGTTGTGTCCACAACACTCCAGGGGACATGCGGCCCCAAGTTCCTGGCCACCCTTCTTAACAGCCCAAAGTGGAAACAGGCCACAAGTCCACCAACGGGAAAGTCGTCCAACTGAGGCGGAGATGAATACCACGCTCAGCAGAGGGGGCAGCAGCCAGGTCCCCAGGCCCCAGGCTGGGCCCCCCCCATATGGTCCCACTCACAAGACGTAAGCTTTGGTGATGGACACACCTGGACGGTGATCTTGGGGGACGGTGACCAGGACGGGCATGAGGCAGTTTTCTAGAAGAGTGGCAATGCTCTCTATGCTATGGGTGCTATGCATTGACGGACATGATGGTCAAGACCCCCCACGCTGCACCCCTACGACCGGCACTAGGAGACGCGGCTCGGGGGTGGAGCCTCACGAACACCAGGCCCTGGTTCATTCTCCAGCACCCAGGAAAAACACGTTAGAATGATCTGTGCATTTTATTACATGCAAACCTGGCTGTCACTGTGTCCTCAAGTCAGGAGGAAACATCCGCATGTGGGAAGGAGGGACTTTGTTTTTAATATGGCGGACTAAATGCCTCTCTGAACATTTGGATACCAGAGTCCACAGAGCTCAGAAACAAAATGACAAACATCATGTTAAATGAACACCTAAACATACACACACACACACACAGCAAGGACAATCGGGGTCTGCAGCCACATTGCCCAAAAGCATTGTCAATTAGGGGAAGCAGACCTTGGGGTTCAGGGTCTGGGACACAGGCCTTGGGGTCCCAGAAAGGATGGGAGCAAGGCCAGGAACCAAGGCCACATCCTTGGTGAAGGCACAGATCAGAGAAAGTGCTCTCTCCAAGGAGAAAGTATGGCACAGAAGACATCCCCTGTAAATTAATGCCCACCGCCTGTTCTTACGGATATTTTTGGATCCAAATTTACTGCATGGGAACTTAAAGTGGTCCTGGGTTGGGAATGTCTTCAGATGCCCCCTGGAAGCAAGCTCACCCTCCAGGGAAGACCAACTCCCAGCCCAGGACACAGGACTCCCACAGACAAAGCTCTGACAGAGACAGAGCCACAGTCCAAAAGTACAAAACACGCACGAAAACAAGCTGTCCTCGAGTGAGAGCTGAGGACACGGCAACCCACAGGACGGGCACCGGGGACTTCAGACGACGGAGCTCGTCTGCAGAATGCCAAAGGACGTGAGAAGAGGGCCCACTGTGGTGAAGCTGGGCCACTCGTGGGTTGGGATGTGGCCCCTGGTTGTATCCAGGCTTCTGAGCAAGAATTTGATTTTTGTACCCAGTTACTTTTGATTCAACACCACAAATCTGTAACCTAATTGTTGGTTGCAGAGAGGCCCCCAATTCTGCCGCTGTGGGTTTCAAATGTGGATTCTGGAGTCAGACTGTGGGGTTTAAATTCAGGCTGTATGTTAATGGGATGAATCACTTTGAACAAGGCGCTTCTCAGACCCGAACTGTGCACAAGGATGCCGAACAAGACCCAGTGTCTTCCAGCCTTCAAAAGAACAATTCCCCTTTCTCCTCCGTATTTATTGAGCCCCAACTGTATGCAGGGGACCTGTGGGTGCAGGTGCGATCCTCCCTCGCTCCTGGGTTCCAGCCTCAGCCTTGGGGGCTTGCTCTGGGCACCTGCTTCTCTGGGCGCAGCTGACAGACTCGCCACAGATGCCACACACAGCATCCAGTGGACTCAAGGCACAGAGGCCCGGTGCACAGGGAGCCAACACAAAGGGACGCACGCACACGGGCACACTCCCTGCTAATTCCTGCCTTTGAGAACAGTCTCTGGTCTGTCATCCCCACTCAGTGTTGACAAAGCAAAATAAAAAATAAAAAGAAAGAAAGAAATCCACCCTGTCACTTGGACTCCCCACCCTGCCAGGCTTGGCAGCCCCACCCCCACCCCCGCCTTTGTATTATGGGTTTGTGTCAAGGTGTGTTGGATTCTAAATTAAATGTCAGCCCACTGTACATTTCTGGCTCCAGCTGCAGAAAATGAGGAGCTGGCGTTGGAGACCATCCAGTTGTTCAGCTCCCCGTGCCTAACCGTGAGGGGTGACAAGCCCGTTGAATCACCGCACAGCACCTTTCCGTGCCATGGGAAGCCAAGACAAATTCATTTTTAATGATAAATGTGACTGTCAGAGTTAAGTTGGAGCAGCTTTACAGGGAGAACTGAGTGCCTGTGGCAGAGCAGGGCAGAGGCTGGGTGGACGAGGGCCAGAGGTCCTGACCTCTTGGCCAGCCAGCCCCAGGCCCCGGGAGATGGGCACATTTGACATTCCCTCCACGTTCGCTGAGTCCCTTGCTGCAATCCAGTTCAGGAGCTCTCAGACAAGAGGCGCCAAGGCATTTGAGAAAGAGAGTGGGTTCCAGCAGTGCACAGACCAGGGCTCAAATCCTGGCCCCACCAATTTCTGTGTGACCTCGGTCCAGGTACTTCTCTCTGAACGGGGATATTAGCAATACCCACAGGTCTTGGGTGAGGATGACTTAAGTAAGAGGTAGTGCTCACGAGCAGGGTCTAGCACAGGGGATATGCTTACCAAATGGTGATTTGGTATTGATTATACAGTTTTTTATAATGTATTTTAAAGTATTAGGGATTGAACCCAGAGCCTGTCACATACTAGGCAAGGGCTCTACCCCTCAGCTACATCCCCAGCCTGGTTTTTACTTTCTATTTTGAGGCTGGGCCTTGCTAAGTTGTCCAGGCTAGCCTTGAACTTGCCATCCTCCTGCCTCAGCCTCCTGAGTGGCTGGGATAAAGGTGGGCACCAACACACCCAGCTTATATTATTAAGGAGACTGCTACTGTGCTGCGTAAGTGACCTTTCCGCGTCCATTTCCTTACCTATAAAAGGAGATGGTAAGAGCTCCCACCTAGTAGAGGGGCTGAGCAGAGGGTGATACTCAACAGATGGCAACTGGCCCAGGGGTGGCACCTGGATATTGTCACCCTATGTCCCCAGCTACTCTTCCTTGTCCCCTCATTAGCACTCTTGGTTTCTGTTCCTCCCACATGGTGTGCCTCACTGTCTGCCCCACACCCCTCCCTGTGTCAGGTCCCCAGAAGCCACACCCTCCCAGTAGGCTGCAGTGGGCACCTGTCAAGGACCATGCCCAGGCCAGCTGACAACCTGTGATTGATAAGGCCTGGTCTACAGGGCGAGTGGGTCAGATCAGAGCCCTTCCTTCTCCCTGGAATTTAAACTAAGTATCTCAGACAGGGCCTTGTCTGTTGGGGAGTTATCGCCTTGGATCTGGTCCCATGTGGCCTGCAGGCCACATGGGCTCTGGCCTCCCTGAGATGGATCCTGGGCTGGCTGGGAAGTCCCGATCCTAGCCAGGCCAGCACGCTGCGCAGGCTTAGCGTTGGTGTCCTGCACCGCGGGCTTTGTCCCAAGGCTATGGGAGGTGGGGAGACTGCTCTGTGGGCTCAGCTGTCCTCTCTTCCAGCAGGTCTCAGGGCGGGGTCGCACAGGCTCTGGGACGGCTTCCATCTCCTCCGCATGACGCCCTGAGGGGTTGGTGACAGGTGCAGCTCTTCTCCAGGACAATGCCCAGGAGCATCAGGTGAGCTCAGCCTGCAAAGCACCTGCAGGCTCACGCCAGTCATGTGTCACGGCTGACCCTCTGGTGTCCTAAACAGAGGCATCATAGGGCGGGTGATGGGGTGTGGACTGAACCCCAACATGCACACTGCAGCCCCATAGGCAGGAGGGTTGAGGATCCTTTGCTGAGCGGGTGTGATGACCCGGCAGAAAACACTGCCAGGAGGAGCCGCTAGGTGGCCCCCGCTCACCTGTCCAGGCTCCCTCTGCAGGCCTGGGAGCAGGCGGTCTGGAGCAAGCTGGGTGGGCACCTGCCCAGGCACACAGCTTGCTGTGGCCCCGCACTGGGAACTCCTTCCTCCCCAGCATCCAGGCACCCCTGCCTTCACGGGAGGCCTATGACCCTTCTCGGGTGCGTTCCCTGGCCACCCAGCACACCCCCCCAGGACTTCCTCTGCTGGCCCTCAGCACCCTCACTCAGACTGCAGAGACTCATCTGGGGTTGACATGCTCTGCCTAACTCCAACTGTGGAACGGCAGACATGCAGCCCCTACCCCAAGCTTGCTTCATACCAGACCCCCTGCAGGGGCTGCACACCTCCCAGCTTCCTCCTCAATGAGGAAACCCAGCTCAGGAGAGAACATGGAATCTACGGGGGGGGGGGGGGGGGGTTGTGTGTCTAGGCCTTCCTGCCAGGTGCCTTAACATACCGTCACTTAGAACCCCACCGAGGCCTTCCTGGAGGGTGCTGTGAACCCCTTGGAGTATGTGGAGAAACTCAGGCCACACAGCCAGGACCCTGTTTCTCCACCACATCCTTCTGCCCAGGCCTGAGGGTCCTCCAGGTCACCCACCCACTCTCTAATTAATAGTAAAAAAGGAGGACACACAGAAAGAGCCAGAGTTTAGAACGGAACCCAAGTCTGACTCAGCCAGTGCTGGGAGATCCTCTCCAACAACCTGGCCAGAGCCTGGGCAGCTGAGGTGGGCTGCAGGTGAGGCCAGCAGGGACCAGGGAGGAAAAGAAGGTTGTAGACCCACAGGAACTGGGAACCCAGCTTCTGGCTAGTGACTGACAGTCTCCTCACACGGCCTGGGGCCACCACCAGTCCGTTGTAGTTCTCGGAGACCAGGAGCACTCCTGCCCCGAGCCCCCACCCCCAGGTGGCCTGCCGCGACCGCGGAGAGGGACAAGGAGAGGGACAAAGATGGGGAGACAGACTGGCAGCCGGTGGGAGAGAGACGAAGACGGTGCCAGGGAACAGCGTGGCGGGCCAAGGCGCCCCGGGAGCCGGAAAACAGCTTCGGGAGAAGCGGGGGACGGGAACGGGGGCGTCTATCTGGAGCTGGGGGAGCCGGAGACAGGCGACCGCAGACAGGCGCGGGGGAGGGGCAGCCGGCGGGGGCGCGGCGTGGGGCGTGTGGGAGCCACCCGGTCAGAAGCCACAATAGCAGCTCGTTAACGGTGCAGATTAAGGACTTTGTCAATTACCTCCGAAGGCTGCTCGGGCGGATTAAATGCTTTTAAAAGTGCTGCCGGTGGGAAGGGGCGCCTAAGAAGCCCCCCTCCCGGCTCAAATCCCTCCTCTCCGGGCAGAGGGGGAGGCGGGGGACTGGGACTGCGCGGGACGCGTCGGGAGCGCGGAAAGGTCGCGGAGCAGCTCGTACGCGCGCCCGCGGCGCCCGCAGCTGTCCTAGCGGCAGGGACCCAGGTTCGGCCCGCGAGCCTCCTGGGCAGAGAAGCGTCGATCCGCTGTGGGCCCGCGAGCTCCAGGGCACGGGTCTGGGAACGCAGGCCGAGGCGTTCCCAAAACCCGGCTGGAGCGTCGGGGCTGGAACGGGGCGGGGCAGGCGGCCGGAGACTCCCCGGCTGGGCACACTTGCCCCAGGACCCCGACCAAGACCTCGGGCCCACAGGGGGCGCACTCTTGCCTGTCCCCACCCCTGACTCCTAGGGTTTAGGAGTGGGCCCCGCGCCCCGAGCCCAGCGGAGCGCGGCACCGCTCCCGGGAGACGCTCGACGGCGCCGCGGGGGCGTCCACGAGGCCCGCTTGGCGCCGCGCCCCGCGCAGGGTGAGTTGGTGCGAGTCCCGCCGAGAGGAAGTTTGTGCAGAGGTGCCGTCAGCCCGCAGCCCGTGCCCGTTTGCCGGGGGTCTGGGGACCAGTTCTGCCTCCTTTATCCGGGCCGTTTGGGAGGTGGAGTTGACTCTCCAAGTCCGCGGTGCCTGTGCGCGTGCTGGTGTGTGTACGTGCGTGCGTGCGTGTGTGTCGGGGGGAGGCCGAGGGGAGCAATAAAAGGCAGGAGAGTCCGAGACAAAAAAGACACGGAGATTGAGAAGGGGGCGGGAGAAGGAGCTGGGAGAGGAGCGCGCAGGGAGGCGCGGGAGCGGGGAGCGGGGACGGCGCGCAGCGAGAGCGGCAGGCGGGCTGGCAGCGGGCGGCTCTCGCGCTCCCGCACACACCCGCGCGCACACCGGGACACACACACACCTGCACACAGCCGCCCGCTGCCGGGTCGCCCCGGTGCCGGGTACCGAGGAAGGGACCCGGCGGACAGAGCGCGCTCCGCGCCCGAGCCTGCGCCCACCTCGCCGCCTTTGCGCTCCGCAGCGGCGCGCCTCGGCAGGCGCCCCCGCCAGTCCTGCCGGAAGATGGTCAACGACCGGTGGAAGACCATGGGCGGTGCTTCCCAACTTGAGGAACGGCCCCGCGACAAGCCGCAGGTACACACCGGCGCGGGGACAGGGGCCAGCGGCTGGTGAGGTGCTGTCCGCTTGGGCTGCAAGGCGGGCACCTACTGCGGGGGCTGGAGTTTGGGGAGCTCCTGCCAGGAGGCCCGGGGCGGGCACCCTTCTATCCTCCCCATAGGATACTGGACTCGGGGCTCAGATGGGGGCGGCGCCCCCGGAGGAGCTTCTCGGGCTGTGGCCAGGTGCACCCTGCTCCAGTCCCCAGCAGAGATTCTGGGTACTCGTGTGCAGACTGAGTAGAGGACCTATAGTTAGCTATGATCAGCCCTTTAGTTTGCTCTTGACCGACAAATGACTTCCCTTGCTGAATCGATTTCCTCACCTCTATCTTGGGCATCTTCAGCACTTACAAAGTCCCCACTCTGGATGCCACCCTGTGCCAGGCACCTGGTACATCAACCTGAGCTTCAGAACCAGAAGTGGCTTCCCTGGATCTCCCCTTAATCTTTCCCGTATGTCAGGACCCTGCATACAGCAGGGAATCAATACACGTTCATCTCCTGTTAAGAAGGCTGGACATTGTGATTCTCTGACTTTAAGGCGAGCAAAGCAAGGCTCAGAGAGGCCCATCTCCAGCCTGAGGCTACACAGCTCTGCAGGGATCTGAACCCTGGTCTGTGTGCTTCAGGGCTGGTTGGGCCCTCCCTTCCTGCTCCTCTGCCCTGCTGGAGACTTGGAGGGTGCCCACCTCTGTCCCGGAGGGTGGGAAGAGGTGAGAGTAGAGCAGGGCTGGCCATCATCGAGGGGTGCCATCCAGAGCTGAGGTGGAGGGGCTGCCCCAGGGCTGCCCCAGGCTGGGCTACCAAGGGACAGGGCAGGCAGGCTGGAGGAGCGGCTGCTCACCATGGAGAGGAGATAATGGGGCTGTTCGTTTTAAATTTTAAATTTCTTCCAGACAGCTGTCACTGGGGAAGGAACAGTGAGTTTGCAGCCACTGGAGGGGGCGGCAGGGGCGGGCCTTGGCGGCCCCTGCTCTCTGGAGCTGCAGCCTGCTCCTTCTTCTGAAGTGACACTGGTGTGGCAGGGGGACCCAGCCTCCGGCAGTTGGCACACCTTTTCCCTTCCTCTGCACTGCCTCACTTCCCAAAGCCGTCTGGGGGCCGGTCAGCGGTGTGCATCCCACATCTCAGACTGGGGTCAGGGTGGTCACCAGTCACACAGCCTGTAAGCAGAAGAGCAAAGATCCAGACCCAGGCTGAGCCCCAACCTTCTCCCAAGCTTCTCCCACCGCCTTCTCAGGGGACAGGAGGGTCTACCTGACTGCCTAAGCTTGGTCTCCCCCAAGCCATCCAGGTACCAAGCCCCTCCTGCTGAGTCTGGACTCAGCCTTAATTTCTAAACTTGTCCTTGAGGGCCGTCCCCAGCCTGGCCCCATCTCTCTTCCTCTGAGTCCCCTGCAGGTACGGACTGCTTGTCATTTGCCGACTCTGGGTCTCCCTCGACTTCCAGATCTTTGATCTCTCTTCCTGTTGGCTCTACCAGGCTCCCCAACACACACACACACACACACACACACACACACACGCCTCTTCATTCAGGGACACCTTACCTAGTCCTCAAACCCAGCGCAAATGAAGCCACCTCCTCTGGGAAGCCTTCCCAGATGCCTAGTGGCCGTGTCTCTCAGTCCCAGTAGGGTTCTTAGCCTGTGCCTCCACTCTGCCCCATCCCCCAGCACTGGGTCCCCCCTCCAGGGCAGTTCCCTTTGGACAGACACCTTCTGGGTCCTCACTTGTGGTCCCCCTGCAGGCCCAGGCCCCCTTCCTTCCAGGCCGTTCAGGTTGGGAGCTGAAAGCTGTTTGCTGAGTGAGCTGCTCAGAGCTTCAGCCAGGAGGGGCCTTGGGCGATGAGCCAGGGAGCCTGCGCTGTCTCTAGGGGAGGTGGCTTCTAGGGATCCGTTTGAGATGTGGCTTCAAGGTGTCCTGGGCCAGGCTCAGCCTCCCAGGCCTGCTGCTCCCCAGGGGCTCAGCTCCCAGCTGCACGTGCCCCTGAGCATGACTGGGGTCCAGGAGCCTGAGCCAATACCAGAAACCCCTCTCCTCACATGGTGAGCCAGCAGGTGGCCGGCTGTCCCCTGGGCCAGCTCTATGCTTATTTGAAGCTTCAGACGGAGCCCAGGCCTTTCTTGTGCCCACTGTCAAGGCAGAGAGAGCCTCGGGGCCCTGGTTCCCTCGAGGCCTGCCTCCCCTGGGCAGCCTCCCCTCCCTTGCTTCCACTTTCACCTTAGCCATTGATTGACAGGCTGTGTGACTCTGGGTAAGTTATGCCTCCTCTCTGGGCCTGGGCTGTACCGTCTGTAAAATGGGAGCAGCAAAATCTGCGTCCTCCTCCCTTTAGGACTGAGTGAAATATGGGGTGTTGTGCAAACTGTAAAGCACTGTGCACCCATGAAGAGGTTGGTTCTCAAAGCACCTGGACCCCTTTCCCAGGCTGTCAGGACCCTAATCTCTTCTCTGCACCCCAGCTCCCACCACAAGGGCCTCTGTCACAGGTCCCTTCTTCTAGAATATTCCAGTGCCCACCCCGGGGTACCAGTTGGGCTCAGCCCTTCATCTCTCACTTCTTAGTCACAACCACCCTGGAAGTTGGGTGGCAGAGGTGCCCATCACCCAGGACAGACGAGGACACGAGGCGCTGGAGCTGGGAGCTGAGCCCGGGCACTCGGGCAGCAGAGGGCGGCCTCTGGGAAGAGCAAGGAGGGAGGTTCAGCCAGAGTGACGGCATCCTTCCCCGGGGCAGGGCTCCGCTCGGGTGTGTGGCTCTCAGGGCACGTCCACACCCCTGGGTCCCGGGACCACCTCGGGCCACTCCGTCTGTCTGGCCTCTTCTTCTCATTTTCTGGGTGACCTAGGACACGTTGCTGACCTCAGCGTCAGGACCGTCCTTTCACCGGGCAGAAGGAGGGGCCCCCAGGCTCCGGAGCACAAGGGTGCGGCAAAGTCTGCAGGAGTTGGAGTTACTTGGATGAAAGGATCTACAACTAGACATGGTCCTTCCAGCCTGGAGGGAGGAAGTTACCAGAAACTGTCTCCTCCCTAGGGAGGTGAGGGCTGGTTTCCACAGTCCCTAAGCCTCCCCGCAATGAGGTTGACCTGCAGCCCATCCCAGACAGTGTCTCTTGATGTTTTCAAAACTTCAAAAAAACATCCCAGAAAGAAAGAAACAAATTCTCATGGGGAAGTTTTTCCTGATGTCTAACCTTAACTCCTGCTGTATTTAATCCACTTGGTGGCTATTTATGGAGAACATACTTGGTGCAAGGAGGCTGTGCCTCAGGAGGCTTAGAGTCCCAGAAGCAAACCCAGAAGCCAGACTTTATCATACCACAGGCGGTGGGACTCAGCATGACCACTGGGCCTCATCCCTCATGTTTCCTGGGGCTTGGGATGGGGCCACGTTTGGGGTGAGGGAGAGGGAGAGGGGAGAGGAGACTCCTGGGGCTCCCCTGTCCTGCTGCTCCGGAGCTCACTGTGCAGCCCTGTGTGGCCGGTGGGCAGCCCCGGGCAGGCAGAGGCCGCAGTGGAGAAGCTTGGTGGAGAGGGCTCAGGTGCAGGGGAGGGTCACCAGGGCTGACACTAGCCGAGCCTCCGGTGCCCTGGGGTGGTCTCAGTGCCCTGGACGGCTTTGCCTTGGGGGAGTCCTTGTGTTGGAGTTGGGGGAGGGGGAGCCGGCAGGGAGATGGTCACTGTGGTCTCTGTGGTGGGGCCTGGGCCAGGGCAGGACCTGGGGGTGGGGCAGTGGTCGAGGGGGCAGCAGAGGCAGGGGACAGAGCTGGGTGACTGACTGGATGTGGGTGAGGGGGCCCAGGGAGGTGCTAGCTTTGGAGGACAGCTGGTGGGTTGGTGCCATCCTCCTGCTGGGGTGGACAGACCCTGGTGTGGGCTTCAGTGGGCGTGAGGCCCAGGCAGGCCACCTGGGAGGCCAGGAGCTGTGTGTTTGGGGAGAGTGGACAGGCCATTATAGGAAACCTCTGGGGGCAGACCCCAGCAGACCAGAGCCGAGCGCCCCCTGGGGAGCCAGAGAGCCTGGGGGCTTCGCGCCTCCAGGAGGGGCGACGTCTGCAGCTGCTTCCTTCTGGACACCGTAAGCCCCTCTTCCTGGGACCCTCCCAGTGCTGTGGCTCCAGATGCCCCTCAGAATGGTCTCCATTGAAGAGGCTCTGGCAGGACAGGGGCACCTGCTCAGGTCACACAGGAGGCCAATCTCTTCCTACATTTGGGGGACTCCAGAATTGGAACAGAAACACCCGCCCTTTCCCAAGGGCTTCTGCCAGGGCCTGGGGCTCATAATTCAGGTGGAGGAAGAACCCCCGGGCTCTGGGCTGGGGCAGGGGCTGTGCGGCTCCCTCAGGGCTCCAGAGCACCCAGGCTCCTGGTTCTTCCAGTCCACGGCCCCTGGATATCCTCCTGGGATGAACAGCTTCCTGCCTGGCTGGGGCTCCGGGGAGAGGCAGTGGGGCGCAGAGGCTCACGTAGGCTCTGACCTCGCCTGCCCCCTGGAGGGGGACCTTCTTCTGTGACTTCATCCAAGGAGATAGGCTCGGGCCACTCAGGGGACTGTGCCACCCACCTTCCTCAGAATCAAGGCAGAAGGGCAGCGTGAGGGCGGAGCTCCTCCCCCTCAGCCCTCTTATCCTTCCCCAGAGCTCCACTGGGGACTGGTGACACCGAGTAGATAGCCTGAGCAGGTGGCACCTAACTGGGGCACCTCCTGCCTCTCTCCCAGCCCAAGTCCATCTTGTCCTCTGTGGGCTAAGGTTTTCCAAGCAGCCATGGACCCTGGGCTGGCACTGGGGGTCACTCAAGGAACAAAGCTGTGTCCCCCGCAGTTGGTAGCTCACATGGGCAGTTAGTGGCTGAAGTGGACCTTGAACCTGGGTCTCCCTTCCTGGGCTCCGGGAGGCTGGCCTCAAGGCTGCCACCTGGGATGCCTCGTTCAGGGGAAGTGGGGCCCCTCCCCCTCGCGCCATCCTCTGGGGTCCCTGGCTCTGTGGTGGCCAAAGGCTGATCAGTGAGCCGCAGCCCAAGGCCCCCTCGCCGGCTCCTCGCTGTCTCAGGCAGATTTCTTTGCGAGGCACGTAAACCACAGCCTATAAAAGCGAATAGCACTTCATCTTTAAGGTTGATCTCTGAAGACTAATTCTCCTCTGCCAAGTGCCCTGCTTCGTCTCCTGGCTGCGATGTCCCTGCCTCCAGGGTCCCCAAGCCTGCGAGAGCCCCTGCCCTCCTTGGTGGCCTCTGTCTTCCCAGGGAGAGCTGGGGGTGGAGAGGAGGGTGCCCGGTCGGTCGGGCTGGTGTCCTGGACGCCCCGTGGGGGGGTGGCTGGCTGCTCTGCAGAGCACCCCCACCACGCCAGCCAGGGACCTGGACGCTGCACAGTCCAAGGATGCAGCGCAGAGATGCTCGGGGCAAGGTGTCTCCCGGCGGACGCTGGAACACGCAAGGCTGGGACTTACTTGCTGACGCGGGGCTTTGTCTCCGGAGCCCCAGCCGGAGCTCCTTAAGAGGAGGAAAGACCCGGGAGGATGCTGGGGAGTGGTCCTGGCGCATCTGCCCACCGCGAGCCGCCCAGCCTGCAGAGGCTGCCTCTACTGCTTGTCCCCACGTGGCTTTGGGCTTGGGTCCTTGCTCTCTGAGCCTCAGTTTCCCGTAGGCAAGGTGAGCTGGACCCTGCTGTTCACTGCAGGAGGTTGCTTGGAGCTGGGGGGAGCACGCGGGTGCCCATGGAGTGACCGATCGTGCCAAGCCTGTCTCTCTGTGAGCCGCTGGGGCCTGGGCCGGCCCAGAGGTCACCTTCATTCTGTGCCGCATCATCAGAGGTGGGCACAGGGTCAGAAGTGGCCCTGCCTCAGGATCCGGGGCTCAGTGGGGAGGCATGAGCCTCTGCCGACCATGCACGGCAGGTCCCAGCAGACCCTCGCCTCCTCCCCAGTCCAGCATCGTCCTGCAGACATGGCCTAGGCCATCTGCTCTTCCTTCCTTCTGTCCATCCATCCGTCTGTCCGTCCATCAATATCCAGCAGTCAAGACAGTCTGTGCCCGGCAGTGAGCAGGTCCTCGCCTGTGCTGGGACTCACCGTCCAGGGCATCCGCCAGCCCTGAGTCCCCAGAAACGCCGTCCACGGCTTCCATCACCTGCCCACGTGGCTCAGCGCCCCAGGGAGGTTATGAATCACAGTCCCTGGGACACGAGCTCCCCACCCGGGGTCTGACCTCCCCACCCTCGTGTCCTCAGGGAGCCTGGCTCCTAGGGAGACCCAGAGAATGTTGCATGGGGGATCTAATGACCTTCTGTCTCAACCAGCACCATCATGGGGAACGGGGAGAAGCCCCCAAGCTCAGGGAAGGAGGGAAATCCAGGAAGGCTTCCTGGAGGAGATGACCCCGCTGGGGCCTGAGGAGGAAAGCCAGTTGGGCCACCAGGAAAGGGAGTAAGGCGAGCAGCTGTGCCCGGCCCAGGAGCAGCCCGTGCGGAGCCGGGGGAGCTGGGGTGGAGTCTGGCTGGAAAAGATTGTCCGGGTGTGGGGGACCCGGCATCATGACCAGAGAGACAGTCCAAGGACCTCTGTCCCTCATCTTGACAAAAAACCAGACCCTTCCTCAGGGTCCCCAGGTCTGCCTGCCCCTCCTCACCTGTCCTCTTCTTATTAGCATGTGAATTTACAGAAAGGCAGCTGGTGCCTCCCGACGCTTTCTCAGTAGTAAGACCTGACGGATTGTCTCCCCAAGGCAGCCAGAGCGCTGTCAGTTACAGTGCAAGACGCCCCTGCAACGTCAGAGATGCTACAATGTGGAGAGAGAGAGAGAGAGAGAGAGAGAGAGAAGGGGGGGTGCCCCTCAGGCATCCAGAGCCACAGAAATAAAACCACCAACAGACACTGGCGCACGTTGATCGCGGGATAATAAAAGCTGCTAATATTTATCGCAGAAACACAGGGGCCAGGCACAGCTCCAAGTGCTTTTGTATACTAACTCATTTAAAGAAGCATCTCAGATTCAGCAAGTTGGAAATGTGTGTCATGACGTTGAGGAGACTCAGTGGTAGGGGGTCCCTGGCCCTGGGGGAAAGCAGGAGGCTTGGGATCCAACTGAAGCTCTGTTCCTAATTTGCTGTGTCACTCTGGGAAAGCCCCTTGCCCTCTCGGGGCCTCTTTTCCTTTGTGTAAAATGTCCAGTAGCTGCCAGCGGTTCACCCCGTGAATCTGCCCCATAAGCACTTGCTGCTGTGAGCCACGCCCGCCCTTAACTGCAAGCTGCACTTTGGCTGGGGCTGCTTTGGTCATTAGGCCCCGCCCAGAGGGCCCGGTCCTCTGACCTGTCCCCTGCCTTCCCTGCCTCCATTCATCCCGTTCTGGGAGTCACAGCCTCAGTCTTTAAGGCAGGGACCTTCCCCAGTGGCCTTCGGGCTGTTTGGCATTTGTCCTGCCAGGGCCCTGCCCTGTGAAGAGGGCCAGCCCAGGGGAGAGGAGAGGAGATGTTAGGCAGCCACTCTGTGCCCAGCAGGTAGAGACCAGCCACCGTAGAACAGACAAGGGATCCGCGGGACCTTTGGTGACTGGCATCCACTACCCCAGGGCAGTGACAGCATGTCCATTTTAGCATGACCCACGTCACCATTCAGACTCTCTCCCTGGGTCAGCAGAGCAGGTGCCCACATACAGAGAGACGCGAGCCACTATTGCTGCATTTTTACAGGTGAGGAAACTGAGGCTCAGAGAGGTGAGGTCCCTCTGCAGAGGTCACACAGGAACCTGAGCCCAGGCCTGCGGGCGGCAGAGTGGGGATGTGCCTCAGCCCCCACTGGACCCGCGGGGCTCTGTGGGATCCAGGTGGCTGCACGTGAAGGGGACCGGGGGCCGCTGTGCTGCACTGTGGCAGGTGGCAGGTGGGGCAGGGGGTCAGAGGGAAGGCAGAGTGCACTTCTCCCTGTCCTGGCTGCCCTCTGGGCCCTGGCTCCCTCCACCTTTCTAGTTCTCTTGCTGCCCGCGCCCCCAGCACCCCCGAGTCCTCACTGGGCAGAGCCGGAGGCCGGGGTCTGCCCCTGACGCTTGCCCCCCTCTCTCCTGTCCGTCTGTCTGTCTGTCCATGCATCCTGGGCTGGCCTGCAGCGGCCGAGCTGTGGCTACGTGCTGTGCACCGTGCTGCTGTCCCTGGCCGTGCTGCTGGCTGTGGCCGTCACCAGCGCAGTGCTCTTCCTGAACCACGTGCACGCCCCGGGCACGGCGCCCCCACCCATCGTCAGCACGGGACCGGCCGGGGCCAACAGTGCCCTGGTCACCGTGGAGAGGGCCGACAGCTCCCGCCTCAGCATCCTCATCGACCCACGTTGCCCTGACCTTGCGGACGGCTTTGCCCGGCTGGAGGGTGCCCAGGCCTCGGTGCTGCGGGCGCTGACTGAGCACCAGGCCCGGCCACAGCTGGCGGACACCCAGGAGCAGGAGCTGCTGGACACCCTGGCCGACCAGCTGCCCCGACTGCTGGCCAGGGCCTCGGAGCTGCAGGCCGAGTGCACGGGGCTGCGCAAGGGGCACGGCCTGCTGGGCCAGGGGCTCAGCTCCCTGCAGCATGAGCAGGGCCGCCTCATCCAGGTAAGGGGTGGGGCTGTGCCTCGGGCCTCGCAGAGGTGGGGGCTGCTGACACCACGCGCTGCCCTTGGACTGGCGCCTGCAGCCCAGGCCTCACTTCAGCCCCGACCAGGGGCCGTGGCCGTTGCCGTCTGCGGAGAGCATGAGGCCAGAGGCAAAGTCTCGCCCACAGCCACCAGCTCCTGGCTACCAGGGTCCAGACCCTGTCTGTCCTGCACATTCTCCTGGTGACCCTGGGACAGCCAAGGGTCACGCTTGGGGCCCTCCAAGAGGCAGGGTGATGCTGGCAAGGCTGGGCACCATCCTGTCATAGCAAAGTGAGGCTCAGAGGGGTGCGACGTGCTCAAGGCTGTGTGGTTGGATAGTGCCCGAGGTGGGGTCAGAGAGCTGCACCCTGTCCCCAGAGTCCCCCCCATACACCGCCCACAGCCTTCCAGGGATGCAGACCCTCAGTCTGTCCCCACCCCGCCCTTCCCTGCCCCTGAGTCAGGTTCCTGCAGGCACCAGCGGGGCTGGATGAAGGATTGCTGGCATCCCTGTGGTGACAGCCCCAAGGCACTGGCCAGAAGGTGCCCCTTTATGGGGTCAGGGACTTTGGACTGTCTAGCTGCCTCTACCACTTTCCACAACAAAAACTGAGGCCCAGAGAGGGGCGGGGGGAGTGGTGGTGGTGTCCTGGTATTGTGCCTGGAATTCAGCCACCGGCTACCTGCTCAGACTCCAGCCCTGAGCCCTGTCACCCCTGTGACTCCCCAGGGGCTGGAACCCAGCCCAGGCCGCCAGCAGCGCCCTAGCCTTTTCCATCCACCCCCCTTCCGGACACCAGGGATGACCAAGCACTTGGTCACTCCGTAGCTCATGAGCAATGGGCTCTTCCCTCCCTCTGAAGGCTGCAGCTGGAGAAATTACAGTCCTCATCGCCCTGTCGGGGTGACAGATGGGGCGGGCTGGGGGAAGCTTAGCTGGCCTTCCCGCCGCCCCTCCCCCCAGAGCGTCCCTGCAGGCGGGAGAGCTCCAGGCTCACCCTCCCCAGGCTCGGCCTGGTCAGCAGGGGCCTGGCCCGCCAACAACGCTCACCCTTTGGGCTGGGAGGGCCCCCCCTCCATTGCATGGACAGCTTTCCTGGGACCCTTTCCTGCCACAGCCCCCAGACGTGGTTGTCCCTCAACACTGTTGAGCTTCCCAGTCTCCAGATTCCAGAGACCTGCCTCTTTGTCTCACCCAGAGGCAGCGGCCATGGCTCTGAAGAAGCCCTCCTCTCCCTGTGCCAGACGCCCAGCTGCACAGCCCTGAGTTCTCAAAGCCCGGCCTCCGCGGGCGTTGGCAGAGGCCAGTTGGGCAGGTTCCAGACCCCAGCCCTACCCCCCAGAACCTAGCACAGGAGCAAGCGTCAGGTGTTCTCAGGCAGGGTCCCCCCAGGCCCTCTGGCTGGGCTGAGCTTCTGCCCTGAGGGTCTGAGGTGGCAGAGCTGGGGTCCGGCCTGGCCAGCTGGGGTCCTCGGGCAGGTCACATCTCTCCAGGCTGGTTTTTCTCACCTGTAAAATGGGGTAACACGTCCATGCCGAGGGACGTGAGAGCCCTCGGGGAGGCTCAGCCGTGCCAGGCCCTGTGTTAAGGGTGACCTTCAGCCCAGTACCCCACGGAGGTGGAGGGGCAGACGCAAAGGGCTTCGGGAGCTTGGTCGCCCGCAAGATGCTGGGAGCAGCCACTGGGATTCTGGCCTCTGAAGCAGCCGCCTCCTCCCGGTGCGAGCAGGGACTGACTTGCCCATTAATTCGGGGCATGTTTATGTGAACATTTTCAACTTTAATCATTTGCTGGTTGAACCGAGGTCTTCCCTGCCCGTTAGCAAGAGGGAGGGCCGCGCCTGAGTTCCTGAGCTGAGGCTGCTCCGCCTCTTGGAAGGACGAGCCACAGCACGGTGGCTCCACTGCCCAAGCCCCCGGGCTGCCCGCGTCCCTCCAAGGGGCCCGCCCAATGGCCAGTGACCCCGCTGCGCTGCTCCCCCAGGCCCAGCCCTCACCGAATCCCCTGCTTGGCGGAGGGGAAGGTGACAGGGGAACTGACAGCTTCGCTGGCTGCCTCCCGCGAGCGGGCATCATATTTTGTAAACTGCCGGCTGGTGCGTTTCTATTTTCCTTCCTCCGATGGGCTATTATCTGGCGAGTGACAGGTTCGGTGTGTGAGACCGGCCTGCTGCACGCTGCCAGCTGCCTGTAATCTGCCCATGTCCCTCCCTCCCTCCCCCTCCACGTGGTCCCACAGCCTCCTGGAAACCAGGCTGTGGAAGCAGGAGACCCCAGACCCTTCAGGCCACCGGCACCCCAGAACCCCCCAGGGAGCCACAGGGTCCTGCTGAGCTCCTGCCCTGGGCAGCAAGGGGCAGGAGGGCAGGAGTCAAAAAAAGGACACTGGTGTAGTGCTTGGGAACCCCCACCCAGAAAGACTGTCCTCATCCCCCTGTGCAGGCCAGAGAGGTCTCACTCTGCCAGGGGCCTGGCTCCCCCAGACCTTGGGTTTGTTGTACAGTGACACAGTCCTGGGGAAGTGACCTGAGGCCTGGTCCTCATGCCTGCTCCCTCACAGGGACTGCTCCTCATTCTGGGCCTCAGTTTCCCCATTTGTAACAAGGAGTTGACGACCTCAAGTCCCAGCCCTCTGCAGCACTGTGGGAGGCCCAGAGAGGTCCGCGACATCAGCCGACCGCGGAACCTCAAAGCAGCGGTCCCATAGGGGATGGGGCTTCGGAGCGGGTGTCCTTGGTCCTGGACCCAGCCCCTAGCCTGTGTCCAGGCTCCCGTCACCTCGCCAAGCCTCAGTATCCCTCTGTCAAGGGCAGATCTGTCACCCCTGCCTGGCAACCTTGCTTGGGGGCCAGAAGAGGTGGCAGGTGGGTGTCCTCCAGCCTGGGGGTGCCATGGAGCTCTGGGAGCACGCCCTGGGCCCACTGTGCTGTTTGCAGTGGCCACCAGGGCAGTTTGGCCAGGGAGGTGATGTTGGCCCCGTTTTCCATAGAAGGACCCCTACAGGGCACTTGCCGTAGCTGTGGAACTGGTCAGTGGGTGGTCAGGCTGACCCCAGCCTGGCCCTGCCACGAGCTGCCTCCACCCACACCCGGCCACCTGTACAGAAATGGCTGAAGGGCAGTCAGGCGGCAGGAACCTGCTGGGACACACTGCCTCCTCCCACCTGGGCCCCTGCCCTCGGGGACCCCAGGTCTCAGACCTGCAGCAGCCAGCAGAGCTCGGCTGACCCTCAGACACCCTGCACAGGGAGCCGGGTCGGAGCAGGCCGGGGCTCACTGGGCCAGGAGCCCACTTCTGCCTTGGGGGAGGGCCCTTCTGGCAGGTTTCTGGCGCGCTGTGTGCCCGTGACCCTGCGGGGTCCCTGCGGGGTCTCTGTGCCCTCCAGTGAGCCCCCGTGCTCTGCAGCTTCTCTCCGAGAGCCAAGGCCACCTGGCTCACCTGGTGAACTCTGTCAGCGACGTCCTGGATGCCCTGCAGAGGGACCGAGGGCTGAGCCGGCCCCGAGTCAAGGCCGACCTCCAGAGGGCTCCTTCCAGGGGCGCCCGGCCCCGGGGCTGCGCCAACGGTGAGTGGACGGGGGATGCCTCCCAGGTGACTCATGGGTCCTGCCCTGGCGAGCAGGGAGAGCCAGGGCCCCACCGTGCCCTGTCCTTGGCCACCCACCTCACGGCTCTGGTAGACAAGGGAACACTCCGGCTGGGGACCCAGGATTTCCTGTGGCTGAGCAGCTGCGAGCACGTCACCCACACCCTCCCGTCGAGCTCTCTTAACCCATTTACCAGAGAAGAAAAGTGAGGTCCAGAGAGTGTCGGAACCAAGTTCTGGCTCTAAGGCCGGTGCTCCTGACTGCACGTGGCATCGTGGGGTGGACAGACAAGTCAGAGAGAGCAGGGACTGTTTGGGTAGGAAGGGGTGGTGGGGACATGGGCCTGGGCCGTGGCCACCCTGATGGGCCTTCCCCATGGCAGGCTCTCGGCCCCGAGACTGCCTGGACGTCCTCCTCAGTGGACAACAGGACGATGGTGTTTACTCCGTCTTCCCCACCCACTACCCCGCGGGCTTCCAGGTCTACTGTGACATGCGCACCGACGGTGGCGGCTGGACGGTGAGTGTGCATGTGAATCTGGTGCTGTGAGCAGCTGCCTGGGACCCACCCGGCCCGGGCCGTAGGCCCAGCCTGACCCCCACCCCCACCTGGACCCGGAAAGGGGGCCCGTGCCCCGAGGGAGCGGCAGCAGACAGGAGCAACCTCGTGCGTCCTTGTTCTGGAGGTGTGCTGGGTCCCGGGATGAAACACGGCTCTGGAGCCGCTGGGTGGTGGACCTCGAGGGCCGCGGCGTGGGCGCTGGACTTCCTGAGCTATCCACCGTGCGGTGTGTGCAGGGCAAAGGGGGGACGTGAGGCGGATGGCTTCCTGGCGAGGAGCCGTCGGATTCCTGCAGCTCCTGGTTCCTGCCTGGTTGGGTCATGGGAGCAATGGGATGTCCCAACCAAGGGACAGGGATGGGACAGTTACCAGTGCCTCTGAAGTTCCTCTGGGAGAAGGGGTGCAGGAGACAGAGGCTCAGGTTTGATGACCACAGGGCGCCTCCAGACCCGCCAGCCGGACGCTCCTTCAGGCAGGGCCTGGTGCTCTGTCTGCAGGGGGCCAAGGGAAACTGGCTCGTGGTCCTGCGGGACTGAGGTCACCAGGTCTCTGTCTTGGTGGCCACTGTTCGGGAAAACAGGAGACCAAAGGGAAAGGCCTGGTGGGCTTCGCTCCAGTGACAAGACTTGTAGACCCTGAAATTTGAATTTCAAAAAATGCTCACATATTCCTCCCCAAGTGTTATTCAGAGGACATTTTAAAATTCTTCTTTTGATTTTTAAAAAAATCATTTAAAAAGTTCAAAATCCTTCTCGGCTTGCTGTCCAGGAGCGGGCAGCGCCAGGAGCCGTGCTGCAGGCCTGGTCGAGCTGGCCACTCTCGACCGTGGGAAGTGAGTTTCCGTCCCAACCCTGAACCCCAGCCCCTTCGCAGGCACCACTGGCCATTGCTTGATTTTGTGCAAATTTGAAAAATGCACGTCCCTTCCTTTATGAGGACGCCCTGTCTCCTCCCACCTGAGCCCCTGGGCGCTAGGCTTGGTGAGTTTGCCCTGTTGGCCAGATGCCCTTGAGCAGTGAACAACTTGAACCACCCTCCCCACATGCCGCCCTGAAAAATCGCTCACCCTTCCCTCACACGCTGACTGTGACTGGGACATCACTCAGCCACGGAGAGCAGGCTCCTTAGGGCTTCTCAACGTCACATTTAATTGCAATTCAACAGACACTTTTGAGTACCTGCTCTATGCTGGTCCTGGGGAAGCACGGAGATGAGGAAGGCTTTGTCCTCCCAAGAAGGCTGGAGTCTCGGGGCTCGGGAAGAGTCCCGCAGCAAAGGCTGGGTGCCCTGAGCCAGCTTCTACAGGAGGGGCTTTTCTGATCGCCTTACGGGTGGGCGGGGCTGCTCAGTGTGGGAAGGAAGAGAAGGTGCCCCAGGAAGAGGGTGGCCTGGCGGGCTGGAGCCAGGAAGCGCGGGGCCCACCCAGGGCACAGGGACTCAGCTGGCACCCGAGGCTGGAGAGGCGCGGCTACGGTGGTTGATGTCCTAGTCTGTGGGCTTGAGACAGACACTGGGGAGCTATTGAGGGTGGTGGAGAGAAGAAAGACGGGGTGAGAATTGTGCTTCAAGGCAGGGGTGCAGCTGGATGGTAGAGCATTTACCTACTATGCGCTAGGCCCTGGGCTCCAGCCCAGCACTGCAAATAAAGAGAAAGGAATTGTGTTTCATGTGCCCAAACCTGGCTGTGGGCATCACTGGCGAGAGCGGGAAGAGAGAGGGGAAGAGGTGCTTCATACAGGCCTAGGTGGAGCCCCTTTGCCAGAGAGGCAGAGGTGCATGAAGGTTGCTTGCTCCGTCCGTCATCCAAGGACAGACCTGGGCTTGGCTTTCAGTCCTGCTGTGTGATCTTGGGCAAGTTACTTAAGTTCTCTGAGCTTCTGTTTCCTCCTGCATCACTTAGACCTTTGAAAGGCAAGCCCCAGGAAGGGACTGACCTAGGCAGAAAAGGAGCGTGCTGGAGGGAGACGGGAGGCCAGAGGAACCCGCACAGGGCCACTCAGCCAGCAAGACTCCCACGCCAGGGGGGTTGGCCTGGTGAGGACCCCATCCCCCAGGGCCGCCAGGGAGTGCTGGATGCGCAAGGCCGGGGGCATCCTCAGTCTTTCTCCGGAGGCCGTTCTCACAGCAGTGATTCCAAGCCTGCGAGGGCCCCGAGGGGCCTGTGCCTGGCCCTGCCGAGCCTGGAAGGATGAGGAAGGACAGCCCAGAGGTCCAGGTGAGCTTCCTGGAGCACCAGGTGTGCCCGGAGCACCTTGCACACGGCCTGGAAGCCGTTCGGTCCTCTCCGTGACCGTGAGCCTTGCCCAGGGCCAGGCACTGGCCACCTGCCCCTCACTCTCCACCAGGAGGGCATCTGCAGCAGTCCAGGGGACAGGGATGGGCACCTGATGCCGGGGGAGATGGATCTCAGCTGCTTCCAGGGAGCCCGGGTGGACGCTCTCCTGGTCCCCGACCTTGGACTTGGACACGGTCTCCGGGCAGAGCACCTCTGTCCCTCCCAAGGAGCTTGGCTCCGACTATTTTCGGCGTATTGATGTCCAGGTGACAAGTGTCCAGGGAAGAGTTTAACATCGCATGAAACAAGTGACCTGGAAGCAGAGCTCAGGGAGGCCTGTGGGCAGCGTCCGCGGGAGGGGAGGGGAGGCCAGTGCGGGTCAGCTTTGAAAGGGGTCAGCAGAGGTGCGGCGTGGGGAGCGGCCAGGAAAGAGTCTGCCATGAGAGCAGAGAATCCCCCCAGACCCCGCCGCAGCCGCATCTCCACTCGTCTACAAGCAGAGAGCTCTGAAGGTATGGCCCCGTGTCTGGGTTAAAAGCTCTTCTGCCTTCGTAACTGTCAGATCTCGAGTTATGGCGTTTGCTTCTGGGAACCCCTCTGCAGGCAGAACGGAGAGGGGCTGGGCCCAGAAATCAGAGTTAAGGGTTAGGACAAGCTTGACGGCGCCTGAGGTGCTGTGTGGCTTGCACTTGACGAGGCTGATCAGCTCTGGGCCCGTGGTTCCTACGGCCTGGGATTCAGGGGCCTGAGAGGCGAGTGCCGGAGCAGCAGCGTCCTGCTCTGCCCTGTGGCGCCCACCCAGCCTCCACACCTGGATGGGGCTGTGGGAGCGAGGCTGGGACCCGCCGAGAGGTGTCTGCGTGGCCAGGAGACGTTGATGTCCATTTGAGTTTCTGTCAGGAGCGATCTGTCCCAGGCACATCAGGATATCTGTAGGACGGCCTCCCTGCCACAAGGAATCTTTTGGAAGCTCAATTGCTGTTTAGAGGGCTCAGGCCACTGCCTCTGCAGACCCTCGTCCCATCCGTCCTCATCAGGCCTCACGTCCTGGCTGCCTGGCCACCAGTGCCAGCACTGGACACTCCTCCCTGGAGGACAGACACCTGGAGCTGTGTGCCTGGGACCAGGCTGGACTTTCCAACCATAGCCTAGGAGCAGGCGGGGACGGAGCGTGGCCTGAGGGACACTACTGTCCACATGCCACTGCCCACCTGGCATTGACAATATGCCTGTTAGTCCCTGAGGCCGGCAGGACAGCCCCCCAGCAGGCCTGGCCACCTGAGGGCTAACCAGGGAGTGACAGTGGCGGTGACTGTCCCTCGGTGGGCCTCGTTCATTCCTGTGTTTAAACACTGAGCACCAAGAACGTGCCAGGCGCAGAGACCAGCAGGGAGTAAGAAAGGGAGGAGCCCTGGCCTGGGGGGAGGTGGACAAGGCAGCTGACCTGTCGGAGCTGAGGGGAGCCCCAAACCCAGGCTGGAGAGCTGTGGCTGGGAACAAGGTGGGGCTCCGTGGGGAGAAGACGGGGTTTGTTCTGGGGCCAGACGGTTCTGTGTGGCTGGTGCATCTTCATAAGGGGGCTTGGGCCAGGGTCGGGTGGGAGGCGAGTAGGTAGGGCCAGGATTGACGCTGGGCACTTGGAGGGCTGGGCACCTCTCCTGAGGGCGGAGCCAGCCCGGGGCCGCAGGATTCCACGGGAGGAGGGCCCGAGGGTGAGGCGCAGGGTGCTGGCAGGTGTGCCCAGCCGTGCCGGAGCCTGGGTACCCAGCCCCGAGCTCACTGCAGATAATGGGAGCTGCCTGGTGCCTGCAAGGCCATTGCTGGTTCCTTGGGGTCGAGGAGGACATGGAGCGGATGGGCAGATGCTTCAAGGTGGCCTTTGGGTTTACGTGGCTGCAGGCTGTGGCTGGGCCTCTCTCCACAGGAGTCCCTTCAAGGCCCCTCCTGAGCGGGACGCTCACCTGCAGGAGAAAAGGCGGAGGAAGACAGGGGAGGGAGGAAGGGGTTCCGCTGCCTGTGGACCTGCAGGCTTCCTCCCGGCCCAGCCTGGGCCCGTCCTGGGCAGGTCTCTGAGCTCCTTCAGGCACTCAGGGGTGAGCTCCGTGGACACTGAGCGCACCCTCTGGTGGCCCCTGCACCCCTTAAGACTTGCAGATGAGGGGCAGCCAGTGCCTCTTGCAGCGCGACCGACCCCTCCAAGCCTCTTTCCTCACCTGCTGAATGGGCACCGTAGACAGCTGCTGCCTGAGCAGCTGCTCCTGGAGCTGCAGGGAGGGGACCTGAAGAGGGAGGAGGGCCCCTGCTGCCCTGCCTCTCTGGGCCGCACAGCCGGCCCCCACTCACTCTGCTGTCCGGGGCAGTGCTGGCACCCGGGCCTAATTGCCAAACCCTGTCTTCATGATCACCGAGGTCGGTCCAGCTCAGCACCTCCTGCAGCAGAGGGTTGATTGGGCTCTGCACCCGCCCCTGGCTTGGATCCTCGCACAGCCCCCCACAGCCCCCCACGCCCCCCACCACACACACCAGGGACTGTGCGGCTCACGCCCCGACCTGCTCAGCAGCCGCTCCTCCAGGCGTTTCCATCATGGGTCACCGGTTCAGATGTGCCTCTAATTGGCTCTGCTGTGAGAGGAACCCCCTCCCCACAGCCGCATTCCTCCACCGGAGCTCGGAGCTCCGCTGGCGGGAGGGGAATCCTGCTCGCCCCTGGAGGACTTCAAAGGCTCCTGGCAGCAGGATCGGGCTCAAGGAGAGATGAAAAGCTTCCAGGGGCTCCCCAGCTAGCACCGGGCTGCAGGCTGGCCCTGTGAGGGGAGGCTGGCTGCAGGGACCAGGCAGGATGGGACCTGCCTCTGGGGCAGCAGCTGTGGCATCCCCCTTGCCCCAGAGGACAGGATCTTGCTGTGAGGTCAGTGGGCTGCCATGTCCCCTGCCGCCCAGCCCACGTGCTGCTCTGGGGAGGAGTCCTTGGAGCTCACGTTACTAATGACCGAGGTGACAGTGCCAACACCCTCGTGCTCCCTGGCTGATCTGAGTGGAGGAAGCTTGCAGCCTCCAACCCGTGAAGCCTGGATTTTTCAAACTTCTAACGCAAATGGGATGGCGCACGTGAAGCGCCTAGCGCAGGCCCCGAGGCGGCTCGCGTTTGATAAATGGCAGCTCTGAGCCGTGTTTTGCCAGACACTGGCAGGCACTGCTGCCAAGCCCGGGAAGGGTGGCCGGGTGCCAGGCCCGGGGGTGCCACTTCCAGTCCAAAACAAAGAGTGGGCCCCATTTCCTCCTGGGCACGTACCTGGCTCCACAGGGAGGCAGCCGCGTTGGCTAGACCTACTGTGTGCCGCCTGTTTGCAGGTCTGCTTTTTGCATTTTCTCCACAACCCTGCAGGGGAGGAAGGGCTTGCAGAGGGGGACTCAGGCTTGGGACGGTTCCAGGACTTGTCTAAAGCCGTGCGGCCGCAGGAACGTGGGCAGAGCCTCAGGCCTGCTTTAACTCACACGGCCAAGTCCATTTTCCCTTAGGGATAGGAACCAGCGTCTCCCATTGCAGCCTCACTGTAGTCTGGAAAAATCCCAGACACTGCCTCCTGGGGACCCTTCTAGGCACAGAGACCACCCTGCCCAGTCTCAAGTGGCTTGGACCCACCTACCCCAGCCCCCGCCACAGTTCCTCAGGCCACCTGGCAAGGTCCAGCCAAGCTCCTCCTCCGTGGAAGTCCTCCCAGACCACACCTGCCCCGGCAGAGGGCTCCACGCCCACTCTGAGCCCCCAGCAAGCCCTGTGGTGACTGTTGTCAGGAATGCTGGGTCCTGGCTCTCTGGCCCCGTCTGAATCCCAGCTGTACGGGGGAACCTAGGCAGGCACAGGGACCAGAGGAACGTGCAGGCGGGGCGAAGCTGGGCCCTGACTGTCCCCCATGCAGCAGCTGAGGGCCAGACTCGTCCTGTGAGCGGAGCGGGTGTGGGGCCCAGCAGGAGAGAAGCCAGACTTGGCCTGTCCACCAGAGTCTGGGTAGACCTCGGGCCCCTGGTGCCAGCCCAGTGTGCTTCCTGGACTGAGAGGTGGCTCAGAGGCCGAAGGCTCAGTGTCCACCCAACCAGGCGAGGGCACCCTTTCCCCTCTGTGCATTGTCATCCTCTGCTCTGGCCTCCTGAGCCCTGGGTCTCTAACCAGGAGCACAACACCTCCCCTCAGGGCTGCGGCGGGACAGGCCGTGGCCGTCCTCTGAGGCACTGGCCTGGTGCTAAGGTGGCCATGGAGCCCAGACCGTGTGTCTGGGGGGGAGCTCCCTGCACTGGCACCAGGGCAGATGTGCAGTGGGGTGCAGGGTCCGTGTGCTGAGGTGGCCCTGCTGCGGCTGGACCCACCCCGCCAGCGTGCGGCTGGGGAGGCTCAGGGGCATCTCTGCGTCCCTTGGCCTGGCTGACGAGCAGCGCGGCTGCTGCTCCCTTTGAAATGGCACAGCACCATCTGCAGGGCCATGTGGGCCGAGCGCTCCCTTGGCAGAGCCCCCCTGGCGGCACATCCAAGGCGTTGAGCGGCTGGCTTTTGAGAATCCGCACCAAGAAAACACTCTGTGTGTCTTCCCACTCGTGGCTCTGTCCCAGGAGGCTGAGCGGCAGCCGTGTTTCTGCAACAGTCACTTTCCAGCCGGAACCCAGAGAAGCCCAGGAGCTGGACCAGCGACTGCTTCAGCCTCCAGACTAACCAGCCTGACCCCCTTCCCTGCCTTGGCCCTCCCACGTCGGCCCCCAGAATCCCGCACAGGCTCTCGCCTGAGCACGGGGAGGTGGACACCCCACTTCTGACCTGCTTCCCTGGGGTGTCTTCCTGTAGTTGGAGTCTCCCCTCCTGCAAAGTCCAGCTGGTGTCCAGAAGTCTGCAGCCGCAGCGGCAGCGGGCCGTGGTCCGCAGAGGCAGACAAAGGTTCCCACACGCCTGGGCCCGGGGGCCATCTGACAACCTGGGGCTGCTTGTGGCCCTAGGGACTCCTCAGGCCACCTCGCACTGCAGTGGGCTCCAGGCCACTTGGTGTTGGAGCCAGTGAGTGAGGCCCGCCCGCGGCAGAGGCCGGCAGTCCCCAGCAGAGCTTCCCAACGTGCAGGTTCTGACCCAGGGCAGCGTGAGAGCGACTTTGATGGGTGGCGACCAGACGGAGAGGCACAGAGCAGAACCCAAGAGCAGTCATCAGGTGCACGGGGTGAATGCCGGTTCAGGAAGCATCCGCCTCTGACAGAAGCGTGTGTGAGGGACAAGCTGCATCTCTCTGGGTCAAAAAGTCACTTCTCCAAAACCGTGTCACGGATGGACGTGTCTCGGCCCCTCAGGGAGGGTCTGCCTGCGTCATAGATGTGTCTCTAAGTTGGTGTCGAGCTGACCACTTTGACAGGAACGTGAGCCGTTCTCTCCAGCATCCTCCATGGGGTGGAGGCAGAAAGCGGGGGCTGTGCTGGCTCCAGCTGATGGCACCCGGGGGGGAGGGCCCAGGAGGTGGTGGCCCAGGAGGTGGGACCAGGAGGTGGTGACCCAGGAGGTGGTGTGGCCCAGGAGGTGGTGTGGCCCAGGAGGTGGTGGCCCAGGAGGTGGGACCAGGAGGTGGTGGGACCAGGAGGTGGGACCAGGAGGTGGGGCCCAGGAGGTGGGACCAGGAGGTGGTGGGACCAGGAGGTGGGACCAGGAGGTGGTATGGCTCAGGAGGTGGTGTGGCCCAGGAGGTGGTAGCCCAGGAGGTGGGACCAGGAGGTGGGACCCAGGAGGTGGTGGCCCAGGAGGTGGTGTGGCCCAGGAGGTGGGACCAGGAGGTGGTGGCCCAGGAGGTGGTGGGACCAGGAGATGGGCCCAGGAGGTGGGCTCAGGAGGTGGGCCCAGGAGGTGGGACCCAGGAGGTGGTGGGACCAGGAGGTGGTGGCCCAGGAGGTGGTGGGACCAGGAGATGGGCCCAGGAGGTGGGCTCAGGAGGTGGGACCCAGGAGGTGGGACCCAGGAGGTGGTGTGGCCCAGGAGGTGGTGGGACCAGGAGGTGGGCCCAGGAGGTGGTGGGGCCACACCCATGACCAGCACCCAGTTCAGAGGGCAGGGGGAAGGGGCTGAGGACAGCTCTTGGCACCAGAGGCTTGGGCCAGGCGGAGCCCCGGCCAGTGCTGCCAGGTGGGAGTGGACGTGATGGTGGACACCTGCTTCAGGCCTTGGCCTCAGGGGCGCAGGTTCAGCCTGTCTCTGGGCTGCGGCCATGAGGCGTGGGGGACATTGCCTGCTCTGCCATGCCTGGCCACCGAGACAGGAGTGTCCCAGCTTCTGTCTGCTGTGACAGGGGCAGGGGGAGGGACATGGAGCCCCAGGTGGGGCTGGGGTAGGGATCTGGTGAACAACGTGGATCTGGGGAGAAGGACTCAGGAGAAGGGCCCTGCTGGCCCCAGCGCCCGGCACTGCCCTGTCTCCACCCCTTCAGTGGGACTCGGGGAGCCCCGACCAGGAGCCCTGCCCTCTGCACGTCAGCTTGCCCAGCAGAGGAGCACAGGCAGGAGGAGCGCGGGCAGGAGGAGCACAGGCAGGAGGAGCGCTGGCAGGAGGAGCACGGGCAGGAGGAGCACAGGCAGGAGGAGCACGGGCAGGAGGAGCACGGGCAGGAGGAGCACGGGCAGGAGGAGCACGGGCAGGAGGAGCACGGGCAGGAGGAGCGCGGGCAGGAGGAGCGCGGGCAGGAGGAGCGCGGGCAGGAGGAGCACAGGCAGGAGGAGCGCTGGCAGGAGGAGCACGGGCAGGAGGAGCACAGGCAGGAGGAGCGCGGGCAGGAGGAGCACGGGCAGGAGGAGCACGGGCAGGAGGAGCACGGGCAGGAGGAGCGCGGGCAGGAGGAGCACAGGCAGGAGGAGCGCGGGCAGGAGGAGCACAGGCAGGAGGAGCGCTGGCAGGAGGAGCACGGGCAGGAGGAGCACAGGCAGGAGGAGCGCTGGCAGGAGGAGCACGGGCAGGAGGAGCACAGGCAGGAGGAGCACGGGCAGGAGGAGCACGGGCAGGAGGAGCACGGGCAGGAGGAGCGCGGGCAGGAGGAGCGCGGGCAGGAGGAGCACAGGCAGGCGGTGGTGATGGTCCCTACTGTCTCGCCCCCCTGCCGTGGGGGTGGGGGCTGAGGCTCAGGAGGGAGGGACGGAGGGGGCCCTGGGGCTCGGGACTCCTCCCCACAACTGCACCCCACTGGGCAGACCTGCTCTCTTCCTGCTCCAGGATCTGGGCCACTTCTGGCCTGGGTGGGAGGTCCCCGGGCACAGACCCTGCCCCTTTGTTCTTCGGCCCCGGGGCCTGGGGGCAGGGTCCCGACCTCGTGCCCGACTCAGTCGTGTGGCTGGCACCAAACCTGCAGGGCGAGGGTTGATGGCCGTGCTCATGAGTGAAGGGCTCATGGCAGGCCCCGCAAGGAAGGCGGGTCAAAGGCCATATAGGGCTGGAGGCTGGAAGGATGCGGCCGGCCAGGGCAGGGGCAGCAGGAGGGAGGACAGGAGGGCCATGGCCAGGCCTGGTACTACCCAAGGCCCACCGTCCACCTGCTCACGCCAGACCTGAGCACAGCGGGTCATCTGGCGGGGGAGGGGCCTACTAGGATCTTCATTTTGAAGAGGAGGAAACGGAGGCTTGGGGCGGTGGAGGCTTGGGGCGGTGGAGGGAGTGGCTGGCCACAGCTGTCTGCAGAGCCAGGGCTCCAGACCCAGATCCTCAACCACCACGCTCCCGGCCTGGCACGTGCCGCCTTCTGTGCTGGGCGCACTGAGGGCCCAGTCACCTCTGGTGCCAGCAGGGCCCCCCCGGGGGCGCCCAGCCCCACGGCCCCTTCAGCTCGCCCCCCGGCAGAAACAGGCTCAGCCCGCCGCCGCCTTCTCGGGGGAGCGCCTGAGCTTCTGCCAGGATTAGGCCTTTCAAAGGGCGCGTGCTCAGGGTCCCAATCTGTAGCCATCGATACGTCTCTCTGCCGCTCCTCAGATCTCTCTGAGCCTTATCGAATTTCCTTCCGCCCCAGCTGGTCCCTCCTGAGGACTTTGAAATTTCAGGGCTGGACCAGCTTGAAGGTGGTGGAGCAAGAAAAGACAGTGTCTTCTCCCCCCGCTCTGTGACATCAGAGCAGCCCAGACGCCCGTGACTGCGGCGTCCCCACGGACCCAGCACATCTGGCTGCTGCACACCTAGCAGACCGCGGTCAGCCCTGGCGCTTGGGCAGTTCCAAGCCACTGAAATCAGGCTGCTTAGTAATGAAACTGGCAGCTCCCGGGCACCACCGACAGATCTCTAACACGTCAGCCGCGGGCACAGATGGAGGCAGGTGGGCGGCGGGGGGCTGCCTCTGCCAAGGAGCAGGAAAAGGCTTGTTAAACAGAAAGGCGGAGGGGCCGGAAGGGCTGTCAGCGATCTTGTAAACACTCGAGGCAGCTCTGGCCTGGGCCAGCGCAGTCCTGATTTCAAAGCAATTTAACCGGTGGGACTCCCGATCCCAAACCAAGAATGTTATTAAAAGAAATAACAGAGGTAGCTCGGGGGCTGGTGGTACCTGGATCGCAGCCAGCCCTGTGTGGCCTCGCCGTCCTCCCCTGAGAAGCCCTGGGCTCGGGGTTCCCAGGCCCCCAAGGATCCCGGCCCAGGGAGCTGCGGGCGGGGCTGGGGAGGCGAGCTCCAGGTGGGGGACGCTGTCTGACAACAGAATGGGCTTTGTTCTCTCTGTTCCTGTTCATTTTGATCTGGAGAAAGATATCAGGGCTGACACGGTGGCACATGCCTGTGAGGCCCCCGGCTCAGGAGGCTGAGGCAGGAGGACTGAGAGTTCAAAGCCAGCCTCAGCAACTTAGTGAGACCTTGTCTGCAAAATAACATATAAAGAGGGCTGGGGGTGGCTCAGCGGTTAAGGGTCCCTGGGTTCAAACCCCAGTATTAAAAAAAAAATAAAAGATATCAGGCTTGTCACTCCCCTCTGCTTGGCCAGGGTGAGACTGAGGCCCAGCCCCCAGCAAGGCAGAGTGGGCCTGGAGCTGGGCCTGCTCCTGACCTGGGCGGGCAGTCCCACCCGAGGCTCCCGAGCCTCCAAGGCTCCCCAGCCAGGGGCAGGACAAGGGGCGCCTGGGTCTAGGAGCCCGCTCTCACCCCACGGTTGCCTTGCAGGTGTTCCAGCGCCGGGAGGACGGCTCCGTGAACTTCTTCCGGGGCTGGGAGGCGTACCGGGAGGGCTTCGGCCAGCTCACGGGGGAGCACTGGCTAGGTGAGACCCGCCACCGGCCTGCTGGGCCTTCTCCCCACGCACAGGCACTGCCCGGGCCCGGCCCCTCCCAAGTGGGTGGCAGTCTGAGGTCCCCTGGCCTGGGCAGGCCTGAGGCCACTCACAGGTGTCCCTGGCCAAGGGGACCTAGACGGGAGTGAATGAGGCCTGAGACAATGGAGCCAGAGGAGGGGGGTCAGTGGTGGGCTGGCTCACGGGCTGAGCAGACCCCTGCCCCCCGCTGTTGGAGTGGCCAGGAGCAGGGCACCAGGGAGTCTTGGTCTGTGGAGGACACTCTGGGACCAGGTCACTGTCCTGGTTGCTGGAGCCATGACAGGTCCAGAGCACCAGGTCATGGTGGGACCAGGAGGACCAGGGACAGCTGGTCAGTAGTGCCCAGTGTCCTTCTGGGGAGGCCAAGCGTGTGAGCCGCCGGCTGACCTAGTCCGTGCCTGGCATGAGGAGTGCGCGGGGGGCTCTGGTGATCTCATTGTCATTACTTGACACAGCACCTCCTTTAAACTCCCTCTGTATTTCCAACTTTGGGGAACCTTATTGAGTTTCATTCTCACCGATGATCACGAGGCTGGGTCCTGGGTCCGTGCTCCAGGGGAGGGGCGGGGGTTGACGTGACTCAGACGCAGTCCCAACCGTGCTCTGTGGCTCCTCTGCGGGCACTGCAGCCGCCACCACAATCCCAGGGGGGGTCTTCACCCCCAGAAGGACGCCTGCCCTCTGGGGCCCGAGCAGATTCCCTCACGCCTGGGGAGCGGGCCCAGGGGGAGGAGCAGGGGCAGAGGCGAGCCCACCTGGACTCTCAGAGGGACCCCCGGGGAGGGTGGGTGGTGCCACCCTGCACAGCCCGCCTGCTGTCTGCCCGGCTGAGTGTCCTACAGACGGCAGCTCCTGAGACCTCCGCCTACCTAGGAGGGACTCCTTTCTGCCTTCCACAGAAGGGGAGATGGAGGCACCTGTCACAGTGTGTGCAGGGTCGGGCGCCCCAGCCCTGCCCTTGAACCTCGCCCTGTACTGAGCCAAGGAAAAGCCGGGCAGGGTGGAGAGGCCCTGGCCAGGAGGCCCTGCCCCAGCCCACTCCATCCAAGGGGTGTACAAAGCCGAAGCAGAAGGCGTCCAGGGAGGGGCCTGTCCCCACACGGCCACCCGCCACCTGGGAGCTGCGTTGGTGTCCTGGCTGCTCGGCGGCATCTTAATTGAAATCTATCAGCGGCCGCAGAAGGTGCGGGAGGAAGCATTAAAGCGGGGCCTTTATTAGTTCTGCGGAGCCGGGGCCTGACAAGAATGCCAAGTCCAGCCGGCCTCAGCCTCCCGGTGTGGCCGCCCTCTGCTTTTGCATGCCGGCTGGGCACCTTCTCCTTGGGGCCTTTTCCTATTGAGTTATGGGAGCTCTTTATATATTAAGGTCATTGATCCTGTGTCTGATACGCATGATACAGAGGGACTGCCCCTGGCTCACCCATCAGCTTCTTTTGTCTTTTGGTAATTCTTACTTCCTAGAAGTTTTACACTTTGAGGTCGTCGATCCTGGCAGTCTTTTTGTTTATATCTCTGAATGTTAGGCCCGGATTCCTCACCCCCATTTTATCAATGTCTCTGGCACTTTTGGGGGGATGATTTGGGGAATTTTGTTTTAGGTTCATGATTTTAATGCCCCTGGGTGACCACGTGAGACCTGGGGGCAAAGGGTTCCGGGTTTCCTCCCCGCCCTCTTGACTTGAGCTCTGGGGAGGACGTCGGGGCTGCCTTCACCCTCCAGGGCCCGGGTCTCGGGGAGGAGCGACTCCCCTTTCTGGCAGAGACCCCGGAAGATCCCCGGGGCTGGGAGAGCCCGGAAGGCCGAGTGGAGAGAGGCTGAGGGAGGAGGTGTCCGGTGCTGGAGGAAGGTGCAGGGGGCGCTGCCCCCGCGTCCCCACCCCTTCATGGGCACCAGGAAGGCACATCAGGAGATGAGTGTCACTTCACCAAAGCGTTGGTGGGCTCAGGGTGGCCTCTGGGCACCAGCAACCATGTGGTGGTGAGCGAGAACCTCCCAGAATCCCCTGGGGCTGGTTCCCTCCCACCCTGTTCCTGGATCATGGGATTCGTCCTGGGCAAGGTCTGAAAAAGAGCAAGGGATCTGGTCCTTCCGCCTGGGTTCAAATCCCAGTTCTGCCCCTCAACAGCTGTGTGGCCTGGGCCACTCTCTAGGCCTCTCTGAGCTTCATCCTCCTCCCCGGTGCAGCAGATCCCCAGCCACCTGGATAGCGTGTGAGGGGGCCAGGCACTGGGGAGGGGCTGCGTGGAGGGGGCTCAGCCTCGCCCTCCGCCCTCTGAATCATTCCTCTGTGTGCCCGTGCCTGCCAGGTGGTGGCTGTAGTCACCCTGAGGCCCCTGGGTCAGGGAGGGGGAGGGCAGCTGGCCCTGGAGGAGAAGGCAGGACCCTGCGCTAAAGCTGCGAGCCCCTTGGGGAGGAGCAGGGCTGACACAGGAGCCGGGAGGCCTCCCGCGAGGTCTCACCTCTCTTTCCCGTCCCCTGGGCGGGGGGGGGGGGGGGAGCAGGAGAAGGGGGGCGGGGGCGGGCCAGACACAGGCCAGGCCTTGGAGATGGCAGGAGACGGGCAACACCTTGGCCTCCTGGGCTCAGCCAGCGTTTATTGAGCACCTGTTATGCTGGGGTCAGCAGTGGCCAGGACAGACGGACTGCTCTCATGGAGCTTCTGCCGGGTGGGGCAGCCACAGGACAGGCAGCTGGACCCGAAGGACGGACCCTGAAGGGGGTGCCGCTGGGATCGGCAGAGGAGACTGCCAACCCAGACAGGAGGTCGGACAGCCTTCCTGACCTGGAAATGAACAGGGAGTGGGGACAAGTGGTCCTCGGCAGAGGGAACAGGATGTGCAGAGGCTCCGAGGACAGATGAGGAGTGCGAGTTCCATTTGCCACCTGGGGATGAGGGAGGAGGATGCCAATGTCCCCAGACTGTTCCTGTTTCTCTTCCAGCCATCCACTAGAGTGGGAGGCATAGCCCAACTTAAAGCGAGCAGAGAAAACCAAACATGAGAACCATCAGTCTCCAGGCTCCTGTCAAACACAGGCCCACAGGAAGAAGGAAGTAGCCCAGAGCTGATGGCACCCACTTGGTGGTTGCTGCCTTTTCTTCACCAAACACGAGCTCAGCTCTTGTTTCCCCTCAGTTCTCTCTGGGAGGCACGTCCCAAGCCCGTGCCCTCTCCCACCATTCTCTTCCTCCCTCAGGGCTCAAGAGGATCCACGCCCTGACCACGCAGGCGGCCTATGAGCTGCACGTGGACCTGGAGGACTTTGACAACGGCACCGCCTACGCCCGCTATGGGAGCTTCGGGGTGGGCTTGTTCTCGGTGGACCCCGAGGAGGACGGGTACCCGCTCACTGTGGCTGACTACTCGGGCACTGCAGGTGAGGCTCCGGCTACAGCAGGGCCGGGGAGACGAGGTCTTGCCGGTCACACCCTCTGCACTCTGGGGTCGGGGTCAAGGCCACTGGTCAGCACCTCCAAGTCCTGTTTTGCAGACCAGGAGTCAGGGCTCCCAGGGCCTTGCAGAGGCCTCCGGGCTGCGCATCCCTGGGCTGTGCGTCCCGAGCCGTGGTCTCTGGGCTGGGGCAGGGCGCGAGGAGAGGGGGCGTGGCCGAGCTGGGAGGAGCCGCGAAGACCACCTGGGGACGCCCTGGTGGCCCCACGTGTGCACACGTGCAGGGGCTGGAGTGCATGAGGTGTGCACACCTGTGTGTGTGCAGGGTGTGTGTACATGTGTGTCCACTCATGTCAGGGGATGGGTCACAAGCACACGTGGCCAGCGAGCCGTGCGTCTGTGCCTGTGCTCATGCCTGCAGTGCGCCTGGGCGCGCCTGGGCCCGAGTGCACACCTTCGTGCGAACTTTTGCGCAGGTGACTCCCTCCTGAAGCACAGCGGCATGAGATTCACCACTAAGGACCGTGACAGTGACCATTCGGAGAACAACTGTGCTGCCTTCTACCGTGGTGCCTGGTGGTACCGTAACTGCCACACTTCCAACCTCAATGGGCAGTACCTTCGTGGCGCCCACGCCTCCTATGCCGACGGCGTTGAGTGGTCCTCCTGGACCGGCTGGCAGTACTCACTCAAGTTTTCCGAGATGAAGATCCGGCCGGTCCGAGAGGACCACTAGACTGGCACAGTGTTCAATCTGAGTGTCCTCCAGCCACACCCCATGGCGCTGCCCCTACCCCCACCTGTGTCCACCCCTGCCTGCTGCTGAGAACCTTCTCTGCCCACCTGTGCATGGCTGACCTGCTTTCCAGGAGGGGAGGGCCAGACCAACCTCGTCACTGACTCCCCAGGGGACGGGGGTCACACATCACCTCCTTGCCCTCCTGCCCGCCCACTCCCTGTTTGCCTCTGCTGATGGGGCCTGGTGAGCTCCTCCACCCAAAATCCTGCCGCCTAGACTGTGGCTCCTGTGCTGTGTCCGCCCCTCCTGGCAGGGTCCGTGGGGTCCGCCGCGCGCCCTGGTTCTGGACGGTGCCCCCAGGCAGCCCCCCCAGGCAGCCCGAACCCCTGGCAATGAGGCGACAGAGAGCGAGGGGCTCCAGCACCGCGGCCTTTCCAAGAGACCAGTGGGGGGCGCTCTCCTGAGCCCAGGCCCGAGGCCCGAGGCCCTCCCAGCACCTGCCCATTTCCTGGGGGCCTGGAGTGCCCACCCTTCCCCAGAAACTGAGCCCTGCCATGCCCCAGGCCAGGCTGGGCACCGCTGCCTGCAGGGACCCGGGTGGGGGCCAGCTGAGACCCCACTCTGTGCCCGGGGCAGGCCTCCAGGCCCTTGGCTTGCTGTGCCCGTCGTCTCCACCAGGCTCAAAGGAGGCCCAACCTGGCTCCCGCCCAGCCTCCCTCCAGCCTCCCGCCCAGCCTCCCTCCAGCCTCCCGCCCAGCCTCCCTCCAGCCTCCCGCCTTCCTCCTGCCTGGCTGGCAGCCGGGCCCATCCTGCCCGGGACTGCAGCTCTTCAGGAAGGTCTCCCTTTGGGCCCTGCCCGGCTGAGGGTCGGGGTGGCCTGGAGGGTCTCATGGGCCCTTGGAGGCAGGCTGGGGTTCCAGCCCTCAGCCGCCTGCCCGAGCCCTGGGACCCCATGTTGGCAGCAGGACCAGCCCCAGGGCTGCTCATCCAAGTTCCTGCCTGGGGGACCTAGTGGGGGTCCTGGGGACAGCCGGCAGCCAGCCTGTGCCCCACCAGCGCCTCCTCCTCCTCCTCCTCGGTCAGGAGGGACCTGAACCCGTGACCTGAGCGTGGGCCTGCTCCCTGCTCGCCTGAGGGCCCCGCCTGGCCGCTTGCCCTGGACAGCGCCTCACTCTGCCTGGCCTCGGCTTCAGCGAATGTCAGCAGCACGTCTGTCTGCGTGGCCAAAGCCCTGGGTACTGGACAAGGCCAGGCTGCGGCCCATTGGGCATCAGCTGGAAGCAGAGGCAGCCAGGAAGCAGCTCAGCGTGGCCAGAGCAGGGCTGGAGCCGCCAGAGCAGGTGGCTTCCCCTCTGCAGGAACCAGGAGCACCAGCGCCGTCATGGGGCAGGGCCGGGCGGGCCCACAGCTCATCCTGGGGGCTCTCCCATGGCCCCAATGGAGCCGGCCTCTGCTGCCAGCCTCGCCGTGCCAGCCTCACTGTGCCAGCGCTGCCTAGGCACGTGCGCTCTCTGATGTGTCATCAAACAAGCCCCCGTGAGCGCCGTGCTAATGGAGTCACAGATGTGTGTGGCGGGCGGCGCGGCTGCCCGTGCCAGGCTTGGCTGCAGCTCAGACTTGCTGGAGCTCTGCCCGGTGGGCAGCAGGGGGAGGGGCAGCAGGAACAGGTGAGGGCCGCCTACAGGGGTCCGTCACTCCCCAGGGCACCAGGCCAGGGCTGGCACCACTAGGGGATGTGGCCTTCCTGGGACTGGCGAATGCACACAAGGCCCGTCGCAATGAGGCATGTCAGGGCAGCAACCTGCTATCCCCATGTCCCCAGTGGGCATCTGACACGGGCTGGCAGAGAGCAGACGGTCCTGGGCCACAGCCCTGGCCTTGAAGAGCCCACAATCTCATGTCCATGCAAATGGCCGCCCCTGAGATAGGAGAGATCACAGGAACCGGGGCACGCTGGGAGACCGTAGGGCCTGAGGGGTGAGTGACCAGGCCCACTGTCTGGTATGGGCGGAGGTCACCAGGACCCACGGTCATTGCACACAAACCTTGCCCCACTGGGCCCAATTTGATGGCCTGGCAGTGGGCTGCCCATGTCCCAGGATGTCACCTAGCCCAACTCCCTCCCCTTTCCTTCCTTCCTTGGTGAAGACGGTGAGCCAAGCCATGCCTCTCCACGGGGACCCGGGCGTGGCTCGCTGACTCCCCACCGACTTTGGAAATGTCCTCTGCAAGCCTCAGCCCAGTCCCCTGCTTCTCTCTGATCCTCTCAGAGCATGAGGCCAAAGGCCACTCAGCTGGTGGCCTGGGCTCGCCAAGAGCAGAGGGTGGGAGGACCCTGGTTCACACCCTGGTGGCCTCAGCCATAGCCAGGAGACATCCCCCAGCTGCGCCTCCCTGAAGCTGCCTGGGAAGGGGATTTCTGCCCCGGGGATGAAGGTGATGTTGGCAGTGCCCATCGTCCTGGTGCCCCTCGCTTGACCGCCACCCACCCTCATCCACACAGGCGTCTGGTGGCTTGGCTGGTGGGAGACGGTGTCCTGTCTCTCTCCAGCCGTGATTCGGGGAATTTGCTGTCAACGTGGACTGCCACCGGGGACTCGGGGCCCTGGCAGGCGAGGGAGGAGGGATGGGCAGATGGGACCTGGGCACGGCCTGCTGGCCCCCACAGATCCCCGTCCCCTGTAGGAGTCAGGACGCCAAACTTGGAGCCAGGTGACCCTCCCGCCGCTCCCCAAGGTCCTCCGTTTCTTCATCTGCTGGCAGAGAAGTTGCCCCAGAGCTCCGAATGGCCCAGGTGGCAGCAGACTCAGCAAACCTGGGCCAGGGGTCTGGCCTGAGGGGACGGGGGCGAGGCCTGATGGGCAGCTTGTCACATGGCCTTCAGTGCACTGGGACTGTGCAGGATCTCTGCAGGCCAGGGCTGTGCGCTGGGCGTCCCGTGGTTCCTGTCTGTAATAAAGTCTCGTGGTGACCCGGCTGCAGCCTCAGCCTGTAACCCTGCTTGGTGTCCATGTTACAGCACGAGGTGGGCCAGACGACACCAGGTTTCCCAGTATCTCCCTAAATTGCTGAGGCTGGCCTCAAACTCGTGATCCTCCTGCCTGGGCCTCCTGAGTTGCTAGGATCACAGGCAAGGGGCCGCTGCACCTGGCAAGAAGAAAGGCCTTTTTTTTTTCTTACAGTGGGGATGGAACCCAGGACCTCGCCCATGACAGGAAGCTCCCCATCATAAGCCACATCCCTGCCCCCCCCACTTTTATTAGAACAGCCAAAGGGCTCTCAAGGCAGCTTTGCTGCTCAAGAACTTTTGGCGGCGCCAGCTGGAGGCTCCGTGGACGGTGGTGGCCTGGGCCTGGCCAGCAGGGGCGGGAGTAGCCACGGCCCAGTGACTGGGCTTCCCCCTCTCCCACACGAGCTGCCAGGGTCTGGGCTACAGGGGTGAACCTGGGCCTGGGCCACCTGGCATCCCCCAGCGTCCTCGGGGTGACACCCTGCCCTGCGGGCCTCCCAGGGCTGGACTGGCACTCAGAGGCACTGAGACTCTTAGGAACTGACCATCCCTCAGGGCTGCCACCCGTAGAGCAGGAGGGAGCCGGGCAGGCGGGCGGGCGGGCGGGCAGTGCTGCTGGAGCTCCCAGGGCCCCGCGGCTCAGCAAGGGACACGGCCAGGGCACAGCTGGCTTGTGGCTGGGCCAGGTGTGGACCCCAATCCTGGGGCTCACATGTGGCTTCATGGGGGGCCCGGATCAGGGAGTCTGAGGTCCACACGCTCATGCCCGTCTCAGCTTCCTCACCTGGAGGGAAAAGGACAGGCGGTCCCCAGGACCCCAGGCCGCGGGTCAGCTGGGACAGGCTGGACGCGGCCTGGTCCACCTCAGGACGTCCTCAGCCTTTGAGGAGCCACCTGCCAGCCCCTGCCCCAGGTTGCTTCCCCTCGGGTTCCCTGTGTCCACCCCGAGGCCGAAAGCCCCGGGCCACTGGCTGCCCTTCGCAGACCCTGCTGTGCCCACAGGCCCAGCTTCACGGCCTGTGCTTCCAGGCGGCCCAGACCGGCACCTGTCCTGGTGGAGTCCCCTTCTCGGCACCAGAGGCCCCACGAGCTGTGGCACTGCTGACACCCGCCTGCTCGGGAGTCGCGGAGCCCGGCTGCTGGAAGGAGCTGGGACTGCCTCGGGAGCCGGCCTTCCAGGCTGTGGGCTGGGGGACGCCTGGCCAGTCCTCAGAGCCGGGAAGTTCGGCATCAAGCCCAACCTCTGCTCTGGCTCCAGGCTGGAGACTGATGCTGCCCCAGTGAGCCCAACAGGGCACTTCCTGTGCCCCACCCAGAGCCACAGGCCTCAGCCCTAGGGCCCTTCTTGGAGCCCAGTAGGTCAAAGCTGAGTATTTCTTGGGGTGTGGGGTGGCCTGCAGGGGCCCACACGGCCCTCCTGCCCACAGCTGGCCCCAGGGCATCCTGCCAAGCTCAGCTTAGGAACCAGGACCTCGAATTCTGCACCCAAAAGAACTGAAGCACAGAGAGGTCATGCTGCTGGCCCAAGCCTCACAGCACAGAAGGATCTATGGAAATCAGCAGCCAGTGTCACCACGGCCAGCTCCCCCCACCACGCACTCACACGTGGGCACATGACGCAGGTCTGTGCGCACAGGTCTGAAGCCAGGGCCAGACCTGAGGCAGCCAGCCAGACGCGCCCCGCACCTGCAGCTGCAGCCCCTTCCGCAGGCCGCCAGGGACGTGTCAAAGGCTGTCCACATCCCCCAGCACCCGAGACACAGGTGACCTGCCAGCTGGGTGGGGGCCCCTGGAAAATCCTCTGGGCTCAGTTCCCAGCTTGGTGTGAGCAGCCAGCCCCAGGCCACAGGAGAGTGGCCACGACTGCCCACTGTCAGCCAGGGCAAAGCTGGGCCAGGTGAGGACAGAGGCTGGCGGCTCCTGCTGTGTCCTGCAGAGCTCCTCAGACAGGGCAGGGCCATCCTGCGGGGGGGGGGGGGGGACAGGGAGGCCCAGGCTGAGCCCCACGCCCCTTGGCTCTGGAGAGCAGGCCCCACGGCCTCCACCTGCTAAGCCACGCAGCCCTGTGCGGTCAACTCTTGAGTGCCCCAGCAGAGCAACGTCCGACTCTGCAGTGGTCAGTGGCCACATCAGGGCAGAGCTGATCCCACAGGAAGCTTCCAGGGCAGGTCCCCAATAAAAGGAGCGGCCTCGCAGCACCCACCATGCAGTTCCTGTCTCGTCCTCACGACTAAACACTCAGGGTCACTCCAGGTGAGCTGGGCTGCAGGAAATAACCACACAAGAGACAGATACCTTTTTCTTTGGGTCCTGTGACCTTAGGGGTCTGGAAAGAGAGAGAGAGAGAGAGAGAGAGAGAGAGAGAGAGGAGCACGTGCTGACCCTTTTATTGAGGAGAAGCCATTCAAACGAGGCCAGGGGTCAGGTGACAGGGGCTGGCTCTAGCCTGGTGGTGTCTGCTGTCAGCAGGTTGTCTGACACCTGGGTAGGCCACACCCAAGGGCAGAGCAAGAGAAGGGGACAGGGCAAAGGGGTAGGATCACAAAGGAACAGGAGAGTGTAGCTCAACTCCATGGGTGACACGCCTACACCTGAAGACAGGCCCTCAACTTCCTGAGCTGGGACGACGCCCAAGTCACCACGAAATGTAGTGATAGGTAGAGCCTCTCGCTTCAGGATGGAAGGCGGGGTCACTCAGAGTGGCTCCCCACAGTTGCCTGTGCCCCACATGGATGGTGGCCCTGGGAAGCAGGTGGAAGCACACCCTGCCCATGAGCCATCTGGGAGAAGCCACCTGGTGGCAGGAGGCTGGGAGTGACAGAGGCTGTGTCCCCACTGTGGGCACCAGTGGGGAAGGAGCAGGAGTCGATGACCACATGACCCACACGGCGCCCTTGCCACTGTCCACACTCTCTTACAGCCTGGCCTGGGGGTCCCCTTGCTGTGGCCCGGAGGTGGAAGGGATCACTCTCAGAGGGTGATCTCAGAGGGACGAGAGGGCCACGTCCACCCAGCGGGACAGTCAGCAGAATTTGAAAACAACGTATCACTCTGGGCCCGGTAGGGGAGTGCGAGGGGGGAGAGCCAGAGCATGCCATTAAGGGACAGCGACTGTGGGGCCAGCCATGGGCTGGAGAGGGCCCAACTGGCCCCACAGCACCAGTGCCCACTGCCAGCCTCGCCTCGGGCTCGGGCAGGTGAGGTGCAGCACCTCTCGCCTTCCTGGGCCAGGGGAACGGCCATAGGCCGTCGCTGGCTTCATGGTGTGTGACTTCCTACTAGAGCAGCCGGCGGGAGTGTGGGGGGTGGCCATCCCCTCACCCCATCTCCTCGGAGAGCGAGGCTGGCCCACAAAGACGTGTGCGTTGGATTATCAAGAGTGGCCCGGGAGCTGCAGCCCGAGGACTTGAGGGTGGGTGGCTGGTGCCCACGATGGGCAGCTAATGATGGCCACTCTCCTCCAAAGGGCAGCATCCGCCCCGCTCATCGGGCCACATCCTGTCGCGCTGGCCTGCATTGTGTGGCCAGCACGGCCCCCTCCTTGACCACCAGTGCTCCCAAAGGAATCCCAGGGTCAGGAATGCGCGGCAATCAGGCAGCGTGGGGCGGGACGCCTGGGGGCCTATAAAGCTGGCCTCCCAGACAGGGACCCCGAGAAGCTCCGCCAAGCCCAGTGCCAGGCCCAGGGACGCCCCTCCCGGGAGTAGCCGGCGGCATGGTGAGTACAGCCCTGTCCCGGCAGGAGCTCTGGGAAGGCCCTCAGCAGGAGCTGGGCATGGGCGGGCAGCAGTGGGCACCCGAACCAGGGCACGGGAAAGGCCCAGCCCTGGGGAGACCTGACCTGGTCCTGCCACAGCCACTCTGCCAGGGCCAGGCCCTTCTTCCACAGTGCTCTTCCTGCCACTTCCTGGGCGTTGGGAATGGGGGGCCTCCCTGTGCCCCGTGGTGAGGCTCCCCAGTTTCTCCCAGGTTCTCAAAGGGGTCTGGACTCCCCCAAAGGGGAGAGTGGCCACATTCTGCTCCACGTCAAGATGCGCCCTTTGTCGAGGCCTGGAGGGCACCCCAGGTATACCTCTCCCCAGGAGGGGCTGCTCCCGGGTCCACATTCTTTCCACCAGGAGCATGGGCAGTGTGTGCTTGTCCCCTGCAGAAAACTGCCCACGCCACCAGGCCCTGATGGGAGAGGGAGAGCCAGCCTGGCTGGTACAGCCAGCTCCTGTGGGGGGCTTCCCTGGCAGCCGGAGCCTGCCCCAGCCCCAGGGGGAGGGAGCCCAGGAGAACTGCTTTGGGCAGAGAGCAAGTTTGCTCTGACGATTCTTTGAAGCTTTCTGGCTGAGCTCACTGTGAAATGTCTTCAAGGAGCCGTTTCTGGAAAGAGCCCTGGGGAGTTTCTGGAAGGAGCTCTTCTCCAAAGCGGGTGCTCTCTCTTCCAGCTTCAGAGCCACTACTCAGAGGACGAGCCAGCTCTGCTCACCCTTGGTCATTACCAAAAAGTCCCCTCTGGGGGAAGGGAGCGGCTTAGTGTCAAGGCAGGCGCATTCCGGGAGGTCTCTTTGTTTTAGACAGTCACACATGGGGGACAGCAGCAAGTCAGGGTGGGCCACACTTGGGTCCAGCACAGTTAGAAGCCGTGGGACCCTGGACGCTCATGTTGCCCATCTGAGCTGATGGGGATGACACCCCTGCTCTCAGAGGGGCCTGGCACCCCAAGAAACCATCCCAGCCACGAGAACCGGGCGTTCAGAGACTCCACTTTCTGGCCCGCACCTGGGCATGATCTTTCTTCCTTTCTGGTGATTTCCTGCCTGAAAAAGTGGGAATGACACTGGTGACAGTTTACCATGAAGCAGCAGCGCGGTCCTGCAGGGAAAGCTTGTAGCTCAGGCCCCCCATGTCCACTGTGTGTGTGGAGGATCGGTCAGGTCACCTGCTCCCCCCCAGTTGAGTGTCTGAGTTAGGGCAGGGCCACCAATTCCCTGCTCTCAGGAGCCACCTGTTCCTGCGCTAGAGACAGCAGCAGAGGATCCCGGTAACCAGCTTACCAGACCCACTCACTGTCAAGTGGAAACAGAGAAACTGACACTTCTCACTTCCTACCCCGTGGCTCTGAGATGATAGGGCCCGAGAGTCAATAATTATAATGAAAGGAAATGAATCCAAATTCCCGCAGCCCTCCGGGGGCTGCCTGGGCACCGCTCTGAGCCGTTCAGAGCCTGAGTGTGACAGTGCTAAGCTGCTGCGGCGGTTGTGTGGCAGGGACCGCGGGAGAGTGAGAACCAGCCTAATTGGTACAGTCAACTCCTGAGCCTGCTAAGAAAAGAAAGGCCTGGTCCCCAAGGCTGCTTGGAAGCTGGGCTCAGGTGGGCCACCCAGCTGGGTAATGACCACCCTTGGGTGGTCACCCAGGCCTTGGGAGTCCGTTGATGGACTGTTGAGTGTGGCCACAGCACGGCCGTGACCCTCTCCCTCTCTCCTCTGGTCAGGTGAGGAGCCATCTCTCCACGCCCTTCCTCCTCCTCCTGCCACTGGGAGCCTGTCTCCCTCTGCTGGACACGAGGGAGCCCACAGACACCGGGGGTGCCATCGCAGCCGGTATGAGCTGGGCCCACCTGGCCCAGGGGTCCAGACCCCACTTTGTGTGGGGCCCCGCCAGGTGGCCAAGAGCACCGCACGCACAGGCCCCACTTGCCAGGGCTGAGGGGCTGCCGGCCTCCGGCGGGGAGCAGGCTGGCCTCCGCCTCGCCAGGCAGGACGGCAGTGAGGCCGCGGGCGAGAAGGCCGGTGGCCCGTTAGGGAGCCTGGCCGAGGAGCTCAGTGGCTACAGCAGGAAGAAAGGCGGCTTCAGCTTCCGCTTTGGCCGGCGTCGTCGGAGGGCCAGGCGTTCTCGAGGGGCGGCGCCCCACGTCTCCCCTGCCCTCCTCCTTCAGCCTCCGAGACCCAGACTCTGAGAAGACGGGGCGTTCCCGTCGGGTGCTGAGCAGGGGACGGGCGAGGTGTGCGCTTGCTTTTGACTTCTAACTTTGCTGAAGAGAAGAAAAGATAAAGGCAAGGAGGAGCCGCTGCGCCCTGGCGGGGAGCCACCCGCCTGCCCAGCCCCGGGCGGCTCTCGGCGGGGGTGGGGGGGAGCGGCGGCTGTGGGGCCGGGACATGAGTGGGTGAGCTGCTGTGCCGCGAGCTGGGAGGGGACCGTCACTGCGGGGTAATCGGGTTCTCACAGTCTCCAGAGGGACGCCGGCAGCTGGCATTCGAGTGCATCGGCCAGCGAGCACATTCCCTGGGTGCAGAGGAGAGACGGGGAGACCCGACACAGCAAGGCGACAATCTCCTTCTCCCCATTAACATGAGATCCCTGAGGAAGAGGACCTGCCTGGCTGAGCACCTTCAGACCGCGGCCCCCCGCCCCCCGCCTGGCCACCCCTCTGCGGCTGTCCCTCCTGGAGGGCGGTGTTTGCAAGCCCGGAACCCCGTGGGAGATGAACTAGGAAGGAACACGTTTTTGCTGTAGCAGGGTTGCATTTCGAATGCTCAAAATATGGATGTGTTGTGCGTATCTTTTGAAATAAAAGTTGTGACAACTGTGAAGTCATAATGAAATGCCGGCTTCTCCCCAAGTCCTCAGGGCCTCAGAAACTTCCTTTTCCTAAGCTCCGAGCGCCTCTGCTTTGGGGAGATGGAAATCTGCCGCCCGCGCTGGCACACCTCTCCTCGCATCCCCTTAATTGGCAGCTGGTCAAAGGTACAGGGAGCCCCGGTGCCGGCTCCCTCCTCCTCCGCTTGCTGCTTGGTCCCCGCTTTCCTCAGAACAGGGAGCATTAGGGAAATGACACCCCCACCCCCGGGAAGGCTGGCGCTCAGCCTGGAGTGGCTGCAGGCCCGTGGCCAGGAAGAGCATTCCCTTCAAAGGCTGCCGAGCGTCCCTGCGTCCCGTGTCAGAGGCAGCAGTCAGAAGCTGCTCACTCCCGGCTGCGGCTGCCGAACTGAGGACGCCTATTGATGTTGCTATGGCAACAGCTCCCTCCCCCCTCAGCACTGCGGCTCACCCCGTTCACAACTGAATAATTTTCCATTGAGCTGTCACAATTAATTGGTGGATTTTTATTAGCCTTTTAGAACCACCCTGGGCCGGCCCAGCTGGCACCTTGGAGCATGCCAGTGTTTCCCTTCTATGAGTGACTACGTTCCCCAGTAGCAGCTCTCAGTCTGTGGCAGCCAGAAAGCCACTTCATTAAGGCGACAGATCCGAGCCACAAAAGAACCGCCGCCTGGGGAGAGGACGGCGAGTGAGGTGGGGGCAGCCCAGGGTCAGAGCCCTGCCCGCCCGCCGCACACTGCCTCTCCCGGTGCCCACTGTGCCCACACAGAAACAGACGCCCTGCGGCCTTGCCGGGCGCCCTGGGTCCTGGAGCTGCTGTGATAGGGACAAGCCGAGGGCACCAGGGTCTGGGAGGCACGTCCTCCTCAACTCTCGCCCCTGTCTGAGGAAGAGCTGATCGAGAGGCCCTTAGAGGGCTGGGGTGAGCTCAGCGGCAGAGGGCTCCTGCTGTGCCCCAGGCCCTGGCTTCAGCCCCCAGCACCACAGGAAAAAAGAACTCCTGCAAAGCATTGCGGTCATCACCTGCTGCATGTCACTAGGGGGGTGGACACAACCCCTGGAGCATCATCTGTAAGGATGGGCAGAAAGGGGCGATGTGATTCTGACTGATTCCCTTGCCTGCAGGTGTGCTCAGTCAGCTGGGGTGCCCAGTCCACTTTGCGGGGGACAGTAATCTGGAGTGACCCCGTCCTGGCTCATCCACACGCTCATCAAAGACCAGGTGGACAGGCCAGGCCGAGGCAGGGAGGTGCCCTGGAGCAGGTCCCCTGCCCACCTTCACTTGCCAACCTCCGTGCTCTGAGAAAGGACGAGCCCTTGGCCACTGGTCTCGAGAACCTGGAGGACGCGGAGCTGAGCCCTCCGCCCAGCCCTGCCCACGTTGGGTCTGCACTGGCAGGTGTCCATCCAGCAGGCTTAGACAGGCCTCGGTGGAGGAGCCTGGGAAGAAGAAAAGGGGCCGGGAGGCTTCAAAGCAGTGGCTGAGCTCGGCCACCCTCTCGGCATTAAGAGCCAATGCTTCCTCTGCCCAGTTTGCTAGAACACCTGAGCTCGCAGGTTGAACCGAGGGCTCTGACCTGTTCCACCACTGCCAAGACACCTGGTCGCACTTCCTCTTCAAGTCCCAGCACCCCCCCACACAGCCCGTGGTCCTCCCTGGGGAGAGCTCTCGTCCCCTCCAGGCTGGTGAAGGTGACACTCAGGAAGCATTTACTTTGGAGCAGGGATTCAGCCCCCTAGTGCCCAGCTTTCTCCCCCAGCCTGGCGGCTCCTGCTCCTCTCCAGAGCCCTCGAGAGCTGCCTACAGCTGTTCCCTATGTTTACTTTAGACACAGAAAGGGGTTCCTCCTGGTGTGCCCTTCAGTGGCCCATGTCTGTCTGTAATCCCAGACTTGAGAGGCCAAGACAGGAGGATTGCAAGTTAAAGGCCAGCCTGGGCAACTTAGTGAGGCCTTAGTGAGACCCTGTCTCAAAATAAATAAATAAATGAAACGAATGGAAAAGCTAGGCACGATGGCCACGCTTGTGATCCCAGCAACTGAGGAGGCTGAGGTAGGAGCATCGCAGGTTTGCGGCCAGCCTGGGCAATTTAGCAAGACCTTGTCTCAAAATAGAAAATAAAAAGGGCTGGGATGTAGCTCAGTGGTAGAGCACCTCTGTGTTTAATTCCCAGTACTGGGGGTCGGGGGGTGGGGAATGGAGAATACTTCTGTCTATAGTTTCCTGTATGTTTCAAAAATCAAAATTCTTCTTTTGGAGGGCGGGTATCAGGGATTAAACTCGGGCGCTTGACCACTGAGCCACATCCCCAGCCCTTTTTATTTTGCATTTAGAGCCAGGGTCTCACTGAGTTGCTTAGGGCCTTGCTTTTGCTGAGGCTGGCTTTGAACTCGCAATCCTCCTACCTCAGCCTCCTGAGCTGCTGGGATTACAGGCACGTGCCACTGTGCCCAGCCCAAAAAAAGGTTCCTGGGGTAGCTGCTGTGTGAGTAGGAGGGAGTCACCTCCTTTAATTTGGCTCCAGTGTGAAGACGCTGCAGCAAAGAGGCTGCTTGAGACCTCAGCCCTGATGAAGCCCTTGTCACCTGGTGCTGGTTGTCCCCTTGGGAACGCCCTCTCAGACCAGGTCTTGGACAGGCTCTCTAACTAGTCACTATGGCAGGCACGAGGCGGGGGGTGCTGGGTGACCACCAAGAAGCCTCAGCTTTTGTGCCCACTGAGGGCAGTGACCGACCCTGCTCTACCGAAGGACAACGCGAGGGTTCCACATGGGACAGCGTCTCCAGGAACAGCCTTCACTGAGGTCCAGCGTGCATCACAACGTGTACCAATTCAAGCTGACCGTGTTTTGTGGTGACACACCCACTAGCCGGTGACATCCAGGCTGACCCAGAGCTGTCCCCACACCGTGCCCGAGCAGCACCACAGCGGAGCTACAGCTCACCCCCAGCTGGCTCCCCCCAGGTCCTGTGTGGGCGCCGGCAGGTCGTGACATGGGCCACTCTCGCTGTGCCACTGTTACCCTGTGAGCACCCTGTAGCCTACCCTCTCCTCCCTGAGGAGCAACTGCACCATTTTCAGTGTCTAGGTTCCTGTTCTGTGACAGTGCCCGCATCAACAGTGGCTGCCAGCCCCTTGGTGCACTGGGCCCCTGGATGCTTCCTGGTTCAGGGCCTGAGAGGAGGACTCAAAGTCACCCAGACGCGCCGCCCCCGTGCAAATGCACATTTTTATGGAGACAGAATATAATTTCTATTAGATTCTGAAGGGGTTCTAGCACCTCAACATGCTTAAGGAACCACGATCTTAGAGTGGCAGACCAAACTCAGTGTGGTGAGGTCAGGGGACACGTGGCAGGTCCTCATTTGGGAGACAAGAAGTATATCATGCCACACAGGCACATGGGCTGAGGTGTCGGGTCTCATTTGTGTCAGCTGACTCACACAGATGCCAACACACCTGAGGACGCTGTGACGACCACACAACAGTTCACTTTGCACACAAGGAGCAGCCTCCAGTTGTGGCTGTCACCAGGCAGGTCCATGTCTTTTTTTCAGACCAGTCCTGAGGAAGACCCTGCCAGCAGCAGGAAGGCCCCGGGAGGCCGGGTGCCCGACTCCACCCGTGAGCAGCAGCGGCCCACACCTTCTGTGTCTGTGGAGGGGGCAGGGCCTGGGCCCAGTGACAAGCCTGGGGCTTCAAAGGCACCATGAGCAGAAGTGCTACTATCCACCTCCTCTTACCAGTGTCACCCAGCTTGCGTGGAGGCTGGTGGAGGGAGGGTTAGCAGCCCCACCCAGAGGTCCTGTGGAGGTCCCCAAAGGCAGGACACTTGTACTCCTTCTTGTCCACACCAAGAAAGACCGTGCCCGGCATAGCTGATGTGGGTGGAGCACATGGGGCTGTGGGTGGGAACAGAAAGTAGGTTTGAAGGAAAAGGAAAAAGGGACCCGACGGATTCACCCAGCCTGCGAGGGCCTCAGGACGCGGCCTCCTCCCCCACTTCAATGACCGTGGCAGCCTGACACGGCCGGTCAGATGGGGCCTGGACGGGGTGTGGAAGCCAACAAGTGCGGGCCAAGGACTCGGAGGGGCCAGAGCGCACAGCACAGCACAGCGAGTGAGTCCTGCAATATCGGCCCCAGGACAAGGGTGACGCTGGGCGGGTGGGTGGGGCTGTCACCGTGGGAACCCGCCACCCCTCTGTTCCATGAAACAATGTTGGACCTCAGCTCAGGAACCCCAAGCCCACGTCACCCTCCCCACATGCACACAATGGCTTGGAATGACAGGAGTCACAGAACAGAGCAATGTGCCAGCAATTTTATAAACACTTATTTATTTCAAAAATACTACAGAGGAGAGATTTAGATAAAAAAAAAAACAAAAAAAACACAGTCATATACAGAAACAAAATGCACTGGACCAAGGGAGAGAAAAGGGTCACCCTGGGCATCCAGAAGGGAGTACAGTGGAAACCATTTACACGTCGTTTATAAAAGAGCATGTCTATAAGAGAGTGTGATACCAAAGTATAAATGCAAAATATAGTGGCACATCATGGAGAGACCAGTACCTCGTGGAACGGGCGGTCGGGGAGTGGGAGGTGTGTGGCTTGGTCTCAAGGCCGCTGGCGGTGTGGTGGTGCCTCCCGGGCTGAGCCACAGCCGTCGGGGGCACTGTGAGGACCCCATGAAAACGACCCAGAGGAAACCATCTTTTCCAGAAAAGTAAAATGTGAGTTTAGGTGGTCGGTGTGCAAGTGGGGCCTCGTGAAGCTGCACCTCGCACCCCTCAGCTGGGGCCAGGCAGGCCCCGGCCCGGCCCCCGGGTCACCAGGCTCTGCCCTGGGCTCTGGTCCCGGCCAGCCTGGCCTGCTCTGAGAAGACCCTGGGGTTTCCTGCCTGTGGTTTTCTCAACAGTCCCTGGTGGCCCCATGGGAACACTGGGCTAAGTGTTGCTCATGGTGATTAAATAAAAGATGTGCAGTTGAAGGTGCCTGAGCTGGGGAGGGCCTGGGGGAGCCGTGGCATTCCTTCTGAGCCTGGGGCCTGGGGGCAGCTCCTTTCTGGGTCAGGTGGCTGTGTGGAGGGCAGAGTTTTGAAATGCTCCAGGAGTTCCAGAAGACTACCTTTCACCAAGAGGAGGCCCCATGACAATCTCCTGTGTCTCAAGAGGAGCAGGGAGGGAAGGGAGACTGGTCAGAAACCCAGGCCTTTTGGGGCACCTGGATGTGTGCAAGGGTCCCCTGGCCACTGCAGACCTGCCCAGGCCCAGCCCTGGGCTAGCACCTCCACTTCTACCCCCCTGGGCACCCGCTCAGCACTCAAGCTTTCTATCCAGGATTCGCAGTGCATGTCACAGGGAGCCAGAGCTAGAGGCTGGGACCCAGCGAGGACACAGAGTAAAGACCCCCAGCCTGACACTCTTTGGCTCCCTGCTGTTGGGCCTCCAAGGCTAGCTGGGTTTGGCACCCCGTGTTCCCTTGACTCCACAGCCGTCCCTTCTGCGAGAACTGGAGAGCTCACCAGCGACTGGAGGGTGGTGCAGCGTGCATACCTCTTGGGGACGGAGTTCTCCAGGCAAGGGGCCTTCAGCGTGGAAGGTCAGGACAGCAGGCGGGCTCCCTCCAGGGGTTGGAGGTGACGGCATCTGGAGGCACAGCTGGAGCAGGAGGTCCAGGGAGAAGCAAGGCCAGGGTGATCCTCACAGCTGTTCCCAGCTGGCCTGAGAGCTGAGTCCAAGCACCAGGGGGTGACAAGCCTGGTGGGCCCTGGAGTGCCACCTACAGTCCACAGAGAGAGGACTCCACAGATAGTAGGAGAGGTGGCTCATGGGGCCGGGCTGGGGAGGCGACGTGCAGGAGGACAGCTGGTGCACAACATAGGTAGTCGGGCAGGACTCTGTGGGACCCTGGTGCCCCCCTGGCGCAGAGCCCTGGGCCAAGTGCGGCTCACTGGTCCTTTGTCAGGCAGGGCAAGCCCTAGCAGGCTGCAAGCAGTTCCGGCTGGTGACCCCTGGCTCCTGCTACCTCTGCACAATGTCGCTGATCTCCTTCACAGAGCTGAGGAGCTTGCTGAAGTCCTGCGTGGCTGCGGGGCCACCCCCTGCCGTGGCCGGGCAGATCTGAAGCTCCCGGAGGCTGCTCTCCAGTTTGTTGATGGCCTCTCGGAAGGCGAACTTGTTCCTCATCTGCTGGATGGAATCCACGTAGCTCACGCAGAACGTGTAGAGGTTCTTGCCGGCCTCCAGCACTGAGCTGTGGCTGGCCATCTGCTCAGAGTTCCTGGAGATGGCCAGGCACAGGGCCTCGGTGCTGTCCAGGACCACGCCCTTCGTGATGGTGCCACTGGCGATCCTCTCTGGGGGCTGGCGGGTTTTCCTAAGTGATACGCGGGTTGATATGAGGGGGACAAAGGCCGTGGACGAAGGCTGGTCACCTGCTTGGGCTGAGGATGCTGCTGGCATCACGGGGGGGCCAGGGGCTGGGCTGGTGGGGGTCCCGGGAGGCTTGGTGGCTGATGGTGGCTTGGGCGTGGATGGGAGCACAGGCTTTTTGAGGCCTTCTCCTGGCTGGCTGGGTTTGGTGGTGTCACTGTTCACAGCATCTACAACCAGACTGGTGGCCTTTGCTTTTGCGCTGACGCCCGTGTCCCCTGCTGCTTCCTGGCCTGGGCTCTGTGAGGGCTTCCCCATTTTCCCTGTGGAGGCTGGTGGGGGCGGGGGGGCAGGCTTGAGCTTGGACAGCCTCCCCTTGTCTCTCCCTGGTGACTCGGGGGGGTGCTTGTGCCTTCTCACTCTGGACTCCTCGGCCGGGGCCTTGCTGGGGACCCCAGAAGCACCTGCCCCTGCCCTGCTGAGGGGGGGCGGTGGCTCAGCTGCAGCAGGGGCCCCCAAGGCACTGCCCTTCCCAGCCTCGTCCTTGTGGGGGAGGCCAGAGGAAGCAGCCATCATGACCTGCCGACGGAGGAGCTTTGGGGTCAGACTGGGAGGGCTGGAGCCAGGGCTGGCCCCGGCGCTGTCTCTGAAGACCTCGTCGGCGGCCTCCTCGCTCTTCTTTGCCAGCCGCGGCGGGGGGGTCACCGTGCCTCTGGCCACCTGGTCAGGCCTGTTCTCGCTGGCCCGCTTTCGAGGCAGAGCTGGCTTCTCACTCTTGTGCCCCGCAAATGTGGAGGAGTCAAACTGCCTGCCGGTGGACTGCAGGTCCCGCGGCAGAGTAACGGACCGCCACTCGGTGTCCCTGGCCCCGTGGGGCACGCAGGAGGCCGAGCAGGACCGCAGGAAGCGCTTGCTGGAGCTGCTGCCAGCCTCCTCTTCACTGGCTGCCAGTCGGCTGCTGGTCAGCGTGCTGGACTTTTTCCACAGGTGGGGAGAACGGAAGCCCGAGCCCCCAGGCTCCCGGAAGGCTCCATTGGGGACACCAGCTCCATTGCTGGGCTTCGGGGACTTGGTGGGCTCAGCTGGGTCTGAGGGGGTGGGAGCTGGCGTCCCGTTGCTGGTTTCCCGGCCGTCTTCCTCACTGACCGCTCTGCGCTCTGGCTGACCATCCATCTCCCGGAAGGAGCTGCTGCGCTTGGGAGGAGTTGGGGCCATTTTCTTCTTCTTCTTGATCAGGGCGCTGAACAGGTTGGTCTTCTTGTCTTTGGGGAGAAGGCGCTCATCTTCGTTCAGGCTGCCGTCGGGGGCACCGCGCTCTTTTCGAGGGAGCAGGGGAGACACAGTAGGCTCTGGGTCCAGGGGGTCTGAAACACAGGGGAGAGGTGAGCAGCTCCAGGCCAGGAGCTCCCAGCGGAGCCTCGTGGGGTGCGGGCTGGCCCGGGCTGATGGCAGGCTCTGCATCACTGCCCGAGCCAGGCCGCTGGGCCTTTCTCTACTCACCCCAGAACTCTCCCACTTGTAAAATGCAGGACGAGAAAACCCACAGCCCGTGAGGACGTAAATGAGACGATGAAGGCAGAGCTCCCGGACCTAATTTCTCAACCATGCCACCATGGTTGTTAGTCTCCTTGAAGACAGAGGACCCAAAGTGCAGGATGGCCCTGGCCTCCTCGTCTTAACACGGGTTTACTCTAAAGCTCAGAGTCCCTCCAATGTCACTCTCTGGTCAGTAAGAGCAATGACAAGGTCAAGCAAGGGGTCAGATGGTGGCTCTCAGGCAAGCCAGCCAGTGGAGGTTCCCACGAGGTACCATCTAGAGGAGAGGCTGCATACCACAGGGGGACGCAGCAGCAGGCCGTGGTGTGTGAGAAACAAGGTGGCCTCTCAGGACTCCCCCCGGGCATCCTTCACACATGAACACTGCTCACAGGAGGGCTCTTTCTCTTCTCGGTGGTGCTGGAGGTCACGCCAGGTCCTAGCCCACACTAGGCGAGTGCTCTCCCACTAAGCTACTCCCGGAGCCCCATACGAAACCTGAAGAGGGAAATTCTAGGGGCCGGAGCTGGGGCTCAGTGGCAGAGCGCTTGCTTTGCACGTGTGCGGCACTGGGTTCGATCTTCAGCACCACATAAAAATAAATAAAGATACTGTGTCCATCTACAACTTAAAAAAATATTTAAAAAACTAAAGAGTGAAATTCTACACATCTGTCTCAGGGCAGGAGAGCCACCTGACATTCCTGGCTCATCATGAGACACACAGCAAAACACCCCTCAGAAGATCACCGATGGGCGTGAATGAACACGACTGTGGACCACCGGGCTTTTACGCTACCACGTGGCCTCTCCCCTCTGCCACTCCCCCGTCCGCAGTCATGGGACTACCACAGGATGAAGGCTGAGGGCTCCAGGCAGTCTGCGGGCCGCAGCCTGCAGCTGGGCGGCGAGTGCAACTGCACATGGCCACTCCTGTGGAGGCTGACCCTTCCAGCCCTTCCTACTGGGTCTGTGGGTTCTGCGGTGAGTAAAAAGCCCTTGCAGACCTCCACCAGAACTGGCTTTATCCTGCCCCTTCCCACTCGCCCAGGCTCGTAGCATCAGGCCCACCACCAGCATTTGCCAGGAGCCTCTGTGAACCCAGACGCCTGGCCCTACTCAGACACCTGGACCCAGTGATCCCCAGCAGAACCAGTCTTCCGACTCTGGAGGCACCTGCTACCTTAGAGCGGAGCCTGGCACGTGCACAGGAGCACTGGGCCAATGTTTGCTAATATCATCCTTGGTAATCTCTTGAGGCCCGCCCTAAACTGATCCCATCTCCGGGGTTCTCCTGGGTAAGTGTGCGACAAAGACACTCTTTCGGAAGCCACAAGGGAGAGGCTGTTCCACAGGCATCTGCTGGCTCCACTCAGCTCGAGTGGACGGCTCCTACTGCTGCCTTTACAACCAGCTGCTCTGTTTGGTCCAATATTTACCACTGCTGCACTGGCCCTGAAAGATGCCTCCAAATGTGGTGAATGAGAGATGCCGAGGCCTCGTAACACCTCTGCCTTCTGACTGAAGCTGACGGCCCCTGAGTGATTCCCAGGGTAGGGTGGTGCTGTGCGGGAGGAGAGCCTTCCTCTGTCCAGAGCGGGACTCAATGAGGGACGCCTACTCCTCAGTGTGGGCCCATGCACAGCCTCCTGACAGGGTGGGTGGCTGGGAACGTACCGCTCTCCCCCTGGCCCTTGGAATGGGGCGTCTCGGGCACGTCGGTGGCATCTTTGTGCTCGGCAGCCCTCCTGGAGGTCCTGGTCTTGGTGGGCAGCTCTGGGGCCTGCAGGAAGGTGCTCGTGGCTCCCCGAACGCCTTGCTTCCCCAGTTCCTTTTCCACTTCTGAGAATCACACAAACAAGACCCAGAGCCATCAGCGACAGTCAGCTCAGAACGGGCTCCCCTTTGCCTTTTAAGACACAGTGGGCATCAATGCTGTACAGAGAAGGGATACAGATGCTGAAGGAACAGCACTTTCTGAGCATTTTCCAGAACTCTGCAGGGCCACCAAAGAGCCCAGTGCCAACACCTGTGGCCTGCTTTCTGGGCTCAGAACACTTGCTGACCCGGGCACTTTTGCCAGAGGAAACTAGAGGCTGAAGGCTGAAGCCGTGTCTGGCAGGCCCAGCCCCACGGTCACCCCACTACAGGCACCCTGGGCCTTTACCGTCCGAAATACTGGATTCCTGGAACATTGTTTCAAAGGCTTGATGGATTTCAGCAAACGAGGGCCGGTCAGAGGGGTTCCACTGCCAACCTACAGAGAAAAGGCCAGGTCAGACCATCCACAGCCCTGCTAACAAGTGTGGGCCAGCAACTCCTAAGGGGCGGTCTGGAAAAGGGACTCCAAGCCTGTTATCACATGGTTCTGTCACAAGTTAAAGTGACAACTGCCACTGTATCCCATTATAGACATTAAGAATTTGAAAAGACATTACCAATTGTCAGGAACATGAACTGCAAAACCCTAGAGAGACACCAACACTAAAAAACCACATTTATAAATCTATTTTCCCAGCCCCACTGTCATAGGTGTTGAGAGTTAATAAGCCAAACGGCCTGCTCCTATCTCAGCCTTACTTCACGGTTACCCAAGTCTGAAACTTCCTCAGTGGAGAAACGCTATTAAAACAAGACCAAACGAGGATGAAGAGCAAAAACGCCAGGGTGGGAGCACGTGGCTGCTCTCAGGTGCTCCCGAGGGCAGTGCAGGTTGGCACTGCCTTTTCGGGATGACAACCTGGAATACTTTATCAAAATTTAAAACGCACACAGTTCTTTGAACAATGCAGCTTTCAGACACGAGGTGAGCGCACAGAGACCACACAAGGGTGCTCATTCCTGCCTTGCTTATGGTGGCGAGAACCACACAAGTACACAAACCACCAAAACCCGTCCCCAGAGGGCTGGGGGGACAGATGAAGTCACTGAATGGAAAGCTAGGCAGCTCCACGAAGACACAAGGCAGGGGTCGGGAGAGACCTGATGTCCGGACAAGGAGAGGTGTCCTGTTACGCCCAGCGGAGCACAAGCTGAGGAACGAAGGAGCACACTCCTCACACACACAGGAAGCACACAAGTGTACCGTCCAAATACATGTGCGTTGACACGGGTGAGCAGTGTGAAACTGCCTGGGTGGCACTGCCTGCAGGTTCGGCCAATGGAGCGCAGGGCTCAGGCAGGCCCAGGAATCTGCACTTATCAGTGACAAGCCTGGGTTTGGTATCCGTCTATCCCATTGAAAAATGAGAACAAAACAACTCAGAGGTATGTCAATGCAGGTGTACAGAGCACTAAAGAAAGTCTCAAAATGTACGTCAAGCTGCTGCCGTAGGGGCTTCTGAAGCACGGGAGCAGAGAGCCACGGGAACCCCACTGTCTGCTGCATGTGCACTCTCCCAGCCCTGGAGTTTCTCACCCCCCAGGCTTTCTAGAACGTGCGGGGGAAGCTCACATGCTCGCATGAGTTCGTAGACCTTCTCGGGGCAGCCTTCCGGCCGCTCCATGCGGTAGTCTTTCTCCAGCAGCTCATACACCTGGGACAGGTCGATCCCCGGGTAAGGAGACATGCCATAGGTAGCGATTTCCCAAAGCAGTACTCCAAATGCTAAAAGAAACAGAGACAGGCTCATGGAGAGGCGTGAAGTCTGGCATCCTGTACGGCAGACATCAGAAGTCACCCCTCAAAAGCAGCCCAGGGACGGACCTGCAACCCAGGCCCACGGAGCACGATGGGACTGTCTACTCCCACCACAGACCAAGCCAGGCTGAGGAGAGAGGGTGACCAGGTCAGCCCCTCTGGGAAACAGCCTTTGCAGGGCCACGGGGCAGAGGGCACCACCCTCTTTCACAGCTCTGCGTCCGCAGCAGGCCACCTCTGGTTTCTGGGTATATGGGATTATCTCTAAGCCCTGGGCTTCCAACTCTAAAAATTTCACAAAATTTTTTTAAAAGACTTGAAATCCCATTTTCCACCAATGGACCAAGGACTCCTTGGAGGAGCATGATTCAGGTCTAGGCCAGGGAGGGGACCTGGACTATCTCACAGTCTCAGACACACAGAGGTGTGGAGGACTGTGAACCATATTTGAATCTCGGTTCAAACTGTGAAAGAAAATATGATTTTTATAATTTGATTGGAAATTTGAACGCCGGATATTTGATAATATTCAGAAATTCCACCAAGTTTGAGGGCAGCACTGTGGTTATGCTAATAGAACTCATCTCTAAGAGATGATACTGAAATATCTGGTGCAGAACATAGGAAGTCTGGGATTTGCTTCCTGACAACGTGGGGCAGGGAGTGGGCAGGGTGGATCACACAAGACCTCCATGAGCCAGTGACCATTACGGCTGGCTGACCGGTACAGGTGCTCATTCTGGCTGTCTTCTTCAGTGTGTGCTTACAGTTGTCTGCACAAAGAGTTCTTTAAAAAATAAACATAGGTGATCGCCACATGAGACTTGAGAAACAAGTGTCCTTTTAAATGCCCAAACCACACTAAGCAAAATTCCCTGCCCAGAGGAAGGTTCTGGGTACCTGTAGGGCCAGCTGGCTGCCCCAGCAAACCCAAGCAGTGAACTGAGAATGACCACATGAGATGGCACGGACATCAGCAGTCAGTAAGCTATTCTGGGCTACCAGGGTTTGGAAAAAAAAAGGGAGAAAGGAATTTTAAAAGGAGAAAGAAAGAAAAAAAAAAAAAAAGACAGGGAATGAAGTAATGAAGAGAAAAAGAGGGAAGGCAAGAAGCCGGGGTGCAGGGGAGGCACTGAAGGCTCGCCCTGGCAGGGCCTCACCCCAGACGTCAGACTTGATGGAGAACTTGTTGTAGGCCAGGCTCTCGGGTGCAGTCCATTTGATGGGGAACTTGGCTCCAGCATGGGCTGTGTAGGTGTCCCCTGTCATTAGCCGGCTCAGGCCAAAGTCGGCCACCTTCACCAAGTGGTTTTCCCCTACTAGGCAGTTTCGGGCAGCAAGATCTCTGAGAAGGGAAGGAGTTCATCTGTGAGGGCCTCTGGCTGGCTCCAGACCCACCACCACTAGGCAGAGGTGCAACACGACACTGGGAACGCGGAGTCTGGTCCCAGGAAGCTTCAGCACGTGCCAGGGGGCAGCACCAGTCCCTCAGCAAACTGCTGGGGCTGGTGCTGGGAGCAGGCCCTCTGGGCCTGTGACCTGGACCAAGTTAATTACTTTGGGACTCAGCCATAAAGTGAAGACAAGAGTAACCATGCTCACCTCTCAGGACTGCTGTGAGAGGTGATAAAACACGTAAAGTGCCTCTGTGGGCACCGAGAACACAGGGGCTTGTCTAAGTGTGGCAACTGCTAGGCTGTGCCAGGCCCAGGGAGCAAGCCCTCAGCCAGACCCCCGAGTGCAGGAAACACAGATCAGAGTGAGCCTCCCACACCTGTCCCGACTCCACAGGAAGAGCACAGTCCAGCCTGCAGCACTCCACTCAGACTGGCTCCCGACTCTCCTCGACTTCCTGGTGCAACCCCGACACACTCTAAAAACTCTCTCTGGCCTAATGCGCTCCCTCGCACCTCAATTCTCCCAGGAAGGTGGGTGTCTGATCTTTGGTTCATGGATGTTAACCATGAAATCCCAGGCAAAGTGGAAGGCAGGGGTAAGGCCAGGCACAGCTCAAGGCGCTGCTGCAGATACAGCTTGGTCACCAGCAATGAGAGAGATTAAATACAGAGGAGTGGTCCTAACAGGATTTTGGTAAAGCACTTAAACTTTGCCTGAATGGAGAGGGGACAAACCTAGCCATGCAAGGCAAACCAGAAGTCAAGAAATCTCAATTTGCAGCATCAGAGGTTTGCTGTGCTGAGTGACAGGAGCATCTGGACTGGGCCTCATGGAGCATGGAAAATCCGCCTTAGGAGGAACTGCAGCATTTCACACGCGCTCTCTAAGAAATCTCATGTAGAGGTTTCACACTTGAGTTAACTGGGTAGGAAAGGCTGACAGTGGCATGGAAAACATCTCACACAAATGACTCTGGCAAAGCCTACCAGGTCCTGTCCTGTGGGCATCCCTCTGCTGAGAAGCCACGTCCACCTGGAAGTGTGACACCATGGCACCTCAGCTCTCCTGAAGGCCTGATGCTCCGGGCCTTGAAGCAGCAGCCCCCAATTCAGGTCTGCACACATGCAGTTCTGACCATCAGGAAATGTCCCTGAACCAGGCAGCAGCAATCTGTGCTCTGCTGTAACCATGAGCTCGAATGAAAGCAAGCTGCTGTCAGAAGAGGCATCACCGACAAACCTGGCCTCGGAGGAACAGCGAGCGAGCACTCGGTCCCCAAGGGAGCGGTGATGTCAGGAAGGACACCTCCTACGGGCTTCATATACTATTCCACTATCCAAAACGGCTCTGGAGTGACATGATTCTTACTCTGGGGATGAGCTGCTCCACTGGTCCAGGGTCTATCCTGGATGATGCCTAGGGCGCTCTGTGTGTGTCTCTGTTCTGAGGCCTGGGGCGGCCAACGCTCACACCAGAGGAGGCGCCTGAGGGCCCCAGGCTGGGCGGCGGGGGAAGGCTGCCCGGCCAGGGTGGCCTACCTGTGGATGAAGTTTTTCCTCTCCAGGTACTCCATGGCCGAGGAGATCTGCGTGGCCATGTACAGCAGCACCACTGCGTTCACCTCCTGCCGGTTACACTCTCTCAGGTAATCCAACAGGTTCCCGTAGGTCATGAACTCCGTGATTATATAGAATGGGGGCTCCCGCGTACAGACTCCTGCCAACAGGACACGGAGGGCTTTGGCATGTGGCTCTGCCCAGCCAAACATACCTGGCAGGGCCTGGCTCAGAAGCAGATTCCGACTCTGCCCCTGTGCCCGGTGCCCAGCTTCTCACATGGTTCCAAGCACCTGCCGCCTGAGACCGTGCTCCTGTGCCAGGGGCGTGGCCACCCTCTTCTCTCAAGCCCAAGAGCCTGAACTGACACAGGCAGAGGCTGCCGGTGAGACAGGAAGGAAGGCCAGGCCCCCACATCCAGGGACCCAGGCCAGGCTATCTGCAGTGGTTATGTCACGTCCACGTCCATCTACTTCAATGAGAAAGCGCCTGAAAATCCCCAAGTTTCAGCAGCTAATAAGAGATTTACATACAACCCCCCCACACACACACACACACAGTCAGTGTGTGTCAGCTCAAAACCCTAGGGGAGTGCTGCTGCGGGCTCTTCCTGTAGCACCTGTGTCCCTCGGTGCTCCCTCTGCCGGCCCCACGTACCCAGCAGCTGCACCAGATTCGGGTGCTTGATCTCCTTCATGACCGCGGCTTCTTTCAGGAACTCTTCCACCTCCATGGTGTCCTCCTGCAGAAGGAAGGGAGAGACATGCTCATGCAGGCAGGCACGCCTGATCGGCTCACATAAGCTGGAACCTCAATGTCCACTCAGCCGGGGCCACCCCGTCTACGGTCACGCTGCTATGGATGGGTGACTCCCCTGTAGGCACTGGCTTTCCCCTCTGTCCCAAGCTTGTGAATTCCTTCCCGGGGCCATGGTTCAAAGGTGGCTTGCACACGTGGTACCAGAGACACTGACCGGACGCTCCACCCTAGGAGTTTGTGGTGTGAGAGGTGTGGAGCGGCTGCTCTCCTGGGGCTCCCGACACACCATAACCACCACTTCAAGAATCTTTAGTGTTCTGCCTGGGGGAGGACACCTGGTGACAGAGTCTGTGCTATGGTCTAGGCGTGAGGTGTCCCCTTGTTCCTATGCTGCAGGAGGGAGAGGACAGGGGACTGGACTGTGAGGCCCCGAGTTCTAGTCCATCCTGGCTTGCAAGGACTCGCTGGGTGGTGACTGTGAGCAGGTGGGCACAGCTGGAGGAGGGGGACACTGGGGCCCTGTGTGGCTGGGGGCATTTCCCCTGTTGCCCCTGCCCCTTCTCGCTCTGCTTCCTGGCCACCACAGGGTGAGCGGCCTTCCTCCACACACCTCTGCCTCACCTCGGGCCCAGAGCAATGGGGCTGGCTGACCAAGAACCCACGGCTCTAAAGCCAAGGTCGTATGAGCCTCTCCCGTCTACGGTTTCCCTTCCAGGTGTCTTGGTCACAGTGATGAAAAGCTAACAGTCTGCACTGCCAAAGAAGGTCGCTCTGCAATGCGGCACCTAGGGTGCTGGGCTGCCTAGGCAGGGTGTCGCAGGCTCCTGGTGAAGCCGCCGCCACAGCTCCTAACAGACGGCATGCGTGTCCCTACAGGTCACACGCAGGAGTCCACAACACCCAATGCCAACAGGGAGAGAAAGGCACGGGCAGGTGCCCACACAAACGCCTCCGGCACTTCCTCACGGTGCGCAGAGTGGAGTGTGAAGAGCAGTGGCCCTGGCACCCAGCCTTGTGGCCTACGTCCATCAGCCTCTTTGTGACTTAGGCTGAACTGACCATCAAGACCAGAAGCAAGCAGGGGACCGGCAGGGCCAGCCGTAGTGACCACCTGGCTGTGGAGGCGAAGGAGAGAGCGGGGCACCTGTTCTGTGGAGTCTGGCTCTGAGAGGAGGACGGCTAGGTGTCCGGGGAGTTCGGCTCCCTGAGAGAAAGCTCTCCAAGCTCCCCGCTGCAGGAGAACCCCAACACTGCCAGACCAAGGAGCTGCCGTACCCTTCCTGTACAGCGGGCTGGGCCGCCCCCTCCCCAACGGGCACCCTTCCCTCGGAGCGGCCCCCCGCGGGTTGGCATGCTCACAAGCGAAGCAGGACCAGCGCGGCCGTGTGCCAGCCCATTACCCCTGGCTCGGGCTCAGAGACGGGAGCTCAGAAACAATTGATCGCTCTTTAAAAACAGCTAGCTGCTCTTAATGGCCATTAAACACGGTGGGCAGTCGCTGTGTCAAGCCGCACGGGCAGAGCTCATCCCTGGCACCACCCGGTGGCTATTTAATTCTTCCAAGTCTGCTCCGCTCTTGCCATCTCAGCAGACCACGCTGGCTTTGGCGTGGAGAGCTGTGATTTGCCAGGGTGACACACTATGTCAAGGGATGAAGAGCTAGTGGCCACCAGAACACAGGGACTGCTGCTGCCCACGTCCAGGACCCAGGCTTTCCGGTCACTCCTCGGACAAGAAGATGCTCAAAATGTAGCTCTCAAATGAAGCTTTTTAGGAGTTGAGTCTTTCTTTTTAAAGTGCCACAAAATAAACCATGCACGGTGAGACGGTTTCAGAAACACCACTTGCTGACCACCTTCCACAAGAGCCACCCTAGGAAGATCATGAACGGCACCAGTCTGCGGAAGGAGCCGCGTGGCTTTCTTTTTTTTTAAGAATATATTTTTTTTTAGTTGTAGATGGCCACAGCACTTTTATTTATTTGTTTTTATGTGGTACTGAGGATTGAACCCAGTACCTCAAACTCTCTGCCACTGAGCCACAAGCCCAGTCCCGAGTCACATGGCTTTCAAAGGTACCGATCTCTGTTCCTGTCTGTTTTCTCCCTCCCTTGCTCTGTCTCTCACACACACATACAAACACGCACATACCACAGATGATACAAACAATTCCTTCTTTTTTCTTTCACAAAAATTAGTATGAGGGCTGTGGCTGTGGCTCAATAGTGGAGCACCTGCCGGGCATGTGTGAGGCCCTGGGTTCGATCCTCAGCACGGCATGTAAGTAAGTAAAATAAAGGTTCATCCACAACAACAACAAAAAGATGGTGTGAACTTGTCTCCTTTGCTGGAATCCTACACAGTTCCATTCACCACTCACTCACACTAACAGCTACGAGATCTGAGAGCTGGAGACACTCCTGGCCTCTCCTTGGGATGCTGGGGTGGAGGAGGTGGCCTGAGGGAGCCCTGGGCAACCTCATCTCCCCATCTGTTAACTGGCCCCTTCGGAGGGCTGGCTGGCCCGGCCCAGCTGTGGACAGGCATTGAGGATGGTACAGCAGAATGGTTAGGAGGACGGCTTGTCAGACACCGACCTTGCTCTGCTGCCGGGTGACCTTGGTAACCTACTGTCCATCTCTGAACATGTTCTGTCACCTGCGAAATGAAGGACTCTCTACAGCACAAACCCAGCATGCTCAGGGCAGGGCTTGGACGTGGGCAGCACCAGGGCGCTCACTGTTAGTAAGACAGTCGGTCTCTACTCTAAGAAGCACCAGCTGGGCGGCAGAAAGGTTCTACAGAAGACGGGCTCTTGTCTTCTCAGAAGAAACTTCACCCAGACCCGAGGCCTGTGCAGCGTTCTCTAACCACTTTTCTTCTCAGTCCTGGTCTCCCGCAGTGTAGCTGCTCTAGGGCGCAGGCAAGAGCAGTTTTCAGGGGTGGCGGGCTCTCAGGGCCTCCCTCCCTGCAGCACCCTGGCATTGCGTGGGGCTCTTGTCCCAGTAGGTCAGTTTCCCTAACTGTTTACCCAATGCTTGGTGAGCAAGGTGACAAGCACGTGCAGTGCCAGCTGTCGCCACCAAGGAGCCAGAAGCAACAAGACTAACAACCTGTGGAGGGAGGGGCAGCTTCTATGCTAGGCCAGACATGGCCTTGAGGCTCACGTGGAGAGCCCGTGGCAGCAGGGCTGGACTCTGGCCCCTAGACAGGCCGCTGCACAGAGCTGCTTGTCCAGAGGACGGGGGACAGCCCCCTGCAGAGAGCCGGGCGATGCTGCCCGAGGGGCCAGGGGCCGCGTAGCAGCAGGCGCTGAGCTACGCAGGCTCCCCTCCCCCTTGCGTGCAGCCCTCCTCATCAGGTCACAGTGCCACTGTGGGCGTGATGCCAAGAGTGGCTGCTGTCACCCAGCCCTCCGCTTTCTCTGCATGTTTCTGGAGCTCCCCAATAAAGCCAATTTCCTGGGAGAAAAAAATAAAACCTCAACCAAAGCCCAGCGAGTGGAGGGTAAGCAGTACTCCTCACACCGCTGTTGGCGGGCAAAGCCACACGCTCCTGGGAGGTGTGTGGCAGCACAACCCAAATCACCAGCGACACACGGGCATGGAGGCCGCCCAACCGGGGCGGAGGACCCTATATGCGGATATCGCCTATTTGAGAATTATCTGCTGCTTCCACTCTCCTGTGACCTGCCGCAGTAGTTTTCAGACTCGGAGACTTAAGGAGAGGTCTTTCTGTTCCACAGAGAACACTGGCGTACACACACTTCCAGAACCCAGCTCACGAGCCTCTAGTTCTTGATGGTTGGTTTTTGGGAACACCTGGCCTTAAACAAAGAAAGCAGGCAGAGCCCAGCAAAGCCCAGTCCTGAGGACACTGGGGACAGGGAGAAGCAGCTTCCCGGCCACAGGGCCTTCACTGCGACTTCCCACCGGCAGGGGTCAGCCGAGAGCCCTCCTCTTTGGGGGTGTTCCCTCTGCTCTGGAAGCACCTGCCTCCGGTTCGGGGTGGAGTGATCAGGACAGGCAGGGCCATGCTCCCCCTGCTGGTTAGGAGAGGTAACAGAGTGGGCAGGAGGTGGGGGGGCGGGCAGGAAGAGCAGTGAGGCTCTCAAGGCACTGGTGAGGCAGGGAGGGCTGGGGAGGCAGGGAGGGAAGAAAAGGCAACTTTCTTAGACATAGACTTGAGGCTTATGTATATTTTTCATGGTGTTTGAAGAATAAGATACTGAGTTACCACTGGGGGAAAAAAAGGGCTTGAGAGTTGGCCTTTGCTGGTGCCTGGGTTCAAATCCTCTTGGCCTCAGTGTCTTCTTCCCGAAGAAGGGGGCACCTTGGTCAGTCTTAAATGGGGATTATATTAGTATTTTAGTACCCTTCTCTTTAGGCTGTAAGGATTAAATGAGACTCCATTAAATAACATGCACTCAGAATTTTGCCAGCACACACTAAAAGCCCATTAAATGCTGGTCATTTGTATAATTGAAACCCAAAGTTCAACATCCACAGTGGAGAGCAGATAAATACCTAAGCATCCACAGCCTTCCCTGACCAAGGGGCGGTGACTGTGCTGGCCTGGTGAGCGCCAGGCAGAGGGCGGTCGAGCTCGCAGAGGTGGCTCATGCCTCCAGACAGGGACACAGACTCCTTCCCGACTATCATTCTTTACTAACAGTGGGGCCACCCGGAGAGGCCACTAAGAGCAGCACCAGAGTGGAATGATGTCACTCAGGTCGCAGCCCTCAAAGGCGGTCCCCCACTGCAGGCCACCGAAGCTCGCAGCTCTGTGCTTCTCCTCTCCCTCAATCTGTGTCTGCTGATCCTGGCACAGAGTGTGACACCAAGGAATTTGACACTCGCTCTAAGACAGGGACTCTGCACCAGTCCCCAAGCCTAGCCCGTGGCACTGCCACTGCAGGAAGGTGGCAAGAGTCTGGCCACACCCGTCTCGGCACTCAGGCCTGCCTGACCTCCAGACACACAGGACACTCAGGCCTGCTGTTCCCAGCATGGAAGTTTCTGTCCTTTTCTTTTCCAATAGCTACAAAAAGGGGCTCTTCTCTTGACTCCTGTGCACAGGCTTCACATTTAAAACAAGGGACAGCAACGCAGGTCAGCACTAGGGGACACTCTCACTCCAGGGAAGAACTCCACATCAGGAAAAAGGCTGAGGGCCGACAATGAACACTCCCACTGGAGCCCCAGGTTTCTTCAGAAGGAAAACAATCTGGAGACGGAACACACTTCGCTGGTGAAGGAGGAGCGTCAGTTAACAGGGGCAGTGACGGAGTGGACAAGCATGTGGCCTGACGCCTTCCCAAAGAAGGGGGCACCTCGGTCTGCAGAAGTCTGAGGCCACGGCACAGAGAACTGGGGCTTGCTGGGACACCCAAGGCACTTGCCCGCAGTCTGCCCGCAGCAGCACACAGGAGTCGTTCCCCTTAGATAACCTGGTTTTAAACCCTGAGGAGCTCTGCTTCCTCCGCCTAGGGGTGGCTCCCTGCCACTCATCAGCAGGGCAAGCCTCTGCTTCCCAGGGCCACAGAACGGGAACCCTCCTCCCTGTGGCCACCTCTGACGCTGCAATGCTCAGCCCCCAGCGGCTCTCAGTGTTCATGGAGCCACACGAAGGGGATGAACTGATCCAACCCGCAGGGGAACCCAGCCAGGCGACACCCAACCACCCCAGGGGCGGCGCACCAGGCCCACCTTCAAGGTCTTCACGGCCACGGTGAGGCTGTACTTCTTCCACACGCCCTCGTACACCTCCCCGTACTGGCCGCCGCCCAGCTTGTGCCTCATGGTGATGTCCGTGCGCTCCATCTCCCATTTGTCGTAGTTGGGGGACACCCCGTAGACCGTGGGCTTATTGCGTTTGGGGGCTGGGTAATGGAGAGTGGTGATGAGCCCGTCTGCCACCGTGGAGTGATGGTGGACCAACTCCGCCAAAGTGTTGAAGCGGCTCTCGGAGGACACGTAGAGCTGAGGAGAAGAGGGGACAGCCTTCAGCTGTGGCGCAGACGCTCTCAAGCAGGTCAGGTCAACCAGCCTGGCTGGACCTTGCTAGCACACAATAAAACCTCCAGTGGCTCTCCACCCCTGGCTGAGTCGAGCGGTCACCTAGGCCGTCTTCCTCTGCGCGTGCTCGCTGCAGTAACTGATGTGCAGAGAGGCACCAGCAAAGGCCAAGGGCCTGCGCACCGGCAGCTCTACCCGAATCCTCCATCTCACCCCCAGGCTTCACATGTCTAGTTCCCTCTTGCCCCGAGAGCCAATTTAAATGTCCCTAGAGTCTTCTCCGATCACTCATCCAAGTCACCACCCAGCAGGTGTGATCTGTGTTACTTCTCTGTGCCATCACGGCTGCTAACATCCTACTCATCTGCTTAATCACTGTCTGCCTCCATCTACTGGGATGCGAGGCTGTAGAGCAGGCCCTGAGCGGTCCCGCGTATCCTGCAGCCTCCACCCTGGAAACAAGTGAGCACAGTGAGTTCAGTGGCCCACGCCCGTCATCCCAGCGGCTTGGGAGGCTGAGGCAGGAGGATCAAGAGTTCAAAGCCAGGGGCTGGGGATGTGGCTCAAGCGGTAGCGCGCTCGCCTGGCATGCGTGCAGGTTCGATCCTCAGCACCACATACAAAGTTGTGTCCGCCAAAAACTAAAAAACAAATATTAAAAAAAAATTCTCTAAAGAAAAAAAAAAAGGAGTTCAAAGCCAGCCTCAGCAGCTTAGCAAGACCCTAAGCAACTCAGTGAGACCCGGTCTGTAAATAAAATACAAAACAGGGCTGGGGATGTGGCTCAGTGGTTGAGTGCCCCTGAGTTCAATCCCCAGTGACCCCCCCCCAAAAAAAGAAGTGAACATGGAAGAGCTGCCTGAGTTAATTAGTGAACAGAACTCAATGCCTGTTGATCACTCGATCTGTAATCACAAGTGGACAAACCGAGACTGAGACTGTGATCAGAGATGAAAGCTGCCAAGTGAACGCACATCTCCTTTGCATGGCTGCCTCTGGCTTCATCAGGGCGGGGACTTCCAATCCCTGTGGTATGCCCATGTGGGCTGTCTCCCAGGCCCCCCAGGAGCCAGTGGGGTCCTGGAGGCACCGGCACTGCCTCTTCCATCACAGGGAGCAAGCAGAAGGCCTTTAAGTACAAGAGCGTAAGAGACCCACGGCAGGCGAGGACCGCTGCCGGGTGTGCCAAGGCCCAGAACAGGACAGAGGGAGGGAAGGCGCAAGCTGGCGGGATCTCCCAAGTGGGCGGCGATCACCACTTTGCCTTCTCCCCCCCTGTCTCAGAGCTGTGGAGATGAAAACCTTCTAACCACAAACAGCTCTGGACTGAAATCCGCACAGAACACTCGGGCTCCAGGTGTGTAACAGTCTATTTGCTTGATAAAGGTGGGAAAGACACCTAAAATCACAACTAGGTACTTTGGTCCAAACTGCAAAGTTGTGGAGAGAAGAAATACAATTTAGGGACAACAGTGACATTTGGTGTATCAAGGTCGTGGTGGGGAGGAATAGGGTCAGGCTTTACCTGAAGCTATAGCATTTTATTACTTTAAAAAAGAAATGTGGTGCACACCTGTAATTCCAGTGACTTGGGAGGCTGAGGCAAGAGGATCCCAAGTTCAAGCTAAACTAGAAAACTCAGCAAGACCCTGCCCCAAAACTAAATAAATAAATAAGGATTGAAGCTGTAACTCAGTGGTAAAGCACTCCTGGGTTCAGTTCCTAGTAGAGAAGAGAACAGGAAGAAAAGCCTGAGACACACAGCAGGGACGAGATCTTTGGCTCCTGGTGATGTGAGCACCACGCTGTCATGGTCTGGGGACCCCTGGGTTAAAGGCCTGGTCTCCAGGTGGCAGAACCTCTAAGGGGGCCTTGTGGGAGGTTCTTAGGCCCCGCTGGGGCCTCAGAAGGGAGTAAGGAGCACTCTTGGACTCGAGATGTTTTTTATTTTTCTTTGCAGTACTGAGGACTGAACTCAGGGCCTCACGTGGTGCAAGTACCCTACCATGGGGCTACACCCCAGCCCCCTCCAGTTCCCGAGAGAGGGTGGTTACACAAGGAGCAAACCCAGCTGGGCCCTGCCTCTGCTTCCTGACTCAGGATGTGACTGTCGACCCCACACGTTCACCACTGCTGTGCTGTGCAGTCTGGATTTTCAGCCTCTCAAACCAAAGGCTAAATAAACTTCTTTTCTTGGTGCAGCCCGCTGTTTCAGGATCTGTCTCATGATGGTGATGAAAGGCTGAGTACTACAACAACTTCTGTAAATCTGTGATGTTTAAGATAAGTCAAAACATTTTTAAGCCAGGTGTGCTGGCCTACACCTATAATCCCAAGACTCAAGAAGCTGAGGCAGGAGGATTCCAAGTTCAGGACCAGCCTCAGCAACTTACAGAGACCCTGTCTCAAAATTTAAAAAAGACTGAGGATATAGCTCAGTGGTACAGTGTCCCAGACTCAACTGCCAGTACCTGCCGCCCCCGCCCCCCAAAAAAAATTAAAGGAGGAAATAAAATATACAAGTTGAGCCCATCAATGCATTCAGTATCAAGGAGATTTTTCTTTCCTTCTTTTTGCTTGAGGAGATGACATACGCAAAATTTTTTAATTTAGACAAGCCAAAGGCAGACTTCAGGCTTATAATCTTCCTTATTATTATTATTATTTTTTTTAGTTTTAGATGGACACAATACCCTTATTTTATGTATTTATTCTTTTTTTAATATTTATTTTTTAGTATTAGGTGGACACAATATCTTAATTTTTTAAAATGTGGTGCTGAGGATCGAACCCAGTGCCGCACACGTGCTAGTAGGCAAGTGCTCCACCACTGAGCCAGCCCAGCTCTCAGGTTGATAATATTTTGGTAACCATCTACTAAAATAAAACCCAAGACTTGTCCATAAAGACCCTTCAGCTCTGTGGAACTTGTTCCTCATGTGCAGACTGTGACCTTGGGACACCGGCTTGTACCTGTGCAAATGGTGCCTCTGAGGTGGCAGCACCTCTGGGATGAGGAGGCACAGCAGGTGGCCCCACTTTCCCACTTCAGAACACCAGAGGGAACTCTGTAGGAAGCGCTCTAGGGTCAAGGTGTGGGACAGACTGGACCCAGAGAGCACGTGCACACAGGGTGCGAGAGCAGGGGCCTGGAGTGGAAGTGGCACCACCACCAAAGACCTGCCGTCGGTTGAGTACCCACGCGGTAATGTCCATGGCGCTCTCCTCAGCATTAAGTCTCAGAGGCGAGGGTGGTGCAAAGGGAAACTGAGTGGGACGGGGGATGGCTCTGAACCCCTCTCCAGAAAAGTCTGTCAGCTGTCCAGTGACTGCACTGATGCCTGCAAATGTCCAGCCCCTTTCTCTCAGGCTGGCTCAGCTGACGTGTCCTCCCCTCCAGGGAGAAGAGGGCAATGAGAAATCGGGGCCAGTCAACAGGCGCTCCTGGAGCTGAGCCCCCCTCCCACCCCGCTGTTGAGGCAAGGAGCCCCAGCGTCTTGCTGGGCTCCTGGCAGGGCTATGAGGAGCGAGGCCTGGTACCCATTTTTTTCCTGTCAGGACATGAAGCGCAGAGTCAGCCTGAAAGGAGCTGCCTAACCTGAAGTTCAAGGCTGCCCAACCCGAAGTTCAAGGCCTTCCACCACACTTGAAGGCAAATGGCTCCCCTAAGCCCTAGTTCACGCAGAATTTGCCCCTGGACCTATTCCACTCCCTCTCAGGCTGCTCTGCTAAGGATTTTAGAACTACAGGAGGTTTCACAGGGTGGACAAACTTTAAACTTTTCAATAATTAAGTTTATAGGCCCTATGACTGAGTTCATCTTTCAACCTAAAGTTTACATATGATACTCATTAAATATTAAAACCACCCTCCTTCAAATGCACTGCATATTTGATTCACAGCCATGTTCCCATGTCCCGCTAACAGTCACTCTGATGGCTTCCTTCTGATCAGTTCCAGTTTTCAAGCAGCATTTTGCTGGTGCACTGGGTAATCATCAGGAATCTGAGGCATGTTCAGGGAACACCGTGAAGTCAGTGCTGTGAACAGCATGTCATTACAGCTCCATACACACTTGGGGTGCGTAGCCAGACTAGCACCCCTTCCCAACTGTGCGTAAATCCAAAAGAAAGGACCTGTCAAAGAACTGGCTTTGTTCCTGATGGCTGCCCGAACAGGCCCACCAGAGCTTAGGCACCTATAGTCTGGGCAGCTTCAGACCCTGGGATCTCACCTGGGATTCACCCTTCATAGGCTGCTCAGCAGGAAGTGAGCTTTAAGCTTCCTCCAGAGCTCCTCAGAGATCAGCTGGAGGCAAGAGCCCAGCAGTTCCTAGCAATGCCCCAGGCTCCTCTGAAAGGGCTGGAGCTAGCCGGCAGGCTCTGCCTCAGCACGGCCTCCTCCACCAGGGTGGGCAAATCCTGGAAATCCAAGGTGCTCCATTGTCAGCCCTTCCTGCCACCTCTGCCAAAGTGTGAATGCGAATTTCACTCCTGTTGACTTGGACCTGAGATGTTTCAGCAGGCCATGAAAGTAAATGTCCACTGCATCTCGTTCAAGACAAGGACAGGGCTTGAATAGGAATCATGGGCTTGACAGTGGCATCTCACAGAGGTGACTGAGGAATAGACACAAATAAGCAGGACTAGGAAGGATTTCGGCAGGGGGTGGTGAAGGAACATCAGTCTTTAATTGTGCTGTCAACAGAGGGACAGCATGGGAAGAACCACCACCAAATCCGGGGTACCTGGAAGTTTCTCAGACTGACAGGACTCGAGAAACAGGGATGGCTCCACCTGACATTGGCCCTTTCAATAGTCTACCTCAACAGTCCCAGAGTGCTCAGCTCTGGCACCCACCTGGCTGCCTGGAGAGCTCAGAACACCATGTCAGAGTAAACTCAAGTCAGGGTGGTAGAAGCAGATGAAATCCTGTGGGGCCCTAGAGAAGAACCTTTTACACTCAGTGTTTTCTAAAGATTACCTGGCTTGAAAGTAAGAATGAAACTTAATAAATCCCTGCATGTCCCTCTTAACAACCTTAAATTTGCCTTTTAGAAAACCACAAAGGATGTACGAATATGTAACAACAAGTCCCACCATTATGTACAACTGTAATGCACCGATAAAAGAATGTGGGGAAAAAAGAGGAACCCAGAAAGGACCGCGTCAGGGCTCTGCTGAGGGCAGAGCACTCTTTAGAGCCTGTCCCCACTGCGAGGGCGGCACCTCCCAGTCTCACACCACCTGACACAGCCTCCTCAAGTGTGGCTCTCATCAAGGAGCCTCTGCAGAGGGCTGAGATGTCTCCAGTGCTCAGATGGCCCAAGAGAGAGCTTCTTCCAGGGAGGGTGAAGGACAGCTGGATGCCCTGGCAAGTCTGAGGAGATGCCCAGAGGTGGATGCTGCCTGGGTAAACGATGCCCTGTGCCCTACCTGGAACACAAGGACCCTATCTGGTGCAAACCAGCTTTTCCACAGAGGGGCTAGCCTCTCCTTCATAAATGTCAGATTCTGCAAATCGCGCATCCTACCTGTAGGTCTTTCCTTGTTCCCCACTGAACAGTGTCTTCAACCAACCCCGGCTAATGAGCTGTCAAACCAGATCATCTGTCTGAATCTGTTCCAAGGCAGCTGGTTAAACAAGAGAAAGACACCACTATCCTGTTAAGCTCACCCCTCAGTGACCATCCTGTGCATGTGGCTTGCCTGGAGAATGAACACCGATGAGAAGCAAGCTGCCAGCTCCAGAAAAATCACCTCCGGGTGGCCCTGATGCTCTGAGTCACTAAAATGTCACTTTGTGGGCTGGAGGCTCTTTCAAAGGGCCACTATCCTGGAGTCCGGCTGGCAGAAAGAAGAGAGACACCACCTCTTCCTGTGGGAGAAGGTCCCAAAATGCAAGTAAAGAAGCCCATTTCGAGTTGCACCAATAGCAGACTCCTTCTGTACCCAAACTGCAACGCTGGTGCCAAAGACACCTGCAAGGACGGAAGCAGACTGGCAAGAGGACGGGAAGCTGAGGCGCGTGAAAAAGAAGGTAAGAAGCAGACACACGTCCATATGGCACAAAGGAATGGGCGGGGCCAGCCAGGAGAATGCTAAACGATAAGGAGGGGTTCTAGCTCACCAGCTACAGGAACAGCAATTTCAGGTCTGGCACGGGCACAGGACAAGCAGACCAACGGGAGAGAACAGAGGATCATCGGGCCTAAACAGATAAGTAAATGGGATATTCCTACACGTACGAAATAGATGAATTTAATAAACGGCATGAGGATTACTCAAAATATGACATATACATATTAAATATGATGAGATGACCTTCATCAATCAGAATGACAGATGTTCTTACAAGTTTGATGGTATTCTACTGATGGGGTGAGGGGAAACAGGCACATTCAGGCACATTTGTAGGTTTTTGTGAGAGAACAAATTTGCATGATTTCTAATTAAGTTGGTTTGGCAATATCTACACGAATATTAAATGCAAATAACCTTTGCTCAGTTCTAACATCCTGTCTTGCATATGTTTACACTGTAAACAAAGAAGAATGTGCAGTGTATTTACAAACTGCAGGACATGAGCCACTGTTGGGACTATGAAATAAATGTAGTGAACTACAATCAGAGATTCTAAAGATTGCCACAGTGCAGAATGGAACATAAACATCAGACTGCAAGACACACAGGAGGTAAGCGAGGTTGGGGATGTCCTGCTACTCGCGGGGAACCCAGTGGTGAAGTGAAACGCTGCTCCTGCAGCAACCTCTTAACAGCATCGTTTACAATAACAAAGGACTGGAAGCAACCTAAAAGTTGTCCATCAGGTAACTGTTTTAATAACTGGTGGTCCACCCACTATCCAGGCCATGAAAAGAATGAAGCAGCCACCAAGGAACAACCTCCAAAATCCCTCATTAAGAGGCTAAAGGCAAGATGCCTAAAAAGGCATTTGTGAATCTTTTTTAGGGAAACATATGTGTCAACAAATTTTGAAGAAACTGGTAATAGTGGTTGCCTCTTGGCAGAACTAAATCAGGAGACAGAATTACTTCTCACTGCAATTAACTTTGTCCTATTGATTTTTTCAAACCATGTGCATACACTCCATGGGACAATGCACCTACTAGCAAGGGTTCCTCAACACAGCCAGGAACAGCTGGGTTCCATCAAGTACTCCCAAACTGAGTACTTGGGCAATAAAAGTCCTCCCCCTAACTCTCCCTTTTTTTTTTTAAATGCAAAAAATGCAGATTACATCAAGGCCTGTCAGAGGACTGAGGGGAGGTTTGAGGAAGATGTATTTCAAGGTGCTCCATTATACAGCCGGAAGATGTACACTCACTAAATGTCAATGCCTCCCTTCCCTTCGTGGATTTTAAAGGACTGTTATACAAAGACCACAAAATAACATGTGCCCACTCCTTTACAAAGCTGTAAATCAGGTTTGGAAATCTATTGAGTATAATGTGGATTCATTTCTGTTTAAAAATTGTTATGTAAACACACACACACACACACACACACACAAAACCCATGTGTGATTTTATCCACAGAAAGGGTGGCCCCGTGCTTGACTGACTTGAGGTGCTATTAAACAGCAAGGGCATATAAATCTCAAGACGGATCCTCAACAGATCTCTCATAAGGCGAATGGAGTTACCCCTGCTGTTTACCTGAATGACTCTTAAAATAGCTTGACTGAGCTTTGTTGCAAGAATTTACTTGCCAATGGCAGGACCTCGAGGTTCTCCTGGCCAGGCCTAAGTACCACCCTAGCCCCAAGGTACCACCCTTGTCCACCAGCTCCCCCGCTGGCCCCTGGCCTGGGTCCCCACCTTGCCATCAGAAGCAGTGTTAATCCTGTAGTGGTACACTCTCCCTTCATATCGCAGCGAGATGGACCTCTGGCCAGGACTGCTCTCACTTTCCCGCACCAAGAAGCTGCCGTTGATCCCGCTGCTCAGCAGATACTCGGCAGCATTGCGGGACACAGGTCCGTGGTACCAGGAGTGTTTTTCCAGACTGTTGACGGGTGTGATGTAGTTGCTTGGGACCCATCCTTGGCCATTTTTGGTTTGGGCTTCACACCATTCCCCATTATGATTGTAGCCTAAGACCCGGAGCTTTTCACCTTAGAGAAAAAGAACCAAATTAAACATTTCAGCTTTAGAGACCAGCTTTCTTAGGGGCTGGGGATATAGATAGCTCAGTTGGTAGGTGCTTGCCTTGTATGCATAAGGCCCTGGGTTCAATCCCCAGCATTAAAAAAAAAAAAAGACCAGCTTCCTTCTTTCCTATTTATTGTATGCTTACTATAATTCTCCAAATTTCTACACACTGATTTTATTTTAACAAGTCTACATAAATTGTGCATGTGTAAGTGTATAAGAATATACGCTCATAACTGAGAACCTCCTGTTTGTAATGAATACATAGATAAGCGTGCAGCCTCAGTTTTTATAAATCTACTGTGTCTACTCGGGTGCTCTGCTCCCACTGTAAGGAAGCTTTTTGTGGAAGAATGTTTTTCCTTAGGGGAAAAAAATAGTAATGTTTTCAGTTTTTAAGGTCCAGGTGTCCTCTGTATATGAAAGCAGGGAGGCTGGCTTGTGAGGACCAGGCTATCCTGGGGCGGCTGCTGTTCTGGGGTGTCTCTGCATTCCCAGCTGTGAAGCTGCTGTCTTACTAAGCAAAGGAGTGGTCAGTCATGCTGTCCCTGTCTGTCTCCTGCAACCACAGCCAGGCATCCAGGGCCCTTTACCTTTAGTGATGCTGAGGGTGTTATCTCCACTGGCCACAAAGTCGTACAGTGCAACAAACAGGTTGGGGTCATTTTCACTAGGTCCAGCAAGGAGATTTTCCTTGGAGTTCCAACGAGCGGCTTCACTTAGACCTTGGGGCTCGAAGTCAGATGCTACTGGCCTCTGCAGGGCTTCTGGAAGACAAGGCAGGGAACAGAAAAATCAAACAGGAACAGGAAGAACCGCAGAAGCATGAGCTTTATTTTCAGGAACAAAAAGTCTGTTTCCAACACTGTATCTTCCTAATTTATGTCATATTAAGGATTTTTTTAAAATAAAAGGACTATTTTACCAAATTTTCTGAATAACAGAAGTATTTTCATTCCAAGGTGGTAATTAATATTTTCAAATGGTTTAGGCTTTTTAAATCCCTTGTTTCAACATGAATTTAGTCAGAAATAAATAAAATTCATCTTCATAACTCTTTGCCATTGCTTAAAATATGGAATTCAAGTTTCTTGCTTTAAAACATTTTCAAGGGGGCTGGAGTTGTGGCTCAGCGGTAGAGCGCTCACCTAGCAAGTATGAGGTCCTGGGTTCGATCCTCAGCACCACATAAAAATAAATGAAACCAAGGTATTGTGTCCAACTACAGCTAAAATATAAATATTAAAAAAACATTTTCAAGTCTACTAACATTAATATGGATACAATTTAAAAATCAAGTAGCACAGAAGAGCTTAAAATGAAAGACAGACACCTGCTACTCCAGTCCCTTCACCCGCAGGTGACAGCTCTGTCATGGTGTGGAGGTGAGGTATCTCCCCAAAACTCATGGAGTCAACACAAGAAGGTTCAGGGGAGACACGCTGGGCTGTGAGTCTTACCCCATCAGTGAATGGACCCCACAGGGGCTGACTGAGTGCTCTCTGGGGTGCCAGGGGGTGGCTGCAGGGCCGGGGCTGGGGCGTGGCCCGGGGTCTGGGCCTGTATCTGGCCAGTGGAGCCTCTGCTTGCTGACCACCCTGTGAGCTGCTTCCCTCCGCCACACTCTCCCACCATGTCGTCCCCTCACCTGGAGCCGGCTGTATGTGGTCTGAGACCTGAAACCCTGAGCCTGCAAATGCACTTTCCTCCTCTGCGTCGTTCTGGTCGGACCCTTTAGTTGCTGAGACAAAAGCGCTGACTGAAACAAGCTGTCTGGGGATGGCCTCTCCTGCCAGCTGTGACCTCTGGGCCCACTGAGGCAGCTCTCCCAAAGCTCACATCCCAAGAGGAGGGCGGAACGTCCCACCTTCCTGCCGCTTTCTTCCCCTCCGCCCACTTTCAAATGTGGTGGTCCTGACTTTTTTTCCTTGTGAAAACCACTGAGTTCTTCTATTCTGGAATAATAAAGCCTTCCATGATTTGTCTTTAAGTAGACTCCACAAGTTGAAAATCAATCAACAACTCTTATGTTAGGCCTGTGTGAGCCTTGCCACTACCAGCCTCAGAGTTCACTCATTTTTCCTGAAGTTCCTTCCTTTTTTACTGTTGAACGGTGCCCAAACTCTAGAATTTCTTTGTAATAATGACAAAATGCAGAAGGTTTTTCCAAACCAGCAAGTCTGTCCAAGTGGATCTTCACAGCTGGGGGACACTCTGAAGTGAAATCCAAACACCGTTTAAAGAGAAACCACAAGAAGAAACCAAACCTGATAGAAAAACAAACAAAAAAACGGCAGGGGGAGAGGTTCTGACTGGAAAAGAATAAAAATATCTACAAATAAGCCCCCACACACTGGTAACAAAACAAAATTATGTTTTATTTATCCCTTTTATGGATATGGTGTATCTTACACATCACTTCTGGGCGATTATACCCATCTTAGAGACAGGCCTGACTCTGCATCCACTTCAAAAAACAGTGGAGGGGACTGGGGTTGTGGCTCAGTAGTACAGCACTTGCCTACATGAGTGAGGCACTGGGTTCAATTCTTAACACCACATATAAATAAAAAAATAAAGGTCCATCAATACCCCCCCCCAAAAAAAATCAACAAACAAACAAAAACCATCACTGGAGCTGCGTGCGGTGGCACATGCCTGTAATCCCAGTGGCTCAGGAGGCTGAGGCATTGAGCAACTCAGTGAGACCCTGTCTCTAAATAAAATACAAAATAGGGCTGGGATTGGTTCAGTGCCCCTGGGGTCAATCCCCAGTACTCAAAAAAAAAAAAAAACAAAAAAACACCAACCCACTGGATACATTTAGAAACACCTGAGGGCCAGTGTAACTTTGAGAAATAATCCTGGAGAGCTTCAACAACAGACATTCCATAATAATCAGGGTCTTTCAATTCTACCTTTTGTATGAGTAATGAAGTGACTCTTCAGAACTGTGTATCTAACAGAGTAAATCCCAAATTGTATTCACTGCGTTTGGCAAATTCATTTTATCAACGGTGAGGGCAAACACAGTTTTAAAGAAAAGGATCTTGCTACACGGCATCTCCTAAAATGTAGAAAGGCCCATCCTGGTAACTGCTGGGCTCTAAGGTACCCTCCGCTCCATGGCAGTAGGACTGGACAGTTTACACACACACACACTCACAAACACACACACACACACTCACAAACACATACATACAGACAAGCTGCTTATAGCAGGAATATATGTATTTTGCTTTTAAATTCATTTTTTTGACAATAGAAACATACAGACTGTACCTACTAGTGAGGTACATGTAATGTTCAAAGCAGGGAGGCAATTTGTCTTATCAGCACATGTGATCCCACCCACCCACCCACCGCAAGCTGGTGTGCCAGCCCTGGCTATCCTTCTGAGGGTGGGGATGTGACTGGGCTGTCTTCTCTAAGTCCTACCTAGGATGCTCAACTCACCTCCAGCTTCTATGGCCTGCAGGTGGAGGGAGACCCAGTGCAGGATCATTCCATTGGCTTATGGCAGCCTCACGCCTAATTCAGTAGCATTTTTAAAAAGTAATCTGCCTTCACTGAGTCTTCCTGAAGCACCCATCTTAATTTTCAGAGAAACAATTCTCTTTTCACACTTACATTTGCTGGTTTCACAATAACTGAGTAATCAGGACAAGTACTGTATATGGAGATAGATAAACAGATCCAGAGCAAACACAATGGCTCTGCTGCAGAGTGCCAGGGTCCAGGAAGGCTCACCTCCAGCAGGAAGAGGAGCATGCTTGCCAGCTCAGCACGACAGGTAAGCAGCGGGCAGCCGGTCAAAAGGACCCTTACCCCTTACCTACCAAAGGAAAAAAAGAATTCCCTCCACTATGGAAAAAGGATGTAAACCATAAATTCACAGAGAATTAAAATCACCACTGAACATGGAAAGTATGTGAACCCTTGCTAGTAATCAAAGAAAAGTAAATAATTCCTCAACTGGGCCGATGCACTTTCTGACAGTTACAGTGGGGATGAGACAGCAATGACCTGCACTTTCTCACAATGCTCAGAGTAGGTGTGTAAGCTGCTGTTATGTTGTAGGAGGCAAGTGGAACATGAACCACACTAAAGAATCCATAATCTTTAATTTACTTCTAGAAATTTAGCCTAAGCAATTAATACATTGATTTCTATATACTAATTTAAAATAACTCAGAAAAGCACAAAAAAGTCTATCAATACAAGATAATTTCTTCTCTACCCCTAAAATAGAATATTTAAGTAGCCATTTAAAATATTGTTGGAAGGGGCTGACGGTGTAGTGTAGCTCGGTGGTAGAGCACTTGCTTAGCTTGAGTGAAAGTCTGGGTTCAATCCCTAAAGAAAAAAAAATATTTTTGGGGAAAAAATTCAATGTTCAGGAATATACTCATAATAACAAATTAAGGGTTTATATTACATCCCAGTACATACAATATGATCCCAATTTTCAAAAATTGAAAAAAGACCAGAAGAAACTTATACCAAAATGTGAACGATTTTTAACTTAAGGTGGTGGAATTACAGGTGTTTTTAATATTCTTAACACTTTTCTATGTTATGGCTTATTTCTTACAGTGAAGGTGGATTATTTTAATGATCAGAATACAATTACAAAGCTTAAAAACTTACAAGTGAAGCCAACCAATACTTACATAACTGATAATTTACTGTGAAGCCTACTGTGGGGGGTGGGGGATCCCAGGTTGTCCTGGAAAAATACTGTGCGTTCCCTCTGTCTCCACCTCTGGGCCAGGAGCATACAACTTAGGCAGACTAGGCCCACACAGGAAATTAAACCCGAGTCATGGATACAGCAATGCTTTTCTTCTCAAATGCCATTTGACCCCTTCTATCAAACATTCTGTAGCATCTGGATTAGATCAAAGTTATATAATCAGGGGAAGTGGCCTGGAAAACACCTGGAGTAAGCAGAATGCAAATGCCCGCCCAGAGGGGGCCCTGAATTTGACGTGTGGGTTAAAGAGGGGCTGTCCCTAGTGCAGACAGATGCTGAGCATTCTATGCTGGGATGAGGCCCTTGCTAGAAAGGAGAGGGCCTCCCACTGCTCTGATTCAACAGGACGCTGGGCCATCCAGGGCAGGCCCTCCGTTTCCCTCCCAGCTCTATTCCACAAATTAATGGCCACAGCCCCAGGGGAAGTATTGCTCATGCATGCCTCTGGGTCAGATGTTGAAGTGAAGCCACAGTCCAACACCAAGTCTTCCAGTCAATTCCCAGTCCAGGCTGATGTCAAGCTGACTCACAATGCACGAGTGCCAAGTGACTTGCTTCATTTCATAGTGAGCTATGTTCGTCAACCTTAAAAATGATCATGGCTTACGGGGCCAAAGGCAGAATGTGCTCAAATCTTTTTTGCTTGGGACACGAACTTTCTGCCAGTCTCACTGTCAGGAAGTCAAGACCCCAAAAGAAGCCCAAAAGCTTCCTTCAAAAGAAGGTGCCAGAGCAGCTCCCCTTCTGTTCTCCTAGAGGATCTTCCAGCTGTTAGGAAGTCTTGAGAAATGAACTTCAGCATCTGCTAGCATTCTGCATTGTTTTCCTTTTTCAGTGAACGCTTTCCGCTGCATCCTTTCCGAGTCATATCTTAAATATACTTAAGATCTGGATCTTTAAAAATGCCTCCCACCACATTTAAAACTGTTTTGTTGTTCTGCCATAATGCTAGCAAAAAGGTTTCCACATCCACCAACAAAACTCAGGGAAGGCCATCAACTAGCTAGCTGAGCTCCAGGAATTGGTGACATCTGAAAAATGCTCCCTTTAGCTTCAGCCATGAGTGCATCGAGTTGTTTGGGAATCTGTTAAGAGCTGAGCCGCGGCACTCACTGGATCTGTGTGTGCCGGACTTGTTTGGACAGTACTCTAGGAAAATGGTTTGGGTCTTTCAAGTACAATTTAAAGACTGCTTTATATAAAAATAACCCTTTTTCAAAGTTGTGAGTCATTGATGAAAAATGTTTACAGAAGATCATCTGATAAAGCGTATCTGGTCTAGACTGCCAGGGACTGCTGCTGAGGAGGGGACACTAGCACAGAGGGAGGGAGCAAAATGCTCTGTGAACCCCCGCAGCCAGGAGCTTCACAGTCCCGAGGGAAGGGAGTCTTCACCTCCAGGAAAAACATCCTGGGCAGCTTCCCACCTTCCCGTTGGCACAGGTGCCAAGGTCGTGGCAGTGGCCGACAGCACTGGTTCCCGTCCACACTTGGGGCAGGGAAGTGCCTGTGGGACTGTCATCCCCTTTACTTCCCAGGCCAAGCACCAAAACCTTGAGGTTTTATTTCTGTTTCCTCAGTGGCTCCTTTGCTAGCGTCCGGTTCAAGGAATCTCTCTAAAGTGAAGGTCTATAAAACAGACCCTTCTAGAAGGAGGCAGGGCTTCGTGTTTTACTTTACTCTCTGTTCCAACTGGTGAGATCATGCTCCGACTATTCTCAAAGTCAGTTTATAACAGTCTCATGCAGCTTTTTATAATATGAGCTTAGAGGGAAAGTATTATTTCCCACAATTTGGACTTGCTGAAAGTCATTTTATCACATTCTACACGGTCCTTCATTTTGCAATTCATACCTTCACTCAGAGCAGTTAAAATTATGAAAAAACAAAAAACAAAACCAAGTTTAACTATAGCCTCTGTATTAATTTTATACCCTGAACAAAATATACTCCGGCATCTTAAAACACCATCTGCTTGGGAGGTTGTGGTGGGTGTGCTGAGGCCAAGAACCAAGCAGACCCTGTGCCTCGTGAAGAGATGCAGTTAATGAAAATTTATGGCAGCTCCCCATAAAATGCATGACAGAAGGCAGGCACTGTCCTGCAGATGAGGTGGTGAGGCCAGGACATGGACCTGGCTGGAAGCTCTGATGAGGGGAGCTCCCTGGCGTGGGGAGGGGTGGACCCCTGACTAAGACAGTCACAGCAAAGGCAGAACAACTACCCAGGGACCACGCCAATGTGATGCTCCCCAGCCACTAATCTGTGCTGTGTGGGACCTCATTATCATCAGCAGATGCCTCGAGATGCCTAAGTTTATAAATGCACAAAATCCTGAGGATTATGATGGCAAACAATTATATTGAAATTGTCCTAAAAGTATTCTTAGAAGCACTTAAGCTTCTTTGTTAACACATTAAATAACAAGATACAGCGGTAACTACAGTCATTTTGAAGGGGTGAGAATTTACACAATAAGCACAACTGTATGTAATAAAAAAAAAACCCTGCTATCCACTGGCGACGGTCTCAAGTATGGCTAATATTACTGTGGCATGTCCTTAAAAAAGTGGAATGGTAGATTTCAGCAAGAGGTTAGTGAAGTGAACTCTTTATTTCTTCCTACCCAAAGACATGGGGCCCCCAAGTTCTACCCCAGCCTCTGACAGTGGGAGAGTCCTGGGAAGGAGACTGGGATGCACGGTGACAAGCCCATACTATGCAGCTTTCTTTGAAAACAAATGCTGTCTTACTACTTTGGGCTTATGGGCATTATAGGAAGTAAAACAACAGGTTTGTAGAGAAAACTCCTTAAAAAATAGTTATTTAAGGTAGCCCAAGGTTTAAATATTTTCCCTGGAATCTTTGTACATAATATTGTACTTAGCCAGTCAATTAAAACAAAACAAAACAGAATTTTCCCTCTTGAACCTCTGCTCTTGTCAATAGCCTAAGCACTAAACTTTCTGAAGATACAGTCTCCCTGCCTCCCTCAACACAAATACAAAGAAGTAAAAAAAAGAAACTTTATATCACCTTCTCTCTTATGGAAGAAGTGTAGTTGCTGGAGATGGAGTAAGACCTGTATGAATATAGACACTGTCATCTTCCAAAATCACTTGAAACACCTGTAACACCCATGTCAGAACCTGGTCAGCTCCCACTACATCTCACCATGGTTCCTGTCCCTTCCCTGCCTGACCACACCCTTTTTGACCATTCCACTTCCACACTACCTACTCTCAGAGGGGTCTTTCTAAAATGTCAATCTGGCCAGGTGACTCCCCTGCTTCCAATCCCATTGAGACAGCTCCTGGCCAAGAGGCAAAGGAAGCAGAGGCTTGGGAGCTGGCCCTGCCTGTCATTGGTCAGCCTCCACCTACTAGCGGTGTAACCCTGAGCAACATTCAGAACATCATGTGCCCTGCAGGGTAGCTGGTAGTTGGCAGCTAACATGGGACAACTATCACTGCTCCTCAGCCTGAACAGGCCCCGAGAAAACGGCTGGCACTGTTACATCATCCCACTACAGGGAAACCTTGAGCCTGGCAGGGTCTAGTCTGGGGTGTCTGCACCCACCCCCTCTGCTGTGCATTCCAGGCCCCTTGCAGTTTTCCCCTCCCCTGTTCCCCCCACCTGATTACAGCTCCTTCAGCCCATTGGAGAACTTTCAGCCTGCCTCTGTCACCGCCCTGCCTCCACAACACCCATCATGGGGGTACAAGCAGCTTGGGCTCTGGCATGGACAGGCCATGCTCCAGTCTCAGCACCACTGTCTCCTGAGATGTTCACATCTGAGCCTCCATTTCTCCTGTGCACGACAGGACAACAGAGCAACACCCCGATCAGCTGACAGGAGGGGGGAGAGCTCTCAACAGAACACTTCTGCCTGGAGCACTAAAGTACAGGGCAGAGCAACTGCCCCTCCTCCCATGGCTGTCACCACAATCACGTCAACTCACAGGGGCTGAGACCAAACCTCGGTGTCTGGAGCCCCTGTGCAGTGCAAGGCAGCACACAGCACTGCCTGGCCTGCGCTGAGCACCTGCGTCTGTCCTTAGCCATGGCAGAATATCAAACCAGAACCCAAAAAGAGCAGCTTCAGAGATGGTGACCCATAACTGGATCGGCAGAAACAACAGGCACTAAAGATGGAAATGTTCCCAAATCTAGGGAAGGCAATGATTTGTTCTGAGCATAATATAAGCCATGGCTAAGGTGCTAAACAAGGTGTAATATAAAAACACACTTCTCTGTGCTTTCAAAAGCAACAGTATTTGTTAGAGACCTCTGCATGCTGAGATTCCCAGATGTCTCCAGAAAGGTTCCAGGAACTCCTGCGCTGGTCACACAAACTGCTTGTCGTGAGCATGAGCCGCCAGGCATTTTCCTTCTCTCACAGGCCAGTCACAACAGATGGAAAGCCTCCTCATTTCGCATTTCCTCTTCTTCCATTTGTTTTCCTGGACTCCTGGGTCCCTTTAGACCACTCACTGGCCTAACTGGGCTACCTAATGGCAAACAATTTCCCCACAAAAAAAAGGCAGGGGTAGGGGGCCGGGGCTGGGTGCAGTGGTAGAGCGCATGGCAGGTGTGAGACACTGGGTTCCATCCTAAGCACTACATAAAAATAATAAAATAAAGATATTGTGTCTGTCTACAGCTAAAAAATATTTTAAAAAAATATTTAAAAAGCGGGGTGGTTCCAAGAGCAACGCCTCATTCTATTCACGGCCTGCCTTTAAACACAGTTTGAAGGTATATAATGTATAGAGATGTTAGTGAGATTTGAGGACCCGTAATAAAGGTAAGATTAAGTCTCTATAGAGAATTTAAGAGTGAAGAGGTTAAATGGATCTTAATGTGATATAATAATAGCTACTATTGATCCCTTACCATGTGCCAGCACTTCATCTTCACTGAATCCCCAGACCCTTTAGGGGACACTATTATCATTGCTGAAGAGGAAGGAAATGGAAGCAGAGGTTTGACTGATCATCTTCCCTTAGTTCTCTAGCCAGCGCCCTGCCTATCACTGGCTCGCTCATGCAGGGTCTCTGCACCTCCCTCTTTCTCCCTCCCCCTCCTCCCAGACTCCTACCTGCTCCTCCCTGGGCATCCCTTCCCCGGCCTGCCCTACTGGCCACTCTCCAGGGTCTTTGCTGTCTCCAGCCTTCCTTCCCTCCCACCCCCTTTTCCCTTTCCTGTTTCAACCTTGTTGTCTTGTTTCCCAGTCTCTGTCTATCCCCCTCTGTCCCTGTCTTCCTACTCCCTACCCCACCCCTGTCTACTTCCGACTGGTTTCTCTGTCCTTCCTGGTCCATCTCTCTGCCTGCCTCCCCTATCACCATCCCCCAATACACAGCATAACATGTATCTATGGCATGGGCTAAAGGTCTTGAAAACAATCTTTGGAGAGAGTAACAGCTCTCCTCACCGAGAACAAATTCACACTTTCAAAAGTAACCAGCACCAGCACCAGCACCTCGGGAGGCTGAGGCAGGAAGATTGCAAGTTCAAAGCCAGCCTCAGCAACTTAGCAAGGCCCTAAGCAACTTAGCGAGATTCTGTCTCAAAATAAAAAATAAAAAGGGCTGGGGGTGTGTCTTAATGGTTAAGCACCTCTGGATTCATTCCCCAGTACCAAAAAAAGTAACTAGCAAGTTATTCTTCCTGACAGCTCTCGAACTACAACTTCACTAGGCAAGAAAACAAAATTGACTAGAAGCTGATAATTGTTAAAATTAGACAATAAGTACAAGAAAGTTCAATGTGGTCTGCTTTTGACATAGGCTGAAAATTTTCCATCAAAAGCAGAAAAAAGAAAAAATTGAACCTAAAATTTATTTTGCACACTGTTCTTCTGTGTTATTAACTTTGATCCACCATTATGGAGGGAAAGTTGAATTTTCCAATGTCTTATTTGCTCTTTAGTTCATGTTATATATTTTTAAAACCTCTCCATTCCTATTTTTTTCCCTTTTTATTTCAGATCAGTGATTACACTGGTGAAATTACAACTGACTTGATTTTACAACAAGGTACTGAGTAAAATGAAATTTCGGTTTTCACATATTTAGGGCTGTGGAAATACTGCCTCTAGAGAGGAAAGATTAAATCCCAATCATAAACCAATGGGAATTTTTCTTGCACAATTACAATATTCACCATGGGAATAAGAGAAGGTCAGAGAAAGGGAAAATATTTTCATCTTAAACCAAGGACAGAAAGTATTGATGACTGCATATGCATTAAAAACTTTGGAAACAAACTGATTCATTAACAAGAAAAACTATGGGTGGGTTCAGCTCAATGCTGTCATCACTTCAGCCACTGGAGAAATCGGTAAAGCCACCATTTTAGAGTGCTTATTAAAAAAAAAATAAATACCAACAGCTTACATATGCTAAACTTTTGTTCTACGTCAGGCTCTGTGTTAAATAAACACAAAATCTCTCAAAAACTCAAAGAGGCAGAAAATACTATGAGACTGATTTTATAAATAAGAACATGGAAGCTCTGAGAGTACCATGCCCAAGATCACCCAAGAGCATGGAGGCATCTGGGTGTGGGTGGCGGGTCCTGGCACTGCTCCATACACAAGTGCAGGGAACCCTAGGAACACTCCAGGGGGCCCCAGGCTGACTAGGCCTAAAGGATCTCAGAGGAGTCTCATGCTAGCAGAAACACACATTTAGCTTTCTGGTTCCAAGGCATTGTATGACTCATCGCACTGGCCCTCAAAGCAGTCCTGAGGTGGGCTGGACAGAAGATGCTCTCTGTCTTAAGAGTAGGGAAACAGAAGCTCAGAATTGGAGGAAACTAGATTCCCGACTCCAAGGAACTGCCACCGAGTGAAGGGCGCGTCTTGCCCTTCTTCCCTGGCATCCCCAGAGCACTGTCATGAGAATAAAAGAGGATGTCATAAGGAGTTTAGCACCAAGGCCTGTCACATCATAAAAGCACACAATCTTAACATAACCCAAAATGACAAGGACTGTTAGGTGACAGAAAGAGCCTCAGAGTTTCTCTGTTACTAAACAAGGGAACTATGTGATGACCTCAGGAGCATATTTAGAGAGCGAAGCCCAAGTTCTAAAAGTGTGGCTGCAGGGCTGGCACCACAAGCGTGCTGGCGGCAGCCGCTGCGAGGCCGTGTTTTTAAAGTGGGCTCTTGAAACACAGTCGAAGTTCAGGAAGAGTTCACTCACAGGCCATCAGGTCAGAACTATCATGTCCATGTACAACAGGCACGCACAACATACGTAAATACAAGCACAAGAGCAAATAAGGTAAAATGGAAAACAACGAATTCAAAAGGCTAGCGTTCATTCTGTCTTTCACATCTCCAGGGGGAGGAATAACCAGAAAGTAATGTTGAAAGTGGACCCCAAAGATTCTGAAGCTCAATGTGTTCATTGTGAATAGATACTGCTATAATATGCTTTTTCACAAAGTTGGAGATCAAATGTTATAAAAACCTATGTATGTATAAGCTATTTCTAAAAGATACACAGTTTTCCAGAAGAAACATCTTAGTGATTGCCTCTGGGTAGGGAAATGAGAAAGGAGAGAAAATTATTTTTCATTAAATACCTGTTTAGAATTTCTTAAGCGCATATGTGTGTTTTAAATTTAATCTTGATATATTTTACTAGTATTAGGTTTCTGCAAGAGAAAGAAACACTGCCCTAACTTCAGAAATTATTAATTGGAGAATTTCTAAAGATTCTTTTCTAAAATCCACAGTGGATTCCACATGAGTCAAATGGTCACAGTGAGTAGGACACAGAGTGGCTAAAAGCAGGATCCCTGACATGAGTTCAAACCCCAGAACCGCCACTGACTAGCTCTGTGGCCTTAGATATGTTGCCCAACCTTCTAGTGCCTCATTTTCTTCATCTGTAAAACGGAAAGTCACAGATTTCTGATGGGACACATGTACATTAGATCACCTGGAGTTCAGAGACAGTTCTTGGCACTGGACAAGCATTTAACAATTGCTAACTATCTTCATGCTTCCTATTGCTGCTTTGGCCAGCAGGCCTGAGAACAGGTAACATGAACATCAAACTGCATTTAAGGCTCAACTTTCTTTGCCAGAACAATGGAAAACTTGATGTTGTTCAGTCTCCCCCCGGACCTGGTATGGCTGAGACCCACAGTGGGTGTCAATAAACATCCATCGATTGATTTAGAATGTAGTAAAAATGGAAAGCTTGGATTACTTATCCAGATGTTGGCAACTGTTCTTCCCAAGAGACAAACAGTACTTCCAGGCTTTAAGAAACAATCACTGAGGTTTGTTCAATTCTTTCTACTATAAAACAATAATTTCATCTCTTTTCTCTAATTAAATAACAACAAAATAAAAGGAAACTCAACAAGAAGGAAGAATTCCTACAGTGATACCTTCCTGAATGAGGCCTTATCCCCAGAGCAATCTGTTGTACCAGAACTTTTTTTTTTTTTTAAAGATTTGACAGCAGGTCATATACTGTGGCATACTCTTATAATCCCAGCTACTAAGGAGGCTGAGGTAGAGGATCACAAGTTCTAGGCCAGCTTGACCAGTGAGACTCTATGCAACTTAGCAGGACCCTGTCTCAAAATAAAAAATTAAAATAATAAAACAATCAAAAATAAAAAGGGGTGTTGGCTGTAGCTCAGTGGTAAAGTATCCCTGGGTTCAATCCCCAGTAACCAAAAGAAAAAAAAGAGGGAGAGACTGACAGTATTATAATTCATTTTAAGGCATGCTGAAATAAGACACTTTAGGTTTTTTTCCCCCAAAGAAATAATTAAACAAGCCAGGTATGCACTAAATCTCAGTTTACCCTCAGGAAAAAAAAAAATCAATGCCAGGCAAAGCTGTGACCTAAAACTTTCCTCTAGCTCTGCAGTTACAAAAGTCCATTCATCTCTGCCTCAGGCATCCATCTGCAAAGTGGAGATGATAATGCCTAACACTAACTCCTTACAGATGTAAACCACAATGTGTTCAGAATTTTGAGCAACTTGGAAAAAATAAGTGACGTAGGAACTGAAGATGATTTTGGCTGCTAAGATGCCAAGTTTTAGGGACAAATAAACCATCTTCCTCCAAATGCTAGATTTTGTGAGCTCACTCCATCTGGACTGGCCTTTTTTGGGGCACGAAACTCTGAAATCGCAGAGAGGAAGGGGGAATCATGTTCATAACTTGTGGAAAGAAGGCAAACCGACTTCACCTACATCAGTGGTATTAATGATTTCAGCAGCACATGTGATGCCAGGCAGTCCTGAGCTCAAGAGTTGTAAAGAAAAGAAAAATAGACTAGAAAGTTAACGAGGCCTCCATTTGCTTCTCCTTCAGTTCCAACCACTAGAACTTCAGGCCTTTAGCAGAAATCCTACTTGTTCAACAATGAGATTTACATTCCTACTCCTATTTTGAGTCCTAAATGAAAGCAACAGAAAAGCCAGGTGCCGTCCGGTCTGAGGTACAACTGGCCCTTCTGCTGAAGGCAGCGGGCTGGGACGACGAGTCCCAAAGCACATCAAATTCGTGCTACCCCATCAGCCTCCACTCACTTTTCTTCTGTTGTCACCTTATGGCAGAAAACTGAAGACAACAGTGAAGGAAAATCATAAAACAGTAATGAGAGGAGCTAGAGGAGTGGGTGGTGGGTGGGCAAAAGCGAATGCGCCGGCTCTAACCCTTACAGAAAGACGCGACCTCGAGCCTCCCCTCCCCCAAGCCCTACTCCGGACACGCTCCAGACGCCTTCCTAAAATGTGCGCTGAAAAGCGATTCCTACGACCTCTTGGTGGTCTGTAGAAAGCCTGGGGGGGTGGGCAGAAAGGTCACTAAAAATTCTGTAGCCGTACAGCGCGGATCGCGTTGCCTTTGTGCACAGCAGTGGAAACGCGCGACGTGGGCGCGCGAGGCCGTCAGGGCCTGTGCAGTGGCCTTTCTCAAGCTTCCTGGGACAGCCTGCCGCGTGGGGCCGCGGGGACACGCCGCCCGGCTGGCGCGCCCAGGGCCCTCCGGGTGGGGGCGGGAAGGTTGCGGGGCCCGAATCCCGCATCCCGGCGGCAGCGCCCAGGACGGCGGGAGAAAGCGGAGGGAAGAAACGGGGAGGGGGCGAGCGCGCGGCCAGGTCTGGGCCCGCGGCGGGCTCACCTTCTAGGTAGCAGCTGGAGGACGAGGAGAGCCCCTTCTTGGATTTGCAGCCCACCAGCTTCAAGCAGATCTCCAACATTTTCCCGCGGAGGCGCCCCGCTCCAGGCTCGGCGCGCGCCCCGGGCCCCCGGCCCGCCAGGCCGCTTTAGCGCCGCCCCGCGCGCCCGCCCATGGCCGCGGCCGCGTCTCCGCTGGGCCCGGACGCGCCCGTTAACAAAGGGCCCGGGCCCGCCCCGCCCCCGCAAGCCTCCGCCGGCGCCTCGAAGCCTTAACCCGTTCCTGGCCACGGCCACCGCCTGCTAACCGCGCCCCCGCCCTCGACGCGGCTGGCACTTCGCCCCTGCCCGCCCCGAACCGCCGCGGCTTTCCCGGGCCATCCCAGCCCATTTCTGTTCATCAGGGGAGCCCGTGCAGGGCCTTTGGAGGTTCTTTCTGGACGCTGGAAGCACAGTCCTGCACTTGACGCCCACCCTGGGCAGTGCAGCACTCCCGGGCACCACTTCGGAAACCTCGCGCATCTCCTTGATGGCATTAGCCGTCCCCAACCTGCCCCCCTTCTGACGAGTTCCACTGGGCGCAGTGCCAGGGCAAACCCCATGTCCCAAGAATGTTGGTGAAAATGCAGATTCCTCTGGAATTACCAGTACTAGTCATGCACATTCAGGGAGCATACTATGATTAAGGCCAACTCTGGAACGAATGGAGAGCTGCAAGCCACGGGACAACCACACAAAATACAGGACACACGGCTCAAACCAACCATCCAGGCATGGAGACAGCTGTAAACAGAAGTGGTTTAAAGTGAAGGGAAATTAGTCTCCCCATGCAGGGCCTGCATCACTTTTTTCCTCATTTTCTGCAACAGGTAACTTTCCTGCCTCTTTAGGGAGACCAGGGGATACCACTGTTTAAAATCCATTTCATTGCTATGCTGGTTCAAAGTTTTTATAACTCTAGTTAGGAATGATCATAGGCAATATTGTAACAAAGTAGCAACAATCACAATGTGTTACTGACACAAACGCAGAAATCTAGAGCAGTGGGAAGCAATCAGGAGCCAAACCACAGCCAACAATTTAATAAAATTCAACTAAGTTTCAATAACAACAGGAAAATACATTTACTTAATATTGTCTGATATCTATATTGTAACCAGCAGAAAATTTAGTTCACGTCTTACAGCACCTAAACAGTAGGAGCTGACATGCACTGAGATCTTACCATGTGCCAGTCCCTATAGCTCCTATGTAAGAAGCATGTTATATACATCACTGCACTACATTTGCACCATGAAACTGAGGAAAATCAAATCATTGTCTTGCTTTTTCATGTGAAAAACAACGAAGAAGAAGGAGGAGGAGGAGGAGGGAAAGAGAGAGAGAGAGAGAGAGAGAGAGAGAGAGAGAGAGAGAGAGAGAGAGAAAGAAAAGAAAGGAAAGGAAGAAAGGAAGGAAGAGAGTAAGAAATTGATTGATTGATTTGAGGGAGGTTGCACCTTGTCCATAGCTGGAAACAGGCAGAGATGGACTCAAAAGTGAAGGGACCAAGTCTGCCTGGCTCCAAGGATCAGGTGCCTGACTAATGGATTAGGTTGCCCCATTCCCACCAAGAATCTGTCTTTCAAGTGGATCAAAGCATTGGGCTATCTGTATCTTTGATCAGATAACTCAGGTTGTCACTATAGATTTTAGAAAAAACTTTGGTTAAGAGAGCCCGGCTACTTGTTAGCCTGTCCTGTAATGATGAAAACTTGGATACCTTAGGTACACTAGGAATGGCTAAGAAACAAGATCTTCACATAAGATTCAAGACTGGACTGGACCAGACTAGTGTTTGTCACAGGGGTTTTCATGAAGGACATCATTAACTTTTCAGAGGGGTTCTGCCAATTCTGATCCATGTATGAAATGAATTTGTACTGCACTGTGTAGACCTACTGCTCGTGTCTGGTACCAGATGAGGCCTTGGAAGCACCCAAGAAGGCACTATTGGGACACTGTTCCCATCTCCTGAAGACCCAGAACTACAGGGCCACTGGGTGACAGATGCAGTGACTGGATGCTATCTAGAGGCGGGAAGACACTGTCCTGATCGTAGTAACTGCCAAATTAAGTTTAGTGTTGTTTTGAACATTTCAACCTCCACATGTAAGCCCAAAATAACATTCAGAAGGGCGCCTCCAATACAAACAGGCTAAGAAATACAATATCTGTTGTTTAGGAAAGTTCAAGGGCCTTGGATCAGACTATGATAAAGTCTGTCATTATATAGCATTTCAGACTAAAGGGCTATATTACTTGGCAGCTTAATGCCAAGAATTATATTTTTAAAATTCTAACCATATTTTGAATACTATCCATTAATTCAGTCCCAGATATTTGTTTGTATGTGCTGTACTTTATACTGGGATATAAGCTTGTTTTTAAAGCTAATGACTATTATTAATGTCCTGTTCTTGAGTCTAAAATGATCTTATCCTCTTAAATCCTCTTAGAAATGAGTAATGCTAATAAACTGTGTCCAGATCTTTTACAATTTCCATATAAAACTATGCATACAGATCTGGCAGATACTCTGAATTAACAGCAATGAACATTGACGATATTGCCAAACTGCACACTACCAAATCAAACCAGGACTATTCTTTCCAGATCCTGCTTCTGCTGCTTTTGAAGCTAACTTGCAAGTTCCAAAAAGCACTGTGGACAAGTGAATAAAGGAATATTGCAATCATCTTAGCAAAGGGAAGAAAGGCCCAAGAAGAATTTCTCTACAACCCCACACTTAAAAAGATAAAAGAAAAGGAATGAAAAGGAAAAAACAAAGGAAGAAATTAAAAGACTATCAGCTAATTTGTGATGTGATGTTGCAATTTAGTTGTTTGGAAAAGAAACTTAATTTGCACCTAATATGAGCCAGACACTCATAAGCCCTCACTGCGAGCCTATTAATTTTGTATAGTTTAATTCCATTTCACTGGTAAGGAAACTGAGGGAAGGGACAAGAGGGGAAGTTCATATAGGTAGGAGGTAGCAAGGCAGATAAGTCTTGAACTTTACAGAATTGCACAAAATTTCCAACTTAAGTGAAAGATGAATAATATGAACAAATCCAAGATGAAATCAAAATCAATAACTGTTGGGAAAATATGTCTTAAAAGAAAATAATGTGGCTGGGTGTGGTGGCGCATGCCTATAATCCCAGAGGCTGGGGCATGAACATTGCTAGTTCAAAGCCAACCTCAGCAATTTAGGAAGGCCCTGAGCAACTCAGCAAGACCCTGTCTCAAAATAAAATATAAAAACGGCTGGGGGCTGAGGATATAGCTCAGCTGATAGAGTGTTTGCCTTGCATGCACAAGGCCATGAGCTCAATCCCCAGCACCAGGGGTGGGGGTGGGGTGCTGGGGCTATAGCTCAGTTAAGGGCCCCTGGGTAAAATCCTGGTGGGGGGGGCGGCGGGAATCGGGCTGGGGATGTGGCTCAAGTGGTAGCGCGCTCGCCTGGCATGCGTGCGGCCCGGGTTCGATGCTTAGCACCACATACATACAAAAAGATGTTGTGTCCGCCAAAAACTAAAAATAAATAAATAAATAAAAAGAAAAAAAATCAGGGAATTACAAATATTGTAAAACATATTTAAGAATATTAAGAAAGAATAAAATTCCTTAGTTACATCAAACCTGTGTTGTGATCAATGTTTCTAAAGTTTGGTGCATGAACAACCGATTGTGACTCACCTGAACTGCCTGCTTAAATGCACACCTATGATCCCTAGCCCACAACATCAGAGTATGTGGACTGAGTGCTTTAAGCTGGCTGGATGATGGATGTGTGTATGTGAGGTAGAAAACTGGTTTGGAAGAGAGCAGGGATGCTCCTTGTTTTCACTGGTAACAGGGCAAACAGAAATAGATATTTCTAAAATTTATTCATTTGAAAGTAATTTCCGAATGTAAGAAATGTGTAACTTCAGAACAAGTTGTCAAAAGCACACTTTTCTCTGAAGAGATTAGGAGATTGATTTTTTTTTTTTTAATTTGGAATTCATCTCTCTTTAAAAAAAGAGGTGGGGGGCAGGGGCCCCCAGCACAGCAGGGGAAGGAGGCAGGATTCAGGTGCAGAAGCTCCACTCAACAGTAAGACTGGGGTGGGAGCATGGGTGGGAGGGAGACGGGCAAATCTGAGATGAGGCCTGGCTGCGATCCCATGATCAGATGACCCCAGGTTTCACTAACTCCAGCTAGTAGCTTGGTGAGAACAGCACAGGTACTGAGACACACGCATTTGATTTCGTATGTACAGGCTAACAAAGCCCACTGCCTCTGACTGTGCAAGGCCTCAGGTTCCCCACTCTGTCCTGCGTGTTTCTGACTAAAGGACAAGATAGCTTCAAAGATTATACAACCATGTCCATTTTTGCCACTGTGTAAGAACACATATGCATCCCTTTAAGTCTCAAATTTTTCAATTTTTAGCACTATTTGTTGGTCTTGAGTTACGTGTCACGGAGGCCTGTGACTAGCCTGGGCAAGCCAGGCAATGGGAAGCAGCCCAATGGAGATGGAATGAGCTGTGGCATCATCCAAGCCTCATTCTGAGCCTAGATCTGCCACCCACCATAGCAACTTATCCCGCCCTGAGCCTTTGTTTTCCCATCTGCAGCATGGGAAGTGATGCTAAGTGTGGCCATCTCACTGGGGTTTGAAGATTAGAAATAACAAATACCGTATGGGGCTGGGGATGTAGCTCAGTTGGTAGAGTGCTTGCCTCACACGCACAAGGTCCTGGGTTCAATCCCCAGCACCACACACACACACACACAAAAAAAAAAAAGAATGTATGGAAGTGTCCTATGAAGAGAAGTGCTCAATGATCTGTGGCTTTGCTATTCCCAAAGGAAGACACCTATCCCAGCAGGTGATGGTCTGTTCCTGCCCAAGCACCTAGGACAGAGCTCAAATTAACAAATGTGTAAGTGAAAATTATTCCAAAAGGCACACTCTGAGGGAGTGAAAGCAGAGTCTGGAGGTTTTCCAAGGGATGAGGAAATGCATTTGTTTTCTGGAGGGAAAGAAACCCCAGCTACGCAGTAGGGTGGCTACCCAAGTTCAGATATCACTGAGCACCACCCCTCTCAGCCTAAAGCTGAAGTCTGCCATAGGGGCTCTGTGGCAAAACACCAGCCCACACTCCCACATCTTTCCCGGGGCCTCTTCCAGGCCCAGGATGCAGTGCGCAGGCTGTACTGATGACTGCCCTGCAGCTGACACTGACTCTGCTGCTCCCCTGGGGGTTTCCAAAGCTACAATTCTCAGTTGGGGCCAAATCTGAATTGCCTTAGAGTAAAACCACTTTCTAGAAAATCTCATTACAGTAAGATGGTATTTTTATGATTGAGTTGAAACACAGCTGTTAAACAATTCTTTTCCAGATGGGAGAAAACTAATATTAGTATGCCCATATTAATTTTTACTAATTTTTATTTTAAATCAAAGTAATATACACACATGTAGTTAAAAATTAAAGACTACTAAAAGCCTTGTAATAGTCTTATTAAAAAAAAAAAAAGACTAAAAATAGTCTTGTAAAAGTCTTGCAATAAAAACCACAGTCCCACTCCAATGTCTATTCCTTCAGAGACAGCCCCCTAGATTTCTAACTAACATCCACATCTTGCTGTTTCTGGATTCACTAGCTTTACACATCATCTACTTACTATAGAAGCACTGTATTGGCAAAATCCCCAACCTCCCCAAACTGAAATCATTTCTGGTTAAACCAACAGTCAATGTTTGCATTACTATATAAATATCGTTCACTGCTCAGCCAACAATCTACTATGAAAGTCTGTTATACAACTTTGTTTATCCTGGAGATATTAATTACCTTGATTTTATTTTTCACTTGATTAGTTTTCTATGTACGTATTACTATTTTCCCTCTTAAATACTTCAAAGATCTGTCAAAAATTTATTGGTATTTTTCCAAATATTCTCAATTCTATTTACTAACTGATTTGCTTCCTCATTTTGCTAGAATTCATCATTCTACAGAAATTCTTGTAGGGGAGGGGGTACATGTCTCAAAAGTACCTTTCTTTAGACCTTGACAGTTTGGCTGGGTATAGAATCCTAGGTTAAAAATAATTTTCCTGACTAAATTTTGAAGGCATTTCTCCACTATTTTTTTTACAGTTTCTAGTACTATTGTTTAGAAATGCAATCCTGTTCAGATTCCTTATCCTTTATAAATGGCATGTTTTCTCTTTGGAATTTTTTTAGGATCTTGTAATATTTTCAGTGTTCTCATGTTTCACAATAATATTGCTTGCAGTGAGTCTTTTTCATATACTATGCTGGACCTCTGGAGGGCCGAAGTCATTAGCTTAAGAAAATACTCGCATCTCTAAAATCTGGATTTTTTCCTTACACTTGCTGTCTCCTAACTTCTCTCCCACTTACTATCCTTCTTCTTATTATTATATTATTGTTATCATCACTATTATCACCATTATTATTATTGAATTCTCTCTCAATAATTCCTATCAGATGGATACTAAAGCCCTGGGATTGAGCTTCTGATTTTATTTGTTCTCTTTTATTGCCTATGTCTTTGTCTTTATATTCTACATTCTGACTATTCTAGAATATTTTTCAAGCCTTCTGTTTGAATTAAAAAAAAATTTTTTTAGATGTTGATGAACCTTTATTTTATTCATTTATTTATATGTGGTGCTGAGAATTGAATCCAGTGCCTCACACATGCTCTGCAAGCATTCTACCACTGAGCCACAACCCCAGCCCCTTCTGTTTGAATTTAAATTTTGGCTATAATGTTTTAAATGGTAAAGCGCTCATTCTGACTGCTGTTGTTTTAGTAGTGTCCTATTGTTTGGTGTTTGTGATCTCTCTGTCCAAGGATAGCAAATAGTTGCTTTGAACACCTCCTGCTTCCTGCACTGTCTTTATTTCCACCGGCTTCCTATTTTCTGTGTTTTGTTGCACTCTCTCAGTTACAGACTTCTCTAGTGTCTGGGTATCCAGTCACTGTACAGGAGTAAGAACTAAAAACACAACTGCAAGTGCTCAACACGAAAGGGGAATGATGCCTGGCAGACTCTGATGAGATGCAAATGGTGAACTAGATTTTTAATCAGCCTTTTCTGTAGGATGATTCTTTTTTTTTTCCTTCTCCTTAGAAAATAATATTTCAGGCTAGATGCAGTGACACATGCCTATAATCCCAGCGGTTTGGGAGGCTGAAACAGGAGGATCTCGAGTTCAAAGCCAGCCTTAGCAAGAGCGAGGTGCTAAACAACTCAGAGAGACCCTGTCTCTAAATAAAATACAAAATAAGGCTGGGGATGGGCTCAGTGGTCGAGTGCCTGAGTTGAATCTCTGGTACTGCCCCTCCCCCAAAAAGGAAAATAATATTTCAATCTTATCTTTGTTAGGGCTCTGGCTAGCAGATACCAGAAGAGAGGCTAAGAACTAAAAACAAACAAATCCCCACTAGCCCAGCGCATTTTTTTCAGCCAATTGCTTCATCTTGACCCATGCTGGAGGTGAGGCTCCTGTGTCTAGAGCCTTAAAAGATACTTCCCTAGTCTCAGGGAGGAGAGGAGGACAGGTGGTCAGCTGGATGCACAGGGTGGGGAGCAGCTTGAAGGATGGAAATGTCCCTTGAGCAGACTTTCACAGATCTCTTGGGCTCACCCCTGTTTGGGTACCAACACCTCTAATGCCCGAACTTTCCTCCAGTCCCTATAAGCACAGTGGCTCACTTTTTATCAAGGGCTCTTTCAGAAAAAGTTAGCCTTGGGCATCTTCAGTGCCACTAACTCTTCTCCCACTCTTCTGACTGCCTTTCATTTCCCAGAACCTGCTGAGCTTTCTACTCCAGTTGAGTCTTTTTGGGTTCCTTTGTCTTATGCACATTCACTTTTTAAAAAATCTTTTTGTAGCTAATTTAGTGGGGCTGAGAGAGACAATGGAGATAAATACAGGGCTCCCACCTTTAATCATTTTTAATCAGTTGACACTGTGGCACATAAAGATAAAATAATTTGTATGTACTAGGGCACTCAGCAGGTTAAGAGGAGAATCTGGTTAAAAAAATCCAGATCTCCAGATTCACAATACATGACATTTACCATGTACCTAGAATAAGAATTGACAGATACCAGGCTGAAAAACGATTTAAAAATTATAAACTACAGGTCTCAAATCTTAATTTTGTGGATGGTCAGGAAATGAACCACCAAACCCTGAATTATTAAATCCACTTACAATACTGAACCTTTAAGTTTAATTATAAGCAAAAATATTATTAAACAAAAGTAGTTTGGAATATTCTTATTAAACTCTAAGTGCTGAATTCAACTTAAAGAGATTCTGAATGGTTTTGTGATATGTCTGTGTCCCTTTATGATGCTTAACTTTTGCAATAAGTGCCAAATAATGTTGTTTTAAGTCACCAAAAGTCGTTTTTGTTTCTAGTCTGATAATAAGTGAAGATTACAATCTCTATAAAACAAATCAAAAATAGCTACATGATGACTTTGTTGCAATCAAAAACAGTAATAGTTTGAAAAACCTACAGGCTTCCAATTATCATCTGCGGAACAGATGAACTGGAGCACACTAAGAAACAATTGATAATAGGAAACGCCCACACACTGGTTATTAACATGCAATCTCTCTTGGTTTTCAAACATGGGCACTGAGCTTGGCTTTCTGAAGTTGTCTTGACTTTGAAGTTGGTAAAGCAACAGTTAATCTTTTTCTTCCCTTTCTCTAAGACTAAAAGAATCCGCAGAGCGCACAGACCAGGCCGGGATCACATTACCTTTGGGGGTGGGGAAGAAGGCAGCGGGAGGGGAGGGCAGAGAGAAGGCTGGAAGGAAAGAAAAGCTGGCTAACCCTCCCTGCAGTGCAAAACCCAGCAGGGACTCGGAGGAGTCCATGTTTATCCAAGTTATCTCCGGGCAGCTGAGCTGGGCTGTGAAGTACTGGATGCCTTGGTATCCGACCCTCTCAGTGGCCTGTGGTTGTGCTGGGGAAAGCAAAGTTCTTGGTAATTATTTACCAAAGCTTGGAACCCTAGAAATGAAACATTAAAGAAGAGCTCATGTTTGCTTCTTCAAAATGTTTAGCACCCATTTGTTTTGTTGTCGAGGTTCTAAACACACACACAAAACACATGGAATCAGATTTCCTCCCTGCACTTGTTAGAAATCCCTGCTCTCCTAGAGAAGCCATGGCATCTCTGAAGTCAGACAGCACTGCAATTGCTTCTTCCTTAAAGCAACAGATTCTGCATGTCCATCCAGAACTACTATGACCTGACTGGGGATAGAAGGGCCACCTGCTGCTGGCTGTGGAGAGACTGTCCAGAGGTCTTTGCTGAGGGCAGGAGGAGGGCCAGGTTGGGGGTCCTGTGTCCCCTTGAGAAGAAAAGTACAAAACAGAGCTTTGGTGCAAAGCCACCAGGGCAGGAACCACCCTCTGGTTTGATACCCTTCCTATAACTGCTATAGAAGTTCTATGCCCTACAGCAACTCCCAAAGCAGACTTAACCTCAAAGTTACATTCACATATCCCGAGTGTGATGCTTTATTTTATGTATCAACTGGATGGCATGATGGCTGGATATCAGCTTAAACCTTAGTTCTGGGTGTGTCTGGGAGGGTGCGGTGAGAAGAGGCCAGCATTTGCATGGGTGGGCTGCGAGAGGGGGCCCTGCTGCATTGTGGGCAGACCTCCCTTCCTCAGCCTGGCTGCCTGAGAGGGGACATCCACCCCCCTGGCCCTTAAGACTCCCTGGAATCCATGCCACTGCCTTGGGCTCTCAGCCTCCCCACTGCACTATGACCAGCTCTCCTGGGTCCCCAGCTTGCAGGTGGCAGCAGTAGGATTCTCTCATTGTCTCCTGAGTCAATACCTTGAAACCTCTCCAGAGATGAAGGCTGTGGTTACCTACCTGTCCTCCTGCCCCACCCTAAACTCCTCCCATGACCTGGCCCTGCTAAGGCCACATAAAAGTCAGATCCTCCTGGTAGCCTGCCACCATTTTGCTCCTGAAGGTGTGCCCCTCCAGTGCTCCATAAAGCATGGCTGCTCATGAGGTCTGCCTTTCTTTTCTTTTTTTCTTTTTGTATTCTCTTTCATGTGCTTTCATTTAGTTCCCTGACAGGGAAATGGGATGTTTTAGGGGTTCTTTTTGCCCCTCCCCATTCCAACAAGCCTCCAGTTTTTTCTCTCTCCATGAGATAAAAACTAGTTTGAGCCAACTTTCTGCCATTTTGTTCCTGCATGCAATGCTGGCCTCCTCACTCCTCCGAGAGGGAAGACCCCTCCCAGGCTCTCCCAGAGGTACTCTGCCCCAGACCCTCCCCTCTGGCCCACCTGGACCCCAGGAGTCCCCTATCATTGAGACTGGAGAGAAGATGTTCTCTCACTCTCCAGTGGAACTCTCCGCTGATGGAAGACTATCAGGGGACGCCCTGATGGCCACCCTGATGGTCAGACCTCTCCAGCACCGGAGCTACCCAGTCCCTTCCACGGACTCCCCCTTAGCTTGCCTTATTGCTCATCTAAAACCCTGGGTTCCTCTACCAATATGGCCACAATCTAAATCAGACAACCTAAGTCCATGGCCCGAATTAGGAATTTGTGACGTTTGATCCCAAAATCCTCCAAGATTTGACAATTTCCTCCAACGAAATGGTAAATGGCCTGAGGCTTCCTACCTCCAAGCTTTTTTAACCCTCTGCTCAAAGCCCTCATTATGCCATCCTTGTTCTGCTCTACAATTATCACCTCATTCTGTTCCGTGAGTCCTCTAGAACTTGCCCTAAGATCTGGCCTTACCCTTGGGTGTTCAATGCACACATCGTCCCAGAACAGAAACTACAGTCCCCAGCCCCTCTTGCAGCAAGGCACTACCAGGGGACTAGGTTCTCACCATCCGAATGTGAACAGAAGTGATGTCTATAATTCTCGGTCAGGTTCATAAAAGGAATGGGCATGTGCTCCCTCCTCTTTGCATGTCCCCTGCCTACAAGGGGCCTGATAGCCAGGATGGCCAATATGGATCCAGAGGTTGAAGTCATGTCTTAAAAGGGTGATAGGACGGAAGGTGTCTGACCTGTGGAGCCACTGAGCCCACTCGGGGCGGCTAATGACAGCCTGGCACAGGAGAGAGAAACAAGCACCTCGCCTGTTCAAATCACTGGAATTTGGGGTCTATCATGACAACCATTTAGACCTTATGGTAACAGCAGTAAAAAAAAAAAAAAAAAAAAAAGAACCAGTTCTGGGGCTGGAGTTGTAGCTCAGTGGTAGAGCGCTTGCCTCGTATGCGCGAGGCCCTGGGTTCAATTCTCAGCACCACATAAAAATAAATAAATAAAAATGAAGATATTGTGTCCATCTACAACTTATATATATATATATATATATATATATATATATATATATATATATTTATTTATTTAAAAAAACCCAGTTTTAATTTACATGAATCTAAGAATTCTCCAAATCAAGTTTATTTTCTACCTCTAGTAAAAATTGTTAATTGGAGTTTTTGAAATGGTCGTGTCACTTTTAGAAAATGAGAAACTGCGGGGCTGGGCTGGGGCTCAGCGGTAGAACACTCACTTGGCACACGCAAGGCCCTGGGTTCAATACTCAGCACCACATAAAAATAAATAAACAAAATAAAGGTATTGTGTCCAACTATTAAAAAGAAAGAAAGAAAGAAAGAAAAGAAAATGAGAAACTGGTCTAAATAATCCCTGTGAAACGCAGTGTCTAGCTCCTAACAAACACTCATCTACTAATCTACTTCCACCGACCATTATTACTCACTGTAAGCTGGTATTGGTGTAAGGAAGATAAAAATCCAAGTGTTCCTCATTGGGCTGGGGACATAGCTCAGTTGGTAGAGTCTTGCCTCACAGGCACAAGGCTCTGGTTCAATCCCCAGCACCACAAAAAAAAAAAAAAAATTCCGTGTGTTCTTCATGTACCTATGAAGAGCTTGTATCAACAAGACAGTATACAGACCAATTAAAAAATAGGCAAAATATCTGAGTTGATATATAACGAAAGAAGTAATACAAATGGCTAAATAGCACATGAACATTTGTGCAGCATGGACATTCAAGAAATGGAACCTAAAGAGGAAGGAGACAAGGAGGGAGGAGGGGAGGGAAAGGAGAGGAACAAGACTGACCACACTGTCACGTGCATGTACAGATATGTCGCGTTAGATCCCAGCATCATGTATAATTATAATGTGCCAATAAAAGAGGGATGAATAAATAACAAATGACATCTGTCTTGTGCTATTACCCTTTCAATCATTTAAACGTACACAGACTGTTATTACATAATCATTGTTTGTTAAAATGTGGGTGCTTGGTTTCATGATGTTAAACTGGATCCAAAAAGGATGACATGCCATGGAAACGGACTTGTTACCTACCGATTAGCACAGTGTCAGTAAGATGACTTCTACCCAATTAGAAAGACAGAGAGAGAGAGATGGAAACCAGGGCCCTAGAAAGAGTGGAAACTACTGTCATAATGAGATCTACGATTTCATATCTATTCCAAAGGCAGTAATAAAAACAACAAATACAACCCAGTGCTGTCAAAGCTGTAAAGAAATAGGAAGGCTCATGTCTTGCTGGTGGGAATGTAGTCACTTTCAGAAAGAACACCCTTTTTTCTTTTTGTGGTACTGGGGGATTAAACCCAGAAGTACTTCACCACTGAGCCACATGCCCAGCTCTTTCTATTTTTAATTTTGAAACAGGGTCTCCCTAAGTTTTCCAGGCTGGCCTTGAACTTGTAAATCTCCTGCCTGGTACCTCCTACCAGGTACTCCTCCCGAGTACCTGGTATTACAGGCATATATACCACTGCCCCGGGTGAAATATGCACTTTCTTAAAAAGCCAAACATGGGCTGGGGTTGTACTCAGTGGTAGATTGCTCACCTTGCATGTGGAAGGCACTGGGTTTGATCCTCAGCACTACATAAAAATAACATAAAGGTATTGTGTCCATCTACAACTAAAAAAAAATATTAAAAAAAAAAGTTAAACATAAAACTTACTGTAACACCCACAATTCAATTCCTAAGAATCGCACCAGGAGAAATGAAAACACATATCCACATGAAGACATACATAAATGCTCACACAGCATGGCCCCAAACTAGAAACAGTCCAAATGCCCATCAACTGGTGAATAAATAAACAAAATGCACATCTGAACAATGGAATAATATTCAACAATAAAAAGAAATGAGGCACTATATATGCTACAATACAGACAGACCTCAAAAAAATACTGAGAGAAAAAAAACTAGTCACAAAAGACTACATAGTGCATAAAACTCCATTCATACAATAATGCACAGAAGACAATTCTATAGACAGCAAGAAAATTAGTGTTACCACACTCATACATTGCTGGTGAGACTGCAGATTGGTGCAACCAATCCAGAAAGCAGTATGGAATTCCTTGGAAAACTGGGAATGGAACCACCATTTGACCCAGCTATCCCACTCCTCCATCTATACCCAAAGGACTTAAAAACAGCACACTATAGGGATGCAGCCACATCAATGTTTATAGCAGCACAATTCACAATAGCTAAATCGTGGAACCAACCTAGATGCCCTTCAGTGATGAATGAATAAAGAAAATTTGGTATATATACACAATGGAATATTATTCAGCATTAGAAGAGAATAAAATCATGGCATTTGCAGGTAAATGGATGGAGTTAGAGAAGATAATGCTAAGTGAAGTTAGCCAATCCCAAAAAAACAAATGCCAAATGTTTTCTCTGATATAAGGAGAATGACTCATAGTGGGGATGGGGAGTGGAGCATGGAAGGATTAGAGAACTCTAGATAGAGCAAAGAGGAGGGAAAGGAAGTGAGGGGTCAAGGGAGCAGGAAAGACAGTGGAATGAGATGGATATCATTACCCTGAGTACATGTATGAAGACATGAATGATGTGACTCTACTTTGTGTACAACCATACACATGAAATATTGTGCTCTACATGTGTAATATGAATTGAATGGCATTCTGTCATATATAACAAATTAGAATGAATTTAAACAATCAGTATTGCCTGGTGGGAGCAGGACTAACTGTGGCGGGGCAGAAGGGATTCTTTGAGGATGATGGAAATGCTCTAAAAGCGGAGTTTGGTTAAGGTGCACGCTTTACACACTTACTAGAGACCACTGAATTACACATTAAAATGGTAAATTTTCTGGCATGCAAATTAGATATCAGTAAAACGGCTAATAAAAAAGGGAAAATAGCAATGTGTACTATGATTCTGATATCCTTTTATGATGTCACACAAAGGAGTAGAGATGCTCCAAGTCACCTGCTCAGTCAGTGCCAGGCCAGGCCGTGCGTGCTGCCGGTGCTTGGTGTACTCAGACACGTTCTGACAAGAGCCATGTTCCATTCCCCACCAACCCTGACGCTCCCAACACCCAACCAACAGATTCCCACTGCGGAGTGTGTGTGAGGGAGGGCTGCGTGAGGACAGGTGCTCCAGAGCCAGAGCAGGGAGAGAAACCTCGGGCTGGGTACAGTACAGCCCTCTGGCTGGGCAGCATGGCACACTCCTGGGATTCCCATCTACTGGAATCCCAGGCTGAGGTGGGAGGACCACTAACTTAAGGCCAGCCTCGGCAACTCAGTGAGACCCTGTCTCAAAGTAAAATGAGATTTTAAAAAAGGGCCTGGATGCAGGTCAGTGTAGGGCATTTACCTGGCATAGACGAGACCCTGGGTTCAATCCCCAGGATCCCCTCACACATGTACACAAATGATGCCTGAGAAAGCCAGTCATTTGGCACAGATGAGGCTGGAATGCATGAACCACCCCTCTCATTCACAGGAAGCATGTGGACACTCTCCTGGGGGCACCTGCAGCCTTCTCAAAGGCACCGAGGGATGCCCATTTGAGCATTCCAAATATGCACACCCTGTGAACAGCACAGTCCCAACTGTTACATCTCTACTGGAAACCAGGTGTCATAGGGACTAGCTGGGGATCAAAATATTTAGAATATTTAAGAGCTGTTGCAGGAAAGTTTCTAGGTAGTAAATATTATGCTTGCAAAGTGCTGAGAAGGAAAAGCAATCAATTAAATATTGGGATTATTAACAATAAATATTTCATGAATCATAAGGTAACAATAAACAAAGGGGTTGTAAAAATGAACCCACGGATAGTTCTCAATATTGTCCAGCCTTCTCCTTTCCACTTTCTCATTTGATCTCCAAAACAACTCAGGGGAAGTAGAAGGGAATGACTCTTATTTCCATAAAGCAGCAGTGGCTGAAGCCCACCAAAACAGAGTCACACCAGGCAGGAGGGGTGGGAGAAGCTGAGAGCCCCCAATGCCTAAAACATGCCCAGGATAACATGCTCGTACCAGGATGTCTGGACAACAGAAATCACACTGTAAGGAGCACTCTGAGAAGCAAGCACCCAGAGAGCATGAGCTAACTTGGACAGCAGATAACCCACCTGCCACCTTATCCTTCTGCCCCTTCTGCAAGTAGCAGAAGGTAGCTGGCGATCAGGGTGACAGGGAGGTCCTGCAGACTGCAGGGAGCCTATATAAGCCCTCACAGAAGCACAGCTCCTGGAGGGAGAGAGGCACTCTGGGAAGCAAGGCTCAGAGACCCCCTGAGGCCTGCTACCACTGCAGGAGCACTCTTCCCCAGTGCTGCTGAGGGCGACACCTAAGGGAGGGGAAGAAACACCCAAGGAGGCACTCTCCTGGCCACATCGGCTGCTCTGCTGTCACTGCGAAACCCGCGAAACCCGCAGCCACTCTGGTTCGAGCTACCTGCCTCCGATCATCAATCATCCAGAGACCACCTCGGTGGCCAAGAGACCAAGAGACGTCGTGCAGTTGGTGGAACGTGGTCTGTTCTGTCTGAGGGACTGCTGGCTGGGAGGAATGGGATAGTCCGCTCTGTGAGTACTAAGAGTGTGTTCAGCCTAACTGCATGTGAAACGCACCTGGCTCAGGTGAGTTCCTCTGACAGCGCTGAGACACACTAGGATAGAATCAGAGATAGCTGCAGAGTAAAGAAAAGCAGAGCTGGGCACAGTGGGGCCAGCAACTCAGGAGGCTGAGGCAGGAGGATCCCGAGTTTGAGGCTAGCCTGGGCAACTTAGCAAGACGCTGTCACAAAGTAAAAAATAAAAAAGGCTGTGGATATGACTCGGTGGTAAAGCACCCCCTGGGTTCTGTCCCCAGTACTGTGAAAAAAAAAAAAAAACCCAAACCAACAAAAGGAAAGTGGATCTGTCTCTTCACTCTTGGACTCACTGGCTGGGGTACTGTACAAAATCCTTGGCTCCTCATCACAGACTTGGGAATGGAGATAAAGATGGCAAAAGAAAAGGAGCCCAGCTTCCTGGCCTAGGGGTGTGCAGTCTTGAGGGGGGGGGATGCAGCACAGAGATGACGAAGGTGGGAAACACTCAATCATAAATGTGTGGTCAGGGGCCAGAAGAAGACGTTGCTTCTGTCCAGGCTTCTCCTTTCCACTTTCTCACTGATCTCCAAAAGGGGAATAGAAGGGAATGACTCTTATCTCCGAGGCTGTCAGGAAGGGCTTCCTAGGACAGGAGCCAGTGCTATGACTTGAATGTGTCCCCCAAAAGGTAGTGGTAGAAACTTAACCCCTGGCGCAAGTGTTGGAAGGCGGGGCCTCGCGGGAAGTGCTGAAGTCCTAAGGGCTCCACCCTCACGGATGAGAAAGGGCATGAGAAAGGGCACCAGGCGCTCAGCTCCATCTCGCTCTCTCGCATACTCTCCCTTTTGCCTTGGGATGATATAGCAAGAAGCCCTCACCAGAGGCCGGGCCTTCGGTTTTAGACTTCCTAGATTCCAGAGCCATGAGCCAAAATAACCTCCTGTTCATTATAAATTATCCCATCTGTGGTATTTTGTTAGAGCAACTCAAAATAGACAAACAGTAAAGCAGAAATATGCAAGTCTTTCTTTTTACCATTTTCCTTTCAGAATTTAGAAATCAATTAAGGGCATACAAGTGACACATACATGTATACACAAGCTGAGCTGATTTTCCACAAAGGTCCAAAGGCAATTGAATGGGAAAAGGTTAGTTTTTTGAACAAATGGTGCTCAGACATTGGATATCCACGTGCAAAATGATGACTCTGAATCAACACTTCGTATAATATGTAAAATTTAATGCAAAATGGATTATAAGCTCAGAAGTCAAATAAAAACTTATAATACTTATAGAAACTTAAGAAAAATAGGTGGGATGGCACACACCTGAAATCCCAGAGGCTGAGGCAGGAGGATCACAAGTTTGAGACCAGCCTGGGCAAGTTAGTATGATCTTGTCTCAAAAAAAAAAAAAAAAAAGACTGGGGACGTAGCTCAGTAGTAAAGTGCCCTTGGTTTCAATCCCCAGTGAAGGAAGGAAGAAAGGAAGGAGGGAAGGAAATTGATAAATTGTACTTCTTTAAAATTCTAAAGTTCTTCTCTTCTAAAAACACTGTTAAAAGAATGAAAAGGCAAATCACATAGTGGGAGAAAATAACCTGGCAAGAATGTCACAAATGATGTGAACACAAACCGGCACAAATTGCTGATGGGAAGACAAAAGGAGAATATATACTCACTCTGTAGAACTCTGCAGTTTGTTATCACATGACCTAGCAATTCCATTCTATTTACCTAAGACAAATGAAAATCATGTTGACACATGAAACTTGTTTGTGGATATTTATAGTGGGTTTATTCATGATAAAAAAAAAAACTGGAAACAATTTAAATGTAGTTCAGTGGGTGAACGAGTAAATATATTGTGGCACATCATACAATGGAATACTACTCAGCAATGAAAAGGAATGGACCACTGATTACATACAACAAGGATGACTTATAAATGCATTCTGGCTCAAAATATGACATACTTTATAATATTATTCATATGGTATTCTGTAATGGGCAAAATTCTAAGCACCAGAAACTGAGCAGCAGTTGCTATGGTTAGAAGGATGGGTTGACAACAAAAGGATAAAGAAAATATAGAGGTCATGGAATGGTTCTATGATTTGTCTGGTAGCTAGTTACATAACGGTATTCATTGTCAAAATGGGTAAATTATACTGTGCATAAATTCAGTGAACTAAAAGGCAAGACAATGGAAATCAAATTATTGAGCCTGAGCATAAGGGACCTATAGAACACTACCAAATGGACCAATATTTGCATTAAGGGGGTCCCACAAGGAGAAGAGACAAAGGGAATATTTGAAGAAATAATGGCCAAAGACTTCCCAAATTTGATGAAAGACATGAATATAAATGCCGCAGTCTGGCTGGGCACAAAATAACCGAGCAGCCACGAGGCACTTGTAGGTTCAAACAGGAACTACTTTATTGCCCGAACTCTCACCCGCACTCCACGCAAGCTTCCGGGGAAATCCCCCAGCCTCCCCGGGGCCGCAAGAACTCAACAGGAACTCTGCGAGAACTCAAAAGTAGCGGGGGCACCCAAGGCAGCAGGAGCCGCCCTATTGCCGGATTGCAGGGGTCTATATACAACTGAATACACAGCCTGTTTCAATCCAGCCATCATCCAGTCACAGCCATTATACACAGCTTAACTTAATTATCATCATCTTAATGGCTTGCGCTGGTGTCACCTCTCAACCACTCCTTCTGGCAATGCCAGGCGCCATCCCGACTGGCTGTGGCTCTCAACATATAAATATCCAAGAAGCTCAATGAGTGCCAAGTAGGATGAATAGAGACCCACACTGAGATACACTCTAATCAAATCATCAAACACCAAAGACAATCAGAAAATCTTGAAAGCAGTAGAAGAAACACTGTGTCATATAGAAGGGATTCTCAATAAGATCACGAGTGGACTTCTCATCATAAACTCGGAGGCCAGAAGCCAGTGGGCTAAAATGTTCAAAGTGCTAAAGAAAAAAACAATCAAACAAGATTCTGTGTCTGGCAAAAATATCCTTCAAAAATGAGGAGGAAGCTGGGTGCAGTGGTGTATGCCTATAATCCCAGCAATTTGGGAGGCCGAGGATTATGAGTTCAAAGCCGGCCTCAGCAGATTAACAGCTCAGTGAGACCCTGCCTCTAAATAAAATAGGGCTGGGGATGTGGCTCAGTAGTGAGTGCCCCTGAGTTCAATCCCTGGTACCCACCCGCCCCCCCCAAAAAAAAAATAGAAAGAAAATTATTGGTTCATGCTTTGGACATGCAATGAATAAAGATATAATTTTTTATAACAACAACAAAAGAGTGGAGAGAAGAAGCAGGGCCTTTGTATGTTACTGAGGTAAAGCTGATATAGATTCAATTAAGAGAGTTTAACAATATAATGTTAAGTGTAATTCCATCTATCTTCTTTTTGTTTTTTGAGATGAGTTCTTACTATGTTGCCCAGGGTAGTCTCAGATTCCTGGGCTCAAGCGATCCTCCTGCCTTAGCCTCCTGCATTGCTGAAAGTAACATGTATGTGCCACCACACCTAGCTATCACCACGTGTCTTGGCCCATTTTGTGCTACTATAGAATAGTAGAAACTGGGTAATTTATAAAGAAATTTATTTCTCATAGTTCTGGAGGGTAGGAAGTCCAAGATCGAGGAATCAGCATCTGGCAGGAGCCTTCTTGCAGCCCCAACTATGGTGAAAGGGCAAAGAGAGGGAGAGGGAGAAGGACAGAGAGATAGTGTTAGGAAGAGAGAGTGTGACAAAGGAAGAAAAAAGGGTGCCAAACTTGTCCTTTTATAAGGAACCCATTCCCATGACAAAGGCAGTAATCCATTCATAAGGACAGTGCCCCCATGACCCAAACACGCTCCTTAGGCCATACCTTCCAATACTAACATGGGATCCAATTTCAACACCAGAACGTTGAAGAACTGAATTGCTTTTACATCGCTGTCAAAAATCTGCTAAAAAGCCAGGCTTGGTGGTGCACACTTATAATCCTAATGACTCAGGAGGCTGAGGCAGGATAATTATAAGTTCAGAGCCAGTCTGAACAATAGCAAGACTGTATTTCAAAAATAAAATACAGGGGATGGAGAGGTGGTTCATTGGTAGAGCACTTGCCTAGCATGAGTGAGTACTGGGTTTGATCCTCAGCACCACATATAAATAAATAAAAATGAAGGTCCGTTGACAACTAAAAAAATCAATCAATCAAGCAAGCAAGCAAGCGCAAAGGGTGTAGCTTTTAAAAACAATGCTGGAAGGTTTACATTGTCTGACTGCAGGTAATGTGGTATTGGGCTGGGGTTGTGGCTCACCTGTAGAGCGCTCGCCTGGCACACCTGAGGCACTGGGTTTAATCCTCAGTACCCCAAAGAAAAAAATCTGGTGAATTTTATATATATGTGAGGGTCTCTTTCTAGACTCTCCATCAATTCCATCGATATATTTTTGGAGCTAATACCACATTATTTTTTAACATGTATTTTTTTTAGTTGTAGGTGGACACAATACCTTTATTTTGTATGTGGTGCTGAGGATCGAACCCAGCGCCCCGCGCATGCCAGGAGAGCGTGCTACCGCTCGGGCCACATCCCCAGCCCCTGTGGTAACTTCTTTGTAGATTCTACCAGGCCTTTTTACATAGGCAATCATGTCATCTGTATATGAAGATAATATTTTTCCCTTCTAATACTGGGCTGGCTGGGCTCACTAGACCCTCTAGCACATGGCTGCTCAAAACTGGTGAGGGCTGGTATCCTTTCCAGTGCCTGAACCCAGGTGCTGGGAAAACCTCCAGTCTTCTATCACTAAGATGTAAGCTGTGCGTTTCCACAGCTGCCCTTCATGTTGAGCAAGTTTACTTGTGTTCATAATTAACCTATCAGATATTGATATTGAGCTTTTGCCAAAGACTTTTTCTGCGCGTACTGAGATGTTCATAGGCATTTGTTGTATTGGATTTACTAAACACTTGTTAAGAATAACGAATGATGTTGGCCTCTGGTTTCTTTTCCTGTAATGTCTGTCTGACTTTAGTATCTGAGTAATGGTGATGTTCTGGAATGAGCAGGGAAGGTCATTTTCCCTCCTTTTCTATTTTCTGGAAAGGTTGTATGGAATTAATATTGTTTCTTCCTTAAATGCTTAAATTCTAGGGTCTGAGCCTAGAGTTCTCCTTGTGGGAGGTTTTTAACTACAAACTCAACTTCTCCCATGGATTTGGGCATTTCAGGTTGATCTCTGGAGGGAACTTGGTAGTTTGTTTTTGTTTTGGTACCAGGAATTTTTGTTTGAACCCAGGGGTACTTAACCACTGAGCCACATCCCCAGCCCTTTTTATTTTTTATTCTGAGACAGGGTCTTGCTAAATTGCTGAGGCTGGTCTTGAACCTACAACCTTCCTGCCTCAGTCTCCCAAGTTGTTGGGATTATAGACAGGTGCCTGATGCCCAGCTGAACTTGGTAGTTTGCAGCTTTGAAGAACTCTGTCCATTTCCTGTAGGTTACTGGTTAATGCTCACTTTGAGTATCTACAGAATGTGAGTGACATCAATCTCTCTGATTCCTGATACTACTTTTTTTTTTCCTCCTCTTTTTTCCTCACCAGTCAGGTTAGCAGTTTATGAATTTTATTGCTCTTCTCCAAGAACCAGCTTTTGTGTTCTTGATTTCTAAAATTGTTTGTCTGTTTTCTATCTCAGATATTTTCACATTATTTGTTTCTTGTTTTTGTTTTTGTTTTTTTGTGCTTAACTGGGATTTTACTAGCTTTCATTTTTTCTGATTCTTAAGGTTGAAACCCAAGATCATTGACTTGGAAACTTTGTTCTTTTCTAATACAGGCATGTAATTCGATATACATTTTTCGTTAGCTGTATCCCACAAATTTTATGTTGCATTTCACCTTCATTCTTGCAAATAATACTAATTTCACTTTCTACTTATTTTCCTTTAACCCATGGTTGATTTAAAAGTGTTTTTTTCATTTTCCAAATATTTGGAAAATCTTCCAGGTACCTTGCTATTACTGACTCCTTCTTAATTCCATTGTGGTCAGACATCATACTTTCTATGAACTGAGTCAGTTTATATTTATTGATGTTTTTTAATGGCCCAGAAAAGTATTTATCTCGGGAACAGTTCCACATGCACTTGAAGACCACATGGATTCTCTGCAGCTGGAGGAGCTCCACAGGTGTTGACTAAGTCAAGTCAGCTGGTTACACGGTCCAAATTCTCTGTATCCTTAATTGGCTTTCTGTCTAATTCTTCTATCAGTTATTGTTAAATTCTTCAACTATAAGTGTAGGTTCATCTGTTCTCCTTGAAGAATTTACAGGTTTTCGATACAAGTATTTTGAATCTCTGTGAATATGTATAAACATTTAGGATTATGTCTTGATGAATTTAGGTTTTATCATTATAAAATGATCATCTTTGGTAATAAGTTTTGTGTAAAAATGTCTTATCTGATACACCTTTAAGGTTTTATTTTGATTAATATTAGCACAATGCTAACAACTTTTTCCCACCCTTTTGATTTTAACCTGTTTGCAAATTAATATTAAAAATGGTTTTGCCAGGCACGGTGGCACAAACCTGTAATCCCAGAGACTCAGGAGGCTGAGAGAGGAGGATTTCAAAGCCAGCCTCAGCAATGGCAAGGCGCTAAGCAACTCAGTGAAACCCTGTCTCTAAATAAAATACAAAATAGGATTGAGGATGTGGCTCAGTGGTTGAGTGCCCCTGAGTTCAATCCCCAGTACCTGTAATCCCAGCAACTTGGGAGGCTAAGGCAGGAGGATTATAAATTTGAGGCCAGACTCAGCAATTTAGCAAGGCCTTAGGCAACTTAGCAAGACCCTGTCTCAAAATAAAAAATAAAAAAGGATGGGGATGTAGCTGAGTGGTTAAGCACCCCTGGGTTCAATCCCCAGTACACCCCCTCAAAAAAAAAAAAAAAAGACAGGAAAGGAAAAAAAACTAAGTAAATTTTTAAATAAATGTGATTTTAAATGGAGAAAAGGGGAAAAGTGGACTAATTGTAGACAGCATATAAATAAAAATGGATTTTACTTTTTTAATCCAATATCACAATCTCTGCTTTTAACAGGGTTTATAGAATCACTCTATGGATCAGCTGCCACCTTGCTGTTTGTTCTACGACTGTCCCATTCGTTCTGCCTGCTTTCCCTATTTTTTTCTAGCCTTTTTAAGATCACATAAATATTTTTATGACTGCATTTTATCTTTGTTGGCTTCTTAGCCTCAGCTGCTGTTCTAGAGTCTGTGGGAAGCATGTCCACCTCATCACAGTTCACCCTCACCTGGCAGCCACCCCGTGCCCCACTCCGTGGGAACCTTGCGACATGTGCGCCCACCTCCCCCAGCCTCTTGTTCCTGTGCCATAAACTCCATTGTAATTAAAGGAGAAATGCCTTTAATTCGCTGATTACAGTTGAGCCTTGGGTTTTTTTAATATTTATTTTTTAGTTGTAGTGGGACACAATACCTTTATTCCATTCATTCATTTTGACGCAGGGCTGAGGGTCCAACCCAGGGCTCCGCACGTGCTAGGCAAGTGCGCTACCGCTGAGCCACAGTCCAGCCCATATTAAGGCTTGCCTTTTAAAGAGATGGTCAAGGAAGGAAGGCTCCTACCATTTACCCACGTGTGACGCGCATCTTCAGGGTCTTGCTCCTTCTGGGGCCCCAGTTTTCCCATCAGCCCAATTTTCCTTCTGTTTTTTTTTTTTTTTTTTTTAATATTTATTTATTTATTTATTTTAGTTCTCGGCGGACACAACATCTTTGTTTGTATGTGGTGCTGAGGATCGAACCCGGGCCGCACGCATGCCAGGCAAGCGCGCTACCGCTTGAGCCACATCCCCAGCCCTTCCTTCTGTTTTTAAGGACATCCTTTAATACTGGTTGTGCTGCAGGTTTGCCAGTAATAAGTTCTGTCTTTGTTGTTGTTTTTGTTTTGGTCTGAAAAATGACTTTATTTTTTTCTCCACTTCTAAAAGACAGCTCATTGTGAAAGGAATTCTAGGCATATAACTGTTTCTTTCCGTAAAGAAATGTTGCTTTACGTTATCTGGTGTAGACTGTTCCCAAAGAGAGACCACCAACAGTCTGTATATTATGTCTTTTTATCTGGCTGGGGTTTTTTTTGGGGGGGTGGGGGCAGGCAGCAGGGATTGAACTTAAGGGCACTCGACTACTAAGCTACATCCCCAGCCCTATTTCGTATTTTATTTAGGGACAGGGTCTTGGCCCCTCACTTTTGCTGAGGCTGGCTTTGAATTTGCAATCCTCCTGCCTCAGCCTCTCAAATCACTGGGATTACAGGTGTGCTTTCTCTGGCTGTTTTTTTTTTTTAATACATTCTATTTTATTTATTTATTTTTAATGTGGGGCTAAGGATCAAACCCAGGGCCTCGCATGTGCGAGGCGAGCGCTCTACTGCTGAGCCCCAGCCCCAGCCCCACTCTGGCTGTTTTTAAGCACTGCTTTATTCAACTTCATTATAAGGTGCCCTGGTAACATTTTTCTTCATTCTTCCTGTGCTTGAGACTCCCTAATCCATGACTTTTAATGCTTTCTTTGCAATTTGGGAATTTTTCAGCTATTTCTCCTCTACTGTTTTTTCGATCCCTTACACTCTTATCCCTCAGGAACTCCAGTGAGCTGGCACACGAGCTGCCCACCACCCACCTGCTCTCAGCTTTTCTTCTGTTTCATTTTGGATAGTTTTTATTAAGTCTTAAAAATCACTCATCTTTAGTTCTTCAATATTTATTTTGACATCAATCTAATTTGGTGTATTCATCTCTGAAGTTTATCTTCCAGATCTCAACTGGACATGTTCAACTTTCCTCCAGCTTTTGTGCAAACAATTACAACAATGTCTGTAGTGTGATAATTTTATCATCTATGCCATTTCTGGTCAGTTATTAAATGTGGCTTACTACTTCTCATACCTAGTAATTTTTTATTAGATGTACTGTAAATTTTACCACCCTGGGTCTTGATATTTTTGTATTCTCAAAATACAAATATTTGTATTGTCTTTTTGTATCCTCAGATTTTGTTCTGAGATGAAGTTTGGAAACAGTGTGATCCTTTTGGGTCCTGCTCTTAAATTTTGTGAGGTAGGTCCAGAGTAGGATTTTCCCCACTATTGAAGCAGGGTCTTTGCAATGATTGATTTTAGTGTCAACTAGACTGGGCTATGGGATGCTCAGATATTGGGTCAAACATTATCCTGGGTGCTTCTGGGAGTCAAACTTGGATGGGATTTACATTTAACAATTTAAACTGAGTAAAGCGGATTTCCCTGCCTATTGTCTAGCAGCCCTCCTCCAGTGGGCTGGAGGCCTGATCAGAAGAAAAGTTCTGACTCTCACTGAGTCACAGAGAACCCTTCCTGCCTGCTGCTTTCCAACTGGGACTTGAGTGTTTTGCTGACTTCAGACTCACACTGAAATATCAGTGTTGCCAGGGTCTCCAGCCTGTCACCCTTCAGACTAGAACTGCTTCTCTGGCTCTCTGGGACTTCATCTTGCTCACTCACCCTACACAGTCTGGGACTTGTCAGCCTGTATTAATTCCACGAGCCAATTCCTCACAATAAGTCTCTTTACATACACATATATGCATGTACACACAAACACACCCACCCAATTAATTCTGATTAAGGAAATGATTCAAACATCAGCCATTATATATAGTTTCAAATCACCCTCCCTTCTTATATTTTGCCACACTAAAGTTTAAATAAAATAAAATGTACACGCATGGAAAAAAAAAAAGCTAAACAAGAAATTATCTTTTTGTTTCCCTAGTGCTTAGAAACTTAATTTGGTGATTAATTTAAATGGTTACAGAGAAATAGAAATGTGCATGCGCGCGCGCACACACACACACAGACACACAGACACACACATGGTCTCTCTGCATTTTTCCCTAAAAAAACTGTTAATTTAGTAAGATGGTAACTCAACATACTATGTACATCATTTTAATTAATGTGCTGATATAGTTATGTTTTAAACTACTTTAAAGCTTTAATCTTATCTACTCACAGAATTATATATTCTGTATAGCTAAACACATACCTAAAAAGGTACGTTAAGCTGAGCATGGTGGCACACACCCATAATCCCAGCCACTTGGGAGGCTGAGGCAGGAGGATCGTGAGTTCAAAGCCAGCCTTAGCAAAACCAAGGTGCTAAGCAACTTGGTGAGACCTTGTCTCTAAATAAAATACGAAATAAGGCTGGGGATATGGCTCAGTGGTTGAGTGCCCTTGAGTTCAATCCCCAGTACCCTCCCCACAAAAAAAGGTACATTAAGACTAACTGAGGAGGGCTGGGGATGTGGCTCAAGCAGTAGCGCGCTCGCCTGGCATGCGTGCGGCCTGGGTTCGATCCTCAGCACCACATACAAACAGAGATGTTGTGTCTGCCGAAAAATAAAAAATAAATATTAAAATTCCCCCCCCCTCTCCTCTCTCTCTTTAAAAAAAAAAAAAAAGACTAACTGAGGAGCTGGGGTTGTAGCTCAGGGGAGGAGTGCTTGCCTAGCACGCGTGAAGCCCTGGGTTCAATTCTCAGTATCACATCTACAACTAAAAAAAAATTTAAAATTAAAAAAAGTCTAGTTGAAAAGTTTAAACATGATAATAGATAACAAAAGACAAATTTGAAAGTAATCTATTAATGATAAATGTAACAAGTCTGAGGAAAATGAACTCTGCTTATACTAAAAATGCCTATAGATGATGAGCTTGAAAAAAACAATAAAATTCTGACAGTGTTGGCTCAATGTTAATAAATTTATTCATGAGAAGTTTTCTAATTGGAAATTGTTGAATTAATGAGATACAAAAAGTAAAATCAGAATCTGAGTCTCCTTTCTGTAAAACAACCAAGTTATTCCACCCCAAGAAAATAAATTCCTTTCCTTTTTATCATCAAAATATTTTGTTAACTATCTGAATCTTTTGGCAAATTCAGAAATAATTTTCACAAAATGTTCCATATTTTTTAAAAAGTTGTCTTCAAATAATTTTATTTATTGTTGTGTGTTTTCAAATTATTGCCTTTAACAATTTTGTGTCTTTGGATACTATGGTTAATGTCATACATGGCTGCAGCAGGAATGTGCAGAGAAAAACTAAGCGTTTCTGGCTTGAAGAATCAGAACAGTAAAGCCAGGAAACCATGAATGCTCAAGAGTGAAGTCATCATGAAGGGGGAAGATGGGAAAGATGGAAGAAGAGTTCCCAACCTGAACAGTCACGTCCCTGACTGACAGGTGAACCACTCAGAAAAAAATAAGAGAGTCAAAAATTTCTATAATTTGGCATTTATATAAAGTCCAGGATACAATCCAGAATTATTCACTATACAAAGAATCAAGAAAAAGAAACACATTTTAGTTCAACTACAAGTCTAACCTGTTTGAAAACAGCTTTTACATTATCTCAATGAAGTACAAACAGACATGTCTTCAATGAATGAATGAAAATCTGAGCAAAGAAACATAGGGAAACACAGTGAAAAAGAATCAAATATTAGAAATGAAGAATCAAAATTTTGAAATTAAAAGTTCACTAGAGGGGAAATGGGGATATAGCTCAGTTGGTAGAGTGCTTGTCTCACATGCACAAGGCCCTGGGTTCAATCCTCAACACCACATTAAAAAAAAAACAGTTCACTAGAGGGGCTGGGGCTGGGGCTCTGTGGCAGAGCACCTGCTGAGCACATGTGAGGCCCTGGGCTCAATCCTCAGCACCACATAAAAATAAGAAAATAAAATAAAAGCTGATTGGATAACAGTATGTAAATTTCAAGAAAAATGAGTAGAAATTAACCAAGATGAAAAACAGAAAAAAAATTAAATGAAAAGAATGAACACAGACTCGGAGACCTGTTAGATGATATCAAGGATAACTAGAATACCAAAAAAAAGAGGAGAAGGAGAATAGTAGAGAGTTCTTTTGAAAAAATAAGGGACAAAAATTGCCCAAACCTAATGACATACAAAAATTTGAAGATGTATAATCCTAAATAAACATGAAGAAGCAGAAAAGCAACCCATATATCACAAAAACGCCAAAGCCAAAAAACAAATCCTTTTTGTGTGTGTGTGTGTGTGTGTGCGCGCGCGCGCGCTGAGGAGCAAACCCAGGGCCTTGTGCATGCAGGGCAAGCCCTGTACCAACTGAGTGGACCAAGGATCTGACTTCTCATCAGAAAGTATGCATGCCAAAAGGAAGTGGAACAACATTTTAAAAGTGCTGCCTAAACCAACAGCAACCAACCAAATAAAACTTGTCAGCTCAGAATTCTGCTCCCAGAGAAACAGAACAAAGGCAAAGGACAGATATTTTCAGATAAAAGAAAACAAAATCCATTGCAGCGAATCTATGCTATGACTTATTGATTTATTTTGGTACAAGGGATTGAACCCAAAGCCTTGCTCATGGTAGGTAAGCTCTCTACCACTGACTATCCTCCAGACACGGCCACCTACCTATCTTCTTTCCTTTCTTCTTTGTGATGACACAGGGTCTCACTAAGTTGCCTAGGCTGGTCTTGAACTTACAATCCTCCTGCTCAGCTCCCAAGCAGCTTGGATTACAGGCATGTACCACCATGTCCAGCTTCTATAAGACATTTTAAAAGAAGTTCTTCAGGCTGAAGGGAGAAAATACCAGAGGCAAACTCTTATACTAAGAAAAGAATACTAAGCTTCAGCAATGGTATATATATCTAAGTAAATGCAAAAGACTTGTTTACTTTTTCCTCCTAATTTCTTTATAAACTATATTTTGGTTTAAAAACAAAAATTATATTGTCGATATATTAAGTTTTTAATGCAAGGGGATGAAACACATGTCATAACAACTATAACTGAAAGGACAAGAGGAACGGGATGTACAAATTGCAAGATTTCTGAGAAACAATACATTGTATTGTATTTGTATTGTATTTGTTTTGTACAGTACAAAATTAGTATGTATATTGTAACCCATAAAGGTCACACACACACACAAATAGAAAGAAAGAAAGAAAGACAGGCCAGGTTCAGTAGCACACACCTGTAACCCCAGTGACTTGGGAGGTTGGATGCAGGAGAATTTTGAGTTTGAAGCCAGCCTGACTAAAATAGCAACATCTTATCTCAAACTTTTTAAAAAGTGGGGAGGGGGCTGGAGATGTAGCTCATTGGTAAAGCACCTCTGAGTTCAATCTCCAGTATTACAAAAAGAGCGAGGTGAGGAATAAAAAAACACAGAAAAATTCAACTACTCCAGACAAGGGTAGAAAAGGAAAAACAGAGGAACAAACAACAGAGAAACAAGAAACAATAAATTGAAATGGTGGATCCAAACCCAGCCATATCAATAATTACATTAAATATTAACAGGTTAAACTTTCCAAGTAAAAGGCAGAGACTGTAAAAATGAATTAAAATGCAAGATTTATTGTGATGCTGACTGCAGAAGACTGCCTTATAAAGGCCCTGCTATGGGCTGGGTTGTGGATCAGTGGTAGAGTGCTCGCCTAGCACGTGCAAGGCCCTGGGTTCGATCCTCAGCACCACATAAAAATAAGTAAATAAAATAAAGGTATTGTGTCAACTACAACTAAAAAATAAAAATAAATAAATAAAGGCCCTGCTAGGTTGAAAGGAAGTGGACAAAAAGAGACTAGAAGGGCTATATCAATATCAAATACAACAGGTTTGAAATAAAATAACAAAAAAAAATCACGTCAATGTGTCAAGAAGACAGAACATAAATATGTATGTGCCTAATAATAGATTCAAAAATACATGAAGCAAACCCTACAGGAATAAAGGGAGAAACAAAAAAATTCCACAATCACAGGTGTATCTCTTAAGAACACTCTAACTAGAATTAGACCAAAACACAAGGCAGTCAGCAAACACACCCAGGAGAAGAACAACACTACCAACCTTCTTGACTTAACAAAGATTTACAGAACTCTATGCCCCAAACCAAAAATGCATATTCTTTTCAAGGGCACATGTTAAATTTACTAGACAGACCATAACATGGGAAATAAAACAAGAACAATTTTAAAAGACTGAGATATGCTCTTTAACCACAATGGAATCAAATCACAAATGAATATCAATAAGATAAGCAAAACCCCCCCAGCAAACCCCTAGTATTTGGAAATAACACACTTATTATCACTGGTTCCAAGGAATCACAAGAAAAATTAGAAAATATTTTAAACTGGGGTTCAGTCCCCAGTACCATAAAACAAACAAACAAACAAAAATTACAGACCAATAGCTCTAACAAACACAGAATTAAAAATTCCTAACAAAATGTATTATGTAGAATCCAACAATATACAAAAATAATATATAAAGACCAAGTGGAGTTTATCCTGAGGATGCAACCTTGGCTCAACATGAAAATCAATCCATGTAATTCATTATATTAATAGAATAAAGGAGAACAAAATATATGATCACTTATACAGATGCATAAAAAGCATTTAAACTAATTTGATACCCCTTTCATGATAAAAATTCTCAGTAGATTAGGAAAGGAGGAAACTTCTTCACCCTCCTTAAAGGCTTATATAAAACCCTGCTGCTAACATTGACCACAATGTTAAGAGGCTTGATGCTTTCTAGCTGGCATCAGGACTAAGACAAGGATGTCCACTCTCAGGACCTTTATTTAGTGTCATACTGGAGGTCTTGGCTAGTGCAGTAAGGTAAGAAAAAGAAAAGCCATCACTGGCCTTATTGGCAGACAACATGATACTTTATCCAAGAACACAGAAGTAAACATTCACTTCAAGAGTGCAAGATATGTTTACTAAGACCATACTCTAGGAAATAAGATTATAAACTTTAAAATATTAAAAATAATACAAGGCATATTCCTTAGGAATCAAATTAAATCCTGGCATAGTGGCACGAGCTGGTGATAACCAGCAGTTCAAGAGTTTAAGGCAAGAGAACTGCAAGTTTGAGGGTGAGGTCAGCCTCAGGCAACTCAACAAGATCCCATCTCAAAAAACAAAACAAACAAATAAACAAAAAATGGGGGGAGGCTGGGAATATAGCTCAGAAGTAGAACACCCCTATGTAATGTTTTGAACAGCCAAGTTCAATCCTAGTACTTCTAAAGGATTTTTTTTAAAGAATCAAATTTAAAAATTATATCAAGAAGATAATAAAATGAAAAACTCAGTATTTGGAGTGAATCCTATGCACTCTACATGAAAAGCTACCAGAACTAATACATGAAATTGCAGGGTACAAGTTCAGCATAGATAATTCATCTTTGTATCTATACACTACAATAAAATGTTAGTGAGTTAAATTTAAGAACAGTTTATTTACAATGTCATTTTTTTTGAGAGAGAGAGAGAGAGAGAGAGAGAGAGAGAGAATTTCAATATTTATTTTTTAGTTTTCGGCGGACACAACATCTTTGTATGTGGTGCTGAGGATCGAACCCGGGCCGCACGCATGCCAGGCAAGCGCGCTACCGCTTGAGCCACATCCCCAGCCCCATAATGTCATTTTTTAAATACACTGTTATACATTTAATGAAAGATACCCAATTTTTGTACTGAAAGACACTGGAAAGGGAAATTATAAAAGACCTAAAGACATGGAGAAATATACTACGTTCATGGATTATAAAATATGGATTACTCATCAAATAAATATTAGTATGACAATGCACCCAAATTGTTTAAAGATTTAATACAATCATCATCAAAATCCTAAAGGTGTTTTAAAAGAAACTGAAAAGCTGATTTTAATATTTATATGGAAAGGCAAATGACCTAAAATAGACAATTTTGAAAAAGAACAACACAACTGGAGGGGTTATACTACCTGAATTCAAGATACATTACAAAACTACAGTATTACCAGTATAGAACGTCAAAAGAATAAATATTTACATACATATATGTATATATATATATATATATATATATATATATATATATATACACACACATATATGTGTGTGTGTATATAATAGATAGAAAGAGAATGTAGTCCATATGCAGGCCCATAGTTACATCATAAACAGAATACAATTCAGATGTTGCCCACATGTGGAATATAGTCCATATGAAACCCCAAACAGGATAACCCCAAAGAAATCCATACCAATATAAATATAACATATATGAAAGTCAAACTTGTGAAAACTAAAGAGAAAAAAAATCTTGAAAGCAGGGCGAGAAATTACATCTCTCTTAAGGGGGAAAAACAACTAGAAGTATGGTGGATTTCTCATCAAAAATCACAGAGGCCAGAAAGAAGAGGAACAACTTCTACAAGTGCTGAAAGAAAAGAGTTGTCAACCTGGAATTCTACACACAACAAAAATGATTCTTCAGGAATAAAGAAGAAATCAAGATCTTCTCAGATGAAGGAACCAGGAGAATCTGTCACCAGCAGATCTACGCTAAGAGAATGACTAAGGCAAGTTCTCTAACATAAGGGAAATCGCAAAAGAAGAGACCTTGGAACATCAGGGAGGAATCAACATGGTAGGGAAAACAATGGTTAAATACACTTTTTTCTTTCTCTGAGTTTTTAAATTATGCATGACAAATGAAACAAAAATTATAACACTGCCTCATGGCTCTAAATGCAAAAATATTTAAGATAATCATTGAAAGAGAAGGGTAAAAGGATGTAAAAGGGAGGTAATGTCTTTGTGCTTCACTCAAACTGGCAAAATGATGATAAAAGTACACTGTGATAAGCCATATACATAGAATGTAATACCTAGCACACCACTTAAACAGTGATACAAAGAGATATTTTTTAAAAACACTATAGATAGCCAGGCAGAGTGCCACAGACCTGTGATCCCAGCTATTCAGGAGGGTGAGGAAGGACAAGTTTATAGCCAGCTTGGACAACTTAGCAAGATTGTCTCAAAATAACTTTTTTTTTTAAAGGGGCTGTTTTAAAAAATAGCTCAGTGGTATAATGCTTACCTAGCATAGATGAAGTTCTGGGTTTGATTATCAGTACCCCAAAAACAACAAACAAAAAACTATAGAATAAATCAAAATTGAATTTTTAAAAGATGGTCAACTAAAAGGCAGGAAAAACACAGAAATGTAAAGCAGAGAAAAAAATTGAATCAAACATCAAATGACAGATTTAATTTCTGATATAACACTAACTATATTAGATACAAATGGTTTAAGTAAACAAATTCAATGACAGAGATTAACAGAATAGATTTTTTTTTAATATTTATTTTTCAGTTTTTGGTGGACACAACATCTTTATTTTATTTTATGTGGTGCTGAGGATCGAACCCAGTGCCCCGCGCATGCCAGGTGAGCGCGTTACCCCTTGAGCCACATCCCCAGCCCCCAAAATGGATTTTTTAATGACCCAATTTATGCTATCTAGGAACTCACTTCAGCTATAACAGTATATATAGGTTGAAAGTCAAAGGATGGAGAAAGAGATATACAATGCAAACTTTAATCAAAAGAAAACAGGAATGACTATATTAGTGTCAGATAAAATATACTCCAGAGCAAACAAAATGACCCGAAATTAAGAAAGACAGTATAAAATGACATAAAGTTCAATACATCAAGAAGACAGTGATCAGCCGGGTGTGGTGGCACACAGCTGTAATCCCAGTGGCTCAGGAGGCTGAGGCAGGATGATTGTAAGTTCAAAGCCAGCCTCAGCAATTTGGCGAGGCACTAAGCAAGTCAGTGAGATTCTGTCTCTAATAAAATACAAAATAGGGCTAGGGATGTGGCTCAGTAGTTGAGGGCCCCTGAGTTCAATCCCTAGTACCCACCCCCAAAAAGAGAAGACAGAATGATCCTAAATATGAAGACACTCAAAAATACGGCTGTAGAATATGTAAAGCAAAACTGAAAGGGGAAACAGACAACTCCACAATTACATTTGAAGATGTCGATTCCTCTCCCATCAACTGATAGAACAACCAGAACTCAACCATACCATCAACCAATAGGGTCCCACTGACATTTATAGACTGACTAGTCCACTCCACCACAAAAGCATATGCATTCTTTCCAAGTGCTCACAGAACATATAACAAAACAGATCATATCCTGCACAATAAAACAAACCTCAAATTTTAAAAAATAAGCTAAGTCATGTAGAATGACCACCATTCAGACTGGAAATCACCAACAGAAAGAAAACAAAAAACAGGATAATCTCAAACTACTTGGAACCTAAAACAATGAACTTTTCAATAATCCACAGGACAAAGAGAAAGTCTTAAGGGGAAAAAAAAAAAAAAAAAAAAAAAGAACTGAACTACTGAACTGAATGTAGACCATACCATATTCCAGCCACCTTAGGAAACAATATGGCATTTATAACATTACCCCTCCTATGACCCATATACTCCACTTTGTGGCATATACCTAACAGAAATGAAAGTGTGTGTGCACACAATGATGGACAAATGTACACGGAGCAGTGTTCACAATAGCCCCAAATTGGAAGCAAGCTATATATTATCCACTAGTAAATGCATAAACAAACTGAGATACAGCCACATAATGGAACATTACTCAACAAGGAAAAGAAAACACTATGAACAGACCTCAAAAAAATTGTGTGAAATACAAATCAAATATAAAAGTCTGTGATTTGGTATGATTTTTGTATGATTACACTCTCATAAGTTTCTTGAAAAGGCAAAACCAACAGAGAGAGAGACAACAGATGAGTGGTTGCCCGTGGCCAGAGGTTGGGGGAGGAAATCAATTGGAAAGTGGCCCAGAAAAACACTGAATGGTGAAGAATCTGTTTTGTAATCTTGACTATAATTGATGTTACTGTATTTTACCCCCAAATTCATCAAAATGTATGCTTAAAATGGATGAATTTTATTATATGTGTTAATCTTAATTCTTTAAAAAATCATTACCAGGGGCTGAGGTTGTGGCTCAGTGGTAGAGCGCTGGCCTAACACGCGGGAGGCCCTGGGTTCGATCCTCAGCACCACATAAAAATAAACAAATAAAGGTATTGTGTCCAACTACAACTAAAAAATAAATATTAAAGGTAAATATTCAGTTTTCTCCCTTACTACACAGTTTGTCTCAAATGACAAGTTTCCCTGAAACTCTTGAGGAGTTACTGTTAACCAATCTCAACTGAATTTCTCTCATAACAAACCACTGGGGGACACATCGTCATGGGATGGTGAAGGTTAACACTCAGTGTGTGCTACTATGCATCGAGCACATTTTGTAAAACACCTCACTGAAATCCCACCAAATCTGTTAGAAGTGCCATATTAAGAGCAAACTGAAACCCAGGAGTTGAGTTCCCTGTCCAGGGTCACAGCTGACATGTAGCAGAGCCTGGATCAGAACCTAGACAGAGCTGAGCCAGCCGTGCTCCTCCTGGGAGCACACGGGCTTTCCCGCGGTTGCTGGACATGGACTAGCTCACCCGTCCCGTGCGTCTTCCCCACGGCCACCTGCCTGGCATGGCCACCTGCAGCCCTTCAGCTCCCGCCCCCGCTGGCCAGCCGCCATTCCAACACTTGCCAGAAGCAGAGCTTACCCCTGCCCTTACCCTGACCTCACCATGCAGACCGCCCCCATGCGAAACCGCCTCTGAGAGGCCAAGTCGTTCCACGTGGGGCATGGGGAAGCCATAGCTTGCAGAGTCCCCAGCTTTAACCACACCCACGCCGGGTGAGTTGGTCCCGAATTCATGTGCACCCAGGGAGAGGGCGTGTGGAAGGCGAGTTTTACTAAACCATCTTGCCTCCTCCACCCTCTCCTATTCTTAAAGGGTCCACTGTTCCTGTGGGAGAGTCCCGAAGCACAAAGTCAGAAAGGTTTGAAAGGAATTTCTGAAGACACACGCGCCTTATGTCATCCAGATAACAAGCCACGGCAAAGCGCTGCAGACCATGAAGGAAAGGAAGGGCGTGCTGGCCACCGCTGGCCACCGCTGGCCGCCGCAGCTCCCATGGCAGCCCCTGAACCCTCTCCCTCGGCGGTGGCCAGGAGCCAAGCGCCGCTATTTGCCAAGAGACCTAGTATTGTAAATCTATATGCTTTTTTTTTTTTTTTTTTAATTTGGGCATAAGCCTCCTGTTCCCTGTCACTCACCTACCTTTTCTGCTTATCCCAGTGATATACTTAGCAACTGTGGATAAACTTTATAGGAACATGTTTCAGATCCCATTATAATAACTTTTATAATGATCAGAAATCTGCCTTTTGTCAGGTCCCTCACAATGGCCCAATGCCTTCTTTTTTTTTTTTTTTTTCCAGTTGTAGTGGACACGATACCTTTATTTTATTTACTTATTTTGATGTGGTGATGAGTATCGAACCCAGGGCCTCGCACGTGCTAGGCGAGTGCTCTACCACTGAGCCCCAGCCCCAGCCCCAGGCCCCCAACGCCTTTTATTAATAATAATAGACTGCACCCTGAGAAGCAGAGCATTCACTTTTATACATGTGCAAGCTGGAGAGTTTCCCAAGTGCAACATGGAAAGATAGGCCTTGACCATCTAAAAGCCAGGAGTGAGAGGCGCCAGGGAACTCAACTGCAGCTGTGCGTGAAGGGAGTCGTAAAAAAGAGACTGTAACTTATTTCATGTGTTTTTCAACAAGAACTATCTTTGCAATGAAAACAGTTTTAACCAAAAGATATTTGTCAGAATAAGAACTAAAAGCTAGTCATTTGTCTACAACTACTATTTATTCGGAAAGCTCTATCAATTTTGACCTGTAGAAGAAATTAAACTGAGGGGTGGAGAGAGAAAGTGAAGGGGCGACAAGAGAAAAGGCAGTGGGCAGTCCCGGGGTGCGGGCCCGGCAGCAGGCCAGCTTCTGGAGTCACAAGCGCGAGCTGGAGCAGCAGAATATCCTGTTTTTCAATTTGGCAAAATGTTCCCATATGGAAAATGCCTGGAATAACTGTCACACACAGACAATAAAGTTCTTGGCAACAAGGACTTAACTGTCAACCAGCCAGCTGCTCCACGTTCTGTGCGCACCTGCCACCTAGTCCCTCATAGACACAGAGTTGACGTGAGCAGAGCACTCAGGACTGTGCTTGCCTTGGCTGCCTGGCGGGTGTGCTGTGTTGTCACCGCCCCACACTCCAGGGAAAGGTTCTCCATCCATCCAGACAGTTCTCCTGCACCCCACTCTGCACCAGGCACCATGGTGAGTGCTGAGTTTGACCAAGCAGGACAGGGGATGGTCCCTGTGCTCACGGAGCTGACAGTCCAAGGAGAGGGGGGTGCAGAGATATCACATTAGTTAATGCTTAATTATAAACTGAGGTAATTTCTTCAAAGACAAGAATAAATTCTGAGAGAATATAACAAAATGAAACCTTATGTAAAAGGTTCCTAATGAGTTCCAAATGTTTTATAATTACTCTCATAAAAATGTTTTCAAGTAACACAGATTTGTGTCAGCGTAGACACTACTGAGATCTCCTTTTGTATTTGCATCAAGTCTCTAACTTAATTTTAATACTGTGGCATCACACATCAAATAGAAAAGTATGGAGTGGAGACCTAACTCAGTGTAGAGCACATGCCTAGCCCACTCAAGGCCCTGGGTTCCATCCCCAACACTATCAGAAAAAAAAACGATCCCACTTAATACTGATTATATAATCAGCCCAGCCCTGGTAATCTGTTAAGAATTTTTCATGTTTCCAAGGTAAAAATTGCTCATTCCTTAATTCATCTCTCTTGTCCATTAGACTTAGACACCAGAGCCCCTAAAAAGAGAGAGATACCTAAGCAACAAAAGAATTTGATCAGTTTTGCCAAATAAAGACAGCATTTAAATCTTTAAGCCACCAAATAAGACAATCAATATATGACGTCTAGAGACAACTCCATTTGCAAATGCAGGATCTGAAGCAGCACTTTCTGACCTGCATGCTCATGTACTTCCGATATCATTGGGAAAACACTCAGAAACAAGAGAACAGGACCAGCTACAGGAACAGACCATTCTGAAACCATTTCCAGGAACAGGGTTTGTTTAAACAAAATGTATTAAGTGAAACCAGCTGTTTCCAGGGTCAGTGCCATCTGAAGTGGAATTCTAAAACCACCTACTTTGTAGTGTCAGGGTCCTGCTTCCTTCCTGGTGCTCTGAAGGAAGAAGTTGGTGGCAGACCAACTGTAGGACTGCCTGGCAAGGAGCAGTTCCCTAATGGATAAGGGCCCAACTGTGGTGCAGTGGACATGCAGGAGAAAGCACATGATCACCTGGCCTGGCAACCAGCTTTGTGCTTCCAACACTCACCAAAATGCTGAAGAAATGTGAAGGAGTCGAGGACAGTGAAGGGGAGGATCATGGTTTATAAGTGGTGCTCTTTTGAGGGTACCAGGAAAGAGGGTCCTGAGGTCAGGCATAATCAGCATATTCTGCAGAAGGTCAACTGATAATCCTGTCACACAGGCAATAGCCAAAATACCCCACTTATTAAGAATAAGCCCAGGGGAGATCAGTGGACTAGAGGAACCAGGGGAGGGAGGGAGAAGGGAACGCAGAGTACAGGGAATGATAATGGTCAAATTTTATTGTTATATTAAATGCATGCACAAACATGTAACAATGAATTCCACCATTATGTACAACTATAATGCACCAATAAAAATATGGAAAAGAGATAAAAATGTACCCAAGGAGAACTCTAAAATGCATTCCTTTTTTTTTTTTTTTAAGAGAGAGAGAATTTTTTTAATATTTATTTTTTAGTTTTCAGCGGACACAACATCTTTGTTTGTATGTGGTGCTGAGGATTGAACCCGGGCTGCACGCACGCCAGGCGAGCATGCTGCTGCTTGAGCCACATCCCCAGCCCAAATGCATTCCTTTTTGATACCTGAAAATGAACATAAACATCCAGGAAAGCAGAGCCTAAATTATAATAAGGTTTGATTATTCAAAATCATTTTCCTGAACTTAATAACAAAAACAGAAGAAAGATCTTGTTCTTTTGAAAATTTACAGGTGGCATCATACCTGGGTAATGCGTGATGAAGTCATCTGACCCTATCAAGTGACTACCAGTTATAAGGTTTTCCCAGTGTATCATCCAGTACATCCAGTGGGACTATAATCGAAACAATGCAGTTGAGAAATGCAGTCATTAATCATGCTATTTTGGAAACCAATTTGGGGATGATGAAGGAAGAAAAAACAGTGATTCATTTGTTTTGATGAAATCTGGCCTTCAACAAATCTCTGGCCTAAAATAGGCCAGGAAATATTGATATTTCTATGGTCCAAGGTGTCTTAAACTATGCTTTTTAAAAAAAGGTTTTTCCCAAGCTTGTGAGCAAATTAAGTGAACAATAAATTAAATAAACCAGCTAGTTGATGAAGCATTCTCTTGACTGTAATGTATTCTTCTCACTTTGTGGATGTGAGTTTAAAAATTGTTCTAAGGACAGTTACAAATCTTGTAGCTGATAGCACTTAAATCAACAAAACTAGGCTGGGCTGGAGCTCAGTGGTAGAGCACTTGCCTAGCATGTAAAGGCCTTGGGTTCCATCACCAGAATTACAAAAACTAAAACAAATTGATAAGAAAGCAATATGCCATGGCCCAGTGTCATCACAGGATAATGATGGCAAGGTCTAAACTGCACTCACTAGCTAGGTTTACCTGTCTCTGTGAAATGCAGGCAAAACTCAGGACTAAAACTCAAGTCAAAATGTGCAATTTGCAACACTGCCGCATGGACTTGAGTTGTTTCTCAAAAGAAATGACCTGAAACTTCTAAAATGCACAGAGAATACTGTCACTAATATCAAAGGTGTAAAGAACTTTCCAGTGATTAAAAAAAAAATTCTGGTAATTCATGGTAATTCAGGTTAGGCTTCATGTTATTTTTATTTTTATTTTTTTGATTTTTGTAGTTGTAGATGGACAAAATGCTTTAAAAAAAAAAAAAAAAAGTCATCTGACCCTATCAAGTGAAGAAGGAGTCAAGGGCAGTGAAGGGGAGGAATTTTTTAGTTTTATGTGGTGCTGAGGATCGAACCCAGTGCCTCATGCATGCTAGGCAAGCACTCTGCCACTGAGACACAATCCCAGCACAGCTTCATGTTATTATAGGGGAAGAAAAGGGGGTACATGCTAAGTAAATGTAAGAACTCGAGTAGAAGGGAGCAAAATAAAGCCATGGAAAAACCTTCAAAGAAACTCATCATTATCCACAGCAATACTAAGAACAAGCAAATCCCACATTCTCCTAAGTGGCTGCTTAAAGGGTGTTGCTTCTTAACAACTCTTTAAGCCAAAGTACGCAGACAGGCAAGATGGCATTAATGGAGAGAGTGTTGGATTAGAAGCCAAGAGAAAAGACGTGAGGTGTGGTCCTGGGGACCTGCCACTTTCTAACTTTACTACTGTCACTTAGCAAGTTTAGTCACTTACTGTCTCTGAGCCCTACAGAGTTCATCCACAGTAGGCATACTATGTGCCATCTCATTTGACATCACAGGACCAGATTTGCCAGGTATGATGTAAACAGAAGGTATTATATTACTTGAATTCTCTTAAACTATCCTACTTTTTAAAAAAAATTTTTTAAATATTTATGTTTTAGTTGTAGGTGGACACAATATCTTCATTTCATTTTTATGTGGTGCTGAGGATCGAACCCAGTGCCTCACACATTAGGTGAGCACTCTACCACTGAGCCCCAGCCCCAGCCCCTACTCAGTGTTTCTGACCCATCTGAGGTCCTCTTATGCCTTCCTCAGTTCAGTACATCCTTACTTGTGCCACACAGGACGCAGAATGGGAATCACATCTGACATGGCTCCTGATGTCAGGGCAGAAAGTAGCTAATGGAAACTGGGGTGGGGGGCAATCAAGATGACAAGTGTGGAATTAGAGTCACCCTATCCTGGGCAACAATGGCGAGGCTGTGTTACTTGTGAGGCTCTGCCCTGGCACAGTGTAGAGTAGATCCCGACCAGAAGCCAGCCCCAAGGCACGTTACATATACTTCCTGGATGGAAATGCTCTGTTTGCAAATCAGCTTCTTGCTCCCACCTTGTCTGGCTAGAAGAAAGATGACTGGAGCTTACGTCCCAGCTAGGTTCTGAACCAAGTGTGATCTTTAGGAAGTTAATGTGTTAAAGGTTTGGAAGTAGAATGTCCAAGAGCTCATGTGTTGAAAGCATGGTCCCCCATACAGCAAGGTTCAGAGATGGCAGGTTTAGGCAGTGACTGGATCATGAGGGCTCTGACCCTCTCAGACTGACTAGACTACAGGGAGTAGGGCCTAGTTGGAGGAAGTAGGTGACTGAGGGCATGCTCGGGAAGGACATCCCTTCTTCTGGTCCTTTCCTCCCTCTCTGTCTCTGCCTCCCAGCCACCCTGAGCTGAGCAGGATTCCTGTACCACACCACTCACCATGACATTCTGCCTCAACCTCGGGCCCAAGGAAATGAAACCTGCCGACCAGAGGGTGGAAGTGCCTAATGCCAAGAACACCCACCTCTAAAGTCCAGGCAAATAAGACTGGCCTAAGGCTGAGTCAAGACCAAGAGAACCAAGAAAGTCCCGGTCCTTTTTTTTTTTTTTTTTTTTTTAGTTTTTCGGTGGACACAACATCTTCTATTTTATTTTTATGTGGTTCTGAGGATCGAACCCAGCGCCCCGCGCATGCCAGGTGAGCACCTTACCACTTGAGCCACACCCCCAGCCCCGTCCCGGTCCTTATCTTGAGCCTGGCTCCAAGTTCAAAGCAATAATAGCTCACCACTGGGCAGTAACTCCGGTAGCTGAAAGCGAAAGGACGGAAAGAGATCCCATGCGAGCATTACTGAGAAGCTGAAGCTGAGTGCGGGGCGCATGCTGCGATCTCAGCCACCCGGGAGGCCGAGGCAGGAGGACTGCAAGTTGGCCATCCTGGGCAACCTGGTGAGACCCTGTCTCAAAATAAAAATCAAAGAGGGATGGGGTGTAGCTCAAGTGAGTTCAATCTCCAGTATCACTAAATAAATAAATAAAGGAAAGCTGCAGTAGCTGAAAGACACAAGTAGACTCAGAACAAGAACGATTACCAGGGATGAGGAGGCAACACCACTCATGATAGAGATTAACTCAACAAAAACCCTAATGATCCTAAGTGTGCATGTTCTGAATAAAGGAACTTTCAAGATATAAAAAGAAATAATATATAAATAAAAGTAGTGATATGGTCTTTATTCTGAGTAGTCATTTCTTCACTTTTCTTCCATTTTTGTTGGTCCAAGTTAGCTCTTCTACTTATTAAATTATTACATGATAACAACTTTATTTTAAAGCTAATGACTAAAATATGGCAGATTTTCATCACGGCACTATTTGGTTTGGCAAAATCACTTCAACACTCTTCTGGGACAAGTTGACTGCACTAGGCAGAGGAGGAAATGACACAGGAGGAGTTCTATGAGGACAGAAAGAAATAAAACATCTAGCCCTTCCCTCATGCCAAAGGTCAGGGAGAAGGAGGAAGAGAACCAGCAAACAGCTTCCCTCCCTGCAAAGTCAAGGGAAGAAATGATGAGCAGTTTGGGTCCAGTTATTTCAACAGGAAAACCCAATATAACGCTGGGCACATAATGCATGCCCATTATCCCAGGCTTGGGAGGCTGAGGCAGGAGGATGGAGGTCAGCTTTAGCAACTTAGCAAGGCTCTAAGCAACTCAGCAAGAGTCTGATTCTAAATAAAATATTAAAAAGGGATGGGGATGTGGCTCGGTGGTTAAGCACCCCTGGGTTCAATCCCTGGTACCAAAAAGAAAAAAAAGAACTCAATAAAAGGAACCATCAACTAACAAAATATGGTTCCAGCTAACACACTGTCTTAACTGTGTCCTTTAGAGTCTTCATTTGTCTACCCTTCACCCACCAGTCACAGGGCCAAACTAATAGCCTGCAACCCAGAGCCCACTCCAAACTACCTCCTTAGCTAACTCTCACGCACAAAGCCAGTATTTCTCCTTCCCTAAATCTCCCAGAGCCAGCTACGGCCCCCGTGGCCCAAGGCCCACGAGCATTACCCGTGCTAAGCTGCTTTCCCATGGAGCCCAGCACAGGCTCTGGCCTGGGCTCTCCCTTCACGTTCCCTCTGATCCTGACCAAATCTCGAGCTTTGCCAAGTGGCCATGCATGGCACGGCACGACCGCCCTCTTGGAAATGTCAGTCATGAAAACTTCTCAATGGCATTAGCTTGTCCCTGTCATTGCTCATTCACTTCCATAAATTAAAATCTTGCAGGTACCAATGAGACAGAGAAGCAAGAGAAAACCTGATGGGGTGCAGAAGTCTCATGTGCAGAACGCAACTACCACCCAGAGCTGAGGGAGCCAAGATGGAAGGAGCTAAGGCTTGGCTGAGCTGTCCCTCCACCCTAAAGCTGAGGGCCAGACCTCTTTAGAGAGCACAGCTCCTCAGGAACATGGCCTGGCAGTAGAGACACTTGCCAGAGGGGTGATTCAGAGCAGCCCAGGGAGTGGCCACCACGTGGTGGAGCAATGTGCTGCAGGGTGTGAGTGGGTTGGAGCGGGTCCCCTGTACCGCCCATCGGGTTGCCTGTGAGGGCTGTTGAGTGGAAATGGGCATCCTGCACCCCAGCCACTGGGACTCACACCCACTGAAACCAGCCTGCCAGATACAGGAGAGGAAGGCCTCCTCCACCATGGCCTCGCAGGGCTCCTTCAGCCCTTCCACCAACAAAGCCTAACACCAAGCTAGCTGCAAAGGAGACGCGGTTACAGAGTCGCTCCCCAACTGCAGGACGGTGACGGAGAATGGACTTGAAGATGACAGGCAGTAAACTGGTGACTGGCACAGACAGTGGCAGGGAAGGGAGACAGGGAAGGCAGGTGGAAATCAGTGTGGCTTTGGTCCCACTGCCTGATGGAAACTGTAGACCACCCGTGGGAGACCACCGCCAATCACACCACATGGAACAGCAGCAAAGTAAAAGAGCAGGTGCAGCCCTCACAGCAAGGCAGCCTGGATTGTAGCACTCGGGACCTCCCTCTTTTGCGTTGCGTGGCAGCAAGGGAATTCTGAAATTCAAGTTGAGAGTCTGACACCTACCCCAGGGTGAATGCAGTGAACTAGGCAAGGTCAGGACCCTGGGCTCGGCAAAAGGAAAAAAAATGCAAGATCAGCAACCATGCCTCAGGGTCCATCTGCAAAGGGCCCGGGGCCCAGCAGACTAGACCAGCAGATAAACAGGCAGAGGGCCTTCCCCTCCCCAAGATCTCGCCCAGCTCTAGGTGGCTATTTTTTACTTCATTTGTCAACTCCATAAGGAACTTTATCAAGACTATCTTAAATTCACTGAAGGGTGTTGGGACCTTTTACCTCCCTTGGGACCACGGCCATTATTGGGTGTTGGTTGAAGTGGCCTCATGGGTTCTTCCAGAGCATTTCTGTATACGTGACCTGGCTGGATTGGCGCACGTGGGCTTTTTTGATTTTAGCTCCGCCTAATGGTGAAATCTGCCCAGGCCCCTTAATGATAGTGACGTAATTGCCCCTTATTGGTTCTCATTACTGTCTCTTCTTACCCCCTCCTATCACTATATAACCTTGTCCCTGACACAATAAAGTTGAGATTGCTGCACCTCTATGGTTGACTCAACTCCCGACTCGGTGTGATTCTTGGCCAGGCTGGGTGGTGGGCCGGGTCGCGACACTTACCCTCTCGCTCAGCCCCTCGGAGACGACAGGCTGGTCCTGCCTGTCTCCCACATACCCTTGTCGCAGGGAGCGACAGAAGGGCTCAGATTTAAAAATGTCCCTGACACTGAAGAAAATGATATTGAATAATGCTATTGAGCTAGTGTTTTGGCGGTGTTGGGGACTGAACCCAGGGCCTTGCACGTGCCAGGCAAGTGCTCTACCACTGGCCAGCCCAAAAGCTGCTCTTCCTGAGCATGGCAGCTGTGCTGCGATGGTGTTCTTGATGATCATGAGTCTTCAGCCAATTTCCAGGTGGTGTAGTGAGAGGTGTTTGCACGTGAAGAGGTAGGAAGAGGAGGAGCGAGGGCCAGGAGCTGAAGAATCCAGGTGAAGAATGCACACGTGGACCTTTCTTTCAACTTTCTACAGTTCTGACAATATTCACTAAAAATGCTAAGCAAGTACTGGACTTGGTGGTGCATGCCCATAATCCCAATGACTCTGGAGGCTGAGGCAGGAGGATTCCAAATTTGAGGTTAGCTTGGGCAACTTGGCAAGACCCTGCCTCAAAATAAAAAATAAAACCAAGGCCTGTGGATGTAGCTCAGCGGTAAGGCACTCCTGGGTTCAATTCTCAGTACCAAAAACAAACACACAAAACCAGAAAGCTAAGAAAGAGAAAATAACAGGTAAGCGCTTGGGACAGTTCCAACCTATCCTCCTCAACATCCTCAGGAAGGAGAATCCCACGCCTTCCCAGGAGGCCAACCCAGCTATAGCATCTCCGCAAGGATAGGCCCCACCAGCTCAGCAGCTAGCAGCCACTGGGGCCCATGCGGCACTGCTCCAAGGGCTACAATGTGTTGTCACCAGGCCTCCTTTCAACAGCCCCAGGAGGGAAGTGTGTTTACACACACCCGCATCTTCAGGCATGGACACCAAAGCTTTAGAGAGGAACACAGTGGCTGTCTGATCCCAGAGTGAAGGAAAGCGCCAGGGTTTAGACTGGGTACACAACTGCAGCTCATGCTCTTTACCACTACCAGTCTCTTCAAACTTGGGTCAGGACCCATTCTTGGTCATGAAATCCTCTGGTGACTCACAGTCAGCATTTTCCAAAATGAAATAAAATAGCAAACATCACTGTGCTCCACAATAAAGGAAAATATGAACTCACATATGTACATATACACGAGTGTGTGCATGTGAGTGGCCCATTGTCATAGCCTAGGTATCCCTGCACCATCACGGCTGAAGGCCACCACATTATTCTATACTGCTTCTTCCTCTCCCTCACTTCCTGTCCAGAAGCCTCACTGTTCGGGAGAATAAAGAGAAAAAGAGCAATACAGATTTAGACAGTTAACAAAAAAAATGCCACTGGGAATTCTCTAATCTCAAAATAAAGTACTCTTAGAACATACTAACAGATAATATTGCATTTGGCAAATCTGCTAGTATAAAAGACATATCTTCAAGCAGGAATTTGGAAAATCCTCTTGGTACTTGTTCTAGTAAGATGTTATCTGCAGTTCTATTAAAAGATATCAGTTTGAAATTCAGGCTGAAACAGTATATATATAAACATGGTCAAAGGTTAAAACAGATGGAAGACTCTTCTCTGGCAGTTCTTCTCACTGAAGATCCAAGTGCATGTTAACATGACTGCAGGACAAGAATGCCCAAGGAAAGCATTCTGACGTTCCCCAAGAAATCCCAAAGCAGCTGAGGGCTGTGTGTGCGCATGGGAGGGAGAGGGAGAGCCCATGCCACGGGGTGAGGTGGAGAATTATTTTAACAGTGTCCGCTTAGACCAAGCACCCAACCAAATGTCCTATTTAAAGAGAATACTGAAGGTTAAAAAAATCATTGCACGTGTGTTTAGGGTCTGCCATTAAAGGAGAGTTGTCTGTGAATTATTCTTATCCTCACCAAATGAAGTCATAGGAAGAAAGTACTATGTCTTTAAATTCACGGCTATTTTCACTCCAAGTTTCTGTGTGAAGCCATCACCGCTCCCTTGGGACTGCGCTGACTCACTCCATCTTCAGAATGACGCAAGTAAGGTTCTCTGCACTACTTCAAAACAGGCGCAGGCCGGCCCCAGAGCCAGCAGATCCATCAGGCCCACTCATGAAGCCAGGAGGGAGCACAGGGTCCTGTCCACGCCTCAGGCTCACCAGCATCTGTTCGCCTTCTCCAGTGGGAAAAGAGCTTGACTGTCAAACCCATATCTCGCCCAACCCCTGGGGGACTTCACCTCCACCTGACGGCCCACTCACAATCCACCCTACCTTCTGGGGCTGACTTGTTCGTGTGATAAGAACAGAAACAAAAATCCAGTGCAAAGGTGCTTAGTACCACCCACCTGGAGTTCCCACCTCTAAACGACCTTATCCACAGAAAACTCCTCCTGCCAGGTGTCAATGGGGCGCAGGAGAAAGGGAGCAAGTGGAGCAGGGAAGGGGTGGCTCACTAGCAACGGCAGGTGCAAGAGTGAATGTGAGGAGAGCAGGATGCAAACACTGAAGCTGGGAGAGGCCGCATCTGGGGTCGGCCACATCCAGAGGACCCACCATCACCACCTCCATGATGAAGGCGAAGAGGCGAGGTCCCCTGGCCTCCGCGGGCCACCACACTCCACACAGTTGCTACGGCTTCCTTCCTTTCTCCCTGGAACACAACCACAACCAAAGGATACACCCATAGCAACTGTGCTGGCTGTGGTAAGTGGTGCACAGCTAGGCCAGCCTCTTTCACACAGTGTTCTGAGGACACTCAAAATCATAAAAGACATCCACAGTGCCCTATTAACACAAGATCAAATGCACCTTCCCCGTGTGCTGTCTTATCTTAGCCTCCTGAAAGCAGCCAGAGTGCCTCACTGCTTTAAACCCAAAGTTGCCCCCATGTAAAAGATGGCTTATATGGCATGTGTGCTGTGTTGTTTGGTTGGCTGGTCAAGGCACTTAACCACCAAATGCATGCTGCTCATCAATTTCTCTGAAATTTACAAACCACCTCCCCAGATACAAAGGTCCTCCATATGTTACCACTGGAAACTAGAACCTTAGTTTACGTCAAGGCCTTACAGACTGGTTCCAGAGGTGACCCTGGCCTGCACGTTGCCCCACATCAGCAAGCTCCGACCTCAAGGCAGACATGGTGGAAGGCAGCAAAGAGGCAAAGATGTCCGCAGTGAGCATTCTGCCGCGGGAACGAGGACTAAAACTCAAGTAGCTAAAACACGCTGCCACTTTTCCAGGACCGCCTCCTTCCTCCCTCGGTTGATCTTCGTTGCCTTAACTACCATACGAACCACCTGACAAGCTGCACACACATCCCTGTGGGAACACTGCAACTACAGACGGGCTTTCATTCACCTGGCTGCTTAGGCCAAAGGATATTACCACGTCCTGGCAGTGGGGCTGTTCTGTGAACAAGTGATTAGAACTGACTTTAGGATGAGATCGTTCATTTAAAAAAGATCATAGTTCATCAATATCTGATATTTAAATCTCTTAATCATAATTCTCAATTAACCATCCAGAAATTGAGAGTGTGGTGCTTTCAAAAGATTTTTAAAATGAGAAAGAGCTTTGGGAGTTAAAAATAGTGACTGGCAAAACAAAAAATTTAAAGTAAATGAATGGAAAATGGTCAAAGAAATCTTCCCCAAACCAGAAAACACCCCCGCCCCCAACACAAAGATCCAGGAGGGCCAACATTAAATTATCCAGGAAGAGAGCCCTTCTAGGGGCTGGGGTTGTGGCTCATGTGTGAGGCACTGCGTTTGATTCTCAGCACCACATATAAATAAATGAATAAAATAAAGATCCATCAACATCTAAAAAATATATATTAAAAAGAAAAAAAGAGTCCTTCTAAGGAGCACGACCTTGTGACCTTGCTGGCTGTGGTGGTGCACACCTGTAACCTCAGAGACCTGGGGGGCTTAGTCAGGAGAATGGCAAGTTCCAGGCAATTCTGGACAACTAGGTGAGACCCCTTCTCAAAAAGGGCCTGGGGTGTGGCTCATGGGTTCCATCCCCTGGGTGGGGGGGGGGGGGGCAAAACAAAAAAGGGGCACCCCCTTGTGCAGGGGCTCTGCTGCTCCTCCCAGCCCAGGGCCACCCGCCACACACCAGCCTGCCAGCAGGCAGAGCTGGAGACTTCACCCAGGGCATCTGCAGGCAAGGCTGGGGCGGGTGGGGGTTCACAGGACTCTAAGGCTGATCCCCTCAGGCAGCCTGCGGCACCACCCCTGGAGGCTGCTCTGTGGCACTGCAGGACTGAGGGGAGATGAGATTTTTCATTTAAAAAGGGTCATAGTTCATCAATATCTGATATTCAAACCCTCCCGTTGGATTCAGCCCACTCACTCCACACTGCTGCTGCTGTTGGGCACTCCTTGCCTTGTATACTTTCTCCCTTTTTGGGTCATTTTCTCTTTTTTAAAAGAATAAAACTTCCTTTGTGAGGGTCTGTTGGAGGTAAACACTGTTTTTGCTGGTCTGAAAATATCATTATCACGCCTTCATTACTTGCATGTTCAGTTGTGCTTGAATTCCAGGTTGACACTAACTCTCTCTCACACTTTCAAGATGCTCTCCTGTCTTCTGTTTCCACAGTTGCTGTAGAGAAGCCTCCTTTCAGTACAACAGAACTCCTGGGCAGTCAGTTTCTGTGTGATTATTGTTAAGGTTTTCTGTCTTTGGGCTTCTATTACCTTCAGATTTTCTGATTTCTAAATGTAAAAGAATCTTGCTTTTCAACATGCTTGGGAATTTTCTAGCATTATCTTCTCAAATACTGCTTCTCACCTATATTTATTATTGTCCTTTGTGCCTTGTAGTTTAAAAATTCATTCATTTCTCCATTTTAGATTCAACTTTTATATTTTTCATTTCTGGTTGTGGTAAATTTTGTAGGATTTCTCTGCCTTTATCCCTCAATTTCCTAAATCTCTCTACAGCTGTGTCTAACCTGTTGTTTAGCCCATCTATTATGGTTTTAATTTCACTGATTTTCTTTTTCTTTTTTTTTTAACTTTATAAAAAAAATAGTTTTATTTAACTCAGCATTCTAGAGGTTAAAGGCAAGACACTGGCATCAGCTCAGCTCGGATGGAGACCTGATGGCAGAGGGTATTACGATGGCAGAAGCATGAACAGGAGAAATCACATGGCAATACTGGAAGCTAGAGTGAGGGGGATGGGCACTGCCTCGTAAAGGTCTTACCACCTCTTAATAGGGCCATCGTGGGTAACAAGCTCTTTTTTTTTTTCCTTTTATAACTTTATTTATTTTTTTTTCATATTTCATACATTAGATTCAAGTTGGTTATGAACTCCCAATTTTACCCCATGATTTTATTTTTCATTTCTTTTTTAGCTCTTTTTCAATTCCTTCAGATCCCTCTTCACAGATCTTATTTTCTGTTTTGCATTTTATTTCCTTAAATGTTTTAAAAGCCATTATTTTATATTCTGGATGATTTTTAATATCTAAAACTATATTCTAGTTTTCCCGCTATTGCTGCTCACTCTTCTGCTCTCTTACACATGATTTTCTCGTGTTTTCAAGTTTTAGATTGTAAGCTCATAATTGGAGCAGCTTTATCTGTGGGAACCCTGTGAGGCTGGGGTAAAGGTGGACATAGTCCAAGAGGATATGAATTGACTTCTGCCAGCTAACCAGGAACTTCAGCAAGCTAGGATCTCTTGAATATAATTCGTCTTCTTGGAATTCCCCAAACAACATAGGCTGGGTAAATTCAAAGTTCAAACAAAAGCAGGCTGAGAACAGAAATTATCCAAGGAGATTTTCCTTTCCTCTGAAAGTGCAAGCTGAGTCAGACAAATTTCTCATAATATTCTGTCCGTTGTGCTTATTTTTCTAGACAACCATTTTGCTAGAGGTTGCCCTGCAATTATCCTACCTTTAGATGGTAGTCTCAGTTCCAACTCCTTTTTACCATAGCCCAAGATTTTGTCTTCTGTACCTCAAAGAGTATTTAAAATCTAGGTCTCACAGGCACCTACTATAATACCAGCCATTCCATTCCTGTTGGCCATGAGAAAAGAAGGCATATGTCAGTACAAAGATTCACTTATAAGTGTTCTAGCAGCTTTGTTTGTAATAGCCTAAAAAAGGAAAAAAACCCAAATGCCCATGGACAAGTGAATAAATAAATAATGGTGCACACACACGCACTCACAATGGAACAGTCAGCACTCGGCAATAAAGAAATAAACTACTGATACAATGTGTCAATCAGCTTTGTATTGCTGTGACCGAGAAAAAAAGTTTGAGGAAAATAAAGTTAATTCTGGCTTAAGATTTCAGAGGTTTACACCAACCAGCCTCTCTGGCCTAGTGAGGCGAAGCATGGTGGAAGGGCATGAGAAAATGGCTTGCCTCGTGGCAGCCAGAAAGCAGAGAAAAAGGGAGGAAGGGACCAAGGACAAGATAAACCCTCCCAGGACACTTCCTCCAACTAGGTCCTACCTCCCAGAAGTCCATCAGCGACCAGTGAATTGATCCACTGAGGAGGTCAGAACCCTTGTGATCCAATCGCTGCTTAAAAGCCCCCACCCCCACCCCCCAGACACCTTTGAACCTTGCTGCAGTGGGAACCAGTGTTTTCAACACATGAAACCCTGAGGGACAACCCAGATCCAAATGCGAACAATACAACATGGGTGAGTTTCAAACAGTTATGCCAAACAAAGACGAGGTCATGAGATATGGCTATATTTTGTATAATTTTATTTAAGTGAAAACGAATATGATGACAGACACAGGTCAAGTGACTGAATGGGAATGGAGAGAGGTGGACCAGGGAAACTTTGGAAGATGATGGGTACTTCACTACCTTCACTGTGGTGATGGTTTCAGGGTGTACATGTCATGATTTATCAAATTGTACATTTTAATATGTGCAGTTTATTTTATGTCAATTATACCTCAATAAAGGGGAGGAGGGAGAACCTCTTGGTTACTGAAATCAGCAAATGACTCCAAGATGGCTTTAATTGTAGCCTGTCCCTCTTATTTCCAGCCTGTCCTTTGTTGTTCTTTGTTTTTGCAGTGCTGGGGATAGAACCTAGGTCCTCCCCACGCTAGGCAGGTGTCCCCACTGAGCCACAACCCTAAACCCATCCTCTGTTTTAAGAGGTTGTACAGACTTCCCTCTTTTCTTGCAAGTTCATGTCTAAATGTTTTCATCTGGTGGATCTTCAGGGCAGCTCAGCTCCTCTACTGGCATCAAGTCTCCCTCCTGTTTGAAGACAATGCTAGATTCTCCTCGTGTTCCTCTCATGTTACCCCATCTCACTCAAAAATCCCCTCAGGTGAGCACGGAGTAAGCTCCTAACCGGATCCCGAGCCCTTGTGTTTTCCTTCCCCCATCCTTCCTCAGGACATTCCCTCTGTCCAGATTCTGTGTCCCCTTTTATACACCCTTTTCTTCCTTTTGACAGGGGGTCTGGAAGTATCACTTCAGGACCCCAGGTCTCTTCAGCTGCCCAGATTCCCTCCCTCGACTCCCACCAGAGATCATACCCATCTTTTTCCCTAACAAATCACCCTAGTGAGGAGCAGTCTCTTTCCCCTCAAACACTACGGTTTTGTTGTTTATTCCTAATGCAGGGTCTCACCAGTGTCACAGACGTCCTGAAGTCCTGGGCTCAACTGATCCTCCTGCCTCAGCCCCCAGAGTACCTAGGACATTAGGTGTGCACCATCATACCTGGTTTGACCTCTGTAATTCTTCCTACCTTTATTACTAATGTAAACCCAATAACAACTAGCATTTGAGCTCAGCGTCTGAGGTTCCATTTTCTCCATTCAACCCCTGAAAACCAGGCCATCTCTGAATGGCCCACAGCACTAGCATAATGCCTGGCACTCGTGCAGACGAACAGTAAATACTTGGCAAATAAATCAATGAACATATGCTGGAGTGGAAATCCATCAAGGAAATGAAAGTGTTTGGGAGAGAGGGCCTCGCCCTCGTGAAGAACCACAGGGGCCAGCCGCCCAGCCTTGGACGCACTGGACTGAAATCCAGTCAGTCACCACAACTGCTTAGAAGTATCCATTTTGAATCTAAATGCTAAACATGCTTTGCTTCAAGAGACCACGACAAAAATGTGAGCACTGTTGTCTCTACAGTAGTTACAGGGCAGCATTCTTCTTTAAACTCCAACTTTGGAAGGAGAAATATCTGTGAAGTTGTCCTTGCAGATGTGTTCTTTCTCCTGTTAGGTGCACAACCTTTCAAGTGAAGATATCCAGAACATCTAAAATCCACAGCATAAGTTAATGTACATAAATGTCGTTGTGCCTAAGAAAGGACAAATGCTCCCACCTTCTGACATGTGTGTAATTTATTAGGCCAATAAAACAGCAAAGACCTGTATCCCTATTCCCCTTGTCCGCGCCCCGCCCCCCGCCAAAAAAAAAAAAAACAGGAAAAAAAAAATGAACACCGGGGCTGGGGATGTGGCTCAATCGGTAGTGCGCTCGCCTGGCATGCGAGCGGCCCGAGTTCGATCCTCAGCACCACATACAAACAAAGATGTTGTGTCCGCCGAAAACTAAAAAATAAATAAATAAATATTTTTTTTAAAAAAATGAACACTAATGTCAGAACACAAGCCAGCACTCCAGCTGCCCTCATCAATTCCATGCCTCACACTCAATGGCGGTCTATGAGGTCGTTTGGGTTTTTAAGATAGCGCCACCATGTGGCTGAAGTTTTTAGTACACTTTCAATAATAGAGACAACAATTGAAGATGTTATACTTGAAAACAAGGGAGCAAACTACACAGGCCCAGCATTATTTTTTATTAATATTTATTTTTTTAGTTGTAGTTGGACACAACATCTTTATTTTATTTATTTATTTATATGTGGTGCTGAGGATCGAACCCAGGGCCTCGCACATGCCAGGCGAGCGCTCTACCGCTGAGCCACAATCCCAGCCCTATAAATTATTTTTATAATAATCAAACTTTCGAGTTCAGGTATTAGAACTCTGTCCCCTTTTGGAGGATTCATGTTCTGACCTTTTCCTAAAGAATTTGGAGAGTGGCATTTCAAGGGTCTGCGACCCTGTCTCCTGCCTCTCTGTATTGTTCCAAAGCTCTTCTGTTCTACATGAAATACAGATTATTTAGAGACTTTGAAATTTTTATTTTTTAACAGACATAGATTTATACTTGCTGTCCTAGCCTTTCAGCTGTCCTAGCAGCTTACAAGTATTTGTAAAGCATTATTTAGAAAGAGGCTGACACACAGAAGCACTATGTAATGGTGCTTTTAATAATAAAATTTTGAAACTTCCAAAATATATGTATTTAATATAACTCTTTCCAGATGAGTACTTTATATATATATATTTTAGTTGTTGATGGACTTTATTGTCTTTATTTTTATGTGGTGCTCAGGATGGAACCCAGTGCCTCACGCATGCTAGACGAGCACACTGCCCCTGAGCTACAACCCCAACCCCCCAGATGAGGACTTTGGAATAAAAGACCATACTATAAATTTTAACAATCTTTCAGGGTTTAAAAAAAAAAAGAGGCACAACTGACTGAAATAAAGACAACAAAAGCCATAAGTCTGTCTGTGCCCCTGAGGCCTGGAGCACAGTCCTGATGCTGGTAGACAAAGAGACATACTAACTGTGGTTGTCACACCAGGGAGCACTACTCGGAGAGGTGACGAGTGCACCACAGACAACCAACTCATGACTGGAGTGAAAGAAGGCAGACTCAAAACCACACACTCTCGGTCATCAGGGTGTCGGGAAGACATCGGGAAGAGGCAGAACACAGGGACAGAAAGCAGGTCAGTGGCTGCCAGGAGGGGCTGAGGGTGGAGGGAAGGGACCCCACCAAGGGGCCTTGCAAGGGAAGTGTAGGGCGATGGAGCTGTTCTGGATCCTGGATTCGGTGGTGATTTCACAACTATCTGCACTTGTCAAGGTCACAGAACCCTACAGTGAAGAGGGTGATTTCTAACTGAATGCGATTATATACCTCAATAAAACTGACTCAAAGATTAACAAAATAAAATACAATAAAAGACTAAGGCCATGGTTTTTATCTCTAAATTAAATACTGATTATGCTTCCAGAAGCTAAGGAAGCTGTATTCTATAAAAGTTAAACAACAAATGATTGGACTTTTTTCTCTATAACTGAACTACTTCAGTTAGACCTTTGGCCTTTACTAACTTTATAACTACCCTGTATATTAGTCACAGTTTATTGATCTAACTATGTAACAAGCTGTATTCTGTTTCTCTAGGTTTACTGCTTAATATTTGTTGCCAATCACAGATGTGCATAAAATAAAGAGTGAAAAAGTCCTCCTCTTCTCTCCACACCCAAGAGACAGCCACGCCTGTTCCACACAGGTAGTGTGAACGGGGTCCCATCCCCCTTGCTTGTCCACTGAATGCTGGACACGCCACCTTACTCCTCAGTCTCTAACAGCTGCCTGGTTCTGTACAGACTGACAATCACAATTGATTTAGCCACGCCCATTAATGAACATTTAAGGCTTTCCAGCTGTTCTAAGTTAGGCTTCCCGCAGAGGTTCTAAGGCAACCTACTCCGTGAGCATCCCATGGAGTGGGTCTAGTACAGATGAGAACTCCAGGCCAGGTCTGCTGGGGACCAGGTGCTTCGATGCTGTGTCAGACAGCCCTGGCAGCACCCGGCTTACTACCTCCCCTCTAAGAGCAACAACCCTCCTGACCAGTGCAAGTTGGGGTTGAGGCAAGGCCTCTGGGGCATCAGCAGGGCTCTCAGGCAGACTGGCAGTCACAGGTGGAAGCATCTGTTTCTGCTCCTGGGTGCTGCGTGCCTTCCACCTCTGTGGGCCTGAGGACATACGGTGAACCATCCCTGATGCTCCAGAGGGAAGTTTTGTTCCCACTAGGGAAAACCTTCCCTAAGCTCCACCTTGCTGCCATTCACACCATGACTCCATGAGGTTGTAACTTAACAAAGCACAAATTATCTCACGTGTTTACAAATGCAGGAATCCCTGCCCCATCAAGGGGAGTCAGAAAGGAGGCTGCAAGCTCTACTGCTAGCAGAGGCCAGGCAGTCGGCGGGGGCGGGGGCAGCCAGGGCCAGCTCTCCAGTTTTAAGAGGCACGGAAGAGAAAAGCAGCCACTGGGCTCTAGCAGGAAGCTGCCATGTGAAAATGTAAGGCTTGGTGGGATGAAATCACCTAGCTAAAAAAATGATCAACGATATTTTAAAATGTCCTCCCTCTTCTCTCTTTCCCTCTCTTCCCTTCCTTCTCCCTCTCTCTCTCTTTTTAAGTTGTGGGTCTGTTTCCCAAGCTGGTCTCAAACTCATAGGCTCAAGTGATCCCCCACTCAGCCTCTCAAAATTTTCTAATTTTTAAATTTACAAAGTTCAACTTCATTCTTTTCCTTGCAAATTACTCATTAATTAAACCAAGTCATTTTTTCTAGAAAGTTTCCCTCAGTCTAAATTTTGATGACTGAGTTTGACAAGCCAGGAGGTATACAAATTTTAATGTTTTCTTCTGTGTGAAACTTTCTTTGCTCAAATACAGGCGGCTCTTTCTGTTTAAAAGACATACAGGTGGCTCTTTCTATTTGTGTGGGTGAACGTGTGCGTGTTTGGAGAGCTGGGCTGTAGCTGGCTGGTGTGAAGAGTCAAGTGTGTTTCTCATGCAATCTGCAGTGCTTACAGAACTAAAAACTTGGTACTGAGTATGAGGTCAGACTCTCTAGGCATTCTGAGGCCATGTGAACCCTTAGAAAAACGGGATCCCAAGGGCCAGGTCATCCTGGCATTCTACAGCAGACAAACGACTATATCAGCAAGTGAATGAGGCTATTTCAGAAGACAGTGCTGTGAAGCAATCCGAAGGGCACAGGAGATAAAGAGCTGATGCTGGCGAAGTCCCGGAGCCACGCAGGAACTCTACCCAGGGTCAGCAGGGAAGACTTTTTGAGAAGTTATCACCTGGGTTGCGGCCTGCGCGGATCTAAATGAGCAAACAGGGCAGGGTGAAGGGCAGGGCCCAGGGCTGCAGTAAGAGGGAAGAGCACCTGCAGCAAAGGGAGCCGTTGGAGGTGAAGGCCAAGAGGGGAACCCAGTCCTTGCAGGGCCCACAGCCCAGAGAGGAGCTGGAACTCCGCTCTGAGATGTGTGTCACTGGCGGCAGAAGCCTGGGGAGTGAGGAGGTCTGATGTAACTCCTGGGGCCAGGTCACTGCCAGTGGAAAGTGAGCAGGCCCAGATGGCAACAGGAGGCCAGGAAGTTTTCCAGGACAGAGAGGTGGCAGGGTGGGGCCAGGGAGGTGACAACAAACTGTGGGACAGCTGTAGGTGTGGGATTTATTCTGGAGGTTCACTGCTGCATGGATGTGGGAGTGAGGCCAGGGTGGGGGCCAGGATACCCCAGCTGTAGGCTGTCACCCTCTCCCCTGGCCTAAGCCATCAAAACCAGACCTGGCCCAGAATGTGAAGGGCAGGCCTCGTGAGAAGCCCTAAGCTGGAGAGAGGCCTGGCCAGCACCTGCACTGCTGCATCTGCAAGCACAGGGACGGGTGCCTTGGAATCCTGACCAGCTATACTGACAGTCACCTGGATGCCCACCAAGGGCTGTCCACTTCTGTCAGAAGCCACTCTTGCTAGAGCTGCCTTTTGCCGCGTGCTTACCATTCCTTTCTTGGGTCGGACTCAGAAGTGTGACTACGATTGTGCTTTCTCTTCCCAAGCTACAGGCCCCTGTCCTCCCAGCAGTTCCCGCTTTCCACACGGGGTGCCGTGGGCCGCTCGGGTTGTCCACATCCACAACGCGCTAGCCGGGGTGCGGCAGGAGGCCCAGTGTGCTTGGTATGTGCTGGGGAATGCCACGGTCACATTCCTCCCAGGGCACCAACACACACCATGGCCCCAGGGCCCTGACAATCGGAAGCTCCTGAGTAGCAGTTTCTCAGCAACCCTGGGAAACTGGTCGTGGGCGATGACCTGCACCCACTTGGTCTCCACTCCACCAACTGCAATTCTGATGAATTTGCCCAATTCTTTGCTCTTTCCTCTCAGGGAAGTTCTCAAAATAAGACCAACACCCCATCCTCGTGACTGCTTCCTCGCCCAGTTCTGCTGAGGAGCAGATTCCCCACCAAGCCACACAGTCTGGCCGGTGCCAGGATTAGGAAAACCCGACAGACTGTTGTGGCCTGCTGGTTTCCCTATGGCTTCTGAAGGTCTCCATATTTGCTGAAGTGTTAAACCTGTGGCATACAGACGAGAGCACAAAAGGGCCTTGGGGGGCCACAGAGGCGGACTAGCAACACAGGGGCTGCCAGGTGCGATCGTGGCACTATGCCCCCAAATGCTTCACTTCGTTATTAGTAAAAAGAAAAAAAATACTGGCCAGTCATCGCTGTACACAGGTACACCGATGTCTGAAGCACTTTCCAAAGAGGCAGTTAGCAAAATGGGATCAAAAGCCTATAAAAGGACCTGTTCTCCTGTTACAGAAATTCCACTTCTAGAAATTTATCCTAAAAAATAATTAGAAAGTATAAAGATAGATCTTGAAGAAAATTCTGAGGGAAAAAGAACAAACAACTACAGTGACTATGAATGGAGGATCAGGGGACAAGTCATGACCTAGCCACACACTCCATGTAACTCCACGTGGATCAGACCTCTACCCTTTTGTATAACACTCCCTCCTCCTTAGAGAAGGCTGCAGGGGGGTAGCAGAACAGCAGCCAGGCGTCCCCAGGCTGCTGACAGAGTAGTTACCACTGACCCAAAGCCTCCCCTTCCACCTCTGCAGGAGCCCCTTGAAAAGCTGCTATAGGGGCTGGGTTGTGGCTCAGCGGTAGAGCGCTCGCCCAGCACGAGCGAAGCCCTGGGTTCCATCCTCAGCACCACATAAAAATAAATAAATAAAATAAAGGTATTGTGTCCACTACAACTAAAAAGTAAATATTTAAGAAAAAAAAGAAAGAAAAGCTGCTATAGGCTACGGACCTCCTTGAAAGGCAAACAAATGACAACAAAACAGAAACAAACAAAATATATCCACACACACACACACCCAAACACAAGAATGCACAAAATGTTTTCAGTGATTTCAGGAAGACCTGGAAGAGGCTCATAAAATTCAGAGGAAAACATATCATTCATACTTAACATAAGAAATCCTCCTGACAAAGCATCGCTTTCTGAAAATGGGTAGCACACTGGCCAATCGGGCGGACGGGCAGCTCAGTGCACTACTCATTCTACTTGCATCCTCTGAAACAATAAGATCCATCCAAACCCAAGGTGTTGAAGGCACCAAACACAACACACTTGCCTACATGCACACAGTGTGCCGGAGGTGCCCCAGGAAGAGAGATCTGTAGAGACTCCCGTCACTGGACGCATCAGTCAGAACAAGAATCTGATCCTACCGACAAACCAAACATGAGACTGCCAGGAGAGAAGCACAGCACAGTCCCCCCAACGAAGAAGGAACCTCAGACATGAAAAATGTCCACAGCAGAAATGAGTTCCAGACAAAAGGCACAGACCTTTATTTCCCTCCAGCCAGAAAAATAAAGCAACTGACAGAGTGCTGGACAGATGGGTGGAGCAGGAAAACCTCACCTGGCAGAACACACCCCCCACCTCCTGCACTGTGGCTGGACCAAGCTCAGCTTTAGTCCTGGACAAGTCTCCCTAAAGGGCAGGGGATGGGTGCATCTGACCCTGTGGCCCTGCTCGCCTTGCCCTTCCCACCCAGAACCTTCACACAAACTGCCCCAGGGTCTGGACGTCCTCACCTTCCACAGCTGCTCATCAGTCCAGTCTGCCCAGTGTCTCCTGGGGGTACCCTGACCCCATTATATTAGGTTCATCCTCCCTTGTGCTGGCAGAGGAGGAGGTGGTGGTGGTGGTGGTAGCAACAACAAAACACAACTGTAATTAAGACTTTTTTTGAAGGCTCACCTGTTCTAGGACTTTTTCTCATTCACTTTATAGACGTATTCTTTCATTTAAAGCTGGGTGGTCGTCCACACTCATAATCCCGGTGACTAGAGAGGCTAGAGCAAATTCAAGGTCAGCCTGGGCTGTTAGAGTCTATAAACAAGTCAGGATGGCGCCTGGCATTTTGCCAGAGAAATGTTAGAGTCTGTAAACAGGTCTGGATGGCGCCTGGCAAAATGCCAGAGGGAGTGGTTTGTGAAGTAACACCAGCGAGCCATTAAGTGTGGAGATTTCTTATTGGTTGACTGATGTATCTAGTTTATGCTAATTAAGATAAGCTGTGTGGAATGTATAAATACCTCTGTTGTCCTACAATAAACGGCTTCCACTCCTGCTGTATCAATGTACACAAGTTGTTCGTCACCCCCAGTTATTTTGCTGCAGCCGGACTGTGGCAGATGGTGGCCTGTACGGGGAGCCCCGGGACACTCGGGGGTAAGTGACGAAAAAAAAAAAAGCAGCCCGTCCATAGATAGGACGGGAGCAAATCTGCTCATCCCTAGGCAGATAGGGCGAGAGGAAAAACGACCATTTCGAGAAAATGGAGAAGATTGATACAGTATGTTTGTGTCTTGTTTTGTCTCAGTGTATTGTATTGTCTTTGTGATGAAAATATGGAAGGGGTGAGAAGTAAATTACTAAGGGAAGAAGGCACCCCAGTGGAACCAAGAATAGTTAGGGCATGTGTTGATGGAAGCCCAGGAACTCTAGTCAGAAAGAAAAAGAAAGTTCAGAAGAAGAAAGATTATCAGGAAAAAAGTTGCAGCAAAAGGCTATTACTAAATACTTTTCGTTACCGGAGGGTGCGTGAAGCGGAGAGGCGGCTGCCGAGTGTGCAAGCCGGTCACAGCGCAGCAAGGATTTTCCAAGAGGCGGCGGCGATTGGCCCTTCCCCGCCTCCTGGCCGGGGAGCTGGCTCTTCCACTGCCACGAGCCCAAATCTAGACCTGACCTGGAGGCACAGTCTCGCAGGCTCTTGCTCCCTGTGCCCAGTAGCAGTTTGAGTCCGGGACACTCCCCAGGGCCATCTGGGGCTGCCCAGGCGCTACAGCCAGCAGAAGACGCTACTGGTGTCCCTGATGTTTGGTCATTTTCAATGCCAATAACTAAGCTACAATGGTTCTCCCACACCTGGAAGCTGATGAGTAATGAGCACTATTAATGCTTATTTCAAATGCAAAAAAACCTTGAGATAATGTACTAAATTGTTCAGAAGGTTGTTTTCTTAGTAGAATGCTACAGGATTTTCTTTAGCCATCCGGAGTTCCTGCCTTCGTCCCAGTGCCGGTAAAAACCAAGGTGGAAGAATTTCCAGTGTTGCTGAAAACCGGACGAGACTTCGGATCAAGCTAGTTGCCTGCAGAACTTACCTGGACTGTGATTTAAGCTAGCTGCCTGCAGAACTTACCTGGACTGTGAGTTAATCTATTGAGACACTACTTTACCTGGACTGAGACAACGAACTGTAATCTACAACAAATTGTAACTCGGTATCTTTGCAAATGGTGTCATTGCTGGTATAATTTTTCCAAGGGCTTCTTGCATGGAGCCATCAATTGGCTTGGTATTGTGACATTTTGTATCCTCCCCTTCTGCTCCTAGTAGATTATTTGTGGTATTTATGTAAAAACCACTATGGTCGTTATTTAAATTAAACAAAAGGGGGAATTGTTAGAGTCTGTAAACAAGTCAGGATGGCACCTGGCATTTTGCCAGAGGGAGTGGTTTGTGAAGTAACACCAACGAGCCATTAAGTGTGGAGATTTCTTATTGGTTGACTGATGTATCTAGTTTATGCTAATTAAGATAAGCTGTGTGGAATGTATAAATACCTCTGCTGTCCTACAATAAACGGCTTCCACTCCTGCTGTATCAATGTACACAAGTTGTTCGTCACCCCCCGGTTATTTTGCTGCAGCCGAACTGCGGCACTGGGCAACCAAGGAAGGCCCTGTCTCAAAATAAAAAGTAAAGGGCTAAGGATGTAGCTTGATAGTGAGACACCCCTGGGTACTATTTTGGGCAGTGTAGTAGCTAGCCTCCAAGATGGTCCCCAATGATGCCCAGCCCAATTGTGTAGTAAGGGTCCTCCCGCACGGAAGAGGCTGCCCTGCATAACCAGTGCGACATACTGAACCCACAGTGGTGTCTGAGGCTAGGTCAGAAAACACGTGGCAGCTCCTGGGGAAAGCAGCTGCCCTGTGGTGGGCATGCTCGGGCAACCTGTGGAGAGGGTGGCACTGCAGGCAGGCCATAGGGGGAGCCCAGCTCTGCGCAGGATGAGGGCTTGGGATTCCAAAAGACCAAATCCACAATCATGAGTACAAGGCAAGGAGGAGACTTGCTTTCATTTTCTTTTTAGAACCCCCTGGACACTCACAACCCATGCCCTCCCTACAGCCAAGTGGAAGTGGATACAGACCAGCCATCCCATGTTTGAACTCAGTCACCAATGCTGACGTGGCAGAGGCCAGCAGAGGAATGGCACCACACGTACAAGTTTCTTTTAGACATGTGAAGGTCCTTTGGCAAGTAGTAACAGTAAATACATCCTCTTCTCCCTTCAACTCCCACAGCCCTAACATCTATGTGGCAAAACATAACTGAGGTGTCCCCCACACTGGCAGGATTACCCCCGGGGTGAAGAGCAGAGAGCAGAGCAACAGCTGGAGTCCAGCAACTTCCATCTACAGGAGGCTAGCAAAGGCAGCAATTTTGTTGTGTTCAAAAATGTACAATATCTTAAAAGTTCAGAAGAATGAAATAGCCCATTGAGGTGGCCACGTGGCCTCTTCAGCCTGCTGCAACAGTGGGTGAGCAACCTGAGCTACAGGCGCTCTTTCACTTAACCACACAGTGAGGAAAACGCCCATGCCAGTGCCCAGGGCCCAGACGCAGCTTCTAGGAGAACTGACAGGGAGCCAGCTCCCAACCAGGTCTGCACATGCCACCAATTCAGCTAGTGCTCACAATCTAGAATAAAAGATGATTAAATGTCCCCAAAAGTGATCTACAGCACTGTCAAGCCAGTGAACTGCCTTGGCAGAAAAAAGATAAGCCTATTCCACACCTGAGTTATGTTGACAGTGGCCTTAAAACTTCTTATGTAAGGGCTGGATAGTGGCTCAGCGGTAGAGCGCTCGCCTAGCACATGAGAGGCCCTGGGTTCGATCCTCAGCACCAAATAAAAATTTAAAAAATAAAATAAAATAAAGGTATTGTGTCCAACTACAACTAAAAAATAAATATTTAAAAGAAAATTCTTGGGACTGGGGCTCTGGCTCAGAGGTAGAATGCTCACATGGGTGAGGTCCTGGGTTCGATCCTTTCAGTAGGCTGAAAAATGGCTCTCCAAATGGTACAGACACCTAAAAAATAAAGGTATTGTATCCACCTACAACTAAAAAAAATACTTAAAACAAAAAATTTCTCATTGAAAAAGATAATTTGGTAGAGAGTAAGCCTGATTTAGATTCTTTATTATTCATTAAAAAGCTCTGTAACGATCTCCTCAGAATCTAAGGACACCGTCTGTTCAAAAACTTGACAGGCAAGCTCCACGGCGCACGGAGACGGGAGTTTCGTCGCCTGTGTGTGTGCTGGAGGATCTGGCCTAAGACAGGAGCGCGCTCCTTCTTTAGCTGTGACTCAGTTCATGATCTTTTCACTCATATTTATGAAGATAATAAAAAAGGAAAATTAAAAGGGTATGAGATTTTCACATGGATACTCAACCTCACTAGTCATCAGGGAAAAACAAATTGAAAATCTAAATACCATAGCCACTTAATGGCTAAGGTGAAGGACTCTGACAAGACCAAATTCTGATAAGAATACCAGAAATTCTGGATGCAAGGACACTGGTGGGAACATAAAATGACTGCCACTCTGCAAAACAGCTTGGCAGTTTCTTATAAAATTAAACACATACTTAACCACATGACCCAGTAATACACATGCCTAGATCTTTCCCCAAGCACAGTAGGCTGGAAAACGGCTCTCCAAATAGTACAGACACCCTAACTGATGTAACCAGTGGACCTCAGGTATATATATGGCAGAGTTGAACCCAAGGCCTCAGGCATGCTCAGCACACGCACTCTACCGCTGAACTCTACTCCCAGTTCTATGATTTTCATTTAACAAATTAGGAACTAAACACTCAGAGAGGTTAGGACTACTCCTGTCTGGCGAGGTAGACATGCTCTCTAGCAAAGCACAGAGGACACGGTCCCCTATATTTGCTAAGTGAGGTGACATTGCTAGTAAGTGGTCATCTGGCATTTGAATTCAGATAAAACTATGATCTTAATGTCACCTCTACTTCCCTATTTGACAAGGAGACAAAGAAGCATGAACTTGCCAAGGAACAGCAACTCCTCTACATTCTAGAGTTTGTGCTCTTGTTTGTGTTCCGGGTCTGTGAGAATGAAGCCACAGTTGGGAAGGTTAGCTTAACACTGGCACATGGTCCCAGCTGACTTGCCCAGGGTCTGCTCTATTATTTTTTTTTCATCTTCAATTTGTTGTCACCTTCTTCTTCTTTTTTTTTTTTTTTTAATTTTGAGACAAAGTCTTGCTAAATTGCTTAGGGCCTCCCTCATTTGCTGAGGCTGGCCTCAAACTTGTGATCCTCCTGCCTCAGGCAAGTTGGAATTTTAGCCACCATCAAATGAGCAGGAATGTAATAACCTGACAGTTCTGGAGTTCCGTAAGATAAGAAACATCAGATTTCAAAATTGAGAAACATTTTCCCACAAGCATTTCAAACAATAAGAGCTGAGGTCTGTTATCAAAAGAATGCAGACTAAAATCTGGAGGAAAGAATTCAGAATGAGAAACCTGCATGTGAAAGTCACTCTCCCCTCACTCCAGGAGCACCAATTTCCTCACAGGCCAGGTACGTAAGCAAAAGGGAGGGCGAGAACAGGGAGATATCTAGGCCCCTGCTGTAGCTAGCCCTATCCCGGCTTTAGGAAACTAGGCAACAGCAAATCAAAGCAGCAGGTGCTCCACCAGGTAGGCCAGCAGGCCCGACAGTCGTGTCTGCGCATCAAACAATTAAAGATATGGAAGAAGGGACAATGCCCTTCTCGCCTCCTTACTTTTCTTGTCCACTTATGCCCAGATAAAACTGAACAGGTAAAAAAACATTCAACCCCAACACTTCAAACAAAACTCTGGCAATGACTTCATTAGGACACCTCAACCTGACTTTAATTTCCTCTCTTGAAAAGGACTAGCAAAGAGGCCAGGTGTAGCATTACATGCCTGTAATCCCAGTGACTAGGGAGTCTGGGGCAGGAGGATTGCATGTTAGGGGTCAGCCTCAGAAATTTAGCAAGACTCTGTTCAAAATAAAAATAAAAAAGGCTGGGGATATGGCTCTGTGATGATAGAGCACCCCTGGGTTCCATCCTCAGTATGGAGGAGGAGGAGGAGGAGGAGGAACAGCATAAGATAATAAAATAGCTGTATGGCAAATGCTAAAGCAAGATTTTAAAGAATAATAAAACATATTCAGTCATATTACTCAATAACAATTTTTTAGAAACAAATTCATACCATAACACATTTTTAAAATATTTAAAGTACAATTTATTTCATCTTAATTTTTACTTTATAAATGCTTTTAAAAATATTTTTAGTTGTAGATGGGGACAATATCTTTATTTTTATTTATTTATTTTCATGTGGTACTGAAGATTGAACACAGTGCTTCTCATATGCTAAGCAAGTGCTCCTCTACTGAGCTACAATCTCAGTTCCTATAAATGCTTTATAATACACAAAATATCTTAATAGCACATGACACTAGCTATGTGTATGTATATATGATACATACAGAAGAGATCTGCTTGCCCAAAAGAATTTTTTTTAATGGAGACCATTGTTTTACACAGGTGTTGTTTTTTGTTTGTTTATTTGTTTGTTTTAGTACCAGGGATTTAACTCAGGGACACTAGACCACTGAGCCACATCCCCAGCCCTATTTTGTATTTTATTTAGAGTTGCTTAGCCCTTCGCCATTGCTGAGGCTGGCTTTGAACTCAGGACCCTCCTGCCTCAACTTCCCAAGCTGCTGGGATTATAGGCATGTGCCACCAATCCCAGCTCTACATAGGTTTATAACGAACCTCAAACTTCAATTTGCGGTTTAGAAGAAGGGCTCCAGCACTAGTTAGTGACTTAAAAATATGCCAAGAGCTCTGCGCAGTGCCTAGCACAGGGAAGCACTCCACAGCTGCTGTCACAGGTACAGACAGTATGACAAAACCTGGTGTCTGTCTCAGAGGGGTATTTATGCACAGCCCATCATCTGTAAATCAAGCAACGGTCTCTGATCTTCTGAATGCCCTGCAGAAAAGCTCATATGTTTTGGTTAAATGGGCCTCAACTTCAGGTGAAGCCATCACACTTCTCAGAAGTGTGTAAGGAAGGGCCCCCACTGCAGTAACAACTGAAAAGCTGTGTGCGCATCTCATCGGACTCCCGACAGCACACATCCTCAAAATGATATCCACCACCACAACACACGAATGAAGTGGTAAAAAGCGCCAACACTCCTCACAAATGGCCACAGGAGTACAGCCCAAACCAGAGGCAACTAGGGCTTAGACAGAAACAGCCTTGCACCACAACCCAGGGCCGCAGTGGGCTCCTTCCTCTTTACAAATGCTCTGTGAAAGGCGCCAGGTCCTGTTGAGAAGGTCTGGGCCAGATGCTCCACAGCTGTGATGTTCCACGGCAGGAACTGGCCCTTCACTCCTTTTCCTCGGCCCTCCTCACCCAACTTCCCTTGCACTACACCGTTCTGACCTGGCTCCTTTCTCTGTAACAGACAGCAAACGCCTAAGGACGGGTGTGGTCTTGCCCGCTTCTGTCCAACGCAAGCTCTCGGTCAAAACATACGCTCCAGCTCTTTCCCTGCCACTGCTGAGTCGAGCAGAGGCGGAGGCTCGGGCCCGTTCAAGATTCCGCTTTACCAGTCCACCCACCGCCATGGCCCAGGAAGGCACTGCTGCTGGAGGTGTAATGGCCATCAACACTGCTTTACAAGAGTGCCGAAGACCGCCCTCATCCACGATGGCCTTGAACATGGAATTCGAGAAGCTGCCAAAGCCTTAGACAAGCACCAGGCCCGTCTCTGTGTGCGTGCATCCAACTGTAATGAGCCAGATGTATGTCAAACTGGTAGAGGCCCTTTGTGCTGAGCACCAAATCAATCTAATTCAGGTTGATGACAGCAAGAAACTAGGAGAATGGGTTGCATCTGTAAAACTGACCGAGAAGGCAAACCCATGAAGTGGTTGCTTGCAATTGTGTAGTTGTTAAGGACTATGGCAAAGAATCTCAGGCCAAGGATGTCATCAAAGAGTACTTCAAATGCAAGAAATAAGTAAATAAATCTTTCATTCATATTCAAAAACAACACACACTCCAGCGTGGTGACTGGTCCTCCCCTCCCGTCCTCCGTCCTCCTCCCTCCCCAGGGCTTCTCTGGGAGGGGGGCTGGCACTCAGACACAGTAAAACCAAGCCCGGGTGGGGTCTAGCAGCTCCCCCTCAGTGAGGGAAAGCAAAGGACTTCCAGGTGCCTTCCAGCCCTGCAATCAGAGGAGATGCCAGGTGCAGCGATGGTGCCCCTGAGCCTGTGTGGCCATTCATTATGCGTCTACTGATGATTCCCCTAAAAGCCAACTGAAACAAAAAAACTTCATGTCAATGAACAGATCATTTACCAACTCCTCTGACTTACCATTAACATCACACAATTATGTGCTCTTAGGAGGCAATGATGTGGACTTACCTGAAGTTACAGAAAGTGGCACTGGGATTCGATCAACTTATAAGACCCATCTACTAATTATGATGTCCTGATCTGGCAACACTTTAACCAAACTCAGTCAGGGAAAAATGCCCTCAGGCTGCTGCATCCCCCTACTTGGATAGGAAAGGATTAATTTTCATCTGAACAAGTGTTAAAGTATCACTGATCATGCATGCTGACTGAACTTCAGATGACTTTCTGGATCAAATCTCCCTTGATTAAATTGCAGAAATATATACTGTTTTGATAAAGAACAATATAGCTATTTAAAAAGTCTACCCTTGTATTTATTTCCTGAAGGCTTTTCTCCAGTGTACCATCATCTCAATTAAACCTCAAAAAACAAAGAGCCCTTTAAAAAAACATCAGGAGACAGTATGCACATCAGCAAAATATAAATAAGACAACAGCAGGGAGGATGCTCCTATTCATACATGTCCCAACCCAAGTAACAGAGCTGTGGAGGCCATGCGGCACTGAGTGATACTTTCTGGGTGCCAGAGTCTGCTTTCACAGCTAGACTGAAAAGGCTCACATATCACAAAGACCCGTTTATCTCAGAGAAATGTCTTTCCATACATTATATCCACCAAACAATATTCTGTTTTGAATGGGGGGCGGGGGGACTGTCACCATTTCTCATACCATGTTTTAGTATTTTTTTGTGTTCTTGTCAAGCAACTACTCAACTGGGCTTCTCAAGAAAAAAAAAAAGAAAACCCTCCAGACATGCTAATATCTAATTCTAACTTTAATTTTTCATTGTTGTTGTGAATATTAAATAACTTAAACTCAAAAAAGTCACCTGTCCCCACACTAGCCTGCTGAGGAAACGTCTGTGTCCTGGGGCAACGCTGTGTATCTGCAGGCTAAGAGCTGTGGGTCCCAGGCCTTGCCCTTGGCTTCCTCCTAACAGACCCTCAGGGCAGGACAGTGTCCTGAGGCTGAGGCTGTTCTACCACTTACGCAAAGAAGGTCACAGGCAAATTCCAGGGAAGACACTGGAAGACACTGGAAAAGGAGATACCTCCAGGGCACTCGTTCACTTGTCACTGCCCCTGGAGGAAGGAACCACCTCCACCTTAGCAGCCTCTCAACTCTGCCTGAGGCCTCCCTGAATCTGGTCTGCACCAAGCACACAGTGCCTTAACTCAGTGGTGCACCAAGTCCAGGCACAAGCCAGGTGGCAGGAAGAGACCAGAGGGCCTGAACTGGATGGTCCAAAGTCAGACCTCTTTTAGAAGAGGCAGTGGCCTCACCCCAGGGCTGAAGGATCATCAGAAGGAGCGGGAATGTTTCCACCACACAGAGGTGGAAAATGTGTGAGGAGACGTGCATACTGAGTTAAAACACAGCATGGGACCTCATAATTTTTGTTTTTAGGTACCCGTTAAAAATATAAATTTAATTTTAAAGAGAAAAACAGTGTCAGTAATATATTATCTCTAACACTAGGTAGTTGCACCATCTACCCTGGGAGATGGTCAGCACACTGCACAGGGACAGCCGAGGACGGCCCCATTAAATGGAATTTTGCCAATTTCACAACAGAAACAAGTGTGCAAGTGGCACGCAAACTAACCCAAGTTAAACAAATATAAGTGATATCATAAAGACTGTAATGTCACTTGATAATGGACTCTGACATCGTTCTTCCCAAATAATGGAAAGAATGAAACCCCGAGGGGAATGAATGCAGGGCTTTTCCCACAGAGCCTGGTGGCTGCAAGTAACAGTGAACCAACTCACAGGGCTTCCACAGTAAGGCGTCAAGGTGCGGTGCGCTCACCAGCTCGGCGCTGTCCTGTTTACCCTCTGGCCTGCCCAGTGTTTCAGGGCCCCCACCTGCTGGCTGGCCTCATGGTGCTACACTGGCTACCAGAAGCAAAAAACACCTCACTCCAGTGCCAGAATAAAAGGCCCTGATTTCAGAAAGATTTGGTCAGTTTAGGATTCATGCCCACTTCAAAGCAAAAGAAGTGCCCAGGACAAAGGAGCTGCTTAGACCAATGACTCTCCACCCCAGCTGCCTGTGAGAACCTGGAGCATTCACAACAAAAACAAGGACATGCCTGCAGATCCTGGGGTCAGAGGGTGCTCCCCACTGCAACAGCACCTTTCCCCAGCTGCAGAAAAATTCTTTTGAACAGAGTCTTCTTTACTGAAACACAAATTAAAAAACAAACAAAACTGATGCTCAGGCCTCTCCCCAGGCCAATTAGGTCAATCCTAAGAAATGGGATCTGGACACAAGTGTTTCTAGCTTCTGAGGAGATGCCAGTGGGCAGCCAGGGTTGAACAGCCATCTCAAGTCCCTCTGGAGCTTGGGACAGCTAGCTCTTTGTGAGATAGAGTCAGAAGGCAATGGAGGCCACACAGTCAACCAGCAGGAGCCTGCACAGTGTCCTCCTTAAATATCCACCACATTAAGAACCTGGTGAGGGGCTGAGGTTGTGGCTCAGCAACACAGTGTCTGCCTAGCATGTGCGAGGCCCTGGGTTCGATCCTCAGCATCACAAAAAAAATAAAATAAAGGTATTGTGTCCAACTACAACTAAAAAATATTTTTAAAAAGAACCTGGTGAGATGGTTGATAGAAACATAAATATATGTCCCTTAAATGTGTTAAAATGCTCAACATCAATCACAGGAGAACTACTAATCAAAACCACACTATTTCTTACTTACCTGATTAGAAAAACTCCCAAAATTTTACCTCTCTCTCTCTCTTTCAGGGGGGTACTGAGGATTGAACCCAGGAGCACTTAACCATTAAGCCACAACCCCAGTCCTTTTTATATTTCATTTAGACAGGGTCTTACTGAGTTGCTTAAGGCCTCACTAAGTTGCTGAGGCTGGCTTTGAATTCGCCATCCTCCTGCCTCAGCTTCCCATGCTGCTGGGATTACAGGTGTGCGCCACCACACCCGGCAACAGCACAATCTCTAAACTAGGTTTTGGGGACACAGAGACCCTCTGCGTTACTGGTGGTGGAAGCATAAACTAGAATCTTATAGAAGGAACTTTGGGATATCTACCAATATAGATCCTGTATTAGTATGTGTCTATGAATTAGTGGATATCCACTAAGTAGTGTCACCTGCTAACGGAAATGACAAATGCACAACCCTTCCATCCAGCACTCCTCCTTTCAGGAGGCTCTTCCACAGACACAGCTGTGTGAGTATGAAATGGCACATACAGAGTTATTCTTCAGCACTGTCTGCAACAGCCAAACACTAGAAATAATCCAAATGCCCCAAAATAGGAAACTGGTTGAGAAACCAACGATATTTCCAGGTTAGTGGGCCACAAGGCAAAAAAAAAAAAAAAAAAAAAACTGCCTTGCATGCACAAAGCCCTGGGTTCCATCCCCAGCACCACACACACACACAAAAAAAGACATCTGTATACCAACATGGAGACATCCTGAAGATCAACTGAGACACAGAAACCAAGATGCACCAACAGCTCACACTGCATGCTATCCTTTGTATATAAATACTCACAAAAAAGAAACATTTAAAGGATAAAAAAAAGGAACTACAAAAGCAGAGTAGTGGAATGAGAAGGTCAGAGGGCAAGATAGGAGCAAGTGTTGCAGAAGACATATTTACTGTTCTGGACTTCAATCAGGAACTGTGCTACCTAGCCAAAGTCATGCAATTTATTTTTTTTAAATATTTTTTTAGTTGTAGATGAATACAATATCTTTATTTTTAGTTATTTATTTTTATGTGGTGCTGGAGATCGAACCCAGGGTCTCACGCATGCAAGGCAAGCGCTCTACCACTGAGCTACAGCCCCAGCCCCTCATTCAGCCCCTCAGCAAGGAGAGGCAGCACACTGCAGCATCAGCCTCTCGGAGGCTGGGGAGGAAGCCCACTTGAGCCTGGGAGAAGAGTTCGGGACCAGGGAGGGAAACACAGTGAGATGGAGTCTGAAATGGAAATTCTAATTATTTACTTTTCTCCAGGTCTTACTTTTTTTGCAGCAGAATACCCAAACATAGAAGATAATTGCAAATATGTGCCCATACAAAAGAAGAGCTAGTGCTCAATTACATACGGGAGACAAGAGTCCTGTTTAAAATAAGTAGCTAACCACAAGTCAGGCCTTGCGAGCGCTGGACTCCAAGTCTGCTTAAGCAGCTGCCCTGCCTGAGGGCTGCCATGATGTCATGAGCCCTCCTTACAACTGAAGGCATGGAATAGGCCAAACACCATCTAGAGCCTTCCTCAGTCCACAGACCTGATCTGGCCAGGACAAAAGTGACTTGAATTTCCCCAAGGTCCACGACAGTTAAGAATTCGACATGATTCTTTTGGTTCCCAATAAAGGGAAATTTCAGAATAGAAAAGTATGACATCTGAAATAAAAATTTTCCAAGACATTAAACTTCAGAAGAGATAGTGAACTTGAAGACACACCAATAGAAAATAAAAACTAAAAACTAGGAAGAGAAAAATGTTTTAGTGACCTAACAGAGCTTCCATAGAATCAAGGAAGAACTGACAGAATATTCAGTCATATTTTCATTCTCAATGGTCTTATTTGTGCCTTTCATTCCATCAGTCTTGCCAGAAGTTAGTCTATTTCACTAGTCTTCTCTGTTTCAAAGTCAGCTTTTGGTTTTGTTGATCATTTCCATTTCTTAATTTATTTTTATTTTGTTACTCTCTTCCTCCTGGGTGGGGGCAACAATCGGGCTGGAAGGAAAGAAAATAAGAAGCTAATACCTCCATCCCCAGCCCTTGAAGGTCAAGGGTCTCATATGTTTTCTCTCATATGTGGAAGATAGAGAGTAAAAAGGCAAAGAAAGCTGGCAGAGCAAAGATCTCATGAAAATCAAAGGGAGATCAGTAGATGAAAAGGACCAGGCAGTGAGGGGAAGGGGGAGGGGAGTGCTGGGGAGTGATATTGGCCAAATCATATATTGTACACAGGTACAAATATGTAACCATAGCACCAATAAAAAATAAATAGTAAGGGAAGCTGTCACATGGTGGTGCAAGCCTGTAATCCCAGCGTCTTGGGAGGCTGAGGCACGAGGATCAAAAGTTCGAGGCTAGCCTGGACAACTTAGTGAGGCCCTGTCTTAAAATAAAAAAGGGCTGGGGATGTAGCTCAGTGATAGAGCACCCCTGGGTTCAATCCCCAACAGTAGGGGAAAGGGAAAAGAAAAGAAATGTACACCCAACAAGAGCAGAACACATTCTTTTCAATAATACAAATGAAACATTCACTAAGACAGGTTATATTTTGAGACATCAAATTAGTCTTAGTAAGTATCAAATGACTGAAACTTTACAGAGGATATTCTCAGACCTCAATGAAATTAAATTAGAAATCAATATGATATCTGCAATATCCAAATATTGGAAATTAAATACTTTAAAAACAACATATCAGGGCTGGGGATGTGGCTCAAGCGGTAGTGCGCTGGCCTGGCATGCGTGCGGCCTAGGTTCAATCCTCAGCACCACATACAAACAAAGATGTTGTGTCTGCCGAAAACTAAAAAATAAATATTAAAAATTCTCTCTCTCTCTCTCTCTCTCTCTCTCAAAAAAAAAACAAAAAACAACAACAACAAAAAAAAACACAACATATCAAAATGTGTATAATGGCAGTAACTCAGTGTGTAGAAGGAAATACACAATTTTAAATACTTAAGAAAAACTCAAAAATTTTAAATGCTTGTATTAGGAAAGAAGAAAAGTTCAAAATCAATAATCTAAATTTCCACCTTAAGAACCTAGAAAAAAGTTGGTGTGGTAGCACCTGTAATCCCAACAACTCAGGAGGCTGAGGCAGGAGAACTGCAAATTCTAGGCCAAACCTGGCAATTTAGTGAGAACCTGTCTCAAAATAAAAAATAAGCCAGGCATGGTGGCACGCACTATAATCCCAGCAGCTTGAGGCAGGAGGATCTCGAATTCAAAGCCAGCCTCAGCAAAAGCGAGGTGCTTAGCAACTCAGTGAAACCCTGTCTCTAAATAAAATACAAAATAGGGCTAGGGATGTGGCTCAGTGCTGAAATGCCCCTGAGTTCAATCAAATAAATAAGTAAATAAATAAAGTAAAAAATAAAAAGATCTGGGAGTGCAGGGTTGGAGTTATGGCTCAGTGGTAGAGCGCTTGCCTAGCATGTGTGAGGCACTGGGTTCAAACCTCAGCACCACATTAAAAAAAATAAACAAACAAAATAAAGGCATTGTGTCCATGTGCAACAAAGAAAATTAAAAAAAAAAAAAAAGATCTGGGAGTGTAGCTCAGTACTAGAGCACACCTGGGTTCAACTCCTAGTACCAAAGGAAAAAAACAATCTAGGGGAAAAAACAAAATAAAGTAAAAAAAAAATGAAGAACAGAAATCAATAAAGTAGATGACAATTGAGAAAGTCAATTTTTTGAAAGACTAATAAAATTGATAAACTCCCAACAAAATTAGCCAAAAGAGGCAGAAAAAAAACAGAATGCACAAATTAACAATAAAAGATTGTTAATGAAAGAAGAAATATCACTACAGAGCCTAAGGACACCAAAAGGACAGGGAAATACTAAAACACGGGGAACAAACCCACTGACACACACAAGGTATTAATTACCTCTGAGGAAGAGCAAGGGAGGATCTGGCGAAACTGGGGAGGACGGGCCCTTCTGAGGAGTGCTGCTGACTTTCCACTTCTTTACCAGGACAGGTTCACAGAGGTGCTCATTTCGGGATTATTCATCAAGCTGCATATTTACCATTTGTATCCCTTTCTGTATGTACAGTATAATTTTTAGAAATCATACAAAAGTTCCATCAACAGATGGAAGGGTAAACAAAATGTTGTACATACAAGCTTGGAGTATTATTCAGTCTTAGAAAGCAAAGAAATCAGCATATATGCTACAACATGAATAAACCTTAAAAAATATGCTAAGTGACGGCTGAGGTTGTGGCTCAGTGGTAGAGCCCTCACCTAGCATGTATGAGGCACTGGGTTTGATCCTCAGCATCGTATATAATAAATAAAATAAAGGTATTGTGCCCACCTACAACTAAAAAAATATTTTAAAAAATTTTAAAAATAGCCAGGCACGGTGGTGCATAACTGTAATCCCAGTAGCTTGGGAGGCTGAGGCAGGAGGATCGCGAGTTCAAAGTTAGCCTCAGCAATGGCAAGTGCCAAGCAACTCAAGTGAGACCTGTTCTCTAAATAAAATACAAAATAGGGCTGGGATGTGGCTCAGTGGTTGAGTGCCCCTAAATTCAATTCCCAGTATCCCTATCCCCCAAAAATCCTTGGATCCATTAGGAAAGAAATTACCTGTCTGAGAACTTTCTTCTATTTCTTGTAAGTGGATAAGTCCAATCTCTTATTTAGTGCATTCAATTCTTATTAAACAAGAAATTTTTACTGAGGGCCTATCTATTCAGCACTGGGCTTAGGTAACAGACAAGGAGGTCGATCCTGCCTGCACACACTTACATTTCACTTGAGGACCCAGCTCACAAGAAGCCATTAGGAAATACTACAGGGCAAATACACAGTGTGTGGGCAAGCGTTCACTGTATTGCAGAAGCACGACGGGGCAGAAGTTACAGAACAACTAGGGAGGGCCAGATGTCAAATGTGGTTTCAGGAAGAAGGGGCACTGAGAGGAATGTGAATGGTAGGTGGGTTTCGAACACACTCAGTGATGTCAGGGGCACAACCACCAGAGGCAGGAACCAGGCAGTCAGGTAATGGTGAGGAATGTGGCAGAGCAGTCCAGAGGGAGTGCTCCCTCTCACCCAAGCCCATCTTCTAAGCAGTAACTCACATCTCTTACACCCAGACATTTCTATGGGTATAATTCCCAGCTCAATCATGGTAACGCATCCCTCTCTCTCCCACCTGAAAAATGCACATACTGCTGGGGGTGGTGGCACACATCTGTAATCCCAGCTACTAGGGAAGCTGAGGCAGGAAGATCACCAAGTTCAAGGTCAGCCTGAACAACTTCTCAAGACCTTATTTCAAAATAAAAAAGCAAATAGGGGGAAAAAAGGGCAAGGGATGTAGCTCAGTGGTAGAACACCCCTGGGTTCAATCCTCAGTACTGCCAAAAAAACTTAATTCCAACACAGGTACACTCAACCAAAATGAAGAGATTTCACATTCTAACTTCTATCTTTTTATTTGATAGAATGTTTGATTCAAACCAGGTAAAACTCTTGGTCAATCATCTTTGGTCATTTTCTTTTACCTACACCACAACAGAAATAGTTTTCTTCTAATCACAAGCATAATTCTTAAAATGGACAATAAAGTTTTATGAAAAACAAAAAGGCCATTCAAAATGTATTAGACTATAGGAATAACAGGGCGCCTATTAAAACATAACTATACAAGATTTTGCATTTTCATAGATCATGTACCACAACCCAACTCTTACATAAATAGAAAGATATATAGTCTTTCCAAACAACCTCTTTTAAGAATCTGAGTGAGCTGTGAGTGGTGGCACATACCTGTAATCTAAGCTATTAGGGAGACTGAGGCAGGACTACAAGTTTGGAAACCAGTCTGGGCAAGACCCTGTCTGAAAATTTTTGAAAGACTTGGGTTGTAAGGCAATGGCTCTTGCCTAACATGCTCAAGGCATATTAATCCCTAGTATCAAAAACCCAAAAAGTTTGGGGAGGGGGGAGGCATGGGAAAAATGGAGGAAGTTTGATTGGGCAACGGGGAGGGAGGGGAGGGAGGGTGCATGGGGGCAGGAAAGATGGTGGAATGAGATGGACATCATTATCCTAGGTACATGACTGCACGTGTGGTGAGACGCTACAGCTACATCCCTACATCATGTACAACTATAGAAATGTAAAGTTGTGCTACAATTGTGTACAATGAATTAAAATACATTCTGCTGTCATATATACCTAATTAAAACACTAAGGACAGTGGCTAATATCCAGTATATTCTCAGTAAATGAGTCAGTTACAATTCTAGTAAAGTCTATGCATTTTATCAAATTAATAAACCAATCATTTAGATAAAAATGAGCATCACATTGCATCTTAAAAATATAAAATTTTTCTGATGAAGAGGGATGTGACCCTGCTATATTTCTAAAAATGTGGTTTAAAAATATTAGTGCTTAGAGCAGTATTACTATTCTTTAGTTACTTTCAATTTTTAAATCTTAATATTAACAATACAGGTAGTAAATTCTGAGGAATTTTTTTTGCAAAGATGAATGTAATGATAGAGTTTCTTAAACAAAAGTTATAATTTTTTGCCTTTTATTTCATAACTTTCTGCAATTTAAAAAAATAGCTACCATATAATCATAAGACATAATTAGATATTTGGAAAGTTTTACCAGACCCTGTCTCCTGCTTAGATAAGGAAAAAAATTTTTTTTGATTGGTTTAACATTAATGCCTATAGGACTCAACAGATGCATTATCCCACCTCCTAACGTGTATAGATATTTAATATAATTTGACAGTGAAGGAATCACAGTGTTGATCTATCATGTACCTACAACTATGACCTAAAGTTTCATTTGAGAACCTTAAAGTAGCTTTGAACTGATAGTAAACAATGTCTTATCATTTTCAGTTAAGCTTAAAATAAAACATTGAGTGTAAGTTAGTTAAATAACTTTGAAGGACAGATATACTGACTAAAAATTAGAAAATATAAAAATAAGTTGTTAAATAAATTTTTAAAATGTTTTTAGTTATAGGTGGACACAATGTCTTTATTTCATTTTTATGTGGTGCTGAGAATCGAACCCAGTGCCTCACGCATGCCAGGCAAGCACTCTACCTCTGAGTCACAATCCCAGTCCCAAATAAAATTTTTAAGAAGCTTCAGCTGGACACAGTAGTCCATGCCTATAATCCCAGCAACTTGGGAGGCATGGAGGGTTAGAAGTTTGAAGCCAGCCTCAGCAACGTAGTGAGACCCTGCCTCAAAATCAAAAACATAAAGCACTGAGAATGTAGCTCAGTAGTAAAACGCCTCCTGGGTTCAATCCCCAGTATCACAACAAAAAAACATATCAGGACCTGAATCTCCAAGGTCCCAAGGGCTTCACTAACCACAGGTATAAAAGTCAACATCCTCGCAACGACCAACAGGACTCCACTCTTCTATCCTCCCTTTACCCCCACTTTACCTCCTACAATCCTCCTTTTGCCTTCTCTGCTCCAGCTTCACTGGCCTCTGGGCTGGTCCTTGAATATGCTAAGCAAGCTCTGCCTCAGGGCCTTTGCACCTGCCTCCCCCTGCCTAAAACACTGTACCCTCTACTTCTATTGCAGCTTGCTCCTCACCTTCCTCCTTCAGTTCTTTATTAAAAATGCCACCTTCTCAGGTGGGCTTCTCTAGCTACCATTACTAAAATTATACCCCCACATACTCACATTCTGGGTTATATTTTGTCCTCAGCACCTTCCACCACCAACACATCTGTACAGTATTTCACTGCAGAATCATTACACCCTACTTTTTCACTCTGAAAATTAGTTTATAACCTTTCCTTGCAAAACTGTCTCATGGATGATTCTGTTCCTCACGTGACGTAAGAAGCAACTAGAGGGCTAGAGTTGTGGCTCAGTGGTAGACTTGCCTAGCACGCGTGAGGCACTGGGTCCGATCCTTAGAACCACATAAAAATAAACAAATAAAGGTATCGTGTCCACCTACAACTAAAAAGAGATTTAAAAAAAGAAGAAGAGCTGGGGTGTGGCTCAGTGGTAGAGGGCTTGCCTAGCGTGTGTGAGGCCGTGGGGAGGGAGGGAGGGAAGGAAGGAAGGAAGGAAGGTGCTGTGTCCATCTACAACTAAAAAAAAGAAAGAAAAAGAAGTAATTAGAGCCACACTATACTCCCCAGTGGCATATGACCATGCTTCAGTCTTCCTGCACCTAGAATTCCCCGGGCTCACTGCCTGTCATCTCTGTAGTCCCTCAGAGTGCCGCTTCTACACCAGTGGCCATAGGACTGCGCCTTCAAGGGGGAAACTGAGGACAGTGGTGCAAAATCTCCACACAGGGAGGATGACCTTTTGCAACACTGCTGCAAATTTTCTCAACTGTAATATTAACTATATCGCACAAAATGAAACAATTAACCTGTTACCCTTTTTCCAAACCAGAAAAATGTTCACTAAATTGTCACAAAGCTATGATATATGTCAATTTGGACTCTTCAATACTCCTGAATATAGGTTACTCAAAACTCTCTTCAAGAGTATTCCATGCATCCTAATCTTGCACCAAAGACAGTCTAATAGTACAATATTTTTAAGTAATACTTGAATAGTTTTATAGAAATTCACATAATAGACACATCTCACTTTAAAAAAAAAAAAAAAAACTAGCAGAAAATCTTCAATGATACAGGACCAGTCTAACTCCACACCATGTACAACCCACAAGAATGGGATCTGTCCACATAGGTATGATATGTCAAAATATACCCTGCTGTATATACCCTAAAAAGAACAAAAACGATCTGCAATAATTACACGGCAAATTACAGTTATTTATTTAGTATATTGATGGTTTGTCTACTCCCACTAGAATGCAAGTCCTAAGAGGACAAGGATATTTTTTTCTTCTCATATGTATCACCATTCACCAAAACACTACCTAGCACATAGTATAGGCACGATAAATATTTGTTGAAGAAAAAAGATACACTAGAAAAAGTTTTACCAGTGAATGCTTTCAATTTTCCTAAGAGAATTTTCTTAGTTAAACCACTAAAATGTGAAAAGAGCATGTGGTGTAAAATAACACCACAGCCCCCCAACACACACATACACTGTCCATATGACCAGGCCCTTCTGACCTGAATGATCCTGGCAAAAGCTGCCATCTGCCCACTCCTTTCAAATTCACCACCATACCACCAACCACCAACCATCATCAACACCATTCTAGGCTTCCAGATTCATGTCTGGTCTAACACTGTGTTTCTTACTTGCAAGTTTTTCAATCCAATTTACAAGGACATCAACAAACTCTAGAAAGATCAGCCTGTGAAAGAGCAAGAACAATTTGTAATACAAAAATAACAGTGTATTTCTCCAGAAAAAGAATCCTCAAGGTCCAAAGAAACTGACTTGTCTTCAATCATGACAATCTTTCATCAATAGGTACAACAAAGAAGTGATTATTGATCCAGCTGTCAACAATTCAGTTTTTCTTTCAATTTTATTACAAAATAACACAAATTTGTTGTAAAAACACATTTGGAACATCACAAAAGTAAAAACTTTAAAATTTTCTCCATCCAGGTCATACTAGCCCGGTGCACTGGCGCACACCTATAATCCCAATAGCTCAGGAGGCTGAGGTAGGAGGATCTTGAGTTCAAAGCCAGCCTCAGCAACAGTGAGGTGCTAAGCAACTCAATGAGACCCTGTCTCTAAATAAAATACAAAATAGATCTGGGATGTGGCTCAGCGGTCAAGTGCCCCTGAGTTCAATACCTGGTACTCTCTCCAGGAAAAAAAAAAAAAAGGGTCATACCATATGGATAGATCTCCAAATGCTTTCTTTCTACTTACCGTAAGCACAGACATCAATTCACTGTTAGTCCTTCAAAGTCTGCTTGTGTACCCTCTGAACAGACTTCCTGTGGTAATGGTTCCCAAACTTTAAAAAATATTTTTATATTTTTTTTAGTTGTAGATGGACACATTATCTTTATTTTATTTTTATGTGGTGCTGAAGATCGAACCCAGTACCTTCCACATGCTAGGAGAGCACTCTATCACTGGAGCTACAACCCCAGCCCCCAAACTTTTTAATCTCTGCTCTTGCTCCACTTTTGAAAATTACTGATGACCCCAAAGAACTTTAATTTATATGGATTATCTCATCAATACTTACCATCTTAGAAATTAAAACTAAAACTTAAAAATATACTTATTGATTTAAAAACAAATATTTTTATTATGTTTTCTCCCAGAAAGGCAAATTTCATGGGTAATAACAGATATTCTTTTCTGCTACACTGAAAACCTCTGTACATGGTGGTTTCTTAAAGGCTGGAGGCCAGGTAGAATCTGAAACCATATCGATAAACTTTTGTATTCTATGACATTAGAATCTCCTGGTTCACCTTGTACTTTGAATGGAGCTTCCACCTGTGCATGCTTCTATATCACATGTTGATCATTTAGAAAACACTGGTTCACTTATTTATGTAGATCTCTTAAGTTATAGCTTTCATTATAAAGTATCAAAATATCACAGCCGTAAATATTACACCAAGCTCTACATCACAGTGATATACAAAAGTTATCCAAAATCCTATTTCACTAGAAAACTAACATTTTATAATTGGCAAAAAAAAAAAAAACAATAAGAAAGAAAAAAAATATATATATATACACACACACACACACACACACACACACTCCCGGTTGTTTTCCTTGAAAGGAAAGATCTTTTCTTTCAAGAAACACAACCGAGAGTATTTTTTTGTTTTGGTTTGTTTTTGCCAATGATAAAATTTTGGCTTTCCAGTGAGATTACTGGGTCACTGACATACAAATTCATCTAAAACTCTCCAAAAAGGCTGTGGCAATTTTCACTATCTAAGGCTGCATGAATGATCACCACTAGTTAAAATGTAAATATTTCCTTTTTCAATCCTGAATTTGAGAAGATCATATATTACCACATTTGCCTGCCTAAAATAATACTCAAGTAAATCCGATGTTTCAAGGTGAAGTAAAATCCAGATTAACTTAGATGAAGTGAATATTTTTGAATTTCAAAGTGCACACCATCTGCACACGCTGCACATCCACTCGTGGGACGGGTGGGCTCAATTCATACCTTAATACTAAGCAAAGCCTGAAAAATATCAGGCTGCAGCAGCACAAACACGACCCTAATTAACGGATCCTGGCTGGCCTCTTTACACATATCAGTTAAGCTGACCCTCAGCTTTAACTTCACACAGGATTCTTGGAAGTGAACAATGTAACATGTACTGTCAGCACTCAAATGCCAGCTATGTTCACAAAAGTGTCAAAGACAATCTTTATTGCCCAAATGTCATTCTAAACAGGGAGAGAGGAAGATGCAACATATCATCAGTGGGGAAAGAGTTACTCCTTATGGAAGGTAAAATAATTAGAAGATGTGTGTCCTCAATTCATCAGAAATGCTGCTTTCCAGTTCAATCTTTTCCACAGAGCACAAAAGTGAGTATTTTCAAATCCTACTTTTGATTGAAAAAAAACAAGGATACTAGTGTCAACTCGGATGTGGTTCTTAACTTTTTAGAACACAAACCACTTTAGGAATAGGATAAAAGCTCTCTACAGAAATAGTAGTAGTGGATTCATGCAGTTAGAGGAAGTCTGTGCCTTCAGTTAAAGCAAATGACAGAATTAGGAATCCCAAGAAGCCACTTAAGACCAACCCTATCATGAAACTGAGGCCCTGGAACAGTAAAACGGCTTGTCCAAGGTCAACAGTGAACAAAAAGTTCAATCAATCAGGCAAGAAGTAAGCAACTCAAACAGATTTTTGAATAAAGCCCTAATTTTCTTATACAAAGAAAGTTTCTGTCGGCAACTAAGAGATAACTACAGTAACAAAAATGTTAAGTAGAACTGGAAGGAACTGACACAAGTACTGCTGTTTCAAAAACCTCCTTGACAGCCTAAGCTGAAGGTGTAAGGAAAAATATGACCAGAAATCTTGAAAAAGAACTCACCATGTTCCATAAAAACATTGCAGTGTGGACCCCCATGCCTTGATGAGTCCTTCTTCCCTGCTCCTTTGATAAAGTGCAGGGCAGGCAAACTTGGCCTTCGTTGGTCCCCAAGAACTTTTCCAGGCTGCTGCCCCATAAAGCAATGATAAGCACCCCTTTCCAGAAGAGGGTTCAAGATCTTCCAGAACGGTGAGTGGACTTAGAAGGAAAAGGATATATGCGTGGGATTTCACATTTACTGCATCTCCCCAAGTTAACTGAGGTCAATCACAGAAAGACACCTTCCGTGACAAAGGGGAGCGGACCTTTAGGTTGACAGATGTAAACAGGAGTTCCAATTATTTTCGCAGTTTAACTTGATTTTAAGTTTCTTGATTTTAAGTATGTTTCACAGGCTGAATAACAGTTTTTTTTTTTTTTTCATCCCCAAGAAGAAAAATTTAAACACAAATATTCACAGGCGACGCTAGGTCAACAGTCCTACAGTCTTTTCCATTCACAAGTAAAAAGGATCGTCCTTGGATGCTACTTCCGAACTTTTCCTGTGGAAGTCACCAACCCCCTATCTTGGTTTCTCCATCTTCCAACAAATTTCCTGCCCCTCTTCCTTCCCTACCCTGCTCTCCGGGAAAGGGCACGGGTCACCCAGATTTCAGCGAGCTTGCCCTCCACTCTGACAAGAAGGAATGCATTGCCAGCAACTTTTAAGTCCGCTTTTTAAAAGGCCTGTGAAACCAATCCAGGCTTTTCCTTTGCATTGAAGTTTTTGGCTGCACTGGGACCGAGGGGGCCGAAGGTGACATTGGAAGAAGTCAGGGCATCAAGGCTCGCGGGAGCAACCTGGAGGACAGGAGAGAACGCCTGACAGTGGGCAGGGGCTCTCCTCCGGCGGGCGGGGGGCTCGGCGGCCGGGCGTGGGCCGGGGCGGCGGGGGCGAGCACCGGCTGCCGGGGCGCGGCTTACTCGGGGACGACGCTCCTCCACGCATCAAGCAAGAAGCCGGGTGTCCCCGGTCGGGGGCGAGTGAGACCACCCCGGCGTCCCGGCGCGGGAGCGGGCAGCACGGGCCGGAGGACGCGCGCGGCCCCAAGCCGGGGGCGGCCACGGGGGGAGGAGGCCCCGCCGCCGCGGCTGCCCCGATCCCGGGGTCTCTGCCCGAGACACCCCCTCCCCCGGCCCCGGACGTCGCCGCCGCCTCCGCCGCGCAGTCACATCCCCCGAGCTCCGCCGAGGCACAGCCTCCCCCCGCCGGTGGGGGCCGCGGACAAGGGAGGGGCTCCTCAGCCACAGGACCGGGAACCGGCTCCGGCTCCGGCGCCGCTCAGAGACAGACACCGACCCCCGCGGCCGCCATGATGGATTACGAGCCGCTCCACAACGAGGCCAGGCCCCGCCCTCCAGCCCCGCCCCCGGCGACTTGCGAAGCCCGCCACGCGAGGCCCGGGCGACCCTGGTGCCGCCTTCTGCGGACGCCGCCGCACCTTCTGCCGTAGTCTTGGTGCGGGTGAGAGTCCAGCCCCGCACGACCTTTTAATTTGGTTCTCCTGGGTGCAAGGTGAGCGGTAAGGAAGCGCCCGCCTCCTCCGCACTGCCATTGGTCCCTGGGAATCCGGGCCCCTCTCTTCCATCCCATTGGCCAGTGAGAGCAGCTGGACCGGCCCTGACAGCCAACCGCCTTCGGCGCGGCCGCGGGGCGTGCCGGGAGCTGTGGTTCCGCTGGGCGCCCGGCCCCCGCACAGACTCGGCCGGCCCTCGGCTCTCCGTTCCAGCGCTCCTGCCCCTCCCGCCAGGGAGCCGGTGGACTCGTTGGCCTCTCCCCTGGCTGGCCAGCTCTCCGGGCGCCCGAAGCTCGGCAGAAGAGCCAGAGCGAAGGGGAAACTGCGGATTGGATTTTCCCAAAACCGGAATTGGATTACTTCCTTGAGCCTCTTTTAGGGGAGAAAATTTGGCTTGATCCTTGAAATCCAAGCTATTTGGTCCCTTTCATCCCATTCACTCCCTAAAAAGCACCAATGTTGGAACTAGAGAAGAAATCCGACATGCTGCTAGCGAATTTAATGGTTTGTTTCTTTGAGGGATCAGGAGGCTGGCTTACTATAGCAACAGCATTTGTTCTGAGGGCGCGTCAGGTGCAATCGGATGTTCGCAGGTGAACACGTATTTGCATGACATTCTTGCTTGTTAGACAACAAAATGCCCATATTAGGCTTTGCAGGCCTACAAGCTAGCTAACAACCTAAATACGCCGAACTCGCACCTGTCATAACCCATCTTCTGCGACTAAAAAGTCCTCATTCTTCACTCTCCATAGAGCAGCACCTAACTGGGATATACCCATTTCTGAGGGGACCCACTCATCACAGTGCCTCTCTACGCCCTGCAATATTGGCACTTTTCATCGACTGCATTCTCGTTTAGTACTCATGATAGCCCTGTGAGGGCTATCATGTAATATTATCCCCATTATACAGATGGGGAAACAGATTCAGAAAAGTGACTTACCCAAGGCACTTGGCTAATATGACAGGCATTACTTCAGCCCAGATTGGCCTTGCTCCAAAATACATGGTATTCCTACTATACCATCAGCCACCAAATTACTTTTCAGAAGTTTCTACTGATACCACAGGCACCACAGCTGCATTGAGTGCCAGTACATTCAGCTAAGCATTTTAGAAATATTTCTGCCACACTGAGACATGGCATTTACCATATACATATTTTTGTTAGTTGTCAATGGACCATGATTTTATTTTATATACAGTGCTGAAAATCAAACCCAGTGCCTCACACATGCTAGGTAAGTGCTCTACCATTGAGCCACCACCCCAGCCCCCCATAGCACTTACTCTTGATAATGGCACTTTGATTACTGAAGAGGAAAATATCCACTTGGAGATTCAATGGGAAACATGAAAAATTTGTGCCAGATTTAGAACTGGAATTCATAAATGCACGTCGATATAGCTTTGTGGCTCAGTGGTAGAGCACTTGCCTCGCACATATGAGGTACTGGATTTGATCCTCAGCACCATATAAAAAAATAAATAAATAAAAACCTTAGTTCTCATCTATAGTATTTTTCTTCAAACTTCAATGCCTTTGTTCCTCTTGATTTATCTGTCTTATACTGATTGCTACTCCCAATTTTTCTTTGTGACATTTTCTACTTTTTTAAATTCCTATTCATGTTTTAATCACTTCCTCCACATCTGCATTCTTCACTCTCTGGTCTAGGTTAAAATTGGGAAATCAAATCAGAACTCTATAATATACATAGCTTACACTTAACAATTCATTTAACAAGTATTTACTGAGTACCTATTCTAAGTACTAGAATACAGCAATGGGGGGAGAAACACCTCCTTATTCTTGGGGAGCATACATGGGACAGGCAATATGCAAATAGGTAACAATTCAAATAAAAGATAACCTCAATGCTGGAAGTTAGACTTCTGGATTCATGACCTTTCAGTCAGTCCTACTTGTCCTCTGAAGGCCTGCTTTCTGATACCTCTAGGGCTTAAACGTGCTTGATTCAGTCACTCATGAACTTACTCAAGTCACCTTACTTCTCAGACTTCTTCACCTATAAGCGGGGTTCCTAGCTGTTTACTTCATAAAGTTATCATGCCAATCAGACCAGACTTTGGTTTTCCACAAAGCTGGAGATATGCTTCATGGTGGTCACAGTAGAGGTCACTACCCTTCATCTAAAGATTAGATTATCCCTAATCTCCATTCTTCACTTCCACTGTTTTGGGGGTTTCAGGAGAGCCCCAAGCCAAGACTTTTTTTTTTTTTTTTTCCTAAAGATGCACTGTACTCTTTCAATCCCTATAGAATGATACTTTTAAGGACTTAAAACTAGAATCCAGAGCCCAGCAAATGACCAATGTTGAATAAATCTCTCTAAGCTCGTTTCCATTAAAAGTGATTCAGCCGAGTCTAATTTTGTCTTCACTCTTGTAAAGCAAAACTCATTAAGTTTAAAAATTTCAGCTTATTCCATTTCTTACACCTACTGGAAATACACTTAACCAGGGCGCCCTCTAGTGGGCCATGGAAAGCAGGTAATCACCAGAAGGTGCTTTCAGACCTTGGTCAGCAGGAACTGGATGAAGAACCAGCATGGGTGAACCAGGTGAGGACAAACAAGCTTGCGGGACGCAGGCTCTGCTCTTTATCATTTCTGTCTCTCAAGTGGAAAATCTTAAAAACATGACAGGTGAGCCAACCTAATGATGCAGTGCTGCCTAAAGCTTATTCATTTGTCTGCACTTTCCTCAAAACAGGTGACACATGGGATAATGATTTTTAAAAGTTGTCAACTGAGTTATAAAGAACCATGTTATTTAATGAAAAAGAGCCAACTGTATTTCAGAGCTGTCCAAGGCAGTGTTTGGTTGGTTACTACCACTGAAACAGCCTAGGTTTGTTTTAATAGAAGTAGGGTAGAAAGGCCTCAGATGGAAGTTATGTCTGCTGAGCCCTCCTTCAGCTAGCTGCATTTAGCTAATTGTTACCCAGAAACCAACACTAGCACACTTACAACCATCAAAAAGTAGTTCACCACACATGTGGAATAAGACAGTACTTCCATATATAATGCCTTAAAAAATGTTTCTGAAAACCTAAATCAGGGCACCATTTTTAAATAGTCATCAGAAAAACAATGGATCGGAATTCTAATATTCCTCAGTGAGAACTTCACTATCTGGTTTTTATTTTTTAACCGTAAATTATTCAAAAATGAATGTGTCACTACTTCAGTTATAGGAGGAAAACAGCTTTGCTTTTCCAATCTCCATTTTCCTCACTTACTTTTCATGTTTATCAGAGCACCCAAAAGTAAGATGGGCCCAGAACATTCATTCTATTATTGGTAATAACTTCTTATAAACCCCCCTCAAAGGCAGGACAGGTTAAGTAAGGGACCTGGTGTCAACTCCTCACCTCTCAGTGGAAGGAACATATAGTGGGAAATGAGATTCTGGCTAAGCAAAAGGTGGCTGGGTGAACTTTATTCTTCCCTGACCATGGGCCTCACTTCACCACTGTATTCTTCACCAAACACTTGAACTTCAAAGGTGGAGTGGAGACCAGAACACACTACTTAGGGGTCAGGGGATGCTGTGTTTTCTAATGGGGTAATTTCAGGGGGCTTCGTGCCTTGTGAATGATGGTGAGTGGAAGACAAAGGATTCACCCAATTGTTCCAGGAGCCATTCGCCTCAACAGGATAAAAGACCTGAAACTACCTCTTTGCACTGGGACCTGGCCTGTCCAGCAATGTTCAGTTCCCGCCAGGCTGTCTCATAACAAGAGAGAGCAAGCTCAGGAGCTCTCCAGCCCCTCAACTGCAATGCAGATGAGTAACGAGTCTGTGGATCCTCCCTGGGCCACATGTGGGGACCTCACAGTGACTTGGCCCACCTTCAAGAGCCTCTCCTCATCCTTCCTGTTCTAAAAGCCTCTGGCGTGTTTCCAGCACAATCTCCTCCATGACTTCTGGCTTTAAGATGTCTTTGATCTGAGAAAGACAGAAAAAAGGTATGTGTTCTGAAAAGAAGCTAACCATTAAGCAGACCATCAAGCCATCCAAAACACGGGAACTAAGCATGGTTAACATAAAACTTCTGCACTCTGTTCCTTTACCAGAAACTCACTTGGTGCTATGGAATGTGATCTGCCAGAAGCAGCTTAAGAAATCAAGACTCCCTGGGACATGAGTGACAACGACAAAAATATTCTGACATTCACTTAAAAGATGAGTGCGGAAGCACAGGCCTATAATCCCAGCAACTCGGGAGGCTGAGGCCCTGAGCAACTGAACATGGCACTGTTTCAAAATTAAAAAGGGCTGGGGATGTAGCTCAGTGGTAAAGCGTCCTTGGGTTCAATTTCCAGTACCAAAAAAAAAAAAAAAGGTTAAGATTTGGGATGGGCAAGATGAAGTCAAGAGGATAGAGGTTTACTATCATAAGAGAGCCTCACCTGGCACCTCCATTCCAAACTCTTAGCCCATGAAAGATATTGCCAGTGTCTTTTTTTCATACCAGGGATTGAGCCAAGGAGCACTTAACCACTGAGCCACATTCCCAACCCTTTTTTAATTTCTTATTTTGAGACAGAGTCTCACTAAGTTGCTTAGAGCCTTAAGAGGGATCTGCCAGACACTCAGTAAGGCTGCCCCCCAGACCAGTCCTTACTGATGAGCATGGTAGAAGCACTGGGGACACTGAGGAAGCACCGTTGCAGCTCTCAGAGGAGTGAGGAAAAACGGAGCTCCGGTGGAGTACCTGATGCGAAAGGGATGCTTCATAGCAATACAGGATACTGGTGTCATACAGCATCATCCTCTGAGTTACCAAGGAGACAATGCAGTTCCGGAGCCGTGATATCACCTCTCGATCAGCAAGGGAGACAGGCTACAAGGGGTAAAAGAGGAAGTAAAGGGAAATACAAATTGGACCAAAACAGTGAAAAGTCCCAGTAAATTAGCAGAAAGGAGATCATGCGTGACTCAGCATTGCTCTGAGACTCCCCCAAGGAAGACGAAGAATGTGGCTTCTTTAATGGTTCTTTAGCTGTTACCCTGCACCTTTGCCCTATCACCCAGCAAAGATCAAACCAGTCATTGAATCTATCTCTTCAGAAAAGAGAAGTTAATTCAATGTTATGAACTGAATTTCCTAAATGGAAACTCAAACTCAGTCTTCAGCAATAACATGCAATCATGCACTGTACAGTGACACTTCAGTCATCAACAGATCGCATATGACAGTCTCCCAAGATTAAACCACCTGGTAGTGCTGGAGCCATCTTAGTTTATAAGTACACAGTACAATGTTCCGACAATGACAGTCACCTAACACTGCATTTCTCAGAACAAAACACCATAGCTAAGCAGCATAAGAGTAATTTAAAAAGCAACAAAGCCAGGCGTGGTGGCACACACCTGTATTCTTAGCAACTCAGGAGGCTGAGGCAGGAGGATTGCAAGTTCAAAGCCAGCCTGAACAATTTAGCAAGACCATGTCTCAAAATAAAAAAATAAAAAGGCTGGAGAGGTAGCTCAGTGGGAAAGCGCCCAATACCACCCTAAAAAATAAGGCAATGAACTCTGCCACAAAAAACACAGCAGAGACCAAGCGTCCTCACCACCAACAGCAGCAATACGCTCACTCACCTCCAGGTTTGCAGTGAAGCCCCCTGCGTCCTCATCCTTGTGCTCAGGGGTTGGGTAGATCCAGATGAAGCCATTGTTACCCAGAATCACTGAGGCACCACACGGCAAGTCATGGAAGTGAGTCTTCTGCCGTTTCACCAGGGAGGGGGAAACCTGGACCAAAACACCCTGACCTAGCTAAAGAAAAAGATCACAGGGTAGGTCACTGTAGACCATCAGTGAGATGACTGAAAACAGATTACAGAACATACATCCCTGTTACATCCCAGTCAGCGTCCTTCATTAATAACTGCGGTCCTCTACGTGTATATACAGAGGCTATTTATATATTCCAAAGAAAGTAACTATTGATACTCTGTCACTTCCTTTTGTAGCAATCATCACATTCTAGTCTAGGGCAGGTGTGCTGGTTAAAGAAGCTAGAGCTGACTGGGATGCACTGAAGTCCCCCATTGCCCAGGACACTGTCCTGTTCCATGGCTCTAGCTTGATTCCAAACACCCATCCTGCCCATGAGATGTGCACCACTGAAGAGCTGGGTACAAACCCATGCCTGGTCCTGGCAGGCCAGCTCCAGATCCACATTCTGCAGCACACAGGCTTGTACAGGATCCACCTCCTACTTCACGTACATGAGTGTGGGTGTCCAGACTCATTAAGGGAAAGGGTTTTTCCTCCACTCAGAACCTGAACAGGTTCACCCAGATAAAGCCAAGAGACTTAATAAATCATAATGCATTTTAGGAAGTATGCATATGCTATCTCCAGGTGCAGTGGCAGACACCTATATCCCAGTGGTTTGGGAAACTAAGACACAAAGATCACAAGTTCAAAACCAGCCTTAGCAACTTAGCAAAACCCTGTCTCAAAAAATAAAAAGGACTGGAAATGTAGCTCAGGGATAAACTGTCCCTGGGTCAAATCCCCAGTATCCCAAAAAGTAAATAAAATAAACAATAGCTTCAAAAAAGTAACCTCATGCTGGGCATAGTAGTACATGCCTGCCTGTGACCCTAGGAGGGAGGTTCAAGTCTGAGGCCAGCCTCAGCAACTTAGTGAGACCCTGTGTCAAAATAAAAAATAAAAGGGCTCCAACTGTAACTCAGTGGTGGAGCATCCTGGGTTCAATCCCCACCCACTACCACAAATTATTGCAAAATAATAAATAATGTAGTCACATGTAAGAAAAATCATGAATTTCATTTAGAGTCTTTAAAGCAGTGAAATTTCATTTAGAGGATCTATATAGAAGAAAAGCAGTAAAAATCCCTTTATTTGCTATCAGTGACATCCATTTCACTGCCTGGACTACTAGGTGCTGAGACCGCCCCTGTGCTGCAGGCTTCAGTCTCCCTTTGTTCTACAGACAGCCTCTTGGCCTGGCCCCAGTGCCACATTGCAGCATCCCTCAGAGGGGCGGAAGGGCTCTTTGGGTGGAAGAGGATAAAAGTCACCACCCTTGGGCTGGGGATGTGGCTCAAGCGGTAGCGCGCTTGCCTGGCACGCGTGCCGCCCGGGTTTGATCCTCAGCACCACATACAAAGATGTTGTGTCTGCCGAAAACTAAAAAATAAATATTTAAAAAAAAAAAATTCTCTCTCTTTAAAAAAAAAGTCACCAACCTTTACAATGCCCCCAACCAATGAAAACCATCTTCTTCCCATGGAGCTCTGGGAACACCAGCAGAATATGGGATGCTAGTGGCTAGTGCATAATTACCTAGATTGGTTTGTTGGTTTGTTTTGTGTTTTGCAGTGCTAGAGATCAAACCCAGGACCTCACTTATACTATACAAAAGCACTCTACCACTGAGCTACACCCCCAGCCCCACCACCAGCGTTCTTTAGGTCAGCATGTCAGGGAGCTACAGAGATTTGGAAATGGATCTGATGTCTCAGTCAGCTAACAGGAACGGCAAGAGCCTGACTTACCTTTCCATATTTCAGGCTCCTCGTATGCAGAGAGACAGCTCCATCAGAGAACACTGCCTGGACCTCAGCCTAGCCAGGGTAATCAAGGAACAAATAGAAGCCTCAGCTGCCCACTTTCATGTCACTGGTCTCCCTGGCCCCATGCCTCAATCTTTCCCTCCTATCACCAATAGTCCACCTCAGCTGTCTTGTTGAACCTAGAGGACTTCAATGTGACCTCACTTTCCTCTTGGCTGACGAGAACAAGAGTTATCTTGATATGAACAATATTTTTTTCAATTCCCCAAGATAAAAGTTAACACTAATAAGAAAACTTAAGGGGCTGGGGTTGTAGTTCAATGGTAGAGTGCTCTAGCTCATGTGAGGCCCTGGGTTTGATCCTCAGCACCACGTAAAAATAAACAAGCAAATGTATTGTGTTCATCTATAATAAAAAAATAAAGAAAGAAAACTTGAGTCTAGTATAGCATGGGCATTATGAGTTACAAGACCCAAAGAAATGAGCTGGCAGCAGGTATAAACAAGAGTTGGGAAAGACAGAGAAGCACCTCAGCAGACTTGACCCAGGACTCAGACCCCTGCAAGGATTCTAAGTTCCTCCTGTCAGAAGCAACATAAGCCCCATGTCCAGCCTCACTGGAAAGCACCAGAGGGTGAAACACAAGATACAGGATACACTGATAAGATCCCCTTCCTGCAAGAAACCTCTCATTGCAAGCTCATCTTCTGCAGATCTTCTCCTCTGAAATACACAAAGAAACAACCTGGTTACTTAAGCCAGATCCTGAGAAAGATCTCTCTCCATTGCTTCTTTCTCTTTCACTTCCTCTTGAGATCATTGAAGCCAACATGAGACTCAAACTCTAAGAACCATAGTAAGAGGAGGTAACTCAAGCCACTGGAGGGGAACAAGGGTGACATTATGATTCCCAGCTCCACTTCTCCTTCCTGCTTCCTTCTCCACCCTCTGAGTAACATTAAAGTTTCTTGTCTGATCTGTGAAACCCTCCCAAACTCGCCCAGCCTAATGCTTCCACTCAACCTCCATGATAGCTCCTGAGCTCCAGCAAGGCCTGAATATCTCCTGCTCGGCTGACTCTGCCCACACATTTCCTGTCACTCAGATTCCCTAAGCTCATTAAATTCTCTCCATCCTTCAAGGAGTATGGCTAGTCCTTCCTGTGAGCTTCTCTCACTGGATTAATAACTCTGTACCACATCCTGCCAGGTGTGTGGGTCAGACCTCTCATACCCCCACTCTTTAAGGAACTCAATTGTACTCCTTTTACCCTCCATCCTCCACAGGACCAGTGCGGTGAGCCTCCCTGTAAACTACGCTGGACTGACGGTGGTATTGTACAAAAGGCTGCAGCTTAGTGACTGAGATGTCTGAAGTTAACCAAATGCCCTTTGATTCACAAAAACTAATCTAAAAACAACTTTACAAGGAATACCTTCACTGCAAAGCTAATACACCCAGAAAAATTATTAGCACCAAGATTTAAAAGCTTCTCTCTCCAGCCATCTCTTAGGATCCCACCCCATGGATGTTTCTGACTCTACCACAGACCAGTTGTTGCCTGTGTTGTAAGACCTGGGCCACCCTACACATATGCCCAGGCAGCAAACTTCACAACAGAGCTCAGCGTTCAGCAAAGTTCTCCAGTGGGGCAAAAGACACCACAGCTCTCACAAGCCAACTGCACACCTCCAGGACCCAGCTGCAGCCCTTACCAGCTCTCCTCCAGGAAGATTCATGGATGAGAGAAGCAAAACTGAATCCAGCCTGGAGTTGGTCTCCACCTTCCACCTCTTCTGTTGAACCTACAAAAAAAGTTCCACACCTGGACACATACTCCAAGGGCAAGAGCTAGCCTCATAAGTGACCAATAATCCCAAATCTAACAAGCCACAGGTCACATGACAGCCAAATGCATTCACTACCCGACTCCTTAAATCACCAGCTGGCCTTCACTCTGATAAACTTTACCTCTGTGATTCTCCCCACTACAATGTCTCCTACTTCACCATTATACCTGAAAGATAAAACAAAAGGTCATTCATCAATAAACAGATTTTCACACAAGACTAATAAGCACCCTTTGAGATTCTGGTTAAACAAGGATGAGAGATTTGATTACGGGCCACATTTAGCAAATCCATAAAATTATTATTATTTTCAGGAATTAATAACCTCAAATATCCCCACATATATAAATCTCCATTGACTATCCTTAAACAAACCACTCATTGGAAATAGTTCTGTTTGCCTAAGATCCCTATTTTGTTGGGTTACATGGCAGAGCAAAGCAAGGCATATTTTCCTGTAAAACAAAGGTGGGTTCTGCATTGGCCAAAGGAGGAGAAAGGAGATTTGAAAACAGGTCACTATCTGAAGGGCCCCATGCTCTCCATCTCCCCAGCCGCTGCCTGCACAACTCAGTCCTCTTTGCAATTTCCTCATCCTAGATTGTAAAGATGAAGTGCTCCAAACTAAGGCCCAGGCCTTAGATCACTTCTTATTTACTCAAGGTGAGCTCATCCAATGTAATGGTTTTAAAATACCCCTAAGAACCATAACACACCCCTGCATCCCAGATTCTATTCAACTGCTAGTTACCCACCATCACCACTTAGACACCTCATGGACATTTTCAAAGATAGCAAGGCTAAAACATGCTTTCTAGCAGTCCACTCCCCTCTTCCATAGCAAGCTGCTCCCCTCCCAGTCATTCCCAGCTCAGTAAACAGTGGTTCTGTACCTCAGGTTGCTCAGGCCTAAATCCTTGGAGAGTCATCCTTGATTTTTCTGTTTCTCACACTGATACATCCAGCAGCAAATTCTGCTGACTCTACCCTTAAAATGTATCCAAGAAATAAAGGGCATCTGAATGGAAAAGGAAGATGTAAAACCATCTCCATTCCCACATGACACTTGGTCCTAAAAACAGGTAATCCCAAAGAACTGGGATCTAATACCCTTTCATGATAAAACTAAACCTCAGAAAACAAATACATGCAGAATCTAATCACAACTCCCCACTTTTTGATATTCTAATCCGAGTTGTCCTCACTTTAGATGATAAGTATGATCCTCTACTCCATCTTCCTAAATCCCTTCCTATCCCCCTTCAATGTCCCCATAGCAGCCAGAGTGATCTGATTAAAACCTAAGTCAAGCTGGGTGCATACCTGTAGTTCCAGATACTCTGAAGGTGGGTGAACTGCTTGAGCCTACAAATTCAAAACCAGCCTGGGTAACAAAGCAAGACCCTGTCTCAAAGAACCTAGGTCAGATCAGAACTCTCCTCAGCTGCACCCCTTCCAGTGGCTTCCCAGAGTGGAAGATTAAAAGATTAAATGACCACCAGGCAGGTCAACCTTGCATTCCCCTCAGTCCCTGCTTTCCTCCTTGTTCATTCGGTTCCAACCCCACTGGCTTCCCTTTTGGGAAGGCTTTATTGACCACTTACAACTATGCAGCCCTGTGCTAATACTTTAAATGTACCGTCTCACTGAATTCTCAGAAAAATCTTTTTGTAGGTCATGCTATTATTTCTTATCTTTACATTGCAAGGCTTGGAGAGGTCAGATGACATAGAGAAACCTTTGAAGCCTGCATTAATCTCTACTACCATTCTTATAGTCACATTGAAAACTGCAGATCTGTAGCAGCGTAGGGCGAGTGAGTGGCGCTTGGAAGATAAGGGGTGGCAGAAAAGACCTAGTTGTACAGTATGGATGCTGCAACAAATACACACCTTCTGTTCTCACCTGGTGTTCAGAGCTTTCACACAGATCAACTTGTTTACTCTCTCCACAGAGCCAGCCACAGATGCAATAAGTTTCTCTTCTCCCATATATGTTCCATGGCCCCTGTTGCAAGACAAGGAAACAAAGAAAGTATACCAGTTTAACACCTGAAGTGATCTCTCCCCTCAAGAACAACGTGTCCAACAGGCTCCTCCTGGCCCAGGGCCTCCAGAAAGCTACCTGGACATCTGCACCTTACATGTGCTCAGCTGTCACCTTCTCCAGCAGGCTTACCTTCACTACCCCATTTAAAATATACTGCCACCATCCCATCAAATTCCCAGCCTCATTCCACTCACTTTTCCCCCCACTGCATCTATCACCAAACATTCTGAATAACTAACTTGATGCATTTATTGTTTATTATCTGTCTCTCCCTGTTAGAACATAAGACTCCACGAGGACAGCGGTTTTTTCCACTTTGTTCACTATGACCCCAACCACACAGAACATAAATGTATGTTGAACATATGAGGAAATGAATCCCAAGAATTTCTAAAACTAAAAGTTTAAAGGCAATGCTATAAATGAGGTACCCCTCCTTATATATTCATGATGTAAAGGTAGGTTTTGTTTCTTTTCTTACATTGCTATTTCATTTAATCCTCACTACCCTACTAAATAGTTACTGTTATCAATATCTTACAGAAACTCAGGTTGGAGAGGTAACACCACGGGAACCGGCTGCTGACTCAAGAGCCTGCCCTCCCAACTACCACACGCAAAGTCGGTGTAGTTGGGTGCAGCTAGCACCGAGTATCTGTCCGCCCCAAGCCCAAACAATTACTGATTCCAAAGCAAAAACCCCGGCTCCGAGGTGTCACTGAAGGGGCAGTCCAGGCCAGGAGGGCCCAAAGTTCCCTCAGACAGGGACACTGTAGGGGGCCCTGCTCCGAATCTTCCCCATTCCCCTCTCCTGATGAAGGCTCGAAGATCTGGTCTCCAGGCAGAGGATCCCAAAGTCATGGCCGCCAGAGCTCGGGAGGAGGGCTGGGGGCTGAGGCTACTCAGGCCGGGACACACAAGATGCAGAGAGTAAGGAGCACCAGGTTCGGAAACCAGGTGACTGGGATGCTCCGGAGCGGCACCGCGAGAGGGTTCCACGTGCCGGGACGGGAGGCCACGTGCAGAGCCCTGCTGCAGCCCCGGACCCCCAAGTCCCCACGTACCGCATGAAGCCCGTGTCCGTGGTGATCGTGTCCCCCGGCACCACCAGGTGTTTCTTAGTATCGCGACCAAGGCTCTCACTGAGGGGCTTGCGAGCTACCGGGAGCCTCATCTCCATCGCCATCTTGGCGCCAATGACTTGCGCAGGCGCAGCTCGGTCGCGAGCCGCAATACTCCGCTCCGCTATTCCCTCGGACGCTCAGAGGGGCGGGGCTTCACGGCTGTGGCAAATGGGAATACACGTTCGGGCGGCCATGTTGACTATTGGCCACTTTAGGTTAACTTGAAGGGAATCAGGGAGCCGAGTTGCCATGTTTACTACTGGCAAGGAAGTACCTGTAGAATTAAAAAAATAAAATAAAATCTCAGATTAGGTGACGTATGAGTTTTTACCCACGCTGTCTCACATCCATCGTCCTATGTATTGTTTGCCAGGGTTAGAGATTATTGAGAAATAGTCTTCTGAGTTTTCCGACAACTCCGTTGCTATATTCTGATACAGGAAGGCTCTGGAGGACCGGGAGGTGGGACCTACCGAAAACACCCTCTGAACCGAAAGCCCATTGCACAACCATTCCGAGTAGCCCCGTTGTCCGCATTCCAGCCACCCGTGGGTGTTCAGCCGTCGCCGACACCCCCCGACAGCGCTCCGATCCCTCTCATTGCGCTGTCCTTTGCTAACGACCTCTCCGGAGTGAGCCGGCTTACTCCAACGTGGTGTAAGAAGGTCGGCCAGATCCTGCGAGGCAGGTGCATGAGGGGGGAGGGTAACCCTTGCTTGCATTTACTCACACAGCAATCGGGGCGCTTTCCGTGCTCGCAGCACCCTTCAGGATTCAGCGTGGAAGTGCACATGTCCCTGGCTTCATCTGCGGCTCCTATTTAGCAGGAAAGATCCTCTGGTTCCTTCTCCTGGCCTCTTACTATCCTCTGCCTTCCCCTTCCCTGCAAGGTTTACAGAAAACTGAACTTCAACCTCAGGGGATCGGAGAGATTTCTCTCCAGGGACTCTAAAGAGGATTAAACGAAACAGCTTGCATGAGCCACACACTCCCACGCTGAGGACAGGAAATCAGGCACATCAAGCCCATCATGTCCTGAAGATTCATCAGACCAATAAATCTCCACAAGGACAGCATTTCCTTCACCTAAGCAAGGCTCACAACTACACTTGTGAAGAAAGCCAACCCTGCCAGGCAGTAGACGACATAAATGCTAGTGCCCGAGTGAGCAGACACACCATCCTTCCCTGTCTAGAAGACAGTAGAGCCAAGAAAGTGCAAGAACCACCCATCTGTTGCGTCTGGCTATGGCCATAAGAGGGCGATGGTGTCCTTTGAACCAACACAGGCCTGGCAATTCAAGGAATGAGGGGTGTAGTCCTGGAATCATCCCAGAGAGAGATTTAACCTTAACCCCTCCCACAGCACTCACATTCCCGAGCCTATCACGAAGCATTGTGATAGGCATTGTGGATAGGAATGGTGGATACCTGTTTATCCTGGAGGCAATGGAGCCCCCCCCTCCAAAGGACTAGAATTCATAGTGGCCTGATGCTTGTTCCAACCACTCCTGCGTTCCCCCAAAGCCTGCACCTTTACCAAACGTGTCCTGGGTGCCTTGCTGGCCCTTTGCTGAGTGCTTTACAAACATGGGGTTATTTATTCCTCAAAGTTGACCCCTCTAGAAGGCACATCTGGCTATTCTTGATGATAGTTTGGGGCCCCTGAGTTCCTAAAACAAACTTGCAGCTAGGACTAGAATCCAAGACTCTGGATTCCCCACCACTACCACCACCACACACACAACTCATCCCTGCTTCACCATGCAGAGGAGTGGGCACCAGAAACAGCTGGACCACCCTGGGTGATTTGTGAAGCATACAGATTTCTAAGGCCAGATTCAGGTATTGAGTCTCTGCAAAGGTAGGGTTCAGAAGTCTGTGTGTGTTTCAACACTCGGTGTGATTTCAATGACAGGTAAGGTCCAACGTCCACCAATTCCTCCCAGATCTGTGTGCCTCCACAAGCTGATCGAAGTTGCCTTTCACCAGGACAACTCTAACAACCTCCTCTCTTACCTCCCTAACTTTGCATTACACACACACACACACACACACACACACAACAGCAACTAGAGGGAGCTTTTAAAAACAGATCACATTAAATCACTTCCCTGCTTAAAACACTTCTGGCAACTTCCCTTTACACTAAGAATAAAATCCAAACTCATCACTGAGGCCCCTGCCTGTCTCTGACTTCACTCTCCTCCTGAACCTTTGCCATGACTCACTGGGTTGCAGCCAGATCCATGGGCCTTCCCTTGGTCCCTTGAACAACACACTCATCACCACCCCAGGATCAGTTTGCTTTTGGCTCTTTCTCCCAGGTCTTTGTGTGGTCAATACCTTCTCCTCACTCATACCTTGTTCAAATATTCCCTCCCCAGAGAAGAAGTCCCTGGCTTCCTTATCTGGAAAACACTCCAATCCCTTCTTTTTTTTTTTTTTTTTTAATTTTTAACATTTATTTATTTATTTATTTTAGTTTTTGGTGGACACAACATCTTTGTTTGTATGTGGTGCTGAGGATCGAACCCAGGCTGCACGCATGCCAGGCGAGCGCGCTACTGCTTGAGCCACATCCCCAGCCCCTCCAATCCCTTCTTGACCCTGTTGTATTTCACATCACTGGGGTTCTCTTGTTTACCTGTTTGTTTATAACAATCTCCCAAACCCCTCCTCCCATCAGAAATAGGGACCATTCCTGAAACCAGGACTTAGACTATTTGGTTCAGCCCTAAATATCACATAAGGCAGAGAGAGAGCAGCCATAAAATATTTGTTGGAAAAATAAGATATATTAAGAAAACATGTTTGTTTATTTATTTGCTCATCTGTCTCCTCCACAGGTGGTGAGCCCCATGAATATCCAGGCTTGGTCTATTTGGTTTGCTGGCCAGTCTCCTGAACTGTACTTGATTTATGGTAGATGTTTGTATTAACCATGCCTTTGGTTTTTCATATTCTGGGAGCCTTACTGACCTTGCAGGATTGCCCCTCCCAGAGTTAACCCATTGCTAGGGACAGTAAAGACTCACCCTAGAGCATGTGTTTCCAGTGAAGCCCATTAGTGCAGAACCCACATCCATAACACCTCCTTTATTGGGCTCTCTCACTTGGGGCCACTATCCCCTGCCCCAGGGCCAGGTGACAGATAGCTAGGGACAGCCTCTTTGCCCCCAGAGCCTGTGGAAATTATCCAAACTAGCCAATCCTAAGCCTGCTCATCCTGCCTTGCCCATTCCTTCCCATGGAAAGCACCAAGATGGCTCTCACCCACATTCTCCCCTGGCTCCCTCTGCTTCCTGACCAGCCCCAGTGTTTCTCCATGTGGGCCTGCATGTTCTGCCTCCTGTTTCTAGGGACATCTGGGTTATAACCAAGTTCTTTCTTCGTGACAGTCATTTTCATGCCTGCCTGTCTACAATTAATTGAAACAAATCCTGGGGACCCTTAAAACAGCCTTCAATAAATATTTGTTGAATGAATGAATAAATTTATTCAACAGATGTTTGCTGGGCACCCACTATGTACTGTGGGGTCACAGAGCTGGGTCATTTGCTACCCCAGCTGTCAGGGTGTTAAGATATTCAGAGAGGGGAAAGGAAGTGGGGGCGGGCAGAAAAGCTGCTATGACACTTGTCACTCACCAAAGGTAGCATTATATTAACAACAGCTCCCATTTATTATTTACTATGTGGAGAGCCATGTACTTTATTCATTTATATACATTATCCTGTCTAATCCTCATGATATCCTTAGGAATTAAGCATCATCCCACTTTCCATCTGAGAAGCGTGACGCACACAGATGTTAATTGACTTGCCTAAGGTCACATGGCTAATGAATGGCAGAGCAGAGTTTCAAACCCACATCTTTGGCCTCTGTTTAGGATCTTCTGTCACTAGAGGTCCTAAACCATGCAATAACGCAAGGGGGGGAAAAAGGCATCCCAATGGGAAGGAAAGAGGCAAAAGCATGCTTGATTATTTATTTACAGACAATATGATCAGGTACAAAGCCCTAAGGAACATACAAGGACTCATGATGAATACCTGAGTCTTGCTAAATTGGAGGATACAAGGGCATTATACGCTGCTTCCTTGTGGGATATGCAGAATGCACTTTGGACTGAATCTTCAGACTGACTAGGAGGTGTTGTGGACAGACGGCTTCTGGAGTTAGACACCAGAGGTGAAACCTTGCTTGGCCATTCAGTGACTGAGTGCCAGGACATATGACTTATCCCTCCATGTCTCAATTTTCTTTTATTTCACATGGACATTAAATAAAAATGCATCCAGGAGAAAAGTGGGACAGTGGTAGTGCATGGGTATGTGGAGATCATTCACAGAATACATGTGTTTAAACACTATGCACAGAAATTGCTTCAAAGATTTGCCTGCCTTTGTCTGGAGGCCAGAGTTCTGCACTCCAGAAAGGCGCTTAAGGCTTCTGCTCGAATGCACAGCCCTCCTTCCAGTTTGAAGGCTCCTCAGAACCACGGTTCACAGCTTCTCATTCTTGTGTCCCAAATGCAAGCCCTGGCACACATAGCAGTACTCCTCTGGGCAGGCAGATCAGTCAGCATCCCTGAGGCATGGGATTGCAATTATGGCATATTGCCACCAGGTGGGTTCTGGAGCCTGGGCATGAACAAATTATCTATAAAGAACAAATTAGATTTTTGTTCAAAAGGCCCATTGCCTTCTTTGCCATCTGACTCCTGCAGGCCTTTCTTCAGGACTCTAGCATTACTTGCTGGGAGACCAACATGTGGGCCAGGAGGAAAGGGGACTCTGGACACATAAGATTTGATCTAGGGAACAAGAGAGCTGGGTGGGTACTGAAGTGCAAGAAGGGTAATGTAGGGTCCACCAGAGGCGTTGGAATCCTTCAAAGGGGAGGCAAGGTTTGGGAGGGAGGAGGGGAACCAAGGGTGACTCCTGCTGCTGAGCATAGGGAGCAAACCCATGATGGTATCTGCCTGTAGGCTTCTCTGCTTGTGCCCCTCCTCCAGGGTGCAAGATTAATCTCCCAAAGCTTTGGGAGGATTTGGGGCATACCCTCTGAACTTCCAAACAGGGACAGCCTCTGTGTGCTAGTGTGAATTCCCAAGCATCTGCAGGTGTGTGCAGCTATTCAGCAAGTGCACAAGTGAACAAGGAAGCAGAGAAGCATGCCCATGAGAAGCTTGACCACACCGTCGGTTGGAAGGGTGGCACACGCTGGAGAACAGACTCAGACTCACACTATCCAGCCTGCACACTCTCACTGACCAGGAAGTCCTGGATAGGAGAGCTGTGTCTAGCCCTATGTTGTCCATGAAGTCTCTCAGACCTAACCTGACAGCCTTCCTGCTCCCTGGTCTTCTTTTAAGTGGCTCTGATGCCGGGCACTTGGAAAGTCTAGGCGTTGGGAGGGCACTTGGTGGTCATTTTGGTCCACCCCATTGGTTCTCTGAACCCCTTCAATTTGGTCATAAAAATTTAAAAAAAAAGTGTTTGGGAAAATAATAAATGAGGTGAGTCAGCTGGAAGCCAAGAGAAATCTGCCAGGTCCCTTCTACGACTTCCAGATGTGCACTGGGGCCCTTCTCTTTGGGCTTTGCCCCTAGTGTGACACCAAGAGCACAATGGTGGATTACAGCCCCAGTAAGTGGAACAACCTCACCAACCCCCTTTCCAGCCTCTGAGCACTTTCTATATTTCCTTCTCATGAAGACAGAAGTAACCACCCACTCAGATGCCAGGTGATAAATGTTCCAAGTAATTTTTATTTTAGAATACAAGAGAGGTACAAATGTATTTACAGTTGTACATATACAATCAAATAATATATATCACAGTTTGTAAATATCATTTTAAGATAAATATTTACAAAGTTAAAGTGACCATTTTCTGGAATTAGAACACGGTTTATTGAAAACTCTATACACTTTATACTTTTTATTAATATTATTATAGGTTTTTTTTGTTTTTGTTTTTGTTTTTTTTTTAATTTTACAAAACCCCCTACGGGAATTCTGCAAGGTGTGAGACGACACCAGAGGGCGCCCACGGCCAGAGCTGGAGAAAACATGGGCAGGTAGCAGGGAAAGTGTGGGCAGGCGGGGCGCAACCCTTGGGATCCGTCGCAGCTCAGAACTGCTTCACCCGCAGAGAAGTCAACCTAGTCAACGCAGTCTTGCCCTGCTCTTGCTGGACGTGCGCGAAGGGGTAAGGATGTGGGTACCTCTCCTTTCCCAAGCTTGACATCAGAGCTGAACAGGAGGCTGGTCCAATTCCCTCATTTTACAGATGGGGAAATTGAGGCCCAAAGAGGGCAGGGTCTTGTCTCGCTCGGAGGCCCTACAGTGGATTCGCAGTGCCTGCACTCTTATCCCGCTTATACACTGCAAAGTATTCGTGCCTCATTCATCCCCAGGAGCCACGTTCGGGATAAGGTGGCCTACAGGAAAGAAGGGCCCAGAAATCTCAGATCTCTCCGGGTCACTGCTGGCTGCCCCCAGGCCCCAATAGCTTCCAAATCTCAAGATTGTGTCTTTGACTCAGGACACCCCACGACCCCGATCCCAGAAGGCAGAGATGGTGGCTCTCCCTTCACTCCGAAGCGTGGGGCTCTGTGTGAGGACGGTGGGAGCTGAGTGCCCTCCGAGATCTTCGGTCCTCTCTCCTGCCACCCACCAGAGCGATGCCCGCTTGGACTGACCACAGAAGGGACTCCGGGGTGAGGCCGGGCATGGAGACCCCTCCCAAGAGGAGGCGCGGCCAAGCAACCAACACCAGCCAAGTGGCCTGGAAAAGGGACGTCGCCCCTCACGTCCTCATTGAGAAACTGGGCGAAGAGTGTTCCGGGGGTCATTTCTGGGGCGCAGCTACGGCGGGCGAAGACGTGCCCGCGGCGGCGTACGTCGAGGGGGTCAAGTCTGCAGAGCGGGGAGGCCCGCCCGGCGGAGGTCCGGGGGCGCGCGGGGCAGGCGCGGGAGCGGGAGCGGCGCTCACAGCACCATGGCCGGCAGGTGGTGCGCCGCGGCGGCGGCAGCGGCGGCGGCGGCGGCGAGCGCGGGCGCGTGCGCATGCGGCGCAGGCAGCGCGGGTGAGTGCGCCTGCAGCGATGCGCTGGGCGGCCGGTGGCGCGCGCTCTTCTGGTGGGCGCGCAGGCCGGCCAGCTGCGAGTACGCGCTCTGGCACACCTGGCACTTGTAGGGGCGCTCGCCCGTGTGCAGGCGCACGTGATTGCGTAGCGTGGACGACTGGCTGAAGCGACGGTTGCAGAAGCGGCACACGAAGGGCTTGTCCAGCGTGTGGATGCGCATGTGCGAGCGCAGGTTGCTGCGCGAGTTGAAGCCGCGGTGGCAGATGACGCAGCGCATGCGGCCCGCGGTGCCCGCCGCCGAATCCGCCGGGTGGAAGTCCTCTGGCCGCGCGAGCGGGGCGCGGGGCCGACGGGGCGGGCGGGGAGGGGAGAAGAGAGGAGCAGCCCCGTTAGAACCCGCGTCCGCCCCAGGCTCTCCGCGCCCTCCCCACCCACTGCCTAGCAGCCTCCGGCGCTGCGTGGGTCAGGGCTGACGGAGCCCTGCGCTGCCGACCGACTTAAGGGCCAGCTAAGGGCCTGGCTTGGGTCAAATGGGAGCTGGATGTCAGATCACGCTGGGAGACCAAGGGGACTTTGCGACTCAGCCTCACTAAACCTGAACTTACTCATCCCTAATATGGGAACCTGGTACTGTCTCTGCAGCTAGGCGCGATTTCCTGAAATGAGTAGGAAAACTGTCTATTAAGTTTTTTCTGTGCTAAGCTCTTTACCAACCTCAGCCTATGTATGACCTGGCTTACGGTATAAAGGATAGCAACTAGGAAACACCCCGCCGAGAAAAATCATTTATTCATCTCATAAATATATACTGAGTGTCCTCTGTACCCATGAACTGCTCCTCAGTTTTGCCATCCCTGAAATGGAGGTAGTAATAGCGTTAACCCCATTAAGTCGGTGGTAGGAATCAGAAATTAATCTTTGTAAAGCATTAGCAGCAGAACAATTGTTCCATAAACAGTAGTTAATGAGCCGTAGGTTGACGCCTAAAATTAGGGATAATCAAATTTCACAAGGGTTTTGTAAGCCCCCAGTGGAATGATGCTCATCAAAGATTTTTATTTCTGACCCAAGGAAACCAGGGCTAGTCCAAAGCTTGGCACAACAAAAATCTCAAGCTAATGAGCTCTGTTGTGATGGGCACTGTCCCTGGAGTCAGGCTGTGTGCCCTGCCCTCATTCCAGCAGTTCATTCCGAGCAGCTACTCTGTTCCTGGACAAGGAACCAGGCAGGACAGGATGTATGCAGAGTTGGAAGGGAACTTCAGGATCTCCTTGCTCAACACCTTTTCTTTATTGATGAGGAAATTGAGGCACAGAGCCATTCCCAAGATTGAACAGCAGAACTGGAACTCAATACAGCCTCCTGCTGCCCTGTCCATTTCTCCTGCCATATCCCATCACCTCTCTGGGGTCTCCTGCACCTGCCCCCAGACAACCTATTCTGGTCAGAAAGCAAGAGGATTGTCTTCCACCCACACTTGGACCATGGTGGGCATTCCAGGAACACCAGGCGCATTGGGTCAGTAGGTCCCATCTGCTGGATGCTGGTGAGGTTGAACCAGGTTCCCAGGAGGCTCCCCGCCCCTTCCTTCCCCCTAGTGGAGGGATGCTCTGATGGGTCTTGTCTCTGTGGCCCCGTGGGGAATACCTACCATGTTTGTTCTTTTTCTGCTCCTCCTCCAGTCCTGGCACACCCGGGATGCCCAGGAAGGTGTTGTGGGAGTTTCCATACCACACCAGCAGCTCCTGATCCGGAGGGATCATCTGTAGGGATGGAGGTGAGAGGTCAGGGAGGCAGCAGCTGGGGAGTGGGAGGCAGGAGTCTCTAAACATCCCCTCACGGCCAGGAGATGTGCATCCAGCCTCAGCCCCGAGAATGCCACACCTGCTCCATGTCCACTGATCTGCCCCAGCAAGCTGCACAGACTGGGCAGGTGCCGGGACATCACAGCCCTCTGCTCCCTCTCCCTGCCTGGACCTCCTGAACATCTCTGTCCTAACTCCACCACACCAGAGCGTTCAAGCAACAGAAGCCTCACGCGAATAGAAGTAACAGAAGATGGAAGCCAGAAAACTTCATTTCTTACTCAGGGAAAACAGCCAGCCCAGCGTTGCAGGGCTGAGCCAGATGTTTCGGAGGAGGAGCGTGGGTTGGAGGGTGCCCTGTAGTGCTTGGTTAGACCCTGTCTGATAATGTTCTGGAAACATCTCTAATCCCCAGCACCCACAGACAGCAGCACATCACACCCATTTCCCCTGCCCAGCACAGGGCCCTGCGTGGCTCCAGGCATTTGGCAGATGCTAAAAAAGAAACTCGGGTTGACAGACGCCTCCACCTCAGGAAGCACCAGGGTACACACAGCCTTACACGAAGTCTATTTCAGCATGATCTAGGTCCATGACCAAGAACTGATGATAGGACTCAGCTGCTCTCAGGGGAGGACCTGCGCGGGAAATGGCTGTTGACTAACCAGGGAGACCAGCAGGCCTGCTCCTGAGTCAGCACAGGGGGCCATCCCCAGGGGCCCTCTTGGCCTTTGGTGAAAGCCAGTTACCTTTCCCGAGTCGGGGGCCTTCAGCCCCAGCCCGGTCAGACGCACAAGAGAAGGGACAGCCCATCATTCTCCTGAGGACTGGCCCTAGAAACATGGCTGTGGCACGTGCCCTGGGATTCCCTGAGGAACAGCCCCAGACGACAGCTGCTTTGTCTTCCTGGTGGGTCCTCTTTTAGTTGAAGCACAAAAAAAAATTACATAGAATTCCACATAGGGGTGTCTGAAGCCCCCCTTGGTCTTCATGGCCAGGGAGTAGGCCCCCTCCTCTTCGGACTGGGTCCAGCCTGCAGAGCCCTGCCATACTCAGAACCCTTGGGTTCACCTTGTCTTCCTTCCTCTGCTCAGAGCCCACAAGACCCTCAGACCATCTCAGCAAGCTCTGTGCTTGACCTTGAAAGGAGGGAGCAGGAGAGGAGGAGTGGGGGCAGGGAGGCATGAGGGGCCTGGGCAACTGTGTCCTCCTGAGACAGCCCAGGGCCACCATGCCCTTTCCCACTCAATCACAGGGCATCGCAGCCCATGACCAGTGAGTGACAAGATACCAGCAGAGAGTACCACACCTACTGTGATTGTGTGGGATTAAATGTGGAAAAACCAAATGGGGAAACCAAGGGAAATTAGGCAGAGCTTCAAAGAAAGCAGGCAGATTAGAATTTGGCACCACAGCCAGCATCACTGTGGCCTCTCTGGTCCTGGCTACTGTCCAAGAGGCCAGTGGGTCAGAGTTGGAGTCCCATGTTAGAAAAGGAACAAGAAAAAGGTTTTTGAACCCATCAGAAAAGTGGGTGATAGAACCCACAATAATTAAGATGCTTTGTATAAGAAGGATGGTGCAGATGGGTTCTAAGTCACTGGGTCCCTGCATGATCCCGGGCAAGTCACTCTGCCTTTCTAAGGTTGTCTCCTAAAATGAGGATGGCATTAGGTCCCCCAACCCAATGACTCTGGTTGTAAGTTACCTCCAACATCATCCCATCCCCTGGCTTCAAGTCTCAGTGGAAACCTGACCCAACAGCCTAGGGCTTCCTCTAGATAGCTCCCCAAACCAACTGCACGTGCCATCCAGAGACAACACTGCAAGGGGTTTGGGCTCAGCCCTGGAGCCGGGCATGGCGGGGTCCACTCAGACTCCCCACCTGCTAAGTGAGTGACTTTGGCCGGCAGCTTCATGTCATGGGGTATCAGTTTCCTCCACTGTATGTATAATAGGGACAGTCTTGTTGCCCCAGCCTCCCTGCATGGTTGTTGGGGCAACAAGGCCGCTCGCAATAAAGCTCTGCACAATGAAGACATGGAAGGGCCAGTTATTATTTTCTCTGACTCACCCATCTCAGAGAGGCTGGCAGTGATCTGGCACATCATGTCCCTGCAGCAGTGCCCACAGAGCCTGCAAGGTGGTGTGGGGCTGTTGACACAGTGAAAGCTCAGGGTGACTAGGGACTTTGCTTTCCATGTGCCCAAATGCCTCAAGAACAATAGTCCCCAACCAGTGTGTCTCAGTTCCCTGGCTCCATTTCCGGAGATAGAAGCCCACCCCTCCGGGACAGCTGTGGGAGGGAGGTTGGGCCAGCCCCAGCTGATGATGCCCTGAGTGATGTCTCCACCTCCAGTCCTGTGGTCCGGGAACCAATTACTAAGTTGACGCTGGCCTTTCCATTTTAATTGAAAATAAAAACTATTATTAAATGCAAAATAAATGTAATAAAAATAATAACAATGGGAATGGTGGATGAAGATCAGAACATCTTGGCTTGTACATATCTTGATTTTTTTGTTTTTCAGTAGTGGGAATTGAACCCAGGAGCACTCTAGCTATGTGAGCTACCTCCCTAGCACCAACCCCCACCCCCCGCGCTTTCTTTCTTTCTTTTTGAAAGTGAGGGTTTTGCTAAGTTTCTCAGGCTGGCCTTGAGCTTGTGATCCTCCTGCCTTAGCCTCCTGAGTCACTGGAATGACAGGTACATGCACAGTGCCCGGCTCAAGTCTCGAATATTCTTATTCAAAATTATTGTTTGTAATATAATATTTAAAATAAGCAGTTCAATGGGAAGGTATAGTATAAGGTGACTCATTTTTTAATTAGAATATTCTTAATGTACTAAAATTAATTTTACTCATTAACCTAACAGTTAAAGCACATGGGCATAAATGTATAAGCATGCAACAGGGTAGATAAAAAAAGTAACTCTCCCACTCTGGATGCCCAGCTGCTGCCACTAGTTCTCTAGGTGTCTTTCCCCAGAAGGATTTGACATGAAAAAAATGCTGATTTGAGGTTTGAGCAGAGAAGCATCTTGGGACAGAGTGATTTCACTTTTACTTGATTCATCTGATTTTTTAAAAAGTAACGAGCACATCTATTTCTTATACACACACACAACAAAACAACAATTTTAAAAGAAGGAAAATCTATTACAAATAACCTACGGGGGACCAGGGTTGTGACTTACTGATAGAGTGCTTGCCTCACATGCATGAGGCACTGAGTTCAATGCCTGGCACCACATAAAAATAAAAAAACAAACAAAATAAAGGTATTGTGTTCAAAACTAGAACTAAAAAAATTAAAAAAAAAGAACCTATGGGAACTGAGTATAACACATTCCCCAGACAGCGGCAAGCCATCTTCGGAGGGCTGGGGGAGGCAGCCCCATCTGCAGAGAGAAGGGGAACCAGGAGTTCCTCTGTCCTTCAGGGTCCTAGACCCTCGCCTCTGGGCTCCAACTGCTTCCAGGCATCCCGCATCCAACGAACTCCTGTGATCAAGCCCAGGAGGCCCTGGAACCTTCAGCTTCTAGTCCAGGATCCTGGAACTACTGTCCAGAGGCTTTCAATATCCCACCAACTAAGTGCAGGGAGTGCCTAGGTCCCCTGCAAGGACCTGTGAGTGCTCCCACTGCTGACGCTCAGGCTGGTCCAAGCCAGAATGTCTGGGGCTCGGAGAACCAGAATCAGCCAGTCATTTGCCTTTCTGGGGAGCAGAGATTGGCTCAGACACACCCTGATTAAAGCAATCCCCAGAGAACCAGTCCCGGTGTACAATCCACATCCTAAAACTTTGGGAGAAATGTCTATACCCAAATCTTGTTTTGACAAATTTTAAGACCTCTGAGCTCATTCTCTGGAACCTTCCTGATCAGTCCAGTTTATCCTGCTCCACTTTTTGCATTTTTAGCTTAAATTGGAAATAATAAGCTTTGAGGTTTGTTTTCCTAATACAAATTCATGACACACCATTGAATATGCTCCCAGGAGACTCCGAGGCCCTCCCCTTCCCCGCATGGGTAGAAGCCCTGGCGTAGAAGGATCTCAGTGTCATCTGGCCGAACATCAATTTCCATTGTACACAGATGTCCTGACACACCAATTAATAGAGTTCCAGCAAATAGATATTGGCCAGGGAGGCCACACAGCCAGGCGATCAAGACCAGCTCTGCAGCCAGCGAGCCCTGGTTCTAATCACAGCTAGCCTTCTCCATAATCTCCAAACCTTAGTTTCATCCTCATTAAAATGGGGAGAGTGGGCTGTGGTATAGCTCAGTGGTAGAGTGCTTGGTTAGCATACACAGGCCCTGGATTTAATCACTAGAACTCAAAATAAATGAGATAAAATGAAATGGGGATAGTAATAGCACTTCATGGGGCTGACCAGATTATATTTTTAAAAAGTGCATAGCTGGGGAGTAGTTCAGTAGTAGATTGCCCAAGGCCCTGGGCTCAGTCCCCAGCACACTCCCCAAAAAAGTTTCTAAGACCTTTTAAAAAGGACCTAGGATAGTGCCAGCATATAGTAAATGCTCCACAGATGGTAACATTATTAGATTATTAGTCATGCTAACTATTACTAATCAGAGCAATTTAAGTGCATCCACCAATGAGCAAGGTCAAAAGGAAAATGGCATTTTTCCCTGTAGATCCAAGAAAAGAGAGATGGGACTCTAGGAAGAAATTAAAAGTTCAACTGCCTGAGATGAGAAGGAAAACAGCAGGAAAGAAAAATCTACATTTCCAGGACACAATAGTTCATCAAAAGGTAGGGAAGGAAAAGACCCAGAATTTTTTTTCTGGTGAGAAAATCCAAAATGGTAACAACTTATTTCTAAATTCTTTTCTAGTGCTGACTTTTTTATTTTTTATCTTTTATTTTAATTTTTTTGTAGTTGTAGATGAGCAGAGTGCCTTTATTTTATTTGTTTATTTTTACGTGATGCTGAGGATTTAACCCAGTGCCTCACATGTGCTAGGCAAGCACTCTGTGGCTGAGCTACAGCCCCAGCCCCAGCCCCCTAGTACTTACTTTAAAATATATATATATATATATATATATATATATATATATATATATATATATTATAATAAAATATATATTTTTTATAATATTATAATAAAAATATATACAACTAAATATATATATATATACATACATATATATATATATATATTTAGTTGTAGATGGACACAATACTTAATTAATTAATTTATTTTTATTGGTGCTGAGGATCAAACCCAGGGCCACACAAATGCTAGGCGAGCACTCTACCACTAAACAACAGCCCCAGCCTTAGTGCTGACTTTTGAGGTCAGTCTTGCTTCTTGGGCCAGTCAGTCGTGTTCTGGAAGAATGGGGTTCCTATGGGTACCTTTTTTGACTTGACCCCCATCACCTGCAGAAAGGTATTCAACATTTAGTTCCTCTTGCTATGTGCTGGGCATTTTCTAGAAAGGCCATTTTAGGCACCCGAGGCTGGAGTAAGTTTCTGTAACTGAAGTAAGCCCAGGGAAGTAAGCCCAAGCAAGAATAACACCTGAATAGATTCAGCCAGATGCAAAATTTTCCCACAGATTCACCTGTGCTTGGAAACCCCACAGCCTTTGTCTCCTTTGGGAGGGCCATGATTTTGTTTGGGAAAGTCTTAGTGCAGCAATAGTATATTGTGCTTATTGACTAAATATGTCCTTCCCCCTTTTTGGCAAGTAGCGGGTTAGTGTTATGAAATATAAATAGCACTAGTGAGTGGCAGAAAGATTAAGAAAACAGATCACAGCAAAGGTCCTTCTCCTTGGCTAACCCCACATACTCACAGAACAAACAGCTGATTTATTCCAGAGACATCTGGATAGTGGCCTGGGTGGCAGCGATATGTCCAGTAGGACTGCGTGAGAGCTGCGCCTCGGCCCTGCCCCCATGGTGGTCATGTGTAGCCTGACACACAATTGATCTGGTAAGTGTACTCTGACAATTTGACAAAATGGTTTGAGAAAATTGCTACCTTGAAAAAAGTGCCCAACTTCATTCATGAAAAGTAATTTGGGGCATTCTGTATTTCCTTGTCCCTCCCTCTCTCAAACAGTTCCTTTTTCCTTTTTAGTAGTCTGTCTGGCCCTAAAAAGCATTAATAGCCACGTCAGAGGAACCTATCTGCAGCATCCATATCATATATACATCATATCCTTGCATCTACTTAAATTTCTGATTAAATGTAGATGAACTTTCCCCCTGATCATATAAATTCCAATCCCTCCCTGGAGATATCCGTCAGCCACTTAGCCCTCTGACTCTGCGTTTCTGAACAAACATCTATTCGTGTGCCTGGGCCCTGTTTGAATCTCCTGCTCCCGCACAGCAACGTGAGACTCAGACCCCATGTCTGCACCAGCCAGGAGTCCTCTTGCCAGAATGGAACAGGTATTGCTGGCCAGTGTCCCGTGTTCACATGCATGTGTCTTCGTGAGAGGGGCAGGATGACTGTGTGGCCCTCCTACGTCAGGGCTGGGAGAGAGGTGACTATGGCAGTGTATAGAATAAGAGGGAGCCTTGGGAAGATGTGAGTGCTCAGGAGGATACACTCTGAAAAAAGTGGGGTTCAGCTGCTCCGGAGGCCAATGCTAGGAGGATGGTCACAGGAGCAACCCCTGTCCTGCCTGGGTCTCTCCTGATACCCACCCCCATCCATCCTAGCTCTCCTCTCGGGGCTCCTGTGGAAGACCTGTTTGTTCATCTTTATATTTACCCTCTCTTTCTGGTCCACTGAGGGTCACCTCTAAGCTGGGACTCAGTTCCTGGTCATACCAGGCCCAAGCAAAGGCTGTCCTGTTATCATCCCTGGAGAGTCCCTGGGACCTGGTTATTCAGGGAGAATATGAGTCCCAGAAACTAGTAGGCCTGAGCACCCTGGGGCATCTTTAAAAAAGCTTGAGGTTCTGAGTCCCAGGGAGCAAAGGAAAGGGATTAAAGGGAAGTCCTTCTCTGGCTCCTCCAGGCCACTTCTAAATCTCAACCAAGCTTCAGCCCCATCCCAAAGGGCCTTGCTTGCCCCCCATGTGAGAACAGAAGCATGAGGTCCAGAGAAGAGTCATAGGACAGCCCCCACCATGCCACAGAGTACTCAGGCCCATCCCACTCTCTGGGGCCAGACACAGAACCAAATTTCCCACCAGGGACACTGACCCGGGAGAATGCCGGCTGCAGCCACCTCAGCTACTACCATTCTGCTTGCCCTACAGTAAGCATTACCGTCCCCACACACACACCCTCAGCTTCTCTGCCCCTGCCCAGCATCTCCCTACCTGCCAGGAACACCTCCTTTCCCATCCTCCTCCTGACCTTTCCCAGGTGCTGCCCCTGGCTTAGCCCTCAACCCCTTTAAAAGCCCCTGGAACACCATGGAAAGGGGCATCTGTCCATCTGCCACCTTCCTTGCTTCTCTGAAAAAGCTCACAGCACAGTCATTAGTGCTGACATTTCCCCCAGAGTCCCTGCAAGAGCCCCCAGCTCTGCCTGCCACCAAGTGAGACCTGGTTTCTGTGTCTGTAAACTCTACTAATCTCAATCCTCCCCGCAGGGTCATGTGAGGATTAGATGTGATAATGCGTATCCAGCGTCTGGGAGAAGCCTGACACAGCGAGCTATCGAGTCATGATCCACAAGTCACCAGCGAGCCATGCATACAGAACAAGGGATAAGGCTCAGCTAAATGCCAGGCACGCATACACCCTCTCCCACCCAAAAGCATTCCCCGCTCTCCACTCCATATCTCCCTCTCTGTGTCTCTATGACTCTTGAACCCCAGCACGCCCTCAATCAATCCCCAAGAACTCACTATTGAGATACCTGGGACATTCACAGTGGCACAACATTGAAATCTCTATCCTTTCTGATCTGCAGCAAAAAGCCCCCCATCAGAACATGCTCCTGGAGACCATGATGCATGAACTTCAGCCCTCCAGCCCATGCAGGACCAGCTGGGCCTGTGTCAATGCCCCTCAGTGCTCTGTGGTCCCAGAAGGCAGCTGCCTGGCACTCTCCCCACAGGGTTCCCGCACTGGTTCCTACACAACAGACAGTACACACCTCGATGGCCTTGTAGAAGATGCTGGTGCCGATCTGGACCACCTCCAGATTCTGCTCCTGCTCATTCCGGGCACACTTGATGTAGGTCATCCAGCTTCGGTGGTCCTCCTGGCTGGCATCGATGAAGTAGCGCACCGTGCCATCCTCATTGAATACCTGGGCGCAGGTGGGGCAGGGAGCAGGTGAGGCAGGGCTGTGCCACATGTGTGGTTTGTGATCAGGGTCAAACCCCAGGCCAGCCATACTCGCCACTCTTACAACAGCCCCAGGAAGTGGAAAAAGCTATCATCACTTTTGTTTCCAGCTGAGGAAGGGGAGGCAAGGGGCGCAGTGATTGGCCTGAGTCTAGCCGGCTAGAGGTTGTCAACAGGAGCCAGTCTCCGGGGCTCTACAGGCTGACCACGCCATGCTCCTGCTGCCAGCTACACCCCAGCCTCAGAAAAAAAGGGGGTCTCCAAGACATCATTCCAAGGGATCTTCTGGAGGATGCAGAGGTACTCCCCAGAGCAATGAGGAGCATTGGCCAGGACCTAAGAGGGGGACACAGCAGCCTGGAGAGGAAGGCTGGCTCACTGTGGCACTGGTCTGGCCTAAGCCTTTTTCTGGGAGCTGCCAAGAGCACTCAGAGGTCAAACTACACCTTGACTTTCTGACCCAGCCACAACTGGAAGAGATAACCATTGGTCCAGGACTCAAGAGGAAAGGAGTTAAGTGAGGAGAGGTCTCTGGGTCACCCCCCTGTTCCCTTCCTCCTGCTCCTGTGACCAGCTATAGGATTGCCTCATTGGGCTCCTCTAGGATCTGCCAGGTGGAACCCTGGGGGAGCCTTAAGGGAGGGAAGGAGTGCACCATCTGGCCTTGGGGTTTTCAATTCTACTAGGTAAAGGCCCCAGAAGGAGGAATCACTGCAGGAGTGGCTTTGTCCTAAGGGAGGCCCTCCCTGCATCTAACACTGTGAGGGTGGGGTAGGGTCAGGAGACCTGGAATGGAAGCCCCTCTGAGCCTCAGTTTTCTTCAGTAAAGAGGAGATGATCACTCACAGGGCTGCTGAGATACCCCACGAATTGCCAGCTGGGGATTCAGATACCGACTCAATGCCAATCAGCAACCATCATTTTGGATGTTACTCTGCCTGGAGAGGGGAAGCCCGTTCTTAAGAAGGACAGACTTCTGCCATTTTCCATTCCAGACACCTTACCCCAGGTTGGGGCTTGACTTGAGGGTATTCCCTTGCTACTTCTGTAGCCCGAGAAAGAATGTGGGTAGTGGGGAAGTCCTCCCCAGGGATGGCTTCTGAGCTGGCCTCAGGACCCAGATGGACTCTCCATCTTGGACCCTCCCTGTGAAATGGAGGCAACATCCTGGTACTCCGGGTTACCGCGAGAAAGGAGGGTCAGATTTTTCCCCACTGTGGCCTACCCAGGGCCGTGCAGGGAGGGACCCCCAGGAAGTGAAAGCTCCATGCACACGGAGGTTTTAAGGGTCCTCCTCAGGGGCATCCAGGCCGCCAGTGACCTCAGCTCCCAACAAGAAAACGGGCAGCAATGGGGCCAGACTCTAGAGCCTATCTGCGGACAGCGGACAGCAATCCTTGCCTATGGCTGGCTCCTCTCCCCCAGTCCACTCTTACCTCCCACATCAGGTTGTTGTTCTTGCAGATGTCCACGTGCTCTGGAGCAATGACGCGGCCTGTGAAGGGGCCCATCTCGGTGCCTGCTTTGATCCACGTCTTGGAGAAGATGCCAAGGCCCTCGCCAGGGATAGAACTCTGGGCGATGATCACCTCCACCGGTAGAACCAGGCTGGACAGCTTCTGCACCTCTGCCGCCAGATGCAGAGGAATCTGGTCAAAGCCTTCGCAGAGGAGGCCCAGCCCTTCCGGGCCCAGGACCCCTACCCAGGTCCTGCCCAACCCGGCCAACCCCAGCGGCCACAACTGCGGAGAAATCTCTCCAGTGATGGAGGAGTGGGCAAGCGCAGAGGCTCAGCGATCATTCTCCTCTGTTTGCAACGAAGGACCCTTGGTGCCCTCGAAAGCAAGTGGTGCGTTGGGGTTAGTTTCTAAGAGCGAATTTTCAGTTTCCACTTATTCTCAAAACATTCTCTACTCGGAAAGGTTTAAGAACTAATGCGCCGACTGCAGAATGTCGGGTTTACAGACGGGAAAACTGAGGCCTGGTCCCGCGAGGAGTAACGACCAATCCGGGACTCTCGCCCAGTCCTGCTCCAGGCGCCGCAGCCGGTGAGTTCACGCGCAGTGCGCTTAGAGGCACAGGGCAAGGGCGGAGGAGCCCCGACGGACGTGGTCAGCACTGAGGACAGATCTCCGACTCCAAGATCGCAAAGGCATAAAAGAAACACTGACAGTGAAGGGCTGGGCTGGGCTTTGGCTGTGTGACCCCGGGCAAGCCCTCCCTGCTCCTAGGCTCTGGGTGCCAGGGAGGGCGGCGCTGGACTCAGACGGCTCTGAAGTCACCTCTCCTGGCAGGGAAGAGCCAGCGGCCCCCAACCTCCTGAGGGTCCCCCTGTTGGGCCTCTGCGGCCGGGGTGCGAGCGGAGAGGCATACAGGGGCGGCCTCCATGTCTTACAAGGTTCCCCTCTAAGCTACCTGGGAAAATACCCAGCGAGCGGACCGGCTGAAAGGGGGGGGGTTAAACGGTGTCGGTTGCGGCGCGGCTGGCAATTTGTCACGCTGTTAAAGTGATCGCATTCATTCGGCTCCATTCGAAAGAAATTGCTAATTCTAAATTCATTAGCCCTGGAAGAATGCTGTAGCAGTAAATTGTAGCTCAATGCGGAGGGGACTTGTTTAAAAGGGGCCGAGGAATTCCCCTTACAAAAAGGGGGGATTAGATGGTTGACATAGCGTGAATGGAAGTGGAATTAGTCTTCACGGTAAATTAAGAGAGGAACAGAAATCGTAAAGGGGGAAGAGAGGGCGACGCGCAGAGATGCCAGAGCCCGGGGAAAGATATTGTTTGTGGGTTGATGAATGAGGAATAAGAACTTGAGACATCTTAAAGAAAAGAAACTTTTCTCGCTCTCTTTCTCTCTCTAGCTCTCTGCGGCTTTTTCTCCCGGCCCGCCCGCCCTCGGCCCCCTCCCGGGCCCCCGCTGCCTTTTAAAGTTCTTGGTTTAAGTGGGAACTTTCGGGGGTCAAGCCCAAGTTAACTAAATGAATTTAAAACCCCTTCTTTTTGAGTCAACTGCTATTACACGCCTAGTAAGGCTTTAAATGCCGGGAACCGCCCGCTCAAGGCGGAGGGTGGGGTGAGGAGAGAAAGGCCGGGGAGCGCCGGAGCGGTGGGGCCTGTGGCTGAGATCCGGTCCTTGAGAGCGCTCTGGCGTCGCTGCTTGAGCCCTGGTTTAACCAAGGGAAACTAAGTGGCAGGAGCACCCAGGTTGATTTGAGCTGCCACCAGGTCTGGTATCCCCACTGTCTTCCTGTGGTGGCCATCCTGGGGGTTGGGGGTCCCCGGGAGGAGAGCATGGGATTAGCCTCGACGGCTCCGACTCACCTCCAGAGAAGGACTGGGCCAGGACTTCAGCGGTGAAGGCCGTCTTGGGGCTGGCATGGTGACTCTTGTCCTCCAGGAGCTGTTCTCCCAGCACGTTGCGCCATCGGCCGTATAGGAAACTGTGCAGGATGTCGGAGGTGATGACCTCGGCTAGTGCCAGCCCCGGTGCTTTCAGCCCCGTCTTGAGCACCAGGGCTTCAGCCGGGAGCACGGAGCCCATCATGGGCGGCCCGGGGCTCGCCGGCGCCGGTGAAGGGCAGTCGGACAGATGCGCGGAGGTGGGCGGTGGAGAGGGGAGCAGAGGAGCCGAGGAAAGAGCTGAGACGGAGAAGGAGAATGATGTGGAGGAGGAGTATGCGGGAGGGAGTGGGTGGCTGGGAGGAAAGTGAACGAGGGGGAGACAGGCAGAGGGGAAGAGAGAAATCTGCGGAGATGGCAGAGGCGGCGCAGAGGGCTGGAGAGGCGCGGGTGGAGGCAGAGGCGGGTGCGGGAGGTGCGGGGTAGGTGGGAGGCGGTGGATGCAGAGAAACGCCGGCGAGGGGCTCTCGGACGCGCGCTCGCCTCTCGCACACCCAGCCAGGACCGTCTTCCCCTTGGCAAAATCTCAGCGCCTTTATAGGAGCCGCAGTGACCCTCCTAATTGGTTATTAATGACCCCCTGACGTCGGAGGACAGACTTGTTGTACCCGGCCTGGCTCTGAGGAGCCTTCGCTGCGAGAGCGCGAGGGGCGGGGGCTCGAGGACTGCTCCGAACTGTTCCCCTCCGCATCTCCCTCCCCTCCCGGTCCTGCTCCCCCTCCTCTTCCTCCTCCTCTCCCCGTGGGAAGCGCCAGGCCGGGAGGGAGGCTCAGCCCGCAGGGAGTAGAGGAGGGGTCGGAGCAGGGGAGGGGCGCGGCGAGGCTCTCAGGGACTCCAGGGACTGGACAGGACTGGAGGGGACACATGGCCTCGGCCCCGTGGGCCCAGCGGTCACCTCCTGTCCAGGCAAGATCCCTGCTCGCCATCCCGCCCCGGCCGTCACCTTCCCTCCACTGCCTTCCCTCACGGCTCGGCCAGCACCGCGCTCCCCTCCCTGGTCGGGACCCGGGCTTCGCCTTTCTCCCACACCCCATTCTCTGCGGGGCTCCACGCCCCCGGCTGCAATAGTTGCCCAGCGGCCCGCAGCTCCTGCTCAGACCGCGCTAATCTGCGCAGACCGCGCTGCAGAAGCCGGAGTTTCGCTTTACACGGGCCGCGCCAACTGCCCTGCACGGTGCGCGCAGTCGGGTACAAAACATCTCCGACTTTGAGGGCTGCCGGGGCTGGGCCCCTGCTGCCGTCGGAGCTGGCCGGGTGTGAGATGGCTGTGTGGGCGGCCGGACTTCCTGCCCCAGGAGGGCTAGGTTGGGGGCTCTGGAGCGGCAGACCGAAATTCATACTGCCTGCCAGTTGCTTGCAAAAGGCTTTCCTGCAGGATACCATGAGTCCCAAAAGGGGTCCCTGGACTTGTCGTGGGTGGAAACTGCCGAGCCTCAGAGTGAACGCCCTCCGAAGCCTCCAGATGCGCGGCGACGGGTCGCGGTGCGGCTTCGCTGGCGACTCAGCCTCCGAGATACGTCCTGGGGAAGCCGGCTGCGTCCTCTCTCCTCCTTGCTCCTAGCTCTTTCTCATCGGCCACTCCACTTCTCCTTCCTCCCTTTCCCGCTCTGTCACTTCACCCCAGTAGTAGACTTTCTGGCCCGATGCTTACAAGACACTTCGGATCACCTCTCCTGAAACCGGAGTTACTGAGTCCAAACCAAGGTGGGAAAGCCACAACTTCTTGCAGGCTTGGCTGCCTCTGGGATTAACCACACGCCCGCCTCCGATCCCAGCCCCAGACACACCTGGTGATGCGGGACATTAGGAACATTCCCTCAACTGCCAAAGTCCTTGGCCCTCCCACCCCCACACTTGTGAAGTTCACTTAAGATACCGCAGAGGGAAGTGTTCTGCACCTTCCCAGCTAGTTTGGGCTCATAGATTAGGTCTCAATTGGACATTGCCAACAACTCAGAACTTCCTTGAAGTTCCCGAACTTGGTTGGAGGAACGGTGACCTGTACTCACACAAGCCAGACTCTGTCTCAATACCCTTTGGAAAAAAAAAAAAAAAAAAAACCCGCTGGGCCGTTGCTAAATCTGCCTCAACCTGGCAGCCATGGATCCCAGGCCCAGGCACTCCAGTTTTGGCCAGTGGTCTCTAACATTCCGGTCCTGCCTGGGAACATTGAGAAGGGAAGGCACCCAGAGAGTCTTCAGACCCTGCACCCAGATCCACCGTAGCCTGGCGCCCAGGGCAGGCACCGCAGAAAGCAGAACCATCGGGCACCGCGCCAGCAGAGGGCAGCCCTGCGGAGGAGCAAGCACAACCGGCAAGGTAGGGTCCCAGAACCTCCACTCCCTTCCGGATGCCGCCAGCAGGACTCGCTAGCTCACTCCTGAGGGCTCAAATCTGAAGGGGCGATTAGAATCCAATGGTTTATGGCAAGAAGACCTGACTGGCGCCTGGGCCTTGGCTTCTACTAGACTAAATGGAGAGGAGAATGTGCCAGGGTAGAGGAAAGGAGACTACGTCGGGGAGCAGTGCTGGCAAACGCGCTCTCGGCTCCCAAGGCCGGAAATCTACTTCATGGCTGGCGAGAACGGATATGCGTTCTACTCTCTAGGCCTCAGTGTTCCTGTCTGTGCAATGGTTTGGGTCGTACTTTGTGGACTGAGGTTTCTTCCTACCTAGCTTCTCTTTGGGTCAGGTCAATCCCCCCTCCCCCAAATCCTGAGGATTTTGACATTCCCACGACGCTCCCCACTGAGAAAAGCCCTCAGGTCTGTGCGTCCTTCCATTCCGGAGCGCAGTATTTGGGTCCCAGATCCCAGCTTGAGGACAGAAGATGCAAGGGAGTGGCCAGGGAGTCCCATTCCCTTGCTCTGCTCAGAATCAGCAAACCTGGCAGGGAGGGAGGGCCAGAAGCAAAGGTCAGAACAACCTTCCAGCAGGCATGCCCGCAGATCTGGGGCGTCTCCAGGGCGCTTTCGCATTTTGAGTTTCTGGCCTAGCAGTACCTTCTCCCGGGCGCGCCCCTAGGAAAGGGAGCTCCTAGCCTCGGGGCCCATTGGGATTGGGGGGCAAGGCCCCTGAGTTCGCTTCGCGTGGTGATGTGGAGGGGAAACATCACATGTTCCAGTGGTTCCAGCGGATGAACCGCGTCGTTTACTTCAGGGCCTAGGCAGTGTGCGCCCGCGCCGAAGACCCCTCCCTTGGACCGGCCGGCCGGAGCTGGCAGGCGCCCCCCCACCCTCGCGCCCACGGGCCGCCGCTCCGCGATCTCTTTAATATTCATGGGCGTTAATAGAGAAGCCCCCAGTATATCGGTCCATTGTGGGCGGCTCGTAGGGCTTGAATAGGCCTCGGCCCCCTTTCTTCAGCCCGGCTTCCCGAGGGGCCGGGCCAGGAGTGAATGGCCCCGCTTCCCGCTCCGCGCCCCCTCCCCCTTTCAGGGAGAACATCTTTATCCCCGCCGCCGCCGCCACTGCTGCCGCCCGGGCCCCCGGTCCCGGCTCCGAGCGGAACGAATCAATCGGCCGCGGCTCTTCGGAGGTCATCCTCACAGCCCGGTTCCCCTTCCCCCCTAGCCCACGGGAGTAGGAGAGAGGGAGGCAGAGGCAGGCCGACAGACCCAGGGACTGGGGGACACTCGGGAGCCGGTGTGGAAGAGAAGAGCAGGGGCGACCAAAATGGATAGCGGGGGGCCGGAGTGCGCGAGGAGGGGCTGGGGCCCTGCGGCCGCCCGGCGCCTGCTAATTTCTACTTGTTGCCTTGCGCAGGGCGGAGCGCCGAGGGGACCCGCCGGTGGTCCTCGTTCAGTGATGCGTCCTGCCTCCGGTAGAGGCCCCAGCGCGCACCCATTCAGGCCCCGCTTTGCACCCACGAGACACAGAGCGCTGGGAGCAGCCCGAGGCTCCCAGTCTCGGCAGATCAGCCGGCGGGGCACTTTCGTTCTCGTCGGTGCGTCGCGACGGTCCTCTCAGGCCCGGACACGCACTTCAGTGGGACGTCTGGAGCGGAGGCCAGGTTCCCGGCTCCTGCGCCCGCTCTCCGCGGCTGGGCCCGGGTGCCTGGGGGCGCGAGTTGATCAGGCGGGGCCAAAGCGCACGGATCCCCGCCCCTACCGCCCCGCCGGCCTGGGGAGGCGCAGAAAGAAGCCCATTGTCCGCGGAGAAATACATTTTTGGGGGCTGAGTGAAAGCCCCTTTCTTTTGAACTTTAGAAGAAAGTCTCCGGCCCTCGCCCCTCGGAGGGAGAGATTTGTCTCCTCCCTCCCGGGGGCTCCGCTCGCCTCCTCCTCCCGAAACATCTGCCGGGCGAAAATCCACCCTGGAGGGCAGATCTCTCTGGCTTTAAGCCCTGCGAACTCATTAAAAAGATATTAGCGACGGGGGCAGGTCCCGCGCAGGTATCGATCGACCGGAATGAGCCCGAGGAAAAAAGGCGAAGAATGTGGCCGCGCCCGGAACCCCCACCCGGGTCCCCAGCCCCCTGCGCCCCAACCCTGCGGCGGGAGTGGGGCCCCCGCGCCCCCCTGCGTCGTCCGCGCGTCCCTCCTCATTTGGTGGCTTCTCTATAGCCCCTCCCGCGACTCGGTCCTTGCTTGCGCGGGTTTCCGTCTGCTCCCTGCGCTCCGGGTGCGCTCGCTGCCGTCGCGCTGTCCCTACCTCTTGTCCCCCGCCCCCCATCCTACCCCGTCTCCACCTCTCCTCCCTTCCTCCGCAATGTCCTCTTTCGCCTGCGCTCTGAGACCCTCTCCCGCTTTCTCACACACTCTCAGCTTCCTCCTCCCACGTCTCTCTCTCGACGAGTCTCAGTCTTTCTCTTCTCCATTCCCGCGGTGGCCCGGGAAATTCTCTCCTTGCTTGGGGCCCATGTGTCCGGTCCCACCCATCCCGGGTTCCCGTAGGACGGTGCTGGGCTCCAGGGCGCCCCCTGCGGTGCGGACAAAGGCGCGACCCGCTGCCCATGTGGTGTGGGACCTCGGGCAGCTGGACCAACTTCAATAGACGTGACTTGGGACCAGCCCAGCCTGCTGCCGGGCAGAGTAGCGGACGTGAAGCGGTGAATAGGGACAGCGGTCTCCCCTCCCCCGCAGCCTCACTCCTACCCTATCTAATTAGCCTCGGAGGCCTATGGCGAGACAAAGGCGCGCCCCGGGGCTCCCACGTCGAGCCTGACGAACTCTGAGCTGGCGCCCGAGCCCGCAGGTGACTGGTACGCGAGTCTCCCTGGGCGTCCAGGGCGGGTGGCTTTTCCCCTGTGCCTCTCAAAACAACGCCCCTCGCCACCATCGCCCATGCCCCATCCCCCAGGCCAGCGGATGCCAGCGCTAAGGCCCTGGCCCGACCAAGGCAAGAGGCGCTGGGTCAAGCTTGGACGTCAGGAGAGGCGAGAGGCAGAGGGGGCGGAGGAGGAGAGAGACTTGTGTAAAGAGAGGCCAGTGTGAAAAGATCAGATACAGTCAAAACATGAGAAGTGGAGACAGAAAGATGGATGAAGGGAGCTGAGGCGGGGGATTGCAGAAGAGCCCCGAGATCTGGGAGACTGAGGGGGTAGAGAGGGAGGACTGAGGGCATCAGACACACAGGCCTCCCCAACATCTCCCCAGCTCTCACGGCTCCGTCTGCGCAGCTGCCTGCTGCTCCTGTGAGTCTCAGGGTGGCCAGAAGGAGCCATCTCCCACCATCATATCCCTTCCTCCACCAGAGCCCCTTCCCACCCCACCAGCCACCTTGCTTTCCTCAGCCACCTCCTGGGCCCTCAAGGCTTCCTGCCTCCTGGTCCTCATGCCAGTCCTCCTCCTGCCTGGAGCTTCCTCTCTGACGTTGTCTGGGAGCAGAGGAGTCTAGAGCTGTCAGGGTGCACTTACTGCATCTGGATCTTCTCTTACCTCACCTGGAATCCTGGAGGCTTCTGGTCATTCCTTTCTTCTATAAATACTTACTGAGGACCTAATGTGTGCCACACCCTGTACAGGACCCTGGGGCACCATGGTGACCAGGGCAGACCCAGTCCTTGGTCTGTCTACCCAGCTTCTGCCAGGGTGCACCCTGGTGGGCCAGAGGTGGTGGTAACTTGTTTTACACCACCTGACCCTTGGTCTCCTGGGCAACTATGAGGGCCTGGACATAATGGATGCTCTGCCAGTGACAGACAGCTCTCTGGAGGACTCCTGTCCCTGTGTCTTCCTCTTTATCTGCAGAGTGAGAATAAGGACCTGCCCTGCAGTGAAGCTTGCTATGAGCTGAGCTGCGCAGAGGACACTGAGGTGACACTGAGGCTGCTATTGCTATTATTTTCCCTGTTCTGTGACCACTTGGCCCATGTGTATGGATCATCTGGGCCCATAAGAAAATGCCAAGAGCCCCAGAGATCTGCAGATGTGTATTGGAAACAAGGTACCCATTCTCCTCTCTGAGCTTTAGTCTCCTTATCTGCAAAATGGGGTTAGCAATAGAACCTCCACTGGGAGGGCTGTTGTGAGGGACCGAGGACACAGCATGGAAAGCTCATAGGACTGTCATCCCAGGCTGAGGCAGGAAGACAGCAGATTTCAAGCCAGCTTGCACAACTTAGGGAGAACTTGTCTCAAAATAAAAAGGGCTAGGGTGCAGCTGTGGTAGAGCACCCTGGGCCCAATCCCCAGTACAAAAAAGTGAAGGAAGAGGGGAAACCAAAACCAGCACCAACAACACATGCAGTTTTGGGAACTAGGAAGGTACAATGGTATACACCAAATATTGCTGGGGTCCCTCCTCAAGGCTGAGAGCGCCTCTAGACCTAGGGGCTTGTCCTGGTCCCCAGTGGTCCCCAGAGCCAGTACCAGGGGTACACATTGGTGAGTGCATGATGCGGGGGGGCCATGGACCCCGGGTGGCAGGAGCAGGTTCCAGGACAGTGAGGCCTCCAGTCTTGCCGGCCTGTTCTGGAAGGCATGTGAGGTCTCTGACCCAGGGAGGAGAGTCCACACTCTTGGAAAATGCAGGCCAGGGCAGCCCAGATCCTCAGAGCCCTGGTCACAGCCAGGGTAAGGGGGAAGATCTGAGGCCCTGGCAAAAACGCCCCAGGGGATAGGTGCAGGAGCCAGAGCGAGAGGAGCCCACTGCAGTGTCCTCCCAAGGACCTTGGCTTCTCCCCCTCTACAACCAGGGCCTCAGACTTTCCCAAACCTCTACCTCATGCCTCACCCCCACCTACAACATGGAACCTCTCCCCAGAGCACCGTTACCATCCTTACCACCCCAGTGCTAGGACTGGCCCAAGCATGGAGGGTCTCGGGTTCTGCTCTCTGAGACCTCTGTTTCCGTCCTGTGTTAAGCACTGGGTGATGCACATGCTCAAGAGGCTGCAGACAGCTCCAAGCAACTCTGAGGTAGATTCCACGGTCACCGGTTTAAAGAGGAGGAAACAGGTTCAGCCAGGGTAATGAATGTCCTCGAAGCCTGTGCCCTCCTCGGGCCTCACCAGCTCTCTACAGCCCAGAGAACAAAACTCCTCAGGTGGCCTCTTCACATCACAGTGCCCCACGCGAGTCCCGCGCTCTCAACTATTGATGTGTCAAGGGCTGGGGTGTGGCTCCATGGTAGAGCACTTGCCTAGAGTGTGCAAGGCCCTGGGTTCCATCTCCAGCATCTCAAAAAGAAAAGAAAAGAAAAGAAAAAGAAAGGGTGCAATCCCGTCTGGATGAAGACTTGTATTTACTAACTGGTTGCAAGGCTGGCTTGAACCAAGAGCTTTGTGCACACACTCTGCCACCTGAGATTTTAAATTGTAGAATGAATTTTCTGCCTTTACTCCCTCCCAACTCTCCCCTCCTCTCTGTCTGGATCCATACCCTGACCATCAGGATGACAAACTTCTGTAAAGACCAGTTAAATTACTTGCAGTTGCAATGAAAGGGATATTTACTGTTCCAAATATCCAGCAAATTACAGTTGTATTTATTTCAGAAACTTCTGAGTACTCTAGAATCTCTGTCTTGTCCATCCATCCTCCCTCCCTCCCTCCCTCCCTTCCTTCCTTCCTTCTTTCTCTCACTGCTCTACCACTGAGCTATACATACCCAGCTCTTTTCTCATTTTTTTTTGTTTTGAGACAGGGTCTCATTAAGACCCTGCTGGGGCTGGCCTTGAACTTGGATCCTCCAGACCTGACACCTGAGGAGCTGGGATTACAGTGTGCCACCATGCCCAGCTCATTTTTAAATCTTTGTCATGGAAATAGTCATGCATACCCAATGTCATGTCGGGCTGGATCTGGCATTTGGGGCCCCAGGCCAGGGCAAGGCATTAGTTTAGCCCCAGCAGCTTCCAGTTCCTGGAGATGCTCGGGAAAGGTGACCCAGTTCAGCCAGCACCTACTGGGGACTTGCACTGTGCTGGTCCTCTTGCATGACAAGAGGCCAAAGAACACTGAATGGTTAGGTGTGTGACATGTTGACGTTGCCAAAGCAAGTGGACACATGTCACATCCAGGCCATGAGGAGGAATGCTCGCCTGGGGCCTAGAATCCTCCGTGGATTCTAAGTTTCGAGAAGAGTCTTTCATCTTTGAACCAAATGTCCTCTGGTGTTCCTCAACGCTCTCCAGGGGTACCTAGAGCCACCTGCCCACTGTGCTCAGCTGTGTCCCACCACAGAGGCCCTTTCACGTCCCGGCAGGCCGGGGGAGGAAGAGGGTGCCAAGCCTGTTGAACAGCGAACTGCTTCCTGCAGGAACCACATCAGGACAGCGCTGGCATTGGGTACTAGCTCTGACACGGAAGGGACAGAGGTCATCACTCAAGTCCTTGCCAAAGAGAAAAAAAGCAGACTTTTCTTGAGCCCATCAGAGAAACAAGATTGCAGGAAACCAGGGCCTGGAAGGCAGGCAGGAGATCCTAGAGAGTCCAGCCCAGAGCTGGGGTTGTCAGAGCCGCAGGCTGTGGGACGCCTCAAAGGCACGTCTTTCAACCACTTCCAGAGGCTGAGTGTGGACTGGTATCTGAGTAACAAAGTCCTGGGCCTCCAGAAGAGGCTCCACTTCCACCCCTTTCCCTGCGGGAGCCCCACCAGGTCCCCTCAGAGAAAGGCCCGCAGGCTCTGCAGGGTCACGGGAGGGAAGAACCTCACCACACACCAGAGGAGACCAGGGAAGGGCCCTGCCCCTGCAGGGATGCTGGGAAGGTCATGGTCCAGGCCCTGGCCCAGGAAAAGACTGACACTCCCCACCTCTACACACCATCCGGCTGCAGTGTCGTCCCAGAGTGGGGGACAGCCAGAAGAGCTCCAAATGGGCTCTCTGAGGAGGAGGACGTGGGCATGTCATGAGGCAGTGAAACCAAGGACAGGAGAGAACTGGAAGCCTCTGGCACCCAGAGCCACAGCAAACAGGAAACGCGGCTGCTCCCAGGGCTGTGAGGTCCCACTGTGCCACTTGACCTTGTCCCCATCACCTGACACCACAGGTCTCAGGTCTAGTTTTTAGCCAAAAACTGCAAGGGATGCCAAAAGGCAAGAAAAACAACCTGGAGAGACAACCCAGGATGGGAAGCAGAAGACATGACAGGCTGGAGTTATCCGCGGTATTTCAATAATGAAATAATGATGGGGAACTGGAAATAATGATGGTGGCTACACTAAGGGCTGGGATAGGAAGAGCAAGCGCAGGCAGGAGCAGACAGGCCATGTGAGCAGGGACGTGGGCACTCTCAGAGAGAATTAAAGCAAACGCTGGACATCAGAAACATCGGATCAGAGGTGAAGGATTCTGGGCGGCCCATCAGGAGACAGGACCTTGTGGAGGGAAGAATCAGTGGCTTGAAGGTAGTCCAGGAGAAACTTCCTGAATGGAAAGGAAAAGAGAAAATGAATGAAAGAAACAGAGCAGGACATTCAAAAACGATAGGATGCCTTCAGAGGGGGTAGCACGTGCAGAGCTGGGATATCAGAAGGAGACGGAGCCCAGGTGAAGATGTTGAGAACTTTCAGAAACTAATGGCAGACAGCAAAGCCCAGATCCAGGGAGTTGAGGGAACACCACACAGAGCAATTGCAAAAACAGGAAAATGAAAGCAAGGAAACACCTACCACACACACACACACACACGCACGCACGCACACACACACTCACCCAGTGCAACACCTTCTAATGGCCCCAAACCAAAAAAAGATTCAAGAGGCGTTTAGATAGCAGTAGATATTTAAGTTCACACTTAGAGCTATCACTGGCTGTAGTCCACCACCATTGGAGACAATGAAGTTGTTTTGTTGGTGATTTAAAACAAAGGGGTTTTGGATGACCTCGTCCCATGAGCCTTGTTATCCAAGTGATTCCTGAGAGGGTTGCCCAGTTGCCAACAGCAGGTTTTGAACTGTTCAACTTGTCGTCTTGGGTACTCTTCTTTTTGGTACTGGTGGCTGAACCTAGGGGTGTGTTCCTACTGAATTGCATTTCTACCTCTTCTTATTTTATTTTTCTGGTACTGGGGATTGAACCCAGGGTGCTTTACCACTGAGCCACATCCCCATCCCTTTTTATGTTTGATCTTGAGACAGGGCCTCACTAAGTTACTGGGACTGGCCTGGAACTTGTGATCCTCCTGCCTCAGCTTCCCGAGTTCTTGGGATTTCAAGGATGAGCCACTGCACCTGGTTTGGATACTCTTTAATAAAAGGGATTCTAAAGATTCAACTGTCTAGGAAGAACCTTTTGTATCTAAGTTGAATTTCTAACTAACCACTGCTAGATGTACACAGGGCCCCTCTCCCCACCCAGCTCTGTGGTGGGGAGAGCCCCGTCTGTGCCCCAGAGCTGAGCACGGAGCCTGGAAGACAACCGGTGCTCCAGTGTCGGGGGTTGAGCTGCAGGGCCCACAGCCATGGTGGGTGCTCTACTTGCTGGAGGCTTGCCTGGCGTCTAACTGAGCATGGAACTCGGTCATTGACTTCTTTTTGGTGCAGTTTTGCCAGGGCAGATGTCCATGGGCCTGAATTTAAAGGCTGGTAGAGTGTCTGGACATTTCCTATAGGTAATGCCCTGCAAGGGACCAGTTAGCTCACAGCCCAGGCTGATTGGGTCAAAGTATGTATAAGCAACATCACAGACCAGTGATTCTCATGAACATACATGCAGCAACTCTAAACAAAAAAATAATAACAAATCAAGCCATGTATATAAAGAAAAAGGGATAGGTAATATATTATGACCACCATGAGGTTATTCTAGGAATGCAAGGCTGGCTTGACACTTGAAAACCAATTAATGTAATTCACTATATTAAAGCAAAAAAGGAGATGTATCACATGATGTTCTCTAGTTTTGTTTTTTTGTTTATTTTCAGTGCTGAGGTTGGAACCCAGGTCTCATGCATGCCAGGCAAGGGCTCTAGAACAGGGACACACTGCCAGTTGGTGTTCTCCACAGATGTAGAAAAGGCATTTGAGGGGCTGGGGTTGTGGCTCAGTGGTAGAGAGCTTGCCTAGCTTGTGTGAGGCACTGGGTTCAATTCTCAGCACTGCATATAAATACATAAAAGTCCATTGATAATTGAGGGATATTTAAACGAGAAAAAGCATTTGAAAACATCGATTTATGATGAAACTCTTGGCAAACTAAAAACAGAAGGGAACTTCCTTGTCTGATCAAAGTATATACAAGTAACAACTCATCAGGCATGATGAATGGTAAGCTAGGGTGAACATGCCCTCCGAGATTAGGAACAGGACCAGTGTTCTGACCTCTCTGCCTCCAACCAATGATGTCCTGAAGGTCTCCGCTGGAGCAGTCGGTCAACCAGAAGAAACAAAGGGCATAGGATGGGGAGGAAAAACTGACGCCATCATTGTTCATCAGTGACATGACTGTAAATGTAGAAAAGTCAGATTTATAAGTTATTAGGGCTGGGGATGTGGCTCAAGCGGTAGCGCGCTTGCCTGGCATGCGTGCGGCCCGGGTTCGATCCTCAGCACCATGTACAAAGATGTTGTGTCCGCCGAAAAACTAAAACTAAAAATAAATAAATAAATTCTCTCTCTCTCTCTCTCTCTCTAAAAAAAAAAAAAAAGTTATTAGAATTAATAAGTTGGGCTGGGGATATAGCTCAGTTGGTAGAGTGCTTCCCCTTGTATGCACAAGGCCCTGGGTTTGATCCCCAGCTCCAAAAAAAAAAAAAAAAAAAGAATTAATAAGTGGATGTTAGCAGGTCATTGGAATCAAAGGCAATGTGTAAAAGATAAATTGTGTTTCTAGCTGGGTGTGGTGGCACACACCTGTAATCCCAGTGGCTGGGGAGGCTGAGAGAAGAGGATCCTCGGGTTCAAAGCCAGCCTCAGCAACAGCAAGGCACTAAGCTACTCAGTGAGACCCTGTCTCTAACAAAGGGCTGGGGATGTGGCTCAGTGGTCAAGTGCTTCTGAGTTCAATCCCAGGTACAAAAGAATAGGAAAAAGAAAAATTGCATTTCTGGAACTAGCTGCCCAGGCTAGGGATTAAAAACTGAAATAAAAATACCATTTCTGGCCTGGGGTTGTGGCTCAGTGGTAGAACACTTGCCTAGCATGTGTGAGGCACTGGGTTCGATTCTCAGCACCACATATAAATAAATGAATAAAATAAAGGTCCATCAACATCTAAAAAACAAATAAATACCATTTCCAATAATAGTGGAACATGAAAAATCTAGGAATAAATGAAAATAAAGATGTATAAGACCTCTTTACCGAAAAGTACAAAAATTATAGAGACAAATCAAAGAAGTAAGTAAAAGAAGAGATCTCATATGTGCATGGATTGGAAAGCTCAATATTGGTTAAAAGTGTTGATTCTTTCCAAATAGATCCATAGATTCAATGCATTCCCAATCAAAATCCCTACAAGTTTTTAAAAATATTTTTTTAGTTATAGATGGACACAATACCTTTATTTATTTATTTAGTTTTATGTGGTGCCGGGGATAAAACCCAGGGCCTCGCATGTGCGAGGCGAACACTCTCCCATTGAGCCACAACCCCAGCCCTGCCCTGCAAGTTTTTAAAAATTTTAGTGGGGGGTGGAGATAGACAAACTAACCCTAAAATCTTATAGGGTAGAGGGTAGTCCAGGCAATCTTGTAAAAATTGGTAAAGTCAATTTGTATCTACTATAGAGTAATTAAAATGCCAGCCAGGTACAGTGTCACAGGCCTGTAATCCCCATGGTTTGGGAGGCTGAGGAGGATCTGGGGTTCAAAGCCAGCCTCATCAACTCAGCAAGACCCTGTCCTAAATAAAATATAAAAAGGGATGGGGATGTTGCTCAGTGGTTAAGTGCCCCTGGTTCAATCCCCAGTACCTAAAAAAAGAAAAAGAAAAATGAATAAATAAAATAAAATGCCATTAAATTGGCACAAGGACAGGCCAAATGGATCAAATGCAAGTGTAGCATACAATGTAGTTGAGGGTTTTTTCCCCCTGCTGCTGGGGATCATGGTCTTGCACATGTGGAGCACATACTCCACCACTGAGCTAAACACAAGTTGTTAAAAAAAATTTAGAATGTTTAAACATATTTAATAACTTATCTTTTTATTAATCATTGAGTCAAATATCTAACACAATTTGGAACCACTGGTGTTGTCTGATTTCAAGGAAGCGAAACTGACGTCAAGAGATGTGACCTATTTGTTGGGTGCAGTGGTGTACACCTGTATCCCAGTGACTTGAGGGGCTGAGGCAGGCAGATTGCAAGTTTGAGGCCAGCCTTAGCAGTATAGTGAGGCCCTAAGCAACTTAGCAAGACCATGTCTCAAAAATAAAAAATATGAAAGGACTGAACATGTAGCTCAATGATAGAGCTCCCCTGGGTTCAATCCCCACTACTGAAAGAAGAAGAAAAAAGGTGGGGGAAGTGGTCCATTCAAGTCACATAGAAAATTGGAAATTGGTTGTCCTGGTTGAGAACAAAAGCCAGCGCTCAGAGGAAGGGCGCTCGCCTAGCATGCGTGGGGCACTGGGTTGGATCCTCAGCACCACATGAAAATAAAATAAAGGTATTGTGTCCACCTACAACTAAAAAATAAAATGTTAAAAAAAATATATATATACACACACACACATATATATATATATATATATATATATATATATATATATATATATATTTAGGGACTAGGGCTATAGCTCAGTGATGGAGCGCTCGCCTTGCACATATGAAGCACTGGGTTCGATCATCAGCACCAGATAAAAATAAGTAAATAAAAATACTGATTCCACCTACAACTAAAAATATTAAAATATATATAGGTATATATATAAATAAAATAGAATATATATATATATATATATATATATATATATATATATATATAGAGAGAGAGAGAGAGAGAGAGAGAGGCAGGTGACCTGTGAGGTGACAGCCATGCTGAGAGCGGTCTTTATCGTCCTCTTCCTCCTAGACACATGGCCGCAGCCTCCAGTGCCTGACAGTGCCCAGTGGATAGAAGGTGCGGGGATTTCTGAGGCTTGCTGGGAACTTGTCGGAAGGGCTGGTGGTGAGTGACAGCTGGGTGTTGGAGGTCCCAGGCCCCTGGTGAGAAGGGGGCCTAGGCCCCTGCTTCTGGGGGAAGTCAAGATTGGAGGCTGATGGAAGGTGACCTGAAGGGTCTCAGCCTCATTTTCCGTGTGCTTGAAGAAGGAGTTCCTTGATATCATCTGTGAGCCGGGACTCAGCCTCCTGGATCCATCGACCGTTGGCTGCAATTGTCCACACATCTGTCACACACCAGGTATGTGGGCGCGCTGGCTTCTTTCTCATAGCTTGCTCCCTGGAGGGCTGCTCTTTCCCAAGGGTTTTGCCGATGTAACTGGGGGATCATGAGCCAGGCCTTGGACCATGGTTTCCTGGGGTGGTGCAGGAGAGCCCAGTGGGTCAGTGCTGAGGCTGACATTTATTTTCAGAGTTACAGTTTGCCCCTGATGCTCAAATGGAGCAGAAAAGCCACCTCAGCGTGGGTGCAGTGGTGCACACCTGTAATCCTAGCAGCTCAGGAGGCTTGAGGCCAGCCTGGGCAACTTAGCAAGACCCTGTCTCAAAATAGAGTTTCGGGATATAACTTACTGGTGAAGTGCCCCAGGTTCAAATACCAATACTGTGAAGGAAAAAAAAAAAAAGGACCTTCATCAGCCAGCTTCTCACCTCTAAAAATCTGGGTGGAATCAGCAGCAGGGCACCTTCGCTCTTGGGGAAGTCTTTGTCCACTTTCTGTTATTGTAACAGAATCCCTAGGCTGGGTCAGTTACAAAGAGATTTATTCTGGAGCCTGGGAAGTCCAGGGGCATGGCCCTGGCCACTGCTGAGGGCCTCATGGCCAAAGGGCAAGTGTGGGAGGAACAAAACAGGGGCTGCCTCACCTACTGTGGCCTCTCATTAACATGGCGCCCGCAGAAGATGGTTTTCATCAGCAGTCTGCTGTCCTGGAAGGCTAAAGTGCTTGAAATGTACCAAGTTCAGCAATTGTGTTCCCGCAAGAGCGGCTTGTCTCTTAATGACCTCAGAAAGGCCTTACCTTCCCAACACCACCACCAGGCAGCCACACTTCCATGAGTTTCAGAGGGGACACACTGTATTCAAATCACAGCAGGGAGATGTGGGGTCGACCCTGTGAGCCAGATTGGCAGGCAGAGCAGTCTTGTTCAGCCTGGCTGGGAACGGACTGCAGAAGTGACTTGAATACTGGCCGAGGGTTAGGGTATCTCTCATGTGTGGAAGCTAGAGAGGAAAAAGGAAAAGGAAGGTGGGGGCTTTCATGAAAACCAGGGGAAAGGAGGAGGAAAGGTAAAGGAGAAGTATGAGGAGTGATACTGGCCAGGTTAAATTTTATACTGTGTGCATGCACGGACATTGAACAACAAATCCTACCATTGTGCACAACTGCACTGCACCAATTAAAACACGTGGAGAAAAGTTTTAGTGAGTAGGTGAGTTTGCAAATGTGCAACTGAAAATAACTGTTACACATTTCCAGGGCCCAGCCCAGGGCTGCTGTTCATCCCCTCTAGGACGGCTCCCCCTCACAGCAACTGCCTCACTTGGTGGCAACTGCAAGAGGCTGTGAGCTGCTGTTGGTGCAGCCATGCTCCCCACCGAGGCCCCAGAAGAAGTGTGGATGGGCTTCAGCACAGAACTGCCACCACCCCCAAGCTCGAGTGAATAGGGCGGGTCCCTGAGCCTCTGGACTCTTAAGCCCTCATCTGTGAAATGGGGAGAACAGTCCTGTCTAGCTCTCCAGGTGCAGATCCACCATCAAAGCAGATGCCTGGAAAGGGCCAGGACTCCCTTGGAGCTGTTAGAGCGAGGCCCTGGAGACAAAGCACAGCGAAGGTGACTGTTGTTTCAAGCATGTTGAGGGCTGTCTTTACTTCCTCTTCTCCGCACACAAGATGTGGACCCAGGGCCAGCAGACCCCTGCGGAATTGCCAAGCCACTTTCGGGCCATTAATCTCTAAGAGTCTATCAGGACCATTTGCATTAGCCCATCTTCAAAGACCCCAGCTGGGCCCCAGTGGACCACGAGTGGGGCTTGGAAAAGAGTGGGGCCCTAGCCAGCTGGAAGCTGGGGCTCCAGGGTATCCAACGCCTTCTTGGGTCTGGCATGGCAATCATCTGTGTCCCTGGTCAATCCTGCTGTGGGGGTTACAGAACATCTCAGATGGTCACCAGTTGTGAAGGACACTGTCAAGACAGTGCCTCCTACCAGATGAGAGGCCACGGGTGTTGATGGAGGCATGTTGGTTAGCCAGAGCTCCCCACCCCCAGCTTCTGGGTGGGCTGGGGTCAGCTCAGCAGGGCCCTCAGTGCATGCTGAACTTGGCGCCTGGTAGAGACCAAGTGCATGTGAGGTGGAGGGCGGGGGTGGGGCCAGCCTTCTGAAGACAGACTGGGCACCCGCCCGCCCCGCCCCTGCTGCCCCAAACGCAGGCTGCCCTTTCAGTGATGACCATGCAGCTTTCTTAATGGAACACAATCGCTGAACTTGGTACATTTCAAGCACTTTAGCCTTCCAGGACAGCAGACTGCTGATGAAAACCATCTTCTGCGGGCGGGCGCCATGTTAATGAGAGACCAAATTTCATACGCTTGCAAACTTTCCCCCTTGCCTCCTGCTGTACCTCCCCCTCCCCCCAATAAAAGATTGCATCAGAGAGAAAGGGAGAGAGATTTCCATAATTTATAGTATGGGCATTTCACTGGGGACAAGCGCTAATCTGTACTTACCGATACATTTAAGAAAATGCATCCTCCCGCAAGCCTGCACCATTTACGACTCTTGGCACAAACCGCAATGCTCAGTCTTCAATTAAGGGACACCTTAGGGTTCATTATCACACAATCGCTCCCTGTGAACCATGCCAAATGCTGTTTTGGCACAGAGCTTGGAAGATGAATTAGAAGGAAGTCCTGTCTGTAATGCCCTCTCCCATTCCCATTACCGCCATCAGCGTTTATACCCTTTCCCTCGGCCCTCCCCCTCTCCAAGTGGCTTTTACTATTCAATTTCTCAACGTCAAACTCGATTCTCTAGAGGTGTAGTTAAAGATGCCACATCTCCTTTTTGTCTTCCGGCTCTCAACAGGCCTCAACATGGCCCAGATGGGCCGCTCTCCACCCCCTTTTGGGCTAAAGGAACCACAGATGTGTCTTCATCTTCCTCTTAGTGTCGGTTGGAGACAAGGGACAGGAACTGGACACACACACGTATGCACATGAGCCATAGGGGGCTTCTGAGCAGGCCTGGGATCTAAACCCCGATGGGGCTTGGCGTAAAAGCTGAAGGCTGAGGCAGAGTGGCTCACGCTCCAGACAACTGGGCTCAGCCTGTCAGCAGGAAGGACGGAAAGCGAGAACCCCAAGCCCACCTCAACTCCACTACACCCAAGGTCCAGCCCGCAGGACCCTTGTGGTTTAACCCCCTGGGTGAGAACACGGGCCTTTTTGTTTTCTTAATGAGAACAACAGAAGAAACCAGCACATCTGCTGGCCCTTCCCAGCTCTCCCCAGACCCACAGAGCTGCAGGTGAGTGCTGGGGACAGGAGAGAGGTGGCAGCAACAGCCAGAGACATGGCCCTGGGCTTCCAGGGAGTGTCAGGGTGGGGTGGGGGCTGGAGGGGTGAAAAAGGAGGGGCACTGCCTCTCTCGTAGGACAGCATGCTGATCTGGCTCCTTCCCTCAACGAACTTTCCAGTTCTACTCAGGACAAGGTGCCTCTGCTCCAGGGAACTCCACTTATGACTTCTGGGCGTCATGCCATTAAGATGCTTAGATGTCACAGGAAAGTGGGCTGGCCTAAACCAAGGCTCTCAAGTTGGACCATTGTATCACACAAAGCCATTAAAAGAAAATAAGCTAGACGTCTAGGCTGTGCACCAACGCAGTCGGGCTGCTGCAGAGCTAGATGACGACCAGCAAGATCTGCAAGAACCTTCTTTCCATGTCAGTAGAGGCGGGCAGGGGCAGAGGGAGGAATGAGCAGGGAGCAAGCAGACTAAAAATACTCCACCCACAAGATGTCTTGTGGAAATTTTATTATATAGAGTGTAAAATGAATTGTCAGTCAAATACAAAGAACACCTTTTTAAACAACATGCATAACATTTTCCAATTGCCTTTTTTAATAGTTAGACATTTCAAGCATTTAAGGAAAACAAGGAGAAAACCCCAGAAACTGTAACTTCAGTACATTTCAAACGGAATGTCCCTTAGGTCAATTAAAAATGCGAGAAAAAATAGCTTTAATTCCGTATTTTTTTCCTTTAAAAATACATGTTATCTGTACAAGATACACTACAGTAAACATTGGAAATCATATTATCCCTTTTATTAAATCAAAATTATTTAATTCATACTGTGGTTAATACTAGATTTACTTATTCATCTAGTTAATTTGACAAATATTAAGAAAATATTTAAAAGAAAAAAGCAAAAAAACACCTTGGAATTAAAAAATAGTTACTACATTTTTATACGGTTTAATGTTCCACAGTGTTTGTTAAAAGTTATATTGAATTTCTTTTTAATATTAAAAATAACAGTATTTATATTTCTGAAAGAATAGAGAAAGGTTTTTGTTTTGTTTTTTAAAACCAGCTTGGAGGTCTCAGATACACCATTGCAACCAGTAATGGAGACACGAAAAACAAAATGTATGGTAACACACAAACACACTTTTATATTACCCTTTAGAACTCTAGGAATTATACAAACCCTACAAAATGCCCCTCCCAAACCCTGTTGGACAGCAATACAATTATCTGTCTCATTTCAGAATTCACATAATTAATTACAATACATAATAGTTCAGTTTTTTAAAAAATGCAATAAAACCAGACAGCCAAAATACAAGAAATTAGAAGTAAAACATTTAATGAATTTACACATTTAAGAATATTTAAATACTGTTTAAAAAATTTTTTAAAAGAATTTGTTACATACCACCTAAGACTTCCAAGCCACTTTCTGTTGCAACAGAAAAAACTGTAAATAAAAAGACACGAAAACAAAACAACAAACAAAACAATATCATGTTGAAATGTCACTGCTCCGAGGCACATTCTGGCACCTGAATTTGCAGGTATTGCTCCAAAAAGAATCCCAGAGCTTACACATTTGAAATAACAAACAAGAATAATGAAACAAAAATTATCAGCAATTTTTAGTAACTAATTTTCCCGATTTTTAGAAAAATTCTGTTAATCTAAATATAGTGTTTCACAGAACAAAACAAAGGTTCTTCATCAAAAGTCTGCAAATCTAAAAACCTCTGTGACAAACAGGTTTTCTTTCACACTGATTTCGAGGGGAAGGGCCAGCTGTGTGACTCGGCTCTACTGCTCCTGTGGGAGGAAGGAGAGGAGGTGTCAGGCCCATGGCAGCTTCTCCAGTCCCGAGTCAGCAGCAGGCGACAGGTGCCCATGCACCAATGCAAACCCGAGAAACCTCTTTGGGGGGAGGTCTGGAGCTTCTCTTCTGCTGGGGACATTGGGCAGGATGCAGAAGAGTGCTACTCTTCCTGGGCCACTACCAGCCCTGACACCTGCTTTCTCCAAGACACAGCCAACTGGGCAGTGGGATGCCACGGCTGGAGGAGCCGGCACACTGTCCATGGGACCTGACTGACATCAGGTGACCTGAAATATGCCCCGTGGGAGCACCTGGCCCTCTTCCCCACTTTAAGGAGAAATCCGTCTTGGCCCTGACTAGGCAGAGCCCTCCAGGCTCCTGGGCATAAAGGCGGGAGCTGGCACTGTGCCTGCCTGAGGAGCCCACACAGGGTCAGAGGCAGGCTGGCATGGCGGTTGCTGTGTTCTCAGGAGGTCCCTGGGCCAAGGGGACTGCTCCCCCACAGTCTACTGCACTCACCCTGACATCAGACAAACATTGAGGAGTGGGAGACAGGGGTCAGGGAGGTGTGGGAAGTGTCACAGCATTGGGGACCATCTACAGACCTGGCTGTGGGCCTGAGCCTGCCCTAACGTCTGCCCGTAGAAAGCGACCTGCTGTCTGTAATACTCCGCCCAGGCCATTGTGTAGTCTGGTGGGGAGCTGGCCTGAGGAGCAGCGCTGGCAGCGTGACCTGGGCGACAAGGGAGGAAAAACGGGTTAGGGGAATGGGAGCGTTGGGGGCAGGTCCCTTCCCTGGGGCCCAGGCACCTGCTCTCCCTTCTGGAGGGCACGGGGAGGCTGGGCGAAGTAGTCTTCTATTGCTGGGTCCCACACCCCAGGCGAAGACAGCCAACTGCTCTACAGAAGCAAAGCCCTGCGTACGCCTGCCTCTCAGCAGCTCCTAATGCCAAAGGCAGAAAGAGTGGCTGCGGGGACTGGGGGTGGATGGAAAGCCTGGCGTGATTTCTGCAGGGAACATCCGAATCCCTCACAGCTTGACGTACATAACCCATGCGTCTAGGGTGGGTTCAGGTCATGGAAGAAAGGGCACCAGAACTGCTAGCAGGTCCCCTGCTGATGAGGGTCACCTTGGCACCCCCACCCTGGCCCCAGAAGGGGTATGGACCCGGTGATAATATGGCCGCTAGGGTTCCCAAAACAGGTGTTTGACAGCCTCTGACCCAAATTGGGTCAGCCAGCAAGTTCCACCCTGAAGATGCCAGTCACAGAAAAGCCCTGCAGGCCATACCCCATGCTCTGGTCAGGGAGTCGGGAAATGCGCTCGGGCTTGGTGCTGATGTGAAGTCCTGAACCAGGGCTTTTGCTGCTATGTACTCCCTCCCCCTTTAATTTAATTTAAAAAAAATATATATATATATTTTGGGGGGCTGGGTTGTGGTTCAGTGGTAAAGTGCTCGCCTAGCATATGCTAGGCCCTGGGTTCGATCCTCAGCAACACATAAATAAAATATTATGTCCGACTACAACTAAAAAATAAATATTAAAAAAAAATTTAGTTGTAGATGGACACAATACCTTTACTTATTTATTTTTTATATGATGCTAGGGATTGAGCCCAGTGCCTCACTGTGCTAGGCAAGCGCAGTACCCACTGAGCTCCAGCCCCAGCCGCCCTCCCCCTCTTCTGAAGACTAGTTTAGTTTCTGGTACAGGTAAGAAAAAAGACTTATACAGCAAGAAAACAACCGGGCACCTAGTCCAGCTTAGGGTCCCTTCCCTGAATTCCACCATTTCTCTTCTCTTTAGCTATCCTGAAATGCCAAAAATGGGCATCAGTGAGACACACAGAACAGGATGCCTGGGTGGGAGGCAGCACTAATAGGAGCCTTTCAGCTCCACAGGGACCCAGCCAGGTCCAACAGGCAGTGGGTGACAAGGTGCGGGTACTGAGGTCCAGCTGTGGGGAAGGTGACAAAGCACAGACGACAGGCCCAGGAGCAGCTGGGCTGAGGCCGCGGGGTGGGCCTGTGCCCGAAGCCGCGGCACTTACTCTGCTTCTTGTAGTAGTCTTCCCAGGCCTTGCTGTAGTCAGGCTGGCTGCTCTGCGGCTGGCTCTGCTGGTCTACACGAGGAACAAAGGGCAGTCAGGGCCCCAGCCTGGGAGGAAGGCGCCACAGGCAGGAGGGCTGAAAACGGCCGGTGTGAGGCAGAGGCTGGCGACGAGCATGACAAGGCCCTGCTCTCTGTAGATGGAGCTGAGCTGGGGGAGTGGAGAGCTCTGGGAGCCAGAGCGATGGCAATCCCAGGCCCCCGGACCTGTCTTCCATGGACAAGGGGTTTACCTGGCCCTTCTGTCCAATGACAGATGACCTCTGGGTGAGCATGCAGGGCCACAGGAATGTGATCTGCCTCAGCCTTTCTTGGGTGGGAAGAGAGGGACAGAGGACATGTGGAGGCGGTTCTATGCTGTCCTTGGTGCTTCCTCTATGCTATGCCAGCAACAGAGGACAAAGCAGCAGCACCCAGCCCAGGGGTCTATGAAGTGGCTAAAATCCCTGACCACAGTGTGAAGCGGGAGCTGCTTTCTGATGAGGCCAGGCTGCTAGAGTGTCCGCCTGCGCGGGCACACAGACCCCCTTCAACATCTTTTCTTCTGTCAGAGCTGGTATGCAGGCGGCAGGGGGATGCGCTCCTGATCACCCCCCGGGCAGAAGGCTGGCTCCCCGTTAGTTCCCTGAGACTGAACGTGGGGAAGAGGACACATTGAACCCACACTGAGTGTCTCTGCTGCTAACATAGCACAGAGGCTTGCTCTCCTGGTATCCCTTCTGCTCATCTCTCTCCTGGCCTGCCTCATGGCCTCTGCAGAGCCACAAACCCAGGGCAGCTTCCCAGGGGAGGAGAGCTGCCCTCTCAGGGCTCAGTGTACCCATGCCTCAGGCTTCTCCCAGGTCTTCTGTCTGGGCACAATGGGGCCAATGTGAATGCAACCCCATCACTCTGCAGACCAGAGCATCATGCAATGACCCTGCACTGTGAGGACACCTTCTCTGCCAGGTGGCCAGCAAAATTCACAGTGAAGTTCCTGTTGAAGTCTGAAACACTGAGTAATAAAATACAGGTGGGAGGAGGGGGAAACAATCCAGCCATACAGGCCCGGAGCTTGCAAATACTTAAGAAATCTACCTCGACCCATCACTTTATGGATGCCTGAAGTAGAGCCTCCCCCCACCCAGGGGAGGGTATTTCTGATGACAGAGTATGGGCCTCTAGGCTCTGCTCCAGGGAAAAGGGGCCATGTCCCTGAGCAAGGTTGACAGGCCATCCTGCAGCCTGATCTGTCATGAGGAGCAACTGCAGCCTGAACAGGCTTTCCAGAAAGACGGGAACTTCAGGTAGGTAGAAGCCTGAATTCTACTGGCCAAGGTAAGGGACTCTTGTTTTGTGCAGGCTGAGCAAGAGGGACCAGCCCAGCAGTAAACCCTAGCCTGACTCCTGGAATTGGTGAGGGGTCCAGAGTTGGGAGGGGCTCTGTCCACATGGGCACTTTCTCTCTCTCTCTCTCTCTCTTTTTTTATTTTTTATTTTTAGTTGTAGATGGACACAATATTATTTATTTATTTATCTAATTATCTATCTATCTATTTATTTATATGTGGTGCTAAGGATCGAACTCAGTGCCTTACACATGCAAGACAAGCGCTCAACCACTGAGCCACAACCGCAGCCCCTCATGGGCACTTTCTCTTGACACCCAGTTTTCCCAGGGAGGTAGGTGTCACTCAGTAGACCTAATTCCATATTTGTTTGCTTTCTGAAAAGCTCAGGAAACAGAAAGAACGCCTTCCTAAGAAGAGAGGGAGAATGTCCCCACGAGGCTAAAGAGTAGGAAGGGTCACCAAGAAGCAGGGGACTGCTTGGGAGAGCAGGGTGTGGCAAGGTGGAGCTTTGGGCCAGGAGGAGGATTCCCCAGGGAGTACAGAGAGAGGAGCAGCAGAGGAGGCTCAGGTTAAACTGCACCCACAGCCCACCTATCTGTGGAGAATAAGTGACAATTCTGCCCCGACCCACTCCATGGACAGGTAGCCATGGGGAGCCAGCCCTATGTCCCTGCCTCAGCTAGAGGCTGGTGCTGTTTCTGTGGAAGCCCCCACCGAGCATATGTGCTTCTTGGTGCAGGGCCTGCTATGTTCCCCAACATTTGTGGAGAGTTGCGTCCTGGGCTTGTTGGCCAAAAGTATAACAAGAGTCTCTTAGGTCCATCAGTCCTTGGCCAACCTGGCCAGCAAGTGGGAGCGCACACCACCACCTCCCAAGTCACTTACTTGGGACCTGCTGTGTGGGCTGCTGCCATGCCTGGTAGGTGCTGCCCCAGCCCTGGGTCAGAAAGGCTGGAGGGCCACTGTGGACAACAGAAGAGTCACTCATGACAGTACGGGTCACACACCCCCCATCCCCCAACATCTACCTCTTTTCTGCTTAGCTCACCCCTAACCAAGCATAGCCCCTCCCTGCCCCCAAGCCTGTTGGCAGTGGCCCAGTGACGACTCTAGCCCCGTCCACCCCCAGGTGGGGCAAGTGGGTCACCTACCTCACAGGGGTACTGTGGGGGTTTCCGTTCACTTTAGCAGCGATGTTGGGGAAGCACCCTGAGCCCCTTGGAGGAAAGGTGCTGTGAAAAGAGGAAGAGCAAGCAGAACCAGTTGAACCCCTGTGATGAAGGCTCTGCAATTCCCCCCTGCCCCGGAGCTGTGCTTCCCAGACATTGCGGGGGACTGGGAGGTGCCTGTCTCTGAGGTGCTCCAGCCTGAATACCACAGGTCAGGGAGCTACAGACAGGTCTGAAGGACCACTGGTGGGATGAAGACAGATGGTCCTGCCCACACCCAGAGCTCCAGCAGCACTCTGGAGAAGCAGCTGGGACGATCTCAGGAGTGATGAGGTCCTCTGGGCACAACAGAGGCAGAACACTCACTTTTGATGCGGGGCAGTAGGCGGCTGGTTGAAGGGGCTCTGTCCAAAGGCTCCGGGGGCTCCAAGGCTGGTACCCTGTGTGGGCATAGAGGAGCTCTCACTCCTGCTGGGGGCACCTAGCCCTCCACCCAGGTCACCCGAGGCAAAGCCCCTTCTCGGGAGACAAGTCAAGTGAGGGAGACAGTCTGCACTCGCACTAGCCTTCCTTCCCACAGCAGACTGAGCTGCAGAAATGGCACTGCTCTTGAGTGACAGCACCACCACACAGCCAATCCTGGCACCACCATGATTGCCCTGGCATGTCACCCTGGGGAAGGACCAACCTGCTTGACTCTCCCGTCAATTTAGGCTGGCCCAGGGCTCTTTCTGCCATTCTACGTCCCCATTGAGGTGAGCAGTGGCCCATCTGTCCTCCATCAACACTCCCTTTCTTTATCTGCTTTGAGGTGCCTGAAACTAAAGCCAGAGTCAATGAAAGCTGCCTGCAGGGCTGGCGGCCAGGGCATGTCCACGGGAGCCCAGGGACAGTGCTGGGGGAAGGCTGCTGCCCGGCTACTCATCTAAGCTTGAAGGGGACATGCTCTGGGGACTGAGCTGCTGCAGCCTTGGCGTGTCCTGCCAGAGGCTTCCTTCATTGCTTGCGGGTCTGGCCCTGTCATTCCCTGGGCCTCCGACCTTCCCTTCAGCCAAATAGGAGGGGCGCCCCCCTGGATGTGAGGATGGGAAGGCACCCAAGAACGAGGTTCTGGGGGATGCAGGTACCTTGGACATCCAAGAGAAAAATCCAGCTAGTATTAAGCCAGGTGGGGAAGGGACCGTGTACGTACACCAACTTTCTCATCTATGAGATGTCTGGCCACCTCGATCTGCTGAGGAACACCCCTGATGGTAAATATCCGCAGGCTGGGGTCGGTGTTGGGAGGGGGATTGCGCTGAAGCTCCACGTGGGCTCCTGACTGCTGGTTGATGCTTTTGATGTTCTCGCCCCCTGCAGGCAGGAGACAGAGAAGGTGAGGGCCTCTGCTGAGGAGAGGCTGAAAGGGCACTTGTCCACAAAGGGAGAAGTTTTCCACTCACTGAAAAGTGGCTCTAACCAAAATCCAGGGCTGTCCCCTTTGCATAGGGATTTTCCTCAGAGCCAGGCTGGAGCCTGAGGCCCACGGATGTGCATGCCCAGCCCAGAGTTCAACGGAGGCAGCTGTGGCTCTTCAACCCAGCCATGGCCATCTGCCCAGGGAAAGCACAGGATGCTTCTTGGGGCAAGAATAGTGACCTGATGGCCCTGCCCTACACAATGGGGGCCTTCAGCCTGGGTGTGGGCTGCTGCATCGCTTCCCCTCCCTCCACAGGCCGGCTACATGCCCAACAACGCCTGGAGTCCACTTGGGCCTTCAATATCCCATCTAGTCCCTTCTCTGGTCCCTGCTGCAGGTGTGTGTGTGTGTGTGTTGTGTGTGTGTGTGTGGGGGGGGGTGTTGTTGTCTAGACGGAGAGGCAGTCCAAAGAAGGGGGAGCCACAGGGATCTGGGTGGAGTCAGGCTAATAAAAATCTAGTCAGACTCTGAAAAACCTGGAGTCCCAGTCTCTTAATGAAATTTGTGTGACAAAAGCTTCATCAGCAGAACAATGGCCGATTCTTCTACTGAAATCTCAGCACTTACAGATCTCAGCTGGGATGGGGAGTGGGCAGGCAGAGCCAGACCAAGGAAAAGTCAGCACACTCAGTTTGGTGAAATTGGAAAAAGATAAATGCTGAAAATTTGGTACAGGGAGCAGGATGCCCCAAATGCTCGAAAGCAAAGGCAGAGTGCTTGCCCAGCACATGTGAGGCACTGGGTTCGATCCTCAGCACCACCTAACAGTAAACAAATAAAATAAAGGCATACTGTCCATCTACAACTACATAAATAAATAAATAATGATAATTAAAAAAAAAAAAGCAAAGGCAGAGGACCAGTGTGCCCTCCACAGTCAGACCCCACAACCGGCAGATGCCCAGCAAGCAGACAGGGCTGGCAGAGATGACAGAGCAGTGACAGGCTGGCCTTGGTTCACTCTGAGAGGACGACAGCACGCTAAGACATATCCCTCCTAGAGGCAGTATGGCAGGCTTCTGCAGCGTGCGGGCAGAGACACAGGGCAAAGCCTCAGCCAGCGCCTACATGGGTAGCATACTGGCTTAGTTTAGGGCCTTTTTAAAGTTGAAAGCAAATTAAAAAAAAAAAAAATCAACCAAACAGCCTTGTGTTTGTGGCCTTCTTAACTATAAAGTACTGTGAGAGGTTCAGAGAAGTGTCTGTTTCCCGCCTGGCCTGGGTGTTCCCTATGTGACTTGGGAACACCCCAGGCCAGCGCTGAAAGCTCTGCTCTCCCTCCAGACAGGTATGCTCTTGAGCCCTTTACTCAGCTGTCATGAGTCTGCTGTCTTTGCCCCAGGAAAAAAGAGCAGCTTCACTCTAGGCAACAGTGTTCTGGGGAGCAATGAAGAGCAGAGGAAAAAACCGGCCATTTCAACAGGCACCCCCAGAATTTGGAGGGGTGTCACCTGGTCTGCGGGCAACCGGACTACAGGACGAACCTCTGAGAATGAGGATCTGCAGGCCCCAGAGGCAAACCCCAGCCCTCGCCTCGCCTCAGTGTGGGCCAGCAGCCCCAGACCTCCTGCCTGGAGCTCGGGAGCATGCTAATAAGGCGAGGAGGCGCCCGCAGGCTGAGCAGGCAGGAAGGAGTTCATTTAAGTTCATCTTCCTTCAAAATGAGGTCACCAGCTTGGCACATGGTGGCTGTCTATCGACTCATTCAGCAGCCTGCTCCATTCTTCCACCTGATGGGGGGCAGAAGGACCCACCAGTGGCCCCCGGCTGGACGTGAAATTGTAAAGCAATTAATCAAACCTGCTAAAAGGCCTGGCTGACAAGAGCAGGGCTGGCCACGCTATCTGTCAATGTTGCTGTGTTTATCATGGAAATCCAGCAGGGGCCCCGGGAGGCTCCGTGTCTGTCCAAGGGCCAGAACCAGGAGAGCAGGCCTGGCTGCCTGCGGCGACTTCTCCCTTTTCCTCACCCACACCTCTTTTCCAAGAGAAGGAAAGGCATCACCCTGTCACAGGGAGGTGAACAAGATGACCTTCCCCAGGCCCAACACAACTCGCTGGACTTGCCGAGCATGCTCTCTGAGCACGGGGACCTGGCGGTGCCGTCCTTGTCTTCCAGGAAGCACTCAGCTGGAGAACATGCACAAAAGGCTGTTCTGGAGGCACCAAGGGCTCACTGGGAGGAGAGAAGGCAGTGAGGCTCCGAGGCTCCACCAGAGACACAGTCAAGTGAAAATCTCACTGACAAAATGGTTTTCAAAAGACCGAGACACCTAACTCTGATCCTCCACCTAGAGGCACCAAGCAGCCGTGTGTGGCTCACTGCAGCAGTCTGAGCAGCACTCGGCAGCTAGCAGCATGTGCCAGGAAATCAAAACAAACCCGTATTGTTCCTACTGCCCCTGAGTGGCCAGTAATCTCAAAGACGATGTGGAAACAGAACACAAACATTCTGAAAGAGCATAAAACATCACTCTGTCCAGAAGCAGGGACAAGCGCCAGGTCCCAGGGGCCAAGAAGCAACTCTCCCCAGCCCTGAGGACACCCTGGCGGCGCCTCAGGTCTATTGGTAGAGACAATATACCAAGTCTCATTTCCTTCAACATGAGCAATTCTAGTGATCAAAGAACTGAGGAACTCTGGGGAGAAGGTTGCCTACCCCCGCACCCTGCCACGCTTGCTGGATGAACAGCGAAGGTAAACACAAAGCCCAACACCAAACAAGTCCCTGCCAGCATGGAGGCTTGGCTTACTGCTCCTAGGAGGTCACCCCAGCACTGCCGCGGGAGAAGGGCTCAGGCATGGGATGAGCTGAGAGGAACCAACGTGGCTGGCCTAGAATCCGCCTGCTGCCTCTCACTCAACAACAGGAAGGAGCTGTGATAGCCACCGACACTCCCTGAGCTGCCTGAAACTACTAACAAAGCAGTTTTCATTTCCCTCCAAAGGGTGACTGTTTCTCCTAGTAAATGTGCCCTTGAAAGAACAGGAGCCATCATCTTACTATGTTAATGAAGAACAAATACCCAAACTGGACGGACTGGGAAAATGGCGGCGTGCAAGTCTGCAAGTGGCATTGGCCAAGGGTGGAAGCTGACCTACTCAAGCCTTCCTTGGTGGGAAGCCCACCGCAAGGCCCTCCCTACCCATAAGCGCTGCTCCAACAGCAGTGGCTCCTGTGGTCTCCTGTTGCTCACAGTCTGCTCTGCCCCACCATGACAGACCAAATTGGGGGCCCTGGAGAAGACCCCTGAAAAGCAGAGTTCTGACCGAAGGCAGCTGGGGCCACAGACCTGGCCACTGGGCTGGATGTAGCAAGTGGCTTCCGCTGTGGCCCTATAGGCCTGTGTGACTTCCCACCCCTCCAGGACAGCAGTGGTGGAAATGGGATGGAAACTGCAGAGGCTGCTTCTTACCTTTGCCTATGACGAGGCCACACTTATCTGCTGGCACGGTATATGTTATCTCCTGGATGCCACCAGGAGTTCCCATGCTCCAGTCGCCACGGCCCCTGCCCCTTCCTCTTGCTACTGCCAGGCCTCCGAAGCCATCCCTCTCCTGGGAAGAAAACAAGGACAAAGTGATGATTTCTGCCACCACCACAAAACCACTCTCCGCCTTCTCTGGGAAGGAGGTTAAGTGACAGGATGTAATCAACGCCACAAATTAGAACCTAGCACCTTTCCAGACTTCAGACGTGAAGCCCACTTTCAACCAGAATCACCACCAATCACAGGTATACTCGAGGAAGACGTGCAGATAAACGTGTAGTTACATAAATGGCAGAGAGACACCCAACTGAAACAGGCTGCCAGGCATAAACTCCTCATCCGAAGCCAAGGGGCCTTCTCCGTGGAGTTTTAATTATGGAGCGGGCCCTGACCCACAGGTCTCACACTTGAATTTCTCCTTGATGCCGAGGCTGCTCTTTCCTGGCTGACACATGCTGTGCCTATACAAGCCAGATAGCACATGCTAAAGAGCTCTGGGCATTTGAAAGTGACACAATGGCCAAGAATGACTCCTGACGACCCCCCCCCCCGCCCCCCCACCAGGCTGCTACAAGGTACAATTCCATGACTGCCGTCTGGGTGGAAACCCTTGCTCCACTCAGCCAAAGGGATAAAAGAATTTAAGAAACATTCGTTTTCCTGCTCCCAGGAAAGAGCAAAAATATGCTCAAGAGTGAGTGTTCAGGGCTGCTTCAGGAGGGAGAGGTGGAGGGAGTCAGTCAGGCCCACTTGGCTGCCCACATCTGGGCCAGAGAGGTCTCTGCCACACTCACACGGCCTGCCCAACAGAACGCAAAGCCTCAGTCTCCTCTAGCTGAGGTCCTGCCCCACCTGGGACTGGAGGGCCTGCAATCTTCATATGGAAGGTGAACCTGGTCAAGCTACAAGTTCCCCCAGGCAAAGAAGCCCAAGAGTCATTCAACAAGAGTGGAGACTGTTGGGCAAAACCTGCCCATGTCAATCACAACTAAACTGCACACATTTACCCCGAATACACACCAGCAGAGTCGAGCTAACTGGAGCGCGCTTCCCGGCACTCTGCTTTTAGAAAAGACAACTGACGGGGCTGGGGATGTGGCTCAAGCGGTAGCGCGCTAGCCTGGCATGTGTGCGGCCCGGGTTCGATCCTCAGCACCACATACAAACAAAGATGTTGTGTCCGCCGAAAACTAAAAAATAAATATTAAAATTCTCTCTCTCTCTCTCTCTCTCTCTCTCTCTCTTAAAAAACAGTATTTAAAAAAAAAAAAAAAAAAAGAAAAGACAACTGACAAGTAAACAAGGTAATCTGAGGAATTTATGTTAAAACTCTCTGTCTCTCACACACGCACACATATATAGCCAACTTTCTGGGTGGACCAGATCCAGAAGACAAGGCTCTCTTGTAAACATCTCAGTTTCTGCAACCCTAAATCCACAAACTTAAATTTATAGAAAGGGATGTCAGAGAACATTCAGTGGCTGCTTTTGAAACTCAATGAATCGTAAGAACTGCCAGGGCTCTGGTTAAAACCCAAGCCCCTCCCCTGGATATTCTGATGCAGAAGACAGTGGGGCCTATACACCTGTAACTTAGAAGTACCCCTGGGTAGCTCCAGGGATCACCTCCTGGTGAAACGCCCTCAGTCTACTGCTGAGAAAAGGAGGCACAGAGGGCTTCAAGGACTTGGCTGGGGGCAGAGCTGGCAATATGATTTCCAACCTGTTGCTTTTTTCTTTGGCTCTACTCATTCTCAAAGTTTCCCTCAGTCCTCATACTCAGAGAATGTGCCAATCTATCACCATTACAGTGGTTTGAAAATTCAGGTCACCACATGGGGTAGGGGAATCTCTGAAGCTCAAGAGATCACGTGAGTTCACTCACAGTACAAGACACAGGTGTGAAATTGAGCACATGAAGACACTGTCAGGACTCAGGAGGACCCCGAAGTGCTTTTAAACTCAAGAGACTTCCCTTAATACATTTTCACACTAAATGTACTTGCTTGCTGGAAACTTGGCAAACTGCTTAGTATTTCCCCACGTAGTTTAAAGAGCCAGGAATTTACTATATAAAGAAAATCTAGGTTCTGAGTAATAAAAGTTGAAGCAGGTAATAAACTAGCAAGAAAAAAAAAAATACACTGGCAGGAAAGAGGTAGATGCAGAAACATCACTGGTCTCCAATCAGGAGACTGAGGGTGGCTGCCCATGGCACACCTTCTCCTTCTGTGTGTGAGGTCTCTGAACTCCAGGGAAGGGGACCTACCTGCGCCGTAAGGATCAGCTCGTTGATGATGTGAGCAGCATGCTGACACCTATCTGGAGGGCCCATGACCTGGGCAGCTCTCTCAGGACTAATCCCATCATCTGTAGGACCAGGTGAAGTGGGATCAGTAAAAGCACAAAGTCACAAGGAAACGAAGGCCAATACAAGTCACAATCAATATTCTTTTTTTTTCTTTTTGGACTAGGATCAAACCCAGAGGTGCTACCTTACCAAGCTACATCTCCAGTCCTTTTTGGTTTTTATTTTGAGACCAGGTCTCACTAAGTTGCTTAGGACCTTGCTAAGTGGCCTAGAACTTGTGATCCTCCTGCCTCAGCCTCCAAGTCTCTGGATTATAGGCATGTGCCACCATATCCTGCCACAATCAAAGGACAATGAGCTAAAAAAACAACCAGACTGTCACCAGCTTCAGGGATTCCTTTGGACTGATTTGGTTGATAGGAAAATATGTATGATTAGATCTTTTTACGTGTTTCAGGTCAATACTCAATTCTTATGTGAATACAGCTATTTTTTAAAAAGATGTCATTAGAGAAACAAAACAAACCTGGCCAGGTGGGGAAGGCAAGGAAAAACAATGAAGTTAAGGCAGTGATTCCCTCAAGCCAGCTAACCAGGAAGCTTTTCTCTTCAGAGAAATGAGGAAAATACAGACAATGTATAATTTTTTTTTTTTTTGCTCACAAAGGTAAATTTATAAAATGTAAAGAATTATCCTATTAATCACTTTTTTTGGATTTTTATTTATTTATTTATTTTTTGGTATTGGGGATTGAACTCAGGGGCACTTGACCACTGAGCCACATCCCTAGCCCTATTTTATATTTTACTTAGGGACAGGGTCTCATTGAGTTGCTTAGTGCCTCCCCATTGCTGAGACTGGCTTTGAACCCAAGATCCTCCTGCCTCGGTCTCCCTCAGCCGCTGGGATTACAGGCATGCCACTGCACTCGGTCAGATGGTCTACTTTAAAAAAAAAAAAAAAAAAGTGGGGGGCCTGGAGACCTTTGGTCTAATCACTGTGGCTCAGGAGGAGATGAGGCCCAGAAGAAGAAACTTGGATTGCCAATTTTGGTAACAGAATGTTGTGAGGAAGGAAAAGAAAGAGAACATACTCATGAGTTAGTAACAAGACCCTGTTTCCTGAGATGTTTATTTATTTTCAAAAATATATATATTTTTTTATGTATTATCTCTAATCAGTTATACATGACAATAGAAAGCTCTTCAACCTTGTACACAACTGGAGCAGAATTTTTCACTTCTGTGTTTGTGAGTTGTTTTAACACTAAGGATTTTTGAGACTCATCAATACCAACCTGGTTTAAACTGAATCCTTACACCAGCATCATTCTGGATCTTTTTGATCATTTCCCCATTTCTTCCTATTACAATTCCAACAGCAAACCTAGGGACAGATACCTAGTCACAGAGAAACAAAACATCATCAGAGCTTTTTAAAATCTGGCTTTGCTTGGTATTGGGGATTGAACCGGGGTGCTCTACCACTCAGCTACAGCCCCAGCCCTTTTTATTTTTTATATCGAGGCACAGTCTTGCTAAACTGCCCAGGCTGGCCTCAAACTTGTAATCCTCTGGCCCCAGCCTCCCCAGTTGCTAGGATTGTAAGCGTACACCACCATGTCTGGCCAAATCTGGCGTTTTTTTAAAGAACAGACTTTTTTTTTTTTTTTAAATAAATGACTTGATTTTTATTACAGTGCAATCTGGAAAATAATATGACAAAGCCATTTTTTCTTCTCTTAGGAACAATATTGTTGTTTAACAACCATGTTCTTAACAAATAGACAAGTCTAAGATTTAATCAAAATAGTAATAAATGAAGTAAGGCAAGAAAAAAGTTCTTAAAGATTAATCAATTTATCTTCCAAATTCCATGCAGTATAAACACATTATACACACAGAATATATCAGTAGTCCTTTATTTTTTTTGAGGCAAAATATACATAATATTTACCATTCAGTGATTTGTGGAGGCATATTCTGGTTCTGGCTCTCTACACTAACTGTCCTGTTTGCAAGGTCAACCTCCCCACCCCCGCTTTTTGAACTAGAGATTTAACCCAGGGTTACTTTACCACTTAGCTCCACCACTAGACCATTTTATTTTGGGGGAAGGTCTCACTAAGTTGCCCAGGTTGGCCTTCAACTTGCGGTCTTCCTGCCTCAGCTTTCTGAGTCACTGGGTATTTATAGGGTGTGCTACGGTGCCCCACAAGGTTCACCATATTCAAAATTTAATTTTTAAAAATATCTATTTTTCAGTTGTAGTTGGACACAATACATTTATTTATCTATTTTTATGTGGTGCTGAGGATTGAACCCAGGGCCCTGCACTTGCTAGACGAGTGCTCTACCAATGAGCCACAACCCCAGCCCCTCAAAATTCCATTTTTAAGGACTGTTTTGCTCCCACTTCACATCATCAATAAAATGGGCTTCCAGGTTAGACCCAATCACAACACGGACAACAGAGAAAACGTGAACTTTGATCTTTATCTGGGCAGCAAGTTAACCTTTAAAGCCAAACCTCAAAGTTAAGAGAATGACCGCCACTACCTATACTGCAGCTGGACGCCCCATCATGCCTGCTGTGCTCAAATCCTGGGGCAGGGGGTGCACTCTCAAAGTTTGGAAGATGCCATGGAAGCTAACCCACCTAAAGGTGAGGGAACTAAGGGGTGTGAGCACATACTGCACCTACTCCCAGCCGCCTACTAACTTGTAACTCAAGCATACCTCTAGACTGCCTCCTCCCACACGGGCGCCAAAGTCACCTCGCACACCTCGGAAGTCAGCTTGGTCTTTTTCTCGGATGATCTCCAATACCATTTCTCTGGCTTGCTGCAGAAACACAAACAAAAGGCATCATGGGATAAAAAAATCCTAAAAAAGATGGAAGCAGGTGAAATTTCAAGATGGACACACCAACGTGGGCTTCAAGATTCAGAAGGCTGAGTGCAGTGGCACAAGCCTGTAATCCCTGTGGATAGGGAGGCAGAGACTAAAGGATCACAAGTTCAAAGCTGCAACGGCAAGGCACTAAGCAGCTCAGTGAGACTCTAAATAAAATACAAAATAGGGCTGGGGATGTGGCTCAGTAGTCAAGTGCCCCTGAGTTCAGTCCCAGGTGCCGAAAAAAAAAAAAAGAAAGAAAAAGAAAAAAAAAAGATTCAGAAGGTGCTTGGCTGTGGGAACACTCACTCGCTACTTATAGGACATGATAAGGAAACAGGTATCAAATCTTAAAATGATTGCAAGAGGTCCACAAAGACAAGGTCCAGTCCCACCCCCCTTTTTGATACTGGGGATTAAACCCAGGTTGCTTAACCACTGAGCCACATATGTGCCCCAGCTCCCCCATTTAAATTTTTTTTTTTCAGTTAATAGAAGTTTATTTTTATTTGATTATACGCAGTGCTGAGAATCGAACCCAGTGTCTCACATATGCTAAGCAAGCGTTCCACCACAGCGGATGGCCTGGCTCCAAGGAACTGCTGGAGCTGCTCACCTACAGCAATGGCAGGAAGAACGCTGTTATTTCACTGACGACAGGCGCAGCCTACACCCACAGCCCACTCATATTTCTAGGAGGGTGGAGCCCCTCAGGGGACTGAAGATTTTGGCAAGCAGAGCTGTCTTCCCAGAAGCTCAGGGACAGAGTGTCCCCATGAGAACACACATATGCTCGTGTAGCTTGAGGACCTGTGTTCGTCTTCATCCCCAGCTGAGGGGCCACACAGACTGAGACAGGGGACAAGCAAACAAAGGCCAAAGAAAGCCCGCAAACGAGCTGAACCAAAGCCAGCAAGGCTGAAAGTGCCTGTCTGGGCTTCCACACTGAGGGGCACCAAGGCAAATGGGCCGTGTGTGCTGTCCCAGACTCACATTGCCACTCAGCACTGAAAAATGGCCAGTGGAAATGGTTTTCCATGAAGCCAGTGGCTCCAGCTCTGGGAAGCACTGACAACCCTGGGCTCACTGGCGAGCTTGCTGGGGAAAACCACTCACCCTAAATAAAGGGAAGCACTGCTGCTTTACAATTACTTGAGCAGAATAAAAGCTCTAGGCCACCACCAAGTGACAGCCCCCCCCCCCCAAGCCTTCCCACCCCCAATCACTGTCCCTTTCCTACCTGTACTTTGAACGGGTCTCCAGTGATACGAAGGGGCTTGTCTGCTCCTGTGGGCAGTGGGCCATCCTGGATCATGACCATTTTTACACCTGTCCGCTCCTGTGGTGGAACACACACCAGCACAGCCCTCACTGTCTTGGAAAGGATGCAGGTTGCCACAAGCAGCAGAACTGGGCCAGGTTACACCCACAAGAAGCACACGTCTCACTTCCATGAGGCGATGACTTCTGAACGGGCCCGCAGAATGTGCAACAATGGGCCATGCTGGACAACACCAAGTGCAACACAGCAAACTACTGCTTGCCAACACTGTCTTCTGTCCTCTCTCCGTGCTCACATCCTACACTAGATTCCACATGGCCTTCTGCAACACAAGGCCTGGGTCATGAGAGCACACGGGGCAAGCCACATCTATCCCTAACCCTAACCGGCCACAGCAAATGCCCCGAGGCTCTTAAATGAAAATTCATTCATAACTGACATGGTAGTGATGGCAACTGAACTTAAGCAAGTATATTTCCAGTCCTTCTCTTAGTGTGGCTACCAATAAGTTTAGCTGTGAAAATACGCATGTAATTGAAGCTGCAGCCCCCATCTTGCCGGGGATGCTGGGTTCTGGAATGTGTTTGGCCCCAGGTATCTGCAGATGAGGGGCTCCAGAGCAAGAGAGCCCTGGTTCAGGGCACCCACTTGGTAATAGACTCCTGAGTAAGAACAGAAGAATGGGCACTCTTCAGCTGCACGACCACAGCAAGGTCAGCACAGCACTTGCCCTCCTTATAGACAAGGGCCCGGAGCCTTCCAGGGACAAACGTGTTGAAGAGCACAGAACTAACCAGGGGTGTACTAGGGTGGGCCTGGCTCCAGACACAGCACTTTTATCTGAGGGGCTGTCATTTCATGGCAAAAGTGATGCTGACACAGCTTGACTATAGCCCTGGTTGCTCACAGTTCCCGGATCTTTTCCAGCTCGCTGGCCCAACACCAGGCATCAGGCCTGACTGCAGCACACATCTAGCAGGGAGCCCTTGGCACTGTGGAGTACCCAGCCAGCCCTATCAGGGAAGTGGGTCATGACCAGCAGCCCAGGGCAGGAAGACACAAGCCCTTGGGAGGGCAGGGGAGGGCAGGGGAGAGCAGAGCAGTGGCTGGGCCTGGCGTCCCTTGGGCTCACGTACCTGCAACTGCTTGATTGTTTCCCCTCCTTTGCCGATGACCAGACCCACTTTAGATGCAGGAATAAGGATCTCCTGGATTGTGCTGTTGCCATCTATGTCGTTATGAAAGCCAGGTCCATTGCGACAGCGGTCCACAATCTGTCCCAGCAGTCGTTTGGCTTGTCTTTGGAAGGGAGAAGAACCACAAGAGAACCAGCATTAAAGGAATACTCTAAGTGTGCAGGAAGGGAAACAGCACTGGGCAAAGTGCCAGGAACCAAGGCAGCCCTCCATCCAGCTCCAGCTCCTGCCCCACACCCTGGAGGGCTCTGCCATCGCCGTGCCACCAGGCTGGAATTCAAAAGCAACACACACCACAAAACCACTGTTCTGACACGGAGCCGTGATGAGCGGGCTACTGCCAGACACAGCCCCCTGCATGTTTGCCTCTGCACCTGCTAGAGTCGCCACAGACAGCTTCTCCTTCCACTGACTGCCAGCTGCTTTGGTGGCAAGGACCACCTCTTAATCCTCTGTACATCTCTCTGTTCCCCAATCTATCAAACCCTTTCACAGAGTAGGCACTCAGTACACATTTGTTAAGTCAGGGCAGGAGAGAGAGAATAACGAGGAGGATGGGAAGAAAGAAAGCAAGGGTTAGTATTCACAGTTCACACTTCCAGACTCCAGATTTCTTCTCCATGGCTAAAAAAACTGCTCTATGACCTTCAACCTACAACTGAGGATCGCCACTCTGGTTTTAAGAGGTGGGAGGGGAGGCAGCGTCCCACTACAGCTCTGCACTCAGGGGCATCCCAGTTGGGACCCTGTGCTCCCCAAGCCATGCTCCTTCTGTTGGTTGATTCATCCCGGGGGAGGGAAACTGCAATGTGGCCACAGTGCAACCCAGTCTACCAATGTCACCTGTCAAGCCAATTTCTTTCCTTTTCTGCACCAGAATCTTCCCTAGCTGTATGTACAGAATCCATTTTTTTTTTTTTTTTTAGTACCAGAGACTGAACTCAGGGGCATTCGACCATATCCCCAGCCATATTCTATATTTCATTTAGAGACAGGGTCTCACTGAGTTGCTCAGCGCCTCACAGTTGCTGAAGCTGGCTTTGAACTTGCAATTCTCTTGCCTCAGTCTTCTGAGCTGCTGGGATTACAGGCATGAGTCACTGCGCCTGCCAGAATCCATTCTTTAAACTGCCAAACACCATCTATTTTTTGGTTCCTGAGACAGAGGAGGAGTCAGCCACCAAACAGGCTGGAAAAGGCAAGACTACTTCCTCCACAAGCTAAAATCCCACTGCCTCAACTCCTTGGGCAGACACAAAGCAGGAATGGTTAGAGAGGTGGAAGGAAGGAGAGAGAGAGGTAGGAAATGGGTGTTGCTTTTTATAGTCTTGAGATTTTGTGTACAGAATCATCTTTGTGTATCTTCTCAGTTACAGCAGCTTTTAATATTTTGCTAGTGCACTAGATTAACCTGTGCTGGAAGGAAAATGCCTTGACTCCAGCTAAACCATCCAGCTTGCCCTATAATGCACACCTGCCAGGGACATTTATTCTGGTTCACTACTTGCAATGTTACAGAGAAAAAGAGAATTTAAACTCATCTAGACTCCTAAGAAATGGAAACAATAAAACAATTCTACCTATTGAGCCAGACATAATCTTAGCGCCCTGTGCCCATATGCAATGCTACTCAATAGATTGAAAAAGGAAAGTGAGATGACTTAGAGTCAGCATATCCCCTTTCCCTAGGAGGTTCCTGGTTTAGGAGGCCTACATCTATCTGGTACGAGGCTCTGAGCATGTGCGAACCAGGAGAGGAAAGCAATGCCAGTCTTAGGGCAACTGCGAGGGCCCCAACAGTCAAGACACCCTCTGGCTGGTTTATACAACACTCTGTAGAGCAAAAGTCACAAAGAATGAAGAACTGGTTCACAAATATTAGAGGGTGAGGGGTCAGACCAGGCAAAAGACCTGGTGCTAAGGCTCTACGTAGCTCACAGCCTGATAGGCCCTCTCTTCCAGCACTGCCCAGGTAAAGGAGATGTTAACTCTTGAGAAGAAGTTGATTAGCTTGTTCAGGTGGGGTGCATGTCTGCTCCTAAAGCCTGGCTTATGAAGGAGATGGCCGTGAGGCACCCTGCAGGGTTAAGGAAGAGGCAGTACCTTGTGTATTTGGTAACAGAAAAGCTCCCCAGGTGTGGCGACCTCCCAGATCTTTGTCCTGTTGAAGCGTATGATGTGTGTCCAGACTGCAGCCCAGACTGACAGTGTTCGGGGACCGTTTTGCCCTTCCATTTCTCCCCATTTGGGGAAGGAGGAAGAAGAGTGAAAGGAAAAGTAAATAAAATAAACTTACTCAATACTTTCTGGGGTTCCGGTAAGTACACAGGGCCTCTCTGGAATCCCAGAACTCTCTATAAGAAGAACCAAGAAGATGAGGTGTGTTGGTGGGCATCAGCGACTGTGTGCCTTTGCCTCTGTGTGCAGACTGTCTCTCTGGTGCTGGGTCCTACACCAGCTCCACAGAAGCCCAGTCTCCCCAAAAGGACAGTCTCCTCTGCATGGGGATGGAACACGAAGCTGGCAGCTCCACCCTAGGTTCTCAAACTGGAAACAAGTCCCACAGGGAGGTGGCAGGACACAGAGGTATGCAGATGAGAATTAGCCACCAGCCTCAGCTTTGCTCTGACCCGCCCACAAGCTAGTCATCCCTCGAGTCACTGTGGCATGCCATTCCTCAGTTTCTCCACCTGTAGAGCAGTTTAACGGTCACACAATCGCAAACAGCTCTGAGACACGCTGCTAAGGAACTTAACGATAAGTACCCATGACTACTACCAGTTATTGCATGAATATCCAAAGAGATCAGTAACAGCTACGTGTAGCTGGTCCTGGGCCATTTGACAAGAGAGGAAAATCTTTCTTTCCAGCTGCCCATGTGATGCTTCAGTTTGTTCCTAAAAAAGTACTTCTTAAAATCCTTCCTCAAAAACTTGAAAGAGAAATAGCCACCAGCAGTTAATGCTTTCAAGATACGGTAAAGACACCTCTTTAACATTAGGACGTTCTTCTAGTTGAATGTCCTCTAGACCCCTTCCTCCCCAATGGAAAGAGTTCGAACTCATATGAGATGATAAAAAAATAAAAACTGTTCTTCAATCCATCTCTCTACATATTGCGTGGTCAAAACCGACCCTGCCAGGAAAGGTCCTGAAATGTGTATGAAACAGGCTAATTCAACCAAAACCACAGGTGTCCTCTTTCCACAATGGGAAGGATAGCTCACCGGGGGGCCAGGATGCAGTCCCCACTGTGTCTGGCGTAATATTCTGGTGCAGAAAACATAGCTGGCAGGTGCTAGGAAGGAGCCATGCCTGGCCACAGAGCTGTGGAGGGTCCACCCCAGAAGCCAGACCGAAGTCCTATCTCTGGACTGGCTTTTGCTTTGGTGCTTATGTGGGAGTCCAACTCCAGAGGTGCAAGGAGACAGCAATCACATATACTTACCAAAACCCCCAAACTTCTAAGCAACAAGCAAAGGTACCAACTCTGGAAAACTGTGCAAAATACTTATTTCTATCAAATGGAGATCTGTGAAAAAGAAGCCCTTACCTGAAGCAATCTGAATTTTGCAACCAGATTCTGCTTGAATCCGCGAAATCTGCTCACCTCCCCTGCCGATAACTGAAACAAATTGAACAGAGTCAGAATGTACCTCTCATTCTGTATTTAACCATGCACGAATGACATAATTAATTCAACAGTTACACTTCACCCACTGCTCACTACAAATTAAGTTGGCCCCTGTGAGCCCATCTCAACTCTCTGGGCACTACACCAAAGGAAACTGCATATGAAGCACAGCAGATAGATACAGGGTATTGTAGCTGGAGCGGGGGGCAAGGGTGTCTATGACCCTAAGCTCTGGTCTCTCCCTTGGCCTGGAGAGAAATCTGCAGCACTTTAGGTTTGTGGGGAACATACATGCAAAGTATTCTACTACAGGTGACATGCAAAGAAAAAAAAGAAGATGGGAATTAGAGGATAAGTGGATAATGTGGATACTTACTAAATCCAACCATTTTATCAGGCACCTTGAATTCTTCTGTTATTACTGCCCTAAAAACAAAGAATATTTTGGAAAAAATATAGAGTACAGAATTCTGCAGCCACTCTAGACTCCCCAGCTTCCCAAACTGGCAATTTTCAAGGGTTAAAATAAATTGTGCCAATTTAGCCAACGAATCACAAGCTTCTACAGAGAGCCATCAATGAACCTTTGGTCAATGGCTATTTCAAAACCAGCGTCTTCGTCTCCTTATGTCAGAGAAAGAAACTTCTGGGCCATGAGCCCCCACCCTCCATTCTGTATACAGCTGCTTAACTTATACCTCACCAGGTCCTCCCTCAGCCTGAGGCATCAATCCCAGGGTCTTTCCTTACAGATCCTCTGGGGCCTGGGGAGATGTGTAGACTTCTATTACAGTGTTCTCACTAGACCAGCGATATTCAACTTTACTTTGACATTCCTGATCTCCCAGCCTTTTTTATGGTTTTCTGGCCTCTCTCCAATTTATCTGTTTTAAGGTGAAATGCCCCAAATGAAACCAGTATCCAGCAGAGGCCTAATCAGTGTTGACCAGAACAGAATGATCACCTCACTTACTCTGCAAAGTACTTCCGTTAAATGCTATCTCACCTATTATGTCCAATCCCCCTCCACTGCAAAACAAACAATAAAAAACAAAAATCCTACACACACATACACACACCTGCACTGCCTCTTTCAAACAAAACAGGGATCATGGACAATATCCAATTTGCCCAACACCCCAGAAAGCAATTAAATCTAAACATGTACCTTGGGAAGAAGCTAAATCCAAGTAGTTTTTTTTTTTAAAAAGCAAGCACTTCTAAACATCTTTCACACAGCTGGTTTTGTCCCCACCATGGAAAGGACTGAATGAAGTGTGGGTTTGAGGCAAGAGCAGTGCTTAGAAGAAATGCAAGAGCATCCACAGCTCTTGCTGCTAAATCCCTGAGAGGCAGCAATACCTCCTCCAGGAGCTCCTGTCCTTGGGCCTGGCTGCAAGGACCAGCTTGTCTCCTCCCTCAGGATGTGTGTTTTCACCCCAAATCAGGCAGTTCCCAGCTTACTAATCAGCAGTGCCGTGGAAGCCGACACCAACCCTTGTTGGCCTAACATCCTGCGGCAGACGCTGGGTCCCTGTCAGGAGGCGAATCCTGATTGTTCCAGGATGACAGCACTCCTGTGTGCGTGACTGAGAGGCTGCTGCTCCCATCGCATGGAGCACAAGCTGTCTACTCTCAGAAAACATTACGCGGGAATTGACTAGAGGGCCTTCAACACACAACACGAAATGTCACGGAGCTCGGGCAGCTCCTTGGCCCTCAGGAACAACATCAGCAGACTCTGGGGAAGAGATGTAGAGACAAGCTGCTTTGGGCTTCTTGGAAGAAAAGGTTCTTTTCTAAACGTGAGGCTGAACTCTGACTACCACGTTTGGCACAGACATTTTGGAAAGAAACATCCTAAGTGTGGCGTAGGACAGCCAGTGTTTCATTCCTCATTTAAATTATCTTAATTCATTAACAAAACAAAGCAAACAAGGAATCAGCAAGAAAACCCAGGATAAATGTCTGGGTTAATTAATACCTGATGATTTCTAGAAACTCCCCAACATTCAAGCAGAACATAGAGGGTAAAACATATCCACACAAGTCAAGGTCAAGGGATCTAGGTGTCAGTAAGATTCCTCATTAAAGAGAAAGAATGGCTGAGTTTCCTGTGTCCTACTTCCTTTTTTAAGAGTAATAGTGAAGCCATAATAGCCTATCCTTACTGCTGGCCTACAGATCTTTACAGCTTTCTAAATCCTCAACACTAACAGAAGGAAGGCTGAGGGAAACAGGCAGAGGACTCACCAGACAGCTAGCTGAGGTTCTCTGGCAAGTAAGACCCTGTCCCCATGCTGGGGCTAGAACCCTGGTTTCTGGCCTCCCCAGCCACGCACTCCCTGAGCACCATCAGCACCTCCAGTGGGCCAAGACCCCAAATTCTTCTCCAGTGAAGAAGCTAAGAATTCATAAAACACTGGGAAAGCCATAAAACCAGGTGGGACAACGTCATATTCTTTCCTTTTAAATTAAACATGTTGGAAGAAAAGAGCAGCTCCAACACGCTGGAAGTCATTTAAGTTTTTGTACAAAACACATGCTTTTTAATATCTTGTATCAGACCATCCCTTGGGCTTATACTGTCTTGGAAAGGGCTGGCAAAAACCTGGAGTTTTAAAGAAATCTAGCCCACGGTTTCTCTCACACTCCCAACCTCTGACTTTCTAACACTCTAGTACAGATGGTGGATCAATAAACAATTAGAAATGATCAATAAATAATAAAACATAACCCACTGCTTACCTTTGATGTACCAAGGCCCCTAACTGGTTACCTACTGTGGCAAAGAGAAAGAGAAAAGAAAAATCAAAGCATTAGCACGGATAAACTAACTTCATCCTTGTACGAGTTCTTACCATTTCGGGGGGGAAGGAAGGCAGAAAGAAAGCAAACAGTAATTTAGGCTCAGTGGCTGAAATGAATGCGTTATATGATATGAAACAGGAGGGGACGTCTTGATCAACAGTCTCTAACCCAGTGTCCAGCTGAATGCAGGATAAGAAATTGATCTGTGTGTCCACATGCTGAGAGGCCTGGGAGAAAATCCTGCTCGCTTAAATCCCTCTAACTTCCTACCTCCCTCCTGCTCTGGATCCAAACTCAATGTAAAGACGAGTGGCTCCTTCTCTCTCTTTTAAAAACAAATGAGAAGATTTACCCTTCTGGAAGCATTGTTAAGGACTGCTCCAGGCAGCTGCAGTCACTAAGAACAGGCACATATGTTCCTGGCAGCCACAGGGAGGGGACAGCCCCCAGGCTCCCACCCGTCTCAGAAGGGCACAAGCAGCTCCAAGGGGATCAGGCCTCCTCCCTCCCAGGCCTCTTCCCTGGCCCACCATGGCCCTCCAAACACATGGGGTGGACACGAAGAGTACAGCCGCCTCTGAAGCCCATTTCACAGAGACAACAGTGCCAAACAGCCTCTTATTAAAACCAACTCTGTAATCACATTCCCACAAAACCACTTTAGCTACGCTTTGTGTTCCAATTTCTCCTCTTTCAGCTATTGATGAGTGTCTCCTTCACCAACCATCAGCAAAAAATGATTCTGTGGCATTTCTCTCCTGGAAAATGCAGCTTAGAAAACATATCCAGCAGACAATGAAAAAAAATTAGAACCAAACATATTACAAAGAACTCAATGTATCTTACAAGATGCTAAAAAGAGCATTCAAAAATATGTCTTTGGGGAAAGTCATTACAAGGACAGATAAGAGGTAAGTGGGAAAGGATCAATGACATCAACTTCAGGACAAAGAGCAAAAAGGTCTAACATATATACAGAACTCCAACTGCTCTTCTTCCTGTTCAAATGTGACCCTGTCATTCTCTGGACAGTAGCTGGTCATAGAGACAAAAGGAAAAGGAACCAGATAATGACATTCTGGAAGAAGAAAAAGCAGAGAGAAACTATGTTCCAAAAGGTAAAGACAGCTGATGAGTTTGCTGAAGCTATTGATCCAGAAATACCATATTTCTTCTGATCAATAGCAAAATAATGGTCTGCAGCCAAAACATCGACACTATACACTGTTAATCTGCTTATCTCAGGGATAAGAGAAATGTTTTTTAATTGACTTAAATTTTCTTTTCGCACACCCAGTTTTTTTTTTTTTAGTTGTAGTTGAACACAATATCTTTATTTTATTTATGTTTATCTGGTGCTGAGGATCGCACCCAGGGCCTCTCACCTGCGAGGCGAGCACTCTACCGCTGAGCCACAACCCCAGCCCGCACACCCAGTTTTAATGTCACAAATGCTCTCAGTTTGGATTGGCAGTGCTCACGAGTCCCATTTCACATACACAATCCCCAGCTTGGAAAGACTCAGCCCTGCACTGTCCACCACCAAAGGCAGTGGGAATAAAAAGAATGCACCGAAGGAGGTCCAGGCAGAGTGCCTGCGGGTCTGCTTAGCTGCTCCTTTCTGAGTCAAGTTCAGCTTTCCCAATTACCACCAGAATTTCTCTTCTAGAAGGTAAATAATCCATTGAAGAAGAACTAAATATCTTGAAACAGGGCCATGGAAGAGAGGTACCTATTGCCCCAACATGCAATGAGGTCAGAGGGCAGCTCCTGGTCCAGCGGGCTACTGGGTTAGAGACATCAAGAGGACAATGCTCTGGGCTGGGGATGTGTCTCAAACGGTAACGTGCTCGCCCGGCGTGCGTGCGTGCGGGCGGCCTGGGTTCGATCCTCAGCACCACATACAAACAGATGTTGTGTCCACCCAAAACTAAAAAAAATAAATATTAAAAAATTCTCCCTCTGTCTCTCACCTCTCTCTTAAAAAAAAAAAAAAAAAAAAAAAGGACAATGCTCTTCAGGTATGTCTGTCTAGACGAAAAGCCATGGCAACAGCACAGGGCACCGCTGCCGTGGGGGACTTCAGGAGACTCAAGAGAACACTCAAAGTCTTCTGTTAAAGGCCACTCCAAATTCTGTGCTCGCCACAGAAATGGAAATGCCTTTTTGTTGGCAATGTATGTGTCACAGAGGCTCTGCGCAACAGCGGCACCTCTGACAGCCAGCTGCTCTGCTGACAGGTGGAGATGCTCAGAGACTGAACATAAAATTGCACTCGCCACCATCCCAAAGACGCAAGGACTACTGAGGCCACACCACCCAAAACAAAACCAAACGATATGCAGAGTACCCGCTCTCTGAGTTGGCAGACCTTGAGAAGGACAAACACTCTCCCTTGTCCAGGAAAAGGCTGTGGCCCAATGCTAAAGCATGTGACCTAAAGCTTGGTTCCCTTAGGCAGCATTCCCAAATTGGTGCCCAAAAATGAAAACCAGCAGTGAGATGAAGGGTTACTGGGCACTCATACAGCAAACTGATATGTCCAGCTCCAGGGACAGGTGACTTCTCCTCAGTCTGCAGGGAGGCAGATGGGATGTCTATCAAGTTCAATTTAATGGTAACTACAGTCATTTTACTGTAAAGAAGGAAAAATGCTGAATAAAATCAGTCCTATTTCCTGTTAATGGTGCATGCTGGTTGACAACGCCTCGTCTTGCTTCAAAGTTCCCCTCAGCTCAATTTCAGCACACACGCACACGGGGTGGCTCTCATTTACCCTGCACACGACATAATAGGAAGCTGCCTGGGCTACATATGGGAAAATGAACTTCTTGTGGAAAAGAGGCTTCCTACAATATAAGAAATTCTTTCTGAAGAGTAATACTCTGCCAATTTCAATAATGATCTTTAAAAAAATGCAGCAAGGTGGCCAGACATATTCTTTCCTATTAGTGAGGAGGAAAAAAAAAAAGAAAAAGAAGAAAAAAAAAGACCAGGCTTCATTCTTCTCCCCTATTAGAAATGCTAACAAAGTATTACTGGGCCACAGACCTGACTTTATAACAGGCATCAATTTTAATAGACGCTCTCCTCTCCCCCAAACCCCAAGGAACAGAAGTACCAATTACTCCTCACGACAGCTCAGACAACACGGCTGGCATCACGCGCAGAAGGGCAGGTGAGCAGCGCAGCCAGGGGAGGAATGTCAACAGTTCTTGTGTGACTGACAAAAACACACCGACCCTCCCTCTTCAGATCTGGAAAACATCCTCCACTCAGCCCCTTCCTTGGATCTCCATCCCTTCTGACTCTGACCAGTCCTCTCCCAGGCCCCGGCTAAGGCAGGGACACAGCATTAGCTAGGGAGACACAAAGGCGGAATTCCTGTGTCCTGGGCAGCAGCTCTGCCCTGGGCCACCCAACACCACCTTGCTGAGTTCAGCTGAAAGACCTATGGAAGTTCTCTGTTAGTAATTTTGTGAATTATTTTTTAAGTGAGAGAAAAGTTTACCTCAATAACACCACTGCTCCTTGTAGTCTACGAGCCTTTGCAAGTGGGAAAGACCCCTGGTGCCTCATCTGTCTGGTCCACTCTGTCCTCTAAGAGTGCTCCCAGAGGCCTTCTTGCCATTCCCATTTCAGCACTTGCAGGGAGAGCAAGGGATCCTGCGCTCCAGCCAACCCTCAGCACCTAGGCCCATGTCAACTCTGCATCCATCCCCACCCTTCATCTTACAGGTTTCCACACCGCCTTTCAGGTGCTGAACACTGTGCTAGGGTTCTGAGAATGAAATCATCAACAAGGTAAATCTTTGCCCTCAGAAGCTGAGCATCCGGTGGGGAAAGGAGAAAGTGCTCGCTCAGAACTAACCCAGCCTCCAGGAGTGAGGATGCCTTGAGGCCTGCACCCTCCCTAGCACAAGCAATGGAGCGCCACTGAGAGCAGAGTGCTTCTGTGACATTACCTTCACAGCACTAGGCCTTATTTTCACTTCAGTCAGTGGTCATGAAATCAACAGAGCAGTCACAAGGCGCTATACTAAAAGTGAAAGAGAAAATGAAATACCACATATAATAAGAATATGCATTTAATAAACCTCTTAGTTAAATGTTTTAATGTGCACACCAACTAGTTCTGATGGAAAAATGATTAACTCGTGTCGTATTTTAATTTTTCTTCTTGAAAAAATTTGTATTTTGAGAGAGAATCTTGCTAAATTGCCTATGCTGGCCTTGAACTTATGATGCTCCTGTCTCAGTAAATGGTACTTTAAAAAGTTCAAAAATACCTTGATATAACCCTCCTAAAAAATTTTGTGGGCTGAGACTGTGGCTCAGTGGTAGAGTGCTTGCCTAGTATGAGTGAGGCATTAGGTTCAATTCTCAGCACCACATATAAACGAAGTCTGTTGACAACTAAAAACATATTTTTTAAAAAAAATTAGTGACAATAGTACTATTAGCTCTATCCTACAAGTGAGGAAATAGAGGCTCAGACACATTAAGCAACCTACCCCAAATCACACAGCAAACAACTGGCAGGGCTAGGATTTAAACCCCAGCCTATCAGATTTTGGATTCCAATTTCCAAGCAGTAGTGTCTTACATCACATGAGACAGAGGTCAAGGTTCAAATCTCCCTTATGTCATATTAGATATTTGGCTGTGGTCAAAATTACTTTTCCAGACCTCTGTGTTCTTATCTATACAACTGGAGTGTAAGCTTCATGTTTCCTTGTAGCTGTGACCTTTTCTCATTCTGTCCAGGGCCTCCTCCAACATTCAATCCCTAGCCCCCCCGCCCTGCCCCCGGCAATCACTGATCTACTGTCCATTCCAAAAATGTTATGCCAAGAGAATAACACAATGTGTAGTCTTTGGGGACTGCCTTTCTGCCCGTGGCACACAGCACAGCTCCCTGGAAACTCAGCCAAGTTGCTGCAGGTCCCCTGTACCACCAGCCTGTTCCTGGGCTGCTCAGTCTCACACCAGCACTGTCTGTCTAACCCTTCACTTGCTCAAGGACGTCTGGGTGTTTGCAGTCTGGGGCTGTTATGAATAAAGCTGTGACAAGGATTTGCGGACAGGTTTTGTTTTTTTTTTTTTTTAGTGAATGTTAAGTTTGCATTTCTTGGGGATAAAGGCCCAGGAGTACAACTTGGGGTTGTATGACAAGTACATGCTAAGTTCTGTAGGACTGTAAAACTGTCTCCTGGACAGGCTGTACCATCAAGATAAATCTTGATGCTCCTGTAGAGTGCAAGGCACAGTGGTACACACCTGTAATCCTACCAACTTAGCAAGACCTGTCTCAAAATAAAAAAATAAAAAGGGCTGGGGATGTATCTCAATGGTAGAGTACCCCTGGTTCTTCTATCCCTGGTACCAAAAATAAACAAAGAGCGGGGGGGCCTCCTGCAGTGATATTGATGTTCAGCCAGGTTAGAAAGACATTTTGGTTAACATATTTCCTAAAAGAATTGGAAAAAACTAGGAAACCTCTTTGAATTTGACAGCTATGATTTCTTCTCCAGACTGATGGTTGTAAGGCACGCAACAGGTACTGCCTGTGAGCTCCAGTTACAGCTCTGTCACAGCACTCCTGCAGCAGATTTAGCCCATTTGTTTTTGGGGAAATGCCCACTATTCCACCTCGCTGGCTAAGCCAACTGTCAACCAACCAGTCAGTTCACACTCTGCCAGGAAAAAGAATCTCACTTCCTTTTTCCACCTCACACATACATGTGTCCATTTGACCACCACCTCAACTCTGAATTGTAATCCTGACTCGTACAGATGGAGGGAGGAACAGGGTCCAGTAGGGCAGGGCGCAGAGCCTCTGCCAGGAGTTATTATCTGGATAAAATTCAGACTCTGCTTCAGTGTTCCCCACCAAGACTGTGAACAGTGTTCACAGTGCCCTTGCACTGTGTCTCCTGGGGACTCTCCACCCTGAGTCCTTGACTTACCAACCAAACCAAGGAAGGGGAATTCAAGAAGTGTGTGGCAAGGAGAAGGCCATGCAGGGCAGATATAATTCCCAGAGGTCCATTTCAAGGAAGAAGGAAGCTGAAGAGCCAGAAGCTAACAGAGAATTAGCCAAAGCTAATAGAGAATGCCTCTATTGGCCCATGCATGCCCACCCAACCCCAGAAGTCTTCACGCAGCAGCGGGAAAAGGAGGGCCAGAGAGCTGCCTAACTTGCTTCACCTCCGGCAAAGGCAAATCTCTCCCAGCCCCATGACTCTCGGCAGAGGTGTCTCAGTTTTGGCTTCCACCCCTCCAGCACCCTCTACCACCCTCCATTCAGGGAAAGGACCAGCATCACAGCACTTCATTTTTCCGTCTCCCAAGACTGGCACACGCAGGCTCCAGGTAGAGTGGGTCCCGCGCAGCAGCCTCCCAACCACCCACTTCGGCCCCCTCAGCCCTTAGCCTCAAGGCAGCAAGCAGTGTAACAGCGAGTTTCCTCTTCACTCCTCTTTTTCTCTTTCTCCGTGCCCTGTGACACAAGTGATGAAACAAAAACTTGTAAAGGAGCACAAGTATTCTGTTCTCATCTGACAGCACACGCAGGAACCTTTCCTTCACTTCCCAAAACAGCAAAAGAACGAGACAGTGTGGGTCTACACCACTTACTCATCACAGACAGTCTCTGGTAGAGAAGGTGGGCCTATTTCAAAGTCACTTGCAAGCTTCTGCTTCCTCCCCCAGTGGCAGGAACCCAAAGTTCTGGTTCTGGTGTCTACTTCACACAGACGGGAAGGTGAGGGGGGTTGTTTAATTCAACCCAAGAAGCCCCAGGGCTTCTGAAGCCCTCTGGGAAGGACATTGGGTGGGGGGGCGCTGCACTCCTTGACTATGGGGAGGGTCAAGCGACTTCTCCCTCTATCAAAACTCTGGGTTAAACAGAAGCAACACCTGGTTTCTCAAGCAGCCAGGCAGGTACACAGTGGACCCTGAGAGGCTGAGAAGAGTGGAGGGAGGGCAGCCTCTGTATGCTTTCCTAAAGGAAGAAAAAGAAAGGCTTGAGCTCATTCATGAGCTGATGCTAGACCAGGGCTGGCAGACTGCCTGAGGGCAGCTGCCTGCTTTTGTAAATAACATACTACTGAAATACAGCCATGTTCATCTGCCACGTGTTTACCTATCATCCGTGGCTGCTTCTGAGTTCCAATGGCACAGCTCAGGAGGTGCAAGCCAAAAATATTTACAACCTGGTCTCTTTTAAGAAAAAGCTTTCCGGACAGGCACAGCAGGGCACGCCCATAATCCCAGTGACTTGAGGCAGGGGCAGGAGGATTGCAAGTTCAAGGTCAAGTTGGGGAAAGCACCCAGACCCTGCCTCAAAATAAAAGAAAAAAGGGTACTTGCCCATGGACAAAACCCTGGGTTCCATCCCTACTGCTGCAACAAAAACTTGTCAATGTGCAATTAAGTCCAAATCTATATTTCTAAAACGCTCAGCTCATACTGTCCTCTTAAACTTGAAGCTTACTTTTTACAAAACATTAAAGATGCTAAACACAGCATATGACAAGGGTAAAGTAAAGCAGGAGAGTTACTTGTTTCACTCTCCAAGGCACAAGGGAAATGAAGAGTCTCTGATCACGTTGAATGTGGTAGGAGAGGAGCATCATGGGCCCTGGTGCCTGCATAACAAAAGAGGGGATGGTGTGTGCCACCAAAAGGGGACAAAAACTAGTTTGGAGGACCAGCCCCGAATGTGTTTTACTATACACTGGTGAAGTGGGTGTGTGAGAAAAGGAAAAAACAGCAAAGGGAAAGGAGGGAAGAATGAAAAAGAAGGAGAGAAGATGAAGCAGCTAGGGAGCTTGGAAGCCAGGCACCAAAAATGTCGAAAGAAGTTTCTAGAAGGAAGTCACATCAACTCTTTTTTTTTTTTTTTTTTGCTACTGGGAATGGAACCCAGAGGTACCTAACCACTGAACCACACCCCCAGCCTTGTTCTGTATTATACTTAGAGACAAGGTCTCATTGAGTTGCTTAGGGCCTCCAGTTGCTGTGGCTGGCTTTGGACTTGTGATCGTCTTGCCTTAGCCTCCCAAGCCATGGGGATTACCGGTGTGCACCATGGCACCTGGTAAGTCACATCAATTCTGAGACCTGAAAGTGAGTGAGAGATGGCCAGGTAAAGAACTGGCGAGGGGATAACTTTCAGGAAGAGCAAAGAGAAGAGATGCCTAGGCTGTAGTGGTGAGCACAGGACTAGGAAAAGAAACTAGAAAGGCAGGGAGGCCATGGCCAGCTTAGGAAGATCTGGACCTCTGACTGCTGGAAGCTGCAGTAGTCCTAAAGGAGACACAGGATACGTCAGCGTGGCTGCAGGAAGAGGCTCCAGCTGCAGCATGAAGAAAGTACTGTATGGGAGAGGTGCCATAGAGAGACCAGAGCAGGATTTGTGAATTGCTGGGGTACCAAACACACATCTCAAAGACTGTAAGAAAGTTCAGGTGTCAAGACTGAAGATGCTACGGTACAAATGATTTGATGTGAAGCTGGAGGGCCGTGGAATGACTGCTCTTGCTGAGGAAGGGAACCTAGGCAGGCCCTGAAAGCTGAGCTCCAAATTCCTTGCTTGGTCCCAAGCAGGATCAGGAACTAGCAATCTCACAGACAGCTCAAAATTGTCACTCTCTGGAATGCAATTAAACCAAGCCCCCTTGTACACCAAGAACCAACCTGTCCCCTATCGCACTGCCTCACACAATTCATCTTCCAGTTTATGTTTGAAAATCTCAACTGTCCTGAGTCAAGTCTACAGTAAGGTTCTTTCTAGTTAAAGTAAAGTGCTTTTAAGTGAATAACATCTCCAAAAAGTTTTAAGTGATTGAACTTCAACCTCCTAAAGGTTAAAGAACCCTGCTTCACAGTTAAATCAGAAAGTTCACATTGCTAAAGAAGCGATCTGGTGAGCATCTATCACGAAACCCCAAGCCAAACCAAACAAGAACCTGCAAAACCTCTGGAAATCTTTAATGCTAGGAAAAAAGTGTTGACATTCCTGCTTCTGGTTCTGTATCCAGGCTCTGGGATTTTCTAAATTCTTATTGCAATGACAGCAAGACTTGCAAGACTCAGAAAGCTATCAGGTTAACAGAGGACATCACTTCCCCCAACAGGGTCTGTGTGTTCATATACCTAACTCAAGACACAGAGAACTGGCCCAGTACCTTTATTCCCATTAGAACATATCTGACAAAGACCAGGCCAAGAGGCCCCAAAAGCTCAGGTTCCTAAGGTTCTTGCTGAGCTATTCAATAGCAAGCCCGAACTCTACAAGGAAAAAACTTGGAGAAATGTGTAAGTTTGTTATTTAACAATGATCAACAGAAAGATTAGTTTTATCAACTGGGATGAAGAATGTAAGAAGCCTGAGGAAAAAATGTCTTGTTCTTCAATACAGTTTCCATTGTTACAGAAGACAAGACGTCCAGAGATGATGACAAATCCGACAGGACACACATCACAGTATCCAGTGGGAGAGTGGCCCATTCCCACTGTAAGAAGGCTTAACATGTAGAGAGGAAAACAGAAATTGCGTTCATTTTGTTTATGAGTATTTATTCTTCAAAAGGCAAACAGGTTAAAAATATGCATTTCGAAATATCAGGTGAAGACACATGATATAATAATGAACTTGGTTTTTAAGTATGATTCTGGCTGTTGGTCAACTACATCTGTCTGCTACCCAGTTCTCCCTTATCGATAGATTCGGAACCTTTTACTGATTTCTTTCAAATGGATACACAAAGGACTGATGGGAGAAAGATGTCTGCACAATGCAGGAGAGGGGTTTCACTTGCAAATATTTAGGTGGTCCTTATGCAAAGGACACAGGTACTCTTACCTGTTCACTGTGTGCCTAAGGTTTGACACTTCAACTCTGCGGAAAACAAGGCTGAATTGTCATGAAAGACTGATGAGTTGTGAGATGTATCGATCCTGACTTCTGGAAACACTGGGCCATGGAGACTGTGTCCATTAATGAGACCTGCGCTCAGAGCCAGAGAGCTCAGTTTGATTTTGACATTGATGTCCCATAGGACATCACTGGATGTTCAAAGCATGAACACCCTACAAAGGCAAGGTTACTTTGCATCACAGCTCTTAGCTAAGGCAAAAACGCAGAAAATGTCATCAGTCACATTTGGTCTAAGAAAATACCAACATCAGTAATGTATAAAAAGATCGTAGAGCACCATTTTGAAGCAGCAGTTCAAATGATTATCTTAGTTCCAATGGCCTTGGGGTAGATTATCCACATGTGTGACCTTAAATAGTTAAAAAACAAAACAAAACAACAACAACGACAAGAATTTTATACTCAAAATGATGCATGCTGTATCCTCAAAGTCTTCACCTTGTCAGTCTAAACAATTACTCAAAAATTTCCCACATCTAAAAACAATGGCCATCTCTACTTTTAGAATTCCTGAAGAAACCAAAGAAATTGCAGTAGCACCAAATTTACATATGTGTATGTATACGTATGTATATACACGTGTGTATATACATACACACACACATTATTTTTTTATACCAGGAACTGAACCCACTGAGCCACATTCCCAGCACCTTTTATGTTCTATTTTGGACAGGGGCTCACTAAGTTGCTGAGTCTGGCTAGTTTTAAAAAATATTTTTAGGGCTAGGATTGTGGCTCAGCGGTAGAGTACTTGCCTAGCACTTGTGAGGCCCTAGGTTCAATCCTCAGCACCACATAAAATAAATTTTAAAAAGGTATTAAAATAAATAATAAATTATTTTAAAAATTATTTTTAATTATAGATGGACACAATACCTTTATTTTATTTATTTATTTTTATGTTGTGCTGGGGATTAACCCAGTGCCTCAGACATGCTGGCAAATGTTCTACCACGGAGCCATAGACCCAGCCCTGAGGCTGGCCTTGAACCTGCAATCCTCCTGTCTCAGCCTCCTGAGTTTAGGCAAGTGCCACCACACCCAGCCAAATTATATTTTTTCTAAGTACATAAAAACAGTTACTTTCTTTGGAAGATACAACACTTCTGTTCTGCACTTTCCTTTCTTTCACTTGTATCACAGAAATAAGCAAAACCATAAACAATTGAGTGCATACACAGACGGGAAGAACAGCAGAAGACCAGAGAAGACCCTTAACTATGTGAGGATGTAAGTGTCATCAAGTGACCCTCACACCCTATACAAGATTCTCAAATTCCTTTTGGGATGGAGAAGAAAACAAAAATGAAGAAAACATTAAATGTATGAATGAATAAAATAAAAACAGAAGCTTCTCGAAAGAGCTTGTCATAAACCGGGAGGTGAAAACCCAGCAGATATTGTGAAAGGTCACCATCCCTGTTTCCTTTCTTGGAGTACAAGACGCAGCCACAGCTTCCTCAGAGCTGCACACCAAATCTTAGCTTTTCTTTGGAGGAAAGTGGGAACTTCAATTTCCACACATGCACTAGAAGAACTGAGAGCTAAATCAAAATTCTCAAAGGGGTCAAATGACTTCCAGATGGATGTTCAAGGCCAAGTCTTTACCTTGGAGCCCAGCTGAAAAAATTTCTGTATTATCAAGGCAAATAGGAACTCAAATGCTGGAGAATTGTTGAGAACAATTATCCTAAATACATTCCCTCTACCATTCCTCTCAAGAGAGCGATGCTGGAAAGAGCCGTTAAGGAAAGGGCTGAAAGAGTCAAGCATGGCTGGTAGGCTCACTCCGACCCTGCGGGAAGGCACGCAGGGGACTCACCTCCATCGTCCAGGGGCCGTTTCTGCACGCCATATCCATACACGCAGGGGTCCACGAGAGGCGTAGAGTTGTTCAAGTGAGGAATCGAATCAATCTTAGCAGCAATCTACAAAGAGAATCAGATTTAAATACTCAGTAACAAATCAAAGCCGTATTAGAACACACAAGAGTCCCATGAAGGGGCTGTTACCTGCTTCTCCCCCAACGACCTTACTGTAAGGCATCATCACAACAGGCCAGTTTTCCCTGTGAACTGAATTTTCTTTTGGCCTTAATAATGTCTTTAGAAATAAAAATACTTCCCAAACTGTGCCTTTATAGGCAAATCCATATTTTTAAGTAGTTACTAAATATATAGGTATGCCTCATCTTTTTTTTAATTGATTTTATCTTTTAAATACATGACAGCGGAATGCATTGCAATTCTTATTACACATATAGAGCATAATTTTTCATATCTCTGTTTTTTATGTAAAGTATGTTCACACCAATTCATGTCTTCATACATGTACTTTGGATATAGGTATGCCTCATCTTAAAGCAGGCAGACAATATGGAGAAATTTATTATTTTATTTCAGGGTTCTTTTCCCTTCCGCAACAAATTCCCCAAGAATATTTCATAGGCCCGGTTTGCTCAGAAACAACAACTCTTCAAGACTAAATCCATCCTATTAACTTTAACATCCATAAACTGATGATGTGAGCTTCACAGACAAAAAATGATAAACTGCTCCTCCACGGTGGAAATGTCCAAACAATTTCAGAAGGATTCCTGCCCCACAGAAAAGGGAGGCAACTTCTGAGAACAATATCAGCAGCTGAAGTTGTTTATCAGCCAAAGAACAGAACATAGCTAGTAAGTTTTCCCCCCAGAAACAAATGCCGAACTTCCTACTTATCTACTTTGTTCTCATTAGGAAATTAAACATGGCATAATAAATCAACTCTCACTTAAGCAAAGGAGTATTTACAGCAACTGTTCTTCATGTCAGTCCCTTAGTAAAGTTCAACAAGCAGGGAGGACAGACGGCAGCCAGCACAGCTGTCCCATACAGCTGAGGTTTTCCTGGTAGTTCTGTGCTAGTCCAAAAGTGCCCAGAAGTCTGACGCCTTCTGGGACCAACATGAAGATAAATAACCTTAAACAAATAAATGACAAAGATAACCACGAGACTGAAAACCAAATGCAGGCCTTGGAATGCCAGCCAGGCTCCCAGGCATCCCAAGTCCACTGATGTCTGCTCTCCTCCCTTCCATTTACTGGTTCTGCGATGTTGGGCAAGTCTCCTTCCTCTCTGCATAAAAACCCTAGGGTACAATACCATATTAGTTTTTGAAATATAGTTAAGATACCTTGAACAAAGGAGCTTCAAGTAGTAGAAATATTTTACAAATACCAGGGTTTTGAAAAGAAGGCAATCCATCCAACAAATACTAGTTATCTCCAGTGTAACGAGCTGTTTGAGGCACTGGGGCTGCTGTGCAGAATATGACCTAGGAAAGCCCTGACTCTCTTGAACTAGCACAGCTGGTGGGGACTTACAGGGTACACAAGGTAATCAGTAACTGACCACTCCAGCTGGTACTAAGCATTAAGATGACATACACAGGGCCCAGAAGAGGTGCTTCAAGTAAAGCAATCAGGGAAGGGCCACTGCAGGGAGGTATCATCTAATCTGAGAACTACATGAGGAGGAGGTTGGCCACAGAAAAACCAGAGGATGTCCTAGGCAGAGGGAACAGCTTGTACAAAAGCCCTGGGGCAGAACAGGCTTGCAGGTATGAGCCTAGAAGAATAAGTCAATTTCACTGAGCACAAGGACCTAGATGTATTCTAAGAGTTCTTAGAGCCTTACGGGTCTTGGTAAGGAACTTGGATTTTATAGAAAGGCTGATGGAAGACTATTCCCAAGTTTTAATCCAGAGAGAAACATGTTCGTTTTTATTGTTAAAAGATCCCTTTGACTGCTTCAAGGAAAACAGATTGTAAGGAGATGAGGAGAGGAAGATCATTTAGGAGGTACTAGTATAGTAGAGGCCAGAGGTCAGCAAATTATGGTTGGTGAACCACCTGCTTAAGTAATGAAGGTTTTATGAGAACACAACCACACATTTGTTCATATATCACCTATGGCTGGCTTTGCACTACCGTGGCACAGAGACTGTGCAGTGTGCAAAGCCTAAATGTTAACACTTACTACACAGACCTTTAAAGGAAGTTTGCTGACCCCTGACTAACCTAGAGATGATGGCAGCCTGAATGCATGCTTAAAACTTTTTTCCCCACCAGTAAGAAAAATACTAAGAAACCCGAGCTCATATACCCAAGACTCAGGTAAGGAAGGGATCATTTGCTCCAAATGGCACACTGCCCAAGACTTGCAATCTCATTCTCCATATTTAATTTTTAATATTTATTTTTTAGTTTTCGGTGGATACAACATCTTTATTTTATTTGTATGTGGTGCTAAGGATCGAACCCAGCACCCCACGCATACCAGGCCAGCGCGCTACCGCTTGAGCCACATCCCCAGCCTCTCTCCATGTTTTGGATAAGCTTGTGGTAGTTGGCTACTTACTCAAGATGCAAAAGCTACCTTTAAGGAATTATTTGGTAAAGCAGATGAATTTAAAAGGTAAGAACACTTCACTTCACAGGAGACCACAATAAACTGAGCAGCAAATGGCTGGTGTAGGGAGTGTCAAGATTATTGTCCCAGTTGTTCTTTAAAAATGGCCCCAGCAAGGCCTAACGGATGGCGCATTCCTGTACTCCCAACTACTTAGGAGGCTGAGGCAGGAGGATTATAAGTTCAAGGCCAGCCTAGACAACTCAGAAAGACACTGACTCATAATAAAGTAAAATAAAAGGATTAGATGTATACTCAGTGGCAGAATGCTTGTTGAGCAGGTGCGAGGTCCTGGGTTCCATCCTTAGCACCATGTAAAAAACTTAAGCAAAATACGGCCCTAAAACTTCCTAACAGACAATGAAGATGACCCCAAAATGAGAAAGGGGTAACCTGGCACATTGGTGCATGCCTGTAATTCCAGCATCTCATCTCAGGAGGCTGAGGCAGGAGAAGTGCAAGTTCAAAGTCAGCCTCAGCAACTTAGCAAGACCCTGTCTCAAAATAAAAAATAAGGGATGTGGCTCATTGATGAAATGCCCCTGGGTTCAATCCCTTGGTGCGAAAAAAAAAAGAAAGAAAAGAAAAAGTGGGTGTGTGGGTGGGGGTTCTATGGCTAACGGTACTATGATTCTCTGTGGAATCCCCAACAGTATGTGCATCAAACCACTTTCTCAACAGACCACCCCAAAAAGCTCCACACATTAGGCACATCATCTCTATTCCCTTCTGATGATGCCTACTGGCTTCTAGCTCTTTTCCCTTCCTTCTTACATAGCTAAAATGTATTCCTGAGTCCTTGGCCTTCCTTATAATTTATAAGGAAATTCCAGTTTCATATGGTGCTGGAATGTCACATAGAAATGTTACAAGCTTTCTGTTCCTAGTTTTGATTAAATTGACAAGTGTCCTTCCAAAATATGACAAGTCTCTCCAATTTGTTCCTAATTCATGCTTGCTTCAGTTTTCTATAACTTGGGAAGTCTGCAAAGAGAGAGGCAGTCCAGAGTAATAGTTAAGAGGTATAGTGCTGAAGCCAGCAGGTTGCTTTTGAATCCTGGCAATACAAATGTTAGATGAGTAATTATACTTCGCATTTATATTATACTGTACATTACAATATACTGTAAAGAAACAATGTATTCCTTTATTCATAAAGCACATTTCTTGTTCCAAGAAATGGTTTTAAATATCTAATAATGAAAATTAAAATGATTTATTGAGTGCTTACTATGTGGCAGGCACTCTGCTAAGAACACTTCAGATATATTGTTTTTCTCATGATGATTCTCTAGGAAACTGGTATTTCCATTTTAAGAAAAAAAAAAAAAAGGCCCACAGAAGCTGAGTGACTCACCCAAGCCACCCATTCTAAAAGTGAAGAATAGCATTTAAGCCTGGGCCCCCCGACTCAGAGTCTAGGCTCCTAACTATTAGGCAAGCACCTCTCCCTCCTCCACTTCATACTCTCTAAAACCCATCTAAATTCCTGAGGACTTAAAAACCTAATGACTCCCAGTGCCTACGGTTCAAGGGACTGCTCATATCCTCACTCATCTCCTTCTAAACAGTAGCTGCTTCGGGAATGTGAGGTTCAGAATGGTGCAGGCCAGAAGATAACAGAAGCACACAAGCTGGGATACTCCAACAAAACCAAGGCCACTCTATTTCTTATCTGCAGGCATGACCTTGGAGACTCTGCTAGTGATTTTCTAAAACACAAGTCACCCCTCCTTTTGTGGGGAGACAAATGGGTTATCTCACTACTTTAAGCACAGTGATAGATGAAAAACAAATCACCATCTTGGACATTCAGCCCCTAATGCAAGAAGCAGAATAGAGGGGAGGGGACTACCACACCAGGAGTCAGCTGAGAGTCCTGGTTTTCCTGCCACTCTTCCAGTGTGTGACCTTCAAGGGCCCTGTTCCTTGGTGTTTTCACCTGTAAAACACAGGGCTGATCACACCCATGTTTTCTAAAGAGGAGGATACAGACAATTCTAGAAGGCACATGGATCAGTACTTTTTTTTTTTGGGGGGGGGGGGGCGGTGTGGGGGGTTCCAGGGATTGAACTCAGAGGCTCTTGAGCACAGATCCACATCCCCAGCCCTATTTTGTATTTTATTTAGAGACAGGGTCTCTTTGAGTTGCTTTAGTGCCTCACTGTTGCTGAGGCTTGGCTGTGAACTCTCAATCCTCCTGCCTCAGCCTCCTGAGCTACTGCGATTACAGGTGTGCACCACCACACCCAGATTATGGATCAGTATTTTTATTAACATATACACACACTGTCCTTAGTTACCTTTGATGCATGGCTGTTTTCCACTTACGATAGTGATTTTCCTTTTGAAAACACTTTAATATTAAGTAAATAGTATAATGAAGGCTCATTTTTATGGGAAAAATCATAAAGGTGGTAAACAAATCACTGAAGTTAGGAAATACAGCAATTAATTATTCCCTTTTCTGATTCACAAACTAGTCCACCTTACAAATCCAAAGGGAAGCTAGGACTACCTACACATACCTGAGAACTTTATACTAAATAGAAACAAGTAAAGGCCCCAAATGCCAGAAAGTCACCTACACACCCTTCTCCATGCCACTAACTATAACTACTCCTGTTCTCGGAGATCCAGCAGACAGGTAAAGCTCACATCACCATCCAGGGAGTGGGAACCTGCTTCGGGGCAACCTGTGCTCTTCAGCCACAAGAGTGGCCCTGCCTGGAAGAACACTAAGGTTGGACTGCAAATCTCTGCTTCCCATAGCAGAAGCAGAACCCAGGCACTATGCTTGAGTCTCAGAGACAGGGTCCTGAACCTTGGTGTACAGGGGAAAGCCCTAGGCCGGCATCCAACTTCCTGATGTGTTACAAAGAAGAAAGTATACCAAATTCATTGCTCCCTTACCAGGCTGTTGCCCAGTGCCTTTCTTTAATTTTCAATGATGGTGTGAAGTAGTTAACCTATCTCTACGGATAACAAGGTAACAAGTGTAAATCACCCCAAAAATGCCAGCACATATTAAGGATCCAGAAATGTCTGCTATTTTAACCTTTTGTCTAAATATAATAGTAATACAGAAGAGTGTATGGGGCCCGCATTTACAGCTCACTGCATTTTCACATCCTTAGCGCCTATGATTAAGGGTCCAGATCAAGACAGAGCACAGGCTGTGGTGTGGCTCGTGTGGTAGAATGCACAGGAATCTCCAAGGCACTGGGTTCCATCCCCAGAACAGAGAAAGAAAACAAAAGAAAGGAAAAAGAAAAATATTACCAACAGCACAGAAAGTTGACTCATGGCCCCTTCAGTAGATACTACCCACCTCGTAACATTAGCTATTTTCCAAATTACTATCATCAAGGATTTCCATTTTTCAGATGAGAAACTGAGGCTTAAAGAAGTTAAATAATTCGTTCAAGGTCACCAAGCCAGAAGTAGCAGAACCAGAACTTACACTCACACAATCTGAGTTCAAAGTTCTGTCTTCTAAATAACCACTTCATGATACTACTATTCCTTGGGAACTTTGTGACCCTCAAATGAGGGAATGTATCTAAGAACTCTTGCCTGGCACCCAGCACAGCATGGGCTCCATGAATGGTAGCTATTGTCATTAGAGATGGGGCCTGGCTGATCCTGCCCTATTTACTGGCATTAAGCAAAACAAGCAATTCTATGACAATGAGATAAGGTGTTAGTTCTTTTCAGGAGCTTTTCCTGACAACCTCATCCCACCCACATTTGGGCAGAATTAAAAACTCCTCTATTTGTTTGCTAAGCACTCTGTAAACTACCTACTGTCTCCCCACTACTGAGCTCTTTGAGGAAGGGCTCTGTCACAATCATATTATACCTGAGAACAAAAGTTCTTAACTGGGACTTCCAGGTTTTAGCCTTAGAGAAATCATGAACTTCATGAAACTTAAGTATTTCTGGGGGGAGGATCAAAGTTTTCAGAAATCTCAAAAAAAAAATCCAAGTTCTGAAAAAATTAAAGAACACTTTCCCAATGCTTAGCAAAATGCTTGGCACAGAACACGTGCTCATTAAACTCTGCTGAATTTAAAGTAGGTATGGAGAAGCCCATCTGCAGGTAACGTGCTAACATGACCAGCTGAGGCTCTCAGCAGAAACACTGATCCACGTGGTCTAAAAGGACATGCCCCATTAGTATTCTCCCTCCTGATAGAGTTCCACCATCATCCCTTCAAGGTTTTGTTCACAGATATTACTATAGCCAAGAATGGTCACACACACCTGTAATCCCAGCTACTTAAAAGGCTGGGGCAAAATTGCAAATTCAAGGCCAGCATATGCAACTTAGAGAGATCCATCTAAAAATCTAAAAAAGATAGCATACACCTTACACCCTTGTAGGAGATAATGCACATAAGTTATTAAATGCACAAAGAAGTCCTGCAGTAAAGCCAACTCACCTTTATTTGACCCTGCATGCTCTAAAATTATTTGCCTAAGTGCTCTTTTCCATGGAAGATATATTAAAAGCCTGATGTTCAAAAGGCTATATGGCCAACCTCGTCCATGGTCCTGGATATACTTGAAGGAGACTCAGACCTCCTAACTCTCCATATAGAGTTCTTTCCATTAGAAATTTTTTTTAAATTTCTAAAAAAAAAATTTTTTTTTTTTTAATCTAAGATGAGTTGGGTGTCGTGGGGCATATTTGTAATCCAGCAACTCAGGTGAAGGAGGAGGACTGCAACTTCAAGGCCAGCAACCCTGTCTCAAAATAAAATAAAAAAGGGCTGAGGATGTGGCTCCATGGTAGAGTGCCTGCCTAGCATAAGCAAGGCCTGGCTGGGTTCAATACCCAGCACCCACTGGTGTCCCCCACTCTCACCCCAGGGATTTGGGGCTTACAATTTAGAAAAAGATCAGGGAAAAAGCAGTCAATCCAGAATCCCAATGGGTAGTTTAAAACAGCAGCATGGTGCTAGGAATAAAGGTAACCCAGAGTGGACACTCATGTGAAGGGGCAGCAGCTACTCAGCTCTTGCTGATGAATGCCATGCAAGACAGGAGAGCAAAGTAGTCAGATGTTTTCTAAATAAATTAGAAATCTCAATTTTAATGCAAAATCACTCTAATTTCTAAGTGTTGGTACTGTGTGGGTCAAAGTAAGCATGCTTATAAGTCCACTGTAGTCCATGGGACTATTTTGAGAACTGCGGTCTAGGTATCTACAAGATTATTGGGACTTCAGAAAAAAGCAAAGTTTGACAATATGCACGATACCAGATTTTAAATTAAAGATGAATAAATCTCAGTTGAAGACGAATGAAGCCTTAAGAGGCTCACAATGGAAAGCAGTTCACTTACTATCCACTTTTCAATACCAAATAGCAATACTTCCATTAACATGTGGTGACCTAAAAGGGTCAGTGACATCACCAAAACCCTTTAACAAGGACTCATTCTTTGCCGACAAATATACTGAGTGCCATCAGAGCAAATCTACAGGAGCAGCCCATAGATTTTCTACAGAAACTGATTTCCTTTGAATGTTTGAGAAACATAAAATGAGCATAGAGGCATCAGTCTCCTACAAAATTCAACCACTGGACATGTATGAGACAGTCTCCATGGAGTGCAACTTGAATCTTGTGAGCATTCAACACACTAGACTTTTCCAAGTCAAAAACATATATTAACTGAGCAAAGGCATAATCTCTTAAGGCTTATCTAATAGCCAATGAATATAGCTTTTTCCTTTAATTGATGTACAATGCTCTCTTAGAGTATTCCCAGTGACTTGGGAGGCTCAGGAGGATCCCAAGTTTGAAGTTAATCTCAGCAACTCAGTGAGACCATGTCTCAAAATTAAAAATAAAAAGGGCTAGGGATGTAGCTCAGTGTAGTCTACCCCTGAATTCAATCACCAGTACCAGCCCCCCACACACACACACACACAAAAGCCAGCATCTTAAAGCATGAAGTCCCAAATCAGCCCAGGTGTAGATATACAACACACATCTCAAATTATTTACTGCTCAGTTTCAAAGTAGAAAATGGATGTATAAGGAGGAATCTTCCAGAGAATTATGGAACTTGATGCTGCACGCCAATCAACATTTCCATAAAAATAAGCCAGTAAAGATTAGGTTCCAGGCCTAAAAATCCTCTGAAAGGTTACTTTCTACTGATTTTATAATGCTTGGTCATACTTACTCAGGTGCAGGGCCATCAGGATGCCGGACTCCATTTATGTACCATTTATGCTACATTGTATATGAATAGAATCCTCAAGTTATGCAATTCAGAAGCACTGACTTGGTCAAACTCAAAAAAGGAGCCTGACTACTGAAGAGCACTGGCAAAAGCAGCTCTTCAAGTGACACCTGGCAGATAACTAGTCCATCGGCTGGAAGGCTACTTGGAACTCCTAACAGTATAGCACACAGACCGTGTCAATATGTGATTGCTCCTACTTTATGATGGGTGCTTCTAAACTACCAGTGGATCTTCTGCAGACATTTAAAAAATATCTTCAAAAAAACTGAACAGGATAAAACAGATTTGCAACTATTGATCCCAAATCTTAGTGAGGTCCCCTTGTAACTCAGCCAGTCAGGACAGAGGTGCAGTTTGGCTGTGGAAGATGACTCACTCTGGCTTTGAACTCACATCCAACCTTTATTAAGATCCTGGCCTCTCCAAACTAGTTAAAGACACACTTTAATTCTGCTAGCCATCCAATGAATTATGCGCTAGTTTATATACTAGCTACGTTTTTTTAATACCCAACACTTTTAGATCTTCATCAATAGGACTGAATCAGATCACATGTTTACTACCCTTCAGAACAGATATAAATTAATTACCCATTTGTGCCAAACATTAGTAACTCACTGGACCTCCCGCTGAGAAAAAAATTTCATGGAACATCTTCCGAGACTCCCTTTTGATCTCAGAATACCATGCTTGAGTAAACTAACAGCAACCATTGGTTCACTTTGTTGGAAAGAGTCCAAAGGATATACAAGGCTTCAAGATGCCAGAAGAGAAGCTCAGTGGATTAGGTGCTAGACTCCATATACCAGATTGAAAAGAAAGCAAGGATTCAAATCCCAGCAGGGTGAACTCAGACTCTACTCAATTGGCTAGAAAAACCGAGCACAAGACAGCTTACAACTTTCTTAACAAAAGTATGAAGGTTCTACAGTCGCTGGTATTTACAAGGACATATAAGAGGCGGGAGGTCTATAGTCACTCACATAAAGAAATATACTGTCTCTATTTCCACTTGCTGGGGGGCAAGTTTCTGCAACATGCTTATATATACTATGGAGAAGGAAAACCATGACCACCCAGATGCCCAAATAGTATGAGGTCCTTTGAGGTAAGCTTTACTGTTATCACACAATATTACAGATTTCTAACATTCCATTCTTGCCCAATACGAACTGTAAAATAAACCTAAAATTACCCACAAACCTGTTTTTTTTTTTTCTTTAGTTTTTAAAGGCCATCAAATCCTTGAAGATAGTATGGACCTCCAGCTGATAACATTCAGAAGGAACACACTTAACAGCCCTGGCTCCATTGGGCTATTATGGCTCCAGTCAATGGTGCATCTCAAAGCTGAGAACAATTCCAATGAAGTGTCACTGCTAGTAGTAAACAGCACTGCTTCAACAATCCACATTAAGTCAGCATTTAACACCTGAGAGTCTCCCTCTTGAGCAGGTTGTCAGAGAGTATGAGTTCAACCACTGCCTCAAGAGAAGTAGAAAGTCTTCACAATGTTTCAAAATCATTTTATGTTCAATTACAGGCCTTCTGCAAACTGAGGATCTGAGCTCTTTAAGGTAGTGGCTACAATTCTTCCAGGACACAGAAGGCCAACAAGGTGATTGTCACATATCAGCACAGAGTGATAGGCATTACATATTAGTAGCCAGTGAGAAACAAGGTCAAGGACCCTGTACTGCAGAGGAAAGTAGCAAGCAGTGTTGTAGGGGGGCTGGATGGTATGTTCATCCACTGTAGACAGAAGGTGACTGAAGTCTAAGATGGAGATACTACAGTAACAGTTGGTACCTGGGCAGTAAGTAACAATTCGTCAGACAAAATTTTAGGTGAAACCACAGGGTTGGAAAGTTCTGGGATCCAATATAATGTCTACAGGAGCATCAATATTAACATGAAAAGTCAGTATGTGGGAGACAGAAAGGATGCCTCCCCTGGAATACTGGAAAGAGACCGAAAGACCACATCTTCAAGCTCTGGAGTGGAGGCCTTCTTCTAACACAAGTGAGTCCTGTGGCTTTCTGTTAGGAATCAAGCAGTCATTAATTTCAGCCCAACTTTTAAAGTACCAGTGTTCTTACAATTTATATAGGAAGAGATGACGAACATGAGACATTCGGCAAGGAAAGTTTGTTAGGACCAACTTAGTACGTTTTAGACACAAAAGAATGGCACATTCATTCTAAGCACCGCCAAAAGCCAAACAATATTTTTGGCAGGTTCCATATTCTTCTCCAGGGAAGCTTGCAACCTCTTACTAACCTATTTTATCTTGGACAAATGCACACTGTCAGAAGGTAAAGTTTCTCTTCCAAAATGGGTCCCTGTCATTCTCTTCAGGAAAGGAAAACTACTGCCACTTCTGCCTCTTGGGGACCACCCACTTAACACCTCCTCTCTCCTCTCTCCACAGAACACCTTTAAAAATAAAATATCCTCGAGTTCCCTCCACTCCACCTTCGAAACACAGAAAGTCCAAAGACGAAGGATTCCAAGTTTTAACAAGCTCTTTACTGGGTGTTGAGAAGACACCCTTATACTTACAGCCGGATCCTCACTAGGAGCCTCCCGTCCACCCGCTCCCGAACCCCAGAACCCATCACTGACAGCCCCAGGGGTACAACCCGGGCGCTGGGACGCCATGGGCGCTCTGGGCAAACGCTTTTCCAGCGGCTTCAGACACCTGGGAGACCCGCCCGACAGGCTGAGCCTGGGCCTCGCGGTGGCGCCTCGTGCCCCGGCTACTCCCGGCTGTAGACGCCCGGCCGAACGGCCGGGCCCGGCTGAAGCGTCGACTCAGGCTGTCTCCAGCCCCCAGGCCCGACCCTCTTCGCCCGCCCTGGCCCCGCCTCGGTCTCTCGTGCTCCCGCCGGCCGGCTGCGCCCGTACCTGCCGGACCCGGTGCAGGGCGTCCACGAAGCCCTCGGCCTTCATGCCCACCGGAGCGCTCTGTCCCTGCACCAGCTCCGCCATTACCGCCGCCGCCGCTCGGCTCCCGGGTCCGGCCTCCCGCTCCGCTCCGGGACCCGTAGCCGGAAAGGGAAAGTCGCCCCACTTCCGGCGGAAGGGAGGCTGGGACGCTCGCCGCGACAGGAGCCGCGTCTGCGGGGCGTGGTCAGAGCACGTGACCTCCCGACCGGAAGCGGGGGCGGAGCCGCGGTGCGAGGGGCGGGCCCTGGTGTCGGTCGGGAGGACCTGGAGGTGGTTGCGCCCTCCTGGTGCGGGGTTCTGTTCGGGGCCGTGGAATATGTGGTGACCCGCCCTCGAGGCGCGGACATGGCCCCAGGTATCTGGCTGTTGGCCTGTGTGGAACCTCAGCGAGGAGAGAAGTGGCTTTCCCAAGACAGCATTTCAAGCAGCCAGGCTCCACTAACAGCCTGACCTTGGGAGCCCCTCCCTGAAATGGCCATTGGCCGGAATATGGTATTGTGAGCCCCATGAAACGGTATTGTGAGGCCCAGAGTGAGGCATGGAGGGCCAGGGACAGCACCGCAAAATGTCAGAATTCCACGTTTACAGGGAGTCCCTGGCCCCAGTTTTCCCAATCAGTTTGCCCATGCGGAACATCACCTGTCTTTCACAAACTTTGGGACTGTGGGAAAACAGGAAATACCAAGGACCCTCATTGCTTCCATGGCAGCTGATCTCAAAACGTAGTTTTTACTGGTATTCTTAGAGTTTGGCACATAGTCCAAAAGGACTTTTGGAATGCTCATAGAATTTTTAAAATTTTGTGATGGTTGTGAATAGTTTCAGATTTGTCGAGGCAAGGAACGTAATCTTAGTGCAGGAATACTCTTAAGCCTTTGGGGCAGATCTTCCTACATATATGAAGCATTTCAAATGAGCAAACAAAGTCTCCAGAAAAGTAACAAGATTTAATGGCTTCTAGACACATCTTACTAGTGGTAGATCCAACCTGGGCTGCCCACATTTGATTGCTCTTGGATCTAATATTTCCTGCACCCAATCATGTCAAGGAGTTGAATTTCCTGGAGAACTAAAGGTGAACACCAAGAAAAGGAAATAAAGAAGGTCCAGTATGACTTCATTTGATGACTCCCTTCCCCCACCACAGTGTTAGCATGCTGGGAGCTCTTTGATAGAAGTATGAGGAATAACTGGCCAACAGTTGAGCACACAGTTTGTTTTTTATTTGTCGATGACTTTGCTACTTAGACTGTAGAGGTGACACTCATTTTTACCTGTATCCTTAGAGTTTGGCACCTAGTAGATGCATAGGAAATTCTTTTGAATTGAATAATGCCAAATTGGATTAATTCCTTAGCTTGTGGCAAAGTAAAAGAATGTGACCAAATTACAAGATTGAAGATGATCACTTTTAGACAGAACTGCCCCTGATGTTGGAAAGTGCGTAACTGGCAGTGCTGTTGCTGTTTTTCCTTGCTGAGGGGCCATTATGGGGCAGGGATGTGCCAACACATCAATTGGTTGCCCAGCCTGCATATGTTGAGTGTTTTAACTTTGCTAGATTTATATAAAATCAAAGATGGTTCTACTGCCCCAATATCAGTGATATTTCTGCTTTGAATTGCTTTTATGTCTCTGAGTTGAGAATAGCAATTCATTCATATTCCAACTGGCTCTTCCAGTTGGAATATAGGGTAAACAGTAAAGATAGGGTAAACAGGGTTCTTGCCTTAAATATAAAATACACTCCAAGGTTTGGTTCAAAGATCACAGAATGCCTAAGTAGAATATAGGGTTCTGGTTCCCCCTCTTTTTCCTGGTTGGGTAACTTTGGACAGGTCACTATCTCTGGGGCCCAAAAGAGGAAGATGACCCAGCCCTGGCCAGACCACTGCTGTCTGTTCTAACATCCTGGACTTCATTACTGTAGCATTTATCACAGTTAATTGTCAATGTCATTGTATAATTATTTGATTATTGATTGTCTTTCCACTAGAATAAAACTTTTTCTGAGACAAGGACCATGTTTGCCTGTCTATTGCTGTCCCCAACACCTAGTACAAGGCCTGGCATTTGGTCCACTCTCAATATTTGTGAAGTGAATGCATGAAGATGATTAGGGAAAGAGTCTCAGAACAAAACAAAACAAAACCTTCACACACCTTGGTTGTGACTAACTTTGCATATGAGACTGACCCTCTCTGAGCTTTGGAGATATGTTACTGGTGACTTTGAAATGCTTCATCCTTAAATATTACCAACTAAAAACCACACTAAACCAAATTGCATGGAAAATGAGAGTCTAGGTTAGGCTACAGTTACCAATCTTAAAATCACAGTGGCTCACCATGCAAGTTATTTTTCACTCACGCTCTTGTGAGCATAGCTGGTAGCATGTGCCATTGCCACATGTCATCTTCACCCTACAACCAAGTCTGATAGAGCAGTCTCTGCCTAGAACGTGATGCTTTGGCACGGCAGAGGGAGGAGAGAATGGCAAGGCCGAAAGCACCTTTCTAGCCTCTGCCTGCAGTGAACTTTTGTACACAGTTCATTGGTCAAAGAATGTCACATGGCCAAGCCTGACGTCAATAGAATGCAGAGAGAGGAATGAAGCCCAGGATGACTCTTAAAGCTTTTGCCTAAAAATGACATATGCCACTTTTGCTCACATTTAATTGGCTAATACTAGTAGTGTTTGGATGAAAAGCCCAATTTATCAATATGTTTCTATGTGTTTACTTCCAGTGTTTTACCTAATAAAAAGAATGGCTCAGCCCAAGGTCACCAAGATTTCCTCTTATGTTCTCTACCAGAAGTTTTGTAATTTTAGGTTTTACATTTATGTCTAAGGTCCATTTTGAGTCCCTTGCATAATGTTGAGGTATCGGTCAGTATTCATTTGGTTTTCATAAAGATAGCCAGTTGTTTGAATCCTCAAGTAAAAGGGGCTATCTTTTCTCCATCAAATTGCCTTCACATCTTTATAAAATCAAACCAAAACCACACCAAAAGACCAATTAACCACACAGGCAGAAGTCTGTCTCTGAACTCTACTGTTCTATTAACAAATCATTACCATCTTGATTACTGTAGCTTTATAGCAAATCTTAAAATCAGGTAGTATAAATCTTTCACCTTTGTTCACAAACCCCGCCCACAATTTCTAAACTATTGAAGTGCCCTGGCCTGAATGTATAAATTTTAGAATTAGCTTGTTGCTCTCTATATAAAAAAGTCCTTTAGGAGTTTGCCTGAGATCATGTTGAGTCTATAGATCAATTTTTGGAAAACTGGCATCTTAACAATAGCAAATCTTTTGATCCATTAATAGTATGTATCTCTGTATTTATTTTGGTCTTGATTTCTTGCCCAAAGAATGTCACATGGCCATATATAAAACATGGCTATATATAAATGTCACATGGCTATATATAAAACCAATGTTTTATATATAGATCCTGTACATATTTTAGATTTATAACTAAATATTTCATGGGTTTTGGTGTTCTTATAAGGGATAGTCTAAATTGTTTTGATTTTCAATCTTTCATTAATGGTATATAGAAATTAATTGATTTTTGAATATTAAACTTTTGTCCTAAAACCTTGATAAACTCATTTATTAGGTATAATGGCTTTAAAAAAAAAAAAAACTGGGGATTGAACTCAGAGGCACTTACCCCCAAGCTACAGCTACAGCCCTTTTTATTTTTTATTTTTAAACAGGGTCTTGCTAAGTTGATGAGGGTATCACTAAGATTCTGAGGCTGACCTCGGATTTGGTCCTCAGCCTCCTGAGTCACTGGGATTCAGGCATGTGCTACAGTGCCCAGCTGAGTTCCTAAAGTTTTCTATGTGGATAATCCTGTCATCTGCAAATAGAGACATTTTATTTCTTCCTTTCTGAAACATGTTTCTTTTATTTCTTTTCCTCACCTATTGCACTGGCTAGGACCTCCAATATGATTTCAAATAGAAATGGTGCAAGGGGGCTGGGGATGTGGCTCAAGCGGTAGCGCGCTCGCCTGGCATGCGTGCGTCCCAGGTTCGATCCTCAGCACCACATACAAACAAAGATGTTGTGTCCGCCGATAACTAAAAAATAAATATTAAAATTCTCTCTCTCCCTCTCCCTCTCTCTTAAAAAGAAAAAAAGAAATGGTGCAAGCAAACATCCTAGAAGTTTTCCTTATCTTGGGGAGGCATTCAGTTCTTTAGTATTATGTATGATGTTAGCTGCAGGTTTTCACAGATACCATCTGTCAGGTTAAGGAAGTTCCCTTCTGTTTTTCATTTCTGAAAGTTTTTATCATGAATGAAAATCGAATTTTGTCAAATGCTTTTTGTATAGCTAAGATGATGATATGTTTTTTTAAAATGTTTTTAGTTATAGATGGACACAATACCTTTAGTTTATTTATTTATTTTATGTGGTGCTGAGACTTGAACTCAGTGCCTCACATGTGCTGGGCGAGCGCTGTACCACTGAGCCACAATCCCAGCCCTGATGACATGGTTTTAGTTCCATTATTCATATGCGAGTCACATTGACTGGTCCTTAAATGTCGAAGCAGCATTTCTGCTCCATGATAAACCCTACTTAGTCATTGCAATCATCCTTTTTCCATATTTGACTGATATTTTGTTGAAAGTTCTTCATTCACTAAGGATACTGACTGGCCGTTTTCCTGTAATGTCTGGGGTTTGGTGTCAGGGTGACGCTGCTCGGCGAGTTGAACTGGGAAGCAGCGCCTCCTCTTCTATTGTCCAGAAGAGTTTGTGGAGAATTGGTCTGATTTCTTTCTTAGATGTTTTGTAGAACTTTTCCATGCAATCAACTTATCCTTGGGGTGGGGTATGGGGGGGGGATTGTTTATTTTTTGTTTTTCTTGTATATTTATATTGAGATTGGGTCTCTAATCCGCAGCCTGTAACTGAATCTTCAAAGAAGTCCAGTCAGGGGTGGGGATCAATGGTTGTTTTAGTCAGCTTTTTTGCTGCTGTGACTAAAGGACACCACCAGCACAATTGTAGAGGAGAAAAGGTTTATTTGAGGGCTCACTGTTTCAGGGGTCTTAGTCCATAGAAGGCTGCTCCATTTCTTGGATTTAGAGATGAGGCTGAACATCATGACAGAGTGTAAGGCAGAGAGAAGCAGCTCACATCATGGTGATCGAGAAGCAGAGAGGGGCTGGGGCTGGGGCTGGGGCTCAGCGGTAGAGCGCTTGCTCATGTGAGGCACTGGGTTGGATCCTCAGCACCACATACAAATAAATAAGTAAAGGTTAAAAAAAAAGACTTTTTTAAGAAATGGTTTTTAGTTGTTGATGGACCTTTATTTTATTTATTTGTATGTGGTGCTGAGAATCGGACCCAGTGCCTCATGCATGCTAGGCAAGTGCCCTACCACTGAGCCATAACCTCAGCCCCATTTCTTAAAAAAAACAAAACAACAACAACAAAAAAAGAGGCAGAGAAAGAGACTCCACTTTCCAGATACAAATATATACACCAACACCCTGCTGTAATTCTACCTCCTCCTCCGACCACACCCCACCACTTCAGTTACCAGTCAATCCCTATCAGGGGATTAAGACTCTTACAACCCAATCATTTCTCCTCGGAGAATTCTCTTCATTGTTTCACACGTTCTCTTCATTGTTTCACACGTGAGCTTTTGGGGGACCCCTCACATCCAAACTGTAACAATGGCAGGAAACCTGCCTACATTTGGGAGGCCCTGGGTTCTATTCTCTCCCTCTCTCTCTCTCTCTCTCTCACACACACACACACACACACTCACACACCATTCAACAAACTGTCCTTTAATTGGTATGTCTAAATTTGCATTTATTATAATTATTGATTTGTTTGATTTGGGGCTACCAACTTATTTGTGGTATGTTTGTCTCCTCTGCTTTTTGTTGACCTGTCCTGTTTTCCTTTAGATTCTTTGAATATTTTTTAATAGTTTTAAGTTCTCTTGGATTTCTGGCTACAGTCTTTTGCACAGGATTGAAATACACACACGTGACTTTCCTGAGCCCAGCGTCTCTGCTCTCCCACTGTAGCTAACTCTAGATGCCCTCTCCCTCCTCCTCCTTATGCTAGACTTGCCATATGCACCACCAGATAGTGTCATGCTGTTTGAGTTCAACAGTCATGTGTCTTAAAGAATTTCAGGACAGAATAATAATCTTTATATTTACCCAGGTAGTTACTTTCTTTATTTAAGTTTCAAGTTTTCCGTCTCATGTAATTTTTTTTTCAGTCTCAGAACTGCCTTTGGATTTCCTTTAGAGCAGGTCTGCTGCTGGTAAATTCTCTTCTTTGATTTGAGTGTCTTCATTTCATCTTCTTTCCTGAAGGAGGGATGTGCTTGCTCAGTGTGGACTTCTCATTGGTGGACTTCTCATTTGGCACTTGAACAGTGTCACTCTACTGTTTTCTGATGGCTTCTGATGAGGAATCTTTGATATCTCAAGTCAGTATTTCCTCATATATGGTGTATTTTTTTTAATCTCACGTCTTTCCTTCTTTGTCTTTCACTTTGAGCAGTTTTTGATGTTTTGGACATGGTTTTCTTTGAGTTTATTCTGCTTAGGGTTCACTGAGCTTCTTGAATAGGTACTTTTTTTCTCCATCAAATTCGGCAAGATTTTGACCACTATTTACTCAGATTTTTTTTCTGCTCTAATCATTTTTGTCCTTCTGTGACTTCAATTGTACACCTTTGACATTATGATACTATTGCTGAAGACCCAAGACTGTTTTTTTGGGGGGGCGGGGGGTACCAGGGATTGAACTCAGGGGCACTCCACCACTGAGCCACATCCCCAGCCCTATTTCATATTTTATTTAGAGACAAGGTCTCACTGAGTTGCTTAGTGCCTTGCTGATCCTGAGGCTGGCTTTGAACTTGTGATCCTCCTGTCTCAGCCTCCGGAGTTGCTGGGATTTCAGGTAGGCGCCACTGCCCCTGGCTTGTTTTCTCATTTCCATTCATTAAAATGAATTTACTTTTACTGATGGAGCATAGTTATAGTAGCTGTTTTTCTGCTCTTTGAGAATTGGTCACATTTTCCTGGTTTTTCATGTGCCCAGAGATCTTGGACTGTGCATCAGTCCAAGATCTCTGGACATCACGACAATTATTCATGTAGACTCTGGGTTCTGTTTGAACCCTCTCAAGATTGTCTAGCTTGGGGCTGGGGATGTGGCTCAAGCGGTAGTGGGCTTGCCTGGCATGCGTGCGGCCCGGGTTCGATCCTCAACACCACATACAAACAAAGATGTTGTGTCCACCGAAAACTAAAATAAATAAATAAATATTAAAAAAAAAAAAGATTGTCTAGCTATTTATTTTCTTAGCAGACCAGAGCTGGTTTGCACTTTGGTCTCTCGTTTCCTCCTTTCCCTTCTTTTTCTCAGCCGGGAAACTCTCAGGTGTCGTTTTTAGGCACACCCGCGCCCTCCCTGGTGCAGCGTCACTCACAGAGATTCTTGGCTTCCTCTCTGTTTCATGAGTTGTCACTCTGCTACCCAATTTGTGCCTCCTCAAAGTTCATGGCACCTCTCATCAGCTGTTGGGCTCCTTCCTATATGCTTTGATGCTATGGTTTTGTGACTTTGTATATCTCCAGACAGAAGAATTACTCACATATGTTGAAGTGGCCATTGTAAACAGGAAGCCAAGACCAACCATACATGTGGCCTGACCTTCCACCAGGTGCTCTTCAAATCTGCCCTCAAAAGTCTGAGAATGTTTACTTGTGTCTTTGCTGCAGCAAAGGATGGTGGTACCTGATGGATGCCTTGGGGAAGGTCATGCTCCCTGGCCTTGAAGGCAGAGCCCCTGCCTGGCATGCACAAGGCCCTGGGTGTGGTCCCTAGTATGCAATCAATCAGTCACACTGGTTTGGGAAAGCCCACTGAAACCTTGCCAGATTGGGGACATAATTAGATTGACTAAGCCAGCTTTAGAATGAGATTTTATTTTTTATATAATTTTCTAGGCTTTTCACTTCTGATTGTCAGAAATTTGTTTAAACATGGCAGTTGTCCAAAAGTGTCCTCACATAAACTGCCAGGAAGCATGCAAAAATGATGATTACGTTATTCATTCTAAACATACATATTGAGCATCTACTATGAACTCCAGACCTGCTAGACTAGATGTTTCTAGGTGCTATTAATGGTATAGTCACCATTACATTCTCAGTTCTACATGTGCAAATAGTGCTGCCTGGTAAATGTAGAAAAAATGTACATCAAAGTAAATTTACCAAGTTCTGAGAGTAATATATATATATATATATTAATATATATATATAAGTTCTGAGAGTAATATATATATATATATATATATATATATATATATATATATATATCACCCCCACACACACACACATATATTAATTTTTTTAGTTGTAGATCGACACAATGCCTTTATTTTATTTATTTTTATATGGTGCTGACTATGGAACCCAGCGCCTCACACATGCTAGGCAAGCACTCCACCACTAAGCCATAACCCCAGACCCCTAAATAAATAAATAAATTATATATATATATATATATATATATATATATATATATATATATAAAGTTTTAGGTGGACCCAATATCTTTATTTTACATTTATATGGTGCTGAGGATCGAACCCAGCGCCTCATGCATGTAGCTCTACCACTGAGCCACAACCCCAGCCCCCTAAAAATATATTTTTGAAAGCCAATGTCATGTTCCAAAACTTCTTCTCCTTGGGCTTCTGCTTACATATTTATTGCATAACCCCCGTCTACTTAATGGTTTCTGTAGCCTAAACCTTACTATCTTAAATTACTTCCTTAATTATCCTGTCTTACCTGACTCCTAATCGTTTGGAATAGTATGGAAAGCATGGTTCATTTTCTAGCTCCCAGTTTCATTCCCAACTAGATTTTCCCTGTCAGCATCCAGTGAATCCGGAGTCATGTTAGATGGGATCATTTGTTCTTTGGAGGCAAGAGGTCTTCTGACTGCAGGGGTTACAGTTCCTCATTCCCTTTACCAGTTAGGAATCTTCTGGTTGCCTAAAAAGTAATCCTTGAGTGTTGAGAGCCACAGTTTAGTCAGAACGCCTGGCATTTTGCTAGAGGGAATGGTTGAAAGGTGACCCTGCTCTGGGATTAGGGCGGATCCTGCTGGGATTAGGGTGGATCCTGCTGCCTGGGCTCCCACTACTTTGGAGTTCCTGTTGAGTTCTGCGGGGGCGGGGGGGGGGGGGGGGGGGGGGGTTGTTCCCGGGAAGAATTGGTGCTCGAGCCCGGTGAAGGGAATGTGTTCCCGGGAAGTGTGTGTAGAGTGCTGGTGAGAGTCCGGGAATAAAGAGTTGCTGTTTGAACCTACAAGGCTTTGTGGCGGCTCGGTTATTTTGTGCCCAGCCAGACTGCGGCAGTTGAATCAGCCTAGGCCGCATAGTAAGACCCCATTTCAGCCTTGAGGAATGAAGGGAATGAAGTTCTGAAACATACATATAACATGGGCGAGACTTGAAGACCCACTCGGTGAATTAAGTCGGGCACAAGAAGACACCTGTGTCCGACTTTATTTGTGTGAAGCAGCTGGAAGAGGCAGATTCAGAGATGGAAGGAGAACAGAAGCAGGTGCTGGGGGCGAGACACGGAGGCATTTTTAATGGTCCAGTGCCGCAGTCTGGCTGGGCACAAGATCACAAGCCACTCAAGCAGGAACAAAGTTTATTTTTTGAAACTGCCGCCAATGTCCGGTACCGCCCGGGAAGATTTTTTCCACCCACGTGGCCTCCTCTCCGACCGCAGAGAGAGCTCCTCCCCCGGAACTCCCTCCTACTGTACTACCCCAACCAATGGGAACTCTCCAGGAGTCCTGTAGCCGGCCTAGGTGAACAGCAGGAGTCCAATATCCATATGAATGCAAATCTTAACATAATCATATCATCTCAATGGCTAGCTGGCGTCACCTTTCGACCAAAAATGCCATGCATCATATACTTGGCTCTTAGCAGTCCAGTGTTTCCGTTGCAGATGATGGCGAGGTTCTGGAGATGAATGGCAGTGACGGTTGCCCTGCCATGGGAAAGGACTTGGGGCTAAAGAACTGCAACTTAAAAATGGTAAAATTCATGCTATTTTTATTTTACTACAATGGAAAATGTAATCATCTTAGGAAGTAAAATTTAGCGTTATGTGCCCCAGAGGGTGGGGTTGAGGATGGAGAGAGTGGTGAGTAGGAGCGCTCACTCCTCCTCTCTCAGCTCCGCAACTCTCCTGGGTCTCGCTTGGCTCCAACCTTGCTCCCCATGGCCAAGCTGTGATTTCTACTCCTCAGACCGTGAGATGGAGTATGGAACAACCCGTGGGCCTCATTGAGTTACATCATTGACCATCTGATGAGAAACAGTCTTTGCTACCTCAGGTCAAGAATCTTGGGGTACCCAGGCATGGTGGTGCAGCTCAGAATCCCAACAACTCAGAAGACTGAGACAGGAGGAGACAAGTTCAAGGCAAGCCTAAGCAACTTAATGGGATCCTGTCTCAAAATAAAAAGTGCTGGGGATTAAGCTCAGTGGCAGAGTGCTTGTCTAATGTGCAAGACCCTGCTTTCAATCCCCTGGCACTATCAATCAATCAAGCAAGCAAGCAAGCAAGCAAGCAAGCAATCCCAAGCAAGATTCTGATTGGGGCTGGGGATGTGGCTCAAGCGGTAGCATGCTTGCCTGGCATGCGTGCGGCCCGGGTTCGATCCTCAGCACCACATACAAACAAAGATGTTGTAAGGGTAAAAGAAATTGAAGTTAAAGCGTAAAAGTTAAAGGGTAAAAGACCGGGTATTGTAAAAGTTTCTAAGCTGCAAGGTCTGAGTTAAAATGTAAAGGAGGTATTGTTAGGTTTCTATGCTATCTGCAAAACCCGAAATTTCTGTAGCTGTTAAGACAATGCTTAGAACTGCCCAGTAAATATTTCCCCTGACTATTTGGTTGTTTAATAAGGGCTCTGTGTGGTCGCACATAGGCATTGCAGGGCCTGGACCAATCAGTTTAAATGTAACCTCCTCCTTAGGAATGACCTATCACTCCAGCCTGACCTGTTCCCGCCAATGAATGAACTAATCATGTTTAGGAGTTGTTGTTCAATTTTCCCGCGCCTCATGATGATTTGTTCTGATGTATACAAAGCCCTCTGCCCTCCCCAAAAAGTGTACTTAAGCAGTGCTCAGCCCCTGCTCGGGGCTCTGGCTGCTTTCCCTTCTTGAGTGGGCACGGAGCCCCAGCATGCTGGTTCAATAAATCCCCCTTCTGCCAATTGCATGAGTGGTCACTTGGTGGTCTCTTTCTCCGACGTTTCGCGGGACCCTTACAATGTTGTGTCCGCCAAAAACTAAAAAATAAATATTATCTCTCTCTCTTAAAAAAAAAAAAAAGATTCTGATTGGCTCAAAAAGCCAATCAACTGTGGTTGAGATTGGAGCCCCACCAACCAGGAAGTTGGAGTTGGAGTGGTGAGAGGAGCTACTCTCTCCAAACCCTGTGTGGGTGGGGTGTGTGCTGGGTAGGGAGACCAAAGCGCGTCTGTTTCTCAGTTACATGAAGAGAAAGAACTGGGCTCATGTCTGTCTGTTGTCTCCCTTTAGAGGTGCTGAAAGTACTCTCCCTCTTATCCCCTGGTCCTTTCACCGCTGTCATGAGATGAAGTAGATGAACATGAGGTGGATTTTATGAGTGAAGAAAGTAAAGTGATGTATCCAGAATCCAAATGGAAATTGGACAACATCATACGTCTGTGTCCCTGACACCAGGGCTCTAGTCCGTAAGGCACAGAAGACCCTTGAGTGGATGAATTCTAATCTTTCAAATCCCAGAGTATTATCAAGTGGGTAGGATTTTCCCCAGATGTTCAGCTGAACTGAAGTGGTGACATCACTGTTGGAGCTCTTCCACTCCTTGCCAATAGAAGGAGATTCTATTGCGACTCATTATTCATTGATCAATAGTTAAGCTGGAGAGTTTTGGTTTGGAATAACAGTTTCCGAGGCATTTTTGTCTTTATCACATTGTAGTAAGCATTGCTGCTGTTGAGAAGGGAATTATATTCTAACACGTGGTCCTTTGTTCCTTTCTCTGGAACTTACAGAATCTACTTTCTTGCTATATCTCAAAGTGGGTTTTGTCCACTCATTCTGCTGGCCACTCGGTGGTATTTATGATATGGAAATCAATTCTGGGAAGTTTTCTTGAATTATTTAATTGATAATTTCTCTTTTCCCCACCATTTTCCTTATTCATCTTTCTAGAACTTCGTGATTTGGATACTGGACCTTCTCCACTAGTTCTCAAGTTGTCCTATCTTTTGAATTTCCATCTCTTTGTCTTTTTGTTCTTTCTGGGCTATTCCATCAATTTGGCAAACTGTTCCTTCTGGGAAGTTTTCTTCATTTATACTGCACACCTTTAAAGTCTGGTAGCTCTTATTTGTTCTCCCAACATTATTATGTTTTCAACGTATCCCCTGTTCTTGTTTCATGAATGAAATAGCTCCCTTATCTCTGAGGACATGAGACAGGTTTTTAAAGTTTATTCTCCCTGCTTAGTTTGTTTCCTCCGGGTTACTTTTCCCAGTTTTTGTTTTAGTATATGTATATGCAGGTAGGCATCAATAGCCCCTCTGGGGCCAGTTAGATTCTTCATAGAAAACTCTCCCAGTCCTCTGCTTGGAAATCAGAGCAACACTTTTTACATGCATTCACCCAATTATTGCAGATTTCTCTTAGAAGTTGGGAATCCCTGATGGTTCCAAGAGGGTAAGGTGACAGAAAGCTGTGTCACTCTGCAGTGGTCCAGCTGGGCTGTCTGTTAGGCACCTGCCAATGGCAGTGTTTTCAAGTCATTCCTCTTGGGCCAGTTAGATCCATAGAAAGCTCTTCCAGCCGGACTGGCGTGATGGTGCACTCCTGTCATCTCAGTGGCTCAGGAGGCTGAGGCAGGAGGATCTCAAGTTCAAAGCCAGACTCAGCAAAAGAAAGGCACTAAGCAGCTCAGTGGGACCCTGTCTCTAAATAAAATACAAAATAGGGCTGGGGATGTGGCTCAGAGGCTGAGTGCCCCTGAGTTCAATCCCCAGTTACCCCACCCCCTGCCAAAAAAAAAAAAAAAACCTCTTCCAATCTCCTGCCTGGAATCCAGAGCAGCCATTTTATTTATTTAATCAATTGTATTGATCAAACCATTTTATTTATTTATTTAATCGGTTATTTGATTGACATTTGTCTCCCCAACAAGACCACAGACTTACGGGCAGCAGCTCTGTGTCCATGATGTCTGCCTCTGTGTCTCAGCTGCGATGTGCTCAGTGCACAATTGTTCTATAAACTCATGAATGAACTCTTAGCTATCCCGTCCTATTATTTGAATATCTATTTTATTATGAGATAGTTCAGACATCCCAAGAAGTGTAGAGAACGTGACATCTGCAGTCCACTAGTGCCCAGTGTAAGAAGTGAGCCTGTCCCTGGTGAGGAGCCTCCTCCTTGTCTCCTTCCTCCCTTCTCCGGCGGGCGGGGCCCTCCTGAGCTTGTGGCTCCTCCTTCCCGTGGGCGCTGTCTGCGAGCCCTGGGCGGCCTGTGGACAGGGTATCAAGCCCCCAGGTCCCTCTCGGAGTTGTCTTTCTTTCCCCCTCACGTATTTTGAAGGCTCATCCTAGTCACCTCTGGGGCTATTCAGTGCCCTCAGCTCCATTTCCCACTGTGTGAACACACCAGAAACCCTGTGTTCTTCCTCCTTTAGACAACCACAGAGACTGTTTCCACGTTTTTCTCTCTGTTTCCAGGGATGTAGCAACAAGCCCCTTGAGTTTGTGAGATGCTCTAAGCTAGTGCCAGGGCCACATTGTTGGCAAGTGGCTGCAGGTTGGGCATGTGCCACCTCAATAAAGTCAAATTGCTCCCTAGTTGGGCAGTGCCTCCTGGGTGTGACATGCATCCCGCAGCTGCGAGGAGAGCTCCTCCTCCTCCTCCTGGGATACTTAGTGTTTGCAAAATTCCCATCTTTTCAAATCTTATGGTTTTCACTTTTTAAACACATACCTAAATTAGAATTTTCATATTGTGACAAAATATGTGTAACAAAATTGACCATTTCAATAATTTCCAAGTGTCCAGTGGCTCTAAGTACATGCTGGGTGTTGGTGGCCATCACCACTGGCCCTCTCCAGAGCTTTCTTCATCTTGGAAACTGAAACTACACCCACATAGAACACAAGATGCTGGTCTTCTCCTCTCCCAGGCCCTGGAGACCACCATCTACCTTGTGTATCTCTGGCTTTGACAGCTTGTCTGTGTGAGTGGCAGCATTTCTGAGTAGTTTCTCTTGGGCCACATTCCCCACAGAAAACTCTTCCAGTCTCCTGCCCGGAAACCACAGCACCCATTTTATTTAAGTTATTCGTGCATTCATGCAATCATCTGACATCCCTAAGACCAGGTTTATGAGGCAGAAGCATTATGCCCATGGTGGGAAGTATTTTAGTCGCCTTTTTATCCCTATGTCCAAAAGACCTAACAAGAACAATTAGAGGAGGAAAAACTTATTTAGAGCTTACAGTCCATGGTGAGCCGACTCCATCGCTCTGGGTCTGAGATGATCATGGTGGATGGGCATGGCGGTGGGACACAGCTCAGGACTGGCAACCAGGAAGCAGGGAGGGAGGGAGGGGGAGAGAGAGAGAGAGAGAGAGAGAGCGAGCGAGCGCCCTGCCCACCAGGGAGAACATACATACTCCAAAGGCACACGCCTAGTGACCTGCTTCCTTCAGTCACAGCCCACCTGCCTTTAGTTACTACTAGTTAATTCATTCAAGTGGGTGATCACACTGATTAGGTTAAGACTCTCATATCCCAATCATTTCACCTCTAACCTTTCTCGTGTTATTTTACACGCGAGCATTTGAGGGGGGCGCCTCACATCTAAACCATAACAGGTAGTCATAGAAGATCATACGTTTGTTCTTTTAGCATCTGGCTTACTTCACTTAGCATAATGCCTTCGAGGTTCATCCATATTGTAGCATATGTCAGAATTTTCTTCTTTTTAAAGGCTGAATGATATTCTACCGTTTGGGCATAACACGTTGTGTTTATACACTCATCTGTTAATGGACACTGGGGTTGCTTCCACCTTGGCTCTTGTGAACAATACTGTTATGATCATGGGTGCGCAGATCTCTATTTGAGTTCCTTCTTTCAACAAAACTGAGTTTTTATTCATAGTCTTATAGGTAGTCTCCAGGAAATAAGCCCTTCTCTGATTGCAGCGCATCGTGAGTCTTCAGATGATCGTGGTGGGCTCTTGATAGAAAGAGGTCAGATTCCCCTAGGCCAGTCAAGGTGACAGGATCTGATGTCACAGTGTTCACATAGAGGTCACAAATGAGAATCCACCCACCAACGTCCGGCTTCCTTCGAGCAGCAGGTCGTCCTGTGGACCACACTGCCCAAGCCCAGACTGACAAGGCAGGACTGGGTTCTTTTGCAATTGGAGCACGGTAGCTGCTGTTACAGGTGGGAAGAGCCATATCCAGAAGTCAGCCAGGCAGGCGGGACCACCTCAATCCAGCTGTGGAGGCTGCGGCAGGAGGACTGCAGGTTCAAGGCCAGCTTTAGCAACTTAACAAGACCCTGTCTCACAAAAAAACACAAGAAAGGGGCTGGGTGTAGCTGCCCACCCTGGGTTCCGCCCAGCATGGGGTGGGGTCAACACACAGCACAGCCAACACTGACCTTGCTGGCTTCCTGCCAAGCTAAGGGCCAGGAAGACGGGGTCTGCCTGCTGGAGGCGCTGGACTTCTGGGGAGTGTATGCGGAGGTCTCTGTCTATGGGGTGTTTTCTATTCTGCACCTGCTATTTACCTGGCCCTTCTCATGTTCTCCGCACTCCTGGGGGATGGACATTGGCCTCCTCATTCTTTAGATGGAGACTCCAAGGCTCAGGCACATAAAGACCTGTCGTGGTCCCTTAGCGCTCTCAGGTTGAAGAGTGCCCTTCGTGGGGGTCACAGTAGCTTTGTGGTTGAAATAACCATAGCTTAAGACAACACAGGATTCTTATCTCCCGGTTCTGTATGTCAGCAGTCACATGAGGATATGGCTGAACCTTCTCCTTCGGGTCTCACCAGCCTGTAATGAAGATGTTCTCTGGGACTGAGATTTCATTTAAGGCTTGGAGTTCAAGCTCACCGCCTTCTCTTAAAGGCTCACCTGATCAGGTCAGGCCCACCCATTATAATCCTTTGGACAGACTCAAAGTCAACTGATCAGTAACCTCATCATAGCAGCAGCATCCCGTCTCAGCTCAGATATCATCTACGCCTTAGGTGACGGTGTTGTACAAGTCATGTATACCAAGGGACAGGAACTTGGTCATCTTAAAATTCTTCCTATCATAGGAACTAACAAAAGAGTTTCTTCCATGTGATGGAATAAGATCGATAGGGCTTGGGGGAGTAGATAGGGTGACCCACAATTTGGGGTTACCTGGGAATGAGGGTTTTCCCGGAATGTGGAACTTCAGTTGTAAAATCAGGAAAGTCCTGGGAAAACGCATTAACCAGGTGAGTTGGTTAGGCAAGAAGTTGAAAAACCTGCCCCATGAAAGGCGACCTTCTTATGCACCCGCTGGGCTGCCTTCGCCACCCCTGGTTGTGACTTTGGATTCTGAGAAAGGAAGAGAATTGGGCGTGGGGAAGGGAACAGGTGGGAGGGGAAGCCACGGGGAGGGATGGCGATGGCAGTCCCCGGAGGCCGGTGCGGATGTCCAGGGGTGGAATTAAGCCATGAATACATGCGTTGGTCCATTCTTCAGGGAGTTCTAACTTTTTTTTTTTTTTTCCTGAGCTGTCCTAAAGAGTTCCAGGAATAAACCAGGTTCTCTGTGCTCCTCCCTCCAGACCAAGGCCAGCAGTGCCCTCCGAAGCCATGTGGTAACAGCGGCACGCTCGGGCTTCGAACAGCCCGCGGCTCTCAAACTGAAGGTTCCTCTCTCCCTCCTGAGCTTCTCAGCCCCCCACCTTCCCCTCCCTGATCTTCTCCTTCCTGGTCTCCTCCTCCCTGGTCTTCTCTTCCCTGATCTTCTCCTTCCTGGTCTCCTCCTCCCTGATCTTCTCCTTCCTGATCTTCTCCTTCCTGGTCTCCTCCCTGGTCTTCTCCTCCCTGATCTTCTCCTTCCTGGTCTTCTTCCTAATCTCTCCTCCCTAATCTCAGGAAACAGGATTCCTCTGAATCACCTCTTAAAAAGCCCCATTTCCCCTGAGGGGCAGAATCACGGCCTCTGGGACAGCGTCCTTGTGTTTCTCCTTTGCTAGAAAAAGCAATAAAAGTTTTTCCTTTTTTTCAAAACCATGTCTTTGTTATTGATCGGCATCGGGGATCGAGGTCTTGGTGATAAAATCATGAGTAATATTGAGATGGGGGGATCCGGAGCTTGCGCCTGGGTTTAAAAAAAAGAAAAAGCAATGCATAAAAATGCATAGTTACAACTGATCTTCCCGAGGAGACGCCAGCAGTGTTTGTGCCACTCAGAAGGAACACAGAGGACACCTGATGGGGAAGTACGTCTGACGTGGGCATGTGACACTTGCGAGAAGCAGAAGGGCACTGCTGGGCAGGGACAGCATGAGCTGGGGTATGGAGGCAAGGACGCGGGGCCGGGCAGCAGCTGGCCGAGCGCGTGCTGGTGTTCAGAGGTCATGGCGTTTCTAGAGATCTTGGAATCAGATGCCTTTTCATCTCCCCAAATTTAACCTACAGTTAAAAGTGTGTGTGTGTGTGAGAGTGTGGTCGCACACATGCCAGAGGGCAGCAAGTCAGGCGGAGGTGGGACGGGGCAGGGCCGAGGCTGGCTTCCCCTCCAGGTCCGGGGTCCTGCTGTGTGGCTGCGGCCCTGCTTGGCTCAGCCCTGGCCCCGAGGCCAGGCACACACCAGCTTGGCCTCACTAGAACAGGGCTGTGGAGAAGCAGGAAAACAAGAAGCTGCCAAAGAAAATTCCACTGCACATGGCAGCAGGAAGTGACCGGCTGCATCTTCACCAAAATGTCACTTACCTCCAGGAAGAGTCAGTGCTGGGGCCGCTCCAGGGGCCAAGACCCTGGAGGCCTGTCTGCTCATCCCCGTGGCAGCAGCACCTAGCGTGGCGGCTCCAGGCTGACCGTGGCTCAGGGGGTTCCACGCCTCGGGGTGACACAGGCCTCTCTGATCATCGCAGCCTCCAAAGGTCTCAGGGCCAAAGAAGAGTCTGTGACAGCAGGCCCCACAGGGACAGGGCCCCAGCTGTCCCGAAACCTCCTAGAGGCTCCCAGGGAGCCTGCACCACCCGCCTGGTGGGTGACTCGTCTGGTCCAGGTGGGGGGACAGGGTCATATTGCACACCCCGGGGCCGTGGGTGATTCAGACAGAAAATCGACTGTGGTTTGTTTGCAAAGATAAAATAGAAAAGCCATGAGGATAGCTAGGGTGACAGTCCTGAAGTCACACATGGGGAGGACTTCAGTCCTGAAGCTTGTCTGCCCAGCCCCCCCTCAGACCACCCTCCCGTTCCTCCTTCCCTTTGCATTGAGGTGAATATCCTAGGATGATAAGAACAAATCAAATGTGTGCACACGAGGTCTACTTCAAGGGGTAAGTGGGTGAGTGGGAGCCCCAGAGGCAGCTGCAGCAGAGTCACAGCAGAGATCTCCAGAGTGCGGGCAGGCATGCAAAGATGGGGGTGGGAGGACGGGTGGGCAAGGACATTAGCCTTGTCTATGATTAAAATGTTTTAAAGCAAGTATTTAATATCTGTGTACTAGTATGCCATTAAAAATCAATTTTTAAAAAGACTTTGGCCCTGGCCTGGTTGGCACATGCTTGTAGTCCCAGGAACTCAGGACTACAAGATAGACCTGCTCACCTTTTTGACCTTGCCCAGGAACCACCTCTGCCTTCCTGCTGGTGGCTACAGGACCCTGAGGCTCAAAGAGCTACAGGGGACCTGCTCAAGGTTAGTAAGTTGCAGAGCTGGACCTCAGAGCCTCAGCATGTACAATGTCATGCTCTCTGCTAAAACGTTTCCCCAGCAGGGAGCCTTGCAGACAAGACCCTTCTCCTCCAAGAGTGTCAGGAGGGGTGGGAGGGAGGGAGGGAGGGAGGGGGCGATGCAGAGGAGGAGAGAGGAGACCAACAGAGAAGTCGGGGGCTGGAGCTCTGTGGATGGAGGTCCTGAGCAGGCTGGGGACACACAGGACCTGGAGTCGGACCTCACCTCTAACCTGCTCTGCCATTTAGCAACCGACCCACACTGGGCAGGTCCCCAAGTCTCGGACTGACCCCCGCATCCTCCTGTGAATCGGCATGTCGCGGGGATGCCGTGCAGGACCCCAGAGGGCAGCACACGGACTGCGGAGGGCAAGGGGGTGCACAGGGAGCCTGTTATTAGCACCAGCGTCACCAACAGGGCCAAGGCTCGGTCCTGGAGACCCAGCCACCAAACTGCGTATTTTCGCTTGGTGTCTGAGACACAGTGAGGCCAGGTGACCTCTTCTCCCCTCCTTTTCCACGTGGCCTCTTCCTGGCTCGGCGGGCAGCAGGAACACGCCTGTGTCAGCCAGGTGGCCTCCGCTGGCTGAGGTTTTCAACCTGGGCAGACCAATCCTGGGGGAGGCTCAGGCAGGTGACGCCATCCTTCAAGAGAGGGGCAGACCTTGCTCAAGCCTGGTTCTGCTGCCGCTTCCCCATTAATCATCCAGAAGCATCAAGGGGCCAAGGAGATTCCCTCTGGAAAGCTGGGGTGCCCGTGGTCCAACTTGCTGTCCCCTGACATCGCAGGACTGCCAAAGATCCAGCTGCAATCCCGCAGAGACCACAAAGCTGCCCTTACAGCACCACGCAGCACTAGGTGCCAGGGTCCCTCCCCCGAGAGGTCACTGAAGGCAAGACTGGCTTGGGTGACAGAGGTCACCAAGCAAAGAGGAAGAGCTTTTGTCAACCAGCCCCCAGCAGAAGACCAGTCCTGAGCCAGTGCTCTTACTAACAAATTGTCCCAAACTTTAGCACCTTAAAACCACCATTTATTTTGCTTACTTAGAAGGTGTCAAGAGCTAACCCACCTGGAACCGCTCAGCTGGGCATTTTGGGCTTGTACGTGGGCCACAGTCCAGGGACTGGAGCTAAAACAGCAGGGGTGGGTGTGTCTGGAATTGCCGGGGGATAACTGAGCATCCCTCTCTCTTGATCAGGACCCAGGTCCTCTCCAAGTGGCCTCACGTGGGTTAGATTGAGCTTCTTTGAAAGACAGCTGCCCCAGGGCATTTGGACTGCTCACCCAGCTGAGGGCTTCAAGTGCTCTACACCAGGAAGCAAGGTAGACCTGCTCACCTTTTTGACCTTGCCCAGGAACCACCTCTGCCTTCCTGCTGGTGGCTACAGTCACAAAGCCCACTCGGATTCAAAGGCAGGGAACACAGATATGATATCACTTTTCCAGGGGAACGTGTCAAAGTCATCTTGTGGGAGGGCACACGCTCTGCAGCTATTTGAAATATGCAATTGCTCAGACCCTGCCGAGCCCTGGGCTGGTCACCTGCCGTAACCCTCCTCCAGGAGGCAGGCAGCCCGAGCCAGACAGGTCTGGGACCCAGGACTGCTAGCAGAGCACCACTGATCTCCTTTGAGGGTGACAGCCAAAAGGGCTGGCTGAGCTCACAGAATAGTCCACCTAGGGCTGGGGATGTGCCGCGGGGCCCAGCAGGTGTGAAGCCCTCCAAAAAGGGAAGGAGAAGTGAACCCGCACCAGGGCCCCAGGACCTCCTGCAGTCGGGGGCGCTCTGCTCCTTTAACCCTCAAGGTCAGCGTCAGGTCTCCCACCTGTAAGACCAAGCCTTGGAGAGGCGCGTGGCCGAGCCGCCCTAGACACAGACCTGAGGTTTCTCAGCACCTGCGTGCAGGTCGTGTGACCTGGGCCAGAGGGGCGCAGACGGGGATCTCTTATTACAGCTCGGTTGGGGTCTTTTCTTTTTTTCAATGACCACAAATCCCACGAAGCGGGGGTCGATGGCCCCTTCCCCTGAATCTGGGGGCTGAGATTGCTTCAGCCACACAGTGAAGCCAAATGACAGTGTGTGACTTCTGTCCCAGGCGAGGGCAGAAAAGGCAGGGCAGCCTCCTGCCTGGTCCCCTGGGGTCCCTGAGGTGCCAGTTTGGAAGTCTGACTCCCCTGAGGCCACCATGCGCTGAGGCTGTGGTTGTCCCGTGCCCCCACATCTCTGCACGAGCTTGTCTGTCAACCATCACCGCCTCCTGGCCCTCCTCTGCCCCCGACCTGGCTCAGCGTCATCAAAGCAGGAAGCTGACCAAGGTCACCCTCCAGAAGAGCCAGGCAGACCTCTCCTCTGGCGCCCCACTGAGGCCTGGGCTGGGCTCCCCTGTCTCCCGGGGCCAGCAGCCTGCCCCTGGCACACGCGGCTCAGAGTTCCCTTTAGCAAGAGGCTCAATTTTACTTCCCACGTGAATAAATAAATCCAGGAGTAAGTAAGTGCAGGCTCGCCCGAGAGTATAGTCCACCTGTCCCTTCTCTCTGCGGGTCTCAGCTTGTGATGTCCCCAAAAGGCAAGTCTAGAACTGTCTGTCCCCTGGTTGGTCCTGGGTGGCCTTGAACTGGAAGGGGCTTTGACAAGAGCAGCTGCCTCCTCGTGAGATGGATTCTCATGGGAACTTCACAGCCTGCAATTTGGCTTTGTTTGTATTCTTCCTGAGGCTGGTCTCACTGGGTTGCCCAGACTGGCCTCAAACTACTGGGCTCAAGCAATCCTCCTGTCTCAGCCTCCTGAGAAGCTGTATGTGTGTGTGTGTGTGTACACATAGTTATTGCTGTTTAGAGTACTGGGGAAGCAAGGGGCACTCTACCAACTGAGCTACACCTCTATTCTTTATTTTCTTGTACTGGGGATTGAAACCAGAGGCACTTAACCACTGAGCCACATCCCCAGCCCTTTTTATTTATTTATTTTTAAATTTTGATTCAGGGTCTCAATAAATTACCTACAGCCTGGCTAAGTTGTTGAGGCTGGCCTCAAACTTGTGATCCTCCTGCCTCAGCCTCCTGAGTCACTGGGATAACAGGGGTGTACCACTTCTCCAAGCTTGCATTTCTTTTGAATACTTTCTACATGAAAGTGTTGCAAAATTGCTTGGGGTTTTTAAAGATGGATTCCTGAATCACACACACAGCAAGTTACTAAGAAAAGTCAACAATAACTTGTGCCAAACCCTGATTTTGCAAAGAAAATATACAGAAGGATGAAAATCGGCCAAACTTAATTCGTGAATTTCGTGTCTCTTTTCCTAAGAGAGAGTAGCCTGTAGTTTTCCTTTTCTGTGTTATCTTTGCTATGATTCAGCCATGAGGTTATGCAAATTTTGTGAAATAAATCGGGGAGTTGCCCGTCTCTTCTCCGCTGGGTGACAGCCTGAGCCTGGAGCCCGTCCCAGGCATGTCTACAATCAGCCAGGATGAGACCAACGGGCCAGGGGCTTTCCTTGGAGGGAGAGTTCTTTCACATGATTGTCTATTTCTTCCATAGTTAATATATCACGTTGTTTTCCATTTTTTTAAAAAGTTGACTTTCATAATTTCGTGATTTCTCAGAAACTGTAAGTCACTGATTTCACTCAGATTTTCGAGACTGTGTTAGGTGAGACTGATTCCTGGGAACTTCCACTCATTTTTTAAATCTCCTTGGTGGTTGTCCCCTTCCCATTCACTGTGGGGCCTAGTTGTTGTCCTTTAGTTTTTTCATTGTTAATTAAGTTTTTAGAAGCTGACCGTCTTCTTTTAATATAGAAATTTGTTAGCTGGATGCAGTGGCCACACCTCTAACTCCTGTGACTCAGGAGGCTGGGGGAGGAGGATCGTCCTTTTGAGGCCAGCCTCCACAACTTAACACCCAGTCTGGAATGTGAACACTTGTCTAGCATGCATGAAGCCCTGGGTTCAATCCCAGCACTGAAAAACAAAACAAAACAACAACAACAACAAAAGACATTTAAACTGTGATAAGACACACAAAACATCTGGTCTGTCCTTTTAAGCCTTTCTCCGTGCACAGCGGAGCTGCACTCAAACGCGCTGAATCATTGCCCGCCCGTCTCCAGGATCCTCACCTTGTGAAGAGCAAGCTGTCCCCACTGGACAGCGAGGCCCCTGCCCCTCCTCCAGCCCCGCCTTCCCACTCCACTTTCTTCTCTGTGACTATTCTAGGGACCTCCTAGGAGTGGAACCCGGCTGCTCGTCCTCCTGGGCACTCTCTTCCAGGACCGGGTTAGGGCTCCCTCCTTTATAAAGCTTACAATCTCCCAACTGCACAGACCAGCCACATCCAGATGACCCCTGCAGGCTGCTTCTGCCTCCCGGCAGTTGTGACTTGTAACACTGTGGGCCTGGGTGGGCACCCAGACAGGCCGACTTTCGAAGCTACTGTATAGAGGGGGACAGACCAATGATGTCCCCCACTGATTTCTGGCTGGGGAGACAAGACTGGGGAAATGCTGGTTGGCAGAGACCCATCCTCTCTTCCACCGGTGAGGTAATAGGCTCAGAGAGGACTAGCAACACGCCTGGGTCACACAGCCTGAAGGTGGGGCAGTGGGATCTGAACCCAGGGCTGCTGCCTGGGGCTCTCCCCAGCCCCTCCGTTCCCGTGGCCTGTGTGGACCAGGAGTCCAGCTCTAGGGCCTGAAGCCTGGGCTGGGAGGCGGCAGGGCGCCCGGTGGGGTTTGCTGAGACCTCTCTAGCTGCCTTGGTCAGGCAGTGGCACCAGGTCTCCCGTCCAACCAGGGGCTTGCTGGGCAGCAGGCCCGTGGGTGACCCGGGCATCCAGGATGGGCTGGTGCTCTGTGCCGCGTGGCTGGCCGTGGGGTCCGAAGCCTGTTTGTTCATTATGAATGAAAAGCAGATGTGACTCTGAGGGTCGGGCTCCAGCCGCCAGGCTGGGTGGGGCAGGCCCGCGAGCAGTCACACCAAATACAACGTGTTATTTAGGAGTGATTGGAAGGCAGACAAGCTGAAAACATTGTGCACGGAGGGTTGCCGCAATCTGCTCTCGAGCATCCAAATCGCTTTCTCCGGGCTCGGACGTGGATTCACATTTAGGGCAATTTCCCTCACGGTGGCTCGGCTCTGAGTGGCTCAGGCTGCGGGACTGCCATCCCCCCCTGGTGAATTCCGGCTCCAGCGCAGAGCGCGGGGTTACATTAGCAGGTTCTTAGCACTTAGGACGCACGCCCCAGGTGGGCAGGGCCCTGACCCCACGTGTTGGTTGAGCACCTACTGTGTGTAATAGAACCAGAAGACTGGGGCCCGGGCGGCTAACCAGGAAACAGGCTCGGAGAGGTTAAGGCACGTGCCCAAAGTCACACAGCGCACCCCACCCTAGCACCAAAGGCCCCACGGGCACTCTGGAGACATTCGTTCCTTAGTCAACACGAGCCCTGGCGGTGGCCCGCTCAGCGTGGAGGCCAGTGACCCCACACGGGCTCCTCTGCTGCAGTCCAGGGGCCAGGCCTGGAAAGGGCGCCTCACTTCCCCCTTACATCCCATTGGGCAGAACCAGTCTCGGGGCTCCACCCACTGGCGGGGATCCTGGGTAACTCGGTCCCGCTGTGTGCCTGGGGGGACAGGGGAGGCCGTCTGGTGTGCCACCCTAGGCCCCTCCCTGCTCTCCCAGGAGGACCCAGGAGGGGAGGAGGGCAGACAGCCCAGGAGACGACCAGGCTGCCCACCTGGGAACCCGGATGGACCAGGCCCTGGGCAGAGGGGCCCAGCCCTCCCCGTGTCCACCAGGCTCCGGTTAGTTGACGCCAGCCCCGAAGCCGCGGCTTCTCCTGCAGCCTCTGTCCCCGGTGGTCAGTTATTCAATCAACAAACTGGTTGGGGCGGGGCGGGGCGGCCTCGGACGAGGGAGGAAGGGAGGACCCACGTGGAGGCCGCAGGGTGGAGGAGAGCGCTGCCCCTCCAGCGTCCCCTGTAACAAGGTGTGAACCCGGAAGCCCTCCCCGCCGGCCGCCCTCCGGCTCCAGGTCCTCGGCGTCCTGCCCGCGCCCCGCTCCGGCGAGGACGCCCCAGTTCAGCGGGGAACCCAGGCGCCCGCTCCCTGAGTCACACACATCCCGGGACCGGCCGCTCCAGGCCTCCTCGCCCTGGTCTGCGAGGCCCCTGGACAGGGTGATCGGGGCTCACACACCAGAGACTCCCGTCAACCCGGAGATGAGGCGTCCCAGGGCTGGCTTCCTGGGAAGGCACCAGGGGGAATCCACCCGGCCTGCCCCTACCTCCTGGTGCCTCCGGCCATCCTTGGCCTCCCTGGACCCTTGGAAACACCCCTCCATCCCCTGCTAATGGCCTTCTGCCTCAATATCCGAGTCCAACTTTCCTCTTTTTGTAAGGACATATCTGATGAGGGTCCCTTCCTACTCCAAAAGGACCTCATCATGGTGTCTGTAATGACCCCGTTTCCAAAGAAGGCCACCCCTCTGGTTTGGATCTGGTCTGTCCCCACCAAAGCTCACGTTGGAATTTGATCCTGAGACAGTGGTGTTGAGAGTTGGTGGGGCATTTGAGACATGATTAGGCATCCCCAGGACTCCCCCCCCCCAAAAAAGTCACAGCTCCCCCCACAAAGAGGTCCCTGTAGATCCGGAAAGTGGGTTAATGGTCAGGAAAGTGGGTCAACATAAAACCAGTATGACACCTCCCCTCACTCCTAAGCACTCGTCCTCTCTTCTGCACTTACCCACTTGCTCCTCTGCTTCCTGCCATGATTTGAGGCCCAACAAGGTCCTACCCAGAAGCCCAGGGGATGCTGGTGCCATGCTCCTGGGCCTCCACAACTTTGAGCCAAAATAAACCTCTTGTCTTTATAAATTACCCAGTCTATAGTATTCAGTTATTGCAACAGAAATTGGACTATGACAGTCACAATCCAAGGCACTGGGGCTTCTTAGAACTTTGACATATGAATTTGGGGGGTACAACTCAGCCCACATCACCAAGCTCTGCCTGGAATCCCTTCCCTGAATTGTCTAATAGGCAGTCAAAGATCAGGTCAGGCACCACTTCTTGGGGGAAGGGCTTGCCTTGGTACATTTGTGCTGCTATAACAAAATATTCCAGAACGGGGGACTGATAAGCAATAGAAACTTCCTTCTCACAGTTCTGGAGACTGAGAAATCCAAGATCAAGCCACTCGTCTGTTGAGCATCTTCTTCACGGATCCTGTGTGGCACAGGGCAGAGGACAAAAATGAGTCCCACTCCCTGCCTTGAGCCCCTTTATAGAGGCCCCTGGTCTCATCCTGAGGGGGCAGCCCCCCTGGCCTGGCCATCTCTTACAAGCCCCATTTGCGCCTACTGTCACGCTGGATCTCCTGGGTTCTGAAGGGGTCACATTCAGACCTCCAGCAGCTGGGCTGTTGGTGTGCTCCCTCCTCTGCGCCCCACGCCCCACATCCCTGCGCACTAGGCCCTCTGCACCCACTCACCTGGGCTTTGTTCCCGGGTGCACAGGTCCCCGTCCCTGGAGGGCCAGGCCTGCACCCGCCCACCTGCATGTCAGCACTGGGGCGGGCCAGCCCCTGGGAGGCCACCCTGCCTCAGCGCACCCTGGGTGAAGGCGAGGACTGAGGAGGGAGAAAGAGGGGCCTCTCAGTCTCCCTCTGCTGCTCTGGTGAAGCACCCCGGACCCGGCAATCTGTGAGGAAGAGTTGGTCTGGCTGTCGGTCTGCAGGCTGGAAGTGCATGAGCATGTGCAGCCCTGGGCCTGGGCCTCTCGCTGCCTCCCAACATGGCGGGGCGTCCCCCAGTGGGAGAGCAAGCAGGCGGCCACCGAGGCCACGTGGGCCCACCCTGACAACCTCCCAGAGGCCCTGCCTTCAAACACCCTGGTTAAGTTGGGGTTAAGTTCTCAACTCAGAACTCTGGGAGACAACAGCAGGAGGGAAAGGTGGGGGGAGGAGGGAGCGGGCACACCTGGACACTTGTCCCTCGGGCCCCCACCGCCAGGAGACTTGTCTCACCAGGGGGACGGCTGGGTGCCCAGGACTCTATTAGAACCTGGGGTTCTGTCTGGATCTTCCTGGTGGAGGGTCCGCAGAGCTGGCAGCTCAGGGCCAGGAAGAGAGAGGTGGGGTCCGAGGGCCTTGGGGGGTCAGGACATGCAGGTGGGGGTGCAGCGGGGAGGGAACAGGAAGCCACCAGACCAGACCCCGCCTTCCCCAGGAGCGAACTGCAGTCCTTAAACACTCCCCCAAACAAATGTATGATGTAAATCTGGTTTTGAAATAATAACAATAATGAGAAATAAAAAGAGCGGCGGGCTGAGCGGGAGGGGAAGGGGCTCAGCCAGGTCCCTCCCCTGGAACGCCAAGGGGGGAAAAGCCCACGGAAAAATTGAAATTAGTTGTGACAGCTGAAATTCTCTGCTCTACAGACGACATTTGACAGGGTACTTAAAAAAATAATAAGAAAAGGGAAAGTGGTTTGGGTCTCCAGCGGAAGGGGGAGGCCGGGGGATTTCAAGTGACACAAGACGCATAATTCAAGCTTCTTAGATTGCAAAAGCTCTTCTTACCTAAGGGGCCCGCCGCCTTTATTTTTATCCAAATGGCTCAATTACCGCAAAGCCCCACAGAGAAAATTACGGATGTTTGCCTCTATTTTTCTCCTCTTGTCTCGACAACCGTAGATATTTTGTTTTCCTCTCTCTCTCTCTCTCTCTCTCTCTCTCTCTCTCTCTCTCTCTCCCCCTCTCTCGGTGGTGATGGGGTGAACTGAGAAGGGGGTGATCGGATGGGGTGAGGGCCAGGTGTGTGCTGGGAATGGCCCCTTCAGCCCACGTCCCTCTCTCACCCGCCGCACTCTCGGGTCACTCACCACGATCGGTCTTTGTGTGTGTGTCCACTTTGGCGTTTGTCCTTCCCGTCCTCCACACATGGCCCTGCCCTGGCTCTCTCCTCTCTTCCCCTGGGGCCTCTCCCCTGCCCTCCTCGCACCTGGCCCTGTCCTCCGGCTTCCGCACCAGCAGCCTCGGGGCTCCCCCGGCCTCCCTCTGCCCAGCGGGCACCCCCTCCCGTGCTCTCCGCTCATCTCGGCTATTTCCAAACCCTGCAATAGACTCGGGGAGGCGCGGAGGTGCCCATTTTCCAACCTTCCTATCGGGGCTGTTTGTCATTTTCAGAATTGGCACTCCAGGGAGCCTGGGCTGGCGGCGGCTGCTCTCTCGCTTGCCCGCTCTGCCAGGGGACAGGGCCAGCCGCAGCCTGTGGCAGGCTCCAGAAGGGCTCAGGGACCCCAAGGGATGTTGTCTGGGTTGGGCCCTGGACCCTGGCGGCATGGGCCCGTGGGGAAGGGGCTCCTTTCCCTCACCTGCGGGCTCAGCAGGCTGTGCTCACCCCTCTGCCCCTGGTGGTGCCGCAGCGCCCTCCCCGCCCTCCCCTGCCTCGGCCCTCCTTGCTGGGAACACCCGGGGCTCGTTGACCTTGGACAACATCCCCCCAGGCCTCTAGTCCAGAGGCCCTGCAGGTCTGCTCTCGGCTTCACTGGATTTGCTCTCCCTGCCCAGCTCCTCCTGCCTTGGGGCTTGCTGCAGTGGGTGCGCCTGGCCTGCTCCCTCTCCTCTCTCTACCAGACCCCGTCCTTGGGGACCCCTGAACTGTCACCTCCTTGAGCGGCCGTCCCAGTCCCCGCTCCACCAGGCCAGGCTCCCAGCCCCGCACAGAGTCGGGGTGGGATTCAAACTCCCCAACCGCAGCAGGGAAGGGTGACCCTGGTGGTACTGGCTGCACCTGCTGCAGGGGACTGGAGGCCGTGGAGAGGCATGTGCCATGAGGCAGAGGCGGAAGTGTCCTTGTACTTAATCCACCGTGACTGCCCAGGACGTCAGCCTGCCCGTCTGGATCCAGTCGCTGGTGACTCTGCCTCTCCTGGGCCCCCACCCGCCTCTCCACGGGATCTGCAGGGCAGGTCTGAGGTGCCCTGTGGGTGACTCTAGATGGTCCCAAAGGCCCTGGGACCAGCCCTTTCCAGAAACCGTCACCTGCTACGACCCCGCCATCCCGGCTGCATCTGCCCCTGCCACCGCCTTTGCCACACGCAGTGTAAGGACATCAAGGGAGTGTGACAAGGGCAGGGCACACAGAATGAGCTATGGTGGTTCCAAGGTTTCAGAGTCAAAGGGCCTGGGTGCGGATCCCAGGTTCAGGGCTCTCCTGCTGGGTGACCTTGAGCAATTGATGGACCCCTGAGTCTCAGTGCTGAGAGCAGGAGAGGTGGGCAGGATGAATGCCCAGAAGTTCTTAATTCCTTCTGCATCTCTCAGCAGTAGAGACTGGGATTGTCCCATCTTACAGCTGGAGAGTCTGAGGCTCAGAGAGTTTGGGCAACTCGCTGAAGGTCACTCAGTTACCAGCAGTACGGGGACTCGAACTCAGGCCCTTCAGATGGCAGTTCCCAAACTCCAACTGAGAATCAATAGTGCTTCTCCAGGCCAGGTGCAGGGAGGCACCCCTGTAATCTCAGCAGCTCAGGAGGGGGAGGCAGAAGGATCCCAAGTTCAAGGCCAGCCTCAGCAACTTCGCAAGGCCATAAGTGACTAAGTGAGATCCTGCCTCTGAATAAGAAATACATAAAGGGCTGGGATGTGGGTCAGGGCTAGAGTGCCCCCAGGTTCAATCTCCAGTACAAATAATCAAATAAAATGAGTAGTCGTGCTTCTCCCAGAGTTTCTCTAAGTGGGTGTGGGCCTGGCCACTTCCTTTCCTAACCTCCTCAGAGGCCTCCAACCTCCGGAACTTGCCCCAAGGGTCTTGCAAAACCTGACCCTCACCTTCATCGTCTGCCTCCTTTCTCTCCTTCTCCCTCAAGTCCCTCCCTCCCCACTGGGCGCCTCCCTTCAGCCACACTGACTCTTTCAGGCCCAGGTCCAGCTCTCGCCTCCCAGCCTAGGCCATGCTGTTCCCCCCTCCAGGAACGCCCTTTCTCTTGGGCTGCTGGGGACCACTGCTGCTGCTGCTCCTCCTCCTCCTCCTCCTCCTTCCCCTTCCCCTTCTTTTTTGGTACCCGGGATTGAGCCCAGGGGTACTATACCACTGGGGCACGTCCCCAGCCCTTTGTTTTTATTTTGAGAAAGGGTCACTCTAAGTTGCTGAGGTTGGCCTTGAACTTGTGATCTTGCTGCCTCGGCCTCCAGAGACTCTAGCATGACAGGCATTTCACACAGTGTCTGGCTTCTCTTCTCTCCTTTTCAAAACCATGCTCCAAGCTGGTGCTCAATTTGCTAAATGAGCAAACTAAAGAAAAATCTCAGCAGCTTCTCTCCTGGCCCCCTCTTCTCAACCAGAAGCGAAGGGAGCACTTCTCGAGACAGGTGCACACGGGGCCTGCCTAACTGGAAGTCCTGATGTTATATAAACTCGCCACACCTGGGATCCTCGACCCAAATGAAAAAGTGTTTGAAGAATTCTTTTCTCTTAACATAATGAAATAACCCAGGCAAGATCAATGACCTCCCTGTGCAGAGAGAATATTCCAGAAAGAAGCAGGCTGAGGAGCAGAGCCGCCCCTTGGGCGAGGGGACGCTGCCCCACCTGCTACCCCGTGTGGTTACTGCTCAGCTCAGCCCAGCGCCAGGGTTGGGAGGTAACACAGCAGCCTCCGCGTGGCCCGGCGAAGGCTCACACCTGCCACACTGCACGTTCTTTCTGTGCTGAGGCTGGCTGAGGTCACAGCAGTGACACTCCGAGGGGCAGAGGCAGAACCCAGCATGCAGTGCTGGAGATGGCAGTAAAGTCGGTCGGGGCAGCAGGAGGTGCCCTGTGGAACAGAGGGAGGGGGCGGAGGCCCTTGGGCTGGAGAGGAACAGATGAGGGAGGGGCCTGGTGGCCTCTCTGGGACCCCCACCCAAGCATCTCTAGGAAATGCCACAAGACCCACAGTGGGCTGGATTGGGAGCAGAAGCTCCATCCATTGGGGGTTCTCACTTCTGGGGTTCCTGCAGCCCTTCCCAAGGAGTCAGGAGAGAGTCCAAAGTGGGAACCAGGCAGAAACAGACCGGACCTGGTGCCGTGCACATGCAGGCCAACACCTGCTCTGCCCCTTCCTTCCAGCACAACCCAGAATCTTCCCCTCCTTAGAAGTGCTTCCTGGCCACCCTGGAGATGTGGGTGCCCACAGCTGACCACCTACAGGGGCCTCAGGTGCATGGAGATTCAATGGAGGGAGGTGGCTGGTGTGGTGTGGGCTGCTAGGGTCGCCCTGAGAAAACTGGCTGGGGGCAAGATTATGAATGGTCTGTGGCCACAGGTGCAGATCAAGTCTAAGGCCGAGAGCCAGGATCCTAAGACCCAGAGACAGGGAGGCTCGTGCAATGCCACCCTGCAAGTCTTGGGGAGCTGGGACTAGGACCCGAGGACCCTGACCCAGATCCCCAGCAGGCGCAGCTGAACACACCCTCCCTGGGGCCCAGAGTGGGGAGGCTGGAGGGTGGGGCTGAGCTGAAGCTTTTGAAGAACAAATGAATCATAAAACTCCATCCTGCCTCTCCTGCCTCCCAACTTCCCCGCCTGCTGGGCAGCTCCAAACATGCTTGCTGCAGAAGCTGAGGTGAAACCTCCCAAACTGTAGGAAAAGCCAATGGGAGTGCAGCCCTGGCTGAGCCCAGGTGGGGCTGGCTCACGGCCAGAGCCGCCTCCTCCCCCAGTCCACCTTCCTCCCGGTGGCCAGGCGCCTCCCAGGAACCTGAAGCTCACGCCCAAATACCTGGGCAGAGTGTAGGAGAGGCCCAGTGCTGCGGCCAGCTGACCACCTGCTCCTCCCTCCTCCCAGCCCCGCGCCTCTGTGCCGGCCACTCTGAATGGCCTACGGTGCCTGCACGGCCATCGGTCCCTCCTTCCACTGGTATAGCTCCTACGCATCTTTCAAACTTTGATCAAGCTTCATCTTCTCAGGGAACCTTCCCAGGTCCCCAGATGGTGGCACTGTCCTTTCTATCCCGGGCACACCTTCCCGAGAGTATTTATCTCTGCCCTGTCCCTTCACTAATTTGTGTAAAGGGGCGAGACCACGGAGAAGCCCAGGTTTTGGTCTAAACCTGGCTCCTGGGTGGCTCACTTGCCGAGGTGTCTCCGGAAAGCTAGTCTGCGCTCAGTGTCCTCAACTGCAAGTTGGGGCCAAGAGCAACACCCACCTCCCGTGGGTGACGGAGGATCAAAGGAGGTCATGCGTGCAAAGGGCTTGGCATGGTGTCCATCACACACACCTGGAAGAGCTACTCTTCCTGCAGGGGCTAGGAGGTGCCTCTGGGGAACACAGGTGCAGGGGATGGGGCTCCCAGAGATTGAAGCTGGGCACCTGCCCTGAGGGACCCCACATTTCAGGCTGGGGAGAAGTCTAGGCAAGACACAGTAAAACAAGAAAACAATGAAATACCAGCAGGGGGAATGTGGCCACATGACTGAGTTCTCTGTCTTGGCCCAAAGTAGGTGCTCAATAAATGTTTGTTGAAATGAAAAGACTTGAAATCCGCAGAAAGGAAGATTGCTCAGGGCTGCAGGAGTGTAGGGAACTCCGCGGGGACCAGGGACCTGAGCTGGAATGTGGGGTGGGGGAAGGAAGGGAACCCCTGGGCTGGTGGCACCCGGAGAGCACCCTGTTTTATAAAGAAGGGACCTCCTTCTTCCAGCTCTGCTGAAAACCGCTTGAGGCTACTAAAAACTCTCTTTTTCCTACCTTTATTTTCTTGTCGGAATGTTTTTCATGATAAGCATGTGTTACTCTGAAAATCAGAAAAGGCAATTAAGTTATTTTCATTTGCAAGATCTTTTTTAAAAAACAATCACACACACAAAGGACAGTTAAAGTTTACAGAGAAAAAACAGAAGAGGCATCGGAAGCAAAAATAAAGTGGGCAGTGATTATACCAGGATCCCAGGAAGAGCGCTTTTCTCAATGAGCAATTCACCTTGACTTTGAACTTCCAAAGACAAGGCCCGGAGGAAACCCGGAACCTGGGGCCGTAAAAACCACACACACACACACACACACACACACACACACACACAGGGGGTGGAAAGGAGGGGTGAGGGGAGCCGGCTTGAAACTCCAGCAGCTGAGCACTCATGAGCCTGGCGCCCTGTTGAAGCCTCCCCATGTCCTCAGTGTAGATGAGGCAGCGAGGATCTTGGGTTCGGCCTCACATCTGAAGTCCAAGAGCAGGAAGCCGAATGGGGGGCTGCAGACCCCTGAGCCCACACGGGCCACTCTGCTGGTGGCTCTGATGGAAGGGCAGCTCTGCCCTCTGCGACACTGACCAGAGGACAGAGCCATCCTCAGGTGCAGTTGCAGGGGGGCGAGGACCGACAGCCTGACAGCTGTGAGCTGCCACCAGGGTCTGACTAATGGAGTCCTGATACAGTGTGTGGCGGTGACAGTTGAGCCCAGAGATAGCAGGGTGCGTCGCGCCTGTGTGACAGAAGGAACAAGCCAAGGCAAACCTGTAATCCTCTGATTTCTTTGAGGCTGTGGAGTTTAACCCCTACCTCTCCAGGCTGGGCAGCAGTTATACCAGTGGGGCTGTGGGGCCAGGGAGGCCAGCGAGGAGCAGCGGGGAACGCGGGCTGTACCCTCTCGGCCTCACTGTCAGAGTGGGGGAGGGAGAACGCCGGCTTCTGCTCTTGAACTCTGCCCTCAACTCCTTCCCCACTGGGAAGCCAGGAGGGGTCTCTGACACCTAGAAACCTAGCAAGGTGCTCTGCTGCCCTCCCTGGCTCCCTACTGCCCGCAGGACAAAGCTGAGCTTCTCACCAGGCCTGCAGGGCCTTCCCACCTGGCCCTGCTCCTGCCTCCCTCTGGGCTCTGCTTTCAGGTCCTCCACCGTAGCCCTTCCGTGGGGCGTGGCCTACTCCACTCTTGCACCCCCCCACCCGGTGATCAGGCTTCAGCTTCTGCCCAGGCCCTAGGTTCTTACCTTTGAGGCCTCAGCTAACCCCACACTCGTCCCAAGACTGGGCCAAGGAATCCTGCTCACGGGGCCCCAGCAGCCTGTGGGCTCTCCAGAGCAGGGAAGGTCTGTGCCCAGCTGCTCCAAGATTCCCAGGGACACCCTCTCAGTGAATTCCCTCAGTTACGACGGGGCAGGGGCTGCTATTACCCTGTTTTCCCTGAAGAGGAGACTAATGCTCAGAGGTTGAGGCTTCAAGTCACATGGCCAGTCTGCAGCAGGGCCAGGATTTGAACCCAGGTTGGTCATAAGCTCCGAATGCTCAATACCAGGCAGCTTTGGGAACTGGAAGAGACCTTAGAAGCCGCAGTCCAATTGTTCATGGGACACACAGGGAAACTGAGGCACCTGGAGATTGGCCAGTGAGCCTTGCAGGGGGTCCATGTGTGTGTGGGGGTTCCTGTCCTCCTGGCTCCAGGCCCGGTTTGTCTCTGTCCCTCACCCAGGGAGTGCAGCTGCCTCTTTGTCCGTGTGAGGGCGGAGAGAGGTGATGCCCGGCTGGGGTTGGGCACCCTTCCCGGGAGCTGGCTCTGGTGGGGTGAGCCGAGCAGCTTCTTCCAGAACTGTGACAGGGCTGAGCTGGAGCTACCCTCCCCACCCCGCCCCCACCCTGCAGCAGCTGCTTAGCACAATTAGCCAACAAGTGGCTGTTTTGTGGAGTTGCTGCTGATGTGTTTTAAGTGGCTTTCTGAGTGGGAAGTGTGGGGTGGAGAGGCGGCAGACAAAGGGGGCCGAGTGCATTAGGTTTTACCGGCCTGCTCTGCTCACATCTGCCGTCGCTCTTTCAGGCAACTTCCGCTCAGCCCTGGAGGAGGATAAAGAGACAAGAGGCAGAGCGCAGGCAGGCGGACACGCGCTCTCCCTCCGCGCCCTGGCTGTACCGCCATCCCTCCCTATGAGTGGCCTGTCCTATGAGTGGAGGCACAATGGCCAGAGACGCTGGAGCAAACGGTCCGACAGATGGGGCCTGCCCTGCTCCCCAGGAGAGGCCTGCGGCAGCCAGTCCTCAGGTGAAGCAGAATGACGGGATAGCCAGCGATTGTGCCCTGAGAGGGCAGCGCCGCCTCCTGCTAATGGCTGCCCGGTAACCAGAGAATGAAACCCCTTCTGCTCACGCAGATGATCCAAGGACAAAAGTCACAGAGAGACTGGCCGAGGAGAGGGGAGGGGGGCCACACCTGGGCAGAGGCTTGGACAAAGGGCGGTCTCTCACCGTCCATGCGCAGGGCTCCTGCTGTAGGTTTGGCACAGATAGTAGGCAGGAGAGAAGCTGCCTGGGAGGGACCCTCGGGCAGTTGTCCTGGGAGGAGTGTGGCAGACAGGCGGAGACAGAGGGGCCATGGGGACGAGGGGGGTGAGCAGCTCTCCTTTCACCTCAAATCCTCAAATCTTTTTTTGTCCCCTTTCTCTCCAGGGCTGTTTCTGCTTCTTTAAGAGGAGGGGGTTTTATTTAAACTGTTGCTCATCTGCCCATCTGTCTGTCCCTCCACCCCCCCTCACCCACCTGTCCATCCATTCATCCCTCCACTTCTCCAACCACCCACCTATCCACCTATCCATCCATGCATCCATCCACCCATCACCCATCCATCTGTCCACCCATCCACCCATCACCCATCCATCTATCCATCCATCCACCCATCACCCATCCACCCATCCAAACAAACTTTTATTTTATTTTAAAGCTATTTTTATATAGTAAAAAATATATTATTTTGTTGTGCTCTTGTTCTAAGGTCCTGAAGCTGACATGTACTGTCCTCGATTCTTGGTGCACTGTCTCCCTGGATACCTCCATTATTCCGTCTTTGCTTTGCTGAGGATTAAACCCAGGGGTGCTGTACCACTAAGCCACATCCCCAATCCTTTTTTTTTTTTTAATGTCTTATTTAGGGACTGGGTCTCACTAAGTTGCTTAGGGCCCGGTTACCTTGCCCAGGCTGCCTTGAACTTGCAATCTTCCTGCCTCAGGAGGATCCCTAAGTTTTACCTACTTTTTAAAGCCTATTTTGTATGTTCGCTCCCATGTGACACTTTTAAAATTTCACTCATCTCTATATGATTTATATATCACTTGATTTAAATAAGGATCTTTTGAGCACGAATTTTGTGGGCCAGGAGTTCTGCTGGGGACACCGAGATGAACGGGAGGCTCACAGGCCAGCGGGGAGCAGACAATGAATAAAAAGGTTCCAGACATGATCAATAGTGAGAACGGTGGGCATGCCCTGACAGGACGCGATCCCTGGGCCAGGCTGCGGGGGAGGCGGGTGGCAGGAAGCCCTAGGGACAGCGAGCCTCCTGGGGCTCCAGGCTCCGGTGGGGGAGCCTGGGTCACAAGAGAGACCAGGAGCCCCTTCGGGCAGAAGCCAGGGCAAGACACCCAGGGAGGCCACGTGAGGCTGGGCTGGCTCCTGGCGGAACGTGCGGACCGGTCCAGCAAGGGCCGCGGGGCGGGGCTGGCCGGGCGGGGCCAGGGAGCCGCGCTTCCCGCTTCCCGCTTCCCGCTTCCCGCGCAGGGTTCGCGGTGGACAGCGCCCGCCCGCCCGCTGAGCGCAAGAGCCTGTCCCTCTGCGCTCGGGCCGGACACGGAGTGTTCGCTGGAAGGAAAAGTCGCCTTGGCAGAGCCGCAGGCCCTGAGCCCCGGGGGCGCGCTCCGTCCTGCCCGCCTCCTGCCACCCAGCGCGCCCACCGCGACCCGGCGCCTGGGTCCTGCGCACTCCGCCAGGCCAGGCCCGTCGCGACCTCCTGGTGTCTCGGGCGCCCGTCCTGGGCTGCTGGGCTCCTCTATCCGGAGGCAGCATTGGGGTCCTTTATCACCTGGGGACAGGACACCCCTGCCCCCTCCAGTGCCCCTCTTCGCAGGCCCTGCGGGGTCCGCCCCGCTCCTCCTCCTCCTGTCCCTCCTCTCCCTGCCCCTCTCCACGTCCGCCCGCAGGGCTGCTCTCGGGGCCCCTCGGGAGTCTTGTCCTGGGCACGCAGCCCAGTCGCGTTCAGAGACCCGCTGGCTTGGGATCCCAGCCCTGTGCAGCCTCCCCTCCTCCAGCCCTACTCGGCCTCTGCTGCCTCCCAACTCCCTGGGAGGGTTGCGTGCGGCTTGGACCACTGGCCCTGATCTGTAGCTGGGAAGGGTCCCCAAGCAGCGAGCTAGTAATCTTGGGGCTTGAGGGCCCGTTTCCTCTCTCGGTGCATTCACCGTCTGCTGCCACCAAACCCCTGCCTCACGATTTTGTTCAGTTTCATGGAGCCTGAACAGGAGGATTGGTTGTGGGCCACAGACAGCAGCAGATACTTGCTAGCAGCTTTATTTTTGTTTTAAATAGATTTTTAAACGTTGGATAACTTGATCCACAGAAAAGTTGCAAAATAAACAGATTACTGCCTGCCACACAAGATTAGTCTCTTATTCTTGCTCCTTCCCCTTGTCTGCTCTTAGCTTTGCCTTGTTATTTCTCCTGTCCTGACCAGCCTTGTAGCTCCCCCAACTGGACAAGACAGGTTCCACCGCAGGGCCTTTGCACTGGCCATTCCCCTGTCTGGAAGCTCATTCCTCACCACTTTCTAGCTGGTGTCTCCTAGGTTGAAGCTCAACCCCTATGTCTACACGGTGTGAGGAGCCCTCTCCCCTCCCTGCCAGTACTGCCCCCCCTGCTGCTCTCAGGGCTTCTCATGAGGTGTCATCTCCTGGTCATTTTATTTGCTCTTGGCTGTTGATTTTGTGCCTTAGTTTGTTTTCCGTCTCATCCTCTAGAGCAGGTTGTGCAATAGAAACATAAGATGGGCCCAGTTTGTAATCACAAAATTTCTAGTACTCACATTAAAAAAATAAAATAGGTGAACGGATGGCATTTCTAAGTCTTGGTTGATGCAGCACATCTGCCCCATATTGTTGCAACACATGATCTGAGTCTAGAGGCCCAAGTCTTTGAGGCCAGTGACTGTTGAGCACTTACAGCCCATCTCCACTGAGATTGGCTGTGAGTCAGGTGCTCAAGGTCCCCATGGGGCTGGGGGACAGCAGGTCTGCAGGCCACGCATCCCAGGGCCCAAGAGCTGTCTGTTCTGCTCACCCCTCGCCCTGGGATCGCAGCCTGGCACGTCTCTGCTCAGTGCAGCGTGGGCAGTGGGGAGCGGGGGTATCGAGTGCTGGGCTCTGGTGGGCAAGAATGAGGGTGGGGGAGGTGACCTGAGAGCAGCCATCCCGGAGCCCTTGGGAGAGGGGTGCAACTCGGAGGCTCGGGGTGGCAGGAGCCAAACCACCAAGAAGTTGTCCAGGCTGCCTACGCAGGCAGCAGGGGTGGAGCCAGCCGAGGGGAGAGGAAGGGAGGGGTTCGGTCAACCAGGCTGCCTGGCGCGGTGCCAGCAAACCCGTAGGCCCGTGAGGATGTCACCCAGCCTAAGTTCCCTGGGTGGCATGGCTGCTTCCCAAGCCTTGTGGGTTCTCGTGCCCACATCAGAGCCTAAAGCCACCAGGTGGTTTCGGGTGGAAGTCACAGAAGGGATGTGTACCCTGCAGGGTCACAGAGTCCAGAGCAGGGCCCTGAGGCTGGGGAGCCGGGCTCTCCCTGACTCACAGAAACAGAAGGCGCTTCTCAAGCCCTTTCCAGGCCTCGGCCACTCCATGGGGGGGACGAATGTGCTCCTGATCCACAGTGAGGAAACTGAGGTTCTGCAGAATTAAGGGATTTGCCTGAAGTTAGTTCCAAGACAGACACAGACCAGAGTTTGAGCCCAGGCTGGAGCTGCTCAGCGAGCTGGGGGGATGGCAGCCACCTCCTCCCCGACCCCCCACAGAGGAGGCAGAGCTCAGAGCCCCAGGCCCTTCCTGGTGGTCCAGGTGAGCTGTGGGTATGCAGCCCCAGCAGGTACCCTGTGAGCAGGTACCCTGGCCTCTGCAGGGGACAGCCTCCCTCCGGAGCCTGGACCTTCTTATTCTGCTTCTTTCATGTGGGATCGATTTTCTTTTCTTTTCTTTTTTTGGCACTGGGGATTGAACCCAGGGGCACGTAAGCACTGCGTCACATCCCCAGCCCTTTCTATTTTTTATTTTGAGACAGGGCCTCACTAACTTACTTAGGGTCTTGCTAATTTGCTGAGGCTGGCTTTGAACTTGTGATCCTCCTGCCTCTGCCTCCCGAGTTGCTGGGATGACAGGCGTGACCGCTGTGCCCAGCTATTGGTTTTCTTTAAGTGGGCTGCCATGTCCTATTCTGAGGTTATTTGGACACAGGCAGGGTATCGTCACCCTCCCTTCCTTCTTTGTTCATTTTTGACTCTTTCTTTGGGGGGAGACACGCACACATGCCTGGCCCTCCTCTTCTAAGTCTGGGAGTTCGGATACACCAGCACTTCTCAAACCTTAATGTGTTTTGTTCTTTTAAAAACCAGACTGTGCTGGGTGCAGTGGCGTGTGCATGTCATCCCAGCTACTCCTGAGGCTCAGGCAGGAGCGTTACAAGTTCAAGGCCAGTCTGGGCAATTTAGGCAGAACTTGTCTCAAAACAGAAAGAACACCCCTGGGTTCAATCCCCTAGTATTGGAAAAAAACAAAAAACAAAACCTAAACCAAAAAAAAGAGCAGTCTGTGATCAGTGGGTCTGGCAAAGGAACCCAGATACTTCTCTCTAGGAAGTTTCCTGGTGGCTGATGGTCTGTGGACCTGCTTGGGGCCAGGAGGCTGTCCAGCCACCTGCTGCTACTGCCGGCCCAGGCTGGGGGAGGCAGTCACAAGAGGGCCAAAGAAGATGTAGACTCATGGCTGTTTGCTCCAGCCAACCGTCATCCCAGGTGGACGCTGCTCCTTCTCGGGAAGTGGGGCAACATGGTGCCCCTGTCCCTGCCCAGCCGAGTGACGTTACTGAGCCAGGAGGCAGCCTTGAAGAACTGTTTTCTGCTTCATTCAGACTCAAAAGCTCTGCTGGTGGCACGTTGGCCCATGGTGACAGGCCTTGGAGGGACGGGCTGGCTTCCCAAGGTGCCAGCCATACCCTGCCACCACAATGCTGCCAACTTGGCCCACAGAGGGCAGAAGTACTGAGCCGGGGGTGGGAGGCAGGGGGCGCCCTGTGGTGAAGCCAGACTCCGTGAACTGGCTCTGTGACCTGGAGGAACCCACCAGCCTCAGTTTTCCCCCTTTCAAGACATTTTGGTGAAATAGTGGATGAGCCTGGGGACGTCCCGAGGCCCCGTGTGCTCAGACCCCAGCTCAGTGGCTGTCGGGTGGGACTTTGGTGGAGGGGTGTCTGTTCTGCTGCCCTGACTGGCCCACAGGGGACTGTTTTCCACCGCATCATGGACCCAGCTAAACCAGGGAGATGCATTACCTCCCCTCTGGAGGTCAGGGGTCCACAGCCCAGCTGGCAACCCGCCGGTGGCTGGGCTTTAAAGCCCTGCCCTGTGTTTTGGCTCCTCGGGGCTGGGGAGGAGCGGCTGAAGTTTGATACGGCTCTGGGGGCTGGCGGGGGCAAAGGGCTCCAGCCCAGGGAGGGACAAATAGATCGATGGGAAACTGCCGTGACCTTCTGACCTCGGAGATGGCTTCAACCATCCTTAACATGCCCTAGTAAATCTGGGGGTGGGTCTCCCTTCCCTGGGGATGGTGGGGACAGTAAGGATAGGGGCTGGAGAGGCAACGAAGGCAATGCCAGGGAAGCGAGAGACCGGGGCCAGGCGGCTGGGTGCCCGGCATCCTCCAGTGGGTGGGTCCGTGACGCGGCACTGCACTGTACGGTTTGCACCAGCCCCTCCCCACATGCCTGTCCTTGCTGAGGCGGACTCAGGAGCCTGGGCGCAGACTTGGCCTAGGTGTCCCAGCTTGCAGGTGGCGGAGCTTGGAGAGACTTTAAATGGGTTAGTCTAGCTGGGTGGCAAAATCTAATGGGGGTCGAGACAGGTGGGGACGAGGCCCCAGAAGTGGCCAGAAACCAGTGTCACACTTTAAGGAGCCACTGGAGGTCAGCTCCGGTCAGCGGGAGGAGGGGTGGCATAGTTTGAATGTTTGGGTTCCGGAAAGCTCTTGTCGCCTTTGGACTGGGGCCGGGGGGTGGGGGGGTGCTCAGCAGTGACAGGACTTGGACAGGACTTGAGCTTGCATCCCAACATGGCTCCCAGGCCATTATCCGCAGGCCCTGGAGTTGACAGACCTGGGTTCCAGGCTGACTGCCTCCAACTTGCTGTGTGGACGTGGCCCCGCATCTTCCCTCACTCCCGCCTCCCTGGGCGCCCCTCGAGCACTTGAGGTCTGGCGGAGAGGCACCTTGGCGAGGCGTGAGCCCAGGCATCCTTCACCCCGTGTCCTTCTGACCAGGCTGCAGAACCCTCCTCCTTCCCGATGCCTGGGCTGTCCTGGTCCCAGGCTTCTCCTGCCAGGGCACAGGTGCCCACCCAGCCAGTGGGCGTGTGGGAGGCTCTGGTCGCGTTCTCCTTGGCTTTTGCCCCCTTCCTGGGTTATGGCAGGTCGTGAGGGAGCCCCTCTGTTCACTCTCCTGCTGGAACCGGCATAGGCCCTCAGGGCAGAGACATCCTGAAGCTGGTGGCCCAGGTTCCAGTGGGGCTTTGCCATGACTCCCTGGGCAAGGGCTGTGCCCTCTCCACTCTCTGGGCCTCAGTCTCTCCATTTGCACAGTGATTGGTGTTTCCTAAACTCAACAGGCACAGTTGGGAGCCTGAAAGATGACAGGATTAACCTTGGAGCCCAGTGTGGTGGGATTTACCTTGGACCCTGTTATGATAAAGCTAGCTTTTTCACTCTCTCCTGCCTCTTCTCATTGAGTCAGGGACTTGGGCCGGGGTCAATTTGTTCAGCGTGTCTTTAATGCTAATAGAGTCACTTTCTTCTTTAAAGTGTGAACGGAAGACCATTCTTAAATTGTGGTGAAATAAACATGAAATCTACCCTTTCGGCTATTTTAAACTGCACAGTTCAGCAATGGTGACCAACTCATTTTTCAACAAAGAAAGCAGAGTCCCTAAAAGGAAAAATAGTAAGTTGGTACCGGTGGTGAGCAGGTCCCTTGCGGGTGATAGATAATAACTACTGTTCCCTCTGAATTCTTACATCCTGGATGTCCAAAGCCAGGATAAAGCTGGCAAGGGGCTTTTGGACAGTGGTTCTGAGCAGGAGGCCCGGCACTCAGGGCCCGAGCTGTGGCCTCAGGTGTCCTCGGCTTGACCCCAGGCTCTGACTTTCACCAGCTGGGTGGCTTTGGGCAGGTGGTTTTACCTCTGGGCCTGGGAAAGGGGGCTGCCACTCTGCTGCAGAAGGTTGGCCTGGACTTCAGAGATGACCACAGGGTGCTTTGAGGATGTCACTTTTGCCACTATCCACCTTAGCCAGGGCCAAGCAGGGCTGGCCGGGAGGTGCCCCTTCCCATGCACCCAGGAAAGAGGAGCTGCCCAATATCAGCCCCTGGGCCATTTCCTCCTCTGCTTCTCTTTCTCTCTAGTGTCCCCAACACAGGCCAGGGCAGAACTCTTCCCCAAAGCTCCCTTTCATTGGGAAGGCTCCCTCCTGACAGACCGTCCCTGCCCAGTGCTTCCCAGGGCCAGAGACCAGGAGATCCTCTTACTGGCAGCCGGGCCTTACCTGCCTCCTCTCTCCCACGGGGCAGGGCTGCACAAAGGGCTCTGTCACTGACCCCTGCGATTGAGTGACAAGACTGTGGGGGTGGGGGGCTGTGTGGTCCTCTTGTCTTCCTCGGTGGGTCCTGGTCTGGCTGCTCCCCGAGGGCGCCCCTTTGTCCTGGCCTGTCTGTGTCTGCAGCCCAGAAGCCAGGGCTGGGCTCTGCCTGGCCCCAGGAGCCGACCATTGGCCATCGGCTTCCCAGCAATCTAGCCTGGGACGCAGATAAAGCCTCCTTTCAGAGCCGCACACAGGCTGCCAGGAGCCTGGGGGGAGCGCTGGGGTCCTCGCGGATACCAGACAAAGCCGTCTTGTTGGGAGGGCTCCGTGGGAGCAGGGACACCACTCCTTGGGGAGAACCTTCCCCTCAGGGGCTCACCAGGGTGCATGGGGCCAGCTGCTCCAGGCGTGAGGCCTGAGCCTCAGCGAGGCCCGGGCACACGAGGGCAGGAGGGTGGGGCTGGGGGCCTGGGATCGCACGGAGCGGGACTCCTGGGATTTGAGGGTGGGAGAGACTGGCCACTGCCTGCCCTGGCTTTTCTGAACCATGCGCGGCACCACGGCCTCCTGACACCCTTAGAGTAACCCACTGGTTGTGTCCTGCTTGTCTCCTGGGCCTCACTGTCTCCTAAGCCTCCAGCCTCTGAGGGTGCCGTTCCCGCTGCCTGGAACACCTGTCCCCCAACTTTCCACAGGCTGTCCCTGCACCCCCCCTTGGCGCCTCCCAAATCTCTCCAAATGCCAGGAGCCCACATCATCCCAACACCTAAACTTGCTCCTCTACCCCCGTCCCCCCAGCTCCACGGACAGGGCAGAGTACACAGGAGGCGGGCACAGGTGAGTCTTGAATGCCCATGACTCTCTGCCCCAGTTGGTGGCACCGAGTCCCTTCCTGAATCACACAGCCAGTGGAAGGAGCCCTGGGCGCTGAGCGTTAGTCCCAAACCTTCCCAGGGACTCATCAACTCCAGCCTCTGGCTGGAGTGTGTCGCCCTTGGGCCACTTGAACCCTGAGTAAGGACACCCCAGCCCTTCCTTCTGCCTCGGCACACACACACCACAGTCCCCCCGGGGCTGCCCTGGGCCGCTGAGGACGGGCCTCTGTCTTCATGAAGGGCTGGGCAGGGTGTCGAGGCCCAGGGAGGAGCGTGAACACTAGTGCTGGCCGAGCAGGGCCTGCCAGTAGGTGACATGGACTTAAGCAAATGAGGCACCAGGGACACACAGCCACACTGGGAGAGTCCGTGTGGCAGCTTCTCCAGCCTCAGCAGTCTGGTCAGCCTGGTCCAGATGGAGAAGCCCCGATTCACAGCAGCTTCATGGCATCTTGACTGAGTGGCCGGCTAGGTCCCTGGGTGGGGGCACTAAGGTCATGATCAGTCACAATTGGTGCCTTCCCCACCCCAGGGTCAGGGTGGGGAGAGGCTGGTGGGACAATTGCCGGGTGTCCATCCTGATTTAAGCTCTTCGTGGACATCATCCATTCCTCACGACAACCCTCTAAGATAAGCACTATACTCGGGCCTGTTTTAAAGACGGGGAGACTGAGTCCCGTGAGAGGACTAAGGAGCTCTGCCTGAGTTCTAAGGAGGAGCTCATCGCTCATTGTCCCCACACTGCAGGAGCCCTCAAGGGTGCGGCAGCTCTGGCCATCCGTCCCAGGGGGCTTCCAGGTGAGAGGGGGTGCTTTGGCCCCGTCTGCATGGTGGGTTCCCGTTACAGGCACCCCCCCATCCTAGGAGCACCTCGAAGCCCCGCTCTCAGGCTCCTGCCAATGACGTCAGCCTCCCCTTCTCTGGGCCTGCAGTTCTGAATCACCACAGACATCAGAATCACCCGGGCAGCTGGGTAGACAGGTGGGTTTCCGGTCCCCAGACTCAGGAATCTGCCCACGCCAAGGCCGCCTGCCGTTTCATAAGCCACAGAGGACATCAGCCCGAGTCCTTTCCTCTTGGCCGGTCCGAGCTGGCCCAGAACCCCAGCTGGTGTCCTGAAACCGTGTCTGGAATCCTGGGGTCTGTCCCTGCAGAGCACTCTGGGCCTCATCAGCAGGAGCCTCCGGGACCCCCTGGAGGAGAAATCAGGAGGGGGCTTCAGAGAGGACACCTGTCTACTTAAGGGGTCTTTGCACTCAAGCCCTTTGCTTTACATTTGGCCAAACCAAGGCCTAGAAAGGGCAAGGGACCTGCCACAGTCCCACGGCCAGTTTGTAGGAGCCAGTTCAGCAACTTCCCAGGGGCCAGGCTGCTTGGGTATCAGGTGTCTTGGGATCCCACCACCACGGGGTCGGTCCTCACCGATGGGTTTCTGCAGGGCTCTGAGGAAGAGGAGCTCATAAAGCCCTTGATATGGGGGCCTGGTGTGGTGCCTGTGGCCGACCCTGATGGCTCCCAACTGTACTCTTCTCAACAGCATGGACCCAGCTCGTACCAACCCCGACATACCTGAGGGGCGAGTTTGGCCCAAAGCTGCGGGTTTGCAGGTCACAGTCTGTGTCCCTGGCCGGGGAGTGTGCAGAGCTTCCTGGGCCTCACCTAGCTGACCGTGAGGCCTTGGGCAAATCACTGGCCTCCGTCTCCCCATCCGTGCTTGGAGGGACTGGGTCAGGATCACCTGAGGCTTAGTAAGTACCAGGAGAGCGGGGTTGGACCCCAGCATGCGGAGAGGCCGCTGTGGCTTTAAAAGTGCCTGGAACGCCCTGGTGGCAGCAGTGACAGCAGTGAGCCACTGAGCCGAGCCTGCTGACTGTGGCCACCTGCGGAGCCCTCCACAGCTGGGAAGATTAGTCTCTTCCACTAGACAACACCCATTACCATGTTCCAATAGCCATCACTTCCGCTAGGAGAGCTGCAGATGAGATATTGATTGCGCTGACCCCAGGAGAGCCCTTTCCCCAGCCTGAGAGGCGTGCAGATCAGCTCTGGGCCCAGCTGGCGGCCTGCGGCTCACGGTTCCAGCGGTCAAGGCCCTCTGGCCTTATCACAGCCACTCGCGAGAGCTTCAGGAGCCAGGCGGCGTGCCCAGCGGCCCCACCAGGTGGGCCACTGTGGGCTGGCCTCCACAGATTAAAGCAGCGTTCACCAGCACTGGGCAGTCAGTGGAAGCTGCGTGGCCCAGAGGTGACACCATCTCAACAGCGCCCACGTCCCCTGGGGTCTTGGGCCGCTTCCCCAGGCACCCTGGGCGGCTGGCAGCTCCTAACTTCAGTGGAGCTCTGAACCTGGAAAGGGGCTGTCCTGGGCCCTGGCGGCTGGCTGGTTCACAGGGAGGGTGGCATCTGGCCCCTGCCAGTCCACCCGCCCTCTCACCACCCAGAGCCTCACAGGGCGGGGAGGAGCCTGCGCCCAGAGCGCTCATCAGATAAGCCCTGGGCCTCTCTTGCTCAGGAGTCTCAAGCACAGTGTCCCAGGGCACCAGGGGCACAGGGTGGAGGTTACCCGGTGAGTGACAGGTACAGCCCCGACGGGCAGTCCGCCCAGAGTTCTGCTCTCTACTGTACGAGCGCGTGTGTGGGCATCTACATAGGTTGTGCCGTGTCACCAATTGCCCTGTCCCATCTGTGCCCAGGAAGGTCTTGGCTTTTCAAGGAGGCAGGAGGGCTGGAAGGAGGGGTCTGGCCGGTGACAGGGATACGTCTTTGTGCCCTGGGTCCCGGGGGAGGGCACAGCCCGCCTTCCCGTGTGACTCCAGCTGTTGCTTTACTTCTCTGCACCTCACTGTTCTTAAAAAACAAAACCAAAAAACTCTTTTCTTGAGCTGGGTGCAGGGGGGCCCCCTGTGGGGCGGCTTAGGTAGGAAGGTCACTTGAGCCTGGGAGCTGGACCACATAACGGGACATCCATCCAAAAACCAGAACAAACGACACCAAGCCCTTTCATTGAAAAGAGAATTTTGAAAATACCCAAAACAGGAGATCCCAGCGAACACTCACTCCACCAGCGCCACTGCTTCCCCTCCAAGGTGGTCCCCAGGCACGACCTCTGATGGCATCTCTCAGTACGAAGCTCGGAAGGGTAGGAACTTTCCTTAAAGACACAAGTGGGGACACCCCTTGAATCCCTTCACAGGCTGCGCTCACGTTTCTAGAATCTTGCAAAAGCTACTTTGGTTCTTTGTTTTTGCCGTATATCTGGGTCAGGGTCCCAGGAAGCCCGCACGCTGCTTGGCTGACCTGTCTCTGTGGTTCCCTTTAGTGGACAGGCTCCCACCTGCTCCTCTTCCCTGCTCTTCATCTTTTTTTTTAGCTTTAGGTGGACACAATGTCTTTATTTTATTTTTAGGTGGTGCTGAGGATCAAACCCAGTGCCTCCCGCGTGCCAGGCGAGCGCTCTGCCCCTGAGCCCCAGCCCCAGCCCCTCTTCATTTGTTAAGGCACCAGGTGTTTGTTCTGGAGAGTTCCCACAATCTGGACTTGGCTGGCTGCATCCTCATGGAGTTCAGGGATCTCTGCCTCTTGCTTTAAGAAGCAGCCCGGGCTGCCTGCTGACCAGGCTGCCTGCTGACCATGCCCCGGGTGCCTGGTGTTTACGGCACTGCCTTCCAATCCAGCTCAGCCTGTATGGACGGCCCGATTTCTGAGGAAACAGGTGGTCAGTGGCTGAGGCCAGGTTCCCCTTCCCAGCCAGTCAGCCTGCAGGCCCAGGTCTGGCTCCCAAGCCCAGCACTACAACCCTGCCCACCCTGCCCACCCTGGCCTGTCCTGGAGGCTCAAATGAGACATCAGAGGAGGCGCTATGTTTGCTTATGGTGGAATGTGTGGCCCAAAGCCCACGTGCTGCGAGCTTGGTCCCAGTGTGACCCATTGACAGGGGTAGGTCCTTGAAGAGGTGGGGCCTCATGGGAGGCGGGTGGTGGTGGTGGTGAGCACCCTTGTGAAGGAGACGGGATGGGCACAAGAAAGCCAGTCGGCTCCTCCCCATTCTTTTGCTTTCTTGGGCTGGGGACATAGCTCAGTTGGTAGAGTGCTTGCCTTGTGATAAGGCCCTGGGTTCAATCCTCACCACCCACCCAAACAAACAAACAAAAAAACACATTCTCTTGCTTTCTCGCTCACCAGGTGACCCCTCTCTCTGCCACCAGATAATGCTATCCCTCATGTTGTGACATAGCCAGGAGGCCCTCATTGAAGCTGGTGCCATCCTATTGATTTCCAGTCACCATAATAGTGTGCTAATGATACCTCTTTGCTTTATAAGTCAGTCTCAGGTTTTCCGTCATAGCCACACGGAATGGACTGAGACAGGAGGTAAAGTCCTGCCTGTCCCAAGAGCTCCGTGGCTCCAGCCCCCTTCACAGGGGTGGGGGAGCCTCATGACTTCTGCATTCCTATGTTCTGGGAGCCCTGGTGAGCACACGGGGGCTGTTCTTCAGCAAGGGTGCCCATCCCCTGAAGCAGTTCAGCATCCTTCCAGCCAAGACCAGATCAACCCTCAACCCTCAACCCTCAGGAGTCAGCGCAAGCAATCATTACTATTTTTATTTTTGGCAGTGCCGGGGATGGAGCCCAGGGCCCTGAGAATTTAAGGCAAGCACTACAATGAGCTACACCCCCAGCCCCCAAGTCACTTTCTTTACAGTTGACAATTGAAGCTTTGATGTCCCTTCACTCATATTGTCACCTGAACCTACCATATCTGGTTGAACGTCACCAACTACCAGGTCACATCCTTGCAAACCCATGTGCTCCTAATTCCACTGAATATTGTCTCATTTTCAGTGAAACAAAATTCTTCCTAATAATGACGATTAGTGCGTAATGATTCCAACATGTGTTACAAACCTGGATGAAGGATCATGAAACACAAAAGTAAAAATGTATCGTAAATGTGTCTCTTCCCAGAATGGGGACAGTGCCAGCCTTTTCAGCCTGAAGGGTCGGTACCTTCTCACTCTCCCCCTGGGGAAGAGGCTGGGTTTGACACTTTGGGTAGCTGCTAAATACGGATGGTCAAGTGCCCTTGGAGGCTTCCAGAGCAGGGCCAGGAGGACACAGATGGGGCAGATGCAAGTGTCACGGGTGGCTGAGGTGGCCCTGGCTCCCCAGGGAGCAGCTGCCCTGCTCAAGTTTCTCCCCTTGAGACTCAGCGTATGCTGACCTGTCCTGGTCCAACAGTGGCCTGGGTGTCCCGGTTCCCCCATGTGCCCTAAGGTGACCTTCTGCTGCCACTCGGGTTCCGGCCACTGTCCTCCCACAGCCCCTGACCTTCCATGTCCTCTCGCTGTCCGCCCAGCCCCACCGCACAGTGTCACAGGGGTCTTTTCAAAACACAAACCAAATGTTGTCTCTTCCTTTCTTGCAACTTTCCTAAAACTCCTAGAATAAAGCCCCCAGCCTGGCTGGAGGCCCAGACGCCCAGCGCCCTCTGCCCCTCTGGACACAGCCCTGTTGGTCTTTGTCTCCGTTCCTCAGGGAAGCCGCTGCCTTCCTTCCCCAGGGCCGTGGCACGCTCGTTGCCCTTCCGTCCTGGACACTCTCTCTCGGGTCTGCTCTCAGGGTATGCAGTCTCTTCCTGGCCTCCGGCTGCCTGCCCTTCGGGCTTCGATGACACCCGCATCGCTATTCTCTTCAAGCGCAGAGCACCGCAGGAAGCAGTCTTATCCTTTGGAATCCTCCTTTAACAGCCTCTTGATCAGCCTGGCTCTTGGGTAAAGGATGGTCTTGTCTTGGTTCTCCCCAAGGCGAGAACCTGACGGGAGTTACGATTAGGATTGGGAAATACCCTCTGAGCCAGTGGAGGCTGCAGAGAGATCCACTCCTTCAACAGATATTTCCCGAGCACCTGTTAGGATCTCAGCTCCTGGGACACAGCGCGAACAAGACAGACGTAGTCTCTGCTCACATGGAGCGTCCTGTCTGATGGAAGAGACACTCGACAGTGCCTAGCACCTGCTAAAAATTACTAGGTACACAGAGCAAATCAATGGTGATAGGTGCTGTGGAGGAGACAAGAGCAGGGTCATTAGTCAGAATGAGTCTTGTGGCATCTGGGGAAGATATTCCAGGCAGGACTTGGCTGATTTGAGAAACAGCAAGTGGGACAAGGCTGCAGCCGAGCGAGAGGGAAGTGAAGGGAGGGGAGAAGGGGGAAGCCCGGAGCCAGATCATGTGGGGCTTGTAGGCCGAGTAAGAGTTCAGCTGTCTGTTGTGGCACAGGGAACGGCCCAGAGCTTGGTGCATTCATTCTTTCTCTTGAGTTTGTAGGAGAGCAGTCTGGGAGGTCCTTCTGCTGGCCCCGTATAGGGACATTTGTACAGCTGCTGCCACCACGGCTCGACTGGGTCTGGGGGTCCCAGGTGGTCACACGTGCAGTCTGGTGTTTGGTCTGGCTGCAGTAAGAACTTTGGGCTTTATGCTGAGACGGGAGCTAATTGTGGTCGGGGTCTGCTCAGCCAGGGAGAGGAAGTATGCGACTATGTTAATGAGAGACTGAGTGACCTCAGCCAGGATGGCCAAAGGTGTCGGATTCGATTACTGTTATAGTGAAAAGTATCACCTTCTACTTCTGCCCACGAGGGAGTGAGATGGCCCAAAAATACACTCCCACTGAAAACAAGAGAAAATTGGCCGAAACCCAGGGAATGGCTATTCTTAGACACTCAACAATGGCAAGTACAGGATTGTGAGTCCTGAGAGAAGGGAAAGGACAAAGGGAGGCCTGCCATCACCTGCGTTCTGCCCAGAGGACATTTCCAAACTAAGAAGGGGAAGGGCGGCAGAGGGCAGTGATCCTGCAGAGGGGCAGCTGTGGGCGGGGCTCGGGGCAGGGTTGAGGGGGCGGGGCTCGGGGGACCCAGGAGCCCAGGTATCTGCAGTTGGTCTCTGGTGAGAAGGCTACTGGCCGTGAGTCCATCAAGGACAACCGTCAAGGAGCTAGGGTTTGAATATATTTGTCCCTTCTAAAACCCATGTGGAAATGTGATTGCCATAGTGGTGTTGTCATGGTGGGACTTCAAGAGGTGATCAGGTCCTTAATACACCTTTCCTGAGGGAGTGAGAGCGTGCTCTCTCCAGGCTGGGTTCGTTTCTGCAAGAGGAGGTTGTTACAAAGTACAGCTGTCCCTCTCTCACAGTTGTTTTGCCGTGAGTTAAAGCAGCATGCAACCCTCTCCAGAGGTAGTGCCATGTTCTTGGACTTCCAGAACCTGGAGCCCAAATAAATGCCTTTCCTTTATAAATCGCCCAGTCTCGGGTATTCTGTTATAGCAACAGAAAACACACCAAGACACAAAGGGAGAAAAAATTACTGGAAATCTCAAACAGGACTAAGAACATTTGAATTCCCTCAAGCTAGAGTGGAGAGACCTCACTGAATGCCAGAGTCATTGGTGGGAACCCCAGAAAGAACACACCTGAGAAGTTGATTTAGAATAAAGACCAGACCTGCCCTGAACAGGTTCAGAGGAAATCTTGAAAAGATCAAACTAATCTCCAAATAGTTGAACAGGTTTCCAAAAGAAGTCTAATACCTATTAAGGGGATATGAGAAAATTTAGTACTCAGTAATGCAAAATTTACAATGCCAAGCATCCAGTTTAAAAAAAAATCACAAAATAACTGGGTGTGGTAGCGCATGCCCATAATCCCAGTGGCTTTGGAGACTGAGGCAGGAGGATTGCAAGTTCAAAGCCAGCCTCAGCAAGTTAGGGGTTCCTAATCAACTCAGTGAGACCCTGTCTCTAAAAATACAAAAAAGGTCTGGGGATGTGGCTCAGTGGTTGAGTGCCCCTGGGTTTAATCCCCAGTACCAAAAAAAAAAAAAAAAAAAAAAAAAGAAAGAAAGAAAAATCACAAAATATATAGAGTAGAAAATGTGACGCATTGCCAGGAGAAAAAACAGTCAAAGAAAAGATCAGTAGACTTGAAGACATATCAGCAGATATCGTACAGAATGAAGCTCAGAGAGAAGTAGACTAAATGCAGATGGAGGAAGAGGAGGACCAGGAAGCCTGAAGAATTCCGCTTCAGGGACCTACAAGGCAATTCAAGTGGTCTAGGGTGCTTATAATTAGGTCTCCAGAAAGGGGGAGGCAAAGGAGTCTGAAGAAAAACACTGCAAAAAATGTTTCAATTGGATTTTTTTTTAAGTCCATGGGTCAAAGATCAATGAACCACAAGTAGAATAAACATATGTCAACTATGCCAGGTGGCCAGTGGCACATGCCTGTAATCCCAGACACTTGGAAGGCTGAGGAGGAGGATTGCAAGTTTAAGGCCAACCTGGGCTACTTAATGAGACCCTGTCTCAAATAAAAATTTAAAAAGGGCTTAGCAGTAGGGTGCCTTAGCTTCAATTCCTAGCACAAGAGAGAGAGAGAGAGAGAGAGAGAGAGAGAGAGAGAGAGAGAGAGAGAAGTCATTACATATAAAGAAAAAATGGAAAGGAAAGTTTTTTTTTTCTTTTTTTTAAATTCTGGGTACTGGGGATTGAACTCAGAGGGTCTTGACCACTGAGCCCCATCCCCAGCCCTATTCTGTATTTTATTCAGAGACAGGGTCTCACTGAGTTGCTTAGCATCTCACTTTTGCTGAGGCTGGCTTTGGACTTGTGATCCTCCTGCCTCAGCCTCCTGAGCTGCTGGGATTACAAGCATGCACCATTGTGCCTGGTGAAAGGTAAGTTTTAACTACACTGATCAAGTATGAAAGAGAGGACACAAATTACCACAGTGAGTAATGAAGAGAGATATCACAATCAATCCTGCAGACATAAAAAGGATAATAAGGGAAATTATGAAGAACTCCAATAAAATTTACAACTTAGATGAAATGGATGAATTCCTCAAAAGAAATAAATTACTCAAAGTTGACAAGAGGAAGTAGACAATTTGAAATACATTATGTAAATGAAAGAAACTGATTTTATATTCTTTAAAAAATATTTTTAAAATTGTCGATGGACCTTTATTTAATTTATTAATTTATTTATATGTGGTGCTGAGGATCGAACCTAGTGCCTCACACATGGTAGGCAAGTGCTCTGCCACTAAGCTACAACCCCAGCCTGATTTTATGTTCTAAAAGCATCCCACAAAGAAAACTTCAGGCTCTGAAGACTTCACTAATGAACTATATCAAGTATTTATGAAAGATAATTCCAACCCTACCCAAGCTCTTTCAGAAAACAAAGGAGATGGGAAGATGCTTCTAGATGCATTTATTTGAGGCCACTTTTACCATAACACAAAAACTAGACAAATCACAAAGATCCATGAAGATCCATATCCCACATGAACATAGATGGAAAATTATTTAACAAAATTTTAGCAAATTAAGTCCAACAATATCTGCAAAAAGATAATATATCATAACTGAATGGTGTTTATCCTGGAAATGCAAATTTGGTTTCATATTCAAGATGCAATAAATGTAATTTATCACATTAACAGAATACAGGAGAAAACCCATGTGATTGTTTCAAAGAATGTTGAAAAAGCATCTGACAAAATTCAACACTGAATTGTGATATTAAAACAATAGCATTGGGCTGGGGTTGTGGCTCAGTGGTAGAGTGCTCACCTAGCATGCATGAAGCACTGGGTTTGATCCTCAGCACCACACAAATGTAAAATAAAGATATGTGTGTCCACCTAAACTTAAGAATAAATATTACAAAAAAAAAAAAAAAAAAAAAAAAAAAAACCACCCAAAAAACAAACAAACAAAAAAACCCAATAGCATCAAGCCAGGTGTGATGGTATATGCCTATTATCCCAGGTACCTGGGAGGCTGAGTCAGGAGGATTACAAACTTAAGGACAACCTTGGCAAAGTAGTGAGGCACTATCTCAAAATCATAATGGTAATAGTTATAGTAACAACAACAATAATAAAGACCTAGGGGTGTAGCTCAGTGGTAGAGTACATGTATGAGACCTTGGATTTGGCTCTCAGTACCACAAACTAAAATTTTGTTCAAGAATTTTGTGTCTATGTCCCTGTGGGATATGAATCTTCCATTCTCTCGTGATGTATTTGGTTTCTGATTATGGTAAGAGTGGCTGCAACAATATCATTAACAACAAACTCTCAACAAACCAGAGATAGACGGGAATTTCTTTGACCAGCCTGACGTAGCTAGCATCAAACTCAATGGTGAAAGGCTCAATATTTTCTACCTAAGATCAGAAATACACTAAAATACTCATTCTCATTACCTCTTTAGAACATATTACTGGTAGTCCAAGATAGTACATAAGGCAAGAAAAAGAAATAGAAGAACTAAAGATCCAAAAAGAAGCAAAATTGCTCTTATTTGCAGATTACATGGTCAAATATTTAGAAAACCCAAAGGAATCTACAAAGTAGATACTAGAAATGTTGAGCAAATTCAGCACTATTGCAGCATACAAGGAGGTCATTTATACAAAAATCAATTGAATTTCTATGCACCACCAATAAACAACTAGAAAAACATTTTAACTCCATTTAGCCAGCTAGCATAAAAGTAAAATAATTAGTCAAAAAATTTAACAAAAAACATCTGACTTACACTTTGAAAATTATAAAATATTGCAAAGGGAAATTAAATAAAACCTAAATAAATGATGAGCTATACCATGTTCATGGATTGGAAACTTTGATATTTAAATAGCAATTCTCCTGGAATTGATCTGTGATTTTAATGCAATTCTAATAAGAATTCTAGCAAGGTTTAAAAGTAATCAATAATCCATTCTTAATATAATTATATAGAAAGGCAAAGGACCCAGAATAATAATTTTAAAAAATCTTGAAAAAGAGGAATAAGTTTGGAAGACTTATGCTACCTAATTTCAAAACTTACAATAAAGCTCAGTAATCAAGTTACTGTTTGGGGTGTAAAGATAGACATGAATAAATAGATCAATGAAACATCCCTAACTCAAATGATCAATTGTTTGTTTGTTTTTTTCAGGGGGGACTGGGGATTGAATCTAGGGATGCTTTGTCATTGAGCTACATCCCTCATTCTTTTTATTTGAGGCAGGATCTCACTAAGTTGCTCAAGGCCTTTGTTGCTGAGGCTGGCCTAAAACTTATGATCCTCCTGCCTCAGCCTCCTGAGTCACTGGAATTTCAGGTGTGTGCTACCATGACTGACCAACTGACAAAGATGCAGAGGTAATTTGATAGGGAAAAGATAGACTTTTAAGCAAATTGTACTGGAAGAGCTAAACATCAATATATTAAAAATAAAGCTTGACCCTTAAACACCCCAACACAAAATGAACTCTAAATGTATCAAGGATTTAATTCTACAAAAGACATGCATTAGAAGAAGTATTTTTAAAAGTGCTTCTGTGGAAGGAAAATTATATAGTCGGAAACTGATTTACACAATGGAATGCAGAGCACCAGAAATGGAAAGACATGAATAGACATAAAGCATTCTGTTCTTGTTTCAACTTTTTAAAACGATTTGACTGCCTAAAGCAAAAAATAATAGCAATGTATTATAGGTTTGTTTGTTTTGATGCCGAGTACATACTAAACATGCAGTGAGCTACACCCAGCCCACAGAGTTTTGCAGAAGTAATATGTATGACAGCCAAAAGCACAAAGTGAAAAGTTCTGAGGTTGCACTGTTGCAGGGTCTTAGATTACAGTTTCAGTGGCATAATATTAATTGAAGGTAGCCTGAGGTATATTAAGGTTTTATATGGTAAATTCAAGAGAAGCCACTAAGAAAGCAATAAGAAGTATACCTAAAAAGCCAAGTTCTAAAATTTTTCAATTAAATCCAACAAAACACAGAAAAAGTAATTTAGAATATGGAGAAACCTAATCTATAATTGCAGAAAAGTTAAGTAGTCAGATAATGTCCATGTGATGAAATATTATATAGTTGTTTAAAATGTTTATGGACAGTTTTTAAATTTTTTTGTAGTTGTTGATGTTGATGGACCTTTATTTTATCTATTTGTATATGGTGCTAAGAATCAAACCCATTGCTTCTCACATGCTAGGCAAGCGCTGTACCACTGAGCTACAACCCCAGCCCTACGAAGAGTTATTCATGGTGTAGAAAAAGGTGTCTCAGCACAGTAGGTAGCATGTCAGTCTCATATGGTGTAGAAAAGTGTTTATGATAAATGTCAAAAATTTAAAAGCAGGATGCAAAGTGTATATATTAAAGTATAAATATATGAAGTACACACAATTTAAAGTGTAAATATAAAGTATACATTTATATAGTATAAAATGTAAAATATTGGAACTGCATGGACCACCTCCTGCACTGAGGGTGGAACTCAGTGGTAGACTGTGTGTTTGCCATGCATGAGATGCTGGGCTCAGTCTCCGGCACACACACACACACACACACACACACACGTGTGTGTGTGTGTGTGTGTGTGTGTTTATTTATTTACACTTTATCTAAATAATGCTGCAAAAATATTATGAGCATATAAAAATGTGACAGAAAATAAATATACCAAATATAAGCACCATTTGGTGTTTCTTTTTTCTTTTTTTTTTTTAGTTGTAGTTGGATGCAATACCTTGATTTTATTTATTTATTTTTATGTGGTGCTGAGGATGGAACCCAGGGCCTTGCATATGCTAGGCAAACGCTCCACCGCTGAGCCACAACCCCATCCCAGAGTTTGGTGTCTCTAACCAGGTAGTGAGACAATGGGTACATGTTGAGAGCCACAGCCAAAGGGGCCCCAGCAAACTTCCAGCTGCCAGCAAACTTCTAGCTGCCAATTGATTGGCTCCTCTGCAGTGATGCTCATTGGGTTGTTTCCTTGCCCTTTCAGACCACAGAGCTGCTCATTGGGGGACTTTTTTTTGGCTCCGCCCACACGACCCAGCCAATCGGCCTCAAGAGCAGGAGGAGTGGGGGAGGTTGAGAGGCTTGTGGGAAGCTGGTGGTGGCAGTTGGGCTCTGAGGGTTTTTCCTGAGGAGCTGTGTGGTGCGGTGTGTGTGTGTGTGTGTTCTAAAAATAAAGTTCGTTTCTTTTGACAAGTGGCTCCTGAATTGTGCCCAGCCAGACTGCAGCAGGTACATTTTTCTATGAGGTTTCTTTCCTTTTTCTTCCTTTCTTTCTTCTATTTTTTTTTTTTTTTTAAGATTCAGCTTTTCATCATGGTTGAAGGTCTGAGTTTGGTACTTGGTTCTGTCACCTGTTAGCTGAGTGGACTTGGGCAAATCAATTTCTCTGCATAGAAGTGCTTTCTCTGCAAAACCAAGACAAAGGTGTCAATCCCATATGTTGTTTTGAAATTCATTGACAATATGGGAATAAAGTGTATAGCAAAGTATCAGCATGAATTTTTTTTAATATTCCTGGAGCCATTCATTATTACCATGGGCATTTACAATCATAGAAAACAAGTTTTAAAAAGCAAACCTTGGCTGGACTAAGTGGTGCACACCTGTAATCTCAGGGACTCAGAAGGCCGAGGCAGGAGGATTACCAAATTTAGGGCCAGTAAATAAGATAGGTTAAGTAATGGACTCCAATCAAGGCTTTTTAAATATAAAGGCCACTCCAAGAGGTTTCTGGGGGGACATTCCAAACATTCCAGCCAAGTCCTGTGTCCCAGGGGATGGGAATGAGGAGGGGTGACAGACCTTGCTGAAGGCCACAGACTCAAGGACTGACCGAGAGCTTCAACACTTTCCCAATATCCATTAGTGTAGATTTTGAACAGCAGTGTTGGTACTTTTCAAGACCTGATTAGCACAGATGTTGACCACTGCCCCTTCCCAGTGGCTATATAAGCCCCTAGCCATGTAGGCTTGAGTGGTAACGCCTATCTGGTCCTCGATCACCCTGTGGGAGGTCTGTCTCTTCTCACCTGAATACACCCTACTCTGCTGCACTCCTCCTCATCCCAGACAAGAAGCTGAGGCCGAAATCTGCTCCCACCATGGTGGAAGCTCAGTGAGACCCTGTCACAAAGTCAAGTGAAGAGAGCTGTGGATGTGGCTCAGTGGTAGAGCACCCCTGGGTTCCATGCCTCAGTACCACAAAGAACAGAAGGGGGCAAAAAAAAACAACAAACAAACAAACAACAACAAAAACCCGGCAAAACTTCTTCGGAATGAATGATGTGGAGGTCCCAGAGGTCAGGTTCCAAGTCCAGGACCAGGCGAGGCCCAGAGCAGGCAGTGCTCAAATCTCCCCAGTAAGAATGTCAGGCAAAGGTCAAAAGGTGGATTTGGGCAGAAACTTCCCTGGGACCCCCAATAGAACTGGAGGGCAGAAAGGGCATGACATCCCTCTCCTTTCTGACAGGACCCACCTTCTCCCTTGAGAGTGTCCCCTTAGTGTTTGGTTGCAAGAGGCAAAAACTCTTCCACTAAGCCTCAGAGAACCTGGGTCAAGAAATGTCACCGTTAAACCATGACGCAAAGAAAAGATCACCAACTCCAATTTTAAATCCAATTAAAGCAAGCCTGTAATTCGGCCAGGACTGTCTCTCCTGAAATCCTTGGGTTAGAGGACAGTCCCCCAGCTCTCTAGGAGCACAGTTTTATCGCACAAAAAGCTGAAAAGTAGGGGGGGGTGTGTGTCTTGAGACCTTACAGATAACAGGATTTGACAAACATAATACAAAGGCAGAGAGTAGGTTGATGATGTAAATGGTTCAACACCTCAAGGTAGGGTAAATTAGATCCCACACCAGAATTTATGAGGCGCCGCCGAGGTTTCAGAGAGGGTTGCTACCTGGTCAGGGAAAGCCAGGCATTCCAAGCAAGTTTAGAAATCGCGGTAATTTATAGTAAAACAGAAATCAACTTTTCATGACTTTGTGAGGAGACAGCTCCACTCTTCAGAGGGAATTAGGCTGGGTCCATCAGTCGCCAGGTTCCATGAAGATCCAGGATGGACCTTGTAAGCTCCTTGCTTAGCATCTGGACGGCCATCTTAAGTGGCAGCCGCATTTCTGAGAAGGCCTCACCACTCCCTCACACCAACCCCACCCTTAACCGCCTGCATTAGGACCCGCCTGGCTCTGACTCCTGAGCCTGCCCCATAAAAGTCCCGAACCCCGAACATCTATGGAGAGATGGCCTTTATTTGTCGGCTCTGACAAATGAACTCTGTGTGGCTCTCTGCCCAGCTCCTCCTTCACTCCTCGCTCCCTCTCCTGGTTCCTGGCTTTCCTTTGACACCCGAACGAACCCCTGCCCCTCTCCCCTGCCTTCCCTCTCCCCTCCTTCTCCCTCTGCTTTTCCAGGAACCTGGATCCACGGGACTAGGTGGGCTGTGGCAAAGCAGAGGCCTTCTGTGAGACCAAAGCAGTGACAAAGCCCCCTTCAAACTTTGATTCTTGTGGTCAGACCAGAGTAACAGGCGTGAGTTCATCAGAAGGGATAGGAAAGGGGAAGAGGGGACAGTCTCAAGGGAGACAGTGGTCCTCCCAGGGAGGAGGGGGACAGCAGGCCCCTCCTGCCCTCCAGTTTTATTGGGAGTCCCTCTCAAGCCTGTCTTGACTGCCGCATAGGAGCTGCACGGAGCTCCAGGAGAGGGAGGCGTGGTGCTCAGAGTTGACTTCAAGGAAATCAAGTCCCCTGTGTTTGTGTCACTCTCCTAGCCCCTGTGTGGGTTTGCTATGGTCTCCCCTGTTTTTGTCACAATTTCCCCTTAATTGGTTCATTACCCTTTGGACAGTCCCCACCGAGCTTTTTGTGATGATTTGGATGTCAGGGTGACGGGTTGGGACGGAGTCTTGCATAGTTTTGGGAGGGTCCAGGGCACCTGGTAGGGCATGACCTGATCTTTTTTACTTAAGGGGAGGAGACCATGGCTGGGGAGGTTGACATACCAAGCCCCCTTCTTCTAGGTGCTTCTCTGGCAGTCAGAGCTCCCCGCGGTCTCCAGCTGTCCAGCTCGCCCGACCCGGACCCATTAGCACTGAGGCCGGATCCTGAAGTGAGGTTCTGATTGGCCCAGCCCAGGTCAGGTGTCCAGCCACAGCCGAATCAGATGTGGCCAAGGGGGCGGGGTCATGGCACAGGCCCCAGGACTGGCTGCACAGGGAACCGTGCGGACCGTCCCGCAGCGCGCCCACTACGTTCTGTGCCTTCTCTCTGCCCAGCTTCTCACTGCATATTTTAGGCTGCTCTAGGCCAATCATAAGCCACTTTGCTGAGGGGTGAAAGTGGGATACGGTCAGTCGGGGATGCCATATCAGGGGTTCCCTGTGGGTCTCGGGCAAAGGCGCACCCTAGGAAATGGCTATGTGTCCATCATGCTCCCAAGCAGGTCTTTGAACCTCTCCATGGCTTCCCTGGCACATGCCACAGGGTCACTGTTGGAGACAAGTTCCCAGGCTGTTGGGTTGGGGTCTGCCTTGCACTGGGACTTCTGGAGTTTTTGCTGGAGGAGAGAGGGGTCCGTTCTGCCAGGTAAACACGCTCTCTGGCACACGGAGGCCCCACGCAGCACTTGAATCAGAAAACACACAGGTTGGGTAAGGAAAGCACGATTTTGCACACACACACACACACACATACACACCCCTCGGTAGAAATAAAGAAACAAAAGACTAATATATATTTTTTTTTAATTGTCATTTCACAGCTCCCCCCTGCAGCCACCCCCACCCTTCTCTTCAATGGCCACTTTTTCAGGCTACAAGGGACCAGGGAACAAAGCCCGGGCCCAGGGCAACCCTTCGAGGCTGCCAGGCCGGGAGAACAAGTCACAATTACAAATGATCACAACAATTAGCGCCTGTACTCGGGCAAGGGCAGAGTGAGGAGGCCCTGCTCCTCGCTGTCAGCAGGCCTATTTGGCTCTATTTGGCGGTGACCTTGCTCTGGAGCCGGTGATATTCCTTCAGCCTGTAAACCAGATTCAAAACAAAGAAAAATGTAAATCAACAGTAACAACAGGGCACTCAGCTCAATTAGTCCAGGCAGGACCCCGTGGGGGCAGCTGTGTGTTAAGATGTTTGAGAAGTTGTCTTTTTCTTCTCTCCACTCTCCCATCCTGGCCCCTCCTGCCCTCCAATCAGGGTAAGGTAATTAATTTATCTTAGGGGGAAAACATGTTTGTCATTGTTGAAGACAAAGCGTTTAACTGGCAATGGGAGAAAGGAAGAGGCCATTATGAAATCCCGGTGTGTGCGGGGCCATTTAAAAGGGTTCACAGAGTCATCCAATACACAGGAGGGCCTAGAGGGTGGGGGAGGGGGAAGTGACTGACTGCAGGGAGGTCCTGCTGGAGTCAGTGTCTGAGGTGGCTCCAGGGAAGAGAGAACTGACTCTGGGGGAGAAGGGTGGCTCTGTCCCAGGGTACATTGCTCTAACCTTCTTCCTGACCCCAAAGCTGGATGGGCAGGCCTTCTACTTCCTAGCTGGGTGACCCAGGACAAGTTACTTAACCACTCTGAGACTGTTTCCAGGGAATTGCAAATTTGGGTAAGGATTAAGTGAGGCACCTAGGACTGAGCCTGGGGGTGGGGGCTTAGTCTGCAGTAGCTGCTGGTAATGAATGACCCTGTATGCCCTTGAGGACACTGGCCTTGGGCTGGGGGCACCTGCTGCTGGGCACTGGGCTCTTCCTGTGTGCCAGGGTTGCCATGTGCTTGATTCCCCTGAGCTCATATGGAGCCTTCCCTGCACCTGTAAGCAGGTGCGTTTAACACCCTCACTGTGACTCGCAGAGGTTGGGAAGGGGTCTGAGACCCTACTGCAAAGCCAGGACTTGAACCTGGGTCTGAGGGACTTCAGACAACATAAATCTCCCGAGTGGTGGAGAGCCATGTGGCTAGGGGGGTCTCCCACTAGACCTTCAGCCCAGGGTGGTGACATAATGGCCACTTTGTACTGCTAAGCCATTTCCTTGTCCACCCTGCCCAGGAGAGCTCACAGAGGAGTCCTGGGGTTGGAGGGGCTAGAGTGAGTGTCAGAGGCACAGGACAGGACAGGACAGGAGCCAGGAACCGGGACGCCAGACTCTGCTGCAGCTGTTGGCTGTCACAGATGCCTTCGGCCCCACTGAGGATGGGAGTAGCTGGGTGCAGAGCAGGCGTGGGGGCTACTGTGGGCACATGGACAAGAAGGTAGGTTTGTCCAGGGCAGGGCAGCCATCAGGGGAGTCAAGGTCCCATCAGAGCCTGTCCCCCACCTCCCTCCACATCTGGGGACTCTGAGGACCCAGCAGGGCCCAGAGCTTCTCACCTGAGGGAGTTGATGTTGATGAAGCCGGTGGCATCCAGGGGCTCATAATCACCCTGCACGTTCATGCTGCAAGGAAGGTGGACGCCTGTCAGCCCATGGGGCCTTGTCCCCAATCAGAGGACGGCTGGGGCTGGGGAGCTCCACCCTGTCAACACCCAGACCTCTGTGGGTCCCCCTGGCTCCCGCACTGTGGCTTTTCACGGGATTCCAGGAGCCCTATTCTGGGCTGGCATGGGCCACAAGGTCCCACAGGGCTCCCAGCAGCCTCTTCCCGGTACACAGTGACAGGCAGGGGGCTGCCAGGTCTCGGGAGGGGACCAGTCAGAACCGACCCCATGGAATCCTCCTCTAAGCCAGAGCGCGCCATCTGCAAACCAAGGAGGCCTCCGAGCCAGCTCTGCCCCCAGGGCGGTGGGCGGCTCAGAGAGGGTCCAGGAAAAGTTGAGGACATTCAGTGGCCCGAAGGGGCACAGACTGGAGCAGCCCGATGGTCCCTCTCAAGCTGCAAGGATGCCAACAGCTACAGCACCAGCATCTCAGTAAAGTCACCGTTTCCCTTGCTTGTCCCCAAGCCAGTCCCCCTAACCCACCCTGGAACCTGGGCGCCCACCACCTGAACAGTGCCGGTCACAGGCTGCAGGACGCCCTCTGCAGGCGCCACCCTCCAGACCAGAGAGCCTTCCTCTTCCAGCCTTCTCCCCCGACCCCACCCCCACGCAGTCCTTCAAGTCTGCCAGGCTGGGTTCGAAGGCTGGCTCTGCTGCCACCGTGGGGGAGCCTCACACAGGCTCCTGGGGCTGCAGTCTGTGCTGCGAACGCGGCTGATGGTGGCCGTTCTCAGTGACACAGCCGGCTCTACAGGGCACCATGGCTGGGACTTGTCGAGCACACTGCCTCGCCCAGGCTGGGCGTCCACCACGGACACGGGCCCAGGCGACCCATTGCCCAGCGCCTGGTTAGTAACTGCACTCGGGCACGGTCTCAGGCCGACTCTACCAGGCCACCCTGAGCTTCTGAGAGCAAGGGGTCCCCGACATGGCCCACTCGGAATCAGTAACTTGTTTTCATGTTTGCAGAACTCCAACCTCAGGATGACCTCAGTCTCAAGGTTCTTGATGACAAGGAGGTGGCCTGTCCCCTCAGGAGCCCTCTTTGGGGAGAGGGAGGGAATCTTCCACTTTCTGCAGTTCTGAAGCTGTGGCTCTTGGTGGACTGTGGACTTTCCACTGGAGCAAACTCTGCTCTGCCCTGCCAGACCCTGCATGTTGTGCAGGGCTTGGGCCCTGCCTCCCCAGGCCCTGCAGCCGGGACATGGAATGCTCCAGAAGCCACCCCATGCTGCTCCTCCCTTAACCCCACCCCCCATCTCCAGGGCCCCATTCCTGCAGGGGAGCAGCTGCTGGGCTTCCATACACCCCTCACTAAGGAAAGGCTGGGCCAAACCAGACCACCAGGCTCCTCAAATTGCTTTAGCAGACCTTGCTTGAGGTGGTGTGAGGGGACAGGAATGTCTAAACACCCCCCTCCACCAAACCACAGAACAGGCTTTGGATAGCCAGCCTCACCCCTGTCCTCATATCCCCCACTTTGCAAGGACCCAGGACTCAGCCTGGGAAAGATGGGTTGCAGAGTCCTTCCCCTCCCTGTCCACAAGGTGCACTGTCCTTGACTACCGCCCCTCCCAAGTCCAAACAAATTCTTGCCAGGTGCAGTGGTGCACACCTGTAATCCCACCAGCTTGGGAGGCTGAGGCAGGAGGAGGGCAAGTTTGAGGCCAACCTCAGCAACTTAGCAGGACTCTGTCTCAAAACAAAAAAATCAAAAGGTCTGGGGATGTGGCTCAGTGGCAAAGCACCCCTGGGTTCGAGCCCTGGCACCAAACAATCACAAAATCTCCAAATTCTCCCAACCCCATTCAAGGTGGGGCCCTTCTAGATGGCTCCAACAATCCCTGCAAAGAGGAGCCCACTGGGAACAGACTTGTCCCACGAGGCCACCAAGAGTTTCAAGAGGTGTTTCTGGGGAAAGAAAAACCTCTTTTTAAAATTGTGGTTTGGGGTATGTTGTGGGGGGAGGTGGAAAAAGAGTTTACAATGATTTTTTTCGCCTCCCCTGACGGTCTGCAGAAAACCTCTGTGCTTTTATTTTTGCTCATTCGAGTGGCTCTGACCTGCTCTATAATTACGTTACTTTCTACCCACTGTGCCGCGGCATTTCCAGTTCTGCTACCTCTTGCGGCTTCCTCGCTGGTCCCCGTGAGGCTGTCACTCAGGGGCTTTCAAGGCAGCGATGTAGAAATCAAAAAGAAAAGGGAAATGGTCGGAGACACAGTGAGAATAAATGCTTCTGCTTTTTTCTCTTTTTTTCCCCCTTTCCCTTTTTACTTTATTCATTTAATCTCCCTCAGTGAGACTGTAAGGCTTAATGAAGGGTTGGACAGATTATTAGAGGCTGCTGATTGGGAGGGGGAGGGAAGAAAGAGCCAGAGAGAGAAAGAGAGAAGATAATTTGACATTTACCCCGACTGATCTAAACTGATTCGGTTATATTTATGGCTTATAAAGTGTTTAGAAAGATTGAAGGGGGGGCAACTCAACATGGCAAAGAGAAGGGAAAGAAAAAAATAATATTGACTGCTAAACAAAACTCGTACCTTAATTCCCAACCGGCCCCCGGGAGGGAAGAGCTGGCCTGGGCCTGAGCTGGGCCGGGGTTGGGGCCCATGCCAGGTGGGGCTGCCTGTCCCTCAGGGGTTGCTCCCCACCCTGGTTTGTCCAGGTGACCTCCGAAGGAGACCTGGCTCCCCAGGCTGTTGCAAACCCAGGAGTGGGTAAGACTCGCTCTCCCTGGCCCCCCAGCTCCCTGCACCGCCTGGTCTTGGCGGGGAAGCTCCTCGAGGCTCTGTGGTTGGCTCCCTCCTCTGGGCGGCCTGGCCCACCATGCCTGCCGCACTCCCAGGCTTCAGCCCAGCTTCCCCCCTGGTGAGACCCACGTGTCCTCGGCCGACCAGCTGCTTCTGCGGGCTGCCTCAGAAGACCTGCGCTCAAGGCATCTAAGCCGACATGCATGAGCCTGCAGGGACATCCCCTGGACTCTGCGATCGCTACCCCCATGCTGCTCATGGCCCCCCAAATCAGGACGCCTGGGCCTCCCACCTCCCTCCACATCCAAGGACTTTCAGAGCCACCTCCTAACCTTGTCAAATCTGTCTGAGTTTTTTTTTTGTGCATCAGGGATTGACCCCAGGGGCACTTAACCACATTCAAGCCCTTTTTATATTAGAGATAGGGTCTCATTGAGTTGCTTAGGGCCTCGCTAAGTTGCTGAGGCTGGCTTTGAACTCGTGATCCTCCTACCTCAGCCTCCAGAGTCGCTGGGATGGCAGGTGAGCGCCATGGTGCCCAGCCAGGCTCAGGAGGTCTGCACAGCTCTCTCCCTGGTCCGCCCCCTCAGGTTCACTCCTGCGGTTCCAATCGAGGCAGCATCTCCACAACCCTAGTTTTAGACCAGCCATGGCACCCTGTCCTGCCTCCCAATCCATTGCCATCTTTCTCATTCCACATTCCGGGGATGGTTAGGTTGGTACCCAGGTAGTGGTCCTCCGCGACACCTCACCTGCTCTGGGCACGCATCTGACAAGTGCTCCGGCACACATTTACTGAGGAAGCCATTAGATGTGACACTGGACAGGAGGCGGAGAGGGGGCACCTACCTCACCAGCTCCTCGTTGTAGAGAGACAGTGGGGACTCCCGGCCGAGGATGTACACCTGGCCCTTGAAGACGGACACCTGCACTTTCCCTTCCACCCGCTCCTGGGACTTGGCGATGCAGTGGCGCACAAATTCACACTCAGGGCTGTGCCAGAAACCTGCGGGGAGGAAAACACGAGGACACTAAGGACGGTCCCTGCTGCCTGCCTCGGCCAGGGCCCGGGAGGACGGGGCTACAGGAAGGACGTGATTTGTAAATGGCCGGAGAGGAACATGCTCCCCACCCGTCTGTGACCTTGCAAACGGCGTATGGGTGAGGAGGGGAATTTCTTATCCCTGAGATGCAGTCCCTTCCTCAGGGTCAAGAGGACAGTGGCCACAGACACTTAGGCAGTGTCATGGCCAGGCAAGGGACACTTGTCTCCGGCCCATGCCCCTGGGGCTAAGCAGCACAGGTGCCCAGGACAGGCAGCTGGGTGGTGTTCAGGTCAGACCGACCAAGGATGTGCATGGCCTTCGCCTCCTTGCCCCACTTCCCCACCTGTGAGTGAGGGGACAGGGCTGCTTCTGGGAAGAGCTGGGCCTGGCTGGGCGGGCCCCTGGAGTCACTGAACCACCCTCTATAGCCGCTGGTGTCAGCATCTAGCATTTTCACTAGGAAAACAGAGGCCCACGCCGAGTCCTTCACCTGGACCAGCTCTGGGCCTCCACGTGAGCAGCCTGCACTGCGGCCCAGCAAGCTGGGTTCGGGAGGGGCCACAGGCATGCATGGTGCCAGTGGGGGCTGGGCTCTGCCTCCTGCCCTGAGCCAGCGGCTTTCCCCTCCCCCTCCACGGCTGGACAGTCAGAGGCCTGAGACATGCCCCCGTGAGCTCCAGGTGCTCAATCTCATTTGTCCTGGCCTTGGTGGCCAGCTCAGACCTATGGCAGCCACAGGCCACCTCCTGACTCTGCTGAGGAAGGCTAGGACCAAGGAGGGTGCAGGTGGCCAGGGCCAGGGCTGGGGAGGGACAGCCCCGGGAGTAGGGTTTCTGTGAAACAGAGCTGGGAAGGTGAGCCCACCTGGGGGCAGCTGCAGGCCAGATGGCCAGATCCCTGCCCTGATAAGGGGCTGGGTCAGCCCAGGGACCTTGGCTATTGTTGGAGCAGGGCCTGGGGGCACCTGCAGCGGCTCAGCTCTCCGGCTCAGCTCTCCGTGGGAAAGGGGCAGGCCTCTGGGTGGGGCCCTGTGACTTGCAGAGGTGTGGGGGAAGAGGTGGGGTCCTCACTCTGCAGTGTCCTGGCAGTTGAGGTCCCATCCCAGCCTCGACAGGTGACTCAAGGCCCCCGTGACTTGTTTTCCTCCTTGACATAATGAGGGACTGACTGCTCTCCAGGCGGTGCAGACTCACTGAGAGCGCCCCCAGGGCACTGGGAGCTTTGATCTGCGGTTTGAGCACCATGACCTCTGTCAGCACTTCCTGTGCACAGTGAGGCAGAGGACCAGAGATGGAAAGGGCCTGTCCAAAGCCACACAGCAAGACCACGAAGGAACCCAGGTCTGACGGAGCATTCTCAAGTCTAGCCCAGGGCTTTCCCAGCATACCACTGGACCCCCATGGGAGGGGACAGTGTCCTTTTCCCTCTGTCTATTTTATTTGGGATAATTAGCCCATGAAGTTCCCAGGCTGGAAGGCAGGTGGAGATGGAGCTAGAGATAGTGCGGTAGAGATTGGTGGGAGCAACTGGCCTGAGCTTTATCTCCTGCCTCCACCTGGGGGGTGGGGGGGTCTTTGGCTCAGGTTTCTTTTCCCAGTGGACCTGGCCTGGGATGAGGACGTGACACTGGCCCAAGCTGCATGGGGGAGACCCGCCTGTGCTGTGGGTGGGGCCTGGGGCACAGCTGCAGAGGCTCCCCTCCTGGTGCCCTTGAGGCCCAGCCCAGCCCTCTACACAGGCAGGACTCCGTGGAGTTGTGCATTGTACCCATTTCACTGCTGAAGAAACCGAGGAGAGGGGAGAGGAGGTGAGCTACACCCCCCAAGTGACCTGCTCCTCCCTTGGTCTCCTCCAGGGAACTGCAACTGGGGTCCTGCAAGGAGACCAGGACATCTGGGACAGGGGAGGGGGAGAGGGAGCTGCCCAGACACGGCCAGGCAGAGGCAGGGAGGTGGTGGTCACAGAAGTCGGGGCATGGAGGGGAGGGGCTGGGCACGTGAAGGGCCTCCCCCTGCTCCTGTGCCTCAGTCTCCCCCCACCCCGTGCCCTGAGGCCACCGGGCACCAGGGAAGCTAGGTGCTGCGGCAGAGTGGTGGCTCCACAGGAGCCATACAGGACTGGGAAGAGAGCCGGCTGCCCCCCGCCTGGCACCCTGCAGTTGGCAGGAGGAGAAACGGAGGCTCAGGGAGGAAGGCCATAAACCAGCCAGAGGCCTGACCCTGTCTCCGGCCTCCACACTCAGAATCCAGGCCAGGCGTTCATTTGGCTTCTCCCCTCCTGCCCTGATCAGAGGCTGGACAGGGTCCATGTGCTCAGCCCTCCCCAGGAGCGAGAGAGACGGGGTGATGAGAAGCCAAGGCACAGGGAGGGAAAGTGGGGTGCTGGGGCCAAGCCCGGGTCTACAGCTCTATGCGCCCCTTGGGAGAAATCACATAAATGGCCCCCTTGGGGCTGTGAGGGGATGGTGGCTGCTGGAGGCTGGCTGGGGGGCCCGTGGGGCCGGGACATCGCAGGACCTGGGCAAAGTCCATGCCAGCTAGAACCACCTGGGAAGAGCCCGACTCCCCATCCTCCCTCTCCTCCACTCCGTGGTTTTGTTTGCTTTTAAATCTCCTAATGGCTGTAGCTCATTTTGGGATTTAGAGGGCTCCTAACCCAGGCAGTGTGGCGCAGAGGCATGGTGCCCGCAGCCCGGGGCCAACCTGTGCCCGACACCCAGGGCTCCCCTGTCCTTGCTGTGGCACCCTGACCACTCCTTGATAAGAGTTCCCCTGGGATCCACTGGAGCGACCAAGAACTCGGTATCTGAGGCCAGCCTGTGCTGAGTTCAAGGCCACCACACAGAGCAGTCATGACCTTCGATGACTGTCTTTGCCTGAGCCTCAGTTATGGTCAGACAGCGGCCCTTGGTTCCCAGTCCAGGGCCTGGCAGCGGGGGAGCAGGGGAAGCAACGCCAGAGCTGCACTGGGCAAGGGGCCGCTTGGCTTCTACGGACACCCCCTGAGCAGCAGGGCCAGGTGCCCGCTCCTCTGCTGCACCCCGCCACGTCTTAATGATGCTCCCACTTTGTAACCAAAATCTACCTTGCAGCGCTGAAATCCTGTGGTGCTCCCGAGCCCGCAGGAAACAATGGCATTTAAACACCTGTACCTGGCAAGGGGGTCTCAGCTTCAAAGCTGTCTGCAACAATGCAGTGAGAAGTGACTCCAGCCGATGGTCCCGCCCCCTGAGACTCTGGGAGGAGCTATGGTGGATCTTGGAAGGGCAGGAGGAGAGGGGAGCAGTGCTTAGCTCAGGGAGTGATGCGTGATCATCAAGATGTCAAGGTCGCCCTCAGGCAGCAGCCTGTCCCCCAACAGCTCACAGGGCTGTTAGAAACGATTCCCCAAATCAGAGACATGTGACTATTCCAAACTGGGGGTCAGAAAACATCTTCTGTGTGTGGCCAGAAGGCCAATGCTTTAGGCTCTGTGGGTCCTTTGGCTTCTCAAAACTACTGGACAGCTGGGCATGGTGATGCTTGCCTATAACCCCAGCAGCTTGGGAGGCTGAGGTGGGAGGATGGCAAGTTCAAAGCCAGCCTCAGCAATAGCTCAGTGAGACCCTGTCTCTAAATAAAATGCAAAATAGGGCTGGGGATGTGGCTCAGTGGTTAAGCACCAAAACACTAGACAGCAGGTACAGGCCACATGGACACCCAGAGTATGGCTGTCCCATTAGAATTATTTATGGACACTGAAATATGAAGTTTGTCGAATTTTCACAAGTCATAAAATAGCTTCCCAACTATTTAAAAATGTAAGCCAGGTTTGGGGGCACACACCTCTAATCGCAGCAGCTCAGGGGCCTGAAGCAGGAGGGTCACAAGTTTGAGGCCAGACTCAGCAACTTACAGAGGCCCTAGACAACTGAGTGTGACCCTATCTCAAAATAAAAATGCATTTAAAAAGGGTTTGGGGATGTAGGTCAGTGGTAAAGCACCCATGGATTCAATCCCTATCCCTAGGACCAAAAATAAATAAATAAATAAAATAAAAACATAAAACCAGGGGCGGGATGGTGGCTCAGCGGTAGAGCGCTCGCCTAGCACGGGCGGGACCCAGGTTCGATCCTCAGCACCACATAAAAAAATAAAGGCATTGTGTTGTGTTCATCTACACCTAAAAATAAATATTAAAAAAAAAAACCATAAAAACTATTCTTAGCTCACGGGCTGAACAAGGGCTGAACAAGAACAGGTGATGGCTGGATTCGGGGGAATCCCTGATGTACAACATGGGCGTCAGCAGGCCTGATTCCAGCTCATGGGCAAGGCGTGGGGCTGGGTCTGCTGGCCTGGAAGGTGGGTGCCAATGTCACCCGCTGACTCCTCCACTCAGGGACTATGCCTGGGCCTGTGGCCACCGCAGTGGTTTCATGGTCAAGATCTGGCTCCTGCTGGGGGCAGTAGCGCACACCTATACATCCCAGAAACTTGGGAACTGAGGCAGAAGGACCACAGACTCAAGGCCCACCTGGCGACTTAGGGAGGCCCTATCTCAAAATAAAACAGAAAGGGCCGCGATGTGGCTCAGGGTGGAGTGCCCGCTCAGCACGGGGAGACCCTGGGTTCCATGCTGAGTCCAGACTGGATTCCTGGTCCAGCGGCTCCCTCAGGCAGTAACCAGAGTGGCTCCAGGTTCTGCCTGGGGACAGTCTGACTCAGGGTCAGACCCTGCTGGGCCACTTCTGGCTAGGTCATTTGGAACAAACTCCTTCTCTGGGCTTCTGTCTTCTTATCTACAATAAAATGAGCTACAGGTCTCCTGGGCAACATGAGGACCCACAGGATGGCCTGTGTCCCCCACGGCACCCAGCACCTGGCACATCTTGCTGCAGGCTGGCTCCTTGGGAATGAGACGGGACACTTCCCTGACCTTGCTCTTACCGATCCCAGGGGGAGGCCCTGGCCTCCCAGACCGCCTCAGCCTGCCCCTTTCTCCAGCAGGCAGTGGGCGCGTGGGCCTGGAGGGGGGGCCCCCCCCCCCCCCCCGAGCGCCTGGGGTGGGGGCGGGGCTGGGGGACGGAGGGAGAGTCACGCACCAGTATATACCAGCTCCGCGAATTTCAGGCCCAGGCCCTGTTTGATTTTGCGCACCTCGCGATCCATGGTGAAGGCCTCGATATCTAAATGAGCGTGGTAAAGGATGGTCCCTGCTGGGGTCTCGTAGATACCTAGCCATTTTTCCAGGCAGGGGGAAAAGGAGAAAAAAGAGAGAAACACATGAAACCCAAACTGTCAGCAAATGACAAAAAAAAAAAAAAATAATAATGACTCATCTGACAGGAGACAAGCCGGTCGGACCCATTCACTCCCAGCTTGCTGCAAAATGCGCCTGTCATTATGCTCATGCTGGGGCCACGACAGTCCACTCTGCGGCTTGTGGAGAAAATGTCTAGATGCCCCCCTTTGAAGAGGCCCGCAGACGTTGGAAAATGACAGGGTTTCGGAGCAGTTCCCCCCCTTCCCAATGCATGCCCACCGGCCTGCGCTGAAAACCTGTAATTAAACCTACTACGGTGGAGCCCAGGGCCCCAAATATCCCTTCCTTCCTTCCACCAGGGAGCCAGGGAGGGGGACGGCGGTGCGCGCACGCACATACATGCACCCGTGTGTACATGCATGCGTCCTCCATCAGTGGCCTGGGGCCCAAGTGAGCATCTGGGCTGGCCCCACTGTACAGATGCGGAAACTGAGCCCTCGAGAGAAGGGATTTGCCCAAGGTAGAGCTAGGAGCCCCCGAGTCCCTGGCCCAGTGCTGTCTGCTGCCCTGTGGGCCAAATGACCCTGGAGGCCCAAACCCAGAGGGTCAAGGGCATGACCCTTGCTCAAGTCTTCCCCCTGTCAACCTGCTTGGGCCAGATGGTCTCCAAAGTGACGCAGAAGTGCCTGCCCCTGAGCTGGACTAGGTCCGTCCTGCGACGCTTGAGGACAGAGACTGTGAGAGGCAGGATGGTCGTCCAAGCTTGGCTGGCCCAGGCCCTTTCTTGGACACGCAGTGTGGCCTCTGTCCTGTGTCCACTGTTCTGATGGGAGGGACAGTAGCCCCCTCCCCATACATTCCACCCTGAAAGTTTCCTTCCTCTGACCACATAACAACACTAGAGGCAGGATGTCAGTCACCCTGAAAATGTACCTGTCACCTCTGCACACTAGGATTCGCACACCCACAGGGGCACATGCACAGGGCCCCAGACAGGAGGCCGCCCAACGCCCTTGGCCAGAGGACAACACTGTAGTCCAGCCACACCATGGAACTCAGCTCCACCTTCCCAAGGAAGGACTTTCAGGGATGACCCAGGACTGGCGCTGAGTGCAGTCAGCCAGTTACACGCCAAGGACAGACCCCACTGGACTCCAAAGGACCCCAGAGCAGCCACACATAGAGAGACAGAAAGCAGCTGCTGAGCTGCAGGACAAGCAGGGGACTTAGTGTCTAATGGGGACAGAGTTTCAGCTTTGCAAGGTGACAGGTCCTGCCAGTGGACAGTGGTGGTGGCTGCCTGACCATCTGAATGTACTGAATGCCACTGAATTGTACCCTATGCTCAGGAATAGTTAAATGGTATGTTTTGTTATCATATTCGATTATAGTTAAGCCCCTCCCCCTTTTACAAAACCAAACTAAACCAGCAGGGAGAATGTTCTTGACTTTGAAATCCAAACGGGGCATGGGGAAGGCTATCAATGAGCTTCTCATGTCACAAACTAGAAGTCTCCTCCTCTGAGAATTGCCCCAGGAGGGCAGTAACTCGTCCAAGCCAACCAGAGGGGGACAGGGGTGGCATCTTAGCCTCCCGTCTTGGTTCCAGGTTGCCTCTCATGGCCCTCAGCAGGTGATCTAGTCCCGAGCATGAAGGAAACACCCACGTCCGAGGTCTCGGGTGAGCCGTGGGTCAAACCCCACACAGAGACGGGGCGTGGATCTGGTCATCACGTGCCCGCCCCCCACTCACTGTAGAGGCTGCAGCTCTTGTGCAATCTCCACTGTCCTTCTGCTTGTGACCTGTGGATGGAAAATGGCCCTGCTAACATCCCCCTTTATGCAGGAGGCTCAAGCCCTCAACTCCCTCGGGACACATCGTCACTCTTGTAAATACATTCGTTCAAACAGGTTTCAGTGTCAGCTTCTGCAAATTAGAGAGGGGCAGGAAGCCCGATGGAGGGAGAGACAGAAGGAGTGGTACAGAAGGGCCACTGCAGCGGCCTGAGAACAGGAGACACCGGAACTCAGCACAGAAGCCGGGGTCACTCTTTGGGGGACAGGATGGTTCCACACAAGCCACCAAATCCACCACCTAATAGTCCAGCAGTGTGTTTACAGGAGCCGAGCGCAGGAGGTTGGGAACACCTGTCCCCAAACAGCAGAAATGCTGACGAGGCTCAAGGCCAACTTTTCAATTACCCTAAACCTTCACCACCAAGAACAGAGTCATTTCCCAGGAGCCACCAAGATGCGACGAAGCTGGCACCTCTCATCCTGGCAGAGCAGCAACTCAGTACTTCCTGGGTCGGAGTCAGGTCTCCTAATGATTTCCTTTTTCTTTTTTTTTTTTTTTGGTACATTTTGAAAAAAACTAGAAACTTGCCAAACCCGCCCTTGCACCAGTCACAGGTAGTGGCGGCAGCGCTGTCCTGGGCAGGCCAGTAGCAGGAGCCTCTGCAGTTGCAGCTCCCAGGGACCAGGCAGCCGCCCTGGGCCTCTCTCCTGACTGTGACAACTGTAAGGCCGAGCCGTATTTGCAGAGCTGGGGCTGGAACCGCATCTTACAACCTCCTCCTTTACAGAGGGCCTGCTTGGCTTTGCTGGGCAACTTGGCCCCTTACGAGTTCTCTGAGCCCCAGGTGGGCAACCTGCCTGGAGAACACAGGTTGCCAAGTTTCTGCGGCTCTTCCTCTGAGACCTGCCTGAAGGTAAGCGGAGACAGCTGTCCCTGCAGGCCAGGCACACCCATGGGGTTTTTCCAGAGGAATTCGAAGGGCCAACCCCAAGGCATTATTTCCCCACAGGCCAGAGAGGGGCGGACACAGCGAGAACTTTGACTTGCCTAAGGTCCCCTAGCCACTGGCCCACAACAGGTGTCCCCAGGAAAACAAGGCCAGCAGCCCCAGGAACAAACAGTGCCCAGGGGGCAGAGGGGCCCGCAGAGCCACCTCTTCCTGCTCCCCCAGAACAGCCGTGGCTGGGGGCCTCTGAGGCAGCTCCAGGAAGGGCCACAGCCATGACCTGCCGGCCTGATGAGGTTCCTGCTCCTTTCCTTACGCGGTGTTAAAGTTAATCGTGGCTGATCAAAAAACTGGTTTTTAGGCTGCTGGTGGTGTGTGCACGTGTGCGCGCGCGTGTGTGCATTTTAAAGCTCTCTCCCCTCTCGGCAGGGGTGGGGGGCACAGATGATTTCTGTGTGTTTCTACTGGGAAAAAAAATGACTTAAAAAAAATTGGTGACAGAAACCTGATGCTAAAAGACTATGGATTCTGGCTTTTGACAGTCGGCATACAAACCACTGTGCAAAAGGAAGGAGGACGTGACAGCTGAGCCTCGCGTCGCCGCGGAGCAGACAACAGACATCTTCGGAGTGACACGCACAGCGGCTCCAAGTGTCTATTTTCATCTCCCCGTGTTTACAGGGAAGACAGAGGTGTCAGCACCGCTCTGCGGAGCAGCTTCAATCACACCGTAATTACTGCCAAGAAGGTGGGGGAGGCGAGGAAGGAGGATGAGGAGCCGGGGGTGGCAGGCGGGGAGAGTGGACAAGGAGGAAGGTGGGACCACACAGCTGCTGCGGCTTAAATCCTTCTCATCAGTCCCAGGCTGCCAGGTTAGCCCGCGCTGAGGACTGGGAAGAATTGAGTGGATCTGCTAAGCCAGCGGGGGGTGGGTGGGTGTTAGGCACCTGGGCCAGAGGCTCCAGAGGAAGGGATTTGGAAAGGCCAGGGGAAGGAGGTTGGCCGGAGCCCAAGGGCTCCCCTCTTGGTACCAGGGCCGAGGCTGGAGGCGGTTGCCATGGTGACGGGAGGCCAGTCGGGGTGGTGCCCAGCCACCCTCTGTGCTCCTGGCGCCTGTCCTGGAAACAGGGTGGATCTCTGAGGATGGCCACCGCAGGCATCTGGGACGAGAACCCCTCTGTTTCACAGGTCACCTACACTCTGCGTCTGGAATGTTCCAGCTGAGCAGAGCCTCTGGGAGGGCTGGACAGGGGGGCAGCCCTGCTTCCTTCCTGACCAGAAAGTGGAGGGGCGAGGAGGAAGTGAGATGAGGGGAGGAAGAGGGAAATGTCCCAGGAGATGAGCACAGGAAGCAGACTAGAGGGACCACCGGAAGAGGGGAGACCAAGAGAAGTGGGGCCCACATCGCGGGGAGAGGAGAGGGAGGTGGGTGGGCAGCCCAGAGCTGGCTGGAGGGGTCTGGGCCAGAGAGGAGGGGGAAGGTGAGCCGAAGGACACGCCGGCTCCTTCCCGGCTTCCCCCCTGCCCGCCTCCCCCTCTCCTCCCCACTGATTTCATTTACTTCACTTAATTAGCCCCCCTCCAGAGTTAAAAAGATAATGTGATAATGGCGATGTGAACAGCCACAATACAGGGGAGCCACTCCATCTGCAGATTCCCAGCCCTCTGTCCCTGACCCCATGGCCCCTAGCACCTCCTGACCACACCACCCCAGGCCCGGGTCCTGGCACTGACCAACTCCCTAGCTCCCCCTCCTCCCTGAAAAAACAAGCCCTTAACGAATTTCAATTACGAGCTTTGTAAAATCAATACAAATGACATTCCCCCTTGTACACTGAGATATGGACAATGGCATCGTCCGGCCATGCCCTCGATATAATTGGTGATTATCAGCATCTCCCGTTTCTGTCCACTTAATAAATACCTCATCACGGGGATCCACGACCCCTCACTCATTGTCCCTGTCCCTGCTTTCTCACAGAGAAATATCTGGAGTGGAGAAATAAAAACAGGCCTCTCCCCGAAATCATCAGGTGAGAGGAAAACCATCAAGTTAGAACTTGTGAGGGAAATGACAGATCCTCCTCTAGGTGGAAGTCTCAGAGAGAGACAGCAACTTGCCTAAGGTCATCCAGCAGCGTCTTGGAATTGGAATCCTGATTTCCTTCCCCAGGATGGTGTGCTTGTCAGACTAAATTCTGTTCTTTTAGGGACAGTCCCCCATAGGTGCACACAGTACCTGTGCCGAGTGAGGATAGCTCGAGACGTTTTCCTCCTCAAGTGGTGAAGAACTAAGGGGGCTGGTACAAGCTGTTGATGTCACAACTCTGCCTTTCTGGGGGATGAGGCTCCATTCTACACCCAGACCCAACCCCAATCCACTTCACAGGTGGAGGAGTCAAGGCTCCGGGGTGCTCCATTGCTTCCCAATGGTAATGGGGCCAAGATCAGGACTCAAATCTGGGGCACAGCTTGACCTGATGTGTGCAGTGACGCATGCCTATAATCTCAGCTGCTGGGGAGGCTGAGGCAGGAGGATCTCTAATTTGAGACCAGCCTCAGCAATTTAGCAAGGATCTAGGTAATTTAACAAGACCCAGTCTCAAAATAAAAAAAAAAAAAGACTGGGGATGTGGCTCAGCATTAAGCCCCCCTGGGTTCAATACCAGGTACCAAAACAAGAAGAAGAAACAAAAAACAAACCTTGACTCTCAATACTGGATCTTCCATGTGCCTCCCCAGCTCTGCAGGGGCTCAGCCCCCACTAGCCCCCACCCACCACCTGGAGTACTCCTGCTCCACCCTCTCATTCGACCCACTGAAGTCTGTTCTACTACCACCCCCTCCAGGAGGTCCTCCTAGGATAGTACTACCCAGGCCTTCAGTACAGTTCTGCCCCCCCACCCAGCAGGATGCCATTTCTCAATTGTAACAATCCTGATCAATTCATAGTGCCTGCCAACACCACTAAGCCACATCTGGAGTCAGCAGAAGCGTGCCACGATCGATTAGTGATGCCTACCATGGGCAAGGCAATGGGCAGAGTAGTGGACACGCCAGAGCCCACTGACCACACCCAGAGGGCCTAGGCTGCCTTTGTGCCCACCCGGCATCCCCTGAGGACTGGCCTCACCTGCGGAGCACCTCCCTTGAGCCTGTTCCCCTATCCTGTTTCTCCTGGCCTTCCTCCCCATGCCTGCCTGGTCCTGCTGCCCTGGGCTGGGAGCAAGCCCTCTCCCCTGCTGCCCTGGGTTTCCCCATCTGGAAAGTGAGGTGTTGGCCTCTGGTCCCCAAGGTCCTGCCAGCTGCCTCTGGAGGACGCCCATTGTGCCTGCTCCCAAGGGCAGGTGGAGACAAAGGGACATTTAATCAGATGTTAAATAGGTGAAGAGACAAAGGTGAGCAGGATAAAAGGGAGCAGCTAATTAGTGACATTGTTCTCCACAAGGCCTTCCCGAGCGCTTCCATTGAGTGGTTTCTCATGGACAACAGCTGAGGGAGGAGGAGGAGGGAGAGGCACCGAGGCTCCAATTGAAACAGGCTGGAGCCAGGACGACTCTGGTCCCAGCCTCGGGGTGACTACATTACACCTGGGGAAACTGAGGCCCAGAGAGAAGTCCAAGGTCACTGAGTCAGGCTGGGCAAACCTGGGTCCAGAGCCCGGGACACCTGGCCTCCCAGACCAGCACCCAGGCTAACGGCTGAAATCTGGCCTGGGCCCTTGGGATTTTAGGAAGTTGGTGAAAACGTCCTGCAGGAGAAAGGGCCCTGGCTGCCTTGGCCTGGTCTTGGTCAGCTGCAGGAGCTTTGCAAGTCGACGCTGCGCAAGGTGACCACCCGCCCAACACCACCGGCTGCTACAGGTCCCGGCGCCCAGTTCCGGGGTTCTCGCTTGCTGAGACCCCGTCCTCTCCCCCAACGGCCCCTCAGAAGGAAAGCTGCACTGCTGCTCCACACCCGGCTGCCCCTGGGGCTCTGCCTGGGACCCCCTGGTTGGGCAGGAGGGGAGACTGAGTCCTGGAGAGGAGGGTGAGGTCAGTGAAATGGCAAGTGACAAAAGAAATCAGACTGTGGTTCCTCAGACAAGACAGCGGCACCTGCTGGGCACTGGCCCTCCTCCCGGGGCCCTGCCAGGTGCAGCCAAAGTGGCAGCCACTCCAGTCCGAGTAGATGCCTGTCGTCCCTGGGGCTTCTCCCCACACCAGGGGTGAGGCGGGGACAGGCCCTCAGGCTTGGGCTGGCTCACAGCGCCCACCCCTGGCAGGATTCCCACCCTGCCTGCCTGGAGAGCCACACGACACAGCTTTAATGACCACAAAATCGGCCCTGCACGGTCTGCCTCCAAACCTGGCCGACCCGCCCCTGACACAAGAGAGGGTGACCTCAGGGCCTGGCCCCGGCCCCTCTGAGCCTCTCCCAGGCCCTCAGGGCCCTCCCCAATCTTGGGCAGGTCCTCTCATAACACTCTGAGAAGCCAGCGGCAGAGGCCATCATCCTACTTTGCTGGAGAGAAATTTTCTGGGCGTCCTGGGGTCTCTGGGGGCTGGCTGCAGTGGCACACTGCAGGAGAGTTGGGCCCACTCACCTCGGGACTTCATTCCAATGAAGCGGTTCTCCACAATGTCGATGCGGCCCACGCCGTGCTTGCCCCTGTGGGGAGGAGAGGTCATTTGGATTCAGACACTGATGCAAGGCTTGGGTCAGATGCCACCCACAGGGCTGGGCTGGGCTGGGGCTGACACAGAGGGCACAAGGTTGGCTGCACCCACCCCAGAGCCTGTGTGGCACATTAGCCTCCATCTCAGGCTCCAGGACTCAGAGGACATCCGAGCCAGGGACCTGGTCCAAGTGCCCACTGGTTGAGTAAACTGAGGCTCGGGGAGAAGAGACTGCCTGGGTGACTGGGTTCAATCTGTTCTTCGGCTGTCTTTCCTGGCCCCACGCCTCCCCACGCTCATCTTCCCTGATCCAGCGGAGGGCTAGAAGCCCACGCCTGACCAACCCCAGGAGGCCACAGACCCCTGGGTTGCCATCTTTGTAGGCTAAAGGGTTTAAATGGGGACTGCAAGGGCTCTCCTGGCAAACCCATCACCGTGTCCAGGAGACTATGCCTGTCCTCTTCAGCCCCTGAACCCCAGCTGGGACCGTTAGTGCCTGCCCAAGAGGATGGTTCCCGGGTGGCCGGGCAGGCTGTGGGCACTCACGCGACTTCATTCAGGTACATGAAGAGCTCCAAGGAGGTCTGGTGAGTGGTGCCATCCTTGACATTGGTCACCTTCACAGGGACCCCTGGGGGCAGGAGGAGAGGGCAGTGGGCCTCTGGGACTGGAGCTCTGTAGAGGAGCCTGCGCCCGCCACCCCGCCCTCTCCCTGTCCTTGCAACGCCTTAAATGCATGTGACAGATATAGAGTCCAAATGACTCCTTCAAAGCCCTGTGCAGGTTGAGGCCCGCTGGGGGGAGAGAAGGGGCGAGAGAGCCCCCCAGAATGAAAGGGAAAATGCAATAAAAACGCTCGCAGCCCCCCTCCCATTCTCTGTGCCCCTTTTGCATTTAGGGACTGTGAAATTGGAACCAGGCCCTGAACTAATTGAATTTCACGCTCCACCATTGTCTTACACAGGGAGCACCTTCTGTCCCACCAGTTGCCCGGGGCCGCCTGGCCGAGGTGCGGCTGGGCGCGCGCACGCGCACACACTCGGCCCCTGCCACGTCTGTCAGGCGGACCCCTGCGCCCCAGCCCGACACCCCAGACCCACACACAGCCGTCTGATTGATGGGGGCGAGCCGGTGCCCGTTCTGGCAGGCGGGGTGTCGGGGACGCCCATGAATTCTGAGAAGTGGGGTCCAGTGTGGCAGGAGGGAGGCGGTCGTGGCTCGGCCAGGAAGGGCCGCGTCAAGGGGGGCGGCGAGGTGGGGGCGGTGGGTGGGTTCGGGGTTGACTTTGAATAGCAAGGGGCACCTTCCCGAGCGGTGTGAAATGAGCAATAAATGTATTAGAGGGCTAACAAGAGAGCTGTAACAGTGACAAAGGAAAGCTGTTCAAAGTTGGCGCTAATCCCCCACCCATCTGCCCGGCTCATTACCATGTAGCGAGCCATCGGGTGCCAATCAGGGCTCAATAGCGGCTTTGGAGTCTTTATTAGCCAGCCGCGGCTTGGAGGGGCTTCGCTCAAGCCGCTGTCAGCCTCGCCATTCTTAACCCCCATTTCCAGGGGTTTTATAACTTGGTTGTAAATTGCTATTAAATGTAAGTCTGCCCAATAATGAACCTTAAGCCCCTCTCGCCACCCCCCGCCTCTCCCCGCTGCCTTTCTCTCCCTCCCGGGTCCTATTATGGCCTTCACTGGGGCCGTGGATGGGGCCTGCCCGGGAGAAGAGGGGACATTGTTGGTGCGGCTGCTGCAGAAAGCCTCTTAGCGTTTAAAATAGTTAATAATTAGATTAAAACTTCAAATAAATTAACTAGAGAGTGAATGGGGACCAGGCAGGGGAGGGTTCCTCCCTCTCTCTCTTTTTTTTTCCTCCCAGACTGTCCCCAAATCCTCATAATGGATCATGTTTCTTCCCCAGCTCAGCCCATAGGGCTGCCCTGTTCCTCCAGGTAGGGCTGCCAGAGCCTGGTGCCAGGGACCATCAGCCACCTTCTGTTTACCTCTCCCGGGCTCTTGGGGTTCCCACACAGGAGGGCAGGATGTGCTGCCTGGTGCCCCACCCATCTTCTCAGGGATGACCCTGTGCCTGCGGGCCAGGCCTGGGCTGGGGAGCAGGCACAAAAGGACCCAGGACTCCAGCTGCCCAGGGGTCCACCTGGGTCTCAGCAGCCCCGTCTTTGGGGCATGGAATTCAAGGGTTTGAACAGTGATGGAGTTGCCCACTGACTTGGCTGGGCTCTTGGGAAAGGCCCGGAAGAGACTCACTGAGTACTAACAGTATGGAGACCTTACAGCGTCCGCTCAGCACCTGTGAGCATCTCCTCTATGGCTCGTGTTACAGGGGATTACACCTGAGGCCCCGGGGGTGCCGGTGTGACTGCTATGTGACTGCTTCTCTCACCCTGTCCTATCTCTGAGGTGCCCTGGGGAAAGGCTGAGGTTTGGAGCCCCTCTCTCTGGTCTCTGTCCCCTCCTGGCAGATGTGTGTGGATGGATGGGCTAGTCCCCTTGGGCTTGGGATGGCCTCAAACTCCTCTTGGTTCCTCTTGCTCCTGTTCAGCACCACCTCCTCCAGGAAGCTTTCCTGATCTCTGCAGCCTACTGGAAAGGTCCTCTCCTCAGACCCTGGCACCCTCGCTCTGAACTGGGTCCTGCTCCTCCTGTCACCAGGCATGCCTTGCCTCCCCCTCCCTCCTTTACAGCAAGCGATGAACACTGTGTCAGCTCAAGGCTGGGCATGCAAACCAGGCCGGCAACTATTTATCTGACAGCAGCGGGGTGAGGGGAGACCAGGATCCCCCCACCCCAGCTCCATCTGTGCCTGGGGCTGGGGGGTGGCCAGAGCTGGGCAGCTAATTTAGGACTGGCCAAGTGGAGCAGAGGAGCCCTTGAGTCCAGCTGTATCGGATCTGCCATTCATCGAGCACCTGCCCTTGCCAGCCAGCTCTGCTGCGGGTCATTTCCCATACGGACCTCCTTCCACACCAGGAAAACAGCAGGCACCTTGTATCCCCAGGTCACAGGTGGGGAAACTGAGACCCAGGAAAGTCAAGTGACTTTCCCAAAGTCCCAGAGTATCTGGCAGGTGGCTGCTCAGAGGCTGGAAGTTTGGATTTCCCCTCCCAAGCCGCGAGGTGTGCATGGATCACACTGTCTGGGGATGGAAACTGTTGGGACCTTGAAGCCCCTGCCTGAATTCTGGCTTCCAGGAACTCAGAAGAGGTGAGAAGACTTAGGACCCAAGCAGGGAGCAGAGGGAGCCAGAGCCCTGAGCATCAGCCCCCTTCAGGTCCCAGGGGTGCAGTGCGGTGGGCGACATACCTTTCTTGAATTCTATCTCAAGGACGTCAGGGGTATTGGGGGTTTTTGCTGGGTCCTGGGTCTTTGTGTAGAGTCCTGGTGGCGCTTGGTTCTGACAAAACAGAAAGAGGTTGGAGGGTTGAGAGTGCAGAGCCCCCAGGCAGGAAAGCTGCACCCTACCTCCTGCACCCACGCCCCTCTCCAGGACAGGAGGCCTCTGGCAGGCACTTCCCCGCCATCCCAGCGGGTCCAGCAGGCTTCCCAGCCCCCAGCCCAGAGCTGGCCCCGCTGCCAGGGGCCTGGGAAACAAAGGGCTCAAGAAATCAGACAATTTTTCCCCTCAACTTGATCTCATCTTTTTCTTCGACGCCCCCACAGCTGGAGGTAGAATAGCAGGAGAGAAACAAGTCAGGCAGGAAAAAGTGCGACTTTGCAGGAGCGGCCGCGTTCCGCGGGCTTCCCGGGAGCCGCACGCACGCTCTCGCAGGCGCCGGGAATTGGGGTTTATTCCGCGATGACCGCAAAGCTAATGACTGCGCGTGACCCCAGCAGGTGCTCTGGCGGGCCGAGCCGTCCCCGGGGTCCCCGAGGTTAATACTCACAGGGAGAAAAGAGAAGAGCAAAGCAAAAACCATTTGAAAACACATCAACCTTTATGTATATTTGTTCTCGGGCGCGTTGGAAAGTGGGCCTCGTCTTGCCGCAGAGGAGGAGGGATTCTTGCTGCCCGGGACTCTCGATTCCCGGCAGCCTCTGGGGGCCCCAGCTCCACCCGGCTGCGGTTTGGGCACTTGCCGTGGTCGGGACAGGGACCCATGGGACCTGCCTGCTCAAGTTCCTCCTGTGCCCAGCTGCTCTGCGCACCTGCTGATGTCCCGCCAACAGGGTCCCTTACATCTGTGCCTTTCAAAACCTGGTGCCCATTCACCGTCGCCTTTGCTTCTCAGCAGCCCTGTCTGGTAAGAAAGCCAGACCCCACCGCCTCATCTACAGGCGAAGCCACAGAGCCTGTGGGCCAGCCCCGAGTTGCAGCAGTGAGTTCTGGAGGAATGGATGGACCGTGTCCAGCTGGAGGCTGGGAACACCTGATTGTTGGGGTTTAGAGTGGTGGAAAATACTCCAAGCTAGAGGCAAGACCTCAGGCTGCGGGGCCTTGAGCAAGCTGCCTTACTTCCTTCTGCCTCAGTTCCCTCATCTGTAAAATGGGGGGATGACACCCCCCATAATTTAAGTGCATAGACCGATTCTTACTGGACTCGAAAACATACCAGAGAACAATATGCAAGGCCCAGTGCAGATGGTAACTGGTCTGCAAGGGAAGGGACAGAGGGTGACAGGCACTGAGCCTCCTGCCTGTAAGAGTCCTTCTAGGACAGGCCCCAGCCCACGGGGTGCCTCGGCCCACGCACCTGAGCTCCCCTTCCCACTGGCTCTACGCTGGGTCCACCCGTCCCAGTTTCCCTGGCTTCCTGTTTCAGCAGTGGACATACAGTGTCTGTCCAGGAAGCCTCTAGTGCCGGGCAGATGTGGTCCTTCCAGCTGTTTCTGAGCTCAGACACAAGGAACCCCACCCCACTCACCACTGCCTGACCTTGGGCCTGTGCCCCTTCATCTGTGCATTAGAAAACAAGAACCCAGAACCCACCTTAAAGACAGACTCAGGGAGGCAGGGGGGGTAAGGATCCCCCTCCTTACCTCCCTAGACCAGAAGGAAAACTAAGGCCCAGAGAAGTGGCTGATCCAAATCACACCTCTCAAGCCAGCCCAGGGCTCTTCCCAGCATCCCGTGCTCTGTCCCAGCTGCCGAGGTGGCCTGGGAAGCAGTGTGAGGACCACAGGGAGAGAGCCAGCACCTGAGCCTGGTGTCAGAGACTGGCCAGGCTCCCAGGCCCACAGCCCCTTCCCCACCTGCCAGGGACTCCCAAGCCCCAGGGCCCCCACCCAGGTGCCTGACTGTGACCACAGTTTTCAGCTGGGCCCTTGTCACTTTCTCCAGCCACTCCTTAGAAGTGGAGGACAACAGTGTTTGTATTTGGAAGGAGCCACAGGAAGACAGGAAGACCTCGAGGCCCAGATAAGGAGGAGGAGGATGGTCCCTCTACAGCGGAAGTTGCAGGCAGCTGCTGGGCGGGCACCTGACAGCTCCGATTAAATAAAATAACTAAATAGAAATAAAATGACATTTGCTTTGCATTCCGAGGTGGCTCGGGCGCCTGCCTTCTTTTTTACTCCCCCTCCTAAAAGCCCAGTTCAAATGACAAATAGTTTGTTGCGGAGTATCAATGCCATCTATTTATCCATCCCAGCGGGAGGGCTCACTTCCAATGTCATCTTGGGGGGGTGCAGGGGGAGGGAAGAGAGTGAAGAAGAAGAGAGGGAGAGAGAGTCGGTGGGGGCGGGGGAGAGGGCGAAAGAAAGCATGAAGCAGAGCCCGGGAAGGAGAAATTGGAAGCAAATGGCCCATGAACTAAGCCATGATGTAGAGGCATGATCGATGCTGCAAATGGTTTATTCATCCATCAGATATGGCGGGCCGGCGGCTGAATGAACTCTTTCACTGTGGGCCGTATGAAGTTAAAGCAAGTAAATTTCTATCTTTCTTCGCATTAGCTGCCTCATTGCCCTTCAATCAGCCCTCATGGAGGCAGAAAATGGCTCAGCCATCTGCCTTCAAACCCTCCCTTCCGCAGGTCTCCGGGCTTTTTTTGGAGAGGGGGAGGGGCACTGGTTCCCCTAAGCTTCTCTCCCAGAGCTCCTCCCCGGGGGACTGGGGGGGGGGCTGGGGGGCTGCAGAGCAAGGCTGGGTCCTGGAGGTTAGGCACCTGCATGGAACTCTGGGGTCCCCTGTGGCCAGGTCAACTCAGCATGGCGCTGACCCCCTGCTAGGGTGGGTGGGCCTTGGGCACCTCTGCAGGGCCCATGACTACTGCATGCCCTTTCTGTAGACTCTCACCCAGCCCAGCCCAGCCCAGCCCAGCTTTTCCTGCTTGATGAGAAGAGTTTCTGAGAGCAGCTTGGTGGCCTAAGGGGGAGGGTAGGACCCTCCAACCCCCAAGATTGAGGCCTTGCCTGTGCCAGTGGAGGTGCTATGATTTCCCGTTTTGTGCACAAGAATTGGCAGGCTCAGAGAAGTCAGGTAGCTTGCTTGAGACTGCACAGCAATTAAGAAGCAGAGCTGGGTTTGCGCTCAGTTTTACTAACTCTGGGAACCCAAGAATTGACTGGGTGGCAGCATCCTTGATAAAGACTTGGGAACACTTACTTATCCATCCAAGGCCATTGTTAAAAGGCCTGAGAGGGGACAGAGCCTGCCCATAGTCACAAGGCGATCTGTACCAAGTCTCAGGCCCCCAAATGCCTGAGGGGTGATTCCCTCCTGCCTCAGCCCTGCACCCCAATCCTGTGTTGGTCTAGTCTTGGGGAGATGGCCACAGGCTGCTTGGAGAGGGTGGGAGTGACTTCCCAGCATGCCCGTGGCTGGCAGGACACCCTGCCTGGAAGCAGCTCTGCAGGGCCCAGCCCCCCGGACCCCCTTGGTGCTGACTGACTGGCTAATTAGAGGTGGCTGCCCGAGTGTCGAGTGTCGGGGGGTCAACAGAGCGTGAACTGGAAGAACCTGTGGCCAGCAGGCAGCAGCCCTGCAGTGCCCATCAGTCCCCAGGGGACAGGGTGCCGGCTCTCCTGAGTGACAGCATGGACCAAGCGGGGAGAGTGGGTGGGGAGGGGGACCTAAGACCAAGGCACCAGCCCCGCCCTTTTTCCCCGAGCGACTGGCTCCCAGGGTGCCATCACTGCCCTGGCCCCCAGTGTCCCTCCTGTGAGGTGAGGTGCTCCCAGCCCGCAGCCAAGGAAATCAAGGTGAGAAAATGAATGCCCAAGCGGGCCAGGTGCCAGCGGGCGGGGGCACATGTCACCTGGTGGCCACAGTGACGGAGCCCTTGACGGCTGGGGGATGTCAGGTTGGCACATGTTGGGGCAGTCGGAGATGCCAGGCCTGGGGAGCCGGCCCTGCACCCCGGGCAGAGCTCAGCCAAGCCACCCCGGCCTCTCCCCTCCAGATGGCTTTTTTGGATCCCCGAGGCCCAGCTGCCCCAGCACTACCCCCGCCCCCAACACACATCCTCCCTGATGTCAGCCGGGGTCCCACCCACCCCCCCAGAGCTGCCGCCCAGGGTGGGGCTGGGCCAGGGACACATTCCCTTGTGGACAAAGAGATTTTTCTCTTCTCATGATAGACTTTGCCCTGCCTCCCCCACCTCCCATGGTGGGCAGGGGAGACACAAAGAAACCCCGGAGGAGAGAAACCCTAAACTTCAAACCCGGCTGAGGGCCCAGCCTGGCCAGCCTGGAGGTCGGGGACAGGATCAGGGAGGCCAGGGCGAGCGTGGGACAGACGCAGACAAATGGGTCCTGCCACTCCGTCCCACACGCCATGGGCGAGGCTGTGGGCACAGGCTGGGTCCTCCCACAAGCGTCTCATCTGCCTAATGACGCCTTTATTGTCTCACAGTCCCCTCTCCCCTGGCGGCTCTGAAATACTTCCTTCCCTATTCATCCCGGCAGCAATTAGAAAGAGCACGGGGAGGGGGGTGGGTGGGAGGGTCAGGGACACAGGCTCTGCTCCAGGCCTGCCCCCCATGAAATTTCAAATTAGGCTACAAATACATCAGAGGGCACAGGCATGGAGCCACCACCAAAGGTGGCCGGCGCAAAGGAACGGAGATTACCTTGGGGTTCTCCAGGATTCCAGCCTCGTAGCTGTGGGGAGAGAGGGGAGACGGGGTGAGTCGGGAAGGGACACGGCCACGACAGGCACACACCACCGCCCGTTGTGTGCCCACCAGTCTGGTCTGCCGTTTCCTGTCTGCCAAAACACTGGCTGCCCACCCTGCCTGGAACACCCCGCCCACCCCTGTTGGCTGTGAGAGCCAAGGGCCGCAAGGAAGAGCCGGGACAGTGCCCTCGGATTCTGGGGTGCAGCCCCAGGCTCCACACACGGGGCCTCTGGCTGGGGACCTTCCCATGCCATCCCTCTGCCTTGAATACTGTTCCCGGTGCCAGCTGAGCCCCGTTCATCCTCAAGGTTTTAACTGCCACTTCCTCAAAGAAGTCCTCCCTACTGCCCCAGGGAAGGCCAGGTCCCCAAGGCCAGGTCCCCACTGACACAGAGCAGAACCACAGTAGAAGCAGCAGCGGGAGCGGGTGACTGGGTGTCTGCTCCGGGAGGCAGGACCCCAGGTGTGGGGTAGGCCCGTCTTACCTGATGTGCATGAGGTTCTCGTCCATGCTCCAGGGGTTCTTGGGGGTGACCGGAATGGGAATTCCATGTTGCTGCAGGTTAGAGACAACATGGGGCAGACGTGAGGTGGCTGGAAGGGGACCTGAGGGTCAGGCTCTGGACCACTTGGGGCCGCCCTGCAGGAGGAGCGAGGCCCGCTGCTAGACCTGCCAAAGACCAAGTGCTTGGGATGCTGATCTTGGAGCTTCCTTCCAGAAGACTCTGAGTCCATCCTCCAAGGGCCCCTGGAGAACCTGGTGCCAGGCACTGTGCTGAGGGTCCCAGCACTGGCTCACTGACCCCCACAGAGCCCCTGCAGAGCCAGGGTGTGAACCCAGGCATCTGTCCCAGAGTCCACACTGCTCAGTATGGACCCTTCCACAGGAGGGACCCAGGACAGTGTCAGCTCGTGGCCCTGAAGTACAAGACCTGCTGGGACCCACACCCGCCCCAAGCCCAGGGCAATTGCCACGTATGCCATCGTGGAGCCTGCGAGGGGACAGCCCCGGCTGGAGGCCTTGCTTTTCCATGAGACTTGGCTCTGGTCAGGGTTTGCTTCCCAGTGGTCCTCCATGGTTAAAGGAAGCCCTTTCCCTGGGCCTTACTTAACATTTGGGGAAAGGACAGGGCTGGTGCCTTACTGACCGTGCCCCCCAGCTGACACCTGACCGGAACCTGCATGGGCACTCAGGTCCCCCCAGCACAGGACTCTCGGCGCGTTCTCCCCTCCCGAGGCCTACCAGGCAGAGGGCAGGCCAGGGGCCCCTTGAAGCCAGTGAGACCCGACGCTCCGCCTCCCAGCCCCCGAGCACCTTGCCCCAGTAGTCTTGGCCCCCACCAGCAGCAGCCAGGGCCACCTCTCTGCTGATGGGGCTCTGCCCACAACAGATTCTGGAACCCTCCCCCAGGTGGCTGCTGCGTTCCTTCATCTCTACTTCAAACATGGCACCCAAATCGAACACACCAACAGGGTTTAGTTTTGTAGCTTTAGCAAGAGAATCACTTAAAAAACAAGAACAAACAGCTCATGCCTCCCCTAGGGCTTGTGCCTCTTGATTTAAGCCACATGGGCCACAAGAACACCGCGTTTCCAGGCTGCTCCGTGTTGGGGGGCACATGTCTCCTAGTGTCCAGAGTCGGAGGTGGACACTCGCCTGGGCCTTTTCCCCGTGCAGCTGCCAGGCGCAGGGTCCAGGACCCTGTGACTACACCACAGGGACATGCTGGTGGCCTGGTGGGCCTTGTTTTCCAGACTTATGGCTGGTGGCTGGGGCTAAGAAAATCGGTCACCCAGGTTCCTGGGGTCTTCGTCTGGGGGAGGCTGTGGGAACCCATGCCCTCTCTTCCCTACTGAGCCTCCATCAAGGGTGAGGAGAGGAGAGCAAGAGGGGAGGAAAGGAGGAGGGAGAGCAGGCAGGCCCACAGGGTGACGTCCCAAGACCTGGGAGACGTGTTTCCCGGCCTCTGTCTGTCCTGAGGCCCTGGCTCCCCAAATCTCTGGTGGCGATAGAGAATGGAAAACAAACCGTCTTCAGTATGGGGTGGTTTTCCCTGGAGTCTGGCTAGGACTGTCCCTATGAAGTCTAGTAACAGTGACGAGGATGCTAGGCTCTGAGCATCTCCCCCTTGGGTGATGGGCCTGGGGAAGACGGGACGTGAAAGAAATCCGTGTTTTTCCGAGACTCAGAGAGCCCTTTGGCCTTGGCTACTTACAGGTCTCGAAAGCAAAGATTTCCAAAGCCCCATTGATTTTTGTCTCATCTGTCTCGGATTCTGCCTGGCTCGGGATTTTGGACAAAGCCCGGTGGCTGCTCAGCTATTCTGGTCATTTCCTGGGTGGCTCTGAGGCCCTTGTAGAGTGTGCTCAGACTGCCCACAGCTCTCTTCTGAAACCCAGCTCCCAGAAAGAGGGTGGGCAGCTGAGGGGGCACGCTCGTCTTTCCGGGGCCCACTTCTCCTGTTCGCGAGGTTTTTTGGGAGGGAAGCTAAACCAAGGGCCTTCTTCCCAAAATCTGGGCAGGAGGGACCGCGATGCTCCTGAAGTCCATTTTTGCTGGAAAACCCAGGAGCCAGTTTTGTGCGGGGACTTGCGGGAACAGAGGGCACTGTGTGGGTCAGCTCTGCCCCTCCCTTCCACTGAGACTGCAGGTCTGAGCATGGCCACCATGACGGGTGGGGGCTGCAATTCATTATTCTTAAAGACGAGACACGCTTCATATTCTATATCATCAAGGAGACGAGGGGGGGAGGGGACGCCTCGCCAACCTCCGCTCTCTTAATAGCGCTGCTATTTGACGATTTGTTTGGCAACATATGGGTTTGGTCTTGTAAACTCCCCTCTTAATAATAAAACAACAGATGGTGGAGGAGGTCTTTCCTCCCAGCGCTCCAGGTCTTAATGGGATGCTGGCGGCAGGGGCAGGGCTGCGTTCCCGCCGCGTCCCCTGCCACGAGGCACCTCGGCGACAGCGAGAGCGCACAGCCAGCCCTGGCGACTGCTATTTAAAAACCTGAGCAATTTTCTGGTGTGTGCACCGAGTTGCTTTCCCGTCTGATTGATTGAGGCTGTTTGTCAAGTGCTGCCATTGAGTCGCTAAAAAGAAAGCCACCCCGGGGAGCGGCTAAGGATCTTGATGCAAAACTTCTAATATGTTTTATTGCAACTTGTACTTCAAAAAGGGCCGGCGCCACACAGGTCTTTGTCTAGCACTCTCCTCGAGCGCCTACCTGTTCCTGGGAAGCACTGGGGACAATTAGCCGTCAGGTAATTGAGGTGCACAGAGCAGCCTCTGGCTCAGACCCCCTCCCAGTTGTCCCCAGAAGGACCCCCACAGAGACACACACCTGCAGAGGTGGCAAGCAGGATGCGGGTCTCCTGGGAATGGGAAGGAGACAGCCAGCACCCTCTGGCCGGGTGGCACACCCCTGAGAGATGCCCAGCCCAGGGAGTGGGCACTGCAGATGACCACACCTCTGTGGGTCTGACCCAGGGGGCAAGTGCCACTGGGGGTGCAACAGGATCAGGGGTTCAATCTCCCGCCATGTGGGATCAGTGTTGGCTTTGTGCCACTGGCCCACAGGAGCCCTGCAGGATGCATGGAGAGGGCAGTGGGCGGTGGCCAGGGCGACGGTGGAGGCCCAGCTCTTACCTTGGCGTAGTCCATCAGGTCATTGCGGCCCTTGAAGCGATTGTAGAACTCGGGCATCCTCCAGGGAGCGATGACCTGGACAAGGGACAGGGGCGAGATGTCAGGCCTGGGCAGGGCAAGGCTGACTCCTCCTAGTCCTTGGCAGAAGAGCTGGCACTTCTGGGAAGGGCCCGTGGCTCTGATGGCCACCGGGGGGTCTCCGTGGGGATGGGCAGGGGAGGGCAGAGGCTGCCACACTGGGGTGCCTGCTCTCGGCCCCCATGGGCTCAGTCCCCCTAGCTGAGACCTGAGGATCGAAACCAGATGGGCTTCAAGGTTCAATGATCCTGGGTGACTGGGGGTCCCAGAGGTGAAATACGTTGCTGCCACCCACTGCTCTGAGTGGGGAAGGAGCCCAGGCCTGAGGGAGGGGCCACCCTCATTCCACCTGGGGAGCTCTGGCCTGAGGGAGGCAGGGACAGGTCCCCAGGAGAGGCCACGCCCACTGACCAGGCCCTAGCCTCTCTCTGAACTCAGGTGTAGTGGGGCCATCAGGTAGAGGGGGAGCTGGGTGTGGCTTCTGGGCGGGGCTGGTGTGGCCGCTGGGTGGGGTGGCAGCAGGACCTGGACCAGGCTCCCTGCTGAGAATGCACCCAGGCCCTCAGGGTCCCCCAGCCCCACCGCAGCCCCTGGGCTTGGCCTCTGCGGACAAAGACCCAGAAACTGGGCGTCCTGGTCCCTGACCCCAAGCTGCTACGCGAAGCAGAGAAGCGGAGGCCCGGGCCTCGGCAGCCTCCTCGCTGAAGAAGGCCAACAGGTAGCCACTGACCGAGGGCGACTGTGGCCTGGTATGTGGTGTCAGAATCACTCACTAGGGCTCACCATGGCTCACCTCCAGGCCACGACGGGCCCAGACAGCTGCCCCAGGAGGAAGGGGAAGCTCCTAGAGCCCTGGGGGCAGGGAGGGGCAAGCTGCTGGCTCCAGCCAAAGGGACAGGAAAGGAGCTCAGGTGGAGGCTCCCTGTCCAGGACAGGGCTCTGGTGAGTGCTGGGAGGTGGCCGTCCCCACTGACAGCCCAGCCCCATGAAGGAAGCACAGACGTCTCCTATGGCTCTGTGGGCATCGACGCCTGGCTGGGTCCGTGCGGTTTGATAAATAAGATGATGTTACCGTGTTTTAATGTGGCCACTAGGGGATCTGGAAATGACCCGCAGGGCCACATCCAAGCACTGCCACCGCTCTGGCTGCAGGCCCGGGAGCGCTGCCCCTGCACGGCTCACCTGGAGCCTGGCTGAGCTGGTACCCAGCAGGCGCTCAGTAAACGCTGAAGGAATGAATGTGCGTGAGTGAAGGACTGGATGGATGGATGGAAGGACAGACAGAGGCCCAGGCTGGAGGGGGAGGGGACAGTCCACAGACAGAGGGGGTTCATTCCCCAAGATCCTGGGGTTCTGTATCCCAGGAACAGGTCCAAGATGCCAGGGTCAGCCCCTGCAGCCAGGGAGGAACAGGGTGTAGCCAGGTGGCCCTTCTCAGGGCTGGGAGGGCCACGTCCCAGTCATTCTGGCCTGCCTCTGGGGACCCAAGGACACTGGCTGCAGGGCCCACCTGGGCACCACCTCCAGGAGGAATGAGACAAGGGAGAGCGTGGCCTCTGAGGACTGTCCTCCCAGTGGATGTTCCCGATGGTCCCTGAGCCCTGGCACTTGCCCCAGGAGGACGGCAAGGGCTTACCTTAATCTGGGGCGCCAGTGAGTAGCAGGTGAGCTCAAAACGGACCTGGTCATTGCCCTGCAGTTCAGAACACAGGCTGGTCAGGACACACAGGACAAGGTCTGGGGCCAGGGGAGGGGTGGGGCCAGGGACCGTGCTGGCAAAGAACTCTGTTCCTGAGCTCACGCCCACCTCCCCACCTGCAGCCTCCCAAGGGTGGTCGCCCTGGCCCACTTTAAAGACACCAGCTGCAAAGCAGCCCCTGCCCAGGGTGGGACCAGGACTCCACCAGCAGCTTCTGGGTGGGAGCTGGGCGTGGAGGGAGCGCGGAGGAGCAGGAGGCAATGCGGGGCCAGGCTGAGCGCCGTGGCCTGTGTGCAGGGTTGAGCGTGCGAGGGGCGCAGGTGTGCATTTGTCGGGGTGCAGAGCTGCATGCTGCAGTCTGGCGCGTAGAACATGTGCACACGTAGCCACGGGTATGGGGTCACAAGATGAGGGTATGTGCAGGGTGTGGGATTCTGGGGGCAGGGAGGGGGGAGGGGTGTGCATGCAGCAGTGGACAGGGACATCTGGACCCTTGGGGACAGAGGCCTGGACCAGACTCCAGGTGTGAGAAGCTCTGAGGGCCGGGGTCCTCTCCAGGCAGCCGCGGAGCTGCCTGACCCTGTCCTGGTGCTAGTTCCTCCTCACCCATAAAGGGGGGAATCCTGTCACCTCCCCGGGCCTGTTTCCAACTGTACAGTGGCTGGTCAGTGAGGAGAGGGGCCAGGCGACAGGGAGGGCCTGCCCTGCTTAGCGCCTCTCTGCACGGACAGGAGCCCAGGGAGCACAGCTTGTAGGTGGCCGGCCTGCCCTTCTGCTGTCCAGTGCAGAGTCACTCTGCTGGCTCCCGGGCCACCAGGCTCCTGACCAGGACGAGGAGGAGGGGGCAGGCTGGGTGCAGGCGCGCTGCAGGGAGCCCAGGGAAGCCGCCACCCGCCCGCCTGCTCCAGCGCGGGCTCAGTGGCGAGGAGACTCGAGCACCGTGGAAATGACAGAGGGACCTTGTGCCTACTGTGAAAACCGCACGGCGCAGCCAGGCAGCAGCGGGAATAACAGGTCATTTTCCAGAGCCTCATCAGGGGACGTGGAAATCCAGGTTCCAGCCCCTCTCGGCTGTGAAGCTGTGTTGCTCCCCTCTGCTGCCCCCAGGACCCAAGCTGGAGCCTCCACCCGTCTCTAGTGAGCACCTACTATGCCCTGCCACACAGGCAGCCACTTGGGGCCAGTGGGAATTTTAACCCCATTTTTATGGACGAGGAGCGGGGAGTTCAGAGAGGTAAGTCTGACTACCCAGAGCCACACAGCAAACACCCACCCTCATAATTCACACTCAGCAACAGATGTGAGCGTGAGTCCACTGAATCCTTCCAGCTGCCCTTGAGGTCGGTTCTGGGCAGGGACACTGGGGAGTGGGAACACTTGCCCAGGGCCTACGGCCAGCCCTGCTCCAGTACAAAGCAGATTCGTTTTCAATTTGTAAAGCACACAGCGGATGCTGCTTGTACCAGCTATTTTCTCTCCACGGCTTCATGTTTCCCCAACACAAAGACGTCTTGTACCTCCCCAGCCGGCCCGGCTGAGTGGTGTCTGCCGACCCAGATGCCACCAGGGGACACCCATCTGTTGGGGAGCCAGAGAACCTCTAAGAATCCAAACAGGCTTCCTTGTTCAAAGCCTGTCCCAGCAAGAGCCTGGGGCCCCACTCAGGGCCCTCCCCAGCCCCAGGACCCCCAGCCCCAGGGCAGCTCCTGGCAGCAGGAGAAGGGGGTACAGGTCTCGTGTACCACAGCACAGTGCCCACTGGGACCGAGGGTGCGGGGTCCCCATCTGCCCCTGGGACAGCCCCACAGATGGTGCCATATATGAAGTTGCCCCCCCACCAGAGTCTTAGGCTCATGTTTCCAGGCCCTTCTTCCCAAACTGCAGGGAGTCAGGGTCCACAGGGCTTCTGCGCTGCTCTCTGGGAGGGGGATCCGGCTGGCTCAATGCAGGGCACAGAAGGGCAGGAAAAGGGCGCCACTCTCCACTGGGTGTGGCCTGGCCCTGGGAGGGAGCTGCCTCTGGCCTGCAGGCTCCGCGGGCAGCCCCGCAGCAGGAATGCCCTTTCCTGTCACTTCACCCAAGTCCTGCTGCCCGGCACCAGGACTAGCATGCCTGTCCCTAAGTCCCCCAGGGCCTCTGACTCGACATCCCTAGTGTGTGGAGCAGAGGTGGATCCCCCCTGCGGGGTGAATAAGCGCCTCGAGGCCTGCCCCAGGGTCCTGGTTCCCTGCACCCCCCAGGTGAGGAGCAGAACATGGGCAGCTGCGGTTGCTCCAGGAGTGGAGCTGGCCGCGGGCCCGGGACAGGCCTTGGGGTTGCCCTGCAGGCTACCATGCAAGGCCCTGCACATGGCCTCTGGTTGACTTCACGTGACCACCCTTTTGGGACACCTGCCTCCTGACGCGGGGTCACTGGTGCCCACCATCCAAGCAGGAGCTGCGCCCGTGCATGAGGCCCCATCCTCAGCCTCCCAGTGATCCCCACGGCACCCCAGTTCCCAGAAACCGTCTTCAGGGGCTGTCGGGGGCTTCCCAGGTACCACACATAAGGGGACACTGAGGCATGGGAGGACACCTTGCTGTCACCCCCCCAGACAAGAGAGGGTGGTCCTGATGGCCTGTCCACAGCTAGTCTTGGAAACCCCCAGGGACGTTTCAGGTTTGACCATCCCTCCTGTGGTCCCTGAGTGTGAACTGCAGGGTCACCCCCAATTCCCAAGCAACCACAGAACATGGGCAGAGGGCGTTCTTCAGAACCAAGCCCCGCTGGAGGGGAACAGAACACTGGGTGGCTCTGGCCTCTGCAGCCGCCAGCAACTTCCCCAAACCCCGGGCTCTGGCGCCCTCTGGTGGTCACATGGGGGCACCGCACACAGAGATGTGGGCAGCTGCTCCCAGCTGCTAGTGGGAGCGTCTGGAGTGGGGGGATCTGGGCTTGGACCCTGGAGCTGCTCAAGCCAGAGCCTGACCCACCCCCAACCCGTGCACCCACCCACTTGCTCTACTAACATGGATGTCGCTCAACTGAATTCTGGCAGTGCCACCAGAGAGACCTCCTCTGGGCAGGACCCCTTCCAAAATCCCAGTCCCCTGGTCTCAGCTGGAATCCTCCCTGGATGGGGCACCCACTGCCTGATGGGTTCACCTGGGCAGGTGAGATGCTGCAATGACATTGGTTCAGTGGCTTCCTTTGCCTAGCTCAGGCTGCTACCTGGGATCAGGACATCTCCTGCACTGCGTTCTGGGCGCCCAGACCCACGCTGCAGGCTCCTGGGAATCACCTACCGCTGCTCCTCAGCACCCCACAGGCTGGGCTCTATTTCCATTCTCATTTGACAGACGAGGAAGCAGAGACTCGTGGGGGTCTGTCGGACACTGTGGGAGCCGCGGGGCCTGGACTTGATTGAACCTGGCTGTGCAGGCCCTGAGCCCCAGTCCAACCTCGGGTCTCCCCTGCACCCTCTGCCACACAGCCTCACAGCAGAGGCACACGTCCATGCCCAGACAGCCCAGGGCTGCCCACCCCTCCTCAGCTGGTTTTCCAGCATCTTATCACCCCAACTGGGGTACTCGTGAAAACCAGGGCTGCGGGTGCGTGTGCCAGGAACGCTTCTCAGTCTCTGCTGCCCACCATTCAGCCCAGAACGTCCCAGCATCCCTCTGGGGAACTGCCGGCCACCCCCATAAAGCCTGTGTGACATTCCACACGACCCAGTCCACTCAGGACACAGCCACCCCCTAGCATGGCCTCGGCTCAACCCTGACCCTGCTGCTTGATTCCAGACAGACCCCAGGTCAGAGCCTCTTGTCCCTCCGCTTGGCACACTGTTCCCATACCCTGGTTTGCACTCACCTTCAGGGCCAAGCTTTGTAGCACGGTCCCCCCCAGCCGCCTCACCACGTGTCCACTCTCCTCTCCCTTGCTAGGACATGGGCCCACGGGGTTCCCTGTGCCCGTGCTCACAGGCACCCAGCCCTTTACAGACGCCCGGCACAACAGAGAAAGAAGGTGCACCTGAGCTTTCAAAGACGGCCAGTGCCATCCTGGTGGGCGGCTCTTTGCAAGGCCGCGCTCAGGTCCTGTCTCCCCCACCGTGACCTGTGACCTTAGCTGCCTGTGTCCCTGCAGCTCAGAGAGCTGTGGCCTGCTTCCCCGTCACTGGGAGAATCAGCGCCTGCGGACTGTGAAGCAGCCAGTGCCGTGCCAGGCCTCGGTGCCCACTGCCTGGGAGAGCTTGTGTCTCAAGAGTCTGTCCCCTGACCCTTGCCCACACTGCTGGGGATCCTGGCTCTGGGGACAGCCTTAGACGCAGAGTCCTCCGCAGGCTGCCTGGGGCCTCGAGGGAAGAGGAGGTGCGTGTGTGAGGGCGTGAGTCAGGCCTCCCTAGAGACCAGGGTAGTCCTGACCCCAGGACCTCAGAACATGACCAATCTATGAGGAGGTCATTGGGGTGGCCCTAATGCAATGAGGTCGGTGTCCTTATTAAAGGAGGAATGAGGCATGTGCTGAGGGGAGGCCCCGTGATGACTGTGACAGTGAGGGGGGCAATGACACTTCTCCAGCCAAGGAGCGAGGCCAGGAGCTGGACGGGCAGACAGACCCTTCCCCAGCACCTGCAGAGGCGCAGGCCCTGCTGACCCCGGACCTTGGACCTCAGCCTCCAGAGCTGCCAGGCAGCAGTTTCCGTGTCTCGGCCACCGGCTGGGGGAACTCTTGTTTCTGCCCACTCGGGGTCCCTGTCCCTTCACCATGCCCCATGGTACACACTGCAACTTCAGCCAGGCCTGCGTCAAGTCTGCCACACCGGGGTGGGGCGGGGCGGGGCCGACGTGGCTCCTCCCTCTGCACCAGAGAACCGCCCTCACGGGGCCTAACAAAGCCGGACTGCGCTGCGCACCCTGCTGACCCGGGCACAGCCCCCTGGACAACCGTCACCCTGGCTGCCCGCGTCTGCGTCGCTGTGGCAGGCCTCGGTCCCTCCCCCCTCGCCCCGCCCTCCCGGGTCCTGGCCTCACCTTGCCTGTGGCACCGTGGGACACGTACTTGGCTCCCTCCCGCTGGGCGATCTCCACCTGCTTGCGGGCTATGCAGGGCCTGGCCAGCGACGTGCCCAGGAGGTAGCGGTCCTCGTACAGCGCGCTGGACTGGACGGCAGGCCAGATGAACTCCTCCACGAACTCCCTGCTGACGTCCTCAATGAACACCTAAGGGACAGGGGCCATGAGAGGGGCCTCGGCCAGGTCCAGCCCAACCGGAGCACAGATGGGCCACGCCAGCGGCTGATATCTGTGACACGCTGTCCCCGACCCTTCCCCCAGCCCCACAGCACAGCAGACATCACCGACGGATCCAACAAACTCTCCTCCTGCACCCAAGGCAGACACTGCTAGCCGATCCCACACCCCCTAGCTAAAACTGGACGTGGCTCCTAAATCCTCCCTGAGGTGGAACTTAGTGCCACTTAAGATCTATAAACAAAGGGGTGGCTGTTCCCCAGGGACACTTGGCCACATCTGGAGATATTTCTGGTCATCACAGTTGCCAGGTTAGGGGAGTTTTCTGAATGTAAAGACCAGAAATGTCACTAAAAATCCCACAAGGCACAGCACGGCCAGATCCCTGGGAAAAGTGCCGGGCTGAGAAGGCACACCTGGGGCCCCAAGACCCCTTCAGGGAGACCGAGTGGACATGCTTCCTATGATGATAGTAATCTGCCATTTGCCTTTTCACTGTGGGGACATTCACAGGGATGGTTCGAGAACAAGGTGGGTGAACCCCAGTGCTCCATGCAAGAAAAGAGAAGAAAACATTGCAAATTGATAAGAATGGAGCGGGCACCAAGGGCAAGAGGCGGAGAGAGGACGCGTGGGCAGGTGGGTGGGTGGACAGAGAAACCAAGCAGACATGGGCAGACGGACGGACGGGAAGAGATGGCTGGACAGGAAGTTGGTAGGAGGGTGAGTGGCTGGGGACCTGAGCAGAGCTGGGCCTCACACTCCTGGAGACCAGAGGGCACACAGGGAGGGACGCAGGGGCCAGGAGTCCTGGGCAGGCGACCCACGCTGGCCCTCCCGTCATGCCCCGCCGGCCTCGGCCCCGCCTCCTCATACCTTCTTGGCCCCGAGCTTCAGCGCCTTCTTCCTGGCCTCCTCAAAGTCTTCCTTCTGGCCGATGTTGGCCTGGGAGCAGAGGCAGAGAGGTGAGCCAGGGAGGTGGGGGGGGCAGGCCCTGCTGAGCTGGACAGGCACTATCCACACCCAGTGGCCCTGGGGGCGGTTCCGCTGACAGCCAAGGTCACACAGGAGGAGGGGCAGGCGGCTGGGTGCTTGGAGCTGGGCCGTGGGTGTGCCAAGCAGTCACTGCCTAGGTCCCAGGCTGGCTGAGCTGCCCTGGGCACAGGGAGTCTAGGGCTCCCCCTGAGCCCACCCGGGCCCTCAGCCGTCGCTCCCCGGGCAGTGCCAGCTGCCTGGCCGGAGCCGCGGGCCCAGTTCCCCCCACACCAGGCTGTGACTCCTGAGCTCATTCCAGCCTGACCCCTGCTTCCCGCTGCCCTGCTAGACCCTGGCTGGCCTTGGGCCTGCTGCCCAGATCCTGCCTGAACCCCGCTCTCTGCATTCTGGAATCTTCCCAGAGCCCAGCTGCAGGTGCTGGCCTGGGGCCACTGAGCTTTCAAATCCCCCTGCTGCCTCTGCCAGAGGAACACGCCCCGGGCTCCCGGCTCCACTCGGCACTGGCTGTCACTCACCAGTTGGCTGCAAGCACAGCGCTGCCCTCCTCCCTCCTCCCACCTGAGTCAGGAAGGACAGATCGGGCTCACAGCTGGGCACAGGCCACTCCTGGCCACACACAGCCCAGCCCCACTCTCTGGGAACAGAACCTTCTTTCCTGGGGGGACCCTTTCCACAGGGATGGAGGGGAGTCCATCCCATTTTGTACTCCCTGTGGCCCTGGCCTAGTCCCCCAGACACAGCCATAGTGACTAATGTGTGGTGGCAACCACTGGACCCATGAGAAGCCCCTTGGGGCCCGTCACTCTCTGGGAAAGCCAGGCTATGATGGTTCCTGTTGGAAGTCTGGCTTTCCCCATGAAGAGGCCAGAAATGAAGACAGGTGAAGTTGGAGACACATCTGGATAGTCACCTGGATCCAGCCTTACCTGAAGTCACCATCCCCTGGACTTCTCAGTTATGTGAACAAGCTCTGCTTTGGTGTTTCTTAGGCTGTACTAAGTTGGACTGGTAGAATTCTCCACAAGGAACCCCCAGGCCCCTCCCACTCTGGATTCTACAATGTGATTATTGGAGGCTGGTGGTGACTCTGGGGAGGGGAGGACCATGTCCCACATCCAAACCCACGGCCCCTCTGCCTGTGGAGAGGCTGTTTCCCCAGTTCTGACACCGGCTTGGCCAGGGGGAGGCAGGCTTGGACCAGGAGGGCGGCAGACAGGGAGCCTCCCTGAGCAGAGAGGTAGAGGGCAGCTCGGCTGGGACAGGGACGCAGGCGCAGGAAGACAGACAGGGCGCTCCTCACCAGGTAGGCGATGACGTCATAGCCTTGCTCCTTCAGCCACACAAGGATGCAAGAGGTGTCCAGGCCGCCACTGTACGCCAGGACCACGGAGCCTTTCCCGGACATGTCTGGGGGAGTGGAGGAGCAGCATGAGCACTCGGGAGCCTGCCACCCGCCACAGCTCCCTCCTGGCCCTGGCGAGCTGCAGGCCCAGCCTGACCTCGGCCTTGGGCAGCCTTATCCCCTGGACATGCTGCCACCGCGGTGGGAACAGAATGTTCACCCTCCTGCCTCCACCCCCGCCCCAGGGACCCTGACCCTGGCACATCCGCACAGCCACACTGGGGAGGCGTCTCTCCCACCAACCCCAGCTGCTGGCAGGCCTCGAGGCTGAGCCCTCTGGATGCCCAGTGCCCTCTGGATGCCGGGTCAGTCGGTTGTGGGAGCAGGGCCTGGCAGGTGCCTAAGCACAGCTGCCCCTTGCCAAAGCAAAGAGGGCCCTGGGGGTCTCCTGTGGATTGCCCTGGACCCCCACAGTGACCTGTGAAGTAGGTGTCATCGTCCCTACTGGGGAGACAGACAGTAGGCCTTGGAGAGGTCAGGGTCAAGATCACAGAACTAACAGTTCAAGGTCACAGAGCAATGTCTGGCCGCGGAACCTGGGCTGTCAGGGAGGTGCTGCGGGGGCCTTTCCCTTCATTCCTCGGGACTTTAGGCATTTTGTGGTTTTGTTGTTTCAAATGCAAGTTCCTCTGAGGGGGGAGTACCCCTGAGAGACCCTGAGGCACTGTCATGAGCTCAACTCTGCACATGCTCAGTAGCGCGGGCTCAGAGACCCACACCCAGGGCGCAGGTGGGAAAACGCCTGGAGAGGGAAGGAGAGCGGCAGAGGCAGGACTCCTCTGTGACCCAGGCGTGGTCCCCGGGAGCCACAGATGACAGAGCTGCCCATCTGCAGCTAGCACACTCCCCAGCTGCACAGAGGCACCGTGGTCACCTGTGTCCTTGGCCACAGGCCCTCCCTGAGCCCCCAGGCTTCATTATGGCTCTCCCGACCCCTGACTGCCCTGGCACTTGTCATGTGACCCTGAAGGGAGCTGCGACTGTTTCACCCACGTAGTTGAAAAGAAAGCTGAGGGTCAGAGAGGCAGCTCAACTGCCCCAGGTGGCTAGGCTGGCAGGCCGCAGGGCCAGATTAGACCCAGGCCCCAGCCTCCTGCATTACGGGGCATTTGCCTGGGTCTGAGCGTTTGCACTGGAGTTTAACCAAGGGCAGAGCCAGCTGGGGTCCTTAGTAGACACTACTGGAAAAGGTCACGGACGTCCCCTGCAGCCACACAGGGCCCGGGAGGCTCCCCGAATGCTGCTGCTTTCCGTGCCAGTGGCTCTGGTGCCTGGAAGTGCAGAGGTGAAGTAGCTCTCCCAGGTCACCCAGCCTTGAGCTGCAGGGTGGGCACAGAGCCTGAGTATGTGACCATGCAGTCCCCAACACCTCCCACAGGCCACCACCAGTCAGCCCAGGTCTCGCAGGCCCACTGCCCCTGGGCTTAGAAGGGGAGATACTCCATGGAACAGGGTGGTGGGGACAGGGTGGTGGCTCTGATCTTGGCCCCCACTCTTACCTCCACTAGGCATTCGACTACCTGCTAGGCCCTGTCCCCCCGCCAGCTGGGCCAGATGCCCCAGACCTGAGCAGCTCAGCAGGCCCTGACCCTGGAGCCAGCAGCCGGTGCCCATGGCAACCACAGCCAGGCAACCGGCCGTGCAAGATGGAGGGAAGGAGGGAGAGGGAGGCGGGAAGGACCGAGGTGGGGGTACCTGGGACTGGAGGTGTGGGTTCCTGGTGTCCGGAATCTGTCTTCGCAGACGGAACCGCCCTGCGGAAGCAAAAGCTGCTCAGCTTCCTGGCAGGGCAGCCCGGGTGACGCGAAGTCCCGGACCTGCAACAGTGGCTGGGCCCCTGGGAGAGGCTCAAGAGGGAGACTTGGGGGAGGCCCAGAGCCTCAGAGCCACTGTCCAGCTCCAGCCTCCTGCCCCAGGAGGCTTTCAGGGACATTCCCCCCTCCCGCCCTCTAGCTCTTGTTCTGGGGCCGGGGTGTGGGTGGCGGGGGGATTATGGGTGTTAATGTCCCACACCTATTTTAAAATCGCTCTATGATGAGCACACAATCAACTGCACATTTAAAGCCTCCGGCTCATCAAGTCCCAGCAGGCGCACACTCTCGTGAAACTGTCACCATAGTCCAGGTGATAAACGGCCATCTCACGCAGAGCCCTCCCTTTTGGGGCTATCCCCATTTTAGAGACAAGGAAACTGAACTCGGGTTCAGGAACTTGCCCAGGGCTCGCCTGGCTGGTAAGGGCGGAGCCAGGACGGAAACACGTCAGCTGGGCTCCGGGCAAGGCTGCCCCCTCTGGGAGGGAAACGTCAGGCCAGGTGTGGTTGGGAGCCCGGGGGCTGACATCTGGGAGGCCAGGGTGGGCTAGAGCCAGGGAGAACGGAGGCTGGCTCCAGATTCACCCAGCTTTCGGAGACATCTCTACTCTGCCCCTTCCCAAAGGTACCTGGAGCCCAGCCAGGACCTGGGAGCAGGAGAGGGCAGCCCCAGAGACAGACCACCCCAGGCACTGTCCCTGCTCTGCCTTGTGGGTCCGGTGTGCTTCTCCTGCCATCAGAGCATGTGACGTACTGAGTTCCATTGCCCCCCAACCATGAATTCTGTGAGGGCCGGGCCACCCCTCAGGTGCTTGTGGCAAGAGTCAGAAGCCCTGCTGGCTGTGCTCTCTGCAGTTCAGCCTCCCTGCAAAAGAGGAGGGCTGGGGTCCTCTCAGAGACAAGGGTCCCTTAGGCCTGCCTGGCCATGTGGGCACAAGCCTCAGCCTGGGTAGAGCCACGTGAGGGACTGCGTGTGCCTGGGAGCATGTTCCTGACCATGCACATGTGTGGGTACCTGTGAGCACCCAGAATTACATACCTAAGAAGGGACATGTATGCGGGCATACCTCTGTGCACCTGGAGGTGGGTACCTGGGAGTGCATGTGTGTGTTTGGGTTTGTGCAAGGATGTGTTTACTTGTGTGCACACGTGCACGTCTGTGCATGCCATGTTCAGGCCGGCATGCGCTCAGAGACTGGCTGGGCAGGTAGACTGGGAAAGCCATGCAGTAAGACACCTGGTAACACACCCTCCCCGCTCAGCCACCAAGGTCCCAGGCTGTGAGGAGGCTGCAGCCTGAGGCAGAAGCTGAGGCCTGGGTCTGGGGGCGGGGAAGACAGGTTAGAAAGGAACGGTAGATGGAGCCCACAGAGCACATGGGCTCTGCAGGCAGAGCTGAGGCTACGGCCTCCACAACTGGTTCCAGCCACTGAAGCCCTGTCAGCAAGGCTGCTCATCTGCAAAACAGGGCAGCGGTAAGGATTTAGAGATGCTGGAGAGAAGCCTGGGGCTGGGCACCACGCGTCCACTGAGCACTCCATACCACTGCCACAGCTGACCTCAGGCGAGTCCCCCACTCTCTAGGCCTCAGTTTCCCCATCTGCACAGCAACCTAAAGCCCCTGGGGTTCAGACACCCCAGGACACTGCTTCCTTCCTGGGGAGGCACCTTGTAGATCCTCTCTGAAGTCAGGCTCCCCCAGCTCGTGAAGGGCCCAGGGCAGGTTTTTCCAGATCCCAGGCCCTGCCCGAGGCCATCCGCTCCAAGGCCAGTGCAGACAGCCTTTGCCAGCAGAAGCCTGGGGTGGAGGAGTGAGCTCGTGTCAAGCTGCCTGCCAGCCTGGTCTCATTGGCAAGGCAGAGGGCATTCTCTGTGGCCCCAGCCAGAGCCACCTGGCTAGTGCCCAGGGAACACGTGCCAGGCCAGCCTAGGCACTTCCTCAGCACAGAGGAAAACTCACGGGGCTCTAAAATGTCAGAGCTGGAGTGACAAGAGGCTGTGTTCAGTCACATGCACGTCATTTCCAGGCCTAAGGAACAACAGGCCCCGGTCATAGGCTAGTGACGTCAAGCCCAGGCTGACTGCAGACTGCTGGCTTCCTACTGCACTCTGCCTGATGCTGCTCCCTGTCCCCTAGGAGACCTTAGGTCCCTCCCCCACTCCACACAGCAAAGGCTCCGAGGACTCACCCCTGTTCTACCTGTTATTTTTCTGTATGCCCTGCACCCTATAGCTCAGGACTACCACTGCAGCTAACATCCCAGTTCAGCTGAATTTGGTTTGTTAGAATTGTTTAAAAACAACAACAACAACCTGGATTCCACCTGGGCCAGCAGATTATCTCCTACTTTGGGGCTTCTTTGTTCAAGGATTTCCGCTCCTGCAGGGTGTTATCATCCGTGTCAGACAGAGCTGGGCTGCAACTCTGCACACTGACAGGAAGGAGGTGCACTGCCCTCCTACAGGTCCAACCTAAACTTTCACTTGACAGGCTTGGGTTATTTCAGGAAAGTTTTGGGTGAAAATCCCCCAAAGGAGCAGCTAGGAGACTAAGTAGGTACATTGGAGCCGGGTAAGAGATGTTTGAACCCTCTCCTGGGAACACTTGGAGGAAAGAGAACACTGATTCATTCATTCGTTCATTTATTTAGGAATAGCCAAGTGCCTGTGGGTGCCTGGCCTATTCCATGTCTAGGGAAGGGCCTACCCTGCAGGAGGGAGGGAGCCAGGGCCTGGAAGATCAACTTCACTCAAGCAGAAATCAAAGCCACAGACCCTGAATTCCAGTGAGGTGCCTCTTTCCACATGGGTGACCACAGGCAAGCCACTCATTTCAGGGCCCTTGTATTTGGTGCTCAACGAAGGCATCTGGCTGTCCTGGCCAGTCTCCCAGGACCCGGGGTGAAGACGAGATGGGTCATGGGAAAGTGCTGGCTCAGCAGGTGGGTCTGGACCTGGCTCCACCCCAAGTCTCCTGGGGCACCTGATTTCACAAGCCCAGGACAGACATGCAGATGGTGGGGGTGCATGTGAGTACTTACTTAGTAGGGCTGAGACTGCAGAGGGTGGGAGTCTCTTCTGCCCTTACCCTGTGCCTGGCCCTGTACAGGAGCTCAGGGGACAGGATTCACCACCCGCTCACTGGGTCTGCTTGCACAGAGCAGAAGAATTACTTCTCATGTAGTGTGCAGGTGGCTCCTTCAGGGACAACCCACATCCCACCCCAGGCTCCCTGCCCTGGATGGAATGTGGAGGGAGACTGAAGGGGGGTTGGAATGAAGAGGATGCCATTTACTACCCAGTGCCAAAGTTCCTGTCCCTTGTCCCTCTGTGATCATTTCAGACTCTACTGTCTTCTTCCCTTGTCACACCCATACCAGGGGCATAGGGACGGGTCTCCTTCCCAGTTTTGCATCTGCACTCCCAGACACAGTGAGCGATGCAAGGACCCAGGAACTGTCCTCCGCAGTCTCCAGAGCCCTTACCAGCCTCCTGCTGTCTGTGAATGAGTCCCAGCCTGGCCCGAGCAGCTCCAACACACAGACAAACAAGCACTGGAGCTGGGGAATGACCCAAGGCCTGTCTCCCCTCTCCGGTCATTGGCCTGGTGATGTGCCTGGGGTCACTGGCCTGGGATCAAAGCCCAGGACCTCTTGGTCTGTCCTTGGGGAAAGGACAGGTCTGTTCCTGCCCTGACACCTGCAGCAAGGTCTAGCTGCTCAGGAGCAGACAGCTCCATTTCACTGGCCCCCTCAGAATGAGCCCTGGCAGGATGGAAGAGGATTTTCCTTCATTTCACAATGAACCCTGCTTCCCTGGAGGGTGCAGCCAGCCGCCCAGGGGCCAAAGGCAACAACCCAGAGGGCGGACATTTCCTGTGGAGGGGCCCCTCCCATAGAGCCCAGCCCAGGGCCAGCAGGAAATGGGGTTGGGAGGATCCCCCAAGGACAGCAGCGACTGTGCCCTCTGCAGGTAAAGGAACCCAGTCACACCCACGTCCCTGAGCAGGTAGTCAGGGCCCTGTGTCCATCTGCCCAGGGTAAACTGAGGCTCAGGGAAAAGTGAGACGCCCAAGACCCAGAGGGCAGGGCTGCAGCGCTGGGGCTGGAACTCTAGTTTTATGCCAAGAAAAACAGGTGGGGACAGATGGTGAGTCGGAGCGGGATTGGGAGCCCCATACCCTCGGGACTCCCAAAGTCTCCATTTGGGGGCTTCATGGTACAGAGGAAGCCAGATCCAAGAGGGAAAAATCCAGAAAGAACCTCGGCTAGCACAGGGGACACATCATCTGTCCTACCTCCCAGATCCGAGACTTGTGTCCCCAACTGGCGCCCCAGACCCCAGGAACCAAAATTTGGGCGCCAGCGTGTGATCAACAGAAACCCCGGTGTGGGCCTCCTTCCCTCGTGCCCGGCCGAAGCCCCGGGTGCGAGGCGTTTCGGGAGTCTGCGCGCTCGGACAGGGATCGGGGAGGGGGTGACCTAGAGCAGAGAGCGGGAAGCGGAGGGGCCGGGGGCTACTCACCGGGATCCAGGCGGCGGTGGCAGGCGGCGGAGCAGGGCCGGGAGAGGCGCGCATCCCGGGTTATAAGCACGGGGCCGGGGGCAGGGCTGGGGACCTGGGACACGTGGGGGCACGCGCGCGAGAGGCCCCGCCCCCAGGCCGGGCCCCCACCGGGAGCCTCTAAGAATTTGAGGCCACTGGCGGGTGGGCGGGTCCCGGCCTCTTCCTCCTGCTTGCCCCGCCCCTTTCCTCCCCGCCGCCCGCCCTCCGCCCCGGGCCCCGCGCCAGCGCAGCCTCCCGGGGGCGCACGGGCGTGGGCGCGCGCGGCGCGGGTCTCCGGCCCGGTTTGCGAGCTGGTGGCGCCTACGAAGGCGGCGGTGGCTGGAACCTGCGTAACCGGCAGGGTGATCGCGGCCTTCTTGCTGGAGACTCGCCGCCTGGCACTTGGGGAGCGTTCAGAGTGCCTGGAGGCGAGAGCTGGAATAAAGGTTGCTTAAGCACAGAACTTGGAGCTGTCTTGACCCGGTGCCGCCGGTGCCGCCGGGCCTCAGGCGCCTTCTGCGGCCCTGAAAGCACCTCCCTTCCCCCCACACTGGCCCCTGAGCCCGAGTCCAGGTGCAGAGGAGAGAACAGGGTGGAACTGGCCCTGGATGGCTTGGGTTGCATCCCTCAGCCCAGGATGACTGCTTCTGGCTGTCTCCCCAGAGCCTGGCGCCTGGCCAAATTCCCCCGGGGCACCCAGTAAATGGTGAATAAAAGACCTGCTGACCACTGACCCATTGGACAGCGGGGAAGGTTGGGGTCACAGAGGTGAATCCTTGGCCTTGTAAATGACCTGGAGTTGTGATGGGCATGGTCTGCAGCTCCCAGCGGCAAGCACTGGGCCACACCCCAGGAAAACACCAGGTCCCAGGGGCCTGGCCAAGGCCATTGCTCGCAGCTGGGACTGGCCCCAAGTGGAGAAGTACCTGAAATCAAGTAGCTCTGACTCCTGGGCAAGTGGGAGCCCTGCACCTCACCGCCTACCACCCTGAGTCGCCACCAGGCTCTTGGTGGGGCTGTTGGTCCTGCCAGTCAGTGCCTGTCCCCTCTGCCCACTGCTGCGTCACTCCAGCCCTGTCAGGAGCAGTAACTGAGAGTCCTTCTAGGAGGGAAGGGTCTCCAACCAACTCAAACAAAACCACAGCTTCAGGACCCTCGTGAATGCCCTAGCCTTGGGGTATCCAAACCCAGGTCGTGGCCCATGATGACTAGGGGGCCTAGTGAGCCATATGAGACTGGGCGCCCTGGGGTGGCTTGAGAACCCTCCTGTCAGGAAAGTGTGACAGCTGCCCCTGGACCTCACCAAACCCTGGGCCTTCCACACCAGCAGAAAGCACGCGAGGAAAGAACGCACCAGCAGTGGCCGCAGCCCCGTGGCCTCACAACAGCCATTTCCAACTGCAGCCTGTTTCCCCCTCACAGCCTGCCAGGGGAGGGTGAGGTCCCATCTTCAAGGATACCCCCAAATCTATTACCCCATGATACAGACAGGAACCCGAAACACAGCGAGGATGTGTGTTTCCTGAGGCCACACAGCAAGTCAGTGGCATAGCAGAACTAGAAGCCAGTCCCTGAAGCCCTGGCCCAAACCCTCCTCTTTAGCTCAGGTTTGAGCTGAACTGATGGAGGAGTTGAGGTCCCAGTCCCATGGCCACAGGGACCTTGTACTCTCTGGTACAGAAATGGCTCTCGTCCAGTGGATGGTCCCTTCCTGATACACAGGCACTGGTGACATGAGGGGCAGTAGGATTATTCTCTTCTGAGAACACAGGAGCCCAAACTGCCACCAGAGGCCTTATACACAGAGTAGACAGTTTCCCAGAGGCAGAGGTCTAGTTCAGGTAGACTGGCCAGCTCCTGGATGAGCACCCCGCCATCTGCTAGGTGGACATTTAACCCTACCCCAGATCTCATCCTACAGAGAAGTTCCTGGGTTTGGGGTGGGGTATGGTCAAAGGGGATCCCCCACTGGACCTGAGCCACCATAGCTTTTTTTTTTTTTTTTTTGTGGTACCAGGGATTGAGCTCAGGGGCACTTGGTCACTGAGCCACATCCCAGCCCTATTTTGTATTTTATTTAGAGATAGGGTCTCACTGAGTTGCTTAGTGCTTTGCCATTGCTGAGGCTGGCTTTGAGCCATGATCCTCCTGTCTCAGCCTCCCCAGCCACTGGGATTACAGGTGTGTGCCACCGTGCCCAGCCCCCCACCATAACCTTTGACTTTCATCTTACCCCCTTCCCACACCTAGGTCAGAGCTCCTCAAGGTTATACCTTCTAGCCAAGTGATCTTGGGTAATATCTCTAAAAACAGCAGGACCTAGGCATGGATGGGTAGAGAAACTGAGGTACTGGGACCTGAATATCCAAATCTACTAAGTATATCCAGGCTGCCCCCTTTCTCTCCACCTCCATCTCTTCCACAGTGGTCTGCCATCTTCTATTACTCAGACCATTAGAAGGTCTTACTCAAATCTCCTGGCTGGTTTCCCTGCTTACCCCAAGGCCCTCCAAACTTTACTCCACCAAATAGCTAGAGAGTTCTTAAAAACTCAAATCAGAACAGGTTATATGTATCCTTAAAACTCTTTGATGATTCATCTTTTTCCCCATATCAATTTCGGGTTGTTCTGGAGTTGACTGAGGATTTTCCCCATTGAATTAAGTGGCTACTTGTGTTGAAAATTAATTGGGTCTGCTTCTGTACTCCTTGATTCTGTACCATTGATTTACTTACCTACCTTTATGTCAATACCATGTCATCTTGCTTAATGTATGATTATAGTAAGTCTTGAAGGACATCTCCTCCAATTTTGACCTGTTGTTTACCTGTTTTGACCATTCTGTGTCCTTTGCACTTCTATATTAATAGTAGAAACAGCTTGTCAGCTTATATAAAAAGCCTGTAGGGGGCTGGGGCTGTAGCTCAGTGGCAGAGCGCTTGCCTAGCATGTGTGAGGCACTGGGTTCAAGTCTCAGCACCACATGAAAATAAATAAACAAAGGTATTGTGTCCATCTACAATAAATAAATAAATAAATAAATGCCTGTGAGGACTTTGAAAATTTCATTACATCTATAGATCATCTTGGGAGAAAGTAGGCAAATTAACAACATTGAGTTTTCGATCCATGAACATGGTATATCTGTATTTATTTATAACTTATTACATTTCTTCAGCATTAAGAAATCCAAAACTGTTTATTAAAAATAAGCATTTTTATATGCATGCACAATTGTGTTGCTCATGAAAATCCGTCCAACCTGTAGGGCTACATCTTGAGATAGCCTTTATTTGTGGAGAGTTCAGTTTAGTTTAACTTAGTTTTTAGTGAGTTTAGTTTTAGTTTTAGAGGTAATTCTCTAATACAGTGATGGAGTTCATACACTCGAGTGGTAGAAACCTGGTCCTTTGATGTGGAATCCCAGGTAAGACTCTTTTGAACATGTAAATCAGCAGAACTCCTCAGGTTGCTTCAGTTGACGAGGTTCCAAATAGATCAGGGTGGAGTGGACATCCTCCACGTGGGAAACAACATGTAACTCTCCTGGGAAAGGCCTGGGGTCTCTGATAGTGGCATGAACAATCCCACCTCTCGTGTTAGAGGAGAGAGGGTTTTTGTGGTTGCAGGTATGGTTGACCCAGCACCCAACTCTGGAATGAATATTTTGTTGGACAACTTGCCAGGTGGAGGCCTGTTCTCAGGCAAAGGTCCAAGTCTTCCATTCAAAGAAGAAAAGGGCCTGGCATGTTGGGGCATCTTTGATGGGTGGTATAAAAGACCTCAGTTTAAATGGAGATTCTAAAAGACCCATGTTAGCTCAGTTGTCTGAACAATGTTTTATGGTTTTCAGTTACAGGTCTTACTTACCTTTCATCAAATTTACTTCTGAGTATTTTAACTTTTTGATGATATTGCAAATAATATTTTAATTTTCTAATTGTTTGTTGTTAGAATATACAATTATTTTTTGTATATTGGCCTTGAATTTTGCAACCTTGCTAAATTCACTTATCAATTATAGTTTTTTATAAATAACTTAGAATTTTCTATGTAGATAATAATGTGGTTTTACTTTTTCCTTTATTAGCTTTGTGCCTTTTTTTCTTGCCTTCTTGTTGAATAGAATGAGAGTAGCTATCCTTGTTCATGATCTAGAGAAAAACATTCATTCAGTCTTTCATGGTTGAGTACATTGCTAGTTGTAGTTCTTTCATAGATTTTTTTTTATTCTAATTTTTTGGGAAGTTTTATCATGAGTAGTGCTGAATTTTGTCACTTTTTCTATATTTATTGAAATGGTTTTGCAATTTTCTCTTTTATTTTGTAAATGTGATGAATTACATTGGTTTTCAGGTATTGAACCAATCTTGCATACCTAGAATAATTATATCTCAATAAAGTTGATTTTATTTTAATTTTTGTGCTACTAGGGATTGAACTCAGGGGTGCCTTACCACTGAGGTACTTCTCTAGCCCTTTTTAAAAAAATACTTTTTAAATTGTCAATGAACCTTTATTTTATTTATTAATTTATTTATATGTGGTGCTGAGACTTGAATCTGGTGCCTCACACATGCTAGGTAAGTGCTCTACCACTGAGCCACAGCCCCAGCCCCTTTTTATTTTTTATTTTGAATCAGAGTCTTGCTAATTTTCCAAGATTGGCATCAAACTTGTGATTTTCCTGCCTCAGCCTCCCTTGGGGCTAAAATTATGGGTGTATGCCACCATGCCCAGCTGGATTTTTAAAATTTTAAGGAAAAAAGGAGGGGAGGGGCTTTCAGCTAAAAGAGATATAAACAATCACCATGGATAGATTTCATTTGGATCCTATATTTTTTAAGAGCAAAAGAAATATCTTTCTGAGTAATTGTAAGTGTGAATACTGATGGGATATTTGATGACATCAAGGAATTACTATGGATTTAATTTTTTTTATTTTTATTTATTTATTTTTTTTATTTTTGGGACTAGGGTTTTGGCTCAATGACAGAGAGCTTGCCTCACATGTGTGAGGCCCTGGGTTCGATTTTCAGCACCACATATAAAGAAATACAACAAAGGTCCATCAGCAACTAATAAAATATTTAAAAATTTTAAATTTGTTTTAATTAGTTATACATGACAGTAGACAATATTTATACACTTTGATATATCATACCTAGATAGGGTATAATTCTCATTTTTCTGATTGTACATGTTAGAAACACATTGGTCATGCAGTCATATATGTATATAAGGTAATACGGTCGGTCTCATTCTACTCTATCCCCTCCCCACTGCTTTCACTCCCCTCTACCTAATCTAAGGTAACTCTATTCTTCCCTAGTGCCCCCACCCCTTATCGTGAATTGGCACCCACATATTAAAGAAAACGTTCAGCCTTGGTTGTTCGGATTGACTCATTTCACTTAGCATGATATTCTCCAACTCCATCCATTTACCGGCACATGCCATAATTTCATTCTTCTTGAAAGCTGAGTAATAGTCCATTGAACATATATACCACATGTTCTTTATCCATTCATCTCTTGAAGGACTGCACCTCATAGACCCTGCAACTATTGATTGTTTTAGATGTAATACTAATGATATTGTAGTTTTTTTTCAATCGTAAAGCTTTAGAGACAGGCACTGAAATATTAACGAATGAAATGATTATTTGAAAAAAAAAAAAAAAAGACTTTGATGGTCCCCATCACTCTTAGGATCAAAACCAGAGGCTTGAACCTCCGCTCCTGGGTCCTCACCAGCCGTGGTGGCTTGCTTGTGGTTGCTGCCATGTCAGGCTCTTTCCTTCTGAATGGTCTTGGCATGTGCTGTTCCTTAGAGATGCCTCTCTGATCCCTTCCCCCTCCTTGCCAGGCCAGTCCTTGTCATTTGTTGTCCTGCTGGCACATGGCAGAGGCCTGACATCTCCAGCAACAGGAGGGAACCGAGGCTCCGGCCTGTCTCCCACCCCCACTTCTGCTGTCTTGGCCCAGACCACTATCACTCCACCTGTGCCCTGTGGACACCCCTCACCTGACTTCTGCCTGTGCCTGGCTCACCCTCCAAGGCCTGCTGCACACTGCACCCAGGGTGGCTTTTCCCAGGCTGGACTTGTAACCGTGGTCCACTTTATGCCTTGAATACAGCCCTTGCTGCTCTGCCACTGCCACTTACTTTTTAAATGGACATGTTTCTGTCTCTTCCTCTCCCCCTTCTCCCCCTAATCTCTCCCCATCTCTCCTAATCTCAGGGGAAACAGGATGACCTTTCTTCCTCCCATCCTAGGCAGAGTTATCTGTCCTTGAGCACACACCCACCAGAGGAATGAAGTCATGCAGACTTTGGGGGTGGCAGAAGGTCTCAGAAGTGACCATCTCCCAAATCAACAATGAGTTACAACTCCAACAGAGAATGTCATCTCTTGAAAAGCCCCCTGTTCCTGCTGAGTGCAGAATCACAGCCTCTGGGACAGCCTGTGCTTCTCCTTTGCTAGGGAAGCAATAAACCTTCCTTTTCCCTTTTCTCAAAAATTGTGTGCTGTTCTTATTATTGGATTGGAATTGGGGACAAGGACCAAGCTTTTGGCAACAGGCTCTGACTCCTATGACCACTTGTTTGAGCTGCCAAGGGCAAGCTGAATGGATGGCATAGAACTGAGTCCCCAGCAAGCTGCACACCTGCTTGCAGCCTGTGCACGTGACCACAGAGAGGCCTCTTTCCTGTCTTCTGCCTCTGTCCCCCGCCACCCCAGGGCTCTGCACGGAGGGGCCTGTGTAGAGACTTGAAGATGTCACCCTGCAGTCATCTCTAGGTTGGACCAGAAGTCACTTCATGAATGCCCACACCTGGGCAATGGCCCCAGAAACAGAGAATGACCTCCAGGCTGGACCTCAGGTTCCAGTCCCCACCAGGAGGAACACAGAGTCCAGTCGTGGGATTCTTGGAAGAGCCGCAGCGGGAGTTTAATGAGTGACCCGTGGTTGTTTTCCAAATCCCTGATGGTGCCTCTGCTATCAGGCGGCACCAGGGGGCCGGGCGCCTGGACAGGGCCTTGGCCAATGACAGTTCACACTGGAAAAACAGATGTGGAAAACACCCCGTCTGGCTCTGGCTGCTGCTCCCCAGGCGGGCGGCGCTCCCACCAGGTGACCATCCCCGAGGGTGGGTGGGGGGCTGGGAGGTGGAGGCGGCCTGGGTCTGGGCCTGGGTTCCACCTGGTCTGCCACAGGCTTGCTGCATGGTACTGGGCAAGTCCCCCCTTTCACCAGCCTGTTGCACAGCCTCAGACGGAAGGGGGGGACACGGGGTGAAGGAGGGCCTGGCTGACGGCACTGGCGTTTCCAATCGGCAGGAGCGTCCTCTCCTCCTGCCCAGGTTCTCCGGCTCCTCCTTCCCCTCCTTCCCTGGAGACTTGAGGCAGGGAAGTCAAAAGGTCAGAGCCTGCACTCAGATGGCCTGGCTGAGGCTGTGTGAGCTCAGACAGGTGGCCACCTCCTCTGAGTCCCCATTCCCTCATCTGTGAAATGGGGACCCTGTGTCTTGCTTTTGGGGTCTTGGAAGGGTAAGATGAACTCAAGCTTATAAGACACAGAGCAGGGACTTAACAAACATTACAATCAGCAAGGGCCTGGGTGACCCTGGGGATCAGCCAGCATGAGAGCTGTCGGCCCTGGCTTCTCTTGGGCTCAAACTTCCTGGCTCCATGAAATAACAGCCCAGCAGGCAGCAGGGCTGGGGGAGGCCCAGCAGCCCCCCAGGGCTGCACAAAGAGGGGCCCAAGGGAGGTCCTCACAGCCGGCTCCAGACAAAGAGGGTTGGGGGCCTGGGAACCCCTCCCCCTCCCCCTCCCCGCCTCTGCTCCACCCAGCCCGGAATCCCAGCAGGGTCAGAGACAGCGGTACAGCTTGGGGCAAACTAAGAACAACTTTTGGTGCTGGGGTTGTGACTCAGTGGTAAGAGCACTTGCCTAGCATGTGTGAGGCACTGGGTTCAATCCTCAGCACCACATACAAATCAATAAAGGTCCATCAACAACTAAAAAATATTAAAAAAAAAAAATAAAAGAACAACTTTCATGTTGTAAGTGCAAAAAATCAAAATCAGATTAAAATAATAGTAGTAATAATAATAATGAATACGAATAAAAAATAAAAGAAAACTTCACGACACGTGAAAATACTTGAACCGTGAGCATTCATTCCAAGAAAGTTCTACGGATGGACGGACGTCACCCACTGTGTGTGTGGCTGCTTTTGTGCCCCAAAGTACAGGCCAGCCGTGGCCAGAGATGGATATCCCGAAAGGCCCAACGGGTTGACCACCTGGCTTAAGGGAAACCAGCTTTGAAAGTAGAAGCGCCCCGGGGAGGACCCTGCAGGGGCTCCAAGGCAGGAGTCTGGGGTCCCAGTCTGACCATTAACCAGTCACCTTTCCTCAAGTGACCTGGGGCTCGTCCCCTCCCGGAGCCTCCCCTCCTCCAGCTGTAAAGTAGAAATAGCCGGCTTTCCTGTCACCAGAGAGGTGATCAGAGGTGGCTGTGTCATGCTGAGGTGGGGGGAGACACACCTCTCCAAAACCTCGGCAAGAGACAGTGGGAAGTCACCTAGGCAGGGGCTGCGCCCAGCCCAGGAGGAAGAGCAAGGACAGGGGAGGGGGGGGAGCAGCAGCCCTGGGTCTTCCCTGACTCAGACCCTGCCCCAGCGCGTGGGAGACCCGCTGGATCCTTTGCTCCCGCCTTGCCAGCCGCCTTTCTGACCCATCTCTCCCTGCCCCTGCCCTCCTTGCTCCACAGCTGCCCCACTCACGCAGGGCCCTGCACCCGCTGTTCCCTCTGTCCAGAACGTCCTGTGTGCAGGGTTCCCTCCTTCACCGTCATCAAGTCTCTCCGCAAATGCCACCTGTCGTGGTGTAAACTAATCAATAAAAGCAGTCAGAGTGTAAGTTGTAGGTTATAGATCAGTAAAAAAAATAGAGATGTAAAGTTTTGATAAGTGAATTAAGACAATGATAAAGCACGAACTGTCACAGGCAGGCCGGGGACTCCATTTTGCTGCCTTCTGTAAAAACTGTCACAGGAGCTGTTTCTGAGAAACAGAAACGAAAGCTGTCTTCTTATAAAAATTGTTTTCCTGCACTCTGTACCCCCAGAGTGCGCCATGCCCTGGGTTTGAGTACATTCATGGGTCTACATGACTTTGAAATAGATGATGGCCTGCTCAGCTGAAACTCGGGATACGGGTGTCTAACACTTGCTGGGACCTGGTTTACTAAGTTGTAAGCTAACTGCTTTATTAGCCTCTGTCACTCGCTTGCTTGCCTGACACTGAGAAAGCCCCTGAGTTATGGCTTTCATCCTAAATTCCCAAGACACAGGCCAGGAAACTGCTGTTCTCCCACAGAGAGTCTCTACGGGTGGGGGACAGTTCCTGGCCAGGTAAATAAAGCTTGCTTTTGTTTGAATTTGGGCTTGGAGTGTTTTCTGAGGAGGCTCCCCATGACACCACCGGCCCATCGAAAACTGCCCCCTAACATCTACCCACCCTCCCAACTTTGCTTTCCTCCCTGGGACCCCCCTCCCCAGGTCAGGGGTACACTCACTCTTCATGTCTTCCTTTGCCACCAGAACATGAAGTCAGGGTGCTAGGATCTGATGCCACTGCCAGGAGCCAATGAATCTTGTGAATGACTGAATGAATTTAATCCGTTCATTATAATAATTTTAATAATTAAATAATGATCTCATTTATCTGTGGAATTTGTTTGTTTGTTTTTTTTTGGTTCAACCACTGAGCCCCATCCCCAGACCTATTTTTTGTATTTTATTTAGAGACAGGGTCTCACTAAGTTGCTTAGGGCCTTGCTTTTGCTGAGGCTGGCTTTGAACTTTCAATCCTCCTGCCTCAGCCTCCGGAGCCGGGATTACAGGCATGTGCCACTGCACCTGGCAAGCTTTTTTTTTTTTTTTTTTGACAAATTAAATAGAAATGGAGAACAAATGGCTCAGGGGCGGGGGTGGGGAGGAATCAGGGAGATGTAAGTCAAAGGCTTACACAGGCTGCCAGTGTTCTGGATGAGGCCAGAAAGCTACCAGGTGAAGGCTGGAGTTAGGAAGAGTATTAAGAGTTTCTGTTAATAGAGTAGATGTGAGGTGCTCTAGCCACCCAAGGAAAAAGAGCATGTAAGATAAATATGTTAATTTGCTTGACTCTTTCAATCTGTCTCAGGTCCACCATCCTTGTTCTCCTGAACTGCCTGGGGCTGCTAAAATCTTACACAGCTGCGTGACAATCCAGCTGGGATTGTGTCTGTACTGAAGATGTACAGGTTATCTTCTTCTTTCCCCCCTGCCATTATTCCCTAAACAATACAGTGTAGCAGCTATTTGCAAATCATTGGCTTGTCTTAGGTGATCCGGAGAGGATCCAAAGCATATAGGAAGATGTGCATAATTATATGTGAATATTTTGCGGTGGATTTCGGAATCCACCAGGGTCTTGGAACAAACCCCCTGAGGATATTGGGAGACAAATTATATTTTTAAAAATCACGTTGTAAATGCAATTTTGCTATTTAAATAATTTTTAAAATAATTTTCTTTTGCTACTATGTGTTGTCATTAATTCTTCTCCCAGCCCTAGGGAAAGGGGAGTCTTACTGCACTATTCATATCTCCTAAGAAATGAGGCCAGAGAGGGGGCAGAGGCCACGCTTCTGCAAGGCGCTGGGTCCCCGGGACTCCTACTCCAGTGCTCCACCAAAACGGAAAGGACCAGAGCCCCTCCACCAAAGTAAAATAACTGGACAAAGAAACCAGGTGGGTTAGAAACACTTGCTTTCATATTACACACACTGGGTTCAGGATGACAGTGTGGGGTGTGGATGGGGACAGGCCCCTCCCGGTGTCCCGGGAGGCTTCACGCCCCCTCCCCCGCCCCAGCCTGTGGCTGTGCTACCTAAGGGCAGCTCGCTGTCCAGGGGTCAAGGCTGTTTGCAGGGCCGTGTTTACCGAAAGTTCCGCTGACGCACGGGGCGGGAGAAGAGGACGTTCCACTTGCCACAGCAGGTGTCACGGACCGGGGCCACCCTGTCCCTCCCGCAGCTTGGCCGGGGTGGTGGGGTGGCCCGGCTCCTCCCCATTGGGGGTCACACCAGCCACCGAGCTGGAGCCGATGACCTTCTCCCCTTCAGTAGGGATAGGGCGACACAGCGATGAGCAGGACGAACACGCTCTGGTGGCGCGGCGCTGCGGCGCGCACGGTGAGCCGGTAGAGGCCCGCGCGGGTGAGCGCGCGGCGGGTGTAGACGGCGCCGTGTCCCGAGCGCAGCGCGCGCAGCGCAAACGGGCTGCGCGGGTCGGGCTCCAGCACGCTGAGCTCCGTGCGGTTGGCGGGGACGCCGGCCTCGGAGAAGGCGGCCAGGCGCGCCACGTCGTGGTGGGCGCGCACGCCCAGGGGCAGCGGCAGCAGCCGGTACTGCAACGTGGAGGGGCCGCCGGCGCTGCAGTCCAGCGAGCAGCGGCGGAAGCAAGTCCTGCGGGCCGCACAGACAGACAGACTGACTCCAGGCTGCCCTCCGAGCGGCCGAACTTCACCCCCAGCCCCCGTTGCTCTGCCCAAGCTGCCCGTCTCCCCGCGCCTCAAATACCTTCCCTAGAAGTGTCCCTGTTAGCCCATTTTAGAGACCATCAAACGGAGGCCCAAAGGGGCCAGAGCCATGCCCTTCGGGGACCAAGGAGGAGGAGTCCTTCGGGGACCAAGCCCCAGGCAGCGCTGCCCGAAGGAGGCAGCGACAAAACTCTGCTGTGCTCTGTGGGAGCGGAAGTGCCCTGAGCTGAGTCACACCTGGGTTTGCAGCTCAGAGACACCGGGTCCCACCTTGCTGGACATCCACTTCCCGACCAGCCTCCACTTCCACATTTGTAAGGCCCAGGGCAAGTCACCCACCCCAGGAAACCTTTCTGGTTGCAGCAGCTCCTGACCCCAAGGTCCTCATGTCTCTGTGCCACTTCATGAGTGTCTGTGGCCCCGGAGTGGTGAGGGAAGTGTGGTGTGTTCAGTGTCTGCCACCCGGGGTCTGGGGTGTGCCTCTGGCTCATTGTGCATTTGGGGGCCTGGAGCTTGTGTTTGGCGAGTTCCTCTTCCCACCTCCGGCCTCTCTGCCCTGAGCTCCCTGCAAGTGGGCCTGCCACGTGAGGAGCGCAGGGAATGCAGCATCAAGGCGAGCTGCGCCCTGGCTGGCTGTGCCCGTGGGCGCACCGTCTGCCCAGGGTTCTGACAGGGTAGCTTCCACTGGCCCTGGGCGACTTTCCTGGGTGGCGTGGTCCAGCCACACAGGAGCCCATGTGGAAGCTGCTCAGATCCTGGCAGATGACGTGCCCTGTCCCTTCCACCCCAGACAACCCAGCTCTTACCCGGGGCTGGGGCCCTGCCGGTAGGTGGCGGGACAGGGCGTGTCCACACACTGGTAGCTGCCTCGGGTGTTGAAGCACATCTGGCCAGGCCCACACTCGATGCCGCCTTCCTCACACTCGTTGATGTCTGGGTGGGGAGGTGAAGTGGGGGATGGAAAGATGGAGTGAGAGAAGGGCGGAAGGCCAGAACAGAGAAGGCGGGAAGCGGGACCAGCCGGGAGGGCACCCCTTGCCTGTCCATAACAGCCCAGCCCAGAGCCTAGCACCTCCCATGTCCCCAGGGACCGGACTTCCCAGTGCATGATGGGGCCATGGAGAGTCTGGGGGAGAGAGGCTGTGCTGGCGTCACCCTCCACCCAGGGCACCGGAGACCACCCCAACCCTTGTCTCCCTCAGTGGATGCCCCACCCTTCCAGAGGACATTCACTGTCCTTGTGTGGAGGGGGACAGGGCAGGCAGGTTTCCCACCCTCTGGGGTGGGGGAAACAGCAGGACCCACTCCTGCTTGGGTGCATCAGGGTGACTTGGGAGTAGAGGACGGCCGCCCATGGCCGCTGTGTCTCAGCTCTTCAGGTTTCACCCCAGCTATCTAAGGGGTGCTGTGTGAGCCCCAGTTCACCAGGGGGTAGAGGCTCAGAGAGGTAAAGAGAGTTGCCCAGGGACACACAGCAGAGCTGAGATTGGCCCTATAGGCTTCAGATCCTGCCCGCGTGGTCTCTTGAGGCTCTTGGGTGAAGTGGCGGTTGCACCTGGCTGTGGGGGCCTGGCGTGTTCCCCTGGAGCTCGCCTCCCCGCCCCATCTCACAGGGCTGGAGAGGATGGGGGTACAGCCACCCTGCTCACCCTGACAGTTCTTGCCGCTGGGGAGGAGGCGGTAGCCCGCGGGGCAGAGGCAGCGGTAACTGCCCTGGGTGTTGCGGCAGGCGTGCTGACACAGGGTCCTCACCCGACACTCGTCCAGGTCTGGTCAGGCAGGTGGTGGGATGGGGCGGGCGGGGACGGGGACAGGGGGAGCTGAGTCAGAGGCCAGGTCACCACACCTGCCTGCCGGCTCTGGGCAGGTCAGGAGAGTTCCTGCCCGAGGCGCCCACTCCCCACTCTGCCCCAGCCGGCTTTAGGGACTGGAGAAATCTCTGATTGTTGGTAGTAGGGACCTCGCCCTGTCCCCACCAAGGCAGGGGTGTCACCCCCACTACCAACCCTGTGTCCAGGCTGGGTGCCCCAGGAGGCTGCCTCTGCCTTGCCCCTCTCTGCTGCCCAGTGCCAGCCCCAGGGTCCAGGGGTGACCCTTGCCCACCTCTGTGCCCACGGTCCAGAACTCCCAGACCCCTTGGGGCCTTCACGTCTGCCTGGAGCATTCCCCCTTCACTCCTGGGACCTCGTCCCTGGCTGCTCTGCCCTGGCACCAGCAGGCTTCTCTAGCTGGCCTCCCGAGGACACAGCCTAGGAGGCCCCTCGCCCAGCAGCCCTGCCTGAGACACCTGTGCCTGGCCCCAGAAGCAGCCCTCTGTCCGCTGCCTGCCTGCCCGCCTGCTCACAGTGAGTCCTGGGTTTCCACACAGGGTGGTGCCCCACGACCAGCCCAGGAGCCCAGGGCAACAGGGGCGTGTCCTTGTGGGGCACTTGGGGCCCAGCCTCACCCGTGCAGACGCCGTTCTGCCTGATGAAGCCAGGCGGGCACCAGGCCCGGTCCACGCTGCTCAGGGCTCCCGGCCCCGGGTGGAGGGAGGCCCAGGTATGGAAGGGGCGGCCAGGGACGGACACCTGGGGCCGCAGCCAGGGCGCAGAGGGGCCCGGGTGGCTGATGGTGGTCACATTGTGTGCACTCTGCTCCAGTAGGGTGCAGCCCTTGCCATTGCGGAGGAGGGTGTGGCCCGGCGGGCACAGGCAGCGAAAGCTGCCCTGGAGGTTGTGGCACTGGTAGGGGCAGGGCCTGGGCAGCCGCAGACACTCGTTGACATCTGCAGATGGAGGTCAGGCAGAGGCTGCATGCTCCGAGTTCAAGGCCAAGAGGGCAGCTCAGGGCTCCTGCCTCCAAGCTGCTCATGCATCACCCTGACTCCAGGGTCCGCAGCCCGGAGCCGCCCCCTCCCCAGCTCTGAGCACCACCCCAGGTCCAGCTTGCCCAGCCCACAGCTCTTGGTGTCTCTCGGGTCCATTCTACCCGCTAAGCCTCTCAGGTCCCCCCTCTGCCAGGGACGCTGGCCTGCAGGGTTGGGTGGGGCCCAGCACGGCCCAGAACTCCCAGCACCACACCACCAACACCCACCGTGCCCAGCAAGGCCCAGAGTGGGTGGGCTTCCTCATACCTAGGCAGGGAAGGCCGGGGCCCTGCGTCCGGTACCCCCGGGGGCAGCTGCAGCGGTGCCCGCCTGGGCTGTTCTCACAGAGCTGGCTGTGGTGACATCCGTCCAGCTGCTCCAGGCATTCGTCCACATCTGGGGCAGGGTGTGGTCGGGAGGGGCTTAGCCCAGAGCCCCTCCCCTAGGATCACATCCCCCCACACCTGGGTCTCCCCAGTTCGCTTCTCCAAAGCCGTGTCAACAGGCTGAATGCCAGCACCTGCCCCACCCCCGCCCCGGGTCCCACGTTGGAAGTCAGCAGGGCTCTGGGTCTGGAGGAAGGAAGGGCCTTAAAAGGTGGGCTTTGGAGGCGGAGCCCTGGCGCTGTGAGCTCTGCCCTGTCCAGTCCCGACGAGCCTCAGTTTCCTCATCTGTAAAGATGGCTGGTCAAGCACGTGAGGAGCTTAGGAGCCTGCTGTGTGGAAGAGCTAAAGGACTGGAGAGGAGGGCGGGAGGCAGCAGCAGGCAGAAGAGCCCCAAACAGCCCAGCTCTCCAGGCCACAGGGCAGAGCCGCCATGTTTGCCTCCACTGGCTGGCTGGTCTCCAACGAGCCAGGGGGACCCGAGTCATGAAACCATAGAATGCTAGAGCAGGAAGGATCCTTGAGGTCACCCCTCAGGGGTAGCACCTAGGTTTGAACCCTAAGGTCAGTTGCCACTTATCCATAGTGGCTGCTGGGGAAGCCGTGTTGGGGATTCAGGGGCTGTCCCTAGCAGGACATGGTCCACGGGGGGATAGGGAGGGGCAGCAGAGGTAGTGTGTTTGCCCTCCCTGCTGGACCCCCTCATCCAACAGGTGAGGGACCCAAGGCCCAGAACGGATGAGACACTTGACAAAGGACACTGAGCTGCCAGGAGCAGGGCTGGGCCGGGACTCAGTCCCGGGACCTCTCACGCTTTCTCCCGGCCTCATGCACTCCTTCCTGGCGCCCTGAAGCCCAGCATCCCAGGGACATGCAGCCCCTCATCAGTGCACCCTGGCAGTCTCTGGGTTCTTGGGGACATTACCAGGCTCCACCCAGTGCCCCCTCACCTTCACAGCTGGCTCCATCAGCAGCCACCCGGAAGCCCGGCCCACAGTCGGGGAGGCAGTGGTAGGACCCGAGCAGGTTCACGCAGCGCTGACCCTCTGGGCAGAGGTAGGCATCCCACGCACACTCGTCCACGTCTGCGGGCAGGCCAGGCAGACAGCTGCAGGAGCACATGCCCGCCCTCCCCGCCCTCCCTGCCGCCAGGGCCCTGGCCCAGCCCACCCACATGGGCTTCCTCCCAGGCCCAAGAGCCCCTGGCATGACGGCCCCCAGCCCTCCTGCCACCTCTTTCCGTCATCCCCACAGATACAGAGTTCTAGTGGCCCTGGCGGGCAGCAGCTGACACAGGGCTGCGCACAGGGCCCTCTGGGGCACCTGGTTGGAGCCTGGCTGAGACCTGGCAGCACCGGGCCCCACTGGTGGGAGTGGAGGGTACAGACTGTGGTCAGCATCGGGACATTCAGGGTCAGACTGTCGCTCTGCAGCTTTGTCAGGTGACGGGTAAACGGGCCACTGGTGTCAGCCCCCTTGGCCACGCCAATGGATCAGAACTGATGTGGGGACAGCGGCCGAGCCTGTGTCTGGGCCATGAGCACGTGGTGGCTGCCTGTGTGCCTCTGGGGGTCCCCATCACCCTGACACCCAAGACCACATGCTGTCCTCAGAGGGACCTGGTGGGGCAGGACGCTGGAGACCTCAGGCTGGCATCAGGCACTCAGGAGCAGGCCATCCCCGGGGTAGGTGCCCCTGGTCAGGGCCCTCCTGCACACCGGGGCCAGGTCTGAGAAGCACCCTCCCCAGGGCCCACTCACCTCTGCAGGTCCTGTCATCCCAGGCCAGGGTGAAGCCTGACGGGCAGGCGCAGGAGAAGCGGCCAGGTGCGTTGAGGCAGGAGTGGGAGCAGGGGCCGTCCAGGCACTCGTCCCTGTCTGGTGGGGAGAGAGCTGCTGGTCTGTGCTCACGGGCCCTCCGGCCAGCTGGCCCAGAGAGATGGTGCATCCCAGGAGAAAAGGCCTGCTCTGGCCATGCCGGGGGGGCGGGGGATGTTGCTCACCCACACAAAACTCTCCCTGGGTGTCCAGCTCAAAGCCCTCGGGGCAGCCAACTTCATCCTCCTCTGTAAGACAAAGGGGATGAACCCTAAGGATATGAGGGTGCCCATTCCCAGCTGCCTGGGCCACGGCCCTGGCTCCCAGGTCCCTCCTGGGGCTGGGAGCCAGGGCCCCCTAGCTGGCGACCAGCCCTGTCCTAAGCCAGACAGCTCCTTCCTTGCCTCGTGTCCAGGCCTGTCCCAGGCTGTGGCTGTGGGACGTGCCCTATCCTGTATGTGTGCCCAGGGGCTGCCTGTGGGGCCGGGCAGTGAGTCAGGAGACCCAGGAGAAACCATCAAAGAAAAGTAGGAAGCAGGAGCTCAGGGCGAAGCCGCTCAGCAGCTCTGTGCAGGGGCGTGCGGGGGTCTGCGGGGCTCCCCAGGGAGGCAGGACGAAGGCAGGGTGGGGTGCTGGGCCTGGAGATGGGTGGAGATCTGGCTGCCTGTGAGAAGGGGCTGGGGAGGGGGTGCAGCCAGCCCCTAGAGCTGCAGCTGGGAGGCGGGCCAAGCCAGGCCCACTGCCCACGGCGCAGATGGGAACAAGGCTGGGGAGACCCAGAGCCAGGCAGGGGTGCAGAGCGGATCTGGGCCGGGTCTGCCTAGCCTCAGCAATGCCCTCTTCCCACAGTCCCTTTTGGGGCCTCTAGTGATAGCACAGGAATCTCTGGCGTCCCTTGGTTGAGACTATAGGGGGTCTCCTGCGGGTCTCGGGGTTCCAACAGTGGCTCCTAGCCCCGCTCACTAGCGGGCCTGTGGGACAGGCACCCTTGGGAGAAGAGGGAGGAGAATGTGGCTTGACGCTTGAATGTCAGCCTGGGGGGCTGGGCCTCCACTCTGGGGGTCTGGCCTGAAGAGCCCTGTCCCTGTTGGTGGGGGAGGGACGGGTCAGGTGGAGCCTTATCTCTGGCAGTGGTCAGAGTGCAGTAGCCAGGTGCCTCTGGCGGGTCTTAGCCGGGGGTGTGGGGGTGGGGGGCCTCACCCGTTTGCAGGGCTGTGGTCAGCTGGAAGTGCAGGGCCTCCGCCTCGGGGTCAAAGGCTGAGCTGATAGCGGAGGCCTGCAGGTGCTGCACCAGCTGGGGCTGGGGCCCCCGCGCTGCGTCGTAGTGGATGGTGTGGTTGCAGCGCAGGAGCGCAGGGAGGCTGTCCTGGAGGAAGCGCTGTGTGGAGCCCACGAAGAGCTGGCCGGGCCCTGTCTGCACATAGTGCTCCTGGAAGTCCTGGAGGGGCAGAGGAGGCCTGGGTCCCCACGCCCAGCAGCCTGGAGCTGAAACTCAGGGGCTGGGGTGGGGCAAGAGCCTGGCCAGCCTCTGGTCTCCCTCCACAGCCAGGCGGCCGGGGCCCTTGGGTGGCCTTGTTTATGGAATGGGGAGAATACTCTGTCCCCGAGAAACACAGCAGACGCTCACTATGACCTGCTGTCCTACCCAAGCCCAAGGCGGGCCCCCATCCAGCCCTGGCTGCTGAGGTGTCGGGGGAAGGGGCCTGTGCCTGGCCATGATGGGGAGCGCCACACGCCATTCTCTCACCCCATCCCAGGACCCGGCCCCACCTGCATCTGAAGATCTGCGTGAGCCAAGCTGTCGGGCACAATGCCATCGACCACCACATCGAGGAGCAGGAGTCCGTTCGGATCCAGGCCCCGAGCCACCTGGGTCATTGTGAGCAGCTCCCCTGCAGTGCACCCCACCCCACCCAGAGTCACCTCAGGAGTCCTGGGTTGGCTTCAGCCCCCGCCTGCCCCCTGAGGAGGCCCTGCTCACCTGTAGCAAACTCCACGTGAGATTCTTGCCGGAAGCTGCCACCGGTCAGGGAGTGGCCGTTCAGGGCCTCGCCGCTCTCTCCAGCCAAGGCCCAGTAGATGGGGGCAATGGCGACCACCAGCACCCGCATCAGAGGCCCTGGACAGGGCAGGGTGCAGAGCCAGGTTAGGGCTGGGCCCTCAGCGTGGCCATCTCCTGCTCTACACCCCGTCCCCTGGCCCCCCACTGTCCCCAGGAGAGCTCAGTCCTTTCTCTCCCTGTCCCTCTCCAGGTATTTAACCAGAACCTGGGGAACAGCAAGAGAAAACATGTTTCATGAAGTAGTTTTAAAAACTAATGAAATAGTTTACAGAAAGAAACGTATGTAGATCAACGTTCAGCTCAGTCCAGCATACACAGATGAGGGTCACCTGAACCCGAGCTCGACAGGCTGCCGTGACATGTTTGCTGGGCTGAGTTAAACATCAACCAAGTTTCCAAACTTGCAGACGCTTTCCAGAGGAGCCCAGGAGAGGAAGGATCGTTCCAGACCACTGACTTTGAAAAAAGAGGCAAAAATCGCCCTGGACCTGGAGTCTCGGACCTTCACATGATGCCTGGCCCTCTTGGGGCAGGGTGAAGCTGCACGCTGGGCCAGGGACACCACCTGCACCCAGTTTGCTCGGGGTCAGGGACAGTGGCGCTCTGGGAGGTCAACAGGAGGAAGTTGGGTTCCTGTGCATGAGCTGAACCTTTCAACCTCTCTGTGCCTGTCTCCTGGGCAGAGCCTGGCCCACTTGGCCTGGGACCAAGGTTTCCTCGGGGCTCCTGCAGCTGGAATAAGCAGCCACAGCTGGACACATCTTGCTTTGTTCACTCCAACAGCCAGCTCTGAGTGACCCTGGCCAAAGCCCCCTGCCCATGCTGCTCCCACGGCTAGCACAGGTGCCATCAGCACCGCCCTTTCCCTGCCTTGACCCCAGAGGAGGCTCGGAGGCAGGGCGGGGTGGGGGGACAAGATGGCAGGGTGGGGGGACAAGATGGCGAGGTCCCTTGGGACCAGGTCTGTTCCTCTGCTTGGGACACACTGTTTTAGGGATCTGGGTGCTGGGGGACACCCCTTGGTCCTCTGGGTTTTCTAGCTGATGTGACTCTCACATTCCCTGCCTTCGTCCCTGCCAGCCTGCTCCCTCAGTCATTTCTGTCACCCTTGGACTTGACAGTGGAGGCCCCGCAGAGCAGGCAGGCCTCTCCCTGAGCTCTGCAGCCACATCCCTGGCCTCAGGTCTCTGGGGTCAGGGCGGGTGTTCTGGGCAGTGGGGGCTGAGGGCCGGAGAGGACGCTCCTACCCTGGGGCTTGGCTCTGCTAGTGGGCAGCCAGCTCTCCTCTGGGAATCGGGGCCTGATCGAGCCTGGGGCCTGCCTTCCTCCTTGCCCTGCATGAGCCACAGGGTCCCTGGCAGGCTGGAACGGTGGGCCTAGAGGCAGCGCCACTCCGGCTTCTTCTTACCCACATTTGCCGGGACGTGGCTGATGCTGCTCTGGATGGTGGTGACCCCGGAACGCGCCTCCTGCTGCACACTGGTGTTGAGAGCAGCCACACCAAATTCCTGGCCATTGATCACCCCAACCATGCTGCCCCGGCTCCCCTGGGGGTCCTCTGTGAAGAAAAAGAGCAGGAGTGAGACCCTCCCCTCCCATGCCCCTGTACACACAGGGACTGCTTCAGACCCAGTTCATGAGGGAGTAAATTGAGGCTCAGAGAGGTGAAGTAACTTGCCCAAGGACACAGAGCTAAGGGGGTAATGGACTCAACACAGGGGATCGTGGCTCTAAAGGAGAAGTGAAGTGTGAGGGGGGTCTCTAGCTGGGCTGAAACCGGGCCAGTGAGGCCCCCAAGCCACACCAAGTTATCTGAACATGAGGATGTTGGCCTAGAGACATGCAAGAGACCCTGGTCTCTAAACCACCAGGACCCGTGATAGCGGGAGCTGGGGGCAGGGCAGCAGGCCAGGGCTCAGTGCCGTCACCTGAAGACCCCCCCCTTCCCATCCGTGACCCTGGTCCTGCAGCTGGCCTGCCTGCGGTGGCTGGTTTCCTAATGAGCAGAGCCCTCAGCACTAATCAGACAGATGAGAGCTGCCAGCGCCGGGAGTGTCCTCCGACTAGGGGCCAGCTGTCTCCTTGGGCATGTGGCCTTCCGGCGGACGAGAGGCAGGAGTCAGCCTGCCTCCGCACTCACCAGCTCCCAGGGGGACTCGAACAACACATGGCCCATGATCTGTCAAAAAATAACATAAAGCACTCTCCGGCCAGGACCCTAAGTGGGTGACTCAGGGCTGGCTGAGCTGGATTCCAGGAAAGGGGGCCACTTCCTGCAGCTTCTGTGGGGCTGGGGGAGGCTCAGTGCCCGTCTGGGGGGTTTCTCACCAACATAATATCTGCTGTCTGCGGTGGAGGCAGAACAGCAGGAGGCCACAAACCTACCCTGGCCTTTTAATAAGGGGACTTTGAAGGAGCCAGGAGCTGCTGTGAGAAGGCTGGAGTGTGACCCGGTGGCCTTGAAAGGGACAGGAGCTCAGAGCCCAGGAGTGGCAAGCCACTGTTGACTTTCTCAGACCTGGGGTCTCAGTGGCCTCTCGTCCCCCACGAGGCCAGGGCTGGGACCCTCTGGCTGACAGGGAAGGGCAATGAAGCAGGCAGGGACAGCGACAGGCTGACAGTCAGGGGCCCTGAAAACTTGAGACTCCCCAGAAGGCAGAGCCCCCAAAGGAACGTGTCCTGCAGAAACTGAGCGCACCAAGGCACGGTTCCAGGAGGGGACACTGGAGAAAGGAACTGTGCATATCTACAAAACCACCTGAAGTTAACATGAAAACACCCCCCAGGCAGTGCTGGGGGCCTGGCCAGATGTGGCCTGTGACCCACGGGGTGTCACCTAAGACAGAGTAAGAAAAGGGCAGGTTGTAGAGACCACCCGTGAACCCAACCTCCTCCATCAAAAGAAAGAGTGTCTTCACATTCAGAGAAAAAAACGTGGATGAATACACCCCAGGGCATCCCCTAGGCTATTTTTGGAAATTGAATCATGAGATAATTACTTTTACCCCTTCTTAGGTTTCTGTATTACCTGGCCTTTCTGCAATTAGCATACATAAAGGAAAAGTAGTTATTTCTATTGAAAACATAAGGAGCCCGTCATGGGTTGGATCGCCACCCCCATCCTCACGTAGAAGCCCTGACCCTCAGGACCTCAGAATGTGACCTTCTCTAGAGCCTGGGTCTTTACAGAGGTCATGGGGTGTGCCCTAATCCCATAGATGGTGTCCTTATAAAAAGGGGAGATTAGAGCCAGACGCACAGGGACTTGCCAGGTGACAATGAAAACAGACACAGGTGAGGCTTTTACTAGGCAGAGTGGCTAGCAGACCCCTAAACCCTGGGGCACGGCCCAGGGCAGATTCTCGCTCCCAGCCCTTGGAAGGAATAGGCCCTGCCTACACCTGACCTTGGACTTCCAGCCCCCAGATCTGCCAGGCAGGAAGTGCTTGTGGCTGTAACTCCCTGTTTGTACTTGGAGCCAGCAGGGGGCCAGGTGCCCAGGTGGGTGGGGGGGAGAGCTGGGACCAAGCTCTGAGGTAGAGGGAGGCTCCTGCAGACCCAAAGCCACCCCCAAGACAGCATCCCTGACTGGGCATCAGAGAGCCTTGCCCATTCAGAGCTGCATCTGTTGGCCCCCGGCCCCTGCTCAGAGGTGGTGAGGGCATCAGAGGCCAGAGGGATCCTAACTAGGTTGGCAGTGGCTTCCAAGTGGCAAAGTGTCAATTAGTGGAAAGGTGCTGCCTGGAGAAGGGGTCTGTGGGGAGATTCGGATACTGCGTGGGCGATAGATTGGTGGCGTCTGCCGCGGGAGGAGGAGGAGACACAAAGTCAGAAACACTCCTCTGCAGTGTCCAGGCACAGACCATTCAGAACGACTGTGACCTGGTACAGGTCTGACCATTGTTGTGCAGTCTCTCAGGACAGCTCTTTTCTCAGTTTTAAGGCTTGGTGTGGCCCCAGGAAGAGGGGAGCTGGGGACTCCAAGGTGGCAGGACTTAGTGACACGGCTAAGCTCCGTCCTTTCTGACCTCCTACTACAACAGGCAGTGTCAGGAGCTGGGGACCAGCACTAATAGTCACCCACAGCCACCCCCAAGGGCAACATGGACACTGTTGATTCACTCTGCCTACTTCAGGGGGTTGTGGACTGCCCAGATGACCCATGTCCACACCAGATGACGAGGAACAGCCCAGGTGCCCTGTCCAAGATGAGTGGTGTCATGGTTGGAGGTCAGGTGTCCCCCAAGGCTCCCGTGAGACTATGCCAGAAGGTTCAGAGGAGAAATGATCAGGTTGTGACAGTCTTAACCCAGTCAGTGAACGGGCCCCCGATGGGATTAACGGGTGGTGACTGAGGTGGGCACATGTGGCTGGAGGGGCTGGTCCTTGGGGGCGTGCTTTGGGGTATATATATTTGGGGAGCTGAGCTTGGTCTCTGATTCCTGGTCATGTGAGCTGCTCCCCTCCGCCACTCTCTTCTGCCGTGACGTTCTGCCCTACTCCAGCCCTTAGGAACGGAGCTGGCTATCTATGGACTGAGACCTCTGACTCCATGAACCCCAAATAAACTTTCCCCCTCTACAATTGTTCTGGTCGGTCTTTGAGTCATAGTAGTGGACAAGCTGACTAAAACCAGTGGCAAACACTCAGCTCCTCTGAGTGACTCGGTTTCCCTGGATGGAAATGGGCAGGGGAACCCACAAGGCAGGAGACCCCCAGGTGCTCCCCACTGGTTCAGTCGGAGGCTGTGACTAGGCAGGGAGGAGTGGGCACCCTGGCACAAACCCCGCTGTGCAGGGACCACGTCTCTGTCCACAGAGGTCTGGGCAGGGACGCCCCGTACCTCTCACTGCCAGGAACGCCCGGGCTGTGGCAGAGCCCAGGAGGTTGTGGGCGACACACTCATAGGCTCCGGCGTCCGCAGCCTCCGCGCGCTCCAGCCACAGGCTCCCATCCGGCAGGGTCCGCAGCCGCTGGCCGGTCCGCAAAGGTGGACCTGCCTGCAGCCACTTGACGGTGGGCATGGGCTCCCCGGTGGCCTGGCACCGCAGCACCACATCCTCCCCGGATCTCACTGTCACGTCCTGGGGCTCCACCTGGAACACTGGGGCACCTGTGAGAGGCCCAGGTGGCTTTTAGGAACTTTAATTGTTTCTTAAACACATTCACTTAGACACATTAGGACACAGGAAAGGCAGGAAGGAAAAGAATAACCGTCACACGCCATTCGTGACTCAGGTACCACGCCTGCGTGTTTCCTTCTAGACATGGCTCCCTTATGGAAAATACGGTCACATGCTGCCTAGTGACACTAGTGACATTTTGCTCAAGGATGGGCTGCGTGTATCATTTGGTCCCATAAGATGACACTGCCTGGGGTGTCGGAGCTGCCTCTGTCTGGGGAAGTATGCCAGCAACGTTCCCATGACAGCAAGACTCCTGACCACCCACTTCTCAGGACGTGTCCACGTGACGCACAACTACGTGATTACAACGTGCCTGCTTCTACGTTTTACTCCACGATGGACCCCATACTTCCCTGTGCCACTGAATGTTCATTTCACTCTACGTGGTCCACTGTCTTGACGTACTGTGACTTGCTAAACTGACCCTCACACAGGACACTTAGATTGTTCCAGTGTTAAATGACACTCTCCATGGGAGGCAGAACCTGGGCTCTGTCTCTGTCCCCAGGTCACTGCCCGACCCTCAGTTCTCTCATCTGAAAGGGAACGTCTAACTGTGGCCTGCCCCACAGCGGGAAGCACACGGCGATGAGAACAGTCAAGCCCCTCCACGGGGACCACAGGAAGAGCGCCAGGTGCTCCGCTCAGGAGAAGGCTGTCACTCAGCGCTTGAGATGCGGCTCCTGCTCATTCCCACCCGCCTTCTGCTCCGCTCCGGGGTGCTGGCATCTGCCTGGACCTGGTATATCCTAGGAAGCTCCTCCCACTGAGCTACTCCCCAGCCTCCGATTTCATTCAAGTAAAATGTCAAGCACAAGCAAGAGCCGGGCCTCCAGCCAGGGCTGAATGAACATTGGCAAGCCTGCTCCCCCCCAAGCCACGTAAACCTTGACGAAACTGCCCCAGGGACCACAGGGCTCTAGAACTCAGCAGTCACCCCAATCGGGACTCATTTTCCTATCCAGAGCTTCCAGGACTTTGCTAAGGGCAGCCGAAGCTCCGCAGCCTTCCTGCCTGGGACTGTGTCCCACCAGTGGTCGTCACTGCACAAGCAGGAGCTTTTGCCTCTCCAGGGGTGAGGAGCGCAGCCAGGTGGAAGCAGCTACTGTGGCAGGAGAGGAGCAGGCAGGCGGCCCTGGTGCGGGGCCAGAGAAGCTGCCTGAGACGGCAGGAGGAGTTGGAGCCAGGCGGGGACAGCCAGGGCTCCGCAGGACCCGGGACATGTGAGCTGGGAGACCCAGGACCCCGGGACCCCTTCTCCAGGTGTTTCCAGCGTTTCCACAGTTGCTCTGGGTTCTTACGACCCCGACTTTGAAGTCCTGCCCGGGCCGCTCACTCGGAGTCCTGCTGTCTTTCTCATTCAGCTGAGATTTTCCTGGTGCTGGTTTGACCAGGGATTTCCATGGGGCCAGCTTGGAGCTGGTGGGGTCTGGCCTGCTGTCTCCATCCTGCCAGGGCCCCTCTGCCCTCACTGCCTACCCTCCAGGGAACGGGGAGGGTGCCCGGCTTGCTGGGCAGCTGGGGCGCAGCACCAGGCCTCCTGGGGAGGGGACGGCACCTCTCAGCACTCCCCCTGCCTCCCCTGACCGGGGGCTTCCCCGTGGTGAGTGAAGAGGGCTCTGTCTCCCGCAGGCTGACACCCGGGGCCCAGTGTGGGCAGCGGGGCCTCCCTTCAGCCGAGCACGGACGTGGAGGGCCTGCTTGGCGTGCGTGGGGGGACGCACTTCTGTACGGTGTTGTCTGGAAGCTTCTTTCCCTAGTCCTCTGGCAGGAGAGGACGGGCTTCTGAGGGGCCTTATTTACTGGTTTACTTCCAGTCGGAGCCTGTGGTGTTCTCAGCTCAGCCCAGGGGACACGAGGGACCTGCCACCACCTAGCTCCTCAGGTCCCAGATCAGGGGTCCTGCTTCCTTTCCTTGACTCACTCCTGGCGCTGTCTTCTGTGTGAAGGCTCCGGGCCGTCCTGAGCAGGGGGACACGGGCTGTCCATCCCGTCTGGAACCAGGAACTCTGCACTGGGACACTCCCCATGCTGGACGGAAAAGGGGCTCCCCCAGCCGTACACGCTCCACCCCGAACGAGAGCGGGAGGACGTCCATTCTGCCCCTCGCTCACACTGAACCAAGGGGCCGAGCTACGAGATGAGACACCGCAGAGAATCAAAGGCCATGTCGCTAGCCATGAAGGACACGCAGGAGACACAGGCAGAAAGTCCCAGGAGCAGACCAAAACTTGACTAGAACCAAGGACCAAGCCAGGTGGCAGGTGCCAAAGCAAGACAGAAAATCAACCGTGTTTCCAGATATCAGCAGTGGAAAATCAAAAAAATCAAACTAAGAAATAACTCCATCCATCCTACAGTCCCAGCACTCGGAGGCTGAGGCAGGAGAATTACAAATCCAAGGCCGACCTCAGCAACTTAGTGAGACCCTGTCTCAAAGTTTAAAAAAAAAAAAAAAAGGGGCTGGGGATGTAATTCAGTGGTAGAGCAGCCCCCTGGGTTCTCAGTACCTGCCCCCCCAAATCTAAAATAATAAAATACTTAGTAATCTATTTAACAAAAGAAATATACCAAACACTATAAAGTATCACTCAGAGGAATTAAAGATCTGCATCAGTTGGATTCCACATGTAGGAAAAAAAGAAAGGAGTTTAGACCCTGAGCTGACATAAAAACACATGAAATGGATCACAGAGCTAAGGTGTGAGAAGAGACTATGAAAATTATAGAAGAAAACAGAACCTTAGGTTAGGCAAAATATATGATCCCCAAAATATGAAATCCATTAATCTGAACTTCATCAAATTTTAACACTTATGTTTTTCAAAAGCACCATTAAGAAAAGACAAAGACAAGCCAGGGAGGTGGCCACGCCTGTAATCCCAGCCACTCTGGAGGTTGGGACAGGAGGATCGTGAGTTCAAGGCCAGCCTTAGCAACTTGGCAAGAGCCTATCTCAAAATAAAAAAAATAAAAAGGGCTGGGGATGTGGCTCAGTGGTAGAGCACCCATGGGTTCAATCCCTGGTACCCAAACCAAACAAACACAAAATTTAAAAAATTAACAAAAAAACATAAAAGTTACCATCTTAACCTTCGAAAGTAGGTTAACTGTGTTACATTGTTGCAAAACTGACCTGAGAATTTTTCATCTTTAGAGGGAAATCCTGTACCCATCAAACACCAGCACCCTTCTACCTTCTGTCTGAACCCGGCTGCTCTAGGGACTCATGGGAGTAGAATCCTGTAGTGTTTTCTTTTTGTGACCGGCTTATGTCACAACATAGTGTCTCCGAGGTTCACCCTCATAGGTAGGTGGGTCCAATTTCCCTTTTTAAGGCTTTTTATTCTCCGGGGAGGAATGGGTGGACTTTCTGTATGTCAATTGTACCTTGGTAAAGCCGGAGGTTCTTAAAATAAAACAGGTGAAGCTCAGGACGGTGGTGAGCAGGTGGAGGCGGTGACTCAAGGGTAGTGCCCGGAAGCTGACACGGCGGGGGGCTCACCAACGAGACTCACTGAAGGGACACTGGGGTCCCAGGGTGCACTCGGCTCCACAAATGTGTCTGTCTTCAGTAAGACATTTCCCACAAACCCCCAGAGGCACCCCTTCACGGGTCCTTTTCAGGCTCATGTGCACCTTGTAGCTCTAGGCACTTGGCAAACGTGGGAGCTGTGCTTCCAGCTCAGTGTGGACACGGGCTGCCCCAGGCCTGGCGTTGGGTCCCTGGGGACTCACTAGTGGACAGGGCGTCTCCCCCTGCGCTGGGGAGACACTCCCAGGACTTCACCTGTGTTCCCCAGCCACAGCTACCCCTGAGCACCCACGTCCCATGTCCCCATCTGCTGGGAGAAGGGCCAGGGGCAGGGAGAGGGACCTGGAGACTCACTCTGAAGCACGAGGGTCACCACTTTCTTCACGGTGCCCATCTCGTTTTCAGCCAGGCACTGGTACTGTCCCGCGTCGTCTGGCTGCAGGTGGCAAGGAGGGACAGCCATACTCAGGAGGGACGAGGAGCAGCTGGGCACAGAGGGACAACTGGGCCACGACCCCTCTGACCAGAAAGGTGCTTAGAGAAATCGGACAGGGCCACCAGGGCATGAAAAAGGCCCTGAGGCACTTGTTGAGGGTTGTTCAGAGGGTCCACCATGGCGGGCGGTGACCAAGGGCAGGGGCCCCATCTGCAGGAGAAAGCACACCTAGACCTGCCTCTCCAAGCCGTCTACACCGCAGCACTATGCTCCACTGTGCGGTGTCGGAACCTTTGAAGAAGAGGGTTCCCGGGGGAAGGTGATTGGGAAACACCGAGCTAGATGTTTGTGACCCAGGATTCCCCCTGCATTCCTGGCCAGTGTGCACTGCGTGTCTTCCAGAGGGCGGAGGGCTGGCAGCTGCCCCCCACCTAGGTGGCCGGGGAGATCTGACTCACAGGATACCCTGACCACACACCTGTGATGCAGGAAGAGTGGCCTTGCCACCAGAGGAGGGCAGCCTGTGGCCCTGTCCACACCAGAGGACGACACCCAGGACGCCCAGGGACAGGGTGGCACAAAGCAAAGAGTGTAGGTTTGAAGGCCAGTCGGATCTGTGACCAAACCCCAGCCTTGCTGCTCACCTGTGGCACCCGATCCCCGGGACATTCCCTGTCCCTGGCGCCTCAGTTTCCCCATCTCTAAACTGGGGGAGAGACCACTTGGGCTGTTACAGGCCCTGAGGTGAAAGGAAGGGTCCTGGTGGGTTCCCCGGGCACAGGGGCCACTGCTACTGCTGCTGGGGTCCCTGGCCCATCACAATGGGGACACAGAGACAGCTCCCAGTGGGCAGGTCCAAAACCCGAACAAGAACTTGAGACTTGTGGGTTTTAGCAAATCCCTGGACTTGGAGCACAGGGTAGAAGGCGAGCAGGGGCTGCCCCTGTGTTCAAGCCTTTGGAGACAGTGGGCAAGGACTCAGGGGACCTGGGGCAGAGTCCCGCCTCAATCACTTCCTGGCTGTGGGCCTCTCTGAGCTTCGTGTCTTTATCTGTAAATGGGGACACTATTACCTGCCTGCTCTGCCCATCGTGTTGTTAATACGAGTATCTGGGGCCTCAGCCGCAGCCCGTCCCACACACCTGGCAGGTGTCAGCCTGAGTTCTCACCACCAACCCGGGGGGTCAGGCTCGGGAGAGGGTGGGGGACTGGAGCACAGAACTTCCACCGGGGAGAAGCCCCCTGGGCAGAGGGAGGACCCCTGGGGAACAGGCCTGCAGAGGGCCACCAGCCTGCAGCACCCTCTGGGTACAAGCACAGGGGTGTCCCTGCTGGCCTTGCCAAGTGCCGGGCCCGCCTTGCCTCGGTCCTTTGGATGGTCAGCGAGCCGTTCTGCAGCCAGTGGCGGGCACGGCTGCGGGGCAGCGGAAGGCCATCTTTGGTCCAGCGGATGTCTGGCGCTGGGTCTCCATGGACCACACAATCCAGCCGGATGCTGCCCCCTACAGGCTCCACCAGGTAGGAGAAGGCCTCTCCTTGTAGGACCGGAGCCTCTGCAGGGGGTGACATCACGTGAGTGGTCAGGAGGGAGGCTCCCTGAGGGTCAACCTCCCATAAACCCACCCCACAGGCCCGCCTCCAGGGGCTCCAGGGCTCCTGATGGCCCCGGCTCTGTATAGTCAACGGGTTGGGAGGGCAAACAGCTTCCCTGTCCTGGGTCACATCACATAGCCATGCCAGGGCCACCAGGAACTGTGCTGAGAAGAATTTGAAGCTCAGTGGGGATTGTGGTGGACTAGCGATGCCTGAGACAGGCACAGGCAGGGACACAGCACAGGCCGAGTGTGCCAGCCGTGGAGGACCCGCCAGGCACTTTGGCGAACCAGAGCTACAGGAAAACAAGAAGGCGCACAGCAAAGCCAAGAGAGCGGGTGTGGGCAGTGGGCGGAGGGCGTGCCTCCCAGCACCAGGCCCCAGGTTCCATCCCCAGCACCACGAGGGGCGGGGGGCGGGAGGGAGCACAGCAAGTCTCAGAGCACTGCTGGGCACTCTGCCGCCTTCCATCCTGGTCCCTGACACGGAACCTACTCTAAGACCTGCAGGGGTGCCCTGGTGCCTCCTGAAGTTGAGCAAAGAGGTGACAAGGTCCCTGGGCTGCCCCTAGTGGAGCAAGGCTAAAGAGGACAGGTGGCAGGCTACGCGCCTCGGGCACTTCTCCACCAGGCTGCCCTGGCCCCTGTGCCCTCCTCCGTCCCTGCTGCTGTCCACATGCAGGTAGGCCCATCGCTGAGTGTGAAAACACAGCCACTGGGAGGACAGGGCCTGGCCTCTTGGGAAAGCCACAGGCTGGGGTGCACAGAGGCCTCGAGACAGCCGCGGGCTGGCCCTACCCTTCACGTGGACGAAGCTGACCGCCTGCACGCGGCCCACTCTGTTCTCAGCCCAGCAGACGTAGGTCCCGCTGTCCTCTTTGGTGACGGCCGCCCGCTGCAGGGTGCTGCCCCCGTCCTGCTCAGACACCCCATCTGTGGTAGAGAAAGAGGTGGCCCAGTGTGGGAGCCTTTCTCCCTGAGATTCCACCCAGGCCTGGGTGCCCAGCAGGCGCTTAATAAGGACACAGCAATGGAAAGGAGTGTCCCTCCACCCTGGACGTGGGAGTCGCAGGGCCCGGAGGCTGTGGTGAAAGAGCCTGCGCACCCCAGAGAGAGCTGCACCCGAGCAGCTAGGGCCAGGCCTCGGGGGGCCATCACCGTGTGGCCACAGAGCACCGCCATTTCCCTACAGAGGGGTCCCAGCGGGTGCCGTCTTCCTGTCTGTGGCCCCACACTGGCTGCACACCAGGGACAGGACAGGCGTCACCACCCCTGAGGCATTCGCTCTGGACAAGGCCCGGCGCCAAGCGCGGCTCCTGCATCCTGTCAGCCTGGCCCCGGGCTCCTGGTCCTCCCCTTTCCCAGATGAAGCAGCTGCGAGGGCGGCCCACCAAGTTCTGCCCCCCAGAAAGGGCAGGGCCTGGCAACCACCACTGTGCCAAGGTGTGTCACAGACCTGACCTGGGGGGGCTCAGCAACTCAGCAATTCACCTCCCTGAAGGTCACCTGGATCCCAGGTGGGAGGACAGATCCCCCAACACCCTGAGGGTCCCGCCATGGGAGCAGCAGCCCTGGCTGGACGCAGGCCCTTGCTGGCCCGAGCCCTCTGGTTTGAGTCTCCCCGGGGCTTCCTGCCAGCTCGGATACATGGCCTGTCCCGTGCAGACACGCAGGTCTGCCCTGTGTCCCTGGAAACCAGATCCGGAAGCCACGGGCTCTCAGACAACTTCCTGTCCAGTAGGCAGGTCTCCAGCCCATCCCCACACCCTGCCACTGTCCTACCACCCCCACACAGACCTGTGACGGGCCGGTCATTGATGGTCCAGCCAAGGCGGGGGGTTGGGCTGCCACGGGCCGCACAGCGAAGCCACAGCCTGTCCCCGAGGCGCAGGCTGCGGTCCCCAGGCAGGGTGGTGAAGACAGGCAGCGCCAGGATGGTGAGGTGCACTCGGCGGCGGGCCCGGCCCACGGCGTTCTCTGCTGTACAAGTGTAAGTGCCGGCGTCCTGGCCCTGTGGGCAAGAGAGGTGCCAGCCTGAAATCTGACCCCTGGCACCGTGCCCCTGTGGACCCATCCCCTGCATGTTCCCAAGGAACATCCAGCCCAGAGAAGTGGAGTGACCTGCCCACGATCACACAGCTAGCTACCGGAGGTCCCCACCACTGTGCCCTGAACCCACTACAGCTTTCATAGGGCTGTGCTCCTTTGCCATCCAATCCTGCCACAAGACACAAACGACAGGAACCAACCGCTCCTGTTTACTGAGCACCTACTAACTGCTGGGCTCTATGTTCAGAGCCAGACCTGCTGCACCTCATCCATACTTGAAAGACCCCGGGGCAGGCCCTACTTTTGGTGCCTTTGCGGAGAGGGCCCAGAGGCTCTGAGGGGAGGCGTTCTGGGGAGCGCTGAACAGGGTGGGGCACCTCCACTGCATGCCTAGCTCCCTTGGCCTGGCAGCCGGCACCCCATGCAGCCCCCCCAGCCCATTTGCAATTACAGAATGTGCTGAGTGCTGATGAGGAGGCCGTGGGGGTCCCACCCACGGCCTGGCTCACCCCCCCACTGACCACGGGAATGGTGTACACCAAGGCCCTGCCAATCCCCCTGCCCCCGGAGCTGGTGACGAAGGTAGGGTCAGTACTGATTGTGCCTCTTAGCCACGATGTATCTTGGGACGATTAAGTTTTGTCATCAGTGGGTGGTAGCACAGGTCTCCTCCATTTCCTGGGGTAAGAGCTGCGCGGGGCTCTGTGAGAGCGTGGCACACGGGGGCTCAGCAGGAGCCTGCGGCTCCTAGATGGTGACATCATTCCCCTCCTGCTCCTTGGCCGGGGCCCTCACCTCCGAGTTCTTCACCAGCAGCTCCCCAGAAGGCTGGACGCTGACCCTGCCCCCGGCTGCAGACACGGGCTGGCCATCCTTCTCCCAGGTGATGTCGGGCTCAGGGCTGCCCCTGGCCACGCAGGGCAGGAGGGCATGGGAGCCCTCAGGGGCAGACAGGTCCGGGAGGCTGTTCTCGATCACGGGGGGGACTGTGGGGAGAGGGAGGTCCACTTGGGAATGGGTCGGAGCCTTGGCCTTTGGCAGGGCCCTCAGCACTCCCTATCAGCTGCCCCACCAACTTCCCATTTTGAGGTCATTTAGAGGTCATGGCCCGTGGCCTGGACGAGTGGGGCCCTGAGTGTGGGAAGCCATGCCGGGGGCCTGCTGCACACATGCGGTGACCCGGAGCTCCGGCCCAGGGGCGAAGCAGCTTCCCTTGGGCACAGACCCTGAGGAGGGCAGCTCCAGGATCAAAAGCAGAACAGTCATCGTGAGGCCCACGTGAGGCCTGGGCAGGGGGAGCCAGGCTGGGGCTGGGGCACATGGCCTTAGGCTCATGTGGTGACCAACAGCCACGCGGCAGGTCACCAGGGAGAGAAGCAGGCCAGACAAAGGGGCTGGGAGGAGGCCTGGAGCCAGGGCATCTTCTGCGCTCACAGAAAAGTTGGGTCCCAACGCGCTAGGCTGCCCAAGGGACCGCCACCAGGAAGCCCCGAGAGCAGGCCTGGGACTAGAGCGTGACGCCCACACTGAGCCTCCTTGGCCCAGCGCCAGTCTCTGCCAGGGCAGGAGTTTACGTCTGAAGCCACGTGGTACAACAGAGATGTGTCCCTGAGCCCCCCTAGAGCCACAGGCCGTGCTGGGGTGGGTGTGCCCTGTCTGGGCCCAGAGCCGGGCAGGGGCAGGAGCTCGCAGCAGCCCCCAGGCCTTTGGCTGCCGGGGACCCCCCAGGCCCACCTTGCACCACCAGCCGCGTCTTCCCCATGGCGCTGCCCACCCCGTTCTGGGCGAGGCAGAAGTAGTTCCCAGCATCCTCGGGACGGGCGTGGATAATCTGCAGCTGTCCCCCGGGTAGGACCTGGGTCCTCACACCTGGATGTGATGGGAGGAAATGAGGGCCAGTGGCTGGAATAGGGGGGCCCTGAGGAGGCAGCTTGAGTGTCGCTGACAGGTATCAATGGGGGGCCCAGGGTGGCAGATGGGCAAGGAGGCCTGGCGCGGAGCCAGCTGAGCCGGCCTTTCCTGACCCCCGGCTCAGCACTGAGCTCCCAGGTGGCTCTCAGGCTGCGGTGCCAGGAGACAGGAGGGCAGGAGCGACACCAGAGCAGGGGGTCGGGACGTGCCTCTGGGCCGGGGGGGCTTTGTGGGACCTCTTGGCAGGGCTGGGGTGTCCTGGGGCCTGGAGAGGACGTCTTCCTCCCCTTGCTGCTGCGGGACTCACCTGTGGGGAGGCTGAGCCCCTCCTTCTGCCAGGTGACACTCGGCCGGGGGACCCCTGAGGCCTCACAGGGCAGCAACGCCTCCTCCCCTGCCACGACCCGAACCTCGCTGGGCAGCGGCTTCACCACAGGGGACGCTGAAGAGGCACAGGGGACAGAGGTTCCTGGGGACACTGCTAACACCAGCCCCACCAGCAGGGAGCCTCTCAGGACCAGGGAGAGAGGCTGATAAAGGGAGTGGGTTTCACAAAATCTTTGTAGCAAGAGCGCGTAGGCGCCGGGCGCCGGCTCCACTTTCCTGAAGACTCCCGCGAGGGACTCAGATCAGGGGCAGGACCAGGCGTCCGGGACCGAGGGCCCCCCTTCACCCCCGCCCACTGCCGCCAGCTGTCCACCCACCCCCTGTCCCGGGACCCTTACCGTGCACAGCAAGGACCACGTGTTTGCGCGCCACGCCGGCAGAGTTGCGGGCAGTACAGGTGTAGCGGCCGGCATGGATGGGGAGGGCCTGCCTGATCTCCAGGGCACCTGCGGGTGGAAACGGTGCCCGGAGGATGAAGGGATTGGGGACAGAGGTGCCCGGCTCAACTGCAACCCCTGCCCCCTTGTTAACAGCACGGGGATGAGAGGCATGGGACCTGGGTTCTAGGCCTGCCTCTGTCCCTGCCTGGGGCACCACTGCGAGCAAGTCCCTCCACCCTCTGGGCCTGTTTCCCCACGTGCACAGTGAAGAATCAACCAGATGGTCTCTGGAAACTCACGGCCCTCCCGGAGTCTCTGGCCCAGGGTTCCACTGCTGTTCTCACCTTGCTCTGCTAAGACCCCACCTCCTCCAGGAGGCCTCCCAGGATTGCTGCCTCCCCTGTCCTCCCCACATCCCCCCTTAGCCCAGGGTCCCCAGCAAGCACCGTTTTAACCTTCTCAGAATGCAGGCTGCACCCCAGCTGGTGAGCAAAGAGGCCTCTAAAGTGTCCACTGGGGGCCCCTGAGGGCCTGCTGGGCAGGCAAGGGGAGCAAGGCCCGCTGGCCTCTGGACTACCCCGTGGTCTCGCCCCAGCTGCTTGATTTTCACTGCTGGCTTGGAGCACCCACTAGTGGGAGGGGAGGGTTCTGTTGTTTCCAACAGCTTGAAGAGCACCCTTCTAGCCAGAGGCCCCAGACCGTAGGATTTCACTAACCCACAATAAATCAAGTTATGGGGGAGTCCCCATAAAGTGGCTCACTTGTTATGTTGACAAAGACATCTAAGACGTCACCACCTACTGTCCTACCACCAGCTTGATTTCATCAAAAGGAACTTTTAATACCCCAAGATCAAGAGCACAACTTCCTAAGAAAGGCAACGCCCCTCATGGGATACAACTGGCCGTAAGGAGCTCTGGGCCACTGTCATGGACAGCACCGACCTGCCCAGGAGCCGCGGGGCACCACAGAGGGGCTCTCCCTAGCGCAGGGCAGGGACGGAGGCTGGCGGGGTGAGGCTGGGGACGGGGAGCTGGACGCGCTCTCCACCCTGTTGCACCACCTGGGCTCCTTCTCCTGCTGGCCCTCACTCACCTGAAGGCAGGACGCGGTAGCCGCTCCCCCTCGCCCCCAGCTGGGACCCTGCCTTGCTCCAGGACACGACTGGGGCCGGCACGCCTGCGCTGTGGCACGTGAGGATCACAGGTGCCATCCTGGCTGCCGTGAAGTCCGTCCGGTCATCTGCGATGGTGGGTGGCACTGGAACCCAAGGAGAGGTTTGAGGCCCTGCCGAGCGCGTGGGGACACACAGCCGCCAGGGCAGGGGATGATAACTGTAGACGTGACATTGCTGATGAAGGCCAGGCACTGGATGTGGGCAGAGGCACATCTGCTCACTGGGGAAATACCCCCGGGGCATGGGAGGGTCTTGAAGAGCCTTCTGCAGAGAGCTGGCCCGAGGAACTCGGGGGCTGTAGGAGAGGGGGCTTGGCAGGGCTCACTGGGCCAGACTGCAAGAGGCCAGAGACGGCCTCCAGGACACGGCGTTAAACCTGAGATCTGAAGCAAGAGCAGGTGCTGGCTGGGTAGAGGGTACGGCGTGTGCAAAGGTCCCAAGAAAAGGGACAAAGAACCGAGCAGCGCAAGTGGACCGCAGAGGGGGGCGGGTGGTGGGTGAGCTGAACCTGGAGGCTCGGCTGGGCCGGACCACAGGACGCGTGGGCCCAGGTGAGGGCAGTGGGCAGCCGTGGAAAGAGGGACTCCAACCAGGGTGATGACAAGGACACTCTGGGGTGCCACATCGGGTAGGGCAGGGGCCGCCCTGCCAGCTCCCCTGGCCAGGAGCTGTGCGAAGCCGGGGTTGGGCCAGGGTGGAGAGCAGGGCCCAGGAGAGCTTCCTGGAGAGGGCCCTCTGCACCCAGAAGGGCTGGGAGTCTCCGAGTGCAGGGACAGCGCCCGAGGCGTCCCCGCCCCCCTGCACCCCGACTCACCCTGCACAGTCACCCGGTAGGGCCTTCGGGACTCGCCCAGCTCGTTGCTCACCACACACTCAAACTGGGCTGAGTCTTGGGGGCCCGGGGCGGCGAGGAGCAGGGCGTTGGAGGGCAGGAGCCTGCCGGGGACACACGGGGAAGGGCCCGGGGCTGCAGTGGGGCCAGCCTGGCCGACCTGCCTGGCAGTCTGCAAGTGGGAGCCTCACGACCGTTCCCCTCCTGCACCTGCCCCCAGCGTGACTCAGAAGAGGCTTCTAGAAGAGGAGGTTTCAGCTGCAGGCTTGGGGGAGATCTTCACCCCACCCTGTGTTTCTCTGCAGCCCTGCACGTGCTACGGGAACATCTAAATGACTTCTGTGATGACACACCCAAGTCCCCATCGGGAGGCTGAAGGTGTGCTGAGCTCATTTCAGGCATGAACTCCACAGTGTCCCCGTGTCTAACAGGACACAGAGTTGGTGAATCAATTGGCAAAGTGACTCCTGTGACACTCCAATGGTCACTGAGTGACCAGCTCCCACTCCAGCCGCAGGTCTTGTTCTTGGTGTGCTTGCTTGGGCAGTGCTGGGATTGACCCGGGGCCTCAGGCATGCTGGGCCACACTCCCGGCTGCCTCATGTTTGGTTTTGATACACACTTGGCTGTAGGGCCCAAACCCCTTGCCCCATGTCAGGCAACTCTGTCTGCCTGAGTATAAGGACCCTCCCGGGCCTCTGGGGTCTGGTCCTGGCTCAGGAAGACCCGAGCACACACTGCCTGGCTGCTGAATGGCCCTGCTGTGTGAGATGGGCACACCCTCCCCACTGCCTGTGGCTCGGGAAGGCCCAGGTCCACCTGCATCCTTACCGGTAGGCGCCCTGCTGCAGGCGGAAGTCCAGCTTCTGTCCATCCTTCCACCAGACCACCAGAGGCTTGGGGGAGCCGCTGGCCTCACAGGGCAGTGAGGCCGGGCTGTGCGCAGTCAGGGTCACATTGGAGGGGCCAGGGGCAATGACTGGAGGCTCTGGGGAGAGGCAGGTGTGGGATGGGGGTCTGGGGCTAAGCCCGGGTTTGGGGTGCTCATTACCACCTTCATCCCGCCTCCCAGGGGCAGCAGGAGAGATGGCAGGGGGACCCCCTAGACTCCACCAGCTGGGGATGGGCTTCTCCTCATGCCTGGCCCCTCTCCTTGAGCGACTCCCCATCAGCCCCAGCCCCAGGCCAGGGCCGTCTAATCTAGAGTGGTCGCCAAGGTGGTGTGTTGGGTTAGGAAGAGAACTTTAATTGCAACACCTAGTTCAGTGATTCGACCTCTGGGGCATGCTTCATGGCTCACCAGAGCAGTGTGTGACGTGTGTGTCAATATAAACACGCAGCCCTCACAGGTGCACGCTCCCAACTTTTTACTAAAGGTTGAGAACATGGGAGACTATGTTGGGAGACTTGGGGGCCGGGGGGCGGCAAGGAGCAAGGCGTTGGAGGGCAGGAGCCTGCCGATGGACACAGGGGGAAGGGCCTGGGGCTGCAGGACAGCCGGGGGAACGCAGGACCAGAAACCCCACAAGGACCGGATGCGGAAGGCAGGGAGCAGGCCCTCCCTAGTGCACCTACCCAAGACCTGGAGGTCACGGCCTTGCCGGTCAGAGCCCGCGGAGTTGGAGGCCAGGCAGAGGTAGTGGCCAGCATCCTGGGTGAGGACTGGCTGGATCCTCAGAGAACCCTCGGGCAGAACTTCCAACCTGGAGCCCAGGGAGGGTTTGCGATGGAGACCCTCAAACAAGTGTGGCGTTGAGAGGGGCTACATCCCTGATTATCTCCAACAAGACCCTCCCTGCCCCAGCTTTCCCAGCAGACCCATCGGACTCAGGACTCAGAGGCTGCTACTCTTTCTGGGCAGGGCACCAGGACTGTGGGGTGACCCTCCCTAAGGGCCAAGGCTGTTCTGCATAATCCCTCCCCCCGCCACAGGTGATTGGACTAGGGATAGACACCTCCCTCAGGCTGGGCCAATGGCTTTCTCTGCCCTGAGAGCTGGACAACTGGGGCCATGACTGGCCTTCCATGTCCCACCTGGAGTTCCCGGGATCCAGTGGCGCCCCATCCTTCCGCCAGCTCACGGCGGGCGGGGGCGTGCCACGGGCCTGGCAGGGCAGCAGGGCGGTCTGGTTCACAGAGGTGTTCACCACAGATGGTCCGGGCTGGATGGTGGGCACAGCTGGGGAGGGCACAGAGGGAGTGGCTGGGAACCCGCGGTGGCTCTACGGGGTGGGCGGGGAGCGGGGCACACTCACTGTGGATCTCCACACGGAAGGCCACACTGGTGCTGCCCGCGTCGTTGTGAGCAGTGCAGCTGTAGTCCCCGCCGTCCGCTGTGCTCAGGGCCTGGAGCTGGAGGAACCTGCCCTCCTCGGGGAACTGCGTGTGGGCGTCTGCCTGCAGAGCCCCACCAAGGTGGGGAGGCCTCGTCAGCACGGGCGGGGCCAGGCCAGCTCTTGGCACCAGCCAGGGAGGACCCACGAGGCTGGACAGTGGCCCCTGCCCCATCCTGGCTGCAGGCCCTGACTCACTGCCCAGCTGAGGTCCTCTGAGGCACTGGGCACCTCTGGGGAGTACCCTGTCCCCGGAGCTCCCACTAGATGACCTGCCACCTTAGTCCACAACTGCAAACAGGCCCCATGTGAGGGTGAGCACAGAGAGCCTCAGTTACTGGCCTTAGGTCACACAGCCACTAGGTACACCTGGAGGGACCATGGAAGAGCCAGGTGTGTGCCTCAGAAGCCCCGTCCACGAAAGGGGGATGACAACAATAACCACAGTGGAGATGTGCGTGGAGCGGGCCTCCGTGGTGGGAACGGAATTCATTGGTTTAGGGGCTGGGTTTCCGGTTTGGCACTCACCTGCAGCAGGACGCCATCTCGGTGCCACTCGATCTTGGGCATGGGCTCTGCCTCCACAGAGCACTCCAGGACCAGCTGGCCAGGGGCCAGGCCAATCACAGAGCGGGGCCCGCGGGGCCCAATGACATTTGGAGGGGCTGGGGGTACAAGAGGAAGTGAGAGGTGGGCCCTCCGCGGCAGACCCATCCTGCCTCCACCCCTAAGCCCCCTACCTTGAACCCTGACCCGGAAACTCTTCTCCACTTTTCCTGCAGGGTTCTCAGCCAGGCAGGTGTACAGCCCAGCATCACTGACCTGTGGACACAGCAGGATGAGCAGCTGCCGCTGGCCCCCACTGCCCGCTGCCAAGCTGGCCTGTTTCTGCTCAGCAAAGGGCCAGATCTGGGCTCCAGTCTGCAGAGGCTGCTGTCCCGCCTCCCAGCCTCCCGCTCCCCCCCGGATTCCTTCTCCACCTCACTCCCGCTCTGAGGATGGAACAGGCTGCTTCTCCCAGGAAGCCCCCCAACTGTACCAGCCCCCCTCTGGCCTGGATGAGGAGTTATCTGGTATCTCCTTCAGTCTGAGTTCTGCAGGGCTGGGAGCACCGAGGGCCCAGTGGGTCGTCTCCACCCCCTCAAACCCCACGCAAAGGACAATGCAGCCTTCCCTTGGCATCTGACCACTGAACTGGGGAAGCTGCAGACCCCCTCCTCCCAGCTCCATCCCACAGCGGGCAGGGACCGGCACCTGCACGGCCTCCACCCGGAGCGCCTGCCCGGCTGAGCTGTGGTTCTCCAGGGCCCGTTCGTCCTTGTGCCAGGTGACGTTGGGTGGGGGCATGCCTTGGGCGTCACACAGGAGCTCCAGGGGGGCTCCCAGGGCTAGCGACAGCTCTGCAGGCTGGCCGGAGTCTTCAATGTAGGGGGGATCTACAACACCCCAGGCTGGGTCAGCCATGCTGCAGGCTGGGGGTCCTCTGCCCCTGCACCATCCAGTGCTGAGAGCAGAGGGGGCCAGAGGCACGTGAGTGGGGGGCTGGGGGGCCTGGAAACATCAGGAGCCATGGGGCCACCTTCCTGGGCAGCTAGTTGTACTTTAGAACCAACGAGGACACAGTGCAGGGGACACAATTGCCACACATTTTTCCAATATAGCCCAACATCAAAATTTAGGGAGGGCTCAGCCCCCAGATTTTGGTGGCTTCTGTTCTCGCTTCTGCTGCCAAAGTTTGGTGGACAAGACAGTGGGACACAGCCCGGAGAACTAGATATCCCGGCCACCGAGCCCCTGCCGGTGGGGCCAGCAAGATGCCCACACAGAACCAAGCCCTCTGAGCCTGCTCCCACCGCCTGTGCTGGCATCCCCAGAGTCCCTTCTCCCTCCGGCCAGAGAGCCCTGGAGGACCGATGACCCACCCATCACGGTCAGCTGGAAACGTCTCCGCGCCTCGCCGGCCTCGCTCACGGCCACGCAGGAGTAGGTCCCTGAGTCGCCAACCCCCACCGTCCACAGCTGCAGGCCAGGCCCCTGCTCCAGGCTCTGCGGCAGGAAGGGCTGCCCATCCTTCACCCACGACACGAGGGGCGGGGGGCTGCCCCGGGCCTCACACGGGAGGACCACCGAGGAGCCACGGGCCACCACGACATCATTCTGGAACTCCACCGGCTCCAGGAAGGGGGGCTCTGTGGAGGGGGAAAGGGCAGGAACCATTTTATTCCACAATAGGCAGCCCTCGCCCCGGACCTTTACACAAACCCTCCCTAATGACCCCATGCCCGCCTCCTGGGCATTGCTCTCACCTCCAATACCCGGCTTCACCCACCAGGGAGCACCCCTGAGTCCCAGAGGCAGGGCAAGCTGCCCTCCCCTGCGGTCCCCCAGCAGCCTCCCCATCCCCTGGTGGAGCTGGGCTGGCCCCTTTGCACCCCGCCGGACACTAGTGCCTGGCAGGGCCCTGGAACAGCTGGATGTCTGACCACTGCTCGTGAGACACACGAGTGAGCAGAATCCAAGGCTGTGGACAAGTCTTGCTCAGCCTCGAAGCCCTGAGGCCAACCCTGGGCAGGGCTCGAGGGCCTTGATCCTCACTCACCAAGGTCAAGGGACCCGTGTGCCCACCCCGGTGCGTACCGAGCACCTGCAGGGTGAAGTTCCTGTCGGCCACTCCTGCCGGGCTCACGGCCACGCAAGTGAAGGTGCCGGAATCTTCCAGGTGCACCTGAGAAATCCTGACCCCAGGCTCCCCAGGTGGGGCGGCGGGCAGGTGGGAGAGAGGCGGGGAGGGAGCTCAATCCAGACGCCCCTCCCCGTGCCAGCCTGTCTCTCAGTGCCCAGCTTCTGTGAAGACCCCTTTCCTGGCCCCCGGATAAACCTGCGCCCTGCCCTTGCTCTGCCCCGTCCCCTCTGGCCCACCCTGCCTGTGGCCAGGGAGCCGTGTGCCCGACCCTGGCAGCGCTGGGGACCTGCCTGGGCTGTCCCCGCCCACTGCTCCACCTTCTGCCCCTCCTCTCCCACGAGCCCCTTTTGCCTGACCTCCCCTCCTCCCAAGCCGCTCTTGTCACAGCGCAGAGATGGCCCTGGTGACCAAGCCGACCACCAGCTCGGGCCTGGCTCCTGCCGTGCAGTGGGTGTCCCTCCTGAACCCGTCTTCCCGCCTGCGCCCCTGGATCTTCTCCCCGGCTGCACCCCTTCCCTGGGTCCTTGGGGGCGTCCTAACCCAAGCAGTGGGTGCAGCCCACTCGCTCTGGGCCGGTTGAGCCAGCCCCAGCGTCCAGTGTCACCCTGCTCTGACAGTCCCCAAACGTCTATCTCCCTGAACTCCAGATGGGAGAGCAGCACTGCCGGCATCACCCTGGACCTCTGAGGAGCCCTCAGCTGCCTGGTCATCAGGATCAAAGTGGAGTCACTTTGGTCAAGGCCACCCACAAAAACAAGCCAAGGAAGGTGGGTCATGAAGGAGGGCTCTCACTCGCCACCGCCCGACAGTGACTGTCACAAGATGCTTCACCAGGAGCACCACTGCGCCCAGAACACACTTGGGCAAGACCAGCTGTCCAACAGGCCGGCGGGCACTGGGGCAGCCGAGTGCCCTTGTGGCCGCGGATCCTGTTTGGAAGCCTCGCAGGCAGCCCTCATTCTCCTTGAAAGTCCCCCGCTTTAGCCTCTTCCAGGACGCTGCCACGCAACAGCTGTTCACAGACAGGCCTCGTCACCTCCTGAGCATCTCCTCTGCTGTCACTTAGGCTGACATCCCCAGGCACTGGGAGAGCGCTGCAGCCTGCTCCCCACAGCGCCCGCTCAGAAAACAGGACTCAGCCTCCCAGGGGACTGAACACCCCAAGTCAGACCCAGCCCGGCGTGGAGTCCAGCCACGCGCCTCGTCTCTTCCGGAACGCGGAACTCCACCAGCCTCTCTCCAAACACGCCTGCGACCTGCCCGTGGCCGCTGCCCTCCCCACACCACGGCTCTGATCCTGGGGGGCTGCAGTGACCGTCTGCCTTCCCAGCTCTGCCCTGGGGCCCCGGCCTGCTGTCCATGCTGCAGCGAGAAGGACCCGAAAGACCCAAGCGACAGCCCCAAGGGTTGATGTGAACAGGTATTTGCGCCCCGTGCTCCTGAGCACCCAGGTGCTCTTGGACCTGCTGTCCCTCTGCCTGCACCTCGTCACCCATCCTGAGCACCTATCCCTGACCACCCTAAAATAGCACCCTCCTTGGCCCCTGCCCCCGCCCCCAGAGCTTGCCCTGCCTATGCCTCCCCAGAGCACACACCGCTGGTGACACGTCCTTCTGTATGCTGATGTTCTGTACCTGCCTGGCCCGTGACACGCAGGGACACGGGTTGTGTCGTGCTCACTGCTCTGTCAGGGCCTGGAACTCTGCGTGGAACAGTAAGCACTTCACAGGGTCGTTGGATGCATGAATTGGCTCAGGCACCTTCTTCCAGAAAGCCCCCCCTGATTTTTTCCACCTGGCCAGGCTGAGTCAGGCAAGACGCGGTGCTTCTGCCCACTCTGTGCCACCCCCAGCAAGCTGTCCGAGCGCTGAGGGCAGAGGACCCTTCCTTTCCAGAGCTCCATCTGGGGGCGGGTCCCCTCTCTCTCCTCACTATCAAATCTGTCTGTTGCTACTATTTTTATTCTAGGACCTGAGCAGAAGCATTTTAAACCAAGCTACCTGTGCGTCTGGGGCCTGCGGCTGGCTGGCCAGTGGCTGAAGCCTGTCCCCTACCTGAGGGTGCGGCCAGAGCTGTGGAGGAGGGTGCGCTGGGAGAGCGGGAGGGGCAGGCCGTCCTTGAGCCAGCTCACGTGGATGGGCGGAGAGCCCCGGACAGGGCACGCCATGGTCACCGTCTCCCCCCGCCTGCTCACCAGGGTCCCTGCGCTGCCTGCTCCCTGATCAATGGTGGGAGGAACTGGGGGAGGCAGAGGAAAGACGGTGATGGGGGCCTGGGGAAAGGGGCTCCCAGGGCACCCAGGGGCCTGCCCAGACCTTCTGCCACCAGCAACCACTGTGTTGGGGGTTCCCAGAGCCTTTTGCACCCCCACGAGGGGTGAGCCGCTGTGTGGCACGGCCTGGCCCCAGCCCTCTCTCGTCTCCCTTTATCCCCAGACTTGGCTGCACCCTGGGCTGGAGGGTGAGGCCGGGAGGCCCAGGAAGGTCAGAGTGGATGTCACCCAGACTTGAACCCAGGTCTCCCTACCGGGCCCTCCTGTCGCCCTCCAGCTGCCCCCATGGGGGCCCCATGTTGGCCGGGCTGCTGTGGCCTGGGACCCGGGGCCTGCTCCTGCCTTGCTCCTACCCAGCACGTTCACGGTGTGCAGCCTGGCGTCCTCCCCAGCCGGGTTGTGGGCCACGCAGGTGTAGGCGCCCGAGTCCGAGGCCCTGAGGCCCTTCAGCACCAAGGAGCCGCCGTCCAGGTAGAACCTGCCGCAGGGAGGTGGGGAGGGATTGCCGGGGACAGGTGCCCGTGGGCCGGAGGCCCTGCCTCCTGGGGAGGGCACATGGGCCTTACCGGAGGTGGGGGCCTGCGCCCTGGCCCAGCGGGCTGCCGTCCTTCAGCCAGGCCACGTGGGGAGGCGGCTGCCCCTCGGCCTCGCAGTCCAGCCGCACCTCCTGCTCCTCCAACACGCTGTGCTCCTGCGCGGTGCCCGAGCTCCTTATCCGGGGGGCCACTGTGACAGGGGCAGCGTGAGGCCCGGGGCCGCGGCAGGGCTACCTTGGGGGTGTTGGAGAGGGGTGGTGGGCGCAGCCTACCCAGCACGGCCACCACGAAGTCCTTGCGAGCCTCGGCCAGGGCGTTCTCCGCCACACAGGTGTAGGTGCCAGCCTGGGCCGGCTGCAGGCCGCTCAGCTGGAGGCGGCCTCCCCGAGAGACCACACCGCGCTCCATGTTGCTTTCTGCAGGGCAGAGAGGGCCGTGAGTGCCCCGCGAGCTCGTGAGCCCGTGGGGAAGCAGGCCCCGGGGCAGGGCTGCTCTTCACACGTCTCAACCTGCCTCAGCTCCTGACCGCGGTTCCTGTCAACCCCCATGTCCTTGCACAGGGACATCTCTCTCCACGGGACCCAGTGTCCAGGACCTGCTGCAGGCCCAGCTCTCACCCCACTCCCACACCTGTCCAGGCTTCTGAGCAGGTGAAGCAGCCACTCACTGACCCCACGTGGGTACCTGGGCTCCCCGGGGCTCTGCTCACTAGCTGGGAGCGCATCCTCCTTCCTCCTCCCCAGACGCCCTTCCACACCCCTGCCCTGAAGCCTCTCTGGCTGCCCGCCCTGTGGTCCACCGGACCTTGTTCTCGTCTGTCCAGCTGGTTTTAGCACAGAATGCCCCGCCAACGTCCTGTGCCTGACCTGGAGCCCGGGAGCCCCTGGCAGCCTCCCCCGGGCCTCAGCCTGCACTAGGCAGAGCACGTCCCTGTCTGGCGGGGGCTGACTGAGGCCCCCATGCCGGCGACCCTCCAAGCCCCCAACAGGTGAGTTCTGGGCGTTTGGGGCCAGGACCAGTGACAGGAAAGACACCAGGGGAGGGGCCTCCGCACACTGCCAGCCTTGACTTGGACAAGTAAGAACATCAGTGACCACCAACTCCCTGGTGGCTTCGTCGTCCCTGCTTTGCAGTGGAATTCAGGAGGGGCAGTCCACTCACCCACGGGCATTCTGTCTTTCAGCCACGTAACAGTGGGCGCGGGGACCCCTGACACATCACAGGCTAGGACCAGCGGGCTCCCCGCCATCTGGCTCACTGTCTCTGTCTCGGGGTTCTCAAACGTTGGGGGCACTGCAGGAACGAAGCCAGAATACCAGAGCCCTGAGGCTCTTCCTCGTGTCTGTCCTCTGGACAGATCGGAGGCCTGGAGCCCCCTCCCCTACGGTTAGGAGCTCAGAAACCTCCAGAGCAGGGACCCCCCAAACAGGCTCACTCTGCACGGCGTGGGGAGGGGTGGTTTTAGTCACACATGGATCAAGAAGCAGCTGCTGGTTATTTCAAACCATTGAAAAAGCAGAGCGCAGGCAGCGTGCACTCAGCCCCAGGGTGGTGAATGCACGGCTCCTGCACCACAGCCCTGAACCTGTGCCAGGACAGGCATCACTAATCAATCCCAGCAAGCTCCTGCTCAGCCAGGATGAAGCTGTGCACCCAAGAAGGCGTTACCAGTGGAACACAGTCACCTTGCCCTCCCACACGGAGCCCGTGCTGTCCCTGCCCACTGAGGCAGGTCAGGAGGGGCTGTGGGCCGGGAGCAGCACCCGGGTGTAAGCCATTGTCACATTTGGTATGGCTCAGGATGGGATGCACCGGCTGCTGGCCTGGCTGATTCTGCTATTTGCCATCTGAGGCAGATAGCTGTGTCCTCATCCCACAGCCTGCGCCTCCTGGGCTGCAGCAGAGCTCTAGCTGAGTGCTGGTGAGTGAGGACAGCTGCCCTCCCAGCCTCCTGTGCCTGTGGGGGACAGCTGCCCAGCACGCATACCGGCCCTCTTCCCTGCCTCCTGCAGGCAGGACTGGATGCAGTGTCCCCACATCAGCCACGTGAACAGGGACAGTACCCTAAGAGAGGCTGGACTAACAAGGGGGAAGGAACCTGGAGGCCCAAAGGACAGAGGAGCCGAGTGGTCCCCGCACAGACACTGTCCCCCAGGTGGCCCCCGCACAGACACCCCCCAGGGTTTGTACGGGAGGCAGACTTCGTTCTCCTTTAGTCCCCGTAATGCGGGGTTCTTCCGTCCCACAGCTAGGTCTGTCTACACCCTGACACAGCTGACCCCGAGGAACCTGGCCCCGCTCCCCGGACAGCTTGGACAGGTCCCTTCACCTCAGCTTGAGAACACGTCCTGTCAAATGCCCTCTATGTTCTGCCCCAGGGCTGGGGGGACATGAGGTGCCATGCCCAGGCCTCCCACCCGGTGCCAGGTGGCCAGCTCCTCATAGCAGGTTAGGTGCGTCCACCTCCCAGCAGCAGGCGCTGCCCTTAGACCCTTCACCAAAGGTAAACCTGAGGGACACGGTCCCTCCATTAAGCCCCACAGAGCAGGTCCCTGGGGTCCTCTTTGGATCCTGCGAGGCCTAGTCTTTGGCACCTGGCCACGCCACCTCCTTCCAGCCATCGTCAACCTCATCCTTGGCGGCCTGGGGCTCCGGGGGCTCCTGGCCCTGCTGGCCAGGCCGGCAGCTTACCCTGGACGGTGAGGATGAAGGTGCGCGTGGCCTCCCCCGCCGCATTCCTGACTTGGCAGCTGTACACGCCCTTGTCCGACACCTGAGGCGGGAAAGGCACCTGATGCCCTGCAGCGGGGGAGGTGCCTGGGCGCCCCCACAACATCCAGGCCTCAGAGACCTCCAGAGCAGGGACCCCCCAAACAGCCAGTCCTGCTTGGGCAGCCAGAGGACATGGGGGCCTCTGGCCTTTCCCAAGAGCTTCAGGAGGCCCAGGGAGGCGCAGGGCCCAGGCCCATCTCCCTGTGCAGCTGGAGCTGGCAGGAGGAGCCCAGGGTGCGTTTCCAGAGGAAGGGCCGACAGTCCACGGCAGACCCTCGAGGGTGTCTGACCACACCAGAAGGGAAGGGCCCTGGGACAGACTCCTGCAGCCTCAGACGGCCAGCCAGGAGGACTTGGAAAAACTCTTGGTCCTGGGAAACCAAGGCAGGTGGCAGGGAACGGACCTGCTCAAGGGCATCCCGGAGCCGGGCAGAGCCAGGGCTGGGGTCTGACCTCGGAGCCCGGGGACCCTCCCAGGGCTCCCCTGGAGACTGTCACTCAGTCTGGGCTGCGCAGGTCTAGGAGGCGGGAGCCCCACACCCTGCCATGACCGCCCTCCCCAGGCCTCCCAAGCTGGAGGTGCACGCTCATGGCTCTCACCTGCGAGGCCAGGATCTCCAGCCTCTGTCCACTCTGCAGAACGTGGGTCCGCTGTGCCAGGGCCAGGGGCTGCCGGTCCTTGTACCAGGTCACAGCCGGCTCTGGAAGCGAGTCTGTCTCACAGCTTAGGACAGCCTTGTCCCCAGCCTGCACCAGGACTGTCTCCTGGGGGCTGTTGGGAGCCCGCCTAAAGGTTGGGGGAACTGAAGATAGAAGACAGCCCAGTGAGGCTCTGTGGTCTTCCCCAAGTCCTCCCTGGCCCTACCATGGGTGAGTGGCCTCTGGAGGCCCATGAGGGACACACAGTGACTCCACCCTGGTGGCTGGTGCAGACCCAGGGGAGCTGGGAAGAGAACCCAGAGCAGCACCCTCGGACCTGCTGGATGGCCAGAGAGAGCCTCTTGCCCTCTCTGGGCCTCAGCCTCCGGGATGGGGTGGGAGGAGACAGGGACAGCCCTCCTGGGCTCTTTCCTGTAAGAGCAGCCCCCAGCTGGGGCAGAGACCTCCAAGGGGTCCCAGCCAGCCCCCCGTCTCTCTGGCTGAGGAATGCAGAAGCCCCCTCCCTGCACACAGCAGGTGGGCACAGGCAAATGAATGAGCCACCTCAGGACTACAGAGAACCTTCCAGTGAGTCCTGGCTTGTGACACCTTGGGCCAACTTTCCCCAGGAGGATTCTAAAGATAAGGAGCCTAACAAGCCCCATGCCAAGAATCTCTTGAGACCAGAGAAGGGCCTCCCACCTTGACCATCACGGAAGCCCACCACGAGCCCCGTGCTGGGTTAAGTGCTGTGTGCATCATAAAACGGTCACTTTACAGATGAGAACTCTGGGGCTCAGAGAGAGGGAGTAATTTGCCCAAGGTCACAGAGCAAGTGAACACGCAGCAGCTGAGTTTCAAACCCCAGTGCATCCAACTCCCAAGGCTTTGGTCTTAACCTCCATGCTAGACCATGCCACCTGGGTCCTCTCCCTTCAGAAGGACGGGGGGCCCAGCTGCAGATAGTGCCAGCTGCCCTCTGCTGCACTGCTGCCGGGGTTGATGGAGCATAGGAGAGGCTGCGCGGGGCAGTGCCTACCCAGCACGCTCAGCTGCACTGCTCTCTGGTCGCGACCGGCGGCGTTGAGGGCTTCACACAGGTACGTCCCAGAGTCCGACTGCTGGACCCGCGCCAGCCGCAGCGTGTGGGTGCCTGCAGAGGAGTTGGTCCTGGCGCCAGCCCCCAGGGACTGTCCCCCAACCCCGACCCCTCCCGGCTGCACAGCCCTGCCCTGGGTTGGAACAGCAGCCGCCACAGCCCAGAGCTGGGCCCAAAGCCTCAGTTTACCCACCAGGCAGGAGGAAAGCATCCTCCCCCAGGGAGAGGGCCTGGCCGTCCTTGTACCACGTGACCTCGGGGCTCGGGTGTGCGTGGACTTCACAGGGGAGAGAGACGCTGCTGTTGAGGATGGTGGTGACCTGCTCCGAGTTCTGGCTTGTGATTCGTGGTGGGACTGTCCCCATGGCCACCGGGAGAAAAGACAGACATCAGAATGCACCGGGACGGGGGCAGAGGGCCAGCAGGTGACACACCGAGCTCTATCAAGCTCCTGGGGTTTCCTGCAGCCCTGTGCAGAACCTCTGTGGGTCCTAGCTACTGTCCACACGAGCACACTGAGGCTTGGAGATCAGAGAGGGACAGACACTCTTCCAAGCCCACACAGCTGTCAGTGGCAGAGACAAAATTCCTGTTCAGCCTTGGGTCCGTGACCTTGAGTGCTCAGCACTGCCCGCTTCGCTCCTGAGGCCACAGCTGTCCCTGCATCTGAGCTGGGAGAATGTAGACTGAAGAATGCAGACTCATCAGGAAGCCCCACGCCCTCACCACCTGCCTCTCCAGGTGTTTCCACGGGTGAAAGCCAGGCTCAGCCCCGCTCAGCTGAAGGCCTGGACCCAGGAGAACACTCAGCTCTAGGCCAGGTATACAGTAGGTGCTCAAAAATAGTGCTGTAAGGGGGCTGGGGTTGTGGCTCAGAGGTAGAACCTCGCCTACCCTGTGTGAGGCACTGGGTTGGATCCTACAATAAAGATCTTGTGTCCACCTGTAACTAAAGATAAACCTAAAGAACTGGTGCTGTCAGCCCCGGGAAGAGCCGTCCCCCGGCTGCCTGACAGCTGCTCAGGACCATCTAGGGATGGCCCCAATCGCTCCCTGCTCAGGACATAGCTGGTGTCAGGCTGGGATCCCTGAACTCTGAGAGCAGGTCCCAGAGGCCCCGCGGGAGGGACAAAGCACTGGCAGGGCCACCGGTGCAGCCGCTCACCTTGGACCCTGAGGGTGAAGAGCTTCTCTGCAGAGCCTGCCTGGTTCTGGGCCACACACATGTAGCTGGCAGCGTCGGCCACCTCTGCCGTAGACACCTGCAGGTGCCACAGGCAGGTGGCTCTGGTGGGAGCTGGAGGCAGGCCCCTTGGCCTCCCCGCCCCGCCCTCAAGCTGCTGTGAGGCCCTGTCCTTGCTGCCCCATAGCAGCAGCAGGTGGCCCATGGAGACCAGGAGGACCCCTGTGACGCCCCTCCATCTGGGGCTTTGTGTGACACTCTTTCTGTGGCACAAGGTTGGTGTTGGGCCCTTCTCTGTTGCAAACTGGATGTGGGCGGCTATGGGGGGCTGCACCTGTCTGGACACTGGAGGCTGAGAGTGCCCCCTGGAGCCTAGGATCCTAGGTGACACCTTTAACCGGGGGGGGGGTCCTGTGCCCACCTGCAACACGTGTCCATCCTCTAGGACCTGCAGCCGTGGACTTGGGGAGAAGGGCAGCCCGTTCTGCAGCCACGAGAGGGTGGGCGGGGGGTTGCCCAGGGCCGGGCACTGGAGGCTGACGCTGCTGCTGGCGTTGACGGTCACCTCCTCCACCAGCTCCTCCGTGTCACCCAAGATCACAGGCGGGGCTGGGTGGGGGAGAGAGGGTGAGGAGCGGCCAGGCTCCTGGGCTGGGGTGGGCCTGGGGCTGAGGGCAGTGCCTGGGGCTCCTGTGCCTGCTCACCAAGCCCTCCCAGGAGGCCACAGCTCCGAGGGTGAGCGGTTCTGCTGGCTCAGGCCCCACTGGGAACTCGGGCGACCTGGCCCTGCAGAGGGAGCCCCAGCCTGCAGCCCCCCACCCCCCTGCACTCACTCAGCACCAGCAGCTCGTAGTGCAGCCAGTCCTCGCCCACCTCGTTGGAGGCCTTGCACGAGTACCTCCCGGCATCCTCAGCCCGCACCAGGGGGATCTGCAGGATCCGGCCTCCTGCAGGGACACAGGGCAGAGGCCTGGGCTGGCCGCGAGCCCCACCCGAGAGCGAGGAAGCTGCTCTCTCCTCTGGAGGGGGCCGAGGACAGTTCCCACTCCCGCCTCATCTGTGCAATGGAGAGAATCAGGTCCGAGGGCGGCTCACGGCTTGCTGGGAGCCGGGCCCCAGGGCACTGGCGCTGTGGGGCTGCCGTCGTCCACCTTAGACAGGAAGACAGGCTCCCAGCGGCGGCCAGCAGGAAAGCAGCCGCCCCAGGCTCAGGTCTGTGGCTGTGTGGAGCTGACCGCTCCCGAGGACGGCAGGGGACGGGCAGCAGGTTAATGGCCCAGGAGATGCCCGGGAGGCAAGGCGGGCAGATGCTGGGTCTGCAGCAAGTTGGAGTGACCAAGAGCCAGCACTCTCCCTTGAGTGCCAGGGGACAGAGCCCGGAATGATAGGCGGCTCCCGGGTTGAAGTCAGTTGAGTTTGAGGTCAGGATCAGAATTCAGGTCATTATCTTATGACCACCACCATGACATGCTGAGGATTAGGGTCAGTGGCCAGGGTCAGAGGTCAGTGCTGGGGTTGGAGGTCAATGGCCAGAGGCAGGGTCAGTGGCTGGGCCTGGGTTCAGTTGTCAGTTGGGATTGACCTGTGGCCAGGATCTGCATTAGGGACGAGAATGTGACTGAGCCCACTGAGCACTAGGATTTGGAGCTGGTGTCCAGGTCAGAGGCCAGTAGCAGGTTAGGGGATTGTTATAGGGATTTCAAATAGGAACCAGGGACTTTGACTAAGCATGGCCTCTCCCAGAGCCTGGGGAGTCCTCCTTCCTTTTGAAGGGCCAAAGTACAAACCTCGTGTGACTTGCTCATGGTCAGCCATGCGACTGACCATGAGCCCAGCAGCCCACTGCTGCCCAGACCCAGCAGGACACAGCACACATGCTAAGCTGGGAAATCGTCCAGTCTCCCCTGCCATGGACCACAGGGCCCTGCCCCTCGGGTACCAGCTGGCTCCTGGCCCACCCAGGGGAGCCGGATGACTGTCCAAGGGAGCCATAGGTCTCAGTTCCACCCCCTGGGACTTTTAATTCAAAGTCATCCAGAAAAGTGATCACAAAATAAAAAAGTTCATTTGAAAATTAAATAACCTTAAATAAACGTATATTTGAGGTGGTAAAAAGAAAAAGTAATCCTCATGAGTTGTGACCCAGCAAGAGCCTCCTCGAGGTTGTGGGCTGAGCCCAGCTGAGACCTTAGGTAAAGGACCACAGAAGAGGGAGGTGCCACTTCTGCTGATCACTCCAGGCAGGTCATTCGGGATCCTGAGGCCAGAGGCGGGCACGGCCCAGAGTGGCAAGCTCTGCGCTAAAACCTGCGGCAGACAGTGACCAGGGCTGACCCTGCCAGCCTGCTACAAACTGCAGCCAGCGTCCCGAGTGGCCACACACCTCAGTCCAGGTCACACAGCAGGTGGCTCACAGGAGAGCCTCAAGCTTCTCTCAGAGGCCTGCCTACCTTGTAGCACAGCGACGCCATCCGCGGCCGAGAGGGGCTGGTCCTCCCTGTACCAGGTGAGCTCGGGGGGCGGGATGGCATTGGTGTCGCAGTACAGGTAGGCTGGGTTGCTCTCCACAACCTCCCGGTATTCCGTCACCCCACCCAGGGCCTCCTCCTCGCGGGACAGGATCTCGAAGGGTGCATCAGCCTCTCCTACCTTCTGGAACATGGGGGGCACTGGGTGGGGAGACAAAGCCGTTGGGAAACACAGCAGGGGGACTGCACCTCTGCCCGGAGAGTCCCGCCAGCCGCAGAGACACAGAATCGCCTTGGGTCAAGGTCTTTGTTAAATGCACTCCCTCCTTGGCTGGTGCTATTGAGCAGCTACTCTGTGCTGGGCGCTGGGTAGTGCTGGGGCCTAAGGAGCTCGTGTCTGAGGGGCTTGAAGACCCCTGGGGACGCAGAAGTACCGTCTAGGGCAGGAAGCCGATGCTAAGCTTCAGCCAGCATTTAACCGCCACAGAGGCCCAGACCATCAGATTTCAGGACCAGAAGGGGCCCAAGGTCAGCTGTTTTGTCACCTTCATTCGGCAAAGGATGAGACTAAGGCTTGGAGGGCACAGCCAGCCCAGGTCATGCAGCCCGTTGACAACGGAGCCAGGGTGTGGGGCCCGGGGGCCAGCAATGAAACAGGGTTGTTCCTCCTGCCAGGCCACTGCCCATCAGCGGCCCCACGGGCCCACCAGCCTCCCTAGTTTCCTGCCTCTGAGTCTCCCTGCCTCCCGGCCTCCCGGCCTCCCAGCCTCCCCACCTCCCTGTCTCCCTGCCCGCTTCTCTCCTTCCCTACATCCCTTCCTCTTTACTTTTTTCCCAAAGGAAAACGTCATTCACAAAAGCAGAAAGAACACGAGGGCCGTGAGTGCCCGTGAGCAGCTCCCGCGTTGCCGACTCGCGGCCCTAGGCTCACTCTCAGCCTGGTCGCTGGAACCAGATCCCCGGGCTTCCTAATAAAGTGAGGGGCATCTGCAGGGGTTGGGCCAGGCTTGGGTTCACCAGATCCAATCCAGCTCTCCTTAGTTCTGTGCGGGGCTGGAGCCCTGGGCTCAGGGCCTCGTGCCCCAGTGGTGGCAGGCCAGGGTGGTGCGCTGCTGCCTGGGGTTGTTGGGATGGGGGCGGTGCCTGGTGGGCTCCCTTGCCAAGGGCTGGTGCTCCATGCTGACAGCTGCCCCAGGGGTCGCACTGGGGAACAACAGGTCCCTCACCCTGCTGGCCACCACCCACCCCTGCCCCGCGCGGGGCCACGCTCACCCTGGATGAGCACGTTGAAGTCCTGGTCATCCTCCCCAGCCACATTGGTGGCCACGCACAGGTATCGGCCGGAGTCGGAGACCTGAGTGGGCTGGATCTGGAGCAGCCGCCCCTCCCCTAGGACACGGAGGCGCTGCCCGGGGGCCACAGGCTGCGGGGACAGAGGGGTTACAGAGATGGGAGATGGGGGCACACAGCACCCAGACAAGGGTGCTTACATCTTAATAAAACACCTCACAGACGGATGGGGACACCCTGCAACTTGGTGAAACCAGATCCATATTAATAAAAATTGGAAAAGAAAGAAATGGGCAAGAGGAGTAGGGTCGCTGCTCCTGAGACATCCCCACCCACCGGGAACTGGGTCTATACCAAAATAGACAGGGTCCATGTGCCCGGGCCAGCTCGGGGGCCCTCTGTTTTCTGGGCTCTTTTCTGGAAGATTCCAAGCAGAGCCAGTGGGACCCCCGGCGAGGGCCCGCCCGGCCCGGCCACTCACCCGCCCGTCCTTGTACCAGCTGATGGAGGGTGGGGGCGCGGCCCAGCACTGGCACTCCAGGGTGAGCGTGCTGTTCACCTTGGCCTTCACCTCCTTCACGCTGACCGCCCCCAGGGGGTCGTCTTTGGAGATGGAAGGGGGAACTGAAAAGCCAGGGTGCAGGGAGTGAGTGGCCCTGGGGGGGACACCCCGCTCAGCCTGGTCCCGGGACAGCCCCTGAAGCAGGCCTTGGGTGCTGCTCCTGGGGGGGTAGGGAGAGGGACCCTGAGGTCGACCCACTCATGGGCCACCTGCCATGGCTACGGGACAGGGAGGTCTAAGGCAGGGGACTCCTGGGGCAGCTTCGGATGTCCTTCTGGAAGGTCTGAAGCTGCAGGGCCTCTGGTGACACTCACAGCAGAAGTGGCTGGGGGAGGCCAGGACTGCCCATGGCCCAGGTCCTACCCACTCCTCCTGGGTCCTCAGCGCCACAGTGGGGAAGCACGGGTCCCCACAGCAGCCTGGTGCCCATCAGAGGAAGGTGCCCTGGGTGTCAGGCAGGGCCCTGGGTTCGTGGGCAGCCTTCTGGCTGCCTAGCCAGTGTCCCCGCGTCCCAGACTCACTGAGGACCTCCACGTGGTAGTTCTTCATGGCCTCCCCGAGTTCGTTGGTAACCACACAGGTGTACTGACCGGCGTCCTCCTTCTGGGCATCCAAGATCTGCAGCCCGTGGGTACCTGCTCAGGGGACAGCAGCCAGGGTCACCCGGCAGCCACACCTCACAACGGCTCCTTCCTCTGACCCAGCCTCGTGAGCCGTCACCTGTCCCCTCACTCCCTGCTCCCAGGGGGTGGTACCTGGAAGCAGCTGGATGTTCTTGGAGGCCTCAAAAGGGACCCCGTCCTTCATCCAGGTGATGTTGGGGGAAGGGAAGGCCAGCGCCTCGCAGATCAGGGAAATGGGGTTGTTGATGATCACGGTCACCTCTTCATCTGCACTGTCCTCCGTCACTCCCAGGATGCTGGGAGCCACTGGGGGGTGGGAAGGGACCCATGAGCACAGATCCCCAGCCACGGCCCCGAGGACCGGGACGGCCTCGAATCCTGGTTCTCGGCTTTGGTGACACTGTCATTTGCGCTATACCAACAGGACAATGAGACTTAGAGGAGCCACAGTGGAGTGCCTGGTGTCCAGTTCAGGCCTGGCGTCCAGCACCAGACTCTCCAGCAGTGAGCAGCCACCAGGGAAGGGGATCATTTCTGCCTGGGTCCCCAGGAGCGCCCCTCATGTAAGCACACGGTGCACACGTGATCGAGGCAGGGAGCGGAGCCCGGTCAGCAAGCTCTTCCCTGGCCAGCCGAGCCAATCTGCCAACACCTGAGGGGGCTCATTTGGGGGGTAAAATGGCTGCTGCTCATCCCCCCGAGGTTCTGGGCTTGCTACGCAGCCTTGGCAGAGCCAGGCCACGGGAGGAGTGACTTTGGCGGGCCCTTGGCGGGCAGGGGCGGGCAGGGCAGGAGTCTTGGTGGCGGGATCATTCAGGGCGGGAAGCAGGACAGGTCCGTAACCACATCCCTCACTGTGCACTGACCGCGCCCCTAGAGTGCCTACTAAGTGAACCCCACCTTCTCAGTCTGTGCCCCTCCCAGAGCCAGGGAGAGGGCGAGGGGGCGCCCCTGCAGGGCTGAGAAATTCCCTCCTTGAGCCCCAGGGGCTCTTCCTTCCACCCGGAAGCAGATTTTTCAAGGGAGCCAAGGCCCGACTCTTGGTTGATTCTCCCCTCCAGCCTAACAAGACAACAGGTGCTCACTGCCCTCGGGGGACAGATGCCTGGCTGTGAGCTCACCGCCGGACCCTGGCCTGAGCCCAGAGCTTCATCTGGGACGTGGGACGACACCTCTCCCCTCCAGCGTGGTTGTAAGGACTGAGCCGAGCGCATGGCTCATGGCCAATGTCTAATCACACGACTGTCACTGGGTAGCTCCCTCCACCACCCCCTGGCCAGGGGCCTCCGAGCTCACCCAGGACACTAAGCTGGACGTGCTTGGTCTTCTCCCCAATGCTGTTGGCTGCCACGCAAGAGTAGTGACCGGCACTGGACAAGCTGGCCTGCGGGATCTGCAGGAGGGCTGCATCGTCTCCACCAGCCAGCGGCCGCCCGTCTTTGAACCACGTGACCTTGGGTGGGGGGTGGCCTGCGTGCAGGGCAGAGATCGGGACCATTCAGCAAGATCTGACCAGGGTGGCCTCAGGGGTCAGAGGATGCTTCCGGATAGGGCAAGGGACACAATTCTCGTCCAGGTCTACAGGCCAAGAAGCAGCAGGAAACCAGCGGACACCAGGCCTGGCGGGAGCCCTTCCTCCGGGACTGGCTCCCTTTTCCTACCCAGGAGTGGGAGGGATGGCCTGGTACAGTTGGGCCAGTTGGAAGGGCAAGTTATTCCTTCATTCCTCCCTTCATCCACCCCTCCATCCACTCACCTGCTCCCTGCCCACCCACCCACCCACCCACGCCTTCCTACCCACCTACCTGCCTGCCTATTCACCCACCCATCCGTCCCTGAGTCCATAGGCACTCATGGGAGCCTACTCTTCCAGGCACTGGGGAAACCACGGTGACAAGGAGTGGGGTCCCTAAGGAGCTCAAATGTCACAAGGCCACTGTGGTCTCCTGTGGTGGCTGCTGAGGCAGAGAGGCCCTGGCTCTGTGGGGGCCTAAGGAGGCATTCTGCTGGGTGCACAGGGCCAGCCGTGGACTCCCATGGAGGGTCCTGGAGGCTGAGACCAGTAGTCAGGTACGGGGTGGGGGCACACAGGGCAGAGTCAGTGAGTGCAGAGGGGCAGGGGCGAGGCCCAGGGGCCAAGGTGCAGAGGGGCCAAGTGAGGGCAGCAGGGCGGGGTGGCGGTTCCATCCAGGACCCTCCCTTCCAAGGCCCACCCCGCCTCCGGGCCTAGCACATGGCACAGCCTTACCCGTGGCATTGCACGTCAGCTGGGCTGTCTGTCCCTCGGCGACCCTGACCACCTCCTCCAGGTCCTCATTCTCAATGCTGGGAGGAACTGGCAGGAGCAGGGAGACAGCGAGCTACAGACAGGGCTGGCCCACTCCGGCTGCAGAAGCTCAGAAGTGGAGGCCGAGACCCCGGGGCCAAGGCTGGGAATTTGCAGTCCCCCCCGGGCTGCATGGAATGATGGACAGGCCACTGAGTCTGGGCCCAGTGGGTCCTGACTGGCCTCTTGGGCCTCAGAATCTCCATTTGTTCACCAGTGAGAACCATCACAGATCAGTCTGTGAGGAGGCCGAGTATTCAGAGAAAGCGCTGGCGCCAGCATTGCCAAACCGGTTACTGCCAAGAGAAGGCTCCTCGCTGCAGGACTTATCAGAACCTTTACTATGCAGAGCCCAGGGCTCTCCTCTAGTTTCCCTATCCCCTCACGTCTGGGCAGGGAGTCTAATACACATTGCTGCTGCCTGAAGGACATCCCAGAGCCTCTGTCACAGGCCCTGACCAGAGAAGGCAGTGAGGGCAGGGTGGAGAACACACGCCCCCTTCCACTTGGGGTTCGTTGCTGGGGTGTGCTGTGGCAGCCTCAGAAGGAGGCTTTTATCTGTTTTGCAGGTTGGGGGGGAGCCCAGGGCCTCCAGCCTGCAAGGCAGGTGCTCTGCCAAGCGCTGCACCCCAGCTCCGAACAGAGACCAGGAAAGCAAGGCGCGGCCTCTCCCTCCCCCTGCCTGCCCCGGGAGCCCCCAGGAAGGAGGGTAGGGCTGCCGCGTACCCAGCACCTCCACGCTGAAGTTCCTCCGCGCCTCCCCAGCCTCATTGTTCGCCAGGCAGGAGTACAGGCCTCGGTCCCGTTCCTGTGCCTGCGTCCTCTTCAGCATCCAGCCACCTGGGGAGGGAGGCTGCGGCTCAGCACGGCTCCGCGCTGCCTCCTGCCCGCCCCAGGGGCCACGCAGGCACTGTGATGAGAGCCCACGCCTCGGCCTCGCTCGCTCGGAGTCCGTGCCCCAGCCAGGGAGGGAAGCCGGCATGGAGCCGCCTGGATATCAGACATGCTCCAGAGCAGGCTCAAGCACCCTGTCCTGCAAGAGGGCTCCCTCGCCTGGTCAACCCTGGCTCTGGGCTGGGGCCGAAGGCACGGAAACTTCAGACCCCAGTTTATTCTGTCAGCACAGAGGCCTTCTCCTAGGGAACCACAGTGATGATGGCATGTGTCCTGGTGTCCTGGGCACCCGCCCCGCTCCTGCACCTGGGCAGACATCACTAACGGATGGCCACGCTCCTTCCTGCTGGGCCCAGGTGCAGTTCCTGTCTGCACAGTGTATCTGGCATCCGCCACCAAATGCCAGCAGCCACGCCCAGGGGAGGCACTGCGATCCCACATGGACAGGTCCTGAAGTCCCTGAGAGACCTAGGTGGGACCCTGCCTCCTCGTGGGCCTCAGAACCTCCATTTGTCCGCCAGTGAGAGCCCTCACGAGCCTCTCTGTGAGGAGGCCGAGTATTCAGAGACAGTGTCAGGGTCAGCGTTGCCACAGCGTTCTCACTGCCTGCAGGACGTTCTGTGTCATCGTGAGACATGACATGCTTCCTCGCTGCAGGACATATCAGAGCCTTTACTAGGCAAATGTGACCCTGGAGTCTCTGGGAGGGGAGGGGAGCAGAACAGGAAGCCTTTTGTTTCTTAGTATTTAGTTTTAGGCGGACACGACATCTTTATTGTATTTTGTGTGGCTGAGGATCGAACCCAGGGCCTCACGTGTGCCAGGCGAGCGCTCTGCCCTGAGCCACAGCCCAGCCCCCAGGAAGCCTTTTCCAAACCTATTGGCGCTTCCCCTGGAGCACCACACCTGACCTCGGGGCTGGAGGTCATGGGCCTGCAGTGAGTGGAGGCCGAGACAGGGGTGACCAGGTCACAATTCTGGCTGGTGCCTCACCTGCCAAAAGGTAGGTGTCCTCCCCTGGGTCGATGGGCTCCTCCTCTTGGAACCAGCGGACGGCTGGGGGCGGGACCCCGGTGGCTTCACAGAGCAGCGTCAAGGGGCCATGCAAGGCAGTGGTGACGTTGGTCAGCAGGTCCGAGTCTCCCACAAGCTCTGGGGGCACTGGGCCAGAGGGGGGCCGAGTTCAGGACACAGGCGGGGCCGGGCGCTCCCCCCCACCCTCTCTGAGCCTCTGCAGCCCTCAGCCCCCCTTGAGGGTGCGAGGAGGGGCAGGGGACAGGGTCTGAGCCACTGCCACCCAAGCGAGCTGGTGGTGGCCGGGCTGGGCTCTGGGCAGTTTCCCCAGGCCTGCAGAGGGCGTCCAAGGGCCCAAGGAGCCGGCACAGAGCTGCTGGTCTGGGGCCTCGCACAGCTGAGCCGGCTTCCCGAACCCACCCCTTGGGCTGAGGCGGCCGACTGCGGCCTGGAGGGGTCTGTTGGCAAAGGAAGCCCCCTCTGCTGGCCAGGGGAACCGGGGAACTGGGGACACCTGGCATCCTGGGGCTGCCAGGGGGCATGGCCAGAGGGAGTCCTCCCTAAGCCGCCCCTGCCCACCCCTCCCAGCTCCACCCTGGTGTATACAGCAGGAGCTCAGAAAATGACAGGGTGAATGAGCTGCCGCAGCAGCCCCCCGCCTGGCACACCCTGGCCCTGACCCCACACTTCAGCCAAGCCCTGTCCCCACCACAGGGAGAAGGTCCCGACTGTCGGCCCGAGGTCCAGGAGCAGAGCAGGGGACAGTGACGCAGGAAGGAGCAGGGGAGGGAGGGAAGGGGGCACGCCGGGAGGAGGGGGTGCGCAGGGCTGCGTGGAGCCAGTCCTGATTGGCCAGCCAGTTTGGAGTGACCCCAACAGCCACCCTCATCAGAGACCCGACTCCAGGAGGAAAAGGGGACGCCAGCCCAGGGCTGCGGGGAGGAGGACTGTCCCCGCTGTCCGCCCGCCGCCCGCCCACCCTCCCCCGCGGCTGCGGTCCTCACCCAGCACCGAGAGCGTGAACCTCCTCTCGGCCCTCCCCGCCACGTTCTCGGCCACGCAGCTGTAGTGTCCCGCCTGGGCCGCCCGGGCCCGCTCCACGTGCAGGCGGTGGCCCTGGTTCTGCAGCTGTAGGCCAGGCTCAGCTCCCAGGGGCTGGCCGTCCCTCTCCCAGGCCACCGTGGGCGGGGGGTTCCCCGTGGCATTGCACTCCAGGCTGGCCTCCCCGCCTTGGACCACGGGGACCAGCGTGTGGGGCTCCCAGGGGCCAGTGATGTGCGGGGGCACTGGGGGGAGGAGGCACATGGAGGAGAGCGGCTGGGTCGGGGCGCCCAGCTCCTGCCCTGACCTGGGACACGAGGGCCTGAGTTCTCTCCTGTACTCCCGGCTGTGTGGCCTTGGCCCGCTAACCTCACCTCTCTGGGCCCTTTCCATCTCGACTACAAGGTGAGGAAATATCTGCTGCCAGCTCTCTCACCCTGGGGACCCTGGCAGGTCTACCCCGGGAACAAGGGCACAGCACAGCCCTTTAGGGTCTGTGGGCTTCCTTCCTCAGACGCCCGGGGCTTCCTAGGGCTTGGACAGCCGTGGACTGGCCAGGCCTGGGACCACTCCAGGGCCGGGTTTCTCCCCAGCTGCGGAGCAGCCTTGGGTGACTTTCCAGGCCTGGGGCCCCTCACTGCACGCTGTGCGGTGAGCAGGTGCTGGCCGCGGGGCCTCCCGCCCGGTGCCCGCCCCAGGGCCTCCCCCGGTGCCCGCCGGCCGTGCAGCTCACCGAGCACCTCCAGCTGCTGGTCCTGGCTGCTGCTCCCCGCGGGGTTGCGGCACTCACAGGTGTAGGTCCCCGCCTGGGCCCGCAGGGCCGGCCCCAGGTACAGCAGCCTCCCCACTGCCAACGCCTGCCCCAGGCCAGGCCCCTCCCCGGGCAGGGGGCGACCTGCGGGCAGGGAGAGGAGCCTGGTCCAGGGCACTCGTGGGACCCCGTCCCCAGAGCGTCTCCCACCACTGTCCCGGCTCCGGCTCACCCTCAAGCGTCCACCTGGTGACACCCCTCCCCGTCCCCGGAGCCTGCGGCATCCCACGGGACTCCCATCTGGCCTGGCCCTCAGAACGGTGGCCCTGCCTCACGCCCCCCTGGGGTCACTGAGGGGCCCCGGGGCCTGCCCTCAGTGGGTCCAGGTAAACTGTGAATGAGGGACCTGCCCGAGGAGGGAGGGGCCAGGTCCCCCGGCAGCAAGCAGAGGCGCAGTTCCCACCTGCTCCGTCCCTGCTGTGACCTCAGCGGCTCCCAGGCTGACCCCCACCAGAACCTGCCCTCGAGCGCCAGACACTGGACATCTCGCTGGCACCTGGCAGCTGCCTCAGGATCCACTCCCCCAGCCCCAGGGGCTCCCCACCAACTGCCCGGGAGCCTCCATGGCGAAGGCAGCTCCACTGTCCCCCGCGAGGCCCAAACCTGAGCGTCATCCCCGACTCCTCCCCTCTGCACTGCCCGTCCAGCAGGGCAGGAAGTCCACAGCACCACCTCTACCCCAGACTGTCTCCTCTAGCTCCCTCCCAGGTCCCCGAGTGCAGGTGGCGGAACCTCAAGCCTGGAGCCTGGCACAGCCTCCCCACTGGCAGTGCCCACCTGGCTCCAGGGCCTGTTTCCAGCGTGGCTGGTAGGGTGGCCCTGCCAGAGCTTCAGTCAGAACGGGGACTGCTCGGAGCTGTGCGGTGGCCCGTCTCAAAAGCAAAACCCAGGATCCTAAGAAACCCTCAAGCTCGGTCCCTGTCACTTTAGTGACCATGTCCTGCTACTATCCCCCTTGCCGACTCTGCTCCAGCCCCACTGGCCCCTATGTTGCTCTGCAAGCATGCGGGCTCACTCCTGCCCCAGGACCTTTGCACTGACCATTACCTCTGTCTGGAATACCTCTCCCTGCCATATCCTCAGTTCCTCCCTCGCCTTCAAGTCTGCTTGGTCAGCCGTCTCTGGCCATCTGACCTAAAGCTGCAAATCCCACCTGTACACCTTCCCCTCCCTGGCCGTACCTGTCTCTACTCCCCAGCTAGGCCAGGGGGTCACTTACTCACTTTAGGTGTGTCCTCTGACTGCCTCACTGTGAGGCGGCCGCACCCCCAGGCCTCCAACAGGGGCCCGCACATATAACAACTCCAAGTATTTACTGCACCAGGCACCGAGGGGTGGGATTCAGCAACGGCCAAGACAGAGCGCCACAGAGCCCACAGGCTCACGGAGGACCAGAACAGGACTAAGGCAGGTGACAGGAGTGACCCCTCAGGGAGGCCCTGCCCCAGGAGGGTGGCAGGGAGGGTTCCCAGCGGAAGGCAGCTGTCACTCTGGGGGATGGAGCTGACGGCTGGGGAAACGGCTCCTCCACGGCCAGGACCCCTCCCAGGGCTGTGACCCTCCCCCCCCGCCAGGCTGGGGGGGGCAGGGCGGCCATCCTACCGTCCTTTCTCCAGGAGATCTTGGGGTGGGGGATGCCCTGGCACTCGCAGGACAGCCTGGCGGGGTGGCCCTCGTTGACGGTCAGGGTGCGGGGCTCGCTGGAGGGGAACTCTGGAGCCACTAGGCAGAGCACAGAGGGGTGAGCTGGGTGGCACCGGAGGGGGCCAGGAAGGTGCAGAGGAAAGAGCAGGTGACCCTCCTCCCTGGGCCCCCGTGCCAGCCCTGGCGGGCGGGGGGCACCTGCAGACCCTCACCCCAGACGTTCAGGTTGAAGTGCTTCTCCGAGCGGCCGGCCCGGTTCAGAGCCTCACAGGAGTAGTGGCCCGCGTCCCACGGCTCGGCTCTGTCCACCTGGGCCAGCATGGACACGGGGGTCAGAGGGGGAGCTCAGGGACGGGGTCGCCACCAGACAGCCCATGTGACCTCAGACACACGGCACATGACCTCCCTGAGCCCCGACTCCCACCAGGCGCCTCCCCACCCACGACAGGAGGAAGCTTCTGGAAGGCAGAGCCTGTGGGGTGGGCTGACAGGGCCCATGGTGGGCTCAGGCTCTGGAGAATCCAACCCAGAGAGGGTGGAGGGTGAAGGGGGGCTGCCCTCAGGGGTCCCCGCAGGGCGAAGGGGTCGTGGCCTTGAAGAATAAAGGGAGGCAGAGCTCAGGGCTGGGAGTGACCCACGTCCCACGGTGTCCAGGGGTGGGCGCGGTGCTGCTGAGCTGGGCCAGGGGCCCTGAGTGCCAGGAGGGCCCCGTGGGGGGGCGTCTGGTCACAGTGAGCAGCAGGGATGCTCGTGGCCGGCTGGGCACCACAAGCCCTGCCCGGAGCAGCTGCGCACTAGGGAGAGGCCCGGCCGTCCACTGGGCAGCGGCACACCTGCAGCAAGGCCTTGTCTGCGGAGAGGCGGGCCCCGGGCCGCAGGTGCAGGGGCCTCCCGTCCTTCCGCCAGCTCAGCACAGGAGGGGGCACGGCGTGGCTCTGGCACTCCAGGGCCACCGACTCGTTGGCCACGACGGACACGTTCAGCTCTTCCCCCAGGATGCTCGGGGGCACTGCGGGAGGAGGGGACAGGGGCTTTCTCAGGCCTGTGAGGGTCCAGCAGGGAGCCACAGCCGTCAGGATGGGGCTGTCCCAGCTCCACTGCCTCCCAGCCCTGCTTCAAGAGGAGGCCGCACGCCGGCCTGGAGCATTGGGAGGTCACCGCCATGGGGGATGGGGGATGGCAGCTCAGGCCTCGGCTTCCTTTCTTACGACTCTTCGTGAATCTAGACTGACCTCTACGTTCATCAAAATTCAATAGTTATATTTCAGGAAATCTATAAAGCAAATCCCTGAACCACCCTTTCCTCCCCAGATCAAAGTAAACAGTGGAGCTCAGCGGGGAGACGCGGGGCTGGGGCCTGAAGCCCGAGTCAGATGGCTGCGTCTCCGACTTGCCCGCCGCGGGAGGCCCTGCACACAACTCAGTGGAAGACGGGGATAAAGAAGTCCCCATCTCACCAGGCCACAGGGAGGTTAGACACAGTGACGAGCCCAGGCACCCGTGATCTTGACTCCAGTACGGAGAGTGTGCTAGGGTGGAAGGGCTCCCCCGCCCCAGGCCCTGCATGTCCCCGTCCCCCTAAGACCCCATCTGAGGAAACCGAAGAGCAGCAGCCACTGTCACTGTGGGCTCAGTGGGTCTCACAAGGACCTCAGGGCGGGGCTCTTCTTCCCCTGATGAAGATGAAGAGATGGGGGCTCCCAGAAGCCGAGTGACCAGCTCGAGGTCACAGAGGCAGACTTGAACCCCAGGTGCTAACCAGCACCCTGCACTGCCCTTCTGGAAGGGGCAGCACCTCCACTGGACCACGGACAGTGGGAAGGCCAGGCCCCTAGCTCGGTGCTGCCCCTCCTCTGCTTCAGGCTCCTCCCACAACTTTCCGGAACACGAACAGGTTATGCAGAGCCACTGGCCTGTCCACTTACACTTCAGGACAGGTCCTGGGTCCGACTGCCACCTGAAGGCAGCCACAGTGTTAGGCGGTGTCCCCCTTCCAGCCACCATGCCCCGCTTTGGACGCCCCCGCTCCACCGTGGCCTGGACCACGCGACCCTCCTCGCCTGAGACTCACTGTGGACTTGCAGGACGACGTCCCTGCGGTCTTCTCCCACGGCGCTCACAGCCACACAGGAGTAGCTGCCAGAGTCGGAGGTCCGGGCACTGGCCACGGTGAGGACCCGGCCCCCGGGAAAGACCTGTGTCCCCCGAGGGAAGGCCACATCGGCACCTGTGCTGCTCTTACCCACCCCGACAGCCCCATCCGACCCCCGAGGCCCCCACGACGGAGGGAAGCCGGGAGCTGCACCCCAACCTCGAGCCCGTGCTGGCTGGTGGACACTTCTGTCAGTCCTGAAGAACCCTTTAGGGCCAGGCTGTCCACTACGGTGGCCTCACGTGGCTAGCAAGCCCTTGGTATGGGGCCAGTCCCATGGTCCTGGGGCATCTCTGCTTCTCCCTCACCCTAAGTTCCCAGGGACCAGGACAGTGATCTGGGGCCACCTGGCCCTACTGACCTGGAGGCCAGGGGTCCCCGCAGTGGACACAGGGTTTCCATCCTTCAGCCACATCAGCGTGGGGCTGGGGGCACCAGTGGCATTACAGGTCAGGCGGACGGGGGCACCGAGCAGCACTGGGCCCGGCAGACTGGGCGGCAGTGTGATTTGGGGAGGCACTGCAGGACAGGGGTGGCAGGGGACACAGGCTGAGCCTCACTGCAGGTGGCAGAGACTGGGCTGCCCCTTCAGGAGTGCACAGCCACAAACAAAAGCACAGGGACAGCCTGGTGACAAGGGCAGCCACTGCCCAGCTCCCAAGGTTGCCTCACTCAAACTGGCAACACCAGACGCTTCCGCCATGACAAAGAGGCTCAGAGGGGGCGCCGCTTGCCCAAGGTGGACCAGCAAGGGAGCAGTGTGTGAACCTGGGCCTCAGGTCAGCAGGAAGTCATTGACCATGGGGATGGGTGGGGGACAAAAGGTGGCCAGGCGATCCCATTCTATCCTGAGGCATGAGTCATGATGTCCAGGGCCCCAGGGCCCTGCCCAGCTCCAGGATGAAGCCCAGCCTCTCCCACAGCCTGTGAAGCCCGGGAGCACCAGCCTCCAGATGGCCCCCGGCCCTCTCTGGTTCTGTAAGCTACAGGTGCCCAACCTCCTTTCAGTCTCTCGGATCCCCAGTCTGCAGCCTTGAGCTTTGGAGAGCTGCCAGGGAAGGCCCCTAGCTGTCAACGACGCTTCCCGGTGCCCCAGGGAAGCCCTCAGTAGCACTTCACATCTATTAGCTCTCGTAGCAGTTCTCACAGAGTCACCCTCTGGGCAACAACCTGATCACTGCTTGCTATGGTAGGTGAACGCTGCTGGCTCCTTATTCAGGGCTACAGGGCCAGGGCCAGGTTTTTCTCAGAGCATTCTCAAGACTGTGGCTAGATACAAGATGAACAGACAGAAGAATGAATGATTGGATTGATGGGCAGGGGGTGGGTGGATGAGTGGATGGGTGAATAGATGGAGAGACGGATGGATGTGTGGGTAGATTGTGGAAAGGTGTACGGATGGTGGATGGGTAGATGGATGGTAGACACATGGATGGATGGATGGATGGGAGGATGAATAGATGGGTGGATGGTGGATGGGTGGATTGGTGGATGGACAGATGGGTAGACGGATGGTGGATGGATGGTGGATAGATGGATAGATGGTAGATAGATGGATGGATAGTGGATGGATGGATGCATGGTGGGTGGATGGAGGAATGGAGGGTGGATGAAGGAATGGGTGGATGGATGGATGATGGATGATTGGATAAGCAGATGAATGAATGAATGGATAGATGGATAAATTAGTAGATGGATGGATGAGTGGGTGGGTAGGGTGGATTGATGGATGGGTGGATGGTGGATGAATGGATGAACGGGTGGTGGATGGATAGATGGTAGATGGTGGATGGATAGTGGATGGATGGGTTGATGGAAGCATTGACAGGTAGACGAGCAGATGGATGGGTAGATGGGTCAGCGAGAAGAAAAACAAGTGGAGGAATGGGCAGCATTGTTACTCTGGAAGGAACAGGTTATTTGGGGGAAGGGCCCCTGTAGTCAGCCCCCAGGCGGCTCACCATTGACCCGCAGGCCAAGCTGTAGCTCCCTGCTGCCTGCCACGTTGGATGCCACACAGCGGTAGCTCCCAGCATCAGAAAGTCGAGCCCGCTCGATGAGGAGGGCCCTCCCATCAGCTGACACTGTCACCCCTGTCCGAGAAGAGATGGGCTGGCGGCCCTTGAACCAGGAGACATCTGGGACAGAGATGAGAGATGCGAGCCCTCACCAGGGAGAACTTTGGAGAAAATATGGGCAGCCCCAGTGACCTTAGTAGTCGGGGTACCCCACATGCTTCTTCAGCTTCCGTACCTCCTGCCAGGGTCCACCCAGAACTCACCCGTGGGAGGGGGCAAATCCTCCCAGGGTCACCTGACCCAGGAAAAGCAAGGGCACCCAGGTCAGATGGAGACAGGAGGGTGGTCTCCCTCCTGGGCTCCTGACCGCCTATCCCAGTCTGAGTGCCCAACACCCACAGCTCACCCCAGCACCCAGCCCCTTCCACAACCACTGGTCCAGAGACCCAGACAGAAAGGAACTGGAGTCCCTGGTCCTCGCCCCGCCCCGGGCCAGCCCCGTGAGGTCGCCAACTCTGAGCAGAAGCTCGCAGGTTGCTGCAGACCCAGCTCAGCCCTCCAGGCCCCGGGGACGCCCTGGCACGATGGGTGAGCAGCTGTTGGGGAGGGCAAGGGGAGCGGGCAGGGACCTGCTGTTCCCCCACAGCGTCCACAGCTCAGCAGTGCCGGGGCGTTTGCTGGCCTCATTAGGTGGGAACTGGGCCCTGCTGGAGGGGACTTCCGGCCAAGGGGAGAGGGGTCTTACCGGGAGGGGGCACTCCCGAAGCCAGGCACTCCAAGGTCACCGAGGCATTTTCCAGCACAGCCTTGTTGACTGGGCCTGGCTCGATGCTGGGGGGTACTGGGGGGACAGGAGAGCCAGCCTGGTGGTGTGGGCAGTGGGCAGCTCTGGCCCAGGAACCCCATCCCACTCCCGTCTTCCCCCAGAGTCCTGGTCAAGGGCTCTACAGAGCTCGTGCCCTGCACAGGGGACCCCACTCCTGGAACCAAGCCCAAGAACAAAGCCGTGGCCTACGGTCTTCGCTGCAGTTACACAGGACGCCCCAGCACCTGCCAGGCAGGACTGGGGCCAGCACATCAGGAGAAGGCATCCATGTGGCCAGGGCAGGGGTTTGCCCACACTTGCAAGACCACAAGTGAACCCCAAAATGATTCAACAAGCAAAGTGGACTGTGCAGGGGCAGGGCGCGCCTCTGAAAACCCCCCAGAACCCCCGCAGGGCCGCGGAGCCGTGGCTGATGCTGTCACTCCTCCCTTCCCAGCCATACGCTGGCCCCAGGGGCCCTCAAGGGATCACCTGCCATCCCAGGCCACTTCCTCACCCAAAACCTTTAGGGCCACGTGCCCCTGGCTCTCCCCAGCCAGGTTGGTGGCCGTACAGCGGTACACGCCTTCATCCCTCAGGTCCACCTTCTCGATCTGCGGGAGGAGGGGCAAGAGAGAGCAGTGAGGTTGTGGGGGGGGAAGGCGGAGTCCAGGATGGGGGACTGTCAGAGGAAGGGCCGGACATGGTGAGAGGCCAGGCTGCTGGTGACCCGCGGGGCAGGAAAGCTCTGGGAGGGAGTTACGGGCCAAGAGCTCAGATTGCAGGGGTTCCTTGGTCTCTGAGCACCGTGTCCTTCCCCGGCCCTCTGACAACTGAAGCTCCCGGGTAGGTCAGCACCCAGCCCCAGCACCCCAGTGTCCACGGAGTGTCCCCAGGCTGAGAGAGTTCAGTGCGCATCCCACCCTCAGGTGCCAAGACCCTGCTTAGGGCCTCTGAGGCCTCTGAGAGTGGCCTGTCCACCTGTGCCTAGCTGTCCACATACCTGCAGGCTCCCCCCTGAGGTGGCCAGGGCCACCCCATCCTTCCACCAGCGGAGGCTTGGGGGAGGCACTCCAGCCCCTACACACTGGAGGGCCACGGGCTGCAGGAAAAGAGCCGTGACGTTCTCGCCCCCCAGGATGCTGACCGACGGCAGTTCTGGGTAGAAGCAGACAGGAGGGCCAGGGTCAGGCTCAGGAAGGGTGCAATGGGCACCCAGAAATCCCCTTGATGCCTGGGGGTGAGGGAGCCTTGCCAGACTGGGCCAAGGACTGGTCTCTAGCTTCCCACCTACAGCACCTGGCTAGGAGAAGGAGTTCCTTTCCCTTTAAAAGTTCTCTTGTCCATCTACCCATCATCCATACCCCAACCAACTCACCCCCATCACCCAACCACCTTCCATCCATCCATCCATCCAACCACTCATCTCCCTACTCCACCCATCCAATCAACCATCCATCCACTGACCCTCCCATCCATCCATCCATCTTCCTACCCACCTACCTGCCTGGCCATCCATCCATCCATCCATCCATCCATCCATCCCCTCAACCATCCATTCTACCCACCCATTCATCTACCCATCCATCCATCCATCCAACCACTCATCTCCCTACTCCATCCATCCAATCAACCATCCATCCACTGACCCTCCCATCCATCCATCCATCTTCCTACCCACCTACCTGCCTGGCCATCCACCCATTCATCCATCCATCCATCCATCCATCCATCCATCCATCCATCCATCCCCTCAACCATCCATTCTACCCACCCATTCATCTACCCATCCATCCATCCATCCAACCACTCATCTCCCTACTCCATCCATCCAATCAACCATCCATCCACTGACCCTCCCATCCATCCATCCATCTTCCTACCCACCTACCTGCCTGGCCATCCACCCATCCATCCATCCATCTTCCTACCCACCTACCTGCCTGGCCATCCATCCATCCATCCATCCATCCATCCATCCATCCATCATCCATCCAAGTGTCCATATGTCCATATGTCCATTGAGCAGCCACTCTGTGCCCAGAACCGTCCTAGTCCTCCAGATGCAGCAGAGAAAGGTGGCCTCAGCCCCATACAAGCCATCCTATCCCATTGGGTGGTGGGCTGTGGCCCGGAGAGGCTGGGCAGTGCCAGATCCTTCCTAGAGGAGGGGGTTTCAGGACGCTCTGACGGACAGGGAGGAGCCAGGCAGAGTGAGAGGGCGCCACGTTACGTAGAGGACTGAATGTGGGCAGGCTAGGGACCACGGCTGGGTGGAGGGAGGGACAGAAACGGGAGCTGGGAGGGAAGCAGTGACTGGACTGGAGAGGTGACAAGAGTGATGAGTGGTGGAGGCCAGCCTCTCATGCCCACTTCTTTGGGGAATGGGAAGTCCAGTCCAGAAATGCCCTCCAGAGGAAACCAGCCCCATGTCCTTCCCAGCTCCCACTGCCCCAGAGCCCGGGCACCAGCTCACCATGCACAGACACCTCCACCTCCGCACCCGCGGTGCCCGCCTCGTTGGTGGCCTGGCAGGCGAAGAGACCCGCGTGGCCCAGCTCCACATGACTGACGTGCAGTGTGGACCCCTGCAGGGCCACCTGAACCCCAGCCAGCTCCTCAGCTGGGCGGCCGTTCTGCAGCCACCTAGGTGGGCAGGGAGGGGACATTCTCCTGGGAACAGGACGCAGCTCCTTCCCCCCCAAGCCTGGAACGTGCTCTCTGCCCTCCCAGCCCGGCCTTGTGGCCATACGCACTGGATGGTAGGCATCGGGGAGCCAGAGGCCTGGCAGAGAAGGTCCAAGGGCTGTCCCACCAGGGCGGTCACCTGGCCCAGGCCGTCGGCCACCAGGAGCTGCGGGGGAACTGTGAGCAGGACGGGCCATCGGGTGGTCAGAGCTGAGTGGACCCTGGCGCAGTCCCTCCCAAGGCCCCAGCCACACCTCACCCTGATGTCCCCGTAAGTGGCCCCAAGGCTGTGTCCCCTCCCCACTAGGAGTCCTGCGTGCCTCCTCCCTCCTCTCTGGCACCACACAGGCAGGCACAGAGGCAGAGCAGGGAAGGTCCGCCTGGGAGGCGAGAGCTGCTGAGCGGAACCAGAGCCCACGCCCAGCTTCCGTCCTTGGAAGATTTCTGTCTGTTTTTAATTTATGGTGCTATCGGCCCTGGGTCACCTGGCCCCGGGGTTCTGGGCAAGGGCAGAGACTGTGCATCTCAGGGCTCAACCCTGCTGACCCCAGCCCGGTCTCTGTGTCCTCATCTGTCGTGCAAGGCACTGGAGACGTCTCTGACCCCCCACCCCGGGGGCTGCTGGGTCAAGCTCACGGTGGTGGGAGGGGTCCATGGCCGGGGCTCACCCTGCACCTCCACGGCGTACTGCAGCACCGCCTCCCCGGCCGGGCTGCTGGCCACGCAGCTGTACAGGCCTCCGGACGCCTCCCCCAGGCTCTCCAGCCTCAGCGCACTGCCACCTGCCTGCAGCCTCGTCCCGTTGCTCTCCACCACAGGCAGCCCCTCGTGGTACCAGGACAGTGTGGGGGGTGGCCGGCCTCTGGCCACACACTCCAGCGCCACCGGCCTCCCCGCCACGGTCTGCACCGCGTAGGGCCCTCCGCCAGCGCCCTCGATGGAGGGTGGGACTAGGGAAGAGGGGCTGCTCAGGGCCGCGGAGACGGCTCCCGGCCTCCTCGGCCACGCTACCTGGAGCCTTGAGTAGACTCCCCTCCTCCTGGAACCTCTCAAGACCCTTGTGGGGAGGTCGCCCCCTCGGCCCTGCGGGGTCCTCCAGGGCACTGCTCCCGTCTTCCCTCCGTCCCCACTGCCAGCCACCCTGTGAGCTCGTCCTGAGTGGACACAGGCTGGCCCACAGGTCTCCAAGGGCCACACGTGGCAGGTCGGCGACAGTGACGGGTCCCAGGGCCACTGCTCCTGAAGTCCCTCCTCCCTGGCAGGAGCGGCAGAGTGGGTAAACCTGAGAGCAGCGGCTCTTGACTCGGCCAGCAGTGGCCTGGGGGCTGGGATTTGAGCCGTGCTGAGAACCTGAGTGGCCAAGACGGAGGCCCCCACTGGCCCTCGCCCTCTGGGGTGTGCTCCAAGTCACTGAGCTGACCGGGCCACGCCAGGGCCTGGGCAGTGGTGCACTGGGAGTCAAGGTCTCGGCCTGTGTGGTTCCCAAGGTGCTGTGGTGAGCACCCACACGACATGTTCACCCCGCTTCAGAGCAAGCCCTGGGCTGAGAGCTGGGCCCGTGCTCAGAGCTGCCATGGGCCCACTCAGCCCTCCTCCCCTCAGGGCCCCCGGGGCTGGCACCCACCAGGCCAGAGTCCTGGGCTGCCTCCTGTGAGAGGCCAGGAGGACCCCAGTAACGGCACGCTGCCCTGCACACCTCACGGAGGCCCTTCCGCACCAGTCCTCCCAGCTCTGCGTGTCCCCAGAGCCCAGCCCTCAGGGTTGGCCCATGCTGAGGTCACCAGCGTGACAACTGCCGTCAGACCCTCCCGAGGAGGGACCCAGGGCAAGGCCTCGCTGGGCTCGCCCCCACATGGTGATGCCAGTGCCCGAGGCCTTCGAGAGCCCTGCGTGCACCCACAGCACGCCGTGGGCACAGCACTCGCCTCGCAGTGGTTCATGGCCATGGGGGAATTTAGAGAAAAGCGCTAAGCCTCGAGGGAGGCCCGGATTCCAGACAGGCCCTGCCCGCTGGCCTCAGTCCCTGCCCTGCACAAGGGGGCACAGAGCTGAACCCGCTCCGGGTGACTTTCTGGTCCCATTACCCTGTTTGCCTCTGGCCACTCAAGCAGTGCCCTCACTGGAGTCCTCCCCCCTCGCCCCAGCGGGCCCCGCTCGTCCCTCACCATAGACCTCCAGCCTGGTGGCCTTCTCTGCAGCCCCCACGGGGTTCCTGGCCTTGCAGGTATAGACGCCAGCGTCCGAGTCCTGGGCCCTCGCCAGCTGCAGCTGCCGGCCGCCCCTACTGTAGACCACCTCAGTGCTGGGGGCCAGCAGGGCCCCATCCTTGAACCAGGTGATATCAGGCGTGGGCACTCCTCGGGCCTCACACAGGAACCGCACTGGGTGGCCCTCCATGACGGCCACCTCGCCTGTCTCGTTAGAGCCCCAGATGGTGGGGGGTGCTGGGAAGGACAGGCACGGGAAGAGGGATGGTCACAAGCTGTGTCCCCTGCCCCGGGGGCTGGGGTCCGCCACAGAGCAGCATGAGCACTACCGTGGGCCACAAGCACCTGTCACGGGCTCCTACTGTGGGGGACGGGGAGTGGGGTGGGGTGTGGGGACAGCTCAGGGTCATGCCCGTGTGGGACACAAGCCCAGTCAGCACAGGAGATGCAGGTGGAGAAGGGGGCCTCAGGTTTGGGCTTGGGACCCCACTTGGCCTCTAACTCACTGCATGACCCCGGGGTAGGTCCCGTCCCCTCTCTGGGCCTCAGTCTCCCCATCTGAGGGGAAACGAGGGCTGGACTAGATCAGGGCTTCTGCTGGGCAGGTCCCCCACCCTGGCACCCAGGATGGTTGGGGGAACAGAGGGTGTGGCCTGAGACAACCCAGATTCCAGACCAAGCTGCAAGAAAAGGCTCTGTCTGGGGCCCATGACCCCGACCTTCTAGCACTTTCTACCCTACTCCTGTTTTCAGCAGAGGGAGCAGAGCAGGCTGGGGGCTCTGCCCCTGGGCTGGACTCGTCTCTGCCTCCTTCCATTAACAGCTGGTAAGCACCCTTTGGGTAAGTGTGTCTCGGTGTCAAATGACCGATTTGAATAAAAGTCACGGGACCATTCCCAGGGTCCTGGAACCGCCCCAGGTGGCAGAAGTGAAGCGGAGGATTTGGGGAAGCGCTTCTCGCACTGGGGACTCGCCCCCCAGGCCCCACTCCGGCCCCATCCTCCCTCTCGGTCCCGGAAGGGGCTGGGGCTCACAGTGGACTCTGAGCTGGAAGTCCTTGGCCTGCTGGCCTGCCGGGCTGAAGGCCACGCACTGGTACCGGCCCTCGTCCCCCAGGTGACTGCTGGCGATCCTGAGGACCTGGCCGTCCTCCTGGAGCTGGGTGTGAGGGTCTCCAGGAAGGACAGGGCTGGAAAGGGGTCGGGGAAAGCCGTCCGTCAGGGGCAGGCTGCCTGGAGGCCACCAGAGGGCAGAAGCCGGCAGAACACCCGTCACGGGACACAGAGCACGGCTCCATGGGCACAGGGGATACAGGCCGCCCAAAGAAAGGGAATTGTGACACTCGCGGCAACGAGGGTGGACCTCAAAAACACGCTGGCGGGCTGGGGCGTGGCTCCGTGGCAGAGCGCTGCCTGGCATGTGCGAGGCCCCGGGTTCGAATCTCAGCACAGCATATAAGTAAATGAATAAAATGAAGCCCACCAACATCTGCAGACACAGACGTGCAGACAGGAAGAAGCTGAAAGAGGCCACGAGTCCTGTCCACTCGTGGGAACGGTGGAAACAGGCTGATCTGCAAAGACCAGGCAGATTGTGGCTACCGAGCAGAGGGAAGGGACGGGGAGGTGGCCACCTGTGGGCACCAGGTTTCCCTCTGGGGTGGTGAAATGCCTTGGGGTAGGTGGTGGCCATGTTGCTCAATGCTGTGGACACACCAAATGCCACTGAACTGTACACTATGTGGATTTTACCTTAAAATGAATAAAGTGAGTTTAAAAAAAATGTAAGAGTGTTGATGGAGTGAGAAGCCCTCACTGAGGCCAGTGCAGGGTCTGCTGGGCACCTCCCCCAGGCAGGTGGTCCCTGTGCTGCCCTCTGCCTGGGGGCACAGCTGTCCTGTCAGGCTCCCCCTGAGAGTCCAGCCTACCCCGATCCCCCCTCCACCAACCCCAGCCTGGACACCCCCGTGTATCTGTCAAGGGCCACTCACTGCCCGTCCTTGGTCCACTCCATCTGGGGCCTGGGGACCCCTGAGGTCCGACACTCCAGCTCCACGTCTGCACCGGCCAGGCCCAGCACCTCCTGGGCAGCTCCGGCTCCCAGCACAGAAGGAGGGACTGGGGGCGAGAGGTGGGGGACAGCTCAAACCCCTGCAGACCCGGGGTCTCTCCCAGGAGGGAGCCCTGCCGTGGGCCTGGGCGCTGCTCTTTGTAACTCTTCACTCGGTTTCCCAAGTGACCGTCCAGTGGGTCCCTTGCTGCTGGCTCCGGGAGGACAGGGCTGGGTCCACGGTGGGCCCTTCGTGCTCCTGCGTGCCGCAGGCACAGGCTCCGGGGTCGCAGGCCCGGGCCTCACTCACCGAGCACAAGGAGATGGAAGTCCCTCTGGGCGGTCCCCGCCTGGTTCTCCGCCCGGCAGGTGTAGAGCCCAGAATCACCCTCCTGGACCCTGGAGAAGTGGAGGGACCGGGCCCTGTCCAGGAGGTGGTGGCTGTCTGTCTCAGAGACCTGGGGGAGAGACCAGAGGCAGCGGGTGGACAGCAGCATTGAGACTGAGGCCTGGGCAGCGCCGGGCACTCCCACTAGGCGCTCCCCTAGGCTTCTTCACAGGACCGCAGGGCCCCACTGCCCCAAACCCTGCTGCATCCCCAAAGACCCCCGTCACCTCTCCCCCACACCAATCCCTCTGCCACTCACCCATCCCAGGGGACACCCACCAGCTGCCCATCCTTGAGCCACGTGATCTCAGGGACTGGAAAGCCATTCGCGTCACACTTCAGCGTCAGAGCCTGCCCGGCCATGCCCGACACGTTAGCCTTGTGCCCATCCTCTCGGATGCTGGGGGGCACTTGGGAAGCAAGAAGGAGAGGGCTGTCCCCAGCTCCTTGAGCCACGGGATGTCCCAGCCCATCCTTGTGGCCTGGACAGGAAGCCCGGACTCCCTCCCCTCCCCAAGATCCCCGGGGCCTATCATTCAGGCCGTCACTGGGGTCCCAGAGGTCTGCCTGTCACCATCTGCCCCAGCAGAAGCCTGCTGCAGCCTTGCCCGGGGACTGCATAGTCCTGTTTGGGCCCCGGGACGCTCAGCCTGCTGCAAGGTGTGGGAGCCCCATGCATCTGATCCACCCCGACCTGGTCCCCACTTCTCCCTCCCCGAGTCGGAATCTCAGAGGAGAGGCCTGGGGTGCCTTTGTAGCACATTTCCTAAGCAAGTCATCACATGGTGAGAGCAGGGCTGGTCATGGGGACGCACAGGTGGCCACAGGTGCAGTGAGACTGACCTGAGGCTCATGTTTGGCTGGTTAGCCGGGGGAGCCCCAGCCCAGCCTCACGGTGCCCTGCTACCCAGCACCCTGGGCGCAGGAGTGGGGGCTCTCCCTGCTGGTGACAGGGACAGGGGCCTGGGGGCAGTTCTAACAGCTGTGCTGCAGGGTGGGCTGTGGGCTGTGGGCCGTCACACTCACTTCAACATGGACGTGCCCGTGGGGCCACCCAGAGAATCCTGGGTGCCCTCCTCCGCTGTCTCGGGTGTCTCTGGGAAAGTGGGTGCCCTGCCCTCTAGTCCTGCCCCTCAGTGCCAGGGACCTGTGGCCTCTGCCAGGTGGGTACAAGCCTGTTGCTGGGACCCTACTGCTATGTCACCTGGCCCCTGCCCTGGCGTCCCTCTTACCGTAGACCACCAGCCTGGCTCTCCTGGACGCGGAGCCCGCCTCGTTTGTGGCTTGGCACTCGTACTCCCCACTGTCCGAGGGCGAGACCGAGGACAGGAACAGGGACCCTTCCTCCAGCACTGCCACACCTGGCCGGCCCGGCAGGGGCTCTGCGGATGGGCCCTTCCTCCACGTGACCTGCGGCTGGGGCGTCCCTGGCAGGGCGTGCCGAGGTCAGCATGGACGTACCCACCCCCGCCGCCCCCGGTGCTCACGTCGCTGGCCCTCTGGCAGGTGGTCCCAGGTGAGAAGGGCAGGTCAGAGCCGCAGGTGCCCACAGCCCTACCCGCCCAGGGCTGCCCGCCCGCCTCCAGGCTCCCAGGGCCCACGGGTGTGGGACACGGGCCTGTTCTCTGCTTCCTTCCCAGGGAGGCCGTGCCCGGCCACCTCATGGAGGACGTCACCCACACCCTCTGACCACCCTGCCCAGCCCTTTAGCCCATCATGGGCTAACTTGCTACAGAGGCACATGCTGTTGAGGTCCTCGTCCTGTGACCTGCCCCACACAGGGCAGTGTCTCTGTGCTGCACCCCCAGCCGTTAGCACAGTGCCTGGCACACAGTAAGTGCCAAATCAATGCACAGCCTGCTGGCAGGCCTCATACCATCTGGTCAGGGCATGAGAAACAGGGCAGTGGGAGGGGACAGCTCTGTCCCTCCTGCTCTCCCCTCCGAGGCCGAGCCTGGGGCTGGCCACTTGCTGGCCGCGTGCCCAGCACCACCATCACCATCTCAGACTTGCATGTGGGCTAATGACTGTTTTTGCCACAGTGAGTGTCACTGTCACTTAGCATGGGGCAGGGCCTGCCACGGAGCAGGTCCCCAAGTGGGCGCTGATGAGCGGGGCACACCTCCAAGATGGCGCTGCCCAGCGGGCCCAGCAGAGCACCGCTGCGCTGAGCTGAGCACCGGCCAGCAGTGCACACCCTGGGCCCCCTCAGTGCCCAAGTGGGTGGAGGGTCCTCCCCAGCAGGCCAGCACCCACAGCCCGACGGCCACGCGCTCTGCCACCACTGCTGGTCCTGGAGATGAGAACTGCCAATACCCATGGCCACTAAGGACACCCCATCCTGTGTCGATCACTCCCCTGGCAGCTGGGCGCCCTGGGTAGACGCTGCCTCGTCCTTCCCCAGGGACAAAGGGGCCATGGAGGGAGGGGGGAGCATGGGGTCAGGGGACGTGGGCCACGGAAGGTATCCTAAGCGCCTTCTTTCAGGAGGTGCCCTGCCCCACTCCAGCCCACACTGACTGCCCACTGCCCACACATGCTGGGGATTTCCTGCTGGACGTGCAGGACAAGGGCCCAGGACCTGTGTCCAGGCGCATCCCTCCATGTGTCCCTGGACCAGCCACCTGATCTCTGTGCCAGTTTTCTCCTGGAGCCCTCCACCCAGGGTGCAGGCTGGGGTGTCCGTCCCATGGCCAGTGTGGGGACACAGTCAGGTAATGCCACAGACCACAGACACCACGGACCACTGGTGCACACACGTCCCTCTCAGTGCCTGCAGCTTCTCCCAGAGACTCCCTGTCCCGCCCCTGAGGACCTGACCCTCAGACCTCAGCCTGCGGGGGCCCCAGGCCTGCAGCCCTGGACTTTTTAACGCACAGAGCTCACGGGCACCAGAGCAGGACGGCCCTGTGCCCAGTGAAGAGTCCAGCGCTGGACACCAGCTCCCCACCGCAGAGGAGAACCCAGTTGCCAACAAGGGGGCCGGGGTCGCGGCCCTCCCGCCCCCCTGGGGGGAGGCAGTGTTGACACGTGCTGGGCGCTGGGCACAGTGCTCTCCCCCTTGGCCCTCAAGGCCCAGGGTGGCTGAGCCAGAGCCGGGCACGGTCCACCACAGGTGCCCACTGGAGGCGGCAGTCGGAGGCAGCTGGAGAGGGGCCGACCAGGTGAAGCCTGGCCCAGCAGACGGACCCCACAACCCAGAGACAAACGTGGGGAAGGACAGCAGCCTACCACGTGGGGCGCCCAGGGGGTGCCAACGCCCTCCCCTTCCCTGACCGGCTGCTCGCTGTTGCCAGGCCCAGCACAAGGTGGCGCCATGGTCAGGGCTGGCAGGGCCCCTCAGGAGGGCTGTGCCCAGGAGCCCCCAGGTGTCTGCCTCGCCAAGGTGTCTGCCACGCCCAGGTAGCCAAGCCCCCCTGCCCGCCTCTGCCGCGTCCTGCTCCAGGCAGCAGCTGAGAACAGGCTGCTCCCCAGGCTCCTGCGGGCTGCTCTGAGCTGCCCCGGGCTGCCGACAGCCAGAGAGCAGGGGCCCCACAGTGGACAGCTGGCCCTGGGGAGGGCCAGGGGCACTCTCTCAAAGACAAAGGAGCAACGTGGGCAGGCAGGGCCCAGGGAGCAGAGCGGCCACCTGGCGGGGACACCAAGCACCCCGCACATTCCCCTTCTAAATGCCAGGTCCAGTGCAGACACCTAGAGCTCTGGTGCCCCCTGAGACCTCCCAGGGCCCCATGAGAAGGACCGAAACACCCCACTGTGCAGATGAGGGGCTGAGGCTCTGAAAGGAGACAGAGCTGCCCTGGGAGGCCGAGCAGGCGGAGCAGGCTTGGCACGGGCAGCTGGCCACAGGGGCTGCTGTCTGGGCCTCGATACGCTGCTGGCCCCAGGCCGTGGGAATTCATCCTCGTGAGAAAGCTGGGATGTGAGTTCCCAAGTCACCAAGACGAATCCACAGGACCTGTGGGCTCCCCTCAGCCCCAACTGTCATTCCCTGGGTACAGAGGGGACAGGGCTTAGGGAGCAGGCAGAGCCAGGGTCCAGCGGCCACACCGTGAGTCGTGTCCTGGCTGTGTGACCTCAGGACCACACTTGCTCACCCTCTCTGGACCAGGACAATGAACTAATGCCAAGGGGCAGATGCTAACATCATCCTACAGAGTTGACAGGTGCTACCTGTGGTGTGCCCCGGGCACAGGCACCCAGCCAGCCCACCCCGGCCTCCCCGCCCCACCCAGGCCTGGCCTCACCTCTGGCTGGGCACGGCAGGCTGGCGTTCTCTCCGGCCACTCGCTCCAGCAGGCCACTGGTCTCATCGGCAACCCAGTGTGGAGGCTCTGGTGGGAGGTGGCATGGCTGCACTCATACCCGGCGTCCAAAGCTTGGCACCACCCTCAGAGACCCAGGGCCAGAGGGGAAGGCACCCTTCCAGCCTGGCCCTCAACCTCCCAGCGAGACCAGCTGGGGCCTCGCACAGAGTGACCCTGTGGGCAGGCACCAGGTCACTACCCCACGGGCTCGCGAGGCTGGGCCTGCGCCCTCCAACACTAGGGGTCCGACAGGGTCTGCCCTTCCAGGTCCCTCCTGGAAATGGCCCTCCAGGCGTAGAGCAGATTCCTCCAGTGAAGCTGCCAGCACCACAGGTCTAGAACTTTCCACGTGCCGGGAGCTTTGTCACCTTCTCTCACTGGCCCTGTATACCACTGGGCCCACTCTGAGGTGAGAGGTCTGGCCTATGCTGTCCAGTTGGCAAGAGCCCTGACCACTGCCCCACAGCACCCCCACACCCAGGTGTGCAGGATCCCAGGGCGCAGGGGGTGCAGGGAGCCTCGGGGTGACTCCGAGGACCTACTGGTCAGTGCCCAAGGCTCCCCAACATAGGTGGACTGCCCCCAGTTGCGGGACCCAGAGGTCCTAGGAAGGAGGGGACAGGCAGGTCCCAAATCCAGAGCAGAGGCGAGCACTGGGGTCTAGCTGCGCTGGGGAGATGGGAAGAGGGACGTTAGGGGTTCGGGGGACGCTCACCCAGCACCCTGAGCTCCAGCTCCCAGACGTCCTCCCCAGCACTGCTGGAGGCCTCGCAGCGGTACATCCCGGCGTCCGAGGGCTCAACGGCCGTGAAGTGCACGGAGCCCGCAGGCCCCCCACCCTGCAGGGCCTCCCCGTCCTTGGACCAGCTCAGCCGGGGCTCCGGGTCGCCCTCGGCCACGCAGTTCAGATCCAGGGCTTCTCCCGCCAGCACCTTCAGGACCCGAGGGCCCGGCTGCACCTGAGGGGGGACTGCAGGGCCACAGGGGGTGTCCAGGTGGAGGTACCCAGGTGAGGGGTCCCGGGGGCCACACCTGCAGGAGCCTCAGCTCCCTGTCCTGCCACCCACCCAGGCTGCAGCGGAGGTGGTGGGACAGCAGCCGGTGGGGGTGGGGGTGGGGTGGGGTGGGGGAGCCAGCCGTGGCTGAGTGCTGTGACGGGGTTAGATGTCACCACCCCTCCTGGGAGGTGGCGCCCCTGGCTTGTCTTGCCGGGCGGGCAGGGCCATGCCCATTTTGCAAATGTGGAAACCTGGTCAGGGTCAGCTGGAGAGACGGAGGTGGCGCCCCCCTGGGTCTGAGTGACCAGGAGTCCAGGTGGCTTCTCGGGCACTCAGACACAGCAGGCCCAGGAGAACTCTCAGAGCCCAGGCCCCTGCGCCAGGTCCTGGATGAACGTCTTGGGCCCCCAGGGGAGCAAGGGAGCACCTATCCCTGTCCAGTTTCTGAGAAGGGGTCAGAGGTGGGCCACCCATGGGCCTCGCTGCCCAGGAGGGCCTGGTGCGAAGAGCAGAGGCCCACCCCCACCTCGCACTCCCGCCTGTGAAGCGGGGTTCGGTTAGAGGGGCAGGCTGGCGTCTACGGGGGGATCAGGCCACAGGGTCGGCCCCCACCACTCCAGTGGCCACTACTCGGGTGAAGGTCGGCCTGTTCCGACAGTGTGGGCTTCCAGGACGCTGAGGTGTGAAGGCCACACACTTGTCAAATGTCGCGGGATATCATCTCTTTCTTTGCTAGTTTGTCTTTTCCTAATCATTTGAAAATGCAGAGCCATCCTGCCCATGGCCCCAGGTGGTCCCGTCCTAGGTGGCTCCTCGGGCTCTTGGAGAGGACAAGCTCCCGCCTCTCTGCTCTGTGACAGCACCAACTGGCCTCTTTCAGATGACCACTGCTGGGACCCCCACAGCCACTCCTAGCCCCCCCCAGCTGGGCTGGAAGCCAGAGGAGCCCCAGTCAGAGGTGGAGGAGGACGGGGTCCCCCTCAGGGGCACCTCGAGGTGGCTTGTCACAGACGTGGGAGGAATCCTGCAGAAGGAGGGGCCTCAGGGGCTTAGACACTCCCAGCAGGAAGGGCGTCTGGGCTGCACCCGGGCCAGAGATGCCCTCAGTCCACCTTCATGGCCCTGGCCCCCACTCCAGCCCCCGCTGGTCCTGCCCTGCCCTTGGGAGCCTGGGCAGAGCCCCTCCAGGCCCCAGGGAGGAGGAGAGAGGGGTGAGAAGACAGGAAGAGGCGACAGGGCCCCTCAGGGCTTGGGAGGGGCTGGGTGGGGGCAGGGTGGGAGGGCGGGGCCTGGGGTCAGAAGGCTGGTGGGAGGGAGAGACCCAGGCCGCCCACCCGCAGGCCCTACCTTGTACCCCAAGGACGTAGCGATGGGAGGCGGACCCCGCGGGGTTACTGGCCGAGCACTCGTAGAGGCCACTGTCACCCTCCTGGGCCTGGGCCAGGCGCAGGGAGCCGGATGGGAGGAGGCTGTGCCTGCATCAGAGAGGGGGCTGGTGAGCCCCGGCAGGCCCCACAGGGAAGGCTTCAAGACCCAGCTCAGACCACGGGACTCCTCCAGGACTGAGGGGCAGCCTCCTCCCATCCGGCTCCCCCAGGAGGCCCTCCAGGACTGAGGGGCAGCCCTGCCCTCCACCTTCCCCTCTCTGCCGCCGAGCCCAGGCCAGGCCCTGCTGGCACTGGACTAAGTCCAGTCTGCACCCTTCCTGGCTGGGTCCTCAGGAGGGCCACTCCACCTCTGTGGCCCCCACGCCTGCGTCTGTGGAACGGAGCCTAAGGGTGGGGCTGGGGCACAGCAGGGCCTGCGCTGTCCACCCCCACGCCTGCTGGCCACGGCAATGCCCCCTCTCTACTGAGCTAACCTGCCCTCGGTCACCTCCCGGCGAGCAGGGCCAGCCACTCCCTCGGCTCTCAGACCCCCTGTGTCCTGGCACCAGGGTCTGCCGGGCCTTGAATCCTGTGCCTTTGGCCGTCTCATGATCAGAGCTGTGCTGGGCCCCAGGGAGAGGCTGTGCAGTTCACCCGTCATCTTGCTAAGTCACCTGACCTCCATCCCACAGGATCCAGGACCCCCAGCCAGGCTCCTGCAGCTGGGCTGGACCCCGGGGGGCCCCTACAGACATGATGTCACCAGCCCACATGTGCTGGCTCTGGGTAGACCCTGCCCCGTAAAACAGAGCTAGTGGCCAACATGGGGGTGGGGACTCCCAGGGCCAGCCTTCATCTGTGAGCGCACCAGAGGTTTCCAGCTGCGCTCTGGAGGCGGAAGGCCTGGGCTCCAGCCCTTTCTGCTGAGCTTTAAGTTTCCTCTGCTGCAAAATGGGCCTTCCAGGTTCCCATAGACCCCTGGGGTCCCTGGAGTCCCATCTCCCGCCCAGGCAGCCCAGGATCACAAGGGACACTGTGAGCGCATCCCAGGGCTCGGGTTACCATGTCCACAGGCACCTGCTCAGCCCAGGCTGCCGCTCTGCTCCTGTCTCTCTGCTGTGAAGCAGGGCGTCCACCCTCCCTGCAGCCAGTGGGCACCGTGGACACTGCAGGTGACTCTGGGCAATGGTCTTCCTGGCCCAGGAGCTGGGCTGGCCATGCATGGCAGGGCAGGGCCTGTCACTTTCCCTTCCTGGGCCTTAGTTGCCCCACTTTGGATAACAGAGCCCACAGTCATGTAATCCTAGGACTGCGGAAAGAACCGAATGGCCTAATTCACAGCACAGCACCTGGAACAGCAAAGGCCAGCTGCTGTCCTGGTGATGACCGCTCACCCGCAAATAACGCACACTGCTGTTCTGCATGTTTACAACTTATATAAGTGGCACTGTCTACAGCGTGTAGATCAAACCCATCCCTTTCCACTGCTGTATAATATTCCTTGCTTGTTCATACCAGAATGTATTAATTTGCTGTGGTTGGCGTAGACCTTTAGATAGCCAGCTCCTCCCCCCCTCCCTCATTTTCTTGGCCCTTCCTTTCACCAACAGGGCTGCCTGCATACTGTGTGTGTCATCTGTATGGGAGCAGGACTCCTGGCCACAGGCTCCTGCCCCTCAGCTCTCACAGGAGCCAGCTGGGGAGTTGGTCACTCATGCCTTACAGGACGGGGGTCCTCACCAGACCCTCCTGGGCAGACTCGGAAGCCTGAGTCCAGTGGGGCTGGAGTTTCAGCCATGCCCTGGCTGCCCCTGGGAGCACATCTGAGGACAGTGAAGAAGTGCCCCTGCCCCGCCCCTCAGAGTGTGGCCCCGCCCCTGCCCCGCCCCTCAGGGTGTGGCCAAGCAGAAGGGGCGGGGCTCAAGCAGCCAGTGGGCACCTTGGGAACCACCCGTGCTGGCCTCACAGGGGACCCTGGGCCAAGGACTCCACCCTTCACCTGGATCACAGGTGGTGGCAGGCGCAGAGTGACATGGTGCACACAGCCCATGGTGTCGGGGACAGTTACGTGCCCACAGACGGCCCTGCTGCCAGCCTGACCCGGGCGTCCCAGCTTGCTCTCAGCTGGGCAGCGCTGAGCAGGGAGGAGGAGGGGCCAGGCACAAGGCACTTGTCCCCAGCAAGGCCTGGGGGCACTTCCTTTTCGGATCCGCCCCCAGCTTGGCCTTCCTCTTCCCCAGGCTCCTTAAGGTGGACAAGGTGGACGTATCAGCACCCCCCAAGCAAGGGATGGTCAGCTCCAGGCTGAAACACACACACTCAATGACACTGGGCCAGGGTTGAGGTTCCCAGACTCCCTACAACACTGCGGCTGGCAACAGGGACAGCGTGGGACAGGGAAAGAGGTCTGGGCTGCAAGTGGACCCAAGGTCCCATGGTGTCCCATGGTGCTGTAGACAAAGTGCTGTGCAGCCTCAGGCAGGACAGTCAGCGTCTCTGAACCCAGTCTGTTCACACTGGAGAAGAGGCTGCCTCCAAGGGCGGCCAGCCATAGGGGCCACAGAACTCCCGGCTCCCTCCCTCCCTGAAGGACAGGAAGAAGGACCTTCTGGGCAAAAGCATCAGAGAAACTTCTGAACGAGAAGAGAGTCTCGGCAGTGAAAGCATCACCTCCCCCGTTCATGAGCACCGCCCGGGGCATCGTCTAGAAATGCTGCCTGCTCTATCACCACGAGAAACGGAGACGGGGTCCACTCCACTCACAGATGGTGGGCTGTCCTGAGAGGAGAAGGGCCCAGTGCCCACGTCACTGTCCTGCGTTAAACCCTTCTGCGGCTCCGGACAGCCCCGGGACAGCTGCATCCCACCTCCCCGGCACCCCGTCCCTCGCTGGGCCTCAGCTGTCCTCCCCGCAGCAGGCCCCCTGCTCTCCTGGCCCCTGTTCTTTCAGCCTGGGCCCCCCCTGGACCCTGCCCATCTTTCCACACCTAGACACCACCTCCTCCAGGAAGGCCGCTGTGATGCCCCAGGCGGCCAGGGCTGTCCCACGGCCCCCAGGCTGCCTGAGCTCCCAGATGTCACAGCCCTCAGCACCGATCTGTGACAACATGGGACCTGGCTGCTGGGGGCTCCAGGGGGACACCACCTGCTGCCTTTTCACCCCTGCCCGGACCCCTGCTCAAGCTCTGAGACTCAGAGAAAGCGAAGCGTTGCCTCTGTCCAGGGCTGGGTGGACGGGATGCTGCGGGCCTGGGGCACCCCAGCTCGCCCTGGTCCCCCCAGCTCGCCCTGCAGGGAAGTTGGGCGGGGAGTTGGAAGGAGGAGGGGCCTCGGGGCAGGGGCTGCGGGGACGTGGGTGTCACCCCTGCGCGGCCAAGCGCCTCCTGAGCACTTCCTCACTCGGAATGCCCAACAGCCAGACCTGCGAGGCGGGGAGTCCACACCCTCAGCCCCTCTGAAGAGAAGGCTGAGGCCTGGGGACGAGGCCTGGGGACGCCACTCTGCATCCACAACACTTGGCTGGTCGGACACGGCCCCCCCCCCGGCCCTGCCACTGTGTGCCTACCCACCATAGCAATCTGCCAGGCACAGTGGCCACGCCTGCAGTCCAGCGGCTCGGGAGGCTGAGGCAGGAGGATGGCGAGTTCATAGCCAGCCTCAGCAAACTGAGGCCCTAAGCAACTCAGTGAGACCCTGTCCCCAAATAAAATACAGAATAGGGCTGGGGATGGGGCTCAGTGGTCAAGTGTCCCTGGGTTCAACCTCCAGTGCCCACCCCCCCAAAACACAAAGGTTGGCCCTGGTGTTACGAGAACTTAAATGTCCCCAGAAAGACAGCCGCGGGCCACAGTAGGTTAATAAGACTTCAGAGCCGCCAGCCAGCCGCCAGCCAGCCGCCAGCATGGCAGACCCACACAGGCCCCTGGGCGGTCCACGCCTGGCTGTTGGCTTGTGGGGAGCAAGCAGGTTTTCTCCTGGACCACCAGGACCCCAGCTGCATCCTCACTTCATGTCCCTGCTGAGCGGGCAGTGGCCATCCAGGAGAAGGACAGGTGGGCGTGCTTCCTGGATCCCCTCGGGGGTGGGCCAGGACGGGGGGTACGGCCGTGGGAAACCCGCAGCAACAAGGAGCCCGGGCAGCCCACTCCACGCCCTCCCCTTCCCGGACTCGGGCCTGGCCCCGTGTGGGACCCTGGCCCGCTGCCCCGAGAGCTCACAGCTGTCCCGGCTCCACATCAGAACCACAAACAAACACAGTCGCCTAGCGACACGCCCCACCCGGCACCCGGAGCTGGCCCAGGGTGTTCTCTGGCCACCACTGCCCACCCACGAGCTCTCGGGTCTCCGACGGGAAGACCGAGGCCCAGGGAGGGGCCAGGGCGGGCCCAGCCCTCGAGCAAGCTGCGGGATGCCCGGAGGGGCCCCGGCCCCGGGCTCTGTCGGTCTCAGCACAGTCCTGGGCGTTGCTCAGGGGACACCGTGGACCTAGACCCGTGGGACGAGAAGCGCCCAGGGGCCATCCCCCCTGGACTCAGCCGTGTGCTGTCAGGATGGTCCAAGGGACGGCCCGGGGCCGAGGGGAGGCTCTGGGTGAAGCTGTTCCAGCAGCCGTTTGTGACCCTGAGCGCTGGCCGTGACGACCGGCCCCGACAGAGCGGCCTCGCAACCAGCCAGCCGGGGCCGGGCCGGCCGCCACCACCCACCCACGCCAGCTGGCAGAGGGGACGGCCCCGGCCACGGGGAAGGAGGTGGCCTCGGGGGCCCAGCACGTTGGCTCTCGTCCCTGCCCGCATGGTCGGTCCTAGAGCCACCGGGCTCCTCACTGCACCAGGACCGGGGCCTCGGGCCAGCAGAGCCCAGGACGGGGCAGCTCACCAGGCGGAGGAGCCCAAGGCCCAGTGGAGGGGCAGGCGGGGTCCCCAGGGAGCCTGGAGAGGGCACCTCTCGAGGGAGGAGGGTGGGTCCTTCAGCAGATGGACCCTAGGGCTCCCGGAAATGAGTCCTCAGCCTTCAGAATGGAGGCCTGGAGACCTGGAGGCCCAGCCTTGGGGCTCCCAGGAGGAGGAGGAGGTCGGGAGTGCATGGAGAGAAGGGAGGACAAGGGCCGCACAGACCGCAAGGCCCCTCCCCTCCACTGCATGGCGAGTCCACGAGGTCCCACAGTCCCCTCCACGGCTGGAGCTCCCTGGTGCTAAGGGGAGCTGGGTGGTGACGGGGTGGGGGGACCAAAGAACCACGAGGAGCCCAGCCTGCCCAGGAGGTGGCAGAGGCCGCTCATAATCGGCAGAGGTAGGACACAACCCCCATGTCCATCACATGGTGAGTGAACAAAAGATGGTCAGTGGAATACTATTCAGCCATGAAAAGTGGGCAGTGATCTGACCCATGCTATGCCCATGAACTTCGAGGGCATTGTGCTGGGCAAAGGAGAAGACCACATCTAATTCCAGAGTCAGACCAGGAAGAACCCAGAGGACGGGAAGATGGAAAAGAAACCAGTGATGAGAAACGTCCAGAATGTCAATCCAAAGACAGAAAGAAGATCAGCAAGATGGGCAGTGGCCAGGGGGCGGGGCTGGCTGTGGGCATGACCGCTCTGGAGGGTGGTGGAAATGGCCTCCGGGCGGTGGCTACCACACAGTTGGGAGTGGAACCCGTGGGTGGATGTACCGCGTGGTTGATTTCCTGATGACGCCGTCCTGTCCCACAGTGGGTGAGAATTAAAGGGGACAGTAAGATGACGGTTCCCTGAAAGCTACCAACGAACGGCCTTGGTTCACGGCCAGCAGCAGCTGGGGCAGGAACAGGAGGGACAGTGCCCAGCTGCCACATGCTGGGCACCACCGTCGTCACCTCCCAGGGCAGGAGGAGGAAGCGCAGGACCCTCTGCAGTCCCTGCAGTCCCAGGCAGCCCGAGGGGCCACAGCCGTCCCCAAGGCCAGCGCCTGCGCCTCTCCCTCCTGCGCCCCGGGCGTGTCCTGCCCTTTAGACAAGCTCCCGGCTGGCCAGAGACCTCAGAGCAACCGTGCCACGAGCCACAGAGGAGGTGAGGGGCTGACGGGGCCGCGGCTGCGAAGCCAAGGTCACGGCTCCCGGTGGCTGTCACGGCACCGGGCAGAGAGGAGCGAACACGCGGAAACAGAAAAGCCATGAACCAACAAGCACTGCCGGCCACTGGCCAGCGCCCAGCCAGGGGCAGGGGCCAGACACTCTCGGGGACGCGCAGGCTCCCGGGAGGCCCCCAGCCCAGGCCGGGGAGCCGCAGCGGCCCACCTCAGCCACAGCCCAGGTCCCTTCCCTGGCCCCGGCTGTGCCGAGGGGGACACGCTGTAGGTTTGGCAGCGCTCACCCAACACGTGTCCCGAGATGCAGACATACGTGGGAGGGAGGACGTGAGGCCACCGCAGGGCCCTCCGTCTGGGACAGCTCAAAGACCTTGCCAGGGCCGACGTCACCTGCCTGCGCCACAGCCCCTCTCCCACTGCCAGCTCCAAGGCTCCAGGACTCTGGGGGCCACTTACTAGCGGGAGCCAACAGCCTCCACACTCCACACAGCTGGGCTGCGCTGGACCCCAAGCCCGGCCCTTCCCTCACTGCGCCTCCCAGGACCCCCAAGCAGCACCGGAGTCACAGCCAACCCCCGGGACACCTAGGAGATGGCATGAGCCGTGGTCAGGACACGCTGTGCGAGCCAGCTTTGCTCTTGCTTAGCTGGGCGACCCTGAGCAGCTCCCCCACCCTGGTGGCCCTCAGTGTCTAGAACAGTTCAGCTGCTGGGGGCCGCGGGGGCTGCCGGGCAGGGTGGGAAGTGCCGTCCACATGGCCAGTGACCACGTCGAGGCATGTTCTTTCAGGGTGGCTCACCATGGTTGCCTGGCCCCTCAGAGGCTCGGGGACCATGGGCGCAGTCTAAGTGCTTCTGCAGAGCACACCTGCAGTGTCCAGGGCTCTCACACCTGCCGGGCCACCGGCCACCCTGGCGCCAGTTTCCCTCCAACCCCAGGTTCCACCCCTCCTGACCCAAGACCAGGAGGATCGGGTACCTGTCGGAGGCGGACAGCAGAGGGCGGGAGTCCTTTGTCCAGGTGACCAGTGGGGGTGGGGAGCCCTGGGCCTCACAGTCCAGGGTCACCTCTTCGCCGGCCTTTGCTGTGACTCTCAGAGGCACATCTGCATCACGGGACCCATTCACCTTGATCTTGGGCTTGGCTGTTGGGGGACACCAGCAGAGCCTTGAGCAGGACAGCAGGATGGCCCCCAGGGAGGGGTGTCCCCAGGAGAGGGGTGTCCCCAGGAGATAGATGTCCCCCAGGAGAGTGCTGTCCCCAGGAGAGGTATATCCCCGAGGAGAGGTGTCCCCAGGAGAGTGCTGTCCCCAGGAGAGGGATGGCTCCCCTGGAGGCAGAGGTACAGAAGTGGACGAGGCTTGTTAGAGTCGGGTCTGGGGTCTCGGGCCGAGGGCCTGGCTCAGCCCTCCCCTCCTCCGCCCTCTGGAAGCTCCTCCTGGTTGGCAACCTGGCCTGGTCCCTCCTGCCCAAGGTCCAGGCCTCCTCTGGCTCCTCTCCGTCCTGCCACCCCTGCCCCGGGACATCCCTGCAGGGTCCCTCCCCCGGTCTCTCCACCTCCCCACTGGTCACGCGATGATTCCGGGGATCAATGACCAGGGGACGCAGACTCTCCCCCTGGCTTCTGCAGCCCCGTCGGGGACCTCTGAGACGGCACACGTGGCCTCCCTGGGTTCTGCTGACGGTCCCTTGGCAGCAGACTACACAGTGCCCCTCCATCCCTGTGCCCATTCCTAGTCCAGCGCTCACACTGAAGTAGGCAGATGTGCTGCAAGAAGCAGACAGGTGGACGCGGAGACCCCCTGGCCTCCTCCTGTCAGCCCCTGCGTTGTTAGAGAGCAAACTGCCCACTCCATTTAGGAGTTGTTGTTTTTTTTTTTTCCAGGATAAAATATTGTCCCTAAAAGGATGCGATAGCAAAGATGGGAAAGGGCATTCAGCCAGAAGGAGCTGCCCGTGCAAAGGCCCAGGGGCAGGGTGGACCGCGGCAGAAAGGAGAGGGATGGCAGGGTCTGAGGCAGAGAGGAGAGGACAGAGGCGGGCCAGGGGGCTGCCAGCACAAGGTCGGGGCAGAGACCTGTGTCTTTCCTGAGCCTCTGACGGTGACAGCTCCCCACTCGGTCACCACAGGCTGAGTGAACCACTGTCCCCCATGACGCCCACGCCCACTGAGCCCTCCCACCGGGGCCGCCATCCTCACTGTTGACAGAGAGGCGCATCTCCTGGCTGGAGAAGCCCACGGCATTGGTGGCAGTGCACACGTAGGCCCCTGCATCCTGAGGGGACGGCTGGGTGATGACCAGGGTGCCATCCTTGCTCACGTTGTAGCGGGGATCCCCGGAGCTCAGGGCACGGGCTTCCTAGTGCGGAGCGACAGGGACGTCAGCAGGGCCCACACCCCGCTCTCCAGCAGGTGTGGCCGGCCCCCAGCGCCCTCACAGGGAGAGGCCCCTACCTTGGTCCAGGAGACGGTGGGGGTGGGGACTCCAGAGGCGAGGCAGGGGAGGGAAGCCGGGACCCCTTCGTTGGTGACGTGGTGGGTGGCAGAGGGACGGATCCTAGGTGGCACTTAAACAAACAAACCAATTTCACCAACCCACGCTCACAGCAGCATCTGCCCAAGAGCCAAGAGGTGGCAGTAGCCCGGACGTCGTCAGTGACGAGCAGTTAAGCAAGACACGGCGCATGGCGTAAGGGCACCTCCTCCAGCCTCAACCAGGGCCAGAGACCACCTCTGCCCTGGGGTTCTGGAACAGGCAGGGCTCCACAGACGACAGAAAGAGGGGTGGTGGCCGGGGATGGGACTTGACACTTCTCTGTGGGACCCCACAGGAGCAACATGTCCTTGTGCTCTGGTGGCGCGGGCCCCTGGCGGGGAGGGGGGTATGTGTGTGGCTTCTTCAGTAGTAACAAGGGCCACCCTGGGGACGTCAGGACGGGCGGCCGTGCGTGAGGGGCAGGGGAGTGGGGAGGCTCCATCCTGTGCTCCATCTTTCTATAAAACTGCTCTAAACCTGCGGGACTTCCCATCCTCAGAACAGCGCTGGGACACTGTGCTGGCAGAGAGCCGGGTGCCAGGGTCCGCGCCTGCGATGCGGCTGGAGCCCAGGCTGCGCAGACTCAGGGAGAAGAAGGGCTGGGGGCGGCCCAGGGTGCAGGGGGCGGTCAGTTCAGGAAGATGAGAAGGTCCTAAGGGGAGGGTGCGGCAGGCTGCAGAACATGTCACTGTGCTTAATGTCACCGAATTGAACACCTAAAATCAGCTAAAATGGAAGGTTTTGTGCAAGGCGTATTTTACAATTTTTTAAAAGTTCAACAGGAGAATGAAAAGTCGGACGTCTGCAGCCACGGTGGCCTGGCCATCGTCAAATTCACCCCCAGGCAGCTGTGACACTCCCCTGCTCTGGGACTTTGGATAAACCACTGATCTTCAGGCCCATCGTCCCTGGTCAGCAAAACACGAAATTAACCCCAACGCCCGGTCCATTCCTTTGGGGATGGACAGATGGGAAGTGGCGGAAAGCGGTGTCCCCAGAACCAAGTGAATTTAAACCCAGGAGCAAGATCCATTCTGGACATCAGAAAGTCTACAAGCTCGAGAGACAACGGTCCTAATGGTCTCTAGGGAGGGCAGGGGAGGTGGCCGCGTGGAAGGTGTGGAGGGAAAGCCGGAGCCAGGTCCGAAGCTTGCTCGAAGCTCCTCTGAGGGGACATGGCCTTCCAGATTCCCCAGGCGCCAGAGCCCGCCAGTCCATAAGGCCTTGTGGAATGGAAGCAGGTCTCATGGAGAGACGGAACCCCTTCCCGCCAGCCCACGGGCGTGCTGGGCCGTGCGGGTGGAAACATGCGTGGCTCGTGCCACGTGGCCAGCTCTGGGGGAGATGTGAACTGGACGGACACCCAGGACCAGCCCCTTCCGAACTGTGGCTCTCCCCTCTGCCCTGGGGACAGCACCTCCTCCCTCTCATCCCTCCAGGGCTCAGTGAAATAAATGAAATGAAGAGTTGATACACTTGGTAAATGACAAAGTGTAGCCAACCCAGCCCCCTCTTACGTCAAGAAGAAGGGAGGCAGGGGCTGGGCTGTGGCTCAGGGGCAGAGCGTTTGCCTAGCACGTGTGAGGCCCTGGGTTCCACCCTCAGCTCCACATGCAAATAAACAAAACAAAACAAACATGTGTCCACGTGTAACTAAAAGGTGAAAATTAAAAAAAAAAAAAAAAGGCACTAAGCAACTCAGCGAGACCCTGTCCCTAAATAAAATACAAAATAGGGCTGAGATGTGGCTCAGTGGCCGAGTGCCCCCGAGTTCAATCCCTGGTACCAAACAAACAAAAGCAGTGGCGCCTGATTGGGTGACAGGCAGTAGCAGGCGCCATGGAAACACTAAAGCTCTAAAAGGTGCCATCGCCGCAGCCCGAGGCCTGACCCACATCAGTGAGTCAATCCTCAGGGAAGAACTGGTCACGTCTCAGGTGTTCACACAGGTGAGACCTGGACACACGGGTGGGGGGGGGGTCCAACTGGGGACACATGGGCTTTGAATCGTCACCTCTGAATATTTATTGACACAAAAACATTGACACCACACCGCTCAGGAAACACGTGGGTGGCAGGATGCTGAAGGACTGTGATGGCGGTTTGGGTTTGAAATACTGTACTTGACAAGATAGGGGAGGTACACACAAGACAGATATATCAGACTCACCCTGGACGAGCAGCTCCACGTCGCGGTGCTGTGAGCCGGCCAGGTTGGTGAGCACACAGCTGTACCTGCCAGCGTCCTCTCTCAGTGCCCGGTCAAGGTGGAGGCTGCCGTCCGCTCGGACAGAGTGCCGGCTGCCCGGGGGGAGCTGGGGGGTGAGGGAGCACCAGCTTGGCCAGGGCCCCCTCTGCGCAGACCCTCAGGCCTGAAGGGCGCAGGCTGGACCGAGAGGCCAGGGTCCAGAGAAGGTTGAAGGCTGGCAGGGGGCACCATGATGCCCAGCCCCCACCTCTCCAGGGAGTCTGCACCTCCCACACTCTGCGACCTAGGGGGCCTGAGCCCACCCCCCACTTGGCCAGCTGGGCACCTGGACCAAGCTGGGACCGGGGAGGTCACTGCGGGGAATGCGGGTGGGGCAGAGCCTCAGTGATAAGGCCAGGGTGCCAGGCTGCCATGGAGGGACAGCCTTTCCACGGCCACAGAAAAGGGGATGGCCGATGGTGGGCAGAGGACAGAGCCACGCAGACATGCAGAGGGGGCAGCCCCGGTTCCCCCAGCTGACCCATCAGACCAGGGCAGGTGGAGGTGCTGGTCTAGTGTCAGCCTGGGCCACCTCTGAAAGGCATCCAGTCACAGCCCGGTAGACCTTTCCAGCAGACCTGCACCCACTCTGGCTGCCCCTGTCCCTGTCCTGAGCCCAGATGCCCACTTTACACTTGTGTTCCAAAGGACGCCCAAGGCCACCCAGGTGCCAGGCCCTTCCAGGCTGGGTGACTCAAGGCCTTCTGCCCCTTGCCTGGCAGCTGAGCAGGCGATTCCAGTCTGTGTCCCACGGAGCAAACGGAGGCTCTGCCCCTGGCTCCTTCCCCGACCTGGCCCTGGGGAGACCCAAGTCCTCTGCCTTCCTGGGTGCCTGCTGGTTCTACTCGTGGCCTCAGCCATGCATGGCTGGTCCCCACGCCACGCCCTGGCCACCCAAGACAACCACCACTGCACGGCACAGAAGCCACACCTGCTGGGGACTCAGAGGTATCTATGGATGGATGGGTGGATGCCACCCGGTGCCCACGGGGCCATGGCCACTGGGGCAGAGAGACAAATTAGCCGTATTCTTGGCCTCAAGAAGCTCACAGTTAATAGAGGACGATCCCTGCACACGCTGCTCTCCCACTGTGCACCGGAAACACCCGGGGAGTTATTTTCCTAAACCAACTGTGGTTCACAACAGTTGGGTTCCTATCCCAGAGTCCTGATGTGATCGCTGAGAGTGAGGTCTAATACCAGGACCTTTGCAAACTCCCCAAGGGGCTTCTAAGGACATCCCAGTCTGGGGACCTGGCGGGGAGGCTCTGGAGTGGGGCAGGAAAGAGGGAGAAGGGAAGAGGACTTTTCAAGACAGAGACAGAAGCACGGATGTGACAGTCCCCTCTGTCTCTCGGTGCCACTGCCCCGGGGCCCCCGAAGGGCCCAGCACTCACAGGCAGGCCCGCCTTGAGCCAGCGCCTCTCGGGGAGGGGCCTCCCGGCCAGGGTGATGCAGGGCAAGGACACAGGCTGCCCCTCCAGGACCCGGACGGTGGAGGCACTGCTGGCGATCTGTGGGGGGGCTGTGGGGAGAGGAGACGGTGTCGGCAGTCACCGGGGACAGAGGCCCTGACCCAGCCCCTTCCCCAGGGAACTGGTAAGAGCATCAGGATGGGGCTCCTGGAAGGTCAAAGGTCCCCCAGGACACTGCCCAGGAAGCAGGGGCACAGCCGCTCCTCTTGGAAGCCTGGCTGTGAGCACAGCTGTCCTGGAGGGCATGGTGGCCGGGACTGGCTGGGACCCCAGGGAGTGCCTGCCCCCCACCTCCCACAGCCCTCAGATCCACCAGCGAACCATGCCCAGTGACGGAGAGCCGCGTCTCGGCCTGGACCTTCCCAAAGACGTTCCGAGCTTCACACACATATGGGGCCTGGTCTTCAGGGGCCGCGCCTGAGGTCAGGAAAGAGGCCTGACTGCCAGGGCCCCCGAGGGCTCCAGCCCTGGACCCAGAGAGCCCCTGACCAAGCTGGCCCTGCAGAGGTTCAGGGGAGGGCTAGCGTGCCGGAGAGGAGAGGGACAAGGCCTTGCTAGACCTTGGGAGGGCCTTGGCCTGCTCGCCTGTAGAATGGGGTGACTCGGCACCTGTGCCTGGTGTGGCGGGGAGCAGCCAGGGAGACGCTGCAAACCGAGGGCCAGTGGGGCTGTGCGGGTGCTCAGCCACAGCCGCAGCGTGAGGGGCGAAGGGGACAGCTCAGGCCTGCACGGCGCTCAGCACGCACAGGGCCTGAGCCCATCCCTGTATACGGTTACCCACACGGCAACCCCGTAGGCAGGCCTGGTCTGCAGGTGGGTTTTGTCATTACCATGTCATGCCCAGGTTCAGGGCAGTGGAATGACGTAGCTGGGGGTCACTCCATCTGCTCTCTGGGCTCAGTGATGGGGTCAGGTACTGTCCCCGGCCACCCAGGCCACCCTGACCCAGCCTAATCTCTTACTTTCAAAGAACAGCACTCCTGAATCCCACTGGCCATTCTTGCTGCCCCTCCTGGGCCCCAGGGGCTGGCCATCTCCACGACGCCAGGTGACCGTTGGGGGTGGGCGGCCCGTGGCCCGGCACGTCAGGAAGGCGCTCCTGCCCAGCTCCACGGTAACTTCCTGAGGTAGCTCTGTCACCCGAGGCGCATCTGTAGGGAGGTGGGGCGTCTGCAGGGGGTCCCGTGGGCCGGGACCCCAGGGATTGTCACCCACCATCTCTCTTTGCTGGTGCGCCCTCTTCTAGCCGCCTGTGAACCTGGAATCTGGTTCCTGTCCAGGCTCCGTGGCCAGCCTGAGCCTGGTGGGGCCCACCTCTAGCGAGCTATCAGGACAAGGCAGAGGCAGACTCCTGTGGACGGTGGCCACCGGGCGTGCTTTACCACAGCAACATACCTGCTCCTGACTGGGGCTCCTCCCCAGAAGGACACCACCAAGCCCCACTCCAGCCACAGGGACACGTGTGTGGCCGAGTCTGACTGAGATGTGGCCAAGGCAGGGGCTGGTGTGAGCCCTCCTGCCTCCCAGACTCCCCTCTCTACCCGGCCTCCGCCTGGGCCCACGAGGCTCCTCGGGGGGCTCCTGCACGCACCCCCGGCGTGCATAGCTGGCTGTCCTGTGCAGGGGAGGACAAGGCCAGCAATCATGTCCATCTCTGGCATTTCCATGGCCCTATCTGCTCTATGGCACCCCAACTAGCTGCCTTCCGGGGGACCAGAGGTCTCTTATACCCTCCCCTAAGTGTCTCCCCATTTGCTGAACTTGTAAAATGCTACAAAATCAAAACCTATTTATTATAGAAAACATGGCATCGTCTCTGGGTCCAAAGTGGGACACTGGAGGTGAGAGGGGCCCTGGGCACCAGGCAACAGGCCTCAGCAGCACTGCCCAGGCCAACGAGCAAACGGCCCGATGGATAGTCACAGGACCAAACACCGCAGCGTCACCTTCCATCAACCAGGAAGGGAGAAAAGAGACACAGTCCCTTCTGTCCTTCACAGGTGGGGAGCTGGTCCAAGCCCAAGGTCCAGCCCTCCCCAGCGGCCGGGGCGTTGCCTGCTGCGGTCCTAGACCCACCCACCAGGAAGGTCCCTGCCTTCATTAGCCGTTGAGTCCAGCGCCAGGGAAGTCTCCACTTCCCCGTCCATCGAATCCCCCTCTGCCCTCGGGGACGAGGCAGGTGCCCGGGACCTCCAAACACCAGGGAAATTCCCGAAGGAGGAGGAGGCGCAGCCAGACCCACCCCCACCCTGGGGCCTGGGCAGGCGTGCCCCGTCTCCTGGGTCACCGTTTCTACAGGGCCCTGGCCCTGGGTGCGGCTTTGCCACGCCACCAAGCCAGACCTCTCGCTGAGCCCCTGAGGCCAAGTCGAGCTGCCCCTGGACAGTCCTCGGCCTGTCCCAGTCCTGCTCCCTGTCCACCTGTTAGCAGTGACGCCTTCTGCCTCGTCCTGGTCCTGTTCACTTCCACTTTAGCCCCTGGCGGCTCCCCCTCCCCCTTGCACCCATTCCCACCGCGGCAGCAGGAGGGACTTCCCGGGGCTCAAGTGGGAGCCCACCCGCTAGCCCACTGAGCCCTGTCATGCAGATGAGGCTGGGCTACAGGAACGTCACCTGAGCAACAGCGGTGCCCTGTGGATACCCGGGAAGAAGAGTCGTGTCTTCTGTTTCCACATACACGGAAACTTATACAAAGGATATCTGAGCTCTGGATCATGATTCCCCATGCTAATGCACCTGCATAAAATTCTCTGTGATATTCACAGAACCGAGAACTTGGGCTGAGTGAGTTAACCCTCATCTGCTCTGGGCTGAACCCCAAGTTGTTTTGGGCACTGGGGATCGAGCCCAGAACCTGCACCCCTGAATCTTTTTTGTTTTTTATTTAGAGACAGGGTCTTGGTAAATGGCTGAGACTGGCCTCAGAGTTGCCATCCTCCTGCCTCAGCCTCCTGAGTTCCTGGGATCACAGGTGGGAGCCACCACACCTGGCCCAAAGCTCACCTTTTGGAGCTCCTCCCCCAGGGTGATGGCCCTGGAGGTGGGGCCTCTGGGAGGAATCAGGGTTAGGTGAGGCCATGAGGGTGGGAACCCCATAGGAGGTCGGCACCCTTAAAAGAAGACACCCCAGAGACCTCGTTTCCTCTCTCTGCACCAAGGAAAGACCACGTGAGGACACGGTGAACAGGCGGCCAGCTGCCCCAGGACGGGCCCCGCAGAACCGGCCCGAAGCCACTCGAAGCCTCCAGAGCCAGGAGACACAGTGTCCCTGGTTACGCTCCCGTCTGTGGGGCCCTGCTGCAGCAGCAGGGCCTTAGGGAGGCAAGGCGAGTCCAGGCCCGTGACAGGTTCTGGGGGCTGCGGGTCACTGCGGCGGGCTCCCACCCGACTCCTACCAGCCAGCCCTGGGGACCCAGAGGCCTGACCAGCAAAAGGCAGCACTGTTCCCTCGGGCCTGGCAGAGCCCGAGGGAAGGGAGGGAAGGTGGGAGGAGGAGGCGGGGAGGCTGCCCCAGGAGTGCCTGGCTGCGGTAGAGGCTCGGAGGGAAGGGAGGCCTCTGCAGAGCCAGGCAGTGCACACACCAGGCCAGCAGTCCCCCTCAGCTCCCTTCCCTGGGATTTTCCAGAGAGAAAAGCCCCCAGGATGCTAAGGACCATACTGAGGTGACAGAGATGGAAACCCTCTGCCACCTCATCCCCTCCTTCGGGAGCAAGTGACACTGGCCTGAAGGCCGAGGCCTGGTCAGAGCCCCCGACCGCCTCTGCCCCGGGCACCCTGGACAGAGCCCTTGGCCACTCTGGGCTGTTTCCCCTCTGGAAAGAGGTGACTATTTTCACCCTGGTTCCCGTGCCTGAGGTCCCAGGGCCCGGTCACTGACAAGCACCCCTGCAGGCCTGTCTCGGAGCCTGGGGCAGGACCGTGGGGACAGAGCCAGCTCCAGAGAGCCCAGCCTGACGTGGATTGGCCAGGATGAGGGAGGCACGTCAGGCCCAGGACCTTGCAGCTGGACACGTGGACCTGGGGAGGCCCAGCCTCAGGCCGGCACTCGGAGGGCACGGTCACGGGCACCTGGCACTGAGGAGGGGAGGGTGCCCCACAGAGACTCGCGCCCCGCCCTCCCGAGGACTCATCCCCCGGAGGCCCTGCAAGGGGGCCTGGAGGCTGCCTGGGGTGACTTTCAGGGTGTCTTCCTTCAAAAGGAGGATTGGGGACCATTTTCTAACTACGCTGGCACAGAACCACACCTACTCCCGGCTCATCTTGATTCACCATTCCTCATTTTAAATTCTGATTTTTTAAAAAAAGTTACAATTGGAACGTCGTCGGGGGCCTTTAAACTTAAGGGCACTCGGGACTCTGCACCTGCTGCCTGCTAGAGAGGTGCCCGGGGACCACAGCGCCACAGGGCCCAGCTCTCTTCTCCCTGCCCTCAGGCTGGCCTGGGGCTGGGGGAAGTGCCTCTGGCCCTGATCGCCCACAGGAAGGCTCCAGGTGAGGGCAAGAAGCAGAGACCAAAACAAGAAGACAGGGGACTTGAGGGGAAAGGTAACTTGTCCAGGACCTGACTTGAGGATGGGGTCACCGTGCCATGGGGAGGCCCTCCACCCCCTGGCCTGGCACTAGAGGCAAGGCTGACTGTGGTTCAGTCCACGACAGCTGGGACAGGCGTGGTACCACTGGCAGATGCCAGGCCCAGAAGATGATGGGGCGTGGCTCAGTGGTGGGGTGCTGGCCCAGCATGCACGAGACCCCAGTTCTGTCCCCAGCGTTGCAAAAACAAAAAGTTCTTTGCAGCTGGACGTGGTGGCCCACGCCTGTAATCCCAGTGGCTGGGGAGCTTGAGGCAGGAGGATCGAAAGTTCAAGGCCAACCTCACAGCGAGGCACTAAGCACCCTGTCTCTAAATTAAAAATACAAAATAGGGCTGGGGATGGGGCGCAGTGGTGGAGTGCCGAGTTCAATCCCCAGGAGTCCTTGCAGGCTGCCCCACAGCAGGCACCTGCTGTCAGGGACAGGGGGCTGCCTCCCTCCTGCACCCCAAACGCCATCAGGAAGCCCGTTCGCAGCTGGACAGCAGGAAGCGGGCCCAGGGCCCCCTGCTCCCTGCCTGGCAGGAAAGCCAGACCCCAGCTGCCCCGGGAGAGGAGGGGATCTGACTTCCCACCACTGCTGCCAGGCTGGCCCGGCCCGGGGCACAGCTGCAGGGCCACCTCGTCTCCCAGAAGCCCTCCCTGGGCGCCAGCGCCTCCTTCCTCCAACCCAGGGAGCGGCTCCAGGGCCAACAGAAGACAGCAAAGGGCAGGACCAGGCAGGCGCGGACCTGGCGCCCAAAGAAACAAGGTTCTGCTGAGAAGAACAGATGTGGAGCCAGGGCCGGCTGCCCACAGCAGTGCCACGCCCAGCCTCCCGGGCACCGTCACCTGCACCTTCCAGTCCATACAGGGACGGTGGCTTGCTCAGAGCCCCCCATGTCGCAGGCCCCCCTCATCTCTCACTTGCACACCTCAGGGGCATCTGCCAATGAGGGGCCGGAGAGCAGAGGGCTGTCCAAGCTCCCCTGCAGGACAGCATGGGACCAAGGCCAGGGGTCAAGGGCCCAGCATCCCAGCTCTGCCACTACCAGCCTGTGACCTGGCCAACCCACTCACCCTCTCTGTGAAGGGGAGACGGGGGCCCAACACCAAGGGCGGTGAGGATGAGCCAAGCGGGCACCAGAAATGGCGCAGAGCTGGCAGACACCGGGCAGTGGTGGCTCCCAGGGCGGCACGGCAGCCCCTGGGCCCAGACACACCACAGGGGAGGCCCGGCACATGACTCTCCACCCTGAGCTTCCCCTCCAGGACGATGCCCAGACTCCGAGGCAGCTCCCTGGAGGACCGCTCCCGGCCTGCTCCCTGTGCAGGTGGTTTGTCCCCCGCTGTCCCCTTTTCCTGGGACGCTTCTCCGCTCCTCACCTATCTGGTGGCTCCCAGTTTCAGCTCCGACATCCCCTCCTCCGGGAAGCCCTCCCAGCCCCGCTGCGGGGTCAGCTCCAGTCTCGGGGTTTCCACGGCCCCCTACATCGTCCAGCCTGGCTGCCTGCCTGGGCCCCTGACCAACATCAAGGCAGGGCTGTGTCTCACCTGCCACTGTGTCCCCACACGACAGGGCCCAGCACACAGGCACCTGCCGACCTCGGGTTGGAATGAATGACAAAGGAAGGAGGCCACGGACATGCCGCCCTGCCTCCTGGGCAGACCTCCAGACCGGGCTCCTCCAGCCAGGGCCTGGCCCTCCTGGGACCCTTGGTGCCCACCCGCCCGGCCCAGACAAGCACAGCCCCTCTCTGCGCCCCGAGAACTCCCACCCGTCTCTTCTGCCATGGCTGCGGCTGGTCCTCGCGGCCACCTGTCTCGACTCAGTGTGCCCAGGAGCTGTGCCCACGGCTGCCTGTCGAGTCCCAGCGCCCAGAACCAGGCCGGGAACTCAGCCACCACGGGGACCACAGCCAAGGCCACCCACCATCCACGGAGGAATGCAGACTCCCCGTCCACAGGGGGCTCGCGGCCCCCACTCACCCACCCTGTGCTGTTCAGGGGGCCACCCAACGCAGCTGGAGGCAGCCCGCCAGCCCAGGGTGCAGACAGGAAGTCCAAGGCCCGGGGTCTGGGCAGCCCCCAGGACGGCCCAGAGACCCCAGCCTCCTGCTGCTCACGCCCTCGTGGGTCTCTTGCCCAGGGTCGGCCTGAGTGACCACAGGACACGGTGGACATGATGCTCGCACGCTCAAGGCTGGCAGGCCACAGGGCTGTGGCTTCCTCTTGGGCTTTCTCTGACCCTCCGGGTCCCTCTTCTCCCAGACTCACTCGCCCTCCGGGAGCCATGTCACAGGGCGCCTCTGGAGAAGGCCATCTGGAGGGGGACAGGGCGGGGCAGAGGGCAGGCGCACTCACGTCCAACCTCCAGCTGGATCTCCGCAGAGGCGCTGCCCAGCTCGTTCACGGCCCGGCAGGTGTAGACGCCAGCGTCCCTCTCCCGAGCCGCGGGGATCCGCAGCCTCCCGGAGCTGGAGGCCTCCGGGGCCAGAATCATCTCCAGACCCCCTGGACCAAGATGGAGGGCGTCAGCAGGGCCCGGGGTCTGGGGCTGGGCCGCTCCCTGACCCTGGCATCTCCACAGGCCGGGAGGAGGCTTCAGATCCCGGGGTCCAGGCCTGCGGGGTCTCGGACCTTCCCTGCGCCCCTCTGTTGACCAGGCCTGGGCTCAGCCAGTCCCCAACAAGGCAGGCCTGTCACCCAAGGGCTCCACGCGGGGGCCTCCCTTCCCTGGGCCTGGGTCCCCACTAAGGTTGAGACCTGCTCTTGGAGGGTCCCAGGGAGCCTTTAGGTGACCATGTCCTTCCATGCCTGCTTCTCTGAGGTCCCCCCGGGAAGGCCTCCTGAGCCACCCGTGTCCCCCAGGGCCTGTGGCCCAATGGTCTCCCTGAGACTGACACCCTCTTCTGTTCAACTCTGGGTCCCAGTGTGTAGGACACCCATGGCCTGAACTGGGCCATCTTAGCCCTGTTGGGTGTCCGGGTCGGTGGCATGGTGCACTTCCATGCTGCTGTGTGGCCCTCACTCTGCCCAACTTCAGAAACTGTCGCTCTTCCCCAACTGCAGCTCGGCCCCGTTGACACCAGCTCCCCTCCCTGCCTAGCCAGGCCTGATGGGGACCCTGGCTGACATTGAGAAGGAGCTCAGTGCAGTACCCTGTCTAGCAAGTCCCTGCTGGGCATGGGGTGCCATGAAGCCCCCACCCCCGGCTCCCCTGGAGCCCAGAGCAACTATCTGTCCTGTTCCTTAGACCATCACGCGGCCGTCACCACTGCTCGGGGCACGAGCACAGCCCGCTGCCTGACCTTGCAACCTAGGGGCCCATCTGAGACTCACAGCGGACCACAGCGGCTCCCCGCTTCCCAGATAAGGAAGCCGAGCCTCAGAGAGGCCCAGCCACTTGCCCAAGGTCATCCAGGGAGCCAGAATCCAAATCTGGGTCCGACCCAGGGGCTCCCCAGTCCTGGGCCAGCACCGTGGACACAGCGGTGGGGACTGCTGGAGAGAGCTGGCTCTCCTGTGGGACCCCCGCTGGGACACCCCACCCCCCAGGGCCACTCCCCACCCCACACACCTCGATACCAGATGACTCGGGGTGGGGGGACCCCAGACGCCTTGCACTCCAGCACAGCTTCGTCCCCCACGGCTGCGAGCACCACGGCGTTGACGGCGGAGATGGACGGTGGCTCTGCGTGGGCAGACGACAGGGTGGGACCAACCGCACAGGGCCCAGGGCAAGACCTCCCCCACCCGGGGCTCCCCCCCACGCCCCGCCTGCTCAGGCACCTCTGTCCTCGGAAGCGCCCTATTTGCCCAGTGGCACTTCCCCTGAGCCTCCCGCCAGAACGTAGGTTCCTCTAGACAGGAGGCTTGGCACACAGCTGGACCCCAGGGCCTGCCACATCACAGAGGCTCAATAAAGGTGGGGACAGGAGGGAGGCAGGGTCCCTCCTGCAGACAGCAGTGGCCCAAGTACCTGTGTAGTAGAGGGTGACCGTCTCCTCGTCTCTGCCAACCTCGTTGGTAGCCTGGCAGCTGTAATTCCCAGCATCCTCAGGGGCTAACCCCCGAATGATCAGGGTCCCCTGGGTGTCCACTTGGATTCTGGAGTCAAGCCATGAAAACATGCTGGTCACATAAGGAGCAACTCCACATCGTTAATAACAAATCAGCCCTGCTGGTGACTGCCGTTCTGCACTGGCGACCTTCTCCGGGCCAAGTTGAGGGCCAAGCACTTTACGTACATTCTCTTTTTTAATTCATGAGGCTCAGAGAGGGAAAGCAAATTGGTCAAGGTCACACAGCCTGAAGGGCAGAGCTGGCCTCTGGAGCCTGAACTCCTAACCACACTGTGGCACTGATACGTCAACAAAGTGGTGGTGTCCCCACGTCTTAGCTGGTCCCAGGAGGAAGGAAGGGCAACGCCACTCCCCACCTTCAGATCAAGGCCCAGGGGGTCCTTGTGCCCCTGCTGCCAGGCTCTGTGTCCTGGGCCCCTCACCTGCCGTCCTCTTGCAGGGCAAGGCCCTCTCGGCTCCAGGAGATGTGGGGTGTGGGGTACCCCGAGGCCGAGCAGCTGATCTTCACCTCCTCGCTCTGGGAGAAGTGCTGGGACCTGGTGTCGATGCTGACCTGCGGGGCCTCTGTGGCCCGGAGCGACAGATGGCGCAAGCCGACAGGGCTGTCCCCGGTGCCCAGCCCCACCCTCCCCAGCCGCAGATGGAGGTGAGACGGAGGAAGCAAAGGCCAAGGGCCCGGATCCCTGGTGGCTGCCGGGGGATGGGGGAGGCCAGGTGGCCGTCCAGCCACAGGCCCTGATGCCCGGCTGGAAACCCCCTGCCTGCAGAGGGTGCCTGATCCGTGTGCCCCGGGAGGCTTCGGGAGAGGTCAGGCAGCGGCCAGGGCTGGGGACGGTCTCGCTCCAGTGACCTCCAGCTGGACCCCGAGGCCCTAGGATGGCCCCAGGTTCCTCCTGGCGCTCAGGAGTCTCAGCAGACAGACTGTGAGGCGCAGGCGCCCCCAGAGGCTCCCCTGGAAAGGCCAACACAGCCCCCCACGCCCACGGCAGGCGTGACAGAGCTGTCCCCGCAGGGCTGAGACAGGGCCTCTGAACCCTGCTCAACACACTCCAGGCTCCATGCAGGGTCAGGGGCACAGGAAATGCTTGTTAAATAGTCCATTCTTATGCCTGGAGAAACAGCACCCAGGAAGAGGGTCTGCTAAGTCCTGGGGATACACAGGCCACACCCAGGCCGTAAAAACCCAAGTGGAGCTCCTTCCGCTGCCCCCCTCTGTGCCGTTCAGAGCTGGTCTCTGCGCTTCCACAGGCTCCAGGATATTGGGGCAGAGGGAGGCCGTGGGAAAAGGAAAAGACACAGAGAAACTGGCTGGGTCTATAGCAGCAGACGTTTAGGTTAGATGTTAGAAGGAACTTCCCAACAGCAAGAAGCACTAGGCTTTGGCTAGGCGGCTACAGAATCTTCTTTCCCTAAAGGTTCAGAACACATTGAAAAAGCTGCTGCTGCCCACCAGAGACGCTGTGTGGGCAGAGGGGTGGAAAGACGGGCTGTTAGGGTGGACGCCAGGCGGCATGGAGGGCCGACCTTGGGAGAACAGCAGCAGGAGGAGCCTCACCTCGCACCAGGAGCCAGGTGGATGCCCTGGTGACCCCATTGGCGTTGCTGGCTACACACTGGTACCGTCCAGCGTCACTGGGGATGATGCTGCTGACCTCCAGGGACAGGTCGGCCAGCTGGGTCACTCGGTCCCTTGAGGCTGGCAGGACCCGCCAGTCCCGGACCCACGTCAGATTGTAGGGGGCTTTGTCCAGGACTTGGCATGATAGGACGGCGGTCTCTCCGGGGGACACAGTCACGTTGGGGCCAGGGACCAGCTGCGGTGGGGGATCTGCAGCAACAGGAGCACAGGAAGGACGCAGGCTGAGGCGGGGACTCCACCCAGGGAACAAGGCCTGGAGAGCCGCTGGGACCACCCGCCCCACAGCAGGGCTGCTCCCAGGAATGAGACCCCTGCCGCAAACGTGGACCACCCGGAGCAAAGGGCACCGGGACAAGACCAGAGACTTCGCAGCACAGGCACCAGGGCCTGACGACCAGCCAAGGGCTGCACCCCAACAGCCACACACCAAGCACACGCATGCTCTGTGGCCATGAGACATGACGTCCTAGAAACCAATGGGCGATGGCACTCTGGGAACAAATGAGGACAGTTGACTGTGGACAGCAGCTGAATGGCATTACTGCCAGGTGTGACCTGGAAACTTTGTTACACAGGACCATCCACTGTTGTTAGGGGATGCAAGTGTCCGGATGCTTATCATTTGGTTTAAAATATTTCAACAAAAAAGCTAATGCAGCCGAATCGGAGTTAGCGAGGGTTGAGTCTGAGTGACCGGCACAGCAGCTGCACTGTTCTACTTTCCTGTACTGAAACACCCCTGCTGTACAGTGAAGTGGTAAATGGGATCGTTGCTGGGCACAGTGGCCACGCCTGTCATCCCAAATCAGGAGGCTGAGGCAGGAGGATCCCAAGTTCAAGGCCAGCCTCAGCAATCTAATGAGGCCCTAAGCAACTTTGCAAGACCCTGCCCCAAATAAGGGCTGAGGAAGGAGCTCAGGGTAGAGCACCCCTGGGTCTCATCTCCACCACCAAAAGTAGAAGAAGACCTGGGTTGGCAGGCATCTGTGTTAAGATGCAAACCCAGAACAAGGTTGGAAAGTAAACAGGTGAGGATGCTGCGCCTTGGGGATTCCAGGTGCTCCACCCCAGCCCTGCCCCAGCCCCAGCGGGGCACACCCAGCTCTCCTTAAGACCTGGATGCAGAGCCCCGCAGTCTGGTTTCTTCCCTGCAGAGCCAAGACTGCAATTTTTAAAAGTAAAGTCAGTTTTATTCTGAGAGGGTCTGTGGCATTTCTGATCATCCGCAGCTCGATGGTGCTCTTCTGGCAGGGCCTGGGGCACTCAAGGATGGGGACTGCAAGAGGGACAGTGGCCCCCGAGAGGGCCTGGGGCTGGCCAAGCCCAAATGACAAACCAAGAGGTCAGGGTGGGACGGAGGCGGGCAGGACGGTGACCCGAGCTGGAGTGTGTGACCTTCCTCCCACGGAGACCCCACGCCAGGGCCCGGGGAGAGGCCTGAGGGCAGGCGGCAGGCAGGTGGCCGACAGTCACCACACCACGGGGGAGGGACAGACCCTGTCCGCTGGCGGTCAGTGAGCCACCCATGAATGGAGACCTGCCGGGAGGAATCTTAGAGGGAGGGTCGGGAGAGAGGGGAGGGCGTGGGGTAGGGCAAGGACAGACCTGTGACAATGACCTGGGCCTTGGCCCGCCCGGTGCCAGCCCTGCTGACCGCTGTGCACTCATAGCTGCCTTCCTCCGCCTTGGAGGCCCGGGGGATCTCCCAGCTGCTGTTTCCCGACTCCCTGCCAAGAACAGACCTCACCATCACGCTGACCTCAGCCAGGCCCCCAACCTTGCCCAGCCTGAGGCCCCTGACCCTGCTTAGAGGACAGACCCCCAAATCCTCAGAAAGAATAAGAGGCAGGCAACCAAGAGCCTGCGAATCTCTCGATATGCTGTGTGACTTTGAGAAAGGCACTCCCCTCTCTGAATTCTAGGCTCCCATTCACAAGGAGGGGGTCGGGGACACCTGACTCCCATAGCTGGGCCCCCCTGTGGGTCAAGTTTTCCAGGAGCTAAGGAAAGCTACCAATGTTGGGGTGGCAGCTTAGAAGTAGGGGAGCCTCAGGCGTACCCCTCCCCTACCTCAGGGGGTGCCGGAAGTTCTCAGGGGGGTACCCAGGAAGATAATATGACCAAGAACAAGGTCCCTCTCCTGCCACCCACCCCCCTGAGATCTCTCTAGAGCTGCACAGGAGTCCTGTGGCAGGGGACAGTCAGCCAGGTGTCACTCACTGGAAGTGCCTCTCCTCGCCCAGCCTGGCTCCATGACGCTGCAGCTGAAGCCGGAAGGGCAGGGAGCTGTACACAGAGCAGGAGACCAGCAGGGGCTGGTGCAGGTAGCCATGGATCCGGGGTGGCATGCTGACCAGGGGGGCACCTGCGGGTGAGGACCAGGGCTCAGAGATCCTCTGCACCCCAGCCACGGAGACCCACAGGGAGGCCCCAGAAGGGGAAGGCCAGTGGGGGCTCAGCCCTGGGCTCCAAGAATCAGTGCTCCCCAGGGGCAGCGCGTCCCCTGCAGTGTGTTTCCACCTCTGCAAAGGTGGGTCACCGTGGCACTGACCACAGGGTGCTGCTTCCACCCGGGGCCCCCAAGCACCTCGATGACCGCCGGAGGGGCATCTGGTATCTGAGAAGGCTCCCCAACTCAAGGCCGCAGGGCACAGGACAGGGCACAGGACCAGTTTGCCCTCTGGCACGAGGCCGCCAGGCTGCATGGGGCTCCCCGGGGGCGTGGGAGGGTCCTGCCCCGGTGCCTCTGCCTGGAGGGTCAGCCTGCCCGTATTTGTTGGAGAAACTTCTTTTTTTTTTTTTCATTTTAAAATAAGTACAGTTGGACCATGGCTGCGAATTCAAAATTCACACGCATTTTTTAGATAAAACAAGACTTCAATAAGTCTCACAGCTTGCAATGAGCCCCTTGGGGCCCCCACCAGACACCACTGCCCCCCTCCCTGACCCTGGTCTTGTGGTGACACATGCGCTTGCCTCAGCTCTTGGAATTCCTTCAGCAGCGAGTCTGCGCGCTCCCCTCCCGCAGCCCAGGGTGCTCCAGCCTCCCGGCCCCTCCCGGCCCCACCAGAAGGGAGAGGAGCCACAGGATGCTCCGAGGGTGAGGCAATGCACCAGACCTCCTCGGAGCATGAGGGGGTGAGGGGTGGTGGTGACATCATGCTCCAGGCTTCCTGCCGCGTCCCAGGGGACAGGGCTGTTGGGCCGGCAGCCGCAGCCTCAGGGTGTGCAGCAGCCGTGCTCCCCGCCTGCGCAGCTCTGCAGCCAGCCCCGCTCCCTCTTCCAGGCGCCCACAGGACCCAGGGACTCCAGGTCCACCCCGCATCCCCAACCCAGAGCTGCCCATGCGAAGGGCACTTCCGACCCCCCAGACCTGGAGCAGGAGGAAGGAAACACCAGCCCACCCCACCCCTCCCACCCAGGCTGAGATGGAGACCAACGCCCAGAGCTAAGTCCAGACCCTGGTCCAGCTAAAGGAGCAGGGCAAAGTCCTGCCGAAAGTCCTTCCAGAAGATTCTCCTAAAGCCTCCAAAGACCAAGGGAAGAGGCCCAGGAAGCACAGCAAGCAGTGGAGGCTACAAGAGGAGGCCCCCAGGTGCCCACCCAGGTCCTCAAGTCCTCTCCACCAGGGGCACCGTGGGCAGCTCAGGAGGACGTCCTCCCTGCCCGCACCCCTTTTGGAGAGGACAGAGGAACTGTTCCTTGAGGGGATCCCCACAAAGACGTGTGTGGATGTCATTGCCGCCCGCCCTGTGAGCTCCCCCAGGCACCTCCAGGGTAGGACAGTGGCACGAGGAAGACAACGAGGCCAGAGAGGGCCCAGTGGCCAGTGATCCCCATCCCGCCCCAGGACAGGGGCAGCTCAGGAAGTTGAAGCCCTTGCTGCCCTTGGGGAGCCCCCCACCCCGGTGATACACCTCAGAGACACAGGGAGCCAGCCCACAGCCTCTGTGGGGTCAACCCAGCAGGCCAAAGCCCAGATGACAGACGCCCCACTCCTGCAGTGACAGGAGGGGAACAGCAGCTGCCACATGGGGAGAGCCGTGCACAGGCCCACGCCCCGAGGGTGGCCCCTGAGCACCCGAGAGCTGCCCTTGCGAGCCTGTGGAGCCTGGTCCGCCTACTCATCTGCAGACGGGGACACCCAGAGCTCACAGAGGTGGTCCATCCACATCCCAGCACTCCTCTGTGGGGGTCTCGGGCACGTCTCAGAACCTCTGTGAGCAGTGAGCCAGCACAGGGCAGGTGTGTGGCCCAGGACAAGCCTGTGGCAAGTCCTGGAAATGGTGACGAGAAGTAATGTCCCCGTGCTGCTGATCAGACAGTGACTGTGATTATAGAAGAGCCCGCACCCACATCTGCCCTGCCATGCGGTGCCCACGGCGCCCAGTACCATGGCTGATGCACAGTGGACTCTGCAAATGAAGGTCGATAGCTGGGTGGGTGGCTGGGTGGGCAGATTGGTGGACAGGTAGGTGAATGGGTGGGTGGGTGGGTGGGTGGGTAGATGGGTGTATGGAAGGGTGGGTGGATGGATGTGTGGAGGGGTGGGTGGATGATTGTGGAGGGGTGGGTGGATGGATGGATGAGTAGGTGGGTTGAAGGAAGGGTGGATGGATATGCATGGACGGATGAGTGGACGGGTGGACAGATGTCTTTGTTTTAAACCTTTGAGCCAAGGGCTGCGTAGGAGCATCTCAGTATTTAAGCTAATGCCTTGCAGGGGACAGCTGTCCACAGTAGAGTACTGAGCAAAGGTTTCCTAATGTGGCCCAGGTAGGGTGGCATCCAGGAAGAAATGGGGCTCTGAGTAGCCAGGGAGCTGGGGGACCAGAGAGCCAACCACTCACCTGGGGCCACCCCACTGTAGGAAACGCCAGAGACTCGGAGCAGGGCATTTCCTTCGTGGTCCTTGCCCTTCACTTTGAGATAGAAGCGCTCCTGGGGCGCGTGGAAGGGCGGCCCGCCCCACAGCTGCTGGGCGGAGCTGTTGGAGAGGGGCCGCGCCGGCAGAGTCAGGAGGGGCCGCCCTGAGTGGTGCGCGAGCTCCACGGAGTCCAGGCGGCCAGGCGCCTGCAGGCCCGTAGAGTTGATCACCAGGGAGATGGGCACCCCTGCAGGGGGAGGGGGAGGAACAAGATGCCCGCGTCTGGGTTGGTCTCCACAGTCCTCCTGGGTTGGGGTCCGCCATCCAGGGGCCTTTGGACCACAGCTCAGGAGCCCAGCCTGCTCAGCCCCCTGCGCCTGCTCCCTCACTTCACCATCTACCCCTGGCCAGCTCCTGCTGGGGGTGGGTCAGGGAGAAAGGGGACCTTGGTGCTGTCCGTGGTCCTGAAACACGGCTGTCCATCCAACCCTTGTCCCCCTGCCCCCTGCAGACGCAGACCTGGTGGGGCTGGGGCAGGACTGGGGAGGGACGTGCCTCTCGCCCAGCCCGTGACCTCTGGTGCTGACCGTCAAGCTTCAGGAAGTAGCCTCAGCTCCGGCGCGGGGGCCTAGGCTCTGCCTCTCTCTGCCCTGCTCAGCTCCGCTTAGCTTTTCTATCTAGACGGAAATGAGGTGTTTTCCCCTCTGTCAGCCCAGGACACAGAGCTGGATCTGAGTTTCATGATTTCCTTAGCTGATCTGGGAGCTTCCGTCAGATGCCTCCCTTTCCCACAGATACCAACATTTTCTCTTCAGAGATCCTCAAGGGCAGCCCTGGAGGTGTGGTCCCTGGAACGCTCACCTTTTTTGAAAGGGCATTTTAGAACCCAGAAGCCCTGACTGCTTTGGAAAGTGAAGCACGCCGGTGCTGACCTCACTGCCCTCCCAACCACCGGCCACCGGAGTGCAGCGCCTGCTCCCCGAGATCCAGGTGTCACCCTACCCCACGCCCCAGTGTCCCCAGCTCTGGGCCCAAGTGCTGATGACTGTTCGGCCTGCGCCTGCCCTGCTGTTTCTCATCTTCCCAAACATGTCTGGCATCCAAGAGGGCCCCGTGCAGCTTCCTTCACCTCCCACTAGGAACTGGCCCTAGAAACAGGTCACTGTCAGTCCCCACTAACGCCCTACCCTTGGAATTTCTCTCCTCTTCTGGCTTTTGAGGAGGACCGCAGTGTGCCTGCTCTCCCTGCTCTGGTTCTGGCAGAGCAGACAGAGAGCTCCCAGCTCCCTTTCTCTCTGAAGGTGGGACTGCTGGCAGGACTGGCACGTGCCACTTGGGTCCCTCCTTACTGGTCCAAAGTGCTCTGACGTGGTCCAGGGCCCTCCCCTTCTGAGCTAATCCCAGCAGCACCCTCTGAATGACCCACGGCAAGGGTTGATGCTTCCCAGACTGTAAGTTGGGACCCCGACCCGCCTCCAGATGGTACTTTCTGGCACAGAGCTCAGGACCGCCTGGGCAGAAGCCCCGCCTGCCCAGGCTCCTCCGGGCATGCCTGTGGAGGCCTCACACGTCCTCAGACCCTGGCGGGTGGCTTCCATTCAGGAAAACAAGCCCCCAACTTCAATGTCCCCCACTCCCAGCTAGTGCAGCCTCCACCAGCCTCAGAGGCATCCACAGGTCCCCAGGACCTTCATTCCTTCATCTCGGAAGCAGTTCTCCGATGCTGAGGCCGTGGCACTCTCGACAGACAAGTTTTGGCAGAAAGAAAGAAGAGTAAAAGGGACACTCAGTAGTAAAAATGAGTCTCCTGGAGCCTCTGGGGGCTGGGAGGATGTTCTTAAGGAAAATGTCACTATGTCACCTGGGCTGGGGCTGGTGGAGAGGAGCTGGCCCGGAGCCCAGTGTCTATCCCTGTGGTCCCAGCTTCCCCCTCTGCAGGGCCCATCCTATGGTCACGTGTGGGCAGCCGGCCGCCAGCCTCCACCACTTCCCGAGTGAGCGCCTGCCGACAGGGGGGACACCGTACCTTGCAAGGGCCACTCGATGGTGTGGTTGAGATCCAGGGAGGGCTGGGTGGAGAAGCCGGCTCGGAAGTTGATGTTGCTGATGCCCGTGATTCTCACAGAATGGCGGCCACCGCTATAGACCTAGCACAGGTCCCGGCCCATGTCACCAGGTGTCTGACCCAGCACCCCAGCACCAGCCAGGAGGCCACCAACTTCACCTGGCCGGGCCCTGTGCCAGCTGGGCTCTCCTGCCTTTGCACACACGTGGCAACTCTCCACTCCCAGGGGAAGGGGAAGAAGCCCCAGCTCACACCCAACCTCTTTCCAGAAGCGGCTCCGCCCTTCAGCTCTCTCCAACATGGGCCAGCCCTGTCTGCCCCCTTCCCCATCAGCGTTAGAGCTCTGGGCTCAAAGGTGCTCGGAGTGGAAAGGCAGGCGGACAGAGCCACCCTTCACCCAGCACCTACCATAATGCCTGGCACCAAGTAGGTGCTCAATAAATGCCTGTTCAATCAGCAGGCGCTCACACCCTTCCAAGGCAGCAGCTGCTCCATCCCAGGCTGCTCTGCGGAGCTCACCCTAGACCCTGGCTTACAACACCTGGCAGATAACAGTAGGTGCCCTGCAGCCCTGTCCCCCAGCCTCCCCCCAAACTCCCCCTGCCTCTTTCACACATTCTTCATTGGACAAAGTTCTGAGCCCAGAGCCAGCTCACCCATCCCCCCAACTCTGAAGTTGTTTCCAAGCCCTTCTGAGCGTTCCCAAATTCCTGCCAAACCGTTCCACTTCCTGTCATCAGTGCAAAGCAGGGTGCCCCTCCTCCTGATAGACCAAGTCCCTGCCCACGCCCCAGACTCCCCGGGAGGCAGGAGGGAGGTGGTTGGGCTCAGGAAGTTGGTCGCCCCCCCCCTGCAGCCTCAGCCCTACCTTGATGGACCAGAGCCCAGGGTGCTCAGGCTTGAAGGCCACGACCTTGGCCGAGTCGGGAATGCTCAGGAGGACGTGCAGGCCCTCGTCCTTCTGCAGGATCCTCCCTGTGGAAGCCCCCAGTGCTCAGTCCGCACTCCACCCTGTCTCCAGGAACCCACAGTCCACCAGAACCAGCCTCCGCCTTCCCAGGAACTAACCCCAATGTCCACCTTCAGGTGCCATCAGCCTCTTCCTTCCCCGGCACCAGGGGCACCCTCTCTGATCCACTCGGCACCCATCCCCACTTCTGGACCCCACTCTGTCACAGCCTAGGTTTCCAGCTCAGCTAGGACTGAGGTCCAAAGGGCAGAGCATACCCAGCGGGTCCCGGACTTCGATCTCAGGCCCAGGCCCGCTCAGCGAGACGGTGACCTCCTTCAGGCTGGGGTCAAATGGGATCCTCCACGTGTGCTCGCCCTCCTCCCCGTGGTCTGTGGACAGCAGGTGCACCTTGGAGGTCTGGATGGCCGACTCCACCCACTTCAGCACCTGGGAGGGACAGGTGGAAACGGATGCCACAGGCACCCTTGAATCCGGCCCACCTGAGGCAGTTCCCTAACTGGCTGCAGCTGTGGGCAGAATCTGACCCCCCCCCCCAACCATACAAGCCGCCCAGGGGCTCAAGTCCACTGCTAGGCAGCGATCTCACTGCTGTGCCTAGGGACCTGGCCAGGACAGCTGCAGAGGAGGAAACGTTTATTTGAGGGCTCAGGGTTTCAGAGGTCTCAGTCCATAGAAGGCCAGCTCCATTGCTCGGGGCTCAAGGTGAGGCTGAACATCATGGCGGAAGAGTGTGGCAGAGGGAAGCAGCTCCCATGGTGGCCAGGAAGCCGAGAGGGAGTCTCCACTCTCCAGATACAAAATACATACCCCAAAGACATGCCCCCTATGAACCCTGTCCTCCAGCCACACCCCATTTGCCTTCAGTCACCACTCAGTTCATCCAGTTAGGATTAATTCCTGATTCGGTTAAGGCTGTGGCCCAATCATTTCTCCCCCAGGCCTTCTTGCATTGTCTCACACATGAGCTTTTGGGGGACACTTCACATCCAAACCGTAGAGCCGCCCACTCCCCACTGTCCTCTAGAAGGCCGGGTTCCTGCCCTGTTGCCCTCCTGGCTTCCGTGGGCTCTGAATGGTGACACCTGAGTGGGACCAGAGGGCTCAGCGGGGGTGGGGGGCAGGAGCTGACCCTCAGCAGGGAAGACAGTAGCTTCTTCGGCACCCAACACCTCCTCCAGAAAGTTCTCCCAGGAAAGTTCTCCTGCACCCGGATGAACACTGGAGACCTGGAATCTGCCTGATCCAGGTCGTCCATGATGGAACTCAGGCCGTGCTCCCCCAGTAAGCCGGGTCCTCAGGTAAGACCCAGAGGCTCTGCTGGAAAGCCTCAGTCTCTCCCACACCCACGGAAACAGGAGTGAGCGGGCGACGTCACACAGACACCTGGGTGCAGTGATTGCTTATTCATTCTGGAATCTTGCATGTTCTGGGCCAGTTGCATTGAAAATCAGATAAGCCGTAAGGACCCTCGGCCTACGATCCCAAGCCACATGGGTACTCTTGGGGAACACCCCCCTGTGTGTGCGCAGACCCACGTTACCCAACACAAAACCATTTAGTCTCTCTAAATCCTGACATGGCCCCCAAGGCCCATGCCCTGCAGCCCGGCCACCTGATGCAAGGTGGCTGAACCCGGCTGTCCCCAGGCCTGCTGTGCTGGACCCACAGGCAGCGCCACCCACTCGTGCCAGTCCCCTAGCTGCCGCCCTCCCTGCTGACCCACGCCCAGGATTCTTCCTCTCTTGGCTTGAGGCAGCCTCTCCAATTCCAAACGGATTCCGTCTCCTCGAATCCATCTGCACCCCAGTCACTCACAGTTGTTGGCCCCATGCTGGCTGCGGTTCCATGTGTCCCCCAGAAGCTCATGAGTTGGAAACTTGGTCCCTGAATCGGTGTGCTCATGGTGTTTGGGAGGGGGCTTTGTGGGTAATTTGGATTAGATGAGGTCACAAAGGCGGAGCCCCATGACAGCTTTAGTGGCTTTAGAGGAAGAGGAAGGCAGACTCCAGCTGTTAGGCTGTGTGGCCCTCCACGCGATGCCGTCCACCGTGTCACGAAGCAGCAGGAAGCCCTCGCCAGATGCCGAGCAGATGCTGTGGCACCAGGCTCTCAGACATGCCAGCCTCCAGGACCAGGAGCCAGATCAACTTCTAGTCTTCATAAACCGGCTGCTCACAGGTGCTTTGCTACAGCAGCAGGAAACTCTTAGCCAATGCTCTCTTCACTCCTGATCCGGGAGATCCACAGGGGCAGAGGCCTTCTGCTGTAACGGGGGGATCTGAGCTTCTAGCCCACTAGGTGACACAGAGGGTGCTCAGGAAGCACCTGTGGCCTGTGTCTGAGACTGTTAGGACTCCTGCCTCCTGAATGGGCCATCAGGTTCAACTCAGGGTCACCTTCCAGACATCCCAGTCCTCTTCCCTCCCCAGCTCACACCTCCTCCTTTGCGATAGTCAGGTTTCCCGGAGTCCAGCAAGGAAATCAGGAAAGAAGAAAGACCTCTCAAGAGTGAGCCAATCACCTCTTTCCAGGCCGATTACCTCCAGAAGTTTCCTGTGGGCACCCTGAAGCTGAAGGAAAAGCCACCAAATGCACTGGAGAGCTCCCTGCCGGGCACCAGCACCACACCAGCCCAGGTGTCTTCAGAAGCCCCCACCCCGACCCCCAGCCCGTCAGCCAGCTTCCTCAGCAGAGTAAAGACGGCTGAGGACAAAAGATCTGCAAAGGTGTATCTGGTGGTTTCAAGTTGGCAGAACTATCAGCATCGTGATTTTGAAACTCTGTATCTCGTAGGATAAAGCAAACAAAGTGAAGGTGCTAAAATGTTCCAATCGGGAATTTATTTTATAGCCAAATATAAGACAGCTACAAGCATATAATCAAAGAAGCTAACAAACTCTGCAGTGTGAAACTTGAATTAGAAACAGTATAAACTCAGACGACAGACAGGCAGCGTGGTCCCCAGATCCCAATTTCAATGATCACAAGTAGGGCCAGTTTGGGGCTTCTAGGTGCCGCTGCCCACTGGGGTTCCTTGGAGAATGGCTAATTCCAGGTCTGGGGCAGGTAACTGGCAAGGTAAGCCTGCAAGAATTGGTCATTCCATAAAGCAAAGAAGTTCTCAAAAAACAAATGGGGACACAGAAAAGGACACGCGAACCAGCTTGCAGGCAGCCCACTGGCTAAATTTGGGACAACTTGAGCCCAAAAAAGAATAACTGAAACATTCTGAATTATATAATCCGTGTGCCCCAAAGGTACTGGGAAAAGAGAAAGCAAAATGGAAACAGTAAAACTGTCCTTGCCACCACAGCAAGTGACTTCCTAAAATCACTGCAAGTGATTCCTGCCTTTTCAATGGGGATGTGTGCTTCAGAGTAGCCAGATCACCCCTTCTGAGGAACGCAGGTTCCTCTTGGGAGGACGTCCACTTAATAATGGGGAAGGGACGAAGGAATTAGGAAACTGTGGCTCTGGAAACCTGTGTAAGAGCATCCGGGCAGGGATCCACAGGCGAGGGCTGCTGGGAGCCAGGCCTCCCCCAGGCCGCAGGAGTCATGGGGGAAAACGGGGCCTTGCGACACCCAGCACCCAGCTTTCGACACCTTAACCCATAATCAAGCTTCTCATCAGCAAGAGCAAGACAGACACGATTTGTCTCTTGATGTGATGTCACCAAAGTACACACAGCACCAACCACAAAGCGTTCCTGCCAAGAATGTCAGCCTTCATCCAACGAGGGCCTCAGACCAGCCCAGCTGAGGCAGGAAATAAGGGAGGGACAAAGGAAAGGTCAGTGACACCATAGGACACAGTCAGATGAGTCCAGAACCAACGCCCCTCAGCAACTTGGTTCATTAGATGGCTCCAGATTTAAGGGGGCTTCGCAGACATAACAATGGAATAAAATGAACAGCACTTGATTAAATCCTGTCCCAACCAAAACTGCTATTAAAAAAAAAAATCCTGAGGAAATTAGATCAATTCAAGCGCAGTCCAGGAACCTGATGATGCTCAGAAAGTAGTATTAATTTTATTTGATAATAGGCTACGGTGGATGATTCTTTTTCTTTAGAAATCTATGCTAGGGGCCTGGGGATGTGGCTCAGTGGTGGAGTGCTCCTGAGTTCAGTCCCCAGTACAAAAAAAAATCTATGCTAGGAGTAGGGAGGTGACCCAGTGGTGGAGCATTTGCAGATCATGTGCAAGGCCCTAAGTTTGATCCCCAAAACTGAAAAACAATATGTGATAAATTATTTGTGGGCACAAAAAGTATAGAGATAAAGCATGTTGAGAAAGAATGTTAACGAAGGTTGGATCTCGTGATAGGTATGAATTTTTCATAGTAATTTTCAAAATAAAAATTCTTTTTAAGTTAATAGTTCACATGACTTGAACCAATACCTGAGCAGGCACAGAGGTACACTGTCACCTACCAATTCCAGTCAACTCGAGTGGCTTCTGGGTGCTGTTCAAAAAAATGTTGGGGAGCCACATTCAGTCTCAGTCATGAAAAGTTCTGTTGTAGATTAGCAATGTCTGCCCCAGGTACGGGATCAGACAGTGGTCTCAAGCGTGCGACCTGTCAGCCACCCTGGCTCTGAATCAGTGCTTCAGCCCCACCTACCACGTGATCTTCCGTGGAAGGGAAGGGGAAAAGAAAGGAATTGAAAGAATTGCCGGAGATTTAGAAAATGAGTATGTTCTGTTCAGACTGAGCTAAAACATATGTGGCAAGATTTCAGTTATGACAGCATAAGAATTCAGTGTTCTGAAAACTCATCTGTTTTTATACTTAGAGCTACTTCATTCTTCTATGTCTGCCCAGCTTTCTAAGTAATGTGTCTCTTGAAAAAGTCCCACCTGTCTTGGCCGAGGAGGGGGATGAGGCTCTTCGTCCATGGGGCAGTGACTGTTAGGAGGAGCAGCAGGGTTCCCAGCTGAAGGGGGGCAGAGTCACTCCCCAACAGCATGGAGGCACTCCTGCGACCACTGTCCATCCTCAGGAGGGAACCCTGACTGAGCAGAGCTACTGGACGAGGTGGCGGCAATTACCCAGACAGCCCAGGGCTACCGTGTTGCAAGGCTCTTACAAGCTCCTTCTAGGATGCGCTGGTGGAGGGAAGATGCAGTTTGGGCTACTGAGCCACAGAGAAGGCTGGGACATAGGGTTGCCACCCAGTGACCCCATCATGGGCAGCCCACCTGCACACAAGTGGCCACTTGGGAGTTAGGGAGTCAGACCCAGACCCCCTTGCCCACAGCAAGGCCAGATCCCCTGCAGGGCCCGGCCTGGGAGCGAGACCTCCTGGACCCCGTCATGCCCCTGGGGATCCAGAGCAGGAGTCGGGGAGTGCAGCTTTCATTAAGCAACACAGTGTTTACTTGGCAGAGCAATGGCTTCCAGATGTTAGCGGGGCTGGGGGCCGAGGGCCTGCGCTGCCTGCGGCTCGTCTCCTAGTTGCTAATGGGAAGGAACACAAAGATTGGCTCTGCTGCTCAGGCCAGATGGCTGCCGCTCGGCACTTCGTGGCAGATAAATCATCCCCAGAGGCCCTCCCAGGACCTTGACAGCCAGGGCAGCGGAGGAAATGCACAGGGAACCGGGAGGCCCAGCGGGCCTGGGAGCCGCAGGCAGAAGACTGAGGTCGTGGGCCCGCGTGAGGAGACTGGGCCTGGAGAAGGGCAGAGAGCCCTGGTTGACGGGCTGTGCCCTTTGCCAGACGGGTGCTGTCTTCCTGGGAACCTTTTCTAGAGAGAACATGATAAACTGGGGGCGTCTTAGAGGCATGGGGTTGTTTGGCCATTGCTAAAGCTTCCCACGGGCCTCCTGGTGCCTGGCATCCTGATGGGGGGGTCCCAGGCAGTTCCCTTCTGCCCTTCCACCACGCTGTCAGCCCCATTGAGCACCCAGGGAGGCCACAGCCATGGAGCCTGCTCAAGCTTCCTGTAGGTAGGTGGCAGAGCCCCAAGTCAGGCATCCTGGCCAGGCCAGGCCCTCAACCATTCCCCGCCCCACCTCCCCCAGGATGAGGTCAGCTCTCTGGGTCCCTCCAGATCCAATAATCAGAACCACCTGGTCAGAATCTCCCCACCCACGCTCACCCTTCCTGTCTTAGAAGGCAGGTCACCTCCTCCCTAGCTGATCCCCAGAACCTGGACAATTTGTGCTTTGCATGTGCTACCACTGGGCAAGGGAAGGGCCTAGCCCCAGGGCCCACCCTGAGAGCTGGGGCGGGGCCCTGGGGAGTGCTGTGAGATGAGAGGCCCAGTGTCCTCCTGGGAGAAGACAGGAGGGATTCCCAGGCCAGGGCAGGCTGCAGGTGGGTGGGGAACAAGCAGCTCTTCTGCCCCTTCTCCTCCCCCTGGCCCCTCCACGTCACACAGGCCAGTGACAGACAGTACCCTGAGCTGTGTGCTCTAGAGAGCCCGGGAGGACACACTGGGGCAGGAGAGTTCTTGATGGAAAATACACATCTTCAAGACAGGCCCAGGGGCCATGCTGTCCGCCTCCAACACAGTGCCCTGTCCACACAAGGGTGGTCACAGGGCCAAACCCCTGGTGAGGGGAGACCTCCAGCTGCCTTTAGACACCCTAGAATTGCCCAGGGGCTCCTGGCCGACTCCACGACTGGGAGGCGCCGAGTGCCTCCCCCCCCCACCCCCATGCATCTGCTGAAGCTACACCGGCATGCAGCAGGCGCTCAATAGAGGAGAGCGAGAGTGTGCAGAACACGACACTCCCGCCACACGGGATGCACTTTGGAAAGGTCGAAGGGCTAATGACACACACAGGGTTCGGGCTTCTGCAGCCTCTGGGGAGGCTCCTCCCATCTGGAGCCCCGCTGTCCCCAGGGAAAGCACCGTTGGCCCCTCCTGGGGGTGACCACAGCCCTAGCTGCCCAGCTGCTTTCCCAGCTTGCCCAATGTCTGGGAGCACCTGGAAGAAGCCACGTGCGAGGCATGAGGCTAAGGAACAGAGCTCCCTGTCCGGGAGCCCAGCCCTGGCCATCAGCAGTCCCACCGAGTCAGACACCTGCTGCCCGCCAGACTCCCAGGGCAGAAGGCCAGGTACCACAGCCCAGAAGCAGTGACTCCCTGGGCCCCTGCCTGCCCAAGAGGACACCTGGGCCAGCCGCCCTCCAGCGGCCTGCCAGGCTCCCTGTATCCCGTTTGCACCAGCAGGAACCCAGTCCCAGGGGGTGGCCCTGAAAGGTCCCCTTAGAAGCAGGGATGGAGCGGTCCCTCCATTCCGCCTCCGCCTGTGCCTGGGGCTCCATGCCAGGGAAGGCTGACGTGTCACCGAGAACCATAAACGCCATCTGTCAGCAGGGAGCTCAGGCACGCTAACCTAAACACGGCCCTGGAGACACTCTCCGCAGTTCCTAAATACACAACTCCCGAAGCCTCTCCCTGAGGGACGGCAGGGCTGGCCCGTCCACCCCCAGCCTGGGGCTCCGCCTCTCACACCTTCTCCTTCCCAGGGCCACAGGGACCCCGTGAGCTCATTCCACAGCCACTTCGCCAGCACCTGCTCCGCGCTGGTGGCCATGCAAAGTACTGGAGATTCTGTAGCAAACAGGACGCACGTGGCCAGCCCTCAGGAGCTCACAGCCTAGTGACATTAAATTATCACACGAGCATAAAATGACAATCACATACAGAAGCACAGGGAGCTGGGACACTGTAGAAAGGAGACTGAATCTCGACAGGAAATCCAGAAGGGCCCCCTGAGAGGGTATAACTGGGGAGGAGCTGGAAGAACATGCAGCATGAGCAAAAGCCCTGGGGTAGGAAGACCAGGGACAGTGAAGAGCCAGTCAAGGCCACCAAGGTGCTGAGTGGGGGCAAGGGGAGAATACAGGCAGTGAGGTGGGAAAGGCAGAGGGTCCCCTAAGGTGGACATGCCAGCAGACAACAGGCAGGGACCTATAGGCAGAACTGCTTTAGAGGGGTCCAGGGGCTTACAGGAGCCAGCTCACACAAGCCCAAGAAAGCCAAGTGTCAGGTTCAGCGAACCCCAACTCTGTTTTGGTGACTTTGTAAGAGCAGCTCCAACGCAGCCAAAGCTGGAAGATTTACACCGTGGAAATGGGCAGCCTGTTCTTGGCAGAGAGAAGGCTGTTAGCCAGTGCTCACCAGCTCAGCCCTGCGGGAGCCCTCCGCTATTGGACAATGGGAGTGGGCTGGAGGGACAGCAGCCTCTGAACAGCCTGCGATGGTGCCAGAGAGGAGGGGCAGGACCTGGCGAGTGCCGGGCTCCGAGGGAATCCAGAGGGTGGCACTCAGGCCACAGGACTGGGCATGTTCCCAACCACACAGCCTAGACCTGGTGGCTCCCGTTCTCCCCACCCACCTCGGCTTCCCAGGCTCTGGGGAGCTCAGGAGGAGCCCCAAACAGCACTTCTGCCAAGTTTCACGGGTCCACCTGCTGGTGGCCCTGCGGTTGCACCCACCCCTGTGCTTCTGCAAGCCTCGGCCTCTCTACCTGCGAAGCTTTTGCCTGTGAACCCAAAGGACCTGCCTTGGGCGGGGCGGGGTGGGGGGGTGTCATTGAAATGACGTCACCTGCCCTGAATGCAGAGCCTCCAGGCCCCTCTCGGGTGATGGCTCTGCTGGGCTACAACTGCTAGTCCCCCAGCAGGCAGAGCCACGCAGGGCACAGGGATGGGCAGTGTCCTCCTGACCCTGACAGCAGGCCTCGCCTCACCTCTGCCACTTGCTGCTTGTCCAGGTGGAACACCTGCCCAGAGCTGGTGGAGGCGATCTCCTCGTAGGCCAGGTAGCCAGGATGCGTGCGGTCACCACAGTCCCCCGTTAGCACGAAGACCACCTGGAAGACCACAGGCACATGCCTGGCTCAGGACCCCCGGCCACCTGCTGCAGGGTAAGTGGCAGGGCCCTCCCCGGCTCTGAGGGGGATCGGGAGCGTGCCCATCTCAGCACAAGGAGGAAGAGGGACCACCTCCCGGGGCCGCTGGCCTGAAACCTGCCAGGCTCAGTCCCCGGGTTCTCACGGGGTCAGGAGCTGGTGCAGGGCCAGTGCTCACACGGGGCCAGGAGCACAGTGGACGCCTCATACATGGGATGAAGCCCATGTCAAAGGAGGCTCGGAGGTGACCTTGCTGGAGTGCCCCTGGAGGCTGCAGCCAGGGGGACCCTGCGGTGTCCCAGGCAGGAGGGTCACCTGTGACTGCTTCAGCTGCAGGAGCTGCAGCAGCTCCTCCTTCTTGTGGTGGTCCTTGGCGCGGGCATCCGAGAAGACGTAGATGAAGGAGCCGGGGTTGGCGACCTCCACGGCGGCCTTGATGGCCCCCACGCTCATCTCTGGGCAGTCACCACCTCCCTGCAGGCGGGGGCTTGTCAGCGGCTACTGCCCACCTCCTCCAGAAGGACCCACCCGAGACCTCTCCAGAGCCACGGGGAGGTGCCCTGGTGCCAGAGACACCACGTGGCACCAGCCCATGGCAAGCTTAGGGAAGCAGCTCGGCTCATCCACCCTGCGACGGTGACGGCCACCCAGGGGACGTGTGGGCGGCAGACAGTGGGCCACCAAGCCCACACGTGTGTCTCATTACCACGTGATGAGTGCTACAAGTGGGGACAGGGATGGGACATCTAGCAGACAGCCCAGGGGAACCACAGACGGCTGTTCAGACCAGGGCGGGAGGGGCGGAAGAGGACCACCTCCCCTGTCCATCGGCCTACAACCTGCCGGGTTCGGTCCCCGGGTTCGGTCCCCGGGTTCAGCCCACCGAGGTGCACCCTCCTGCCTCCCGCCCAGCGCCCGCGGCTCTCTGCCGTGCGGCCGCCCCCTCACCAGTCCACAGCCCCCACAGCTGCAGGACTTTGCCTGGTGACTTCTCAGCAAATGCTCTTTCACCCCATGGTGAGTTACTGAGTCCCAGTGTGAGGGGCCTGTTCTGCACCCTGGGAGGCCCTGCAGGAGGCCTGGCAGGGGAGGAAAATGGGGCCCCTGCCCTCAGGCAGCTGGTCTCAGGGGGTGGGACCAAGAACAGATGCTGAACCACCGGTCTGGGGTGGCAGAGGAGCCCACGTGGCCGTGGGGCATATGACGCAGGCTGCAGCCGGGTTGGGGGTTGGAACTGACCTGCCTCACAATGGCCCTCAGCCACCACACATGCCCTTAACTGGGGACCCCCATGAGCCGCCTCTTTCTATCCTGCAGACTCACTCATTAAAGAATAAGCACCTACTATGTGCTGGGCACAGGGGCTCTGGGAGGTACTTGGTTCACTGAATGAGGGAAGAACCCAAAAGTCAGCTCCCCAGGGCCTCCAAGGTGGGCTGGGAGCCTCCGGCAGAGCTGAGGGGGTCATGGCAGTGGGGCAGGGGGAGAGCTGCTCTCTTGGCTGCTTGGAGGGGCTGAGACCTGGGCCTCTGGGCACTGAGGTGACAAAGGTCAGCAGGCTGGGCAGGGGACAGGGACGGGGGAGGGGCAGCCCACCTGCACGTAGAGTTCTCTCAGCTCCTTCTGAAACACCACTGGGTCTGCTGTGAGGGTCACTGGGCCAATATCTGTGGGGAAGAAAGGGGGACCCAGAGCTCAGGGGGGCGCAGAGGAGGGTAGAGGGCAAGCCCAGCCCCTGCTCCCAACAGCAGTCCCCAGCCTTTGTGACCAAGACTTCCCTAAGAATGCCCACTCTGCCATCCAGCCCACTCCCACTCCCAGTGGAAAAGGGATTCTGGGAAGACAGAGAGGGAGAAGCAAACAATGACCCTTTCCCTTTCCGGAACCCAAAGCAAGCACCCAACATGGGCCGATCAATGAGAATGGAGCCTTCCAGAAACCCCAACTCTGTGTGGCTTGTTCACATCACACGACTGAACCCGTCAGGGTCATCCAAGACACAGACACAGAAAGTACCTTTTCTTTGGTGGGAGTGACGGCTCCTCAGCCGCAGCTCCCACAGGGGGCAAGGCAGGCCAGAAAGAGCGAGGAGCCGCCCTGAGCCCTCTTGTGGGGGAGAAGCCATTCAATGAGGCCAGGGGTCAGGCTTCAGCCGGATGAGTCTAGCTTCAGGATGTCCCCTGTCAGCAGATTGACGGACATCTAGGGAGGCCACGCCCATCTCATGTGCTGTGTGGGATCACGGGCAGAGCCAGCGAAAAGGCACTTATGTCACCCGCCCAAACAGAGAGGCAGCGTGGGTCCAGCCCACCCTGTGCGCTCAGCGCCCCTGGTTCACACACAGCTGGGCTGGCTCCCCACACCCCCACACTCGTGGCTCAGGGCTGAGGGCGCTCGGTTCCATGTGGCAGCTCCCAACACTTGCTCAAGGGCAGCAGTGAGGAAAAGTACACAGGTTGGCCACGTAGGGATTTGGCAGGATGGGGGCAACAGGAACACCCATCCAATGCTTGGGAGCACAAGACGGTCCAGCCCCTGTGGAAGACAACGGAAGCTTCTAAAAAGTCATCCACACATCCACCACATGAGCTGGCCATTCCAGCCCCAGGTATTACCCAAGAGAAATGAAAACACATATCCACAGGAAGGATTGTACTCGAATGTTCACGGTGGTTGTGTTTGAACAGAGCCAAGCTAGAAGCAAGCCAAATGTCCATCAACCAGGGAATAGACAAACTGGTGCATTCATGTACAGTGTTCCCCTTTACCCATGAGAAATACATTCCAGGACCCCAGTAGATCCCTGAAACCAGGCAGTAGCAACCCCTTCATATGACTTTTTCCTGTATGTACATACCTATGATAAAATTTAATATATAAATTAAGTACAATAATTAGAGATTAATAATAACTAATAATAAAATAGAACAACTGTAACAATATGATAAAATTGCCAGCATCGCTACTCTTGTGCTTTGCTGCCATTATCCAGTAAAATAAGAGTCATTTAAACATAAGCTCTATGATAGCATAACAGTTGGCCTTGGGCAAAAACCAGGTGGATCAATAACAGAGACAGCTACTGGGGGACTGACAGGGAGGTAGCATATACTGCTTGGATACATTGGACAAAGAGATGAGTCACTTTGGTCAGGTTGGGACAGTATAAGATCTCATCACACAACTTGGGATAGTGTGCAGTTTAAAATGCATGAATTGGGCTGGGGCTGGGGCTCAGCGGTAGCGCCCTTGCCTGGCATGTGTGAGGCACTGGGTTCGATTCTCAGCACCATATATGAATAAATAAAATAAAGTTCTATCAACAACTAAAAATATATTTTTAAAAATGCATGAATTATGGGCTGGGGCATAGCTCAATGGTAGGGTACTTGCCTAGTATGTGTGAGGCCCTGGGTTTGATTCCTAGCACCACTGTAAAAAACCTATGCATTGTTTATTTCTGGAACTTTCCATTTAACATTTTTGGATCTTGGCCAGCTATTGGTATCTAAAACTATGGAAAGTGAACTGCAGATAAGAGGGATCACTGTGATCAGGTTCCACTCAGCAGTGCGACAGAAGAAATGACCAACACAGGTCCCAGTGGGATGGATCCCCATCCTGTGTGCGTGAGAGAAGACAGACAGCACCTGCTGTGACACAGAGCCAGTTCTAGGAAGCTCTGGGGCAGTGAGAGGAAAGCAAAGACAGAGGCAGCCTGCAGGCTGGAGAGCGCCAAGGGGCACAGGAACCAGATGAGGGGACAGAAATGCTCCACGTAGTGGTGGGGGTGTGGTTTCCATGGGGTGTCATTTGTCACAAGTATACAGAGAAGATTTGTGCATTTCACAAATAAAACACAGAAATGATAAGCCAGGCACGGTGCTGCACACCTGTGATCCTAGCTACTGGGGTGGCTGAGGCAGGAGGACCTCAATACTGAGGCCAGCCTCAGCACCTTCGTGAGACCCCGTCTCAAAATCTAGGAATGATTACCAGTGAGGGCGTGGGGTATAGGGAGGTGCAGGTGAAGCAAGAATAGCAGGAATGTATATATACTTCATTTTATTTATTTTTTTATGTGGTACTGAGGATTGAACCCAGCACCTTGTACGTGCTAGTTTGGTGAGCCACAAAATAGGACTTTTTTTTTTTTTAAGTTGTTGATAGACCTTTATTTTATTTATTTATATGTGGTGCTGGGAATCGAACCCAGTGCCTCCCACATGCCAGGCAAGTGTGATGCCACTGAGCCCCCGCCCCAGCCCAATAAAACAGGACTTTTTAATATGTACTTGTATGTTACATTTTTGAAGATGCTTCATGACAAGTGCCTGGCAATTCCCTACACTCTTCTACTTACTTTGTTTCTATCTGCAATGTTGCCTTTTAAAATAGCAGTAACGGAGCGCAGAGTGCAGGCACAGGCAGGTCTGGGGACTGAACACCTGTGTCCTCATTCCTGGCCAACCAAAGCCACCTCTTCCCTTTAGAAAGATAGCGGCACCTGGAAACCCAAAGGTATGCAGGGAGAAGCTCTAGAGGGTTCTACACTGGCCAACAGACACATGCAAATTAAAACAGAACACCATTTCTCACCTATCAAATTAGCATGAAGTCTTGCTAGCACTCTGGAAAGAGAGTGACCTCCTCATGCTGGCAGAAACTCAGGTGCACCTCGGCCTCGTGGCTCATCCACAGGAGGGCAAACCCACACAGTGGTTTTGGAGGCCAATCTGGCAGTCATGATCAAAACTAAAATTGCTCACGTGCTCACACTGAGCTGTCTCATTTGGGGGATCCATCCTGTGGATCCGCTTGCAAATGTGTGTGCTTACTGTAAAGAAACTAAAGCAGCCTATTTTACGCTGGAGAAGGCCGGTGGGATAAATTAAGATAATTCCTCCTGAAGCAGTTATGTCATCATTATTGAGGACGGGCAGCCAGCACATTTCCTGATATAACACAGCATGTGGGAGGGGCGATGCTGCAGTATCATTTTTTTTTTATTTTTAGTACCAGGGATTGAACCCAGGGGCGCTTAACCACTGAGCCACATCCCCAGCCCTTTTCTTTTTTTTTTATTTTGAGACAGGGTATCCCTAAGTTGCTTAGGGCCTTACTAAATTGCTGAGGCTGGCTTTGAACTTGTGATCCTCCTGCCTCAGCCTCCCAAGCTGCTGATATTACAGGCATTCACCAGGATGCCCAGCTCTATGCACGATAATTTTGAAAATTAAGAATATGAATGTATACAAGTGAACACACACACACACACACACACACACACACAGCCTAGAAGGACACCAAAATATTTTTTTAAAAAAATGTGTTAGTATGTCTTCTGAGTTGTATTATCAGATATTTTTTAAACAAGTATAATTTTGTAATTTTTTTTTGTTTTGGGGTGCTAGGGACGGAACCCAGGGCCTCAAGCATGCTAAGCACGTGCTCTCTCAGTGTGCTACAGCCCTAGCCCCGACTCTGGAGAATCAAAAAAGAGATTATTAACTACAAGAGGTAAGCCTGAGGCCAATACTTGACAAAGAACACAAAGAGCACCACGGACCAGTCCTATCTACTGAAGTCAGACACAGAAGTCCGACGCAAAGAGCTGGCACTGGAGGCCAGCTGCGTATTAAAGAGAAATCCAGTGTGACCAGGCAGGGCTGGGCGAGGAATGCAGAACAGCTTCACATTAAGAAATCACAGTAACAGGTCAACAGGAGAAAGGACCTAGGAACTTCTCAGCAAAAGCCAGAAAGTCACTCACTGAAACTCAGCCCTTGTCCAGGTGGGTGTTTGGCTTTTCTTTCTTTTTTCTTTTTCTTTGCTTTTTTTTTTTTTTTGACTTTGGTGGCATTTTGTGTTTTGGTGACAGAATGAAAGCATCATCCTTCACCAATGGCCAAAGCCTCACACCAAAAGCCAACATCAGACCACAGTGTGAAACCGGAACAAGACAGGATTGCCTGCAGCTGCCACAGTATTAGCATTGTTCTGGAAGTTCTCTCTGGGGAGTGATACAGATATTTAAGATAAAGGGGACATTTGATTGGAGGAGACAACATTATAATTTGGACAGGCTGCGGCTGTCAGCCTCGATCCGACTCATGACCCAAAAGATTAGTAAAAAAATGAAAAAAATATACAAAAAGGAATTGCTCTCCAACATGATACCAATGCTCATTTGCAAAAAAAAAAAAAAAAGTAATGGAAAAATATCCTTAATATAGTAACAAAAGCCAAAATGTTTAGAACTGATCTTTTAAAGAAAAAGAAATGGGTGGAACTTAGAAAGAAAAAAAACTACGAATCTTTTCTAGAGGAAATAACTATGGGAACAGAGGAGACGCAGCCTTCGGAGGAACAGGTGAGTTTTTAAAAAAAGACAGAACTTTTCTCCCCAAAGTCGAGATTGAACAGGATCCCAAGCAAAATCACAACTGGATTTTTTTTTTTTTTTTTGGAAATTGACAGAGGTTTTCTGTGTTTCATCTGAAAGAACAGACGCTCGAGAAGATTCTGAGAATGAAGAAGGTGAACAAAAAGAGGGCGGAGAGCACGGTGTGGAGCAGCGAGGCAGGGCCGGGCCAGCGTCCACCCAGCGCCACAAGAAAAGGAACGGGCTGAAGACCAGGGAGTCCGCGTGACTTTGAAAATGAGTGGTGTCTGGAGGCCAAGGACAAAAGAACTGGGCTCTCGTAGGAAGGCTGTTCCCCGTGGGCCATGGAGTGACCATCCCGCAGCCAGATCTGGGCAGGCCAGCACTGAGCGGTCAAGGGGTGGACACAGGGAGGGGGTGGAAGCCGGCTGTGGCCACTGGAATAGGAGGCCACAGAGAAGCCACACACGCTTGGCTCACCACTTATAAATAAATAAAATAAAGGTCTATCAACATCTTAAAAAAAAAAAAAAAAAGTCCTATTTTGTGGCTCACCTAGCACGCGCAAGGTGCTGGGTTCAATCCTCAGTACCACGTAAAAAATAAATAAATAAGATAAAGGTATATATATATATATATTCCTGCTATTCTTGCTTCATCTGTACCTCCCTGTACCCCACGCCCTCTCTGGTAATCATAGCTACTGGGGTGGCTGAGGCAGGAGGACCTCAATATATGTGTGGGAAGGGGCTAGACCGGCCCACGAGGTGATGAGCTAGAGTGGGCACAGGGTGGAATGCAGGGTCAGCGTCACATAGTTCACGTGGCTGCGCCTGCAAACACGGATGAGATACAGCTGAATGCACAGGCTCTGGGCACAACACAGACCTCGCCCTGCCCGCTGAGGGAGAGGCAGGGACACCCCAGTGGCAGCAACACACTCTGCCCTGGAGTGTGGCTGCTAAAGCACAGCAGGAGGCAGCCTCCCTGGGGAGATGAGCCCAGCACCCTGCAATCACAGGAGGTGCTCAGAACTCAAATGTAAATATCTACGTCCTTTTAAATGCCACAGCGACACCAACGGGAACTCGTCCAAGGGATATGAAGGCCACTGAATGTGCTCCGAAGCTTGGAGAATTTGAGCCAGAAAATAAAGCAGTCCTGGATTATGAACTGAAGTGTAAAATAAGAAGTGTCTCTGATTCCATGTTGATGTAAATACGTGATTAAATAAGTAAATAAGGAAGAAAAGAGAACTGTCTTTGCAGGGGAGGTGGTAGAGGGGATTGAACCCATTGGTGCTTTACCACTGAGCCACGTCCCAGCCCTTCTTATTTTTTATTTTGAGACAAGGTCTCACTAAGTTGCTGAGGCTGGCCTTGAACTTGCAATCCTCCTGCCTCAGCCTCCCGAGTTACTGGGATTTCAGGCGTGCACCACTGTGCCCACAGAACAGAGGGCTGTCACTGGCAGAAGAATTCCAAATAACTGATGCAGCCACTGTAGCCTCCAGGACGCGGGGCGGACCTCCCCCCACCCCATGTGGGCTGCAGTGTCTCTACTTCAGAGAGAGAAGGAGGACGTCACGGCGGAGAAACCTAACAGTGCCCCCTGCAGCAGGTGACCACGTGCAAGCAGAGGGTGCTCTGGATAGAGATCGTGACAGTGGCACTGTGTCTCTTGGGCCTTATACCCCAAAACACACATCCAACTTGAAAAAAGCATAAGACAAATCCCAACCGAGGGACAAGATACCTGACCAATCCTCCTCAAAACAGTCAAGATCAGTGGAAACCAACCTCCCAGAGAAGTCCAAGGAGAAAGGACAACTAACCACAGTGTGAAGTCCTGGGGCAGAGAAGGGGCACCGAAGAGAAACTCAAGAACCCTGAGTGAAGTATGAACTTTAGTTAGAAAAAAGCGTATCAATGGCCACATCAGTGTTTATAGCAGCTCAATTCACAACAGGTAAGCTTTGGAACCAAGCCAGGTGTCCTTCAACAGATGAATGGATAAAGAAAATGTGGTACGTATACACAGTGGAATATTACTCAGCCATAAAGAAGAATGAAATCATGGCATTTGCTGGTAAATGGATGGAATTGGAGATTTTCATGCTAAGTGAAATAAGCCAGTTCCAAAAAAACTAAAGGCTGAATCTTCTCTCTGACATGTGGATGCCAACCCACAACAAGGGGGGCAAGGGGAAGAACAGAAGGTCACTGGATTAGACCAAAGGGAATGAAGGGTAGGGAGGAGGAATGGGAATAGGAGAGACAGTGGAATGCACAGGACATCACTTTCCCATGTTTGTACAGGAACACATGACCATCGTAACTCCACATCATGGACAACCACAAGAGGGCAAGTTAGGCTCCATGTATGTTGATATGTCAAATACACTCTACTGCCATGTATAACCAAAAAGAACCAAAAAATGAAAAGAAAAAAAAAATTAAAAAAAAAGAAAACAACCATAGTGGCTGACTCGCTGTGTAGATGGACCACAGTGATGTAAGATGTTCATAACAGGGAAACTGGGTTTTGGGTGATTCCTGTGTTACCCTCACAATAATGCCACAAATCTAAAACTTTTCTAAAATAAAAAGCTTATTAAATTTTTTTAAAGAAAAGATAACATGAGGCAGAATTCACTCTATTTGTACATATTATAAAGACTAATAATTAATACAATGGGCTCCTGGCACAAGAATGATCATAAAACAGAACAGACCAGATAGCCCAGATTGATTCCTAATAGATAAAGCAACTTGGGTAAGGTTTAAATGATAGAGCAAAAAGTTATCTGATCAGATGCCTCCAAATAATAAATTATCCTGCCGTAGAACTACATTCGTTTCCTAGTCGCAACTTGCACCAATTATTATTTTTTAATTCACTGTGAAAGGATTAAATGCCAAGAAAAAAAAACACAAAAATCTAGAACATCTGATTTTGTAATCAAAAAGTAAAAATCAACCTTGCTAAAGCATCCATGTAAATTAATCACAAAAGAAAAAAAATCAATAGATTTCATAAAATTTAAAGCCTCAGAACATCAATAATACTGGAAGACAAAGGCCAGGGAAAACACCGACATACAACCAAACACTTAACGTCATCAACGTCAGGTCCTCCTGTCACCGAGAAACCCACCCACGTCCCCCGTGGAGATACCAGCAAAGAAACCAGCGATTTACAAGAGAAGAAAGTCACACACAAAAACCCTCATGAATTGTTGAGCCTTGTGAGTAATTAAAACTGGAACATTCTCCATCTTTGGGATTAGGAAAACCGTGTTTTTTGTTCTGTTTTTCTCTGGGGATTGAACCCAGGGTGCTTTACCACTGAGCCACATCTCCAGCCCTTTTTATTTTGAGACAGGGTCTTGCTAAATTGCTGAGCCTCAAACTTGCAATCCTCCTGCCTCAAGGTCCGGAGGCACTGGGACCACAGGCCTGCACTATGGCGCCCACCTCGGAAAACAAAGGTCTTATTCTAACTCCCAGTGTCGCCAGCTGAACTGGGAGAGGCCTCCTCAGTCACTTCTGGTGAACATTCTGGAAAACAGCTGGACCAGCCGCCCATCTCTCATTGTGTTAAAATGGCCTGGGAATCCCACTTAATCCTACAGAAAGACCAAAGACGCCAAGATCTTGACCCAGGAGTGCTTTTTATCACATTTAACTAGAGAAAACCTGAAAACAATACAAATTTCCAATCAAATGGAACAATTAACAAGTTTCCACCTTTTCTACTCTGGGAGCATGCCATTTTTTTGCATTTAAAAACTTATTTAGACCATTTCCAAAGCACAAGTCCTCTTCCACAAGCCCGTGCAGTCTAAGACCACTGCTATTCTCCCTAACACCCCTCCAGGGCTGCCAGCATGCAGATCTGGGAGCCAGTTGGCTAAAAGCCCTGCTTCTCAAGCTTTCTCCCACCGAAAGGAGTTCTGTCTGCTGAATCAAAGACACAGCCAGCCCTGATCCCCAGCGCCAGCCCCTGCCGAAGCTCCAAGTCCATAGAAGGAAATGCAAGGTCTCCAAACCCTCAGCCAGGCAAGGCTGATCCAGTCCTGGGCTCCTCCTCCTCCTCCCACGCACACCTGCCTCTCCACTCAGACTTCCTGCCCCTACCCAGCAGCTCCACGCACCCCAGGACGTCCTCTGCCCTAACTGTGTCCCCAGCACCTAGCATCTACAGTCAAAAACCATTAACCTTCATTCCTGTTCCTCAAGCCACCCTGCAGTGTGGCTTCCTCAGGAAGCCTCTCCTTGGTCCCTGCGGACCCACCTGGGCCAGGAGCTGGTGCCTGAACCAGAACCTGTCACCTTCCACTCTACCTAGCCGGTCCCCACAGGCTGCCCACTTCCACGGGGAGCCTCACAGGGCTCCACCCACACTCCAGGGTCAGATGATGGCGAGGTCCCCCTCCACAGGTGAGATCTTCCAAGCAGGTGAGAGAGCTGGACAGACAGGGTGACCCGAGCTCCAGCTGGAGCCAGGACACATCCACACCCGTCCTCCTCACAAGCCCCCCTCCATGCCCCTGGTCCCAGGTGGAAGCCTCCTTTCCAGGTTCCCGGAATTTCTTTCTAGAGCCCCATGAGGCCCAGAGCTCTGAGAGCAGCGGCCCTCCAAGCCCCTGGACAGCAGACTCAGCCTGAAGACTGCAGGGAAAAGTTTTCGAGTTCCTGTGAGGCGCTGTGATTCATAAATGCAGACTCTTCTAAAGCGGTTTACTAACTCGTGCAGCCCTGGTCATTGTGTAGTCCTCACCACGACCACACTCCTCAGGGGAATTCTGCCAGGAATCTGCACTCCCCACCCCTTTCCCTCTTTCTCTAAAGCTGTTCCCTGGGTAAGAGGTGGATGGATGGAAAGCTAAGCTATAGAGCAAACAGAGCAGATATAAACAGTAGGACCTAGATGGTGGGCAGACAGGGTCAATATACTGTTTTCTCCCTACTCTGTCAGAAGGGATTTTTAAAAAAATTTTCCCCCCACTAAAAAAACAAAAATGTTGGGAGGAAAAGTGTCTGGCTTTGCAAGGCTGGGAGCCCGCAGTACCCAGCTGCTCAAGGAACTTTGGGACCTCTCAGGAGCCCTTTCAAGGGGTGCCCCTAACACTGAGCTGAAAGGAAGGGAGCTGTGGGCAGCAGGGGTGGCCTGCGGGGCTGGGGGAGCTATGGTGCGGGAACCCCCGCAGTGAGGACCAGCAGGTGGGCTCCCCCTTGTCCAGCACAGCTGGGTATTCCTCAGGAATATTCCTAAGGGAAGCGCAGGAAAGGCAGTGTCTCAGCACCGTGAGTTCCTCTGCACCCCATTTCGCCCCTAGGCCTGCCTCTGAGAACTGTTGTGATCCCCAAAGCCCAAGCTGAAGCGAATTCTAAGAAATAACAGAAGTGGCACCCAGTCCAACATCTCAGCAAGTCTTCGCTGATTCTTTCGTAACTGGGGAAAGTGAGGCTCAGGAAACTGAAGTCGCTTGCGAGGTGTTGTGCGCTGGGCCTGGCTCTCTACCGCTACCATGACAGCCCTAACCCAGGAGGGCGGGAGAAGCGGGTAGAGAAGGTTCCCGGTGGAGGGAAGGGACGCTTCGAGGCCTGCCCCTGGTGCCCAGGGTCCCCGAAGCGCGAACGTGCCCAGACGGCGCCCCCGCTCGGCCGCTGCGCACGTCACTTGCGCCCAGGGCGCAGAGGCTGGAGGGGGAGCAGGCGAGCGCGCGCCTCTGGGCGCAGTCGGGGGACGCGGGGCGCTACCTGGGTCGTGGAAGGGCACCAGCACGTAGTTGGCGATGGCCTGGCTGCGGCTGCTCAGGGTCCGCTCCAAAATGCGGGAGGCGCCATCGATCACCTGCATCAGGTCGTCCCACATGGAGCCAGTGACATCGAAGACGAAGGCCAGAGTGGCGTCCCCCGTGGTGGGGGGCAGCACCGTCCCGGGCGCTCCAGTCACCGCTGCGGCGGCGGAGACTGCCACCAACAGCTGCAGGAGTGGTGCCCGGGGCATCATGCTGGGCGCGACCGACTGGTTCGCCACTGCGGTGACAGGTCGCAGCGAGCGCGGTCACCCTGGTGAGCCAGAGGCCGCCCAAAGCGCGGCTGCCGCGCAGCGCCTCGCTCTGGGTGCTCGCGGGACAGGGGCGCGCGGCGGGGTCCCCCTGCTGGGAGCCGGAGGCGGGCCCTAGAGCCCACCCCGTTCAGGGTCACGGCCCCGCCTCCTCCGCTCCCCACACCGTGACTCAAACTTTCCCAGCCCCGCTGCTCCCAGTCCAGACCCGAGGTTAGAGGAGGACGCGGGGCTTAGCAGAAGGGAAGTGGGGCCGAGGCCAAGGCAGCCAGGGACTGGGGTGCGCGGGAAGCTGCGGACACCTGCGCCTCCCGCCGTCTGCACGCCCACGCGGGCCCCGCTGCGGGGGAGGAAAGGGGAGGGGGCAAGCGATCTCTGTCATCCCCCAGACGTGGCCAAAGCTGGTCCTCGCCTTTGCGACTTTCTCCACCCAGCAACCTCCCCAACCCCCATAAAACACGCTCTATTTCTCTCTTCCCCCCACCTCTCCCTCCTCCGCGGGCGCACAGAGCTCCCCACTTACTACCGTTATAACTATTGTAGCCAACAGCCCTAAGCCCGCAACCCAACCTGCTATGCATTTTCAGGTCGTTTCCTCGAAGCTCACTGCACCCTAAGGGTTTTTTCCAGGTCCCTGCAGGTGCAGCACTCAGCCAGGAGGAAAGCCGTCTCCTCCCCTTTTCCCCTCAGCAGGGCTTGCCCCACCTCTGAGGTGGACTGCAACCCACAGCCTGCTCTCTGAGCCCTCCTCCTAGCTGCCACCAGGCTGGGCAGGCAGGGCCCTGTCTGGAGGTCTGCCCCTTCCACCCCCAGTGAGCTCTGTGGCAGGGAAGACCCCATGCCCATGAAGGTTTGCCACTGCATGGGAGAGGGGGTGTCAGAAACCGGGCAGCTGGAACTTGGCCAAGGCTTTGGGGCTGGGGTGGGGGGTGGGGGGTCAGGCACCACACATCCTCAGGGACTCAGGTGGGTCTCCTGTGGAGCTATGTATCTGATGGGATATGGCAGAAGCCAGGTCCCCAGATCCAGCAAGGGAGTGAAACTCACAACCCAGCTCAGTAGGAAGTGGGCCACCTGCACTTGTGAACACTGGCTCTTTAAATCTCCCTGGGCTAAGGCTGCAATTGCCCCCAGAGTCTGGGCAGGGCTGGGCCAGCTGTTGGAGAGAGAAGAGAGGCCCCAGCTGTGGGAAGGAAAAAAAAAAGACAGGAGCCAGGAACCAAGTGGTAACATTCAGACCCAGTGCAAGGGACCTTTGGGGACAAAGTGGTCCTTTGGTTATTCACGCCACAAACGTTTGCTGCACCTGAAGTGTGTGTCCCTCACTCCGCAAGGCACTGTTGGGACGGGGATGGGACAGGGAGGACTGTAAAGATGCGAGGAGACAGGCTTCCCACCCTGGGGAGAAGAACTGTAAACAAATAATTCTAAGTCAATGAGGTAAGTGCTAGTAGAGGGACTCCCAGAGCCCTGGGAGCCCACAGGAAGGAGGGCCTAAGCCTAGGGGTCAGAGGAGGCCACAGAGTGAGCCTGAGCAGTCTTCAAGAGCAAGAGGGGAGGGCACTGGAGGAGTGGGAACAGCATATGCCAGGGCGGGAGACATGAGGGACCTGCCAGCAGGTAGCCCAGGGGAACTGGAGGGGGACAGCAGGGGAGAGGTCAGAGGCAGGTCACAAAGGACCTTCAATGCCTCGCAGACCCTCTCAGGGTTTCCCTAAAGGCTCAGAAGAGCTCTTGAAGGATGTCAGTGTCCTCATCTCAGTTACATTGAGACAGGTCACAGCAGCACACGTTCGGGGGTACACCCCGTAGAGCCTTCAAGGGTTCTCACTGCCCTGCCACTGTGGCCCCACCTCCAGGGTCCCTTGGAGCCCCAGGAAGGATGCCAGAGAAGGTCTGAGCCCATCTTCCCATGGCCTTAGGCAGGCACCCGCCATCCCCCTGCTGTGGCTGCATCAGAAAGTGCTATCTGTCCTGGTCCGCTGCCTGCCCAGGGTGGCTGGGGTGCTGCCCCAAGCAGGGGAGTTTGGGTGCTCAGGGCTTCCCAAGAATGTATCTACGGTCATGGGACCAGAGCTGTACACAACAGGGGCCCAGCAGCCAGGGAAAACACCCACCCTCACCAAATTCCAGCCCTCACCTTGACCTCTCCAGGCCCCTGGGAGCCTGCATTTTTGAACTCAAGATAATCCACATGTTTCCTCTGTTTCCAGAAGGAGCAGTCCCAGTGGAGTTGTCTGTTCCCTGACATGCTGCTTGTCCACTGGTGTTCCCTGCCTGGGGGACCTGGCCCTGTCCCCTGCATCTGCATGGGAAGCCAAGGCCAGGCAAGGGGTGGGATCAGACCCCGGGACGGTCAGGGCCAGTTGAGGAATCACTGCTCCCTACCAGGGGCCTTTCTTTACGCCTGCCATATCCTAATCCCTGAGCCACCTTGGTCTACGCCATGTCAGACGCCCAGTGAGTCTGACGTCTGCACCGCCCTCGTCCCAGCCAGCCCTCCTCCTGAGGTGTCTGCTCTATTTCTGCTAAATGAGTAAAAACCCCTCAGTGGACAGCATGCGCCAAGGCCCTCCCCCCCAGCACTAGATGGTATGCCAACATTTTTTCTTCTTGTAATGGACGGGGAAACTGAGGCTCAGAGAAGTGGATTCTGCATCTGGGCTGGACCTGGACCCACACCTGCCTTCCTGAAAAGCCTGTAAGCCACCCCCATTCCACACAGCCACAGAAATGTGGGGCCATGATTTATACAGGACCCCCCCCCCAAGCAGAGTGCAGACTGACATGGAACGCGGTGCCTTCCTCAGACAGCACTGTCCCCTCCAGCAGCTCTGTTTGCCTGACTCAAGTTTCAAACATTCTGCACCTTTAAAATGCTGTGGAGACACCACGCCATGTCACCAAAATGCCTGGACAAAAAGAAGAGTCAGAAACAGGCGTGAGAACGAAGCAGGGAGGCCTCCGACCCCTCCCTTTACTGAGAAGCTCAGCCGAATGGAAGCCTTGCCCCCGCCCCCCAGGAGGAACTGAGGAACTAAGTGGAGACAGGACCAGCAGGAGGTGGGAGCAACTGACAAACAACCCAGCCACTGAGGACAGGCTGGGCAGCGGGAGTGGGGATCCGCAGGGCCGCAAGAGGGCTCCCAGCAGCCAGGCACTTGAAGGATTTACTGCGGAATGCAGTCCCCCGATGGGACCAGCCTCCAAGTCACATGTCCCATAAGGAACAGTTTGAGGCCATCCCAAGAAATACTTGAGCAGCTCAAGAGACACAGGAACCATGGCCCATCCCCATGTTTTCAAGAACAAACACGAAAAGCTAAACCACAGCCAACCCTTGACTCGCTCCCGGCCGCCAGCCTGGCCTGTGTCCCCTGGATGGAGCTTGCGTGCCGCTGAGCCCATGGCTGTCATCAGGGGAGAAGGAGCCCACCTCGTTGGCAGGGATCCTGGCTCACTGTTCAGGCTACGTGGTGACAGCCTGACTGTGGCCATGATGTCACCTGTGTCACTGTGGCTGGCACAGAGAGGCACAGTATGCTGAGCTCACTGCTGCCCCTTTCTTCTGTCTTCTTCCTTTCCCTTTGCTCATAGTTGAACGTCCCACTGAACTCTCTTGCCTATTGTTGTGGACACTGGTGGCCTCCTGCCCTTTTCCTGCTTCTTCGTGGAAGGCTTGGCTTCATCCCAACCCCCTCAGCCTTCTCAGGTGTCTACGCTTCTTCATGTGACTTGAGAACTCTTTCCTGTCTCCAAGGTCACCCTGTGGAACAAAGTTGGAAGGCTTCCTCTGCCTGATTTGAAGTCTTCACCTAAATCTCGACAGTGGTTAAGAGGGTGTGGTACAGGCAAGGAGTCAATAAGATGCAATCAAGAGTGTAGCAACGAGTCCACACGTGTGTGTGGTCAATGGTCAGCAGGGAAGGGGGGTCTTTTTCAACAACTGCAACTATAGAGGAAAACAGTGAACCTGAATCCCTGCCTCACGCCATGCACAAATATTAATACCAGATGATTCACAGGCTCAAACATAAAGCTGAATTAGGAAGCTTCTAGGAAAAAGACACAAGGAAGAAAGAAATTGGAGCCCATGCTCTTCCACACGATGACGTGATGTCTGCAAAGGTCCCAAGGAATTGGGCTGCCATCTTGAAACCCTGAAGACGCTGAGGGCCCAGAGACACCGTAAAGAGGAAGAAGCCTCAGAGCTGCCCTCCACGTGGCTTCTTGTTATGTGGCTAATAGATTTTCCTTCAGAGTTAAGCTCATTGCATCGTGTTCTCTGCTACTTGCAGCCAAAAGCATTCTCACTGAGATACGCCTGTTCTTCACTTTCCCTCGTATGGGGTCCAGTTTTACTTAACAATTTCTATTCAGGAAATAAGAACAAACCCTCAACACTGACCTTCTTCTGAAATTTAGTAGATTTCCAAAACCTAGACTTTTTAGTACTTTAACTCCCTGGGGCAGGTTCTAAGTCATCCTGGGATTGTCTACTGCAAGAAAGTGACTCACAAGCGTGTCCCTGAAGGAGAGGCCACATCTGACTCATTTCACTCAAACCCCCAAGCCCAGCATCTGGCACATAGTAGAATAAGTGGCTTAATAAATAAGTGTCATACAGATGGGTGAATACAACCAGAAAAGCCCAAACCCTTTCATTTTCATTCATTATTTTATACACTCACGAGCCAAATAAATAAGCAGTATCCTAATTCCTTTAATAATTTCCCTTAATTTATATTCTCCCAATATTTGAATAAGTTTCCCAGGTGTATGAAGAATGTGATCAGAACTGGACCATCCCCGTGTTGGAGACAAGGCCATTAAAGCCAGCAAATCTAAAAGGCCTGGCCTGCCACCAAATCAGAATTCCTCCCATCACCGCCAGGGTCCACACCTGACCTAAATGCTCACCATGAGCACCACTTCCTCTGTGTTAACAGCAAAGCGGGGGTCCACTCGAGAAGCCCCTGTGGCACTGCACTTGGCTCAGCCCAAACGGCCCTAGCACATTAGCTTGGACCATTCAGCAGATGAGCTCTGGTCAAGCAGAAGATTCCGAGAGCCTGTCTCCAAGGGATGGAAGGGAAGCACAGAGCCAAGAAAAATCACTCCAAGACCCAGGTCGAGAAGGGTGGGGCTGTGGGGCAGCCACAGGGAAAATTCAGAAAGTTAAACATGGAATTACTGAATACCCAGAGATTCCACTCCTAGATAGACACCCCAAGAATTAAAAACAGGTGTTGAAACAAAAACTTGTTTGCAATGTTCACAGCAGAACTGCGCACAATAGCCAAAAAGTGGAAACAACCCAAATGTCCATCAAGGAACAAATGGAGAAACAAAAGATGGTATTATCCATACAACTGATTATTAATCAGCGATAACAGAAACAAAGCACTGACCCGTGCTACAATGAGGATGAATCTTGATAACATCATGCGGCCAGATGCAGTGATGCATGCCTGTGGGGAGCCACATTGAGTCACCATGCCTTCCTGTCCTGACGCACCACGGGGATCTGAAAGATCACTGGAGTCTGGTGCGGTAGTGCCAATACTTGGGACTCAGTCCCCCCCACCCACCCACCCACTGTTCAGATAGCAAGGCCAGTCTTCTGAGTAGGCACACCCTGAGGTTGAGCTACACTCACCTGTTCTTTTGTAATCCTACCCCTTTGCCCTATTTGGAATGGATGAAATGCCCTTTGTGTGTCCCCTTCTCTTGCTCTGCCTTTGGGTGGGCCTCCCTAGATGTCAGTCACCTGCTGACAGTGGACATCATGAAGCTAGACTCAGCCCCCCGAAACCTGACCCCTTGCCTCATTTGAGTGGCTTTTTCCCAGTAAAAGGATTCAGCACGTGCTCTCTCTCTTTCCCCAGGCCCCTAAGATCAGAGGAGCCATCATAGGAGCCAAAGAAAAAGGTATCTCTGTCTCTTGTGTGATTATTTCATGCAGTCCAGCTCACCTGGAGTGACCCTGAGTGTTTTAGTGGTGGAACGCGACACATGCCTGTGATACCAGATACTCAGGAGGCTGAGGCAGGAGGATGGAAAGTTCACGGCCAGCCTCAGCAACTTAGCAACAGCCTGTGTCAAAATAAAAAATAAAAAGGGCTGTGGATAGAGCGCCCCTAGGTTCAATCCCCAGTACTGAAGGAAACAAAAAATTATGCTGAGGGAAAGCAGGACAGACAGAGGCCACATGTTGTCTGATTCTGTTCGCAGAATCGTATAAATAGAATCTGAACATCTCCAAATAGGTAAATCCAGAGGGGCAGAAAATAGATTAATGGTTTCGGTGATGACAGTTGCACAATCTCGTAAATGTACTAAATACTGTAAATTGTACACTTTAAAATAATTTAAAAAGTGAACTTTGTGAGTTTTGTGTATTTCACCACAATGTTTTTTTTAAAGGGTAGGTTGTGGCTGCTTGGGGAAGGCAGATGGAAAACCAGAGTGAGGGGGATTTCAACCCACCAAGAGACTTGGAGAGGCCAGCTGGGACTTCCTCTGCCTTCAACTGATGTGGAGTCCAGCCCCTGCAGTGGGGCGCTGGATTCTGTACCCCAGCCAGAACTCTGACTGCTCCAGACCCCTCACTGCTAGTCGCTTTAATTACCTGACAATTCAATTCATCCTCAGGAAGTCTCCACCGGAGAATTCAGTGTCACCAAGATGATGTCAATCAAAGAAACAGATCCCTCCTAACCACTGAGCGGTGACTGCTGCCCTTTGATTAAAGCAGAGAATTGCAAAAGGAACCAGATTAAAGATGTTTGGATTGATGATGCTGGGACTGCTTCCCAAGAATCCGCATTTGGAAAATCTGAAGAAGAAAAATGGCACTTCCCGGCCCAGACATCAGGCCATGACCTTCCATGCCTGGAGAGGAGCTGCTTGCCAAGGGCCAAGATTTATGGGATGGACTCAGTTACCAAAGGAAATCTGATTACCTCTCAACTGACATTTAGTAGAAACCAGCCTCCGCCGCAGGGATGAAATCCCCAAGAACAAGCGGTTCCTTGCTGTTGCACAAGGGACATCATAGACCTTGTGGGGTACATTGGCTGTGAGTGTGGCTCAACTGAAAATCAGTGGGACCGCTCCTTGTGAGGCTCAGTGGAAAGCAGAACCTGCCTCTGGAGCTCGGATGCCGTTGCCCGCCTCCCCATCCTCTTTTGCAACTGACACTCGAGTGCACCCATCAAATACATTCATTCTCGCCTCTGGTTCTGGGGCCAGAGACACAGAAAAGCTAGACAGAAAGTCCAGTTCCTGGCAGGGCAGGGACAACAGAATGAGCCAACGCCTCTAGCCATCAGACGAGGGCTGCGATGGCCTCTGGGCTTGCTTCGGTCTGGGTAGCACCACCTGAGTATGATTCTGCAGCTCTCGGGCAGGCGCCCGCTAGTGCTGCTTAAATCAGCAAAACTTCAAAGGATGGATTCCCACAGGTATTCTGGAACCCGCTCTGCACGTGACCCAGGAGAACCAATCATGTCGCGCCATCTCACGAGCTGCAGCGCGATTGGTCTAGAGCTGGTCACGAGATACACACGCAGCCAATCAACATCTTTCCCTGGGATATTTCTCAGGGGCAGAGTCTCTCTTACCGCTGGGGGCATAGGACTCAAAGGCTATGAAGGGTCCCTGTTAGCGGCCATGGTCCCCACCCCAGGAAGGAGCTGATGTGCATTCAGGGAGAGGGAAACCTGAAGAGATGAGAAGCAGAAAGAGGAAGAGAGAACGTGATATCCTTGGAGTCGCTGTGCCCTCATACTTTGTGCGGTGACCCTGTGAATTGTTGAGTTGCCTTTCCTTGTGTGGCTTGTCCTGGTTGGATTTCTGCAGTGTGAGGATGGCCTTAGGCCTGAGCCTAAGCAACTCGATTTTAAAGACTCCAGTTTGAAACCTGCAGTCTCCCCAGGCACACCCACAGAGCCCTCCAGTGTGGCCTCAAACAAGTTACTTCCCCTCACCCTGATAAACAGAGTGAAGCCCCTGGCAGGCTGTCCTCGCCTGATAAGAGGGAAAGGGAGAAGATCAGGGTGGAGACCACCAGACCAGATGTTTGGCCCCCAGGGTAAATGATGTCATGGAGAAATCCCGTGGTAGCTGATAAGGATGGTAAGAAGGGTCAAAAAGCCCCCAAATTGTATAAATAATAGAGCTGATGAAGAGGGATTCAGCCAGCCAAAACAAAGATGCACTCGAGCTGGAGAGCCTGATGAGGACCTGACATCCCATCACTGTCATCCTTTCCTGATCCTCTGCGTGATCCTCACTCTCTCACACTCTACCACCTGTCTGAACTTTATTTTTTTTTTTATTTTTAATATTTATTTTCTAGTTTTCGGTGGACACAACATCTTTGTTTGTATGTGGTGCTGAGGATCGAACCCGGGCCGCACGCATGCCAGGCGAGCGCGCTACCGCTTGAGCCACATCCGCAGCCCCCCTGTCTGAACTTTAGTGAGGGCCACAACTTCTCCCTACGACCCTCTCCTCACCCAGTCATCCACTCCACGCCAGGAAAAGCCTGCTTTGGTTCCGAACCTGGGTACCATGGTTTAAGTGAGTGTGCATCTGCTGGACATAAAGCCTATGGCTTGAGACTTTTGAACTTAGCATACAGAGGGAATGTCTGTCATTAGCCTATCATGATTAAGTGTGTTTGCAGTGCTTAGAATTAATCTAGAATTGTATGCTGTGAATTAATTAATCTAGACTTGTTTGCTGTGAATTGATTATGTCTATTGCAGTGCCCAGCATTAAGGATCGTCATTTTCTTGATTAAGAACCTATGGAGTGAAACTGTATTGAGTGATTTGAGTGAATAAAGCATTGAAAGGGACAAAAGCGCGTGAACATTCCTTATTTCTCCCTTTAGCTGCATATGTCGCAATTTTGCCCCCTCGCGACATGCAGTTTGTAACACAAGTCCTATATCATGAAGTGGGGAAATGTGCTTTATTCAGGGATGGACACGTGATCCTGCCTTCTCTTCAGACGGCAGCTGATTGACGGTGAAACAGAACAAAATCCCTGAGCTGAGCACCGAAGCACCTCAGCCAGGAGGCAGATGGCATCAGTCAGTGAAATGGTCTGGCATCCAGCAAGCCCTCAACAATTGCAGAGTGAGAAAGCTACGGTCACTCCTACTAAGAGCTCCTTCCCTTTTACAGCTCAGCCAAAGGAGAGGGGCAGTTGAGGATTTGGGATGGGTTATTTTCCCCTTTCTTTCCAAAGATCTGTGAGTAAGGCTCCACCCCAAGTGGCTCCTCTCAGCTCTCTGAACTTGATCAAGGGGAAAAAAAAATATTATTTTTTTATGTAGCCAGAAAACTCTGCTTGCTGAGGGAGTTGGTGACCTGCACTTAGAGGAAGTGGTCCACTTTAAATATAGTACATTTAATCATTGGAGTTTCTTGAATTTCAACTTGTAATATTCTGGCCAAGCCCCTCCTGGCGTGAGGAGCACCTTCCTGGCCCGGAATGAGAAAAGGCCTCCACCACACCCAGGCTCCTGTGGGCCATCCCTCACATTAATGCATTGGACATGACAGCCTGGCCCCTGCCTGACCTGTGGGCCTTGCTCAGTGAGGATACTCACCAAAAGAAACAAAGTCTGACCCACAGGATCAGAGAGACGGGTCGGTCTTTACTGAAGACTCTGGAAATATTAGCAAAGGAGGAATTGCACCTCACGCCACGCCACTCGGCTTCCCAGAAGTCTCTTTTCAACGAGGCTCCCCAAGGCCTCTGCTGTCACAGGCTGTGCCCTACCTCCTCCCCTCTGCCTCACTCAGTTCTTCTCTCCCTTCCAAATCTGTATTTATCTTTCTCCTTTAAATAGCAGCATGTGTGTTATGTTAATATTCAATGGCTCTTGGTCATCTTGGGAATTCTGTCACAGCAACAGAAAGCCGATTGACACTACCCGATTCCTAGGTTGTTGCTGTCAGTCCCCCAAGATAACCTCCAAAATCAGCCCTTGTCCTTGACTCTTTGACCCAGGTCCTGCTTCTGGGGGGAATCTGAAATTAAGACAGGACTGGGAGCAAACCTGGGCAGTGACCACCCAGTGTAATCCCAGGACAGGAAATGTCAACCTGTAGTCCAAGAGTATCCCTGGGCCCTGCAGGCAACAGTCCCTAAGAGTCTGCCAAGAGACCCCCTGGACTAAGTGGGCTTCCTGAAGCCGACCTCAAGCAGGAAGGGCAGAAAGGGTGTGGCGTCTTTTGTTGAGTGTTTCCATGGGCCAAGGGCTTCCCATGCATCCTCCTGGTTAGCTCCAGGCTGACCCCAGGAGGCAGGTCCTATCGTGTGCCCCGCCTCGCAGAGTGCGCTGTCCCTGCAGGGGCGAGTCTTCTGGGGGTTCTTCCTCAGCACACAGGCAGGGAGGGTGGCCTCCCTCCCCTCTGCCCCCACCCCACCCCAGGCTGCTAGGGTCAGACAGGACCCACTCGAAGCATCTGTCCTTAGCCACACTCCCATGGAGAGGAGTGTCCTTCCCTCCCACAGATCTACATGGGTCACCCCCATTTTAAACATATAAGGAGGAGGAAGCCCTGGCCAGTGCAACATGGAGGAATCGCCAACACATCAGGCACAAATGGCCACCTGCTGCAGATTCCGTGCTTGGAAATGACCAGAGCAGGTCAATCCAGACTCAGCAAGTTTCCTAGTGTTGCCAGAGAACAGAGGGTGGGAGCTGAGTGCTCCAATGCAAACGGGTGTCTCTTTAGGACAGTGGCTCGGCATCACGTAGATGTACTAAATGTCCCTGCTTGTGTGCTTTAGGTCAATGGCTAACTTTATGTTATGTGACTTTTACCTGTGAGAGAGAGAGAGAGAATGAGAGAGATTCGCAATAGGAGGAAGCATGTTGCGCAGGGCCAGCTTAGTTTACCAGAATTTGCACAGCACCTGATTGTAGTGCTGGGACGTGCACTCAAGCTTCCTGGGAATACTCCATCTTTCCTCCTGAACTAAATGGTTAGAGCCCATGCCATCGGAACTGACATGGTTTGGTCTTTGCTATCTGATGACACTCGTTGAGTACAGTGTAAAATACCTTCTCTTTCTTTCAATTGTCAACACGCACACACAAGATTAAAGGCCAGACTCCACTGCTCAGAGTCACCTGCTTGAGGATCATCTGGGATGGAGCCTAGTCTTGTTAATGCTGAGACCAGCACGAGGTGCTGGTGTCATGCTGGCCTGATGGACATCAGGGACAGGGGCTGTGGAAGGAGCTGAGTGTCCTCCCAAGTAAGCGGCTCTTACTTGTAAAGAAATGAGTTACAAGTCATTCCATTTCCCTGCACGCGGAACATCATCTTACCACCCTACGTCTCCTAACTCCTCTCCTAACTTTTCCATTTCTGCTGGCCCTGAACAAAGCTCCGCCCACGCTGTGCCGTTCTGATGGGGGAATTTCCAGGCTCCTTGGTAACAAGACAGCACACAGCAGGGCCCTGGGAGTCGCTTCTCTGCTTGCTGTCTGTGTCCTCTTGGCTGCAGGAAAGGAGGGTGGAGGGAGGGAGAGGCAAGATCAGTTCTAAACACCCCCGCCAGAGGCACCCAGTAGCTTCCTTGTGAGGACCAAGCCCCCTAACTCCCTGGACTGCGCCCGCCTGAGGCAAGAACTTTCACCCTGGTATTTGCACAAAGTATCGTTTTTGCACCCTGAGGACTTCAAGTATTGAGGGTGCTCCAGAGAAGGCCCCCCGGCAGGTGCAGGGGCAGCCGCAACACAGGGATCCTCCCTCTGCTCCCTGCTGGCTCAGGATGAGCTCCCGGTTCAGGGGATTTTCTCCTCTACGGTTGTGGACTTGGACCAGGACATTCAGCACAGACTGTGGCCCTTCTCACCAGCGGCCAAATGGCAGGAAAGAGCCAAGAGCCATGTGATGGACCAGAGTAGGACCAAATGAAGGGACAGCGACTCTGGGATGGAGAGAATTGGGCAAGGATGCTTTTCACTACTTTGCGTTTGAAAGGCCTCAGACATTATTTCACTGAGGCTCACCAACAGCCCCATGAGAAATGTCCCTCTATTACCCCCACTGCACCGATGAGACAGGCTCAGACTGGTTCATATGCAGTACTGCCCCAGAGCCCACAGCTGACCGGGACGGAGCCAGGACTGGAGCCAGAGAAGGAACCTTAACCACCAGTTAAGCTGGAAGATGAGAACCTTTGGGAGAAAGGACAAATGGCCCCGTAGGGTCCCCCAAATTTAATTGGCAGTCAAATGGTCCAGCCGAGAGGCAGCTCAGAGATGCCTAGAAGCTGGTCAGGAGCGCCCAGGGCTTTCCCAGGCCTCAGCCTGCCTTGCCACTGCAGCCTCCCAGGCTCCTGGAAGTCCAGGAAATTCCTCCTCGCGGGAGAAACCCCGCCCTGCCTGCCCTGCCCTGTCTCTGGGCTGGCCAGGAGGGTGAGGATGGGCCGAGTCCTCATGGGTATCATGAGTCTCACAAGAGAGGGGCTGGTTCTTCTCCTTCCTGTGCTTCTTGAACAAGCCAGGGGTGGGAGAGACTGGAAGTCAGCAAAGGACACTGATGCCCTGGTGCCACAAAGGGTGACAGGTTTGAGGGAGCCGAGGGCCCAGCTGAGGGCCTCTGTATCAATCCTGCATTTCCTCCCACGAGGGTGCAGTCCATGGCCTTGTGGAAAATTCCAGAGTCTGGGAAGTGCCAGTTTTAGGGTGACCCAAGAAGGAGGACATCAGGCCAAAGGTGATGAGTCACAGAGGACATCATGGCTTTGTGTCCAGCAGACTTGGCCTCAAATCCTGCCTCTGACATTTGTTAGCTGTGTGACCCCAGACAAGTCACTGAACCTCTCTGGGACTGTTTTCTCATCTGAAAATTAGGGTAGTCACAGCAGCTCCCTCACTGGGCATAAGAGGACAGCACTCAGGTGCAGTGGTGCCAGGGCTATGGGTGAGGAGGGGCTGAGAGCCAGCTGTAAGTGCCGGGAGCAACCCCAACGGCTGCCTCTGCACACCAAGGGCTGTGGCTCCCAGTGGAAGGCAAGTCCTCGGACCAATCCCATTTGCTGCTCTAGGTGAGCCCAGGAGGGGCCCTGGGACCTTACCTGTGCAGGGTTGCCACCCCATTCCTGCCCAGGCTCCTTACCCACTGTCCACACCTGAGTGGCTGCCCAGCTGGGAATGGGACTCCAAGTCTCAGGCATCTTTGGGATTCAGTACCCCCAGTGTCCAGTCCCAGTGTCCATCTGCATTCCTCTCTTCCCACACCTGCATTTTTCCTGCCCCTGCCCTAGCACCCCACCTCACCCCACCTCTACCTCTGTGCTCCCTCCAGACACAGGGCCCCCCCTGGAGGGACCTCCCCCAAAGACCTAGCCTCCCCCCACACAGACATCGGGAGAGACCAATACAGCCTGCTGCTGCCCAGACTTGGACTTAGCAGAAGCAGCCTCCTTGGAACCCCTGCCTCTGATCAGACTGCAATGAGACTCTACAAGCCCCTCCCTCCCTCTCTGCCTAGGCAGCCTCATCTGCAAAGTGTGAGGCGTAATACTAACACTTGTCTCAAGGGGGCGCTGCTGAAAGCCTTAATTGCGATAATGCAAGGGAATCTTACCTGCAGCGAGTGTCTGGTGTCAGCTATTGTCATTGTCAGGCACATTGCCATTGTTCTTTGCTGTTAAAATGGGCAGAGTCACAGAGAAGGGCCACATTGCTGGGCTTTCCAGGAAGCTCGGAACAGAAGCACTTAGGGCATGTACTCAGCGTGCCAGGGCCAGGAGGGCCATCCCCAGATGCTACCTCGTGTCTTTCTGAGTGGATTCACCCTCTAGGGAAACCTGACGTCTCAGTGCCATGGGTGTCTGCCCTTGGCTCCATCTCCATCTCTCTTCCCCCACCTGCATTTTTCCTGCCTCTGCCCCTTTGTCCCCGCCGTTGGCTGCCTGAGATGCCCTTCCTTCTCCTCTTTGCCCATCTGGATCCTGAAATCCCTCAAGAGCAGATAATGCTTCTCCTCCTGCAGGAAGCCCTCTGGAAGCCCTCATGCTGCGGTGGCATGAACAGCCCCTGGTCTTACGGTGGGTCTCCAGTTGGCATCGCCCTTGTGTGGCTGGTGCTCATGACCTTTCTCTGTGTGAACCAGGCTGCCCTGCACAAAAGGCTGTGACCAGGGCCTGGCATCGCACCTGCCCCACGCCTGCCTCCCAGGCTCTCATTCACGCCTGGGGAAGCCAGAGCAGGACTCTAGTTAGCTTTGGCTTGTGCCTGGAAATCTCTCGATGACTCTGTCTTGTGTTAATTGATGAGTGCAGGGGCTTTGAGGTGGATTGGAATCCGAGGGTAGGCCTGAGATTTTCCCTGACGATGATTCCCTTCCAGTGCACGGGGCCTCCCTCCGTCTCTCCCTCCTCCCAGGCTGGCCCACGGTGCCTTCACCCAGGTCCCAGCTCTGGCCCTCCATGATGCACACACCCACTCTGCCTAGGCCAACAGGCCCCCTGACGCCCAACACATCATCCAGGGCTTCAGAATCCTGGAGATTAAGGTGGGTCCTTGACAATATCAAAGACTTCCCCTGGCCTCTGGGCAACCAGCCGCCCAGGGTTAAGCTAGGACCTGCTCCTGACATACGACCATGGTACCAAAGTAACTGTACCCCACTTTCTTCCTGATTCTCTAAGGGAAAAAAAAAAAGCTGTTTTACCCCCTCCATGTTGTCTTAACCTCTAAGATCTGCTTGCATGGGTGGCTAATTTGGGGTCTCTGGGTAAACAGCACAGTTTCTGAGGCAAGAAATTAAACAGAACATGAGGTCTGGTCCCCAGATCTCGAGGGCCCTGGCAAAGTCCTTCCTGAGCCCAATGTGAAGACAGCCTGCCCAGCGCCCTCCCTGTGGCTTCACCCAGCTGGCCCAGGCCCCCTGGGCTCCCAGCCAATCCACAGCCTCTGGATCCCAAGTCCTTCAGCAAAAGACCGCTGGTCTTACAGTGGGTCTCCAGGTGGCATGTCGCCAACTGGAATGTCGCCCCCAGGAATCCTCTGGCTGGACCCTCTGTCCCTGGAGGCTTGGAGGGCAGAGGAAGGGGGAGTGGGGAGCAGTGCCAGAGCACATTGCACCACAGTTTTTATTAAGTCACTTTAGCAAACACTGAGACCTCAGGGGCAAACATTTGCAGGTGGCATCAGGTCACTGAAAGTGACCCAGAGGATCACGCGGTCTATCAGGCAGAATATAAATTGGGCTGTTGACAAAGAGACCTGGGGCGCATGATCAAAATAGACACGAGCTTCTCTTCCTTGTCATAGTCCCAGTGTAAATGGTCCAGGGCTGGTGTGGTGGCTCTGTGGAGTTGGGGACCCAGTCTAGGAAGATTTGTTTTGGAGTCCCCAGGTCAGTCAGTAGGAAGTGGATGAGGGAGGGGGGCTACACTCATTGCTCTCACCCCATTGGTCAGAACTGTGTCACATGGTCACGCCCAGCCCCAAAGGGAGGCTGGGAAATGTAGTCCTCTGTTCCACAAGATTTGTGTCCTCCTAAAAAGAGAGGCAGGGAAAAAGTAGGGGCTCTGCCATACCTACATGGGCTCACTTTGCTCACAGTCAGACAGCCTTCAAAGCCCTCCCCATGCTGCTTTCCTGACCAGGTGCTCCAGACCAGGAAGCTGGAGGGCATTTCCTGGGCAGGAAGTGGAGGGGACTGGATGGATCCAGGGAGATACTTTCTAACAGGCAGATGTGAGTTTGCACCTGGGGGCAAGATGGACAACCCCTGGTAAAGAGACAGGGGACCATCCTGGAGGACTCCCTGATGCTACTGCATCCAGGGCATGGCAGCCACCTGAGCCATCCTTGGAAGGCAGGGGCCAGCAGGGCGAGGAGCCTGGGTTTGTGCCCCTGCTGGACCTTGACCCACAGCAAGCTGCCCAGGGTGGGCTGGGCCAGGAGCAAGTTAGCTAAAGCCTGACCCAGAGCACAGCGAGGGGCCATGACCTGCCACGAGCCCTCAGATCCAGGAGATCTGAACTGTGGTCACCCTGGATCCTTCCAAGGCTGCCTGCACAGGTAGGTCCCGAGCTACCTCCAGTAACGGGCAGCCCCCACTGTGAGTTCACCATACACTGGAAACTTCACCCAGCTACCCTCAGAATGGCCCTTTGAGCCACATCCTGGTGTTTCCAGAGAAAATACCAGTGGTGTTGTGTGGACTTGCAGATGACCTCCAGCTTCCCCCTGGGGACAGTCCCTGAACGCTGAACACTGTGTGGGACAAGGCCCCTCCTTGGCGGGCAGGCACAGGTGTGTGGGTGAACACTTGGACATTTGGCAAAATGTGATCTAAACCGACTTTCCTTGCAACATCCAACCAAGTGGCAGGGCGTGGGGGACAGAAAGCCTGTCCCTGAGAACACACGCCCGACGGATGCCAAGGAGAGGAACCCGGCTGGCATGGGGTCTACTTGGAGAAGTCTGGCTCTTCAGCACAGCGAGGCACAGTGCTGGGGCCCAGGCCGCAGGAGACCCCACCTCCGTGTTTCCCCCCACCTCTGTGGCTCTGCTGGAAGGTGGCCTGGTCCCAGGCAGTGGCTCATCTCAATGCAGGCCTCTCCTCTTGCTCTGGTCTCCGGGTCTCTCAAGAGCCTCTGGCCGAGAGCAGTAGCCTTCTACCCGACAGGACTCTCTTGACTCCATGTTGCCTTTTATTCTTCCCCAAGGTCCTATTTCAAAGCCAGGCCTGTCGCATCCGCAGAGCCCTCTCTCCCAACCTGGCAGGGCCCATGCCCTGAGTAAACACTAGGTTATCTGACCAGAGGCCAAAAGGAGGCCCCCTCCAAGATCCCAGGGTCCAGCTGAGGACCGCATGTCTTAGGGTCCCGCGGGGCTTCCATCTACCACTGCGGCCCTGTGCGGTCAGCAGTCCACCCCCGGGCTCTCAGCACCCGGCCTAGCTCAGGTGCCCAAGTCTCACCCAAGTGACTGAAGGAGTAGCTGAGTCCAGTGGAGGCCGACTCCTCTGAGGGCCAGCGGGGTGTCCTACAGTGCCATCGTTGGCCAAGTCCCCACACCAAGTGCCAGCCCAGCCTAGGAATGTATTAGGAGTGCAGCCCCCAGGTCCCCGCCCAGATGGGGCTCTGCAGAGACTCCGGGGGAGGGAGGGCAGGCACCCCGGCCTTGCACCAGCCTGGGGGGTTCGGACACGACGACCCTGAGGACCCCTGCTCTAGGCCAACGGTGTGCAAACACTTAACAGCAGGGTCCTCTCAAGGGCAGGAAGGAGACGCTGCCTGTGGTAGGTGGCCGGCTCGGTCCACTGCCCGCTGGCCTCCAGCAGCTCAGAAGCTGCCCGTTTAATCACCTGCCCAAGGCCCTCGCTTTGCACGGGGTTTCTCTTGAGGAAAGGAAGGTGTCCCCAAAGCAAGAGCAAGGGTGTCCCCGGAGGAGGACGGAAGGGGAAGCGGAACGGAAAACAGACAGACAAAGCACCAGGCGCCCACAGGAGGCCAGGACAGGTCAGGAAGCGTGTTTAATTGGCAGGACACAGACGACACACAGCGGGGAGCACGGGAGGCTGCCTGGCCTCACCCAGGCCGCACACCAGACAGGGGCCTCCCTTCCCTCTCCCAGAGACAGACAGACAGCACCCCCACGAGACCCCGCGGAGCTGGGCAGGCAAGCGGGGGCACAGACAGCCACGGCCAGGAAGCGTCGCCCGTCTTGTTCTGGTCTTTGCAAGTCACCCACATCACTTTCAGAGGCGCAGGCTTCAGGTGGGGGCACAACCCACAGCCCTGGGACACTGGCCTGGGCTCCTGCAGGGGACTCGCCCATGGTCACTCCTCGCAGTGTCCCTGTGAGGCGGCCGAGCTCCCACCTGAGCGGCGGAGGAACTGAGACCCAGAGAGCGGAGGTGACTGGCCCAGAGTCCCGGAGGAAGCTGGTGACCGAGGCTGGGAGTAAGATGACCCTTCCCAGGGCCACTTCGAAGACCAAGGGAAAATGGGGACTTCTGGCTGGGAGGGGGGCCCTGGTCTGTCCCAGGGCTGGGGGCAGACAGAGCCTGGGCCTGAGGCCAAGATGCCAAGGCAGAAGATGGGACCAGCTGTTTATTCAACAAAAGCCTTTTATTCATTCAGAAATCAACCATTGGGTTTATTCTGCAGATATTAAAAAAAATAAAGAAAGAAAGGAGGGCAAAGCTTCCCATCAGTGTCTTAACTTGCTAGCCCCAGAGATGACCTAGCAGAGGGGCATCTGGGGGGCATGCTGCCAAAAACATGGGCCTGGGGACCCAGGGCCTCTGCAGTCACAGCCCCCTCCTAGCCTCCCTGCCTCCAGCCTCGGCTCCCCACCTGTTGGGCAGGTTGGAGCCCCCAGACGCCTTTGCTGCCCACCACCACGAGGGGGCGCGCCCACTCGTCCTGGAGCCCGTAAATGCTGACACTGGAGGAAGGTGGTGGCTTTGGACTTTGCAGCAGGGGGTTGGGAGGACTTTCTCTACAGAGACACCAGGGGTCCCTAAGCATCCTGCACCCTCTCCCCCAGAAAAGAGACAGTGCCCCTGAAGCCCAGGTGCTCCTGTCTAAGAAACCAGCTGTCCAACTGCAGAGCCTTTCAGGGAAGAAATGTCAACACACAGATGACACACACGTTTGCCTTGATGTTATTTTAAACGTCACCTGGTTAAATATTGGGAAATCGTGACATTCTCTAAGTCCCCGTCAACACAAAGTGGGGAGCAGACATGGAGAAAAAGGCTGGTGCTTGCCTCTGGCCCCTGCAGGGAGGCTCACGGAGGGACCAGGGCGTGGCCTCTGGGCTGCACCCAAAGAGAGCAGCAGCGGGTGGGGAGGGGCCTCAGGTGGGAACCGTCACTGGGAGAGGCCCTGGGGGCTGGGCCTAGGATTCAGAGGGTACCTCCACAGCTAGAGACCTGGTGACCGGAAGGGACAAAAGTCAGTTCCTGTTGGCAACCTAGAGCAAAAATGGCCAGCGTCCCATACCCTGCCAGGAAGGAGGGTGGCTCTTCTGTCAGCTGAGGGCTCTCAGGGCATGAGACAAAGGTGTGGCCAAGGCCTGGGCCCACGGGAACACCGGGCTGTGACCCTAAGAACTGCCCACCAGGACCAAAAGCCACACCCGTACCCAGAGGCTCAGTGGACGCCTATGGGAGGGGCCCTGGGCTGGCCCCGGACAATCCTCGGCCACAAGTCACTTGGCCCCTGTGTCTCCAGGAGAGGACACACAATTCCATCAACCCCCCATCAAAGGCCAGTCGAGTCTCCGGCAGAGGCAGGAGAAGAAACTACCCAGGAAAGGCCTCAGGCCCACCCTCTCCTCCCAATTCCCCAAACCCACCCCTGCCCAAGGGTCCCCAGCCAGAGCCAGGCACTGCCGAGATTGGTGGTTAGGCCCAGTGGCCAAACAGGAAGTTGACCCACAGGCCTCCAGGAGGCCAGCCTTCAAAGTGGCCTCTGAAGGCTGACCACTGCCCTGTCCTGTGGGGGTCTGAGGGTGGGCCAGAGTGCAGCCCAAGGGTCTTCCCATGCAAGAGGGGGATCTCTGAAGGTGGATGAGCATGGAGCCAGCAGGAAAAGACACGTGGGCCTAGCAGGAGTGGGCATCGTCCTCTGGCTGGAGGCTGCCTTCTGAGGTTCATCGCGGGGAGACTCCAGCCTCCTGGGAGCCAGGTGGAAACCAAGGGCAATTCAGAGCAGAACCAGGGCCAGCCCTGCCCCTCTCCAGGAGGCAGAGCAGAAGCAGGAACCTCACCCCCCACACCTGGGCCGGGCTCTCCCCAGCCTGGAGGCTGCCCTTTCCAGAGCCCCCCCCCTTGGTGAGGACACGTGCTGGGGAGCAGGGCTGTCTCGAGGGTAGCCTGGGCCCCCGTACCCAGCATCTGAGCAAAGAGCAGGGCAGGGAAGAATGCCACGCGGTCTCCTGGAGAAGGAGGTGGGACAGCAGAATGGGGGAGACCCTGCTGGTCCGCTCTCGGCCTCTGTGCCCGGCCCCTCTCCTGGTGGGATCCCACTCTTGGGACGAGGCTCTCCATTTTCCTGCTGCTGCCAACACACATACACACACACACACAGATAGGGTTGGAAAGCCAAAAAAATGTCCCCTGTTTGTCCTCAAAAAATCGCTAAGGACCCAGAGGGCGGAGGAGAGGTGGAGAGGCGCAGGGCTCGGGGACCAGCAGGAACCTCAGGGCTGAAGGAACAACCGTCCAGGAGCCGCTGATGAATTTCCACCGTCCCCTGCTCCCAACACCAAGCACAGGATCTAAAAAAAGAAAACGGTTTTTTGGCTTCTGGGCCGCTGCAGGCCACCAGGCTCCCGGCGAGCGGGCAGGCGGGTGAGGGCGGCACGTGTGAACGGAGGCCCCGCGTCCCTGGGACTTGGGACACGAGGCAGCAGCAACAGTTACGACCAATAAATAAAGGATATCAGTTATATATGAATATTAAAAAAAAAAAATCTCACTTTCCCCACGAAAAGCACAATACTGTCATCACAGAAAATAGTCGTCATCCGAGGAGCCATCCTGGCCACACGGGCTCTTGCTGCTAAAGGACAGGACGAGGACGTGAAGCAGGCAGCCGCCAGCCCCGGCCACCTGCCGCGGAGGGACCAGGCAGAGGCAGAGTTCCCTGAGCCCAGGCCTTCTCCCCAGCGGTCAGTATCTTCTAGAACAGAAGGTAGTGGGGTTTTTTTTTTTCCTTTTAAAATGTCCCTTTGAAATAAAAAAACGAAGCTCAGGCGCAGGAGACAGGGGGAGCCCGAGGCTGCCGCCCGCAGCGAGTCCTTGGTTTTGCAGAGGGCTAGAGGCTTCCGATCCGTTTTGTCATTTTTTGTTTTTTTGGACAAGCAGAGGTTGTTGGCGATTGGAGCCAGTGGCTTCGGCAGGTGGGCGCAGGTAGGGGGCAAGGAGAGCCGGGGCCTCAAGTTCAAGGGTGGCCAGCTGCTCGGGCGCAGAGGAAGGTGGGGGGCACGGGGAGGAGTCGGGCTGGTGGCCTCGCGGCCCTGAAGGAGGAGACTGGTCCCCAGGCATCTGGAAGACACAGGAGGAGAGGCAGGTTACCGGTGGCAGAGGCTCAGCGGAGGGCAGGTGGCACTCTGGTGCCCTCTGACACACCCACTGGGCTCTTCAGGTGGGTCCCTGTAAATAAGTAAGAAGCTCAAGAAGCTCACCACTGACCGTCTGTCAGAGCAAAGAGAAAAGGAAGAAGGGGCAGCCTAGGGCTCAGCTCAGTGGCCGATCAGGAGGCACCCATGGGCAGAGCAGCCTGGTGGCCAAGGCAGGGACCGCCACTCGGCAGCACCGTCACTAGGAAGATGCAAGTCAAAACCCACACCCACCAGGAGCAGGGAGCGAAGGGGAGTGCTGGGGGAGGCAGAGGTCTGGCCACCGTGGGAAGAGTGTGTGAGGGCCAGCAGCCGACCCAGCAGACACCCGGAGAGCCAGGGCTTCCCAGAGAGCCAGCGCTGTGTCCACCAACAGATGTGGGATGAGTGACACGGGGCGGAGCCACACAAGGGACCCCGTGCGGCCACGAGGAGGACGGGAAGCACGGGCCCCGCTGCCATGTGGACAAACCCTGAAAACACGCTGAGCAAAAGAAATCAGGCCACACCCACATGTCACATGACTCCTTTTACATGAAACATACAGAACAGGTAAATCCAAAGGGACAGAGAGCAGACTTGGGGGCAGGGGAGGGGGGTGGGGACAAGGTTCCTATGGGGAATGCAGTGATGGAAATCTCAGGCCCAGCTAGAGGAGGCAACTGCAGAATGTGGCGAATGTGCTAAACGCCCCCAGATCTCACCTTCATCCCGGGGCTCGGGAGGCTGAGGCAGGAGGATCGAGAGTCCAGAGCCGGCCTCAGAGACTTAGTGAGGCCCTAAGCAACTCAGTGAGACCCTGTCTCTAATAAAATACAAAAAAGGGCTGGGGATGTGGCTCAGTGGTTGAGCGCCCTGAGTTCAGTCCGTGGTGACTCTCATGGTACATGTCGCATGGCGTATGGTAAGTCTGTGACGGTCTGTGTCATCCACCACCTTCTCTGGGGCCGGATCTGCAGACGTGCCGAACCCCACGTCCCTGCTCCACCTGATGGACAGCTGTGGGCGGCTGGCCCACGGGGAGCCCACTTCCTGACTCGTGCAGGGAAGCCACTGTGGCCAGGTATAAAGGAAGGGGGGACACCGAAGCTCATGGGAGGGGGAAGGGACAGAGCAGGAGTCCAGGGGAGAGTCTGTGTCCGCTCACTGGCCTCTGGCTGCCTGCAGGCCCTGGAGGTTCAGCCTCCAGGGCCTGCAGCTTTCCCGCCACAGCTCAGGGCAGCTCAAGAGGCTTCGACTGGGAGGTGGCTCACGTCCCAGAGTGCCCAACAGTGGGTTCACTGTGTCAGCTGGTGGAATAAACCACAGCACGAAGCTCATCCAACGCACCAAATCCACAAGCTCACGGCCGTGTGTTCTCATAGGACTTCACTGGCCACCCCCAGAGGATGTCAGAGAACAAAGCTCGTTCTGAAAAGTGATCAATAAAGAGAAAGAAGCAGGCACCCCCATCTCTCCTATCAAAATCCAGTCCCGGGCAAGCGCGTGGAGTGAGGGGAAGTCGCCCTGGGTAGGATTAATCCAGCTGGCAGTGAAGGAGGAAGCCAGCAGGGAGCCTGCCCCTGCACCACTGGGCACAGAACAAGGCACCGTGGCATCCCTGGCCCGCCTCCTGGGGACGTGCGCACCACCGCCCCGCACGGCTCGCACCAGCAATGGGCCACACTGGCTCCCAAGCCAGCCTGCCCACTCAGAGGAAGGGCAGGAGCAGTGGCACCACCAACAGCACCATGAGGGGCGGCAGCACGCTCCGGACGGTGGGAAAGGCTACAGGGTGTTATCCACCAGGCGTCTACCTACAGCAGCAAGAAGGAACAGGGAACGGAGAACCCAGTGGGGTCAACTCAAGAGTCCGCTCCACCAACCGCCATGTGCGCACTCTCCAGACTCTGATTTCAGTAAGCAAAGTAAGAGGAAAAGATCCGTGAGATAACAGGAAGCTAGAATAGCAACTGGAGATTAGAAGATGTAAAAGAACATGGGCCACACGTGGGCCTCCAGGGGGCACCTGTCATCCCAGCCGCTCGTGAGGCTGAGGCAGGAGGATCACGAGTCTGAAAGTCAGCCTCGGCAACTTAACGAGGCCCTAAGCAACTTACAGAGACCCTGTTTTAAAAATAAGAAATACAAGGGCTGGGGCTGTGACTCAGGGGTTAAGGATCCCTGGGTTCAATCCCTGGTACCAAAAAAGAAAAGGAATATGGATTTTTTAAACAATCTTTGACTTTTACAAATACACTTTAGAACACTTAGAATATTTACATATGAAGTCTTGAATTTGCTCCAAAATAATCCAGTGTTGGGCAGGTGGATGGCGAGAGCAGGGAGATACCGTACAAGATCGACTGTGAACTGGTGATTCCAATTTGGGTGATGGGAACATAGAATCATATTATTCTCTCTACCAGTTTGTAAGACTATTCCCATAATAATAATAAAAAAATAACCCCTCCCCAGAATTTCCAACAACCCAAGTGTCCTGTGCCACACAACTAATCAAAGTCTGGCCCAGTCATCAAATGGAATATTAAGCAGCTGCGACAATGGTGGGCTCTCCTTAAAAAAACAAAAACAAATCAACAACAACAAAAAAATCAGAGGGCTGGGGTTACGGCTCAACGGTAAAGCACCTCCCTAGCACATGTGAGGCCTGGGATTCAATCCTCAGCACCACATAAAAATAATTAATTAATTAAAGGTATTACAACTAAAAAAAAGAAAAAAACCGAACCAGAATTGCCACATGATCCTGCAATCCCACCACTGGGTGTGCATCCAAAGGAAAGAAAATTGGCATCCGGAAGAGACCCCTGTGCTCCTGAATTTACTAGGGCACACTATGCATGGTGGCCAGGACCTGGAGTCCACCAAGGTGAGGTGCATGGACACAGTGGAATCGTGTTCAGCCACAAACCAAGAGGCTCTGTCATTTGCAGCATCGTGGATGCAGGGCAGGATGTTATGTAAGGGAGGGAAGTCAGGAACAGGAAACAAATCCCACCTGGTCTTGCCCCTGTGTGGAAGCTGAAGGGTTGATCTCCTAAGCTGGGGGTGTGGTTCAGTGGTGAGCGCTTGCCTGGCCTGTGCAAGGCCCTGGGGTCACATCCCCAGCCCCACAGAGGATTTTAAAAGTCGATCTCACAGAAGCAGAGAGGGAGCATAGAGGCTGGGAAGGTGTCAGGAGGGGGATGAAGAGGAGATGGCTGGGGTGGGTGCAGCTGGGTGGGAGGAACCATTTCTAAGGTTCCAGAGCACAGCAGGAGAGCTCAGTGAACTCATTATATATCTAAAAGCAGCTGGTCAGGGGGACTGTGACTGTCCCCAACACAAAGAAATGACGGAGGCTCCAGGGGACAATGGGCCGATTTTGCCCTGACCTGATCACGGCAGGCTGGGACACAGACGGAAAGGTCACGGCGTACCCACAGGCACGTGCCATATTGTCAGTTAAAATAAAAAACATGTTTAAAAGCCGACGTTCTCAGGCTGGAGACGCAGCCCAGGGTACGGCATGTGTCCCGCAGGTGTGAGGCCCTGGGTTCTGTCCCCAGAAGCACAAAAAATAAAATAAGATGATCTCAACAGTATTGAATGATGCAGAAAATAAGCGTGTTTCTGTTCCTGAATAAGCCAGTGACTTCCACGAAGCTGATTTACCTAGGAACAGTGACAGACCAGGAGCCGGGCACAGAGAGAAGTCACGGACACCACAGAATGCGGACTGCATGTAAGTGTAGAGCAGGCGGCCAGCAGAGCCGCGGGAGGGGGTGACACTGGGCAGAGCTGGAAACAGGTGGGTGGTGTCATGTGGGACCTTGTCACTCTGAAGGCTTTGTCATGAAAACAGCATGACCTGGAGATTTGCAGAAGCAGCTGTGGAAAGCTAGACCAGGGCCAGAGCTCGCTGTAGGGCCCACGGCACAGTTTGTTTTTCTCACGGCACTAAGACCTGAGCCCAGGGTGTCTCACCACTGAGCCGCATCCCAAACCCTTTTTAATTTTTTATTTTGAGACAGGGTCTCACTAAATTGGTGAGGCTGGCCTCAAACTTGCTATCCTCCTGCCTCAGCCTCCCAAGTAGCTGGGTTATCAGCCTGAGCCACCTTGCTCAGCGTTTCTAAAAAAGAAATCACAGTACAAATTGATTTTAATTATATCTTCCTATGTGAGTTAGGAGTATTCCGTTTTGTAGCTGATTCTGTTTAAATGACTCTGGACACTAAAATGTTCCCCATGATCACATCTCCGTCACACAGGAGGGCTCTTTAGAATAAATTTTTAATTGAGGTTTTCTTTAAGCACATTTTCCAGTGTCTCTTTAATTAAAAAAGGATTTTTTTGTGTACAGCAATAATAACAGAAGCTTCAGAATGGAGGAGGCCTCCTGACCCAAACACCAACAGATCAGATCTGTTAATGCACAAAAGGGCAGCCCCAGCTCAGCGGAGTCTGTTCTAAGAGGGCAAAGTGGCCTCCCATCCAGAGGCTCATCTGTGTGATTTCTTCACATTAACAGGAGATGTAGGAAAAAAATTATAAAATTCATTAGCATTGATGATTATTTCCAGTAAATACCTCCTTGCAAAAATCATAAAGAAGGGCCGGGCGCGGGGTGCCTGCCTGTAATCGAAGCGGCTCAGGAGGCGGAGGCAGGAGTTCAAAGCCAGCCTCAGCAACTTAGCGAGACCCTGTCTCTAATAAAATACAAACGAGGGCTGAAGGAGACTTCCCACATGCATCTGCCACTAAAGTCTATCTAAAAAAGACCCAAAGCAGGGCTGGGGCTGGTGCTCAGTGGCAGAGCGCTTGCCTGGCCCGTGTGAGGCACTGGGTTGGATCCTCAGCACCACATAAAAATTAATTAATTAATTAATTAAAGGTGAACGCATCTGAGCCACTGAGCCACTGGGCAGGACAGCCAGGAGCTGAGGCCTGCCCCTGCCCGCTCAGGGGGGGCGTGAGACCTCCTGGGCGGGCCTGGACTTCCAAGGTGTCTGCCAGCAGGAACACATATTTTCAGGCAAACCACTAAGTGTGGCAATATAAAAATGACTCGGGAGGCTGAGGCAGGAGGATCACAAGTTCAAGGCCAGCCTGGGAAACTTGGGGAGACCCTTCTCAAAATAAAAAATAAAAAGGGCTGGGGCTCGGGGGTACAGCACCCCTCCGTTCAATCCAGGGTGCAAAAATAAACAAAATAAAACAAAAACAGAGGGGCCGGGGTTCTCGGGGCCCTGCCCTCCCAGCTCCCTCCGCCAGAACTTCCCACACTGCCCGACACCAAGCACCTGGGAGCCCGAACACTGAGCCCCGGCCACGCCAGGCGGGTTGTCCCCCTGCCCGCCCGACCCAAGGCCCCACTCACCCCAGCGCAGCACTATACCAGCCCGTCGTAGAGGGACAGCGCCTGCACGATGGACGGGTCGGCCTTGGACCCTTCCTGGAACTCCTGCAGCGTCAGCTTCCCGTCCGCGTTCTGTGAGGGACACAGGTGGCCAGGGTGGGCACAGCTCGCCCGGCCCCGGCTCCGCCCACCGGCCCCGGCTCCGCCCACCGGCCCCGGCTCCGCCCACCGGCCCCGGCTCCGCCCACCGGCCCCGGCTCCGCCCACCGGCCCCGGCTCCGCCCACCGGCCCCGGCTCCGCCCACCGGCCCCGGCTCCGCCCACCGGCCCCGGCTCCGCCCACCGGCCCCGGCTCCGCCCACCGGCCCCGGCTCCGCCCAGCCAGGACCCCACCCACCAGCCCCGGACCCGCCCCACAGCCCAGGAAACTAGCCAAGGAGACCCTCGGAAGTGGAGAGGGACACAGGTGGCCAGGGTGGGAGTCACCCTCCAACAGACCCCGGCCCTCACTGGCTCGTGACCTGGGGCTGTGACCCACCCCCGGGGCCTGTTTCCTCCTCTGGGGAGGGGGCGGGAGACGTGGGGACAGCTCCTGTGCCTGGTGAACTGGAGGCCCCTTCCGGCTCTGTGCTTTGTATCATTTATACACAAATGTGCCAGTCCCGAGGGCAGGGCCCACGCGTTGCTCTGGGGCTACTTTTGGAAGTGCGCTTAACCACACATTGACACTGGCCCACAGGAGGCCGAGAGGGCCCAGGAGCTCAGTGAGACACAAAGGAACCTGGATTCTCCTTGGGCTGGAGCCCCTTCCCCTGGAGCATGGCTCAAGGAGCCCAGGACACCGCTGCACACCTGCTCACGCTGTGTCTGGCCTACCTAAGGGGACGGTGCCATGCTAACCTTTGACCATGAGAACACTGACCCAGGGTCGCCTACCCAGGGTCCCACAGCTGGTGCTGGGGACGTCAGGTCGACACCCCAGCAGGCTGCCTCCAGGGGCTGCACAGTTTCCCCAAACAGGGGAGGTGAGACAGGGGAGGAGAGCCTTGGCAAGAGACATCAGGGAGCCCCGGGGGCCGGTGCCTGGGGTTCCTCTACTGGAGGCCCCGACTGGGCTTCCTCACGACCATGATTTCAAATTTCCACTTAAATCAAAGTTATTTTAGTTAATAAAAAGCAGTGTGGAGGGCTGAGGAGCAGCTCGGAGGTAGAAAGCATGCATGGCACACACCAGCCTGCTCGGGTCCCCAGACAGACAGAACGGACGGCGCCTCCCCTGGGCCGGGGGGACTGGGCAGGCCGTGGGCAGGCGGGAAGGTCAGTCCTCCTTCTCGGACCTCTGGAGGAAAGGCGGCTGCCCCTGAGTGACAAAGCTGGAGCACCCCCACCAGAACCACAGGGCCTGGGACTCTGCCTGCAGCCTGCCCCCCACACGTCATGGCTGCCACTGTCACAGCTCGGAGACCACGGGGGTCGTCAGATGCCACATTTCTTCCTTTGAGGGGCTGAGGATGGACCCCTGGGCCCTGCACGGCTAGGCAGGCACCCCAGCCCGAGCTGCACCCAGCCCCGAGCTGCACCCCAGCCCAGGGCTGCCGCCACCCTTTACCATTTGATGTGTTGATAGCGAGCTCCCTTAACACAGTCACAGGCCCTCCTGGGACACTGTGTTCCCACACTACTAGCTCCCTCCCTTTCTGTCCTGTGGACTTTATGCACTTGAAGCTGTTGTTCTGAGGGGTCCATGGATTTCTCCAGAATGCCAGGGGGCCCGGGGCAAAAAATAAGTAGAGGTCAAGGACCTGGCTATGAAGCAGACTCGTTGAGCTCACTTGCCTGAAAGTTAGGACATAGTGGCTGCTCACAGAGGGCAGGGCGCCAGGCCGACCACCTGTCTGATCAGCCCCCAGGGGCTCAGTGTCCCCACTGCTGCCCACAGGCCCGCCCCGCTCTCCCTGCGGAGGAGCAGCCTCACCTTGTCCATCATGGCAAAGATGCGGTCCACCCTCTTCTCAGGGGTGTTCTCCTCCTCGGGCAGCTCCACCGTGTTCCCCTGCCACAGGACACGGCAGGGTGGGCCTGGGCTCTGGGCTGCATCCAGCTGAGGTCCGCCCCTGTCTCGGCCTCCCATCCTCACCCCGCCTTCTGCCATCTGGCCGCCTCCCCCACCCCCACAAAGATGGCCCCAGCAGCCCAGCCAGCGGGCTGCCCCGGGGCCAGGCCCAGCCTCAGTGCCCTCCGGCCGCCCTCCCCAGCGGCCCCTCACCACCATCTGGTAGATGGCGTCCACGATGTCCAGCATCTCGTTCCTGGTGATGTAGCCATCGTTGTCCAGGTCGTAGAGCTTGAAGGCCCCTGCAACCAACCGCCCACTGTGACCCCGGCCAGGCTGCTGCTCCACGCCCCTCCTCGACACGGAGCCCAGGGGGGACGGCCGGCACTCATGGGCCCACTGCCGACACCAGGACGCACCCCGGCAGCTCGGGGTGAAATGAGTTAAAACAGGTGGACGGGCTGCGGCTGGGGCTGGACCGGTGTGTGAGGAGCGCAGTCCTGTACCTGGCCCGGGGTGTCTCATGGTGCCCCCCATCCCATCCCCCCCTCCTCTGGGTGTCTGCCCCCCAGTGGTCAGCGTTAGCAAATAGGCAGGCAGGGAAGGGGGCTTTTGCGTGAATGAAATTCTTTTCTATGTCTAAAAAGGGGTGCTCCCGGCGCTGATGGGGACCGCGGGACCCAGTGCGCGAGTCCTGAGTCCCTTTGCTGCACTGCACGGTGGCCCATCTAAGGGCATGCGGCCTGTCCCCCTCTCCGGGCCTCAGTAGGAGGGGTTCCTGGACTCTAGACTGACGGCCCTGAGAGCAGGGACCTGTCTGTCCAGCCTGGTGGATTCTGACGTGTGGCCTTGGGTCTGCACTCGTTGAGTGATGGATGAATAAGTGAATGAGTGAAATCCGCAGGCAGAACCACAGCCAAGGGAGTCCCCGGACCCCACCCCACACTGCCGGCTGTCCCAGGCCCATGCTTTCCTGGATGTCACCTGTGCTCTTGCCAGCCCCGTCCCACGGGCCCCCGTCCATTCCTCCTGCCTGGTCACCTCCAGGAACCCTCCTCTGGCCCAGAAGGGCAGGTGTCAGTGCCGCTCTCTCAGCCCAGCGCAGACGGCCTGGCCCAGCTCAGTGGCCATATGAGGCCCACCTGCCCAGGGCCCGCTGCCCTGGCAGCTCCGGCCCGGCCACCATCTGGGTCACTACCGTGGTGTCTGGCGCCCCCATGTGGCGAGGGCCAGGGGCTGCCTCCCTCTATCCTGGGGGCAGGACGCATGGGACTTACACCGTAGCTTCTCGTCCAGTGTCCCCCTGGAGGTCACCGACAGCGCCTGGATAAACTCGGAGAACTCAATCCGCCCATCCTGAGGGGAGAAGGGGTGGCCTCAGTCAGCACCCGGACCTTGGAGGGTGGTACCGTGGCAGCAGCATCACCAGGGAGCATCCGGGGGACCAGATGCCCCAGACGCCCTGCTGTGAGCACAGACCCTGCATTCATGTGCATCTACGTGTGCACACACGTGTGCATACACATCCGTGCATGCGTGTGGGCATGAGGGTGTGCACATGCGTGTGCACATATTCATATTCGCCTATGTTTGCAAGTCCATGCGTGAGTGAGTATGTGTCCCTTCTTGGAAAGGGACCCTTTGCAGGGACAGTGGGGGGGGGGGTCTGGTGTGGGAGGAGCAGAGCCGGCTGCCCAGGGAGGGGGCACCTGGCCGCCAGCGATGCCCAGCTCACCTTGTTCTCATCAAAGACGTTGAAAACAAACGTGGCGAACTTGGTGGGGTCTCCGAACGGGAAGAACTGCTTGTAGATCTTCTGGAAGCCTGCCGCGTCCAGCTGCCCGCTGGGGCAGTCCTTGATGAAGCCCTTATACCTGGACAGCAGCGCGGCGGGAGAGGGCAAAAGGGACACCAGCTTCACCCACCCACACCAGCTCCTGCCCAGGACACAGGAAGGCCGGTGCCTGAGACGGTGCCCCACGGTCAGAGGAGCACAGACCTGACACCTCAGCTCACTCCCACCTCTGCCTCCCACAAGCTGTGTGGCCTTGGACAGGCGACCTCACCTCTCTGAGCCTTATCCACACAAGGCAGAAAAGAGTCAGCACAAGAACAACAGAGAACTGCACGCAGAGCCCTGGCCACAGTCCCCCACACAGGGCTATGAGGAGAGTCGCCCATAAGCCCCCAGGAATGGCACTTCTGCATAAAGGGCCTCCTGCCATCCCCTCGTCCCCCTTCCCCTCCTATACCACAGGGCCACCATATGGGGTGGGCTCCCCATTCACAGCCCTCCCCAGCCTCTTCTCCCAGGAAGTTGAGTGAGTAGGCCCTGGAGCAGCCCCAGGGGACCCTGGCTTGTCCCAGTGCCCAGCATGGGACCCCCCCCCAGACACCCAGGCCACTAGGATGTGGTGTGGCAGTCCAAGCCCCAGTGTAGGTCTCTGCTGTGCAACCAGGGACAGATGTCTGACCTCTCTGAGGCTCACGCCCATCTTGTTGGAGTCAGGTGAAGAGGTACCTGGACCCCCAGGGCCCACCTTTAAAAACATCCCTGCCTGATCCCCAGCACCGCAGGGAGAAAAGCCACCAGTGTGACCTGCAGTCTAAGAACTTAAATGTGTCTTGTGTTAAACTGATTTACGAATTGGCTCCCGGGTCGCTCAGCACCCCCAGGTGGGACACGTGCCGTCTGAGGACAAGTCCTCCCACCGCAGGAAGTCAGAGGGACGCAGTCGGCACCAGCTCTGACCTCCACCCGGTCTGCCATCTGTGAGTCCCCACGGCCCAGACTGGAGCTGAGGGGGATGGACGGTGACTTCTGACAAGGGCCAGTGCTCAGAGGAACCAGATGGCTGACCCGCGGTCCCACCGAGACCTGCGTGAGGCTCCACTTGCCCGCCACCCGCGAAGCAGAGGATCCTGGGAGCAGTGTGAGCCTCCTGTGACGCTGTGTGGGGCGCCCGGGATGGAGGAGGCCTAAGGAGAAGCCAGGGTCCCCTCCCTGCTGACCAGCCTCTAAGGGGCCAGGATCGACGCTGGACACCCAGGGCCTGGGAGGACAGCCGGGCACCTGGCGGTGGGAGCCTGGGGTTCTGAGGCCTGAGAATGGCGGTCAGGTGTCCAGGGAGGCGGGACCCTTGTTCCAGGCATGCCTGCTGGGGCCAGGTGGAGGGCGTGGGGCACCTCCTTCTGGGAGCTGGACTGGAGCAGGCACGCGGCTGTCCCAGCAGTGGCCGCACACCATGAGGCTCCCCGTGGGCTGAGCCTCTGGGCCTCTCCCTGCCCTCCCCCTCAGGATGGCAAGTCTGGGCACGGTCACCCTGGGCCTCTGTCACCGCCCATGACAGCAGCCCAGTGCGAGGCTCCGTGCTGAGCCCTGAAGACGGTTCCTCATGCAAACCCCGCGGCTCGCGGCTGTAGGTCCAGTGATCCCACTGGACAGATGAAGGCACTGAGCTCAGATAAGTCAGCCCCGGCCTCACAGCCCAAGTCTAGCCGTCAGCCTGGCTCTGCTTCTCCTGTCCCCCGCTGCCCGTCAGCCTCTGACGCAGCCTCAATTCAATGTGATGTCCAGGCCCACCTGGAAGCCCTGCGTCTCATCCTGCGGGGCCCTTGGAGTCAGCCGGCCCCTGCCAGCCCCGGGGCTGCTCTGAGCCTGGTGCTCACAGCCAACCCCCCAGGAAGCACAGCAGGGCAGAGTCCGTGACACTGATACCAAAGCGTGGCTTTGAGCCCTTCCGGTCACAGGAGGGACAGACTGGCCCCCAGCTCCCTCCCTTGGTGCTCTCTCCCAGCTTCCTTCCGGGGACAGGAGGCAGACAGTTTACAAGCAAGAGGCCACCACCCCAGGCCCCAAGCCAGGAGGGGTCCCTGGGCAGGGGAGGGACGTGCCTGGTGCAGGACCTAATGACCCCTCAGAGACGGCCTCTCCCGTGAGGGCTGGCATCCCTCTGTTCTTCCTGCCCTTCTAACTCGATCCCCAAAGGTCATTCAAAACAGCAAGATGCAAGGAAAGGAGCCCAGGGGCGGCCCCCTGCCACGGCTCAGTGGGCTGGGCAGGGCCGGGGGCAGCTGCAGGGGCCAGTTGTGGGCACCATCCCGGTGGGAGCCTCCAAAGCCTGTCTGTCACACCTACAGAGGCTCCACAGGGCCCACCCCATGAGCAGGGGTCCCCCCAAAGCCCATCCCCAAGAGGCAGTGCCCACAGAGGGTGGCCAGCCCACGGCTCCAGCTTGCCCTGGCCACCCTGACCGCTGGCCTCTCTGAGCCCCTCCCCCACGCAGCCTTGACCTGCGCCCTCTTCAGCAGGCCCTGCCCTGGGCGAGATTCCTGCTGGGACAGGCTCCACACTGCCCAGGTCCTGCCAGGAGGTCCCTGGGCACAAAGCCTCATGATAACTCCCTGGACCCCCGCCACTCCCCAGGTGCCAGGAGATGCGTCCTGCAGGAAGTGGGCCCACTGAGGCCGCAGGGTCCCCTGCTCCCCTGGTCCAGCACCAGCCCGCTGGACCACACTCCATCACATCTGCCTCCAGGCGATGGCCTCCAGTTCAATGCCCCGTCCCTGACACGGGGGCACCCCAATGCTCCACTCACAGCCTGGTGCGTGACACGGGCCCAGCAAGTGTCTGCCTGGTAAGCTGAACAGATGAATACAGGGGAAGAGAGGGCAAGAGTTAGGTGTCCTGCTGCTCTGTCCTGAGCCCAGTGGAACTGATCCTCAAGAAACCCTAGCCAGAATCTAAGAGCCCTGTGAGGATGGTTAGAAGACTACTTCTGGGTGTTGATGCGGCTCTGGGGGCCCAGAGAGGGGGAGAGACTGGCCCAAGGTCACACAGCAAGTTGGCAGCAGAACCAGGGCTCAGACTCAGGGCTCCTGCCTCCCAGCCTCCCCACCTCATGGCACCCCCCCCACTTGCAAGCCAGGCTGTACCGCCCCCGGGGAAATGCAAGGGGAAAGCAGCTGCTACCCAAATATTATGTAACCCATTGTTCGTCCTCCGAAGGTAGAGGAGGTCTCTGCCTCGGCTGCAGCAGAGCAGGGGACACTGAGCTTCCCGGCCACCCTGGTTGCCCCGGGCCTCGGATTCGCCTCAGATGGCCAGGCTCTGAAGCCAGACTTCCTGCAGGTCTAACCTGGGGTACAGCCCCTCCCCACAGTGGGCACCCCGGGACTGGGGACCAAGCCCAGGAACCTGTCCCAGGATGGCTGGGACGTGACTGAACCAGCCCCACCCGCCCCAGGTCAGGTCCCGGCAGGTCCCAGCCTCCTCCCTCTCCGGTGGAGCCGCCAGCCGTCTGCCGGGTGCCTGGGCACGCGGGCCTGTGCCCTGGGCCTGGCCCTCACCTGCCGTGCTGTGGGAGGGACCCTGCACAAACCCCTTCCCCACAACCCGGCGGCCCTGTGGGGAAGTGACTGGTCAGCCCTGGGCAGGGTTCCCGCCGTAGGCGCCTGACGCTGGGCAGCTCTGGGCACTGGAGACGGCAGGCGCCACCTCCTCCAGTGACTGCCACCCTGTCCCCAGACCTTGCCAAACACACCCTGGGGCAGCGTCACTGGGTTTACAGCCACTGGACTGGGGGACCCCCAGCTGGCAGGGATCTGCCGCAGAAGTGCCCGCGGGTCACACAGTCCGCACTAGGAGTCGCAGCTCCTGCCAGGCTCTGGTTCAGGCAGGATTTTGACACATGATCCCAACAAGCCCCAGGGGAAGGGGACAGTGATGGCCGCCTTACAGACTGGGTGCCCTCCGGGCTCAGGGTCCCGGGACTTCTGCCCGGCCTACCCCTTCCTCCACTCGGCCTGTGGTGTAACTGTGCCCTGAAGGCCGGAGCGCCGCCTGCACCCCGAGGCAGGCGCCATTTCGGTTCACCCCCGACCCTCTGGGGAGCTGGCCTGTGGCAGGTTCCGGGTTGGTGTGGAGTCCAGTCCCCGGCTGGCCAGTGGGGTGGCTGCAGGGGGCCAGCCTCCAGATGGAGCGGGGATGGGAGAGAGAGGCCAGGTCTGCCACGGCCTGTGGGCTCCTCTGCAGCCAGAGTCCCCCGTGGGGACAAGGCCCCAGGGGTCTGCCTTCCTCACACCTCGGGCTGGACTCTGGACCCCAGGGGGAGGGACGGGAGTCCTCACATCGCTGGCGCAGGTCAGCCCAGCAGAGGGCCAGGGATGACGGACATGGCACGGGTCAGGATGTCAGCTGGGATCTCCAGGCTCAGCCCCCGAGTCTCGGGCACCCGAGGGTGGAAGACCCTGGGTTCCACCGCGCCAGGGCCGGGAGTGCCGAGGGGCCTCTTCCTCATCGTCACTGTCACTGTCACAGCAGCTCATTCCTGTGCTGCCCGTTTCACAGGCTGCATCAGCCTGAAGGACTCCGAGGCGTCAGAGAGGAGTTTCTTTATATTTTTTTAACTGAAGAACAGCCCTGACCTCTGAAGCAAACCGCTCCGTCCTGGCTCGCCCTTGACCTTGTGCGACCCTGGGCAGGCAACTTTCTCTCTGAGCCTCAGTGACCCGGTCTGTGAGGTGGGGACCAAGCCAGTACCTGCCTTGAGGGCCTGCGGGAGCCTGGACAGTGGGGAGCCCAACTGCCCCCACAAAGGGGGGCCCGACCTCTCCACAGCACCAGAGGGGCCAGGGCAGCAGGAGCCTGCACACCCCAGAGGCCCTTCCTAATACCCAACCTCCTGGTTCAGGTCAGTGCCCCGGATGCTGGGCGCCGGCCCCTGGCCACCCCATGATCGCCTGCAGCAGGTGCCCAGAGGCCTCTTCTCACCCCACCTTGTGCAAGGACGGGGCTGGACTCTCCCCTCGGACGGAGCTCCAGGAGGGGCCCCAAGCGCTCGGGTGAGGAGGACCCTCCTCCCGGCCCTCCCTCCAGGACTTCAGGTCTGTGGGCTTCCCAGAGCCAAAGCCTGCAGCCCCGAGCCCTCAGCCCAGGCCATGCGGAGGAAGGACACACAGAGCTGTGACTGGGCCGGGTCTCCGCCCTCCGAGCCCCAGCCTCTGTAACACACCACTCCTGGGACTCGCCACGAGGCACTGAACCCAGCACAGTGCTGCCACGGGGGAGCGCGGGGACGTTGGGGGAGCTGCCCCTCCCCCGGGGCGCGTGGGACGGTCCAGCTGGCTCTGCGGGCGGCTGCAGGATCCCTCCTGCTTCACCCTCTGTTTTTGTTACAACATGCTGGGATATTTGTTTTTTTGTAAAAATAATAAAACAAGAGAATTTGGAGAATAGAAGAAGGAAAAAAGCATCCGTGATCCAGCCACCAATGCGGCCACCAACGCCGGCCACCAACGCGGCCACCAACGCGGCCACCAACGCCGGCCCAGCCCCCGCCTTCCTCGCTCCCGGCTCCCTTTGCCTCCTGCAGTTTTCCTCCATGGAACTGGGTGTGCCCTGCTGTCATGAGGGCATTCTTGTGGCTTCCCAGGTGACAATGATGTCCATGTCACCTTCCGGGGCCTGGGGCCTGCTGCTGCCTCTTACTCCACAGCCCACTGTGGCTCCTGATCTCTCAGGGTGCAGAGCAGGGCTCTCGGGAGTGGGGACCAGAGGGCAGGAAGCCAAGGGTCCGGGCACCCAGGGGCCATGTCCCCATGCTGGTGCCCAGGGCCGGCAGGGCCGAGGCCACGGGGGTCCCCAGGGGCTGGAGCCAGGGGAGGATGCCCACCTGGCCTGGCCTGGCATCGCTCTTCTGGGACCTGGGGCCTGACTAGCCCCAGGGCCTGAGTTCAAATCTAGGCTGCGTCTGCACTGGCTGCACACAGGGTCAGGTGACGAGATCACACCACAGCCCTGAATAGCAGCCCTAAAGTCAGCAGGGAACAAGACAGGCCAACTCTGCAGAGGTGACGAATGAGCCATGCAGAGGAAAGGAACAGCGGCCGGAAGAGCAAGGAAGGAGGTCCTGAGGCTGGGGAGCTTGACCAGGGTGAGGGACAGCAAGGGCGGCCATGCTGGTGAGCCAGGAGAGGGCGAGGCCAGAGAGCACGTGAGCCCTGAGGCCTGGCGGGAGCCCAGGCCCGTGCCAGGTGCAGTGGGAGGTCCCAAAGCAAGAGAGCCAGCCACCCACCCAAAGCTCTCCCTGTGTGCGTGGAGAAGGGGCCACAGGAGCCCGTGAAGGGGCAACGGCAGCCCCACTGCAGACCAGTGGCCGGGACCAGGGCGGGAAAGAAGGAGCGGGGCAGACCAGACCTGTTCTTGAGGAGGCAGACGGGTGGGGATTCAGTTCAGGAGGAGCCGCAGGTCACAGGGTCATGGGGCCGGAAGGGGCAGGAGGGGAGGCCAGCAAGGCAGGGGAGAGGGAAGCAGGCCACCACCTGCCTGCAGCTCTGCTCTCCCCCGGCGCGCTCCACCCGTGCCCTGGCCTACACTCCTGGTGGCCCGGCCAGCTGGGCTCAGGAACACCAGTTTCTCCTACGGGAGGATTCCCCGGCTGTGAAAGGGTCCTCTGACACGCCTGGGCGCTGGGGATGCAGGGACATTTCCATTTGCCTTCTGTGCAAAGAACAGGGCAGCGTGGGCCCAGGAGCCAGCCTTTACCCAGCAGGCCTGGTTACAACTCAGGTGAACAAGCAGGCCTTAGGCCAGTCCAGGGAGATGAACCGGTCCCTTCTGTGTAGCAACGACAATTCCATCAGCTGCACAGAGCACCGAGGAGACTGATCCAGAACACTGGGATCTGGGATCCATTATCAATGCCTGCCACGGGCACAGGAGGGGAGGGTGAGGCCTGAGTGCCCCTGTTTAACCATCCTGGTCTCCCCTTTTTCTATTTCTAGAGGTGGCCTTTCTAGAAACAGGAGGGGGAGGGCTGGCCTAGGAGGGCAGGAAAGGGCTGGTTCAGCTATCTCTACCCTGGAGGCTCCACCAAAGTGAACCGAAGCCTACTTATTCAACGTCCACGGAACTTTCTGGAACTTTCTTTCTTTAGAGCTTGCTAGGGAAGGTGTCACACAGTGAGGAGCAGGTGTGCAGGCACAGGCCAGCCTCCTTGGCCTCCCTGCTGGTCCCCTCCCAGGCCTGACCCTGCCTCACGGCCATGTGCTCCCCCAGGTAGTGGCCCGAATGCTGGCAGCCGGCAGCGCCTGCCTGGACCCTGCCCTCAAGCCCCGACCCCGGCCTGTCACCCTGCTCAGCCTGAGATGCTGCTGCTTTGTGCTGATGTGTCTGTCCAGGGATGGGGCTTGGTCTGTGTCACCCTGCGTCTGGGACAGGCCCTGGGCAGCTCTGCTCCACCAACGCTTGGCGAGTGAATGGGAGCGACCTCCCCTGGCCCACCTGGGCCTCAGCTCCCCATCAACACGGTGAGGAGGGGTCCCCCCAGCGCTGCTAAGATGGGGGCAGCAGTGGAGGCGCTGCTCAGCACACCACGGGGACGCGCTCGCCAGGCGCCCTCCCAACGTCCCCCACGAAGTAGAGCATCTGCTCTTGATGCCGTCCGCCAAGCCCGACTCCCACTCCCGCCTTCCGACGGGGACACTGAGGCCCCAGGAAGCTCAGCCCAGGTGTGGGCAAGTCAGAGCGCGGCCAGCTGCCCGGCTCCGAGCCCCCACCCTGGCCACCTGCCTCTCCTGGGCGGCCAGGGGAGCACCTGGGAGCTCAGGGGGCCCTCGGTGTCCTCATCCCCGAGATGCAGATGGGACCTTCTCCTCCAGGGGACTGCGAGGGGAAACAAGTGGGGCTGCCTTGAGTGCCCCCTGTCACCCACGGGTGCTGAGGAAGTGCCCATCTCTCAAGGACAGGCCTTGCCCTCTTCCTGCCCTGGAAGGAAGGTCTAGGAACCCTTCTCCCACCGGAGGGCCACGTCACGGCTGTCTCCTAATGGCCACCCAGGACCCTAACCCGGCCCCCCGCCCGGCCCCCAGAGGATGGGGACCGCCCGTGGTTCAGGAGACCTGTGCAGCCTCCCTCCCTCAGCGGGGCCAGAGCCAGGTCCTGGGGTCCTGCTGCCCACTGTCATGGCAGCCCTGCCACCCCCCAGGCACGGGCGAGGGACTCCCTGTGAGCCTCCCTTTCCTTGTCTGCCATGTGGAGGTGACAGGCCATGTCACACTCGGGAATGTGCTCCCAAAGCACCGAGGGGGGTGCCTTCGGAGGCTGAGCATCCACTGTGGCCAGGCCCTGGGGACACAGTGAAGGACAGGCGAAGGTGACCAGCCTTGAGCTGGGGGACGCAGACAGGGGCAGAAACATTTAACCACTGTCACAGGCCATCACAGAGAAGCATGGGTCAGTGGGGGTCAGAGAGACCCCAACCCAGCTAGAGGCCAGGGAGGGTGCGGGAAGGAGGCTGAGGGGGAGCTGGAGCCAGGAGGGGGCCCATGCCGGGGAGCGGCAGGGACAGAGCGAGGGGACGCAAGGAACGTCACCAGGTCAGGCTGGCAGAGGGCAGGGTGGCACGTGCCTGGGCAGCCAGCAGGCTGGACCCCACGGGGCCACTCGGCACATAACCACGCTCAGTGTCCGGCCTCCTAGGGTCTGGCTGCCCCGGCCCCTCTGACCGCCGGCAGGAAGGGAAGAGCGTGTCCAGAGGGGAGTCCAGGGGGGCTTCCTGGAGGAGGGTCCTAGGCTGCACCTTGGAGGAGGAGCCCAGGAAGGGAGCACCCAGGGATAGAGACCTAGAAGCAGGAATGTTCTGGAACGCCCACCTGGGGAAGTCGGGAAGTGGGAAACGAGGTCAGTCCTGGGATAGAGCTGGGTGGCTGCTCACTCTCCTCCCGCTGCTGGCTCGGCCTGCTCAGCCTCCCATCACTGCCCACCTGGCCAGGTCCCCTGCGGAGGTCAGCAGAGCCCGCAGGACATGGCTCTGCACCTTCTACAGTGTGAACTCGGGCATGGGGGTGTCAGAGGTGGCCCGGGAGGAGCCCGGGAGGCCTCCCTCCAAGCTGTTCCCCCATCAGGGCTCATCTTACAGCGGGAGCCCCGTCCTCCCCCTATCGCACAGTGACCGACAGCATCACCCAGGCCAGGCACCCTACACCATTACAGACCTCACTGACCCCTCCCTGCAAAACCTTCCATTTGCTCCAGGACAAGCGACCTCAGAATCCGTCTTAACACACACTCTAGGCAAGCCACCGCGGGCTGACCAGAGCTGGCGCCCAGAGGAAATCTACCCGCCACGCCCGACCTACACCCAGCCATTGTGAGCAGACTCACCTGAGCCCCTAGGAGGGAAGAGACCTGTCAAGGCCACACAGCATTTAATGACAAAGCTGGGCCCGGCCTTGTCATCCTAACCCCTCCCTAGGGTCTAGTGGGCCTGGGGGTGCCCCAGGCCCTAACTGCCAGCACCCCACCCAAACCAGTTAGCTGAGACCGCACCGAGCCAGGGACAGGGCTGGTGTGTGGATGGGCATGCTCCGAGGCCCCTGCATGCTGTCCTGGGCACCGGGACTCTGTCCCCATCAGCACAAAGCCCCCGTCCCCACCCCTGAGTTTGGGTAAACGGCTACTCACCACTGCTGCACTTCCTTCTCGGTGACTGCAAGAGAAAACAGAAAAGTGGCCATTAGCTCAGGTGACCCCGCACACGCAGGTGCTCACTGGGGCCACCCTTCTGTCCACCCCACCCGCAGCCTCCCTGTCCGCTCAGGGCACCGACCTGCTCTGAACAAGAAGAGGTGACGAGTACTGGGCAGGGGACAGCGCTGGCCCCTCCTCTCAACGCTCACTGTGCTGCTGCTGCGAGCCCCAGAAATACCCGGGGACGCCGCGGTCACTTCTCCAGGAAGCCAACGTTCAAGCACATTCTTTCCCATCTCTCCGTCCCCAGGGACAATCAGGGAGGGTGGCTGTCCAACCTGGCTGCCCCGCCTGCCTGTGGGGACCTGGCCAGGTGGGGGGCCACTCTCAGCAGGAGGGCCACCTCCCTCCCTGCCACCCCCCAGGCCCTTGGTGGACAGTCCGGGTTCTTCCACTGGCAAGATGTGGTCATTGCATGAATCCAAAGCTGGAAGGAGCCACAGAAACTGCTGACCCTGGAGCCAGCCCAAATGGTCACTGTACTGACCATGAAACAGCCAAACAAGGGGTTTTCTGAAAAGTACTGAACCTGTCAAGCTGGAACCAAACCCAGGTTCTCTCTCAAGTCACTGAACAAGCACCTCAAGCCCCTCTCCTTGCCCATGTGACATGGGAGAGCTCCCGAGCACCCTGTGCCTCGGTTTCCTCATTTGCAGGCACGATGGCAGCGGTACCTGCCACACGGCGCTGGCCCAGGACCCCATCCTATCAGGTGCAGAAGTGCCTGGGTCCCCAGGTGTGGGGCGGAGAGCTCCAATGAGCTCACGGGCGGCAGGCAGAGAAGGAGTGAGCAGGCGCACAGAAGGCGCACAGGTGGAGCCAGGCGGGCCCGGAGCTGTCCCTGCCCACACAGGCCGGGGGAGGTCACTTCACGAAAACTGCTCAGACAGCCACCAAACACCAAGCGCCCACTGTGACCAGGCCTGCGCCCAGGGCGGCCCTGCCCCAGCCTAAGGGAAGATAGCATTGGCCTTCCCCAGCTCCAAGTGGGGACACGGAGGCCCACAAGGCCAGGAAGAGGGTCCAAACTCAGGTGTGGGACTCAGAACCCGTATCAGACCCCAGCGTGCACTGAGAGCCTCCGCCTCCCATCCGCTCCTGAGCCCAGATCAGACCCTGGGATGAGAACCGCCCCGGGGCCACCGCGGTGGCGCAGGCCTGTAATCTCAGTGGCTCGGGAGGCTGAGGCAGGAAGATCACAAGTTCAAAGCCAGCCTCAGCAATGGCGAAACACTAAGCACCTCAGTGAGACCCTGTCTCTAAATAAAATGCAAAATAGGGCTGGGGATGTGGCTCAGCGGCGGAGTGCCCCTGAGTTCAATCCCTGGTACCAAAGAGAGAGAGCGCGAGAGAGCGAGTGCGCGCCAGGCCATGATGGAGATGCGGCTCTCCTGGAAGCCCAGACCTGGCATGAAGAATGCAACTTCCCTGAGAAAATTCTGGCAGAGGTACAGGGTGAGGGGTTAGGCCTGGGGGTAGAGAGGGAAGGTGTCCCTGGTCTTACCCAGGACAGGCTGCCCTAGACCTACCCCCTGCAGGAATCTGGGGACACAGGTGGCCCACTACTACACAGCCAAGAGCTCAGGGCCACCAGCTCTGGAGCCCGGCCAGTGAACCCACGTCCAAACCAAGCCCAGAACTCACCAGCTGTGCGACCCTGGGGAAACTGCCTCCCGTCTGAAGCTCGGTTTCCTCATCTGCACGTGGGCACGTTGGGAAGGTTGGATTAGAAAGCACCAGAATCCCACAGCGAGGTGGGACCCATCTCCCCCGGGAGGAGACAGAGTTCTGGGGGTCAGCCTGCCTGTCAGAGGGCACCTGAGTCACCTGCCAGGAGAGGCAGGCCAGGATGATGCTTCCAGGCCCAGAATGAATGGCCAGTATGGTCCCCAACCCCACCCCGAGTCAGCCAAGGAGCTGCCGGACCCCGTGTGACCTAAGCAAGGGCCTGAATGGCAGGTCCACTGATCAGCAGGTGGCCAAGCCCCGGGGACATGAGCTGGCCGGGGAGATGCTCCCTATGCACACTTTGAGCAACTAATTAGCCTTCAGGAGACAGTTGAGGCTTCCAGTGTCCCCTGGCCCCATGCCACGGCCAGCAATCCCAGCAGCTTCACATCTGGGGCCTTGGAGGACCTTGGAGGGCAACAGATAGGGACCTCTCTGGGGCGTAGCCACCCACCCCAGCCCTGCAGAGGCCAAGCAGGCCTGCATCCAACCCAGGCCTCTGCCCACCAGCCACCACCCCACCCCAAGGGGACGTGAGAAACATGGCCAAGGCCCTGCCACAAGGTGGTCCGCAGTCCCCGCCATTCCGACACCCCCTTTAATCCCACGGAGGCTGAGGCAGGAGGATTGAGGGTTCAAAGCCAGCCTCAGCAACTTAGCAAGGCCCTAAGCAACTCGTGAGACCCTTTCTCTAAACAAAGGGGGCTGGGGATGTGGTTGAGTATACCCCTGAGTTCAATCCCTGGCACCAAAAACAAAAGATCCCTCCCTGTCCCCCAGTGTGGATCCTCTCCAGATTTTTCTGGAAATCATCCCTCTTAGTTTTTACTCAATTGCTTGATCTCGCTTCTGCCTAAGCAATCATATCTCTAAAATCACCAGCGACTTGGGCCATTTATTCTCTAATACCCAGTGAAGATGTCACTGCTGAAAAGAGCAGAGTGGCTGGCCACCCTGGGCCGTCCGTCCTCCGTGCGCTGGAAGGACGTGTCCTCCACTGAGTTCTCCTGCCAAAACGGTTTACCTGAGTCTAATCCTGAGGACAGATGACAAAGCCAGAATGTGGGACATTCAACAGGGCAACTGGCCAGGACCCTTCAATCAGCCACTGCCATGAAAGGCCACGTGGGCCAGAGGAATGTTCCAGAAAAGACCAAGCCAAGGAGGCAACCAGGGGGCCCTGCCGATGCCCGGTGGGGCCTGGGACCTGGAGGGAATGGAGGCTGGTGGAGGTGGGGAGGCCGGGCGGGCTGCAGGAGGCTCAGCCGGGGCCCTGTTGACCGTTTAGGGGTGGACAGGGCAGGGAGGCTACGTGGGAGAGTGTCCTTTCTCTTGCTGGGCCCCTCGGTGTTTAGGACGGGGTGTCCGCAGCTTCTGCTAATTTACCAAGGAGGTGAAAGCCACGAAGCCTGGGATCCAATGCACAGGGATTTGCTGCATAATATTTCAAAAGAAAAAGTTGGGGGAAAATGTTTGTCGACCCATGCGCCCCCACACAACGCCACAAGGGCTGGTCCTGCCCTCGCAGCTATGACCCCACGGGCACAGGGTGAGGGAAGCCTCATGGGGTCCAGCTTCCCTGGGCCTTGGCCTCTGCCCAGGCACCACAGTGACCTCCCCCCTCTGCCCAGGCACCACAGTGACCTCCCCCCGCTGTCCAGGCACCACAGTGACCTTCCCCCTCTGCCCAGGCACCACAGTGACCTCCCCCCTCTGTCCAGGCACCACAGTGACCTCCCCCCTCTGTCCAGGCACCACAGTGACCTCCCCCCGCTGTCCAGGCACCACAATGACCTTCTGGGCAGCAGCCCCAAGCCTGGGCCCCTCCCCTCTCCCCAGAGCCTCGACCTCACACCCCCTTCCCTCCTTGGGTCCAAGCCCAAGGCTCAGGGCTCAGGGTTGGTTGGACAGGAAGGCCAGCCCCCTGGGTCCCCTGCCCACACCCAACCCAGTGGCCCCTGCCCCAGCTCCTGTTCCCTCCTCCCCTCTGATGCCAGGGAGCCCCTCTCCATCGTCCCCAGCCCAGCAGAGACATCCTTTCCTAGCAAGCCTCTTGACCGGCCAGGCCCCGGGGGCCCCCTCCACAGGGGATCTTATGTGCCACATAAGTGTCACAACAGGGGGCAGAGGTCTGACCAAGGCAGGACCAGGCCAAGAGGATAAAGGGCCACAATGAATGGAATGGCCCTGGCCAGGGATCCTGCCCTCCTGGTCCTTGTGGCCTTGGCCTCTGAGCCTGGTCTGCTCACTGCCAAAGGGGACACGCAGCCTCGACCTGCTGTCTCTGACAGGAGGAGCGTGTACTTGGGGTACAGCCCTGGCGGGGACCCCGTAGAAGCACCTTGTCTCTCCCCAGCTGGACGCTCAGCCCCAGAGGTCAAGGTGCTTCTCCTGGCTCTGCCCAGCCCGGCCCAGCACGCTGCACAGGGACACACGTGAGCCCTGCTGACGCCTGCTGCCCTCAGCCCTGCGCCGGGCCAGGGCTGGCCTCTCACCCCCTGTGGACCTGCACCAGCATCTGGCTTTGGCCTCAGGGGCCGTGTTCCTCAGCACGCTCCTGCCCCCAGGCCTGCCTGCAGCCCGGGCTCCTGCAAAGCCAGGACAGAGGCTGGGTGCAGGCAGTCCTCGGGAGCCGGCGTCCTCCCCTCGAGGACGGGGCATGAACTCCCAAGGCACAGCCACGGGGAGGGGCTCTCGAGAGGTGGGAGGGTGCTGCAGCCCCAGCCGGGAGGGGGGCGAGGTGTCCACTCCACCCGCTTCCACTGGCCCCGCTGAGAACGGGGCTGCGGAGGGGAAGGGGAGGCCCAGCCCCTGCTGTCCGCCAGCCTGGCCGGCAGGCTATCTGATGCCAGGCTGCGGCGAGGCTGCAGTGCCCAGGGCCTCCTCCCCCGGGCAGCTCCTGGGCTTCTGCTCCCTTCCATGCAGCTCCTGTCTGCCCGTCCCCGGAGCCAGGACAGACATCGAGTCTGAGTCTCATTTCCCTAAAGCAAAATCCCCCGATCCCGGATGAAGCTCAGCTCAAGCACGTGGAACAGACAGCTGGTGGGAACAGAGAGCAGGGGCTGGGGACCCCGCAGGGGCGCGGCTGCGGCAGGAGGGACGGAGGGCAGATGGCAGACCTCCGGCCACCCCTCCGGCGGCCAGCCCCGCCCAGTGGCAATCTCCAGACACAGAGCTGCCCTGAACATCTCCTGCTGCCCCATCCCATCCCCCCAGGAGCCGAAGGAAAACCCCTCAGCAAGGGATCCTCGGGCTGAGTGACCCAAGAGGGGACGGCAGGGACACTTGGGCTGCCACCAGCGACCTCTTTTTTTTTTTTTTTGGTACTGGGGATTGAACCCAGGGCCTCATGCATGTGAAGCAAGTACTCTACCAACTGAGCTCTATCCCCAGCCCCGACCAGCGACCCTCTTACTGACCCCAGAGGTGCCTTCCACCCTGACACCTTTGCCTACTGACTGCTCCCTCGGGGACGCCTGGGCTTCCCCAGGGTTCCACTGGGTCCCCTCCTCACACTCTCTGGGGACAGAGCAGCACCCTGCCCTGTCACTCCAGGCTCCTCTCTGGCCAGGCCTCTCATCCAGCCCAGGGGCCTCTGGCTCCACTGGCCTGCGGTCTCCCCCACCTCCTCCTCCAGGGCCCCATCCCAAGAAGGCCCTCTCCTGCCCCACCCAGCAGTCCTGCACAGCCGCAAAAACGCCCTCCGCCCCGGCTCCAGAAGGCCTGGCCAGCTGGCCTGCTCCCCTCCCAGCCCTCCCACCCAGCCTGCCCCTGCCCCTGCCCAGCCCCCCACCTCCATCCCCTGTCCCCTCCATCTGACCCTTCCCGCCCCAGGAAGGCGCAGCAGAGATCTGGTCCCCTCCACAAGGTGACCTGTGCAGGACGGAAACGGGCCAGGCTCCTTCCCACCAGTGGGGACAAAGCCCTGACAGCCCCGTGTCCTGGGAACAGCAGAGGGTGGCAGGAAGAGAGGAAGGTGGGCCACCAGGAGGCACAGGCAGCCTCAGCTCCACGTGGAGCCCTCGGGAGTGCTCTCCCAGGTGACGCACGCGGGGACATGGGCAGGGGTGCCGGGCAGGCAGCAGGCAGCACAGTCCTGAGGTCGGGTGTTGCTGGATGCTCTGCCAGGACGACACCCCACCCAGCCTCCCCCTGCTCCCCACAGATACCCCGTGGAGAGCCCCGGGTGCCCTGGGCAAGCCACAGGCCCGGGCCCTGACGCAGGAGGAGCGCTCCCCTCAGCCTCACTCCGGCCTCCCTGCTCCCTGCAGGGTGGCAGCGGCCCAGCCTCCTTGGCGTGAGCTGTTTCCACCCACGGTCGCTGCGCCAGCCGGGTGCCCAGCACTGGGCACACAGCAGTCAACAGGAAGGACAGGCGGCCTGCGGCGCCTCACACCCAGCCTTGGTGCTGCTTGCCCGCCTGCTGGGAACCCAGGGACGCCACCTGCTGCCCACACACAGGAGCCACTGCACTGGCCTCCGCTGCAGGATCCCGTCAGCACCTCGCAAGTTCAGGAGTCTGGGGGGGGGGCTGCTGCGCCCCTGTGGTAACCAGGTGGCCGGCTCCGATCAGCCCTGGCCCTGCTCCTGCCCACCCCCAGCACTGCCTCCTCCCCTCCCTCCTAGCACCTGGCCTCCATGCTGGGAGCTGCAGCCGGGATCTGCAGGACATGGCTGAGCCCTCCTGGGGACACTCATTAGAGTGTCTGGGGGACAGAGGTCCTCTGGACCATAAGACCTGGTGAGTCGGGGTGGTCCCTGGCCACGGCTGGGCCAGCTTTTCCCCCTGGCTCTTGGGACCTGTTCTCCATCCCTGAGCTGAGGGATGCCTGAGGTCCCCAGAGGATGCACCCTCCCTCACCAAGGGCCTTGTCCACCTGGTGGCTGCAGGACAGTGCTCTGGCCCTCTGAGCCATGCTCTCCTCTCCTGCAGTAAGGGCCACAGGATGCAGGTAGCAAGAGCGACCAGCACACTGCCAGTACCGGGCACGGAGAGGCGGCTGCAGCCGCACGGGGCTGGGCAGGGCATTAGCGTAAGATGCCAGGGGCTCACTGCCTTCCACGTGGGAGACGCCACCGAGGGCTAGCGCATGCCACCATAGGTCACTTCCTGCTAACCCCAGAGAAAGGAGGCGGGTCCTTCAGAGAGCTCAGGTGTGAGAGGCTACTCGGAGACACCTGGATCCCAAGGGGACTTTTGGCTCAACCCAGACGACATGAACAGCAGTGGTGGAGAGAAATGGGGCCAGCTCCATCGGACCCAGAGCTGACTGTGCCCAAGGAGGGACATGCCAAGCCCCCCAGACCCTGGCAAGCACTGGCTGAGCACCCTGAGTGCACAGTCCGGCAGAAAGCACCCAGCACCTGCCCATCCAAGCACCCCTTCCCGGACAGCCAGGCCGCACCTCGGCCTGCTCCCTGCTTAGATGCCTCGAAAACAAGGCTTAAGGGGACGTGGCTCAATGTAGAGCACCCGCCTGATGTGTGAGGCCCTGACTTCAAACCTCAGCACCGAGGGGGGGGAGGGGGAGAGAATGCTTGTTTGAATCCTGGGGACTGAACCCCAATGTTCTCATCTGACAAAGAGATGAAGATCAAAGTCTCCATTCCAAAGAGCTCACAAGTCGGTGAATGTGCTTTGTCCCTGCAGAGGACCTTGTGGTGCAGGGAGTCCTAAAGATGTCCCTCACAGAGCCCTCAAGGGGAGATGGCTGGTGGCACCCCCAGTTCAAGCAACCACGGGAAGCAAGGTTTAGTTCAAATCTTGTGTTCTGGCTCAATTATTTCTGCAGATTTTGCATCTGCCCCATCATTTGTGGGTGTTTTACTCTAAGAATGAAGTTATGATACATATTGATTTTAAATTCTATGTAAGTTTAAAAAATCCGCCCCCCCAATTTTTTTCATGTAAAATTGGAGGAAGAGGTGCTTTGCCTTGTGGTCTCCAGGAATAACGACAAGAGGTTGCCCTGCGGTGCTCACTGCATGCCCAGCCTGGACACAGATCTCACCCAATGTCCACCTGATGTGCGGCCAGGACCCTGATTACCTCCACTGCCCAGATAAGGAAACTGAGGGTCCCAGAGGGAAAGCCACCTGCCCATGGGCCAAACTGCATCTGCATTGGCCCTGGGACCAGAGCCAGGCAGGTCCGTGTGGCTAGAGACGTGGGGGTATAAGACACCCCCAAACATGTCCTGGGAGTTGAGTCCTCCCCCTCCCGCCTGAGTCCTGCGCAGGCCGAGCCTCACCTTCTCAGATCAGAAGGGTTTGGGCTTCTGATTTTTTTTAATGTTAGAATCTTTGCATATAAATAATGAGATATCCTGGGGAGGGGACCCAAGTCTAAACACAAAGTTCCTTTATGTGTCTCTGTCCTAGCGCAGCTCCCAGGGGCGGGATTTGGGCACCCAGAGGGGCAGCTCTTCAGAGCAGCGACTGGCATGCAGTAGGTGCTCAGCGTGTGCTCCTGTAGAACGCTCAGGCCGAGTTGGCTGGGTAAGTTGAAAAGCAGACGTGGCTACTTTTATTTTCCAAAACCCAAAGTGACCCCTGCTAGTCAATGACCTGCCCACCGCCCCACCTGCCGCCCTCTTCCTCCCTCTCCTCAAGCAAGACGGAGCCCCAGGTCTGCCTGGGTAGAGCCTTCGGATCACCACTCAGAATCTTCCAAGAGAGTCCCGGGCGTGGTCCTGAAGTGGGGGACCCATCTGCCTCCTTAAGGCCCTGGAGACCTGGGGACGGCAGTGGGGGGGGCCTTTCCTCTAGATTCCTGGAGCCTAGCCAGAGGGTCAGGGTGGGCTCCCTGGGAGGGGTGTGAGAGCCGCCCCAGAGAGGAAGGGAGAGATCTTTAAGAGGGATGGCAGGGTCCCCAACTCAGACCACACAGAACACAGTGAGGCTCAAGGCACCGTGGGACACCACATCTTGCTGATCCAGAGACATGGTGCCATCCAGGCAGAACACAGCAAGTGTCCCCAAACGTTAACAACTGCTGCTATCATTAATAAAGGTGTCATGGCCACCAACGGCAAGGCAGGAGGACCCAGGCCAATAATGTGGGCACCCAGGATGGGTGGGCACCCAGGATGTGTGGGCACCACAGGAAGCCATGGCCAGGCTGCTGCCCTCCTGCCCACCCCACCTGTGGCACTGCCTCCCCCATCGCCCAGCCTCCACTGCCCATCCTCCACCCTCCAGCCTCCAGCCTCCACCCTCCCCCTTCAGTCCAGCCCTGGGAGCAGGCCAGAGATGCTAGGCTGGTCTCCGTCACAGCTGGGGCAGAAGCCAGAGCAGTCCCAGTCCCTGATGTCACTACAAGAGAGTGAGGAAACCTCCAAGCAGGAGTAGGGAGAGGGCAGGGAGAGTCCCCAGACTGAGCAGAGAAGGGCGCAGAGCCCCCACCCAGGGAGAGAGCCAGGACAGGGGCACCCAGGGAGAGAGCCAGCCGGACAGACAGGGACGCCTACAGCGGGGGAGGGGCCTGGAGGGGAACGTCCCCCTCTGTCCCCTCTGCCCAGGATGCTCCGGAGACTGCAGGCACCGAGATTCTGTCCCTGAGCTGCACTAGACAATCAGCTCCAGGAGCGACCCGGAAGGTTCTAGGGCAGGAATTCCAGGGCATCTGGCCAAGAGGCTGGGATCCAGGCAGCCCCAACCAGCAGGGGGTGCTGGGCGCAGCTTCAGGCCTCTGCCAGGCGAGCCCAGGGCGGAGGTGCCTGTGCCCTGCCCTCAAGGAGGAGGCACAACAGGAGTGACTCATCTCAGTGCTTGTCACGGAGCAGGAGGACCCGGAGCTGGCTCCACAGGAGGGTGGGGCCCAAGAGGACGGGATACACCCATCACCTGGCTGGAGTCACCAAAGCAGGACTGTGACCTTGACCATGGTGACCTTGACACCTGCTGGTCCTTCCAGTACCAAGTGCACCTGCCCCTCAGCTCCGCTGACCCCTGCCCTGCTCAGCAGGCCCCTCCTGCAGCCGGAGTCACGCCCCCTGCAGTGCAGACCAGGAAACTGCCGCCCACACAAGGCCCCAGGCCCAGGGCCCATGGGGCCAGGCACAGCCACTCTGCTTCTGGTCAGCAGCTCTCTCTGGGCCAGCCCCTGCCTCCCCGCCATCACACCATATCCACCCATCCAGTCCTCAGAGTGCCATACTTGATGCCTCAGGACATGGGGATGCGGTACCTGCTGTCCCCACACAAACCACCCCCAACCTGTGAGTGCCTCCCGGAGGCCTCCTCACCCTCAGGAAGGGCTGCCAAGGAGAACCCACACAGATCCAGGGCGCCCCGTTAAATTCCAGGCAAACAGGAATGAGCTCAGTAGTTCCGGCACCCCCACCTCGTGCTCAGCCGAGACACTGCCACTGCCTCCAGGAAGTCCTCCAGATGCACCTCAGACCAGGCGGATGCTCGTGACATCCTGTGAAGCCTTGTTCATTCTGCCTCACGTCTGCGTCCCCAGCCACTGTGGGTGCCAGGAGGCCCAGAAATCCAGCCGTCCGCCTGCCCTGTGCCCCAGCATCACAGGCAGGGCCAGAGGCAGCGGCTCACGGCCAGTTTCTGTCAGGGAGAGAGGGGTGCCGAGGCAGCCCGTGGACCCCATGGCCAGACTCACCTCCCTCAGGACCCAGGACCCCCAGCCCTTCCCCGGCATGCGTCCGCCCCAGCTCGGCTGAGCCAGACCAGGAAACAGGGGCCAGGGCAGCACCTGAGCAGGCTCCTCGCTCATCCTGATGGCTGCTGCTGGCCTTGATCAAGATCATGTCCACTCGGCTGGCACTGGCCACATCCCAGGCAGTGTGGAGACAATAGGTGCCGGGTGGCCTGGGCTGCAGAGCCACAGGGGAGGCCGGGCCTCGTCCGAGGGACAGCAGCCGGGCGGGCAGGGCTTTGAGCGCTCTGCCCCGAGCGCCTCGCTCGCCAGCACACACCATATATTTTTGAACAGAAGGAAAGCGTTTGCTGTTCCCCCCACGGTGCCAAAAATAGCCCCTCTCCTGCCTTTGAACAGGGATCTTTGGTTCCTACAAAGAGGCAGGTGCAAGATAGGCTGGAAGGAGGGGCCTGGCTGGCGGCTGGGACCCCAGGAGGTGGAGGGGGCCTGGGGGCCACCCGCGGCCTGGCCTCCTGAAGCCCTGGACCCCCCAGACACGGGGAAGATCCCGGCCAGCCCGGGAGGGGGAGGGGCTGGACAGGGCAGAAAGTGGGACCTGAGGTGGGGGAGAAGCTGCGTCCGTCCACAGCTTGCTCAGTTACGCGTCTGTGGTTTGATTCATTCTGACAAATTAACTCGGGGCTCTCCTAGGAGAGAGAGTGGACCACGCAGACCCGGGCTCCATCCTCACGTGCTTTGGCTAAGTGGAAGCCTTAAACAGGTTGTCACCACCAGGTCCCAGGAGGACAGCTGGACCCACGGACAATTCCACAGAAATATCCCGTGGGCTTTGGTGCCAGCTGTGTGGGGGTGGGGGGTCCCAGGGCCAGCCGGAGGAGGCTCACAGATGGCCCAGACGTTCAGCTGCCCCCCGGCTGCCCCAAAGCACAGCCCGGGCTCACCCGCCAGCAGGGACACCCGCTCACCAGAGGCACTGTCTCCCACTTGATCTGAGAAGCCACGAGAGGCCGACGGAGGGACTCGAAGGCCGGGGCTCCGTCTCTTCACCAACATCCTCACGCTCGTCCACCCCGTCCTGCAAGGAGCAGCCCCACGAGCCCATTTTACAGACGGAGCCCAGGCTTCCCGGGGAGGGCCCTGGTGAGGGGGCCGCGTTCATCAGCAGAAGGGCTGGATTTGAACCCAGCCCCACAGGTCCCCGAGCTCTGACACCAGCCAGCCAGCCAAGCATGTCGGCGCGACGTCCCTCCACCCAGATGCACAGAGAAAGAGCAGAGTTCAGACGGGAAGTGGTCACCGGCCTGGGAAGCAAGATGGAGGGCCTTGAACCTGGCTGCTCCAAACGCAGAGCTCTTTCTGGTTCCCAAGGGTGTTTCTCAGTTTTGTTTTGTTTTGTTTAAGCCACTTTTTGTCCCCAGAAGGCCAGAGCTGTGGAGGAGCAGGGTGGACATGGCCCCTAGGCTACAGGGAGAGAATGGCACCCTGAGCGGTGGCGCCCGGGAAAAAAAAGCAGTGAGCTATTTCTGCTTTGGGTTAAACATTCCTCAAAGCCACATTCCTCCCGCTGTCCCCTCCCCCTCCGGCAAGCCCAGAACGCAGGGCCTGGACGCCCCACCAGCCTCCTGGCGCTCAGAAGGGCCTGATCCAGCAGCTGCCCTGCGCCTGCCCTGGACAGCCCACTGGGTCCCCGACAGGGAGCACCCGGGGGCGCTGAGAAGTGTGCCCTCCCCTCCCACAGAGGGACAGCTGGAGAGCCCAAGGTCCTGAGTGGGGCAGCTGAAGGCACAGCTCCCTGACTACCCCCCTGGGGGGACTGGTCAGCACTGGGGAGTCCCCCACAGGCAGGGAGAAGGTGGCAAACCCAGGTGACCCACAGGGAAGCTCTTCATATGGAGCCGATGTTCACAGACCTGCCCCATGGACAGCTCTAGGCTGGGCCTGCACAGCCCCCCAAAGCCGCAACAGGGCCCAGCCCTCCACGGGCCTGGTCATCTGAGTCCACACGGTGCCTGTGAAGACTCGGTCTCTTCCTGTGTCCGACAGACACTTCTTGAAGCACCGAGGCTGTGCCAAGTTGGGCAGGGCAAGTGGCAGCCCTCTCAGGCCACATCCCACCCCAGCCCAGGCCTGCAGGTGTCCTGCGAGGAGCAGGACGGAACCTACACCATGGGGAGGGGTCACTGCTCCTGAGCTCGGACGGGGAGGCCCTGTGAGTCCTGAGCTGAGAGGGCGGAGGAGGGGGGCAGGGGGAACAGGGGACAGAGAACAAGTGTCCCTGGAGCTCCCCAAGCCCCCTCGATGGCTTCCACCAGCCTCAGCTCTGCTCCCTCCCAGAGGGGCCCAAGAAGCCACCCCCAGCGTCCCCACAGAGACAGGACATCTCGCACCAGCAGGGCTCTGGGCTCCCTACCCACACGGACAGGTCCAGTGGCGCACACCTGCGGCCCCAGCTACACAGGAGGAAGAGCAGGGGGACCCCAAGCTCCAGGCCTGACTGAGCGACTTAGTGAGTCTCCGTCTCAAAACATCAGAAAGGCTGGGATGTGGCTCGGCAGTAGGGCACCCTGGGTTCCATCCCCAGCACCACAGAAAAGGTGTCCACTGTCCAACCTCACACCCATCCTGGGAACACAAGGCCCCTCGCCAGCATCTGACCCTTGGATGCCTCCAGCGACGGGACACTCACTGCCCTCAGCAGGAAGCCCACAGAGGCCACAGGAGGTGGGCACTGCCAAGGTCTAAGCCTGAGCCCCAGATGGCTACTGACGCGGGAAGGCCTTGCCACAGCCTGAGCCATCCCGGGTTTCCTCCTGGCCCCCGGACAGTGGCACAGGAGTCCCCACGCCCAGCCCCGGGGAGACACCCGCCTCGGCACTCTCAGCACAAGTACACCTGGGTAAACTACCGTAGGTCCTCCCACGATGGCCACGCCCGCGGGCAGCTGGGCTCCCAGCGCCACAGTGGCCAGGGCAGGAGCAGCCGTGTCGCCCCGCCCCCGGCAACCTGCACTTACAACCCAAGTGGTGTGGCTCCACGCACTGGCACACACGTGCATGGACGTGCTGCTCACCCACTCCTGACACAGGCCACGACCCCATCACTCACACTCGGTGCGTGCACACGTGAGTCAGAGCTTGCACACGTGACCCACAGCGCCCACCTTGCCTGCGACACCCACACAGGCACCCACCCGGGCTCACACGCACCCGCACAACTCCTCGAGGCTTCTTGGCGCCTCCCAGTGGAACACGGTCCTGCTCCAGGGCCCAGGGGTCCAGGCAGGGCTCAAACCTGGCCACGCCACTCACCAGAGTGGCCACGGGCCATTCCTGTCCCCCCTGAGCCTCCCTGTACTCATCTATAAATCAGGGACCACGCTGGGCTTCGGGGGACAGTCAAGGACAAAAGCCCATGAACAGGACACGGGGCCCGGTCACACAGGCCACGCTGAGCACCAACCCCACGGCAGCACGGCCTCTGATCACGTGTCACTTACAGAGTCTCCATCACTGTGATGAGCCAGGGGCCAGCCCAAGGGGGCCACCAAGTCCAACGTCTACTCTCACCACCTTATGCTGGAAGGACACTCTGGGCCCCCACTTACAGGTGAGAACCCTGAGGCCTCTGAAGCCACGAATCGTGCCCCAGGCTGAGATGGCCCAGGTCATCAGGCACCAGGGCCCTGCGGTAGCTTCCCCATGGAGTCTCACCATCTGGCAATCAGAAAGTCGTACAGAAAAAAAACACCAAGTCCCAGAAGGGATGAGTGACTCCAAAGTCACTGTCCTGGCCACAGTGGCTCTGGGACCGAAGCCCAGGCAGGCTGCCCCGTCCCAGCCCGTGTGCTCAAGGGTCCTAAGCCCAGCACTGGGGAGCCTGCTCTCCACCACACCCCACCTCAGCTCCTCAAGCCAGGGGCCGCGGCACAAGGATCAAGCTGTCAACACAGATGGTCCAGATGCAGAGCCCATTCATGAACACTCACCCCGGTTGAGCCGAGGGCCTGGGACAGCTGGCCCTGTGACTGCCCAGCAGGTGGCCAAGGACTCCTGTCCCCTGGTGCAGCCAGCACAGCGTTTAGTGAGCTCCTGCTATGTGCCAGGCCCTGCTGCCGTGGGAAGGCACTGCCATCCACCCGTCTCACACCTGAGGCACCCGGAGCTCAGAGCAGTAAGCGACCTCCACATCACACAGCCAGAAAGTGGCAGAGTCGACCTTGAAGCCCTCAGTCCTGTTCAGTCCTGCCCTCAGCCACGATCTGACCCCAATTCCAAGCGACCTGCAAACTGCATGCTCATTTAGAATGTTCTCTGCCCCAGGAAACAGACCTCACACAGGAGGTGCAGACTGCTTCACCTGCTGGCGGCACTAAGGAGGTACCCCTTTTAACAGACACAGAGTTTTCTTTACCGAGCTCTAGAGATATTTAGGACAAGATGGGTCCTTCTGGACCCCAGCCATGGCACAGTGGGAGGTACCCTGACGGTCAAGGGTCCTAGATTCCTGCCACTGCTTGTTTGTGACCACAGGGGAGATGATACACCTCTTGGTCCTCTATTTGCCCATTTGTAAAACAAGGACATTGGACCACAATGACCCCAAGTCTCTTCCAGCTCAAAGACTCCAGGATTCTATGTCCGCAGTCCAGGAAATCAACTGGACAGTGCGCTTCCTCTTGTCTTCCCCATAAAATTGGCAATAATTAGGAAAAACAATAATACCCAGGGCTGGCAAGAATGTTGGAAAGTGGCACTCTCCCATCCACTTCTGCTGAAAATGTCAATCAGAACATCCTTTCTGGAGAGCAACTTAGCAATTTTTTATCAAAAGCCTTTAAAAATATTCCTAGTCTTTAACTCTACAATCCCATTCTTGGCTATTGATCTGTAAGGAGAGATATATGTAGAGATTCAGTACAGAATGTCCATCACAACACTATTGATATTTGGGGTGGGGTGGAAGCAATCTAGCTGTTCAGTGACAGGGGATTAAATAAAATCTGTTGCATTCACATGGTGCACCATTTTAAAAATCATGCTTTACAAGAACAGTTAATGATGTGGACAAACATTCCCAACCGATTTTAAAACTTGGAAACCAAGTAGATAATGACATATTTAGATAGCAACGGAAACCGCGCACCGTGTCCTCCTGAGCCTTCCTCCTAAGTGCATCTGGAATCTGTCCTTTGTATCATCCCCTGTGGCACCCAGTCCATTGCTGTGACCCCCTCAGGTCTCAGCTACTATCTGCCCATCCAATCTTTGAACTGTGGCCAAGATTGATCTTTTCCAACCCATTTCACCTCCCTTCCAGAGCTCCCCACCCATCTTGGGAAAAGTCCAAACTCCCTCCCATGGCCCTCTGGGGGCCACGCACGCTCTGCCACTCACGAGCAGTGTCCCCATGGCCCACACCTCACTCCAGGAGGGTTCAACCCCAGCCTCAGGAGCAGAGGAAGCTGGGTCCACCCAAGGTAGCCTTGCCCAGGGAAAGAACTGGCACCTCACACAGCAGAGGGGAGGACCCTCCGGTGGCAGGTGGGACAGGAGAGGCCTATGGTGGCAGAAAGAACAGGACCAGGCTACAGAAGGAGGCCGGGCTCGGTGGCCCTGCCAGCCCCCGCATGGCCAGCCTCACCAGTCTCTGCACAGGAAGGATGGCTCCTGACCCTCTGTGCCCCTCCTGCTGGAGACCCGTGCCTCAGGGGACCAGTGGCTGCCAGAGGAGCCTGGAAGGGTCCCCTCAGAACCAGGTGCCATGCAAAATCCTTCCAGTACCCAGACACCACCCAGCTACAAGGCCTCCCAAGAAGCCCTTTTCCAGAGGAGAGACTCTATGCCCAAGGAAAGGGCCAGACATCTGGCCCCTGACCCCAATCCCACCTTCCTATGCCTTCTCTGCCAGGCACTAAGGCCTGAGCCATAGGAAGATTCTTCTGTGCAGAAATGACATTTATTAAAGACCAGTTCAAGATGAAGCTGAACTGTATATGAAAACAACAAAATCAATAATGACCGCTCACTGTTGCTGACCACTTACCACCTGCCCTACAGCAGGCCAAAGCTGTCCGTCTATCATCTCATCAACTTCTCACACCCCTCGGAGTCAGGTACCTATTTTGCAGATTAGGGTCACTGAAGCAAGGGGGCTGGCCTGTCCACCGCCTGGGTACCCAGGGATACAACAGGCTGCAAGAGGTTGGGCCAGACCTCAAAGAAGTCTGGCAATGCTGACCACTGCTCCCTAAGTCCTGGGTGAGACGGGCTGAGGGGGCTCCTCCCCATCCTCTAACCTGCCCCTCCTGGGCAGGAACTATCCCAGGAAGGTCGGGGGCGGTTTGCCAGGCACTGATTTAAATAATCTTATCTGCAAAGGAAGAAAAAAAAAACCTGCTAAGATGCTAAGCCTGAAAGACAGAGGGATTTGCCAGGCTGGATCCAGACCTATCTAGAGAGGCACCCAGCGGGAGCCCTCCAGCCTCCGCTTGCTCTTCCACAGGCCACAGGAAGGAGAACGGCCACCAGCGAGGGCACCCAGCGTTGGCACAGATGTGAACACCTGAAGCTCCCGGGCCCACTTGGCCTTGTAGCCATCTGTGCACAGGAGCTGAGAACCCCAGCACACGTCAGAACGGTGGTTCTTCAGCCAGGGATCCCCCACCAAGGTCTGCATGGCACTCATCAGGATGCAAATTCCTGGGCCCATTTCACCTCCCTTCCAGAGCTCCCCACCCATCTTGGGAAAAGTCCAAACTTCCTCCCATGGCCCTCTGGGGGCCACACACGCTCTGCCAGAACTAAGGACTCAGAAACCTAGAAGGGCGGCCCAGGCACCTTGAGGCTTCACAAGCTCTCCTGGAGACAGGGACATTTGCAAGTTCTTCCCCCTTAGCTCTTCTCTTGACCCCACACCCAGAATCCCCTGGAACAAAGAGCAGACGGCTCCACCAGCATCAGGGGGAAGCCCATGGGGGGGCCTGACAGGCTGCAGGCTTCCTCTGCTTGTCCTGCCCAAAGACTTTCCATTCAACAATTATCTGTGGACCTACTAAGTGGCAACACAGAGGAGGAGACAGCTGTCAGCCACATGGCTGGGGGCCTGCCCTGAGGGACCTGGCATCAACAAAGGGTCAGGGAGAAGGCAGTGAGCCCACCAGCACTTCCCCACCCCTAATAAGGGCTCCCACAGAGGAAACGTACCCAGGCTCTCTCCCTCACCAAAACTGTCCAGGTCTCCAAAGACCTTTAAAAATAGCCCAGCCCAGCACCAGTGTGCCAGCTCCTAACAAAGCTTTGTTGACCCAACTTCTCCCAAAGATGACAGATCAGCCCCAGAGAGAGAGGGTGGACCCTCCCTCCCTGCATCTACACTCACGGGCTCAGGGTAGGAACCTAACAGGGAGCACAGGGGAGCTCCTGGCGTGGGCCCCAAGGTCTCTCCCTGGGCACAGCGCTGGAGCAGCAGACTGAGTGCAAGTCCCAGAAGGACCTGGAAATAGCTGTGGCGCCTTGGGCATGCCCCTTCACCTCTCTGAGCCTCGGTTTCCTCATCTGTAGGTGGTGACAGCAATAGGACCCACACATAGGCCACTGTCAAGTCGCTGTGCTACCCACATGTCATGCACAGTGTGCTCAATCAGTAGGACCCCCAGCTTCACTCAGCTCCCTGCCCCACCCTGTTGGAGACGGCCTGGTGCAGAAGATACCGCTATTCCTGGAGAAGCCATGGTGCCCTCTGCCTCCCAGGGACAGGACGCAGGAGGTCCTACCTGCAGCCTGCCTGCCGAGGACTGAGCTTCGAGGAGGGTACAGCAACCTCACAAAACAACGTCTGCCTTGGAAAGAGAGAGAGTGGCCCCTGGGCCAGGAGCTTCAGCCCTCTGAGGGGCGGGTACTGGATATGACCGCCCACCCCACAATTCCCCTGGAGAAGAGCCAGTACCAGCACTTTCGGGAAAGTCCCCTTTGTTCCAAGCACATGGGGGCGAGGGGCATGGGGCTGAAGCAGGGGCTTGGCCAGACCTGCAAACGTGCCCAGAAGACTGATGGAGTGGGGGGAGGGGGAGAGGCTGTGCAATGCACCAGAGCTTCCTCCCAACCTTGAAGCCTTGAAGTCTACACACGCTCTTGGCAGTCAGTCTGCTGCCTCCAGGGGTGGTGCAGCCCATGGAGCTGCCCAGGTACATCTGCTGAGTTACAGCCCAATCCGCAGGCCACTGCCCGCTTCCAAGCCCAACAGTCAGGCATAGGCCCTTCCAGGGAAGATCCCCCTTCTCATCCCCAGAAAAGACAGGGTGATCAGGAAGCAGTGCAATTAACCTCTGGCGAGCTGGGCTCCCTCCCAGAGGCTGCAGGAAGGGGAAACCTGGTATGGAGAAACTGGAGAGCAGGGGAGAGTGTGAAGTTGGGCAGGTGGAAGGAGATACAGGCACTGATCCACTGACGTCCACAGGGGACATACCTTCCTTTTGGGGCTGCTCAAACAGTTAAAGGATCAAACCCTCGGAATCAGCTACAGTTGTATAAACTCATTTCCGGTGTGAAGGAGACAAGAAGGGAGGTAAGATGGGACCCGAGAATTCAGACTAAATGCGGCAACCAACAGGGTGCCAGGGACCCTTCCCCCGCCCCTCTCCCCCGTCACTGCCATGAGCGCTTGCCAAGTCTCGCCACCCCCCACACACGATCAGGGCCAGGGAGGGGGCGACAGGCCAACCTCGCAGCAGCAGCAGCAGCAGCATCGTGATGCATGAATCACCCACCCGCCGCGCTCCTGCCAGTCGGCTCCGCGCAGCCCGAGCCACGCTGCACCCGGGCGCCCCCTCCCGGGACCACCGCCCCCTGCCCTTGCACTGCCCCTGCCTCTTCGGACAGCTCTGCGGGGAAGGGGCCGCGGGTGGGCCGGGGTTCCCTCCCGGCCTGCGGGCAGCCCGCGCACGCTGACAGGCGGCACACTGCCAGGGCTGGGGGCGGGGGCCAGAACAATGGGGCCAGGTGTGGGGCAGGGGCGCGGCCCGGGCTTCCGAGGGGCCCGGGGCGGAGGCGGGGCGGAGAGCGACCCGTGAGGTCTGGGCGCGAGCGGGGTGGGCCGCGGGAGGCCGGGGGCGCGGGGGGCGCGGGGGAGGGGCGCGGGGGCGCGCGGGGGTCCTGGCGCGCGCACTCACAGTAGGTTTTCCTGGTCAGCTCCTCCACAACTTCAGGCTTCAACTTGCTGTTGGATTTCCCCATCCTCGGCGGCCGCGGCCCCCGCCCCCCGGGCCGGACCGGTCGGGGCGCCCAGCAGGAGCGGCCGGGCCGGCGCGGGCCGGGGCGGGCCGGGGCGGGGCGCGCGGGGGGCCGGCGGGCCGGGCCGGGCCGGGCCGGGGCCGCGCCTTTGTCTGCGCCGTGCCCGCGCGGCCCGGGCGCGGGGCTGGGGCGCGCTGCGCGGCGCGGCGCGGGGCCCGGGGAGCCGGGCGGCCGCTGGGCAGGTCCGGGCGGTGCGGGCGCCGCGGCGCGGGGCTGCGCTGGGCTGGGCGCCGCGGCGGGCGCTCGGGAGCCGCGGTCGTCCCTGGTTACTGGGCTCCGCGGCACATGCTCGCTGCTGCGCCGCCGCTCGCCGCCGCCCTGCGCTCCCCGCCTCCCGCCTCCCGCCCGCACCGGCGCGCCAGGGGTGGGCCCGGAGCCGCCACTCAGCGCCGGCGCCACCTCCCCCCCGCAGCCGCCCGGCCCCGGCCGGCCCCCTCTGCTCCCCGCGTCCCGGACGGGCGCCCCGCCACCCGCTCTGCCAAGGGGCCCCCTCCGTGGGCGAGCGGCGGGGAGGGCCCGGAAGGTCTGACGCTAGTGAGGCCAGGTCCCTGCCCGGCGAGACTCATTCATTCGACACGGATTTGTCGGGCGCTGGGGACGCGGTGGCCAACAGGACAGGCGCGGTTCCATCCCTCGCAGGCCCGGCCCTGCAGTGCAGGCAGTAGGGGAGGAGTGGGGGACAGCTACCTGCGCCCCGGGGAAGGTGACCTCCAACCCCCCCCCCGGAGAGAGGGGCTGGGGAAGTCGGGGTTCAGTCAACCTAGGTGGGTGGGAGGCCGAACCCCAGAGGAGGGGCCGCTTCCCTGTGCTGGAGTGGCCTGAGGCCACAGCGAAGGGCGCCTGGAATGCCCCTCTACCCAAGGAGCTGGCCTCTGTCCCCAGCGCCCATGAAGGGATCTCAGCAGGGCTGACAGGGTGAGACCTGCCTCCCCTGGTTCTCTGGCCAGTGTGGAAGGACCCCTCCTGGGCAGGGCAAGTGAGGCTGAGGTCAGTGGCCCCAGCTCCAGAGTTGGATGCACAGGGGCCAGTGGATCAGGGTGGGGGTCCAGGAGAGAGTCCAGCAGGGCCTTCCCATCCTAAGTGTCAACCCATGTTCAGACCTTTCCCATCCTCCTTCCCAGCTTTATGTTGGCGTCAGCCACACACTTGACCTGTTTCCTGCTGAGGGGTTGCCGGCCCCTCCACTAGAGAACAGGTCCCTGCAGGAGCCCTATCTCCAGGCCCCAGAGGGCCTCCCTCCAACCTCAGTGAATGAGGGAAGGACTGAGGGGTGCCAGAAGCCTGGGCTGGGGCAGAGGGCGCGGGAAGATGGGGCCGCCCTCCACCTGGGCCAGCAGGGATGACCATAAACAGGCGGGCTCTTTCCTCCCCACCTTTCCAGTGTAGGGACCTCCGGATGTCCAGGCCACCCAGAGGAAACCTGAGCAGGGCCCTTCAGTCCAGCTGCCTTTCCTACTTCCAGACGCTCAGCTCTCCCGGGAAGGCCTCGCTCAGGCTAACGCCTGGAGGAAGTACTCGCTGGCTTGAGGGCCCATTCTGTGGAGGAAGTGGGGAGAGCATGGGCCCCCAAAAGCTGGATCTAGGCTCACAGCTGGGAGGACCCACTGTAGACTTGGGAGCAGGATGTCCCAACTGTGAGGACCAATTCAGAGTGGACACCAGAGAGAGACCCATGGTGAGGGCTCAGCTCACAGCCAGGCCTGAGCTTTTGCCTGCAAGGAGGCGGGAGGACCAGCAGGTGGCTGGAATGAGTCACAGAGAAGCAACTGAAATCCTCTAGAAACCCAGGTTTCATCCCAGGCGTAGTTGTTGGTCATTGTCTATGTGCCAGACACTGTGCTGGGCACTGGGTCCCCACCATGACTGTCCACAGCACCCCAACACCTTGCAAGGAATGGAGACGGCTCTGGGGGACACACATGGAAACAGCTGCCGGAGGAGTCGGGGGCTTGGGGGGCTTTGCAGATTGGGTACTTTAGTGAGCACCTCCTGTGTGCCAGGCCCCTGGGGATGTAGACAAACCCCGCCATGTGGAGCTCACACTCTGGTGAGGGGAGGGGGACGTGAGCAATAAACAAACAACATGTGAAGGTGAAATATAACGTGCCCCACGAGCAATAAGAAAGATGGCACGAGTAAAATACACGGCCTCCCAGAGTGACCCAACGAGAAGAAGGGAATGAGAGTTCTTGTTCTTCAATACTGGGGCTGACCCCAGAGCTGCTCTACCCTTGAGCCATACCCACAGCCCTTTCTTTTTCTTTCTTTTTTTTTTTTTAGAGAGAGAGAGAGAGAATTTTAGTGTTTATTTTTTAGTTTTTGGTGGACACAACATCTTTGTTTGTATGTGGTGCTGAGGATCGAACCCGGGTTGCACGCATGCCAGGCGGGCGCGCTACCGCTTGAGCCACATCCCCAGCCCCCACAGCCCTTTCTATTTCTTTTGAGAAGGCCTCACCAAGTTGCCCAGGTTGGCCTGGGACTTGTGATCCTCTTGCCTCGGCCTCGGTGTCACTGTGATCATAGGCGGGTGCCACCACGCCCCACTGAGCCATGAGGTTTTTAATGGAAAGGGGGCCTCACTGAGAAGGGATATTTGAACAGTGACCTGAAGAAGGGGAGGAGCGAGCCATGGGGGAAGTGGTCCTGCCACCCTGGGTGGGCCACCTGCTGCTTCTGGGGAAAAAAAAAAAAAAAAAAGGTTTATTTTGGCTCCAGGTTCTGGAGGTGCGTAGTCCAGGGGTGTATCGGGCACTGGCCTTGCTGCCAGAGCCCCAGGCAGTTGCAGGGTGTCGGGTGGAAAGAGGGGTGTGTGTGTGTGTGTGTGTGTGTGTGTGTGATTGACCAGATTCACCTGGACTCCACCTGGTGACCTCACCTCATCTTAATCACCTCCCCAAAGCTCCCCTCTAAACCTTTAGTCGGATGAAGCTTCCACCTCACAGTGGGGAGGAATTGCAACTCGTGAGGCCTTGGGGGACCCTCAGGCCACAGCACACAGCAAGGCAAAGCTGGGTGACAAGGGCAGACTGGGTCTGACTGCATCTAGCTGGGGCCCTCCCTGTTGCAGACCTGCCAGAGGGGACCTGTCAAAGGGGACAGCAGCCGCAGCCAGCGGGGGTGGGGCAGGGCAGGTTAGGCAGGGGAGGCATGAAGAGCGCCCACCAGGCTGGGGTGTCCTCTGGGTAGTGGCACTGCCAACAGGCCAAGGGAGGCCTGAGGCCGGAGAGGGAGGGGGGTCAGTGTTTTGACCCCAGCAACCGGAAGCATGGGGTTTCTGTTTGCTACAGTGGGCAGTGGGCCTTTGGGGAGGAGAGCAGGAGTCCGTTCCTGGACCAGTGAGGGGTGAAATGTGGAGTGGACATACAAGCAGAGATGCGCTGGGGACGCAGGACTCCGGAGAGCGGGGCAGGGGTGGCTTCCTGCAGAGTCTGGATGAGACCACAGAGAGCCACGCAGCCCAAGGAGGTCGGGCCGGGTGATGCAGGGGCCTCTGTGGCAAGTGGGGGGACCACCAGGACGGTGGGGCGTCCTAGGAGTGATGGGAGGGCGGGAGGACATGGCTTAGGAAGAGGGAGAAGCTGAGGGGCGGGCCAGGCAAGGGTGTCTCAGGCCCCCTGGGTGGGGACCGCCTGCCAAAGGTGCTGGGCCTTCCCAGCAGACACGCCCCCTGTCCTGGCCGGGTTTTCTGCCCAAAGGGTTCCTGCCCAGTCACTGAAGATGCCTCAGCCGGAGCCATCCAGGACGGAGGGCTCAGATCACCGTCCCCAACACCTGCCCCTCCTGGGAACACAGGCTCCAGTCCCTTCTGCCTGGAGTTTGGTGGGCGAGGAGGCCCTGGAGGAGCCTGGGAGTTTGAACAGCCATGGACCAGATTGTGAGGAGGCAGGGGAACGGCTGGGGCTGTGTCTGGGGTGGCAGAGGTCAAGGGCAGCTCCCTGCTGGGGGTCAAAGGCTGGTGGCTGCCAGGACCCCCAAGGCAGGGCTGTACACCTGAAGTGGGGGCCTCCTGAGGAGGACCCGGTTTCCGGAGGAGAGTTGTGAGCTCAGATATTAGATCTGAGATGTCTCCAAGACACCCAAGTGAGGATGTTGAGTTTCACATTAAAAAAAAAAAGGTTATAAACCAGTGTGCATAGATTAATCAAATAAATACAGCCCTGTAGGAAGCAGCCGGGAGGCTGTGCCCCAAAATGTCCTCGCTCTCATTAGTAAGAGTGACATTACATTGCTTTAATTTTATCCTTGCATCTGCATTTTTCTCGCTCTTTATTGAGATGTAATTCTCATGATCAAACTCATCATTTTCAAGTGAACGATTCAGCAGTTTTCGTGTTTGCTGAGCACCTACCAACCCTGCCCCCAGGCCCTCGCCAGCCTCTGCACAGACTCTTCTCCCCAATTCCATGCTTTTGAGGAAGGGAGACCTTCTGTCCAGTCGGTCGTTTGCTCATCTGCAGGCCGCGGAGGAGGGTGCCTTCCCGACCCCCTGAGTGCTCGGCTCCCTGGCCAGACTCCCCAGGCCTCCAGACGGTTAGGTCAGAACTAGCAACAAGCTGGCCACCGCAGCCGTCCCCAGAGGAACAACTAGGGTAAAAGTCCCCTCCACCCAGTGTGAAGGAGGAGGGGAACACCTGATTGGCAAAGAGGGAGAAGGTGGTCCCCAGCCCCCCTGGTGAACGTCCAGCAGGGAGCTCCTCCTCTGCGGGGCTGTGCTGGATCTCCCAGGTGACCTCCAGCCCCCAGCCCATATGACTTATGTGACATAGGGGTGCTGCACAAGTCCTTGCTGCTCTGAGATTAGGGGGACGGGGTGAAACAGAGGGCACCTGGCTCGTTAGCAGCTGGGATGAGGGTGGCTGTGATTTGGCCCAGTAGAGACGGAGGGGGCTCCCATGAACCCTCAGCATAGAGCATGATGCTCAGGCCCAGGCTTAGTCCGTGTCCTTTCTGTCCCTCATCACTATGTGGCTTTTGGCAAATTACTTCCCAGATCATATGGGAATAATAAATCTGATAGTATGAGGGAAGAGTTTATAAAAACCCATACTTTATGCTGTGTTTATTGCTGCACTGTTCACAAGTAGCCAGGGTATGGAATCAACCCTAGGTGTTCATCTGTGGATGAAGGGATGAAATGTGGTACATCCACACAGAGGAATATTAGTCAGCCATGAAAAGAATGAGATCTCACTGGGTACCACCGTGGCCCACTCCTGTAATCTCAGCCACTTGGGAAGCTGAGGCAGGAGGATTGAAAGTTCCAGTCAGCCTCAGCAATTTATCAAGACCTTGTCTTAAAATAAAATTAAAAGGACTGGGATATGGCTCAGCGGTAGAGCACTTGCCTACTATGCACAAGGCCCTGGTTTCCATCTCCAGTACCATCAAAAGAAAAAAAAAAATGTTAGATGGGAAGAATTACATCTTCAGCCCAGCAGGAGGTCCACGGTTTATAACAATTTGTTACATAACTTACAAAGAATTAGAAGCAAGACAATCCTAGGCTCTCCTGCAAAGAAATGATAAATGTAAGGAGTTAGAAATGTAACACCCATATTTGATCACTGTACATTTTATACATGGATAAAATCATCCCACTGCACCTCATAAATATGTACAATTAGTATGTGTCGATTCGTCTTTTTAAATGCTTCGCTTGAGCACATGACGGGGAGTTGGTACCTCGAGGGCTGGGGTGCAGCAGGGCAGAGTTCTAGTCCCAGATGCGGGAGGCCCTGGTCCGTCCCCAGCGCTGAGGGGGAAACAGTATCAGAGTTTTCTTAGCAAAGAAGAAAAAGATGAGCCCCTCAATAGAGATCTGGGGAAAGGGTCTAACTGGCGATACAAAGGAGGACCTTAGGGGGCCAGGCCCTGGATGAGAGGGTCCTCACAAGTCATGAGAGAGAAGCAGACCCATTAACTGTGTGAGAGTTAGGGATCTGTGCCTAGATACGTGGTGTGTAAATAAAAATACCATCCACAGGGAGAGAGAGGGAGGGGGAGAGAGGGAGGGAGAGAGAGAGGGAGGGGGAGGAAAGCGGGGGGGGGGGGGGGGGGGGGAGAGGGACAGAGAGAAGGAGGGAGGGGGAGAGAGAGGGAGGGAGGGAGGGAGAGAGGGAGGGGAGGAAGGGGGGGAGGGACAGAGAGAAGGAGGGAGGGAGAGAGAGAGGGAGGGAGGGAGAGAGGGAGGGGGAGAGAGAGAGAGGGAGGGGGAGAGTGGGGGAGGGGGAGAGAGAGACTGAGAGAGAGAGAGAGAAGCAGACCAACTGGCAAAAACAGAAAAAAAATCTTCACAACTAACCTTGCCAAGGAGCCCAAGAGTGAGCTGCGGCCACGGCTGACTCGGCCGTGCAGACTCTGACTCAGCAATTCTGCTTCCAGGAATCCACCCTGAGGGGCGGCCAGGTCTACAGGAGTGCTTGGGTCCCAGCTCCCTGGGAGCATCGCCACCAGAGCACCTCACAAAGGCAGCCGCCTGCACGTCCAACGTCAGGGCTGGACGGCCATCAAGGAGGCCCGGGCCCAGCTGGAGAGTGCTGGGGACCATGACGCTGCAGCTCCTGGTCACCAGGGAGGGGGACTCAGCCTGGACTCCAGGCCTCCGTGTCCCCCAGGAACACTGCAGACCCCCCCAGTAGCAGCTGAGTAGCAGGTGCGCACCCCCTGGGGGAAAGTACTTCCCATTCAAGGGCTCAAGGAGGACAGGAGAGGGCCGCCCCTCACGTCCCACTGCCCATCGTGGTCATAGGCTCGCCGTGCCCTCTGGCCGGTCCTGGTGTTTTAGAGTCCTGTGCAAGTGGCCAGTGGCTTCCTCCTGTGGATAGAAGCAAGGTAAAACAGGGGTGAGCACAGGCCCTGGGATGGGCTCCGCTTCCTGTTTGTGTGGACTTGGACAAGTTACCTAAAGCCGTAAGCCTCAGCTTCCTCATCTGAAAAGTGGGGATGATAAATAAAACACACTGCCTCTTACCTGGGGCGTTTTGGGAATAAAAGGATACATGTAGCTGCGTAATCCAGTCACTCAGGAGGCTGAGGCAGGAGTATGGCAAGTTGGAGGCCAGCCTCAGCAACTTAGGGAGACCCTGCCTCAACATTAAAATGAAAAGGGCTGGAGGTGAAGCTCAGTATTAGAGCCCCCCTGGGTTCCATTCCCAGCACACCACGCACGCACGCACGCACGCACACGTGATGTATCTAGAATATTTAGCCCTGTTCAGTGAAGATTGGCTGTTATTATTCCTGACAAATAAGTCAAGGGTTTTTTCACTCTACGAGTGCCTGGGCATGTGCTGGGAATTGGGCCCAGGGACTCACAAATGCCAAGCACCAGCTTTACCCCGGAGCCTCCCCCCAGCCCTTTGTAGTTTTTATTTTGAGACAGTGTTTCAGGTGGGCCTGAACTTGTGATCCTCCTGCCTCAGCCTCCTGGGTCGCTGAGATCATAGGCACATGGTGCCCCTGGCAATAATTATTCTTGATAAAGGAAAAAAGACCTGGAGGGCAGAGCAGGAGGCATTTGTTCCCAGGCCAGATGGGCGTGGCCCCTATTTCTCAAACACGTCCTGTGTCTCATTCATAAGTCCACTTGGCTCAGCCACCCTCTGGGAGGGCCACTCCTCCGGTGGCAGGAGAAGCCTGTGTCAAGGCCCACAAAACCCGTGGGACCCCGCAGGTGAGGCCAGCCACTGGGTGCCCTTCTCCAGTCACGAGGGCTCCAGGGTCTCAGCCATAGGGATCAAAGGCAGCTGGTGGCAGGTTCTAAGGGACTGTGAAGAGCCAGCAGCTGGACGGCAGAGGAGGAGGGGCAGGGCCAGGAGTCCAAGATCCAGGAGAGTCTGCAGTCCGCGCCCTCTGCACCCTTCATTCCCAGGACAGACGGGTTGGGCAGGGGTCGGCTAGCTGGTGCCACCACGGCTTCCCAGTTGGGAAGGGGGAGTGTCCCTTAAAGCAAATTGGGTGCTTTCCTGAAGAATGGGGACTGATCATTGGTTGGGATGGGCATGGGTGGCGGGGGGCAAGCCCCCGGACCCCGCTCTGGGTCTCTGCCCTGCTGGCCTCATGTGCTCGGCCTCCCCCGCCCCCCAGGCTGCTGGGGACTCACAAAGCCAAACCTGGAGGGAGGTCCGACTGGCCCACGTGGGCCAGGTGTTTGCCCCGCAGTGGCCACCAGGCTGGGACCTCGTCGCTCGGGAAAGCGGCTGGCGGGCATCCCACCCTCCATCCACCATCCCCCAGCACCTGGGACGGGCCCGTCCCTCCTCCCAAGCCAGGGACTGGAAGTGGACTCCTCTGGGCAGATCCAAGGGAGACAGACGTCCAGGAGAGCCACAGGTGGGCACTGGCCTGGCCCAGCTCTCCTGGGTCTCAGTCCCCCACACACTAGTTCCCCCTGAGCCAACAGGGCCCCGGGGTGGGGGGGGTGCAGTGTGACCTGCTGGCGGCTCAGTGGCCCACCCAGAGCAGCTCGGACCAGGCTGAATGCCGGACATTGGCTCCGCCCCCTGCCCCCACACACTTTAATGTCTGACCACGACATTAAGGCCATCAGTCTCTTCTTGGGGCAGCCACACATGGAGTCCAACGACGCCAGGCCACCGTCAGCGGCCACCAACTCCTGGTGCAGATTGGACTCTGCTTCTCTGTGGGCCTCGGTTTCCCTGTCTGTGCGGGGGCCTCCACGTCCCTCCCAGCAGACGCCTGTAACGGCGGCATGTTGGGGTGCAGAGGACACCGGAGCTGGACAGAGGGAGGACGCTGCTTTCTCTGAAGCCCTTCGGCTTCTCTTACATTCAGAATGGAACTTGTGTCACCTTGGTAAACAGTGAGTCCAGCAGTGACAACGGCAGACCCCACTTTCTGCAGGCTGTGTGTCAAGGGCTTCCCCTGGATCTGCTTCCTGAACCTTTGCAGGCCCCTGTGAATTAGGTGGCAAGGCCCAGAGAGGTTGAGGCACTTGGACCCAGGTCACACAGCTGACTGTCCACAGGGGATTCAAGCCAGGCTTCTCTGTCCCCTCGCCCACCCCAGTGGGCTCCCTACAGGGTAGGAAACATTCCCAGAATCCAGGGACAGACAGGAGGGCTCTGCTGAGGCCCACATTCATGAGGCTCTGTCCAGTTCAGGGTACTCCAGCACCAAGGTGGGCAGCGGTCCCCAGCCTGGGGCTGCCACACGACAGCTGTGCCGGCTGCAGGGTGAGTGAGCGCCCCCTCCAGCCTCCTCCTCCAAGCAGCTCTGGGGGGCCTGGGGACCTCACTGGTGGAAACCGACCGCTCCCTTCAGGGAGCATCGTCTTTAGGGACCTCGACCCGATGATGAGTTCCAACCCTCCTCAGCGTGCTGTTGTCCTGCTGGGGCTAATGGCCCCACCTGTGCTGACCCGGAAGCCCACGCTGACGATGGGTGCCAGGGCCCAGGAAGAGGCGGAGTGTTAAGTTAGGACAAAGCAGAAGCTCTCTTGGGAGCCGGCTGGGGCTGCAGGGGACCCGGGAATCCTCACAAACTCAAGCAGGGGGAGCCTGCAGCAGCCCTCACCCAGGGGCGGCTACTTCTGCATGTGAATGGCATCTGAAAGGCACCCAGGGGGACCTCCTCAGGCCCCCCACCCCTTAGGCACAGTGAGGGAGGGAGGGAAGGAGGGAGAGTGGAGCGGCAGCCCCCACCCCACCCTGTGCTTCCTCGCTCAGAAACACCAGCAGGACCCGTGGTCACCAGCCACATCCAGTGGTCACCAGCAACACCCATGGTCACTGGCAATACGCAACCATTGTTGCCCAGAACTGGCTGTCAAGCCAGGGGCGGGGAATGGGCGGGGCAGCTGTGGCATGCCCACAGAGGTCGGCCTCTCCCCCAGCGCCTGCCCATCCCAGTGGCTCTGGCTCTTGGTCCTCAGGCCTGTTGGGCTTGGGGGGAGCTTGCTGCGGTGTGCGAGCCCCATGCACGGCTGGAATCCTGCGTTCAGTACGAGGAGGGGCTTTTGGCCATGGGGAGGGGCCCTGGGGGTGGGGTGAGTGTCCTGGAAGCCCAGCTCTGCCCTGGGTACTCCAGCCAGACGGTGAGGAGGAGGCCCTGCCCTCAGCAGCACAGAACCTGCCGCGCCTGCCTCGGGCCCCTTCCCCAGCGCCGTGAAGTCCACTTCCACTGGGGCTAGGCCACACAGCAGCCCCTGGGGGACAGAGCACCTCTGGGCGCCTTCAGGGGACAGAATGGACTAACCACCCTGAGAGCCGGGTGTGTGAGGTCCTCGCCCCAGTCCGGGCGGTGGCCAGCGGGCAACTTAACAGCAACCTGCCCCGGACAGTCCGCTGGTGGCCCGTGGGGCTTCGGCCCCAGGCTGCGCTGCCTGCTGCTGGACAGGGCTTCGCAGGCCCCGGGAGGGGGGCACAGGCGTGTTAATCATCCTGCCTGCATGGCCCCTGCGCAGGCAGCTCTGGGTGTGTGGTGCTAAGAGTGTCCCTCAGGCCCAGAGAGACTCATCACGGGAGGAAAACATGATTAAAAATCAATGCGGCCACCGCTGATGGGTTTATGTGGCGGGGACAGCGTCAAGGTAGAGACAGGCAACTCCCAGCCAGGCGGCAGAGGACCGGAGAGTCCACTAGGGCAAGCCAGCTTCCCTCAGGAACGAAATCCGCTCCTTCCCAGGCTCCGGGCTGGAAGATCTGCTGCTTCCGAAGCCCAGAGCGGGCTGTGGACGGACACGTCTGCGTACCATGGAGCGGGGATGGGGCCCCGGGCTCCTGGGGCCTCCTGCCTTCCTCAGTCACAGCGGTCCGGTCCCGTTTGCGGCACTTGAAGGAAAAGCAAAAGCACTTGACAGTAACAGAAAACCTGGCCCCAGTGGCTCAAGCATAGGGAATTGGAGCCCAGCAGCATCTGCCTCAGGCAAGGCTTGATCCAGGGCCCGCAAGGCTGAGGTGTCACAGTGTCCTGTCCCTTTTTGGCTGTCTTCTCTGTCAAGGCCACTCTCAGGAAGGCCCTGCGGCAGGACTCCCCACCTTCGGGTCACAGCTTGCAGAAGGTGACTCATCTCCTCCCCGTCCTCCACCCTGCCAAGTGGGATCCAGGCTTAGGTCTCACTGGCTCCGACTGGCCTGGACGGGGTCACTGGTCTGTTCTTCCATCCGCCAGTTAGAAGGGTGAGGAGACAGGGATGTGTGATCAGCTTAAATCACTAGAGGTCAAAACCCAGAGCAAGGAGCGGGTCAGTCCCACCCAAAGAACAAGCCCAAGCAATCCAAGGTCCAGTGTGGAATAGAGAAGGGGTTAAGGCCAGAGTGCTGGCCAAGGCTGTCCCCTGGCACTCTCCAGTGGCCTTAGCACCCGCTGTTCCCTGCCTGAACACCTCCCCCCACCTATCCCCTCAAGTCACTGCATCCCATACCCTGGGATAGACGGGGCTTCCTCACGGTCTCCTTGAGCTCCCCTCCCAGGGCTGGGCTGTGTTCCCACAGCCACCTCTGAGCTCAGGTCATGGTGTGTCTTATTTATTTGGACACTTTCAGCAAGATACAATTCATATACCCATTTAAAATTTACAAAAATTCAAGCTGGGCACAGTGGCATATGCCTGTAATGCCAGTGGCTCAGGAGGCTGAGGCAAGAGGATTACAAGTTCGAAGCCAGCCTTAGCAACTTAGTGACGCTCTAAGCAACTTAGTGAGACCCTGTCTCAAAATTAAAAAAATAAAATAAAAGGGGCTGGGGATGTGGTTCACTGGTTAAACACCCCCTGGGTTCAATCCCTGGTACCAAAACAAACAAACAAACAAAAAATAAAACCAAGTAGTGTCTTCCTGTCTCCAAATACATAAATATGTGGCAAACAAGAAAGGTATTTGCTTCAGCTCTGTCTTTGCTCAGTAATATAGTCAAGCAAGAGTTTGTTTCCAAGTGAAAGCTGTGTAAGCGTTTTTGTTTATGTCAAATAAAATCCCTGTTTATTATCTGCCATTCATAGGATCCATCCGCAACCCAGTACCTTCTGTGTCAGGGGTTCCAATAGAAATATACACATTTTGTTCTAAAAAAAACCCAAAAAGACCACAAGTCACAAAGCGATACCACTTTAAACTCATCTGGAAGGCTGTCACTAAAACAAATTAAAACGAATTCTACAACCAGCCAGTGTTGGCCGGAGGTGGAGCTGGAACTTAGATGCCTTGTTGGTGGGAATGGAGAGGGTGCTGCCGTGGCGATCACCCCACCAGCAGTCCCGCCCCCAGGTAGGCACACACAAGAGGGGACAGCGGGGACCCAACAGACACTTGTACACAGGTGCTCATAGCAGCAGTGAAATGACCATCGCCAGATGACTAGGGAATAAAATGTGGCCCATGACGCACCCGAGTAGGACCCAACCTTCAGAAGGAAGGGATCCCACACGCGTTGCACTTGCACCAGGACGCACCTGGAGGGGTCATGCCGAACACAGGCCTGTCCAGACCGTCTGCACATAAATTGGGTTCCTTTTTATTATTGAATACTAAGAGTTTTTACATATTCTGGAAATGAGACCCTCATTCCATACCATAAACTATTTGCAAATACTTGAGCTGTCTTTTCACTTTAAAAAAAAAGTTAGGAACTGGGGTCTCTGTTGTCCAAGTTGCCTCAAACTCCCAGGCTCAGCCTCCGCCTCCAAGGTGGCTGGGACTACAGGACACCACTGACCTGGCCCTCTGCCCACTCTTGCTGATGTCCTCCACAGCACATGTCTTCATTTTGACCAAGTCCAGTCTTTTTTTGTTGTTGCCTTTTGTGGCTTGTGCTTTGGTGTCTAAGAAAGATGTGAAGACTTACCTGTTTTCTTCTTCTTCTTCTTCTTTTTTTAAATTCTTTTTTTAGTTGTAGTTGACACAAGGCCTTTGTTTTATTTACCTATTTTTATGTGGTGCTGAGGATCGAACCCAGGGCCTGGTATGTGTGAGGTAAAGGCTCGGCCACTGAGCCACATCCCAGCCCCTTACCAGTTTTCTTCTAAGAGATCATTTGACCACTTAAATTGACCTATGTCTAAACTTATGCCGATACCCTTCCTTCCTGGGGAGTGAGCTTTACCACTGAGTCACATCCCCACCCCTTATTTTTTGAGATAGGTTCTCACTAGGTTGCTGAGGCTGGCCTTGAACTGGCAATCCTCCTGCCTCTGCCTCCGGAGTTGCTGGGGTGAAGATGTGCAACACAGCACTTGGCTTTTCTTGATTTCGTTAGCTTTGTGGTAAGTTTTAAAATTGAGGAGTTGGTCACCTTTGTTACTATTTGGGGGTGGTGCTGGGGATTAACTCAGGGGCACTTGACCACTGAGCCACATCCCCAGCCCTGTTCTGAGGCAGAATATCATTGAATTGCTTAGCGCCCCACTGTTGCTGAGGCTGGCTTTGAACTCGCAATCCTCCTGCCTCAGCCTCCCAAGCCGCTGGGATTATAGGCGTGCGCCACCTTTATTACTTTTCAACAGTGTGTAGGTCACTCTGGATTCCCCGACTTACAGATCAATTTGAGGATCAGCTTGTGAATCTGGGCAAAGAAGCCAGACATGAGCTCAATGAAGACTACACTGACTTGGTAGATCAACTTGGGGAACACCGTCATCTAAACCCCGTGTCGACCCACATATAGGGAACGTCGTTTCATTTACTTAGGCCTTCTTTTTTCCAATGTGCTGACAGTTCTCAGGGTTTAAGTTCTCCTCTTCTGTTGAACCCACCCCCGCCCCTGGGGGCACTCCACCCCAGCCCCATCCAGCCCTTTCTAGTTTTCCTTCTTAATTCCTTTGGTTGAAGGTGGACAGTACCTTCACTTATTTCCTTTATGTGGTGCTGAAGGTCAAGCGCTCCACCACTGGGCCTCGACCGCAGCCCCAGCCCTTCTAGCTTCGTTCCGACTGTCCATTGCCGAGTGTATGGAAATGCACTCGGTGTCTGCAGTGGCTGCCGTCCTCCTGCTCATTTGTAAACCTTTGCCTAATGCAGTGGGCAGGCATTTTTGAAGTCACCCTGGCCAATAGGCTAGAAGGGCAAGACTGGGGTCAAGCCACCTGCTGGCTTGGTCAGTAGCAGTGGGGAGAGAGAAGTGGGTGGACTGGACCCGCAGGACTGGGGTGGGGGTGGGGAAAGGGCCCATCAAGGACAGGGCCTGGTGTTTGGCCCGGATCCTATTTACCAGGACTGGAGAGGGTTTGAACATTAATGTGCCTTTAAAGCAGCCCAGGGGGCAGCTGAATAAGCCCCAGGGGACTCACAACAGCGCTAAGACCACCACTGGTGTTGGAGAAGGGGACGGGAGTCTCCTAGGGTGAGGGTCCCAGGAACCCACATTGCTGGGAAGGACACAGGACACAGGGGAGAGGACGACATCAGGGAGTCTGTCTCCTCTCCTCCCTCCACAGTCCCTGGCTGGTGTGTCTGCGCCGTCGATGGCCGTGTGACGGACAGCTCAGCAGACCCGAGGGGGCAGAGAGGATGTTCTGAGGGGCCACCCACCTCAGAGGGGTCCTGCTGGAGGAGGTCCAGCCTGAGGGACAGGCACGTAGGGTGCTCATTAGATGAGTGCTCTCTGTGCCAGGTGGCTCTGCCCAGGACATGAGCAAGAACGAAGCTCTGGTCAGACGCACAGGGCGAGTCCTCCAACACGGAGCCCAGGGGAGGCACTGGGCCCTGTGGCTCCGAGTGGGCCTTCAGGCCGCCTGCAGGGCAGCATGTCCAGCTGGGAACTCCAGGTGGCAGGGGGCAGAGCAAGGGCTCTCACTTAGGCTTGGGGGAGTGGACGGCCAGGCCCTGCCAAGCTCCCCACTGCCACCTCCCACCCAGCCACCTGCAACCTCCCAGGCAGGTGGAGCTGCTGCTGGGGTCAGTGGGAGCTCTAGGCGAGGCGAGTGCTTTCGGGTGCACGTTAATCCCTGGGCCAGCTGAAGAGGGGCGCTGGATTTAAGGGACCCAGTGAGCAATGCTGTCCAAGTGTGGCCCTTGTCAGCATCGCCAGGAGCAGGTTAGCAATGCAGACTCCTCCCAGGAGCCTGGAGCCAGAACCTGGGGTCCACATGCTTGCTGAGGTTGGAGAACCCCGGGATCTGACACCCAGCCTGCTCCTCAGGCTTCTGTTCAGACTCCTTTGGGAATCCAAGGCCACTGGGGGTCAGGGGCAGGAGCTGTGGCTGAGAGGCCACTCTTGGTAGTGTGCTGGCCAACTGACACGCACCCTAAGGTCCTTTCCATCTGGATTTCTAAGGTAGTGTGAACTAAGGAACGTCCTAACACTGCCACAAATACAGCAGCAGCAGCCAACAGCCCTGTCCCAGGCCTGACCGCCAGGCACTGGACACTCTCCAGTCCTATGAGGCCCAGGTTCTCAGCTTGATCTGACACCTGTTGGCTGGGGGGTGGCGGGCGGCAGCAGAACCTTCTTCCGGCTCTGGATTCTGTAGTTTTCTAGGCAGAGCTTTGGATGGATGAATCACAAAATCAATATGCTTCGTGAAAGAAGCCAGAACTAAGGAGGCTGCGCTTGCGACTCTTTGCTGGGAAGCTCGCGACAGGCACGCTCACCGCGGTGCAAGCATCAGAGCAGGCGCGGCAGCTCTGGCTGGAGGGCGCCTGGGAACCTCATGGACTGGTGTGAATGTTCCAGAGAGGTTGGGCTGCTGCACACAGTTGTCAACTCAAACTGTTTCTTTAAAAATGAATTTCACTGCATGAAAAACCATCCCTCAATTTAAAACATCTACTCCAGGGGAGATAAGGCGTTGGCACTGAATGGCTTTCACAAATGCTCCCTCTAAAGTCCCGGGCTTCCTGATCCTGATGGGGGACAACTGGCAGAGCTCTTTGGTGGCTGGTGCCAGGAGGAGGCACAGTTGAGTCTGCATTGCCTCGAGTCTCCACTGCCACCTCCCCGCAAGTGGCAGCGGTGCCCAGTCCCAATTCAGAAGGCACCAGGACCCCACGTGGGCAGGACCCAGGCCGAGTCTGGTCTGAGAGCTCTCTGAGCAGGCGGGGCAGGTGGGAAGCAGCTCTACTCTAATGAACAAAATCACAAAAGAAAAGTGATGCGAGGGAGGTGGAGAGAGGGCATCCAGGAGCCAGGCTCCCTCAGGTACAAACACCCACTTCCGGCATAGGATCTTTATTGGACATGGTTGCATCACAGCGAGAGATGTCCTCCACAATCGCCTGACCTCACCCCACCCCTGCAACAAGCGCACATGGAGGCTCTTCATTGACATTAGCGCTAGAAAAGTCCAGAAAACTCCTCCATCCACTGATCCAGAAAGCACATAGCGTTTACAGACCCGCAAGCCCTTTATCAAATGAAATTTGGTTCTGGATTAACAGTTTGTGTTAGCACGTTAGCCACTGTGCCCAGCTTCTTTTGAGGTCATGTGACTAGGCGAATGCCATTCACGACCTGCAGAAGCTCCTTAAGGGGCCGAGACCCTCTGTGGACAGGATTTCCGCTCTGTGAGAGCAGCAGCGCCCTAGCTGCTCAGCAGGCCCGCCCCGCCTCCCCCACGCAGCCTCAACCAGGCCTCAAGGTACCTCCCCGTCTCTCCCTCCTTTCCTGGATCATCCAGACTCGCTCCTGTCAGGACCCCACCTGGTCACCCATGCAATGCAATCACGTCCTTGCTCCCTGGCTTGTCCCCTCCCAGAGTATTCTTCACACAGGACCTCAGGGGGTGTGCCTGTCCTTCCCTGGGCAGTGAGCCATCTAAAAGCAGGATCTACTTCTCAAGCACACCCCTAGAGGGGGGCACACATGCATCACCAGGCCACAGAAGTGGCCCCAGGGGAGTGGAGCCAGGGCAGTTTGCCAACCAATAACCACGTTCCAGGTGGTGACAAGTGTCAGCATCGACTCAGGTGGCTGTCTTCAGGACTCCCTGCCAGAACACCCCAGGGAAAACCAGAGTAAAGAGCAAATCTTTCAGAACAGTTAATATGTTCTAAACAAATGTCTTGTTGGTAAATTGAGAGCTATAAGTCAAAGTCCTGAATCCTAAAAGGACAAGAAAAGCAGCTGACCTGCTGTGAGACGGGGACGGGGGCAAGCTGGGCGAGGCGTGGGGCTCAGGAGCAGGGCTAGAGCAGCCGCTGGGCAGCAGCCTGGCCATGTGACTCACTGGCGGTTCTCCTGGGTGAACAGAGCTGGGCCTGAGACCTCACCAGGTTCTCCAAGGCTCTAAAAAGCCTCCCTTGAACAAAGAGCTTCAGGGTGGGGGAGATGGCCAGACAGCCATTTGCAACGGTCATCTTTTGACTGGGGACTGAACCCAGGGGCGCTTTCTTACTGAGCCACATTCCCAGCCCTTCTTTTTTATTTTGAGGCAGGTTCTCACTGAATTACTGAAGGCCTAAATTGCTGAGGCTGCCTCCTGCCTCAGCCTCCAGAGCTGCTGGGATTACAGGCGTGGCCACTGCACCCAGCTCAACAGTCATCTTCCACACTGCCTGCAGGGATGGGCTCGTGGGGAAGACCGTCACACATGGTCCAGGCTATGATGTACAGTGTAACCTTCTCCATAAAATTCTCCTTAGCTTGGGAAACACACTCTGCACAGAGCAGCTTGGAGAAAATGCTGCAATGCACCAAGGCCCTCACAGTCCTCCCAGCGCGCCCGCCCGCGGGGAGCCAGCAGGCACAGCAGAGGGGCGAGGAGGAGGCAGGCTGCAGAGCAGAGATCCTGATGAGATCATCATGCGGGAGTGGTGATCTTGCCACAGCAGTCTGGCTGTGTGTGTGTGTGGGGGGGGGGGGGGGCGGGGCACAGAGGCCGAGTTGCCTTGGCTGGCTGGACATGTGGTAGAGAGAAAGAATCTAGGTGGTTTTACTCTAAAGTGGGTTCTTGGAGAAAAAAGGACAAAGAAAAGCCACCGACTCCGGCCACGGGTCTGCTAAAGCATCTTTCAGACTGGAGCAAACTGCTCATTACAGGAGAGTGAGCTGCCAGTTTGCCAGAGTCATGCTGAATATCACCAAATGCAGTGCCACTCAAATTTTAAAGCACCGAGGGATCAAGAAATAGGATGATCGGATCCTTGGCCAGGATTAAGAGATCAATGATTGCTGTTGTTGTCGTCCAAGAAATAAATTTCTAGCAAAATACACACTTTATTAAATTTCGCAGCCAGCAGCACTTCTAGCCCACAGCAGATTCTCAGAGGAATCATGGACATTTTGCGTAGGCAGAAGCAGGGCGGGGGAGCGTCAGGCAGAGCTATAAATACCTACGGCTCTGCCATGGGCACCCCATCTTCTCTGCCCAGTGCCTGAATACTGCAAGGGCTTCCTGTGCAAACACTACGGTGAGCCTGGTGGGCCAGGAAGGTCAGGCTGCAGGAGGTGGCTTGTCAGCGGGGGCAACTCCCCAGCTTTGGATCCTGATCAGTCCTCTTTGTTCAAGGGCAGAGATGGACCCTGGGGCCTGCTATTAAGTGGTGGAGAAAGAGACAGTGAATTACAGACCGAGATGGAGAGCGTCGATGGTGTTTCCGGTCTGGGCCGAGCCTGCTTTGCCAGTCCTGGGCTGGGGGTTGGTTCTTCATCGCCAGACTGACTTCAAGCCTTCAGTGGCTATCCAGAACATGGGCAGGAAACCACCCATGGCCACCTGCACCTGGGACCCACCTGGTGTCATGTGCACAGGTTTGCTCCAGGAGGGTCAGCCTGCCAGACCGCAGCAGCTCAGTCTGACCCCGAGACTCGGGTCCACAAGCCCTCCCTCTGCCACCCCACTTGATTCCTGGCCTTAAAAAGCCAGAGGACGGCAGCACCAGACCCTCCTAGCGGAGAGGTCTCGCCACACCTTCTGTTCCTGCGAAGGCGGCTGGGCCTCATTCACATCTGCTGCTGGGGGAACGGCAGATGTGTCCCCCGGGAGAGGTACAGACGGGAGTTTCAGCGGTCACAGAAGGAGACACATGCCTGCAGCGCTGGTATCATGTTTATGCACAGGGAAACCAAGTGATGAACTACTCCCTTCCTCCCTCCAACTCCGCTCCTGGCCCACAGCCCCAATTAACTTGGGGAGAAAGAGGAAAAAGGAAAGGTCCCCAAGTAAATCCTCACGGCCTGTTTTTCCTTCTCTTGAGGACAGGAAGATACTCACACTCCCCTACACACCTGCCTGAGGGAGCAGTGCCACTGCTGGGCAAAGGCCTGTGCCTCCTCGGCAACAGCCAGCGGGCCGGAGGGTGTGGACGGCTAAGGAAAGTGCACAGGAAGGTTGCTGCTTCCCCGGAGCCCAAGTGGCAGGGACAGAGAGGATCACCATTTTCTGAGCACTTTTCAGGCTCCCAAAACTAACAGTGAGGGAGCCACAGGCCCCATGGTTCCTGACTGGCCCTTCCGAGCCAGGAAGACCTGTCCCTTGCAGGCAGCTCTCCCACAAGTCGAGGCAGGGTCTGGCTGGAGCTTCTGGAAGTGACCCTACCCAGCTAGGCCACCAAGCATCACAAAGCTTTCCTGATGGGGCGTATCTGGTCACTGTGAAGCCCTCCATCACAAGGGACCGCCTGAGTGTGTCCCACCATTTGAAGGACTCCTCTCCAGTCACTCTACTCCTCCCGAGCCACCAGGGCTCCTCCCACACCCTGCAGCTTGGAGAGACTCTCTGAGCAGGGAGGGACCCTGCCACCTGCGGCTGGTCAGCTGATGCGCTGCCTCCACCGAGGCTCCTGGAGCCCGGGGTGACTGTGCTGAACCACCTGGAAGCCCTGCTGGCCCACAGCGAGGCTGTAACAAGGAGGACGTGCCACGAGGCACTCGCTGAAATGCACAATTTCTGCCCCAGCTGTTCTTAAGGAAAATTTGTCCCTGTTTTCTTCTAAATTCTGATCATATTTTAAAAATAAAAAAAAGTAAAGCCTCAAGAGGGGAAGAAGACAGGAGGGCTGTTGCTCTGCGCAGGAGGGGCCCCAGGGAGACCCGGGGACACTTCTGAGCTTAAAGACAGTTCCATCCTGCCCTCAGGAAGCCCATGTCCCTCCAGCGGGGTTGTGTCCTGGGGCTGGGACCCTGACAGTGACAGAATGGCACACAGGCAACAGGCCTCCTGTGCCCTCAGTGCCGGTCACTGCCAGGGTCTGGAGCAGAGGTCAAGGCGCCACTTGGGCTAGGACCTGGGCAGCTGCTGGGCACCAGTGGGGCTTGGCCTCACCTCCTAGGATGGTTCCGATGCATTCTCACCTCCCAAAGATGTAAGGACACCCTCCCGGTCCCTTTTGGACATCTTTGGAGACCTGTGGCCATTCCCCAGAGCAGCATGGAGTGCTGTGAAGGCAGCAGACAGCCGCAGAGGCCAGCCACTGCAGCGCTCAGGGCCACCACTGTGTGGGCCTGTGGGCCCATTAGGAATGTTTCAGTGACAGGCAGGCTCCTCTCCTCCTCCTCACTCCGACCTCCCTCCCCCCTGAGGACAGTCCCAGCTGCCTGGCACCAGCTGCAGATCCAGTTTCCCTCAAAGAGTACAAAGTAGGTGTCCATGGCACTTCACCCTGCCCCAAGCTCTGCGGTGTCGCTGTCGAAGGCCGGCGGTGGACTGTCGGAACTGCTCTTGCTCACCAAGAGGACTACGGGGTAAGCTGCAGTGTTCTCTGACAGCGCCATCCTCCCGGTTGGCGCTCACGCGGTGCCTTCCCAGTCACCTGGGGGCTCTGCAGCGCCGTTGGTCACCTTCTTGACTTTCTTCATGTTTTCCATCACCCCTGATGTCGTCACTCTGAGAAAGGGAGAGAACAGAAACAATGAGGGCCCTCTTGCAGGCGATCACGAAGCACCCACCACCCTAGCACATGGCTGGGGCTCAGGACTGGACAGAACTGGAGGCCTCCTGCCCTCCCTGTGAACTGTACAGTCACTTGACCTCTGAGCTGAAGTGCAGCAAATAATTCTCACTTTTCAGAACAGTCATGAGAAAAAAATTCTCTTTATCAATAAATATCAGCTGTCATTATCACAACCATCATCGCTGCTCTTCATCGCTGACGTTGCAGCCTCCACAGCTTTTACCGTGCACAGATGACAATCACGGTTAGGAGACCAATACCTGTCATAATTAACACTCGGAAAGGAAAGCTCGCGAGCTGTGCGGATTGTAATGACTAGCCATGCTGGGTCATTTCTCAGTGACGGGACAGAATCACAGATTAGGAGGAAACTTCTGGGCTCAAAGGTTCTTTGCCCACTGGAGACAGTGAAGCTCTCTTGGCAAACCCAGGCCCTGTCTCAGCAGGCTGAGGTCAGCCGTGCTCAGCATGCGGCCTGCTTCACCCTGCGTGCGCCCCCAGGGCACCTCTTCTGCCTGCTGGTGCCTGGCACTAAGGAGGTGCCCTGGAGCTGCTCACTGAATGAGAATTAAACACAGAAGCGAAGAGCCAAGCCAGCCAGCCCCTCCTATCAGTAAGGACGGCACCACCTCTGGAGAAAGGGTGCCTGTGAGGAGACATCGCCTGCCTCCCGGGTGGCAAGGGCCCAGGTCCAGTGCTCCATATCCACCAAGGAGCTGAGTGGCACTACAAGCAGGGGACACCAAGAGAGACGCCAAGTGCCAAAAACCACCTGGCCCAGCCCTGCCCCTTTCCTGATCAGTAAAATCAACTCCATCAACTTGACGGACCCTCCAAGGACCAACCTACCTCCTACCAACTACCTAATCCTGTCACATATTAATAGTGACACGGTGGCCCTATATGGGACACACCCAGAGTTACCCTTCTGGACCCTTTCATGGATATGGAAAGCCCCCCCCCCACTTTGTGCTGCTTCTGTAGCCAGGTCTTGGGGCCCTGCGGTCCTCCCCGAGTGGGGACTTTCCACCAACAAGGGTCCTTCGGGTGCAGGTTATCTGTACTGTGACAAAGCTGGCACCAGACATGCTGCTGGAATGTGGATGTCAGGGGAACTGAGGGACTCCTGCAGAGGTGACAGACAGGGGACAAACACCCCAAGACAAAGGAGGGGGCGCCCAGCAGCACTTCCCACAGCTGCTCCCGGCCTGGCCTTGGGAAGGGATGGTGCTCTTGGGGGGGAAGCTGCAGAGCCCCGTCCCACCCTGGGCTGTGGAGCCAGAGCCTCGGCACGGCACGAGGACCAGAGCCTCCCCAGCTCCACACAGCGGCCCCCCATCCCCCCACTGGCTCAGACCACAGTGGGAGACAGGAGTCTTCAGACCCCAGTGAGGTCACACTGTCCCCCGGGGAATGGTGTCTCCCTAGTAAAGAATAAGACACAGCTCACATGGACACCTGAGGCCAAGCACATTCCCGTGACCCGGGTGCAGTCTGACGGGAGGCTTCCATCCCCCGAGAACCTTCCTCTGTAGATGGGCGCCCACTGGAAACAACTTCAAGGCCCAGTGCAAGGTCACAGAAACAGAACTGGGACTGCGGGCCTGCAGGACCCACAGCCAGGAGGGGCGGCCTTCGGGGACGTGCGCAGAGCGGGCGCCAGGACTGAGGAGAGACAGTCTAGGAGCCTTGCTGCCCGGCTCTGGCGAGAAGCCCCTCTGCTGGGGGAGTGGAAGCTGGAGGGCTGGACTGAGGCGGGGAGGAGCTGGTGGGCAAGAGGCTGGGGGGGTGGTCCTCCACAAAGAACTGTCCGGCAACACCCTGGAGAAGATGGGGAGGGGTGTGGGGGGATGCTGGGTGGAGGCCCACCAGACCGGGCGGCACAGCAGGCCCTCAGCAGGCGCTGAGCCCAGGCGAGGTAAGGACACCAGTGCTGGGGCTCTGGGATGAAGGGGATGGTGAAGACAGGAGGCCAGGCCTGCGAGATGTGGTCCCTCCTTCTAGGCTGAGGAAGGTGGCTCAGGCAGCTCCTGAGTGTGCTGTTGGTGACAGGGAGATGAGGTGGCACCAGGCCCGTGGGGGAGTCAGGGGAGAAGAACTTGGCAGAACTAGGAAAAGTGCAGCCTCGATCCTGAGACGACAGGAGGTGGACAGAGGGACTTGAAGCTGGGAGGGGCCGGGGGTGTGCGGGCTTGGGTTGGGCTTGGGAGTGCTGGGAAGAAGAGGGCGCTGTTCTGTGGGGTGTGGACCCAGCCCCGGGGGAAAGGGAGGCTCAGTGTGGCCTGGAGCAGAGTTGCTGGGGTGAGCCCTCAGAGATGAAGGGACACACTGGGTAGGGACACACTGCCTCCTGTTTCTCAGCAAACCTTCTGGGAAGTCAAAGGGACATCTGGGGCCCAGGTGCTGTAATGGTCCTGGCCAGCATTCCTGGCAAGCTGGCCACGATTTTACCTGCAGCTCAGACACTGCAGTAGAGAGAGCAAGGGGCACGCAGGTTAGATTAATACCCTGATGCCTCTGCACGGGGACACACGGAGGTGGCTGTGGCAGCTTTGCAGACACCTCTCTGGGTGTCCTAGTTTGGGTTTAAATGCTGAAGGGGCCAAAAAGCCACAGAGCCAGCAAGCCACATCACAGACAGCCCCTCTCCAACACTGTCCACGCAGGGCAGTAGGGGGCTCTGCAAAGCTCAGGTGACGTGATGGCAGCGGGAACCCCTAGCTCTGCAGCTCCAGTGACAGGCTCTGGTGCAGACGGGAGGTGGGCCTGCCCTCCTGGCTCTGCTCCCTCCTTGCCGGGTGGTGCTGTGCCTTCCTGGGCAGGTCTGTGGCGCGTTGCTGTGACACTGTCACACTGGTCTTGCACGCACTCCTGAGGGCAGCTTCAGCACCGCCTGCCCTGCCACTCCACACCTGCTTGGGGGCCGACGGGCCAACACGGCCAGCACCAGCGACTCAGCAGCAAAAGGACAAATGGCTTCTCAGCCCAGGGGCCACACGCACGGCCCACCTCTCAGCCTGCCTTGGGGGACTGAGGCCAGGGCTCAGTGCTACTCCAGGCCGGGACTAAGAAGGTGAGTCTGCAAGGGGAGAAGGGGCCGCGAGCAGAGGAGCCCTCAGATGGAGAGAGCAGCTCAACCTGCCCTCCTGCCTAAGCGGCATCGGAGCCCAGGTCTGTGGCAACTAAGGGCCAAAGACACACAGCTCTGGCGATGCCAGGCTGACAGCACCATAGCTCAGGCCGAACAGCCAATGTGCAGCGCGTATCCCACGTGGGCTACGGAGCAGGGTCACTTGGGTGAACTGGGCTGGCACGAACAAATCACAGACTCAGAAAACACCTTTTTTCGGGGCGTTTCAGGACAGCTCCTCCACCCCAACTGTAAGCTCCCACAGGGGCAAGGGAAAACCAAGGGAGCAGGCGAGAGCGCGAGCACCCCCAGAACCCTGGTTTGTATTAAGGAGAACATTCCATCCAAAAAAGGAAAAAGACAGTATTACAGAGGAACGAGAGGCAGCCCACTGCCACCGGAAACCCCACTCCCAGAGCTCCACCCCACTGCCCAGTGAAGGCGTGGTCCACCTGCCTTCACAAAGAGCAAAAGCCAGTTCCACCCTCCATTGCTCAAGGCTAAGGGTACGGGCTCAGCTCCTATGTGGCAGCTCCTGACACCAATGGATACACCTGTTTCTAGAATTAAAATATGGTTTTTGGACTTGAAATATGGAGAGGCCTGGGTAAGAACTAATTCTGCTGGTCTCCAATTCTCCTATTTCTACTATGTTCCCGGCCGAACTCAGGCAGCAGGACGAGGTTCCTAGAAAGGGAAGTCCAGGGGGACAACTTCATGGCCTTAAGCCACCCCAAGTGTTTCTTCTCCTCTCACTTGTCCCAATGAGAGAGAAAATTCCAAGCATTAAGGGTACACGTAGCATGCAAAGGGCTGCCAAGTCTGATCATTAAAATTTCATCTAATACATTTTAATTCACTGGACTTTTTTGACAATAAATTCTGCGACTAAAATTGGTAGGCCCAAAAAAGATGTAAGAGTCACAGGAGGGCTGCACTCTCCTCCTCACCCTCCTTCTGAGAAAAGTAGAGGCCTGATGGGGTCAAGGGCTGCAAAGATGCAGGACTGTGGGCAAGCATGGGCCTCAGAAAGCAGACACAGTGACCCTGAAGCTCTGCCCCGGGGGAGCAGGCTCAGGCCTAGGACCCACCTGGCAAGACCCACTTCCCACATGGGCTGTCTCCACAGCCACAGCCCGGCCTCAGAGGCAGGACAGCAGGTGCAGACACACTGGAGAGTGGCTGGGTGAGGCTTGCACGCCCCACGGAATGAGACCTGCTAGGAAGCTGTGCACCTTTTCTGGGGCATGTGTGTGGGAAACCGGAATACTTCTTCCCGTAAAGAGGTTCAACAGCAAGTACCCACCGGTGTGGCTGATGCTTTACAGACAGCCAATGGCTCTGGAGTATCGAGGCCAGGGCTCTCCTTGCCTCTGGCTTGTGCTATTTCTAGAAGATTTAAGAGATGCCATCCAGGTACAGCACCTCCAAGCAGAAGAGATGATAGCCCTGGTGCCATGTCATCCCTGAGAAGCCATAATGAGCCCACACGCTCACCTGTGGTGGGCATGGCGGCCGGTGGTGAGGCCTCCGTGTCAGGCCACTTCTGCTCTGTCAATCTAAGATGTCCACAGAACTTTCTCAACGGAGCCTTCTCTCCCTTTTGTGCAGTGCTCGGGATGGAACCCAGGGCCTCGTATGTGCAAGGCAAGTGCTCTGCCACTGAACTATACCCCCCTACAGCAGCATTCTTAGCTAAACAGAAATCCTAGAACTTTCCAAGCCAATCTCCTGGCCGAGTGAAAGGTGCTCTGCCAGGGTTAGCTCCTGAACTCCTTCCGTTTCACGCCGCCGGCTGAACCGAGCCAGCGCTCCCCGGAAACACCCACTCCAAGTTACACCCTCCCGGCCTGACTTCCTGCAGCTGCTCCACATGCAGCCCCTCTGCCACCGCCGTGCAGCTCACTTCACTCTCAAGGTCTGGCTCCCAAAGCCCCGAAAAACACTCAGCATGATCCAAACACAAGAGTGTAAACTAGGCCACCACAGGGTTCTCCCTGACCCAGCATCCCAACCTTCCCCAGACCTTGCCAGAATAAAGACATTCCAGCTCCCCGGAGTCTGGGGGTCAGTGCATCTTCTCCTTCCCTTCCCAACCTTCCTTTTTTTTTTGGGGGGGGAGGACAGAGATTGACCCAAGGGAGCTTAACCACGGAGCCACATCCCAGCCCTTTTTATATTTTATTCTGAGTCAGGGTCTGGCCTCGAACTTGCCATCCTCCTGCCTCTTCAGGAGTAGCTGGATTACAGGAGTGCGCCCTGTGCCTGGCCCCCTCTCGACTTTAACAGGCATACCCACCAGCTTGCTAAGATGCCTACCCCTACCATCAACAGGGATGGAGAAATCAAGTCCGAAACATTAGGGAAAAATCAACTTCAAAACAAAACTTTAAAAACTTTTTGCCCCGAGACAAATACATCCTCACTTCCACACACAATGGCTAAGGGAAAGGATGTGGGGAATAGGAACTCTGGCCATGTGGTTTTGGAGTTCAATTCTGTAGAGGAAGCCCTTCAGCTTCTAGTTGTCAATCCTGGAGGACCACTGCCAAACATCTGTGGCCAAGATCAAGGCCTCCAGAGGGACTAAATCCTCAGCCCCTGCTCCCAGTGAGCCAGCGAGGCTGCTGCCTCCAGCTGACCTGCACAAGTGGCACCTGGGCCAACAGTCCCAGCTCAGACCTGCTACTTCTGGAAAGGCCCAGCTGCTGGTCCTCCTGCTCCCTTCTCCTGCCTATAAAAAGGCATCTATTTCTTCCTCTGCACAGGGAGATGCCGGAAGGGGTCCATCTGGGCACTGCCTTCATTTATTGTCCCAGCAGAGCAGCCAGCACAAAGAGCTGGCCCACACTGCCTGGCAGCCAAGCAGAGCCCAGCATGGGCTGAATCTCGGCCTTTGAATTATAAAAAGGCAAGAGGCGGGTGGCGCTGGGACAACGCCTCAGCCTGAAGCTCACAGTGAAACACGACCACTGAGCTGGCTGAGCACACTCAGAGCTCACAAGCAAATAGGCTTAATCACTGTCACCCTTCTAGAAAATGATCGCCCTCTCCTAGAAACAAAGCCCCTAAGTCCCTTACCCTGTGACTCAGAAAAGCCCCAAACAGTGCTCAGACCAGATCAAAGTCGCTGTGCCAGCTGTGAACAGCCACTTGGGCATCTGATACAGAGGACATGGAGGATCAGCAGCAGACTCTCAAATGACACTTTCAAAAATAAGCTGCTGTCGATGTTTCTGCCCTGGCCATTGAGTTACAGGAAGCTGCCGCAGTGGGGCTTGACAGCTGCCAACTTCCTCTCCCCCCGACAGACTAGCAATGGCTGGCAGACACTGCGCTTCAAACCAGTAAGAGCACCTGGACATGCACGATCACGGCCTTCTGCTGAAGGTGGAGGGCACCTCTGGAGCAGCAGGATGCCGAGAGCAGCAGGCCCTCCATGGTGCCACTTTCAGGTAGGCACAGGGGGCAGGGCCGAGGAGAGCGAGGAAGGGGGGTGGCTTACACAGATTCCATTTCCAAGTCGTCTTCCTCCTGAGACAGCTGTAGGTAGGGGTTATCTGAAGCCGGACGGAACTTATACCCCGTCAGAACGAAGAACACCAATGTGGCCATTTCATCCAGGAGCTGCAGATTTAAAAACCACCCCAAAATAAAGGGATCAGCAACACTATCCTTCAACACGACCCACATATCTGCAAAGTTCACTCCTTGCTAACTGCTCACTCAAGGCCACCGTTCAAGGCCACGTTCATGGCCCCCCGAGCACTCCCTAGATCTGAAGCCTAAGCCAGGAGCAGTCTGCCCCTAGGACCAGGGCCTCATGCCTTGGGCACACTAGACCAGCCCTCTACTCCACTGAGCTCCGTTCCCAGGAACTCCTTCACTGGTACTTTTTTTTTGGGGGGGGGGGCATGGGGGGGACTGGGAATTGAACCCAGGGGTGCTCTACCACTGAGGTACACCCAGAACCCTTTCTGATTTTGGAAACAGGGTCTAAATTGCTGGGGCTGGCCTGGAACTTGTGATCTTCCTACCTCACTCAGCCTCCCAAGCTGCTGGGATTACAGGCGTGTGACACCACATCTGGCTTCACTGGTACCTTTTTTTTTTTGTACCATGGATTGAAACCAGGTTGCTTAACCACATCCCCAGATCTTTTTATTTTTTATGTTGAGACAGGCTCTTGCCAAGTTGCTTAGGGCCTCACTAAGTTGTGATCCTCCTGCCACAGCCTCCAGAGCCACGAGGATGACAGATATGCATCCCCATGCCCAGCTCACTAGTACCTCTTAAAAGTTCAATTTATACCCAAATTTTCCAACACTGGTGCCTAATGTACCAAGTGAATTCTTCAAGAAAAAAGGATAGCTAAACCATCTAGTTGTCTGGCAGTTAAATAGTTCTAGGGCTGGGGTCGGTCATAGCTCAGTTGGTAGAGTGCTAGCCTCGAATGCACAAGGCCCTGGGTTCAATCCCCAGCACCACAAAACAACAACAAAAACGGTCCTAGGATTTACAAAGATATTGGATGATTCAAATAATAATAATATTAGGGCAAAGAAGGAGGGAGGGCTGGATTCTAAACTGTTCTAGGCCTGATAACTAGGAAAGACCCCATCCCATCCAAGCTTTAATTACAAAGGGCAATACTGACTCTGCCTGAAGCTTTTCTCTAAAGAGTTTTAAAATTGAAAACTAAAATCAATAATGCAATTATGCCAGATTTCTCATGTAATCTAGCAGCTCTCCAGAGCAAATAGATAATAATTTTTTTAAAAAGAGTAGGATTATTCAAGTGTGAAGAATAGAAACAGAACTCTTACAGGGGGGAAGGGGGGACCCTGATAAAAGGTAACTCCAAATAGATAATCATCATCTTCTTTTTTTTGGTTCTAGGGATTGAACCCAAGGGCGCTTAACCACTGAGCCACATCCTCAGGCCCTTTAAAAAAAAAAAAAAAATATATATATATATATATATGTGTGTGTATATATATATATATATATATATATATATATATATATATATATATTTGTAGATAAACAAATACCTTTATTTTGTTTATTTATTTTTATGCGGTCCTGAGGATTGAATCCAGTGCCTCATGTGTAAGGCAGACACTCAACCACTGAGCCACAACCCAAGTCCCCCAGTCCATTCTTTTCTTTTCTTTTTTTTTTTTTTTGAGACAGAGTCTCACTAAGTTGCTGAGGCAGACTGTGAACTTGCAATTCTCCTGCCTCAGCCTCCCAAACTGCTAGGGTCACAGGTCCCAAATAGGTAATCTTAACTGTCGCTGGAAGAGATGGCAGGTCTTAGGGGCCATTCCCATGTGAATAAGAAACAACCTTAAGTTACATCCCTGGACTTTATCCTCAGACATGAACTCTGCACCGTCCCGAGAGCAGTATACCTGGTAGAGCCACTTCCACTGGAATGGAACAGCAAGTTTAAGGAGAAATGCAATGATCCTGGTGAAGTATATGTAACACACAATCTGTATGAAGAGGAAGGAAACAAAACACAAAATCAACAGAGAAGTTGATAACCACTTTCTTCTAATAAACTGCTTTCACAAACTCAACAGAACTACCCAAAGACTTGCGTGACTTGGAGTGTTAACTCATAAGTGCAGCAGAGAGAAATGGCCACTCCGCTGGTTACACTGGGAAGGAACTCCTCACTGTCTCTAGGTGGCCAAGACGATGACCACAGCCACCAAGGGAGGACAGCACACTTGGGTACATCTGCTCTTAGATCCTCCTCACCTCTCCAAACCTCATTTCAATCTCCCAGGGGCAGCCTTTTTATTCCCAGGCTTGGAGAGATAATCATCAGTAGTAGCAGCCAACTACAGCCCACAGGGAGAGGCTGACTCCTGGCCTCTCTGCAGTAACGAGGGCTCAGTTGCTGCCCAGGCTGCTCATGGGACCAGGTTCATGGTGGCCAGGCTTGCAGACAGGCCAGGCATGCTAGGGTTTCGGGCACACAGGCCCAGTACCCTTGCCTGGCCATTGAGCATCACTACTCATGGCCACCTCCTGTGTCAGGAGAGGCTCTATGGTGACTCCTGTGCCTCTTCTAGTGGAGGACAAGGCCCTTGCTTCTCTAATGAAATCGCTAATGTTCGCCCATATACAAGAATCTTCCAGTGACAGTGGAGGCCAAAACCATGACAAAAGACTTGGCAACTTTCTTTTAGGAGCCACGGGGCGAACTCCAGCAGACCTGCACCTTATGGACACCAAGAAACCACGACCCTAAGAACTCACAGTGGTTCTGACTTGGTGGCTGTGCTTAGCTGACAGGGATCTCTCTGCACACCCGTCACTGTCCCCATTCTTAAGTTTTACAAAAACCGCCTCCATCTCTGTTCTTAAGGGAAATATCACCATTAGCATAACATGAAACTAGTTTCCTGCAGAAAACTTTGGGAGAGAGAGGGAGGTTCTCTAAATCTTACGGGAAAACATAAAGCCTGCAGAAGGGCACAGGGTGCAGCCCTCGTTTTCTTAATGAACAGCAACACCCCAGGGAGCGGCTTGGGGGGCACACACCAGGATTGCTGTGGAGAGCCACCATCTCACCGTGGCAGCAGCCCTGGACAGGGTCAGCAGGCTCCACAGGGCTGTGCTGGGTTTCTAGAATCCTGGCATTTATATTTTATATCAATGTATTATTTAACTACTGAAAGTTAAATGTAAGAAGTAGTAACCCAGATATTTACTTTCCGTTTCGGGAGGTACAGTCTGTTGTGAGACAATCCGAGCAGATCCAGGGCTGCCCCTCCTGGGCGTCCATCCCGCTTCCCGCACTGGCTCTGCCCCCTGAACTCATCTAACTGAGAGACTCAGGGTCTTTTTTTTTTTTTTTTTACTCACCAAGACGTAGTAATGTCTGAAAAGCTTCAGCTTTGCTAAGTTAATGGCAGCTAGGGACAAGAACAACATGAAGAGCTCATTAGCTTCGCTTCTTCCCCGTCTGCGCGCTTGATCGTTCATTCATTCTGAGGCAAGACCCTACCAGCTGAGCCAGCCCCTGAACAGCTGGGACTCTAGGGGCACACCATTCTTGGGACCCCTGTCCCGTTCATGCGCCCCCTCAGTCAAGAGGGGTTGAGACACACCTCACTTCTGGCAAGGAGGCAGATGGGAGGCTCCGTCCACCCCAGGGCCTGGTGAAGCTGCTCTCACAGGCCACCCAGCTGCAGCTGCTCTGAGGGGCAGCTGCGTACTGCACAGGGGCACCAAGGAAATCACAGACGCCCACCTGAGGGCCAGCACGAACCCCCTCAGCTCTGCCACTGTACCCAGGGAGATGCTCTCTCCACTAGGACCCACTGGGTTGACCCCGGAGTGACTGCTGGGGAGCCTTCCACCAGCCAAGGGTGCAAATTCCATTAACCCTCAGATGCACTTGGCAAATTTTGCTTCAGTTTCCGTTAAGCGCCCTGTAATAATAAGCCCTTTAAGTACAACCTCCTTGGCTATCTCCTGCCTTCTAGAGCATTCAAGGTCAGCGAGCCAGGACTTCCTGACACTGCTGGTGGCTATGAAATATTGATGACCACAGAGGGTAGCCTGGCTCCCTCCCCGATTAGCAATCCTTTCATTCATCATAAACCTCCCGCAGGAGGCAAATTAATTCTGCTTAATAACATTCAATTACTGATTCAGTTTAAGAATGAGACTGTGGGTGGCAAAGGTTCAAATTTCCTCTTCCTCTCTCCTCTGGCTCATGATTAGTGGGGGACAATCAAGTTTAGGATTCCAAAAGAAATTCTGGGAATGCCAAGTTATCGTCAAGGTGATTATCCACAGGAGCCTCCTCCCGGAAACCAAAAAGGGCTGGCAGGGCAAGTCTTCCCAGGGGACTCCTCCCACAGCTGAGAGGATAGGACCCTCACATACAGAGCTGCAGTGGCCTCTGCACACAGGTGGCCTCTGAGGAAGGGGATCACAACCGGCAGATCACCAAACACTTGCTTATCCTGCCACCTCTCTGGTGTTTTGCTACTTTATGTATTTTTTGTGGTGATGGGATGGAACCCAGGGCCCTGTGCACAGGAGGCAGGAGTTCTACCACAGAGCCACATGCCCAGCCCCACTGTCATGTTATTTTTTAAAAATGAAATCTCTCTGCCTCTCATCCTTTTCTTTTCTAAATTTATTTGTTCTCTTAGTTATACATGACAGTAGAATGTATCCTGACATGTCACATATACATGGGGTCTGACTTCTTGTAGTTGTCAGCCTTTTCTTTTGAGCCCTGATTGAGCTAGACCCTGGGACACTAGGCGTGCCCCTGGGAGAGGGACACTAAAGCCTGAGCTGGACACAGGGTTGGGAACAGGCCAGGGTTGTAAAAGGCTTCCCAGAGGACAGGATGCCACAGACTTCACCATCTCTAGGAGCTCACGGCTCCACTGTGCCCACACCACTCTGCCCAGCGAGCCCCCGCCGGAGGGAGGGAGCCGAGCCCCTGCACAGGCTGGTACTTCTTGAACACAAACACTGAGTCCTCTCCCTGGGGCTGACTGAAAAACCCAGCATCAACCATTAGATCGTTTAAGTCACACACGCGCTTTCCATCTCTTCTGAGTGCTGCCGCTGAGTGAGTCCTGGCAGGACACTGCTGCTGGCTTCCCCGAGAACCATCAGTCAGAGGCGTCCCAGCGTCAAGTGGGGGCAGGGATGAGCAGGATGGAGGGAGGACTCCCAGCCTGCAGGGAACTGCAGGAAGGGAGAGCAGCTCAGCGTGGCTGGACCTTGGGGAGGCCAGGAAACTCAGGGCAAGGAGCAAAGCCCAACACCAAGCTGGGCCGTCCTCCCTGTGGGTCCAGAGGGCCCAGAGTTTTTAGCCATGCGGCGCCACATTACATCACAGTTCAGAACTGTCATGAGAAAGGACGGAGGAAGCCAGGAGGAAGAGACTGACCCCGTGAGACCTGGAGTCTGTGGCAGCGCCTGTGACAGGCGGGGGTCTCTTTGGGTGTGGAGCAGTCAAGGTGCAGGCAGCGCAGCGGACAACCCTTCGGCCCTCCAGGAAGAAGAATGCCAGAGGCGGGGCCACAGGGAAGGAAGCAGGGGCTGATGGGGGAGCAGGCCCTGCAGGTCTCCATGGGTGGGAGGTGGGGGCTGGGGGGACGAGAGCAGAGGGCGCCACGCTGGCTGGCCTCTCCCGGGCATCGTGTGCCACCACATCACACTCTCCAAGCTGAGCAGACCCTGAAGGTAGGCAGGTCCAATCAGCTGCAGGAGTGAGCCGGCACCCTCAACTCCACGTGCCAGAGAAGAGCGTCACCACAGCAGACACCATGCCACGCAGGATGCACGAGGGCTGACAGCCGGGCCCTGGAGCCAAGGAGTATCACCTCTAAGACACGCAGCCACATACACAGTCCCAAGGTTTCCCAAAACCCACGAGTCGTGTTGATGTCATTTCCAGTCACCTGCAAGACGTTTGCTAGGACTGCTGCTGGCAGGGACCAGGCTTCCAAGGCCCCCACTGGTGTCCTAGTCAAGGTCCAAGCAGTGAAGCTTTTCCCCCTGTGCTGGGGACAGAGCCCAGGGCCTGGGGCATGCTCAGCAGGCACTCTACCGCTGAGCTCCATCCTTGCCTCTGCGAGGTGCTAAGAAACAGGACAGAAGAGTGGTCCGAAGCACAAGGTCTGTGAATCTAAGCACCTGGAGTTCAGACTCCAACTCTATTGCTTGCTGGCTGTTATGATCTCAGGTAAGTCACCTAACCTCTCTGAGCCTCTGTTGCTTCATCTCTTAGGCCAGAATACCAACACCTACCCCTAAATGTTCTGGACAAATACCAAGACAGTACGTGAAAAGCCAATGGCTCACAGTAAGCTACCCGACCCGATGTTACAGTATTAGAACCTGTTAGGATTATATGGATGAACCCAGCACCAACAGTGGCAAATACTGTGTCCCTGGGCTGCCACCTGGTGAGTCAGGAGGCTGAGCAGGGCGGTCAGCTCAGGGCGAAGCCTCACCAGCACTGTGCAAAGAGCAACCAAGCAGCAGGCCTCAGGCTGGAACCCCAACCCTCCCTTTGCTTTTCTCCCAAAGACCTTCCCAGAGCCAAGGAGGTTGACAGCTGGCTGCTGTGCAGGCCTCAGGGGAGCTGGGCTCCCTTGGGTGAAGGCTCCCGAGGCTGGCTGGCTATTTCTGACCCTGCCACTGAGGAGCAGCAAATATGGTCAAAGAATGAGCACGGGGAGAGGAAACGCGTCCCAGATGGAGCCAGGAGACCTACACCCTGGCACCGGGTGTAACTCCGCATGCCTGCCCCCGGGCCGCACCGCCTTCTCCAGGCCCTTGTTTGGAGGAGGATGTACTCGGCGGGTCAGCACTTCTTCATGGCAATGGCTCACCATGAGCAGTCCCCTGGGGGGGGCTTGGGTTTTTTTTTTTAATATTTATTTTTAAATTTTCGGTGGACACAACATCTTTATTTTATTTGTATGTGGTGCTGAGGATCGAACCCAGCGCCCGCGCATGCCAGGCAAGTGCGCTACCGCTTGAGCCACATCCCCAGCCCTCTTTTTTATTTTTTTAATGTATATTCATTTACAACAATTTTTGTGTCAATTTTATTGAGGTACAATTAACATACAGTAAGATTTGCCAGTTTGATACGTGTGCATGTGGTGCTGGGGATTGAACCTAGGACCTTGTGCATGTGAGGCAACAGCTCTACCAACCGAGCTGTGTCTCCAGCTCCGGGGGCTGGTTTTTGATACAGCTGCTCTGCCTGCCCCCATTCTTAGAGTGGTGGAAGGGGGGGCTGCGCAGACCTGGAAACCCCTGCAGGCAGAGCAGGGAGCAGCTCCGGGAGCCTCTCCAGGGCCTGAGGCCTGCAGACCCCACTTCCTCTAGCTCTCAGGAAAATGGCCATGATTCCCAAGCTTCCTGCCGACGGGAGCAGAACAAGTGCCTGCTGCAGCAGGCAGGGCCACCGCCCTGGCTCAACCCTCCCCAACCCAGCAGCAAAGGAGCCCACACAGCACCCGCGGGAGGTGCTGCCCCCACCTAGACTGTCGCCTTTCCTCTTTCGTCACAGGGTAACTAGGCAGATTGCCCCTCCCCCCAGCTGGCTTCCCTGGGAGGCCCTGGAACTGTGATGATGGCAGAAACAGCAGCACTGGTGGTGGCCATTTACTAGCAATCACCACAAGCCACATACCCAGTGGGTATCTGAGCTTCATCTCACAATAGCCTCTATGAGAGGGCAGCCAGCCTGGCAAAGGTTAGTACATTATTGAAGTCACACGGTCCACCTGGAGAAGCCAGTATCCAAACCTGAGTGCACCCCCTCCAAGGACCAAGCTCTTAACACTGCACTTCACAGTCAGAGACCATGCTGGCTTCGGGGGTCTGCAGCCAGTCAAGATGCCTGCCACGCCCAGGAGCTGCCAGCAGTCTGCTCTGAGGCCTTAACACCCAGCGATTTATGGACCACACAAAAGGCAAGGCCCACAACAGCCTCTGAATGGGTGGAAAACTTGCCAGACAATCCTTGCCTGGATGTAAAGAAAGCCCCAAGGCTTAACCGCTCCCCCCAGGCCCAGGGGCACACATCGGAGACTCCAGCAACTCAGGAAGCTGAGAAGGGGGGCTGCAAGCTCTGGGCAGCCTGAGCAACGCAGAGGCCCTGTCCCAAAATAAAAACACAAAGGGCGGGGGCGGCTCAGTGGTAGAGCACCCCTAGGTTCAATCCCCAGGAAGAAAGAAAGAAATCCCACCTATCCCTCCTCCCTTTCCCCACTTCTTTCCTGCTGTGCTTCAGAGGGAACTGTGAGTCAAACCAAAAATCATAAAAACATGGGTAATGGCAAAGTCAGGATGGCACTGGAGCCACTGGGACTCTTTGGTCGCAGCAGCTCAGATCTGCCTAAGCTCGGGCTCAAGAGAACCCTGCTGGGGGCTGGAGAAGCTATGCCATGTGAGGCCACGCCTGGCCTGAAAGCTGGCGACACAGCCGCTCAGTCACCAGAAGACACAGCCCCACATGGACACAAGACCACACAGCCTGAAAGCACTCCTCCACGAAGAGAAGACCCACCACTGCATCTCAAAAGCAGCACCTGGACCAAGTCTGGGAAAGGCTGCAACAAGACAGGAACCACTCCACAGAACACAAGACCCTTTGCTCCTAAAACTACTGGGACAGGTGAGAAGTGATCTCACACATTTCTTTATTTGTTTATTTTTGTGAGGTACCAGAGATGCAAGGCAAGCACTCTACCACTGAGCCACAACCCTGGCCCTCAAAACACATTTCTAACACACCTTAAAGCAATGGTCCAGATACATCAATAGCCATCAAGCTGACAGGGCTGCACCTCTCATTCTGAGTAAAATTAGACATCAACGCCAGGCATGGTGGCCACGCCTGCAATCCCAGCGACACAGGAGGCTGAGGCAGGAAGATCACGAGTTCAAAGCCAGCCCCAGCAACTCAGTGAGGCCCCTAAACAATTTAGCGAGACCCTGTTTCAAAAAAAGCAGGGGTGGGGGTGTGGCATGGGAATGTGGTGGATAAGCACCCCTGGGTTCAATCTCCAGGACAAATACATATGTAAATAAATTAAAAAGCATCAAAGAAGCAAAACTGGCGGAGAGTGGGCTCCCAGGCACACCAGCAGACCCGCCTGCTCGTGAGGACAACTGAGCCCAGGATTAAAGCCCTGCTTGGGCAATATAGCAAGGCCCACTTCAAGGAAAGGAAGTGAGCTCCAGCCCATCTGACGGCAGGAAGGACACCCATCGTCAGCTTCAGCCCTTGCTCACCTGCCCTTTGCCTCTACCAATGCCCACAGCGCAGCAGAGGGACGGCAGGCAGGGCGGGTCGGATTGCTGGCCAGCTCCTCGGCCAGCGTGGGCATGCAGTCTGGTGTCTGGATCCATCAGTCCCACACCACACCCAGCCTGCAGGGGAGCTGAGCCTCGGGCGGCCTCCACATAGGCCCCAGCTGCCCCCTGCACAGGCACAATGGGCAGCGAGCTGAGCGGGCAGGTCAGGCTTCTGGTGCTGACACAGGCCAGCGGAGCCCAGGAGGGCAGAGCGCCTGAGCCTCCCGCAGGGCTGCAGTAGCCATCTTAATAACAGCTACCTTGCTGGGGCCTCAAGACCCACGGAAACCCAAGGCACGTGAGGATCCCAGGTGCATGAGCCAGGCCAGGCAGGCCGGAGAGGGCACCGAAGGCACCCACCACGGGGCTCCAATGGGCACTCAGGTGGCAGAGGCAGGAGAGCCCTGCTGAGGACAGGTCAGGTGTCCCTAACAAGGATTCTTCTCGGCAGCGCTATAGGAGACTCTAGGCCATTTTGGCTGTGGCTTACCTAGCGCAGGTGGCACCCCTGGTCGACTAGTTATGTGATAATGTTGGCCAGAAGCTGGGGTTGAGCTGGTGACACTACAGGAATGTTAGGTGATGTGTTGAGGCAAAGTAGTGAAAAGAGGTTTGTGGAGATTAGAAGAAATTAAAAAGCACCTATTAAATTGTCTCATAAAATAAAATGTCCCCTCTCCCTCTAGGCTACCAGCGGTGGACACAGTCCTTAGAGAGCAAGATGGAAGTTGGGCCTGGGTAAACACGTGTGTGAAGTCACACCTGCAGCCTGCGGCCCCACAGGGCCCCCGTGAAATGCCTTCGTCATAGGCTCCTGGGAAGCACCCGCTTAGGGGCAGGCCAGCCACACCCCTGTGTCCTCTGAGGCCACTTCACCTCTTGCTCAAAAGACACAGTAATATTCCAGGTGCTCCCTGCCTCTGTCCCCAGCGGGTGGCCTGGGGACAACTTCAGGCTTCTGGATGGCCCAGCCGACGGCTCCATTCTCCAGCTACCCAGGGACAAGAGAAAGGACGGGGGACGATTTCCTCCTCTCGTTTCTTCTGCCTCTGCTCTTCTCCATCACAAAATGCTGCCCCAAAGGTTCTGGGCAGGCTCCCTGCGCTAGGACCGTTCTGCACGGGAGGGGTGCACACACAGCACACGGCGCCAGCAAGGCCAGTCTCCTAACCACCTCCTCCTGGAGGCTTCTGAGCTGGAGCCTCGGGCCGTACCCTGACAACAGTCCTCACTCACCACCAATGGCCCAGGCACTTTGGGCTACCTCAGGTCCTGCCTGGAGAGCCAAAGACAAGGCTGGCCAGGCCTGGAGCTATAGTGAGGGAGGAGCCAAAGGAGGCAGGGACGGGTGTGCTTACCAACCTCCCTAGGGACGCCCAGAGCCTGCTCACAGCTGAGGGGGTCCATATCCAAAGCCACCTTGCTAATTAAAGAAAAGTGCAGAGTCACCTCAGAGAAGCAAGCTGGTAAAATACTAGAGCAGACAAAGTCCTGAAGAACACAGTTCTTATCACATTTGTGCTTTACAGATTTCAAAGTGCCCAAGCACAGGGTAAAGAGGCAGCAGTCACGATCACTTCATTAAATATAGTTTTAACTTTTGGTACTGGGGATTGAACCCAGGGGGCCTGAGCTACATCCCTAGCTCTTTCTATTTCTAATTTTGAGACAGGATCGCATTAAGTTCCTGAGGCTGGCCTGGAACTTGTGATCCTCCTGCCTCAGCCTCCTGAGCAGTGGGAATCACAGGTGTTCACCACCAGCACCTGCCTGGCTTTAAGTATGGTTTTAAACATGGTGCCTCTTACTGTCCACAATGGCAAGGGATGGCAACCTCCTTCTATCACAGTTGAGACAGCGAATGTTTGGCCTTATGGGCCAGATGACCTCTGTCACAACTACTCAGTTCTGCCCTGTAGCACAAAAGCAGCTGTGGCGATGTATACACAAATTGGCATGACAGCACTGGACTGAGACTTCAGGACAGGTGGAATGAGATGGGCCCCTGGGCCAAAGTTTGTCTGGAATATCATTATATCCTGATAAGTTAGAAGACAGAATCTCTGCTTTTTCCTCTCTCAAAAAAAGATTATATTCTTACTTAGCAAAAACTTAGATGAGCCGGGAGCAGTGATGCACGCCTGTAACCCCAGCGGTTCAGGACACTGAGGCAGGAGGGTCATGAGTTTAATGCCAGCTTAACCAACTTAGTGAGACCCTAAGCAACTTAATGAGACCCTGTCTCTAAACAAAATACAAAAAAAGAGCTGGGGATGTGGCTCAGTGGTTAAGCACCCTTGGGTTCAATCTCAGATACTCAAAACAAAACAAAACAAAAAAACCCAACTTAGATGACAAAGTCATAATTTTCCAAAAGCAGTCAGTGGCTTGTTCTGGCAACATCCACCACTGAACTTACTCTGCCACAAGCAGACAAGGGCAGATCTTTTAGCGCTAGGTGTTTTCTAAAGGGCAAGTTACCATGCGTTCACGCTGTGTTACACATGCACAGAGGGAACAGGCAGCCGGCACACGCTCCACGCCTATACTGCAGCGAGCCGAGCGAACCGAGAGCCTTAGCAACAACAAAGACAAACCAGCAGCCTCCATTCCTCTGGGTTGCCCCGACATGGGCTCCTCATGATGGAAAGAGGCTGACCTGGCTCACGATCCTACAGACCCCGGAGCCTGGTACCAGTGCTGCTGGGCTTCTGTGCGAGAACACTCATTCCAGGAGAGAGCATGCTCCTCCTACAGAGCCACCTGCCTCCTGTGAGCCCCACCTCAAGTCCTCCCTCCTCGGCATCACCACACTGGGACCAGGCTTCCGGGTCCATGAACCTTCAGGGGACAAACCGTATCCAAACCATGGCACGATCCAATCAAAATGGACAAAGGACCCAAATTCACATTCTTCCAAAGAAGATGAATGAATAGCCAACAAGCACTTGAGAGGATGCTGAACACAGTGAGTCACTAGGAAACACGACTTCACACTCATTAGGAAGCTGCTACAAACAACAGAACAGGCCAGACCCACCCCTGTAATCCAGGATCCCAAGTTCCAGACCAGCCTAGACAATTTGATGAGACCCTGTCTCAAAAAATAAAAAGGGCTGGGAATGCAGCTCAGTGGGAAAGCACTTGCCTCAGGTCCATGGGGCCCTGGCTTCAATCAATCCCCAGTACCAATAAATAAATAAATAAATAACAACATGTTCTAAAAATTTTAAAACATGAGGGTCTGGGGGTACAGCTCAGTGGTGCTTTGCATGCACATGGCCTTGGGTTCTGTCCCTAGCACCAAAAATAAATGAAAAAATCAAACTTAATTTAAAAAATGTAAAACTCTGAACATGGGGGTACCCACTAGGGACAGGGTGTGGCCCACTGGTGGAGGGTGTGCTGAACATGCATGAGGCCTTGGGTGCAATCTGCAGCACATGTGGAAAAACCAAACCAGAAAATATTAAGTGTAGGTAAGGACGTAGAGAAATCAGAATCTGTGAACAATGCTGCTGGGAAAACACAATGATTTGGCCACCGTGGGACACAGTGTAGCAGTCCTCAAAACACTGAATGCAGGATTATCACACAACTCAGCAGTTCTACTGTGGGGTGCACACCCAAGAGAAGGCAAAGCAGGGACTTACACAGGCATCTGTACACCCAAGTTCAGAGCAGCCTCATTCACAATGACCACAAGGTAGAAGCTGCCAGGTGACACTGACACATGGAGGAAACGACTATGCGCGGTATAACGTGACAGAGCATCTTCCAGCCTTAAAAAGAGAACCTGCAGGGCGTGGTGGCACATATCTGTGATCCCAGGAACTCAGAAGGCTGAGGCAGGAGGATCGCAAGTTCAAGGACACCTGGGCAACTCAGCAAGACCCTGTCTCAATAAAAAGGGCTGGGGATGCAGCCCAGGGACAGAGCGCCTGCGGGTTCAGTACCCAGCACCATACACACACAAGAAGTAGACACTGGTGTCCTTGATCTGTGGTCCCTAGACCCTAACACAGCCAGACCCATGGAGAGTGAAGCAGAACAGTGACCAGGGCTGCAGAGGAGGCAGTGGGCTCTGCCTGCAGGGCTCAGTGGGGAAGGGAACTTCTGAGATGGGTCATGGTGGTGGCTGCACAATAAGGTAAATGCACTCAATGCCACAGAACTGGACACTTGAAATAGTTCAAGTGTATGTCACACTTATTTTACCAGGATAAAAAAAAAGGAACAGAAAAGAAACACATACACACACACACACACACACACACACACACACACACACGAGAACACAAGGCTCTGAGGTGGATTTCAGGGAAGTGTAGAGAAGGCAGAGGAGGGGACCAGGGCTCCCAGCCAGACTGGAAAGAGCCAACATCAGGGGATTTCAACTCATGCCACAGGGGTTATGAATTAACCCTGGGGTCGAGGGCTCGAGGACACAGGGAGGTCTTGCCCCAAGTCTGCAAACAGATTACTCAAAAAGGGAAAAGAATACTGTCTAAGGAAAGCAAGAATTAAACCCATAAACATGAGTCGCCTCCATACACAATCACCATTTCTCTCACCAGCAGGCTCTGTGGTTTGGGGGCCTCCCCCTCCCCCGGAACACTTCAACACTGAGCTACACCTCCAGCCCAGCTGCCTCAGCCTCGGGGACATCAAACCTGGGGACCACAGGTGGGCCTGCCCCACCAGCTCCAGCACATTGTCCATTAGGTTTGTTTACATGAATATACCAAATAAAACCCAGTTCTGCTGGGCACAGTGGTGCATGCCTGTAATCCCAGAGGCAGGAAGATGACAAGTTCAAAGCCAGCCTCAGCAAAAAGTGAGGCACTAAGCAACTCAGTGAGACCCCATCTCTAAATAAAATACAAAAAAGGGCTGGGGAAGTGGTTCAGTGGTTAAGTGCCCCTGAGTTCAATCCCCAGCAACACCCCCACAACCCTGCCAAAAAAACTAAAAACAAACAAACAAACAAACAACAACAAAAACAGTTCTTTGGCATGAGGTGCCCTGAGGTAAAGGACAACTCAAATAACCAAAAGCATTCAGCAGAGGGAGTTGGAAATAAACTCAACAGGTAAATGAGGAAAAGACCCAGCCGGGCTTCTGCTGGCCGTGACCAACAAGGACTTGAGAAGCCTCATCTCTAACGCCACTTCTCTACGGCGTTTGGTCTCGGGAACCCCTTACTTTTAAACATGAATGAGGACCCCAAAGAGTTTTTATGTGGGTCATATCTATCGATATTTACCACATTGGAAAGTAAAGCAAACATTTCAAAAATACTTCAGGCTGGGGTGCAGTTCAGTGGCAGAGGACTTGCCTACCACGGTGAGGCCTGGGCGCCTCCCTTGAATTCCCCCAAGAGTCCCCTGTTTCTTGATATTGCATGTTAACATAATTAACACTTTCTTGTTTAAATAAAACAAAATCTTTTCCAGGAAAAAAAAATTAAAGAAAAGAATTGTTTTCCGTATCTGTAAACCTCTGCAGTATCTGGCTTAATAAATGTAACTGGACGCCCATTGTTGCTCTGCATTTAACCTGCTGTGCGAGCCTGCTGTGGTTGAAGTGGAAGAAAGAAACACAGCGTACATGGGAGGAGGTGAGCGGGTTTTGTATGTTTGTTGGAGACAGGTCTCAGGATGCTGCCGGGCTGGTCCAGCTGTGGGCTCAAGCGGTCCTCTGATCCTCCTGTTCCAGCCTTCCCGGTAGCAGGACTATAATCACGTGCAGGCAAGCGGAAGATCCATACTGCCTGACTCTACGTGAAAACTCAAGGCCAGCTTAGCAAGACCCTGTCTCAAAACAAAAACCAAAACACACAGCAGAGTTCATGGGGTGGGGAAGCTGCACTGAACCCAGGAGACCTCCCCATGGTCCCCCAACTGCGCCTGCTCACCTGCCCCTGACTACAAAACTTTATGTGCCAGGTGGGTGGAAAACACTCTCAGGAGTCAGCAGGACTCTTGAATACAGAAAGGTCCATATAAAATAGTTTCAAAGATCACATTGTTAACATGCCCATAGAACCGCGACTGTGAAGCCGAGCGGCAGGTGAGAGTTCTCCTACATACGACTTTTTAGTCGGAAGCACAGATCATATCATTGGCGATACATAGTGCTAGTTGTTCAACCTGGGAGTGACATGGTCACTTCATTCCTTGTTAAGAAACTGTCTGCCGAGAGCCTATAAGTCTGAGTAGCCAGAGCAGCCAGTCATTCCTTCAGATACAAACAGCCAAGAGAAAAGCGGCCATGGGTGGGCACCCATAGCAGCCCCAGGCCACATGGCACAGCCCCTGTGCACATCCTGCTCTGCCCACAGAACATCAATATTGATATCAAGGTTGAGATATGACATTTACAATCTGTGCAGAAGCATCACAGCATCCCCCCCCGCCCCCCAGTACTGGGATTGAACCCAGGGGGCTTTACCCCTAGGCTGCATCCCAGCCCCTCTTGTTGTTTTGAGACAGGGTCTGCTGGGGCTGACTTTGAGCCTGTGATCCTCTGCGAGCCTCTGCCCCGGAGGAACCAGAGGAACCGTAACTGTGTGTCACTGTGCCTGGCTCATTAAGGCCATTCTTAAGTGGCTTGAGAGCTTTTTGTCCCTGCGAATAGGTGGCAGTGAAGAACACAGGCTGCTAGTGCAGCTTGGTGCCACAGCCCAGCATTGCTTTAGTACCAGCAGTGCAAACGCCAACAGTCAAAACGCTAAGGAGGGATCCTTGTGGGAACAGTGGGGTCCTGAGGATCCCCGGGGAGCTGCTGTCCTCACAGGTTCCTCTTATGGCCAAGGCTCCTTGCAGAACCCACAGCAGCTCAGATCCAGACCCTGCCTCCAGAATGCCACAGCTGGCCAATCACCGCCGTGTAAAGGCTTCTGAAGCCACATAAAAGGTAAGTCTGGCTTGCCCGCAGAAACGCAAGGCCAAAAGAAGGATGACCAGAGTAGAGGCTGCCATCTTATTTATGTTGTCCGAGCCCAGGCCGACCCTAAGAGGAAGCCACCCGGGGAGAGGAGCCTGCAAGCTCAAGAAGAGACAGTGGATGGATCCTGGCAGGAGCACAGGGGACCAGGTGGGCGTGACCGAGCAGGACTCCCTAAGCTCAGAGGCCCCTGCAGCACAGGGAATCTCAATGACAGAGGACCCAGGAAGCAGCATGTGGTAGAAGGGACAAAGGGCTGAGGACAGCGGCAGCTTCCTCCTTCATGTCTTCCTTTACACTCCCTCAGATGCTGTTAAAAGGAATCCAGAGACAAAGAAGTGAACAAAACCCAAGGCTCTCTGGAAGCTGTGTTCAGCCCAAATGCCAAACAACTACAAGCCGCACTCTGCCTGGCCTGGACTGCACTTCGGCTACTAAGGAGAACCTAAAGTCCGAGTCCCAGTAAGGCCATGAAATGACCAGTGGAATGACAGCCAAGGAAGAGGCACCAAAAGGTCAGGTCCCTGTGGCTGCCCTGCTTCCAGCTCCGACAATGTCACCGCCTGAGGCCCCACAGGCCTGTCCTCCAGGACCGGCAGATCTCAGGACAGGTGAGGGGCACACAAGGTGGATCACATAAGGAACAGCAGCTGGCCATGTGCTTGTCCTGCCTTCCCATGCGGCCCTTCAGGGCGTGACCACACTGCAGTCACCACTGAGAGGGGCTAGCTAGCAGAGCGCTGTTCCTCAGTCCTCTCCACAGGGGAGACTTCACTAAGGGAATGTGGCTGCCTAGCCTCTGGGAGTTTCACTAGATGACCATTTTTCAAAGGATGGAGTGGACTGGCTCAAAAGCATCCACCAAGAAGACAACTGGGCCGGATGCGGTGGCGCACGCTTGTAATTCCAGCAGCTCCAGAGGCTGAGGCAGGAGGATCACAAGTTCATAGCCAGCCTCAGCAACAGGGAAGCGCTAAGCAACTCAGTGAGACCCTATCTCTAAATAAAATACAAAACAGGACTGAGGATGTAGCTCAGTGGTCGAGTGCCTCTGAGTCCAGTCCCCGGTACCCTCCCCCCACTTTATTTGGGGGAAATAAAGAAGATAGTCTGGCCAGGTGCAGTGGTGCACGCCTGTAATCCCAGTGACTCTGGAGGCTGAGGCAGGAGGATCTCAAGTTTGAGACTAGTGAGGCCCTAAGCAACTTAGTGAGACCCTGTCTAAAAATAAAAAGGGCTGGGGATGTGGCTCAGAAGTTGAAACACCCCAGGGTTCAATCTCTGACACATAAGAAAACAAAAACAAACAAAAAAAACTACCCGCTGACAATCCAACCTTCTCATTTTTTTGTGCCAGGGAGGGAAGCCAGACCCACACACTAGGCAAATGTTCACCCACTGAGCAACACTCACAGTCCACAGACACCCCACTCTACTCTACTCGGTCCCTCCGTCAAAAGTTTGTGGTGGTCCCTGCTGAGGAGGACTGGGTGTTCTGGACAGAATGGGCCTGTGGGTGCCAGCGCCTGCTTTTACCCTGCTCTTTGCTGAAGAGGCCCATGCTGCCACCTGGTGGAAAAGTGAGAAATTGCCTTGTGTGCTCCCAGCAGCACAAAAGCAGGGTTTACCACAGAGGCTGGGGGACAACACTGACCCACCCTGGGCCTCAGTGGCTGTGCAGTCTACCCCAGGCTGAGCCTTTCACCAAGTGCTCAGCTGAGGGCCAACCTCAGGTGAAGTCAGGGGTCGCAGAGACTGCCAGGCAGCAAGTCACCCCTAGACCCTCAAAAGCAAGGTGGAGAAGGCACTGAGGCAGCAGATCTCAGAACAACAGAGAAAGGAGAAGGGCATTGGTGAGGAAGGACCCGAGGAATGCCCCAAGGGCACAGGATGAAGCCCAGGAGGAAAAGAGCCAAAACCTACCACTGAGAAAGAGAAACAGTGCCCTTAGGACGGCCAAGTGTTTCTGGCCCGGTGGTGGGGAAAACTAATTCAGAAACACCAAAGTATACAAGGATAGAAGAAAGGTTCTTTTTTTTGGGCACAGGGAATTGAACCCAGGGGTGCTCCACTCCTAAGCCACATCCCCATCCCTTTCCATTTTTTTATTTTGAGACAGGGTCTTGTTAAGTTGCTGAGGCTGGCCTCCAACTTGAGAACCTCCTGTCTCAGTCTTCCATGTGTGGTATGATGTCTGCTCGTTAAAATATTTTGTGTTAATATATTACAGTAAGGGGGAGGACCCTATTGATTACATGACAAAACAAAGGTTTTTTTTTGTTTTGTTTTGTTTTTAATACAGCATGCGTAGATGGGAGAAAAAAAGGACAAAATATCCCCAAACAATTACTATTGCCAAAAGGTGGGTTTTCATGCTTGTGGCAAGGTGCTCTATTAAGCTTCTAATCTCCACTTTATTTTTTGCGCTTCCTTTACTCCACTGCATGAACGCAGAGAGAGGGCTCTCTAACGCAGCTCCAGGGAAGGTGACCAGCAAGGCTACTGCACACAATGTCCCAGCTCCAAGCTGTTGAAAAGAACCTGTCACAGCAGGGAGCAGTGGCACATGCCTATAATACCAGCGCCTCAGGAGGCTGAGGAAGGAGGATTGTGAATTCAAAGCCAGCCTCAGCAAAAGCGAGGTGCTAAGCAACTCAGTGAGACCCTGTCTCTAAATAAAATACAAAATGGGACTGGGGATGTGGCTCAGAGGCTGAGTAACCCTGAGTTCAATCGGGCGGCTAAGGTAGGAGGATTGCCTCAGCTTCCCCAGTACCTTATAAAAAAAGTATCTGTCACAGAGAGCATTCCAGTGCAGGAAAAGGGAACCCAGTGCTTTGGAAGAAGAGAGGACTAGAAAGAAGACAAACGCTGGCTGAGGTTGGGGGAGTCGGGAGCAGGCCTCGGAGCAACCATGGGTCCGAGCCTGGCATGATCCTGGGTATGAGGCTGCCCAGAAACAAAAGCACCAAGGCCCGAGCAGAGGGAATCTCTACAGTCACTCTTCTGGTCACAAACCGGGAGAGCCTCCTTAATACCATGCCCTAAATAAGAACCCAGAGAACCCAGAGTGGTGGGAAATCACTAAATCAGCTTTCGTGCAATTTGTTTTTTTTCGTACTGGGGTTGAAGCCAGGGGTGCCTTACCACTGAATCAGATCCTCAGCCTTTTTATTTTTTATTGTGAGACAAGGTCTCACTACATTGCTGAGGCTGGCCTGGAACTTGCAATCCTCCTGCCTCAGCCTCCTGAGTTACTGGGATTACAGGCGTGGCCACCACACTAGTTCAGGTTTAACTCCATTTAAAAGAAAGAATGTGATAATAATTGTACTCTAAAGCCTGTGAAATGAGACTCGTGGCCATTATGTTTTCTCAAATGAATCCACATTACTTTTTTTTGTTTATCTCTAGTGTTTTTTTTTATTTATTTTTATGTGGTGCTGAGGTTCGAACTCAGTGCTTCACTCATGCAAGGTAGGTACTCTACCACTGAGCCACAGCCGCAGTCCCCACATTACTTTTGTAATCAGAATAAAAGGTTGGCAACAATATTTTATTTTTAAACAAAAACTTGTTTCTTTTTACTACTGATAATGAATATTCTGCCTTGAAGCACACTACTACCGGCACTGGTAAGACTTTGCACATCCCCTGAGGGCTACTGCAACCTTTGAGATCCGAGGGCCTACTGTGCCACTGGATCCTGGTCCTGGGCACTAGTTAAGCCAGCCCAGAAACACTGAAACACATATTTTCTTTATGGCTCCTTTTCTGATACAAGAGGCATGATTGGAAAATCAAAGAGATGCAGATGGGTTATAATGGGATAACCATTTAAAATATCAGCTAGTTTTAAAGGTTCTTTTTGGACTCAGAGTTTTATTTAAAATTAATACCAACACAACCATTTTGAAAATATGTTAGGTCAGCAGAAAAGACCACTCTAAACACAGCCAATTCCACTCCACAGCACTCCTATTCTCACAGGCAACATTAGCTGGCCCTTCCAGGACACAAATGGTTCTAAGTCAGAGAGAGAGAGAGAGAGAGAGAGAGAGAGAGAGAGAGAGATTGAGATTCTTGGTACTGAATACTTAGTCCATAGGTGCTCTATTACTGAGCTACATCCCTAGACCTTTCTATTTTTTTAAGACAGGGTCTCACTAAGTTGCCTCCAATTTGTGATCCTCTTGCCTCAGCCTCCCGAGTCACCAGGATTTCAGGTGTTTGAGACCACTGATTTTTTTTGTTTTGGGGGGGTGGTACCAGGGATTGAACTCAGGGTCCCACTGAGTTGCTTAACTCCCACTTCCCCCGTTGCTGAAGCTGGCTTTGAACTCACAATCCTCCTGCCTTAGCCTCCCGAGCCACTGGGATTACAGGCTTGCACCACCATGCCTAGCACTGATTCAGTTTGAGAGGGTAAAAATCACAGTCACAAGTAGAAACGAAATCCCAATATGCAGCAACCTCCCCCAAGCCTCTGTATACAACTGGTCTCTGTGACACTCAACACATGCTTCTCCACCATGCATCCACTGAATGCTCCTGCAAACCTGGTCCCCAGGTCCCCTACCCACCCCAAAGAGTGCCCGGTGTGGGGTTCAGAGGGAAGTGGGCAATGTGCAGGAGCACGAGGGGACTTGCCTTTTCCATCTGTGGCTGAGGCTTCTTGTAAATGTCTGATTGACCTAAAAATAAACATTTGGAGAAAAAAGGTTAGCTGGCAAATTTGCATTCTTCTTTATTTCCTGCTCAAGCTGCTTGGGGCCTTGAATTTCCCTATTACAGACTGAAAGTGTGGACTAGTGACTTCAGAGCACTCTTCCTATGCTAACCCGCACCTCCCCAGTTATGGCGCTCAGGCCTGCGAGGCAGGATGCCCTCTGCTGGTGGAGACAGGGGCAGTGAGTCTGGCAGGGCCTCAGTGAAGAGAACTCTCCTGGTCTCTACCTACCTCAGTCCCACAGTCACCCCAACCTGACTATGATAACAACAGAGCCTCGCTAAGGTCTCCTGCCACCGTGAGAGAACTGACCCTAGAAAGCTGCTGGCCACCATCTACGTCTGGGTCCAGGGGCTGTGAACATATGGTTTATGCAAACTCATTAAGTGGAGATTTATTAATCTGTGGAAAACTGCTGCCCCAGGGAGTCTTTTTTTGCTGTGCTATGCCAGTAACTAATGACTGCCACCGCCACTCAGGCAGGGGACATGTCACTAAAGAAGCTGCAATCGGAGTCCCACGCACAGCGCTGCCACTAGAGCACGGCTGCGCGCAGCAGGCGGTGGGGTGGGTAAGGGAAGAGGGCAGGGTCTGGCAGACCCAGGCTCCCTCGGGCACTGCCACTTCCTCTTGTGGTGAGTAAGCCACTTTTCCTAAAGCCTCAAGAGCTTGCCTCTGTGAGGTCTGAGCGGGCTGCCGCGGAGACTAACCAGCGTAAGGCTGGAACCGGCCCAGTGCCGGCTGAATTGAGTACTCTAAAGAATTATTCATGTTATTTCTTAAATTACTTTTCTAGACCTTATTTTTTTCATTCACAGTATTTTTAGGGATATTTAGCTGAAGTGGTCTTGCCATTTGGATCTGTTCATTAGTACTGTAATTGACCAGTGGCAGGTAGATCTCTGCTGGTCTGGGTCCCTGGCATTACTGCCTGGCAATGGCATGTACAGAGCAGGATCTTGCCTGAGTGCAGTTACGGCCCGCCTCCTCCCCTGGGCAGCATGCGGAGGAGGGGGATGCAGGAGCTCTGGTCCCCTGCTCTGCTGGCAGCTGTCTGCTGAGCTTGGATGTGCACACAGGCTGTGTGGCTATCCCAGCTGGAATGAGGACCAGCTTCACTGTGCTCCAAGCAATCTACAAACCCCAAGATCCCAGAAAATAACTAGTGTTCTGCAGAGGACACTTCAGTAAGAAGCATTTTGCTTTCCTTAACCTGGATTTCAGAAGAATTTACTGCACTCAAATAACCACGGAGCTAGATCACGAGGGGCGGGGCGAGGTGTTTTGTTCCGCCCTCTTCCCTCCTCCACTGGACCCTTACTAGACCAAGAATCTCCATCACTTTGAATGTGATTTAACACGGATAGTCTTTCCCTTCACGCACTTCTTTATGCGTACTCAAAATGCAATACATGCACCTGCAGCCTGTCACCTGCAGGAGTGCAGCACACGGTTCTCAAGTTGTCAGAACTGTGCATGTGCTGACAGCCCACTAACTAGCGTTCATGAACTTCCTCATTCTCCACCGACCTGGCAGGAAAGGGTTATTTATGGGAATTCAACTCCCTGTCCGCTGAAGTCAGCCTGCTGTTTCCCGTTGCCACCAAGTTCTCCTTCCCAGACTCCAGTCTAGAACTGTGCTCTGCCCCAGCCCACGCTGCCAGGCCAGCTCCATCAGAAGTACCTGGGCTACTTGATAAAGACTCGGGGCTGGGGCTGGGGCTGGGCTCGGTGGTAGAGCTCTTGACTAGCAAATGTGTCGTGCTGGGTTCAATCCTCAGCACCACGTAAAACAATACATAAGTAAAAAGTATCATACCCATCTACAACTAAAAAGAAAAGAAAAAGACACAGGTCCTGCCTGGACACTCTGTGGGCAGTCTAGCCCACAAAGCTGTACTAAAAAGCCCAGAGGCCCTGGGTGGTTCCGACCAATTTAAGATCAGCCAGTTCAGCTACTGGGTTGACAACCGGCCCCGGGTGCGGGTAGCTCCTCCTGGGGTCACTCACCACACCACTGGGAAGAGGATGGCGCCACAGCATAGCAGGTCCACCAGGAACAGAGAGTCCTTCCACAAGCCATACTCGGTCGTGCCCTCCTCTGTGGACTCTATGATGATGTAGGCCACGTTTGCCAGGACCTACGGGACACAAGAAGCCACTGAGGCCCCAGAGCAGGGCTGGTGGGGAACGCAGAGCCTCCACCTGCGGCTGCTGCACTACTTCCTAAGCTCTTCCAGAACTCTGCCACTCTGCAGGTAAGAAGCGCAGGTCCTATGCCCTCCCTTGGACCAGGTCAGGCTGGTGATGGTTCTGACCAATGGAGTGAAGCGGATGGGACTCATGTGACTGCCAGGGCAGACACAGCTCCCACTGGCTCTCCCTCCAGACCTTTACAGCCCGAGCCTGCTGGGAAGAAGTCTGCGGAAACGGCCATGCTAGACCATGCAGACAGGAGACCCCGAGGGGCCCTGCTGTTTCTACCCCCTCAAGTCTTCCCAGCTCAGGAAGAAGATGGAAAGACTTCTAGACACCCCCAGTCCCAGTCACTGACCACAACCACGAGACTCTGAGGCAGACCTACCAGTTAAGCCTCTCCTAAATTCCTGACCCACAGAAATTGAGACAGAATGACTGTTACTGTGGCTTAAAGGCACTTTATTTTGGGATGACTTGTTATGTAGCAATGTATAATTAGGACACTTTACTTTGCTTTTTGGGTACCCAGGCCTCATCGGTCACTCAGGTGCTGAATGGATGGCACTTAATGCCCCATTTAATCAGAAAACCTACACTCCCCAGTGACAATAACTCTTCTAAGTACCTGATAATAGGTTTGTTTGATCAGAGACCACAGAGGTAAGAATAGCAGATTTCAGCCCAGCAACCGAGTAGCCACACTGGTCCTGAACGACTCAAGTTCAGGCCTTCGCCCACATGCATGTCTGGCCTCTATTTGCAAAGTCACGCCTTTGCCGTGGGTCTGGTCTATAACTAGGCTCTTGGTGTGCTACGAGTCTTTCAGCTTTTCAGTCTTCCAGCTCCAATACGACTGACCATTAAGGAAACTGACATCTCAGGACACGTTCTTTCACAGACACCAGTAGGTACAGATGCAGAGATGACATTACAACTACACGTCCCATGAGAAGTCCAAACACCTGCCTGGCTTGCTGTGAAGATGGCTAGTTCTCCAGAGGATCATAAGGAACACAGAAGCTGCGGTGCTGTGATCTGGGAGGCCTCGAAGTGTGGCTCCTTTCTAGGTATAGGACTTATGAATGAAGCTGGCACAGAAGCCAAACTTCATTTAGTACAAACGCAAAGCTGAATTTGAAACCTCAGTTTCCCCACTGGCCCTGGCTCCTGCGTTCTTACCTACTTGTTTCTCCTGAAGTCTTTTACAGTGACCGTACAATGACAATGGGAACACAAGAGCTTCTCTTCTGATGGTGACTCCACTGTCCTTAACTCCCAGGGTTTACAGGAGACAGGATGCTCCTGAGAGGTGTCTGTGCTGAACAATGTGTCAACAATGTTCTCAAAACACAATTTTGTGCTATGCACCACTTAATCCTTACTCAGAAACTTTCAGCTGGGGCTGGGGTGTGGCTCAGTGGGGAAGCACTTGCCAAGCAAGTGCAAGGCCCTGGATTCAGCCCCAGCAGAAGGAAAAGAAAAGCAATCAAGCTGTCCACCAGTAGCTGTGGCTGAAAGGAAGCAGTTTTAACTTTTTAGGCTTATGTTCAAGGTCCTCTCCGACCAATCCCATGTCTAAGCACTCCAAACTTCCTCATATTTAATTTTTCAATGCCTACATTTCCTCAAAGAGATGTTCCATGTAACCTTGTGTGGTTCTCTTCCAAGGGAACAGGGGAAGCAGGAAAGTCCATGCCCTGTCACACCCCAGTTCAGGCGGGAGTGGGGGGGTCAACCTTGGGGGCGGTTTGAGTCTGTCTGAGGGCAAGGGATCCAGGCAGCCATCTAGCAAAGTGGGAGGAGGGCCTAGGCCTGTCATCTATAAGCTCTGAGAGTAGTAAGCTGTAGAACTTGATCTGGCCACAGAATGGCCATGTAACTTGACCACCAAGAGACCTGCATGTTCGCTGGTACCCTAGGTTCACCACACAGCGGCATCACGTGTCTGTGGCCACTACCTTGCCTCGGCACACTGCTTTCCTGCAACGGCTAGGCAAGTCCTCCCTGATAGAAAGCCCTTCTAGGGCACACCACTGTGAGTGACTGCTCCTGGACACCAGTGACTGATCTGTACTGTTCCCTGGGCGCTGATCTATGTTCATGGCTGAATGAGGGTAGCGGCACAGCAAATTCCGCCAAGCAGCCAGTTACCAGAGTGGATGGGCTGGTGCCCAGGGAGCCGCCCGCCTTCTCCACCTGCCACATTTGCACTGGTGCTCCAAATCACGAACCCAGGCAGAGAGCACCATCATCAAACTCTCTGTTACAGCACCCACGACTGCTCCTGTCCGTTACCTACCTCCAATATGACCGCTAAGTGCAGACAAGACAAGGTCCCTCACCCTGGAAGCAGCCCGTTCCCCAGCCCCGTCTCCAAATATAGAAAAGGTTTAATAAAGTCTGTCCCTGGTGTCCATGTAACTCAATGGGTATCATTCACATTCTGAAATACCTGGTTGGTAAAAATCACTGTGTATCTGGGCTTCCTCACTAAGAAGACAATTTTATTAGTGGCAATCAGGGGCAGAAGGGAAGGCAGTGTCCCCCCTGCACTTTTCTGCAGCTCTCTACCAAAGGCTAGGCATCCCTGCTGGTCTACAGAGTGTCTGGCTTCTCCCAGTGCGAGGATGAGAAGTCCAGATGGTTCAGGGTCAGGATGGGATGCCCATCTTCAATCCCCAAAGGCCCAACCTGGGGTCTCTGGGTGAGCAGGGTCTGTAGCTGAATCCTGCCAAGGGCCAAGAGAAGAAATGACGAGCAGGCCTGGGGTTCCTCTACCTGGAGTGGGATGACAATCATGAAAATCTTCTTGTCTTTATCGGAGAGGATGTGCTTAATGAAAGCCCAGCCGGTGCCGATGAGCGCAATGGTGATGAACAGGAGCGCGCCCTTCAACCTGGAAGAGAAAGCAGGTGGAGGACGCAGAAGGTCTCTTCAGATTCTAACCCAGCAGTGAGACTGGCAGCTCATTCCACAGCTGCACACGCTTCTTGTAAGACCAAGAGCCCAATTGTGAAGAGCTCTGTGTGTGAGCAGCGCTCCTCTCAGGTGGAGAGAGCTGAGGCTGCAGGAGAAGGGAATAGAGCAAGCCCAGTCCCTGGTCTGCACGGTGACCTCCGAGGCACCAGCTGCAGAGGGGGCCAGGCAGGCTGCCACGGGGCACGGCTGGTCAGTTTGGACAGCCGCCACCTATCACGGCTCTCCCAATTTCTCCTCCTTCTGTTTTTATTTTGTGGTCTGAGGACTATCCAGGGCTTCACACCACTAGGCAAGTGCTCTACCACTGAGCCACATCAGCCCCACAACTTCCCGCACACCACTTTTCAGTGGGTCGCATACTTACAGATGAGTTATGTAGTATACAACAGCCCAGCCCTCAATCGGGAATCCCTGGGAGGAGATGTAGTGGTAGTCGATCTGAAACCAACAAGCACATCTTAGAAAGGCTGAGCCGCCTCGGGCCTGAGTGCACGGCGAACAATAACCACAGCCCACTGACCAAGCCCTCCCTGTCCACTCACCACAAGCACGTACATGTTAACAAACACCAGGGAGCTTTAGAAATGTGACACTAGGCTTCAATGACACTAACATCCTGCCCAGGACCCTTGGGAGGCAAAAAATTCACACTAGCAAATGGCTGCCTATTCCCTTCTTAACAGCCTCCAAGGTCCCAATGCCAGCTGAGAACTTTCTCTTTCACGCCCTGCTGCTTACATAAGGAAATAGGTCAGCCAATGAGTAAAAAAATTAATGTAGGGCTAGGGTTGTGGCTCAGTGGTAGAGCTCTTGCCTAACGTGGGAGGCACTGGGTTGGATCCTCAGCACCACACAAAAATAAATAAAAATGAAATAAAGGTCTATCAACAACTAATAAAATTATTTTAAAAAATTAATGTCATTCAATCAACTGGCTTCAACTATCCTTTTAAAAAAAAATCCCAAATTTAGAGAGAGCTGAGGCCCCAAACACATCTTAACTAAAATGACAGCGTGCCCAAAGTGCCTCGTATACAAGTCACAAAGTCGAGAGCAGCTTTGTCCAACATGGACAATGTCATTCATTATCTCTGTGGCTCCAGAGAGAATTTTAAAATTTAGATCCAAATGAGAAATTACCTAAATAACTATTATTTCTTGACAATGTCACTGGACATGTCTGCTCTTCCCCGTGAGGATACTCTCAAACAGGCGAATGGGCCAGGTGGGGTCTGAGCACACAGGCCACACACTACAGGGACCGAGATCTCCCCTCACAGGCAAAGTCATTTCAATCTGCACCTGTTCTCCATACTCACAGCTGAGGCCTGGTTCTTATTCCTCAATCTTAAAAGCATCAAGGGTCCCGCCAGCAAGTCTGCTAACAGTGAACTTCAAATGCAGAAAGCCCACGAGGGAGACTGGGAAAAACAGAGGAAGTGGAGGCACCCGCACCTCAAGAAACGCCCAAAGAGGTACTAAAGCAGGACATCTAGGAGACCGCTGGTGGTGGCAGTATCAGGAGCTGACCCGACCTGGCCTAGCCGTGGAGGCTGGAATCATCTCCCCAGCCAGTTCCCCGAGCAAAAGGCAGCTTGAGGGAAAACATATTCTTTCCTCTTCTTTCCCGCCATCTAGCTATCCCTTTCCTCTGACTCATCCTTCCTGCTCACACAGGCATGTACACCGTTTCCTAAATGATCCCAGCTGCTTGTACATACTGCGTGGAACACCAAGGAAAGCGACTTGGTGAAAGGAAGGGCCGCCATCAACCAGTGAATTTTAAATACATCATTCCTGTAAAAATAAAAGAAAAGAATTAAAAGAAGATCCCATTCTCCCCAAGGACAGCCGAAGCATCAGAGACATTTATAAGCAAATAATCTGGGTGGCGGGCATACACCCGTTTTTGAGCTAGACATGATGGCACACGTACCAACTACCTGGGAGGCTAAGGCAGGAGGTTTGCAAGTCCAAGGTCAGCCTAGGCAACCCAATGAGACCCTGTCTCAAAATGGGAAAAAAAAAAAAAAAAAGACTAGGGAGCTCAATGGTAGAGTGCTCCTGGTTTCAATCACCAGTTGGTTCAAAAACAAGAAGTTTCTGCCAGAGAAAAAGTCTCAGATAGAGTCCTACAGTCACCTCTAACATACATTAACGCAGTGAGTAGAACTGGGAGGTAAGCAGCAAAGTCAGATTGGTGGGTTCCCAGACCTGCCAAGATGGAAATCTAGCCCAGCCTGCCAGTGTTCCCTGGAAACCACCCTGGGAAGGCCACACAAGTGAGAATGAGGTGGACGGATCTTCAAAAACAGCATGAAACCCTGGGGAATCAGAAAGATCAGGTGCAGCTGTAGGTGAAGGCTGCGGCCCAGCACACAAGAAGGCTGGGACAGGGGAGGGGACAGGGGAGGGGGGGACAGGACAGGCCCACACCCCTGTCTCTACCCTCAGGCCTGTGGGTAAATGACCAGATATTAAATTCCTCCTCCCATTCCCACCTCCCTCCAGGAGTTAACCTAATAGGACACACAAGACCATAATGGAGAAAGACCGAAAACTCTGTTAATAGAAAGAGTGACTTGGGCCAGGCATGGTGGCCATGCCTATAATCAAAGCAACTGAGGATGCGGAGGCAGGAGGATAGCATGTTCCAGGCCAGCCTGGGCAACTTAGGGAGACCCTCAGCAACTCAATAAGATACTGTCTCAAAATAAATAATAATAAAAAGGGCTAGGGATGCAGCTTGGTGTTAAAATGTCCCTGGGTTCAATCCCCAGAACCAAAAAACTAAAAATGAAAAAATAAGAAAAACTTAAGGAAGAGCCACAGGAGAAATGCACACTCAGAGACTGAGACATTCTGCAAAGGAACAGCATTAGAAAGTGTGGAATAGGCAGAGTTTACCTGTTATTCAGACAAATGGACCGATGGGACAGACCAGAGAGCCCAAGTGAAGACACGTGTGTGTGTGGAAGCTTGCCACAGGGTAAATGACACTGCATTGGTGAAAAAAGACAGACTATTGCAGGGGAACCATGGGAAACATGAGCTCGAACCTACAGGTGGGAAAAAATAAACCTGGTCTCCACTCCACATTTACACCAAAGGATTCCTGACGCATTTCAATTCTAAACCTAAAATTTCAGGATCTTGAAGTAGAAAGGAACTTCTTAAGATCCAACAGGCACTGCCCAAAAGACTAATGGCAGTAGCTTTGACTCCATTAAAACCAAAGATTTCCCAGGCGCAGGAGCGCACTCCTACGATTCTGCCACTTGGGAGGCTGAGACAAGAAGATCACAAGTTAAGACCAGCCTTACCAATTTAGTGAGCCCCTCAACAACTTGGTGAGACCCTGTCTCAAAATTTAAGAAGGGCTGGGGATGTAGCTTAGTGGTAAAAGTGCCCCAGTATCAAATCCCTAGTATATAAAAAACAAACAAAAACCCAAAAGACTTTCATTCAACAACAAATACCATAGACAAATTGAACTATTGGGAGAAAAAAATTATAATGTATAAGACAGACAAGGGATTAATGTCCAGAACATGCAAGAGACTCGTGCAAAGCAACCAGAAAAAGACAGGAAAAAAAAAAAAAAAACCCATAGGCAGGCACCAGAGGTGAAGATATCCCTGAAATGAAAATCCACATCATCAATATTCAAAGGAACGCAAAACAAAACGAGGTTCCAGTTTACACCCATGAAATTGGCAAAAATTAAGATGTGTGTGTTGGTGAGTGTGTGGGCCAACAGGAAGCCCTGGCACCATTGGTGAAAGCACACACGGGGGCCACAAGCAGGCAGCTGGAAGCACTTTATGGACCTGTAGGAGCACAGACCTCCCACCCTCCCCCTGGGACTGTTTCTCAGAGCACCAGCCCCTTAGGGGATCTGAGGAGGCTGGAGGGAGGCGCATGACAGCACCATCTGGGGTAGGAGGGACAGGGCAACCTGGTCGTACATGCACTGCCAAGGAATGGCACAGTCACATGTGGGGACGGAGACCATGGAGTGCTGTGGAGGGCTAGAAATCAACCCGTCAGGCACACGCAGTGAGGTGGCTGCGCAGAACTAAGGGAGAGTGTGAAAGAGCGACACCCAGACTGTATGCAGAGAGGACGGTTTCCACAAATTCATATTTATTTATTTTCTGGTACCAGGGATTAAACCTGGGGCGCTTAACCACTGAGTCATATCCCGAGCACATTTTATTTTAAGACAGGGTCTCATGTTGCTGGGGCTGGCCTTGAACTTGTGATCCTCCTGCCTCAGCCTCCCAAGTCGCTGGGATTACAGGCGTGCACCACTGCACACAGTTTATTTTTACTGTTTTGTGTTACTGGGGGTTGAATCCTGGGGGTGCTCTACTCATGTAGTTCCACGGAATTGGCAAACCCCCAGGACTTTTTATTTTTAGAGAGGACCTCGCCAAGTTGCTGAAACTGGCCTTGAACTTGTGATCCTTCTGCATGGGCCTCTGAGTTGCTGGGATTATAGGCGTGGCCACCACACTAGGCTAGGTTCTATAAATTTAAAATATATGCAGTACCAACAATATTACTTACTTGCAAAAATATATAAGTATCCAAACTGCCTTCACACATTTGGGTGGCTATTCCTGGTTGGGAAGGAGTGGGAGAGACAGGAAGTAAAGGGAGTGATCCGGCAGGAGAGCGGCTTGTGCAAAGTGGGAGTGGGAATGTGCTGACCTGGTGCACACCTGGCTCCGGGCTAACTCACAGCACTTCCTGTCCCGTGCCCACCTACCCAAAGGCCAAAAAGGGAAGTCCCGGTCAGAGCTGTCTGCCACAGTTGGAACAGCAATGGGATCCACCCCGAGTGCAAACCAGCCCTCCTGGCAAGCCTGACTTGTAGGCCACAGTTGCTGCGGTGACAGTGTGACAGAAAGAGCATAGGTTCCTAGGCCACAGCGACCTGGACTCAAATACTGGTTCTTCCTTGGTTTGATCTTAATCTCTCTGTGCCTCAGTAACCTCCTCTGAAAATGGGGGGACACCCAGCTAAACAAGCTGTTGGAGGAGGAGCTGAACTAAACATCGAGTGCCTAGCCACGTGCATACAGCAGGCACCTGGTGGCTACACCTGTGCATTCCCTGCTCCACAGCTCAGATTGGAAAGTAGCCTGACGGGCAGCAGCAGGCAGACCTAGGCCATGCCCAGCTCCGTCAGGTGATGCTGGCCAGGCCACTCATGTCCCCTCTTTGGACCTCAATGCATTCATGTGGCAAAGATCTCTTGTTCTTTCAGGTGGGCTCTGACGGCTTCGAGCCTCTCCAAGGCACCCGGCAGCCTCGAGTCACAGGCCTTCACACCACTCAAACTCCACCCAACAGGGCTGGCATTCAACTCCTGGAGACATGTGCCTTTCTATGTGCCTACAATACTCCAACAAAATAGGTCAGCCCCATTTGGCCACAGGCTTAGAACTGCTACCACCATTTCCTATCGTGAACCAGTGACAATGATTATTGTCCTTGCTAAGTATGGGGAAACTAAAATGCCATCAAAATACCTGGCTAGAACGCCATTCTGTAACACCTCACACCTGTATAGCATTCTGATGTGCAAAGCCCCCTCAGTTTGAAGGGAATCACACAACAAGCCCAAGAGCTGGGACACTTAGAAGAAGTCAGAGCACTTATCACTGTCCCAGTTCTGTGGCTGAAAAGGGGCTGAAAGCAAAAAAGCAAGCAGTTAAGGCCACACTTTTTTTTTTTTTAAGTTGTAGATGGACACAAAATTTTTATTTTTATTTATTTATTTTTATGTGGTGCTGAATATTGAACCCAGGGCCTCACGCATGAGAGGCAAGCGCTCTACCACTGAGCTACAACCCCAGCCTTAAGTGCACACTTCTGACTGCAGTTCCTACTTGTCTAACAAAGGCAAAAGAAAAACTTTCCTTAAAAAAAAAAAAAGCCTTTATGGCCTGCATCTGTAGGATTCTTTCTTTGTAATGGCTGTGCTTAATCTAGTCAAGACATGATCTGCAGGACCTTCACAAGTGAGCAAACTCTTTCCATCCAGAGGATGTACAGGATATTACAACACACAGGACCAGCAACTGCCTCCCCAGAACCAGTATCCCAGACTCCCAGCATGTCTATTAGAAGACAGTCAAGCCACCAGGGGAGAGAGGTCTCAATTTCTGCCTCAGGGCTCCAGAAAAAGAAGTATTTGGAGATAATTTGTTTTTAATTTCAACTGATCTATGTTGTAATACCATACTCACATGCATCAGTGAGTGAGTGGTCCTTTTAATATAATAGTTTATTCTAAACATAGTATTTTATTCTCAGCTTTCATGGGAGACAGAGAATTCATGCAAGAGCCAAGGCAGGAAGCCGAAGCTTTGGGATTTTGAACAAAGACCCAGAGCTGGACAAATGGGCTTGAAGAGGCTTTCTCCAGTGACAAGCATCTGGGGGTCAACACACAAGGATCAGCCAGGTGCTGAGCCGCTGACTGCAGTGCTGGACAGGACCTCTGTGCTCTCACCTGGGCAAATGAGCCTCATCACCAGCCTCCTCGAGGATGAACCACCCTGCAAGGGACCAAGGCGCTCATTCTTGAGGCCTGAGCAACAGGGTCTCTGCTACGGAATCACTCTGATTATGCATTTTACTGTACTTGGATATTATTGAAACTTTTGGATTCACTTTTTAAACCAAAAATGATTATTGTAAACACTGAGGCACACAAGGTCTCCCACACTGGAGGGCTTCTGCTGCCCCCGAGTGCTTCAGGTAAGACGCCCTTCAGAGAACAAGGCTGCGAGCGCTGGATCCCCCCAGGTGCAGGATCCTGCTTACGGTAAATCACACAAATCTCAACATACTCTAAGGTGAAGGGCTCAAGGAAGTAATAGTTTACCGTCGTTTTCGAAGGATGTGAATCCAGATGGTCCCAGAAAGGAAGAAGAAAAAGGCCATAGAAATGTACAATTTGGGGAGAGGGATTTCTCCTGCTGAAAGATAGCTGTCAGGATTCTTCTCTGTGATCTCAATCTGAAACCGACATAAAATTAAGTTACTTTTCAGCAACAGATCACCTCTTACTCAGCAATTTGGAACCTCAGCTGCTTCACTGAAGCTCAGGAGAGTGAAGAACAGCAGAACATCAACCACGTTCTTTTTCTTTTTTCACTCTGGCACTAGGGATTGAACTCAGGGTGCTTTAACAGAGAGCTACACAGCAGCCTGTTCTTATGTCAAGACAGTGTCTCACTAAGTTGCTGAGGCTGGCCTTGAGTGTGCAATCCTCCTGCCTCTACCCCTGGAGTCTCCGCCACCACGCCTGGCAATGCCCACAGTCGTAATGCACAGGCTTTTTCTTTTCTTACTTAGGAATTCTCTGCTGAAGTATCCTGCACACTGCCAGGGATGCTAATCTGGCCACATTTTTTTTTCTTAATGAAGTGATTTCAAAATCTACTCTTAGGGGCTGGAGATGTATGTAGTTCAGTGGCAGAGCACATGCTTAGGTATACATAGATCCTGGGTTCAACGCCCAACACCACACATAGAAAAACAAACAAACAAAAAAATACAGAAATATATGTCTTTAATTTTACACAATCAAAATCCCTGAGGAACAGTCTCCACAGGGTACTCACATCAAGGCTGAATGAAAACTTGTCATTAGGCCGATGTTCTTTGCCAGGGCACTTGTGAAAATAAAGACTGTAAAGGCCTTCCTGGTCATCAGTGCTGATGTTAAAAAAAAACTGAAAATAAAGAAGAAAAAAATTAAGAGAACTCAAATCTTTAGCTTTTTAAGTCTTAGACATTACTTATGAATATTACAGACAGAAGAAAAGAGACCACTTAAACTCTCCCACAGCAGAGTGTAAACTGATGTTTTCTTACTCTATAGTCTCCTCCCAGTACTTACAGCAATGTCCAAGCACAGAATGACAGGTGGGCCTAAGCAGTAGACACCTCGCCCCCACCACCTAACTGCACACCACACTTCCACACCTGCCTCGTCACACATCTGACCATCAGTGTTGGATTTGTGCAGAAGTCTGCAAAGGCAATCTAACATGCACTTATGCACTTACCTAGTTTTCTTTTCTCCTGCTACTGAGGATGGAACCCAGGAGCACTGAACTACTGAGCTACATCACCAGCCCTTTTTGTTTTTGAGACAGACTCACTAAATTAATGAGGCTGGCCTTGAACTTGCAGTCCTCCTGTGCTGGCCTCCCCAACAGCTAGGGTTACAGGCATGTACCACTGCACCTGGCCAGTTACCTAGTTTTCAAGCCAACATATTGTTTTGCTCTTTAGGAAAAAAAAAAAAAAAATGTTTTTTATAACAGAGGACTGGTGCAGTGGCACACTGCTGGAATCCCAGCAACTCAGAAGGCCAAGGCAGGAGGATCACAAGTTTGAGGCCAGCCTCAGCTTAGTGAGAGCCTGTCTCAAGATAAATAAAATAGGGGTGGGGAGAGGGCTCAGAGGTGGTTCTTGCTCAGCTGCCCAGCTGGACTTGTCACTTCCTACCCGGGCCTCCTAGGAGTGCATGCAGCCCTGTACACAGCCCAGACCTCCGCTCATTAATGCGCATTTTAAAGTGCAAGGTTGGGGGAGAAAGGGGCAGCTTTTGTATTTTCTCAAGGACGCAGTGAAGCAGAGGGGGTAAACACACAGGTGAGCCCTGGAGTGAAACAAGCTGGGATCTGAATCCCCCCTTAGGCAAGCCACCTGCCTCCTTGGGCCTCGGATTCCTCTTCTGTAAAATGGCCCTTTCTTTTTATAGGCTTCTCCCTTGCAGGGTTTTTAGTACCTTCTTCTTGAACCAAGGCATGTAATACACGCGGTGTCTTTGTGCATGCATTTTTCCATCTTGTATTCTTTTTGGCCGGGGGGTGCACTTTGGTTCAGGGGTGCGCTATATTTTCCATGGCCTCACTCACTTAAGAAAGAAAAAAAAAGCAACACCCCCCCGCCCAAAAAAAAAGAGGATGCTCAGGGAAAGCCTTGCTGGGAAGGTGCCAACTGACAAAGACCTGAGGGATTCCGAGAGGCACGCCACAGCAAGAGCACAGCGGAGGCCTGCAGAAGGAGCAAGGTGGCCCACGTGAGGGGAGTGGAGTGAGCAAGGAATCGAAGAGAAGCTGAGGTCAGGGAGACAACAGGGGCCATGTCACCCGGGCCTTGGAGGCCGGTGGAAGGGCCGGGCATTTCCTCTGAGTCAGAAGGGAAGCTGCTGGAGGAGTCCGAGCAAAGGCACAGTCTGCACCTCTGGAGACTCGCAGCTACTCACGCCAATGGTGATGAAAAGGACAGCTACTGAGCTTCAAGAACGTAAGATCTTATTCTTTCACTGTGAAAGAATAAGAACAGCAGCGTGGGGTTGGGACGCTCTGAGATGGTAAAACAAAGTGGGTTCCATGGTCACCCATCGTCACAAGGAATAGACCCATACACTAAAGACCTGGGCAGTTCACTATAAGCAAATTGGTCCTCAATTAATAAAAACTGGTTAGAAAAGATGCCGTGATTCCAATGAGTTAATTATAAAACATTATTTGTGCTTTGAGTTTTTGTTTTCTGTTACCAGGGATTGAACCCAGGGGTGCACTACCACTGAGATACATCCCCAGTCCTTCTTTGTTTATTTTGAGACAAAATCTCACTAAGTTGCTTAGGGATTTGCTAAATTGCTGAGACTGACCTTGAACTTGGAATCCTCCTGCCTCAGCCTCCCTAGTTGCTGGGATTATAGGCATGTGCCACTGCACCTCGCCATTATTTGTACATGTAATCTAAAAAAAAATTATACTCCTAAAAACCCTATGAGACAGATCTCATCTTTTTTTTTTTAAATATTTTTTGTTGTACATGGACACAACACCTTTATTTTATTTAGTTTTTTTTAATGTAGTGCTGAGGAATGAACCCAGTGCCTCATGCATGCTAGGCAGCGCCCTACCACTGAGCCACAATACCAGCCCCATTTTTTATTTTTCTGTTTTGGTACTGAGGATTGAATCCAGGGACACTTAACAAGTCTTTTTTATTCTGAGACAGGGTCTCCTTCAGTTGCTTAGGACCTCACTAAGTTGCCAAGGCTGGTCTTGGTTTGCAATCCTGCTTCAGCCTCCCGAGTCACTGGGATTACAGGCATACATCTCTGTGCCCAGTTTCATTTTTCATTTTTAGACAATGAGGTAGTGAGGTTCAGAAAGTGAGTTGTCCAATGTCACCTATCCTTGTATGAATGCCATGCCACGGCCATGAAAGCATTCACATGCATTTAACACTGTGCCAGTCAAGGGGCCACCCAAGGCCTCTGGCCTCTCCTAGAACAACATCACCACCCTCCATTGTCACCAATGGTCCTCTCAGGTGCAGAATTCTATGCACTAACATGCTCTGGAGGGAGGCACCTGGGGCTGGAGAGGCAGAGGGGTCATAGGATAGCCAGGCAGAATTGGGGTGGAATCTAAGCCTTATTGCTAACACTGGACATTTACAAAGTTATTCATTCTCAGAAACTTAAGATTTGGTAAGCAGGTGGTGACATTATCCATCTTGCAGGTTTTTTTTTTTTTTCTTTCTTTCTAGTACTGGGGATTTGACCCAGGGGTGCTCTACCACTGAGCTACACCCTCAGCCATTGTTTAAAATTTTGAGACAGGGTCTTGCTAAGTTGCTGAGGCTGTTCTCGAATTTGCAATCTTCCTTACTCCACCTCCTGAATACAGGTGTACGTGTACCACCCAGCTTCCCATCTTGCAGCTTCGTCACACAGAAAGCTACTGTAAAGTAACTACCACACAGCCTAAATTATTATTACTAAATTCAAAATGCTTTGAAAAATTCACCCTTTTACATGGTAGAGATAAGTTTGGGGAAACATTCCTAAAGGAAGACGTACCTGAAATGAAACTGCCCCAGCATTGTTATGAATAGAAAAGGATTTCTCTCCTGTTGCCTAGAAAGAAAAACAATCTGTTTAGAATGATACTGGCAGAATAAGTATGCTAATTAAAATTAAAACTGATTTTAAAAATCCTTCTTAAGCCTTAAAATTGTTGACCCTCAGGAGCTCTCTACAGAGAAAGCTCGGCTATCCTTTGGAGCTGTGTGTGATCCCCTTTTGCAGGGGCCTCCTTTCCCCAGCTCTCTTCTGCTGTGCACTCCCTGCTGGGGTGCTCCTCCCAAAGCCTCAGCAGGAGCAAGCAAAGGCCCCGGGTTCCATCCCCAGTGCCACACAATACAACACATCAGAAAGCTTCAGCAAGACCAAGGGCGCAGGCCCAGGCACAGCCTGACCGTCAGGCAGACTCCATCCAGGCCTCAACCCTGCATGTGCACAAGAAACTGGTATAAGCAAGCAGGGACCCAACTGAAGACAGAGGCAGTGACATGGACAAGCTCAAAGTGCTATGCCCAGGAAAAGAGGAAAAACAAGCACATGCTGCATCATAACTTATACAAAGTACTAGAGATCTAATTTACAATGTGACAGATCAGTGGTTGCTTAGGGACAGGAGGATTTCAAAGGGGCAGGAGAAACTTCTGAGGTGACGGATACGTTCCATTTTGATTGTCAAGTCAAACTTATCAAATTGCCACTTTAAGTATGTCCAATTTACTGTGGGTCAATATAACTCAACAAAGCTGTCAAAACCAATCAAAACACTGCTACTTCAATGTCCTGTCATTGAAATATCAAGATATTTAAACCAAAACTTTCTCTATTTTTCCACTTCTGCCATTTCTACCATCCATTTCTCTCAAAAAACCCTCTAAAACAAAAACAAAAAAACCTTTCCCCTCCCCTTCCACTAACTGGCCTCCTAGACAGACTTCCTGCTTCACACCCCAAGCCTGGAGGCCTGGTGTCATCACAACAGCCACCTGCTGGTCCCTCTGATGTTACTCTCTCCCTCTCCAACACACCCTGCACATTACCTTCAGAATGAGGATCTTTAATACTTTCTTCACAATATTTCCTGATAAAAATCTCAAAACCTCCTGTTGTCTGTGAATACGGCTGCTATCTGGGCTGCTGTCTGACCGCATGCTACCTGGCCCTTTACTTTAAGTAGGCCAGCGCCGAGCTCTTGTCAGGCACATTCCCATTGCCCGGTCTTTGTCAGTGCCCCTTCTCTTCACCCCTCTCCCTCTTCCCTAAACAAACTCCAAGCTCAGTCCTGGAGAGTCCTCCTCCCAGCGGGCTCTCCAGCTGGCTCTGTTCCCCAACCTAGACCCTCTAGCACTAAGTGCTGTGCAACCCAGCACTCAATTTCACTTTGAAACTATTGCAGTATGTCAACCCCACATCCCCAAAGAGAAGACAACTCCTCATAGTTTAGATGCGTGCACACACATTTGTGTGTATGCACAAATTCATATGCATAAACACATACACATTACACACACACTCAGAAAGCTGAGCACACATCACACTGTAGCAACACATGCACACCATGTTTATAGCAGCACAATTCACAACAGCCAAAGTATGGAAGTAGCTTAGGTGTCCATCAACAGAAGAATGGATAAAGAAAATGTGGTATATACACACAATGGAGTTTTATTTAGCCATAAAGAAAAATGACATAGTGTCATTGGGGGGGGGGGGGGGGGGCGTCGCACTGAGTGACCAGCATTTTCCTTCCTGGGATCGGTAGAGCTCTGTCGGTCACTTTCGTAGTGATCTGGTCACTTTCGCAGAGGCCCTAGACAGCTGCCCTAATCCTCAAAGTAGCAGAATGTGTCTTCAAGCGTAGGCGCGCCTTCCTGCAGCCCCAGGGGTGAGCTACGCTCACCTGTTCCTTTGTGATATTACCCCTTTGCCCTGTTTGGGATAGAATGTTCCATGGAAACGCCCTTTGCGTGTCCCCTTCTCTTGATGTGCCTTTGGGTGTGGCCTTCCTAGCTGTCAACCAGCCTGCTAACAGCAGACATCATGAAGATAAGACTCAGCCCCCTGACACCTGACCCCTTGCCTCATTTGAATGGCTTCTAATCAATAAAAGGGTCAGCATGTGCTCCTCGCTCTCTTTCTGTAGACCCTTAAGGTCAGAGGAGCCGTCACAGGACCCCCAAAGAAAAAGGTATCTCTTGTCTCTTGTGTGGGGTTATTTCACGCAGCCCAGTTCCCCTGGAGTGACCCTGAGTGTTTCTGTCACCAGGAATGTGGCAATTGTGCATGTAAATGAATGGAACCTGAGAATATTATGTTAAGCCAAATAAGCCAAATCAGAAAGTCAAGGATAGCATATTTTCTCTTGTATGTGAAAACTACAGAAGGAAAAGTTAAAGAAAGGTAGGCCGGGGGAACTTAAAAACAAAAGATCAGGGCTGGGCTGGGTCTCAGAGGTACAGCGCTTTCCTAGCATGTGTGAGGCACTGGGTTCACTCCTCAGCACCACATTAAAATAAAATATTGTGTCCACCTATAACTTAAAAAAAAAAAAAAAAATCAGTAGAGTACAAGGAAAGGAACCCGATGGGGAAGTGGGGAAGAAGAGAGAAAATACTGGGGAGTGATATTGGCCAAATTATATCGTGTGCAGATATGAATACATAACAACAAATTCCACCATGATGTACAAATATAAGGCACTAATTTAAAAAAAAAAAAGCTAAGCACAAGTAGGTGATTAGTTCTTACCTTTGAATCCACTGTACTTCTTTTAGACTTTCCACCATCTAGAAACACAAACATTTTAAAAATATTACTGCATGATCCAGCTCTCATATAAACACACACACACACATACATACATACATATAAAAAGATAGTATAATTTTATGAGACTCCAGATTCTCTAATATCAAAAACTAGAAACATTCCTGGCTGGGTGTGGTGACACACACCTAATCCCAGTGGCTAGGGAAGCTGAGGCAGGAGGATTGCAAGTTCAGAGCCAGCTTCAGCAACCTGGCCAGGCCCTATGCAACTCAGTGAGACCCAGTCTCAAAATAACAAAGTGGGGGCTGAGGCCGTGGCTCAGTGGCAGAGCGCTGGCCTAGCATGTGTGAGGCACTGGGTGTGATCCTTAGCACCATGTAAAAATAAACAAATTAAGGCATTCTGTCCATCTACAACTACAAAATAAATAATTAAATAAATAAATAAAATAACAAAAAAGGGCTGGGGATGTGTCTCAGTGGTTGAGTGGCTCAGGAATTCAGTACCTCTGGGTTCAATCCCAGATACAGGGGGGGAAAAAAAACCAACAAAAACAACATTCCTCTGAATTAAGCTCACAGGTAAGACAAAGAAACCCTGCAGACTGACATCTTCTCAAGTCACAAAAGACAGTTTTTTTTTTGAGCAGCAGAAGCAAAAAATTAAGGTGTGCTACAATTGTTATCAAATAAATGATAACAGGAGAATTCACGTCTTTGTTGTGTCTTTGGTACTAGGAACTGCACTGGGGGGGGGCGCATTTTATCACTGAACTATATCCCCCGCCCTCTTTCTCTTCTTAATCTTCTTCTTCTTCCTCCTCCTCCCTCCTCCTCCTTCTTTTTAATATTTTTTAGTTGTAGATGGACACATACCTTTATTTGATTTATTTATTTATATGTGGTGCTGAGGATAGAATCCAGGGCCTCACACGTGCAAGGTGGGCGCGCTACCATTGAGCCACAACTCTAGCCCTCTTTATTTTCTTTTGAGACAGGATCTTGCTAAATTGCCAAGGCTGGCCTCAAACTTGCAATCCTCCTGCCTCATCCTCCGGAGCAGCTTGGACTACAAGCGTGTGCCACCACACCCAGCTGTAGGGAACTCTTTTCTGAATAAGCTAGTGCATGCTATTGCCCAGCAATAAAACAGGAATAATTTTCCTTATTTTCTACATAATTATGTTTGAAAATAATAATTGTTTTCAAAAATCATATATTATATCTACTTACACACATGGAAAAATTAATCACAAATAATTATTAGTGTGATGTATGCTTTTTTGGCAGTGCTAGGGACACAATTCCAGGATCCTGTGCTGTGGGGTGGGCTCTCTGCCGCTGAGCCTCACCCCCAGCCTGTACTGCACATATTTTAATTTTCCCCTCATAGCAAGGAGTGTCACAGTTGCCAGCAGCTTCCTCACAGAACACAGTGGTGTCTGTGCCGCTTTTCCACCTAAGATCCTCTTCCTGGGGAAGACAGCTCAGGGTAAGGGAGAGTTTCAGAATAACAAGAACAACAGGGCATTTTCTGCCCAGAGAACAGTTCTGAGAGCACGAGGAACCTATATCAGAAGGAGATAGTGCACGGATACAAATGTGATATTTGTGTGTCTTTCTTTTTTGGTATCAAAGATTGAACTCTGGGGCACTTTACCACTAAGCCACATCCCCAGCCCTTTTGTTTTTATTTTGAGACAGCATTTCCCTAAGTTGCTAAGGCTGGCCTTCAACTTGTAATCCTCCTGCCTTAATCATCTCAGTATTTAGTGAGCTTCTGTCTCAAAATAAAAAAATAAAAAGGGCTGAGGATGTAGCTCCATGGTAGAGCAGCCCTGGGTTCAATTCCCAGTACAAACAAAAGAAGTAGCCCTCCAGTGCAGCAATACTGGCAACAGTGTGCATGAAGTGGAAGTGTCTCTTCTTGGGGAAGGGGTGGGCAAATAACAGAACCTGACTAATGGAATATATTAAAGTTAAGCAAAGAGGCACGCGTGGAAAATTATGAACATGACTATGAACTTTAAGACAGAGGCTCTAGACTTAGGAAACAAGCTTATTAAGGAAACAGAAGTTACTAAGATTCTAACCCTGGGAGTAAGAAGAGACAATGGCTTTTCCCATTTTCTCTGTATTTTTCACATTTTTCTTGGTGGTCATGTTTTTGTATAACCTCCAAAATAAAACCGTTCTAAGACTGTTGTCCTAGGGCTGGGCTTTGGTTCAGTGGTAGAGCCCCTGCCTAGGGCGTGCGAGGCCCTGGGTTCAATCCTCAGCACCACCTACAAATAAATTAATTAATTAAATAAAGATATTGTGTCCAACTATAACTAAAAAATTAAAAAAAAAAAAAAAAGGCTGTTGTCCTAGCTGTTGTGCCTCATGCTTGCTTTCACTCAGAAACCCCACTCCCCCAGCGGGCCCTCTGCCCAGCTCACCTAGTGCCTGCTGAGTGCGGTTGCCAGCTGGGACGGCAGCGACACCAGGCTCCTGACTCTGGCCAGGGACTTTCTCATCCTTGCTGAAGATGATCTTTGGTAACTGGGTACCAGCTTCTGGTGGAGACTTGATTTTTACTCTATATCCAAACAAGACAGAGGGGGAAAGTTCAAAGAAGTATTCCCAGCCATTTATTCAGTGCCACACAACAGTCCCCCTGACAAGCACACACCCGCGCAGACATGAGACTCCCGGCAACGTCCTACCATGAAGGTCCTACTACCCACAGTTTACAGAGGCTGGAACCGAGGCTCAGAAAGGTTCAAGAACCTGCCCAAGAGCACAAAGCCAGGAAGCAGCCAGGTGAGGAACCCAGTGGTCCCTTTCTAAAGCCAGAATTCTTAGCAGCCACATGATTCTGCAATAGCTATCTCCCGCTAAGTATCATTACTATGCTCAGCAAATTGATACCCAAGGGAAGCCTCAGAGGGCTAAGTGTACTATTAATTGCCTGTCTAATATCCCTTTCGAACCTTTTTTTTTTTTTTGCTGTCCTGGGGATTGAACCCACAGGCACTCTACACTGAGCTACATCCCCAGCCCTTTCTAAATTTAATTTTGACACAGGGTCTTACTAAGTTGCCCAGGCTGGCCTTGGACTTGGGATCCTTCTGCCTCAGCCTCCCAAGTCACAGGGATTAAGCACATGTGCCATCAGGCCTGGCTTACCTTCTCTCTTCTTAAGAGACCCAATTTTGTTTAGTCCAAGGCTCCCCCAGAGGGGCTGGTGACAATTTCCATGCCTGAGTGAACACATGACCTAAACTAGCACATGCAAGCGCCCTAGAGCTGGCTGGGGGAGAAGCATTCTGTCTCTTTTCCCCTTGGCTGGACAGGAATAAGGAAGCAGAGCCATCTGGTGAGGAAGAAGCGGATGCTGAGGAGGGCGGAGCAGAGATGGAAAGTAGGAGCATCACTGCCATCAGCAAGCCACAGTGGCCTGCTCCCACCAGCCGCTCCTCTGGACTTCCAGGCAGGCAAGACGATCACTATCCTCACTATCTAAGCCAGGCTAAGTCAAGTCTTGCTGCTGGCTGCCAAACTCACCCTAGTTAGCACAAGAGATAGCCAGATTCGATTTTCTTAAATGAAAACAGAGCCCGGGCCGAGACTGGGGCTCAGTGGTAGAGCTCTCATCTGGCATGTGTGAGGCACTGGATTCCATTCCCAGAACCACATGAAAATAAATAAGAATAAAAAAAGGTATTGTGTCCATCTACAACTAAAAATACTTAGAAAACAAAAAGAAACAGAGCTTGCCACAGGGAGTGCTCGCTGCCCAGCGTCCATGGTGGTTCACGGCACAGCAGCCCTGTCCACTGCAAGTCCACCCTCTGGGGGCTGCTGTGATCTGCTGTGACAGAAATCCTGAACACACTACCTCACCCTGACTCCTCTGAAGTCTCCCTCAAAATCACACACAGCAAACGTATGAAGTGGCTGGTAGAAACGGGCTGAACCTGACAACACAAAGTCCCCTGCTTCACCCAAGTGCAAAAGTTTTAAAAAGACTAAATGGCCAGAAATCCTCACCAACAATCTTTCTTGGTCTTTGTTTGGTTTTGGTTTTTTGCAGTGCTGGGGAACCCAGGGTTCCCGTGTGCTGAGCAGGTGTTCTACCCCCCTGCCACATCTTGCCACTCACCAACAATCTTGGTGGGCAGAAACCATTACTATGAAATCGGCAGGACACTGAATCCGGAGTCACACAGCCAGTGAGTGGCAGAGCCAGGCCCTGGACCCAGTCCTGTTTCTTTCCAGGTTCCCCTCCAACTTACTCTCCATCAATACCAAGCTCAGCTAACAGACGCACCCCGCTATCTCCTGCCACGCCACCACTACACAGCCGGCTCCTTTTACCGGGAATGCACTCCCTTTTCTCACCGGTAGGTAGGAGGCTACTCACCAAAGGCCTCCCCTCCCCTTCTTCCCTCCTGACTTTCTCTTCCCTTCCACCCCACCTTGCTCTCTTCTGCCTGCTGCCCTCTGTCTCCCCCACTAATCCACACACTGCTGGGGGAGTGTCCGCCTCCCTCCTCTTGTACACTACTTGGCACATGGCAGACACCCAGCAAATGGCAGTGTGCTCCCAAACAGCCTGACTGCATCCAGGGGTGAATGAAGAACATGAGAATTACTTACTCACTTCTGGAGAGGTCTAGGATTAGAAGGGTGACAGAGACAGACTGTTTCCTTAAAATGCAATAGTTTACATCTTCATCCTGAGAAAGAAGAATCAACTGTGTATATCCAGTTCATTCCCAAGAGGAAGAACAGAGCATTTTAAAAAATAAGGCCAACAAGCAGCTCAGCCTGCATTCAAACAGTGAGCCTGCTGGGGACTTCAGAAATGCCCAAGAGCCAGACCAGCCACCCCTGTAGGAAACATGGCTGGGGGGCCTGCTCCCCCTCACTGTCCCGGGCTCCAGTGGAGACAGTGATCAGGTTGCCACTTAGTACTCACCAGGTAGGAAGAAAAGCCATCATTCTTTGTACGGTCCAAGCTGAATCCGATCTGAGGGGAGATGGGGGTGGGGGTAAGAAGAGAAGCAAACATCTACAACGCCCCACCTTTCTTACTCAACAGAACAGAGAGGGAGGCACTTTAGGCCTGGGTTCCTCAGCATTTTCTTACTATTCACTTTGTAACAAGGCGATGGCTGCATGACTCAAATCACCAATCGCTACATTTATTCAAGAACCACAACTTAAGTATTGAAAGTAAACTTGCCAGATGCAATAGTGCAGGCCTCTAATCCCGCAGCTCAAGAGGCTGAGGCAGGAGGATCGTCAGTTCAAAGCCAGGCTCAGCAACTTATCAAATCCCTAAGCAACTTAGCAAGACTCTCAAAATAAAGGCTAAGGCATTGTAACTCAGTGGTAGAGCCCTCCTGGGCTCAACTCTCAGTACCAAAAACAGAAAAGTCAAACTAACTGTTGCCTAACATGCACATTGGACTCATCAGCTTGATTCTCTCCCTGTTCTCATGTCCTGTGTATAAGCATGGGATGGCGGGGGAACCCTCACCCAGGCCAACAGGGTACTCACAGCTGCATCCTTGTCCATGGCTCCTTCAGGCTCATGCACGGAGAGGCTACTGACGTTGACCACCATGTACCCATCCTTGAAGAACCCAAAGGTGTTCAGGTGAACTTTATGTCTCACATCATCCTAAAGAGATTTGTGGGGATGGAATTACTAACAGGGAAACGATGATTTAATCTATTCATTTGCTTGAAAACCTATGGCACCTAGTTTCCTGCTAGGCAGCCATGCTCCCACCATATGCTCACTGACACACATATGCTGAGGTAAGTTATCTGTCTTCAAAAGCTGAAGATGACTCCTGAGAACTTTAGGAGGTGCGGAGTTTTGCAGAGGGATGCACACAGCGGCTCCAGTTCACCCCAGTGCACTTGTTTCGGTTCTGGGACAGATTCTGTGGTCAGGGGGAACAGGAAGCCCAAGGCAGGAAGAATCACATTTTAGGCATGCTCCAGTTCCTCAATAGTACAAAGCCTGGCATCCAGCGGGCACTCAAAATGTGCCAGGGAGAGGGAGGACAGGAGTGGCAAAGGCTACTCCAAGAATATGCTCATTTACCTACAGCTCTGCCACCTCGCTCCTCCCACTGCAGGATGGAGAGTGGCAGCTACGTGTTAATTTTCTAACCAAATCTAAATCAGTTTTTTTTTTTAAAGTGCATTTGTAACTAAAAAAATGATACCGAATCTGATGAGTTTTTTGGGAACAAAGCCTTCTGCAAAAGGAATCCCAGGTACAAGTCAAGTGGTCACAGCAATCTCTGGGTTCAGGGAAAACCCTAAGCTCTGCTGAAATGGCGCCACACAGTAGGTGTCTGTCCCTGCCTGACTCTGCCTCACTGTTATGACTGCAGTCTCAACCAAACCAGTACACCCCAAAGACAGCAGACAATGGTATTAAAAATACTCCTATAGCTGGGCTCCACCAAGACACCTTCTGTTTTGTAAAATCACTGAGGATCATTTGCCCAGGGTGCAACACCCTCAGTACGTCTTCAGCTTGTCTGCATAAGTAGTCATTACTCATTTCCAGACTGGGCATCTCCTAGGTGGCACAGGCAGTCCCACTCAAACACCAGAGGCCTGTGAAGAAAGGCCGTAGGCTAGCTCTTCAGCAGAAACCAACTGCACCCCCCACCGTCCCCAGAGTACCCCCCACACTTCACTGCTCTGAGAAGGCTAAATTCCCGAGCCCAGTAGTCGTTGCTTTTGAGAGTCTTGGCTTCTGGGTTAAGGAGAAGAGGGACATAGGTCCTGTTCCCCTCCCTGTTCAGGTCTAAGGCTTCGGCCCATTTGCTCTCAGCCAGTTTCAGAATTCAAGGCTCTGGGGTCCAGGTTTCTGCAATGTGTGCTGCAGCCCCAGCTTCCCTGTCTTAACCTGCTGGGTTTCAAAGGCCCCTGAATTCCCCTTATTTTCTTAGGAGCTCAGCTTTGCATTTAAAGTCTGTTTGCAGGACTTTGACTTCCCAGTGGGATGGAGTAGCTAGAAGTAAACCTGTACTCTCACCAAGAATGAGAAAAGCCAGGCAAGATGACACAAGTCAGCAATTCAGAACTGCTAAATGGAAGAAACCAGAAAAGCTATCTCATGGCCTTTCTCAGGATTTTGAGAGAATTAAGCCCTACAAAAAATAATCGGAGTGACTATTTTCTCAACTTTTCCAAGGACAGTACAGGTCTACTACCATCCTACAAGCACAGGAAAGAAATTAATTCAACTTAATATGTGGACCGCCTGAGTACATCAGGGCCTGATTCTGTGGCAGAATCCCCAGCGGAGCTGAGCTGCAGAGACGAGGAGAAGCAAGGGATGGACTGCAGGCATGACACTGGGTGGACAAGCCTCGTCCACAGGACAACTGCAAATGCAGGCTTGGGAGGTGTGACAGGGTCACTCCCCAGAGAACAGAACTTTCTAGCCACTGGGGGAGGCAGGTTTAAGGAGCTTCTGGAGGTCCCTGGTAACTGTTCCCTGCGGGCTGAGCAGGGTGTGTTTACACCATGAAAATGCACTGTGCTGCCCACTTAAAATGAGTAATTTATAGCATGTACACTATGCTCAAATTTAAATTCTAGAACCATGCTTTCTAACTTATCCAGCATACAGATGCTCTGCAGTAGAACAGAAGCCTGGTAAGGACTTTTACACCCATTTGAGTCTCCAGAATGCATGCTTTCTAGTTGTTTTTGAGAAAATATTTCAGCAGTTACAGCAAGTTTTTGTCCACATAAATAGTACATTCATTTCTTCTTGTTTCTTATTCTTATTTTATCATTTGAGGACACAATGCCATTAAAAAACATATTTTTTGATTCATATTTCACACAATCATCATGGCATCACTACTCCTAGTTTCTGCACTTTCCAAGAGCTGGATTACGGCCAAGGGCTCAACCTATATTCTGGCCCTCACTCAACCCACAGGACTAACAGTACCCTGTGATCTGGATAACACTCACTTGGAGGAGAAACGACACCCAAGACAATGCAAATTATGGAAGAGGTAAGGCGAAGATTTCAACACAGGTATGATATGCAAGTTATTTTCAAACTACTGTCTCCCAACATGGGAAAGACATTGAGACAGTATCATTAAATGCAAAGAACAGAAGCCAGACGTAGTCACAGCTACTCAGGAGGCTATTCAAGGCCAGCCTGGGCAACTTAGTAAAACTCCATCCCAAAATGATAAAATAAAAGGAGTGGAAATACAGTTCCATATAGAGCACCCTGGGTTTAATCCCCACTACCAAAAAAAAAAAAATCTAAACTATAAACAAAAAGATAAGCATTTATTTATTTATAAAAAACGTGAAAGAAATTCACTACTGAACTATGAAATGGTTGGGGCCAGTGGAATCATGGGTAATAATTTTTCTTTATACTTTTCTATATTTTCAAAATCTCTAACAATGTTCATGTGAATTATAATTGGAAAAACATCAAATGCTATTTTTATTTATCTATTTTTTAAAATTTTTTTAGTTGTAGTTGGACACAATACCTTTATTTTATTTATTTATTTTTATGTGGTGCTGAGGATCGAACCCAGCACCTAGGGGCACGCTCTACCACTGAGCCACAACCCCAGCCCTCAAATGCTATTTTTACAGAAAGTATTATCATTACTAATAATATCTGCATGATCTTTGTATAATCTAACACCTCCATGTTAAGTCATCATGCCATCACATCCAATAAAGTAGGAATGGAAAGGACCTTGTAAACTGTGCCTTACCAGACAACCCAAACACCAAGAAGCCTCGAGACAGAAGTGATCAGGAAGGGTACACATTCCATCACTCATTTAGGCAGGGTGTGGATCAAGGTGGGGTACCTGCCTGGCATGCTCAAGGCCCTGGGTGTCATCCCCAGCAACACAGAAATAACAGAAAACATCCCTTCAACCAACTATATTTGATTCAATTCAATGTAAATAAACAAAGACTTATAGAATACCACAAGGGCAGAGGACCAAGAGGTGAAAAATACTCGGTCCCTAGGAATATTCATCTAGGAATCTCCAACAGCCACTAGGAACAGGGAAATCTTTCCTTTCCCTATAGGGAGGCCAGCAGCTGGGCACTCTAGAACCTGTGTGCAGTCACTCGGGCAGCATCAGGGGAGGCAGGATCCTCCGTACTCCCACCTCTCCTTCCAAATGCTCTCCTAGAGCGCTGGGGTGGAGCTCGGTGGCACAGCACTTGCCTAGCATGTGCCAGGTCCTGGGTCAAGCCAGAAATACAGCAAAACACAGACATCAGATACCCTCCTGCAAGTGGCAGCAGTATCAGTTCCCTGAATGCATGAACCAAAGCAAGAGAAAGCACAAACAAGGACTTGTCAAAGTGCCATGGGACTACTGAGTCACATCTCAACATCCACCTGTCACTTCCATTAGCACTGAGGCACCAGGCAGTCTGTGCTTCCCCAAGATCAGGACTGCCAGCACCTCACGCTGCACCTGGGACTGCGCTCACAAGCCCTGCCCATCACATACACTCCTCCTAAACTCTGCAGGGCAGCTTCTTATGCTCATTTTACAGATGAGGAAACAGAGGCTCAGAGAAGTAAAACCTGCTTAAAATCACAAGGCTACTAGGTGGCAAAAGCAGTATTCTAGTTCAATTTAAACTCAAAACTTGTGATTTTAACCACCGCATACTTTTTATAACCAAATAAACAGTATGTCTTTTGTTTTGCTTTGAACTTTTTTCATTATACAGAAGTTGAAACACCAACTCAGTCAATTCTGTTCCTCACACTCTTCCCCACCCCCAAATGCTTAACTACTGAGATGCAAACCTCATATATCCTATCACCTCATCTATCAATATTTCTGTGTGTATCTGTGATAAGGGCTTTAAAAATAACAGTATCATAAACTATCTGTTGTTGTTAAGTCCCCCTCTGAGCCACATGCCCAGCCCTTTTTATATTTTATTCAGAGACAGGGTCATTGCCGAGATGCTCAGGGCCTTGATAATTTGTTGAAGCTGGCTTTGAACTCACGATCCTCCTGCTTCAGCCTCCTGAGTCGCTGGGATCACAGGCGTATGCCACCATACTCGGCTCATAAACTATTCTTAATTATAGCAAGCTGCTTATCAAGTTATTAAAGCTGCTCATCCATGAGAAGTCAAGATTGCAAAAAGAACATAAAATATAGTACTGGGATGTGGCTCAAAGGCAGGTTGCTTGCCTAGCATGTGTCAGCCGGGTTCCATCCCTAGTACCAAATAAAGAAATAGTGCAGATTTAGGCCTTCATTATGCATGCAATTTTTCCTCTCCTCTTCTTTCTGTATTTTTTTTAATTTTTCAAAAATTTTTTAGTTATAGATGGACACAATACCTTTATTTTTATTTTTTTTATTTTTATGTGGTGCCAGGGATTGAACCCAGTGCCTCATGCATGCTAGACAAGCACTCTACCACTGAGCCACAACCTCCCCCCCCCCACACCGCTTTTTGTTTTGTATTGGGGATTGAGCCCAGGGGTGCTTTGCCATGGTGTATGCCACTGTGTCTAGCTTCCTGTGGTTTTTTTTTTTTTTTTTTTTTTTTTGCATGCAACTTTATTACTGCCACCACAAATGATTTATTAGGATTTCAGAATACATACACACAATATACAGTGTGAAGTATATTCTTTCTTTTTTCAGTAGTGGGAATTAAACTCAGGGCTGGGGATGTAGCAAAATGGTAAGGTGCCTGCTTAGCATGCACAAGGCTCTGCGTTCAATCCCTGGTGCTGCCCACCCCCACAAAGAGTAATCCAACACTCAGGCTGGCCTTGAATTTGTTATGCTCCCTCCTCAGCCTCCTGAGTACCTAGGTTTATAGGCCTGGGTCACAGCACCCATATGTAAGGACTGTTTTATTCCACCCAGAAATACCAATGCTAATAGATAAAGATACATGTTAAAGGATATTCACAGCAGCTATTTATAACAGCTAAACCAAGCAATAAGCATGGGGTATAAACTTCCATCCACAACCCAATCATCAGTCCCCCTTACAATGGAGGGTTAAAAAGAAGGAAGTAGGCCCACATGTACTAACATTTCTTAAACATACAAAGGATAATAAATGAAAAATACAGTAACTAATCCAACAAGCATTTGCTGAGCACCTACAGGCACAGCTCTGATTTTAAGAATGGGGCAGTAAAAAAATGAACAAAAATCCCTGTGTGGCTGAGCCTGAACCCCAGGGACAGGCAGGTAACGAAGGAGCAGGGAAGAGGCATGGCACATAAGTCAGTGACTAGTGCTGCAGAGAAATAAAGCAGTGAAGGGGCCTAGGACACTGCCACTCAACTAGGGCAGTCCCAGGAAGCTTCACTGAGACGTGTCTCTGGGCGGAGACTGAGAGCAGCATGGGACTCAGGTGGCACCAGAAAGTATCGCCCTGAAGTGGAACCTGGCCTGCAGGTTAGGGACTGCAACAGGCCAGTAGGGCCATGCTTTGGCTTAGGAATCACTGAAGAGCTCCTCATATAACTTACTTACTTATTTTATAAAGCATGATTATGCCAAAAAGGGAAAAAGAAAGGCTTACATGTGAGGGATGTGTATATAAAGATCATTAAGGGTGTGCGGGAAAGTCTACAAAGACACAGCAAGTGCGAAAGGTGGTGAGGCTGAAGAGCGCAGCTGAGGGCCTGCGTGTGCGTGTTTTTCTTTTCTTTTTCTCTCTGGTGCTGGGGATGGAACCCACGGCCCTGCACATGCCAGGCAAGTGTTCTACCACTGAGCTGCACCCTTGGTCCTTTTTTTTCCTTATTTTGAGATAGGGTCTCACTAAGTTGCCCAGGCTGGCCTTGAATTTGTGAGGCTGAGGCTCCTGCCTCAGCCTCCTGAGTACCTGGGTAATGGGCATGGGTCACAACACACAGATGGAAGAACTATTAAGAATCCCCAGCAATCAAATATTTGATTACACTAATATTCTCAGGAAACAAACTGGCATACATGTCACCCAACAGCAGTCACTGAAAAAGGTATGTTCCATGTTTATATACCTGCCAAAGAACAGACACTTAATAGAGATTTGTACTTAAGAGTCTGTAACATCTGTAGAAAAGATCATTTGAAGACATACTGTGGTCAGGAGTCTAACTCAAGTACGACTAAGTATTGGTATTAAAATAATCTTCAAAGTGCTATAGATTACCACACATAGGTGCATAAAGGTAGGTAGAAAAAATGAAAAGGACCCATAAATTTGCATTATCCAAGTTCAAACAAAATGGAAATCTGTTGCCCAGCAATTAATTAAAAGGTAGAATGCTGAAGCCTGACCACAGAGCCTCATGCTGTTGGTCTCCTGTAAGGAAAGGAATAATCAGTTGTTAATGGGTGATTATACAGGGACCTTCACATCCTGCAAAATATGCCTTAGATAATCATATCCTCCAACTTAATCCTTCCCCAGGAATGTGAATAGTGGGTGGGGAGAGATAAATATATATCATGCTCTTGTTCCCCTCCCAACCCTTAAGTCACATTAATGCCTCATCTTCCATTTCAGTCTATTGGGTGGTGGCACCAACATCTAGCAATGTAATCTCTCCCACAGCGTGCTACCTGAGTCACAACTCCATGTCCCCTTTTTAAAATTTTTTGAGATGGAGTCTTGACAAATTGCCCAGGCTGGCCTCAAACATACAAAATGTTCTCGCCTCACCCTCCCAAATAGCGGAGATTACAGGCTGAACCATTGCACCTGCAGCAAGATACTCCCTAGCTACTGTCTCATGTACAGTAGCTCTCAAAATCTACACTTACTAGTTATAAAATTATTAAATATTTTGTATTTTTATACTATTTTTACGGGTGCTGAGGGTGGAACCCAGGGCCTTCACAAGCTAAGCATATGCTCTACCACCGAACTACATATTCCAGCACCTCCTTTTCCTTTTGTAAGTGAGTTGTGATCATAAGATGATCTCATAATCATTTAATGGATCACAACTCATTTGAAAAATACTAGTAAAGAGCTACGGACAAGAATTTTTTCTTTTTGCAATGCTGGGCGTCAATCACAGGCCTATGCAGGTCAGACAAGCCCTCTACCACCAGCCCAAATTCATACTTTTTTCCCTTTGAGGCAGGATATCAGTATATTGCCCTGGCTAGCCATGAACCCTTGGATTCAAGTGGTCCTCCTGCCTCAGTCTCCCAAGTAGCTGGGACTACATATGCCTGCCATCATGCATGGTTATTGTTAATTTTTGGTACTGAGAATTGAACCCAGAGGTGCTAAACCACTGAGCCACATCGCCAGCCCATTTTATATATTTTATTTAGAAACAGGGTTTTGCTGAGTTGCTTAGGGCTTTGCTAAGTTGCTAAGGCTGGTTTTGAACTCACAATCCTTCTGCCTTAGCCTCCTGAGCTACTGGGATTGGGCATATGCCACCACGCCTGGCTCTGTTATTTTGTATTTTTAAACACAATATAAAAACTTCATTCAAGCCAGGCACAATGGCATATACCTATAATCCCAGCAACTCAGGAGACTGAGGCAGGAGGATCACAAGTTCAAGGGCAGCTGAGCAACTTTAAGACCTTGTCTCAAAATAAAAAATAAAAAGGGCTGGAAATATAGCTCATTGGTACAGTACCCCTGGACTCAATCCCCAGTACCAATAAAAGGTTCACATGATGAACAAAGAGATGTAAGCACTAGGCATCCAGAAGAGCCACATTGCAAAAAGACACTCTGTCTCCCAGTGGAAGAACACAACACAACCGAGGAAGCAGGCGTGCAAAAGCATCAAATTTGAACATCCTAGCCTCTGGATCCAGTTACCAACTTACAAAAATACAAAGGAGAAGTGGACGTGTTAAACTATACCACCAGGTACATGCCCGTTCCTAGTATACAGGGAGCCATGAGCTCAATCCCTAGCAACACACACACACACCAGCAACCACTGTGCTAAACCATACTACAAAAAAACAATCAGCAAAATCTAGTATTGGGGGCCAGAAGAAGTGAAATCTTTTATTTAAAAGTATTAAAAGACAAATTAACCTATCACAATAAATGCTATTTAGATCCTGGTTTAAAAAAATTAAGCCATTTATAACCAATGGAAATTTGAACCTGATTTGACATTGATATTAAGGATTATTTCTTCTTGTTGTTGTATAATAGCTTTGTAGCTGTTTTTAAAAGAGCCCTTATTTTTATAGGTACACCTGAAATATTTACAGATGAAATAATATGATCCCTTTGCCTTGCTCTAAAATAATATGGGAAGACAATGACAAATGCTTCCAACAATGTAGAGAAAGGGGACCCTCATAAATCGCTGGTAGAAGCAAACTGATAGACTAGCTTAATATTTACCAGTGATACCAAGCACCTGGTGTTTTAACTCTAGAAATGTAGAAACAGTGCTAAACTGGCTAGCAGTGTGTCCTACTACTAGCTTTAGGAAACAGTTTGGCCGTTGCTCAAAAAGCATAAATCTTTCATATGACCCAACAATTCTACTCCACTCCAGGGTATCATCTAAGAGAAATGAAAATATACAGCCCCTGAAGATTTGCATGAGTGTTTGTAGCAGCATTAATCATAACCGCCAAAAAGTGGAAACAACCCAGATGCCATCAATTGGCAAGTGCTAAGCAACAGGTGATTTACCTGTACAAAGGAATCACATTCAATAAACAGAAACAAATTATGGTACACGGTACACCATGGATGAACCTCAAACATCTAAGTAAGAAGTCCAGAAGAAAAGACCACTTACTGTGATTCCATTTTTATGAAATACCCATAAAAGGCAAATTATATAGAGAGCTACAAAGAAGATTAGTGGTTGCCTGGAGCTGCCAACGTGAGAATGGGAATCAACTGCTAACCAACACAAGGGATCGTCTTTTTTTTTTTGGTACCGGGTATTGAACTCAGGGGCACTCGACCTATATTTTATTTGGAGACAAGATCTCACTGAGTTGCTTAGCGCCTTAAAGTTGCTTTGAACTTGAAATTCTTCTCAGCCTCCAAAGCCATTGGGATTACAGGTGTGCACCACCGCACCTGGCAGCACCAGGGATCTTCTGGAGAGGTCTGGGGCTGGACAGTGGTTGACAGCTGGACAAGTTGGTAAATTTAATAACAATCACTGAATTATACACTTAAAATAGGTGACTTTTATAGTATCTAAGTTACACCTCAATAAAGTTGATTATTTATTTAACAGGGAGAGCATGAATGCAGTCCCTGAATATGACAAATCATATAATCAAGTTTCCCACACTTGGGGAAATCGTAGGGGTCAGAACACCCAGAGTCCAGTGGATGAGCCTCCCCTGAGAGAACCACTTTCATAATCAGGGTATCTCCCCTGACGCATAAGTATAATAAAGTTGTTTTCAAAAGTAAGAAATACAGAAAAGTCTTAAGAGAAGGAATGTCAGCAGACTGAGAAAACCAGAAGAATGTTGGAAAATAAAGACTGAATTACAAAAGAAAAGATTCCTTTTTAATTAAAAACAAAATGGGAACAGGGAAATACACTTGGGGGGGGCTGCACAACAATGACGATGGTGGCACATGCCTACAATCCTAGCAACTAAGGAGGCTGGGAGAGGAGGATAGCAGTTTGAGGCTAGCCTGGGCAACTTAATGAGACCTGGTCTCACTACAAAAATTAAAAAGGCTTGGAGGTGTAGCTCAGTGGCAGAGCATCCCTGGGCTCTATGCAGTACTGCAAAGGGAAGGAATATCTGCATTAGCCACTGGTTGATGGTTATTGAGGCTGGGTGACAGGTACATGGAAGCTGATTACACAACTCTGCCCATGCTGGAGTACTTGAGATTCTCCGTGATAAGAAGGTTTTTTTGTTTGTTTGTTTGTAAAGATCAATGCATATTCCTGATATTCAGTAACCTCTTCAGGCTATTCTTGTCAGTCCAGGTCCCAGTGGGATTCCTATTTCAATTTCAAACAAAACAAGACAATCTAATACTCTTCCAAAAAGTTCTCTTCAGGTGATTTTCATTTCCTTGGACAAGAAATTAGAATGTTTACGAGAAAATTCAAAATTCCAGTACTGATTACAGAATGAGCACAATACTATTTTTGAAACATGTTACAAAGATAAAACCATTAAATAATTTAGCATTACAGGGATAAATCAATCACCAGAATTAAGCCAATTCAGTTTGCTTCTACCGATTTACAGGAATACTTTCCTATATCAATGAGGCCAGGCACCTGGTGTTTTAAATCCAGAGATGTAGAAAGAAGAGCACTGGACTGGGAGCTAGAAGGTGAGGTCCCAGTGTGTCCTACTGCTAGTTTTGCCTCCAACTTATAAACTGTATGAACTCAACGACACTACTTCATCTAAGACCAGATATCGTCCACTAAGAGAGAATTTTAAAGACAGGGTGTTCTGAACCTGGAGTGGGAAACCTGGGACAGGATTATGAAGCCTCAGACAGCCCACCAAAGTTTTGCCCAGATTTCAACGTGCACTTCTCCGCTCTCAGCAGATTCTCAAAGGGAACTAAGATCCACCATCCTTCTGAGGTTAAAACCCATTTTATTCAAGGCAATTTTTATGGATCTGGCCAAGCTTTCAAATCTGAAATCTGGATTCTTTAAACTGCCTGCATTCCCAAAATACAGCGTCACGGTTACAAGACGAACTTGGTGCAACCCACAAACTTCTTAGAAAACTGTACACTGGCTTCGGGTCATAACGATGCTCTTTCCTATTCCCCAGGTGTATTAATTAACCTGTGGAACCACCGGGTCGTTGCGTGTCCGCCTTGGAGGACTTTCACCGGTGCCTTCCAAGGCCAGAGCCCAGGCCCATCATGAAGCTGGCTGACGGGAGCTGGGAAGAGGCGCCAGGCCCCCTACTTGGAGGATTCCTGAGTAAGTAGTTCGAACGAGGAGTGACATTCCTCCGGAGAAGCTCGCTGCGGTCGCTCGGCGCCGTGCGCGCCCCGAACCTAACCGGTACACCGGGGCTGGTTCCGCGCGGCTCCGGCCCGCAGGCACCGGGGCGCGGAGGCGGAGCCGGCGGAGCAGGGACGAGGTAAAGCGGGTGAGGAGAGCGGCCGGCCGGCTGCGAGGACAGAGCCGGGACCCGGCGGGCGAGGCGGAGCGGCCCGGCCCCACCGACGCTGCGAAGCCCGCCGGCCCGACGGCCCGCAGCCCCCCGCCCTCCCGGGGCCGGGCCGGAGCCGGTGCCCCGCGCTCAGAGGCCGCGGGCCCGAGCTGCCCGGCCCGGGAGTGGCCCCGGCCCTCCCGGCCCGCCCTTACTTTGAGTGCCAGGTGGTGGACGCGGCCCAGGCCGTGCCCGGCCAGCAGCTGCAGCAGCCCCAGGACCGGGAGCAGCCGGAGGCCCGCGGCCAGCCGAAGACGGCGGGAGCCCGAGGGGCCAAGGGGCCGAGGGGCGGCCATGTTGGTTCCAGCATCACCAGCTGTTTCCTCTCCCGCCCACTTCCGGGGTCAAAGGGCGACGGCCACCGGAAGGGCCCGGGGAGGGGCTGGGCGGCGGGAATCCCACGGGCCCGGGAGTTGTCTCGCTCAAGGGCCGCCCGCCGGGTCACCCAACAGCCTCCCCGGCGCGGACCTTGTGGTCAGCCGGCGGAGGCCAGGCCGCCGGGGACGCCGCGGTTGTTGCCATGGCGACGGCGGCCTCCGGGGGCGACCGACGCCTCGCGGGTCTCCGAAGCGGCCCGGGCGGGGAGGCGGCGGCTCTGACTGCACCGGCGTCCGGGGTGGGGAGCGTGGGGAAGCCCTGAGTGGCTGGGTCCCTTGGGTGCCTCTCGGGCCCTTCCCACGGAATCTCTGCAGAAGTGGGTGCAGCAGGGGGGCGTGCTGGGACCCCTGCAGCAGCTCACTCCCTGGGACGAGCTGGTGAGACGGGAGGTAGGTGTTTTCCTCGCCCCGCTCCACAAGCGCGCCAACCTGGGCTCTAGAAATGCAGCCTTTGTTCCCGCTGGAGCCGGGGATCACTGGAAGCTCTGAGAACCGGGGCCGGGAGCGCGCACTGCAGCCGAACCTGCTGCGGCGTCCGTCGGAGATGAAGGGGTCGAGAAAACGTGGTGTCCACACACAGCGGAGTTGCATTCAGCCATAAAGAAGAACGAAATTATATCATTTACAGAAAAATGGATGGAAGTAGACATCATTGTGTTTAGCAAAATAAGCCAAACCCAGAAGGTCGAGTCGTTTGTTTTCTCTTATGTGGAAGCTGCAGAGGAAAGGGGGAAAGAAAGGTCGGGGGCGGGGCAGCGATCTCCAGAAAATCAGAGGGCCATGGGTCAGTAGTGGAAAGGGCCCAGGGTGTGGGAGGAGGGCAGGGAGCGGGGAAGTGCTGGGGAGGGATGTTGGCCAAATTATCTTGCTATATTGTGTGCATGTCGAGTGTGTAACAACAAATCCCATCGTTATGTACAATTATAATGCACCAATAAAAAAATGTGGGGGGAAAAAAAGAATTTGGGCTGGGAGCATACTTCAGTGGTAGAGCCCTTGCCAAGTGTGCCCCAGGCCCTGAGTTCCATTCCCAGTCCCTACACAAAGAAACAAAAACAAAAAAGAAACCAGCCCTGTGTTGAATTTCTTTTGGCCATTTCAACCCACCAGAGGAGTCTCCGTTTTTTTCTCTTATTCTGTTTGGACACCGTCCTGGTCATTGGAACTTATCAGGACCTCCTTAATGGAAGGGTTGGGCAGTAGACCCCTTCACTCACCTTTCTTTCTTTATCAAGGAGTTATAGAAGAACATGGCTTGTTAGCTTTGCCTCCTGAGTAGCCAGGTTTGTTTAGTTTTTAGAGTCTTGTTTTTAGCTTGCCACACAAGTAATATATGCTTTGTGTGTGTGTGTGTGTGTGTGTGTAACCATTTAAGTAGAAGAGGAAAAAATAAACCACCAAGAATCCCAATAACAAGTGACTACCAGTGTACTAGCGTTTTTTTGTTTGTTTTTTGAGGTACTGGGGCTCATGCATGCTAGATAAGCACTCTACCACTAAGCTGTACCTTAGCCCTTTAAAGAAAAAGCTTTTTACAAAATATTTATTTATTTTTTTTATGTGGTGCCGAGGATCGAACCCAATGCCTCATGCATGCGAGGCAAGCGCTCTACCACTGAGCTACAACCCCAGCAAAAAGTTTGTTGTGGGACAGGATCTTCCCAAATTCCCAGCTGGCCTTGCACTTGCCATCCTCCTGCCTCAGGCTCCAGAGTTGCTGGGATCACAGGTGTGGGCCATCTCATCCAGCTAGTTTTGTGCCATCTTGGTCCTGAATCTGAATTTTTCCCTTAACTCAAACACCAGTAGGAAGAGTCCTGTCACACTCTTTGCAAAGACAAAAGTGGGAAGCTGAGCTGGAGCCAAGAAGATTGCAGTTTATCCTAAAATGTCTTGGTTGGTCACCATAGGAAAGGCAATGATTGCTAGTGGGCAGAGAATTCCCTTTCTTGCTGGGTACAGTGGCTCACTCCTATAATCCCAGTGAGTTGGGAGCTGAAACAGGAGGATGGAGAGTTCAAACCCAGCCTCATCAACTTAGGCCCTAAGCAACTCAGCAAGACCCTTTCTCTAATAAAACATATTTTTTAAAAAAAGCTGTGGCTTGGTGGTTAAGTGCCCCTGGGTTAAATCCCTGGTACAAAAAAAAAGTAATAATAATATAATGTATGTATTCCCTTTCTCCCCCAACCTCTGATCTTTGGCCATCTATTTTGAATGTCAGTAATGTGTGAACAGAATGAGAATAAGAAACTCTAGAATTATTATATTTATGACTCCACACATTATCTTACTTAGCATCACAAAAACCTTATAAAGGTTTGGTTTGGGTTTGTTTTGATACTGGGGACTAAACCAAGGGGCACTTAATCACCCTTTTTAATTTTGAGACAGGGTTTTGCTAAGATGCTTAATTAAGGCCTCACCTAGCTGCTGAGACAAGTTTTGAACTTGTGATCCTGTTGCCTCAGCCTCCAAGTTACTGGGATTACAAGCATGTGCCACCACACTTGGATTAGGTATATATTTTAATTCCCTTGTGTTTTCTGATGGGGCTTGGATGGGTTGATTAATCTGTTCAGGGACTCTACTCATTTATGAATGACCCAACTGGAACTCTTCCTCCAGGCCCTGTGTACAAAGCCTAGCACATAATCTCTGTCCTGCATTGTTGTAAAGAAAAGGTGTTTGCATACTATAGTAGGCTGGAAGGGTCCTTAGCTAAGGTAGATGAAGATCCATCTACCTTATTTAATAGATGTGAAAACAATTCCAGGGAACTTAAATGACTTGCTCATGATCAGACAACCAGGGGCTAGGGATTTAGTTCAGTGGCAGAGGGCTTGCCTAGCATGTGCATTCCCCTGAGTTCAGTCCTCAGTCCTGGGGGAAAAAAGCAAGGAAGATCAGACAATGAGTTGAGTGATTTTTAAGAAGCTGGAGATGGGCTCAGTGGTACACACTTGTAATTCCATAACTAGGGAGGCTGAGGAAGGAGGGTCTTAAGTCTGAGGCCTCAGCAATTTAGTAAGACCCTGCCTCAAAGTAAAAAAGGCTGGGGTTGTAACGGCTCAGTGGTTAAATGCCTTGGGGTTCAATTTTCAGTAACCCACCCCCCACCCCAAAACAAACAAAAACCCCCAACTACCACCTCTACCAACAAGACAAAAAAAAAAAAAAAAAAAACAACAAAACAGGACTGGAATCTCAGCTGCTTTAGAATTGGCTCTGGGTTTCTTGCACTTTATCACACGTTGCTTTCTCAGAATTTTACTTTTTAAAAAAGGGAAAGCCCAGAGTCTGACTCCGGTATGTTATGAAATGTAATGCTAAAGAAGCTTTCAAAAAGCATTTTTAAAAGCAGCTGCTGGGAGTGTAGCCCAGTGGTACAGCACATGCTTAGCATGTGACAGGTCTTGGGTTCAAGTCCCAGCACCAAAATATTTAAAAATCAGCAATATGAAAGAACACAATAAGAGTGTAAAATAAGTGACATTTCTTTTAGGTAGCAAGAAGACATTAAAGTCAGGTGATTCTCACTTCTGTTTGAAACTACCCTTAAAGGCAAAGGTGATTTCTAAGTATAGTTATTTTTCTGTATTCTGAGATTTGAGCCTCCTAGGCAGGAGCTCTACCATTGGCCAGAGGCAGTGGCACATGGCTGTAATCCCAACATCTTGGGAGGCTGGGACAGGAGGATCAAGAGCTCAAAAGCCAACCTCAGCAACTCAGCAGGACCCTATCTCCAAATAAAATATAAAAAATGTCTGGGGATGTGAATCAGTGGTTAAGTGCCAGTGCTGCTGGGTTTAATTTCTGGTACCAAATAAATAAACAAAAACCCTATCACTGAGCCTCAGGCCGCCATACTTTTAAAGTTAGGCACCTCCTGACACAGTGGCACACACTTGTAATACCAGTGACTTTGAGAGACTGGTGTAAGAGGATGGCAAGTTAAAGGCATGTGTTGGCAACTAAGTGACGCCCTCTCAAAATAAAACAGAGCTGGACATCTAGTTTAAAAGTAGCGCATCTTGGGTTAAATCCCAAGTGCCACAAAATAAATAAATAATCTAATTAGGAGCCATTTTTTAGAATTTCTAGTTTTAAATTTGAATGTAATACTAAAAACAGGAAATGAGCAGGTAGAGTTCTAATTCCTTTCAATAATACAATAGTGATGAAACATTAAAATAGTTTCAAAGTAGAAAATATTATCTTTTAGTCTTTCAGTTTCCAGAAAATGGTTTTACAAGGGCTTAGAATTGGATTATGAATCCATGCTTTTTATTTTATATTTTTATATTATTATTATTGAGACTGGATCTTGCTAAGTTGCCCAGGATGGCCTTGAATTTCATATCCTCTGAACCACTGTACCAGGCAATTCCTTACTTCTTTATACTTGGATATTTTTTTTTTAAAAATACCAGAGATTGAACCCAGGGGTGCTCAAACACTGAGCCACATCCCCAGCCCTTTTTATTTTTTTATTTTGAGACAGGGTCTCAAAAAGTTGTTCAGGTCCTTGCTGAGTTGCTGAGGCTGACCTTGAATTTGCAGTTCTCCTGCCTCAGCTTCCTGAGCTGTTGGGATTATAAACATGCGCCTCCTGGGGACCTCTTTAGGGTCACTCTGGTGGTATCTCCCAGGAGTTTGTGATGAATATCTTCCTTCACATATTTGAGAGCTGTATTGTCCCAATTATTATTTTGGAATCAAGAGGAATAAGAAATAGAAACTTAGTTAATAGTCTTTGGTTACAAAGTCTTTGAAAACTGGTTACAAAGACAATGTGGAATATTTTGGGGGCAGTTACTTTTTAAATTCTGAGAGAACTGCTACTTTGGCAATTATATTTAAGTATGTAACTTAAGAGTTTTAAGAAAATGATTTGCATAATCATATACTGTAACTGGAAACAGACATGTGGAGTAGCAGAACGGGTTATGTCTGATTTTCCCTGGCAACATTTTCAAAGGGACATTAAACTTGAAGGTTCTGAAGCCTACAGGGGCAGGATAGGCTGATCTCCCGAACTTGACTTTGAGCCTTACTCTCTTAGTTCAGTTCTTTTCTTTTTCTGTTTTCTCTAAGTCTGCAGGATCAACTAAAGGTTGTTATTAGTGACAGAATGTGTAGTTTGAATAGTGTGCTATTGATAGTATTGGGCATCAGTTTGGAGATTTCCATTTTAAGTAACTCATAGGTTAATATTCTCTGAGTGTAATAAGGTAAAATTGCCATTTGTTTTTCTTATCAAAAGAGATGGTATTGCAACTGGGTGGTGGCACACATACCTGCAATCCCAGCGACTGGGTAGGTTGAGACAGGAGGATTGCAAGTTCGGGGCCAGCCTTAGCAACTTAGTGAGGATCTGAGCAACATAGTGAGACCCTGTCTCAAAATTAAAAAGGACTGGGAATTCTAGCTCAATGATTAAGTGCCCCTGGGTTCAATCCCTGATTTAAAAAATAATAATAATCAAACAAAAATGAGTATTTCAGACCCCAAACCTCTATAAACACAGTATGAGGATCTACAGGTAAATTGGGGCCTGGCAATATATTTTGAAAACAAATATCATTTTTTTTCTTTTACTTGAAATACTGTGTCTTCCAGGATTGCAACTAAGGTTTTCAGGCATTTCTTGGGCATGGTGGGAGAAGCCCTTGAGGGCATCTTTTTGCAGAAAGCAATCCTGGAAAAGCCAGTTCCTGAAGGGCAGGATGTCAGTTCAAAGGCCCCAACATACCTTGAACCCTGTGGGTTGGAGATGAACTTGGAAACCGCTTCTCCTTCACCTGGTGGCACAGCATGCACCTTGCTCAGCCATAGGACAGCTAGTTTTTTTTTTTTTTTTTTTTTTTTCTGATTTTATGTATGTCTTTACAGACCTTCAGGGGGGAAGTAAATGATCAGGTATAAAAATTAGTTACAGTTTTTAAATTGTATGCACCACTAAGTTCCTAGTTTTACCCTACTCCAGCTTCTCTGACTCCACTGCTTTCTTGGTTTCTTAGTACAGATGGTCCCAGCAGGCTATGGTGGAAATTTTTAGTGTTGTGATGGGTTTATTGAAGTGTTAAGTATATTTCTGACTTGCAAGAGTTTTGACTTAAAATGGGCTTATTGGGATGTAACCCTATCATAAATCGAGGCACATCTGTAGCTTTGAGTCTTAAAGAAATGGAGATTTTAAGCTAATAATGATGGGAGCTTTAAAAAAAAATATGTGTGTGTGTGTGTGTGTGTATATATATATATTTGTAGATGGATATAATATCTTTATTTATCTATTTTTTTTTTAATTTTTTATTGTTGGTTGTTCAAAACATTACAAATTTCTTGACATATCATATTCCACACTTTGATTCAAGTGGGTTATGAACTCCCACCTTCACCCCATACACAGATTGCAGAATCACATCAGTTACACATCCATTGATTTACATATTGCCATACTAGTGTCTGTTGTGCTCCGCTGCCTTTCCCATCCTCCACCATCCCACCTCCCCACCTCTCCCCTCCCCTCCCCTCCTCTCTCTCTACCCCCTCCACTGTATAACCCTGAGGGTCTCCTTCCATTTCCAAGCAATTTCCCTTCTCTCTCCCTTTCCCTCCCACCTGTCATCCCTGTTAAATGTTAATCTTCTTCTCATGCTCTTCGTCCCTACTCTGTTCTTAGTTACTCTCCTTATATCAAAGAAGACATTTGGCATTTGTTTTTTAGGGATTGGCTAGCTTCACTTAGCATAATCTGCTCTAATGCCATCTATTTATCTATTTTTATGTGTGTTGAGGAGTCGAACCCAGGGCCTCACACATTCGAGGCAGGCGCTCTACCACTGAGCTAGAGCCCCAGCCCAGGAGCTTTTTTTTTTTTTTTTAATGCTGAGAATTTCATTCAGAGCAGTCCTTTACCATGGGCCATTAGTTAGTTGCAGGACATGGGGGTCTTGCTGCAGCAGAAATGTTCAAGAACTGCTTTCCTTGGTATAATAGTAAAAATGAAAGCAGAGGAAAGGGAGTCCTACTCATGCGCTTACCTACTAAGCATTTCACACATATATTTTTTTTGAATCTTTACAATAACCTTTGAAGTAAGTAGCATTGTTGCCATTTGAAGAGGCGGAGGTTGAGGGCGAAAGCAGCACAGCTCTCTACAGTTTGCACAGTACCAGGGCACACACTCTCCCCTAGCTCCTGCATTTCACTCTAACCTATGAGGTCCCTGTTTTATGAATGAGAGAAATCAAAGCTCAGAGAATCTAAGTAATTTGCGAAAGGCCTCATATCTAATAAGTAGTAGGACATCAGGGTCCCCTTTTAACAATTATGAAAATCCTATTACTTTAAAATCTTATGTCTGTCTGTAGCTATGTATATGTTCATGAAAGCCTGAGAATTAGATGGTTATTAATTGCAAGCAGGGGTAGAATTGCAAAAATAAATAAAATAAAAAACAAACCCTAATATAATTGCTTGCTTATTTTTTTTTTCCTTGTACTGAGGATTGAACCCAAGGCTGCTTTCCCACTGAGCTACATCTCCAGTCCTTTTTGTTATTTATTTTGAGACAGGGTCTCACTAAGTTGCTCAGGGCCTTACTAAATTGCTAAGACTGGCCCTTAACATTTAATACTCCTGCCTCAGCCTCCTGGGTCACTGGGATTACAGGCATGTGCCACCACATCTAGTCAATCCTTTGCTTCTAACTACACAGAAATCTATATAGGGTCTCAGTTCTGTCAGTGCTCCTATTTCCCACACGATCAGATTATTCATTGGCAATATATGAAGTCACCCACTTAGATCCTAACTTTGTAAAGACATGTTAGTCAATGTTCCCTAAATATAACTGAGAGGTGAAACAGGTGTTTATAACCCAGACTAACCCTTTTGGTCATTCCAGCATTTATATAGACAGGGTTTTGAATACCCCTGGAGAAAATTGATTCCTAGGTAGGTAAGGTCACAGTGGTTTCAATAGTGAAAAACCCTGTCTTGTGACCACTCCCTCTTACTCTAAGGGAGACAGAATGTGTTTAGTCCTTCCTAAAAAAAATATTATGCAGTACTTATTCTTTTTTCCTGCTGACTTATTTCCTTTTATCCTGGACCCTGTTGTTTTCTTCACTTCAAGATTAATGTTGACTTTCTCCTTTATTTTTTGAAAATTCTCTTTCAAACATTTTCTATTTACCACCAAAACTTAATCAACTTAAAGATATTTGCAGAGTGGTATAATTAAGTCAGTTCTGCTGTGGCTTTAAATGTGTCTTTACAACTAACAGTTTCCTGCTTACTCATCTTAAAAAGTTTCATCTTCATGTGGTGCATCTTCCTCTCTCCCCCTCCCCCCCATAGGCCATCCTTTCCTCCTCCTCTTTCTCTTTAAAGCAGCAGATTGCTTTACCTTCTGATTAACCTATTTTTGCAAGTGGTTACTATTTTTGAGAACTATCCAAGAACTCTAGATTAGATCATTGTGTTTGAGCAAGGCTTGGAAGGAAGGGAAATCGTGGTGATTCTGTGGCAGGGTCTTGGTAGATAACCTGCATTTCATTGACCATTTCCAGCTGTTAGACTAAACTGCAGGGCTGTTTACATTTCCAGCCCCTCCAGCACACCCAGGCTATTAATCTGTCTTGGCAGGGAAGTGGCTGGCCATTCTGATTGTTAAACTTCTAGCAGTCTCCGGAATAAGGAGTACTGAGACCTGGTAACTGTGAGAGCAAAATATTTAAACAGACAGAAATGGGAGGTGGGAAGGAAGGGAGGTGGGTGCTTGTAACTGGAAAAAGGCAGACCAGAACCTTGACCGTTTAAATGTAACTATTCAACAAAGGAAGTAGATTTGGAGGTTTATCTGCAAGGGGTTTGCAACTCCACCCTGTCATGCAGGAGAATGATAAGCAGGTTGAGTGGAGGGTGGGATTGGAAAAATGAATCCTTGTGAAATAGTTTTTAAATAGGGGCCGATTTAGGGCGTCCATGTTTACTCAGGAAAGGATCCAGTAGTAGCATTAACTGAAAAAGAAAAGTTATGAGGAAGGGGCCTAATGGTTCTGAGGAAATAACTCCAAAAATCCCCCATAGGTTGAAAAGATATTTGTGTGGACCTTGAGAACATATAGAAAGAAAGGGAGCGGGTAACCCAGATAAGGTGCGTTCTCGGTTTACCAACTCTAGGCCAAGTTCCCATCGCCTGGATCCACACCACCACAGGGTGACACTGATACATAAGCGCTTGCAGTTGCCAGAAGGGCTCTAAGCGTCTACAGATGGAGGCATCGTCCGAGACCACCCAGCTCTTATGTGTGGCCCCTGGATTTGAACCAGGTAAGTTCTCTGTGGTCCCAGCAGCGCTTTTGCTCTGCCCATTTGGGAAGGTGATTTCAAGTCTGAGGGTCTTGGCGAAACATAAAAAATCACTGTTCTCAGAGATCTGAAATCAGGCTGTAGCCCCTGAGTCCTTCGGAGCTGCTTAGTCGCTGTCTGCCTGGACGCCCCTAGCTACAGTGCCGGACATCACGGTCCCAGGCCCCCATCCCACCGCGCAGCTCTGCCAGGCTCCTCGGGCCTCCGCGGAGGCTGCGCGGTGGGAAGAGCGTGCAGAGAAGCAGGTCGGCGCGAACGGCTGCGGGGAAAGTATTGTTCTGCAGCCCCGAGCGGCCCCGGCGGTGGAGAAACACCAGCCTCGTCAGAGCCTGGGTAATAACAGGGACCGGCGAGGTTCAAAGGCGAGCGACGGTCCTGAGAGCGCACAGCGCGGCTGCCCATAAGTAAAGGGGAGACTGACACAGTCCTCCGGGTTTCAGGGCCGGCGGGCACTGGCGCCTCCCAGCGCGTCCTTCCGGACCCCTGGGCGACGCGCCCCTGTGCAGGGAGCCGGCAAGAGGGTGGGCCGGGCCGGGGGCTAGGCGGCCGCGCGTGCGCGAGCTGTCAGGCCGGCCCCGCCCCCGGCGCGGCCCCGCCCGCCCCTCCCTCCGCGCGTCCCCTCCCTCCGCGCGTCCCCTCCCTCCGCGGGTCCCCTCCCTCCGCGGGTCCCCTCCCTCCGCGTGTCCCCTCCCTCGGCGCGTCCCCTCCCCTCGCTCTCCCGGTGTGGGGCTGGCGGGCGCTGCGGCGGTCGCGGCTGCCGCTTCCTCGGGCCATTTTGCTGTGGCGCGACAGAGAGGAGAAGCTGTCGAGGGGACCCAGGGCTCGGAGCCGCGATCCCGAGCGGGCGGCGGCCGCACGGACTCCGTCTTTCCGCGGTCGCGGGGATCTCGAGGGGCGAGGCGATCGCCGGGAGGGGGACCGGAGAGCCGCGCCCGCCGCGCGGGGCGCCCCTTCCCGCCCCCTGCACCATGAGCTGGGGCACTGAGCTCTGGGTGAGTGAGGGGCAGGGCCGCCGGCGGCCGGGTCGGTGCGCGCGCGGGCTGCGTTTCCCCGCGGCCTGGGGGGAGGCGCGGGTCCCGGTGGCCCCGCTGGCCTGGGCCGAGCAGGAGGTGCCTCCAGTCCGCCTTCTGGAGGCGAGGGGAGCTGTGGTCCCCGCCGGTCTGAGCCGCGGACGCGGGTTGGGTCCGATCGGCCCGAGAAGGAGAAGGGGGCCGGGTCGCGCTGCCGCCCGGGAGGAAGGCGCGGGTCCCGGTGCTCTGCGGCCCGGGAGGGGGCGCGGGCCGGCCTCCCTCTCCCCGGCTCCCCGAGGCCGGCGGGCGTGTGGGGAGGAGCCTTCGTCCCCGGGGCGATGCCCGGACCGCCGTGGCCCGTGGCCCGGGGCGCAGAGGCCCTGGGCTCTGCTGGGCTGCGTAACGCGTGCCGGCGCCCGCGGCTGGGTCCTGGGCTGCCTTCCCCCTGCCGCGGAGCCAGCGCTCCCCCGGGGGCGGGGCGGCCGCGGCGGGCTCCGGTCCCCGCCTTGGGTTTTGGGGTGTCAAGGACGAGAAGTGAGGTCTTCCCTCTGGAAGCGGGGACTTGGGACCCGCGCCGTTCGGGGCGCACTTGTTCTTTGGGGCAACTCGGATCCTGAATTTGAGGGGGCTGCGGCGTTTGGCCTGGAGGAGGAAAGTAGTAGGAGTTAGAAGGCTTTCGTTATCCATTTCAGGAAAGAGCATTCGCAGGGTAAGCCGTTCTTTATCTGCTGCCCAGAGGAAACAGTTTCAAGTGGGTAAGGTCGGCAGTGAGGGCTGCCTGGGCCGGTGCCCTTAGCCCGGGGTAAACAAGCAGCTTGGTGCCTAAAAGCTGTCGCCGCACCGAGAGCCTCCAGGCGACCCAAGGCAGTTCACAGGCCATACCCGCGAGGAGAGGCTGTTTGGGACCCAGATTGTTTCCCTGCCCTCCCCAGGCTCTTGGGGAGATCACTGGGTCAGAGACGGCAGTGCAGTGGTCAGGGGCAAGAGCCGCGGAAATCTCGATTGTTGCCCTGAACTGTGCTCAAGAACGCTGTGGCCCAGGATGAACTCCAGGATGAAGCAGAAGTGCCTGCTTCCTACCTTTTGGAATTCCATTTGTGAAGGGTGTGGAGGAGAAAGTGTGGGGTGGTGGTTGCTGTCTGGGATGAGGCCAAGAAATCTCATGTCAAAATAAAACAAGGTTAGAGCAATTACAGAAACAGAGCGCATCCTCCCTGAAAGAAAAAAAAAAAATTGGGCTTTAATTGTTTTTACATAACCATTTCTTAGGCTCCAAAGCAGCTACTGTTAGTAATACTAAAATCCTGAGGGCAAAAGCTCCCTTAAATTAAGATAATTCATTTTATAAACATCCTCTGTCTAAAGGGATTCATGACAAAATTTTAGCTGATGTTTACAAATATTCATTTTGAAAATAAATTAACGGTTTAACATATTTGCACCCAATTAGGCAGAGATCCACTCCTTTAGGTCTGTGTTTCTTTCCTCTTCAGTGCCTCTTCTACTTACTTTGACTTTTTTCCCCCTTTTGTATTGGGGATTGAATCCTGGGGTGCTTTACCACTAAGCTACATCTCCAACCCTTTTATTTTTTATTTTAAGACAGAGGCTCACTGAATTACTGAGGTCAGCCTAAAACTTGAGAGCCTCCTGCCTCAGCCTTCACAGTTGCTGGGATTACAGGCAGCCGCCTCTGGGCCCTGCTCCCCTTTTATTTTTTTAGGTTATTTGAGGATGGGGGAACATATCAGAAATAATCCTCATCAAGAGGATATAATTTCTTTTCCCCAATGTTCAATTTATGGAGGGAAAAATACCATATGTTTCTGAGTGAAATAGGGACAGACATGGAGGTAAGCATTCCATAGTGAAGTCGGTGAAATGTCACAGCAGGTATCTCAATCAAGGGGTGGGTGGCTGGGGGAAGAAATGATAAAATAGCTCCCACTGCCTGCATCATTCTGTAGATATTTCTTTTGAGAATGGAGGGAAGGGAAGGACGACAAGGACAGGAGTCACTGAGAATAAATGGGTGGGGGAAGGTACAGGGCATGATATTGACCAGGTTATGTGTGTGTGGTGTATGGCACGATAAATCCCACACTGAGGTACAGTTATGATACATCAGTAAAAAGCAAATGGGGGCTCAGTGGTGGAGCTCTTGCCTCACACATGTGAGGTACTGGGTTCCATCCTCATTAAAAAATAAATAATTTTAAAAATTAATTTTGTTTAAAGGTATTATAAATAAATAATGAGGTACTGAAATGTATATGAATGATACAAAATCTTGCGCTTGCCTCAGAATTTGCAGTGGTAGTGGGTGGAGGATATTGAAACAAAATTGGTCCTGAAGGTAGTTATTGTAATTGGATGATGGCTGCAGAAGAGCCCCTGCTCGTATTCCTTCTACTGTGTATGCGTGAAATTTCTACATGAGAATAATTGAAAAACATTTTAAGGTAGAAATTGTGAAGTATTGGAACATTTTTTTCACTTGGTAACTTGAAGAGGAAGAGTGAGCCAGTCAGCAGGTCTGTAAGTACAAATACTGGCCGAGGGGTTGTTTTCCAAGGCATTCCTGCCTGGGGAGCTCTGCCGTGAGCCGCTTACTGTTCAGTGGAGGTGAGGGAAAGAGCACAGTACTGCAGGACTGAAAAAGGCCACATTTTTAGTTTTAATTTGAAATGCAAAGACACACAGGGCAGCCAAATGCCCACCTTCAGCTGCCTTAACCTATTAGTGGTTGTTGGGATTAAACATGAGAGCAGCTGGAGCTGAAGAACAGGCCCCATTCCTGGTGGTCAGAGGTTGAGATGTGCGGTGCCTGGGCAGCCCAGAGGAAAGCAGTGATTGAAGGTTTTCCTTAAATGGTGGCTTGGGATCATGCACATGTGTAATGAGATAATGACGGGGCCCTAAAGCCTCACTTGGCAGAGTCATGCTTCTAGATGGAGAGACCGCCTATGGTTTGGGTGGCCCTCAGTTATTTGTAACAGGTGGTTGCAGCTTGCATGGACCTTCACAAATGCAATCAGACTTTGCACACATTGTAGGACTTTAGTGAAGTCCACGTCCTGCATTTTAAAACTGCAGGTTTCAGGGCTGGGGAGGTAGCCCCGTGGTAGAGTGCTGGCCTGGTATTTGCAAGGGCCTGGGTTTGATCCCCAGCCCACAGGAATTAAAAAAAAAAAAAAATGCATTTCACACTAAAGACCTGCTTTTAAGCCACATCCTGCTTCTAGAGGTAGTTAAACCTTTCTCTTGTTCCTTGAATATTTTATAAAAATGAATCATATTCTAGGAAAGTTTTGAGAAATTGTCATTGTCAGGAAGTTATCGTGCAACTATAAAAATGAACTCAAAACCTGTAATTTGTGATAATTTTATTGGATTAATTTATATTTAAGTTGGGCTTTTGTTTTGTTTTGGTGTGGTCCTGGGGACTGGACCTGGGCCCTGCGCATGCTGGGCGAGTGCTGCACCATCTAGCTACATCTCCAGCCTCACATTGGGCTTTCAGTTTTTTTTTTGTAGGGGGGTGGCTTTTGTTTTGTTTGTATCAGAATGTTATAACAAAGTTAAATGGCTATTTTAAAGAAATTAGGTTTGGGGCTGGAGCTGTGGCTCAGTGGTAGAGCGATTGCCTAGCATGTGTGAGGCACTGGGTTCAATCCTCAGCACCACATTAAAAAGTAAACTAATAAAATGGAATTTAAAAAATAAAAGAAAGGAGAAAGAAATTAGGTTTGAATAAAATTATCTCTGGCCGGGTGCAGTGGTGCACGCCTTGGAAGACTGAGGCAGAAGGATCAACTTAGTGAGACCCTGTCTCAGAATAAAAAATAATTAAAAAATAAAAGGGGGGTGGCCAGGAATGTGACTCAGTGTTTACATGCCTCTGGGTTCCATCCCTGATACAAAAGGAAAAAAAAAAAACTCATAAACTTTTCATAAATTCACCTTTGATTTTTTAAAAAAGTTTATTGAACAGCTACTGTACAAGGCCCCTGTTCGAGTCTGTTGTCACAATATATACATTGAGTGATCTCTACTTATTTCTATGAAAGCAGATAAATAGGTTTTACCTCTAGGCTGCAACATCAGAATCAAAATAAACATTTATGGCTTCTTTCTTTCTTTCTGGTGCTGAAGATTGAACCCAGGGCCTTGTGCACGTGAGGCGAGCACTCTACCAACTGAGCTCTATCCCCAGCCCTTATGTTTCTTTTTTTTCTTTCTTTTTTTTACAGTGCTAGGGATTGACCCCAGGCCTCATGCATGCCAGGAGAATGCTGACATTTAAGTTTCTGTGTAAGATTAACCAAAAAAGGCCTGGGGATGCAGCTTAGTGGTGTAGTGCTTGTGCAAGGCCCTGGGTTCAACTTCCAGAACCACCAATTAAAAAAAAAAAAAGTAGAAGAAGAAGAAGCCAAAAGGCATTTACTTAACACTTTGTTTAAAAGGTAATATCAACAGGGTAGACTTGTCTACCACCTTTTTGAAATTGTGACTGGTCATTGGAGAGATGGCAAAGCAAGAGTCTTGGAGTGGGTTTTTTGTACCTATTTATTGGAAGGCAGTGACAGGTTATTCAAGTGTCGGTCCAACTTTTTGTTAGCTGGCTCATTAGTGTGACATATGAATAAATCCATTGGAAATTTTAGCTCTGTCACCATTGCAGGTTTGCAGTTCCCAGATTCTTCATTGACAGACCTGGTTTTGCTGTCACCTGGTGTCCTCTGCACCATCCTTATTTCTTTTTGCTCAGGTGCTAATGAGAAACGAAGCAGCCAGCATACAAGAAAGAGAACAGGGAGTCCCGAGCAATACATGTTGGTCAGCTAGTGAGAAGCACCTCAGTATATTCTATGTGAATCCTTTCTGACCTGTGTTTTTAAGGTAATGTCAGACACATAGTGTACGTCCACCTATGCTGACTCTATTGACATGGGTTGCAGGATGCACTTTGAATAGGCAACAGTGTAAGAATCATCTACCTACTGTCCTGGGAACGATGCCTGACTCCATATAGGAGTTCAATAAATATTTACTAAATGAATGATCGAGTTCTTTTTTTTCCCTTTTGTTTTAACATTTACTTTTAAAAAAATCGTAAGAAGGTCATTATAACACCTTCCTGCATTTTCAAAATTATACTTGGCAACTTTTACATAGTTCTAGGTACCTTTTTAAAGAAATAGTCTCTTTTTAGAGCAGCTTTAGGTTCACAGCAGAGTTGAGTGGGAGGTACAGAGACATCTCATTTCCTCCAGCCCCCACCCATACGTACAGGCCAACCGTCTAGGTACCCTTTGTCTTCTGCTGTGTATCTGGAGGCCTTGCGTGCTAGGCGGATGCTCCCCCCCACCTCCAGCAATACCACAGAGGCTCTGACTTTTAAAGTCAGGTTGAAAAGTTACTACTCCACTGTCATTCATGCTACTCATGCCTGATAAGTATAGGTGTATTTATATAGGAAATTTAAAATGTGTTAAAATTTTAAACAAGGTAATACTTAATCTTTTTTAATCTTGAAGTAATTATTAACAGTTTGAGGTTTTGAGAATAATGACTTCTCCTTGCTCCCTTGATGGCTAAATCGGAGCCTTAACAACCGTGCACAGCTTTCCTGCTCTTTCTTCTTTGCCCTTCAAAGATTCCTGTTTGGGAAGAACATAGCAAGGCTGCCAGGCGAGGTAGCGCTTCCCCAACTATGGGGGCAGGACAGAGTTCCTAGGAAGAGAGGATGAATGAGATTAATTCTGTCATCTTCACTCCAACACGCTTGCACCCCGACTTTCCTGTGAGCAGATGGTAATTGAAAGGCAACAAAACTGGGGCGGCTTGGTGGGTCCAAGGCTCCTGTTCACATCAGCCTGTTGCTTTTTCCTCCTGCGGTAGACAGGATCCTGCACAAAGCCTGTGCCGCATTTGGTAGGTAAAACTCCTTGGAGTCCCCCAAGGAGTTTGTAAGGGTCCTCCCCTACCGTGTGACCGCTCTGCCACTCGTGTTTCTGGAAGGACTGTCCAGGATCTCCTGCTTCCCCTCTTCGGCCGATATTGCTTCCTGCAAGGATTACTCATGCTCCTGCATCAACACCACCCACATTTAAAAATAAGGTTTTATTTTGACACTTAAAAATTGCATGCTACCAAGAATAAATGAGTGCCCTGGGAAATGAATCTAATTAGATTTCAGAATGTGGGTGTGAAGTCTCCTGGAATTCGTGTTTATGAGGAAATATTTGTCTCCTGTTTTAGCAACGTGTACTCTTACTAGCTAGAGCCTCACGGGGTGTCAAGTTTAAAATTTTTTTAAATCGCAAGAAGCCAAATATGCACATTATATTAGAGAGCAATTTGGAGATATATGAGGTTTTAAAAATGCAATACCACTAACAATTGTTGTTGTTTTCAAGTGTGACCCAGCTGTCTTGGACTCAAGGACCCTCCCACCTCAGCCTCTCCAGTTCCTGGGACTATAAGCTTGTTTGTTTGTTTGTTTTGGGTCTTCCAATGAGAACCAACTTTAAATTTTTTTTTTTTTTTGTAGTTGTAGATGGACAGAATTGACTGAATTTTATTTATTTTTATGTGATGCTAAGGATCAAACCCAGTGTCTCACATATGCTAGGCAACCACTCTGCCACTGAGCCTACAGCCCCAGCCCAGAACCAACTTTTTTGGGGGGGTACCGGGATTGAGCTCAGGGGCACTTGGCCAATGAGCCACACCCCCAGCCCTGTTTTGTATTTTATTTAGAGATAGGGTTTCATTGAGTTGCTTAGTGCCTTGCTTTTCCTGAGGTTGGCTTTGAACTCAGGATCCTCCTGTCTCAGCCTCCCAAGCCGTTGGGATTATAGGCGTGTGCCACTGTGCCCAGCCCCAGAACCAACTTTTATTTCATAAGCCTCATCCTATTTGTAAGATTTTGTGTTAAATTTACATAACTTCCATTGTTGATACTAACCAACCAACAAGAAAAGAAATATAGATGGGACTTCATTTCCTTATTGCAAAAGCCTAAGTCTGTTCACATTTAGACTATAACATTACATAAAATATATGGTGTTCCCTTTTTCTTTTTCTTTTTTCTTTTAGTTAGGACATGCCATTCTAATACTCAGAATTAGTCTTTTGTTTGGTTTGGTACTGGGGATCAAACTCATGGGCATTTGATCACTGAGCTACATCCCCAGTCCTCTTTATTTTATTTTTTTCATTTTGATACAGGTTCTCATTAAGTTGTTCAGGTTGGCTTTGAACTTGCAAACCTCCTGCCTGACCCTCCCGGTTATTGGGATTATAGATGTGGGCCATCGCTCCCAGCCAGAATTAGATTTTTGCCCAGGATTTTTTTTTTTTTTTGCTACCGTGGATTGAACCCAGGGATTCTTTACCACTGAACCACATCCCTAGCCCTTTATTGCATTTTATTTAGAGACAGGGTCTCACTGTTTTGCTTAGGGCCTTGAAATTCTTGAGGCTCTCTTTAAACTTTTGGTCCTCCTGCCTCAGACTCTCAAACTGATGGGATTATAGACATGTGCAAGGGTGCCCAGCTCAGAATCTGATTTTTCATAGTAATTAGTTCACAATTCTTAAACTAGCTTCTACAGTTTCCTTGTATCCATTTCAGCAGCTACAGATTCCATTTGTACTTTTGTAGTCTGTGTTTTCTAAAACTGGAAACAGCTTATACATGCCTAAACTCTGGCCATCTGGTACCATTTCACCTGTATGCCGATCACGGCAAGCCCTGCTGGTAAGTGCTCTCATCCTTGAGTTGGTTGAGAGCTTGCGGCACAGCCACTCCTGCTGCTCAAGTCCTTGGTGCAGTGACGGTGTGGGTGCAGGAGGTTGGGGAGTAGCCCTGTGACAGGAAAAGGGAGGAAAGCAGCAGATCAGAACACCAGGCCCTGTGCGCTCCAGAGCAGAGATTACCTAATCAAGGAGTCGCACTTCCTGCAGAAATGGTCCGACTCCTTTCCCCCACCTAGCTCCTTCGTTAGCCGGGGTTCGCTCCATGAAGAGTGGGACCTTGGCTACCATCTTGCTCAGGCGTAGGCTGGGGTGCTGTAGAAAACATGACCTCAGCTCAGAAGATGAGGCCAGCCTCAGGGGACACGCCTGGCAGCTGGGCAGCCAGTGCTCTGCGCATCAGCCCCACCACTGGAAACCCTCTCATGATGGAGCCGCTGAGGCTCAGATGGAAAAGAACTCATCCAAGTTCACAGAGTAGAAACCCGGATTCAACCCAAGGTCTTTCAGGCTATAGATTCCCTTCTCAATCTTTTTATTTATTTATTTATTTATTTATTTTTCCCTTTTTTGTGGTGCTAGGGATGGACCTTACACATGCCAGGCAAACACAGCCACTGAGCTAGGGCCCAGCACCCCTCCAAACACTGTCTATCTATTTATACCTTTATTTTATGTATTTATTTTTTATATGTGGTGCTGGGATCAAACCCAGTGCCTCACACGTGCTAGGCAAGTGCTCCACCACTGAGCCACAATCCCAGTCCCTCCAAACACTTTTCTTAAGTGCATAACTTTAAAAGTTATCATTATTGTTTGTTTGTTTTGGTCACTAGGGGTACTTTTCTATTGATCTTGCTAACTTGCTGAGACTGGCTTGGGATCCTCCGCCTCAGCCTCCCAAGTGTCTGAGATTTCAGGCCTGCACCTTTGTGCCTGACTATTGTCTGAACTTTTTCACGTAGACATTTTCAAACAAATTTAGAGAAAACAATGTTACGAGCCCCCATGTCCCCGTGACCCAGCTTCACGGATGATGACGTTTTGCCATTCATTGTCTTGTGTCCACGTGTGCTTTTGGAGTCCTCAGTCTCTGGTGCTACGCGTGGTCATGTTCTGCTTCCTTGCTTTTGTGAAAAACCATACAAAGGACTCAAATCCCCTCCTCGCCCATCTTTTAAAACATGAACATAGAAAGAAAAAAAAAAAAAACATGAACATAGAAGAGAACTGACATTTGTCAAGTGCCCAAAGCACCTTGGTTAGGGGATTTCAGTACAGCCTCCATAACCTAAAAAGCACCTGGTGAATTTGCCTTTTGTCTCCATCTTATGGATGAGTCTCAGAGGGAAGTCACTTACCAGGGTCACCCGGACAGTGAGGGCTACTTCTAGAGTTTTATCATAACTTGTTTCTTTAGTTTTTGTTTTTGTTTGGTTTTATTCTTTTTTTAACACAAAGTAAGTTGATAATAGTTTTAAAAACTGCACCTTCTGTATCCGTAGCTCACAGTTCCCCATCCCACCCCTCACTCCTGTGAGGTTTTGCTTTGTGAAACTCTTGGGGCCTCTCATATTGACAAGCCGTGACTCACACTGCTGTGGCTGCAGACCTCGCAGCAACAGTCATGAATGAAGTTTAACACCAGCAGACAGCTGGTGCTAAGTGATCCTCTCCTTCTTTCAAACCCAGAGTTTGGGGTTCTGGTGCTGGAGGTAAGCCCGGGGCTCCTGCATGCTAAGCAAGTGCTCTACCACTGAGGTACACCCTCAGAGATTAGTTTGTCTGGATCCTAATGATTAGTATCAAACTTCCGACTTTGTGTCTTACAAGCGTGCCTTGGTGAAAGAATTTATTTCTTTACGTATTTTGCAGTGCTGGGAGTCGAACTCAGAGCCTCACTCCTGCTAGGCAAGTGCTCTATCATGAGCTGCACCCCGCAGGCCCGTTCAAGGAATTTTAATTGAATGGAGAAAGAGCAAGGAGGAATCTAGGTATTGGCCTCTTTGGGGTACTCCACATGTCACAGGCAGGACTCTCAGTTTTGCTGCTTCTTCCTGGGTGTGGTGGCACAGGCCTGTAATGCCAGTGACTGGGGAGGCTGAGGCAGGAGGATCACAAGTTCAAGGCCAGCCCTGGCAACTTAGTGAGCCCCTGCTTCAAAAAAGGGGGTGGGGCTGGGGACTTTGCTGTGTGTTCGGCCCCAGATTCAGTCCCCTGGACTAAAACAAAGCAAAACCAGAAAACAAAGTTTTGGTTCTCGAGGAACAAGAAACTAAACATTTTCTCTCATATCTACAGCAAAAGAAAACTTGGCGCCTTGGAGGAAGCTCTTCCCCTCCTATTTGTGCAGCCAAATCGAGAGCCGATTCCTGGATGTCGCGCTGGGGAGAAGGGTGCAGGTCCCGGGCCACCTGCTCAGCTCCCAAGCTCGGGCTGGGCGCCCCGCTGGCCTCATCTAAGGTTATTAGTGTTGGGCAAGTCCTTGCATCTCTGTCCCTCCCCTTCCCTGTGAGGACGGTGCTTGCCTTTCTCTTCACAAGGAGGCGCGATGGTGTGGGCTTGTCTGGAAAGTGCTCTTTGATTCTTGGCTGAGAGGTGATGAGTAAATGCACTTACCATAATGACAGGAGGGTGGAGGAGAAACCCAGCTCCTGGGAACACATCCGTGGGGACAGATGTCCCGAAAAGTGAGTGGTTCACGTCCTCGCCTTTTTTTTTTATTGTCAATGGACCTTATTATTTATTTCTATGCGGTGCTGAGAACCGAACCCAGGCCCCACACATGCCAGGCAGGCGCTGTACCCCTGAGCCCCAGCCCCTACGTCCTAGCCTCTTGATTTTCATAAAAAGCGTTGTTTCTAAAATTCTATTTAAATTGAAATAACCTGAAGCCAGATGTGGTGGCAAAAGCCTGTACTCTTAGCTACTTGGGAGGCTAAAGCAGGAGGATCACTAGTTTGAGGGCAGCCTCAGCAACTTAGAGACCCTGTCTCTAAATAAAATACAAAAATGGGCTGAGGATGTGGCTCAGTGGTTAAGCACCTCTGGGTTCAGTCCCAGTATAAAGATTAAAAAAAAAAATGGCCTGATATCAGGAAAGTGCCTAGAAATCATTGCTTTGAAAAGTAATATGGATTCAAGAGGCCACACCAACTGTATAACTATCTTTTCCTTTAAAAAAAAAAATCACAAAACAGACTCCTAAACACTAAAATACTGAGTTTTGCTGTATACCTGAGTTTACTGAAGAGATCATATTTCAATCTGTCCCTAAGGGTCATAGTTCTTTTTGGCTATTTTTACCACTTTTTAAAAAAAGTCCTACTGAAGTCACATTATTTCTCCCCTCAAAAAGCTGGATATTTGCCACGTGAGATAATACTATGTGTCAACTTAGTTTGGGATTGATTTTTTTCTTAGCAAAGATAGCTAAGACATTTTAAAATATTTATATTTGAAGATACACATGGAAATTCCTGGTGGAGCCTTTGACAGTGTTAAAGGCATTTGGATTTCATGAGTGTAGATGTGCATGCAGATTTATCTGTATGGGCGGGGGCAGGGGTATAGCTCAGTGGTAGAGCGCCCCTGGGTTCAATCCCCAGTACCAAAAAAATTAAATAAATAAAACAAATGAATAATGAAAATAACTTCCGGATAAGACAGAAAAACAATCAATCTGCTTGGGACTTATTTTACCCCTTCCTGTGTGTTTTTTGAGCATCTACTAAGTACCAACATATGGTTCCTATTTTTTTTTTTTAGAATCTTTCTGTGCTGCCCAGCTGGCCTTGAACTTCTGGACTCAAGCAGTCCTTCCACCCCAGCCTCCCAAGTAGCTGGGACCCAGCTGCAGGCCGCCATGTCCTGCCAAGACCAGGTTCTTCCCTGGGGTAGTTTGTAGCCTGTAGATGCTGAGACAGACAGAAGCCACAGTGCCGCATGGTGGGGACAGTGGAGGGTAGCTGTGGAATTGTGTGCCCAGGAGCGAAGCCCAGCTGCAAGGAGCAGCACCAAGCCCAGTTCTGAAGGTCAGGTGGAGGTGAGAGGCCAGTGGGCGTCCAGGCAGAGGGGTGGTCCAGCCGCGATCCGGAGGCCCCTGGGTGTGGGAGGCCATGAGCTCTCGGGTGAGCAGGGCATGTGGCGGGAGCCTGGGAATGCAGACTGGCCGAGAACCACGGAAGGACGTGGCTTTACCTTGACAGCCCGCGAGAGACCCTCGGCCTGGGGAAGGCAGGCGCCGCTGGGCCAGTATTTCAGTCTCATTCCTTTTTCAGGTATTTTTTTGGTTTTTTTACCAGCTGAACATAAAACTCAAACCTCCATCGCTTCTTCCTCCCCAGTTTCTCCTTCGCTGGCGTAGTCTGGAGAAGGCTGTCAGCTTTTGAACCTCAGCTCAATAAGATTTTGTGGTTGGAATGTAGCATGCCTGGAAGTGACTCACATAACCAAACTCTCAAGACTGATGAACAAACCTAAATGCACTGGGGTCAGGTGGTAGGGAGCGCTGGTGATCAAATCCAGGGTCTCATCCCCAGCCCCAGAAAGCAAAACTTCAACGTCCAGTGAGGGGTACTAAGGAGCCTGGATATTCGTATTTGTTGATATGAACATTCTCTTCCCAGAGGCTGATCTCTGTGGCAAGCTAAGTTCTGCACCTCGGTTCTTGGAGAGCATAAAATCAGAATAGAACTGGGTGAAGATAATGGCTGGTGACAGCAAGCTCTGGGAGCCGGAGGCACTTGTCTCCTCTGGAGGGATGGATCTACATTAAGGCTGGAGTGGAGCCTTTTACTGATACTGTGTGGACGGTTGTTTTAACCCATTCTGTTCTTTAGGCAGAGGGCAGCATAATTAGTTATGTGTAGATCTTTTTTATTTTAATCTATGTTCAAAATTGCATCTCAAAGATGGCACCAAGATTGGATGTTGGGTATTTATCTCATCACTTTCCAAATTGGCAAGACTGAGAATCAGTCATTTTATGATCTATTTACATGTTTTCAAGAATCTACACTTTGAGAAGCTCCCCTACGGTTCTGATATGGATTAGGTAGTGCCATTGAGCATTGTGCCATTTGGTTTCTCATGCATCCTTAATCTTTGCCTTTTTTTCTTTTTTAATACTGGGATTGAATCTGGGGCGCTTAACCACTGAGCCACATCCCAGCCCTTTTTATGTTTTGTTTTGAGACAGGGTAGGTCTCACTAAATTGCTCAGAGTCTAAGATGCTGAGGCTGGCTTTGAACTTGCAGTCCTCCTGAGCCACTGGGATTACAGGTGTGCACCTCCACAGCTGCCTGCTTATTTTATTCTTTACAATGAATTCAACATCTAGCAGCATCCTGGGGCTGCTTCTCTCCTCAGCCAGCCGGTTCCACGCCGTTTTCAGGCCCCCCTTCCTTCTGGCTTTGTGGTTCACTTGGGTTCTAATAAGTCATCATTTCTTAAATCAAATAGTATTGCTGACCACCTACTACGTGGTAGGCATCATTCTGAGCCAAGAAAAAGGGCAGCGCGTATCAGATACTCCTGGGTACCAGCGTGGAGACCTGCGGTAAAGGGGCAGGAAACCCAGGGCGTAGCGGACGTGTGCAGATCTGGTTATCCAACAGACGCTTAAATATGCGCATCTGGAGTTTAGGGAGGAGAGACCTAGGCTGAAGACATAAATATGGATAATCTGAAAGCTAGAATTTAGAGGGTAAAATTCCAAGCTCTTGGCATAGCTAGAGTCCTCCGAGCACCGTTGTTTAACTCTGGACTTCAGGACACCTGTCATTGCCCTCCTGATGGTGGCCGTGCCCTCTGGTTGCTGAAGTGTTCACCTTACTAAGAACCATTGTGTGAAACTTGTTTTGGGGGTAGACTGTAGGGTTGATTTTGCAAATCCTCTTATAAGAGCATAACAGCGGAGCTTGAGGCTTCCAGGTGCTTAAAGGTGAAATTATTCTTCCCGGTCAGAAATGCGCAAAGCAGCAATCAATGGCCGCTGGCGGGCAACCAGTCTTTGGTAGCCATCAGAGTTAATGCCACCCATGGTTCACTTTAATAGGTTTTTACAGACAGTCTCATAGAATAGACTGCTCCTTTGAAAACTGCCCATATGCTTATTCTGACCTATGGAGATGCATAGAGAAGCTCAGAACTCATCAATCCGCACCTTGTTGGCTAAGACTTCCTGTCGTAACACATATTGTGTAATTTTCCTCCTATCTTCTCAGAGACGGTCTAAAACGGGTACTGCCAGGTCACCAATGAATCAGATTGGGGGGACTCTCCTTCACTACGCGCCCTTCTGTTCTGCAAGGTGTCCGCCATACCCCCATCCTCCTGCCATTCACAACGTGACTTTGACACTCCTCTGTGATGGTCTTGACCAGTGAGAGTGGTGAAGCGCTACCATGTGGTTTCTGAGGCAGAACTAGAACATACCACGCACTCTTGCCCCGTTCTTCCGGGGTGTCTACTTTTCCAACCCAGCGCCATGTTGTTAAGAAGCCCAGTTGGTCCCGCTGGAGAGACCCCAGGAGAAGCCAGTCGCAGAGGTTCCTGTTGACAGGCAAACAGCAGTTGTCACCAGCCACCAGCCAGCGTCCCAGCTACGGCCCAAGCCATGTGTTCCTATCCAAATTCCTGACCCACAATAAAACGGTTCTTTCCCACTAAGTTTTGGGGGTGATTTATTGTACAATAATAGTAATTGGAACAGTATCTTTGGATGTTGTAATAGATGGTAGTAACAGTATCCCCCCCCTTTTTGGGAGGGACACTGGGATTAAATTCAGTGGGACTTTACATTGGAGTTATACCCCCAGCTCTTATTGTGTGTGTGTATGTGTGTGTGTGTGTGTGTGTGTAGGCCAAGCACATACTCCACCATAGACCTGCACCCCTGAACCCCCTCATGTATTAAAGGACAGGGTGACTATGTGTCTCTTTATTCCAGTTTAAAGATAAAATGAGATTATTTTCTCTTTGAAGAAATCCCCTAGAATATGAAATTGAAAAGTTGAGAAACATTTAAGAAATTTCAATCTTATTTTCTCTGAAGATGACAGAGTAGGAAAGTAAGATGTTCTGACATGAAGACATTAAGACGAATTAGAGGCTGGGCGCAGGGTATGTGCCTGTAGCGCTTATAATCCCAGAGGCTCAGGAGGCTGAGGCAGGAGGATCCCAAATTCAAGGCCAGCCTCAGCAACTTAGTGAGTTGTCTTTATCAAAATAAGAAGGACTGAAGATGTAGCTCAGTGGGAAAGAGCCCTTGGGCTCAATTCCCAGTACAGAAAAAGAAAGAAAGAAAGAAACTCAATGAGCACTTCCTTGTTTCTGGTATAATAGAAGAGATCAAGGAATTGGGTACAAACCAGGCCACAGGAAGAACACTGAGTCCCTTCAACTGTGTTCTTACGTTATCTGAGTCCTGTTTCTGCTTCATCCCATGAGGACTGGTTCATAGGAGAATGCGTCAGTGTCGATTATAGCCCAGTAACTAGTTCTAAAGCTAGAATCTCCATATAGAATTTTATGTATAGTTCCCACACTAGCTCACAGAAATGTTAATAATGTTAATAAGAGGCTTGTAAAGGGTTCAGTGGTTTAAAAGTGGCACATAAATAGAATCATTAGGGCCACTGCTTGAGTCCTCAGGCTCTCCACTAGATTGAATGTCCTGGGTGTGACTCTATAGGCAAAAATACCAAGGAGTGTTTTGCTGATCAAAAACGTTTTTTGGCTGAGAAACTTGAAAGGTTTACTCTTCAATTCATTTTGTCACTTTGGTAGTTTGGCAAGTAAGTAAAGTAGGTAAATAATACCGCAGGCAGGTACTCCGTTCGATAAAAGTACTCTAGCTCAGAGGCTTTAGAGGCTGAGGCGGGAGGATCAAGTTCAAAGCCAGCCTCAGCAACTCAGTGAGTCCCTAAGCAACTCAGTGAGACCCTGAGCAGCTCAGTGAGACCCCGTCTCTAAATAAAATACAAAGCAGGGCTGGGATGTGGCTCAATGTGCGAGTGCCCCCGTGTTCAATCCTCAGTACCAAAAAAGCCCCCCGGTTCCTGGTGGAGAGGGAAGCAGGACGGGCCTCCTTTCCTCACCTTCTGGATTTCCTTGGATGAAAAAATTGTTCAAGAAAGTGGAATGAACAGTCATTAGACAAAACCTTAGAGAGAGATGTTTGAAGCTGTGGGGTGGGATGAAGACTTCCCGGTCATTCCACGCAGACCCATGAATTCTCTCTGATTATCAAAGGAAGATTAAGAACGTGTCAGCTGGACAAGCAGGCAAGGGCGTCCTCATTAGCTGTGCTCTGGGTCTCACAGTGCGTGCTAGTCTATAAAAAGAGCTGTCTGTCTAAAAATAAATGTTTGTTTGATGAATGAACCCCACCTAGCTCACATGCTTGTCGTGAGGGGGCTGGCTGTTAAGCTATTGCAGATGTAAGCTGAACTAAAGATGATAGGTATTATCCTAGCAGTTGGGAGGCTGAGGCAGGAAGATCTTGAGTTCAAAGTCAGCCTTGGCAAAAATGAGGTGCTAAGCAACTAATGAGACCCTGTCTCTAAATAAATTACAGAAAGAATAGGGCTGGGGATATGACTCAGAGGTCAAGTGCCCCTGAGTTCAATCTCTGGTTACCCCCCACCCAGAAAAAAAAAATTCTATGTATTGTAAGTCCCAGCTCCCCCGGAGGATCACCTGAGCCCAACAGGGGTGCACGCCTGTAACCCCAGAGATGCAGAAGGCTGAGGCAGGGGAATTGCAAGTTCGAGACCAGCCTCAGCTGCCATCAGCTTAGTGAGACCTGAATCAAAAAATAAAAAGGGCTAGGGATAGAGCTCAGTAGTCAAGCCCTCTGTGGGTTCAATTCCTGGTACTGGGGAAAAAACCAACCAACCAACAAAAACCAAATATCCTCTGTATCCTGACTCTCCCCTTGGCGGAGACCAGAGCAGCTGGAGAGGAGAGAAAAGTCCCATTTACATACTGTGTGCTGAGCCGCCTTGACTTGTGGTCCGTCTGAGGACCAGGGTCAGGCACTCAGGAGGCACAAGTGAAGAAAGAGAGACACCTACCACGGAGTGCAGGGGCTGAGAACCAGGCAAGGACCCTTATTGAAGCATGGTGTCTTTTTGTTGTTTTTGTTGGATTGAACCCAACAAGGGAGCTACATCCCAAGCCCTTTTTACTTTTTATTTTGAGGCAGGGTCTCCCTCAATTGCTGAAGCTGGCCTTGAACTTGCAGTCCTCCTGCTGCAGCCTCCCCAGTCACTGGGATTACAGGTGTGCGCCACCACACCCAGCTGTTTAGTTTGTTTGATGCTGTGCCACCAGCTTCTTGTACATAGTAGATGCTCGATAAATGTGGCTTTTGGCAAGGTTGAAATGGCCTTGATTTTTGCCCTTCGTCAACACATAGTTTAGGCTCTTAATTAACAACTGCCACTTGCAAACATAGATTTTTAAAATGTGCCTGTGGGAGCCAGTTTTAAAGAAAGTGGTATTAAAGACTGAGATCCTTTTTCTTTATTGTCATGAAGTGAAGTAATGAAAAACCGTCCGGGCCTCCGAAGAAGAGACACAGACGGCTAGCAAACATGAAAAGACGCTGAACGTTACCACTGGCGCAGGAAGGCAGCCCAAAACCAGAGCGGGGCAGGCCTTCATAGCCCTGTGGCTCTGATCAGAAAAATGTAGGGAAACAACACGTGTCGGGGGTGCAGGGGGAGGAGCCGGACCCCCAGTCGTTGCTGGTGGGAATGCAGAATGGCTCAGCCGCTGGCAAAACCCATGGCAGCTCCCCAGAGGCTAGACAGCATCACACCATCTGATCCTGCCCTGTGGCTGGGAGGTAGAAACCCCGAAGGACTGAAAACCAGGTTCAAACAAATAACTTGTATAGGTTCGTTCACCAAAGCCAAAAGTCAGGCCAGGCACAGTGGCTCACCCTGTAATCCTGCAGTTTGGGAGGTCCAGGCAGGAGGATTGTGAGTTCAAAGCCAGCCTCAGCAACTTAGTGAGGCTCTAAGAAACTCAGCGAGATTCTGTCTCTAAATAAAATATAAAAAGGGACAGGGATGTGGCTCAGTGGTTAGGTGCCCTTGGGTTTAATCCCCAGTACCAAAAACAAAAAAAAAAAACCGCCAAGAAATGGGAAAACCCAAGCATCCAGGGACAGCTCAGTGGATGAAGGAAACGTGGTCCGTCTGTACAGTGGGATGGTGTTAGGCCAAAAGAAGCCACGAAGCCCTGATTGCACTGCAACCTGGAGGAACCTTAAAAATGTTACACAAATTGAAAGCCAAACACATTGCAGATTGTATTTACATAAAGTAAAGTAAGAGAGACAGAAATCAAGTTGGTATTGGCCAAAGGCGAGGGCCGGGAGGGTGGGTCCTTGCCTGGTTCGCAGCCCTCATGAAGCCTGTAGGGTGCTTAGTGACACAGATGTAACTTTGTGTTGATGAGGTGTTTAGAGGTAGACAGAGGTCCTGGGCACGCAACACTGAAGGAACTGAATGCCTCAAACTCTTCTCTTTTAAATGGTTAATTTTATGTTATTTGAGTCCTTCTCAAAAAAAAAAAAAATAGATCAGTGCTGCGCATCTTTGTTATCTCTTCATAAAACAGTCGATCTTTAATCTTCAGAAAAGTTCTTTAAAATTTCTCCAGCGGCCTGAGAGGATGGCTGTGTTGTGTTTCTGGAAGTTTCTGTGAGGGCCATCTGAGTGCTCCTGCTGCCAAGCCAGTCTGAGGGCATTAGGGGCTACTTGTGGCACTGGACAGAACTCAAAGGATTCATTAGGAATTGTTCTCCCTGAAAATGAATTGCCACCCCATCAATTGTCAAGCTAGCCACCAAAACTAGCACTTAGAGGCGTTTTGTCTTCTCCTTACACGAGGAGACCTGAGCTAAGGTAGCAGAAGGTGGTGTTTACGACATGTGCCAAGGTGACATTTTTATACCTTACTGTAATCACACCGTGTGGCTCAAGACAACCGTAAACCCAGGTGGTTAGATTGGCTATAAACGCCTTTCAGTTTGCCTGTGTTGTGATTCACTTCCACTAACATGTAAATGCAAGGCCCTGACCCAGGTGGGGGGGAGGGGGACACATAGGAAACAGCTTGCCAGTCGTCCTTAAGTTTAATGGCAATGAGATTTCTAGAAATTGTATAGCAATTTTCATTACATAAAACCCACCTGTTCTGAATGACTAGTTGCCTTTATCAGAAGGACTTTGAGAAGATAACCAGCCGCTTGACATTATTTGGGAGACACTTGCTTTTCTGTTTTCCCAGTGCTGGGGATCAAACCCTGGGCCTTCCACGGGCTAAGCCTCAGCACCTGTGGTTTTGTTTTCTCTTGGTTTGGTTTGGTTGTTCTCTGCAAGGGTGGGATCTCTGTGTACCTGAGTGATAGTGATTGAATCAGTGGCGGTCACAGGGTGTGGCACTGACCCACAGCCCCCAGGGCCAGCCTGAGCCCTATTCTGAGCTGCCTGACACTTGAAGAAATGGCAGCTTTTCAAAGTCCTTGAGAGTTGGGCTCGGCTGGGCATTGAGAGCCAGTCCAAGGACCTTCAGGCTGGAAGGGATGGCTCCCTGCTGAGGGGCCAGCAGTGCCTTCTCCACCGACTGGAAACTCTGCTGTTCCTAAGGCCTTTTAGTTTAGTTGTTGCAGAAATAATTTTCAAGTTGCAGTCTTGCTCTTCTCAAATAGGCAAGACTTAGTGAACCAAAAAGGAAAAATGCCCAACAGGAGAAGAGTTAGCAGGCAACCCCAGAGGACTGGCCGCGTGGGAGGGGCGGGCTGTGGGCATGGTTGAGATGAAAATGAGCGGCCCGTTTCCCAGGCACAGGCCCAGGCTGCGATGCTATTTGTGTCGTGCCAGGGTTTCCACCGCCAACAGAATTTCCCTCTTAGTATTCGAACTGAGAAATGTGATTAAAACATCGCTCTGTTGCCCAAAAGGCAGTCAGCAGGATAGCGTCCAAGGGGGACGGAGCACTTGGTCTCCACTCCTGTGGCCTTTGGTTTTGTTTTAAATCTAGCGAGGCCCAGCATCTGCGTAGGTGGACGGCATTGTGCTGGGCAGTCTCCAGGTTCCTGCGCTCCGCGGGCCCTCCCTGCGACCAGAGCAGAGGCGTGTCGCTCAGGTCGCCCGGTTAATGATCACCGACTGGGAACTGGGCCGGTTGGGGCTCCAGAGGGACAGTCGTGGTGCTGTGTCTTGCAACTTAAGTTACTGATTTGTAAAATGTCAGAGCAAATTACAAAATTGATCTTCTGAAATGTCTTCTTGAGCCACTCCGTGGGTGTAGCTTTTATCCAAGGTCACTATTAAATCCACACTTTGTGGGTGTGTGTGTGTGTGTGTGGTGCTGGGGATTGAGCCCAGGGCCTTGTGCAGCCAAGGCAAGCACCCTACCAACTGAGCTATGTCCCCAGCCCTCCATCAATGCTTTTTATGAAATCAGTGCCATCGATGCTAGTTTAATCCAGAAAGTCAACTTGGCTGGTTTATGTCAGCTTTTATTCTGGGGGAAAATATAATGATTTGATCAACTCATTTGCTTATTTCTTGACTATTTCTAAAGAGTAAAAGATGATTTTTGTTTGCTTGAAATAAAGTCCCCACTTCAAAATATCAGGAGACAGTCCCCCCCCACCCCCACCCCCAGAGTTTGTAGAAATTCTTTTGGAAAGATTTGGCTCAGCTGCATTATTGTTTCCTAAGTGGTGAGTCGCAGGGTGGACTTGTGGGCTGTGCCCGCTGCATTTCAAGCAGACTGGGGCTTTTGTAGTGTCCCCGGCAGCTCCAACACAGTCTGATTGTGAAGACAGACTTGAGTCAAAAAACCACCAGGTAAATATGGAGATATATCCTAATCAATGCCACAAGAGTACATAATATGATGTGACAATGTACAGGGGAGGTGACGGAGGCAAGGCTTCCCTGGAGAAGAGAGCATTGTTCTGCTAGTTTCCCTATCTTTACGGATCCTGCCTGCAAAAAGAAAATCACACGGCAAGCCTAGGACTCGCCACACATTAGATATTCATGATTTTGGGCAGGATTGGGAATCAAACCCAGGGTCTTGGGCATGCTAGGCAAGTGCCCCACCCCTGAGCTAAATCCCCAGACCAGGATTTGTTTTTTAAAAGTGAAATATCTGTGAAGACCTCCTACGAGGATGTTTGTAGCGACTTTATCGTAATTGCCGCCACTCGGAAACAAGAAGCCTTTGGGAAGGCAAATGGCCTCACCACCGGGCGGTTCACTTACGCAGTATTGTCCAGCACCAGGGCGGAGGGGCTTCGGGCTCTGGAGGGCGGGAAGAAGTGTCCGTGCCGCTGCGAGGTAGAGAGCCAGGCTGGCCTGGTGAGTGAGTCCAGCTCCACAGCATCCTGAAGAGTGGACACAACAGGGACAGGAAAGAGACTGGCCATTGCGGCTGGGCAGAGGCGGGGGGGGGGGTGCACAGGGCATTTTTAGGGCAATAAAATACTTCTGTATGACACTAAAACCATGGGTAAGTTATATCATCCATTTGGCCAAATTCAGACCTGAGCAACACAAGTGAACCCTGATGTGACCTGTGGCCCTGAGTTCATGACCACGTATGAGTCCTGGATTGTCAGTTGCCCCTGCGCCACCCCCCACTCAAGATGTGAATGAATGGTGGCCCCAGCTGATGGGCAACGTGGGGACTCTGCACTTTCTGCTTGCATTGTCTGTGAGCCTAAAACTACTTTTAAAAAATGAAGTCTATTATTAAAATTTAAAAATAAGTCAGTGCAGTGAATAAGGCCTTTAAGCATAAAGATCTTGGATATCCTTGTATGAGTTGCAAGGTTAGCTACTGTAGAATCAAATAACTGTCGATAGGCTTTTTATTTTTCATGCTGGGACTGAACCCAGGGGGGCTTTACCACTGAGCTATATCCCCAACCCTTTTAAATTATTTATTTATTTTTATTTTATTATTTTGTTGAGCCAGGGCCGCCTCACTAAGTTGCTGAGGCTGGCCTCGAATTTGATTTAGAAACTAAGTTTCCCAGACAGGCCTTGGCCTAGAACTTGCAATCCCCCTGCCTCAGCCTACAGAGCTGCTGTGACTACAGGTGCACATCACTATGGTGAATATTTCTTTTTTTTTTTTTTAGAGAGAGAGAGAATTTTTTTTTAATATTTATTTTTTCTTAGTTTTCGGTGGACACAACAGCTTTGATTGTATGTGGTGCTGATGATCGAACCCGGGCCACACGCATGCCAGGCGAGCACGCTACCTCTTGAGCCACATCCCCAACCCCTGGTGAATATTTTTTAGAAGAAGATAAAGCAAAGTTATATTTTCAGAAACATGAAAAAATTCATTTCAGCTGTGCTTGGTGGCCCACGCCTGTAAATCTCAATAACTTGGAAGACTGAGGCAGGAGGATCACAAGTTCTAGGCCAGCCTGGGCAATTTAGTGAGACCCTGTCCCAAGAAAAAAGTAGTAGAGCACTTGCCTAGCATGTCCAAGGCCCTGGGTTAAATCTCCATTACACAAAAATAAATCAATAATTTCATAATAACATATTACAATAAAGAAGCTGTAGTCTACTCACTTGGTTGGACTATATTTCTACTTATTTTAGTAATAAGTAAACATTTTCAAGCAGAATTTTATGTTGGAGGTGCTTTGGATTTCTGAGAACAAAGTTATTAGCTATCTGATTCAATTTTTTTTTTACTAAATATTTTTAGTTGTAGTTGTGCATAATACCTGTATTTTATTTATTTATTTTTATGTGGTGCTAAGGATCAAACCCAGTGCCTCACATGTGCCAGCCAAGCGCTCTACCGCTGAACCACAGCCCCAGCCTAAATCTTTTTTTTACAATTGTTTTGATTGCTGTTAATAGTACCATTTACTGTGATGATTATAAGGTACCCTCTTCTATTGTTGGAATTTGTTTCCTTTACCTGGAATAAATATAGGTTTGAAATAACACAAATTTGCACTTCATAGAGGACGTGGAAAAATATAATAATTTCATTTCGATATTTTGTAAGTTAACGACTACCGTAGATGCGAGACATTTTACGTTTCAAGTTTTACATGAGACTTGACGGCATCTGGTAATGAGACTCCTGTCCTTAGGGTTGGGTCCCTCCTCTCCATATTAGAATTCCAAACGCATCACACCTGTTCAACCTGTAATGATTAGTAGTAGGTTTTCTTCTTTGGTGACCACCAAAAAATACCACCACCATCCACCCAACAAAACAAAGCCAACCCGATGAGCCTTCCCTCCTAGCAGCTCCTTCTGCACGCGCTCTCCGGCCGTGCTTCTGTGCCACGGAGGCTGAGACGGTGGACTTCAGGACAAGCTGTTCTCATGTTCCAGTTCTGCCCCTTGCATCTTGCCCGGGGGCCTGGCGTCCAAAACTGGACACAGTTCTGACCCTGCCGTGGGCGGGTTATGGAGGCAGAAAGGTACCTGGTTGTTGAGAACTTAGTACAACGTGGGCAACAACAGAGGAAGCCAGGAGCAGGGCCCTCTGGTCAGACAGTCTAAAGATGAAGGCCTGGAGCTCTGGGTTCAAGTCTCACCTCTTTTTCAGTTAATAGCTATGTGACACCCGGTGAGTCCTTGGCCTTTCTATGTCTCATTTTACCCTCACAAATAAGGGGATATTAACCGTGTCTGCCTCGCAGGGTACTGGGAGCAGAGCCTCTAGAAGGGGTAGCTGTTATGATCTTCCATGAATTGGGTAGTCTACAGTTAAGAGAATGGGAGCCCGGGGGACATTGTTTCAAACGATCTCACCAAATCTGTTTTCCCACTGTGCTGGGGATTGAACCCAGGGATGCTCCACCACTAAGCTATACTCCCGACCCTTCTTATGTTTTATTTTGAGACTTGCTAAGTCATTGAAGCTGGCCTCTCACTTGTGATCCTCCTGCCTCAGCCTCCCGAGTAGCTGGAATTACAGGTATGCACCACTGCACCAACTGCCAAATCTTGCCTTGTATTTGTGAAATAGGAAAAAGACTGACCCAGATTCAGATCGAGAGCAAAATAAGATATATTCGAATTAGACCATTAACAAGCCTTCCGAACACTGTCAGCACTTCCATGGAGCAAGGAGATCATCTGAGTTGCAGCCTCTGTGGGGCCAGCAGAATGCCTTGCACTTGCACAATGCTGAGGAACTCCCGAAACATGGGCACTTTCTTCTCGATTGGAGGTTTCTGTGGTCCTGTCAAAAATCCCTGGACGTGGGGAATTAGTTCCTCGACTCAGGCTCCAGCCGTGACCACTGTGGGATTCCTACTGGCTCCAGCCGTGAGCCGAGGCTCCTGTGGAGACGTCTCACTGTTTGTGGCCCTGGTGGGTGTGAATCATCGGCCTGTGTTTTGATGATGCCACGAGGTTTACTATGTCGGCAATACTGTGACTACCGACTTGGTGCCAGGCGTCTAGTTTTGATTTTTCCCGGGGCGGGGGCTGGAACCAGGGCCCTGTGCCTGCCGGGCAGGTGCTGTGCCACCAAGCTGCACGCCCAGCCCCTCGCCGCCAGTTCTAAGCACTTCACATGTATGAACGCATTTTATGTCCTAAACAACTCTAGCATTTGGTACTGTTGGTTTTTTTTTTCCATTACCTTATTTTTGCTTTCCATATCTCCCATGAGAGCCCATCTCTCTTGCAAAACCCAGCGGAGCCTTAATTAGAAGAGTCTGGAAATGTGGTTCATAGTCTTCAGCCCTTAAGACCAAGTGGAACTCAGGAGGGCCGGGCTGCGGGCCAAGTCAACAAACCAGTGCAGATTTAGTGTCGCAGAGCATTTCAGGTGGCTTCCTGTGTGCTCCACGTTCCTTTCAATGGCCTTGTGTGGTCGGGCCATCTTCCTGGTCTCTCCTAATACTCTTACTTTGGGCGTGTGTGTTTGATGCTGGGGATTGAACCCAGGGCCTCAGGCACTAAGCAAACTCTCTACCACTGAGCCACATCCCCAGCCTGTTTTATTTTTAAATTTTTAGATGAGAGCCCCCCAAGTGGCTGAGGGCTGGCCTTGAACTTTTGATCCTCCTGCCTCAGCCTCCTGAGTAGCTGAGATTACAGGCACACACCGTCACACCCGTCTTCTTCTTTCCTTTTTAAAAACTGTGGTAAAATATAGATAACACATAACTTGCCAGTTTTACCTTTTATTCCCCGAGTTGCTGGACCTCAAACCCAGGGTCTATCTCATGCATCCTAAACACGTGCTCTACCACAAATGTACACTTCCAGCACCAGAACCATCTTCACGTGTACAGAGCAGTGGCACTAAGTACAGAGGGACTTCCCGCCACCAGTTAGGTGGGAACAGTGAGCCTGGGACACAGGCAGTGTGACTTCAGGGTGTCAGCTGCAGGACCTACAGAGCTCGCCCAGCCCCACAGTGGGACTAGCAGTGTGTCCTCTTAGTTTACCTGTTTGGGTTCATTTTTAAAACAGAGTATTCCTGTGTTGGTTACATCAGCATGTGCAGGGGAAAATCTGCAACAGAAAGAGGCGCTTTCAGCATTGAGGTAAGATGAAATCAGAAATGATTTACAACTTCTGGAAAATAAAGCCGAGCCTGGTGAGCTGTCTTTGAACTCTCTGTTAATGTTTAAAACCTGAAGAGCTTTCGGTCAGGAAGCAGAGGAGGCCGCCCATGTATAAGTGATGAGAGGAACCCACTAGGGCTGGGATTGCAGGCTCATGAGCAGCTATGGAAGGCAGCCACGAGCTAGAGATCTTCTGGAGACTTCTCTGCTCTGGGACTTGGACGGCTTCTACTTCATGGTGACTGAAGATTAGGAAGGAGATCACCATCTTCTGTATGGAGAGCGCTCTCCATCTTGCATTTTAACAGCTCCCTGAGAGCCGGCGGCTGCTGTCTCAGAGTTGCACCCAGCTCCCTGGCACACGCGGCCCCTGGCACACGCGGCCCCTGGCACACGTGGCCCCCAAGCCCGGACCGTGGACCACGTATGTGAACCACACTGACACTGGCCCCAGGCCACACAGTCACCAGTGAGATGCTCCATCGACCTGCTCATCATCCAGCAAGTGTATACCAAGGACGCCTGGCAGCGCCAGCTTCCCTGGCCCGCAGGATGCAGCGACTTAGGCCTGCTGAAGGAGGCAGCTATGTCAGGAGCACGTGGCTCTTAGGTACCCAGAAGTTGGTACCCAGGGAGAGAATCCTTCCACGTTCAGTGACACGACAATAGAGACGTTTTTCCTTTTAGTAAAAACATCAAACTTGACTAAACTGGCAACATTTGTGCTATTTTATCAGGAATTATTGTCTAGACAGAAATGGTGGTAAAGTAAGGGTAGATGTTATTTCCATAATAGATTTGGGTTTTTTTGAGGGGGTTACTGGGGATTGAGCCCAAGGGTGCTCTACCGCTGAGCCAGATCCCTAGCTCTTTATATTTACCTTGAGACAGGGCCCCGATAAATTGTCCAGGCTGGCCTCGAACTCGTGATCCTCCTGCCTCAGCCTCCAGAGAAGCTGGGATGACAGGCCACTGTGCTCGGCACACAGTAGACCTTTCTTTATATCATTTCCTTGGGTGTCTTTAAAGTAATAAGTCATGACTTGGGTTAATATTGTGCTAAATTAATAATCACACAAAGTGGTTTGCTTTTGTTTTGTTTGTCCTCGAGCATGCCGGGCAAGGACTCTATATCCCCAGCCCTGCAAAAAATGCTTGTTGAAGAACACCTGGACCGCACAGAGAAGGACAAGACGAGATGGGGACCCTCACAGTCCTAGCCCTCTAGGGTCACCAAACATCGATTTGTCTGTGTGTCAAAAGTTGCTTTTCTAAGTCTTTTCACAGAATACAGAGAACCAAAGGCTTATAAACAACGGGCCTTTGTTTCTCCGGCAGCTTTGGTGTCTGGTGAGGGACACTTGTTGGTCCGGGGAAGGGGGCTCAGGGGCCTTTACTGTGGGAGGCTAATGCCATTCAGGAGGCTCTACCCTCCTGACCCACTCACCTCCCCAAAGCCCACTCCAGATCCCACCCGCTGGGGTTAGGTTTGAACCTGCGACTCGGGGAGGATGTGAACATTCAGTCCTTAGCAGTCACACAGAAAAATTCAAAACTAGGAAGAACATTTGCTCAAAATGTGGCCCAGCTAATTACCTTAACATGAAGAGATTATGCAAAACAGCGAGATTGGTTTCGAGAGGAAATTCCAAAGGCCGATGACCGTATCTGAAAAAGGTTAATTTTATAAATGAGCAAAGAAATGCTCAACCGAGCAATTTTCACTGCAGATTAGTGCAGTGGCTTTTTTGGTGGGTAGTTTTCCTGTTTTGCAGACGGTGGTGTTCGGTGGTGGACCCGCCTTCTCTAGAAAAGACCTGGGCAGGAGGGGAGCTGGACACCCAGTGGGGAGGCCCCGGGGCCGCCGGCCTCGTGGGACAAGTCTTGATAACTGGTTGTTATAGGAATCAAGGGGCTATGAAATGTCCACATTTAGGGAGAACACTGTTGTTCTCATGGAAAAGCGAACAAATCCATTCTAAACTCATCTTAGATTTCTTTATAGCTTTGTACAATAAAGACCTACGAGTAGTACACCAACTCCATGAGAAGGCAGAATTTGTATCTTCTGTTTGCTGTGGGTCCTCAGTTCCTAGAGCAGTGCTAGCACACAGTAGGTGTTCAGTGAAATATTTAGTTGGATGAGTGGATGGGTGGTTGTTTAGGTCATAGAGTAGAAAAAGCACTTGTTGCTTATTGTGACTAACCTCCATGAGCATTTTGTTTGGTGCACACCAACTCAGGAGGCTGAGGCAGGAGGATTAAGGTTCGAGGCCAGCCTCAGTAACTTGACAAGACCCTGTCTCAAAATACAGTATAAAAAGGGCCGGGATATGGCTCAGTGATAGAGCACCCCTGGGTTAATCCCCAGGGCTCCCCCCAACAACAACATAAGTGCCCCCCACCCCGGCCCAGTGTGAAATCTTTTCTGCAATCAATAATCAATCCATACTTGGGTACTAAGCAATGCCCATTTTCTGAATTAGGTTATATATATATATATATATATATATATATATGGACAGAAAAGGAAGTACATCAATCAAGGAAAAAGTAGTAGTTCAATACTTCATGGGATGGATCATCCTATGGGTTGAAGTGTTTCCCTCATAGATGTTTTCTCTTTGTTTTTATCTCTGGTTGGCAGAGGCTCAGGTGACCTTAAGTGCCTCTTATCCTGAAGACCTTCCCATCAGCCCGTCCTAAGCCAACAATGAAATAATTATGGAGCCTTAAAAACAGTCTGCGAAAATGTGCCTGTGGATGGACGAGGACAGAAATAGCCACAGGCCCCCAGGCTGGAGACCCTCCCGAGGCTCCCCTCTGATCACAGCCCCCTGGGCTGGGGTGGAACTGGGGCCTCCCTGGCAAGTGCTCTCCCTGAGCCACGCCCCAGCCCCTCTTTTTTCAGCTCTAGTGAAATTTCAGGAAAAAAATGCACCGTTTTTCCCATTTGGGGGACGTGATGCCAACAGAATGGACGGGCATGGCGGCCTCCCGTCTTCTGCTGCCGGCCCCTGGTCCCACCAAGAGGCTGAGGAGCCGTGGATCACTTGCCCCGATGCTCAGGGCTGTCTCGGTTCCATCCCCAGCGCCGCCCTTCTTGTCTCTTGGGTGGCCTTTCTGTCCCTCCTGCTCACAGGGTTGGAACCCGCCCACCCCCATGCTCCTGCGAGGCAGGTGCTGGCCCCCGAGCTGCACCCCGAGCTCTGGTGTTCTCTTCTGAGATGGCGTCTTGCTAAGGTTCCCACACTGGCCTTGAACTCGCCATCCTGCTGCCTCGGCCTCCTGAGTCACTGGGATTACAGGCACGCGTCACCACACCTGGCAGGAATTTTTTTTATTTGCAATAGACGGACCGTGGGCTTGCATTAGTACGGTCGCACGGCTCCCCTCCCAGTGTTCACCCGATAAATGATTCTGAAGCCCAGCCTTTGTGTCTGCTTGTTCCTTCTTCCTGTCGAGCCTGCTCTCTCATCTTAATTCCCCTTCAGAGAATTTCAACAGGAAGACATTGGTCATTTTTGGAATGCAGAACTAGAGTAGATCATAGTTCATAATATTACGCTTGATAACCAGACCCCACGTGTATGTACACTGGGCCACTGGTTTATTTTAAGAACGCAACAGGCAGAAAGTCTATTTCCCCATTTTTCAGGTGAGAAAACTGAGGCTTCTGCCCAAGCCCAAAGGCCTTATGTTGCACCCTCTTCTTGGGAGTGTTGGGAAGATGGGATTCAGGGCTTCTGATGGGCTGGGCTATGGGGCTGGGGGAGAAAATGACCGTCAACGCGACGATGGTTTCATATTGTGAAACAACAAGAACACAGACAAAGAGATAACAAACCAACCCTTTCCAGAGTCATTGATCATTTCTCTAAACTTCATTAAATGATTTTAAAGCACAGCCTGGGGCTGGGGGCATAGCCCAGTGGGACAGGCCCTGGCTTCCACCCCCAACACCAAAAGTATTTTTTTAAGACATGATTATTTATTTTATCTTAAAAATGTTTATTTTTTAGGTTTAAGTGGACACGATATTTTTATTTTACATTTGTGTGGTGCTGAGGATTGAACCCAGGGCCTCACACGTGCTAGGCGAGCGCTCTACCGCTGAGCCACCACCCCTGACCCTCAAAAGCATTTTTTTAAATTAAAAGAAAAAAAATTTTTTTTAAGTTCCAAAGAAGTCTTAGGAAAGCAGGTGGCCGGGCTGTCAAGCACTGCTCCACAGTCCTGTGGGGTCCTGGCTGTGACCTTGAGACATCTGTCCCCGCCTGTCCCCACCCACTGCTTTTCCCCTTTATCTGGACACAGGGCGCCTCCATTTCTTGGGCTTGAGCCCCCCCCACCTCGGTCCCCCTTTCCCTCTGTGTTGCTGGGTGACTTTTACCTCCCGTCCTCCTCTGCATAGACTCACTTCCTCGGAAGGAACTTCTCCTAATCCCCTGTCTCGCTGGGGTCCAGCAAGTCTTTTATTTAAACCCTTGAAGCCTCGACTGCTGCCCAGGGTCTTGGCTCCTGGTCACTGCCCAGTAAGAATGGTGGAGACAGAGGTGTTCGGGTCACAACCGAGATCCACTGAAAAGTGGCTTGAACAACCAGGTGTCGTGCGTGTTTGGGGAGCCCAGGGGCCAGAGGGTTGGGTCGGTGTCACAGTGCAGTAATAACATCATGGAAAAGTTGGGTGCTTTCCATGCTCCGGCTCTGCCATCCCCAGCCCATGAGGATGCTTCCCCCTCAAGGTTGCAGGACGGTTCAGAAATTCCAAGCAGCACAGGCAGCCACGTCGAGTAAAGAAGAGAAGCTTAGCCAGGCAGGGCGGTGCACGTCTGTAATCTCAGCAACTCAGGAGGCTGAGGTGGGAGGATCACAAGTTGGAGGCCAGCCTCAGCAACTTAGCCAGGCCCTGTCTCAAAGTAAAAAAAATTATAAAAATGTAGCTCAGTGGTAGAGCACCCTTGGGTTCAATCCCTACTATCAACAAAAATGTAAAAATAAACAAACAAACAAAAGTCCCGGGAGACTTACTAGAGAGGAAAACCTCACCCTCAGTATTAGCCCAGTAGACATCCCCTGCCTCTGGTCAGCCAGGCTTTTGTCACGTGTCCATGTCCTCCCTGCAATAGAGATGGAAAAGTGACCTCGTAATCAGACAGGTGCTCTGTGTAGGGAGGACGGGTGGCCAATGGGTGTCTGCAGTGTCTGTCCCAAGGGATGTCTTCCAGAACCACCTGCACAGGCTCGTCTGACTGAGAACTTGAGCCAGTGGGGGGGACGCCCACGGGTACCTCGTTTTCTGCAAGTGCTGTCTTGGGCCCCCTTCTGTCTCCCTCTCTGCAGCCCCCCAGCCCACCACAGGGACACACATGGCTTCCTAGCAGTCCTCACTGTGGCAGCTGTCCCCATGTGATCCTAGGTCCTTGGCGGAGATGGCCAACTGGGCAGTGGCATGGAGACTCTTCTGTCACCTGTCCTTGCTTGACTTACTCAAAACTGGAAGCTCAGGGCCCAGGGGAGAGCTGGTGGCAGAGCACCTCCCTACCCGTGTGAAAGCCCTGGGTTCCGCCCCCACCCTGCAGACAGACAAACAAGACGCCAGAACCCTAGAACCCCGACATTGGCGAGCGTTTGGTGGAAGTCCTTTGCCTCGGTGTCAACTAGGCTAAACATTTTTTGCCCTGAAGTATTTTGTCGCCCTTCCTCCCTCCACCTGGAAATATGATAGAGTTTAGAAGTAAGTCGGGACTTAAATCTGGCTTGGCCTTGGCCTTACCTTACCCTGCGCCCCGGCCTCTCCTCCAGCCTTCTGATTCCCTGGTATTTGACGGGTTCCCCTTCTCTTTCTCCCTGGGATCATCTTGAACTTGTTTGGGGGGGCTGGGGGGGAGAACTCCTGCAGCCAGCCCAGCAGGTGCTCAGCTCTCCAGGCTGTGGAGGGGGGTGGCACTGGGCCGGCTCAGGAAAGAGACTGTCCTGTTTGGATGGCCTCGCGGTCCAGCCTCCTCATGGGAACCAGGAAGTGAGCAAGTATACACCCCACTTCCAGGTCCGTGCCAGTCGCCAGGGGTGCTGGACGTTTGTGTTACAGATGTGCATCTTACTTACAGTCACGACTTGATTAAGCCCTCTTGTGATCGGTTCCAGTGAAAGTTAGGTCTTTAAATTATTATAAAGAGCAAGATTTTGCTTTCTGTGCCTCGTTTCTTTTGTCAGACTCCATAGACAGCAACAAGTGAGACTCATCTTTCTGAGACTAATTTTTATAGCCTCATCGTCCTTAATACGTTTCCTCTTCTATTTAAGACATTTGACAATGTCTTTCTGGAGGAGTGACCTTTTAAACAGACTAATAAAAACTGCCCTAATAGAAATCAGTTTGGAGCCAGGGGTATGACTTGTTGGTAGAGAGCCTCGCAGGCAGGAAGCCCTGGGTCCCATCCCCAGTAAACTCGCCCCCCCCATAGTTTTTTTTTTTTTTTTTTTTAATGAAAAAAGAAAAGAAAGTGCTCTTAAAAAAGTTGTGTGGGTTTGTTTGTTTGTTTGTTTGAAGCCAGGTGTGGTGATGCACCCTGTAATCCCAGTTACTCAGGAGGCTGAGGCAGGAGGATCACAGGCCAGCCTCAGCAACTTAGCAAGACTGTCTCAAAATAAAAAATAAAGAGGGCTGGGAGTGTGGCTCAGTGGTAAACTGCCCTACATTTATAATGATAAAGAAATGACCTCCCCCTTCCTGCCCTGAAAAATCGTATTCCTTCCTATCTCTTTCGCCAGCGTGCAGCGGTTACAGCTGTTTGTTTTTGTTTGTTGTTTTTGTTGTATCCAGAGGAACAGGTTGGGGACTGGAGGTTACTGAGGTATTCAGAGAACACTGAAATAGACGGCAGGTGTGTTGCTGCTTCTTAAAGCACAGTGTCCCACTGCGGCTCCTCGGCTCTCCCCGCTGGCACCCCGCCCCGTCCAGCCCCGCGCTGCTGTTCAGGTCCCCGGCTCCGTCTCCGGGTGCAGCCCCTGCCTTCCTCCGGGCAGGCTCCTCCCTGCAAACTCCCTTCACTGCGCATCTAACCCCAGCCTCCTGTTCCCTCTCCACAGTATAATTATTGTTATAAAAATACAAAAATGCACTTCCATGCCCATCTGTCTCTACACATTCTTTCTGTTTGCTTCTGGTCTTGTTCTTCTGTTCCCACCGCCGGAAAGAAGCTGGGACACAGAGTAACTCCTTCCTATTTTCCTTTCCACAGCAGAAACCTGGCTCAGTGGCTACTTGTAACAAAGAAACCTAAATGCGAAACTTTTTACTACAGTCTTAGAGCTGCTTCGTGGCCGTCCCTTGCCAGCTAGAATCTGTCGCCTTAGCTTGAGTGTGGGCCACTGGAGGGGAGCGCAGATCCCCGCTGGGCAGCCAGCGACAGCCTTCTGTTTTCTTCCTTTGTTTTTTCCCTCTTTGCAGCGCTGGGGATCCATCCCAGGGCCTTGTGCATGCTAAGCAATTGCAAAAAACACTTAATTTTTTTTTTTTAAACAGTTACTCTTCGGTTAATCTATGTCTTCTGCCAATTTCCCCCTCAAAGGTGGAGGAAGCTAATGCCAGTCATGTCATCCAAGGGACCCCATTTAAATAGAGACATTTAAGGGGGAACCATGTGCTCAAGTCCTTGGGAAAGTGAATTTATCAGAGATCAGAGTATCCTAAAATAGAAGTACAGGTAGCACAGGCAGAGTGCAACCAGAAATGTGGAGGGGGTAATCCCTTCAGGGAGTGAGTAGCTGCTGGGGAGGATGTGCTTGTGGGGAAACTGACCTCGGAGTCCCTGGTCCTTGACTCTGTGCTGCATATGCAGAGGTGACTTTAGCCTCAGAGCTCCTCTGCAGGTTGGCTCCTCCCAGGGATTTTGAATTAATGTTGGCTGAGTACACTTCACAATTATAGGAAGTACCGTATTAGTTTTGTTTTGTTTTTACGGGGCTGTGCATTGAACCCTGGGCCTCACCCTGGGTGTAAGCGAGTGCTCTACCCCTGAGCTACACCCTGAGAAAGAGATATTTTCAAAGTTGGCCTGGAGCAGGGTGCAGTGGCGCACGCCTATAAACCAGGCACTTGGGAGGCTGAGGCAGGAGGATTGCAAGTTCAAGGCCAGCCCTGGTGACTTAGCCAGACCCTGTTCTTCCTGCCTAAAAAAGTTGACATATACTTTGAAGAAAAACATTCCTTGTGAATGACTTGGTCTCCACATCTCAAAAAGATATGACTTTTCTGAATGCAGTTTCCTTGTCAACTCTTTTGCATAATTTGAAAAAAAAAAAATCAAACCTAGTAATCAAGAGTCCTCATCATCTACTGACCCAGAGAGACCAACTTTAGTACTGCCGATGGGGCGTGAAGACAGAATTCATTTTCATTAAACTTCATGATTCTATAAGAATTCTAATTCTAATTCTAAACCAATGGTGTGATCTGCACCTTCTGTGATTCGATCCTTAGTTTGTGAAGGAGCTTCACCCCGGCCCTGTACCTAAAGCCAGACTTGAAAGTCATCTGAATCCAGCAGTTAACACAATTGCTGCTTCTTCCTGGGTCTTTTTTGCTTATCCAGCCTCTCCTAGCTGAACGCTCCTGGCACAGATCTTTGGTTGGTTTGAGTTGAAGAACAAGGTGACCTGGAGGTCAAGCATGAGGTCCAGAGAAGGCTTTAGAGAGGTTTTTGAAGGGCACCATCAGGTTGTTACCAGGAACTTGGAACCATCCATTTGCAGTCCTCCTGAGGATTTTAGGATTAATGGTTGAGAGTGGGCAGGCACGGTGTGTGTGTGTGTATAAATTAAGCATTCTGTTCCATTAGGTATTAGAGTGCTTAATCTTAGACTTTGGAAATGGGCAACTTTTAAGTAGAAGTTTTAAGAGTGTACGTCATATGGCAGTGGTTCTCAAAGTGTGGTCACTGGGCCTCTGGAGGCTCCTGAAGCCCTCTCAGGGAGTCCGCGGGTCAGAGCTGTTTTCGTGACCATCTGTCTTTTCCACTTGGTTGACCCTTGCACTGAGGGCGCGGGAGAGAAGGTGGGTGAGACCGTGGGCCTTTGCGTGACTCGAGGCTGCAGCTCTGGATTGTACCGCGGCTCCTGCAGTCCTCACCAGGAGCTGGTAACATTTTTCAGTTTTATTTTAAAATGCCTTTGATAGAGCCAAGCAGAGTAGCCCATGGGACTGTGGTCCCAGCTACTGGGGAGTCTGCAGCAGAAGGATGGCTTGAACCTCAGAGTCCAAGGCCAGTCTAGGCAACATTGCAAGGACCCCATCTCAAAAAAAAGTCATCGATAAAGCAGTGATTGTTAATTTTATTTTGTCCCCAGACTTGAATATACATCTCTAACAATATGTGTGAGAAGGTAGGAAATATGCATAAAGTACTTTATGCATGCCAGAGCGCCCACCTGAATGAGCATAAATTAGAATTTGGGGAAATTTTGTGTTTGCACTGTGAGTGTAACAGCTTCCAAATGTTTAGACTCAGGACAGATGAGACAGTGATGTAAACACATGTGATTTTTTTTTTTCTTGGTATTTTGTAATGAAACATGTCGAGACTTAGGAGATCTGCATGCATCAGTGGGATAGATTTCCTAGATGACCCATCAATAACGTTGTGCAATCCCAGGTAAAGATCTACTCAGAGTGCAGGGTGGGCGGCTGGACCTGACTGCGAGGGAGCAGGAAGAGCACCTTCAGGTTCCATCTCCTCCCACAACTCGGCTTCCAGGTGGAACAACAGAGAAAAACTGCAATTATCTAAAAAGGGTCTTTGAAATTCGCCTGTTTTCCAACTACCTGATTGTGTGGAGCCGGATGTTTCCATACACTTCAACCTGAGTAAGGAACCATTAGATTAATGCAGAAGCATCAATGAGGACCAGCTGCCTCCTACTGAGCCAGGCATAAAGAGATCCGCAACATGAACACGGTCGCTTTCCCACTATTTTAGTTTGTTTGCTTGTTTTTGTTTTTAAGTACATTTCTTCATTTTTTTGAATTTTTGTATTTTATTTATATATTTATCCTGGGGGATGAACCCAAGGGTGCTCTTCTACAGAGCTTCATCCACGGTGCTTTTTATTTTGAGACAAGTCCTCGCTAATTTGCTGAGGGTCTTGCTGAGTGGCCAAGGCAGGCCTGGAACGTGTGATCCTCCTGCCTCAGCCCCCTCCCCCCTCTCTGGGATCACAGGTGTGGACCACCTTGCCCAGCTTGAAAGTATAGTTTTTAAAAAAATTAAAAATAAAATTTACACCATTTACTTAGCATGTGATGGGTTTATTACTATACAGATGAATTAACAGATTTTTAAAATCTTTAATTTCTGATAGGATAAATATTAGTGACTATAATTCAAATGAAAGCTCTTCGGAGCCTTCGATGACTTTTTTTTTTTATATATTTTATTTTTTTTAGTTTTCGGCGGGGACGGCATCATTGTTTGTATGTGGTGCTGAGGATCGAACCCGGGCCGCACGCATGCCAGGCGAGCGCGCTACCACTTGAGCCACATCCCCAGCCCCATCCTTCGATGACTTTTAAGAAGGCAGACCAAGATGGGGCATGGTGACACACACTGGTAATCCCAGCGATTCTGGAGGCTGAGGAAGAAGGACTGCAGGTTCAAAGCCAGCCTCAGGAACTTAGTGAGATCTTGTCTCAAAATTAAAGTCAAAAGGACATTGGGGTAGAGTAGAGCACCCTGGGTTCAATCCCCAGCACCAAAAGAAAAAAGCCAGGGGCTCTTGAGCTGCTGCCACAGGGTGGGCACCATTCCCAAAGTGTCAAAGGCACTTTTTAAAGGCCCGTTTGTACTAGTTGCTCACAAGGAGTCTTTTAAAGATTTGGAACTTTTTTCCATGAAGTTTCCCACATTTGGGTCAAGAATGTAAGTGGGTTGATTAGTTTTTCATCTGTTACGAATTTTCTTTCAGCTGCTGTAAAAATGTCCACGCTGCGTGTCCCTGAGTTGGTACCAGCAGGGCGTGGCGCCGGCAGAGCTGTGCTGATCCAGCATAACAGGAGCTCGGCGGTGGCCGCGGGCCCTCACTTACTATTGAGGGTTTTTATTATTCAGATCTTCTGTCTCATTTGGACCCGTCCTTTGGTGTAGCTTGCAGAGTGGCCTGGAATCCTGATGACTTGGTTGAAAACACTGCTGGCCTGCCGTCAGTCATCTTGGAGTGGACGCAGTTCCAACAGCAGAGGGCTTTGTTGTTGTCGGGTTTGCTTTTAGGGCTTGGGCGTCCAAAGCTTGTTGTCGCCGTATCCCATACACCTGTATGTAGTCAGGGAGAACGCGTCTGGAGGTGACCAGGGCAAGAGGGACATCCAGGAGCAGAGGCGCTCACAAGCCTTCGCAGGGTCACCGGTCCCTGTGACAATCGCCCTGGAGGTGAGGGGCGATGGCCGAGAGCAGACTCTGGCGCAGAGGCCTGGGTCTTGGTTCTGAAGTAGATAGGGCGGCTCTGCACCAAGGAGGAAGGGGCCGGAGCGGAGCGCTGTGGAGAAGCCCCACTCCCAGTGGCTGGGAATGATTTGTGGCCATTGCTTGAGCCGTTTGTGTATTTGTTCTCTCAAGTAGTTTAAAGAGACCTACGGCCTTGTTTACACTGGTCATTTGCTCAACAACGCTTGTCTTGGAGATAACATAAATAAATAATCTTTCCTGAGCAGCGTTTCTTGAAACGGAATCTAGGTGGCTGTGGAGTATCACAGAGGACCAAGAATCACTGAGAACTTTGTCCCCTCACCCTTGCTCTGGTGGGGAGGGTCCTCGGGATTGAACCCAGGGGGGACTCTACCACTGACTGTATCTCCCCAGCCCTTTTATATCTATTTTTATGATGATGATGATGATTTTCTTGTGGTGCAGGGGATCAAACCCAGGCCTCAGGCAAGCCAGGCAAATGCTGTACCACTGAGCCCCAGCCCTTTTTTCAAATTTTGAGACAGGGTCTTGCTAAGTTACCGGGACTGGCCTGGTACTTGCAGTTCTCCTGCGTCAGCCTCCGAGTTGTTGGAATTGTAGGTGTGGGTCACCACGCCCAGCTTGGCTTTTTTTTTTTTCTTTTAATTATTATTATTATTATTATTTTTTAGTTGTCAATGGACCTTCATTTCATCTATTTTTATGTGGTGCTGAGAATCGAACCCAGGGCCTCACGTAGGCAAGTGCTCTACCACCAAGCTACAGCCCCTCTTTTAATTATTTTTTATTTTGAGACAAGGCCTTGCTAAGTTGCTGAGGTTGGTCTCAAACTTATGATCCTCCTGCCTCAGCCTCCAGTCACTGGGATTACAGCCATGCGCCACCAAGCCCAGCGTGTCAATCATTTCAGGCATTTTACGGTGACTATTTCCCATCAGGGAAGCATTTTAGTAAGGTGAGGCCTCCAGTCACTAGGTGATGTTCCTCCAGCTGTTCTGTGGGCCGAGGCCAGAGCTGGGTCGAGGAAATCATTTCTTTTCAAAAGATGTCTCAAGTTTGGGAGGCAGTGGCTTTGCTTTTGCCTCCTGTCCTCTCCTCTCCACCCCAGTTTGAATCACAGAAAATCTATTCATTTCACACTCTGCACAGCGTTGAATGGAAACTGGAGTCCAGAAGCCCAATAGTGGGCCTGAGGTCAGAGCTGGAGGTGGGAAGCATGCTGCAGGGCCGCGCAGCGCCAGGCTGCCGAGGGCTGTTCTGGGGCTGGGGGGCATCTCTGGGGCCTGCCTGGCCTGTGTGAGGCCCTGAGGTCCATCCCAGCACCATCAGAAAGCAAACAACAAGCAAAATACCCTGCAGTGTATATCTAAAATGCACAAAGGGCTGGGTCTTATGTGCGGTGTCCCTGGCGGTGATCGTGGTGATGGTCTCACATGCGCTCACCTCCAGATGCCTCAGGGCGTTGAGCTGGACACAGAAGACACACACAGCCTTTTTTTAATAGACAGGACCTTGCTCTGTTGCCCAGGCTGGTTTCCTGGGCACAAATGGCCCTCCTGCCTCGGCCTCCTGAGTGCTAGGACTGCAGGTGGGCACCACTAACTTTTTTTTTTTTTTTTTAGAGAATTTTAATATTTATTTATTTTAGTTCTCGGCGGACGCAACATCTTTGTTTGTATGTGGTGCTGAGGCTCGAACCCGGGCCGCACGCATGCCAGGTGAGCACGCTACCGCTTGAGCCACATCCCCAGCCCTAACCACTAACTTTTTAACGTCAGTCATACCTCAGTAAAGTGGCCTAAAGGAACCAAGCCGGGCCGACAGTGAGGCGCACCTGTCACATGTGGACCTGTCCTTTGGCATAGGTTGCAGAGTGGCCTCGAATACTGATGACTTTATTGAAAACACACTTCAAGGCCAGCCTCAACAACTTAGCAAGCCCTAAGCAACTTAGTGAGACCCTGTCCCAAATTAAAAAATAAAAAGGGCTGGGGATGCGGCTCGGTGGTAAAGTGCCCTGGGTTTAATCCCCAGAAGAGAGAAAGAGGAAAAAGGGAGGGACGGAGGGAGGACACCACGCTGGGGGGCACAACCTGAACTGTGCCGTTGAACGTGCCGTCGGGTCACACACACGCGGGATGCATGCGGTGACGCAGTAGCTGGGTATCGATTGATTCGAGCCCTCCCCGTTTTGTGTGACAGTCATGGCTGATTTGTGACTGGTAGGCAAGTGACGAAGCCCTGAAGTGTTTGGGGGCCTGTGTCCCTCCAGTGTGTGGCTGGGCCAGACCCCTCTCACCTCTCGGGAAGCAGCCGACTTCCCGTCTTGGCCTTCCTTGAAGCCCTCTTCCCTGTGACGTGCTGATGCCCCCCCTGGCTCTCTTCCCCGTCCTCTCTGGCCCCTTCCCGGGCTGGGCTCTGCTGATCTGCGCGGAGCTGCCTTCTCTGGCATTCTGGTCCTTGGCTGTGGCTTCAGATCCGCGCCTCCCCGGCCTCTCCTTGAGCTCCAAGTGGAGCTGCTTCCCCCGCCCTGTCCCCAGACGCGCCAGTCCCTTGCTCCACACGGCAAAGCTCATTTAATTCCACCCTGAAATGCAGGTCCCCCGTGTCTGGACCAATGTAATCGCAGAAAACAGAAGCGGAGTCACCTGGCCCCTCCCCGTCACGTGCCCCCTGCTCCCTCACCTGGTCATTCACTGACACTGGTGGACTCTATTTGTTCAGCGTCTCCAAAACCCTTCCTTGTGCACCTGCATCCCCTGCTCTGGACTGCGAGGACAGGCTGTTGGTGGTCATGCCACCCCCTTGGAAGTCCTGCTCCAGCCTGCTGGAGAGTCTGAGCTCCTCGGGTCTGCGGCAGAGGCCTAGGGTGGCCTGGCCCTGGGCAGTCTCTCCTCTTGCCCCAGCACCACCCATCCCCTATGCCTCACTCACCCTCCCTGGGGACCCTGGGGACAAGCCACCTAAGCCATGCACATGCCTCTGCACATGGCAGACCTGTCCCCGGAGCAGGAACCCCAGGCGCTCTACAAGGTGGAGCACATCTTTTCCTTTGGGTTCCAAGCACAGTTCCTGGCACACAGTGTGTCTGCATAAATGAAGTCCATGAGACATTGTATTTCTTTGAAGAAAGCAGACTTTTATAACTCCCACTTCCTCGCTCCAAACTCCATCAGCTTTTTGGAATGACGACCCAGATGTCCCAGTTTAAGTGTTCCTATAGAGGCTGTGCCTGTGGGTGTCACCTGTCAGTAGTCTGGCAGCTGAGAGAGGCAGGTCCCTTTGCATCAGTGACATCCAAAAAGCATGTTTCTAAAGCATGAATGAATCTGCCAGAGCTCAGTACTCCAGGCAATTTTCAAGCCAAATTTGGTAATGTTGATTTAAAACTGTCCAACCAAAAGGCATCCAAGAAGGATCATGGAAACTCTGAGTACTGCTTCCTGTGTGGCAAAGCACTATTGAGGATTGTCCATTGAAATTATGTCCATCACAGAGGAAGACTGTGAACTCTCTCTCCTTTCTTAAACAGGATCAGTTTGACAACTTAGAAAAACACACACAGTGGGGAATCGACGTTCTTGAGAAATACATCAAGTTTGTAAAGGAAAGAACTGAGATCGAGCTCAGCTATGCAAAGCAACTCAGGTAAGGGTTATTTGGTTAACTGCAAACGAATGTCACGGTAATTTATATTTGCACCTTATAGTGTAAATGTATAATCCTTTAAATATTCTTTCCCTTTTATGTTATGTAATATTTCAATAGGAGCAGTTTTTAATTTAATTTTAACAATTTTCATAAGACAGTAAAAATAAACTATTGCTTTTAGTCTCAAGATTGTGTGTGTGTGTGTGAGTGTGTGTGTGAGAGTATGTGTGAGAGTGTGTGTGTGAGTGTGTGTGTGTGTGTGTGTGTGTGTGTGTGTGTGTGGTTCTGGGCATGGAACCCAGGGCTTCAGGCATGCTAAGCAAGCGCTCTACCACTGAGCTAAATCCCAAGCACTTAAATTTTTAATGATGAAATGATCCAATAAATTGGTTTTCATATAAAATATTTAAAATTTATTGGTGGAATCGATCTTGAACTTGAAGTAGCATGTAAAATCTTTACTGTGTGGTTGAGCTGACTTGCGCATGGTGTTTAAAGACTTATTAAAGATGTAGATGGAGGTGTTGAAGATCTAGATGATTTTTGGTTTGGAAATATTTAGTTTTCAAGCAAAGAGTGTCTGCATGAGAGATGTGTCCTGTTGTTCGTCGCTCCGGTCCTTGTGGTTTAAATAAGCATCTAAGAGATATGCATGGAATGGTTTTTCTTTTTGAGATACTGATTTCATTTCCTGGGGTGTATATGCAGAGGTGGGATTGCTGGATCGTAAGGTAGCTGTATTCTTAATATGTTGAGGAAACTCCCTATTGTTGTTTGGACTTTCTGACTTTCACCTCCCCGGGGTTGTGGTCTGTGTTTCCCTAATGGTAGAGATGTTGTGCACCTTTTCACGTAACTGTTGGCTACTTGTATGTCTTTGAAACAATGTCTGCTCAAGACGTTTGCCCATTTTAAAGTCGGGTTATTTGTACGTTTACTATTGAGTCATGTGAGCTCCTTGTACACTTAGTTTCAGGTCTGATATCTTGGATCCATTTTGAATGGGTGTGTGAGGTAAGCATTGCTTCGTGCTTCTGTGGGTGGGTATCCATTTTCCCGATATCGTTTGTTGATGCGGCTATCCTTTTCCTGTTGTGTGTTCTTGGAACGCTTGTCTAAGATCAGCTCTGTAGATCTCTGGGTCCTGTGTAATGTCTTACTGCATGGTAAGTCTTGTTCCCATCAAGTAACTAAAGTGTAGGACTCGACGGGGCTCCAGCCCAGAGCCACCTCCCCAGCCCTTTTATATTTTGAGACAAGAGTCTAAGTGGCGGAGGCTGGCTTTGAACTTGTGATCCTCCCGCCTCAGTCCCCTGAGACTCTGGGATCACAGGCGTGCACCACTTCGCCCCCTGGTCCCAAGATTTAAATAACAACGTTCGTTTCCTCACATCTCTGGGAGACATCAAAATCTGTGCTTTGGGGGAATAAATTGGTCAAAAAGATTCCGTGTAAGAGAAGAGTAGGGTCGAAGAGCATGAGAAGATTAACATTAAACAGGGATGAGAGGTGGGAGGGAAAGGGAGAGAGAAGGGAAATTGCATGGAAATGGAAGGAGACCCTCAGAGTTATACAAAAGTACATACAAGAGGAAGTGAGGGGAAAGGGAAAAATAATACAAGGGGGACAAATGAATGTCAGTAGAGGGGGCAGAGAGAGAAGAGGGGAGGGGAGGGGAGGGGGGATAGTAGAGGATAGGAACGGCAGCAGAATACAACAGACACTAGTATGGCAATATGTAAATCAACGGATGTGTAACTGATGTGATTCTGCAATCTGTATACGGGGTAAAAATGGGAGCTCATAACCCACTTGAATCAAAGTGTGAAATATGATATATCAAGAACTATGTAATGTTTTGAACAACCAACAATAAAAATTAAAAAAAAAAAAAAAGAGAAGAGCCTCGTGGGGCTGGTGGCTGCTGTGGCCCCGTGACCCTGCTGGACTCCTCACTTCCCGCCCTCCCACGGGCTTCCCATGCTTGGCAGCCTCCTTTCCCAGCCTCCCGCCTGCCTCCTACTTCACAGAAACAGTGAAGGCGACCCGGAGAAGGCGTGGACTCACTCTGACCACCCCACCCACCTGCCAGCTCCCACAGCCCCCTGGACACCCCCGTCCCAGGCCCTCCTCTGAGCACCCATCTCGGCCGCCCCTCTCGCCCATCACCAGTTCTCTCCTCTCTTCAGAATCTCCCCAGCGCGTCCCCCATTGTCAAGGAAAAGCAGAGCCTCCCTGGGCTCAGCACCCACCCCCACCCCCCGCCACCACCCTTCTTTGCTCCCCTCTGCCGCGGGTTCCTCGGGCACCTGGGTGGCCCCTCCACCGACTTCAAACCCCAGCCCAGTCCTGTCTTTCGATGGCCCCTCCTCGTCCCTTTGGCAGCTTTGACAGCAGCGTGCACCCTCCCCCGAGTTCTCCAGACCCCTCCTGTGCTGGAAGCTCCTCTGGGGACCCTGGCCGCGTCCTGTCCCTCCTTGCTGAGCGCAGCTGTTTGGGCTCCAGCCCCCACCGCGGCGGCAGTGACTCACACATCTGTATCTCCTAGCTGACCTCTCTCCCCAACTCCAGAAGCAGCTGCTCTCGACCTCTGTTTGGATGTCCAAAAATAACTGCCCGGGGGCTGCCTGGAAGGGATTCCCGCCCCAGTGACTTGCTGTCGCCTGTGGCAGCCCAATCTCCTTCAGCCCTCGGGGCAGCTGCGCCCTTCCTGGCCCGGGGAGAACCCCAGAGCCATCTTCCCGCCTGCCCCCTCTCCCAGACTGCCCACCAAGCCATCCGAGGCCCCTGCGACCTTGACCACTTCTCACCTCCGCTGCCCGCTCTGGGGCCCAGGTCGCCATCACCTCCTGCCTGGGTTACTAGGGTCTTCCAATGGCCCTACTGGACCCCACCCCGTTGGCGGCCTGTTGTCTACAAAGCCATCGGATCACAGCTCCCTCCATTCAGGACTCCAGCAGCCTCCGCGTTTCGCAGAGTCAAGTCCTTCAGGACTGTCCTGAAGTCCTTCCAGGGACCTGTCCTACAAACCCGCAGGCAGCGGCCCCACCCCCTCCATCTCCTCTGGCCTCCAGGTCTCTGCGCAGTTCGCAGAGGCTCCCAGCTTCCTGGGCAGCAGCCTGCTCCTGCCCCAGGGCTGGCCTGACCCTTCCTAAAGATGTCACCTGAGCGACCTTCCCCAGGCCCTGAGTGACTGCTCCTTCACCTCCTCCAGGTCACTGCGGCAGTCCTGCTTCGACCTCCGCCCCGTGCTCTGCCTTACTTCAGTTCGTCCGTGATTACTTTCCAACACTGCCAACGTTTCTTTGTTTTGTTTTTTTTTTCATGAGAATCGAACCCAGTGCCTCATGCCTGCCAGGCAAGCGCTCCACCCCGAGCCACAGCCCGGCTCTTAATTATGTTTTTCATATTTATTTATATATTTGTTTTTGTTTGTTAGTTGTAGTGGACACAGTACCTTTTATTTTTATTTATTTATTTTTATGAGGTGCTGAGGATCGAACCCAGGGCCTTGCAGGTGCCAGGCGAGCGCTTCACCGCTGAGCCCCAGCCCGGCCCCTCCAGCTGTTTATTTTTAAATTGACAAAAGTCTGCGGGTGTCTGGCGAGCGACCTGAAGTTTTGGTGTCTGTTGCAGTGTCAAAGTTAAACCAGGCTCATACAGACCTTAGCTCGCCCCTTTGTGTGTGTGGTGAGAACCCTAAGATCCACTCAGCAATTTTCAAGTAGACTCTCCGTTGTGACTAACTGTGGTCACAGGTTGTGCAGAGGTCTCTTGAACTGAAATGTTGTGTAGTTTGACGGACTCCTCCCCAGCGTCCCCTGGACTCCTCCCCTGGGTCCGATGGATATCTAGTGCATGCACCTGTGTTGGCTGGCTCCTGCTTTCCTCCTGCCTGGAGCAAGCCCCAGGGCTCTGGGAGCAGGGGTCGCTGGTGAGCCCTCTCTGTGGCGCAGTGCCTGACACAGAGAGGGTGAATGTTCATTCCAAGGGGGAAGCCGCAGGGCACAGGGTGGAGATACCCGTCACCACCTGGTCATCAGGCCCAGGAGCCAGCGGGGCTTGGACCACAAAAGGTGTGACCTCTGAGGAGGTACCAGCAGCTGTAGTCCCTGGGGATGCTCAGGAAGGAGTGCTGCGCCTGGGAGTCACCTTCAGAGGATTCAGTGGAGCTGGGCAGGTGGAGCTCACCCACAATCCCAGTGACTCTGGAGGCTGAGGCAGGAGGATCCCTGGGTCAAAGCCAGCCTCAGCAGCTCAGTGAGGCCCTGAGCAACTTAGGAAGACCCTGTCTCTAAATAAAAACATTTTAAAAAAGGACTGGGGGGAGGCTGAGGCTGGGGCTCAGAGGTACAGCGCTAGCCTAGCATGCATGGGGCACTGGGTTCTCGATCCTGGACACTACATAAAAATAAAATAAAGGTATTGTGTCCACCTACAACTAAAAAGTAAATGTTTTTTTGTTTGTTCGTTTGTTTGTTTTAAAGGGCTGGGGATGTGGCTCAGTGGTGAAGTTAAGCTCCCAGTGTTCAATCCCAGGGGGTGGGGTGAAGAATTAAATGTAAAGATTTGTCACCCCAGATAAGTAAAACCAGTGCTGTGATGGAGGGTGACGGGGACGGGTGGCACACGGAGGAGCCACTGCATCAGAACTGAAGGACTAAAGGAAGCCGGGCACATGAGGGGCGGGCACTCCTCCAGGTGGAGGGAGAGCAGGTGCCAAGGCCCTGAGGTTGGAACGTGTTCAAGGAACGGAAAGGCCAGCACCGCTGGAGTTTAGTTGACAAATACTTTCTTGAAATATCAATATGTCAAAAAATGAATGTGACTTTGGGGAGGGCCTCTGTCATTAAACAATTTTTTTCTGCATCAGAGGGGGAAAACGCCCACTTACATTTATGTATTGTTTTGCAGTACTGGGGGTTGAACCAGGATGCTGTACCATGGATCTACAGCCCCAGCCCTTTTTATATTTTATTTTGAGACAGGGTCTTAACATAACTTTGTTTTCCTTTTGACAGTGTCTTGTTACATTGCCCAGGTTAATCTCAAATCCCTAGGCTCAAGCGATGCTCCTGCCTCAACCTCCCCCAGTGTCTGTCTGTCTGTCTCTCTCTATATTTTTTTTTTTTTTAGTGGTACAGGAATTTACCCCAAGGGTGTTCTAGCACTGAGCTCCATCCCTAGTCATTTTTTTTTTCCTTTTAAGATAAGGTCTTGTTAAGTTGCTGAGGTTGGCCTCAAACTTGTGATCCTCCTGCCTCAGCCTCCAGAGTTGCTGGGACGGCACGCGTGTACCACTGTGCACTCTTTAAAGCCCCTTGTTCTAGTGAAGCCCTAAACAGTATTAAAGACCCACTGTGAGTGACGTTCCATTCCATTTTCACAAATGAGTAGCACTTTGACGGTGTTTGCATTTCAAGTAGCGTTCAAATGCTTCTTAAAAGCACTAATGATAATATGCTCTCGAAATGCCAGCAGAAGCCTAAAAGCTAAAGAGATCTAGAAATGAACTTTGGTTGGATCCAACAATATCCCTCCCAAGGCTATCTCTCCCACTAAAATAAAAGAAAAAAGAAAAGAAAGATCCATCTTATTTGTAGTATTTGAAAAACAAACAGGTAAATAAAAAAAGAGACCCCCCCCAAGTCATCCTTGAATGTAGAGGGGTCTGCCCGAGGAGCCTGGGGCGCTCCAGCACTCAGGTGCTGTCTAGGGGACTGATTAATGGGGAAGAGGAGCACACACATTCTTCACCAGGGACCGGATGTAGACCTGGGTGATTCCAAAGACCACGAGGTTCTTTTTAAAATGAGATCCTTGGGCCCCGTCCCAGACCCTCTGAAACAGAAGGTCCCGGGTGGGGCCAGGAATGTTTCTGGTTTTTTTCCTTCTCCCTTTTATTTATTCTTCTCCCTTTTATTTATTTTTTAAAAGCTCACCACAAAATTTCTGGATAAAGATGACAAAAGAGGGCTGGGGCTGGGGCTCAGTGGCAGAGCACGTGCCTGGCGTGTGTGAGGCCCTGGGTTCGAATCTCAGCACCACATGTAAATAAATGAATAGAATAAAGGTCCTCCAACATCTAAAAACATATTAAAAAAAAAAAAAAAGGTGGCAAAAGAACATCCGATCAGAAGATGGTGTGTCCCAACAAGAAGAGGTGAAAAAGAGAAGCCAGGAGAGTCTCAGCCGCAGGAAAACAAGCAAACGAAGAAAGTCGCCCTCATCCTTGGCCCCAAGCTCAGGCAGGGAGCCAGGGAGAGGGACAGGAGGGGCTGGGGCAGCCAGAGAGGACGCCGACCCCACCCCCAGCCACAGGAAGGGAAACGAGTCCTGAATCAGTTCAGACAGAAGCCACCGAGGGCCACACTCAGGAAATGGTGGCAGGAAGACTCCAGAGGCAGACATCAGTGTCCACCCTCCGGCCTCTCCATGCCCCACGTCGAGGCTGAACGCCCCTGAATCACCCAAACTAGGACGTCCACGGCCCCGAAACTCCTTTGCCTAGTGGGGTCACCACCAAGGGGCCTCCGAGGGGTTCCAGAGACAGGGGGCCCGGGGGCTGGGCCAGGCCCTGTCCACCCCTCCCTAACCGCCTGTCCCCAGCTCCCAGCACACAGAGCACAGGGCCCTCGGGCCTCGGGGGGGACCTCGGGAAGGAGCCACAGACCAGAGCAGGGAGAGGAAGCGCGGGGCACCCACAGGCACCGTCACCAACGGGGCGCCTCTGTGACACCCTCACCAGCCACGTCTCGTTAGACCTCCTCACCCACCTCAGGAATCGGGGGTCACCGTGTAGGCTTCACAGGGGACGCACAGGGAGCCACCTGCCGGCTCCTACGGCTGTCAGGGTCCGTCCAGGTGGGACTCCGGAATCCCACGGGGGCCCATGGCCCGGTCAGACATGGCAAGGCCACACGGCAAGGCCACTCTGCCCGCAATAGGGGGACAGAAAGGAAGGAGTGGAGGCCGCAAAGCCAGCCGGGAAGAAAGCCCGAGAATAAGCAGAGCCAGGCCCTGGGAGTGTCCTGCACAGTGACGGTGACAGCACGTAGCCCCCCCACGGGTCAGAACTGACGCGGTGGAGGGAGACCCAAAGGGGACCGAGGACCCCGACATCCCACTGTGGAACTCACACATAAAGCAGTTGTCACCGAGTCAGGTGAGGGACAGGCTCAAGGTGACCGTGGTGTGAACAGAACCAACAAAATCAGGGTCAGAAGAGACCTGGAGGAGGGGACACTGAGGAAAGTGTCACCTGCAGCTCTCCCGTCTGCCACCAGCAGCAGGACAGGAAGGCAGTCAGCCCTGACAAGGAAGTTCCCTGGAGCCAGCGCAGAGCCGCCTCTGCCTCCGGGGCCGCCGAGAGCCGGCAGGAAGCCGTCACCAGGGGATGGGCGAGGACAGTGCTGGCGCTGGGTTTTTCCACCAAGGGCCCAGGAAGCAACGCTGTTGGGACAGGAAAAGCACCACCAGACACCCGCCAAGCCCTGGGTGATGTCCTTCCTGTCACCAAGGAACAGCCGAGAAGCTGTGGCCCAGGGGACGAGCACAACCAGCCTTCGAGTGTAGCTGGAGGACAAATGGACACCCCCCCAGGCAAACCACGTGGCCGACTACTAGAGGAAGAAGACGTGGAACATCATTTATCTTTAGAAGTGACTCAGTTGAGTCTATAAAATTACTACATGGAAGAAAAAGATTTTATTTATTTTGTGTGTGTGTGTGTGTGTGTGTGTGCTGGGGATTGAATCCAAGGGCACCTAACCTCTGAGCCACATCCCCAGCCCTTTTTATTTAAAGACAGGGTATCGCTGAGTTGCTTAGGGTCTCACTAAATTGCTGAGGCTGGCCTTGACTTGCAATCCTCCTGCCTCAGTCTCCTGAATCCCTGGGATTACGGGCGTGTGCCAGTGTGCCCCACTCTGGAATTAAAAAAAGAAAAAAGACACAATAATAACATCAAATGAGTTTTTATAATCTTTTGATAAATCTTATGAGCTCATATTTGAAGTTTAGCAAATTCTTCAGCTTTACTTTAAATGTCTTTTATACTATTAAAAGATGTTTAAATTTAATACTATATGCACACCATGCTATATGTGTGTGTGTATATACATATATATGAAATATTTTAGAAAATAATTTGTCCCTGGTTGCCCTGTATATACAATGAGCTCCAATAATATAACAAACCAGGACTTGAATGGTTCATTTAAAAGAAAGTATAGGGGGCTGAGGATACAGCTCAGTTAGTAGAGTGCTTGTCTTGCATACACAAGGCCCTGGGTTCAATCTCCAGCACCATAAAAAAATTAAAATAAAATAAAGTATAAACTGGGCACAGTGGTGACACCCGTAATCCCAGGGACTCTGGACACTGAGGCTGGAGTATTGCAAGTTCAAGGTCAGCCTCAGCAAGACACTGTCTCAAAATATAAAAGGGCTAGGGATGTGGATCAGAGTCAGAGCACCCCTGGGTTCAGTGCCAGTATGTATAAATAAATAAGAAAATATCACCTGGGCGTGGTGGCACACACTTACATTCCCCGTGGCTCAGGAGGCTGAGGCAGGAGGATCACAAGTTTGAGGGCAACTGGGGCTGAAACCCTTTCTCAACATAAAAAGGGCTGGAGATGTACCTCAGTGTTAGAATGACCCTAGGTTCAATCCCCAGTATCAAAAAAGAAGAAAATTTTTTTCCATATTGCAATATCACATAGACTCAATTGACTTTGAATATAAAATGTACCGGGATCAAAATGGTCGATGTGTCAATTTTTTTCGGCCAATTTGTAGATTTGGAGAAAATGGAAAAAATGAAAGTGTGGAATCATAAAGTTACTTCTCTGAGAGAGGAGGGGCCGGGGGAGACGAAGCCGGAGGCCAGGCAGCAGCAGACGTGGGAAAGGAGGAGGCCCCCCAGGGCCCTTGCTCCCCTCCGAGAGCCCAAGCCGGGCCCAGGAGAGGCAGCCCCAGAACCAGAGGGAGGGTTCTGCTCTCTGTGGGTTTGCCTAAGCTACGGAATACAGACAGACAGAAGCACCTGGACTTCCCGCCGGGCGCTAGGACGGGCAGGGACGCTGGGGGACGTGGGCTGGCCTTGCTCAGTGCCCACGGAGGCAGCTGGAGGCTGTCTAGGTGAGTGTCTTGGCAGGGCTTTCCATTGGTGCCTTGGGGAGCGGACGCACGGCTTGGACTTTGGTTTTTGATTTAAACATGTGGGCACAGTCTGGACTTGGGATGACCATGAGGAGATGGTGGCCTGGTAAGGAAAACGTCCCTCAGACGCAGGCCCTTGCACACCGAGTGAGGTCCGTGCTGTCGGGTTCCACAGGCAGGCGGCGCCGTCCAGGTGGGTGGCCGCTGGTAAGTTCCTGCTCTTATCTATCTGCTGCTTCTAGCGAGTCTTTCATGGCAGCCTTGATGCGGGTGCTGAGAAAATGGTGGAAATGACAGGTTTCATCCGTGGACATCTGTGATTTTTTTTTTTCCCAGACTTTGACCTGTGTCATGTTTCAGCCCTGATGTCTCCATTGCCCTTCTACATAGGTGATGTGTCTGCATTTTTATTTCAGGAATCTTTCGAAGAAATACCAACCTAAGAAGAACTCGAAGGAGGAGGAGGAATACAGGTATGTCGGCTGATGACGGTTGGCGGCATTTAGACAGCAGCGGTGACTGTGAGGGACAGAGGGGACACATGTCCCTGAGACCAAGCCGACTCCATCTTCCTGTCTGAGTCTGTTTTTAAATTGGGGAGAACAATAAGAACATTTTCTAGTTGACTTTATTTTACACTGAGCCGCCAGAACTAGCTGGTCCAGATTGTTTCGGTTCCAGCAACGAGGACAAGTTCTGGGGCATAGCCTAAGCACGTGCAGGAAGTATGGGCCACATACATCCTGGAGTTGGGGTTTGGGTTTGTAATATCAGGACTTCCTGTCAGGCGAGTCATGCCTCCGAGAAACCTGGCCCTCTCAGTCCCAATGGAGGCTCCCCCACCCCCAGGACTCGGCGTTGAACCCAGGGTGCCTGATCACACCTAATCAGGGTGCTGAGCTACATCCTCAGCGTTTTTATCTGAGACAGAGCCTTGCTCAGTTGCTGGGGCTGGCCTTGAACTGGTGACCCTCTGTCTCAGCCTCTGGAGCTGCTGGCGTTGTAGGTGTCACCCCCGGGCCCAGCTCAACTAAGCTGTGGACAGACGGAAGGCACTGCCTCTGCCTCTGACCTAAGCATCCGTCATGTCCGAGCCGTGTACGTGCAGTCTTCTGGGCACCGTGTCCACACTGAGCCTTGACCAACAGCTCTCGCCCCTGTCACACAGGCAGCGGGTCTCACAGATCGAGCGTCTGGCGCTAATTAATTCTGAGCCATTTTGGCGAGAGCCGCTGATGTGTAATGAACCACTGAGCTCCTCCGGGAGGCCGACGTCAATTAACCTGACGTTGATCACCGTCTCCCCTGCGTGAAGCAGCGCGAGACCGAGTGGCCCTGTGTGACGAGCCCTACTCTGTCCCCTAGGTACACGTCGTGCAAGGCCTTTCTTTCCACCCTGAACGAGATGAACGACTACGCGGGGCAGCACGAGGTCATCTCGGAGAACATGACGTCGCAGATCACCACCGACCTGGCGCGCTTCGTGCAGGAGCTGAAGCAGGAGAGGAAATCGGTAAGGCGCCTTCATGCACCTCCCGCTACAGGGCGAGCCAGAGGCCACGGGAATGTCCCTGGAGGACTTAGAACCAGAGAGAGACATGAAGTGGCGCCTGTTCCTAAAAAATGCCTCTGGGTCTCATGTGCAGTTCCAAAGGCCCCGCAGACGCCGGGAAGCCCACCAAAGGGCCAGGAGCGTGGGCCCTTTGAGGAATTAAGGGTATTTGGACCCACCGACACTCAGGGGGAGTGATGTCATATGGGGAGTAAACGGTGTTAGAACAAGGGCTTCAAAAAGAAGAAACTAACAGGCGACAAAAATGCTTACAAGGCCAGGCACGGTGGCCACGCCTGTCATCCCCGCAGCTCGGAGGCTGAGGCAGGAGGATCGCGAGTTCAAAGCCAGCCTCAGCAATTGAGCGAGGCCCTAAGCAACTCAGTGAGACCCTGTCTCTAAATGAGATATTAAAAGGCTGGGGATGGGCTCAGCAGTTAGGCGCTCCTGGTTCAATCCCCGGCACGCCTAAAAATGTTTAAAAATGTTTACAAGGAGGACAAAACCCAGAAAGATGTCCTCTGCTGCCGCCTGCTTCCCCCAGGTGTTGACTTGGCTCCTCCGGCCCCTCCACGGCCTTCCGGTGGATCTGTTGTTGACCGGAGGGGAAATGTACATTTGAAGGACACTCACAGTTATGCTTTTGCCTTTGGATCCTTTCTTTGTGGTGCTGAGGACGAAGCCAGGCCTCAGGCGTGGAGGCCGCGCTGCCAGAGCCACAGCCCTGCAGCTGAGAGTCCCTTGATGCCATGGCCCTTGTCATTCCACTTCAAGTGCTTGTAAAGTGCAGAGTAACTTCCTACTAGTAATAAAGTCCCACAGCGGGCCACTCGCGTGCTTTTTAATATAATCTGAGTCTAGGAGTCTAGGGTAGTTCTCTGAGTGCTGTGGAGGCCCCCAACCAACAAGGTTGGCTCCTCCTGGAATGGAGGACTCACTAAATAATAATGACAGGAATATTGCTTAATTGCAACTGTGATAGTTGCTAGAAAGCGAGGAGACAGGTGCAGAGACACATGCAGTGGGAATCCCCGGCGCACTCACGACTGGGGGTCCCGGAGAGCCTGGGGGTCCCAGAGAGCCGAGAGTTAAGGCCTTAAGAGGAGACATGACGGCGAGTAGGATTTGCCTGGGTTCAGCCTTCCACAGGGAAAGCCAGTGCAAAGGCCCTGGGACAGCTGAGTTTATAGACATGCAGCACAGGACTGAGGGTATGCTCAGGCCTTCCTTTAAAATCACCTGTTGGTTTGAAAGACAAGGCCCATGGAGAATTCTTACTTATTCCTGCTGGAGCAGCGGCTGCTGCTGTCTGGAGACGTGTCTGATTGACTAGAGAGGGCAGCTGGGGTGTGGCTGCTTCAACCTGGAGAGCAGAGGCCCGGGATGCCGCTGGACGTCCTGAACACAGGACAGCCCTTCCCCATGGAACCTCCGGGCCCCAAACCGCCCCAAACCTCCATGTGCGGAGACAGAGAACCCCTGCAGTGGACCTGGGTGTGACAGGCTCTGCTGGGTGGTTCATTAAAGAACCTATTCTGTTTTACGCTGCCGAGGGAGCCGGGAGCAGCGCCCCGTGGCTCAGATACCTCACGTAGTGATGACAGGCACAGCAGATCTGAACTCAGTACCTGGCTGCTGCCCTGGTCCCTGAACTTCCCCTGACCTTGGAAAGTTCTATCTCCTTCCTGTTTATTGCTGTGATCAATGCTGCCTCTCGGGGCTGACCTTCCCTGATCCTTGTAGCTCAGCATTTTAGCCAACTCCCTAAACAGGACCCAGGCACTTACCTAAGGAGGAAATACCAGGTCCCTTTGTGGAGTGAGTCACAGGGTGGGAAGCCCCCTCCCTCCCTGAATTCCCCTGCTCTGACTGCATGCCTCCTGGCAGCTCCTGCCCAGGCCTTGTGCTCCTGCCCCAGGGCCTTTGCACTGGCCTTTTGGTCCTTGGAAAGCCTTTCCCCAGATATTTTCAGAGCTCACTCCTGACTTCTTCCTCAGGAATGTCACCTTCTCTATTTCTACTCCCTTCTCAGGAACTTCCTCAGGAATGTCACCTTCTCTATTTCTACTCCCTTCTCAGGACCTTCCTCTGCTCTCCTCTCTCCTCTTGGCTTTGGTACTGGGTCATACCAGGGCTGTGCACGGGCTCAGCGCATGCCCTGTTGCTGAGCAAGTCCTGCTCCCAGCACCTGGCAGCTCGGGGGTCCCTGCCGGCTTGTTCTTCTCCCACCCACCCTGGCCTGGGAGCTCGATGAGCAGGGGTTTTCTTGTCCACCCTTGTGTCCTAAGTACCTGGACAGGGCCTAGCGTGACAGTGTGGGATGAAAGAAGTGACTGAGACGTTAAAGAAGCAGCCGGTCTGCGGCAGGAGAGCGCTTGCCTGGCTGAAGTCCTGGGGGTCCCCAGCACAAGGAAGAGGGCAGTTAGCATCCACTTCTCAGTTACAGCTGTTACTAGCTGAGGACCCTGTTCCTTGGCCTCGCTGTGACTGGGTTGTCTTATTCACATGCTGTTGTTGGCCCCTTTTTGTGGTCATTTGCATCTATATTTGGAATTCTGTTCACTTTATAAAATCCGAAATCACAGGACTAGCCAGGGAATCCCAGCCACCTGGGAGGCTGAGGCAAGCGGATCTCAAGTTCGAGGCCAGCCTTAGCAACTTCTCCAGGCCCTAAGTGCTTTGGTGACCCCCGGCCTCTAAATGAAAAATTAAAAGGCCTGAGGCTGTGGCCCCGTGGCTAAGCGCCCCGGGCTCAGTCCCCAGTACTGCGATGAACAAACTCGTAGGTAAGTGACCCCTCTCCACACCTGCCGTCCGGGCACCCTCTTCTGTCTCTCCCACCACAGGGACCTGTCAGTGCTCCCACCGCCTCCCTCCTCCTGCAGCAGCGGGGCGCACGCTGGTGCCCAGGTCCTGAGTGGTGGGTGAGAGAAGGAGCTGGACTCAGCTCTGCCCAGCGGGGGCTACGGTCCTGAGAGCCCCACCCAGCTCCTGAACACACTGGTGAGGGGCTCCTCGTGTTAGTTTGGAAGGGGGAGTTTACACCTGGGGAGGAGCTGGGTGAGCGACCTGATTGCAGGCTTCATGTTTTGTTGTGTTTTCCTGTTTGGATACTGGGGATGGAGTCCCAGGACTGCTTACCACTCAGATCCAGCTTCAGCCCTTCTTAATAATTTGAGACAGGGTCTTGCCAACTTGCTGAGGCTGGCCTCGAACAGGCGATCCTCCTGCCTCAGCCTCTGAGTCACGGATTGCAAGGGATTGCAGGTGCGTCCTGCTGGTTAAGGATTTAAGCAGGGTGTGAGTAGCTCACAGGACAGGACTGAGGTGCTCGCCCTGGGGCATCGTCCCACTGGTCCACATAGATCCCCCTGCACCACCTAGATTTAAAGCTAGATGAATCCCGCCAATCCCAAGTAAGGCTCGGGAGCCACCAGTGTTAGGACCCCGTGTGGGTTGGGAGGAAGTGAACGTATTTGTCACAGACTGTTTTCTAGAAGCTCCCTCTTTCTTTGCCCTGTTAAAGTCTTTGTGTGGCTGTTTCCATCCGAGGAATCTGAGCTGTAGTTAGGATCGCAGCTGCTTGACCGGGCTCACTTGGGTGCTGGTTGACTGTGCTCACCAGGGTGCTGGTTGACTGTCCTCACCAGGGTGCTGGTTGACCGTGCTCACTTGGGTGCTGGTTGACTGTCCTCACCAGGGTGCTGGTTGACCGTGCTCACTTGGGTGCTGGTTGACCGTGCTCACCAGGGTGCTGGTTGACTGTCCTCACCAGGGTGCTGGTTGACCGTGCTCACTTGGGTGCTGGTTGACCGTGCTCACCAGGGTGCTGGTTGACCGTGCTCACTTGGGTGCTGGTTGACCGTGCTCACTTGGGTGCTGGTTGACCGTGCTCACTTGGGTGCTGGTTGACCGTGCTCACTTGGGTGCTGGTTGACCGTGCTCACCAGGGTGCTGGTTGACCGTGCTCACTTGGGTGCTGGTTGACTGTCCTCACCAGGGTGCTGGTTGACCGTGCTCACTTGGGTGCTGGTTGACTGTCCTCACCAGGGTGCTGGTTGACCGTGCTCACTTGGGTGCTGGTTGACTGTCCTCACCAGGGTGCTGGTTGACCGTGCTCACTTGGGTGCTGGTTGACTGTCCTTACTTGGGTGCTGGTTCTCTTATTTCTTCTACTTATTTGTTTAAAGGCTCTCAGTGCTGTGGTTTGGTTTTTCAACCACTAGTGGCTTGATCTACATAAACGGGGCAGGATGAGCCAGTGTCACCCTCTCTGCCCAGCGGGGACACTCCGCGGCTCGCCCCGCCTCCGGTGGTTCATTTCCTCCATCTCCTGGGCGCTGTGTGTCTTGGATTCTCTGTGGTGCTTTTTCATTTTGTTGCTGAGCCTTCTCTGGGCTTCCCCTGGCCCCTGGGAAGTTTTTCAAACAAATCTCCAAAGGTGATTTTATCTGTGGAGGCTAAAGTTAAAATGGAAATAAGTAACTGTAGCTGTCACCTGCGATATCATCAGGCATTTTTTTTTAGTCCCATCATGTTTTGGAAGAAATGAAAGCCATCTCCTCACAGGAGCGGGGCCCTGGTCCCTGGTAGGAGGGGGTCTCTGGTGACTTCATTCCTCCCGCTCCAAAAGCTCTTATTATCTTGTCCCCAGGACAATTCCCCTTTCTGTGGAGCCGGAGGCACCCTCTGGACAACACTTGCCCACTGTCCAGAGGCGCAGCTCTGCCATTGTTTGTTGGTGAACACCAAGTGCATCTGCAGCGCAGCCCTCCACGTCGCTCTTCCCCGAGGAGGCAGAGGGGGCTGGCACAGAGGACTGGGGGTGCAGGCCGCTGCAGGGTGGGCTCTGCTTGGAGGGTCATGGTCCAGGGGCCACGCTGCCCAGGAAGGCCCGTGGGGTTTGGCTTTTCTGTTGTTGTTTGGGGGTTTTATTTTTATTTATTTTTTTGTAATATTTTTAGTCTCCAAGTTAAAAAATCTAAAAAACAGCTGGGGATGTGGCTCTGTGGTTCAGCACCCCTGGGCTCAATCCCTGGTACCAAAAAAAATAAAAATAAAAATAAGAGTTGCCGTGGAGACAAAGCAGAGCTCTGAAGCGTCCCCGGGCTCCTTCCTCTTTGTGCACCTGTCTTTGAATCTCCAGTGAGACCTTTTGGGAAAGATGGTTCCCCGTCAGCAAACCTCAGGACCCTGTGGCCCTGCTTGGGAATGGGGACAGCTTGTTACCAAAGGCTCAGTCCTCATCCTAACCCCAATCCAATAGCAAGGACACGGTTTGGAGAAAGGGGAAAAGCAGGTTCATTGTTTTCCTAGCAAAAGAGAAACAGGGACTGCTGTCCCAGAGGCTGGGGTTCCGCCCATGCAGGGACCAGGGGCTTTGAAGAGGTGATTCAAGGCTACCTTCCATGCTCGCTGTGGAGTTGAGTTGTAATTCCCTGGTTGATTTGGGAAATGGCCATTTCTGAGATCTGGTGCCGTCCCCAAAGTCTGACTTGGTTCCTGTGGTGGGTGTGTGCCCCAGGCCCTGTCGTAACTCTGTCTAGGATGGGGAAGAACAGTGACCCTCTGTCCCCTGAGATTAGGGAGGGGGGGAGGTTGGGGGGAGCAGGGGGAGAAGAAGAGAAAGAAAGAAAGATGTCCTTATTAAAAGTAAGTCACAGCAGCAGAGCACAGGGGCTGTGTTCAGAGCATAAAGTGGACCAGGGCCACAAGTTCTCTCGATAGGGGGACAAAGCCACCAGACCAGGGCCAGGAAGGTGCCTCACTGCAAGGGCTGACTTTGACCCCAGGTGACTTCTGCAAGGGACCCTTTCACCCCTGCTGGCGACTGGCTCGTTCCCGGGACCTTCTTCCTCTTTCCTCCCCACTTTGGGTGCTTCCTCCGGGGCCCAGAGGACCCTCCCCTGCCCTGAGCTCTGCTTCTTGATCCTTCCACAGCCTTTTCCTTGCTGGGTTTGATCCCCAGCTTTAGACTCCTCGGCTTTTCGGTTTTATTCCTGGGTCCATTGTGAGAGCTGAATAATGAAGTCCCAAGGGCTCCTCTTGGGCTGGAGGAGACGGAGCAGGGAAACCTGACCTCCCCAGAGAGCCAGGTTCGTCCCTATAAAGGAGCACTGTTCTTCCCAACCCCGGCTCGGCTCCCCTGCAGCCTTCCCCAGGCCTTCCCCAGGTCAGCCGTCCACGGGGCTCCGCCCAGTTGTAGGTGTGGGTAAGCTCAGAGCTCTGCGGATGTGCTTAGGGGACCTCTTGGCTCCTGTCATTCCTTCACCTACCTTCTCCTCTGCGCACCTGCCACCCAACACTGGTGACTCTACATGGATCCTTGGCTCTAACCCTTCCCTACCCTCAGATCCGCTCACCCACAACATTAGACTGTCCACGGGGAAGTCTCGCAGAAATTCCACTCTTAGACCAAACTAGTGCTGTGCGTCTGGCCCTCCCCTCTGACCCGATTTCTTTGGTCTTCCTCTCCTAAAGCCCAGACCCCAAGCCTGGGGTCACCTGGACATCTCGTTATCACAGGTCTGGTCCCACCCCCAGGAAATTCTGCTGGGTTGGCTGAAGGGCCTGGGGGTGTGGCTCAGTGGCAGGGGCTTGCTCAGCATTTGCAAGATCCTGAGTTCATCCCCAGCCCTGCAGATCCAAGCCATCAATCAATCAGTCAATCCATCAATCAGTCAATCAATCAATCAGTCAATGTAGATGATGAAAGCACTCATCCATATAGAGCTTTTACACAAGAGTTTGCTGCAGCCTTCTCAGTGGCCAAAATGGGAACAAACCAATGTCCATCCCCTGACGGACGTACAAGTGAAGTGTGGCATTGGCCCACGGCGGGGTATCATCTGACAATAAAGAGGACTGAGGTCCTGACACTGTGACAACATGGACGAACCTTTAGAGATGATGGAGACACTGAGCCAGTCACACAGTTCTCATGGCTCTGTGACCTGCTCACACGAAATACCCACAACTGGCAGATTCACAGACAGGAGCTATCATGGTGGCTTTCTGGGGTTGGGGACGACGGGGGGTGGGGGTAGAGGGTGACGGCTAAGAGGTTCGGTTTTACTTTTTGGGGTGATGAAGATGTTGTAAAATCAATTGTGGTGGTCCCAAACAATTTAAGTGGGTCCGTCCCGTGACGCGTGAATCACACCTCAGAACAGCTGAAATGACCAGGTGGCTGCTGTCTTGAGGACCTCCTGTCTCACGGTGGCGTCTGTCCCCCCATCAGGCTGTTCTAGAGTGTTGGAGGGAGCCCGGTGGCTGTTTCCTTTTCCTCTCCAGGTTTTCCAACCTGGAGGCCCGTCCTAGGCGGTCAACATGGACTGGTTTTGGGTGCTGGGGTGGCACCGCAGGCGTCCCTGTTGCTGGGCCAGTGCTCTACCCTGAGTCACACCCAGCCCCATCCCAGATGTGGAGATGTCTGTATTACCTAAGTGCAGGAAAGTGTCTTCTCTGTGACCACGTGAGGCCAGGGGCACTGATGCCGATGTGTTCCCCTTTGCAGAACTTTCACGATGGCCGGAAAGCGCAGCAGCACATGGAGACCTGCTGGAAGCAGCTTGAATCCGTAAGTGAAAGCAAACAGCAAAGGCGGTTCCTCCCTCCCTCCCTCCCTCCCTCCCTTGTGCTGGGGGCTGAACCCAGGGCCTTGTGCCTGTGAGGCAGGCCTCCACCAAGGGAGCTGTATCCCCAGCCCGAAAGCAACTCTTTATGGATTTTTTCTGATTCAAGTTTGATTTAGGCTTGAATCGCTCAGTGAGGAAAAGTAGATAAGTAAACAAAAACACTGAAAAGACGCCTTCACAGACATTTCTCCTTGGAATTCCATTTAACTTGCTTCCGGAGCCATTACCTCCATTAAACGTGGAGCCAGAGTGCTCGAGTATTTCTTTTTTCTAGAAGTCGTGGAAAGAGCAGAGATGAGACAGACTTAATGGAAATAAATGCAGATTTTAAAATGGCTCCTGGAGACGTCGACCTACAAGAAACCAGTCCAGAGAGCCGAGGGCTGGGGGGGGTAAGAGTGTCACCCTGGGTAACGGGCTCCGTGTTCCGGGCGCAGAGCAAGCGGCGGTTCGAGCGGGACTGCAAGGAGGCGGACCGGGCGCAGCAGTACTTCGAGAAGATGGATGCGGACATCAACGTGACCAAGGCCGACGTGGAGAAGGTGAGGCCCCGCCTGCCCTCGCCCCCCGGTGCCCGCCCCATAGCCCCTTTCTGATGAGCCACAGAAGGGCTCAGAGTCGGGCGTTTTCCATCCCGAGGAGCCTCCAGGTGAGGAGCCCAGCAGCTTGTCCAGGGTCCAGGACCCCTGCCCATGGCAGCAGCCCGTCTCATGGCTTTTCAAAGACGGTTTCTGGAGGCCGGACAGTGCTTCTGCCGGCTGGGGGAGCTTGGCTGCTTCCAGGCTTGCTCCAAGCACCACACAGGCTGCTGCCCCTCCCTGGAGGCCAGGCTGCGCCTCAGGTCCCTGCGCACTGAGCCGCCACCGGTCTGCTCTGCCCCAAGGCCTTTCTTCCCTGGAAGCCCTTTCCCTGTTTCCCAGAGCCTCCACACTATCCGCCTGTTGAACAGCCGCGTTCCCGCAGGACCCTACTTCCCCGTGGGGAAAGCCATGTGGTTTTGTAGACATCCTTTGCTTTTGCGAGATTAGTTGGAAAGGACTTTAGTTGAAAAATGGCATGAATTAGAATTTGCCCAATTCTGCCAAATTCCTCGCTTCAAGATATGGTGTTTAACCAGGCGGGTGGCACATGCCTGTGATCCCAGCAGCTTGGAGGCTGAGACAGGAGGATCATGAGTTTAAAGCCAGCCTCGGCAACAACTCAGTGAGACCTGTCTCCAAATAAAATACAAAATAGGGCTGGGGATGTGACTCAGTGGCAAAGCACCTCTGGGTTCAATCCCCGGTACAAAAACCTGCCTCCAACCCCAAAATCTAGAGGGGTGAGGATAAGCACTTGCCTGTCAATCATGAGGCCCTGAATACAATTCCCAGCTTCACAAAACAAAGCACAATGAATACTGTATATGTACAATGTAAAGAATATTAAAAGCTGGGCATAGTGGCTGTGCAACTGTAATCCTGACAACTCAGGAGGCTAAGGCAGGAGGATTGGAAATTCAAGGCTGGCCTCAAAAGTTTAGTGAAGCCTTAAGTAACATAGCAAGACCCTATCCTCTAAATAAAACTATTTGAAAAGGTCTAAGGATGTGGCTTAATGGTTGAGTGCCCCTGGTTTCAATCCCCAATACCAAAAAAGAAGTACAGAAGCCGCACCTACTGGCGTAGGCTCTGTCTTAGGCAGCTGGGCTGCTGCTGCTTTGATGGCCCCTCCCGGATATTGCCCTCCTCCTGATCCCCACCCCAGGGCTAAACTCTGTCCTGAATCTGGGCTAAGTCCTTTCCTCGCTCTTCCTCACAGTTTCTCCATGTGCAGATGGACCACCAGTGAGTAGGTCTGTAATTCCGTCTCCTTTTCACCTTTATAGAAACACAATCAGACTTTCCTTAACTCCCTTCCTCTCCCCTTCGTCCCTGTCTGTTTCACGGGGCAGTAGAATGCAGGACTCCTGGTTAGTGTTCTAGCTGGAGTTGGGGAGGTGATCTTTGTGATTCTGCTTTGGTTTTTCTGCAGAGACAGCCCTACTCCCCTGTCCCGACCCCTTGCCTTGGGGTGTGTGTCTTCCTCTGCTGCTGGGGAGCCCCTCCAGGTCTGGTGGAAGCAGTCCCTGGGGACTTCCTTGTCTCCTTGGCTAGAAAGAGGGTGCTCCAAGGTTTTCCCATAAAGAATGATTTTGGTAAATCCTTTGTTGGGTTAAAGTATTTTCCCTCTTTTACCAAGAGGTTTGTTTTTTAAGCTTGATTTGGTACTGAATATCATTAAATATTTTTCTTCTTCCTTTAATTCATTAATGTAGTAAATTACATTAATCGGGTATATTACATTGAACCAAATTAGCATTCCTGGGACAAACTCAATGAGATTATGATGTATATTTTTAATACATAAGTGGAATTTTAAAAAATACATCACTTAAGACGTTTTCCTTGAAATTGGTCTATGGTTTTCATTTCTTGTCTGTTCTCCTCTGCTTTTCTTAGGAGTTTAGAGGGTTGCTCTTTCTTTATTTTTTTCTTTTTTTTTTTTTAGTTGTAGTTGGACACAAAGCTTTTATTTTATTTATTTGTTCTTATGTGGTGCTGAGGATCGAACCCAGGGCCTCGCACATGTGAGGCGAGTGCTCCACCGCTGAGCCACAACCCCAGCCCTCTTTTTTCCTGAAATACTAAAGGAAAGACGAAATTATTCCCTAAATGTTTAATAATACGTCTTTGTGAGAAAGTTCCTAACTACTGATTTGATTTTTTATTCTCTGCTTTTTGTTCCAACCCTGTGGGTTGGTATTCTCACAATACTATATCCATCTCAACATAAAATTTCAATTTATTGACAATCAGGTTTCAACTTAATGTGCAGGGTCCACACACACTGGGAGTTCTGGCCCTCTGTGGTCCCCCCATTTCCAGAACAGGGCTGGGATGGAGCCCAGTGGGGGAGCACATGCTCAGCAAGCCTGAGGTCCTGGGTGCCATCCTCAGCACCAACAGTTTTTTTTCCAGGTCCTCCCCCCAACCCCCACCCGCCTTTCGGGTCAAATCCAAGGCAGTTAACCAAGCGCCGTTGCTGGATCCAAAGGCAGTTTTAGGGTTTTTATCTTTAACATTTATTTATTTTTTAGTTGTAGTTGGACACAGTATCTTTATTTTTTTATTTTTATGTGGTGCTGAGGATCAGACCCAGGGCCTTGCACGTGCTAGGCGAGTGCTCCGCCGCTGAGCCACAGTCCCAGCCCCAGTTTTAGGATTTTTGATGCGTACTGACAGATGGAGTTGCTATCCTCAGTTACTTGAATATTTCCAAAGATGTGGGTTTTTTTCTACATCGAGAGCATCATTTTGCTATTTTTACGAGTAGCGCGTACCTCCTCCCCACGGAGGCGACAGCTTAGTTCGTCTCCGCATCGCACACACAGGAGCGGATGGAACAGTCTGTAAACACTGACGTTTTAAAGTGATTTTGCTTTCTGTCTTGAAACACAGTAATTTCCCAAATTGGGCAACAGTGTGACTGTCGCATCTGTGTTTTCCTTCATTGCTTAGGAAGCTTATGTCAGTGTCAGGCCAAACAGAGGCGGCGTTTCGGTTCTTATCCTCGGTTCCTGTGATTTCTGATGGCCTTAGCATCAGACACAGATGTCTCCTAGGGTTTCCACAAGTGACTGAATTGTCATTGTGCAGGGCATGGCCGTCCTCCTTCTCCTGCAGTCAGCCACGCGGCGCTGAGGATGGTGGCCAGCGCTGGGGGATGGTGGTCAGCGCTGGGGGACGGTGGTCAGTACTGCTGAACTGTGGCCTCCTGTGATTTTATGTGCAGAGTACGCCCTGTGTGTGTGCTATTTCAGATCCGGGTGTGTGCTGATTTTTCTTCTCTTTCTGAAGAGGTGAGCATCCCTCTTGCGGACCCGCAGGTCATAAGCACTATGTCCAAACCACCCACTGAGCCCGCATCCACCCCATGGCATGGGCTGCTTTCCTTCTGGGTTGGGTGCCAGTGTGGCCAGACGTGCAGTGTTCTCTTGCCAGATCTTATCTCTGGGCACGAGTCCATATCTGGGTATCCTGAGGATACCATGTTCCTTAGAGGAACAGTAAGGGAGGGAAAAAGCCTAAATTAGGGGTTTTATTGTCAATAAAAACTTAGGGAACAGTGAAACCCTTTTCCTTTGCCACGATGCCGCTGACAGAGTTTTGAGTCTGAAGACTTCAAAGGACTTGAGAATTTGGAGTTAGTTAATCTGGGTTTGCGAAGGAACCAATAGGTGTTGGAACAGGTCATCTTGTGGCTCAAGACCCAGGCGCTGAACCTGAAGATAAAAACAGACTCTTCACCCCCACCCCACCGCACCCCTGATAACCAGATGGGAAAGAAGGTCCTCGCTACCCAGTTTGTGATGTTGACAAGTCAAAGGATTGATTACCAGAAACATGGAAAAACAAACCGTGCCTGTTCTTACTCAAATATGTCTCCCGTAAACAATTAAAACACTGTAAGCTGAAGCATTCTTTGCCATGCCAGGCCCTTCTAGAGGTAAATACCCTCGCCCCTTGGAGTGTGACCTTCTGACTCTCCCTCCGTCCCCAGGGGTCAAACCCAGGGGCACTTAACCACTGAACCTCGACCCCAGCCCTTTTGATTTTTATTTTGAGGCAGGGTCTCACTCGGTTGCCAAGGCTGGCTGTAAACTTGCAATCCTCCTGTTTTGGCCTTCTGAGTCACTGGAATTACAGGCAGGTGCCACCCTGCCCAGCTCTTTTTTTTTTTTTTTTATGAAATTCTTATGAATCATGACTTATTGATCTAATTGTCTTTTGTGTGTGGTGCTGGGATTGAATCCAGGACCTCCCATGTGCTGGGCAGGCGTTCTACCTCTGAGCTCCATCCCTGACCCTAATTCTTACTTGATGGAATTCCTAAGTGGTCAGGCGTTGGGTCATGGTCAGCCCCTCACTTGTAATGCTGTCTGCTGGCAAGGGATGGGGGTGGCAGACATGCCAACTTAGGATCACACAATTCTGTGGGTGTGTTTAAATGTTTTATTTATTTTTTTGCTTTCTAATATTTTTATGGGATGATCACACAATTCTTTCCTTTAAAGAACTTGCCTCTTATTTCCTCCCTAATGCTTAGTTTGCCGTGCGGGAACTTTCCTGTTTGCCCCTTGCACAACTCCTGAGTGGCATCTGGTGACAGGGACTTTGAGGTCAGAGTTTGTCCTTCACTCTGCTTGAGGCGGTGCCTGTCAAGCCGGGAGGAGAGGCAGCCCCTCGTCTGTGTGTTCTGACGGTGCCGCAGCTGGCTAGTTGGGATGAGAAAGGAAAAGGTTATCAAAATGAATGGAATGTGAAATAATATTTCCGAACAGAGAGAACAGTGTTTTCTAAACGCATGCATTAAACTGGGTTCATCCACGACGGGCAATGAATGACCCTTTCTCCGATTTGCCCTGCCTCGTGACTGCTGCTCTTACATAATTTCTAAACGCAAAATAGGATATTGTCTAACGGAAAGTGCAGCGAGTGCGTGGTGACGGCAGCTGCAGAAATTGTTAGTTGACTTCAAGTTGTGTTTTCTGAAACTCCCGAGTCCATTTCTTCCTTTTCTGGTAGCTTCGGTTTTACTTGAAGTGTGTGGTTCCTCTATGGCAGGTATCGCAATTTATGGCCAGTTTTGGCCACGAAAAGTTCATGTGGCTTCTCGACTGGGATTCATGTGATCCTGAGAGTTAACTAGCCAGGAGACTCCGATGTGAGAGGTTGACTTTTTTATTTTCCTGGCTTAACCTTGACTTTTTGTTATATAAACCAATTTGAGGAAATGTTTTAAAAGTTACATTAAAACCCTGACCATGAGCACAAACGAGTGTATCAATTTCCCTGGGAGTGGACATCCTGTTTTTGTGTGATATTAGGACTTGTTCAAGTCCTTGGTTCTGACCATGGTTAGATTTTTAGATTCTCTGTAGGGTTCCCTGTTGGGAAGTAGAATGATAGTCCCCAGTCCCTGGGGGATAAAGGTAGAATTCTAAGATAAAAAAATGAAGATCTCAGACCTTTTTGTTTGGGTTTGGTTTTGGTGCTGGAGATGGAACTGAGGGTCTCTCACAGGGTGATACACAGTGGGCCACAGAGTTACACCCAAGCCCCATAATCAGAATAAAATGTACAGGTACTTTTTTATGTGTGATGGATTATTTAATCGAATACTTTTTTTTTTTAATCGAATACTTTTAAAGAGAAAAATAAAGGATGCAGAATCTATGCCAGTGTGAGGCAAGAAAGATGGCCTCCGGTTTGAGGGATTACTGACGGTCAGATAATCATCTCAGGACAGATGGGTGCAGTACTTAGGAGGTTACCTTCCCTCGGGATCAGCTTCGGGGACTGAAGCCCAGGCAGGAAGAACGGGTTCTTCTCAAGCGGGAGCCAGCTGAACAGCACAGTGTTAAATTTTTTTACCATTTGGGGAAACGGTCTCCAGCAAGATGTCTACTTCAGTTCTTGTACGTATATGGAATTGTACTGTTCAATTTTGTGTTGTTGGCCTGCTGTAACTGCTAGGTTGACATCTTTATTGAACATGGGAATATCTTTAGTGCTTCCCCCAAATTTCTGTTTTATATAAAATGTCTGACTAATTCTCTGAAGGGATTTGTTCACTGTAACAATTTAGAAAACAAAAGAGGAAGTGGTTCGTATGAACGCAGGAAATAAATTTTGCAACCACAGCAGCTTAATCTTTGAAAGTTAAAAAGTTAAAAGTGCTTTTCATTTACAACAAGTGAAAAGTGGTTAGAATAAGAAGAGAATATATATTAAAAAAAAAAAAAGGATATCGTTGCTCTCAGTATTTTTTTTTTGTAAGTGGAGCAACGTTGAATTCAAGAGCCTCTAGAAGAGACACTGTTGTTTGTTTATCCCGTGAACAGTCGCATCTGTGGAGAGGATGTTTCCCCCTGAAAACTCGCTTGCTGACAAGCTTGTCTGTCAGTGTGCAGAAATTCCAAGGCCGCAGAGGGAGACCATAAGTCATTCTCAAGCCTCCATCTGAGGCTGGGAGTGAGGTTTCTGTGTGGGTCTCTGTGTGTGTGGCTTGAGCTCTGAGCCCTCACGTCCTGTCCCCAGCTGGTGTAAGGCTTTCTACGGTGACTCATTTGATAAAGTCTTTCACTTTTCTCTGACAGCAAGTGGTCTGGGCTGGCCACCAGCTTATTCCCATCCTAGTTATCGCATAGGAGTGGGATTGAGCCTGGTTTCTCCCCCTATGAATGGTGCCACCTGAGGTCCTTCACCCCATCTCTGAGCCTGTTTCCCAGTCCCTCATCTAGGAACATGGCCACGCACCCAAGGCCTGAGGTTTCGGGGTACGTGAGGTATGTAAGGGGGTGGACTGTTTTTGGGCTGCGGGTCCTTGTCGACCATGTACTCACCATCTGTATTTTGGGTCCTTCTTGGACTACTTCCGGCTTCTCTGTCCTTGTTTTTCCCCTTTGATCTACTGGTAATCAGTTGAGTACATTTTGGGACATTCTAGGCCTTCAGCAAGAATTTTCTTTGTTTGCACTGTGCATAACTTCAGCAGGATTATAGCAGGTACGTTGTGTGAGGACCCCAGTCAGCAAGCAATGACGCGATGGAGAGATGGGGAACACTGAGTCACCTGGGGAAAATCTCGTGTCCCCTGCAAATCAGGTGGTGAATGTGATCTGAGCAATCGCAGTTAAAAAGATCACCAAGCCGGTCGCACACACCCGTCATCCCCGCAGATGGCAAGTCCCAGGCAAGCCGGGCAGCTTAGCAAGGCCCTATCTGACAGAGCAGCTTCACGAAGGGCTGGGATGTAGCTCAGAGGGAGAGCACTTCCCTGGGCTCAGTCTCCAGCGCAGGAAAAAAATATCATTTTTTTAAATGAAGTGCATCATAGATGAAATCGCTTGGTCCTAGGCCCAGGAAACACCCAGTGGCACAAAGTGGCTCGTGGATTCTCATCCGACACGGTCTGTGTAGATGAAGGACGGTGGAAGAAGCCCCGGGGGAACTGGGCCTTGAACGTGAAGGACAAGTGAAAGTGGAGAAGGTGGAACAGAGAGCGGGCAGCTGGCGGAGGGGGGTCCTCCCAGGGCCGAGGGAGGTGGACGGCGGGGACCTCCTGCAGGTCCAGCGGGGCCTGGTGGGTCTACCTGCAGAGGTGAGATGGAGCCCTTGTGAAGGGTATCCGAAGCCCAACGGCAGGATGATTGACCTGGATGAAGCGCCTGTCCCTCAGAAAGCACACTGGCACCGGGCCCTCTGTTTCCCAAGGTGTGAGCTCACCTCCGTGTTCTCGTATCCCTTTATCCATACCAAGGGCGGGGTTATGGAATGTTCCATTACGTTCCCTAACGTGGCCCCTCTGCATGTGGCAGAAATGTTTCTGTGCCTCAGGTTCATTGCTCTTCCACTTCCCACAGGGCTTTACTGCTGGTTCTGCTCCACGAGCTGCCACCAGCCCTGCTCTTGCCTGCAGAACCAGGCGGGTGACAGCCATTAGTGAGCTAGACACCGGGAAACTGGCGGATTAATCAGCACACGCCTCAGGTCAGAGTCCAGTAAGGAGAAGTGAGTACTGAGCTGGATGAGGAGGCCCAGGTTGGCTCTCAAGGGGTTAACTGTCCACCATCTGTCCACACAGTGGCAGACAGCCGTGTGATAACGCAGGGCCAGGGTACTTCCGGCATTATTACTCCTTTGTGAGTTAAGTTTCCTTCTTGAGTGAGAGTCTTAATTTTTTTTTTTTTTTAACATGAAGTATTGTGAGTGGTAAATTGTATTTACTTGTGGGAACTCACTTTATTTTGTTTTTATGCTAATGAGATAGTTTAGCTAGGTATCACATTCTAGGCTGACAATTATTTTCTCTAAATAAAATTATAATTTGAAAATGATGATTTCATTATCTTCCATTGTCAGTTGTCCCTCTTGGGAAGTTGGCTGTCCACTTAATGGCACTCCGTTGTGGACATTGGACTTTGTTCTTTTAATATGAAGCACTTATATTTGCCTTTGATGTTCTGTGGCATCGCAGTGGCATTTCTTTTTTTTTTTTTTTTTTAAGAGAGAGTGAGAGAGATAGAGGTAGAGAGAGAGAGAATTTTTTTTTTTTTAATATTTATTTTTTAGTATTTGGCAGACACAACATCTTTGTTTGTATGTGGTGCTGAGGATCAAACCCGGGCCGCACGCATGCCAGGTGAGCGCGCTACCGCTTGAGCCACATCCCAGCCCCTTCGCAGTGGCATTTCAAAGTACAGACTTTTTGTTTTTAATTTACTCTGCTTAGGATTCCTTGAATATGTATTCCTCTCATAAGTATAGGAAAATTTCAGAATATTTTAACTCTCCAAAATTACTCTCAATTTTATTTTCTCAAATTGTTCGTTCTGAGATCCGTATTAGATGGTTATCTATTGAGTTTTTACATTTCAACTGCTGAGCCAGGCATGGCAATATACACCTGTAACCCCAGCTATTAAGAAGGCCAAGGCAGGAGGGTCGCTTGAGCCCAGGAGTTGGAGGCTGACCTGGGCAACACAGAGACTCTTGTCTCAAATTGTTTTTCCAACAACTATGTTTTTCGTTTCTAGAAGTTTCACTGTTTTCAGATATGCCCAATCTTTATAATATCTTATTTTCTTGTTTCTCTTGGGTCTTTTATTTTGTTATTTTTTTTAAATGTTCTTGTTTTATAATTCCTTTCAAACTGTCCTGTTGGTTCAGATTCTCCTGGTGATCGTGTTCTCTCTGTTGGGTCAGTACTCCCTGTGCATTATTATTTTCTTTTTCTTTTCTTTTCTTCTTCTTTTTTTTTTGTATGAGCCTATCTTCAACAGGAGATGATATTTTACCTGGGAGTCCCATCAGGTTCAGGGTTGTGGAAGTATCCCCTCAGCAAGGTTTTATTTTGTTTCTGCTAGACCACCTGGAACTCATGTATATGCTAATTTCTTGGCATGGACATGCTGGGCCATCTGTGTAGCATGCACAGGCATGAGGCCTTGTGCACAGGAGGACACTTCCCCGCTCCACTCCAGAGCCTGAGACCCAAAAAAGCTTCCTGGCCGTTTTTAAGGTCACTAGGAGCTTTGCTAGGCATCGTCCAGCTTAGAGAATCAGATAAAATACACTGAGGATAAAATAGAAGAAGGCTCGCACTCCTGCATCCTGGTGTCATTGACAGTACATTACTGAAAAAACGAGTGAGATTTTTAGTATTGAATGTTTTTGAGCCACATCCCCAGCCCTTTTTAAAAATATTTTATTTAGAGTCAGGGCCTTAAGGAGTTGCTTAGGGCTTCACCAAGTTGTTGAGGCTGGCTTTGAACTTGTGATCTTCCTGCCTCAGCCTCCTGAGCCATTGGTATTATAGGTGTGCACCACCGTGCCCGGCTTTTTATTTTTTTATTTTTGAGGTAGGGTCTCACTAAATGGCTGAGGCTGGCCTCAAACTTGGGATCCTCCAGCGATAGCCTCTAGAGTCCCTGGGATTACCGGCATGCGCCACTGTGCCTGGCTAAACATGTTTTTGATTAAACATCTACTTGTGACTTGGACACTAAGGGTGAATGGCTGCTAACCTATCACCAGATACCTTCAGAAAGAGAATTATGGCATTTTCATATTTTTCCCCTGAGTTATATAACACAAATAATCTTCTTGTTGTCCTAAGGAACATATCTTGTCTAGAACTGCATTTACAAAGTGATTTGAGTATTTCTGTTCTTTTACATTATGTCTGGGAATTATATCTGTATAATTATAGTAACATATAAGTAGTAATGTAATTGCATATTTTATTATTACAAGTATGATTTAATTGTTAATATAATTACATATGTAATTTTATTAACCCCAGCAACAGAGAATGGTGATCATGTGGACATTAAGTTTTAGCCAGAATGGGCTGGGGACATAGCTCTGTTGATAGAGTGCTTGCCTTGCAGGCACAAGGCCCCGAGTTCAATGCCCAGCACCACAGGGGGGCAGGGGCGGGGAGGCTTCAGCCAGAAATCCAGCCTGTTATCTTGAGCTATGTGTTTATGAACCCTTGTGAGTATTATGGTCTGGGGTTATTAAGGAGAGAAGGAGAGGTGGAAAAGGTATCAATTACAAACCTATCAGAAGGAGAAACTGGGGCGCAGGTGAGGTCTTGGAGAGTGATTTCTGCCCCACCAAGGTCCCGGAGCCCACCTTGGGGCTATGCCAACCTCACCGAGTGTCAGCCTAAGCTTTTGCAGCAAGCAAAATTGCCACTCACCTTGAGCACATAGATCTTGAAAGTTCTGCTTTTCAAATTGGGCAACCAGGGTACAGAGAGACAGAGGCCTTTTCTTAGCCCTGTTTAGCAAGTGAATGGCCCCTGGGGGATTGAGATGCTGGTCTCACTTGCTATCTCTCTCTCTTCTCCTATTTCAGTGATTGCTCCAAAGTATCCTACAATACTGGGATAGAAAGTTGGAAGACTTAAAAAAAAAAAAAGAAAAAGAAAAAAAACCAGGAAATTGCTGGAATATTTTAAGCACATTTCTTTGGTTAACTTATTTTGAAGTTTTTCTCTGTTTTGTATTTTAGCTGCCCTTATAATTTATCAAAGACAGACTCATTGTTTTGGCAAGCTCCTGGCCTGGAAGTCTCCAACACAAACTGCCAGCACTCTAGCTGAACAGGAATTTTTAAATGCATTCTTAGTTTTGAACTTGAAAATGTATTCTAGATGTAACAGTTTGCTGGAAATTTAAACAATGCCATTTATCACACAACAACATTGCTCTGAACAAAGAGCTTTTTCTTTCCTCTCTTTATTAGCATCCCTCCTACTATATGAGCTTTTCAAAGCTTCTCTTTTCTTTCTTTCTTTTCTTTTTTTTAACTGAACCACAAAGGCAGGCCAGGCTTCCTTGTCCTTTGACTGTTTCTGGCCTTTAGCTTTAGAATTTGTATCTTTTACCCATCTTTTTGGCAAAGTAAAATCTTCCTTAATCACTCTTTTCAGGAATGATTGTTATTTATTTATCTTTTCGTGGTGCTGAGGATCGAACCCAGTGCCTCCCATGTGCTAGGCAAGCGCTCTACCACCGAGCCCCAGCCCCAGCCCTCTTTTATATTTTTAAATAGGCTACACATTAGCCCATCCTATTATTTAACCAATCAAATTGCTGGCATTGGTTTTTGATTATTATTTAAAATCATTAGTTCTCATAAACCTCGTGATGGTGGGTAGCTTTGGTGCCCACTTAAAGTCATTTCAGTAAGATAAATTCCCAGAAGTAGAACTGCTGGGTCAAAGACTAGGGTAAAATCAGTGTGACTCCTGGGCTGGGGATGTGGCTCAAGCGGTAGCGCGCTTCCCTGGCATGCATGCGGCCCGGGTTCGATCCTCAGCACCACATACCAACAAAGATGTTGTATCCACGTGAAAACTAAGAAAAAATAAATATTAAAATTCTCTCTCTCTTTGAAAAAAAAAAAAATCAGTGTGACTCCTAATCATTGACAAATCCTGGAGAATCTAGTGTATTCATGAGGGTTTGGGGGCACAGCCTGTTGCCCAGGCTGGTCTCAAACTCCTGGGTGCAGAGATGCTCCCACCTCAGCCTCCCAAGTTGGGGGATCTCAGGGGTCCACCACCTCACTCGCTCAGTATTCAGTCTCACTATTTACACGTTCAGTCAATATATAAATGGAGCCAGTCCATATGTGCTCGTTTTGTTATAAGATCAAAAGCCGTGGGCAGTTGTGAACAGCGCCCAGGGGCACACCTTTGTAAGCAGACCTGCTGTGTTCCCCACGTGAAAGTGAGCAGGTTTCTTTGTGCACCCCGATTCTCTGTTCATGATCCCTGAGACTGAGACAGCAGTTATTTTTCTCCTTAATATTTTGAATTACTAAAGAAAGAGTCATATTGAATCAAACAGGAAATAACTACACATTTTGGCCACACTAAAAATCTAAAATTAGCTAACTAAGTGGATCACGACCAACTCATTGGGACAGGGCGTCTTGGGCTGCAGTGGGGTTTCTACTCAGCAGTCACTCCTGTGGCCTTTCAGGCAGTCAGTTTTAATGCCACCTGTGTTAAGAATCACCAAGAAGTGCGTCGCACCGCTAGTGCACACTTAGGTCTGTCTGGACGTGTCTGGGGAGATTCCTGGGGGTTGTCAAAGAGAGTGTAAAGTTTAAATTCAGTCTTCCTGATGGACATCAGAAGGGGTCAGAATCTCACTCGGAGATGTCTGTGACTTACACTCACAGGCAACTGCAGGCCTTCTGGACTTTTTAGAATGTTATCTCTAAATTCCAAGATTTTTTTAAAAAAACTGCAGAACCAACTCACCAACCCCAAGTACACGGCTGTCCTGGTGTCTTCAAAGAGGCAGCACTTCTTATTTTTAGAATGGGAAATTTTGCTTAAAGAAATAACCTATGCTGTGGTTTAGAATGGAAATACTGTATCTCTTTGAGATAATAGTTGCTATTTTTAGACCAATTTACAAAGAGGTGAGCCACAGAGAGGCTTGTAATCTCCATTTAGCCTCAGACTTTGGGAGCTGCAGTCTGTAAAATCAAGTGACCCCACAGTTACTCCAGATGCATCTAAAAATTTTTTTTAAATAATTATTTTTTGATTGTAGATGGACACATACCTTTATTTATTTTTATGTAGTGCTGAGAATCAAATCCAGGGCCTCAGACCTGCTAGGTGAGGACTCTAACCCTGAGCCACAACCCCAGCCCAATCCAGATGCATTTTTGAAAGTACTTTCAAAGATGATTTTAAAAAAAAAAAAAACTTTTTTAGTTGTAGGTGGACACAGTATCTTTATTTTACTTTTATGTGGTACTGAGGATCGAACCCTGTGCCTTCCACATGCAGACTCTCTGCCACTGAGCTACAGCCCCAGCCCTCAAAGATAATTTTTAAAATATGTTTGTAATAATGACTGAGTGGCTCAACACTAGTTTTGGAGACTTTGAAATTCCACTGTAGAATAAACAGAAAAGCTTACTAAACAAAAATAGATTTTCTTTAGCTTGGGGAGAACAATAAATAGCAAGCACATTCCTAGGCCCAAGGCTCAGAGCTGGATGTTAATGCAAAGCAGCTGGGGGGGGGGGCGGAGCAAGACGGCCACTCCTCCTCGGTGGCTTTGCGGAATTCTGCACGGGACAGGGCTCTGCTGAAGCATTCCCCCGGGCTTGGAGGGAGAGTGAGCAGGCAAGTCTGTAGAAACGGGCTTTTGTAATCTTATGTCCCAGCCTTCGCAGTGGAGAAAGAGTCCCAGAGAGAGTTTGTCACATAAAAGGTGGGCCGACGCTGTGCCCAAGGTGTGTTTTCTCCTGTGCTGACCCTCCAGGCTGGAGTGTGACCTGCTGTTCCTTACCCAGAGTCCTCTGCAGTTCCCACCTCGGGGTCCCCAGTCATGTTTCAGGGTTGCTGGGTGCAGGCTGGGTAAAGGGCACTGAGAAACTCCTGAGAGCTAAGGAGCTTACAAAGCAATTACACAGGGAAGCTGACCGCTAGTGGGGGGCCAGGAGGAGGAGAGCAGAGTCATTCCCACCCACACGGTGCCAAGGACCTCTGGTTGGCGCTCAGGAAAATATGCCACGCAGCCACAGTGGGTTTATCACCAGGGAGCTACAGTCTGCTCAAGTGTGTGTGTGTGTGTGCGCGTGTGCGTGTGCGCTTGTGTACACTTATACATATCATATACAATGATATCCTGAATCTCTTCCAGAACTTGGGCTGTTGTAAAATTCCACAAAGGAGAATCACTTCTCCAAACTAAGCGGGACTTGCTTCTCTCCTCAGTCGCCCTGTTCCTTACAGAAGAGGGGAGGAGACTCCCCTGTGGAGTTTCTGGGGCTTTCTGAGGAAGGTGTGGAACGAGCCGGAGAGGGTTTTAGAAGTTTGAGGTCTGGGTGGGAATTCCCTTTTTTTTTTTTTGTTTTGTTTTGTTTTTTTAATATTCGGAGCAAAATGATAAATGATGAAACCAAAGGTCGTTGAAGGAGTTAAAAGTGCCTTTTGTAAAGGGCCAGATGGCATTCACAGAGGGGAAGCTGTTGTTTCAACGGAGGAGCCACCGCGCACCCGGGTGGGGGTTTGGAGGTAGGTGGAGATGAGCATTTGGGGCCTTGATTCTTCCATTACTGGTAGACGAGTAGGAACGGAAGCCACAGCATATGGCCAGGAAGGGAGTCACAGGCCACCAACAAAGAGTAGGAACAAGCCAAGAATGAGAAGTCGATAAAAGTGAGAGGCCCTCTGGCCTCACCAACCAAATGCCCCAGATAATAAGGAAACTGATGGGAAACATTGTCACTGTCACCTTCATTCAAGAAGTGTGATGTCTGAAGAGGGAAGAAGATAAAGGAAGTAACTGTGAATCGCCACCTTGGCTCTCTGCGGTCTGCAGACGGGGACTGCCTGGTGGAAGTGGGCTCCAGGTCCCCCCAGGGGAGGGCGCCTGAGCCGGTGCCTGCGTCACACAGAAAGTGGGGCCGACGGCTTGAGCGCTTCCTCTGTGCGTTCACGTCTGAACCTCCTTTGTGTGTGCTTTCTTTCACTCTTGGTCTGAATCCTATGTCGTATTTGTTCAGTGAAACAAAATTAAAACAGGCAGACAGCAGCTGTGCTGGAGCAGAGCCTCTCCTGCTGCTGCGTTTGGCCCAGAGAGAGCTTGCCAGGCCCCCCGCCAGGCCCAGCCCAGCCCGGCTCCGTCAGGCAGGGGGTGGGCTTCTGCCAGGGGACCCCGGATTGGGTCAGTGTCACGGGATGGTGTTAGCAAATCACCTCTAAAGGCTGCGTGCGTCGCACTTCTTGGTAGGAGTACCACGGCTCCTGTGCGGGGATGCCTTAGGGTGGGCACACCGTCTGGTTTGAGCTTTAAAATCCTCCTGGGCCTGGGGGTGTCGCTCCGTGGTGGCCAGTGCCGGGCGCCCCGGAGGTCCCGGGTCCCATTCCCATCACACACACCAGAATCCATTCTGCCACTTGTAAACGGCTACCCTTCCTTTACAAGTATGCGATCAACCAAAATATGGATTGAAAGAGAGTGACGATTCTACCACGCGGCCTGCGCAATGGTTTCATTAATGAGGTTCTAGGCATAAAGTTAGTTAGAAGAGATCGAAATAAAACACACAGACACAGTTACCTTATTTCTATTGCCAGGTCCGAGACGGCTCCCCTCTCTGGCTCCGACCTCTAACCGCCCAGCAGGGCAGCAAGGATTACTCAGGGCTAGCAGGAGAGAGAGAGAGTGAACACGCCAGGGAGTAGCCTTTTATTGGGGAACAAGAAATTCAGGGGATAATTCCATCCAATGAAGGTTGAGGGGGGACTGCACTCCAAGGTCAGGGTCAGTGATTGGGCCCCTGGGGTCAGTGGTCAGTCACACCCCCACACGGACGGGTTCTCTCATCAGGAAAGGGCCGGGAAAATTCCGACACAGCCAGAAGCCTCAGACCCTTAACGGGAGTCGCCCAGTCACGTGTCAGGATGGCTTCCCACAGACGATGTATATGTTGGTTTTTGTTGGTTCTTTTTAGCAATGTGTGTTCGTTTCTTGAGCCCGGGTCTCCCTGTGCTGCCCAGGCACCTCCAACTCCTGGGCTCAGCCACCCGCCTGCTCAGCCCTGCGTCGCCGGGACCAGGGGCATGAGGCACCGCACCCGGTTCACACTTATCAAGTGTCCTATTAATTTTTTTTTTAAGAAAGTAAAATGATAAAACACAAAGTAGCACACCCCCACCCAAGAAAAGCCGTAGAAAGCAGAACAAGGTGCGTTATTATTGCTTCTTGAACGTAGGCACTGAAAACAGGTGAAGCATTTTCGGGTCCGCAGTCTCAGAGGTTCCCGTGCTTTCTTAGTTCATGAAACCTGTGGGAATTAGACTCTAATGTAGGGGTTCCTGCTCCCCTCCTCCAAAATTTAAAACAAATGCACATTTGATGTCTATACACACACACGTGAGCCGAGGTTCCCACAGGAGTCACCCGGGTGACCTGAAAACGAGAACTGGCCCAAAAGCAGACCATAGGGAGGGAGCACTGGTCAAACCTGCACCTGCGAGCCACGGTGAGCCACGGAGTGGGGTCTGTGACACTGGGGTGCACGCTATTCACCTAAAGTAGATTCATGTTCAAGATTTTTAAAAAAACAGCACTTGAGAAATCCAGCCACTTGGGGTGACTTCGGCTACGGTGTGCAGTTCAAGGTCTTTTTCCTTCTTTTTAATGCATGAACGTGAGTGTGTCCTCATTTTGGCCCTCAGGCGCGGCAGCAAGCTCAGATACGTCACCAGATGGCAGAGGACAGCAAGGCAGACTACTCATCGAGCCTTCAGAAGTTCAACCAGGAGCAGCACGAGTACTACCACACCCACATCCCCAGCATCTTCCAGGTGGGGCCTCAGGACCTCCTGCGTCTCGCGTGCTCTGGGTGCAAACATGTCGCCTTGGAATCGGACCGCTGGGCTTGTGCTCTAAGTGTTTCTGTAATTTGATGTCCAGTGAGTCAATTTTAGAATCATAGGTCAAGCACTGGCCAGCAATAAGAACGAGATGTAATTTATTTTTAATTATTTATTTTGGTGCCAGGAATTGAACTGAGAGGCGCTTAACCACCGAGCCATGTTCCCAGCCCTTCTTGTATTTTATTTTGAGACAGGGTCTCACTAGCTTGCTCAAGGCCTTGCTAAGTTGCTGAGGCTGGCCTCAAACTTGTGATTCTCCTGCCTTCGCCCTCCACGTCCCCAAAGCCACTTGGGTTACAGGCATGCACCACTGCCCCTGGCAAGGAGATGTCATATTACTCTCAAGACTAACGAGTTGCCTTGGCCAACCCCCTTTGTGCCTACAGTTGGTGTGTGTGTGTGTGTGTGTGTGTGTGTGTGTGTGTACACACGAGTGCGTGTGCTTGTGTGCCAGTCTTAACTAAAAGGACCATTTTAGTTCTTTGCTACAAGAACCATTCTACCTACAAAAAATGCCAACTTAAGAAAACAGCGTACATCCACACACTTGTAGGATTTGAATCAGTAACAATTCTTTCCTTTTGATTGTTTTCTTTTGGCTACTTTAGGTTGTCAAAAGTGAGGAGAGAAGGCGGGGTGTGGCTCAGTGGGAAAGTGTTGGCAGAGCAGGCACTTAGCCCTAATCTCTCTCTCTCTCTCTCTCTCACACACACACACACACACATATCAGAAAAGATATGTACATGCTCTTCCATTTGGGGAATCTTTCATGACTTCAAACCTAGATGTAGGGAAACATAAGCCTTGCTTGTTGGCATCTACACCCACAGCACACGAGAACCCCGGATGGCAGAAGGAAGGGACACTAGTTCTACTCCAGCCTGTGTTACACTGAGACAGCCACGGGCTGAGCTTTTCTTGGTCTAGAGTAAAATAGGGGATCAAAGATGCAGAAGACGTGTCAGGCACGGTGGCACCCACCTGTAATCCTAGCGCCTCGGGAGGCTGAGGCAGGAGGATCACGAGTTGAAAGCCAGCCTCAGCAACTCAGTGAGGCCCGAAGCGGCTCAGTGACACCCTGCCTCTAGATGACAAAGGGCTGGGGATGTGGCTCAGTGATCAAGTGCCCCTGGGTTCAATCCCCAGTACTAAAAAAAAAAAAATGGAGAAGGCGTTTGAAGCGTGTTACCAAATGATGTTAATAATTAACTACCACGACGGGCTCTTGTTGAAATGGAATGGAATTGTGCGAAGTACACACTTGGCCGCCTAACAGTTTATCAGGTGTGTATACAGCCGGCTAGTATAGAGGCACAGTACATATGACCTCCAGGCCTTTCCCCTAGAGGATTTATTTTAGGTAACAGTGTTGCCCAAAACAACTTCCCTGAATCTCAGGGACCGAGTTTTTTTTTTTTTTTTTTTTTTTTAAACACACTCTGACGTTGCAGAAAATCCAAGAGATGGAGGAAAGGCGGATCGTGAGGATCGGGGAGTCCATGAAGACATACGCCGAGGTGGACCGGCAGGTGATCCCCATCATCGGCAAGTGCTTGGACGGGATAGTGAAGGCGGCCGAGGCCATCAACCAGAAGAACGTAAGCAGTGGGCTTTGGGCTTGTTCACAGTGACATGCTGTGGTTCCGCTACAGGGCCCCTCCATCTGCCAGGGCCACCTCCTCTGTGGCCAGGCCTCTCCCACAGCAGCCCTCCCGGGGAGCTGTCGAGGTGGCCCCTCCGTGGCGTGGACCGGGCTCTGATCCCTTTTTCAGAAAACACATTGTCATGGTGAATTGACGGTGGTGATGTTACAGGATTAAGTCGAAGTATTTTCTTGTCATTTGGCTGAGAAAATCTGTAAGTGGCATTTGTGGGGGTTGTCAGGGTACTTGGCACCAGACGCCAGTGGTGGTCCCCCAGCTGTGACAAGGGACATAGTTAGGCCTCCCCTGGGAGGCAAGATCCTCTCATTAGGAACATTGACCTGGGACCCGTCAGTCGGTGGGAGAGGGCTCCCTGGAGGTGGGTGGAGTTTCTTCTGTGTCTTGTCGTGATTCAGGGTTTCTCCGTCTCCCTTTTGTTAATACAGTGAGTCTGATGCTCCTCCTTCCACGACAGCAGCTGAATTCTTAGGGAAAAGTTGTCGGTGCTCCTAAATAACTGGTGCCCCCACTGCGCATGCCAAGGCGTTTCCCCAGATGTGATGCGACTGTCCCTCCAAGCTGAACCTTTCTTTGATGGTTTTATCTATTAAAAAAAAAAATACTCTTCATGAGGCTTCCTGTGATCACCCTGTGAACATCTCAGTAATCACCAGGGAATGACGTCCGGGGTCTTTCAAAGGGTGAGGGCGCCGTGGAGCCGGGAAGCACTGCCTTCCACCATGGACGCCCTCTGTGGGTCTGGCTCCTCACAGGCATCTGGCAGCGGTGAAGATCTAAGGAACCTGATGTTAAGGTCTCCTCTTAGGAGCTGGGAGACTTCCCTCAGCCAAGGTTTTGCCAGAGTCTGTCTGAGTGATGTGTTCCTTGCTTAGTTTTATCTGGGAAATGATGAGCCACCACTGGATTCTAGAATTTTCCCCCATTATAGGAGCCTCTTTTTCCACCGCGTCACTAAGAATCATTTCTCATGTTCTTGTTGCTAAATCCAAGGTTCCTGTCTACATGTTTTTAGTGCATGCTGGGACGGACCCAGGGCCTTGCACATGCTAAATAAGTGCTCGGCCACTGAGCCACATCTCCAGCCCTAGGCCAATGTTTTATATTGAGACCGGGTCCTGCCGAGTTGCTGAGGCTGTCCTCGAACTCGGGGTCCTTCCTCCTCAGCCTCCTCGATCACTGGGATGATAGTGGGTGTGGACCACTGCGCCTGGCTCCGTGGTGCTTTTATAACATGGTTCACTGAGTGTCACTGAACCCCTGCCTTATTCCATGCCTGTCGTCCCCAGCTTGACCTACTGAGAAGAACCCTGAGCCCAAAGTGGTTACAGTCTTGCCCAGGTCCCTTTCAAAATGTGTCCATTAGACCCCCCCCAGCCTGTGCTCTTTGCTCTGAAGCCCGCCACTGCCTTCTGTTTATTTCTAACAAGTGCCAGGCACTGCTGTAAGTGAGAACATGTGTGGAACTGTAAACACGACAAGCATTTTGGGAGAGATGAAGTAGGAAAGAATGGTAGGAAGCACCGGCACGGGACTAGGGGACAGGTACTTTATCAGGAAGTGACGTTGCAGTTGGAGGAAACACTTTAATAATTACTTAGATGGGATCAGAGGATGCAAAGCTCCCAGTTTTGCTGTTGTGCTCACAATGATGTGACCTTCTACCTGATGGTCCAGTATGGCACCTGGAGCTCCAGCCATCACATCCAAATTTCAGAAAACAGAATCCAGAGACAGGCTCATGCCACTGCCTTAAGAAGAATTCCTAAGATCACACAGTGCACTTCTGCCTCTGTCTCAGAGGCCAAACTTAGTCACACAGCTACCTCTTGCTGTTCAGGAGGCCAAGCAGTGAAGCCTGTTGTCCGGGGGCAGTGTGCCCAGTCAGCTCTTAGGACTGAGAAGGCAGGTGACTGTGGTTGGAAGTCTGTCAGGAGCGCGACTCACCTGCACTTTAAGGATAAGCTAGAAGAGCGATGGCCAGCTGAACCCATCTCATTAAGAACCCGAGCTCACCCTTGTTATCTTTCCTTAAAAAATCAGAAGGTCACGGAGTTGGGTTGCCACCTGTCATTATCTGCCAGTCCATCCATCTATAGCACGGTGCTCAAGACGCTTGGGCTGTGACTTCTTTACACTGTGTCTCCGCCGTCTGGCTCTGGGCTCCCTGGGAAGTTGCTGAACCCACAGTTTCACGCCGTGGAGTGTACGTTCGGTTCATTGATTTATTCAGCAAACACCTGTTGCCCCCCGGGATCCCCTGGGACCATCGGGTGCTGGGAATGCAGTAGAGAGGTCACAGAAGAGGGCTCGTGTTCTAGTGGGCGAATATCTACACCAGGGAACACCAGGCTCTAGATCAGTGTCTTTGAACCCAGTGACCTGAGAAACCAGACGGTCTCTTCCAGCCTTGGCCAGCGCGTGCTGAATCGCTTCCAGAGCTTCTGCCGGAACCAGGTTTTTCTGTTACTCTGTTTATCAAGGGAATTGCATAATCATGGCCCGTGGATTTCTTTCTTTCCTTTTTTTTTCCCCTGCTTTTCACAATGTAGTTTTTAACTCGGTTTGTTCCTCCAGGGTGGAGAAGTGCCTGGAAGTCTGAGATGGAGCGCGGTTTCTGTAGATCCCGTCGTATGAGGGCGCCGGGGTTCCCGGGTGGGACTGTTGTGCGTGGCTGATGTGTCTGTGGTTTGATTTCAGGATTCACAGCTGGTAATAGAAGCTTATAAGTCGGGTTTTGAGCCCCCCGGAGACATTGAATTTGAGGACTACACGCAGCCCATGAAACGCACCGTGTCCGACAACAGCCTCTCGAATTCCAGAGGAGATGGCAAGCCCGAGCTCAAATTTGGCGGCAAATCCAAAGGAAAGCTATGGCCGTTCATCAAGAAAAATAAGGTACTGGTGGTTTGGACCCAGTGCAAAATGAATTTGTTAAAGTGTGGAGATTTGGACTTTAGGTTTAAAAATAAATTAAAATATTAAATCTGTAGTTTCAGAATGAAAAAAAAAAATCTAGAGTGCTACTTTAGATCCGGTCCGCCTTGCTGTCGGTGGTAGTGCTGCCATGGCCCGCTGTCTTATTTCAGACGCATTCTCACTTGTACCGTGTCACCCACACTAACAGATTACTGACCCTCTCCCTGTGCATTTGCCCTTTCACTCCTAGCCCCCCCGAGGCTGCTGGGTACCTGCGCGGGGGTGAGGACGCCACCTCTATAACCATTAGCAGCACGTCTGATTAAACCTGTGGCCCTGGGCAATAACTGGGTTTTGAATCCCCGTTAACATGTGTCTCCATGAACATTCTCCATTTTCTTTCCGTAGTGTGGTAACATAGGTGCATGACAGCGTTTCCCTCCGCATAAGCTTAGACGGAAGCGGCTCCACGGCTAACCTTAGAGGGACTGAACGTTTAATTCTAGAAAGACCTTGGCATCAAGGCCTTTCATTTTCTCCCATCAAGCTGTGTTAGTTTAGGTGGTGTAGACACATCTCCCCTTCCGCCCTAAGCCGGTTTTGGAGTAACCATTGAGAGCCGTAGTTTGCATGCGAGCCGCGCACGGGCTTCCCCTCGGTGCCTCTGCTTCGCCTCTGCGCGCCACGGACTAACCCTCTCCCTTCCATCCTGTCCTTCATTTGACATTCCTTCCTGCTTTCTGTTGGACCATGGCCTAAATATTTAATGGTTTGTGTTTGACTTGCTTTGGATTTCAAATGCCGTTTGATGTTTATTTTTGTTTTGTGTCTTATCTTCTTTTTCTGGTTTTACTCTGTCACTGCTGCATCTCTCACACGTAGCTTGTGTCCCTCTTAACATCCCCCCATCAGCCTCCCCCTCCTCCCCCCGCCTCTGCCTCACCCTCTGCTGTTCCCAACGGCCCCCAGTCTCCCAAGCAGCAAAAGGAACCCCTCTCCCATCGCTTCAACGAGTTCATGATCTCCAAACCCAAAATCCACTGCTTCAGGAGCCTAAAGCGTGGGGTAAGTTCCGCTCCGGAGTCCTGTCTCTCTGGCGCACTGTCGGCTCGTTGTGTCCTGCCTAACTTATCTGTTTGTGAATGAATTCGTTGTGTTTTCCCGTAACAACAAAAACAGAAAGAAGAAAACAGGTGAGAGAATCAGGGCTCGTTCAAGGAGAGAAGCACAGAAAGAGGAGGAAAGGAGGAGACAGAACAGAGAGGGAGAGAGAAAGCCCCCCAGCACTTCCTGTGTCCAGTGCATTTCAAAAGGATTTTCCTCACTTCCCCTTGAAAGTCTCTAAGTTGTTACATTTTCACCTTGATTTCACCAAAAAAGGGAACCGTTCTGTTTCTAAAACTAACCACGTGTGAGATGAGGAATTGGAAGTGGCCGTAGAGTCAGAAAATATTTGCTTAGTAACTCCTGAACTGACGTGGAACAGAGCCACTTCTCTCGAGCTGTGTCTCGGGGTCAAAGGGGAAATGTCACGGCAGTGGTTTCGTTAGCAGTGTCAGTGAGTTGTGAGAGTCGGGTAAGGCCAGCACAGCGCGGGTCGGGCATCGCTGACCCGAGAGTCAGTCACCCAGTGCTTCAACTCTGGAGCTTTCTGAGTGGCCGCGTGGCCCTGCGGGTGAAGATTCCCAGCTGACCACCCAGGTGCAGGGGCTGGTGGCTCTGGGGGAGGGCACTTGCCTGGCCCACTCGAGGCTCTGTGTTTCTTCCCCAGCACCCCAAAAAGCCATAAGCACCCTAGAAATATTGTCCCTTCAGGCTACATGTATAAGATGTATGCGTAACACACATGGATTTCAGTTTTAGACTTGGGTCCCCTCTGCAGGATGTCTCATTATGTCTTAGAATATGCAATATTTCAAAGCCTGGGGGGAAAATGTGGAGCCTGAGCCACCTCTAGTGGGAGCACTTCAGGTCGGGGCGCTCGACCTGCTTTTCTCCTGGCTGCCAGTGGCATTCCTGGGTGCTCTGAGAACGCTCACCTTTCAACCCCTCTAGACATGATATTTGCCTACTTTGCTGTCCAGGAAATCGAGGCAGAAAGAGGTGAAATTAGGGACATGTGGAGCCAGGATTTGAAGCCAGGGATCTGCCTACAGAGTCTGAGATTCCACGGCCACACGGTCAGAATGTGGTTGAGGCATCAGAGGCTCTTATTAAAGCTCAGGTCTGCCATTCTAACTGAGATTTCGTGTGTCTGAGCCCCGGGACCTGATGTTCTAATCCAACCTACATTCCCGTTTGGCTTATGAAAAAAGATCAAAGTAATCGGAGGCCTCCAAATAAAAGCAAAGGGTAGGTCTAGTCCGATGCTTTCCCAAATGTCTCTTATAATGAAATCTCTTATAATGAAATATCCATACATCCATATTTAGTGCACTGACAAATGCACTAGGGTTTTCTGATCCGGTCCCTGGGGAGCTGAAACTCGGCTGGAACGGAAGGCTTGATTGGACAAACGTGATTTCACTCTCCCCTTCCCCTGGGACCTCCAGTTGATGGACAGTTGGGTCACTTCTTTTCATACTGTGCCTGATAGTGAGGTCACCCAGAGCCAGAGTGGGAGGCCTTGCAGGTAAAGGCAGGCCCAGCAGAGTGCTGAACTAAACCTGCAAACGTTCTGGCCTTTCCTCTGGAGGGTCACATGGGCACAGGAAGAGATTCTGGAGAAAAACTGCTTCGGGATGACAAGTGTCCTGCTCAGATTTTGAATCAATGTGCTGGATACCTGTCAGAGAATAACAGTAGTTAACCATTAACCTCACAGTCCATATTCCTCTGAGTCTACACAAGTACTCTATGTAAAAAGAAAGTTAAAATACATAAGTATATATGTGTGTGTATATAGTCAGATATATGATTGATAACTAGGCTATTACCTATTATAATAAGGGACAAAAACAACAATTCTTTATAGGTAGAGTTCTTTTAATGAGAGAATCTCAAGGTTTTGTGCACAGAATTTGGAATTAGATTGCTTTAAGGTTCCCCCGCATATCAAATGATGAGCTAGAAATCTGATATCCTGAAGCTGTCCAGGGGCACTGTTGAAGGTGAGTGTGGCTCTGGGAGTGGATGGCGGACGGACAGAGTTGAGCTCTGTTATTGGGGCTGGCTGAGGAATCGGCAGCTCCCGGGCTGCTTAGGCTGGTTGGGATCTCTCTCCGCCCGTGGCCGCGCCCCCAGCATGTGAGGCGAGCTGGGCCACGAACCTCTGAGTCCGTGACACCTCACCCATTGCTGCACTTCCGAGGCCTTCACCAAGACGCAGTGCACTGCCTTTGCAGCTGGAGAGTCTGCCCTTGGCTTGGGACTCTCGATGGTCCCCTGCGTGTGTACCTGCGTCTCTCTGCAGATGGCTTCTGAATCTGTGTCATGGTATCCCTAAGTAAGTGGAGGGAAAGACCCAAGGACATCAGTTTTTCCTAAGTAAAAGAAAAAGGTAGCTAGAAAAGACATACTTAACAACCAAACAGTGGAACGGGAAACTGGTTTATTTTGATGACTTAAAGGAAAATCCTTTTTCTTTTTTTTTTTTTATCATAATCAGCAAAATGAATTTTATTTCTTATTCTTCACATCTGTGCTCAGCGAGTGTCTGTTAGTTTTTTTCTTTCCTGAGGGCAAACCACACACATACGCACTGGAAGCACTGGTAAAGAAATGGTTTTCCTTCCTCATTTTGGTCAGACTATTTTTAGTGAGGGTCATGTTTGCTGTCCTCTCATTCCTCTAGGAAGAAACTGAAAAAGGAAAGAAAGTAAAAGAAAAAGGAAATACCAGGACGTTCAGACAAAACATGTAAACCTAAAGTTTGGGAAATGGATTTGACTTCAAAGCCATCTCAGCATAGAAGGTGCCCAGTGTCCCCAAAGGACACCCACAGCCTCAGGACTGAGGTGGCGAAGTCTCTGTCATTTTATTTATTCTCCTCTTTTAACTTGAGACTGTCCTACCAAAGATGATTTCATTAGAAAAAGTATCCTACGAGAATAACAAATCTGTGGTTCCCGATGTCTTTTGATTTCTCCCGTTTTGCAGTCCTTGGGTTCAGATCTCAATCGCTGATTCAGTTGTCAGAGAGAATGGCTCTTGGGCAGACGTTTCTTAGCATAACCGATTCTGTTTCTGAATAATGAAACAGGATAGAATTTTTGTTGTTGTTGTAAGCCATTGGCGTTTATATAAGAAAATTTTGTTTTTCTGAGCATCTTCAAAGATTGGTATGCCACAGACATTTAACTATTGTCTCATCTTCACGTAAGTCAAAGAAAAATGAAGCCAGAGAGTCATCTATCCTTGGTTTATAATCTACAAAGTGTAATTTTTTGGTCTTAAATGAAGATTTCTTCTCCTGGCCTGTGCAAGGGACTTTTATATCTAAAATATGGACATTCCCCCCCCCCCATATTTTAGAGTTAGTTGTATGGAAATGTAGCATCAAAGATGATCAAAAGATTTTGAAAAGCCATACCAATCGTTTGTTGGTTGAACAATCTTGTGGTTACTTTAATTTTGTTTATTTTATCTTGTTTTCTTGCTGGTCATTGGCAGGCTCAGTCTCTCTGTTTACACAAAGAACTCATGAAGAGGACGCTAGGGAAACCCACGTATGCCTTTGAGGCTAGGGACTATGTTGTAAGTTTAACTGTGGCGGCAGGTCACGCAGTCACGGCACAGCCACTAACCCCACGGACAGGACCACGGCTGGGACCCGAGGGTACCCGCAATGCTTCTACACCACCAAATGCAATGCCCCGTCAGGAGACCTGGCCGGGCGGGGAAGAGCCTGATCGTATGAATTCCACGGCTGCTTCCTCCGAAAAGCTTTGCAGGGGAAAAGCTGCAGACTCCTCTCGTTGGGTTCCCCCCTTTTTATTCTAGTTCTGGCAAAATCTTTAAAGGGATGGTGACTGCCATCTGAGATGTCACCGGGTATGATTTCGCCACAGAATCTCACCCATTAAAACGCAGCCGCAGAGCGTGGTCGCGGACGCGGTGCTCTGGCAGGTGGCCATCCCGTGGCTCAATCACCCACGGGCCGGGTTTCTAACAAACAGATCCCTCGGGAGTTTATGCCCTAAAGCTGGGACGAAAAAAGCCCACGAAGCGTGAGCCACACACTAGCGGAAGGACTTTCCTTAAATACACGTGCTCACGAGCGGTTTTCACCGTCCCCTCTCCTTGTTCTTGAGGTTAGTACCTGTGACTGTCCAATAACACATGGGCTCTGCCGGCGCTGTGTTCCCTCATGTGTTATTGATGCTTCTGGCTCCGAGGCTCTTGGTCGCCTGAAAGGGACAGCTTCTGAGTCGTTCAGATGCCTGGCAATGCACTGGGTGAAGCCTTTAAAGTCCTTCTCCTAGCTGACGGTCAGTCTCTGATTTCGAGGAACTAATTGGCTGACTCACAAAATTAAGACTGAAAACCAGTTGATCATCCTTCAACGGAGGTCCCTGTCCCGACAGCGCTTCCCGTCGACTCTGGGGACTCGGTATTTCCGGTTTCTGCCGGGATCCAAGTTGGATCCTGTCCGTCTCTTTTTATTAGGAGGTAGTAATCTTCCGACGATGTAGTTTTGAGGTTAGAAGTCTGTCTTGGGAACCCTTAAGAACGAAAGTGACAGGAGCAGCTGAGTTGAGGGCGACTAGCGCGTCCAGTCCTAGTGTCCGTGCCTTGAGTGAGCTCCGCCAGACAGAGTCGGGAAGCCGCGTGCGCCCCAGGGCTCCCGAGAGAGCTGTTTGGAAAGTCTCCGTGTGCACCCTCAGTGTTGTCTGCGTGTGACCAGCTCAGGTCACCGTGAGCGGATCTGGGCCAAGGCTCCAGGAGGCTTGGGCGGTGAGCGTCACTAGTCCCTGTCAGACAGAGGTCACCTGTCACCTGTGCCTGGAGAGGCTTTTAATTCTTTCCTTCAAAAGTTGTCTTGCTCATCAAAGTTATTGCCTATTTACAAAGAAGTGTCAGCGTTCAGTCAATCTTAAGGATTGCATCTTAAAAACCTGAGTAACCACCCATTTAAAATCAAAGGGCACCTTCTTTGGTACTTTGTCTCCAAATTATTCTGGGGTCCTACTACCAGTTGCCTCAACTTGGAGAATTGATAGCCACGGAGGAAATATCATGCACTGGACTCTCCAAGGGCCACTTTCGGCCATGCACCTTGAATGCAGAACCATGTTCTTTTTCCAATTTGGTGACACCCTTTTATCTGTTTTGGGCCCAGTAATCCCTGTCCCTCCCCAGTCTCCAGGCACAGCAGGATTGCATTGCCGTGGCCTGATGATCGTCAGGGATCCGTAGTCAGGAGCACCCCTCGGCAACTCCCAGTAATTCTCCCGAGGCTTCATAGTCCATGTGGACAGCGCTGGCAGGCCAGAAGACCCCTCCCCTGGCAGGAGGTGGTAACTGGGGCTCTGGTATTGTCCCTGTGCTCTCTAGAACACAGGGACTGGCTCCTGCAGGTCATTTCATAGAACAATTTCTAATCCTTGTTTCCCTCTCACTAAGTTCAGAGCTCCCCTTCACGCCTTTACAGAACGCCAAGGTTCACGTCCATTCGAGTCCCCTGTGATAAGAATAGACTTTATAAGACCTGTGCAAAGCCGTGGGGCGGGGTTGGCCCTGTGGCTGTTTTTTTCCCCCATCATCCTACATGTCCCCAAGTACAAGCTTGCTATCCGTACCCAGGCCGAGGGACAATGCCGACTGTAGCAGAAACTCTCCTTTAAGCCTCTGCCTCTGCCATTGCTGCAGCAGCTAGGAGAAGCTTTGCTGGGGTCAGACCCTCTTGTGAACCTTTGCACAGATCCGCTGCAGGTCGTCCTCGCGGCCCGCGGGTGAATCTGTGGTGTGTGATGTGGACACAGGCCGGGCCTCCTGTTCTGATGTGTTGTTCTCTCTCTCTTTTTCCCTGTCACCTCTTCAATTTTCACGGGAAGCTTTCTCTCAAGCTGGTAAGCACAACGCCCCGTGCATGTCCTGATCTAATCAGGTGTTGGGTGCGTGGCGGAGGCGGGGCCTTCGCTCCGGATCCCCCAGATTAACTGCTCCTTCCGTTCCTCCTGGGAGCTCTTGACCTGTGGGCATGAGGTCCGGGGCCTAATAGTGGTGGTCTTAATCTCTTCCAGTTGCTAAGGAAATTAATACCTAACCCATGATTTGGTTCTCTGTGTCATTGGGGCCCTAAGAGGGTGACATGGTGGTGAGCTCTCTATGGGAATGTCCAAAATTGGAGGGGGGCACTTATTGGACCATTATGGAACAAAAGCAAATTTACTAAGTGAAAGATGCTCCCCTCCTAAAGCTGAGGAAGCAGCTGAGAGACACTGGAACCCGAAGGGACTCGCAGCAGCGACCCGCCTGCTCGGGTTCCAGGCGCCTGGAGAAGGGAAGGCGCCCTGTGGACATGCTGGAGTCTCGCGCAGAGCTGACTTGAAGGCCACGGGGTGACCTTCCGGACAGTGCCGAGACCCTCCTAAGCCCTGTCCTGTGCTGTTCCTCCTCTGCTCTGGTAAACGGGCAGACTAATCATTAAATTTATTAAAAGAAACGCTTAACCAACGTAACCCATAACTCTGCTTCAGTGATGGGTAAAGGCTACACGATCTTGCCAAATGCCACAGGTGAGAACATCCTCGAGTCGTGGACAGCAGGGGACTGGCCGGTTAGCCAGGAATCAGACCAGCACAGTGGGGGCACTGCTGCTGCCGGCCCAGGGCAGTCTACGGTGCTGACCTTCATGTGTAACTTATCCATGTATGTGTCTGTAGACACATGTGTGTTTCCAGCCTGACTCAGTGTTTGGCAACTGGCCCAACCCTAAAAAAAATATAGTAATATTTTGCCCAATGTGCAGGTGCACACCTATAATCCCAGCGACTTGGGAGGTTGAGGCAGGAGGATTGCAAGTTAGAGGCCAGCCTCAACGTCTTAGCAGAAACAAAGAAAAAAAAATATTTATTAGAAACATGTCTCAGGGCTGGGGTTGTGGCTCAGAGGTAGAGCACTCACCTGGCATGTGTGGGGCACTGGGTTCAATCCTTAGCACCACATAAAGTAAAATAAAGACATTGTGTCCACGTATAACTAAAAAATAAATTTAAAAAAATAAAATACATAAAATAAAAACATATCTCAGACTGTGAAATAAAATCCCAAGAGCCTTTGATTGGAATTATTAAAAAGAAAAATGAAACGTGTCTGTCTGCAGGTTGAATTTGGGTAAAATTGAGTTGACTGACCTGGAGCCTTCCCCAGATGGCAGGGTTCCCTTCTACCCTCTTCTGTTTCTTTGCTGCTGTGGATGGGGAAGGCAGTCCTTTGGGGGCAATCTGTTTGAAATAGAAATCCTCTTACTCACTAGGTACTGAGCTGTGGCTCCACACCCCTTCCTAGAAACCTGTGAAGTGTAAGCATTGCCAAACTGCCCAGAGCCTGCTGAACCCGGGGCTGTGTCACCTGTAGGGAGTGGCCCAGGGGCAAGTGTGGGGCTCAACTAGTGTGTGAAACAAGATCAGCGTCACACAGAACTCTAGCCACTTACAGCCTCCCTAGGTGTGCCCGGTAGGACAGGTCCTTCCTGGTACTGCCTGCTTCCGTCAACGGGGCTGCTCCAAAGATGGCAGAGAAATTTTTTCTGACTCAGAGTTAGAAATAAAAATTCCTGCATGGCAAAATGAATCGTAGGTCAGAGTATTGTTCAAAGGAACCCAAGCTCTGAAGGGCTAATTGGATGAAGTGGCCTTGTAAGGTACTTCCACAAAGCTTGAGTTCCTTTGGGTTTAGAAGAAGCTGAATCTCCAATGGCAACTGACATTTGTTTGAGGCACAGTTACTGGAACTGGTTTTTTGTTAGGTGCTTAACCACTGAACCACACGCCCATATTTTTATTTTATTTTGAGACAGGGTCTTGCTAAGATATTGAGGCTGCCTCCAACTTGCAATCCTCTTGCCTCAGCCTCCTCGGTAACTAGGATTACAGGTGTGCACCTCCATGCCCAGCTACGAGACTGGTTCCCGAGTAACAACACAGAAGCACAGACTGTTTATTGAAAGGGACCTAAGTGGTCGATTTGATGAGCTATCTTATCAGTTGAAAAGAATCCATTCCTGTATCACTTCATCGTTCTGCTTTGGCTAAAGAATCTGTGGGCTTCTTGTCACTCAGGAGATCTATTTGTAAGTCATCCGTACAGTGTGCGTGGCCTCCCGATTCCTTTTTGGCTGTGCACACACTGCGTACCTCCGACACCTGTCCTAAGCACACTTTACAGTCCAGGCCCATGGTCCTTCCAGCTGCGTGGCTGGTGCTCTTATAGAACATTCCCGTCACCCAGAGGGTTCTGTGGGACTCGGGGCACGTCCCTCGGCCCAGCAAATGTTAACAGGAGAAACGTGACCACTTACCTGATGTCCCGACTTCCGAAGCACTGTGTCTTACATTGCGTATTTTTTGTTGTTGTTGTTAATTCTGACTTTAAAAAAAAAAAAAAATCCACCCAACCCGGTGGCCCTCGCCTGTAATCTCAGCAACTCAGGAGGCTGAGGCAGGAGGACCACAAGTTCAAGGCCAGCCTGGGCAACCTAGCAAGGCCCTGTCTCAAAATAAAAATAATAAGGTCTGAAGATGTACCTGAGAGGTAGTGCGCCCTGAGTTCAGCCCCTTGTACAGAAAGAAAAGAAAGTCTCAGTTCTGGAGAACACCGGACCTGCTGTGGGTGTTCAGCTGAGCACAGCGTCTCCCTCTAGTCCAGGGCTTGAACTAGAAAAGGCAGAGAGCAGTTGGGTTCCAGTGGTGGTGCTACAGCGTCTGGAAAGAAGCCCCAGGCCTGCTTTATTCTTATGTTGAAGATGATTCTCATTTCACCTCCTTTTGGGCGTCCACTGGAACCTGCTTGGCTTGGTGCTGGGAACGCGAATCCGGCCTCCCCCAACCTTCTCATGCAGACCCCAGTGGGAGCCCCAGTGGGAGCCCCAGTGTGTCACGGGCCAGTCTGAGAACAGTAGCCGAGGCCTTCACGGGCCTTGGTGGCCAGCTATTTGCTGAGTCACGCACTTTGCAGCGTGGCCCCCTGCCATTTTGTCATAATCAGTCACAAGCCCCCAGTAAGCTGCTTGGCCGGCCCAGCCTGATTGTGGGATGACATTATCCGCCCGCTCTTGCCACCCAGCCCCAGCCAGCCTTGCCCTTATTTTAAAAGAATGGAGGTTTTCAAGTGCGATCTCTCCCTCGATTCCCGGCTTATCCTCTGCTGTCTGCATTTCTCTTTCTTTGTGGAAACAGCCTCCCTTAAGGGAAAGCCCTGGATGCCACAGTCGGGCCGCAGCTTTCTAGCAAGAAGGCTCGGGCTGGGCACGCCGGCCGCGCGGAGAAGGGCAGGGCACGGGGAGCTGGGTCGAGGGGCGCTCCCTCCAAATGCCCTGAGGCCACCCTTAAGGCAGCAAAGTGACCAGACCTGAGAGACAGCAGAAGGACAGCACGGCAGGGGAGGGTGGACTTTTGTCCTTTTCACCCATTCTCTGAGGCACCAGAGGCCCCCTGTGTCACAGGACCAGGGGAAAACAGCAGGGTCCTGGGAAGCGGTGGGTGGGTGGGAGCCCCGCTGGGTGACATTAAGGAAACAGAAACTTCAGCAGGGCTGCTGCAGGCAGGGCCACAGGAAGACCCACCAGGATCTGCCCCCAGCAGGAGGGTGGCCGCACCTGTGATCCAGGGCTGAGGCAGGGGGATCACAAGTCCAAAGCCAGCCTAGAACTCAGTGAGACTGCAAGCAACTCAGCAATACCCTGTCTCAAAATAACCAATAAAAAGGGCCACAGACACACCTGTCGTCCCAGCCTGGAGGCTGAGGCAGGAGGATCATGAGTTCCAAGCCAGCCTCAGCAAAAGCAAAGTGCTAAGCAACTCAGTGAGAGCCTGTCTCTAAATAAAACACAAAATAGGGCTGTGAGGGCTGGGGTTAGAGCTCAGGTGGCAGAGTGCTTGCCTCGCATGCACAAGGCCCTGGGTTCCATCCCCAGCACCACACACACACACACACACACACACACACACTGGCAAATCTTACTGTATGCTAATTGTACCTCAATAAAATTGACACAAAAAATGTTTTAAAAAAATAGGGCTGGAGATGTGGCTCTGTGGTTAAGCACCCCTGGGTTCGATCCCGGTACCAAAACAGAGAGGAGAGAGGAACACCCACCTCCACTCCAGCTGTTCTTCACCGTCTCGCTGGAGTCCGAGCCTTCTCCCCCCCCTCCCTCCCTCCTCGTTGCTCTTTCCCTTTCCCAAACCTCCGCCATGGCGTGGAGCGTGGGTGGTCGTGAGAGTCTGCATGCACTGATCCTCGCATCCTAGCGGGTGAGGTGGGGAGGCTTGGCTTACTTCGGGGAGCCATCTGCAGACACCTGCGCGAGGTGTCTGTGGCCTGGCGCAGACGCGCTCTGCTTCCTGGCCTCTCACTCACGTTTGCCTCTGCAGGGCGCCACCCCCGAGGACTTCAGCAACCTCCCCCCTGAACAAAGAAGGAAAAAGCTCCAACAGAAAGTCGATGAACTAAATAAAGAAATTCAAAAGGAGATGGATCAAAGGTAGAGTGGATGATGTGATGTATGACGAAGCTCGGGTTCGGCTGTGTTTTGTCATAGTCTGCTGTTGCTTAACTCTCACCTCGGAGATTCCCTTTCTTCCAAGAATAAAAACCCAGATTTTATTCTGGGTTTTGGAAATAAAATACACACCTCCTTTTATCACAAGTGAATATTTGGCACCAACAGAAAGAGGCTCGGTTCCCTCCCCCTCCCTTCCCCACCCAGCTTTGGGTCAGATCTACTGTCCTCCTATCCGAGGACAAGCAGCCTTGCTCCGTTCCCAGGTCGCCTTTGCTGGTCTCTAGGAAACAACTCCCGGGAAGCCCCACCGCACGCTGCCAGCTGCTCTTGGGTTCTAAAAAGAGTTGGCCTGAGGCTCCGCTGCCGCCGGGTGCCCGGTGCTGAGCTGTTTTATGAGTTTGATCTTGGGGATGATAAGTTAATGTATACGCAAAAAAATCTGTTTTTGCCATCTGTCCTGCGCATTCCTTCTTTGCTGTGTATCGGTGCAGGGCCTTGAGCCCCAGGCCTTGCACACCCGTGGCCCTGCTGCCCACATTCAGAATCAAGCTCGCCACACCTCACGGGGCAGTTTGCTAATCATCCTGATTGAAAGACCGCTTTATTAATCTTCTCCCACCTTGCCTGTCCTCTGAGTGAGTTAGGTGAATCATCTGTTGATTTGAGATTTAGTGCTCTATGAGATGGGCCGAGGGCTGGGCTGTAGCTCAGTGGTAGAGCACTAGCCTGGCATTCATGAGTTCCTGGGTTCAAACCCAGCACTGCAAAAGAAGAAGAAAATTAATCATACAACCAAACAATGCAAACAAACCTGGTTAGAGAATAACAGCCTAATTGCACACAAAAGTGCATTTTAAAGAATAATTCCTGACAGGCACGGTGGCACACACCTGAAACCCCAGCAGCTCCAGAGGCTGAGGCAGGAAGATCACAAGTTCAAAGCCAGCCTCAGCAACAGTGAGACACTAAGCAACCCAGCAAGACCCTATCTCTAAATAAAATACAAATAGAGCTGGGAATGTGGCTCAGGGGTCAAGTGCCCCTGAATTCAATCTCTGGTACCAAAAAAAAAAAAATTCCTTTATCTCTGGTAGAGCAGCTCCTAAACACAGGTCACTTTTTAAACATGGTGACAGTATAAAAAAATAGGAACACCTATAATTAACTGTTTTACACAAAATGGAATTTTTGCTTTGTACTCTCTTTAAAATGTATTCTTCAACTGATACATAAAAATTATACATATTATTGGGTATCATGCAATATTCCCATGCATTTATATAATATTTTGAGACAGCGTATCAATCAATAAGTTCCTTAGGGCCTCGGAAGTGGGTGCTGGGATTGTGGCTCAGCGGTAGAGTGCTCGCCTAGCACATGCGAGGCGCTGGGCTCGATCCTCAGCACCACATAAAAATAAATAAATAAAATGAAGGTATTAAAAAAAAAGAAAGGGGGGAGTTCTGGGGATGTAACTCAGTGGTTTAATGCCCCTAGGTTCAATTCCCAGTACAAAAAGCAACAACAAAAGTCAATAAAATTGGGACTGGGCATGTAGTTCAGCAGTAGGGAGATTTCATATCATGTGCGGGGCCTGGGTTTAATCCCAGCTCAAAAAAAAAAACAAAAAACCAAACTATAAACTTGATAAGCTTTTGGAGAGTTTGATTGATCAGCAGAGACTGGACTGGGAGGGGAACTGAAGATCGTGGATTGTGACAACTCTTCAGAGGACTCTGAGAAACAGGGCAGTGGGTGAAAGGGGAGCCATGAGGTTGAGAAAGGGGTTTTGCAAAGAGCTTCATAAGGGTGGATGACATTGAACGTTTATTCATTTAACAGGTCTTTACTGAACATCTGCTTTGGGCCTGACACTGGGGACACACATCAAGCTAGAATAACATTGAGCTCTTCAGAGAGCTTCTATTCCAGTGAGAAAAGACACAGAACACCGGAGTCATCATAGCAAGTTCTATTACACTGGCCATTGGTGCATGCTATTGGGAAAAAAGAAAATAGAGCCAGATCAAGAGGCTGGTGGTCCAAGTGGACCTCAGGCTCTGCTGGAGAGTAACCCAGGAGGAGCTGACAGTTCACAATGGCCATGTGGGGGAGGCCGACCGCCCAGGCCTGATGGGAGCAGGCAGGTGGCTGCAACCCTCTTCCTCTCTTTCCTGTCTTAATGATAAGCTGGCAGCTGGGGAAGCCCCTTGAGGTCAGGGTTAGTTAGTAGTTAGAGAAGCCCCAACAGGCCTGCAGGCTGCTCTTGGGAAGCCTCACTATGGCTCCTAGGGGCCATTTCCAAAATGGGATTTGGGGAAGGGAGTGGAATTTTGGAATGTGCACTTTAAGGCTCTGTTGCCTGGCATGACCAGCTGTGGATTCAAGCAGCAGCACTGTCTCCTAGCTGAAATGTTTCCTCATCAAATTTGCAAAGCAACGAGCTGTGCTTCTCCCTGAGATCAGCACAGGGCAGCCCACGGAAACCAGGGGGCCAGCCCGAGCTGTGGTCAGCGCAGGGAGCGCCCACATGGAAATACTTGGATGTTGTTTGTTTGTGTTGCTGTTTAGGGTCGAGGGAGGGGCAGGTTGGATGGTGTTTCTCCTTCACTGAAGACAATGGGGATTTATTTATTCAGCCAAAGCAACTGGGATTTTAAGTCAGACCTGGATTATACAGACCTTGGGAGTAGAATTCACATGGAAAGGTTTTAGAAGGAAAGCGGCCCCCGCAGCCCCTTCAAATCCATGCAGGTCTCATCGGCCCCCAGCTCCAGTCACTTGGTTTTCAAAGAGTGGGGAGGAAGTGCCTGGGGGACAGTGGCCCCTGGGACCCGGGCGGCTGGGACCATGTTCTGCTCATTCATTTTTTCAGAGACGCTATAACCAAAATGAAAGACGTCTACCTGAAGAACCCGCAGATGGGAGACCCGGCCAGTCTGGATCACAAACTGACAGAAGTCAGCCAAAACATAGAGAAGCTGAGACTAGAGGCCCAGAAATTTGAGGTACGGAAAAGCAGGTGTTGGAGCAGACACAGGGAGCGGCCATGTCACTCCTGTGTCCCTGGGTGGACTCCAACGTCCCTTCTCAGGCTGCTTCAGGAATGGGTGGTAGGAAGCAGACAACCCAGGTGCAGCAGTGGCCGGGGGCCAGGGCACTGAATGTTGGGCATTAGAAGTCAGTCACTCATCCAAGGCCACACAGTTGCTTAGGTCCCAAGGGTAAAGCTAGTCCAGTGTGCTTTTTGCCACAACGGGGGGAAATTGGGTGAATAGGAGCTTCCTTATGTGGCTCTGAAACTTGGATAAAAAGCCAGCGGTGGAGCCCCGCTGTGGTCCTGTTCCTGCAATCCTCAGGAGGCTGAGGCAGGAGGATCCCAAATTCCAAAGTAAAAAGGACTGGGGATGCGGCTCAGTGGTGCAGCACCTTGGGGTCCCCGTCACCTACAGGCCCGTGCAGACCTGGTGGCCTGGGGCCTCGTGGCTGTCCCGCCTTGGGAGCTCAGGCCCTAGTCGTCCTGGCTGTCGTCCCCAGGCCTGGCTGGCAGAGGTGGAAGGCCGGCTCCCCGCGCGAGGCGAGCAGGCGCGGCGGCAGAGCGGGATGTACGACGGCCAGGGCACCCCGACGGCCAACAGCTGCGCGCAGGACCGCGAGAGGTACAGTATCTGAGCGGCGCCCGGCGGGAGCGGGGCGCTGGGTGTGTGCCTGGATCTGGCATCTGGAAATGTGGATACCAGGGCCCTGTGAACCCCCCACAGTGGGGCTGAGCTCTGCCACCACAGGGTCCTGTCATGCCAGCGTGGCAGGCGCGTTACAGGGTGGGAACCCTTTGTGGGGGCAGGGAGCGCCTCCCTGCCTGGCGTCACGGTCGCGGTCGCTATAGTTGCCGCGGGTCTTCCTCTCTTGAGCAGCCCCGATGGCAGTTACACGGAGGAGCGAAGCCAGGAGAACGAGGTGAAGGTGCTGGCCACCGACTTCGACGACGAGTTTGATGACGAGGAGCCCCTGCCCGCCATAGGCACCTGCAAGGCCCTCTACACCTTTGAAGGTAGCCCGGGCGGCCGGGCCTCTGCTGCCTTCCCTGGGGCAGGGCCGCTCCGCTCTTCCTGGGACCAGAACTTTCCCTAGAGCTTCCCAGACCTGGTCTCTCTCACCCGAACTGTCGTCCCTGGCACCTAACAGCTGGGGCAGAGGGTGTGGGATCAGGACTGTTGCAGAGTCCTGGACTGTCCGGCCAGGAGGGTGTGGGTGCAGGTGGCTGGAGTGGCCCCTTCCCTGGGGAAGCAGAGCAGACCCCCACAACAGAGGGGTTTCCTGTCAAAGGAGGGTCCTGGGCGGCCCCGGTGCCTGGAGAGTGAGAGCCCCTCCCAGGGGGAGCAGAGTGGGGCTGGAGGGAGGAAGAGGGGCTCCGGGTAGAGGGGTGGTAGTGGGATGTGGGGTGTTAGAGGGAAGGTGGCCGTGCCATGGCCGGAGAGAGGAGCATTAGATTTTGTCAGACACTGAGGACCTGTTGGAAGGATTTGGGCAGGGTGTGGACGTGGTCAGCGCCGGGCCCTGGGCAACAGGGGAGGCAGTCAGCGCACAGAATGGACTGACAGACCCACCTGGGGTTTCTAATGTACAGCTTCAAAGTAATGTTTCTAAGAATGTTACAGGGTCACTAGGAAAAGAAACTCTGAGCTCGGTATGTTTGGGAAGCCCTCAGATAAATGAGTTTTACAGTGGGTTTTTTTTTAATCTAAATCTATCTAAATGCTCCTCTTTCTCCAGGGATTATCCCAGCCCCTTTTTATTATTTATTTTTTTATATTTAGACAGGATCTTGCTGAATTGCTTAGGGCCTCACTAAGTTGCTGAGGCTGGCTTTGAACTCATGGTCCTCCTGCCTCAGCCTGGGCCACCATGCCTGGCACAGGCAGGTGTGCCAGGACTTTTCAGAGCCTTTAACAGGCTAAAAGTCCATGTTTACAAAATGAGAAAGAAGCACCAGATTCACCATTTCCGCTGTTGCTTGCCATGCCGCCTCCAATCCACCCTGTCACCCTACCAACAGGTCCCTAAGCTATTGGTCTTTCAGAAAACCGCCTGGACCTCGGTGGCTGGCCTTTTGTAATTGATCTTAGCAAGTGGACACAGAGAGGTTGCCGTGGACAGGCTGCTCAGACTCAGGAACCAAGAGGAGAGGAAATGAGAGGCACTCCCCAGCCCTGCCGCCAGGACCGCGGGGTGTCCAGCGGGATGGGGAGGGAGGAGCAGGAGCCGAGTGGCCGCAGGTTCCCCGGGGCCAGGGCCACAGCCAGAGGGAGCTTGCTGCAGAGGGCAGGACAGGTGGAACTGTAGCCGCAGGAAAAAGCCTGCGTAGGAGACGTGAGGACACTGTGGCAAGGGAGTCGGAGTCAGGGTACGGTCACCAAGAGAAAGCCCGGAGGGGGAGGGGGAGGACCAGGAGGGGGAGGAGCAGAAAGGGGCTCCGTGCAGAGATGGACGGGGGTGGGGTGGGGGGGGGGAAGACCCAGAAGGTCTCTAGGTGGGAGGAGAGCATTCGGGGTCAGCTTTGAGGGACCTTGTGTACAGGAGGTCTAAGGGGATGGCCTTCGAACTGACCCCGAACTGACGCCTACTGCCTTCCACGGCCAAGGTCCCACTGGCTTTCTGTTGGGATTCAACAAGAAATCTAAAGTGTTGCTATGTTGCCTCTGCAGGTCAGAATGAAGGAACCATTTCCGTAATTGAAGGAGAAATCCTGTACGTCATAGAGGAAGACAAGGGCGATGGGTGGACCCGCATCCGGAGGAACGAGGACGAAGAGGGCTATGTCCCCACCTCATACGTCGAAGTCTATTTGGACAAAAATGCCAAAGGTGCTAAGACTTATATTTAATACCACTTAAAACTTTTTTAAAACTTGGAGTTGCCCCTCCCCACAACCGTGACTGTTACAGGCAGCCCCGCAGAGGACCGGATGCATGGCGGGGTGGCACGGCGGACCGTGGGCCCCGCACGCCGAGTCTCCTTGTCTGTCTCAGCTTTGGCTAAAATCAAGTTTCACTTGCTGATGAGATTTTGTGTGAAGCTGCCAACTGCCAACTTATATCTGTGTCACTTGAAACCTGATAATACATTCCTCCTTTTGGCAGCATCTGTAGATAATGAGAAAAAAAAAAAAAAGTCGCCTTCAAGCTTTTAATTAATATTTCTCAATTAAAAAGTCCACACACATCACGAGGCACCAGAGGGCCTCGGATGGCTTGTTGCTATCTGGTGTCTGCCCTGGATGGCCTTGCAGGAGGATGTGAGCCTCACTGTAACTTGATAAATGCAACTATGCTAGTTTGTTGAGTCATAGTCTGTCCAGGGGGAAAGTCACAAATAAAATCTTCCCTCCCTAATACAGAGGTCATGAGGTTCTTATATTGGCCCGAGCGCATGTATTTTCACTTGAATGTGGTTACATTGCTGTCAGGTCCTCCTGAGCTTTTATGTCTACATGGTCCTCAAAAAACAAAGGAAATCTGGCCTCCAGGCTCTGCCCCGGTGACAGCTGACCGAGGTGCCAGCGCTGTCCTGGCCAGATGAGCTTCTCAAGGGCGGGCGATGCCCGTGCCTCGCCTGCTCCCGCCAGGTTCTGTTTCTGGGTTTGCAGCAGCAGCTCACGTTGCCCAGGAGGGGCTAGAAATAGAGCCACTGCTGCACAGGGACCTCAAGACAGTCCTTTTCAAAGTGGAAACTGTGGGGAGGGGGGTGTTTAAGTCATTGGCATCTGGAAGAACCCAAAGTTTCAATGTAAGGGCAATGGTTTTAGAATTTCTGGCTCATTTCATATGATTGACTGTTGCCACCATTTTAAAGGAATCTGGGCCATGCGGGAATTTGCATTTTTAAGTTGGCACGGAGGCGGGAGGGCGGGTAGTGATGTTGGTTCCATGCATACCAAGTCCTGTGATTAATTGTGCCCGCTGTGAGAATCCGCCCCAAAGGCCCCCGAGAACCAGCTGTAAATGGGTCAGAATGAAAGCATCCGGGTAAAGTTCTCTTTGGATTTGACTTTGAAATGTATTTATTTATATCTTTCTACTTTGAAGGAGGGAGTTGGATCCTTGCCTCTGCAGGGTGGGCTCACTTTATAAGCTGAAGTCAATTTAGAGCTTTTTTTGTTGTTGTTGTTCTAACCTGGAGCTCGGGGCCTCCTGCATGCTAAGCAGGTGCTCTGCCTCTGAGCCGCACCCCCAGCCCTGAAGCTCTGCCCTGCAGCTGCAGGTCCAGGACCCGGCAGGAGCTGCTGTGTTCCAAGATTCCAGCAGCAACTTCACTTATATTTCACAAGGGCCACCAAATTGGAATTGAGTGATCTTTACTTAGTGACAACCTGATTTTTTTAAAGACATCTTTTTTTTTTTTTTTTTTTTTTTTGGAAATAATGACAGAGTCCCAGGCAGTTGCAAAGACAGTGTAAAGAGATCCCTGTGCCTTTCACCCAGTGTGCCCCGGTAGCCACGGGGACAGTCGGTGGCCCGGGCTGGACGCCGGGCTGCTCACCTGGCTTTTTCAATGTATATATTGACTTTGTAGTTCAAATTCCTTTCGAATAGCTTTAGCTGGCATAGCATTGATAAAGCCACTCACCCTGGGGCCTCTCTGGGGCAATGGTTTCGGTTCTGCTTTGTAGGTACTGCCATGAGAAAACCAGCAGAGCCTTAAACCCAGGGGTGGGTGTGAGTGTGAGGTGAGCAGCTCCATTCAGGTGACCAGGTAGCCCGGAGACCCCTAGGCATAAAACCTCTGCCCCTCCATCCCATGCTGAGCTTGTGTCCAGACCAGGAGCTCCTAGCAAAAGCAAGGAACACTGAAAACGAATAAAGCAGGGCCAGACAGTGTTAGCCTCTTGCAATCCCACTCAGTGAACTCGCGGCCCCCCACCCCCACCCTGGAGTTGTGCAGACTTGATTTGGAAATAACTCAGTTGGCTTGCAAGGCAAAGCGCAGGTCCGGGAGGGGGTTCAGTTTGAATGCCTAAATCTACGCCTCAGTACTTATTGCAAATCAACCTAGGTCACACTGGTGAAGTCAAGAAGGAGATTGTGGTTTCGGTTCCATTTTGTCGGGGCGTGATGTTGGAAGACATTGGAACGATTGCCGAAGAGTCAGAGTTTTCATTTCCACCCCAAGTACCCTTGGTTTTCGTCCCATCAGTGTGCCATTTAAATAAAAGCAGCAAAATCTCAGCTGTTTATGATCTTCTCCTTTTATTGGAAAGAGGCCCCTAGAGGTTAAAAATGCTGGTCAACACGTCCAGCCCCTGTCCATGGCATGTCCTTCCCCAGCCCGTGGTTTGGGGCAGCCCCTGCTTTCTGATACCAAACCTCAAAGCAGTTGTTTTCTTTTTAATAATACCAGTGCACTTTTCTGTGTGTGTGTGTGTGTGTGTATGTATGTGTGTGTGTGTGTGGTGTCTACGATGTGCTTATTTAATAATTGCCAAAATATTTAGACTAGAGTAAATTGGTCAACTGGATTGGGATTTCCTTATGTGGTTGCATTTTGTGTTTTTAAAATTGCTTTCTGTTAAACATGTCCATAATTCTCCCCACCTAGGAATTTATTTGTATATACTGCAATTTAAAAACTAAAAAGGATGCCTTGAATTAGTTGTTTTAATGTCTTACTCTTTTATCTGTTTGTTTTATCGTTTATTCTGCTGCCTAATGACCTTTTGTTTTTATAACTTCTGGGGAGGCCCCAGGACTCTTGCCCCAGCTGGGTCCCCAGCTGGCTGCTCCGCACTTGAGTTTTTATAGACTCTTGGGTTCTGAGTAAGTTGCATTGAATACGGCCAACATGATTGTTTCTTTCTCTTACCCTAAAAGAAAAGAATCTGTCTGGCATCTTCTAGTTGTACCCCTCATATCTGCCTCTCTAATAAACGTTATATTTTCTCAGTGTTGTGTATTTTAAGTGATTTTTCTCTTTTTCCAAGAAAATTATTCTGTGTAATGAGTATTTAACTCTTTCATTGTTAGTAATGGGAAATTTTCCAGCCAAATGCTTTTTAAAAATTCTGCCTCCTCCTCCTCTTCCAGTGCCATCTGCCCTGCTCCTTGCCTTGTGTGTCCCTCAGGGCTCCCGAGCCCATTCTGTGTCTCCTCTGCCTCCTCGTGATGAAGAACTTTCACTGTTAATTGACGAGGTTTCCTTTTCACTGAGGAACCTAGAGTTTCCATCTGATAGACTCACTTCCTGGCACCATCCAGGGAAGGATGCTTTCGGGGGCTGGGGAGCGGCCCCTGGAAGCCAAGGCTGGCCCTGCCCGCTGGAGGAGGACGGGGGGGGGGGGGGGGGGGGGGCTTGATCTGGTTTGGGCTTCTCTTAACCCCAAAGTAAAACTGGCTGAAGATTGGAGATAAAACCGTGAAAGTTCCTTATCTAGGACGCTCTTGATAACCAATTGCTGCCCAAGCCCCGCCCCGCCCTGCCCAGGGCGGAGCAGTTTGCAGTGAACTGCAAAGTGCCCGCCTCTCGCCGCGACCTTCTCTAACGCGCTTTCTCTTCTCTTTTTGTGTTGTAGATTCCTAAAGTGGCGTTCCAGTACCAACCGGCGGCGAGCCTCCCAGGAGCCCCCCCGTGGCCGGGCGCTTGTCTCCGCAGGCCTCCCGCGCTGCTGCCCGCTGCCCGGCCTGCTGGGGGCCGCCCTCCCGCCCACCTGCTGCCCTGTCCCCGCCACCCTGCCTGCCTCTCCTGTCCTTCCTACAGCATGCTACTGTGGCTCAGCCAGCCCTGAGGCCCACGCTGGTGGCCTGGAGGGGACAGGTGTCCCCAACCGCACAGCAGGGGTCATCCTCATCCCCCCAGTCCCCACGTGCCCAGGCCAGAAGGTGGCAGCATGCTGCCCACCTCGCCCCTCCCCTCTGTCCAGGGCCCCAGTCCACCCATGGTGCCCTGGCCTCCTCGTCATTTCACACTGTGCCTTTTTGTGAAAACTTCGCCACTGGTCTCCTGGGGCGAGTAACAGAATCTGAACAAGGAGGACAGGGCAGTCGCAGGGTGGGCTGAGCACCACATGTCACCCACGCGTCCCCTGGTGTCTTACATTAGCAGATGCTTCCTCTCCCAGAGGTGCCTTCCTGATTGTGGGCTGGCACCTCGTGCTCCACATGGACCCTGCCCACAATTCCTGGACCCTCGGGTCGGACTTGGATGTCCCCCACTCCAGCCACACACACACACTTCAGTTTGGTGCCCTGTCTGCAGAGGCTAGGAAGGTCCACACTGAAAGCCCACCCCAGCTTGTCCTACCCATGTCCACCTTAGATAAGGGGCATCCTGGTTCACCCCTCCTGGTCATCTTCCTATCCTTGATGACTACAGACCACGCGTGGCACTTGGTGGCCGGGTGACTCTCCTTTTGGTAGCTCATTATTGCAAAGTGAAACTTCCTCTTCTTCCCATGAATCCCAAGAGTAGCACTGTAGGACTTGAGTGCATTCATCACCAAAGACCTGGTGCCTCTCGTGGTCCTTTGGGGACCCTGTGGCCGCCGCTTCTGCCCTTGTCCATGAGCTCTGCCGGCCATTGGCAGCCACTGCACTTGCCCTTGGACCTGTTTCCTCCCTCCCCTTTCGGATCTCAGGGGGGAAACCGTGGTCACCTAACCTGTGGCCACTCAGGCCTTAGCAGCACAGCTTCTCCTCTTCCTTGGTGCGGAACAAGTCCTGCCGTGTCTCCCGCCAAGGGCGAGGGCCGCGCTCTAGTGTCCTGTGTGGTTGGTACACGGGGCTCACCTGGGGCACCACAGTTCTTGGTGTTCGTGACAAGGGAGCCTAGCAAGAGCCACAGGGACAGGGATGGAAAGGACAGGTCCTCGGAGTCAGGCCTGTCTGCTGGTGATTTGTTCCTTGGAAACCAGGAGATGACTCCCTGGGCAGACCAGGGGTGACCGCGGACCAGCCTCAGCAGCTCCGTCCCCCTGGCGACTGGAGACTGCAGCAAGGAGAGGCCCGCAAGAGCAGCCCCAGGAAGCAGCGTCAGGGTCAAGTGGAGGGGGAGCAGGAGCCCTGGCTCGCTGTTCCCCAAAACTGAGGCTGAGCCCAGGGCCGGGGACCTGGAGCATGGCCTCCACTCTCAGGGTGGGCAGCCCAATCGGCCCACGCCTGGGGGCGCGGGAGGGTGGCTTGACCGCAGGTGAGCGCTGTCAGGGCCCAGCCCCGGCTGCAGACCAGCCCTCGCCCAGCAGCCCCACCCCCGCCGTTGCATGGCGGGCGGCACCTCTGGGACTCCTGGACTTTGCCGAGTCTGGCTGACCACTGACCATTCCACAAGGATGCTAATTTTTTTTAATCTGATTTTAGAGCCTCCGTAATGCATGTGCGTCGTGCCGTTTCACATCGCGGTCGAGGTAGATTCGTTTCTTGCAACGTAGGGGGTGAAGTGTCAGCGTGGTTCTTTGTTCTTTTAATGTCGAGACCCAGTACAGGATGTGCTCGTGCGCTCTGTGGCCTGTCTGTACCACCCGTGCCCCCAAAGACTGGAGAATGAGCACTTTCCAATGCCGTCCCCCGGGGCTGCCTCCTTGCCGTAGGTGCCAACGGGCTTGGGATTCTGTGATGCTGAGGTCCTACCGTCTACTCTGGGAATCCCACTGCGAAAGCATCCCTGAGACCTTGGGGCAGCTCCCATGGAGGAGAGATGTGGGTGCTCCGCCCTCCTCCCTGGCACCTGCTGCCCGTCGTTGCTAGAATACAGTGTGGTAAGGTAAAAATGGATCGTTTTTATCAAACTTGCTCTGAAAATGACCTAAAGACAAAGGGAAAGAGAGGAACTTGTCATTTACCCAGGTTTTTCCTTTGCAGGACGGGGGCAAGGTGGGGGGAGGCGTGGGAAAACATGCAGGGATCTTCCTCTGGGTCTGTCCTGCTCAGCCTCGGGCTCAGCCACCGCGTGACCCATACAGCACAGGGGCCGCTGATGCTTTTCCGCAACATCTGTCATCAGAAAGTTCACACAACATAAAATGTTACGATAATGCAAGGATTTTTCCAGAAATTGTGGTTTCATGTTTCTTACTGGCTCTGCCTCCTGTGCTTTAACACCCCACACGTTATTTTTAAAAATGATCCAAGCCCGGGGCTGGGTTGTGGCTCAGTGGTAGAGCGCTTCTCTAGCATGTGGGAGGCACTGGGTTCAATTCTCAGCACCACATATAAATAAATGAGTAAAATAAAGGTCAATGAACAACTAATAAAAAGAAATTAAGAAAAAAATGATCCTAGCCGGGCAGGGTGGGGCACACCACCTGAATCAGGAGGCTGAGGCAGGAGGATTGCAAGTTTGAAGCCAGCCTTTGCAACTTAGCGAGACCCTGTCTTAAAATTAAAAAGGGATGGAGATAGAGCTCAGATAAAGCACCCTGAGTTCAATCTCAGTACAAAAAAAAAAAAATCCACAATTATGTTTTAACCCGATGTCAAGCACCTTTACACCTTCTTGTGTGTGCGTGTGTATATGTGTGTGTATGTGTGCGTGTGCGTGTGTGTGTGCACGCACATGCGTGCACTTACTCTACACTTGGAGGCATTTCAGTGTTGTAAACGCCCCTTGCCACTGTTAAGGTCTGAAATTGCCTGTTTTTCCCTGGAAATGGAATTAAACCAAATAAAGTGCTTCCATTGGAAGGCCCACATTGACCTTGTAACTATGTTAATCTTCTAAATGTTAAATAAAGTGTAGCTTCTGGTGTAGCATCCTTGGACTCCTTTGTTGCACCGAGAGATGACCCAGTCAGAGAAGCTCTGGTGCCGTCACCAGCCCCCTGGGCCGAGAGGCAAGAGTTAAGTCAGCTGTTCAGGCCTGGTTTGAGACCTGAGCTGGAGGTGCCTCCCCCCACCGGGAGGGCAGTCGGGCCTCTCCGTGACTCAAGGATCTGGGAAGTAGGAATTTCCTGGCCCAAGGATCTGGAAGTAGGAATTTCGTTCTGTGGGCAGATTCAGCGGGCAGCTGTACTAGCCACTCAGGAACCCTGCTGCGGGGGAGGTGGGACAGTCAGAGCAAGTTCACGGGTCAGTGATCTGATCCCTGTCACAAGTGCTCAAGCTGGTCCTCCTGTTGGCCTGGCCAGAATTGCAGGTTTCTGTACAGCTGCAGGCCATGCTGAGCTGTTTCGGGAAAACTGTGAAGGGTGGGGACCCTAGTGTCCTGCACCCATGGGCGGGCTGTGGCGTGAGGCCCTGGTGCACAGCCAGCTTTGAGAGTTTCACCCCTACCTTTGGGTTGGGGTGGTGAGATGACTGGTTCATGCCCACACCTGTTTCCTAAAGTCCCCCACCCCATCCCCGTACTGGGATGGAACCTAAGGCTTCTTGCATGCTGGGCAAGTACTACACCACTGGGCTGTATCCCAGGCTTGTTTCCGAAGGGTTTGGGTTTTTTGGTTTTTTTTGGGGGGGAAGGGATCTGGGAGTTGAACCCACGGGTGCAATCCCAAAGAGCTACATTCCCAGCCATTTTTATTTTGAGACAGAGTCTCACTAAGTTGTAGAGGCTGGCCTCAAACCTGCAATCCTCCTACCTTAGTTGCTGGAATCACAGGGGTTCGCCAGCACGACAGGCTGTTTCCTTTTTATCTTTATTTTTGGTGCTGGGGATTGAAACTAGGAACACTCATTTTATTTTTTTTAATATTTTTTTTGTGGTAGATGACATAATATTTTTATTTATTTTATCTTTATGTGGGTCTGAGGATCAAATCCAGTGCCTCACATGTGTTAGGCAAGCGTTCTACCAACCGAGCTACAACCCCAGCCCTTATTTTATTTTTTATTGTGAGATAGAGTCTTACTAGATTGCTGAGGGCCTCACTAAGTTGGTGAGGCTGGCCTCCAACTTTTGATCCTCCTGCCCCCACTTCCTGAATCACTGGGATTACAGGCATTTGCCACTGCACCCCGTTTCCTGAGACTTTTTAGGGCTGTTTTAAAAAGACAGTTATCCACCAGGGGAGAGTGTCCACCTGCTGAGCTACACTAAGTGTGACCAGAGCATACCTGCCAATGCCAAGTAACTTTGATCCCTGATGGGCAGGAGGGAGGTCATAAGAGCCACACTCAGCCTCCTCCCCTCAGTGCACATAACTAGCTTCCAGAGTGGGACCTGCCTCCAAGGCTGGTCCCAAACCTCCGAGCAATTGGGAATGCAGGTTTCCCAGTGAGACCGAGCAGATGGGGGGTCCAGGGAGTCTGCAGCCACCCTGCCATCTAGGTTGTCAGCAAAAGATGGCTTGAGGAAGGACATTTCGGGCAGCTCTCGGGCCTGGCTGTATCTTGGAGGCTCTGACAGCTGTGGTCGGGGGCGGGGGCAGCTCTGTTCTCTCTGCCGCTAGCAGCTGCTTCAGTGGCCTGGGCTTTGGCCGCACCTCTAGCCCCTGTGGGGAGCTCTGCCTCACATGGGTTGGAAACAGCAGGATCATTTGTATTCTGCAGTATCCGGGGCCTCTTGAAGCCGTGGTTCCCAACAGCCAGAAACTCCTGACTCAGAGGCTTGGGGCGGGGGGCCGGAACCTGTGCACCAGGTTCCTCTGGTAGGTCTAGAAATACCAGCCGCAAGGCCACCTCAGTCACCCCCACCTGCCTGGGCCACACCCAGCCCTAGGTCAACAGGGCCGGTGACGACCTCTAGTGGAAGCAGAAGGCAGAGTGCCGGAGTATCCCTGACCAGGAGACAGGATGGAACCAGTGGGCAGGGAGGCAGGCCGAGGAGGGAGAGAGGGAGGAGGCAGAAGGCAGACAGACAGACTGGTTCTGAAATGGTGACCACCAAGGGACAAGGAGGTCGGCTGCCAAGGGTGGACCATGTGGGTCTCAGGGCAGAACCAGCTAATGTCGACAACTGCAGGGGCTTGGCTTCGAGGGGCCAATGTCCAGGTGGAACATGTCCTCCCTGGCCTCTGCTGTCCTTTCTTCTGAGACTGTTACGGGGCTGGAAACTTCTGGGAAACTGAGGCGGCTCCGATTCTTGGCATCAAGTTAGAAAGTCTGGACGCAGCACATAGAGTGACAGGCGTGAGGGAGGCACGGGAAAGGGACACTCTCAAGGAGAGGGTGGGTCCTCTCAGAGAGGAGAGGGACGGCATGCCCCCTTCCAGAGAGTCCCACCCAGTCCACCTCTTGACTTTTGACTGACAGCAGGATGACATCAGATTTCAAGTCCCCACTGCCATGACCACTCTAGGTCACTTTGGCCCATGTGGACCTGTTCTAACCGGAATCTGTTACCAATTTTACACTTAGGGGAAATTATCCTTATCTCCCAGAAATCCGGGATCTGGTCTGTGACAGGGTCACAAAAGTCCTCCCTTCAGGGTAATTTGTGTTCTTCTTATTGACATTTCAGACCTAAATTCCTCCTGCAGATAACGGATAGTTTGCTGAGGAAGGTGACAGAGCCCGTCCACTGAGGTCAGGCAGGGCCGTGGACAAATTACTTCTTGGAAAAGAAAGCATGTGGGGGTCCGCACGGTGGGCGCACGTGCAGAATCATTCCCTTCACCTCACATTCCCACCGCTGGTGTCTGTCTGTCTGTCCTCTGACAAGACCTGCAAAGGCCACCGGCACTGAGCAGCCCCTCTATGTGGCTCCAGAGGGTATCGAGGGCTCACTCAGGCCCCGACTTAAGCACTTCTCCTCCCAGGTGGTTATAGTGAGTGAAATCAGTGAGGGACACCGCAGGGCCACAAAAGGACACTGAAGTTAAAAGGCCCCTTTTGTCCTCTGCAGTAATGGGTCATGAAAGCTGCGGGGATTCATTTTCTGTTGGGCTTCTGGAAGTAGCTTAGGAGGGCCTTCCCAGGACAGCTCAGTGCCCTGGTGCTCAAGGACCAGTGCCCTCTGACTGCCCCGGGCAGAGCCCTGGCCGGACTCTTCAGAACCCTGTCCCAGTCCCTGTCTCCAGACCCCCTTCATCAGGACTGGATGTTGGTGTCAAACCAATGGGAAGACTGGAGGCTGCGCCCTAACGCGTCCCTGGGGCTGGTACCTTCCCCCAAAATGCATTCTGCTTTTTCAAGCTTTCTCTGAAGGCACTGATCCCTTCCCCACCCTCTGCCCTTGGGACTGTGAACAATGGAGGGAGGGAGGGAGGGAGGAGGGAGCCAAAACCCACTTACATCCCGGGGTGCCCAGGGTTAAAATAAGGTGGGACAGGTTCTCAAGGTGATTCATGTTTGTACCAAATTTAAAACAGAACAGAGGCTGGGCGCAGTGGTGCACACCTGTAATCCCAGCAGCTTGGGAGGCTGAGGCAGGAGGGTTGAGAGTTCAAAGCCAGCCTCAGCAATGGAGAGGTGCTGAGCAACTCAGTGAGGACTGGGGATAGTGGTCAGTGGTTGAGTGTCCCTGAGTTCAGTCAGGGCACCATAAATAAATAAATAAAACAGATCGGCAGTAGGAAGAGCAGTAGGGAAGCTGCACATGGCAGAAGCCCTGATGCAGGTCTGGAGCAGAGCCGCAGGCTGGTGGACAAGCTGCACACCCACACACAGGGCCCTTTGGCAGGGGTGGCTTCTGGCTCCTTTAAAAGGCACTGATGACGGGAGGCTGAGGCAAGAAGTTCCAAGTTCAGCCTCAAGCTTGGCGAGACCCTGTCTCTACATAAAAAAATAAAGGGCGAGGCGCGGTGGTGCAGGCCTGTAATTCCAGCAGCTCCAGAGGCTGAGGCAGGAGGATCGTGAGTTCAAAGCCAGCCTCAGCAACAGCGAGGTGCTAAAATACAAAACGGGGCTGGGGATGTGGCTCAAGTGGTAGTGCACTCGCCTGGCATGCATGAGGCCCTGGGTTTGATCCTCAGCACCACATAAAAATAAAATAAAGATATTGTGTCCACCTAAAACTAAAAAAAAATATATTTAAAAAATAAAATACAAAACAGGGCTGGGGTTGTGGCTCAGTGGTCGAGTGCCCCTGAGTTCAGTCCCTGGTGCCAATAAATAAATAAATAAATAGATAGATAAATGGCACCAAAGCAGCCATTCCCAGGCTGTCTCCAGGAGCCATCTCTGGGGACAGTGCATGGGAAAGAAGCCTGGACCGGCCTCCCCAGGCACTGAGCACTTCCTGTCTCCACCCAGCTGAGGTGAACAAGCACGGACTCCGCTCTGTCTTCAGATTCCATGTCCAGCTCTGACCGAGCCCCTTAAAAGCTGGATATTTCAGGGAAAATATATAGGAAACGTTTTAAGGCAAATTGGTACCTATCCACGTCTGGCTCACCTCGCTGCCACAGGAGAAGGAGCGTCTCCACCCACTGAAATAAACCAGCCCTCCGCAGCCTTTCCACTCCCGTCCTCCACCTTCAACAGGGAAGGCCTCTGGCAGAGCACGGGAGCTCTGTTTGTTGGGTGCTGGGGACTGAACCTAGGGCCCTGTGCTTGCCGCACGCGTGCTTTAGCCCGAGCTTCACCCCAGCCCATGGGCACATGTTTTGAGTAATTTATAGAAATCTCAAGCCTTTCTCTCCCCAGGGAAGTCTCCACAGTAAAAACAACCCACCCAAACTCCAGGGCAGACTCCAGAGGTCGTGGAGATGGAGCCTCAGGCTTCGGGAAGGGCCTGCAGCTGGGGCCGGGGTGGTGGAGAGGCAGCTTCCGCTGGCTGCTACTCCACAGCCGCCCGCTGGCCCCCGGCCACCGCTGGACCCACTCACCCGTGGTGTGCCCCCTTGCCACCTCCTGCAGCCTCGGGCCTCAGGCAGCCATGGGCACTGCTCCTATTGTGCCTGGTCACTCACCACTTTAGTCACCTGGGCTCCAGGGGCCTGCGAGGACCCACAACCCTCCATATGGCAGCCAGTTTCACTTTCCCTCAAGGGACAGAAATGACTGTGGCAAAGGCAGAGGTGGCTGTGGGCACATGTGTTTATTATGACATCCTGAACGCACACTGGCCACACACGGGCCAGGTGACGGCCTGCACAGTGGCCCCCACATCTCGAGGGTGCAGCGCGGGCACAGGGCCCGTGGCGACAGCGGCAGCAGCTTTCAAAGCCTGGTGACTTCACAGGCCCAGCAGCAGCTGCTCTGTCTGGGTGTGAAGGGACAGAGCGGGTGAACCCAGGCCCCAGCAGTAAAGTCTGGGCTCCACCAGGTCGCTGCCAGGGCTCCCTGGGCAGGCCACAGTTGAGGGACTTGGTCCCAGGACCCCTGCTTTGAGCCCTCCCTGTGCTCCGACCCCAACAGGGTGTACACCTGGTCCAGCTATTGCAGCCAGGGGACTTCATGCCCCCAGAGGGAGGAACAGCCTTGCCAGGCCCGCAGAGGGACCTTCCTGTGTGAGCAGCCCCGCGCCCTCCCTGGTGGGGCCTGGGGCCGGGGCTGGGGAAGGGCTGGCGCTCGCTCTAGGCCTCCTGGAGCTGTGCCAGCAGCAGACACACTGCGTGAGGCATTCCGGTGACACCGTCCAGGCCCTGGTGGCAGCTTGGCATTCGTGAGGCTGAGGGCTGAACCAGAGGCGAGCCACACCGATGGTGGGCAGGACGTCAGTGAGGGACGGCCGCCTCCAGCAACTGCCAGCGGAGAGCTCCCCGCTCGGTCCCAAGCGCCAGCAAGCAGTCTGCAGGATGCACCAGAGCGGCCCAGACTCCAGGGGCCGCTGATGACAACCGGGTGCAGGGTGAGGTGGCCGGCAGGGAGGCACGCAGAAGCCCCTCGGTCCCGAGCCTTGGCTCCTCCACTCTCCGCCGTGGCCTCCTCCCTCTGTGCTTTTGGGCGCTGGGAGGCGGCAGCCACTCCGCCCCTGTCCAGGCGCCAGCCTCTGGCTGAGGGGCAGCACTGGGCTCCAAGGAAAAGCTGGACCTGAGCTAGCAAGAGGGAAGGTTTGGGGACGACGATGACAGTGACTGGCGTGGGCACTGCCAGGACAAAGACCCAGAGTCTCGGCCACTGAGACAGCAGAGTGGGTGTATTCCTAGGGGCAGCACTAGAGCTATGAGCCACCGACACCACCACACGCAGCTGGTGGCCACCACGCGGCCTCTGTGGGCACATGTCCCCGCGGGGAGGGCTTGTGGCCTGTGGGAACAGCCAGCTCAGCAGGGCAGGACCCCTCCAAGAGACTCAGGGAGGGTTTTAGAGGGGAGGGGCCGGCCGCCAGGACTTACGGCCTGGCCACCAAGTCACACGGCCCGCGTCTCGGCTTCGATCTTTTGTTCCCCATGCAAGGTCTCGGGGTCCTGCAGCTGGACCACGCTCTGCCGGATGGCAATCTCAGGGCCACCCCCATACAGATGGTGCAGGTACGTCCAGGTCTCCTCAGAAATCTGTCCATAGTCAGCCCCTGCAGGACAAAGGGGCACACCTGGGCAGGGGCTGGGGCTCAAGCCCAAGGCCTGAGGGAAACCATCGTTGCTGGTGACGACCTCAGTGTTTCCCAAAGCCATCAAGCGGAAATCGCAGGATTGTCCACAGGACACTGTTTTACCAAGGGCCCCAGAGGACACACCTCTGCCTGCAGCCCCTTGTGTCCCAGGGTGGGGTTGATAAAAGAACAGGGTGGGACAAGCCAGCAGGAAGCAGAAGAGGCAGAGTGGGGGAGGGGCCTGGGGGACCCACACCCTCCCCGTGGTCTCCACTTGGGTGGGAGAACAGCCCAACTCTGAGACAGGTGGCAAGGGAGCTCCTGGGGGGACCCAGACTAGGAAACCACCTGGCAGTCAGGAGGGACAGGGGCCTAGCTGGGCCTGGAGCCAGGAGACTCACCCTGCTTTAACTGGACGTGACCACTGCCCTTGACCTGTGCGATCCTGCTATTGTCAATGGGCCCAGGAGGCTCTAGAGGAGAGAGGGTGTGGACTCAGCACTGGGAGTGGGGGTGGCCCTGCGGATGACATAGCCTTCTCCAGTGAGGCTCTGACACCTGTGTCCTACAGAGGCCGCCCCGAGCCTGAGCCTCCAGACAGCTCGGAATCTGTTTTTCCCCCCAGTACTGGGAATTGGGGTTCCACCGCCGAGTACACCCAGAGTCTCACTAAGTTGCCCACTAAGTTGGCTGCTCTCGATCCTCAGCCGCCTAAATGCTGGGATCACAGGCATGCGCCACCAAGCCAGCCACCTTAGAGCACTTAACAGGGGAGGTGCTGGGGTAGAAAAGGATCCTCGACTGCAGTGTGAGCCAAGGGCCCCCAACATCCTGGGACCTGGCAGAGGGCACTTCAAGGATACACACAATCGTTTCAGACCCCAGCACATGGGCAACAGTCAGCGGCGGGTGGGCAATGTCCTAATCTCTGGTGGCAGCTGGCACCGAATCCCCTTCCCTGTGTCTCATCACTGCATTTAACCTTCAGCAATCATGAGACGGGACTTCACTCAGACAGAAGCTGAGGCCTGGTCAGCACCATGCAGGGTGGAAGCTGGCAGGCGGCAGGGTCTGTGTCCAGGCCAGGGCTGGGCCTCCTCGTCCTTGTTCTAACTCCAGCCACGCCTGAGTCTTTGGGCCAAATAGCAATCAGCTGCTATTTAGAAGCTGCTGGTGTCCCTGGCACCCTCTCCCCACCAGTGGGGGGTCGGGCTGTGAGGCAGCAAGACACCGCCCTCCTGAGCCCTGATGGGTGCTGGTGCTCCCAGGGGCCAAACGCCCAGTGCAAGGATCCACTGACTCTGCTGACCCTGCCAGGCCCCCATGGCTGATCTGGGGTACAAGGGTGGGTTGAGGGAGGCAAGGGCATCCACATCCAGGCCAAGGTCTGGCCTTCCTGCTCTTTGCTAGGGACAGTGGGAACCTGGGAACCCCCTGGTCAAGGGTCTGTTTCTACCTCTGTAGATCTGAAGGGTCAGACAACAGCAGAGCCTTTCCTGAGAGTCTGAGACAATGCATTGGCAAGGGCCAAGGGACTTCCAGGACTGGCCTTGCAGGAGGAAGGGCCACAGTCCTGGGTGTCGGTAGAGGAGGGGGCAGTGTGACGGGGAGGGCAGTTCACCTGTGTCCTCCGCTCCCCACTGGAGGGGGCAACAGAGACCCTGGGCACCTTCCCTGACTGGCAGCCACCTCGCCTCCCACAGCCTCTGCAGGTGGCCAGTGCTAGGTGTGGAGGTGGCTCTACTCACCGCTGTCCTTCCCCTTGACGAAGGCCTCCCACTCCCGGAACCACTGCATGCTGATGCACAAGATGACGCCCGGAGACTCCTCAGCCTGGAAGGCCTTGTTCAGCTGCAGGGCGGAGGGCAAGGCTGGTCAGCTGCCCCTCCCTGGATGGTGTCCCAACGCCCTGCCCCACCTCCACCCCAGTCCGTGACACCACCAGACACGGGAGGTGGGAATCCATGACTCCTGGACAAGCTCAATGAGCACGTCCTGGAACGTCCCCCACCAGGCCGCTGACTGCTGGTTACACTGGTGAATCTCAAGACCTGATAGTTTTCCTTTTGGGGCACCGAGGACTGACCTCAGGGGCATCGGCCGCTGAGCCACGCCCTAGCCCTGTTTTGTATTTTATCTAGAGACAGGTCCCACTGAGTTGCTTAGCGCCTCGCTTTTCAAGAACTGCTTCCTGGGGCTGGGACGCAGCTGGAGGCCGAGTGCTAGCCCAGCAGGTGCGTCTCTTTGCTCATATCCGCTCTGTCACATGACAGCACTTGTGTTTTGCAGTGCTGGGGACGGAATCTAGGCTTCACGTGTGCCAAGCAGGTGCTCTGTCACTGAGCCACAGCCCAGTCCCCTAACAGTATCGCTTTTCTCTTTTTGGTGCTGGGGACTGAACACAGTGAGCCACATCCACAGTGCTCCCCAGGCCACCCGTGCCCGTGGCACCTTGATGAAGGTGTCGATCTCCATCCGCCTGCGCTTGGCCAGGGCCTCGATCTCCACCTGACAGATGGAGCACACGTACAGGTGGCTCACGGCAGGGCCGCCCCCGAACCTACACTCCGGAAGGAGAGATGCGGCCCTGAGGAGGGGGCGGTGGCAGCACAGGCAGAGGGCGCGCCCTCCCTGGCTCTCCTCACACCCGCCTGGGCGCCACACCCCTCGCCAGCTGTGTGCAGCATGGCGACAACGGCCCGGCCCGGCAGAGCGCAGCCCGCAGACTGGGTGGCCTGGCCCTGCTTCCTCTGGGCTGGTGCTGTGGGCCTGGAGCTGCCCCAACTGGACCCTGCGGCACCATCGTAGGGAGGCTGCAGGACACAGGAGATGTCCCTGGCCCAAGGGATCCCACAGGATCAAGGGACACATCTCCCTGTGAGTTTCTGACCCCCTTACTGGCAGCTGGGCAGGGGGAAGGTGGCTTTGACCCTCGGACAGATGTGGCCAAGCTGACCCAATGGGGGGCAGGGCAGGGACAGCTGACCACACCACCACCGGCTGCAGAGGGGCCTGGGCAGGGCTGGGCTGCAGTGGGAGAGCTGCTGCTCTTGGTCCTGATGGCAGTGGCCCTGGGAGCTCCTTGGCTGGGGCAGCTGGCCCTGCTGTCAGTCCCTACACCCCTGAGACAGAGGCAGGCTTCTGTGGGGTGGAAGAACACACCTGCCTCTGTGTGGGCCAGTCTCCTGTCCCCTCTGAGGGCAGGGAGGGACTGCACCCCCAGACCAGGCGTCCTTTGCACTAAGAAACACAGAACAGGGTTGCTGCACACTGCCCCTGTAGGCCAGCTGGGCCCCGGCCGCCCTCCCCTGCCCCTCACCTGTTGTAGAGGTGCTCCCAGACGTTTTGGGGCAGGATGACCACCAGGTCATCAATGTAGTGGTACTTGTTGGGTGGGATGCCTGCGGAGGGAGGCACAGGGAAGTAGGGCTGGGGCTCGGCCCACCCACCGTGCCGGCGTCCCCCGGGTGGGCAACTCACCTCCATGGGAGCAGAGGAAGGTCTGGTTGGTGATGGGCCCTGGCTCGGCGAAAGTGTTGAACTTGTTGAGCCATTCTCGGGACACGTAGAACCGGAGCAGGCTGGGCTCCCGCATGGCCGCCAGGGACACCACCTGCTGCCGCTCCCGCACGGCCTCCTCGCTGCTCTTCCTGGGGCGCGGGGGGAAGGGGCAGGGTAAGCAGCAGCCTGGGCCAGGCCTGGGCCTGGTGGGGCTGTGCAGGCACTCAAGTCCCCTCCGTGGCCCAGGGTGCCTGACCACAGGCCCAGCTCAGAGGCCCGGCATGGGTCCCGCCCACCTGTAGAAGAGCACGTAGGCCTCGGCATGCTGCACCACCGTCTCATGCACCTCGGTGACGTACTGGTCATCAAACTCGTACCACTGCCCGTTGATCACATTCTGGCAGTAGGCGATGTAGTGTCCACCTGGAGGGAGAGCAGCAGGTCACAGGGCCTGCAGGAGGCGGGCACAGCAAGGGGAGGGGCCGGCCGCAGGGCTGCCACTCACTGCCTGCCGTGCCGTGGTGGCAGATGACCGAGAGGAGGTCGTAGGTGGTGATCTGGGACGTGCATTCCTTGGCCAGGAAGGGACGCAGGTCGAGGCCCTCCAGGGGGAAGGAGACGTGGCTGCTGATCTTGAAGGAGTACATCACCTCATGCCGGAAGCGCTTCAGGTGGATGCACAGGATCTGAGGGCAGAGGGCAGGCATGGACACAGAAGCTCCTGAGCAAGAAGGGAGCTGGCCCTCGTGGGACACTGCTAGCAGCCAGGTGCCGCCATAGTGTCATAGTGGCCAAGCCCCAGCCACTCGCTCACCTCGGGCAACCGGAGGACTTTACAGTACTTCACGCCGTTCCGCAGCCTGGGGAGGAGGCACGAGGGAGTGACAGTCAGCGTCTCATGGGGCGCAGAGGGCCCCGTTAGGCAGTCCCCCACCCGGTCACTCTGGAAGCCAGGACGGGGCTCCCTTGGGGTGGGCAGGGAAGTGTCGAGGCGGGAGGACTGGGAACGGGAGCTGGGGAAGCCCCAGGCCCGGGCTTACTTCTTACACCGCTCGCAGCTGTACATGTTGTCACCTGCAACACAAGAGCAGAGGGTAGGGTGGCAGCGGGCAACGGAGAGGAGGAAAGCCCTAACCCAGAGTGCGGAGAGGCCGCACCCCAGGGAGGCTCAGGGGAAAAGTGAATCTCCCTGGAAACACTGAAACTCCGGACAGACATCTCTAAAACCAAAGTTAGAAGCCAAAGGGCAAAATGAGAAGGAACTGCAACATTAAAGCCAGAAAGTGTCCAAATCTTCCATGCTCCCAGGGCCTCCTGCACCTCACACCTGGGCACACAGACTCAGAGTGGGGTCGCAGAGCTAGGTTTCGGCTCCTGCACTGACTCATTATCAGGACACGGCCGGGGAAAGCTTCAGACCTGGAGTCTGACAGCCGGTACCGGGATCCGCCTCCAGGCGCACGCACCGCACCAAGAGCAGCGGCAGACAACTGGGCCACATCAGGATCAAAGACCCCCAAGAACCAAAGACAGAAATGAGAAGCAAACCCTGGACGGAAAACACCTGGCAGCACAGTCACCATCTAGAACACGTGAGGGACCCTAAAGCCAACAATAGAGCAGCCTAGTTAGGAAATGGACACAGGACCGGAGCAGACATTTCTCCCCAGAGGACACGCCAGTGAGGACGAGCCCAGGAAGGGACGCCCCACCTCACTGCTGTCAGTGAAGGCAGATCCAAGCCTCAGTGGCACACCACCACGCCCACAGGTTAGCTGTAATGGGAAATGCCAGGACAGCACTGGCGAGGTGCAAAGAAAAGCGGGGCCCTGGGCACAGCACCAGCCCTGCAGGAACCTGAATGGTGGCCCCTCAAAAGGCAGCAACTAAGACTGCCACGTGGTCTGGCAGTCCCCCTCTGGGTACACTGCAGAGGAGTTCAAAGAGATACTTGTTCACCCTTGCTCACAGAGCAGTATTCACAATAGCTATACCCAGAAGCAACCCTAGCGTCCACTGAGGGGCCAATGGATAGATAAAGTGTGGAAGAGCCACTGAGAGGAATATCACTTGGCCCCGAAAAGGAAGGGCTGGGAATGTGGCTCAGGGGTAGAGCACTTGCCTGGCACACAAGGCCTGGATTCAACCCCAACACTTCCAAAAAAAAAAAAAACAAAACAAAAAGGAAGGAGATTCTGATGCATGCTCCATGGAGGAAACCTGGGGACACTATGCTCAGCAAACCAATCACAGAAAAGCTAGCACTATAACTGCACTTACACAAAGTGCCTAGAGAAGTCAGGTTCACCAATCAGAAGGCAGAATGCTGGCCAGCAGGAGCAGGGTGGGGGACAGCAAGCTGCTCAATGGACACAGAGTTTCCGTTTTGCAAGATGAAAATGTTCTGAGTCAAGCGGGGCCCATGGCAAAGCAGGAGGCCTGGGTTCCAGCCCAGCACCACACACACACACACACACACACACACACAGAGATGGAAATGGATGGCTGCTCTGTAATGTGACTGCACTTAATACTATGGAGGTGGACATCCTGTTTAAAATAACATTAAAATTGGTTATGGTGAGCCAAGCGCAGTGGTGCACGCCTGTAATCCTAGCAGTGCAGGAGGCTGAGGCAGGAGGATCGCAAGTTCAAAGCCAGCCTCAGCAAAAGCAAGGTGCTAAGCAGCTCAGTGAAACCCTGTCGCTACATAAAACATAAAATAGAGCTGGGGATGTGGCTCAGTGGTGGAGTGCCCCAGAGTTCAATCTCCAGTACCCACCCCTCAAAAAAAGGTTATGGTGGTAAATTCTGCGTTTTTATATTTTTCCACAATTGAAAATTGAAAAAGAGTTTTACCAAAGATTAATAAGATCCCAAGCAGCCAACAGAAAAATAGGTGAGGAATAGGAATGGGAAATTTCAAAGTAGTAGTCAATACATTTAATGAAAAAGGATCTAAACTCATCAATAATCAAGGAAATGAAAAATTAAAGCAGAATATCACTACTGCCTCCACACTGGTAAAAAAATATAAACAGATGAACATCACGAGCCACGAAGCGGTGGGCTAGGGTGCGTGGCCAGGCCCAGCCAAGAGGTGGCCACAGGGACTCTCACGTGCTCGGTGTTGGGAACAGAACCAGGCACATGTCCCATGAGCCGGGCTGCACCCTGGCCCACAGTGTGTGTGGGGTCCACCGTGTCCCTCTCCAGCAACCTCCACCCCCACCCCCACTGGCCAGGCCACTCACCCTTCAGCTCATCAGCTGCAAAAAAGGCCGCAAGACAGTCTTCCAGAGTGACCACAGGCCCCCAAAACCAGCTTGGAGTACAGGACACCACAAACCTACAGAGACAGAAAGCGGGTGAGGGCTACCAGAGTGGGGCCAGATAGGACGGGGGGCTTTGGCATGGCCTGCTCAAGCCCGAGGCCCCACAGGCCCAGTGGGCCAGCTTGGCAAGGAGGTGCACAAATCTGGAGCGACCCCACCATGTCCTCGAGCTAGTGATGGCGCCTCTCCCTGTGAAGGGGCCAGGGTCTTGGTGCCCCTCCCCTGGGCGGCCACAGAGGACCTCACTGCTGCACAGCAAGTCACTTGGTGTGTGGCAGGGTGCAGGGAGGCCACCTGTCGCTCTTCCCTTGGGGCAGGCTGGCTCCCGGCTGCTGTCTCCCCTTCAGTTGCCATTTGGTCACACCTGCCACCCTTCTTCATTGAACCATCTGACTCAGGCTGCCTCCGGGTGTCCAGGGAACCCACCTGCCTGCCCCTCTCTGGCAAGCTCCTGCACCCTCCCAGCCCCCCCGGTTCTCCCCGGGGCTGCGGGCTCCTACTTTGCTGCATATCTGAGTCCCACCCAGGACAGACAGGAAGGTGGCCCTGTGGCAGGTAGGGGCGTACCTCCGGATGTACTCCACGATGAAGGCCAGCCAGCCCTGGGTGGTGTAGCTGTCCCCACAGGCGCCTGGTTTAGCGGGTGCGTTCTGGTAGATGGCCGAGTGGAGCTTGGCCAGGTCCTCCTTGCCAGGAATGGGCAGTGACAGGTCCTGGAAAGTCTCCACTGTGGTAGACACCTATGGGGTCCAAGGTCAGCCTGGTACCCACCTTCTGGCAGCACCTATACACCAAGTCTGCCCCTCCAGGCCCTGGACCCAAAAGCCCACAACCAGGGTTCTCCCCAGGAGAAAGGCAGGGGGCCCAGGAGGGAGTACACCCCACCCCACCCCACCCTGTCACACCCCACAACACCCCACCCACCACACCACACCCACCCACACCACACCCCACCACGCCACACCTACCACGCCACACCCCACCCCACCCACCACACCCCGCCATACCCCACCCTGCCCCACCACACCCACTCCATCCCAGCTACCCCACCCCATGCCACCCCCCAAGTGGAAACTGCAGGCAGCCCAGCCCTCCCCACTCAGGATACCCACCCGGTCACAGGTGAGACACTGCACGAGGCTGAGGATGGAGCCATCAAAGATGTCGGAGATGACACTGCGGTAGTGCTGCTCCTTCCGCCTCCGGCTGCCCGTGCTCAGGGCCTGGGCTGGGGGCACAGCACAGGACTAGGCCCAGCCTCCAGCTGCCAGGATGGGGCAAGGCACAGACACTGCGCCCTCCTTTGCCAGGATGCGGGATCGTGTGACGGGGAGTGTGACCCACCTCTGGCACCCAGTTTGTCATCTGTGAAGCAGGGCTGCCCTGCTCACATCCCAGGGGTGTGCCTAGTGAGGGGCACGCGGCCCAGCCTCCAGCAGCCAGTGTGCCAACCGGCCACCACTGTACCCTGTCCTCGCCCTGCCCAAGCTCACTACCCTACTGCCCCCGAACCTTTCTTGAGCACGTAGGACGGCCCCATCCTCACAGGGCTCGCACGAGGAGGGCTGCTGGACAGCTTGGCGTGGCCCTCGCGGTGGTGGACAGGGCTGCAGGGGCGAGAGGAGCTGCGTAGGTGGGCATCATTGTCCGGCTCTGGGGGCAGAGGAGGGACGATACCAGGCCGGGGCAGCCACACAGGGTCCCTCAGGCCAGGAGGACCTTCCAGCAGCTCCTGACGGGACGAAAACCTCAACCCACTGTCTGCCTACCCTGCCCCACCCCCGGGCCACAGGGATGGAGCTGCCCTTCTGTCTCCCACCAGGGACCGCACGGGCTCTGGCTGTTGGCCGGGTGACTGGACGCTGAAGCTGCGTCGCACCTGAGTCCAGCCACAGTAGGATCTGGGTGGGCTGCTGCATGCTGGGCTTGGCACACACGGGCTTGTAGGCAAAGGTGCTGTGGCCCCGTGGCCAGGGTGCCCCCAGTTCACTGATACCTGGGGTCCGGCAGGGGCTGATGGACGGCGGTGACGGTGGCTGGGCCTCGGCAGGCTGGTCATCAAGGGCAGCCATGGCCGTGTCCACGTCTGCGTCCTCGTCCAGCTGCTCCGAATTGGCGCGCTGCTGGCCCCAGGAGAACTTGCGGTCCTTCATGCGCTCCTTCTCGGAGATGGCGCGGCCCGCCTCATCGGGGATCAGCAGCTCCGCCTCGGCCTGCGAGCCGCCCCCGCCGCGCCCCTGCCCGTCGCCTTCACCCCGGTCACTGCTAGAGTCGCAGGACAGGAACTCGTCTTCCGACGGGCTCCGGTCGCCCTCTCGTTTCTCATCTGTGTCACTTGAGTCCGAGTCCCGGGCCTCTGTGAGCCCCGCCGTGGCCGCCACAGCCGGCTCCTTGAGCTCCTCATGCAGCTGGTCCATCAGGCAGCGCAGGAACTCTTGGGTGTCCTGTAACCAGGGCCACGTCAACGGGCCGTCCACGTGGGAGGGCACTGCATGTGCCCACTGCCCTGCCCACAGGATGCCAGCCGCTGCTGAGAGGTCCTGGTGGGGGCCCTGGGCAGACAGGCTGCTCAGCCCCTCATGGTGGCCTCCAGGGCAGGTCTGTCCTAATCCCCATTCTCCTGAGAAGGACACTGAAGGGCAGAGGCTGGGGACCCTCCCTGGCCTCACAACTCAGTGCCAGGCAGAGCCAGGTGTGCAGCTAGGTACATGCCACATCTGCAGCACAGTGTCCGCCACTGAAGTCACCTGTTCCCTAAAGGAGAGGCCAGTGTGGGCAGGTGGGGAGCAGGGGCGTGTAGGACAGGATACAGAAGGGGAGGACTTGGCAGAGTCCTGGAGGTGCAGCGCCACCCAGCAGGCCAGCCAGCCACGCGATCACCCTTCCTTTGGTCCTCCCTGATGTACCATCCGGCCACAGGCCTGCACCTTCCCTTGCCGGTGCAGCACTGGAAGGCAGGCCCTGGGGTCAGGGTCCTTTGGCCTTGCAGACCCGGGCATGACATGGGCTCAGTGCTCAGGTGGCTTCTCCCCAGAAGTGGTGCCCCGGCCGCCAGGCAGTGGGAGCCGGGGAGGTGGACTCTGGCAGGCAGCCCACTGGGCCAGCAGGGAGCTGCACGCCCAAGGATGCTCTGAAGGGCACTAGGGGCGGGCCCGGCCCACCTGGAGAGCTGAGGGCACTGGAGGAGGCCCTGGGTCCCGAGTCCAACTCTGAAAGTCCCTGACCAGTGCTGGCCCCACAAGGCAGGGAGGGTCATACAGCAGAGCCAACCAAGCCAGCCACGCTGCCAGCCACGCCCCGGCCCCAAGCCTGGAGAACACAGCCTGTTCTCTTGGCCCTACTGACGGGGAACGGAGGCCGGGGTATGCTTTCCCCTGGCAGGATTGGGGGTCCACCACCAGTCTGTGCGCATCATGGGGCATGCAGGGGCCCCAAGTCAGGTTCATTGACAGGTCCTTAGAAAAAACAAGCCCTTAATCACCATCTGCGTCTCCTTCTGGTCCTTCCTTCTAACACAACATTGTGTTAGACAAATGTTGACAAATTCTCATGCAGAGGCATGACAGTGTCCCTCGGCCATGGAGAGAGGCCCACAGCTGCACTGCACTTCAGACTCAGGAGTGTCCCTGCACATGTCCAAGACCAGAGAGGGAGGTTCTCCGGAGGCCGGGTGGAGGTTACGCAGCATCAAGCTTCCCCTAACAGTGTCCTCACCCAGGGCTGAGGGCCAGCACTCAGCTGGGCTTGAATCCCACCCCTGTCACCACACCTGTGTGATCTGTGACACAAGGTGACAGCAGTGGATGCATCCCTCCCCAGAAAGGGGGCTGTCAGGCAGTGCGGGGCTCCCCAGGCACGCGCCCACCCAGGGGTAAGCAGAGAAAGAGCAGCAGCAGGCCTAGAAGGGGCTGGCAGGCTGGCTGAGAGGTGGACAGCGGGTGCAACCCCAACGCCTGCTGTGGACCCCAGGGCCCCACGCTCAGGTGGCACAAGAGGTGACACAGACAGGCCTGGCTGGGAACCCCCTGGGGACCTGGACCTTGGTATTCATTGGCTTAGCTTGGGGCTGAGGTCCACCCAAGGCTGTGCTCTGCTTTGTCTTGTTCTTGTGGGGGGTGTGTGTGTGTGTGTGTGTGTGTGTGTGTGTGTCCTTGTGCACACACTCTACTCATGAGCTATAATCCCTCCCCAGCACTAGGCCGCGTGATTTCTTTCTTTCTTCTTTTTTTTTTTGTGGTGCTGGGGATTGAACCCAGAGCCTTGTGCATGCAAGGCAAGCACTCTACCAACTGAGCTACATCCCCAGCCCGGCTTCATGATTTTATAAAACAGATAAAGACAGCTAGTTTCAAAAGAGTTCTCTATATTAAAAAAATATATAATTAAAATCTTTAATAAAAGTGACACTGCACTGTGGTTTGTGCCACTGTGACTGCAGGGCTGGGGACAACTACACTGCAGCCAAGCTACCTGGGCTCAGAGTCCCTCCACCGTGCATTGGCTATGCACCAGGACTAGTGACAAGGCCCCTGAGCCTCAGCTTCCCCACCTGTAGTGTGGGGTTAAACACCAGAATGGGGCTGGGGGCCCCACATCCCCGCAGGAAGGGCTTACGTAATACGTGCCTGGTCGGGGGCCCACCCACTCAGACCTCCTGCAGCACTGTGCTGGGTCCCCTCTGGCTGACAGCAAGGCACTGGGTGTGCCCTGGCAGCTCAGTGGCTTACCTGCTGAGCATAGCCTCGGAACATCGGGTTGACCAACTTGATCCCATGGGACAGGCTGGTAGGGACCACATAGCTTGGTCTGTGGGGAGACCAAACCCATCAGTCCAAGTTGCCAGCCTTGCACTACTGGCACTGAGATGCGGGTGACCAGTGAATCTATGTTGACTCAGGGGCACCTGGCCTGGTGCAGGGACACCCAAGGGCTCCTGCAGCTCATGATCAGGGTGGTCAGGAAGGAACCCGAGAGGCCTGGCTGCTGCCTCGACTGGGCAAGGAGCTCTCAACTGGGGAGTGTCATTTCCCAAGCGCCCAGGATGGGCCCAGCCTGCTTTATTACTGTGAAACATCTATTTTTTTTTTTTTTAAGAGCAATACCCATTCCTTCTTGAAAAATCTAGAATTTCAGAAAAGTACAACAAAGAAGCACCACTACTGGCACCATCTAGAGAGAAGCACAGTCAGATTTCCTGAGTTTTCTGCAAAAATGCACATACAAGAGCCCATGGGGCACACACCTGAGTACAACTGGAGTATTGGTGGCTCTTAATCCACTTCTGCACTTGACACATTTCTAAGTGCTCATTATAAATCATTCCCAATTTTGACTTTTCCTGGTGAAAGATCCAACTCAGGTTTCTGGTCTTTAAATTCATTTCATGCTGAGCCACAAGCCTGTGCCTGGCCAGCACCCACCACCCGAGACCTGGGACTGGCACAGTCATCTGTGAAGTGGCTGCCATCTGGGTTCACCGCCAGCCCCAATCCCAGCTCTGTCCTTCCCAAGCCCTGTGACTGACAGCAAGAAGTCTCAGTCCCCACTGGTAAAACAGGGCTGCATGCAACCTGCTGTGAGCATCTCACGGGGTCTTGAAAAGCAAGTGCTTGGCTCAGGACCAAATCCACAGGATGTGTCCAATCAAGACAACTGACAGAAACCCAGTCCCTGTGTACCTGCCCAAGGTCAGGGGCTCAGTCTCTCACCGTTTTTTGTGCCAGACCTCAGAGACCAGCTTCTGGTAACTCTTGCACAGGGCTGGCTTCTTGTCAGTGCGCACCAGGCCGCCACACTCCAGGAAGAACTGGGTCAGCGGAGGGCTAGGGAAGGGAGCGTGAGCCAGGTCAGAGGGGAAGAGGGAACAGGGATCACTTACGAGGAGCTGCAGAGAGCAGAAGCACCAAGTGCTCGTGTGGGAACAGAGGCCCCCACACCCAGAAATGCCTGCTGATGATTAGAAGGACCCCATTAGGGCTAGACTGTAGCCCCCCACCAATTCATATAAAGTCCTAACTCCTAGAACCTCAGACATGACTGCAAATAGACACAGGGTCCTTTCCCCTCCCCCAGTATTGAAGATTGAACCCAGGGGTCTTGCTAAGTTTCCCTGGCTGGCCTTGACCTTGCGATCCTCCTGCCTCAGCCTCCCAAGTCTCTGCGATTACTTTAAAAGCCAGGTGTCAGGCCCGTGTGCACACAGGGAGACCATTCGAGGACCTGGAGCAGCTGCAGCTGCTACCAGGGAGAGACCTGGAAGAAACCAGACCTGTAGGCCCCTTGGTCCTGGACTTCTGGCCTCTGAAATGGAGGGCAGCAGATGGCTGGTGGTGAAGCCACCAGGCGTGGCGTTTGTTACCCTGGGAAACAGACGCAGCCCTGTCTCCTGGGGCAGAGGCAGCTCCTGCTGGAGAGCCTGAGGCCAGGAGCAAGAGCTGCATGGAGTACGTGGGCCAGCCCTCCAGCCTGCCCACCTGCAGAACCCCCCAGGCCTGAAGGTGCCTCCCACCGTCCTTTGGTTCATGCTTTCAAAAGTGACCTTATGCATAAAAGGATACACTGATGATTTAAAATATTGACCATCTGGCCACCCGAGGACAGCTACTCTGAATATTTGGGGGTTTTTCTTTCCAGATTTTTCTACACACACTTACCTGTTCGCTCTTCCCTCCTTTGCCTATAGATACCCACCCGATCCCTTCTCAGTGGGAGATGCTGTATCAGGCACAGGGATACCCCCAGCCTAATGGAATGGAAAGCCTATCCTTAAAAGGAAATATTTCCCCCAGACAGGCCCGCACCTGTTACCACAAAGCCTGGTAACCCCCTTTCCCACTTGCAGGTCTGCACCCCTCCTACTTCAAGAACGCTGTCTTCCTGCATTTCCTGTAAGACTGGGCTACGCTGCGCTAATTTATACCCTGTGCCAGGAGGCTTTTTTTTCCATAGAGCGCCAGGGCGGAACCCTGGCCCTGGCGCACACCAAGCCAGTGCTCTCCCCTCAGCCGAGACCCAGCCCCAGGTGGGCCTGCAGCTGGTCTCTGACAGAAAACCCTGACGAGCACCCTTGCTCACATGTGCACCCCTCAGCTCTGCAGGGTGCGCACGCAGGAAGGACCGCTGGGTCCTGGGGCACACGCGTGCAGCGTGGCAGCTTTGCCAGATGACTGGGACATCACGGGGATGAGGACCACCTACCAGTTGGACAAGGCCTGCAGGGCTGCGTTCATGTAGCAGGAGTTCCCGAGGTTCTTCATGCCTGTGAGGCCTGGGGACAGACACCAGGGGTGGGTTAGTGCCCAGCCCAGAACGGCCTCCCAGGTCTCCCCCGGTGGAGCCGCCACCCAGAGCCCCCCAGGATGGTGGAAGGTGCGCTCCCCAGAAAGCCTTCAGTGAGCCAGTGTGCTCCTGCTCCTGGGGCTCCAAGGTCCTGAACTCGGGAGGTAAACAGGGTCCTAAGCCATGCTGCCCTGCCCACACTGACCAGGAGGCCAACTGCAGAGGGGCCACCTGCCCAAGGCCACACAGCTGAGGGAGGACGCCAGGCCTCTAGGACCTCAGCTGGGCCCACTGGCCCTCTAAAGGAAGCCACTTACCACCCCGTATGGCTGTCCCTCCTCCTGACCCTAGAGCTCCCAGCCCCCAGCGGAGGGCTCAGCCTGCCCCACACCTCCCCTTGTTCTGGGGCCATTACCTCGAGGTTTCAGGTCATCGTCCTCTGACTCAGACTCTCCTTCATCAGCCACAGCAATGGGAACAGCTTTCAGAGGATGAGAGGGTGGCGGAGAGTCCTGTGTTCAAGACCCAGAGAGAAGGAAAAGGGGGCTGGGGAGGGAGAAGGGCTGGGGAGGGGGCTACCTGCCTCCAGAGGGCAGGACCAGCCCACAGCCCCGGCCCCACGCACAGAGCACGGACCATGTTGGTCCATCAGAGCAGGAACAGCCTAGGAAGAGATGGCATCAGCAGCTAATGTGAGCACAGGGTCACTGACTTGTATTTTTTATTTGCAATAATGAATAATTTTATTTCTAATATATCTGGGAAAAAAACAAGAACATAAAGAAAAACTATGAGATTCCATTTCTAGGAGAGGATCTTATTAACTATAATACACAGACTTCAAACTTCTCACTTCAAAACACTCACTGCAAGCTAGATGCTGCATATATTGGAAGTTTTTGTTTTTGTCTTTGTTTTGCGGTACTGGGGATTGAGCATGGGGGTGCTCTATCACTGAGCTGCACCCGTGGCTCTTTTTATTTTTTATTTTGAGACAGGGTCTAATTAAGTTGCTGAGGCTGGCCTTGAACTTGCCATCCTCCTGCCTCAGCCTCCCAAGTAGCTGGGATCCCAGGTATGGACCATTATGCCTGGCTGTGTATGTATGTGGTTTTACAGCCTTTATTTTAGATCCATAAACACCTCCTGTGTTCAAAAGTGTATTCAAGGGGCTGGGGATGTGGCTCAAGCGGTAGTGCGCTCGCCTGGCATGCGTGCGGCCCGGGTTCGATCCTCAGCACCACATACAAACAAAGATGTTGTGTCTGCCGAGAACTAAAAAATAAATATTAAAAAATTCTCTCTCTCTCTCTCTCCCTCTCTCTCTCTCTCTCTCTCTCTCTCTCCCACTCTTTCTTTAAAAAAAAAAAAAGTGTATTCAATAAATGCTCATCAAGCACCATCATGTAACCGTCTACACGAGGAGGAGATGCAGGGAGGCGTGGCCTGGCTCCCCTGGGCCTCAACTGCAGCTCACTGGCTGTTCTGACAGCGGCTCGACCGGCCACTCTGGAGGCCGCACAGTGCCTTGCTGCTTGGAGGGACTATTCTCTGGCTGCCTCATCATCCAGGCAGCCTCCTAGTTTCCCACGGATGAGCATGCTACAGCGACTACTTGTGATCCCTCAGGACATGCTTAGATATGGGACACCAGGGGCCATGGGTGACCCCCATAAGGCCTGGGAGGGTCCCTGGACCCACCCTACACCCTGCACTCACACACAGCTGCCCCAGGGCCTTTAAGCGCCTGAGGGTCACTCTGCATTCTCAAAGCTCCATGCGGCCTGGGCACACAAGTGCGCTCAAAGAGCATTTGTCGACACAAGTTCCTCGGACACCTGAGAGCTCACTGGCCAGGAGCACTCAACGACTGGAACCCACGAAGCACGCTCCCTGGATGCTCGGGCCACAGGGCCCCCATCCCCAGCAGTGTCTCACCTGCTCTGAGAACTTGGGCGGGGAGCCAGGTGGGTGGGCCGCCAGCCGCTGCTCCAGAAACACCTCCCGCTCACAGGCATAGCACCAGACCCGGAATGTGGTCAGGTTCACTGTCAGGTTGTGCTTCTTAGCCTGGAAGGAGATCCAAAATAAGGCCCAGGAGACCTGGCCTAACAGGTGTCAAGCCGAGTCAGGGCTGCCTCGCTCTCTGGCCTCAGAAGAGGCCCCTGGGGCTGGGGCTGGGGCTCAGTGGTGCAGCACTCGCATCACAGGTGTGAGACCCCGGGTTCAATCCTCAGCACCATGTAAAAATAAATACATAAATAAATAAACAAATAAAGGTATTGTGTCCATCTATAACTAAAAAAAAAAATTTAAAAAGTAGAGGCCCCTCTGGTTTTGCGGCTTCCAGTCAGGCGTGTGCCAGCGCTTTCACCCGTACTCCCTCTCTCCTGCTTCTTTGTGGGTCCCTATGACTGTCCCCACTTCAGAGCCTCAGCCACGGAGGCCAGGAGCAGGCAGAGTGGCAGGTGGCTGGCTTGGCTCCACCCAGGCTGCCTGACTGCGCAGCCTGCGTTCTGGCCACCACACCTACCTGCGCGTGAATGGTGCTGTGGTCAGCAAAGGACTCTCCGCAGCCAACATAGGGGCAGGCAACCTGGGAGGAAGGAGGCAAGTGTGGATTGGGACCATCCAGGAGGAGGGTGTCAAGGCAGTAAGCCCCTCACTGCACCCTAAGAGGCAGGGTGGCCCACCTCTACCCAACAGGCCCCATGAGCAACTGCGGTGCTGCTGCCTGAAGGAGCCCAGTCTGTCCAGCTGCAGCTCACCTGGGCGGGGACGCTCTTAGTGAAGGGCAGAAGCTCAGGCAGGGTCATAACTGGAGCTGGGCTACTTGGGGCCCAGACCCTGTCCTTCCACCAGAACCCCACTTCCTGCCAGGCACGGTGGCACAGACCTGTAATCTTAACTACTTGGGAGGCTGAGGCAGGTGCATCACTAGTTCAAGATTGACCTGGGCAATTTAGTGAGACCCTGTCTCAAAAATAAACAGGGCTGGGGGTGTAGCTCAGTGGTGGAGCACCCCTGGGCTTAATCCCCAGTAGCAAAACCCAAAATATGGCAAGGAGGTGGCTGGGGGCTGATGATGATCCCATGTCCCAAGGCAGGGCCTCGTGTCCTTGAGGAGCTGCCTTCAGCCCTGCACTTGCCTCTCCAAGATCTGCCCATTTCCCAGGCCCAGCTTAGACATCTCCACTGCAGAGCTGGCAATCAGTGGCCAAGGTACCTGCCCCTCCCTGGGAGGGCCTGGTGTCACTGGCATCTGGGGTCAGCAATGTACAGACTAGAGAAATGTTCCAGGAAAGGACCTTTCAGCTGAGACCATAAAGTCATGGCCAAGGGCTGGGGATAGAGCTCAGTTGGTAGAGCACTTGCCTCGCATGCACAAGGCTCTGGTTCAACACCCAGCACCACACGCACAAAAAGTCATGGCCAAAAGGCCCCATTTCCCGCATAAGGTTCCCTCATCTGCCTGTCTGGAGGACCTTGGACTCCCTTAAGGCAGGACCATGTCTCAGCCTTCTTGCTGTCCCCTGGGTGTCCAGATGGTGTCCTGCAGTCCTAGTCATACTAAGTGAAAGGCCTCAACAGAAGAGGCCAGAGCGGCCCTGGAACCCTGAGTGTCGGCAAAGCTTGTGTCCTCACCCCTAGAGTTCACTGTCTTCTTTGCTTCTACTCATGGATTTTAAGAAGTTGTAGGTAATTTTTTTACTATGATTATAAAATCTATGATTATAAAATATAATATATACTTAGAGAAAGTTTGCAAAATGCTACAAAGCTATGAAGAAAAAAAATGAAAATCACTTGCAATCCCACCACCCAGAGGAACTGCTGCTGGGGCCCAGCCATGAGCCATGTGTGACCTGAGCGACATTCGGGCCATTTGGCAGGGAAGGCTGGTCTTGGGAACTCCCAGGTAGAATCCACTGGTTTGAGAACAACAGTTCATGGGCACCCTCTCCCAGCTCACTGCTCAAGTTCAAGCTCAGCTCTGGATATGGGGGATGGGAGATAGAGCCAAAGGGCCTCCCAGAGACGGGTGTGGCTTCCAAACGCCATCTACCTGTTTAGGCAAGACCCCTGCCACAGGGAGAAACAAGCACAGAAACAAGACTCCTCTGGCTGAAACCTCATCCAGGCCTTTGAGGGACTTTCCTTCAATAAAGAAGGGGCCTTTTTCAGTTGTTCAGTTCCAAACTCTCCCACCAGGGGCTCTGTTTCTGTTTTTGTTTTTGTTTTTTGGAACCAGGGGCACTCCATCACTGAGCCACATCCCCAGCCCTGTTTTGTATTTAGAGACAGGGTCTCACTGAGTTGCTTAGCGCCTCGCTGTTGATGAGGCTGGCTTGGAACACACCACCCTCCTGCCTCAGCCTAACAGTGGGATTACAGGCATGCACCACCGTGCTCAGCATTCACTTTTCAAATCTATCTTTGGCTTTGTCTTATTTCTTACTGATTATTCCAGACTTTTTATTTTCCCAGAAGGCTCACACCTCCTGAGCAGGAGCCTGCTCTGTCAGGGTTCTGGCCACCCCGTCACAAACTGCTCTGTTTGGTGGACCCACTTTGTGTGGCAAGCGATGATTACAATACAATTCCGCCAGACTTTCCTGCATGCTGTCTGGGCTGTGCCCATGCCAAGCCTGTCATGGGCAGCTGTCTTGTCAAGTCCACCCTAAGCCCATTCTGGGCACAGCTGTGGGTGAGAAGTCCCTACTTGCCAGCTGGGGAAGGGTAGGCTGTGCAGGCTCGGCCCAGGCACCTACCTCTGCGCACTCTTCAGGAGAGTTCTGCCGGGGTGGAGGTGGGACCTTCAGCCCCGCATCTTCCCAACCTGCTCTTTTCTCTTGTCACTCTTAACAGCTCCTAGAGCAGCCTGCCCAGGGACTTGCTGACCCTGGAGCCCAAGCTTCTGACAGTGCCCAGCAGGGACAAGCACTGTCAGCTCAAAATCTAGACTGAACCCACGCCCCAAGTGCCGTAAGGACCCCTTACCTGGAGACAGGCCCACAGGTTGGGTCCAGCAACACCACAGGACTGGCAGCTTCCCTGTGGGAGTGGAGGTGAGAGAAGAGGGAGTGAGAGCCACACTGGGAGCGGAGCAGGTTTGCCCTACCATCGCCACGAGCCTGTGCTGCAGATGCCACCAAGCTCCCTCTTCATGGACGAAAAATAGGGGCTGAGAGGCTCATGCTCCTGCAAGAGCAAGGTTAGACAGTGAAGCCAAGGAGCTTGAGCCCCAGAGCAGGAGGTAGGTCATCCTAGCCACTACCAAGAAAGCCTGGTCCCCTGACAAGGCCAGGTAGGCTCCAGGCCTCCACAGGAGGCTGCATTCAGGACCCTCAGTGGTTCAGGTGAAGAAAACAAGCTAGACCTGCAAGGCCTGCTCCCTCTCACTGAAGATGCTGCAGTGGCAACCCGTGATCAGTCTGCCCAGAAGACCCAGAGCAGCGGCCCACCTTTGCGAATCTGTGACCTCTCCTGAGGTTCTGATTTCACAATTCACTCCTAAACTCCAGGTCTGTTTTTTCATCTCGGTCATTTGTCTGCTTGCTGTGACAATCGCTTTTGTACACATGTGCTGCATAAGATCTGAAGTATAGCAGATGATACGCACATGCTGTCACCTTTAGAAGTCCATCCTCTGTTCATTCTTCTTATACAAACATGTAAGCACAGCCCTCGGGGGTGATTTTTAGTGAAAGTTAAGATCACACAAAACATCTCTCTCAGGAGATGACCCTGTCCCCTGCTGTGGTCTGTACGTGGAGACCACACCTCATTCTTTGCAGTTTTGACTCTGGACACATCAGGCCCTCCTTGCCCATTCTCTTGCTGATGAACATCAGGTGGCCGCCAGTGTCCTCCTCCATGAAAGTGTCCGATAAATGCTGCTGTGTCCTTAGATACACGTCCACTGGATGAGCCCCAAGAACCGGAACTGCTCGGCCTCCCCGCAGCGAACGGTGTGCTTGACTCTGTCCACTCCCAGCGGCCCATCTGTCTGTGCTCATCTGAAATCCATGTCATGCTGCTCTCCTCTCCACCCCCAGCCACTGGCAGCTGAGGTCTTCTCCTGAGCACTTCTTGGCAGCACCTCCTGCACCATGCCTGCTCTGAGCCTCGCCCCTGAGTATTTTAAAACAGTGCTGGGTTTACTCCATAACTTTTGGGATGGTCAGAGAGGTGCCGAAGACGAGCCCAGTCTTCCGCTCGGGGCTCCAGGACACTAGCACACTTCTGGAAGGCCCAGCCCAGACGGTCCCAGGCCCCACCCCCCTCGCCTTCTGCCCTGACACCTGCCTCCTGGGAAACCCCTTCTTGGTTGGCCTGCTCCTTCCTTGGTGCGATTTGGGAAGAAACCGGGTATCAGAGGGCGCGGAAATGTGCACTGGAGCCTCACTCTGCCCTTGTCCACGCCATGAGGGTGGCAGACTCACTTTGAAAGCAGCTCCAGATGCTGGAGAACTTTCCTCACCAGGGCCCACAACCCTGCTCAAGCCAAAGGCCACTGGTGCGGTGAGGTAGGGCTGGAAAAAGCCCAGCACGTGCCCAGAAATCCACCCTGCACAGCTCTGCCACGCACAGTGGCACTCAGAGGGTCAGTCACTGTGTCCACAATGAAGCGTGGCCAAGCTTCCAGACAGAGAAGGACAGGGCCTCTCTACAACCTGAGGTTGACGAGCTCCGGGGCAGGCTGTTCTGTGACTGAAGCACTTTACACACAAAACAGGGAGCAGTCTGCCCTCTCTTATACAAGAAAGGGCAGAAAGGAGAGGAAGAGCATCTGCTTGTATTTGCACGAAAAACTGAAAAGGTACAATAAACACCAAGGCAGGTGGTTACCTAGGGGGTCGGAGGGAGGGGGCTTCTGACATTTACCTTCTCCTGCTGTTTCATTCTTGGCCATGTGACAGCGTGATTTTTTCAAAATATATTAATTCACCAACAAAAAGACAATTACAATGCATCCTCCCATTCAGAGAAGAGGCGCGCCTTCCACTTGAGCCCAGGTAGTGAGAAGGGAGGGCTGGGTGTGGCTCTCCCAGGCCCTGGGCTCCTCCCACATGGCAGGAGCAAAATAAAACTGGTCCCTGGCAGACTCAGCAGCACTTGCTCAGCCCCAACAGCTAATGGCCCATCTAGACTGTAATTAATGGCCTTGGGATCCAGCCCTGGAAGGGGACTCCCTACAGACGCCAGCCTCCCCATCTGCACAGAGGCTAAGCGCCCAGGGCAGCCAGTGCTGCCTGTTTCAGACACGGTGCACCAGGCACAGCAGCCCTGGGCGTGGGCCCTGGTCATAAGGTCTGCCCCTTTACCTTAGATTTGAGCAGCAAGTCCTCTTTGGTCACCTCCCCTATGGAGTCCAGGTGAGGGCAGAAGTCCCTGGGGTCCCCCATTCTCTCCTGGGCTCACCTGCAAGAAGACACAGGCAGTCCTGGGTCAATGGCAGCCTAGAGGTGAAGCACTCGACTTAGGCTTTGAGTCTGGCTCTGCCACACACCAGCTGGTGACCCAGGGAAGCACTCAGCCTGAGCCTTACTTCTTGTCTGAGAAGATGGAGCTGCCCCAGACGGCTGCCAGGAGGACTCAGGGAGACCACAGAGTCTAATGCAGGTCCCCCACAGAGCGCCTGCCCAGTGCCATGCGGGAGGCCCAGAATCCCTGGCAGGAGGCACAACCATCCTGCCTGTGCTCAGGAGCTACACATGGAAGACGGAAGCTGTGGCGGCTTTCCTCAGTAGGAAGCCAAACCCAAGTCCTGGAGGCCACTGCACCAAGAGGGCCGGCGGGGGAAAGGCTGCATCTCCAAAGAGCAAGGAGGAGACGCTGGCCTGGGCCTGGGTGGTCTCAAGAGCCCGTGGGAGGCCTAGGGCCTGCAGGCCACCTGCCTCACTTCCAGGGAGAAGCTCACCTACAGCTGCATTATTAGCAGGACACCGGGGAGACAGGTGACTGGCACCACCTCTGGAGAACGTCCAGAGAACAGGAGGACAATGTCCTGAGAACAGCAGGACAAGCAGAGCGCAGGGCAGCCACCACCTAGGAAACCAGGTAAAGAGTGCTTACAAACCGCTGGGGGTGGTGTCAGGGCAGGTTCGAGCAGTGGGGGACAGCTGTGCTGCTTTGTTTAAGTGAAAGTCTCAAGGACAAGGTGAAATCAGTCACTAAGGCAGAGGTCAGTACCTCCCAACACTCTTGTCATTTATGTGCTTATGAATTTATGGATCTATCTATTTACTTAGTGGTACTGGGGATCGACCCAGGGCCTCACAGACACCAGGAAGTGCTCTTCCACTGAGCTATACCCCAGTCCTTTTATTTTATTTTAAGACAGGGTTTTGCTAATTTGCCCAGGCTGGCCTTGAACTTGAGATCCTCATGCCTCAGCCTCCTGGGTTGCTGGGATTACAAGTGGGTGCCACAGCTCCCAGCCATCTGCTTTCCTTCTTAGATCAACTTCTTTTTTATCCCCCACCCCCCTTTTTTTTTTTTGTCGTCTGGGGATTGAACCCAGGGGTGCTCTACCACTGAGCTATACTCCTTTTTACTTTATTTTGTGACAAAGTCTCACTAAGTTTCTGAGGCTGGCCTTTAATTTGTGCTCCCCCTGCTTCAGCCTCCCAAGTAGCTGGGATTGCGAGTGTGTACCACTGTGCCTGGCCAATTCTTTTGCATACCATTTCTTTCTCTCTAAAATCAGAAAAAGAAAAAGATTTTGGTTTGGAAAATTAATGTTTCATACTACAGTGATGCGGTCACATCAATGTTTATAGCAACTCAATTCACAATAGCTAAATTGTGGAACCAACCAAGTGCCCTTCAACAGATGAATGGGTAAAGAAAATATAGTATATACATACAATGGAATATTACTCAGCCTTAAAGAAGAATGAAGTTATGGCATTTTCTGGTAAATTGAGGGAACTGGAGAATATCATGCTAAATAAAATAAGCCAATCTCAAAAAAACAAAGGAGAATGTTTTCTGATACGCAGATGCTAATTCATAATAAGGGGTGGGGAAGGGGTGTTTAAGGAAGAATAGAAGTACTTTGGATTGGACAAAGGGGAATGAAGGGAAGGGAGAGGGGGTGGGAATAGGAGAGACAGTAGAGTGACTCGGACATTACTAACCTAGAGCATGAATGACTACATGACCAATGTGACTCTACACCAAGTACCACCAGAGAGTGAGAAGTTACATTGTTACACTCCGTATATGTACAATATGTTAAAATACATTCTACTGTCAGGTATAACTAATTAGAACAAATTTTAAAAAGAAAAAAAAAAAAACAATGCTTTGCTTGAGGAGCACCTGGCAGTGAAGAAGCAGCTGTGTGCGGAGAGGGCTGTGGTGGACAGGCAGACCTGCAGCGTCTTAAAACCACACCACGGGGGGACTGGGGTTGTGGCTCAGTGGCAGAGTGCTCACCTACCATACACGAGGCACTGGGTTCGATCCTCAGCACCACATAAATGTAAAATAAAGATGTTGTGTCCATCTAAAAAAACCTTAAGAATAAATACCAAAAAGAAAAAAAAAAAAACACACCACGCAGAACACACACCTCACACACACACTCACACACCACGGGGCTGCAGAGCTGGAGAAACCTGGGTGAGCTCGGGACTGCGTGGGCGTCACCTAGAGTCATCCTGCAGCCATGACAAAGGCAGGGTGCCACGGGGGACCTCTAGGTGCATTTCCACAACTGATAGGAACCTATGTCTATTTCAAAAGAAAACATTTCAAAATAAGTAAGTGATCCAGCCACCCAGGGGGTCCACAGTCATCAGCAAGCTACGGCTGACCCCAGCTCTGCGTGGCTGCTGACAGGGGCCCAAGTAACCCAACACGTGGGTGGAGACGAGAGGGTGGACACTAGGTCCCTCCCGGGGCTGCTGCCCACTCCCAGTGGCCAGCCAGGGCCACTGGCCCAGACTCCCAGCTAGATGGTGGGAGCCAGCCCTAGGCCGAGTGCCACGGGTACCTACAGGCCACCAGCCCCTGCAGCCCCGGGCCCTGCGGTGGCCCCCGATGCTCCTCCTGAGGAAACGCACAGACAGGCGCCCGGGAGGCATCGCCACTCTCCACTTCCCCTTCACTCCCAAGAAGTCAGACCACAGAGACAGGGGGCTACACACCACTCCCAGGTGCCTGGGTTGGGGGCAACAGCTCACCGACCCCCCTGCACCCCCCCAGGCACACACAGTCACATTTTATCAGCACCTTTTCTAAGAGATGAGGACTTGGAAAAAACGACCCATAAACGCAGTTCCGTTCCTTCACCAAAACAGAGACCCAGCGCCCGCTAGGTGCCTGTCTGAGGGGTGTGCTGGGGAGGCCATGGGTATCCACCTTCTCTGCCCACAGCTCACAGCCAGTAAGGGGGACCTCCTGCAGGGAGCCTGGGGGGTCAACCAGGCATTTCACACTTCTCTTATTTTAAAATCACTCTTAGCACAAACCAGAGAATAATGATTGTGTGGACTCCATCCTAGGAAGGGGCAAGTGCACCCTGGCATGCCTGGGACATCCACAGGCTAGAACACCCCCAGCCCACCCATGGGATAGCTACTAAGCTGGGCAGTGCCGGAGTGGGTGCCGGCCCGTCACTAGTCACCGCATTACCTCTGTGATCCCCCAGAGAGGAGACCCTCGCAGGGCTGATCCTTCACTGCCCACTAGGCTGCCACAGCCTGTCCGCCCTCTGGACGGGAAGGCCTGGCGACTTCCACACGGGCCACTGGGTCCCTCAGGTCATCCTTTGAGCCTTTGGGGGATCTTGTGCTGCTCTAAACCAATCCCCAACCTTTCAGCAAGCCAGGCTATGGCACAGCAGGGTTCACCCGCATGTCACCACGGCCCTCTTCTCTGTGATCACAGTTTTCTGGGTGTGGGCAGTTCAAAGAGGGAGAGGCAGTTAGAAGGTAACATTTCAAACAGTCACATGACAATACAGGGTTCAAGGTTCTAAATTCCAAACCTCACTGGAAGCCAAGTTTTTTATTTTGTTTTGTTTTTAATTGTCTCTATTGAGGCCTGGAGTCCTGGGTTGTCACTGGTCCTCAGCTATTTCAAGCGGGGTGTGATTTTTTTTTTTAAGCGTCTTTGGTACATGCCCCATCTCTTCAGCTGGATGGCCAGGGAGGGCAGGAGCCAGGTGACTACCCTGATGCCCGAACCAGGAAGAGGGGGATAGGACCTACAGGAGCAATCAGATTTAGGTTCCTGCAAGTTCAGAGGGGAAAAAAAAAAAAGCCCTCTAACAACCCCCAGTTTACTTTCACAGATGAGAAAACAGAGCTGGAGCTTAATTAAGTACTAACCAGCTCATCCCAAGTCAATTGCCCAGGTAATAAGCACTTGGTGATCAGATCTGTCCAGCCAGAGCGTGCTCTAAAGCAGGGCTCAGCAAACTTTCAAAGGACCAGACAGTGAATAGCTGAGGTTTGACAGGCCACATCAACTTCTCTCACATTAATCTCCTTTTTTTTTTTTTCCTAATCCTTTTGAAAAAATTCTCTGTTTAAAACCCTACAGCACAAGCCTGGCCCACTGCTACTGTCTGCGACACCAGTCCCAGGATCCATGCTGCTGGGCCTCCTGAGAACAAGCAGGAAGCACAGGCCCTCCACATCCAACTGCACCCAACTCAACAGTTAAACAAGGCAAACAGCAAAGACGACAAGAAGGTAACTTAGCTCCAGGGTTATTCTAAGGTAAAACTCAGGTGCACAGGAAGACAACACCCACGCTCTGTGGCACTGCTAATGATTGACAGGGCAACAGATGTGACCTACATGAGCAGCAAGAGGCAGCTGAGTATGCACAACACAACGACACGCTGCTGTGCTACACAGCCCTTACAGACACGTGGTATCGAATCCTCCAAACCAAGAAATCAGATCTGAATAAACGGAGAGATACCACGTTCATGGACTAGCAGGCTCAATACTGTTAAGATGGACGTGGAAACAAGAGTCCTAGAACAGCCAAAACAATTCTGCAAAAGAACAAAGTTGGGGACTCACACTGCCTGACAAGACTGTGTATCAGGACCATATGGCACTGGCTCAAACACAGACATGAGTGCTATGAGCAGAGCAGAGTCTAGAACCATGCCTGGCTATCAACCCCCCAAAAGATCCAGTAACTCCACCACAGGGTATATAGCCAAAGAAATCAGCATGTCAAAGAGACACCTGCACCCGTGTCTACTGCAGCGCTGTTCACAGTAGCGAAGACACGGACCGGCCTGGGTGCCCACTGCACATGAACGGATAAAGAAAGTGTGCACTACACACACTGGAGTAACTCAGCCACAAGAAAGAAAATGAGATCCTGTCATTTATGGTGATGCGGATGGAAGCAGAAGACAGTTATGTTAAGTGAAATGAGTCAGCATAAAAACACAAGCGCTGGGGCTGAGGACGTGGCATGCGCAGGCCCTGGGTCCCACCCCTGCCCCCACACAAACCAAAACCAAACAACAACAATAAAACCAATATAAGCACTAAGTGTCCTCACTTACATGTGGAGGCTATAAAAGTAGAAAGTGGAACAGGGTTACCAGAGGCTGGGAAGGATGGGCTGGAGGCAGGAGGGTGGCAAGGTGCGAGGTGCAGGTGGACAGGAGGAATCGTTTCTGCTCTCCTACAGTACGCTACCTGACACTGGCCACCAGAGAGGATTCCAAAGGTTCATAACCCAAAGAAATGAGAAAGTTCTGAGATAATGGACATGCCAGTGACTCTGATCTGATTACCACACACTCTATGCATGTGTTAAAATATCACACTGTACTCCACAGATGTGTACAGTTGTGCATCAAGAAAAATACGTACATATATGAAACAGCCCAATTTTCCTTTTTTTTGGTACCAGGGATTGAACCCAGGGGCGCTTAACCTCCAAGCCATATCCCCAGTTTATATTTTATTTAGAGACAGGGTCTCACTGAGTTCCTTAGGGCCTCCCTAACTTGCTGAGGCTGGCTTTGAACTTTTGATCCTCCTGCCTCAGCCTCCTGAGCCGCTGGGATTACTAGTGTGTGCCACCACACCCAGCTAAACAGCCCAATTTTAAAATGGGAAAATGATTAACAGTTCTTGGTTAAGAATGGCCAGTAAGCCAGGTGCAACAGGGCATGCCTGTCATCCCAGCTACTTGGGAGGCTGAGGCAGGAAGATCCCTTGAGTCCAGGAGTTTGAGGTCAGCCTAGGCCATGAGCAAGACCCTGTTTAAAAAAGATTTAAAAAAAAAAAAAAAAAAAAAAAAGCCCAGTTTCAGAGAAATTCAAGTTAAAACCAGAGGATAACACCTCATCCCCTAGAAGATATGAAACTAAGAATTCTGAAACACGATATCCAGTGTTGCTAAAGATGGGATGGAAGTCACATATATTCTGATGGAAAAGTAAAATGGTACAAAGAGCTTTGGAAAGGTTTGGCAGTTTCCTACAAAGTCAAGCACACACCTTTCATGACCTTGCAATCCCACTCTTAGGAGAAATGAAACACTCATCTCCGAGAAGGCCTGTACGGGTTCCTGCCAGCTCCTCACACAGGGCTGAAGGAAACCAGGATGTGCCCCCCAGCATGTGCCTCCCTGCTCTCCCCACTTGCCTAAAACCAGGACATAAGTTTGGAAAGCAGTCCCCTCCCACGTGGCCCAGGAAGGACAGAAGCTAACCACTGGGCACAGCTCTTCAGACCAACAAGCAACAGGGGGAGTCTGCAAACCAACCTCAGGCCTGAGTCCCTTCCATGCCGGTCCCGGCCCAGGTCCCCACCTCTGAAAGCACAGGGCTGCTGTCCTTTCTCCTGTCACTTCTCTCAAAGTGAATGTTCCTTGTTGAGGCTGTTACATAAGCCGAGTTCAGCCCCTGCTCTGAGTGGCCTTTCACAGGGCTTTTCTCCAACATGATGTGCGCTGCCCGTGTTAATAAATGAGCTTGCTTTTCTCTTGACAATCTTTCGTTACCTGTTTATTATGAATTCGGGAGTGTTGAGAAAAAAATTATAAATCCTGCCAGGTGTGATAGTGCACACCTGTAATCCCACATCTCGGGAGGCTGAGGCAGGAGGATTGCAAGTTCCAGGCCCACCTGGGCAGCTTAACTTAGCAAGATCCTGTGTAAGAATAAAATAAGGACGGGGGTGTAGCTCAGTGGTGGAGCACCCTGGGTTCAATTTCCAGGACGGCAAAGAAAACGAAAAAAGGAACTTATATTTCCTCCCTGACAAGTGTTTGCCAAGCCAGCCAGGATTTCCGGCACAACCCACTTGTTCTGGAGCCTGTGGATAGGACCCTGGGAACTGGCAGAAGCTGGCAGGAAAAGGCGAGAATTCCTCATGAGTCGCTCTCCTGTGTCTCTACCTAGTGCCTGAGAGAGAGAAACAGGAAGAGTTTTTTCCCCCTCATTCCTTCCTTTCCAAACTCAGATTGGCAGGAGAAAGCATCTGTAAATATTCATTCTCAGAATTCCCGACTTGTACAGGCACGGCCAGGCACCTGTTGGTTACCGATATTGAGCCTCCAAGAGATGGTCTTGTTCTCCTTTGTCTTTAGTGACATGGGTCATAAAGAGGAGGACTAGAACACAGTGCAGACACTACGGGCCTGTCCCCTCGTGCTGGCCTCGCAGCCTGGTCCGTTGATGGTTCTCTGGCATCTGGATAGACAAACTCAGCTGTGGGTCCCCAAGTAAAAAGCTGAATAAAATTTTCTTTTAGTTTTATGTCCGGAAAGTTGGGCTTTGTGATCAGAAAGCACCGACTCTGAGGCAAAGGTCACAAACTGCAGAGTCAAAATAAATGTTCTGAAGCACTGGAGATGGACCATCAAGCTTCCCTCCAGAGAGACCTCATAAGTGTGCCTGCCAGCTGTGCATGAGGGCTCAACATGGAAAGTCCCCCCACCCAAATAAAAAGTTTAAAGCTTACTAACATTTCAAAAAATTAATGGTTAAAAATTTATGTGAATGGGCTGGGGCTGTAGCTCAGTAGTTGAGCACTTGCCTTGCATGCATGAGGCACTGGGTTTGATCCTCGGCACCACGTAAGGGAATGGATGAATAAAATAAAGATGTGTTCATCCACAACTAAAAAAATATTATGTGAAGAGAAAAGTCTACTAAACTTTGAGTGCTTAATGTCCCACGGGTGGGTCTGAAACCCCAGTAGCACATGTCTGCAGGGGCTATGGTCTCAGTCTCTGAAGGTTACCATTTGCTCTGCCTTAGTACCCAGCCAACACTGACCAAGCACTTCCTCAGGGCCAGTGAGCAAACAGGCCAGACACAGGCCCTGCTCTCAAGGGACACAGACCCCTGGATTCCACCCTAGGCTGCCAACAGGCACACACTAGGCAGCCACCTTCTACTGACCCCCTGCCACCATCAGCTGCTTCACACAGTATCCTAGGCATGATCACAGGTGTTCCAGAAGGCGATGACACAGAGAGTGAGCCCTGATCCACCACCCCACAGTCACTTGCAAGTTTATGACTTTAGAGAAATCACTCAGTCCTCAGTTTCTTCATCCATAAAATGGGGACAATGACAGCAACTAGATCGCTGAGAAGATGAAGTACGCTAATGCACAGGAAGCATTTAGCATAATGACTTCTGACCACACAGACTCTCAGAGTGGCTCAGATTTCCTATTGATCGGCATGGCAGGAATGCTCAGAAGATGTTTACCATTATAGATTGTGTTGCTGGTTGTGTGAGATCAGGACTCTGAGACTGCAGGAATGGAATCATGGGCCCTCTCCAGCAGACTTCACTCAGGGCTCCGCAAGCCAACCAGCCCAGCAAAGAAAACTTGCATGTTGATCAAGTTGGATATGAGCAGTGGCTGACAATGTGGTAGCTCTGATTCTTGGAGCTACTTTTTAAGATCCAAGCTCACCTCCTGATGTTTGTGTTATGGGCCAAGCTATTCGGGCAATGACCAAACAGACTCCACTTTACCCTGACTCTCCATGTTGAGTAAGAAATGCTTCTCCCATGGGAAAGCCCTGCCTCTGGACCCACCAACAGCTGCCTGCCTTAGTATATCTTGGGCAACACAAAATGGCAATTCTCATACGCTGTACTTGTACAATGTACCCTGAATGCACAGAATGTCAGAGAATGTTTGTTTAGATGTTAGTAACCACTCTTTAAATTGTACTCAACTAGGGTCGTTTTGACCCACTTCCCCTCTGCTGAGGATTTTACATCTCGTGATTTTAGATCTCCCGGTTTTTGTTGGTGGTTTTGGATCCTAGCAACATCCACTTATGGTGAATGTACTGACATATTTTACTTGTGCTTTTGAACTACACAAGGTGTGCTCTAACCCTGGAGGGGGTCCAGGAGTGCAGACCTGCAGTCTGCCCTGGGCCACCATCTCCTGCTTCAAGATCCACTCTGTGATCTATTGCAATCTCACCACAACACTTTGACATCAAAGAAAAAGCCAGGAAAGGTGACCCCAGGGACTGGAATCAACCTTTGGACAGCTTTCTTGCCCTGAGGGACCATCACCTCCATCCCTACATTATGGGTTAGATGTGAGTGTTCCCCCACCCCAAGCTCATGTGAAACAATGCAGGAATTTTCAGAGGTGAAGTGCTTAGATTATGAGATGTGACCTGATCAGTGGATTAATCCTCGGCTCTGGATCAACTGAGCAGTAACCATAGGCAGTAGAGTCGCTGGAGGAAGCAGGTCACTGGGGCACACTGCCTTTGGGGTGCATATTTTGTCCTTGGTGAACAGAGCTCTCTTTCTGCTTCCTGTCATGTCCTAAGCTGCTTTCCTTTGCCAGAACTTTCCACATGATGCTCAGCCTTATCTTGGGCCCACAGCTATGGAGTCAGCTGACCATAGATGGAATCTCTGAAACCAGGAGCCCCAAATAAACTTCTCTTCTTCTAATTGCTCTTGTCAGTTTTTTGGTCACAGCAAAACAAAACTGACAAAAATACCCCAACTCCTCTGTGCACCCTGCGCCTGGATAGTTCACGTTCTCCTCAAAGGCTGAGAAACAGTTCCAGACAGAAGACACTACAGAGACAGGACAAACTGGACCTGGGTCAAGGGGTAAATGCCGTTAAGAACTGCGTGGGTTAGAGGTAATTGGTCATAACTCTCCTCACTCATGGGTTAGAGGTAATTGGTCATAACTCTCCTCACTTTGTGTCTGTGTACACGACAGGATAGCTCCACATCATACACGACCACGGGAGTGGGACCCACTAGAATAAGTTTTACCTTATGTATGTATATTCTGCCAAAATAAGTTCTACTGTCACGTATAACTGGAAAAAAACCCAAAACAACAGAACAGTATTGGGACAATTGGAAAATGTGAATATGGACTACATATTAGATGACAGCATTTATTACAGACTGAAAGGTACCCCCCCCAATCCAAACTCATATGCTGAAGTTCTAACCATCAGTACCCCAGAATGCAATAGCATTTGGAGATCAGGTCTTTAAAGAGGTCATTAAGTTAAAATAAGATCTTTATGTGCACATGGTGGCACTTGCTTCTAATCCCAGTGATTTGGGAGGCTGAGGCAGGAGGATCACAAGTTTGAGGCCACTCTCAGCAACTTAATAAGACCCTGTCCAAAATAAAAATAAAAATAACTGAGGATGGAGCTCAGTGATAAAGTACCTCTGGGTTCAATTCCTAGGGCCTAAAATTAAAAAAGGATTGGGTAGAGAGAAGTGATGGGAGGGGAGAGGAGAGGAGGGGAAGTGGGGAAAGGAAAGACAGCAGAATAAAACAGACTTTATTATTGCTGAATGTATATACATGACTGCATGACCAATGTGATTCTGCAACCTGTACATTCAGAAAAATGAGAAATTATATCCCATCTGATTCAAATGTATGATATGTCAAGATCATTGTACTATCATGTGTAACTAATTAAAACAAAAAATATAAATAAATAAATAAATAAATAAGGGCTGGGGGTACAGCTCATGAGATCTTTACTGTAGGCCCTAATCTGGAGGAAGGATAAACTTCTACAAAGAGGCACCGGGGTGCATGCACACAGAGGAAGACCAGGTGAGCACAGTGTGATGGTGGCCATCTTCAGGCCACAGAGAGAGGCCTTAGAGGAAACCAAACCCATCAACACTTTAATCTTGGGCTTCCAGCCTCCAGAACTGTGAGAAAATAAACCTCTATTTAGGCCACCCAGGCTCTGGTACTTGGTCATGGCAGCTCTGGGAAGTGCTTACAATCCTGATCAACATTAAGTTTCTGAGGATGGGGCTGAGAGTGCTTGCCTCGCATACACAAGGCCCTGGGTTCCATCCCCAGCACCGTGCATAAGTAAACCAAAGGTCTCTGATTAAAAAAAAAAAAAAAAAAGGCCAGGAGTGGTGTCACACACCTGAAATCCCAGCAGCTCAGGAGACTGAGGCAGGAGGATCCTGAGGTCAAAGCCAGCCTCAGCAACAGCAAGGTGCTAGGCAACACAGTGAGACCCTGTTGCTAAATAAAATAGGGCTGGGAATGTGTCTCAGTGGTCAAATGCCCCTGAGTTCAAGCCCCAATACTCGGCCCCCTCAAAAAATAAGGGCTAAGGGATGTGGCTCAGTGGTTAAGTGACTCTGGGTTCAATCCCTGGTACCAAAATTAAAATAATAAAAGTGGCTGAGGATGAAAATCATTCTCTGGTTATAGAGAATACTTTATGCTCAGATGATTCCCTGAAGAATTGAAGGGTGAAGCATCCTGATGTCTGCAGCTTATTCTTATGTGAATCAGCAATAATAATTATGACAATAAGTCTGTAAATACATGGTTATACTAAATAAGGCTAAAACATTTAATAGTCGGTGAATCTAGGTAAAGGGAAGATGGGGGTTCAACATATTATTTCTGCAACCTTTCTGTAAGCTTGCTGTTTTTTCAAAATGTAAAGATTTGTAAAAGCCCAGCATGCCAGCACTGCCCTGTAATCGCAGGAATTCAGGAGGCTGAGGCAGGAGGATCGGAAGTTTCAGGCCAGACTCAGCAACCTAGTGAGGCCCTGCCTCAGAATAAAAAATGGAAAGGGCTGGGGATGTGGCAGAGCTTTCTGGGTTCAATTCCCAGTACTGTAATGAGAGGAAGAAAGAAAGTCTAAAAGATTCCCTTCCTCTCACTGAGGTGGGAGCAGGGCCGAGTCTCATGGGAGGGGGGCAGCAACTCACTGATGATCATGCCTCCCCCAACACCGCCCTCTCAGGCGGGGCTGAGGCACAGCTCAGAGAAGAAGAACAATTCACTTGCCCAGATCACAAATCAAGGAAGTGATGGCTGGGAGCCAGCAGCTGCCGCCTTCACTGCCCTCCCTCCTGTGCCTCAGTGCCAATAAATGGGTGCACATAGCAGGCACTTAAGAAAGGCTAAAGGGGAGGCCAGCCATGCTGCTGAAAGAACCGGGTTTGTGTACAGGCCCCCTTCAGAGCCGCTGGGCCCATGGGCAGCTGGTAGGGCTGCACCTTGCCCTGGTACCCACTAGTCCCCGTCTCTTGGGGCAGGAGAGTGAGGGGGACGAGCAGGGCTGGTTCCTCTGGCAAAGAGCCCACCACTCTGGGCTCTGGCTGAGACTATCAAGATGAAAGGGAGGCGCTTCCTCTCCCACCAGGGCAGGGCTGGGCGGGGCCTCAGCGGCCACCTAGGGAGGGCCCATCATTTTCCCTGAGGTTCTGGCTACACCTGCGCCTACCAGAGAGGAGCTAGTCCCTCAGAGCGGGGAAGATGGCCCTGTGGAGATGCCCCTGCAGTCCTCCTAGGCTGATCCCCACACTGGCCAGTCACAGCCCTGTCCCAGCACCTGCACCCTCCACGCAGCTCTCCATGACAGCCTTGGCCCCTCAGGACCTGCGCCCTTTCCCCCCCTCCTGCCCGCCTCTCCTTCCTAGCCCCAAACACTGTCTTTCCTTCTGAAGGGTCCACCACCCTGACTCTGAGGCAGAACCCCCGGCTCCTCCTGCACCGACCAACCCCACTCCCCACATCTTCAGGCCTCCTGCTCTGCCCAGCCTGACCCTCCTTGCCCCTGCCCTGAGGGCCCCAGTACCAGCTCTGACTCCAACAGCTCCAGGTCCAGAGTTCTCCCACAGTGACCTCAGCGGACCCTCACCACCGTGCTGGGGGCAGCAGCGAGACAAGCTGAATCCATCTCCATCACTCAAGGTGAGGCACCAGGCTGAGAGAGGCCGAGGAAACCCGCTGAGGTCACTCAGCCACTGAGCCGCAGAGCCAGGGTCCAAACTCAGGGCAAAATGACCTGAAGCCCATGCTCTGAACCACCACTCCACCGTGTCCTGAAGGCCTGGCCACCCTGGCAAGGGGGTCTCCACCTCCCAGGTCCAAACACTTACGCTCCAAGCACAGTCTCCCAGGACCTCTCCAGAGTCATGGTCACAAAGTGCGTCTTCGCTCAGCTCATTGTCCACAAGTCTAGGACTGTATCTTTGCACAGCTCAAAGCCCGACATTGCCCCCTGCTCTGGGTTCCAGGAGAGTCACTAATTGACCCAGGTTTGGGGCTATCCCAGGCTGGTAGTCCCTGGGGGTTGTCTGGCTAGGGAAAACTACGGGCCCAGCTCACAGGAAGCCTCCAGCACTGGGGTAGGGGCACTAGTGTAAGCAGAAACTCAGAAATTCAGACCTACAAACCCTAGAGGTCACTAAGCTACACTCCCAATTATGGGCAATGGAAACGAAGAGCCAGGAAGATCTTGACTTCTAGGATTTGAAATGAGATCCTCTTTATTCAGGTGGTGAGATCTGCACCCTGCTTCTGCCAAGCCATCTCGAGATTTAAAGGGACTGAGGAAGCATTCATCATCCTTTGGGCCTAACATAGGCAAGGCAGGCGTTCTACCGCCGGGTGTGCTGCCCCGCTACATCTCTCCCGCCCCCACCCCCCACTGGAGATTGGCCAAGGGGCACTCCACCTCTAAGCTACAAACTCAACTCTTTTTTTATTTTATTTATATTTTTTAAAAAAATTGAGACAGGGTCTCACTAAATTGCCCAGATTGACCTTGAATTTGTGATCCTCCTGTCTCAGCCTCCAGAGTAGCTTGAATGACAGGCATGGACCACCAAGCCTGGCCTGCATCCTCCTCTTAGGATGGGACTGTACTCCATAAAAATCCCTGTTGGCTGGCTGTCCAAACTCGTTTGGAGCCCAGTCATTGACAATAAAATCACCCTCTTCCCAGAAGATGACTCTGGCTGTTTCAGTCCTAACAATAAATGAAAATTGGCTTCCCTGAAATTTCTACATACAAATTAATTTCTGTTCACAGCAAAGAGAACTGTCACATTTCTGTCTTTAAGCATCTGTTGTCAACTTTCATATTTTCTCCAAGTGCCCTCTTTTCATGCTAATGTGAACCAGCTGTGTTTGGTTTAGTGTATTATCCTGCCAACTTGAAAAACTAAGAAAGGCTTGATTCTTCCACCGCCCATTATACAACCTGAGCTTAGAATGTAAGCCTTAAGCCGGTGCTGGGGATGTGGCTCAGTGGTAGAGAGCTTGCCTAGCATGTGTGAGGCACTGGGTTCAATTCTCAGCACCACATAAAAATAAAGAAATAAAAAACAAAGGTATTGTGTCCATCTACAACTAAAAAATAAAATAAAAAAAAAAAACCCTAAAGCCACAAAACAGCTGAAGGTCAGAGGCTCATGCCAGAGGTCACAGAGCTAGTATATGGCAAAGCAGCTTCTCCAAGGAGGAAGCAGACTCCCAGCAGGGAAGGCTCCTCCAGACTCACAAGCCGGCTGAAGTGGGACTTGAACCTGGGGCCTGTAGCTCAGTTCACTGCATCCTGGCACATTGCCAACGAGAGCATGAACCAGATTACAATAATTTAAATCTGCCACTTGGTCCACTCCATGGCTCATTTCTTTGCAGTATTCCATTTTTTTCTCTTTTCCAAAGTATTTATTACCTAACACACTTACATACTTCATTTACTAAGTTATCAGAATAAAAAATTCCACTACAATTGGGATCTATGTCTCTTTTGCTCACTGATGTATTTTAAGCAATGTCTGCTCACATAGTAAATGCTCAGTAAATATCCCTTTTTCTTTACTTTTTTTTCCTTCAAACTGGAAATTAAACCCATGGGTGCTCTACCACTGAGCTATGGCCCTGTCCTTTTTAATTTTTTTTTTTTTTAAAGACAGGAGCTAAGTTGCTGAACTGGCCTTGAATTTGAAATTCTTTTGCCTCAGCCTCCCAAGTAGCTGGAGTTCACAGGCATGCTCCACAGTAAATATCTCCTGAATAAATAAATTGGTCCAACAAGCATTTGTTAAATACCTACTATGGCTGAGCTGTGAACTGTATCACTCTACTGGATCCCAATCCATCCAGACATCATGTTCCCTGAACCATGTCACGATTTCATCTATTGCTACAAAAAGCTAGTGAACCAATCAAAACCCAGGCTTTTTGAACAACCAAACTCCCAAATAAAATTAAAACATAAGAGAACCTAAATTTCCTGGAGGCCCCTTCTGAGAAGCAGTCTCATTCCTCAAACTGCCTGACAAGACAGAGGGACTGCAGTCCCTCAGTCCTGCCACCCACTGTCAGATGGACAACTGCCACTTTTGGGCATTACTCTTTTGTGGTGCTGGGGTTGGAACCCAGGGCCTCATGCATACTAGGCAAGTGCTCTTCTACTGAGCCACACCCCAGCTTCTAAATGGTATCCAGTACCCCCAGATGGGAGGGGGGCTAAGCAGGCAAACAGAGCCACCTCTGAAAGTGTGAGAGCTGAAGACCCTGAGTTCCTGGCTTCCTGCAGCAATTCCCAAGGAGCCTCTCCTTCTGTTGACAAGGACACGGTGTCCAGTGAGTGCCATGTACATCTGGGTTTGGCTGAACCAGAATGCAGAGGGCAAGACTTAAGAGTTTTGATGTATGGCTTTCGACTGAAGCCAAAAGGCTGTTTCAAGAAGCCCTGAATCTTATTTGTCCCAGTCCAAGAAAGAGAACAACAATCTCAGAGAAGACTGATCCAGAGAAAAGTAAGGAATTCCAGAAATGTTGCCCTGCTTTAGAATGATCTTCCAGAAAAAAAGAGGCTCCATCAGCCCCTCCCACAGCCAATGGGAGCCGCAGCAGCTGCAGCCGCAGACACCCACAGAAGCCAACTGTGCCAGGTACTGCACAACCCCTGGAGCAGACCGACACCTGCACTGACCCCTGCTCCACCTTCAGGCTGTGCACCCTCGTTCATGAAGTGGAAAACAACTGAACCTGCTTCCCAGGACTGCTGGGAGAAATCAAGGAGGTAAGGCTTCGCCAGTGCCTGCCCCAGGGGTAAGCACTAACAATCGGGTCTTCTTTCAAAGGAGAATAGAGAGGAGAGGAGAAAAACTATTACTAAGAGGTTCCTAAAGTCCCATGAGCATTTTTTTTTTTTTTTTTGCATTTTGTGCATTTTTCTATTTCCTAAGCATTTGCTGACACCCGTTTTCATATAAACTTTATCCTCACAGCATCTGCGGGTGGAAGGTGTGGAGGGCAGAGCTACTGTCCTCCTGGTAGGAGAAAGACAAGGCCTGTGTCAGGTAGGAAGGAGGCCAGCAAGCGCCCGAGGAGGAGCGCCCTGGTCTCCAACCCTCCAAGTGGCTGTCAGCGGAGGCGAGGCGTCTCTCGGGGAGAGGCGGCCTCAGGCCATTGCTACCCAGGCAGTTGGCGCTGCGACTGAAATTCACCACCGTGGGAGAGTGGTCATCTTTTGTCCCTAAAGGGGAAAAAATGCACGTCAGGGCCCAAAGCGGAGAAAATAAAAGTCAGCGCCTCAGGACGCCACGCGCACGCTTTCAGCGCTGGGTCAGGCCTCGGCAGAAAAAACAGACAAGGGCGGGCCCCGTCCGGACGAAGCCACGGGCCCTCAGGGGCTCGATGCGGGGCGCCCGGGAGGCCCCCCAGGCGCCGGCCGGAGGCGGGGAGAGGGGCGGCGGCGAGCAGGGCATCCCGGGCTCCGCTCACCTGGCTGGGCGTTCCGCGCATCTAGCAGCGCCAGGCCCCACGGCCCAGAGAGGGACTGGGGGTCTTCCCTGCTGGGAGAGGCCCAGCCTCCGAAGCAGCCGGCGGCGGCCCGGAACTCACCTGCCGTCGCCACCGCGCCGCCGCCTGTCAGTCAAGCACGCCCTCAGCAGCGCCGCTCCGGGCAGTGGGGCCAGGCAGAACTCGCCCCGCCTCCCCCACCTCGGCCGCCCAATCGGAAGAGGACGACGCCACGTTGGGGGCGGGGCCCGGGGCGGGGCGTCCAGGGGGCGTGATCGGCGCTCTGACAGCAACGCCGCGCGCCGGAAGTGGCCCGGAACTTGGCGCGGCGGCGCGGCGGCGCGGCTGCCGGACCCGGGGCCGGTTCCACCATGCCGGTCACCGGGAAGATGTTTCGCCGGCGCCGGGCCGACTCTGAGTCGGAGGAAGATGAGCAGGATTCGGAGGAGGTTCGGTGCGTTTGGGGCGGGGCTTCCACCGACCTAGAAAAGAGAAACTGGCGCGGGAGACTGACCACTGACCGGGCGCTTCCTAGACTGAGTTAACTGTGAGCTGGGGCTGTTAATCCTTCTGGACAAAGAAATTGAGGCTCCTGGGTATGAGGCCGTTGCCCCAGGCCGCACAGATGGGGGTGTTGCCCCGGGATATGCCTGGATCTGACTCCCAGGGGTCCAAGGCGCAGGGTCCGCCTCTTGACCACTGTGCCGGCGGCTCTGCTTGGGGTCAGGGTGCCCTCCAAGCAGCCTGTTGGCTCTGGGTTATACGGAGGATCTCTCAGCTTGGGCATTGCTTTTTTTTTTTTCCAGGCTAAAACTGGAAGAGACCCGAGAGGTGCAGAACTTGAGAAAGAGGCCTAATGGGGTGAGGTGGGTACCACGGGGACAGCCGGGTGCTTGGCCGGTGGTAAAGACAGACACGCCCCTGCCTGGGTTGTCATACAGACATTTCAGAAATGGCTCTTATTAACACATCGTACACCTTCTGCTGCTTGGAGAGGGGACCAGTGTTGCTTGTAGACGTTTAACCACATGTCCAGAGAACAGTGGTCTCTGGGAACGCTCCAGAGGTACAGAAACAGGTCATGAACTTGCACTTTAATTCACCCGATTAATTTTGTGAAATACACATTGATTATTAAGAGGTTAGGAAATTTGGAAAAAATATAGTCCAAATAAAGAGTACCTTCCAGTGACTGGGGAGGTTGAGGCAGGAGGATCACAAGTTCAAAGTCAGTCTCAGCAACTTGGTTAAACCTTCAGCAGCTTAGGGAGGCTCTATCTCAAAAAATATAAAGAATTGGGGATGTTGCTTATAGATTAAAAACCCTTGGCTTCAATCCCCAGCACCAAAAGATAGATAAATAATGTTTATGCTTGCTCTCTGCACTCATAAGTTGCTGATCCAGAAGTAACTAAGGTTAACATTTAAGGTTCTTTCCAGTCTGTTTCCTCTTTCTCTTTTGTGAAGATTTTCAGCAATGTGATATACATACTTTTTCTCTTGCTTTTTTCAACTCATTACAACATTGTGGGCATTCACTCATATTGTGGAATACTTTTCAGAAAATGGCTGTATAATATTCCAACAGAACTATGCGCTGCAATTTATTAACAAATCTATGTAGGTCATTTATAAATTTTCACCATTGAAGATGGCTGAAGCAGATATTCTCTTGCATTTGTCTTTTTTTACTGCACTTTCCTTGATGACAAAATCTTAGAAATGAGATTTTCAGGCCAAGACATGATGAATGGTTTTATAGGAAAGTGTACTACTTCCCCCTCGCCCTCAGCATCCACAGTAAGCCATTTCATTTTAATTTAATTGTGGGACTTTGCACCTGGCTTTCTTGTCTATCCCTCAGATCTTGCCCTTTATACTTATGTTGCATCCTACAAACTTCTGACTGTTCCTCCTTATTGCTGAATTGTGATTTCTTCTTTTGTTTTGCACAGTGCTGCTGCCCTGCTGGTGGGAGAGAAGGTACAAGAAGAGACCACACTAGTGGTAAGTTATGGGGTCCTCTCAGTGGCTTCTCTTTTGTAGGGGACTGTTCTTAAAATCAGTGATGACTGCTGGACATGGTGATGCATGCCTGTAATCCCAGCCACTTGGAGGATGAGGCAGGAGGATCACAAGTTTGGGGTCAGCCTCAGCAACTTAGTGAGGCTCTAAGCAACTTAGCAAGACCTTTATTCAAAAAATAAAAAGGCTTGGGGATGTAGCTCTGTGATTAAGCACCCCTGGGTTCAATCCCTGGTGTTTTAGAAAAAATAATAATAATGATGGTGGTGATCGCCATGCTGGTGTTGTGGTGCTCCCTCTAACTGTGCTTGCTCTCTGCAGGATGATCCCTTTCAGATGAAGACAGGTGGTATGGTGGACATGAAGAAACTGAAGGAAAGGGGGAAAGATAAGTAAGTGGAGGGTAGACAGATGCAGATTCATGCCAGCCTCTGCCTCAGGCCAAGCACCTTCAGAGACGGGTTGGAGGGTGGCCTGCAGTGGTACTTTTCATGAAACATCTAGAAGTATCCTTTGTGCTTTGCAAAGGGCATGTTATTTAAAAACAAAAGAAGGGCACGTGCCTAGCATGCTCAGGCCCTAGGTTTGGTCCCCACCAACCCCTGCCCCCAACTCAAAAGAAACAAAACTTTAAAACTTAGCTCAGAGCCAAGTAGGTAGACTCCCTTTGTAAAAGTGCTTTGTTCATTACCTTTCAAACACGAAACCATTCTAAAAATAATACATTCAAATATAACAAAGCTTAAAAAATAAATTTCCCAGAGGTATCACCAGAAGCCAACAAGATAGTTGGCATTAATTTTAGTTTGTATATCATACATACCATGTCATGTTTTTTGCCCAACCATAACAGAATATTGTGCTTTCTGTTGTGTCCTTGTTTCATTCTTATACAAGCTGGCCACACTGAATGGTGACTTGGAGTCTTTGCCTCACTGCTCTTTCTTTCAGGATCAGTGAAGAGGAGGACCTTCATCTGGGGACATCATTTTCTGCAGAAACCAACCGGAGGGATGAAGATGCAGACATGTAGGTGCCAGTCTGTTTGGCTGTGAGCACCTGGGGCTGGGCTGAAGTCAGACAAGTCTAAGATGATACTTAGTCACATTTGACATTTCTAGAGTTCTCTAGAAGACACCAAAGTTGACCTCTCTCTCCCTGCCTCTCAGGCTTGAGAACTTTGAAAACCTCTTAAAAAGCTGGGCATGGTGGCATGCACCTGTGATCCTAGAGACTTGGGAGACTGAGGAGGGAGGATCCTAAGTTTGTGGCCAGCCTCACCTTATCTCAAAAAAAAAAAAAAAAGCAAAAAGGGCTGGGAACGTGGCTCAGTGATTAAGTGCCTCTGGGTTCAATCCTGGTAGAAAAAAAGAAAGGAAGGGGGCTGGGGTTGTAGCTCAGTGGTAGAGCACTTGCCTTACACGTGGAAGGTACTGGGTTCCATCCTCAGCACCGCATAAAAATAAAGGTATTATGTCCATCTACAACTAAATATATTTAAAAAAAATAAAAAAGAAGGAAGGAAGAAAACGTTTTAAAAGTTCTTTAAAGGGTGGTTCTTGGGATTTTAGATTCCTTGACTAGTGATATTTCCCCAAAATATTACAGGAATAAGCATGAACTTACCCATATTCTTTTGCTAAATCCTTTAAAAAACAAATACCACCTCTAATCCCAGCAATAGGCTGAGGCTGGAGGATGTCCAGTTCAAGACCAGACTGGGCAACTTAGTGGGATTCTGTCTCAAAATTTAAAAAAAATTTAAGGTGGGATTGAGGCTGTAGCTCAATGGTAGAATTCCCCTGGATTCACTCCCCAGTGTAGTAAAAAACAAAAATAACTACATATTGTGCTTTCTGTTGTGTCCTTGTTTCATTCTTATATCATACAAGCTGGCCATACTGAATGGTGACTTCGAGTCTCTGCCTCACTGCTCTTTCTTTCAGGATCAACAGAGAGTTGGCATTAATTTTAGTTTGTATATCATACATACCATGTCATGTTTTTTTGCCTAACCATACACAGAATATTGTGCTTTTTGTCTTCAAAGAAGCTTAACATCACTAGATTGGTAAGACACGATACACGATATAGGTTGGTACTTTAAGTTGAAATTTGCTTTTTTGGGGGAGGGTACCAGGAATTGAACTCAGGGGCACTTGGCCACTGAGCCCCATCCCAGTCCTATTTTGTGTTTTATTAGAGACAGGCTCTCACTGAGTTGTTAAGCACCTCACTGTTGCTGAGGCTGGCTTTGAACTCTCGATCCTCCTGCCTTAGCCTCCCAAGCCACTGGGATTACAGGTGTGCACCACTGTGCCCAGCTTAAATTGAAATTTTCTAACTTGAAAAATCACAAGTTATTTTTTTCTCAGTTCTCCAGGAACTGAAGAGTATTTCCTCGTGGACCATCATGGATCTGTGGGCCAGTGTTGGGAACTCCTAATTTAGAAGATGTCCAACATGAGCTCTTGCCCTCTCTGATGTCTGTGGGTTTCTCTTTTCAGGATGAAGTACATTGAGACAGAGCTAAAGAAGAGGAAAGGGATTGTGGAACATGAGGAACAGAAAATCAAGCCAAAGAACGCAGAGGACTGTCTATATGAACTTCCTGAAAACATCCGTGTCTCCTCTGCAAAGAAGACCGAGGAGATGCTTTCCAACCAGATGCTGAGTGGCATCCCCGAGGTGGACCTGGGCATCGAGTGCGTGTTAGACCCATCTTGTCTCTCCCTGCCCTGGGCACTCGGGAGAGCTGTTTGCCAGTTAAAAGTCGTGGGGACCATTTCTTCCTTGTGACCTTGGAAACCCACAAGCATAAATTCCATTCTCTCTGGAAGGCTGTTGCAGGAGTTTTCTGGAGGCTTGGTCAGAGTGGTCGGAGAGACCTGAGGGCCTGACCGCTGAGAGCACAAGTGCTTGCTCGCCTCCTGCTCCCAGCTTGGGCTTTTACGCTGGGTTCTCCAGCAGGAGCTGTTAAAGGCTCCCCCAGGCTCCCCGATGATCCTCCTTTCACTTTAACTACAAAATACCTGCTTAGAGGGGGAGTATGACAAAAGAAATACAATGACCCACACCCCCACTGGGGAGAGTGGACAGGAGACCTTGGGTTCTCACCTCTTTCCTGGCCTTGCTGGCTTTGAACTATAGGCTTGATTTCCTGTTGATCAGAAGAGAGGAACAGCTCCTGATCTCCCATGACTACAAATGGTCCACAAAAACGTGACTGTAAAGGCGCTTGGTGAACTGTAGAGAGCCCTGCCTAGGACAGACCATTTCCCCACACAGGGGTGGGCTGCCAGCCTCGCCAGTGAATTCCACCTGCATACCAGAGGGGCTGTGATCTAACATGGGCTCTGATTCCTCTCTCCCCATAGTGCAAAAATAAAAAATATAATTTCCACGGAGGATGCCAAGGCTCGCCTGCTGGCAGAGCAGCAGAACAAGAAGAAAGACAGTGAGACATCCTTCGTGCCCACGAACATGGCTGTGAATTACGTGCAACACAACCGATGTAAGCGCTCTGGCAAGCAGCCCTGCCGTCCCCCACGTTGGGCTAGGTGCCCAGGAGCCCCGCAGTCTGTCTGACGTGTGCTCTGCTCTCTTGTGGTCCAGTTTATCATGAGGAGCTCAATGCTCCCATCCGGAGAAACAAAGAGGAGCCCAAAGCCCGGCCATTGCGAGTGGGTGACACGGAGAAGCCAGAGCCTGAGCGTGAGTACAGCTGAGGCCCCGGTTCCCAGGAGGACTGTGCAGGCCAGGGCGGGCGGGGGAGGGCGGAGCTCTGGCTTTGGGCCAGGGCATCCTGGTTCTCATCCATGCTCTGGCCCATCCCTTTCCAAGCCTCAGCGGCTTCATTTATAAGATGGGGATGGTAACAGAACTCACCACTTGGGGCTGTTCTAAGGATTCACTCTATGACCAAGTACAGGAGAGACAAGCTGGGAAAGTTCAGACAGCAAAAATAAAACATACTCACCCCAGGCCCTCCCGTGCTGTATGCACTGGCCTAGCCACAGGGAACCAGATGGTGTGGCCCTGGCCTGTGAGCAGCAGGGTCTCGTGGTGGGTTCCAGTGTGGCAGACTGTCTCCTCTTCTCCTCAGGGTCCCCTCCTAACCGCAAACGTCCTGCTAATGAGAAGGCCACTGATGACTACCACTATGAGAAGTTCAAGAAGATGAACAGGCGGTACTGAGAAGGCCTGGGCTGTCCCTGCTGGGCAGGCTTGGTGCCGCTGCTTCCTGCTGGCTTTCAAGCACTGAATTTGTGACTTTTTGAAACAAAACTGGGTAGTTTTCCTATTTGGGGGCAAACTGTTCCTATGAGCATCATTAAATCTTGTTTGTAAATATGTTGACTTTCTCTTTTTTTCTTTAAATATATTTTTTAGTTGTTGACAGACCTTTATTTCATTTATTTATATGCAGTGCTGAGAATCGAACCCAGTGCCTCACACATCTAGGCAAGTGTGCTACTGCTGAGCCCCCGCCCCAGCCCCCTGACTTCTCTTAGTGCTGTTCTGAGTCAGAGGGCACAGCCCTATGTTGCTCCTGGTAGGATGACATCCTTCATACTGTGCTTCCAAGAGCACACATGATCAGGTCTTTTGCTTTTGTGCATTTGGAATAGGGTTTGAGTCTGCATCCTTTTTTGCTTAGAGTAGGTCCAGCAGACAGCAGAAAACATGGGATGGGATCAGAGATATTAGTATTTCTGACTTATACAAAGTTACCTGTTTCTCTTCATTAAAAAAGAAAAACTGAGGGGCTGGGGATGTGGCTCAAGTGGTAGCGTACTTGCCTAACATGGTGAGACACTGGATTCGATTCTCAGCACCACGTAAAAATAAAATAAAGATATTGTGTCCACCTAAAAATAAAAAATAAAAAAATATTTAAAAAAAAAAGAAAAATTGATTCGGGTGCCGTAGCGCACACCTGTAATTCCAGTGACTTGGGAGACTGAGGCAGGATCCATTACAATTTCAAAGCCAGCCTCAGCAGCTTAGCACGGCACTAACCAACTTAGTGAGACCCTCGCTCTAAATGAAAAAAAAAAAAAATTAAGCTGAGACAGTGGTGCACATCTATAATTCCAGCTACTATGGAGGCTGAGGCAGGAGGATTGCAGGTTTGAGACCAGCCTGGGCAACTTAGACCTTCAGGGGGCTGAGTATCTTCATGATGTCCACTGTCAGCAGGTTGACTGACACCTGGGTAGGCCACACCCAAGGGCACAGTAAGAGAAGGGGACACACACAAGGCACTTCCATGGAAGATTCTATCCTAAACAGGGCAAGGGGTTATATTACAAAGGAACAGTGAGCATAGCTTCACCCATGGGGCTGTAGCAAGACACACCCATGCAGGAGACACTGGCCCTCAAACCCAAGAAGGGTGGGGAAAACTCTGTCACATTTCTGTGACTGAGCACCTCAGCATCCAGCCGGGGAGTGTGACTCAGTCATGTGTAAGGTTGGTCTCCCACATAGACCCTGTTTCAAAAAAATAAAATGGGGGACTGGGGATGTGGCTCAAGCGGTAGCGCGCTTGCCTGGCATGCGTGCGGCCCGGGTTCGATCCTCAGCACCACATACAAACAAAGATGTTGTGTCCGCCAAAAAGTAAAAAAAAAATAAAAATAAAGAATTGTTGGAGTAAAAAAAAATAAAATGGGGTAGAGATATAGTTCAGTGGTGTGCTCCTAGGTTGTATCACTAAAAAAGAAAAACTGCATTTCTTATCACTTTTAAAACAGTGATGGAATTGAAAATGAAACCCACCTTATTGTTTGTATTATATTTCTTTACATTAACATCAGATAATGTTTTCAAAGCCTGGGGTGGAGTAACTCAAATGTAAAACTGAATTACTAAAATAGATTTTTCTCCTTTAATTCAAAAGACATGGACATGCCCCAGCCTGTCAAGTACCTTCCCAAACTTGCTGCTATTTTCCCTGAGGCATTGACACAGGCACCACAACAGGGAAGGAGCAGTCTGTTGACTCCTGAGCTGATGTAGGGTGGGTGCTGAGTCTACAGGAATTTGGCTCCGAGGTCACATCTGAGCCCTGCTCCTGGTTAATTGTGTCCTTGGACAAATCCCTTTCCCTCTAAATCTGTTTTCTCATCTATAAAGTGGAGAATACCCAGCTCTAGTAGCATGCAAGGTCACAGAGGCAGGAACCACATGTGCCTCATTTTTTTTTGTTTGAATACATGAGGACCTGGGTTTCATCCTTATCACCACCACAACAAAACAACAATCAAAAAAATTCAGGCCAGACCAGTACTTCTCAAAACTATCAAGGCAAGATCTTAAAAAAAAAAAAAAAGTTAATTCTGCAGAAGTCACAATTAAGAAAAGACATCACAACTAAATGTGGTGTGCAAGAAAGAATTAAATAAAAGTAAGGGAATGTGAATAACTACAGACTTTAGTTAATCTATCGAGTGGTTCATTAATTGTAACAAATGTAGCATATAAGATTCTAATAATATAAGATTTTGGGCTGGGGATGTGGCTCAAGCGGTAGCGCGCTCGCCTGGCATGCGCGTGCCGGGTTCAATCCTCAGCACCACATACAAATAAAATAAAGATGATGTGTCCACCGAAAACTAAAAATAAATATTAAAAAAAAACCCAAAAACCTCTCTCTCAAAAAAAAAAAAAAAAAGATTTTAATAATGGATGGGCTGGGGTCGTAGCTTAATGGAAGAGCGCTTGCCTAGCATGTGTGAGGCCCTGGGTTCGATTCTTACCACAACTTTTTAAAAAATTAATAATGGAAACTAGGGGAGATGGTATGTGGGAACCCTCTGACCTTCTCAATTTTTCTGTAAACCTAAAACTGTCTTAAAAACAAACAAACAAACAAAAAACACGTAACTATCAGCGGATATCTACAAAACACATTTCAGAAGAGGAGGTGCGATGTCGGGGGCTGCCCCTAACAAAGATGGCGGCCTCACGCTCCAGGGGCGGGACTGCCCCAAACAAAGAGGGCGGCCACCGCGGGGCGGAAGCGGAAGCGTGCTGCTGGCGGTCGCGCGGGTGCAGGGTCGGCGCAGGCTCGCGCAGGGCGGCGCGGGTCCGGGCATGAAGCTGGGCCGGGCCGTGCTGGCCCTGCTGCTCCTGGCGCCGTGGGTGGTGCGGGCGGTGGAGCCCATCAGCCTGGGGCTGGCCCTGGCCGGCGTGCTGACCGGCTACATCTCCTACCCGCGCCTCTACTGCCTCTTCGCCGAGTGCTGCGGCCAGAAGCGGAGCCTGAGCCGGGAGGGTAGGCGCGCCGGGCGGGGGCCGGGGCTGCGGGGGGCTGCAGGTGACACCGCCGCGGCGGCCGGCCGCACTCTGCTCGCGGGCTAGGGACCGGACCCGGGGGAGCCCGCCGGGAGGCTGGAGCGCTGCCCGGGCGCCCCTGGCCGCGGCCTCGGGTGGGAGGAGCCGGCGGGGTCGGTGCTCGGCGGAGCCCGCGGGCCTGCCCTCTCCGCCCTCCCCCGACTGGCTTTCTTTTTTCCCAGCACTGCAGAAGAATCTGGATAAGAAACTCTTTGGACAGCATCTTGCAAAGAAAGTGATTTTAAACGCTGTGTCTGGTTTCCTGAGCAACCCGAGGCCCAAGAAACCTCTCACGCTCTCCTTGCACGGGTGGACCGGCACGGGGAAAAATTTTGTCAGCAAGATCATCGCCGAGAATATTTACGAGGGCGGTCTGAACAGTGACTATGTCCACCTGTTTGTGGCCACGCTGCATTTCCCCCACGCCTCGAACATCACCCTGTATAAGGCAAGGGCAGAAATTTGGAATCCTTCCTGGATGAAGCTGGGTGTGGGGTCTCTACTGTGATCTTTTGGGGGTTCCCTGTTGTAATAAGTGAGCCTGAACACGGCACCACGTGTCAGTTCCCCTTTGAAAGGTGTGGAAGTTAGAGAGAGTTGAAATTCCTGGTCATTACACATCAAAGCTTTGTGGTGGTTTCTGAAACTAGGCCCAGTGATAGTAAGCATGGACATAGGTTTTTAGAAATGGAAATGATTAAATCCAGTTTGAAGGTTGTCACATGTCATTCATTTTGTGCAAAGGGAAGCATGTCTAGAGATGCCTAAGTTTGCTTGAACTTCCCTGCTGCTAAATGCTTTTACAGTTTAATTCACTGAATAACCAACCACCCAGGCTCTGGCAGTGACCCTAGACTCAAATCTTGACACTTCCTCCTACCAGCTGTGTAGCCTTGGGAAAGTCACCAGACCTCTCTGAGAAACAGGGTCTTCATTACATAATGGTGCTTGGGAGAATTCAGTGAGCTGTCAGTTATGTAGCATGGTGCCTGGCACTTGAGCTTTAAATAAGTGCTGTTACCTTTTAGGATCCATGTGACAGACCTGCAAAGTAGGCAGAACAGTCAGGTACTTAGCCCTCACCACCTGAACACAACTGCCTAGGGCTCCTGAGATTCTGGACTTCCAGCATTGAAACTGGACAAGTTCTAGGCCAGTTGGGATGAGTTGGTTGTCATAGTTAGGATTGAGGCACCTCCATCTTAACAAATGACTTTGGGCAGGTTGACCTCTCCGTGCCTGCATTTTCTTATCTGTCTGAAAGAGAATGCAGTAGTGTTGTCCTGATGGCTTTGGGTGGAACGGTAACATGTTGTGTAAATGGTGCTTTGAATAGTGTCTTGCCAGACACTGTTTTTTTGCAGTACTACAAAAGGAACCCAGGGCCCCGTGCATGTTAGGCCTGTGATCAACTGTCTACATTGGCGTAGCATAGTGAGAACACCTTGGCTGATGGGGCCAACAGAGCAGGGAGTCCTGTGTAAATAGTGACATAGTGAGCTCAAGCCACTTCAGGTCTCCAGAGGTTCCTGTGTAAGTGGAAGCTAGTTCAGACTTACAGGGCAGGATTGCTGCTTAGATTAGATACACACAGGGAACATTGTAACCACAGTCACAGTAGCCAAGGATAACCCCGGAATAATAATAAGACCTACAGTGTAACTTCCAGAGTCTTCCTTAGAAAATAAATAGCTCAATTTCCTACCTCACCTGGAGGGGAAAAAATATCTGTGGATTTTATAGAATCATAGCCTAACTTTCTGATAAAAAAGCTTCAAGGGATCTTATTCCTTACCTGGAATACCCTGGACTGGGGTGTGGCTCTGTGGTAGAGCCCTTGCCTAGCGTGCTCTAGAGCCTGGGTTCCATTCCCAGCACACACAAAAATAAGTACCCAAATGTGTTCACAGGGTATATGGTGAGGCAGATTTATTTCAGGAACTGTTCCAGAAACTGATGTGCTGCCTCACCAGGCTGTCCTCTAAGTGCTGCGCCCTGGGGTTCAGCTGCCTCTCCTGAGGGAGCTGGATCACTACATTTCCATCTATAAGTTGGAGCACTGGCACTGGCCATGCTGCCAAGTAAGGGTAGAGGTCACTTAGGTTCTCTCTTCCAGAAAGATTGGAGTACACTACACGGTGTGTGTAACTCACTGCCGTTTGGGGACCAAGAACCAGTACCTCATTGTGTTGGCCTGGTCTCCCAGCAGGAGTCATCACTGGGGTGAGGGGCTTGGAGTCAGGCAGGGCTGGGTTCAGATCCTGCTCTGCTACATACTGTATAATCTTGGGCATGTGGGTTAAGCTCCCCCTGCTTCCACGTCCTCATCTGTAAGTCAGGTATGATGGTGCCCCCTCCCTGGGGTGATCGTGAGGAAGAAAGTGCATGTCAGGTTCTTGGTGCAGACCTCCCAAAATGCACCCATTGTTCTCAGTGGTGGAAGTTGTCCCACAGGGCTAGGGTGTGGCTCAGTGGTTGATCACAGGCCTAACATGCACGAGGCCCAGGCCCTGGGTTCCTTTTGTAGCACTGCATAGAAATGGTTGTTTCCGTTGCGCTTGCTGAGGGCTCTGAATTGGCTCTTCCCCTTGCAATCCAGGACCAGTTACAGCTGTGGATCCGAGGCAACGTGAGTGCCTGTGCAAGGTCCATCTTCATCTTTGATGAGATGGACAAGATGCACGCTGGCCTCATAGATGCCATCAAGCCTTTCCTGGACTATTACGATGTGGTGGATGAGGTCTCCTACCAGAAGGCCATCTTCATATTCCTCAGGTGAGGTCCCGGCTGGGACATGGCTGAAGGGCTGGGCGTGAGCCCGTGGGTCTCGGGAAGCCCAGTCCCCCCTCACTGCAGCTGTCTTACAGCAATGCTGGAGCAGAGAGGATCACAGATGTGGCTTTGGATTTCTGGAGAAGAGGGAAGCAGAGGGAGGAAATCAAGCTCAAGGACATGGAGCACGCCTTGTCTGTGTCTGTCTTCAACAACAGGAACAGTAAGTGGGCTGTCCGCGCCAACCGTCTCCTTCAGAATCCTGCACCCTTAAGTTAGGAAGCATGAGCGCCTCCATCCCCAGGAGCTGGGTAGAAATACACTTCTCAGTCCCCTTCCAAGTCAGAATTCCTAAGGGGAATCTGGTGACAAACTCCAGGTGACTTTTATGAACACTAAAGTTTGAGCAGTACCATTTTCAACAAAGAGGGAAATTGTTGAAATTTTGGAAATTAGTTTTCTTCAGCTAAGTATTTTCTCTATAGTGGAAAAGAAGAGGAGACCACTGTTGGTGGCTGGTGGGGACTGGTGGGGACGGGCCCAGGAGGCCCCTTCCTTTCTCAGCCTCGAGTAGAACTCAGGTCCTGTGTCTGAGAACATGGCGCCAGGGCAGGCCCTCGCCCTGTCCAGCCATAGGCCCCGCTCCCACCTGTACATCGCCTGTAGTCTCACAATCCCCTTGGTGAGGAGGTGGCTGTTTTCCCTATTTGCAGATGAGGACCGTGAAGCACAGCCCATTATGTATCTTTGCTTCCAGAACCTGAGCTTTTGACTCCTGGCTCAGCTACCTGTCCTGCCAGTGTCACACAGACCTTTGACCTTGAACCCTGGGGGGTTCAGGCCATGCCGGGGCTGACTCACTAGCTGAAGACTTTCGCAGTGCCCTTTGCCTGGTCACATCTTTACTCGGGTTCTTGAAGAGACAAAACAGAGGGCCTTGGCCTTGAGTTTTTTTGATTTTTTTTTGGTACCAGGAATTGAACCCAGGGGCACCTAACCACTGAGCCACATCTCCAAACCCTTTTGGGTATTTTATTAGAGACAGGGTCTCACTGAGTTTCTTGGGGCCTCGCTGGCTTTTGAATTCGCCATCCTCCTGCCTTGGCCTCCCAAGTTGCTGGGATTACAGGCATGCGCCACCACGCCTGGCCCAGAAAGCCTTGTTTGAAACATGGTTGCTAAGAAATTCATACTGGAATTTCAGGAATAGCATGGGACATTTTATAAGTGTAATATTACTGAGGAAAGACAAATATTGTGTAGAACGTTAAGAAGTCTCTTTCATGCCAGAAGACTAGAGCGGGCACCACGGGAACTGTGGCCTCCGGTGGTCATGACAAGGCAGTGCTGAGACCACACTGGCAGGCCACACAGTGGCTGCAGGACAAGCGTGGCCACTGGGCAGACCTGGCTCGGCCGCTGTGGACGGGCCTTGGCGAGAGCTGAATGCTCACTGCGCAGCAAGTGGACAGGCATTCTTGCCCTCAGACCTTGTGCTGTGATGATGATAAAGATGGCGGGATGTGTGCATGCGTGTGTGCTCACTCAGTAAACACGCACACACAGACACCCACATCCTCCGCCGCTTGGGGGAAAAAAATAAGAAATGGTTTGTGCTGCTGGGATAAGTTCAAGCCATACTTAGAGAGCCCAGAGGTTTCAGGCAGTATTTGAGCTGACCCGTAGGACTGAGCCATGTGGACAGCTAAGGGACAATATTCCCTTGGGTCTGCAGGTACAGGTCTCTGAGGTAGGCAGGGGCTGGGGTCATGGCAGGAAGGACAGTAGTGAGGCCTGGCCACTTACCCCAAGTGAGGAGAGGACCTGGAGGGTTTTGGCAGGTGATGACATGCCCCTGGTTCTCAAGGGATCCTGGCTGCTATGGACAACAGATTCTCTGGTGTGGTAACCATGGAGGTGCTAAGGCCCAGTCAGATTCTGGGTGCAGTTTGAAGGTAAAAGCCAGATTTCCTGCAGGATTGCTTGGGGGCATGAGAGAAGTATGAGGCTTGAGCAGAAGGGGGGTGGGTCCTGCCACTGGGTGGAGCAGGCGGAGCAGGCTTGTGGGGACCACACAACTTGTTGGTGTCCCAGCAGGTATGTGGAACAGACGTGGCCCGTCCTAGGGACACTCCTGGGAGCTATGTGGTTGGGAAGATAGCTTTGGGAGTCAGCAGTACGTGTCCTTTGTTCCTCTGGAGCTGGGGGATGAACCAGCCCGGCCCGTAGACGTTTTATTATTGTCGGGTGTTGCTGCTGGGGCCAGAACCCAGGGCTCACTCGTGCTAGGCAAGGGCTCCACTTGCTGCAACCCCAGCCCTTTTTATTTTTTGTGACAGGTCTCTCTAAATTGCCCAAACTGACCTCAAACTTGCAATCCTCCTGCCTCAGCCTCCTGAAGGGCTAGGGTTACAGGTGTGCACCACTGCACCTGGCCCAGTAGGTGGTTTTTAAATCACTGGTTCTGCTGGACACCTCTGGGCCTGTGTGGCCAGGTCCTTGTCATCATTGCTATGCTCAGAGGTCCCCTTTTTCTCTGGGCCCTGCCCAACCACCCCAGCTGCCTGGTTCACTTCATGGTGCCTAGGGCTTGGCCCTGTGGGAAAGTGTGTCTCTCCTGGTTGATCGGGTGTCTCCTCACCCCTGTGCCAGCAGCGTCTCTGGCTGGCCGGCTGGCTCTGCTGTCCCCAGGACCCAGCACACACCTGCTGGGTGAGCCATTCCACTTGTTAGTGTGGTTACTTTCTGTGGCCACATTCTCCTCCCCAGCCAGCCGGGCAGATCTACTGAGAACCAGTGGTGCGCGAGGCACTGTTGGGAATGGAAAATTTATACTCCAGTCTTGGCGGAGCTAGCATTAGGGGCAGAGTCACAAGGAATAACCAGCCAAGCAGCAGGGTGTGGAGGATCGTGGGCAGTGGTGAGCAGTGGGTGCTGTGTCGTGTGGGAGGGAGTACCCCCTGGATCAAGAGTCCCACGAAGCCAGGTGTGGTGGTGTGCACCTGTAATCCCAGGGACTCAGGAGGTTGAGGCAGGAGGATTGCAAGTCAGAGGCCAGCCTCAACAATTTAGACCCTAAGCAACTTAGAAAGACCCTGTCTTAAAATAAAAAGGACTGGGATGTGGCTCAAAAAAAAAGGTCCCAGGACCCGGGAGGGCTAGGCAGGGGCAGGGAGACCCTCTGGGAGAATGCCTGGCAGAGCCGGGCCCCTGGGTGTGCAGTGTCACATTCGCACTTGGGTACTTGAGGGGATCCGGCTTTTGGCTCCGGGATGCTCTGCACACTTGGGCTGCACTGCAGCGGCAGTGAGTTTCTGCCCTCTGCTAGTCCAGATGCCAAAGTTCCAGCAGAGTCCAGGTTTCCAGGACTCACCCGCTCCTGCACCACCTCTGCTGGTCCCAGGGTCCCTGGGACACTGACTTTGTATTGCCAGGCGGAGGTGCTCTGCATCGTCACCCTGCCCCTGCTGTCGTAGAAGAGTCACAGCTTGTGGGTGTTCGGGCGACCCCCCAGTGGGTGTGTGCTGGGTGGACGGACTGGCAGGTGCCTGGTGGCAAACAGCATCTTTTCCTGTTTCCCAGGTGGTTTCTGGCACAGCAGTCTGATTGACCGAAACCTCATTGATTATTTTGTCCCCTTCCTGCCCCTGGAATACAAACACCTGAAGATGTGCATCAGGGTTGAGATGCAGGCCCGCGGCTATGAGGTTGACGAGGACGTCATCAGCAGAGTGGCTGAAGAGATGACCTTTTTCCCCAAGGAGGAGCGCGTTTTCTCTGACAAGGGCTGCAAGACGGTGCACACCAAGCTGGACTATTACCTCGATGACTGATGGCCCACACCAGGCTTTGAGAGGAACTCAACGCTCAGTCTGCCCCTGCTCCTTTCCAGGGAAGAGGAATCAAATGGATATTTCCAGGGGTGCAGCAGGAATTCTGGGCCTGTTCCCTCCCTGGAAGGCCACAGTGCCCTACCTTACAGAACCCAGATATGGACAGGAGGTGTTGGAGCCTTCAGAGGAGAAAACTGCAGCTCCCAGCCCACCCACTCCGGGGCTTGTGATTTTTTTAAAATTAAAAATTATGTTTTAATTTCACTTATTTCTGTTTCAAGGAACGATAAATAAGTTTTACTGAAAATGTGATAACTTTATTTAAGATGGTTTTTAACATTATGAGAAACTTTTTTCAGATTCTAAGTTTTTGGCTTTGTGTGATTTTTTTCAAATCCTCATCATTACATACTGTCATGTCTACCACATTAAGAAAACAGGCTGAGCATGGTCCTTGGCATCTGTTCTGTGGGATGGCAGTACAGGGGACACCAGCGCTATCCCGGGATGACCAGAACCAGCCCCGTCAGGGCCAGGAAGTGTGCAGACAGAAGGAGGAATACATCAGAGGACCCAGGCCGGCCCGCAGTAAGCCCGATGTCCTCCTGGGGCTTTCAGCTGGGAGCGGTGGGGACAGTGGGCGCTATGGGGACGAGCTTGGTCATACTGTGTGCACTCGTCAGAACTTGAATATTTTGAAAGAAACATCCAGAGCCTGGCACACCCACCCACCATCCCAGGTTGAAGAGGGAGAATCAGAAGTCTGAGGCCAGCCTCAGCAGGAGAGTGAGGCCAGAGGAGACTTAGTGAGGACAGTAGTGAGACCCGCCACGGGAGGAGAGCTGGGATGCAGCTCAGTGTGGCAAAGCGCCCATGACAATCGTGCTGGTGTGATCCCCAGTACCACCCCACCCCAAAAAAGGGAAGAAAAGGACCCTCCAGCTCCCCACTTGCCAGCCCCGCTACGTCTCCAAAGGAGCCGCGCTTCCTCTGCTGGTTCTTCAGTTGTGATGGATTTTGCCATATTCTTTTTAAGAACTCCCTCATGGTCACTAGTTATGTTGAATGAGAACTCCCCACATCTAGGAGAACTTAGCTGCCCCTCTGAGAAGGCCAAGAATAGTGTTATCTATAAATGCTACCATTTTACAACAGAATTTTGAACTTTTGGTTTCTTTTTCTCTGGGTGGTGCTGGGGACAGAGCGTAGTGCCTCACATGTCCGAGGTGAGGGTTCTCTGACTGTGCCATGTCCCAGCCTCGCATAGTTTGCGGATACATGCGAGTGTGCTGGAGACTGGAGCTCACACATGCTCACCACTGAGCCATACCCGCAGCCTTTTGAGTATGGTTTATAAAGGAAAACCCTTCACCAGAGGCCCGCGTGTAGGCTGAGTAAAGACGTAGCAAGGCGGTTCTGGTGGAAAGGAAGTGCAGTCTGACCCTCACCAAGCTGCCAGGGCAGTGCACTTCAAGGGCAGGACTCACGGAGCTCCTGGCACCCAGCCGTGGTGCTCTGGTCCAGCTGAGGTGTCAGGCAGGAGCGCAGGGCTCCAGGAGACAAGCCATATTGTGCCGCGCAGCTCGCATGCCTACAGAGGGGCAGGGCTCCCCAGGAAGGGTCCAGCAGGCTTAGAAGATGGCTGGAGGGGCCGAGGTGCTCAACAGCAGAGCCGTGCTCATGTTTAAGGCCTGTGTTCAGTTCCCAGCATAAAAATGATGCTGGCCTGGCTGCTGTGGGAGCCCCTGCCTTACGGCTACCTCGCCTGTTTCTAGGGTGGCCCGGTCTCCCTAACATGGTTCAAGTGTCCCTAGCAGTCACAGATGAGCTCTGATCATCCCTCTGAAGATGGCAGCCCTGGCACCTGTAAGGCTGTAAATAGGAAAAAGAGGTCCTCTGACATCATTTTGCAAAGTTCAGTCTCAGTAGATGAAGCAGTTTGGGGTGGAACAGACTGCCTTAGGCCAGACCAAGGAAATAAGTCTCCTGCCAGTTGAGCTCCTTCAACTGAGAAATGGAGGGAGGGGGCAGGGCGATGAAGAGGGGTGTGAGGGCTGGGGATGTGGCTCAAGTGGTAGCGCGCTCACCTGCCATGCCAAAAACTTAAAAAAAAAAAAAAAAAAAAAATATATATATATATATATATATATATATATATATTATAAAATTCTCACTTTTTTTTTTTAACAATTTTTTTGAGAGAATTTTTTTTTTTTTTTAATATTTATTTTTTAGTTCTCAGCAGACCCAACATCTTTGTTTGTAGGTGGTGTTGAGGATCGAACCCGGGCCACACGCTTGAGATACATCCCCAGATCACTGCCAGGTTAAGTGTGGTTAAGGTTAAGATCTGAGTGACAACCAGGTTCTCGTTGCGTCCTAGTTCTGGGTGGGAAGAGCCAGCAGAGGAGTTTCCTCACCTGAGTTAGGGTCCTGGGGCTTCAACTTTTCCTTCCTGCGTCAGCCTCGCGAGGATGTATTTTCTAGAGTGAAGCCCACCTGGGTCCCAGGGAGCTAACTCTGAGGGGATAGCCACCTTTGAGACAAATCTTGGCTGTGAGATGCAGGCTGCCAACCCCCACACCTGGGGTAAGGTGTGTCTAACCTGAGATGTTGAAAACCTTTATTCTGCACTGACTTTGCCTCCACATAAACTAGAGGTAAGAAGAAAAAGTGACATCTCACAACATAGTATTTAGGTTTTATTATTTTCTATTCACTAGTCAATTCAAGTTCTTGTCCATATCTCATGAGAGGCTGGGCTTTTCCAAATCAGCAACCACAGTCCAAAGGTGGCCCACATGTGTGGAATTTATTGCATCACTGTAAACAGGAAACCTTGTCTCCTCCAGACCACAGGCCCAAAAGGTTATAAAAGAAAGGTAACTTAGCTCCAATGTGAGAACACATCCTGAAACTCAGGAGCCTCACCTTGGCATCTTCATTTATTGGGTGGTGCTGGGGAGGGAACTCAGGGCCTCACGCATGCGAGGCCAGCACTCTACCCAAGCCACGTCCCCAGCCCACAGGGGTGTTTGGGGGTGTTTTTAGATATTTTTTTAGTTGTCATTTTATCTCTTATGTGGTGCTGAGGATTGAAACCAGCACCTCCCACGTGCTAGGAGAGGGTACTCTACTGCTGAGCCACGACCCCAGCTCCCACTGTGGTGTTTTTTAAAGACTAAATGTGATACCCCAGAAGGCATTTCCATGTTGCAGACTCTTCATTCTTGCACATTTCATACATATAAAAATGTTACCCAGTGTTTCAATCACGGGTCTAGTTATATCACAGCTGTGGGTCAGGCAGAAGGATCCTGCTGGCTGGAATCTGACTCTTTATTTCCCAGTGATCAGGGCCATCCAGCCTGGCACTGCCATGCAGGGGTCAGCATCAGATGACACCCAGACCAGCCACCACTCAGATGACCTTCTTTGATCTTCAATTGTGACCATACCGTACCTTGTACTTAACAATAAAAACTCATACTACTTCCCTAGCACAAAAAATAAAAATAATAAAAAAACCCATACTACTTAAAAGTACCTGAGAATAAGCAATTATTCCATTTTAAGTCATTCCCAGGTTTTAAAAATACACCTATCTTTTTCTGGGGTGGGTACAGCGATTGAACTCAGGGGCATTCAACCACTGAGCCACATACCCAGCCCTATTTTGTGTTTTATTTAGAGACAGGGTCTCACTGAATTGCTTAGCGCCTCACCATTGCCAAGACTGGTTTTGAACTCGTGATCCTCCAGCCTCAGCCTCCCAAACCGCTGGGATTATAGGCGTGCACCACGGAGCCCGGCAAAATACACTTATGTTTAAGGAGGCGCTTAAGCATTTTGCTCCCTCCACAATCAGGCTCTGCAGGCCAGCACAGCTCAGAGCACCCGCCGGTCCTGCTGAGCTGCACATACTCACAGGGGAAGTGTAACAGGCAAATGTAGCATGAAGGGGCTGGGGAAACCTGGTAGTGGCGTGTCTGGAGGACATGGTATAAGGAGCTGGCAGGCTCACCAAGCAGACAGTGGGAATTCCAAGGCCAGGGCCAGACCCGAGGGACTCTGGATCCTGGTCTGCTTACAGGGCCTGGGTGCACCTTCACCCTTAGGATGACAGTCCAGCCCAGGACAAGAGTAGCCGGTGTGTAGGGCCACATCCTCCTCGCCAACACCATCTGCACCTGCAGGGCCACTGATGTTAACTAAAAATACTACCAGCCAGTGAATGTGCTCTGTGCAAAGAAAAAGCAGAGCAAGATGACTTTGGCATGTGAAAACCTGATGCTCCCAACTATAGCAGGGTCCCTGGGGCCCTTGGTCAAAGCACTGGCTTGAGAGGCCGGGCCGTGGGTCACCAATGACCCTCCACCTCACGCACAGCTGTTTGCAGGCACTTCCGTGAAGGTTAATAACTGTGCATATGAAGGATTCTAAAAGCTCACATTCAATTGCAAGGAACAGCTGAACTGCCATCATGTCGCACGCAGGACAGATTAGTATCTTTTCAATAGTTAACTCTTAGAAACTTCTAGATCCCAAGTTCACAGGTGCAAATATGCAGAACCCTGAAGAGGTCTTCAAAGTGCTTCTGAAGGGCAAGGTCCGGGTGTGGGTAAGCACTCAGTGGAAATCTAGTCGGGACTGAACAGTCTTGCAGCCCTTGTCTGAATAGATTTTCTCATCTTTGGGGAAAAACGTCATTTCCTCTGCCACCCTGGTGACGATGTCTTCATCCACAGCAGCACCACGGGCCCGCATCTCTGCCCTCACACACATCTTCACATGTCTGTACTCCAAGGGCAGGAAGGGGACGAAGTAGTCGATAAGGTTTCTGTCTATCAGTCCACTGCGCCACAGGCCACCTGCAGAACAACACAGAGCTGTCTCCTGCCTGTCACTGCCACCTGGTGGAACTCCACACCTGATCTCAGCCTGCAGCATGTTCTTCACGTCTTCACTCCTGGCAAGAGTCTGTCAGGTGTGCAACCCCTGCTAAGGCCCTAGGGAACCCCACGGCAGCAGAGCCCCTAGCAAGTAGGCTCTGGGGCTCTGTAAAGACTCAGCAGAACAGACAGCATCTGCTGGCTCCTCGCCCTGGGGACTCACTGTGTTTATTGTTGAAGACTCCGACAGACAGCACAGGTTCCAGGTCCTTCAGCTGGATATCTTCCCTCTTTCTTCCTGCCCTCCAGAAGTCCAGAGCTGTCTTAGTTATGAGGTCCCCACCTGCATTGCTGGGTTGGCCAGGGAATAGATCAAATCACATATCAAGACTTCTATGTTTCATCAGGAAATGAACCTGCTCCAGGGTTTATTTATTTTTCTGGTGCTAGGAATGGAATACAGGCCTCAAGCATGCTAAGCGTGCTATGCCACTGAACTCTGCCCAGCCCTAAGCTTCAGCCTTTCTTGGGGTGCTGGCAGTTGAACTCAGGGTCTCATGCAGGCTTGGCAAGCACTCTACCACCAACCTACACATCTAATCCCTGAAGCTTTCCTCTTAGACCAAATTTACTAAATGCTACTATACACAAAAGAAACTGCCCTCAAGGAACTTAAAATTTGTTTCTGTTTTGTTTTGCATATTGAAGATTAAACCCAGGGATGTTCTGAGCTACACTTCCAGCCCTTTTTAAATTTTATTTTGAGATGGGGTCTTGCAAAGTTGCTGAGGCTCACCTCAAACTTTCAATCCTCATGCTTCAGCCTGCAGAGTCACTGGGATTATAGGCATGCACCATTTGTTTCCTTTTTATTACTATTATTAGTAATTTATTTATTTATTTTGGTATGGGGATTGAACCTAGAAGCATTTTGTCACTGACCTACATCCCCAGCATCCCCCCCCCCTTTCTTGGTACTGGGGATTTAACCCAGGGGCACTTAAGCACCTAGCCACATCCCCAGCTGTTTTTTAAATATTTTACTTAAAGACAGGGTCTCGCTGAGTTGCTCAGAGCCTCACTAAGTTGCTGACACTGGCTTTGAATCCATAATCCTCCTGCTTATCCTCCCGAGCCAGGCCATCCCCAGCCCTTTTTCTTATCTTTTTATTTTTATGGTTAATTATTTTCAGGACATAATTCTAATAATAAATACCTCCACACATTTAGGAAGCTCCTCTAGGATCCTGGTGCCTTGCTCTTCTCACTACACCCCTCCCCTATTTGGGCCAAGGGCCCCACAAGACTCCCTACCCACATCCATGGGCTCACCTACACCTCCTCCCCCGCTCCCCCATGCACTGCCCCACCCAGTGGTCCCCTATCGCCTCTCCAGCCAGGGCACCCACCTACAGGCCACCCCTGCACACGGGCTTCCCCACCTGCGGCCCTCCTCACTGCTCCAGGCTGGGGCACCAGGGGAAAACAGTCCATGAAGGCCACCAGAAGAGCTGTGGAAGCCCAGTGGCCACTATGGCAGGGCCAAGTATAACCTAGGCACCATGGAGAGGATGGCGACTCCGCCTCCCAGGAGGGCAGCAAGGACAGGGACGGGAGCAGCGGAAGCCCTGGGATTATATGCAGTCTTCTTTTTTATTTTGAGACAGTTTTGCTAAGTTGCTTAGAGCCTTGCTGATTTACTGCAGCTGGCCTTTAACTTGTGACCCACCTGCCTCAGCCACCGGAGATGCCAGGACCAAAGGCACGCACCACTGCCCAACACCATCTATGTCTTCATAGCTTTCTGGGATCATGCTGTGGTTTTATAACCCTCGAGACAACACACAGTTCCAAATTGTCTGTTATCAGCAACTATTTCCTCAGCTCATTCATCCCTGCCCATTCTATGCCATGCTGATTATTGGTAACCAAAAAGTAAAAGTAACTTTTACCAGGCTGGCACTTCTGTCCCTGATAAACAAAATGCAGGTGGTCACAAGGACCTCATTCTAGCACTGGGAGAATGGAGGACTCGTCTGTCCCTGAGAAACCACTGCTGGCTGACCTGAGAAAGATGAAGATGGCTTTGCAGTAGGACACCCCGTCCACCTGCTCGTAGTAGTCAAGGAAAGGCTTGATGGCATCGATGATCCCAGGGTGCAACTTATCCATCTCGTCAAATATGAAAACCGAGCTGGCGCAGGCACTCACGTTTCCACGGATCCACTTCTGTAGCTGCTCCTAGACAAGACCATGAAAGAGTGGCAGAGGCTCAATGGCCACACCCAGGGAGCCCAAGCACCACCCTGTTCCCCTGCTCTAAAGGACTAAGGAAGGGGTTCCTGGGGCTCTGTCACCTTTTTCAAACCATCAGAAGTGTAAAGGGTAGGGGGGCGCCTGGGGTTGTGGCTCAGTAGAGCGCTCGCCTAGCACGTGCGAGGCCTTGGGATCGATCTCAGCACTACAAGAAATAAATAAATAAAATAAAGGTACTGTGTCCAACTACAACTAAAAAATAAATATTTTTTAAAAAAACAAACTATTGGGCCAGGGCTGTGGCTCAGCGGTTGAGCACTTGCCTCCCACGTGTGAGGCACTGAGTTCGATCCTCGGCACCACATACAAAAAAATAAATAAAAGATACTATATTCATTTACAACTAAAAAATATTTAAATAAAAAATAAATTATTTATGTTAAAAAAAAAGTGTAAACGGGCACAAAGATAAATGCTGAATTGCAAAGACATTTTTCCTAACTCAAATGTCATGCTTTGACTTTTTAAGGGTCTAAGAGGTAGAAGACATAGGAATATTTATCCTTCCTGCTGACCACCCCATAGTTTTCACCTCACATTTGAACAAAACCTCCAGTCAATATTGCCACATACACTGAGGAATAAGGTACTATATTAAGGCTGTTTAGCCTTAGATTAAGACCAAGACCCCAGACTAAAGCAAAGAACTGACCTAGATGACATTTCATGAAAAGTCTGTCCCTATGCTGCTGGCTTTTTTTCTTGTGGTGCTAAGGATAAAGCCCAAGGCTCCTGGCACACTAGGCAAGTGCCCTACCACTGCTCCTCACCCCCAGCCTCGAGGCTTTTCTTGAAACAAAAACACCCCAGCAACAAGTTCTCAAACCCAAAACCTGAAAGAACTTGACCACGAACGCCCCCCAGATACCCCTTCATCTATTTTGCCACGTTTCAAGAGATTTACAATACAATTTGAAAACAAGAAAATTATTTCTTCCTTTTGGCAATCTTCCATCTTAGAGCTTGAGTGGAAAATACTTTCACTTCCTAGTTCAGTTAAGTTTCTATTTCCCATTTTAGTTGGCACCTAACAGCAGGAATATTAACCTTAATAATGACACATTCATTTAGAAAACATTTAACACCTTAAATATGGAAAGAATCTCTCAGAGAAACACTCATGAGGCTTTCTTTGAGCCAAGACAAGGACTTGAGGGTCGGGGGAAACAAGGTATAAAAACCATTTGAGAGAGGAAAAAAAAATCCTCTAGTCTACCTTGCAAAATGCAGGGGTACAGCTGAGGCCACCTGGGGGGATGGGGAGCATTAAAGGAGGCCAGGACCATGCTAGCCATTGAGACTGTGCACTCACTGTAGAGGGTAGCTAGCAGGTAAAATGGGAGCTGAGAGGTTTGAGTTTAAGCTTTTTTGGGCCCAAAGGCCACAAATATTTTGAGGAGCAAGTCACCTTGCCTCTCTTGGCTCCATCTTTTAATGGGAATTACATCATCTACTCTGCTAGACTTCTAAGGAAAGATTTACAGGAGATCTTCCTAACCCCCTGGACTACAAGGAGCCTTAACTCTGGGGCTGTTGCGATGCAAAGACAAGAAGAGGCCAGAGTTCCCAGGCAGGTCACCCAGGCCACTCTGAGCATCCTGCGAGGAGGTAAGGGTGGCTTCTCTTACCTGGTACAGTTTAATCTTCTGCTCATGAGGGAAGTGCAGAGTTGATACAAACAGGTGGACAAAGTTGCTCTTCAGGCCTTTTGGGTGAAGATTTTCAGCCACAATTTGACTGACAAAATTCTTGCCTGTGCCAGCCCAGCCGTGCAAGGACAGGGTCAGTGGTTTCTTGGGGTTTTTGTTGTTCTTGAAGCCAGTCAGCGCCTTGAGAATCACTTCCGTGGCCAGATGCTGTCCAAACAGCTTCTGCTCCAAATCCAACTTGAGGGCTGCGGGAGCCAGGCCCCGGACAGAGAGAGAAACACACGTTAAGAATGCATCAGAGAAGCGGCACTTTCCCAGCTGACCAAAGCGAGAGGCAGGCTCAGCGAGCGATCCGGCAGCGACTCTGCCCACCCCGGAGCCAAGGCTGAGGCTGACCCGCAGGGGCTGGAGCCAAGTGATGCCACCTCCGAGGAAGTGCATTAGGTGGCGGTTCTGCTTAACCCTACGCGTCTGACCAGGAAGCTAGATGGCCTCTTTCATCCAAGGTCGGACCACCTCCCGGCCGAGCTGCAGGCTACTCTTCCGCCATCCCCGCGGGCTTCCAGGCGGCGCGGCGCGGCAGGCGCGGCTTGCAGGGCTGCGGGGGCGCCGGGGCGGCCGCGCCTCGCGCGCCGCTCGGAACCGGGCCCGTGGGCCGCGGCAGGTGAGGGGCCGCGGCAGGTCCGGGGGCCGCGGCGCGCTGTCGCAGGCCGCTTCCAGCAGGGCCATCGCCCGCCCCTCCGCGGCACGTACCCGAGGCGTTGAGCGGCTGCTCGTCGCGGCAGCACTCGGCGAAGCGGCAGTACAGGTCCTTGTAGGAGAGGTAGCCCGTGAGGGCCGACACGGCCCCGATGGCCAGACCCACGCTGAGGGGCTCTAACGCCGACACCACGTGGGCGGAGAGCAGCAGCCACAGCGCCGCGGCGCCCCCAAGCCGCCCCGCCAGTCGCATCACCAGCCTCGAGCCTCAGCCGCCGCACTGGGCTCCGCCGGCCCACCCGCAGGCGCACTTCCGGCGTGCGCGTCACTTCCGCCCGCAGCCCCGCGCTCCGGCGCCACGTTGGTGAGGGGCGGGGAGGTGGGTGCGACGCCGGCCGTGTCCACGGCGGGAGTGCGTTCCGGGGGGCGTGACTTCCTGGAGCCCTACTTACGACCTTTATGTGTTTTCCTTTGTTTTTCATTTTCTCTTCTTTTCCCTTCCCTTTTCCGGTGCTGGGGATGGAGCCCCGGGCCTTGCGCATGCTAGGCCGGTGTCCTACCACCTGCCACTTCGCCGACCCCTTGTCGCCCCTCTACCCAGAGCGCGGATGAGCGCTTCCCAGATGGGCCAGACCGCACGCCTTCTTCCTGCAGCACCCACTCAGGCCGTGCCACCTGGCACCTCCTTATGCTGTTACCGCTCTTTACCGGTGACGAGGCCTTGCTTCCCCGGTGCTGAAGTATAACAGCAGAGAAGCACCCGAGGCAGGTTTAGAGTGGAAAGTGGAAGCTTTATTAAGGACAGCAGAAAAGACTTCTCCCGGAGGAAGAAGGGGACCCAAGAGGTGGAATCCATGGAAGGGGGAGTTCTTCTCTCTTTTATACTAAGGTCTTCATTTAGCTTTCTGTCGGATTTCTGTCCTTTGTCCTGTTATCTTGCAGTTATAGAATGTAGGTGGGGAGACCCAAAAGGTGAGGGGCAGATGGGCCTGAGGAGTAATCTGGTCAGGAAGGGCCTGGGGCTGCTTTTGATTAGCATCTCCCTGTTTACTGGGAGCTGTTTCATTAATATTTCTTTAGAATGGGCTCTGGGCCTTGGGAACATTAACATTTCAATTTCCCAAGTGCTTCTTTGCTTTCCCAGGGCTCCATTTTCATTATGGTCTTCATTTTCGATTTTACTCGATATTAGACCCGATTTACCTAACTACACTATCTATGTATCTTTAAATCTGGCTTCAGTGGGATGCCAGCAGGTTCCCTTGATGGTTTGACTGTGTCCCTTGTGGCTTTGAAACTTACATGTTATTTTTTTTTTCTTTTTCCCCTTCCCTAAACTTCTCCTCCCTGATCATCTTTTCCCTAAACTTCTCCTCCCTGACCATCTTTTCCCTAAACTTCTCCTCCCTGATCATCTTTTCCCTAAACTTCTCCTCCCTGATCATCTTTTCCCTAAACTTCTCCTCCCTGATCATCTTTTCCCTAAACTTCTCCTCCCTGATCATCTTTTCCCTAAACTTCTCCTCCCTGATCATCTTTTCCCTAAACTTCTCCTCCCTGATCATCCTTCCCCTAAACTTCTCCTCCCTGATCATCTTTTCCCTAAACTTCTCCTCCCTGATCATCTTTTCCCTAAACTTCTCCCTGATCATCCTTTCCCTAAACAACTTCTTTCCCATCTCCTCCCTGATCAGCTTTTTTTTTTTTTTTTTTGGTGGGGGGTACAAGGGCTTGAGTATCAGGGTCACAGGACCACGGAGCCCCATCCCCAGCCCTATCTTGTGTTTTATTTAGAGACAGGGTCTCTCTGAGTTGCTGAGCACCTCCCTTTGCTGAGGCTGGCTTTGAACTCCAAAGGCTCTGAGATTACAGGCGAGTGCCACCCAGCCTGCTGCCTGATTTTCTTTTCCCTGGCCTTCTCCTTGCTGATCTCCACTCCCCCTTATTTTCTCTGAGCCACCTCTATAAAAGCCCCTGGGGATGGGCAGAATCACAGCCTTTGGGACTGGAGTCCCCTGTGTTTCACCTTTGCTAGCAAAGCAATAAACCTTTTTCCTTTTTCTCAAGATCTTGTCTTGGTTATTGGATTGCCATGGAGGCCCAGGACTCCAGCTTCCAGTTACAGAAGTTGTTAGCACAAAAGGACCTGGCCAGACTCAAACTTCACGGATCATCTCAGCCTTTTATCCAGGAAAGAAGTTTCATGCAGGAACAGGGTGGGCAGGAATGGGGTGATGCTGCTGGACCCACTTTCCTGGTAGAAAATGAGCCACTGAACAAAGGAGGGGACTGGGCTTAATTAAGTCATGAAAGATTTTCCAGGGGGAAGAAGGCCAGTGTGTCATAGAGAGGTTTTTCTGCCCAGAAGAGTCCAAGCCACCCTAAATCTTAATATCTCAAATAATTAACAAGTAATAAAACAAACACTTGGGCTGGGGTGGTGCCTCAGTGGTAGAGCACTTGCCTAGCATGTGTGAGGCACTGGGTTCGTTTCTCAGCATATACTAAAAAATATTTTTAAAAAATAAATAAGGGCTGGGGATGTGGCTCAAGTGGTAGCACGCTCGTCTGGCATGCGTGCGGCCCGGGTTCAATCCTCAGCACCACATACCAACAAAGATGTTGTGTCTGCCAATAACTAAATAAATAAATATGTTTAAAAAAAAATAAATAAAAAATAAAATAAATAAATAAAACAAAGGTGTCCAACTTCAACTAAAAAAAAATAAGTATTAAAAAAAAAACACAAACACTCAAATATATTTACAGACAGCGAAGCCCCTGGTAGATCTAGTTGACATGGGTTTTTGAACTAGACAAAGAGAAAATGGCTCCAGTCTTTAGTTAAGGGGGTACATCAAAGACAGGGATAAGGTTTGAGGGGTGGAGTCTTGCTTCCTGATGTGTTGCAATCAACAGGTTGATTGACATCCCAGCAAGTCACCCCTCTCAGGTGATGTGTGGGCCATGGCAGAGCAGGAAAGAGATTCACATTGTCCCTGGGCAATCAACCAGAGGAAATGTCCACTGGCCATTCCCAGACTCCAGATGTCTCTATCCATAAGGCTTCCATGCACATGACCTACATGCATCTCATGAACAGCTTATGACGAGATGACTTACTTAATGAATGTGTCAGAATGTGAATTAATGTGTCAGTTTGGGCACTCAGGAATTTGGGGTCTGTTTTACTGGGTGAAATGGGAGGGATCAGGGTCATCAGTAAATATCTGGGATTTATCTCACTGGACTGGATGGAGGGCCTGGGGCCAGTGGTTGGTATCTGGAAGGGTTTGTTTAGGAAAGGATCTCTGCTGTGGCCTCTTCCCAGAGACTGTCATTCCAATCTTAATGGATGCTTCCTCCCTGGGGCCTGTCTTGTCACTAGGAAAGGATTAGTGCTATCAATGTATGGCTTTTTCATTCCCTTTTCCCGGGCCTCATTATTTTGGGGTTTGTCATTTTTCCATATCTACTAGAAGGGGAGGAGACAGAGTGGGTGGTGCCCTTCCGACCTGTGGACTGGGGTCTTCCAGGCCAGGGGCAAGGACCCATAGTGAGGTCAAAATAAGGGGACCCTGTGGCAGAGGAGACTGTTGTCCAACTGTGGTAGGGGGGCATTGAAGAAGGTAGTCAAGCCCAAACTAGAGTTAGCCAAGCAAAAAGTGAGGAGTTGTACACAGAGACAGACTTTGCAGAGGGTTAGTTAGGGTATCTGATAGTATTTCACGTGGTGGTGTTACTGAGCTGGGTCCTCCCAGAAATGGAGGCAACCCGAAGACCCCCTTGATTCTTGTGGTCAAGTGAGAGATACAGATAGGGAACTGGGCAGAAAATGGATCCTACTGTCAAATATGACTAAAAAGAACCACTGAGGGGGTGGGGAGGAGAGAGGGAGGATGGGGAGAGAGAGAGAAATAAACTAGACAGAGACTGGAAGTGCTATAAGAACTTGGCTTCTGTTCTTGGGGGTAACAGGGAGCCAGAGAAGGTTTTACAGAGGGAGCACATGATCAGCTCATACATCCTTCTAGCTGCTGGGTTCACCAGAGACAGATGGCAGAGGCCAGTGCGAAGGCTGTTGAAAGATTTCAGACCTGTGGCTCAGCGTAATAGGAATGAGCTTATTGAAGAGATAGGAAATGGGAAGGAGATATGTCGAGAGCCATCAGTGGACTATGTGTGAGGACCTTTTCATCATTGGAGCCATTGGAGAGTAGAGCTGGTATTTGGGAACTTACAGTAGCCATCCTACTATTAAGATCACCCACTGCAAGTGAACTCCTGCTCAGCTCTGCTCAAAAAGTTCCCACAGGCTCAGGAGATGGGGTGACTGCTGTAGCTATACCACCTCTCAGAGATGGGTGTGATTGCCAAGATGCCAATCAACCTGTTGACTGCAAGACATCGTGAAGCAAGACTCCACCCCTGAACCCGTATTCCTGCCTTTGATGTACCCCCTTAAATTAAGCCACCAAAGCCGTTTTCTATTTGTTCTGCTCCAGCTCCTGCCAGGACTGGAAGAATCTATCGGCTGCCCTATGCTTTTAAAACTATAATTCTGATTTTGTCTTATTTCCTCTCAATTATTTCAGGCTCTGATTTCTCAGGTAGCTTATCCCCTCCTGTGCAGGAAAAATTACCCTGGGGAAGCGTTGGCTACCTCACGATAGGGATCTCTCAAGAGAGAAAGTGGATCCTCTTAGGAGAGTGACAGTGTGCCTCTCCTGCACTCCAGTGTTATTGGTGATCCCAGAGAAATTTCCAGAGTCCCTCCTAGGTCTACCTCTTTGGCTGACAGCAGGGTGACATCAGACTTTCAAGTCCCCACTGTCATGGCAACTCCAGGTCACCGTGGCCCTTGCTGACTGGTTCTAAGTGTGTTCTTAGCCATATATTCTTACAGATTTTATGGTTAGGAGGAACTGTCCTTATCTCTCAGAAGAATTCCAAATCATTTACACAGACACCGTGCCCTCCAGGATGTTGACCAGACATCCTACCCGCAAAATACAAGCTGCTCCTAGTGCCCGCCTTCCGCAGGGAAGGACAGTGTGGCAAGCAGCAAGAAGGGAGTAACTTTACGGGGAGAAACCAGGGCGCATGCTGCAGCCCGGGGTCAAGGTCCACATCTACGGCATGGACAGCACGCACCTTACGGGATCTGATGCAAAGACACCCTCAGCCTCTGTGGGCCTCCTCCTTGAAGCCCAGAATCCCAGTCTAGCCATGAGGTCTGGGTCTCCGAATGTGCCAAGTCCTCGAGGTCCCCAGACGCCCCCATCCAGTTGTCTGCACCCCGCTCTTTCTCTGCCAAGTGTCTGGGAGGTGGATAAACCAAGATGGAGCCGGCACAAGTGGAGCCGGCCTCTGGCCTGGTCTTCCAGTCACCTGAGCCTTTGGGATACGCTAGGTTTTTCCAGGCAGTTCCTCACAGAAGGTTTGAGGAGTCTCTGGGGAGGATACAAGACCTGCAGGCATCTCTCAAGAGCTTTCAACTTTCCCATTTCCTCAGGAGCCTCTGCCGGAACTGATGGGGTGAGAGTAGAGCAGGGTCTGGGCCTCTCTCCCCGCTGTGCACTGGCCAGAGGCCGCCGCCCCCAGGGCCCTGGAGCTCATCTTGGTAGCCACAGGGTACCCAGGGGAGTCCGGGTGGTATTTGCTAATGGGTTTGGTCACAGGGGGACCTGACACCCTGCTCTCCTGGAAGATGGAGCCTGGGGAAAGTCATTCATTCCAAATCCCTGAGTCTGAGAAGGCGGCGGGAGGACACCATCTCCACTCTCCGGGCTCTGGTTGCCCCATCTGCCCAGGTCTTTTGCTTCCGAGCAACAGAAGCTGACCCTGACTGGCTTGGGCTTCTGCAGGGCTTGTTAGAGAACACAGGGTGACTCACAAACACGTGGATGTGCTGGATGACCACACAGAGAGGGGCAGGGCCTGGGTTGGGGTGTGCAGGATTCCATGGCAGGAGCTCAGGGGCCTTGGCGAGAGCTCTGCCCACGGCTGGATCAGGTTAGGCAGCTTCCTGTACCATATGTTGGGGTCCACTCATGGGGAGGGGGATCTGGATGGCCGACCTGAGTCAGGTTGACCCTGGACAGCGGGCCCTGGGCAGGGGCTGATGTGACTTGGTGGCCTACCCACTCCCTGGTTTGTGCTGTTCACTGACAACACAGGGCGTTTGGCTCCCTCCAGGGCGTTTCCTGGTTTGCCATTTGCTCCCCCACCTGAGGCTGCCACTGCAGTGGGGGGGGGGAAGCCACAAGGGGGAGGGGCCTCGAACCCCTGTGAGGAGCTCTCGGGTGACCCCCGGACACACCTGAGCCCCAGCAACCGCCCCTCCTCCCACTACAGAATCCTCTCACACATTTTGTGCCCCATTTCTTCTTTTTAAAGTTGGGGGCTGTGGCTGTAGCTCAGCAGTAGAGCCCTTGCCCAGCACGTGTGAGGCACACATAAGACAAAGGGACTCTGTTCATCTACAACTAAAAACATTTTTAAAAAAAGTTTTAAAACGTTTTACAATAAAACAACACATAGTTGAAACAAACAAAAATCAGCATTGTCTATAGTATCACAAGTTGCCTTCAAATGAGAACTTGCCGTCCAGCACTTTGAGGTCTGCAGGACTTACCCAGAACATTCTCCGCTGTGGACAGTGCAGTGCCTAAATTGAAGACAGGCCTGCAGTCTTTCTTCTTCATCGAATGCTGTGACGCCGTTCCTCAGGTGGCTGAGGGATCTTACCTTTTCCTTAAATCGTTGGTGCCAAAGCTCTTACAGGACAACTTACAGTACGGTGTTCAGGTCCAGGTTCTATTTTTCGTCGTCACCCTGTTTTTATCTCCTGTCTTTTGTCAACACAATTTCCTGTCGTCTGGCTTTTGGAGCAATAAGTCAGCAATGGTGGCCACAGGGACGTCTGCCGAAGGGACTGCCGCTCAACGCCAGCCCACGTCCATGAGGGCACTGCTGATGAAGGTGGCTGACCTCGCAGTCCTCATCCACCTTGTAGTATTTAGGGACAGCCAACCTGACCTCTGTTGTCCTGGGCTTCCTTGGGAGCATGGCATACGACTTCTTCCTTCTCTTGACACCACCATGAAGTCCCGGGAGCTGAGGAGAGTCATCGTCCTGTCCAGCACAGATCCATCTTTGCTGACCAGGAGGACTCCCTCGCTGACCCTGGACCTTGGCCTTGACATTTTCTATTGTATCTGAGGGTTCAACTTCCAGAGTTACTGTCTCCCCCCCAAGGGATTTTTACAAAACTCTGCAAGGTGACAAATGGCAGATCAGAGAGCCAGGCCCAGGGCTGAGCCCTTGCCTAGCAACACAGGTCCCCTGTCTATTTTTTTAAACCTTTAATTAATTAATTAATTTTTTATGTGGAGCTGAAGATGGAACCCTGGGTTGTGCACTTGCTCGGCAAGCGCTCCACCACTGACCGCAGCCCAGCCCCCCACCGGCTATTTTGAGGCTGTATGTTTGGTTTCCATAGACTGTCTGGGCTGGTGGCGGCGTCCCTGGAGGGGTGGTGGCTTCCCCCGCTTCGCCCCTGCACATCCTTCCTCTACTCATCCTGTCACGGCAGCACTGCCCACCGCGTTCACACTGTTAATCCAAAAGCCCGTCGGAAGCGGAACCCCCCCCTGCAGAGGGGAGGGCTCTGCACTTTGGTTTTGGTTTGGCTGAAGTTTTCAGGACCACAGACAGCGCCCCCTGGTCCTCACCTGTATCTCTCAGAGCTTTGGACTTGGGGACTTTAATGAAAGGTGTCCCTAGCTAATAGACAGTATATCAGTCAGGGTTCTCTAGAGGAACTGGATCAGCAGAAAGTATAATTACGAAAAGGGATTTATCAGGTTGGCTCTCGAGACCAGAAGCTGGAGAGTCCCCAGTGGCCCTCCGCAGGCTGAGAGCTGGGAGAACCAGTAGCTGCGCCGTCCAAGAGGCTGAAGCCCCAGAACAAGAGGATCAACGGTGCTACCCTAGTCAAGACCACAGGCTTCTGGAGGATCACTGGCAGAGTCTATGGCCACCTAGCCGAGCTGGCCACCTAGCCGAGCTGGCCACCTGTGCTGGGCTCACCAAATCTGGCTACCTCAACAACTAAGAAAACAGCAAAAGAAGCACGCAACACCCGGAAATGCCTTTGCCTTCAGGAATCAGGGACGGCTCTTGACCTTAAGGGTCTGTTGGAAAGAGAGAGCGAGCCACCTGGAAATCCTCTATTTATTGGGGAGAAAGACATTCGAGAAAGTGTAACCCAAATGAGGCAAGGGATTGGGTTTCGGGGTGTAGCCCAGTCTCATTGGGTGACCCCCAATCCCAGAGCATCGTTCCTCTGCCCAGCAGAGGGGGGGGGGTCCACCTGCTCTCTGCTGAGAGCAGAAGCCACTCCCACACACCCTGGGCTCACTCCTGGCAGCTCCCTTCAAGAGTCCACTTTGGAAGAGTGAAGAAGCAAGAGTCCTATATCCTCAGACGATGGCAGCAGCAATCAAGAACCCACTCAATAAGAATGGAGCTTGCATCTGCTGCCCCCTTGTCCTTCCAACTTTTATTCCATCCAAGCCATCATCCTATTGGACGGTGCTGCCCACATTTAGGGAGGGTCTCAATTTCAGTTGGCCATCCCACATGCCAATCATTCCTAGACACACCCTCATTGGCCACCCATAAGCCTCTTAATCCTGGGCATCTCTTAATTCAATCAAGTTGACAATTCATATTAGCCACTTCAGGGGCTGGGATTGTGGCTCAGCGGTAGAGCTCTTGCCTAGCACCGGTGGGGCCCGGGTTCGATCCTCAGCACCACATAAAAACAAAGGCATTGTGTTGTGTTCATTTACACCTAAAAATAAATAAATATTTTAAAAAATTAGCCACTTCAGATGGAAATGGCCCAGACTGGGAGACTTCAAGGGTTCACACCAAAGGACTTAGGTAAGCTGCAGGTCTGAGGACTCACTGAGTCCAAATCCCACCCTGCACTTACCACCGTATAACCTTCAAAGACCGCAAAAAACGATGATTTAGGAAAAGCTCAAAAGCCCAGATTTTGCCAGGTGCTATGCACACGTCTGTAATGCCAGTGGCTCAGAAGGCTGAGGCAAGAGGATTGCGAGTTAGAGGCCAGCCTCAGCAACTTAGGGAGGCCCTACACAAGTCAGTGAGACTCTGTCTCAAAATGAAAAATGAGAAAGGCTGGGGATGAGGCTCGGTGGTGAAGCATCCCTGGGTTCAACCCCTGGTACCAAAAGATAATTGCACCCATAAATAAGAAATACTGTTCTTAAATGTTGCACATCGTGTTGTTGGACAAGTGAGCTGAGCGCCGGTTCCGGGGCGACAGCCTGTGTCTCTCCGAGGTCCAAGCAGCACTGCCAGGGGCAGCGCCAACCCCCGCTGTCTAGGTGGAGAAGGTGAGTGCAGCCAGGCTAGGGGAGTCCAGGGGAGAAAGGGGTGGGGCCGAGGGACCCCTGGGCCTGAGTGAGGCCCGCCCTGGCTCTGTGGCGCCTCCAGCAGGGCGGGAGGCAAACTGCGGAGCCTGGACTTCGGCCTGCCCAGGCCGCTCAGCCTCCCTGCTCTGCCCCGCTGCCCTCAGGGTCCCTCGAGCACAGGACAGGCAGTAAGCAGGTGACCTGTGGGGAATGAGTGCAGCAGTGTGCACGTGCAGGCAGGGGGTCTTGGGAGGTCATAGGAGCTGGGGCCAGAAGCAAGTTTTCCAGAACATTCCTCCTTGAACCAGTGCGATCTGTTCTAATGGTGTTGGAAAAGCATCCACCTCTCCACCTGTGGTCCACCACCGCCTGTGCCAGGCACCGGATTCTACATGAGCAAGAAGGACGTGGTGCCCCCAGCGGGGCTCCTGTCTGGGTGGAGGGTCCAGTGTGGTGGGCGTTGTGGTGGGGAGATAATAGTACCTCTGTTTCCATGTCACGTTCACAGTTCCTCCAAATTCCTTTTCTCCATGTTCCACTGACCTCCATGCCACCTGAGACTGATCTGCCACCCTGGAGAATTTTTTTTTTGGACTGGGGATTGAACTCAGGGGTGCTCTACCACTGAGCTACACCAGCTCTTTTTATTTTTTTGTTTTGACACAGGATCTCTCTTAGTTGCCCAGGCTGACCTCAAACTTGTGATCCTTCTTTCTCAGCCTCCCAAGTAAGTCACACCACCCCACCCTGTGGAGAATTCTTAATGAAGCCCCTTTTGTTGAAATACATTTGGTTCCTGACATATGATAGTTCACCTTACATTTTTTTTTGACTTTATAATGGTGCAAAAGCAACACGCATTCATTAGAAACCATACTTCAAAATTTGAGTCTTGATCTGGGACAGTGATGGGAAGCACACTACTCTTTGTCATGGCAGCTCCCAGGCAGCCTCTGGGTCACACGAGGAACCCACCGCCGGGTGGGTGCTGTCTGGCTGTCGGGTGGGTCAGGGGTGGTAACTGTTTTTTGACTTACACAGTTTTTGGCTTACCATGGGTTCATTGGATGCAGCCCATGGTAACCCAGGGAGCACCTGCACAGCTCAAGGATGGCATCACTGCTGCTGTAGAAGGCTCCACAGAGCGTCCTGCCCTGGGGCTAACCCATGCCACTCTGCTCTCTGACTGCGATCTTCCTCCAGCCCCAGCTGGTCACAGCTGGATGGCCAAGAGCCGGCTGGGGAATGACTGAGCTGAAGCTCAGCCACACACTCCAGCTGTGTGACCTTGGCAGCATATATTTTGGTGGAGGCTCAGCTGTCACTTGTGAATTCCCTGAAGAACAGGTTCACCCAAGGCGGGTTTCTTCTCCTGGCGCTCACCCACTTTCTCTAGCCTCCCAAAGAGAGTGGCTCAGGGCTGCCACCCCCTTACTAAGTGGCATGAACCAAGGAAGGGAAATTTGCTGCTCAAAACTGATGTCCCCCTCACTGCCAAAGTCCAAGTCTGGGCCTGGAGAAGGCAGTTAATGGATTGCATCCAGGGGATTTTTTTTTTTTTTTTTTTTTTTGCGGGTGTGCTGGGGAACTGGGGATTGATCCCGGGGGTGCTTTACCATTGAGCTATATCCCCAGTCCTTTTTCTTTCTTTTGATTTGAGTACTGGGTTTTGATCCCAGGGGCCTTAACTACTGAGCCACACCCCCGCCCTTTCTTAGACCTTTTTAAAATTTTATTTAGAGATAGGGTCTTGCTGAGTTGCTGAGGCTGGCTTTAAACCCTCCATCCTCCTGCCTCAGCCTCCTGAACTGCTGGGATTACAGGGCTGTGCCACTGAGCCTGGACCTTTTTATTTTTAAATTTGAGACAGGGTCTACATTGCTGAGGCTGGCCTCAAAATCGTGATCCTCCTGTCTCAGTGTCCTGCGTCTCTGGATTACAAGTGTGTGCCCTGCGCCCAGGGGAGTCTCACAGGGCGTGGTGGGGTGTGGAGAAGGAAACCTTGAACCAGGACCAGGGTGCTCACCTTTGTCCCTCCCCTTTCTTATTTTTCTCTCCATCTTAGCGGCATTGGCTTCTGCCTGGAAATTTGAGCCAAAGCCGGACACCAGGGAAGACCACTGGCCTGCCCTCCGCCCCTCCCCCTCCCCATGCCACAGTCCCAGGGAAGGGATCTGATTGGCCAGCTTGGGTCAGGTGCTCCAGTGACCCAGTCATCTGTGCCTGGGCTGGGGCAGCATCACAGGGAATGCCTGCAGCCATCGGACTGTCACTCTGTGAAGGCCTAGAGGGCAGTTCCCACCGGGGGACCCTCATGGGTACCCACCTCGGCCACTGGCTTCTGCGGCCAGGTGCCCTCCTGTGCGAGGACCCTCCTGCCAAGGCCCAGTGTGCAGTCACCATCTTCCCTCCCGCTCTCCCGGCCTGGTCCCCAGGCCTGCGGGTGACGCCCACCCACTGGACACCCCAGCCCGCCTCTGCACCCAGCTGTTCACCACCACTCACCTGACCGGGTCCTCCCAGCACCTCCGTGGGCCGGCGCCGTGAAGGGGTCGATGGCACTCGGGGCCCCCTCTCAAGGGCAGTGGCAGATACACATTGAACCAAAGAGCAAACCGCCCGTGGACCCTGCAGATGGCGATGCCAGCGGTGAAGAGGCCAGCGTGCAGCCATCGCCTCCCGGCCCCGGCCTCCCCAGAGCCAAGGGAGAGGCTCCGTTCCTTTAACGTGTTTTCCGGTTGCAGAGGGACACACACCTTTATCTTATTTCTTCATTTCTATGCGGTGCTGAGGATGGAGCCCAGGGCCTCGCAGCCCAGCCCCAAGGTGGCTTTTCTTTTGCATCCTCTGGGTCTTGAAGGACAGCTGGGAAAGGGAGATGTTTTGTCCCGAGTGGGAAGGGCCTGAGCGTTGGTTCTGCAGCCAGCCTCAGAGGCCGGCAAGGGACCACCCTCCGGGTCAAAGACACAGGACTTTACAACCCCCAGAAAAGCAGTGTCAAAAATATCTGTGAAATGGGTCAATGGCTAGGGGCTCTCCCGTCCTGACTAGAGACCCAGGAAACGGCAGTCACCCAGGTTTCCGCAGAAGCAAAGGCCCTGGGGCAGTCTGAAGAGCTGGGGGAGATAGGGGACTATGGCGGCCTCTGGTGAAGCAGGGGGCGCACGTGTCCTGCAAAACCCCGAAGGTCCCCTCGGAGCCTTGACACAATAGGGCTCAGGTAGACCGTGGAGGCTTAGTAGAGCCCACGGGCGGTGGAGCAGGCTGTGGAGGAGGCAGGGCCCACAAGTCTGGCCGCCCAGCCCCTTCCTCACCCACACACGGCAAGGAGGGTGCGGGCCCTCTCCCATAGAACCCACTCACGCGCACCAGGAAACACGTTCCAACATCTTCACCGCAGCACTGTCCATGATATGAAAAACTGGAATCAAACGTTACTGTCCATCACTAGGGATAACAAACCATTGTTCAGTCCTGTGATAGAATATTACATAGCAGTGAAAATCGGGTGCACTTGAGCTGTGTGAATCACGTCTGTGAACCCAGGAATGAGAATAAGGCAAAAGCAAGAGCGGTTACGGAGGAGCACACCCTCCACTCACATACTGAGAACACGCGGGCCAGGGGCGCAGGCCTGCGATCTATACTACTGGGGAGGCTGGGGAGGCTGAGGAGGATCCCAAATTTGAGGCCAGCCTCTTCAACTTGGCAAGACCCTGCGCCAAAAATACAAAGGTCTGGGGGCATAGCTTAGTGGTAGGGCGCCTCTGAGTTCACAAACCAAAACCACATTATGCTACACATTTCCACGGATACATAACATTTGTAAAGTACAACATGAGAAGGAATTGGTGTGTCGATCCCTTAGGCAGGGGGTGGCTTTTGGGGAGCAAGACCAAATGAGTCTTGAGGCTTTATATAGTTTCATTAAAAGCCAGGCCTGATAACACACGCCTGTAATCCCAGTGGTTCAGGAGGCTGAGGCAGGAGGATAGCAAGTTCAAAGCCAGCCTCAACAACTTAGCAAGACCCTGTTTCAAAATAAAAAATAAAAATAAAATGAAAGGGCTGGGGTGTGGCTCAGTGGTTAAGCAGCCTGGGTTCAATCCTGGTACCAAAAAACAAAAAAAAAACCCAAAAGTTTAATTAAAGATACAGAGATCTGAAGCAAAGAACAAAATGTAACATTTTACATAAATGTTAAATCTGAGTGGTGAATAAATGGGCGTTATGTCATTCCTTTCTTTTTGGAGGGGAGATTTTGGGGTGAACCCTGGGGTCCTTTACCAGTGAGCTACACCCATCCCATCTCCAGTTGTTTTTATTTTGAAACAGAGTCTAAGTTCCTGAGGCTGGTCTCAGTTTTGCAATCCTCCTGGCTCAGCCTCCCAAGTAGATTGGGATGTCAGGAATTGAGCACCATGCCCAGCATTTCCTATCTTTGATGAAATAGTTTATAATTAAACTTTTAAGAGTGTATAATTAAATGAAAAGGTCAAGACAGCATCCAGAAGAGTAACTTAAAGACATTTGGAGAATCTGGCCCCTGGTACCTTGTGTTGCTATTTTTGTCGATGAGAGAAGGACTAGAAAATATCCGTCTCCCTCCAACCCTGGGTCTCTGGAGCTTGTCAGAAGGAGGCAGGTGTGCTTCCCAACTCTGACCACCAGATGGAGCCAGCAGGCAGGGTTGGAAGTGGGGCGACTCCAGGGTGTCTTCGGATCTCTCCAGCAACCTGACACAGGGAAGAATCAATTTTTGCAAGAGAGAAGCTCAGGCAGAGAATTTCAGAACGTGCTTGGAAGATGGAGGTAGAAAAAAACAGTCAGGTAACCGAAGGACCCCGTTTGAAGTGGGAATGCCATGCACAGGTGTTAATAAACTACCATTAATCTGTTTCCCCAAGATGCAATTGTTAGACATTCAAATTGATGTCAGTGGGGCGCGGCTGTAACCCCAGCTACTCCAGAGGCTGAGGTAGGAGGATCCCAAGTACAAGTTTGAGGACAATCTGGGCAATTTAGCTAGACCCTGTCATAAATAAATAAAAACCAATAAATAATGCTGGGGCTTTACCACTGACAGCTCAGTGGGAGGGTGCTCGCCTAGTGTGCACAGGTGCTGGGTCCCATGCTCGGGACCGGAAAAAAGAAAAGAAAAAGAAAGATTGAGGTCAATGAGGAGATCGGGGGACTCCAGTTCCTATCCTGACTCCTGATGCTATTCCACCCCTGTCTATGGATAACCCAGGGTGTGTGCAACTTCAGGAGGCTGGAGTGACCCATGGTTTGTCTAAAATACCTGGCCTGCAACATGAAAACCCCAAGTTCACACCCTGGCTCTGTTCCTGGCCAGCTGTTTGACCCTGGGCAACTGTCTTAACCTCTCTGGACCTGTTTTTTGATCTGCAAACTAGGGATAATTGCAGTGCCTATTCCAGTGCCTATTGCAAGTACTAGACGAGATTCCCTTCAGGAAGCCCCCAGCACATGGTAGGCCTTTGTTAAATTATGGAAACAGCCCCCTAATGCCCAATGTAAGCAACTCCAGGGAGCAAGGATAAGATTCCAAACTAGCAGCACAGTGAACAAAGCTTCCAGCCACAAGGGGTTAACCTTTACCCAGATATCCAGCGGCAAGAAAAGTGCTGAAGGGCCTGGGTTGCGGCTCAGTGGCAGAGTCCGTCCTCAGCACCACGTACAGGTGAATAATAAATAAAGGTCCATTGACAACTAAAAATATCTATACTTAAAAAAAAAAGTGCTTAGGTGTTTGAGACCCTGTAAAATGAACTGCTAGAGGGAGGGGGGCACAGGGCTTTGTTTTCTCCACTCACTGGACAAGTGTTGCAAGGACTCCAGGACCAAGATGAGCGCAGGGGTCAGATTCTGCCAGTGGAATCCTGGGGTCCCGTGTGCCTGCCGGCTGTGGGGCTAGTTCTTCAAACATGAAGTTCTTTTGTTTTGTTTTGGTATCTGGGATTGAACCCAGGGATGCTTAACTACTGAGCCACACCCCCAGCCATTTTTATCTTTTATTTTAAGACAAGGTCTTGCTATATTGCTGAGGCTGTCCTCCAACTTGTGATCCTCTGGCCTCAGCCTCCCCAGTTGCTGGGATTACAGGTGTGAGCCCTCTTTAATTTGAATGCAGTAATATCATCTACTCTGCAGTCCATATTCAAATTTCTCCAGTTACCCCAATAAGGTCCTTAATTTTTTTTTTAATCAAAGATCTCAGCTTTGTGCAGTGACAGTATCGTAGCCAAGAAGGTTTATCCGAGGTGCGATTATTGCTGATTAAATCAAAGATCTGATCAAGAATTGAGCCTTGGATTCTGGTGCCATGTGGGTCAGACAGAATTGAAACAAATGGCTGGAAACTTCTTGCCCACTTGGGAACTGCAGAGGCCAGTGCCTGGGGGAAGCCTAGACTCTCCCTCGGTCCTCAGAACTGTCCCCCAGCTCCTGTCCCCGCGTCATCCAGGACAGAGGGTCCTCGTCAGGGAGCTCAGCCGCCAGCGCACTGTTTTGTGGCTGAGCAGAGCGAGGAGTGGCAGCCTGAGAGGCCCTGCCCTGCCCGCCACCCGCCACTGGCCACTGGCCACAAGCCCCATGAGGGTGGCAAAATGGGACCTGAACCCCAGTCCTCTGGGGTGAGCGTGGGGTGCCGAGGCCCCTGTCTTGCGACCCCATGTCCCCAGCTTTCTTTCCAGGCCTATGCTGTGGCCCAACATTCTCCAAGTCGTCCCCTTGTCCCTTGTTAAATGCCCCCTTTCCCCTGAGCCACCTGCACACCCACATGCTGGGGCCCGGGTGGTCATCAACCCCAGATCCTGCCGGGGGCCGACTCAGGCAGGGCAGGGAGCTGACCCAGAGGTCAGGAGGGGGACAAGGGCGGGCTCTGGGGCCCTGCAAACGCCCGCCCCCGCCCCCCAGTGCCCCACCTGGGCCACCTGCCCTGGCGCCCTATGCCATCCAGCGCTCCCAGCCACCTTCCTGGCCCCACTTCCAACCTCATGGATGTCTTGGAAGGCGCTGAGGGAAGGAGGGTGACAGGGGCGAGCGCCTGGGGCCACCACGGACCACGCCTGACTCAGAGCTAGGGGTGAGAGGAAGCACCCTCTGGGGACTTACCCTTGTTATCAGGATTACTATTAGTTGTGCCTTAGTGGGCATTGAACCCAGAGCTTCCCCTGTGCTACACAAGGTTCTCCCTCTGAGTCACCTCCCAGCCCTTAAAATACATATTTAAAATCACAGAAACAGACCAGGTGTGGTGGCACACGCCCGTAATCCCAGCAACTCAGGAGGCTGAGGCAGGAGGATCACAAGTTGGAGGCCAGCCTCAGCAATTTAGCAAGACCTTGTCTCAAAAAATAAAAAGGGCTGGGGGTGTGGCTCCATGGTAGAGGGCCCTGGGTTCAATCCCCAGTACCAAAAATAAATAAATAAATAAATAAAATTAATTAATTTAATTTCAGAAATAGGACATGTAGGTGAAGAGGATTAGGAAATAGAAACCAGCAAGCAAAAATGAACAAAAACATTGCGTCCTCCACGGCCATCATTTCCAGCCGGGCACCCGAGCCCGCGCTCCTCGGGTTTGCTGTGGCTCAGTTTTCCCTTCTTAGGGGGTCGCTGGAGGGTGGGGTGCAGCGGCCTCATGGGCGCGTATCTCAGGAGATGCTGATTACACCATGGAAGGTGACATCATTTTGGTGACAGGACGTGCTGTTTTATAAACTACTTAGTCAGTGGCTTAACATTTTCCGTTGTGAAGATGTCCACTGGATCTAAAGCAAAGCTGGATGCAGCCGGAGCTGGTGACCTGCAACAAGCAATAAAACGGGGCTTCGTGAAGACTCCCAGGAAGCCAGCTGGGCTGTGGATGCTGGTCCCCGGGCCAGCCGTGTGTCTGTCTGGTGGCCGGGCCCTTGAGGTGTTGTGAGTGACAGCCAGCCGCTGAAGAGGCTGGCCAGGTGTCCAGGGAAGGTGGCCCCTGAATCCGTGTCTGGTCGCCTGGGGTGTTCGGCTTGTTCCCTGCCATCTCTGAACTGGAGACTTGGTGACGGGTGACTTTATGATTTTGAACACAGCCCTTGCTGCTCTGCCACTGTGACTTATTTTTATTTTATTTTATTTTTTTAAAAATATTTATTTATTTATTTATTTTAGTTCTCGGCGGACACAACATCTTTGTTTGTATGTGGTGCTGAGGATCGAACCCGGGCCGCACGCATGCCAGGCGAGCACGCTACCACTTGAGCCACATCCCCAGCCCCATGTGACTTATTTTTAATAAGGACACATTTCTTTCTCTCCTCTCCCCTTGCTCCTCCCCAAACTCCCCTCTCCCTGATCTCAGGGGACACAGGGTCACCTTTGTGACCATCTTAGGCAGGGTGATGGGGCCTGGGGCACACACCCACCACAGGAACCAAGTCATCCAGACTTTGGGGACGGCACCAGATCTCAGAAATGACCATCTCCCAAATTAACAAGTGAATTGTAACTGGACCCCAGAGGACATGGGGAATGTGGCCTTTGAGTCCCCTCTTTGAAAGCCCCCTGTTCCTGCTGATGGGCATAATCACAGCCTCTGGGACAGGGGTCCCCTGTGCTTCTCCTTTGCTAGCAAAGCAATAAATCTTCTTTTTCCTTTTCCTCAAAACCATGCCCTCATATTGGATTGGCATGGGGACAAGGACTGAGCTTTCAGTGACGATTCCCTGTGCAGTGGACTGGCCATCGGGTGCCTGGACGCTGGGGAGACATCATCCTGGGTGTGTCTGTGAGGCAGGCCTGGGTCAGTGGGCCACGTAAAGCAGCGGCCTCCCAGTGAGGGTGGCATCCGCAGGTGACAGGGTCCTCAAGAGAAGAGGGGGCCAAGCTGGAGGGACGCTCGCCAAAGGCTGGGCCGTGACACCAGTCTCTGTTCTCAGCCCGAAGCTTCCGGTCAGCTCCCTGGGTGCTGCCCTCCTGGGCCTCTGGCCTGCCCATGGAGAATGCCCAGAATCGTGTGGTCCAGTGGCCCAGCCGTGACAGAGGCGAATTGGCTGGGCTCTGGAGGCTCAGGCCATGCTGGTGGCTCGGTTGCTTTTAGTGTCTGGAGGGCAACACACCATGGCAGGGAGCAGGTGGCGGAGCAGAGTGGCCAGCTCAGGTGGCCAGGAAGCAGAGCAAAGGAAGGGCGGGACGAGCCCTGGGCTTTCAAGCCCTGCCCAGCAGCCTGCCTCCTCCCCAGGCCCTCCCTACAGTCTGTACGGCTCCCAGCGGCCACTAGGTGACGAATCCATGGGGACCCAGTCACCTCCTGAAGGCCTCCCTCCCAACACTGCTGCGTTAGGGACCAGCCATCCACACCTGAGCGGACGGGCAAGTGTCAGATCCCAACCCAGAGGTGAGTGTGTGTGTGAGTGGGTGGGTGTGAGTGTGTGGACGTGTGTGTGGGTGTGAGTATGTGTGTGTGTTTGGGTGTTAGTGTGTGTGCGAGAGTGAGTGTGTGCAGGTGTGAGTGTGTGTCTGAATTTGAGCGTGTGAGTGTGCGTGCTACTGGCTCCCTTTCTCTAGCAGCCCCTCACACACCAAGCGCTACCGCGGGGTGTGAGACACAGCCTAGGATCCACATTGCAACAGTACAGACCTGCGTCCATCAAGGAGAGAAGGGTCCCGCTCTGCCCAGCCCTGTTCTTGTCCCCTGAGAGGGTGCTATGACTGGCCAGGTGTCCCTCCTCCCAGCTCTTCCTCTCAGACAGTGGGCAGCTGTGGGTGGGGTGGTCCCTTTAGTCTTCAGCTGATGCAGGGAGGGGAAGGGGAGAGGGGGAGAGAGAAGCTGTAGTTTTTTGTTTGTTTTTAAGAAGTGACACAGTGACCTGGGTGTGGTGGTGCACACCCATGATCTCAGTAACTCGGGAGGCTGAGGCAGGGGGATTGCAAGTTCAAGGCCAGCCTCAGCAATTTAGCGAAACCCTGTCTCAAAATGAAAAATAAAATGGGCTGGGGTGTGGCTCCGCGGTAGGGGTTCAATTTCCAGTGCCTCGAAAGAAAGAAAGGAAGAAGGAAGGAAACCGTAGATTTGGGTTGAGGGTCCTTGTCACCACGTGGAGATGAGCCCCTTGACCACAGGCCAGCCTCAGCTAGAATGGGGATGGCAGACCCACCTAGAGGGTCATGAGGGCCCCTCGCTCCCCCCAACACTAGGCGGTGGGCTTAGGGGGGAGCAGAAGTCATGAACTCAAAAATTATTAACTAACCCCAGTCTTAAGAGGTGTCATGATAGGAAAAGTAAGAGTCCCTGGGCTGGAGTTCTGGCATCTGACTGTCTGGGAACAGGGCCTGCAGGACGTCAGGGTTGGTCCCGGGCAGGATGGGCCTCTCTGGCTTCTGCCTTGTGCCTCCCCTCTTCCTGTGACAGGGCGTGACAGGAGCCGGCAGCACTACCAGGCCAGAGACCCCAGCTGCCTGTTCCCACTGAGCCCCAAGCTGCCTTCATGCCTGGCCCATGCGGCAGTGGGTGACTCTCAGATGAGGCTTGGAAGCCAATGTGGAGCTTGGCCCTCACTGAGAGGCTGGGGACCCCCAGGGCAGACACACCTCCACCAGCTGTGGGCTGGGCTCTGTCCTCCAAGACTCCAGGTTAGACTCTTTTTTTTTTTTAACCCTAGATTAAACTCAGGATATCACGGAGTGACATCCCCAGGCCTTTTCATTTGTTGAGACAGGGTCTCACTAAGTTGCTTAGGGCCTTTCTGAGTCGCTGAGGCTGGCCTTGATGTGTGTCCCTTGTCCCAGAGGTTCCACTTTGCTAGAAAACTCCTTCAGGTCCTGGGACTCAGTAGGAGTGCACAACCTTGACTTCCCCTGCGGCAGCTCTGTCTCTGGGTTTACAGAGCCCTCTGGGGACATTCCTGCTCTTCTCCCCCTCCCCCTCTGTCATCCCCCCCACCCTGGGAATTGAGCCCAGGGCCCTGTGCATGCCAGACAAGAGCTCCACCATTGAGCCACATCCCTACCCCTTTTTATATTTTTTTGAGACAGGTTCTAACTTCCATAAGGCCTTGCTAAATTTCTAAGGCTGGCCTTGAATTTGGGATCCTCCTGCCTCAGCCTCCTGAAGTGGCTGGATTACTGGCGTGAGCCAAGGTACCTGGCTTCTCTGTCTTTTCTTGACGGGCTTCCTAGGGTGTGTTCAGTGTGGGGGTGGGTCTCTTGCCACACACACCTTCCCTGGGCCACCCTGTGGGTCACATACGCCTGGGGTGCACTGCCTTTCTGGGGAGCAGAATGCCACCTATCTTCTTGAGAGTGAATCTGTACTTGGGACCCAAGGCCACACTGGCTTTTGCAGACTAAAGCCACACTTCTTTTGTTTAGGCAGCTGTCAAAACCCATGTGCAGATTTAGGAGAGAAATGCGAATTCCTGGGGAAGACAGCACTGGAATCACGCTGCCCCCCCAACTCCTGTCTTACCACAACCCCAGAGTGATCTTGAAAACCCATTTGTTGAGCCACGCATGGGGGTGCACACTTATGAGCCCAGTGCTTCAGGAGGCAGGAGGATCTCAAGTTCAAGGCCAGCCTGCGAAATTTAGGAAGGCCCTGTCCCAAAATAAAAACTGAACGGGCTCAGGGTGCAGCTCGATGGTAAAGCCCTGGGTTCAGTCCCCAGTACCAAAATCAGAAGAGGGAGCAGCTGCGGCTGGTCCTCGGTCACCGGCCGTGGTTGTGGGCAAGGCTTTCAGTGTGGGCCTCTTCTCAGGGTTGGAAAGACCCCTCTGAAGAAGAGGCCCCTCTTCCTCCACTGCCTCCTACCCAGAGGGTAAGCTCCCGGGGAGGACCCAGCAGCAGCCCCCTGTCTTCCTTGCCTGTCCTGAGTGCCCTGGACGAGGCCAGCAGAAAGCGAATGGATGAACTCATGGGTGAGTGCTATTGGAAGTGTAAATAGAGCCAGTGAGAAACTGAGGAGACTCCATTTTTAAAAATAAATAAATAGGGCTGGGGATGTGGCTCAAGCGGTAGCGCGCTCGCCTGGCATGCGTGCGGCCCGGGTTCGATCCTCAGCACCACATACAAACAAAGATGTTGTGTCCGCCGAAAACTGAAAAATAAATATTAAAAAAAATTCTCTCTCTCTCTTTAAAAAAATAAATAGATAAATAAATAACAGCAGCTTCTACCTCAAGGCCTGTCCCAAGGAAGGGGGCGTGACCCTTGTCCTTGGAAAAACCCACAGAGCTTTCCTAGGCACATACCCACCCTGCAGAGTTGTTTGTAAATAACAGGAGAGGTCTTCAGGCGCCAGGTGTCCCTGACTCAGTCAGGCTAGGTGAGGACCCACAGCAACCCCCTAGCAACCTCCAATCAGCATGGGACAGGGAAAATACCTGGGATGCCAGATGACCCCCCAGTAGTTTATGGTGGTTGATAACATGTTGGGAAACCATGTAGTTTAGCACATACACCCCTCGTGGCCTAAACCAATCAGTTCAAACGAACCCCCCTCTTATATTAATCAATCACTCCTACCCAAATTGTTCCCGTCAGTGAATGTGTTAATCGATGCTAAGAGTTGTTGTTTGACTTTCCCGCGGTGTGGAATGATTTGCTGTGTGATGTTGCGATGCATAGAGTATCCCCCCAAACCTATAAAATCTCACTGGACAAAGGACCTCAACTCACTCCCTGGGACCACTGCGTCGGGAACGGTTGTGAGTCCAGGCTCGAGCTTGCAATACAGACTCTTGTGTGATTGCATCGGATTCTGCTCCTGGAGGTCTATTGGGGTCCCACGAATCTGGCATAACACCAGACATGGTGGCGCACAACTGTAACCCCAGGGCTTGGGAGGCTGAGACAGGAGGATCGCAAAGTCAAAGCCAACCTCAGCAACTTAGTGAGGCCCTAAGGAAGTCAGCGAGACTCTTGTCTCTAAATAAAATACAAAATAGGGCTGGGGAATTGGCTCAGTGGTTAAGTGCCCCTGAGTTCAATCCCGGATACCAAAAAAAAAAAAAAAAAAAGGAGTGTAAATGGGCCAGTGGTTGTTGGCAATGTCAATCAAAGGTCTTAAAGACAGGCTTATCATTTGATCCAGAGAGTCTACTTGTGGTTGCACAAAGCGGATCATCTCAGCAATGTTTGTCCTGGGCCATGCCCTGGGGACACTTTGATACCCAACAGCTGATTAGCACCAACTGAACTCTCCGTCTCGGTCTTTCCTCCTTCTGTGGTCTGAATGTGTCTCCCAAATGTGATGTGTTTCCCCAGAGTCACCTGCCAGTGGATTTGAGAGATGAGACTTGGGGAAGCTGTGGGGCATGAAGTCCCTCCTGAGTGGACTAATCCACGAGTGGATTAAAGGGTCAGGGATTAAGGGAATGATGGGTCGCGTGGGAGTGGCTTTGTTATGAAAGCCACGCTTGCTGTCTGTCTGGCCACACGCGATGTCGTCCATCATGCTCTGAGGCGCAGGAAGTCCTCCCCAGATGACAGCCTCGCCATGTTCCTGGACTTCCTGCCTCCAGAACCTGAGCTAAATAAACCTCTCTTCTTTATAACTTACCCAGTCTCGGGTATTTTGTTATTCCAACAGAAAACGGACTCACACACCTCCCAAGTCAGTGGTTCTTCCAAGCTTCCCGTCACAGTTAATGGCCCCTCGTTTGTTTAAGTGAGAGACCTGGGCACTGAGGTGTTATTTTTTGAGGCATAATTTACATACAGTAAAATGTGCAATATTTTTAAACTGTATTGGGAATTGAATCCAGGGGCATTCTACCACTTATTTTTTTGTCTTGACACAGGATCTCATTAAGTTGCCAAGGCTGACCTCAAACTTTGTGGTCCTCCTCCCTCAGCCTCCCAAGTTGCTGAGATTGCTGACATGCACCTTCACACCCAGCTTCAAGTGCAGAAATCTTGCCTGGTGCATTGGTGGACACCTGTAATTCCAGTGACTTGAGAGGCTGAGGCAGGAAGATCCCAAGTTCAAAGCTAGCCTCAGGGGCTGGGGATGTGGCTCAAGTGGTAGCGCACTCGCCTGGCATGCGTGCGGCCCGGGTTCGATCCTCAGCACCACATACAAACAAAGATGTTGTGTCCGCCGATACTTGAAAAATAAATATTAAAAAGTTAAAAAATAAATATTAAAAAATTTAAAAAAATAAATATTAAAAAATAAAAAAAAAAAGCTAGCCTCAGCAAGTTAATGAGGCCTGGTCTTAAAATAAAAAGTAGAAAGGGCTGGAGATGTAGCTCAGTGGTTAGGTGCCCCTGGGTTCAGTACCTGGCACCAAACCTAAACAAACAAAATAAAATAAACTCTGCAAACCTTAAATTCACTTTTTAGCTAAGTAGATATCCTTATAACTACACCCAGATGGAGACACAGTAATTTCTTAGCACCCAGAAGTTCCCTCATGTCCTGTCCCAGTTGATACCTTTCTTTCCTCCCCGGCCTCTCTGGTGGGTACTAGAGAGGGGTCCGCTGTGTGGTCTTCTCACTCCCGTCTATAGCACCCGACCGCCCCTGTCACTGAGGCTGTCAGCTCTTCATTTTGGATCTTTCTCAGGTTCTGTCACATCTCTCTGGATAACAGTGCCAGACTCCTCCTTGTCCCCTCTTTCCTGAGTCCCACTGTCCCTACCCTGCCAGCACCCAGAGACCAGGCCCTGCCTGAGTCTCCCTGAAGGTTCCCTCAGGAGAGGGCCAGCTCCCTCGGGGCCTGCTCCCCTCCGGCTCCGGCTGGTCCTGACCGTCACGAGCCCCCCTCCTGCCTGCACCCTGAGCCACAGCCCAGATGGAGGAGTGGAAGAGCCATGGGGATATCACTGGTCCCTTGTTGCAAAGGTGACATGTGGTGGTGCGGGGACACACCCTGGGTTGTCTGACACGGGACCCCGCCTCTTGCCTACTTGACCTGCTCCCCACAGTGGAGGCCCTGTTGCAGGCTTTCTTTTTCAGAAATGTAGCTAGCGTTTGGAAAGCTGCTGTGTGCCATCATGACCAGCTGAATTTGGTTCTGAGGTCACTGTTGTGGCTGGAGAAGAGGAAAAGGAGGAGGAGACAAGAAGGGGAGGAGAAGGAAGGACAGGAGCTCTGGGTGGACCGGTGTGCTGCGCAGGGGCGTCTGGAGGAGCTTCCCTGCCCTGTGGCCACCCCCTGGCATTGGTCTGAACCCTGACCTTCCTTGGGCTCAGAGGCAGAGCAGCACCCCCTGCCCAGGGTCTGTGGTTTGAGTGAGGAAAGCAATTTCGTAAAAACGGAGAGCCTGGCCACAGCCTGGTCCTCCCCGCTGAGTCATGCCGGAGAGAGGAGAAAGCCGGAGCCCGGAGCCCCCTCATTTCAAGCTGGCCCGGGCGCCAGTGACATCGCTGAAGTCACAGCCTGATGACCTCAGGCAGAGATAGCTGGGGATGGGGTGAGAGGCAAGAGGGAGGGCCAAGGCTGGCCTAGGGTACAGAGTGGGGGGGTCCCACTGCCCCCTGGGCACCTTCTGCTGGCAGCTCCAGCCCCCACCTGGTGCCTGTTCTCCGGGCCCCTGCTCTCTGGCTTCCCAAGGACTTTCCCTCCTTCCTGGCCAGCACCTGCTATTTCCAGGAGCTTCAGGTGTGCGCCTCAACCTGGGTGGGGCTGGGAGTCCAGCTCTCCGCCAGAGAGAAGCACCATTTCCTTTAAGATCACTGCAGTCCACAGGCAGAAAGCCAGATTCCAGGGTGGGCTGCTGATGAGGAGATGGGAGGGTCAGGGCTGCTAGGACCCCCCGGCCGTCTTTGTGCCTGGGTCTGTGGGTCGAGTGACAAGTCCTATTGGGTCCACTTCCTGACCCTGACCTCAGATCTCATGGGGGATCCCCTCCCCGAGCCTGTGCTCTGGCCTGAGAAGACGATTCTAATGCACCAGTCCTGAGACAACAGCCTGGGACCCCACTGGAAACCAGACACGCTGGGCCAGGTCAGAGCGTCCAGCTGGGACCCCCATGGGAGGTCAGCTGGACAGGTCTCCCACACCCGGCACTGGGCACCAGCCCCTTCTCAGCCAAGTCCTCCGCTGGAAAAGACCCAAGAGTCTTTTCACTGGCACCAGAGGACGTATCTCTATCTCCCTGAAGTTTGGCACAGCCGTGGGCTAGTCTCCTCACTCCCAACCTCAGTTTCCTCATCTCTAAAACTGCTACCAGGAGACAATGAGCTAAAGTTCACAGGGCACGGGGCAAGGTGTCTGCCAGGTAGCTATCATCACCCTCATCAACACTGCCTATGAGGGGTGCTTTTCGGTACCCTTGGTTTTCTTGCCCAACTTGCAGTGCCAGCCCAAGGTGAAGTTGTGACTCTTGGCCACCCTGTCCTGGGGGTAAGGCTTATCCTCTCTGGCCTTCTGCTTGGCTGGAAGCCACCTGTGTCTGCTCACCTCTAGGTCTGACCCCGCTCAGGGTGCTGGTTGGCTGCTTCTCTCAGTTACTGCTACCAACATGCTGAACAGTGACCACCTGTGGCCCCAGAGGTATTCATGTTGCCAGAGTCATGCCTGGAGAACAGGCTGTGAGGAGAGGGCTGCAGGTGGCCAGGGGTTCATGGGGTCAATACTGTGACACTGTGCCAGGGATGACCAGGCTCCTGGGGCGAGGCGAAAGCGAGGAGGTGTCCGTGGTGGTGGAGTGGGGTATGGGGGCGACTGCATGTGCAGAGAATGTTCTCAAACCCTGCAATACCCAGAGGACAAGTAAGGTCCCGGGTGGGCTTTGGGAGTCCTCACCTTCCCATGAACCCAAGCACCCAATAGAGCAGGTGACCGAGCCCAGCAAAGTGGCCTGGTTTGTGGAGCTCTGGTTTGTGTGCCCTGCCTGGGGTGGAGGTGTGCAGAGGACACTTGCTCAGGGTCCAAAGCCTTGCGGGGGGGCGGGGGGAGGGGGCGCAGACAGGCGAGGAGACTAGGCCCGCTTAGGAGCTGAAGTGATGTCCCAAGAGGCATTTTGTCACCCCTGGGCGTCTGTGTTCTTGGCGCAGCTCCTGCGGCCGGAAGCTGTGCCCAGCCGCGAGCTCAGCCCCCTCTCCGTGTGCCTGGGCACCTCGCTGGGCATCTTCCATTCACACCCCGGGACCTGGGGGCGTGGTCACCGGCCTCTTGATTTCATTGGCTGCTGGCTAGCCTCGTCATTGGCTGCCTGTGGTCAGGTGCTCTGTGCTGTCCAATCAGCTGTGGCCATGGTGACAACCAGGATGAGGCGCCCCGGGGCCACCACGTGGGCCTGGGGTTGCTTCTTTGGGGGAGACGTGTGGATAGTGGATGAGGACCCCTCACAGGGACCCAGGAGGGGTCCGAATTCAGGGCCGTGTCCAGTACACCCCTTGACTTCTTCCACCTACCAGGTCCGGGGAGCACCCAAAGCCCCCCTTTCCCCTCCGAGTTCCTCGCCTGGTTGCACCGCGTTAGTACCAGTGGCACCCTCCTGGGCCTCAGGTCAGGTCTGCTGGGCATGCGCTGTCCCGGGAGTGGTGGCAAAGATTAGTGTGGGCGCTAATCTCCCGAGGCAGAGGGCTTGGGTTGCGTAACTCCGTGAAAAGCTGCGTCCTCTGCGGGCTGTGCTGGCCTGATGGCAGATTCAGGGTCATTCACAGATGAGTTAACTTCCTCGAGTGTCCAGGGGACTGCTGTTGTGCATTTGTTGAATCTCCCAGAGTAAATGCCGTCAGCACACTCATTTCCTGCCCCTGTGAGCTGGTTGGAACCGCTAAGAGCTTGTCCTGTGAATGAAAGTTTTGCCCCAGGAATTAGACTGACCTGATTGGATCTCACTTGAAATAGCAATAAGCACTCGTGTGTGTGATGGCACTTGCCTGTAACCTCAGCTACTCTGGTGGCTGAAGTAGGAGGATGGCAAGTTCAAGGCCAACCTTAGCCACTTAGTGAGACCCTGTCTCAAAATAAAAAGTAAAAAGGACTAGGGAGGTAGCTCAGTGGGAAAGCACCCCTGGGTTCAATCTCTAGCACTAAAACAAAGCAAGCAAGCAAACAAAAAATCCCAGTAGCACCCTCAGCATCCATAGCTTCCAGCTAAGCTGGGTGGAGGCGGGAGGCAATAGTACCTGACTGTCCCGCTGTGGCTGGGGACTTGGGTTCCTTCCTGCTTCTCAGCTGATGAGCTCATCACTGGCAGGTTACTCAGCCTTTCCAGGCCTCAGTTTCCCCTACTCCAAAAATGTAGTGAGAAGATGTCATGGTGAGGCAGTCACAGAAAATAAGCACTTTTCAGACCGTAAAGCTTAACCTCTACTCTGGCTTTGTGATCACAGGCCAGAAGAGTTTTTTATGTTTTTTTCAACAATAATTTGGATTTGCCGGAGTAGGTCTTTAAGGCCAGCTCACTCAACACCAGCTCAACAACATAGACAGCAGTAACTCCTTGGTCTTGAGATATGAGCCAATAGCAGGTGCTTCATCCGAGTCCAGTCGCCTCTGGGAACTCTGTGTCAGGTGTCCGAAAACAGTAGGAAACCAGAGAAGCATAAGTCCTGGAGCACTGTATAGCCAGCGAAAGGCAGGCCACATTATCCTTGCCTCTGTGTGCAACTGTGCTGTCCATGAAGCCGCTGCAGGTCAGGTGTGGGCACTGGCTCCCCAAGCGTATTGAGTCCAGTTGAGAAAGGCTGCGAGTGTAAAGTCCACGCTGGATTCAAGGCCTACTATGAAGGACATGTGAAATATCTCATCAATTTAAAAACATTGATTGCACTTGAAAATAATATATTGATAAAAGAACCACCCACCACCGCCACTGCTGCTTAACACTTCTGACACCAAATACACGGATTTTCCACACCAAGAAATTTTGATACTAACTTCCTGAAGTTAGGACAGCCCCAGAGAATCCAGGCTCACGAGACTACAACAACCTCTGTTTCAGATGTCCATTGCAAGTCTTATGGGTTGTAAATCAGAGGTTCCCACAACACCCTCAGCAGGTTTAGGGTGAGAAGGTATGTTATACTCCAAAAGAACTCCTTGAGTTTTCTACTTAGAAATAGATAGATTTCTGGGTACATGTGTAAAAACATTGAAGGAACATAAAGGATCGGATGTTCTATATTGACATTGATTCGGTCTTAATCTGTTCTCGGGTGCTATAACAGAATCCCTGAGGCTGAGTAACTTATGAAGAAAAGAAGTTTATGTCTTAGAGTTGTAGAGGCTGGGGAAGTTCAAGGGAAAGGGCACATCTGGTGAGGGACTTGGTGCTGTTGGAGACTCTCTGCAGCGGTGGTGCTGGATCTCACATGGCCAGATGAAAGCAGCTGCCAGAGAAAGCTCCTTCTGTAAGCAAGCCACTCCCTCCGGAACCCATTACCCCATGAGTGGATTAAGCCACTCACCAGGACAAGAACCCTACGACCCAGTCATCTCTCAAAGGCCTCACCTGCAAATGCCATTATTATATGGCTTTGGGGATTACCTTTTCAACACGTGCATTCCAGGGAACACACCCACACCCACACCCACAGGCTTTCGGGGCAGGGATCTGCATTCATCAGCTCAACTCAGGGCCTTAGAAAGGGCTCTTGCTGTTTGGTGGACTGGTTGGCTGAACCACGACCCAAAAGAGGCCCACCGTGATCACCCGTGACTGAGTATGATAGTGCATGGCTATGATCCTACCTAGCAGGAGGACCACAAGTTCAAGGTCAGCTTCAGTAACTTACAAGACCCTCTCTTAAAAATAGGGTTGTGCCTATAGTTCAATGGTAGAGTATCCCTGGGTTCAATCCTAATACCCCCCCAAATTTATATATATATATCTATACACTTATGTAACGTATCTAAACTTATGTGCCATGTATCTTAAATACCAGCTCCAGCCCGTGACCAGTTGGAAACAGACACGGCCACTGTTGTGAGCGCCCCTTCCCAGGGCTCTGAGTGCCTGTCCCTGCGGGCCCTTGTTTTCTCCCCTCCTGTTCTCCCGTGGTGCCACCTGTTCTGATCCTAGTCTCAGGGTTGAGGCTAAGCAACGTGGAGGGAAAAGGGAGGTCACTCCAGCCTCACATCCTCTTCTGGAAGGGGCAGGGTGTCCGCCTCCGGCGGGACGGTGGTGGTTAGGCACTTAGTGGGGCTGCGCCTTCACCTTCCTAGGAGCTGAGGGGAGGTTAGGAGGCCTGTGCCTGGCGGACCCGGGTGGATTTTTGGTGGTTGATTTCATGCGTGGACTTGGCGGGTGCAGTGGGCCAGGTCAAGCCTGCTGTGTGTCCGTGAGGTCCTTCCAGAGGAGACCGCTCCCCTCCGTGGGTCCACCGAGGCCTGGAGCGGAGGCAGAGGAGGCAGGACGGAGCTTTCCCCTCCTGCGGCCTGAGCTTGCTGGGCAGATCCTGCGACTCCCCGGCCCTAACCAGGAGCCAACTATGAATCATCAAGAGTCCTTCCACGTGGGAGGCTGTATGATGCGGGGACACGTGCATCTCCTGTCGGGTCTCTCCCCAGGGAACCCTACCTAATACGGGCCCTTATTATGCTTGAATTTGGGACCCCCAAAAGACCACCCGAGACCGAGATCAGTGTCAGCCGCAAAGAGGCATTTATTGCCAGCTAGCACAGCAACTGGTGACCCTGAGAGGCCAGAGCCCAGGGTTTGCAGCAGTTTTATACACTTTTTGGGGAAGGCAGGGACTTTACATACATCATAGCATCTCTTAGCAAATCATCACACACCGCGGGAAAAATCATAAAACAACTCTAAAACATGATCAGCACATTCACTGGTGGGAACAAGTTGGGTAAAGGTGGTTGGCTAGTACAAGAGGGGGATTCGTTTGATTGGTTTAAACCACGAGGGGTGTAAGTGCTGAACGACCTGGTTTCCCAACACGTTATCAACCACCATAAACTACTGGGAGGGTCATCTGGCATCCCAGGTATTTTCCCTGTCTCATGCTGATTGGTGGCTGCTAGGGGGCTGCTATGGGTCCTCACCTAGCCTGACTGAGTCAGGGACACCTGACTCCACAGATCTCTCCTGTTATTTATAGATAAACAACTCAGAGGGTGGGTATATGCCTAGGAGTGCTCTGGGGGTCTTTCCAAGGACAAGGGTCACAACCGCCCACTTCCTTGGACAGGCTTTGCTCTGAGGTAGAGGCTGGCTTTTCACCCTGTTTCCGAGTGAGGTGGATTCACAGGTGTGGGGGTTAGGACTTGGATGTACCCCTTTAGGAGACACTTGCAGCTTACTAGAAGCAGGACATCTGGGTTCACTGGCGAGGCTGGATTGCAAAGGGCCCACAGCACGGGGTGGGCCAATGGATGGATCTTGATTTTTTTTTTTGGTACTGGGGATTGAACTCAGGGGCAATAGACCACTGAGCTACATCCCCAGCCCTGTTTTGTATTTTACTTAGAGACAGGGGTTCATTGAGTTGCTTAGGGCCTCACTAAGTTGCTGAGGCTGGCTTTGAACTCTCAATCCTTCGGCCTCTGCCTCCCAAGAGGCTGGGATTACAGGCATGCACCACGGGGCCTAGCCTACGGATCCGGATTTGAATACTCCACTTGCGATCACTGTATGACGTGTGCTCCCCGCTCTGCCCCCAGCCTCTGGAATCCTCTTTGAAGACTGAATGAATAGTGCTGGGAGTTCTTCCTCCAGAGGACTGTCATACAGCAAGAACCCCCAGTGCTTACTAAGTACGGAGCTGCGTAAGGTACACAAGGACTCTACAGCTGTTTTCTCATCTGCAAAATGGAAATAATAACACCGACCTCAGTCCACACAATGATTTCCAGGACATAGTAGGCATTATGTAAGCACTATTTAAAAAGGATTGCCCGGCATGGTGGCGCTATCTATAATCCCAGCAAGGGTCTCCATAAATTGCCCAGGCCTTGAACTTGTGATCCTCCTGCCTCAGCCTCCCAAATTGCTGGGATTATGGGAATGTAACATCACACTTTGTGGGATCCCATGTGACTGTCCCTGTTCTGAAATTCTCAATAACTTTTGCACAAAGGTCATTGCATTTCATTTTTTTTCCTGTGGCCAGAACTGCTTGGAGTCACGACTCTTCCTGCTTATAGCAGCAAGGGATGCTGGTCCCCCTGTGGTCCTAAATGGGTCGGTGGCACATGGGGTATGTATGCCCCAGTAGAAGGGCCTTTTATGAACTGAGATGATCCAGTTGTGGGGCCGGAAAATGAGATCCCAGCGGATGGGGTGGTGGCTGTGTGTCCTGCCAGATGAGATGAGGGTGGGCCCAGTGGTGTCCTCCAGTTCTGAAGGGCAGTGGGGGTGGGGGAGAGGGTGTGTTCTTGGCCCTCAAAAGTAGATCCAGCTCTGCATAGGAAGGAATTGTGAACGACTAAACTGTTGTGCAAGAAGGGAACGGCCGGCCGGCTGGAATTCCAACCTCAGCCCGCCTGGGGGTAAGGGTGGGGGCTCCTGCTTGGGCCAGCCTAGCTCTGAGAACTAACACTAGGTTATCTGCCCTGGGAGATGAGGTGTGGTTTAGGAGGTGTGTGGTTTAGGAGCCCTGGGTCTCCTCCACCTGTGAAATGGCCTGAGGATACCCTGCAGGGCTGGGCGAGGACCGGTCCCCGGCTGGGTGGACCCTCAGCCCCTCTTAGGGCACTGGCTCACAGGACAGATGGTGGTGGCTATGGCTGCTCCTGCTATAACTGACAGGGAGCTTCCGGTGCCCAGCAAGGCTGAGGCTGAGCTGGACCATCCGTGAGTTACACAGAAGACCCTTGTGTTACTGGGCACAGCGGTGCCCGCCTGTAATCCCAGCGGCTCTGGAGGCTGAGGCAGGAGGATTGTGAGTTCAAAGCCAGCCTCAGCAACTGTCTCTAAATAAAATATAAAAAACAGGCTGGGGATGTGGCTCAGTGGTTATGTGCCCCTGGGGCTAGTCCCTGGTACAAAAAAATAAAAAGACCCTTGAGTCAGAAGTCGAGGAAGCTCACATCTCGCCCCCTAAACATGTCAACATCTGGCATATTTGGGGGATTAGTAAGAAACAGTCATAAAATACAGTCTCGTGACAGAGTCCCCGTGGGGGAGGGGTGGTGCCTTTGGAGCCTGCTGGGGAAGCAGGAGGGGCTCCCGGCCTGAAAACCCTGGCCAGCTGTCCCAGCGGCCTGGCCAGCCCAACGTGGTGAGGAATGCGAGGCTCCCCGCAGGGCTTCCCAGGAAATGGGTCCCTGATGTGTCCAAGAGCCGCACACAGGAATGGCCCATCTGCGCCAGGGCCCCTGGGGAACGGCATCCGAGGGCGGCGCACGTGTGAGCCTCCACTGCGTGTGCCCCTTGATGCTTGAGCTGCTCGCCTAAGGCCACTCTCAGGGTGACAGCAGCAGCCCTGGAAATGTCTTGGCCGCAGTTTGTGCTGAGACGACATTTCTCCACCCTGCTCCCATTCACCTCTGCAGTCAGCGGGGTCCTGCGGGGTGCGGGGGAGCTGTGGCCTCCGCTCTAGGCATCAGCAGTGACAGGAGCAGAGACCTGGGGGCCAGGAGCAGCAGAAGGCCTCCATCAAGGGCCGCTGTGGTCAGAGCCTGGCGCAGACACAAGTGTGTTTGTATCTCCTGAAACAGGAGAGGAGGACAGTCAGCTAGGAACTGAGCAGCACTTCACCCACGCATTCAAGTGGCCGGCCTTCCGTAAATATTGACTGAGTGCGGCTGTGCGCACACACCACGCCAGGCGCTGCCAGTACAGCCATGCACAGGACAGAGGCCCGGTTCTTCTCTTTTTGGGGGATGGGGGACAGGTACTGGGGATTGAACGTGGAGGCTCTTTACCACTGAGCCGCATTCCCAGTCCCTTTTAGTTTTCATTTTGAGACAGGGTCTCACTAAATGCTGAGAATCTCACCAAATTGCTGAGGCTGGCCTCAAACTTGTGATCCTCCTGCCTCAGCCTCCTGAGTCGCTGGGATTACAGGTGTGTGTCACTGTACCCAGTTCTCTTTTCTCCGTAACATAGAACTAACCACTTGAAAGTTACCATTTGGAGACTGTCAGTGTAGCTCAATGGTAGAGCGCTTGCCTAACATGTGCAAGGCCCTGGGTTCAATCTCCAGCACTGCAACATTAGCAATAGCACAGCTCAGTGTTATTAGTGCGGCCCCACCAGGGTGCACTCGGCACCACTGTCCATTTCCAGAACTTGCCATCCTCCCAGAAGAAACCCCGGCAAGGGACCCCCACCCACCTGCCCCCACCCACCCCTGACTGTGGATCTTCCGCTCTGGACAGTTGATATAAATGGAATCCTATATTACGTGGCCTCCTGTCTGTCTTTCTTCCCTTGGCACCTTGTTCTCGGGGTTCATCTGTGTAGAGGCAGGATCGGGAAGTCCTTCCTCCTGGTGGCTACTGTCTGTAGGTGGGGTGCCACCTTGGGAGTAGGTGCCAGGGACCGGGTGGTTCACTGATGGGCAGCTTCCTGCTCTAACCACTTGTGCCCGTCAACGGGCGTCCGCCTCTGATGCTGCACGGCTGGGTGTTCGCGCTGTCACAGGGCACCTCAGCTTTCATTTCTAACTGAAGGATTACAAGGGCAGGTGTTCTGGGGCCAGGCCCCCGTTATCCGGCTCCCATGCCAGCCTGACCGTCACCCTGCCCCACTCGAGACACACGGGCCTCTTCCTGCCCTCTCCCCAGCAGAGGTGCAGCCAGCCCCCCCCCCCCCTGCAGGCATTCCAGGAAGTAGGCAGGGCCAATCTCCTAGAAGAAAAGTAGAAGTGTCTCTTATCTCAGTCTAGATTCTTTTGGTTCTGAGGGACAGAAATCCAAACCAAATCAGCTTCTTCAGCTGTGGCCACCGGTCAGCTTGGTCCTAGTCCTTGCTGGTTCATCAGTGAACCAGGTCCCTGCCCTAAACAGCTGGTGGGCAGGGAGGGTCCAGAGAATTCGAGCCTTGGCCTGGGAGCTGAGAGCTATGGAAATCCAGCAAATCAGGGGCACGAAAGGCCCCAGGGCCTCCTCAGAACTGATCAGGTGACCAGAGCCCCTGGACAAGGTCAGGTTGAAGGGAAGACTTGAAGGAGATCAGGGGTCGGCCCAGAGGGTCCCTGGGGAAGAGAAGGCCAGGCACAGGGACCAGCCAGAGGCAAGGCCCAGAGGCAGGACTGTGGCCTTCTTGAGAGGACAGTGTGGCTGGGAGACAGTGGAGGCGGCCTGCAGAGAGAAAACGGAGACCAGATGGGATGGGCCCGGGGCCAGGGCCAGACTTGGACTGGGACTGCCCGAGCTGGAGCCACGGCAAAGTGTGGGGGAAAATAGGATGTAATTTGACTGATTTTACTTATTTATTTATTTTTAAGCAAAAAAGGAAAGTCCTAGACTTCTGGGCCTGGGTGAGTCAGAGACCGGGGCCTCCTCTTCTCCTGGACACAGGTTCCCTTCAGACCAAAGCCATTCACAGCCCGCTTCAGAGCCCAGGGCCTCTCTACCCATGTCGACATAGAAACCTCCAGGCAGGGTCTCCACTGGCCCTTCTTGGACCAGCCACTGTGGCCAGACAGTGATGGAGGGGCTTGGGTCCCATGGCCACCGGCTAATGGAGGCCCTTCTGAGGGGTCACTGTTTGGAAACCCAGCAGAATGTCCCCAGTTCCTTGAAGAGGCTACCTTCTTGCAGAAGAAGGGAAGAGAGAGGGGGGCCGACCCACGGAGCACCGGCCTTTCCCTGAATTCTTCATCTTGAGGGAGTCCAGGGCCTCTCCTGGCGGGCCTCCACCCAGGAGGGCTGAGCAGCCTGGGGCAGCACCCAAAGGTCACTTTGGCCCCTGTCGGTTTCTCTTTCTCATCACTGGGCACGGAAAGCCCAGCAGCAGTCGGAGATCAGGAGCCGGTGGCCGAGGTGGGGCCGCTTCCTCCTCTGATGTCCCCAGGCCCAGCCTCAGCCCTCGTGGAGAGGGGCTTTCTGATCCTCAGGAAATGCCCCCCAGGGAGCTGGGATGGGCCATGGGGCCACGGCCGCTTCCACACAAGGACCCTTCTTTGTCTAGGGTTGCAGGATCTTGACGGGGAGAACTTCCCTTGGGTTTAGAAGAAAATGCGGCCCGGCGCCAAGCTGAAAACACGGCGGGGGGAATTTTATGTCCGTGTCCCCCTGCGTCACCAGCATCTGAAGTGCTTCCAGAAGCTTCTCTCACCCTCATTTCCCTGCCTCCGTCTCCCAGCTTGGCAGGGGACACCCACCCCCTAAAAGCAAAGAAAGCGAAACTGAGAGAAGCAACCTCTCCGTCACCGTCCGTCACCGCCGCCTCCCAAAACACGGGTAGCTGCTTCCATTGACTGAAATTCCTGGCCAGAGATCAGAGGAGGGTTATCCTCCCTGCCAGGCCCTTGCTTGCCAGTTCATTCAGCAGAGGACAGGAAGCATGTCTACCCCAGAGTCACATACCGCAGTCAGGAGAATTTCCCTGAAAAATCCCTCTCGCTCTGGGCTCAAGGTAACCTCACAATTGAGCTCTTTCTTCTTTATTTATTTTCCTTTTGTGTGATGCTGAGGATGGAACCCAGGGCCTGTGTGTGCTCTACCCTTGAGCTGCACCCTGCCCCTAAAACTGAGCCATTTTTTTTTTGGTCCTGGGGATTGAACCCAGTCATACCACTGAGCCACATCCCCAGCCCTTTTTATTTTTTATTTAGAGACAGGGTCTCACTGAGTTGCTTAGGGCCTCACTAAGTTGCTGAGGCTGGCTTTGAACTTGTGATCCTCCTGCCTCAGCCCCTTGGACCAGTGGGGTTACGGTGTGCACCACCGCGCCTGGATGCCAGAGCTTTTTATTGTTTGAGACAGGGTCTTGCTGAGGTTCGCCTCAAATGTGCCATCCTCCTGCCTCAGCCTCCACAGCCGCTGGGAATGCAGGTGTGTGACTCTGTGCCCCACCAAATAAGCTTTCAGATGAGGAGATGGCCACCCTCAGCAGGGCCCCCCCGCTGGGCCCAAGAAAGGCAGGCACCCTCTGTGCTCAGAAGAAAACAGTGACAAGGAACGCTCACATGACCCCTGTGACATGCAGCCAGGAATGAGCTGTGTGTCAGGACATCCCCTGCTTGCCTTGTCCTGTCCCTGAAGGTGACCTCCCATTTATCTAGTGGGGTGGGACAGCCTGGCCTGGCAATTCATGTTTTGGGCTTTCAGTTTACCAAGTGCATCTTTTGTCCAGATAAAGAAATCCTTGGCGCCTGGTGAGCAGGCGAGGAGCACCCCACCCCCAGCCGCAGGCTGGGGCTTTCCAACAGTCCTCCTCCTGACAAGCTGGCTGGACAGGGACTAGTATCCCTAGTTTAAGGAGGAGGAAATGGAGGCTCAGAGGCTCAGAATGAAGCAGGATCTACTGTGTGCCTGGTACTTACTAATGAGGCTGGGTAGACGATTCCTTTGAATTTCCAAAATGTTTGTGGGAAATAACTGACGTTCACCTGCGTTTTACAACCCAGAGAACCAGATCAGAGAGGGAATCTGCTCACCCGAGACCACACAGCTGCGGCAAAGGGCTGGCTCTGGGATCTAGTGCCAGCTGAGCTTGGCTCAGGCCGGCCATTCCCTTGCTCTCTGCTGCTTTAGGGCCCAGGGCAGACTGGTCCTGCTGTCCATCTGGCCAGTGCTGTCCTCAAGGACTGGCTTGGGAGGGAGAGTGGAGCAGCACGAGAGACTGATTTTTCTCCTTCCTTCTTCCCTGGGCACCTCCTAAAGTGTCAGCAAAGTGACATGAGCGGGAACCTGGAGAAGGCCATGGCCAAGGCCTCAGGGAGGGAGCGGGACCAGCAGGTGAGGGACTCAGAGAATCCTAGTCACTGACTGTCCATGCTTTCTAATAAGGAGCTGAAGGCTTTTCAGGAAAGAGTCTCCTAGAAAACTAGGTTCTGACAAAGACAGGTGTGACATGCGGCTCCCATGGCTGCCATACAAGTCACCAGGCTGAAAACTATACCAAGTATTGTCCTGAATTCTGGGGGTCAGAAATAAGTCTCACAGGGCTAAGATCAAGGCATTGGCAAGGCCATGTCCCTTCTAGGGGCTCCAGGGAGGAGCAATCTGTGTCCTCACCTTTGCAGATTCTAAGCCAGGTGTGGTGATGTATGCCTGTGGTCTCAGCGACTCAGGAGGCTGAGGCAGGAGGATCACATATTGGAGGCCGGTGTTGAGAGCCACAGTTTAGTGAATTTAGTGAATGCCTGGCATTTTGCTAGAGGGAATGGTTGAAAGGTGACCCTGCTCTGGGATTAGGGCGGTTCTGGGATTAGGGTGGATCCTCTGGAATAGGGTGGCTCCGGGATTAGGGCGGATCCTGCTGGGTTTAGGGCGGATCTTGCTGCCTTGGGTGCCTGCTACTTTGGAGTTCCCATTGAGTTCTCAAGGGGTTCCCAAGGGGTTCCGGGAGAATTGGCATGCGGAGCCCGGTGGAGGGAGTGTGTTCCCGGAAAGTGTGTGTGTAGAGTGCCGGTGAGAGTTCAGAAATAAAGAGTTGCTGTTTGAACCTACAAACTGTGTGGTGGCTCCGTCATTTGTGCCCAGCCAGACTGCGGCAGGCCAGCCTCAGCAACTTAGTGAGACCTTGTCTCAAAATAAAAAATAAAAAAGGTTGAGGATGTGGCTGAGTTGTAGAGCATCCCTGGGTTCAAATCCCCAATTCTAAATAAATCAACAAATGAATAGAACCTTTCCACCTTCCAGAGGAAGATGGCTCTGGGGCCCTCCTTCAGCTTGGAAGCCAGCAGCTCAGGCCTCCCCAGAGCCCATCTGCCCTTTCCCCTCCTCTGTCCATCCCACTTTGCTTCTGACAATTCTAACACCCCTCCCAGAAGGGCCTGGGGTGGCACTGAACGCATCCAGACAGCCCTAGAGTCTTGAGATCCTTATGGAGTCCCATCTACAGAGTCCCTTCTGCCATGCCAGGTGACATATTTGCCAGTTTGGGGTATGGGAATGTGGACGGGGTGTTTATGGAAGGACTTTTCCCGCAGTCACGTCCGTGTTTGGGGACTGTGGTTCCAGCGTTGGGGCGAGTGTGGGGCCTGGTTCTCACGCGCTGCCTGCCGCGACCCTTGCGCAGGTGGAACGGGTCGGCAACAGGTTCCACAGGTGCAGACGCTGCCAGGGGGTCGCCTTGCTGCAGCCCCGGAGGTGGGCTGTGCGTGGGGCACGCCCATGTCCCAGAGGAGACAAGAAGCTGATTGGAAAATGCTCCAGGGCTCGCCTGGGAGCATGGTCCAGAGCCAGGACTGGGGGTGGGCGCGCCCTGCGCTCAGCTTTGGAAGCATCTGCGCGCACTAGTTGTCTTTGGTCTCCTGGGAGGAGGGGGCCCGCCGAGGGGCGGGGTAGGGCGGGGCGGGCGGGGCCGGAGGCAGCCCCGCCCCTCACCCGCCCGCCTCCTTCTTATTCCTGCAGGCTGCTCTGCCCCGACGCTCAGACCCACAGTCGCGCCGACCCGAGCAGGAGCTCCCGCCAGCTGGCCGCGATGCCTACCCCAAGCCTGACGACGGTGAGCGGGCCGACTCTGCCGGCCTTCCTGCTCTGCAGCACGCTGCTGGTCATCAAGATGTACGTGGTGGCGGTCATCACAGGCCAAGTGAGGCTGCGGAAGAAGGTACGTGCCGCCCGGGGCCCCCGCCCTGGGCTCGCTGGCGGTCCCTCTCGCTGCGCTGGGGAAAGTGCGGCATCAAGCAGTCGTGGCCAAGGTGTGCGGTGGGCCAGCGCGTGAGTGGCCTGGAGCTGCGCCCTCCCGCCCTGGAGGATCCCGGGGCGAGCGGCCCGCCGACTTGCCGGGCTGCCAGGTTGGGACTTGGCACGTCCCGGAAGGCGCAGCTGGGGATTCTGACAGCCCAAAGCTCCTGTCCGATCTGGTGGCTTCCTGGCAGTGAGACCCAGTGTCTGGGTGGAGTGGAGACCCGCAAAATAGGAGGCCGAGAAATTAAAGTGGAAATTCCCGCTCCGCAGCTCTCCAGGCCCGCCGCAGGCTCCCGAGGCCAGGTTGGCCCCCGCCACCGGCCCCCGCCACCGGGGTGTTTGGGGAAGAAATCTCCCTTAACCCAAGTCCCTGATTCAAAATAATGATGAGGAGCTGGGCCAGGGCTGGCAGGAGGGCCCCTGCCGCCCCCGCGGGTCTGCAGCAACCTGTTAGACCCCAGAGTCCGGCACCTGTGCATTCGGGGCCCAGGTACAATAGATAGAGGACTCCTTTCATGAAGTGCAAGGGAGGCTGCCTCTGGCTTGTGTGTGGGTGGGCCCTGGGGGCGGGGGTCCCTGTGAACCCCTGGAGCAGCACAGGCAAGATTAAAGGCAGAGGTGCTGCCCACAACAGGCCACCCGGAGTCCACTGGTTCTCCACCTTGACCTGCCTAGGACTTGGAGTGCAGGCATGCATGGGGCAGGGGCGCTGCCTCACCCAGAGTCCTTCCTGGGGTCGGGGTTGCAGAGCTGAATGGGACTCCCACAGCACTGGGGGCCCTGGGGAGGAGCCATTTCCACTTGACTTTTCTGGGCTGGGAGAGGAGACATCACATCCCACACCCAGGTGCCTGGATCCTGAGCTCACAGTCTTGGCACTGTGGTTCTGAACAGCAGGCAGAGTGGTTTCCTTTTTTTTTTTTTTTTTTTGCTACCAGGGACTGAACCCAAGGGTGCTTGACCACTGAGCTGCACCCCAATTCTTTTTCTTATTTCGAGGCAGGGCCTTGCTGAGTGGCTGAGGCTGGCTTTGAACTCATTACCCTCTTGCCTCAGCCTCCCCGGCTGGGATTGCAGGCCTGTGCCCCCACACAGGCCCAGAAGTCTCCTTTCAAACAGGTGAACTCAGAGAAGGGCGGAGGTGACCCTTTCCGGGCCTCTGAGCAGCAGAGCCAGGCAGGAGGAAACCACCCAAGGGGCGGCCTGGGCTGGGGTGGCAGCTCCTCAAGGCCAAGTGCCCCTCTCATTTCTGCGCTTGTCGCGAAGGACCTGGGGCAGAGCACGGAGCAGAGCTGACAGGGGCAGCCTGGGCCCCGGGGCAAGCTGGGGAGGTAGCTCCCTGCACAGAGCAGAGCCTCCCAGACGGTGGTCCTCGTGATTTACTAGTAACTGTGACTCTGAGAACCCCAGCAGCCAGGGGTCACTGGGAGAGCGTCCAGAGGCCGGGCCTCTGGCTCCACTAGAGCCAGGACATCCGACCCCCTGGGCTTCTGGTCAGCAGGGCAGCTGGCCCCTGGCCAGGCCTACTTGTCTTTGAACCACATTGGCCAGAAGAACAACCTGTGGCCATGGGCTCCAGAGGCCCGCACCTGCGAATGCAGAGACCCTTAGAAAGGTGTCGGGGACCCAGGACTCTGCCTGGGACTTTCAGAGTCCATGATACATTGACTTAAGGACCCACAGAGAGCAGGGGAGCTGTCATCCTCCTGATGAGCCTGATTTGCCTGGGGCCAGGCAGCCCGGGGCAGGGCAGGGGCAGGCCCACTGGGAAGGATAAACCCACCCTGGGGGGAGCCTGAGCCAGAGGGTGGGTTTGGTGCAGGTGAGCAGTTAGAAACCTGCTGCTGAGATTTAGGGTCTGCTGTTTGTGCTGCTAGATCTGCAGGGTTGATTTTGTTTGCCTGGGGGCCAGTGGGGACAGTGTGACAGGGCCTTCGATGACCTGTATGTGGTCGGACGTCTCTGCTCTCCAGTGAGAAAGACTGACCTTCCCTGGGCGCCCTTCTCCTGTGGGGCCTCTGCCCACGCCCGCCACCTGGAGCTCTGTTTCCTTCTGAGCTTCCTGAGGAGGAAGTTGAGGCACAGGGAGGATCAGGAGCCGCCTCCCGCTGCTGTTTACTGGGCTTAGCCTCTCCCTGCCAGGCAAGGACCTCCCCCACCCCAGCCACACCCAGCCCCTGAACTGCTTGGGGAATTTTTTTTTTTTAATTTAACTTTTAATTATTTTGCAACTTAGAAATTTCAAAGGGCTTGACCTGCTACCATGTGTCCCCAGCCCCAGGGAATCTCTCTGTGTTGGTACTGATCCCAAAAGCTCCATCCTCATCCGCCAATCCAATAACTAAACAAGATTCTGAGAAGAAGGAAAAAGAAGTTTTACTGCTTTGCTAGTAAAGGAGAAGCACAGGGGTCTCCTGTCCCAGAGACTGTGATTCTGCCCATCAGCAGGAACAGGGGGCTTTCAAAGAGGGGACTCAAAGCTGAATTCCCCGCGTTCTCTGTCCAGAGTTAGGACTCGCTTGTTAATTTGGGAGCTGTTCATTTCTGAGATCTGGTGCCATCCCCAAAGTCTGGATGACTTGGTTCCTGTGGTGGGTGTGTGCCCCAGGCCCCGTAACTCTGCCTAGAATGGGGAAGAAAGGTGACCCTGTTTCCCCTGAGATTAGGGAAGAGCAGGGAGAAAGGAAGAGAAAGAAAGGTCTCATTTTTAAAAGGCCAGTGGTGGAGCAGCAAGGGCTGTATTCAAAGCATAAAATGGACCAAAGTTACAGCTTCAGGACCTCTGGTGTCCTCTGTGACTTTATCTTGGGCCCCTGTCCCTTGCTCTCTCTGCTTCAACCAAACTGGTTTGCTGTTCTACAAAACTGCTCAATTTCTTCCAGCCTCAGGGCCTTTGCACACACTGTGACTTCTGCCTTGAATGTGGTTGCTCCAGCCCTCCCTGCACCTGGTTAGTGTCAGGGTATCCACCCAGCCTCAGCCTTAATAATACCACTACTGTCCCACTGTCCCATCTCTGACCCCAGAGTCTCAGGTCCCCTGTGAACATTCCCAAGGCCAAGTCTGCTTCTCTTCCTTTCCATTCCTTGCCCCTCCTCTCCTTCCTCTGCTGAGGAGGAGCTCATGGTTGCTGGCTGAGTTGGGGGGTGGGGTGACTGCGCCACTGCTGTGTCCCTGGGAACTCTGTCCATGAGCAAAACAGACCGGTGCCTGGCTGTCCCCCTGATGATGGTTCTTGGCTGGTGTTTCAGGCTTTCGCCAACCCCGAAGATGCCCTGAGACACGGTGGCCTCCAGTTCTGCCGAAGCGACCCTGACGTGGAGCGTTGTCTCAGGCAAGTACCCTCCACCCCGGCCTGCCCCACACAGCCTGTCCTTCAGGTCCCCTCAGCACCTCGGGATTCCGGGAGGCTGAGGTCTCTGTGTTCCTTCCTCCCTCTGACAGCTTTAATCCATCCGCTGATTTAATTTCTAATTAGTCTTGGAAAAAAAAAAAAACATGCTCATGTCTCAACTCCAAAGTTAGCAAAGGATGTTCAGAGAAATGTAGTCTCCCTCCCACCCGGCCTCCAGGTGTGCCCCGGCCTCCAGGTGTGCCCCGTCTGCCCCGCAGGGCCCGCCCCGTGTCCTCCCCGGGAGCCTCGTCGCTGCTCTCCAGGGCCGAGTCCCGAGCACAGAGGTGGTTTCCCGGGGACTCACAGAGGGGCCTCTTTGGTCACCTCAGAATGGTGCACTGGTCTGATAAGGCTGACCAGCTCCCCTCCGAGGGGCCTCTGGCTTGTCCTCCTCCATGGTGAACAGAGCGCAGGGCACCTTGTCTTCCTCCACCAGCACCTGTGCGCAAAACTGCAGGTGTAGAAAGCGTTGCGCATGCGCATAAATCCCATCCTGGCAACCCCTGCCCACGCAGCGGGTCGTCCTGTTTGATGGTGGATCCCTGCCAACGCGAGGGGTGCCACTTCAGTTTGCATTTCTTTTATTCTGAAGGAAGGTAAACATTTTTTTTTTTGGATGCTTAACATTCCCCAGAAAAAACAGGTTTTTTTTCCTTATCATAAAACTCAGAACTACTCATTGTGGAAAATTTGGATATTACTGAGAATACAAAGAGACAGGGAAACCACTCAATTCTAGCACTGTTGACGTTTTCGTCTTTTGTCTTCTATGTGCAAATATTGTTCATAAAATTCTGTCAACACCATTGGGGTCCTGATCTTTTACAGGGAAAGTTCTTTCATGAGCACTTTCCATGTCAGTAACTAGTACTTGCAAAATGATTCTTTAAAAGAGGCTGTGTGCTGGGCATGGGGCACGGGCTTGTAGCCCCAGTGGTTCAGGAGGCTGAGGCAGGAGGATTGCAAGGCCACTATCTTCCTCAGCAACTTAGTGAGACCCTGTCTCAAAATAAAAAGTAAAAAGGGCTGGGGATGTGGCTCAGTGGTTAAGTGCCCTGGGTTCAATCTCTAGCTTAAAAAAAAAAAAGATGTGGGGACCTGGGTAAAATTCCTGCCCAGAATAAGTTCACCTAAGCAGGGTTAGGGTTAGGGTGATTATGGGAGTCTGTAGCAGTTTCTGCCCGGTACTTCTCACCAGCAGGCAAGAGAGGTAGTCACACCTCTGCGGGACAGAGGGAGTGACTGAGGAGTAGTTGGACAGGGGTGAGACAGGAGACAAACCATCACACAGGTCCCAGCACGTCCCCATGCGTCACAGGCGGAAATGGGCAGAATGCCATCACTTTAATAATAGGAACTTTTCTTCTGCAAAGAAAGTCTGTGGGTTTTTTCCTTATGTTTTTCTTAGCCATTGACAACAGTATACACACTTGTGGTTTTAACAAATTACAGAGATGTGTCATAGGAAGTGAAGTCCATTGCTGTCCTACCCTTTCTAACAGAACTATGGTATACAACCTTCCATCTGAGCTCCCATCCATCCATCCACCATTTAATGAGCACCTACTATGCTGAAGACTTTGCATGCCTTCCCCACACCTGGCCCCACATTGCTGACCCTTGTGCCACCCTCATCCCTGGGGACTCTCTGGGCCCTGGGGAGGGAAGAGATGAGAGGTCTAGGCAGCTATCGAGAGGACGTGTTGTGGCTGGTCCTGGGTGGCAAGACGTGTCTGGGAGAGACTAGAGGCCTGTGTGGGCTGAGTGTTTTCAACAAAAGGACCTGTCATCTAGTGCTGATGTTAAAAGTGCTGAGATTCAAGCTGGCACGTTATGAGGACCGCTTCTCTAATCATGCTTTATATCCATTCACTGATGTATTGGGGAGCTACTCTGCACAGGTGGCACCTGGATCCCCGGGGCTCCTCCTGCCACCTGACTTTCTGGAGCAGCCTGGGGACTTGAGGGTGCAGAACTAAGAGCCCGTGTCTGCCACTCCTGGCTGAGCCCAAGAAGGAGCCCGAGGCAGTGGCAAGTTACACATTAGACCGAGGGTTCTGATGCACGCAGGAGGCCTCCCAACCGCCCGCTCTGGAAAGCGCTGGGTCCTGGTTCTTGGGGTTCAAACTGGCCTTGCAGAGTAGCTCACCGGGAGCCACAGCTCAGCCTGGCCCCGGGAGACAGCAGGGAGCAGGTTTAAAAGGCCACTGTCCAGGCCACTGTCTTCCTATGACACGGTCCACACTTCCTGGCGAGGGGTAGGCACGTAACCACTGGGCTCTACCTCCCCTTCTTTTAATTATTTTGAGATAAGGTCTCCCCAGGCTGGCCATGAAGTAGAGGTCCTCTTGCCTTGGCCTCTTGAGTTGTTGGCATGACCAGCGTGTGCCGCTGTGCCTGGTGCAATGTGGCTTTCCAGGTGGCCCCTGAGAAGAATGGTGAGCATTGAACTCTTATTTTATTGGTGGTTCTGGGAATTGGAACTGGTTTGTTTCCAGGCTGGCCTCCAACTAACTAGTGATCCTTCTGCTGCCCCCTCCTGAGCTGCTGGGGTTATAGGCGCGTGCCACTGCATTTGGCTGAAGGAGTAGTTTGGGTTTTGGTGGCTTTTGCTGTTGATTGTTTGGTATCAGGGGTCCAACTCAGGAGTCCTGAACCACTGAGCCAGTCCCCAGCCCTTTTTATGTTTCATTTTGAGACAGGGCCTCACTACGTTGCTGAGGCTGGCTTTGAACTTGTGATCCTCGTGATCCTCGGGCCTCAGCCTCCCCAGCCACTGGGATTACAGGAGTTCACCACTGCACCCGGCAGGAATGTGTAGTTTTAATTGAAGAGAACAGGTTTGTCAGGGCATTGGACCCCAAAATGTCAGCCTGGAAGTCCCCTAGATGTTACTGAGGGGGGTCACTTTGTGGTGGCGGACTCAGTCCCAGAGAGGCAGACTTGCCTGAGGCGGCAGCGGTGGGTTCCGCAGCGGCACTGGAGGCCCCCGCTGAGCAGAGATGCTCTTTATCCACTTGGCCTGGGCGGCCCAGGCCATCAGGAGTGTGGCAAAACCCAGACGGGGGCTGGCAGCTGTGTCCAGCCCGGGCGGCGGCGGCGGTGGTAATGGTGGTGATGACCCTGGCCTAAGGTGCACGTAGGTGGTGTCGCCTTGCAGCCCAGCAGCATCCACACAAAGAAGCCCTGGGCAGGGCTGAGCGGTCTGACCCCCTGGTCACCAGGCAGCTGAGCTCCAGGAAAGGGTTAGGGAGCCGAAGGGGGACTCTGAGTGACCCGCGGCACTGGCCAGACCACTCCCCACAGCAGTCACCTGTCGCAGTGAAGGGCTCTGTGTCCAGCTGCTGCTGAGGGCGGGGGCGGGCCGTGCTGCGGAGCCCTGCATGTCCCATCTCGTGGCCTTTGGTGACTTAGCTTAGAAGCCTTGTTATTGGGATGACACATTCCGCCTGCGTCTCCCTACGTGACTCCCTCCGCGTCTCCACCGTCTCCACCGCGATCCTGCGGGCGGAGGTGGAGGGCCGTGGTCTCCCCTTGCTCCCTGTCCTGGCTCCACGGTGGCCTCCCGGGGGCCCTGCTGCGGTTTGAGGCCAGACAGGGAGGGAGGGAGGGCAGGCTGCCGAGGTCCAGAGTCTCCACGCCCCCCCTCTCCCACCGGGGACCTGCCTCCTGGGGGTGCCCAGTGGCTGGGCTGGGAGGCAGCTCGGGTTCCCAGGGATCTGCAGGGCCCTGCTGCCTCCCCACACCGGGGTCTGCGGGCCCCTCGCTCTTGGCCCTGTTGGCTTTTCTGCCCGAAGAACTGGCCTCTGGGTGGATAAGCGTCTCCCCCAGTGGGACATTTTTTGATGGGGGGAGGGGAGGGAGGGCGGGGATCGAGCCCAGGGGTGCTTAACCACAGAGCCACATCCTCAGTGAGGGTCTTTCTGAGTTGCCTGGGGCCTTGCTAACCTCGAACTTGTGATCCTCCTGCCTCAGCCTCCCCAGGCTGGGATTGCAGGTGTGCACCACTGCACCAGGCCTAGTTATGCTTTTCCTAAACGGATATGCAATTCACGAAGGGTCTCCTGGTGGCATTGAGTGTGGTCACTGGCAGCAGACCTTGTTTTCAGACATGCTTAGCTCACTGGGGTTTCCAAGGGTGTCCCTCCCACCCATAGGTGGCAGATTCTGGTGGACTGTGTCCTAGGTGCAGTGATTTTGGGAAAAACCCATCATTTCCTTCATGACTCCCAAGCAGGGTAAGGGACTTGTTTGGGGACCAGCCGTGGCTGCAGGCCTTGGCTGCCTCCTCCCTGTGCACCCCCAGGATGCACCCCAGCTCCCTCCTTGGTGTGGGGGACAGCAGGCTCCCCATGGTGAGGGACACCTGACCCACCCAGCTGCAGACTTGCTTTCCCCATGGCTGGGTTGCAAGGTCAAGGATCACGATAAAAGGAGAAAGAAGGCCGGTGTTGGTCTCAGGGAGACAGAGGCCAGCTGCCGCATCCTGAGAAAGACCCAGCCCCTGCTGGGCTCAGGAAGGCTCCATACACTCAGAACAAAATTCAGTGTCCTGCTCTGCAAGCCTATCACCCACTGTCATCTGCCTCCCTCCGTCCCCTGCAGCACATTCTAGCACAGGATCACTTTTCTGTCCTGTGAATGCTTGTTGCTTATTCCTACCCCAGGGCCTTTGCAAGTGCTAGGCAAAATGTTCTTCTCTTACATGGCCAGCTTCCTACCCTTAAGGCTCAACGCAAATGTCTTCTTCCCTCCCCTGCTCTGCCTGCTTTTCTTCTGGTCAGGCAGCATGCTGTGGCCTTTGTCTAAGACTCCTCTTGGCAGTGTGGGGAAGAGGTGGCCTCCAAGTCCATCACCATGCAGGGGCTGCTGGGCTGGGCCTGGCCCGGTGACCCAGAGTTGCTGGTGAGGTGCATCCAGCTGGCAGGCTTGGGAAGGGGCATCTGTTCCAGCAGAGTCCCCATGAAACGTACCCGCGGCCTGTCTTGGGGGTCACAGCTAGGGCACTGGGGTCCTGTTTATTTGAACATCCCACGTGGTCACTATGGCTTTGGGAATTTGCTTGGAACACGGCCTCCCCACCCTCCAAAGGGAAAGCTGACCGTCACCAGGGTTCATGGAGAGTGAGCCAGGGCTGGTGGGCAGGGGGCCTCTTCGTTCTTGGCCATGTACTTATGGCAGGGTCTGGGCAGCCCATCGGCCACACGTACAGTGCAAGGCAGGCGTGCCCGGGCCCTGGGGCTGGGCTGCATCCAGTCAGCCCAGCCCCATCCTGTTGTCCTCACCCCTGAGGAGGTGGCTCTTAGATTTCAGAGCAGGAGACAGCCAGGCGCAGGGACGGAGCCTGCACTCAGGGGGCGGCGCGGGTCTGACTCAGTTCCTGTGGAGAGGGGAGGGGAGGGAGGCCGACCCCATGGAGGCCAGAGCCCCAGCTCTTACCCTGCTTTTCCTGCCTGGTGTCCAAGGCCAGAGAGACGATGGGCGAGTGGCAGGGGCCAGGTCCGCACAAGCCCCAGGCTGTGGTATGCCACCCCCTGGCCTGTCACAGGGCTTGGTTGTCTCGGACAGAAGCAAGCAGCCACTGTCCCTCTCACTCGGCCTTGTCCTGGCCTTGGGGTGGCCCGAGTGTCTGGAACCCCTCAAAGTCCCCAGTGGATCGGCCCTTCAGGGGCACAGTCCCAGCCTCCCTGACAGTCTCAGAAGACAGTGTCCCCCGCGCTGACGCCCGGCTGACCACCCCCCTTTCCTCCCCAGAGCGCACCGGAACGACATGGAGACCATCTACCCCTTCCTCTTCCTGGGCCTGGTCTACTCCTTCCTGGGGCCGCACCCTGTGGTGGCCTGGGCACACTTCCTCGTCTTCCTCCTCGGCCGCCTGGTGCACACCTGGGCCTACCTGGGCCAGCTGCGGGCACCCATCCGCTCCGTGTCCTACACCCTGGCCCAGCTGCCCTGCGTCTCCATGGCCCTGCAGATCCTCTGGGAAGCAGCCCGCCACCTGTGACCAGCAGCTGAGTCCTCCTCGGCCACCAGACCATGGGCAAGAGCCGCTGTGACTGTCCCTGGGGACCTGGTGTCCCTTCCAGATGGTGATGGGCTCCGGGTCCTGGCTCCCACGGCCCCTGCTGGGGGTGTGGACCCCTGAGCTGGTGGCCTGTGAGCCCTGCGTGTGAGTGTGAGTGTCTGGCGCAGCCTTGTGGGCTCCTGGGTGAAGTGGCCCATGGCAGGGTTGGTAGAAAATCCTGTTCAGCAACAGCAGTGACCCGCTCCTGCCCCCTCCCCAGCGACGAGAGGGGACACCCTTCAGGGTGCCTGCACCTGCCATCGTCCAGTCCAGGGCTGCAGTGTGGAGCCATCCCAGAGCCCCTGCCCAGCTGGTCTGGAGCAAGACCCGCCCTCTGTGTGTTACAACAGCTGCCAAGAGGGTCCCGGGGTGGCCAGGCCTGGGAGGAGCCGTCCCCTCCAGAGATTGGGCTGGGGCGGCCGGGTGTGCTTCCACTGTGAGCCTCCAACCCTGTGGGGATCCGTGTGTGTGTGTGTGTGTGTGTGTGTCCTAGGTTCCTGTCTTGGTTGTGTGGTGGGTTTTTGATCATTAAACAGTACTGTCCGACCCTGTGGCCACCGCCTCTTGCCCTTTCCTGTTGGCTGTTCCTAGCGTCTGCCACTGTCCCTCTGGCCTGGTACTGCAGCTTGCTGGGTGTCCGGGGCCAATCTGGCAGGACATGATCTCTGGCACGGAGACCCCCTGACTGGGTCACACAGCAAGTGGGCCGCTCCAAGCCAGCGAGCGTCCTTCCTCCCTGCCCAGGGCAGGTGAGGTGGCGCTTGGTCTGGGGTTCAGGAATCCTCACTCTGCCCTGACCAGGTCACCTGCCACCTCATGGCCCTATGTCATTAGCTGCAGGACACAGAGGATCCCGGGAGGCAGATACCTTGAGGGACCGGGTCTGCTCTACCCAGGTTCTGAACCTCTAGGCTGTGGCGCTGCGCTCTCCCTGCCCTGCCGCGCTGCCTGGCTGCGGGTGGCTCCCTGTCTGGGGGACCCTGGCCTCTACAGAAGACAGGCTGGTCCTGGTGCCGTGGAGCTGGGCGTGGGCAACACTGACCCCTGGTGGTGAGATGGAGCCTCTGCTCCTGAGCTGCGGGGCCGCATCTGGAGAGAAGCCCCGGGTCTAGGCTGGACACGGCCCTCCGCACACGCACACTCGCCTCCTCCTTAAAACAATTCCAGGAGGACATTTCTGCCTTTTAGGTGAGGACGTGGAGAGGTGACCTGACCAATCTCCCTGAGCCAGGATGTGCTGGGGGGGGGGGGCAGGCACAGCCCTGGCAGGGACAGTCCAGGTGCCACTGGGCATTTGTATGTTGGTTTTCCCTGCTGGCTGTGGGGGCCGGAGCCCTCCTCAGAGCCTGCCATGTGCTGGGAGCAGGGGCATCTGTCACACAAGGTGGCCTCGCAGCCCCCCAGGCACCCCCTCATTCATCTCACATGGTGCCTCCTGGGACACTGGGCAGCCCTGTCCCCTGCAGCTCCAGTGGGTGGGGGGCAGAACAGACAGCACCAAGTGCTGAGCACCCTGATTGGGGTGGGAGCCTAGGGGAGGGTCCTCACCCTGCTGGGGAGGGTCCGCTTCCTGGTGGCAACTGCCCCTAGATGTGTGTGTGGGGGCTAAGTCTGCTTGGTGAAGGGACTTTAATTCTGGGGGAGTCCTGGGGCTTCAACTCAAGGGCACTTGGGCCACTGAGCCACATCCCCAGCCCCCTCTATCCCCCCTACCCCTATTTTGTATTATGTAGAGACAGGGGCTCAATGAGTTGCTTAGCACCTCACTCTGGCTGAGGCTGGCTTTGAACTCTCCATCCTCCTTCCTCAGCCTCCCGAGCTGTTGGGATCACAGGTGTGGCCACTGTGCCTTCCCAGCAGGGAATTTCAAGTGTGGACATCCAATGCAAAGAAAACCAGGAGGCATTTCTTTCTATTTTCCAAATAGAAAATAATGACATTAAATTCTAGCTCTCGTTAAGTTAGATCTGCTGACATCTAGAATTGACCTGGGTGTTTTAAGTCACCATGACCCTGGAGCGCTCACAGGGAGGGCTTCTTGCTGGAGAGGGTTGGTGGGAGGACGTTGCTGGTCAGGCCTGGGAGGAGCGGGCACAGTGGATGGGCAGAGGTGCTGAGTCGCCAGGGCTGACTGGCAGCGATGCTGGGGTGGGAGGAGCAGGATTGTGACCTGGGGAGCCAAGGCAGGCTCTAGGCAGGGGGGCGACACAGTCAAGCTGAGATCTAGGGCAGCCGGACCGTCTGCATTGGGGACAGGGGGCTGTCGCTGGGCAGGACCGTAAACAGACGCTTCATCTGGTCTCTCCCGAGGCAGGCGGAGGGCGCCCTGTGTGTGTCGGCTTTTATGTGTTATATGAAGTAAAGGAGGGCGGGGAGGGCCTCAGGGGAGGTCCCAGAGACAACTCCTGCAAACACCCAAACCAGAGAATCCAAGGCGGAGTTTCTGACTGTGACCTTGATGGGGCTTACAAGCCCATCCCTGCTCAGGACCACTTCCCACTGCTGAGTCACAAACTATCAGTGTAAACAACACGTGGGATCTCCCAGCGTCTCAGCCAGGAGACTGGGCTCAGCTGGGTCTTTCTGCTCAGGGTCTCTCAAGGTGCCCTCGGAGCCTCACCCACCTGAGGTTTCATCTAAGGTCTCCAGTGCATTTATATTGTAGCCAGATTGGGTTCCTTGTGGTGGTGAGAGTGAGGCCCTGGGCTCCTAACTGAGATCATGCATGGCTGCTTGCTTCTTCAAGGTCAGCAGGAGGGTGTATCTGCCCTAGCACTTTCAGGAGGGACCCACTACTAAAGGACTCACCTGATTAGTACAGGCCCACCCAGGGCAATTTCACTTTTGATTAAGTCAAAGGCGACTGATGATGGAGCCTAATCACACCTGAAAGGTCCCTTCCCCTTGCCACCCTCTGTTTGAGTGGAGACCAAGGCTTGCTTCCACCTTACTCCAGGACAGGGATCTTAAGATGGGGTGACTGGGGGTGGAACACGGGACCTTCTTAGCACTTTGCCCACCACACAGTCTTTCCCTGGCCCCTTTCTGACCTTGAGGTGCCCATTCCTCACCTCGTATTCTAACTTCCACCCAATCCCCTTCCAAGATGTGAACTAAGAACTCCGAGGTTCTCCAACACACTCTTTCCAGCACTTGCAGCTTAAAAGGGGGACCACCCTCAGACGCTGGGGTGTTTGCCTATGATCCCAGCAACTTGGGAGACCAAGATCAACGGAAAAACAAGAGAAAAAGAAAAAAAGCTCAGTGACCTGCATTATTTTGGATAGCTTTATTTTTCTATGAAGTCATTATAATAATGTGCAGATGAGTGGACTGTGAACACCATGTAATTTAAGCCATTTATGTTTGGTTTGTGGCTTCCCAGATTTTTTACCTCGCACTTATAAGTAGTTGGAAAACGCCCTGTGCGCGTTGCTTTTCCCTGCTTTGGGTTACAGCTCAATGCGGGCTCAGAGGAGGAATGACTGGGCGAACATTTACATGGCTGTTGCAACGTTTCCAAAATGCTGTGGGGCTCCTACCCCGGCCCTGAAGGAGCCTGCGGCCAGCCCCGCTTTGCGGCCCCGCAGCGCCCTCCAGTGGTGGACACCAGGAGCGCAGGAGCCAGAGGCACCGGTCTGGTTTTAGTCCCTCTGTTGGGTTCCCCAGGAGTGGGGTGGGACAGAGGGAACCTGGGGGAGCCCTGGGCCGGGCGCAGGGTTTCCTGGTCAGGGAGAGTGCCTTTTCATGCCAGGGCAGGAGATTTTGACCCCTTTCAACCCCACCCCTCATTCTGTCCTCCTCCACTGTAAGGAACTGCTGTGCCCACAGATGGCCCAGGTCGGGGCCCACAACCCTGGGCGGTGGCCTCTGAGATCATCCACTTCACAGAGGAGGGAACCAGGTCCTGGAACAGTGCGTGGCTCAAGGTCACGGAGCCAGAAACTCTGGCCTTGGTTTCTCTGGTTTGGGTTTCTGCAAGAGTTTTGTCTCTGTGACCCTCACTTCTGTGACCCTCCCCCTCCCTCCTGAATTCACATAACACATAAAAGTGGACACACAATGTCCCCTCCCAGCCTCACCTGGCCAACAGGCAAAGGCAGGCAGACAGAGTGTGGGTTCCGCCCACCTGGACGGGGCCTGGGGCCCTTGGCCTTATGGGAAGGGACGCGGGGAGGGTGCCCAGGACCTGCAGTGAGTGCCCCCTAGCTCAGCAGGGTGTGAGGCTCTGTCCTCCGTGTCCTCCAGGCAAGGCAAGCTTGTTTCCCGCAGCACCGGGGAGGGCGCGGGGTGGACGTCTCTGGTCCAGTGGCCCTGGGCTGCCCTGGAACCGGCCCTGACCCTCCCCAAGGCTGGCGCTCCTGGGACCCACCCTTCAGGCCCCACCTGTGGGAGCCCATCTCTGGCCAGTAGCCCCAGCCCCACTCTTCACGGAGCTTCAAGGTGTGAGGAGGGGCGGAGAGGCAGGAGGACGGGAGGCGCCGCCACCGAGCTCTGGGCCTCGCCAGGTGTCCTGGAGCCCAGGCTCTCCTGCCTCCGAGGAGCCTCCTGCCACAGCTGCCCACTGACCCTGCTCCTCTGAAGGGGCCACGCTCAAGCCACCGGAGCCAGGTCCCCATGGCCCAACTGCAGATGGAGTATGGGGAGCAAATGAAGGGTGTGTTGGGGCCGCAGGGATGGGAGGTCCCCAGGTCCCTCAGTGTGGCCACAGACCTCTCAAACAGAATCGAGGACTTCAGGGCTGGAGGCATAGCTCTGTGGCAGAGCACTTACTGAGCACACGCGGGGCCCTGGGTTCTGTCCCTAGCACCAAAACAAAGGTGTGTGGGGTGTCGGCTGAGGGGAGACGGCCGACATGTTCTGCAATAGCATCGAGGCCTTGCCTGCTTGAGGCCATCTAGAAGGTGGGGCCCACGGCTAGCACTTTGGGGTAGATATGGCAAATCTGCTCATCGTGTTCCCCCCACCCAGGTATCACGGGCTGTGTCCCCACCCCAGGGCCGGGGTCTGAACCTGAGGCTCCCGGGTGCAGATCGTCCAGTGCCCCTGGGCTGGGCTGGGGTCTGCACCTCCCCTGGAGGGTGAGCACCCAGAAGAGCCGGCAGGAGGTGGGGCAGCCCCCGTCCACTCTGGCCACCCAGACTATGCAGGTCCCTCCTAAGCAGTGTCACTGGTGGCACGTGTGTCCTCTGCCACCTCCAGTTATTGTTTGTGAATGGGTTTGGGGGGGACAGCTGTCCCATGCCTCGGTGTCCCAGGAAGAGGGGAACCTAATCCAGCATCACCCACACTCCATCCCGCCACTCAGAAATCAGTGGCTGTCTATCCTGTCCCAGCATAGAGTGGGGGTGCCCCCGCCCCGTCACACAGCAAGGGTCCCTTAGGGTTCAGAATGGGAGATGAAGCCCAGGGCAGATTTCTGTCCCCTACCCCAGCCCCCAGCCGTGGGCCCTGCAGGGTGACTGTGGACAACATTCCAAGGGACTGTGCGAGTGTGCCTCCGAGACGGCTGGTCTGAGCCAGGCCCAGGGTGGCCCTGTGACTGCTGCAGGCCAGAGAAGGGTCCCAGAAGGTCCATCAATCCCACGGGGTCCCAGCTCCTCTTATCCACCCTCCCACGACCTTTTGGAGCTTAAAAAAAATGGTTTTATTTCTTAAAGACAAAGCCTTTTGGTTTTAATACACAAAGTAATCGAGGTCCTTGGCGGGCTCCCGCCCCGCTGTCCAGCCCAGCCCGTTGCGGGCCAGGGTGGCGGTCTCCAGCCGCTGCCGACAGACGCGCCGAGCCGCACTCTGGGTGCCCCGGGGCCTTCTGGGCTCAGGAGTCCAGGCTGGAGATGTGGGTAGGAGCGCTGGCCAGCCCTGGGCACAGGGACAGGAGGGCCACTTCCTGTCCAGCTGTCCTCTTTCCTGTGTCGGGCCAGGGCCGCTGGGTCCCTGCCTGTCAGTTCACGGTGGGCACCTGGCTGTGGTGCAGGCTGAACTCCTTGGCCTTGAGGCGGAGGCTGGCTATGCTGTTGGCCATGTTGACCCCTGGGGTGGTGGGGCCTGAGCCCCCAGGGCTGTAGGGTGGCACCGAGCTAGGGGGACAGGAAACACAGGGGTCAGTGAAGCTGGCCTGCTGCCTCGGGTCACCTTGTCCCCCAGCCTGCTCTGCCGGGGCCTGTGCCTGGGGCGCAGGGCTGGGCTGCAGGACTTGGGAAGGAGGCAGGGGTCAGGGGTCAGAAACACCTGGGAGGACGCTGGGTCTAAAGAGCCTTTTATTTGTGGACGTTCCTGCTGGCCCTCCCAAGAACAGTCCCCGGGGCACCGCTGTCCCTGAGCCAGCTCTGGGCCTGGCCCCGTGGGGCCTGTGTCACAGGGCGCCCTTGGTGGTCCCTCAGGCCCAGGTGAGGGAGAGCGGTGTGGATGGGGTCTCGCAAGCCCAGCCACTGCCTCCCAGGCCACCGCAGCAGGGCTGCTCACCCAGACCACGGCCAGTGGTGCCCCTGCCAGCCTGCGCCCAGGGGCCTGGCCCCAGCTTCTCCCTCTTTCTGCCAGTTCACTGCAGACCCCTTTTAATTTGAAGGGGAAAAAAAAACTATCCTAGAACTTGACTCTGGGCCCAGCCAGGACCATGGGACAGGAAGGCCATTCCCTCAGTTCTCCCAGCCTCAACTTCTCACCTGGAGAGTGGACACAGCGACACAGCGTGCTGGAGACCTGGCGTCCCCTCTTCCTGGACCAGCGGTGGGCACGTAGACGCACACGCCCCTGACACCCAGGCTGGGCTCTCGCCCGCGCCTCACACCCAGGTGTGTGCATTCTCTTGACAGCCGCACGCACGCTCACGAGCGCACACACGCGCACAGGCAGGCCACTTGGTGGGGCCAAGCCCTCAGGTCCCCAAGGGGGTCTGGGCCCTAAGTGCCCCATGGGAGCCCCGCAGCCCCCGTCCAGCCCCAAGGGCCCCATCTCACCTGTAAGGGGACGACGCGGGCCAGGAGAGGTAATCGGCGCTCAGGGTGGTGGGCCGCGGGGCCACCGGCTGCTCGACGGCCGCCTCCTGGCCGTAGGACTTGAGCAGCGAGGCGGAGCGCGTGGCCAGCATGGCCCGCTCGTTCCGGCGGAACTTGGCGCGGCGGTTCTGGAACCAGACCTGGGGCGGGAGGTGCGGTGAGTGGCAGCAGGGCAGCCGGAGGGGCTGGGGTCGTGGACCTGGGTGTGTGCCCGCCCTGCCGCCTGCTTCCACCTCTGGAAATAGGGACGACAAGAGGCACCCGCTGGGTGGGTGAGTGAGGAGGCTGAGCTGAGCGGGAGGCTGAAGGAGAGGGGGTGCACCTGAACGCCCAGCTCAGCTGGTGCAGGTAAAGCTGCAAACTTCAAGTGGCTTTTACTTATTAAAGTCCTTGTCAGGCACTGTTCTGAGCACTTTACAAAAATATTAACTCCCTCAACTGTCATAGACCCCTACAAAATAGACCCGTGTGTTTATTTTGCATGGAGGAATGAAAGCACAGAGAGGGTAAATAACTTGCCTAAGATCACACAGCTAGTTAAGTAGCAAGGTTTGGATTTGAACTCCAGCCCTCCTGCTCTTAAACACCCCGCGCCCCTTGGCAATTGCATAACCCTGGGTGAGCGGTGGCTTAGTGCGCTTCAGGCGGCTCTCCCTGGTGCCCCCTAAGGGGTCATGCTCACCTGGACGCGCGCCTCGCTGAGGTTGACGCGCCGGGCGAGCTCCTCGCGCACGAAGGCGTCGGGGTAGTGCGTGCGCTCGAACACGCGCTCCAGCGCCTGCAGCTGGCTGCTGTTGAACGTGGTGCGGTTCCGCCGCTGCTTCTTCTTACGCTTGGCGGCGCCACCTCGCCCGGGGCTGGGACACTCGCCTGTGGAGAGGCCGAAAGGGTCAGCAGAGGGGCGAGAGGCCCACGGTGTGCACTGCCCATCTTGGCCGCCCTCTGGGGCTGGGACAGCCTCCAACCTTCTCCCTGTTTCCTGCGCTTCTCTCCACCCATCTGTCCATTCTTCAGCTGCATTTCCTGAGCACCTACCAAGTGGCAGGCCCCGGTGTAATGGTGACCAGCAGCAGCCAGGCCCTGCCTGCGGAGCCCAGTCTGAGCAAACTAATTGGGGCCACAGCAAGAGCCCATCAGGGACAAGTGACCTGGTCAAGCAGGGCCCAGGAGACACCTGATTGACCCCAGTGCCTGGCCCAGCTCTGGGGCACAGTAAGCTCTCCCTCCACATCTGTCATTGAATAATAATAATAATAATAATAATAATAATAATAATAATAAAAAAAATAAATGGTAAAGAGCTGCAGGGGCCAAGGTGGTGAGGACCCGGGGCACGTGGTCACTAGCCCCCAGGTCATGGATGTCCACAGGAACCTGAGGCGGGTGCTGTGGGCCTCATCACTTGTGATTTGCAGAGGGGGAGGGAAGATGTGGAGGCTGAGGTCTCTGGCCCAAGTTCAAGGGCCCCCTGAAGTCACTGGTGGGGGACGGATTTGAACCCTGGAGTCTGGCACCAGGATCCTCATCCTGCTCCCCAAACCAAACCAGCTGTGGGAGCAGCCTTGGGGGTGCTGAGCCCCACCTTGTGTCGGGGGGTACTGGCGATTGGCGTCATTGGCTCATTGGCTGGGATCCAGACACACAGTGCCAGGGGTGAGCATGCACAGCCCTGGGAGGCCCTGAGGAGGGGTCAGGGGAGGGCCTTGGAGGGTGTCTTTCTTTCTTTTGTTTTCCAGTACTGGGACTGAACCCAGAGGCACTTTACCACGGACAGGGTCTTATTGAGTTGCAGAGGCTGGCCTCAACTTGGGATCCTCCTGCCTCAGCCTCCCTAGTTGCTGGGATCACAGGTGTGCACCATTACACCCAGTGAGAGATGTTCTTGAACTGGATTTGAAGGATGCGCAAGAGCCTACAGACCGGCATGGGGGAGGATACCCAGGCAAGGCACAAGAGGGCCAGCAGAGGCAGCCTGTGAATCCCAGCAAGGAGCTGGCTGACCCGGCTCAGCCTGGGTGCAGATTGAGCAGCTCTGTGGGGGGATTCTGCACAGCCCTGGGAAAGCACAAGGTCAGCCACTTTGTCCTCTCCGAGGGAGGGGATGTTCAGTGACTCTTTCCACATTTAAATTTTATCCTGGAGAGAAGTCCCCCCAGACCCAGCTGACCGTCCCCTCCTCCAGGGAGCCCCCCTGATCGCCCGCACCCCACAGAGCCCTGTCCATCTGCTCGCTCACCCTGCGCCTGGGCCAACGCCGCGGCGCAGTTCGGCACAATTCCGATTTTCTCATTAAAAATGTGTATTTTAATAGCAAAGTAATATCACTGCGTGTCCCGGTAAGAGTCAACCAGCACAGGGGTTGGGGGGAGTGGTGCAAAGTGCTCCCCTGTCCCCGTCACCGCCCCACCGTTTAGCAGATGACAGAAATGTTAAAACCTGACAGGTACAGATCCGGCGGGCTCGCTGGCGCTCTGCCGCGTCTGTCCTTGTCCAACAGCACTCTGGACACCTTTCCGTCTCAGCACAGCAAAAAAAATCATTTTCCCAAAATGTATTTTCCCTCTTGTCCCCTCTCCCCGCCTGTAGGAATCATTTCTTTAATCAGTCTTTGCTGCATTTCCTGGATTGCTTTTTCCAAGGATAGTAAAATATGTGTACTGTTTTCTTTCTTTCTTTCTTTCTTTTTTGATCCTGGGGATTGAACCCAGGGGCGCTGAACCAGTGAGCCACATCCTTAGCTCTTCTTTTTTATTTTGAGACAGGGTCTCGCTAAGGTGCTTAGGGCCTTGCTAAGTTGCTGAGGCTCACAATCCTCCTGCCTCAGCCTCCGAGCTGCGGGGATCACAGGTGTGCGCACCACCATGCCCGGCTGCCCTGTCTTTCCGATAATAGAAAACAGGCAGGCACTGCTCATCCCCAGCTAACGAGTCACCCTGCGTCCTTTCTTCCCGGGCTTAGAAGCCCTTCCGTCCTCTCCTCTGTGTGCGGCTGCACTGTGCCTTATTCAGCCAGAGCCCTCTTGACGGGCACTTGGCGTGTTTCCAGCATTTTGAAACTTAAGGAATGCCGCAAGAAATAGCCTTGTCCAAACAGCCTCTTCTATTTCTGCCAGTGCATATTTGGGACAGGTTCCTAGGCGTGGAATTTCTGGGCCAGTGAGTAAACGCTGGATGTGGCCAAGTCCCCCACGGCCTGTGCTCATCTGCTCTGACCCGTGGGGCGGGGCCTGTTCTGACCGCAGTTCAGCCGTACCTTGTATTTTCTGTTTCCCTGGTGACACTTTCCTCCATCAAAGAACATCATGCGGGGCTGGGGACAGCTCAGAGCAGAGGCTTGCCTAGCAGGTAGAAAGGGGTGGGGGGAACAGGCTATGTTCTTTGCACAAGGCTGGACTTTTGTGCAGTGGTTCACTGAGCTTCTAGAACATTCCAGGCCTGGCGATGGATCCCACTTGGCACCTCATCTATTCCTAAATACCCTGCAACACAGGACAGGCTCCCACTTCAAGGGATTATCTACTTCAAAATGCCCATGGCGCCCAGGCCGAGAGGCCCTGGGTGGGGGGTGACAGGCGCTTGTTTGCACAAGCAGAGGCGGGGAGAGGGAGCACCGAGGGGCCCGCGTGAGCTGGCCTTGTCCCCTGAGCCTGCCTGCCTTGTCACTCCTCACCCCTAGCCTCAAAGGGGAGGCGAAGACGGACGAGAAAGTCCGGTGCCCGCGAGTCTCTGCACCACCGCTGGACGGAAACCCTACACCCCGCAGCTCGGCCGCCGCTGAAAACCCGCGAGTCCAACGGCGAAGGCAGTGATGGAAGCTTCCGGAACGCCAGCCACCCGGAGCTGACTTCCGCCCTCCTTGGGGCAGTGCTGCTTGGGCACACGCCCAGCACAGGAGGCATTTCAGCCAAAAAAGGAGACTTTTTCGGGAAGTTTCTGAGCAACCCAAAACTGGGGGTGTTTAAAGGAAAACCATCCTCAGCCCCGGCGTCTCCGAGTGGCTGCTGGGGCAAGCAGTGCCACCCTGCAGTGAAGGGGCGGCCACTTGGAGCCAACGCCCTCACGCAAAGGGTGGCATTTGCTGCCCCCTGACCAGCACAGAGCCCCCTACCCTGCTGGGGTCCCCAGTAGGTCTCAAGCCAGCTCCCTGCGGTCCCCAAGGACAGCTGTGAGGGGAGGTGCCTGCCCAAAAGTGGCCTGTGCCCCGCTCCACATCTCCCACCCATGTCTCCCCACACCCGCCCTGTGAGCCTTGCACACCCAGGGAAACAATCCCGAGAGCCTCACCGAGGGCACCCGCAGGTTGGATCCACGGCCGCTGCAAGGAGCCCATCTCTGCAGGGTCTCTGCTCCCGCCACCCTGCTCCCAGGCGCCGGGGTCTGTCTCCCCACGATCTCAGCTCTCAGAGCCCGAGGTCAAGGTGACATCATCTCCTGGGTGCAGAAATGCCCAGCAGAGGCGCCAGCCCTGTGCAGCCCCATCCACAGGAAGCCCCCACTGCGGGAGCTTGGGGGACAGTGGCTCGTCACCTCCAGGAGCTTGCCTGAGCTGGCTGCTGCAGGCTTGGTCCCTGCCTGATGTCCCCGCGTGCCCTCAGAGCTGTGCTCCGTGGGACCCCAGGACAGGGCGTTCCTCAAGCCCAGGCCCCTGGTGGACGCCTGGGTGCAGCTCCCGCAGCGGGGGGGAGGCAGAGTGGAGGCCGTGAGGATGGAGGCCCAGCAGTCCAGTCCACGGCTTGGCCCCAGCCAGAGGGCCCTGGTGCGTCTGCCTCCAGGGGATGAATGGGCCGGATACTTGTTACCAGGAGTTCCTGAGCCACCTCCTGAAGGACCGTGGTGGGCGTGGGGACGCCCCAGGGGACTCCAGCTTGGGCTGCAGCATTTTGAAAATAAACAAATCCCCTCTGAGCCTCAGGCCTCTGGGCCTCTGCCCTCGGCCTCTGCCTTCTCCCGCTTTTCCCACATGGGGGGTTGGCGGCCTCCCCTGTCCTGGCGGGGCTGAGCCCCGATTCCCTTCTGTTCAATAAGCCTTTTGCTTTTCCCGACCTTCAGAACAAAACGGAGACCCCTGCCTAGGTCCCCAGGGCAGTCCCCATGCTGTTGTGCCAGGTGGGACAGGACAGGACGGGGCTAGGGGTGAGGAGTGACAAGGCAAGCACTCTCAGGAGGGGGAGGTCTGTGCTCTCTCCCTTAACCCAAGTCACATCGTCCCTGTCCTATGACAGCGAGAAGACTGTGTGGGTCTCTGCCATTGTTACTCCACTCACACTGTTTCTTGGGCCGACTGCGGGCCACGCTCTGCTCTGACCAAATGATGGCGCACTCCCCGCCCGCCCCTGCACCCACAGTTTTTCTTATTCCGTGTATTTTAAGGGTCTAAATAGTCTGGAGGGAATTAACTGCAAATTCTTCGTAAGACAAATAAACTCAGCCCCTCTGTTGCTGCCTTTCTCAAGCTGTCGAGAGACACTTTCTGTTTGTTTTTGCTGCAAATAGTCAGTTTGCGCCTGACCCCGGGGCTGCAGAGAGCTCCAACCCAAATAAATGATTTTTATTAATTAGCATTTATTCTGACCAAATAAGCAAACCCCACCCCCACGTGGTCTCTGCCAACAGGATCACAAAAATAAACAAAGGGTCCTTGGGACCTTGATGTGGATTTAACAAATTAACACTGGGCCTTCGATGGAGGCGCTTGAGCTGCAGAAATGTTTATGGCCAGGGAAAGTCACGGGCAGGAAGGGGGGGCGAGCTTCCGCCCCCCAGGGCTTCCTTGGAGGACACCTGGGTTCCTTTGAGGGGTCCTGGGAGAAGGGCTCGGAAAAAGCTTGAAACCCCCTCCTTCGCTTGGAGTGTGACCCAGAGGGGCCGCACTCAGTGGTCAAGGAGGGGCCAGGTTCCAGGTTTGGATCTTAGGTCAGTCACTAGCAGAGTGGCCACGCGTGACCCTTTCACCGTTCCCTGGAATTGCACCTGAAAACAGGAATAACAGGGCCCAGCTTGAGGCTCCTGGCTCAGGTTTCCTGGGAGAAACCGAGGCCCACAGGCCAAGCAGCCAAGGGCACAGCCCAGGCCAGACCGGGGGGCTCTGAACCAAGAGCGCAGCGCAGCGCGCGGGCAGGGCCTCCTCCCCACGTCTCCCCAGGCGCTCAGGGGTGCTGGAGGGGTGCCCACGGTAGTGCCTCTGTTCCCAGGCTCAAAGGCCTGGGGGGCTGTGCTGGGGGCGTGGCAGGCTGACCAGGCCTGGCCCAGTGTTGGCCTCAATACACTTGGAAGCAGGACAGAAGGAAGTAGGAGGGAGAGAAATGGGGTCCTGACCCTGTGGGGAAGGGCACTAGGGGCTTCCAGCCCCATCCCAGCCCGCATCCCAAGCAGGGGCCAGGAGTCAGTGTGGTCACCGGCCGACACTGGGGGCCAGGCGTAGGCAGGAGGGCAGCTCTGGTCGTCTGGTGGGGTCTGCATGGGGAGCCTCCATGGGCCAGTCAGCCACGGGTGGAGCCAGCCCTGGCCCTGGGTAGTCTCAGGCCATCCCAGGACGGCAGCCTCCCGTGTGGCCCCTGCCTCTGCCACACTGATCCCGAGCCCACAGGATCTCCTGCCCGGGCTCACCTTCACTCCGGCAGAGACGTGGCCTCCTCCAGGAAGCCTCCTAGGCTCCCAGAGGCCCCGCCCTGCCCCCTCCTCACCTCTGGCCCACTGGAGGGTAAGCCTGGGGTCGCTGGGTCAGCAGGGACTGGAACTTACTGCGTCTGTGTCCTTGAAACCCACCCTAGGGCCGGGGACAGGTAGGCTCTCCGTGAATGTGTGTTAGTGTTGAAGGAACGGGCCAGGAGTGGAGGAGGGCCGGGGGACTGCAGCGCCTGCCCTCCTGCAGGCCAGGCTCCTCCTAGGGGCCATCCAGGCCCAGGCCTGGAGGATCTCAAGTTCAAGGCCAGCCTCAGCAACCGAGCAAGAACCCTGTGTCAAAATACAGGTGAAAAGAGCTGGGATGGGGCTCAGTGGCAGAGGTTGGCTAGTATGTGCGCCGCCCTGGATTCCATCCTCAGTACAACAAAGAAAACGGAAAGGAGGAAATATGCAGATTCCAGCAAGCTCAGGGAAACATGCTCAACACAGTTCAGATCCACCCACGGTGTCTCACCCACCCCCGGGGAGGGCTGCAGTCAAGACGGCACACCCAGCAGGGGCAGGAACCCACACTGCTGCTGGGAATGAAAATGGTTCATCCACTTTGGAAAACAGTCTAGAAGCTTCAGCAAAATGTGAAACAGAGTTACCACAATTACTACAGAGTTACCGCAATTCCACCCCCAGGTGTTTCCCCAAGAGAAATGAAACACATCCCCACAGACTTCCATAAACAAACCTCCACCAGGCATTACATAAGTGGGAACCACCCTACATCAGCTGACAGGTGGGCGTGGCCTGACCACACAATGGAATATTATTCAGCTGTGAAGGGGACGCCGGTCCCAAAGCCCACATACCGTAGGGACCCCTTTATGGGGAAGGTCCAGAACAGGGCTGGGAAAACTGCACAGAGCCCGGCCCGTAAGCCTGGGTTTGATCTCTAGCACCACAGAAAAGAAAGAAAGAAATGTCCAGAGTAAGCAGAGAGGCAGGGACAACGCAGATCAGTGGCCACCAGGCTGGTGCTCCCTGCTGGGTGGGGGCAGGTGAGCACCTGTGTCCATCCCAGCTACTGTCAGCCCAGGACTGCCTCCAGGGGTGGGGGATCAGAGCCAGGCCCTGGGGTCTCCGGCACCTCGAACACGTTCCCAATCAAGCCCTCTCACAACAGCCAACCCTGACTCTGGAGGATTCCCGGCACAGTGGGCCCTAACTCTGCTCGCCGTGATCCCCCAGTTCTGCTGGGTTTAGACTGTGAAGGGGCAGCACTGGGGACTCCGGGACCACTTTGCTCTCTCAAAGCAGCTTCAGCCCTGACTCTGGGGACTGCCTGCCCCTGGACACACAGGAGCTCCCAGTGCAAGGGAAGATCCCAGATCTGGATTTCTCAGAATCTGGAATCAGCCACTGACCATCTGCTTTGGAATTCTACTTGTTGTAAAGGGACATTCCCGTCCCGAGGGGCCAGCTGAGGATCTGCAGCAGACTCTCCAGCACCTGCAAGTTTTGGAACCAGGACCTTCAGTGCAGCCCTCTGGGAAGGACACGGCTCAGAGGGGTGGACAGTGGTCGGGGCTCCAGGTCTGCCCTGTGCCTCTTGGCAGCTGCAGGCTACACGCAGCCACCTCAACTGGAACTTTCACGGATTAAAATGAAGATGTAAATCCCATTCCTGGGTCTCACGAGCTGCATTTCAAGGCCTCAAGAGCCACATGTGGCCAGTGGCTGGCAGGATGAACACTGCAGATGGGGAACGCGTCCATCACCACAGAAGGTTCCACAGGCCAGAGCTGCCTAAATAGGCTGTCCCCCTCCCCCGCTCGCTCCTCTCTTCTTTCTTGGTACTGGGACTGAACTCAGGGATGTTTGCCACTGAGCCACATCCCCAGTGCTTTTTATTTTGAGACAGGGTTTTGCTAAGTTGCTCAGGGCCTCACTAACTTGCTGAGGCTGGTCTTGAACTTGTGATCCTCCTGCCTCAGCCTCCCAAGTTGGTGGGGTCAGGCATGCACCACTGTGCCTGGCTTCTTCTTTTTTTAAAGGGGAGTTGGGGGATGATGACGACCACAAAGACCATCACCGAAGGACATTTGTAAGGTGAGGTAGCTATACATGCTACCATACTGTTTGTTTGTTTTTTTGTTTTTTTTCCAGACTTTAGGTCCTGTGTCCACATGTATCCAGGTACTTACAGTGTGTATAACTATGATCTTCTCTTTCACATGGGGCATGGATTGAGAATCTGGGAGTAAGATCAGACACACCTAAAGACAAGGTGTATGATCACACAGTTCGTGCACTGCCCAACTTTAAGATTGTCATTCCAATAGACTACAGTGTGCTGGGTGCCCCCTACAGTTGTGCAGTGGACAACCTGTCCAACCACACTTTGCTTTCCTGAAAATAACTGCATTCAAAAGCTGGCATCACATGCCAGCTACATGAGATCTGTGAACAAGTGGCTTTACCTTTCTGAGCCTCAGAGTCCTCACTGTAAGTGGAGACTGGTATCTAAACTGGTATTTGACAACACTTGGCACCCTGTAAGTGTTCAGGTAACATCGCTGTTGTGTGTGTTCAGGCTGGGGGGGATTGATATTACCTCGCCATTTTATGGAGCTGATTCAGTGTGGTGAGGCTTCTCCCTGCGGGTGGCCGGAAGCTCACTCCATCCACCCTCAGCCCCCTGCCATCTTCACAGCCACGGGGAGACCAAGACTGCTGAGCCAGACATTCCCCTCCCCTTGGACACTAAGGTTCCTCCCAGCTCCTGTCTGCTGTAAACACTGGGGGCTGTCTCAGTTCTATAGCTTTCTGGGGGGGGGGAGGATGGGGGGGTGTTCAATACCCCACCTGCTTCAGAGGAAGTCTTTCCAACACACTCCTCTCCAGCACTTCTGGGTTCTTATATGCAAAACCGCCAGGACAGGGGTGCCCACCAGCCCAATGGCAGGAGCTATGGATGCCAGAGTCAGGCTGGGGCTCTGAGTCCCTCCTCCACGGCTGCACCCTCTCCTACAGCCTGTCACATCCTCAGTCTTCCCAGCTAGAAAATGGGGGTAACAACCACATCTCCTCCTGGGGCAGTTGTGAGAACTAGAAGGACAAATACACATGATCAGTCACATACACCTTAGTCACCGTAGCTGTCAGCGTGTCCCTTGGAGCCAGATTCCAGACTCAGGTCCCAGACTTGCCATATACTGGCTGATGGAATGGCAGCTGGCTGACGGTCAGGTGCTGGGCCCCTGCAGATAGTGCGGGCCTGCCCACCCCCGGCCTGTTGGTGTGTGAGGCCGACAGCTCCCCCCCCCCCCAGGCCCGGTTCAGACAAGGAGGCGGGCAGGGCTGGTTTTCACTACTTCCTGTGGCCCACTCTTCTCCCAGGCAGGGTCCTGGTTGCAAGCCAAGGGGTGCTCCCTACCCTGAGGGCCTGCGAGGCCTTCTCCTCAGGCCTGGCCTCTTCTTTACGCTCCATGTGGCCTCCATGGAGATGGACATAAGTGCCCCTCCTCATCCACGCCCTGGGCTTCTTCCTAACCTCCCCTGCCCGGAAGGGTCACCCCCGCCAGGGCACGGGAGCCCACCAGGTCACCATGGGGCCCCAGAGACTTGAAGGGGCTGATCCGGAGGAGCAGAGCACCCAGGGCTGCGGGGGGGGGGGGGCGGTGTCGGGAGTCACGGTGGTGACCGACAGCTGGGGCTGGGGTCCCTCCCGTGGCTGATGCAGATTTGGCGCCAGGCTGGGAAGGGCCTCAATGGGCGTCTTGTGCCTGAAGCCCCTTCCGCAGCCGCCGGCTTCCCCGCCCTCCGGGCCTTTCTGGTGGCCAACGAGGCCGGCGGAGGGGAGGCCCTGACTCAGAGCTTAGAAAGATCTTACGCGCAAACTTAAGAAAACAAACTTGGGGGACGCGGAGCCCCCAGCCCGGAGGGGGGCTGGGCTTCGGGCGGCCACCCTTCCGTCCCTTCCCTCGGGGACAGGCCGCGGGCGAGGGCACTGCCCCGGGAACCGGCGTCCCGCCGCCCGCTGCCCTCGCGGGCGGGGGTCCCTTGCCCCGCCCTCCGGGCCGGGGTCGCGAGGCCGGGGGTGGGTGCCGCGCCCCGCGCCAGCCGCCGCCGCCGGGCCATGTGCGCGCCAGCCCGTGCGTGCGAGCGCGCCGCGCCGGTGGCGGCCAGAGCGGCGCCGCGGCACATCTGGTTCCAGGCGAGCCCCTGGCGCCTGCCTCGCCGCAGACCCGCGGCCCAGACACACAGACGTTAATAGCCCGGCGCGCCCAGCCCGCGCGGCCCGCCGCCCTGGGAGTGGCCGTGGCCGGGACCGACAGGACGGGCGCCGCCTGCCCGCCCGGCGCCCCCTCTGCGCCCGCCCCGCCGCCCTCCCTCTCCCTGAGCAAAGCGCAGGGGACTCCGGCCCCCAGTACCGAGGGGCAGTTCCCACGGCCGTGCCACCCAAGGCCACGGGCTTGACGGGCTCCGTGACGGACTCCACTCGCCATCCCAGCTGGACAGGCCGGGGAAGTGAGGCGGGGGAGGGCGGTCACAGCCGCAGGTCCATGGCTGGAAAGGCAGCAGATCAGGCACTTAGCTGGGCTGTGGGCCTCCAGACGCCACCCCGGGCCCCGTGGATCCTGGATGAGTGCCCGCTCCTCCACTGCTAACCGTGCACCTGGAGCCCGAAGTCACCCCCGCCGGCAGCAATGTGGACCCTCACCAGGGCACCCCTCCTCCACTCCCCTTTCTCAGGGTCCTTTTGATCCCTTAGCAGAAGTCCTCCTATCCCAGTACCTGCCTGGGGAGTGTGGCCTCCCGGGGCACTCAGGAATGTGGGTGACTCCTTTCCCTTGACAGGCAGGACTGACCGCAAGGCCTCCACTTATGGCAGATCTCACCCCACACCCGAGCTGGAAGCCGAGGGCACTTTCGGAGCCTTTCTGTCCTTCAAGGGCCTGGGTGGCTGTTGGGGAAAGGGGACTGTGCTCCTCAGGAGCTGTCCTTCACACTCGTGTGAGTGCTGGATGCGCCTCGGTGGTGCATGGCCCACCAGCCCCTCTGGGGGAGCATGTGCCTGGCCAATTGCAGGCCATCTGCAGGCTCCAGGTTACACTAGCTCCCCCTCCTCAGAGGGGGCTTTATAAGATACAGGTCCACATCAAAGGGCCACACTCGCCCTTAAAGTAGGGTAAGAGCCTTTTTTTTTTTTTTTTCCCCTGAGCAGTGAAGTTCTGGGTAGAACTTGCCCATTAATACTCTCTGAATTCACTTGGGGGCTCGTTAACTTGCGCTGTCAGAAATGCTGGGTTTTAGAACAAAACTGCACTTTGGAAAAGCTCCGGCCCAAGCCCTGCGTCTGCCACCCGCCGAGAGGCTCCTTTTGCTTTCCAGCCAAGCCCCATGTTAAATATTCTGAGCTGGTGGGGCCCTTGCTCCCCACACCCCACAAAGGATGCAGGGGTCCAAAAAGGGGGGCTCCAGCCTTGAGGGGCTCCCCACCCAGCTCTCCCTAGGTGGTGAAGCAGGCTCCTGCCCTCAGCCCGGGAGGAGGGAGACAAAACAAAGCTCTGGGGTGAAACCAAACCAAACAAGCAAGTTGGTCCAGTGGGGCTACAGGCAGGTGGCAGAGGGTCTGGAAGGAAGCCCACTCTACCAGGCAGCCTGGCTCCCCAAAGCAGGTTCTCATCTGCACTAGAGAGAACCCTGTGGCAATTTCTGGTCATTTAACTCTGACACCCTGACACCCACTCCATGGCCTCCCTCCGTCCTCCTTAGCCAGGAAGCTCTGAGGATGTGCCAACTGCAGGTGTGTCCACACTCATGGGCTGGGGGAGGAGGGGATCCCCCAGAATATCCAGGACGACCCTGGACCTTCATGAGCTCTGGCCTTAGCCAGGCCTGGCCACCTGCCTGGGCAGTGTTGAGTTCTCCCTGGGCTGCAGAGAGACTCCAGGAGATGAACCAGAGGGTACTGCAGCCACCCTCGCCCTATCCCTGGGCCCCCCAGTACATGCATTTGGGGAGGTCCTGCACCAGTCATAGAAGTGCATTCAAACTATGTTCAGTTCTGCTTTTTATAACATTTTTAGTTGTATTGTAGATGGATACAATACCTTTATTTAGCTTTTTTTTTTTTTTAAATGTGGTGCTGGGGATTGAACCCAGTGCCTCATGCATATTAGGCAGGTGCTCTACCCCTGAGCCACAACCCTATCATCAGTTCCACTTTTTAAAGGGAATAAATCCACAACTATCTGGCATTGCCAGGAGGCAAACCCTTGTCCACAGCCTTGGTGATAGCAAGAAAAATTTTCTAACATATTTAAAATACAGACAGCAGAGCAGCTCTGTAGATAAATACCTATAGTCAGATTGTGGTGAGGCAAGCTTTGCCCCAAGAGCTCAATTAATTTTTAAAAAATACTATTTACTGGGCTGGGGCTGTAGTTCAGTGGCAGAGCGCTTGCCTAGCATGTGTGAGGCACTATGTTGAATCCTCAGCACCACATAAAATAAACAAATAAAATAAAAGCATTCAGTGTATCTACAACTACAAAAAAAATTTTTTAAAAATACTATTTACCTAGAAGAGAAAGAAGGAGGAGGAGGAGGAAGAGAGAGAGAAAAAGACTATCTACCATATTTTTTTTTTTTACAAAAATGATAAACAACCTGGTTAAAAAATGGGCAAAAGACCTGAGCAGACACCTCACCAAAGATCTACAGATGGCACATGAGCATACAAAAGATGGTCCATGTCATATATCACTGGGGAATGGACTTAAAACAAGACACCATGATGCGCCCATCAGAATGGCCAAGGTCCAGAACACTGACAATTGGCCAAATGTGCGTCTGTTGCTGGTGGGGAGAGACGTTAGACTTGGAAGAAAGTCTGGCAGTTTCTTAGGAAGCTAAGCAGACCCTACATGTATTGACCCACATGAGCTGAAAAATGTGCGCATGAGAACTGCCCACGGCTGTTCACAGCAGCTTTTTTCAAATTGCCCAACTTGGAAGCAACCAAGATGACCTCGGGTAGGTGAGTGGATAAACACACAGTGGCCCATCCAATTCTATTTATTTATTAAGTTTGCACCAGGGATTGAACCCAGGGGCATTTAAGCACTGAGCCACATCCACAGCCCTTTTTTGGATTTTATCTTGAGACAGGGTCTCACTGAGTTGATTAGGGCCTCACTAAGTTGCTGAGGTTGGCTTTGAACTTGTGATCCTCCTGCCCCAGCCTCCTAAACTGCTGGGATGACAGGCGTGGGCCACTTACTTTAACCCCTGAAGCCTGAAAAAAGTCAACCTGGAGAAAACCGGCCCCACCTTTTAAGCCGACTCTCAGGACAGGAGTGCGCATATCCCACAATAGAGAAGGAGAAGGCAGGGAGGAGGGAAGGGACAGTGGCTGCAAGGCCTCCAGTGTCCTCAGCCCCAGCTGCACAGTGCAGGGGTCAGGCAGGGTAGGGGTGGAGCTTAATTGGATGCCAACCCCTGGGCCCCACCCCTGAGAGTCCCACTGAGCTGGTTTGGGGCAGGACCCACCAGGCCTCACTGAAAGCTCTCCAGTCAGCCCTCAGCCAGGGTGGAGGCCAGGGGTGCAGAACACCAAGTGCATGGCCGGTGCCACACAGGCCTCGAGGCCAGCTGCAGCCCTGTGGCCATGGACGTCTACCCAAAATGAGCCTGCTTTTTACCTGCAAAATGGAGACCCACCTACAAGGTGGTTACAGGTGACGACTGTAAGGTAGTGAGCCCTGCAAGGAAGGGGAGGAGGACACACAGTGGCTCCTGCCAGCTTGCGAGGAGCAGTCCCCAGAGCCAAAGGTGCCCGCCCACCAAGGTCTGGCACCGTCCTGGGAGATAAGTACTATCATCCCCCTTTTACAGATGGGGGAGCCATGATGACTGGCCTGAGGTCATCCAGTCCCCAGGGCCAGGCTCTGGGTCCCCAAGGAAGCAGGCAGGCTCTTGCTGGAGACACAAGCACTTTGGGAGTTGGGAGCTGGGGATGGAGGGCGCAGGAAGGCCTGAAAGAGGAGAGCCCCAGAGAGGAGACAGGCATGTGTTAGGGGGCACACAGTGTCCCCCTGTGTCCTGACACCAGCACCCAAGCCATGAGCCCATGTGAAACTGGTGACTGACACCCAGACTGAAAAGGCTACAAACTATGATTCCAAGCGCAGAGCAGGCGCTGTCCACCCCATTCTATGAAGGAGAAGGCTGAGGTCACAGAGAAGATGCTAGGCCACATGGCAGGAGGGCAGGGATGCGTGGACTGGGGCAGATGGCAAGCAGTGTGCTCCTCCTCATCCTACAAGACCCTGCCCAAAGGGCCCTACTCTGTGTGAGCTCCAGGTTTCAGTGTCTCTCTGGGCCCCATGCTCTTGAATGACAGCAGGCAGAGTGACAGAATTGGCTCCAAGAGCTTTCCTGGCCTCTCAGAGTCAAATAGGCCTTGTCCAATGTCAACGATGCATCTTGGGAGAAAAATGAGTCTGATGTGCCAGTACAGGTGCTTGGGGGACAGGAGGGGCAGAGACCCGGGGCAGTTCATGGGTCCAGGCATGGCTTTAAACAAGCCCCTCACCTCACGGAGCACAGAGTGTCTCCCTCTGAGGGACACACAGTGAGTCCTCAGCACCCCGTCTCATTCCCTCAGAGTGGACGTGGCCTGCCCAGGCCTGTGCAGCTGGGCTCTGAGCCAGGCTGGGCCACGATGCCTTCCTGTTCCCGACCTGGTTGTTATCAGGACCCCATGGCCTTGGGTCCAGTGACCCTCAGGGGAGCCAGGCTCTTCTTTCAACCCGTTCCTCCCTCTCTGCCTCCATTCCCCCTCCATACCGCAGGGCACGCGGGGGCTGTGAGATGGCATCTGGAAGATGGTCAGGGGATGGGACCCACTTTGACCCTCTGCACCTCTCCCCTCTTCCCTGCCGAGCCAGAGGCCACTTTGGTCCACGAGCCCGAGTGCCCTGAGCAGCCCACATCTCCCAGGCTCCACAAAGGCGACTGTCATTTGAGGCAGCAGATCTGTCCCCGCTCTGACTCTGCCCTGCAGGTGTCTATCCCTCAGCCCAGACAATCAAATATGGAAAAGAGCCTGTAACAGGAAGTGCAGACTGCATGATTCTCCCCTACGGGTGGCCCCACCTGGGCTCCACTGATTTCATTAGCATTCCCACCCCCCTGGGCCCACCCAGGCCCCCACTGGAGGGAAGGGGAGGGGGCGGGAGCAGGAGGGTTAATTTCAAGAATCTTATTTTCCTTTTCTGCGTTGAGGATGGAACCCAAGACCTTCTCCACACCGGGGAAGTGCCCTACCACTGAGCCACATCCCCAGTCCTAATTTCATGAACTGGGACCTCGTTCTGAGAAGGCCCTGGCTTGGTGACGCACATGTTACCCAGGGGCCCACCCTTGGAGCCCACCCTGCACCAGCACAGGCCCAGGTGAGTGTTTCATTCATGCTCACCTGGACGTCCCCCTCCTCCCACCCTGGGCGAGAACCAAGGAGCGCAGGGCATGGTGCCGCACACCTGTCATCCCAGTGACCGGGGAGGGTCAATCAAGAGGATCACAGGTTTGAGTATAGCCTCAGCAAATTAGCCGGGACCTAAGCAATTTAGTGAAAACCTGTCTCAAAAAATTAAAAGAAAATTAAAATAAATAAATAGAAAGGGCCAAGGATGTGCCTTCGTGCTAAAGCACCCTTGGCTTAAATCTCTAAAAAGAAAAGGCCTGGAGCATGCAGACACACCAGCTCAGAGGGTTTCCTTGTGCAGCACTGGAGACGGAACCCAGGGGTGCTCTGCCACTGAGCTACATCCCCAGTCCTCTTTTTAAATGTTTATTTTGGGACAGGGTCTCACTAAATTGTTCAGACTGGCCTGGAACTTGCCATTCTCCTGCCTCAGCTTCCTGAGGATTCTAGGTCACTTCCTGTCTTGTGTAGGCTGTCCCTTCTGACTAGTGGATATCCCAGTCTTGCTCTTACCCCTCCGTGAAGAACCCTCCCCTCACTGGCCCAGAATGGCCTGGGGCATGACTGCCTCTCCCAGCTCTTGCCATCAGCGATTAAGCTGGCCTGTGCCTGGCACCACAGGTGCTCAGTAAACTCTTGGGGTGGAGGGATGAAGGGTTCTGAGCCTCCGGCCTTTTAGCCTCTAGGAACACAAGGGTTAAGGCCCAGGAAAATGAAGGCCTAGAACCTAGTTTTTGACATTACAGGGCAGAAGTATAATTTAAAAATAGTTCGTGGGGCTGGGGATGTGGCTCAAGCGGTAGCGCGCTCGCCTGGCATGCGTGCGGCCCGGGTTCCATCCTCAGCACCACATACCAACAGAGATGTTGTGTCGGCCAAAAACAAACTAAAAAATAAATATTAAAAAATTCTCTCTCTCTTTAAAAAAAAAAAATAGTTCGTGACATCTTGAGTGCGGGAGATGGCATGTCATCACTGTTCTTGGCCATGGGTCAAGGGTATTTGTGTCCAAGGCAACATGGTGGGGGGCCTTGCTACTGGAAGAGGGTGCTGGGCCTAGTGAGAACCAACCAGCCCAGCTGCCCAGGCCTGGGCAACCTCCCCAGAATCAGGTAGGGCTGGGACACTCCCTGGCCATCTAGAGGGCTTCCGGTCATCACCCTTGAGCACCCCTTGGCTCACAAGCTCTGTGGCTGAATAGATGGATGCCCTCAGCCTCGGTGACACGACAGAGAGGCCAAGAAGGCCAGCCAGCCGTCCAGACCTCATGGGCAGACAGGGGTGGCTTTGAGTCATGATTGAGACTGAGGTCCTGAAGTGAGTTCTGCTGCCCCACTCACAACCGAAGGCCCTTGGGAAAGTCACTGGACCTCTCTGAGTCTTGGCTGATGCAGGTCCGTCAGTGAGGCCTGCGTGAGGCGCTGCACGTGAAGCACGGCGGGCCAGGCTGTCCTGGGAACTCTTCCTTTCCACACGGAGCCCCAGCACTCCCACGACCCTTTGGACAACAGCCTCCCCCAGGGCCAAGGGTCCAGGGCAGCCTCACGGGCTCCAGCCAATCAGCACCCAGCTTCTCTCGGTTCAGAGGTGGGCCGGGGCCCAATCAGGGTATAGGGAGACTTTTGCTGGGACTTCTGGCATCTTTTCTTTGGCTTCGTGTGAGTGAGTCTGTCTCCAAGCCCCATGGGGGTGCTGAGAATCGAACCGGTTCCTCCCACATGCTAGGCAAGCGCTCCACCACTGAGCCACAACCCACAACTGGTTTTCTATGCGTCTTAGGTGACGGCCCTGACTGGCACACCACCTAAGCTCCTTGTCCTCGCTCTGGCAGAAGTAGAATAGTGTGCCCCCTGCTCCAGGAGCCCCTTTCCACCCTAGGCTGCAGCCAGCACTGCGCCCAGGGACTTGGGGACCCGCCTCGTGAATCCTCTTTACTCGCACACCCCCGGCCACATGGGCGGGTCAGGGGTCCCCCTCCAAGCTAGGTTTGGAGGATAATCTGTGCGGCCTGTTGGGGGGCTCTGGTCAGCTGCAGCCGTGTGCCGTGGGGTGGGCAGGGACAGGGTGGGGTGTTCTGGATTCTGGAGTGGGATGCTGCCTCTGCCCGCTGTGGTGGGAGGGACTCCCCGGCTCTGACATCTGACAGCCGATTGGTGGGTGTCTGTCTAGAGCCTGCGCTTAGTAGGGGGTCATGAAGCGTTAAATAAAGGAGCCTCCATTTCTCATCTGTGAAATGGAGATTTCGACAGCCTTCTATAAAGAGGAGGAAGGTCCTGCTGGTCTAGTGCTTCGCCTGTAGTGGGGGACCTTGAAAGGAAGGAAGCGGGTCCCAGCAGGGGCTCCTGTGGACAGTGACATCACCCAAAGAAGCCACTTTAAGGACGGTGTGGCAGGCTCAGCGCAGCGCGAGGCTGAGCTCGGCGGGAGGCCTCGCAGGCAAAGCCCCGCCCTCAGGCTGTTCCGGACCCTGCGCTCAGGCCCGGCTTTGTGTGTCTGCTGTGCCAAAGGCTGAGGAGGACTGCAGATACCCGAGCAGTCCCCCGGGAGCGGGCAAAGCCACTGCCCAGAGCGGGTGGAGGCCGCCTGCGCTCCCCCTCTGGCTCGGTCCTGAGCTTGCCAACAGACAATGGGGACAGACCAGCGCCTGCTCTCGCTGCCCCGCCTCGGGGTGGGACTGGGGTGGAGGGACAGAGATTTTGCCTTAATATGGAGCTAGTTTGGGTTGGGACACTTCCTGATCCCTATGCTGGGAAGATGAGGGTCCCTGGGGACCCGCAGCCGCCAGGGGTGTGGCTGGGTCCTCAGTTCATCCTCTCTCTGGGTCCCCTACCGCGAGATCCTAACAATAGCAACGGCAGTAATAATAAGGACAGGAGGAGCCTGCCATGTGCCCAGTGCGCCTATCCCCTTCCTCCTCAAAACCCACACTTCTGGGTAGGTGCTGTCATTGTCCCTGCCTTACAGATGAAGAAACTGAGGCTCGGGAAACTCCTTGCCCCAGGAGCCCAGCGGAGCCAGTCTGACTCCATGGTCCCTTTCCGGGCCACAGACAGCTGGCCAGCAACTCCCCGGAGCTGCCACCTCCTAACCACACCTCTTCCTCGGGGATGTCCATACCCATGGGAAAGTGGAAAGAGGAAAATTCGAGTGCCCAGAGTGGCCCCTCTCCGGTCCATTGCTGTTTCCCCCGTTTTGAAGAAGACAGGAAACTCTTCCGTGGTTCCCCAGAGAGCCCCGAAGCTGCCAGTGAGACCTCCAGGACTCTCAAGTTCCTCCGCCAGGGTCCCCGAGCTGGCCTTGCATGCCAAAGGGGATGCATCCTGCCTTTGGCCTCTCTGAGAATGGGCCTCTCTTATCCTGCCTCCTCCCGACCAGGCCTCCCTTCCCACACGTCTTCCCGCCCTCAGACCACTTCGATTTCCATCTGGTTTTGGTTTGGAGGGCGGGTTTATGGAGAAGCAGAGAGCTGGCACCTACGGCCATAAACCTGATCTGTTCACTTCTTTTCTTGTCCCCCAAGCTCTGGGCATTTCCCTCCTCTGCCATCTGCCTCCCAAAACCCCAGGGCTGCTTTGTCATGGGGAACCTGCTTCAGACGGCTACTGACATGGGGTCCTGGGCAGAGAAGGAAGCCAGGGTCCAGATCAGCTTCCCTCAGAAGGCGAACAGCACGTCTGCGCCAGCTTTGCAGGGCCCAGGACTGGTGGCGTGTGGAGTGCGCATGCGTGTTCATGCTCTAGCCAGGCTGGGAGGGTAGGGGAGAGCCCTCCGGACGCACACCCGAACGTCCCAGCCTTCTCCCTGGGCTCTCTCACCCCCAGGTCTCCTGGAAGTTGCAATTAATCTCTAATTTGAATTTTTAACCTCAAACACCACATTATAAAAATAGTTGTGCTGTGTTTTATAGATGGTATTTGTCATGAAATTAGACACGGTTACAGTCAGTGCCGTGGAAAACAAAGCAAGACGCCTCCTCCCGCTCTGGAGTGGCGGTCAGGTCCAGCGGCAGCGAGGCGGCAATTCAGCACTGTCCCTCCCAAGAGGGGTCCCCAGGCAGATCGGGCAGGGACAGAGGGGTCTGGGTCCTGTGACGTTGGGGGCAATGGGCTGGTCAGTGTCCCCCTTGGGGAAAGTAGAGTTAGGTTTCAGCAAAGCCCCCGGGGCAGCTGCTGGGGCCCACTGGCTTAACTCGGTGCCCCTGCCTGCGGGGGGAGGTGGCTGGAAAGCTTCTCCCACCCCAGATTTTCCATCTGTGAAGGAAGTCCCAAACTGCATCCGCCCCTCCTCCTGAGGGACAGGGAGGGGGCCCAGTAGGCACAGAGCTGAGCTCCCACCTGCCTGACCTCATGGACTCCCCTGAACAGCCCAAGCCCCGGGTCCTTCCATCTTGCCGAAGAGAAATTCCAGGATCAGAGAGATGAGCACGTTTCAAAATAGCTCAGCAAGTGAGGAGGAGGCTGAGGCCAGAATCCCCACAGTACCCCTAAGGGTACCTGCAGGAGCTCTCTGGGGCTGGTCCTATCTAGGCCCGCGTCACCTCAAGCTGCATGGGGACAGTGGGGGCAGTCCCAGCTTGCCTGTCTGCATCCAGGACAGCTTGGTCTTGTTTAGCAAGCCCTGCTCTAGTTCAGTGGAATCTTCTGCTGCCCACCGTAAAGGAACCCATGGAGGCAAGGTCACAGGGAGACTGTCCTGGGCTCTGGGCCGGCATGGTGGAGAATTCCTGCAGACAAAGGCCCCTGACCTGCTGGCCCTGGAGTCTCACTGCGTAACCCGACTTGCTGGGCCTCAGCTGGAAAACGGGGCCAAAGGACCGCCACCTCGTGGAGCTGGAGATGTCCAATGAGACGATCCACACAGAGAGTAAAACGTGTAGCACAATTAATGGTCCACACTGTCAGGATCATGGTGACGGAGATGAAGGAGAGCACCTGCCACCTGCACCCATCTTCCAGGTCCCCCTGCCCCAGCACCTGACCCGTTGTCCCCTGGGGTCTGCAGCCGATTGCCTGGGACGGCCTCCTCTGCTGGTTAGTGGAACTCTGTCTCTGGGTCTTTGTGCATCTGTGACCCACAGCCCTGATGCTGAGCTGCTGGCATCATGCACTTGTTACCAGGGATGGCGCTGGCCTCCCCTCCTGCACCCCGCCCACTCTCCTGATGGGTGCAGGGGACTGGTGAGGCCCACACAGGTGGGGCACAGGAACCTGCCCACCCCTGGCTGAGGGCTCCTGGGCCTTCCCAGAAAGGTGGAGGGACTTGTCCACAGCCCCCAGGTCCACGCTGCCCCAGGGGGCCGAGGAGCTCTCCCTGTCCTGCCAGGAATCCAGACCCCACTCTTCCCAGGAGCCACTGAGCAGGGGCCTGGGCCTGATAGGCTGCGGCAGCCTGTGATCAGTCCCCCGTGGAGACGAGGGCATCCCAGGAGGCCCTGGGAAACTGGGATATGGTTGTTGCCCCCACAGAACAGGGGACACTTGCCCTCTCAAGAGCCCCTGGGGAAGGCCTGGGTAATCCAAACACTCCAGACACCTGCAACAGAGGAAGGACTCCACTGCTCTCAACCGTGGAAAATCTACGCTATTTATTGTTCTGCTGCTGGGGATTGAACCCAGGGCCTCGCACTGGCTAAGCTGGAGCTTTGCCCCAGCGCCTGAAAATGGCAAAGCTTGAACAAAAGGGGCTTGCTGGACCCTCTCCTGATCCTTCTGCTCCTGGAACAGCCACGCTTCTTCCCACCCCTGAGCCTCTGCATGTGTCCCCTCCACCCAGAGCAGTCATTCCTCACTTCACTCATCCCTTGGGTCCCTACTGCAATTCCACTTCCTCCAGGAAGGGACCCAACACACCTGACCAGGTGGGAGCCTCATGGTCTGCTCTCAGCAGCCGGGCCCTTCCCCGTCTCCTCCAGTGCCAGCCAGGACTGGCATGTAGTAGGTGCTCAACGAACATGTGGGATGGGGGGGTGTTCCCAGGGCGCCTCCCCCGCTTTCTATTCCCTGGGGAAGGCAGCCCCCCGAGTCCGCTCCCGCAGACATGAGCTTGCTGGACCAGCAGGCGCCTTCTAACAGCCAGCCTCCTCTGCTGTCAGGTCTTTGCCTTTCTCTCGTCCTTCCTGGTGGAACCGGAGCAGAGTCCCTTTTTACTTCTTGTCAACAGCAACTTGGGACGCTCTCCTCCGCGGGCTGCGGTGGCTGGGCAGCTGGCTCTGCGGGCGAGGCTGCCCTTCAATTAGAACATGACTTCTCTAGGAAACAGAGCTTCCTGAAGCCGGCCCCTCCCTAGCTCTCGCGCCCACTGCCCCACTGTGCCGCCGGTCAGCGTCCGCTCAGTGGCTCCCGGGAAGAGTGGGGTCTGGATTCCTGGCAGGACAGGGAGAGCTCCTCGGCCCCCTGGGGCAGCGTGGACCTGGGGGCTGTGGACAAGTCCCTCCACCTTTCTGGGCCTCTGCTCTGTAAGCAGAGCGAAGGCCTCACCTCCCTCCCTCACCTGCAGAGAATCCAGCCAGAGGCCACAGCACGTCGCAGCTGAGAGCAGGCGGCCATGTTGCTCTGAGCGCAGCCCCATGCCCGCAGGGCCAGGCCCGCCTGTCCTCGGGTCTCCCGCACAGTGCCCACGACGACAGACCTGGGCCCTGAGTGGATGAGCGGACAAATGAATCCTGTCCAGTTTTCTTGGAGCCAGAAAGCAGAGCGTATATCGGTGGGAGCAGAGGAGTTCATGTTCCTGGCTCTCAGGACAAGGCAAAAGGGTCCCTTTTCTGTGGCTTCATCACAAAGGGAAATGGAACACAGTGCCAATTTGTCTTTCCTCCCAACTTTGGGCTGTTTTCTCTGGACTTCTTCCCCCAGTCTGGGACGTAGCCCTTCCTCTCCAGGTTTGAGCTGTGAGGCTCATGTTTCTGGTTTGGGGGAGGCACCCAGTCTCCCAACACCCAACCTGAAATGATGTCCGTAGCTAGAGCCTCTCTGGCTTACAAGGCCACAGGGTCGGTGGGGGGCACTTTGCAGGGATGCACAGCCTTAGCCTGTGTGGTCTCAGGCAAGTTGCTAAGCCTCTCTGAGCTTGTGATTACTCTCTGTAATCAGGCAGCAGACACCCTTTTCAGCACTGCTCACGAGCTCAGCTGCCAGCACCCTGCATCCATCATCTCCCAAATCTTGGAGAGCTGGTGCCACGAGACAGGATTCTCCTCCTATACCAAGTGTGGAACTCAGAGACGAGGACCTAGCAAGGCCTCGGCAGATTCAGGCCCTAGCTGGGACTCAAACCCTGGCCTCTGGTTCCAGCTGTGCAGCCCACCACCCGGGGAACCCTCCCCTGCACTCAGACGCCCCCACCCCAGCCAGAGGACAAGGGAGAATGAGAGAGGGGAGAAGGAGCTCCCAGCGCCTGCCTGCCGGGTGCAGGAGGAGGCCTGGAGACAGGGGCTCCCAGGCGCTCCCCAGGGCCTGCGCCCCCTGGTGTGGGGGCAGACCAAGCCCGCCCCGCTGCCCACTGGCTGGACTGGCCGCCGGCGGCCCCATCTTGAGAGCATTAGGGGCTGCTGTTCACAGCTGTTTTCTGTTACGTGTTATTTGTTAGTCTAATGAAAGGAGGTGCATGGCTTTCAAGACCTCGGCCCTCGGCGGGGTTTTATATGGGAGGCCCGTGCACAGCTCTGGCGGCGGGGAGGCCGCAAGGCCCCGGCCAGGCGCGCCCGCCTGGCGGCTCCCACTTTGATTCAGAGGTTTACAGCCATCCGCGTGGTAATTCCAGCCCTGGTTAAATGTCATTTTTAATAACGCCATCTCTGGCGTGTGAACATCGGCGCCCACGGCAGGAAGGGAGGCCAGGGGTGGGGAGACCCGCGGCCAGGAAGGACCGACAAGGGGACAGGAGGAGGGGGCCAGAAGAAGGCTAGGAGAAGTGGCCGTCTCCTTGGGGACAGTGCATGCCCACCCCAGGGGCACCCCTGGAGGGGAGCCCGTGGGAGCTGTAATGGGCAACAGGGTGAGGGTGGCCAAGGGGCGGGGCAGGGAGCCAGGAGGGGACTTTTCAGTGGCCATGGTGGCAGGGACCCCAGTTCTGCAGGTAGGGGGAGTAAGGACAATGACCCCCTTCCCCCAACTCCTTGGGCCTCCGAAGGCGGGTACCAGGGGGTGAGACTGCTGTGGGTGGCTGAGAAGAGCTGTCCCTCCTCACCCCACAGGGTGGCTTCCTGCAGCCAGGTCTGGGGGTGGGTTCAGCCTCCGAGCAGCTCCCTCCCTCTCCTGGGCTCCAGCCCTTCCTCTGGAAGCTTCCTGAGCCTCGCCAACCTCTGCCCCCTGCGGCAGCCTCGCCAGCCCTCTGTGGGAAGATGGAGGTGAAGGGGCACAGCAGCTCTGGGGAAGCCTTCAGCAGGGTATAAAAATCATTGGGGGCCCCGTTAAATGTGGAGGTCCAGGCCCTGGAGCCAGAATCTGATGTCATCAGCTGGGACACAAACTTCAACCAGCTCCCTGGGTGATTCCAAGGCAGCCATTCGTGGAAGCTCATAAAATATGGCCAGAAACACACGGCCCAACCCTCTTGTTTTGCACACGGGGCACTGGGCTCAACCCAACAACGAGGCGTGCCCGGGGTTGGAGGGTCGGCCGAGGCCAAGTGGGAGCCCCGATTTCCGAGCCCTAGTTGAGGGCCCCTGACTGCATCTCAAGGCTCAGAAGCACCTGCTCAGCTGTGGCTTGGAGGGTCCCTCTGTGGATACTTCCTGGCCTCCAGGTTCTTAAGCACCTGCCCTTTTCAGGCCTCGATCTGGCACCACCTCTGTCCAGCAACGGCCTCTGGGCTCCCTCCAAGCCCGCCCAGCGACCCTCCAGACTGGGGCTTCCGGCTGCCCATCCCACACACAGAAAAGCAGAACTGATCACAAAGAGACCAAAAATAATATCTTCCAGAGCCTGCTTCATTTTTAGGACACAATAAAAGATATCATTACCCGTAAGGGGCCTCACGCGGACTATGTCCTGTCATCACAGTGGTCCCCAGGAGCCAGGCTGGGAACAAACAGCTTCCCAGATGTGGAAGGGACTCGGGCTCTATGCTTTGTCACTCCCAGGACAGCCTGAGCGTCCAGGCTGCTGGGCTGGGCCACAGGGGGCTGTGCCTGGCACCTCTGGGCGCACAGTCTCTTTCTGGGCAGCTGGGAGTCAGCTCTGCCCTGCCAGGCCAACGGGCATGGTGCAACCTGCTTCTGCCGCATGTCACCTCCCCTACTGCCGGATGCTGAGGGACACCCTGTCTCAGCGCCTCTGCTGGGTGTGGGAGCCTGGCGAGACCCCCAACCTCCCTCCGTCTAAACAGGAAGCTCTGTAGCTCCCCACTACAGCACATCGCAAGAGGCACTTGACCCCTGGCCCGCGCACAGCAAATCCGTCTGCTCATCCACTAGCTGCCTGCGGCCACCCTGGCCACCAAGAGCCTGGGTGGGATCATCCAGGCCGGACTGGAGCCTCGGGATGGGGTGTATGTGGTGTGTGTGTGCATGTGCGGCGTGGGGTGTGTGCGGGTGTGTGTGTCGTGTCTGGGAGTCGGGGACATGTGGTTCCCAAATGCCAGCTTTTGACAGGGTTCTCACCGACCTACCGCAAAGCAGGGTTAGAGAGTGTCTTAAACTAACGGGAGTCGGGCCTGAGAACCCCTTCACTCTGAAATGACAGTTCTGGAAGCTTCCTGGACAGTTGCTACAAGTGGCTCCTGTAGGCAAAACTTTCAAACCACCCACTCTGTGCACAGAGGGAGCTCCTGGCAGGAGCCACCACGCTGGGGGCAGAGGAGGTGCCATGACTGAGGAAGGAAGGGAGGGAGGAGGGATGAGCAGGGAGCTGGGGGCTGTCCCATCTGTGCTCCACAGGGACCCTCCTGGGCACTCCAAGTCCAGACAGGTGTACGGAGGGTGAGGGGTGGGGACTCTTGCCTCACTCCGTCACCTCCAACCCCCCCAAAGCTGGGCAGCCCCCACCCCGCCAGGCAATGTGACCCAGACGGGGCTGCAGAGGACCTGGAGAAGCCCCTCCCCCAGCTGCTGCACGGCCCCCCGCACGCAGCCCGCACCTGCCTGGGGGTGCACACTGGGTCACATTGCCTCAGCACTCCCGGGGCTCCGGGGTGGCTTTGGATGGTGGGGGCCAGCACAGCGGGGAGCAGGAGGCGGGGGCCGCACCGTGGGCACTCTGCTGGCCATGCGCCCGGGGGAGACCCCACCATGGCCACGCCCCTCCCCCTCACTCCCCAGGCAGTGCACAGTCACCCCTCCTGTGGGGTGTGTTCAGGGACACACGGCCCCCCAAGCAACCCCCAGGTCTGCCTCCACCCACGGTTGGCCACTGTCCTTTCAGGCTTGGGTCACCATGAAGACATGCCAAGTTCTGCCCGGTCCAACCTGACCTCACAGCCCTGCCCAGGACAAGCCACCCCAGCCCCTGGTCTCTGCTGCTCAGAAGCCCCTGGTACATGCACACAATGTCCATCCCGAAGCCCCAGTCGGTGCCGGCCCTCAAGGCCCACCCCACCTCCCTACCCCTCTCAGAAGTTTCCCCACAGCCTGGGGCAGCTCCTCCTTCACCCTCCCCAGCCAGACACTGAGCTGCGCAGGAGACGGAGGCCCAGCCTTCCCTTCCCAGCTGTGAGAGCTTGGGCAGGGCACTTAGCCTCTCTGGGCCTCAAAAAAATAGGGATGATAATCACCAGCCGGGCCTGATTTGCAGGGTCACTGCGGGCGTCTCAAGCAGCTGTCACGAGATCTTTGTTGAGCACCTACAGGGCTGGGTACCCCTACACTCAGGGCTCCTCCATAAGGGATGCCCCTTGTTCCCATTTCACAGATGGCAACGCTGAACTTCGGGGTTCTTTTTAGGCCTCAAGGGTGTGGGCAAGCAGGTGTTCCAGAGGTACCTTCCGGAATCTTCTGGGAGAAACAGCTCTAGACTGTTGAGTGCCTACCTGAAAGGAAGGCCTTGTAGGATGTTGGTGGTCTGAGGCCCCTGTGCCAGGCCCCAAGCCCCGCTCCAGGTCTGCTGCAGAGAGGGGCAGGACCCTCCTGAAACAGCAGGTGTCCTTCCGCGGACAGGGGCGGAGAGGCCCACTACTGCCCCAGCCACTGGCTGCCACCAAAGGTCCTCCTCTCCCCACTCCCGGGGCCTGTGCTGAGACGCCCTCATCTGCTTGAGAGTCCGGGCACCAGGCCCAGGCTCTGGGACACCACAAGCCCAGGGGACGGGCCACAGAGTGGCTTTCTTTAGTTTATTTCTATGCGGGATGAGAATGGAACCCAGGGCCTCCCTCAGGCCAGGCCAGCGCTCCACCACTGGGCTACGACCTCAGCCACCACAGAGCGGTCTTCTAGGCCGGGTGGGGTCGTGACCAATTAGGAAGGGTCTCATGAACACCTGTGTGCCATCTCCCATGTCCAGGTGGGACCCGGAGAAGGCCACATGTAGAGCCCGCATCACAAGCCAGGACCGGTCCTCAGGTGTCCCATGGCTCAGCCAGCTCTGGCTGAGCAGCATGACTCGGTTTCCCAGCAGGAACGAGAGAGAAGGAGGCCAGGGAGGAGAGGAGGCCGGGGGAGAGGACTCTCCTAGGAAGACCTGCTTCCAGAGAATGCTTCGCATCCCCTCAGCCCACTCCCGGCTCCAGGCTGGCTTTTGCAGATGCAGAGCAACCCAGAGTCCCCCGTGAGAACCGAACTAAGGTCCCTTCAAACTACAGAGAGGGCTGGGCCTGGGGCTGGGCCTGGGGCTGGGGCTGGAGCTGGGGCTGGGGCTGGGGCTGGGGCTGGGGCTGGGGCTGAGGCTGGGGATGGGGATGGGGATGGGGATGGGACGGGGCTAGGGATGGGTCTGGGTCTGGGGCTGGGGCTGAGGCTGGATCTGGGTCTGGGCCTGGGCCTGGGGCTGGGGCTGGGGCTGAGGGTGGGGCTGGGGCTGGCGGTGAGCACTTGCCCGGCATGTGTGAGGCACTGGGTTCATTCTCAGCACCACATAAAAAGAGATAAAATAAAGCTCTATCAACTAGTAATAAAAAAAAACAAAAACACAACTACAGAGAGTGTCCACAGGACCCGGCCAGCCCACTTCCGGAAACACCCCAAAGAATTGGAAGCTGGGGTGCGCGGCTAATTGCACACTTCGCACCAGCACTGCTTACAACAGGTAGCGAGACCCAAGCGCCCACTGAGGGGGATGAGCAAAAGCCACGCCCACACAGCACAGGACCCCGCAGCTGCAACCTGCGCCAGGGTGAACCTCTCAGAAGTCACACCAAGGGAGGTGCCAAGCACTAGGGACAAACACTGTTTGGTTCCACTTATTGGAGCCCCCTAGAGTGGCCTGATTCATAGAAAGTAGGGCAGCCCAGGGACCCGGGGCGGGGAGGCAGAGGTTACCTGTTGGGTGTGGAGTGACCGTCTGGGAAGACGTAAGAGTTCTAGGGGTGGAAGGTGGGGACCACTGCACGGCAGTGTGAACGTCCCTGACGCCAAGGATCTGTGCCGCGCTAATGGTTAACCTGGTAAAGCCTGGGCTAGACATATTTTATCACCACTAAAAAAGTTGAAAGCGAGTCTGCCTGTCTCCCAAATTCAGTGGTGCCTCAGGCCCTCCCTTGGCCCTGCCGGCCCATGGCTAGCCACCATATCACCCTGTTGGATTTGGTGGCCCCAGCTCGCCCTGGCCACCCCAGGCTCAGACTGCAAGCAGCGCAGCAGCATCCTGGATGTCTGAAAAGTGGACCCGCGGGGGATCTGCCCGGTCCCTCCTGCAGCAGGCTGGGGCCTCACTGGCCAGGGTCTCAGTTCTGCCGCCTCCAGGGCCTTTGTTGATTTTCCCAGTGTGTCCCGTCCTGGTTTCCGCCCTGCCCACAGGAGGGAATGCTTCAGAGAAACCCTGGTGATGAGCGTGGGTTCTTTTGTTGTAAGTCACTGCTAAGGCGGCGAACGAGGGTTTATTTTCCTAACGTGCTTGGCATAGCTCAGCGCCCGCACAGCCCTCAGCGTTTGATTTGGGAGGAACTCGAGACCCTGGTTTGTTCTGAGTCACGGGTGAAGCCACAGCCTCCCCGGCCAGCCCGAGGCAAAGACGGGTCTTGGGAAGTCATTGGCAGGAATGAGCGGTACTACTTGTGGCTTGAGGAAACAAAAGATTTTTAAAAACTTTTCAGAATTTCGAACCTGCTAACTCAGCAGGTTGAAAACCTACCAGATTTCCAGCCCATTCGTCTCCCTACTAAGCCCAACTTTTCTAGGAGGAATTGTGGCTTCTTTCTTGGCCAGTCTTTCTCTTTGGACCTGGAGAGAACCCAGAAGCCACAGGAAAACACACTTCCCAGCAGGTAGGAGGCCTCAGGAGGGCCCAGGATGGGCCAATGTCAGCCACAGCCCACGTGTGCTGCCCCGGGGTCTGGAGTCCTGGCACCCCCAGCCCTGGATGCCCACTTTCATAGGGTCCAGTGGTGCATGCTGTGCTCACCAGGAGAAAGGTCCCCCGCCTTCGGATCCCTCAGGTCGTGGGAATCCCTGACAGATGGCAGTGGGAAGAGGCACATGACCAGAGATGAACAGAGAGCTGTCCCTGTCCCCTCCCTCCACTTGGGTCTGCAGACCTGGACTCACCGCTGCTGCCTCACAGTCCCAGGGCAGATCTGGGTGTGGCTCCTGAGGCAGAGGCCAGCTGGTGAGCAACTCCTTGAGCCTGGCCCAGACTGTCCCAACTGACCCCACAGGGACCCGGCATGTCCTCGACCCCTCAAGACACCCCCAGTGTGCAGGAAGCCCCTCCTCAGGAGGTCTCATAGGCTCTTGGGGAAGGTGGTCAGGCCCCAGGGGGCTGCTGGGGACTCCCACCATGGACCCAGCTGCCCAGCGGCTCAGTGGTCCCATCCAGGTGCTCACATCCCCAGAGGACAGCAGCCATCTGGATGCCCGGGAGAATTCCCCTGGGAGACCTTGAGGGCCCCACCTGGGAAAGGCCCGGCCTCCTGCCCAGACCCTGCCGCCATCCCTCCTCTCCTCCCTTCTTCCTTCTCTCCCATCCCTGGTAAAACCAGGCCCTGCTCTCCTCTCTGAGGGGAGCCAGCCAGAGCCCCCGGGGGTCCACCAATGTCCTGGGGCTGTCATGGCCTTCCCCACCTGAGCCCGCTTTACTCCTGGCCCAAACTGGACCGTTTGCCTCCACCTTCTCACCAGGGGTCTAAACCCCAACCCCAGAAGGTAGAGGGAGCAGCCAGGCCTGTGCCTGGGGGGAGGGGGGAAGACACCCTGTGGGGCAGCCAGTGGCCCCTCCTCACCAGGCTGGCAGGGGCAGGGTGCCCTTGGAAGGTGCTCTGTGGAAGGCAGCAGGATGCTGTCCGAAGGACACACGTGCTCCCAGATGGGGTTTCAGACTAGGCTGAAGTCACCTCCACTGTCCCTGTCCCCCTCTTATGGGAGAATGAGGCTCCCACCAGCCTGGGCACCCCTGGAACCAAGAGGCTGGTGTAGGAACTGGGGTCCCAGAGGTGGGCGGGAAGGTAGGGGACCCAAGCCCGCTCACCCCGCAGACCCTGTGGGGGACTAGAACAAAGCCAGGTGGCCCAGAGCCCCCAGCAGGCCAGCCCACCCCCCAGGGCTAGGGCAGGGCAGGTAGGGTGAGCTGTGGGCAATCTGCCTTGCCTCCAGGGAACCGTCCTGCTGGGACCGCTGCTGCTTTATCCTCATCTCCTGCTCTCCCCACCCCCACCCCTTCTTACTGGGACTCTGTGATCCTGTGTGACTTTTTGAAAAAAGCCACTTGGGTGGATTGTTTGTTTTTAAAGCCCCTTCCTGATGACCTTTAACCTCTGCAGGGGAAGAGAGGCCCGGCTGGCTCTTTAGGGCTGAGCCCTTCCACCCAGGACGCAATCCTGGGCACACTGCAGGGTGGGGGCACACAGGCGTCAACACCCAAGGACCCTCTGCGGCAGTAGTTGGCGGGCACGGGGGACAGTTGGAAACCCAGCTGCCCCACCCCGATGCTCTGCCCCTCCAAGGCCTCGTCTTCCAGCAGTAACATGGCACCGACTGAATCGCACCCACTTCCCAGGAGGCACGGGCTGCCTCCAGGGCCGGGCGCCAGGGCAGCCCCTTCCCCGAAGTCGCACACCCACGACTTTAGGCGGCTCCAGCCGAAGGTCCCTTGCCCTAGTCCAGAGCTCCAGTCAGCGGCAGCCCGCCCCGGCTGCGGCGTGTCCCGCGCCCCAGGGTCGCAGCGCCGCCTCCCTCCAGCGCCGCACTCCGCCCGGGCCGGTCCCGCGGTCCCCACGCCCTCGGCGGCCCCGGCCCGCGCCACTCACCGTCCTGTGGCGCCGCCTCGCTGCCGCTGCTGCCCCCGGACGGCTCCCGCGCCGCGCCCTCGCGCGCTTCGGCCCTGGCCGCGGGCCGCGCCGCCAGCCGCCCGGCCGCCACCTCCTCCAGGTCCAGGAGGTGGCTCACCGTGAAGTTCTTGCGCGCCTGGGCGCAGTCGCCGGGCCCCAGCGCGGGCGGCGGCGGTCCCGGGCCCAGCGCCGGCTTGTCCAGCGCGAAGGCAGCGGCGGCCGCGCTGTCCATGCCGCGGGCGGCCCGGGGCGCAGGGCCCCGGCGGAGACGGGCGCGGGTGGAGCGGCGCCCGGTCCGCCCGCTCTGCCGTCCCGCCGCCGCCTCCCCGGCCGGCGCTGACGTACGTCGGGGCACGGACCGTCCGCCCTCCCCTCGCCGCCGCCGCCGGCCGCTCGCGCCCAAGTCGCCGGACGGGCTGCGCCGGCCACACGCCCCTCTTGAGGCAGACCTCGCCCCTTCCTCCCTCCCCTCGCCCCACCCGGCCGCCGGGAGGGTCCGTCGCTGAGCCGGCTGGAGGCGGGGCCCGGAGCCCCGAGCGCCGCCCCCACCCCCACCCCCCACCACGTCTGGGGAGCCGCGAGCTCCCGCGCGGGGTCGCTTCTTTGAACCCCGCACGAGGGGCCCGGGGGGTCAGAGGGGACAGACTGGCACCCCCCTTCCAAGCTCCTCCGCAGGTGCAGGGGGCGACTCTGAGACGGGTGACAGGGAAGATGTCCCAATTGCCAGCTCCACCCCCACTGTCCCCAGCGCTGCCCCGCCCGACGGAAAGAATCCAAGGTCCACTTGGACCACCTTGTTCGCTCCGCCCAGCCCCGAGATTCCCTCCCCCAGAAAGCTGGGATGTTGGCTGTGCCCACTGCTCCTGTTTCCCACCGGATGATATCCCAAGGAAAGCCGAGCTAGGAGCAAAGCGGTTCCCTTCAGAATTCTTAGTGTACACACAGGGGATAGGCAGCCAGAGAGCCAGACCGACAGATGGGTGACAGGGAGAGAGGGGCCGGCTTGGGTCTCAGCTCTTGTTTTTGTTTTCTAAGGAGGGCCCAGAAAAGACCCGCGGAGGGAGCAGAGGGAGACTCTGAGCTCTCTGGCTGACACTGGTCCTACCCCAGGACTGCTGCTCACTGTCCTGTCCCTCAGTCCTTATCCCCAGAAAAAAATAACCCTCCAAGAGCCTTTCGGAATGTCCTCTCTGGGCTCCCCGCAGAAAACAGGCCCTGCACACACATCCCCAGACCCGCCGGCAGCCTGGTTCTGTAGCATATGAATCACCCCCAGGATGAGGCTGAGTGGCCCCCAAAGGACTTCTGTCCTCCCGCCAGCCAGGCCAGGGTAGGCTGTGGGCCTGGAGATGGTGGGGCTCTTTGTCCTTGGAAATCTGCCCCAAGCAGTGCCCAGTGAGAAGGCTGGCAAGGAGGTGGCCACCTGCCTTCTCCCAGGGCACTGGCAGGGGCCCAGCCTATGCCAGGGCTTCCCAGCTCTACCCAGTGTGTGTGGCTGGACGACTTTCTGAGAGACTGAGTCGCGTGGAGCCCTGAAGAATGTTTGGAGGGGAGGCCTGGCTGGAGCACCCAGAAAGCCCACAGAATGGGGGTTCTCATCCCAGGACAGTGCAGGGCCCCCAAGTGGGGCTTTCCCAGGGTCAGAACAGTTTTGTGTCAGAGACCAGATTCCAGCCCAGTGTACTAGGCACGGTGTACTGCTGTGTGCCTTTAAATGGGACACCAGCCCTCTCTGAGCCCAGCTCCTGCCCTGCAGATCAGGCCACATTAAAAACCTATGGGCACAGCTGGGCGCCATGGCACACAGCTGTAATCCCAGCAGCTCGGGAGGCTGAGGCAGGAGGTTGCGGGTTCAAAGCCAGCCTCAGCAAAAGCAAAGTGCTAGGCAACTCAGTGAGACCCTGTCTCTAAATAAAATACAAATTAGGGCTGGGGATGTGGCTCAGTGGTCGAGTGACCCTGGGCTCAATCCCTGGTACCCGAAAAAGCAAAACAAAACAAAGAAAACCTATGGGCATTGTGGGGATGCTGCTGCAGGTGAAATTCTGGGCTCATGGCCTACAACATGGGGGAGCAGCCCACATCAGCCAGGGGTGCCGGAAGGGCCTGAGACACCATCTTGGTCCCATTTCCTTGTGTGACAGATGGGAAACTGAGGCAGCAAAGGCAAAGGCTGCTTCCAGAGCTGGAAGAAGCACCAGGATTGTCTGAGCTGTTTTGTTTTACAGATGAATACAGCGAGGCTCAGCAGAGAAGGGCCATGTTAAAGTGTCTTGGTGGGACTGGGGTCCACGGTGGCTTCCTGCCTCCACTTACCTGCCCGTGGCCTGTGCGTGTTGAGAGGTGACGTCCGTATCTCCCGGGGACAGTGCTGCTTGGGCGGCAGCACTCGGTTCAAATCGGGACCTTGCTGTGGACCTTTAGCAATTTACTTAGCCTCTTTCTCCGTTTCAACTACAAAAGGAGCTGTTAGGGTCCAGGTACTAACCTGAGTTGATGGAGGCGCCACACTCAGGTGTACTTAGTGAGCACTCGGCAAGTGCTGGGGACGGAAGCCAGGGCCTCTCACATGCTGCCACTGAGCCGCACCTGAGCCCCACGACGATTATTTTTGGAACATCTACTCCAAGAAGTAGAGCAGGGCGTTCCAGCCTCACCCTCTGGAGCTGGGGAGATTTGGGTTTGAATCAGTTCACTGCCATTCCCTAGCTGTGTGGCCTTGGATAGGTCATCTGCTCGCCTTCCCTGAGTCGGCTCCACCGTGGGTGAAGTCGGGGTGCAAAAGGAGCCAGGCCAATGGCGCTGAGGCTGAGCCGTCACTACCTTGCCGATCCTTGGAGGAGGGCAGGGTGGTACAGGATGGCAGGGAGGGGCAAGGCTGCAGCTGTAGTCACAAAGCTCAGCCCTTGAGCAAGAGTTTCAGACCCTGATTCAGCCTGGAAATGTACCTAAGGCAATGTCATTTAAACAGGGAGGTGAGAACTAAGGGATAGGCCTAACAAATAACTAATTTCTGTAGAGGTGTGGATGCAGCTAAGATGCTCACCCAGAGTCAGGGATGGAGGCCAACGGGAGCCCAGTTTTTGGTTACTGATCCTGGCACCACTCTGGGCAGCAGGGATGGGGAAATAGAAGGGGGGCCAAGAGGGATCCTGCTCTGGTTAGCTGCTGCTCCCTGGAGGCTGGGTCCTGGGTCTCATCTTGAAAGAAAATGCTGACTTGCCTTCATCTCAAAAGTTTATGTGTTAAAAACATTTTTTTGTTGTTGTTGTTACAGAAGTAATATCACTGAGATTTTTAAAAGCATAGGTAAACTTAGGAAAACAAAAATACTAGTATCTCACTCCCAGAGATTCTTGACACACAGCAGACATTCAAGACATTTTAAAAAGTTGGTGTGCTGGGCGGGTGGTGCACACCTGTAATCCCAGTAGCTCTGGAGGCTGAGACAGGAGGATCAGGAGTTCAAAGCCAGCCTCAGCAATAGTGAGGCGCTAAGCAACTCAGGGAGACCCTGTCTCTAAATAAAATACAAAATAGGGCTGCAGATGTGGCTCAGTGGTCGAGTGCCCCTGAGTTCAATCCCCGGTACCAGGAAAAAAAAAAAAGTTGGTGTAATGAAAGAAATTAGAAACAATCATCCTATTTATTCAATATTGAATTGAAGGCCTAGAAAAAGCAATAAGACAAGAAAAAGGAATGACCTAAAATAATTTTTATTTAATCTCTCTCTAGTTAGAGAGATGGAGAAACACAGTATATGTCATAAAAGTAGAAGTACATCATACCAACCATTTTGTAACCTGCTTTCTGTATCTTTAAATAATCTTGTTCACCATTATTTTTAATGAAAGCCTAGGAATACATTATTCCCTATTGTTATGCATCAACAGTTGTTTTCTTAAGAATAAATACCTAGAAATAGACTATGTGGATGTGATAGACAAAGGATGACCTTCCAAAGATGTTGACATCAGAATCTCTAGACCCTGGAAATGGGTCAAAGCAGATGAATTAAGGTTGTGATTAGTTGACCCTGAAATAAGGAGGTTATTCTGGATTATCCAGCTGGACCCAATGCCTTTTTTTTTTTTTTGTACCAGAGATTGAACCCAGGATGCTTTACCATTAAGCCACATCTCTAGCTCTTTTTATTTTTTATTTAGAGCCAGGGTCTTACTGAGTTGTTAGGGCCTCACTAAGTTCCTGAGGCTGGCTTTGAACTCACCAGCCTCCTGCCACAGCTTCCTGAACTTCTGCAATTACAGATGTGCACCACCTCGCCTGGCCCAATGTTATCTTAAAAGCCAACAATCAAGGCAGGCATCCTCTAGGAACTGGGGAAGCAGGAAAAAGCATTCTCCTCTGCCTTCTCCAGAAGGCCCTACCCCAGAGCCTCCTCTGGCACCCTGATTTTCACCCAGGACCTCTCGCGTCCAGAACTGTAAGGTAATAAACGTGTATTGTCGAAAGACAGAGGCGTGCAGCCCAGCACTCGCCTACCATGCATGAGGCCCGAGTTTGTGTGACAAGATGTTACAGCAACAAGTAGAAAATCCGCACACAGGGTCAAAGATTCTGCAAGAAAGTTTAAGACTTTGGGCTCTTTTTCCATATTGCCTCCAAAAAGGTTGCACCCGTGTCCGTTCCTGGGGGCTTCTCGGGTTCCTTGCTGGCATGAGCTGCTGTAATCATTCCCCTTGAATTTCATAGGGCATTTCTGTGTTCCAATCTGCGTATCCTGAACTATTGCTGAAGGTGTCTTTGGTACAGAGTGGCCACTTGCTTTTCTTATTGGTGAAGTGTCTGTTTACAGGCTAACCTGGGACAGTTCTGTTTCTGTCCTGCACTGAGCTATATCAGCGTCTTCTGTAGCCCTTGCACCTCCGAGTGACCATCAGTCAGTCACTCAAGGCCCGGGCCCCCGTCACAGACAGACAGACAGATGGAGACAAGGACAAGATGGATTCCCGCAGCCCGGGCTCACCTGACCCCACGCGAGGGGCTGTCTGGAGGAGGCCGTGGGGCAGGGACGGCACACAAAGGTCCTGGTGAGACCGTGGTCACTGCTGCGCGTCTGGGGGATCATAAACACCACAGGCAGATGTAACTCAGACGTGACCAGGCGTGACCGTGACAGATCACAGCATTCTGTAAATATTGTGTCAGGCTGTGATCACAGCGGGCTCCCTGGTCACCCCAGGCCCCGGCCAGCCCTGTGGGAAGCAGAGCAGAGCCCGCCTGATGGGCAGGATCTCTGGCTCTGTCAGCTCTCTGCCTGGATCTTTCCAAGCCTGGGTCTCCCCACGAGGAGTCCCTGGCTGGGGCGCGTGGCTCGCAGGGACCACTGCAGGACTCTACAGTCAGCCCTCCAGATCCATGGGCTCCTCGTCCCTGGATCCTACCTGGGATGGAAAATATTTAAAGGAAAAGTTGGATGGTGGTGCAGAGATGACAGAGCTCGGTGACAGGGCTTTCAGGAAGGCTTGGATTCAACCCCCAGTGCTGGGGAAAAAAATTGTATCTGCACCAAACAGGGTCAGAATTTTCTTGTCACTTTTCCCTAAGCAGCTATTTGCCTAGCACTGACACTTACCCATTGTCTCACAGCCTCCCCAACTCTCACACAAGGAAGGGAAACTGAGGCTCAGGCAGGTTACGCTTTGGGTCCCCTTAAGTTTTGTCAGGCTCCTAACCATCACGTCAAGTTGTTCCATGAGAATTTAGGGCTAGGAAGTATCTTCTCCTCTTGAAGAATTATCCTTTAAAAATAAGTTCCAAATAACAGGACACATTGCATTTCCCTTTTTGCCTTAGCTACCAGGAAACCCAAAGCCAGTGTGAGGACATGGTCACAGAAACTCTGTTCAGACGCAGGTCAATGCACTAGCTTCCCTTTCTCCTTCTTCCGTATGGATCTTTGTTTTCCTGCTTTTGTTTTAAATCTTTTGTACGATGACATTAACCTCTCTGAGTTTCAATTTTCTCCTCTGTAAGTTGGAGGAAATAATAGCACCTGCCTCTCCGGGGCATTGAGAGAATCGAGCAAAATGGTCCAAGCAAAGAAAAATCCTAACACAAGACCAGTTGTGGAAATACTCAGCAAACATCACTCCAGCTGTGAGAAGAGGCTTTGACCAAGCCAAGGCCCCAGAGAGACCTTCCTCAGGGCTAGGCCTGTTGGAGGGCAGCTGCCCCATGGACTTCCTGCGTAACTCTGGGGTACTCACGTCCCTCTGTGTGTCCCTGGAGCCTCACAGAGGAGAAGCAGGCACACAGTGAGCGCCATTCATGGTTCTTCTGTGAGCCAGCGGCTGGCAGGATGGCTAGTGGTCAGCATCCCCACTGCCCAAGTGGCAGGAAACGTCTGGCCCGCTTGGTTGGCCATGCCCACAGCAGGGTAGCACAGAGGTAGGTCTGGGCTCCTGGGACCCCAGCCAGCTGGGACAGTCTTGCATCTGGGTCTGGGGTCAAAGGACAAGCTGCTGTTGAGTGCCTCCTTGGTGCAGGGGTCGGGGGGGTGAAGATTGGCACCCAGGCTACTTCCTAGACCCCGGGCAGCCTTCTCCCTGCAGGCTTCCCAGGGAGACAGGCCAGTGGGAAACGACCCCGGGTGAGTCACCCACGGTGATTTATTGAGCACATACTGCCCACTGGGGCCTCCCTGGTGGGTCAGGCCTCGAAGCCCGGCAGGGGATCTGAACTCGGTGGACCCAGCCACTGTCCCTGCAAAGTCGCCTTCTGAATGGTAGCCTGTGGGTTCGCAGGACAGACACCACTTCCAGGACCCCCCCTTGGTGGAGAACTCCCTCCTATCCCAGGTGGCTCTGAGGAGAGAGGACCCCCCACCTGGTACCCACCCACAGGGCACTGGGGGATCTCTCCTGGTAAACTGCCGGGACCCCTCCTGCCCTTGCTCCCTTGGAAGGGAGCCTGAGGCCGGGGCACAGGCGAGGCCTGGGGGAACCCAGGGCCAGCACAAAGCCCTCCGGAGCCCTGAGGCCGCTGGTCCCTTCCTGGACCAGCCACATCTTGGTGTGATTACTGCGTGGTGAGGCTGAGGCGTGCACACGCATGGGGGGTGAGTGTGCCTGACGGGTGCCGGGGCAGAGGAGGGGTGGGGCTGGGGGGAGGCAGGCTCTCAGCTCACCTGCTTAATTGGGGATCTAATGGTTCTTATTATTTATAACTTGCTCTTGAACCCTGGCCAGCAGGGTGTGTTCACAGCCGCCCCACCCAGGCAGGCGCTAAACAATTAAACCAGGGGTCTAATCGGCGGCGAAACTCCCCCTGGGCTCCCACTTCCTTCGTTCGTTGATCGCTGATATTTTTGGGGTGAAATACGACCATTTTTATGATCAAAGAGATCAGAGTTCCAAACGGGGAAAAGAAACGGAAAAAAGGGAGGGGAGGGGCTCTTCCAGTTCTCCTTTCCCTGGCTTAGTGGTCGGCTGAAGTTTCTCTAGACATGTAAAGATTTACACACCTTTCTGCAGGGAGCCTTAAATTAGCCCGGTCCCTCCCACGGTCCCCGGGCAGCCGCCTGGGCAGTAAGTCATTGAGAAATGAGCAGGCCTCCCGTAATCGCTCGCGGCCTCTGGGAAGGAGGATGCCTGATGACTCTTTTTGAAGTCGAGGTCAAGGTTTTTTAAATAAAACAATCTGTATTAATGCAATTTCCTTTTCAGCAGAGCAGCGGACCCCCCTCCCCTTTTCTCTTTTTTTGGAAGAGGGAGGCAGCATGGGCCAGGGCTTCATTTTTCTCCCACCAGACAACGCATGCCTAATGAGAGACATTTATTTAGAACCCTGTGTATCATCACCTTGTCAGGCCCGACCGGGACGCAGTCCTGCGGGATCAGCGGCCCCTGGCAGGGCCCTGTGGCCAGGCCAGCTCCGCCCCTGCCCCCCTGGATCACCTGCCTGGCAGGCACCTCCTCAGGCTCCCACCCACCCCACCACCCTGCTCGGGCTCCCCAGATCCTGAAGGGCTCCCTCCTCGCCCCAGGAGGCAGACTGGCCCAGTGGCTATGCCCATGACTGTGCCCACACAGATCTGAGTTCCAGTCCCTGCCTGGGCACCTGTGGGCCAGCTGCGCAGACTCCCCAGCCTCCCGTCTGCATCTGCCCAGTGGGTAGGGACAAGGCCATACAGGCTGCAGCAGGGGCCCTCACCTCGTCTGCCTGCCCTGGCTGCAGAGCCGCGGTCACCACCGCTGTCGCTCCTTGGACCAGAGCAGATGGAAGGCAGGGCCTGCCCTGTGTCTCCCTCTTCTCCTGGGGCTCCCACTCGGGCCACGTCTAAATTCAGGGCTTAGAGGCTCTGTCAACACGTCTTTATGGCGCGCCTTCCTGGCCTGCGTGGGCCGGGGCACTGGGGAGACTCTGTGGGCAGGCCGGCGGACAAGTCGCTGGGCCATACTTGATGGAGAATTAGGGAGCGAGAAGATGGGGGCCACGAGGAGGTGGGTGGTGTCAGAGAGGGGCTCCCTGGGCAGGGGCACAGAACCCACTCTGGAGGACGCCCAGAGCGCCCAGCCTTCCCTGCCCAGGGCGACGGGTCCTGGTTCGCTGTTTGGTTGGTTGGTTGGTTTTTTCCCTGTGCTCAGTGTCCCCTCTGGGCCAGGGATTGAACCCAGGGGTGCTTAACCACTGAGCCCCATCCCCAGCCCTTTTGATGAGACAGGGTCTCACTGAGTTGCTTAGGCCTTGCTAAGTTCCTGAGGCTGGCCTTGAACTCACAGTCCTCCTGGCTCAGCACCCCCTCTCCCACCACTGGGATCATAAGGTTGCCATGGTGCCCTGCTCAAGTGGCATTTTGAAACTGTTCTGTGTGCACCAAGGTCATGGGACATCCATTCCATAAAAATGTACCAAGGTCCTCCCCCTCCCTGCCCTGGGCTGGGCCAGGGCCACATAGGGGACCCAGTGGGGCTGGCCAGGCTGCACTCATAGCAGGGTGGAGTTGGGGCAGGGCCCCCAGGTAGCTCCTGACAAGCGCCCCTCCTCAGTGAGGTCTCTGCAGGGGCCAAAGCCACCTTGAAGCAGTGGCACGGGCTGGCACGGGCCTGCAGGGAAGAGGAGAGGCACCCTGGGGGGCTGCCACCCACGCTCAAGTCCACCTCTCTCCCTGCGGCCTGGCTGGTGGGAGCTGCTTTGGGCATGTGGGTCCAGGACTGGGAGGGGACCTGTAACCCTGGAGACCAGGGACAGGGTCATGTGCAGGAAGCTGGCTGAGAGAGAGGCCTGGCCACTGTCTGAGGCTCAATCTTGAGGGATGGAGGCCCACCGAGAGCCCGCACCGCTAGCCATCACCTATGGGGGTCTCTGCGATCCCTTCCCCTCCCAGACAACTCCTGCCAGAGTAGGACCCACCTCCTCCTCGGCTGCCCGCCCAGCGAGGCCGGCTTATCACAGCCCTGCCAGCACCCTGGTGGCCCACTACCCACACCGCCCTCCCTGGAGCATCAAAGAGGTCTCTCCAGTCAAAGTGGCCCATGCACATGTCTAGACACTATCAAGACAGGCGCAGGTTCAAGTCCCAGCCCTGCCACTCCTGTGCCCTGTCCTCTTGGGCAAGTCCCCTCCCCTCAGCTATAAACGGGGAGAATGGCAGGATCTGCCCCCGGGGAGTGTCGGGAGGCTCCACCTGTGTGCCAAGCAGGACGGGAGCTTGTAAAGGCTGATGCCCGGGGACTCTGGGACTTCCTCTCCCCACCTCTACAGTGGGCCCGACCCCACAGCGCCTGCCTGGCCGCCCTCCTCCTCCTCCTCGCCGAGTCTCCAGCCATCTCTGCCTCCCTGCACTGTCTCTGTCGCAGTCTCACTTTTTGGTTTTGGTCTCTGTCTCCCCTTCTCAATCTGCCAGGAATCCTGTCCCCGAGGAAGTGGCTCTCCGAGGCTCTGCTCTGTTCCCCTTTACAGCAGTGAGATGGGAAGGAGAGAGGAGGAAAAAAATCAAAGCCCACATATTGGTTCCAGATGTGGCCCCCTCTCAGCCTCTCCAGAAATTTAATTAAGTTCCCCCAGACAGCCAGGAGGGGTTCTTAATGATCAGATTTCCCCAGCTCCCCTCCTCAGGCGGCCGCCTTCGGGCCCACTCTGTCTCCCTGACGGATGGCCGACGGGTCCTTCCTGCCCTGCTGTCGGCATTGCCAAACAGGCCGGCGGGGGTGGAGGGGGGCTTCCCGGGGAGCACAAAGGACCCTGGCCCCCGCCTCTGCCCTCCCCATTCCCCAAGGGCCCACGTCCTCCTGACCACTCTTGGCAGGGCCTGCCGGGCGGGGCTGCAGGGCTGGAGGTGCAGAGCCGTCCCCTCCCCGACTGTCTCTGGAGTGGCTGGCCAGGACTGAGGCCAGCTGGGTGCCCCAGGGGTCTCTGGGAAGGGGGAATCTCTGGAATCAGGACACCGGGTCTACTTCCCCGCCAGAGGTAGGGCAAGCTGGGTTCCTGGCACCCTTTCCAACCCCCTGGGGCAGGATGTCCAAAGCTCTGAGAAGGGCAAGGCCCTGGCCAGGTCACACGGATCTGCTTCCCGGGACCCAGAGAGGAAGAGGCAGGCTGACCAGCAAAAAAGAGGCGAAGATCTCCCGGGACGGTCAAGGACATGTCCTTGGGCTATTCCCCGTGACTGGGGTCATGGGCAGAGCCCCTGCCTGTGTGGCTCCCAAGAGGACCCCTGACTTCTGCAGTGGGAAGAATCTAGGCAAGGCCCCCCTCCCAGGGAGGCTGCATGAGGGCCAGGCCTGAGCCCAGGCCCCAGAACCTGTGGTGTCCAGCACGAGGGGCCAAGGGGCTCCAAGCACCTCTGGGGTCCCTGAGGACTCTCCTCACCTGGGAGAGCTGGGGAACCAGGAGGGGCCTGGTGTCTGACTCAGGGTGGCAGAGAACAGGGCCCATGGCAGTGCTCGGAGGCTCTGAGCTGGGCTCCACCAGGCCTGGCCTGGCCCATATGTGGTCTCAGAGTCCCTGGTTCTGACCAAGCACAGGACCCACCAGCAGTGTCTGGGTCAGTCATCGACTAGGTCCCTTGGAGCAGGGGCTCTGGCCAGCAGGGGAGGTGGGCGGTGGGGGGCGGCAGGGCAGCCACTGGGAGCACGGAGTCCTGGGGGCTTTCTCAGCAGGAAATGCTCCCGGGTCTTCTGAGGCAGCCAGCAGAATGGGGGAATGGAAGGTCCTCCCAGCGGCCAGCACCAGCTCCAGCGCCAGAGCCCAGGCCTGTGTCCCCGCCGTAGCCCATGGTGGAGGCTCATGAGTTGGGCCCTGTCCCTCCAGCCCAGGGGCTGTGGCCAAATAGGGCCAAGCAAACTGGACCTTCCCAGTGACACTCTGGGTCATGAGGGTCAGGGGTCAGGGTGGGGTCAGGGTGTGGGGGAGGAGGAGGGGAAAGGAAGGGGGGCTGGGGCCAGAGAAGGGGGCAGAGGGAGGACGGTGGCTGAGACCACACTTCAGATAGATGCGCAGCCCGTCCACTCTGTGTCTTGATGCCCCAGCCCTCTGAGGGGCTGGAGCTGGGGGCTGGCCACCACACAAGAGAGAGACCTGGGGTGGTGACTAGGTTTCCCCAGTACCCACTTGATGGGCAGCTCGAAAGAAAGAAGGAACAGAAAGAAAAGGGGGCCCCTTCCTTTTCTCCCCTCCCGCCACCTGCAGGGTCTGCCAAAGGGCAGGCCTGGCTGCTGACCACCCCTCCTGGAGGGAGTGGCCACGGGGGATGCATGGATGGGACTAGGGACACTGGGTGCCTAGAGCGACATGTCCCGACAGGGTGTGTGTGAGGGACCAGTCCAGCTGTGTCTGGGATGGTGAGTGGGCTTCGGGTGTGCTTGTGAGTATGTAAGAGACTGGCAATCTGTGGGCGTGTCGGCGTGAACCTGTGTGTGCCCGTGTGTGTGCGAGTGTGTGTGTGTGTGTGTGTACACGCAAGTGCTTTTGAGAGCAAGTGTGAGAGAACCAAGAGCCAGGCACCGAGCGAGGTCGCCCACCCCTCTCCTTGGCCCTCCTGGGCCTGCACACCAGGTCCCTTACCTCCAGGGTGTCTTGAGAGTCAAAGACCTGATGGGTGTTGAGCTTCTAACCTAACTCAGGGGACCTGGGCGCCCCCAGGTTAAGGCTGCCCTTGTTGTCAGTGACCATTCCTCTTCCCACCACTGGGGGCAGAGGCGGGCTGCTCCAAGCCAGGCTGGGAGGGCCCAGGGCAGGGCGGCCACAGAGGGAGACACAGCTGGACACACCTGGGCCCCACCCTGGAGTTCATGGGCAACCCGAGTGGAGGAGGTCAGGGCCGATTCTCAGCCTCGGTGAAGCAGGGTTTTGAGTCCCAGGTAAGACACACTCGTTTGAAAAAAAGTAGAAAATATGTGTAAGACCAAGGGAGAACAAAGCTCTGGGTTCCAGAAACACCAAGCTGGAGCTCAACCTCAGGAAGGATCCCTGTCCAAGCACACGCCTCCTCCACGGGATCATATAGAATCTCCCACTCAGTCACCTGCTTTGTCGAGTGCCTGGGGACGGGTCTCAGGGGTAGGAAGTCCCGTCTGTGGCCTATTAAGGTTGTTGTTGGGCTGCCTCTCGTGTTTGTTGACAGTTTTTCATCCTGTGACTCACCTGTGTGTGTCTTTTGCCCATGTTTCTAATGTGTGTGTGTGTGTGTGTGTGTGTGTGTGTGTTTGCCTTCTTATTGATTTTTGACAATTCTTTATATATTAAGGTTACTCCACCTGTTGGTTGGATAGTCAGTGATTCCTGGGGAGTAGGAGGCAGGCCCACACCCTCACCAGGTGGGCGCTCAGGACCCCCATCCAGCTGGGGTACCCTGGAGCTGGGTGGCAGGAAGGGGCTGGCTTGGCCAGGCAGTGAGGGATTCTGGCGAGGAAAGGAGAGGGAAGGGCTGCAGCTGAATCCAGCCCTGAGCGACACAGCCTTAATGGGAGGCAGATGGAGGAAACAAGGTTGCCCTTGCTGACAGGCGGGAGGTCAAGGGGCACAGAGTTTCGAAGGATAGGAGCCTGGATGACGGGCAGGCAGAGGGGCCTGGCTCCAGTGTGGTACCCAAGGCTGCGAGAGGACAGAGGTCAGCTCCTCCCTCCTGCACGGCCAGATCTTCTGCAGCCCAGAGACAGAGGAACTCCGGGGACAACTTGAGCCCCAGAGGTCTGACTGCAGCCTGGGTTGCAGACTAGGTTGGAGTTGCTGCCCAGCTGTGCAATGTCAGGCAAGCACCTGACTTCTCTGAGCCTGTCTCCTCATTGGTGAAATGGATGCAGCATGGCCTAGGACTTCAGGAGCCCCGTGTGTTAAGCGCACAGCACAGTCCCCGGCACGTAGAAAGGGCCCTGTAAGTAGAAGCCAGCTCTGTGATGGCTACTCAGGTTGTCATCCCTCAGCCCCTCTCTACAAATGTGCTGTCCTGGTGGGAACGTTGATGGTGGGGGAAGCTGTGTGGGCCCAGGGAGTACATGGGGAATCTCTGTTCCTTCTTCTTAGTTTTTCTGTGACCCCTGATGACAGAGCCCCTCAGGACATCAAGGAGCTCTTCGTAGGTTCCAGGATGAAGAGTTGAAAGGCATTAAATTATAGGGAGGAAACTGAGGCCCAGAGACCAGAGGCCCACGCCTGCATCACCATGGAGTGGGTGTGATTGTGCCGAGTGCTGTCCTCTAAAAACTCACGTTCAAGCCCTAGCCGTGTACCTGGAAAGTGACCTTATTTAGAAAAAGAGTTTTTTTCCAAATGTAATCAAGTTAAGGTGAGGTCTTGCAGGATCAGAGTGGGCTCCAAGACCAGTGATGGGTGTCATTTTGAAAGGAGAAGCAATTGGAATGGAGGCACAGAGATGCAGGCCACATGGACTGCTGCCACCAGCCACCGGTGGCCAGAGGCTGGCAGACGGGGCCTTCTCTGGAGCAAACGTGACCCTGCCCACACCTTGAGGTTGAATGACTGGGCCCAGAACTGTGAGAGGACACATTTCTGTTGTCCGAGGCCAGCGAGCTTGTCATGGCTCTGCCTTTGGATCTGTGGGTTCTGTGCCCATGGTTTTGACCAAGCGCAGAATGAAGATGTTTAGAGGGGGCTGGGCTGGGGCTCAGAGGGAGAGCGCTCGCCTAGCACGCGTCAGGCACTGGGTCTGATCCTCAGCACCACTTAAAAATGAATAAATAAAAGTATTGTGACCATCTACAACAGTATATATGTGGTTGTAGATGGACACAATACTTGCATGTGTGTGTGTGTGTGTGTGCATATATATATATATATATATATATAGAGAGAGAGAGAGAGAGAGAGAGAGAGAGAGAGAGACAATGTTTACAGGAAAAAAACTGCATCCGTGAGCCAGGTGCAGCAGGGTGCACCTGCAGGCTCAGCTACTCCGGAGGCCCAGGCAGGAAGAATGCTTGAGCCCCAGAGTCAAAGCCAGTACAGGCAGCATAGTGAGGTTGCACCTCAAAAACTGAAAGTTGAGCTGGGTGCGGTGAGGCACACCTGTATACCAGCGGCTCTCAAGAGGCTGAGACAGGAGGATCTCAAGTTGCAAGCCAGCCTCAGCAAAAGCAAGGTGCTAAGCAACTCAGTGAGGCCCTGTTATAAAGGAAATACAAAATAGGGCTGGGGGGCTGGGGATGTGGCTCAAGCAGTGGCGCGCTCGCCTGGCATGCATGTAGCCCGGGTTCGATCCTCAGCACCACATACAAACAAAGATGTTGGGTCCGCTGAAAACTAAAAAATAAATATTAAAAAAAAAATAGGGCTGGGGATGTGACTCAGTGGTTGAATGCCCCTGAGTTCAATCCCTGGTACCCCAAAACAAAACAAAACAACAACAAAAATCCCCTGAAAAATCAAACAAGCAATTGTGTCTGTACCAAACACAAACAGACTTTTTTCTTGATATTATCCCCAAACAATACACTAGGACACTGGCATGGAGCCCACAGTGCTTTGCACACGCCACCCAGCTAGGGGTGGTTAGAGTGTGGGGGGAGCCAGAGCTCATGTGCAAACACTACTATGCCTTTCTACTTAAGGCCTTAAGCATCTGCTGGGTTTGGTGTCCTTGAGGGTCCTGGAAACAATCCCCTGAGAAATCCGAGGGATGCCATCCACTCTTTACTGCAGCAACCCAGGAGACTAGGGTGAGGCAGGGCTGTGCCAGGTTGTCCCCCCAGCTCTGCCCCATCCACCGAGGGGCTTCTCCGGTACCTGTCCCGTGTCCTTGGGCAGCCCAGGCCAGGCCAAGCTCAGTCTTCCCCCGTGTGGTGGAGCCACAACCCTGGATCAGTGAGAGGGCCTGGCGGGCAGGTGTGCCATTCTGGAACTTGGCATTCAGGGGAGGTGGGAGGAAGGAGCACTTAGAGCATGGCGGGTGTTTATCTCAACTCCCAATGGGAAAGGGGGGCCCACTGGAGCAGATGCACCACCCGGGCGCTCACTGTGCCACCTGGGAACTCGATTCTTCTAATTTTTCAAGACAAACTGGAAACTTCCATTTCTGTGTGAGCAAAATGTTCCTGTGTCACTCAGGGAGGAGCCATTCCTTCCTGGGGCAAGAAACAAAGGCAGAGGTGCCCTGGGTACCACTGTGACCCACAGTTGCTTCTGAGTAGCCCAAATGGGCATTGTCTTAAAGGGGCTTGACCGGGCTGCCGCCCACACCCCTCCTTCCTGCCCCTTTAGGCGGCCTGATGTGGTTTCCATAGCTTGTATGGTCTGCATTACGTGGTTAACAATAATAATAGCCAGCAATTATCCAGCTCCTACTGCATCCTTTATCCTATCAGATCCCCAACGCTGGTCTTCGACGGGCTGCGGATTTTTTGGCGACGAAGTCTGTTTTGTCTTTGGTGTTGTGGGTCTGAGGCTGCAGCTCAGTGGCAAAGGGCTTGCCTAGCACGCACGAGGCACTGGGTCGACCCTCAGCTCCACATGAAATAAATAAAATAAAACAAAATAAAGGTATTGTGTCCATCTATAACTAAAAAAAAGGTAAATCGGGTTGTTTTGAAATGGGCCTTTAAGGCCAGCACCCTTCCCGGTGGGCTTCAGCGGAGGGGGGGGGGGGGGCTCGGGGCTGCAGAGGCGCAAACGCGGCCGGAGGGCAGATGCCGACCCCACCCACCCGACACCTGCGGGGACCTTGGGCAGTGGTCACTACAAACGAGGAGACGGGAGTCCACCGAGTCCACCCAGGCGGAGGGCGGAAAAGGCAGGCAGCCGGAGCCGCCGCACAGACGGAAGGTCCCGTCCCCTGCGCCTGGGCGCGCGGAGGGCTGTCCTCGTCGCGCCGCTCGGGGTGCCGCCGCTGGCCCGGGGGAGGCGTGACCCGAGGCGGGGCCGGCGCGCGGCGGGCGGAGCTCGGAGGGCGCCCAGCGGCCAAGGGCGGGAAGGCAGGCGGGCGGCGCGGGCGGGACCGGCGGGTTCGGCCCGCCCTGGGCGGAGCGCCCCCCCCACCGCCCCGCACACTCCCGGTGGGTCCGCGCCCGGTCGTGTCCCCGCACGTGCCGCGGTCCTCCGAGTCCGCAGGGGGCGCTATAGCCGCGCGCGCTTCCCGGAGCGGCGCTGGCCGGAAGTGGGAGAGCTCGGATCACTTCCGGCACGGAGCGGCGACCTGGGCGGTGGACTCGGCCCGGTGCGGAGTCAGGACCGCTTTAACCCCGCGGGACCCGCGGCCGCTGTACCACGCCCGGCTGGAGTCTCGGCCTCGCGGAGAGGAGCCGGCCTGCGCGCCCCGCCGCCGCGATGCCGTTCCTGCACGGCTTCCGCAGGATCATCTTCGAGTACCAGCCGCTGGTGGACGCCATCCTGGGCGCCCTGGGGATCCAGGACCCCGAGCGGCAGGAGCCCCTGGACGGGTGAGGCGCTCCGACCCGGTGCTACGTCCACTAGGTCATCACGAGCCGGGCGGGGCGGCTGTGTCCTTGGGCAGATGCGGGGCCTCGGGCCGAAGCCGCGGTTGCGAGCTCGGAGCGCGAGCTCCTGCGCGCCGAGCCCTGGCGAGGCGAGAGTGCTCCCGGGCAGCGCCCGGGAGGGCAGACAGACCCCAGGGCAGGTGTCGGCGGGCCTCCGCCCAGCGCCCCATCCCGTGCGGGGAAGCAGGGTACAGTCGGTGAGGGCCTCCATCCTGCCCCCAGAGCAGGGCGAAGAGGACCTTGTTGTGGCCGTTTGTTTTTTCTGTGGGCGACCGGCCTCTCGGTGAGCCGCGGGGAAGGTGTAGGGGAGTGAGTGGGCAGTACGCACGGCCTGCTGTGCCGGGCGCTTGGGGTGAGCTAACGGGCCCCAGCCTTGGTGGTGCTTCGGCTGCAGAGAGGCCGACAGGCATAAGCAATTGCTCGATGTACAGAGGAAAGGGGTCCGCGTGTGGGCAGGGGCTTGTCCGTTGGAATTTCGAGCAGGCCTTGATCTCAGTCCAGTCAGGACCTTTGGTGGGAGCTGGGACACTCTTAGCTCTGTTTGCTAGGATATTCTCTAAAATGCAGGTGTTTCCCGAGCTCTGAGGTGGTGCTGGGCAAGGACAGTGCAGTGAAGCTTACAGGGCCCGTTGAGGTGCCCCAGCCTTTACCAGGAGCTCTGTCCCCTGTGCAGAGCAAGGATCTAGCCAAGGGGTGAGAAAATCCTGCGGAGCAGTGAAGTTGAACCTTGAGCCAGTCGGTTTGAAGGGGTACTGATGGGTGTAACTAGGGAGAGGGCGAGTGGGAATACCGAGAAGGGAGCCCTCACCCGAGGAGGAGGTGGCAGCTTATGAAGGAGTTTGGGACATTGTCAAAGCTGTGTGCAAAGCGTGGAGCTGTCCCTGGCCTGAACTTTTAGGGAAATCCAATGTAGCTCTTAATAGTGCTGGCCAGTAAGGGCGGAGGGCTGTGGGCGAGCTGGGGTGGGGTTGGGCTGGAGGGCAGCTGGTGACAGGGGAAGGGGCCTCTGCTGACCACTCTGGCCAGCCATGGGGGGCATCCTGCAGCTCAGGGAGCAAAGGATGTCTCCAAGTGTGAGGGCTTCCTGAAGAAGGCGTGTCAATGATTCTGGCTTCCAGACTCCAAGGTTCCCTGCAATCCCAACAGCCCAAGTGTGAGGCTGTGTACCCAGACAGGGCGGTGGAGTCTGCTGCGAATTAGAAAGCCCAGCCTCTCTCCTCTTCAGACCTCCCAAGAAGGACTTCCTGCTCCACTGTCAGGGTCCCGTTTTCATGGGTGGTTAAGCAGGGCATCCCGGTCCCACCGTGGTTCCAGGCCTCAGCTGGTCTGCCTCTTGCTGCCCCAGGCCCAGTTATGCTGCCAGCGAGGAGAGCCGAATCCTCGTTCTCACTGAGCTGCTGGAGAAGAAGGCCCGCTCTCCCTTTTACCAGGAAGGCGTAAGCAACGCCCTGCTGAAGATGGCTGAGCTGGGGCTGACGCGGGCAGCTGATGTTCTCCTGAGGAATGGGGCCAATCTCAACTTTGAAGGTCAGCTGGAGCCCGGAAGAGCCAGGGAAGCCCCTGTTGGATAGCCTCCCACTCCCCTGCAGGCTTTCAAAAGCTCCTGCTCCCTCTGCCCCCAGCGAGTGTGCTGCTGCTGTGCCATGATTGATTCAGCAAACCTGCCAGCTCCCAGCCTAATCCCGCTTCCATTAGTGTGGAAATGCGGCTGCTGGCACTGTGCCCGGAGCTAAGGGAAGGTGATTTCCTGCCACTCACTCTGAGCTGTCCTGTGTTTTTGCTTATGCCATGGGTGGGGGAGGGGGGTAGGTGACAGATAAGCCACACTGCACGCTGGGTGTCAGTCTCTGCAAGAAGAAGCTTCTGGCTGATAAGTGCTGGGGAGGGTGGTGATGGGACTGTTCTCCTGGCATCTGTGGCTTTCCCCTGAGGACAGCTGAGTCAGGAGAGGGCACGACTGCTTGGACAGCAAGTGCAGGTCTGTGCTGACCCAGGATGTGGCCAGGCTTGTCTCCCCTCACCATGGACACAGGCTCAGAGGCTCTGGGGCTCCTGGGATTGCTGAGGAAGGAGGGTCTGGCTTGAAGTCCTTCAGCCGGATCCCAGGAACCTGCTCTGTGGCCCTGCTCTAGCACAGCAGCCAAGAAGCAGCCACTCAGTGAGTGACTCCCCCAGCGAGCTAAAAGGAGGGCAGTTTTATGGCCCGTCATATAGAAGAGGAAACTAAGGCCCACACGGGTCAAGTAGTGGCCCCAGATTTCCCCCAGGGCCCTCTAGTACCTGGTGAGGACAACGTTGAGAGGGCCCAGTCCTGCGGCTTCTGGGGCGAGTGCTGGCGCTGGGCTCCAAGGCCAGGCCCTGGACCCTGTGAAAACTCGCTGATGCAGGACTGACCTGTGCTGTCTGCCTTCAGACCCTGTCACCTACTACACGGCCTTGCACATTGCTGTTCTCCGAAACCAGCCTGACATGGTGGAGCTGCTGGTGCGCCACGGGGCTGACATCAACCGGAGGGACCGGGTAAGAGCTGGCCCAGCCTCGCAGGGGGAATGCACCAGGGTCCCAAAGCAGCCCACAGCCCCCACACCAACCCAGCTGGTGCTGTCTTGGCTCAGATCCATGAGAGCAGCCCCCTGGATCTGGCCAGCGAGGAGCCCGAGCGCCTGCCCTGCCTGCAGCGCCTTCTGGACCTAGGAGCCGATGTCAACGCAGCCGACAAGCATGGTAGGTGCCTCAAAGGAAAGTGGGACAGCCTGGGCCCTGGGCACCTTGTGAGGGAAACCAGGTGACCCGGGGGTGTCTGGCATGTTGGCTGGAGGCAGCCTGGCTGTGGCACGGCACGGCTGGTGCAGGGTGGATCTGCTGACTCGCCGTAGCTCGGAGTCCAGAGGCTTTGGAGGGGCAGTGCAGTCATTGTCCCCTGCCAGCCCTGAGGCCCTTCTATAGGAGATGGGAATGGGCATCAGCTTCTGGAGATAGTGGCTTGTTGTGAAGAGAGGCCCAGCTGGCCTCAGCAGCTTGGGGTACAGAAAACCCCTAAATCTACTCCAGATTTGTGTGGGTAGAAAAAGATGGCCAGAAGCCTGTCCCCCTCAGCCCTGGTAAGTTTTTAAAGTTCTTTGATGCTTTTTTGAAGCCTCACGGGTAGAGGTGGAGAGTTGCCACCTCTACCCGTGGGGCTGTCCTGACCTCAGCGCCCTGGCCTCCACTTCCTCCTGTCCCTCTCTAGGGAAGACTGCTCTGCTGCATGCTTTGGCCAGCAGCGATGGGGTGCAGGTCCACAACACTGACAACATCCGGCTCCTGCTGGAAGGAGGTGAGGCTGCCCATGCCCCAGCCCAGCCTCTCACCCACAGTAGCTTCTGCTTCCCCCTCTTCCCTGCCTGGTGAGGGCTGCAGACATCCTCCCACCTTTTTTTTCTGATGGCTCTTCCAGGGGCAGATGTCAAGGCCACCACCAAAGATGGGGACACTGTGTTCACCTACATCATCTTCCTGCTTGGCGAGACCGTGGGCGGGGACAAAGAGGAGGCTCAGATGATCAACCAATTCTGCTTCCAAGTCACACAGCTGCTGCTGGCCCACGGGGCTGACCCCAGCGAGTGCCCTGCCCATGAGTCCCTCACGCACATCTGCCTCAAGAGCTTCAAGCTGCACTTCCCCCTCCTGCGCTTCCTGCTCGAGTCTGGGGCTGCCTACAATTGCTCCCTCCACGGCGCGTCCTGCTGGTCTGGCTTCCACATCATCTTTGAGAGGCTCTGTTCCCACCCGGGCTGTGCAGAAGATGAGAGCCACGTGGACCTTCTGCGCAAAGCTGAGACTGTCCTGGACCTCATGGTGACCAACTCCCAGAGGCTGCAGCTGCCCCAGAACTTTGATGTCCACCCGGTGGGCAGCCTGGCAGAAAAGATCCAGGCCCTGCACTCCTCACTGAGGCAGCTGGAAAGCTACCCCCCGCCCCTCAAGCACCTGTGCCGCGTGTACATCCGGCTCTACCTCCAGCCGTGGCCTGTGGATGTGAAGGTCAAAGCCCTGCCCCTGCCGGACAGGCTGAAGTGGTACCTCCTCAGTGAGCACAGTGGTACAGAAGAGGAAGACAGCTGACAGGTGCTGGACTAGGGGACAGGGTTTGGACAACTTAAACCCCCACCTGCTGGTAGACTTGGCACTTGTGGTGACCCCAGGGGAGGGTCCTTTGATCTGGGAGGTAAGGCTTAACCTTACTAAGCACAAAGCCCATAGCTGTGACCGCTCTAGTGGTGAGGTAACTGCTCTAGTGGGAGAGGTACATCTGTCCCTTCTTTCTGGCACCTGCCCCCAACCCAAGTTTCAGTCTACTCTGGGCAGAATAGTTGTGTAGATGGATTGAGTTTCTGCCTCTGTGCTGGAGGGGAGCCAGGTGTCTGCAGGAGCCAGGCAGCACTCAGTCTAGGCAGCCCCTGGAGCTGCCAGCTTCTGCTTTGTCATGTGTGGAGGCATAACTAGAACCTTCTAGAGGGAAGCTGTGGCTGCCGCCCAGCTGAGGTCCTACCCATGCCTCTTCACTCCAGATCTGTTTCAAGAAGTGCTTTTGGCAAGCTGGGGGAGAAGGCACCAAGGGCCACCACAGGCTGCCCTTCGAGGCCTACCCCTGCTGACTCTCGTGGCTGACACTTGATGGCTTCCCCCCCTCAGGGGCTGGGTCGCCTGTGGCCCTGCTCACCAGGGTACCAGGGCTGTGCTCTACTGTGCCAAACCCAGGGTCTCAGGGAGCATGCCTTCTGCCAGAAGCAATCATGAGTGCAAAGCCAGGGAAAAGCCCCTCCCAAGGGTCTGGTTTTGAGTAGCTTGCTGGGAGCCAACCACCAAAACCAGATGCCACCTGCCCTACCCAGCATCGATCCCTCACGGTCACTTCTAGTCATGTTGTCATTGTATATGCCTTTGGGAATAAGCTGAGACTGACGTGGTATGTTTATATTACAAAATTAAACGGAAATTCCTGGCCTCGCTCGAGGGTCCTATATAAGATTCTAGTCTTCCTTTCTCGTTCAGGGTCAAGGACCAGCAGCAGCCAGTGAGGAGGAAGGGGTGGGAGGGGAGGAGACAGAGCACTTGGGGCAACAACTCCCCACAGAGCACCTCTCTGGCCTGGGGAGGGCCTTCAGAGCACAGGGATTTGTCCTTTTATTTTTGTCTGAAAGTGCCTGCCATGAAGGACCCCCCAAGTACAGTGAAGGCCAGCCAGATGTCTCCCCTGGCTGCAGGCTGCTGTGACATGAAAGATACCAGGGTCTCCTGGGGACATAGCTCAGCTGTAGAACACTTGCCTAGCATGTTCAAGGCCCTGGGTTCAATTCCCAGTACCACCAAAAAGAAAAAATCATATATACTCATGGGGCTGGGGATGTGGCTCAAGCGGCAGCGTGCTGGCCTGGCATGTGTGCAGCCCGGGTTCAATCCTCAGCACCACATACAAACAAAGATGTTGTGTCTGCCGAAAACTAAAAAATAAATATTAAAAAAAAAAAAGAAAGAAAGATACCAGGGTCTCATCACCAAAAAGGTCCTGGGCCACGAACATCCCATAAATGGCTCCACCTGGCAGGTGCCGTTCTGGGTTCACCTGGCCAGTATTTTGCCCAACCCGCTTTCCCTGGTAAAGACCACATTCCTTCACACCTCCAGGCCTCTGTAACTAAGTTAGGGGCGACTCCCCACCAGGCAGGCACCTGTGGAGTGACCACCAGTTCCCACGAAGTGAGCATCAAGCGCACCGGAGTCATGCAGGCTGTGTGGCATTGGCCTCTGGCCCAATCTGCACCCCACGGGCAGTGAGGCCCGCGTGCCTGCGTCAGCAGGACCCTCCCCAATAAGTCCCACTTTGCCTTTTAAGAAGCAAGTCTATAGTGAGTGGACGGCAGACAGATATATTTAGCAGCCCCTTGACACTCCTGAGCCACACTAGCTGCCAGCGCCCCCCACCTTGGCTCTGGTCCCTGGCCTCTCCAGCCACCGCAGCTCATCTCAGGGCAAAGCTGTAGACATGGTAGATCTCGTCAGGGAGGTTCTCCTGTCGCTCCTCAGCCAGGAGATTGAGGCCTGCACTGCGGATGATCCTGCGGACCACATCAAGGTCCCGGCATACGCTGCTGTCCACATCGTCCAGGATCACGCCCTCCTGGGCCATGTTGTCTTTGATGACGATGATGCCGTTGGGGCGGAGGCCCTGCTTACAGCGCCGTAGGAACTCGGCCAGATGCTGATCAGTCAGGTGGCCTGTGGAGGGCGAAGGCACGGTCACCAGGGGTGAGGTGGAGTGCATGGGAAGCATTCTTCAGCCACTGTGTTCAACAATCCTAAGCCCCATTTGTTTAAGAAGCCACTGGAGCTCAGAAGTCTCCTACGCCCGAAGCTGGGACTGAAGCTGACAAGGTGCCTCCAGCCTGACACCTGTGCCACACCACCTGTCCCTCCTACGCTAGGACTAGGCAGAGGGGCAAGTGAAGCAGGAGCACCCGAAACCACCTTCCCTGAAGTCCACACAGTGTACAGGGAGGGATAGGCCCAGAGGGCCACAGCAGGGTGGTGCTGCCTACGAGGGTCAGCAGCCAAGGCACAGCACCCTAGGCAGGTTAGGCCAGGGGGCCCACCTGGGGCATCAGCAGGACTGCTCCTGGCAGTCATACTCTCTACCTTACTCTAAAACTCTTAACAAAGCTCAGTTTCACTTGAATGCAGAAAGGCACTGGCTATTTAACATTTTTCAAAAAGCTGCCCCTGGACAGGTGGCAGGTATTTAATTAAAACAAAGTCTAGTAGAGAAGACCTGCCCTTGAGGCCCTCTCCTCACAGGCCCGGGGAGCCTGAGTGGCAGGACAGGTGCAGGCAGGAGGGAGGGCTGCGGGATACTCACCTATCACCCACTGGATCCAGATCACATCATAAGAGCCCGGCTCCGGCCTGAAGTCCTGCAGACCGCAGCAGAAGTAGTTCCTCACCCTCTTGCCTTCTTCCCCCAGGTAGCTCTTGGCTTTGGCCAGAAAGTCCTCTGTCATGTCGACCATATCCACCACTTTAAATAGTGGCAGAAGCAGCCGCTTGGTGATCCTCCCAATGCCAGCTCCACAGTCCAGGGCACAGGAAGTTCCTGTCTTGTTCGGGCCTTCCTGAAAAGCAGAGCAAGCATAACTCACAGGAACCCTGTCACTGCAAAGGGGCCTTCCTCCTGAGCCTGGGAATCCGACTGCAGTCAGGGCCCGGCACCAGCTGGTCATAGGGACACTCTCGCTGGGCCTCATATTTCTAAGGAGAACAGCCATTTCCACGTGAAGGGCGGTGCACTGAACTCCCATTCCCGAGACCCCAGAAATGACAACAAGAGTGGGTTCCCACAGGAACTGGAAGAGGGAAAACTGGTGAATAATGGAGTGAAGATGGAACATGAGTGGCGGGAGGCACGGGACAGAGCATGGTTCCCTCCAGTGCTTGCCAGGGAGGGGGCGAGAGGGAGCAGGCCCAGGGAAGGCTCCAGACACGAGCACCCAGCACGGCACAGAGGGGTGGGGAGCAGCAGCATCAAGACCTGGAAACTAGGAGGCTGCAGAAGAGGCGATACCCACAGCCCAGCACCCACGGACACGACAGGACACCTCGTCCCCAGCAACGGAAGAGTCTTAAGGAAGACTCTTAGATTCCAGTACCTAAGAGTCCCCTAGCATATCAGCTCCGGCCTGTAGCCTTGAGACAGTCGACAATCTAGAAGTTGCACCCCCACCCCCCAGCTCTAGGGCCTCGGTGGCAGGCACCGATAGGGGACCAGAGAGCTGGCAGTGTTTCATGTGCAGGTGGCTCCCCATGCAGCCCCGCCGGTGCCACCAGAGCCACAGCGTCTCCTCCTGGAGTGCACATCAGACCTGCCTACCCTCAGGAACCTCTGCAGGAACTTCCGGGAGCTGCTGAGGTCGATGTTGGAGATGTGGCCATACCCCCCAAGCATGCCGTCCACCGTGGGTGGGATCTGCTTCCAGTACGTCTTGGCCTTCGAGTAGAACTGCTTCTCGTCTTCTATCACCTCGCTCGTCATGCTGTCACCAGCCCCGGCTCTGCTCAAGCTCCACACTTGGCAAGGGTACACCTCCTGGGTGAGGAACAAGGAGCAAGTCAGCCCAGCCAGGTGCCATCCAGGCTTTCTGAGCCACACGACCCTGCTGGCATCCAGAACACCCAGGCAGCTAAATCTGCTCCCATCCCTCAGATGACAGCCCCTTCAGAGGATGGAGGACTCCTTCCTGAACAGTGCATGGACAGCAGCCCAGAGACATGTCTGCATGGGGACAGACACAATAGCAGCAGAGGCAGTGATGATGTGTACCATCAGATGACTCGGGAAGGAGGGAGAAAATCCCGAGAAGAGCTTGGGAAGGAGGACCAGCCTGGGCTATGGTGGCCCCAGGTGCATGCAAAGTGCCTGGGCCTCATCTGTCAGTAACAGGAAGCTAAGCAACCAAGTCTACTGAGGGCAAGGGGGTGTGCTGGCACTACCTTGTAGGGTGGCAGGGGAAAGTGGAAATGCATGGCGGCGCCAGCTGACACAGGACGAGCAGCAGCAGCAGGACGACAATGGCAGGGGCAGCTGATGACTCCTCAGCCCTTTTTTGCTGCCGAGGGGACAGGTACTGCCACCATCAGCGTGCAGACAAGGAATCCGATGCACAGGGAAGAGGTCGGGGGCCCTGCACTCACTGAACACCAAGACTCGACAGCTCTTCCCACCATGCAGACCTCAGCCTAGATGTCGCCTCAGAGGCCTTCCCTGAGCTGCCTGTGTAAATGACTCCTTCAACACCCTAGGCTAACTGCAGGGCTCGCTGTCCTTACAGGGTATTTCCATCTGGAATCACACTGTTCTCTTCTATCAGCCGCGGCTAGAATGAAAGCTCTAGAGGGCAGGACTCTGCCAACTGCCGGTTCACCTCCACCCAGCTGAGCCCCTGGAGAAGTACTGGGTGGGAAAGCAGCAGAGACCAGGCTGGCAATAAGGTCTTGGATGGTCCCCAACACACATCTGTATTGTGGACTTGGATGGTGAGGCCGGGTCTCGCCCCAGCGCAGAAACTGGAGGGCAGGGGAAGCACCTGAATCCTCCAGGTAAGCAGTAAGGCTCTGGGCTCTGGGGTTCTACCCACCCACCTTCACATGACTGCAGTGAGCAGCAGTTAAGCCACGGACCCCTATTACTACAGGGTCAACAAAGAAGGGTCAACCTGTGGAACTCGGGAAATCCTCAAAAAAACTGAGAGCTGGCACTGCCCGTCATGCCAGTGACTCAGGAGGCCAAGGCAGGAGGACTGCAAGTTCCAGGCCAGCCTGTGCAATTTAGCAAAAATCTATCTCAAAAAATAAAAGTAAAAATTATAAGAGGGCTGGGGACGCAGCTCCATGGTACAGCACCCCTGGGTTCAATCCCCAGTACCAAACAAAAACAAAAACAAAAACAGAACTATGAGAAAAACCCTGGCTGCCGGGGATGGAGCTCAGTGGTGGTGTGTATGCCTGGTGCACAAGGGCCTAGGCTTGATCCCTGGCATCACCAAAAAGAAAAAGAAAAGCCCCAACACCAAGGGAGGCTTTAAGGGAAGTCAGAAAACAGAAAAGGGCCCCATTAAGTCATTCAGAGACTAAAAGGGGACAAGGGAAAGAAACATGAAAAAAGCCAAAAAACTGTCCTTGGTCAGGTTTGTGACCAGTCCCCAATACACATCTGTATTATGAACTTGAAGGACCTTCCAAAAGCAGCACACCCACCTTATGCAGACAGCTCAAGAATGCTCCTATCTAAGCTGGACGCAGTAGCCACGCCTGTAATCCCAGCGGCTCAGGAGGCAGAGGCAGGAAGATCAAGAGTTCAAAGACAGCCTCAGCAACTTAGCGAGGCCCTAAGCAATTTAGCAAGACCCTGTTTCAAAATTTAAAAAAAAAGGGCTGGGGATGTGGCTCAGTGGTTAAGTGCCCCTGGGTTTAATCCCCAGTACCAAAAAAAAAGGAAGAATGCTCCTATCTCAATGCACTTCTACCTCAGCCATTGGCAGCCTGGTCCAGAGAGCCAGTGACCCAGTGAGCCAGTGGGTGCAGCAAGGCAGGGCCACCAAGGCTGCTGCGAGAAGGAAGGGACCCTCCTCTCCATCCCAGACCCTGCTCCTCCAGCAGATTAGGGAATTCTTCACAGACAAGGCCACACACTGTCCTACCAAGGGACCAGAACGTAGGTGATCAGGTCTGTGTGCCCTATGCGGGTCCAGTTCTCCAAAGATCCATGATTTTACAGAACCTGCTCACAGAGCCCAGGGAGAAGCCTGCTGGAAGCCCCCTTCAGATTCCGGAATCAGCCTACAGTCTGACCCGCCACTTCAATCTTGAGGCACGGAGCCTGGGGTCACAACCAAGACCAGCTGCCATCCCTGCACCCTAACTGAGGGGCCCTCAAGACAGCAGGCTGGAGGGCCCTTGGTTCTAAATATGGCACCTTCCCCCTGCATCACAATGCCCCCACATCAACGTCCCAGGGCTGGGAGCAATGACTCTGGAGAAAGAAAGCAGCACACTACCTAGAGTGCACTGTTGCTCCAACCCTGACGTGATGTGGCAAGACCTACCAATCCCCAAGACTACTAGGTGTGGCAAGCACCTGGCACTGTTGTTCCTTGAAGCTGACAGAAAGAAATCACAAGCTGGGGATGTGGCTCAAGCGGTAGTGTGCTTGTCTGGCATGCGCGGGGCGCTGGGTTCGATCCTCAACACCACATAAAAATAAAAATAAAGATATTGTGTCCACCTAAAACTAAAAAATAAATATTAAAAAAAAAAAAAAAGTCACAAGCCCGAATGTCACTCACCACACAGCAGGATGGAGCCCAACAAGGATGAGGACCCAGGCCAAGTGGGCTGCTTACCCCCTGCCAACAGGCACCACAAACCATGTTCCAGCCCCCCCCACAATCCCCTAGGGAGGACACACACTCTCCACCCCAGCTCCCACTCAGCGCGGGGCTCGGCAGGACTGACTCTGTGCCCCACTGCCTGTAGTCTAGCGAATGAACTTCTGGTTTTATGTTCAAATCTGAGCCTCACTGGACTGGAAGGTCCTTGGAGAGCAACAGCAACACCCCAAGATCTATCGCTCTGTTTCTCTGGTACCCCATGTAGCACATGGGGTAAAAACTTCACTTCTCAGCCAATGGACAGAAAGATTAGTGCCAGACACTTAATGGGGAGTTCATTCTCTCTGCCTCCCCTCCCAGGGCGCAAGCTTTCTAGGAGCAGGGGCGTTACCTCGTACATATCATCAGTGCAGTGCCCAGGACAAGGTAGACATTTACTAACTGGCTGTCAAGTGAATGAAAGCATGGACTTTACGTGGCTACAGCCATTTTTACTTTTAAGAAAATCCTACACAGTCCGACTGTCGAAAACTAATAACACTGAAAGCTATTACTGACAATGTAACTTTTTTTTTGTTTTAATAAAAGCCTTACAACAATGATTCCTTTCGATGTCAAGGTCCCTGAATAATCTAATTTACAAGAATCCCATCTGCACACAGATTCTAGGAATGAACCACCAAGGGGAGGCACATCTAGGCCCAGGAAACAGCAAGTCTAACTCTGATATTTGCTGCTGATTCATGAATAAATGTGATTCCTCATGTCCTGTCTACACCTGGCCTTCCTTCCAGTGTCCATATGAGTTGTCAGGAAGTCCTAGGAGCCAGAGGAAACAGCAAGGTTGGTTGGGCGCACAGCAGTAAGTCTCCCTACACTCTGCTTCAGAGCACCATGAAGAGCTACTGCACAGCTACAGAGCCTGGGCTGGGCTGGGCTGGGGCAGCGGCTCTGGGCCAGCTCAGAGGGAAAAAAATCCTTTGCTTATCTTGTCTGCCCCACAGCAGGCAGCATGTGGCCATCTCTCCCGCATTCCACAGTGTTTAGAGAAACACCTGGGCACCTGTCCCAGCTGCTTCTATTCTTCCAGGACTCAGGGAGGAGAATGGTGCTTGAACTGTCACCAGAAGACCTGTGCAATAACCTCATGCTCTGCATATGGTATTCCTAAGAAAAAGTCTGAGCAACAGGAGGCAAAGGCCTGCCTGAGATAGCCTGGAGGACAGAAAGCCTGTGCTCCCTCGACCTGTGGGGACAGCAACTGGACATGTGAGAAAGGCAGAGGAAGGGAGGAAAGGAAGCAGGAAGCACGCCTGTGATCCCAGTGGCGTGGGAGGCTGAGGCAGGAGGATCGCGAGTTCAAAGCCAGCCTCAGCAAAAAGTGAGGAGCTAAGCAACTCAGTGAGACCCTGTCTCTAAATAAAATACAAAATAGAGCTAGGGATGTGGCTCAGTGGTCACGTGCCCTTGAGTTCAATCCCCAGTACCAAAAAACAAACAACAACAACAAATAAAAAGGGGGGGGGTGCGCTTAAAAACAAAGGCCCTGATGGAGTTACATGAACTGGGTCTGAATCTTGGCTGTATTTATTGCTCTTTGGCTGTGTAAGCTCAGATAACACATTTAACCCCACTGTTCCTCAGTTTCTTCATCTATACAATGGGAACAGTGACACAGACCTTACAGAAAGGCGGTGATGACTGCATATGAAAAGCTTGAGGTACCCCACACAGTATGGGCACACATTCTCTCCCCAGCTTAAAGATCAGGAATGGGATTCTCGACAACTTTGCCAATTATTAAGATAAATAAGAAAAAAATGCACTGAAATGCCCTATAGGCTGCAATGTGTGGAAACATACTTAAAGGATCACTGCTGGCCAAGCGGCAGACTCCAAAATGGCTCTTCAATCAGCAGGGGTAGGGTGGGCTCCCTTTCCACATAAGCCCAGAACCACTGCAGCAGTTAAGAGGCTGGCCTGGAGGTCCCATGCCTCTGGCCCCACTAGAGCTGACATGGGTATCTGCAACCTCCCAGTGGACAAACAGAAAAATCAACACCCAAAAGAAAGCGATTAAAATAACAGGACATCAGGAGCAGTTTTAAGCCCTGGGCTCAACCCATCTCACCGGGCCACCGCCACCGTTCCATACCTCAACCTTCCCCACACTGCCCTGGCCCGGCCCGGCCCACCGTCAGGGCCTCTGACACCAGGGGCTGCAGTGTACTCAGGAGAGATTCGGGTCCAGAGGGAAAAAGATCACACAGCTGGTGGGCAGAACCTGGGCTTTTGGAGATGGCGGCCTCCCCGCAATCCAACTGACCTTGGCCTCAAGAGCTCCAGGCGGCAGCTGTCTTTTAGCTGCACCTGTGCTCGCCAGGGCCGGGCTGGGGCTGGGCCAGGGTTAACTGTGATAGCAACGCCTAAGCAACCGGCACCGGGCTCCGCGGGGCTGAGCCGAGCATCTCGCCGACTCCTCGCGGTCTCCTCCGAGTGGGCGCTCGCTGATCTCACGAGAGGAAGGGCTTGCTGCGGCCAGGCTAGGGGGGACCCTGCCCGGGCTCTGGGGCCTTGGCTTCCCTCCTCTACTCCGACCCGTGCCCCGCCCAGGTCCGGCCGTTGCACGGCCCGGGGACACGCACGTGGGGCCGAGGCCAGCACGCGCCGGGTCACGTGACGACCGGGGCCTCAGGGCGCCGAGGCAGTTGGGGGTCCGGGCCTCCCCGCACCCGGCGGCCGCCTCCCCTCCGCCCCGCCTCGTGCTACTCACCCCGGGCGGGGGCTCCCGGGGCTGGAAGAAGGGGACGGGGAAGAGCGGGTGAGGGCGGCGGTGAGGACCCTCGAGCCCGCCGCAGTTCCGCCGGTCCACCAGACGCGACACCTCGCGGCGCGCGCTGCCTTTGTCCGCACACGTCACTTCCGGGCGCCCAGGGGCGGAGCCATGCGCAGCCCCGCCCCGCGACCTGCTCGCCCAGTCCCGCGGGCTGGGACCTAACCTTTTGCCTGCGGCGAGGAAATCCCCCGCTTAAGGACTGAAGGACGCAGCGCTGGTCTCCCCCGACCTCCGCACGTGCTCCAGTTTAGTCGGAGGCTGCCAGGCTGGACTTTAAAAACGAGTGACAGGGGTTTTCCACTGGGAAAAAAGGGGGGGAAGGGCCACTGGTGCTCACCCATCTCCATTACCATCTTAAAATATAAAAAAAAAAGAAGGAAAAGAAAAACACTTGGTTGTGCCAGGGACCTGCCAGCCCAATATACAGAACAATTCATGGACTTTCCATTCCAAAAACGTTGACCTTCCTTAGGACCCTCAATTCACAGAAATTTTGGAGGGATCTTTCCGTGTTGGAAACGTGAACTTGCAGGTAGGTAGACACTGTTAACCTCTCCCAGCGTCAATCTCCTCTTCTGCCAGATGAATGTAATAATTACTAGACTTCCGATGATATTGCACCATGTGGGATATTGCATGTCCAGCCTTCAGGAAATGGTAGCTGTTATAATGACAATATTCATCTTAAGTAAGTTCATTTCCCTCAAAATAACATCTTGATGTTAGATTTACAACGCTTTCCTCTCAGCTGTGCACACAAGAAGTGCTTAAAAAGTGTGTTTGCTTTAATGCAATGAAAAGTGGGGAGTGCTGAAAGTCCCACCTGCCATTAAGTCCCCTAAATCTGCTTATGTACATGTTTCGGGGGATCCCCTCTAGTCTAGGCCACTCCTGGTTCTCCTGGTCTGGGCCCCTCTCTCAAGCTTCATTTTCCATGTTTCTGGAACAGATCCTAGGCAATTTTGATTGCTGGAGGTGTCTAAAATCCTTTTTTTGGGAGGTAGCTCTAATCCAAGCTCTCACATGCCTCAAAATCCACCCATACTGTATTTCCTGGCAATGGAAGAGAATGCCCTTCTCCACACTCAGGCTGCAAGCCATTTCCTGGTATAACCAGCCCCCTGACCTCAACGCTTCTCACATCTCTGAATTTCCAAACCTAGCACATAGTAGTGGCTCAATAAATGTTTGCAGACTGCAAGGGTTAGAGGACGCATAGAAACCTGCAGGGTTTCTGTTCTCGCGACTAAAGGCTCAGGGGTCACTCTAGTTAAACTGGGCTAACTGGGCTGCACGAAATAACCACACAAGAGACACAAATACCTTTTTCTTTGGGGTAGCTGTTAAGGGTCCGCAGAAAGAGAGAGAGCTAGAGCACGCGCTGACCACTTTTATTGAGGAGAAGCTATTCAAATGAGGCAAGGGGTCAGGTTTCAGGGGGCTGAGTCTATCTTCATGATGTCCACTGTCAGCAGGTTGATTGACACCTGGGTAGGCCACACCCAAGGGCACAGTAAGAGGAGGGGGCACACACTAGGCACTTCCATGGAAGATTCTATCCTAAACAGGGCAAGGGGTTATATTACAAAGGAATAGGTGAGCATAGCTTCACCCATGGGGCTGTAGCAAGACACACCCATTTCTGTGACTGAGCGCCTCAGCACCCAGCTGGGGAGTGTAACTCAGTCACCCGTAAGGTTGGCCTCCCACAGAAACCATCTAGTTAATGTTCTTTGCCCATTTTTTAAATCTCACACCTTTTAAATAAATACAGACATTTCTGTCTCTCCCGCTTGATATTCCAGCTTCCAGAGGAAACATGCCTCTCCAAACCTAGCCAAGGAGCTTTACAAACAATGGATTACAGCCTGGGTGTGGTGGCGCACACCTGCAATTCAAGCTGCTGAGGAGGCTGAGGTGGGAGGATTTCAAGTTCAAGGCCAGCCTTGGCAATTCATCAAGACCCTGTCTCAAAACTGAAAAATAAAAAGGGCTGGGGATATAGTTCAGTGGCACAGTGCCCCTGGATTCAATCCCCAGCACTGCAAAAGAAATAAAGAAAAAAGAAAATGGAGTACATCTTTTCGGATGTCTCCTCCAGGTGGATGCCCTGTAATTTGGATGACAGTCATTTTCAAGTTATAAAATTATAACATGCCTGTAAAATACTTGCCTAAACCATATCTTGTACAATATCATGAATTTCCTCCCTGCCCTCTCCCAGCCAAGAGTCACAGATCGGTCCTGTCGGTTTTCCCATGGAGCCCTGAGAAGGGAGAAACTTGTTCAGCATCATGTCTCAAAAAGAATCAGGCATGGACTTGAGATTGGTTGTCTGAGTTTCCAGGCCCCCTTATGTTCTGTTCCCATTCCAGGTGGATCTTCCACTTCGGAGCCACCCAGCCAAACATGACCCACTTGGGTTTCCTGGATGTGGAAGGGGTGGGTGACTCTAGACCTTCCCTTCCCTGCTTAGGCCTGGCTGCCCTGACCAGGAGTGCCAAAGCCACCTGTGGCTGCAGCCTGGCACCCAGGGCACAAGGGCCCCACCCTCTGTCTCCAGGCTTCAGTGCCCACTGTTCCTCAAATAGCCATGGGTGAGGACAGGCGGATCACAATGACTCTGAAGATGCCCAGGAGGCAGCTGGGAGGGGCTGGCAGAGGGACTATGCAGGGGAAGATGGACTCTTCTAAGGACCAGCTTGTTAGAGGGCTCTAACCTCAGGGACTTCGCTGGCCTCACTCAGAATCCCCAGCAGGGTGAGTGTGATGACACCTAGGAGACAGCTTGGGGCTGCCAACAATCTGGGCGTGGGGTGTGGTGGGGAGAGAGTAGGCTCGGAGACCCCCAGTATTAGAACCAAGGGGGTGACTGAGGCTCTGCCTCCCTAAGGGAATGGGGTTTGTTATAAATGAGTCTTGGCTTGGGATGTAGTTTGGTGGGAGGCCCCGGTTGATGCCCAATGCCCCTGCCCCCCAAATTGTCTTAGCTCCACTCCAGACACAGAATCGGAATCTGGCGTGAGAGATGGGGGGAAATTCAGTATATTTTCAGCAAGCTCCCACTGCGGAGGGGTGCCGGTGGGGGATTCTAATGCAGCACCGGGATCGGGAGACTGCTGGGGGAGGGGGTCTCTCCTCTTTTCAGGATGGTTCCAGGTTTCCTGGTTCCCAGTGGAGCGCTTACAGTAATAGCCTCCACCATGCTAAGTGCTGTCTACCAGCGCCGGGCCATTTCACAAAGAGACAGGTGCCCGCCCTGCACACACACACACACACACACACACACACACACACGTTCCACGGAGCAGCACACCGAGAGAGTGCTCGGAGAAATTCATTGGCTCACCCAAGGTGAGGAGTGGAACCAAGACCCCGAGTACTAGTCATTTTGAGCCTAATAAGAATGGCGGCTGCCCTGGTTGAGTATGTAACTGGGCCTGGCACTATTCTAAACGACGGACATGTACTTGCTCATGTCAACGTCACAGCAACCCAGAAAGGTGGGTACTCTTGCCGTCACCACTTTTCCAGGTGAGGGAACTAGGGGCTGAGCGGGTTCTAACCTGAGGCCACTCTTTGTCGCCGAGCCGGTGGCATTACCACCAAGCCACACTGCCCCACCGGGGCGCCCGGAGCTGTCCTATGCGCACGCCGCCCACCACCCAGGGTGGCGTGAGGACGTCCTGAGCTGAGCTCAGCGCCCAGCATGTTTCGGCGTCACCCCGTCCAGAGGGCCCAGCAGATGGCGCCCAAGAGGTGTCCCAGCGCTGGCGAATGGCCGAGACCCCAGGTGCTGCCCAAGCTGCCCTCGCTGGAGCGCCGAGCCGGCTACGGCGCGGGGCGCGCGGAGGTCTCGCAGGCCTCCAGGGCCTCCTCCTCGTGGTGGCAGGGGTGGGACAGCGAGCCCGGGCCGGGTGCCGGGAGCCCCCAGCTGCGCCTGCCCACCCTGCACACCGTGACCTCGCGGGCGGCGCAGGACCGCGCGGCGCTGAGGTCCCTGCTGCTGCCGCCGTTGCGCAGGACCGACAGGTCCTGGGGGTCCGCGTGGCGGCTCCCCGAGCCCGAGCAGGGCCAGGACCCCCGGAGGAGCGCGGCCGAGGAGGACTCTCTGAGCGCGCTGCTGGAGGAGTTCCTCCCCAGCAGCTTCAGTGAGTTCCTGCACCAGTTGCGACAGGAGTGTGCCGAGCAGCCCGAGCCGCAGAGTGAGGCCGGGGCCCGGGCGGGGGGCGTTTGGGGGGGGCGAGGGCTGGGCCCCTGGCTCGCCACCCGGCTGCTCCAAGGTTGGTGCTGACGTTAGCGGAGGATCTCACGAGGTCTCGGGACCCTCCCTGATGGTCTGTGGTCTCCCCAGGGTCATAAAAGTAGAGGCTCCTAGTAAGGACTGCCCCCTAGCTCACAAGCACTTCCTCCTCCTGGCTCTCAGTGTCCTCAACACCGCAATATCAAAAGTGTCTGTTCCATCCCAGACGAAGGTTCTTCTCAGTGTCACACCTGCCCATATCTCGCAGACCCGTGGTAAGTGTCAGGGACCTTCTTGGTGGGGACCCGGTGGCCATGGATACTTAACAGGTTGGGAGACCCTAACCATCTGACCACTCATGCTAGGTGTGGCCTATTTGTCTTCAAGGGGCCAGCCATCGCACTTCCACGACAATTTTAACAAGATTTTGCTCCATCAGACACCTTCCCAGGATCACCAAAAGGGTAATCCATCACAAATCACCACGGGCAGAAACACCAACCAGTGAGTTGGGAGGCGGGATAGTGGTAGGGAGTGGGGTGGAAGGGTATTTCTTTCCTCCCTTACTTCCTGTCTTTTACTCATGAATTTATCCATTCATTCACCTGTCCGTCCATCCATCTGTCCATCCATCCATGTGTCCATCTATTAATCAGGTCTTTTAGCAATGCATTCCTAATTCATCCTTGAGCTCATTCATATACCCACCTCCCTTTCACTCACCCTTCCCTGCGCATGTCAAATGCATGAACCAGGTCTGCTCAACCTATTGGTGAATCTTGCCAGCCAGCCAGCCATCTATTTACCAACTCCCCGGGTTCTATCCTTCCATCCGTTGATCAACAATAACCTTCTACAATCCTTCCTTTCACTTGTAAATCCTGGACACTGTCCATCCCTCATTGAGTCATGACCCTTCCACAAATCGACATGCCCATCTGTATATTCATCCAGCCCCCATCATTCATCTAGCGTTCAGCCTTGGATCAGTCTTTCCTTTCAGATCTGTGCGTCAATCCAACAGCCCATCCGTCAAACCATCCATCTTTTTCCCCATCCCGCCATCATTTATTCATTTCTTCAAACTTTTATTGGGTTGACTATGTATCAAATATTAGTGGAGAAAATAAGAGATGGGAAGTAAGAGAAGAGCCTGGCAGAGGAGCTTCCCTGGGCCTGGATGCCAGAGATGAGTGTAAAGTCCAGGCAGCCCAGAGACACACCACATATCCCACCCCTCCCGCAGACCACGGCAGACAGCACTAGGGGATCACAGCCTCAGAATCCTTCCTGACCCAGTTCTCCACACAGACTCTACTAAGGGATCAGAGTAGGACCATAAATGAAACACATTCACCAGCTTCTCACAAGATGCCACCAAGAATGGGTGGAACTCGGCAGGCACAGTCCAGACTTGCACATTCAAGAGCCTATACTCAAGCAACTCCCAGGTGTGAGGTTTCCTGTGGGGGACACTGAAGTGCAGCAGAACAGGCTCCAGAGACCCTCCATGGAGGCAGAGACACCGATCTCAGGCTGCAGGCAGATTTGGGGAGGGCTTTCGCTGGCCCTGTGGCCAGCACAGAGCCGAGTTCCAAAGCCCACAAGTGTTGACAAGCTTGGTCCCGACCAAGGCACTGTCAGGCACTGACCAAGACAGCCAGGCACTGTCCTTGTCATCTCAGCAGCCTGGCTCTTGGTGGGCCAATGAGAAGCAGCCCCTCTGCATCCACACGAAAATGTGGTCAGATAAATGGATGCAAACACATAAATACATGGAGGATGTCAGGCCATGGGTGGATGAATAATAAATTTCACATTACTTTTTTTTTTTTTTGTACTGGGAACTGAACCCAGAGGCACTTAATCACTGAGCCACACCCCCAGCTCTTTGTATTTTTATTTTGAGACAGGATCTCACTAGGCTTAGGGCCTCACTGAATTGCTGAGGCTGGCCTTGAACTGGTGATCCTCCTGCCTCAGCCTCCCCAGTTGTTGGGGTGACAGGTGTGCACCACTATGCCTAGCTCTTGTGCTACGTTTAAACATAACAGATACACTTTATCGAGCACAAACCCCATGCCAGGCCCTGGATTAGATGCCTCACTTGACACTCATCCAACTCATATGAGGATGGTATTATCGTGCCTATAATATAGAATACACAATTTAAAGGAGAAAATTGCAGAATGGAGAGCTGAGGGCAGTCTGCTTTGGGACACGTGGATGGGACAGGGCTTGATTGAGATGGACAGACATAGAACACCACCCACCTGGGGGTGTTCCTGCTGGGCCAGCAGACCATGCCTGGTGGCATCCTCTTGCACCTATGCCGCATCTTTGCTATTCTGAGGCGTGCACAATTCCATTTCACATGTGAGGAAACTGAGGCTCGCAAGAGTCAGGATTGAAACCCAGGACCACCTGGTGCCTGGGCATGAGTTCTGACCCTTTCTGCTAACTTGGTGCAGATCTCAGATCCACCGCTTTCCAGCTGTGTAGCCTTAGACACTTTGCAAAGTCTCTGCACCTCAGTTTCTTCATCTACAAAATGGGCAGAAAAGGCATGTCCTGTGAGGGAGTGTGGGTTTGGTGGGTGGAGTGTGGGTTTGGTGGGTGTTTTCCACTGGATCACGACCTACAGGTGGGAAATGCTTGGCCAAGGCCAGTGGCGGTGACTAGGGCTATTCTGCTACCTTGTCTTACAGACAAGAGGCAAGGCCACCTGTTCAGGATCACACCGAGAGACTGGGCCTGGGGATGTGTGTCAAGTGGAGTGGGGGGCTCCACACTCGGCCCACTGCCCTCACTGCTCTCTCCTCAGGCTCCACAACACACAGGTCCCCAAGACCAGAGCCCCCAACTCCTCTGGGGAAGGCTTGGGGCACCGCAGGCGCTGTTGTCCTTTCCGGGTCCGATTCGCTGACGAGACCCTACGAGACAGCACACTCCGCTACTTGGAGCGACGCTGTACAGGTAAGCAGGCAGGATGGAAAGGCCCAGGATTCCAGATTCCACATCCTGGAGTGTGGAGGGCAGAGCCTGTGAATCTGGGCTCCCAGAGTCAAGGGCTGGCCACTGACCCTGCAGAGGAAGTCCTCTCTGGAGGGTGTCAGCAGGGTGACCTTCAAGGACCAAGCAGAGTGTCCCACGGTATGTAGCATCAGGGAGCAACGGCAGAATGACCCAGGAAACAAAGGCTGCCCAGGCCTGGCGACCACTAAAGGATTTCTGACCGCCTGATTGCACCTGGGCACACATCTCCTGCACACAGCCCGGAAAAGGTCCAGAAGCCACCAGAAGAGGACACCTCTCTGCTGGGGACACTGGCACCAACAGTCCAGCAGAATCTCAGACCCACCAAGCGCAGGGTCCCAGGCAGAAGCTGGCTCTTGGCTCTCGGGGACGGCTGTGATTGATCCGAGTTGGTACAGTTTCCAGGAAGCTCACTCAGGTGGAGGCAGGAGCAGGAGCAGGAGGGAGAAGGAAGCCCTTGCCCTGGAGTCACCATCATGGAGTCCACCTGCTCCGTGTGTCCAGCCTCTTCCCAGCACCCGCCAGCACAGGGCTTCTGGGGGCAACACCCTGGAGCTATTTCCTGAGCATCGGCTCTGTGCAGTTTCAGGAAGTAGCTGCCCCCAACTCCACTGTTAGTTGTCCTACAGACTAGGACATGTGCTGGTTCAGGAGGGACCCCATTCAGTCTCCTTAGAGTCCCAGGAAGTTGGAGACCAAAGCTGTGGTTTTCACCCAACTCCTTGTTGTTTGATGGGGAAAGCAAAGCAGAAGGGGCTCACGGAGGTGACATCGAAGCCAGGAATAGAAGCCAGAGTGTCCCTGGAAACCCAAGGTCAGGATAAGCCTGAATGGCAGTTGGGAGACACTTCTGTATGGTCCACTGTCCACAAGGAGCTGTAGCTGTACCTCAGGGCACCAGGGCCCAGGGCTCACTAGCCCGGTCCATCCCAAGGCAGTCGCTGCGGGATTCGCTGCGGGATTCCGGGTCCTGACCAGCTTGAATGGCGGCTTTGGGATGGGGAAAGGCTTCCAGCTTGGAGACGCCCCTCCCTGCCTCTCCTCAGGATTCTCAGTATTGTCTCTGGGATGGCTGTGGTGGGGTGACCGGCCTTCCCTCTGCAGGAAAGGGGGTCTGTTGGGGCTGGAGCTGGAGTGTGGGTATCGGGGGCACAGCTTGGGTGGTAGCAGCAGAACAGTCACGCAAAGCAGTTGTAAAACCCAAGCCTTCTCTGGAGCAGCCAGAGGCACTGGGGAGACTGGGGTTGCCATGGAGACAAGGCTCTGCCCGGCCTTGCCTGCCGGGGGAGGAGGGAAGGGGGTACCAGTGTCCCCTTAGGGTAAGGACTCACGATGCCCTCTCTCCTCCAGTCCCGAACAACATCAAGAGCAGGACCACCCTGCTGCCGAAGGTCTCCAACCAGCCGTTCGGGAACGTTCAGAAATGGCTGGAGAATTTGCCCAGAGCCCTGCCCCCCAGGGCCAAGGAGGAAGCCAGGCCCAGCGCCTGGTGCTGGGACCGCCCCCGCCTGTGAGGCTTAGGGGAAGGCGGGGGACTCACAAGCACTGACGGGGCTCTGCCCCTGCAGCCCTCCCCGTTTAGCAGCAGGAGGGCTGGGGTCCCAGCCTCGGGTGGACGGGACTTGGGGTCCACAGAGCTCACAGCTCCTGTCTCCCCCAGACTGCGCCAGGAGCGGCAGGGCTACCTTTCTGAGGACGCCTCAATGAAGAACAGACTGCCAGGGCCACTCACCTCCAGGGCCACCACCCAGAGGCAAAGGGGGGCCCTCAGAAACTCCCTGGATACCCCCAACATCCTGGATCAGGTGGGCAGACTGCCCTGCTCCTGGAGGCCACAGCTGGTGAGCATCTGCTGGCAGCTGCCACCCAGTGCTCCACGTGTGACCGCGGGGGCTCGCAGTGGCCGGGACCGTGTTCAGTTCCTGCGTCTCCCTGGAGGTGCGGCAGGAGGGGTGGGCGCGAAGCTCTCAGGCTGGCCTGGCCCCAGCTGCGCCCGCAGGCCCTGGCGCCTGTGCGCCTCTCAGTTGCCTCATCTGTAGCAGGGGGCTAGGGCACGGTCCGAATCCTGCTGGCCCCAGGCAGCCCCGCCTCTTGCCTGAGGTCCCTGCAGCGCCCAGCTGGTCCTCCTCACTCTAGGAGTCCTTCCTGCCCAACTTGGTGCTGCAGTCCATCCTGAAGCGAGGCCGCCCCAAGGGCTACCAGCTCCTCCTGCCTCCCACAATCCTGCAGCAGGTTCAGAGGTGAATGCCCACCGGAGCCCCAGCCCAGGGGAGCACACAGTCCAGGCAGTGAGGAGAGTCTCCCTTGCCCCACAAATAAACGCACATTCCAGGTGGCTGGGATCTGCCACTAGGTCTCAGTTCGAGCCTCTCAGGTGCCTGCTTTGGGGTCTCCAGGGTTCCGGGGCTGGGGGAGCAACAGGCTAGAATCACAGCAGGGATGGCTGAGAGGTGGGGCCATAGAGTCCTTTTGGTCAGGTCTTGTTCCCAGAACCTTCCTTCTGGAAGTGGAAGACCCTGCACAACCTCAAGCCTGGAGCCCAGCCTCAGGGGACCTAGGCCAGCTCACGCTTGAAAGGGGTCCCAGCTATGTATGCTCTGGGCCGGGGGTGAAGAATGACACCCCTTTTCCCCAACTCTGTCTTTGGTGCCAGAGGCTGCTCTGTTGACCTCCCTCTATGGGGTAAGTACATCCAGACCCCAGTCCAGGAAAAAAAGCCCTGTGTGTGGACAAACACTAGCTTGGAACCTTTCCAGGTGGGTTCACCGTGACCTGATCCACGGAGGGCAAGTGTGGGGCAGTCTGTGCGTCCTGTGCAGTGTTCCAGAGGGAAAGACAAGGTGGTAGGTGCTGCGCGGATTTATCTGGTGGCTGTGCTGACCCTGCCGTCCCCATACACCTGGGTGCCAATCCCCAGACAGAGCCTTAGCCCGCTCCTCATCTCTCCCTGAAGCTGCCCTTGCCCCCAGCCCCTGGTCCTAGCCAGGATCCAGGTCTTTATCGCCACCTCGCGGCCAGTGAGGAATCGTCATGGGACCCACCGTAGGCACCTTGTTGAAAAGGAAACGGGTTACTCTGGTGGGATTTGGGTTGGACAGCGGCTGGTGGGTAACCTTGAGGTCCGGATGGGTTGTGCATGTCGTTGGCCTTTCATGGAGAGGCGCCTGGCTCTCCAAGAGAGGCAACTGGCAGATCTGGCTCAGGCCCCGGGAGGTCTCTCCCCGCGTCTGGCTGCCCGGACTTTCACACCAGCCCTTCTCCATGACCCAGGATGCAATGTCCTGGAGAGCCGGCGGGTCCCGGGGGAGCGGGATTCTACCGCACCTCCTCCGGTGACCTTGAACCGCCCTCCGCGCCCGCTCTGCGCCTCAGTTTCCCCGGCCGGCCGCCGGCTGCAGCTCCCCGCGCGCCCACGCGGGGGCAGTGTTGGCCTGGCTTTGGCGCCGCCCGGCGCGGCCGCAACTTCTCACCGTCGCTCGGGGTCGGAAACTTTTCCCCTCGCGCGGCGCCGGCTGCGCGGCCCGCTCCCCTCCTGCGCGCCCGCCCGCTGCGTCCCTCCGCCGCACCTGCCGCGCCGCCGCACGACCCGGGAGGCGCGCGCCCCTGCCTCCCGCGCGCTTTGTTGTTGTTGTCCTTGTCGTCGAAGCTGCTGACCCTAAACTGCTCAGCCGCGGCAGCGCGGAGGGCACCGAGCCTGGAGGTCGAGGCCGCTCCCAGCGCCGGTCCGGCCAGTGCTCTCCAGGAGCCTCTGCGGGGCTCAGCGCGGCGCGAGGGGACCCTGCCCGCAGCCACTGCCCGCCGGTGTCCGGACGTGAGACTACAACCAGAGGACGCTGGGTCGCATGGCCGGCTGCCCACGGATCGCGCACACGTGCGGGGACACGCGCGGGCACACTGACACGCACGCGGGGACGCGCGCCACACCCACAGGCACACCGCGCACGCACGCACACCCATACAGACGCCACCTCGAGCGACAGCAACCCCCCCCCCCCCCCAGAAGCACCAGCCAAAGGCACAGGCCAGGGAGGCGCAACGCGGGCAGGGGCGACCCACCGCCCAAGCAGGAACCGGCACTCCACGATGACATTCCGGGAGGCAACACGTCCCTCAGAGACACCCTTCACAGAGCCACACACATCGCACACTGGTGTGGGCCCCACGGACACGCCCTGTGCACACCTGCAGCCCTGGGCCTCGCACCTGCTTTCAGACCCTCTCACAGCCACAGCCTCTCAGGGACCCCAGTTCCCCATATTTGGGGATCACCTTTTCACCCTGAGACCTCAGATACCTTCCATCCCGTCTCTGGCTTGGGGAGGGACCTGTCTGCCCAGCCACGTGACCCCCTGCAAGCAGAGCCAGAACTTGGGGAGACCCAGCTGGGGGTGAGGAGGGCAGGTGGAGTGTTACAATGGGGGTTGGCCCTGTCCCTCATCCTCCCTCCTGGTGACCCTGAGCCCCCCAGGGTTCCAACAGGGCCTTTTTCACTGGTACATTTCTGCTCAGGGCTAGCCATCTGCCAGCCTGGGCTCCGGGGAGTGGCATGGCTGCAGGAAGGCTGGAAAATTCCTGCTCCCCCAGACTCAGGCTGCCTGTGACACTGGTCCCCTACCACCTAACTCTGGGCAGCCAGAGCCCAGGCCTTGCCACCCAGACCCTATGGTTGGGCACTGGCAGCCCCAGGGCCAGGCCAGTGAGGGCGGCGGACACTGGGTTGACATGGGGAAGAGGTGGCAGGAAAGTCGCTGCTCTTTTCTCCAGAGTGCTCCCACCTCAGAGCCTCTGGGCCCTGCAGGGTGGCTGCTTTGTCCCCTTTGCCAATGAGGAAACTAAATCCCCCAGAGGCTGTGCGCCGTGTGATCTGTGAGGAGCTAGAGTCCTACCATCCCCAAGGTGTCCTGCCACAAAGCCCTCAGCCACGCACAGGAGTGGCCTTAGAAGCTGCTCTCAACAGAGCCACTTGGTGGGGAGATGGCAGCCCAGAGAGGTCCAGCTCTTTGTCAAGGTCACACAATACTGAGTGTTGGAGTCAGCATTCAAACTCAGCACCTCCACTGCACGCACTGCGGGCAGGGGGCCTCCCAGGGTGCATGGGGCAGGGTGAGGTCTGGAGGACCCTGCCTGCAGCATACAGGGTACTTCAGAGGCAGGGAGAATCAGGACAGAGTCGGGGAGGGAGAAGGACCTATTAGGAGAAGGTGGAATTCGAGAGAACGTGGAACCCCACAAGCAGAATGGGGGCCAGGGGTCCGTGGGAGCAGGAAGCCTGCAAGTTTCCCTCCAGGGCAGGCGGACCCCAGGGAAGACCCAGGAAGGCTGAGGCCAGGCAGGGCCAGCGGGGGAGGTGGGCAGTGGGGCTCTCTGGCGATGTGGAAGCCAGGTAGGGCCAGCCCCAGGCGGCCTCCAGAGACACCGAGTGCCCTGTGGGCTCAGTGACTGTCAATCTGCTGGTGGCTCAGGGAGCGCTGTTATGGTTCTAGTCCCAGTGTGGGGGTCTGAGGAGGTGGGGCCAGAGAGTGATCGGTCATGAGGGTGGAGTCCCCTGAATGAGTAGAGTGCCCTCTGAGGGGGCGGCCATCTGGCTGGCCAAGAGAAGACCCAGCAAGGAGCCAGATGTCCCAAGGGGACGCTCACCAGAGCCTGCCGTGTGGGCCCTGATCTCAGACGTCAGTCGCCAGACTGTGAAGAATAAATTTCTGTTGCTTAGAAGCCACCGGGCTGTGCCACAGCCACTGCAGTGGACGAAGACAAGCACGGCTGTCCCCCACGCATGCGTGAGGGGCCCTGGGCTCGCAGCCGGTGCAGGCAGCTGGCCTGCCCTCAGGAGCCTGCGGTCAGCTGGGGACATGCACTCTGGTAGTCCACGCACGGGGGCGCTATGGCAGGAAGCCTGTGGCTTTGAGAGACCAGAGGGGTCCCAACCCTTCTGCCAGCAGCAGGGTGGGACACTGAGCCAGACCCAGGGAGGAGATCATCCTGTCACAACTCAGGGGGAGGGGGCACGGGGTGGTAGTTTTGTTGACAAGGCAGGGGACAGGCTGGTGTCTCCCCAGCTTGGACAGAAGCACACTCAGTCCCCCTCTGCCTCTCTGGGTCTTTCTGTCATGACCTCCCAAATACGCCCTGAGTGGCAGATGGCCTGCAGCTTGCAGGGGCTCCTGTGGGAGGGGATGGAACTCCTCAGTGCAGACCCGGGTCACCGCCTCCAGGCAGCCCATCCGTACAAGTGACCCATTTCATTTCACTTCTGGACCATTCGGGCCCTTCAGAGCCAGCCTTGGGTGCTGCCGGGTCAGCCGGAATCAGGGCTCAGGACCCCAGGCCAGGTGGCACTGGGGCACTGGAACTTTTCTGGGCAGTGAGCCTTGGCTGTGAGGAGCAGCTGTCTGTCCCCCCACCATGGAGCTGGAGGACCCTCAAGGACTGCCCTGCTAAGGTTCTCCTAGCTGAGAGGACCTCAACTCCCAGGACGCCCCCCGCTGGGCTCTGAGCAGACTTCCAGCTCTGGGGACTGAGATCCAGTGATCCCCTTCCTGCAGGGACCTCCTGGACCAGAAGCACACTGTCCAGAGGGAGCCTCTCCACAGGAGGGATGGGAACAGGTGGCCCCATGTTAATTAGGAAAACTGGGACTCAACAAGGGCAAGATGGACCAGGCCTGCTCACCCAGCGCTCAGGTCCAGCGGAAATCACTAAGGAGCTGCGAAGAAGGCCCGAGAAGGTTCGACGCACACACTCCCATGCCAAGAGCTTACCTCCCCTTCAAAGAGGGCACAACTCTGGGAAGTAGACACTAACCCTACAGATGGAGAAACCAAGGCACAGAGAGGTTAAATAGCTTGACCAGTGTCACACAGCTGAGCTCCCACGAGGCTAAGGTGTCCTCCCCAAAGCCAGTCTAAATCTCCGGAGGGCAAGCCCAGGGGGTTTCTCTGGGCAGGCAGGCTTTGAGCACCACCGTATCTGGGCTGTGAGCGAGGCAGTGGGTTCCTGTCCCAGGCGCTGTCCCCACGGATGGACGCTGCCTGCTGCAGGACCTGAGCTGGCTTCATGCTCAGCTGCAACCACCTTGAAATCTGTGGTAGTTTATGAACAAGGGACTCTGCATTTCCATTTTGCCCTGGACCCCACACATTGCGTGGCCACCCTGAACCTGGACGCTAACCCATAGTGCACTGGGGCCCATGGAGGGCTGGCGGGGGTCCCAGAGGGCCTCAGGGGCAGGAGCGAGGCTGGAGATGAGAGCAAGGAGTGGTCTTTGTCCTGCATGACCCCAAAGCCCTGTCAGGGGCCCCCAGACTCCTCAGGGCACCTCCCTGGGAGGTGGCCAGTACAGGGGGGGGGGTTTCAGTGCCAGCAAAGCCCCAGAAGAACTTCTAAACTACCCCCTGGATCTAGGACATCTGCTCTAGATCCCACAAGCACAGGGCTGGGCACTGGGGGGCACAGACAGGAACAGCGAGGAGAGGAAGGCCCTGGCCAGCCACCTGACCCAGCGCCTAGCCACTTTCCCGCACCTTCCAGGGGCCTCCCACGCACCTAGGGGCAACGCGTGGATTTTCTGTTTCCGTGGGGACTTCACGCACATACTGCCTGCTCCTGCACCCAGCACCCTGCCTCCAAAGGCTCTCTCAAGGTCACTGCATTGTGTAGGTGGAGAAACTGGGACCCAGAGTGTCACATGGCAAGTGTGGGCATCCCGTGGCCCCGGCAGGAGCGTGGCCTTGGCAGGAGATGCGTCGTAGGATACTGTGTGCCTCTCACCCTCCTCCCCATGGCCAGGGCTTCAGTGGAGGGAGCGAGGGGAGGTCTGGGATGATTTCACAGGAGGCACAGAGAGGTGCCACCACTGCACCAGGATCACACAGCCAAACCAGTGCCTGACCCCACACTGTTACTCTCCTCAGAGCTCTGACTCCCAGCATATCCGCTCCCCAGTGCCAGGTGGGACGCCCCCACTTCAGTAGGTGAGAATTGGGCAAAGGACCCTCCCAACTGGCTGGAGTCCTGGCTAGGATGTCAGGCTGGGACCAGGTGGCCTGCCAGGGCAGGGCAGGTACCCTGGCTACTGCTGTGCTGAGCTGAGGCTCCTGGACTTCTAGTGGCCAGGCAGGGCTGACCTCGGCTGGTGGGCTGTGCCTGGGGCTGTGGTTCCCTGATCCAGCTTTGGGCTCACAGTGCTTATTTTTTGTGTTTGTTATCTAAAACCCCTTTGAAATCTGTTTTCTTGTCACCTGGTCCCAGAGCAGGAGCTACAAGGTGCTATGTTGTCACAGCCTTAAAATAGCCCCCCTGGGGCAGGGGGATGCGGCCGTGGCAGAGACCCTGCCTGGCCTGCCTGAGGCCCCGGGTTCCACCCAGCACCCTGCCCCACTGTGCTCAAGCCTGTGGTGGGCCTGCAGGACAGCAGAACGCCCACCTGCCCCTGCCCCTGCTAGCCTGGGCCAGGGACAGTCGTGTGAGCATGAACTTGGGCTTGAGGCAGGGCAGGATGCATCTGTCCTGGAAAATGTCCTCCTACACAACATTTTGCAAGGAATTCCAAAAGCTTCTGGAATCTTCTGAGACCCATCCACACAAACTCTCCTTCCAGTCCAGAGCCCTTTTCTAAAGGAATCCCACGGTCTGCTTTTGGGGAATAACAGTTCTAGCAGCTAAATCCAGACCCCGTGCTGTGACATTTCTCAGATTCACTTATTTCTCATGATTGAGGCTCAGAGAGGTTGGGTCACTTACCCAAGGTGGCGCATCAGGGAAGAGACTAACCAGAATCCAAGCCCAGCCAGTCTGGCCCAGGTCTGCACAGCTAACCTCACACACACACACACACACACACACACACACACACAGGGCCCTGAGCCCCTGCTTGGGGGCCTTGGGAGCCTGGCTGGGCGGGGGACTGAAACCCCATCCTTCCTAAGCCCCAGGTGAGACCCGCCTGGAGCTCCCCTGGCACAGGGCCAGGCAGCAGGTAGGGGCTGATGTTGCTGTGAGGGCTCTCCAGACAGTGGGTCAGCCCTCCCCGTGGTGCCAGCCTGCAGCAGCCCGCCTGCCAGGCCTGTCCTTCTCCGCCCACCCCTCCCTGCCTCCCCCTCCCCTCTCTTTTCCTGCCTCATTTCTTCCCTCCCTCCGCCTCCTCCCCTCCTCTCCCTCTGCCTTCCTTTTCCCTGCCTCCCTCCCCTCCTTCCTCTCTCCTCTTCCCTTCTCTTCTGCCTCCCTCCCTCCCTCCCGCTCTCTCCGTGCCCCTCCTCCACCCCTAGACCTGGACGATGGCTCACCCCTGAGCGCTGCTTCCCCAGGAGGAGCCCAGCGGCCAGTCCCGTCCACAGCAGGCTTCTGAGGAGAGCCAGCATCTGGGGAGCCCTGGTCCTGCCAGGCCTCTGGGGGCAGGAAGATGCCCGGGCTAGGGCCAGCGCAGGGTCTGTGGCCCGCTGCTTGCGAGCCCTGCGAGCCAGGAGGACAGGTAGTGGCTTCCCGGGCAGTGGAGACAGACCCTGATGCCATTTCCCAACAGCTTTTGGTGGTTTAATGGATTGAGGGTACATCTAACTTGCAAATTCTCCCTTTTGGTCTCCCTCCCTCCCTTGGCTGTAGGAGCCCAGGAGCGCAGTTCCCAGCAACACCCCCTCCTGAGGTTCAGCCAGCTCCTCCTGTGGCCTGAAGTCCTGGGCACCCCAGCTCCTGGACACCAGCCAGCCTGCTTGTCCCCCTCCCCAAGCCAGCACCAGCCTGAGCAGGCTCCTCCCTGGGTCCTGCCACCCTGCCACCTCCTCCTCCGCGTCTGACCTCGCTCTCTCCTGGGCCAGCTCTGTGCAGCAGGCCTGGCCCGCCCCTTCATGCCCAGGGCCTTGGCACATCCTCCTCTCCACCCTGAAGCCCTTTCTGTCAGCCCCACTGACCCCGCTCACATCACAGGCCGCCTCCTGCCTCTTCAGGGAGGCCCGCCGCCCAGTGAAGCCAGGAGTCCGGGGCTCTGGGTGCACTCACGTCACTCAGAACCGGACCTCGATGGTGGGACCTGGAGTGCGGAGACCCTGAGCTCTAGGATCCGGGGCTGGACAGGCCCCGACACCCAGCCTGGCCCAGAGGCAGCCTCGGACATGGGCCTGTCCCCGCTGCACCCTGTGCCTCGGTTTCCCGTCCACGAGGCCCCGCACTGGCGCCGCCTTTGACGGTTCTCTGGGCTCCTCCTGTGCTTCTGGCAAGGACCCTGCTCATTTCACCGTATTTGGCTTCCTTCCGCAAATCTCCAGCTGGGGCGATACCTGGGCACCACCCCACCCTCCAGCCTGGGTGCACCTGGTCTCCTGGGGGAATCTGAGAAAACTGCCCCCTCCCGGCAGGTCAGGCCTGGCCCAGGGGAGCCCCCCAGGGCTGCATCCCCAGGTTGCACAGTGGCTCTTTGGCCAAAGCTCTAAAGTCAAGCTGGAGGGGGCGCCTTAGGAGCTGCACAGGCTGCGTTCAAACCTGGCCCAGTCACTTCCAGCGAGACCCCCCACGGGTCCTGTGTGCTTCAGTACCTGTCTGTGTGTCCTGCCTGTCTGCCAGCGCCTCTGGCTGGAGTTCCCTGCGTGGGTCCTGCTCTCCTCACTCCAGAGGCGGTGGCTGAGCCTCAAGTCTCTGGAGTCAAAATATCCAGGTCAGCACCCAGCTCTGTGCTTGGCTGGCAGCGTGAGCGCCCAGGCCTTGGCTCCCCCTCTGTGGAATGGGTGCCTTTTACGGTGGCTGCTCTCAGTGTTGCCAACACCTGCGTCCATCATCCCCAGCCAGCCTCACCCAGGATGCACGAAGGTCCAGGAGGCTCCTGGGCGTCCTCCCCAGGGATCTGGCTCCAGACCGCACTTTCCCACCACTGGCTGCGGGACTCAGCAAGCCACCGGCCCCTCTGAGCTCCAGGCTGCTCACCTGAGAAAGGAGACCTGATCTACCCCGTGATCAGTGCAGGCAGAGAGGTGGGAGGGTCCCAGGTCGACCACAGAAGGCAGCTGTGGTCCTTGTGACTGTGGTCACACATGTTGGAGACAAGGCCCTCCCCCCAGTTCACTCAAGGCTGCAAGAAGGCGGGAAGACAGTCAAAGTCCACCCGGCCTGGCCTCCATGTTCTAGGAAGTGGAGGCCCAGAGGTGGGGAGGCAGGGATACGGATCTGCAGGTGGTGTGGTGGGCGGGATGGGTGAAGGTGAGGTGCCCCAAGGTGAGCCCCCACTCACTGGCAGCTCTCTTTTTCTATTTCAGTGATCCAAAGCACGCAGAATGTTCCCAAAGGAGCCTTCCCCAAATTCTCCCCACCAAGATCCTGTGCTAGTGTTTCCTGGACAGGGTGGTGGGCACTGGGAAAGCCAGGCCCAGAGACAGGCAGGCGCTGGGGCGACATCACACAGCCCAGCGGCTCTGGCAGGGCTCAGTCTTCTCGCTGCCGGCCTGCGGGGACTCGCGGGTGCGGGGGATACGTGGGGAAGCGCAGGGCCTCCCAGAGATCTGCAGGCAGAGATCTGCGCCCCACCCAAGGATGAAAGGGGACTGCGAAGCGGCCCTGCACTGCCCACCCCTTAAGCCACCGGATCTGCCTGGGTTGGCTTTGATGTCCCAGCTCCCGGAGGAGGAGGGGACTCTGACTTGAAAGGCAGCCGCGGGCCCCCTCAGCCTTCCTGGGACCAGGGGACTGGAGGTCCCCTTGCAGCCCTCCAAAGGACCTCCAAAGGACCAGGAGCCAGGAAACCAGTGATCCTGCATCCAAGGCCCGGCCCGCTTCCCCTCGGCCTGACAGAACATCAGCGGCCCCAGATATTGCCCCATCTCGGCCCCAGCACATGCCGTTCCTTCTGCCATGGACTCCCTTCCCATCATCCTCACTCCCTGGCCTCTGGGCCATCCCCGGGGGGTTTGAGGGGGTCATTTCTTGTGGACCTCCCTGAACCCTGATCCTTCTTCTCTGGGCCCTCCTTCCTAGCCCATGGCCCAGGGAGCCCCGCAGCTGTGCATATTGTGGGCTCCCTGGCCGCAAACCTCAGAAGGGAGCTCTGGAGGGCGGGTGTCCTCCAGTGACCCGGCATGGACGGCTGGGGGGTGGGCCCTGCAGTAATGGTGCTGGAAAACACTACGGAGCCTTGGGGACAGGCCAGCCCCGAGGGCAGCTGCTCAGAGAGTCCAGGGTCCTAGTGCATCTCTTTCCCCTCCTGGCACTTCAGGTTACGCAGCAGGTCAACCCCTGTGTCCCGCCTCCAGCCCCGCCCTGCTCTCTGCCTGCCTCAGCCCCTGGGCTCCACCCCTGGCAGCCCCAGAGAGCCCCAGCTTCCTGGGCTCTGTCCCCATCTCCGGGGATGACTTGCAGCCCTGCTGGAACCTCTCTCGGCCCAGGAGCCAGCTGATTTCTTGGGCCCTTCCAGCACTTGGGAGCTCATGCTGGGGGTGAAGTTTTAGGTGCAAGTTCCAGACGAGGACACTGAGGCCCAGGGAAGCCCAGGTCCCATAGCGGGTGGATTGAGAGGGGCCCCAGTCCAGGGTTCCCTTCAACCAGGGTCCCTGAAGTCCAGAGGGCTCAGCGCACTCCGGCCTCTGTTTATCCACAGGGAGGGAGGGAGGGGGCTTCAGTATGTTAAATGCAGAAGCAAAGTGACCTCGGGGCTCAGTTCAGCTTTCAGTGTCCTCTCCCAGGAGCTGGTGCACACAGCACCAGAGACTGCACCGCGCATGCCACCCCCACCCAGCTCAGCCTGCCGCCCCGGAGGGGCTCTGTGCCTCCGGGGAGTGGGAGATGAGGGGCTGGGCAGGTGCAGGGTGGCCTGCTGCTGGTGGCCCTGCGCCTGCAGGAGCTGTGCCCTGGGGAGGGACCAGATGTGATTTCCAGCCTCCCCTCCCTGACAGCTCCAGTTTTTCTCCCGCAACCCCATTATTCTGGCGGAAGCCCCCAGCCACCTCTCCCACGTCCACCCTCACTGCCAGTTCTGACGGTGAGGGGAGGGGCCTGGAGGACTCACCTGGGGCAGCAGCAGGACGCAGGAGTGGTGACCCCCCGCCCCGGCCCAGCTTCTCAGCCGGTTCCCCATCTTTCCTGGACTTCCCCATCTTTCCTGGACTAACGTGCTCCTTTCTTCCCTTAACAGATAGATGACAGCTGAGCTCCTACTACCTGCCATCTGAGCCCAATGCAGCCCTGGACCCACCGGTCCAGCTGTGGGGGGGCGGGCACAGATGTCAGGGAAGGCTTCCTGGAGGAAGTGACCTGACCAGTGTGGCTGGATTGTGAGTGGGAGAGGCAGGCAGGGCAGCTGGCAGGGAGCAGGCCGAAGGGGAAGCCAGGGGATGGGCAGGGCCCTGGTGGAGCAAGCCAGCCCAGGATGTCCCCACTCCTCAGCTACATTTCAGAGCCCCTGAATGGATTGGCCAGAGACTGCAATGGAGGAATTCAAAGCTGGGCTGGGAGAAGGTGGGGGAGCCCCGGCCTTGTCCTGCACCTCCTTCCCCGGCCTCCACTCCCCAGCCCAAACATCCCTCCCCTCGGAAGACGGAAGACGGAAGACTGCCCGCATCCCACCAGGCTGCACCCCTCTTGTTTCCCTGCCTTTCTCCTCTAAAGCAGCCATCTCCCATGGAGCACCTACTGGGCGCCAGGGGCTTGCTGAGCACTGGGCTCTGGGTGGGCAGGGGCTTTCCCAGGTCCACAGGGCCGGGCAGGGCTCCCTCCGTGCCCCTGGCTGGGGGGATCTCTGCAGGGATCTCAACACTGCTCAGTGCTCAGTCATCCCTTCTTCCAAGAAGCCCGCCTGCTGAGCGTCCTCCCAGGTGGCCAGCGCCTCCCCTCCTTCCCTTCTCGTGCTCTTCTCCCAAATGCTCCTGCTTCCTTCTTTGTTTGCCTGGTACCGACTCCCCCACAGCAAGGCTGAAGCCCCTGGAGGGCAGGGCAGGGCTTCCTGCTCACTGTGCCTGAGTAAAGAAGGATTCAGGAGCTGGGGGTGGGGGTGTGGCTCGGCCCTGGGTTCTGTTCCCAGCCCTGGAAGGAGAGAGAGAGAGAGAGAGAGAGAGAGAGAGGGGATCTCGAATTATAGTGGTTTAACAAGAAAGGGTTTATTTCTCGTTCAAGTAAGTGCAGGTTGTCCAGGGCTGGTGTGGGGCCCCAGGGGACCTGGATTTACTTCCCAAAGGAGGAGAAAGAGAAAAGGTGGCAATCCCGTCTTTTAAAGAAAAGCCCCAGGAAGTGGGCCAAACCACTTCTGCTGACATTCCATTGGTCAGAACCTGGTCACGTGACGACACTTACCTGCACAGGAGGTTGGGAAATGTAGTCTATGCAGGCAGCCATATGCCCAGCTACAGATTGGGGGGTGGTATTCTTTTGAAAGAGGAAACAAGGAACCGAGCAGACTGTCACAGCCCCACCTCCTAGATCATCCTCATAATAAAATGGCCATAAAGAGCTGATGCATTCTCAATATTTACATACTGTTCGTTCATTCAGTCTTCCCAATTGCTGTGGAGGTGGGGACAGTCAGGAAGCGTGTTGGACAAATCACCCGCCCAAGGTCACCCTGCTGGAAACGAGAGAGCTGGGATTTGAACCAGGGCCTCCTGGTTTCAGAGCTGATATTTCTCTACTTCTCTGAGGCCCTACTAATAGCTGCATAATGAAGGACAATCCCAACGGGTTTGCTCTTGACCCCACGTGCCCCATAAGTGGACTGGGCACCCATCAGTGTGAGTTCCTCCCGCTGCCCCTGAGCCTGGCCCAGGTCTGCACTGATCCAAAAGGACTCAGGCCAGCTCCTAGTTGGGGCAGGGGCATCTCTGATGGAAGGTTCCAGAGAACCAGGGGTACTAGGACTGGGTGGGAGTGAGGGCAGCCCCTTCCCAGGGCAGTACTGAGCCAGGGTGGCCCCACCAGGACTCCCCTGATGACCAGATCTTGACATCTGGTCAGGCTCTTGCTTGGTCCCCAAGGAGCCCGGAACTCTGCCCAGCTAGTGTTCTGCAGCCCTGTGTCTTGAGCAGCGGCTGCTTCTGCCTGTTTCTTGCCTCCGCCAAGGGGCTCTTCCTGGGGTTTCCTACTCAATCTGAGTTTGGTGGCACAGGGACCCTGGGAAGACGTGGCCTCCAGCCTGTGGCCTCAGCCAGCTGGGAACGAGAAGAGCTCGTCAACCACCAGCTGCCACTCTCTTCCCCACTTGACCCTGGTGGACACTGGTCGCCTGCCTGCTAGGGCTCGTCCAATCCCTAGAGTCTCCGCTGTGCTCTGGGAAGCCCGCGGGCCCTGCTTCTTCCCCAGGCCTCTCTCTGCAGTGGCGGGGGTGGTCCTCTCGACCTTCACCTTGCCACCCATGGCTGGGGCATCTAGTGGCACGTCATATCCTGCCTTGTTTATAATTGCATAACAAACATTAGGATTATGCAGCAAACCAAGTAATTTGGAATACAGCTATCAAGATATGTTTTAAGCCTCAGTCGTGATAGAGCCAGAAAGGTGCCTCTTCACCAAGCTCCGGTGGTTGGTGTGACGTGGTGGGCGGAGAGTGCACCCATCTGTTTACACGGGAGTTGCAGTGCCGCCCACTTGGGTTCCCGGGGCACTGCATTTCGGAGGGAGATGCCAACCAGAGTCCCGCTAGTGAGAAGAGGGCCACCTTCCTGCTCCCTGGTCACCAACACACTGAGTGCTATCCATAGCACACCCTGGATTAAGGACCCTGCTCTGCACCAAAAATTGGGGTGCAGACATCACACCCACCAGAGAGAGAGTGGGTGGGGAGGGAAGGGAGATTAGCAGTGGAGCAGGGAGGAGCCAGAAGCCAGGGTCCTGGGTGGTGGGGGCCTGAGGGGGGGGGCAGCTGTGCCATAGCCACAGCACTCGGCTTGGGGCTCACCTGGGAGCTGCGGGAGTGCGGCAGCTCCACTCCTGTGGCCCCTCCAGGATGTGGGCAGGGACGGGCTGTGGAGGACACCTACCTCCCTGTTGAGTGTCTGTGTGCCCAGGATCCTGAAATCTTTTTTTTTTTTTTTGAGGTACTGGGGACCCCGCCCAAGGCCTCGCACACCCTGGGCAAGCACTGGGCCACTGAGCCACGACTTTGTGAATTTGCTAATTCTTTTTCATCTTGAGACAGGGCCTCGCTAAGTTGCCAAGGCTGGCTTCAAACCCGAAGTCCTCCTGCCTCGACCTCAGGGTGCTGGGATCCCGGGCGAGGAGTTCTCAATCTGCGGCACCTGCCCAGCAAGTTGCCCCAAAGCCCCACGGGACCCAGGAGGAAGGGGCCATGGTGTCCCCATCTTCCAAATGGGTCCTGAAGCTCGGAGGGGGAGCAGCAGTGGCCCTGGGTGGCCAGTGGGCACTTTGCAGAGCAGGAATTCACTGCTCCCGGCTCCCTGGCGGTGCCCCAGGTCCCAGTCCTGGATGCCCCCCTTCCCCCCTGGGGAGCAGATCCCCAGAACAGTCAGGCCTAGGGAAATCCGCAGACTCAGGTCTGGGCCCAGGGAGCCTGAGACCCCAGGAGCATCCTGTTGTCTTCCCAGGAGGCCCTGCCAGGGCTCTCTGTCCCCTCAGTGGTGATGGCCCAGCTGTGATTTGGAAATGGTTTGCATTGGTCCCCCAAAAGTTCAGGTAGGGAAGTCCAGTCCCAGGGTGGCTGAGGGGAAGCCTTGTGGGAGGTCATTAGGTCACAGGTCACGGCCCCCAGAAGAGGCTCCTGTAGTTCTCCAGCCACTCCTCAGTTCCCTGCAGAGGGGATTGTTGTAGAAGGAGTGAGCCTGGGCCGAGTCTCTATGGCTTCCCGTCTTGCCATGTGATCTCTTTTACAATTGCTCTTGACATGGTGATACCCTCACCAGAGGCTGAACACATGGGCCCATCTGATCTTGGATTTTCAGCCTCTGAAACTGTGAGTTAAACAATCCTCTTTTCTTTATAAAGTATCCAGTCTCAGGTCTTTTGTTATAGCAACAGAAAATGGACTAATTTGGTTTCCATCCCTGTTCTGGGCAGCATGTGGCAGTTGGGATTGGCAGAGATGCACTAGAGATGCACTCACAGTCAGGCTGGGAAGAGTGGCCCCACCATGATCACAAGGGTCCTTGTAAGAGAGAGGCAGGAAGGTCACAGTCAGGGAGACAGAAAGCCCTCTACACTGTGGGCTTTCAAGAAGGAGGATGGGGCCACAAGCCAAGGAAGGCAGGTGGCCTCTAGAAGCTAGAAAAAAACAAACCCACTTCCCACATGCCCTGCAGACACCCTCACTTGGGGACTTCTGACCTCCCAACTGTAAGAGAATTAATTTGTTGTTTGAGTCACTAAATTTTCTGTAATTGGTTATAGCTACTACGGGAAACGGATACAGCGGGATTCACCAGCTTCCTCCCAGCTCTGAGCCAGCGCTAACGGTCTGGAAGGAAAGACAACCTGTGTGGCCCTGTGCTGTGCGCCATGGGGCTGCGCGAGGCCTCCTGGCCAGGCGGGGTCCTCCTGGAGCCTTCCATGGGGAGCTTCTCTGGACCAACCCAGCCTGTTGGGCGGGCTGAGCCTGCAGGGCGAGCAGGAAGCTCAGGTCACCAAAGGAAATGCCCCAGAGGAACAGAGCTGCTGGGCTCTGCGGGTCAGGCTGCATTGGCCACCGTCCCTCCCTCTTCCCCCTTCCCCAGGGCCTCTGAGCCCTGTGGTCACAAGCTCAGGAGGAGGATCCATTGCCCGGGGTGCGTCACCGTGCCCTTGGGTCAGGGCCCTGTCCCCTCAGCGTCTCCTCTGTAAACGCAGCCGGCTGATGGCACCAAGGGCCAATGGCCAGGCAGATGCGGGTCTGTGAGGAGCTGAGTCCAGGGCCAGCCTGCAAGCGCCCTGCCAGTGTCTGGGTGCGCGGGCCTCGGCCAGGTGCCGTGTGCACGTCCCGGTGTGGCGGCCCTGCTGAGCATTCCACAATTCTCCTTGGACTTGTGACCCTGCTCGTGGCCCTGCTGCCTCCACCCTGGCTGGCCCAGGGCCTGCAGCCTCTGCGCCTAGTCTGCCCACCGGGACCTGCCCTCCCCTGCGCGTCCTGGAGGGGCCGTATTCTGCAGGAGGCGGCCTTCGGCCACACTGCTCCCTCCCTCTGGGACACTCTTCCATGCTCCTCCTCACCCACTGGCTCAGGCTTCGGGTGTTGGAAAGATCTGGCCTCCTGAAGCCCGGTGGTCCCCCTGCGTGGCCACCACGGCGTCTCGCTCCGCGTGCTCCTGATCTCGGCTCTGACCACGTCTATAATAACCACTCACCAATGTCCCTCTTCTCTCTCGGGCCACGCGCCTCCTGAGGATGAAAACCCAGGGCACCTCATTCTCTCCTGTCCCTGGTGCCCTGCAAGGGGCCTGGCCGGGGCAGGGGCTCAGGGCACTGGAGGAATGAGCAAGGACCTGCTAGGTGGGTGCACAGCAAGGGTGTGCAGAGGTGGCTCCTGCATTTAGTGCTGGGGGACAAGGGACTGGGACCTGCCTTGGAGTGGGCTGGAAGGAGCCTGCTGTGAGCCCTGGTCCCCTCAGTAGTGCCCCCCCCCAGTCCAGCAGATGGACTTCCTGAGTGGCCTTGCTATGGGGGAGGGGAGGATGGTGGTGCCTGTGGCCTGTACCAGGGACAGTTCTGCTCCTTCCTCCCTCCCTGACCTCCCTGTGACCTGCACTGCCCAGCTTGGGCCCCTCCACTGAATGGGAGGAGGGGCAGAGACCTCCCAGGATCACCAGGGGATGCCCCGCCCAGCAGCCCTTCTGTCCAGCCATCTTCTGCCCCCAGATCCTACCTGGGCCCCCGGCCCAGCCAGGAGGAGGTCAAAGGAGGCTGTGGGGGAAGATGGGTGGGGCCCAGCCTGAGCAGATGACCCGTCCCTGCCTCCGAGGCCTGGAGCAGACAGCCCAGGCTGCCCGGCTCCCAGCAGGTCACCCCGCCTCTCTGACCCTAATCCCTGAAGCTCTCCCCTTTGGCAGAGTAAAGACTCAGAAAGGAGGACTTTGCCACTGGCCTCAGGGTGTCCCCTTCCCTCCTTTCTTTCTTTACTCTTTCCTGAGCTCAGTACAATGCAGATTGCCCCCAGCACAGGGCAGGACAGGCCTGTCTGCCGGGACTCTGCCCCACGGCCCTGTGCTCAAGACCCTTCAGGTGAATCAAAGCCGCATCACACGCATTTCCTGTCTCTGGCCTCGGTTTCCTGACCTGTCAACCACATCAATGAAGTGGGTGTCCCCAGGGTCCCTCCAGGTTGGAGGCGAGGGCTGGATACCTGGTCCCTGCGGTGCCTAAACCTGAGTCTAATCCTAACCCTAGCCCTAGCCCTAACCCTAGCCCCAAGCCAAACCCTAACCCTAGACGGAGCCCTAGAACTAACCCTAACCCTAACCCTAGCCCTAACCCTAACCCTAGCCCTAGCCCTAGCCCTAGCCCTAACCCTAACCTAACCTAACCCTAACTTAACCCTAGCCCTGCCACTCCTCTGGGAAGCCTCCCCTAGACTGGCATCACCCCATTATAGACTGCCTTGGCCTGTGCCTCTCTGTCCCAGCCTCGTCACAGTCAGGGACTTAGATCTGCTGCGGATCAGTGTGTGTATCTGTGCCCACTCCTGCCTGCGCTCTGGCCTGGTTTGGCTCCCTGTTCCCTTGCTCCTGCCCAGCAATGGGCCCGGTGCACAGTAGGTGCTACAGCTAGCAACTCTCCTGGGAGTGGGGGTCTCTGAGGGTCTCTGCAGAGCCTCCTGAGGAGCTGGTGCTGACACAGGAGTGAGTGTGGGGCGGGTGCAGGACTGGGCTTACTCCACGGCGAGGGTCAGAGCCCCTCGGGAGCGGTGACATCTGGTCGCACATGCCTACTCCTGCCCTCTGCCCTCCATCGCAACCGGCTCTGAGCGAAAGCCTTTCTTTAGCCACATTTTGGACTCCATAAGCATTCTCTGTGTTTGGCTCCTCCTGAGAGAGGCTGGTCCTGAGTCCCAGGAGGATCCCATCCTCCACTCATGGCTGTGCCTCTTGGGCAGAGCCCTTCCCTCTCTGGGCCTCAGCTCCTCACCACTGTCTAGGGTGGGAGTCAGCGAGGTGACCCTTAGAGCTCCTAGCACCACGCTCTGCACCCATGGGAGCCGCTCCCAGGGCAGTGGCAGCTGTAGATGCATGGGTGTGGTCTCCAGGAGCCCCCAAAGCCACTCTGAGACTGGTCTGCAGCAGGCATTAAGGAGGCAGGTGGGTGAGGGAGCCTGGGGGGGCTGCCTAAAAGGGGTGGGCAGAGAGAGAGAGAGAGAGAGAGAGAGAGAGAGGAGGGAGAGGGAGGCTGGAGGAGAGCCTTCAAAGGAGGAGGGAAGGGAATGAACTGGAAAATCTCAATCCTGCAGCACCAGGGAGCCTGGGCCCGGGGCGAGGGGCTGAGGGAGGAGGCGGGGAGCCTGGAGATCCATCCCGGGAGAGGGGAGCAGAGCGCGGGGCCCAGCCCAGGCGCCTCAGGCCCAGAGCTTGCACCTGCCCCAGGAGCCTGGGCTCTGCCGCTGCTAACTGTGTGACAGGCGGGGGCGGGGCGGTGGGGACATCCTTTCCTTTCGTAACCTCAGTCTTCTCCGTGTGCAATGGGAATGGGAGCAGAGAGCAGGGCCTGGATTCCCGGGCTCCCGAACACAGCACACAGCCGGCCAGCGAGGGTGCAGGCCCAGCTCCGGGGAGGCTGAGGACCCTTGAGCCCAGGACCTTGGAGCCAGTCTGGGCAACACAGGGGACCTGTCTCTTAGAAAGAAAGATCCACAAAGAGCCGCAGTCCCCGGGCCTTGAACGACTGACAGACGTCTGTCCATTCCAGTCCAGAGGCAGGGTCCAAGAGCAGGGTGCAGCAGGGGGTTTCCTCTAGGCCATTCTCCCAGCCTGTGGACACCTGCTCCCTGCATCTCCATGTCCTCCCTCTTGACCGGTCTGACCTCTTCTTACAGGGACACAGGTCATACTGGATTAGGGCCACGAGTGACTGCGTTTCAACTTAATCTTCTCTTTAAAGACCCAGTATCTGCTGTGACAAACACCATAGCCTGGTGGCTTCTAACAAGAGACACTCATGGCTCACAGTTCTGGGGGGGAGGTCCAGGACCAAGGTGCCAGCGGTTAGGGGGCTGGTGAGGGCCGCTCCTGGATGCTGGGTGGGGCCTCCTTCCAGGGGGCAGGACAAGGCAGCTCCCTGAGGCCTCTTTGATGAGGTCACTGGTCCTCCGGTTCAGGAGGACGAGCCTCCCACCTGGCAGAGGCCAGCACCTCCTAAAGCCCTCAGTGTTTCCATGTTTGAGTCTGGGGGAGGGGCAGGCGGTCAGACAGCAGCGCCTACCTCCAAATATGGTCACGCTGGTGGCTGTAGGGGTTAGTGCTTCAAAAATGAACTTGGAGGGACACAATTCCACCCGTAACACCTATTTGGGTCGGGCCTTTCCTGAGAACAGGCCCCAAAGCAAGGCCAACAGAGCTGTAGTGGGTTTGGGGGCCACCTGGTGTCAGGGAGGGGCGGGCGGCAGGTGAGGCAGCGGAGGGAAGCACGCGGTGCCCGCTGAGTTCTTCCAGTTAGAAGCCGGGGTGCCCAGGCTCCTGGACCATGTGCCCAGGGGAGGAGGGGGGAAGCACTGGCCCAGGCCCGTCCCCCCGTAGCTCCTCTGCAATTGCAGTGGAGCGGGGGCTGCGGGGAGCAGGAGTGATCCACTGGGCGGCACCGAGAAGCCCAGGGCAGGAGAGCCCAGGCTCCCAGGCTGAGGGCGAGGTGCCAGGCTGTGGCTGCGCAGAGCGTGTCTGAGCCCATGGGGAAGACTCCAGTGTGATCGGAGGCAGCTTGGTTGGGCATCCAGTAGGGCCAATGTTGTGCCCTGTGGAGACCCCATCCCTGCTCTCCTCCCTGTCTTCCCCTCTCCACCCGCCCCGGTGGCCAAGACCTCTCTTCTCACAAACTGTAAGGATGCAAATCCACAAGGGCACAGGGAGGGTCCTGGGGGCTCTGGGCTCAGGATGTTGCAGTGCTGGGATCCCAACATCCTTTTGGGCCCATTGCTCCAGGATACCCACTGTGACCCTCCCTTGCCATCAAATGTGCCTGTGGCCCCAGGGAGTAGGACCTCTCATCCCCAACTGAGCATTCAGAACTGCCTTCTGGATGCAGGGTCGTGGGGTTCTGTCTGCCTGGCTGTCCAGAGGGGAGGTCTAGGGGGGTGGAAGGAGGGTTGTGCTACCCCTGGGGGCCCAGAGGGCAAGTCAAGGAGGGCTCAGCACTGTGTGGGCATGGCCAGCTCCTACCAAACTGACATCTGCCCATTTTACAGATGGGAAAGCTGAAGCTTAGCCAAGGGCCCAGTGCTAGGGCCACAGAGTTGGGTGGACCCAGACCTTGCAAAACCTGAGCCCGCTCACCAGGCCGGCTGGCCTACCCCCCGCCCCACAGCTGCCTGACTGAGTTCACATCTCTTTAAAAAGGGGCACTTGTTCTCTGCTACACTGACCCAGAGCATGTCCAGGAGGCCAAGGCCACCCCAGATGGCCTTCCTGGGCTCCTGCTATTCAGAGGCTCTCAGAGATGGCCAGCAGCCAGAACCACCCACTAAGGGACAGAACAAGGGGACTCTGAGCCCCTTCAGCCCCATCCCCATGGTCTGGTTCCTACCAGAATACGAAACTCCTTCCAAAGGCTCAGACAAGGGGACAAGAGTCTGGGGTCACGCAGACCTGAGCTCATCCCTTTTGACCTCAGGTTTGGGATCCTGGGTGAGTCTTGGTCTCTGTTCCTTCATCTCACTTTGTGGGGGACTGAGGGACTCATAGAGGGCCTTGGCCCAGACTGGCTATTAATCCAGAGCCATCATCTCCCAGGGAGCACAAAAATTCTGCTAATGGTCCTTGGTCAACCAAGACACAGAGAGGACGAGGGGCCTGCCTAGGTCACACAGCAGGCCAGACCCAGTCCTGACACCCTGTCCAGTGCTGTCATGGCCTTAGTCCAAAAGATAAGGAAGGTGGGTGTGGGGATTGTGGGGTAAGGCAGAGGAGGGGAAGGGTGGCCTCCACATAGTGCTTACTAAGTACTTGCTCAGTGTTCAGGTGGGCAGGTGGATGGGCCAACAGGTGGGCCATACCCTGCTCTGTACTGTCCCAGGCCCCAGCGCCAGGGTCCAGAGTGGTACCTCTGTGGACCTCCCCAGGTCCCAACAGCCTCTTCTCATTTCCTCTGGCTCAAGCCCTGCTCAGACCTGGCTGCTCTTTGCTCAATGTGGAGGGAAGAGAACCTGGGACCTCACCCCAGCTCCATTTGTAAGAGGAGCACACTGAGGCAGGGAGGGGTCTGTCCCCTCTGGAATACCCACTGCCCCAGCAGCCACAGTCCTACCTCTGCATGGCCACCGCCGCCACAGGGAGCCTTAGGATTCCCCTTTGAGGTTTTTGGAAATGGAGAGGGGGCTGCTCAGCAGATCTCCACCCTCCTGCAGATCCCCCGCAAGCCATGGGATTCCCAGGAAGTCTGCTGGCCCTGCTGGCCTCTGAGGAGTGATCAGGGCTCCCTCAGCCCTCTGACCAGAGGGAGGGCCCCCTCCCCTCAGGGAGTCTAGTCTCTTTTCCTTTTCTCTCTGCCCCTCACGCCCTTCTCCAGGGTCTGATTGCAGAACCCAGGAGCCAAACTCTGTGGCCTTGGAAAGCCTCCTGCCCCCCAGACTGAGGGGCCCAGGTGGGACTGGCTGGCAACCTTCCTGGACTCGGTTGCCCTGGCGAGGCCTCCAGGACTCTCGTTGGCCTCTGTGTGCACCCCCTCTGCGGCCCTCCATCTCTCGCCCTGGTCTTTCCTGGACTCTCCCCAGGGAGACTCTCCACCCACATCTCCCTGGCTCCCTCCTCTGCTCTCCCTCCTCCTGCCCACCCTCGGAGAGTGCCAAGTCTGCAGGTTTCCAGCGACCTTGAACAGCCGGCGTTTGGGAGGCTGCAGCTCAGCTTTGCCGGGGAGCCCGGGAGGGTCTCTGGCCCCTGGCCTGGTCCTGGGTGGGTCCTGGGGGCGGCCTCGCACTGCCCGCGCCTTCGCCTGGCTTTCTGCGGGGCTCTTGCGGCGCTGCCCTCTGGATCTAGCCCCTGTGGACTCTCTTACGCCCCCTTCATCGCAATGCCACTTCCACCATCAGGGCCGGCTGGCTGCGGCACCAGCAGGGCCTGGGCCAGCTCGCGGCTAACTGACGTCCTCCCTGCTCTCGGCAGCCCACCTTGGGAGACCTTGCGTGGCCCCATGTCACGCCTCTGAGCCCGGGCTCTGCATGCCCGGATTGTGCCAGGGGCGCTCGGGGAGACCGAGGCACACCTTGGGCAGAACCCACGTGCGCGCACCAGCCAGGGGTGGCCGCATGCGTCGCTGGCCACCACCAGAAAAGCCGAGAGGGCCCGGTGGGTGCACCGCAGCCCTGCTGGTGGCGTGGGCAAGCAGAGCCGCCGGCCGACCTCCTCCGACGCCCTGGAAGCCTCCTCCCCAGCCCGCGCCGGTCCGCGGCCCCGGCCCGAGGCGGAGCTCAGCCCGCGCCCACCGGGAGCCGGGAAGGGAGAGAAAAATGAGTTTTCCTGCCGCCCGGTGGCGGTGTCAATTGATCGCGCGCGGGCGGGGGCTGCGCGGGCTGGGGGCCTCGCTCGCAGCTGCTGGCGCACAATTATCGGGAAAAAACTGGGGCGGCTGCTGCGGTGAAATTAGTTATCGATCCCTCGGCGGGGCCGCGGGGCCGCGCTCGGCGCTGACGGCTGCAGACCCCGGCCGGGCCCGCGGGGCGGGTGGGGGCAGCAAGGGCGACGGGGCGGGCCTCCCGGCCTCCCGGCCCTCGCCGGCCTCCCGGCCTCCCCGGCTTCCTCCGCCCTTCGCCCGCCCTCGGCCGCCGCGCTCTCCTCTCCCATTCATCCCGCCGCGGTGTCGACCCTCAGCCGACCCCGCGCCCCCTCCACTGCTCTCTCCTCCCCCAGTGCGCCTCCCCTAGACCTCAGGGTGCCGCGGGGCGGAGCCAGCCCGGTCCTCCGCACACCCACCCGGCTCGCTGTCTCAGAGCCTCAGTTTCCTCATCTGTAAACTGGGGTGAAACTGGGCGGTGATTGTTCCTGCGTCTTGCTGTGGAGAGGGATCCCGGGAAGCGCCTGCACTTGCTGAGGGTACCCAGCTGGAAGCGGAAGCGTGCTGGGGCTTGACCTTGAGTTATATGAGTATTCCAGCCCCTCTAGGAGAGGGCAGGTCGTTGGCTTAGAGATGAAGAAATTAAGTTCAGAGAGGGGAGACGCCTGGCCCAGGGACACACAGCAAGCAAGCATCCCCAGAACGCCAGAACCAGGCTATAGAGGGCTGGGGGTGGGATGGAAGAGGTGGAGGGGCAGGAACAGCTGGAGGTGACTTCTGGCACTGCCAGCCTGCAGCAGAGGGGGCAGGTCTTAGTGCAGAGCCAGGGATGAAGGATGGGGAAAGAGAATCAGTTCAGGGTCCCCAGGCTTCCCCCAGCCAGTGGCTCTGCCGCTTCCAGATAGGAGGGAAGTGGGGCAGAAAGAGGGGAGGGGAGGGAAGCCCGGAGGAGGACACCGGAGGAGGAGGCCGGCCACCCCCTCCTTTCCCAGCCCAGACCTGGGGAGACAGGCTCCAGGCTGGGGCAGGGGATCTGAGTGTTAAACTTCCCCCTTCACTCACCAGGGGGTGACCTGGAGCAAGCCTCTGTCCCTTTCCAGGCTTCCTACAGAGAGGGGCTTGGACCTTATGGCCCCCAAGGCTCCCCTGGGCTCTGTTGGCCCCCTGCTGCCACAGTGCATCCTCCTCAAGCCCCTGCTCTGAGCCTGGAGCTGTGCTGGGTACAGTGGCAGAGCTGAGGACAAAACCCACCCCTCTCCTGTCCCCTTAAGACACAACAGGGACCAAGCATCATTCCACAGTCATGTCCCTGTGTGTGGTGAACTGGGGGAACAGCAGGGTAGGACGGGCTGGGGAAGGGGTGACACTGGGTGAGACTGAAGGTGGTGGCAGCAGGGACAAGGGAGACGCCCATACAGGGAGAAGGGCACTGCCCAGGCTGATCCCGAAAGAACTCAGGAAGCCCCGCACAGTGGCCACGCCCGTAATCCCAGCATCTAGGGAGACTGAGGCAGGAGGATCCCAAGTTCAAAGCCAGCCTCAGCAATTTAGCGAGGCCCTGTCTCAAAATGAAATATAAAAAGCACTGGGGGTGGGCTCATGGTTAAGTGCCCCTGGGTTCAGCCCCTGGTATCTAAATAAGATCGGCCTCCAGGGCCAGAAGTCTCCTCTTGGAAGATAAGAGGACCCCAGGAAGCGACAGGGTGAGAGAGTGGCCAGGGGCCACTGTGGGCCTGGGCTTTGTCCCACCCGGGTTAGACTCCCTCCTGAAGGCAGGAGCACTGGGAGGGTTTAAGCAGAGGGTGCCAGGGTCAAGTCCAGCCCCTGCTGGGAGCCTGTGGGATGCCCTTCATCCTCGGGCTTGGCATTCAGAAATCCTGCACTGGAGGCCTGGCTCTGTGTGTGGGCTTTCTGGGCCTCAGTTTCCCCTTCTGTAAGATGGAGACGATGACTTGTGCTGTGGGATGGCTGTGGGCTTGGGTGACAGGCCTGGGTTTGTCCTTCCTGAACAGCCCTGGACCTTGGGCTGTGCTAACAGATGGCTTGATCAAATGTGCAGACCAGTCCCCTGCAGCCTCCCACTGTCCTGGCTCCAGAATAGGGGCTCAGAGGTGGTCCTCAAGATCCAGACGAGGAGTGGGTGCAGTGGCGCACTCCTGTAACCCCAGCAACTCGGGAGGCCGAGGCAGCAGCATCCCAATTTCAAAGCCAGCCCCAGCAATTTAGCAAGGCCCTAAGCAACTTAGTAAGACCCTGTCTCAAATAAAAGGAGGGAGGCTGGGGACGGGTAAGCACCCTGGGTTCAATCCCTGATACCAAAAAAAAAAAAAAAAAAAAAAAATCCAGACAGGTCCCCGCTGGGATGGGAGGTGGCAGCCACTCTGCTGATCAAAGGAGCCCTGGCCCAATGCTGAAGGGGGGGGGGGGGCTGGGGGTCTCGGAGGCCTGCTGTTCCTGCCTCCCCTTTTTGGGACTGGGGACCCTTACTAGTGTGAGGAATAGAGGGGTGGCCTGGGGGAAGGGGATCAAGCTGAGGAAACTGTACCCCTTGCTGGTTGCAACAGAGGACAAGCTGACCTGTGGGGACGGGGACAAAAACTGCCCCCCACCAGCTTCCAGGATCCCATCCAGATGTGTTACAGGGGCTCACTTTGTACAGATGTCCACAAGTGAACACCTCGGGTGTGCCGCTGGCTCCCCGCTCTGCACCCCGTGGCTGGCGAACTGCAGCCTGTCAGGTAGGGGCCAGGATTCTACTGGGCAGAGGGCAAGAGTGAGGCCCAGGAGAATGGAGGCTCCCCGTAGGCCTCCCCTTCCAGGGCTGGGGAGGTTCTGCCCCCAGCACCCCAGGGCTCAAGGGCCCACCTTGCCAGTTCCTGGGATTCCTGGACCTAGAAGAGCTCCTGCTAAGGGGACACTGAGAGGACACGTTGGCCCCTAAGCCTCTGCTCCCCATCCCCCCACCAGGGAGGAAAACGGAGGCACAGAGAAAATAAGGGGCACGCCACACCTCCCAGGAGTGACAAGAGCTGTCGACCCGGTTCCACCGCCAAGTGTTTTCTGTGACAATCTCCTTCCCTGCCCTCTGCCAAATCTGACAGTCCGCCTCCAGCAGAGGAGTCCAGTGGGGAAGCGGGAGGAGGCCAGACCCCCGCCCGGCCCCGCCCACCTTCCGCCCGTTCCCCCCCCACCCCCACCCCCACCCTGTGATATCCTGCCACAGGGGACTCCTGGCCATTCCCCGCACTTGCTGTCACCCTCCTCCTCTGAGCCTTCTTTTGCCCAGGCTGTTCCCAGTATCCCACCTCGCCATCTCCGCCATCTCCGTGCTGGGCACCAGGGGCGTGGCTGAGAACCAGGGCTGTGGTCCCTGCCCTCAGGTAGCTTCCTGTGGAGTGTGGAACATGCGCATGCGTGGTGTGTGTCCACAGAGGTGGGTCAGTGCCTCTAGTTGGGCTTGTACAGTAAGCGTGCAGATATCTGAGGTCACTGTGTATCTGTGTGTGCGTCCCTGTAGGTGTATAAGCGTGCATGCCTGTGTGCGTGGCATGACTACACGCGTTTTGCTAAGCTTGCATGTACAGGTGCACATGTATGAACAGCACCGTATACACATGACTGGGTGCGCCTCTACATGGATGTGCATGCTCTACATCTGCACGTGCCCGTGTCTGTACGTGGTCATCAGCGCACACTTACATGTAAGTGAACATTTCTGCATGTGAAAGGGCTTCTCCGCAGATGTGGAATGGCGTGTGGCTGCGTGTGGAAGGGCGGGGCCTCTTTGTATTTATTTGCACACCTGCGTGCGTGATCTTGGTGCACACCTCACGGCTGATCGTCCTGTGCCCGTGGTGGCTCTTCCGCACGCTTCTGTACGTCAGTGTGGGTGGCTCCCCAGGCACTTGCACACCCAGGGGCTGCTGCTTGTGTCATGCCCGTGTTGGCTTCTGCGCGTCCTCAGCACACGCACAGCGCCCTGGGTGTGCAGAACCGCACTCTGCCCCGGGGAAGGGGGCGCTTTCCTGGGCTCCGCGAGCGAGCGCTAGAGGACAGAGAGGACAGGGTGGGGCTTGGCTCCCCGAGCCCAGGCCAGCCAGGGCTGCCAGCTGCCCCTCACTCAGCTGGGGTTGGGGAATGGCCTCCAGGGCTGGGGGGCAGCAGACAGCAGGTGGCCTTTGCCAGCAGGCTGAGGCCTCCCCTGGGCCCCTTGCCCGGGACGTGCTGCTGTCCTGCACCCTGGGCCTCTCCACCTGCAGAACCCACTGCGAGGCCAGGCTCTGGGGCCTGGCTTCTCTCGACTTTTTCCACATCCAGAGCCCTGGCTTCAAGGCCCAGGCTGGGGCTGGGCCCGGATGCTCCTCCCAGGCAGCTGGAGCCCCCGCAAGGCCACATGACAAGCACCCCCTCCCTGTGCTGCCCACCTGGGTGAGTGGGGGAGCCTAGCTCATGGAAACCAGCGGCCCCGCATCTCTCTCTCTCTCTCTCTCTCTCTCTCTCTCTCTCTCTCTCTTTACAGCACTGGAGGTTGGACCCAGGAGCACTCTGCCACTGAGCCCCATCCCCAGTCCTTTTTATTTCTTCTTATTTTTTAATATTCATTTCTTAGTTATACGTGGACACAATGTTTTATTTTTATGTGGTGCTGAGGATCAAACCCAGTGCCTCACACATGTTAGGCAAGAGTTCTACCACTGAGCCACAACCCCAGCCCCTCAGCCCTCCTTTTTATTTTTAAATTTTGAGACAGGGCCTCACGAAGGCGCTGAGGGCTGGCCTCAAACTTGTGGTCCTCCTGCCTCGGCCTCCTGAGTCCCAGGGGTTGCAGGTGCACAGCTTCTCTGTCTCCCTCTCCCATGGCAAGTCCAGACTAAGTCTGTGCGGCCTGCCACCCACGTGTCTACCCCTCCCTGAAGTCCCTCCCCTCTGTGGCTCTGGCTGCTCTTGCCCTGGGTCAGCTACTCACAAAATCTTCCCTGAAGACGTTGGGCCCCCCAGAATCCTCTCTCCCCACTTGAAGTGTCCCTCCTGGGCACCACAAGATCACCTGGTCAGCCTGCTGGCCCGCCCTCCCTGTGGCCTCACCCACCTCTGCCACCAGCCCTCCCTCTCCCCAGAAGGGCCTGGGCTTGCCACCCTCTCCCAGGCCTCTGTCCCTGTCCTCCCGTCCAGCTGGACGGTTGATTTCCACAGACCTGACCTGGAGGAGCCAGCCCCACCCAGACCAGTCCAGTCAGGTCCCCAGCCAGGAGCCGGGACCCCAGCCCCGCTCCTCCAGGACATTGCCAAGGGCTTGTGTGAGGAGCTTCTTGGCCAACAGTTTCCATCAGCTGGGAGACATCTGGCCGTCGTGTCTTCCCGGCCCTTGTTCCCGAGCCGGGGACCCAGCCCAGGGCCTTGCTCGTGGCAGGCAGGTGCTCTGCTGCTGATGCCTCCCCAGCTCTTCTTAAATTTCCTTTTGGGATGGGGTCTCACCAGGTTCCCCAGGCTGCGCTCCTCCTGCCTCAGACTCCCAAATCCTGGGATTCAAGGTGGGCACAGCGTACATGGCATTTCTGCTGTGTCCTTGAGTTGACAAATCTTTTCTTCTGCCTTGTCTGATCCATTAAGCCCATTCCGTGTGTTTTTTCATTTCAAGCACTGTCATTTTCAACCCTAAAAGTTCCATAAGGATCTTTTAAATGTCTTCCATGGTTTTTTTTCTTTGTTCTCTTTAGTACACGGCAGTAGAGTGGGTCTAGACATGTCTACACGCGTGGAGCACACTTCCCGCTGCTGTGGCTGTCCTGCCGGGCGGTACGCGGTCGTGTATATGAACATGGGAAAGTGATGTCCGATTCTCTCCACTGTATCTTCTGTGTCCTGACTTGACTTTTTGAAAATACAGAATGCAGTTTTGACAACTGCTGTGGAGTCCTGGCGTCCATCTGGGTCACAGCGTCCTCCTCTTCGTGCCTGGTGATTTTGTATTGAGTGCCTGGCGTTGTGCATTTTGGATATTTTTGTGTCCATCTGAATCTTTTTGAGTTTGGTTCTGGGAAACAGTTACGTTACTTGGGAACCAACTGATGCTTTTGGGTCACGTTTTATGATTTGTTCAGTGGGTCCGTGTCCATCACCCGCCTCAGAGGTGACCCCTTCCTGAGCGGTCTACCCAGCATCCTCTGAGGGGGACTTTTCCAGTCTGCCTGGTGGGAAGGAAGTATTCTAGCCACGGGTGAACCCCAGGCACGCTTCCCTCGAATCCTCTAAAATAATTTTTTTCTCCAGTCTTTTGTGTTTTTTCCTCCATATTTTTTATTGGTGCCTCATAGTTATACAAAATAGTGGGATTTGTTGTGACATATTTGTACATGCACACAATGGAACAACATAATTATCCCACTCTTCAGCATATACCCAAAGGACTTAAAATCAGCATACTATACTGACACAGCCACATCAATGTTTATAGCAACTCAATTCAAAATAACTCAACAAGGGAACCAACCTAGATGCCTTTCAACAGATGAATGGATAAAGAAAGTGTGGTACACATACACAAAGGAATATTACTCAGCCTTAAAAAAGAATAAAATTGTGGCATTTGCCAGTAAATGGATGGAGCTGGAGGATATTATGCTAAGTGAAGTAAGCCAATCCCCCAAAAACCAAAGGCCGAATGTTCTCACTGATATGCGGATGCTGACTCACAACAAGGGGTGGGGGAGAATAGAAGTTCATTGATTAGACAAAGGAGAATGTACAAAAGAGGGAATGGGAATGGGAAAGACAGTGGAATGAATCAGACCTCACTTCCTGTGTTCCTATATGAACACACGACCCGTGTGACTCCACACCATGACAACCACAAGAATGGGCAGTTATGCTCCGTGTACGTATGATATGTCAACACACTCTACTGCTGTGGATATCTAAAAAGAACATACAAAAATTAGAAAAAAGAATGAACAAAAGAATTCAGTCAATTTTGTGCCTCCCCTTTTCCCTCCCCCTGGGTCCCTTCCTCAATTCTACTGGTCTCCTTTTGATTTTCATGAGACCCCCCTCCCCCTGAATTTTCTTTCCCTTTTTCCTCTCTAGGTTCTGAAAATGAGAGAAAAATAGGACCCTTGACCTTCTGAGTCTGGCTTAGCTATTGAACACAGTGACCTCAAGTTCCATCCATTTTCCTCCATGTGACATCATTTCATTCTTCCTTCTGGGAGAGTAAAGCTCCCTGTGTGCCTACACCACACTTCCTCTGTTGACGGGTCCCTAGGCTGGTTCCGCACTTTAGCCACTGTGAATTGTGCTGCTGTAAACATGGGTGTGCCTGTGTGACTATTGCACGCTGACTTTGACTCTTTAGGATGAAGAATGAGGAGTGGTACAGCCTTTTGGAAATCAGTGTGTCAGTCAGACACAGTGGCACACACCTATAATCCAAGCTATTTGGGAGGCTGGAGCAGGAGGATGGCACCAGTGACTTTAGAATCTATCAACTTTTCACTCCCTCTCACCTGGGCGACATTCAGAGTGGCCAGGCCCAGGCAGCAGTGGCCAGAGCCATCTTTCCAGAAGGCAGACCCGACAACCCCCTCCCCAGATGCAGACCGTGTGCTCCTCGTTTTCTCTGGGTGGATTTCCAACTCCTCCATGGCTCATCAGGTCCACCGAAGGCTTGTCATTCTCCAGAGGGTCCTTCCCTTCCTGTGGGCCTGGGCCATGGCTGCCTCCTGCCAGGAACTGCTGCCTCCCTCCCCTCAGCCTCTTCTGGAGGCCTCCGGTGGGCGAGGCCTGCTCCAGGCCCCTCTAGCTCCTGGGTGGGGGTGACTCCAGGTCAGACCCTGTCCTGCCTGGGGAGGGCAGGCACGCTCCCCTGCCCGCACCTGCCCTCCGCTGCCCGGGGTGATGTGGGGGTCTAGATTGAGCCTCCTGAGGCCAAGAGCCTGCCTGGTCCCCGCTGGGCCCTGTCTCAAAGACCTGAATGAGCAGAACAGAACAGGACAAGGGACGAGGCTCATCAGACAGGGCTCCCAGCAAGGGGAGGCCAGGACTAGGGACCCTGCTTCCTCCCAAGTGCTGCCTCACTCACCCTTGAGCCCTGAGTCACCATGGCAGAGTGGCTTCCCAGGCCTCAGCTGGCTCCCACTGTCACAGGCTCCCCCGTTCCCACAGCCCCATGAGGACTGCCAATCGTGCTGAACCCGTCCTGTGACTGATGGGGAAGCCGAGGCCCAGCGCTGGGCTGGCCAGTCCAGAGAGCTGACCCCGGGTTGCTTGGCACATCAGTGCAGAGCCCAGCCCATGAGGGGACTCTTGGTTCTGTTTTTCTGGGCTCTGGGGAGGAGCAGGAGAGGAGGAGTCCCCACAGCAGGTGACCTGGAGGGATGGCTGGGGCCTGGGGTGTGCCCAGGACTTCCCTGGGTCTTTATGTCCCAGGGTTCAGAACCCACCGATAGAGAGGAAGGCGAGGGAGAGGGTCTCTCTGAATGCCCACATACTCCACTGAGGGGGGTGTTGTCGGGCGAGTTGGGGGTGACTCAAGGTCAGCTGGAGGTCAGACCCTGTCCTCCTTAATTATTCATTAACCAGGCAGGTCTGGCATTGGGTTCGTGGCCCAGAAGGCTGGGCGGATTCCTCGGGATCCAGGCACGGCCTCCTGCAGCAGGGAGCCAGCACGGAAGGTCCCTGACTCACACTTATCACGTCGCCTGGCAGAGCAGGGCCCTGGAGGTCCTGCTGCAGGGGTGGGGGACTACTGGAGTGCTCAGTGCAGTGCAGGGGCCTTCCGGGGTCTGAGGAGCTCAGAGGAGACCCCCAGGCCAGCGTGGGGAGGTCAGTCCAGCTGCCTGGAGAGGACAGGTCCCAGAGGAGGCCAGCACCCGTGTGCTGCACCCCAGCCTGCTGCCCCACCGGGCTCAGCCCCGTGACATGCCCTGCTTCCTCCCATCCTTGCCTCCCTTCACAGGGGACCGCACTGGGGACTTCCTCCAATGGTCCTCAGTGGCCCTGAAACCCCTGGCCCCGTGCCAGGAAGAAGTCGGACAGCAGCGGGGCCTGAAGGGGGAAGAAAAGGGCCGGAGGACGGTCCCGGAGGAGCAGCCGAGGGGCCCGTGGGGGGGTCGGTGCACGGGAGACTCCAGGGGCCAGCCATGGGCCTGTCCTGGCCTGCACTGGGAGGGGACAGCCCAGGCTGCGGGTGGGAATGGGGGTGGGAGGGAGGAGACAGTTCTGCGAGGCCAGGAAGGCAGGAGAGCGAGCGCTGCAGAGGAAAACAGAGCCCATCAAGTCTGGCGCCTGGAGGTGGGGGTGGGACAGGGACGGGTCTCTGGAAGAGTGGAGAGGCCTTCAGAGGACACCACAGGGGGTTCAGTGCCCAGCCCGGGAGCTGTTCCGGTGGTGGGGGGTGGCTGTGTCACTGTGTCACTGTGTGGGGACTGAGTGTGGGCAAGTGACTGTTCCCAGGAAGGGGAGCCGCTGCTCCCCGCCTGCCTCCCCCTCACTGGGGGTGAAGCCTGGACAGCGGCTGTGGCCCCTCACCTCCTCCCCCTGCTCTGAGGCTGAGCAGCTGGCCTGGCTGGATGGCCTTGGGCCAAGATGGTTCTTATTATTGAAATCCCCCCGAAACCCACACTCTAGACGTCCACAGCCCCTTGTCCAGCCACTCCAGGCTGGAGAAGCAGAATCCCACAGCTGGGCGACCTCAGTGGGGTGAATAAAGCAAGTGAACTGCTCCAGGTCCCTCAAGCCGGCCTTGGCATTGCGGCCACCTCAGCCCCGGCCTCCTGGGCAGCCTCCTTGGGCAGCCTCCTTTGGCCTGGCTGGACACTCAGTGCTCCCCCCCCCCCCCGACCCAGGGACTGAATCTGGAATCTGACAGTGGGTCCAGAGTTGGGGTCACCACTCTGGTCAGCGCAGCAGAAGGCAAGGGGACAGGGCCCCTGGGGGCCTGGGTATGGCGGTGTGAGTGTGGCCCCGGCTGGGCAGCGGGCGCGGGAGCTTCCAGGGCGGCTGGGCACAAAGGCTGTGGCGGGGCTGCTCGGCCACTGGAGGCAGGAAGCGGGATTTCAAAGGGTTTCGCCCTTTGTTGCCCGCCGGCCCCACCCCCGCATTCCGGAGCCCGAGGGGGCCTGCCCCCGGGAGGAGAGGGCCGCAGGCTCGGGTTACAGCCAGCTGCCCAACCGGCCCACTGCTCGGCGGCTGTCCTCACGTGGTCCACCTCGTTGCCTCCCTGGGACCCTTCCAGGTCCGACCCTCAAGAGGGAGACTTCAGGAGCTGGGAGGGGAAGAGAAAGGGGGACCGATGGGCCCCAGACTCCAGCTGAGACAGTCCTGGGGGGCTGGGGCTTGGGGTCTTTGTCTGACTTGGGCCCAAACCTTGCACAGAGATCCAGGGTGCAGGCAGGTGGGCTGGACCCAGGTCCTCTCCGAGAACCTCAGACCGGGCTTCATCTTCTTTTCAACATTTTTTGAGGTATATTTTACACTTGGTAAAATGCTGTCATCTTTTTTTTTGGTGGGGGGGAGGGTACCAGGGATTGAACTCAGGGCCACCTGACCACTGAGCCACACCCCCAGCCCTATTCTGTATTTTACTTAGACACAGGGTCTCCCTGAGTTGCTTAGGGCCTCGCTTTTGCTGAAGCTGGCTTTGAACTCGTGATCCTCCTGCCCCAGCCTCCTGAGCCACTGAGTTACAAGCCTGCGCCAGCTTGTGTGGCAAATGCTGTCATCTTAAGCCCAGAGCTGCATGATTTCTTACATTTGTGTCACCAGGAGCAAAACACAGAATATTCCTGTCTCTCCAGAATGTTCCCTTGTGGCCCTTCCCAGTCTCATACCCACCTCAACCAACCACCAGGCTGACCTCAGTCCTCGGGCCTTCTTGTCCATGGACTTGCAGAGCTGGTGTGCACTGGAACCTGGCTTCTCTTGCTAGGTGTGATGTTTGGGGGAGCCATCGTCATTGCCTGCCTTACTAGCTAGCTGTCCTTTTTAATTGCTCCGCCGAATTTCACTGTTTGGCCCCTCTCCTGTCAGTGACCACGTGGGTTGTTTCTGCCCGTGAGTCCAGTGGGTGAGCTGCTGTGGGTGCCCGTGGACCTGCGTTTGTGGAGTTGGAGACTGGAAGTGACGTTTCAGTTCATTGCCTGATTCCCCACTGACTGGGAGCCTCAGAGGCCCAGGGCCTTTGCACGTGCGTCCCCTCACTCCAGACACTCTGTTCCCTGCCCTTGCTATGACCAGCTTTTCCTCCCGGATACGCCCTCCGCGCCCCCCTGGTCTCAAGATGTCTCTTTCCTTCTTGGCTTTTGTGGCACTTACTGCCATTGGCTGCCCTATGCTGTTTCCTTCCTGAGGCCTCCTGCGGAGGCTGCTGTCCTCGGAAGGAGGCTCTTGCCCTCGTGTGGCTCGGTGCTGGGCCCTGGCTGACAGTGGTACAGCATCTGCAGGTGCATCTGTTGGGAGGTGGGGACCCTGCTGGACCCAGGTGCAGCTCGCCCTGGGGAGGCCGCCTGCCCCTGAGGCCCTCAGCCTGCATGCCCAGGGGCGGGAGACCTGTGGGCCAGGCCCAGACCTCTCCTACCAGTGTTTTGTGTCAAGAATGAGTGGAGGGTCCCACGTGGTGGGACTGCCTTGGCAGACACACCTGCAGCCACTTCTGCGCTATGGAGCTGGGCCGCCTTGTCTGCTTTACTAACGCAGGTTCAGGGGGAAACTCTCCCTGCTGAAGGGAGGTGTGGAAATCACGCTGTGGGCTGTGGGGGCCTCCGAGGGTTCTGGAGGGCGTGACGTGGAGGTAGCAGTTTGGCCTGGGTTGGGAGGCAGACGACGGCCTTTGATGGCTTCACACCAGCCTTGTGTGGGCTTGGAAGCGGCAATGCTCATTTGCAGGGTCGCTTTCTGTCTGGGAGCAGAGAGGGAAAGACCCATGTGACTGTGGAGCCTTGGAACCTCAGGGAGCCCAAGCAGCCTGTTGGGGTAACACATGGGGAGCAGCAGGCCTACTTTGAAGTGGGGCCATCGGCCCCCACGGAGGACATTGGTACTGAAGGCAAACCTCTGGACAGGGTGCCCTCCACAAGAGCACCTAGAGGAGCCGGGGTTCCTGCTGAGCTTCCAGGGCCCCTGGGGTTGAGCCAGCAAGGGAAAGGGTCTTGCCCACGGCCGGCCACCCAACTGGTTGGAGGCAGAGGCCAGATGAGAAGCAGGTGCTCAGAATCCAGAGCAGAGGTGGCCCCTAAAGACAACCTCCCCAACATTCAGCCCTTCCTTCCCAGTGGCTGGCATCTCCTCTTTACCTGCTAGGCTGCCACCCAGGCAGGGGTGCCCAGGCAAGGGCAGGAAAGGTGTTTGAGGCCCCGTGTAAGTTCTGCAGGGCACTCGGAGGCTGGCTGGGTCGCCGTGCCCCCAATCATGGAGCTCTGGGGTGGAGATCAATCAGTGTCTTCTTCAGCACATTCAGGAGTCGGTGCGGTGGCGCACCTGTCATCCCAGTGGCTCTGGGGGATGGCTGAGGCAGGAGGATCAGGAGTTCAAAGCTGACCTCAGCAAAAGTGAGGAGCTAAGCAGCTCAGTGAGACCCTGCCTCTAAATAAAAACAAAATAGGGCCGGGAACGTGACTCAGTGTCAGGTGCCCCTGAGTTCAATCCCTGGTACCAATAAATAGATAGATAGATAGATAGATAGACAGACAGATAGATAGTTGAGGAGGCTGGGGTGCAGCTCAGTGGTTCAGTGCTTGTCTGGAATGCACAAGCCCTGGGTTCCCACCCCAGCGCCACACACATGCGTGCACACACACGTGCACATACACTCACACACACATACACACACGCACGCACACAGAGTTGACTGGGCCTTAGTGTGTGCCAGTGAACAGGTGAGCAGGTGGGCATGGATACCTGTGGTCAGGTCAGCGGGGTCCAGTATCTTACAGCCTCAGCAGAAGCTACAGGCTGGTGCTCTGACGGGGGTCACCGGCTGTGTGGGAGGGTGCAAGACAGGACAAGGAAGAGAGCAAGAAATGACCAGAGGAGGGGAGGGGTCATAAGCTGTCCTAGGTCAGGAACTGCCTGTGCCAAGGCCTGGGGGCAGGTGGGAACTGGAACCCAGGTGGGACAGCGTCCCCAGAGCCCCAAAGAAGCTGCCCCCAACCGCGGCTAACCAACTGGCCGCTTCTGGTTGGGTTCCCCTGCTGTTCATTGCAGAGCCGCTGGTGTTTCAGTAAGAACACCTGGCGGAGGGAGAGGTGGGGACAACTTGCGAGAATACAGACCCCGCGCCACAGCCCGCGGTGGGACCCAGTGATCTGCTGGACTGAAAACTGGGTGGCTCAAAAGAACAGAAATCTCTTCTCTGCCGCTCTGGAGGTGAGGTTCTGCGTCCTTACCGGGGCGGCTGGGGTGGGTTCTTCTGGGGGAAGGGGGTCCTCTCCCTCCACCTCTGGTGGCTGCCAGCATTTCCTGGCTGGCGCCTGCTTCCCCTCTGTCTTGGAGCCACCTCTGCCCTCAGGAGTCTTCCCCTGCCTCCCTCTTATCCCTGCGCTCACCTCTTATCCTGCGACAACATCTGGGAGCCTCTGGATAATCCAGGGTAAGCCCCCATCCTAAGATCCTCAATTTAATCACATCTGCCAAACCCCTTTCCCCACACCCGGGGACATCCACAGGCTTCAGGGATATGCCGGGATATCTTTAGGGACCTTCATGCAGCCTGCCACAGCCCCCAGTGACTTCAGTTTGGAAGGTAAAAAAACATTCTCCTGGGAAACCCTCGTGTGCAGGCGTAACGAGGCTGCTTTCTCAGGATTCTCGGAGTTTAAAGAACTAAAGTGACATTCAGCATTCACTCCCCCCATGCCAGGACCTGTACTGGACACTGCTGCCCACAGAGGGCCTGCAGACCAGTCCTCAGGTAGAGGTGGAGGGAAGGGGAAGGAGAAGGGGAAAGGAGATCTGGGTTCCTGGGCTTCCTCTGCTCAGTCCTAGAGGGAGGGCTCCATGCAAGAAAACAGTTCACTCCCTCTGTGTGTGGGTCTGTGCGCGTGTGCGCGTGTGTGCGTGTGTGTGCATGCACACACTCAATCGTGATGCTGGAGGTAGAACCCAGGGCCTTGTGCATGCTTGATAGACCCTCTACTGACGAGTGACACCCCTAGTCTGGAATTTCACTCTTCTGAGTCTCAGTTTCTTAATCTGATAAATGGGCATGATATTGGCATCCACCTGAGGAGACTTCTGAGAGAACCACAGAGCTGTTCCTGGATGGTTCCTTCCTTAAGAGCTACTCACTGCTTAGATTTCAGCTTGAATGACCCCCCCCACTGCAGACCCTCTGCTCAGGGTTGAAAGTTGCTTGGATTTTAGGTTTCTTTTTGTCTTGGTGCTGGGGGTTGAACCCGGGGCCTTGTGCATTCTAAGCATGAGCTCTACCACTAAGCCCCATCCCCAAACTTGAAAGCTCTGGTCCCTTCAAACTTCCTGGTGAAAGATCCTCTCAGAAGCAATAGTGTTAAGGGTATTTTAGGTGGTGATTATGCTCTGCGGGTTCTGTCCTCAGCGTTCTTATAAAAGTGGTCTGAGAGGGCCCTTTGGCCCTTTTGCCCTTCTTCTAAGTGAGAACAGACTGGAAGGCACCATCTTAGAAGCAGAGAGCAATCCCACTAGACACCAAATCTGCAGATACCTTGAACTTGGACTTCCCAGCCTCTAGAACTGGGAGCAATACATTTCTATTGTCTATAAATCACCCAAAGACATTTTGTTAGAGCAGCAGGAATGGACTAAGACCAGCCGTCTCCCAGCAGCGGCCCCTCCGGCCCTGATCTCTTCTTACCTTGCTTATTTCATTCTTTGAACTCAGGGCCTTGCGCGTGCTCAACGAGTACTCCCCGGCTGAGCTATGTCCTAGCTCTAGACCTTAATTCCACTGTCCCCTTTTTCCTCCAGACTGTGAGCTTCACGAGGCCCAAGCCTCTCTGGCACGTCTCCAGCTCTGGTGCAGTGCCTGGCTAGAGAGGGATGCAATCAGTTCTTGTTGGAGAGGGGAACACACCACAGGAAAGCAAGAGGTGCACAGAAGTGCATCGCACTATAGGTAAACAGCACAGCAAGCTCAATCCTGCCGGTTGTTCTCACACAAGGCAAACAGACTCAAAATTTTAGGCTGCCCACATGGAACACCTCTGGGTCCCTCGGAGCTCTATTGCCTTGGTGAGAGTGGGGGTGCAGTTGGCGCACCCCCACAAGCCTGTTTTCAGCACTGTGGGAAGAGAATGAGGAAGGGCCACACCAGCAAGGCAGGTTCTGGAAATGAGGAGATGGGGTGCAGGGCAACTAGGTGCCCATGGACCCATGAAGTCTTGACACCCCAGCCCTATTGGGCCCCCTTGTCATCCCTTCCCAGCCCCAGCACCTATAATGAATGACCTGTTCCTCCGGGAGGTCCTAGTTCCTGGCTGCAAACCTAGGACTTGGCATGCATCTGGCACCCAGTGGGTCTCAACCAGTGTGTGGAACAGACCCTGAAGGGCACAGGAGGCCTCATTCCTAGCCTTCATTTGCTGCCCTCTGAAAAGCTCATGGAACCTTTGGGTCCCTGTCATATAAGAGCACCCCAAACGGATCTGTAATTTCAGCCCACCCCACCTCCAATCATCCATAAAGCCAAGCTTCAAACTTGGGGGTGTCCTCAAGACCTAGGGAGAAGGTGGTGTGGCAGGTGGGACCCAGAGGGGGACCTTGGGCAGCCCTGGCCTTCCCCTCCCAGAGGACCAGCGAGGAATGGGGTGATCGGCCCACTTCTCATCACTCTGCTCTCGGGGAGGAGGAAAGGAAGCGAGGAGGGGGCGATCTGGCAGGCGGGGGAGATGGGGGACCCCCGCCAGGAGGAAAGGGGGAAGAGGCGAGGATCCGAGGAGGGGGCGATGGAGAGGCCGGCGAGCCGGGAACAAAGACCGGCGGCGCGGGGCGCGGAGGCGCCGGCGGGGAGCGCGGGCCCCGGGCGCTGTCAGCGCGCTGATGGACGGGCCGCCTTCCAGCTCCGCGCCGCCGCGTTCCTGGCAACCGCGCCGCTTCCTGGCGGGGGCGGGGCCTGCGGAAAGGTTACATTTGCACAACGTGCCTCCCGCAGCCGGTGGGGGAGGGGCGGGGAGGCGACGGGGAGGGCGGGGGCGGGGAGGCCGGCGGGCGCGGCGGGGCGCGCGGAGTCGGCGGCGGCGGCGCTGCCCGGGGAATGGAAAAATCCCTCCCCGGCCGCGCGGAAAAATATCCGGTTCCACGCGGGCAGCACCGCGGCTGCTCCGAGGGCGCGCACGCTGCGCCCGGCCTCGCCCCCACCCGGCCCCGGGCGTCGCCTCTTCTGCACAGTTCCCCTTTAACACGCCCGGAGGCTGGTGGAATGTCTCCGCTTCCCAGATCCGAGTGTCTGGCCCTCTCCGCTGGCCGTCCCCCTGTCCCCCAAGCAGGGCGATGGATGGCCGGAGCCAGGACCTGCTGTGATGGGGTCCTGATCGGTCGTTTTCTTTTTGACTTGGGAAGAGGGGCTGCCACTCGCGTCTACCCCTCTTCCCACGGTGGTTGCTCAGCCCTGCCTGCCCGGTGCTCTGCAGCTGCCCATGACCTTCTGGTTTACACCCTGAATGGAGTCTATGCTCTTGCGTAGGGCGAAGTATCAGATGCCCGGGGCGGGAGTGTGCAGGAGTGTGCGGAGGTGATCTCAGACTCCTGTCCTGTTTTTTTCTCTTTTCTTTTCGTGGTACTGGGGATTGAACCCAGAGCCTTGGCATTTGCTGGGGAATTGCTAAAACACTGGTCTATGCCCCCAGTCCCTGGGAACTGTACCCCACCCCTGTCTCTGACCTTCTTCCTGTTTCTCACTGAGTGGGTTGGTTTGCACACACAACATTCATTCCATGCCACTTAGATGCTTACCACGCTCTGGGCCTTGCACCTGGCCCTGGAGAGAGCCTGGGCTGAACTAGAAACAGCCTCTTGCTTTGGGAACTCAGGTCCTGGTAGGCAGAGTGTAGGCCACCAGATTAGGAGGTTACCACGAACCTTGGAGTCCACACTTGGATTCAAATTCAGCCCTTCCACTCCCTGTTTGTTCATGTGTCCTTGGGCAAGTTGCTCTCTGAATCTGTTTGCCCCACTGTCAAGTGGGGATAGAACCGCAGTAAGAGCAGCCTCTGGGATTTGGAAACTTAAGACATTTCCCGTGACTGTCACTCAGCACAGAGCAGAGGCACTTGCTTGACAGCAAAGGTTATTGCTGTTGGCTCTAAGGAAGTCCACAATTCCTGGACCCAGTGCCTGCACAGCAGGAGTCTCACTGAAGAAGCCTTGGAGGGCACTCCTGGGGCGAGTTGGGGTGGGCCAGCGGGTGTGTCCTGGTACTCCAGGTGCAAAGACATCCATAGGTCTAAAGCATGACTAAGGACACCCACACTGGACCAATGAAGGTCAAGGCTGTAGACCTCCTTTAACTAGGCCTGGGGAGCCTGGCCAGGTGGCTCAAGAAACCTGGAAGGCACTGCTCTCTGTGCACTGGGGCCCAGGGTTTTCTCTGACTCAGTGAAGCAGTAGGGACAGGCTCCTGCCTTCCTGGGAGAACGGGCCTTGTAGAGCCCAGCAGGGGGCAGGGAGCAGGAAGGAGGGGACTTTCTGGTAGGATGCCTCCAGAGACATGGGGACCAGAGGCAGGCCTTTGCAGGGCTCTGGTTCCCAGGGGTTCTGGGCTTCTCAGAAAAAGGGCCAGCAGTAAGTGGGGAGAGGACAGGGATCAGGAACAGCCTGTGCTCACTGCTGCCCTGTGTCACTCCCTGGAGCCTCATGATCTGGTCTGGAATCCAAGGGGGGCTCTGATTGTCTCTGAGTCAGTGGCTCCCACTGGGCCCTTGAGGTCCTCAGCAGGCCACAAAGTGACAGCACTGAGTACTTAGCACATACCATGAGCTGGAAGGCATCATCTCCCAGCAATCCTGGGAAGGGAGTTCACACTACATTCTTTCTTACAGAAGAGGAGACTGAAGGTCTGAGAGCTTGAGTTGTTTGTAATACATTTTGTCATTGGTGAAGCTGGGACCCCAAGCCAGCCTTGCCTGACACCAGAGTCTGAACTTTTAACTGTGAGCTATGAACCACCTCCATGGTGGTCCCAGGCTGCTTAGTAAGGGGTGTGTTGGGGTGAGGGTTCCACTCCAATCCAGGCTGTCTTTAGTGATGTTCCCATTTTATAGATGAGCTACCAAGGGCTTTGCTTTGGCAACCAGCCAAGGCCACATTGCTCAACAGGGGAGTCCAGGGGCTGAGGGTCTAGCTCAGTGGTAGGGTGATTGCCTGGCATGCACTAGGCTGAATTTGAGTCCCAGCACTGGGAAAAAAAAAAAAAAAGAAAGGAAAAAAAAAAAAAAAAAACCATGTTGTCAAGTGCATTAAAAAAAAAAAAAAAAGGTAATCTTAGCAGATTGAAGCTGAAGGAGTCTCAGAGCTCTTCTAAACCAAGGCTAATTTTCCAGATGGAAACTGAGGCCCAAAGAATGCTGGGATCCTCTTAATACCCATTGTAGCTCTTCTCCCCCAGCTTGGGCCACTGGACCCTCCCCAGTGACATGAGGCCCCCAGCCTGTGAATTCCATGGAGCATTTCAAGGAAGCAGAAAGTGGAGTGGGGCAGCTGAATAGAAGCCAGGTTGTCATCCAGAGGTCGGGAGGCTCTTCCCTGACCCTTGCTGAAGGTCCCAGGCAGGAGGGGGCAGAGGGCAGCCTCCCTGGGCCAAGATCACAGCCTTCCCACTTTCTCCTGGGTCTCCCCAAGTCCAGCCCTGATTCGCCCTTCCTGACCCTTGGAAGGAGTAGTAGGGACGGGGCAGGGGGTGGGGGCCTTGAGAACCAGGAGACCTTATCTCTCTCCTCTGCCCACTTGATCCCCCGGCCTCCGGAGAAAGGGGCTCTCCAGAAGCAAGAGCCACAGACACTCAGATTTGCATCTGAAAAACAAACGTGGGCGCTGGCCAGCTGGCCGTCCTTCAGACCTGGGGGCTGGGGGTCCAGCAGTGACCCTGACGGTCTGATTGCTGCTAACATCCATCACCCACCCATTCCACCAAGATTATGAGGCCCCTCGCTGGTGTCAGACCACCGGTGCCTACAGCAGGGGCTGGGGTGCGACCATGAAGGAGGAGGACCCAGCCCTGCCCTCGTGGAGCTTCCAGTTGAAGGTCAGGTTCTCACACTGAGCCCAGAGCAGTTCTGTTAGACCCTGATATTCCTGGAAGGAGGGGCGGGGACGGCCAGAGAGGCGGGGCCACGCTGTTCAGCTCAGCGGAGGTATCTTCTGGGATCTGTCACACCTGGGACTGCTAATGGAATTATAGTGGCGGTGGCTTCCACCGGCCTTTCACTCCAGCATCCCCACCGCTCTGGGAGCGATAATTAATTAAGCCCCGATTAAATAGTATCATTGACCGAAAGTGTGTTTTCTGCAGCGCATTCTTCTGGCTACTGCGCTGCTGGTGGTGGCTCAGCACGTGTCGTCGCGCTGGCAGCACGTGACGCCGCAGGGCTTTGGCGGCCGGGGTTCTCTGGGCATGCGCACAGGGCCCGGCGGGTGGGCCTGGAGGACGCAGGTCCAAGGATGCCGCAGAGGCTCAGGTCTCATGGTCTCTGTCTCGTGGGGTGACACTAAAATGGACCAGGTGTGCCATACTCCTAGAAGAAAGGTTACTCACGCCGAGGCCTGAGCTGATCCCTTGTCCTTCTCATCCGAGGAGGCGGGGTCCCCGAGGTCCCTGTGAACTCGGCCATTCAGTAGCACTTGGGAGACCCTTGCCCGGTGGTCTAGCGTCTCTCCTCGGCCGCGCGCCCGAGGAAACTCCCCCCTGGAGGAAGCAGTGTCTGGCCAAGCTGCTCCGGCTGCAGGGTTGGTGGTGACGGTGACATGCCATGCACTGAGAAAGGCCTCCCGTGTCACCCAAGAGCTGAGGACCTTGTGTGGAATATGCCCAAGAGCTCCGTGAGATAGACAAATAGGTCCCTTACAAGAGGCTTGGTCACCTGCCTTCCCAGCGTGCAGGGCTGGGAGGGCGGGGGCAGGGCGGTGGGCCCCGAGGTCTGCAGTCCTTGCCACCCTTGCGCAGAACAGCAGGCAGGACAGAGTCCCTAAGCTGACCGAGCTGATGTGGCACAGAGAATGGAAGAAGTGATCAGCTGGGAGCAGGGGACCTGGGCAAGGGTGTGAGAAGCAGAGGCAGGGGAGAGTGTGCTCTTAGTAGTGGCCACTTGATGGGATTTTTCTGGAAGCATAAGTGCAAAGGGGAGTCCTGCGACTGTGACACCCCGCCCCTGGCGGCTGCATTCTCTCTTGAAAGTGACTGGGAGGTGTGGCGTTCCGGCTTGGGTTTGGGTTACAAGAATGGAATGGCAGACTCCCAGCTGCATTGCTTAAGGAAAACGGGAACCCAGGAGCTCACCTGTGAAGGCAGACAGTGGCAAGAACAGGACAGGACCCACCTGGACCTCAGTGAGGACTGGGGTCACAGGGTTCTAGATCTCCAGCTGTCCTGTCCCCTGCCCCTGCATTTACAGGTCCTCTAGGGAGGGGAAGGTGGGGAGGATGATTCTTAAAATACTGATTTATTTTCTTTAACGGTCAATTTATTTAGTTTTTTTTTTTTTTTGCACTGGGAATTGAACCCAGGGATGCTCAACTATTGAGCCAAATCTCCAGCCCTTTTTATTTTATATTTTAAGAAAAATATTTTATATTTTGGCAGTGCTGGGGATGGAACCCAGAGCCTCACACATGCCAGGCAGTGCCAGCCACACCTGCAGCCCCTTCTTTCATGTTTAATATTAGATTCTTGGGCCTTTATTCTCTTGATTAATCTTACTAGATGTTTATTTTATTTGTCATTTCAAAGAACCGGCTTTTGGCTTTGGCAATCACCTTTGTAATTGTTGATTTCCGTCGTCTTTTCCTTATTGCTTACTTCTTTCCACTGTTTGTTAAGCTCCTTGGGTTGGTGGGAAGTCTTACTCAGGTATGTTTAAGTCATTCCTGTTTTAGAGCCAGTGCACTTAAGACTATGTATTTCTCTATAAATGTCGTTCTAGTTGCATTCTACACATTTTGTTTTGCATTTATTTATTTTCCACACTATACGGATGTCATAATTGCCATAGTGATTGCTGTTGAAGTCTTTGTGGGGGCTCAGTGACTTCCCTTGCCCCTCCTGGATTCCGAACAGAGAGACAAGGCAGAGAACTAGCAGCTGGGGGATCAAAACCTTTTTATCTTAAAAAAAAAAAATGTTTAAACTGGTAAAAACGAGAATGAGAAGGTGTGACCGCCAATGGTTTCTTAACCCTGACAGTGGGGATTGGGCAGCCTTAACCCCCAGACACCGTGATGCTGGAGGCGGTGGGTGGAATGACCCCTGCTTGTGAGCAGCTCAGTCCCCAAAGGGTGAGTTCAGCAGGCCCACTTTATTTTTCCCACATTTGCCTGTCAGATAGGTCACCCTCCTGGGGGCAAAGGGCAAAATGGGGAGTGTTACACAGATTCAGCTCCCTCCACATGGAGGGAAACATCAGGACTAGGAAAGAAACATTCCCACTACACTTTCCTCTTGAACCCATGGTGAGATAGGTGTGTGCTTTCTCATTTCCAGAATGCAGTTGTGCCTTATGGATCCGAGTCTACTTTTGAATTCTCTGTTCTCTGCCACAGATCCATTTGTCTATCCTTAGGCCAACCTCCCGTGTCCTGATTGCTGTAGCATTTTATTAAGCGTGGAAATTTCATCAAGTCTTAAAAAAACAAGCCTTGTGGGTTTTTTTTTGTTTGTTTGTTTATTTGTTTAATTTTTTTTTAGATGTGGATGGACCTTTATTTTATTCATTTATTTATATGTGGTGCTGAGAATGGAACCCAATGCCTCGCACATCTAGGTAAGTGCTCTGCCACTGAGCCCCAGCCGCGGCCCCAAGCCTTGTTATTTTTGTCTGGAATTTTTATATTAAATTTAATTTTAATTCCACTCTTTTGTTTATATCAGGTAGATGATGTTTAGGCTTCCCGTGCAGCCCCTGAATCTGACTTGACGTGTCTTAGCATCTCCGTCTAATTCCCGACCTGGCCTCTTGCTTTGTCTTCCTTCTGTGGAAGTCTCAGTCTTGCTGTGCTCTAGATGGAACCCCTTGTTTTGAAATGGGAGTTCTGCTCTTAGGCAGACACTGGACGCCAAGAGAGTGACTCATTTAGCTTCAGTACCTTTCCCTATTCTGGGTTTTTTTGACCTGGACACATTTCCTACTTGATCTAATCATATTTTTTTTTTAGAGATTTTTTTGTTTGTTAGTTGTTGATGGACCTTTATTTTATTTATTTATATGTGGTGCTGAGAATTGAACCCAGTGTCTCACACATGCCAGGCATGTGTGCTACTGCTGAGCCCCAGCCCCAGCCCCCTGTAATCATATTCTTTTTTTTTTTAGGTGTATGTTTCTTTATTTTATTTATTTATATGTGGTTCTGAGAATCGAACCCAGTGCCTCACAGATGCTAGGCAAGCACTCTACCACTGAGCCACAGCCCCAGACCCTCTAATCATATTCTTCAGTGTTAAACAAATGAGTTAGGAACATATAATTTTTTTTAATATTTATTTGGTTGTAGATGAACATAGAGTATATTTATTTTTATATGGTGCTGAGGATTGAACCCAGGCGAGGCAAGCACTTTACCCCTGAGCCACAGCCTCAGGCAGGAATAAAGTTTTTAAAGACTGTAGTTGTGGCAGAGTTGCTGGGTCCCCAGTAGCCATTCTGTATCTTGCAAAGTCAGAACTCTGTACTGGCAGGTGGTCTTGATAAGGACTACATTTCCCAGCCTCCCTGGGCCTATGGGGTGCGAGTGGGAGGTCCTGCCCCTGAGGGGACTGCGTGCCTGCCTAGTTGTGCCCAGAGGAAGTGGGCTGCAGCCATCTAGGAGGGAGATAAGCGCCACACCTCAGGGATCACGAGGTGACAGAACATGGGGAGCCGAGTCCCTGCTGATTGGGCTCGTTAACCTCAGGCTCTTACTTAAAGAAAAATAAAATTCCACACTTCTGATTTTGGTCTGCCAGAGCAGCCTCACCTAGACCCACTGGAATAGATTTTCCTGTGTTATTCACCAGACTTTTTGCTCACGATTGTTTGTCAATTCTCCTTTCCTTTGGGTTCATATTTCTTTCTTTTCTTTTCTTTTTTAAGAGAGAGAGAATTTTTTAATATTTATTTTTAGTTTTCGGTGGACACAACATCTTTATTTTATTTTATGTGGTGCTGAGGATGGAACCCGGTGTCTCGCACATGCCAGGCACACTACCGCTTGAGCAACATCCCCAGCCCCGGGTTCATATTTCTTCTTGACAAAAATATCTCTTAGGGATTTTTTTTCAGAGTTTGGGGATGAAAAATTTCTGATTTTTCAATGTTTGAAAAGGTGTTCCTTTTGCACTCACTCACTCACTTGTGATAGTTTAGCTAAGTATATTATTCCAAGTTGGTAGTTAATTTTTTTTAACACCCGAAAGGTACCATTCCATTGTTTTCTTTCCCGTTTGTGGATGAGAAAAATTCCGCTAGTGTTTATTGGTCATTTCTTTTTTAATAACTATTTTGCCCCCTCAGAGTTGCTTTTAAGATCTTCTTTTTACTCTTGATATTCTGAGTTGCAGTGTATCTAAGGAAATTTTACCTATTGAGCATGGCTTTTTTTTTTATTTTTAATTTTTTTTTAGTACCGGGGATTGAATCCAGGGGCACTTCACCACTGAGCCACATCCCCAGCCCTTTTTGGAGACAGGTCTCACTGAGTTACTTAGGGCTTTGCTAAGTTGCTGAGGCTGGCTTTGAATTTGCTATCCTCCTGCCTCAGCCTCCTGAGTCGCTGGGATTACAGGCATGAGTCACACCTGGCTTTTTTGAGACTCATGTCTTTATTCACTTCTTAAAAATTTCCCCTATTATCTCTTTCAGTATTGCTCTCTGCTCATTCTTTCCACATTGGACTTCTGGACATCTCTCTCAAATGTATGTTAGACCTTCTAATATCATCCTCCACTTCTCTGAACTTGTTTTTCATCACTGTTTTGGGGAGAGGTGGGGTGGGGCAGTGTACTACTGAGCTCCATCCCCAGTCCTTTTTATTTTTTATTTTGAGACAGGGTCTTGCTAAATTGCGTAGTTGCCCAGTCTGACCTCAAATTTGTGGCCTCGCTGCTGAGCCTCCTGCGTCATTGGTCTCACAGGCCGTGCCCCTGCACCCGGCTTCGTCACTTTATGTGTTGATGTCTGTGGTCTGTGTGAGTTCTTTGGTGCCATCTTCCTACCACCCAGATCTTTCTCTCTCTCTCTCTCTTTTTAAAAATTATCCCAGGATCTGCATTTTATTTTATTTTATCCAGATCACTTTTTGTGTCCAGCCAATAGCTTATTCCATCTTTTGAGATTTGATGTCTATGATCATAGTTTTTATTTTTAGGATTTTTTTTTTTCAGTCCTGATGGTGGAGCCCAGGGTTAGGGTACTAGGTAGAACGATATCCTAAACCTTTTTTTGGGAGAGGGTTCTGGGGATTGAACTCAGGGGCACTCAACCGCTGAGCCCCATCCCCAGCCCTATTTTGTATTTTATTTAGAGACAGGGTCTAACTGAGTTGCTTAGGGCCTTGCTTTACTGAGGCTGGCTTTGAACTTTCGATCCTCCTGCCTCAGCCTCCCCAGCCACGGGGATTATAGACGGGCGCCACTGTGCTCGGTTCCCATTACCTCTTAACATCACAGCACTGGGGACCCACCTTCCAGCACATGAAACTCCAGGGGAACATCTGCATCCACATCCTTACCTGTGTACACAATCCTGCTGTCTGTGAATGGTTTTGTGGATCCTACGTTTGGTGTCATATCTAAGATACTCTCCTTATGGAAGGAAAGTGAGGAACTGGGAGACGGGTGAGGGAGAAATGAAGAGAGGCCAGGCAGAGATCCACATGAGAGTTTACATGTCAGAGCTGACAAGTGAAGGCCACCTCTCCACAGACAGAGAGGCAACAGGCTTGGGGTTCGGGACTTTTATGGGGCAAGTTCAGGGATTAAAGCCAGGCAGGTCCTAATGCGGGTGGTTAAGGGTGGGGTTTGGTATGAGGGAGTGGTGAGCCTTTCTCAGAAAGGCCCTTGGGTGGGAAAGCGAAAGTTTTCTTAAAATGGTGGCTGTCACTTAAGATGGCCACCCAGATGCTAAGTGAGGACCTTACAGTCCCCCCTTTTTGGTTTGTTATTGGGCCCCTTAAGGGACAGGGGCGTAGATCAATCTTCTGTAGCTTGTTCCTGCTCGGAAGGGGCAGCATCTGGACCCTTGTTAGGGGCGCAGGGTGTCACTGAGGCAGTGGTGATGGTCAGGAGGTGCGGGGCAATGCTGACCCTGGACGGCCCAATTTTGGTGAGGGGTTGGAAGTCCCGCAGCAGAAGCTGGTTCGCGATTTGGTTAGAGATCTTGGAATCTGGTCTTGAATAAATCTAATGACACTGGGGGTGAGGACTAGCCAAAGGCCTATGGCAAGGAGAGAGGTCAGGAAGGAGGGACCCATGTCCTTCAGGTCCAATGGCAGTGGGAAGCTCAGAGATAAGGAGGCATTAGTTGGGCTGGGCTGTGGCTCAGCAGTGGAGCGCTCGCCTAGCACGTGTGAGGCCCTGGGTTCCATCCTCAGCACCACATAAAAATAAATAACTAAAAATAAAGATATTGTATTCATCTACAACTAAAAAATAAATATCAGAAAAGGGGGGCGGCATTAGTAACTGAAGTTCCCTTGGTGGTAAGGAATCCGCGCTCCTTCCAAATAGCAGAGTGGGAGAGAAATGTGTGGACAGCGGGTTAGAGTCCGCGGAGACGTTGAGGGAGGCTCCGTTGCCACAGTGAAGGCTGGGATGGGGGCACCAGGTCAGCCTACTGAGTGGAGGTGTTACTGGGGAGGGGAGAGAGACCGCAGCAGACCCTGCCCATGAACTCCCTCCTGAAGGAAGGAGGAGCCATCTGTGGACCATGTGCATGTGGCCTGGAGCAAGGGCCTTCCTGTGTGGGGGAGGGATGTGGAAGGAGCGCCTCCAGAGTTTCAGTGCACGAATGGGTGAGGGGAGGAGAGGTGGAAGGGTCCTGAGGCACGGGGAGGAGAGTAGCAGGGTGTAAAGGTGAGCAGGTGGGACAGTAAGACTGGGGTCTTCCACCAGGGAAACCGGTAGAGATCAAAGGCGACAGGGGGTAAGGAATGTAAGCCCTTGTAGGTGAGGAGATCCTTTAGGTGATGGTGAGTGGGGCCCCAAAGGTGAGTTTCTTTGACTAGTTGATGAGTAGAGAGGCTGCGGCCAACGCTGGTAGGGGCCCATCCTGAACAGTAGGTCTAGACCTTGGATAGATAAGCCACGGGGCAAAGGTTGGCCCAGCACGTGTCTGAGGACCCCTAGAGCAAATCCCTGCTTTTCAGCCCTGTAAAGGTGAAATGGGAGTGTGAGATCAGGGAGATGGAGAGAGAGGGAGAGGGAGAGGGAGAGAAGAAGAAGAAGGAGGAGGAGGAGGAGGAGAGGGAGGGAGGGAGAGAGAGAGGGAAAGAGAGGGAGAGGGGGAGAGAGAAGAAGGGAGGGAGAGAGGGAGAGAGAGGGGGAGGGAGGGAGAGAGGGAGAGAAGGAGACAGAGAGAGAGGGAGAGAGAGAAGGAGAGAGGGAGAGGGAGGGGGGAGAGGGAGAGAGAAGGAGAGAGAGAGGGAGAGGGGGGAGAGAGAGGGAGAGGGGGAGAGAGAGAGAGAGAGAGAGAAGGAGAAGGAGGGAGAGAGAGGGGTGGGAGAGTTTTGAAGTCATTCTTCTGTGTTGTAGCCAGAGAAAAGTTACATTGACACTTTTTCTTCTTCTCCCCCCAGGCCCTTACCAGGCCTGCCGAGTCTGTCCTTTGTATTTCAATGTCGGCTTCAGATTGCTGTCCAGGGTTTCACAATGTAGGAGGGCTCTGGGTCCCTTGTGTGTCTAGAAGTGGGGTCTCTGAAGGAACCCAGAGCTTTGGTGGCAAGTAGAAGCTGGGCGGGGAGCAAGAGGAGCCGGGGAGGGTCCGAGTGGAGAAAGGGGAGCCCCTGCCCTGCGGGATTTCCTTCCATCTTCCTGAGCCCTCGCAAGTCATGAAGATTGGGAGGTTGAATTGGTCGATGGCCTTTAGATCAGGAGCCAAACGGAGTGGGGCTAAGGGGGTGAGGAGGCAGCCGAGAGGTGAGTCGTCAGATGGGATTGGGGGTCCCCCATGGCGAGTCGGAGTCTGGGACTGAGATAAGGGAGTCACCCCCTACTTCCCTCGTCCTGGGCTCTGCCCGGCGGAGTCCTGTGCTGGCCAGGGCTCTCGTGAGCTCTGCTGAGGAGCTGAGAACCAAGACCCGAGAGTGAACTGGCCAAGGGGAGGGAGGTGCTGGGCCAAGGTCTGAGTTCTAGAGAGGAGACTGGTGAGGAGGAGGGAGGGGAAGGGCAAAGTCACGCACCCCAGTGAGGCCGGGTGTGGGTGAGGAGCGCCAGGTGATGGAGGAAGGTGTGTGTCCCTGTCCTGGGCCTTCAGGCCAGGCTCCCAAAGCAGCTCGAATCCCCGAGGGGAGAGCCTCGCTGATGGGAGAACGTGGTCGAGTCCCTGGCACCAATGGAAGACAAGTCCTAGTCACCTACAAGAAGACAAGGACTAGTCACCCACGCCTGGGGTAAGAAGCGGGTTTGTTGTCGGGAGCCCGAGGAGGCAGCTCTGCAGAAGGAGAGGGACGGCGGCAGCAAGGGGGGAGAGCCGGCATTGTGACTGGGCAGAAAGTGGAGGGGGCTTGAGACAATGGGAATGGGCTCGTGGTGTGAGGCCATAGAGGACTTGAAACATCCCAGACACTAGGTCCACCTCGGAGGGGGTCATGGGAAGGCACTGGCAGGAGGAACAGGGGATGGGCCTAAGGCAGGGTCAGGATCAGGAGAGCAGCAGGCTAGTTGGATGGACATGAATATGAGGGGAGATGGAAAGCGTAGCCCCCAACTTTGTGAGGATGTCCCTTCCCAAAGGGGGACCAGGGCATTGTGGAGTGACCAAAAAGGAGTGGGTGGAAACTAGAGAGCCCAAAGCACAAACAAGGCCAGGTGTCTGTAGGGCTGGTCAGGTTCTCCCTCTACCCCACAATAGGGGCCACAGAACGAGTGGTAGTTCCACCATGCGGCCTGCGCAATGGTTTCATTAATGAGGTTCTTGGCATAAAGTTAGTTAGAAGAGATCGAAATAAAACACACAGACTCAGTTACCTTATTTCTATTGCCAGGTCCGAGACGGCTCCCCTCTCTGGCTCCAACCTCTAACCGCCCAGCAGGGCAGCAAGGATTACTCAGGGCTAGCAGGAGAGAGAGAGAGTGAACACGCCAGGGAGTAGCCTTTTATTGGGGAACAAGAAATTCAGGGGATAATTCCATCCAATGAAGGTTGAGGGGGGACTGCACTCCAAGGTCAGGGTCAGTGATTGGGCCCCCGGGGTCAGTGGTCAGTCACACCCCCACACGGACGGGTTCTCTCATCAGGAGAGGGCCGGGAAAATTCCGACACAGCCAGAAGCCTCAGACCCAAACCGGGAGTCGCCCAGACACGTGTCAGGATGGCTTCCCACAGGTAGTCCCCAGAACCCCTTGAACATGTAGCCCCATGTCCAAGAGGACAGACAGGCCACCTGAAATGCATCGAGTGACCCTGGGTTCCCGTGGAGTGATGGTGGTGGTCAGTGATGGGGACCTGGGCCTCATCGGTCCTCTGCAGCCAGTCCTAAGATTTGGAAAGGGGAACCAGAAGGGCCAGATGGCTGGGGGCCGCTATGGGTTCAGGGACAGTCAACAGTCTAGTGTCCCTCCTGATGGCATTTAGCACAAGGGCCCAGAGGCTTGCAAGGCTAGGGACATGTACAAGCCCAGTGACCCTTCTGACCACATTTAAAACAGGGTCCAGGTGGTCCTGAGGGACCCTTCTGTGGGCCAGTGGAACCAGGGACAGATGCGGAGGCCGGGCGGACGGCTTGAGCGACCATCTGGCATTCCTGCTTGCGGGCCTCCTCGTCTCTCCTGTTACATATCCTGAAGGCCCCTTCCAGAACCTCAGCTTGGGCAGTTAGGGGCCCCCTCTCGAGGTGCCTTAGTTTGGCCTTAATATCGGGGAAACTCTGGGAGAAAAGTAGGTCATTAGTGGTGGTCTCCCCTGGAGTCCAGGGTCCAGGTTAGTATACTGTAATACAGCCCTGTCAGGGCGTCTAAAGTGCTGAAAGGTTTCATTCTTGTCTTGGGGGACCTCCTGGAGCCTTTCATAGTCGATAGCCCATGGGCTGCCTTTCCAAGTCCTGCCCGAGGCGAGTAAGGAATTGGTCTCTACGAGTCACCCTCCAGGCGAACTATAATCCCAACTGGGTCCTGATCAGGGACCGCTTCAGTGCCCATCGGATGGGCAGGGAGGTCCGATGCACCTCATCAGCTTGCTCCCAAACTCACCTGCGCTCCTCAGGCAGAGGGGTGTTAGACAAGGTCATATGGACATCGTGGAAGGTCAAATCCTATGATTGGGTCAGGTACTGAAACTCTTTGACTTATATGGTGAGACTTGAAGTACAGGACCCGGGTGGCTTTTCTATCTGGGAAAGATGTGACCGAGACAAAGGCACATGTACCTGGATGACACCATCCACCCCAGCCACCTCGCGTAGAGGACTCAGATGCGGGTTGGGCAGCAGCAGCCTGTGAGCGTGTGGTGCGAGGAGAGAAGGACGGAGGGGCAGAGGGGACAGTTGCTGTGGCAGCTTCATCAGGAAGAGAACTGTGGTATGGCGGTTGCGCATCCGCTGGGTGGAAGGAGGAGGAGTCCTGGGGAGGATCTTCTGACCCTTGGAAGCAGGCGCAGGGGAGGTGAGAGCTAAGAGGACTGTGCAGGGGACCAGGAGATGCAGAGAGAGGGCTTGGAACGCAGGGAGGAGAAGCCTGAATGTAGGATCTCTCTTTCCATTTTCCCAAACGCTCACAAAAGTTGAGAAGATCCCTGATGATACGGGATCTAGAGTGCTGTTAAGTGGTCATTTAGAGTCCAAAGGATATTGAGGCCAGATCTGATTGCACAAGCGGATAAGTTTGGGAGGTTTAGGTCCGGGGTGAGACAGAGAGACCCTAGGTTAGCAGGAGGCAGCCTGGGGGACCAGGGGAGGGAATGGATGAGGAGCTGCTCATGGTGAGACGGAGGAGGTGAGTTTACAGGTGGGGCGTCCCCCAGTCTCTAGTGTCACCCGTCAAAGGACAGTTACGCTCAGGGGTCGTCACCACTGATGGGTCAGCATTGGGGGCAGGGCCGGTAGAGGCACTTGGGTGCCCAGCCAGGACGACATAGAGGCAGAAGCTGTAGAGGTTAACCCAAGGCCGAGAGGTCTCACCAGGAACAACTCCCAATCACCTCAGTGGTTTTCCTCAAAACCCGGGACCCAAATAAAAGACCACCTGTAGACACGGTCAACAGTAGGGACAAGCCGTAGCTGTGAAGGCAGTGGCTGGACGTGCCCCCAACCACATGATAACCCTGGGAGTTCCGGGTGATCAATGGTCACTTCTCGGGATCGTAGGTTGTTTAGGACGACCAGAGACAGGGGTCTTACCTGGAATGTCCAGTGGTGTGTGTGGAGAGGACATTCAGCAGAATGGAGGGCCTGGCCCCATGATGGAATCCGGACCAGGGCCCAGGGACACTCAGTGACCCTCAAAGAGGGGAGCAGGCGCACTGGGGAACCTGATCCCGGGTTTCGGCACCAATGAAAGGAAAGCGAGCAACTGGGAGAAACCAAAGAAAGAAATTAAAGACAGAAGCCAGGCAGAGATCCACAGAGCTGACAACTGAAGGCCATCTCTCCACAGACAGGGAGAGGCAACAGGCTTGGGGTTGGAACTTTTATGGGGCAGGTTCAGGGATTAGAGCCGGGCGGGTCCTAATGCAGTGGTGAGGTGTTGGTTGGGTATGAGGGAGTGGTGAGCCTTTCTCAGAAATGCCCTTGGTGGGAAAGTGAAATTTTTCTGAAAATGGCGGCTGTCACTTAAGATGGCCATCCAGATGCTAAGCAAGGACCTTACACCTTATCCCTAGGTTACAAGGATTTTCCTTTATGATGTTTGCTTTGAAAAATTTTGTTCTTTTACATTTTACGTTTAGATCTGTGATCAATTTTGAGTTAATTTTTGTATAATGTGTGAGATAAGCATCAACTTTTTGGGGGGTACACATAGTTATCCAATTTTTCCAACCCCATTTGTTGGGGAGAAAAGAATGCTACCCCTTTTCAATTAAATTGCCTCTGCATCTTTGACAAAAGCCCAATGGGTCACATTTCTGTGATTATGTTTGTAATCTCTACTCTGCATGATCTGGGTATCCATCCCTTCACTCATTCCCCATTACTTAGTCACCATAAGCTCAGTTGATGACTATAGTCTTGAAATCAGATGGCATGAGTCCTCCAACTTTGTTCTTTTAAGAACTTAGTTTTGAGGGGCTGGGGATGTGGCTCAAGCAGTAGCGTGCTCGCCTGGCATGCGTGCGGCCCGGATTCAATCCTCAGCACCAAATACAAACAAAAGATGTTGTGTCCTCTGATAACTAAAAAATAAATATTAAAATTCTCTCTCTCTCTCTCTTAAAAAAAAAAACAAACTTAGTTTTGCTATTCGATTGCTTTGCTTTTCCACATAAATTTCACAATCAGCATATTAATTTCTATTAAAAAATCTTATTGGATTTTCTTCAGGATTGAATCAAATCTGTAGCTTAATTTGAGAATAACTGTCAGCTTAACAACATTGAGTCTTCCGATCTATGAACATGGTATGTCTCTCCATTTATTTAGGTATTCTCCCCCCAACCTGCCTTTGTACCAGGGATTGAGCCCAGGGCCGCTTTACTACTAAAGCCATATCCCTGGCCCTTTTTATTTTTTATTTTGAGACAGGGTGTCGCTAAATTGCTTAGGGCCTTGCTAAGTTGCTGAGACTGGCTTTGAATTAGTGATCCTCCTTCTTCAGCTTCCCAAGTCACTGGGATTACAGTCACACACCACCAAGCCTGGCTTTATTTAGGTATTTTATTTATTTCCTTAGTGTTCTATAATCTTCAGCATATGAATTTATACCTCAGTCTTTAATTTTTTTAGTGTAATTTCTTAGCTTCACTCTCGAGTTATTGTGAGTGTGTGGAAAACCCGTACACTTATAATGCTAAGCCCATGCTCTACCACTGAGCTGCACCCCCAGCTCTGATTATCTAATTTTCATGTCTTTTCTCTTCCATGCTTTGTCTTTTTGTTCTGTCTTCTAGAATATTTCCTCATTTTCAACCTTCTCTTTCAACCCTACCACTAAGCTTTTGGTTTATGCTACCCAAGAAATATTTGTGTTCTTAAAATATTACTTTTTTTGTGGGAGGGAATGAGTGGGTACTGGGGAGGAACCCAGGTGCATTCTACCACTGATCTGCACCCCCAGCCCTTTTAATTTTAATTTTGAAACAGGTCTTTCTATATTGCCAAGGCTGGTCTCATCTTAAACTTGGCATCTTCCTGCCTTTGCCTCCTGAGTAGCCAGGATTGCAGGCATGTGCCACCGTGTCCAGCAGAACATTCCTTTTTCATGGCATTCTGTTCTTGTTTAATGTGTGCTATATCTCATATCTTGATGATAAGCTGTTGTTTTGATATTTTCTTCCTGTCATCTTGGTTCCCTCCAAGTTTCCTTTAATCTATTTGTTATGGCTCCTCTCTGTTAGAAGCATCCCTTGTGTGCCTGATAACCCTTGGCTTCTTCACACAAGGGTTGCCAGGAGCTCAGAGCTCAGAGTTGGCTGCCCATCAGGGACTTCATGGGTGGGTGACCTGGAAAAGCTCCTTCTTTGGGCCGTTCTCAGTGTCCATACTCTTAGTTCCTTCCTCTTGGAATTCTCAGAACCCCTCTCCCACCTACAGACTCCTACTCAGGCCGGCTGCCATTCAGGATGCTCGGTGTTCAGTATAGACCTCCACTTAATACCTGTTTACAGTGGGATGCTGCTGCCCTGGGCTGGACCTGCCTGACCCTAGCCCTGCACCCATGGTGTCACCCTGTCCATGGAGTAAACCATCTGTCTTCTGTGGGGTGTGGTAGACATAGTCACCTTGGGGCAAGGCTTTGGGGCAAACCAAGAGTGTCTCCTTTCCAACTGCTCTTTCAACTAGTCCCTGTGGCTCCCTCTGCTCTCTTCCTCTGGTGCCCAGGCCCAGCCCAGGCCCTGCACCTCAGGACTTCCTTTTCCTCACCACCTTTACCATTCAATTGTTTTGATTCACTAAGTTCCAATTCCAAAATTTTGTTTCTCTTGCCTTGTACCCTATTTTCTTTGTCATTGTGATGTTTTGAAAATTCCTTTTCTGCCATTTGACATGGGCTTTGGGGGGGGGGGGGGTTGGCAAACACCTGTGTTAAATCTGCTGTCTCTAACCAGAAACTCTTCTTTTTGATATTTCCTAAACTTCTTTGTGTCTTTAGTCATTTGAATTGCAGTCATTTTATTTATTTATTTTTGCTGTTACGCGGATGGAATCCAGGGCTTCCCACCAGCACGCAAGTGCTCTGCCAGCTGAGCTGTACCCCCTACCCCTGTCCCCCATCACAGCTATTTGACCATCTCTGTCTCTTGCCTCTATCATCTGAGGTTCTTGGGCATCCAATCATTTTTGTTTGTTGGTTTTTGTTGTGGTTTTAGTTGTAGATAGACACATTATACTTTATTTATTTATATGTGGTGCTGATTGAACCCAGGGCCCACACATGCTAGGCAAGCGCTCCACCAACTGAGCCACATCCCCAGTCCTGGGCATCCAGTCTTACCACTGATTTTGCCATAGGTCTCACTGTTTTTACTGTTTTGTGATTTTTCCTTTGTGAGCTCATCTGCAGGGTGTGGGTCTGTGGGAACCCTGGACAGCCCAGGTTGAGGTCAGAGTCTCTATTGAGTGTTCCCCTTTTGTTTCCTCCCAGTGCTCAGGGGCTTTTTGTTGTTGTTGTTAAATCCGTGCTTTGGGAGCCTCCAGGGGTGTGGGGAGCTGAGTTGTCTGAATTTAAACACCACCCCCTTCAGGCTAGGTCTCCGGTTACACATTCCCAGAGCGGCAGGCTTTCCCCCTGACCCAGACTGTGGCTGGAGCCCCCTGGTGATGGGCCTGGGCAGCATGGGTCTCCTTCACCTTTTCGCTGAGAACAGAACTGAAGAGTCTGTCTTGGGAGTGGGTCTCATGCACAACCCCCACCTTGGGGAGTCTGCAGCCTCACTTCTTGTCCCCATAGGGGTTGTAAACTCCAGTCCCCTGGCCGCCAAGTGGAGCCACCCCTCCCCTGCCCTGGCCCGGCCCGCCCACCCTGCCCGGCACCGGCCTGGATTCCGGCTCCGGTTTTCAGCTCCTTCTTTGTTTCTGTCCCTGGGGAGTTTCCCTTCCTCTCTGCAAGCTCAGCCATGCATTTAAAAGGATGTTTGTTATATTTTTTGCTACCATTTCCAGGTAGCATTTTGTAGCAAAAGGGTTTTCTGCTGTTGAGTCTACAATATTGCTGGAAATGGAAGTCTGGTGTCTTGGTTTTTGTTGCTGTTTAAAAAAATTTTTTTTTTTTGTTAAGTCTCTGTATTCCCCACAGCAGAGGAGGCTCAGAGGCCTTGTGAATACTGGGTAAATGGAATTGAATTGGCACATTTCTACCTATTTGGCTATTTTTCCAAGCAGTCCTGCTGTCTGGAGCAGTTGACTCAGAGGGGAGAGGACGTGGCTTGTGCTATTTTGGGGGCTTGCTGGGGACTGAACACAGGGCTTCACTCAAGCGAGGTACTCTCTCCCACTGAGCTCCCGCCTCCTCCCCAGCCTGTGCTCCGAGCCTGGCTCTCCAGACCCTGCCTGGGCTGCACCCGACCTCCCGGGCGCGCGCTACCCACCCGCCTGGGCGCAGGCGGGACGTCCTCCCGCTCCCCGAGCCTCTCCGCGGGCCCCACGCCGCTGTGCCCGGCCCTTTGCCGGCTCTCCTCCCACGGACTTGCGCTCCCCGGGGGAGGCTCGGCCTTGCTGTCCTCTGGTCCCCCGCGTCCTCCGGTGGCCGCATACCTCGAGGCGCTCGATGAAGCCGAGCACGCGGCCGCCCCGCCCCGGCTCCCGCGCGGCGCCCGGTTCCACCGAGTGCGCGGGCTGCTTCCCGGTCGCTAGCCCTGAACTTGAACCGCTGCCCGCTCCCGGGCGGCCACGGCTGCAAGGGCAGAGCTGTCCTCCCGCATAGTAGGGAGGTGGCGGGTCACTTGGGTTAAAATGGACTCAGGGCCTGGCTGGCTCCCACAAAGCTTGAAAGGGCGGAGGACTTGGGGATAAGATGCGACCACGTGGACTCAACTGTATCAAATGGACTACTCCCGTGAGGAAGAGGGGCCTCCGGGCAAGGACTGTCCCCACACCGCCCTCTCCATTTTGCTGTGAATCCAAAACTGTTGTTTAAAAAAGAAAACAACAACAAAAAAACAGTCTTAACAAAAGAGCACAGAGTGACAGGGTCACTGGCTCCTCCCAGGCCCCTCCTCCCATGGGGAAGGTTCCAGGCCCAAGCTTGGGAAGAGAGTCTCTTCCCACCCCCACCCTAAGGAGAACTGGGATACAGGGCTCCCCAAACCTGTGGCCCTCAAGAATAAGAGGCACATATTTGGTCAGATGGTCTCTTTAGGCCCCTTGGCCACCAGGGCACAGAACTGGGAAGGAGGTCCCAGGCGACTCCCCGTGGGTTCCCAAAGTCCTTTCCCTAGGCTTCTCTGCCGAGACACCTTTGGAGGGAATCACTGCCCTGATGTTGCAGAAGAGTCCCTGGAGACCTGGAGATGGGAAGGGACTTGCTCAAAGTCACAGGGACAGAGGTGGCCCAGCCAGGGCTAGGGCAATACCATCCACCAGGACAGCCACTAGCCCCATGTCACTACGGGCAGTTAAAATGCAACTGATCTGAACTGAGATGCACTTTTTTCTCTCTTTTTGAAAAATAGTTTTAGTTGTAAGTGGGCACACTGCTTTATTTTGTTTATTTAGTTTTATGTGGTGCTGGGGATCCAACCCAGGGCCTCACACATGCTAGGCAAGTGCTCTACTACTGAGCTATGACCCTGGCCCCTTGAGATGCACTTTGAGGTTAAGCACACACCAGATTTCAAAGGTGTGATGTGGCCAAAAAGTAAACATCTCACTAGTAATTAAAAAGATTTATTTCATCTCAAAATGATAATATTTTAGCCAGGCACAGTGGCGCACGCCTGTAATTCCAGTGGCTTGGGAGGCTGAGACAGGAGGATCTCGAGTTCAAAGCCAGCCTCAACAATGGTGAGGCACTAAGCAACTCAGTGAGACCCTGTCTCTAAATACAATACAAAATACGGCTGGGGATGGGGCTCAGGGTTCGAACGCCCCAGAATTCAATCCTGGTCCCCCTCCCCCCACCTGCCAAAATTTAGGCATATTGGATTAAGTACAAATACTATTAGAAAGGATTCTACCAGTTTCTTTTCACTTTGTTTTAATGTGGTTACCAGAAAATTTAAGATGACATGTGTGGCTTTGCGCTTGTGGCTTTGGTCAGAGCCGGCGTGGGGCAGGGCCTTTAACTCTTTAGACAGGTCTCCACTCACTGCCCACAGCCACCACCAGGGCAGGCAGGACGACACCCAGCACCCAGGAGTCTGAGGGCTCGGATTAGCTGCTGCGGGCTTCCGTCTGAGCTGTGCCACTGGGCGCAGTCTGACCTCCCTGTGCCCACGGCTCCCTCTGCTCTGCCGCCCCCATGCCTGGTGCAGAGCAGCCCTGCCTTTCATGTCACGCGGATGAATGGCCCGCTCCACTCTGACTCTGGCTCTTTGGCTGTGAAGGGGGCGCTCCTCAGGCTGCTTCCCATCTCTACACACATGTCCATAAGATGCCCAGCCGTGGGCGCAGCCACATTTGAGGCTGCTCCTGACCTAATTTGGGGTCCTTTGAAAGCAAAGCCTGTGTGAGGACCTGGAGCTAACCTGAGTAGGCAGGAGGGTGTGGCAGAGGAGGAGGATGGTGGAGGAGGGTGTCGCTGTGTGGCTCCCTGGAGAAGGGATGCTGGCTTCCCCGGAACTCTGGAGGCGGATGGAGTGCCCCAGCACCGTCCCTGGAAGCGCCTGTCCACTGGCTGCTGCCCTCCATTGCAGAAGTGCTCCAGGGCCCTCTGCTCCATCAACCGTGGGCTGTGCTGCAGCCTCAGGAGGCCGTGGGTGGACCCTGAGGATAAAAGCACCTGCTCACCGTGGCTCTCCCGCCAACAGGTGCAGGGCCTCCCACCTTGCTGCAGCTGGGACCAGAGGTGGGCCAAGGGCATGCTCGAAAAGTGTCTGCAGCATTTCCTAAAATTCCTAGACACCAAAACCAATTCACAATTGCTCCGACAAATAGAGGAGTTTAAGAGCTGAACTTCAGGCTGCAGCATAGACAGAGTCTGCATGGTTATGGGCAGACTTCATTGTCAACCAGTACCTATGGTATCCCTCCTCTGTGCTGGGCCCTAGCCCACCTCGAAAGGGTGGCAGAGTGAAAGAAGGGGTAAAGACACTGTGGTATCAACCGAGTGGGACCTTTCCTAATCCATAATCAGGTAAGTCACTTGCCCACTTGGGCCCTGTGATCTTCATTGGTAAAGGGGTACTGATGCTGTTTTGTTTTCATTGGTGACACAGATACCACTGTCGGGTGACAGCACAATGGCAAGACCCTGAAAGGGCTTGGCCCCTGCCCCAGGTCGAGCAGGACTTGGACTTGTGTGTCTCCCCACGCTCCCTCCGCCAGCAGCCCGGGGTGCAGTGGTGAATAAGAGGGATGCCCTGCCCCAAGGAGCTCACAGATTGGAGGCAGAGAAGGAACCACCCCTGTGGATAATTGCAGGCAGGCTCTGAGGCAGAGCTGGAGCCCTGGGGAGAGAAGGGAGGCGGCCGTGACCTGCTGGGTCTTGGAACTCTTCCTGGAAGAGGTGCAACTAGAACATTCACCCCAAAGCCTGTGGGCCCCAGATGTGAGCTCCTGGCACAGACCAGACCTGGCTGAACCCCATAACTGACTGCTTGGCAAAGGACATTGGCAAACCCAGGTTGACTCTGGGCCATTTGCATATCATTTGCATCTATCTGCATATGTGGTGGCACAGGCTGGTCTCTTATGCATTTAAATTGCAAGTTATTTGTCTCTCTCTGAAAGCTCTCATTTCCCCTCAAGGGGGGTTGGCTGCGTTTCCCGGGTGGCCCTCATAGCAAGATTCTGTTGAGTTTGCTCAGCGCACTGCAAGGCTGTGGATCTTGGAGTACAATATGTGTTTGATTTTCTGGTTTTCAGAGCACCTTATTGTTAAGAATCTCTGGATGGCCTGTTACATAACGGAGCATTAGGAGTGAGTACCCTTTGATGCAGATGGGGAAACTGAGGCAGGACTAGTGAGATGCCAAACCTCACTTAGGTTTCAAGGAGGAACATGGTCGGGGTCAGGGCTCCTGATTTCTGACCCTATGTTGGATGGTGGGAAGAGGCCACCATCTTGCCCAAGGCCAAACAGCTGTCTGGGATGCTGTACTGGCCCCCCAGCCCTGCCTCAAGACAATGCGCTCCCTCTGCCAAGGGACTGTTTTGGCTATGGTGTCAAGGAAGGAGGCACTTCCCAGAGGGCAGGGTTCTCTCTGCACCCAGATGGTGCATCTCTGACTTGACATGAAAACCAGACTTTTAGATATTCAGATGGTGTCCTACAGTGTGTCACCAGCGCAGAGTGAGGACTCACTCGCAGCCTCAGTGGGTCTAGCCAGCCATCATGTCATTTGGGTATATTTACCTGTGATAGGAGAGGTGTGTGATTCACTGTCAGTGACAGCTGTCATTGACTGAGTGCATTACCACGTGCAGGCGACAGTGCTGGGCTTTCCCTTGGTCCACTGCCGTTCCTCGTCCTGCAGACAGGGTCATTCTGCAGTACGGGCGAGGCTGCTGAGGCTCAATGAGGTAGAGAGTTTCACTCAAGTTCACACAGTAAAGTGTCGAGGTTAAGGCTCAACATCAGGGTTGACAGGCTCCAGACCCCAACAAAAGAAGGCTCGCACTTACCTCCAGACCATGTCACTCCCCCATCAAGTCTGAAACTAGACCTAACATCAGTACCACATAAGTCTTGGGCAGCAGGATGTAGGGATTTATGAAACACACACTGTTGGGAGTCAAGGGGTCGCTGTACAGGTTAACTTTCTGCTGGTATAATGATAAAATTTGGGGGAAAATGTAACAATTTTTTTTGACATTTCCAAAGAATAACCAATAACAGGCAGAAACTGGAGGGGATGTGGCCCTTGAAAGGAGGGAAACGGGCTGATGAGAGACACAGTCCTCTGGTTTTACGTTGAGGCGCTCCCTGCTTTCTGTGGTGTGTGAGTCAGAGCAGAAGGCTGACTGGCTCAGGAGGAGGCAGCTGGAGTTCAGGCCTCCACAGCAGCGAGGAAGAAAACCCCAGGAAAGACAGCCACTCTCCCCTAGGACACGACTCCCGGAAGCCTTGGGGAAAACACTCCTGGAACACGGAAGGAGATGAGCAAAGATTTCTGTAGCTACTTAGCATTGGGGAGACAGATTTTCTTCATCAAATCTCTGCAAGTTAGGGGGACTTGGTAAACACCCAGCCTTTTCATTGAGATCCTGGGAAACCGTGACTTAGGAGTAAACACCCAAACAGACCTGCCCTAAAAAATCTAAACTCAAGGCTGCACAAGATCATAGTGAATGGTCAGCAACTAAACAGAACAATAGGCAAAACTCTTCAGAGGAAGATAACACAATCCAGAATCTCTGCACTGTACCATTTACAATGTCCAGCATGCAATAAAAAATTACTAGATACTGTAAAGAAGCAGGAAAGTATGACACAGTCAATTTTATTTTTTAAAGATGGAAACAGATTCAGATGTTGAAATTAGTAGGGAGATTTTCCATTGTTATAATAAATTCGTTTAAGAATCTACAGGAAAAGGCAATTATAATGGGTAACAACAAGGAAAATTTCAGAAGTGTTTCCTACAGTTGATGGAATAAAGTCCCATGAACTAAGTTGTTTAAGAAAGAGAAATATTTTCTTTTACAGTCTCAGAGGCTACAGGTCTGAAATCCAGGTATTGGCAGCCTGGTTCCTTCTGATGACTCTTAGGGAGAGTGTTCCAGGTTTCTCTCCTAGTTTCTAGTGACAGGGGAGATTGTTGGCATTCCTTGGATTAGACGCATCCATGGTCTCCCTCCTTCACGTGGCATTCTCCCCGCATCTCTAGCCTCTTTTTAGGAGGACACCAGTCATAGTGTACTACCTTACTCCAGAATGACCCCTTCTTAGCTAATTACATCTTCATGATTCTATTTCCCAATAAGGTTACATTCTAGGAAGTGAGAATTTCAACATATCTCTTTTTTTTGTGGTGGTGGTGGGGAGAACTAATTAAACCTCTAATAAAGGAAGATACGAAAAATTTTTAAAATCAAATCGAATTCTAAACTGAAAAATACAGTATCTGAAATTGAACATTCATTTGATGAGATTTAAAGCATATTAGAATCAATTTAAAAAACAATGACTTTAAGGACAGATCAATAGAAATTATCTACACTGAAGCACATGTATACACACACACAATGGAATAATGAACAGAGCCTCATTAACATGGGATGGAGAAGGAAATCCACACATATGTGATTGGAGTCTCTCAGAGGAGGAAAGAGAATGAGACAGAAACAAAATTTGATGAGGCTATCAATAGGCTAAGAATATTCAAAGTTTAAATTTAAAAAAAATCAACCTATAGCTTGAAATTCAGTGGACCCCAACTATGATAAATACAAAGAAAATAAGGGCTGAGGATATGACCTGATCATAGAGTACCACTCCCCCCACCAAAAAAAAAAAAAAGTTACAAAAAAAATCATACTTAAGCACATCATGGTTACACTACTGAAACCAGAAGGGGTGGGTGTCTAAAAAGTAGCTCGGGAAAATATTTTAAATTGGGCATAGGAAAACAGTAAGGGAAAGCCACAGACTTCACCTAAAAACAATGCAAGTCAGAAGACAATGGAACAGCATCTTACGAGCACTGAAAGAAAAAGCTGGTCCATTTAGAATTTTTTTTTTCTTTTTTATACTGGGGATTGAACCCAGGGGCGCTTGACCACTGAGCCGCATCTCCAGCCCTACTTTGTATTTTATTTAGAGACAGGGTCTCACTGAGTTGCTTAGCATCTCGCTTTTGCTGAGGCTTTGAATTTGCGATCCTCCTGTCTCAGCCTCCTGAGCTGATGGGACTACAGGCGTGCACCACCGTGCCTAGCTGTCCATTTAGAATGATGTCAGCGAAAATATCTTTCAAAATGGAAAAATAAAAACACTGGACAAATGAAAATGGAGAATTTGATACCAATAGAACTTTGGTGTAAGAAAGGTTAAATAAAGATTTTTTTAAAACAATTTTTTTAGTTGTTGTTGAATTCTTATTTTATTTGTTATTCATTTGTTATTTTATTTGTTATAAGTGGTGCTGAGAATCAAACCCAGTGCCTCACACCTGCTAGACAAATGCTTTACCACTGAGCTACAACCAGACCCAAATAAAGATCTTTATACTAAAGAAAAATGACGTCAGGTGAAATTTCAGATTTATAGGAACAAAACCAAAAGTACTGGATATGGTGAATGTGTTAATAAATACAAAAGACTATTTTTCTCAACTCTTTAAAAATTAGTCAATTCTCTCAAGCAAAAATAATAATGCATTCTGGGATAACATGTAAAAATAAAGTATGTGACCACAATATTATAAATGACAGAGAGGAGGTTGGTTATAGCTTCATGCTTTAGTAAGGTTCTTACACTGTCATGAAGTGTGACACTGCTGGACAGTGGACTGTGCCAATGTAAGGGAGCATAGGGTAACCCCTGCTGGAGCAGCAGCTACTGTGGTTTAGATGAGTGTCCCCAGAGGCCCCAGGTCAATGGCTTAGTCACCGAGAGCCTGTGGTGCTATTGGGAGGTGGTGGACCCTGTCCGAGGTGGGGCCTAGGGGAAGGAAGTTAGGTCGCTGGGTGCCCCTGAAGGGGGTCCTGGGATTCAGGCCCTTGTCCTTTTCTCCCCTCTGCCCCTGGCCGTCCTGGGGCCAACAGGCCTCCTCCATCACGTGCCTCTGTCCACCGGTGGTAGGGGAGGCCAAGGCAGGGCAGGGGCTGGAGCAGGAAGAGCCAGCTGGTTCCACACCACCCCAGGGCGGGCACCGACCCCAGGCTACTGCTCGCAGCGGGTGGTCTTTGGGCAGGAAGGGCCAGAGGGGCCCCGGGTGCGCTTTTCACTCCCCTTGGCCCACAGCTGACCTCTGGGGACACACCGCAATTAGACATGAGGAAGAGTGCTGTTTCCGTAAGGTCGTGACCGCTCAGTCCTCTGGGCTCCCCTCCTCCAAGGCCTGGTCACCGACGTCCTGCCACTCGCAGAGGGTGGACTGTGCCCTGCTTCCCAGTACCGCAGCCTGCTTTCCCCTTCCATAAATGGGCTCCTCCTTCGGGCTGAGATTCCGTGTGCTCTGGCGCCCAGGTCGTCCCTCCCCGGTGGTCAGTCACCAGGGTGGGAAGGGCCGGCTCGCTGTTTGTCCTCCGCTCCTGAAGGGCGTGGGGATTCACTTTAGTTTGGGTTCTTATGAACCGTGCGTCTTTTTATGAACCCACGGCTGCTGTGTGTGTGAGTGTGTGTGTGAGTGTGTCCCGGCAGTGCTGGGTGGACGGACCCATTGGGAGCCAAGGGACTGCTGGGTGGTGATTATAGGCGGGGCGCGGCTGAGAAGGAGGTGTGGGGGGGTGGCTTTGGACTGCAGCTGTCCTCAGGGGTCCCGAGGCTCTGCTGGTACCTGGATTTCGGGCTCCCCCGTCTCCAGCACTGTGAGCCGCCAATCCTGTTGCTTATAAATTATGGCGTCTAAGATATTTCGCTCTGATTGAGACATCCCGGAGGAGTCCCCAAGCCGCGGACGTTCTATGCATTTGTGGACCATTTGGAAATTGTGTTGTGAAGGACGTTAGTGCCACTCCCCTCCCCGATTTTTTTTCCTTGCAGCGACATCTGTCCTCTCCTCCTCCTCCTCCTCTTGTTGATTGGTAGAAGTTCTTTACATATTCTGAGGGGAAGACCATTTGTTGCACACACACGTGCGCGTGTGTGTAGAAGGCCGGTCGGTCGTCTCTGTCACAAACACTGAGCACCACAGTGGTTGGGCCGTATTTACTCTGTGGGTGGTGACAGGGTTTCAAGCAAAAGACATAATATGTCACATCAGATTAATCTGATGTGAATTGATTTTGTATTTGATTGATCAATCTGTCTTGGTTTTATAGTTGTATAAAAGCTACCAGGACTTTATGTCTCGTTTTTCGTTTGTGATATTTAAGCCACACACAATAAAAGTCACTTAAAGCAGCAATGAGGGCCCACGCTCTTCTCCGAGATTTTCTGAGCAGAAATCCATTCTGGTAATTCCCCTGCTTAACGCATCTCAGATGTTCCTGGGTTCTGTCTGGGGGCCGGGCCCCTTCCCCAGACTCCCCGTCACTCATCGGAGCGCTGCCTCTTTCTGGGTAGGAGCTCTCTCCACCCGTGCTCTCTGCACAGGCCCCTGCCCTTCCTGTTCCCATTTTGGAGCAGACTTTGCCTGTGTCACCTCTGTCACTTAGCGCTCACTGAGTTAGCGGTCACTTCTCAGGACAGCCCTCACTACGGCCGACCTCCCGTCCTGGTGGATCCCTCTCCTCCTTGGCATAATCTCAGGTAATTTTGAGTTTATTAAAAGGACTCTCCCCTCCCAGAGTGCAGTTTCTGTGAAAAGAACAGTAAGTACGTCGTGCCCTGCACCTTTTTGTCCCAATGTCTAGCCTGGCATGTGACGTTTGGTGAGTGGTCAGTGGATGTGTGTTGAGGCCTTACTGGTCTGAGTTTCCTGTGGGGACTGTGTTGGTGCTGGAAGGCCAGGTCACATTCAGGGAGCAGCCAGAGGCAAGCCTGGCACCCAGCACCCTTGTTCAGCCTCTGGAATGAGAAGTCTGGCCAAGTACAGGGGCAGGTCTGCTGGCCATCAGCATGAGCACCCTAGGACAATCTAGTCCAAGTCTTTCATGCTGCAGATGAGGAGCCCAGGAACCAAGGAGGGGACACGAATTGCCCCACGGGATGGGAATGAGGCTATATCCACAGCTTGGGTCACCTGGTGACTGACATTCTTTCCACTCTGTCCAACTCTCCAGGAGGTAGGGGACCGAGAGGGGTGGGCCAGCCTGCGACAGTCTGGAGACAACAGGGCCTTCCTGGTTCTCCCCCAGCATCTCTTCCAGAATCATCCTGGATGGGACTGTGTGTCTGTCGGGGGGGAAGTGGGAGAGGATGGGAACACTCTGGAATAGAGACAGGACACTCAGGACAGCTCTGGGAGGACAATCCACAGTGGAGGGGAACTCCAGGGCCTGTCCTCTGCCCCAGCCCTGGAGCTGGCGTTGTGGGGTGGAGCTAACTGCAGGGACTCCGTCCTCTGGGCAGGGGAGGGGAGTGCTTTCAAAATTCTAATTTGTACTGAGACCACCGTGGACGCCCAGGTAGTGAGAAGAAATAACACAGAGGATGCAGGAACAGGGGTGCCGGCCTGCCCGGGGTCCTCAGTTGCCCTTGGACTTGTTTGCACCTGTTCTGTGCAATCTGTATGGCAGGCTCCTGCATCCTTCATCCCAGGCAGGATGGGGACACCTCCGCCACAGGGCTCCTGCCCTTCTTCATAACCACAGCGCCCCTCTCACCCACCCCATCGCCCTCATCTGGACAGCAGAACCCTTGCTACCACTGTCCCCAAAATATCTGGGAGGAACCGGTGCTGGCCTGAGTGACCTGGGTGGGGGGCTTGGCTCCCCACTCAGCAGAAGCCACTTCTCCAGTGCCACCCGTCTTTGATCTCATAGCCCCAGGGGCAGCTTCTGTTCTTCCCATTTTACAGCTGAGCACACTGAGGTCAGACTTCTGTTGAGCACGCTGCAGCCCGTCTGGGGCGAGGCGGGGTCTCCTCCGACCCTCCCACGCCCTCCCCAGGCTCCTCTGTTCCCTCTACAGAGACGGCGCCTGGGAGGCCCCGGTTGGCCACGGGGTGTGTGGCCCCCAATTCTGAGCCGCAGGTTGCCCCCCCCCCCTCGGGAAGTGAGGGAAGGCTCACACCCTGCAGATCCACGGAGATGCAACCAGGCGACGTGCGAGGAGCAGTCAGCAAAGTGCCAGGCAGAACGAGCCCCGGCGCCCGCCGCCCGCCGAGCGCCCGCGGCCCCACTTGGCAATGAATTATGTATGGCCTTCTGGCGGCGGCGCGCACCGGGCTGCGCTCGCTCCTCGGGCTTCTCTCCCCAGCGAGGGGCGCCGGCTCCCCGGGGGCGGGCAGCGTCCTTTGTCTCTCCGGCAGGGACCAGACCAGACTCCGTGGCAGGTGCCTGGGGTCCCGGGATGCCCGTTTCCCAGGCTGGAGGACCGAGGGCTGGGTCGGTGCGGCCTTGGCATCCCGATCACAATAGGATCCCAGCGATGCCAACAGCAGCGAGGTCACGCCAGCCGGCCGCCTCCTGCCTCCCCGTGGGCCAGACACTGCCCAAGCATCGTGCATTCGGCAGCGACGAGTGCCCCAGGCGGTGCTGCCCTAGGTGTTGGGGGTGCACTGAGATGAAAAAATGTCCTGCCCTCAGGAGCCCGGATCCGGGATCCCGCTGCAGGAGGGCGCCCCTGATAAATGATTAATTGGTTGAAAGCTGTGAGGGGAGAGGGAGGGGTGGGCGTGGCCGGAGAAAGTCCGCCCTGTGGAGCCAGCCTTTGAGCAGGCCCCTGAAGGAAGTGGGGAAGCCATCTCCAGGAGACATCTGGGGCCAAAGGACCAGCGAGTGCAAAGGGCCTGGGGCAGGTCTAGGCATGGTCCTCCCTCGGTGCACATCCCTTTTTGGAGATAAGAAAAACTGAGATGCTGAGGCTTTTAATCTTTGCCTGTGTGCTTTGCTGTGGAGGGACCAATGTGTCCAGGGCCGCCCGTGCTTCCTGGGGTGTTAGGTATGCAGGATATGTATCCTGTTATCTTTCTACCACAGGAGAATCTGAGTGCCGGATCTGTCTGCCAGTGATTTTTGGTCAGGGACCACGGGCCTGCAGGATCCTGCTCCTGTCAGTGCTGCGTGTCATCTGGCTTGCCTCAGAACACGCACCTGCGCCTGTCCTTCTCCTTGAGAGGCAGGCTGCAAGCTCCCAATATCGAACAACCCACAGGAGCCCAGCATTTCAGTCAGAGACCCCGCTCTGGAGCATGTCCTGGCCCTCCATCTTGCCCTGATTCCACCCCACACAGGCCCCACCGGGCCGGGCTGAGGAAGAGCAGGGGGCTGGTGACAGAGCTGGAGAGGCAGCTCAGCGAGGGCTCTGCCGGAAATGCTGAAGTCTTCAGGTGCAGACTGTACATTCCCAGGTGGGGCCGGGGTGGAGGATGAGAGGCCATATCCGGCCATCTCCAGCTGGATGGGGTGTGAGGCAGCCGTGGGGGTGGGGAGGAGGAAAGAGAAGGGGCCAGAGCCTCCCGCCAGCCTTCCTGCCTCCAGGGTGGACCTTGGGATTCCTCCTGCACAAGTTCTAGTCCCACTACCCGAGCCACTGATCTCTGGCGGTCCCCGCTACCTTGCTTAGGAAGGCAGTCTGTAGCCAGGGCCCAGCTGGCCCCCAGCCCGCCAAGCCTCTGTTGGGGCAGCTCCATGCTTTGTGCCGGCTTGGAAGGCAGTGGTAGGCCAGGCCGAGTCAGAGGAGGTCCTCTCTGAAAGCCTCTTACCTGCAGCCTCACCGCCTGGGGAGGGCCTGGCTTCCTGGGCCTTTCTGAACTGAAGTTAGGGCACCATCTGGTCACACCCAGCAACCCCGGGCTCTTCTCTTTTCCTCTGTATAATGGGCATAATCCTGGATCCTAATGGCCTTGGGAGGTTAAAGGAAACGAGTGTAGGGTGCTAATCTCAGCCCCAGCTACACAGTAAGCATTTAATGTCCCTATTATGGGTCATTACTGGGGCTCTGGAGCCAACTTCTGGGGGTCTCAAATCTTGGCTCTCTCACTTCCTGGCTTTGTGATTTGGGGCAAGTTACTTAACCTCTCTGTGCCTTAGTTTCCTGATCTATAAAATGGAATTAGTCGTAGGCTTATTCATATTTTCCCCTCTCTCTCATAGGCCCATTGGGTGGATTAAATGAATTAATATGAGTACAGGGTTTGCAAGTGCTTGGTACAGGGAAAGGGCTGGGCCAACTTTGGCTGTTACTACTATTGCAGCTCACCCTGAGCACCTGGTCCTGACCACAGCGAGGAGAGTCCAGCCTCTTCCAGAGCTTTTGCAGAGCTGGGCTGTGCTTCCTGTTCCTGCACCCCTCCCCCACGCGTCTCTTGAAATCACCCTGCACATGTCTGCTGGTTAGAGTCACTGGAAGTTCATCCTTAGAGCTACCCTGTCTTTCCTAGGCTAATGCCTCCAGGTTCCCATAGAGCCTGGGATGGGAAAGTGATGGAAGGAACTAGAAGTTTGAAAGATCAAGCCCAGACCTACCAAGCTCAGCCCAGAATCCAACAAAATGATCCACCCTGGCTGGGGGGGGGGGCGGGGGGGCAGTGGCCCAGGGTTCTCCTCCTCCCTCGGAGGTCTCCGGCCAGAACCACAGCCAGTCCACCTTCACCCTGCACTCAGGCCCAGAGGGGGTGGGGCGAGGGGGCAGGAGCTGAGAGCAGGAGGGTCCCTGGAGCCGCAGAGGGGCAGGAGTGTGGGAACGGAGGGCACAGAGCAGGGGCCGCAGGGTGGGCATGGGAGCCCGGGAGGCCGGCAGCGCAGAGAGGGAGGCCTCATACCAGACACTGTCTAGACGCCGCAATTATTGTGAGCTCAGAACACAGGCCTGCCCGCCGCTGAAAGGAGCCTGACAAAGAGGAGGGAGGAAGAAAGCCCAGCCAGCCGCCGCCTCCCGGCCTCCGCTACCCCCTTTGTGCTCAGCGGCCCTGGGGGACCCCGACAACGAGAGAGCTGCAGCTCAGAGATGCCTGAGGGGGACAGGCTCCTCTGGGCCCCGAGGGCCAGGCAGGTCACTGTGTGGGTTGGGGAGGGCGAGGGGTCCCCCGCTAGGGTCTGGTGCTTCCCACTGGGCAGCTCTGGGCTGCTTACAGATGTCTCTGGGCCTCGGCCTTCTCCTCTGCCAAGCAGAAGCTGCCGCAGCCTGGCCCAACGCGATGGCCGTGGGGACGGGACCCGCTTGCCTGGCTCTGGAAGCCCACGCCCCTCATCACCGCCGGAAACGGCAGGGCCCGAGCGCATGGCCGGGCCACTTCTCTTGCCAAGGGCCTGGCCTCCGTCATTGCACTGCCCACAGGAGGGAGGGCTGTTGTCCCTCTCACTGTGCAGAGGGAGGCCTAGGACCCGCCAGCAGGTTTGGATTCCAGTGTGTCCCATAATCTGTGACTTTATGCTACACCCCTACCGAGGGGCTGATGGAAAGCCATCATCCCACGTGGGCCCAGCGCCCGCAGGGGGGTCAGTGCTGCGGGGGTGGGAACACCTTGTCCCACCTGTGTGCACGAGGCCCTCCCTTCTTCTCTGCACCGTCCCACGGGACCTGCACAGGGCTGGCAGGGCTCCAGGCCCTGGGCTTTTGTGGCTGCAAACGTGGCTGAGTCCCTTGTGCCAAGTCAGCAGGCCCATGATGAAGCAGCCACGGCTGCGGCCCAGCTCAGGGTGGCCCTGCGGCCTTCCCATCCTCCTCTCCTCCCTTTCACTTTTTGGAGCCTCCAGGACTCTGGCCTCTGTGCCACCTAGATGTCCACCTTTCTCCCACCCAGGCCGACGGCAGAGCCAGGATAGGCCACTGCTGCGCAGGCCACGGACTGGAATTGGAGTCCTGCCTGGTGAGAAGGGCAGCTCCCTGCTGAGCGGCCACCTCCCCACCCTGGGAGACAGCGGTGGACGGGTGGCCTGGCCCAGCTGGAGGCCTTCTCAGCACCTTGCTGGCCTGAGACTCTGCCCTCCAACCAGCCGCCCAGCAGCCCCAAGCTGTTGGCTGCTCAGGAGAGGTCAGGTGCCGGCCAAGGGCGCCAGAGTGGCCAGGCAGGGCGGGTTTGCCCAGGGCCCCCGGGGCCTCCCTCCCCCACCTCAGTGGAGGGCAGTGGACCCGGTGCCAGGGACACATACATCCACCCTCACCCACAAGCTGCCCAGAGCTGCACTGCCACCCATGCCCAGTGTCCTTCCCAGCCCCTGAGTGCCACCACATTTGCTGAGTGCCTGGCTGGGCTCAGCGCTGGGACCCAGCCTTCTCCTCTCCATGGTCCACGCCAGATCCCTCCGCTGCACCCAAGGCTCCCAACGACCCAACGGCGCCACAGAACATCCCCCAGAGCTCTCGCTGCCCCTTCCTTTCCAGGCTTTGCTCAGGCCGTCCCTCTGCCCGGCACACCCCTGACTGCTCCCACCACGTCCTCAAATGCATGGCCTCCCAAGAGCCTTCTCCCCTCTGCTGTCCCCTGCCCCTGGGGCAGCACCAGCCTCCATCATCGCACAAGCCAGAGCCCAGGCACCTCCCTGACCCCTCCGCGGCCTCCCGCAACCCCCCCCCCCCCACCTATGGCTCCAAGTCCTGTCCTCTGCACCATACTGTCCAAGGCGAGCTCCCCTGTCTCAGAGGCCACTCCCTGGAGCAGGCTGCCACGGCCTTCCTGGGGACCTTGACACCATGCTCCTGCACCCACCCTTGTCCCCTATGGGCCCAGGCAGCCTTGCAGACCTGGTCTCCTGGCTCCTCTATGAAACCCGCCATGCCTTCCAGCCACACCTCCTCCCAGGCTCTCAGGACGAGGCCCCGGATCCTCATCCACACCACCTGCCCCCCACCCTGTCCTTCTTCACCTAGTTAGCCACCTGGTCCTCAGGCACCCTTCTCAGGGAGACCTTCTCTGACCCCTGCAGGGGTCGGGCCCAGGGACCAGCCTTCCCAGCCTGTGGCCTCTGGCCATCACTGAATGTCTTACCCACGCCTTGCCCAGCCTCAGCAGGCCTGTGAGCCTGCGCAGGCAGGACTGTCTGGGCCTTGCCTGTTCTGTGTCCCCAGCATCCTCTGCTTAGGTGTCCTCTCTGGGTTTGGTTTTCAGCCTGGTGCTACCCAGACGTAGGGGAAAGGGAGCCCCAGGTCCCTCCACCCTCCCCCAGGATCCCCCCCACAGAGGCCCTGGGCAGCACTCCTTGCCCCCCTCCCCAGGGTTCCCTGCAAGGACGAGGACAAGGACATGTTGGTGTGCTGTCCGTGGGCAGGAGAGCACGGGGAGGGCAGGGCCGTGGCTGCCGGGTCTTCCCCTCCGTCCTCCAGGCCCCTGACAGCCTGGCCCTGGGCGGGGAGGCTGACCCGGCTGCTCTCAGCTGGGGCTGGGGAGGCAGGGCGGCGGCTGGGCCCAGGAGAGCTGGAGAGGGCGGGGAGGGTGGCAGCCCCAGCCTTCCCCAGCCAGACCCGCCAGCTGCTTCCCGCCGCAGTGGGCCGTCCTCCCTCCCCACTCCCCTCCCCACTCCCCTCCGCTGTCCTCCCCTCCCCAGTCTCCTTCCTCTCCTCTTTTCCTCTCCTCTCCTCTTTTCTCTGAGTCCTTCTCCCTCGCCTCCTTCCTTTCTTCTTCCTGGGTTAAAAATAATCAACTTTCTGGGAAGCAGCAGCTCCCGCCGAGCCGCCCTCCCCTCATCGGGAGCCCCTGAGAATAGCTTTCCGCGGCTCTCCTCGCGCCCCTCCTCTCCCCTCCGCCCCCTCCCCAGCTGACTAATAAGCCCGGGCAGCGCCGCAGTGCCAGCTCGCTGCAAAGGCGTTAACCGCTTCGTGCCCGGCGCGGCCGCGAGGGGCGGCGGGTCGCGGGCAGCCCGGAAGGCAGCCAGGCGACATCCAAGCCCGCTGCTCCGAGCGGCACGTAGTAGACGCTCAGTTAATACCGTGGTTGGATGAACTCTGAACCCTGGCAAGCCTGGCTGCTGCCTGTGCCGCTGAGGGCCAGGTGACGGCGAAGGGGCACGAGGGACGTGTCAAGGGCGGCCACCCGGGGGATAGGTGGGGCGGGGTCACGTAGAGGGCGTGACTGGGCCCCCTGCCCGTAGCCCGGGAACTCCTTGGTCCTTGGCGCTGGGCATCTCCTGGGAGGGCCAGGTCAAGGGCGGGGAGGGGCTGCAAACTGTCCTGGGGCCCGCGGGAGGACCGGTGGCGATCACCAAGGGAAACTGAGGCCCAGAGGGTGCGGTCGGGCCGGGACGTGCCGGGCTCCCGCCGCAGGCTCTAAGGGAGGCCCGCCGTCCTCGGCTTCAGCTGGGGCTTCTGCCGGGCAGAGGCTGGGAGGAGGGGCGGAGGACAGCAAGGTCAAAGGTGAGGGGTTGGCGCGGGGAGCGCAGGCGGGCGCAGCGGGCTCCGCGCCGGCCCCGCCCACCCCGCGCGTCCCGGCATTACCTCATCGCCGCGCGTGCCCATTGGCTGGTTCCGCCGGAGGCCGGCCCAATGCGGCGGAGCCCGTTAACCCTTTGCGGCTCTCCCCTGGCCAAGTCGCCTGCCTTCGCGGCCCCCACGCGGCTTCAGGCGCCCGAGGGCCACGGAGGTCGGGGAGAGGTAGAGCGGGAGCCGACCGGCGGCCGGAGGTGCCAGCAGTTAGAGCACAGATCGGACAACCCTGGCTCCCGTCCTTGCCGAGCTATGAGCTGTGTGACCTTGGGCAACCGGCTTCACCTCGCTGAGCCTCTGTTTGTTTTCTCAGCTGTAAAAAGAAGTGAATGATGTAACTCCTGCTCTTCCTAATTCCTTCCCGGGGTGCTTGCCAACTGCTGGGCACACGTAGGCCCCGCGTTCCACTGTGCCTCCTCGCTGCAAGAGGCAGTTATTATTATGGGTTTTCAGGAGAGGGAGCTAGGCTCAGAGCAGCAAAGCCGTCTCCCAAGATCACACAGCAAGAAAGCCCCAGAGCTGGGGTCGGACCCCAAGCAATGCAAGATACGCTTCCCAGCTGGTCACACCATGACACGTGCCACTGTGATCAAATAAAACCAGCGACAAGCTGGAGAACCAGCCCAGGGCCTTCGGAGAGGGAGAAAGGAAGAAGGGGGAGGGAGTGGAACCTTCAAACGGGGGTGGGGGGTGGAGGAGGACGCTCAGACAAAGGCATGGGAGAGACTGAGCCCGTGGGGTGCACAAAATCGGGATGGGAAGCTCTAAAGGAAGCTCAGGCCTCCTGGGGTCAACCTGCTGGTCAAGGGTTAGCTACTGGAGGAGCCTCTGTGGGGCCAGGGGAGGCTGCTACTCTCTGGGCAGCATAGGGGTCAGCCTGGGGCAGGAGTACAGAGGACGCCATCTGCCTCATGTCTAAGTGTTTACAAGTTATAAATCAAACTAACAAACTGCTAAATAAAATATGTTCTGTCCTCCTTCCCTGACAAATCCACCTTCATAAGGGCAAATACACCTGGAAGGCTGGGTTTGTGTTTTGAATTCTCAGTCTTCTTGGAGTCTGCCCTAGAAATGGTGGCGTGGAGGACACTGGCCCCGACCTGTGGCTTCCCACTTGGCCCCTCTCTTCTTTCTACTCCGGGTTTCGTCCTTTCACATGAGGGGGCTGCTTGTACTCAGGTGTGGACACTCAGTTTGCACACCTAAGCTGTCTACACCTGCTGCAGGCAACCGCTTCCCGGCCACCTCTCAGACAGAAGGGCACCCAGATGGGCGGCGGAGACAGCCCTTGGGAGAACAGACCCAGGGAAAGCACTGGGGGCCTTTGAGCAGGGAACTGCAGGGTCCCAGGCACCAGGTCATGGTCACAGGGCCCAGGGTGTCAGCTAGGCATGTCCCCACAGGTCCAAGTGACCTCTAAATCAGGATTCATTTGAGGGTGGTTCTGCCGCCAGCCCTGGGTTGTAGCTGGAGATGGGGTGGCCTGAGTGGACAGAGGGTCTCCCTTTCTTCTTGAACTTGCTCTTGACCGTCACTTCCAGCCACATACCCGACCCTGGCCAGATCCCAGCAAGGCGAATCAGCTGTCTCCACCCTCCCCCATCCCCCAGCCTTCCCTCTCCTGTCCCCTCCCTGGGCTCACAGCCCTGCCGCCTGCCCGCCCCATATCCAGTGTGTCCTTATGTCAGCCACACAGATGTTCCTAGGAGGCAAGCCTGGCCACCTCCTTCCCTCTCTGACCAGGCCAGGCTCCTGGACTCGCAGGTATCACTGCCAGGCCACAGGTGGTAGCTCCCTGGCGCGCCCCCACCCCAGTTCGGAGCACCAGCCATTTGGACATTCTCTCTCATCTGGACAGCTTTATGCTCTCTCTCCCTGGGGTCATCAGGCATGTCCCTCTCTGCCTGCACCCATTTCTGCTCTTCACCTTGCCCACCTGGGCTTGCAGGAGACCCTTCCTGACCCTCCGGACCATGAGAATGAGCTGGTTATCTGCGAATTTCCTGTTCCCAGGGTGTTTCCGCCTGGCCTGGGAGTGCCAGGGGACGGGTCTGCCCAGTCTTGCTCGAGCTCCATCCTGGGAGTCAGCAGGACCCCTGGCATGAGGGGGTGTCCTGGGACCCGGGCGGTGGAGTGACTCTTGGGGAACCGCAGCAGGTGTCCCTGCGGCTTGCGCTGCTCCAGGGCCCCGTTTTAAGCATGTCGTCCATCTCAATTCAACCCCTTTGAAGTAGGAACTGTTGTCCCCATTCTAGGGCACAAGGACACGGAAGTCTGAGAGGTGACAGAGGCATAGCACACAGCAAGGAGCAGCTGGCCCAGATCTGAACTTTTGAACAGAGGCCGGTGAGGGCCAAAGCTCAGCCGCCCCCTCCTTCTCGCCCCGACCAGGCCAATACCTCGCTGTGGGTCCCTGTCCCTCTGCCTCTCTGAGCTGAAGCTTTTCTGTGTGTGACTGTGGAGTTGGCCAGGGCAGGCATCCCCGAGGCCCCTTCCCCCGCTGACATCCTGGGGTATTGTGACCTTCCGAAGTCCCCCTGGTGCTCTGCCCTGCAGTGAGCACCTGCTCTCAGCCTCCCCTCCCCAGGGCTCTCTGTGGAGCTCCCATGTGAGGCACAGCTGAGGGGGCTGCCGACCGTTTAATGTAAGTCAGGTGGGGGCGCTGAGCACATCTTTCCTCTCAGCCGAAGAAAGCAGGGGTCCCCGTGGGCAGGGCTCCGGCTCGGGCATCAGAAGGGTGCAAAGTCTTCTCCTCTGGGGAGCAGCTGCCTGGCCTGGGGCCTGGGACCCCCTCATCTGCCCTGCCTCATTAGCTGCACGAGTCTCCTGGGGCTGAGGACGTGTCACAGGTCCTGCTGGCATGGTGGCATGATGGGTACGCAGGAGCACCGGTCACCCTTCCTCTTCTGACCCGTGGGCCCAGCAGGCAGAGGGCGGCCCCCCCAGCCAAGTGGTTCCGGGCGTCTCTGTTCCAAACATCCCCCGAGGCTGGAGCCCCGAGACCCTGGCCTCTCTGGCTATCTTGTCCTGGTAGCCAGACTGGACTGGCGCTGGGCCTCCAGCCAACAGGGACCCAGCCCAGGCGATGAGCTAGCTACCAGGCACCGGGGCTCAGCAGATGGGAGGCTAGAGGTTGTGGGGCCTGGGGCAGCAATTTGGGACAGCAACTTGGGACAGAGTTAAGCCTGGGTTCCCCACCAAGGGCTTCACACAAATGGTGTCATTTTCAGAGGAGGACGTGAAATGGAGGCTCAGAAAGGGATAATGACTTGTCTGAGGTCACACAGAAAGGAGCAGGAGTCCGGATTCTGCTCTTGATCATCCTGCCCTCTGCCTCAGGCGAAGGCATTTAGAAAACTCTTTATAGAGGGGGAGCTACACATAAGAAAGGTCTGGAAGAGCCCCCTGGAATGCACACGTTTGGTGTAGAAGTGTCCATCAGTGTGCACGGAGGCTCCTGGCTTCATCCCAGCAGGGCTTGCCTGTATTTGTCCCCTAGTCACCTGTCTCTGCTAGACTCCCAGCTTGGTGGAGCCGGTCGCCGCCTCCCTCCTCGCTGCCACAGATCCAGCTCCCACAGCTGTCCCTCTCTGCACTGACCAGGGGCCTCTGCTTCTCCATCTCCGGGGGTGAGTCCCACTCGGATTCTGGGCTGGCAGGAGCCGGGTTCCTGCTGGGCCAGGGGAGGGGCCCCAACACCCCAGGGGCAGTGAGGCCGGGTGGCCATTCTGCAGCTCTGGGCAGCTTGACCGCCTCAACCTCTCACAGAGGCACCCAGCCTGGAGGTCGCCTATAACTCTGCTCCTTCCTGGGTCCCCTCCCCTCCCCTCCCTAAGTCCCTGATTCTGATGCCCATCAGAAGAGACCCACCTTCCTGCTTGGCAAGGTCAGCACAGCCCAATGGGGCTCTGCTGGACCAGCACAAGGGGCGGAGACTCCAGTCCAGGTCCCCTGGGAGGGGCCATCTGAAAAGAGGCACCTGTCACGGGTCAGAAACCCCAACCCAATGCCCCACCCTTGGGGCCAACACAGGTCTCATGGCCATTTTAAACATTCACTTGGGTAGGAATACTCACCTAGGGGAGGCACCGCACCCCCCAGGGTCAAACTCAGCCCAGCAGGAAGCTGGTGGCCATAGTAAAGGTGCTCACAAGGACGTCTCTGAGTTTCCAAAAAGCACTTTTCAGTGTAAGCCCATTTTACAGACTAGAAAGTTGAAACTTCAGACAGCAGTGACCGTAAGGCTCTGGCCTTGAGCTGGGGCAGGGTAGGACAGATCCAAGCTAGGTGAGTGACCCCAGGTGAGTCTGGGCCTCGAGCAGCTCTAGAGGAAATGGGGCAGAGGTGTGCTTGAGAAGGCCTTGAAGGAGGCGGGATTGTGACAGTGGTGACCAAGGGAGAGGTGGTGGCCAGACAGTAACTGGGCAAGACTTGGTGCATTGAGGAAGGCCATGGTAGGTCCCCACCCTCACTGGGGGACAATGCCACAGGGAGGGGGCAAGACTTGAGGCTATAGGAGGCCGGAGGAGGGGGCACACTGGCCTCACGAGTGTGTTCTGGTCTGCGTGCAAACTGTGTGCTCAGGTACGCGAGGGGTGTGTGCAAATGGTCTGTGGATGTGGGAGATTCGCGTGCTCACTGTGTGAGGCATGTGGAATGCGTGTGTGTGCGTGCACGTGGGTGCCTGCACACGCCCGCAGGCACTGCTGTGGTCTGCGTGATGGTGTGTGTTAGTGCTGTGTGTGCTGTGCTCTGGGGCGTGGGGAGCGATTGCTGTGTGCGGTGTTGTGGGGTGGTGCTAACTGGGACACTCCCCAGGGGAAGAGCAGGGAGAGATGGAGGCGGAGGAGTTAACCAGGAAAGCAGAGAGGCAGGGAGTGTTCTGGCAGAGGGAGCGCAGGGCACGTGCAGAGGCCTGGAGGCAGAAGAGGCAGCCTGGAGCACTGGGGGACTTGAAAGAGTTCCAAGGAGGCTGGGGGTGGGGATGCCAGGGTGCAGCAGCCTGGCCATCCTTTCTCTGCAGCCCAGGGTTAGCAGGAGGGCCCAGAGGGCTGAGCCAGGCCCAGCCGCTGACCAGGAGGGTCGGGCTGGCAGGGGTAGATCCTGGGTGGAGGTGGGGGAGGGCCACCTGGGATCCTGGACCTGAGCCTAATCCTGGGCAGCCCCCTGGAGCAACAGCCCTGCAGCAGAAATGGTGGTCCAAAGGAAGTGCCTGAGAGCTGCAGACCTCCTGGAGCACTTTCTCAGTGTGACATGGCACTGCTAAACAGTCTTACCAGGACCACCAGCTGGACAGGGCCAGGATGGTGGAGGATGGGGAAGAGGGTGGGGAGGAGGAGCCAGGATAGGAACCCAGTTGATCTGACCCCGACCTTAATCATCCAGAAGCTGCTAGCCCAGGGTGCACAGCTACAGGCATTTTCTCATTTGCCCTGCCTTCACAGAGAGTCCACCTGGCCATTTGGCATGTCATCACCCTTGGGAGATGAGAGGATGGTGGCCAGCAGCCTCCTTCCTGACCAGGCCCTGCACCCAGCAGTAGGGGCCTGTTCCAGAGTGAACCCCACCCCTTGCATGGTGTGGGGCACAGTTTTCTCATCCCACGCCCTAGAAGGGTCTGGGAGAGAAAGTCCTGCCCAGACAGCCCAGAAGCCCAGCGCTGCCGGGTCCTGAAGTGTGACTCTGACTGGTCCCTTGCCATCTCTGCCTCCATTTACCGCTGTAGGGTTCACGCCGGGCATCTGCTAAGCCGCAGAGCAGGCCACTTAAGTTGTTCGGAGAACTTGGGGAGTGGCCCGAGGTCAGGCAGCCGGCACCAGCCCCCCCCCCGCCCCCCGCAGTGACGGCCCGCCCCCAGGTGTCCCGCGGGGCGGTGGCCGCGGCCGGCCTGACGTCAGGCGGGCCTCGCTCTGCACAAACAGACGCGGCGGGCCAGGGCGGCCGGGGGCGGCGATGACTCAGGGCCCCGAGACCGGCCGGGCGGGAAGCGGAAAGTTCGGGCGGATGACATCAGCCGGCCGCGGGCGCGGGAGGGGGCCGGCTCCGGGAAGCCGCGGCCTGGCGGGCGGCCCGGCGCGCGGGGCGGGCGGAGCGGGGGCCGAGGACGCGCGGCCAGCCCGGGCCTCGGAGCAGTGCGCTGCACCCGCCCGCGCAGCCGCCGCGCTCCCCGCGCTCCGGAGGCAGCCGCATCCATCCTGCGGCGGCCCTGCATTTTAATTACCCCGCATTAATATTCATGAGCCGGGCTCGAGGGGACCGCGCTGTCATTCCCTCCCTCGCCCGCGCACCCCTCCCCCTGCCGCCCGCGCGCACAGTGGGCGCTCAGCAGACCCGGGTGTGCGTGTGAGCCCGGGCGCCCGGGAGGCCCAGGGCAGGATCCGGGCCGAGCCGCGGACTGCAGAGCCCCGAGTCGCTTCCGCGCCTGTTATCCTTGGCTGCACGCCCAGCGAGTGTGAACCCGTGTGAACCAGCTGGGGCCGTGCGCTGCGTGCGTCCGGGCAGTCCCAGGGGCAGCTGGGGTCTGGGGAGGTCTTGTGTGCACATGTCTCTGTCAGCCCTGGAGAAGAACCAGGCTGGCCAGGTCAGCAGGGCCTGACTCTACACATGGGGAAACTGAGGCCTGGAGGGAGGCTGGGCTTTGTCCATACTCATGGGATCCATCGGAGCCTGGCGATTGGGCCCCCTCCCACCCACTCTGCCGAGATGTGGTTTGTGACAGGTAGACACATGTGCTGGGCCAGCACCTCTCACAGGGTCGTCTCAGCAAACCTGGGCAGCACCTGGTGTGTGGGTCCCTCTGCAGTTGAGGAAACTGAGGCAAGTGCCCAGCTGGTTGGGGTGGGGCTACAGCCCTGGGAGGTCTCATTCTTGAGTTCCTGGCCAGGACATGATGTCCCCTGTGGTGCTCTCAGTTCCTCATGGAGGTGGTCTGGGGCACCTGGAAGTTCTTGGGGGTCCCAGGCGTCAGTGTGCCTCCTCTGAAACATGTTTCCCAAGTGAGTCGTGACAGGAGGCAGTGTTGCTGTGGCCCTCCTGTCCCTGTCCTTGCCCTCCAGCCGCAAAGGGGAAGGTGAGGAACCACGACTCACCAGGGCTCCCTGGAAGGCAGGCAGCAGGCAGATGCTGGGCTCCTGGCCTCCCGCCCACCCTGGGCCTGGGGTCAGACACTCAGTCATCCCACAGAGGCTCAGCTGCCTCTGTGTGGGGTCACTGTGCCAGGCCACTGGGGGCTCTTTGCCCCCCAATCTGATTATTGCCACTAGGATAGGGGTTCTCAGGGCCCCAAAGCAGGCTCTTATACTTGTGCCAACACTGACTAGGGGTGGCAGTCTCTGGGCACCTGTGCCAGGGAGGTCTGGGGTGCACACACTTGAGGATCAGAAAGGGGCTAGGTCTCCGGGCTGGTGGGAAGGCGGCTGTATCAGGCAGCCACATCTTGGGTTCTCTCTTCTGCCGCTTGTCCTCCTCTGGTCACCAAGCCAAATGATCCCAGAGGCTGGCCTGCCCCCCACATCCACCCTGCCCGCCTCCTGGCCTCCTGGAGCACCCAGAACAGGTTGCCTGTTCTCTCAGGGCTGGGCGGACCTCATGCCCCAGCCATGTCCCTGGTACCTTTTCCTCCCGCCTTTGGGAGCTCCCCAGGGATGAGGGACGAGAAGACAGGATGTGTCAGGGGACTCTCTGGAGAGGAAGTTAGGGTTAAACTGGGCTTCATGGAGGGACAGGAGTTCGCCTGGGAGGTTTCCTCTGGGGGGACAGAGGCAGCCCATGCAGAGGGATGATGGCAGCCCCCATTCTAGGAGCCAGAGCAGGCCAAGGGCAAGTGACCTGGGGAGACTGGAGGGACCCGGCTCCTGTGGAACAGGCCAAGGCCCCTACAGAGCCTAGTGGTTGGGGCTCTTGGGTGAGAACCCCACCCTGTGCTTGGGCAAGCCTAAGGGCCCCGATTTCCTGACTGTGAAAGGGGAGAGTGACACGTTTCTTGGCCCAGGAAGCACAGTCCCCATGCACCTGTGCTGTAAGACCCCCGTCCTCATGCCCCAGGCAGGCCATTTAGCCCAGAATGGGTCTGAAGGAGCAGCCTTGCCTCACAGCCTAAGGGGGCCGGTGGAGACTGTCACCAGTCAGGGGAGGCGCCGCTCTAGGTGAGGGGAGGGGACTCACAGCCCCAGGCCTGCCAGCTGGGCCCAGCCAGAGAGCCAACAGTCAGAGGGTCACACAGCCTGGTAAACAAAACTAGGGCTGTCTGCAGAGTACCCTGTGAGATTTTCCGGTTGCCTGGGATAGGGACTCAACCATGGATTAAGTCCTCCTCCTGGTGGCCAGGGAACTGGCAAGATGAGCCCCTCAGAGGCCAGGTCTTCCCCACAAGGGGCATAAGTGGGCAGTCACTAAGGCAAACAGTCTGCTTGTGGCGTGCTTTCCTGGGGTGAGGAGCTGTGCTCTTAGATGTGCTCACTCCTGCTCCTGGGCCAAAGGGCTTGGGAAAAGAAGGGCAGAGCTGGCCCAGACCCAGACCTTGGTCCCGTGCTAAGCAGGCACTGACCACCCAGGACCAGGGGCTTTGCCTGACCTGGTAGCTCTGGGGCTGGGGCTGGGGCTGGGGCTGGGGCCAGGAGTACTCCTGGGTCTCAAGGTCCATCTAGGTTCCCTCCCCAGCCTGGCCCACAAAGCCTGCCTGGCTGTGCCTGGGAACTCCACCCAGACTCTTCCCAGCTTTGCCAGGGAGCCTGGAAATTTCTGGTCAGCAGATTCGTCTGGGTTGATTTCCACAACCGGCTCTGCGGCTCTGCGGGGGGCAGGGAGGAGGAGCCAGTCTGCTCTGGCTGAACAGGCCCAGCATTCTTGAGGCTTGGCTTGGGGGGCACAGGGAGGGGGCTTCGCGAGGCCTAGGTGAGTCTTCAGAGAGAACAGTCACAAACATGACCCTGTGCAGATGGGCTCAGCGTGCCAGGCCCCAGGCTGAGTCAGGACTTGCAGGGCCTTGCGGAATCTTCTAGCTCTCTGTTACTAACCCAACTCAGCCATGAGCAAGGGCTGCTCAGAGTAGGGAGGCCACACAGCCACAGAGCTGGGAGCTAAGCCTGGACCCGCCCTTGGGTTCAGCCCAGCAACTGGGGGTCAGGCAGGACTGGAAGCTGGGTGGTGGTGAGGCAGGGGTGGGGCCTCCAACAGAGGACACAAAGTCAAGAGCGGCTCTGTCAGAAACTGCTGCAGGGGGCCTGCTCCTAACTGGGGCCTCTGTCAGCATCTAGGAGCCCCCTCCTTGGATACCCGGGTTACCTCTGGGGACCCAAGGGTCTGGATTCTCTGCTGCTGGTCCAGTCGAGGGGTCTGCTGAGGCACTAATCCAGATACTTCTTGCCCACCTGCCTGCCCTGCCAGGCCTTGGGGCTGGGGCCTGGCAAAGGTCCCCTGTCAAATTTGCCCAGTGGCTTAGGTGCCCCTACTGTGCACACCCAGCGCTGTCACCCAGGCTCAACACCCACAATAGGGTAGGAGATGAATGGAGAGACCCAGACCCTTGCAAAGGAACCAAGAAGGGAAGAGCCATCTGGGTAGGCAGGGAGGGCAGGGTTCCAGGCCCCGAGCTGAGTGACTCCCTGTGGCGCCCGCGCAGAGAAAGGCGCCTGGGGGCAGAGGGACCCGAGAGCCGCCGGCTCCCCGCCCTGGGCTGGCCGCCGAGGGCGCAGCGTGCAGGGCGCGGCGCCCGGTTCAGCGGAAAGGAATGTCCCGCTCGGCGGGAGGCGGCGGCGGTCGGGCCCGGGTCAGCGCGGCCTCCCGGCCCCATCGAGCGTGGCTCCGAGGCGGGCGGCGGGGGGCCACCGGCGACCCCGGCCCACCCGGCCGGGCCCTGGCGACCCGTCCTGCCGCCCGGGGCCGCGCCCCTCCCGGTCGCTCTAGCCTGTGAAGCGGCGCAGACTCCTGGCGCCGGGCTGCGCTCCAGGGGAGAAAAAGGGCCGGGGAGACGGGAGGCCGACGGGAGCAGTGGAGGGACGGGCGCAGGCACGCGGTGCGGCGGGTCCCCTGCCCGGGACCCGCCCTGGGGCTGGCGCGCCCCTCGGGCGGGGTCTACGGTCGAGTCCCTGACTCAGCGGCGGGCAGGGGAGGGGGCCCTGCGCAGGCCACCCGCCGCCGCGACGCGGGATCCCGGTCCCACACCGCTCCCGTGGTGAGGCTGCCCGGGGCGGGCCTCCTGGAGGGGCGCGGGGAAGCGGCTGCTCCCAGGCCTCCCGCAGGCGGCGGGCTGGAGGTGGGGACCCGTGGCCGTGGGCGGCGCGGATCCAGCGTGGGAAGAGGGCGGCCTGTGCATCCTGATCCTCCCTCCTTCCCACTTTCCTGCGAGCCCACTTCATGCCCCTGTGACTGCGGCAGAGGGCGGTAGCAGTGGGGGAGTTCAGAGCAACAATTTAGAGTTAGGGCCAAATCCTGGCCCCTGTCCTGCTCTCCCCTGCTGTGTGACCTTAGACCAGAGGCCTGTCCTTTCTGAGCCTCCACTTCCTCATCTGCCTTGTGGAGATGAGCAGATTGAGGACTACAGAGGGGGGCACAGGGCCTTGGACAGAGCCTGGCCCTGAATGTGTGTGTTGGGGTCTTCCTGTTATGAAACTCTATAGGAGTGGGGGGAGGGCAGATGCCCACGCCCTAGGATTCCACACCTTGTCCAGCTGGGGGTCCTGGGTGACCTGCATCCCCTCCTGGGCTCAAATATTTGAAGGTCATTATCAAAACCAAGTCAACTCCAGAGTCTCACCTGGGCTGGCTGCTCAGTGGTCTGGCCCTTTTAAGGGTGGTGCATAGGGCAGCCAAGGGGTCTGCCTGGGGCTCAGTGGGATCCTCCAGCTCCCACCCCCACTGCCTCTGCCCCCAGGCCCCTCCCTTCTGTCCCCATCTCTTCCTTTCTCCTTCCTCCTTCCAACCTGCTCCTCCCCGCTGCCTATCTGGTCTGGAAAGGCCATGGGGGTGGCAGGCAGTCAACAGGAGTTCAGCTGGCCCTCCCTGGACACTCCCTGCCCATGCACAGAGTGCCAGTATCCGCCATTCTCCCCCAAAGACTCCAAAGCTGAGGAGGCCCCCTGCAGTCACAGGCCTGCTGAAGGGTTTGCTGGACTTGACTGTGACAGCGCTCTGTTGGGAGAGTCAGGGCCAAACCAGAGTCTCTAGAGATCAAGCTTCATTAGCTTGCTGGTAAGTCACCTCTAGAGGTGATGACGCAGTTGTCACCCCTTTGCAGAGACGGAAACAAAGCTTAGGAAAGGAAGTTGGTGGCCCAAGGTCATTTAGGTAGAAAGGACAGAGCCAGTACTGAAACCCACATCTGCCTCCACAGCACCCCATACCGCCTTGCCAGTGTCCCCCCACGGCGCCTCTCACCTGTTCCCCCCCTATGCCCAGCCTGGGAAAGATCGATGAGGACAGCTTATGCTTCCAGAACCCTCGGCCCTGCCTCCCCAGGCCTCCATGCCCCAAGGCTGCAGCCTAGGAGGCTTTCTGTCTGTGACAGGACCAAAGCTCCAGGGCTTGGTCTTTTCTAACCTTTCAATCCCCATGGAAACCTGACCATTCCAGCACCGCAGCTTCCTTCCGGCAGCCTGGCAGGCGCTCCCCACCCTTGCCAGGCAGCTAGTTCCCTGGGGAAGATGCTGGGTCTGCCTCTGCCTCAGCACTCCAGCCCTCTGTGCGTCACAAGCACAGAGCAGGCAAAGCACAATTAGCAGTGACATCTGCTCCCAACCTCGGGGACAGAGGGATACTAAACTGCAGATTCCTGGGCTCCTGGACTACTGAACCAGGCTGTCTGAGCACAGGGCCTGGGACTCAGCATTTAAAAACAGCTCCCCTGCGTGAGTCTCCAGCCCAGTGGAACTGGAAAGCCACTGACCCAGAGGCCAGAAAGGGCCTAACGTTGGCCCAGAGGAGCGAGCACTTCTCGCAAGAGGGACTCACCTCCCCTAAATCTGACCCACCTCACAGTGCCCAGATCCCCCAGCTGAGAGCTAGTTGTGTCTCACTTCTTAGAGGCCTGGGCCTGGGTTTGAGGCTTCAGAGTGTTGACCTCATTGGATTCTCACAAACCTCCTGAGAAGTAGGGACAGATGTCATTCCCGTTTTCTAAATGGGGAATCTGAAGCCCAAGGAAGCAAAATGACCTCTGGAGGGAAGGAGGAGGCAGCTGGGAGGGACTGATCGGCCCAAGTGCGGCACTCACGTCCTCGACCGCTGCCACTGCCCACGCTGGGCAGCAGGCACAGGTCACTGACCTCAGGTATGTAACTGGCCAGGTCCTTGGATGGTACCCAGAGATGAGGGTTGACACAGCAGCCCGCAGGGGCTTCAAGAAGCCAAACACCCTCTAGAGCCACTACAGGACCTCCAGCTAGGCCGAGCCACAAAATTAGGCGGCAGGCCCCAAAGAAATCTCATCAGGAGGCCTCTCTCCCGCCATCTTTGGAGTCAGCGTTCAGGGGAATGTGTGTTTGCGGTAGGATTTGATGTATTTGCTTCAGGCAAATCTCTGCCTTTTCTCTGCTGCGGTTCTGGTGAGGAGGGAAGAGGCCCAGCAGCAGGAGGGGAGGGCCAGAGCCCTGGAGGTGCCCGGCCAGTGTGGCTCCCTGGCTTCTCTGCAGGGTGTCGCTGAGCTTTCCCAGAGCCAGAGCTCTGGGAACACTGGCTCTTTCCTGCTCCGGGAGGAGGTCAAGGCCCCAGGAGTCTCCCAGGAGACAGCGAGGCAAGTTCTCCACTCAGAGCGAGGCTCCCTAGCCTGGGGTCTTCCTCAGTGTTGAGATTCTGGGAATTTCCATTCCCAACATGATTGATCTGCCTAAGTGGGTCTGAAGGGGAAACTGGCAAAGACGGAAAGTGGCGGGTGACGATGTTGCTGCTCGGACTGGGAACCTACAGACCCCAAAGCGGCACCCGGGGAGACCAAGTGGGGCCCCAGCCTGCATCTTCCCACAACACTGCCGCTTCTCACCGTTCACACACGCCCTTCTCTTGCAGTTATTTTTAATGTCTGTTAGCCTTTCATTATATTATTAGTAATTATATTACTAATAATCAACAATCAATAACCGTACACCCATAGCATTAATGGAGCACTCATGAGACAGCTCTATTTAAGCACTTTATTTACAAATGCACAGAATCCACTCCACAGTCCTAGGAGAAGGCCTCCACACTTCCTCTTACTCCTGCTTCACAGATGAAGACACCGAGGCTCAGAGAGCTGCTGTGCCAAGGTCCCGGGTGCAGGGAGGCAGGCTTCTCTCCATCTACATCCCCCAAATGCAGTGGGGCAAAGCCACCATGAACCCAGAAGGGGAGTTTTCCCTGGGTTTCTGGGGAGGCCTGTGGTCTATCACCTGACTCTGCAATGTCACTCCCTTCACCCTCCTCAAAGGATAAGGGTCTTTGACAACACTGGTCCCACCTGGTGCCAGGCCTCATACCAACACCCAGGAAGGAACTGTGAAATGCTGGCAGAGGGAGGGACAAGGGGAAGGACATGGCCCTCATCACAGGGTCACTTCTATCCCTGGTGGCCAGGGACCCTGACCACTCCTGGAGCTACCAAGCAGTAGATCCCAGAAAAGGACCAGGGAGGGCACACGTCCCACCCAGTGTCCTCATCTTAAACAGGAAACCACGAGTCTGAGAAGGAAGAGACTTCTCAAGGTCCTCTGCAGGCACAGTGGCCACTGGCTCTCCTGAGTGCTCCGTGGGCTTCTCTTGCACGTCCCCATGTCCCCTCCTCTGAATGTCCTTAATAGATCATTAGTAGCATGAGAAAACATCATCAAGGGAACTAGAAGACCTGCCCCGTGGTAAGTGGCTGCCACGTGCCAGGTTGTCTCCTCACCTGCAAAATGGGGATAAAATGGATGTCACCTCCGCTGACCTCTTTGAGGGGGATCAAGGTCAAAGGTGACAGTGGACATGAGATACATTTGATGAAATTAGAAGTTAGGTTTTTGGCTTCCAGCAGGGACAGAGACCACCAGTCCTTAGGCTTAGATCCTGCTGAGGACAGCCCCTGGCCACCTGTTCATCGACTCCTGCCCCCACCTGACACTCCTGTGTGCTGTGGGCAGGGCCAGTCCATCCAGCCCACTGGCTGTGAGCACTGGCTCTGGACCAGCTCCCTCAGAGCCCAAGTTCAAGTCTGGGCTTCACCACTTGCCACCTACCCTCTGTGAGCCTTCGGGTCTGGGTTAGGATGCTGGCCCAGCACGTCCAGCAGCACCCCAGAGACCATGGCTAAGGGACAGCAGAGCTGATTTCTCACACATCAGAGGTTCTCGTTTCAGTCTCAGGGATGGGACGCTGCCATGTGAGCCCCTCCAGAGGGGTGTCCCTCATCCTTCCATCCACCTGGTCAAAGATGGCCACTCTCCATCCACCAGCCTCCATTGTTCTTGTGTGTGTTGAGACAACCAAGGATTTGGATGCCACACCTTCCTTTTAAAGGCAAGCCAAAAGGAGCCCAGGTCATTGATTGGGCCCCATTGGCCAGACCTGATCACGTGACCCCCATCTAGCTGCAAGGGAGGCTGGGAAATGTAGTATTGAGCCTGGCAGCTGTGTCAGTGGGACCTGGGAGGGGCTGCTCTATTACCAATGGAGATGGCCCAATGGATGCTGGGTGTGCCAGGGAGGATGGGGGAGAAACAAACCACAGCAGGGATGGTGCTCAGGAAGCATGTGCTGTCATCACTGGTGCTACAGGCACATCCTTTGAACTGTCCCAAGGGATACAGGGACCCTCTGTGACCTAGGCCCCAGCCTGCTCTGGCTGACTACAGGGGCCTCCATCCCTTGCCCCTCCTCTTTCAGGTGATGAGGGGCCACAACCCCAGTCTGACCCCCCAAGACCTGGACCAGTGTAGGGAAGGCCTCAGACCCGCTGTTCCCTTCAAAGGAAAAGCAGAAAAAGCCTACAGGAGACATTCAGGGCTGGCACCCCTGTCCCATGCCGCCTTTATGGGCCTGGTGACCCCTGCTGCCCCTGGGAGGCTGGCCGCTGAGGCTCTCCAGCTGGTCAGAAGCCCCAGGCAGGCGTCCTGGCCAGTTCCCTCCCAAGGCTGGGAAATGTCCCTCCCTAAATGCTCCGGATGCAAAGTCCTTTGCAGCCCAAGGAAAGTTGGCGAGTGACAGAGAGGACCGAGACCCCCCAGGGGCCCAGCTCACCCCGCCGCAGGGCTAGAGGGCCTACCCTACAGGTGCGGGGTTCAGATCAGAGGACGCTAGTCCTGCCTCTCAACAGTGCGCAGCCTCGTCTCTCCAGCCATAATGGACCACTGTGGACGTCCCACCCTGTCGCAGACATTTAGAGAGCCACCCGCACAGCCGCCGTGGAGGGAAGCGGCCCAGGGAACAGCGCTGCTGGCCTCAGGACTGTGACTCCCATCTTCTTTCATCCCTTCCACAGGCCTTGACTTTCTTCCCCTGCTGCGATGCCCTCCCACCCAGCAGTCTGCACCCCGAGCCTGTCCTGGGCCCCAGCTCAGCAGCCCCTGCACTCGGCAGCTTTCTCCTGCCAGCCGGTCCAAGGTCCCCAGGTCACGGTGTGAGCATTATTTGGGTGGGGTTTCGCCCTCCAGGCGGGAATCTGGTGGCAGCAAGCTCTGAGGTTATTTCCTTCATTGCCACAGACCCAGTACCCAGCATGGGTGTGGCGCCAGGGGGGTTCTTGGGCAAGGCGGGCAGAACCAATGGCTGGCTGAGTGAATGACACACCACTCTGCCACCAGCCTGAATATGTGCATATCTGGAGACTGAGAAGAGTCAGATTTGAATCTTGCCTGTCATTCATGGGCTGGGTGACCTGGAGCAACAGCCTTCTTCTCCATGAGCCTCAGTGTCCTCATCTGTGAATTGGGGGTAACGCCACCCTCCCAAAGTGTGTTGAGGGGTCACCATGACTGTGAAGGTGTGATGCAGAGACTCGGGGCACCTCGGACCTAGGGGTCACTCAGTAATCCCCTTGGAACAACCACAGAGGCTTGTGCTGCACTTTCAGGTCAGAATCTCCTGGACGGGGCTGCAGCTAGACCACTGGAAAGGTCAGGGTCGGCTGATAAACCGTCCACCCATTCACGTGCTCAGCAAATCGACAGACATGTTTTGAGAGTCCCCAGGTGTGGGTCCCACGGCTGGACCTAGCAGGAAAGGAGAGTCCTGAGCCCAGGAGAACCCATGGGGCCTGTCCTCTGTCCATATCCTGTCTCCCGTCCTCCTGTCCCCACTGGTCCACTTGTGTCCTTTCCCGTGCCTCTTTGTTCCTGGGCTAGGCGGGGGCTCTGTGCCCTGCCCCCTGCCTTCCGCCAGTCCCTGGCCTCTGACTGTTTCCTTTGATGCCTTTTTTGGGGTCTCTTGGGATTCTCTGAAACGTTGGCACCCTATTCACTGGGCTGAGGCTGGCCTGGTTTCCCCACAGGAGCCGGGGCCAAAGTGGGCTTTTCCTGGGACACTGCTCTTGCAGTAGATGGATCCAGTCTCCATCTTCATTCATAGGGGAGCAAGACGGCCACTGTCCCAGTCTTGTGGAGTTTCAGCCCAAGGGACCTAGCCGATCCCACATGAAGGAGATTCGCCCCCAGGCTCCCTCGGCTCTGTGATCATCGGGGCAAGAGAGGAGTCCTGGGTGAGGAGGCCAGCCTCTGGCTAGTGCCTTACTTCTGAGGCTCAGGTCCACCTCTGGACCACACGGGTGACTGCAGCCAGGTTGATGGCATCCTCTTAAGGTCTTCCAGACTTGGAGGCTGTGAGAGGCTGAGGGTGCAGCTGGGACATTGCCAGAGGGGGCTTCTTGGACACAGGAAAGGTCCCTGGGCCCAGCAGAGAGACAGGGTGGAGGCCGGATGGAGAGGGAGCCCCGTGACAAGGGGACGTGGAACACATATTGCTGGTTGGGACGTGAATAGGGCCTGACCAGCTTCTTTGTCTCTCGTGGGCCTCGCTGAAGGCGGGGCGGTCATCACTGTGGAGGGGCTGCCATGTGCTGAGGGCTTAGTCTGTGCTGGGCAGCTGGACGAGCTGTTTGTCAGTGTGAATCCCGCGAATCTTCCCTCTGGCGCTGGGAAGCGGCTGCGGTCACCCTTCCCATTTTACAGATGAGACATGGAAGCCCAGGGAGGTGGAGGTGATGGAGCTTCCCCACTGTCCTGCAGCTGGTGGGTGGCACAGGTGGTTTGGGGCCCTGTTTGCTGGACATGGGCCCCACACTCTTCTGACCCTGGTGCGTGGGGTGCTCCAGGCCTCCAGCACAGGGTAGAGGACCGGCCCGTCCGTCAGTAGCCTCAGTCCCAGATGGGAGGAAACAGCGAGAAAGAGCCACCTGCCACAGAAGGCTCTTCCGAGGACAGCACTAGGGACCCAGAGTGGCTTCCCTGGGGTCACAGCAGGGCTGGCGCCAGCTCTATCAAGTCCTATAAAGAATTTCCCAGTGGCCTTTGCAGGAGGGCAGAAGAGTCTGAGCGTCTCCCCGTTCTTGGTACCTTCCTAGACAGCCCTGGGCCTGCTCCGGGCCCCTCCGCCTCTCTCTGAGTCCGTCCTGTGCTGCTATGACAGTACGCCACAGGCCAGGTAGTTCATAAACAAAAGTTTATTTGGCTCTGGAGGCTGGGAGGCCCAGATCTCGGGCTGCCTCTGCTGAGGGTTCTTGCTGCGTCATAACATGCGCGAGGTCTGGCAGGGTGAGAGCGCTCTAGAGAAGGGCAGGAGGGCTGGACTAGCTTTTTTTCAGGGCCTCACACTTGCCAGGCTCTACCATTGAGCTACATCCCTAGGTCGCTCTTGCTGTGCTGAGGGTCTCCCTGAGTTGCCTAGGCCAGCCTTGAACTTAGGATCCTCCTGCCTCCTCAAGAAGCTGAGATCACGTGCGCACCCCTCTGCCTGGCCAAACTTACCTTTTTTTTTTTTTTTTTCTGTACCAGGGATTGAACCCAGGGGTGTTTGGCCACTGAGCCACATCCCCAGCCCTTTTTATATTCTTTCTAGAGACAGGGACTTGGTAAGTTGCTTAGGACCTCGCTAAGTTGCTGAGGCTGGCTTTCAATTTGTGATCCTCCTGCCTCAGCCTCCTGAGCTGCTGGGATGACAGGCTTTCTCCCCCATGCCCGGCTCCTTTTTTTTGAGACATGGTCTCCCTAAGCTGTTTAGGCCCAAACTTGCTTTTATAACAAACTTAATCCTGTCAAGTGCAGTGGTTCACATCTGTAATCTCCGTGGCTCCAGAGGCTGAGGCAGGAGGATCCCAAGGTCAAAGCCAGCCTCAGCAACTTAGTGAGGCCCTGTCTCAAAATAAAAAATGGAAAGAGCTGGGGATGTGGCTCAGTTGCGAAGCTCCCCATGTTCACTCTCCAGTCCCCCCTCCCCAAAAACACCTCACTCTCTGGATAGGGAGCCACTCTGGCTTAAAGACCCTCATCCATCGTGAAGGTGGGGGTCCCCACTGGGTGGCAGACACCGCATGACCTGACCACTTCTGGCCACTCTCCTGGCGGCTGCACTGGGGACTGAGTTTCCAGCCCGTGAACCTGGGAGACCCCATGAAGCACAGCACCCTCCCTGGGAGGCCTGGCTCACTCCCCGCTCTGGATGCCCCCTCATCTGTCCCCTCCCACCTCCACACTGCAGTGTGTACCATGGAAACCGGCAACCGCGCCCGTGATTGGTGATACAGCCTCACGGCTCCCCCGTCCAGCGTGCTCCCTCTGCCGGGCCTCGTGCCAAGTGCTCCCTGCCCTTTTACCCAGGAGCACCTTCAAGCCCAGAGCACAAGGTGCGTGTCCATGACAGCAAGCATGGTGAGGACAGCGTGGCCCGGCCCATCCTGGAATCCTACCGGCCCTGCTGCTCCTGGGCGCTCCACCTGTTGGCAGGGCGGGCTCCCTGTCCTCTGAGCCTCAGGACAGTGTCCTGCTGACCTCAGACCCTGAGCTCCCGGCCTGGCCCGCGGAGCCCTCTTGTCCACAATATCCAGTGAAGGGAGACTCCATTTTCTTGGAGGTGCTGGGGACTGACCTGCCCACCCCCACCACGTAGCTCCTCTGCCCTCCTCCTCCTCTCCTGCTGATCTGGGTCCCACTGGGTGGCAGACACAGCAACTGCCTCCCCTGTGCGCAGACCTGCTGTGGACCTTGGTCAGAGGGAGCAGCGTCTCTGGGCGTCTCCTTCTCCCACGCAGGAGTTCAGCCCGCGCAGCCTCTCCCTGCTGACGCTCAGAGGGGGAGCAGGCTGTGGCGGGGGTCTCCAGGTCCCTGCCTCTGAGAAGGAAGGCCCGGGCTTCGTGACCTCTCTTCCTCCTGCCCCCGTTGTGCTGGGCAAGGGTCCCAGCCCGAGCTCCTGCCCAGCCTGACCTTGGCTGCAGACACCCCCCCTCTTCAGGCAGCCTCGGGAGGCCCTGCTCGCCAGGCCCCACCTGGCCTTGCTCCAGCCCGGCTCCTGGGCCCTCATGACCCCTGCATGTGGCCTCTGCTCTTATGCCCATTTAGCAGACCGGGAAGCAGAACCCGGGAGGCTGGGCCCCAGGGACAGGAGGGACAGGAGATGGGGAGGCGCGGGGGCTGCATGTCCCAGCAGGGCTCAGCGGGAGCTCCCTTAACCACCTGGTCCCCTGAGGCACACTGTGGGGGGCAAGTCACACAGCGGGGAAGGGCCAGGGCCGGCACCTTGACCTCCAGGGTGAGGACCTGGCCCCCCTCGACAGCAGGTGACATTGTCTTCACCCTGCTGTCCTTCTCTGACTCCCGCCGCCCCGCCCTGAAGGACACCAGCACACCAGGCAGATTCAGTGGGCACACACTGTGACAGTGGCCCAGGCTCACACACCCCGGGACCCTCGTGCACACACATGGCACCTGCACTGCAGGCTGCCCCTGATCACCTGCAGGCCCCGGCCGCCTTACATGCTGGTGGCTGGTCGTGGACCGTCCCACCCCAGATGCAGTGACGGCCAGTCAGTGTGCTTCGGCCATCCCTCTGCCTCTGTCCGTCCCTCCACCTCCGCCCGCGTGGGCTACCAAACACAGGTGAGCAAAAGAGGGGCGTCAGCCTCAAGAGAGGGGCGGGCAGCATGGGGCAGGCCAGGTGACCAGCGCGCGGGATGGCGGTGCTGATGGGAGGAAGACGGGCCGACTGTGGAGGTGGGCCCAGGGAGAAGCCCTCCTGGGTGCTCGGGGAAGCTGCAGGGCCTCCCTGGTGCTGCGCTGAGGGGGTGGTGAAGGGGGATGGAGGCTGCAGCCCCAGGGGAGGGTGGCCCTGGGGGCAGAAGAGGCAGACCTGGTGGCAGAGCCAATAGGATGTGCTGTGGTGGGGTGTGGGGCAGGGGGTCACAGTGGACCCCGTCTTTTGGGAGCTTCTCTTTTCAGCTCTTGGAGCCAAGGAAGGGCCTGGTGTTGGGGCAAGAGGCGCTGCAGGTTCCCAAGGCCTGGGGCTCTGACCACGGCACCCCTTGTCCCCACTCTCCTATGCTCCATGGGGGCCCGGCGTGTTTGCTCAGCTGCCCGGGTCTGGGGGGTCTGACCCCTGCCTCCATCTATCATAAGGAGAAACTTCAGGAGGGGGATGGGGCCCAGGCAGGGTGCATCTGCCGCGGCTGGGCGCCAGCCCCCCTGCCCGGGGATGACTCATCTGGGCGGAAAGTCAGGCCAGACTTTGATCCTCCTCGCTGGCTGCTGGTGTCCCCCAGGCCCTGGGACTTGGCCCCGGGGCTGCCCGCTGCTTAGCCACAGGGCCCTCTGCCCATCAGGGATCCACATTTCCAGGCAGGACAGACCCCTTGGGGCCCAAGGGGGCAGCTGCAGGGTCAGGGCTGGACTATGAGGCCCCCGGGGAAACCATGGGAGCCCCAGACTAAGGACAGCCCTCCTCCAGCTCTGCCTCAGATGGTCCCCCCCCCCCGCCCCCAGGCTAGTCCAATCTCCCTCTAAGTCCTTTCAGTCAGTCCACCCACCCTTTGCCATCCTGGGCCAGCCCCGTTATCTCCTGACATCTGCAGCACCTCCATGGTCTCCCTGCTTCTGTCTTTGGCCCTGCAATCCTCTCCTCAGACAGAGATCTTTCTAGAAGGTCTTTTGATGGTGCCATTTTCCTTGCCCCAAACCTTCCGTGGGTCCCCAGTACCCTTCGTGGGATGTTGAAAATAACTTGACCTTAAGGTCCGACCCTCGCTGGCCTCTGCCTCTGGGGCGCTCCTCTTGCTCTCTGCTCCTCAATTGTTCCGCTGAACCCTGCCTTGTTCTCACCCCTGGGCCTTTGCATGTGCCCTGATCCCTTTGCCTGCACCCTCTGCTCAGCTGACTCCTCAGGTCTCAGGCTCGACCTCCTCCCCTGACAACAGGCTCCCACAGACTCCCGACGCTCGCTCGCTCGGTGGGGTCAGGCTGGTGACTCCGACTCCCTCCTGCCCTGGCTCCCTTCCCACAGCTCCACCCTGCTGTGAGGGGGCTTGGAAGGCAGTCATGGGGAGGATGGCCGGAGCCCTCTGCCCCCCAGAGGCTGCCCCTTCGCGGCCACAAACCTGGGAAGCTCCCACGGGAGCACCAACCCCTGCACGAAAGAAATGGGGCGGTTCTGCAGCCTGGCCCAGGCCCAGCGGAGGGGCACCAGCCTGTGAGCACAAGGCAGGCTGCAGCCCACCTGGCTGGGCGGCCAGTGGCGTCCACTCTCTGGCCGGCAGCCTCCAGGCCTGGCCTGTGGGGATCTCTAAGGTCAGCTCCTCCCAGCGCAGGCCTCTGCCTGGGGATGGGGCCGGGCAGACACGGGGCAGCCTCTGGGCAGGGCCTCTGCTCAGTGAGCCAGGGAGCAAGCCGGGCTGGTCCCAGAACCAGCTGCACCCGGAAAACCAGAAAAGGGCCCCACGTTCACCCTAAAACTGAGAGCGCCTGAGAGGGCAGCCGAGGGGGGTGTCTCAGCTCCTGCTGGGATCCCTGGGGCCACCCTGCCCACCTGAGGGGAGTGCATCTCCTTGTCCCCGACCAGACCGTGAACCCCACCAAAGCAAGAGCTTTGTCTCCTTCCCGGGCCGCTCAATTCACCTCCAGGGACATTTCCTGGGGCCATATTTGTGCCACGTACAGAAGCTCAGTGGGACAGGCTGCAGGAGCTGTCCCCCGGGAGCCCACAACTGATAGAGCATCCAGGTACCCAGAGCCTGAAAATCAAGAAACACAGCAAACACGACAGAGGACAGAGGCATCGCTACCACCTGCTCCCCCTCGCCGAGCTCTGTGCCAGGCCCTGTGAAGGGGCTCTGCCCCCCCCCCCATTCTCCAGATGGTGATTCAAGAAGCAGTGAGCTGCGGAGTCCGCAGCTCGGATCTGCAGAGCCGTGGAGTCACCGACACGGACTCCTACAAACCACATCCAAGGGCTTGGCAGCCTCAGGAGGCTCCACATTAACCTCCCTGCTGGGCACAGAACAGGTCACACGATGAGGCCAGTTTGGGCTCCACTTGCCTCCATGCAAGTCACAAACCCTTCCTGTGGATTCTAGGATGTCCTGCACTCCCCTCAGCCACAGGGCCTTTGCACATGCCTGGATTGCTCTTCCCTTTGTTGGAAGGATCAAGGTGTGGACCCATGAGGATGGAGTTGGGGCTTGCTTCTCCCTTGTAAGCTCAGGAAGTGGCTGGAGCTGGCATGTAGCAGGGGTTCCTCTTCTCGTTTTAAAGGCACCACAGTAAGTGGGGGACAAACTAAAGTAGGGCACATCTGATAGCCCAGGGAGGGAGAGGTGGGAGGGGCAGGTGGGCTCCAGTCCTGTTCTTCTCGGCCTTGGATGGGGCTGAGCCACTCACCAACATGGGGCTGGTGAACCCTCACTACCAGCCCATGAGGTTCCATCCCTCCTTATGCCGGTTTCATAAAGAACTTGGAGAAGTGAAAGGACCCCACCCACTTTCATCGGAAGTCCTGAAGCAGGAATTGGCCTTCCATTGGCGAGGTGTCCTGGACACACAGGACACTCAGCAAGTCACACGACTGGGTGAGGTTTGGTGTGTTTACACCATAAAACCATCACCGCCATCGCCCTGGACCCCCGCCCCAGCAAGTCTCCTGCAGCCCTTGGTGGCCATGCCAGCTCCTGAGGTCCCCAGGCCTCCACTGCTCTCCTTCAGGCTGCGTTTCTTGGAGTTTTCTGTGACGGACAAGGGATGTCCTCTGGGCTGCAAGCCCCTCACTCAGCTTGTTATTTGGTCCCTCAACAGTGCCTCAGCCTCCGTGGTTCCTGGCCCTTGTGGCTGAGCCCCGAGTGCCATGGGGGGAAGCCTGTTGATCCCCTCACCGGGGTGCACACTGGGCTCTTCCCGATTCCCCCGTTTACAGACAGAGCTGCTGCCAACACTTCTCCTGAGTGTCTGGGAACTGCTCTTCCTTTCTCCAGATGCAGGCCCTGGAAAGGCCCCGTAGGTGACCAGTGTTTCCCCTTTATTTTTGCTGTGCTGGGGCTGGGACCCAGGGCCTCGCACGTGCTGGGAAAGAGCGCTGACCACCAAGCTGCGCTTCCTGTTTAATTTTTAAAAATGTGCCGGGTTCCTAAAATGGTCCAGCTACCCCGTTCTGCCCAGGCCCTGGGGGATCTGAACCCAGGCCACCCCACTGCAGAGCCTGCCAGCCCAGGGACCCTGCTCGGGCTGTGGCCGGGAAGGGGCCGGGCAGCAGGGGGTGGTGTCCCGGGACCTGGCTAGGCGGCTCTGGCCCCTTTTCCCAAATCCCAAAGGCCGGGCCCTGGAGGCAGGGCGGGCGCAGGGAGCTGGAAACGGGCGACGTGCGTCGGGGAGCGGAGCAGCAGGCCGCCCTCGGTGGACCCTGGGTGGACCTTGGTCTGGGGCCAGGCCTCCGGGCAGCGACAAAGGCCAAAGGCGGGGGGGGGGGGTCTCTGAGGCTGGTGTGCGTCGGCGTGAGTGCGCGTGCCCCGCGGGAGGCGGCCGGTCCCGGCAGCGGGGAGAGGAGACAGAGGGGCGCCCAGCGCCCAGGCGGAGGGGTGGGCAGCTGGAAGGACGGACAGGCCGGCAGAGCCCGGCGGCAGCCCCAGCCGAGAGGCGCGGCCCCGGGGCGGGCGGCAGGGGCTCCTCCTGAAAGCGGCCACCGGAGCCGGCCGCGGCGCGCAGCCCGGGCCCGGCCGCCTCCCTCGCGCGCGCACCGAGGCCCGCGCCGGCTCCAGCCGCCCGCGGCCGACCTCGCGCGTCCTCAAAGCCAGCCTGTCCCACTTCCCCCGCCGGTTGCTACAGCAACTGAGCTCTGAGTAATCAGCTGCACGGTGACCTTTCTTCCCCCGGAGAGAGGGAGGAGGGAGGCAGGCAGAGCGGGGGGAGGCGGAGGGAGGAGGCCGGGGAGGGGAGAGGCTGGGGGAGGGGAGAGGCTGGGGAGAGATGGAGGGGGAGGGAGGAGGAGAATGGAGGGGCGCCGGAGGGAGGGAGGAGGGGAGGGCGGCGGAGGAGGCTGACTGCTGGTCAAAGCTGTGAAAACACCGCAGCTGGGGTCTGGGGGCTCCGCGGGAGGAGCCGGCGGCCGGGGCGGGGCGGGGCAGCTGGCGGCGCCGCGGTGGGGGAGGAGAGGCTGCGGAGGGAAGGGAGGCCGGGGTACCGACCTGGCCGGATTCCTGCCCAGCCCCTCCGGGCCGCCCCTCGCCGCTCTGCCCCCAGCCCAGCGAGGGAGTCAGTCCGCGTGCCCCGCGGCTCACAGGACGCCCCCTCCCACAGCGTGACCTCCCCATTGCCCAGATGCGAAAACCGAGGCAGGGAAGCTGGCCCACGTCTCAGGGCTCGGGAGCACCCCTCCTCCCCACAGCCGCCACTAGGAGGCCGCTGGGGTGGAGGCGAGTCCGGTCCGCTCTCGGCGCTCCCACCGCCCTTCTCGGGCCTGGGTTTCTCTGGTGCGGATCTCAGGCCCCCGGGGCGTCTGGCGCTGGGCCTGGGAGGCAGGGGGTGGGGTGGGGTCCATCCAGCTCTGCCACCAGGTATTGACTGGAAATTCCTCAAACGGCAGAAGCCAGGGGATGAGGGTGTGGCCAGGAGCTGGAGGTGCTGGGCAGGGTGGCCAGGGCCTGCGGTGGCCAGGGACTCGGGCTTCTCCAAAGCCCCCTCGGGCCTGGAGCTTTTCTGGGTACCTGACACCCCCACCCTGGGTTTCTCCCCAGCTGGCCGTGCTGGGGTGGGTGCCAGCACCAGGCCTATCACCCACTGGCCCTGGGGACCCGCCAGCCGCCTGTTTACCAGACAAGCCAGCCCTGGAGTCACAGCCGCGCCCACAGGGTGGGGGAGGGACGAGGGAGGGACAACAGATGGCGGAGGTGCTGTTGAACCAGGCAGTTAGGGAAGGAGAGAAAGGACTGCAGGGCTGAGGGGGCTGGGACCTTGCCTAGCTGCTGTCCCCAGGCTCCTCTGTCCCCACCCTCTTCATAGGGACCTGTCCCAAGCTTGTCTAGAGGGGCTCCAGAGCCAACACTGTCAGCCCGCCCACCCTCCTGGATGCCCTTGAGCCCACCAGGTGTTGGGGGGGGGTCCCCAGGAACCTGGTACGGGCAGCCTGAGTGAGTCCCTGACTGGGACCAGGGCTTGGGCAGGTTGGGATCGAGGGCTGGCAGAGAGGCCTCTGGGGGTCCAGCTCAGCACCCACGTGGGTTCCAGAACCTCTCTGGACTTCAGTGTTTGCAGGGCCGCTGCAAAGGGAGCCACCCCCCCCCCTTTCTGGGGACAAGCCAGGTGGCAGGAAGGAAGCAGGTGATGCAGAGGCCAGCTTTGGCAGGTGGGAAATCAAGAGGTGAAGTGGCTGGGGCCACCGAGCTGGTGAGGGAAGTGCCAGCCCTGGGTGCCAGAATGTGGTGCACACAATACCCTCTGGCCACAAAGTGACCACACACAGCTGGCCCTGGTGGCTGCGAGTCTGCTGTCCCCTTGAAGGGACCCTCACTCAGCCACCGCTGTCAGTCTCCCACTGGAGAGAATGGCAGGGACAGTGGTGCCTAGCCCTGTGCCCCAGGTGGGCTGAACTTGTGCTTTTATCCAGGATGTCTGGCAAGGGGCAGGGCTTGCTGCTGTCATCCTTGCGGGAGGAGAGACTGGGGGTGGGGCGTGGGCATGGTGACTTGCCTTGGTCCCCGGGCACTGAGTGCTGGACTAGGATCCAGAGCCACCTCGTGACCTTGGGGACACCCTTAGCCCTAGCCCACATCAGGCGCTGAACCAGGCTCGGGTGTGGACGTTCCCCAGGTTGGGTTTTGCTGTGAGCAGAATTCTCTGGACCTCCGTTAGAAAATGTTTACGGAAACCACACAGAACGTCCCTGTGGGCACAGGAGAGAGGACAGTCACCCAGGCTCAAGACGGAGGGGGCCCTGTCACAGAGAGTGCCGGGAGCACCCAGTCTCAGGGTCTTTACAGACATCTGTGGGCAGTGTGGGGGGCGGATGAGGAAGCTGACGCCTGAGGAGGGCGCAGGGTCTCTGCGGGTCCCACGGGGCATTAGCACACAACTGGGGCAAAGGCGCGATTTCCTGGCCTCCAGGTGGGCTCTTTGCTGCACGCTGACCCCCTCCCCCTCCCCACTCATCCATCCGCCCCCTTCCCTCCATCCGTCTGCCCATGTGCCACCCGTCTACCCACGTGTCCATCTCCCCTCCTGTATGTCCAGCTCCACCTCTCCCCACTCCCCTACCACCCGTCCATCACCCACCCACCCACCCCATCATGCACACACCCCACCCACTCACCTGCCCATGCAGCCAGCTGACACCCATCCGGGCATTACCATCCACCCAGGTTCCCATCCATCCATCTACCCTCCACCCGCCTTCCCACCCCCTCCCTCCATTTCTTTCTTCCGCAGCCATTCGGAGCCTTGATGGATGCTTCTTGGTTCTGAACCCGATGTTCCTGTGCCCTGGGTGCTGCACCTGTCCTCTGTAGGCGCATACCACCTCCGCCCATCTTGGCACACCCCTCCCACTGGGCCCCAGAGGCTGCGGGAGGTTCAGGCCGCCCCGCTCCCCTGGCTGCTCTTCTCCTTCCCTCTTTTAAGTCACCCCACATCCCCACCCAGGTACTTCAGTCCCAGGAGAGATGCTCAAAAATATGGAAGAAGACCCAGTCAGTGCCCAGCCTAGTCCCAGAGCCTCACTGCCCTCCAAAGGGACCAGATCCTGAGGGTCCACCCTTGCCTGGGCGGGAGGCTGGCGTGCCGTGGGCCAAGGTCCACAGGCTCCATCAGGATGCGCTGGACAGGAACTGACGGGCTTGGACCCTGCCCCTGACCTTTGGGCGACACTGGACAACTGAGGAGTGGGGGTAATTGTCCCTGCCCTTCCTCAGCTTCAGAAAAGGTGACAGCCCTTGAGCTTTCTCATCAGTGAAACGTGCAAGGGGCCAGGGAGCAGGGGGATGAGGGGTGCTGCCCAAGGGGGAGGATGGCCGCCTTCCTCCTCGAGACCCCCTGGGTGTCCAGAAGGCGCCCCTCTCTCCATCACCCGGGAATTCTATCCCTGTGCACATTTCACTGATGGAGAAGTTGAGGCCCAGAAAGGACCAGCAGTTTTCCTGAGGTCACAGAGCTCTCACCCAAGATCTGGGACACCAGCCCAGGTCTCGGGTCTGGCTCCAAGGTTTGGAGCTTTGCCCGTGTCCCACCACCTGAGCGTCTCCCCCTCAAGGTGAGGGAGGGGAGAAGGCGCTTGTCAGCATCTGCCCCTGGAGGTGGCTTCGGAGGGTCCTGCATTCATTCTGTGAACAGATAGTCACCCACTCTGCTGGGCTCTGGGATCCAGCCGAGAGACCTCAGCTCTCTGCGGGGACACCAGTGGTGGGGACAGACCCCAAGTCCTCGCAAAACCCTGTTTCACCCAGGCTTAAAAATAAATCCAGGTTCTGTCCAGGCCTCAGGCTCCCAGAGCCTGGCCGTGAGGCGAGGCCTCTGTCAGCGCGGCTCCCTCATCAGCATGGGCCCCAGCCTCCTGCTTAAAGATCGCCTGGGGCGCTCTCTTAAAGATGCTAACGCTGCTACTGACATTTGGGAGATCCTGGCAGCGATCAAACCCGAGCTGCTGGCGGGCGGGGGTGGGCACCGGGCAGCAGGGCCCTGGGCTGCCTGGGGCCTGCAGGGGCCCAAGGCAACAGGGCTGGGAGCCCAGTAGCCCGTCCTGCTTTCAGCCTGGCCCAGCCCATCTGGGTCCCCTGCTCCTTGCTGGAAGGACATGGGGACAGGAGGAGGAGGAGGGGAGCTCCCGAGCTTTCTACTTCCTCCTGACACCCAGTCAGGAGCGACAGCGAGCCCAGTGGGCCCAAGCCCAGCGCAGGCGAAGAGGCCGAGGCGAGGGGCAGAGGGAAGAAGGGTCCTGGTGCAGTTAGGGTGCAGCGCAGTGCCCGGGTGGGGTCCCCCCAAGTGGGAGGAGGCAGTAGGGAGCATCCCCACCCACCTGTCCACCCTGACATGTCTGAGCCAACCTGCTGTCCTTCCCTCCCCTTCTAGCCGGCTCCCCTCTGCCCATCCACCCACTCACCTGTGCATCCTGCCTCCCTGGGCCTGCCCTTCCGCTGGCCCGCTCAGCCGGCTGCCCTTCCAGTGGCACCTTTGGTCCACCTTGCTGGTCATCAGAGCACTCCACCCCCGCCATGGGCTCGTCCACTCAGGCATTTCCCCACCTGAGAGGTCCTCCCAGCCACCCACCCACATGCTCACCGTGCCCCCTGCGTCCATCTGGAGAATGAGAGACACAGGCGTCCCAGTTTGGGGGATCAGGAAGAGCTTCCTCAGGAGGGGGACACTTGAGCTGAGACATGGGATAGCAGGAGGTTCCAGGTCAACGGCGAGGGCGTGTTTCCCAACAGAGGCTGCGAGGCCAGCGACCCTAGGGGCCTGGGGGGGTCACACTGCTTCTGGCTGTGTGGAGACAGGGGCTCTCCAGAGTGTAGAGAGAGGCCAACCTGAGGCCAGAGTGGCTGGCAGGGTCAGGCCATGAGGCTGGGCCCTCCTGCCCAGGATGGGTTCAGGCACGTGGGGGCCGGGGACTGTGGAGGGGGCAGTGGGAGATTCCGAAGGCCAAGTCCTCGCCCTCCACCGTTTGCACTCTGACCTCTGAACTGTGGTCCGCCCTTGCAGCCTTTTCTTGGGGTCGGGCTGTACTTGGGTCCTGCCCAGTGGTGCTTGCCCAGAGCGCAGACGGGCCTGAGGGATTATGAATGTGTGCTCCCCAGAACCTCCTCCACCCGCCTTTCTCCTGGGGACCTCGGCCATCATCTTCATCCGCCTCTTCTCTCCCCAGGCCCCTGCCGTATCCAACCAGTGCCACCTCCAGTGCCACCTCCAGTCTGTCACCACTGGCCTTGCTTGGCCACCAGTGTGGATCGGCAGCAGCTTCTTGGGTACCAGTCTTTCTGAGATACAGCCTACCCACTCTGTCCCCCTGCCTGGGCCTCTCATAGCTCCCCATTGCCCTCGGGGTGACGTCCTACACCACCATCGTGGCCTGTGGGACCCAGGCCAGCCCCTGTGACTCCTCTGGGCTCCAGGTTCATCTGCCAAAGGTGGGAGATCCACCAAGTTCATGTTGTCCTGGCTGCAGCTGCTGGACCATCTTGGCCAAAGGCCCAGAAAAGTCCTGAGTCCTCAGGTCCCTGCTCGCCGCCCCCTCGACTCCACTTGGACTCCCACATGGTCTTCTCCTGGCGGGCCAGGGAGCGAGTCCGCATTCTCCACACCATGTCCAGTACCCGATGGGCCCCCAGGAGAGAGAAAACATTGTTACAGCTACCAGAATATTCTCGCCCCCCACCGGAGACCCTCCCTCCCCACATTTGACCGTTCCCGTTCGGTATTTGTGCCTTAAACCCAAGCCAACTGCTTGGCCTCTTTTCTGCCTACAAAACATTTTCACTCATTTTATAGCCACAAAAATTTCCTTCCTGTCCTCATATTCACAGGAAAGAGAGAGTCCTGGCCCTGACTCAGAATTGGATTCTAGCTGGAGGCATCCGCTGCGCGGCTCCAGGGAAGGGGTTTATCTGTTTGTTCCTTGACCTCCAGCTGGAGCTGAGGCAGCCGGAAAGTCCGGAGGCAGGCCTTGGGAGGGAAGAGGGGTCTCGCGGAGCTGAGGCCCAGGACCCTGTGCCCTGCCCTGAGGGACCAGCCAGGTGACGGGAGGGCGCCGTGGGGGAGTCCTCCGTGAGCCCGAGGTGCCTGCCTGGCCGCGGCCCGGGTGCCCCTGGAAATGACAGAGACCAGGTTTCCACCGTGTAGGCAGAAGCTGACTGTGGCTGTCACAGACCCCGTGCTCCGTGGAGGGAATCAGTCCCTTGTCCACAGCTGTCATCCTCACCAAGGACTGTGGCACCGTGAGGGAAACAGACAGATAAGGAAAGGAGGCCCCTCTCAGGAAGGCCTCTTCCTCCCTCCAGTCCAGGGGACCCCACTGCTTCAGCGTCCTCACTCACAGCGAGACCTGCAGAGCGGCTGTCTGCCTCCGCCAGCGTGGTCTCCTTCCTGTCATAAAAGGGATTCTTGCGCACTGGAGGCACTGTGGAAGATAGAGGTGGCCGGCTGGCACGCGGCCTGTGATCTCAGCGGCTCGGGAGGCTGAGGCAGGAGGATCGTGAGTTCAAAGCCAGCCTCGGCAATTTAGCGAGGCCCTAAGCCACCCAGGGAGGCCCTGTATGCAATAAAATACAAAAAGGGCCGGGGATGTGGCTCGGTGGTTGAGCACCCTGGGTTCAGTCCTCAGTACAAAAAGAAAAAGGGAAAAGAAAAGAAAACCCCAGATGATCTTGAGGAAGAAAACAAAACCACTCTTCACCCTCCCTCTCCCAAAGATGGCCACCTTGATATTTGCAGGTCCCCTGTCTGTCCCTTCTTCCGGAGCTATGTCCAGCTTGGGACCTAAAGTACGGTGGAGATACAAGGGTGAGTCTATGTTGGATCCTTTACCTGTTTATTCACGATTGGTGAATTCCAAAGGAGCCCCCTGGGTGCTCAGGAGGCCACGGTTCTTGGTGTTTTAAATTCTTTGGGGCTGAAAAGAGATGAATGGAACCAGAAGTTCATTCCAGAGTAACCCAAGTAAGAGCCAAGGGCCCACGGCTCCGTCTCTGTTCCCAGTGACTTAATCCTTCCGTCAAAAGTAATTTGAATGAATTTTTGAATTCACTTGTGGCTCCAAAAGACCCTCATTTTTTATTTCTCGGGGCTGAGAACGGAGCTCAGGGCCTCTGAGTGCTAGACAAGGACCCTCAAAGGCGCCCGATTCCTGACCCCTGGCAGCAACTCTCACCAGCCACCTCCTGCTCCCTCCACAGAAGGTCTGACGTTCTGCACTGTCCCGTCCCCCTGAGGAGTCCTGGTCACCCCGTCCTCTCCCAGCTGCCTCAGATGCTTACGGTATCATTATTCAGTACCTGCACGGTGGCGCATGCCTGCCGTCCCAGCACCCCAGGAGGCTGAGGCAGGGGGATCACAAGTTCAAGGTCGGCGTCAGCAACTTAGTGAGACCCTGTCTCAGATTAAAATAGAAAGGGCTGGGGGTGTGGGTCAGTGGTGGAGTGTTTGCATAGCATGTGTGAGGCCCTGGGTTCCGTCCCCAGCACCTCAAAAAAGGCAAAAGCTCAGAGATCAAATCCTCCCCTGTCTTCCCCAGGAGCAGGGAGTGGCCCAGAGCCAGGCTCTGCAGCTGCGTAGACTGTCTAGGTCCCTGTCCCCACCTCTCCCAACAGCAGTGTGGCCCTTGGTGAGTCCTTTGCCCTTGTTCGAAGAGTGGTTCGAGGGCTGGTGCTGGTGCCCTTGCTCTCTGTTGACAGGACGAGACAGATAAGGAAACGGACACTGCGCTTAGAAACGGTCAGAGCAACTGGACGCTGCCCACCTCCAGTTGTGGCTGAGTGTTACACAGTATCGTTCCCGAGAGGCGAAGATATTCCTTGAAGTCCACCTGAGACGGCTTGGGAGGCACGGACCTCACAGACACTGGGCCTCGGTCTCCCCCTTAGTAAATACGGGTGGCCTCCGACCTTTTCCCACGGTGGGAAGAGGAGTGTCTGTGGAAGGCACTGAGGACAGTGGCCGGCATTGTCTTGCAACAGATGTCGGTGTCACCGGGACACATACTTTCCCTGGATTCTCCGTTACAAAACTCCCAGCTCTGTGAGGCCAGGGGGGACTGAACCCCATCAGCCACCTCCGCTCCCCTGTGGTTCAGTCCTCGAGGCTGGGGTGCCTCTGTTACTGCGGCTGGAGCCTCTCGGGTTCCCAACGCCCCTGGGCACTTTACCCACCCATTACCAAGTACCTGAGGCCCACTTACAGGGCGGGGTTCCATCCTGGCTCTGTCACTTACTAACAGATGGCCCCGGGCAAGTCACTTAACTTCTCTGTTCCCAGGGGAGGGCCAGGAGGAGGGCTGGGACTGGGAGACATGGCGCACACCTGCAGAGAGCCCGACTACACAGGGTGCGCCACCCCCCTGCCCATGGGTGGCCTGGGCTCTGGGTTCTCTGTCCGCAGTGAACTCTTGGGGTGCTGTGAGACACCAGAGTGAAGGAACTTGGGGCTCTGATGTCGGAGAGTGGAGCCCTGGTGGGAAAGCACAAAGCGGGTGGTCCAGGCGGCAGAGTCTGGCCACCTGGATCCGTCTTCTGTGGAGCGGGGGAGCTCGTCCACGGCCCTCTCTAGGACACACTGTTCTTTTCAGAGGGAGAGCAGAGCAGGCGGGCGGCCCACGTGACGGCTCTTGACGCTTCTCCTTTGAACAGCCTGCTGTGCCTCCTGCTCCCAATCCACTGGCTGACGCCAGCCACGTGGCCAAGCCTGATGTGTGGGGAGAAGCGCACCCCCCAGCCCAGGCCCGGTGTGTCACGTGGCTATAGGACAGCCATGGATAATTCTCCCTGGGAGGACAGCAGATAATCGGGAACAAGGACCCATCGACTGCCGTCCGCCATCTTGGTCGCAGATAGGTGGACCTGTCTGTTGCACAGGTGCCCTGGGTTACAGATGGCTGCAAACTGTCTCTCCTCCCTTCAAAACACCGGGCTCTTCCCCCTCCCTTTACCGGCTCTGAAGAACAGGAACGTAGCTGAGCCTCAGATGTCAGGCCTCTGCTTTCCCCTACCCAGCCTCCATGAGGAACCCCGCCATGTTGGGAGGAAGCCCAGGGGAGCCGAGGGAACAGGAGGCCTGAGGGGAGCGCCAAGGTGCTGGACCGTGAAGCTCACCTGCGTGGACCTTCAGCCTGGCCCCCTGCTAACAAACAACCCCGCAGATGACTGCAGCCCTGGCTTCTCTTGATGGGAAACCTGTAAATGGGAGAGGGGGAGAGAGTTTTCTGGTCTGGACACTGTTCGGGCTGATGTGTGCCCCACTCGGGGGTCGAAGCCCTCACCCTGAGGACCTTGAGGAGGTCGCTGAATTAAAACGAGGCAGCTGGGGGTGGGTCCTAGTGCAGTGGTGTCCTAATAAGGAGAAAAGACGGGACTGTGAAGATGCGGTGAGGTGGCCTCCGCAGGCCAAGCAGGGACTTGTAGAGGCCAACCCTGCGGAGACCAACCCTGGTCTTGGGCTTCCAGCCTCTAGAACTGTGAGGAGTTCCAGCCGCAGTCTGTGGGGTTTTGATGCCACTGGTGGGTGGGGCGCAGGGGAGGGCCGCCCACCCTGGCAAAGGGAGGGCTCTGGAGTGAGGTCCACAGCTCTCGGAATTGCTCCCAGCCGCCCTCTGTGCTCCGTGGCTCTTGGGCCATCCTACCTCCTTGGCCACATTGGACGGGGAGCCTGAGAACAGGCCCTGGGGGCGGTGACTGGCTTTCTGGGTGTGCCTTCTGCCTGAGCCATTTGAGTCCCATGGTAGCTTTTGGGACGGGCAACCCTCCAACTGAGGTAACCCCAGAACCTCGCTTCTCATCTGCTTGTTTCCAGCCGGCGTTTGACAGTAAAGAAGTGCCTGGGTTTTCTGGAGATGCAGCCCTGGACCTGACCTTGGCCCTGCAGCCTGTTGGTGCTCCACCATTACGCCAGCCCCCAGCCCCACGGGGCGGTTAACAGAGGGTGCGAGAGTCACAGCCCTGACCCGGCCTTCACCCTGCGATCCAGTCCTAACTGAGTGTGTCGTAGTTTTAGTATTTCCCCCTAATCTAGAATATTCCTTATGGGCTATGCATGGATTATCTGTTTTGAAGAGTCTTTACACTAAGTTTAAAATTCACCATTAGGCTTCTCCCCAGTGTGTTTCCGAGGACATAGACAAAGTTAAATTTAAAACTCTCATCCACTCCAAGATCACATCCTGTGTTCCAAGCGCAAATATGTCAAGAAGTTTTGCTAAAATGTCATTTGTAACTTGCACTTTGCAGAAGCAACCAAGTGCCAAAGGGGCAGGGGAGGTGCTGGTCTGGCAGAGAGGTTTCTGCAGGTGTCTGGTGGGGAGCCGCGGGGGTGGGGCTGGGGAGGGCCACACCTGCCAAGCTGGGGGGAGTGGGGGAGGAGTTCCCGCCAGCCCAGCCTCCACAGACCCTCCTCCCAGCTGGAGGCAGGCCTCCACCCGGCTGCCTGCAGGACATGGGCTTCTGAGGGTGTCTCTGAACATCCTGGAGTCCTGGGGGCACAGAGGGCCTGGGGACAAGTCACACTTGGCAGTCCTGCAGACGTAGACACTTCCGCTGCCCTCGCCCTCGCAGCCCTGCTCTCCTGAGCAGACTGGCTCCCCGGGAGCCTCCTCTCTCTGCAGGGCCTGGTGAACACAGTGTCCTTCTCTGCCCTAGCAAGGCGGCTTCGGCCTCACGCACCTCCTGTCCGGGAGGCCCTGGCCCAGCCTCTCTGCCGGTCGCCCTGCTCTCTGCGCCTGTCCGAGTTGTCTCTTCTCATGAGGATGCCAGGCCCATTGGACTAAGACCCCCCACATGATCGTATTTCATTTGAATCACCTCTTTGAAGGTTCTGTCTCCAAATATAGCCACATTACGATGAGCTGGGAGTTGGGGCTTCGATGTAGGAATCTTGGGGGGAGGGGCACACAATTACATCCCTAACCTGCAGTGATAGCCACCAAGACATGCTACACAGTTTGCTTCCCAAACTCTTCAGCACAAGCCACAAGAGCAGAATAATGTTGGCTTTGCAATTCTTATAGATAAGAGTCTTATTTCCCACTGTGTGACTGACAGGGTGCCATCTTTTCTGCCTTCCCCGTAGCTGTTTCTTTGTCAACTGTATCCAGCCCCTTGGCCCACCCTATGTGTCTGTGGTTGCAGCCCACTACTTCTAAGAGTCTGTATCAGTCAGATTTTGCTAGATTATGCTGTATAACAAACATCCCCTGAATACCAGTAGTTTGCCATAGTCAAGGTTTATTTTCATTCAGGTTTAACATTGGCTACTCCCACTCCAGCCCCACCACACTGCTTCACATGCCCTCTTTGTTCTGGGGTCCAGTCTGACAGCAGACCCCCCACACAGAACATCCACCAGACAGAAAAGAGACAGAGGGCTGGTCAAGCTGCCACCAAGCTCTTAAAACTTCTGCCGGGCAGCAGCACATGGCCACACCTGCTTCACTGATCAGCTGGCAGTGGGTGCAGATCTGTGCTCTTGGGGTAGGAGGGGGTACAGCCTTCCTGGGCAGGGGATTCCTGGGAACCTTGGCTCACCTGTGGCTGAGATGTGGCTGTGGAAGAGCATTGCTTAGCATACTTGAGGCCCTGGGTTTCATCCAGAGAGAGAGAGAGAGAGAGAGAGAGAGAGAGAGAGAGACCCATCTTCCACAATACTTACCCTGTGGAGCTTTGCATGCCACGCTGATTCCTTACTGTAGCCCCTTCTTTTTTGGGGGAGTACTAGGATTAAACTCAGGGGCTCTAGACCACTGAGCCACATCCCCAGCCCTATTTTGTGTTTTATTTAGAGACAAGGTCTCACTGAGTTGCTGAGCACCTCACCATTGCTGAGGCTAGCTTTGAACTTGTGATCCTCCTGCCTCAGCCTCCCGAGCTGCTGGGATCACAGGTGTGGCCACCGCACCCGGCCCACAGCCCCTTATGGAGAAGACTGAGGCTTTGCAGTGTTCACTGTGTGCACGTGTTAGAGTCTGTAAGCAAGTCAAGATGGCGCCTGGCATTTTGCAGAGGGAGTGGTTTGTGAAGTAAAGCCAGCAAGCCATTAAGTGTGGAGATTCCTTATTGGTTGACTGCTGTATCTAGTTTATGTTAATTAAGATAAGCTGTGTGGAATGTATAAATACCCCTCCTGTCCTACAATAAACGGCTCCCACTCCTGCTGCATCAATCTACACAAGTTGCTCGTCACCTCCCGGTTATTTTGCTGCAGCCAGACTGCGGCATGCACGGAGATGCAGCCCAGGGACCTCGGGCTCTCTGTGCACACAAGGTCCTCTTCTCATTGCATCTCTGTTCTCAGAGGCCAGGCCAAAGGACTCCTGGCTGAGGATGTGGACCTCGTGGCCCGCACAATATCAGCATGTCATGGTTTGAGCCGAGGTGGGGGGGCCGTGAGCCAGCCCACAGCACAGTTGCACTCCCACCAGGGGGTGGGAGGCCCGTTCCCGGGAGGCCACACGCCCCCAGCTCTGCTCCGCTGTGCCCGCTGTGCCCAGAACTGGGCATCTGCCAGAGCGTGGGTGAGGGAACCGGGGATCTGTGAAACAAACCCATCTCTCCTTCCACAGGGACACTGCTGGGCAGGAGAGTCTCCACCGACCACCCCAAGGATTCTCCTGCTTCAGTCCCCGGGTGGCTGGCCACCCGTCCGTCTTGCTGTTTCAGAGTGTGAGGAGCTGGCTATTTAACCTTACGACCTTTCCATTATCACCCCATCTATAAGCATTTCCTATAGTTAAGGGGGGACAGACCAGGACTCGGTGGGCCACCGTGGGACCTGGACACTAAGGCCCCACACGACCCACATTCAAGGAGGCTGTGGGCTGGGGCTGGATGGGGTGGTGGTCAGAGATGGGGACTTTCTGTTCTTCCCAGGCCGCCAGGTCACATGCCTCTCCTCCAGTGACAGGCAAGACAGGTGTGAGGGTGATTCTCAGACACAGGGACACAGTCCAGGGGCTGAGGGAGTGGGAGAATTCTGATCAGGGAGCAGAGGCCCATGGGAAAGGGTGTGGGGGGACCCTCCCAACCACGCGCACACACGCTGCCACAGCTCCCCCTGGTTTAGACACCAACTCACAGACGTTCTGTTTTGCTTCAGATTTTTTAAAAGTCATTATTAGGAATGAAAATCAAAGTAATAAGCCGGATGGAGTGGTGCGCCTGCAGCCCAGGCACTCGGGAGGCCGAGGCTGGAGGATCCTGGAACTAGGAGTTGGAGGCCAGCTTGAGTGACGTAGAGACCTCAGCTCAAAAAAAAAAAAAAAAAAAAAGAAAAGAAAAGAGTGAAATAGTGAAAGGGCTGAGGACCAGCCAGCCTTGCCTGAGAACCCGCAGGCCCCTGGTGCCTGACTCCAAGCCACCTGGGAGCCACGGTGGGAAGGGGGCCCCAGGCCCCTCCCTGCTGTTGGCTTAGGCTCCATCTGAGGGTGTGAACCCCCCGCCCCCGGAGAAGGAGGCAGGGACCAGGGGCCACAGAAGGCATGGAGGGGCACCAGGAGGGAGCTCCTGAGTCCACAGACTGGGCCCACTGGAGAAGCCCTGACTGCATCCTGTTCCCTGAGCCCTGGACATCTCTGGGCCCCAGTGGTCAGGCAGCGGCTTCCTACCCCGGAGAATGAGGATTAGGTCCCTGGGTGCCAGTTTCCCTGAGGCCATTTCCCTCACCCAGCTCTGGCTCCGTCAGGGCCTAACCTGCTTTTCCCTCTAGAGGGGATGGAGCCTCCTAGAGGTGCCCAACCAACTCCTGTCCCCTTGGTGCTTCTCAGTGCAGGGACCCCTTGATGGCAATAATGATGCCTGCTGTATGAGGTCAGTTTGTCTTCTGCAGCCCTGAGGACAGAGGGCAAAACTGGACACAAACCTGTATGCCCATCTGTTGGGGACTGGATAACTGATTGTAGGTACATGTGTTTCACAGAATACTATACAGCCACAAAAAGGAGGTGGAATGAATTGCCAAACAGGACACATAGTATTAGTTGACTTTAACAGAAGTTTTTATAAGCATCTGTAAGGACAGAAAATGTCAGCCACACTTCAGGCACAAGTAGGAAGTGTTGTCAGCAGGGCCAGGGGTTCTTTTTTCCTCTCCCAATATTTGCCTTTCCGTCTTCGCCAGCACAAGGCCCCACCTGGGTGTTCCAGTGTGACTGTGCTGAGTCGGGGCCAGGAGGCATTCTGAGATGGTCTGGGCAAGGTTCTGGAGAGGCCCGGAATCTGTGGAATGGAAGGGGTGGGCACACGGTCACAATGACAAAATGACAAAACAATCACAACAGCCGGGGAGCCCCTCGAGCGCGGGCCCCTCCACCAGGACTGCACCTGCGGGACGTCCCTGTCAGGCCTGGCTGGTAGTTCCAGTTCTCATTCCACAGAGGAAACCGAATCTGAGAGAGGGCCCTGGGGTCCAGCCTCAACCGCAGACTTCAGGGAGAGATCCTGTAGCCACCCTAGTCGTCCCCAGGAGCAAGGGGGACAGCAGGTGAGGAAAGCAGGTGTGCCCCGCAGGGCACAGGCTGGATCCCAGTGGGAAGATAAGACGGGACAGTGGGCAAGGTCACTGTGCCTGAGACACAGGTCGGTGCCTGGTGGCAGAGGTCCCTTACCCAGCCCAGGTGCCAGGCTGCCCAGGGGGCTGCTCAGTGCCCAGCTGCCCCTCTTACCCTGGTCCTGCTGCTATGTGACCTTGGCCAGTGACGGGGCCTCAGTTTCCCTGTGTGCCCAGAGAGGGTTTGTCCCCGGGGGTGCCCTTTCTGCCCTCGGGGCCCAGCATTCTAGGCTTGGGGGCGTTGATGTGGGTCTCCTGGGGCTGGGGCAGCTTTGGGTCCAGGGCCGCTTCCTGGGGTAAAGTCTGGGAGCCCCAGGCCTCCCCCAGCAGCCAGCCCGTCCCTCTGCCCCCAGAGCCGCTTAGGCCACATTGGTCCCCGCCCCAGAAGCGCCCCGACGCCCTCGCCTGGGGCCCGGCCTCCAGCCCTCGGCCGCCTCCCCCACGCCGCCTGGGCGGAGCGGAGCGAGGGGGCGACGGGACGGGCGACGGGCGACGGGCGGGCGAGCGCGCGGCCGCGGAAGGGAGATGCAAATGCTGTTCATCCTCCTTCCTTTTAAACGCTGAAACCAGCCTTGACAGCCCCGGAAAATAAATGGCACCGACTCGCTGGGATTTCAAATTCCGTGATTAAGGGCTGAAGCGAACGCTCGCCCTCCCCCGCCCGCCGCCCTCCCTCCCGGGCTGCGACAGCGGCTGGCGGCCGGGGACAGCTTCTTGCGCGCCTGCCAGCAGCCGCCCCGCTCCCGCCCGCCCCGCTCCCGGCTGTTGATCAGCGGCGCCCGCAACGCCCCCGCCCCGCGCGCCCGCTCACACGCACGCGCGGGCACACGCGTGTGCACACACACGATGCACGCCTGCGTGCACAGCGTGCAAGCAAGCACCTGGCCGCTGCCCGCGCCCCGCGCGCTCCACACCAGCTCTGGGGATCTGCTTGTTCTGCGCCCAAACGAGGCTGCCACGTCGGGGCTGGGGCCGAGGGGACAGGGGGAGGCAGGCCCAGGGCAGGGCGCAGCCAGGGCCGGCGGCTCAGGCTCTCCGTGGGCCAGGGAGCACAGGGGCGGCTTTCAGGCAGCGGCCAGCGCTGTCCCCACCCCGACCTCTAACTGCCCCGACCCGGGAATCCGAGCTGCCTGTCTTCCTCCGGCTCAGGCGCGGTGGCAGCCGGAACGCAGGGGACAGCTGACCTGTCTCAGCCGGCTGGGAGGGGTCCGTGGGAGAGTCAGGTTCTCTTGCTGTGCCCAGGTGAGGCCCGGAGGAATGGGGGAGGGCCACCCCTGTTCACAGTCACTGCCCCGCCCCCACCTCCTGTCCCCAGCTGGGCTCTGGCTGATGGCCGGTGATAACAGGATCGCCCAGGTGCCACTCAGGCGGACACGGGGAGCTGGCTGCTGGTGCGAGGTGCAGAAGCAAAGTCTTGGGGCACCCACTGGCTGTGTGGGGCCACCTGCCCCACACGTGAGAGAGTGGGCACAGACTTCCTGGGCAGTCTCTGGACAAAGGCTCCTGGCCAGGAAGAGTCAGGATCAGGCCGGTGTTCACCCCATTCTGTCCCCAACCCAACCTGAGACGTCACAGAAACCCTGTGTTTGTTTGTTGTGTTTTTGCTCCTCTGTTCCTTTCGGTCCTGGAGGAGGAACCCAGGGCCTGTGCTGCTGGGCATGGCCCGCGCTGCTCTCCCACTGAGTGCACCCAGCCCGCTGCTCTCCCACACTCTGACCTGTGAACCCCCGCGTCGGCACAGCTCAGTCTGAGAGCGCGGCTCACTGTGCCTCAGCCCGGGTCCTGGGCCACCAGGCTTCAAGGCCAAGCTGCACCAAGTTCAAATGGGATCTCCATCATTTGGAGCTCCAGAGCTCCCAAGGGAGGGGCCGCCTCCAGAGATGGAGACAATGGACTCAGAGACGGAGGGATGCTCCCAAGGCCACACAGTGGGGCCATTCTAGACGGGCACCTGCTCTCCTTGAAGTCCCCCCTTACCCCCTAGCTACAGATCCAGAGGCCCTAGGAGTCGTGGCGAGTTTTAACGAATAAAACTATTGGGCGCCAGGTGGATCTGCGTTTCTCATAAGCGACGGACAACGTTCACAGGGAAGACCTGTTCACTGTTTCTGCAGGTTCGGTTTAAGCCAGGCCCTGGCTTTTCGTCTGGCCGTGCCTCTGGGCACCGTCAACCCAGCAGCTTTCCCACCAGAGGCCTGACAGCAGTTGGGAAGCACCCCTAGGCCTGCTGAAGTGGGGGGCCGCCTGGAGAATGGAGCAGCCGGGGCCTGGGGATCCTCACACACACCGGAGGGTGGCTGCAATGAGTCAGCCTGCCCCGGACATCAGGCAGGTGCTGGGGGGTGGAGATGCCACTGACTTTGAAGGTAGCCACCATCAGCACACAGCTGAGACTTTGCAGAAAACCACATTCCCACCCGCTTGTCCCTGGATTTCCCAGCTTCCCTTGCACCTAGAATGTAACCCAGTTCTGGCCAATGAGTGAAAGGATTCAAGGAAGTTTTTTTCTTTCTGAATTAAAAGGCAAGGATTTCAAGGAAAATATACTTCACTATACCCTTCTTCTCCTTGCCTGGAATGTGGACGTGATGACTCAAGATGGGGCAGCCATATTAGCACTGTGTGGACAAAAGCCAGACACTAAGACTGGGAGAGCAGGAAGCTGGAGTTGCCTGGATCCTCCTCTAGGGACCTGTGCCTGGTGGCAAGTCCTTGCCATGTCTCCAGCATGAGGGACAGTGCTCTTTTGGGGGAGGATATTCCTTCATCCTAAGACCATGTCCTTCATATTGTGGGAATTTCAGAATGTAACTTACTTCATGAAATGATCATCCATGATGGGATTTAACATTTTTTATTCTGGTTTTGTTCCCATCCTTCCCTTGCAAAATAAAAAATTGGCATCCTTGTTATCCCACATTTTTTCTGGAAATCACACGGGTCTTTGGGCGCCTGCCTGGGAGCCCCCAACTCGCTCACAGCAGGCCCTGAGGGGAGAGGCAGTGGCGGGGGCCAGGGGCCTGGGCGGCTGGCCCAGGCAGAGCCGTTCCAGGTGACTGCACTTTGGCCCCAAAGGCCTGGCCCTGGGAGGACCTTCTCAGCCTGCTGGGCCTCTGCCGCGCCTGCTCTACCTCCTGCGCAGGGTGTCCCCACTCCCAGGAGCACACTGCGTTCCAGAGGCGTGAGGGCGCCTTCCGGGCCGGCCAGCCGTGTGTGTGCGTCCCAGCCTCCAGGCCCAGTGGCTTGCAGGCCCCTGCCAGGGACAGCCACCTCCAGCCAGACGGATGGTCATCCCAGCAAACAGGGAGAGGGCCAGGGATAGCAGGGGACAGCAGAAAGCCCCGGGGACCCCGGCATCCAGCAGTCTGAGAGAGGAACCTGGGAGCGCGAGCAGGAGGGGCTGGGGGAGCCGCTGGACCAGGGAGCGGGACGGCCAGCACCCTGCCACACAGGGGCCACACTCCACCTGCAGCTCCAGGCAGCGGGCCCAGGAGAAGCCCGGAGCTGCGCAGGCAGGGAAGGGAGGGCCGGGTGGCTCAGAGGACGGGAGGGCGGAGAGCTGAGCCAGGAGCCAGCCTGCCCCCGCAGAGCCCGGAGGAGCCTCGGGGCGGGGAGAGGAGCAGAGTCCCCTCAGGGCTGGCGGGCACCACGATTAGACGGAAATGCAAAGGTGCCTTGTGGTCTCACCATGGACCACGTGTCACACGGAAAGTTCCCGCGGCCGTTGCCACCAGAGCCAGCAGCGCTATCTCCACCCCCTGGATACCAAGATCACATAGCTGGGGTGCGGCCGAGGGGAACCTGGGTCCTCTTCCCAGGGGTGAAGCCGGGCTTCTTCAACGCAAAGGACATCCAGGGCTGACAGTCATGGCCGCCCTGCCCAGTGTGTCTGCTCTTGTCAGCCTCGACCTTCTGGGGCCCCAGCTCAAGGCCCAGTCTGCTCTTAGCAAGGCAGAGGAGCGTCAAAGGTAGTCAAAGGTCTCCAGCACCCGCTGAGCTGAATGTCTGCTGGGTGACTCTGAGCAGGTGGCTTACCCTCTCTGAGCTCAGTTTCCTTCCTATGAAGGAGATGATGGGCACCTCCAACCACCGCCCTGAGGTCTCCCGCCAGCCCGAAGAGCAGCCAGTAAATATCAGTACCAGGAAAAGACCGCGGCCTGCCAGCTGGGGAACGGCCCGATTCCTTCCAGAAGTTCCTAATGTTTCTGAGCTGCAGGCTCCTGGGGGACGCGTCCGGATCTCTTAGTGTTCAGGGAAGCAGGGCGACACTCGTGGGGGGGCGTGTTTTACTTTTAAAGGGGTTGAGGCCACTTTGCAATCAGAGCCTTGGTGGCTGGAGCGCGGCGCCCGGGAAGGGGTGCTAATCAAGGCGCCTTAAGGACATGCAAATCAGAGGAAGCTCAAGTGATTAGGGTGCCCGGTCCAGCGCTTCCCCAGCTGAGAAGAGCGCCAGAGGCCTCGCGGGTGTCTTAGGAGGGTGGACCGTGAGGAGCCAGGAGGGGCCACCGGGAGGGCCGAAGTGGCCGCAGGGCTCCCTGCCTGCCCCAGCTGCAGGGTCTGGTGAGGCTGAGCGCGGGGCCAGCTGGAGGCCCAGGGGTGGGGTCCGCAGACCTGGCCGCTGCGCACTAGGGGCCGCTGGAGCTGGTGAGGGGCTTTCACGAGGGGCTTCCGTGTCCTCCTGGGAAGCCCTGGCCTTGCTCGGCGAGGGGGGAAGTGCAGGCGGAGAGCCTGTGTGGAGCAGGATCTATATGTCTGTCAGGGCAGTCCCACTCAGCAGCCGCCCGTTCCTTCAGAGGGAGCGGGCGTCGGGTCGCTGCTTTCTTCTTGTGCCTTATTGTTATTATTAATAAGCGCCCATTCCATTCCCCACCAATGAGCTATTTTCTTTTCTCTTTTTAAGAAAGCTGCCCTGGCCGGGCGCGGTGGTGCCCACCTGGGATCCCAGCAGATGGGGAGGCTGAGGCAGGAGGGTCAGGTTTGAGACCAGCCAGGGCGAATTAGCAAGATCCTGTCTCTAAATAAAAACCAAAAAGGGCCGGGGTGTGGCTTGGTGGTGAAGCACCCCTGGGTTCAATCCCTGGTGCCCCAAACAAAGAAAGCTCCTGGGGGCTGGGGCTCGGCCTGGGGGTGGAGCGCTGGCCTAGCAGCTTGAGGTCTGGGGGCCCAGCCCAGCGCCGCAGAAAATACAGAAAACCACCGAATCCCTGCAACATGAAACGGAGCATCTCAGGGAGCAGGAGGGGGCGCCCCACCTGGGCCCTCCCCGCACGGAGCATCTCGCCCCTGGCCCAGCAACCTCAGGCCAGCGCCTCCTGTGCCCTCTTTGGATGACAGGAAGTCCCCAGCCAGGCCGAAACACAGCACAGACCCCCTAACCCCTAGGCAGGAGGAACTTGGGACCGGGTTCCTTCTTTCAGGTGGTGGAGAGGAGCACATGGTGACACAGGTGGCAGCCCTGCAGATCAGGGCACCCATGATTCAGCGCTGGTGACCCTGCAGTGCAGTGTGCAGACGTTCACGGGGAGGAGGGACCTCAAACAGCCCCCTGCCCAGCGGTCAGGTCAGCCTCCGGGTTTCAGATCCTGGGCTGAAGCCTGGATTCCAGTTCTGAAACAGCACCATATCGGGACCGGCTCTGGGCTGTGGTCGGCTCTTGTCCAGCATAGCGGGCGCAGCAGCGGGCTGGCCTGGCGGGCAAGCCACCTTCAAATTTTCAGTGATGCTTCTTCAACAAGGGACACCCCAACATTTTTCTTTTGCACAAGTCCCCGGATCATGCCGCCTGTCTTGCCGGCCTCCAGAATGAGGCTCAGCATAGGGCAGTTGCTCTGTACATGATGGATGGACGGATGGACAGGTGCATGAAATGTCTCCTTCTTGAGTCTCCAACCTCAGGGACAATGGAGAGTCCACCCATCAGGGTCTGAAGTGGCCCACTGACCTGCCAAGATCCCGATGTCTGTGCAGATTCTCTGTCCCTAGCACAGATTCAGGATCTGGATGCCCGTGACATGGGGAACCAATCATGTAGTTTTGTTTTTGTTTTTGAAAAACTGAAAAAAATTTTCAATTCAGTTGAAAAAATTGAATTGCTCCTAGAGGTGCTCAGCTACTGAGCCACATCCCCAGCCCTTTTTTATATGTTTTATTTAGAGGCAGGATCTTGTTGTCTAGGGCCTTGCTAAGTTGATGAGGCTGGCTTTGAACTCTTGATCTTCCTGCCTCAGCCTCCTGAGTTGCTGAGATTACAGGCATGGCCACCGTTCCAGCCCACTTGGTTGTTTTGAGGGCCACCGTACTCTCTCCCTCCTGTGTGATCTTAGACGGGCTGCCAAACCTCTCTGAATTTTCCAAACTGGGCCACACTCACCCTTAAATCCCAGCAGGCTTTCTTGCCCGGCCTCAGGGAAGTCCTGGGGTCAAGCAGGCCCCGCAGAGTCTTCTGCTCCCTGTGTCCCCTGCTCGCCCAGGTGCTACCTCCAGGGTGTGTGGGTGCATGAGGGGTGGTTCCCCAACCTTGGAGGGCTGTGTGAGGATGGGCCTGGCTGAGCAGAGGGCTTTGTCAGCGTGGCTGGGGACACAGAGGTGCTCCCCGTGGATGGAGTGGGAGTGACTGGTCTCACGCCCTCCTCCTGGGCCAGGGCCATAGCTGCTGCACCTCCCTGAGGGTGGGTGGCAGGTGAGCCCTGCTGGGGATGGAGGCCCACGGGGTGGAGGAGGTGGTGGCAGAAGGGGAGGAGGGCAGGGGCCTGGCGGATGGAGTCCAGGCACGTCCTGATACCAATTAAGGCAGCTCTGGCGCTGGGGCCTCTGCCGGCATTTATCAGCCCGCCGGGAGGGGCTCAGCAAGCTGTCCTCGCTGACAGATTAGACAGCGGACAATTAGGTTCCAGGCTGGGCTGCTGGCCTCCCTCTCCCTCCCTCCCTCTCCCTCTCCCTCTCTCTCACGTACACCTCCCCTTCTCCATCCATCTGCAAGGCCAGTGGCAGCCCAGCTCCAGCTCCGTCCCTTCCTGGACACAGAGCCCCCTCGCTGGGGGTGGGGAGCACCCCTGCAGGAGAACGAGGGAGCCCCAGGATCCCCGCCCAGCTCTGCACCCCGAGACCGCGGCTCAAGTCCCACGGCCCCACCCCAAGCAGGGTCAGGAGTGGGCGCGTTCTGGGCAAGCAAAGCGTGGGACCCGGCCCTGGGAAGCAGCCTCTGCCCTTCACCAAGGGGGCCTTTGATCCGGGCCCTGGGAGGAACTTGGAAGGACTTCTCAAACCTGCAGGAACACATTTGAGGTTCTAGAATGTTCTGTACTGCGGATGCCCCCAGATGGGACCCTGGAGAGGCAGGCTGGAAATTCAGAATCAGGAAGGGTGACCTCGCCCTTCTTTGGGAAGGGACAGGACAGCTCTTCCATGGCTGGAGGTCCCACCTCTGTCCTGATGTCCCTGCTGACCCTCGGATGTCGGTTGACACCTGACCCCGGGCAGCCTGCCCAGGCCCTGCACCACGGGCACCCCAGGGCCCCGTGCAGAAGCTAGGCTTAGGCCCACCCATCGCCCCCTGCCCGGCCCCAGCAGCCCACCCTGCCCTCGGCAGCTCTCGCCCCTCCTCGCCGTCCCCAGCAGCCGCCCCGGGTGTCTGGCTGTGGTCCCCCACCCCCGCTCTCTGCACAGCACTAGGGGGTCAGTTAAAAACCCTCCCCAACCCACAGAGCCCGCCCCGCAGTGAAGCTCCCCCTGCCCCAGAGCCTTTGTGGCTCCTGCCCCTCTGGAGAAAGGCCCCGCCTCGGGGCTCCAGCTGGGCAGGGTCCTGGTGCCCACGGGCTGCTGGACTGTGCGCCGCCTCCTCTGCCGTCTCCCACCAGGGTGAGTCCTGAGGGCAGGGAGAGGGGCTTTGGACCTGAGCAGCCATGAGGACAGGAGCTCCCCTGCCGCTCTGCCCACCCTCAGTCCCGTCTCATGGCTGCTCTGCTTTCCCTGGGGACAGGATGACATCCAGTGACAGGCTGCTTCCCGAGGACTGGCCTTGGCTCACCCCGTGTCCCTCTGCCTGGAATTCCCCTGGCGTCTTCCCAGCCTGACCTCAGCTTGGGGGCCACTTCTTCCTGAAGGCTCCTGAATGTCCAGCTGGACAGTCCCCTCCCCCTGAATGGATCCCACTGGAATGACCACTGAGCAAGGGGACCTTCCTGGAGCCATCATATTCACAATGCCCAGCAAATAGTAGGTGCTCAATAAACATCTCACAAACCAGTGAGCCCTGCACACAGGCTCTGCCTGCGTCCGGCTGGGTCTCCCACCTGCCCAGGGCTCTGAGGGTCCAGGTGGATGCGAGCAGCACCAGCCTCTGGGGATGTCTCTGCCCTAGAAAGGCGGCAAGAGCTTTGGAATGAGCGGGCTTTGAAAGGCATGAGGTCAGGCTGGAGAGCTCAGGCCCCACAGAGCCCCCAGACTGAGGGCAGCGGGCAGCCCTCCCTCTGGTCATCAGGACCCACCTCAATAAAGTCCATGATGACCTCCAAGGTCATGGGGTGCAGGACCTTGAGTGGGCAGCGGGGGAGGCAGGCTGGAGTGGGGCACAGGGGAGAAGCGGCCGAGCCCCCGGGCAGGGGAGCGGGGGTTGCTGTCCTCTACAGGCCTGGGGAAGGCGCTGTCCCTGCCAGGCCTCGGTTTCCACAGCGTAAAGCCGGTAGCTCATCAGAGCCGGGCACAGACCTGGGATCCTGCGAGTCCCAGGATGCTGTGTGGGTCCTGCCCTGGGAGGGCACGTGAAGGTCAGCACACACAGGTCACAGTGACCCTGGCGGGCAAAGGTCGAAAAGGCTGTGGACAGAGAGGCCCGCTGGCCCCAGCCCTCTGCAGGTCCCCGCCACAGCCGTCCCCTCCTGCTGCCCCCGACTCTGCTCCGGTCCTCCTCCGTCACCTCATCCCAGAGGACAGAGCCCAGTCAGGAGGCCGGGCTCCGTGTGCCTGGTGTGCCCTCTAGGACCCTGGTGTCGTTCTTGCCTGCTCCCCCCAGCAACCCTCGACCCCGACTTCGAAGCCCACAAAGGCCCTTATGGAGAAATCGGTCAGTTTCCTGCTAATTAAAATAAGGGCCAGTTAATTCTCAGAGCTGCAGGGGACAGCGCCTGCAGAACGCGCGTCCCGCGCCCACCTCCGCCCCGGGGCAGGGGCTCCGGTTCCCAAGGCCAGACCCCAGGCACCAGGAGTCCCAAGCCCTGCGACCAGCGCCCCGGCTTGCCCTCGGCCAGGGGCCAGCCCTCCTGTCACAGCGCCCTTTCCCTGTGACGAAGAGAGGCTTCCATGCCGAGTCGCCTCACTGAGCCACAGCAGCCTGGAGGGAAGCCCCTTGTCCCCATTCTGCAGCCAGGAACCCGAGGCCCAGGGCCACCGAGCCCCTTCCTGAGTCAGTCCACACAACCCCGAGCAGGACCTTTGTGACTCTGAGGCTCATTCCATGACAAAAGGGATAGGGGGACGGCCACCTTCACATAAAAGCACGATTCATGACTGAATTTGCTCAGGCCGAGGCTCAGCTGCTCCCTGGTCCAAAGTCAGCTCCTGTGGCCTTGGCCAAGCCTCTCTCCCTCCCTGGGCTTCAGCTTCTCATCTCCAAACAAGAGGCTGCGCTCTTGCCCCCTGGACTCTGTTTAATTTCTTGTGCGTCCTGTAAGGGTCCCGGGTCAGTGGGCAGGTGGCCGGGACCAGAGCACCTGTCCAGATACCTGCATCAGCCGCCCTCTGGCCAGGCAGGGCGACCTGGCCGCCTTGCAGCGAGAGGGGCAGGTTGTTGGGGGTCCCCGACCCTGTGCAGGCCCTGTGACCCCCATGGGAGCTCATGGAAGCTTCTCCTGTGGGGACTCCTTGGAGGAGCGGAGGAGAGGTGGCCCTGCTCTGGGGTCCGCCCACTCAGGGAGATTCCGTCCTGCGGCTCCACCCTCACGACTGGGTGCCCTGTAAGAGAACTGAGGGACCTTTCTCCCCTCCACCTGGGAGGACACCCAGCATCCCTGGTGCTGGACCCCAAGGATAAGGAGACAGAGAAGCCTGAGAAGTCCCAGTGACGACGCCAGAGACTCAGACAGGGGGACAAACATGGATGTCGCACTGGAACGCTGGCACGAGCCAGGCAGGCACAGGCCCTGGGTGCACAGGGGGCAGATCCCAGAGCACCAACAACCCACTGAGGTCTGAGGGCAGCAGGAGGGGAAGGGCACATTGTGGGGGGTCACAGCACAGGCAAAGGCCCAGCGGCCTGAAAGAACATAATGTGTTGTGGGAACAGAGAACAGCTTGAGGGGGTTGTTCACCTGGGTGGAGCCAAAGCTGGGGACACAGGAGAGGCCGTCCCGGAAGTTGGAATCAGTAATATAGCAGCCGCTGCGGTCACTGAGCAGATGCAATGCAGCCAGCGCCCTGCAAGCCCCTCTCAGGCATCAGCTCCCCAAACCCTCCACTAACCCATGAGTCTCAGAGAGGTTAGGCAAGTTGCTGAAGGTCACACAGCTGATAGTGGCCTGATTGGGACTTGGCATCGGGCTCTCACCTCTCACCCAGCAATACATGGTGTCCTTGAGGAGTTTCATTCCTGTCTCAGGAGGCCCCTGGGGCAGCTGGGATTTTTAGGGGGGTTGTGCCGCAGTCTCAGTGCTTCAAGTCCCCAGCTGGGCTCTTGGCAGAACAGTGGCATCTGCCTGGGAGATGTGGCAGGTCCAACTTCAGGGCCCAGGGTTGCCCCAGCTGCCCAGAGGGCTGCTCTTGGCCTCCTGTGGCTCTTTCCTGAACGCTGGGCGTTGGCCTGAGTCTTCTGCCCCTCCTGGGCTCCAGCCTTGGGGCCTCTGCAGCACCCAGACTCCCACCTGTCGGGGGTCTTGCCCCTCCCACCCTCCTGGACCCTGAGATGCCCACCCTCATCTGCCCTTCCTGGCCCAGGGTGAGTGCTGGGGAGGCCCCTGGGGCCAGCACACCCCCAGGAAGCCCAGCAGGAGCCTCCTCAGCTCCCCGACTCCCCTGCAGAGGCAGAGGCCCAGCGGGGGACGGCCAGGAGCCGCTGGGCCCTCACCCACTGGGCTCTTGGCAGCCCCAGGCTGTCGCCCACGTGAGCCTGCATCCAGGGCAGGCTGGGCCCTGCTCAGCCCCTCGGGCTCCCCCAAGGCAGTGACTCCCACAGCAGCATCTCTGCTTCACCAAGGGGCAGCCTGCAGGCGGCGCGGGTCCGCAGCTGACCCAGGCCGTGCCACAGGCAGCCAGACAGGTCCGCTGTCCGATGGCTCCTGTTTCCCCGTGGAGCCCACGCATCCTGCCGCTGCCCCTTCCCGTCCTGTGCGGGGATTACCCGTGGATGGCAGCCCCTCCCTCCAAGGCAGACGCGGCCTCAGGACGCCCTCAACACAGCCCCCGCCACCCGACCTGGGAGAGGGGCAGGGTCTAGTCCGATCTCGTGCCTGCCCTAGCCCCCGCCCTGCGCAGTGACCAGCCCTTGCTGGGTGGGGCAGATGTTAGTAGCTGCACGAGGGAGGCCTCCCAAAGCCGGTCCTCTAGACATGCTACTTGGTCACATAGTCACTTGGCAGCAATAGCAACAGTAATAGTAATGCCCCCAGTTCCCAAGGCATTTCATCTGAGCTGGACACTCAAGGATGTCACCTCACCAGGTGACACATCACATGACTGCACCAGGACCTGACCCTCGCCTCCTGCCCCCAAGTCCAGTGCTCTGCCCTGCCCCACCTTGGCCAGGTGTCACCCAGCTGTCGGGTTCATCCAGTGGACCTGGGCCTCCGTTCAGAACCAGGCAGGCACTGAGGGCCGCTCCTGGGGACAAGGGTGGTTTACAGAGTTTATGTGCTCTGCCTGGAATTCTAGAATCACAGATGGGGACAGGAGCCTGCAGCCAGGTAGTATCAAAGGTGGGGCCCTCAAGGTGACTCAGCCCTGCGGGCTCCACCCTCACAGCTGGGTGCCCCTGTAGGAGACCTGAGGGACCTTCCTCCCCTCCACCTGGGAGGACAGGCTAGAGGTGCCACCTGTGAGGACACCCAGCCTGCTGGTCCCGACACACTGGCCTCTTGACAGCCTCCAGCACCGTGTTCACAACGGACCCGGTGGCAGGCATGGGCTCCAGCAGCCGGACAGACGGACGGAGGCGCCCCCCCTGAACAGCCCGCAGGTGTGGCCTCGGAGCCTGGCTGAAAACCAGTCTGAGCGCCTGGGACGTCCATGCCTCTCCTCGGCCACCCAGGCAGTTGTCCCCAGTTGCTTAGTGTCTGTCAGAATGGGAGCCCCTCCGAGGGGGCCCGAGACCCAATGCAGGGCTGGGCTTCCGATGGTCAGGCCCACTGTGTGCAGCGGGGAGGACAGCGAGGGGGTGCAGGATGGACGCAGGGCGGAAGAGAGCCTGGCTGGTGAGGGGTGACTGTCCCTGTCCCTGGAGGCAGCAGCCACTCGGCCACGGGGTGGGGGGGGCAGGAAGGTTGGGCAGAGAGGCTCAGTCGGCTCACCCTGGCCGGTCCTCATTTCATCAGGACGCATCTCCTGTCCCTGGACCCTCGGCCCTGTGCTGGGAGACTTCCCAGGCTCACCAGCTAATGAGGCCTGCCACCACTGGGGACCTTGGTGGGGCATCTCAGAGGACTTCCGGGGGGGGGGGGGAGGCCAGGGACCCGGGTTTACAGCAGGGTTAATCCCAGCTCCTTGGCCAGGGGCTGTGTGGCCTTGGGCAACTTCCTTCTCTCCTCTGAGCCTCAGCTTCCGGTGTGCAGTGGAGGGTTCACTGAGCAGCTGCGTGAAGACCCTGCAAGGTCAGGCTTAGAACCAGCACCGCCCGAGGCCCCTGGAGCCAGGCCCAGGTGGGGCGCCCACACACAGCAGCCCCATCTTGGGACAGAATGTGCCATGGCCAGCCCTGTTTCACGGAGGAGGAAACTGAGACTGCCGAGGAAATCCAGGGCTTGGACAAAGCCACACAGCCTGGCAGTGCTGGGTACCTGCACTGGGCCATCTCCTGTGGGCTACTGAGTGGGAACAAAGCCAGAGGCGGGTGGGCAGGGCTGAAGGGGCTTCTCCCACAGACTCCTCCTCCAGGTGACAAGCACAGCAGAGTGGGGGGGGCACAGGGACAATAACGCTGATTTACAGCTTCCAGCACGATTAACTGCACCATCTGGATGCCACGCGTCCAGCCGCTGTGTTAAGGACCCCAACCCTTCAGTGTCAGCAGCAGGAAGAAACGGGGATGGCAGACCTGTCCTGAGCTGCCAGGACCCCTGAGGGCGTCTCCCACCAAGAGCTGGTCTCTGCCAGTCTCAGAAAGGCTGAGGACAAAGGAAAGGCTGTGGTCTGAGGCCCCAAAGTGGGGGAGTGAAGGTGACACAAACAGCTTGGCGCTCTTCTCTGGGGTGACAGATAGGACATGTCACCGTCTAGGCGTGATCATCATGGAGTTGGGATCACCATGGTCATTTGCCCTCTGCGTTGCTTTCAGGGTCAAATTAGATAAAAAAATAAACAGAGCTGAGTGGGGGGTCTGGCACTGGCACTGGCCAGCGCAGTCAAGGGTAGTCATCATTCTCCCCACTTGCCAGATGGGAAGGCTGAGGCCCACAGGGTAGGTGACCTGCCTCAGGTCACACAGTGGGTTGGTGGCAGAGTCCACAACCAGCTGTGCTTCGGATCCCAGTCAGACTCCTTCCCTTAGCGTGCACCAAGGTCAACCCACCTGGCCCGCAGCCAGCCCAGGTCTTGGCCACAAGGCAGCCATCCTGGGTCACACAGGGCAGAGTGGTCACCCCCTCCAGTTCAGAGAGTGGCTGCCATATTCTGGCATCTAGTGTGCGCCAGGCACCATGGGAAGAGCTCTCCTACTGCTCTCAATGAACCATCTCAACCCAAGCTGCGGGCACTGCCTTGTCCCCATATCCAGCAGGGCTGTCCAGTACAAAGCCTGCTCTCAGGAGATGCGACTACCTCTTGGACAAGGTGAGGCTTCTCCTGACTGCAGTCCCTGCTCCCAGTCTGCTTCCTCCTCCAAGTCCCTGGTGGCGGACCCAAAGTCTTCTGGGCACTAGAGGCTTCCCCTCCAGGGCAGGGCACCTCTCCATCTCTAGAGGAGGCGGCAAGGAATCCCTCTCCTGGGTGCTGTGGATGCCCTGCTGGCCTGCACTAGTCTATGGGGGTTGGCATGGAGGCTTGGAGGGCCCCTGGTCCCCTCCCTGGGCACACTGCCTGGTCCTGCTGGCCGGCGGGACTCTTGTTCAGCCGGCCCTGTGCAAAACAGAGGCCTCCCTCTCCACGCAGAAAGCCCCGGGGACCTGGGCCGCTCTGCTTGCTCCTCTCTTGGCCAGTGTGGCCGGGGCCAGAGCGCGAAGATGACAGCTGCCTGCCCAGGGAGAGAGGTCCTCAGTCCGTGGTCCTCTCTGGGGCTACACCCTGGGGAGCAGGCGGGAAGCCTGTCGCCTGCTGACTCTGGCCCTGCCTGCCGGGAGCAGTGCCAGATGGGAGGGAGGGTTCTGGCTCCAGGCCCTGGCCAGCAGGCCCAGGCCCCGTGACCCGTCCCCTGGGGACCTCCTGGCCTGGCCATCTGAGGTGACCCTTCCCCCTGCCCCACAGAAGCCCAGAACTCTGACCCTTATTAAAAATAAGCCAAACAAAACCTGGAGAAAGAAATTCTCCACGAGAGCCTCGAGGTGACCGTGTGCCCCCGACACACACGCACACGCCCGGCCTGACACGCGGGGCGGCCGGCCGTGGCTGGTGGACGGGCCCTGGTGTCCTCTGCACCCCGTGCAGCCGCATCTGGACACCGGGCAGCCGGGCCTGGGACGCCGGGGGGCTCCGGGAGGGCAGGGCCGTCCGCCCGCGTCCCCTCAGCGTCCCCGGCTGGGCCTGTCGCTCAGAAGACGTTAGGGACCGCGGGGCCGCCGCCGCCCCCTCCCGCCTTCAGCGCACGCGCCAGAAACAAAGGAGGGGCCCGTTCCCAGCAAACAATGGAAACTTTTGCTTTTCTCTCGCCCCCACCGATCAGAGCCCCAGGCCCGGGCAGCTCTGGGGGGTCCCGGCGGCCGCGGGGGCTGCGGCGCGGCGCCCCCACGACGCCCGCGCGGGACCGGCCACTGCGCATGCGCGGCCCGGGCGCAGGAGGCCGCGGCCGCCCGCGCAGCCTCGCTCGGGCCCGGTCGCCGTGGCAACGGGCTCGCGGGGGGAGGGGCCGGGCCGCGGCGGCTGCTATTTCTGCCGCTTCCTGTTCCTCGCGGCCACGTCGCCATGGCAACGGTGTTACTCACCGCGGCCGCTTCCCGGCTCGGCTGGCGCGCGTGACCCCGGCCGCTCGCGCCCCCTCGTCTCTCACTTGCCGGTTCCCCTCTCCCCCCGGCGTCCTCCGCCCCCGGCACCGGCCCGGTGCGGCGCGCCCGGTGCCCCGCATCCTTCCCGTCCTCCGCTGTCCACGGCCCGGGAGGGAGGCAGATTGATGGGGGACGCTTATTAAAAAACATTGTAACCGTTTCCGTTTTGGCTGCGTTGACAAGGGAGCGTTATTTACGGTTATTGTCCGCCGCGCGGGCCGGCGGCAGCGCGGGCTCCCGGGGCTCACCCGGCGTCCCGGGAAGCGCGGGCTGGGGCGCGCCCGGGGCGCGGGGCGGGACTGCAGAGGCCGGGGGCTCGCGTGGAAGGAGAAATCAGCGAAAAATAAAAAGGAGCAGATGACTCCATTCCCGGGAAGGCGCGTCCCACGCGACCGAGTTCCCGGGGACTGTGGAAACAGCTCCGCGGCCGCCGGATGCAAGGCTAAACCAGAGACCAGAACGTTCTCGGCCCTGCCGGAGCCGGGCCAGGGCAGCCCAGCGGGGCGTGTGACCCCAGGCTACACAGGAAGGCGGCTGGAATTCCTCCACCCCCGCCGGGCTGGGCTCCAAGATCCCATCGATTGTTCCAAACCTCCCCACTTAGCCTCCTATACCCCGAGAGGGTGAGCAACTGCCCCAAGGTCACACAGCCTCTGATTGTTTTCTTGAGGCACCTGCAGGAAGAAAACCAGCAAGTGAGAAGCAGCGGTTGGACCAGGGGTCTTGGAAGCAGTAAGGCTCAGCTGGGGGCCACCAGGCGGAGATTAACACCGCAGGTCTAAGCTCTGGCTGGCCGGGCTCCTGTTCACTCTACGGGAGCCCTCCACTGGGGCGTTTGTCCACGGGGATCAGATGAGCCTGAAGGAGGCCCCCACCCCAACCTCCTGCTGGGATGTTAATCTCATCCTGCTAATTAAAGTTTGCAATTTTGTCCCTAACTCAGCTCCAGCTCTCGAACATTATTAGCTCAAATGCAAACAGTTGCTGCTCTGGACACGGAGCCAGAGGGAACGGCCAGAGGGGAAGGGCCTCCGTGCAGGCTATAAGTGGGTTTTTAAGAAAAATGTTTGCACTTACAAACAACTCCTCATGCCCTGCCCGGGTTTGGAAATGGAACTTTCAGAGGCCCCCCACCCCCCCTCAGGCTGTTTTTTGTTTTGTTTTCCCTTCCAAGGTCACCAGCCTAAGATTTGGCCCCTGGGATGCTCCCCATATCTTGGCTTGGATGGTCCAGATGATCAGCGAGGGCTTTTCAGCCCCACCAGTCCCCTCTGCAGACGTTCTGGGGTCTGGCAACGGGGCCAGCTCCCGGCTGAACTCTCCCGGTCTGGAGCCTCACAGCCAGCTAACTTCCCAGCCCCCACTGGCTTCCAGGGCAGCCTGCCACGCACTCCGTACCCAGGGGCTCCAGGAAGAGCCCTCCCCACGGTCCTTCACAGAGCCTGAGGAAAGAGCTCCCATGCCCTCGGTGGCCAGGGCGAGGCCGAGGTGGCAAGCAGCCAGGGGACACCTCCCCCACTCCGCTCACCCCGTGGGCTGACTTTCCTGGCAGGCCCCACATCTGGCAGCAGGAATGGTGGGGAGGGCTTCGCTGGTGTGGGAATCATACCCTGGGCAGCATTTGAGAGATGACAGTGACAGCGTCACACAACACCAGAACTGGGAGGGGCCCTTGGGGTCATCCAGACCCACCATTCCCCACCTTCCCGCTTCACAGATGAGCAAACTGAGGCCCAGAGGGGGGCGTGCTGCTGGTTGATGGCAGGACTGAGAGGGACCCTGGGCTCCCAGGTTCTTTTGCGCACCGTTTCTTGTGGGGACTTTTCCTCTGGCTGGGACTTCAGAGGCTGGGTGGGGCGCCCAGGTGAGGCAGGGGCGCTGATGCCATGCTGCCTGGGTTCAAATCCTTATCTCCACATGAAACTTGGGACAAGATCCTTCTTCCCACTGAGCCTTGGTCCCTTATGTGTTTGTCTTTAGGTGTCAAGGCCTTGATGCAGGGAAACCAGGACCAGCCCTGGCCATACCACAAGGCCAAGGTTGGGGCCACAGTGGACTGATGGTACCCCCTGAAGGATACACCCACTCCACATGCACTGGAACCTGAGACTGTGACCTGGCCCTGGCTAAGGGTCTTTAGAGATGTAGTTGAGGATGTTGAGATGAGGTCATCTGAATTACCCAGGTGGGACCTCAGTGACATCGCAAATGTCCTTAGACAAGAAAAGAGAGACTCATGTGTAGACTAAGGCAGAGATTGGAGTGATGTAGCTATAAGCCCAGGTGACTTGAGGAAGGGAAGAAGGATCTCTCCGTAGGGAAAACAGCCCTGGTGACAGGTTGTCTTCAGCTCTCTCTCCTCCAGGACTGTAAGAGAATAACTGGAGTTGTTTAAGCCACCAAGGTTGTAGCAATTTGTCACACAGCCAAAGGAGGCTAAGGCAGAGGTGAAGCTGGGGTGGTGATGGTGGTGGTGGAGATGGTGATGGTGGTGGTGATGGTGGTGGTGGTAATGATGATGGTGAATGTGGTGGTGATGATGATGGTGATGGTGGTGGTGATGGTGATGGTGGAGATGGTGATGGTGGTGGTGGTGATGGTGGTGGTGGTGGTGGTGGTAGTGATGATGATGGTGATGGTGGTGGTGATGGTGATGGTGGAGATGGTGATGGTGGTGGTGATGGTGGTGATGGTGCTGGTGGTGGTGGTGGAGATGGTGGTGGAGATGATGATGATGGTAGTGATGGTGGTGATGGTGATGATGATGGTGGTGGTGGTGGTGGTGGTGGTGGTGCTGGTGATGGGTGGTGGTGGTGGTGGTGGTGGTGATGGTGGTGGTGGTGGTGGAGATGGAGATGGAGATGGTGGTGATGATGATGGTGACAGTGGTGGTGATGGAGATGGTGGTTGTATTGGTTTGCAAGAGTTGCCTCACAGTTCTACAGAACAGAAATCCAAATTCAAGTGTCTGCGGGGCCCTGTACCCTCCGAAGGCACTGGGAAGGACCCTTTCCCTCCTGGCTCCTAGCTCCACAGCTGCATTCCTTGGCTTTAGGTACATCCCTGCCACCTGCTATCTTCGCGTGGCCTCTTCTTCCTGCATCTTCAGGCCACCTTTCCTCCGTGAGTGTGCGTGTTGGTGTCCAAATACCCCTTTCAGTGGTCTCACTGGATAAGGGCCCACACAGTGGCCCATTTTACCTTGATTACCTCTGAATACCCTATTTCCAAACAATGTCACATTCTGAAGTACTAGGCCTAGCCGGGCATGCTGGCACACACCTATAATCCCAGTGACCCGGGAGGCTGAGGCAGGAGGATTGCAAGTTTGAGGCCAGCCTGGGCAACTCAGACCTTGCTCAAAAATAAAAAGGGCTGGGGATGTAGCTCAGTGATAGAGTGTCCCTGGGTTCAGTCCCTACACTGCAAGAAATAACTAAGTCCAGCACTAGAATTAGGAGTGGATCCAGTCTTTCGGGGAGACACAACTCCCCACATAGCAGTGGTGACGATGGAGGTGATGGTGGTGACTACAGTGGTGAAAATGACAGGGACAGCGACAGCTGGGGCCCCAAAGCCCCTGCAGATGCTACTGAGGTGCAGTGGTCAGTTCCTGAGGGTCTGACAACCAGGGGCATCCCCCGAGGAGCGGAGGACTTGGGTGCAGGCCAGCGCTGTGGGAGAGCCTGCCTTCTGGAGCTCTGCGGCTGGGCCAGGCCGCTGTGTGTCCTAAGGCGACGGCCCTCTACCGCTGCCGGCCATGGGTGGGGACCTGGTGGTGTGGGGGACCTCCCGCTCCACCGTGCTGCTAAGCTGGAGCCGGCTGTGGCCAGGTGGGCACGTGCAGGGTGAGTGGACAGTGGCAGGAGGGGCAGCCGGGTGGGAGCTCTGGCCCTCCTCCCTCCTGGCTGCGCACCTGCCTCCTCTGGGTCACGTGGAGTCATGCTATTTTTACACACAGCTAAGTCAGTGCAGCCCGCCCCTCCCCTACCGGAAACCACCCTGGGGGTAGGGGCCATGGTGTGTGCATCTTTGAGTGGCCCAGGGCCTGGCCTGTCCTCCAGGAATGCAGGGTGAGGACAGACCCTTTGCAGAGGACGGCCCTCCCTTCTCTTCCAACCTGGGCAGGGTGGAGCTAAGACCAGGTGGAGGTGGCCCTTGGGTTGATCTTTCTCTGTCACATCCTGGGCAGCCTAAGGGAGCTGGGCAGAACGGCACAGTCAGCCTGGCCTTGCCTTTCCTCTGGAACGGGTGCCTGGTAACCATAGCAGCGGGAAGACTGAGCCCCAGCGATGACAGAAGCCCACTGGTCTCTGGTCTTTGGCAGAAGACCGGCCGGGTCAGGCCGCCGGGTGGTTTCTCTGTTAGGCTCAGTCGCGCTGGTCCTCCGTCCTCCCGCAGCCTTTGCAGAGCAATAATGATAGTCATGGTGCGGGGCATTCATTCATTCATTTGTCCAATCCATATTTATGAGCAGATACTCCTGCCAGGAGCTCTTCAATGCACCAGGAGACAAAGTTCTGGCATCTGTGAGGCTCACATTCTAGGGAAGAGAGACAAAGAACAAAGGAAAACCCAGCACTGCAATCCAGGAGCAGGAGAGGTCCACAGGAAAGCAGAGCTGGGTGGGCCAGGGAGCCCGGGGACTGGGGGCTGGAAAGGGAGGTCCGGGAGGGGAGGGGCGACGCTGGAGCTGAGACTGGGGTGAAGTGAGGGGGGAGCCCTGGAAGGCTGGGAGGAGAGGTCCAGGGCAGGGCAGCAGGTGCAAAGGCCCTGAGGTGGGGTTGCCCACATCCTGTGTCTAAGCACACCTGAAGCCCAGGTAGGGAGCGGACAGAATGAGCTGAGGACCGGCTTGTGGGTTGGTTGCGTGGTGCTGGGGACTGGGATGTGCTTTAAAACACTCTGTCTTGAGTAGAGAACAGAGTGAAGGGCCAGAGGGAAGCTGCAACAAGAGGGAGGAGCTGGGAGAGCCCAGGGGAGAGATGGTGTTGGCCGGTGAGGGTCGGGGTTGGTGGAGGACGAAGCATGGCTGGATTTAGGGTGTTTTAAGAAGAGCCCTGGGGATTGCAGAAAGGATCGGATGTGGATGTAGGACAGGTGGAAGGGGAAGGCAGCATCCCCACAAGGAGGGGACTGAGCAGAATCCAGGTGAGGTGGGGTCTCAAGAGTTGGGAGCTGGCCTGCGCGGCGGAGCACACCTGTAATCCCAGTGGCTCGTAGGCTGAGTCAGGAGGATCACGGGTTCAAAGCCAGCCTCAGCAAAAGCGAGGTGCTAAGCAACTCAGCCCCTGTCTCTAAATAACACAAAATAGGGCTGGGGACGTGGCTCAGTGGCCGAGTGCCCCGAGTTCAATTTCCAATGCCCCCCTCCCCCAAATAAAAACAGTCAGGATCTGGACGAGTTATATCCAAAGTTATATCTTTAGACGTCACGTGTGCAGCTTCCAGGTGTCGGAGGCAGCCCAGACTCGCGCAGCCCATGCGGCCATCCAGTTATCATGCCCATTTCACAGATGAGGAGACGGGGTCCTGGTTAAGGTTAAGCAACCTGCGCGGAGGCCCGAGGTGCTCAGGACACAAGCCCAGGCCGCCTGCTCCCCAGCGCACCTCCCCTTTGTCCTTCGGGCACCCATTTCCTCTGTGTGAGCTACCCGTGCTGGCCTTGCTCTGAGCCCCAGGTTGGAGCAGTGGTTCCTTCCTGCTGCGCAGGTGCGGGCCCAGGGAAGTGAGCCAGCCAGACCAGCAGGGCGCTAGCTTCCTGGGGGGAGGTGGGTGACAGCAGAGCAGAGCCTGATGGCAGAGGCTCAGAGGTGCTGCAGGGTGGAGGAGGGAGAGGCAGGGCCTGGTCGGGGCTCGGAGGGGCACCGCTGGGGGCTGGCAGGGGCTGTTGGGAGGAGGTGGTCCCCGCGCGGCCACACTACGGCAGGGGATCCGCATCCCAGCAGAGGGAGGGGCGTCCCAAGGGGCCTCTTGGTGGGAGGCTGGGCAGGGAGGGGCACTGGCAGTGCCCGAGTGGCCAGGGAGGCTGAGTGCCCCTAGAGCAGCGCAGAGAGGAGGTGAGGGGCAGCGGGAGGCAGGCAGGAGGCGAGGCAAGGGGGGGAGCCAGGGCAGGGGGCTCGCGGCCCTGAGGAGGACGTCAAGGTCACGGCGACCCCCACCTGACCCATGCCAGTGCCGACTAGGACCCCAGTGCAAACTAGAGAATGGCTGCCGGGACGGGGACCTCGGGATGACGGGGCCCGCGGGCGACAAGGCCCAGCCTCTGCTGGAAGTGCCAGGGCTTGAACAGCAGCAGAAGCAGCCCTGCCCCCACCGTCCATCCATGAAGGGCCTGGTGTCCCCAACCGGGAGCCCCGTTGCCCAGAAGTCACCTGCTGACTCACTCATTCAGTCAGTGAAGAGCCTGGAGCACCCGGATGGCACGGCCACCTAGAGGGACCATGCAGGGAATGGGACCTGGTCCCTCCCGCCGGGTGGCCTTCTGGAGCAGGGAGACCAGACCGAGGAGGAATGGACAAAGGTGGGGTCAGGAGAGGCCCGGGGCCAAGAGGACGGAGGCCACCAGCTAGAACAAGGCCGTCCGCTGCTGGGGTGGGAAGCCACCCGTGCTTGGGAGGCCTTGCCCGCTTGGAGGCCCCTTGGTCTCAGGCCCTGCAGCCCACCTGTCCCAGTGGTCCCCGGGCAGCTCAGAACCCGGACCTACCCTCCCGCTGCTCACACCTGGCTCCCGGGGCAGCCCCTCCCTCCTCAGTCACCCTTCCCCCAGAGCACAGCCTCCCGCTGTCTAACGTGGGGCTCGTCCTCCTCGGGCTGCCCGGGCTGTCCTCTGCCTGGGCACATGACGGTGGGGACAGGGCCCTGAGCTCAGCCCACCCACCACGCTGCTGAGCTCAGCGCATTCTTGGGTGCTTTCAGCCAGTCTGGCCCCTGAGGGTCCTGCCATTGTTGTCCCCGCTGTACGGAGGAGGAAGAGAGGCCTCGAGGACCGCTTAGGTGGTGGAGCAGGGGCTCCCGCTCAGGGCTGAGGACACGCAGCTGGCCCTGGCAGAGAGCCCTGGGGTGTGTGGGCCTGCGACTCCCCGCAGGCTCGTGTCTGTGTGCAGGCCTCGGCAGGTCCCTGGCACAGCCCTGAGGGGCAGCTGCCATGTCCCCATGTTAGAGGTGAATAAAGCTGGGCTGGGGGACAGTCACCCCAGACGTTGCAGGGCTTGTGAAAAGAGCTGAGATTCGAACCCAGGGCTGTTGGATTCCAGAGCCAAGCCCTGCCCGCTCCCAGCACCTGGAGAACAGGAGGAAGAAGTTAAGGCACAGGGGGCCGAGGAGGCAGGCTCTCCACGGCCGGGCACCCAGGGCCAGTGGCCTCGTGCCTCCCCCTGAAGGCGATGATGCAGGCCCGAAGGTGATGGCCACCTCTGTCCTTGGATCCTGGCTAGTCACCATTGCTGTGGCCCACCAGAGTCGACCTCTCTGCCTTCTGGACAGTGGCCTCCCCTGAGAGGCTGCGGGGATCCCTGCCTCCCAGAAGCTTTGGCCCTCGGAGTGTCCCTCACCTGAGACCCCAGCGAGCCCTCCTAGCCCGGCCCCTGCCCCACGACCCCACCCAGGAGGCGCCTCCGAGTGGGGAGCGAGACCTCCCAAGCCTCCCCTGGGGCCAGCCTCAGTTCCCTCACTGCCCGAGTGACGGGGGCTGGATGTGCGAATGTGTGTCTTTGCATGAGTGTGAGCGCGTCTGCGTGTGTGTGTGTGAGTGTGTGTGTGCGCAAGTGTGTGTGTGTGCGAATGTGTGTGTGTGTGAGTGTGTGCGAGTGTGCCTGTGTGTTGGGCAGAATCAGCATGGAGAGCGGAGGGGAGGGAGGGAGAGGTAAGACAGGCCCGGGTGACCCAGGGGAAGCCAGAACAGAGCAGGGTGAAGGGCCCTCGGAGAGGCAGCAGAGGGGACAGGGGGACCTGGGCAGGCCAGGGCAGAGCCAGAAGCAGGAGGGAGGGCAGCGCCCAGAACTGGGCCCGGGTGGGGAAGAGCCAGAGAGCCACCACTGCAAGGTCTCCAAAGAGGACAAACCTAGCCCCATGCCGGCTGGAGCAAGGCCCCCCCCCCACCCCCTGGCTCCCCTACAGTTGACCTGGGGAGCGGCTCCTCCTTCTCCCCTGCACCAGCTGGGCTGTGGGATCTTGAGCAGAACCTTTACCTCTGGGTCCCTGAGCTCCAGAACATGCGCAGGGGAGCAAGGTCTGGGACACGGAGGCCCTTGCAGGCCGGCTGGGCTCCCCAGGGGCTTGGCTGACGTCTCTGAACCCTTTGCCTCCTCTGTCCTAAAAGAGGGTCTGCAGCCCACAGTTGTTGTGGTATGGAGCAGAGTGTGTGGGAAGTGCCGGGTGGGCTGATTCTCAGGCACCCACACAGGTAAGCTTAGGTTGGTGCCAGGTGGGCAAGAAGGGTGGCACTGGGGCACCCCAGGAACACAGAGCACCCAGGGCCAGGTGGACTCTGCAGATGGGCTGCACTGGGGGAACCTCCCCAAGCAGTTGGTCCTGCGGGGCCTGGCAGGACCAGGAGTCCCTGGGTATGGGGTGCACTGAAGGGTCAGCCCAGGAGCCCCTACCCCGCCCTGTCCAGGGAAGGGTGCAGAGGGAGGCTGGGGGAGCCACCCTAGGGCTGAGAGAAGCTGCCCAAGGACAGGACCAGGCAGGGGAGAGGGGGACCCTGGCAGGGGACGAGGGAGCCCGGTGTGGAGTCTTCCAGAGACAAAGGCCTGAGCAGGAGGCAGGGAACCCGGAGAGGCAGCTGCGGAGGGGGCCGAGGCCAGCGGCCTGATGCTGCTGCCGAGCCTGGGCCTCGGACCCACGGCTGAGACCTGCCCCCGTCCAGCTGAGGCTCGACCCGGAGAGGGGAGCGCGCTCAGAACTTGAGAGGGAGGACCCTGCCAGCTGCCCTTGGGGCTGTCACAACAGATAAAGCCGCTCCAGCCTCGCCGCGCTCCCCCGCGCGCTAATGCTCCGCAGCAGCTAAAAATACCGGCTGGAGGGGAGGGGGAGGGGAGGGAGGGGAGGGGGAGGGGAGGGGAGGGGAGGGGAGGGGGAGGGGAGGGAGGGGAGGGGGCGGCTGCGTCCCGGCCGGGCTGCTCCGTCTCCAGAGCGCCCTGATGATCCAGATGTGCAGCTGCGGAGACGACTGCTCTGGGAACTGCAAATCACCGGCCCCTGGCGCCCCTCCCTTGGACAGGGTGAGGCTGCAGGAAGGAACCAGCGAGCAGGAGGGAGGCTGGACTGAGCCCTGAAAGAGGGAGACCTCGGAGCTCTGCCGGCAGGGCCAGGGACGGGGGAGGGAGGGGGAGGGGAAGAGGGAGGCTGGAGGAGGGGGCAGTGGGGGGAGGGAGGGAGCCGGGCACAGACCCTCAAAGGACCAGGTTGGTGGGAACACCTCGGCCAGACCTCCTCCAGGACCTCCTCCCAGGCCTGTCAGGTGCCAGGCCTGCTGCAGCGGCGTGGGCGGGGCTCCGTGGAGAGGCCCCCAGGGTCCCCCGGACTAGGCAGGGAACCATGTGGAACCAGGCGAAGGCACCTCCTGGACGGCTGGTGCTGGACCCAGGGTACAGGGAGAAGGCCACTGCAGCCTCTGCCCCTGGACAGAGACAAATCAGCAAACTCCACTCCTGAGTGAGAGAGGCTGGAGGAAGGGTACGGATCAGGGAGCCTCTGCCGGAGGAGCCGGCCTTGACCCAAGATCTCACTGGTAAGAAGATTCCAGTTCTGCGAGCTCCAGAGGCCTGGCTCCCAAGAGAACCAGGCGGGACCAGGGTGGTAAACAGCAGAGCAGGGTTGGTGCCCAGGCCCAGCTGACCCCACACCTGGCATGTCACCCCGGGCTTTCCATCTGCCTGGGCCAGGGTCACGAAGTCTGACTAGATGGCTTGTAGGGAGGCACAGGGACCCAGGGCCCAGGTGTGTGGGGAGAGAGGCCCCTCTCCAGGGCTCCAGAGCAGCCGGAGAACCTCACCCCTGCTTGCATACGGCCTGCAGGGTGCCCCCAGCAGTGCACAGAGGGTCCAGCATCAGGACAGAGGCCACCCGCCCTTGCAGGCAGGTGACCTGGGTAAAACGGCTCTCTGCACAAAGACCTTGCTTCTTTAGTTCACCAAACATTCTTTTTTCTTTTTTTGTGCGGTATTGGGGATTGAACACAGGGCCACTCCACCCTGAGCCACAACCCTGGTCCTTTTTATTTTGAGACAGGGCCTCCCTAAGTTGTCCAGGCTGGCCTTGAATTTGAGATCCTCCTGCCTCAGCCTCCCGAGTCTCAGGGATTACAGGCTCACCAAGTCGGCTGTTGCCAAACATTTCTGTCCTGAGCTCCTGCCGTGTGCTGAGCAGGGTCCCTGGCCTTGCTGTCCCCGACGGTGTGGTGGCCTGGGAGTGGGAGACTGAGGCTTCCGGCCACCTGCTTCTGGCCATAGGGACTCCACCAGCCCTCACCTCAGCCCTGGTCTCTGCCTGGGGCTTCCGCAGGCCACCCTTCAGTGAAACACCTGCACCCAGAACCCCCGTGCCTGGCGCCGGCGAGGCCTGGCCTGACCACCACCCTGGGCTCTGTGCCTGGCCCTTCTCTTTCTCCACAGGAGTTACAGTTTGTGGTGTCAGCCTCCGTTCAAACCCAGCCTCCTTTTGCCAGTCACTTGGGCCTCTGAGCCTCTAGCCTCAGCCTCCAACCCGTGAACAGTGCTACCTCGAGGGGCAGTTCTGAGAGGCAACACGCCGGCCCTGACTGGCGCCTCACTCGGCACAGCCCTCTTGCTCTGCCCGCCACGCGCCCTCCTGTGGCCCACTGGCCGCCATCTTTGGCCATCCTGCTGCTGGAGCCCAACCCAGCCCTCAAGAGATGGTGGTGCCGAAGGTCGTGGAGGACCCATGGGCTCCCCTCTGCCAGGGACGCCCCCTGTTTCCTTCCCATTCTCTTCCCTGGGCACGCGCCCCGTCAATGGCAAGACGTGGATCCTGGCTGCTCCGCAGTGTCTGAACTGCTGTCTGGGTCCCCTGCCACTGCCCTCCCGGAGCCCTGTGTCCTGGGGACGCTCTTGCTGGGCTCCAAGAGGTGGGGACAGAGCCCAGCAGGATGGCATCACAGCTGGGTGCCGGCCTGTCCCCAGGCTCCTGGTCACTCAGCAGCCTGGACTCTCCTGGGTCACCAGGGCCACCAAGCGTCTCCTTGCTGTGTTTGTGCTGGGGTGAGCGTGCGCTTGTGCGTGCGCAGGTGGGAACGCGTGCTCTCACGAGGAGCAGGGCAGGTCCTCTGTGCGGGGAGGGAAGGGGCCTCGCGGCCTGGGCTGAACAGGGCAGGACTGCAGCATCCCGCCGGGGTGACACGGGCTGGCAGGGCCATGTGGCTGTTTGTTTGATTTCCCCCGACTTCCAAACTAGTTGAAATTACACACCAAGCACCGATTTAATTAAGTTTTCCGGTGTGTGGCATAATTAGTGAGACACACGTCGGAACGGGTGGGCGGGCACAGCCCTGCTCCTGCCTGTTACAATTTTCAGCCCTCGGGCCACAAAACATGGCGTTTGGGGGATGGAGGAGCCGGGCTGCCTGGGTCTCCCTGTGTGGCCTCCTGTCCACTCCACCCGGGGAGTGACCTGCCGCTTCCCGGGGCCACAGCTGAGCTCAGGTGAAGCCCGGGAGCCTGCCGCCCCCTCAGGATGGGGCCTGACTGATCACAGGGCTCAGGGACGGTCACAGGGCCCGTCTGCTCAGGTTCTGGGGCACGATCACATTACAGGTAGGCGCTGCCCGCAGGGCGCGAGCCCCATGGCTCCATGGTGTCCAGCCCCGTGGCGCGGGCGGCCCTCCTCCTGCAGACCTGGTCTCTCTCTGCTCAAGGCTGTGGTCACCCCGAGGCCTGCTGCCCGGGAAGCTCCACCACGTCAGGAGCCCAGGCTGCCTGGGAGGCGTGAGACTGGGACTGTTGAGACCAAACCCCAATCCCCTTCGGAAGCGCCTTCTGGACTTTCCAGGCCATGGGAGGGTGAGGCCTGCGCAGGGGAGCAGACCCCGCTCTGGCTGAGCAGGGAGGCTCCGTGGGAGCAGCCCCTTCTGAGCTTATGGCCCCTTGTCCTCGCGTGCCCTCTGCAGAGCGCTTTGCTCCTCGCTGCCCCCTGAAATGGCCTCTCAGAGGCCTCCAACAGCAGCTTGGGAGCCAAACCCAAGGCACCCATTCCTCCTTTCCTCCCTGGACTCCTGCAGTGTTCTCCCCGGCCTGTCCCTGTGCTCACTTGTGCTCCCCTGGCCGTCCCATGTCCCTCTCATTCACCTGAACAGTTTGGAGTTGCCAACCCCTGACCCTGGCCTCAGCCCAAGCATGTGGACGCCAGGCTGCTCCCGGCTCAGGGCTGCCCTCCCGCTGCCCCTGCCCAGCCAGCTGTGCAGCCCCCTGGCCCTTCCTGACCACCAGGGCCCTGAGCTGGGACTGCCCACCTTGCACAGTGGGCCCAGAGCCCCCGGGCAGCCCCCGTGTCTCAACTCACCACGTGACCCCAGGCCAGGTTCAGGACGTGGGATGGAAAAAATGTGGACATTTATTAAGCCCTGACTGTGTGCAGGCCTCGTCCTCAGTACTTGACCATCATTGGAGGCCCCAGCTCACTCCTCCCACCACCGTCCTCCAGTCAAGAGGCCAAGGCTAGAGCGCTCGCCTCGCATGGGCGAGACCCTGCGTTCAGTCCCCAGCACCCCCCCCCAAAAAAAAAAGGAGGCCAAGGCCAAGGCTGGAGGGTTAGGACGCTTACTCACGGTGACGTGGCTCTTAAGGGATCCCAGTCCTAGCGCCTGTCACCACAGCACGTGGCCGGCCCACCCTCCATCCGAGCCTCTGTCCACCCTCCATCCACCCTCCCTCTGCCTGACCCCGGGCCTCGTCCCTCTTGCTCTCCATCCTCCCAGGGTTGCAGGCCCCGGACATCTCAGACTCTGCGATGCCCTTGAGCCTCGGCCTCTCTCCAGGTTGGCCTGGGGATTCAGTCCAGGTGACACCTGCCCTGGCCCCTCCCCTTCCTCTTGCACTTGGCCCTGACCCCGCAGCGTCACCCACTCCGTGCACACCCAGTGCAGGCCCCAGGTCAGGGGCTCTGCAGGGTCTCAAGTGCTCTGTGCAGGGGAGGACCCAGCCACCTGAGGAGCACATGCGGTGGGTGTGCCTCGGGGACACAACTCATCTTCACGGCAGCCTTAGGAAGAAGACTCATCTGTTCCTTGAACCTCCTTGGGGAAAGCCCTGTGCGTGCTGAGCCTGCACACACGACCCACAGTCCACACCAGAGGCCCCAGCTCCGTCCCCAGCCACATCTGCCTGCTGCTGGAGGGGACAGGTGCGCGATCCCGGGCCACAGGGCAGCAGCCCCACACGATGACTCTTAGCACCCAGGGCCTCGCCTGTGTCCTGAAGCCAGGACCCAGGACCCGTGGTGACAGCCTCACCCTTCTGTCAAGCACCAGGCTGTGCCCAGTGAACTTTGACCCATCCTGGGAGGCGACTGGGAGGGAGGAGAGAGTGTCTTTGGCACGCTGGGCACCCTCGGGGTGGCTTACCACCCGTGGCCTTCTGCTGCCTCCCTGTCAGCCCGGTCAGGTTGGGGTGCTCCCAGGCTGCGGCAGGGGGAGGCCGGAGGAGAGGACGGGTCTGTGTGCTTCCTCGTGGCCAGGGCAGGCGAGCGAGGGCCAGTGGCCCTCCAGGTTGGGGTCGGGGTCCTGGCGGGATGGCAGGCTCTGGAAACTGTCCTCTGCACCTCCATCCCGCCCCCACCCTCTTCCTTTCCGAGGCAGGATTCGGCCTCTTGAAATTCTGCACACTAATAAAATTGTAACTAATTTACATCCGAGATGGGGAGTGAGTGGCAGCGGTTGTCATGGAGACCATCTCCAGGGCCCTGCTGCCTCCGCCTCTCGGTGCAGCCGAGAGATCAAGAGATTCTTCTCCAGCTCTGCGGCTGGGGCCAGGCCTCTGCCTCCTCCTCCCGCCCTGGGCAGGCCCCTGGGGGCCGGGGGGGGGGGCACAGGGCCTCTTCCACAGGCTCCAGGGTCTGCAGACTGCTCTGGACGATGAAGCCCCTGTCTCCTGGCTGAGCATCTGTCCCCACCCCCGCTTCCCTCACCTTGTGGACCCTATTGGCTCCTCTTACTCCAAATGGAGGCCCCAGAGGGACAAGAGGCCCTTTCCCTACACACAGCCAGTGACAGCGTCACATGGGGACCGTTTGCAGGGACGGAGCTACTTACAGAGCCATCTTCCTGGGAGAAGCCCCATCCTGGGACCTAAGGATCCTGAGCTGGAGGAGACACTAGCCCAGACTCCCAGAGCGCCCCAGGCAGCCGCAAAGGCACTGGGGTAGCTGAGCAGCAGCCGCGCCATGGGCTGAGCAGGGCCTCTGGTGTGCGCGTGCTCACGTCTACCTCGAAGCAATGCATAGGGTAATATTGTTTTGTTCGGCTTTGTTTGCAGTTTGAGGGATTGAACCCAGGGCCTCAGGAATGCTGGGCAAGCACTTACTGTTGACCCGTACCCAGCTCTTTTATTTAAAAAATTATTTATATTTCGGTACCAAGGATTGAACCCAGGGGCGCTCAACCACAGAGCCACATTCCTGCCCTTCCTTCCTTCCTTCCTTCCTTCCTTTCTTTATTTTTATTTAGAGATAGGATCTCACTAAATTACTAAGGCTGGCCTTGAACTTGTGATCCTCTTGCCTCAGCCTCCTGAGCTGCTGGGATTACAGGTGTGTGCCACCAGCAATGATTTAAAGGGTAATATTCACCAGGCTTGACTTAAAGGGTAATAGTTCAATCCCTGTTTTTATAAAAAAATGAAAGGGTCTCAGAGAGGTGGATAGATAACCCCCAAATTCAGACACCTGGTAAGCATGGGGTCTGTAGGCAAAACCATTATGGTAAAGATAAAGCGCTTCCAGCAAAATAAAATGCTAACAAATCAGGGCGCGTGTATGGGGAGAGAGAGGTGAGGTGCAGAGGGGCCTCAGGAATCATGGACGGAAGAAGCTGGGTTTTGAGGGATGAGTAGGAGTTCCCCAAGGGAGCAGTTGGAGAAAGTGTCCCCCGGAGGGAGCCTGTACAGAGGCGCAGAAGCGAGAACCTGCCCCACAGGGTGGGTCCAGGGGGGGATGTGGAGAAGGCAGGCGGTGGGCAGGGGCTGAGCGGGGAGGGCGCCTGCTGGTCCTGCTCACCCAGCACCTGCCCCCTCAGATGGCGGGCTAAGCTGAAGTCCCAGCAGGGCCGCTGCTGGCACAGATGGGCCCTGGGCCCCAGTCCCTCCCCTCTCTGGACCCAGGAACCAAACTCCAGAGATGGCTCCATTCTGACAGATTTCCGGGGTCCAGAGCTGGAGAAGCCAGGCTGAAGGTCCCCCGGGGTGGGGGTGGGGTGGGGTGGGGCGAGGACTTTCGTCCTACAGGGGTGTCCTCAGCTACTGGCCAAGGATGGGTGGAGAGGAGGGCCGGGAGGGGCAGGGGCGTGGCCACAGTGGGGATCTGGGGGCTGCTGAGGCTGGAGGTGGGCAGGGTCCAGTGGGCTGCTGGGGTCATAGACGCTAGTGGACGGCAGGCACCTATGCTCTGGGCAGCCTCCATGAGGCAAGGGCCTCTCCCCTCTGGGGGAGCCCGGCATCCTGAGGCCCCTTCAGGGCCCTCCTGAGGGTCAGCTCGGGGTTTTGAGTGGGGAAAGGAATTAAAGCCCCTCCCTGCTCCTGGCCACCCCAGTCCCCCCACAGTAGGAGCTGCAGCGAGCAGCTGGGGCGCAGGGGTCCCGCAGGGGAGGTGGGCGTGCCCGTGGGTGGGCGGGGCCGCTCACCTTCCACCTCGAGCCACAAGGTCCTTCGAGGCTGGATAATAAAAGTAAAAGCCCCCGGACAGAGAGAAGCCACACAGCCCCGACGTTGACCGAGCATCTACTTCAGCCAGGGCTGAGCTCAGAGCAGGGGCGTGGTGGGTTGGCTCTACCGGGCTCCCCGTGCTCCCCGCCAGGCTCCCTGTGCCAGGCCCAGGCGCTTCGGCCTCCCTGGAGGTCGCTGTGTGCTGTGCAGTGATGCTGCGGAAGGTGCATCCCTGAGAGCACGTGGGCAGTTCGCGCCTCCGCCAGCTTCTGAGGCCATCTGGAACCAGACGGGACGGGTCAGTTGTGGGAGTTGAGAAGAGAGAGTTTGTGGGCTGCTGGGGGAGCCAAGGACCTGAGTGCCAGGCCAAGGACTGATGCAGAGCCCAGGCCTGGCATGTGGCCTCATGCTTGGCCTGACCACGCTCTGCTTTGAGGGCCACATGCCGGTTCAAAGCTTGCTCCCCTGTTTACTGTGTGACCCTAGGCAAGTTCCTTAACCTCTCTAAGCTGCTCAAATCTCTTACCCACAGAGTGGAAATAAAAACTCCTGCCTCCAAAAGTTTGCTGATTTATTTTAGGATTAAATGAGATGATGCAAAGAAAGCAGGCAGTGGAGAACGCAGGGCGGAGGTCATGTTGGAGGAAAGCGTGGGGTCCCTCCTCCCACCCCAATCCCTGGGACCCTCAGGATCGCTGTGGAAGGCTCTCCCTTGACTTGTCCTGAGCCGGCTGGGAATCTCACGGGATGGAGATGGACTGCTGAGTGCCTTCATGCTTTGCATTTAAGTCTGTAACCCCTGTGTGTTTATTTTTGTACAAGATCCAAGGAGTAGGTTGGGGTTTGTTCAAAAAATGGGATATTGAAATATTCTTACACCATCTGTTGAAAAAGTATCCTTTATCCACCAAATAGCAATCTTGACCTCCCCATTGGTCAACCTCACCACCAGGTCCTTTGTGCTTTTCACTCATGCATTTAATAAATACTGAGGGACAATCAGACATTCACATGCAAAAAAGAGGGAAAAAAGCCCCTTGATCCCTACCTCACGCCACATGCAAAAATCGAGTTGCAGTGGGTCACGGGGTCCTGGTGAGATATACCCAACTTAGGGAACGGGGGGAGGACTCTTGGGCACTTGGCCTTAGCAGAGTTCTGACTCAGGACCAGAAAGCAGAGGTTATGTGAGACAGAATTGACACACTGTACTTCATTATGGTGAAAGACTTTCTTCAAGGAGGGTCCTGCTATGAGAAGGAGAGGCTAACTCGGAGACGGAGGAAATGTCTGCAAATGACAAATCTGAAGGAGAGGTCCAGGCACGAAAGGATGGTGGCCATCAGGGAAAGGAAGACCAAAGCCAAGCTGGTATGCCAGACCCCGAGCTCGGCTCAGATAAAAAGAGGACGATACCGAGGGCTGAGTCCGCGGAGCAACTGGAACTCCCGAGCCCTGCTGGCGCGAACACCCCGTGGAGCGGGAGTGGCCCTGGGCGTGCTCTTAGGAAGCCAGCCGCCCTCCCGCCCGCTCACCACAGGACTGGCCGTCCCGCTGGCTCCCGGGCGCGGTCCTGGAGAGAGGCAGGCTTAGGTGGTGCGGGACGCGCGTGGCTGGCCCGGCAGCTGCTTTACCACAGTCTCACACAGAGCACAGCCCGGTTCTGCCACAGGTGGATGCGCCAACTGGGGTCCATCTGTACAGGGGACTGCGAGTGACACCAAGGGGCAGGACAAGGATCTGTGCAACCTCTCATGGCTCCTAAGGTCACCCTGCTGGGTGAGAGAAGCCATCTTGTCTTGTGCAATCCTGTTTATATGATTTTCTCCAAAAGAGAAAACTGTAGTGAACACATCAGTGGTTGCCGGGGTGGGGGGCTACAGAAGGCCACACTGAGGGGAAGTGGGGGGGGACCCTGTTCTGGACCCTGATTGTGGCATCAATTTACACAGATTTGTATAAATGAGGAAATTCATAGAACTCTTTCCCCAAAAAAGTGGCTATGGATGCGATTTTTAAAAAGATGATGCAGGGGCTGGAGTTTTGGGATAGTTTTTGCCTGTGACCCACACACAGGCCACCGCCCTCCCCTCGGGTGCCTTTGAATGGATGAGAAAAGGGCACCACCTCCCATGTAGGATGAAGCCTGGGCAGGGCCCGAGCCTGGCCCGTGGAGAGCTGTTGGCATTGCAGCTCTGCTCGCCCCTAAGCAGCATCTTAGTGCAGTGAACAACCTACACGACTGTCCATGTGGGTCCTGCAGCCCCCATGTTTTCTTCCCAGACTCTCTTCTTTCCCTGCAGATGGAGCTCTGACTGGCAGTCCCGGGGGGGGGGGGTGGGTGGGGGGGTGGGGGGGGTGGGCCGTGCATTAGCCCTGAGTAGCCAGGCTGGGGCTTCTTGCTAATGGCTGCAAATGTGCTCAGTGCTGAGGCTGCAGGCTGGGGCTTTGGGGGCCTGCTGCTTAATGGCTGGCCTGCCAGAGAGGAAGAGGGACGGCAGGTTGGCCGACGCTGCCCAGGGTCAGACGACGGAGGCAGGAGGGCCTGCTGCAGCCTGGGAGCCCCCGCCCCAGACACAGGAGGTGGGGAATGGGGGAGGGGCCCCCCTTAACCTTGGGCTGTGGCCACCTGGCTCCTCTGGGGCGTGGGGGTCACATGGCCCAGGAGCCGATGATGAACATTTCTGAGCACCTGCTGGATACGGGGACTGCGCCCAGGGCTCTCCACAGTGGTCATGACAGCAGAGGTGCCCATGCGACTGTGGTCCTGGCCGCAGGCCTCACCCGCCTCCCTGAGCCCAGGGGATGAGGGGGCTTCCCTGAGGTCACACAGCTCGGGCTCGGCCTGGCGCAGCTTGCAGAGCGGGAGCCTGCCTGGGACCCCGGTGCCTGCGCCCGCTGGGCAGCCTGCCTGGCACCCCCATGGCGTTTTCCTGAGCCGTTCCGCAGCTGTAAAAGGGCACTGTGCTTTTGCACCTGAAAAAGAGGCCCCAGTCTCCCCAGGGGCCATTCTTCCAAAGCAGGCAGTTCTCCTCCTGGCCCTCTCCAGAGTGGGTCAGAGCCCCTCTGACAAACAGCTTTCCTTCCTCTTCCTCAGGGGCCAAGAGCAAGATGCTCCTGCCTTTCATGGTGGTGCAGGGTGAGGAAAGGAGTCCTGGGACCCCAGCCGCCATGGCTGCTACCCTGAGTGACCCACCTAACTGACCTAGTGAGGAGGGCCTGCAACACCATGAGCCTCTGGATCAAACCATGCCTGACACCCACCACCCCTCTGCATCACTCCATTAACTGAGCCCAGAATTTCTATTTAGATTAGATTTCTGTGTTTTATCTCAGAGAGTTTAAACAGATAAGGGCCTTCACCCCACTGTGGACAGCCGCTGTTTTGCAGGGCATGTGACGAGGGGACTTCCATTCTCGGATATGAGGGTTGTGTGTTGTCTGTGGTCTCCATGGGCACACACCGGAATCCGCGTGGTCTCTCTCCGTCCAGCAAACAAGGGCTTCGTGTTCGTGCTTGAAGAGCCACGGTCAGTGCTGGGACGGAGGGGAGAGCTGGGAAAGGGGGACCTCTGTGGAGCACCCTGTGGGGACTTCCAGGGCAGCTCCCAGGACGGAGAGCCCAGGGGAGGGGGGAGCGGGCAGGCGGCAGGGGTGGGAAGGTCCCTCACAGCCGTGGGGACGGCGTCCTCCTGCCGGGCACTCCCATCTGCGGCACAGTCTCCCTGGCTGCTGGAGGGTGGCGGAGGCCACAGAGCTAGGGACCTAGCAGGCCGGCGTTCCCGGAGGTGGCTTGCCGGCCACACAGGTGGCAGGTGCCCCTCAGATCCCGCTGACGCCCAGGCCTGGATGGCTGCCCCTGATCCGGGGCAGAGATGGGCGCAAACAACAGCAGCTTGCATGCAAGCCTGGCAGAACTTTCCAGAATGTGAACCCAGTTTGGTCTCCAGACCTGGTCCCCTTTCTATTTCCATCTGCTGGTCGTGGTGACCAGAGGCTGAGTGTCAGAGTGAGGATCAGCCAGGGAGGCCCTGCAGAGACCCTGGCAGAGCCTGGAGAGGCGGAGGGAAGCAAGTCCCTGAGGGAGGGGGGGAACCCTGGCTGTCTGAGACCAGTGCTTTGTGTTGGTCACCACCCGAACCCTCAAACACCTATTATAAGGCCATTTTCCAGCAAAGGAAATGGAGCCTCAGAGAGGTTAGGTAATTCGCCCAAGGCCACACAGCCAACAAGGAATGGAGGTTTCTGGAAGGTTGGAGCTGGGAGCCTGTGCAAAGGCCCTAGGTGGGGTACACTACAAGGCCTGTCCAGAGGCCAGCAGGGTGGGGTAGAGGGAGGCTGGAAAGACCCTTCCCAGCGCCATCCAAATCGTGCTTCCTCAAGTAGATGGCTCCGGCCCGGCCTGCAGGATGCGGCTCCCTGCCCCCTCAGTGGCGCCAGGCTCGGTCCTTTACAGAGCGGCCGCAGCGGGGGAGGGGAGGTGGCACCTGCCAGGCCTCGGAACGCTGCGCATGAGCCGTCAGAGGAGCAGGCGGCGAGAGTGAAGTGACAGTGAGCAGCCCCTAGTGAAGGGAGAGGGCACCGCAGACAGCCCGGGGCACGGGCGGGGCCAGGCGGAGCCCTCGGGCCTTAGGGGACCCTCTGCCCACCCGCGGGTCCTCCGCCAGCCCGGCCACTGGTCTGCACGGCCGTCTCTGAGTCAAGGCCTTATGGTGGTGGGTGTGGAGGGGCCCTGGCCAGAGCCCGGCCTTCTCCGAGGGACCCCCAGATGACAGCCCCCAGAGCCAAGAGCAGCTCCTGGGGCTGGGACAGGCGGCCTCTGTCCACCCTCCCTCCCTCCCTGTCAGGTGCCAGCCTTTCCCAGAGCCGGGGAGGAGGGGAGAGCGGGAGACCTGCCACTGGCCCTGGCCCCAGCCAGCGGGACCCAGGCCTGTCCCCGGGGAACTGAGGCGGGCACTGAGGCCGGCCTCCCACAAACATCAGGCAGGAGGCAGGTGGCCAGGAGGTTCCCCCCTGCAGGCCTCGGCCAGCTCCCGGGCTGCCGCTTGGAGCTCTGCAGGTTGCAGCAGCACAGACACCCCGAGTGACAAGCGACAGAGGGGCTCCCCCAGGGGGGTGGGGGGAGCAAGCGGGTGGGAGGCCTGTGAGAGCCACCGGCACCTGCCTCTACTCGGAGGCCCTGGCGCGGATGGGGATAGGGCGGAGGCCGACTCGGGCCTCCCCCTGACCCCCGAGCCCTGCTGCTGCCAGTCTGGGCAGAGGCTGGACCTGACGTGGGAGAGCCAGAGGCCCCCAGCTCTGTGAGAGCCCGGGACACCCTCAGGGCCTAAGTGGGGAGCCCTCAGGGGCTTGGGACCCCCTTTCACCCTGAGGATGGTCAGACCGGGGGCTGAGAGGAGGTGGGACACAGTGGGTGCTGGCTAAAGAGGGCACGAGGACTGCACCCCGCTGTGTCCACCCGCCATGAAGACTCAACAGGACTGTTGACCAAAAGCGCTAGGGTCGTGGACACTGTGGCCATGTGCCCTCGACCCCCAGATCCTCCCAGTGGCTGGGCACTTGGGAGACGGTGGTTAGCAAGGTCACCTGGGGAGGGGACCTCTGAGCTGAGCAGGGGTCAGCCACAGGAGGATCTGGGGGTCGAGGGCACCAGGCAGAGGGATGGCAAACGCAGACCCCGAGGCCGGAGCCTGGTGTGTGAGAGGCAGAAGACGGGCCGGAGGCTCAGGGTGGACCTCACAGCGGCTGCTGTGGAGCAGGCAGGGCGGGCAGCTGTGAGCCCCAGGCCTGGGCCTGGGACAGGCCGGCCTCTGTCCATCCTCCCTCCCTCCCTGTCAGGTGCCAGCCTTTGGCTGGGGGTGGGCACAGGCAGGAGCCCGTCCCTTTGCGACGCCTCCTTTCCCAGCCCTGCCCCAGGATGCTGCAGGGATGCTGCAGGGACGCTCCGGGGCCAGAGCCAGGGTCCCCCCTGCCTGGGCTTCCGGCTGGCTCCAGGGCTAAGCCCTGGAAGGTCACCACCATCGTCATTGTCAGTGGGTCATGGTGGACGCTGCTGCCCTCCCGCCAGGTGGGCCTCGGTCTCCCGGGGGGCTCGGGGCTCTCTCCCCACTTCATAGACGAGGAGCCCGGGAGACACCGGTTCTGCCGAGACTGTACTCTTGGCACCTTCAGGCCCGGCCCTGCTCCCGAGAGTCCAGGCCTGGCTGCTGGAGCGTCAGACCTGGAGTCCGGTGAGTCTCCCGTGGGCTGGGGCTGGGGCTGGGCGGCCGGGTGGGCGGCAGTGGAGGGCGCAGGCGAAGGAGGAGAGTGTGGGGATACGGAGCGGCCTCCACCTGGAGCAAGAAGCAGTGTGCACACAGGTGAGCACCAGCGCACACGCGTGGGTGTGCAAATGTACATGGCACATACACTCAAGTCCTGTGTGCACGTGGGCACGCCCGGAGCATGCCTACAGCACCCGCGTGGGACACCCGCCCGGACGCGCACCCCTCTCCTGCAGGGTCGCGGTCTTTCATCCACCCCACGAACACGCTGGGTCATTTTTGCTGCGGACCCAGCCAGGAGGACCCTGCAGACCAGCCTGACACCCCAGAGCTCACAGTCTGGGGGACGCATGCGCAGTGAGTGGTGAACCAGGATCTCTAAGGACTGTCCCTCGCCCTGGAGGAGGAACACAGAGATGTGGGGGTGCCTGGGCAGCCAACGTGGGGGCTGCAGAGGAGGCCCATCTCCATGGACGAGGGGCCAGGGATCGGTCACCAGACCCGTCAGGAAGGGGTTTGGCTGGTCTGGGCAGGAAGGGCGAGGCCCGTGTGACTGGAGGGAAGGGACATGTGAATGAGGCCCAGAGTGGCCTGTTGGGCCAGCAAGCGCAGATGGGGGTCCGCTGGCCAGATGGGCCCAGGAGCACCCCCCGCCCACCCCAGCCCCGCTGCGAGCTCCTGGGGCCAGGCGCGGTTGCCCTCGTGCCCCTCACCCCTCTGCCCAGCGCACAGCATGGCTGCTGTCAGCCTAGCGGTCCCCGCAGGTCCCCAGCTGCAGCTGGCAGAGCCCAGAGGAGGCCGACAGCAAAGCCCTCCTGCCTTCCCCACCCTCGACCCCATCGCCCCATCTGGGCAGCGGGTGGCCACCAGCATCTCCTGCTTCACAGGGGAGGCCGGGGCCAGCCCCTGTTGTCAAGGCAAAGAGCTCCCAGCACAAAGCAGCAGCGCCCCCTCACTCCCCTGCTCCACCCTGTGCACAGCCCCCCAGCACACACGGCCCCGCCCTGTGCCCCTGTGCCCCACCCCCTAAAGCATGCACCTCCCTGCCTCGCCCACCCCGGGCCAATCCCCGGCCCCTGCCACACGTACCCCCTGGCACCCCACAGCCCAGCCAGCTCCTCCACCCACCAGCTCCCCCCCAGTCCTGGGCAGGGCAGTGACAAGCCAGCGGGGCCTGGACGCCACCCCCAGCTGCAGGGCTCATTGATCCAAAGATGCTCTTCCCTTTCCTCAGGGCTCCTCTGAAGGATGGGGAAATCGATGCTGCGGAAGAGCCGGTGTGGGGAAGGCGCGGGCAGCAGACCCTGGTGGGCCCGGGTGTCACATGCTCAGAGTCCCCAACCCGCCGGGTGCCCACCTCCCAGGATGAGCTGGGAGGTGGGTGAGGTCCATCGGCGGGGGCGGGGGGAGTTGTCTTTGGATATTTTGTTCTGATTATAAAAGCGACATGTGCTCATTGTGGAAAATAAACCCACCCAGCCCCGGGGAGCCCTCTGCTCCACGCAGAGTGAACCCTCCAGCCTTTCTTCTCTCACACTGAAGGTACTTTTTATTTTTGCAAAAATGGGAGGTGTTCGAATGCTTTCTCCCCAACAGCCTGCCACTGATGTCCCTCGGTGCCTTTCCTGTCGTGGGCATCGCGGTGTCCAGGGCTGCACCTCGAACACTCCCGTTGATGGTGAAGACACGGCACGGGGCTTGGGGCCGGAGGCTCGGGCCCCTTGGCTGTGTGACCTTGGGCCGGTGGCCTGCACCTCTGTGCTCACGGTGTCCCTCTGTGCAATGAGAGCTCCCCATCAGTGGCTGCCATTGTTTTTTATCTTTGTCGTCATACAGAAAAGTGTCAGTCAGTCCCAGCCCGCTGTTGTCGGGTGTACAGGCTGTTTACCCAGCTCCCTTCAAGGAGGCTGCCGTAGGTATCCTTGCCAAGAAACCTTTGACAAATCCTCAGTTCCTCATCTCGAGTGACTTCTAGAGAGGCACGTGTTAGATTACCCTCCAGAACGTTCCGGGGGCACTTGAAGGGGTTTCCCGTGGCTCCCATGCCCACGGCCACATCGGGGTGGCTGAGAACAGCAGAAACTTATTACCTCCCAATTCTGAAGGTAAAAAGTCCCCCTGCAGGTCCTAGGGGAGGATCCTTTCTAGAACTCCCCAGCCCCCACCCACTGCTGATCCTGGACACGTGGCCTGGGCACTCTGACCTCAGCCTCTACAGTCAGTGGCCTCCTCCTCCTCTGCCTCCTCCTCTCCTGTGTGGGACGGAGGCCCCACGTGGGTGATCCCCCATGACCCTCTCCAGACCCTCCACTTCCTTTTATTAAGAACATGTGCCCTATTTCCAAATAAGGTCCCATTCAGGGGTTCTTAGGATTAAAACATGGGGTGGGGGCGGGGCTGCCGAATTCCACACTCCTATTGAGGCAAGAGGATCCTGTAGAATCCCCTCTCCGTCCTCAGAGGACAGTCTAACCTTTTTGACACTTGCAATAGGGTAAAATGACATCTTGTTTTAAGGTGTTTCGAGATTAGAGGAGGAGAACCTACCCTTTCATGCTTTATGTTTCTTATTTTGTGAATTACTGGTCCATTTCCTTTGCCGGCTTCCCTGCGAGATCTTGTCTTCCGGGGCCATGAGGGAGTGTTACTAGACCAGGACGCTGAGCCTTGACCATCTCATGTGACTCCCTTCCCAACTGGTCCCTTGCTCGGTGGATTTGCTCATAGTAATGTTCAGAACTTCTAAACATTTTTGTAGTCACAGCTTCAGGAGGATTTTTGCCATCAGTTGAATAATTAAACAGGCTTTTCACATCACATTATTTCCATCTATAGCACTTTTACAGCTCCACATTTATATTTAAGTTTTTGTTTCCTCTGCGATGTATTGTCGTCATGGTGTGTGTTAGGGTGAACGGCCTCCTCCCCTGGCCCCCAATACTGACCGGTTGTCTCAATATCCTTAAATAAACAGCCCTCTTTCCCCTGCTGCTTTTAAATGATGCCTTTGTCATATATTCAAGCCGACGTCTGGTTCCAGTGATCTAGACGTGGGAATGTGACACTGTCCTGCTAGAGAACCAGGATCCGAGTTCACCAACAACCACAGACAGCACTGGTCTGTCTCAAAAAAAAAAAAAAAAGGTAGGTTCCCGGTGCTGGAGGTTGAGAAGAGAGGCCAGACCAAGAAGCCCTTATGTAGTGGAGACCTACAGAAAGGCCAAGTCCCACGGAGCCAGCAAGCCCCAGGCCTGGAGCACGGAGCAGCCAGGGGAGAGGATTCGGCCACCCAAAAACCGAGGTGACAGCACAACCCCGGGAGACTGTGCATGAAAACAGGGGCGGACCGGAAGGGAAACAAGGTCTTCTAGGAAGGAAAGCGCAGCCACCGGAATTAAAACGTTCCCTAAGACACAGCTGAAGACTCCTGTGACCGGCGGGACAGGACCTGGGGACATCACCCAGAATGCAGCCCGCAGAGAGACAGAGACAGAGAATGCAAACAGAGACACTGGGAAGCATCAGGAAGCCTCAGAGAAGCCCGGGAGGGGACAGAGCGTGGGGATGGCGGAGAGGTCGGATTCCACCGGACGGGCCTCAGATCTAGGGGGGTGCAGCTGGGGATGGAGACTTCCCTCACATGTGGGGGCCCCGGGTTCCATCCCAGCACCGCAAAGAAAAAAATACAACCCAAGGACACCAAGTCCACGAGGGGTAAGAGTGGACCCCACCTAGGTGGCTCTGCCGAACGTAGAGCTGTGGACAAAGAAGGACCCCGAGGGACAGAACCTGCTGCCTAACAACCCTCAAAAAGAATCCTCAACGCGCTCCACAAGTCCTTCAAGCCACATGCTTAGTATTTTTAACACCATCCTCACTTTAAAGACGGAGCACCAAGGCACCGGGAGGGTCACCTGACATCTCTGGGTGATTTCTGCTGCCAAAATGGTACGGAGGGCTCCACAGGACCACGCCCCTGGCGGCGAGGTGCAGCCACTCCCCTTTAAGAGGACACTGGCCAAGAGTGAGAAGCCCAGCCGTTTCCCCCTTCCCTCTGGACTGGCTTTGAGACTTGCCCGGACCCATCACCTGGGTGTCGCACAGCCTCCCGGGCCAGACCCCGGGACCCTTGCAGCTTCTGCTTCTGCTGTCTTAAGCGTCCCCACGCCCGCCCGCCAAGGAGCCCAGGGGGCCTTTGAGTGACAGGGGACCACCCAGCCAGTGGCAGCCCGACCCACCGGAGAGGTCATCTGGAGCCCCCACCCCAGTTTTTTTCCAAATTCAAGTTCTGGAGGCGCCTCGGTACTTTAGAATGTGACCGGATTTGGCTTTAGGACTTCTAAAGAGATATTCAAGGTAAAATGAGGTCCTGTGGGTGGTACTGATCCTAGTGTGACCAGAGTCCTTATAAGAAGTGATTAGGGCACAGACGGCACCATGTGAAGACCCTGGGGAAGAGATACCTGAGCCAGGGGGAGGGTCCACAAGAGGCCAACAGCCTCAGAATTGGGAGAAAATAAAACCGTGTGGTTTAAACCAGCCTGTGGCTCCTTGTCGTGGCAGTCCAGCAAACAAAGACACGTAGAGCCCCAGGTGACAGCACCACGTGAATAGCCCTGGGCAACAGCCACGGTGCACCTGCCAGCTGAGCCTGGCCCCAACGTGGGAATCGCCAACAGCGGGTCACTGGGCTCCAGGTGACACCGTGATCAACCGTGGGACCAGGACTGGGCCCAGGCAGCTGAGGCGTCCGGAACTTGTGCTTTAACGTGATGCCACCCAGTCGCAACGGGACGGAAAGAAGATCAGCAGCCACAGAGACCAGAGGACAATGCAATAACGACGTCTTCAAGATAGTTAAAGAAAGTATGTGCCGACCTAAGCCGTCTTTAAGCTAGATTGTCTTTCAAGAGTGACGCAGAGTAAACACATTTCAGACGAACACCAAGAAACTTCTAGAGCTACTGGCCACGCCTGTCATCCCTGCAGCTCAGGAGTCTGAGGCAGGAGGATCATAAATTCAAAGCCAGCCTCAGCAAATTAATGAGGCCCTGAGCAACTTAGTGAGACTCTGTCTCTAAATAAAAAATAAAAAGGGCTGGGGATGTGGCTCAGTGGTTAAACCCCCGGGTTCAATCCCTAGTGCCAAAAAAAAAAAAAAAAGAGAGAGAGAGAGAGAGAGAGAAAAAACATCTTCACCACTCATGGATATTTTCTGGAAAAACAAGTAAAGGATCACCTGAGGAAGAAAGAATGAATCCCTGCATCAAGTATATGGTGCAAGAAGCAATGAGCAAAGGTATTGAAACACAGGTAAAATCTAAATATAAGAGTGCTGTTCAAATCCACAGTAACAACAAATGTTGATTAAAACCAGGAATTAAAATACTAAGAATTAAAATAGTAGGCAACCATAACCTGGTGATGGGAGGCCACTCCAAGACCTTGGACTATCGACCAGGAAAGTGGAGAATATTGATTTAGATAAAGTCAGCTGTGCACAATAAGAATTTTAAAATAATCTCTAAAAGGCAGAATTGAAATGTATAACTTTAGAGAAGAATGGGGGCGATTAAAACACGATCGATCTAATAGAAAGCAAAGAAGGGGAGGCTGGGAGGAGCTATGGACTTTTGCATGTGAATTTTACGTGGCCGCATTTGTAGAACCATTCTACAGTTTAAAAGTTTTGCATTTGCTTCCCTTGGGTTTTAAAGTTGACAATTACATTATCCACAAGGAAGTGTAATTTTAGCTATCTCTCTCCCTCTCTTTTAGCCCTGTTCTTTAATTTATGTTTCTTGTCTTATTGCATGGTCCAGAACTTTCAGAGCAACACAACCTTATTTATTAAATATCCTTGCCACATTCCAGACGTTGCTAAGAATACTGCCAATACAGTGTTACTGCAGAAACACACGACATCAAAATCTTATGGCTTGAGAAAGGTTTATTTCTTGCTCAGACTAAGTCTGCAAGGGTCCAGGCAATTCTCCAAGACAGCCATGACTGGCTTAGCTTTGCATATCCACTAAGGAGGCCTCTCATGCTTGCCTGGAGAGGGGAAATAGAATCACAGAGCCCCCTTCCAGCAACGAATTTTTTTTCTACCTAGAAGAGGCTCGTTTTACTTCAACTTATTTATTTATTTTTGGATAAAGCAAGTCACATAGCTCTGTCCAATCCCAGTGAAGCTGCAAGTCTAACTGGACAGGAGGACAGGGAAGGTCCTTGAGCGTGGAGGATGTCACCAACACCATGCCAAGAAAGCATTCCTTCACTGCTAATGGTAGACCCGGGTCCCTGAGAGACACTAAAAGTTACCTTGAAAAGTCCTTGGGCCTTGGAGATCTAGGGAGTGGCACAGGGACATCGAGTGTTGCAGTGACAGGCCTGGTGGCTTCTGTTGCCAGGGGAGTCTGACTGTGCATCAATTCTGTGAGGTTTCTGAATCCTCATAATGAATCTCCCCCTTTTCTGAGCTCATCTGTGTGTAGATTTTTTTTTTTTTTTTGTGACCCAGAGTCTCAACCAGGATAACCAGGATAATTTGCTGGTTTATGTGAAATTGAAATGGATCTGTGGTTTTATGCTATCGCCAACTCTTCATTTTAGGGTTATGCTATATATTCTTTTTTTTTTTTTTTTGGTACCTGTTATTGAACCCAGAGGTGCTTACCCACTGAGCCACATCTCCAGCCCCTTTTAAATTTTATTTAGAGAAAGGGTCTTGCTGAGTTGCTTAGGGCCTCGCTAAGTTGCTGAGGCTGGCTCTGAACTCATAATCCTCCTGCCTCAGCCTCCTGAGTCACTGGGATTATAGGCATGCAGCCGGCTGGTTATGATATATATATATATATTTTTTAGTTGTTGATGGACCTTTATTTATTTGTATGTGGTGCTGAGAATTGAACCCAGTGCATCACACATGCTAGGTAAGCACTCTACCACTGAGCCACAGCTCCAGCCCCAAGGAAGCAATACCTTTATTTTATTTATTTATTTTTATGTGGTGCTGAGGATGGAACCCAGGGCCTTGCACGTGCTAGGCGAGTGCGTTACTGCTGAGCCCCAGCCCCGGCCCACATGCTATAATCTAAATGTGATTGTGAAAGTGTTACCTTTTGGGCTGGGGTTGTGGCTCAGTGGCTCAGTGCTTGCCTAGCATGTGTGAGGCACTGGGTTCGATTCTCAGCACCACATATAAATAAATTAAATAAAAGTCCATCAACAACTAAAAAGAAAGAAAGAAAGAAAGTGCTACCTTTTGCCTGTGTCTTGAGTCAGACTATTTGAAAGAACCTGTCTGTCCAGGATGGTGCAGACCTGCAGTCTCAGCTACTCAGGAGGCCGAGGGCGGAAGATCACAAGTTTGAGGCCAGCCTTAGGAACCTAGCAAGTCCATCAGCAACTTATTGAGACCCAGTCTCAAAATTTAAAATACAGAGGGATGGGGACATGGCTCAGGGGGTAAGTGCTGCTGGGTTCAACACCTGGTACTGAAGAAAAACACTGAAACCCAGGGCTTCCATAGGCAGTAGCTCTTTACCCACCATTTAAATCTACTCTGCAGGGACAGGGTTTGGCCTTTACCTACTTGCTGAGTTAGTTTTGTTTGTGCATATTTCCCCATAAAATATCCACTCATTCATATTTTCATATAAGGCTTTACTAATATTATTTAATTTTTAAAATTTCCCTTTACTGTGCCTTAATGCTTTCTGCTTATTTTCCTTGGGTCTGCTAGAACTCTAATTTACTAGACTTAAAAAAAAAAAAAAACAGGTCATAGCGTTATACCCTATTTCTCTTTCCTAATTTATCGGATTCCACTTTTTATCTTTCGTGGCTCTTTCCTCTCTTAGCTCTCCCTTGTTGGTCTTTTTCCTCGTCTCTTGAGTTGGATCCTAACTTATTGACTTTCACTGTTTCTTGTGCATGAAATTCCTACGAGGGATGTGCGCATGTCCTCCTTGGAACATTTTAACCGCTTTCCCACGGTTTAGACAGGCAGTATTTGCAGTGTAGTTTCTACGAAATACTTTGTCATGTAGCTTTTATTTAAAGTTATTTACGAAAGTGGTTTTTAATGTTCAAATGGTTGGCTTTTTAATTTAAACTTTTGTTAATCATTTCTAGTCTAACTGTACTGCAGTCAAAGGAGGGAGCTCCTGCCGTATCTGCTTTGGGGAGTCTATTGAACTCTTTCTTTATGGCCTAATATATGATCAATTTTCATAAATATTTGATGGGCTCTGGCAAAGAAATAAGGATCTTTTAGTTGTAGGCTGCAAAGTTCAATTATTAAGTCAACCTCATTAATTGCGTTCTGATCCTACCGATCATGGCGGGCGGGAGGTGACTATTTAAATGTCTTATACAGAAGTCACCTCCTCCCCGTTTGCGGTTGGCTTGTTTTTTCCCTCCTGTGTCTAAGTCATTGTCCTTCTTGTTTGGACACATTGCTGTGTAGGTCAAAGACGGTCATGGCCATCAGATTTTCACTGTGACTTTACCCTTTGTGGGTACAAATGACCTGTTCCCTCTTGTGATTTTTGCTTGTGTTTCTTCACCTGACATAAATATTGCCTTTGCTTTCAGTTGATTTGCATTTGCCTCATAACTTTACTCAAGTCTTTATTTTTAACCTTTTCATGACCCTTGGTCTCAAGTGTGTTTGGATTTTCCTCTTAGCTATTGTTTTATGCACTCTGAGGGTCTTTGCTATTTTACTGGGGAAATCTAATGCGTTTACATTCATTGTTAACGCTGACAGGCTGGATCCCATAAGAAACCTGTCTCGTCTTCTTGTGATTCTCCTTCTAGGTGCTTCCTTTGGTTTTCTGTGTTAGTTTTACCCACCAGTCTTTCTCTGTAATCTTCTCCAACTTTGGTTACTGGATGTTCCCAGTTCCCACAGAGAATCTTGCATTTGAAGCTGCTTCATCGGCACCATGGAAGGGAAACTCATCCCTGGGGCCTCTCATTTAAAGTGAGGTCAGGTCCCCTCCACTTTAAGATCTATGACTACGTGATCTCAAACTTTAGATCCAGATGGTGTCATTATTTTTGTTGCTGTGTTTTCTTTAGTTTTGAGATGAGGTCTTGCATTATGCTGCCTAGACTGGTCTCCATCCCCTGGACTCAAGTGATCCTCCTGCCTCAGCCTCCCAAAATAGTTGGAACTACAAGCATGTGCCCCCTTGCCTGACTAAATTCTTATTTTTACATTATATTAAGAATATTTTTTTGGGCTGGGGATGTGTCTCAAGCGGTAGCGCGCTCGCCTGGTATGCATGCGGCCCGGGTTCGATCCCCAGCACCACATACAAACAAAGATGTTGTGTCTGCCGAAAACTAAAAAATAAATAAAAAATTCTCTCTCTCTCTCTTTAAAAAAAAAAAAAAAAGTGGATATTTTAGGTAATGCATTATATCAATTCTGCTGTTTGGTCCATCTTCTCTGGGACTTGTTTTTAAAACAACAACAACAAAAAAAAGAAGAATATTTTTTGAAGCTGGACTCAGTGGCACATGCCTGAAATCCCAGCTCTCCCAGAGTTTGAGGCAGGAGGATCCCGAGTTCAAAGCCAGGCTCAGAAATTTAGTGAGACTCTAAGTCAAAATCAAAAACCAAAAAGGGCTGGGGGAGTGGCTCAGGGTAGAGCTCTTGACTAGCATGTGCAAGGCCCTGGGTTCCGTCCCCAGTACAAAAAAAAAAAAAAAAAGGTGCATGTTTTTCGACATTGTATTAAGTCTGGAAATGACATTTGTAACTATTGTTTAGACTTGGTGTTTTCTAACTGGTCTCAGTGGGATGGCCATACTTTAAAGCCACAGGACGATCCTTTTAAGAGTCTCAAGTGACAGGAGTCCCCCCTCCCATAGCAAAGGCCTCAGTATTGCCTTCAAATCCCCCACGAAAGCCTCCCTGGCTGTCGGCAGTCAGTGTGACCCAATCCAAAGCAGCCTGGCTTGTTCTCCCATAAGTAACCGTCTTTCCTAGAGGCACAAGCTCCGTTTTTCATTATTTGCATAATTTACGGGGCTCAGTAGACGTCTCTCTCTTTCCCAGAATTCAGTGGACCTTCCAACTGCTCATTCAGGCGGTTTGTCCTGGGGCTGTGGTGTTTCCATCCATCGCCCTCTAATCCCCCCACGAGCCCAGGTGCACCTCTGTGGCCTCCGGGTCCCCAGCCTCGGCCCTCACTGCCTCCTCTCAGCCGGTTTCCTCTCTTGGTGTCTAGAAAGGGTCTTGAGCCTGGCCTGCCCACCACCGTCGGCTTCCCACACCACGATTTCTGCTTTCTCTAATTCTACTCTGTGTTTGCTCTTTCCTTTGCAATTCCCGGCCGGAGTTGTTTCTTAGGACTGTGGGGACAAGTGACCACTGTGGGTGGGGTGGGGGGTCAAAGCAACAGAAATGCGTCCACGCAGTCCTGGAGGACAGGAACAAGTGTCCAGGTGTAGCAGGCTGGGCTGTAGCCTTCAGTGGGCTCCAAGGCCCATGTGCTGAAGGCTTGGTCCCCAGGTGGCCATATGGGGAGGCGGTGGAGCCTCTCAGGTGGGGTCTAGAGGGAGATCTCGAGGTCCCTGGGGCCTGCCCTCCCAGGGGACTGGATTCTGGGCCTCCCTCCTCCTTGCTTTCCTCTCTGGACATGGGGGTAGCAGGTTTGCTCCATCACACCCCCTACCCCAGTGACATGCTGTCTCACCAGGTCCAAAGCAACAGGGCCAACCAGTCGTGAACTGGACTCTCTAAGACTGTGAGCAAAGGACGTCTTTTCTCTTCATCCAGCTAATTGTCTCAGGTGTGCTGTCACAGTGAGGGAAAGTGGGCCAACGTGGGCTGGGGCGATTGATTCCCTCTGTGCCTCTCTCCTGGCTTCTGGTGGCCGTCAGCCATCCTCGGCCTTCCTGGGCTGTAGCTGTGGAACTCCCGCCTGGGCCTCCGTCTTCCGTGACCTCTGGGTTTCTCTTCTCCTGTTTGGGTCTTCTTTTCCCTGTAACGCTCTTGTCAGTGGGTGCAGGGCCACCCGGTTAGCCCAGGAGGACCTCGTCTTGAGATCCTCTCCCCAATTACATCTGCAAAGACCCTCTTCCCAAATTAGCTCACATGACAGGTGCTGGGAATTAGGAGGTGGGCGTCCCTTTCAGGGGAACAGCCTGGGACAGCCTCTGCGTCCCTCTTTACCTCCTGGTGCCTGGGCTGCCCTGGTGGGCTCCGGCTCCTGTTCCCCCAAGGCCATGCGTCCCCGCCGCCGCCTTCTCCTGGCTCCCTGGGGAAATGACACGCACCGCGCTCCTCTTCCGCGCTCCTGATGCGGTTCCTTCTGGAAGGTGTTTTCCACGGTCCCCTGTGACAGTCCCCTGTGACGCTTTTCCTTGGGAACTTCCCACAAAAGACACACCCATCCGCCCGCACGACTGCAAACAGGCTGCGTGGAGGCCTTCTCTGGTCCCGTGTCTTGCTGCGTGTTTGTGGTGAGCCCTGTCCTCTGCGTGTGGCTGGGCAGCAGAGTCAGGTGGCTCCCCGCGCCCACCCCAGGTCCCCGGGGCTTCCTGCCCCCCTCTCCTGTGCTGAGCACAGGCGGCAGCCTCTCCGGCCCAGCCATCTGGCTCTGGGCCTCGGAACCCACGGAGCCCCCCACAGGCTTCCTGCCCCCCACCGTGTTTGCTTCCCAGAATGCCTTGCACCACAGAGCCGGCTCCCTGCCCACCTTCCCTGGATGACCAGGGGACGTCATCCCCGTTCCTTTGTCAGTCTGTGGGGCAGGCATCCGCTCTGGGTTCAGGCGGGCACAGACCCCAGGCTCTGGGCAAAGGACGCACGGAGAGGCGCCCGGCTCCTCCCTGCCTTTGTCCCTCACGCTGCGCTGTCCTCCATTCCTGTCACTATTAGGGACTCCTCCAGAGCTCCTCCAGGTTCCAGAGGCACAAGGACAGCAGGCCTTTGTCCCCACTGAGGGTTGACCCTTCTCTGATTTCGTGGTCATTCAGCACTGGCTGGGGGGGTCTCCTACCAGGATTTTAGTTGTTATTCTTGTCACCGGGGTGAGTTTAAGCTAGACCTAGTCACCCAGTCACCTGTCCCAGCACCTCCACACGGGACAGCCTGGGGGCAGCCCAGGGCCCACCTGCTTCTCTGCTCTGCGGGGGCGACTTCCCCTGGGGGAGAGGCCCTCCACTGGGCTTCCTGCCTCCAACTTGGTTCCTTTAGTTTGTGGCGTTGTTTGGTGGGTGCCCTGAGGGGCTCCCGCCAGCTGACCACCCGGCCGGGACAGAGGCTGTGCCTGGGTCCTGGAGGCTGGCTCAGCAGGGCAGGGCTGCCCGGAGGAGGCCCCTGGAGTGGGGCTTTGAAGGGTGGGTAGGAGTTTGGTGACGATGGTGCGGGGCCGGGCCAGAAGGGAGGAGTGGGCTCTCGGGGTCTCTCAGCCCCAACCCGCCTCCCTCTGCGCCTAGTTCTCACCGTGGACTCCGCCGCCGTGTGGAGAAGGCTCCCCTCTGGGCTCTTAAGAGGGGGACGTCCAGGGCCTGGATGGTCCCTGGGAGCACGGGTGGGTCTTCGAGTGCCCACGGAGCCCCTGGGGACTTGTCTTGTGCAGGGCAGCCAGGTCCTCCTGGCAGGGGCGCAGCTTGGGAGGGGATGAGGCCCAGCTCTCGGGTCCGGTCTCCGCTGCTGCCCTCTCTGCCTTCCTCAGGCAGCTGTGGCGCCGTCCCAGGGTGGCAGCGCCGTCCCTGCTCCACGGGCCCCTGCTGCGGGTCTCCTGGACGCGAACCCACAGCCCTCTGCGGTGGCGGTGGCGGGTTGGAGCAGGCCCAGCTGGGCTTTCCCGATCCTTATTTGCCGAGGCCCATGAATAATTAACGGCGCAGTAATGAGAAGGGCTTTTAATAGAACCCGCTGCCATCACCCGCCTCTGCTCCCGCCAAGGGCTTCCCCAGAAGGACTAGCGCTCACGTGGTGTGCTTCCTGCCACTGGCACCGGGCCTGAAGGTTCCCTGCCCCAGAGGCCCCTGGCACCTGACCGTTTCCTACCCTCCTTCCAGAAGCCTGCCCGGGTCCCCTCTGGGTCCCCCGGGGCAGGGGGTGATGGGGGTGACAGGGGGGGGGGTGAGGCAGCTCGGCTACCTGTGGTGCCCTGATGCTTCGCCTGTCGCTGGGACAGGCAGATCCCTCTGTTAGGGCCAGGGCAGGCAGGCAGCCGGGGACAAAGTCACCCAGAGCTAGGCCGGGAAGGGCCTGGCCAGGCGGGCATGGCAGGATCTGGGGAGACGGACAGCCCCGCCCCCTGGCTTCCACGTTCCTCTGCAGGAGAGGGACGAGGACGTCCCCACCCCACCAGAAGGTTCTGAGGAGAGGGGGAAGTGCAGGAGCACAGCTCACCCAGGAGGAAATGCTCCCACCGTGCGGGGACAGGAGCCACCAAGGGACCCACACACTGTGGCCTTGGTGACACCACAACCTGGGGAGCGCCGCGGTGTCCACAACTGGGGACTGGCTTGAAGGAGTGTGTCCACACAGTGGGGCCCGCGCTGTCTCTGGGAGGGCGCTGGAGACCAGTCCTCCAGCTGCCCGCTGCCCAGGAGCCCTGGCGATGCCGGCCGGAGGCAGGAGCTGGAGCCCTTAGCCCCGGGGCCGGATTCCGCTGACCCACAGGCCAGCTGCTGACGGGGTCCCCGAGGAGTGGGTACAGGGCTTCGGGGCTGGAGGAGAGGCTGGGGTTCTGCTGGCAAGCGGGGGGGCCAGGCTGCAAACGGAGCACGTCCGTGACCCCATCCAGTGCTCCAAGACGGCCACCCCCCACCCCGCCGTGGGCTGGGAGCCCACCTCTCCAAGAGGAGGAGGTGGCGAAGAATATCGGTCCTTCCAATTTTTCCCTCTGGTCTTTCTTAATTTCAAAATGATCCACAACGAACCTGTATTACTTTTGTGAATGGAGAAAACTGTTGCTTTTTAAGCTTTTCTTTTTCCTACACCACGATCGGGGCCACGATCAAGGTCATGTTCAGCCTGCAAAGCTGGGGGTTCAGAGGAGGATCAGCTGGACTCCGGCCTCACTCCAGGGTCTGCGAGGAGGCCACAGGCTGGGCTGACAGGCAGGTCCCTCACAGGTGTCTGAGCCCTCTGTCCCCATCCATCCCCTGGGGTCTCACCGACCCCCAGCAGGGGAACAGTCACCATGGGGACTGTATCAGTGCCACTTTGCGACTACAGGAACTGGTAGTTCTGCCCGGGATCCCCCAGGTCCCCATGGGGTGGGTGGTGGAGCCAGGGCACCAGCTACCAGGAAGCCCCTACCTCCTCGAAGGACTGTGGCCACTAGTCAGGGTGCCCTCACCAGAACATCCAGAAAGATGGGTGGCGAGAGCTTTGAACAGGAGCTGGAGGTGGGCAGTGGGCAGCCCCCAGCCCTCTGGGTGAAGATGGGAGCCGTGGGCTGCTGGGGGCAGAGGGCGCCCAGACAGGAGGACAGCCTTTAAGGTTGACTGAGCCCCTGCAACGGCCAAAGCCTGGACGTTCCTCCCGAGTCCTCTCAAGGCCTGAGGCCGTGCCTGCTGCTCTCCCATCATGCAGAGGTGAGAACCGGGCTCCAGGTCCGAGGGCCCCACAGTGGGCACCCTGGGTGCAGCGCTTTGAGGTGGGGAGGAAGGGGTGGGGCAAGGCCAGGGCGTCCCAGGGAAGGGAGGTGCAAGGTCAGTCTGGGGGACGGAGCGTCCTGCCATGCAGCAGGGGCCACCTACCTCCCGGCCAGGCCTGGGGCCCAGCTGAAGGTGAGCAAGGAACTGGATGGTCTCATAGGGTGATAGACAAATAGGGGGACAGTGGGGACAAGGCCTCTGCTGGATGGTTGCTGCCAGGAGCGCTCAGGAGAGGTCAGTTCCCTGGAGGAGGGGAAGCCCAGCTGAGTCCTGAAGACCACACAGTGGGTCTGAGGTAAGGAGACCAGCATGTGCAAAGGCCCAGAGGCCTGGAAGGCAGCTGGTCTGGCTGGAGCAGAGGCGGTGGAGGGGGTGAGCTGCCGGGGTGAGTGAGCGGGAGCCGAGGGACAGCACTGACCTGGAAAGGGTGACAAGGGGGACTTTTATCAAACCCACAGCCCCCTCGCAGGGTGCAGGGCATCGGGAGCATCCTGGAGCCATGAAGAGGCTGGGGTGGCGTTCCAGGGAGACGTGCGGGAGCTGAGGGGCCTGGGCCTGGAGAAGTGGTCGTGCCACTCCCTGCAGACGAGGAGCAGCTGCAGCCACAGAGCTGAGAGGAGAGGAAGCAGGTGGCCAGACGCAGAGGTGCCGGGATGGCGGGGGGAAGCCAGGAATTCACTGTCTCTGCGGAGACCCCCGTGGACAGCAGAGGGGCTGCCTAGGGCCCAAGGACCCCCTGGAGGCCGTGCCCTGTCCTGGCTGCTGGGGCACTACCCGAAGCTGAGGCCTGGCTCACGCGCCCAAGGACACACAAGAGGCCATGGGGCCTACTGGCCCCCTCAGAGGCCGTCCTGCCCGCCCTCCCCCACGCTCGTGTGGCTCCTGGCACTCGGGCTGTCAGGGCGTCCCCTCCCCTGCCACCTCCACCCAGAGACACCAGGTCATGGTGGCATGGCCTCCTGGGGCAGGGGTGGCAGCTGGCCCAGGACCAGAAGCTGGGTGGGCCGGAGAGGGCGAATCACAGGCTGCAAAGGGGGAGGGACTGTCCTCTGCTGGGAGAGGGCCACTGGAAATTAGTAGAACTGAGCCCCTTAATTCTTGGTGAGGTTCAGAGAGGTGGAGGACCTTGCCTGAGATCACACAGCTCGTTCCAGGACTGGATCCCCAGTCTCTGCTCCCCCTGGGGTCTTGCCTGACATGGAGTCCCTGAGTCCCCAGGACTGGCCTGCTGAGCCCTCACTCTCTAGACCCTGGCATGGGATGCCACCCCACCTCCAGCCGTTTCTGGGCCTGAGAGCTGGGGGCAGGGATCCAGTCTGGGCTCCGGAACCCAGGACCACGGAGTGTGTGGGCTGCTCGGGGGTGGGGAGGCCTCTGCAGGTCCAGGCCGGTCAGGAGAGGCCTGGCAAGGAGGTGAGTCCTGCTGAGCTCGTTCATGGCCATCCCTCCAGGTCCCCCTGGGCCCGTTCCTTCTGAGTGGTGAGCCAGAGGACCTGCCCACAGGCCTGGGGGGACGGGTCTGCCCTGGCCCATGGAGATGCAGACCCTAGGCTCAGAGGCGCGGGGATGTCCTTGTTAGGGGCCACCCTGAGAGGCCACCAGGAGGCCCAGGTCGGCTGCTGGGCCACAGCTGATTCACATCAGCCCACTGCCTGCTAGCGCCTCCAGCCAGACCCCAGGAGACCCCTCTGTCCCCACCACTGGTCCTTATCCTCTGAACCTCGAAACCTCACCCAGCGCCCACTCCCCAGGGCTCAGGGCCCATCGCCAGGGAAACAGCCCTCCCCTCGGAGCCTGCATCTTCCTGGTCTGGGGTGGACATAGGTCCCTGGATGGGAGGACTAGATGGGAGGCTGCAGGGGACATGGGGTGGAGGAGGGGACAGAGGGACAACACACCTGCTCCCCCCGCAGTGACAACTAGGCCGAGAGAGGGGGAGGCCAGGACAGAGAAAGGGGGAGAGTGGAGAGAGCAGGCTGGGGGGAGGGGAGGGAGGAGGGGCCACGGGGGGGGGTGGAGGGGAGGGGGCAGCGCGTCCAGGAGGGCCACCCCCCAGCCAGGGACGGCGCTGGGGAGGGGACCTTGTGAAAATAAATATTTATAAGTGGAGAGTTTCTAAATTTTTTTTGCACTTCCCTAGTAAATTATTCATCTGTGCAGCTTCTGCTCCTGTCTGCTGGGGAGCCGGGTCTGTCCCCGTCCCCAAGCCCCTCTCGACCTGGCCCTCCTGTCCTGGCTCCCAACGACCCCTCTGACCCTCCCCTCCCCCTCCCCCTCCCACCCAACCCTCCCCCTCCCCTCTACCCCTCCCCCTCCGCCCCTTCCCCCTCCTCCCCCCACCCCCACCCCCACCTCTGACTGCAGCCTCTGCCTCTGGGGGCCCCTCTCCTCCTCAGGTTGGCAGGCGAGGAGGGGCCGCCACCCTGAGGTGACCGACTGCCACACTCTGGGTCCCTCCTCCGCCGTCAGTAAGAGTGACCACATCAGTCAGCGCGGCTGTGACTCTAAACAAGGCGCGTGGCCCCAGCAGTCTGGCACCCCCAATGGGGACCAGGGACCTTCATCCAGGACCAGGACCTGGGGCCCAACCGCTGGGCCGAGGCCACACCTGCCTCCCCGGCCCGGGGCCGGGCCCTCAGCTTGCAGCCTCAGGTCCCCGGTGGCGAGCCCTGCTCCCCAGGGCGCTGTCTGGGGTCTGGGCGTTGGGAGGCTCCTCTGAGGACCCCCAGCTATGGGCACCCACCAGGCAGGAGCTGAGGCGCCCCCTCCTCAGCCCCAGGCACCCAGCCCCCTCCCGCCCCAACCCCCAATTCTGCAGCACTTCTGTCCCCAAGGAGGGTCACAGGGGATGCTGGGACAGTGTCCCCTGCCCACAGAGACCCGCGTGTGCATCACAGCAGACAGAGCCATGGGGTTCCCTGGGACCTGCAGATGGAGGGGGCCTCTCCCAGGGTCCCAGCCTTTGGGGTGAGGAGCCTGGGTGGCAGGCCTGGGCCAGACCTGACCTGCCCGTCCACCTTAGCCCCTCTGTCCTTTCCCCTCTGGGAAGACATTCCCAGGGTTCCCTTCAGCCCCCACTCCCTGAAGACCCTTCTTGCTGCTCTCCCCAGCAGCCACTGCCATCTGTCACCCACTAGTGCCAGGGGCGGGGCCTGGGACCCCGCTGGCTCCTCCCACCCTCCCCACCCCTGACCCCTCCAGGCCTGACTGCTGCCCAAACCACAGATGGGGAAACTGAGGCTCACAGTGTGGCCTGCTCCAGGTCAGGTGGCTGGACGGTGCAGGGGTGTGCTCTGGCCAGGTCCACTGTGAGGACATGGAGGGTCCTCACCTGCTTCCTCAACTTCCCACAGGGGACCTGAGAGGACCCGGTGGGGCCTTGAGGAAGGAGGGGCCCTGGCTGTCCCCAGCTGAGCCACCTTGGGCGGCTGCGCCTGCTCCTGCCTGTTCTTTCCTGTTGGGAGAAGGGAGGGGGCTGTCCTGGGAAGGCCGCCCTCTGGCTCTGCCCTCAGCTCTTCCAGGGCCAGGGACCCTGTGGCCTGAAGCCGTGAGTTTCAAGCTGATCCTAGGGGCAGGCAGTGTTGACCACCTGGTGGGTTTATTTTAAGAAAGATTAAAAACAACAACAACAACAACAGGTAGAAGCAGGAAAAAGTGTGAAAAAAGAGTGCGAACCCCCCCACAGTTGATGACTAGGAGCTTCCAGAACTCCCCCTCCTTACATAACTTGCTCCCTCAGCTGCCACTCCAAGGGCAGCCGACAAACAGAACAGATGCTCAGGAGGATACTTCTGTCCTTCAAACAAGCCCTCCAAGTGGGTGAGGCTGTACCCAGAGTGCATGAGGAGTGGAGCTCAGAGAGGGTGAGCAACCTGCCCAAGGTCACACAGCCAGCAAGAGACAAAACCAGCCCACTTTCCAATCCATCTGACTCCAACATGCAGCTCCAGCAAGACCCTGCTCTCCTGAAGAAGCCACGTAGCCCCCACGTCACGGTTCTCACCTCTTTCCTGCTCTTGCTCAGTGCCAAGCCATCCCCTGGGTTTCTTGGGGAGGCAACAAAGGCTCACATAAGCTTGCGACCATGTCCTGGAGTCACTGGGGGTGGCCAGGGTGCTGTGGTGGTGGTTCTGCTACTGCACTCGCCTCTCAGCGGGGCGTGGCCATGTCTGTCACTCCCTGGTGGATGTTGTCCCCCAGGGGTCGAAGCAGGGCCACCTGTGTCTCCCCCATCCCTGCCCAGCCCCGGGCTCTGGGGCCACCCCCAGGGGCTCCTGAGGTCCCGTGGGTGGAGACGCAGACTCTCGGGGCTCCCAGGCCCAGGCTGTGCCTTGGGGGACGTCAGGGCTGCCAAAGGCGGGCGAGGAGGTGGGGGGACAAAGAGGCCACCTGGCCCTGTGAGCTGAGCCACCCCGGGGAGCCGGCGGCTGGTCCCAAACCCTGCTCCCTGCCAGGCTGGCGACTGCGAAGGGCAGGTTCGCGCCCCACCCTTAGCAAGAAAGGCAGGTGTCCATCCCGCCCATGGCAGAGGGCGTGCTTAGAGCCGGTCAGCTTCTGGGGCAGGCAAGCGGCAGGGTCCCCCAGAGCGACCTGGGGCGAGGCGTGGCCCTCTTCTTACATTTTTTTTTTGGTACCAGGGATTGAAGCCAGGGGCGCTTACCTGCTGAGCCACATCCCAGCCCCTTTTTTATTTTTTATTTTTATTTATTTCAGCCTCACTAAGTTGCTGAGGCTGGCTTTGAACTCTCGATCCTCCCGCCTCAGCCTCCTGAGCCGCCGGGGTTACAGGCGCGCGCCACCACACCTGGTGGATTTCTACCTTCTCACAGTTTCACTATTGTTCGGTTTCCTTATGTGTTTCACGGTACAGGGTGCACAGTATTGTCAGAAACAACCGTGTCGTGATCCCCAAAAAGGAAAGAAAAATATATTTTTTAATATTTTTTTTAGTTGCCAATGGACCTTTATTTATTTATATGCGGTGCTGAGACTTGAACCCGTGCCTCACACATGCCAGGCAAGTGCGCTACCACCGAGCCCCAGCCCCAGGCCGGAAAGAGAAATTTTAAGTGGACAAGACAGAACTGTTGGCACTGAGATGCTCTCGGGGAGACGAGAAGGACAAGGGTACAGGCGGGTCGTTGGGCACAGGGAAGCCAACAGTCATCCTGGTCCCTGCTGCTCCTCCCCAGTGTCCCATTAAACCCCTGGGACAGACAGCTCACCTGCAGTCCAGTTCCGGGCCCACCAGCGGCTCTCCTTAGCATCCTGTCCTGTGGCCAGAGGCGTTTGTCCCTTGGAGACCTCCGCACAGTGACACAGGAAGCTACAGGGGAAGGCGGTGGCTTGCCCACTGGAGCAGAGGAACCTGATGCCCACCCAGAGGGGCCATTTCCCTGCACGTGAAGACACAGGGGACAGCGGGAGGCTGCTGGAAACGCAGGGCTGCTGGGCCTTCCCGGACACTTCGAGGACAGAGAGGAACAGAAAGCCTTGGTTTGTATTTCAGAAGGGCCACCTGTGCACCCTCATGCGAGTGGCAACTTGTGGAACTCACCACAACCAGCTCTGCTCCTTTCTGGGACCCGCCACCTGTGCCATGGGGTAAGGCCATGTGACAGTGCTGTCGGGGCACTGTGGGATGAAGCGACATGATGCTGCGTGCCCTGCCTCGGAGCTCAGGAGGTGGAGGCCCACAGGTGCAGGGGCCTGGATCCCCGAGTCTTGCCGTGGAGAGCAAGTGCCCTGCAGCGTCACCTGGACTCAGAAGCTTTCGCTGTTGGCAAAACACACTTTTCTTTACTTGGCACTTCAGCATGGGGCTCCTTTGTCACTGCAGCACAGCGCCCTTGCTGACAGATACAGACGCAGGCACGGCCGAGGGCTGGCCCTGGTCCTGAGGAGACTCCTGGTTCAGTTCAGGGGACGCTGAGGTCCTGGGCAGGTCTCTAGACTCCCCCGGCCTCTATTCCCTGTGCTGGTGAAGCGAGAGCTCTCCTCCCCTTTACCTAGGGCCTCACGTTCCCAAATCCCAGAGGACCCACAACACCCGCCAGGACTCAGGGCTCTGGGTGGCCAGGACTCAGGGCTCTAGGTCACCAGGACTCAGGGCTCTAGGTCACCAGGACTCGGGGCTCTGGGTGGCCAGGGCTCGGGGCTCTAGGTGGCGCGTGCTGCCTGGGCCAGCTGCTGGGGGAGCCCCGAGCAGGAAGCACAGACCTGTCCTGCTGGCCCCAGGAGGAGGACACCTCATTGTCCTCATGTCACCAGGGGAAACTGAGGCTCAAAATGGCAAGGTCCCTTGCCCAGGAATACCAGCATCTGTCACCCCTAATTGCTCTAATGTCACCTGCCACCTAGCATTCCATCCCCCACAAATGCCACTTTAAAGAAGGCCCGCTGTCAGGACTTGAGAGAACTGAAGGATTGTTTTTTTTAATTGTAGAAAAATGCACCTAACATAGAACCTATCGTCTTTAACTTTTTCTTTCCTTTTTTCGGTCCCGGAGCACTCTACCTCTGAACTACATCGTGAATCTTTTAAAATTTGTTTTGCAGCAGGGTCTCACTAAGCTGCCAAGACTGGCCTCAAACTTGCGATCCTCCTGCCCCAGCCTCCTGAGTCCCTGGGATCGCGGTGGAGCTCAGTGCCCACCGCCGCGTGTGTAACAGCAGCAGTAAGTACAGTCTCGTCGCGGTGCCTCCACCTCGCCGCCCGCCCATCCGTGGAACTGTTCGCCCTGCAAAGCTGACGCTCTGTCCCCTGAGCACTAGCCCTGCCATCTCCCTCCGGCTCCTGGCGGCCACCTCTCTGCCTTCTCTCTGACTTTGCCACTCTAGTCCCTGGCAGAGGAGGACCCTGCCACACTGGTCGTTTGTGACGGGCTCCTTTCACTTAGCACAATGTCCCCATGCGCGCTAGAGCGGGTGTCAGTCCCCTCCTTTGGTGAATGAACACACTCTGTGGCGCGCACTGATTCTGTGTGTCCGTGTGTTCAGGGTCACCGCGGCGCCTCACGTCCTGGCCATCAGGAATGACGCAGCTGCCCAGCGAGCGTGCCATCTCTCTCCGAGGCTTCCACAAGGACAAGCGCCGCATCACATGGCGATCCTATTCTTGATGTTTTAAGGTCCCGCCATTTTATGCTTCCAGCCCAGTGCGCGGGGCAGCCTGTCACCCCCTCTGTCCCCCTGGGGTCCTAACAGGTCGAGGTGGAGCTCCCTGCAGGGCTTTTGGCTCTGTTTCTGGCCTCTCTGGTGCTGAGGATGGGGCCCACGGCCTCCCCCTGGGAGGCGAGCTACGCCCCCGACCCAGCACCCAGCACCCAGCACCCAGCACATCAGCTGCTTTGATTTGCATTTCCTTAAAAATAAGTGAAGGCGCAGATGTCTCAAATGCCACCGGTGACTTGGGAGTCCTGCCGTCCCTGGACCTGTGACTATGGGAGGAGGCAGCGGGCAGGTGCTGCCTGCCCCGGGGACACTCCTCACGTCCAGGCAAGCCAGCGGGACCTGTGCCCAGGGAGCAGCCTGGCTGTCCAGCTTCCCCAGGACCTCGGCTGGGCCTGTCCGCCCGTGACCTGGAGTCCCCACCCAGGGCTGGGACACAGTGTGGAGGAGGCGGGACCCCGGGGGGCAGGAGGGGGTGTCATCTGGTGCCTCGGGGCTTCCACAGCCAGACCAGGGCAACTTTGTGTGCAGGACATGCAGGGTGAGAGCCCCACCGCGGCTGTTCACCAGGGACTTTGGAAGTCACTGCCCCCCAGCCCTTTCCCTTGGCCTGTGAAATGGCTGGAATGGTGCTCGACACACAGTGAGCACCTGCTGAATGCTTCCTACCACGATCACCTATCCTCATTGCCTTCAACACCACCAGGATGTCTGTGCGTATACTAAACCATCTGTGGCTCCCCACTGCCAGCAGAAAACAGTCTACCACACTCTCACAGGCTGCTGGACACTGTGGGGACTGACTCCCTCTGACCATCCCCAACCTTCTTCCCCCACTCATCACATTCCAGTCACCAGGATCACCCTGCTGCCCCTCAAGCACCCAGCATTCCCGTCAGCCACAGGCCCTTTGCACCTGCCGCTCCCCCTGCCTGGAATGGGCTTCCCATCCAACCCCACTGCCCCCCTTCAGTTCTACCTCCCACATAGCTTCTTTATCACCTTAAACATTACTTCTTCAGGGATCTTTCTGGACACCCTTCCCCCCATTGTCCACGTGGAAGTCTCTGGGTTGTGAAGCCCTGTGACCCCAAACACACTTGTCACCGGAGCTCACAGTACTGAGTTGCAGACATCCGTCTCCCCATGTGGGCTCTGGAAGGCCAGGTTTATGCCTGTTCTGTTCCCACAAGGGCAAGGATGGCCCAGGTGCCCCCCCAATACTAGTCCAGTTAAATCACTGCTTTCTAGGAAAGCCCTGATTCGGGCAGCGAGGACCCGGCCGTGGGAGCCACCTAATGGGCCTCAGCTTTCCTACCCAAGCAGTTGGAGGAAGCCCTCCCACATGGCCGGGTCCTCCTTGTTCAGCTCAGGAAAATAGACGTCTGCACTTAGCCGCTGTCCCCAGCCCTGGCCTGGCTGTGCCGGCTGCCCTCAGAACCAGGGAGACCAGCTGCCCCGCACTCCCGGGGAGGCCCAGCGCCCACCGTGAGTGCCACCAGGAAAGGGGCGGCGCAGACGCTCTCGGCTCCTCGGCCAGAGCAGCAGGAGCCAAGGTGGCTTCCGCCCAGGTCCCAGCCCCACCATCTGGGGAGGAAGGTGGGGAGGAAGGACCCGGAGCAGGAATGGCCAAGCCCCCATGGCCACGGCCCAGGCCCCACGGATCTGCCCGCCTGTCCCTTGTGCAGCTGGACACTGTGCAGCCACTGGGTGCCGCCCACATGGGGATGCCCTCCTGCAGCAGGGGAAGGGCGCTGCTGGCCGAGGGGAACTTGCCTGACCTGGGGCTCCTTGCCTGTCCCCAGCTCCCCACCCCGTGGGCCTCCAGACTGAGGCCAGGGTCAGGGGCTGACTCTCCAGGGGTGCTCTGGAGGGCGGAGGGTGTCCCACCCGGGAAAGGTCTTTCTTAAAGGAGCGACGCCCCTGGCCACAGGCCGCTGGGTGCCTTAGTTATATGACAGGGACCTCAAGACAAGGCCCACAGATGGACAGGCCATCTCCAAGCGCAGGTGAGTTAAGGGGACTTGGGGTCTCAATTTGCTGGGCTTTGCAGGGTGAAGGGACCGCAGTCCACAGGAGGACCAGGGATCCTGCTGAGCCTGGACTGGACCTTCAGGGGACACCAGGATTCCCCCTCCCCGCAGCCCAGGTTCCCTGGGGCTTAGGATCCTGGGGGCAGGTGCCGTGGACACACAGGTGGGTCCCAAGGCGGGTGGGAGGCGGGACGGTGGTGAAGGTGAGGAGCGGGCGGGGGGTCACGATGGTCCTGGGGGCTGGGGCTGTGAGCAGGGAGGACAGCCAGGGCACTGCCAGAGAGTGGCTCCTGGGACGCGGCCACCATGGGCACCGAGAGGGGAGACAAGAGTGGGGAGAGGGGAGGCCCGAGGACGCAGGCCGGAGGGTGACGTGGATGGGGCAGGCCAAGGGGGGACGAGGCCTCGGGAGGACCAGTGTGAGGACTGGCCTGGCTGCTGTGGGCGGGGGGTGGGGCAGGCCAGCATCTCCAGGTGGAGCCAGGGACCCGCAGTGCCCACGGGGTCCACAGGGCAAGGACAGACAGAGAGACAGGTCTCCGGTGGGCCAGGCCTGGGGGCCTGAGAAGCCAGGGGCAGCTGCCGGGACTCCAGGCCCCCCCAGCGCAGTGCTCTGCAATCCAGAAGTGTGTGTCCCCCGGCCGGGGCACTGCGGCACACACACACACACACACACACACACCACGTCCCGCCTCCAGACAGGCTCAGGACCAGGGCCGGCTGCCTCCCTTTGGACAACAGAGACAGGTGCAGGGACAGGGCCCGGGAGGCCAGGGGGGCCAATCCCAGAGCCCAGGCTCTCTCCTCCCACAGGGACGGGATGTCACTGCACCCTGTGGACACCCTCCTCCCACCCTGAGGAGGGCCACTTCCCCCATCCAGGGGAGGGCACTTTAAGTGAAGAACCTGTGAATGCTGGAGAGATGTCACCCTCACAGAGAGCTTCTGGGGTGGGGGGGTGGGGAGGGTGGCCCCTGGCGCCCATCCAGAGCTCCTCGGCTCCCCTCAGGTGGGGCTGCGCCCTGACTCCCAGTGCCTGAGCCTCCGGGGTCCTCCCCTCCCTACTCCTGCTGCTTGCTGGGTGTCACCCCACTCCGCCGCTGAGGGGCAGAGGCCCTTGGGGAGGGGAGAAGGGAGGAGGGAGGCCCGAGCCCCAACCCGGGCAGTCCTTGGGGCTTGGGGCTCCCGCTGTCTCCAGCCCCAGGACACGCGCTCTGGGCTGCTGTCACCTTGACAGGCACATGTGCACTGACCCGCGTGTCCACACTGACAGGCAGGTACACACAGCCCCGTGCTCACCAGACACAGGGACCCACAGCGGAGCTCACACACTCCCACGATCCAGTGCACACCCTGGCACACGCTCAGCAGAGGTTCACGGGCACACTCGCCACAGTCTGGGGACACACACTGCACACCTGCAGATGGGTGACTCTGGGTCTTGGGTGCTGTGGGCCCGGGCCTCTCCCCAGGCTGCAGCCTTCTCTGTGCGCCCTCTGCCCTCACGACACCCTGAGAAACAGGACAGACTCCTTTAAAGCTCCCAGCGCAGGAGAGGTGGCCGAGGACCCTGGGGGTCACAGGTGGGCCTCCAGGGAGTCCCAGCTTCACAGAGGCTCATCTGTGACCCTTTCCAAGGAGCTTCTGTCCCCAGCTCAGCTTCGCCATCTGCACAGTGGGTGTGACGCTGGCCACCTCCGGTTAGGGTGAGACGGAGGATGACATCGTACCTATAGGGTCCCCAGCGGGTGGGTGGGGAGGGGGGTCTGAAAGCAGCGAGTCCTTCCTTCCCTGGGCCGAGCCTGCTCTCCGCGCCTCTCTGGCTCCCCCAGCCACTGCCACCAGGAAACCCGTCTGTCCTCTCTGGCTCAGGTCTCTACACCCCGCCCCCCAAACCCACAAACAAATTTGCATATATTTAAATCTCCTCTGTGGGCTCCCAGGCTCCAACCCCCCTGCTCCCCCCCCCCAAGAAAAAGAGAGAAAGAAATTGCAAAGCCCGTCATTTGTCTCCGTCCCCGCACCCCATCTATCAGGGCCGCCGAGCCCGTCGCCTCGAATGAGGCGCGCGCCCAGGACGGCCGCTTTAATGGGGCGCCGCGTGTGACTGCAGCGGCGGGCGCAGCCGGCCGGCATTTGCATACATATTAAACGGAGCAGTAAAAAATGCAGACATGCAAACCATTTGGACGGGCTCCTCGGCACAGCCTGCCAGGAAATCAATCTTCTGGTTTCTTAAAGGAAACATGCTCGGGAGGAGGTGGGATGCCACACAGCCCGCAGGTCCTGGGAGGGGGAGGCATCGCCCTCTGTCTGTCCATCTGTCCTTGGGGGCCCTTCCCAGCCGCAGCATCTGGGTCCCCATTCCTGAGGGGTGGCTGTTGGATTAAGGTAGATCTGTCTTGAAAGCACTTAGTTCTTTGCTGGTATGCAGTAAGTGCTCAATAAATGGGGGCAGAGTGGAAGGTAGGTGGAGCCGGGTATTGTGAGCACGGTTTTCCCACTTACCTGATTCTCTCTGTCCCACAGGTAGTGTGACTCTGAGCACCCAGGGATGGCCCAACCAGCCCACGAGTGCCTACTGCCCTGGGGTCCCAGAAGCTCCCTCTGGTTCAGCCACCTGTGGCCTCCCAACAGCAGACCCTCCCTGGGTGCTGAGGCCCAGGCCAGGCCAGGCCAGCATGGGAGACCCCGAGCAGGTCCCCACCGACGGGGCACCTGTGGGACCAGGTGGCTCAGAGCCTCAGCAAAGCCTGAAGGTGGCCGAGCCCGCCCACCCACCTCGTGAAGTCCCCCCACAGGAAGAGACTGAGGCCCGGAGAGCTGGGAGGGTGGAGCCGGGTGGGGAGAGAAACAGCTCCCCCCAGGGCCCAGGGGCACCGTACCCAGGAAGGTCCTGGCTGGAAGGACAGAGGGAGGGAGGAGGGAGAGAACCCAGGGGCTTTGGAGGACCAGCTCAAGCTTGGCCCCGGTGCCTGTACTTCACACCCCGGAAGGCAAGGGACGGGGGTGACCAGTGTCCCCAAGGCTGGCTGGGCAGTGGCAGTGCTGGGGGGCTCTCCCCACCCAGTGGGAACCTCTGGGCTCTCGGGATCCTGGGGTTTGGGAGAAGAGGCCAGGCCCAGGCTCTGCCTTGGGTTGGGAGAAGGTCTCCTGTGGTTCTGAGCTCCCCAGCTGGTGGCCATGTGACCTCCGCGGTGTGTCTGAGTTGCAGTCTGGTGCTATGGGAACAAAAAAGCTAAACCTACAGCTCGGGCCCAGCCCAGCTCGCGGGCATCTTACTGTGTGACCTTGGGCAAGGCCCAGCCGTCTCTGGGCCGGGTGGCTGAGCTTCCTGAACCCCTTCCCTGACTCTCTGGGAGTCCCTGTCCTTCACCTCTGACCTCCAGGCTCTGGGGCCTCGGTCCCTCCACCTCCCACCGTGACTAGGGGAGGAGGAAGCCGGCAGGGCGGGAAGAGGGAGGGTTGGCGTTACAGGAACCGGTGGCCGATTGCTCAATGGGGGAGCCTGGCCCGGGGCCTGCGGGTCCCACCCCGCCGGCTCCTCCCTCCCTCCCTCCCTCCAGCGCTGCATGGCAAACATTCCTCGCCAGCCCGGGCTGCTGCGGCCCGGAAGAGGGAGCTGCCGCAGAAACACTTAACCCCTTCACTGCCCGAGCAGCAGGCCCGAGGAAGCAGGTGGTGTCGGCCACCGGTCCTTCCCGGGCTCCAGTGACCTGGTGGCACCCCGTCCCAGAGTCAACAGGGTGTTTTTGGTCTGAGTCTTGGACTCATTCGGAGACACTTCCAGGCCCCCCCACCCCGCCCTGTGCCTGAGGCATCCTGTCTCCAGGGTGGGGATGGGCACAGGAGGATCCCCACCAGGAAGTGACCAGGAGGGCGGGCCTGAACTGAGGTCAGGGGGTAGACTGGGGGGGGGGGCTTCCAGGAGGAAGTGACACTCAGGGACCCTCCTGAGGAAGAGAAAGGTCGGCTTGTTTTGTCTGGGGAGAGGGAGGCCCCAGGTGGGGACCAGGCTGTGCCAGGCCCCAGAAAGGCCTGGGGGCCACTCCCAGCTGGGGACCTCCTCTGAGGGCAGTGAGAGCCGCAGAAGGGTTCATGTGGGGAAGGACAAGGACAAGTTTAGCACCGAGAGTTCCTCAAGCAAAAGAGAACCAAATAGGAAGAGAGACAGAACTCACGTTCACGGTCAGATCAAATATGATCCAAGACCGGAACACCGGAGCCACGCCAAAGTGCCACCAACAGGACACGTTTCAAATGGCAGCCTGGCAGCTGGGCCTGGCACTGGGCTCTCCTGCAGCCTGAGGCCACTCTGAGCCCGGCCCTGCCAGGCCAGCGTGAGGCAGCCGACGAGGGTCAGCAAGGCCCCCGCCCCGACACCACCCCTGCATACAGCTGGAGCCCCGGGGACAGTGTCCACGACGTTGGGAATAGCCGAGGTCACCTAGGCCCACAGTGTCCTCACTTTACGGATGAGGACCCTGAGGCCCAGGGGCAGCTGGCCCAGGATCCCACTGTGGAGGCCGGTGTGGCTGGCCAGGCTGCCCACCACATGTGACCTGGGTGTGGCAGCTGGGAGCGTGTAGCCAAGATGCCCACAGCACATCTTCTAGAGAGAGCCGCCTGCCGGGGCCTCCATGCCACACAGCGGGGACTTGAAGCCCCCTCCTTCCCACCGCTCATGAGGCTCCGGTCTCCTCAAGGGGCAGAGGCCAAGAGGAAGAGAGCTTCAAGTCCAGGGAACCAAGAACCATTTGGAAATTGCAAATCTCCCGCCCGTCTCTCTCCAGTGCCGGGGATTGAGCCCCAGGGCCGACACATCCCTAGCCCCCTGCACTCTTCCCCTTAAAGCTTGGAGAAGGGGGTAAAGACAAGTTACTGGGGAACGTCTGGATTGTGTTGTTTTTGCTGTAGGAATGATTCCTCTTCCTCCTCCTCTGCCTCTTTATGAATGGATACCAACAAGCCAAGGAGATGAAACGGGACTGTCTGATGGCCAGCTCCGAGTCCCCAGAACAGACTGAGGAGCAGTTCTCAAGCCCAACTTGGAAGTTGATGTGTGAGGAAACTCAGGCCCAGGGAGGCTGAGGAATTTGCCCACAGTCACACAGCTCTGAGGGGTGGAGCCTCAGGGCCTCCATGCTGATGCCCAGGCCCCGCCCGGCTGCAGGATCAGGCCCTGGCTCCTGCACCCTGTCCTCTGAGTGTTGTCTCCGTGCCTGGTCCCTTTGTTGGGACAGCAAACTCAGAGTTGCCCTAAGTCCTGTGGAGCTTGTTGAGACTCCCAAGGCCAAAACACACCCAGGATGCTCCCTGTCTTGAAAATCGTGCCCCAACAGGACAGGAAGGGGCTGGGCAGGCTCCGTGCCTCTACATGCTCCCAGCCGAGGAGGGGCTGCGCTCCTTCCAGGCTCTGGGGTCACCACTGCAGGAGGCCCAGGCAGCACGGAAGGTCTGTCCTGGGATCTACTCTGTCATTGTACCCTTCAGGCAATAAGACTCCTTTTATAAGGCTCCCTCACACTTGGGGTGCCAGCAGCTGGTGACCCACATTCTGGAGCCCCTATGGGGGTGATCCCTCTGAATCCTCATTTCACATTGCCCAACTCTGCAGCAGGGACACAGGGCTGTGGAGTCACCTGCCTGGGCAGCACAGCCAATGACCAAGGGTCAGCCTGGGACACACAGCCAGGTGCCAGGCGCTTGCTCAGTACCACTCAGCCTCCCGGCCAGGGAGCCCTCTCTGTCCCAAGCTAGAGATGTGGCCGTTTTCACAGCAGCAGTGAGGCTCCGGCCACCCCAGGGTCCCCTGGCTCGCCGACTCCTCGCCTTGCTAATGTACTTAACCCCCTCCTGGAGATGAGATGAGTATTTCATCTATTTATTATTTGCTCATCGCTGGCATCTGTCCATCCTGAGTTCACTCTGCGCTCATCGCCCCCACAAGGCTCACCGTCACCAACCGTGTCTCAGAACTTCCAGAAGAGAGCTGCCTTCGTGGATGGAGCTGCATGACCCAAATATTACACACCTCATGCACTTCGTAGAAACGAGTGAGCTGACCTAGAGATAAAGGTGGAGCAGGCTGCTTGAGAGCTCGGGGCACGCAGGGCACGATGCCCTGACCTGGTCAAGACTGAGGCCCCGACAGCGGGGCTGTGCTACCCCTGCTCTTGTTACTTGAGCTGGATGAGGCCCGGGGATTCCTGGCCTCTTCCTCTTCTCTTCCCAACACAGGTTAACAGCTCCGCTCAGGTCACTTGTGTCCACTGAATGGCAGCAAGCCAACTGTGGGGACGAAGCGATGGTTACCATGGTGGCCAGCTTCCAAGATGGTCTCTGAAGGGTTCCCATCTCCTGACATTCACAGCCAGCCTAGTCTCCTCCCACAATGATCAGGGCTGGACTGTGTGACCAATAGGATTCGAGGAAATTACCATATGCATATTGCCATCCAGGGCTGGGTCATAAAAGGCCTTGGGGCTTCAGTCTTGCTGTCTTGCGGCACTCACTCTGGGGAGGAAACTTCTTGGGAGGAAACTTGAGCAGCCACATGGAGAAATCCAAGTTGCAAGAGATCAGACCTTCATACCAGCCATGTGAGTGAGTCATGAAGAAGCCTTCAGAGCTGACAGCTTCACTGCAACCTCAGGAAAGACCACAGTAGGACTAGCCTGTTGGACCACGTCTGAATTCCTGACCCGCAGAAACTGAGATAATAAATGCTTAATGTTTTAAACTGCTAAGTTTAGGGTGATTTGTTACGCAGCAGGAGGTGACTAATACAGAAACAGAAAGACTTTTTAGTTGTGAAGGCCTTCCATTGACTGGGTTCCCAGAGTGTGTTCCCTGGCATACAGACCCCAGGCTAGGCTCTGGAAAGCCACTGTCAGCTCAGGCAGACGGGGACTCACCTCCTGCTGGCGATCCCAGGCCGAGGACCTATCAAGGCAGAGCCTGCCCAGCAAGGAGGCTGCTGTCTCGACTCTCCATTTCTCAGGAGTCTTTGGCCATGGAACTCGGTATCAGAGCCTCAGAGACCTCTTTGGGACACATACCCAAAGTGTCACAGAGGTTGGTTCCTAGAGCACTTGAGTATGACTGGTGACATCTGATAAAGGACAAGAGGGTTGGTCTGCCAGGATGGGACCTCTCTCAGCTCCTTTTCCAGCTAAGGCAAAGGGTCTGGTTGGCCCTGGGCCACCTCTGTCCCACCACTTCACCCAATGGTCGTGGTAAGGGCTCTGCACCGGCGACTGGCCATGGACCTCTGTCCATTTGGGGGTTCAAGTCGGAATCCCCAATCTTGGAAGCCCTAGCTCTCAGGAGCTCAGCAGCCAGGTGACCCGGGGGCCGCTGAGCACCCCCAGGGGTCTTCTCTGTCCCTGGTGTTTGCTGCCAGCTGAGCTCCAGGGCCCAGAGGTGGGTGTTTCTCAGAGGGATGTGACTACGACGATCTTAAAACAGCCTGGAAATAGGCGGATGGAGAAAACTCATTTTGTAGGGAACTTTTTAAGAGCGAATCCCCGGCCTTCGGGGAGGAAGGCCGGCTGAGGCCACATTCCTCAGGCCCCTGGGCTGCGTGGGTGGGAGCAGGCGCCCCGCCTGCTGGAAGGCAGAGGTCTCTTTCTTGTGTTAAAAACATGATTTTTACCCTCGTGTTGCGTTGGCTTTCTTGGCAAGGACCTGCGGGCTCTCTAGCTTTTCCAGAACCATCATTTCTTCCAGACACCAGTGACCAGCCCACCTCCCTCTGACCAGAGCCCAGTGGGCACAGGGATGGGAGAGAACCCATGATAACACTGCTGCCCAGTGTCCCCACCCGGCCCCGGCCCAGCACCTGTATCACCGGGAGCGCCCCCAGGTCCACCGCAGCAGAATCCCTATGAGCAGCATCCAGAGGTGGCTCAGGGCAGACGGAGCTGGGCGCCCTGGAACCGCTTTCTCAATGCAGCCTCAGCCGCTGCTCATCACTGGCTGCGTGCCTTCCGGTCCCCCTCCCAGGCTCCCTGTCCCCCTCAGACAGCTTCTCAGAGGGGCCCCAGCTGAATCTCCTGAGAGCCGTCTTGGTTGCTGGCCTCCCTCTCATCACCCAGATCCAGTGTGATGGTCACGGCCGATGCGGGGGAGCTGGGCGCTGAGGTTGGGGTGGCACCAGCCAAGGCGCCCAGGCTGCAAGTGCCCAGCTAGGTGCAGTGGCACCCGGTGTCAGAGAGCAGAAGCCAACTCCCCAGGGTCACACAGGGTGAATGACACTCAGAAAGACCCTGGGCACCCAGCTTTGCGAGGACTTCCCTGACAGAAGGTGAGAATGGCCAAGGGGTGTCAAAGAGCTGCTCCCCAACAACCGGCTTTGCCAGTGCTTCTCAGCCTGGGTATCCTGGGGCCCTCCAAGGCTCTCTACATATGTACAGCCTCTCAAAGTCCCCGGGGGTCACTGCACCTTTACGCAGGCCAGGCTGCCCCAGGCAACACGGGGTACGGTGTCTTGGGCAGGGATGTCAGCCTGGCCGGCCGTTCACTCTCAGGAGCTGGGAGCTGAGTGGCCCTGGATGACCCCAGCAGCTCACTGCTCAGCAAACAGGCGGCAGCCGGGCGGTGTAACCAGGAGAGGACGCCCTCAGCAATCTGCCCCGTAGAGGGGAGCTGGCTCCCTTAGACTGGCCGGAGGGGTCCCCTACTTTCTTATCTTTCTCTAGAAACAGGCTGGGATGTGGCCCACCCGCAGCCCTTGCCTAACACAGCCAGGCCCTGGGTTCCAGCCCCAGCCCTGAAAAAAGAAAAAAAATAGTAAGGACTTCCCCACCCCCGCCGGGGCCAGCGGGCAGCGCAGAGGACAGGGCTGGTGGTCACAGGCCGCGGGTGGGAAGGGCCCGGTGCAAACATCCTCGCCCACGTCCTCCACGCAGGCTGTCCCTGGGGACGGCATGTGGGCTCCTGTGGGCAGGTTTGGGGGGAAGCCAGCCGCAGACACACTCACTCTTGCTGAAACCTGCAGGAGAGGAGGGGCCTGCGGCCAGGAAGCTGCAGGAGCCCTGGGCGCCTCCCTCCACCCAGCCAGGCTCGTCCATGGGGCGCAGCCCCCCCCCCACCGGCTCCACCTCACCACCTCGGAGAGCCCGGGGCCGGGGTGAGGGCGCCCAGAGCAGCGGGCACAGGGCTCTGCAGTTTGCAGTCCCTGGACACTGCCGCTCGCCGTGGTCACCTCTGGGCACATATTTGGGGACTGGTGTATCTTGGGGCCTGGGTATCAGGAGGGCGGATCCAGAGCCCTGCCAGGGAGGTGCGGGACACCCAGGGCAGCCGCGGGATTTCCAGGGCACCCTGAGACAGCCTGCCCTGAGGGACGACCCGGCTCACCGAGCTCACAGTGAAGGACCCCGCTCTCGTGTCCACGCGGCCAGGGCGCTCCATCAGGCGAGGCCTGGGCTCTCCCGGAGGCCTGCAGCGTGACGGCCCATGCTCTGCCCCGTTTTCGCTGCTCCCTTGAAGAGTCCGCCTCCCCCAGGAGACGCGTGCCTCCGCCTGCCGTGTGGCTCCTCGGGTTGTGCCAGGGCCTGCGGCCAGCACAGCCCAGCCCAGGGTGACAGAGGGCCCTCCTTCCTGCGGGACCTTCAGCGGTTCATCTTCTCGCACAGGAAATGATCACCGGCCAGCAGCGCCTCGAGGAGGCCTGGGGGATGCCCTGGGGGCAAGGTGGGCACCACCAGATCACAGACCTGCCCACAGCGGGGCATTGGGGCCTAGGGCTTTCCGAGATAGCCGAGCACAACAGGGGCCGGCGGCAGGTGCTCATGCGCTCCCGTGTTCACCAGGATTTCTTTTACAACCAACAACTCTTAAAGTAAGAGGATGGGGGGACATTGGTAATGGAAAACATGTTTGTTTGTTTGTTTGTTTTCTAAAAAGGAAACTTGACATCTGCGCAAGACAGGACCAACACCGGCCCAACTCCCCTCAGTGGGCCAGCACGGCGGGGCCAGCACGGCCTGGACCAGGAACTCAGGATATTTGAAAACCGATTGCCAAAGGGCCAGGTGAAGAGGGGGTGACCTCCAGGGGTCCTGCCTTCCTGCCGAGCCCAGGACCTGGCAGCCAGGCCAGCCATGCAGATGTCAGTTGCCCACAGAGGGTCGTGGTCTTTCGAGAGAGCCTGTTAGGGGCTTTTCATCTACAGAGACATTGACCAAAACACATGGGACATTCATGTAAGACAGATTAAAAATTGCAGACTCTAAAGTCCATGTTCAGGATACGCCTGTGGCAGGGCACAGTGGGACAGCCATGTGCCACATAACGGTGTTTCAGTCAACGATGGACCACCTGAAAGACATGGGCCCATGAGATTATATTGCCTGGCCAGGTGCAGTGGCCACACCTGGAATCCCAGCAACTCGGGAGGCTGAGGCAGGAGGATCACTAATTTGAGGCCAGCCTCAGCAATTTAGCAACTTAGCAAGACCCCTGTCTCAAAATTTAAAAGCGGGGGGAGTGGTGCTGGGATGTGGCTCAGTGGTAAATTGCCCCTAGGTTCAATCCCCAGTACCAAAAAAAAAAAAAAAAAAAAAAAAAAATTCTATTGCCTAGAGGCCATTTAAGTTTGCATAAGTGAACTCGATATTTTCACAAAGGTAAAATAGCCTAGGAACAGGTTACTCTGAACATGCATCTGTCACTGGGCAAAGCACCGCTCTTCCGGCCAGGCGGAGGGAGACGGCCTCCACACACCAACTCAACTGAACTCACGGCAACCTGTCTCCATTTCACAAAGGACGGCCAAGGCTCAGAGAGGTTCAACGAGGCCGCCAGGGTCACTCAGTGGTAGAGCCGACTCTTAAGCATAACCATCAGGGCTCTGATTTATAACCTCTGGCCTCACCGAGACCCTGGATGCCACCCCAGAACCACGAGAGAGAAAAGCAACAGTGACCAACCTCAGGCATGATCTGCCTGGGTCAGGAAATCATGCAGCAAGGTCAGGTGCAGAAGGGGACCCAAGGGACAAAGATGGGAAATCTGAATCAGGTCACACACACGAAAAGAGGCAAACTGGGTGAGTCTGGAGGAGAGAACGTCCCCAAGACCGAGCTGACTCTGGCCAACTGCCATTCAGTACCCAGGAAAATAGGGAAGAGGCCGGGGGCAGATCCAGTCTGCCTCACTGGTTTTAGTGGGAGGCTTGAGAAGACAGCAGGCACCTCTCAGGGGATGGGAGGGATCTCCCAAGTGGCCACGTGAGGGGGTTAGTCAGAAATTTGGCTCCTTGAGCTAAACAAATCCAGGGCTTCCTCTTAGCAAGCCATGTGTCCTCCCTGACCCTTAGTCTCTTCATCTGAAATGCATCTAACAAAACTGCATCATGCGGCTTCTCTACACCGGACTGACTCTGGGTGCTGGGAACTCAGCAATGAATGGGAGAGGCCAGACTGGGACTCTCTCCAGGTTCATGCCTAACAGGAGGTGACAATGAGTGTGGAGACAAACAGATTCAGACACAGAGTATAAGGAAACAGCAGAGGTCCCAGAGTGCTCTCTGGGCGATGGTGAGGCTCCAGATGAGTGTCCAAGCCGAGGCCGAGTCCATCACCAGGCACAGGGTGAGCGCTCAGTCTGGGGGAGATGCTTCTGTTACCATCTCTATCACCATGACCCCAAGGAAACCTGGCTGCCTGGGAACCAGTTTATCCCTGTCACATCCAACACCAACCTGACGTCCAGAACCATAGAGAAGCAGGTTTAAATCTTCCTGAGACCTCTCAAAGAGGCGCCAGAGGGGACCCCCTGCACGCCACACACTAAAACATTCCCAAGATGCTGAGCCCAGGTCACAGGGAGGTCCCCGAACATCCTCCTCCCTCTGCCTCGCTTTATCTGTACCCGACAGGCAGGGCTGCTGGGCCTGTCCTCTGGATGGACTGGGGGGATCCAGGCTCGGTCCTCACTGGCCTCAGGCCCCAGGCACTTGGCTTAACTCTGTGCCTCAGTTTCCTCATCTGAAAGTGCAGGTAACCACAGCCCCACCTCCTAGGGGTTGTTGAGGGGCTTCAAGGGATCCCTGACAAGTGCTCAAGGTGGACAGACACACGGCCAGGCTAGGGTGGACCAGGAGTCTTTGCCTCCTCCCCCCTCCCCACCTGCTTTTTGCTTCTGACCCCAGTAGGAGCTCAGGGCAGTTCCCCTGCAGGTCAGCCTGGCTGGCTAGGTCCCAGCACTCCGTGGCAGCCCTACCCACTGTCCCATCCAGCAGGGAGAGGCCAAGACTGGGCAGTCGCACCCCGAAACTTCCTAGAAATGGGCAACACGGGCTGGGACCGGCTTCCTGCCTAAGAGGACACCGGGCAAGCCAGGCCTTCTGTGGCATCTGGGGCCTGGGATGTGCTGGCAAGAGCTGGCTCTCCGCCATCTGAGGCCACTGTCTGCCTCAAGCCTGGGCAATGGGGCCACCGTGGTTCTTGCCTCTGCTGGCTCCCAGGCCCCAGAGCAGAGGCTCTGATGTCACACTTGCCAAGCACCTTGGGCCAGGCACTGGACACACATGGCTCCTGACCTCTTGGGGCTCGCGGTCCTGTGGGCAGGGCCAAGAATCAGGGCCTAGGAGGGTCAGAAACCCAGGGAGCGCTTCCGGAGGTCAAGACATGGGAGGGAAGTTAGAGCACCAAGGCACAGGAGAGTCAAGGCTGGGCCCAGCTGGACAAAGGCCTAGCCAGGAGAAAGGGGGTATTCCAGGAGCCCCAAGACCTTCCCTTCACCTTCCCAGCAGGTGCCACTTACTAGGCTGCAACCCAGACACCAGCTCACTGGGTCCCCACTGTCCCCTGGGGGAGGGCAGTCCCAGAGCCCTGGCTCCTGGCTGGGCGGGAGGATCAAGGCCCCACAGGCCCAAAGCACGCCCGGCGCCTGCGGAGGGGGTCAGGAGGGCCTGCCATGGCCACCCCATTTTACAAGTGAAGTCACTGGGGTTCAGGGAGGGCACAGCATCCTCCAGCCCCACGGTTCTGGTCTATTCCCTGGGACCCAGGATAACCCAGAGGTGCAGAAGTGCCCCCACTCCCCGGGTGGGGCAGGACACAGCCAGGGACGGGTGACTCGGGGTGCAGGAAGGAGCCCCCCCCCACACACGGGTGGCAGAAACTGACACCAGGCAGGGACAGGTGGAGGAATGTGGGTGGGGACAGGGTGGGCCTCCTGGTGCGACGGCCCGGCCCGCAGCCCCTCGCTCCCGCCCAGGTGAGACCCCGGCTTCCCGGCAGGCACCACCTCCAGGGGCGGGGAGAAGGCCCCCGCCTCCGGGCCGCCCAATCGGAGGCTGCCCAGTCCCAAGGCGGAGGCGGCGGCCCAGGCCCCCGGGAGCCGGGACCTGACCCCGACCCGGCGCCCCCCGCCCCCGCCCGCCCCCAGCCTCATTAGCACCGACGCCCGTCGTCCTCCCCTCGCTTTCGGTGGCTCCAGAATTTAAAGGTTAAATCCTAACCTCGTCTCAGCAGTTTCTCCCGGCTTTGCCTCCCCGGCGCCGGGTGCTGGTAATTATATGCATCTCCGCGCAGCCAATCAGCTGTCAGGCTGACAGATACTGATCTTTTCGTTTTATTTTTAGCTCTGTGCTTCCCCCTCTAGTTGCAAAAAAAAATTCTGTTTGTTCTGCGTGCGGCCGCCTCGCTCGAGCCCTGCGCCGGCTCTCATCTCCGCCAGGCAGGCGCGAGCAGGCGGCCGCGGGGCTGGAGCCCGGGTCCCCGCCCGAAAAGGGGGACAGAACGTGCCCACGGCCCCCAGCGGCGGCCAGCCTCCGGGCGCAGCCCCTGGGTTGGGGTGGGGAAGGGAGAGGCTGGGCCGCGGCACACTGAGCCCCTGGATGCACAGCGAGCCGAGAGGAGCTCTCCTTGGCCTCGGCCCGGGAAGCAAGTCCTACCTGCGGCTGGAGGCCAGGAGAGGGAGGGGCGCCCGTGCAGGGGCAGAGACAGAGCTAGGCCGAGAGGAGAGGTGGCGGGCGAGCCGTGGCCCCCTGTGAACCCTCCTCCCAGAACTGAACAGAAGGGTTGGGATTGTCACCAGCAAAACACTGAGGGGGCTCCCTAGAGAGTTCCAGCCAGGCCCGCAGGGCTCCACCAGGCACCGGGCTGGTGCATCTGGTGCTTTTGGGAATCCTTTTGTGGGTCATTCTGGAAGGTTCTATGGGCTTTCCAGGGAGCTGGCAGGTGTGGGGGCCTGACTGATGGAAGGCCCCTGTCCACACAGCTAATGGCAAGAAGGGGACAGCACTAAGCCCTGACAGAAATGGTGGGGACCTTTCCTTCTACCTTCCCAGCATGCTGGGGTTTGCAAAGTCTTCCCCTTGTCCCCGTGACCTCGGTGGCATCCCCACAGCCAACCCAGGATGAAGTGAAATTGAGGGCAGCCAGTCCGGACAGGGCAAGTGTCACCTCTTTTCTTATTGGTCCTGGAATCGGTGGGGGCAGTGTACCTAATGGTCTGGACTTGGGGTCCCAGGCCTGGGTTTTGCTGTTTACCAGCTGTGACTCTGGGTGAATGAGTCAAGCTCTGTGGGCCCCAGTGCCCAGAGAAGTGGGTCCCGGTCCCACCGCCCACCTCATAGGAAGGCTGCAGAGAGTGGTCAGCTGTGTGGAGGCATCCCGCCCCGGCAGCAGGTGGAGTGCTCTGTGAGCAGGTATTATTAGCTCCTCTGGGGAAACTGAGGTTCATGTGACTCATAATTGGCAGAACTGGGACTAGAACCCTCCCTCCCTTTTTGGCTTCCTTTTCTCTGACACTACAGATGGCGCGCTGAGAAAAAAGCGAAGGGAGAAGGGAATTAGGAGACCCAGCGAGATGGAGGGAGGCAGAAGCACCGTGATCAATTACTTGGGCTATAAATTTCTGCTGTTTTGCAAAGTGAGCACACAACCTCTGAGCAGCCGAGCTCGCTGGCTATGCTCAGGAGAAACCCAGCAGAGTCCGCAGCAGCTTTTGATGCTGGGAGCTGGGAGGGAGGGGGCCCAGCCGGAGGCGGGGGCTGCAGAGGGCAGGGAGCCTGCGGGAGCGGGAGAGGGAGCCCCAGGATCCCGGCTGCAGGAGGCGGCGGGACCTCACCTTCCTGGCCCTCCAGCAGCTCTCTGTCCCAGGATGGCAGCAGGAGCCCGGGCTGCCCCCGTGCCCCTTGCTTCCTGGCTGATGGCACCACTCCTTCCGTGTGCTCCTGGAGCCTGTGGAGGAGGCTCTTGAACCTCAGCTTCCTCATCTGTAGCATGGGGTAACGTCGGCCGCCATGCCCAGGACGGGCTGAGGGACCGGTGAAGTCGAGGTCGGGAAGGCCGAGCGTGGGCCCTGTAGGCCGCAGCCGTAGTCGGGTTCTTCATATTATTGTTGGGAAGATAACCAAAGGCTAAGGGGCTGGTAACTGGTAGCTTAGAAACAGTTTAATTATTTCATGGTGGGAGGCCGGGCTCCCTCTGAGGGACAGGGGCTCCACAGGGAGACTGCCGCCTCAGCCTCCACCAAAGGCAGCACAGGAGGCTGGGAAATGAGGCCAGAGGGAGGGAGGAGCCCAGCCCCGGCCCTGGCCTCCACCTTCCTGGAGCCTTGCTGGTGCTCCTGTGGGGAAACAGCCAGGAGGCTGCCCCATCCCGCTGGGATCCGGGTGTCCCAAGAAAGCGGGACTTGGGGCACCACCAGGTCAGGGCCTTCCTCGCCGCAGGGCCTGCGCAGTTCTGCAGCCGCTGTGGACATTGGTCTGCTGGCAGGGGAGCCTCCGCATTGAGCCAGCCCTGCTGCCCTCAGGGAGCTATTTGTCAGGGAGGGAAAAAAAATGCAGCTGACCCCTGAACTCTGGGACCCCCAGACAATGGCCAAATAAAGGGGAGGCCAAAGAATGGAAGAAGGCCAGGAGCACAGGGAAGCCGTGGGGCCTGGGGGTGAGGGGAGGCCCAGACCTGCCGTAAATCAGGGCCCTGGAGAAGACGCCTTGCGTTTGGGTGGGCCCAGGCCCCGGCTCAGGACTTCCGGCCCAAAGGTAGTGGAGCAGCCTGCGAGCTCCAGGGGGCCCTGAGGTGGAGTCCTGTAAACAGAAGCTCCTTCCCTGGATGGATCCCATACAGACGCTGGGCCAGGTGAGTCACAGCGATGTGACAAACAGCCCCCAAATAAGTTTCTATCCCCGTTGCAGTCTGCGGTGGGCTGGGGGGAGGAGAGACGGGTCCTGCTCAACTCTGGGGCCCTTGCTTTGTGGCCCTGTCCTTCTCCAGGGCCTTCTCCACCTCTGCAATACCCTGGTGGAGGGGAGAGCGAACTGGAGGCCAGCTTGGAAGGATGTTTATGGACCAGGCTAAAAGGGCGGGGGCGGGGCCCACCACAGCCGCTCCCAGTCCATTGGCCAGGGCTCAGTCATGTGGCCACTCCTGGCTGCAAGAGACGCTGGGAAATGCAGTCCAACTGCATGCCAAGAGGAAAACCCTGAGCCAGGGCTTGGCGAACACGTAAACACTCTCAACTGTCCGCTGGGCTGAAATGAGCTGGTGCTCACCAGCAGCCGGGTGGCCCCACCACTGAACTTGTGTGTGCAGGCTCATTTGTTATATGAACTCAGGGACTGTCACATTAGGGTCAGGAGAGGCATCTGAAGGCTGGTCCCAAGGCTCCTTTGGAGATTGTAAAGTGTGCATGTTTGTGTGTGTGACAGAGAGATGGGGCGGGGGCTGGTGTAGGGAGACCTGCAGAGCGTTCATGGAATCGCCAACGTTTGAGCACAATGGCTTACAGAGAGGAGGGCGGTTTCAGAGGCCTTGGAAGGCAGTGTGTTGATCCTTGGACCCTACTGCCCATGGCAGGAGGTGGAAATAAGATTGTCCTGCTGTGGGCTCCTCTCTCCACCAAACACACCCATAATCTCTAGGGTCAGGGCAGAGAAGGCCCCAGCTGGTCCTCAACAGTGGACTCATCAGCCACGTCTGTTGTCTGATCCAAGAGCAGCCATGGGGCCGTAGGGTGTGGTGTTGGAGATGGGCTCACATGTACAGATGGAGAAACCGAGGCCAGGGCCACACAGAGAGTCTGGGCGGAGCCAGGATTGACATTCAGTGTCCCCCTAGTCAGATTTCTGTGCAAGGAAATGGGCTGTGTTGGTCCTGAGCTGCAAAGAGGTTTATCATCAGGCAGTGGGGAGCTCAGAGAGGAGGGGAAGAGAAGCAAGCAGAGCGAGGGGTCCTAGTGTCCACCTCAGGGACTGATCATCAGGATGAGGAATGTGCTCTGTTCCCAGGGAAGGACAGTCCTTGACCAAGCCAGGGCTGCAGGCCCAGCCCTTGGCAAGGAAGGACGGGGGCATCTGGACTGACAGCCTCCCCCCACCCCACCCCCGGCTGCACACTTGGGGGAGCTCCCCATGAGGCAACTGGGGGGCTCTTGCCAGAAGGGGAGGTGTGGGTGCTGGGCCGCCAAAACACCAGATGTCTGCTCTGGCCCCTGCACCAGGGTTGTGCAATCGAAACCAAACAACCATGGGCCGGTTTCCTGCAGCCCAGAGCTGTGGCCTGTCCAGGGGATCCAGCCGGAGCCCGGCCAGGAATCCAAGACAACACAGACTCTGGGCAGACCTGCTCTGCCAACCTGGAACCTGGTCCTGGGCCCTGCAGCTCCCCCAGGACGCTCGCAGCTCCCTGAGGGCCGCAAGGCAGGCTGCTCATTTGTTCAGTCCCAGGCTGGTTCGCGGGGGCCTTCCCCAGGCCAGTTAATGGAGATTTCACAAGCCAGGGGTACACAGCTGGGGAAGGAGCTGGGCCAAGGCTGAGGTCCAGGTGGGAATTCATTCCTGGAGGGCCAGGGGCCAGGAGCAAGCCCAGCAGGGCCGGGAGCCAGGGAGGGCTGCTGACCTCACCAAATCCCCAGCAGAGGCGAGAGGCTGAGACTGACTGACTCAGTGTTGAAGCTGGAAGGATCTAGAAATCATCAGAGAGGAGGACGGAGTGATGGTCAGTTTCCTGTACAATTTGGCAAGCCTGCAGTCCTCAGTTCTCCAATCAACCCCAGCCTCCGTGTTGCAGAGAAGGTGTTTCGAGGTGTGATTAGAATTCATGATCAGTGGGCTTCATGGATGGAGATTGTTCTGGATCATCTGGGTAGGCCACACTCAGGCAGTGACTTTGAAAGGCCTAGGAGTAGGGCTGAGGCGTCCCTGCCAGAGGGGAGAAATCCTGCTGGTGGGCAGCAGTGTCAGCTGCCATTTCTAGCCCCCCCCCCCCTTTCCAGTGGCCACCTTCAGATTTTGTCCAGCCGTGCCTCGATGGCACAAGCCAAGTCCTTGCAATAAATGAGCCACTCAGACCTCCCAGGGGTTCCCCTGCTTCTGCACTGACACAGGCGGGGAGGGGAGAGAGCAGGTTCCAAGGCCTCCCTAGGGACTGGGAGCCATGCCTTTATAGGGGACCACTAACTAGGTCAAGTTCCCCCACATAGCTGGGAAGCAAGGGCAGCGCACCTGCAGGGGCTGCAGGACCCATGGGCTTGGCTTAGTTCGGGGGAGGCCCGGCCCAGGCCTGGGCTCCCACTGCGGCCCACCCTGCAGCCTGTTCATTAGCAGACATCGCGGAGCTTTGGGCTACACAGACCTGGTGCTTGTTATTTCTCCGAATCTTCGGAACATCAGGGGCAGGGAGGCAGCAGCTCCCCTTGGACAGCTGAAGAGACCACTGGAGTCGCTCACCTGCCTAGGGGGCTGAGAGGGTCCTGGGATCATTGTGCCCCACTTCTCCCAATGGGCTGCGGGCAGAGGCTAAGATGCCCATGAGACCGTGAGCTTCCCTACAGCGGTTCTGTGGGGCCAATAACCAGTGGACCGATCTGTGAAGGGGACTCCCAGCCCGCAACCCACTGACGGACACACACCCTACCCGACTGATTACCCCAGGGAGGACTGTGCCCTTTCAGCCTCCCTCCTCCAAGGCCAAGTCTGCAGAGGCTTCTGGCCTCCTGAAATCTCTCCCAGCCCACTGGCCGCATTCCCACCCTGTCTGCGGGGGACCTCAGGGGAGCGGGTCCTTCCCCGGCGACAAGGGGGCACGCCACGCAAGCTGGTCGGAGGGGTGGAAGGGACAGAAGGGGAGAATCCCCAGCCCAACCACAGCCTGTTCCCACACGCAGCTGCACCTGCAGGCCTCTGGGTGGGACGTCCACAGGGGCGTGCGACCTCCGCTTTTATTTATTGATGGGACACCTGCACAGCCTGCTGCTTTGCTCCCAGCACCAGTGGCTGCTCACTCTTTGGGGGAGTGCGGGGCTGTCATTATCCCCAGCATTCCTGTTTCACAGAGGAGGAAACCGAGGCTCAGAGAAGGCAACTTCTGGCCCAAAGCCCCGCAGCCGGCCCAGGGCGGGCGCAGCTTAGTTGCGCTCAGGCCCCACCCGCTCAAGCCACTCCAGCCACGCCCACCTCCCCGGCCACGCCCACCTCCCCAAACCTCCAGGTCCGCCGAGCTCAGCGGACCCTGCGTCGCCTTCGCTCGGTCTCCCGTCTGGGCGTCGCCAGGGCTCCCCCCTCCCTTCCTCCCTTTCTGTCACCAGCTTTCTGTCTGGTCTTTGGGGTCCCACCCCCCCCCATTATCAAAGCAATAAACACTCGTGCTGGAGAGTTGGGAAAGCGCGGGGACCTCACACTGCGCTGCAATCGCTGTTCCCACGCCCGCCAGACCCGCGGCCCAGCCTGCGGGTGGGTGGGGGGGTGCAGCCCGGGCCGGCGGGGCGGGCTCCGCCCCCGCAGCTTTGCAGACCGTGGGTTGGTTAACCCAGCCCCTGCCGCCCTCCCTCGGGACACGGCTGCTGCCTGCGCCGTAGGCCAGCGCCCACGTCCAGCCCCGAGTGCTGTCGTCACCACCCCCACTTTTCAGATGAAGAAACTGAGGCTCAGGTCGCCGGGCGATTCGTCCAGGGGCCTATGTCTGTGTGTCCGCTCAGCTTCGGCGCTTTCCAGCGGCCGCTGCCTTCCGCCCAGTGCCATGGGCAGGGTCTTGGCAGAGCCTTGGTGGTCACTCTGTCCAGCCCTGCGAGATGCGGCTGGCTTCTCGGTTCCTCCCGGTGCTAAGGGAGGAAGACTGCCCTGAGCAACAAGCGCTCGCTTCAGTCAACCACGGGCGATGTCACCTAATGCATGGGGCCGGCGCGAGGCTCAACGGCATTTTTACAACTGCGATCCCAGTGATTTCCACACACCGGTTTGCTCCAAGCAAGGGAAGTGGGATTAACTGAGTCTGGGCGGTTTCCATGGAGCTCAATGACATCTAGATTCAGTTGGGGACCACCGACTGTGGGGGAGGGAGCCTCCCAGGCCTCAGAGGAAACATGGAAACCACCTGTGAGGCCGAGAGGCCCCCAAGAATAGCCACTAGAATCAACAAGGAGATCTAGGGTCTGCGGAAAACCCCACAGGGACAGAGGCCAGGGGGCCTGTCCACGCCCCCTGCACACTTCTCAGGCGGGAGAGTCGGGGCTTGTACTGCTCATGCGCTTCCTGCTCCTCCTGGGCCCCATGGACAGTTCCTCCCCAGGAACCATCTTGAGGTCAAGGGAAGGAGGATTTCACTAAAAAGCAAGGAGTCGTCCATCCATGCATCCCCTCAGACACTGCCAGGCACCCGGAGTGTCCTGAAGAGCAGTCAGCCGCCCCTCCCCAAGTCCCCAGACCATCTGGGACCACCCCCGAGCCTCCCAAATTCGCAGGGGCTGGGCTGGATGAGAGCAAATGAATCACCCGCCTATATAACACCACCTCTGGGCGTCAGATTTGCTTAGACAGGAGCTTCAGCCACAATAAAAGGACCAGCCGGCGTCTTGGCACAGCCTGTAATCCCAGCTTCTCAGGAGGCTGAGGCCTATAGATGATGAGTTCAAAACCGGCCTCAGCAACTCAGTGAGGCCCTAAGCAACAACTCAGTGAGACCTTGTCTCTAATACAAAGAAGGGCTGGGCATGTGGCTCAGTGGCTAAGTGCCTCTGGGTTCAATCCCTGTACCAAAAAAAAAAAAAAAAAAAACAATAACAAGGTCCAGCACAGAGCTCTTGCCATTCTCAAATGTCTTGTATTTTCCCACTTACAGTGGCCCTGAAGGTACACTACTATCATAAGGTCCCGAGCACATCTCTGAATTCTTCTAGATGAGCTCCAGCCCCCACGGGGGCCTGTGCAGAGCCCTGGGGACACTCAGAGGTGCAGAAGTCAGAGGCCTGCTCTTTGGAGCTGCAGGCCTCCCAACCAGCTTCCCAGATGGCCCCTCCTAGTATTCATGTCCCTGTGTGGCCTCCTCCGACAGTGAATCAGGGCTGGTCTTGTGACCAGCTGAGTAGGAGGGAGATGACAGTATGCATCTTAGAGGGCAAGGTCATAGGGGGACTGTGGCCTGTGCCTTGCCCCTTGGAAGTCAGTTGCCATGCCATAGGTCACCCGAGCAGCTCTGGAGAGTCCTGCTGGGGGTGGGTCCTGCAGCCCCGTGCAAACCCAGGGATGACCACAGCCCTGGACCACCACACTCCCAGACCCGCCCAGCTCAGCTGCTCCCAATCACTGACCAGTGCAGGAAGCCACCTCTGCTGTCTTAACTGCTACCTCTGGGGACTTTTATTCTGCGTGAGATGAACACAGCAGCGTGTGGGCCATGTGAGAGGCAGATTCCTAACAGCTACGGAGGGGAACGGGGAGGGTGGGACTTTTGTGACACAGGGCCCCGTAGCCACAGCAGCTACCTTCCCAGACCCCAGGGGATGCCCCAAACTGCAACTAACACTGTTTCCCCATCATGGGTACGTGGAACACAGCTGAACTTATGGATCAGACCCACTGCGAGAGATTAACAACAACAACTAATAATACAAACAATTACAGCAGCAAATTGTAATACAAGTTACTGAAAGTTCATGAACAGTCGATCTCTGAATTTCCCATTTAGTCCTTTTGACCGTGGTTGGCCATGGAAAAGGGGGGCTACTACCTTCATTGCTGGCCATGGTGGGGAGACAGGAAGCGCCCCTGTGCTGCAGGCCACTGCTGCGCTCAGTACTGCGTGGGAAAGCAGAGCCCGGGAGGCCCGGGGGAGCTCAGTTCCTGCCGGAAGACAGCGGCTAGGAGTGAGGGCCTCGTTCTGCCTCAGCCAGAGCCCCCCAAGGCACAGGAAGGCCTCGTTGGAGGCTGCAAGAATTAAGGCCAGCAGGTCTGTAGAAGTAGCCAGGTGACACTGAGAGGTGCAGGAGACGCACTCCAGGCAGAACGCACAGCCCGCACCAGGGCCCCAACAGGTGAGAGACCTGGAGGGTCAGGAGAAAACTCAAGAAGGTCGGTGTGGAGGGGACAGAGTGAGCAAAGGGGAGAGGGACACAGTTCCAGCTCGCAAGGGGAGGCACAGGCTCTGTGAGCCAGGTTAAGACCTTCAGCTCTTCTGCTGTGCAGAATGGAGAATCACCAAAAGCTCCGGCACAAGAGTGGCTGTGTTTGAATGCTTTGCTATCAGGAACAGATTACTGACTCTGAGTGGCTTGAGCCACAAATTTTGTTTAAGAATAAGAAGAATTACTGAGATGAGAAGTCCTGGGGTCAACCCAGAGCCTCAAGAACCTCTGTGCCTTCCACCCTTTTGCTCTGAAATCCTTGTCATCTTGTTGTTACAAAGTGGCTGCCACAGCTCCAGGCATTACATCTCATACACCAACATCTGAAAGAGATCTTTCCCTGTTGGGTGGGTAGGCAATCTTCCTGAAAGCCCCCAGGTGACTTCCCTTTCTGTGTCATTGACTAGGCTTGTGGCACATGCTCACACCTGTTGGAATTGCTGTGAATGGACCATTCATGACTGATCCCCCGGGGCTAGCCTCAGTGCTGCTCAAACAAGACTGGGATTCTCTGAGAGAGAGAGAAGTGACACAATTGTGTAACTGTGAGTGCTTTGAAAGAGAAGGACTCGGCATCTTCCGAATTCTGCACGTATTGGTCTGGCACAGCTGCGTCCAGGGAGAGGAGCCCTGCATGAGGGACCCTGCTGTGGGACAGGGGCCATAGGGGCAGCCTGCGGGAGGGAGTGGCTCCTAAGACAGTGTCCACATCTGGGCCACTCAGACCCTCCCTCACCCAGCGGGCCTCCCACCCTGTCCTTGGACGGCATCCAGCAGCCACCCTTGGTGGTGGGAATGCTGTCTCCGCTGCGCTGCGTGACAGGAAAGCCATGCGTTATACTCCCGGGTCTTTGCCGGGTCATACTCGCCCCCCCAGCCTCCAGGGAAACTCAGTGCTTGACTAGAACATTCTTGGGCGCTTCTGCCTATCGTGGAAGCCAGGGCTGTAGCAAAAAATATCTATTATTTTCTACTAGGGTAATAAAAATTTCTGCAGGGTCCTTGACCTCCAAACCCAAAACCCCATTTCCTACCCTCTATTGCAACTCCTGATACCCATGTGCCAGGCTCTGGCCAGAGGCACACGAGTGGAAGTGACCTGTGCAACATCCAGCCCACTTCCTCACGACCCCTTCCTGCCGGCTAGAGTGGGGACATGATGGTAGGAGCCACAGCAGCCGTTTTTGATCACCAGGTGGAAGCCATGTGTAGAGGGGGGCCGAGCAGCGAGCTAGCAGGAGTCTGGGTCCTGACACCAACTCTGTCTTGTCCAGGATGATGCTGTGATGGATTTTGTTACAGCAACTAACCCTGTACCCCGACCTGCGGTACAGGGGAAACAACAGCCTTGAGTCCAGCTTTGCTTTCAAGTAATGAAGGCGACGCCACCCACACGCCAGCCCCCACGGGCTTCTCAGGGAGTGGGAGGCGGGGCGGCTGCTCAAAGAGGAAACTACTGCTGGGCGTGGCCTCCCGGGAAGGGGGCGGGGTCTCCCAGGAAGGGGCCAGGGGCGGGGCCTCCAAGGAAGGGGCAGGGGGCGGGGCCTCCCAGGAAGGGGGAAGGGGGCGGGGCCTCCCAGGAAGGGGCAGGGGGTGGGGCTTCCCAGGAAGGGGCAGGGGGCGGGGCCTCCCAGGAAGGGGGCAGGGGGCTGTGTGCTGGGGGCTGGGATTGTAGCCAGGAAGTGCGCTGCTGGGAGACGCAGCCAGACCCGAACCAGGAGGCTGAGGCCCCAGGGCCAGCGGGTGGCCCTCTCCCTCCTGCTCAGTGCCACCGAGGTGTGGGAGCAGCCGCCCTGGGCGTGAGGAGCCCTGATCCTGGTGTGGACAGGAAGCCAGGCTCAGGCCGCTGCCCACGGTGGCAGAAGCTCCTCTCACCGCAGCCCCGGGTGGGGACGGGCGAGCAGCATTCTCCGTCTTCTGAGTCCCAGCAGCGGAGTCCCAGAGGCCGTCAGAACCGAGTCCCAGGAGGCCGTTAGAACCGTGCTGGCACCTTACCCCAGTGGCCAGGCTCTCTCTTCTCAATGAGCAGAAGGCTTCTCCTCTAGAGAGGACCTCAGGACTGTCCCACTCAGAGGCCCAATTTCCACAGGGCTGGTAGACACTGTCCCCGTGGCTGCTTCTCCCTAAGGCAAAGAAGAGCCCGGAATTATTGGCCACCACCTTCTAACATGCCATGGAGAAGCTGCTTAGATGGGAGGTGCTCCTTTAAGTCGGTATGGGTTTCCTGCAGCTGCTGTAACAAATCACCACAAACTGGAAACAACCAAGCTCCTTATCCTGCAGTCCTGGGCGTCAGACGTCCAAACTCAGCCCCAGGAGGCTGAAATCCAGGGGTGGGCAGCTCTGGGTTCCTTCTGGAGTCTGTAGGTAAGAGTTCACTCAGCTGGCCTTGCTGGCTCCGGAGGTCCCTTCCCTCCTGGGCCTTGGCTCCCTCTGCCAAATGCAGCCTCTGCTTCTGTGGTCACATGACCTTCTCTAACTCAGGCCTCTCCCCCTCTAAGGAAGACCCTCGTGTTTACATTTGGCCCAACCAGCTGGTCCAGAGTCATTCCCCACCTGGAGACTCTTAGTGTAATCCTGTTGTCCGAGTCCCTTTCGGCACACAAGTCACCATCCTCAAGGGCTCCGGGGAATAGAATGTGGACCCCTTTGGGGGACCTATAATCTGTGTCCTTCCACTCGTTTTGCCTGCTGTGTGAACCAGGAACCTAGAGTGGCATCCGGCATGTAGTAGGGCCTCAGTGACGATGTGGTGAATGTGTGAAGGAGACAGAGATGGGAACAAGAGGCGGGTTCACAGGGGAGCTTCACAGCTTGGGGGCAGAACCAAGGCACCCAATGGAGGGGAGCAGCCAGTGGCTTCTCACCTGCGGCTGAAGGTCCCCAAGGAGACGTGGCTGGGGCGTAGCTTCCTGCTCACCGAGGATGGCTCTGTGATGCGGGATCAGCAGAGGAGAGCCCAGGGAAGCAGTTGTGGCTGTCTGGGGGCAAGAGCCACTGCCCGGCCACTGGGAAGCAAAGTCCCAGGTGGCTGTGCCCGGGGAGCTGCTGTCTCCAGGTCCTGACCACAGGCAAGTAGGGTCAGGCCCAGGCAGCCCAAGGGAGGAGCCAGCCACAGGCTCTCAGCCTCAGGTCCTGTGGTGCCGCGACCCACCTGTGCAGGGCTGAGGAGCCCGGGTTAGTTTTGCTGTTCAGGGATCTTCTTCTTTTCTTTGTTCTGTGGTGCTGGGGATTGAACCCAGGGCCTGTGCCTACGGGGCAAGCACCCTACCAACTGGGCTATGTCCCCAGCCCTCAGGGATTTTCTTAAAAGTAAAATTCACACAGGCACAAAGGCCTATTTACAAATGCACAACTTCACATCCAGTTTTATGAGCCTTGGTCCGCTTTAGGCTGCTATAACAGAATATAGAGACCGGGTAATTTATAAAGAGCTGAAATTTACTGGCTTACAGATCTGGAGGCAAAGTCCAGGGTCTTAGCACTGGTGTCCTGCCAGAGCCTCTTTCCTGTGTCATCCCATGGTGGAAGGCAGATGGGCAAGAGAGGGCCACGGGCAGGACGCCTCCTGAGATGACAAACTTACTTTCCAAATAATGGTGTGCATCCATTCGTGCACCCCAGAGGTGTTTTTCCGATTTTTTTTTTCACCACTGATCAGCTTTGCCTGCTGTAGAATTCCTAGAAACGGAATCACAGCATTCTTGCTCTCTGGGTCTAGCATTTCCCATCTACGCCGTCCATCTGCGCTGTGCTGCGTGTTAGTGTCCACCCCATTTCATCAATGAGCAGCCCCCGTGGCCCGGGGCGCCCCAGGGTGTGGACCATTCTCCATGCTCCTGCTTGTGAACACTGGGAGGTCTCCAGGCGGAGGATATTGTAAAGAAGCTATCAACATACTCGGACAAGCCTTTTGGGGACATATGCACTGATTTCTTTAGAGAAAATACCTAAAGGTGGCATCGTAGGTCAGAGGGTGGGGGGGTGTACATCTTACGTTGTGGGTGGCCAAGGAAACTCTTCCCAAAGTGTTTGTGACCATTTGTGTTCCCACCAGCCATTTACAAGAGCCCCAGTTGTTCCACATCTTTGCCGACATTTGGTGCCAGCAATCTTTTTAAAAATTTTAATCATTCTAGTGGGACTGTAGTGGCATCTCATGGATTTTAATTTGGAGTCTAATGATGTTGAGAACTCTTAAATGTATTAATTGGCCTCTCACATACATTTCTCTATGAAGTGTCTCTTCAGATTTTTTTCAGCATTTTAATTTGGGTATGTGTCCCTTTATTGAGGTGTAGAATTATCTATATACTGCGAACACCAGTCTTTTTTTTTTTTTTGGTGGGGGGAGATTGAACCCAGGGCCTTGTGCATGTGAGGCAAGCACTCTACCAACTGAGCTATAGCCCCGGCCCTGAACACTAATCTTTTATCAAATATGTTTTGTAATATTTTCTTCAAGTGCACGGTTTTACCTTTTGCTTAACAGTAAGCAAAATTTGGGATTTCTTTCTTTCTCTCTCTCTTTCTTTCTTTCTTTCTTCTACCAGGGATTGAACCCAGGGTCACTTAACCACTGAGTCACACATCCCCAGCATTTTATATATTATATATTTTATTTAGAGACAGGGTCTCACTAAGTTGCTTAAGGCCTCATTGAGTTGCTGAGGCTGGCCTTAACCTCATGATCCTCCTGCTTCAGCCTCCCAAGTCACTGGGATTACAGGTGTGGCCACCACGCCCAGCCAAAGTTTTGGATTTTGATGAAGTCATTTTATCAAATTTTTAAAATATTTTTTTTAGTTGTAGATGGACACAATACCTTCATTTTATTTGTTTATTTTTATGTGGTGCTGAGGATCAACCCATATGCATGCTAGGCGAGTGCTCTACCACTGAGCCACAGCCCCCTCCCAGTTTATCAATTTTTTAGTGTTGATCGCTCTCCATGCCACTTGAAGGACCTGTCTGCTCGCAGGCTTGAGGGTCTTTCCCGTGTACTTCCAGAAGGGCTGTAGCTTTAGCTTTTCTATCTGGAGCCATCTTGAGTTAAATTTTTGCATACATTTTTGAGTTAATTTTGAAGTTTGAGTCAAGGCTCATCTTTGTCAGTTTAGGGTCCAGTTGCTCCAGAAGCACTTGCTCAAAAGGCCCTTCCCGTGGGGATGCTGTAGTCCCTCTGTCAACGCAGCGTGTGGTGTGGCTGGGGTCAGCAGCACCAGATCTGTTCTTTTCACCTTCTTCTTCTGTCATGAAATCAGGTGCCCCAAGTCCCCAACCTATGGCAAGACTTTTAGGGCTAACTTGGCTTCTCTGCATTTCCACACAAATATTAGGACCACCTTGATATTCGTGCACTTCCACAAGGCTGTGGGGATTATCCCTGGAATAGGGATTGACCAGACGTCCATCCGGGAACAACTGACCACTTAAGGACACTGAGTTGTCCCATCCACGATCGGATAACCTCTCTCCATTGATCTTAGGTCTTCATTCATTTTTGTCTTTTGTTACATTTATTTCCAACAATAAACTAATTACTAAAAGCTAATTTGTTTAATTTTTCGTTTGTTAGTGTCACTGTAATTTAAAGTTTGTAAATTTCCCCTAGAGATACACAACCCTCAGTGACACCTCGGACATGGGATCTCAGGGTCTCGCCAAGTTCAAGTTGTTACAGTAGCGTCCTGGAGTCCTTGGTGGCTCCTGCATCTGGCTGAGGTGGGGTGAGCTTGGCCAGCTCCTGCCTTCTCGCTGGGCCTCGGGCCCTTCATTCTTCCCTCCTGGCCCCTTGGCTCTTGTGGCCCTGCTTGGCCTTCAGGACAATAACAGGCAGAGGCCGCCACCCTGGCCGGGGCAGGGGTGCCTAAGCTAATGTCAGCCGAGGGGCTTTCGAGATGCCCCGTTCACTTGATAAAGGTCCTTTTTATTTCTAGTTAGCCAGCGGTTTTACATGTTATGGCTGGGCCCTGGAATGTCCCCAGAGGCTCACACGGTGAAGGCGTGGTGCCCAGTGCAGCGTGGTCCCAGGTGGGACCCCTGGGAAGGGATTGATTGGATCCTGGCTCTGAGCTCACGGTGACCGATCGGCTGGTGGCTCCATGACGCGATGGCACTACAGAGAGGGGGCTGAGCTGTAGGTGTGGGCTTGGTTGGAGGAAGGGGACGTGCCCTGGAAGGTCATACCTCGTCAGGCCCCTTCCTCCCGCCATTCTGTTCCCAGCCTCATGCAGTGAGCGGCTCGCGGGCCGCGCCCTTCCACCCTGAGGTCTGCCCACCCAGGTCCAGAGCAGAGCTCACAGGCGTGGACTGAAACCACGGCCAAAGCAAACCTTCGCGTCTACCAGGTGTTCTTCTCAGGGATTTTGTCACAATGATGTGAAACGACTAACTCAGTCTTTATTATGAATGAGTATGGAGTGCTATAAAAGTTTATCTTTTGAAATGATCATATGGTTTTTCTCCTTTATTTTGTGAACATAGTGTGTAACATCAATTGAATTTCTTAGTGTCACACATTACAGTCCTGAGATAAAACCACGTGGTCTAAATGTAGCATCCTTACAGTGTTTTGCTGGATAAAATTTGCTAATATCTAATTATAAATGTGTTTGCCTCTGTGTTCCGAGGGGTGCGGGCTCAGTGTCTTTGTGTTTTCGTTCTTTCCGTGTCTGGAAGGTTTGGGCATCGGGGCTGCTCTGGCCTCACCTAATAAGCAACAGTGCTTTTTCTCTCTCTGATTTCTGAAAGTGTTTATGTGTCGTTCTGCCTTAATAGATGACAGAATTTACCAGTGAAGCCATCTGGGTGTAGAGGTTTCTAATTTAAGTGTTTAATTTCTGTTTTAATCAGCTTTTTCCACTGCTGTGACCAAAAGACCCAAGAAGAACAATTTTTTTTTTTTTGAGAGGAGGGTACTGGGGATTGAACCCAGGGACACTCCACCACTGAGCCACATCCCCAGCCCTATTGTGTATTTTATTTAGAGACAGGATCTCACTGAGTTGCTTAGCACCTTGCTTTTACTGAGGCTGGCTTGGAACTTTCGATCCTCCTGCCTCAGCCTCCCGAGATGCTGGGATTACAGGTGTGTGTTTCCTCCAGACATATCCTACCTGCCTGTGGCTACCACCCAGTTAGTACCTATCTGGGGACTAATGCACTGATTAGGTTAAAGCTCTCATAATTTTACCTCTAAACTTTCTTGCATTGTCACAAACGTGAGCTTTTGGGGGGACTCTAATATCTAAACCATAACCACTACTAATTTAATTTTCTTAATAGCGACATGAAATGGATCAGAAGAAAATATTCAAGAGGTGATGGCCAGGTGGGTGTGTTAGCACATGCCTGTAATCCCAGCTAACCAGGAAGCTGAGGCAGGAAGATTGCAATTTTGAGGTCAGCTCCTTCTCAAAATAAAACATAAAAATGAGTGGGGAGGGCTGGGGTTGTGGCTCAGCAATAGAGCACTCGCCTAATGTGTGTGAGGCACTGGGTTCCATCCTCAAGCACCACATATAAATAAACAAAATAAAGGTATTATGTCCACCTACGACTAAAAATGTATTTTTTAAAAAAATGGCTGGGGAAGTAGGTTAGTGGTAGAGCACTCGCCTATCATACATTAGGCCCTGGGTTCAATCCCAAGTACAAAACAAAAACAAACACAAAACAAAAAGAAATGGTAGGGGCTGGTTTGTGGCTCAGCACCACATAAAAATAAATAAATAAATAAAGGTCCACCAATAACTAATAAAAAGAAAAAGAAAAAAGAAAGAATGGACAGAAATCATCCAAACTTTTTGACTCAGACCACCTCAAGCAGGACAAACACAAATAAAACCACACCCAGTCACCTGACAGCTAAAACTGCCGAAAATAAAAGTGAAAGAGAAAATCCTGAAAGAAGCCAGAGAAAAATGACCCGTTACAAACAGAAAACAACGATCTGAAATTCCACTCATTCACCATCAGAAATAATGGGAGTGGAGACAAAGGGGCCGCCCGTCCAGCGCTGAAAGGGGAAAGCGTCCACTGCAGAGCTCCCGTTCCCCCCACCCCGGGGTGGGCGGTGCAGGCCCTTCCCCTCCCCTCACCTGAGGGTCCCCTCACGAGGCTCCTGAGTGGAGGGGAGAGGGGAAACGGAGGCCTGCCTGGATGTTTCTCCTGCCTCCTATTTCTCTGGAGATACAGAAGTTGAAGAACCTGCAACCCAGAAAAACCAACAGGGGCAGACACACACGAAAGTCCCAAGAAAACCCTGCGCTCTCCAGCCAAGACACTGGGAAGGGCGCAGTGCAGCAAGTTGAACTTTCCAACAGCAACAGCAAAACCCCCACCTGGACCAGCACCACAGGGAAACCACAGCCCCCACGCCAGCTGCTGTCAACAGAAGGACACTGGGAGCTAGACACCAGGGCCAACCAAGTCCCCTTCTCCCTTCCTCTCTCTCACCAGGACGTCACTTAGTCACAAGGGAAGCCGGGACTCACTCCCACCCTGAGGCAATGCAGCACCCTTCCTCTCACCTTTGAAGTGGCACAGGGGAAGCCTGGGGAGGAGCCAGGACTTTGACCACTTCCCAGCAGGACTCACCCTGCCACCTCCCAGGGTGTCAATGGAAACCCAGAGGAAGCAGCAATGAGGGGCCCTCCCCCCCCACACACAGACAGGCAGTGTCCATGGAGCTGGTCTAGGGAGCCCAAATGTCCACCCCAACCAGCAGGAGCATTTCTTATCTCCACTGAGTGTCAAGAGAATCTGATGAGAAACGCTGGGTTTCCGTCCCCACCTGCTAAGACAGTCCTTTCTCCACTCCACCAATATGTTGTCAAAGGAGCTAAGACAGAAGATGTAAATAAAACTCACAGTCCCAGAATGTTACACCCAAAATGTCCAGAATGCAACGGGAAATCACTTGTCCTACCAAAAATCAAAATCTCAACTGAAGTGAGAAAAAAAAGGATAAACAAGGGCTAACACTGAGATGACACAGAGTGTTGGAATCATCTCACCAGGAATGGAAAGCATCAAAATGCTTCAACAAGCAATCACAAATACACCTGACACAAATGGAGAGAAAAACATCTCAACAATAAAACAGAAGATACAAATAAGAAAAAGTAGAAATTTGGGAACTGAAGATATAATAACTATAACTAAAATTTAAAATGGACTCCATGAGAGCCATGTAGAATGGAGTATCTAAGGAAAGATCTGTAAACTTGAAGATAGAAGAAATGACCCAATCAGAACAGAGAGAAAAAAAAAAAAAGAATCCCAGAACTTCGGGAAGGAGAAGATAAAGAGATCATGATTGAATAAGGGCAAAAGGAATTATAGATGAATATTTCCAAAACTAGTGTCCATGGAGCTGGTCTAGGGAGCCCAAACGATACAACCCTAGAGATTCACGAAGCTGAGCCAACCAGAAACAAGATAAGCCCAGACAGAGAGGGTAAAGAAAGCTAAATGGAGGTAAGGTTTCTATAGTCAGTCAAATTGGCAAAATATCAACACAAGTACATTGCAATAAGCTATGTGTGTATAGGGTAATAATTAAAGAAGCCCTTAAAATGTTAGAGAAAGGGATTTTTTTTTCAATTTAAGTAATCCACAGGAAGTCAAGGGAAAAAGAAGAGGGAACTTAACAAGAGAGGAAATAAACATAGATCTAAAAAATATAAGGCAGGGCTGGGGTTGGGGCTCAGGGGCAGAGTGCATGTCTCACACATGTGAGGTCCTGGGCTTGGTCCTCAGCACCACATAAAAATAAATAAAACAAAATAAAGATATTGTGTCCATGCATAACTAAAAATAAATTCAAAAAAATATAATGGCAGACCTAAGCCCTAATAAATCAATAATTACATTAAATGCAAATGGCCTAAATTCATTAATCAAAATAGAGAAGTAGTAGGGTTAAATCATTTATTTATTTATTTATTTATTTATATTTGGTACCAGGAAGTGAACCCAGGGGTGCTTAAACACTGACCACATCTTCAGCCCTTTTAATGTTTTATTTAAAGACAGAGTCTCATTAAGTTGCTTAGGGCCTCAATAAGTCACTGAGGCTGGCTTTGAACTTGTGATCCTCTTGCTTCAACCTTCTGAACCACTGGGATTATAGGGGTGCACCACTGCGCCAGGCGAGTAGGGTGAATCTTTAAAATGACCCAACTATAAATGTAAGAAATTTACTTCAAATACAGATTCTCTTTAATTTGCAGTGGGATTATAGTCCAATAAACCCATTATAAACTGAAAATAATATAAGTGGGAAAAGCATTTAAAATACCTAACTTACCTGACACTGGAGCTTGGTAACACGGTGCACTGTAGAATATTGGTGGTTCACTCTGTGACCCTGCAGTTGACTGGGAGCTGTGGTTTGCTGCCACTGCCCATCACTGTGAAAGTGTCATCCTATGGATCAAGAATCAACATTCAATGTATGGTTTCTATCAAGTCCACATTGCTTCCACAGCATTGTAAAGTCCAAAACTTGTAAGTCAAACCATTGTAAGTCGAGGGCTGACCATGCAACCCAGGTAGGCTGAAAGCCAGAGCGTGCATGAAGATATACCCTCTGCAAAATCAATCAAAAGAAAGATGTGGCGATATTAATATTAGATAAAGAGCAAAGAGACTTCCAGAAACAAAGAGAGACAGTAAATAAGGATGGAAGGTCAAGTCCTAAGAAGACACAGTCATTCTGATGAGTCCGCATCAAACAATGTGTGAAGCAATCTGAATATGTGAAGCAAAACAAAGAGACCTGGAAGGAGACCCAGCTGGGGCCACACCCCTCTCTCAACAACTGACAGAACTACCAGATGCAAATCAGCACAATAACACCATCGACCACCGGAATCCAGTCGGTATGCCTAGAACCATCTCCCCAACAACCACAGGACACCTGCTCAGCTGCTCACACAACATTACTAAGATACGCTATCGTCCTGGCCTCAAGTGCATCTCCACAGATTTAAAAGAATTGAAATCATACAGAGTGCATTCTCAGACACACCAGAATAAACGTAGAGACCAATAACAGGAAGATAACAGGGTGATCTCCAGACACTTGGACACTGAACAACACACGGCTAAATAACCCATAGGTCAGAGGAGAAGTCTGGAAGAAAATCGAAAACAAAAAACAGAACTGGGATAAACCAAAGCCTGCTTGTCGACCTCTGTGGGATGAAGCTAAAGCAGCGCCCAGAGGGAGATCTGTAGCCCTCGCATCCGCCACACACATAGAAAAAGCCTGAGTCGTCTTCTGATCTCCACCTTAAGAAACCAGAAAAAGGCAGCAAAAATAAATAAATAAATAAATGAAGCCAACATAAACAATAGAAAGTACCAACATAAGAGCAAAATCAATAAAATCTAATTCAGGAAAATAAAGAAAACCAATGAAACAAAAATCTGGTTCTTTGAAAAAAAAGATCAATAAAATGGAGAAAGATCTAGCAAGACCGACCAAGAGAAAAGGGAGAGAAGACACAAGTTACCAGGGATGGATCAAGGGACATCGGCATAGACCTAAAGACATCAAAAAGATTATAAGAGAATGTTATAGACAAGTTTTTACATAAATTCGATAGCTTAGGTAAAATGGATAACTCCTTAGAAAACACAAGCTATTACACTCAACTCAGACAACACAAAATACATCACATAAATGCTGATAAAGAATCTGAATTCATAAGGAGAGAAAAAGAACACTCTCCACCTCATTTGAGGAGGGCTACTTAACTCTAGTACCAGAATCAAACAAAGACAGTACATTAAAGAAAATCACGTATCATACTCACATATATACTATGTTCATCCCTTATGAGTATAGACAACCAAATCCTTAACAAAATGCTACCACATAGAATTTGGCAATATGTAAAAAGAATCAAACGTCACAACACAGTGGGTTTTACTCTAGAGATGTTAGACTAGTGTGATATTTCTAAATCAACAAATATAACCTACCACAAAACAGGCTGAAGAAAAACCACCATATCATAGTAATTGATGAAAAAAATCATTTGACAAAATGTCACACCCCTTAATGAAAAAGCGTCAGGAAAACTTAGAAGACGGGGGACTTCTTCCACCTGATAGTAAACGTCTCCCAACAGCTCTATGATCCACATCATTCAGGGGTGATTGGAAATAAGGTGAGGAGGACCACGCCCACAATCTGTCTGTGTGTTGGAGGATGTTGCAAGAGCAGAAGGCAAAAAAAAAAAAAAAAAAAAAAAAAGGAAATAAAATTCAGGCGAACCAGAAAAGGAGAAATAAAAATGTTCTTCTTTGCAGATGACATGGTGGTCTGTATGGGAATTTCCAGGAATCTACAAAAATCTCCCAGAATCATAAATGAGTTCAGCAGGGCCAAAGGACACATTTTTTTTTTTTTTTCGATACCGCGGATTGAACTCAGGGGCACTCAGCCACAGAGCCACATCCCAGCCCTATTTTGTATTTTATTTAGAGACAGGGTCTCACTGAGTGGCTTAGCGCCTCACTTTTACTGAGGCTGGCTTTGAACTTACAATGCTCCTGCCTCAGCCTCCCGAACCACTGGGATTATAGGCCTGGCATGCCCGGCTAGGACACAGCACTAACCTACAAAAACCCAAATCAAATTGTATGTATGTACTAGTAATGGACATGTGGAAACTAAGAGTAAAAACATAATACTATTCACAATCACTCAAAAGCCAAAACATTTAGGGATCAGTAACAGAAGATGCACAGGACTTATATGTTGAAAACTACAAAACACTGATGAAAAAAAATTAAAAATAAGCAGAGAGATGAACTATATTCATGGATTGGAAGCATCAACAGTATAAAAGTCAATCTTCCCAAATGAGTACATTAGTTTAATGCAATTCCTCTCAAAATTCAAGCAATATATTTTTTTAATATTTAATTTTTAGTTGTAGTTGGACACAACATGTTTTATTTCGTTTGTATGTGGTGCTGAGGATTGAACCCACGGCCTCGCACTTGCTAGGCGAGCGCTCTACCAGTGGGCCACAGAGCCAGTCCTCAAGCAAGATATTTTGAGGATACAAACAATAGTATTCCAAATTAATTTTTCCATAAAAAATATGGAAAAATCAAAATAGACTACCTAAAATAATTTTGAACACTAATAATGAAGTAGGAAGAATCATTCTACTCAGTTTTAAAACATGATACGGCTACAGTGGCAGAGACTGTGTAGTGTTGGTGTCAGAGAACCAAAAAAAGATCCTCAAAAAAAAAAATATATATATATATATATCACATTTATAAAGGTACAAACTCAAATCAATAACACAAGAATAGCCCTTTGAACAAATGGTGACACAGCAATGGTACTGCTACAGGTAAAAGAGATGGTGCCTTGGACTGAGCCTTACACCTTGTTCAAAATCAGTTCAGGATGGATGCAATCTTAACTATACAATGTAAATTACAAAATTTTTAGAAAAAAAAAAATAGAAGAAAATCATTATTATCCAGGGCTATGCAAAGAGTTCTGAGACTTAACACAAAAGCATAATCCATAATAGAAAAAAAATTAGCAAACTGAACTTCATCAAAATTTAGATTTTTTCATTCTACCAAAAATGGTGATAAGGGATGGAAAGCAACCTATGGATCAGGAGGAAGTGGAGCTTGCCCCTCAGTATCCTCAGGGGACGGGGTTCAGGACCCCCAAGGATACCAATAAGGTCCCTTTATAAAATGATGTAGTATTTGCATAGAACTTATGAACATCCTCTGTATAGTTTAAGTCATCTTTAGGTTACTTATGATACCTAATTCAATGTTATGTAAATAGTTGTTGTAATGTGTTGTTTAGTGAATAATGACAAGAAACAATGAGCCTGTACACATTCAGTACAGACACAGTTTAAAGATATTTTTGTTCCTCAATTGGTTGAATTTGCAAATGCAGAGCCCCTAGATAGGAAAGGCCACCAGTATTTGCAAATCCCCTAACAAACCATCTAACAAAGAACTTACATCTACATAGTGTAAAAATCCTCAAAACTCAACACTCAACAGTGAAAAGAAAAAAAAAAAAAAAAAGCAGTCCAATTAGGATATGGGCAAAGCTTTTGAAAAGACAGTTCACCAAAGAAGATATACAGGTGACAAATAGATGTGTAAGATGTTCAACCAGCCATCAGGGAAATGCAAATTAAAGCCACAGGGGGATATTGCCATTCACCTACTAGAACAGGTGAAACCAAGAAAACCAAAACCAAAATAATAATAATATTAAATGCTTGTGAGGATGCAGAGAAACTGAGTCGCTTACACATTACTGTTGGGAATAAAGATTTGTAATCACTTTAAAATATCATTTAGTAGTTTCTCAATAAATTAAACTTATATTTACCATATGACCAGCCATCATGCTCCTGGACATTTATCCTGAGAGTGAAAAACATATCCCCATCAAAACCAGAATGTAAATGTTCATAGCAACTTTATTTGTCATAGCCCAAAGCTGAAAATAACCAAAATGTCCTTCAATAGGTGGGTGGTTAAACAAACCATGGATTATTACTCGGCAATAAAAGGGAATGGACCATTGATACAACAGTTTTAATGGATCTCCAGGGTATTACATTGAGTAAAAAGGCCACTCTGGAAAGATCATATATTGTATGCCTTCATTTACACAGCATTCTTGAAATGACAGAACCATAGAGATAGAGAGCAGAAGATTGGTTGTCAGGGGTTTGGGGCAACATGCAGGAGATCTTTGTGATGAGGGTAGAATTCCATATCATGATTGGGACAGAAATATATGCACACACAACAAAGCAGATAGAACTCTACATGCTGTACCAATGTCCATTTCCTGGCTTTGATACTGTTCTATCATGTAGATACAACCACTGACGGAAACTAGCAAGGGAACCCAGAATTCTGTTTGATTTTTGGAAATTCCTGTGAATCTGTAATTATTTTTTTAAGCCAGGCATGGTGGCACACACCTGTAATCCCAGCGGCTCAGGAGGCTGAGACAGGAAGATTGAGAGTTCAAAGCCAGCCTCAGCAACTTAGTGAGGCACTTAGCACCTCAAGGAGACCCTGTCTCTAGACAAAAATATTTAAAAAGGGCTGGGGATGTGGCTCAGTGGTTAAAAGCCCCTGGGTTCAATCCCTGGGACCAGAAAGAAAGCTAGTTTTTAAAAAGGAAGGAAAAATAATACTTCAACCTAAGAATTTTATACCCAGCTAAAATATCCTCTGCAAATAAAAGTTGTGCCTTTTGCCTCATTGCACCCTTGAAAGCAAAATGGATCACCAACAGCTCTATTGGAGCCACCCATAAAAATTCAGCCAGGGTTCTTACTCTTGCTTCATAAGCCCAAACCTGCATGGTCCCATCAGAATATACAGCCTCGGCATGTGCCAGCAGTATTTCCATCAGTACGCTGAAAATAGAGGCTTCATTAAGTTGGACTAAGTGGTCTTCCTCAAATGGATGGCCCAAGACGCCACCCAATGAGGGAGAACATGCTAGCTCTTTGTGCATAAAATAAAATTCCAAAAGAAAGAGAGTTTCATTTTCAGATTTTTTTTTTTTTAAATCAGAAATCTTTCACCAGAAGACATGCACTACAAGAAATGCTCCAAGGAATTTCTTTGGGCCAAAGAGAAAGGAGACAAGATGGAAATCAAGGTCTTCAGGAAAGGGACTGGCGTAACTATCTGAACAACAGAAAAGATCCTCCTAGTTTCTACAAAATACACAGGACTTTCTGAAGTAAAACTCACCTTCACATATGACAACTGTCGTGTAAGGACGATGGTGTGGGGTCGGGGACCTACGCAGTTGCCGAGTTCCTACGTTTGATGTAGAGTGGCTCCTTATTAACTCTAACTGTGAAAAGTCGGTCTTGTGTATCTTACTCGCTTTACCAACCATTAAATGCTGACATTAACAACAATAATACCAAGAGGAAAGGAAAGGAGGGTTAGAGGAACACAGTCAGAGCTGCCCCTTAAGTATACAGAACCTGCTGGAAAAGACACACAGGCCAGCAGTGGCCGGAAGAGGCCCGCGCTGTATAAAGATCACCCCAAAGACAGCTGCGTCCAAGATCTTCTCAAGACCAGCGCCCAGCGCCCAGCCTCCCCAAGCTCCGCCCCACAGTCACCTCCCGGGGAAGTCTTTGGTGAGAGCCATGGGGAGGTGAGAAGGGCAGAGCATGGGCGCGGGGCCCTTGGCCACACTGGGTCTTCCTTACCCTTTCACCCACCGCGGACCCAGGGCTTGACCTTTGTGCGGGTGGCGCTCAGTAAGGACTTGCTGGGTTGCCTTGGTCCTGGGCGGTTCCTTGTTCCCTGGTCACCTCTGTGGAGCAGCTCGTGGCCGGGGCCTGGCCCAGGCCTGGGGAGGCTGGGGGCTCATCCAGTCGCCAGCGCACTTCCCCAGCACCTGGCAGGCCCCGGCAGGCCCGACACCAGACCCCGCCAAGCTTACCTCTGGGGATGGGTTTGGGGCGGGAGGGGAGGGGAAGCGAGAGAATGCAGTCAACAGGTGACATAAAGGTGAATTACAGGGCTGGGCTGGGGCTCGGTGGCAGAGCGCTCACCTAGCACTTGCGAGTTGTCGCTCTCAGCACCACACAAAGATCAATGAGCAAATTGAAGGTATTATGTCCACCTACAACTTAAAGAAAAAAGCAAATCACAAAGTCCTGCACAAGGAGACAGAGAGCGGAACCCAGGTGGGCAGAGCAGGTGGCTCAGGGCAGGGTTACCACAAAGGTGGCCTCTGAGCCTCGGCTTGCAGGAGGGAGGAGGGGGGAGCAAGGGGGTGCCTGGAGGGGTCCCCAGGCCATCCAGTCTCAGGGAGGGTGGGCGTGTTACTGCGGCTTGCCTGCCTCTCGAGCACCCGAGGCCGTGCCCAGGCCGTCCCTCATCTTCCTGAAGGGCAGGTGGCCCCCACAGATGGCCCACTGGTTCTCATGGGCTCCTTCTTTCCAGGGAAGCTGAGGTCTGAGTTTGCAGGATTTGCTGAGGAAACCGATTTCCTGTCGCCAGTGGCCAAGTCCATCCTGGTGCCCTTGGCCCCTGCTGTCAGGGCCCATCCCAAGCCAGGACCCCTTGGCGCTGCCCACCATCTGGAAGGCCTCTGGAGTTGCTCCCCGCCCACTCCCCGCCCACTCCCCGGTGGTCTTGAAGAGTCTCCTGCAGGCCTCCTCCTTGGACACCTGTGTTCCTAACACTCCCTGGTGGCTTCTCACGACCCCACAGTCTGGCCCAGGCCCCCCTCTGGTGCATCCAAATACAGGCCCCAAGGCAGGCGGCCACTCATCCAGTCCACCTCCTTTGTCACTTGTCATGGGCCTCTCTCCCTCCCGAGGCCCACACCTCCAGCTCCGGCCTTATCCCGACCCCCTTAGGCAGGTATTAGCCAACTCCATTAAGGGCCTCTGACTCCAGGTATTTGATATTCCACATAAACCTCCGCAGCCCCATGAACCATCCTAACTGCTGGAATGCCCACAGGACTGGGGATTAGAAGCTCCACAGCTCATGGGAAATGAGGGGATTTTATTTAGTGTTTAGGATTTATACATGTATATGTTGGGGGGGAGACAAATATGTATTTAAATCAAGTCACTTAATCCACGGAGTTCGAGGCTAAACCCACCATAGGAAAAGGGTATTTGCATATATTAATCTCTTAACATCCAGAAGGGACCGTGGAGGAGAGAGCGGGCAGCCTGGAGCTGGAGGGAGCGCCCAGGTGGTGTGGCTTCCCGTTCTCACCTGCTCTGTGCCTGCCTCACCCCACATCCCCGCGCCCACACACACCTGGCTGGAAACAGACGCCCCAGGGCAGGGCCATCTCCCTCACAGGGAGCAGGTGACAGGAGGAAGGGGCTCTGAACACACTCGCAGGTTAGGGACTGTGTTAGTCGCTTTTGATCACTGTGACCAAAACACCTGACGGGAGCAACGGAGGGGAGGGGAAGGTCCCTTTGGCTCGTGGTTTGGAGATTTCAGTCCATGGTCAGCGACTCCACGGCTGTGCCCGAGGGGAGGCGCAATCAGGGCCGGAAGGCTGGGGGCGGGGGAGAGAGGCGCCAGGGACAAGATAAGGCTCCCAGGGCACGCCCCAGTGACCAGCTCTGTCCAGCCAGGCCCCCTTCCCAGGAATCCATGCAGATTATTAGGACACCAATGGGTTAATCTGCTGATGTGCTCAGAGCTCAAATCCCACCTCGGGCAGGACCTCTCTGGGTCAAGCCTTTGGGGGGCCTTTCAGATCCGAACCTCAACAGTGAGCACAGCCCTTACTTAGTGCTTCCAACAGCTCCTGAGGGGAACTGGGGCCAGGGGGCCAGCGGAACCAGACCTCCGGTGGGGCTCGGACAGTCTCTGCGGGTGGGGCAAACCCCTGGGGCGGAGGGACCTGTGGAGGGACACTGAGGGCTGAAGGACTCTTAGCGAAGCCCCCAGGAGGAGACCTGAGGCTGGGGAAGGAGGCCTGGCAGGGGTGGGGCACAGGCCTGAGGGCTACCAGGAAAAGCCAGGGTTCTACCATGGTCCTGGGGCAGGCATGGGCAGGAGCCAGCCTGCAGGGCCTCAGGAGCCCAGGGGCAGTGATTTTGAGGAATGGTCAGAGCCACTTTCCAGGAGCAAGGATGGCACCTCCTCCCCAGCCAGAGGAAGCCCCTAAAATATGAGCAACCCCCCAGCGGGCCCTGCCCCCTGTCACACACGGAGACACAGTCACACACATGCACACTCTCCCCAGGTCCCACAGCCTGAAAAGCGGGAGGGAGACTCCTGCCCCAGTTAGAAAGCAGGTCAAGGTCAAGACGCGTCCCTCTGGCTTACCTTGACCCCGGGGCCCCAGACCTGAGTAGGCTTCCTTTTCTCAACAGCTCTCCTTGCAACCTGGGCTGCAAAGATGCTCAGGGGCTCCTCAGGTCCAGGTGAGGGTCCAGGCCCCCCAGGGAAGGGGGACCACTCCCTGTCCCTAATCACCTTGAACATTATCTGCATGACAGCAGCTTGTCCTTGGGTTTGAGCTGGAGGGAGGCTGTGCCTGGCCTGGGGCTGGGGGCGTAGTGCAGGGGGCAGGTTTGCCTAGTGTGGGCCAGTCCCTGGCTTCATGCCCAGCCCTGGGTGGAGGGGGGTGGGAGTGATTTGCTCAAAGCCACAAGGGCAATAAATGGTGTGGACTAGATTCAAGCCCTTGTCCCACCTGACAGTGCAGCCGGGTGCCTTGACAGTAACTCAGCCACCTCCCTGAACCCTCTGGGATTTGAGTTCTTTCACTCAAAGCCTCCTTCAGTCAGAATTCCTGGGCAGGGCTTCACCTCCCACCCAGAGAGTGACTGCAGGAGCCGCATTAAGGCAGCACAGGACCTTCACCGAAGCAACCTGAGCCGGCGCCATTCACACCACAGGGGAGACGCTGGGCTGGCAGCACCCGAGCCTGGAGGAAGACCTCAGCGCAGCCTCCAGCAGCGCCACCTGCGGCCAGGTGTGCGGCCTCTCCAGCCTCTTCCACCGGCTGCGGAAGAATCCCTTCCCCACCAGCCGAGAGGTGAGAGGCGGTGTGTGTGTGAGAACAGGTGAGGCTGTGTGCACAGTAGGTGCGCGGGAAGTCACAGATGCTTTACAAGAATTGAAAAGTAGCCCCTGGAACCAACCAAGACTTCCCGCCAATTTGCGCTCGTCTTTGCAGGAAAGGAGGAGAGTACAGAGCTCCACCTGGCCAGGGGCTGGCTCTGTCTGGTCCTGGCAACAGGTATGGGTTGATCCAGCTCCTGCTCCCGCCGGGTTCTCTGCCGTGGGCTTCGGGTGCTCCCGCAGGGCCGGCCTGGACCATCAGGGTCCTGTCCCCAGGGGCTCGGGAACTAGCAGTTTGCCCACGAGGGCATGAGCCGGGGAGGAAAGCAAGGTGACCCGGTGAAACTCAAGACCCTGAGTTACAATAGAAATGGAGACAAATGACCAAAATTTTTAGCATAAATATATCCCATCCAATGTTTGGGACATGCTTATTGTCGCAAATTATGCGTTACTTGCCTGAAATGCACACTTCACTAAGCATGTTGTATTTTTACTGTTTTATCACTCTGCTGTGGCCCTCTGAAGCAGCGCTTTCAGTATTCAGAGTTTTCCAGCACCTTCTACAGAGGTCCCTCTGCAGAATGACTGGACCCTATAGGCTCGGGGCTAAATCTCAAGCCCACAGGAAAATTCCTTAGGGTTTGGGAGTGGAGGGCTCCACAAGGTGACTCTTAGTTCAGACCTGAAAAATGGGAAGGAGAAGAAAAGATGTCCCGTTCCACAGTAAGGCAGGTGTCTGTGTGCCTGGGTGTGGAGACAGGGGCCCCCTAGCCAAAGAAGACCCCTGCAGCCGGGGTGGGGGCGGGCATCAGGCCAGGGAGGGACAGAGCCTATGTTCCCGGCTTGGCCATGCCCCAACTTGAGTGACTGCTCTGTCCAATGCCCCCACACACCCCAGGCCCTGGGCTCCTTTCTGTCACCTGCTCCCTTACTGCCACACACTCCCTTTCGTCCCAGTCCTTTCCCTTCACGCGACTAGAACTAGGTAAAACCAGAAGTGACGTTAAGTTCCCCAGATCTGGGTCTGGTGCCCGTTCCCTGGGGCACTGGCTGTGACCTTGGACCGAGCATTGCCCTCTCTGAGCCTCAGCTTTCTCATCTAGAAACAAGAGCCCCACCAGCTCCCACCCTGCAGAGATGTCTCCACACAGCCCCAGGCCCACGTGCACAGTTAGACAGTCACTTAGTGCCCACTTATATCCTGCTGATTTTTTTTTTTCTCTTTCTGGGGATTGAGCCCAGGGATGCTCTACTCTACCACTGAGCTAAATTACTAGGGTCTCACTAAACTACTTAGGGTCTAAGTTGCTGAGGCTGGTCTCAAACTTACAATCCTCCTGCCTCAGCCTCTTGAGTCACTGGGATTGCAGGCAAGCGCCACAGTCCCCAGGTTCTGTCCTGCTTCTTTCCAAGAAGTATTGAGGCAGCTCCTGAGGATAAGGAGGACATGGTCTCTGGCCTCAGTCCCAGCCAGGACCACTGTAGCCACCTGAGGACACCAGTGGTTCTCAAAGTGTGGTGCCCAGGGTTAGCACCATCAGCACCACCCAGGAGCTTGTTGGGAATGCACAGACCTAGGAATCAGAACTCCAGGGCCTGGCCAGCCGTCTGGTTTTAACAAGGCCCCCAGGTCATGCTATTGTACCCTCAAGACTGAGAGGCCCTGGCATGGACCCTGAGATCCTGGGGGTGGCAGCCTCATTTCCCCTAACTCCTAGCACTGTGCCCCCCCAGTTCTGTGCTACACTCTGGACAGTAACCCCTAAATACAGATGGTCCCCACCTCACCACGGCTCAGCTCACGATCTGGCTGCTTTACAACGTGTGAACGCCGCCCCCCACCCCCCTTGCCCGTCACCCCTCAGTGCAGTGCCCCCTGAGCCACAGGGCTCTCCAGCGCTTCCTTCTGTGATGGGCTTCTTTTGCACAACTGCAGGTTACGGTCAGTGTTCAGAGAAAAGTTGAGGGCCCTCCTGGCTGAGCTGTGACAGTGGCCTGGTTGGGGTATCCAACGCTTTTTCCACTTAGAATGTCTTCAGCCGGGGGTGGGATTATGAGGAACGACCCCGCCGTGAGCTGAGGAGCTCTGGCCGCGCAGCCCCTGGTCTGCCGGTCACAACCTGGGGTCCCGACTCCCCAGCATGTGGACACTGCAGCTCGGGTACCTGAAGCACTGCCAGGCCCCGGGGAGCCCCCCGGCTACTGAGGGCAACTCCAGGCAGGCCCAGGGGTCTGCCCTTGACCCTCCCTTCCCGATCCCACGGCACCCCCCCATCCAAGAGTGAGGTAGCGGAACCTGAGGGCACTGGGAAGGCCAGGCCCTGGGGAGGCAGGGGCAGGGCAGCCATAAGACCCCTCCAGGCGGAGGAAGGGGACCAGCAGACCCCCGACCCACTGCGATGGAGAGGGCCCTGCTGGCAGGGCTGGGAGCACCCCTCTCGGCAGCCCCCATCACACACACACACTGAGAATGTGCTTCTCGGAGACAGTGACAGCCTCCCCTGCTCTGGCGCACAGTGAACCCCGGAGAGTGGCGAAGGGCAGCCGGTCCCAAGTGGACCCGCGCTGCAGCCGCACCGGAGCCCCCGCCTGCTGGCCTCCTGCCCCATGTTTCATTCCAAATACCTTTTCTTCTACCAGCGGCAAGTCAGTGGGCTTCAGCGTCCCTGGGCAGAGACCGCAGGGCAGGCCGGGGCTCCCAGGGCCCCTCTGGGTGGAGGCTGGGTGGGCTCTGCAGTGGGCCAGGGGGCAGAGATGAAGGGCGGGCCTGGGGTGATCGGGCAGCCCCACCAGCATCCCTGCCCACCCACCTGCCCCGGGCCCTCCCAGGGCAGGACAGAGGGGACAAGCAGCCAGGGCACAGCAGCCCAACCTCACCATCCTGCAGAGGAGGCTGTGGGCACACAGGGCGCTCCCGGGGCAGGTGGAGTCGCGCCTGCGGGGAGCCTCGGGGTGGGAGGAAGGCGCAGTGGCTTGGCCAAGCGCACATCCCTGTTCTTTTTTCCTGCTGGATCCCATGGGAGGGACTGGCAAGCAGTGTCCACCCTCCACCAAGAGGCTCCCGTCCGCGGTCTCCTCCATTGGGTCCCACAGAACAAAACAAATGTCCCATGTGGATCCTGATTGACAAATGACAAAAAGCAGAGCTCTGCCCAGGGTCTGTCTGGCACCTGGTCTGGACCTGGTGCTCCCCACATTCCACTCCACCTGGGCCCTACCCACCCCGTTACTAGCTTGGCCGTCTCAAGCCACCGTCTTGACCTCAATAAATGCATCTGCAGGGGACTTCACATGGCCACCTGGAAAGCGAAGATCATGCGTCATCAACAGTGGGCACAGGTACAAATAAACTAAAGGGCCGCCCGACAGCTCTTTGGTATTAAGGACTGACGAGGTGTGGGCTCCCACCCACCAGGGGGCCCAAGGACTGAGGGAAAGGGGGCATCACCTTCCCAGGGAACGTCAGCGAAACCCCTAAGGTCACTGTCCCCCAGGTCCCAGCTCTGCCGGCACACTGGGGACAACTCCATCATCGAGGGATGACCCCCAGCTGGTGAACCAGGGGACCCGCTCCCTCCAAGGTGGGGACCAGAGCGCCTTTAATGCTGACAGGAGCCATCAAAAGTTACCTCTGTCTGCTGCAGGCACCCCATGGTCCCCAGTGAGGCCCAAGAGGGGCTGGCCCACGGCCCCTCAGCTCCCCGCATGGTAGATCTGTTCTCTCCACTGGACGCCCTCCCTACCCTGCACCCCAAGGCCCACCCTGCCCACCTCCCCCAGCTGACAGTGGCCTCTCCCTGCAGGGCACCCCCACACTGAGGATGATGGTGTCTGCAGCGCTGATTGGCCACGTGGGACAGGAGGGCCAGCAGGACCCCAGTGACCAGGGCTCCCACCCCATGCTGCAGCCAGAACCCTGGCCCCAGGGGCAGGAGGTGGAGGGAGGGGGCCAAGCCCCCAATCAAAACCCCCCCCACAGGGGTGCCAGGAGGCAGCAGCTCACCCTCCATGCTGATGACCCCCTTTACGGAGCTGCGATCAAAGTCTTAGGAAGGGATGTGCGAGTTAAAGGGCTCCCCAGAACTGGAGGAGGCTCCCCAGGGTGCTGGGAGAGACCCCGAGGGCCTCTGGGCAGGCCAGGGAGGGACTGGCAGCTGCTTCTCATGGCCCAAAACAGCGGCCCAGGTGCCCTGGACGTCCTTCAGCCTCAGGAGACAGCAACACCCGCCCGGCCACCACCACAGGGTGCGGAGAGCCCTGGGCAGAGAAGCTGGTGCCAGAGGGACTGGAAAGAAGTGGCCAGGCCCTGGGGCTGGGGGCTGGGGTGGGGGGTCTCCTTAGATCCAGCCTCAGGATGAAGTCGAGGCAGAAGGCAGGCCCAGCCAGGGGCTGCGCAGACCCCACACGGGCCCCTGGAAACGCGTGGCCCCCCCACCCCCAGGGGTCTCAGCGTCCTGCCCTGGCTGGGAACAGGAGAGGGGGAGGAACAGGGCAGCGGCAGCCCCACCCCTCGGGGCACCCCGACAAATCCTTACCTTGGCTCCCTGCCATTTCCACACATGGGGAACAGGCCCCCCAAAGGCCTCTTTAGGGCAGAACCCCCCAGACACTGAGTGGTTACCAGGAAGCACAGGAAGTCAGGCACCTCCTAAAAGAGCTCAGGGCTCTGGTGTAACAAGAGACAGCAGAGGGGGTGGGAGAGCCGAGGCTGAAGCACTCCCCAGAGCTGGGGTCAGACATCAGCCCACCCCACCCCAGCTGTGTGGCTTTGGGCAGGAGACCTCCCTCTCTGAGCCTGTGTCTGCCAAGCAGCCATGGGCACGGCACAGGGCAGGGGCGGGTGTTCTATGCATTTTCCTGAGGAGCGCAATGCCTAGGGTCCTAGGATGTGCAGATAAAACCCACATAGGGGGTAGCAAGCGTCATCACTGAATGTCATGGCAGACAGGTATTGGCAGGTGCTATGTGCACTTGAAAAATTCAAGTACAGAAACTTAAAGCTGAGAATCTCTATGCATTGATTCAATTTAGTCTTCAGACTGGGAATAGATTCCCGAAGTTCTGCCTCAGTCTCACCCCTGCACGTCTGCCTTCTAGATGGACACCTCCCCGCCCCAGGTGGTGTCCGAGGCCACTTCGGTGGGCACAGGGCGTCCCTCTATGGTCTCATCGTGGATTCTCTCAGCAGTGACCTTGACCTTGCTGCCTGCTGGGAGCCACCTTGGGCCTTGTGCTCTCTGGCCTCCCTGCCCCTGGCAGACCCGCCCAGCTGGCCGGGCCCTCCAGCCTGCATTTCCCCCAAGAGAGAGACACATCCCACTGTGTCCCTCCCTCCCAGGAGCAGGGTCTCTGGAGGTCTGAACCCAGAGGCCCCCTGGGGGCCTGCCTTCCCTGGCTGTTGAGAGCCACAACCAAGTCAGGATGGCGCCTGGCATTTTGCCAGAAGGAGTGGTTGAGGGGTAGCGCCAGCGAGCCATTAGGATGATGATGGTTAAGTTAAGCTGTGTATAATTGTTGGGATGATGGCTGATTGCTGTAACTGGATGATGCTGGATTGGGGCAGGCTGTGTATTCAGTTGTGTATATGGACCTCTGCTGTCCGGCAATAGGGCGGCTCCTGCTACCTCGGGTGCCCGCTACTTTTGAGTTCTCGCAGGGTTCCCTTTGAGTTCCCGTGGAGTTCGCGTGGGTTCTCGAATAAAGTTCGTTCCTGCTTGAATCTACAAGTGGCTCGTGACCTCCCGGTTATTTGGGCCCAGCCAGACTGCGGCACGTGGCCTCCTCCCCTGCCCCTCTCAAGATTCAGGCTCTTACCTTAGACCCCCAAGGAACTTTCAGGAATCTCCAACAACCCTACAGGTGGGGAAGGAGTGCCCGCCAGGTGCCAGGCCCAGGGCACCATGGAGGGACAGCCTGGCCAGGAAGGGGTCGCAGGCTGGGCAGAAGCCCTGCTCCTGGCTGATGGTTGGGTGTTTCCTAAACTTCTGAAACAGCATCAAAAGGCTCCTCACGTTTTTCTCCACGGGGAACCGGGACGTGTGGGGCCGCTGTCCTGTGCCGGAGGGACCTGGGTAGCAGTGTAAAGCATCCCCAGCCCTTCCCTGCCACGGGGACTCTGGAGGGGCTTCCCTTGGTGTCCTAGGATGGCGGTTCAGAGGTCAGTCCCTCCTCCCCACCAGCGGTGTGAGTCTGTCTCTGCCTCCCTGACCTGTCATTTGTAAGAGGCCCACCAGGGCTGTTGTGAGGGCGGAGGGAGGGGCATGCTCCCTTTTCCCCCAGGAGAGTGACCAGGACAGCACAGTAGGTCCTCCCTACGAGAGCCACCCCAAGCCCATTGGGAGCCCAGCTGGCGAGGTCCTGGCCGTCAGCTCCGGCAGCCCAGGCTCCAGGCTGGCCAGGGGAAGTGGGGGTTGGCGAGTCACCCTGGCAGAGTGCCACCACCTGGCTGGGGCCCTAAGTGTGCCCCACACAAGTGTGTCTGACGCTAAGCTGGCCCTACTGGGAGGACAGCAGAGGTGACCCCGCAAAGTAAATGAGCGGGACCCAAGCCTAAAGCCACCAGGCAGCTGGCCCCCGAGGAGATTCCGTGGGTGGGAGCAGACTTCAGGGAGGTTCAGGATGGGATGGGGGAGGGGTCTAGGCCCAGCCCCAGGCACTGGCCTGAAGTGTTCTTGCCAGAAGTGAGGGAAGGGAGGACGGGAAGGGTCCACCCACACACTGCCAACTAGTGCAGCCACCCTGGAAAGAGTAGGGAGAGTCCTCAGAAAACTTGGAATGGAACCACCATTCGACCCGGTTATCCCACTCCTCGGCATATACCCAAAGGACTTAAAATCAGCCTACTACAGGGACACAGCCACATCAATGTTTATAGCAGCACAATTCACAACAGCTAAGCTGTGAACTAACCTAGGTGCTCTTCAACAGATGAATGGATAAGGAAAATGTGGTACATATACACAATGGAATATTACTCAGCCTTAAAGAAGAATGAAATTATGGCATTTGCTGGTAAATGGATGGAACTGGAGAATATTACACTAAGTGAAATAAAGCAACCCCCAAAATACAAAGCTTCTCTCTGATATGCAGATTATAACACACAGCCGTGGGGGATATAGAAGTTCATTGGATTAGACAAAGGAGAAGAAGGGAAGGGAGGGGACATGAGAACAGGAAGGACAGCAGAGAATCGGGCATCCCCCTCCGGTGCTCATATATGAGTACACGACCAGTGTGACTCGACTCCACATCCCACCACAGACTGGGAGGTCGGGCTGCCCGTATGCCCGTATGTACGCTGTGTCAAAACCCGCTCTGCTGTCACATATAGCTAAAAAGAACAAATAAAAACTAAAAATAAAAGCCAGAAGCCAGGGGCGGGGGCCGTGCAGTGTCCTGGAGCCCCGTGCAGGCTGCTCGCGGCTGGTACAGGACCCGGGACGGGACGAGGCCGAGGAGGAGCCAGGGCTGCTCCAGGCTCCCTGCCGCCTTCTGATTTCCAGGACTCTGTTGGCCAGCAGCCAGGCAGCAGGCAGCTTTCTGCTCCTGGTCTCCTAGGAGGGTGACCAGGACAGCACGAGGAGATTCTGCAGGCACAGCACCTTGGTCCTCAGGGTGCTGGCGGCCAGGACCAGCTGCTCCCAAGGCTGCACACCTGGCAGAGGCGGGCGGCCAGGTGCAGGCCACGGGGGGGGGGGGGGCTGGGTGGAGTCTGGGGGGAGGTGTCGCTCATTCGTTGATCAGTCATGGTGCTGGTCACCTCGCCAGGGGATGGCTGCGGACGAACACACAGCCCTGCCCCCACACGGCCCGCACTGGGCTCCATGTAGGAGGAGCCCGGCCGCGGCCAGGCTGGGTGGGCTGCGGCAGGACTGTGCACCCTGGAGGTCCTGAGCCCCCAGAGGCGTGACTGACTTGCATTTTGCAAGGGTCTCTCTGGCCTTGGGTCCCAGGAGACCAGGACGGGGCTGGGTCCCAGGTGCTTCCTGGTCAGAGCTGAAGGACCTGTGGTGGAGCTGTGGCTGAGGCCGGAAGCCAGGTGTCAGGGGCACCGAGGGCTCTGTTTACAGGGGAGAGCAGTATGGGCTTAGCCGGGGCCCACGGGGCGTCCTGGTGTGGACGCCTTACGCTTGGGAGCCGAGCCGTCCTGGGTAAGCAGCATGGCGTCTGTGGACGTGCCAGCCCGAGGCCAGGGAGGCGAGGCTGAGGCAGGCATCTCTTGGGCAGAGGACGTGTCCAGGGGAGAAGGCAGGTGGCAGGACAAGAAGGCGAGGCCTGAGTGTGGACCACCGGGTGGACAGAGGAGGAGTGACCAGCTGGTCCCAAGCTGCTGGCAGGTAGAGCCGCATGGAGCCCAAGGTCGGCCTTGGGGGTCAGGGATGTGCCAGTCAGTGCTGACCTTGGCGGGAGCCTAGGGTGGGTGACCAGCTCAGGAGCCAGAGTGTGGTGGCCCAGGAGATGACCAAGACAGGGCACACAGACCCCCGCTGATGGAGTGTGCGGGCAGAGGACCGGGGAGTGGGGTGGGAGCTGGAGGGGACTGGGACTGACCTCCTCGTCACGGTGGCTTTCTCCTGAGGATGACTGGGGCACAGGACGATCTGGGAGATGGGCCAGTGAGTGACGCAGGAGAGACGGGAGGCCCAGGGAGGGGACGCCTGGCACAGGGCCTGGGCGGGAGCTGGGGGAGTGAGAGGAGGGAAGGCCGCGGTGGGTGGCCACGCGGGAGGTCACAGCTGCAGGGCAGGGGGTCCTCCGGTTCCTTCTGGATTTCCATCAAGTAAGAGCAGCTCTTCCCCAAGTAAGAGCTGGGGCCGGAGGCCGGGTTGCGAGGTGGAGGGGGCAGAAGTCGCCGCCTAGGACACAGGGGCCCCTGATGGCAGCAGAGGGTCACGAGTGTGGCCTGGGGCTTCCCGGTGCAGGTCCCACTGCGTATGGCTGACCTTGACCAGACGGGGCTGAGGGGAGAGACCAGCAAGGACGCGGCCAGGAGAGGAGGGAGAGGAGGGCGCCCTGGGGCAGACTGACTGGTGGGCAGGTCCCTGGAAAGGAGGATTGACGTGAGGGCCCCAGAGAGGGCGTTGTGGGCCGGTGAGCGTAACTGGCCGCTGGGCGAGGCCAGGGTAAAGGAAGGACTGGGTGGGGAGCCTCAGAGCTCATCGTGGGGTCCTGCCTTTGCTGTGGGGGGATGGGGGCTCTGATGGGGGGTCGGCTCCTCTGTGCAGCTAAGCAAGGACAGACATCTCTTGGTGGTGGCTTCTGGCAAAGGTAACCATCAAAGTTGTTTTAGTCAGCTTTTCGCTGCTGTGACCAAAAGAACTAAAAGGAACAATTTGAGGAGAAAAAGATTTTTTGGGGGGCCTTACAGTTTCAGAGGTCTTAGTCCATAGGTGGCCAACTTCATTCCTCAGGGCCTGACGCAGAACATCATGGTGGAAGAGGAAAGCAGTTTGGGGACATGGCACCAGGAAGCAGAGAGGCAGGGACTAAGCACAGCTCTCAAAATATAAACCCCAGAGGGGTGCCGCCAATGCCTCCTCCCCCTCCTCCTCCCTCCTCCTCTCCCTCCCCCTCCTCCCCCTCCTCCCCCTCCTCCCCCTCCCCCTCCTCCCCCTCCTCCTCCCCCTCCTCCCCCTCCTCCTCCTCCCCCTCCCCTCCCCCTCCTTTCCCTCCCCCTCCTCCCCGTCCTCCTTCTCCCCTCCCCCTCCTCCTTCTCCCCCTCCTCCTCCCCCTCCTCCTCCCCCTCCTCCCCTCTCCTCCTCCTCATCCCTCCTCCTCCTCCTTTCCCTCCCCCTCCTCCCCCTCCCCCTCCTCCCCTCCCCCTCCTGCCCCTCCCCCTCCCCTCCTCCCCCTCCTCCTCCTCCTCCCCCTCCTCCTCCTCCTCAGTTAAGCCCTCTCTGGAGATGACATACTGATGCGGTCAAGGCGCTCAGAACCCAATCATTTCTCCTAAACTTTCTTGCATTGTCTCCCATGTGGGCTTTTGGGGGAACCTCACATCTAAACCATAACAGTTTTTTTATTCATAATTGCAAAATGCCTATGACCCCAAACTTGCCACATTACCATTTTAAACCGTGCAGTTAGGTGACCTTGTGTACTTTTGTTACATTTTGCAACCATCACCAGCAGGACGTTTCCATCTTCCCAAGCAGAGACTCCCCCCACTAAATGCAAACCCCCACGGGGCTCCCTGCAGGCCCTGGCAGGCCCCATGCGACATTCTCAGTCTGAGTGTGCTAAGGGCTCACATGCGGTGTCACACTGCACTTAGCCTCTGTGACGACTCTTCACTTAGTGGAATATCAAGGCTCACTCACATTCTAGAGTCAGAATTCCCTTCCTTTTGAAGGGTGAGTAATATGCCGTTCGTTGGTGGATAGACACATTTTTTTCATCCATTCCTCTGCGGATGGGCACTTGGGTTGCTTCTACCTGTGGGCTATTGTCACATGCTGTTACGAATGTGGGTGTACCATATGCTTTCAATGCCCGAATTCCAGTTCCTTTGGGGATACACCCGGACGTAGGGGTGCGGGGTCCTCTGGCTGATTCTACCTTTGGCTTTCTGAGCAGCCACCACATTGTTTTCCACATGGCTGACCACTCCCTGCCGTCAGCAGCGCACAGAGTTCTGATTTCTCTACATCCCTGCTAACACTTGCTTTTCTTTTTCTTTTTTTTCTTCTGCTTTTCCCTTGATAGCAATCGTCAAGGTTATTTGACAAATATTCTCTGGTTTGGAGAAAAGAGGGCATCCTAGGCAGAAGGGGCAGCTGGAGAGGAGCAAGGGTCCTGGAAGATAGGCAGAGTTGGGGGCAGAAACGGCAGGCGACCCGTTTGGCCAAAGTACAGGAGAGTACCTGGAGATGAGGCTGGAAATGTGGCTGAGTTGGGGACGTGGAGGGTCTGGGATGTCCCCGGAGGAGCCAGGATGCGGCTGGGAGGTGATGGGAGCTGCCACAGGGCTGGGGCCAGGGGAGACAGGGCCACAGAGGGGACACTGGCGATGTTGGCCAGGTCAGGTTGGCCGTAAGGAAGACAGGAGGTTGGGGAGCCGGATAAGGGAGGCCTAGGACAGTCTGGAAGGGAAGAGGAGCAACCCTTCCCGCTGAGCAGGCCAGGCTGAGCAGCCTCGTCCCTCACCCCAGGGCACCAGCTCAGGTGTGCAGTGCTTACCCCACTTTATAGATGAGGAAAAGGAGCCTCAAAGCCATCAAGTACAGAGCCGTGATGCAAACCCAGTGTTTTCCATAATTCTACAGGATTTACAGCACCTACTATGTGCCAGGGCCCGTCTGGGGCTGTGTGGTAGCCATTGCTCCTGCTGGCTGCTCTGCGCTGGCCCCAGCCACTCGAAGACAAGGTGCAAGACGCATAAAGGGAGCTCACTGGGGCATGGAGAATTCAGAGAGCAGCTGCTGAAGCTCGGGAGCTGTTTTATTGTCGCACACGCATGCTCACCCGGCAGTCGCTCCAGCAAGAGGAGAGAGGGGAGTCCAGGGAACAACGGGCCGCCCGCAGCCCCCTGCCCAGCAGACAGGCTGGTCGTGGCTGACTGGTGGGGTCCTCGAAGCAGGAGGGCTCCCATCGGGCAGCTGAGTGCCCGTGGGTCTGGGTGGCCGGATGGCACCTCCGCACCATCTGACCTAATGCAGAGAGATGTCATCACCTCCGCTGGGTTTCACTCTCCATCCAGGTGTCAGCTCTGGGGACAACGGAGGGGAACACCGCAGACACGGCTGCTGCTCCCCTGAAACATGGGGTCTGCTGAGGGTCACAGACAAAAACACGAAGCCACAAGGACAGCAGCGTCAGGCAGCCGTAGGGGTCAGGTCAGGGACAAGGAGGACAGCTTACCTGGTGAAGGGCTGTCCATGCTGAACCGAAAGCATGAGCAGGAATTGCCCAAGCAAGGGGGCAAAGGGAAGAGGGTTCTAGAAAGAGGGACAAGAAGAGGCCTGGAGCATTGAGAGCCCCGGCCGCGTGGCCAGGGCTGAGCAGGCGCATGGGCCCCATCAGGGAGGCCTGCGGCTCCCCGCGTGCAGACCTGGGACGATGAGGACAAACAGGACCAACACCAGAACCCCCGGCGGGCGCAGGATGCTTGATGCACCCCCCTTGGCTTCTTGGGTGGAGTTTTCTAACACCCTCGCCTCCAGGAAACAGACCCGGAGGGGTTTGCCCCAGGAAGGGCCTGGTATGTAACATCCGGATCCCAGAGTTAGGGACGCAGGGGACGGGACACCAGGAGCTCCTGCGAGACAGCCACAGGTCTGGGAGACCTGGCAGGGCAGGAGGAGCGAGAGGACGGGAAGTTGGAGGGCAGCCGCGGGAGGGGGGGCCAGGTCGGGACGGTGGCATGAGCTGAACTGCACCCCACTAAGACACGTGGAGTCCCAACTGCCAGCACCTGTAAATGTGACCTTGCTTGGAAATAGGGTCTTGCAGATGCGATTAAGTTAGGAAAGGTCATTGGAGTGGCCCTGATCCAACACAACAGGCGTCCTAACAGAAAGAGAAGAAGTCCTTATGGAGACAAAGGCAAGATCAGAGCCACCTGTCCCCAAGCCTGGGGCTACCAGAGGCTGGAAGAGGCAGGAAGGACCCTCCCAGGGAGGTTTTGGGGGGATCTAGACCTGCTGACCCCTCGGCTTTGTACTTCTGGCCTCTAGGACTGTGACAATCCACTCCTGCTGAATATAGCCCCTTGGTAGGTGGCACTCCTAACAGCAGTCATGGGGGTGGGGGGGGGGGGAAATACATTCGGAAGAGGCTCCACTTGAGTCTGGGGCAAAGCAAGGTGCCGGGTTAGGTTTGAGGTGTGCCAGTGTCTGCAGGTTTTCAGTTTTGTCCCAACCCCCTGCCACACCACCAAGACAGGAAAGGGCACAGGATCAGTTCTAGAAAAATCAGGGCTTCTCATACACCTTAGTCCAAGAACATACATTCCACCAGGCAATGTCCACTTGTCAACATGGAGTTAGGGCACCTCTTTAAGTGTGGACAGAGAGGCTCAGACCCAGGTGGGGTGACCCAATTCATCATGAGGATGTTTGCTGGAGTCTAGCTGATGAAAGTGTTGGAAGCAACCTACATACCCAGCCCCATGGTGGACTACCATGTGTCACAAGCAGTTTAACATGTGGCGAAGAGGCTGTGACCAGGGCTGAGCGGTAGGATGAATCAGCCCGAGAAGGACGTCACAGGGTAGGCCCAATATTTACACAGTGTGGCTGCGTAAGGCCATTCTGACAAACACCTCCTAGACTTCAGCGTCTTAACACAGCAGAATTTTGTTTCTCCCTTAAGACCTGATCCGTTATGGAGTGTCAGGGAAGGGAGGACCCCCTGCACGGGGGCATTCAGGACCCAGGTTCCTTCCTCCTCATGGCTTGGCTACTCCCTAGGGTCTCAGAGTCCTTCACTGGGTCCCTCCCATCCCAAGCCCATCTGGAGAAGAGAGAGCACAGAGGATCCACAGATCTTATGGGCCAGACCCAAGAGTGGGTGACCTCACCCTCTCCCACATCCCATTGGTCTGAGCTCAGTCATGTGCCACCCTTCCTGCAGGGGAAGCTGGGAAATGTAGTCCAGCCCCCACCAGAGGAGACAGGCTCCAGACCAGGCTGCCACAGCTGATGGCAGGGACAGTACTGCCAGGAGGTCCCCACATGTTAATGATGGTTATTTAAAAATATCTGTTTTCTTTGAATTTTCCAAAAATTTCCAAATTTCCTGAAATAAATATTTTTTCCAAGAAAAATATAATTATAACTTAAAATTGATAAAATATTGTCCAGGCTTCGGAATTCCTTTGGAATTTGGACCGGTTTGCTCAGTGGTCAGGCTTTGGGGTCATATCTATAGAATGTGACCAAAGGAACATTGTGTCACCTTCAGATGGCTCACTACAAATGCCTTAAAGTGGGAGGCTTAGAAAAAAACAAACAGAAGTTTATGTCTGACAGTTCAGGAGGCCAGAAGTCCATGGTCAAGGTGCTGCAGATTCCGTCTCCAGTGAGGACCGGCCTTGGCTTTATAGCTGTCCTCCTCGTCCTCTTCCTCACATGGTAGAATGCCGAGCATGCTCCCCGGGCCTTTCATAAGGCACTATTGCCACAGTGGGGACTCCGCCCTGGTGACCCCAGGGCCCTCCTTCTAGTACCATCACCTCTGGGGAGACACCAGTCATCAGAGCATAGCATGATCTAGGCCTCGAAGTCCCCATATCCATAAAATGAAAAATAAAAATACACATTGCAGAGAGAGTTGGAAACTCAAAAGGGGAAACGTGAAGCATCGTCACCCTGGCTCAGGGTGAGTCTGCAGCGGGGCTCGTGGTGGCTGTGAGCACTCGTGGCAGACTTTCTTCCGCCACTCTGCCCTGTCTGGGGTGACCGCCTGCGCGTCCTCCGGCTCTCAGACCATCATCATCATCTCCCCACCCTCTTCTGGGGACCTGCCTCCTCTTTCACAAGGACAGAGGTGGGCAAGGTCCAGGGCCTGCCACCACCCTCCTGCCCTTGGCCCCTGGACCACTCCCTCTACCCACTCCTGTTTCTAGAGCAGACTGCCCCCGGGGACGCGCTCCAGCTGGCCACCTCTGCCCTGCACCATCCAGTCTCCCTGCTGCTCTGCCACCTTGACAGCGCCCCCGGCTGTGCAACTCACTCCCACCACGGCCCCTGCTCCGTTCCCTTTGTTACATTTACCCAAACACCTACCACTGCTGGGTCTGCTTCCTCCAAACAGGCCTCCTTTCTCTGTTCCTGTGACCTTGCTCTTGTGACGGTCACCACTGACCTCTCTGTTGGGACCTCTGAGGTCAGCTCAACCTCCCCTATGGCCCCACGGCCATCACCACATCCTCGGTACCAGTGCACACCCCACAGATCCTCCTTCACCTTACGGCCTCTCTTCCTCCACCTTCTTTGCTTGGTCCTTACTCCCATCTACGACCATGGCGTTGGAATGACCAAGACTCATCCTCAGGTTCTGGGTTGGATTGTGTCCCCCAAAAAGATATGTTGGGGAATATTATTCAGCCTTAAAAAAAGAAGAAAATTCTGAGTGTTCGACCTCCTAGATGGACCTAGAGGGCACTGTGCTAGTGAAACAAGCCAGACCCAGAGGACAGATTCCTTGCCGTCCACCACGTGGTTCTGTTGGCATGAGGAACAGCAGGCCATCAGAGATGGCCAGCAGAGGGGCGGCTTCCAGGAGCCAGAGGAGGGGGCAGTTAGTGCTCAGCCGAGCAGAGCTGCAGCTCAGGGAGATGGACACGTGTAGGTGCACCTCATGCCGCTCAACCTAAAAATGGCTAAAATAGTAAATTTTATGTCATGTGTATTTTTCCACAATATAAAAAGATAATCTAAACAAAATTTTTAAAAAATATAAAATAATTTATGAAAAGATGTTGAAATTCTACTGCTAGTGCCTCCGCATATGACCTTATTTGGAAACAGGGTCACTGCAGATGTAATCAGTCAAGATGAGGCCATACCTGATGGGAGTGGACCTTCAGTCCTCATAAGAAGGGGACAGAGACATACAGGACAGAGGCCATGTGACCACATAGGCAGAGATAAGGGTGATACAGCTGCAAGCCAAGGAAGATCAGGGATGGCCAGCCACCGCCCAGAGCCAGGAAGAGGGAGGAAGGATCCATCCTGGGTCTCAGGAGACACAGCCCTGCTGACCCGTCAGTTCCAGACCTCTGGCCTCCTGAACCGTGTGAGAATCCGTCTTTGTTATTTAAGCTCCCAGTTTGTGGAAGTTTGTTACAGTCCCAGGAGACTAACACAGGCCCTTCTCTTCCCCCTCCCTCCAGGTTGCTCCCATCCAGCTCAGGGCTGTCAGCTCTATAACCACGGATGCCACACTGACATCTGCACCCACCCTCCCACCCGCAACGCAGGTTCGTCTGGCCCTTGGCCCACCTGGTTGGCTACCAGGCGACTCAGACGTGACATGTCTCCGACAGAACTTCTGCTCGTCCCCCAAACTCACTTTTTCCATCTTGGTTAATGGATCCTCATCCAGCAAGTGGCTCTAGCCCCAAACTCCAGCCTCTTCCTGACGTCACCTTCTCTGGCTGCCCCTGTCAGGAGCACCAGGTAATTACTGGCAGCTCTGCCTTCAAACTAGCTCCCTAACCAATGCCTTCCCTCCAGCGGCTCCCATGGAATCCTGGCAGCGGCCCCGCGTCTGCCTGCCGTGGGGTTGCAGGGGGTCTGGACCACGTTAGTCAGATTTTCTCAGCTCAGAATCCTCCGGGGACTGCCCGCCTCCCCCTGGCGAACACCAAAGCCCTTGGTGGCTGGCAGGTCTCATGGAGCCCTCTGCTCCCTAACCTGGGCTCCTCGCCCACTCTGGCCACTCTGGCCAGCCACCTTGCTGTCCCGCAGGTCCCATCCAGGAGACTTTGCTCTTACTGTTGCCTCTGCTGCATGCTCTTCCCCGGAGCATGAAGTGCCCTTCACCCCCTGACCAAGGAAAGTGACTTTTCCACGAGACCCCTCAGGCCCCTTATTTTATACCACGAGCCACCTTCCCTGGGACCCTGCTCCCACCGGCCCCGCTTCTTTCCTCCCCAGCGCAGTCTCTGTCCTCTCTAGCAGGGGTACCATGCTCACCCTGGGCTTATTCCCTGCCCCTCTGTGCAGGAACGTGGGCCCCGAGATGGCAGCAAGCTTTACCTCTTTTCCCTGCTGAGCCCCCGAGCCTGGCTCGGTGCCTGGCACACAGAACTGCACAGTAGATGTTTAACGAATGCACGGGGACACGGATGGATGGATTTTCTGGTTAAGGCTCTTAATTTCTCAACATCAGTGTGGATTCCAAAGGAGGCTGGCTGAGACCGAGGCTCAGAGACGGCCCCCCTTGTCTTGCTTGGAAGCTGACTTTAGATTCTCCTTCCAGAGGACCCAGGGGCATTTCAGAGCCTACTGAGCTAGCTTCCGGGCAGCGGGGAAGAGAGGTCTGCTCACACCGTTTCTTCCCCACATAACTTCTCATTCTCCTCCACCCTCCATCCTGCAGCTCGGGATCCTCCTCCTCCTTTTTCTTGCTTGCAATGGCCAGCTAAACAGCCTCCTAGGACTGTGGGGTCTCTGAGGAGCCTCCCGTGGGCCCAGCCCTGCAAGATGGCAGGAGATACAGAAAAATACCAGCTGCCTCTAAGACCCTGGAATTTGCGTGCAGGGGTGGGAGTGGGGAGGACTTGCACCAGGAGCTACCAGGCAACAGCTCAATCAATGGTGGCACAAAGAACTGACATCGCAGGTGGAGCAGCCGGAGGCCGCCGCCCAGTGAGAGGCCGAGATTCAGATCCCTGGATCCCAAACTTCCACTGCCGTCATCTTCCTCCGCCTCCTCCTCTTGCTTGGAGGTAGATGCTCCTGAGAAGATCAGAGGGCCAAGGTGGACCTGAGACGGGGCCAGCGCCCTCTGGCCGAGGGTGGGAAGGCAGAGCCCACTGGTCCTGCAGAGCGAGCGCCGGGCCTATGTGACCCGGAAGAGCCCCACTCACCTTAGAGAGAAACCTAGGGCTCGGGGAAGGGAGGTGACTTCACCAAGGGCACAGAGAAAGGCAGTGTCACACTGAAACCCTAATGCATGTCCTGGCCTCTCGTCCCCTGTCCACTGAGCAGCAGGAGGGACACTGTGGTCAGCAAGGAGCAGAACGCTGGAGAGGAGTCTGTTCCCCACGGTGGCCAAGGCCCTGTGCTAAGGCTCTCCAACATGCTGCAGAAGCTGCCCACGGCACTGAGAGGACACTATGATCGTCCCCAATTGTCAGAAGAGGAAAGTTGGAACGCATCCGTCAATCTCAAGGTGACACAACAGTAGGGGGAGGGGCCCATTCAGAGAGCAGACTCCTAACAGTGCTCTCCACAGCTCCTTAGAGCCAGAAGCCCACGAGGGTCTTAAACCCAGCCCCGTCACCACCACTCTCTGAGCCCCCCATCTGCAAAGGGGGACGACACCTCTGTCCTCAAGTGTGTTTCCAGAATGAAAGGAGGACATGGGTGGCTGGCCCAGGGAGGCACTTGGAAAACGGCAACTGTGCAGAGGGGCTGACCCTCCAAGTTCAGCGAGCGGGAAGTACTTTGCTTTTTTTTTTCCTACTTTTTTTTTTAACTGTGATAAAATACACATGACATAAAAGTAACCATTTTAGCCACGTTCAAGGGTGCAGTTCAGTGGCACCCAGCACATGCACACTGTGGCACGGCCACGGCCACATCCAGCTCCAGGACTGTTGCCCTATCCACGCTGAGACTCAGCCCACTCCACAGCTCACCTTAAACCCAGCCTCCACTGCATCTGCTGGTTGGGGAGGCCCGGGGAGGAGGCCCTGGCTGCCAGAGCAATGAGGAAAAGGAGACGGGAAGTGACGGGGAGAAAGGCTACAGGGAGAGCATCCAGGAAGCTGCTTCCCAGGGACAACCCCACTGTGACCCCATCAGCCACAAAGCAAGGATCCGTGCCAGCTCCCCCACCTCTCCGATCAGGGACAGCAAGATGCTTTGCTGGCCTGGGGTCAGCTCAGGGCCCTCATCTCTGAAGTGGGGTTGCAGATAAGGGTTGTATCACCCAAGACCCTGATGTGTGCAGCCCGAAGCAGATGCCAGTTGTAGTGGTCCTCAGTGTCAGCCACCACTGTCACAACTGCTGCTGTTATTATTCACCCCAGTAACCAGAAGCAGAGCAGAGGGCCTGTGCACCACGCACCATCACCTCTGCCCTTTATGTCCCCAAACAGCCCAGCTGGGCCCTCACCACCCGAGACCAAGTCCTTGAAATCAGTTCAGCCCGAATGCACAGAGCTTCTACCAGAGTAGGGGACTGCTCCCGTGCTGGGCACTGTGGCCAAGAGACAAGCAAGACACCGAGCCGACCAAAGGATACGAGGAGGCAGACATGGGCTCAAACAGCTTCGAGTCACCTCTTCAGTGATGAGCACATTAGGTTCTGAGGAAGGAAAATGAAGAGAAGCAGAAGTGACCTGGTCTTAAGGGAGTGAGGGTGTGCCACTGGGGGATGGGCATGGGTCTCAAGGGGCCAATGCGGGGAGCAGGTCAAGGACCTGTGTGTCAAGTTTGCACTTCTCCTTGCAGGCGTCAGGGGCGATGGCAGTGACAGCATCCATATTTTGGGGCACTGGCCCTGGGGCCTGTGGAAGAAGATGGGTTAGAGAGATGAAGACAGGTGCTTCCCGTGGCATCTTGGGAGAGATGCCAGTAACCAGGAAGGGAGTGTCGGGAAGAATGGTGAGGAGAGGCCGACTGCAGAGATTCCAGAGGGGAAACGTCAGCACTGGTGTGGCTGGGGCAGCAATGCCTCCAAGATGTCCCTGTCCTAATCCCCAGAACATATGGATAGTTTACGTTTCATGGCTGGGCAGAATTAAGGTTGCAGATGGAATTGAGGTTGCTAATCAGCTGATTTTGAGGTAGAGAGATTATTCTGGATTATCTGGGTGAGCCAATGTAATCACAGGGTTTTTAAATGTGGAAGAGGGAGGCAGAAGAGCCAGCGTCAGAGAGATGCTATTGCTGGCTTGGAAGATGGAAGGGGACCAATGTGGGCGGCCTCTATACTTGGTAAAGGCAAGGAAACTGATTCTCCCCCTAGAGCCTCTTGAAGGAGCACAGCCCTGTCACCACCTTGAAGCTAGCCCAAGGAGACCAGGTCAGACTTTGGGCCTGTAGACCTGAAAACAGTACATTTGTGTTGTTTTAAACCATTAAATTTGTAATTTGTTACAGCAGCAGTAGGAAACTAATACTACCTGTCATGTTGCGGGGAGTTGGAGGAAGGAGACATCAAGGACAATTGGCCTGGGGACTGGAAGGATGGTAATGCTACCAAACACGGGAAGCTGCAGGAGGACAACACATGGGACAGGTGCCCAGGTCTCCTTCTCTGTCCACTGCATCTGAGACCCCAGCCCAGCACTAGGCACAAAGCCCAGTGACCCCTGTAGGGGCGGAGGGCCACATCTTCACAATTCTACAGGCGCTGTGGCCTGTAGAATGAACGGATGGTGGGTGGATGGCGAGGTCTCCAGTTCCTTCGGTCTCTCTCTCTCTCTCTTTTTTTTTTTTTTTTTTTTTGAGTATCAAAACAACCACACTTGTAAGCTTCTGCTTCTGTAACAAGCCAGGAAAACAGAATTTTAACCTCAAGGGCTGATGTCAAGGCGGGATGAGGAGCCAGGGCCAGAAGGCATAAGTAGGACACTGCAGGTTCCCCGAGCATGAAAGAGTCTGCGAGCCCGGTTTTTGCTGGAGGAGGGCGGGCAGGTGGGACTGGCCGGGACCCTCTCCCACCTCGCTCCCACAGCAGTTCCCACCCCCACCTTCTGTCGAGTGATGAGGGGTCCGGCTCGCAGGAGAAGCCGTCGCCCTCCCGGGCCTTTGTCTCGCTCCCGCGCTGCCGCGCACATGGTCCCCTGTCAAATTCCGGGCGGCTCCGGGGGACACGTGTCGGAAAGCCAGCAGCTCGGCCTGCCCCGCGTCACCATGGAAACGGCGGCCAATGGGAGGTCCGCGCCGCCCGAAGGGGCGGAGCCGAGGGCGGCCGGAGCGGGCGGGGCGGGGAGCGGGGCGGGGCCGGGGCGGGGCGCGGACGTCAGCCAGCAGGGGGCGGGGCCGGCCGCGTGCGGGACTCCGCAGTGCGGAGGACGCCCCCGGGCTGAGGTCTGCATCGCGTGGTTTTGGTGACATCTTGACAACATTTTCTTGGCACTCCTGGGCATTTCGTAGCCTACCAAGTATAAGGTTAAGATTCTAGAGTCCTACAGAACTGGGTCCCCCTCTCCCGCCACACACAGCACCCTGGGCCTTGTGGAGCAAGGAACTGGACCTTTCAGTGCTTCAGCTTCGTGACCTGCTAAATGGGGTCGTTGTGAGGGTCCAGGGAATGACAAGCGATTAGCCCCTGCCTGGCTCCAGGAAGTAATTAAGGAAAAGCAGTGACCCCTAAGACAATGGTCTTTCTTGAACCCCATTGGAAGAGAGGACCTCATTTGGGGGTGAAGAACCCTCTGCTCAGCTGGGAAATCCTGGGGTTCTGCCTCTCGACTCTATTGCCAGAAGCTGGTTCTAATGCCAACCTCCATGTGCTTGTCAAAAAAATGGGGAGATGAGTGTCCCCATGGGAGGATCCCCACGGCAGCGGCCAGGCTGCAGAAATCCTGGAGGCAGACAGAGCAGAGCAGAGCATCTCTCCGTGCAGGGCCGGAAGGAAATTCCAATGCCCAGACCTGGGGGCCAGGACAGGTTTGGGCACTGCTACCCACCGGGTGATTCACACTAGCGTTTTGGCCTCTCTGGGGGAGGAAAAATCTTGTAAAACAATGAAGATTTACCTGCCAACTTCCCACTCAGCATGGTCGGGGACCTGAAATGAGGATGTGGAGTCTCATCACCTCTGAGATGTCCAGTGGCAACAGATGCAGATGATGAACTGCAACAGGAGGGACAGGGTCCCTCTTACCTGGTTCCCCAGGGCCCAGGGCAGGGCTTAGGACAAAGGAACATCCCTTAGCCAAGATCATCGATGAGGCAGAATCCGCCTCACTTTTATGGAGTAGAAATCCATTCATTCATCCATTTAATAAAGATTTCTGCAAGTCAGCCATGTGCCCAGCACTCTGCTAAGAAGTAGGCTATGGAGGTGAAGAAAGCAGTCGCCACCCTACAAGGGATCACCATCACGCTGGAGAAATAGGCATTAAGGAAAAAAATAAACATGCAGATAACACAGGGGCACAAATATCCATTAATGCCCTGAAAGAAGAGTGCAGGAGCCCTGAGCATGCCGGGAATCAAAAGGAGGGCTGGTGACAGAGAGCAGTGAGCACGGAGGAGAGATAGCAAAGGGAACCACGTGCAGGGCTCTAAGGAATGCAGGACATTCATGGAAGGGGAGAGTGTAGGTGGACCAGACGCCAGCAACGGCAGGCACCATGCTAAGGAGGTGGTTCCAGAAAATGACTGCGAAATAGGCTCATGGAGATTTGGACCAAAATGCACACCCCGTTTTTCAAAATTTTTCCCCAGATTCAGTTTGCATTCAGTCTGGTCTCCGCCGCCTTCTACCTCTTCCAATCTGAAGGCACAGGACCATCCAGAATCAGAAATGTGTTTCCTGTTGCTAAGCTTGCTCCACTGACTAGGAAAGAGGAGGAGACCACTAACAGTGAGAGCTCCAACACAAGATGGCAATTAGGGCTGGGGTGGGGTTAGGGTTGAGTTTGGGGTTAGGGGAAGAGTGGGGGGATAGAGCTGGTTTTATGTTGGGGTTAGGTCGGGAGGAGATTTAAGGATGAGGTTGGATTGGGGCTAGTGTGGGTTTGAGATTAGGGCTGTCTTTAGGATTTGGGTCAGGGTTGGGTTAGGGCCGGGTTTAGGTTTGGTTTGGGGTTTAAGGTTGGGATTATGAGTTTGAGCTTCATTAAATATGTATATATCGCTGGCTCTCCACAGAATATCTGGCATGTAGTGGGTGCCCACAGATTTTTTTTTAAATGAATGAATGACTGTTTCATTGTAAAACCCACAAGACAAAGTGACCAGCTAACTTTATTTCCCTGGATATTGTGGTTATTTGGCTGTGTTTTGTCCTAAGAGTGAACAAACTGGTGAAACTTACCACGGCACTAATTTTATATTCTTCTAAGTCAGAACAACAAAATCATCCCAAAATAGGAAACGAAAAATAGTCTGAGCATGCCAAACAGGTGACCAGGGGAGGGGACCAGGGAGACAAAAGGGACAACCCAATGTGAGTAGGTTCTAGGCAACTGTCATAGCCCAGATGGGGAAGAGGGGAACCAGGCTTTTGGGAGAGGCCAGAGGAACCAGCCCAGCTGGAAGGTCAAGTGTAGAAAAGGGATGGGGGAGGGGGGAGAAAAAATGGTGGTCGAGAAAATAGAAGAGCTGGGCGGCTCCAGGTCCCCGATCCCAGGGAGCCCTGGAAGCCCCAGGGATGTAACCCAAGTAATTCCTGAGGTCCGTGTGGCCCGTTGCTGCAGAGGCTCACTAACGAGCTCAGGAAGGACAGCAACCCAACATTCTTTATAGGGATTTTCAATATTTTTCACGTCATGCAAAGAATATTAAGGGGAGACCAAGTTATGCCCTTGAGCAGGGCTCCTCAGACCTCCCTCCCCGTGGGCTCCTTCACGCCCCCCAGAGCCTCAGGCTGCCCTTGGTTCTCCATGTAGCTCGGCCCATGGTGGGACCGGTGACAGTGGGACTGGTGACTCTGCTTCTTGGCCTCCTGTTTTCCTGGCCCCTACCCAAACAAGAACAGACCAGTCTGCACCCGGCGCCCCTTCCCTCCTCCTCTGTGGTCCTGCCCTCCACCTTGTCTCTCCATGAAAGGTGCTGGCCAGGCGGAAGAGAGCTGAAGACTGTGGGTCAGGATCCTCGGGAGGCCTAGGTGGCAGGGAACACTCCTGAGACTTGTCCCCAGCACAGTATAAAGACGGCACCATCTTCAGGGGGCCCTGGGGAGCCGCGGGAGGATTTTGAGTCAGAGCGGAGCAGTTGGATTTGGGGGTGCCTTGAGAGCAGGGCTCCGTGTGTTTTGTAGGTGACCCTCTGTCTGCAGCTGGAAGTTCTCACTTAAATATTCCGCGGTGGAAGGGGCCAGTGGTGAGTGGATTCTTGAATTTCTGGTGTGTTCTGGATTTTCATGCAGGCTCAAGAACCCCAGGATCACGGCCCCTTACCACAGCTGCTCCAAGTCCTGTCCCTCACCTTGTGCCACCGTGACCTCCAAGCTCATAGGACGGGGACCCAGGCTGCCCGCCTGCACGGTGGGGATCCTGGACCAGCTCCACCAGCCTGCTCCCCTGGGCAGGATCCGTACACACAGGAACCTCCCGAGCTCTGGCTGTGGCTGTAATTCTGGTTTCCAGCAACACATAAAAATAGCTTCAAGGACATCCAGGGGGCGGGAAGGGGGAGACCTGGTCCCAGGGTTTCCAGGAGAAGCAGATACACATGACTCCCCCTTTCCCTCTCCAAGGGCCCCCTGTCACTCACAGGCTTCATATTTGAACCTCCCTGAGGACCTCAGGCCTCAACACACAGAGCTCCTTAGTCAGCAGCCTCCTCTCCTGCTTCAGGCACAGGGAGGCGTGCGGGTTCCTCCCTTGGCCAGCCAGGCCCAGCACGCAGCCCGGGAGCTGGAATAACAGGGAGCCTGGCAGGAGGGGGGAAGGCAGGAGGGAGGGAGGCAGGAGGGAGGGAGGAAGGAGGGAGGCAGGAGGGAGGGAGGCAGGAGGGAGGGAGGCAGGAGGGAGGGGGGCAGGAGCAGGCAGGAGCAGGCAGGGAGCTGCCCAGCTACGGGGTGGGGCCTTGCAGGCCTTGGAACTCTCCTGAAAGGTCATTCCCCAGACCAAGGTGAGTCCACCCACCCAGGGGCTAGGGAGACCCCACAGCAGGCCCAGCTCCCAGCAAGGCTGGGAAGAGTCGGGAGGGAGAAGAAGACAAGAGGCACATTGTGAGCTCCCTGGCCCTCACGTTGTCACCATCTGTCCCCATCAGACAGATGAGCAAGGAAAGGCTCATAAAGAAAACTGACCCCTAACAGGGCTCACAGCTGGCAGGGCGGAGCAGCCCTGACCCTGGGGGACTCAGGAGCCTGTACCAAAGGGACAGACTGAGCGTGGAAACTCAGGGCCAGCCTCGCTCTCCTCCCTGCCTCTCAGAGCCCCAAAATAGACCCGCTCCCTAGAAGAGCTCGGCAGCTCCCAGGTCCAACCCAGGCGGGCCCTCGGGAGCGCTCGGCTGGACTATTTCTGGCCGCTGCCCGGCCGCCACAAGCAGCCTTCTGTGGTGGCCTCAGTCACGGCAAGGCTGAGGCACAGGCCAGACCTCCAAAAGGGCCCACTGTCCAGCCGCCAGTCCCCACGGCTGGCTCCTGGACATCCGGAGTGTGGGGCAGAAGGCAGCCGGGGCTGACGCAGAGAGCGCAGTCTGGACTGAGGGGGGCTGTGTGCCCCCAACACGAGGGACAGCCCCAGGTCCACTGCAGCTGCCCAAGGAAAACAGATTCCACCCTGGGAAGGGCCTCAGAGGCGACTCCCCACCAGCTCACCCTGTCGCTCTGTGTCTGTCTGTCTGTCTTACGCGTGCACACGCACACACGTCAATGCTGGGAGCAGCCACGGTGTCCCCAGGGACACTGGGTTTAGAGTCCTCTATGGTGCCTGCTAATCCTCAGGGGGAAATCTAATTTTCGGGAAATTCTCATCAGCACCATTTTAAAAAATATTTTTTAGTTATGAATGGATCTTTTCTTTCACTTATTTATTTATGTGTTTATTTACATGTGGTGCTGAGGATCGAACCCAGGGCCTCACACATGCCAGGCAAGTGCTCTACCACTGAGCCCCAGCCCCAGCCCTCATTTTTTGTTCAAGTAGAATCCAAGTGAGGTGCACACGAGGCATTTGGGTGTTATGTTCTATACTTTTGAAAATTTTTATTTTCATGACATTGATTTATTGAAGAAACTGGCGCAGTTGTCCTGTGGAAGGCCCATGGCCTTGGCTTTGTCTGTCTGCTTCTTCACAGTGTCACTTAACCTGTTTCTCTATCCCTGTTTTTATGGATCAGAGTGGAGCTCCCTCCCTGGTTTAATAGCTACAGTTTATTGGGGTATAATTCACATACCATAGAATTAACTTGTTTTTTTTTTTTTTTTTTTTTTTTGGTACTGGGGATTGAACCAACCCCAGAGCATTTACCACTGAGCTACACTACGGCTTCAGCCCTTTTTATTTTTTATTTTGAGTTGCTTAGGGCTTCACCAAGTTGCTGAGCCTGGCCTCCAACTTGCAAGTCTCCCGCCTCAGCCTCTCACTTCAGCCTCCCAAGTAGCTTGGATTACAAGCATGCGTCACTGCCCCTGGCAAAATCCACCCTTTTAAAGAGTCTAACTCAGTGGTTTATAGGATGTTCACAGAGTTGTGCAACCATTGTCACTACCAGATTTCAGAACATTTTCACCACCCCAACAAGAAACATCGTACCAGTTAGCAGTTACTCCCCACGGCCCTGGGTGCCAGCCCTCGGCAACCACTAATCTGTTCTTTCCTTTCGTGGATTTTCCTGTTCTGAATGTTTCTCGGGAGTGGGATCATACAATAAATGGCTTGCTGCGTCTGGCTGCTTCTACTGAGCGTGTGTTCGAGACTTGTCCCAGCATAGCATGGTTCGGGACTTCATCCCTGTTTATGGCCAAGAGCTATTCCTATGGATGCTGTGACCATTTCCCTGACCCACTCATCAGCTGGTGGACATCGGGCTGTTTCCGCTTTGGGCCTGTGATGACTGCTGCTGCCGTGAGTGTGCGTGTGAGCGTGCGTGTGAGCGTGAGTGTGAGCATGCGTGTGAGCGTGGTGTGGATATTTGCTTCCAGTTCTCTTGGGCTGATGCCGAGGACTGGACCTTCTGGCCGTAGTTTCCCACTCAGTGTGCTACAGTGCGGGGACTGCCAGGCTGGGTTCTGCCTCATCTTGGACCCAGAGTAATGGAGTGGGGCCACCATGGACGGAACCTCTGAAACGGTTTGCCCAGGATGATCTTCTCGCCTAGGTTGACCTTGGGTGTTTTAGTGGCTTTTTTTTAGTTGTAGATGGACACAGTATCTTTCTTTTCTTTTCTTTCTTTCTTTCTTTGTGGTGCTGAGGATGGATCCCAAGGCCTCATGCCTGTGAGGTGAGTGCTCACCATGAGCCCCAGCCCCAGCCCACCGGTCCTTTTTTAGGTCCGTTTTCTCGCAGTGTTGCTAGCGGAGGTGATTTGTGGCTTTGATTTGATCCCCCTAATGACCAACAGCACTGAGCACCTCTTATTGCCATGAGTACCTATTCTTTGGGGGAATTTCCATTGAAATTCTTTGCCCATTTTTAAATTGTCTTATTTGTCTTTTATTAGCAAGTCACAGGACCTCTGTATATATGCTGCTCTGCGTCCCTTGTCAGCTGTGTGATTTGCAGAGGTGTTCTCTGATCCTGTGGCTTACCTCTTCTCTTTCTTCATGTCCTTTGAAGCACAGAAGCGTTTAATTTTGCTGAAGTCCATTTGTCTATTTATTGTCTATTATGTTTCTATAGTTTGGGTCTCATGTGTGTAATCCAACATCACCAGATATTTCCTCCTATGTTTTCTTCAAGAGTTTTACCGTTTTCGCTCTTAACATCTAAGGCTCTGATCTGGGCTGGGTGCAGTGCTGGGCCCGGCACTCAGGATGGTGAGGCAGGAGGATCGTAAGTTCGAGACCAGCCTGGGAAACTTAGTGAGATCCTGTCTCAAAATAAAAAGTAAAAGGGGCTGGGGAAGTAGCTCAGTGGTAGAGCACACCCATATTCAAGCCCAGTGCAACACTCCCACAAAACACTCTGGTCCATTTCAAGCTTCTAAAGTGACTCTGTCACTTTACCTTTATCCAGATCTGGGCTGGGACTCTCTCCCTAGCCCTGGGAGACAAGAGGAGGGGCGCAGTCTCAGGGCCTGCAGGAGGGAGGTTCAAAGGGTCAAACCCCAGTTGAGGGTTAGGTTAATAAAAAGGCTGCGGCCACTGTGGACAGAAGAGTCTCAGCCACCCTGACGGCCTCCAGGCTGCTGGGCACGGACCCCCCAGGCCCCCGCTGGCACTGGTCACAGGTTTCCTCCTGGTGTGTTGCCTAAGACTACAGAAAATGTCACATCCTTTGGCCAGTAGAGATTTCTCCGTACCCCACGACCAAGGACAGGGCTGGGAGAATTTTTGGACAATCCAGAGAATTGGGGGAAAGAACCCGTGAGCTTCGTGGACCTATCAGCAGTCAGGAACCACAGTCAGGAGATTGACGTAAACACCAGCATCCGCCGCTCAGACAGGAGGCCGAGTCCAGAGCAGTTAGGAAGGTCGGAGATTCCAGGACGCACTCAAGTCGTCCAAGAGAAACGAGGCCCGAGGCTTCTCCAGCCTGGTGCAGAGGAAGCCAGACCTGGGCTGGAGAACAGATCCTTGGTGGTATCCCAGGCGAAGTCCAAGCAGGGGCCTCTCCTGGACATCAGTAGAAGGTGCAGAGGAAACGACTCCTGGGGTGCCTGCCACCACGTTTGTCAGATGGGGACGGGAAGCAAGCAGCAAGGAAAAGAGAAAAAGGTCGTGAGGAGACGTCCCCACCTCTCTACCCAGAGGCCCAGCTCGCCCCTGACGTCGGAACTCTTACCTCACCTTCTGGTTTTTCTTGCTAACACAAGAAGTAGATGGATGTCTACACAGAAGTAGATGGAGGTCTACACAGAAGTAGATGGAGGTCCCGTGGTTTATGATGGAAAATATGTTGGGGAGGGTCTGGGTGGCCTGAGAAGACTCGGTGCCAGCAGGGACACCAGCTGCTAGCTGCCCTGCCCTCCGGAGAGCCCGAGCACGTAGGGGGCCTCCCCATCCCACGCCCACCTGGTTCCCTGGATCTTACCCGACACCCCGTGGGTCCTCCTCTACGAGGCTGGAAGGGAAGAGGGACAACAAGAAGGCAGCCGGTGGGGAGGCCGAGAACACAGAGAGGCTGAGAGCCAGACCTGGCGGCCAGACTGAGCTGGAATCCACCTACCTCGCTGTGCTGACAGGGTGACCGCGGGCAAGTCGGTTCAGCTTCCTGAGTGTGAATTCCCCCTCTGTGAAACAGGGGTAGTGACAACATGCATTTCCCAGGGCCCCTGTGACAATGACACAGGATCCCCCTTGTAAGTATTCTGCTTTGGTTTTTGTTTGGTTTGGAACCAGGGATTGAACCCCAGGTGCTTAGCCACTGAGCCACATCCCCAGCCCTATATATATATATATATATATTTTTTTTTTTTTTTTGAAACAGGGTCTTGCTAAATTGGTTAGGACCTCACTAAGTTGCTGAGGCTGGCCTCAAATTTGTGATCCTCTTGTGTCAGCCTCCTGAGCTGCTGGGTCACAGGTGAGTGCCACTGCGCCCGTCTTTGTGAACTCTAGTGATTGTTGTCTTTACTGTTGTCATTGGGACATTTGCCACCATTTATATCCCACTGCTGGTGTGACAGTTGGCAGCCGGTAGAGAAACGGTTTCTCTGGATTCTTAGCCTTTGTGATTCCCAGTGGCCCCGGGACCCCTGAGTTCACCCCGGGGAGATGCCTGGGAGAGGCAGCCCCTGCTGCTTGCTCTACCTGAGCAGGAACCTCAGAAGGCTCTGCATGGCTCAGATGGGGCTCCAAAGGCAGAGGCCATGCCAGGTCCTCCCAGCTGGAGGTGGGTGCACTCACTGGTGTCCCCATTTTACAGAACAGAAAACCGAGGCTCAGCGAGGTTGAGCGATTTATCAATGCACAAATACTTTTTTGCTAAATTTATTGCTAAGTGTTTTATTCTTTTCTATGCTAATGCAAATGGAATTGTTTTCTTAATTTCATTTTCAAAGCTTTCGTTGCTAGTGTATAGAAATACTGTCAATCTTTGTATATTGATCTTGTACTCTGCAACCTTGCTAAATTCATTTTACCTGTAAGGATTTGAACCTGGGTCATTGTTCTTACCTACCAGCCACATCCTTTTCCCCAGACCCTGGACCACTTGAAAAGCACATGTCAGCTTGGGACAACGGGGACAGGGCACAGTGGACATCCCATCCCCATCCTGTGCCCCTGGAAGGCTCCAGGACAGAACCATGGGGTTGGGATCTGGGGCAGTGGCTGCAGCACCTTATGGGACCCTCAGCATCTACGGTTGCGACTTCCCCAAGCTCTGGGCCACTGTCTGGGCTGAGGGGCATCCAGGTACCCCTGAGGGCTCCCGCTAAGCTGTAGCCAACACAGACCTAGGACTTCTAAAACACCACTGGTAGGTCACCTTCCACATTCCTCAACTGACTCATAGAGCCCGAGGGCAGAAGTGAAGGTTTCTTTCTGTGAGCTGTGGATCCCAGATGCCCATCTTAATTCTGACCAATTAGGGAACCAGCTCCTGAGGACCCTCCCTGCATCCGCCTTCCAGGGAGCCAATTGAGCTTTCTAGATCATTCCATCCTTGTTCCTCACTCCACAGACTCACTCACCTCTGAGCGTCAGGTGGGGGTTCCAAGACAACCAAAACAATAGCTGAGCTGGGCACAGTGGCACACCCTTGTAATCCCAGTGTGTCGGGAGGCCGAGGCAGGAGGATCGAAGGCTCGAGGCCAGCTTCAGCAACTTAGTAAGGCCGTGTCTCAAAATAAAAATCAAAAGGGCTGGGGATGTGGCTCATGGTTCAAGCACCCCTGGATTCCATCCCCAGTACCAACAAAAGCCAAGGACAGTGGTGACTGCTATTCTCTGTCTTGTGAACCTCTCCTTCAAGCCATCAGCAGGTTCATCGTCAAGCTGTTCCAGGCATAGCAGGGATTGGGGACCCAGGTCCCTGCATCCAGGGAGTGACGCAGCCCCGTCTTCAAGCCCCTGAGGGGTTTCCAACACCATCCCCCTGAAGCTCAGAACAACCCGTGAGCCACGAGCTGTCATGACTTTATGGACAAATGTTTATTAAAAAATATCCACTGAGCAGCTACAGGCTGTCCCTGCAAAGAGACGGCCACACACTCATGACGGACACCAGGTCCCTGCTCCTTGGAAGATGCTCCCCAGGAGGCCACACTGGATGGGACAGGAAGGCGGGGAAGAGGGGACAGGAGGGGACAAATGGTGCTGAATGCTGTGGATGGAAATGAGGAGAAGTAAGAGGGGAGGGGCCTCGAGGAGGCCACCTGTCAGCCACGGCCACGGCCACGGCTGAGGAGCGTGGCTGAGGAGCGTGGCTGAGGAGCCAGCGTGCGCAGTACAAGGAAGAGCTTTTCAGGTCGTGGAACCTCCAGCTGAACCCCTGAGCGGGTGGACGAAAGGCCGTGAGGGGAGCAGAGAGCAGGGGTGTAGGTCAGGAGCAAGGCCCGAGGGAGCAGGCCAGAGGGCGCCCCTGGGCACCAGGGCCAGGACAGGAGCAATGGGGAGCTGAGGCCACCGGGTGCGGGCAGGGGCCTCACTGGCTGCCGTTCAGCTGGAGTCTTCCAGGAGGGAGAGGTAGAAGGCGTAGGCAGGATGGGCCTCAGCAACGACATGGGTGGCCCAAAAAGCCGAGGTTTGGATGTAGGAGGTGAGGAGAGGAGGAGGTGGTCCCCCGGTGTCCCACCAGAGTGATGGGTAAGACCTAGGACAGATTTCCCAGTTCTGGGTTCGTCCACCTGGATCGGGTCAGGTCTACCCACCAATGTGGACAGTGGGCAGTTTGAACCGGCAGGTCAACTCTCCCTTCCTCCTGTCTTTCCAGCTGCCACACTTGGCAGGGGAGGTAGGGAGAAGAGGTGGCTTCTGGGCCACCCACCATCTATGTGACCTTGCACAATCACCGCCCCTCTCTGGTCTCTGGTCTCCTCATCTGTAAAATGATCGGCCCCACCCTGTCCTCCATAACTGAGACCAGGGTGAGCACGTAGAGGAAGTTTTAATATCTTTTAAAGAACGTTACAATGTGTGAGAATGTCACATCCTCCCTGCAAACCCCAGTAGGATGCGGGCCTCACTGTCACATCCCGGCATTTGCTAATGGGCTTCTGTGGGCCTTGGGAGGTCCTTCCATGCCAGGTGGGGTCATGTCAAGTTCTCCTCTAATGAGGAGGAACTGAGGCATGGAGGTGACACTCTAGGCCCAAAGCCTCGTGGAAACGGAGGTCAGGGAACAAACCCTCAGATAACACGGGGCACGGTTCTGTCCAGGTGATGGGAAGGGGTTTGCACGGTGTCGGGCTCTTCCCCACAGTGGGCCTGCCTGGGCCACGTCACTCATTAGCAGGTTTGGGAAAGGCCACCGCCCTCAGTTCAGAAGCAGGAAACAATGGAGGGTCCCCAGCCTGGATTAAAAGGGGCAGGAAATCTCCAGGACCCTCCTTGATCTCGGCCTGCTCTGGGGACTGGGGCACTGGGTGAGGCCCCCTCTGCTCTTGTCCTAGGGCCGAGGCGCAGGCGGCCCAGACCTCTCCCACCAAGCCTGGGCCTGCGCTCCCTCCCGAAAGCTGCACCTGGACAGAGGAACCTGCGAACATCTCAGGAGCAGATGGGGGTCACCCCCAGGTCCAGCCAGACCCGCTGCCTTCCTTCTGTGCTCGCCTACTGTCCTGTAGCCCAGGCAGTGGTCCCCAGGTCCTATGTGACAAGCTGACTGCAGGGATGGGGACAGGGTTCATCTGGTCATTGCTAAGTCCCAGAGACCTTCGGGGATGCTGGGTGTCCCCACTGTGAGGACCTGGGGCCCCTTGGCCAAAACTGGATTCCTTGCCTCTCAGCCACACCCCCTGGCTCCTCCTCTGGGGCTCTTTCCATATGTAAAGGACACTCCCTGGTCCTCTTGTGGTCCTCCAGAGCCTGAGGTCCAGGCTGTGGCTCATCCCCACCCACTCAGCCTCTAGACACCTGAGACCCCACCACCACGGCCTCCTCAATTCCAGCCTCAGTGCTCCGAGTGCCTCCTGGACCTCCCTGCCTCTGCCCTCACCCGGCTACACCCCTTCTTCTCCATTAGCCTTAGGATCCTGTCACTTCCTGGCTGCAGATTCTTTGTGCCCTTTAACACACACACACACACACACACACACACACACACACCCTGCACTTGAATGAATACTAATCTTTCAGTTCCCCCTCCTGCCCTGTCTACCAGATACCAAGCTGGGTGCTGGGGGAGCACATCTCCAACCCTCAGGGACTCTGCCCCTGCTCAGTGGCCTCACGGGAGATTCCCAGGAGGGAAAGGGCAGTCTGCTGGGTGCCCTGTGGGGCATGCGGGGAATGCTGAGTCCAGTGAAGCTCATTAGCTGTGTGACTGCGCAGTCACTGTACCTCTCTGGTTTCAGGTCTCCTCTGTAAAATGATCAGCCCTGCCTTGTCCTCCATAATTGAGACCAGATTTGAGGATGTGGGCGGAACACTTACGTTCCACCTTTTGATATGTGGCGATGCCAGCACCGCTCCGGAAAACCCCAGCTCCACCTAAGTTCCACCACCCACCTCTGGGAGACAGCCTGGGATCTGGGGAGATGTTCCGGTCAGGAGGCCAGTCAAGCAATTGTAAGACCACCCCCCAGCAATCCTGCTGAGGAGTCTGGGACACACCCCAAGGTCTCACTCAGTGCTGCGTCCCCAGGGGCCCTCGGTCAATGCTCCACAGGAACCGCGACTCGACTCCTGCCCATGAGGTTCCTGCAAAGGTCTGAGCTGACCAGAGTAAGGAGGAGGAGGAGCCTGGCCTTGAATGACAGGTGGGTGTGACCAGTCAGGGGAAGGGAAGGGCATCCTGGGGCGGGGCAAACCCTCCAGCCCAGCCCTCCATCAGCCTGGGGCAGGCGGGAGGGAACTCGTGCCCTTACAGGGTGAGCGGAGGATGCAGGTGGTGAGGTTCTTTGCTCGGAGTCCCGCAGTCAGGACGGCTAACCCAAGACCCAAGCCGGAGCCCCTGGAGGCCATCGCTGCCCTGGGCGCCTCCCCACCTTGCTTTTTCTCTCAGTGGGTTTTGAAATTTGTGGGTACAGCAATGAAATTTAGGTGCAGTAGGGTTTTCTGTGGTTGGAATTAAAACAGCCTGCTCTGGTGCATTTTCCTGTTCCTGTGACCTAGGGTCAGGGAGATGGCAGGAACCTCAGGAGAACTGCTAGGAGGAGCCTGGACCCAGTTTGTGCAAAGGACAGGAGGAGGCCAGGAGGGGAAGGAGATGCGGGAAGGACAGTCCTTCTGTCCAGGTACTGCCTGCTGAGTTGGGGAGCAGGAGATGGTCCCAAGAGACAGAACAACTGAACTGTCAGGGCAGGGTGAGAAGCAGCCACCCCCTCACCCACCATCCATCCAACAAGCATGAGCTGAGCCACAGTGTCCTGGAAGCAGGCAGTCACACTCCAAGGCCATCAGTGCTGTGACAGGGACGTGCAGGGGACTACCAGAGGAAGCACCTGGCAGAGCAAGGGTTAGTCCGGGGAGGCTTCCTGGAGGAGGTGGCCTCTAACCTGAGAGGGCCAGGCCAGGAGGTGGGGAGAGTCAGCTCAGCCTGGAGAGACCACATAGCACCTGCTTCCACCAGAGCTGAAGGGCTCGGGGACCAGCACTGCTCAATGTGACCGAAGCAGAGCAGGAGGTGAGCTTACAGGGGAGTGACCCAGCCAGACCTGCCAGGACCTGGGGAGACACGGTCAAGAGTGGATCCTCACTGGAGAGTCGCAGGAGCCTGTCAAGGTTTACAAATGGAGGAGAGATGTGCCTCGATTCCTGTTTAGAAAGATAAATGGTGGGCTGGTTGATTCTGAGCAAGCATCCAGCTGAAGAGACCTTCAAAGGTCAAATGTCACTACTTAATATAGAGAGATAGTTTCTGGTGGGGTTCTTTGTCTTGGTTTGGTTTGGTTTTTGTCTTTTTATTCTTTGGAACTAGGGGTCGAACCCAACACTTTGCCACTGAGCTACAACCACGGCTTATAAGAGAGTGAGAAATGATCCCATCAAACCTGAAGGGACAGCAGAAAGTCAGAGAAGGGGACACACACAGAGCCACTTTTGCCTAAAGATGGTTTCCCGCCATACAGACTTCAGCTCACCACTATAAAGAACAAGGGGGTCAGAAACAGAATCCCAGGGACCCCAGATCACAGCAAGTCTTGCAGGGGGTCCTCCCCACAATTAGCTGGAACTCCAAGGGCCACACCCTCAGAGGGAAGGGGGTGACTGCCGAGGACCCACCGTCTGGGTTTGGGTGGTTTGGGTCTTCTAGGGAACCAGCCTCAAGTCTGAGCTACAGGGTCCAGACAGGTGACATCCGAGTGTGTGTTAGAAGAGACAGAAATCACTGTAGACAAAGGGGACTTCCTCATGTCCTTAATAATGTCCCTGCTCTTTGATTTTCAAACACTACACCCCACACACGAAGAACCCAAGGCACACGAGGAAATGAGATGTCATTAGAAACAGCAGTTACAACAAAACCCCTTAGAAACGTGACCCCAGAGTCTCAGGTGCTGGAATTAGCATATGAAGTGAAAAACAACTAAGCTTCCTGATTCTCGACAAAGCAAAAAGACAAGCTAAGAAAACAGCCCAAGTGAATGCAGAACTGCTAAAGCGACGTGGCAAATTCAGACAAGAACCAAGCGGAAGCTCCAGAGGTGAGCTTGGCAAAGGTCAGGGTTTTATTTCTTGGCCTGGTGGGGATGGTCCCATGGGTATTTGTTTCTAATCACCCATCAAACTGCAAGTTTGTGTCTTGTTCTTCCACAAGATCATATGTTTATAAAATATGCACTTTATGCATATGTGTTATATTTCAAAATAATAAAGAATTAGAAAATACTCAAGAGATGGGTTTAAGAATAGATTAAATGCAGCCAAAGAAAGAATTGGGCTAAAAGAAGATACACTGAAAGAAAATATCCATGCGCTAGGCCCTGGGCTCACTACCCAGCACTGTAAAAAGGAAAGAAGGGAGGTAAAATCAGAGGGAAAGAGGGAGACAGAAAGATAGAAAAGACCAGAGTTTAAATGGACCTAAAAGACAAAGAAAATAGGCAGAAGTATTGTCAACAGATGATGGCTGATCGTTCTCCAGAGCCGATGGAAGACACCAAATCATGGACTCAAGACACCAAAGAGTCCCAAGAAAGAGAAAAAGATTCCTCACCTCAGTCCATCAGAGTGAAGCTGAAAGAAAAAAAGAAAAGGAAAGGAAAACAACCAAAGTAAGAGGAGGACATTCCTAAAAATAGCCAGAGGAAAAGCCCCCTTGGGAGACTTCTCCACAGCAACACTGAAGCCAGAAGCCACCTGGTTTGTCACCCACCAGGGGGGTCGCTGGGCTGCTGAGTGGGGGATAGCATGGAGGGGCTGGCAGAGGCTGAGGACCCAGCAAGGGGCCACGATGACAGGGGCCTGGAGTGGTGGGAGGAGAGCAGTGGACAGGTCTGAGAGGGGCTGAGGAGGCAGAGCCATCCCCCCCTGGGGGATGAGATGGGGGAGCTGCCAGGGCAAAGGCCGGGTTCTGGCTCAAGAGGCTGCATTGTGGGGGCACCCCAGGAAGATGGGACCCAAGGGAGGAGCAGAGCTGGGCGAGAACGGGCTTGGTGGCCGTAATCCCAGAAAACCAAGGCATTGGTACCCAGAGGACGGAGAGTGTCCTGGGCAGGAGAGCCCCCCGAGGAGTCACTACAGTGAGCTGTTAAGGGCAGGTGGCAGGAGGAGGAAGACCCACGCGATGGCAGACCTGCAGACCCAGCACCCTCAGCTCCAGAGAGCAGGGACAGGGTCGGGTGGCACCGCGGGAGCACAGGCTGGACAGGGAGGCTGGGCCGGGAGGACCGTTCCCTCCCAGGGCCACAGCAACCCGCAAAGAGCTTGGATGATGCCAGTGTCAGCAAGGGGAGAGGCCTCCCTGCAGGTCGGGGAGATCCCGGTGGGTGTGACAGTGCAGCCAGAGCCTGGTCCTCCCTGTCCACCTGGTGCAGCGAGCAAGGCCTGGTCACCCATCATCACCCCCTGGGTGTCAGAGTCCCCATAGAGCCTCTCTCCGTGTCACAAGCAGAAAAGCTCAGCCCCACGCATGTCCAGGGTCCCCCCTCCAGGGCTTGATGCCCTGCCATTTAAGGACATGGAGACCCTCTCCTCCAGGGAGCAGAGGCCCCAGAGTCCCTGAAGCCTGTGAGGCTGGGGGAACTGAGCTTTCCAGAGGCCTCCTGCCCGCGCCCGGCGGTGGCTGAGCTCTGGTGTGTGACTCACCTCCCTCCCCCAGGAAATGTCATGTAACGTCAGCTGTCCCAGCTCCCTCAGCACGCCCCCCCCTGCCCATTTTGGGGGATGCTGTTGGCCTCCCCGGGATCAATCAGCATTCAGGGAGGGAAACAGAAACCCTTTTAGGTCCAATTAATGACAGTCGGGCGCCTGTTTAAACCCGCTCCCTGCAGGCCGAGGGTGGTGGTGCCCGAGTGGGCCAGGAACAGGCGCAGCGAGGCCGGCGAGCCCAGGACTCCTCCAGCGTTGAGAGGAGGCTTCCCCCACCACCAGGACCCCAGGAGCAAGGAGGTCCTATTTCATTCACAACCCACCGTGTCCCTGTCGCTGCTGGGGCTGGACTCCCACCAGGAGGCTCTTGGCCACCCTGTGACAGTCAAGGGTAAGCAGCCTTGGCTCCAGCTCCCACCTGGCCACAGTCAGCAGCGTGACCTTGGGCAAGGGGCTGACCCTTGAGCCACTGTAAAATGAAATGGTAACGCGCATGCTGTGTAGGGGGCGGGGAGGAGGAAAGAGGGGAGGCTCTGGGCCCTGGGCATGGAGTCCACCGGCCCCAGCCTTGAGACTGCTGCTCTGGGACATCCCGGCCACACACACCCGTCCCAGCCAAAGCCCGTGGTCAGTTTGCACCCTGGCTCCTGCCACCCTCCCCACGACAGGACAGCCCCCTGGGCTGAGGACCGTGGCTCACCTATTTTTCAGAAGAGGCCTCGCTCAGAACCAGAGAGGCTCCTACCTGGGCCCCCTGCACCAGGGCATGACCCCAAGCAGCAACCGCTCCCTGTTCTTGGAATCCACAGTCTAGAGGGTCATGAACCCAGCAGTCCCACCCACAGGACCCTCAGCCGCTAAGGCAGGGGGTGCTTCTCACTCCTCCTAACGTGGGGAAAGATGATAGAAGGGATTTTAGAGTTCTTCCACTGTCAGAAGGGATCAGAAGACTGCGCCTCTCTGGGCCTCAGCTGACTTGAAAAATGGGGAACTCCGCCCGATGCTCCACGTGCCTCAGCCTCCTCTCTGCCCCCAGGTGAGCTCCAGGCAGGGGTCAGGCCCAGGCAGGCCCCTCAGCCCCTGTGCCCACCATGGGTCCTTCTGTTCCCTTTCCCTACCCCATAATACAATGGGAGCCCTCTCCCAGGGCCTGCAGAGGCTTGCCCCAGGCCTCCTTCCACCAAATGGGGGTTGTGACTGTTGAGGGGCTGGGGCTGGGCTGCTTTCCAACTGTCCTCTGAGGGCTCTGGCAGGGATGGAGACCCAGCTGCCCACAGCGATGACCAGCCCCATGCTCCCTGCAGCCCGGGAGCCCTTCCCAACAAACCATTGCACAGGAGCCTCATCTCAGGCTCTGCTTTCAGCCAAGTCAAGGATAAAAATCACAGGGGCTTCATAAGCTCATGTGGTGGCAAGGTGAGCTCATGGTGGCACAGGACGAGCCCAACACCACGGGCATGTGACAGGCCCGGTATGGAGCAGGTGCAGAGAAAATAAACGGGCACAGTTTCCCAGGGCAGAGTGGCCGTCCATCCACCTGCTCCAAGCCCAGTTGAGAGAACCTCCGTCTCGGGCTAAGCCAGGGCTCAGCCCCGGAACGGCACAGTCCTGCCCTAGAGGGCCACACTCTCATAGCTACACAGCCAGGTGGCGGGATCGTGTCAAAGTGGCAGAGTGCAATAGAAGAAAGAAGGGCGACCCTGAGCCCTGGGCCCAAGGGGTGGGGAGTGTGCAGAGGCGGGAAGCTGGCGCGAGTGCAGGGGGCGGGCAGGTGGTCCAGCGGAGGCATCAGCTGGAGCAGAGGACCCGAGACCAGGAGGCCATCAGGCTGGGAGAGGGTGGAGGGAGCTGGGCAGGGACGCGCTGGGGAGGCGCAGAGCCTTGAGCTCCCGGCACACCCCGTCTCTGCCAACCAGGCCTTTGCTGGCCCAGGGGTGCTGCCTGGCCTCTGGAGCTGGCAGAAGCACCTGGGCCAGTGTGGCACATATGTCCCTCCACCATGCCAGCAGCAGCTGGGCCTTTTGTGGCAGTTCCTGGCTCTGAGGGGTGCCTGCAGGAGGGACCCCAGCTGTGCTCAGGTTCCGTGTGGCTCTGCCAGGTTCGGAAAGGCCTAACAGAGAAAGGAGGCTGGCAGAGCTCAGCCCAGAGCCCAGGCCTTGCCAAGGACAGGCACAGACAAGAGGCCACCTCAGCGAGGCCAGAATATCCTGTGCAGCTGCGCTGCTCAGCCTTGCTCAGCCGGTCCAGGAAGCCGCCACGATCAGTTCCCGGAGCCTCCCCACAGGGACCGTGCAGACAGTGCTCATCTGGCTTCCCACATGCAGTGGGTGGGGACATCAGAGGTGGAAGAGTGCTGAGTTAGCCAGGCTAGGCTGCACTCTGCTGCAGGAACAAACAGTCCCCAAATCTCCAGGGCTCAGCACACAGTAGTTTGTCTCTCACTGGGGCTACAGGGCCACTGCTCTGCTCCACACAGACGCTCGGGGATCCAAGCTGGGGGGCTCCAGCACCCTGCAGCTCCCTCTCTGGAGCAAGTAGCCTTCTTGGTCAACTTATAGAGGAAGAGGCTAGGGAAGTTGGAGCTTGTCTCTGTGTGCGTCAGCCCAGAGAGAACACATGTCACTTCAGCTCTGGCCCATTAGCCAGAGATGCCTGGGGGCTGGGGATTGTGGGGGCTCCGACGGGACCCCTGGTGAAGCACAGGCTGTGGTGGGACTGCTTAGGTTGATCCTGGCCTGGTGGCCTTGACCAGGAGACACCCTCAGAGTCTCAATCAGCAAGGGTTCAGGAGGCGGAATTAGTAGAGTCCCTCCCGCTGCAGCAGGCACCATGGCTGACCCACGTGTGGGGTCATTCACCAGAGCCTTTTCTGCAAGGAGCTGACGTGGGACCAAGCAAAGCGTCTTATTGAATGTCCTCTTACTTTATAAAAGTGAGCTGGAAGATGAGAGGGCAGAACAACAAGCTAAAAAGGGTGACCAGGCGGGGGCAGGGGCAGCGCGGGTCCTCAGGGTGACAGAACCACGGCCGACCTCCGGAGGCCCATCAGGGGCACGCATCTGACCCTCCCCTGGGCATGCCCTGGGAGTAATGTGGTCAGAAACTGGGAGGTGAAATGACAACTTGAAACACCAAACACTGACATGGACCTGTACACTGGGGGTCATGCCCACAGGGGAGGGAATTTTATTTTCTTCTGCTTTGGGGGAAAGAGCCCCTGTGACAGAGTACAGGTCTGTAGTATGGTCACACATGCCAAGGGTTGTCTTTAGGAATTGTCAGAAAGAAGGACCTGCCACGGGATGTCCGGCCGAGGTGTTCTGAGCAGGAGGTAGTTGAATAGTGACTTGCTGCCAAGGGGGTGGGACACAGGACCTTGAAGGGACCTCTCCCGGAGCCATCCTAATGCCCCCTCCATTGCCTTTCTCCATTGCAGAGCCTAAACCAGCCACACGCTTGCTTTCCCAGCCTCCCTTGCAGCTAGGAGAGGCCATGGTTAGGGTTAGGGTTAGGGTTAGGTGTAGGGTTAGGGTTAGGGTTAGGTTTAGGGTTAGGGTTAGGGTTAGGGTTAGGGTTAGGTTTAGGGTTAGGGTTAGGGTCAGGGTTCCAGCCAATGGTATATAAGCAAAGTCTGACATTTTCCTCTGAGGTAAAAAGAGAAGAAGCCCAGACGATACCACTCACCAACCTTACATATAACCTTCCCTGCCTCTTCTCTTCCTGTCTCTCTCTCCCCCCGCCCCTCTCTCTCTCTCTCTCCTTGGGGATGTGGCCCAGTGAGGACATGAACCTGGAGCTGTGGTAGCCACCTTGCCACCATGAGGGTGAAACCAGAGCTGAGCAGCCATCTGTGACCATGAAGGATGGGCCAAGAGAATCACAGACAGGCTGACCAGGGTTCTGGCCCTTCCCTGAGGCTGAAGAAGCTCTGTAAACACCACCTCTGATCTTTTCAGGTGAATTTTAGATGGCCTTATGGCTAAACCTCCAAGAGGTTTAAGGCCTTCTAATGCCTGCAGCTGAAGGATGCTAAGAAATGCAAAATGGCGGCCGACACGGAGCACCCAGGGCGGAGCAGCCCTTGCTGGATGTGGCTCTGCGGAGAGCATGGGTGTGGCAGGCACAGGCTCTGGGTTCCACCCCAGCACCGCACACAAAATAATCACATTCACCATCTCAGGAAAGTGAGGGAACCCCGTCAGGCAAAGAATGTCTACATTATATTTTCTAAAATGAGAACTGACAGTGTCTCTAAACAGTGCCACCGACCTCTGCAGATGGACCCAGACTAGGCCACCTCACTCACACACCTGCTGCTCCACACCTACGGGGCTTCAGCCCCCCAATGCCCTATGGTTCCTTGAACACTCAGAGCTGGGCCCTGCCTCAAGCCTGTGTCCACACTGGGGCTCCTCCTTCTGTGCCTGGGCACCAGCCCCAGCTCCCCCACCAGGCAGTCACCCACCTGCTCGTTCTGAAGCTCCCTTTACACTCACGATAAGCCCTCGGAGTGCTTCCACGCGCCTGGTACTGCGCTCAGCACTGGGTGACAACTGTGAACAAGACCAGAGATCACAGCTATCAGGGAGACAGAAACTCAGCACTCAAATCCACCAACTGCTTCATGACAGCTGGGCAAATGCCACAAAGAGTCGCAGGATGGGAGGAAAAAGGGGCAAGTAACAGGTGAGCCAGCCTGGGGAGTAGGAGAGGACTTTCCCAATGGGGTGGCATTTACACCGAGACCCCGAGGACAACAGGAGGCTGATCATGCAGAATTCTGGACATTCTCCCCAAAGCTGTGGGCATCCGACTGTGTATCAGCTCTTCCCCCAAACTCACTCCCCACCCAGGAGGAACGGCCCCTCCTGCCCTCCCCGGATCCCTACTACAGCACCCGCAATGCTCCCCCAGGGGTCTTCAAATGTCTGCTCCTCCACCAGGCTGCTCTCCCAAGGGCAAGGACCAGGATGCTGTATTCCCAGCTCCCAGTCAGAAGAGGGCTCCACAAGTGATAGTTGAAGAAAAAGAGATGGATAGAAGGCGGGAGGGGGGCTGGGGATGTAGCTCAGTTGGTAGAGTGCTTGCCTTGCATGCACAAGGCCCTGGGTTCAATCCCCAGTGCCACCAAAAAAAAAAAAAGAGGGAGGGAGGGAGGGAGGGAGGGAGGGAGGGAGGGAGGGACAGATGGATGGATGAATGGATGGGTGGGTGGGTGGATGGATGGAGAGATGGATGGATAGTTGGATAGGTGGATGGATGGATGTATGGATGGATAGGTGGGTGGGTAGATGAGAGGGTGGATGGATGGGTGCATGGATGGATGGACGAATGGATGGGTGGGTGGTTGGATGGATGGATGGATAAGTGGATAGGTGGATGGATAAGTGGATAGGTGGATGGATGGATGTATGGATGGATGAACGGATGGGTAGATAGGTGGTTGGGTAGATGAGAGGGTGGACGGATGGATGGATGAATGGATGGATGGATAAGTGGATAGGTGGATGGATGGATGTATGGATGGATGAACGGATGGGTAGATAGGTGGTTGGGTAGATGAGAGGGTGGATGGATGGGTGGACGGACGGATGGATGAATGGATGGATGGATAGGTGAATGATAAGTGAATTGATGGATAGATAGATGGATAGGTGGATGGATAGATAGATGGTTTCCCAGAGTTCCGCAGCCAGCCGCACGGGGACACTCAGCACCTCTTTCATTAGCTGTTTCTCCGCTTCCCCTTCACCAGAATCTGGGGCAGGTGATCGGTTCAATGACATTTGCATTTTACCAAAACTTCTTAATGAAAGTTTTTCCTGTTTAAAAGAGAAGAGAAATTGGCAAGATTAGACTTGTTTCCATTTTACAGATGAGAGAGACAACGGTCAGTAATAGAGATAAGGCCACGTGAGAACCATCTATACAGAGACCAGGAGTTCGCAGCCCCGAGTTCCCGCCATGTGGGTGGGCAGAGGAGGAAGTGGGTGCTTCTCCAGCCAGATTTCCTGGGTTCAGATCCGGCACTGCTTCGTACTAGTCGTGTAAATAATTAACTTGGCAAGTTAATTCATTCCCCTACCTAGTTCCCCATCTGTGCAATGGGATCACTGGGGGAGACCTGGGGTCTATGAAATTCCTCAGTTAACCAAGCAACAAGGTGACTACAGCGCAGGTGTGTGCTGTCATCACCAGGCCTCCAAGAGGCCACCGGAGGGTGCCACCAAAGAGGCCTTGGTGCCCTCTCCCAGCTCTGCTCTGAAAGATCCACGTGGCTCACCAAGGAGCCTCGGGCTCATCGCCTGGTCCACCAGCCCCGCCACGCCAGCCCTGCGGCATGCTGCTCCATCCACATGCCCTTGCTCGCCTCTTCCTCCTCTTCTGAGCCTCTGCTCCCAGATCTCAGGCCCCCGGGGCTCTGGCTGCACCTGCAAATGGTGGGAGATCCTAGAAGCCTCTGGGGAGGGAGTGGCTCCTTCCTCACAGGTCCTCTGAGGCCCTGGAAGCCCCCACGGTGGGATCCCTAGGTGGGCTGGCCTCCAGTGTCCTCCCAGGAACTGCCCTGGACACCTGGATAAAGCTGATGGCCATGCCCTCCCTGAAGGACCCATCCCTCCCCCCTGCCCCACACTGGACTCCAGAGCCACCCACTGATTCAAACCACAATGTGCTGGGCCCTGAATGGTGGCCCTGCGAGCATCCCAGGTGGCCTGTGGCCAACAGCTCCAGGCCCTGCAGAAGGGAAATGGTTCAGATGAGGCCCAGGTGGGTCTCTGAGCCAGCCTCAGTCACACCCCAGCAAGAAAGAGTCATGTGACCTTCCCAGAGCTGCTGGCTCGCCAGGATCAGGGTTGGACGCCGCCGTGGGACCGCACATCTCTACCACTTGTCTGAAGCAGAAGTCATGCCCCACTCTGACCAGGAAGCACCCACTTCTGGGGAAGGTCCAACGGCTTGTCAAATGCACCTTGGAGTCACCATGACAATCAAGTAGACACTTGAAGACCCCACAGCAGCGAGCTGCCCGGGCTAATGAAGAGTGTTCTAGGACAGGAAATAGCTCATGCAAAGGCCCCGGAGCAGTCTTGACCCTGTTCCATCCAGAAACGCAAAGTAGCTGCTTGAGGCAGAGAAAGGAAAAGAGATGAGGGAAATCACGGAGGCACAAGACGGAGGGGAGCCGCCCAGCGCATGGTCTTCGCGGGGAATCAGGCCCCAAACTCCACAGTCCCCCACAGGTGCCCGCACTGTGCCCTCCCAGAGTGTGGTCTGCCCACCGCCTCGCACTCTCTCCTGCCAGAGCCCTCTCCCTTCGCCCTTCCTCTCCTCCCCCTCCCCCTCCTCTCCCCCTCCCCCTCCTCTCCCCCTCCCCCTCCTCTCCCCCTCCTCTGTCACCAAGCCCCTCCTCCGCTGTGGAGAGGACCAGCCGGCCCCGCCCCCACACCAGCTGGCCGAGCTGCCCGACGGCCCAGGACCCTGGGAGCCAGGAGGCTCTTTTCCGAGAGCGTTGGCCAGGGACGGCCTCGGTCTCCCCCCTCCTCGCCACACCGCCCCCAGCTCCAGCCGACTTCCTGCAGCGGTCGGCCACTGCCGCCAAGGGGGGGCAGCCTGGCTCGGTCAGATACGCCCAGCCTGCGGAGGAGGAAGGGGGTCAGGAGGGGGTGGAACTCTCCAGATTTTCTCCAGCCTCCAAGGGCCTCTGGAGAGGTTATGTAAGATTTCGTTTTTAAAAAACTGTGGAAAGAACATTTTTGCCGATATTAAGAAGTGTGGAGCCAGGCAGATGAGGGGCGAGTCCTGAGCTGGGACCCCGTGGCTCCCCGCAGGCAGGGGCCCGGCCGTCTTGTCCCGGCTGCGTCCCCAGGACCAGCTCTATGCCAGGCAGGAGGAGGCGCTGGGCAAATATTTGCAGATTTAATGAATGAAGTGCAGGAGAAGGAAGCTGGGAGAGGGGGATAGGGCAGGAGGGTGAGAAGAGGGAGCCCTTTGCGGGGAGGCTGCTCTGGAGCCAGGAGAGGGCTGGGGTGGGGAGACGGCTCCGGAGTCAGGAAAAAGTGCTGAGTAAAATCTGTCTTTGAAAAGGCCCCAGATTATTCATCTAAGTCTTCATCTCGCTCAATTTCAGTTCAAGCGGCTGCAAATATTTGAAATGAGTAATTTCTCCTGATGAAGAGAGTCTGATTTTGATTCTGCCTCATTTATTTCGAGATTTAGGGGAGAACCCAGAGGGAGAGGGCTGGGTCTGCAGTCAGGCAGCTCCCGGCCTCTCCCCCAGCCGCCTCCAGGTTGGGGGTCCACACCCTGGTTGGTCCTGATCCCAGGTTTGAAGTCGAGGGACGGCAGGATTGGCTGGCGCACCTGGACCAGGGCAGGGGCCTGTCTCTAATTCACGAAGCCCCGGGCCTCGAAGCAGAGGCCCCATCCCAGGACAGAGGCCCAGCTGGGAGGCCAGGTCTGCACCAGCTCCTGGATCTCCAGCCCAGTTTCGGGTCCCCAGGCTCCTGGGTCAGGCCCCGGGGCCACTTGTACAGCCACAAGCCTTGCCTAGGCACTGCCCTCGGCCCACAGCTACAGTGGCTCCCCAGAGCTCCTGGACAAATCCCTGAGCATCTCACCCGGCCTCAGGTCACCCCCCAGCCTCACCCCTGGTCAGCAGGCCCAGGCCTTGGTACCTCCTCCCCCTCAGCCGGCCACCAGGCAGTCCCTGTCCCTCCCACAAAGCTTGACCCAATGTCACCTCCTCCATGAAGTCTTCCCTGCCCCCACAGGAGGTGAGGGGCACTGAGGCCCCTGCCTCTGCAGAGCCTGTCCAGCCCCGTCCGGGGCCTCCCTGAAGCGCCCACTCGCACGAGGCCAGGGCTGCTCTGAAAGCTGGGGCTCTCCGCACTCAGCGCCCAGCCCGGCTCACAGCGCTGGGAACCCGGGAGAACACACGGGGGAGAAGCGCGGAGTGTGGGGACAGCGCACGGAGGGAAGCCTGCCCTGAGGCCCTGCAGCCTGGGCCAGGGTGGCCCTGGTGCTCCGGCTCCCACTCCCGTGAACCACCAGCCACAGCATCCTGTGACGAGGTGCAGAGAAGCAAAGACAGGTCCGTCAGAGAGGGGGCCACCCCAAGACGTGAGTCCAGGATGAAGCGGAAAGGACACCGGCACAGGAGTGCCCTCGGCCTGCTCTGTCACCCAGCAGGTTCCCGCTACAAGGAGACTCAACCTCCAGGGCCACTGGCCCTGTCCCCAGCAGTGAGACCACTGACCCACACCCAAGATCAAACATGGCCACAGAGACTCGGGGAGAAGAGGGTCCGGTGAGCAGGCCCTACTGGGGACAGGGATGTGTCTGGAGCCCTGGAGACACGGGAAGGCAGATGTGCCCAGGGGCCATGTCAGAGGCTGGCCCTGGGAGCAGGGCTGCTGGTGGGGACTTGCTTCTTCTCCTAAAGGAAAAGCAGCACATGGGAGGGGAGAGGGACCAGACGGGGGGCACCAGTGTGGGGCAGCGCAGGCCCCCGCTTCCCCAGAGCTCAGAGCACGTCGGCAGGGCCGGTGGGGCTTGGGTTCCTGCAGAGGACATGACCAGCCCTGCGGCACACAGTCCCCTGTACCAAACTGGGTCTGGGGCTCAAAGGGGAGAAGGGGGCTGGCCAGCAGGATTCCCGGTGGGAGGGGGCACCAGAGCTCCCCTGGAGGTGGCCAGACAAGGTCTCAGCTCCAGGCAGATGGGGCAGGACTCAGGAGCGGGGAGCCCTCCCCTAGATCAATCAGCTTCTGGGAGGAGGTGCCATGCCCAGACCCTGCCTCGCCTGCAAAGACCTCCAGCCAGGAGCCAGCAGGCCGGAGCTGGGCTTGGCCCCTGACAGGGACAGTTTGAGCTGGCTGAGTGGGTAGGTCTCCACTCCTACCACCTGGTGGTCTCAACCTTCAGGAAGAGGGGGATGGGGCAAGGTGGGAGGGAGTTCCTGGTTTCAAATGCAGGTTCTCCCCCTGCCCTGCTTCTTTATGTTTTATTTGGAGACAGGGTCACTGAGTTGCTGAGGGCCTTGCTAAGTTGCGGAGGCTGGCTTTGAACTTGTGATCCTCCTGCCTCAGCCTCCCGAGCCGCTGGGATTCCAGGTGAGTGCCACCGCGCCCGGCTCTGCCCAGCTTTTGACTTTGTTTCTTTCAGCTGGTGCCAGGCGTGGCCATCAGGAGGGCTGCCTGAGCTCCGCTCCTGCCTCTGCAGCTCACTGCTGGGTGACCTCCAGGGCTTCGCTTAACTCTCTGGGCGACAGTGCACTCCTCTGGGCAGGGCCATTTTCATGATGCCTATGAAAAGGACGTGGCACCAGCACCAGCAGACACTCAGTGGACACGGGCTCCAGGAACACTTTCCTGGCCTGTCAGCAGTGCCCACAGGGACCTGTTAGAGCCTGTATCCCATCAGGTCTGCCGACTGACCCCCTCCTATGGCCACCTCTCGCCCTGCCCTCGGCTCTGCCCACTGCCCCCTGCCCTTCCTCTGCCAGAAGCCGTCCTGGGCTTGACATCTCATCTGTCAGGTCTCAGTCCAAATACGGTACCTCCCCTGCACTGGCTTTTTAGAGTTGCATTTAACGGCAGAAAGAGACAAAAGGAGTTTGGGGGGAGGGGCAATACGAGGGATGGAACCCAGGGCCTTTGCACATGCTCAGTGAGGGCTACCACCAAGCTACACCCCCAGTCCAAGAGGAACCTTTACCAAGAGTGAATCATGGGGCAGGGGACCATGCTGAAGGAACAAAGGCGAGGGGACTTCTCACAGCTAAGTGTTGATGCAGACGAATGGACCACACACGGCAGAGAATGAATGAATGGGTGCATTTTTAAGGTCACCTTCCGAGGGAGCCGTTCCTAGGCCGACCTTAGTAAATGAACACTGCTATATATTTTTCCCCCAGGCTGAAGATCAAACCCAGAGCCATGAGCCTGCTGGGCCGCTGCTCTGCCTCTGTGCTGCAGCCCCAGCCCCAGGCCACTCTGTTTTGATCCATAGGCCTATCGAGGACTTTCCCCCCGTCAGATGTATATTTTAGTGTTGTGTGTCCCTCTCATTAGAATTGCACTCAAATGAGTGAAGGGTCATGTTCTGCTCAACCTTGTGTCCCAGAGTCTGAATCAGGGGACCCAGGCCAGAGGCACTGAATGGACACCTGTGGGCAGAGAGAGAATGACCACAGGGCTGCACCCACCTGCCTGACTCTGCACCTGCAGACGCTGCCCCGGGCTGCCCGGTGCAAGATGCCCTCGAACACAGGACTGAGCCTGGCACACCACAGGTGCTAGATAAATGTCTTTCAAATGAATAAAGGAAGGAACGACTAAAGGCCTTTGGCCAGATGAAGGCATTTCTTCCAGGGGGACAAATGAAGATTTTTAAGAGGAAAATGCCAGAGAGGAGCAGCTTACAATAGATGCTCAATTCACAGAAGCTAGTACAGTAGTCCTCTCTTATCAGAAGGGGCATCCCAAGACTCCTGATGGGTAGTACTGACCCCTCCACTTGATGTTTTTCCCAGACATGCACATCTATGATACACTTTCCCTTTGCACCTAAAGGAAGCACTTTCTCTTCTCTTTGGTATACCAAATTGCCAGTGGACTGCTGCTGTGCTTTGGGGCCATGTTTAAGTAAAGTAAGAGTCATCTGAACACAAGCTACTATGCCACCGCAACAGTGGATCTGATGACTGAGGATAGTAAGGGAATAACAGGCAGGTAGCATATACAGCGTGGATACCCTGGACAATGGGATGATTCACATCCTGGGTGGTACGGAGCAGGATGACGATGACGTGAGATTTTTGTCACACTCCGCAGAATGGCACAGAATTTCAAACTTATGAACTGTATTCATTGCTGGAATTTTGCACTTAATACTGTGGGCCAATTTGACCACAGGTAACTGAAACCTCAGAAAGCAACAGCACAGTTGAGGTGGGTGGGACTACAGTGTGATTCATTACTGATGTGCCCATGACTTGCCTGGGTCCCTTTCTAAGAGCAGGAGGAAGAAATTTTAAAAAGCCCAAAGAAGAGAGGGAGGAAATTATTCCAGACACACAGAATTTCTATTTGGAAGGTTTTCTACAACAATTATATAATTTCCCCTTTCTTTTCAGAAAGTCTCTGTGTGGGTCTCTTTTGCCCTCCCCATAAGACTTCCCAGTTTAGGGGTCAGGGGCTCCCATCAGAGAAGCCACAGGTTCAGAACTGTGGTCAGGAAGCCCCTGGCCCCCACATGGCCACTCGGTGGCTGGAGGCTGGGGAGGGGTATCTGCCTGTCACCCTACCCGGCCCCTGCAGTCCTGGGAGGGTTGCGTGGTGGAAGGAATCCGGCCTTGGGAAACTAACCGCCCTGGGTCCTGTCCCCACTCCTGACCTTCCAGCACATTCTAACCTGTCACCTGTCGGCTGTTGGATATGCCTGGTCATATTTCAACCGCAGGCATCTTCAGGAAGCAGTTGGGTCACCGCCGGGTTCCCAGCTGAGCAGGTGAGGCCGGGAGACTGGCGGCTCCAGACCACGGAGCACCTGCGGGAGGCGGGTCTCCGCCCCTCTCCCAGCCTCCCCCGCTTGCCTCCACCCGCTGAGCCTCGGTTTCCCTGTCTGTAAAACGGGGACACTGAAGACTGATTTTCAAGTTGGCTGTGAACTCCTGATCCCTTCCAGAGTGGCTGGACCCCAGAAGAGGTCCCTCGGACGTTCTTGGCCCCCCTCCCCGGGGAAGGCTGGGTCGGCCCCCCTGGGGACACCAGCTTCGCTCAGAGCCCAGGCAGGGGGTCGCCCAGGCTCCCCGGCGAGCGGATGAGGAGGTGGCACGGACGCGGTGGCCCGCGGGGACCCGGGGCGCGACCTGGGCGGGGCTGGCACGGGCGAGGACGGGGTCTGCCGCCCCTGGCCACCGCCGCAGCCGTCCGTCCGGGGAGGGCGAGGGCGGGAGGGCAGCGCCTCCACCTCCCGCGTCGCCGTCGCCGTCGGCGGGTTTATTTTTGTGTGTGTGTGTGTGTTTCAATTCCAGCCACTCTGCGGTCCCATCCGGGGCCTCCTGCCTCCTCCCACCTCCTCGCTGGTGGCTGTCACACGACAGACATTTTTAGTGGTGACAGCTGGCCTTGTGGAACTCGGCTCGAGTACGGGAATGGTTTTTAAAAAAAGAGCGAGCCGAACCACCGCCACTTGAAATAGCAACGCGGGGAGGAGGGCGGAGGCGCCGCCGGGTCCAGGCGCTGGCGCTGCTGCGCCGGAGGGGGGACCCCGCCGGGCACCGAGCACGAGCACCGCACGGAGCACCGAGCACCCAGCACCGGCTCAGCCGCCCGCCTTTGCATCTGACTGAGAGGGACCCGAGGCCCAGAGCGGGCAGACGTCACTCCCAGATCACACGCTTGCCAGTGACAGTGACAGGCTCCAGACTCCAACCCAGGTGTGGCCTTTCCGAGCCAAGCTCTTCTGGTGATGGGGTCTGATCCCATACCACCCGCCCTTGCTGACACTGGAGGGCAGAGTGGGCTCCAGAGCCCACTGCAGGGGGACCAGCCCTCCCCAATAGGGACAGCAGGAGGACAGAGGCCCCCAGTGCCTGGAACCCACCTCGTCCCCAATGCAGGGACTCAGCTGACATTTGCAAAGGGACCCCAGGCACAAGGCAGGACTCCAAGTCCCCAGGCCCCTCAGGATCTCACAGCAGCTGCAGGTCTGGAGACTCCCTCCCTCCAGTCAAAATAGGGTCTGTCACTTCTGTCCCCTTGATGTCCCTTTTGGAAGACTGAAATTGCCCAGGTGGGTGGGGACAACCTGGGGACCGGGACAGCCTGTGCTGGAGGCTGGGACAGAGAGCTGGAGGCAGCCACTCGTCTACACCCCAGTCCAGTCCTGATGCCCGGTCTCTTGGGTTAAGGCAGCTCCTCAGCATCACCCGGAGCCCAGAACTGCCCCTGCCACCTCTGGCCATGCAAAGGCTCCTCACCACAGGGCACTTCCATGTGCCCTCTGTAGCGTGGGAATAAGACAGAGGGGGAGGGGCATTCTCTTGATGGCCCAGGCATGGCTGCCTCCCTGACAGGCCCCCTTTCCCTGGGCCTGTCCCCCTTTGCCTCAGAGCGACCTGGCACAGGGCACCGCGTGCCAGTTTGGCTCAACTTCTCTGTTCTAGAGACTGTTTCTCCTGGTAAAACCTCAGAACGATTTCCCGGGCTCCAGGACCACCCTCCTATACCCCTCTTGCCGCAGTTTTCTCCAACACACACACACACACACACACACACATGCACACACACGCACACACGTGCACACATATGCACACACATGCACACACATGCACATACACATGCACACAGATGCACACACAGAGGTGCACACATGCACGCACAGAGGTGCACACATGCACGCACAGAGGCACACACACACACGCGTGCACACACATGCCAGGAGTGTTCGTTGAATACGGGTCGGCCCCTCCCCCAGTACAGGCACCACGAGGGCAGGGAGTTGCCACAGCATCCAGAGCCCAGCCCAGTGGCCGGCACACGCGGCTCTTGGTGTGCATCACAAGGGCATGAGCGTGCCCAGGGACACCTCAGCTGAATGACAGCTTCTCTGTGGCGTATTTCAAAGCAACCTGGAAAATTGCAGGTGGTGCTAAGGACTAGAAAACTGGAAGCTAAAGAAGACACACACAGCAAGAGGGAATTCTTGTGCTGTGGGGACCTTGGGGTAAGCACACCCCTCTACGTGCTCCTGCTGGGACTTATGGGTCTCTCCATTAATCCCCCCAAACACTTTAATCCCCAAAGCTCTGCCCAGGACAGTGGTCCTGCATCAGGCTGAGAGAGTCCTCAGGATGGACAGGATGGCAGGATGGGGATGTGGAATCTAGAGGGACTTCAGGGTCTCAATGTTGAGAGGTTTCCATTCTATGACCAGGTTGTGAGCTGTATATTTTGTATATGGATATTATTCTTAAAATATACTATATCATTTGATCCTCAATCTCATAAGTGAGCGCTAGTATTATCCATGTGGCTTAGTCAGGTTTCTGATCTGATAGTGCTGTATAACAAACAGCCCCACCAATCCAAGGGCTGTCACATTTATTTTCCTTTTGTTGTTGTTGTTGTTTGCTTTGTTCTGTGTGTGTGGTGCTGGGGATTGAACCCAGGGCCTTGTGCATGCGAGGCAGGCACTTTACCAACTGAGCTGGATCCCAGCCCTGTCACATTTGTTTTCATCTCACAGTTCTGCAGGTCAACTGGAGTGACTTTGCTTCATTCTGTGCGTTGACTCAATTTAGCTCCAGGCCACAGGGCAGATTTATTCAGCTCCATGAGTCTATCTGGGGACCATCCATTTCTTGGGACACATTGGTCTTGCAGTGCATAGCAGACCAGGCCAAAATCCCAACTGTTGTCCAAGATTATGTTTTTAAGATAGTGTCCCAAGTCACGTAGCCAGACCATGCTTCAGTGGGAGAGGTAGGGGACACTGGGCCTGCCCCAGTCCCAGGCATTGCAAGTCATTTGGCAAACATAAGTGCAAAATTCAAGAAAGGATGAAAATTTGGGAATAATATGCAATCTACCCCCAAGAGGTCTCACACACAAGAATCCAGGACCTTCCACAGGGACACACATAGCCCCATGTCCCACAGCTGCATGTGTGATTCCAACTGGGAACAGTTGTCTGACCTCAGGCTGCTCTGTCCCCCAGGTGCCAGGTGAGTATCAGGTACACAATAGGTGGATATTATTCTTAAAGTATACTATATCATTTGATCCTCAATCTCATAAGTGAGCACTAGTGTTATCCATGTGGCTTAGTCAGGTTTCTGCTCTGATAGTGCTGTGTAACAAACAGCTCCACCAATCCAGTGGCTATTCTAAATCCCGAGTTCTCTACTGAAGTGGACCTTCCAGACTGTAGTTTACTGCATGTCAATGATTCCTCCATGAATCTGTTCAATTATTTCGAAAAGAGAACTTTAAAGAAAAGACATAATCCATTTATAAAATGACACGTTAGTCCTTGGTATAAGACTTGATTTGGAAGAACCTCAGCAGAGGGTTGGGGCTCAGAGTCCACGAGCGGGAGCCAGAGTCTGAGAGACCTAGGTAGGGGCCGGTGGACGGCGAGGGCCCTCGGCCTTCCCAGCGAGGCCTCGCTGGACACCAGGCCAAGGAGGACTTGATGTTCTCAAGAAGTGACAGCTGAAGCTAGGGAGAGTCTCCCGCTCTGCCGGACACTGGGGTCCTTGCTCACCTGCCAGAGAGCAGAAGGGTGAACTGGGACGGTCTGCAGGGTCCAGGGCAGAGGGCCAGCTTTCACATGTGGATCTTATTTAGGTCCAAGTTCACGTGAAGATAGGCGCACATGGGTGTGTGTTCTGTATCTTACATGAGATGCATTTCTATATCAGATACTTAGAGTTATAGACTAATAGATGTTACACAAGCGCATTTTGTAGGCATGTGTTGATATGTTGAACAGACACTGGAAATCCGATGACGTCGTGTGTTTGGCACGTGGAACTGTGTATGAGATACACGACCCTCCGGTGTGGAAAGGTGAAGGTGCTGATTTGGTTTCCTTCGGGGACCACGGTCGGCGTGGAGTGGGAATGGCCCTGAGAGTTGACAGCTACGTCCTGCAGTGTCTCCAGGTGAAGCAGTATGACCCCTGGCCCTGGGACTGGCCTCAAAGTAAATAGGGAGGGGACAGAAATGAAGTGACACAGATGGCCGAGCGTCTTGGTGTGGCCGGGCGGGGGGCTCACCAGCTCTCTGGTTTTGGTCAGTGCTCAGTGTTTCAGAGTAACCAGCTCCCATGATGGAGTCTAGCAAGGGTTCTCCCTGGCATTTAAAATCGTGGTGGAATCCATCCGACAGGAATGTACCTTCTTTTTATATATATATATATATTTATTTTTTTTTAGTTTTTGGCGGACACAACATCTTTGCTTGTATGTGGTGCTGAGGATCGAACCCGGGCCGCACGCATGACAGGCGAGCGCGCTACCGCTTGAGCCACATCCCCAGCCCCAGGAATGTACCTTCTTAACCGCCGTCAAGTGTCCATTCTGGTGGTATTAGGCTGGGTCACGTTGCTGTGCGGCCATCTCTGCTGTCCCCCTGAGTTTCATCCCTCTCCCCAATCTGAATCTCTGTCCCCAGTAAACACCAACTCCCCGCAGCCCCGGTTGCCTGCTCTAGGGACCTCACCTAAGTGGGATCACACGGGCTTTGTCCTGATGGCCTCTTCACGAGCATCATGTCCTGGAGATCCATCCATGATCTGTGTTGTACGGCTGTCCAAATGTCCTTTTTTTTTTTTTTTTTTTTCCTGAGGCTGGCTTTGAACTTGCAATCCTCCTGCCTCTGCCTCCCAAGCCCCTGGGATTGCAGGCATGCACACCACACCTGGCTCCAAACTGTCCTTTTTTAAGGCCAACTAATATTCCATTGTATGGATGGATCACATTTAGTTCATCTGTTGTCCTTTAATGGACACCTGGTGGCGTCCGCCTTTTGGCTCTTATGAATAATGCTGCTACGACCACGGGTGTGCACATATGTGGAGTTTTTTTTTTTTTCTTAAGATTCTATAAGTAGATAATGGTGGTTAAGCTTTTTCAAATCAGAAGTGAGACCTGTGGCCTGACATCCTACACCTACTTATTTGTGAAGCACTGGAAACACAACACGTCCAGTCCTGGCTGTGTGAGGACGCCAGGGACGCCGCGGCTCCCACGGTGAGCAGGATGTGTGCACCCAGGTCCAGGCCGCCTGCGCTGAGGCCCTGGAGCAGGGGGCAGGGCCCTGGGGGTGCAGCCGTGTTTTCAGGGAGTCTTGGCAGGGTGGTGGCTAGAAAGGGACAGTGCTTGCCACGGCTAAGAAGCTCACCAGCCCAGCAAAGGGCAGGGGCATTGCCCCCATCAATGTCACAGCCCACCCCGTCCAGGAAGCCACCCCCAGCCCTCCCGTTCCTCCTCCTCCGGGCAGCCTCCTCGGAGCCCTGGGATGGGGCCACCCCTGCAGCCCAGCCAGAGTCCACGGTCACCTGAGTCCTCAGGGCGCTGGCCTGCAGGCCCACTTCTGGTGCCTCTCTTCACCCTGATCAGTGCCAGGAAGCGAGGGCAGTTCCCGGAGCTCCCTGTGGGCACCCCCCACCACCACCAGTCCCCCCACCCCGCATGGCCTGGGGGGGCGTGGGGGACCCGAGGCCCAGCCCTGGGTCTGCTCTCAAGGGCTGGAAAGCAAGACGCAGGCCACGGGCGGGTGCAGCAGGGTCAGTGCCGTGGCTGATGCCCCGAGTGGGGAGACACCCTGGAAAGACCCGGAGGGGAGGGTGCCAGGCTCCTGTGAGGCTGAGAGGGGGCAGGACCAGGAATGAAGCCGCAAAGGGAAGGCGGGGACCTGCCCAGACCCTCACTTCTAACCAAGACAAAGTCCCCAAGCCAGCCCCGCCAGCCCAGGCGCAGGGCCCAGGCCTCCTCTCTCTCCACCTGTCCGTTTTGACCCCTGTTCTCTGGGAGGTCCCCTTTCTGATTCTCAAACCACTAAAATCCTCCTTGTGCCTCTAAGCCCAGCCCCCAGGCCACCTCCTCCCAAAGCCCACCGAGATTCCCCCTCCCGGGAACTCCCATGCCCCAGCCCCAGGCTCGCCTTGGCAGAAGCTCTAGGGTCACCTTGCCACCTCCCCTTTCAAATGGAGGCCTGGTACCAGGAGGGGTTGGTATGGGCAGGTGCTCAGCCCTGCGGAACAGACTGGTGTACAGACGGACAGGTGGAAGTGACACACACTTTCTGCCTTAGAACCAGTTGCAAGTACAGAAACAATCCGAGCTGTCCTAAGCCAAAAGAGGTGGACGGCCTCAGGCAAAGCTGGATCCAGGTGCTCCAACAAGGCTCCCGGGTGTCTCCCCACCGGCTCCATCTCTCAGCTCTGTGACTGTCTGGCTTCATCTTGGCTTAGGCTGTCCACGTGGCCAACTCCGGGAACTCTGGCTTTCTGTCCTGCCAGCCCGGGCTCCATTCCCAGGATTGGGTCTCATGGCCTGCCTTGGGTCACGTGAATGTCCCCTCCCCAAGCTCTCTGACCAGGGGCTGGAGTCCCCTGATGGCCAGGGAGGGACGGCCTGCCTGTTCCTGGAGGAGAATGGAAATGCCTGAATGGGGACCTGGTTCCAGGATGGTGCCCGGCAGGTAGAAAGAGCCCTGCCCGCCTTCCCGAGTTCCCCCAGGCAGCCCAGCGGGGGGAACGAAGACAGAGGGCCCTTCCACAGACCCAGCCCCAAGGAGGAGACGTACAGGTGAACCTGCCCCAGGAGCCACGCTGTGGGGCCGTCAGACGTGGGGTGCTGCAGAACAGAGGGCGTGAGGGAGCGGTCCACTGGGGCCTCCGGGGCTCACACGGCAGGAGCTCTGGAGTCACACCATGCCGGCCGTCTCTGCCCTCTCCCTGCAGGTGTTCCAAGCCACATCCCAGACCCCAAGCGTGTCCCCAGCTCTGACTGGCCCCCAGTTCTGCAGTGTGCATTACAGCAATGACCCGCGGTCATTTAGACAGCAATAAAAAAAAAAAATCTAAAGCCAGCCCGGCACAGTGGCACGCACCTGCCATCCCAGCTACTCGGAGCCTAGGGCAGGAGGACCCCAGGTTCAAGGCCAGCCTGGGCGACTCGGCAAAACCCTGCATCAAAATAAATAAAAGCGGCTGGGGATGTGGCTCTGTGGTAGAGCACCTAGGTTCAGTCCCCAGCCCCAAGCTCCCCCCTGCTGAACATGACACACACACCCAGCCCCGGGCAACCTGGATAGGTCACTGCTTCGCGGACAAGGGAAGGGACATCACCAACGTCATTCAGCAGGAGCTGAGCTGGTATTGGGCTGGTGCTGCTGCGCCCCGTCTGTGTCCTCCGTGCTCCGAGGCTGCCCTCTGCTCTGGGGCGCGGTCTCGGCGGATGCCCACCACACCGCCTCGGGATGGCCTGAAATCCACATTCCTGGGTCCCTCCTTGGACCCTGTATCAGGATCTCAGGGAGGAGGGGCCAAGAATCTGCATTTAACCAACTTCCAGAAGATTCTGATCAGCAGACACCTGGGAAACCCTCAGAATATCAGCCCTGAAATCCAATCCAAGGGGTGAGGAGCCAAGAGAGTGCCCGGGCCTCAGGAGCCCACGGCCCCCATGGGGAAGGGACCTCTGAGGAGCAAACACCCATCGGGCCCCCACATACACTGGTTTTTTTTTTAAATTTTTTTAGCTGTAGTTGGACACAGTACCTTTATTTATTTTTATGCGGTGCTGAGGATCGAACCAGGGCCTCACATGGGCAAGGCGTGTGCTCTACCGCTGAGCCCAGCCCCAGCCCCAACATAGGCTAAGTTTTAACTTATGTATACTCTGAATCTTCTCCCTGTTCCCACCAGGATGGGTCAGGGGCATCTCAGGACACCACATTTTTCATGAGAGAAAGAGGCTCCCTGATCCTCAAGAGAGATTTTTTCCTGCAGTCTGAATTGCATTTGTGGAAGGGGTAATTGATTTGCTTCCCCATTTTTTATTAATCAAAGACAAACCACAACGGAGCCAGGCCTCTGATCTGGGAGACGAGGCCACACTGAGGAGCACAGAGCCCCGGCCTGCAGTCGGCTTCCTCAGGTGCCCAGAGCACTTAGGGGAAGTGCAGGGTCCAAGGTGCCGGGGAGGAAGCCCAGGATCTGGAGGGGCAGGATGGATACCTCCCTGGGGCCTGCAGGCCCAGGACCATTCACCAAGCCTCCCGCGAAGCACAAGCCCAGGCTGTCAGCATGGAGGCCAAGCTCCCTGCCACACTCTCAGAGCCAGAGAACATGACCTCCTGAGTCCCGTGGCCATCGAGACCGGAAGAGGGACCCAGAGCAGCCATCCCAGTTAGGACGCCTCCAGGCCCCCAGCTCCAGGTGGCTCTGGGGGTCTGCCATCAGGGGGCCTGAACCCTTCCTGCGGCTGCCACACCTGGGCAGGGAGGGTGTGAGCGGACCTTCCTGATTTCCCGGTGTCCCCGGTGTCCCAACAGCTGGAGTTCCTGGGGAGCAGCTTCCCTGTGTCTCCCGCAGAGGCCACACAGCGGAAGTTCAGCAGGGTCTCCGTCTCCCTTCTCCGAGGCACGGATGCTGGCCCCAGCCCTGGTTTCCTGGCTGCCTGGCCCACCCCAGGACAGCACTGAGCCAGCTCCGGGGTACCCTGGCCCAGGGAAGCCCCTGCCTCTAGGGACAAGCGGAGCCTGGGAAGAAGGACCCTGGGCAGGGGGCAGGCTCTGCCCGGGACCCTGGTCACAGCCTCCTCTGGGATCCAACAGACCCCTGCTGCTGTGGCTCCAGGTCCCTGGGACGCACCTCCGCTCCCCCTGGCCGGTCCCCAGGCTCTGTCCTCCAGCCCCAGGATTTCTTCCCCAAAAGCCCAAACTCCCTTCAGCCACTTCCTCAAGTGACCCCTCCCACATACTGTTCCCCCTGACCTGGACCCCATGGCCAGGCCGAGTGCCAAGGCCAATGGAAGCCAGCCTGGGCCAGGTCCCCGGGGCACCCTCTCCCACGGGGGAGGGGCGCTGGCGCGTTTTGACAGTGGACAGCTGTGATCCCCGCTCCTACCCGTCTTCAGTCCTGTACCCCCAGGGGCCGCACAGCTGGGAGCCAGCCCGGGCCAGCGGGCACTGGCGGGGTCTCAGTGACATCAGGGGCTGGAAAGCGCCAGGTCCGATTCCGCCCGGGGTGGCGTCCAGGGTGGGGCGCCCAGCCCGCCCCTTAAGGAGACCCCACGGGAGCGCACGAAGGTTTCTTCCAAAGGCCGGCGGCCAGCGGTGTCCCGCAGGGAGGGCGGACCGCGAGCCCCGCTGCCCCGCGCCGTGCACGTCCAGCCGGCGCCAGGGCGCGCGGGACCACAGCTCCCGAGACGCGCTCCGCGCCGCCCCGCGGCCTTCTGGGGACCGTAGTTCTCCGGGGGTGGGGTGGGGACACCCGCGCCGCCGCGACAGGGCGGGGCTGAGGGCGCGCCCGCCTTGTGGAGTGAGCACCTACTAGGAGCTGATCTCTAGGAGGACAGACACAGGTGGACCCCGACCCTGTCTTCGCTGGACACAAGGTCCAGGCGGAAGACCAACCTGAGACCTTTGGTGGATCCAACTTGTCATTGCTTGAGGAGTAGAGCTACAGGGTGACAGGGAAAGTGGCCACAATTAAACCGGGCAGGGGCAGATGCGGGCTGGGTAGGCAGAAAGGGACTGGGAGCTTTCAAAGGGTGGATTTGATGGTGAGTGGGGACAGTCCAGACCCACCCCCTGGTCATCCCACTAGAGCAACAGCAGGGCCTTGTGGCAGGGGCTCCCCGCCTGGGCAAGGTTGGATCCCAGAACCAAGAAAAAGAACAGGAAGGAAAATCTGGCCCAGGGAGAGGAGGGGACTCGTCCGAAGTCACTCAGTGAATCAGAAGAAGGTGGCCCAGGAGTCAGGCTCGAAGGCTGGACTCCCTGAGGACAGGGCCCATCCTGTGTCAGCCAGGCAGCACCCGCACGGCCTCCCAGCCAGCCTGGCGCCTGGTGTGTGAGGGGGAGAGCCGGGTCCCCATGTCCCACATCGATGCAGACGCAGGCCAGGGGCTGGTGGCTCTCACACGCTGCCTGGAGAGGCCGGAAACAGCACTCACTCCCCGGGCCCTCAAGACCTTCAAATCCGGGCTAAGAGAATGACTGACCGCTCTACCCTGAGCAAAGGGGAGGGGCCCGTCCAGCAAGGGCCCAGAGCCCCCTCTCCAGGTGCAGTGGCCGGTGGCACCAGGGCCACCAGGGTGAGCAGAACTTCCTTAGGCAAAGGTCCCCGGGAGCCTGTTTCCCCATCCATGAAGGGAGGGCTCCGTGACCTCCCTGGGGACAGGGTCAGTTCTAGCAAGAAAACCAAAGATGATGGATGGACATGCGTGGGCATTCTACAAGCCAGAGAGGTGCCAGTGGGAGCCACTTCCTGCTCCGCGCCCTGATGCTACGCGAGGGACAGCCAGGAACCATGTGTGGCCGACAGGGATAGGGGCTGCCAGGGCTGGAGGAGGGCAGAAGAGAGAGGCCGGACTGGAGGCCCTTCTCGGAGCCCTGGTCACGTCTTAAGTGAGCCCTCGACGCTTTGGTGGCTTGTCACAGGTTCTCAGTTTAAATAGCAGACCTTCAGCACAGATCTCCCTCGTCACCCTCCTGACACGCTCTCTGGCTCCCTCTGGTCCCCCAGGTGAAGTCCTGGTGGACGCCGGGCGATCCCTTCTCCATTCCATCCTCCACTAGAGAGACCAGCAACGTCTCAAGGCTTGTTTTTCAACCTTCCTTGCAGATGGAGGCAGCCAAAGGGACACAACAAAACCCCGGGGAGGAAATTGTCTTTCTGAATAGAAATGGGCTCTGGCAAGGACAAGGCCCCTGGACCTTTGGCTCTTTGGCCTTTTGCTCCTTCTCCGTCTTCCTGCCTGGCACATGGACATGAGAGCTGGAGGTGTAGCAGCTGCACTGTGACCATGTGAGGGGACAAGTCCTCCACATTTGAAGACAGTGAAAAAGAAGAAAGTGCCACAGTGCCTGGTGACATCTATAGGTCACTACATGAGCACCCAATTGCCCACCCCAGGCTTAGTGTTCATTAAGTCAAAATCTGCTATCTGTTTAAACCACTGTAATAGTGGTTTTTTGTTTTGTTTTGTGCAATCAATGCAATGGTGACAGTACACAGCCGGGGGTGAGTGACCCCTACTAACTCATAGCCTGTGGCCCTCCTTAGGGCTCACTGTGCTCCTGCCACTGCACTAACCTCTTTTGGTTCCTTGACCACACTGAGCTCATTCCTGCCTCAGGGCCTTTGCACTGCTTGTATCTACTAATGGCTGGCTCCTTTTCATCCTTCCAGCCTCTACTTAAATGCCACCTCCTCAGAAAGGCCTGCCCCGCCCACTGCAGGAGCAGAGAGCATCCCCAGGCACCTCCGCCCACCACCACCCTCTCACCACCTCCCCATCACTGTCAGCGACTTTCTTCATACTTATTTCTTCATTTGCTTATTTACCAAATGTGAGCTCCACGGGGCACTGGGGGTCGGCCTGATCCTTGTCCTGTATCCCTAGCGCGTGGCACAGAGTAGGCATGCAGCCAAGGTCTCTCTGCCCTGTGCTGGCTCCCCCTCTGCCTGGAGCTGGAGAGTCTGGTACCTGTGCCCACCCGCCCCCGGAGGAGTTGGCACCTTCACCTCTTGGTGCCGCCCTGCCCAGCCCTGGCCAGCGCCCCGCACAGTAGGTGCTTGCTGAATGAGTGACTGACAGGCAGGACAATCGGGCAGAGGCAGAGACCCCCCGAGGGCCATCCCTTCCCACCGCTCGTCCCTGCTACAGGGGCCAGGAACCCACTGGAGGCCTCGAGCCGCGTTCAGACCCCTGCTCTGAGCAGAGCCGGCCACCCTGGCTCCACAGAGCAGCCTCGCTGCCATCCCGGGGTCCAGGGGCGTCCCCAGCTAGGCCTGGCCCTCCCTGCGCCCCATCCTCACGCCCCTGGCCCAGTGGCCCCGCACCCTGGGCCCCGCGTGGCGCTGTCTTCAAAGCCCTTTCTCAACAGGGTTCAGTCACCAGCTGCCCCGGGCACCGCCGGCTGCTGGCCTCGTCTGGTCACAGGCTGCAGTTTCCACGGAGCGGACACCGCAGGGCCCAGATCACTGTCTCAGGAGGGGGACACCGAGCTGCCCCAAGGACACTGGCCAGGCGGGGCCTCCAGCCTGTCCCCTGCCCTGCGTCTCTCCTTCGCCCCTCTGCCTTCCGCCCCCGGGAATGTCCCCTCCTCACCCGCCGAGAAACGCAGCCAGAGCCCCGGGGAGCCAGGCCAGGGGCCTCCTGAGAAAGGCAGGTCTGGACGGAGGGGCGTCACCTCGGGGACGGACAGACCCGCCGCTGACAGGCTCTGGGCCTCGGACGGGCTGGACTCCCGGTCCCTGGGGGCAGCACGTGCTCAGCACAGGCAGGACTCGCAGGGTCCCCGGTCCAGGGCTCACAGAGGGCTTGCCACCCGGCAGCAGGTGCACGTCCAGGAGGGGACAGGCCCAGACGCCAGGGAGCCCTCACAGTGGGAGAGGCTGGCGGCCTCCCCCAGGGAGGGCTGGGCCCCTGCTGCCCCAGGCCCTAGACAGAGGGAGGGGACCTCCGCGGCCCGAGGGCTTGTGCTGAATGAACTCCGTGGTCCCCAGAGTCCCACCAAATATGACGCAGCCCCGACAGCACCGCACTGCGCCCGGCTAAAGGAGAGCCGGGGTCTCTCAGGGCACCTTCCAGGGATGGCCGGCAGGTCAGGGGAGACAGGCCCCCAGTGTGGGCTCCCTGCAGGCAGGAACCCCGTTCCGGGGTCAGAGCACTGCTGGTGAGCCAGACGACCAGGCGTCCCCGTGCTCCCTCCTCCAGTGGGAAATGTGCCCAGGTAAAAATACTCCCCTCCCAAGCTCCTTTGCAGCTAGGGGGGCCACTTGGCCCAATGCTGACCCTGAGATGAAATCAGGAGTTCTCTGCTGGGAACTGAGCCAGGAAAACAGCTGTTTTTGTGATAAAAATAGGAACTCACCTGGCAGGGCCCTTTTGTTGTTTGCTCTTCACCCTTCCCTGGTTTCCTCCCCAGTTTTACTGCTTGGAATGCTGTCATGATACCTGGCGTGGAAGCAGCCATTTTGTGTCATAAGGATGAAAACCACATGTTGGGGAGGCCAGAAGGACATCACTGTAGCCCCGACGGTGTGTACTTCCTGTTTAAGTCATTGTGGTTGGGGCTGGGGATGTGGCTCAAGTGGTAGTGTGCTCACCTAGCCTGCGTGAGGCACTGGGCTTGATCCTCAGCACCACATAAAACTAAAATAAAGATATTATGTCCACTTAAAACTAAAAAATAAAAATTTTTTTTTTTTTAAAGTCATCATGGTTGGGTTTCTGTGACTTGCTGCTAACTGCGAATCTTGACTCATCAGCAGGCTTCCTCAGGGACTTCCCAGATGTCCAGCAGAAGAGCCAACCCAGAGCAGCTGTGATAAACACTGAGCAAAAAAGTGAATGATGGACGAGGAGACCCTGGGACCCCAGGACCTGAACAGCAGCTTCGGCCCAAAAGGAAGGCGTGTCAGACAATTCCGTCCCACCTAGGAGACCTGGATTCCTCCCAGGACCACGCTGTGTGTCTCCAGGTAAGCTCCCTCCCCTCTCTGAGCCTCAGTTTTCCTATCTGAAAAACTATATGGAACTTGGAGGTCTTTAAGGTGGGTCTGGCCGGAAGGAGGAAGCTCCTCTCACCTTCAGATTCAGGCTCCTGGAGAGGACAGTGGGTGTCCTCTGGGCAGAACCAGCATCGATTGTGCCGCTGGACCAAGAACGTCCTGTCACCTCTGAATCTCATGCCACCCAGGAAAGCGGGGCACTCTTGTCGTCCCTATTTAACAAATGAGAAAACCGTGACGTGGGCGACTTAAACACCCTGGCCTGCATGTAGGGTGAGCGGGCGTCACCCGGTCACTGGGCGGCAGGCGGCAAGAGGTGGAAGGGTTTTTCCTGGAGCCCAAGGTTGAATGCAAGGGCAGTCCAGACCTGGACACGGCACGCCCTCCCAGGAAGAGTGGCCGTGGACGGGGCAGGTCGGCGTGGAGAGACACCGTGTTGGCTGAGCAGAGATGTTCAGAGTCACAGAGGCGGGGGGCATTGGAAGGGGGCATTCTGAGTGGTGGGAATGGGGAGGGGACTGTCCTCCAGCCGTGAAGAACCCTAGGAAGGCCCAGGCCCCGCCACGCTCCCTCGGAGTGTGGGGAAGACAGTGGAGGCAGCTGGCGCTGGACTCTCCCGCGACAGACTGAGCCCCTCTGTGCCTGGCACAGGCTGAGCGCATGGGAGGCAGGAGGGAGCCCAGGAGACGGGTGAGCTGGGGGGGGCGGGGCTCTCTGGGACGGCTCCGTGGTGGGCTCACCTGTTGTGGTCTCTACCTGCTGCCCTGGGTGGCGGAAGTCCAGCTGGAAGGAGGGGAGGGGCGTCTGGCTTGGAGCCCTCCTGGGGTCCCGCATGATTGAGCCCTGGGTTCCGGGGCCAGTTTGAGAGCCGCTGGCTTGGCGTTTGCAGGTCTCCGTTTCCTTATGTGGAAAGTGTGGGGCAGGGGTCCCACCCCCTGGCAGAGTCAAGAAAGGGTGAGGTGGATCCAGGAGCTGAGCACAGGCAGGGGACCTTCATCCACGACATCTAACCAGGAGTCCCCGGTTACTGCTAATGGCCCTGACCTCTGTGGAGACCAGGAAACGGCCCAGAGACCACAGCCAGAGGATCATTCCGTTTGTGAAAAGTTCACTGGGACCAAAGCCTTTCAGCATCTCCCAGATCACTTTGAAAATGCAGATTTTTATCAACCAAGAGGGAAGCTGAATGAGTAGTTAGCCCAGGGGCAAGGGGGCAAGGGAAGAGACCCCAACACCAAACCCTCCCCGCACCCCCAGACCCATGCAGCAGCAGTCGTCAGGTACTGACTAATGTGTCGGCAGGATGAGTCACGTTGGATCTCACCCTGCAGGAGACCAGCAAAACCCAGTCTCTCCAGAAGGGCCCCAAGTCACCAGGGGAAGCAGACACGGGCTCGGCTGGACCTTTGGGAATTTTCTCTTTAGACAAGTGTACCCCAATTTTCCATCATTTTTATATGATACCAAGGAGCCGGCAGGCACATTACGTTTACCTGGATGACAAGGTCATTGCAGGCATTTGGAGCTGTTGAACACTTGCACTCTTGAAAAGAATAATCCAGAGAATTTGTAAATAACACACATACGAGAGGACTCAGAAAAATTCAGCAAGGCCAGGCGCTATGGTGCACGCCTGTAATCCCAGTGGCTCAAGAGGCTGAGGCAGGAGGATGGCGAGTTCCAAGCCAGCCTCAGCAAAAGCAAGGAGCTAAGTAACTCAGTGAGACCCTGTCTCCAAATAAAATACAAAATAGTGCTGGAGATGCGGCTCAGTGGTCGAGTGCCAAGTTCAATCCCTGGTTACCCCACCCCCCCAAAAAAGATAAACTCAGTAAGTTCCAAAGCAAAGCACAGTCCCAACACAGGGAAATGAAATATTAAAATTCATAGCTCAAGAATTATTTTTAGAAATCAGACTTGGTGGAAATTTGAAAACTTTCTTCCATATGACTCTTGAGATAAAAAAGGGAATGCAAAAGGAAATTCTGTGCTAATTAGATGTTTCGTGCTATTTCAATGTTAGGTAAAATGAGAAGCTTGTACACTACAATTTGAGGATGCAGCCAAAGCAGTACTCAAAGGCAAATTCATATCCACAAATACACCTAAATAGTACAAAGTGACTGAGAGATTCTTTTAGCCAGAAAGTTGACTTTTTCACTAAACAGCCCTTAGTAAAGTAGGAATTTCTAAGACTATCTAGTTGTCTAAGTTTCCTTAAAAGTTATAAAATAGAAAAATTGTTAATACATGGTTTTCCCTCCTAAAACTCTCCATCTCCAAACATGAATATGATGATGGAATTTTACAACTAGTCACAGATGCATCAATAAGTAATAGTCCCCTACTTATAGTGGTTCCACTTAATAATTTTTTGACTCCCCACTGGTGCAAAAGCAATATGTACTTAGTAGAAACTGTACTTTAAAATTTGAATTTTGAGGGCTGGGGCTGTGGCTCAGTGGTAGAGCACTTGCCTAGCATGTGTGAGGCACTGGGTTCGATTCTCAGCATCATATAAAAATAAATAAATAAAATAAAGGTCCATTTGCAACTAAAAAGTATTTAATTTTTTTTTTTTAATTTTGTGCTTTTCCTGGGCTACTGATAAACCGTCCCATAATGTCTTGTGATGCTGGGCAGCCACAGTGAGCTGCAGCTCCCGTGATCAGCCGCGAGATCACAAGGAGAAAAAAACCTGATACAGTGCTATATACAGTGTGCCACACTATGACATTTGGTAGATCAGATGTTTTAAATTCATTTTTTGCTAAGTGATACTTTCCATTTACAGTGGGTTTATCAGACCCTGACTCCACCTTCAACCAGGGGGTCCTCAGGATCACTGTCTCCATGAGATACAGAAGGTGAGCTAGGAAAAGGCCCTGGGGCCCGGGAGAACCCTCCCTCCTGGTTCCCTTCTCATTCCTGGACTCATTTCCCGGAAGTCTCCAGATGTGTACTGGAGAGAAGATCAAAGGAGGCCAAGATTCTAGGCCCTGCCCTTCTCCTTCTAGGTCTGTGGCCGTAAGTCACTTAATGTCGATGGAGCGGTCAGCTTTTGCCCTGACTATGCTGTCCTCCAAACAAATAGCCCTAGATGCTCAGAACTTCCTACAGAGGCATTTCTCCTCCCTGGTCCACAGCTGGACTGCGATTTGGCTGGCGAGGCTGCGCTCTCCCCAGTCACCTGGCTTCAGGTGTGGGGGGTGGAACCTGTCTCCACGCTGTGGGCTGAGCTCCAGTCTGCACAAGGTCTCCGCTTTCCTTTGGGACCAGAAGCTCCGTAGGGTATTTTGTCATGACAGATCACAAATGTGGCAGAGGACAAAAGAAACCACAATAATCTCCAAGGACCTCCTCTTAATAGGTACATTAGCTCTCTATCCACATTCCACTGGTCAAAACAATTCATATGGCCAGGGCCAAAGTCAGTGGGATGGGAAAATTTTTTCTGCCCCGGAAAAATGGAAAAATGTTGAACAGTGATCCAAGGAAAGTTCCTACACAGAGGAACCTAAGGGTATCTGCACCCTGTGATGGTTGACTGTATGCGTGGGCTACAGCCACTGCCCAGCCAAAGCAATACTCCAAGGCAAATTCATATCCACAAACACACCTGGAAGGTTTTAATACCTACGAAAGAAATATATTCTTTTAATAGAAAGTTGACTTCCTCATTTAGTAGCTCTCAGCCAATGCCACGGAATCCTCGGGGCTGTTCCTTGACTGAGAAGAGCTGGATCCTGCGTCAGGAAGGTCTCCACAAAACCCACCTTTGGTGGTACACATCCCTGTTCACACGCATCAGATACAGATTGCTGAAGCCCCACTAATACGTTTGTGACAAGGAGCCCCGGGACCCCTCCTGTGCCATAAGCACGGCTGGCATTGTAACTTTTATCCGATGCCTTGTCAGCCCTGTTGGAATCGGGTTTGTTCTGGCCCAAGAACAGCTGGTCTGTGTGCTCGTCCAGAACCCCAGACAAGGAGGCCTCACAGACTTGTTCTCCAGGTGGGTCTTGGGACCACTCCCCACGGGCCCGTTCAGGAGACACTGGGTGCAGGAGGGCAGAGCTGTTCGCATTTGGCTTCTTGGAAGGAAAAGACAGGGGCTCCAACTCCAGCCTGCCGCTTTCTGACTTTGTAAATCCTCCATGCACCAAGCTCCCCCACCTGGGAAACGGGTCCATGACAACACCCCATGACTGGGATTCACGCTTCTCCACAAGGGTCTCTAGAAGAGCTCTGGTCTGCAGAATGGGCACGATGCAAACCCTTGATGGGTGTTTGAAAAGCCCTGTGCCATGAAGCCTGGGCACACGGCCCAGTGAGCACTCAGTTCTCAATAAAAAAAATGGTCCCCTTTCCCTTCTCTAAGCCCCTGAAATACTGAGTAGGCTACCTTAACCAACCTACATGTCACCAACTGTGGAATAAGGAGATATGTTGTGTGACGTGCCTGCCTATAAATGTGCACTAGTCTAAAAACCCAGCCCTTCTCAAATCTAAGAGGTCATCAACAGTAAGATGTCAGATATGGGGATGAGGGTGCTTTAGAATAGATTAAATTCAGTGTATGATACTACAGATGAGAGATCAGGCCTTGGTATAACTCAGTGGTTGATCGCACGCCCAGCTAAGAACATTTTAGTTTATTTTTGCCTCTAAAAATCAGTTGAACCTCCTCTTGTGCATTCTTCAAGGCTTTTGTGCCTACAACAAAGCTGTAGAGTCCCTGAAGTGGGTCATCTGCCTGCTGAGCACATCTGAGGACTACATTTCCCAATCTCCCTTGCACCTACGTGCTTCATGTGACTCACTGCTGGCCAATGACAGGGAGGAATGCTAATGAAGGCATCACAGTAATACATCTGTGTTTACTATCTTCAGACCTTCCTGCCTCCTCTGTCTGCCCTCTGGGTTGGTAAAACCACACAGTGAGAGGATTCTGGAGCTGGAGGACAGGGTTTGAACTACATGGAATTGGAGCATGAGAAGAAAACACACTTGTTCTGGTCAAACCTCTAAGATTTGGGGCATTATTTGTTACTGCGGCAAAGCATAGTCAACTCTCACAGACTTTTATAAAAATCACTGCCTTTTGTGGCGGGGGGCACAGGGATTGGACCCAGAGACCCTTAACCACTGAGCCACATCCCTGGCCCTTATTTGTTTGTTTGTTTGTTTGAAACAGGGTCTCACTAAGTTGCTCCCAACTTGCCATCCTCTGGCCTCAGCCTCCCAAGTGGCTGGGATCACAGGCGGGTGTGGCCGCACCCAGCTCACTGTCATTTCCTTCTGAAAGAAGCAGTGAGTCTAACCATGTTCTTGGAACCTCAGGAAACCAGGAACTGAGGAAGGGAGATGAGGCTCCCTTCAGGCGGGGCCATGGCAGGTGACCCTGTGGGAGCAGCCAGAGGCAGAGCGCTGGACAGTGAGCCCCTGCTGCAGAGATGAACCCCAGCAGCAGAGAACCCTCGCTGGTTCCCCGATTTCCACAAATCCTGGCCCCAGAGTCCCAGAGGCCGCCTTCTACCTGGTACTGAGAAGGCACTGGGAGCCACCCATTTTACCACATCCTGAGGTCAGTTCTGGGGAAAAGTAGTGCCCACCTCACTCACAGACCAGCAGGCTCTTCTCGGTAAGTCTCTCCCACCCCTCTCAGCCCCTTTGCGTCACCCCTCGGTTCCCTCATCTACACCCTCCTGAGGCCAGGGCTGCGGCTTTGGGAGGCCAAGTAGCTGGGGCGTGGGGGTGTGGCTTAGAGGCCGGGGGTGTCCCCCACAGGAGAGGGCCACAGCCCAGCCTGGGACGCGTTCCTGCCTCTGAGCCTGTTTCCTCATCGGCATGGCAAAGGCCGCGAGGGCACCTGAGCCCCCCGAGGGGCCGGGGGTGCCCTGCCCGTTGCCCCTGCCCAGCACCAGGTCCAGAACGGAAATTCTACTTGGCCTCTTTTTTGCTTTTTAATTAAACAAGATTGGGAAGGAGCCTGGGGACAGCTGAGGACGACCCACGGCCCAGGCCCTGCCGGCCGCGGCCTCTTCACGCAGGGCCGCTCAGACTTGAGAAATGGGTTTTGAGCTCTCGAAACAAAAACAGAAACTCTGCTTTGTTCTGTGGAGCCACATTAAAAATTCAAGTTGTGGGGAGCGGGAGACGGGGGAGCCCCAGCCTCTGCAGACTGCGGGAGGGTTCTGGCCCCAGAGGTGCGCAGCGGGACGCCTGGAGGGGACCTGCCCAGGGGAGGACTGGGGACCCTCTGCCGGCTGCCCTCCTCGGGCTTCCTTTGTCACCCTCGTGCAGACTTGTTTATTTTTTTGCTTACTTCCTTTTCCCATCTGGAAAGCAGGAAAGAGCTAAGAGGGCAGGACCGCCATGCTCCAGGGTTCCATCCCAGCACTGCAGAAAATGATTGATAGATAGATAAATAAATAAATAAATAAGACATCTCTCTCCAGCTCGGACCACAGGCTCTTACCGCTGCGGTGGCCGAGGCATGCGTGTTCCCTGATTCAGAGCTTCCCTTCTATGGGTCTCAGTTTACTCAAATGGGGGTTACAGAACTACCCACCTGGCTCTGTCATTTTGAGGATTAATGAAAAATAATTCGCATTCAAGCGAGTCCTGGTACAGTGGTGTCTACAGTCGTTATTCGCTGAGTAGGGAGTTGTGGGGTGCAGGCAGTGCAGTCACCCGCCCCCACCGTGCAAATGAAAAATAAAATTCTAAGATTCAGTTCCTAAGATCCAAAGAGCTTCTCACTCCTTAGAAACTCCCAGTGGAGCCGGCAAGGGGACAAAGGTCTGCACTAAGTGAGTTATAAAAACAACTCCAAGCCAGGGACTGCAGAGCTGCCCCCCACCCACCCACTCCTTGCACACACCCACCCAGGCTGCCTAGGATTAACCCCGGCCTGCCCAGCCTGTGCAGCTTCAGGAAGGATTTGGAGAAAGGAGAAGAGGGAGGGAAGTTTCCTGTTTTGTGTGCCACTAATCCAGTGCTCCTTCTAGTCACCCGATGCGCAGAGCACCTCCTGGAGGAGGGTGACAATAGACCCAAGGGAGGCAATGCACAAGACCCAGGGATGACACCCATCAGGGGCTGACATCCCCTCTCCTGGCCCCCTGCCCCACTCTCTGTTAGACCACCCAGATGTCCAAAGCACTGAGCAGCTCCTCCATCCTCCACTCCAGCAAACTTGCCATAAAGACTCTGGCTAAGCCCTTGGCAGACATCACTAATCAATTGGGGCACCTGTTAGATCCCAGAGCTCCTGGCAGATGCTACCAGTTGATCAGACCTGGCCCAGAAGATAAAAAGGCTCCCCAGCCCAACTCTGGGCAGTGAGACATGTGTGGCATCTCCCTATAGCTTGGCCAGCCCTCAGCCCATGAATGAATGAGGGAATGAGTGAGCAAATGTATGCCCAACAATGCCAGGAGCCCAGAGACCTAGACCAAGCGGTATCTGCAGTCTACGCAACTCCATCTACGAGTTCAGAATCACACATGAACCCACCTGGGCCAGTGTCAGGGTGTGGTCCTGCAGGACTGGGGGAAAGGGCTGCCCTGGATCTGGAACCAGCCTTGCTCCCGGTGGCCACCGGCCACAGGCCTTCCTGAGATGCAGCCCAGAGCTCCCACATCCAAGACCCAATGGCCTCCCTGCCTCAGAAGGGACGCAACAGTTGACCCTGTGCTGGCCAAAGCCCAGGTGTCAGTCCTCCCACAGCAATTCACACTCAACCCAAGAGACAGGGCAGTTAGAGGCTGAACTGGGAAGCAGGACATCTGAATTCCAGTCCTAGCTCCTGGCCAGTTCTCTAAGGTCTCTGGACCTCAGTTTACCCATCTGGAAATTGGGGAGAGGGAAGCCTGGTCTCTAGGACCCTTCTAACACTAGCAATGCCTTCTGCACAGTTGTGTTCATTGATCCACTTATTCCACAAGCATTTATTGAGTACCTACTGTGTACCGGGCCCTTTGCTGAGCCCCTTGCTGATCTCTGCCAGAAGGCCCTCCCCCTCCTTGGTCTCCAGGTCTTGGCTCCCCACAGGAAGCTTCCTGGGCCAGCTCCGGGGTCCCTCCCACCCCCTCCAGGCTCCAGGCAGTGCTTCTAATCAGGCTTATCACTCCACATTGTTCATCTATCTATCCTGTCTGTTTCCCTGAGAACTGTGACTTTCCATCTTGTTCCCTCACCCATTTCCAGGGACTCCAGAGGAGGGTTCTGGAAACATTTCCCTAGAGAACAAACACATGAATGCATGTGTGAAGCCCAGGTCTCTCCCCCTCCTCCCAACACGAAGAAGCCCCCAGTTCAGCACTTTGCTTCTGCTCCTGTCCCCAAACCAGTCCCTGGGAGCCACTGGGCGAAACCCAACCTTCCCAGCCACACCACGGCCCCAAGCCTGGGTGACCAGAAGGTGGCCACAGGTATCTGTGCACTTGAAAGATCTCCTGGCTCTGAGGTGGGGCTGACACCCCCTGGGGCTTGACCAGAGCCCAGGTCCCCAGCAGTCCCCGCGCCCTGCTCCCTGCTGTCCCAGCAGACACTCGGTAAATACTGGGCCATTAATTAACTTCCTCCGGGAGCAGTGACTCAGGCCAGACCTCCCCAGCTCCAGGGGGAAAGGTGAGCACCCCAAACTTGTGCAGGTGCCCAGACAAAAAGACCAGCCCTTCATCTCGAAAAGCCTCATCACCCCCTTGACAGGGTACAGATGGATTGCTGCGCCCCAATGTGTGCACACAGACCCCCCCAGCAGCGCCCTCCATGAACCACGGTGCACACAAACAGGGGAGCGACTCGCCCAGCCAATGAGCACTTGTGGTTCCTACGGGGAGCCCTAGCCGCACCCTCCCAGCCCCCCACGCAGCCCACTGTCCTATTGGCTCCTTTGGTGAGCTGCGAGAGCTCCCCTGCCCAGGCCACCCCAAAAAAGATCAAGAGGTTTTATCAAGCTAGACAACGGCTTAGCCCTCCCTGCTGGCCACCTCTGGATTCCTTGGGAGAGGCCACGGGAAGAGCAGGGCAGACTGACCACTTCTCAGCGGGCCCCAGGGAATGCAAGGCCCTAAGGAGCTCCAAACTTGCTTCATGACAGTGGATGGATCAGAGATTAGGAAGTACCAAGAGGAGTTGCCCAAGTGAGGAGCCTGGCCCCCTGCCCACTATCCACTCCCACCCCACCCCACCCCGTCCTCTAGGTGCACCCGCAGAGTCAGGTTGTGGGGTACAGCTCAAGAATGGATGACAGAGGACTGAGCTCAGGCTGACTCTTGCTTCTGTGGGGCTCTGGCAGGCCTGGCCTCACAGCAGGTGGTTGGGGGCCAACAATCGAGGGCACATTCACGAAGAGCTGAGCCCAGAGAACCGGGCTCAGCTCCACTCACAACAGAAGCTGACTTTCAGGAACCTGCTGACATGGGTTCAAATCCTAACAACTCCAACTAAAACTGTCTTACTGTTCCCAGTAAATACTGGGCAAGAAAAGAGTGAAGGCCACACTACCTCCCGGGCTCCAGGCTTGTCTGTGGCAGGCCCATGTCCCTGGCTGGAAGTCGGACAAAAGTTACAGATTCACTCCACATGCTGGTGACATCTCAAAGGTGAACTTCAAACATAAATAAATGAAGCCTTTGTGTGTCTTTGAAATGGGATTTGAAGAAATATAGGGCAGTGTAGTTTTATTCTTACAGGTATCACCACGTGAGCAGGTTCCCCAGCCCTGGGTGTCCCTGTCACCAGATCACCACTCCGAAGTAAATAAAATGTGCTTGCTCAGCAATTCCCCTATAAGTTAATCCTGGCTTCCCTGGGAATGGCGGAGAGAGGTGCTACTGGTCCCTGGGGTCTTGGACCAGTTTGAGAATGACCTCAGAAGGCATGGGAAGGACAGGGCACTGCGCCCAGAGCCCCGCAGTCTTGGGCAAATTCCTTACATTGTCAGTGTCCAAGTTTCCTCATCTGAAAAATGGGCAAACACCCTGACTTTTTTTTTCCACTCTTGACACCTGGCACTGAGAATGTGCTGGAGAATTGTTTGAAGAAACAAACTGTGAGAATTCTTAGGTTTAAAAGGAGACCCCGAGACTGCAGGATGGGCTGGCTGGGTCTCTTGACTCTCACCTAGGGACAAAGAATGTACTGAGGAAGGTCCAAGGAACAAAGAGATTCAGAAGAACCCCAGGTAGGATGTGAAACAACAGGAAGTGGCCTCCCCTACCCCAGCCCCAACCTCTCTCAGGACAGGTCCTTCTTATCTCTCCTGGTCTCTGAGGACTGAGTTCACCCACTTCTGGACCCCTGCTCAGGTAAGGAGAGAGCCTCAGGAGCTGCCGTGCAGCCCGGATCTGGCACCTTGGAACCCTCAGAGCACCAGTCACCCCACTGCCCCTCAGGCCTAGAGCCGCCAGAACCCGCTGCCCTGTCCCTCTCTTCTCTGTCGCTGACCCCAGCTGGGAGATGGTGGACCATGGATAGCTCAGGATATGAAGGAAAACAGTCCCCAAAACTTGTCATGAGCTCCTCTGCCTTGGGGACACATGAGGGTCTGGAGCTCAGGGTCCTGATCCCTGTCTTAGCTCTGTCCCCAGGAACTGGGTGCCTCCCAAGTCATTTCACACCTCCAACCTCAGGCCCCTCCTCAACAATAAAGGCCTTTCTGGAAAGGGCCTGCTCCATAGAAGGCACATAAGAATTGTCCCTATTGTCATTAGTTAGACCAGAAGAGAAGCGGTATAGAACTGGTGGTTAGGAAGCTCAGGGTCCTCTCAGAACCTGGGCCCTCGGCCGCAGGCAGGTCCTCAGCTCCCTGGGCGGGCCTGGGTGCTTCTCCATCCGAGATCAAACTTCACCATCCTTGGGTTTCCCCCATCAGTGTCTGAGTTGAGGTGGCTGGGCATTGCGCGAGCATTCCCAAAGCCCTGGGCCCAAAGAGTCAGGAAGTCATTCTCTGCGGTGAAAGATACCTCCAAACCTCTCTCCCTCGAGGGGCCCCCAGTATCAAGCAGCGGCCCCACAAGCCTCTTGCAGAGACCTTGGCTTCCCCTGGTCACCCGGGGGCCGGCAGGTGAAAAAGAGAAGGCGCCCAGTGCCCGTCAGTTGGGGAGCCGCGCGCACCTGCCGCAGGTGAGGCCCAACCGTGCGGAAGGAGGAGGAGCCATGGTCGCCGCACTCAGATGAACGACCCCCAGCACCAGAAAGCTAGGCTGAAGGAAGCTGCGGGCTCCTGCGTGGCCGCTGCGAAGCGACGCATGTTGCAGACCGCAACCCCGGCGGCTCCGAGTCCCGCGCGGTGCGGCGGCCCCAGGAGAACATTCGAGGCAGCGGCGGCGTTGGAGGCCCGGGGTCCGTTCGGTATTTGAATAGCACAAAGGAACCGCCTTGGTCTTATTGGCCAGCCGAGTGGCCCCGGGGCGGGCAGCGCCTGTCACTCGGGAGGCTCTGAGCACTTCTATTGGCTCATCAGGTGTGAGGCGGGGCTCGGGTGCTCAGCTAAATAGCTGGGGCCGGGGCCGGCAGAGGCTCATTGCTTTGGCGCCGTCTGGGGAGCGCGAGCCCGCGGGTGGCGCGCAGCGCATGGTGGTGGCTCCTTTCGGAGCGCAGCCGACCCGCTGACCTGGGCTCCGTTCCCCTGCCCGGCGCGCCCGGGCGACCTTCTTGAGACAGAAACAGCAGCAGCATTAGCAGCAGCGGCGGCAGCTGCTTTGCCGCCGCCGTCTCCACGGGAGCATGGAGTGCGCCCTGGACGCCCAGAGCCTGATCAGCATCTCCCTGCGCAAGATCCACAGCTCCCGGACCCAGCGCGGCGGCATCAAGCTGCACAAGAACCTCCTGGTGTCCTACGTGCTCCGCAACGCGCGCCAGCTCTACCTGAGCGAGCGCTACGCCGAGCTTTACCGGCGCCAGCAGCAGCAGCAGCAGCAGCAGCAACAGCAGCAGCCGCCCCACCACCAGCACCAGCACCTCGCGTACGCAGCGCCGGGCATGCCGGCCAGCGCGGCCGACTTCGGCTCGCTCCAACTTGGCGGCGGCGGGGACGCGGAGGCGCGTGAGCCGGTCGCCCGGCACCAGCTGCACCAGCTCCACCAGCTCCACCAGCTGCACCTCCAGCAGCAGCTGCACCAGCACCAGCACCCAGCGCCCAGGGGCTGCGCGGCGGCGGCGGCCGGGGCGCCCGCGGGCGGCGCGGGGGCGCTCTCGGAGCTGCCCGGGTGCGCGGCGCTCCAGCCGCCGCACGGCGCGCCCCACCGCGGGCAGCCCTTGGAGCCGCTGCAGCCGGGTCCTGCGCCGCTGCCGCTACCGCCGCCTGCGCCCGCCGCGCTCTGCCCGCGGGACCCTCGCGCCTCAGCCGCCTGCTCTGCGTCCTCCGCGCCCCCGGGGGCGGCCCCTCCGGCCGCCGCCGCCGCCGCCTCCCCACCAGCCTCTCCGGCCCCCGCCTCTTCCCCTGGCTTCTACCGGGGCGCGTACCCGGCCCCCTCGGACTTCGGCGTGCACTGCAGCAGCCAGACCACCGTGCTGGACCTGGACACTCACGTGGTGACCACGGTGGAAAACGGCTACTTGCACCAGGACTGCTGCGCCTCCGCCCACTGCCCCTGCTGTGGCCAGGGCGCTCCGGGACCGGGCCTGGCGTCCGCCGCGGGCTGCAAGCGCAAGTATTACCCTGGCCAGGAGGAAGAGGACGACGACGAGGAGGACGCGGGCGACCTGGGGGCCGAGCCCCCCGGGGTCGCTGCGTTCGCCCCCTGCAAGCGCGCCCGCTTCGAGGACTTCTGTCCGGACTCGTCCCCGGACGCGTCCAACATCTCAAACTTGATCTCCATCTTTGGCTCGGGCTTCTCCGGGCTGGTGAGCCGACAGCCGGACTCCTCCGAGCAGCCGCCGCCGCTCAACGGGCAGCTGTGCGCCAAGCAGGCGCTCGCTAGTCTCGGCGCCTGGACTCGAGCCATTGTCGCCTTCTAGGGACCCCGGAGGGCACGGGGACCCGGGGGCCCCGCGGGGCTGGGGCCAGACAAAGACTCGGCCAAGGGGCGAGAGGAGGGAGCGAGCGGGCGCCTGGCCACTCGGGGCTGAGCTGGGGGCGACCAGGGGGAGGCAGCTGATGTTTTATAAATTGTAAAATAAAAAAAAAGAAATCTAAATTCTTGGACTTTATTTTTGCAGAGAGAAAAGCGCCTATTTAAGTATGCTTTGTGTTTCTCCTACTCTTTTTCCCCCTTCTTTTTATTGTAGTGATTGCAGTGGTGTTTAGCAAGGAGCCTGCCACGTGAGGGAGGGCTGCTGCCCGGAGGAGGTGCCGGGCAGCCGGGGGCGAGGCAGGGCGCCCGGGCCGCAGGGGCGCGCCGGGGTTGCGGCGCAGGAAGGTGCGGAGCCGGGGACGCTGATTCCAATCAGTTGTCAGACCCGGGAAGCCCGACGTTCCTCTCTCCTGAGTTCCTCCGTGGCGTGAGGAAAGGGTCTTGTGAAATCCTGAGCAAAAAACAAAGGCAAATTCAATCTCCAAAAGGGACGTTTGGGTCACATTTCCTCTCTGGGGGCGGCCTCCAAAGTTCTCAAAATGAGAAGGCAGAAATGAAAACACTTCAACTTTTTTTTTTTTTCTTTTCTTCCCGGGGCGGGTGTCTTGAGCCCCTCCTCTCCCCGCCCCTCTGGCTCTGTTCTTCTCCCCTCCTCCACCCGTCTCCTGGACTCGGGGGTGGCGCCGGACACCCCAACACTCTTGAACACTGTTTGGGGAAGGGGTGGGGGGCGAGCACGGCGGACTACATTTCCCATCATGCCCAGCATTGCGGTCCTCACTAAACAAAAAAGGAAGTCGATTTCTTCACCTGGATCCCGGGCGGCCCCAGGGGAGGGAGGGGCCGGGACCGCCGACTGCGTTGGAGACTTTTCACTAAGTTCCTGGTCAGCTGTGGTGTTTGTGTGTGTGCTGCTAAGTTGCACTGTCCTGGTTCAGTCTTAGGTTGCATTTCATGAAACCAGCATTGTTCGAGCCTGTGAGAACCCTGTCTTGTGTCTTCAGCTCGATAGATTTTGTTTAATTTAAAATCCTTTTGTTGTAAAAAGGTGGGGTTCTTCTGCAGCCCCTCTGGTTCTCTGCCATCAGCATCATGCGGACTCCAAAACAAGTCGCCAACCCTCCCTTTCTCGGCCCTTCTCCCTCGTCCTTCTGTATTTTTGTGCATACTGAATTGTATATCACCGGATAAAACTGTTCAGATTATTTGTTTAAATTTATAATCTTAATAAAAAGTCGACTGTAGAGTATGGTGGTGCCTTGTTTTCGTATGGGCCTGGGGTCAGCAGGGAGGATAGAGGGAGGTGGGAAACACACACACACACACACACACACACACACACACACACACCCAGGCAAACCCCAGCTCTCCAGGGCCTGGGCGGGCGGGATCTGCCCACATCCGCAGGGCTGGGGGTGGGAGCGGGAAGGGGGAGAGGAGTGGTGTTATTGGGGGAATGAAGCCGGTGCCGCGCGCCTCCTGCCCACCCCCTCGCCCGCGGGTCCTGTCCCCCATGGGAACCGGCCGCCCCGAGGTCTTCTGCAGGAAACCTAGCCAGCCTCCAGCCGGTCCCCTGCGTAGCCACGGGTGAAGGGCCTAGTCGGCCTCAAGTCTGAGCTTTCCGCAGTGGAGGGACGCCGAGGGGCTTCTGGGCCACCCACAATCCCCACCCCGCGCCTCCGCCCGCACGTCCGCATGTCTCGGCTGCAACTTGGGAAGTTTTTTTCCTTTTCTTTTTTCCTTTTTTTTTTTTTTTTTTTTTTAAGTTGAGTTTGTTATCACTGCTCGGTGCCACTTGGTGGTGTGCTGGCGGCGTCTCCCTCCCTCCTCGCGCCCCTCCCCTCTCCTTCTCCTCTCCTTTCCTCCCGCCTCTCTTCCCTCCCCAGTGGATGGAGGCAGGAAGGCTCCAGGCGCGCGCTCCCCTCTGACCACCTACGGAATGACCTCAGAGTGGGAGAATGTGCCAAGGCCCGGAGGAAGCTCGCGTTCTCCCCACTGGAACCAAATTCACATCTGGAACCGCGGCTCAGGCCTGGGGGCTCGCGGGGTGGTTCCAGCTTTGCAAAGAGGGGATAGGCAAGAAAGACCAGGACGGGGCGGGGGGGGGCGGGTGGTAATAAGCAAAGCAGCAGCCTGCTTGCTGTTTGATAGTGCCTCTGTCGGTGTCTCCCCAAAGCCCTCGCTGGCTCGCCCCCGCGCTCCCCTTTCCTGCACAAGCCTCCCAGCCACCGGCAGGACGGCTCGCGCCCCCCACCCAGCCTTCACGCCTCCCGCAGCGAGAGGAGGGGCTGCTGCCAAGACAGCCCAGCCCAGACTCCGAGAGGCGAACACAATCCAGTCTCGGGGGAAGGCTCGGCTCTGGATCCCGGTGTCGATCGAGGCGAAGTTCTCGGGGACACTCTCTAGAACGCAGGGGGCAGTGAAGGTCCGTGACACGGGTGGGGGGAAAGAGGGAGGCTCTGGAGGCGTGAGTTACTGGGAGGAAAGGCACCTTCACACACACACACACACACACACACACACACCCCAGGGCTGTTTCCTCGGCCTCCCACGGGAGGAGTCTGAAGCTGCTGAGGAGGGGGAACAGTGCGTCTTCACCCCTCCCCATTTTCCCCCTGCAAGTCCAAGGAAATAGCTGTTGGATGCACGATTTTGATTCAATCCACCAAGCCAGTTGCCAGAGCTCCCCCTAGCGCCGCTTCGAGGGCGCTGCAGCGGTTGCGGATGGGAGTGGGCGAGGCACAGCCGGGGGCGGCGGGGCTGCTGGGGGTTGCTCCGCGCTGCACCCGGGCGCCGCACAGCTTCTTCACCCAGCCCGGGCGAAAGCCGGGGCCGGAAGCCGCTTCTGTTCCCACTCCAGGTCCGCGATGAGAAGGGCACGTGGTCGGTCGCCTTTGTTGAGAGCGCGGTGCTGGGCACAGAAAGCCGTGCGGCTTGGGAACTCCGCACCGGCCCTGGGATCCCTATGGCAAAGAAGTGTCAGTGATGGGATGCGACACAGGAGCCTTGAAATCCGCAGAACACCAGATTAGGGTGCTCCTGCCAACCACCTCCCCACCAGGTTTTTTGAGCTTCAGCTTAAACACGCTGGGCACATTGGATCTAGGGAAACCTGAAGCTGGGTGTGGAGTGCTGCGAGCCCCCCAAGAGAGGTGTTCTCCCCTTTTATCTTCCTAGAGCCCAGGGACCTTCGGTAGTCACCCAAAGGGTTAATGCCCTGAACATAATGCGTGACCCAAAACAAGCCCCTTGGCAACCTACCAGCGCGCTAAGACATTCCACACAAGCAGCGCTCTGCACAGCCCTGATACTGTGCTGGGCTCCGCACCCACAGCTGGAGCTGGCCGAGCGCACTGTCTCCAACACACCATGCTCCAAGCATTCTCCTCACCCACTCGAGACCCCTAGGGCCACCGGCACAGCATGCAACATGCCAGCCTTGAACATCCAGAGAGACTAAAGCTCCCAAGCATAGCACACAGAAACACTGGCTCTGGGAGGGGCTGAGCGTGGATGGTGCTGTCAGGCCGTGGCATCCTCTGAAAGTGCTGGGCTCAGGCAGACAGAAAACCCAGAAATCCAACCAGGTCCACAGACAAGCCCTTCTCCCTCCAGCAAAGAGACCAGCTGGACCCCACGAGAGCCCGCAGGCAGGACTTTGAGTGCTGCTGGGGAGCTGGGGGATTGGAAGAGGCTGGAGGCTCCCGGGAATGTGGAGGGGGAGCTTCCAGAGAACAGCAGCGCAGGAAGCCAAGAAGCCCCTTGTTCTCTCAGGTTGACCAGCTCCCCCTACACACTTTCCAGCTCCTAGGACACCACAGGACCTGCTGCCCTTGATTCATGGTTCAGGGCTCAGTCTAAACTGCACTCCCAGCAACGCGGAGCTGCTGGGATGACAGCCCAGTGCCTTGAAATACTGCAGGCTGCCTCCAGAGAAGCCAGGGGCTGGGGATGCCCTAGGATCCCAGAATGGCCACTGGCACTGAGACCTGAGCCTTGGGTGTGTGTGTGTGTGTGTGTGTGTGTGTATGTGTGTGTGTGTGTGTGTGCTTGTGTCCCTCTGGCACAGTGCAGACACACCAGGAGCTGTGTCTTGGACACATTTACAGAGTGTCGGCTTGGTGCCCAGCCCATGCAATACACTAACTGTCCACCATGAACAGTGACTAAGAGCAGCAAGTGCCTCTGCATGCATTAGTTCATTTAATTTACCCCGTGACCCTCAGAGGTAGTTAGCATCCATATTTTAAAAATAAGAGAATTTGCCCAAGATCACACCACTAAGAGCCCAGCCTCTACCTGGTGGGGCTCACAGTCTAGTCGGGAAGAATCTGAAACCTTATGGTACAAGCTGGCAAATGGCCCTGATGTTATTTAAATGGTCATTTTGAGAATTGCCAGCTGAGCCTAGGCTAGATTCTGGGATCTGGTCATGCCTGAACTAGCAGGTTGAGAGCAGTGCAGCACCCCTTAATGTTTCAGGCTCCAAATTTCAGGGACAAGGGATAGAGAGACACAGGGCAGTGGTGTCTGTATGCTGCCCCATGCCCATTTCTGTGTCCATCAAGACTCCCGTGTGGAAGGGGACAGCAGCGTGACTGGCATGAGCCTAGGCAAAAGGGGGGACTTTCTTGGCTCATGCATTAAACCGTACAATGGGCAGGTGTGCACCTGGCTTCAGGCACAGCTGGATCCAGGCACAAATCTTCTGGAGAATGCTCTCTCTCAGTCTCCTGTGACTTTCTTCTCTGAACTTGAGCTCCCCACTCTTCCTGCAGACCAGCTTCTCTATACAGCCGCGGGAAGCAGCTCTGGCCTCCTACCTCACAATTTACCGCCCAAGAGAGACTGTTTTCTTCCCCAATTGCTAACTCAGAAAATCCGAGAAAAAAGACTGTGTCCCAAACCTAGGTCCCATCCCAAACCTATGACCAGGCTGAGGGGCAGTTGGCTCACCCTCTCAGAAAATAATGGTACCAGTGACAGAGCAGGGATGTCCTCCAGAAGCTGCAAGCCAAGGACTTGGGGAGACAGAGGGCTGCCTCAGGCCCTGAATGGTGCCGCAGCTCTGGAAGGAAGCTTCTCCTTGCTCCACACCTGGACACCTGCTGCCTCCAGGTTTGCCACCCAGGGGAGGGCGGGTGAAGCCCCCAGGGCAGGGGACTAAGTTTTCCAGCAGGCTCACCACAGGGATCTCAGCAGGAGCCACCCTCAGGGGACTTAGAGCAGGGGACATCCATGGAGGTCAGAGTGGAAGAATGTGGCTGGTACCTCATAGGTGGCTCCTCTGGGGACTTTCAGATGGACCTGGGATAGGCTTTGAGGGGAAGCCAGGCACCAGCCAGCAGGGTGGAGGGGACAGGGCCATACAAGCCAACATGGCCACCTTTAATCCCCAGCTGGTTGGGACCTGGGGACCTCTGGGGTCAGGTAACACCATCTATTTACATGTTCAGATGAAAAAGACTCACAGTGTTGGAATGGCATTCCTCGGTGGTGTGATTCGAGATGACTATCCTGCACCGGCTCTCTGGTCACTGTGGTTTATTCCAGGGGCTGGGCCTTGCACGTGCCAGGCAAGTGCTCTGACATTGAACTACACCCCAGCCCTGCATCCTGTTCTTGTTAAAAGAAGTGGCAGACAAAAACACAGGCCTGGGCTGGGGTGTAGCTGGTGGCCAGGGGCTCGCCCAGCATGTGTGAGGCCTGTTTGATCCTCAGCATATTAAAACCCATCCTCACACAAAGCAACAAGACAAAGCACCAGCCCTTCTCCAAGGGCTGTGGCAGGGCCTTCTGGAGGGAGTCTGCTCATCCTTACGGCTGACCAACGTCCCAGCTCCACAGTCCTACCCATCAATCATCGCAGGGCAGTTTGCTTAGAGCTGCTAGATTACCTGGCGAGGTGGTGCAGAAGAGGCAAATGTGCCAGGGAGATCTTTTCAGCAGCTTGGGCAGAAGCTAAAAAGGAAGACGTGAAACTCCATAGAACAGCCATGAACCAGGCAGCCAGAGACCGAAGGCAGGTCCCGGCTCAGCCGAAGACTCACCTAGTGACTTGAGATGAGTCACCCCCTGAGCAGGCCCACATTCTCTCCTCTGTAAAGCTGCATGAGAGGAGAGGTAAGGCCCTGAATCAACTTGGATGCTTTGGAACTCAGAAATGCAACCATGGCTTCCAGCCTTCTAATGACCTGAGCCTTTGCGTCCAAGCAGATTAAGTGCCGAATGAATACCAAATTCTACAGCTACCTTCAAGCATGGACATCTGCCTCCCACTCATGCATTCAATAAACACTCATTCATTCAAATATGTCTTGCATGCTTAAACATGTCCAGCATTGTGCTGGGCATAAAGGACGCAGACACACAAAGGGCTCTGACCTCATGGAGTTTACACTCTAGTAAGGGAGGCAGACAGTAACCAAGTAAACCAGCTGGGCATGGTGGCCCATGTCTGTGATCTCAGGGACTTAGGAGGCTGAGGGAGGAGGATCACAAGTTCAAGGCCAGCTGGGGCAACTTAGTGGGACCCTGTTTCAAAATTTAAACAACAACAACAAAATTTTTTTAAAAGTACATTTTAAAAGAGGTTCAATGTAGTTCAATGATAGATCACTTGCCTAGCATGTTTGCAGCCCTGGATTTGATCCCCAGTACTTAAAAAAAAAAAAAAAAGTGAACCAAGGAACAATTAGAAAAGTGATACAGAAAAATAAAATCAGGGCCAGGGGAGGGGGTGGGATAACTTTGGATTTGGTGATTATAGTAGCTGGCATTTTAGCTGAGACCTAAATGAGTCAGTATGGAACAGGTCATGCTGCAGTAACAAATTAATCCTCATTCTCAGAGAATTAATTCAACAATGAATTCTTTTCTTTTTCTTTGTACAGTGCTGGGGATTGAACCTAGGCCCTTGCGTGTGTTAGGCAAGTGCTCTACCCTGGAGCTACCCCCTCAAAGATTCATTTCTTGACTATGCAAAGTCCATGCTCTGGCCTTCCATGCAGTGACTCAGCAATTCTGGCTGCTCCTATCTCAACACCACCTTCGTGGTAGAGAGTGAGAGCTAGGTCCTGCAAGGGCTCTTTATGGCCTCGGTCTGAAAATGATTCTCCTCACTTACACTCGCAGCTCATTGGCCCCTGCCTAGCTGCAAGGGGACTGGGAGGAAGGCTGAAGTGCATGTCAATGAGCACCCGAGACCTCTATCACACCAGTAGAGCAAACAGCAACCAAAGCACCTTCCCGGCAGAAGGAAGGGGCGGGCAGAGACAGGACAGAGAGGAAGGCAGGGATGGGTCCAGCCCTGTCACTGTGGGAGGTGTTTCCTAAGCACAGAGGGTGAGCATTCAACTGGGGCCCTGGACAGACAGGGATTTGGGTCCCAGCTTCCCCCCAGGACCACAGCGAGGGGCTGTGGGATTGAGGTTTCTGAGACTCGGTCTCCTGGGAGAGCGCTGGGTGACTCAGTGGTGGCCTGGGAAGGGGCCTGAGCAGCCTGACGCCCAACACGCTCTCAAGAGGCGGCGGCAGCTGGAGGTGGCTCCGGCTCTTCCTTCCTTTCCCAGGTTGGGGGAGGGAGGTGCCGAGGGGCAGGGTGGGGACAAGGCAGCTGCCCCGACCAGTTTTCCTGGTTGTGCCTGGCAGGCTGAGGCTGCAGACCAGCCAACCGGAGCGATGTTGCTAGTCCCAGTGGGCTGAGCCCCCTGGACAGCCTCTCTAAGGGACCCTCAGCAAAGAGGGAGGAGGAAAGTGTCCCAGGCAGAGCAAGGTGGAGAAGGTGTGCCTTTCTCCAAGTGGCTCAACAGCAGGTGAATGGTTGGGGACAGCAGGCCCCCCCACCCCAGTGCCTGTCCAAAGCCCCAGCTGGTGGTCCAGACTCAGCCTCCCAGCCACACCCACCGAGCATGGACCCGGCTCTGCCAGGTTCTAGGTGACTGACTGCAGCTCCTTCTTCCCCCAGTACTAAGGATTGAGTCGAGGGTGCTCTACCACTGAGCTACTCCACCTCCTTTGTCATTTTCATTTTGATTTTGACGTGGAGTCTCATTAAGTTGCCCAGGCTGGCCTTGAACTTGCCATCCTCCAGCCTCAGCCTCCAGGCTAGCTGGGATTATAGATAGGTGTGCGCCATGGCAACCAGCTCCTGCCAATAAGTTCTGCAAAATAAGGACAGGCCCGAGAGCTCCTGCCTGTGCAGTGAGCTTCCAAGGGCAGATGGCACAGTTAAGTGCCCCCAATAATAAGAGCTGTAAGGAGGGTCACAAGTTCAAGGCCAGCCTGGGCAACCTGGTGAAACCTAACTCAAAAAAAAAATTTTTTTAAAGAGGCTGGAAATGTACCTCAGTGGTACAGTGCCCCTGGGTTCAATCCTCAGTTATTTACTTAAAAAAAAAATAATAATAACTGCCGCAGTCTGGCTGGGCACAAAATAACCGGGAGGTCACGAGCCACTTGTAGGTTCAAAACAGGAACTACTTTATTCCCCAAACCACGCGAACTCAACGGGAACTCCGTGAGAACTCAAAAGTAGCGGGCACCCAAGGCAGCAGGAGCCGCCCCTTCTGGCAAAATGCCAGGCACCATCTTGACCTGGCCGTGGCTCTCAACAAATAACAACTTGGGTATGGTGGTGCACGCCTGTAATCCCAGCGGCTCGGGAGGATGAGGCAGGAAGATCACAAGTTCAAAGCCAGCCTCAGCAAAAGCGAGGCACTAAGCAACTCAGCGAGACCCTGTCTCTAAATAAAATACAAAATAGGGCTCGGGATGGGGCTCAGTGGTCGAGTGCCCAAGTTCAATCTCTGGTAGCCCCCCGCCAAAATAACCTGGGTGTGGTGGTGCACACCCGTAATCCCAGTGACTCAGGAAACTGAGGCAGAAGGATCACAAATTTGAGAATAGCCCTGACAACTTAATGAGATGCTGTCTCAATATAAAAAATAAAATAAAAAGGGCTGAGGGTGTAGCTCAGTGGTAGAGTGCCCCTGGGTTCAATCCCTAATACCAAAAAGTTAAAAATAAATTAATAAAAAGGCTAGTCCCCAGCAAGGTGTCTGGGTGTCTTCAGGGCCTGGCTGTGCCGGACAGTCAGTGTTTACTCAGTACTTGCTAAACAATGTCGTTCAGTGGCCCAATGAGTGAACAGGTGGATGAATGGACTATTGGTCCATTCCAGGGAGTGGCCTAAGCCCTTTCCCACCCCCAGGCGCTCCCAGCCCCAATCTCCAGATGCTTTTTAAAGACCCCCAGGTCCTTCTTGCTCTCCATTCACTCTCCAGCCCCCAGGTACCCCCAGCCCCTATACACACACCCCTCCTTTGACACCCACATCAACCAGCCTGGGGAGTGAAACTGGAAAGACTGGGGAATAAAGCTTTCCTTTGTTCGAGAAAAAATCTGGGCCTAAGATAAAGCCCATGGCCTGAGGCCAGAAGGAGCCACGTGGGGAGGGGCGCCCAGACCTCTGAGTGAAGTACAGTCCAGTGTCTGGACGGCACCAAGGTACTTTAAGTCAAGGGAGGAACCTGGGTCTGGAACCCAGGCCTGGCTCTGTACTCTGCAGGACCCTATGGTCAGGCCTCAGACACTCTGCGGTTTCTGCCCCAGGGGTCTGGTCGTGAGCTGGAAGCTGGGAGATCCCTGGTGTGTTGGTTTGGGCACAGCACATGCTGTGGCAGGGCTGGTGTGCTGTCTCCCGGCACCTCCCGGTTCTCCCTGGCCTCTTCCTAGGTTTTCTGTGGCATGCACAAGACCTGCCAGGACCAGTGCAGTCACACCAGATCCCGAATCCGGATGTCCCCATCTTGGGGTTTAATGCTCTGCAGTTGCTGTGTTGAAATACACAACCATATCTTTGAATTTGTGTTTTAAGTCTGGGACGTTAGGAGCATGATCCAGGGGCTTTGAGTTTCAGCTCCCGTGGTCCTGTCTCCTGTCACCTCCACCTCCTTGGGGCAAATGCTTGCCCCTGGCATCCTGGCCCGCTTACCTGCCCTCCCAGAGTTGGCCAGGGCCTGGGCACAAGCACAGAGAGGGCTTGGGCTCAAGCAAATGTTCCCAGCAGCTTTCAGGGTATGGTAGCAGCTGTCACCGCCCTGGGTTGACCACATCACAGCTGACCTGGCAAGCAACCAGGGACGATACCTAGGTGTGGGGAGAGCTTCTCCCCTCCCCTGTCCAAGTACTGACATCCTTGGGGGCTATTTCTCTGCAAGCTAGAAGGGAGGCCTGAGAGAAGGGGGCAGTGCTGCAGCTCAAGACCTCAGCCTGGAGGTGGAGGGCCCGAGCAGCAGGTGTCAGGCCCAGGGACGGGGCATGTCCTCTGGCTGGCACAGCAGGGGTGAAAGGCGCTGGAAGGGTACATGCTTCCTGGTGGCAACCTTCTCCAGAGGGGAGAAGAGTCCCTTGTGCTGGGAGAGTCCTCTCCTCCTGCTGTGGCTACCTGCCCGAGCCTGGCTTCTGGTCAGCTCAAGGGACCCTCCAAGACAAGCCACGAAATATTAAATATTTATTTTTTACTTATAGGTGGACACAATATATTTTATACTTATGTGGTGCTGAGGATCGAACCCAGTGCCTCATGCATGTTAGGCGAGCGCTCTGCCTCTGAGCCACAACCCCAGCCTCTCATTTTGATGATTCTGCAGATGAATTCATATATGTGTATATATATGTACATACATATATTACAAAAATATCCATCCAACCATATATGGATGGATATTTATATATTAAATGTTTATTTATTTTATAAAAAATAGTTTATTGCATGAAATTTAAGGAATTCCCAAGCACTCTTATATTCATAAAAAAACAACATGCTTTTTAAAGTTACAATCTGTTACACACAGTGACACCTTTCCTGGGAACAGCCCCAAACTAATGACTCCTTTTACCTGCACATGAATTTAATTGATATTCATATTTATTTAAACCAAACTGCACTATATAAAAATGAGTGGCAAAATTCATGCTAGTAATTTCTTTTATTTACTTATTTATTTAGGTACTGGGGATTGAATCCAGAGGTACTTAACCACTGCCCACACTTGTTGTTCAGGGCCTTGCTAAACTACTGAGGCTGACTTTGAATTTGCCATCCTCCTGCCTCAGCCTCCCTTATAGGCGTGCACCACTGCGACCGGCTTCATGCTAGTAACTCAACTTTTTAATTTTTCCTTACTTAGAATGACATAAATAGAAAATTTAAAACACCAGGACAAGCTGAGAGAGAGACTATGGAAGTGTCATTCTTCCTTACTTTTTAGCAAGGGGCCCTGAAATTTCATTTTGCTCTGCACCCCATGGATCATGTACCTGGCCCAGCCATGGCCATGCCCAGGAAAACACCTCCCCAGCTCACCAGCCCTGGCAAAAGGGGCAGCTTCCCAACAGCTTCTACAGGAAGTACCAGGCATAATAATCATTGGCACAATCAGGATCACATGCCCACCCCAGAGCCAATCACAGTGGGCAGGGAGATGAGGGCTCTCTGAATGGCCAGGTCTGGGCATGTGACCATCCCTAAGCGTAGGGTGCCTGATTAGCTCCACCTCTTCCCCTTCTAGTGGGTTCTCTTAGGAGGGATCCTGTGCCCAGAGGGAAGGGAGCAGCAAGTTACAAACTTCCACTGTGCTCCCTCCACACACTTAGTTTGAAACAAAAAAGAAAGCAAAAAACCCAAACCGCACCGCCGGGCAGGAGAGAGCTAGTGAGCTCCTCTCTGCTGCTCCATGGGCCCAGGCTCCTTTGCAGGGCCCTCCTCTTCCTTCAGAGCTGGGAATACCCAGGGCTCTGCACGACTGTTTTCCCTCCCTGCCCGCTCCCCTGGGCCCCTCAATCCTCTGACAGCGCTGTCCAGCCAGGGTGTCTCTCCAAACGCCATTGTGGGGGTCCCAGGCCCACCTGACCTCTGCTCTTGAGCTACTGGCCTCTCAGAGCTCACCTGTCTGAGACCAAACCCGAGAGCCACCATCTCTCCCACAGCCCAGCAAGCTGTTCAGGCCAGAACTTTTGACTCCTCATTTCTCACACCCAAATCCAGCTCATCGCAAATCCATCGGTCTGCTCTCCTTTCGGGGTCACCACCCGCCTACTTTCAGGGCTGCTCTCCGCCTTGCCCGACTCCCGCAGGGGCCCTCACTAGCCGAGGTCTTGCTCAAGCGCCAACCCTCTTCCTTCTTGCCATTCTCTGGCATTCGGAAGTGTTTAGGTTGGATTGTGGCCCCTCCCGCTGATGCGCACCGAGGGCTCTCCCAGGCCCCTCTGAGCCGCTCCAGCAGCCCTGCCTCTCCGGCCTCACTCCGCGACCTCCAGCCGTGGCCTCTAGCATTCCCCGCTGCATCAAGGCTGTTCCCCTGCTGGGAATTTCCTCTCTGTTCTTTCCCTGGTTAACTCTGGAGCCCACTGGATCTGTTCACTTGTCTCCAAGCCACACCCCTCTGTCACGCTCATCCTGTTTTTTCACAAATGTCCTCACTGCTGATGCGTTGGGTGCATTGCTCCTTCATCCCACCAGCAGATCCCCTCAGTTCCCAGCTCTGGCCCAGCACCTGCAGAGTACAAGTTGTGCACATAGTAGGTGCTGCGCAAACTTCTGTTGAAGGAGCCTGCTCCTGTGGGTTGGGATGAGCTCTGGCCCAAACCAAAAATGGTCCAGGGGGAGACAAGGAGGCCAGACTTTCCCGGGAGAGACATGGGTGCCAGGACTGGGGCCTGGACTCTTCCTGCTGTGGCAGGAGCCACCTCTATGTTGCTGAAGCACTGCCAGTTCAGCCCACCCAAGGCCAAGGTCATTGGTCTGCCCTGTCTCCATCAAGGGTGCTGCCCGTGCTGGGGAGGCTCAGAGCGGGGGACGTGGGACTTTGTCCTGCATGGTGGCTCTCCAGAGGAGCTCCTGCAGCACAGCGGAGAGAGGGGTAACTGACACCCAGAGTCAACGAGCTGCTAGATGATAATATCTCAGCCTGGGGCTCAGGTGGTCTTAGGTGAAGGACCAGCAGGTGCAAAGGCCCTGGAACAGCAATAAGTTTACCTCTTGGAGGACCACAGAGAGCAGGGTGACACAGGCACAGGGACAGGAGGGAGTAGAAGGAGCCCTGGGGGCCAAATCTTGTAGCAGAGTCTCTGTATTTGGAGGGGCTCCTTGAGGGATCTGAAGGGAATCACCTGCCGCCGCTCAGGCAGACTCTCGGGATGGTGGGCAGTCAGGGGAACAGCGAGAATGCTGCAGCTAGTGAACCAGTGACAGCTGACAGTGGCTGAGACCGAGCTGGCCATGGTGCAGATACGGGACAAGTGGACAGACCTGGTGTAGCCCAGGAGGGAGACCAGCAGAACCTTCCCATGGGTGTAAAACAAATTAAGGGCAGTGCCCTGGTTTGGGACCCAATGCCTGTCCACTGAGGTGGGCTGCCTGGGCCTAGGGAGACCAGGAGCCCACTTGGCCATAATCAGTTCCCACTACTGCTGAGAAGTCTTCCCCCTGCCCAGCCAGAAGTGCCATGTCATGGTGGCCCTTAGGACCTGCCTGGTGTCAGACAAACCAGGACGAGCTGGAGGCCCTGGACAGCCACCAAGATCCCCAAGCTCCACCTTTGTCATCCCTAAACAAGGCATGATGCCACTCTCCGGCTTGTTGTGGGGACTCCATGAGGGGGCAAGGGAGCATGCCCCGTAGGCAGCACGCCGAGATGCGTGCCGTCAGAACTGCGCCACTGTCACTGTCCTGCCTCTTCACTCTTTGTGCAAGATGGCACCTGCCATCTGGAAAGAAGCTGGGCTGGGTGCCCCAGCCAGGGCCAGGATCTCAGCAGGAGGGGGGCTTCCAGCCACAGGAATGGGTGCAGCACAAGACAGCCTCAGCCTGAGCCCCAGGGAGAGGCCAACCTGAGCCTCAGTTTCCTCTTCTGTGGAAGAGGATGAGGTGAGACAGGCTTTCAGGCACTTGGCTCCTGGCCCAGTGTGCAGGTGGGACACATAGAACAACAACTCCCAGGATCTGGAGAAACCCCAGGGGTCAGGAAACCTGTGGCCAACGAGGACATGCTGGCCAGAAACTGGCATCGAGTGGGGTATGAAGCACTCCCGAAAGAGCTGGGCCTGGGGTCCACAGCCAGCAAGGGGGCAGGCACTCTTGGCTCCAGATGTTGTGACACCTCAGAGCCCTACAGGGTCCTCGTGGCTGGGGGCTCTGTTCCTGCTGCAGGGAGGCCTCTCACCCTACCCTATAGTGTCACAGTTCTTGCACGCTTTTGTGTCCCTCTGACCCTCTCAAGAGAAGGACAGCATCCGCCTCCTCCTTCACCCTTGGCTCGCACTCAGGGACTGCACCCAGGATGGAGGTGAGGCTGTTACAGGGCTGTGCTCATTTGGTGGCTCGGGTTTGAGCAGCGCTCGTCAATGAAGTCCTGACCCCTCTGTGCCACCACCACCCGCCCACCTCCTGGGCCTGCGGAATTTAAATGAGATTGTGCCGGCAGGGCCCTGGTACTCAGTGGCTTCTACAGCCAACCCGGAGGCCATGTTTACTTACCCCATGCAAAAAGTGAGGACACCGGGGTAGGGGGTTATAATGGGTCAAGGTCACACAGCAGCAAGTCCAACAGCCAAATCCAGAACTCAGACATGCCCTGACCACCACAGGCCCCCTTGCAGAGGCTACCAACTTGCACTGGAAGGGTTGGTGGATCCCATAGCCAGGACATAGTCGCCAGAATGTCCATAGGCAGAGGTCTGCGCAGCCAGTCCACCTGGACCCCCAGCCTGTAGTCCCGCTGGGGCTGCTCTCCAGGCACCTGGAGAGGCGCAGTCCCTGCTGTGCCTGCTTTTCAGGTGTCCCTTTTGAAAAGCCCCATTCTAGTCTCAAGCAAATAAGAGTAAGGGGTTTGTCCACACAGAGGCCCTCCCGAGTCGGCAAAGGTCCGACTAGAGAGGGGGCTGCAGAGGGAGAGCACTGAGACCAGAAGTGGGTGTGGTGGCTGCCCACAGGAGGGAAGTGCTTGGGCAGCTCCGGTGGCACGTGGGGCACTGCAGAGTCTGCTTCATGACATGCTTCCGGATTGTCATCCCCATGTGCAGAGAAGTGACCAGGGCTCTGAGGGGGTGGAGCCCAGGCCATGGTCACACAGGGCTGATTCTTGTCCCAGGCACTCTGGTGCAGGGAAGACACTGGCTCAAGCTGGACGGCCAGGGCGCTGCCTCTCTCTGGGGCTCAGGAAATGCTCAGCAGAACCACAGCATCAAGAAAATGGAACTGCCACTGCCACCACGCCCAATCCAGCCACAGGTGGAGAAAAGAGCACCTCAACTTGGAGACGGAGTTCTGTACCCAAGCCATGTCTGTCAGGGTCCCAGGAGCAGCAGTTGGGCCCCAAAGTTCACTTCCAGGCCAGGGAGGCTGCAGATGCCCATCAGGAAACTGCTAGCCCTCCCCTCGCCCCGGTTCAAAGGCCCTGGAGGTACCCACTGCCTCTCTTGCAGGCCAACCAGATGGACTCTCAAACCCTGTCCCCCCAGCTCCCCTAGCCTGCTCCTTCCAAGGGTCTCTGGGCCAAACTACCTGCTGAGAAGTCACTGCCCCTTCCTTTACCTGAGGTCCCTAAGCACTGCTTCCATGTCCCTCCACCTGCCTGAAGGGACAAGCCCCCTCCTTCCCCCAGAGGTGCACAACTCCCAGGTACACTTTAGAAGAAAATATTTTTAATTAGTTTCCTTTTTTCCCCTTAGTACAAGAGTAACATGAACATTGTGGAAAGATCTGAAACTCAAATAAGAAACAAAAAGTGAAGTTAATACCCAAATGCCTTTTCTCTTTTGTTCACAATGTCTAACGTCTTCATGACCATCTGTGGGAACAGGACAAACCAGTAGGATTTCCCAGAACTCTCACAGCCCCACCACCCAGAAATGAGCACATTCTCAGTTTCACCCAATAGATGGGCAAACAGAGGCAGAAGCATCTAGAATGTGGGTCTGTTTTTCACTAAAACAGGCTGCACTTCACCCACCATCCTTGCAGCTGCTCCCCGTTGAACCAGGGATCGTTTGCACCTTTCCAGAAAGAACACAAACAAGCCCCCTGACTGTCCACTGTATGACTGCCCCACCGGCCTCGGACCACCCCAACCACTGGACAACAGAGCTGTTTCCCAGAGGCCGCTGCAGCCAGCCTCTGGCCCTGGCCTCCCTACTGCTCCTCTGCAGCCTTGTCCTTCCCCTTCTCTGCTGTCCTAACCCACCCTCCTCTTTTCCCCAGGCCAGGGCACCTCTGCCTCACAAGCCCAGCACCCTCGGAACACTGTCTGAGGCCCCCACCTCCAGTGCTGGCCATTAGGCTTCAGGACAGCCACGGCCACCTGGTCTCAGGCTAAGTGCCCAGTCTCACTTCTTCCTATTGGATCTTTCCAGGTGATCTCACCCTCTCCTTCATCTCCATCATCCTTCCATGGGAGAACCCCTGACTCTATCTGGGTCCTTCACAGATGTGTCCCAAGCATCTGCCATGTGGGCACCTTCCTGGAGACATCAGCAGATGGTCAGAAGAGGGGCCTGCACTCCCAGGGAGCAGTGGGACAGGTGCCAAGAGCAGGTGCCCACCTCTCCCCTTCCCCAGAAAGTCACCAGGCATGCATAACTACAGCCCCCATGGCCACGGCTAAGGCCACGCTCAGGGCCAGGTGAGGCCTCTCAGAGGAAGTGAGGCCTTAGCTGAGCCCTGCAGAATAACCAGGGATCCCCAATGGGCAAAGGGTTCTGGGAACAGGGTCAACCGTTCAGTCACCCAGAGTTTAAGGAATGCAGAGAAGGCCAGTGCGACAGGGACAGAGAGCAGGGGAGGGCAGGGAGCCTAAGGCTGGAGTCCTGGCCAGTCCAGGGGGAAGATCCTGGCTCTGCGCCCCCATATGGGGGCCTGGGTGGCTCTGCCAGCCTCTGTGGTCAGGCCCACGTTCTGCCCAGTTGAGCTTTCCAGCCCAGCCCTCCCTGCAGAGCTCAGCACCTTCTCTCGCAGACTGCTCCTTTCTGTGCTCTCCCAGAGACGGCAATGGGCCGGTGTCACCGGGAGCTCCTCCTCTTCCTCCACACCAAATTCCTACCTCCATGTCCCTCTCCTGGCTCAGGGTCTTCGACTTCTTTGACCTGGGCCTGGGCACCAGCGCCATCGCTAACAGCATTTCTAACCCAGCACACAGTGGCCGCCGGAGTTCCCAGCTCCCCAACCATGCCCATGCACACGAGCCTGTCCCCTGGCCTTTCCAGCTCGACGATGCCCTGGACTCAACTGCGTCACACTGACTGTGTGCCTGCTGCGTGCCAATGTCTGCTGGGCCCTGGGATCCCCAGCACTGGGCGGGCTGGCTCATCCCTGCCCTCCTGCAGCTCGCCGAGCAGAGAAGCTTCACATAAACACGTACTTCTTGCAGAGAATTAAATGCACTTGGGTTGAGGGTCAAGGCAACATGCAGACTGCTATAGGAATCCACAGCAAGGGCCCCAGGCTGGCCTCAATACCCTGCACGACCCCACACATCTCTGCTGCCGCCTCCTGCCACCCACTCCTCCACACTGCTGCCACAGTGGCCTCACCAGCCGCCCTGGGCCTGTGTCCACCATCCAGGGCCCACTCCTCCTACACAGCCTTCCTGGGCACAGTCCCTAAGTCCAGCGCCTGAATCACTGGCTGCCTCCCTCCCTGGCTGGTCTACGCTGTTTCTCCACTAAGCTCAAGTTTCTTGAAGGCAGATGGAGATGGACAGAAAAGGGCCCTGCACCCCCAGGGAGCAGTGGGACATCTCCACGTTCCCAAGAGCCTTTTATTAACATGTACTTCACACTTGCTGGATTTAGGAAAAATGCATCACCTGACTGGGGCCCGTCTTGGGCTCCAAGCCCCCAGCCCTGTGTCCCTTCTGACCAATTCTGCAGGTGTGTACAGTGGTCTCTTTCCCTGACTTCTGCATGCAGAGGCAAGAGGGGCACAGCCTGCAAGCCCCCCTTGTTCCCAGGGTCTCTTTGGCCTAGGGTGATGGGCAGAGCCCACCCTGCACTCTGAGAGCTTCCTTGGGACCCACTGGCCCTCAGGGGTGAGCAAGTAGCCACCTGTAGTGGGAGGCTCCATGTCCTGCCCTCTAGGCCTGAGATGCTTCCCCCTGCCGTCCTCACAACTCCACTGCTCCTGCTTGCCCGGCGGGAGCTGACGGCACTGCCTCACCTTTCCATTCAGGTGACCCTGGCACAACCCACCAGCATGGCTCTCACCACCACGCTTCCCGTGACGGAAGGACAGCAGCACTAGCCTGGCTGCCTCAGCATCTCAAGGACCAGCTCTCTCACCTCCCCTCTTGCCTGCACCTCGGCCCTCGTTCCACCCGCTAGACCCTCCCCTGCGCACCTCAGGAAGCAGCACGCCCTCCCAAAGCCGTCCCCAGACCTCCAGTCCCACCTGCGCTCAGGCCTCTGTTCCTCCAGGACCCTGAAAAGAGGGGCAGGTATGCAGTTAAGAGCTGGCCTGGGAATCAGATTCCTTCAGGTGGGTGGGCTCGGGGAGGGCCCTCAGGGGGCCCTTGAGTGAGCAGATCTCAGGGGTCTTCTAAAACACTGGTGTGTCCAGAGGCATCATGAGGCTCCCTCCACCCATTCCCAGCTTCCCTTGGAAGCAGCCCTTAGCAGGACCCTGCCCCAGCTGCCCTTCTCCCTCCCCCCACCTCCTCACCCTCATCATGGGGTCTGGTGGCTGCATCCTCGCCACGCTGCCCGATCTCTGATCTTCTTGGGCAGCCCACCCTACCCAGCCAAGGGCTAGACCAGCACCCAGTGCCCGCTCTGGTCCTCCCAGGGGAAGAGGTGTGCCCAGCACCAGCACGAACCCTCTCCCTCTGGCTCAGCAGGAGTGGCGCGAGCTGCACAGGCCAAGAGGTGGGCTCTCCTCCCACACCTCCCAAAACCTGATCTGGACCACTGCTCGGCCCACCCTGTACCCTCTCCCTGGCCACCATTCTGTGCCTGACCTCAGCTGCAGCCTCCCAGACAGGTCCTGCTCCCCTCCCACCTCACCGCAGGCCCTTCTCAGGCACAAAACCCAGATTGAACTCCAAGTCCCCAGGCCCTGGCCCTTGGCAGCACTGTGGGCTGCCCCTGCAGCTGCTCTCGGCTGAGGCCTCCTCTAGCTCAAGAAACCTCTCCACCCCACCTTCCCGCTGTTGCTGCTGCTTTCTTTACAACACACTCCCCCACCAGCATCACTGCTTTTTGATCAAGGCTGCCGTGAACACACAGCCACCACCTATGAAATGACAGGCTCAGAAAGAAGTCAACTGTCCTGGGTTTCCTTGTCCCATCACCAGCAGCCAGCCTCAGGTTTGGCCTCACATGTGCCTAAAGGAACCCCTTAAAGGAGGTACAGGTGACCCAGTGCTGAGGCCACCAGGGCTTGGGGAAAGCAGCTAAGACTGTTCACTCCAGCACTACAGGAATAGATGGGTGGTGGTGGTGGTGGTGGTGGAACAGGAGGAGGAGGAAGGCCACCCCCTTAAGAACTGCAGAGTGTGTCCCAGTGCCACGCTAGAGGGGCTGCTTCATCAACAGCCACAGCAGGCTGGGTACAGCTCAGTGGCAGAGCTCGTGTTTTGCAGGCATGAGACAGAGTTCCACCAGAGCACCAAACAGCACCACAACCAGCAGCCGTGACCACAAGCGTTTGCTCTGTGCCAGACCTGGGCTGAGGACTTCACGTCCAATGGCCACTTTATAGATGAGGAAGCTGGGATTGAGAGAGATCTGGTCATCTACCCACAACCTTGTCACTGGGGGTAGGGATGACAGGATTTGAATCCTGGTTTCTGCTCCAGAGCCTGAATTCCGTGTGTTGCACTGCCAGGGAAATCAACCCAAACTGAAATCCCTCAAGCCCCAGACACAGGGGCCCACAGGAAAGGACCTGATGGGACAGTCATGCGGGAAGGTGGCAGGAAAAGATGGGCCTCACACAGGCAACAGGTGCAAAACAGAGGCTTTAATCCAAACAGCAACAAAAAAGCAGGAGCTACAGGCCCAGGGGGGCACATGGGAACCAGAAGAGTGGTGATCTAACCCTGGGAGGGAGGCAGGCCCTGGGCCTCTCCTGGGAAACTTCATCTGTGACTCTCAAAATCCTGTCCCAGCCTCTGCCCAGACCATTGGCTGGTCTTGGTTCAAGCCCTCGGTTGTGCTTCTCGGTGCCCCTCCCTGAAGGTTCTGTGGACTACACCAGGGAGGGGGCTGTGGAGAAGGGCAGGCCTGGCTGGGCAGGGACGCCTGCAAGAGTCAGCCCAGGAACAGCCCCAGGAGAGACGTGGCCAGCTGCTGTCAGCACCCCCACCCTTGGGGGTCTGCCAGGCAGCCCTTCCCATGCTCCAGTCAGTGCCTGGGCCTGGGGGCCGCTGCTTACCTCATCCCGTGAGGGGGTGGGAGGACGAGGAGTGTGGCTGCAGCCTCCCAGCCTCCCACACTGGCCACTCAACCTGCTAGAGGAGCAGGGCAGAAGCCCAGGGCTTGGGGGAGGCTGGGCAGTGAGGAGGGGGCAGAGGCAGCTGGGCCCTAGACAGGCTGGAGGAATGAATCCAGGTTCTCCACAGACCCAACAGCGAGGCCTCCCGCCCCGCCAACCAGTCTCTTGACACCGCTCCTTGCTGGGGAGAGTTCTGGGAAGACAGGCCACCCAATGAGACGGCCCTCCCGGGTGTCCAGGGCCTACCCAAAGGGCAGCTTCCATAGCTGGGCCAGCCCCGGGGTGGGGGGGGGTGGGGGGGGTGGGGGTATGCAGCTATGGACAGTAAATCTGGCAAAGTCAGGGGCCGGAGCACAGAAAGCCAGGACGGAGCTCTGGGTATAGGTGCACTCTAGCCCTGGGGCCGCCTGAGGAGTCTGGAAGGTCACTGGCTAGAACAGTCAAGGCCTCTCCAACACCCACCCTGCCCACCCCATGGCTGCCAGCCAGCCTCAGCCTCCAGCCCATATGCCCTCACTACATGGCTTAGGAGTGACCCACCCCTGCGCGGGGCAGCCACCCCAACCCCTAGAAAGGCCTCACAGAGAACTGGACCAGACAGCAATGGAAACAGTGAGATGCCTCCTCAGCCCCTGCCTCCGAGTGGGACTGGACAGGTAAAGCAGGAGAGGGGCAGGGAGCAGGAGTGGGGAACAGATCCTGTCCCTTTTTCTTGCCCATCCCCCACAGGGGAGGTCAGGAAACTGGCCACACTTTGGTCACTTCTCCCAACTTGGGTCCTTCAGCTTTGGGATCTGAGCCCTCCTCAAGCCCCCACTTACCACCCACCCAGTCAACAGCCTCTCATCAAACAGAAGAACAGAGGGAGGGGCAGGAGGAGGCGTGCCAGGGTCGGGAAGGGCACAGGAACCCCGGCCTGGATGGCGCTGGTGGCTTGGCCCCTCCTAGCCAGATGTGACAGGATGAATGGGCAGCAGGCTTCCGAACTTGAAGTGCTGGATCACAGGGAACTTCTCTAGGCACTGTGAGGAAAAGAGAGAGTGGAAAGGTAAGGCCACACAGCACCCGGCCGGCCAAGATCGGCCACTCAGGTCCTGGGGGAGCTTGGACAGCCACGGAGGCTGGGATAAGCTGCTTCCAGGAGGTGTCCCAACAGGACCTAGGAAATGGCCAAGTCAGAGCAGGGCCTTCAAGGAAGGGTGACAGATACTCTCCTGTTCCCTATCACGAGAGAAGGAGAGAGAGACAGAGAGAGAGAGCGAGCGCGCGCAGAGGAAGGGAGGGAGAGGGAGGGAGAGGCAGACTGGCCCCAGAGTGGAAGCCGAGAGACGAGAGACGTCACTTGGTCCAGAGGGGAAGCTGGATATGAGACAAAAAGGACCCTCCTAATCATGGGACCTCCCAGCCCAGCCCAGGTCCTGGCCGTAGAGCTACGAGAACGTCTGAACATAAGCTTACAGAGCAGCTAGGGCCCGTTTTTTCCACTTTTAGGTTCTCTGGACTGTAAAAAGGCATCTTGGCACTTAAGAGTGAGACAATGGGAACCAGCTGACACCCAAAGCAGTTCCCTGCAGCCCTGTGTAGGTACAGGGGCAAGAACACTGGACGCTGACACCCTGAACCCGCCCAGCCCAGCCCCTTCACAGAGGCTGACCAATGAGACCTGCCCCAGAGGCTGGCTTAGTGCACAGGCAGCCCAAGCCTAGGCCACAGCCCTGCACTGGCCTCCTGTGCCCACAGCCCAGCTCAAGTCTCAGGGCAGCAACTCCAGACAGGCAGGCAGGGTCTGCCAGGCTGGTCAGGGCCTCCTCCCACACCTTTGGCCATGGAAACAACCAGTATGCTAGGTGCCTCATGGCTGGGCTAGAACAAGACTTATGGCCTCAGAGCAGGTGAGAGCTTCGCTCTGGCTATGGTCTTGACCTCAAGCTAATGCAGAGGGACAATGGGTGGACTAACTTCCCTCACCTCAGAAACCAGCTGCAGAAATGGGGGGGTGGGTTGGGTTGGGGGGTCCACAAGTCAGAGGAAAGGAGAGGGACACAAGGCTCAGGTGAGCAGGGTCCCAAGCCACAGCTGGGCCCCTGGTGTGGTTCCTGGAGGAGCAGCAGATCCAAACCAGGGACAAGGCAGCTACCATTATGCTTTGGTCATCTGCAAGTGGTGGGAATGTGGAGAGCAGGCCCTGAAATGCCAGAAAAGGTCAAAGGTCAACCTGCCTCCAGCTCTCATGTGAGAACCCACAGGAGAGGCCAGGGCAGAGCAGAGGCCAGAGGCTACTGGGAAGAAGTCAAGGCTCCTGGGTAGGGAGCCTCCAGCAAACCCTTTTCTAGGCACACCAGGCAGCCCTGCCACGCACCTCGACAGAGAGCTGTCTCAACTTGACCCTCACAGGGCTCCCAACACCAGGCCCTTGAAGGTCCCGGCAATTCAAGTAGAGGGAGCATCTCCTCAGACACAGTGACGACCTCAGAAGAGACAGGCACTACCGCGCAAAGCCCCGGGAAGGCAGGCCAGGCAGGTCCTCCGAATCCTGAGCACCAGCACCAGGCCTGGGCAGGCTCTGTGGCTGCTCAGGAGGCCACTTCCCTCCAGCAGCCAACTGTGGCTCGTGGCCCTGGTCCTGCTAACCTCCTTCTGGACTTCAAAAGTGGTGGGTCTCAAAGGTCCCCACTGCCATATGAGAACTGGGCTGACAAAGTTCCCTGGGCCCTTGGGGGACCATAGGTAAGGGTTGCTTGCTGCCAACTCAGAAGTGAGGGGGGGACACTATAAAGCCTGGGCTCTACCCCTCAGAGGAGTCACCTGGCAGCGCCCAGGGCAGGGGCAATCCCAGCTCCCAGAGCGGGCAGCCCGGTAGATGTGTCTTGTCACCTATTGCTGCTCCCGTGACTCGTCCTGAGTTGGTGGCCATTTTCAGCAGTGTCCTCCTTGTGTTCAACAACCATAGAAATGCCGGCCACCTTTACTCTTCAACTGTCCTGCTGACGGCCTGCACTGTCTCTGGCCTGCCTCGGGGACCCTGGGCCAAGGTCCCAAACAGGGAAAGAAGGCAGCTACAGCACTGTCTTGACACACGAGTGGGGCAGGCACCCCTACCACCACTGCTGGGACAGTCCCCAGGGGTGGAGAGGGCCAGCACTGTGCTCAAGTTCCCAGCAGAGCTGTCAGAAAGGACAGAGCTGGGACAGAGGATACTGACCCGGGTGCACTCAGGCCGGAAGGAGCCTGGGCAGCCCCAGCAACTGCCTCTCAGATTAGAGAGGTATGTGGGCTGGAACCCAGACACAGGATGTGAAGCCCAGAGGAAGGGGATCCAGGGGGAGGGGCGGAAGGAGAGGTCTGGTCAGCTCAAGCAGCTCGCCATTAACCCCTTCAGGCCAAGCGCAAGGAGACAGGCCAGCTGGAAGCATCTGTGCTACTAAATCACGCTACCCTCTCACCCCTCCATGGTCCTGCCGCCACTCATAGATGGAGAAAGCTCTGAGCACCCCCTCACAGGAGGGAAGGAAGACTGACCAGGAGTCAAGACATGGGCAGCCACAGGACAACCACCAAAGGTACTTTGGGGTCCCATGGCTTCAGGTGAGGGACTACAGGTCCAGGTCTTCCTTGGCCAAGGTCAAGCAGCTTCTGCATTAGTGTGCCCAAGACATGGGAGGGCTAGTGGAAGGGTCAGGATGAAAAGACATCGGCTCTCTCCAGGCTGGGAGGGTGGTACCAAGGAGCTGTGGGCAGGAGGCACCAAGAGAGGGGCAGCACCTCCCAGCAGGGGGAGCTCCAGCACCCGAGGCCCCTCCCAGCCACAGGTTTGAGAGTAGGGACAGTACCTGCCATTGGTCATTAAAATGCCAGTTCCCAGCCTCCCTGCAGATCCCCTCCCACTCGGCAGCCACACACAGCTTCCAAAAGGGCCTCTGGAGGAGCCCCTTCCCAAGAATGCCTTGTTTCCTGTCACCACAGGGACAGACATTCAGGCTGCCTGAGGGGCCTCTGGGCAGACGGGGCTCAGCCCAGTGCCTTTCTGACTGCCCACACACCAGATGGGGACTCTGAGGTTCCAGGTGTCACAGGCCCTGGACTAAGAGTTGGAGCAGAACAATGGGGTGGGCGCAGCAGTCTTGGCCCCCATCTGCTTGGTCCCCAGCCCCAGGAACAGCACGGCAGCAGGGGGATGGCGGCAGCCACTCACCTCAGCCTTATACATGCGGATGAGGCCCTGGTTCACCTTGGACCAGGAGGGGACGGCGCTGATGTTCCACAGCTGGTTGGAGTGCTCTGCAAACGGGCCGGTCTTCATCTGGAAAAGAAGACCACCAGCTAAAAGAAAGTCACCCGGAGGCTGGCCCTGTCCCCTGTGGCCTGTGCTCTGTCTTTCACACGTACAAGCCAGGGCCAGGCCACAGCATATTCTGAGGGGCACACATGCACGCAAGTGCCAGAAGCAGGGGTCCCCTTGGCCTTTGAGGCCCACTGGAAAAATACAACTGCACTTGCCTGTAACCCCAGTTATCACTCTTCCTGCAGTAAAAATAAGGGCTGGGTTTCTATCACCTGCCATATCCTGCACCCACAGAAAATGTCATGGCCATCCAGATCCTGGTACAGCTCCTACCAGCTCCCTCAAGCCACAGAGTGCCTCTCCAGCAGTGGACTCATTCCCATTCAGATAACGGCAGCAGCAGCTTAGACACCTCCATTCCCTGCAGCATACTTGGTCCCTACCTGCCAGGCAGAGCTAGCGGGACAGAGGAAAGGGGCTGCAGGAGGGCTGTGGTGGGTCTGGCCAAACATAGGCATCCACTGTCCCCTGCATGGCAGACAGGGGAGGGAAGGAATGCGGGGTGCACAGGAGGCAGGGGCACCAGCAGCAGATTCAGGAAAGACAGCCTGGCTGGCAGGAGGGAGGAAGGGATGGCAACCACAACAGCAAGACTGGCAGGGGACATAGTCTATCCTTTAGCCCAGAAGTCTGACCCTCCAGGAAGGAAGAAGAACATTCACAACTTGGGAGAGGGAAGTGTGTGTGTGTGTGGGCGGGGGTGGGTGGATGGGTGGGTGTGTCTGGAGCTATTCTGCACTCCAAAGCATGAGGCTTACAACACCATCCCAGCTCCCTCCCCAGCCTGTAGGCAGCACTATGCTGGGGAACAGGACTCAGCACTGGGGCCCCAGACTGCAGAGACAGACTGCAAAGCAAAGAGGCTTGAGTCTGGCAAGGAAGCAGCCTTGGACTCTGAGTGGGTGGAAAGTTCCAGATGAAGCTGTGCATGGAGGCTTGAGAGTGGGGGACTGTTCCATGTTCCAAGCAGAAAGGAGAAGCCCTAAGTTCCCTCTGGGTGGTGGGGCACAAAGCCCTCAGGAGCACAGAGTGGCACCCCCAGCTGGGGACCCACTGGGCAGGCCCCTCACTTCTCCAGGGCACCAGAGCCTAGCCCACCCTGGTCCCCAGAGGCTCTTCCTGGCCCTTCCCTGCACCTCATAGCATCAGTGCACCCCAGCTGACAGGGCCCCTTTGCACAGCTTTATTCCAACTGTCCCACTCGCCAATATGCCACCCAATCCTTTCCAAGATGCCCCTTCTCTGGGTTCTCTGCAGGCTCTGGCCCAGCCTGCCTACTCCCAGGCCCTGTGAGCAAACTGCCAGGGAGGCACCCTGGTCTCTGCAAGGAAAAGGCATGCAGATGGACGCAGGGAAGGCGGGCCTCGCCCACCAGGGGCATGGGCTGCATCCCCCAAAGGCCTCTGTGGCCTCGTGGCAGAGCCAGAGTGAGGCTGGGCTGTATGGAAAGGCAGACGTCCCCAGGCCTCCAGAGCCCCCAGGTCTGCCTAAGTCAGAAGGAGACTGCAACTCTGGGAAAGGAAAACAGATGAGGAAGAAAAAAGAAATTGGGGGCGAGGCGACGAAAAAAATTAGCTCATTCTAGCCACAAAGGGAGAAGAGCGCAGGAGAACGAGCAAGCAGGCTGCAGTCCCGCAGTGACCCCAGGGGAATCGTGTGAGTCAGAGCAGCCATATTGAGCAGGAAATTACTCACAGACGCTGCGTTCCTGCCTCTCCACTCCCCAGAGAATCGGCCTTTTGTAAATGGTTCCTCTGTCAGTAACTGAGGGGGATGGGCAGGGGGTGGGGGAGGCTCTGCACAGCGCCTTCCTGTCAGCTCCTTCCCTTCCAGCTGAAATCTGATCCCTCCCTTCCCAAAACTCCAAATTTAGAAGCCAGACTGAAACTGAAATTCTTTTCCTGCCTGCCCTGAGCTCTTAAAGGCGCCAGGGCTGCATTTCCCCAAGCAGAAGAAAAACTCCAGCGCAGGGTCCTTCACTGGGGATGCATTCCAGGGCTACTAGGGCAGCAGAAGACTCAGGAAGAGCGGCCCAATTCCAAGATTCCCAATTTCTTGGTGTTTGGTTTAACCTCCTAGCTGCATCAAACCTTAGGAATTTCCAGGTCTCCAAAACAACATCGCCCCCTTTCTCAGCAAAGAGCACAGGGCCTCCACATAAACCCCCAGGCTCCTGAACCCCAGAGTCTGGGTGCACCAAACCAGGCCACTCACCCACTAAAGTGTAAGAGAGCTCTGAAGTAGAATTAAATACAAGTGTGAGGCTACCCAGCAGGTCCTGAGGTACACGTCCCCCAGAATCCACTGCTTAACACCATGTATTTCAGTGAGTCTCGACCCCCTGAAAACCAGCCCTTGCAGAGAAGGTGCAAAACAGCCCCAAACTGCCCCCAGCTCCCACATGTCCCCCAATTAAATGTTACCAAATTCACCCAAAGTTCAGTGTGCCTTTAGCGCCACCTACTGGCTACAGTTCAAGAAAGGTTTTGGGGTTTTTATACCACCATAACCAACTAAACAAACAAAAATTGCAAAGTTTTAGCATGGAATCAATTCTCAATAGTCCCTGAAGCTCCCACGACATTCCTCCTTATCAGAATTACTGACAGGGATCTAGGAGCATGGCACAGCCACCAGAGGGAACCAGATAGCTTAGCCTTTGGGCCTCAAGGCCAGCGGGGTGTGGATCTGCACCCCCAGCTTCCCACCTGCTCTTCTTCTCATCCCAGAGCCTCCCAGGGCTCTGCAGACCCCCACACTGCACTCCCAAGAAAGCAGTGCATGATCGGCTTTCAAGGCAGAGAGCCAGGCTGCCCGAGTCCTTCCGACCTTGGGCCAACTACACTGCTGAAGGCAGCAGATCTCCAAAAGCAAAGCAGTAGCCATCCAGCCGTCAGTCCCAGCTCCATTTGCTGACTTGGAAAAAATGTGTCATTCCCCTTTGGCCTCTGGAGTTTGGCAGAAGCCTGAGCCGAATGCTGACCAGGAGGGGGGGGTGAGCTCTAGGCTGCTAACCATGTTTTTCCCTGCCTCAGGGGACTCAGAACAGGCAGCCAAGGAGGCAGCCCCCTGAGGTGGGAGTGCACAGGCACCAGGGGGCAGACAAGCATGTGGCTTTAGGGAAGAGATAAGAGCCACCTCTAGACAGCAGAGTTAGGGCACCCTTTGCAAATTCAGGGATGAGGGGTTGCAGGCACAGGGTGGAGACATGGAGTCTCCACACCTCCTGGAAGCAAGGCCCTGAGAGCCCTGGGCCCCAGGATTTCCTTGCAGTCAGGTGTCCAAATACAGCTCTTGGTGCTTGTCCCCTGAGGTTCTGGTTCAAAAAGCTAAGGCGAGGCCTAGGGATTCCGTAGAACCCCACCACCCATGGGGGCTCCCACCTAGGGAGACAAGAGCTTGCAGTCAGAGCCCTTGCCAGGTGGGTTGGACCCAGCAACTGCCACCACAGGCTGCTCATTTTCACTTCTAACAGTTCACTCAGGCGCATGTCCTCAGGCACTAAGATATGTCCCTTTAGGTGAAAAGCTGTCCCCTCCAGGTCACTCTAGTCCTCCATTCCTACAATGGCTCTGCAGACTTTGGAGGCCCCACCTGGAAGATGCTGGCCCTCCCCCGACAATGCCCACCACTCCTTCAGACCCACTGCACAGGTCGCCAAGTCCAACTAGATCAAGAGTCCTGCAGTGTCCAGAAGGCTGGTTAGTCCCTTCAGGAAAGGCAGAACAGACTTTCTCTTTCAATGCCTATTTTTAGTGCCACCCCTGCCACCTTTGGTAGCCCACCCTGGGCTGCTCTGAGCCATCCCAAAGCCATCAGCCCTGGTTCCTCTAAGCTGGAGGCTGTTTCCCCCCTGCCCGTTCCTCTCACCTCAGTGATAAACAGGATACACTCCAGGAACATATAGTCCTTGTGGTTCTCGTTCACGGCCTTCTCGTCCACAAAGTGCCTGGGCTCCAGGTATGGGTGGTCTGGGAAGAGCAGAGCCCTGGGGGTCAGAACAGGCCCTCAAGCCACTGGGCTCCCAAGCCCAGCACTCTCCAGGGCCAGTTTTGCCTGCAATGTCCTCAACACTTGACTTCGCAAGAGCAATAAATGGCCTTCTCTGTGTGTCCAGTTGTGCATCACATGGTGATGCTCAATGAGGGACCATGCCCAGGAGCAATCCTCCTGCAAGATGATCATGGAGGGGCTGGGGTGCTGCATGTGGCAGCAGGCATGGTGTACTGGGTTCAAACCCCAGCACTGAGACAGAGGGGGGGGGAGGGAGGGAGAGAGGGAGAGAGGGAGAGAGAGGGAGGGAGGGAGGGAGAGAGGGAGAGAGAGGGAGAGAGGGAGGGAGGGAGGGAGGGAGGGAGGGGGGAGAGAGAGAGAGAGAGAGAGAGAGAGAGAGAGAATGTGTGTGTGTGTGTGGTGTGTATGTGTGTGTAATGGAACTCAAACACTCCCATCAGCTAGTGATGCAGCCATCATGATGTCACAGTATGGAGCAGAACCTGTCACTCTCAAGGTCATGGTGATGCTGGTGCAACAAACCTGCTGCATTACCAGTCACAAAAACATAACACTCACACTTAGGTACTATACATAACACTTGATCACGATAATAAACATCTGCTACTGCTTTATGTTTTTACTATACCATACTTTTCATCATTATATTAAGAGTATACTCTTATGTACAAAAAAGTACCATAAAACTGTTTTGGAACACCTCTTTATACATATATATATATATATATATTTTTTTTTTTTTTTAAACTTTAGGGGGACACAATATCTGTTTTTATGTGGGGCTGAGGATCGAACCCAGTGCCTCGCGCATGCCAAGTGAGCGCGCTACCACTTGAGCCCCATCCCGAGCCCCTGGAACGCCTCATCTTTATGGCCACCGGCCTGTGTCAGGAGACAGCTAAGTACGGCTCAGCTGTCCCAGGTGGCACGGGAAGCACAGGATGCTGGCACAATGAGACCACCTGAAAACGCGCTTCTCAAACTGTGTCCAACATGAAGCGACCTGACTGTGTTCCCAGGCACTCAGATGGCTGTCTCTCTCTAGCTGTGACCCTGGATGAAGGAGGTCAGCCCTGTTTCCTCACCTGGACGGTGAAGATGAGAACAGTGGCCCCTCAGGATGTTGAGGACCACATGACAAAAATTACCACACAGCAGTCAGCACCACGCCTGGCCTTACGCGGGCAAAGACCCTTCACTGGGTGACTCTCCATTGGGTCACTGAGAAGATTGTGGGGTCAGGGAGTAACCTTTACCTAGGCACTGAGGGCAGCACCTCACTCAGAGAGGGTCCTCTACAAACAGGCACCCAAGTATCACCTTGTAGGCAGTTCATCCTACATTAAAATAGAGATGAACTGAGTGCAGATGAACCCCAGTGGTGCACACCTATAATCCCAGTGGCTTGGGAGGCTGAGGCAGGAGGATTATAAGTTCAAAGTCAGCCTGAGCAATTCAGTAAGACCCTGTCTCAAAATAAAATATAAAAAGGGCTGGGGGTGTGGCTCAGTGGTTACGTGCCCTGGGTTCAATCCCAGTACTAAAAAAATAAAAAAATAATAGAGACTATGACACACACCCCCAGCCCACTGGTGCATCCTGAGCGACTGACCATGTCTGGAGAACAGTTTCACAGTGGGGCATCACAGAGCAGGCCTGTCCAAGCCCCACAGGAAGCAGCCCACACCCCAGCATAGCAGCAGTTCCCTGATGGGCCCCAGAACACAGCTTGATAATAAGTGGATGACGTTGGTCATCAAATCGAAAGAGCCCCTCGTTTTCAACATAAAATCCCGCAGTTGCTGCCAGGAGCAAGGTGCATTTCACACAGTCCATTATGCATCCTTGCTCCAGCCCATGTCACTTTCCATTATCTTGGTGGCACTCGGCCTCCGCCTCCCCTGGCTGGCCACACGGGCTCACAGCAGAAGGTCGACAGCAAACAGTCTTCGTCAATAGCGGGTATAATGCCCGGCTTTACAAGCTGTCACTGTCTGCCCTGGGCAGGAAGGAGGGAAGGGAGGAGGGGCACACGGAAGGCACCCAGGGTCCGGGCAAAAGGATGGGCGCCCCCTCCGTTACCTATCAGCTGTGAACTGCCCCAGATGAAGGGCAGAAACTGGAAATCATCCAGGCCCCACACACCCTGGCTGCCAGCCGGTTCCATCCGGTATGTTTTCTGGAGCTTCCTCATAACCTCCAGATACCTGCAGTGGAAATGGGGGTGAAAAGTGAGTACAGTCTCCACCCCTCAGCCCCTGCCTCCAGAAGAAGGCAGCCAAGAACCACGGAAGGGCGTAGCTGGACAAAGGTGGGAGGCCCAGCCAGCACCTCCGAACCAAGTCACTCTGTCCCCCCACTCAAGTCTTCTTTCTGCAGGAAAAGGGACAAAACACCAACTAGGAAACTGGATTTTGTTGCCATCAACTGCAGCAAGTGAGACCTCAGGCAAGAGCCTCCACTTCTCCAACCTCCAGGTGCTGTCCAGAGGTTGGCGGGAGTCTAAGAGATCATCTCCTTGGTCCTCTCAGCTCCAACCTCCCATTCTGTCAGAATGGGGCTTCTGCAGGCCGCACCGCCCGTGGGCCTGTGCACTGGCACGGCGGAACGCACCCAGGAGCGGAGGCTCTGTGCACACGGCACTGCCAAGTGGGCTACCTGGCTTCAGGGGCTGAGAGATCTCAGTGGAGACCGTCTCCTTCTCTGTGAAAGGAAGGGGACGCCTGCACTTCAAAGGGCTGTCACGGGACTCTGTGAGCTGAGCAGGACTCAGGACGGTGCCTCACAGGCCCAGCACCAGGAGCATAGCTCACGACACTTCCTTCCCTGGCCTTCATTTGAGGCCACAACCGGGTGAACAAGGAGTTGTGGACGCCCACAGCCAGGGCTCAGTTAGGACAGGATGAGGGTTGTAGGCACTAAAGACCCTCCGGCACCCCACCCCAGGACAAGAGACCCCCTTGGCTCCCAACCCCAGCAGCACCTCTCCTGCCCCTGTTCCCCCTTACCGATTGAACACCTTGAAGACAATAGCTATCTGGTCATCCACCCGGAGCACCCCGATCTTGCAGAGACAGCAGAGGAAGGCAGCAAAGGCCGCCTCGTGCCCTAGGGGAGAAGAAACAGCCAAGTGGACAGTCTTCCAGGAGAAAGTCCGGGCTGCTCCTGACCTGCTAGAGGCCAGCGAGGAGGTAACAAGCCCTCTGTCCTACCCAAGAGGACCTGGGCCTTTCCAAAACATCCATAAGAGTTCCCCAAAGGCCCAGGCTAGTTTTTGTTTTTTGTCTTTTTTGATACAAGGATTGAACTAAGGGAAACCTCACCAGTGAGCCATAACCCCAGCCCTTTTTGTTTTCTACTTTGAAAAAGTGTTTTGCTAAGTTGCTTACAGCCTTGCTAAATTGCGGAGGCTGGCCTCAAACTTGCAAACCTCCTGCCTCAGCCTCCCAAGTGGCTGGGATGACAGGCGTGAGTCACTATACCTAGCCAGGCTATTGGCTTCTTAAAAAGACACATACCTGCTGGGCACGGTGGCTCGTGCCTGTCATCCCAGCCACTGGGGAGGCTGAAACAGGAGGATTGCAAATTCAAAGCCAGCCTCAGCAATGGCAAGGCACTAAGCAACTCAGTGAGACCCTGTCTCTAAATAAAATACAAAATAGGGCTGAGGATGAGGCTCAGTGGTCAAGTGCCCCTGAGTTCAATCCCCAGTACCAAAAAAAAAAAAAAAGGGGGGGGGGGAGATGCACATTTTATTTTATGGTTTTACTCATTCAGCAAGCCTACCCAATTTACTGAGCACCTACTATTTTTGTAGTCATTGTCCACGTGGGGTACTGGGGAGACAGTAACAAATGAGAACACGGGTAGGAGGCAAGAGGCACCAGGGAGTGGGGCCAGATGCTGCTGGGGGCACAGAGGCTCTTTCATCTGACAAAGCTTCTGTAAGCAGTTGCCTTGAGGTATAGTAAGTGCTCAATCAATTATTATTTGAGTGATGATACAGAGCTCACAGAGACTATCTTTACAAAACCAGAAATCAGCTCTGAGTAGCCACCATGTATGTGGCATTGGCTCCCCCTGGTGGCCCAATCCAGAGCTGCAGCATTAGGCTGCCCACACACACCTCCCCAAAACAAGGGCACCCAAGCAGGCCCCAGTAGACTGTGAGGGCTGGGGGAACTGCTGCCAGCTCGGAGGGCCATGAGACAATACCCAGCAAGAAGAAAGCTGCGAGGCCAAACCCGCACAGACCCCACAAGCAGCAGATACCTGTGCCGTAGTCGATGCGCGTGGAGTTCCCCACAGACTCCTTCAGGTAGACAGCCACTTCAGGCACGGCTGCGGCCAGCTGAGGGGGCACGACTGTGGATACCAAGTTTTCTGCTTCCTGATAGCACAAGAGACACAAAGAGAGGGCAGCAGGTCAGGTAGTATATGGGGCAGCATCTGGCTGGGGCCCAGGCTGCCATGTAGGCTGGCCCTGCGCCCTGATCCGAGTGCCTCAGAAGGAGGGACACTTACTTTTCACAGCAGAAAGAATACCCTGGGGTGACCTATCACCTGCTGACCTTCCCCCAGGGCACAGGGGTCTGAGGCCAGGATGGAGAATCTACTCTCATTCTGGTAACTCACTGGGAGCCCAGAAGGACTCTGGGAGGCCAGGGCTACTGTCCCCATAGTCAACATCCTTCACACTCCAGGGCAGCAAGAGCCTGTGCCATAAATATGCCAAAGAAACACAAAAGAATGTCCCAAGCAGCATTATTCTCCCTGATGGAGAGCCCAAATACTCTGCAGTTTGACATGGTGATGAGTGTAATGGTAAGAACATAGGTCATGATCCATCTGGCTGGCCAGGTGCAGTGGCGCACATCTGTAATCCCAGTGGCTGGGGAGGCTGAGGAAGGAGAACTGCAACTTAGCAAGGCCATTTCTCAAAAAAATTAAAAAAGGGCTGGGGAGAGGGCTCAGGGACAAAGCGCCGCAGGTGCAATCCCCAATACCAAGCAAACACTTTAGATGGGCTGCTCAGGTCTCTCTCCACCCCTCCCTACCCTCAGAAGAAGCCTTGCTGGAAGAGCCTCCTGTGCACCTTCCAGGGTGCTCCTCATGCAAATGCAAGCAACACAGACACGTACTTTATTTCCTCTTTCTCACCACCTGCATCACTACACAGGCTCTTCCTTCACTTGACATTAAGTCACAGATTCCCTTCCAATGAGCTCCCTGCACAGTGTCCTTATTCTTCTTTATAGCTGCATGGCACTCCATGGTGTGGGTGGCTCAGTATTGGATACCTCTCGATGGGTACTTGGGATATTTCCTATCTGCTGCCAATACCAACAGTAACTTAACAAGCAGCCTCCTGGCTGGGTATTTAGCTCAGTGGTAGAGCACTAACTCAGCAATTGAGAGACCCTGGGTTCCATCCCTAGCACCACAAAAAAAAAAACAAATAATTAAGTAAAAAAGTAAGCTTGTTCATGAGATCATGTAACCACAGTAGCAGTTCCCAGAAGATGTCTGGGACATACGGTAAACACATTTGCAATTTGAGAAAATGGAATTGCCATTTTAACAAATTCCCTGTGACTTTTATGTGCCTGAAAGCTTGAAATGCCTGCTCCACACACGTAGGCCCTCCCTCCAGTGCCAGAACCAGCCTCCCACCAGCCCACCCCACGTCTGTGCTGTGGCAGCCTTACCTCATCAAGCTTGGCATACCAGGTCCTGTAGGCCTTGTTCCCAAATCGAGAGGGCTGGTCCACCGGAGGGGTCTCATCAATCCACCTGTCGAGTGTGTTGAGAAGGGCCACCAGCTTCTCAATGGCCTGCACGGTGAAAGAGAGGTACCAAGTCAGTGACCTGTGGCCCTAGGCCAGAGCAACCGAGGGAAGTCCCAACTGCTGCTGGATGGTGACGCCTCACCATGGCACCTTCTGATCATCCTCCTTGCTGACCCCCTTTCTTCCCAACTATCCTGAAGATGAAGGAGGGTCATGGGTGCAAGGGGCAGTGGAGCTTCAGAGAGGGACCAGCACTAGGCCAATGGGAAGGAATGGGTGGGTTCAGCACTCTTTTTATGGAGGGCTGCTGGACAAGCACAAGTCCGGCCCTGAGCTTTGCTAAAATAGAGTTTATTGTGGCCTTCCATAAGGACACCTTCCCTCCCAGAATACAGAAGTGTGAAAGGAAGGAAATGAAAGTGGGGAGTGGCCTGCCATTCACAAACGATCCACATCTCAACATGCCCTCTGCTCTTTTTTTTTCAAATGTATTTTTTAGTTGTCAATGTGCCTTTATTTTATTTATATGTGGTGCTGAGAATCGAAACCCAGTGCCTCACACATGCTAAGCAAGTGCTCTACCCCTGAGCCCCAGCCTAGCCCCCTCTGCTCTTTTTATACTTTGTCTTTTCCCATTGTTTAGCACGAACTCTGACAGCAGATGGGCCTGTATTCAAATCTTAGCCAAAACACTACTGAGCTGCTGCAACTATAGTTGTGAGCCTCCATTTCTTCATCTCAAGTCCAGGAACAAGGGTTCCTACGGTGCACAGTGCCCACACAGGGTGGCGGGGTGACTGATGCATACGTGGACTCTGAGACCCAGAGGAACCTCTTCCCACATCAGCACGAATTGAATGCTATGATGCCCCTACTGAGTGGGCACATCCCACTGCACAGTGCATGGCAATTGATCTGGCAATTCCTTGCTACTAAATGTCTGGGCCGTTTCCAATTGTTTCACACCACAGACCACACTATGGTGAACGATCTTCGACTCAACCTCCATGGAAATGCTGGACCATCGCATGCAATGCCCACCTCAACACCTTTCCCTCAAAAGACAGGGACCAGGGAGTGGAAACGGTGCCACGGAGACGGGAGGCATGAGCGCACAAACATCACTCAGAAAAGACATCTGGGCAGCTAGAGACTGTGGCTTGGAGGAGCTGGCCAGAACTGAAGGCAGGAGGGAGAGAGCACACAAAGGCAATCCCAAGCCAGGCAGATCCTGCCTGTGTCTACAGGAATGAACGGCATCAGGAGAAACCTCAAGGAAACCCTGGCAATAGCTAGGAACCAGCAGGGCAATGCCCACAGAAAAAGCAGTGTCTTAAAGGCAGAGTCAGGTTGCGGCTGTGTGCAGGGCCGCTGTTGTGAGTGGAGATGCCAACGGCTGTTGTCCCCCTGTAGTCAATGAAATACGGGCTAGTCTGCAGCCCCAGCTGTGTCCAGTCAGGAAGCACCAACCACATCACAGGCAATGTGCCGGGCTGTGCAGCCCCTGTTCCCCTCAGCTCCCTTGTACCTGTGCTCGGCACATGGGGGAAAGGAAGAGAACTCTCCCTTTAATACCTGGCTGAGGCAGATTGCTAGGGTGGCATAAAGCTGCCTTGCTGAACCGTGACAGCAAATGCTGCCACAGCCTGGCTTTGTGAAGAACCAGGTCACCAGGAACTGCTCATGAGCACAGCCCAAACCAGACCCCATGAGGCAACCAGGCTCAGGAAGGGTGATAAGGGAAGCCTGGCTCCAGGAAGCACAGCCCCCCTGGAGGTCCCTCCAGGCCCCGGCTTCCCTGGGCACTGAAGGAGACCAAGGTGTGGCTCCAGGAGGCAGGAGCCAGGCCCCAGCTGCTAGTTCAGCTGGGTCAATGAATGATTAAAAGGTTCCCAGCTCCTCCTCCTGGAGAGGGCTTTTTAAATGCAGAGGCTGCCTCCACTGGAGGGAAGAGTGAAGGAGGTGGGGGACTGTGGGCTGGAATCCCTTTGAAGCACCAAGAATAACCTGAGGGCCCTCCTTCTGCCTGGAGCAGGGCTTCCTTTACGGATTTCATGGACCAGGAAAACCTCCCCTAAAACTCTTATCAGCCATCATCTCATCGTGCCCCCTTAGCATGTTAGAAAAACAAACAACAAAAATAAACCTCCTATCCACTATCACCTTTATTTTACAAAAACAAAAAAATAATAACTCCCAAAGAGTAGGACAGGCATCTAAAATAAAACCTATCTTTTAAATCTAAAGTACAATCTAAATCTAATATAAAAGCTTCTAATCACAGGCTGAGACCGGCTCCCTGTCCCAGGCTGTTCTCGGCTTCAGTGTGTGGAAGCTGTAGCCAGGTCATTCTGCCTGTGCTGGAGCAGCAGCCACCATCTGTGAGGAAGGAGCCAGAGCTGAGAGGACAAGGCAGCTCAGCAGTTGCGCAGGGCAGGCGGAAGGAGGAGAGGCCACAAGCCATGCACAGTGCCTCTGCCACCCTGCAGGCTGTGGGCAGAAGCCAAGAGGGTCTGCTGGAGACCAAATGAGTCATCTCTGCTCAGAGTCGGGCCAGCACTGGGATGAACCCAGGTCAGAAAGACCACAGATGAAGCAATAGCATAAACATTAGTACCCAGTAAAACCTATCGAGAACACTAGCAAGAGAGCAGCAAGGGCCTGTAGTCTGCGTCAGGCACAGTAGGTGGGGAAAAACCCTGCACAAGATTTCAGGGGCCCCTCCCTGGGGCCATACATACATACATCTGTTGTCTCTTCTCACCATACAGATGAGGACACCAAGAATCAAAAAGGGCAAGGTCACTAGGTTTGGAAGTGGTGCAACAGCAATCCCAGTTAGCCTGACTCCAGAACCCCAGCACATAAGCAATGCCACACCCTGCCAAAAGAACAGCTCTTACATTAAGACAATGCCTGACTGATGTGATTCTGCAATCTGTATACGGGGTAAAAATGGGAGTTCATAACCCACTTGAATCAAAGTGTGAAATATGATATATCAAGAACTATGTAATGTTTTGAACAACCAACAATAAAAATTAAAAAAAAAAAAAAAAAAAAAGACAATGCCTGGCATGGTGGCCGTTTCCCATATACCCTCAGGAGCAGCTGAGGAACCAGAAAGGGATTGGCAGCTAAGCATTTGCTGGGGTAATTATGACATTCCCCTTTAATTAGTCCCTCCATATTCCTGGCCCACTGAGCAAGATAAGCAACCTCCCCACAGGCTCAAGGAGGAACCTTTTCTCCTGCCAGTCACCTGTGCCCTGAGCCACAGCCCAGGAAGAACCAACCTAAAAACCACTGGTGGGCTGGCTCCCAAGGGAAGGCTACCTATCTGCACCCAGCAAAGGCCTAGCTCCCCCAAGAGGACGGGAACAAGTCCTGGGCCACTGAGTAGCTAGAGAGGGCCCAAGAAGAGGTACTCCACCAGGGACACGGTGTGAGGGCCGAGTGGGCAATGTCAGCCTTGGAAGGTGAAGAAACTGGGCCAGGGCAAGCCAGCCCTTACCCAACAGGCCCCAGGCTGCGGTTGGGTAGGCCGAAGCATTGAGAGAGGACATCAGGCTCTGGTGGCAGAGATAAAAGGTTCACAGTGGCTCTGGGCCAACTAGAACATGAACCCAAGAGGCCACTGAAGGCCTAGGACCTAGCCCTGGGAGATGGCTCTGCCACATTGAACAGTCTGCAAAATACGCCCTCCCACAGGTTCTGCCTGCTCACAGTTCCTGACCACCCGGAACAAACAAATCTGCCTGTGGAACTACCAGAAAACACCACTGAGCAGTGCAAACCAAACACCAACCAAACAACTGCATGTGACCTCTGCTCCACATTTCCTCTTCTGAGAATGAAACCTCAGGAAATAGGCCCACAGGTCTGTGTGTCAGCTGTGATCAGAGCAGCAGTGTCCAGGGACACAACCTTAACCCTCAAGTCAGGGCTGTTTAAATAAACAAGGGTTGGGTGGATGAGGCAGTCACTCAGTGGCAGTGCCAAGAGGCGTGCCATCTCCAGGGCACTGAGGGAAAGGTCAGCTTTTTTTTTTTTTTTTTTTGAATTTTAATATTTATTTATTTTGGTTCTCGGCAGACACAACATCTTTGTATGCGGTGCTGAGGATCGAACCCGGGCCGCACATATACCAGACTAGCGCACTACCGCTTGAGCCACATCCCCAGCCCAAGGTCAGTTTTTTTGATAGGGTTACACACATTTCAATAAGTGATCTCTCCAGGGAGCACATTTACTTCTTTTGTCCTTTATTTTAGTTTCAAAAGTTATATTAAAATGCCAGGTAATCCCTGGGGTTCAATTTCCAGGACCAAAAACAGCAAAAATGCAGGTATAAACTGTACGAAGAGTTACAGGTGAGGCGGTCACGCCTGTGATCCCAGTGGCTTGGGAGGTGAGGCAGGAGAACTTTTGAGTTCAAAGCCAAAACCTCAGCACCTTAGCAGGGCCCTAAGCAACTTAGCAAGGCCTTGTCTCAAAATAAAAAATAAAAAGGGCTGGGATGTGGCTCAGTGGTAAAGTGCCCCTGGTTCAATCCCTGCTACCGAAACAAAACAAAACAAATCTGTGTATTGGCCTTGATTCCAGTTATAAATTTTAATTTTCTCAGACATAAAATGTTAGAGCTATGGACAGCAGAACAAACCATGCATCTGGCGAGCAGCCAGAGTGGCACAGCAGCAGGCTCCGCCTACCTCAGAGACTCTGTACTCAAAGGTCAGCTTCTTCCCCTTCACGCCTTCGTTGAGGGTGAGGATGAATCCAATGTAGTCAGCGTAGGCCTAGCAAACAGAGGAAAGGGCGTCAGACCCCACCTCCACCCACACTGCTCTGGCTCCCAAACCCATGGGAGGGCTCAACACATAATGTCACATACTCAGTAAAGCTGGCAGTTCCCAAGTACAATGACACCTGGTTCTAGTTATGCTCACTGAATGCTTGCTGTCGCTACCAGTTCCTGCACAACACCCCCATGAGGGGGACACTACTGCTGTCCCCACTTCACAGATGAGGAAACCAAGACTTCCAGTGGAGGAGTGCTTTGCCCAAGATGTTCCAGGACCAAGACCTCACCAGACACGGAGCTGGGAGCCAGCCAGCCCAACTCCATAGCAGAGTACCTGGGCGCCTGACCACTGTGCTACACTCCTAGGACTCCAGGGAAGACCTCCAAGGGTCCTTCCCCATCATCTTCCAGATGTCCTCCTGCTGCACACAAGCCAGGGTGTCTGGCTGCAGTGCAGAGGCTCTGCTTCCAGGAGCTGTGTTCTGCCTACAGCCAGGTCCCTGGCACATGCAACCCCAGCTTCCTGCTGGACCCCTCCTCAGAGCCAGGCTGGAATGCACATGGGAACCAGGCATTCCTACACCAGATACTCCTGTCAGCCCATACCAGCTGATGAGATGAGCTGGGTGCAAAAGAGTTTGCTGTATCTATAACTATGAAAACGGCAAAGAAGCCTCTCAAACACGAAAATAACTTTTTCTCAACTGCTGAGGTTAGGGATGGCTCTGAGACCTCAGGTATCAGCTCCCATGCTAGAGGGCAAGGGGAGCAAGGGAGGTAAGAGGCAAGAGAGCAGGCACACCCTGAACCCCTCTATTTATTGGGGAAAGGACATTGGATAGAAAGTTCTACCCAAATAAGGCAAGGGATTGGGTTTCAAAGGGTGGAGTCTTGCTCAGTGATGTCTTGTGGTCAGCAGATTGACTGACATCATGGCAAGTCATGCCCATCTCAGGTGCTGTGTGGGATCACAGGCAGAGCAAAAAGAAAGGCACACATACATTGCAGAGCCCAATCAGGCAGCAACGTCAGACCAGTCCCCTCATATCACTCAAATGCGCAGAGCTCACACACAGCCCATGGATGGCTCACGACAATGTGTTCACTCACTGCCTCACAGGGATCCTGGGGATCCCAAAACACTAGCAGGTGAAAGTAGAGAAGCAGGTTTCAATGGCTCCCAGAGGACAGCTGACAATGCCTGGAGACATTTTGGTGCTAACAATTGGGTAAAAAGGTGCTGCTAGCATTCAATGGGTGGAGCTGACCACTCCCGGACAGCCACCTGCAATAATTCTCTGCCCCAAAATGTCCATGGTGGAGATTGAGAAACTCTGAGGCAGAGAAGCTGGAGATAAAAGGACTCAAACTCAGTTTTCTGGGCAGCTGGAGAGGCCAAGGTCTTTACCCAGGGAAGACTCAGAACACTGAGAGGCAGACATGTGAAGGAAGAGCCACAGGCTGGTGACCCCTGACCCCACCAAGACAAGGCACAGGAGCTGCAGGGTCTGGGCTCAACACAGCAGAGCAGATCCCACTCCTCAGAGAATCTGCCAGGCACACAAGGGCCCCTGGCCTGCCTGCCTGCATGAATGACAGACACTCTCTATCCCAGCTGACCAGATCAGGTGTAGGAGCTTGATAGAAGCTGGGCCCAAGGCCTTCCCTAAGAATTCAAAATAGGCTTTGTTTTTCTCAGTCCCCATCTTTCCACAGCTGGACCAGACGCCTGGCATGTACAAGCTGTTTTCTTTTTGCCACTATTTGAGCTGAGCAGCAGAGAAACCCTGAGCCCTGTCTGCCCACAGTCCCTAGCTATTTTTAGGCTCAGCCATGTCCCTGGCCAAAGTGAACATGAAACAGCCTTTTCTGTCTCGGACGCACTGGATCCCAGTGACCAGATATTATTCAGAATACTCACATTCAGCCAGTACAACAATATTCAGGGCCATGGTCTATGACAACCAGAGTAGAACTCTCTAGGGCTACCAGGGACCTAGCCCTGAGACTTCCTGGTCCAGCATCTCTGAAGGCTGCCCCTGAGGGCAAGGGACAGTCAGCAACCTTGCCATTCCTCTCCCTTACTTCTGACAACTCAGGCTCCAAGAATAAGAAAGGCCAAGATACTCATGGCCTCAGTCATGCCTAGAAAACCCTGTCTATGAAGAGGCCCAACCTCTCTCCCAGTTCTAACTCTACAGTACAGACACCATGGGTACCTGAGAACGCTTCCATTTGCCCATGTCTGGAACTGTGTGGATCTCCTTTTTCGGAATGATGAAGTTCTGAGTGCCTGAAGGGGTCTCCTCTGAAGAATCTTTATAAAGATAATGAAATGGCAAATAGGTAATTAGAATCCCTCCTCTGATACATACATACACATGCATGCTCACTGTTATCTCTCTTTTCTAAAGCAAGACTCTAACACCTGAGCCTAGCAGAGCCAGACATGCACTTCCAGAACAAAGGAATACCTTATTAAGCCAAACCCACGAGCCTCCTGCCTTCCTCACTCTGCAAAGATAAAAGGCAAGGTGATCCTAGCAACCTGGGAAGTTGAGGTAGGAGAATAATTAGTTTGAGGCCAGCCTAGACAACTCAGCAAGGCCCTGTCTTAAAAAAAAAGAGACTAGCTGGGCACGCTTATAATCCCAGCGGCTCAGGAGGTTGAGGCAGGAGGATCACAAGCTCAAAGCCAGCTCAGCAAAAGTGAGGCGCTGAGCAACTCAGTAAGACTCTCTCTCTAAATAAAATACAAAATAGGGCTGGGGATGAGGCTTTAGTAGCCATGGCCTGGCCTCCCACTGCCTAACTGGGCAAGAGAGTTAGAAAAATAAAACCAAGTTGATACACAGGCAATTTAATGATGGAAAAGAGAAATACAAATTGCAAACAACATTTGGAAAAAACCCACCAACTCCCAAATAAGCAGAGACCAGTAAATTACCAGTGAGCCCTTTTCCCAAATAGGGCTGGCGGATTAAAACAACTGGCCCTGGACTGGGGAAGGGGAAAGATAGGAACTTTCCTGCATCGTATCAGCAGGAGAAGCAGTCAGTAGGACCCGCTCAGTGGCACTCTGCTGTCTCCTCAAGAGCCAACTCAAGCAGTACCCATGGGGCCAACAGCTCCTTACAGCAACCTTCCCTTCAGATGCACTTGTCAAAGAGACTGAGGAACACACAAAGGCACTCACTGCACTGAAAAAAACTTGGAAACAACCCAAATATCAATCAATAAGGTGATGGGTAAACAAGGATATGACCACATAATGGAAATAGTCAAAGCTTTTAAAAGGAAGAAAATCTATATTATGGGCCTAGGAAAGGCAGCCTAGATATTAAAAAGTAAAGAGAGAAAATTGCAGTATGTGGGCTGGGGCTATGGCTCAGTAGTAGAGCGCTTGCCTCGCAGCACAGGTGAGGAGGCACTGGGTTTGATCCTCAGCACCACATATAAATAAATAAATAGATAGATAGATAGAAAGATATTGTGTCCATCTACAGCTAAAAATATTTTTAAAAAAGAAAATTTGCAGCATGTTATATTTAGCATAATCTCATTTTCGTAAAAACATTTACACATTCTAACATAAACAACACATACACATATTAGTATATGAATCAAAAAAAACCTAAAGGTCCCACCAAAGTTACCAATGGTCTTATCTAGGAGATGTGATATAAAGGATTTCCATTTTCTAAGTTACATATTACGGGTTTTTTACTTTTGGGGGGCATTCCCCCCCCCGAAAATTCCAGCCCTTTTTTGCATTTTACTTAGAGACAGGGTCTTATTTAATTGCTTAGAGCCTCGCTAAATTGCTGAGGCTGGCTCTGAACTCACAATCCTCCTGCTTCAGCCTCCTGAGCCACTGGGATTACAAGCATGCACCACTGTGCCTGGCCTATAAATTACTTTTAAAAAAAAGCATACAGCACTTTTTTAATCCGAAAAAAAGCCACAATTTTAAATAGAAATTTGTATTTTCAGAGGTTGGGGGAAGGAAAACAGGGGAGCACAATGTGCCAAACCAGAGGCACACCTCACACTAAGCCACAGAACACCCTCTTCTTTGGGACGTTGAGAAACATGAGCTGCAAATCCTCACTCAGAATTCCAAAATCCAAAGATCTCTGGAAACCCAAAGATTTTTTGTTTTTTTAAATGAGTTTACCATAAGCTCATTTGGAACAAAACTTAAGGAGATATGAGGACACTTACAGGCTTTGTGTGGCCCACTTGGTGAGGGGATTCATACATTTTGTGGAAATAACCATTTGGTTTGGGGTGCAGCTTTCTTAAACATGAGAAACTGAATGCCAAAGCACAGCTTGCAGCAGGATTGGTGAGGGGATGCAGGCCCAGACCCACGACTGGAGAGGGCAGTGAGCTGCTGGCGCTTCCTTCAGAGACGCGGCCCTTGAGAAGAGGGCTTACCACTCAACACAGCACGAATCCCCCTTCTAAGATCCAGCTGCAAGTACCTGCATGAAGGGACGGGGAACTAGGAAGGTTCTGGAACATGTGACATTTGGGGGAATAGACCCTGCCTGGAGAGGCCCTGAGGAAAGGAAAAGTGCCAGGAGATTTGGAGACCTGAGGGGGAAGGACAGAGAACCCAAGAGCAAGAAGACAAGCCTCGCAGCCTCTGCCTAACTCAAGTCAAACCAGGGCCCCAGGAAAAGACCAGCTCTTCCTCCTCCCACCTGTCCTGTAAGCTTGTTTCCCAGAGCCCCAAACTGAGGCCCCCACAATTAGCAAATTGCTACTTTAAGTATGATGCCAAATAAAAAGTTTTGTAGGCTAAGCTGGTAACCCAGGTTTCTATGGGAAATGTGTTCCACCTTCAACCAACAAACTTGCAAGCCATCTTTGGGAATTGAGTCTTTGTAGACTTTCTCGGCAAGAAATAGCCCTCCTGGCTGTTTCACAGGGAGGAAGGAACCTGGCCCCATCTCCACCGGCAAAGGCTACCTTTAGCAGAAGCAATGAAAGGCACCACTGGTGCAACGCCCGGACCCTAAATTTAAAACACAAGCTTTCTGTGGGCACAGTGGCACACACCTGTAATCCAGCAGCTTGGGAGACTGAGGCAGGAAGATTGAGAGTTCAAAGCCAGCCTCAGCCCTTTAACAAGTCTCTAAGCAACTCGGCGAGAACCTGTCTCTAAATAAAATATTAGAAAAGGGTGGGGATGTGGATCAGTGGTTAAGTGCCCCTGGGTTCAGTCCCCAGTACCAAAAAGCAAGAGACTTAAAGACGTGTGATGAATGAGGGATCTCTCTCCAGGCCCTGAATGAAAGAGGACAAAGGGGACGGTGAATCCCCTATGACCTCAAGAGTACAAGATGGCAAGCAACATCTAGGGTTTTTAGAGATGTTCCTAAAAAGCCCCCAGGAGCATAGTGGATTATCATCCAGCATTTGGGAACAGGTCTACATGTTCAACCTGTCCAAGTTTGAGAAGCTTATCAGCATCAGCGTTCACTGACTACCCACCATGTCCCATGTTTTGCTCAGTCTTTTGACTGAACACACATAACTCCCTGAAGAAAGTGCAGTATCCTCATTTTAACAGACAACTGAGGCTCACAGAGACTGTGGCTTGCCAGGCCAGAGCCAGGACTACGTGATTCCAAACTCCCAAGTTTTCACCCCTGCACTAGGCAGAAATTCTTTCCACTTGATCCAGAAACTCCTGAGCCATCCTGTCTAAGTCCACAGGTTCTCTTCCCCCACCATCTTCAGAGACACATGAATCTCACTGACAATTCTGGTTGCTTCATGTCTCATATCTCCTGCTGTCATGCCCAGAAAACCCGGAGTGATATCTCATATCTCCAGCTGTCATCGATAGATGACCAAAAAGAATATCTCAGCTCCTAATGCCATCACCAGAACTTATAAGGGCACATGCCCACAGAGGGTTTTGTATAAATTAATGTCTTTTTTGAATTTCCTAACAGACAAACCAGCACTCTGCTCATCTATTTGGGGGAGCAGAGAGGATGCCTCCTCTGATTTTCAAAATTTCTTCCTGAGACCTTCCCAGGGACCAAAAACATGTGTGGCAGGACATACAGAATATCAAATGCCTTCAGAACATTAGTTGTGTTTGGACTACTTATTTGCTTCTGTTAGACTTCTAAGTTACCTATGGCCTGTCCTTCTCAGTTCAGAGTAGAGTCAGCCAACAGCCTTCTCTAGGTGAGGGATGGACAGAAGGGCCTTCCCTAGAGCGGTCCCTCATCTCCATCCCAGTTATTTGAGATTAACTAAAAAGAGGCCAAGGTGTAAATAAAAGTTACAGTAGGTGACGCCAGAGACTCTCATCTCCTGGCACAACCAGCCTTTTTAAATTAGTGGTCTAGACACCGAGGGCAGTTTCTCTCAGTAAATTCCCAGCCACTGAAACCCCAGTGCCCTGCCTCCAAGGAGAGAGGGAAGGAGGACGAGAGACGGCAGGGCGCGGGGAGGCTGAGACGCGGCAGGCAGGCCCAGGCCCATCCCAACAGGGCCCCATAAAGAAAGCGGGGAAGACCGCCTCCGCTGGCCCCGCGCTGCGTCCCGGTTGTGCCGCACCCACGCCCCTGGGGACCCCGGACTCCCGTCCTAACTGGACCCCCAACTCCTGTGTCCCCTGAGCCCCCGACTCCCGGCCTCTCTGGCTCCCCAAATCCTGTCCCCCTGGGTCCCGACCTCGTCCTGCTGGTACCCCCGACTCCGGTCTCCGCCGGGTGCACCCCGGCTTTCGCGCCCCGCTTCCCCGCCTCCCGGGCCCGTCGCCACACCCCGGCGGCCCCGGCCTACCTGGCGGCGGCTGCCGCTCGCCCTCAGCCATCTTCTCCCGCCAGCGGCCGGCCGGCGCCCGCGGTGCCCCCTAGCTTGGCACGCCGCACCTGCCCTCCGCTGCGCGGGCTCCGAGGTCCGGAAGAGGAGCGAGCGCCAGGCGGCTACAGCCGAAAGCCGAGAACTGCAGTCACCGCTGCGCCGACAGCCGCCATGCCGGTGCGGGGCGCGCGGGGAGCATGCCCACTAACGGCCGGCTCGCGGCGTCCGCGCCGGCGGGGGCGGCGGCCATGTCCGTGCGGGGCGCCACGGAGCATGCGCGCCAACGGCCGCCAACGGCCAACCGCCGCGGCGAGCGCGGCCGGCAGCCATGTCTCTGCGGGGCGGCGGGCGGCAGCCATGTCTCTGCGGGGCGAGCCCGCCGGCCATCTTGGTGCGTGAGGCCGCGCCGAGCCCGAATACCCCGGAGGACAGGACTCCGTCGACATGGCTGCGCCTCCCTGCCACGCGCGAGCGGCTCCTCGGGACGCCAGGCGGTCGTGGGGAAGCGCACCGCCGACCCCGCCCGTCCGCCCCGCGCTCGGAGTGCCGCCGGCCGCCCGCCCGCCCGCGTCTCGGCCCGACCGCTAGCAGCGCCCGCCCCGCCCCGCCGCTCGCGGCCGGCCAGCCCGGGGCCGCGGCCGCCCGAGGCCCCGCCCGAGAGCCCTCCTCCCGGGCCGCCAGCCCGCCGCGGGCCCGGTGGGTGGGCGCGGGGCCGCCTTCACCGCGGGCGGCGGCTACGCGGCGACCTTGGCCCCGGAGCCCTAGCGGGGACCCACACTGCCCGCTGCGGAGCGGACTTTGCCTAGCGCTGGGGGCGGAGCGCACCGAGTGTCGGTGCCCGCACCGCAGACATGTTAGCCTTCGCCGCCAGGACCGTGGTGAGTGCGGCCGCGCCCGGCCCGTAGGGCCCGGCACCGGGCGGGAGGCCGGGCGGTGTCGGCTGGGCCGAGGAGGAAGCGGAGGGGCAAGGGCAGAGGCGGGAGCGAACCCGCGTCCCGGGCGCGCAGTGACAGCCACTTGCAAAAGTCGGCGGAGACCTTGGCTTCAGGCAGCACCCTGAGACCTGGAGCCAAGCTGGGAGGGACCGGGAACGTGCAGCCCCGCATTCGCTCCCTCGGTTACGGTGACTGGCACCTGTCGCAGGAGCTCAGACTGAGCCGCCCTTGCGCAGGCCTGAGTCACTTCTCCAGTTCTACAGTTGATCGTCTCCTTGTGTGTATCACATGCCCCCTCCCTCGGGATTTGTGTGTAGCTAGACAAACTCGTTGGAGGAATGAAGCTGAGCTGCACACAAAGTCCTTGGAACTGGTAGGGGACAGCAAGTGGCAGTCCCATGCCCTTTCTCCCCACCAGCCCACTTCCCCAGTCTGTCCACAGCCACCCTATTCTCCCCGGAAGGCAGCCCAGATATTGCTATCCTGATATGGATTCCTTCCCTTTTTGGGGGGTGCCAGGGTGGTGGTGGGTACTGGGGATTGAACTCAGGGGCACTCGACCACTGAGCCACATCCTCAGCCCTATTTTGTGTTTTATTTAGAGACAGGGTCTCACCCATTGCTATCCTGATATGGATTCCTTCCCTTTTTGGGGGGTGCCAGGGTGGTGGTGGGTACTGGGGATTGAACTCAGGGGCACTCGACCACTGAGCCACATCCTCAGCCCTATTTTGTGTTTTATTTAGAGACAGGGTCTCACCCAGTTGCTTAGAGCCGCCTTTTGCTGAGGCTGGCTTTGAACTCCCGGTTCCTCCTGTCTCAGCCTCCCCAGCTGCTGGGCTTATAGGCATGTGCTGGCTGGGTTCCTTTCCTTTTTGATCCAAGCATTTCTCTGCTTGGTTCTTTCCCAGACAGACACTCCAGGCCAGTGGCTGAAGATACACATTGGAACTCAGACTTAAAGAGACTCTTCAAGGTGTTCCAGCACCTGAGTCTCCACCTCACCATTTCCATTGCAAGAAATCTGTGCTTTGTCCCACAGAGGGCCTCTAGGTCATCCTCCATACTGACCTGATCACTCTACTGCTGGGGAAACTGAGGCAAGGGGGGACTTGGCCAGTCCCCCTGGATCTGTTGATTCAAATTTACCCTAATTCCAAAGCCAGTGTCATTTTGTTTATTTTTTAATATATTTTTTAGTTGTGGTTGGACACAATATCTTTACTTCATTTATTCATTTTTATGTGGTGCTGATGATCGAACCCAGCGCCTCCCAAGTGCTAGGCAAGTGCTTTACCGTTGAGCCACATCCCCAGCCCATTTTGTTTATTTTAAATAACAAAAGCTCTCCACTTTCCACCCCCAGCAGAACCAGCCACAGTGAGGAAGAAACACCAGACATTGGTAGAGGGGTGGTGCAGAAGGGTCTCATTAGTCCAGGAGAGAAATGGGATGGATGGGGCTCTTGGCAGCCACTACTCACTGGTGACTGGTGTCTCTCACTTGCATCAACCCCAATTTCACTACTGATTTCAGAGCTACTGTGACTCAGTAGCCCGGCAGTTTCTGCCCTCCAGTCAAGTTTTCCCCCATCAAAAAGATCTACATAGATTTTGACAGGTGGATTTTTAAATACCTCTTGGCCTGCCTCCCTGGCACTGGGCCCATCCTGAGAAGAAAGGAAAAATACTTAAATATTTACTGCTACTCCATTGCCCACCACCGGCAGCCCATTCACCTGCTCCCCATTCCTCCACTTGAGGAAGCTGGGGAGGGTGGAGCAGCTGCTTCAGTCTGGCAGCTTTACCCGTCAGTGTCTCAATCCCAGATGTCACCATAGCCATCACCATTACCATCTTGCCTCTCCCCTGAATCTTGGCTCTTGTCTTTTTTTCCAGCCCGGGCAGGTGGCTGCCTCTTGGTAGGTTCTGCTCACCCACTTGGTAGCACAGTTAGGCTTAGAGATCCAGCCAAGGCAGACAGACAGGGCTCAGAACCTCAGTCTTGCCATGGAAGACGGGCAGCAGAGAGAAAAGGTATGGAATGGAGCTTCTGCCGCTTGCCTGCCACCAGCCAGCAGCCTGGGACCCTCCTGTCTCTCTTTCTGCCACCTCCAGAGTCTCCTGGATTCCTCTGTGTATCTTTCTCACATTTTTTTTACCACCTCTCACCCTCCACGCCAGGCCACTCAGCTCTCGCCACTGCACTGCCCTTATATCCCCTACTCCCACCCCACAGGCAGGAGAAATCCTGAGGCCAAGGCCTCACCCAGGGGTGCTCTCAATGTCTGGCTGTCTAATTTTCTTCTCCCTTCTATTTCTCAACCTGGAAAGGGTGGGAGAAAGGAAGATGGGAACCACAGAGAGGGGGCTGTCAGCTCTCTGCTACTGATTCATCTTCACAGAGCAAGAAGGCAGGGCCTGTGCATCCAGACAGCAGGGAGGCCCTTCACCTCTACCATTCCAACAGCACCTTTCATCCTGACTGGGGTCCCTGGAGCCTTGCCAGGATCAATGGCCACACCCACCCTCCTCCATCCCTGCGTGTAGCTGCAGGCCCCTGGGAGGCGGGGACACCTGTAGCTCAAGGGTTGGGAGACCAGGGCAGGCACCACCCATGAGGCCATCTCTGCCTTCAGGGGTGGTCACATAAGCACCTACCTAGGACTGCAACTTTGGGAGATTCAGGTGCTCAGAGCCTGCAAGAGAATAAGCAGGTCTTCTGCTGCCCACAGGTGAAGCCCCTGGGCCTCCTCAGGCCCTCGTCCCTGACGAAGGTTTCCAGCCGCTTCAAGACACACCAAGATGCTCTGCCGAGGCTGCCTGTGCCCCCACTTCAGCAGTCCCTGGACCATTACCTCAAGGCACTGCAGCCCATTGTGAGTGAGGAGGAGTGGGCCCAAACCAAGCAGCTGGTGGATGAGTTTCAGACCTCCGGGGGTGTAGGGGAACGCCTGCAGAAGGGACTGGAACGCAGGGCCAAGAAAACCGAGAACTGGGTAAGTGCGATGGTAGGCTGCACTGGTCCCCAGCTCCTAGAGCTCTGGGTCCTCCTGAGCACCCCTCACTGTGGCCTCTTGCCAGCAACACACCCAGAGTCTTCACTTATTTGCAATGTAGAGTTTGCTGAGCCCTTACCTGGGCCTGACACTAGCAGGTGCTGAGTGGGCAAGAAAGACCTGGTAACCAGCCTCTCAGATCTGATACTGACAAAGTGCAGAGAGGAGGGAAAGGTGGTAAACAGGTTGCAGGTCAGTGGGTGAGGTCATTTCAGGCAGGGAAATTCCATGGAAATAAAAGAAGGTGGTGAGGGCTGGCATATGGCTCAGTGGGAGAGCCCTTGCCTGGCATGCCTGAGGCCCTGGGTTCCAAAAGCACTACAAAAGAAAGATGATGATGCAAGTGTGGCCTGATGAATGGCAGCATCTTCATATTGGGTGAGCAGGGAGAGCCGTAGGAAGAGGAACTGCTCTAAGACTAGGGCAGCGGTGACAACAGCCTGGGACAGAGCCTACAGTGGAGTGAAGAGCAGGGCAAGTCAAGTAGAAGGAACATGGACTTGAGCTCAGTGGGATAGTCTTGGACAGGAAATGTGCCTGCCAGGGGTCAGTTGTCCTGTTCTGCAGCTGCACTGTCATGTGTGTTGGTGTGGCACATGTCTGTACTGGTGCCTGTGCCTTCCTCTTTATTCTTCTTCTTTTTTTTTTTTTTTTTAATTTTATTTACATTTTAGTTTTCGGCAGACACAACATCTTTGTTTGTATGTGGTGCTGAGGATCGAACCCAGGCCGCACCCATGCCAGGGGAGCGTGCTACCGCTTGAGCCACATCCCCAGCCCCTATATTGTTCTTATACTTCAAGATAAAGAGAGAAGGTGATCCCAGCTGCTGGGAGGGAGGCAAGCTTGAGAGCAGAGGCAGTGGGAGGCTGGCACTTGCCCCCAGGGAGATGCTGGTGGCCTCAGCCTGGCATTGCAGGGAGAAGGGGGAGTCATGAGGCCCAGGATGGTTTGGATGGCAGTATCACTGGTACTTAACTGATGGGTGGGGGTGCAGTCCCAATCCTGAGCAGCTAGGGGCAGGAATGGATACGACCAAGGGAGAAGCTGATTGGGACAGAACCAGTGCTGGATTCTGTTCCTGTGAAGTACAGCTGTCCTTCAGTATCCATAGGGGATCCACTCCAGGACCCTGTGCATACCAAAATCTGAGGATGCTCAAGTCCTTTATAGGAAAGGGCATAGTATTTGCATAGGACCAATGAAGGTTCTCCTGGGTACTATACGTCACCTCTAGATAACTTACAACACCAAATACAATGTAAATGTTATGTAAACGTTGTTACACTGTGTAGCTTAGGGAATAAAGGCAAGAAAACAAGTCTGTACTTGTTCAGTACAAACATAGGTTTTTCTTCAAATATTCTCCATACTGAGGTGTTGGATCTGTGAACATAACCAGCAGATTCAGAGGGCCAACTGCACTGTGAGGTGGGAGGTATAGAAACTGGCCCAGGGATCATCAGAGGTGAGAGGCAGGTGGGAGTTGGTTCGGGGCAGCATTTACTGAGGCTTGGCAGGTCAAGGCCTTGGATTCTAGAGTCAGGGTTTGGCCCTGGTAGGACCTTGGAGGGTCTGGAGTCCACTGGTTCTCCAGTTGTGTTAGCCAGGGACTCCTTCAACCCAAAGCTTCTGGCTCAAGGAATAGGGCCTGTACACTCAGAGCTCCTGAAGCAGTTTTGATGCCACCTAACAGGATCTCACAGGGCCATACCAGTAGGTTTTCCTGTCTCCCAAGGTGCAGCCCAAGGCTCTGAGATCCCTGGGAGAGTGCAGACCCCTGACTGTGAGGGAGCTTCTATCTGTCCCTCCCTGTACATAAAGCACACCAAGGCCCAGAGAGGTAGACCAAAGCCCAGAGCCTCACAGCAGCTCTCAGGAGGCACTGTGCTACACAGGAAGACCTGCGTGACTCAGGAGTCCAGTCCTTAGGCTGTGAGTCAGCGACAGCAGTCACCCAGTATTCATCCTAAGGCAAGTCACCTCCCCTTTCCCTCTTGCCAAGGATCCAAGGCAAGTGGCCTGGTGCCATAGGCCATCAGTTCCTCAAGGGGAGTAAGTGTTGAGGAAGTACCTCCTGATGCTGCTTGGAATGGGACAAGGGTGCACAGGGGGTGGCCTGGGTCTCCAGGGTCTGAGGGATCTGCAGAGAGGTGCACAGTGGTGGGGGCAGTGTGTGCTGGAGAGGGGTTGTAATCAGCACAGAATTCTCAGGGACACCTTGGACAGTCACCTAGGAGTGTCCACATCATCAAGATAGCCTTTAATATCATGCCCATGGCCAGTCCCCAGAGAGACCCCCCACACCCCCAGGGCAGAGGATAGATCTTAAGGACGTGTCATCCATATCTTGTCACTAGCACAGTAATTACCCTTCCTCTCTGGTCAAGATTGCTCTGACCTTGAGATCAAAGTTTATTTTCTGGTCTGACACCAAGAAAACTGAGGCTACTGAGGAGGACAGGACCTGTGAGCTGTCCTGACATCAAATCCCTGTCTCCTTAGAAAACCTCTCAGCTGGGGATGGTCAAACACTCATTCACTGAGCCAGGTGTGATGGGACACACCTAAAATCCCAGCTACTTAGGAAGCTGAGTCAGGAGGATCACAATTTTGAGACCAGCCTTGGCAACTCAGTGAGAACCTGTCTCAGAATAAAATTTTAATAAAGGGCTGGGGATGCAGCTCAGTGGGAGAGTGCTTGCACAGTATGTCAGAGGCCCTGGGTTCAATCTCAGCTCCACACACACACCAAAAAAAAAAATCATTTACCTTCCTGCCACCCTACCACCCCAGGTTTCCTTCCTGGCAGTGCTAATTGCCCAGGCTAAGGGGAAGATGGTAGGTTTAAGGAGGTGTGGAGGGTTTCTGAACCTCAGCATTCACTTGGAAAATCTGGGCTGCAGATATAGGGCAGAGGGCATGGGGCCAGCCAGGTCCCTGGCCCTGGGGAGAAAGGGTATCAGGTGCCCATGCCCCTCTCCTAACCAGACTCTGGTCCTCGTCCAGCTGTCTGAGTGGTGGCTCAAGACAGCCTATCTCCAGTTCCGCCAGCCTGTGGTCATCTACTCCAGCCCTGGAGTTGTGCTGCCCAAGCAGGACTTTGTGGATCTGCAGGGTCAGCTCCGGTGAGTGGCAGGGGCTGGGGTGGGGCAAGGACGTAGCAGCAGGGCTGTGCAGTTTTTAGCACCAAGTCTAAGCCCCAGGAGATTGGAAGGACCCAACCCTGATCTTGTATCCCTACAAACAGACTTGTGAAGTGGGGAGCATCCTCCCTATTCTACAGATAGGGAAACTGAGGCTCAGAGCAGTAAAGGGACTTGCCCAAGACCACTAATCAGGATAGGAGGCAGGGCCTCCAGGGTCAGAGATTCAAACCTGGGACTGAGTCCACTCCTTCCCAATCTCCTGAGCTGGCCACAGGGGTGACCTTTGTACACAGTCCCCTTTTCCACGTTACAGTCCTTACCAGAGATAAAAATACCAGCAATAGGGATCTCCTGCTCAAGAGCCAGCCACTCGATGCTGCCACCTGCTTCTTTTAAAGGGCCAGGGTGAGACAGGAGGGTGTGGCCCCGTGCAGAGCACTTGCCTCACATACTCAGGGCTCTGGGTTTCAATCTCCACATCACAATGGACCAAAGCACTTGGGGAAGGGCTGGAACTCAGGCCCAGGAACCCTAGCCAGTGGTGCGCATGTTGAGGCCACCGCAGGCCCCAGGTATAGGGGCTGGTTGGTGTGGGCTAGGAAACCCCTCTTCATAAGCCCAGATGACCCAGGGAGGAAGGCCAAGTTGAGACCAGTGGCCCAGGGAGGACAGAGAGTCTCAGAGAGGGGAAGGGACCTAGCAGAGGGGACACTATGAGCCGCTGCCCTTTCCTCCACACACACATCCTCAGGTCCCTCCATGCCTGATACTTCACAGCATACGTCCTCTCCTGGCCCCAGCCTGTGGTTCAGGACCTCAGACCCTTGGTGGATGGACCTGATGCCACTAACCATTAATGTGCTGCCATTGATTAGCACCTAAGTCCTGTCAGACCGTAGGCCACCAACCTTCCCTGAGCCCTGCTGATGGCCCTCCTCTAGAGAGTGAGGAAGAAAGCTCTCAGAAGAGCCTCTCGTGGAGGGGCTCAGAGATCCCTGCCTGAGCCCCCAGTTTTCTGTAAGCAGTGGGGGAAGTGGGGAGAGGGAATCCGTAGGTTACCTTGGCTAGGCCTCCCCCTCCCTCACCAGGTGATCTTGCCCCAATCCGACGTGTCCTGGGCCTCCCTCAGTGTCCACACAGTTTCACATCTCTAACCAATCCCTCCAGGTTCGCTGCCAAACTAATCGAGGGTGTGTTGGACTTCAAGGCCATGATTGACAAGTGAGCAGCTCTACCCCAACCCTGTCCCACTCCTGCTCAGGCCTGCCTGAGCCTGTGGCACCCCTCACACAATGTGTCAGCTTGGGTGCTAGGCAGGCCCAGAGGCCAGTCATTTTCACTTCCTGTTGACCCAGCCTCGGTGGGGGCTAGAGACTGCACATTCTGGGGATTAGAATGTTTAGGTCCTCCTCACTCCAGCCACTGGGACCACCAGGTAACCTTGCCCCATCCCAGAAAGAGGACCCCAGAGATTGACTTGCTGCCTCATATCTCCTGTGGCAAACCGAAGCCCAGAAAGCGGGAGGGAGGGAATTTCCAGATGACTCATAAATGGGACCCTTGGGCAGGAGTAATACAGACCTCCTGACCCCTGCCCAGCTCTGATGGCCCCTGTTCATGCTGAGGGTGAGTAGGGATGCAGGGGTTCCTGGCCCTGTGTAAGCTCCCACTTGGCTGGCCCAGCCCCTAGCAGATTCCTGTCCACCTTGGCCGCCTCCCTGTTTACTTGCCCAGTGACCCCTCAATGTTCCCCTTCCCCCACAGTGAGACCCTGCCTGTGGAGTATCTGGGGGGAAAGCCACTGTGCATGAACCAGTACTATCAGATCCTGTCCTCCTGCCGAGTGCCGGGCCCCAAGCAGGACTCAGTTGTCAACTTCTTAAAGACCAAGAAGCCACCCATGCACATCACTGTGGTGCACAACTACCAGGTGGGTGTCCCTGCCACAGCCCTGCCCTGCAGCAGGAGGCAGCTTCCCAACACAGATGCTCACCAGCCCCGGAACTCCATGCCCTGGCCAGGAGGGACTGTGGGCCTGCCCAGCCTGGGGAGGACAATCTGAGGATCTCCTTCCTTTCTTCCCCTGAGCCTGACTCCATCCTCTCAGCTGGGCCCTGGGACAGCACTGACTGTGACCTCCAAGCTGCCAAAAGGCGGCTGGGGGGTGGGTCAGGACGGTTCTTGCTCGAAATCCCCCAGCCCCTGCCTCTGCCTGCACAGTTCTTTGAGTTGGACGTGTACCACAGCGACGGAACACCCCTCACCTCGGATCAGATCTTTGTGCAGCTGGAGAAGATCTGGAACTCATCTCTGCAAGCCAATAAGGAGCCCGTGGGCATCCTCACATCCAACCATCGCAACACATGGGCCAAAGCCTACAATACCCTCATCAAAGGTGCCTCCAGGGTGGGGCCCACACTGAGGCCATACTTCAGGGCCTCTTTGCACAGTGAGCAGGGCCAGCACCAGGCTGGGGCAGCCACATGTCTCACTGGATCCTCTCAAATCAGAGTGTCGTTGGTCCCTTTTATAGATGAGGAAACTGAGGCTTGGTTTGGTTAGGCTGGTTTCTCTCTGTTAAGTAACGGGTTGGGATCAGAGTCCAAGTCTTCTGCTGCAGAGCCTGCCTCTATCCCCGTAGGTCCCCCTAAGGCTCCAAATCCATATTGGTCAAGGCATCATCATAGAGCCAGACCACCCACTCTGGATCCTTGATGCAACATTAGTCCCCTGGTGTGACCCTGGGCTTCCACTTCCAGTGTCCATGGTGGTCAGGTGTTTGTCCCTGCCCTCCAGGGAGGGTACAGGGGAAGACTGAAGTGCCTTGTTGGGGGTGAAGTTCCAAATATGCACCCAGCACTCAGTGAATGTCCTGGAATCCCCCAATGTAGGGAGCTGCCCACCCCCAAAGGGGTGCAAACAGGCCAGAAGATCTCCAGGCAGGAAACCATAGGTCATGGGACTCAGCCCTGTCTCCCCACCCCCACTTCCCCCTTCCACTACCCACAGACAAGGTGAACCGGGAGTCCGTGCGCTCCATCCAGAGGAGCATCTTCACCGTGTGCCTGGACAGGCCTGTGCCCAGGGTCTCAGAAGACGTCTACCGCAACCATGTGGCTGGCCAAATGCTGCACGGAGGCGGCAGCAAGCTCAACAGTGGCAACCGCTGGTTTGACAAGACACTGCAGGTGAGGACTTGGCAGGGCCATGATCCCCAGACACCTACCCAAAGCTGGTCCACTGTGGCCTAGGGACTTCCTGCCCCTCTGGACCTGGCGTCCCTAGCCTCCCACTTATAAAGCAGAGAGGAAGCCAGCAGGCTGGATGCCATGCCACCATAGTTACCAGGCAGCCAACCTGTCATTATTAGACCTGCACACCACTGTCAGCCCCAGAACAGTGGTTGGGCTCATCAGAGAGCCTGGAATCTGGGGGGTCAGGCAGGCAGGCGGTACAGGCTTGGGCACAACTTTTCCTCCCTGCGCCTTTAACATAGTGGGGGCAGAATTCTCCGGGGCGGGGGGGCTTTCTAGGCTTGGCTGAGCTGTGCTGAGCATGAGATGGGCTTCGGACAGCCTGGGCTGGCAGAGCCAGGGTACCCTACGAGTGTTAGTTGTCGTTAATAACAGAAACAGCACAACCCCTTGAGATGACTTCAGAGAGGCCCTTCCCATGAGACCTACCTGGAGTGACTGGGTCAGGAACCACCCTCCTGACCTGGGCCTGACAGAGTCCCTTCTCCCCCCACAGTTCATTGTGGCAGAAGATGGCTCCTGTGGCCTGGTTTATGAGCATGCAGCAGCGGAGGGACCACCCATTGTTGCCCTTCTGGACCATGTTATCGAGTACACGTGAGTAAGGTCACACTCTGGTTTCCCAGTTCCTGGTGTAGGAACTTTGGGGATTGTTACTCTCCTTTTCACCTGGGAATCTACTTCAAAGGGAGCAGGCAGAGGACATGGTTCTTAGAGCCAGTTGGAACTCTGGCTCCCTACTTCCTGCTGTGTGGCCTTGGACAAGTCCCTTGCGTCCCTACATTTAGCAGCGTGGAAGCTGGTGCAAAGGCAGTTTTCTGAAGAGCAAATTTGACTGTCCCTGAACTCGTCCCCCATCTTCAGGGACCCAACCGCTCTACCCCAGTCCCAGGGACACACTCAGGCTCTGGGGCACCAGCATGAGCCTGAGCCCCCAATGTCCCATGCAGGAAGAAGCCGGAGCTCGTGCGGTCCCCCATGGTACCTCTGCCCATGCCCAGGAAGCTGCGGTTCAATATCACCCCTGAGATCAAGAACGACATTGAGAAGGCCAAGCAGAACCTTGGCATGTAGGTCTTGCAGGGGCAAGGCCAACAAGCCTTCAAGCCCAAGGCTCCATGCAGGCCTGTCCCGGCACCTGTCCCTGTGCTCTGGGTCCCTCCCTGGGGTTGGCAGGGGCTACTGGGTACCTGCTTCTCACCTGTTCCTCCTGTGTCCCCCTTCCAAGAATGATCCAGGACCTGGACATCACAGTGATGGTGTTCCACCACTTTGGAAAGGACTTCCCCAAGTCAGAGAAGCTGAGCCCTGATGCCTTCATCCAGATGGCCCTACAGCTGGCCTACTACAGGTGTGCTACCTCCTATTTGCGAAGAAAGGAGAGATCTGGGAACGGGGTGCAACCTTTCAGGGTGGGCTTAGCAATGTCTCGCACCCAGGATCTACGGGCAGGCGTGTGCCACATATGAAAGTGCCTCCCTGCGCATGTTTCACCTGGGACGCACTGACACCATCCGCTCAGCCTCTATGGACTCACTGGCCTTCGTCAAGGCTATTGATGACTCCAGTGTGACGGTGAGAGATCTAGCAAGGGCCGGTGAGCTGGACTCGAGCCATCTCCTTTCCTGTTCATTCTGCCATCACACATGGATTGCGCATGTGTGTTCTTCCAGCCCTATGGTGGGCAATGGGAATCCAACAGAAGATGAAGCATCGATTTAGTTCTGAGCTTTCTGATAGTCAGAGGGAAAAGGGAGTCATCCCTATGTTGGGGCCTTGGGGGCTGGGGACTGAAGAGATAGCAGTACTCGGCTCTGAAGGAGCTGGGAACGTAGTGCTGGGTAGAGAGTGGGCTACGAAGTAGAGGAGAAAGAGGGAAGGGACAGTGCTTCAGCTCTCCCTGACCTTCACACCCACCAGGAATATCAGAAGGTGGAGCTACTGCGGAAGGCTGTGCAAGCCCACCGAGCCTACACTGACAGGGTGAGTGAGCCCAGTGTATCACCGCTTATTGTCCCTTAACATCCCCCACCTGTCTGTCCATCTTTCTTCTCATCCCTGCATTACATGGCTGCTAACCTTTCACGAGAAGCACTCGTTCCCTGAGCTCTGGAACACCCAGAGCAATAGCCCCATTTTGAAGCTGGGGAATCTAAGGGGGACCTGGTAACTGCCCTCATCCCAGTTCCAGAGTTAGCACGGGCCCCTGGGTATTGTGGGATGCTGAGGGTGTCCGTGGTTCAGCAACGATGCGTTTCCTGCTTTCCAGTAGCTTGGGCTACAGCCAGGGAGCTAATGGTCTAGGTGCCCATCCTAGCTGTGGCACCTGTTTGTGCCATACACTGCTCACATCACATGCAGCTGTCATCTAGATCTTACTGCTTTCTGCCACAGATGGAAGACACTGAGGCTCCAGAACCTAAGGGTTTGTCAAGGCCCCACAGCCTGGACAGGGCTGAGCTGCCCACTTCCAGGGCTCATGCTTTTAAATCCCACATTGTCCTGCCTCCTGGCCAGATCTCTGTCCCTCCCTGGGACTTAATTTCCTCATCTGGAAATTTCCTCTCCTGCCTTGATCCTTGATACTTTGATGTCTTGGTTCCCAAGGACTAGTGGCTGGAAGGGGCAGTGCTACCATAGCCCTCTCCTGCTCCTGGCCCTCACCTGCTTCTGACAGCCCCTTCCCCACAGGCCATCCGTGGAGAAGCCTTTGACCGGCACCTGCTGGGCCTGAAGCTGCAGGCCATCGAGGACCTAGTGAGCATGCCTGACATCTTCATGGACACCTCCTATGCCATCGCCATGCACTTCAACCTCTCCACCAGCCAGGTGGGCCACTGCCAAAGCCTCGAGTCCCCAAGGAGGTGGGGACAGGGGCAACACTGCAGCCTAGGCAGGCTGAGGTAGTGTCAGAGCTCCTTAAGAAAACTGGCTTCCTTCACTCACTGGTCAGATAGAAACACCTGATCTGGGTCAATCTGTGCTAGATGCTGGACTAGCAAGGGACAGACCACCATGCCTGCTCCCCTCTATGGGAAGTGCTGGGGGTCGGGAGGGCAAAGGAGGGAGCAGCTACAATCCCCCACACCCCAGGAAATGCCTAGGAAGGCTCCCCAGAGGAGATGACTGCACCCTGGAGGACGAGAGGGAGTCCCCCTCTGCTGGAGATAAGGAGAGGGTGTCTGCAGCAGAGCAGGGTGGGAGCAGACAGAAGAGAAGACAGGCTAGTGCCTCCTCACGATTGGAGGCAAACCATGGACCAGGGATGAGAGCTTTGATCCACTGTCCCCAGGTCCCTGCCAAGACAGACTGCGTCATGTTCTTTGGGCCTGTGGTCCCCGATGGCTACGGCATCTGCTATAACCCCATGGAGGCCCATATCAACTTCTCTGTGTCTGCCTACAACAGCTGTGCTGAGACCAACGCTGCCCGCATGGCACACTACCTGGAGAAGGCACTCCTGGACATGCGTACCCTACTTCAGAACCACCCCCGGGCCAAACTCTGAGCCTTGTGCTCAGGCCTGCTAGTGCCATAGCCAATCCCATCTGGGGATAGCCACCCTCCAGGGCTCAATTCCTTTGCTTCCTCTGCCCTTGGCCCCAGGATCTGAACACATCTTCTTGGGGGTCCTACAGGCTCAAGCAAGTGCCTTCTCTGAGCTGGGGCTCAGTTCAGAACTGAGCAGGACCTAAGGCCCAGGCCTCCAGCGAATCATCCCCTGGAGAAGGGACCCAGTCTAGCCCAGCACTTACCATACTAGGAGACTAGAAAGAGCTCCGTTTCTTTCCTAGCTCAGCTCTGGCTAGTCCTTGCCATCTCCATAGCCAGGTCAGGGTCTGTACTCTGAACTCCAAGCTCTCAAGGACCTGAAGACAAAGGATGATCTGGAGCTGAGGAGCCAGAGAGCAAGGTTTCCGGGTCAAGGGGACCCCCTGAGGTACCATCAACAACACGGTTGCTATGGTCTTTTTGGATAAGGTGACTCATGAGCCCTGGCCCTCTTGCTTCCATGCAGCATGGTCCCTGAATCACTTCACAGTTGTAAAACACGAGCACACCAGGTAATTAATTAATAAAGGGAAAATGTGCTGGCAAAGAGGTCTTTCAGCTGAGGGGAAAGGAGGGGGACAGGTGCCTTCTTCCACCTGTCCTTGTCTGAAAAATGGTGTCCCAAAAGGGTCCCCAGAGGAGTCCTTGGGTTCAGGGAGCTAAGGGCCAGCTGGGACCTTAGGTGCTGAGCCAAGAATGGTGCCACACCCAGGGCCACGTTCTTCATCAACTCTCCACCCACTTGTCCTGGCTTGGGCCTTCCCAAGTCCCATGAGCTGAGTGGCACCATGAGGCCCTGGTCTGATGGGCGGGGTGGGGTGGCCAACACCCAGGGCCCATAGGCTGGTCCAGCTGCCCTCCATGGAGCCCAGCAGGACTGGTAGCAGATCAGGCATGCTTGCCCCAGCTCACCCCAGCCCTCACTGCTGCCAGGGCAAACACCTGCTGGGGGTACACCGGGGAAGCAGCCACCTGCCAGCACCACGTACTTGCCCTCAACCCCGTACACCTAGTAGAAGTGGAGCATCTTGTCAGGGTCAAGTGGGCACATATGGAATGCCAGGAGCAGGTGCACTGGGGCTAGGAGGGCAGCAACATGTGAGGCACTTCATGGCCCGACCAACCTGCGACCATCGGGTGTGGCCCATGGTTTTCCATTTTTCAGATGAGGAAACAAGCTCAGAGTTAAGGTTACCAGGACACTAAGTAGCAGAACAGAAATTCCAAGAGAGCACACTTATTTCCTTCAGGTCAGAGCCTGAGGAACATGTGTGGCTAAGCCCCCAGCCCCGCAGCATATCCACCCAGGGCAGGGGATGGAGATGAAGGTGGCTATTGGTGGAAACTGGATTTCAAGCAGGAGAGGGCAGTACAGGAAGGAACTGGTACACCAGGCACTGATCCAGCCTTGAGGCCCTTAAGGTCTGACCAAATCTTTCCTTCACCTGTGAAGATGGACACTCATTGTGGCCTTCTTTTCTCCTTTCCTGATAAGGCTAGATAGATGCCACTTGCCCAAAGCCCCACGGAACAAGAGATGGACCCCAGACCATAGGCTCCATGGTGATTTAAAGCAGTATTTAATAATTAGCTGGGGCACAGTGGCACGTGCCTGTAATCCCACTGGCTAGGAAGGCTGAGACAGGGAGGATCACAAGTTTGGGGCAAGCCTCAGCAACTTAGCAAGGTCATAAGCAACTTAGAAAACCTGTCTCAAAAAACAAAAAGGGCTGTGGAAGTAGCTTAGTGGTAAAGCACCCCTGGGTTAAATGCCCAATACCAAAAAAAAAAAAAGTAAGTTGATAACTAATTTTAAATCTACAAGGCTCCTGGGTCACCACTAATCTGAAGTTGGCTTAATTGAATGTCAAGGTTCAGTGGCCCCAGGGGACCTCACAGGCCTTCACACCCATTTGATTAGGGGTAACTTTTGATTCCTCCTCCCATGAGGGTGTAGCTGTTCTGCATCTCAGGGCCATCCTTGGGTCCCTCTCTTATTAGGCCTTTAAAAACCTAGTTCAGGGGCTGGAGTTGTGGCTTAGAGGTAGAGCACTTGCCTGGCATGTGTGAGGCAATGGGTTCGATCCTCAGCACCATATAAAAATAAAAGGTATGTGTGCATCTACAGCCAAAATTAAAAAAAAAAAAATACCCAGTTCAGTGTGCAGTTACTTCTGCAAAAGCAAGATTTTCATCCATCCATGCACCCAGAAATATGGAATGAAAGAAGTGGAGGAGACGTTCCTCTTGCCTTAGGAAAGGCAGGCCCTGTTCCCCAGTCTTACAAGCTGCCCCATGAAGATGGAACCCAACTTGCTGAGAGCAGGCCAGAGCCAGCCAGTATGAGGCAGTAAGGGAGAATAAGACTGAGAAACTGATGGTCCCCAAGGCTGAGAGCTGCAGATTAGGCAGGATGTGGGACCACAGAGAGGATGGAGCCAGAGGTTGGAAGGCCCTGGTGGGAAATGCAAAGGCCTTCAAACCCCTGCCTTGGGGCCTAGGGTGCAGCGCCCGGGTGAGGCACTCACCTGGCACCTGTGAGGCCCCTGGCTCCCTGTCCAGCATTAGTGGAGGGACTAGTTATCTCAAGATGCTTATGATTTCCTTGTCCTAAGGGTCACATGTCACCACAGCCACCCCCAGGCGCCTCACATAAGCTGTCACATGCTCAAGCCGCCATAGTTTAAGATTTTATTTTAAAACAATAGTAAACAATTTTGTTGATTTTTCTTAAACCACCTTACACTTGGCTTGTCTCAGGCAAAAAGTAAAAAATAAAAATACTAAGGGAAGGGGAGGGAAACATGGGGACTGACCTACCTCCCTAGAAACCAGCCCTGGTCCTGGCATCTGGAATGGCTTTGGACACTGCCTTTAACAAATGAATAAAGAAAGCACCGAAAACTTGTGCTTCAGCAGCAGATTAGGACCCTCCACTGAGAAAAGGGTGGGGGGAAACACAGGTCCTCAGGGGCCTGGGTCAGCTCTGGAAACTTCTGGGAGTCTGGAAGCCTCTCCTCCATGAGTGTTGCAGAGTGACTCAAGAGATGGTCCCTAGGAAGAGCCCTCCTCCAAGCTGGGCATATGGGGATCTGTGAGCTCACACCTGGACAGATTTCCCCGCCTGCTGGGTGAGGTGGGAAGGACAAGGACATCTTCAGAGCATATAGAGAAGGGCAGGGGATCAGGCACTGGCTGCCAGACTCCTCTTGTCGTGGCTCCTGGTTCCTTTGTTCGAGGGATGAAGACTGACTGGTGCTGGGTGGCAGACAGGGAGCTGTAAACAGCTTGGGTGTGTCACCCATACGTGCAGGCTCCTTTGTCATCTTGGGAACAGGAGACCAGAGAAAGCCCTTGTGGTGTCAGGTTGATACGGAAGAACACAATGATAGCAGCCGCCAGACGCGTGCTTGCTCTGGGCCCTGCCCCCAAACGAAACACTGACGAGGTTCTGGAATGGCAATGGTGGCAGGGAGGGCACAGGGGACACTCCCTTCTCCTGGCCCCCAGCCCCTCAGGTCCAGGAAGAGGCAGTCTGCCCCTGGCTCGGGGCAAAAGGCCTGGGCCCCTCTGTACTCAGGACAACCACTGCAACGTGGACTCTCTAGGTCCCATCTCCAAACTCCCATCTGCCTTTGACAAAAAATCAAAAAATAAATAGTGTGCACTTTTCACGTCCCCTGGAATCTCTGGCCCAAGACTAGAGATGCAAGCCCTCATCCCCTTCCCCACACCCTGGTGCCACGTCAGGGGCACCTTCTGCCCAGCTGGGGGCTGGCAGCAGCAGAGTAAATGTCTCTGGCCATTTGGCCCCCAGGCAGCAGGCCTTCCAGGGTCCTAGTTGAGGGGCTGGCTCAGCCCTTTGGTCCACCTTGTCCATTAAAATTAAAATAAGAAAAAAAAAAAAAAGGCTCCACTTGGTGACTCAGGTCTGTAGAGGTCTCTGCTTCAGCCCTCTGTCAGTCATTCTGTCCATCCTGCAAGGCATCATGCAGGCCAGATCTGGAGGCTGGACCCAGCCCTACCCACCAGTCACTGCAGTTTCGTCCCCAGCTTGCGCTGTCTGTTCCTGAAAAATAGGATAGGGTCAGATGTGGGGACACCTGGTGTTCAGTGGTATCCCCTCCCCACTCAAAGTTCCAATGAAATGGACAAATGCCCATACAGCAGCTGCAGTGACTACCCAAGCTGTACCAATCAGAGCCCCTGCCCTGGGGCTGGAACATGGACAGGGTCAGTCTCTGCTGGACTGTATCATGATACCTCCTCAACTTTGGAGCCCAGGAAGAGGGCCAGGAGACGGGCAGGGCAGAGACCTGGACAAGAGGGACCTGGCTGATTCCAATTAATCATGGAGCACTCCCCTTACATACAGGTCAGCCCAAGCAGTTCAGTTATCACCAAAATGGAATTACAAAGCAGCAGCTCAGGACTGGGGTTATAGCTTAGTTGGTAGAGTGCTTGCCTCACATGTACAAGGCCCTGGGTTCAATCCCAACACCATCACCACCAAAAAAAAAAAAAAAAAAAAAAAAAAGCAGCCCTACATCTGGAAATATGTAAGCAAAGCAGACTGCAGAGTTTGGAACTGCTGACATCCTGGTTTGGAATGTGCCTATATCCATATGAGCTCAGGAACTTAATCAAAGCAGGGAATTGCCCCTATTTTCTAAAGCAGCTGACTGAGGCTCAAGAAGAACAGGGCTCATCTAGGACCCAGGTTAAAATCCACAAACCTAACCATGGCCCACGAGGCACAATATGACGTGGCCCCAGCCTTTCCTGTTCCCTGGGCTCCTATGACATCTGCCTCTCTGCTGAGCACCTCAGCAAACTTTTCTGCCTCAGAAGCTTTGTGTATGCTGCTCCCTCTGCTGAGAGCCCCCACTTCTGGCCCTAACAGGACCACTGTTCCTTCTCCTAGGAGGTGGTCCTGGGCGGTCACGCAGCAGGTTAAGTTCCTGTTGCAAACCCTCAAACCTCTGGGTCTGGCTCCCTGGCACGGACCTCACCTCACGGACAGGCTCTTCATTCCACACATCTCCCTGCAGCTGTGAGTGCCCCCAGGGTGGAACCCTGGCTGACTGCACCCAACCTCACAGCCTGGCACAGAGCAGGTCCATGTGGAGGACAGGCAAATGAAGGCAGGTGGCAGCCAGCCAGCCAGGACGGGCAAGGCAGCACCACTCTGGGAGCCAGGTAAGAGCACAGCAAGGGTGGCTGGGGCCTTTCTGCTGTTAATGGGATTGCCCAGCCCTAACTCCTTTAAATCCCCTTGTCTCTTGGAGCTGAGGCTTTACAGTTAAGCTTGTTAGCATAATTTGGACCTTAATATACTAAACACATTTCCTAGCTGCTGGGACACCCCTCCCTGCCCCACCTCTTCGTTCCTCTCACTCCTCTTTGGAAAACATCCTCTGGAGCCCAGCCTGCTTCAGCTCCTCTCTGAACCCTGAGAGGAGCCAGTAGACATCCCACCCAAGATCTGGGGTGAGCTGAGTGGAAGAGTGTGAGTCAGGAGCATCCAAAGCCCAGCACTGCCCCAACATGCTCTGCACCTGAAGGCTGCCCTAACTGGGTGTGCCCGCTGACCTGGCCACCAGGAAGCATCTCAATAAATAGCTTGGAGGGCCACGCCCAGGACCCCACGCCCAGGACCCCTGAGATCTCAGTGGACAAGCTCTCCTGTTTTTGGTTGCAGATGTTAAGTGCAAGGGCTCTGGGACAAAAGTTCACTGCCCAGCTCCCTCACCGACTTTCTGAAAGATGTCAGGCAAGTGATTTCCCTTTCCTCTGAGCTTACTTTCTCATCTGCAAAATGAGGATCACAGGAGAATTCAATAAAGCAATGAAAGAAAAGTAGGCAAGTTCCAGGCTTTAATGAAGCCCTCCAAATATGGGGACAGAAGTAACTTCTGGCCCCTTAACTTACCTGGCTTCTGCCCGGGTTACCGTGTACTCAAACCAGAGTACATTGGGAATGAGGCTCGTGTCCCGGATTAGGAAGAACTCAGAGACAGGCCTGGAGAGACAGACCCAGAAAGCCACAGCTGTGTCAGCGCATGAGCCTCCCACCAAGCCAGATGCCCCACCAGATCCTGGGGCTGGTGCTGCACCCTCCCCCACTTCTACAGAGCCACAGTACTCACAACCCAGCAGGACTTTGGCCCACCCCGCCCTCCCTTCTTCCTTTTCTTTTGGCAGTACTGAGGATTAAACCGCAGGTGCACTCTACCACTGAACTCTATCCCCTTGCTCTTTTGATTTTACTTTGAGACAGGGTGTCAAGGTAAGTTGCCAATGTTGGCCCTGAACTTTTGATCCTCCTGCCTCAGCCTTCTGAGTCGCAGTATTATAGGTGTGCACCACTTTGTATGACTCCGACTGTTTTCTAAGTCCCTCAGAGCCTAGGCAAGGACAGAGGATGGTACTCTGGCTTCTGGATGTGGGGAGGCCCCATAAGATCCTGCAGCAAGACCTAGGGGAGGTGGAAGCTAGGCAAGTGGCTGGGTACTGGGCTCTCCCAGGGAGATGAGGCTGGACTCAGGTTGCTGGAGACTTCCCATTGATGGCCACACCTGTGGGAGTGGACAGGTGCCACAGGCCAGGAAGGTGGAGGGACAGGAGGCAGTTACCAGGCTGCTATCCTGGGGAACAGCGGGGTGAGGACCTCCTGGGTGAAGACGAACCAGGCGATGGCCATGAGGCTTCCAGCAATGCCCCCATAGAGCACCTGGCTCCAGGTGTGGTACAGCAGGTAGACCCTGGGCCAAGGCCAGAAGGGAAGTTCATGAGAGCCAGACAGGGACAGGCTTACACAATCTCCTGTGGTCAACACGGTCAGTTTCCCAGGGACCTTGTATGCACACGTGGTGTCACACGCAGGTAGGACAAGCTCCCAGGAACATGCCTCAGCCCACCTTCCAAAGGGGGGCAGGGCACTGGAGCCCAATGGCTGCTCCCTATCTCTAGAAGTGATGAGGTTGCTCAGCTGGGATCTGCCTCCCTCCCATCCAGCCCTTAAACTGAGTCTGTCTGTAAGAGGCTCCCCCAGGAACAAATGGCTGACACACAGGGATATCCCCAGAATCTTAGGCTCCGTCAATGGGCTAGAAGGAGCAACTGGAACCCTGTCCCTTTAAAACCTGAGGTGTGGGGCCCTTTCCCAAACCTTCCCTACAAGACCTGGGAGGGGACCCACAATGAGGTCTAGCAGGATCTCAAGTGGGCAGTGCAGGGCAGGGCTCCTCCTGCCTCATACCTGCTGTAGGAGACCAGGAAGGCCGCAGTGAGGAGCCCCAGGGACAGCACGTGCCTCCACAGCAAGTCCAGGAACCTGGCGTTGTTCGTCTGGTGCATTCTGGGAAAACAGACCATCAGCCAGCCTCAGCCCACAGTCTGTGGTCCAGGCCTTCCAAATAGCCCCTGGCCCCATCCACACGCTCCTGGAACCTTCTGCCTCAGCTGCAGCTCTTTCCACCCCTAGGGGTATCTGAAGGGCTAGCAGTAAGTCCCCAGCACAGCCCATCCTGGGCCATTTTAGGGTCACACCCACTGGGACAGAAGCTCACCTTAAATACAGGAATAAGAAGGAATAGACGGAGAAGAACCACATAAACTGGGAATGGCTGGAGGGCATCCCGTACTTCGTGCCCACAGCTGTGTGGGGGCCTGGGGGAGAAAGGAGACCAGGGCATCACAGGAGGACGCAGGCCTCCTGGCAACACCCCAACCTGGGGAACCACAGGCCCTTGCAGCCCGGGCCCTACCTCCACAGGGCCGTGGTTCCTGGATGACGTGTTTGATCAGCCAGTTGACCCCTTCGTTCAGTGCCAGGCCCCCGAGGAATGAGATCTGCCAGGGGAAGATGTCAGTCAGCTGAGCCTGTGTACCTGCTGGCCATAGCCCAGCCGCAAAGACTGTGGCTTCTGACTGACCTCCCAGGCCAACAAGTGAACAGCCTAGACCAGCAAAGAACTCTGCACCGCAAGACACGCAGCAGTATGGAGGGGACGGCAGAGCAGAGCAGGGTGTGGAGCTGAGGGGACAGACTCACCGTGTGTAGCTCCCGCTTGAATATGATGAGGGTCACAAAGCCGACAATGACAAAAACAGGGCTGAGGCTCAGGTAGGCAAGGAGGTGGCCAGAGAGATCACCTGTGGGAGACAGAGAAGCAGGCATGGGAACAGGAGCCAGTCCCTACAACCCAAGTAGGGCCTGAGCCAGCAAGGAGGTCCCAACAGGACCTGGCGCCCAGGGCGAGGCAGTGAAGATGCCCAGTAGACCAACCGACCACGCCAACCTAGTAAAGCCGGTATAACAAGAAAGGTCTAGTCCTAACCACCAAAAATCACACAGCATGATCTTAATGCAGGTGCCTTCACTGTCCCCATTCTGAGTACCAGAAGGAGTTATGGACCTGCCCAAAGTCACTCCCACAAATCACACACACACAGAAGTGAGGGACTTAGAAATCCAAGGATCCAACCTGGTCCACATGCCACACCCATCACTCTGCCAGAGCAGAGATCTGAAGCCTGCTTGGTCTGACACCAGAGGCAGGTCCCTGCATGGAGGGCAGCCCAATGGCACAGCACCACACCTCTGCTGCCCCAGCCAAGCCCTGGGCCGCTGGGAAGGCTGATGGTCTCTGGACTCACACAGACTTGAGTCCACACTAAAGCTCCAATGCAGCCAAGCTGGGACAGTGGCTGCCTGTGGCAGGTAACAGTTTCTCACTGCTTCTCCATCAGCAAGAAATTGTGCCCTACTGACTACCAGGGTTTTAAACTCCTGACAAGCCTGGAGGGAGGTGGCATGAAGACCACTGGCCCATAGAGACACTGAGGCCAAAGGCAAGGATGAGCCCAAAAGCTACTTCTGCTGTTTGAGACAAGGTGGCCATGGCGATCTGGGGTTAGAGGGATGGCTCAGTCCTTGTGCCAGGACATGCTGCACAGAACTCAGGCAAGGATTACCCCTGCCTGAGTCTCAGTACTCTCCCAGGAGGTGCAGGTATTAGTACCTACCCCCTCCAATGGTGTAGACAGGATGTGATGGGACCCGAGAGACACCAACTTGGTTCCTGGCACCCAGGACACTTCCACGTGGGGGTCACACAGAGGCTGGGAGAACTCAGAGCGGGAAGCGGTCCACAACACTGGGCTGGCCCCAAGCAGCAGGAAAGGTGCCCACAGAGGGCTGAGTATGGGTTCCAAACCTGAAAAGATGGGTGCCTCATCGGGCCTTCCCTGAACTTACCCAGGGATCTGGCTTAGAGCTGGTCTGAGAGAACAGAGCAGCAGTCTAGGTTCAAGTGCTTCTGCTGTCTGAGCCCCACTGGGCAATGCTGAGTGAGTCCTTTCCCTTTTCTGGGCCTCTGCTTCCCCATCCATCCCCTCTTAGCTCTGAGATTCTGGGTCTCTCTGCTACCTGGCTGATGCCCTGGTACTGAGCTGTGAGGACACAGCAGTAAGTAGCTGGTGCCGCATACCTTCAGCCATCTCATCCGCCTGCCCTAGAGCCAGAACTACCCTGGGACCTTCCTGTACGTGCTGCCAGGAATTCTGGTCTCTCCACTCTCTGATCTAAGTTCCTCCATGGCTCCCACTGCCTTTGGGATACGTTCCCCTCAGGCAGTCCTGGCCTGCTTCCCTTCCACCTTCTGCTCCAGTTCCAGGGACAGCACTCTAGTTCCCTGAAGAACTGTGCTCTGTCCTACTTCTGGACTTCGTACACACTACAGTCCCCATCTGGGATGCTGCCGGAGTGAACTCAACAAACATAAGTGAATACACCACAGTGGCAAAAAAAGACAAGACCCTACCATTGCATAGCTCTCAGTCTGGACAGAGAATCTGTAATCGGGACACAGCTCATGATCTGCTAGTTCATGTACCTACTGGCCTAGTGTGTGTCTCCCCCTACACTTCAGGCCCCATGAAAGGAGGGTCAGTCTTTCTATACTCCACTACTCCCCTGCCCGCCACTTCACCATGCCTAAAAACTATGTGAGGTGAAAGATGAAGGAAGCAAGTTCAGTGTAGGCAGTGGCACAGAGGAGAGCAAAGGATTCCAGAAGCATCTACAGGGGATTAGACCTTGCAGGCACAGCCAGGTCCCTTATCACAGCCTGTGTGTACACTGCCAAGTTGCTTCTCCCTTGTAAGACTGAAGCTCTCTGAGAAGCTACTCTGAGGCCAGGGAGGGGATGTCAAGAAGATGCTTGGTCAAGACCCTTCCCTGCTCAGAGACCTCCTTCCAAAGAACAGGAATGTAGGGACCTATCAACCAGGACTGTTCATCAATCTAAACCCAGAACTGCCCAGGGCCTAGCACTTGGGAGGTGCTCAGTGGATACTGGCTAAATCAATAATCGAATGGTGGGCAGGCAGACAGATAGGAAAAAGCACCTGGCAGCACGGCCCCACCCCTAGTATAGCCCAGAACAACCAGTCAAAGTTCTCTGGCATCCAGCCCTGAGGTCCTCTGCAGGACCAGGTTCTCATGTCCCTGCCCAAGAAAGCAGTAACAGCAGGCCCTTTTTGAGCAAACTAGGGCTCAGTGAGGGGTCCCCAGCCTCACCCACCACATAAACATCCTACCTGTGAAACAGGTAACATCAGCTGCAGGTATTTAGGGGTTGTTTACCCTGTGGTAGGCACTGTGCCCTGCACTACTCATGCCTGCCTTCGTTTGATTCACACATCATTACAGAAGAGAGGCACTGAGCTTAGTGCCACTTCAGGGATGAAGTGGCAGGGTCGGGTTAGGGTGGGGATAGGCACTTGCTCAAGGCCTCAGCCTGAATTGGAGCCCGGATACGTCTGACCCCAAGGCCCAAGCTCTGCAGTGTATCTACTAGACTGCCCACGGAACGGTCGCTAATGGACCTCTCAACTGGAAAGCCCTGCCCTCCTAGAAGTGTGTGGACTGCGAAGCTGCATAAAAGTCAGGATCCCAGGGGCTGGCTGACTGCCTCCTCGCCCGGTGCCCCCAGTGAGCGCTGCTCAGGGCGTGACTCCACAAGAACTCACAAACCTGGCCTCGGCTTGCACACTCCCTGCAACAGGGAGCTCTTTCTCTTACAGCCAGTCCAAAGCGCTATCCCAAAGAAACAGGCACTCCCCGCACGCCGAGGAGGGAGTGCGGCCTCTCTGGCTTCGGGGAAGGCGGGGAACAAAGGCCAGTGATCCTTCTCCGCCTCACATAGACCCCAGTCCCATTTCAGCCCACCGGAGCCGCGGGACCCTGGGGGATCGCCCCAGGCGCGCAGCCGCAGAGTGCGCGATCAAGAGGCACACAATTTCGCCCAGCTCATCGCCGCCCCACTGCGCCTGCGCGGCGCGCGCGCCGGCCGAGCCCCTCCATGGCTCACTATTTGACAGTTCCCACCCCGGTGCCTCCGCGCCCCCTCCGCGGGCCCACGCGGGCCGGAGCGCCCAGGGCCTCGGGGCCGGGCCCGGGAGGGGGGCCTCGGGGCCGCCTTTTACCTGCAGGATATTCGACGTGGGTGAGAGTCACCGGCCGCCATGAAGCGGGGAGCGAGCACTGTCCGTCCGCTGCCATCTTACCCGGAGACCGGGCTTCGCCAAGCAGCCAATGGGGAGCCAGGGGGGCGGTGGTCCTGACCTATCACGCCGGGAAGGCGCCACGCACCCAATCGGAGACCGATACAGGTATTGGCGCAGCCATTCAGCGTACAGGCCGTGAGGCTGACCCGAGCGGCGAATCAGAGAGCTGGCCCCTAGGAGCCTGCGAGCCGTCCCAGCCGGCACCCAATCCAGGACCAGCGCAAGTAGTTGCCTGACCAATTAGGAAGAAGGAGAGTTCCAACCCAGAGCAGAGAGCAGGCCAGCCAATCAGAAGGTAAGCATGGCTCACAGTGTGGGTAGGATGGGCCAATCAGGCGCTAGCTTGGGGGGCGTGTTGAGCTTTGGTGGGAGCTTTGGTTCGGCTGGGATTTGCTCTGGAGGAAAGTTTCCCGGTACCGAAGTACCTCTGCGGTCGGCGGGACCTGCGCGCCGGTAAGAGCGCGTGCTCGAAGCAAAGAGGAAACCTCAGCACCACTGGGTCCTATCCGCTTTTAATTATAAGTAAACTGAGACCAAAGACTCTGGCATTTATTTTTCTTTGTCCTTTACTGATCAACGGAAGGACGAGTCCAACGAAGCAGAGGGCTTTTTTGTTAAAGAACTCGTGGGTTAGAGAGGGAACTCCTGGGGCGGGGGCACACACACGTTTAGGTACCCTAAACGCTTTACAGAACGGAAGCCTAATTGAGGTTAAGGACGCCTTCCTTCTTCCACTCATTTAACAAGGATTTATTGGTTCAGCCATATTGATACTACTTAATGAGGCATCTTGGAAGCATGTTTTCCACCTACCCCTCAGTTTTCCCAAAACATTCTTAAGTAAACCTCAATACGTCCCCACCCACCTCACCCTCTGACCCCCTCTCCAGCTAGATGAATTACAGGCCAGGTAAGGTGCTCTTGTCTCCTTACCTTGGCTTATGCAGTGCCTCTGCCTGGAATGCACATCTCTTGCCCTACTTTGCCTGGCCTAGTCTGACTCAAGTGTCTGTTCACACGTAAAGGTTTCTGTGGCCAAGTGAGGGGCCTCCACTGGACTTCTGTGGTTGCATCCCCTTTTCTACCTCAGCCCTCACAACACAGGATTGTTAATTGCTTCCTTTTCTGTCTCTGCAAGTGAGCAGTGGTTCTCTGACAACCTGGGCCAACCTCAGCTTGTAGAAAACATGGATTCTTGGGTCTCACTAAGACCTCCTGGGTTGACCCAGAAGGTCCAGGTTGGAGCCTTAGCCTCTGCACTTCTTTTTTTTTTTTTTTTTGTGTGTGTGTGTGTGTGTGTGTGTGTGTGTAGGGGAGTACTGGGGATTAACTCAGGAACATTCTACCATTGAGCTACATTCTCAGCCCTTTTTATTTTGAGACAGGGTCTCAATAAATTGTCCGGGCTGGTCTTCAACTTGCAATCCTCCTGCCTCAGCCTCCTGAGTAACTGGGATGACAGGTGGCGGCAAACATCAGAGAAGCCCTGGGCAACATGTGGACAGAGTCCGGTACATCCCTGAACCTGTCTCAGGCCAGACCCAGAACAAGTGCCTGATAAATGACATCAGTGCCTGTGAGGTGGAGAAAGAATCAACAGGAATCACACTGATCAGAATGGCTGACTCTGCCAGCCTGCCTGCCTGCCAGCCAAAACCAGGACCTCCCAAGTGGACAATAAGAAGACAAAAACCAAGGGCCCAGGAAGCCCCTGTCCCAGCTCAGTTGTGCTCAGCTTCCCTACCTCCCCAGCCCAGTGGGCCTTTCTGGGTCAGCTGCTCTTGCAGTCATCTGGTCACCTGCCCCCAGCTGCCTCAGACACTGCCATTATTAGTCTCTGAGAAGCAGGAGGTGTGAGGAGTGGGTCCTGAGCTTCCCAGAATAGTTCCCTGGGACATGGCAGCTATCATGGGTCTGGGCTGCAGTGCCTTTCCCAAACAGGCCTAGAGAAGCAATTCCCCGAAACACAGGATTCTCAGACCCCAGATTCTCTCCCACCAGGGAATGTTCCTGAGGAGGTGATAAGGATGGGGGACTACAAAAGGAGTGGGAGTTTTGCAAGGTGGGTTTCCTGGCAGAGGAAACAACACGGCAGGTGTCCTGAGGCTGCAGTGGTGGGTGACAGAGACAAGAGGGACAGGGAAGCTCTGCAGGGAAGAGGTCAGCAGGGGTCTGGCCATCCATGGCACTGAGGGCATTGTTGGTGCTGAGGACAAAGGGGACTTCTAACGCCATATGCCATACACGGTATGTCTAGGTTTTGCACTCACCCCCTGGATTGAACCCAGGGGCACTTAACCACTGAGCCACATCCCCAGCCCTTTTTATTTTGAGACAGGGTCTCAGTAAGTTGCCAAGGCTGGCCTGGAACTTTTGTTCCTCCAGACTCAGCTTTTGGAGTCATTGGTCTTAGAGGCATGTACCACCCAGCATTGTTTCAGGAATATTTGAGCTCCTCGTCAGTGCCATCATGAGTGTCAAGGACATCTGCCCTCATGAAACTTCCATTCTGAGGAGGTTGCAGAACTTCTGGGTCCTGAAGACGCAGTTAGAGAGACTAGGAGTCTCAAATAGGAGCAACCATGTCAACTGTCAAGACACTCCCTAGGGCTGGGGATGTGGCTCAAGCAGTAGCGCGCTTGCCTGGCATGCGTGTGGCCCGGGTTCGATCCTCAGCACCACATACAAACAAAGATGTTGTGTCCGCCAAAAACTAAAAAGATAAATACTAAAATTCTCTCTTAAAAAAAAAAAAAAAGACACTCCCAGAGGAGCCATCTATGGCCTGTCTCTTAGAATAGCTTCTGGGAAGCTGGGCACAATGGCGCTCACCCATCATCCCAGCTACTCAGGAGGCTGAGGCAGGAGGATCACAAGGCTGAAGTCAGCCTGGAAAACATAGCAAGACCTTGTCTCAAAAAATAAAAAGGGCTGGGGGTGTGGCTCAGTGGTAGAGCACCCCTGGGTTCAATCCCCAATACCCCCCAACACACAAACACACATACAAAAAGCTTCTGGAAGGCAAGGCTTGGGGTTCCACACACTGCAGGGCCTAGTCTCGAGACAGAAACGGTCAGGCTCATCCCCAGGCTGCAAGCTCCCTGGGTTTGGGACATTTACTGACTTCCATAGTGTAAGTACTTTAAGTTGTCTCAAAAACCAGAACAGAGAGCCCACCCCAGCAGCAAACACCCATGGTCCCAGCACCAGAGGCTAAGGCAGGAGGGTCACTCAGCTCAGAAGTTCAGGGCCAGCCTAGCAACGTGAGGAGACCCTGTCTCAGGAAAAAAAGCCAAGGTGAGCAGGTGGCTGCTGCACATACCACACCTGAGCAGTGCCTGGAGCAGCACCTAGCACACAGGAGGCCCATAAACACATGGTGGGAGTCCTCAGCTGTCCTGTCCCCCTGTGTCCAACCTGGAAGTCCCTTATGTTGTAATTCCTGCCACTGTTTGCTGGGCCAAAGACTTAGTGCTGTGTCCTGCAGGATCTTTTTTTTTTTTTTTTAATTTTTTAATATTTATTTTTTAGTTTTCGGCGGACACAACATCTTTGTTGGTATGTGGTGCTGAGGATCGAACCCGGGCCACATGCATGCCAGGCCAGCACGCTACCGCTTGAGCCACATTCCCCAGCCCCTGTCCTGCAGGATCTTATGACCATTGTCCTCTATGACCACCTGAGCAAAGGCTGGGAAGGGGTGGGATTAGATGGCTCATTGCTAGCTGCTTATGGCCATGGGAGTGCCATGCCAAGGTAAGGGGCCTAGAGTTCTAGGTTGGGCTCAGGAGACCTAGATGTCCATCCCACAGCTGCCATGGCTGGCCAGCACCACTTCCCTCCAGATCTCCCCACCATTAGTGAGGGGACTGAGCACAGTTACCTACTGTCCACAGCACCCTTCCCCAAACCTGTGCTGAAAACCACTGCTCTGCACTGTGGGTCTGAGTTCTTGCCTGGGCTCCACTGGGCAGTTCTGGTGGGTCACTCATGCAGCTAGTGACTCAGCTGGGCCCAGGTGGTACTAGACAGCCGCCTTTGAGTCTAGAGGTGAGCTGCTGAGCTTCCTGCAGCACCATGCTGTGTTCTGTGGAAGGACTCAAAGACTGATGGGAGGGTGTCCAAATGACCTGGCAGCTATTCCAAGAAGCTCCCAGTGGCTAAGCGTGTGACTGTTTTAAGTATTAGAGGAATGATTGTGACTGCATCATATCAAATAATTAAAAACCCATGAGTTCATAGAGGTATTGAACAAGCAGGGAGAAAGTCAATTCCAGAATGGTCTGCAGCAACAAAGAAAATACTGGCCAGGTGTGGTGATCATCCCAGCGGCTCAGGAGGCTGAGGCAGGAGGATTGTGAGGTCAAGGTCAGCCTCAACAACTTAGTGAGGCCCCATAAGCAATTCAGCAAGATCCTGTCTCATAATAAAATGTAAACATCCCTGGGCTCAATCCCTGGTACCAAAAATTAAAATACTGATCCATGCTATAGAGCAAGTAAAGCTCAAAGTATTCTAGCCAAAAAAGGTAGAAACCAAAGATCACATAATGTGTGATTCCATTTATAGAAAAGGCCCAGAAAAGGCAAGTATAGAATAGAGGTTGGTGGTGGCCTGGGGGACATTCTGCAAACAAGCACAAGGGGTCTTTTCAACGTGATGGCAATGTGCTGACGTTGTGTGTGGTAGTGGATACACACCTATTTTTAGTAAAGTACCAAAAATCATTACAGCAAGTACATTTTATCGTTTGCAAATTACACCTTTACAAAATTGTTTAAAACAAACCAAGAAACACACTAGAGAATCACTAATAGTTTAGGTGTGACTTTGGTGTGCGGGTCTTGCTGGAGAAGAATTACCTTCTGAACTACCTGCTTCAAGTATTCATGGGTGAAGTTCACATCTGAAAACTAAAAATATTTTGGAAAAGAAGCTAGCTGTGGTGGTGCACACCTGGAATCCCTCTTACTCAGGAGGCTGAGGCAGGAGGACCTCAAGTTGAAGGCCAACCTGGGCAAGTGAGCGAGATCCTGTCTGAAAATAAAATAAGAAAGGCTAGGGAGGGAGCTCAGGGATACAGTGCTTGCCTAGCATGTGTGAGATTCTGGGTTCAATCCCAAGGACCACACCCACACAGCAAGGAATTGGAAAATACATACAGGAAATACTATAGCTAAGTACTAAATACTAATATTAGTTTTAGGGGTGTTCTTTATAGGCTTTGTTTTGTTTTGCAGGGTCAGGAATTGAACCCAGGGCTTTGTGCATGCTAAGCAGGTGTTCCACTACTGAGCTACAACCCAACATTGTGTGTGTGTGTGGTTGTAGATGAAAACAGTACCTTTGTTTTATTTATAAGTGGTGCCAAGGATTGAACCCAGTGCCTCACACATGCTAGGCAAGCATTGTACCACTGAGCCACAATAGCAGCTTTAACCCCAGACTTCAAAGGTTCCCCCCAAAACTTTTCTGTAACATTTGAATTCTTGTTTTTTTAAAAACTGGAGATCAAATCCAGGGCTTCTTGCATGCTAGGCAAGCACTCTATCACAGAGCTATGTTCCCAGCACCACCACACCCTGCCACTTTTTAATTTTGGTAGTTGCTTAGGTCTTGCTCAATTGCTGAGGCTACTTGCCATCCCCCTGCCTCAGCCTCCTGAGTGCTGGGATTATAGGCATGTGCTATGCTACCACTGCTGGCACCCAGCCCACTTTTTAATTTCAAGGCAAGACCTTGTTAAGTTGCCCAAGTTGGCCTTGAATTTTGTTCCTCCTACCTCAGCCTCCCACGTTGCTGAGACTTAACAGCTTGTGATTTTCGGATGTCCATGAAGTAGCTGAAGACATGGCAGGCTGGATCTGCACCGCCCCGCCCCCCTGCCCCCCCCCCCCCCCCCCCCCCGCGAGTCTCCCTGCCCCTGCTGGGCTCTCCTAGTGCGCTCAGAGAAACTGAGCCTGGAAGCCTGTGGGCCCCCCGCCCAGTGCCTACAGCTTGCAGACCTGGAAACTAAGGCCCGGAAGTGGCCTTCCTGCCATAGCGCTGAGGCGAGTGCACGCCCAAGGCGCCCGCCTGCCTGTGAGCGGAGCACTGCCCAGGACCAGTAGTCCTGTTCAGTGAGGGGTTTCTCCCGCTCTTTGTCCCCTGCTTTGGCCAAGAAGCAAAGAGCCACCCCATCCCCATGTCAGTGCAGGAGGAGATGGTGTTCGTCATTTATTGGACTCGCGGTCAACGCACAGGCTCCACCACACGCTGCACCATACAGAAGCTGGAAGCAGGCCAAGTGCACGGCGTGTAAACAAAGATCAGGTGAGAACGCCACTTCCAGTGACCGGGGCAGCGAGCGCCCAGGCGTACATTCACAGCGCAGGGTAAGTGCAAAAGAGGGAATGTGAGGATGGAGGGCCAGGAGGGGGTCAGGCCAGAGCCACACTAGTGCTCATGGGTCCTCCAGTCTGGGGACCAGGTTCAGAGAGGACAGGCATGCCCAGCATCACCCTTCACCCGTCCCCCCTTCTGGGTGTGCCCTCCCCACCCAGCAGCTCTTCCCATTCCAGGGATAGGGACCTGGTCCCAGGGCCAGTGCTCTGGCTCCAGCCTGGGAAGCCAGGAGTCTGTTTCTCTAAAGGTCTCAGAACCTGGAAGGGGCAGAAACTCCAAATAAACTGTTAAGGCAATAAATAAAATTTTCCAGCTCAGGCAAAACACTGGCAGAGCCGCAAGTCTGAAGGGCTGGCAGAGCCCTGGCAGCTGCTGGGACAGATGCTAGCAGGATCCCCACAGGAGCAGCGGGTGGTGCCTGCCCTGAGGCGGGCTCCACTTCCTTAGTCAGCTCCTGGAGCGTCTGTGCGTCGTGTTGAAGGTACAATGCCAGGTAGTTTCTTGTCCCCATGAGGGTGGGGGATCTGGTCCAGCCGTGTTCATCTTCTGACATCCCCCACCGTGGTCCCCGGCCCCTCACTCCTGGGGCTATTGATGGCAGCACAGGTGATGGTCCCAAGTACCCCTGGTCAGCACCCCCAACTCCAGCCTAGCACCACTCAGGGAATTCCTGGCTTCCCAGGGGAGGTGGGAGGAGCCCGGAGCACCCAGCACCACCTGCTCCATCTTTGGTGGTGGCAGAGGTGGAAGGAGAAATGACAGTCTTTGGCAGGGTATGGGCACATGGGGGGACAGTATCCTGGGTTGGTGCTCAGGTTTGTCAGGGCCAGTCCCTGCCAGGGGGAGCAGGCCCACCTCTGTCCTGGAAAAAACAATTTTTTTTTTTTTTTTTGCAGCGCTGGGGATGGAACCCAGGGCCTTGCAAACACCATACCCCTGAGCTGCAGCCCAGCCTTCTGTCAACCTCTGGATGACCCAGACCTTTGCCACTAGGTGCTGTCCCCCACCCCTGTGCACACTTGCAAACTCTTGCAGGAGGCAGGCAGGGTGGGGCCTTCTGGACTGACCAGAGGACACCTGGGTCCTGAGACCGGCCACACAGGTGCAGGGTGCTGTAGCTCAGGACTCCGTGATGCTCACCACGAGGCCGTGCCGCTCCCACCTCTACCTCCCCCCTCAGAGCCCACCTGTGGACAGCCCTAGCGTAGTCAGAGCTTCTGGGGCCCCACACTCACAGGACTTTGGCTTTTCCTGTCCCAGGTCTCCACGATGCCACCCTCTCCCAGGGACCCTTCCCCAGAGACAGCTGAGGGCAGTCAGGTGGGCCTCTCCATGCCTCCAGCCCTGTCCAGGGAAACTTGCTCTCTGAGCTTTGGGGATTCCCAGATGAGGGGGGTGGGGCAAGCTCAGAGGCAACTGCCCTGGCCACCCTGGCCCTTGAGTGCCAACCCAAAAGGAGGGAGGGTCACCTTCTCTCCCATCTGCATGAGCGAGGCCAGCCAGCCACCTCCCCTCCAGCCTATGCCTGCCACTACTGCGGCTCTGCCAGGGGCCGGTTCTCTCGGGGCAGTGCCCCATTCAGGCCAATGCTGCTGGTCATTGGTGTCCCCAGGTATCCCAGAAGGATCTCGCTGCGGCGCCGGGACAGTTGCAGGATGTCATCCGCCAGCGCTGGCACCGATGTGTAGCGCACATTGTCCAGGTCAAACATGTCCCTCAGGTACTGCACAATCTGGTGCTGGGGGCACAGGGCTGGTGTTGGGCCTGGGCCCTTCAATGATGTCCTCGAAACCCATTAGGTCCCCTTCCCGATCACCAGGGCTCCAACCCATCCTCTCCCACCCTTGGGCTACTCTCCGGTTGCTGCCCCTGGCCCCTTCCTCTGGGAGCAGGTCCAGGCCCTCACTGCACTGCTGGCCCCTCCAGGGCTCCTGTGCCAGGGGCATGGAAAGAGGGGTGCTGCTGTGTACCTTGAAGAAAGCACAGACTTCAGCGAGCTGGGGCTTGGGTCCAAGGAAGCCAAAGGCCAGGACAGGACTAACGTGCTCCGATACGGAGTAGAAATGGGAGATGAAGCCATCGGGCACCTGTCAGGGCGACAGTTAAGGAAGCGCACTGTGGTCAGGGAGGGTGAGCGCCCCCAGGTCCTGGGGGGCATCTGAGGGCGGTTACATGGTGGCTAGGTGGCCCTGGGCAAGCAATGGGTACTTCACAGCCATTCCTCACTGGGACAGGAGACTGCTGTGGGAACTGCATGAGGCGGGGCTCCGGAGGCCCCAGCAAGGAAGTGCCCAGAGCACTGGCAGTGGCAGCTGGTACCAGCTGGGCAGCAGAGCCCAGAGGGCAAAGTGAGCATGGACGGCAGCTAAGAGAATGCAGCCGGCTGTCACCAGCGTGCTGCGTGGGAGGAGGGGCTCTGCCTGCTCCCTGGGCATTCTGCCTTGACCCGCCAGCCCACCCTGTGCACAGCCCTCCCAGGATGTCCCTTCCCCTATGGCGAGTCCCTGGACACTTCCTAATGGCTACTCTGTGCTGGGCCCTGGGGGGTGAGACAAAAAGGACCAAAATGACCATGGGGAGCTCCAGGCCAACGGAGGGGTGAGGGCAGGAAAGGTGGCCAGTGCAGGAGATGAGAAAGGCCAAAGGTGCAGCAGAGTCTGGGGACTCGGGAGACCTCCCTGCACCAGTGTTTCCCACCCATCTCGCCTGAGAACCAGGTCTGGTACTAGGCTCCCTGGTGACTGTATGGCCACTCACCATCAGGAGCCTCCTCTTGGCTTTCAGGACCGACCAGCAAGCAGTGGCCAGGGCCTAGAGCAGAGATGGACCCACCTTGGTGTCAGAATAAGGCCAACCCCAGAGCCCCTACCCACCCTGCCTGGTTTCTAATCCCTTGTCCCCAGCTCACCCCACCCCAGGGAGGAAGATGGGGCTCAGTCCTGAGCTCTAGATTCTTTCCCCTAACTCAGGAATTTAGCCTTGACTGCAAGGGGCCCTGAACTAGGTGCTGCTCTCCTTGAGCCTGGGTTTCCTCCCATAGAAAATGGCCAGGATGAAGCCCCCATCCCATCTGGTGGTTGGGGGAATCACAGTGACTGCTGAAGAGTCCCTGTGGTCCAGCAGACTCTCTCCTACTCTGTGCCTCATTTCTTCTTGTTTTGGTTGTTTCCTCCTATTTTCACTTAATAGGATGTATCACTATTGGGTGGAAGTAATGCCAGCACCGAGTGAGCAGAGCTGGGGATCCACGCTGCAGAAAGGCCGGGCTCGCTCCTGGTGCTGGACCCAGTGAAAGGCAGTTCTAGGGTGCCCAGGAAGAAACCGCAGGCCCAGAAACTGATGGGCAGGTGCCCAGCCCTGGTGCCCCAAGCAGTGATGGCATGAGAAGGGGTCAGGTGAGTTCCAGGATCTTGTGATGTGAGGTTTGGGGTGGGACAGTGGCCCACCGTCTCCTTGAAGCTGTCTGACAGCCAACGGTTTCGCAAGACAGCAAGCACTGAGGATGGGGGGTTCTCCAGGTCCTCGAAGGCATCCATGAGGATGAAGTCAAGCACGATGTCGAAGAAGCTCATGCAAACCACCTGCGGGGAGTTCAGGGCTGGGCTCAGAGCCACTGTGCACACAGCAAGGCTGAAGCCAGAAGGAGCCTGGATGTGACATGTGGAGGGTGTATATATCTTTCCCTTGCTCTGCAACAGAGGCCACCTCCCTCATGCCTGTGCCTGGGGCAGGGCAGGAACCAGGGCTCTGAGCAGTAATGGTGTCATCTCAGCTGCTTGGAAGAGAGGCAGAAGTTGGCATACCCTTCCCCCACCCCCAAGGATCTCAGGTACAGAGGAGCCCAGGAAGTTGAGCACAGACCAACTCACCCCACGGCCCTCCAGCTCCAGCCGAGTGGTGGCCCAGGTCTCAGGCCGCAGAGCATAGCTCAGCATCTCCTCATAGCTCTCCAGGAAGCCTTTGGGGCTCTGTAGGGAGAAGCACAGCCTGTTTTGGTTGTGGGAGAGGCCCCAAGCCCCAGCTGGATGAGATCCACAGGGACAGGCTGGCCTGTGGATGGGGACATGTCAAGGCAGGGATGGGGCCTTGCCCTAGGGAAGACCAGGTGAGGAAGCATCTACTGCCTGCTGCAGTGGGCCTCTCCAGAGAACCAGGGAGCACCTGCTGCCTTCCAGATGTGCACAGGCACAGCACAACCTGACTCAAGGGAGGCACGAGAACCTGAGCTTTAGTCAGGTGGTGTATGCTCCAAATTTTGACCTTGGGCCTCAGAGGTGAGACGAGAAGCTACAGCCCACATTCATAAGGCTGTTCTGGGGGAACTGGTGAACTCCTGCCTCTAAGACAATCAATCCAGTGCCTGACACCTAAGTGTTCAATACAGAGTCTAAGACTAATGCAGGGCTGGGGCATGACTCAGTGGCAGAGTGCTTGCCTAGTGTGTGCATGGCCCTGGATTCCATCCCCAGCACAGCAAAATCAATCAATCAATCAATCAAAAAGACTGCTAATGTTGGGGCTGAGATTGTGGCTCAGGGGCAGAGCGCTCGCCTAACATGTGTGAGGCGCTGGGTTCAATCCTCAGCACCATATAAGATAAATAAATAAAATAAAAGTATTGTGTCCAACTACAACTGAAAAAATATTTAAAAAAAAAGACTGCTAACGCTACTAAGAACAAAGACCCTCAGCTCTACCATGCACCTTCACTCTGAGACCCTGTGGTTCAGTCAGCCTCTCGATGCAGTTTGCTGACGTGGGTCTGCGCAGAGACAGGAAGTACCAGGGTCTGCTCTAAGCATGGCTGACTCCCCATCACTTTAGGTGATGCTCTAAAGAGCCAGGCAGGATGACAGGTTGATGACATTTATAAAGACCATGGGCAAAAGGGGACAACAGGTGGATATTCATCAAACTGTGAACAGGGTAGAATCAGAAACAGTTTTTACTTTGTTCTTTTTGGTTTCTTTTGTGCCCCCGCCCCCATTGAACCCAGGAGCACTTTACCACTGAGCCACGCCCCCAGATCCCCAGCCCATTTTTAAATTTTGAGATAGGGAATTGCTTAGGGCCTTACTAAGTTGCTGAAGCTGGCTTTGAACTTGCAATCTTTCTGTCTCAGCCTCCTAGGCCACTGGGATTACAGGCATGCGCCATGGCACCTGGCTTTTTTTTTTTTTTTTTCCTTAGTTTTTCCTACAAAGAGCATCCACCCATCAACTTTTTAACCATTTATTTATTTATTGGTACTGAGGACTGAACCCAGGAGTGCTCAACCACTGAGCTACATCACCAGCCCTTTTTTATATTTTATTTAGAGGCGGATCTTAGAGACAGGGCTGAGTTGCTTAGGGCCTCGCTAAGTTGCTGAGGTTGGCTTTGAACTCATGATCCTCCTGCCTCAGGCTCCTGAGTTGCTGGGATTACAGGTGTGCACCACTGTGCCTGGCTATCATCACTTTTAATTTTTTTTATCCTTAATTAACTTTATATACACACACACACATACATATACACGATATTATATAGATAGATACATATATATGTATGTGTGTGTGTATATATATGTTAATTATATATATATATAAAATATATATAAGTTAAGCAAGTCACATGCTCAGTAAGTGCTCTACCACTGAGCTACATCCCCAGCCCTACAATTTAGAATTTTATTTCTTTATTTACTTACTTATTATCATTTTACTTATTATTACTGTGGCCTAGGCTGGTCTCGAGCACCTGGGCTCATCAGGCATGCACCATACCACCCCACTGTTTTTATTAAGTTTGAAAGAGAATTTTAGAGATGGCCCTGGGCTGTCCGGGTTCACCCCCAGAGCCTTATGTCCTTACCTACAAATGACCAATGACCCTCAATATCAATGTCAAGGAGGAAGGTAACTGACCCTTGACACTTCTAAGCCAGCTGAGCAGGTCTGACATGGGACATGCCCGCTCACACACAGGGACCCACTCACATACAATGACCCGGAGGTTTCTGGGACTGGCCCATTGACACACGGTGAGGAAGAAGCCTGATGCTGTAACTCCAGGGCCTGGCCACGCCCCATAGGGCCAGTATCTTCTCAGATGGCCTGGCCCTGGCCACCTGTCTGGGGGCCCTGATGGGGCCACGTTGGCTCCTGCTGTAGTCACACAGCTCAGCACAGGCTGTGGCGCTCAGGAGCTGCCAGACAGCCTCTTGCACTTCTTAATGACAACAAAGCCCAAGACCTGCCCGGGGCAGAGGCTGGACGGAGGCATGCCCCAGAGGGGCTGGTCTGCCCCGTTCCTGGCACCTGCTCAGCCTTTGTTCACTCATTCACTTGTCCTCCTGGGGATGCCACAAAGAGCGGGCCACAGGCACAGGATAGGCCAGGCCCACCTGGGTGCAAAGCCCCGCTGCACGCCTAACCTGCTCAGAGTCCAGACCGTCCCCTCTGCCACACAGGAGCTGCAGTAGGCTCCAAGAAGCAATTGCGAGTAAAGAAATGCAAGTAAAGCGCTCACTGCTAGGTAAGTGGTAGGTGCTGGAGGTGGCCATCCAGCCAACATGAATGTTCAAGGAGCACTTGCCCTGAACCTCGTGGGCTTCACTGAGACGGGAGGAGGACAGGGCTTGAGCAGGATGCAGGGCACTGAAGCCACCGCAGCCAGAGTGAACCCTCATCTTTTTATTCATTAAGTCCTACACATACTTTTTCACATGCTTCTATGTATATTTCACATAAAATTGCTGAAGTAAAGAAGAATTGGCTGGATAATGTGGTTCTAGCTCCTAGAAATAAACAGATGAAAAATTAACATTCAAATGTAAAGACCCAGCTGTCAATAAAAACAATCTTATGCAGTAGAAAAAAGAAGAAAAAAGAATTAAGGAACAGTGTGCTAGGCACACAGGGACCAGCGCAGGGGAAGGCCCAGATCAGGCGGAGGGCCTGCTGTGCACTGGAAGCCCTGGGACCTTCGCTCTGGCCAGGGTGAGGCCACCACAGAACAGAGCTCAGGCTGCACATGGCAGGCAGCAGGAATGAAGGGTGTTCAGAAATGGAGGATGAGGGCACATATGGACTTCAGAATCGCTTCTCCAGCATGTGGGCAGAGCACTCGGGAAAAGGCCTGTTCCAAAACTTTGCTCCAATTCGTTAAAGAAACAACAAAAACCCCACAAGTGGCCAATAAACACGAGAAATTATGCAACCTCACCCATAACCAAAGAGCCATAAAGCAATGGATAAAATACAAAGAATAGAAAGATTACTAATATCTCATGGAAATATAAGTGTCCAGGCCTTGCCGAGGGCAAACTGGCAAGCTCTGCCGGCCTTCAAAACTTCCTGCCAAGACCATGGACAGAGACTTCATGATACCACAGGGACCTGAGTGAGGAGAACTAAAGTAGCGCTGCCCGTGATGTGGACTGCTGTACAGTCAGTAACTGTCACCCCAGGGCCTGAGGTGCCTCCATGGGTGAGCTACGCCCTTAGATCACACAGCAAAGCTGCAGGCGGTTGGGAGGGTCCTAAGGCTGGGAAACCAGACAGCAGTGTCCAGGGGTGAACAGCCTCCACAGAAGCCGGCAGAAAGGGCACGTTCCCAACCATAGACAGGCTCACATTTCCCTTGGGCAGCAGGGGTCCCCTTGGGCAGAGAGGGTGCGGGGAACCTTTTACAGTTTGTGTTTTATAATTGGTAAGTTTTGTAAAACTGTACTATGTTGGAATCTGAAATAAAAAGCAATACAGATTTTTTGTTTTTCAAAATTGGCACAGGGAGTCAAACCTCAGCCCTTCCTCCACTGCCCACAGGATGAAGTCAAAGCTCCTCTGCTTGGTTTTATATTGTTTTCTGAAAAAAAAAAAAAACCCCACCCTGGCTACCTTCTCAGCCTTGGTCATCAGGCCTGTCACCATCTGCCGGCCGACCTCTCCGAAGAACAGCTGGTTACTCTGGTCTTCCAGGAGCCCCTACAGGATGAGGAAGGGAGAGCTGCTGGGGCCCCTTTGCCCATGGAGGAGGCAGTACAATGGGCTGGGCAGGAGATCCCATCTGCCCAGGAGGTATCCTGCACAGGGCCGCTCTGGCCAAGATGGAAGCCATGTGCACACCACATGGCCACACTGCCCCTCATCCTTGGCTCCACCCTCCCCAAGAGGCCCTGGACCACACCTACCTCAAAGGCCTGCCGCACACAATGCAGCTTGGCCAGGAAGTCCTGGTCACTGTAGCAGCCCAGCAGCTCCGTCCTGAGGGGAGGACAGATAGTGTCACACTTGCCTGCTCAGCAAAGTCGAGTGGGGGACAGGGCGCACTCGGGTGGGGAGTGGGAAGCTTTGCCAGCCTCACCTGGCACTGTGACGCCTCCCTGTAGGCCTCAGCCTCCCAAAGCCTGAGGCAGAGGTTTGACGGATGGTCTCTGAGGAGAGGCCAGCCTCCTCATCACGGTGGCTGGGCTGACCTTGGCCTCCTTTAGGCCACAACCAGCCCTCAGCCATCACTGGCAAAGGACCAAAATGGTCAAATTGCTCCCAGAGGGCAGCACATCGGGCAGGGGGTTTCCACCTGCTGCAGCTGCCCTTTGTCCAGATCACCAAAGATTCAACCAGAACTTTCAACCATTTTTGATCAGTGAACTTTTTGTGTGTGTGTGTGTGTGGTGCTAGGGATCAAACCCAGGGCTTTGTGCATGCAAGGCAGGCACTCCACCAACTGAGCTACTCCCCAGCCCAGACCTGATCAGTGGACTTTTAAATACATGAATTTGCAAGCCTTAGGAAAATTTGAGTTTTATACTATACAGAAAAGCTAACTCTCTGATGGCAAAGAGACCGAAATATAAGCACAGACAAAAGCAGGATGAGAAGGGACAGACCCGCTCAGGCCCATACACTACAAAGGACAGAACCTGGACAGAAGCCAGGGCTCTGTCCCCAAAGCCTGGGTTCTTAACCTCTACTACCAAGGGTTGTCAGGACATGGTGTAGGACTGTGTCCACTGTGCTGCTGGGATGGACCATTTGAGAACTCAGAACAATGGTTAACTATTAATTACTGTAACTTTTGGTTTTTTAAATTTTTTTACATAATACTTTATTTACTTTTACATGGTGCTGAGGCTCGAAGCCAGGGCCCCTCGCATGCGGGGCAAGCACTCTACCTTTGAGCCCGAGCCCCAGCCCTGCAGCTGTCATTTAGCGGACCTGCTGGACTTAGTTCAAGACCAGCCAGGTCTCCCTCAGCAGGGGCAGAAGCCATGAGCAGCTCCTCCACCAGCTCCACGCAGTGGGTTTCGCCCACTGCCTCCTGTGCCCTCCTTGTACCCTCACCTGAGGCTGCGACAGGGCACCTTCCCATCTTTCACCAGTTGCAGGGCCTCCTCGTAGGCAGCAGCAGGCCTGGATAGTGGGATCGGGTAGTCCCCCACCTGCAGGGACTCCAAGAGCTGGGGAAGAGACACAGGAGGGGCTGAGGGAGCCAGCGAGCAACACTCCACGAGGCGAGGGCGCCTGCCTACCCTTCTGCCGGCAGAGGCTCCCGAGGGGTCTGACCACTGCCCCTCTCAGAGCAGATCAGAGGGAACACTGGTCCATCAGATGGAGGCTTGGCTTCAAGTCCTCCTGTCCCAGGCAAGGACATGTGTGTGCCCAACACTGGAGGCCACACAGGAGGCTAATGCCAAGCACCAACCCCACGACAGATGAGTAGGGGCCAGAGCCCCGGTGGGCCTCCTCTCTAGCCATGATGCCTAGCATCTCAGGCCCAGTCCTCAGCAATTCAGAGTCCCCAGGGAGCGACACTCTGCTTCTGCGAAGTTCAGCTCCAGCTGGAGGAAGTGCCTCACATTCCCACAGCCCAGTGCTCCCAGGCTGGCCTCCCGGGAGCTTTGGGCTGCCCAGCCTGCTTGGTTCCCTGCCCCAGTTACCTCAGTGGCTGAGAAGAAGGAGTCCTCCGAAGTCAGGCTCTCCTCGTCGTCAGCCCGCAGACGCAGCGAGCCCTCGGTGAGGGACAGCATGAGGGTCCTCTCTGAAAGAGCAGTGAGAGGGCTGAACTGAGGCCCCTCTCGGGGCTGAAAGGAATCTGGGCACAGGGATCAGCAACTGAGCCCTCCTGGCCTCCAGTGTCTTCCCTGGGCCTGGTAGGTGTGGACACCAAGCTGCCAAGGGGACTTGCCATGGTCACACCACTGGACTTGAGGTCTGGTGGCCCCTCAGCTCTGCAGGAAAGTACTCAGTTTACTGTGCAGTCCTGGGCAAGATGCTTCCCCTCTGACAGGCTGGAACTCGGCCTGAGGGAGGCAGTGGCCACTCCTGGCATCCCATCTCTGCCTGCTCAAGTGTAGAAGGCTCTGGTCCTTCAAAGGCACTCAGCCACTCAGCCTCCCAAAGGTCTCAGAGCTCAGGAACATGCTGACACAGGCCCCAAGGCCTGCTCCCAAGGGCTGCACAGGTACACTGGCCAGGGGCTCCTGGGGCCTCACCTGCTCTACTGGCCCTGCTGAAAGGGTGCCTCAGCTCCTCATCTATGCAACAAGGACTGGGTGCATGAAGCCAGACCCCCAGTGGGCCCCGGGAGTCAGGAGCTGTCTAAGGCACCGAAGGGGCCCCCTGGTTCTCTGGCTCCTCTATACCTCCATCCCCCACCCTCAGCCCCAATGCTGCTCTATGGCCCCCTCACCAAGGTCCAGCAGCATGCTATCCGAGGGGAAGGTGGAGCCAAACTCCTCCTGCAGGTGGTAGGCCCGGTGCAGCAAGGACTCCAGCTTCTCTGCAAATTCCCTGCGCTGTGACTCTGGCTGTGAGGAAAGCCGTGACCATCAACGCACGCCTGCCACCTCCCCAGTGAAGGGCCTCTTGCCCCATCCAGCCCCTGGAGAAAGGGGAGAAGGCACTGGGGCCTGGCACCAAGAGCACGAGCTCTGGACCTGCTGCCCATGACAGGAGACACCAGGGCCATGGGCACTTGAAATGTGGCCAGTCCCAACAGACATCCCTACGTACACATGCACAATGGATCCCTCACTTAGAGCCAAAAGGAAATGCAAAATATCTCAGCAGTCTTTTAGGTCATCTACAGGCCGAAATGATCAAAATTTGGATATACCAAGTGATATAAAGCATATCATTAAAATTAAACTTAAAATTTCTTTTTGCCTTTGTTTTTTTTGAATATTGGATTGAACCCTGGGGTGCTTTATCACTCCGTTACATCCCCTGGGTCTCAATAAGATGTTGAGGCTGCACTTGAACTTGCAATCCTGCCTCAATGTCCTGAGCTGCTGGGATTACAGGTGAGTGCCACCATGCCTGGCTTTTTTGGCTTTTTAATATGGTCTCTACAAAATTTTAACATGGGGCTTTCTACTAAACAGTGCTGTTCTGCAGCCAAACACACCTGGGTGTGGATCTTGGCACCAGTTCCAAACTGTGTGACCCTTGGCAAATAATTTTCCCATTTTGAGCTTCTCATTATCTGTCAGTGGAAATGAGTGTGCCCATCTCCCAGAGTTTGGGGAAAAACTTCAATGAGAAAAAGTATGCAAAACACTTCACACAAACACTGGCCCATAGTGACAGCCCGTGGCTGCCAGCTCTCATGATAATTACTGTAGTTATTATTTTAACCATGAGAGCAGTTCAGAGCCAGAAGAGATGGGATGAAATTCCCTGTTGCTAGCCACACGCGCCTGGGAAAGCACTGCACTGAGCCTCAGCAGCACTGCCTTGTGAGGACAGAGCCTGACTGCAGGTAACAGCTGCTGTGCTTGGGTCTGGCATGACTCCCAAGGTCACGTGTTGAGGGCTCAGCCCCAACACAGCAAGGTTCAGAGGTGGGGCTTCGAGAGGTGCCTGGGTTGCGCGGGCTCTGACCTCATCAGTGGAAGAATCCACTCATGGACTCCATTCAATGGCATTATGGCAGGTGGGGCCCAATTTTTAAAAGTAGGTCACTGGGAGACCATTTTTTGCCTGGCCCCTTTTCTTTCTCTTTGCCTCCCAGCTGCCATGAGCTGAGTACATTTCCTCCAAAGCCCTTCGGCCAAGACGTTCTGCCTCACCTCAGCCCCAAAGCAACAGGGCCCACCACCCACGGACTGAAACCTCTGGAATTATGGGCTAAAATAAACCTGTCCTCCTCCAACTTGCCTGTGTCAGGTATTTTGGTCACAGCGATAAAATGCTGACTGATGTAGCTGTTACTGTGGTGTTGGGGTGCAGAGTGTAAGAACCCCAGCACCATGCTGTGGGGTTGTAGCCAGCAGATCACAAGGCTGGCCAGCAGAGGGAAGGCTGTGTGGGAGGATGAGGGAGGCAAGGGGACGCTTGCAGAGAGGCCCAGGAGGGTCTTGGCTATGGGGGGGGTGCAGGTCTGGAGTGAGCAGGCTTCCTGGGACACTGCCTTCTGCTACACAGCACCCTGTGGCCTCCAAGGCCTCCTTGAACCCTGAGCGCTCTGGGCCCAGGGAGAGACACGAGCCAGCCGACTACTGTGTTTCTGCAGGTTACCAGAGCCTGCCCCTGCATGTAACTGGACCCTGGGAGGAGGCTGCTGGGGAGAAAGGGCTGGAAGGGCTGGGAGTCACTGGGCTTGCCCTGGACAGGGACCTCGCTGTTCAGCCTCAAGGTGTCCTGGGAAGGCAGGGATACTGTGATCCAGATTCACAGAGAAAATACAAGGAGGTAGCAGAGCATGGTGACGACTCCAGAAGCCGAGGTGGGAGGATCGCAAGTTCCAGGTCAGCCTAGGAACTTAGCCAGACCCTGTTTCAAAAAATAAAATAAGAACTTTTAAAAAGAGCTGGGGGGGTGGGGGTTGAGGTTGTGGCTCAGTGGTGGAGCGCTTGCCTAGCACGTGTGAGGCACTGGGTTCAAACTTCAGCACCACATAAAAATAAATAAATCAAATAAAGGAATTGTGTCCATTTACAACTAAAAAATACAAATTTTTTTTTTTTTTTTTAAAAGGGCTGTGGGTACTTGGGGTGGTGGCTCAGCGGTACAGAGCTTGCCTGGCACATGTGAGGCCCTGGGTTTGATCCTCAGCACCACATAAAAATCAATAAAATAAAGGTATTGTGTCCAACTACAACCAAAAAATAAATATTAAAAAAACAAGGGCTACGGGCTGGGCACAGTGGCACATGCCTGTAATCCCAGTGGCTCTGGAGGCTGAGGCAGGAGGATTGTGAGTTCAAAGCCAGCCTCAGCAATGGTGACGCACTTAGTAACTCAGTGAGATTTGTCTCTAAATTAAAAAAAAAAAAAAAAAATGGGGATGTGGCTCAGTGGTTGATTGCCCCTAAATTCAATCCCCCCACGCCCCCAAAAAAGGCTGCGGTTGTAGCTCGGTGATAGAGCACTTGCCTACATTACACAAGGCCCTGGGTTCCATCCTTAGTATTGAAAAGAAAAGAAAGAAAATAGAAAAATTTTTAAAACTCAAGAAGTGTCCCAGATTATCCAGCTATAGCCTGGCATAGCTAGACCCAGGCTCAGCTTATAGGACCTCAGACCCATGGGCCTCTTTGCTGGGTTCTATAGCAGGGCCAGGGCCCGTCTGTGTGGCCAGAAGAGCCTAGCAGCTCTGGCAGCAGCCTGCTCACTACTTTGCTGTAAAATGACCTCAGGGTAGGCAAAAGTTTCTTAGCTATAAAATTAAAAAATAAGTAAACTGAATTTTAGAATTAAAAATTTTGGTTGGGGGTGGTGGTGCATATCTGTAATCCCAGTGGCTCAGAAGCTGAGGCAGGATGATTGCAAGTTCAAAGCCATCCTCAGCAACTCAGTGAAACCCTGTCTCTAAATAAAACATAAAAAGGACTAGGGATGTGGCTCAGTGGTAAAGCACCCCTGCGTTCAATCCCCAGTACCAATAATTAAAAAAAAAAATTTTGTGCTTCAAAGGATACTATCAAGGAAGTGTAAACAGCCAGGCATGGTGGTACATACTTGTAATCCCAGCTACTCAGGAAGCTGAGGCAGGAGGATCTCAAGTTCAAGACCCCGTCTCAAAAAATAAAAGGGCTGGGGATGTGGCTCTGTGGCAGAGCACCCCTGGGTTCAATCCCTAGTACAAAAACAAAACAAAACAAACAAAAAACCAAAAATCAAAAATACCACCCCTACATAAATGCTCATAGAGCGTTCTCATTACAGCCAGAGTGCAAATGACCCAAACATCCATCTACTGATGTATAAAAATCAATCAAGTGGATACATAAAATGGATATCCATATGCTGGAATGTCATTCAGCAGTGAATCTTGGAAGCACAATGCCATATGAAGGAAGCCAACCACAGAAAACCACATATTTCATGATTCCACTTATAAAAATGTCCAGGATAGGGCTGGGGGTATGGCTCAGGGTAGAGCGCTCGCCTCACATGTGCGAGACCCTGGGTTCGGTCCTCAGCACCACATAAAAATAAATGAATAAAATAAAGATTTTTTAAAAATGTCCAGGGGGCTGGGGATGTGGCTCAAGCGGTAGTGTGCTCACCTGGCATGCGCGGGGCGCTGGGTTCGATCCTCAGCACCACATACAAACAAAGATGTTGTGTCCGCCGAAAACTAAAAATAAATATTAAAAATTTCTCTAAAAAAAAAAAAAAAGTCCAGGATACGCACATCTATATATGGAGAAGGGAGACTCACGGTTGCCCAGGGCTGGGGGATGAGGAAATGTGGGGGTGACTGCTGAAGTACAAGGGGTTTCATGAAAATGTTCTGGGAGCAATTTCCATGATGGACAGACAACTCCAGGAAGCTACTAAAGCCACTGAATTATAGAAAGTGTATAAATTTGATAGCATGGGAATTCTATTTGATAAAGCTGTTTTAAAAATTATAGTGTAGAAATATGCCTTTGGGGGCCCACGGTGGTTACTCCTGGGAAAGGATGGGGGCTCAATGACAAGCACCCTGTGTGACAGCCCAGCAGCCAGGAGGCTGAGGGCCTTCGCCCCACACCACAACCATGAGCTGCGAGGGCAGGGGCTGGGCTCCTCCATTTTCCTCTCTGGGATTTCTGTGGTTTTCACTGTTCTCCAAGTGGGGATTCCATTGCTTTCACAGTGAGGAAAACAGTACAAGATCCAGGATCCTAAGATGCAGCTTCAGCAATGAGTATAATTTGGGAAACAAAGCAGCCTCGCTCACTCCCCCTCCCTGACAGAGCCTGCAGGTGTCCATCATCTACTGCATGGACTGGCATCAAGGGGCTATAGCGTGGGCCCTCTACACCATGCCCCAGGCACTTCCCTGCCCTCGTGTCTGCCCACGGCCCCTGCAGGCATGCCCACATGGCAGGAGGCCTCTGAGCTCATGCCCCAGTCAGGGCAGAGGGCAGGTGCACTCTTAGCCTTTGAGCGGCTGTGCCAGGTGCAATCCAGGTCTGCAAACTGCTTGCCAGCACCCCCACCTGATGGCTCCTGGCCAACGGGAGACGCAGGTGAAACACAGACAGAGGTGCAGGGTGGAAGAGTGGGCATTTTCACCGTGAGTTCCCCTATGGGTCCAGCTCCCATAGAACAGCCCTGACCTGGGCTCAGGGCCACAACCTCTTCCCACATCCCTCCAGCTCCTCCCTCATCCAGGCAACTGAGTCCCTGGATTAAACTCCCTGTCTGGTTTGGTTTGATTTAGAACTGAAGGTTGGGGCCAGGATGCTGCAGTAGGGAGCCACAGACCAAGTCCTTTTTATTTTTTATTTTGAAACAGGCTCTCACTAAGTTGCTGAGGGTCTTGATAAATTGCCGAGCCTGACCTTGAACTTGCAATCATCTCCCAAGTCTCTGGAAACTCCCTGTTTTTGGCGCCTCAAGTTGTTGCCATTTCCTGGCTGGCTGCAGATACCATCATGCCATTCCTGAAAGAGGGCTCCTGCTTGTCCTCCAGCAGGACAGGGACCCACCAGCCTTTGGTTTTGCTTTTTATCTTTTTCAATACAGAAAGGCATGAGGGGAAAAAAAAAAACAGCCCAAGATATCACTACGGCACCTTGCCATAAGGGTCTGTTCAACATTATAAGAATCAGAGAGGCTGAGGGTGCGGCTCAGCAACAGAAGCATGGCAAGGCCCTGGGCTCCGTCCCCAGCACCAGCACCAAAACAAACAAAACAAAACCTAAAAATATTCAAAAAGAAAAGAAAAGTACTGCACAGTAAAGTAGAAGTTTTTCCCACCTTCCTCTTCAGACCTCTCCCCTAGTAAATGCATCCATTCAGAGAAAAATGGAAATGTACGAACACACCAGTGCTCTCTACTGCACATACACGTGCGTCTTGTTCAAAGCCATTGCACACAGGGTAGTGCTATGCACACAGTTCTCTGGCTTATTTTTTTCACTCAAATGACACACCCTGGGCCTGTCTGTCCACACAGCTTTCCCCTGCTCCTTGCAGTGGCTAGAGGTAACCCAGGCCATGTTAATGGGCATTTAGGTAGTTTCCAGGATTTTGTGTTAACTTCAGTGAACATCCATCTTGGGACATGCGTTTGGTGCCCTTTTCACAGAAATGTTTACTGTAAAAAACAGAAGCCTTGGGGCTGCAGATGTGGCTCAGTGGCAGTGTCCTGGCCCAGCATGGGTGAAGTCCTGGCTTCAATTGTCAGCCCCACAAAAAAAGCAGCAGCCACCTTTATTTTCTTTCCTAATATTGGAAAATAAAAATTCACTACAGAAAACCACCTAGACAGTATTCCAAAAGAATACACCAAGAAAAGAAAAACAGCCCGCCCGGTGGCACACGTCTGTAATCCCAGCAGCTGGGGAGGCTGAGGCAAGAGGACCACAAGTTCAAAGCCAGCCTCATCTAAAATGAGGTGCCAAGCAACTCAGTGAGACCCTGTCTCTAAAAAGTACACAGAATAGGGCTGGGGATGTGGCTCAGTGGTCGAGTGCCCTTGAGTTCAATCCCGGGTACCAAAAACAAACAAAAAAGGCCCCGTGAGTCAATCCCCTCTGAACGGAGGCCCATTTCCTTCTAGGCTTTCGTCAATGCACATTTTCTCAGAGTTGGGAGGAGGGGTCTGACAATCATTTACTGAGGAACTACCAAGTGCCAGGCACTGTGCCAAGCACCATCGTGGACTGTTTTATAAATCCCAATAATGCCCTCATGGATGGGAAGCTTCAGGCCAAGAAGGAAAGGAGTCACAGACAGGGCGGCTGCCCAGCGTTCCACGTCACCAACCTCAAATGACCCGGGGGCAAGACGTGGAGGAAGACCACCTACCTCTGACAGTGCCTCAGAGGCAGTCTCAGGACTCCGGAGGCTGTCCCCTGGCGTGGGGGTGCTGCCGTCTTCCCCCCTCTGGCCCACGCTCAGGGCCTGCTCCCACTTCTGCAGTGCCTCCTCGAAGAGCTCCATGCCTGGGCACAGGCAGGAGGACAGTCAGGCCCCGCCTCCCGAGCCTCGCTTAAGAAGGGCGCACACGGAGGGAGGCAGGGGGTCACAGGAAAAGGAGAACCTAGCATGCCTGGGGAGCTGGGTCTGACCACTCTTCAGAGTTGGTCAGATTCCAGGCCTTCACTTAGACCAAATTTGTTCCTGGACACTGTCCCCTGTCCAAAAAGGGCTGAAAATCACTGAATGGGGGGCTTGGGGCAGGGTTGGGGCAGCACCTGGAGCAGGGCCCAAGCCCCAGCGGCTCTGGGCAGCCCTCCTCCACCCCACCCTGGCGGAGTCAGCCTCCTGCTTGCACCTTGTGCATAGAGACGCTCAGCACTGCCGTCGGTGACGGGCACAGACTCCTCCATCCCTCGGATGTCCCACGGTCCCGAGCACGCAGCAGTGGGACTGGATGAGTTCACCACCACCATCTGGGTGCCAAGCACAAGGTCAAGGAGTGAGGACTCTGCAGACCCTTTCCAGGACCCCTCTGAGCCCACCCCCACAGCTTCCCAAAACCATCCTGCAAGCCTGGCCACTGTTCAACTTTCAGAATGGCCTGAATCCACAGCTCAAGCACCTGACGATGCCAGCCAGAGCCACCACCACAGGAGGAACCAGGCCAAGGCCCGCCTGGCACTCAGTGTCTGCCTGTGAAACATGCTCCCAGTCCTTGCTGTACCAGACAGACTCAGAAGGCAGGAGTGCCCACCACCTGCCAGTCTCTCATCCACAGGACTGGCTGCGCCCTCCTGCCAGAGGCTATGGGCTCCAGAGGACAAGAACCATCCCTTGCTCACCCCTGTGTCCCCAGGGTGGTGCTGGGCTCGAGCTTGCTGAGTGAATTATTAACTAGACGAGTGAAGGAGCCGAAGCACTGCTCCAGGAAAAAACAAGCTTCCCTTTGTCCTATTTATCTCTAGATCCTCAGCACCTAGCAGTGTCCCTGTCACCACGCAGGCGTTTGCTCAGTGTCTGAGAAAAGAATGAAGAAAGGTATTTTCAGAGATAAGTGCCTTCCCCAAGAGGCCGTCAGCCTCTCTCTTCTGCACCTGTCCACCTTTCTCCCATGTGGCTGCAGCCTGCAGCCATCTCTGAAGACCTATATGCATGGATGAACAAAGGCACGAATAAATTGAAACTTCTCCCGTCTTCCTGCTAGTCCAGAAGCTCCCTGAGGGCAGAGTGGGGGCTGTGCTGGGTGCCCTCCCTGGCCATCCCCACCCCAGCTCCTCACCGAGGCCAGGCTGTGGGAGGAGCCTGAGTGTTTGCTGGGCTCAATGGAGGAAATGCCACTGAGAGTGTCATTGCTCTTGCTACTGGGGCTCTGTCCCCTCCGGCTGGAGTAACCTGTGAGGAACAGGAGGCAGGTCATGCAGAAACCCCCCAATTCCCTGGCACTCCTCATCTGGGAGCACGTCCTGACCTTCTGGGTCAGGTAACAGCAGAGCCAAGGAACACGGGGCTCCTGCTGTTCTGCTCAAGCCCTAACCTGTCATCCAGCACAGGACCATGCCCGGAGGAGCATCCCAGGCCTGCTGGGATGAGCTCAGGATGAGGTCTGGCCACTTCCCTGCCTCCGTACTCTGCTTCCCTGTGTTGTTGGTTATGTGAAAGATTTGGAATTTTCCTCCTTCCAAGAGGGAGTCAAGACAAAAACATTTTTAAAATATAGAAAAATTTTTTTTTAAGTGAGAAAAGTAGGGGCTGGGGTGTAGCTCAGTGGTAGAGCACATGATTAGCATGCATGAGGCCCTGGGTAAAGAAGAGAAGGGGTCAAAGGTGAAGTGGGATGGTAGTGGTGGCACAGTGCAAGCAGACTAGAGGCTGGTGTGGACATGGGTCCAGACCTCCCAGGGGCCACTGCAAGGTGACAAGACTATCGTTAACTTCTTCTAACTATAAAGATAAAACTTTATTTTGCTGTGAAATTTTATATCTAAAATTCTTCTTCCAGCCAGATGTGGTGGTGCACGCCTGTAATCCCAGCAGCTCAGGAGGCTAAGGCAGGAGGATTGCAAGTCCAAAGCCAGCCTCAGCAACAGCAATTTAGCCAGGCCCTAAGCAACTTAGTGAGACCCTATCTCTAAATAAAATATAAAGAGGGCTGGAGATGTGGCTCAGTGGTTAAGCACCCCTGGGTTCAATCTCTGGTACAAAAAAAAACAAATAAAAAAAAAGTTCTCCCCAGAAGGAGGCTTTGGCTTCTTAAAATGAATCTCTCTCCAGGTGAAAGTTTATGAGAACACCTGGCGCTGGAACAGATTGATAGGATGCTCAGGTGTGGCAGACAGCTTCATTTAATAGATTACAAGGAGCCATGAGTTTTCTAAACCCATACCAGCTAGCCACAGATGGGCATCTGCCAGGAATAGGAGTAGGGGAGAGGGGCTGAGGACAAAGGGACTGGGGGGGATGAGGGGATGACAGAAAGGTTATTACTGTGGGCCGATTATATGACCATATGCATGTCAACGCTCAGAAGTGTTATGCGAAAAGGGTGACTATCGCCGCAGGCAAGTTGTGGCTCAGTTTTCTAAAACACGGGATGGGAGCTACAGCAAGAGCCAAGGCCCTTCCTGTCCCTGAACCTCAGGGAACTGCCCCCAGCCGGCCACACCCACCAGCGCCCCTCTGTACCGGGTGCTCCCAAAGGGTCCCTGGAACCACCCACTGGTGGGACATGTGCATCAGGCACACCATCCACTAGACCCTCACGATGACTGCAAGAAGGTTCTACCCCTGTCTCTTGGATGGTGGGAATCTAGCTGTGAGACGGAAGGCACTAGCCCAAGACCCCACAGTTACTGGTGGCCCCTGGAATGTGACCAAGTCAGTGCTTCCCCACTGCAAGCTTACCTTTCTTCACCGATGGGACCTTCCCAAGTCAGTGCTTCCCCACTGCAAGCTTACCTTTCTTCACCGATGGGACCTTCCGGGCCATAAGGATGGGCAGGGGCACTGTGCCCAGCTGTTCACCTCCAACTTCAGGGCCAACCTGCTTCTTTCTCCGCCGGCGCCTCTTCAGCTGGTGGGCAGCTAGGGCCAAGGCCACAGTCCCGAGGGCTGTGGCAAAGAGAACCTTGCGCAGGCCTGGGGTCAGCCGCAGCTGTGAGAATGCAGACTGTGGGAAAGAGAGGGTGGCTGGTTACATTGCCCCAGGGAACACTATCCCAAGAGCACTCAGGTGCTGGGCACCTAATGTCCCTGCACTGACCAGATAAGTGACAAAGGCAGTCACTACTGGAGAGAGGACCTAATCAGCCTCTCTGAAAGTGGACTACAGATATATAAAGATGAAAAAGGGCCAACACCAAGGAGCTGAGGCCTGGGGTCCAGCAGGCATCCCTGAAGTCATTAGTCAGGATGACCTAGGGCACAGGGATACAGCGCCTCTCACCAGGCACTGCACCAGCACTTGAGCTGTGTCACATCCCGGTGACACATTGTCCAGGTGAGGAATGGAGGTCACAGAGGTTAAGAAACATGCTCATAGTGACAGAGGCAGCATGGGAACTCCGGTCTGCCGGCCCTCGATTCTCAAAGACTCTGCGAAGATGATGATGCGTCTCACTCTCCCCTTGCCCTCTGCTCGCTGGACTGGGAGCCTGCTGGGTGGACCACATCCCATAGTATAGGGCTTCAAGAAGCATCCAGAGGACTGGGGCTGTGGTCAGTGGTAAAGCACTTGCCTGGCATGTGTGAGGCCCTGGATTCGATCCTCAGCACCACATAAAATTAAAAAAATAAAGTAAAAAAAATTCACTGGCAACTAAAACTTATTAAAAAAAAAAAAAGAAGCGCCAGGAGTCCAGGTCAGCTGGGTGCAGTGGCCACACCTGTAATCCCAGCAGCTCAGGAGGCTGAGACAGGAGGATCACGAGTTCAAAGCCAGCCTCAGCAAAAGTGAGGCACTAAGCAATTGGGAGACTCTGTCTCTAAATAAAATACAAAATAGGGCTGGGATGTGGTTCAGTGGTCAAGGTCTCCTGAGTTCAATCCCTGGTACCAAAAAACAAAAGAGCCCAGGTCAGCCAGGAAAGTTGAGCTGCCAGGGAGGCAGCCCACCTGCTTCTGCAGACAAGCTCTGAGGTCAAGGACTCACATGGCCTTGAGGTGAAGACCAGGCTCAGGGCCCAGACCCCTAACCCAGTCCCTCTTACTCTGCTCAGAGATGACACCTGATGGTTGGGACATCAGTGACAAGGGCCCAGCTCTCCCAGACACTGAGGGTCCCTGGGCTGAGCAGTTCAGTGTTTGAGGGACCAGAAGCATAAGAGGCAGGGCCATCCCCATCCTTACCTGCCCAAAGGTTGTGTACAGGAATACAGGGATCTCCGCCACCGTCATGGCCAGAGCCTGGATCATGGACATGCCCTCAGTCCTCCGGAACGCCATGGCAGGACCGGCACCCCAGGCAAGAGAGCCCGTGGGGCCAAGAGTTTCCCAAGAGAACACCTTCAGCTGGTTGCCCACCGGGTCTGAGGCACCGTCCACTCGCCAACCAGACAGGGACACTCATACCAGAGAGTCCCTCCACAGATCTGAGAGACAGACAACCAGGTCAGCACATGGATATGCACACATGGACACAGAGATCCACACAAGGCTTCAGAGCACAGGGAGAGACAAAGCCTATGTCTGGAACACCAGCTGGAATCGGGCCCCAGACCCTGCACCTGGCAGCAGGTGGGCAGCCAGATCCTCACAGACCCTTGCCCACCTCGAGCCCTGGGAGCAGAAGGCAGCACCTCTGGCATGCTGGCCAAAAAGAGGACCCAGGCCTGGGAGATGGACAGGTCACCTTTTTAAGCCCCGAGCCACTTGCTAAACAAAATTCTCAGCCCAAGACTGAGAATAATCACATCTTTTTCACCTTCCATGAAGTTAAGCTCTGTGGACTGTACCAGAAAAGGACAGCAGGGTCCACTCCCCAGACAAGGACAATGGCTATTTTATGCTGAGCTCTTTATCTATGTTATTTCATCGATCTGTCACAATTCTTCTTTTTGGGGGGAGGTGAGAGAGAACAGGGTCTCACTAAGTTGTCCAGGCTGGCCTTGAACTCATAATCCTACTGCCTCATCCTCCTCCCGAGTTGCTGGGAAATATCACAGCAGATGCTACCTACTCACCCTTCTGCCTGTGCTGCCTCCACCTTCCAATGAGGAAACTGAGTCTCGGGAGGCTGTCAGGAGTCCAAAGTCACACTGGTGTGGGGAGTCAGGATTTGGATCAAGTTCTGTTGGACTCTAGACTGCTCAATGCAACCCTTTTGCTAAATTTGACAGGAAGCAGGAAGCTCAGGCCCAGAAGAACCACAGGGAACAAGAGCAGCTTTCTCTGGACCTTTTGAAACCCTCCCAGAGTATCCTACTGTTCCCTTCCAAAGCCAGGGAATAAGTACCTTGATCACACAGCCCAGATCCTAAGACCCTGCAGGGTGTTCCCCAACTGCCAGCATGAAGCCTAAGGATGCCTTCAAGGGACCTCAAGCAGAAGGAACACACAGGCCAGGACAGACCCTGTCTCCCTGGGATAGTGGCCAAAATCACTGGGCCAGCACAAGAGACGGCTTATCCCCAGTGAGTGGGAAGGACCTACAGTCCTATCAGTCCAGCTCTGAGGCTGGGAGGTGGGGTGCAAGGAATGATGGCACAGTGACGTTCTAGGACTAAGGAAACTGCCACGTTGTCAGGAGGCTTCAATTAGCTGTGACCTCCAGTGGTTGGTCCAGGTCATGCTGCAAGCCCCTCCTCCCATCCCCAAGCCTGGCTCAGGCCTGGAGTTGGGGTGATAAGAACATCAGAGGTTCAGCAGCTACTTTTCCCAAAGCACTTATTACAGGTTTGAGTCCAGCCACAGCAGAACCCTCATGATAACCACAGTTATCATGGGGAAAGTAAGGCTCTGAGAAGTGAGCAACTTCACTGAGGTCACTCAAATATCCCCAGTTGGCGGGGGTGGGGGTGGGGGTGGTGGTCTAAGGCTGCAGTGGTGCTTCCCAGCCACTGCTTTCCCCAACTCCACTGCTTGTCTGTGCCACACCTGAAGGACTTTCAAGCCCCTGAGCTTCTGAGAAGCCCACCTGGGGTTATAAGGATGAGCACGGATGCATGTGCCAGGAGCCAGACAGGTAGAGGGGGCACTGAGGCCTGGTATTTGTCTGCCTGAGAGTCTAGATAGCCTCTGCTGTCCCCCTTGAGAAGAAGGTAACAACTTCCCTTCCAAGCCCACCTCATTGCAGGGAAGGGTCCAAATCCAGTCCATTCATGACCTACCTATACATCCCCCTGGCACAAGCCAGGGCCAGAGGAAAAGAGGCCTCCACCTCCTAACTATAGTGAAAACCCTGTGGCAACACCCCCCCCCCCCAACAAAGACACCTATCGTTGGGCAAGGCAGGGCTCCACCTGGGCAACCACCTCTTTCCTGCTCTACAATCTTGGGTCAGCACCTCCTCATTCCACTTCCAGACATTACAACACTCTCAGCCTGGATGCCCATGCCTTCCATCCTAGGTCCTCTTCCCCTGCTCTGGACAACCCCCAAAGGCCTCTGGCCTGGGTACCCTTTAATCCATCTTGACCCCAGAATGTCCCCAACCCAGGCCCTCCCTTGGGCCACCCTGTGCCCAGTCTTCTGTTCATCCCATCCCATATACCTCCGAACTCCCACCTGGCCCAGCATTGGGTAGACAAGCAATGAGACAGCAGTGCTCATTCCATTCCGGATATCTTGCACTGCCTAGGCCAGGCCCCTTCCTCTTTGACTCCTACTCCTAGAATATCCTTGAGGTTCGTCCAGGCACCCTCCAGCATCACCCACGGCCAGCACACCTGGTCCTTCCATCCCGAGTACTTTCTCAGTCTGGGTTCGGACACCTGCATTCATGTTCGGATACCAGCAACGTTCCAGGCCCGGGTGTCTCCTCTCTGACCCAGGTACCTTCTCGTTCTACCGCCAAGCAAGGCACCCTCTCGCGCTTCCCTCGGCCCGAGTACCTACTCATTCCATCCTGAGCACCTTACCGGTCCGCCTGGGCCGGGACACCTGCACCCGCCCAGTTCCCTGCGCAGGGCTGACCCCGCGCATCGCAAGCTTCTGTCTGGGACCCTGTCCCGCTGCCCGCCCGTAGGGTCGACTCAGCCAGGCCGCCACTCACCCGGGATCCCATCGCTGCGGAAGGGCAGCGTCTCCTTCCCCGGCAGCCGCGCAACCAAACCCGCGACCGCAGGGGGCGTGGTTCCGAGCCCAGCCGACCGGCTCTAGCCAATGAACGCCGCCAAACTACTCGGCACCGCCTTGGCCCTTGGCCAATCGGGTGGCGCACGTGATCACTCTGGGCCCGCCTCTCCTGCCCTCTGACCCTCCACCTAAGTGCGGTTGAGGTGCGGGAGTGCTCTCTTCTCTCCTACCATTGGCCACCAGGTTTAGATTGACACAGACGGCCGAGAGAGACCCGGAGCCTCTCAAGGAGAGGAGGCGGAGCAGTCAGGCCCCCGGGGGCTGTCTGTGCTCTCGAGTTTGGCTCCTTTATTCCAATCCAGCTGCTCCCTGATCAACAAATCCTTCCTGCTTCTTTTTTTCTTTTTTCTTTTTTTGTACTGTGGATTGAATCCAGGGGCCTTAACCACTGAGCCACACCCCCAAGCCTTTTTATTTTTTTTTATTTTGAGCCAGGGTCTCGCTAATTTGCTTAGGGCCACACTAAATTGCTGAGGTTGGCTTTGAACTTGTGATCCTCCTACGTCAGCCTCCTGAGTCTCTGGGATTACAGCCGTGCGCCATCCGCCATCCACCGGACCTCTCCTGTCCTTCAAACGTCTATTTTCAAATACCACCGCCTTCGACTTCCCTCTGCATCCTCTTAATCAGTTGCCACTCTCCACCTTGTTCTGGAGCTTCTGCAGAAGTGCCCCTCTTGCCAGCCAGACATTGTGTTCCCAAGGATTGAAGTCAAGTTGGAAATCAGTTCTGACCACCTAACCATGCCCTATGCTAAACTTTGGGACCTTGTTTTGTTTACTATTTCATTTCTGTTGCCTGGAAAGAACAGTACCTGGCACGTAACAGGTACTCAATGTGAGTTATTACTGATTTTCTTTTAAATTGATGTGTGTTAATAAATAAACATGTAACCAGTATTGGTACATGGCTTTAGATGATATAATATGGCTGGATACTGGTTAAATGCTATGGTTGGCCAAAGACCAATAACTGATAAACAAATCAGTGATCAATACAGACAAACAAGGCACATAGTGACAGATACATGGAGTTTAGGAATTACAGTTGTGATTTTAAAGTCCATAAAAGCTCTTTATACACAGTAAGTCACTAGTGGTTCTGAACTGGTCAGTGGCTCTAAAATTGAGTCACCTGGGAGCTTTTTAGAACTTCACCTGCCTGGGCCTCACCTGAACTAACAGGACTAGAGGAGGGACCAAGGCCTGAATTTTCAACAAATCCCCAGGTGATTCAAGGCTCACCCCTGCACAGACAGGCAGAGGTAGGTGATAGGGAACTGGGGAAGTACAGTAAGGACAGGGTACCAGCTCAGGAACATCTCTTTCTGGGTTAAAAGATGAAGCCTAGCCATGGTGCACAAGGGCAGGGATGTAGGAGCCACCCAGTGCCAGCTACTCAGGAGGCTAAGGCAGGAGGATGGAAAGTTCAAGACCAGCCTCACCCACTTAGCAAGACCCTGTCTCAAAAAATAAAAAGGGCTGGGGATGTAGTTCAGTAGTAAAGCACCCCTGGGTTCAATCCACCATACAGGGGGGATAAAGCCTAAACTGGGGAGCAAGCCTGTAATCCCAATGACTTGAGAGTCTGAGACAGGAGGATCACAGGATTGAGGCCAGCCCAGGCAATTTAGCAAGACCCTGCCTCAAAATACAAAATAAAAAAAGGGCTGGAGGTATAGCTCAGTGGTAGAGTGCCTGTCTGGCATGTTTGAGGCTCTAGTTTGATCTCCAGTACCAGAGGGGGTGGGAGAGAAGACGAGGAAGAAGTAAAAAAAAAAAAAAGTCTAGAGGTAGGGAACAAGGACAGGTACAGAAAGGTAACAAGCTCTTCCTAAACCCCAAGTTCCAAGAGAATGTGGGCAGGCAGCAAGGGTATCTTGAGGTCATGCTCCTATCAGTCTGGGATGTGAGGAACTGAGTTCAAGTTCAGCACATGTCCATACCCTAAGAATAGCCCATCCCAGAGACAAATGTTGGCTGTCCAACCAAAGTATCTCATCTCCTCACACACTGGGTTTGGGCTCCAACCCCAGGGCACCTTTCTTTCCCATGATCCCTCTCTACATCCCACTACAATTTGGGGAAACCAGAGGGGACAAATAGCAGTAGAAGGTGAGTCCACAGCTGACTTGTCTCGGCTCAGTTGTTCCATAGGGTGACCAAGATCAGGGCAGAAGAAGAGAGGGGAAGGTGAGAGCGGAGGAGGAGAGTCCCAGGGAAAGAGGTAGAAAATTGGGAGACCAAGGGCCTACTAGACAGGGGACAGTGTTGGAATAAAGGGAAAGGGAATTGAAAAGGCACAAACGGGAGAGGAAGGGACAAAGGAGGGGCCAGCCACAGAGGCCTGATCAATTTAGAGATCGATTGCTCAGCTGCAGAACGACTGTAGTTAATGAAAATGTGTTGTATATTTCAGAACTTCTGAAGAGGTAGATTTGTAATGTTCTCACCACAAAATAATGATAAATAGGTGAGGACATGTTAATTAGCTTGCTTTCATCATTCCACGATATGAACATACATCAAAACATCACTTTGTAACCCCTAAATATATACAATTCTTACTTGTCGATTAGAAATAGAATTTGTAAAAAGCAGCAGCAAGAAGGCAACTAGTATGTAATTATGCTGTGCACCTGCAATAAGCTAGCCGCACGTGTGCTTCCAGGAGTAATAATCCCAGGGGGAGCGGCCCGAGAGGCGGGGCCGGCTCCGGCCGGCAGGGGCAGCAGCGAGCCCGGCAGCTGCCCGCCAGGCCCCGCCCCGGCCGCGGCGCCCCGCCCTGCGCTCGGGCGGCTAGGCGGCGGCTCGGCGGCGGACTGTCCCGCGGAGGGCCGGCGCTGGCAGCAGGTGGGCGGGGTGCGGGCGGCGGCGGCGGCGGGGCCGGGCCGGGGGTTGCCCGCAACGCTGGGGCCCGCGCGGCGGCCGTGCGTGCGGGCGCGCCATGGACTTCAACATGAAGAAGCTGGCGTCGGACGCGGGCATCTTCTTCACCCGGGCGGTGCAGGTGAGGCCTGGCGCTGCGCCGGGCGCCCGGGGCCCGGATGTGAGGCGGGCGGCGAGCACCCAGCGGCAGGAGCCTGGGGACACGGGTCTACCCTGCCCCTGCTGCTGCCACCGTGCCCGCCGCGGCGACACCTCGCCCCGCTGAGGCCCAGCTCCTTCTGCCCTACCCAGAAGAGAGCAAGAGCCGGGGACCCGGCGCCCTGACCGCACGGTCTGCGTGGCCCAGGGCTGGGCGAGCAGGGCCTGAGCCCTGTTGCCTGGGAAGAGGTAGCAGCGTCCACCATTTGGACCTGCCAGGTTGTCCCGCTGCCCTGGCACCTGCCACCTGGAGGGGGGAGCGGGCACTGGGTGGCCCCTACATCCCTGTCCTTGTCCAGCATGATTCTGGACTCCACTGGGGCGTTTGGAGACATGGGTCCCAGGCCAAGGCCACAACCCCTTCTCTGAGCCTCAGTCTCCACACCTGTGCAATGGACAGGTGGTCCGGTGGTTTCCTATGGTCCGTTTTCCACGCTTGGATAGTCAGGCCGGAAGCCAGGAGTTATTTTCTTTCTGCTCCAAGGGAGGCCTGTTTCCTCCATTCCCCAGGCCTGGGGGATGGGGAGAGGGCCAGAGTCTGGCTCATTGCCCTCCTTGGGAGGCTGCCCAGGTCCATGTTGGGGAGGCTGGAGCGCATTCTGTCCATTTGGGGTGAGAAAGAGAAACTGAGGCAGCTCCATGTCCTGGTGAAGACCTGAAGTCAGCTATGGGTGTGAATGCCCCTTGTGTGACCTTGGGGGAAGGGGCTTCATCTTGCTGGGCCTTCTTGAGGTGAGAAACAGGATGAGCCTCCCCTGTGCCCAGGCTGGATAGGAGGGATGCTGTAGTAGTGCTCACTAAAGGCAAGCTCCTGGTTGGGGTAGGGTGGTTTAAATTGCACCAGTGCAGCATGTGACCTTGGGCAAGTCCCTGTCTGAGCCTCAGTTTGCACCACTGTAAATCAAGTGTGAGGCCTCCAAGGGTGGGTGTGGGACTCCATGAGATCCTGCACACCCAGGGCCGGCCCATCTCAGTATTCTGGAACAGGTTCTGTTGTGCTGTCCTTGTCATTGTTGGCTCTGCTGCGCAGTTGCAGTTCTCTGTCCCTAGAGAAGCCTAGCCCCAGCCACTCTCTCAGAAGCCCGTGTGGCCATGTTTACTAGAAAGCACTGTGTCCCTTTGAGGAGGAGTGCCCTGGTAAGGGTGAGGATTGTGCCTCTATTTTCCAAGCTGGGAGATGCTGGGACCCAGAGCCTCAGTCCAGCTGGGAGGTGGCAACCTTTCTTTGTGTTGTTATGGCAACCACTCTATCTCCCACATCTGGGAAGAACCTGATCTGCCACTTTCCTGCTACTGGTGCGGCCCTGCCACCTGACCTGGCAAGGCCCTCAGAGGGAGCATTGGGTGTGGGGGGTTGGGCACGGTGGCCTGATGGGGGCAGCCCACAGGGTCACTCACGCTGGAAGGGGAGCCAGTGCCCAGAGCAGGGTGGAGGAGGGAGCTGGGAGTTTATAAATAGAGGCTTTCTCTGCTCTGCACGCCCACCCCCAGCTGTTGCCATCTAGCTGGGAGCAATCTCGGACTCAAGCACCAAACCCTTTCCCTTTGGCAGGAATAGGACAAAGTGGCAGGCCAAAGGAGAGGGGGCCTGAAAAGTGACTGGGCAGGAGAGGCCACTGGGATGGCTGGGTCCAGGCTGCCCTGGGATGGAGGGGCTTCTTCTTACCAATATGTGGGCAGCTCTCTGGTCAGTGCCACCTTGTGCCAGGTTGTGCTGGGCGGGTGCCCCACCCCTGTGTACCCAGAAGGACTTTAAAAGCTTCATCTCACCCCGACCCCACAGGGCACAAGAGGGCATTGGCCCTGGGGTGAGACCCAGAGGACAGGATGCCTTTTGCAGAAAGATACTAGGGTGGTTTCTAGGATGGAGGGCCCCAGAGTTGGTCGGAAAGTGAGGCAGGGTGTGTGCGGTGGGCTCAGGGAGAGCACTTCAGGGGGCAGAGCAGCCCAGATCAGGGCCCTGAGGCAGGACAGCTGAGGGCATTTTTTGTTAAGGTTGGGAGTGGGCACAAATGCTGCCAAGCCCACTGATGTCATGGCATCAACAGCCGTGGAAGTGGGAGAAGTACTGACAAAAAAAAACAGAGGGGTGGTGGCATTGCCACTGTCCGAGCCAGGCAGGCAGTGGTGGGCAAGGGATGAACACCCGAAGGGTTGGGAAAACCTGGTAGATCCTCAGACTTGGGTGGGTACAGGTGTGAGGGCCAGGTGGCTGAGCGCGGTGGCGCCTTAACCTTAACCCCAGTAAGAAAAGTGGGCTCCAAAGTGCACTGTAGGGTGACATCATTAGTGCCATCAGGGAAGCTCCTGAAACCCAAAGGGACCTGAGGGAGGCCTCCCTATTATGGGTGATGATGATACTAGGCTCACATTTATCAGTCCCATACTGTGCTCCAGCCAGACACTCTGTGAGATAGGTTATCTGCATTCTTGGGGGGAAAACTGAGACCCAGCAGGGCACAGTGGTACACGCTTATAATCCTAGCAGTTAGGGAGGCTGAGATAGGAGGATCCAAGTTCAAAACTAGCCTCAGCAACGGCGAGGCACTAAGCAACTCAGTGAGACCCTGTCTCTAAATAAAATCCAAAATAGGCCTGGGGATGTGCCTCAGTAGTCAAGTGCCCCTGAGTTCAATCCCCAGTACCAAAACAGCAACAAAAAACCCCTGAAGCCCAGAAAGGTGACTTTGCCTCTGTCAGTCTTGGTTTCCTCATCTGGAAAATGGGACTGGCAACAGCCCCCTCAAAGAGCTGGGTGGGGTAAAGCCTACTCAGTGATAGGGCAATCGGGGCATGGCCCAGGGTAAGGTGCGGGCCTGAGACACTGCCTCCTCACTCCGGGGATTGTGAGGAAGTGGGGAGGAGGAGGTGGCTGTGACCCTGCCCACCCTGCACTGCAGGGAGAAACCCAAGTCCTGCTACATAATTGATGGCTTCTGTGCAGCCTGAGCTGGCAGCTGCTCAGTTCCCCACAGCTGGAGCCGTCTGCAGTGTCTGGGTGATTCATCACTGCCAGGTGGCTCAGAAGGGCCCCCAGCCCCCCAGATCATGCCAACCCAGACTCCAACACAGTCCTGCCTGCGTTCATCCTCAGTGGCCACATCTGTGAGATGGGAAGCTTGGCCCTGCCTTTTTTTTTTTTTGTGGTGCTGGGGATTGAACCCAGGGCCTTGGCCCTGCCTTGTATGGACATAGTGAGCCCTGGGAGCCCCTGGCCAGGCTGGTCTGTGGCACCTGCTGCTGTCCTTAACTTCTGCCTCACCTCCGGCTGTTTGGCCGTGACCATGGGCAAGCCCCATCTCCTAGCTGGAGAAGGCCTGGGTATCTGTTTGGAAAGTGGGTACATTTGTCTCAGGGCCCTTTGATCAGAGGGGTCAGGACTAGGGCCACTTGCCCATTGTTCCTAGTGGCCTGCATAACTCCTGCCAGCTCTGATGGGGACCTATGTGACCTCCTGGGGCCCTGGGTGTGCCCAGTTGCTGGCACCGATGAGCTGGCGGTATTTTCTGTCCACCACACCCTGCAGCCGGAGGCCAAGCACTTGGCCGTCTCTCCTCCCGCACTCCTTCCTGCTCAGCCCACCGCCCCTCTGCTCTGGCAGCACCTCTCAGGGAACAGCAGCTCCGGGCACAGCCCTCGCGGCTCACCCCGGCTCCTGGCTCGCCTCAGCCTCTGAGCAAGAGGCTCTTAGTGTCTTGTTTGCAGCTGGAGGTGCTGATGGCTGGAGAGGCAGAGCACTTTCCCTAGCTCACACACCTTGACAGGGCAGAAGTGAGGCCTGAGTCAGGCCCTTTCAGTTCTAGAAGCCTGGCAGCCCCTTCCCAGCAGTTCCCAGGTGCCATGGAGCCCCTGACCACCCTGGGCCTCTGTGCCTGGTTGCTGCCTGAGCACTTGCTACCAAGTCCTGAGCCTCAGTGTCAGGCCTAAAAGACCCAAGAGGTGGCCCCCCCGAGGCCCCTGCCTGGCTGGGCGCTATGCCCGTGCAGGCACGTGCATGTGGGGAGAGGCTGTGGCCTTCCTTGAATTCCCAGGAGGACTGTGATCCCAGCACCCTGGTTCTACAGAGGGACACATTGAGGCCCAGAGTGGGGTTGGAACTTGGCAATGCTGTGAAGGTCCTTGACCCTGGAGGATTGGGGCCTTCCTCCTCCTCTTCCTGATCCCTCTCCACCCCCCAGTTCACGGAGGAGAAGTTTGGACAGGCCGAGAAGACCGAGCTTGATGCCCACTTTGAAAACCTTCTGGCGCGGGCAGACAGCACCAAGAACTGGACGGAGAGGATCCTGAGGCAGACAGAGGTGCTGCTGCAGCCCAACCCCAGTGAGTGGGCGCCGGGGGAGGGGAGGGCAGCGGGGGGCATAGGCTGTGGGGGTGCTTGGTGAAAACGAGGCAGGAGGCTTGGCATTGGGCTGCAGGACATTCCCTGGGGCAGTGGAACTGTCAGGTGTGGCACAGAGGAGGTGAAATGCCTGGCAACTAAAGCCCCTGTGGGAGAAGGTGCAGGCAGAACCCGAGCTTGTGAGCTGCACCCAGAGATGGGAAGGGCTGCCCAGCCACACCACAGGCCAGGAACGGCTGGGGCTGAGTGCAGGGGAACCTGGGGAGAGAAGTGGCTTTTGGGTGACGTGCGTATGCACCTGTTGTCTGCTGTGTAGCCAGCTGCAGTGTCTGAGAGCTGCTGGGGGCCAGACCATGTTAATAGATCCTGTGTTCATGAGGGGATGTGCACAGGCTTTGGCTTGCACCCCCCGCCCCCCCCCCCCCCCCCCCGCCCCAGCTGTGTGACCTCAGGCAGGCATGCTGTGTTTCTGAGCCTTGGCTGCTTCCTCTGTGGAGTTAGGGGTTGATGGAAGCAGTTGTGCAGTCAGAGGTGGGCACCCAGGCTGGGCACTCCTGTGGGCAGGGCCTGGCCTGGGCCTGTCTGTCCCTGTGGCTTTCTTCTTTGGGCTTGGACCGGTGAGCCCTGTGGCTTTGGCTGCTGCTTCCCCACAGGTGCCCGAGTGGAGGAGTTCCTATATGAGAAGCTGGACAGAAAGGTCCCCTCACGAGTCACCAACGGGGAGCTGCTGGCTCAGTACATGGCGGAGGCGGCCAGCGAACTGGGGCCCACCACTCCCTATGGTGAGCAGCCCCACCAGGGCCGGGCTCCTGGGCTTCCCCATCTCACCTTCCCTCTTTCCGTCCCTCCCTCCCTCCCTTCCTTCCTTTTTAAAAAATTATGCATTCCACGTGTAAGAACCGCCATCCCTGCAAAGACGATAGAGTAGAAAGTGAGACCCTCCCTCAGCCTCCTTTGGTTTGTGTGAATTTATTTTTTTATTGTTTTGGCACTGGGGACTGAGCCCAGGGCCACTCTGCCACTGAGCTAATTCCCTAGCCCCTGGCCCCATTTAAAAAAAAATTGAGTCAGGGTTTTACTAAGTTGTCCAGACTGATCTCCAACTTGTGATCCTCCTGCCTCAGCTTCCCAAATGGCTGGAATTATAGGAGTGTGCCCTGCATCCAGCTTCATTTTAATTTTTTTGTTGTTGTTGTTGTATCTTCTTCTTCTTCTTCTTTTTTTTTTAAGAGATAGTATCCTTTAAAAAAAAAAACAAAACTTTATTTTTATGTGGTGCCGAGGATCAAACCCAGTGCCTCACACATGCGAGGCAAGCGCTCTACCTCTGAGCCATTGTCCTGGCCCTGTTGTTGTATGGTTAACATTTTTAAAAAGCTCCATTCCTTAATTCTGTGTATTACAATATGTGTTTTAATTTATCACAGTCTTCTTCAGAATAATCCTCTAATCCCAGCAGAATAAGAAAACTTTGCTACAGTATAACTTCGTCCTCCCTTCCTTCCTGCTATGATTGTCAGAGGTGTTGGTGTCTATATTACAAGCCCAACGGTAGTTCATAGCTATATTTTTATGCAGTTATCCTAAAATTAGCTGGGCACTGTGGTGCATGCCTGTAATCCCAGCGGCTTCAGAGGCTGAGGCAGGAGGATCTCAAGTTCAAAGCCAGCCTCAGCAACTAAGCAAGGCCCTAAGCAACTCAGTGAAACCCTGACCCTAAATAAAATACAAAATAGGGCTCAGTGGGCAAGTGCCCTGAGTTCAATCCCTGGTACCAGAAAAAAAAAAACAAAAAAACATCAGTTAAGGGAGGAAAGAGAACTGTCTGCCTGGATGCTGTTTTTTATCTTAGGATTGCCTTTCCTGTGCTCCTTTTTTTTTTTTTTTTAAGTTGTAGATGGACACAATATCTTTATTTTGTTTTTGTTTTTACGTGGTGCTGGAGATCAGACCCAGTGTCTCCCTAATGCTAGGCGAGTGCTCCACCACTGAGCCCCAGCCCCAGCCCCAGCCCATTTTATGTTTTATTTTGGGACAGGGTCTCACTAAATCATTGAGGCTGGCTTCTAATTTGCAGTCCTCCTGTATCAGCCTCTGGAATTGCTGGGATCACAGGTGTGCTCCGCTGTGCCCGCTCTTTATAGATATTCTTTATTTGCTGAGTCATTGTCGTCATGATTTCCTTGAATTCTTTCAACATGATTCTTTCTTGAAAAGAATCTAAAGTGCCTGCTAAGGCTAGCGTCTGCTTCCCTAGAGAATGTCTTATTCTTTTTTCTCCCTGCGTCTTTATAAGTCTCATAGTTTTTTTTATTATTATTATTTTTATTGTTGTTGTTGTTTTAAACGTTTTAGACAATAGCTCTGGATTCTGGTACCCCTGGGGGTTGTTGCTGTGTGTTTGTTTAAAGACTTGTTTGAGGTACTTGTTTAAAGAATCTATGAAGTGTGTAGCTACTAATGTTTCTGCATCCCAGAAACATTTTTAAAATAGTAGTTCATAACTACTGAAATTTTTTTTTTTTTTTTTGTACCAGGGATTGAACCCAGAGGCACTTAACCACTGAGCCACATCCTCAGCCCTTTTTTGGTATCAGAGACAGGGTCTTGCTGAGTTGCTTAGGGTTTTCTTAGTTGCTGAAGCTGGCTTTGAACTCACAATCCTTCTGCCTCAGCCTCTGGACAGGCGTGCGCCACCGCACCTGGTTATTCTTTATACTTTTGAGCTTGGCCTTGAGGATTGCTCCTGGATCAGCATGTAATAGTGATCAGGCAGTGATTGCTCAGAGGTTGAGCCATGAAGACAAGCAGTAAGTGTGAGTGGGATGGGGCATGTTCTGAGGTCAACAGTGAACAGTCTGCCCCATTTTTATTCTGGGAATGTGCAAGGCCGCTGTTCTCCAGGGTGAGCGAGTGCATAGGTGGAGTTCTCCGTCTCTCCTGAGCATGCTGCAGGTGTGCTCAGCCTGTCAAGACTCACTTTGTGTCCTGGGTCTCCTGTTAAATCTCTGGCAGGTGTGGGGCTTGTTCCCACCCACATCACAGTGCCAGGGGACCCACTGCAGGTCTTTCCTCAGCACGGTTGTGATCAGTGTGGTTGTGATTGCTGCAGATTCCAGCAGCGTCCCAAGGGCCCTCTGGGCTTCCAGCCCAACCAAGTCAGCCGCTCCTACAGCAGAGCTGGGGCTTGTGGCTCGCTCCCACCCTGGCAGAGCCACACGCATTCTCACTGGGTGCACTAGTTTTGAATCGATGCTCTTTAGTTGGTTTGTTGATGCCAAGGATTGAACTCAGGGGCATTCGCCCACTGAGCCACACCCCCAGCCCTGTTGTGTATTTTATTTAGAGACAGGGTCTCACTGAGTTACTTAGCGCCTTGCTTTTGCTGAGGCTGGCCTCACACTTTTGATCTTCCTGTCTCGGCCTCTGGAGCTGCTGGGATTCAGGCGTGCACCACTGCGCCTGGCTTTTCAGTTTGTTTTTGTCTTTGATCAGTTTCCGGAGCCTGGAAATGGATTTTTTTTTTTCCTTGGTACCAGGGATTGGGATTGAACCCAGGGGCGCTTAACCACTGAACCACATCCCCAGCCCTTTTCCATATTTTATTTAGAGACAGAGTCTTGCTAAGTTGCTTAGGGCCTCAATAAGTTGCTGAGGCTGGCTTTGAACTCTCCATCCTCGTACCTCAGCCTCTCGAGCCACTGGGATTGCAGATGTGTGCCACCGTGCCTGGTGTTGGAGGTGGATGATTTTTACAGTTGTTTCCAATTAATGTCACCTTTTGGGGGAGAGTGTGACTGGTCTAGCTCCTCTCTCTGGTTCTGGAAGTCGTCTTCCCAAGCTTTTTTTTTTTGTATTGGGGATTGAACCAGGGGCACTCTACTAGTGAACCACATAAAAAGGGCCACATTCCTGGCCTTTTAAAAATTTTATTTGAAACAAGAGTCTCACTAAGTTGCTGAGGCTGGCCTTGAACTGCTCTCTGAGTCACTGGGCTCAAAGGTATGTGCCACCATGGTCAGCCCCCCAATCTCTTTAATGGCTCTGGTATTTGTTTTTGGGATGTCCCAATGTTTGTCCTCCCGCCCCCCCCCCCCCCCCTTGATGGCTCTGTAGGTCTCTGCCAGGCAGACTGCTCTGCTCTGGGTCCTCAGGTCTCTCCTTGAGCTCCCCCTGCACCTGGGGGCAGAATAGCCTGGGCCCGGCCTGATCCCCACCCGCCACTGCTTTCCCCAGGGAAGACGCTCCTCATGGTGTCTGAAGCGGAGAAGCGCCTGGGGGCTGCGGAGAGGGATTTCATTCACACGGCCTCCATCAGCTTCCTCACACCCCTGCGCAACTTCCTGGAAGGGGACTGGAAGACAATTTCGGTGAGGGGCCTGGGACCACTGTCCTTCCTGGCAGCCCACAGCCCCTGCTCAGAACTCTGCACGGGCTCCTGGCCGTGCGGAGGGCCAGGACCCCGTGGTCTCCAGGGTTGACTCCTGTAGGCTGAGGGAGCTGCCATCTTGGGCCCCAGTTTCCTTGTCTCCCTCGCAGCTCACGGACCAGTCTTGCCGTGGCCGAGTGTCTCCCAGGGCTGGCCGGGGCCTCACTGTTCCCTGTTCCCACCCTGCAGAAGGAGCGGCGCCTCCTCCAGAACCGGCGCCTGGACCTGGATGCCTGCAAGGCGCGTCTGAAGAAGGCCAAGGCGGCAGAAGCCAAGGCCTCGGTAGGTGCCCACCTCCCGCCAGCCTGGTTGGAGCCGCGGAGGGGCATGGGGGAACTTGGTGTCAGCATGAGCCTTCTCCCTGTCCTGGCTGGGGCTGGACTCCGCGGCTGTTCAAGTCAAGTCCTTCTCCCGCCCCAGGGGAGCCCTGATGGTCCTAGGGCAGATGATTATGGGTTGAGTGGACCAGCAGTGCCCCACCTGGGCACAGGCTGTACCTCACGGCCTCCCCAGACAGCCAGCTGGAGTTTCTCGCATGCCCTGCCCGCCGGATGCTCGGCTCTGTGTCCCTGGCTCTGTGTCCCTGGCTCCGCCTGGGCATGGCTCCCCTACTAACTCTCTACCTGCTGCTTGAGTGCTGGTCCAGGGTTCCCTGTGCCTGGCTCCCCACAGTGCTGTGGAGCACACCAAAATTGGACAGCCCACCTGCTCAGGGGCTGTCTGAGGGACAGGGCCTGTCTAAGGGACAGGGCCTGGGCCTCCCTGCTGGCTACCAATGGGATCTGGCATGGAGACCTGGGCTGACTGGGCTAGGCAAGGAGTGGGAACTGGGCCTGAGAACAGGTACGCTCTTGGCCTGCCAGGCACCTGGGGGTGCAGGGGACCTAATGGCTACCTCGAGCCCTGAGGAAGGTACTCCTGGGCCCAGGGCTAGGGACACTGCCACTCATGGGTCCCCAGGCTCTCAGCCAAGGAAGGCCAGGCCTAACACGGGTGAGAGTCCAGGTGGGCTCACAGCTGCCTGAGCCAAACCTTACTTGTGTTCCCCTCCTACAGTGTGGCCGTGGCGCCCTGGGCGCAGGCAGGTCTGCAGCACCTCTGGTGACAGCCAAGGGAGGTCTTAGCTCAGCTGGGTGCAGAGTCCAGAGTGGAGGCAGGGGGCTCCGTGACTCTGGTCTTGAAGAGTGACCTGTGGCTTTTGGGATGACCTCTTCTAAATCACCTGAGCCGGACAGCCTCTCTCTGTCACTCTGGGCTGGACAACCTCATGCCAGAACGAACTCTTCCTCCACTGGCCAAGCCAGAGGAGCCTGTCCTTAGGACAGTGGTGTGACTTCTCCCCTCAGTGGGCCCCAGTTAGGCCAGAAAGGAGCAGCATCTCAGAGGCCTCAAGTCCCTGGAAAACACACACACACACACACACACACACACAACTTCTGCGTGCACCCTTCTGCCTGTCCACCTGGTGTCCCCCCTGGGGCCGGGGCCTGCTCCCACCTGCTCTGTGGACTCACTAACTCTTTGTTTTTGTTCCTTTCTGTTCTGCTTTGGGTAACTTGGCTCAGTGTGAGGGAGATGTGAGTATACCTGTCCCCATGCCGTGCTGCTTCTGGCCCGCCTGTCTTGCCCTCGGGCCCCAGTGCTGTAGCCAGCCCAGGGCATATCCTTGGGCGTTTTGCAATCAGCTGGTCTCCCCGCCAATGCCTCTGCAGGATGCGGAGTCTCTGGTTGGGGGGTGCAGGTGTTGCAGCCTGCAAGGCAGCTTTTTGCAAATGTTGAAAGCCTGTCACTCTGTCCATCTCTGCATCCATATGTTCACCCTCATTGTGGGGGAGGGTCCTGGCCCCCAATACAGGAGCCAGAGGCGTGGTGTGCAAACACTCTGGGAGGGGGAAGCTATGGCAGGGGTGGGCTGTGTGTAGGGGACTGTGGGTCTGACTGGGCCTCTGAGTGCCACTGCAGTCCAGGGAGGAGGGGCGAGGCCCAGACTGGTTTGCAAGGACTGTGACGGCATGACGGTATCTGCAGACTGTCTCCTTGCCCGCCCCATCTCTGCTGGGCTCCCCAGCACACTCACCGGCCAGGTTCTTATCTGGACTCACCCAGCTATAAACCCACCTCATCTCCAGTGGGTTGGAGTGGGTACAAGGGAATATGTGGGGCTTTTGTCTGTATCCTCCTGTCCCCAGGGCCAGGGCCTCTGGCATCTCCTTGTGGGAGACTCTGGGGCAGCCTCCTGGCCTCGACCCAGCCCTGACCCAGGGTGACCCTTCCCCCCCATGAACTCTGTTCCCCGCCAGACGGTGCCTGACTTTCAGGAGACTAGACCTCGTAATTACATTCTCTCGGCCAGCGCCTCTGCGGTAAGCGCCCCCCACCCCTCGGCCTCCTCTCCCCCCACAGCCCTGCCACTGGCCCTGACTGCACAGGAACCAGGAGCCAGCAGGTGAGACAGGGTGCTGCTCACATGGTCAGGCCATCCTGGCAGACTGGGGGAGACAAAGGTCAAAGCAACAGGGAAGAAGCAGCCCCTGCCTCTGCCCGTGGCTGGCCCCAGTGACCAGTGACCATGTCACTAGATTTACTTCTCCCTGCAAAATGCTGAAGATAGCAGCTTTGTCAGCTGCACTGGGCCACCCGGTGAGCTGAGGACACCCTCATCCCATCTCTAGGAGGTCTGAGTGTCTGCCTGCCCCCACCTCCCTTGAAGAGGCGCCCCTGCCCCCCAGTTGCCTTCACATTTCTAAATGTGATGGGGGCCCAGGCCTGTCTTACCCAGCTCCACACGCTCTCAGGCAGTGGCACTAGGTTTGTGTGGCACACCTGCTAAGTGACCTGAGGCACAAGGAGGTCCCTGGAGAGAGTCGGGGGACCAGAGGCTTGAACTTTGTCTTGGGGTCTCGTGCAGCTCTGAGCAAGGTGGTGGTTGCCAGTCCAGCAGGAGCGAGGTCCACTCCCCTCGTGCCCGTCACAACCGCCCTGCACACCTGCCGCCCTCCTCCAGCTCCCCTGGTTAGGACCCTCCCACACCAGCCGCTGGCCCCCACACTTGTCCTGAGCATGCTGCTGTGTGTTCATGCGGTCATTCTGTGGCTGGGAACTGTCCATTGGGCCGCCCTGGTAGTTTACTTAGATTGACCCCATGCTGGGCCTTCCAGTGTGGCCGTGAGGATGCTCCTCCCTGGTGTGGCCATCTGGTGGCCAGCCTGGTTCGCTCTCTGCCTATCGGTGTTTTTGTCCTGGGTCAGATTTCCACAAGTGGGGGAGAAGTGGGATCTCCTAAATCACGGTGGGGGGAGGGGGGTCTTTCTTCTCTAGACTCTGGATGACACTTCCTGTCCCCCGCCCTGGGCCGAGTGGAAGGAGAAACATCCTGGAGGGTGGCGGCCGCCCTGTTTTTTTCTTTTGCCACTGACCCCCAGTGTGACTCAGGCCCGAGGCTGCCTTTCTCTGCCGGAGGACAGAAAGGTTCTGTGACTGGCCCGGGTCACATGTCCTGCCTCCCAGCCCTCCAGCCTTAGCCAGGAGTCAGGGTGGGGTGGGGACACTTGGTCTCTCTGGAGACCCCTGTCAGAGTTGGGGGGCTGACACTGTAGGAGAGACACAAGCAGGACGTCCTGGCTGGCTGTCCCCTCCCTGCATGTGGCATGTTAGATGGGCCGATTGTCTGCTCCCTGCCATCCAGCAGGCCTCCCCCAGCCTCAGCTCCTGGTTGAGTGGGTGGGGGAGGCAGAGGGACTGGGTGGCAGGGCTGGTTGCTGGGAGCTGGGGCTGGGCATGGGCTCTGGGTTTGAGCTGTCCCCCTCCTTGGCTGACTGGTGCTGTTGTGGTCTCTGCAGCTTTGGAATGATGAGGTGGACAAGGTGAGTTGGGGTCTGGAGGCTTGTGGGAGGAGGACCAGAGAAGGTGGAGATGGGGGTCTGTGTTTCAGTTTCTGGGCTCTGCCCCACATCCACTGAGGCCACTGGCAGGGGCTGTTTCTTGGCCTCTCTGGGTCCATTTCCCCGTGGGAGACATTCGCTGTGTGGTGCCTAGGGCCTCGCAGCACGAGTAGGCCCTGGAGAGATGTCTGCTGGGTGGATTTTCCCCAGGGAGCTAGGGGAAGGCCTGCCCTGCCGCCACCAAGTGGGCTTCAACTTCTCCAGGGATCAGGGTTCAGTTGAGAAGTCGGGTGGACACAGATGTCTGCATCCCCAAGGAGTCCAGTGGGTCTGGGAGAGCCAGGGGAAGGCTGGTGGGAGGGATGGTGGCCGATGCTGGTGCTCATGCTGTCACACTCGGCCCCCACTGCCCAGGCTGAACAGGAGCTCCGAGTGGCCCAGACAGAGTTTGACCGGCAGGCAGAAGTGACCCGTCTCCTGCTGGAGGGGATCAGCAGCACCCACGTGAGTTTGCCCCGGTGCCCTGCTGACCGCATCCACCAGTGGCAGCACCTAGACCTTCCTGAGAAGGGTAGCACTGGGACGGTCACAGTGGTGGCTTTGTGCAACAGGCCAGTCCACAGGCTGGGCCTCTCCAGCCTCCCCTGGCAGCACAGGTGGTGGGGGCACGGTCTGTGAGGACAGGGTGGGGATGACCCCGCCCACCACGGGCCTCTCCCCCCAGGTGAACCACCTCCGCTGCCTGCACGAGTTCATAAAGTCTCAGACAACCTACTACGCGCAGTGCTACCGCCACATGCTGGACTTGCAGAAGCAGCTGGGCAGGTGCGGCTGGGCCCTGAGTCCCAGGGTCCCCTAGCTCCTGGGCCCATCATGGCCCAACTCCTCCAGCTGAAAGACTCCTCCCGTGAGCTCAGAGGGCCTGCAGCTTGGAGCCAGATGGGAGGGCTCAGCCCAGAATCCTGCCTAGTCACCTCCTGTGTGGTGGCAAGCTTCAGGTGGCTGTCCTTGGGGACTGCTGAGTCCCCTGGGGTAAAGAGCAGTTTAGAGAAGGCTTGAAGGGAAAGGGGCTTTAGCAGGGACAAGGGAACAGGGCCATCTCACTCTTCTGCTTGCTTTGCTTTTCTCTTTGTGCTGCCAGCGCCCAGGGTGCCATGTAAGTAGCTGGGGCCAGGAACTGGGAGGGGCCCTGGGTTACCTTGTGGGGCTCCTACAGGGCCCAGATCCTGCTGAGATGCCCCCTCCGCTCCAGATTTCCAGGTACCTTTGTGGGCACCACAGAGCCTGCCTCCCCGCCCCTGAGCAGCACGTCACCCACCACCGCTGCGGCCACCATGCCTTTGGTGCCCACTGTGGCCAGCCTGGCCCCTCCGGGAGAGGCAGCACTCTGCCTGGAAGAGGTGGCCCCCTCCGCCAGTGGGACCCGCAAGGCCCGGGTGCTCTATGACTATGAAGCAGCCGACAGCAGTGAACTGGCCCTGCTGGCTGACGAGGTGGGCCTGGTTCTGTAAAGGGGGCAGGTGAGGGCTGTAGTAGGAGCCACTGGAGAACCAAGGCTGGGAGCTGTCTGTGCCACCGTCCCGAGAGTCTCTCGGGGCCCCTGGGGGAAGTGGGGCCTGAGGGGGCAGGTAAGGGGAGGTGGCTTCAGCTCTCCAGGAAACAGCCCTTCTCTGCCATGCCCCCATAGCCAGTAAGATGAACACCCACCACTGGAGGTGTAGGTGCCCTGGGAGATGACAGCTTTGTCTCCACCTAGCCCTGGGGCCAGTTCTGCCCTTGGCCAGGGCATAAGCTTCCCTGTCTGCTTTCTGCAGCTCATCACCGTCTACAGCCTGCCTGGCATGGACCCTGACTGGCTCATTGGTGAGAGAGGAAACAAGAAGGGCAAGGTCCCTGTCACCTACTTGGAACTTCTCAGTTAAGCAGGCCCTGCTCAGGGCACAGCCCTACCACTTATCTTGTCTGCTGGTGACACAGCTGCTCAGGGTGGAGATATGAAGCCCATTCTGCCCATTCCCCTGGTCATCCAGCTGTGAAGGGAGCCCAGAGGCTGAATGGCCCCAGGCTCCCTGCCAGCCCTGCTTCTGATCTGTGGTTCTGGAGCCCCGGCCCTGCCTGCACTCCCCATGCACCTCAGCCCTCCCAGCTCCCAAAGGAGGGAGGGACACTGTACTCAGCACGGAGGCGGGCCTAAGATGCACCCCTAGGATGCACGGGGGCACCTGTGGCAAGAAGAAAGCACCTGCCAAAGGCCAACAGCGGGACAGCAGTGAAGCAGGCAGGGCTCTGGCAGGGGACAGGGTCAGGCCCAGAGCAGCAGCTGCCCGGTGCTACCCTGTCCCTCCTGCCCAAGCAGCGCGAACCCAGTACGTGGCTGCAACTCACTTCTGCACACACTTTTTAACTGGTATTTTTACTTCTGCCTGTCTGCTTGCTTTCTAGCCAACAGCAAATAATAAATCCTTTGTGTGCAAGTTGCTGAGACTCCTGTTGGTCCACTGCATGGGCAGGGCTGGCCCTGAGGGTGGGGACAGACTCCCCTAGCCCTCCTCTGGGTGGAGGTAGCCTAGAGGGAGCAAGGTGCCATGCTGGCAGGCTGTTCCTAGAGCACTAGGCAGAGGGAAGGGAAAGTCCTTCACAGCCTGCACTCCCACGCAGGGCTGGGTTCTCAGAGCAGTGTGTGGTTCCCACGCATTATAGACACAAGGAACATTATTTGTAAGAAAAACTTCCCTAAATTTAGACTGTGGGGCAGGCTGTCGTTGAATTTGCCCGACTACTAAAGCTCAAGTAACCGACAGCTGTGGACCAAGCGTGGAGCCAAGCGCGCAGCCCAGTGCGCACCTGGGAGTCCTGTACCGGGCTCAGCGTTCACACTGTACGGATGAGGGAAAAGGCCAGACAGTCGCCTCATTCCTCAGGTGGCCAAGCAAAGACTCAAACCCAACTCAGCCTGCCCCTGGGGACCTCCAGTGTGCTACCAGCAGGCTTAGCTGCTGGTAATGATGCTGGGGTTTCTGGGGCTGTAATGAGAAGGCGCTGAGCTCCAGAGAGGCGGTGCTCAGTGACAGGCAGCCAGCCCAGCAGGGGCCTGGGCAGACCCAGGCAGGCCAGCAGGGGAGCATCTGATGTCCTGGGAGGACCCCAGCAGAGGAGTGTTGGTGAGTCAACCATCAATGCATCTCCTGCCTTCCACAAGCCACTGCATCACAAGCTGGGTCCCAGGCCAAGGCAGCCTGTCCATGGCTCGAGACCTGGCTTGTCCTCCCGGGGCTTGGAAGGCATGTAGCAGTCAGTTGTCTATAAACAGTATTTTAATATTCGTATAAATAGACCACAGTATTACCAAAAAACTGCAAGAACAGATCATGGAAAACAGACTCAAACACACACACACACAGCCTCCTGTGCTGCCAGCCACCGCCATGGCCAGCCAAGTGCTGTGGGGGAATGCTTGAAGGACAAGACCACCCCTGGGGGCTTTGGCCAGGAGACCTAAGCACAGCAGACCCCTGGTTCCCCACCCCTGCTGTTGACCTCTTCTTACAAAAATAATGTCAGCAGGTGGGTGTTTGGAGTCGTGCTACTTAGAAGAGGGTGACGGGAGCTGCTCTCATTGGCAGGCAGCAGCCCTCTGCTGTGCTGGGGAAGCGGCAGGCAGGCAGCCCACCACTGTGCTATCTCTGCACATGCCGCACAAAAGCCTGCACCAGCTGGACCAGAGGCTCCTGACTCTCAGGGATGGCTTTAGAGAGGGAGGTCGCCTTGCCCTGGGGTGAGGGCAGGACACCAGCAGCAGGGGAGCTGGGGGCTCCTCGGCGGAAGTAGCGTGAAAGGCTGGAGAGCAGTGTGCTCTACAAAAAAAAAAAAAAAAGATGAGGCTCAGTACCCAGGGCCATCATCCCCAACCCTCAGGTGGCTGGCCAGGCAGGGCCCCTTTCCCTCCAAACAGATCCTATATCCATTCATACCAACTCTGAGCTGAGCTCCTGCTTCATCCGCTGTTTGTCCCGTGGGTGCACAGCTGGGTCCCTAAGGTACCGCATTGCCTGGGAGATGAGCAGGTAGAAGCAGTTTTCCATGGTGAACATCAGGAGGGACCTGGGAGGAGGAGCAAGTTGGCAGTGTGGCAGAGGGCCAAGCTGGCAGGTGCGGGTGAGCCACTGAGCCAAGAGAGCCCCAGCCATGATTGCCCCAGGCCCTTAGCAAGTCCCAGAAGGTCTTACTTTAATGTTCTGGTCCCTTCTGCCTGTGTGCCAAGCCTCACAGCCTGGGTGAGGGGCTCCTTTTTCTTGTCCAGCTGGAGAAAGAAGCAACCAGTTAAAAAAAAAAAAAAAACAGCAGCTGCCCTCGGTTTACAAGAGCATCCTTCCTGGCAGGTCCTGCACTAAGCAACTGCACCAGTTACCTCACTGAATCCCCTCAGGTGGGTCCCCTAAAGCTCATTTTAAGACAACAGGCTCAAGGACAGATAACTTGCCCCAGGTCCTGGGAAGTGGTACACTAAGGGGAAGAGCTGGGTGGACAAGGGGCCAGAGTCCTATAGCACCTAACTTACCTCTCCAAGCATGTTGAGGGCCACATTCACTGTGGCCAAGAGGGTCCCAAAGGAGGGGGCCACTTCAGAGTCAAATGTGGGAGTGGTAAAACTCAGGGCAAACAGGAAGTTGTATTCAGCAAGATCCAGGGACTGCAAAGCAAAGAAACAATGCTCCTGGGACCCCACTAAGAGCCGGGTGACTCTCTAGCGCAGCACAGAAGCCTGGAGGATGCCTCAGGGGCCGAGGGTGTGAGGAATGGTGGCTGGTACCTGATCCAGCAGGATCTGGCAGACATCTGGGGTGAAGTGGCGCAGGGCTGCCAGGGTCCTGCTGAGGATCTTGAGAAGGCCATACTGGACTGTGTGCAAGGCTCGCTGCTCTGAAGCCTCTAGGTCAGCAGTGGGCTGTTTAGAGGAGCAGGAGGGGACAGCAGAAGCAGCAGCAGTGGTGGTGGGAGGTCGCTGAACTCTGGGAGCAACAGTTGAGGGGAGGCCATCCCCATTTTTGTTCTGGGAAGAGTCAAGAAATGAAGGGGAGCCCAAGGAGGCCAGGGTGAGCACTGTAGGCAGATGGGCTGGGATTCGTTACCTGTAAGTAATGCTGCAGCATCTTGCGGCTGTGCAGGAGGGAGGTGCAGGCCTGGCACAGGTAACCCAGGTTCACCTGGACACACAGGGTAGGAGTGAGGAATTCTTGGCAGCAGCCCCAGCCAGCTGCCTAGGCCAACCAAACAAGTCTGTCCACGACGCCAGTTCCCTTCAGCACTGGCGCCCACGCCTCACTTAATGTCTCTGTAGCCATTAAGTGTGCCAGAGTGTAGGCCTTGCGTCCCTGCAACCTAGCAGCACACTAGGTACCCTGAAAGGTACCAAGTAATTAAACACAGAAGAACAAAAGGCTCAGGGTGAGGGGTGACATGATCAGGCCAGTCACACAAGCAGAGCCTCTAGAGCCTGTGTTTGTGTCCTGCCCCGCTGCCCACTGCCTGCAACTTCACACCTATTCCTCAGGGTCCTGAACCTGGATCTATCTCAAAGAGCTCAAGTTCTTAACCTACCCACTGCCCTTCACTGTGGAGGGAAAACTTCAGAGTGAGCAACCTAAATGAGCCCTGGGCTCCCAAGCATAAGCTCACACTGGGGATCAGCCTGCAGTTCCCTGGAGAAGCAGAGTCCCTGTCTCTCCGCAACTCCCCAGACTCCTCCAAGAAACCACGCCCGAGGCCCACCTGGATATCACACATGAGCTGAGGCAGGTGGAAGTGCCACTCCTTCCTGAAGTGGGAGAGCTGTAGAATGAAGCCCACGGTGTGGTCCGCCTCCTCCAGGCAGGCCAGGCTTTGCACAGTCCTCACTGCATTAAGGCACTGGAAGGACAGGGGATGGCAGGGGAGGAGAGGACAGTTCAGGGGCTGAATGCAGTGTGCTTACCCACCAACAGAAGGCTAAGTCCTGAGCCACAGCTGAGAAGGCAGCACACAGTGGCCTAGCCTAACAATAAAAGGCTTCTGTCTGAGTAGACCAGAAACCTTACAGTACCCCCAGAAACAAGGGCATCGTCACCCTCAGCCACTGGGCCCCTAGTCCCTGGGAGGCAGCAGCCCCTCACTTGCAAAGTCCGCTCCTGGTGGACGCCCACGAAGTCCAGGGCCTCAGTCAGGAAATTGTAGCGCAGAGTCTTGAGCAGCCGCTCCATCAAGGACATGGACAGGCGGTAGACCCCTGGCCAGGAAGGGGCATCCAGGGATTTCCGAGATGTGCTGGGTGTCTAAGAGAAAACAGCAGAGGAGCTCAGGAGGCAGGGCCACAGGAATTCAGGTGAGAGGGCAGCAGGGCCTCCCTGTGGCTGGCAGCTGGGAGGAGAAACCTCCTGCAGTGGGCGCAGGCACTGCAACAGCAAGTCCATCCACCCAAACCAGCAGGGCCAGAAGCAGGCAAGGCCAGCAGATGCAGAGAGCACTGGCAGAGAGGTACAGGATTCCGAGTTCTAGTCTGAGGTGCCATAAGCCAGCAGTATCAACATGAATGTATCCCTGCCCTGGAAACAAATACAGACCAATTCTGACAGGAGCGAGAGACTGGCTGAGAAGCACTCTTCTGAGATTAGAAGATAGCTGCTATACTAGAGGTATCTGGGGTGGGGTATGCAGAGGGTTGGGTGCTGAGGACCCACCAAGCACCCACAATACCGGCTGCCCTCCTCCTCACCAAGGGCTAAGAAATCACAAGTACACACTGCTTTTTGGAGGAAGAGGATTACAACTGCCCTGGTTGAAAACCTACCCTCAAAGTCCTGTCCTGTTCCCCTTCACAACTCAAAAGGAAGACTCTATCCCAGCTCCCAAAGCTGGTGTACAGGGACCAGGTAGTGCATTTTGGTGCTAGGGACCAACCCAGAATCTTGCACATCTGAATCTTTGCTCAGCTGCCTATCAGTGAGATCCACCTGGGGGCAGGGAAGAGTCCACACCATAGGGGCACTGGATGAGCCACGCAGAAGAGAGCAACTGCAGGGTCACACACAGGCGGCAAGACAGGAGAGGGCACTTTTTGCCTGAAAAGTGCAGGAGGCCAACCCAGGCTCCTGGCACTCACCTGCCCAGTGCCGTTGGTGCTGAGCTGGTACACACTCAGGAGAGGCAAACAAATGCTCTGGGTGAGGCCGGCCCCAGCCACTGCTGTGGCTCCCTGGGAAGACAGATGTGGAATGAGTTGGAGTCTGCACTGCCCCATAAATGAGCTGAGCCTTCAGGCACCCTGCAAGCTCAGCCCAGTCCCCAGCTTTTGGGAGCATCACCACTAGCAGTGAGGTTCCTCCTACCCTCAGGCTGGCCTCCTACCTGCTGGGTGCGAGCCAGGGTGAGGAGCAGGTGCAGTGCAGCCTCAGTGAAATGCAGGTTCTGCTTCATGCGGAGGCTCACCTCCAGGGTGGTGAGAAGGGTGGGCAAGATGGGGAGCCTGCGAGTCACCTGCAGCCATGAGTCCCCGTCCTCATCCACCTCACACAGCTCCTTGGCTAGGTGCAGGCCCAGGACACACACCTGCTAGGGTCCAGGGGCAAAGATGAGTAAAAAGAAAAGGGCACAGTACACGAAAGAAAGAGGAGGAGGGGCCCTTCTGGCCGCCCAAGACCTCTTGTTACACACAGCTGAGTGTGGCGTGTGATGGATACAGCTTGTGCTTCCTCCTCGTCCTGCCCTACTCCTGTATCCACCTCTAAGAAATGGCAAGTCCATCCACCCAAACAAGCAACCCCCAAACTGACAGAGCCACCACTTCTTCCCTCTCTGCCCCCAACACTACCATCATGAGCCTCGTCAGTGCCACCTCCCGCCTAGCACCAGCTCTGCCAATCGGAGTCTGGGTGACTTCACCTCTTGCTACACCATTTGCACAGGCCTCACTCCTGACACCAATGGCTTTTCACACTTATTTTGACCACCGACTGTGCCCCCATGTACACCCAGGTACAGTTTTCCACTAATAGTATCCACTCTCACATCACAGAAAGCATGCTGATTTTCGGTTTTCAGTTCTGGGGTTCAAACCCAGAAGCACAGCATGCTAGGCAAGGGCTCCACCGCTGAGCCACACCTCCAGCCCTTTTGATTTGAGACAGGTCTCACTGTGTTGCCCAGGCTGACCTCGAACTTGCAATTCTCCTGCCTCAGCCCCCAAGTAGCTGATATTACAGGTGTGTGCTATCACACCCAGTTGATGTTTCTTTTTAATTCTAATTCATTTTTTAAAAATATTTTTTAGTTGTAGTTGAACACAATACCTTTATTAATGTATTTTTATGTGGCGCTGAGGATCGAACCAGGGCCTTGCATGTGCTAGGAAAGCACTCTACCATTGAGCCACAGCCCCAGCCCTATTCTAATTCATTTTAAAAATGCTGATTGTAGTCAGATGAGCTAATTTCACTAATAGGTCATGACCCAGTTTAAAAAACACTGTTCTGTACTACATACATCTGGTGATCTCTCTCTCCTTGGCTTAAGAGCCTTCAATCATTTTCTGTGTCACTTCAGCACCAGATCAAAGAACCTGAGAAGCGAGATTGCTACCATCCAGCCCCCATTTCACTCACACCAGCCTTTCCTCAGGTCACCAGAAGATGCTGACCAAAGGTTGGCAATGTACCCTTCTCGCTGCCCAAATCTTCCCTGAACCTTCTGCCTGCTGGGGCCTGTCTATCACCCACTAAGCCACTGCTGGGAAGGTACCTTCTTTTCAGGGGCACTCGATCACTGAGCCACAACCCCATCCCCAGCAAGGCACTTTTTCTTGAGTCACCAGATGAGGCTGAAGCCAAGCTGAAACTCTCACCCCCTTTCTCCAGCAGGCTGCACTCCAATGGCAACTACCACCTTTCCCACCAGGCTGCAAAGTCCACGAGAGCATCCCAGGGCCAGCACAGAGCCGGCAGGCAGTGAGAAAGACAGCCTGCCAGGGTGCTCCCTCACCCCATCACGCTGGTCCTTATGTCGGAGCCGAGAGCAGTCATCCGTCTCCATGCTGTCCTTGTCCTCTGTGGCACTGCCTGATGCCAGACTGTGGCGGGTCTGGTCGAAGAGTGCAATCACCTCTTCTTGGAGTGTCTCGCAGACATTCAGAACCAGCTGGGAGTACTGGGGGATGTCACTTACTACAGAGCAGATGGGGAGGGAACACTTGTCACAATCAGAGGTCAACTCTCACTGCACACCAATGCTTCTTTCCCAAGCAGGGGCTGGGAATGCAGTAGGTGCTAACAGCGTCATCTCACGGGAGGGAAGGAGTGATGGGTAGGAAAGAAAAAGTGCTTTCTTGAGGCAAGAATTATAAAATTAAAAACCTTGAAAGTCAGAGGAAAAACATGTGGCCCTGGCTGGGGGAAGCCCACCCAGGCTGGCCCCTCACCTCGCATCTCCTTCATCTGTAACACTGTGATGAACGCTGAGAACACCTTGGCCTTGGTCTTCTCCATGAGCTGCTGGTCTGCCTGCAGCACACCTTCCAGGATCTCCGTCAGAGGCCCAAGGATTTCATCCACAGGACCTAACTCTCTGCGAGCATGGGGGGCAGCATTCACCCACAGGCCATGCACGGCCCTGTTCCACCTCAGGTGCCTCAGGCAGACTGCTGCGCCCCTGCTTGTTTGGTATGCCTCCCTTTCCCTATGATAAAACTAGTCCGGCCCGCTGTCCCTGCTCCAGGGTGATGAGGGTCATTAAGGAGGAGCACGCAGACCTGCAGAAGAAGCTGGGGCCTTGAGCTTCTCTCCTGCCTGGTGCTCACCTTTTCCACTGCCGGAGGAGGACGAGCAGCAGTGTGCACATCATGGAGCCAAGGCGGAGGCAGTTCATGGAGGCAGGAACTAGGAGCTAAAGGGAGACAGTGGAGCAGGTAGGAGCCTGTGAACAGACGCTGTGCAAGACCTTTCCCTGGCAGTGCGTTCACAGGGCTGCAACAAGGGAGGAGGGGCCCAGGGCTGCTGCCCACCCGAGCCCTCTGACCCGACCACCTGTGTGGCCTGCAGGGCATGAGCTACTTGACTGGAGAGCACCTCCAGGAGGAGAGGGAACTCTGCCAGACACACTTACTAAAGCTTTGGTCCCATCCAGCACATCAAGAAAGAGCTGGTGTCGTACCGCAGAGTCAGTCAAGTGCATGATATCTGCCTACGAAGAAACAAAAAAAAGTTTTGCTTGGGAAAATTTCCTAGACTTCAGAAGCCAAGAAATGTGGGGCCCTCCACAATTAGTCATTGACAAGTCCCTAATTAAAATGGGGCTTAAGGGTCATGCTGCTTCTCCACTGATCCCATCAGACTCAAGCCCAAGTTCACCTCCTCTTCCAGATTCCAGACTTCCTCTGCTTAGAAGTCTTCAAAGACTTCCCAGTGCCAGGGAAATGCAAGCCACATTCTTCCATATGGCCCACCAGCCACACGTACCACCCTACCTTCCTCACTCTGGTCCAACCCTCCTTGCCTTTCCTGCTTTAACACACTTAGCTCTTTTCTACTTCTGGACTTGGCACCTGCAATTCCATCTGCTGAGACATCTTTACTTTATAGGCATTATGCTCGGAGGTTCTTGTCTACATAGGCCCCAGCTGGGACACCACCAACTTGGAGAGGGCCCGCCTGACCACTCCTGTCTCATGTGTTCAACACCACAGCATCTTATTTTCTTCAAAGCAGTAACTAACATAACAATCTGAATATGTATTTTTAAAAAAAATACCTTTATTTATTTATTTTTACGTGGTGCTGAGGATTGAACCCAGTGCCTCACACATGCTAGACAAGCATTCCACCACTGAGCCACAACCCCAGCTCCTAAATCTGTATTTTTCATTTGTGAATTTGTTTATAATCTACACCCTCATGGGAACTCACCATGACATCAAAGACCTCATTTTCCTTGCTTACTACTACACTGCTGGTGCCAACTGGCACAAAGCAAGCACCCTGCCAATACTTATTCAGTGAATGAATGAGTGGTCCCAATCTGGACTTAACCAATAAGCTTCCTGAGGGGCAGAGGACTGCAGGGTTTTCAGAGCTACTTCTCAAGAATTGCTCCCGATGACGGCCTTTTTAAAAAGGAGGTGACACAGACATTTATTCCCTGGGGAATCAATCGCTACCAAAAGTGGCCAAGTCTGGAGGTGTGTCTGAAGACTCAAGGGTCCACAGTCACTAATGCTCTCATACCTACTTCCTAGGTTCAAAGCTCTGAGCACATAGGAAGTCTGGCACTGAGGGACAAGCCACAGAAATGAACAAGATGCCTGGAACAGGGGGCACCCACCCATCTCAAGTGTTAATAAAGCTAAGGTATCAACCCAGATGCCCTCAGGAAGAACAACTTCAGACCAAATCTTTATAACACAGCATGGTATTGAGCCACACACACACAAAAAAAACGCCAAGAACAATGGAAACTTCCCAAATGTCAACTCTCTCTAAAAAACGACTCTCCAGACACAGTACAGTGACAGTGGTCTCACTTCTTTTAAGACCAGGAAATGCAGTTTCTAAAACCAAAGAAAACAAACATCTAAGAGGAGGGTACTGCAACTTCTACCTGTTGGCCAGTCCCCAAGCCTAAGCCCAGTGCCTACAGGGCATATAGCACCAGAGGCAGAGACAGACACATGAAGGAAGGGAGGCACATGAAGCTCAGGGTAAGCCAGGCCAGAGAAGCTTCAGTAGGCCTCCAGCAATGGCTGCAGGAATTCTGAATTACTTCTCTATAATCTTCTCAAGAGTCTCCTATTAGACGCAAAACCCTCAACCACCCCTTATCAGTCCCAATCTCTCTGTGCACAACCCATTACATTTTGAATCTCAAAGAGAGAAACTCTGATTCATTCTTATCAAAAGAGGCTATATCTGCTAGGGATCTCAACACAACAGTGCTAAATTACCAAAGTGAAAACTCCCCCAAGGAGATCCTTACGTGACTGGTGGCAATGATGAGAAGCATCCTCCAGGCAGAGATCAACATCTGATACTCTAATAAGGACGTGCAGCTGCTGCCCTCTGTCTCAGCCATGTGAACTGCCAAGGACTTGACGTACCCCGACCAGTAGGCAAAGCACTTCTCACTGGAAAATTTCTTGAGTGTATCTTTTAATGATTGGTCTAATGAACCACTATGATATTAAGAAAATACAAACCCCATGGTTAGGTTGTAAAAGCAGGTGGGAATGTGATGGATGCAGATCTTTGCTAAGGCAGAGAGAGCCATATCACATGGACTTAAGGCAGATAGATGGCTCCAGGATCACCTGGAGTGGACTGAGACTTTTTGGTCAATATAATGGGTTAGACTGAGGCCTTTCCAGGATTCCTCCTCCATAAAATCCTGCTTTGTAATACCACTCCTGATAATCATAATGCCACCAACAGACTGTCCAGGGAGCTCACTGGCCCTTCACGAATGGTTCTAAACCAGCCCTCTCCTCTGCACTCACTCTCAAGCCTCCATGTCCCCAGTGGTGGGCCACCACAGTCTCCTTCTCCAACCTTTAATTAACATCTCAACATGACGATGGCATGTGCCTATAACCCCAGCTACTCGGGAGGCTGAAGTAGGAGGATCACAAGTTTGAGGCCGGCCTGGGCAATTTTACCAAGACCTTGTCTCAAAATAATAAAAGGGCTGAGGATATAGCTCAATGGTCAAGTGTCCCTGGATTCCATCCCTAATAGTGCCCCACACCAAGACAATAAAAAATAAATCACAACAGGAAAGAACTCACTTAACTACATAGTATATCTCCAAGCAAATTATCTTCATGATGAGGGCACAGGTTTCCAGGATGCTGGGCTGTGGAGGGGAGGCAGAACAAACATCACATAAAAAAACCTCTTCCCTCGCACCCCCACCCACTCACAGGCTATGTGACAACAGTGATCCAACACTTGGAAAACAAGCAAGCACAGTCCCTGTTAAAGGTGAATGGGCATCTGATGTATAAGGGCAGGGGCTACAGGTCCACAAAGTCACCCAGCAAGAAAAGACCACAGAGCCATCCACCCAGAGCAAGGCAAGCCACTTTCCTTCCCAAAGCAAGACTTGAAAGATGTTTCACGCAAAGAAAACATTCTGTGGCTAACCGGGGAAGGTATCGTTCTCTTCACCTTCCCCTCACAGCCCAGCCTCTACCACAGCTTACCTCAGATGTCTCTGAGGGAGGAGAAAGGGTTCCAAACAATGGACTGGTTAAATTCTCCCAAAACTTGGGTCTAGAAGAAAACAAATATTGGAGAAAACACATTTTCTCTCCCATAGTCTTTTCTCCTCTTTCCAGCTCCCCTCGGTGGTCACGTTTTACCAGTTCCAATACTAACATGTGTTCCTCCATAAACGTAAAGGGTTCCATAGATAAAAATTATATTCTCTTTAAGAAATCCAACTGTACATTGAAGAGTTGATCAACAAAAAAATTATAATACTTGGGATACAACCCAGGAGCACATTACCACTAAACTACATCTCCAGTCCTTTTTGATCTTAAATTGTCCAGGCTGGCTTCAAACTTGTGATCCTCCCACCTTAGCCTTCCACATCATTGGAATTATGGGTATACACCACTGCACCCAGCTCTTTATAGAACTCTTAAGGATCATTCCACTATATATTTCCCAAAACCCTATAAAACAGAACAGAGAGGAAATTAAGAGAACAAACTCCCAAAACTGAGCCTTTTTTAACATACATTCCTTTTGTGCCACCAAGGTCCCGGAGAATAGGGTTTTTCGATTTGTCCAATGGCCCAAGGAAGCCATTCTCATCTACTGTTTCTCAAGAATAATAGGTTCTGCCAGGCAAGGTGATGCACACCTGAATCCCAGCAACTCTGGAAGCTGAGGCAGGAGGATAGCAAGTTCTAGGCCAACCCCAGCAACTTAGTGACACCTTGTTTCAAAATATAAAATAGTGAAGTGCCCCTGTGTACAATCCCTATACCAAAAGAAGAAGAACGAATACAGAAGACAGAACACAAAAGTGACGGACTCTGAAGATAACACCTGCTAGTGTCAGCATTAAAAAGAAAAATACAAGACTCCCCTGTAATTAGCTATGTGATAAGCATTTTTTATGCACATTCCCAATAGAGAGTCACAGACATCTCTGCAGGTAAAAGCTACTGTTATTCCTTTTTCACAGACAAGGACAAGGAGACTCAGAAGTTAAATAAGTCTGGGAGGCAGATTTACTTGGTTCTGAGGACCAACATGGCACTGTCTCGGCGGTCCTGCCACAGAGCATGCAGAAAGGCAATGGCTGCACGATGCAGCAGAGGTGGGCACCAGTACCGATCCTGCTGCTGGGAATCAATCAGCTCCAGGACCACGTGGAGACAACTCCACTCACCAAGGCTGAATTCCTGCAAGGGGGAGAAGTGGGAATTCAAGTTCCACAGCCACTGCAAGCAGCCACACCTCTCAGGAGCCACTGCCCAGCCTCACACCAAGTGCAGGCTCACCTTGGAGCCATCACTGCCGTCTGTCACCTCCAGATTCAGAAACAGTTCTATAAGGCCTGGCTGGGTCTCCACAGCAACTGTGAGAAATTCCAGAATCATGACTTTGATGCGCATGTCCTCAATCTTGCTCTGAAGGCGGGTCAGGAAGGCATCACGAATGGCAGCTGCATCATTGCCCAGACAAGCATACACTGACATTGGGGCCACCTAGCAGAGACCAGGACACATGGCTTATAGTTCTGCTTTTAGAAAAACCTCAATGGGCTTCTACAGAAGGGAGCTCAGAGAGCTCTAGATACAGCAGAGAGAGATGCATATAGTCATAAAACTCTCAGATGAGGACCAACATTTACAGAAGAGCAAACATAAAAAGATGGCCGGGACATGACTCAGAGCTAGAGTGCTTGGCTAGTACATGTGAGGCCCAGGGTTTAATTTCTGGTACTACATTAAATGAAGGAGCTGGGGCTGGGGCTCTGCATGTGCCTGGTATGTGTGAGACACTGGGTTCGATTCTCAGCACCACATATAAATAAATAAAATAGAGGTCTATCAACAACTAAAATAAAATATTAAAAAAAGACGAAGTCAGAAAAGATATTTTTTTTTGTCTATTAGATTAGTAAAGACCGAAAAACTGATAAAGTCTCTGTGCAAGGATGTAAAACTTAGGTGTTAGAAACATAAATTGTTGAAGGCAAGGCTAGTTGTTCCAAAATATGTAAAGTGGTAGCTGGGCACAGTGGTGCACTGTAATCCCAGCTACTAAGGAGACTAAGGCAGGAGGATTATTAAGTCTGAGGCCAGCCTGGGCAACTCAATGAGACCTGTCTTAAAATAAAATAAAAAAAGACGGGAATGTAGCTCAGCAGCAGAGTACCTACCATGGCCAGACGTTTCAGCAGCTGAATGGCCAGACCTAGCATATGTAAGGCCTGGGTTCAAGCCCCAATACCCAAACTCCCAGCATGTACAGAGGAACTAGCCTTTGGTATAAAGAACAAAAGTGTACAAATACTTATATTCAATACATATATACAGATAAAAAGAAATCTCAAGTCACTGAATGAACCTTTCCTGCTCACAGGGATTCTTGGAACAAGAGGGTACCTTAATTTTCTGTTATGTTTATCTATAACTTTAAATAAATATTTTACAATGAGCATGTATGTCTCGTGCAATCAGGAAAAAAATATCACATAAACACACATTTACTTGTGTGTATTTGTGTGTATGTGTGTGTGTCTACATTACTTCAAGTCCAAGTGTTAGCCAGATGCTTCTCTTGAAAGAGGGCAAGAGTGGTCTGTAGCAGAAAGAGTCCATGTCCTGGGGCTCTGGTTGGCTAAGTGGATCCTACCGTGGCCAGACGTTTCAGCAGCTGAATGGCCAGACGTGGCAAAGCTGGGTCATGTTTATGGTAGATGTACTTGGCTAGAACAGCAATGAGGTTGTTTCCATGGGCACCTGGAGAAGCACAGGAATAGTAAAGACACCAAAGGCACTTCAATTCAAGCTCTTAGAGAGGCTGATGTTCCAAATGGCTAATGCACTTGGGGGACTAGCCTTGAGTATGTGGAGGGTCAGCATGAACTGACTCATTCTCTTTTCTCAGAAGCAAAGCAGCAGCCAGGATATTTTTGGGGGGGTTGGGTTGGAGGTGGGAGGTAAATAGTTCAATATAATTCATTAATGGCTAAGATATATTATTAAGAAAATAGGTACTTTTAACAAATAGGTTAGAAAAAGGAATTGTATAGATATACAAAATATTCATAAAAATTCCAAAACCATACAACTAGAAAAGATCTTAAACATGACCCAAACAAAATGAAAATGAATAGACTTGGCTGGGCATGGTGGCACACACCTATAATCCCAGCCACTCATAATCCTAGCCACTCAGGAGGCTAAAGCAGTAGGATCACAAATTCAAAGCCAGCCCCAATAACTTAGTGAGGCCCTAAGCAAGTCAGCAAGACCCTGTCTCTAAGTAAAATATAAAAAGGGCTGGGGAAATGGCTCGGTGGTTAAGCACATCTGGGTTTACTCCCTGGTACAAAAAAAAGAAAGAAAGAAAATGAATAGATTGAGTCACAAAGGATTGAACAACTACTATAGAGTCACAAAATAGTCAGAGGTAGTATTCAACAGGCACCAGGAACTTTCCTCTCCATGCAGTTATCCATCTGCTCTTTGTTATGCTTTTATAAAGTATATACTATTTACTATCTCAAATTTATAGATGAGAAACCTGAGGCAAAGTTTATTAACAATAAGCCCAAGATCACAGAGCTAGCTAGAGTCTGAAAGTGGATCAAGGTGGTCTGACTTGAAGCCCGCATTCTCACTACTATTCTGTCATCAATAGGAGATAGAAATTAAGTATGATTCAGTCCCCTTATTTCCAAGACTAGGAAAGGAGCTACTATCATGTCCAAATTTCCTCAAGGAGTTCATCAGAAAAGAGTGTCAATGCCCAACAATGCCTAACAATGCCTAAAATAGATACTCATGGGAGGAAAGTTGCTGAGTGGAAGAGAAGTACATACCATGCTGTGTGAGAGCCTGCTCCAAGGGGGACACCACATTAGAAGGAGGTTTCAGCCGAATGACATTGTTGGTGACAGAGAATGCCAGTTTCACAGTCTTGATCAGCAGCTGGCCCTGCCCCTGGCCCTCTGCCCCATCACTAGAGTGCCAAATGGAAACCAAAGATGATCAGACAACATGAATTCATTTGCAACATACATGTTCTCATGACTGTGATGCTAACAATACTCCTAGAGTTCAACAGATTCTGAGAAGTAGTAATTCCTTTTCCTATGTACTAATCTATACAGCAGCCATTAGGTAATATAAAGACTATGCCCTTGGAAGAACAAGGTTGTCTTAAACTATCACAGCCAGGTACAGTGGCACATGCCTGTCATCCCAGTGACTTGGGAGGCTCAGGCAGGAGGATAACAAGTTTGATGGAGATGGAGATGTAGGAGGAGATGGAGGAGGAGATGGAGCTGGAGGAGGAGATGGAGATGGAGGAGAAGATGGAGATGGAGGAGGAGGAGGAGGAGGAGGAGGGAGGAGAAGCAAGCTACTGGAAGCCTTAAAATATTCAAGCACAGTAAAGATAAAAGGCGAAGGAGAAGAGGGGGTCCTACCTTCGAGGCTGAGCAGCCATCACCATGTCAATGGTGTCCACACCAATGCCCATGATATTGATGACAGTTTGTCCTGCTTCTGTGTATGCCAGACTACAGATGCAGAGAGACTGCAGACTGGGAGTATGACTGGAAGACAGAGGTATTGAGTTACAGGATGTGGCCAAGCTTATCACTGGAAGAGAAGGGCACTGTCCAGCTGGAATAGGGAGGCAGACCCAAGCAACTAGACAATGGGATACACAGACCAGCTCTCTACAAGATGCAGGCACTCTGAAACAGACTTGGTACCAAAGACCACCCTGAAATACAATCTAATCATCCATCAATTAACAGACATGTTTACAGAAATGAATCATGATTAACCCATGGATGGAATTTATGGAGCCATTAAAACAAGACAGATCTATATGTGGTAGCACAGAAAGAAAGAGCAGTGAGTACAATCCAAGGAAAACGCCTAGAACACATACTAACAATAGCCCATTAACAACAGCTACCTCTGGGAAGTAGATTCATTTTGTACTGAATGAGAATTTTTCCAATGAATATGCATAACTTTTATAAAGATCATAAAAATCATAAAGTGTACATATACACGCACACACACAGCATATCCAAAAAACCACCCCATCTCATTCCTACTTCATTTGTTCTTCTCTTTCTACTGGGAGAAATGATAACTGAATCAGTAGAAAGTGACCACAATGTTGAAACTACTAAGCTTTCGGTCTAAGCAAGTGCTCTAGAAGAAAACCCCTGTCTTCCCTTGGTGAGTGGTGCACTCTAGCAACCAGCCCCTTATTACCTGTTGTGCAGGTCTGTCTCATGGCACAGGTTCAGTATTGCATGAATCAGCTCCAGGATCAGGCAACCTAGACTCCAAAGAAGATATGACAATGATGAGGCCTTGTGTGATGGTCATAATCCCACAAAAGGGAGAGAAAGAAGATGTCCAGGGAACCAGAAAGTGCCCAGGATTTCCCTAAGCACGCTATCCTTACCAATCTGTTCCCGCACACCATGGGAGTTGTAGCGCCACTTGTGGTAGCTGGGAAGCATCTCCTTCAGCACAAACATGACACAGGGTACCAGGCCTTGGCTCTGGGTACTACCAAGCTGCCCCTGTAGGAAACCGTTCTGTGAGGCCCTCTGATATGGAAGGAAAAGTTGTTCATGATTTAACTCCAAAAGTACACGTGGGTCCAAAGAAAACTTAGGCAAACTTTATCCTTCAGTGAAAAACAGAAAATCTCCCTACTTCAATCGAGTCCATGTTGTGGATTTCTCTAGAACAGAAAAAGTAGCTAAAAAGACAATGTGACAGTGTCATAAAAGGTGCTTACATCAGGGTTGGGGATTTAGTTCAGTGGCAGAGGGCTTGCCTAGTATACACAAGACCTAATCCTATGTCCCAGAGTGGGAGAAAAATGGTGCCTATATAAAGAAGAAGAAAGGCTACCTCTGAATACTGAAGGCAGGGTATCTTAAACATAAAGGATATAGGATAACAATGACAAAGAATGTCAACTTCACTGATATGCAGCTGTCCCTAATCACAACCCCATCACTGGAATACACTATGATCTGACACCCCCAAGTTTTTTGTCCTAACAGTACCTGTTCAGTTTCCTTATCTTAAAACTGTGACTCTTTATTTACATAGACATTTGCATCAACTGTTCCTATGTTTTCAAACATTCATAGATTGCTATAAGCAGTAAGTGTACTGAGTGTTTTTCATGTATGATCCTTTAACCCACCCTAAGAGGTATATTCCTATTTTAGAAAGGTTCTAAGACATTCTGTACTTGTCCAAGGTCATAGAGCCAGTATATGATCAACCTGAAATGTAAACCTAATTCCATCCAACTCCAATCCTTGCTCTTAATCTTATTCCAGTATTTTTCAGAGTTGATCTACTAATTATGAGATCAGCCTATGGTCACAACTCACTAAAAAAAAAAAGAAAGAAACAAACAAATAAACAAAGAAAAGGGAAACAGGCACAATATCACACTCCTACAAACCTGACTCAGGGGGCTGGGGCAGGAGGATCACAAAAGTTCAAGGCCAGCCTGGGCAACTTAGTGACACCTAATCTCAAAATAAAAAGGGCTAGAGCTGGGGTTGTGGCTCAGTGATAGAGCACTTGCCTTGCATGTGTGAGGCACTGGGTTCGATCCTCAGCACCACATATAAACAAACAAACAAACAAATAAATAAATAAAGGCCCATCAACAACTACAAAACAATTTTAAAAATAAATAAATAAAATATAATAAAATAAAAAGGGCTAAGGATGTAGCTCGGTAGTAGAGCACCACTGTGTTCAATCCCCAGTACTACCAAGAAAAAGAAGAGGAAGGGCCTGAAGAGGAAAGATGGGAACGCTTCTTAGGTAGCAAACACTGCACTGTGAACTATGCTCCTGGAGTATACATACACACACAGGTACTAACTGGGATGTAAAAATAAAATGTACATATTACCCTGGGGTATAGTCAAAATAGCTTAAAAGGTACTGCATTACCCTTGAGGTCTATCCCTTAAGCCTCTGAGTATTAAATATATTTGCATAATTATATACCTTCGATCATACTAATATATACAATAGGTTTTCAATACACAGAAACTATGGCCACAATAACTTTAGGACAACTGTTCTTCCTACACATAACCTGATTATAGAAGCAGGGGACAAGAAAACTATTTCACAATCATATGACCAGACCGTACCTTGACAAGGGTGGTAATCAAGCGGAGAAAGGCAACAGTGACGCCATACTCGCCTTGGGGCTGTTCACTGTTCATCAGAAGGTTCCCGTACCCACCAGCATTCATCCCCTCCGCACTGGGAAGACAGAAGCCGAGAAAAAACACTCATGGAGAAATTTCAAGGTTTCAAGTTCCTACAGCCAAAAGCATTCTCATTACTGTCTAGACGCTCAGGCATAACACACAAATGCTCTTACAAGGGGAACAAACCCAGGCAATCTGAAACCAGGGCAAACATTAAGAACATATTTTACTGATGTATAATCTCAAGAAGTTTAAAGTTAAAAATCAAATTAGCGGGTGGAGTTGTGGCTCAGCGGTAGAGCACTTGCCCAGCATGTGCGAGGTCCTGGGTTCGATCCTCAGCATCAAATAAAAATAAATAAACAAAATAAATGTATTAAAAAAAAATCAAATAAGCATCAGAGAAACATCTTTGTTTTAAAGGCAAGAGAGAGCAAAGAAAGAATATTCAGATAGTAAGATGGAGTCTGTGGAGTAGTAACCAGTCTCCTGCAAAGAAGCACCCATGGAATGAGGAAAGAACAGAGTGACTGTGGTTAAGAGTCGGGGACGGAGGCCTGGGGGTGCAGGGTGCTTGCACAGAATGGAATGGCCCTGGGTTTGATCACCAACACTGCAGAAAAAACGAAAAAAGAGGACATTATGTCTCTGGATCCAGAAACCTCTGGATTCTCTCAGCTAGAAAGTAGATTCCCACATTTTTTTTTTTTTAGAGAGAGAGAGAGAATTTTTAATATTTATTCTTTAGTTTTCGGCAGACACAACATCCTTTCTTTTTTTGTATGTGGTGCTGAGGATCGAACCTGGCCGCACGCATGCCAGGCGAGCGCACCACCGCTTGAGCCACATCCCCAGCCCCAGATTCCCACATATTTAACAGTCATAGCTGGATGAGAAATCCATCCCTCTCTCTCCCCCTCTCCCCCCTCCCACCCTCCCCTCTTTATCTGACTTTAAAAACTTGGACTAATTATTGTGTCCTTAGAGAAGAGAGCAGCTCTGTGCTTCCTGTGCCCTCATCTCCTTTAGTTTGTCCTCACTCACCCACAGGTCTAAGGGCTGAACAGAAGTACAAAGAATATGTGGATAGAAGAGTGTCTTTCAAACTAATAAAGCCAGGCTGGACCTGAACCAAGAACAGCCTGCACTAGTGAACAAAATCTATCAATCCAAGACATGGCTCACCTAATCATCTGACTCACGTTGGAGACAGGATGGGCCACAAATGGTAAAAAACCTGTGTGACGAAGATCAGTCCAGACCTAATGAAGGAAAAGAAAAGTTAAGTGCATTTATCTTCAGGTATATGCCAAGTGTGACACGGCTTGACTGTCAGGAAGACTTGGCATCTCACCTTTGCTGGATTCCGGGCAGCCAAAACTGTCAAGCAATTGACACAAGAGGCAATGACATCCACAGGGGGAGAGATCACTGTTGTCAACCTGGTTAGAGAATGGAACACTGCACTCAGTAAGATGATTAACACAATTGATTCTATCACACATTATTTTCCGGTTCTCTCTCCGAATCCCTCCTGTCAGTGGGGCTATAGAAATAGAAAAGCCCTCAGCTGGAGAAAGATTTCCGCCAGGCTTTCTAATAGGGGAACATGCGTGAACTTTAACCCAGATGGTGTGTGGTTGGGCTCCTGGACCCCAAGAAAATAACCACATGAGCTCAGCCAGGCAGCTCAACGCTTGCCATGAAGGACCCACCGCTGCAGCAGCATGTAGACACGGGACGTGATGGGCAGGAGCCAGTCTGCTATAGACAGGTCTGTGCTGATGACCTTGTGGACCAGATCAATGATGGGTTTCACTCTCTGGCAATGCTGAATCACATCTGAGGGGAAAGACAGACTGTAACCTCACAGAAAACAACTTCATAATATCACTGAATGGTCTCTGATACCCAGAAAAACAAATCAGACATCCCAACCTTGATAGCTCTGAATTTTATCTTGAAATTCCAAATTCTCTGAGCATGACCACTTTTCCCTCCCCATAGAGATGTCTCCAAAAGATGACCATACCTGCAGTTGAAACAACATGAAGCAGCATTTCAATCTCACAGGTAAAAAGGGTCCAGCTGCTGTAGGAGTATTCCCAACGCACCAGGTAAGCCCTATCATCCAGCATTACTTGGCCCACAGTGCCTTGAGGTATGCGAAGGTTGGTCTGACCTCCTAAGAAGGAAGAAGAGTGATCTGCCTAATATCTGAAGACAAGGAAGAGGAGTCAACTCCTGTACCACACACCAACATTTAAACACAGGATTTAGACTCTCTTTAGTACCTAACGTTCTTACATCTTTTTCCTCTAAAGAATAATTAAAAACTCTCTTGTCATTGGAAAAGTGATTCTTCCTATGTGTCTGAAAACCAGCTGCATGCAAAGTGGTTTCCACCTCAACAACTACAGAAGTAAGCTGTGGCAACCAGTGCCTGGATCCTAGCACATTACTGGTGACACAAGTTAGAGCAGAAGCTGTGCCCTCTTTGCACTATACTCCTTGAGCACCTGGGATACATGTTCAAGAGTAATGATTGCTCACTCTTACACATTCACTACAAACAAGAAAACAATTGTTGCCAGGCATGGTGGCACACACCTATTATCCCAGTGACCCAGGAGGCTGAGGCAAGAGGATTGCAAGTTCAAGGCCAACCTCAGCAACTTAGCAGCAAGACCCTGTCTCAAGAAATAAAAAGGGCTAGGGAAACAGTTCAGTGGTAAAGCACCTCTGGGTTCAATACCCAGGCAAGAAAGGAAAGAAGAAGGAGAAAAAAAAAAAAATTGTGAACAACCTTTTCAAAATCATGGTAAAATAAACCTAAGATCAAATTAAGTTCAGCGGCATTCAGTACAGCCACACTGTGGTACAGCCATCTCCCCACACACCCACCAATCTTATGTTGTACATCTTGCACTATTGAAGCTACACCAGTTCACCAATGATTCCCCATTCTTTTCATCTCCTAGCCCCTGACAACCAACACTGCACTTTGTTTCTCAATGTGACAACTCTGAGTATCTCATGAGTAGAATCAGACAGCATTTGTCCTTTGTGACTGGCTTATTTTACTTAGCAAAATGTCTTCAAGGTTCATGCATGTTGTAGTATACAGCAGAATTTCTCTTTTTGGGGTAGGGGGACAGAGCTAGGGTTCAAACCCAAGGCATCAAACATGCTAGGTGGGTACTCTACCACTGAACTATACCACCAGGAAGAATTTACTTTATTTTTTAAGAATGAATAATGTTCCTTTGTATGTATATCCCACATTTTGTTTACTCATTTCATCTACTATTAGGCATCTACTAAAAAAAATTATATATCCTTTTACCCAATCATCCCATTTGGAGGATTCTACTAAAAATAAACACAAGCTGAAGCTCAGTGGCAAAGTGCTTGCCTAGCAAGTGTGAGGCACTGGGTCCTCAGCACCACATTAAAAAAATTTTTTAACAAAATAAAGGCATGCTGTCCATCTACAACTACAAAAAAAAAATTAAAAGAAAAAAATAACAAGGGACTGGGGTTGTGGCTCAGAGGTAGAGCACTTGCCTACCATGCGTGAGGCATGGGGTTTTATCCTCAGCACCACATAAAAATAACAAAGATATTGTGTCCACCTATAACTAAAAAATAAATATTAAAAAAGAATATACCAATATACAAGGATGTATGCGTGCACCCAATGCAATATTATTTATAGTGGCAAAACGCTGACACAGTCTAAATGTCCTGATCATAAGGAGAAAAATAAAAAGTTATGAAATATCAAGGATTAAGTATATGGTTACTAAGAAGAATGAGTAAGGTACTGGGGGGCAGCTTAGTGGTAAAACATGTGCTTAGCATGTGCAAGGCCCTGGTTCAATCCCCAGAATAATAACAATAACAATAATAATAATAATGTAGTAGTAATAATGAGTCAAGAGTCATATAAGGGAAAACCAAGCCAGGTACAGTAGCTCACACCTGCAACTTCAGCAGCTTGGGAGGTTGAGGCAGGAGGATCACAAGTTCAAGGCCAGCCTCAGCAACTTAGTGAAACCTTGTCTCAGAATAAAAAAACAAAAAAAGTAGGGGGATGTAGCTCAGTGTTTAAGCACCCCTGGGTTAAATCCCCAGTACTGGGGGGAGACGGGGGAAGAAAGCCAACTGTCAGAATGAGTTTGTTAAAAGAACGAATATTTGAAAGAATATACATAAAATTCTTTTTTTTTTAATATTTTTTTTTTAAAGAGAGAGAGAGAAAATTTTTTTAATATTTATTTTTTAGTTTTTGGCGGACACAACATCTTTGTTTGTATGTGGTGCTGAGGATCGAACCCGGGCCGCACGCATGCCAGGCGAGCACGCTACCGCTTAAGCCACATCCCCAGTCCCATAAAATTCTTAACATTGAGTATCTGACAGAGATAGGATGGAAATGAGATTGACTTTTAACATAGACCTGCATTGTTTACCTTGCTACAATGAGCATGTAAAATTAAAAAAACAAAAAACAATTTAATGATGTAAAACAGATAACAGAAACTGGGCTGGGGATGCAGCTCAGCAGTAGAGTGCTTGCCTAGCATGCATGAGGCCCTCAGTCTATCCCCAATATCACACACACAAAAAAAAAAAAAAAAAGAGAGAGAGGGAGAGAAACTAATTATTTATCAATGAATCAACAAACATGGTGAGATGACAAGGAGCTGCTCTACAATCACCTCACACAAAAGGATCAACCCAGCAGCAAGGTGGTCTAAGGAGAGCTGCTGTGAGAAAGGCTGCGGCACTGAGGATCTCCTTACCCAGAGGATATAGGAGTTTGGGCGTCTGCCTTCTCCAAAGAGTTCCATCTTCATGGGAGATTACATCATGGGGCTTGTGCTTGTAAAGTTCATTGTAGAAAGACATCTTATCTAGGAAACTATACACCTGGCAACATGCAGAAAGAAACTGAATCACACATTTACCTACAGAACATTCATGGGGGTCCCAAGTCTGCTCTGTTAACCAGACTGCGTAAACTGGTCCTCAAACTCCTTCCCAGTCCACCATTGTAGATCATCTTGGAATCACCTTCTGCTCTCCTACCTAATCTCCACTCAAGTTATCCCCTCTCTCCACAGAGACAGTTGTCTCTCCTGAACAGCATCTCAGGTTCTATTTAGGGAGCTAACTGAACAACTTACCTTTTTGGCAGTGGACTTTCCTGATACCAGGGCTCGGAGTAATTGCAGGAGTGGGGAAAGGAGATGGGGGAACATTCCACATACACTGTCCAGAATGATCCCAAGACCAGAAGTTGGTTCCTACAGCGGAAGGGGAGAAGTCACTATTCTTCAGAACTGCCTGATAATCCTCAGAAAGTCTAGAAGCAATCCTTCCCTAATAATCTAAGACTTTCATGTCCCCACTGAGAAAGGACAACATTCAGTTGGGATTTGATTTAACTGGCATCTGAAAAGCAACTCTTAAGTCTATCCAGTGATCTCTTCTTCCTGGCCACCCTTTCTATGAGAAGATAATTTATTCCTTAGTACAATGTTTCCACTGACGTGAAAACTACCCTAAAACACGTCAGCAGCTAGCCACCACACACAAGCAAAGATGCTCCATCTACATACTGGTTCACACCAGCTTCTACCAGGGATATTGCTAGCATCTGTAAGAGTAAACAGCAACTCAGGAGAAAGAGGTTAATACACACAGGCAGATCAGTCTGGCTTTGGTACAGGTTTGAAAACAGACATTTGAAGTCACTGTCAATGCTAACACCAGTGCTGGTGAAAAACCATTCTTTCCAAATGCTCAAACCAATCACAATACTGATGACTTGGTAAGATCTAGTTACAACCCTCTAAGTATTTTTGAGAGGAATCATCAGGAGGCTGAGGCAGCAGGATTGCAAGTTCAAAGTCAGCCTCAGCAACCTAGTGAGGTCTCTGGCAACTGAGCAAGATCCTATCTCAAAATAAAAAGGGCTGGGGATGTGACTCAGTAGTGAGGAACCTCTGGGTTCAATCCATGTAACAGTAAATAGCATCTCAGGAGAAAGAGAATAATATACACAGGCATATATATATATGAAAAAAAAAAAAAAAAAGAAGAAGAGTTGCAGGACCCTAAGCCAAAAGTGAAGTATGGAGACATATGCCCGAAGTTCCAGTGACTCAGGAGCCTGAGGCAGGAGGATTACAAGTTCAAGGCCAGCTGGGGCAACTTAGTAAAAACCGATCTCAAAGGATAAATTTGGTAGAGAAGCTCTGGGTTATATCCCCAGTGAACACACAAACACACGGAGAAAAGTTTTAGGAATCCTGGTTGTTGAAAGACTGTCAATATGAAAAAAGACTTGGTGATAACACATTGGTGGATGATTTGGGCTACAGACTCAAGTCAGATAGAACTAGGTCCTTGCTGTCTCTTTCTGGCCGTGTAACGTTGGTGGAATCCCTTCATATCCCTAGGCATCACATTTCATCATACACAACGTGGCATCAATAACAGTCTCTACCTCACAGATATTTTGACAATTAAGTGAGAAAATACTTGCAAAACCTAAATATAAAGCCTCTCACAAAATGTCTGATAAATCCTTTTGGTCCAGAGTAATGTCAGAGTATGATTCCCTCCAACATACTTACTGTTCCCCAGAAGAGTTCTGGAAGAGAAGGGTCCGCCAGGACTTCACACGCTGTGTCAATTACATCCTGTTGGGGGAGGGAAGAAATTGTTCCTTTTCCCTGGTTGAAGTAGTGTCTTTTTTTTTTTTTCTTACTGTATTCTGTTCACATAAAAACACCAATAAACATCTCCATATATGTTACAAAAAATTCTGGGTTTAAAGAATAAGATCACACCTTGTCCAGGGTGCATACTGTATATGCTGTATACACATTTCACTTCTCTGAATTTCACATGCTCGTTTGTAAAATGGGGAAAATAATAGCTCATGGTACTATTTTGAGTGTAAGGAATAAAAGCAAGTTGGCTGTAAATTCAAAACTAGTATATAAGTAAGGTATTACTACTAGACTCACCTTTACTTTGCTCCTAACAGGCAGGGCAAGGACAATGTCTTGCCAGGCGTGGTGTCGCCCGCCTATGATCCCAGCGGCTCAGGGGGTTGAGGCAAGAGGATCATGAGGTCAACTTAGAGCCTCAGCAACTTAGAGAGGCTCTCCCTAAACAACTTAGTGAGATCCTGTCTCAAATAAAATATATAAGGGACTGGGGATATGGCTCAGTGGTTAAGTGCTCATGGGTTCAATCCCCAGTACCAAAACAAAACAAAAAAACAATATCTTTTTAATATTTTTATTCTTAACACCCAGGACAGAGTTAAACACACACTGGGCATCTAATAAATGCTTACAGAGTCTTTTTTTTTTTTTTTTTTAAACCAAGCACCACGACTCCTACAACATGTTATATCTATTCTCCAAGCATAGAATAGGACCAGATCCTTCCATTGTGATTAGAATTTTCCTGAAGTGTGCAAAGCTTGTTCTATGCCCCAGAGCTTGGGGAATTGATTCTTTGAATTAGTACCAATCTCATTTTTATCCAATAATAAGAAATTTCCATCAGTTCACAAAACAAGTGACTAATCATTGAAAATGAACACAATGATTTAGTTTTAAGGATACTCATCAAACATCATTTCCCACTAAAAAGAATCAGAACAACTTGGAAAGCAGGTTCTAGGTCTGAAACAAGAATCCTACACAATAATCCTGTAATATCTTGTCATACCAGTAAGCAATAGAGCTATCAAAACAGATAAGGGTAGTGTCAAATGAATTCAGAAGACAATTGGAAAGTCCTTACTGACCAAAGATGGGGCAATCTCAGCCCAAGAATAATAACTGCACAGATTAAAACACAGCTAGCAGGGCGGCAGTTGTAGCACAGTGGTACAGCACTTGCCTAGCATGCACGAAACACTGAGTTCGATCCTCAGCACCACATAAAAATAAATAAATAAAATAAAGATATTATGAAAAAGAAAAACACAGTATGTTTAAATCTATGAGCTCAGGCTGGAGGTAGAGTGCTTGCCTTGCATGCACAAGGCCCTGGGTTCAATCCCTAGCACCACATTAAAAAAAAAAAAAAATCAATATTTTGGGCTGGGGTTGTGGCTCAACGGTTGAACACTCGCCTAGCAAGTTCAAAGCCCTGGGTTCGATCCTCAGCACCACATAAAAATAAATGAAAGGTAAAGGTATTTTGTCCAACTACAAGTAAAATATATTTTTTTAAAATAAATAAATAGGGCTGGGGTTGTGACTCAGTGATAGAGCGCTTGCCTAGCAATTGTGAGGCCCTGGGTTCGATCCTCAGTACCACATATAAATAAATAAAATAAACGTATTAAAAATATTTTAAAAAATAAAATGATAAATAGAATAAATCTATGAGCTCATATTGATATTAAAAAAAAAAACCCACTAGATACCTTGAGAGGGTGCTAGAGAAAACAGGTAAATACAAGAAAAGAATCAGGTATGTATAGAATTCTATAACAGAGTACCAAATAGTTAATGTATAGAAATGTTGCAACTGATAAACAAAGGAAAGACAGAATTAAAGTGCCATTTTGCAATTTTCTCTTCTAATAGACAAAGAACATCAATAGGTGCTTACATCACATAAAAAGACAACCAACACTAACTTCTGATGGAAGTACAAAACATCATCTAGGAAGCAGTCTTGCTTAAAAAAAAAAAAAAAGTCAAACCTAAATGATCTTAGCGGAAATACAAAGGATGAAAGAACATATTAAACTGCATCACAGGGATGCAATCAGCAAAATCCAGAAAATAAGGTAGTCACCAGGAACAATGTCAGAATCAACAACAAAACTGTCAGCAGCACTAAAAAGAAAGTGAATTTACAGATAACACTGGACAACATCCTAACTTTATATGATGGGAAGGTTCTAGGTATGCTGTGCTTTCAAATATGGAAGCCACTAACCAGACATGACCATTAACACACTTGAAATGAGGCCAATGATGCTGAGGACCTGAGTTTTCAATTTCAATCATTTAAATTTAAATAGCCATGTGACTTGTGGCCACCAACCTATTACAATATTTGAACCTTATCCCAACCCAAACTTATGTAAAATTTATGACATATATAAGATAATTGGAAACTTGAACCTGGACTTCATTTTTGAAGATACTGAGTGCTTTTTTTTTTTTTTTTGGTGTGATAACAATTGAAAAGTTAAGTTTTACTGAAATATTCATAAATGATATGAAATACTACATCTGGAAGTTGCTTCAAAAGAATTTGGGAAGGAGTAGAAATGAAATAAAATTAGCTCTGAGTAGATAAATATTGGAAGCTGGTGATGGGATTACAAGGGTTAATTATACAACTTTTTCTACTTTGGTACAAGTTGAAATTTAGTATTTCTTAAAAATGTTGAATTTTTATTAAAATAAAGAAAACTTATTAACAACTGTAAGCTGGGCAAGGTGGTGCACACCTGTAATCCCAACAACTCTGGAGACTGAGGCAGGAATATGGCAAGTTTGAGGCCAGTCTCAGCAACTTAGTGAAACCCTATCTCAAAATGAAAAATAAAAAGGTCTTGGGGTAGAGCGCTTTACGACAGTTGCTTTGTGGCAGCAGAGGAGGAGGAACATGTTGGCCACCTTAGTTGCTGCTCGAGGAGAGGGTCCCGCATCCGCCTGGGGGCAGGAGGCTGTCGCCCCAGACTGGGAAAACCGGGAAGTCTCCACAGGGACCACTATCATGGCTGTGCAATTTGACGGGGGTGTGGTTCTGGGGGCAGACTCCAGAACAACCACTGGGTCCTATATCGCCAATCGAGTGACTGACAAGCTGATTCCTATTCATGACCATATTTTCTGCTGCCGTTCAGGCTCTGCAGCTGACACCCAGGCTGTAGTAGATGCTGTCACTTATCAGCTTGGATTCCACAGCATTGAAATGAATGAGCCTCCATTGGTGCACACAGCAGCCAGCCTCTTTAAGGAGATGTGTTACCAATACCGGAAAGATCTGATGGCGGGAATTATCATTGCTGGCTGGGATCCTCAAGAAGGAGGACAGGTATACTCAGTTCCCATGGGAGGTATGACAGTAAGGCAGTCCTTTGCCATTGGAGCCTCTGGGAGTTCATATATCTATGGCTATGTTGATGCTACCTACCGTGAAGGCATGACTAAGGAGGAGTGTCTGTAGTTCACTGCCAATGCTCTTGCTTTGGCTATGGAACCGGATGGCTCCAGTGGAGGGGTGATCCGTCTGGCAGCCACTGAAGAATTGGGAGTAGAGCGGCAGGTACTTTTGGGAGACCAGATACCCAAATTTACCATTGCTACTTTACCACCTCCCTGAGTCTGGGATTCTAGGATGTAATAATATTCATCCCATACCGATAAGAATTTAATAAACAGTTTGTCAAAGAGAAAAAAAAAAAAAAGGTCTGGGGGTGTGTTCAGTAAATAAGCACCTCTGGGTTCAATCCCTAGTACCAAACAAACAAAAAAACAACCAAAGATGTCTGGGATAGATGAATTTTAAAAATGCAGTTACAAAATAGTATACAGTTGGCCCTCTCTATCTACAGTTACACAACTGCAGATTCAACCAACCACAGATCAAAACTATTTGAGAAAAAAAAAAATGCATCTATACTGAATATTTACAGACTTTTTCCTCTTGTCATTATCCCTAAATAAGACTGCATAATAACTATTTACACACTGTTTACATTGTATATAAGTAATCTAGAGATGACTTTATTTCTTTATATATATATATTTTAATTTTAGTTATAAATGGACCTTTATTTTATTTATATGTGGTACTGAGACTCAAACCCAGGGCCTCACACATGCTAGGCAAGTGCTCTATCATTGAGCCACAACCCCAGCCCCTAGAGATGATTTTAAATTAAAGTATTCTAGAGGATGTCCATCAGTGGATTTTAATATTCTCAGGGGTTCCTGAAATCAATCCCCAAGAGATACCAAAACATGACTGTACATTATGATTTTATTTCTAAAAAAAAATTATTATATTTTTATGTACATACAGGTAGAAAACATCAGAGAACACATCAAAATGTCCATAGAAGTTAACCTGTGTGATAGGATTACATTTTTCTTTTTATCAGCATTTTCTATTTTTTCTACAATTAACATACATCATTCATATAATAAATAATGAATACAGCCGGGCACAGTGGTGCATGCTATAATCTCCTCAACTATGAAGGCTGAAGCAGAAGGATCACAAGTTTAAAGGCAGCCTCAGAAACTTAGCAAGGCAACTAAGCAACTTAGATCCTGTCTCAAAATAAAAACTAAAAAGGGCTGGGGACCTGGCTCAGTGGTTAAGCACCCTTGGTTCAATCCCCTCTACCAAAAAAATAAATGAATAAAAGGAAAAAATTATAAATGAATATAAACAGCAATGAACAAATTAACATGTGAAAAACACAATATAAGATCTAAAGAGGGAGCTGTAGGAATCTGATTGCTAAGCTGAGTAGGACAGAGCCTCAGGAAAGACAGACTGACCTGCTGATTTCCCAGCGTGTGCAGCTCCAACGAGGTCAGAACGAAAGAGAGGAGGCCATAGACACACATGCAGGCAGTACTTGTGGTACACTGGAATGGCAAAGGAGTTGGTGATTAGTTTACAGCTCCTTCCAGACTCAGCATAATTCTCTTGTGTTAATATAGTACTTGTAAACAAATGGGAAGGGAATCTGAAACTTTCACAATTTTCCTAATTTAGTTATAAGATCAGGACGACTAAGGGAGAAACAAAAAAGTAGGAACACGAACATTACAACAGCCAACAATAAAATCAAAACAATCATTTTCAAAGTGATCAAAGTTTGTATGGGAAAGGGTACTTCGAAAGAATAAAGTTACTTTGGATTAGGCAGAGAGCAGTGAAGGGAGAGGAGGGACATGGGGTTAGGAAAGATATTAGAATAAATCCAACATTATTACCCTATGTGCACAGAAGACTACACAACTGGTGTGATTCTACATCATGTACAACCAGAAAAATGAGAAGTTATATTCCATTTATGTATGTGTCAAAGTGCATTCTACTGTCATGTATAACTAATTAGGACAAAAAAAAAAAAAAAGTTTGTATGGGGGAAAAGAAAACCCAATCCAGGGCTGGGGATGTGGCTCAAGCGGTAGCGCACTCGCCTGGCATGCGTGTGGCCCGGTTCGATCCTCAGCACCACATACAAACTAAGATGTTGTGTCCGCAGAAAACTAAAAAATAAATATTAAAATTCTCTCTCTTAAAAAGAAAACCCAATCCAGCCTACAGAAGGACTACTGTCTCTATGAGCTGATACAAATGACACCTGGCCTGAACTGCCATCATTAATCAGCCAGTGCCAGCCAGCAGGAACTTTTGGCTAAAGTCTGTGGTTTCCTTTTTATAGACTGTTTTACAGCAGTTTCAGGTTCACATCATACAGTGCCATTTTATTGTCTTATGAATCCTCCATACCCAGCCTATTCATCCCCCCTCTACCAATTAACCAATATTCTTTCTACTGTCTCAAGAGTTTTGAATTCTCCAGGATGTCTTATCCTTAGAATCACACACCATGTAGCCTTTTCAAATTGCTTCTTTTACTTAGTAATATGCATTCAAGGTTCCTCCCATGTCTTCCCATAGTTTGATAGCTCATTTCTTTAAGCACTGAATAATACTCATTGTCTGAATTTGCCAGTTTACTTTACCTACTGAAGGACATTTTTGCTGCCTTCAAATTCTGGCAATTATGAATAAAGTTATAAACATCTGTGCACAGTTTTTCTGTGTGTGGACATTCATTAGTCTCCAACTCAGACTCTGAGTACATACCAAGGAGCGTAAATGCCGAACCTAAAGTTTCATTTTATTTTTTGTGGTACTGGGAATCCAACCATGGGTGTCATATGCTAGGCAAATGTAACGACCACTGAGCTATCTTTATTTTAGTACATCAAAATAAGTTATGTGAGCCATATCACTCAAAATAATCCCCAACACAAGGCTCAAGAGAATTTCCATTCATCCTGGTCCAGCTGAATGAGTAAGTCCCCCAGAAAGGAATACCCAGTCAAAAATGGCCCAACCCTGTTTTCTAACACACTTTATTGGCAAAGAGTCAGATAATGAGTTCAAACTATCCACCACTTACTGGCTACTGTCGTTTTGGGCAAATTATACCTCCCTCAATCTCAATTTCCTAATGCATAAAATAAGACAATATAATCCTAAACAAAGTGATAATCAGGATTAAATTAGAAAGTGCTGAGCAGGGTCTGCTTTATAAAGGTTAGTTACACTTTCACTCTTATCCACTTCACTATTAGGATTCTCACTGTTCTCATGGCTCTGCCCAGCTTTTTTGCCCCTGACACTCAACCAACAACCTGGACTCACATCATTTCCCCCAATGGCAAGTGACCGCAGTAGTCGAGTCAAATACTGAAATACATTCAGCTGGATAGCTGTGCCACCTATCTTCCGGACCACACTGCTTGTTTCTTCTGGGTTCAGGGTGTGACGGAGGAGAGCCCAGGCCAAAAGCACCGGGGCATGATGTAGAATGTCCCCAAAGGTCAACATCAAGTGGTCCATATCCTAATGAAGGGAGAAAACATATCTGTATCTCTGAAGAGAAAGAGTTAAGTTCAATAAGCATTTCATTCATCCAAAGAGGTCTCACTTTCCCATTCTAATATTTCACTGTTCTTAAATCCCAGCCAGCTCACTAACAAGCGCCTCAGTTACTTTTCCCTTTAGAAGTTTTTTCCTATTGATTTTAAGCAGTCTTAATTTAAAACTGTAAAACACATGCTCATATGAAAACTCTATAAATTTCATTACCTTGATTCTCCTTCCTAATTTTGTTTTCCTGGTGCTGAAGATTGAACCCAAGGCCTTATACATTATAGAGAAATGCTCTACCAATAAGCTACATCCCTAGCTCTTTCTTTTTTATTTTGGCACAGCATCTCATTAATTTGCTGAGACTGGCCTCAAACTTGCAATCCTCCTGCCTTGGGCTCCCAAATCACAGAGATTACAGATATGTACCACCACACCTGGCCCATTTTCTACCTTTCTAACTACCTCATCTCAATGTTCACCCCTTTTCCTTTTTCACAAATCCCAAAATAACAGACTATCCCCAAGGTTTTGTCTTCAGGCATCTTTTCTTCTTATACCATCTCCATGATAAATGCCCTCACAAATTCAATTGTCACCTCTATAAGGATGACCAAAAAAAACCCAGACTTCTTCCAAATCTAATTAACTATTTAATAAATTCACATCACTGAAAATTTTATGCAGCAGGATAGTTCAGTGTTTAAGAACACACTACTAACTATAAACCATCTGACAGGAAAAAAAAGTAGCTCTTCCAAGCTCACCTGACAAATAAGCCCATCCTGAGCAAATTGGTGCAATTCTCTCCTATCATCCAAAGCACACTTATGCAGGGACTCAATATCCATACCTTCCACCAGGATAAGGGCACTGAAATAGCTGGAAAGAAAAATGGTACTAGTCTCATGTGCTGCTTTGAAGCTCACAACAGACCAGGTGAAATGTAAGATACTTCCCTATCAAAGTCATTACTAAGTTACTTAAAGTTCTTTTCCCACAGTGTCTTCTAAATCTAGAATATGTTTTATACTTCCAGTACATTTCAATACGACCAGCCACACTTCAAGTATCTGACAGTCATATGCATCTGTGTCCACCATACTGGGCAGCACAGATCTAGTATTAAAGGTTTCTATAGCCACCACTTATACCTAACCCTGGTAAGCCATCTTATTTCTCAAGCATTCATCTTTGCTCACAGAGGGAATAATCCTCAAAATGTGGCTATGTCCCTGGCCATTAGTGGGAAAAAAAAATGAGAAATTCCAAAGTCAACAGATATGGCTTCAAAGAGCAGAGAACACCTAAGCCATATCAGTCTTCTTAGCATTTTGATGTCTACCCTGTAACAGTTGCTCAACAACTATTGTTTGTTGAATGAATGAACTCCTTAAAAGAAATAAAAGAACCTTATACTTTCAAGAACATGCCCCCTTAAGTCCAGTCTTCAGCTCCTATATGAAAAGAACAAGTCAGTAGGCCCATCTATTTCTACACCAGTTAAAGGAAAAGTCCACTTTTCCCCCTCACTTATTTACAGAATCTCTACAGTATCAGTGCTCTAAACATTATACAACTCCTATGATATTCAATTCACTCAGACTTACCCAATCCGATCTACAAATGGATCCATGGTCTCATCCACTAAGTGCCGATTAGTCTGCCTACTACCAAATCCTTGCTCTTTAAACATTTTGGTCAATACTAGTAGGTCACTAGGTGCCATCTCAAAGTATGCGTAGTAAAGGAAAATAATTTCTAGCAGCATGGACTGCTCCCGAAGGCACTGAACAAACCAGCGTGACACCTGGCGCTCAGTCTGCACAACCAAGAAAGAAAAAATGGGAAAATGAAATTAAAGATCTCTTTAAAATTTAAAAAAATTGTATTTCATGCGATATGCACATTATATTGGGGCTGAGGATACATAGCTCAGTTGGTAGAGTGCTTGCCTCATCTGCACAAGGCCCTGGGTTCAATCCCCAGCACCACAAAAGTAAAGAAAAAAAGAAAGAAAGAATATATGCACATTATAGAAATTCAAAAAGTATAAGTGGGGGAAAAAAGGTGTTCCTCTCCCTACAATTTTTTAAAAATAATAAGTTGTCAATGGACCTTTTTTTAATTTATTCATTTATTTATATGTGGTGCTGAGGATTGAACCCAGTGCCTCACATATGCTTGACAAGTGCTCTACCACTGAGCCACAACCCCAGCCCCTTCCCTATTATTTCTGTTGCCTAGTTATCCAAACCCCTCTCCACAAGCAGCCAGTGTTGAGACTCGTATTTCCTTTCAGCAGTATACTATATATATCCATTTACTCATTCTCTAATCTATCTTTAATCCAAATTTTGTTTTGTGTGTATATATAATATCCCCCACTCCCCTGGTACTGGGGACTGAACCCAGGGGCATTTTACCACTGAGCTGCATCCACAGCCTTTTTATTTTAAGACAGGGCCTTACTAAGTAAGTTACAGAGATTGGTATTCAACTTGGGATCCTCCTGCCTCAGTCCCCCAAGTTGCTGGGATTACAGATAAGCGCCACTGCCCTTAGCTCAACCAAATAACATTGCACAAACTATCTATCAGGCACCTTTCTTTTTTCATTTAACAATATATCTTTTTTTTTTCTTTTTTAAAGCTATTTATTTAGTTGTAGATGAACACACAGTATCTTTATTTTTATGTGTTACTGAGGATCAAACCCAGTGGCCCATACATGCGAGGCAAGCACTCCACCACTGAGCTACAGCCCCAGCCCCTTGACAATATATCTTAAGATTATTTCCTGGGCTAGGGTTGTAGCTCAATGGCAGAGCACTCGGCTAGCACTTGTGAGGCACTAGATTCAATCCTCATCACCACATAAAAATAAAATAAAGGTATGGGTCCATTTGCAACTAAAAAAAAGCTAAAACAAAAAAAAGATTATTTCCTGTTTTTCACTCCTTTATATGTATATACACACACACACACACACACACACACACACACACACTTTATTTTTTAATTTGTTTATTTTTATGTGGTGCTGGGGACCAAACCCAGGGCTTCACACATGCAAGGCAAGCACTCTACCTGAGCTACAACTCCAGTCTGTTTCACTCCTTTTTAAAGCTTTACATATAGTAATCAATTTTATTGATATGCCATAGTCTATTCAATAGTCCCCTTATTTTTACTGCTGCATAGTATTCCACTAAAAATGTCATAATTTATTTTACCCAGATCACCTGGAAAGGCATTCAGTTAATAGGAATTTTTGGCTAATAAAACCATGCTGTATGATAACAGAACTCAGCAAACACAGCAGATCTGAACCATATTGAGCCAGTTGATATTCGTAGACCATCACACTCAACTACTGCCAGATAAACACTCCTTCAGGTGTCCCTCCCTGCTACACTTACCAAGAAAGATCATATGGTGGGCCATAAATTATAGGACAATAAATTTGAAAAGATTACAATGATACAGAATGTGTTCACTGATAATAACAGAATCAAATGAAAAACTGTTAACAAGATATCTAGGAAAAACATTAAATATTTGAAATTAAATAACATACTTCATTTACAGCTTAAATTTTTCTTTTAATCATGGATCCATTCAGATTTTCATATAACAAAACGTTTGAAGAAAGAAATGCTAATTTTTCTCCAGATCGAGTAGTTTCAACATTACTTATTAAATAATCCAATGTTTTCCCACTGATTTGAAATCCCACTTTAATCACTTTAATATAATATTAAATTTCCTACCTGTATCCGAGTCTACATCTAGGATTTCTATTATGTTTTATTCAACAGCCTATTCATTCATTTTCCAATTCCATATTTTAAAAATTGTTACGGTTTTATTATCTGGTAAGATTAATCTTCCTTCATTATTTTCTTTTTTTCAAAAATTTCTCGGTTATTCTTACTTTTTTTCTTTAATTGTTGATAGATCGATATTTATTTATTTATTTGTGGTGCCGGTGGCTTTTTTTTTAAATATTACTTTTATTTCTTTATCATTATTTTCTTCTTCTTCTTTTTTTTTTTTGGTTACCAGGGATTGAACTCAGGAGCACTTGACCATTGAGCCACATCCCCAGCCCTATTTTATATTTTTATTAGAGACAGGGTCTCACTGAGTTGCTTAGTGCCTCACTAAATTGCTGAGGACTTTGAACTCATGATCCTCCTGTCTCCAGGATTATAGGCGTGCACCACTGCACCAGTCTATGGCGCCCACCTTATTATCATTATTTTCTTTGGTACAGGGGACTGAACCCAGGGACTTGTATATACCAGACAAGTGCTCTACCACAGAGGTACAGCTCTAGTCCCTGGCTATAATTTCCTATGCCCATCTCCCTCCCTCCCCTTCATTCTCCTTTGTCTAATCCAAAGATCTTCTACTCCCCCTTATTGTAAATTAGATCCACACCAGAGAGAACATTCGGCCTTTGTTTTTTTGTGTGTTGTGTGTTTGGTGCTGGGGATTGAACCCAGGGCCTTGTGCCTGCAAGGCAAGCACTCTACCAATTGAGCTATATATCCCCATCCCTCAGCCTTTGGTTTTTTGGGACTGGCTTATTTCACTTAACCTGATAGTCTCTAGTTCAATCCTTTTACTGGAAAATGCCATAATTTCATTCATCTTTATGGCTAAATAATACTCCATTGTGAATACAGACTCCATTTTCTTTATCCATTCATCTGTTGAAGGGCACCTAGGTTGATTCCACAGCTTAGCTATTGTGAATTGAGCTGCTACATTATGCTGATTTTAAGTACTTTGGATATATGCCAAGGAGTGGGATAATTCCATAAGTTACCCTCCATGCATATATGATATGGTGGTTCCATAATATGAGTTTTCTAATTAGTTTTCCCAGTACAAGTACCAGAAAAAAGGCAGAACACACACTTACTGGTATTTTTTTTCTGGGACTACATTAAAGTGATACGCTAACATATGTATGATGAACTAGATTTTTTTATAGTATTGAATCTTTATAATCAAGAAAAATGGTCTTTCCATTTGGTTATGTTTATTTTAACACCCTTTATAGCATTTTAAAGTCCTCTTCATTTTGATTTTGGACTGCTTATTTCTGGGAATTTTATGCTTTTATTACTATTTTATGCTTTTGCTTGCAAACTTTCTGGGGAGACAGAAATGTTAAGTGGGCCGTTTTTTCCCATTAAACATTTTAAATAGTTAATGTCTGTTTTTGTTGACGGGTTTTAATAAAAATGTTTTCTCTTCAAAACAAAAGCGCAGGATGTAGTGGTGGATGCCTGTAATCCTAGTGGTTTGGGAGACTGAGGCAGAAAGATCACAGTTTGAAGGCCAGCCTCAGTAACTTCAGTGAGGCCCTAAGCAACTCAGCAGGACCCTGTCTCTAAAAAGGGCGGATGGGGCCTCAGGATGTGGCTCAGTGGTTAAGCACCCCAGTATTCAATTCCTAGTAGCAAAAAACAAAACAAAGAAAGGCCAACCTACAATCTATAAATGCATGCTGCTTTAGAATTTAGGATAAAAACAGTCAAACTAACATCACATACTTGATAGAAAATGACAAACAAAAAGACAAAATTGTGGGTTTATAGTATCAATAACCACTAACAGCATATTTTCATTGAGAACAGAAAATAAAGAAAGTCCAAGGAAAAGGTCCAGAATTAAGTACTGTTTAAAATTAAAGTCATTAACTTTCTGAAAGTAATCCATACATGTGCCAGTTTATACATTAGCAAATAATTCAGCCTGGGGCTCCATAAGCAAGGACACACCACTCCCCACAGGTTACAGGAGAGCACAAGCACACATACCATGAGGTTCCCATGCGTCTCCCAAGTTGGTGCTTCAGTTTTATATAGCTCTTCAAATTGCTGCCTATATTTTAAAACTAGTTCCTTCTCCAATTTATCAACACAGTCTGCATATTCAACCTTAAAAAAGAAAAAGAGAATAATCCATACCCAAAAAAGATAAATATTCAAATAAATACAAATAATATATTTAAAAGGTTTGAATGATATAGGCTGGAAAGAACCAAGAGGATTCAATAGGCTTACCCTGTAGGGGTGTCTTTCATCTTGGAAATAAGTGAGAAGGTGTAAGACACAACGAAGAATATAGGTTCTTTCTTCATAGTAATAATCTGCAATCTGGAAAGAACCCAAAGATTCAAAATTAGTTATTCACATTTAGAAAGAGGATATTCAATTTTATAATTACTGATAATGAGATCACATAAAGACATGGATGGAAAAGATGAACTTACATAAGCAGTCACAAAAAATGTAAACATGTTGAACTAGGCCCCCCAAATGCAAAAGATCTTTGTAAACTAGGTAAGCCATGGAAGGTGATACAAGAAATTATTAAAACAAGCTTTCCAAAAAAATTTCAAGCATGATTTCTCGGAGCATTCAAGTAATATACAATGCTATTGGCTGACCAAACACATTAAAACAAATATAAAAATACCGCTCACTGATAAATGTTCTAACTGCTTATAACTAATATACTTAAGTCTTACTAAATATTAAATGAGAAACTGCTTTAGAAGTCACAAATTCCACTTTTAAAACTAAATCCTAAATGAGAAGGTTCCAGGAGGGGAAGTGGGAAATAAAGAAACACAAGTTAGGGCTGGGGATACAGCTCAGTTGGTAGACTGCTTGCTTAACATGCACAAGGCCCTGGGTTCAATCCCCAGCACCACACACACACACACACATACACACACACACACAAAGAAATACAAGTTAATGCTGCTGAATTAGAGAAAAGATAACCAAGAACCAGTTCCCAACACTAGTAGCTGAACAATTGATCTCCTTCAGGAAAACCCTTCAGCTGGGCCAGGGGATAAAACCCTCCTGTTTCACAAATGAGCAAATAAGCATCTGCACTAAAACCTCAAACTCTCCTAGCAGACGAGTCAAAAACCAGCAATGCTCAGGAAGACAAAGTCGAAACTGCCACCCAACTATACCTTAAAAAAATGGAAATGGTAGCCAGGTGAGGTGGCACACATCTGTAATCTCAGAAGGATTACAAGTTCAGTCCAGCCTAAGAGCAACTTAGCAAGACTGTCTCAAGATAAATATTTAAAAGGGCTGCATGTGTCACTTAGTAGTAGAGCACCTGTGGGTTCAATCCCCAGTACCAAAAAATGGAGAAAAAAATAATAAAAAGGAAATGTTAACTACTACTGACCTTCAGGATTAAGGCCTGGCTTTGCCTCTCATCTTGCAAGACCATCTGAGGAAAAACAACAGTCAAGAAGTCACCTCACAGGCAAAACTCAATTAAGAAAGAAAAAGTCTCACATTTCAAGATTATAAGTGCCCACTTGTTTTTATAAGCATTTCTTACCTTAGTTTTATTAAAATGTATCCAAAACCTGTGCTCAAATCCTTCCCTGCCTCTCCTCTGGCCTCAGTTTCCTCATCTGTAAAATGAGTAGCTGGGCAAGGAGGAAGCTCTTTCAATTCTATGATTAGCATGGCATGCTCTGACCTCTCCACCCTCCGTATGAGAACTGATCTGTTGTTTTTTAAGCCTTGGGAAGCCTTTCTTGAGAATGGCTATATCTGACAACCCACCTCTATTGAAAGAACTGGTGCCCAAACCCTAAATTATCTAAAACCACCAAGGAAAAGACAGCTGATAGAGCTGGGCAGACCACAGACCTTGAGCAAGTCCCGAGTACCCCTGTAATCCTCCTGAAGGTAACATTGGAGCAACTGCACGCTCTGTTCTTCATCAAGACTCTGAAATGTAGAGCTCTTAAGTTAGGAACAATCACCTCAGCTCAGAACCACACACAGCATGCAAAGCACTAAAGATTTTTCCTCCAGCCAGGCATGGTGGCTCACACTATGTAATCCCAGCGGCTTGGGAGGCTGAGGCAGAAAGATCACAAGTTCAAAGCCAGCCTCAGCAACTTAACAAGACCCTAAATCAAAATAAAAAATAAAAAAAGTACTGGGGTTGTAGCTCAGTGGTCCAGTACAAAAAAAAATTTTTTTTTTCCATACAACATAACAATTTTAACCCAAGTAGAAGAAAAGGGGCCACTCACTGACACACAATTTGCATGACAATACCACATTCCAGAAACAAGTGCTTTTTTACCAAGCACATTAATATAGCAGTAGGCATAACATGGGCTCTAAAAATTGAATGAGAACAGCTAAGTACTGAAACACAAATGTAGTCAATTTAAAACATGTATGCTGCCAGGCATGGTGGCGCACACCTGTAATCCCAGCAACTCAGGAGGCTGAGGCAGGAGGATCACAAGTTCAAGGCTAGCCTCAGCAACTTGATGAGACCCTGTCTCAAAATAAAAAATAAAAAGGTCTGGAGACATGGCTCAGTGGTTAAGTGCCCCTGATCAATCCCTAGTACCAAATAAATGGATAAACACATGTATGCTGAAGAAAACTCTATGATATGTAGTAAACGGGTCGGGCAACTTCGCTATGTGACTTTGGTGAGAAGAGTTGTAACTTGGGTATTTCTAAAACACAACATATTCAATTAATTCCTAAAATTGAAATAAACTAAATTTGTACTAACAATAAAACCACATATGTTCACATCACAAGCAATAACCGAGTCAGTGCTACTTTTTACTCACCAAAAACTTGCTGATCCTTAAGCCCAGTTCCTTCAGTGGTGAAGCTACATCTTTATTAGCTTTCACTTTTTCCGCTGAACTTGGACTATGAAAAGAATAGAACATTTCCTCATTCTCAATAACCCTTTAGGGGTTTAAAATAAAATTTCTTAGATATTTTTACTACAGGCTTTTTTCCTGCCATTTAGGTCTCTATAAATACACACACACATTCTCCACTATAGACTTTAAGACACAAAACTCGTTATACCCCAGTAATAAAAAATAAGTTATGTCTGTTTTAAATTATAAGGATATTACCTATAAATCTGCTAGGTTAAATTCTTTCTCATCCATAGAAATATCCTAAAAGATAAATACTATTACCCCATTTTACAAATGGAATTATCAACACTTAGAAAGAGAAAATAACTTACCAAAAATCCACAGCTAATAAAAATTTGAGATGAAATGTAAAACAAGGTCTGTTAGTGTACACACATGTATTATCAAAATCTGTGGTGTACGCCTGGAATCCCAGCAACTCAGGAGGCTGAGACAGGAGGATCACGAGTTCAAAGAGCCTCAGCAAAAATAAGGAGCAAAGCAACTCAGAGAGATCCTGTCTCTAAATAAAATACAAAACAGAGCTGGGGATGTGGCTCAGTGGTAGAGTGTCCCTGTGTTCAATCCCCAGTACTATAAAAAAAGAAAGAAGGCCTAGAAGTTGTGACATCCCAGTAAGAGCAAACACAGTCAGAACCCAATCTTGGTTTCTAATACCATTCTTCCATAAAAGGAACCAGGACTCCTTGGAGAATTATTGATTCTAGAGCTGAGGCAGGAAAAATATGAGACTAAAGCATTTTTTAGGGCTCTAAAGTAAGGAAATATTGAAAAAACAAAAAAACAGACATCAATTTGAAAGAACTCCCAAAGTCTAACAAAGGAACAAAATATTAACAAAAATAGAGGGGGCTGGGGGAATATGCCTAGCATTCACAAGGCCCTGAGTTCAATCCCAAGTACCACCCCCAAAACCATAAAAAATGGTACAAAATACATATACATGAGTTCTTATTGATTAAATGAGTGATTAAATAGGTGAAGGAGTAGGGGCAAAGTCTTCCTTAAAGGAGACTCCAAAATAGCACACACAGATGCTGCCTCCTCAAGAGGTGAGTTTTAATTCCACCACCCCATATGAACAGTGGACTGTTCCAGTAACCCATTTCCAAAAAAAAAAGAGTAAGGAAAGTGAACAAAGTAACTAGTAACTACAGAAGAAAACCCCACAAGTAACTGTGTGAACCAGGTAAACACTACTAGTAATGTTTTTTTAATACTCATTTTTTAGTTGTAGTTGGACACAATACCTTCATTTTTTTATTTTTATGTGGTGCTGAGGATTGAACCCAACCCCACAACCCCAGACCCCACTACTACTAATTTTGAGGAACATGCCCTCTGATATAAGAATGGTATTTCAGCTGGGCACAGTGGCACATGCCTATAATCCCAAGTAGCATGGAAGGCTGAGGCAGGAGGATCACAAGTTCAAAACCAGCCTCAGAAACTTAGCAAGACCCTAAGCAACTCAGTGAGACCCTCTCTCTAAAATAAAAATATTTTTAAAAAGGGCTGCAGGGGCTGGGGTTGTGGCTCAGCAGTAGAAAGCTCACCTAGCACGTGTGAGGACCTTGGTTTGATCCTCAGCACCACATTTAAAAAATAAATAAATAAAATAAAGGTATTGTGTCCAATTATGATAACAACAACAAAAAAGGGCTCCCCTGGGTTCGATCCCCAAGACCAAAAAAAAAGTACTTCACCTCTGTATATTCTTGTATATTCTTCCCAAAACTCACACCCAAAGTCTAATGAGAAAAACATTAGACAAATCCAAATTAAGAGCATGAAAATTAAGAAAAAACTGAGATGTTGTCACAGCTAAGTGGACATTTAGGAGACATAACTAACTGCAATATAGTACTCCTGGATTGGATTCTGTAAGAGAGGGAATTAAAGAAAAAACTGATTAAATTCCAAAAGTCTAGAGTTTAGTTTTAGTTTAAAAAAAAAAAAAAAAACTACAGGACCTCAAATTCCAGGTTACTGCAAAGGGCATTTTTCTCTTTAGAAAATAAAAGTAGAAAACAGTGATAGAGGGGCCGGGGCCGTAGCTCAATGGCACAGTGCTTGTCTAGCATGCTTGAGGCACTGGGTTCGATCCTCAGCACCGCATAAACATTAACAAATAAAATAAAGGCATGCTGTCCATCTACAACTACATTTTTTTTTTTTTTTTTTAAAGAAAACAGTGATAGAGCATGTAAGTAGTAGGTGCAAGGCACTGGGTACGAACCCCAGCATATTAAAAAAAAAAAAAATCAAAGAACGAAAAGCTATAATGTCCTTTCTATGACCTGAAACACAATGTTGTTGGATTTTTTTAAAAAAGATTCTCACATTTCATAGAAAATCCACAACATAAAGGTTAGTGTGGGGTTGTGGCTCAGTGGTAGAACACTTGCCTAGCATGTGTGAGGCACTGGGTTTGATTCTCAGCACCGCATATAAATAAATGAATAAAATTAAGGTCCATCAACAACTGAAAAATATATTAAAAAAAAATAAAGGTTAGTATACAGGGGAAACAAAAGTTCTGAAAGAGGCGACATGGAATAATAATTAAAAACAGAGACACTGGAGTAAGACTGCCAGGTTTGAATCCTGATACCACCACTTACTAGCTGTGTGACCTTGGGTAAATTACTTAACCTCTTTGTGCCTCACTTTCCCCACCTGTAAAATGGAAACAATGATAATAAGAGTATCTAAGTGTGATAAAGTATTGATTATATATTTTTTTAAAGTTTATGTTTTAGATATTTAATGAAGTATTTACAGGTAAAATAGTATCTAGGAAGTATTTCAAAATAATTAAGGAGGAAGAATTCATTGCTAAACAACAACAAAAAGTTCATCATTAACCTGAGAGAAAAAAGATGATAAAGACAATAAATTCAAGGGGCTGTGACTCAGTGGTAGCTCACTTGCCTGGCATGTGTGAGGCACTGGGTTCGGTTCTCAGCACCGCATATAAATAAATAAAATAAAATAAAGGTCTATCAACAACTAAAAAAATGTTTTTAAAAATTAAAAAAAAAAAAAAAGTATGTAATAAATTCAACAGATGTTCAGCAGTAGAAGGTGCCGAATTGCACGCGACTAAAACACTCAGGGGTCACTCCAGGGGAACTGGGCTGCGTGAAATAACCACATAAGAGATAGAAATACCTTTTTCTTTGGGGGTGCTATGATGGCTCCTCTGAACTTAAGGGTCTGCAGAAAGGGGGGGAGAGGGAGGGAGGGGAGGGAGAGGGAGAGAGCACACATGCTGACCCTTTTATTGAGAAAAAGCCATTCAAATGAGACAAGGGGTCAGGTTTCAATGGGGTTAGCCAGCTGTCAGCAGACTGACTGACATCTGGGAAGGCCACACACAAGGGCAGAATAAGACAAGGGGACACACAAAAGGTGTTTCCATGGAACATTCTATCCCAAACAGGGCAAGGGGTAATATCCCATGGGGATGTAGGAAGGCACACCCATCCACAAAGACACATTTGCTTGACCCTAAAGATCGGGGCTAACATCTACGGTTACCTAGGCAAACAGATCACAAAGTGACCGACAATGCCACACCAATCAGAAGGGGAGACAAATGCTGGTCACATACTATGTCAGTCTCCCACAAGAAGGGAAATGAGGATGACGGGACTCTGATGTACAACAGCATAAGACGTACAGTAGGAATGATGATAAATGAATCTCTATTGCTTCTTTGTGGGGGTTGCTGGAGATCAAACCCAGGGCCTTAAAGATGCTAAGCAAGGGGCTGGGGTTGTGGCTCAGCGGTAGAGCGCTTGCCTAGCACGTGTGAGACACTGGGTTCAATTCTCAGCACCATAAAAATAAATAAAGATCCATTGACAACTAAAAAATATTTAAAAAGATTCTCACATTTCACAGAAAATCCACAACATAAAGGATGGCTAAGCAAGCCCTCTATTGCTGAGTTTCATCTCCAGCCCCCCATTCTTGTCTAACAACATATTTTATTATTATTGTTAAAAATAGAAAACTAGCCAGGAGCAGTGGTGCACACCTGTAATCCCAGCAGCTCCAGAGTCTGAGGCAGAAGGATGGTGAGTTCAAGGCTGAGCAACTTGTCAAGTCCCTATCTCTAAATAAAATATAAAAAAGGGCTGGGGGGCTGGGGATGTGGCTCAAGCGGTAGCACACTCGCCTGGAGCCAGGTTCGATCCTCAGCACCAAATACAAATAAAGATGTTGAGGGCTGGGGATGTGGCTCAAGCGGTAGCGCGCTCGCCTGGCATACATGCGCCCCAGGTTCAATCCTTAGCACCACATACAAACAAAGATGTTGTGTCCGGGCCGGGTTCGATCCTCAGCACCACATACAAAGATGTTGTGTCTGCCGAAAACTAAAAAAAATAAAGTAAATATTAAAATTCTCTCTCTCTCTCTCTAAAAAGATGTTGAGTCTGCCAAAAGCTGAAAAATAAATTTAAAAAAAAAATTCTCTCTCTCTCTCCAAAAAAAAGCGGGGGGCTGGGGATGTGGCTCAATGGTTTAAGCACTTCTAAGTTCGATCTCAGTATCAAAAAAAAAAAAGAGTAAACTATCTCATCCAGGTGTGGTGGTGCAGGTCTGCAATCACAACTACTTGGGATGCTCAAGGAGGAAGATCACAAGTTCAAGACCAGCCTAGGTAACTTTGCAAGACCCTGTCTTAAGACTAAAATTAAAAAGGGCTGGGGATGGATGCAGTCTGGTGGTAGAGTACATGCCTAGCATACGTGACACCCTGTTCAATCCCCAGTACCACAAAACATAATAATGATTTCAAAGGGTCATTATGAGGATTAATTAATGATAAAACAAATGCTTAAAAAAACAATTGGTTATGCTAAGCAAAATAGGTCAATACCAAAGAATCAAAGGCCTGACTGTTTTTTCTGCTATGTGGATGCTAATTCACAATAAAGGAGGAGAAGAGAGGTACTCTGGATTAGACAGAGGGGAGTGAAGGAAGCAGAGGATGGATGGAGGTACAGAATGATAAATGAATGAATCAGACATTATGACCCTATGTGCATATGTGATTATATGACCTACATCATGTACAACCAGAAGAATGAGAAGTTATACTCCATTTACGAATGATGTGTCAAAATGCATTCTTAAACTGGTATACAGTAAACCCTACAGAAGTGTCAGTTGATATCACTGTTCACTGCTCTGTGCCATTAGCTAGTGCTTCACACAAACATGGCAAGCCATAAATAAATATTAAGAATAGCAACTGAATACTTAATGAATCCACAACCTCAGACACAGGTTAGATAAGTGGATTGTACAATATTACATTTCTGGAATAAATTTCCCTTTCTTTCACTACAAAAAAAAGGTACCATATTCTTTTTAATTGATAACTAAACTATATTCTCTCTGATCTACCTAACCCAGCAATATAATAAAGGAATCTGTAAGAATGGTTTAATCTATGCCAGTTTCCTCAGAGAAATTACAAGACTCATGGAATCATCATACCTTGGAGGTTTGTAGTAAGAAAGCCCTTCTAACAACCGCTGCCAATGTTTATTCAATTCTGCTTCAATCTGATTCTGGAAAAGAACAAGGCAATTATACAAATGCAACTTTAATCAGATTCCAGGATCACACTGAGAAATACATATTCCATTGAGCCTCTTTAAAATGCATTTTCCTCCACATTTGAAATCATTCTGAACACAGAATTCTGTAACCACCTTTTCTTTAGCTAAACACTGTAGTATAATGATTTGCCCTTACTAGGAAATTTCTGATAAACATATTTTGTAGTGGTTGCACAATAATTCATCAAGTGGCTAGATTGTAATTTATTTACCATTTCATCTAATGTTAGATACGCTTAAGTTAACCATAATTTTTTTAAACAATTTTTGTGTTAATTATATTGAGATACAATTAACATACAGTAAGATTTGACAGTTTTTTTTGTGTGTGTATATGGTGCTGGGGATTGAACCCAGAGGCCTTGTGCATGCAAGACAATCACTCTACCAAGTGAGCTATATATCCCCAGCCCAACCACAATTTTTTTTTTAATATTTATTTTTTAGTTGTAGGTGGACACAATAATTTCATTTTTATGTGGTTTATATTATATTATAATTTATTTATATCATTATATGGAGACACAGCGCTCGCCTACCACGTTTGAGGTCCTGGATTCAATTCTCAGCACCACATAAAAATGAAATAAAGATATTGTGTCCACCTACAACCAAAAAATAAATATTAAAAAATACATATATAAATAAAGAGCCAGGCACAGTGGTATGTGCCTGCAACCACAGTGACACAGGAGGCTGAGGCAGGAAGATGCAAGTTCAAAGTCAGCCTGAGCAACTTTGCAAGACCTGGTCTCAAAACAGAAAATAAAAAAGGATGGGGATGTAGCTCCATAGTAGAGCATTCCTGGGTTCATTCCCCAGGATCACCAGAGAGAGGTGATGAATGGATAAGATAATGAAGTGCAAAAAGCTTTGTGCACACAACCTTTCAAGGATTTCCTTCTCTGAAGACTCACCCTAGAAGGAGAATTATCAGTTAAAGGCTCTAAAATGGGTATTCACATTATTATGTTAATTATAACAACATCATCTTAATACCCTATCCTCATAGGGTCCACTACCCAAGGATCAACATCCCTTTACTGATCATATACTTGGCAATGTCCTAGAAACCACAGACCTAAAGGAAGAAGATAGAAGGAAAATGAAGAAAAAGTAAGGAGAGTATGAAACAGAAAAGCCTGAGAATCGAGAAAGGTATTTGAACCCCTCCGCTCCACAGCTAATGAATCAGCACTGGTATTTTTTCAGAAAAGGAATCAATGAGATACAAAGAAAGGCAGACTTAGAAAACTTCAATAATCAAGACACATTCCCATATCTGCAAATAGAGGCTGAAAATGTACAATATTTATAAAGTTTAGGAATAAGAAAATGTGTTTACTTCCCACTTTAAAGGCAGTTTTTTAAAAAACATTTATTTTTTAGAAGTAGTTGGAAACCGAACCTTTATTTTATTTATTTTTATGTGGTGCTGAGGCTCGAACCCAGGGCCTCACACATGCTAAAGGAGCGCTCTACCGCTGAGCCACAACCCCAGCCCGGCAGTTTTATTTTTGTAACATAAGATACACAAAAAACTCTGAAGCTGCTCAAGAACATTACCACTTACCAGTTCTCTCAGAGCTGACCTTCCAAGTAGAATTGTCCACAGTTCTCTACTGCTCCTGAAAAAATGAGCAGAGGTAGGTTTGCCCTTCTAGATTATATAAATTTGACTAAGCTACCTCATAGCTATTTGACTATATGCTACCAGAAATGGAACCCAAGGGCATTCTACCACTGACTTACATTCCCAATGCTTTTTTTTTTTTTTAACTTTGTTTTGTTTATTTATTTTTTTTTATGTGGTGCTGAGGATCAAACCCAGTGCCCCACGCATGTGAGGCAAATATTCTACCACTGAACCACAACTCCAGCCCTCCCCGGTGCTTTTTCTTGTTTATTTTGAAACAGGGTCTTTCCAAGTTGACTTGAACTCAGGATCCTCCTGCCTCAGCCTCCTGAGCAGCTATAATCATAGTAAGTATCTCTACACCCATCTATGTCTAGTCTTTAAAAGCAAACAAACAAACCCACACACAAGAGACAATCTGTTAAAGTTTTGGAAAGTAATCTTGTGCATGATCTTAGAAATACGATCCTCAAATAAAAATTAAGAAACAGTTACCACATTTCAACACAAAATTTAAGATGCCATTAGAGCTGCAGGTATAGTTGTTGGTAAAGAGATTGACAAGCAGGCTTGAGGCCCTGAGTTTAATCCCCAGTGCTGCAAAGGAAAACAGAAAGAGAGAAAACAGATGCAGGCAGGCACAGCACAACACCCCTATAATCTCAGTGACCTGGGAAGCTGAAGCAAGAGGATCACAAGTTTGAAACCTGCCTAGGCAACTCAGCAAGACCCCGTCACAAAATAAAATAAAAAGGGTTGGGGACATATCTCAGTGGCAGAGCTCTTCCCTAAAATAGACTCTGGATTCAACTTCAAATACTGCATTAAACAAACAACAACAAAAAGAATGAAAAAGCTGGCATTAATTGTAAGATATGTCATCATTTATGGTTCACTAAGAAAGCAACGCTTCCAATAAACTATGACAACTCATTAATAATAAAACATAAATGGATTACAGAGACACTAAAATTATGAAAAGTTTGTACCTTAGAATTAATGAAATATAGTAATTAATAAATTACAGTATATCCTCCATACCAAGACACCTCAATTTAAAACTTCTATCTTGGAGTTAGGGGTACAGCTCAGTGCTAGAGCACATGCTTAGCATGCAAAAGGCCCAGGGTTCAATCTTCAGCAACAAAAAAATTTCTCTGCCTTTCTCACTACAATGTAGTAACCAATATGGAAGAAGAATCTAGAAAAGAACTACATATATTTTATATTGTAACCTCCAGAAAAATTTCTAATGATACAATGCAATATAATTCACTTTCTCAGTGAAGTCTAATAGTCATTACAACAGTCCTACATTCATTCATTAATGAATTCCTACCAAATGCCAGAACCAGAGGTACTTACAAGATAAAACACACCAGGTGTGGTGACACACACCTATAATCCCAGAGGCTTGAGAGGCTGAGGCAGGAGGATCACAAATTTCAGTCAGCCTCAGCAACTTAGCAAGTCCCTAAGCAACTTAATGAAACCCTGTCTCAAAAAATAAAAAAGGATGGGGATGTGGCTCAGAGGTTAAGCTCTCCTGCATTTAATCCCTGATACCACACATGCACACACACATACACCCCGTCACCAGTGTTTCTTCAAATAAGCTACAATCCCCAGAGTGTGCTTACCTCAAGCTCCTGCCCTCATCAATACCTTTAGAATTTCACAAAAATTGGTCTTAGGGCTTAAGTCTAGAATTAAATATCCAAATGTAACCAATAACAAATGCTCTCAAGGGCTGGGGTTGTGGCTCAGTGGTACAGCACTCGCCTAGACCAGGTGAGGCACTGAGTTCGATCCTCAGCACCACATAAAAATAAATAAATAAAAATTAAGGCATTGTGTCCATCTACAACTAAAAAAATAAAATAAACAAAAAAAGAGGGGCTGGGGTTGTGGCAAATTTGTGGTAGAGCGCTTGCCTAGCATGCTAGCATGATGAGGCACTGGGTTTGGTCCCCAGCACCTCATAAACAAATTAAATAAACAAAATAAACATATTGTGTCCATCTACAACTAAAAAAATATCAAATACAAAAAAAAAAGAAATGCTCTCAAGAGGGGATGGTGTCATGGTTCAGTGGTAGTGCGCTTGCACTTGTGAGGCACTGGCATTGACCATCATCAGCACAATAAATAAATAAATAAATAAATAAGTGTTATTTTGAAAAAATGCTCTCAAGGGGCTAGGATGTGGCTCAAGCGGTAGCACGCTCGCCTGGCATGCGTGCGGCCCGGGTTCGATCCTCAGCACCACATACAAACAAAGATGTTGTGTCCGCTGAAAACTTAAAAAAAAAAAGAAAGAAAAGAAAAAATGCTCTCAAGAAAGAGTTATAAGCAGCACAGGGGTTATATTTTGTGAGATCCCAAATCAGTACCTAGAACAGTAACCTGAAACAAACACCACTTAGAAAGTTTATCTGCAAAGTAAAGATGAAAGGCCCTAACAAAATATACTATACCACAAAATAAGTTAATTAATTTAATTAAACATTTAATAAAGAGAAGGCAAACTCTGCTAACTATGAAGATACACTGAAAACTGTTTTCCCATTAACACTGTAACACAAAGTCCTAGGTCCATCTAAAAATTGTCCTTCAGGATTTCCCCCATCAAAAGAGGCTTAAGCACAACTAAAATTATAAATCTCTTTCCTAATGGCTAATACTTCTGAGAAAACAACTTAGATTCTGTTAAATCTATAGCCACCAACTTCCCCAACAGCACACTGGAATCACTAATCATCTTTTCTGATAACAAGTTAGCATTCGTTGTTCAAAAGTAATTAGGAGATTAGATTCATTTAATGAAACAAATGTGTCCCTTTACGCTGAGGGTAAAAAGATGTGAGTAATTCAAGCCTTAAGTAATTTAAAACAAAGAGGCAAGCTCACCATTTAAGAAATTCACAGTAAAATTTTAAAAGTCTTTTATAAAGGTATAATTATCCTCTAACTTGTGTGATATACTTTAATTAACAAAAATAAAGCAAGAGCGTTATTTTAACTGACATAGTGTACTTGCCTAGAATGTGTAAGGCCTTGGGGTTCAATTCCCAGAACAAAAAAAGAAAATAAATGCCAGACAAGGTGGCACATGCCTGTAATCCTAGAGGCTCAGGAGGCTGAGGCGGGAGGATCCTGAATTCAAAGTCAGCCTCAGCAACTAAGCAAGGGCCTAAGCAACTCAGTGAGACTCTGTGTCTAAGTGAAATATAAAAATGGGCTGGAGATGTGGCTCAGTGGTTAAGCTTCTCTGGTTTAGATCCCCGGTACCAAAAAAAGAAAATGGCATGTATGGGCTAGGGTCATGGCTCAGCAGTAGAGTGCTTGCCTGGTATGCTTGAGGCACTGAGTTCGATCCTCAGCACCACATAAATATAAAATGAAGATATTGTATCCACTTAAAACTAAAAACTAAATATTAAAAAAGAAAATGGCAGGGCTGGGGATGTGGCTCAAGCGGTAGCGCGCTTGCCTGGCATGCGTGCGGCCCAGGTTCGATCCTCAGCACCACATACAAAGATGCTGTGTCCGCCGAAAACTAAAAAATAAATATTAAAAAATTCTCTCTCTCTCTCTCTTAAAAAAAAAAAAAAAAAGAAAATGGCATGTATTTTTTTTCCTTTATCTTTTCCTTTCTGGTTTGCACAAAACTAATCAGATATCTATTATTACAAAAAATTCATAGCCAATAATGGAGGCAAAAGTATATACAAATTTATGGAAAGAAATATTTCACTAATTGAAGGCTTTTGTATGCCTAGGCTAATTTACTTTCTTGATCATCTTCTAATTTCAAAAAGCTTAGGTACTAGTGTACTTGAACTTATTTGCATTTCCTTTCAAAACAGATCCCCATAGCTAGCTAATAGTGATTCCCACAGAAACTAAGAAGACCAATACCTGCATTCAAAGACCAACCAAGATCCATAATTCCTTGTTTTCTCATATCCAAGCTGTTGCCATTTGTCACATCAGTATTTGCATAATTTTTTTTCCTTTTTCTTTCTTCATACTAGGGACTGAACCCAGGAACACTCTACCACTGAGCTATACCTCCAGCCCTTTTATTTTTATTCTGAGACAAGGTATCAATAAGTTACTCAGGTAGGCCTCCTTGTGATTCTCCTGCCTCAGCCTTCTGAGTAGTTAAGATTACAGGGGTGCACCATTGCACCCTGCATATTTGTACATTTTGTACATTTTATTTTTACATACAATTTGTACATTTGTACATTTAATTTTTTTTAAAATACAGTATTTTAAAACAATGTTTCTCAAAAATGCAATTGGAGCCAGGCACAGTGGCACACACCTATAATCCCAGCGGCTCAGGAGGCTGAGGCAGGATCTTGAGTTCAAACCCAGCCTCAGCAAAAGCGAGTACTAAGCAACTCAGTGAAACCCTGTCTTTAAATAAAATACAAAATAGGGCTGGGGGTGTGGCTCAGTGGGTGAGTGCCCCTGAGCTCAATCCCTGGTACTCCCTCCCAAAAAAGCAATTGGCCTTCAGACCACTTACAGCGAAATCACCTGGGAAGGATACAGCAACCCTACAGAATCTTGGTCACCATCCCATGCTATTCTTTTGGAGGCTACACATGGAAAATCTACATTCTAAACTAAACACCCCAGATGAATTCCTTAAATACTACTACACTAGAGCATCATTGTGCCTCAGGGGAGCAGGTAAAAGCCCTGTTTAATATACTGGCACTCCCCCAACCTGCCACCCCAAATAAGATTCTGCTGCTAAATAAGATTGGAGATCAGTGCCCAGAGTAACACAACACCTTTTATATTCACTACTCAAAAAAATAAGATAAGAGCTAGAGATGTAACTCAGTGGCAGAGTGCTTGCCAAGCAAGTGTGAGGCCCTGGATTCAAGCCCCAGTACCCATAAAGAGTTAAATGTCCACCCCCTTCTGTTTAGCTGGACATGGTGGTGCAAACCTGTAACCCTAGCTATTTGGGAGGCTGAAGCAGAAGGATTGCAAGTTCCAGTCCAGTCTTGGCAACTTAGTGACACCCTATCTCAAAATTTAAAAAGGGCTGGGGACATAGCTCAGCAGTAGAGTACCTCTGAATAAATTTCAGTAGCCACTGCCCCAACAAAGTGACAAGAGACAGTGGAATCAAAGAGAAAATGATTTGTTTATCAAGAAAGGAATCCTTGTGGAAGTAAGAGTTAATGGTTCTTCAATTGCTACACATTTACTGTTCCTGGAATAACAAGAATACAAAGAAATCTAAAACTTTCATAAGCTCATATACTCATAAGCTTAACACTGCAAAAGACAAACACATTAAATGCTCTTTGCATAAAGCACAAAAAGAAAAGTACTTAAGGGAATGATACTAATAATTAGAAACTCAAAAGGAACATAATCATATAGAACAGTATCAGAGAAGAGAGATCACTAGGAACTGTTCTAGGGATGGAGGAAAGACCTCACCTCAAACTGGGACATGAAGGTTTGAGTCATGTGATTCTCAAAAAATACAACAGATGTTGGACATACAGAGGCAGGCCAGTAATCTCTGTGACTCAGGAGCCAGAGGCAGAGTTATAAATTTGAGGCCAGCTGAGCAGCTAATCAAGACCCAGACTCAAAATGAAAACTAAATGGGGTGGGGGTGGGGCAGCTGGGGATGTAGCTCAGTAATAGAGAGCTTGCCTAGCACTTGTGAAGCTCTGGGTTCAATCCCCAGTACCATAAAAAAAAAATAAAAATAAACACTAAAACAACATAACAGATACAGCTGGAACTATGACGTTCAATCTAAAGTCTCAGGGAAACATTTTCTAAATACATTTTTAAAGAAACTAAATAAGTGCTAGAGTGTTGCTCATTTATTTGCACAATAAATAAATAAAACTGAGCTAAGTATTTGGGGAAGAAACTAAAACACAAAAATTTAACTGCCTCAAAGTTAAAGTTTAAAAAAATATATTGACTTCCAGTCCAAAATTCTAGCAAACTTGGAACTCCATTTCTGAAAGAGATGGAATAAAGGATACTGGACATTATCTTCCTTACAGAGATCGATTTGATTGTAAACTTTTAGTGAAAGCTACTGGGAGGTCAGGAGTAATAGTTTCTACAATTCAGTCCTTTTGGAGAAAGCTAAGATAGTTGAGCTACTCTAATGAGACAGTTCTTTTGAGAAACTCGGTTGTATTCCACATGGAGATAATAAATAAAAGCAGCCACTGCCCATCTAACTCCACAGATGGGATACACCTCTTGTGTAAAGTGAGATTCAAGATTAGCAGAAAGAGCTTTTCAAACTGCAGTCCTGTGTATACTTTTAAGCATACCTACACCACTCAAGATTTTTACAAAGATATTAACTGAAGAACACAAGCAAACACAAAAATGTCAATATTTAAACTGACAACCTCAAACGACATTCCCCAAACTCTTGAGTAAAAGTATTCTTCCATTTTGACTATTGCCAAGTCATTTTCACACACACAATGACTTTGCTACAAGAACAACATACTTCATAGTCACCTCAAATACTCCCCTGAAAAAGATTCACATTTGGAGAAACAGGAGCTCAAAAGGATAATGTGACCTGTCTGAGGTCAACTGCAAATCAGGAGGCACCAGGAATAGAATGAAAATTTTCTTAGTCCAGACCTCTAGGTATTTCAAACAGAATGGCTGCTCAGTATAATCCCAACTGCTATGAACAAGCCCCCCAGTGCTAAAAGAAAAATCACTCTAATACAAATCATGAGCAGAGAATTGCCTAGAAACCCAAGTGTCAAAGTCTATCTTGAGGATGTTTGGTAGGTTCCTCAGCACAACAATGCTGGCAAATCAAAACTTTTCTTCCCCCGTTTTCTCATTAAAAGAACATGCCTTATCCTACAGTAGCTAAACTTTGTGCAGGCTCCACAATGACAGTGAAGCAGACCTAGAAAAGGAAGGCACAGAAGACCAGGCGGCCAATCAATATAACGGCTGTCAGGAAAGAGCAGGAGGGAAATCCAAACTGGTCCTCACAAGGATCATACCTCGCCCTGGGGAAACTCCAAAGAAAATCTCACTTCCAGCTGGGTGAGAAGGGAAGACAGTGATGTTGGAGAATACTGGCAATGTGTGTAATAAATGTTTACGTGTTCTTCTGGGTGTTTAGGATACAGTGGTGAAGGAGACAAAAAAAGTAGGGAAAACTGCTGGCACAGGCAACAAGAAGTGACAGGGAGGAGGGTGGTGGGGAGAATGAAGACACTTCTTCAAGCAGTAACGTGGACGATGTGGTCTGGTTACAGCTTTGGAGTCGGAGAGCCTCCAGTTTTATCACGGGACTATTTATGAATTGGACTTCTGAGTCATCTGCATAATATACAGCGCCTCTCCGGGCTGTGGGAATTGGATGAGATGACGCTGACAAAGCGCTTCGCCATGGGATGGCGCTAGTAAGCATCTTCCAGGGAGTGCTGTCTTTTCAGCAATTCATCTTCTCTCCCCTAAAGCCTAACACAGTGCCTGGAATCTCTCAGCTGATGGGGGCCTGTCGGCTAACTAAACCAATGCATGAAAAAAATGAACAGAAGCGCGGAGAAAGAGAGCCCTCGGGGGAGAAGGCGCGGGCAAGGCCTACCCGGTGCCGGGGCAGGACGCGGGGAGGCTGCAGCCGGGACGGGTGGCGGACCCTCCAGGCGACCGCGAAGCGCTCCGTCGCGCCTCGAGGGAGCTTCACCGCCGGACGAGGAAGCGTGGGTGGGGCGCCACGAGACGCGCCGGTGGGGAGAAGGGAGGAAGCAAAAGGGACCCGGGTGAGCAGACGGAGGCCCGGCGCCGAGCGAAGGGGGCAGCAGCTGGCCCGTTCTCTCACAAGTGCCCTCCGGTCCCCGCGCGCAGCGACCGTTTGGACGTAACCGCCTCCCGTCTCAGCGCCTGTCCACCCGGCCCGGGCTCGTCCCGCCGCCACCAACTCATCCCGCTCCCAACTCCCGCCCCGCTCCCGTTCAGCTTCCACCCGGAGCCTCACAGCCGCCCCCGCCGACTTGGCCCGCTCCGCACCTCACACACGGTCCATCGGCGGCGGCCGCCATCTTCGCGCGCGCGTGCCCAGCCCCGCCCCCAGACGCCGCTCCCACGTGACCGCTCGCCCCGGGACCGGGCGCGTAGGCGGGATCTTTAGTCACGTGACGGCGGGGCGGGGCCAAGATGGCGATGCCCAGGGACGTGAGGAACCCGTGGTGGGGGCGGTGGAGCCCGTAGAAAGAGCCGAAGAGCAACGACGTCTGCACCATAGGTTGGAGGCAGTGAAGGGTCATCGGGCGCTAGCTTCTAGCCGCAGACCGTGACCTGCTGGTGGAGCTCCCTCCTCAAAGCTGGAAAAGATTGTTGGCAGAGTGAAGCTGCTGCCCTCTTCGTGGCTGGGTGAGGGGCCCAGAGGCCAAGGCATCCCTACTCACCCCGACTTCCCCAGAGCCCTAGGCGTATAGACATGACCCGAAAGTGCCCTCCGGCAGCCCCGGAGTCCGGGGCTCCCCTGAGCGGTACAGTGCTGGCAGAGGCGGCAGTGGTGTTCGCAGTAGTGGTGAGCATCCACGCGACCGTCTGGGACCGATACTCGTGGTGCGCAGTAGCCCTCGCAGTGCAGGCCTTCTACGTCCAGTACAAGTGGGATCGGCTGCTACAGCAAGGAAATGCCGTCTTCCAGTTCCGGATGTCTGCAAACAGTGGCCTACTGCCCGCCTCCATGGTCATGCCTCTGCTGGGACTGGTCATGAAGGAGCGCTGCCAGGCTTCTGGGAACCCGCACTTCGAGCGCTTCGGCATTGTGGTGGCAGCCACTGGCATGGCAGTGGCCCTCTTCTCCTCGGTGTTGGCTCTGGGCATCACTCGCCCGGTGCCCACCAATACTTGTGCCATCTCGGGTTTGGCAGGAGGCGTCATCATTTATATCATGAAGCACTCGCTTAGCGTGGGCGAGGTGATCGAAGTCCTAGAAGTGCTGCTGATCTTTGTTTATCTCAACATGATCCTGCTATATCTGATGCCCCGCTGCTTCACTCCTGGGGAGGCACTGCTGGTACTGGGTGGCATCAGCTTTGTCCTCAACCAGCTCATCAAGCGTTCTCTGACTGTTGTAGAAAGCCAGGGGGACCCAGTGGACTTCTTCCTGCTGGTGGTTGTGGTAGGGATGGTGCTCATGGGCATCTTCTTCAGCACTCTCTTTGTCTTCATGGATTCAGGCACTTGGGCTTCCTCCATCTTCTTCCACCTCATGACTTGTGTGCTGGGACTTGGGGTAGTCCTACCCTGGCTGCACTGGCTCATCCATAGGAACCCACTGCTTTGGCTTCTTCAGTTCCTCTTCCAGACAGAAACCCGCATCTACCTCCTAGCCTATTGGTCCCTGCTGGCCACCTTGGCCTGCCTGGTGGTGCTCTACCAGAATGCCAAGCGATCATCTTCTGAGTCCAAGAAACACCAGGCCCCCACCATTACCCGAAAATATTTCCACTTCATTGTGGTAGCCACTTACATCCCAGGTATCATCTTTGACCGGCCACTGTTGTACGTGGCTGCCACTGTATGTCTGGCAGTCTTCATCTTCTTAGAGTATGTGCGCTACTTCCGCATCAAGCCCTTGGGTCACACTCTGCGGGGTCTCCTGTCCCTCTTCCTGGATGAAAGAGACAGTGGACCGCTCATCCTGACACACATCTACCTGCTTCTGGGCATGTCTCTTCCCATTTGGCTGATCCCCAGACCCTGCACACAGAAGGGTAGCTTGGGGGGAGCCAGGGCCCTAGTCCCCTATGCAGGTGTCCTGGCTGTGGGAGTGGGTGATACCGTGGCCTCCATCTTTGGCAGCACCATGGGGGAGATCCATTGGCCTGGAACCAAGAAGACTTTTGAGGGGACCATGACATCTATATTTGCACAGATCATTTCAGTAGCTCTGATCTTAATTTTTGACAGTGGAGTGGACCTAAACTATAGTTATGTTTGGATTTTGGGATCCATCAGCATGGTATCCCTCTTAGAAGCATATACTACACAGATAGACAATCTCCTTTTGCCTCTCTACCTCCTGATATTGCTGATGGCCTAGTGTTACACAGAGACATGAGGAGAATGAATGGTCCCCACAGCAGTTAGCCACTTGGGCATGAAGAGCCAAGGGTAAAAAGCAGATTTGGTTTTTCAGTTAATCAGACTTAAAATAAAAAATAAAAACCTCTTCTGGTTTTAGTTTTGCCAATATTTAAAAAAGAAAAATGTCTGACAGTACAACAATTCAGAGAACTTGAGTTGTAGAGCCCCCTCTGTTTTTGTGGTGGGGGGGGGGGGGGCAAAATGGACACTGAGGCATTAGAGCATAATGATTAAAGCTTCAGGTTCTAGGGTTAATCTGATCAGAATTCTTGGCTGCATGACCTGTTAACTGTATGACCTTGGGTGAGTCATTTAACCAGTCTGAACCTAAGTGGATGTTAAGAGGATCCAATTTGAGATAATGTATGTGAAGTATCAGCTGATGGCCCACCCAGGACTAGCAATCAGTAAGGGAAGATGTTTTGGGCAAGGGCTGGGGCTCAGTGGTAGAGTGTTTACCTAACATGTATGAGGCACTGGGTAAAAAAAGGCCAGGTGAGATAAGAGGTTTTATGAGTTGTACTTGGAAACCAGAGTGACCTTTGTTCTGAGTTCACTTGGAGGAGAACCCAAGAGAGAAAGAGTCAAATGCATATGTTTTCTCCTACTTAGGCTAGGAAGAGCTGAAGGGAGAAATGGGTTAGCTTCTAGGTCACTTGGAAGGGCTGGAGGGAAAGGATCAGATCCTGGACTCAAGTCCTATTCCAGCCAGCCTCGCTCCAAACTCTCCGTAGCTGGGCAGTGCTAATAGAGAAGGATTGGTCAGACATTTCTGACTCCTTGTCCTAGGGTCTCTCCTGAAACCCTTTCACATTCCAGTGAAAGGGTCACATTTCCAAGCCTTGTCTCTAATGGTATATGAATCTAGGAGAGATTCACAGGGGCTGGGGAGTTTTCTGAGAGTTAAAATGGGTCCACTGGGGGTGCATACTCCAGTCAGGTCCCAAACTCCAGACCACATGCCACAGGGGTAATAGCCTAGCCAGTAGCAAGAAGTCAGCAGGCGTTCACTGAATGGAAAGAGCACAGCAGGATTCCTAGACTGGTTAACCCAGCCTGGCAAGAAGAGTAAGAACTTAGGCCCACCATGGCCAGACATGAACTTCAGAGCTGGAACTCTTCTGCTTAGGAATTACTGCCAAGTCATTTCCCTCAGAGAGGAGTACTAAAACATTCTCCTGGATCTCAGCAAACTTAACAAACTCATTCCTTCTCCCAGGCTCCCTTCTGTGTTGGCAAATGTGGGTGAGAGAGCATCAACTTCACTAACCAGTTCCCTAAGTGGCCTTGGGAAAGAGCTCTCCTCTGAGCCTTACAGTAGGGGAAGAACTAAGCCAAGGTTATAGATGTGGCTGCCAAAGCTAGACAAGTGATGCCCAGAATGAGGACAGAGAACTATGGTGGGCCTTTCTCAAGGAGGCTGCTCTAGCTTGTAGTGACTTTGCTAGAGTGTGGGCCCAGTGTTATCAATCACTCACTCATTGAATGAAGTTAATGAAACCTGGATTATTATGTGGAATTTCCCAATTTTTAAAAGCTATATTTTCTGGTGCTGTGGATGAAACTGGGGTCCTGCACATACTAGGCAAGTGCTGTACCACTGAACTACATCCCCAGCTCAAAAGTCTGATTTTAAATGCTGAGGCTCAGACAAAACACATCTGCAGTCTGGAATCAGCCAGTGATTTCCATTTTGCAATCTCTGGACCAGACCTCCACTAAGCAGGTTTTTGGATTTAGAAGTTGTTTCAGAAATTCTGGGTGTCTTCCAAGCATGCCAAAGCAGGAGGGGCCACTGGAGGCCTGGTCTGGCCTCCTTGTTGTCCAGGTAGGGAAATGTCCCTGAGAGAGGAAGGGCCTGGCTTGAGACCAGAGACTGATAATGGATTCCTGGTCCTGGGCTTTTTTCCCCTCTCCATCAGAGGATTGGACAGCATAAAGAACAAGAGCCCAATTTCTGTACATCAGTGACAAATCCTCTGAAGGGAAGTTGAGGAAGAGTACTGCATTTACAATAGCCTCCAAAAAAAAAAAAAAAGAAAGAAAACTTGGGAATTAACCTAACGAAAGAGGTGAAAGACCTCTACAATAAAAACTATAGAACACTAACGAAATTAAAGAAGTCCTTAGATGATGGAAAGCTCTACCTTGTTCTTGGATAGGTAGAATTAATATTGTCAAAATGACCATACTACCAAAAGTACTATATAGATTTAATGCAATTCCAATCAAAATCCCAATGACATTCCTCATAGAAATAGAAAAGCAAACATGAAATTTATCTGGAAAAATAAGAGACCCAGAATAGTTAAAGCAATCCTTAGCAAGAAGAGTGAAGCAGGTGGCATCACTATACCAAGACCTTAGACTATACTACAGAGCAATAGTAACAAAAACAGCATACCAAAACAGACTGGTAGACCAATGGTACAGAATAGAGGACACACAGACTAACCCACATAATTACAGTTATCTTATATTAGACAAAGGTGCCAAAAACATACATTGGAGAAAAGATAGCTCTTAAACTAATGGTGCTGAGAGAACTGGAAATCCATATGCAACAAAATGAGATTAAACCCCTATCTCTCACCACGCACAAAACTCAACTCAAAAGTGGATCAAGGACCTAGTAATTAAACTAGAGACCCTAATAGAAGAAAAAGTAGGCCCAAATCTCCATCATATCAGATTAGGCCCCTACTTCCTTAACAAGACTCCTATAGTTCAGGAATTAAAATCAAGAATTAATAAATGGGATGGATTCAAACTAAAAAGCTTCTTAGCAAAAGGAACAATCAGTGAAGTGAATAGAGAGTCCACAGCTTGGGAGCAAATTTTTACCACTTGTACATCAGATAGAGCACTAATCTTTAGTGTATATAAACAACTCAAAAAGTTAAACTCAAAAAAAAGATATCCTAATCAATAGATGGGCCAAGGACCTGAACAGACACTTCTCAGAAGGTGATATACAATCAAAACAAATATATGAAAAAATGTTCAACATTTCTAGCAATTAGAGAAATGCAAATCAAAACTGCTCTAAGGTTTCACCTCACTCTAGTCAAAATGGCAGATATTAAGAATGCAAACAACAATAAGTGTTGGCAAAGATGTGGGGGAAAAGGCACACTCATACATTACTGGTGGGACTGCAAGTTGGTGCAGCTAATCTGGAAAGCAGTGTGGAGTTTCCTTGGAAAACTTGGAATGGAACCACCTTTTGACCCAGCTGTCCCACTCCTTGGTCTATACATAAAGGACTTAAAAACATAATACTATATGGACACAGCCACATCAATGTTTATTGCAGCACAACTCACAATAGCTAAACTGTGGAACCAACCTAGATGCCCTTCAGTAGATGAATGGATAAAGAAACTGTGGTATACATACACAATGGAATATTACTCAGCAATAAAAGAGAATAAAATCATGGCATTTGCAGGTAAATGGATGGAGTTGGAGAATATAATGCTAAGTAAAGTTAGCCAATCAAAAAAAAAAAAACAAATGCTGAATGTTTTCTCTGATATAAGGAGGCTGATTCATAGTGGGATAGGGAGGGGAACATGGGAGGATTAGACAAACTCTAGATAGGGCAAAGGGGAAGGGAGGGGGCAAGGAGTGTCAAAAAGATGGTGGAATGAGATGGACATCATTACCTTAAGTAGATGTATGAAGACACGAAAAGACACGAATGGTGTGAATATACTTTGTATACAACCAGAGATATGAAAAATTGTACTCTGTGTGTGTAATGTGAATTGTAATGCATTCTGCTGTCATATATAATAAATTGGATAAAAAAAAATTTAAAAATGAACAGTCCACAATAAGAAAGAAAGCATGATGCTTTAAAATGCAAAAAAAAAGAACAGGAGCCCAATTCTGGACCAGGGTGACACAGCTGAACAACTGAGCAACTGTGTGACTTAGCAGGTAGGTCACTTGCCTTTTCCTTGGCTCAGCTCCTTCACTTACAAACACAGATCATCACAGCACCTTCCTCTCTGTGTGAGGAGTCGTGTAAAACAAAACACAAAGTGTGCAGGGTGGCATGCGGCCAACGCCCATTAAGTGTTGTGAGTGAAGTGAGCACACTGCGCAGCAGGGATTGGGGACCGAAATGGTTTTCGGCAGGAGTCTCATCTGGAAAGCAAGAATGCTTGGGAAGAAGGACAAATGGAGAAGCTGCATTCAGAAGTCATTTTTATTGAGTGTCTTACAGCGTAATTATTAGAGTTGCTCCTGAGAGAGGACTTGAAAATGGACCAGACCTCTTTCATGGCTGAGAGGCCACCTAAAGAGGAAGTTTGTGTGGGGGAGTAAGGTGCAGAGAGACCAAGATCTTGGGGAAGGCCCTGCCACATCAGCCTCCCCCAGCTTCTACAGGGCTGAAAGCACAGACCCTGAAGGAGGAGAGCTCTGCAGGTTCACAGCTTCCCCACTGCAGCCGGCACGGGAGGCAGCATGCTAGGGTTTGTAGTCCACAGCTGCACTGGGAGGTGATGGTCCCAACCCTTCAAGGGCTTTAGGTGTACAAGGCAGGAAACGGCAGCTCAGCTGTCGGCTGGAGCCTGTTGAGAATGAAGGCAGGACCACTCTTCCCCGTCCCCAGGGCCCCCTCAGGGGACTTGAACACACACACACACACCCTGCCATGTACCAGTTCTCAGGGCTCCAGACGGTGCCAGTGGCTTCCATGAGGTGGAAAGTGTAGGCCTGGCGTGAGTGGTCTGAAAGGTTCTGCTCACTCTTGTGCACCACCTCTCCATGGATCAAGACCAGGGCCCCTAGTAGAGACATGAGCAGGTCGGGGGCACCGTAGGCCCAGTGCCACCCTTCCCAGGTCAGGAAGGGGTGCGGTGGTCCTCCCTGGAGTGGTTTAGTGACCTCACCTATCCCCATGCCTTTCCAAGTCTGCTTGCTCCAGGGTCCAAGCCATGTTGTTTAGACAGGGGCTCCCTGCGATCAAGTGTCCTCTGCTGTGGACTGTGACTTGGCAAGCCTTACAAAGGGCCTCTCCACCCCAGATGTGGCCAGAAGCCCTCTGCACTGTGCCACTCAACAGGGACCTCCTGATGATGCTGGGGTGTACCTCAGTGTCCCTTTCCATAAGGAAGAGGGGTCACGATTAACCAACATCTGTGAAGCCCTTGCTGTGTGTCACCTAAATTCTTTATAAACATTCTAGATGCATCCCACTTTACATTTGGGGAAACTGAGGCTCAGAGTGAATCCATCATTTACCCAAAGAAACAGACTGAGAAGCAGAGTCTGGACTCTAGCCTGGCCTGCATGAACTTGCTGTGATCGTGCTGCTTCCTGACTTCCAAGTAACCTGTCAGCCCTACCTGCTCCCATTCTGTGACTTCCCAGTCCTCAGGTGACACCAAAAGAGCCTCCCAGATGCTGGGTGGTGGAGCACTCACAGACCCTGGGTGTCCCGCCTACCTTTCTGCACTGGTGTGGGCACAAAGAGGCTGTTATCCCAGTCTGGCTCTGCCCCGAGGAAGCTGGTAGCAGGCCATGAGCCAGCAGGGGCCCGGATCATCCTTCTTGACACTCCGCCTGCAGGCCAAGATGGAGCCTCTAGACCCTCTGTTCACCTGATCCCTCTCCCTGGGGGTTGGGGTGGGGAGCCAGGGGTTCTCACTGGTGTGGGAGCCAGGGATGAACCAAAGGCAGCCATTCTCCAGCGTGGCATCCTCCAGTGCCATCCACATGCCCAGCACCCGGCCCAGAGGCTCCGTGTACAGGAACGAGGCATCCTGGTGAGGGGAGGCTGCGGCAGACCCGCCTGGAGCTGAGGAGCCTGACCCTTCCCTCTGTCCCACCTCATCTTGACCCACTTCCCACTCCACCATCCTCCCAGACTTCCTGTTCTGAGAATCTTCCACTTCTTGACCCAGGGACTCTGAGCAGAGATTTTACCTCTTAAAGCTTTCATTTCTTCAACTGTAAAGTGGCCCCAACAATAACCTCCCTGAAAGGGCTGCTGGAGGGTTCCACAGGACAGTGTATGAAAAGTGCTTAGGACAGGGCTGCACACCCTAATTGCTAAAAAGTAGCTGCTACCATTGAATTCCAGCCAGGTGACTAAATCCACCCTTGTCTGTCTTTCTTTCTTTTTTTTTTTTTTTCCTGTGCTGGGGATGGAATTCAGGGTCTTGCCTCGGCTAGGCAAGTGGTAAAGACCACTGAGCTACACCCTGGCCCTAAAGCCACCATTCTTTACCAGAGATGAGCAGACTCCAGCCACCAGATAGCCCACCCAGTGGTGTAAGTTTGGAAAGTTGGGGTTGGAGAGGGGATACCTATGACCAAGCATCCTGTTGTTGTTGTTGTTTAAAGAGACAGTTTTGCTGTGTTGCCCAGGGCAGCCCTGAGTTTCTGGGCTCAAGCAATCCTTCCACCTCAGCCTCCAGAGTCACTGGGATTACAAGCAAGTGCCACCATGCCTGACAGTAGTGAGTGAGTGTGTGCGCGCGCGCGTGTGTGTGTGTGTGTGTGTGTATTTGATTTCCTTTATTTCACACTGTCTGAAAACCATCTGTGTTAGTAATCTATATTTTTAACCTGCTAAGGGTTGCTGTCAGATTTAGAAATCTGTGTGCCAGGGGCTCCAGGGTTCCCTAACAATCCCCTGTTCTGGGAAGGAAAGGAAGGTGGCTCCTCCTCCCCTGGCCCGAGCTTCGTGCCCACAGGTAATGCAGTAAGTACTTTCCCTTCCTGCAAAGACCTGACCACCATGATATTCCAGACTTCCTGCCCATGGTCGCTGCTGGGCCCCACAGCTGCTCACAGCTTACCTTCACCACCAAAGTGAGGTTGCTGCAAGATAGGGGAAGAGTCTGGTGAGAACGGATGAGAACAGGGAGGAGCAGGGCTTGATCTGAGTCTTATAGGATGCTCCCACCCTGGGTACCAGCTAGTGAGCCCCTACTGTGAGCCAGGCCCAGGAGGGAAGCAGAAGGAAAGCCACCTGCCCAGCAGGGGGTGCACAGGCTGCCTGGGAGACAGCGAGCACTAGCCTAACAACGAGGTCATGAAGCAGAACCAGGAAAGGGCAGCATTTGGCCAGGGGTTGGCTCAGAGGTTAGCCCCCAAGTCAGAGCTGGGTCCCTCTTTTCCTCAGGGAGCTAGAAGGCTTTTTAGAGGAGGTGGCACTGTACTTGGGAGCTGAGAGCAGAGCATCTCAGTAGTCAAAGAGGGCAGGAGGGACTCTTGGGGATCCCTTTTCTTCATACCACCTAATTCTAATAGAGCACAAACTCAGTACCAGGTACCCACTTCACATGTGCTCTGGCCAACTCAACACTGATAACCCAGCAGCTTTGGCCCACTATGGGGAGGGGCTTCCTATGAGCAGCCTGCCAGTTTTACAAAGGGTCAAGTAAACTGAGGCCTGGGAAGGACACATTGCTCACCTTAAAGATGTACATGCTCTGCACCACCACAGGCATCTGGAGGCCCAGACTTCTGGCCAAGGCCTGGAAGGGGGCAGAGTCACACTGCAGCCTGCCCACATACACCCCTATCTGTCCCCACTTGCCCGTCCCCACCTCTGCTCACCTGCACCTTGGGGGAATGTGTGACACTCCTGAAGACAGGGTCATGGGCGTGCAGAGCTGTGAGACAGAGGCTTGCTGATGGGCCAGTCTCAGCCCCCATGTGTCCCTCCCACCCTGAGAACTGGACTCAGGCTTCACTTTGACACTTTCAACTATTTTAGGTGCTTTAAACTTTATGCTTTTTATAACCAAGTAATGGGCCCCAAAGACCCCTTCATCCCACCCAGCCCCATCCCACCATGACCTTATCTTGGACCATCTGGCTATCTGGGAACCTCACTCCAGCCCTAACTCCCACTCCTCAGGGAGGACGAAGGATTCCAAGGGGACTCTTAGTTGGCAGCAGCTTCAATACTTCCACTTCCTCTATGTGATCTCAGGTGACTACTATTTCTCTCTGTAAGTCTTGGTCTCCTCCACTGTAAAGTGAGGAGGAGAAGAGCTGCCCACCTCCCAGGGCTTCTAGGGGAGCTAATGAACATGGGCAGCAGGCACAGTCGTCAGCAGTCTTTGTGGTTTTTGTTGTTTTATCTGCAGTACTAGGGATTGAACTTGGGGGTGCTCTACCACTGAGCTACATGCCCAGCCTTTTTTTATTTCTGAAATAAGGTCTTACTGAATTGCTCACATTGGCCTCAACTTGCAATCCTCCTGATTCAGCCTCCCAAGTCACAGGGATTACAGGTGTGTGCCAGGGATTATTTGCTATTTGGGTGGGGGGGGGTACCAGGGATTGAACTCAGGCACTCGCCCACTGGACCACACCCCCAGCCCTATTTTATATTTTATTTAGAGACATGGCCTCACTGAGTTGCTTAGCACCTCACTTTTGCTGAGGCTGGCTTTGAACTTGTGATTCTCCTCTCTTAGCTTCTCAAGCTGCTAGGATTACAGGTATGTTCCATTGTGCCCAACTGCTGTTATTACTGTTATTACAAAAAAGTAAATTTTGAATGCACTTAATGCCACTGAATGAAATACTTTAAAATAGTTATGGTGATTGGAGGCTGGGTTTGTGGCTTAGTGGTAGAGCCCTCTCCTAGCATGTGTGAGGCATAGGTTCAATCCTCAGTACCACTAAAAAATAAAATAAAGGTATCATGTCTACCTACAACTAAAAATATATTTTAAATAGTTATGGTGACAAATTTTATGTCACATGAATTTTATCACAACTTATTTACAAAGCCACCATGCTATAACTTCAGGTTTAAAAACAAGGAGTCCACAAAAATAATTACAACGTGATCCTGGGGGAAAAAAGTGAAAATTTCTACCCTTGGTTCTGGGGTCTCAGAGTAGGAGTAATTTCAATATATCAGCTGCCCCTCAAGAAGGCTCCAGGAATCAACAGGTCCCAGGAATCCTCCATGCCTGGGAGAGTAGGTTGTGGAGAAGACTGCACATACCCTCTGTTGGGGTCTCAAGTGGACCCCTCTTCCCAGTGTGGTGGTAGAAGTGCCATGTGATTAGCATTACACAACGTCAAAGACCACGACCCAAGGGGAGCCTGCAGCCAGAAAGGCGACTTGCCCAACCCTTAACTCAGTATGGATTTCACTTCGGCTTCTCAGCTCTTCAGGCCATTTCCCATCTATGTCCTGCACTCCCAGGTTTCTGCTCACCATGACCAATTTTGTTGACTGATTTCTCTGGAGGCACCAAGAAATTTCCTGTGGCACAGAGAACAGGTAAAAGCAAAAGAACTGCAGTGCAGCCTCCCTCAGGCAGCTGGCCTAAGCGCCCTGCCCTCCCAGCCCTGCAGGGCAGACACCTGGATCCAGCAACCTCCCAGGGAGCTCCCACATCTCTGGGGACCCAGCTCCAAACCTTTATTGTCCAAAACACCTTTCTCAAAGAAGAATCGAATCTTGTCACCACTGCTCAAGAAATAGTTTGTGCTGCCCTGTGGAGAGGGACATGGGAGAGAAAGAGAGAGCATCCCAGGGTCAGAGCAGGGGCTTCCCATGCCCATGGGCTACAGATCCCCAGTGACATCTTGGACATGTCCACTGAGGCACAGACAGTGGCTAGGAGCCCCAAGTGCCTGTAAGCAGAATTCAAAGCTACAAGCATCGGATTTTTCAGAAACCTCTTATTAGATTCCACTTAACTTATTACAATGATGCTACATCCAGATACACTCACTATAAATTGAAAACATTAGAAGTGCACTTAATACACCTAGCCCACAGAACATCCTAGCTTTCTCCAGTCCCCTCATGGGACACATACATTAGTTCACAGTGGGGCAGACCCATCCAGTCCAAAACCTATTTTACAAGCGTAAGTGTTCAACATCTTGTTAATTTATCAAGTACTGTGCTGAAAGTGAAAAACAGAATGGTTGTCTGGCATGGGAGACAGATGGTGAACACAGTATCTTTGCTTCCCATGATCAGGTGGCAGACTGGGAGCTGTGACTCCCTGCAACCACCCAGCATCAGGAGAGAGTATGATATCGCGTGGTATCAGTCCTAGAAAAGATCAAAATTAAAAACTCAAAGTATTGTTCCTACTGAATGAATGTACATCTAAAATCCTAAGTCGAACCATTGTAAGTCAAGGATCATCTGGGCCCTTTCTTCTTGCATTCCTCCTGCCACAATAATCTACTGGCCTCTGGAGCATTCTCACAAGGCAGATTTGGGGTACCAGTTTCAGCCCTCTTTCTCCTCAGGACCCTTGAGTGGCGGGTCTCTGGCGGCTTTGCTTTCCTGGGATGCAAGGCTTCTAGCTGCTGTAGTTTTCTCTGTTGCCACTAGATGGCAGGAGCTTCTTGGTATGAGTGTGAGTGGCCTGGACCAGAGCTCAGCTGCCCTGCAGGAAGGCTCCGACTGTCAAACTGTGTAGGGTTGAGATAACTGGATGGGAGAACCACTTGTCCGTCTCAGACTGTGCTGAGTCTTGGGAAACAGCATGTTCTGAGTTTGGGTGCAGGGATAAGACACACAGGCAGCCCTTTAAAATCTCAGGGCTCTCTCTGGGATGCTGGCCACAAGGAGGCCCTTTGTGGCAGGAGAATCTGAGGAAGTACAATAGAGCAGTGCACAGCACCAGTTGGTATCAGACAGCTGACTTCAAATCCTGGCTCTACCAGTTATTAACTATGGTTTGGACAAATGATGGAAGCCTCACTTTCCCTCCCTTCCAAGTGGAAACAATAACCATATCTACCTTGTAAATTCATAGTGACAGGAGTAAGGAGTGGAGCCTGGCATGTGGGAGCCTGCACCTGATCTGTTATCAGAAGGAGCCATGGAGTCTGGGGTTGTGGCTCAGTGGAGGAGCACTTGCGTAGCAAGTGTGAGGCACTAGGTTTGATTCTCAGCACCACATAAAAATAAATGAATAAAATAAAGGTCCATCAACAACTAAAAATACATATTATATAAAAATATTTTAAAAGGAGGAGTCATGGCTTTAGGTCCTTCCATCCAGGAAGCTCCTTTGGCTGGGGACTGATCCCCCATCGAAGACCACATTCCATCCCCACCTACCCCATGCACCCACCTGGGCTCGAAGCTGTTCCTCGTGTTGGGTGGAAAATTCTATGCGGCAGTGGGGAGGGACATCCATCTCGGCCACGATCTCACCAATCCTTTGTTTCATAGCCTCACACTCGTCCACAGACAAGAATCCTTCCAGCACCAGGAATCCATCCTCCTGGAACTGCAGGCAGGAATGAGGCTCAGGCTTCCCTCTGCATGCTTCCCCTTATGAACTGTATTTAATCTCCCCACCAAACCCCAAATGTCCGAAGTTGAGACCAATGTCCTATTCATTGCTCTGTCCCCTGCCCCTGCCGTGGTGTCTGGTGCCCTGTGAAGAACAATTGGCTACTTGGATGTTAGGAATGGAAGGGGAAGGGGAGGTTGTCCTGTACTTGCCCTCCAGTGGGCTGAGCCACATACAGCTGCATCCGTGTATCCTGCCAATGTCCATTCAACATCTACTGTGTAGGAGACACAGCTTTAGGAGCTGTTATGAGCAAGCCAGCTGAGGTACCTGCCCTCACAGAGTTTATAGTCTAGTAAAGGAGGCCAGGCATGGTGGTGCATTCCTATAATCGCAGAGAGTTGAGAGGCTGATGCAAGAGGATCTCAAGTCCAAGGTCAGCCTCAGCAATTTAGTGAGATCTAAGCAACTTAGTGAGACCCTATCTGTAAATAAAAATTAAAATGGTTGGGATGTGGCTCAGTGGTTAAGCACCCCTGGGTTCAATCCCTGGTGCTAAAAAAAATAAAAAAATGGAGAACAACATTACACCAACCATCCCATGGGGAAGCACACGATCATAAATGCTGAGTGCAGGGAAAGAGGGGGCAGGCTTTGAGAGCTAAGAGCAGAAGTATGTAATGGAAATGAGATGGGGGGCTGGGGATGTAGCTCAGTTGGTAAAGTGTTTGGCTTGCATGCACAAGGCCCTGGGTCCAATCCCCAGCACCTCAAAAAAAGAAAAGAAATGAGATGGGAGTCTTTGGCAGCAGCTCTGAGGGAATGGCATTTAAAGGGGCCTAAAGGATATTGGGAGGGGAAGAGATGACAAAGAACACTCCAGATAGAGGAAGCAGGATGTGAGAAGACTCTGAGCACATGAGGACAGGCAGAATCAGGAAGGGATGCAGCACAGAGTGAGGGCAGAATGGAAGGGAACAGGATGGTGGCAGGGGCGGGCCAGACTGGGAGTGGGCTTTCTCCTGAGTGTGGGTGGAAGTTAAGGCAAATAGCCTACTCTGACTCGCCTTGAGTCCTTCTTAGGAGGTTTTGTAACAGGCATCTAAGTCTTCTTTGGAACCCACCACAGTGTCAATTTCCAATTACTGACAGCCCCCCACCCCCACACTAGCCCTGATGGATATCCAGTGTGGGTTGTCATATACCAGGTACTGCAATATTCATGACACCCACTACAAGCCCTTCTGTCTCTGGGAAAGTCTGTACTTTAGAAATTGGTGTTAGGCTGGAAATTGCCTCCCTGGGAAATGGGACATCCATGGCAAACTGTGCACATGCTTGATCCAGTAACCACTCCTCATGAGATCAGGCAATGGAGCCTGGTGCAGTGGTACATGTCTATAACCCCTGTGATTTGGGAGGTTAAGGCAGGAGAATTTCAATTTAAAGCCAGCCTTAGCAAGGCCCTAAGTAATGTGGAAAGATCTTGTCTCAAAAAATACAAGGGGCCAGAGATGTGGCTCAGTGGTAGAGTGCTCCTGGGTTCAATTCTCAGTACCTACCCCTGGCAAAAAATATTAGGGAATAGAGGAGGAAAGACATATGTGTCTTTATCCAGTCCTGTAATCTGGATACCCTAGGTATTCACTAAGTCTTGCCTGATGAAAACTTACATTGGAATAGTTAATGATTACCTTAGTATCAAGGGATTAGTTTAACAAAGTATGGTTTCCCTGTCTGGAACACAAAACAGCTGATAAAGAAGCCCTGTGGTCACCTGAATGCTTGACTGGCCCGCATGAGGTCCTCCCTTCAATCCCCAGAACCATAAAAATCATGTAGAAAAATAGTTAGTGACTTGGGAATATGTTCCTGATATACTCTAAGAAAAGGGAAAAGTTGGCCAGGGATGAGTATTTGGTGGCCATGACAACTTGGACCAATGGTTTTCTCTCTGACCCTGAAAGTACTAAATGGGGCTAAGGGCTTTTTTTTCTTTTTCTTTTTCTTTTTGTGGTGCTGGGGATTGAACCCAGGGCCTTGTGCATACAAGAAAAGCACACTCCACCAACTGAGCTGTATCTCCAGCCCCATGTGGGCCTCTTTAGAAAACAGGCTAGAGCTCCATCCCAGGCTGGGATGGACTTTTTTTTCTTGCAGTGCTGGGGATGGAAGCCAGGGCCTCACATATGCTCAGCTAGCTCTTACCATTGAGTACAGCTCTGCCCCAGGACAGAGTTTGAAACAAGGCCTCTAGGGCTGGATACCAATACGAACAGCCTCCATCTGCAATTCCTGGATGATTATCTTAAAAGTCTGTGTGCTCTAATTCCCGCAAGTTAGCCTTTTGAATTTGGACTGAGAACTGGGAGGACAACCTCCTGCCTGGCTACTTGCTGGCCAGTCCCCATCCCTCTGGGCCTTGCCTCCACACCACAGGCAGCCAGGCCAGCTGAACTGGCTGATCAGAATGCTTTATCGGTTTTGAGCCCCCCCCCGCCCCCACCAAAAAAAAACATGCCCACGCACAGTGCACACAGCCCCACCTTATCCCAGTCCTGTAATCTGGATACCCCAGGGCTGTGTGTACAGAAGTTAGGTCTTGTGGTTGGGAACTGAAACCCCACTGTGGACTTCAGTGTCCCTTTCTGTGAAATGACAGGGAGTGTTGAGTTCCCAAGGGGCTACTGGAGATCTGGACCACCCCCACACACTTTTGTAGGACCCTCCCAGTACCCAGCCCAGTAGACCCCTACCTACCTTCTGGAGCTGCAAGGGGCTCAGGCAGGCCATGAAAGGGGCTCAGGCAGGCCAAGAAAATGGCTCAGGGAACCAGAGGCTCTGGGTGTGGCTCCAGGGCTGGGGAGGAGAAAGTTCAGGAAGGGAGGGTGGCCACAGCAGAAGGCCCAGGAGGACTTAACCCTTCCCTACCCAGAGAGTAGCAATCCTACCACTCAGCCCTCCCTGCAAACATAGGCAGCCTGCACCCTCCACCCTGGGCCCCAGCCCTTTCTCCCTGCTCCCTTCTTCCCTCTTCACAACTCATCCAGGATTAGCCCTTTCCTATCTCCTTCAGGGTATTTCAGGGCTCCCTGGGAGTGTTCTGGGAGTGTCAGGCAGAGAGTGGGCTGGGAGGACAACACTGTCTAGGTCCACCACTAGCTGTGACTCTGACAAAGGCCTGTCCCTCTCTGAATCTGAAGTGAAGAAAGTGAGACCCTTGGCATTAACATCTCTGTTGCAAGGTGTGTCTGGGGTGGCTTTGCATTCAAGGTGGAAGAGGTCCTGGGGGGACAGTCTGGGCCCCTCCCAGCTCTGGTGTGAACTGCTCCCAGTCTTGGGAAGACTATGGAAGGGAGTTGAGGGATGTGAAGCTCAGAGGAAGGCAGAGAGAAGGACAACCTAAGAGGAAGGGGGCTGGAGAGTGGGGCCTGGGTCTTCAGAATGAGGGAGATCAGGGCTCCTGTTTCCCATCCTCAGACCCAAGATGTTTACCATCTCAAGTTAGGCTTGGCAGGGAGGTCAGAACTTGCCCGCCAGCCTGGTAGCTGACAAGGCCACTCTGGAAAACAAGCCCCTGGCCTTCCCAGAAATGATGCTTTGAATGACGAAGGGACAGAGTGTTTCAGGAGGGAGTGAGTGCAGGGATACTGTTCAGCCCTCAAGAGCCTTGGCCTCAGGTCAAGACTTGTTTGCTGGGCCACTGTGCTGGGAATGGCTGCTTTGTCCAAGCGGGGCAGGCTTCTGGAAGGTCAGGGGAGGTGAGCCCGCTGGGCTTCTGGGGCTGGTGGGAGAAGCTCAGGGGGTCTAGGTGGGGGAGGAGAGAGGCCAAAGACATAACCATGAGGGTCATGGGGGCAGGGCTGTTCCCAGCTGTCCTAACCCCTTCTGATGCATTCATGAATGGTGTGAATATACTTTGTATACAACTAGAGATCTGAAAAATTGTACTCTATGTGTGTAATGTGAATTGTAATGCATTCTGGTGTCATACATAATAAATTGGAATAAAAAATAAAATTAAAAAAAAGATGAACAGTCCACAATAAGAAAGAAAGCATGATGCTCTAAAATGCAAAAAAAAAAAAAAAAAAAAAAAAAAAAAAAAAGAACAGGAGCCCAATTCTGGACCAGGGTGACACAGCTGAACAACTGAGCAACTGTGTGACTTAGCAGGTAGGTCACTTGCCTTTTCCTTGGCTCAGCTCCTTCACTTACAAACACAGATCATCACAACACCTTCCTCTCTGTGTGAGGAGTCGTGTAAAACAAAGCTCAAAGTGTGCAGGGCGGCATGCGGCCAACGCCCACTAAGTGTTGTGAGTGAAGTCACGCACACTGCGCAGCAGGGATTGGGGACCGAAATGGTTTTCGGCAGGAGTCTCATCTGGAAAGCAAGAATGCTTGGGAAGAAGGACAAATGGAGAAGCTGCATTCAGAAGTCATTTTTATTGAGTGTCTTACAGCGTAATTATTAGAGTTGCTCCTGAGAGAGGACTTGAAAATGGACCAGACCTCTTTCGAGGCTGAGAGGCCACCTCAAGGGGAAGTTTGTGTGGGGGAGTAAGGTGCAGAGAGACCAAGATCTTGGGGAAGGCCCTGCCACATCAGCCTCCCCCAGCTTCTACAGGGCTGAAAGCACAGACCCTGAAGGAGGAGAGCTCTGCAGGTTCACAGCTTCCCCACTGCAGCCGGCACGGGAGGCAGCGTGCTAGGGTTTGTAGTCCACAGCTGCACTGGGAGGTGATGGTCCCAACCCTTCAAGGGCTTTAGGTGTACAAGGCAGGAAACGGCAGCTCAGCTGTCGGCTGGAGCCTGTTGAGAATGAAGGCAGGACCACTCTTCCCCGTCCCCAGGGCCCCCTCAGGGGACTTGAACACACACACACACACCCTGCCATGTACCAGTTCTCAGGGCTCCAGACGGTGCCAGTGGCTTCCATGAGGTGGAAAGTGTAGGCCTGGCGTGAGTGGTCTGAAAGGTTCTGCTCACTCTTGTGCACCACCTCTCCATGGATCAAGACCAGGGCCCCTAGTAGAGACATGAGCAGGTCGGGGGCACCGTAGGCCCAGTGCCACCCTTCCCAGGTCAGGAAGGGGTGCGGTGGTCCTCCCTGGAGTGGTTTAGTGACCTCACCTATCCCCATGCCTTTCCAAGTCTGCTTGCTCCAGGGTCCAAGCCATGTTGTTTAGACAGGGGCTCCCTGCGATCAAGTGTCCTCTGCTGTGGACTGTGACTTGGCAAGCCTTACAAAGGGCCTCTCCACCCCAGATGTGGCCAGAAGCCCTCTGCACTGTGCCACTCAACAGGGACCTCCTGATGATGCTGGGGTGTACCTCAGTGTCCCTTTCCATAAGGAAGAGGGGTCACGATTAACCAACATCTGTGAAGCCCTTGCTGTGTGTCACCTAAATTCTTTATAAACATTCTAGATGCATCCCACTTTACATTTGGGGAAACTGAGGCTCAGAGTGAATCTGTCATTTACCCAAAGAAACAGACTGAGAAGCAGAGTCTGGACTCTAGCCTGGCCTGCTTGAACTTGCTGTGATCGTGCTGCTTCCTGACTTCCAAGTAACCTGTCAGCCTACCTCCTCCCATTCTGTGACTTCCCAGTCCTCAAGTGACACCAAAAGAGCCTCCCAGATGATGGGTGGTGGAGCACGCACAGACCCTGGGTGTCCCGCCTACCTTTCTGCACTGGTGTGGGCACAAAGAGGCTGTTATCCCAGTCTGGCTCTGCCCCGAGGAAGCTAGTAGCAGGCCATGAGCCAGCAGGGGCCCGGATCATCCTTCTTGACACTCCGCCTGCAGGCCAAGATGGAGCCTCTAGACCCTCTGTTCACCTGATCCCTCTCCCTGGGGGTTGGGGTGGGGAGCCAGGGGTTCTCACTGGTGTGGGAGCCAGGGATGAACCAAAGGCAGCCATTCTCCAGCGTGGCATCCTCCAGCGCCATCCACAGGCCCAGCATCCGGCCCAGGGGCTCCGTGTACAGGAACCAGGTGTCCTGGTGAGGGGAGACTGCGACAGACCCGCCTGGAGCTGAAGAGCCTAACCCTTTGCTCTATCCCACCTCATCTTGACCCTCTTCCCACTCCACCATCCTCCCAGACTTCCTGTTCTGAGAATCTTCCACTTCTTGACCCAGGGACTCTGAGCAGAGATTTTACCTCTTAAAGCTTTCATTTCTTCAACTGTAAAGTGGCCCCAACAATAACCTCCCTGAAAGGGCTGCTGGAGGGTTCCACAGGACAGTGTATGAAAAGTGCTTAGGACAGGGCTGCACACCCTAATTGCTAAAAAGTAGCTGCTACCATTGAATTCCAGCCAGGTGACTAAATCCACCCTTGTCTGTCTTTCTTTCTTCCTTTCTTTTTTTTTTCCTGTGCTGGGGATGGAATTCAGGGTCTTGCCTCGGCTAGGCAAGTGGTAAAGACCACTGAGCTACACCCTGGCCCTAAAGCCACCATTCTTTACCAGAGATGAGCAGACTCCAGCCACCAGATAGCCCACCCAGTGGTGTAAGTTTGGAAAGTTGGGGTTGGAGAGGGGATACCTATGACCAAGCATCCTGTTGTTGTTGTTGTTTAAAGAGACAGTTTTGCTGTGTTGCCCAGGGCAGCCCTGAGTTTCTGGGCTCAAGCAATCCTTCCACCTCAGCCTCCAGAGTCACTGGGATTACAAGCAAGTGCCACCATGCCTGACAGTAGTGAGTGAGTGTGTGCATGTCTGTGTGCGTGTGTGTGTGTGTGTATTTGATTTCCTTTATTTCACACTGTCTGAAAACCATCTGTGTTAGTAATCTATATTTTTAACCTGCTAAGGGTTGCTGTCAGATTTAGAAATCTGTGTGCCAGGGGCTCCAGGGTTCCCCACCAATCCCCTGTTCTGGGAAGGAAAGGAAAGTGGCTCCTCCTCCCCTGGCCTGAGCTTCGTGCCCACAGGTAATGCAGTAAGTACTTTCCCTTCCTGCAAAGACCTGACCACCATGATATTCCAGACTTCCTGCCCATGGTCGCTGCTGGGCCCCACAGCTGCTCACAGCTTACCTTCACCACCAAAGTGAGGTTGCTGCAAGATAGGGGAAGAGTCTGGTGAGAACGGATGAGAACAGGGAGGAGCAGGGCTTGATCTGAGTCTTATAGGATGCTCCCACCCTGGGTACCAGCTAGTGAGCCCCTACTGTGAGCCAGGCCCAGGAGGGAAGCAGAAGGAAAGCCACCTGCCCAGCAGGGGGTGCACAGTCTGCCTGGGAGACAGCGAGCACTAGCCTAACAACGAGGTCATGAAGCAGAACCAGGAAAGGGCAGCATTTGGCCAGGGGTTGGCTCAGAGGTTAGCCCCCAAGTCAGAGCTGGGTCCCTCTTTTCCTCAGGGAGCTAGAAGGCTTTTTAGAGGAGGTGGCACTGTACTTGGGAGCTGAGAGCAGAGCATCTCAGTAGTCAAAGAGGGCAGGAGGGACTCTTGGGGATCCCTTTTCTTCATACCACCTAATTCTAATAGAGCACAAACTCAGTACCAGGTACCCACTTCACATGTGCTCTGGCCAACTCAACACTGATAACCCAGCAGCTTTGGCCCACTATGGGGAGGGGCTTCCTATGAGCAGCCTGCCAGTTTTACAAAGGGTCAAGTAAACTGAGGCCTGGGAAGGACACATTGCTCACCTTAAAGATGTACATGCTCTGCACCACCACAGGCATCTGGAGGCCCAGACTTCTGGCCAAGGCCTGGAAGGGGGCAGAGTCACAGTGCAGCCTGCCCACATACACCCCTATCTGTCCCCACTTGCCCGTCCCCACCTCTGCTCACCTGCACCTTGGGGGAATGTGTGACACTCCTGAAGACAGGGTCATGGGCGTGCAGAGCTGTGAGACAGAGGCCTGCTGATGGGCCAGTCTCAGCCCCCATGTGTCCCTCCCACCCTGAGAACTGGACTCAGGCTTCACTTTGACACTTTCAACTATTTTAGGTGCTTTAAACTTTATGCTTTTTATAACCAAGTAATGGGCCCCAAAGACCCCTTCATCCCACCCAGCCCCATCCCACCATGACCTTATCTTGGACCATCTGGCTATCTGGGAACCTCACTCCAGCCCTAACTCCCACTCCTCAGGGAGGACGAAGGATTCCAAGGGGACTCTTAGTTGGCAGCAGCTTCAATACTTCCACTTCCTCTATGTGATCTCAGGTGACTACTATTTCCCTCTGTAAGTCTTGGTCTCCTCCACTGTAAAGTGAGGAGGAGAAGAGCTGCCCACCTCCCAGGGCTTCTAGGGGAGCTAATGAACATGGGCAGCAGGCACAGTCATCAGCGGTCTTTGTGGTTTTTGTTGTTTTATCTGCAGTACTAAGGATTGAACTTGGGGGTGCTCTACCACTGAGCTACATGCCCAGCCCTTTTTATTTCTGAAATAAGGTCTCACTGAATTGCTCATATTGGCCTCAACTTGCAATCCTCCTGCCTCAGCCTCCCAAGTCACAGGGATTACAGGTGTGTGCCAGGGATTATTTGCTATTTGGGTGGGGGGGTACCAGGGATTGAACTCAGGCACTCGCCCACTGGACCACACCCCCAGCCCTATTTTGTATTTTATTTAGAGACATGGCCTCACTGAGTTGCTTAGCACCTCACTTTAGCTGAAGCTGGCTTTGAACTCGTGATTCTCCTCTCTTAGTTTCTCAAGCCGCTAGGATTACAGGTATGTGCCATTGTGCCCAACTGCTGTTATTACAAAAAAGTAAGTTTTGAATGCACTTAATGCCACTGAATGAAATACTTTAAAATAGTTATGGTGATTGGAGGCTGGATTTGTGGCTTAGTGGTAGAGCCCTCTCCTAGCATATGTGAGGCATAGGTTCAATCCTCAGTACCACTAAAAAATAAAAAAATAAAACAAAGGTATCATGTCTACCTACAACTAAAATATATTTTAAATAGTTATGGTGACAAATTTTATGTCACATGAATTTTATCACAACTTGTTTACAAAGCCACCATGCTATAACTTCAGGTTTAAAAACAAGGAGTCCACAAAAATAATTACAACGTGATCCTGAGGGAAAAAAGTGAAAATTTCTACCCTTGGTTCTGGGGTCTCAGAGTAGGAGTAATTTCAATATATCAGCTGCCCCTCAAGAAGGCTCCAGGAATCAACAGGTCCCAGGAATCCCCCATGCCTGGGACAGAAGGTTGTGGAGAAGACTGCACATACCCTCTGTTGGGGTCTCAAGTGGACCCCTCTTCCCAGTGTGGTGGTAGAAGTGCCATGTGATTAGCATTACACAACGTCAAAGACCACGACCCAAGGGGAGCCTGCAGCCAGAAAGGCGACTTGCCCAACCCTTAACTCAGTATGGATTTCACTTCGGCTTCTCAGCTCTTCAGGCCATTTCCCATCTATGTCCTGCACTCCCAGGTTTCTGCTCACCATGACCAATTTTGTTGACTGATTTCTCTGGAGGCACCAAGATATTTCCTGTGGCACAGAGAACAGGTAAAAGCAAAAGAACTGCAGTGCAGCCTCCCTCAGGCAGCTGGCCTAAGTGCCCTGCCCTCCCAGCCCTGCAGGGCAGACACCTGGATCCAGCAACCTCCCAGGGAGCTCCCACATCTCTGGGGACCCAGCTCCAAACCTTTATTGTCCAAAACACCTTTCTCAAAGAAGAATCGAATCTTGTCACCACTGCTCAAGAAATAGTCTATGCTGTCCTGTGGAAAGGGACATGGGAGAGAAAGAGAGAGCATCCCAGGGTCAGAGCAGGGGCTTCCCATGCCCATGGGCTACAGATCCCCAGTGACATCTTGGACATGTCCACTGAGGCACAGAGAGCGGCTAGGAGCCCCATGTGCCTGTAAGCAGAATTCAAAGCTACAAGCATCGGATTTTTCAGAAACCTCTTATTAGATTCCACTTAACTTATTACAATGATGCTACATCCAGATACACTCACTATAAATTGAAAACATTAGAAGTGCACTTAATACACCTAGCCCACAGAACATCCTAGCTTTCTCCAGTCCCCTCATGGGACACATACATTAGTTCACAGTGGGGCAGACCCATCCAGTCCAAAACCTATTTTACAAGTGTAAGTGTTCAACATCTTGTTAATTTATCAAGTACTATGCTGAAAGTGAAAAACAGAATGGTTGTCTGGCATGGGAGACAGATGGTGAACACAGTATCTTTGCTTCCCATGATCAGGTGGCAGACTGGGAGCTGTGACTCCCTGCAACCACCCAGCATCAGGAGAGAGTATGATATTGCGTGGTATCAGTCCTAGAAAAGATCAAAATTAAAAACTCAAAGTATTGTTCCTACTGAATGAATGTACATCTAAAATCCTAAGTCGAACCATTGTAAGTTAAGGATCATCTGGGCCCTTTCTTCTTGCATTCCTCCTGCCACAATAATCTACTGGCCTCTGGAGCATTCTCACAAGGCAGATTTGGGGTACCAGTTTCAGCCCTCTTTCTCCTCAGGACCCTTGAATGGCAGGTCTCTGGCGGCTTTGCTTTCCTGGGATGCAAGGCTTCTAGCTGCTGTAGTTTTCTCTGTTGCCACTAGATGGCAGGAGCTCCTTGGTATGAGTGTGAGTGGCCTGGACCAGAGCTCAGCTGCCCTGCAGGAAGGCTCCGACTGTCAAACTGTGTAGGGTTGAGATAACTGGATGGGAGAACCACTTGTCCGTCTCAGACTGTGCTGAGTCTTGGGAAACAGCATGTTCTGAGTTTGGGTGCAGGGATAAGACACACAGGCAGCCCTTTAAAATCTCAGGGCTCTCTCTGGGATGCTGGCCACAAGGAGGCCCTTTGTGGCAGGAGAATCTGAGGAAGTACAATAGAGCAGTGCACAGCACCAGTTGGTATCAGACAGCTGACTTCAAATCCTGGCTCTACCAGTTATTAACTATGGTTTGGACAAATGATGGAAGCCTCACTTTCCCTCCCTTCCAGTGGAAACAATAACCATATCCACCTTGTAAATTCATAGTGACAGGAGTAAGGAGTGGAGCCTGGCATGTGGGAGCCTGCACCTGATCTGTTATCAGAAGGAGCCATGGAGTCTGGGGTTGTGGCTCAGTGGTGGAGCACTTGCGTAGCAAGTGTGAGGCACTAGGTTCAATTCTCAGCACCACATAAAAATAAATGAATAAAATAAAGGTCCATCAACAACTAAAAATACATATTATATAAAAATTGTTTTAAAAGGAGGAGCCATGGCCTTAGGTCCTCCCTTCCAGGATGCTCCTTTGGCTGGGGACTGATCCCCCATCGAAGACCAGATTCCATCCCCACCTACCCCATGCACCCACCTGGGCTCCAAGCTGTTTCTCGTGTTGGGTGGAAAATTCTATGCGGCAGTGGGGAGGGACATCCATCTCGGCCACGATCTCACCAATCCTTTGTTTCATAGCCTCACACTCGTCCACAGACAAGAATCCTTCCAGCACCAGGAATCCATCCTCCTGGAACTGCAGGCAGGAATGAGGCTCAGGCTTCCCTCTGCATGCTTCCCCTTATGAACTGTATTTAATCTCCCCACCAAACCCCAAATGTGTGAAGTTAAGACCAATGTCCTGTTCATGGCTCTGTCCCCTGCCCCTGCCGTGGTGTCTGGTGCCCTGTGAAGAACAATTGGCTACTTGGATGTTAGGAACGGAAGGGGAAGGGGAGGTTGTCCTGTACTTGCCCTCCAGTGGGCTGAGCCACATACAGCTGCATCCGTGTATCCTGCCAATGTCCATTCAACATCTACTGTGTAGGAGACACAGCTTTAGGAGCTGTTATGAGCAAGCCAGCTGCGGTACCTGCCCTCACAGAGTTTATAGTCTAGTAAAGGAGGCCAGGCATGGTGGTGCATTCCTGTAATCGCAGAGAGTTGAGAGGCTGATGCAAGAGGATCTCAAGTCCAAGGTCAGCCTCAGCAATTTAGTGAGAATCCAAGCAACTTAGTGAGACCCTATCTGTAAATAAAAATTAAAATGGTTGGGATGTGGCTCAGTGGTTAAGCACCCACCCCTGGGTTCAATCCCTGGTGCTAAAAAAAATAAAAAAATGGAGAACAACATTACACCAACCATCCCATGGGGAAGCACACGATCATAAATGCTGAGTGCAGGGAAAGAGGGGGCAGGCTTTGAGAGCTAAGAGCAGAAGTATGTAATGGAAATGAGATGGGGGGCTGGGGATGTAGCTCAGTTGGTAAAGTGTCTGGCTTGCATGTACAAGGCCCTGGGTCCAATCCCCAGCACCTCAAAAAAAGAAAAGAAATGAGATGGGAGTCTTTGGCAGCAGCTCTGAGGGAATGGCATTTAAAGGGGCCTAAAGGATATTGGGAGGGGAAGAGATGACAAAGAACACTCCAGATAGAGGAAGCAGGATGTGCGAAGACTCTGAGCACATGAGGACAGGCAGAATCAGGAAGGGATGCAGCACAGAGTGAGGGCAGAATGGAAGGGAACAGGATGGTGGCAGGGGCGGGCCAGACTGGGAGCGGGCTTTCTCCTGAGTGCGGGTGGAAGTTAAGGCAAATAGCCTACTCTGACTCGCCTTGAGTCCTTCTTAGGAGGTTTTATAACAGGCATCTAAGTCTTCTTTGGAACCCACCACAGTGTCAATTTCCAATTACTGACAGCCCCCCACCCCCACACCAACCTTGATGGATATCCAGTGTGGGTTGTCATATACCAGGTACTGCAATATTCATGACACCCACTACAAGCCCTTCTGTCTCTGGGAAAGTCTGTACTTTAGAAATTGGTGTTAGGCTGGAAATTGCCTCCCTGGGAAATGGGACATCCATGGCAAACTGTGCACATGCTTGATCCAGTAACCACTCCTCATGAAATCAGGCAATGGAGCCTGGTGCAGTGGTACATGTCTATAACCCATGTGATTTGGGAGGTTAAGGCAGGAGAATTTCAATTTCCCCATCCCATGGGGAAGCACAGGATCATAAATGCTGAGTGCAGGGAAAGAGGGGGCAGGCTTTGAGAGCTAAGAGCAGAAGTATGTAATGGAAATGAGATGGGGGGCTGGGGATGTAGCAAGGCCCTAAGTAATGTGGAAAGATCTTGTCTCAAAAAATACAAGGGGCCAGAGATGTGGCTCAGTGGTAGAGTGCTCCTGGGTTCAATTCTCAGTACCTACCCCTGGCAAAAAATATTAGGGAATAGAGGAGCAAAGACATATGTGTGTAGGTATTCACTAAATCTTGCCTGATGAAAACTTACATTGGAATAGTTAATGATTACCTTAGTATCAAGGGATTAGTTTAACAAAGTATGGTTTCCCTGTCTGGAACACAAAACAGCTGATAAAGAAGCCCTGTGGTCACCTGGATGCTTGACTGGCCCGCATGAGGTCCTCCCTTCAATCCCCAGAACCATAAAAATCATGTAGAAAAATAGTTAGTGACTTGGGAATATGTTCCTGATATACTCTAAGAAAAGGGAAAAGTTGGCCAGGGATGAGTATTTGGTGGCCATGACAACTTGGACCAATGGTTTTCTCTCTGACCCTGAAAGTACTAAATGGGGCTAAGGGCTTTTTTTTTCTTTTTCTTTTTCTTTTTGTGGTGCTGGGGATTGAACCCAGGGCCTTGTGCATACAAGGAAAGCACACTCCACAAACTGAGCTGTATCTCCAGCCCCGTGTGGGCCTATTTAGAAAACAGGCTAGAGCTCCATCCCAGGCTGGGATGGACTTTTTTTTACTTGCAGTGCTGGGGATGGAAGCCAGGGCCTCACATATGCTCAGCTAGCTCTTACCATTGAGTACAGCTCTGTCCCAGGACAGAGTTTGAAACAAAGCCTCTAGGGCTGGATACCAATACGAACAGCCTCCATCTGCAATTCCTGGATGATTATCTTAAAAGTCTGTGTGCTCTAATTCCCGCAAGTTAGCCTTTTGAATTTGGACTGAGAACTGGGAGGACAACCTCCTGCCTGGCTACTTGCTGGCCAGTCCCCATCCCTCTGGGCCTTGCCTCCACACCACAGGCAGCCAGGCCAGCTGAACTGGCTGATCAGAATGCTTTATCGGTTTTGAGCCCCCCCCCCGCCCCCACCAAAAAAAAACATGCCCACGCACAGTGCACACAGCCCCACCTTATCCCAGTCCTGTAATCTGGATACCCCAGGGCTGTGTGTACAGAAGTTAGGTCTTGTGGTTGGGAACTGAAACCCCACTGTGGACTTCAGTGTCCCTTTCTGTGAAATGACAGGGAGTGTTGAGTTCCCAAGGGGCTACTGGAGATCTGGACCACCCCCACACACTTTTGTAGGACCCTCCCAGTACCCAGCCCAGTAGACCCCTACCTACCTTCTGGAGCTGCAAGGGGCTCAGGCAGGCCATGAAAGGGGCTCAGGCAGGCCAAGAAAATGGCTCAGGGAACCAGAGGCTCTGGGTGTGGCTCCAGGGCTGGGGAGGAGAAAGTTCAGGAAGGGAGGGTGGCCACAGCAGAAGGCCCAGGAGGACTTAACCCTTCCCTACCCAGAGAGTAGCAATCCTACCACTCAGCCCTCCCTGCAAACATAGGCAGCCTGCACCCTCCACCCTGGGCCCCAGCCCTTTCTCCCTGCTCCCTTCTTCCCTCTTCACAACTCATCCAGGATTAGCCCTTTCCTATCTCCTTCAGGGTATTTCAGGGCTCCCTGGGAGTGTTCTGGGAGTGTCAGGCAGAGAGTGGGCTGGGAGGACAACACTGTCTAGGTCCACCACTAGCTGTGACTCTGACAAAGGCCTGTCCCTCTCTGAATCTGAAGTGAAGAAAGTGAGACCCTTGGCATTAACATCTCTGTTGCAAGGTGTGTCTGGGGTGGCTTTGCATTCAAGGTGGAAGAGGTCCTGGGGGGACAGTCTGGGCCCCTCCCAGCTCTGGTGTGAACTGCTCCCAGTCTTGGGAAGACTATGGAAGGGAGTTGAGGGATGTGAAGCTCAGAGGAAGGCAGAGAGAAGGACAACCTAAGAGGAAGGGGGCTGGAGAGTGGGGCCTGGGTCTTCAGAATGAGGGAGATCAGGGCTCCTGTTTCCCATCCTCAGACCCAAGATGTTTACCATCTCAAGTTAGGCTTGGCAGGGAGGTCAGAACTTGCCCGCCAGCCTGGTAGCTGACAAGGCCACTCTGGAAAACAAGCCCCTGGCCTTCCCAGAAATGATGCTTTGAATGACGAAGGGACAGAGTGTTTCAGGAGGGAGTGAGTGCAGGGATACTGTTCAGCCCTCAAGAGCCTTGGCCTCAGGTCAAGACTTGTTTGCTGGGCCACTGTGCTGGGAATGGCTGCTTTGTCCAAGCGGGGCAGGCTTCTGGAAGGTCAGGGGAGGTGAGCCCGCTGGGCTTCTGGGGCTGGTGGGAGAAGCTCAGGGGGTCTAGTTGGGGGAGGAGAGAGGCCAGAGACATAACCATGAGGGTCATGGGGGCAGGGCTGTTCCCAGCTGTCCTAACCCCTTCTGATGCAGGCACCTGCCAACAGAGGAACAGCGAGGCCCCTCATGCTCAGTCAGCAACCTCCCCAAGGACCTCCCTGCAGGCTGGAGGCAGAGGCTCAGGGAGGCAGCTCAGCTTTCAGGCCCACTCTCACTTTACCCATCCGCAATGGGACTAACAGAAGGGCCTCCTGTGAGCAGTAAGTGGAACACTGCTGATAAAGAGGTTGGCGTGAGCATGGCACCTAGGGAGTACCTGCAGCTGCTTTACCCAGTGCTAGTGGGGGCCCTTTGGGGCAGAACGCGAAGGTTGATGGTTTTTAAATTTTTTGAGTTTCCCCAAGTTTTTCAAGTTGCTGTTGGAACCAGAGAAAAGTCTACCACTTCGGTTTTAGGCAGAGTGGAAAGGCCTGGGTGGGGGTGGGTAGGGGAAGAATAGTTTAGCCTCCACCCTTTGTTCATTCTGCTGGACTCTGGGAGGCGGGTGGATGGTTTTCCCACATTGTTGTTCTTTCCAGAAGTAACCAGTTCCAGATCAAACTCTAGTTCCAAGCACTGGCTATAAGGCCCCATGGCTGGGGTAGGGGAGGCAGTGGGGATGGGGCATGGGGGCTGGTGGGAGGGTTACCAGACCAGACAGACTCTACTGTGGAGGTACAAGAGGGTCTTCTAGGGGGTGGACACTCAGCTGCTCAGTCTCCCTGTCAGCAGTCCAGGACAGGGGCAGAAGGGGGGAGTCTTTGCTGAGACCTGAGGTTGCCTCCCTAAGGAATCAGAGACCTGTGGAGGGAAGAAGGCAAGGCCCTGGCTTATTCCAGAGAAGGGCCCACGCAACTCAGGTCTCTGGCCGGCCGAGGCCTCTCTTCTGCCACAGGTTCCCTGCTGGTCTAGGAGGACAGGTGGTAGGAGCCTTTCTCACACTCAATATCTTCCTCACCTGCGTGCTGTGGTTTCTGCATGTCCCTCAAGTCCATCTGTTGGAACCTCCCTTTCTTAATGTGGGGGAGGCAGGGCCTAGCAGGAGGTGATTGGGGCTGCCCATGAATGGCAGGCTTAGCTACTACGCCTTCTCCTCTCCCAGGGAGCCTTCTCCTTCCCAACTTCCGCTACCTTATGAAGCAGCACAAGGCCCTCACTAGATGTAGCTGCCAGGTCTTGGACTTGCCAGCCTCTGTACCATGAACCTAAATTACCCAAACTTAGGTATTGTGTTCTAGCAACAGAAAAAAGACCAAGACACTACAGTCATCATTGTTCCTCACAACTATCTTACTGATGCCATTCTGATTTTACAAACAGGGAAAAATGAAGTCTCATGTCAAATGAATTGCAAAACTGGGATCTGAAGGCAGCTCTGTCCATCCCTCTGAGCCTCTGCCCTTGACCCCTAGCACCTTCAGCAGGCCCCCCAAGGGGCTGAAACCTGAACGGGGCCTACCCACAGCGACTGTCAGCAGGGTTCAGTGGTGCATATCTGTAACATCAGCTGCTTGGGAGGCTGAAGCAGGAGGATGGCAAATTTGAGGTCAGTCTAGGCAACATAGTGAGATCTCCTCTTAAAATAGAAAATAAAAAGGGTTAGGGATGTAGCTCAGTGGTAGAGCACCACTGAGTTCAATCCCTAGCATCATAGAACAAACCAACCAACAGTAACAACAACAAATAAACCCAGTTGGGCATAGTGGTACATGCCTGCAATCCCAGTGACTCAGGAGGCTGAAGCAGGAGGATTACAAGTACAGGGACAGCCTCAACAAGTTGGGAAAACCTTGTCTCAGAATAAACAAATAAAATAAAAAGGGATGTGGCTCAGTGGTGAAGCATCCCTGGTACCAAAAAAAAAAAAAAAAAGAAAGAAAAAGAACCCTGGGGATTTGCTGTTGGGACCACAAGGGACCTTGGAGAGCACAGAATGGAAATGCCCATCACACAGATGGAGACATAGAGGCCACAGGAAGGGACTCTCCACCACTATGCATGGGATGATTGAGCTGTGAGAAGGACCCTGGACTACTGGCCCCCATTCTGGTGGCCTCTCCTACTCCACAACTGTCAACGCTCATAAGGGCTTACACCACAGGCAACTGGGAGGGCAGAGAACATGCTGGCAGGGGGACCCTTGCCAGGGCCACACCTGGCACCTACGGGAGCCCCATTCAGCTCAGAACCTCCAGAAACTGCCCTGAAGGAGCTCCCGACTTCATGGAGCAGTAAGATGAGTGAAGCTGACCATTATGTGGGTACCCAAGAAATGGTCCCTCGAGCCCAGCAGGCTTCACACATGAGGGAAGGGCCCCCATTACATGGAGACCTCCAGAGGCTACTTCGTGTTATAGATTTATTTGATATTTGATCTGAGTCTACAATCAGACCCACAGGTAACGGACTGCTTCATGGTTGTCAGAGGCTAGTGTGCATTATTTGTGAGGATTACATCCAATGACATGACGCAGAAAACACAGACAGACAGACATAATCATTAAGACGAGAGACGCTAAAACGTGCCTTAGTGTCCACGTGATTGATCTAAGGCGGGGACCCTTCTAGAGGGGGGACCAAGTGATTGCTCTAAAGTGAGTGTCCCCCACCAGGCAAGCCAGGCACCGGACGGAACTGGTGTGCAGCCAGAACCTGGTCGTGCCCGCCCACCTCGATACGTCTGCTCTTCAGGAAGGACCAGGTGGTGATGGGGCCAACGTAAGCAGCACAGGTGAGTGGTGGCACTGAGCAGACCATGACAGTGAGGGACAGATCGGGGCTAAGTAGCTCCCTGGGCGCCTAGTACTGTGCGTGGAGGGGTGGGCGGCGGACGGGGTGCAGCACCGTTCATTCGGGGACCGGACAAGCCGAGTCTCCTCCCTTCCTGGCAGCCCCAGAATGTTCCTTTTGGCTGACAGCCACAGAAATGAGCGCTTGCCAAGACCCATGGAGGAGAAAGAAAACAAGACACCAAAAAAAAAAAACCCCGAAAACAAACAGGAGGGGAGAGGGACAAACAGAACTCTTGGCCAAGGTCACAACAGACTCAGAAGACACCCTGCACCCCACACCCCGGAGGAAGGAAACACAGTTCAATGTCTTGCTGCCTTGCTCAAGGGAAACTGCCACCTACCTGAGACTCCAACTCACTGGCCCTTAGTGTTGTTTTTTTTTTTCTTTTTAATACCCAAACCATCAATTTTCAAAGCTTAGAAAATAAAACTAAACAACAACAAAAACATTCATTTGACTTAAAAAAAAAAAAAAGAATCTGAAACGCCACAGAAACGGATGAGGAGAACCCAGGCCTGGCCTTCTGCCGCGGCCCGCTCTCCACAGGCCCTGCTGCCAGAGCTCAGTCGGCACCCTGGGCACTGTTCCGCAGCTGTTCATCCTGGACCGCTCTGCTCAAGTCTGGATGGGCATCCGATGCTGGTGGCATCACCCAGAAAAAAAAAGGGAAAACACCACCCAGCGTTCCTTAAACACCTCCCGTGGAGCTGAACTTTCTCGGGAATGTCTAAGTTATCTAGAGGAAGAAGATGGGAGGTGGAGAAAAATAAATACCAAGAGCTAGGTTGGTGTCCCTGACCTCTGGTGTCTACCAGACTCTGAGGCAGAGGTGGCCTCAAAGGAGGAGACCCTGTTGTCCAATACTGCACTCTGAGACCAACTCGGTCTCTGGCCTCCCCGACAGGCGCCTGCCCTGGCGGGGCATGAGGCTCAGGGAGAAGAGGGGCCAGCCCCTCGGATACTGTCCTCTCGCCCTGGCCCAGCTCACACCGGCCCCAGGCTCCGCCTGGTTAGGGCTGGGCTGGCTGTCCAGAAGTCTTGGGAGGGACATGGTGGCCCGCCCGGCCTGAGGACTCGCGAGGGTCCCACTGTTGACTGCTCCTCTGGCCACTCAGGCCTGCTCCTTGTCGGCCCTCCAGAGCCGCTCCTTGACTTCGGGTGGCAGCGTGTTGAACAGGTCCTCCTCCACCACCAGGCCGCTGCGCTTGAGTAGCGGGCACTCGCCCAGCTCCACCGGCAGGCACTCTAGCCGGTTGCCCCGTAGCTCGATCTGCGCCAGGTTGGTCAGCTCGCCCACCCTCGAGGGCAGGGACTGCAGCACGTTGTTGCCCAGATGCAGGGCCCGCAGCTTCCGGCACTGGAAGAGCTCCGGGGGGAGCACCTCGATCTGGAGGAAGAGCAGAAGGCCAGAGTGAGGTGTGTGCAGCCAGGACGGGGCCCCCTGGCTTCCCCTCCCTGCGGACAACTTCCCTGATCCCTACTGCAGCTCCCCAGGAGCCTGGCACCAGCAGTGTGGCTAACACGTTCCTGTACATTAGTCTCTGCCCTGCAGTCACCTCCTTCATGAATCCCTCCCTGACTTTCTGGGTCTCCTGGCACTCCTGCGCCCCCTTTACAGCACTAATTCTTCCATCTGTCACTCCTGGATGGTGGGCTCTAAAAGGGCAGAGCTGGATCTGTCTTGCGCTCTAGGAGGCATATGACGCTGGCAGCCACTGCCTGCTCCACCGAGTCTCAGGGCTCTCCAGGAGCGAGGCTGTTGGTGCTGCCTGGCTTGAGAACAATTATGAACGCAGCGCAGCACGCTAAGGACATCCAGCCCCTGAAATCTGAGACCTGGGGAGGTTCACTGAAACTGACAGGAATCCCAGCGAGGTCTCTTCTTCCTGGTCCTGTTTCTTCACGTATTAAGTCTCAGCAAGGACAGGGGTGTCAGAGCCCAGTTCTGGCCATTGGGAACCCCCTCCTCCTGGATCGGCCGCTCCCACATGCAGCTCACCACACAGGAGGCTCACTCTGAGCATGGATGCCATGAACTCTGATCCCCAGAGCCACTGCAAACGCGCTTCCCATTGTACTGATGGACTAACGCGGCCCCTGGAGAAACTCACTTGCCCGGGGTTCTGCAGGAGGTGGAAGAGCCAGGACTTGAAGCTGGCTTGACAGCCACACTCTGTTGACTGTCCACACTGATGGCAGAGCTGAGCAAAGGGCAGGGCCAGAGTAGAGCCATGCTGTGCATGCGGGCATGCTCCCTGCCCTTCCGTGCCCAATTAGCTGACAGTGGTCCTCACTGATCTGGTCTAAAGCATCCTCCTTCACAGGAGGGTCTGGAGGCAGGAGCAGGAGACCTGGGTCCCACTCGCAAGTGAGCACAGAGGAGAGGCTGCTCTATGACTCTTCCCATTTTCCTTCCGAGGAGACTGAGGCCTGCAGAGGTGAAGGGCAACTTGTCCGAGGTTGCAGGGCCATAAAGGATCTGAGAGGATGTAGGCCTTGCTTCCTCCCACTCCCACCCCACCCCACATTCCTATTCTGTGAAATATGGCACTCAGTTATGGTGGGCCTCAGTATCCCTATTTGTAAAATGCAGGATCTGGATTAGAAGTGCCTCTCAGCTTGGACATTCTGCGGCTGAGGACCTTTTGGCAGTCTGGTATCTCTGGCCACTTGTGGAGGACTCCAGGTGAGTCCTTCTCCTTGCTGAGAAGGCCAGTGAGCAACTCAGCCTTCTCAGCAAGGCAGTAAGTGTGGGTGGCTGAGCTAAGGCCAGGCCATAAGGGGCACTATGGGGGTCTTTAAGGAGACTCTTGGCCTGAGTACTCACAATTGTCCCTGTTGTGCCCAATGGTCAGAAATGGGTGGGTGGCTTCAAGGACTGGAAGTTAGGGATATGAAGGGCAGAGGGCAAGGGAAGTGGGCTCTGTAGGACCAAGGAACCAGAGCATCCCCAGGGCCCACCTCTGATGATGGTCAGGACAGCGAAATAGGCTCTGCCTAGTCAGCGTGGCTCCAGAGCGCCCTCCCCGAAAGTTCCCCCTTCCAGAAGCCCCCTGCCTCCTGCCGCTGCACTCCCCCAGAGCCTCCAGAAAAGAGGAGGTACTTTTAGTAGTTCAGCTCCCCACCACAGCCACACCTGTCGTTTGCACTGTCCCTGATCCCCTGAAGGCTTGAAGTCACTTCTCATCACTCCCAGTCCTACCATTCCTGCCTCCTCAGACACCCCAGTGCCTCCCCCATCAGCACTGAAATGGCCTCAGGTCTACCTGGTCTTCAGACTCTCCCAGCAGCCTTCAGGGGTGCTCCCTGGCTCTACGACCTTCTCAACCAACCACCTGGAGAGATGCTGTCTTAGCCTACATGATCCAGCTCCTGCCCCCTCCCCCTCTACCCTGGACTACCACTAACATGGTTCCCGCCCGCAGCCCTGCATCTGCTCTCCATCCGCAGACTCCCCCTGTACTGGGGGTCACATGCGCTGGCCCGACCTTCCTCTTCTACCATCCAACCCCAAAGCTGGAGGCAGACTCCTGTTCTCTCTTAGTGATCACATCAAGGAACCCTCTTCATCCACAAGCATAGAATAGATGAATTCTTGATCTTTAGGCTGGCATGTCTCAGAAGTCCTAGACCCCTGACACAGGTCAGACCTTTGCCTCTCATCTAAGGTCCTGTCTCAACAATCTTCCATCTACCAGCCAGTTGAGTGAGAGACCTCAAGCCGCCCAGGCTCCCTGCCCCACAATCCTACCTCCAAATCCATCCATGTCTCTGTCCCTAGCAACATCGGCCAGTACAAGCCCATCCATTCACAAACTATGCCCCTACCAGGAGCAAAACTAACCTCTTTAGGGGCTGGGACTGCAGCTCAGTGGTAGAGCGCATGCACAGCCTGTAAGGCCCTGGGACTGAACCGCAGCACCCAGAAACCTTGTAACCTTGCTAACAGCAAGCAGGCTCACCCTTCTCGGCCCTGCCACCAGCGAGAACTCAAGCACTGAACACAAGAGCTGACATCTCTGCAGACATGGCTTATGGGCCAGACATAAAACAAAGACCCTGAAACTGCAGTGGAAGACAGGAGCTTCCTAGGGGCTGGGGCACAGCCCACCTCTGCCCTCAGGGCAAAGTCCACATTCCAGGGCAGCTGACCTCCCTGCACCTTCCAGTCTGACCTTACTGACTCTCCCTTTCCTCTTCACCTGACCACCTCCCTCCTTGTCCTTCTGGAGCAGGTGACATGCCCCTCCCTCCAAAAGGACAGGGATCCACAATCCCTAGCGGAACCCTAGCTATGCTTCATGCCAACTGCCCGGTTCCCTTTGGCACTGGTCATCCCAGCACCCCCTCCCTAGCTGGACTCTAGCAATGCTCAGCAAACACCTGCCTGTGGAGAGGTACTCATTAGTATGAATGAGTACAGCCTGAGAAAATAGCACCCAAGGGCCCAAGCGGGGCCACACCCACCCCTGCTGCCCCACCAGTCCATAGTGCTCACAGGATCCAGGGAGCCTGAGTAGGAAGGAGTCTGACCCAGGCCTTGGCCTAAAAGGAGAGGCCTGCCTGCCCACCTACTGTTGGCCCAAGAAACCCCTTTTGCCTATAAAGGCGCTCTAGGAGGTGGGGACAGGACGTGATTAAGCAGTGTGCTAAACTGGGTGTCCAGAGGGTCTCTTTCCTCAGGGACAGCAGGCCTCCGCCAACTCCTTTCCTGAGATGACCTCAGTCAACAGGCATTTCACCGACAGAGGAGCCTGATGTGAGGAGATGGGGGTGGGGACTGGGCTCTCACATAAGATGTGAGGTCGAAGCCTGGTCAATTCCAGGAGCGGCAGTTTCCAGGAGCAGGAGGCACACAGTGAGGCACGAATACTGTGCCCTGGGGAAGCCACCTAGTATCCCCTCCTCACATTATGCAAGGTGCTGGGTTTCTGATGCTTCCCAAACGTGGCCTCCCACAAGAGACTCCAATTCTGATCAGCAGTCCTGTGCTTTCCACATGGTGAAGCACCTGTGTGGACCCTTGCCCTGTATTCTCATACACTCGAGTCATAATTTGAGGGAGTCATAATTTGGGGGAGGGAGACAGGATCTGTCATGATTCCTATGACACACAGGAGGCAGGCTGGTTTTTAGGAAAAGGCAGGGAAGAGAGGAGGAAGGCTGCTGAGTGGCAGCAGTCTGGGCCAGGAACCCCTGCCACCTGTCTGAGTGATGCTGGAGAAACTGTGCTCCTCCCAGAGCAGGGAGAAGCAGACAGAAGCATTTCAGGGCTCAGCACCCTCTGCCCTCGGTGTCCAAGGACGCTGGAGAGATCCTATCAGGAGAACCAGCAGCGCTGGTGGAGAATGGAGTGCTCACCCAGAGCAGCGCAGACACAGCAAGTGTTCAGCAGGCCAGCAAAGGCTGCATTAGGGCCACTGCTGTGACAGGCACAGAGTAGTAAGCAGCAGAAGGGTCTCCCCATCCCGGGCTCAGGCTTCTACCACCTCCCACGTCACTGCAAAAATCTCTACCTCAAAGAAGGCCCAGGAAGCCTCACAGTACCCTGCCCTCAATCCTGCCTGTCTGCCTCCATCAAGGGACCCCCAAGCCCAAGGGTGGGGTTGTCCTAGCCAGGCAAGGAACTGGAGCAAGGAAGCCACCAGTCCCAAGGGTGTTGCCTCTCATACAGCCAGCTCCCAGAGGTCTGCACAATTTCCTTTTTTTGGAAAGGTGGGTAGTGACAACCATCTAAGCCCAACTCTGAGGTTCACTATCCCTAATGCAGAGGGGAGATGGATGTGAGGAATACTGGGAGCTGCAGAAACCATCTCAGCCAGGATAGCCACTCAGTTTCTGTCCTAGACTGGTCCCCTGGCTGCCAATCCAGCTGGGGACAAGCTGAGAAGACACCACAAGCTTAAGGTAAGTTCGGCCTCCTACCACTCGGCCCCATTCACATCCCTTCCTACAAGAAACCCAGCTTGAGGTCACCTTGGGGACACACCCTGCCAGGCCACACCACCTCTCCTGGCAGGAAAACTCTGCATCATTCTATGGCAAAGGCAGGTTTTTTCCCCAAACCCATGGGTCTAATTCAGCAGGTCTCAGAGGTGGCCTGGGAGTCTGAATCTTAAACAGCTCCCTCCTGGGTGGTTCTGGGAACCACAGGTGAGGACTCCAAACTGAGAAGCACCCATTGTCCTGAGACGCTGGGCATTCTGAGCACCCGTCATGGGCCACCCCAGCACACACATGGCACCATGGCCAGGCCACTCACCCGATTGGCCGTGACAGCCAGATTCTGAAGGTTCTGCAGGAGGCCAATGTCGGCAGGGAGGAAGGTCAGATTGTTGTGGCTGAGATCCAGGTAGCGCAGCTTGCGGCAGTAGAAGAGCTGGGTGGGAATTTTCTCGATCTTGTTCCGGTTTAGGTAGAGGCGCTCGAGGTTGGTGAGGTTGCCAATCTGGATGGGGATGTAGGCGATGTGGTTGTACCACAGCTTAAGGCAGGTGAGGCGGTGCAGATGCTGGAAGCTGATGATCTCCTCGATGGTCTTCAGGTTGTTGTCCTTGAGGTCGATCTCCTGCAGGTTGTGGAGGCTGAAGATGGAGTGGGGGATACGCTCCAGGTCACAGCGGATCAGCTCCAGCTCGGTCAGGTTCACCATCTTCTTGAGGCTGTTGAGGACAATGAGCTTGGTGCCCTCGTTATTGATGGACAGCTTCTGCAGGTGCACACCTACGTCCGTGACCACCTGTGGCAGCTTGCTCAGGTTGCTCTTGAGCCGAAGCACCTTGAGGCGCTTCAGCTCCCGCAGCCCATCGATGACGATGTAGCGGTTGTTCTCAGCGCTCAGGTTGCCGGTCAGGTGCAGCTCCTCCAGTGTCTTCAGGCTGTAAATCCACAGCGGGATCTCCTTGATGTCGGTGAACTTGATGTGCAGTGCCCGCAGGTTCTCACGCAGGAAGGCCAGGGCAGGGGCCTCGATCTTGGCTGCTGTGTGGTACAGCCACAGCTCCTTGAGGCCCGTGAGCTGGGCGATGCTGGGGGGGATGGTCACGTCAGGAATCAGCTCCAGCTTCAGGACCTCTAGCTCGACCAGGTCAAACACAGTGTCCGGGATGCCGCTGAGCATGAACAGGTGCAGCTCCAGCTTGTCCTGTGCGTTTTTGGTGAGCCGCTGGCGCAGCTTGTCCAGTGTCCACTCATTGTTAAGATTCAGCTGCCGAAGCTTGTTCTCACTAACCTCTGAAAGGAAGACAGCGAAGCGCTTTGAGTAGAGCGGGTCATACTGGTCGATGAGGTGCAGCATGAAGGCGAAGTCGTTCTTCACATCTGGGATGTCACTGTAGCTGCTCTCCTCGCGGATCGACTCGAATGAGTACTTCTTGAGGGAGCGGCGCAGCATCCACCACAGTGTGTACATGCAGATGAGGCCGTAGAAGATGACCAGGCTGATGTAGAAGGACGCCAGGATCTTGAACAGTGTGGCCAGAGGGTGTGCACACCGGTAGGTACGGTAGCCCGTGAGGCTCTCGATATCCACGGTGCAGTCCACGTCAAACTTGATGTTGTGCACATAGTAGACAGTATAGCAGATGATGAGGATGAACTTGATCACCTTGATGATGGTCTGCCGCATGTAGAGGCGGTAAACGATGTCCCCCTCCTCCACGTGGGTCCGAAACTTCTTCACCTTCTCAAACAGCGCCTTGGCCTGCTCCCCCTCCTTCTTGTCCAGCACGCCCGTCTCCGAGCGGTCCACAATGCCCTGCTCTATCCGTGACTTGGTCCGCTGCAGCATGGGCACAGTGGCCTCCACGTCCTCACTGACTGTCGACGACTTCTTGTCCATGGAACCATTCATCTTGCTGAAGGCAGGCTTGGGGTCACTCTCTTCCACCACTGTCTCTGAAAGGGCCCTTGTAGTCCAAGGCGAATCAAAGCACTTGAGCAAGATAGACACAAAGTGCTCCAGCTTGGAGCTTGTGCGTGGGAACTTAAACCAGAAGTTGCTGCAGGCCAGGAAGATGAGGGTGTGCAGGAGCACGAGGTAGGGGAAGTACTTGGCGAACCAGTGCAGGCGGTTCTCGTAGCAGACGGCGTCCACGTAGTTGTACTGGTGGCGGTCCAGGTCATACTTGATGCCCGTGGGGCCCGTGTCAGGGGTTGGCAAGATTGTAGAGTTGGGGTAGGTGGGCTCTGGGCTGGGGGCTGTCCAGCCCCGGAATGAATCATTGCAGGAATCCTTGGTGACCCACTTACAAGGCAGGCAGATCATCTTGTCCTGGGTGACTTGCAGCGTCCCACCAAAGACAGCAATCATCAGCATGACAATAGAGATGTAGTCAGTGAACACGTCCCACCAGGGCTTTAGGATCCGATATGCTGGTTGTGTGTCCGCAAAGTAGCGCAGCTCCGTCACTGGAATCATGGTTCAACCTGAAAGGGACCCAGGAGGGTCAGGGTAAAAGTATCACCACTGTACAGATTTCTACCTCACATCTACCTGGGAGTCACAGCCCGGCCCCTCCAGAGGTGGCCTACGTCAGGCCTTCTACAGAAGCCATGTGGTCACTTGTTAGCTGGAAAACTACCATGGGGGGGCAGTCTCTCCATTTCACAGGAAGATGGTAGGCTACAAGGTTAGGGCCATCTCCACAGATCACTGCCTGCCTCCTGGTCCCCCTACAATCTATTTGGAGTTCTGAGAATCCCTGTTTGGAGGCCATTCATTTAATAATCAGGGGGGCTTGTTTAAAATTCCCAGGAACTCGAAACCAGCTGCTGGGAAGCAGAAGTGGCCTGAAGAAAGCAAAATGCGGAGGGGGCTTATCAAGAACTCATTTTTTTTTTTTTTTGGTACCAGGGATTGAACCCAAAGTTGCTTAACCAATGAACCATGTCCCCATGCAGCCCAGTCTCTAGGGTGTGCAGGGACAGGGAGGCGGCAGAAGGCAAGAAGCCCAGGACCCTGAGTGAGGGAGGTAGCATCTGGGCACTTAACAGAGGTGGCAATGGTCGTAGCAATGCTGAGGGCACTGGGCAAGCCACTCCCATGCAGGCTCTGCGGGCTCCCTCTGATGTCCCAAAGCAGGGCCTCTTTTGCCCCATTATTTGGATGTGGGAGCAAAGGCTCAGGGAAACAGTCACCTGTCCAACGTCACTCTGCTAGTCACCCTATGGCGTGGCAGGTCTGCCTTTCCAGGTGAACTCAGGTCCGCATTGTGGGGACTTGCCCCCTCTTGCCTAGGGCTCAAACACCCAAGTGGTGCCTGACCCAGGCAATGCTCATAGAAACCAGGCCCAGGTGTCCAGCTTCCCCCACTCTGGAACTCCCAGAGCTCAGGTCACCTTGGGGCCAGTAGACACTTCCACCGCCCTGGGTCTCCTGGTGAAGCTTGGATTTGTGGGCCAGGGAGCACACCCACCCCACAGGAAGGCCCCAGCCCTCTAATGACCAGCTGGCTCCACACACCACCCACACTCCTAGGAAAGAGGGGACTCTGGGCGGACAAGGGCCTGCTGAGTCACACAGCTGGCCTCCAGCTGAGACAGCCAGTACAGCCCTCCTTCCTGGCTCCCTGAGGCCTCATCCAGGGCAGGCTGAAGACTGGGGACTGGAAGGGAGGAGTGATGAAGAGGAGGGCCCCAGGGCCTGCCCTAAGAGCAGGAAGGAGGCTGGCAGTGACCAACCAGGAGTCGGCATTTATGGCCGGGGGCAGCTTCTGACCAGGCAGGATGTGGCTTTGATACAACAATACTCCCCTCACTTTCTGAGGGGGAGTGGGTATGTCAACTAATGCAGAACATCCAGCCCCCTCTGCCCTGGTGAGATGGAAGTGTGCACAGCTTTAGTGCAGGCAGGGAGGCTGGGGCTCAAGGGGTAGGGCAGGAAGCAGCCCAGCCATTCCAATCTTTCTGACACCCTCCCCCATCTCAAGGCACACTAGACTCTACTTAGGCCTTGGCTAGGTCCTGTGGGGACAACCAGTGCTCAGGGTATGGTCCCCACCTGAGCATCCTCTGGCAGAGTGAACATGTGTGGTGAGGACAGAGGGTGCACAGGCTGAGAGGCAGGGCCCGGGGCAGCCATAGAGCCAAAAAGGACCAGGCTGGAGGTGGAATAGGCTGGAAGATACAGAGATGCAGAGGCAGGACCTGGGGCGATCAGAGCCAAGAACCCCCAGGATGGAGGCCAGTGTGGGTCTGGCCCAGCAGTGCCTAGGCATGCCCTGCTGCGGTGACGCCTAGAGGGGTCACTCCCTGGCTGGACTTGTCCTGCCTCCTCACCTCTGCTGTGCAGCTCTGGACAAGTCGTTGCCCCTCCCTGAAGGCATTTTGGAGGAGGCCTAGAAAGAAGGTGCCGACAACCAAATCTAGGGATTCAGTTCCTAGGGGTGTCGAGGAAAAAAGAGGCACCCCCCATGGAGGCAGCCAGGTGGAGTGGTTCCTGCTGTATGTGAAGCCAGCACCAAGGTGGGGCCAGGGCTCTGCTGGGAGGCCCCTCACTGGCCTGTGGCTTCAGGTCCTTTCTGTGTATAACAGACTCACAGGACTCCACCTTCTCAATCCCCAGGCCAGGCCAGATGATCACTGAGCGCAGGAGTCTGCAGCAGACACTGGGTAACTCAACAATTGAGAAGTGCTCCCAGAGAGCGACCAACTGAAGGGCGGCAGGGAGGGGAGCCCAGGAAGGGCGTGGGTCTGGGTGTGGGGAGGAGGGCAGCAGTTTCAGGTAGGTGTGGCCTGGGAGTCAGCCAGGCTCTGGGCCCCTCCTTCTTCCTGCCACGGGAAGGCATGGAGTCACAACATGGGGGGTGGGGGGCAGTGAAAGACACACCCAGGAGCCAGGTGTGTAAGATGACTCAACACCTACAGTTAAAGCGGCTCCCCATTCAGAAACTGAGACTCGGGGCCCAGCCCAGAATCCTCATAAGCCAAGGGCATCCATTGTTTTTCTCAACTGGTTTTATACTGTGGTGAAATACACATACCATAAATTCCCCATCATACCCACGTTAGTGTCTGGGTCAGTGGCTGGGTAGTGAGTAGGAGGTGGGGAGCAGACAGATGGGGGAATGACACCCGTAGGGTGTCAATGAGAAGTGTGTGGAGAGCTCAAGAAGGACATCTAGGAAGGAAAGCCACTAGGGAGGGCTCCCAGACACCTGGGGAAGAGCCAGGCAGGTGGGGCCTGGCACACAGTAGGTGGGCAAGAAGCCACCAGAATGGTACAGGGCCTTTTTGATGGAATGCAGAAGCTCATTTTGTACTGCAATGTGGGAAAATGTGAGAGCCAGAATACTAAGGGACATAAGCTCATGATGCCTAGACCCTTGGCCAACATTCCTACACAATGGGGAAGGTTCCTCTTCAAGTGAGCTAGACGGAAGCCTAAAATGAAACCTTGTATTTTTAACCAGCATACATTACCTACATGATTAAAAAATAAAACAGGGGGCCAGGCACACTGGTGCGTGCCTGTAATCCATCCGGCGGCTCAGGAGAACAAGGAACGAGGATTATGAGTTCAAAGCCAGCCTCAGCAACTTAGCGAAGCCCTAAGCAACTCAGTGAGATCCTTCTCTAAATAAAAAATATATAAAAGGACTGGGGATGTAGCTCAATAGTTAAGCACCTCTGGGTTCAATCCCCAGTATCAAAAATAATAACATAGGGGGCTCGAGGGTGTAGCTCAGTGGTAGAGCACTTGCTCAGATGTGCTAGGCACTGTGTTCAAATTCAAGCACTGAAAAAAAAAAGTATGTAATGTTAAATAAATATAACATTATAACTGTAGAACATGGGAAAAAAAAAAAAAACCAGGGCTCAGGCGTAGAGATCTGATGTTCTTTGTAACTTTGAGCTGGAGGTTTTAGAAGGCAATATGAAGACAGGTCAGGCCAGGTCTCTGCTCCAAAGATAGGGGAATTTGGAGAATTCCCTGAATCCTAAATACAGGACAAAGATTAAAGGGTTTAAAATTGGGGCTGGTGAGAAAAGACAGTAAGGAAGTGAAGTGTGCCTTGCTGTGCTACTGGTTGCAATCTAGCTGTTTTTCCTATTTCCAGAATAGATTGGTGTTGGATGTCACTGCCCCAGGGTCAGGGATTAACAACAAATGGGAGACTCCCGGACACAACCAGGGGACTGTGGGCAAGATACCACCAAAAGCAGGAGGGGAGGCTGGGAAGTCTGGGGGACAGGGACCTTTTCAGGGGCATGCCACCTCCCTGGTGTGCAGCAGAGAGTGCAGAAGGTGGAGCAGGGGTTGCTAGAGTGCACAGAGCCCTGGGAGGAGAGGGGGTGGGAAGGAGGACAGCCAGTGCCTGGGAAAGACTCCAGCACAAAAGTTCAGTCACAGGGACTTTGATCAAAGTGAACAGGAAACTTGGGAAAGCCAGATGTGGTGGTTGGTGATTTGTCAAATATTTACCAGCTGATGGAATGCCACACAGCAACAAGCACACAGAGCTAAAGACACTGGATGACCCTAGGAGAGGTCCACTCTCCTAACTACATCAAGCAGGCAACAAAACCGTGCACGGGGATCCTCTACCACACAACGCACACACTCCACCCAAGGTCTCCTGGAGTGAGGTGAGATGCTCTTTTTTTTTTGGTGGGGCGGGGGTACCAGGGATTGAATTCAGGAGCACTCAACTGTTGAGCCACATTCCCAGTCCTATTTCTTTTTTTTAGTTGTACATGGACATAATAACGTTATTTTATTTATTTTATTTTTTATGTGGTGCTGATGATCAAACCCAGTGCCTTACACATGCTAGGCAAGTGCTCTACCACTGAGCCACAATCCCAGCACTCCCCAGCCCTTTTTATATTTGGTTTTGAAACAGGGTCTCACTAAGTTGCTTAGAGCCTTGCTAAGTTGCTGAGGCTGGCTTTGAACTTGTGATCCTCCTGCCTCAACAAGCATCCCCCAACAACCTTTAGGATTACAGGCATGCACCACCACACCCAGCTGAGATGCTCTTTACAATGCTTCTCACATCCCAAATTTACCTCTTTTTTTTAATTATTATTATAACTACAGGCATATGGTATTCAGGCAATTAAGAAAAAAGTTTTTTTTCTTACTTGTTGTTTTTTTGTGGTGCTGGGGATGGAACCCAAGGTCTCATGCATGCCAGGCAAGTGCTCCACCACAAAGCCACACCCCAGCCTGAAAAAAGTTAAAAAAAAAAAAAATCATGATTTCAAGGGATCAAGAATAGCTAAGATAATTTGGAAAAGTAAGAGGGGAAGAAACACCAGATACTGAAACTTACCAAAAACCTATCAGAATTCAAACAATGTGGTGCTGATGCGGGGACAGATGTGTGAACCCAAAGAACAGAAGAGAGCTTTGAAACCATCCATCACATTTCTGGAAACAGATGTGTGTCATGTTGGCTGTGCAGATCAGGGGAAAGAAGGGGCATAACAAGCAGTGCCAGCTCTCAGGGGGGAACATGAGAAAGCACAGTCCCAGCTCCTTCCTACCCCAAAATAAATCTCAATGAATTAAAGACCTAAAGCAAAACCTGAGAATGCTGAGGTGCCAGGGATGCAGTTCAGTGGCAGAGCACTTGCCGACTTTGTGCGAGGCCTGGGGTTCCATCCCAGTACTGAAGGGGAAAACAAACAAACAACAACAACAACAAAAAAAAAAACTAAAGAAAATGAAAAATCTAAAGGACTATCTTACTTAGTGTAGTAAAGACAGGAAAGAATTTCTTAGCACAAATGTGCAATTCCTCATTCGGTGAGACTGGATTACATAACCCCAACACCACAAATAAACAAATATATCAAACTAAAACATGCACATCAAAGAACATAACAATAAACAGATGGAAAGAAGGGAGGAGGTATTTCCAATGTGTGCATACAAAGAATTAATACCAGTTAACGCCTAGGAACAGACAAAGCAGACTATTCAATGGGAGGAAACAGCAAGACACATGGATAGTCGATTCATAGGGAAAAGTACAAATGGAAATCAGTGCACAGAACGATTCTTCACCTCATTAGTGGTCAAGGAACATAAACTGAAACAATCAGATACCCAGGCGAGACCATTATACTCCCTCAGTCTGACACAAACACTGAACTCCTAGCTGAAGAGTCAGGACGCATAAAGCCTATAGCCCAGGAGTCCATAAAACCCACAGCCCAGCAGTCTGCTGGAGCGAAGCATCCTAGAGAGTCTGCCTTACACACACACACACACACACACACAATGAGAACTACCCACAAGGATGCTCAATGGAGTTGTTTATAAAAGCAAAACACCAGCAGCAATCCAAACTCATTGACAGGAGAAAGGCTAAATTGCTCTATTCATACAATGAAATGTTTTGAATCAATTAAAATTATGAACTAGAGCTGCATGTATTAACCGGGACAAACCTCAAAAACAATGCTGAACCAAAACACAAGTCAGAAAACGATATATAATAGAAGCTTTGTGGGGGTTTGTGGGGGGTTGGGGATGGAACCCAGGAGCACTCTAACATTGAACTACATCCCTTGGCCTTTTATAAAAACTTGGGACCAGATTTTTAAGTTGCCCAGGCTGGCCTTGAACTTGTGATCCTCCTGCTTCAGTAGCAGGCTATGTGCCACCTATGCCCAGCATCTTTACACTTTTCTATGTGCTTGAGCTATGACATCACACAGTGCTTACCCAAACAATCATCTATTTCTAGCCCCTTACGGCTGGTCCTCTCCCAACCCTTGCAGGTGAGAAGGCCCCACAAGCAGCCACAGCCACTATGCTGATCACCAGGGCAGTAGACACAGTTCCTCTGCCAGGCTGCCCACCCTCGCTCCTCTTCTACTCATGAGGCACCCCCTTGCCTGGCCCTGCCATGCCCCCAGGGAAGACGCAGAAGTGTCCGAGATCCTTGCTGTAAGGCCACATGGGCATGTGAGAAGAGCAGGACCAGATCCCGCAGAAGGACTGGGGCATCCTTGTTCCTGGAGGGCCAAATGAGGAACCCAGAAAGCTTCCATCCTTCCCTCAGTGGCAAGTGGCTCTGGGGAAGGGCAAAGAGTAAGGGCTTTGGAGTTGGGGACAAGTGGATTCAAATCCAGCTCCAGCTCCAGCATGAAATAATTCATGACCCCAGATTATTTAGCCCAAGCCTCTACTTTTGCAACTTTAATAATAATGCCGTCTTCCTCATGGTTCTGTATGCAGTGACACAAATGATGTCCAAGATATATTAAGCTAAAAAAATTCCCAGCTGGGCTGGGTTGTGGCTCAGCGGCAGAGCACTTGCCTAGCATGTGCAAAGCCCTGGGTTCGATCCTCAGCACCACATAAAATAAACAAATAAAATAAAGATACTATGTTCAACTACAACTAAAAAAAAAATAAAAAATAAAAATTTCCCAGCTACTCAGGAGCTGAGGTAGGAGGATCATGAGTTTGAGACCAGCCTAGGCAATTTAGTAAGTAAGATCCTGTATGAAAATAAAATGAAAAGAGCTGGAGTATAGCTCGGTGGTACAGTTTCGTGAGTTCAATCCCCAGAACCAAAAAAAAAAAAAAAAAAGCTGAGAACACCTAAAATGTATGATCGATGAAAGCCAGTCACAAAAGGACAAATACTGCAGGATTCCACAGTGAGGTACATAGAGGGTCATTCACAGAGAAGGAAGAAGAGCAGGTCATTCACAGAGAAGGTCATTCACAGGAAGCAGAAGGCAGGTAGGGAATGGGAAGACAGCATATAGTGGGGACAGAGTTCCTGTTTTGCAAGCTTATAGGTAGTGGAAAAGGATGGTGGTGCACACCTATAAACCCAGCAGCTCCTGAGGCTAAGGCAGGAGGATCTCAAGTTCACAGCCAGCCTCATCAATGGCAAGGTACTAAGCAACTCAATGAGACCCTGTCTCTAAATAAAATACAAAATAGGGCTGGGGATGTGGCTCAGTGGATAAGTGCCCCTGAGTTCAATTCCTGGTACCCAAAAAAAGAAAAGTGGCGAGAACAACAGGAATGTACGTATGGCCACTCCCCGTGCACTGAAACATGGCTAAGATGAGAAGTGCTATGTGCATTTCACCATAATAAAAACAATTAAAAGAATAGGACTTCATTCTTGTTTTAAAATTCTGTCAGTAAAAATCTCATTACTGAAGTGAAGTTAGCTAATCCCAAAAAAAAAAACAAATGCTGAATGTTTTCTCTGATATAAGGGGGGTGACTAAAGTGGGATAGGGAGGGAGAGCAGGGGAGGAGATTATCTCTAGATAGGGAATAGGGGTGGGAGGGGAAGAGAGGGAGAAGGGGAATAACTATGATGGTGGAAGGAGATGGTCATCATTATACAAAATACTTGTTTGAAGATGTGAATTTGGTGTCAACATACCTTATATACAAACAGAGATATGATAAATTGTGGTATAAAGGTATATTAAGAATTGTAATGCAGGGGCTGGGTTGTGGCCCAGAGGAAGAGCGCTCGCTCGCACGTGTGAGACCCTGAGTTTGATCCTCAGCACCACATAAAAATAAATAAACTATATATATATATATATATATATATATATATATATATATATATATATAAAAGGTTTAGCTGTAAAAAAAAAAGAATTATAATGCAAAAAAAAATCAATAAGAGAGTTCATGTATAATGGCATAATTTGCCGTGAACATACTTTATATACACAGTTATGAAAAATTGTGCTGTGAATGGATAATTATGAATGTAATGCATTCCACTATTGTCATGTATGAAAGAAATTTTTAAAAAATCTCATTACTGTTCATACAGAAAAATCTGGACAGCTATACATAAATTATATGTGGTGAAATCTGTGGGTAGGTAAGATCATAGGGTTATCTATGTTACATATTCTTCTATTATTAAAATATGGCATGTTTGTGAGCAGAAAAAATACTTGGAAGAAATCAGAAGAACTTCTCTCCATGTGGTTTATGAGATGTGAGAAAAAGGTCAGTCTGAGTGTCCTGCCCTGCCTTGCCCTGCCCTGCCCTGGAGTTGGGGGCCACTCCACAGGTCACTGCATGCTCGCCACATGAGAGCAACACACAGGGCAGGGGAGAGCTCAGACCTCAGAACTGGACTGAAGTGGCCAGTCAGATACCAACTCCAGCACTTCCTCAACAGGGCCACAGAGTCCCAGCTCTAAGATGGGACCATTCCAGCATAAGATGAGTGATCGTGAGAATAAGGATGAGGGAAAATACTGCATGTCAACTGGACACCCGGCACAGTGAGAGGCTCACTGTGGTTCCACAGCCCCACCTGCCATCACGGAAGAACCCTCCCAGAATTCAGTGGGGACAGAACTAGGTGAGAGCTCAGCCACAGCACCAGTATCTCTGAGAAGAGGCCAGCCTACCCAGAGAGCCCCAGGACCTCTTGGTCTCTTCTTTGCTCAGGATCCCAAGAAAGGACCAAGGGTGGAGAACTGGCCATCTGCTCTCAAAACCAGTCCTTGAGCATCTACCCCAGTCGACACAGTTGATCCCTCTTTTCTTTTCTTTCTTACTATGATGCCCATATTGGTCCAAAGTCCTGGGCTTAAGTGATCCTCCTGCCTCAGCCTACAGAGCTGCTAAGACTACAGGCATCACAGACAGTTTCGATTTCCTTTTGATGCCTCTTACAGAAAAAAGAATAAACAACAAAAACAAAAACAACATGTAGTGGGGTAAGTGGGGCATTCCAGTAATGCTGAGACAAAAGGATTGAAAATGAGGCCAGTCTCAGCAATTTAGCAAGACCCTGTCTCAAAAATTAAAAAGTTAAGAACAGGCTGAGGATGTGGCTCAATGGTTAAGTGCCCCTAGGATGAATCCCTAGTACCAAAAAAACAAAAAAATGAAAAGGGTTGGAGATGTGGCTCAGTGGCTGAGTGCCCTGGGTTCAAGTCTCAGTACCCAAAACAAACAAACAAACAAAATGCTGCCGCTTTTGTCCTCAAGGAGACCACCCAAGCATGTCCCAGACCCTACATGGGCCAGCAGAGATTTGGGCAGCTCCCATACTTGGGAGGCAGTGGGTAGACAGGGCACAGAGAGCCTTTTGTTAAAGCACAAACAGGGCTGAAAGGAAAACTTCCCAGGCAGGAGGCTGGTGCCCCTCCCCTGGCATAGATAGGACCCTCCCTCCAGTTCTCTCCCAGGAAAGGGCTGTTCCTGAGAGGCCCCAAGAAGACACTGAGTAGCTGGTCCTGTGGGGTGGGGGGCCCTCCAGGCCTGTGAATCTGCTCCAGCCTTGTCCTGCCTCCAATCTGAAAGCCAGGAGCGGGAGGAGAGGTCTCACACTCCTCTGGCACACACAGCCCTCAGCTACCCAAGAACAGAGCACTGCCCTCCAGGCCCCACACTCTCTGGGTAGACCAGGCTGCAGGCTAGGGTGCTTCAGGCTGGGGACTTACCCTGCACAGAAGGGCACACCCTGACTTCCTGGGGAAGTCTGAGGCGAACAAGTGTCAGCTCCAAACTGCTCTCACATTTGGGCTGGGCTTCCCAAACAGGTTCCTTCTCATGCAAACTTGCCAAGGCAGAACCTGCCTTGTAGGCTGAAGGGTGACAGGTGAGGAACACCCCCTCACATTCCCCCATTAATAACCCAAGCCAGGACACAGGGAGCACCAGGTCCAGCCTAGGCTCAGGGCCTGTCTTTACCCTGTGCAGAGCACTGCCTGAGTCTTAGCTCCCACTCTCCTGGCAGACCAGCAAGGTGGCTCCGCTGCTCACCAACATGACCTTGGGAAAGTCACTTTGCCTCACAGGGTCTGGTAAAATGGGCTTTCATGTCTACTCCCTGGAGTTATGGTGCAGACTAAACAAAGCAGTTCCTGTAAAGCTTTTGGACTGTGTCTGCCACACAGTCAGACTAATTTTTGCTGATGTTGATATTATTTTGTTTGTTGTTTGTTTATTTGAGAGCTTGTTTGGATGTTCTAGCAGGGGAGCACAGCTACTCATATTCCCTTACCGAAGAATGGGCCTCCTCTATCGGGGAAGGTCGTCCTCTTTGACATAGCATGCAGCTTTGGGAGGGACGCACAAGGAGCGGTAAGGAAGGAAGGGGACATCCGCCTAGCCAGCCAGATCAGCCGAATGTCTGTTTATTTGAGAGAGGATCCCCCTATGTTGTTCAGACTTGCGCACTCAAGCGATCCTCCTGCCTCAGCCACCTAGGTCACTGGTATACACAAAGACAACACCGCCTTTACAGTGAAATCTGAGATCCAGAAAAGTGAAGTCACCTGCCCTAGGCCACACAGCTGGAAGTTAGTGGGAAGAAATACCCTAGATTTGACATGCAAATGTGCCAAACTGCTTCTGAGGCAAGCAGGTGTCCTGGCCTATAGGGGCCCTTAGAGATGCTATTCCTGGGATGAGACTGCTTTACCTGAGTGGCACGTGGAAACAAGGTCTTTGCAGGAACCCCTAGCAGGCCACACTCAGATGCCTCTTGCCTTTCAGGTGTTAAGGAAAGGAGCCCAGCATTGGGTCGGGGCCCCTGGGCGCTAAGGGGTCCTGAAGGCAGTTATGAATTGCTATGAACACCAACACTGCCTTCCAAGACCAGCTGTGAAGCATGGGCATAAGCACTCTGGACAGGCTGCAGATGCAGGGTCTGCTGAAGTCCCAGGGAACCAGGCACTCTCCAGCCCCAGGTGGGCCAGGAAAAGGACTGAGGGTCTGGCCAAAGGTGAGCTGTCTGCTATCCCACTCTCAGGACTGTAGGGGAGTTGCCTCCAGGGGGCCAGTTGGGAGATGCAAGATGCCCCTGCAGGGCAAGAGTCCTACTCCATGTTACTTTCACTGCTTAAGGCAGCACATTTGTCATGCTGATGGTCAGAGGGTGCAGGTTTAGCAGGTGGCGTGTGAAAGCTATGGAATTTTACAGCCACTCTTATTCCACTGGAGTGTCACTCCAGGCGTGAGGCAAAGTTGCAGCAGGCAATTTAATTTTGAGGTTTTACGCCTCAAGAGACATTTAGATGTACAGAAATTGCTGCAAGACACAAGATACAGAAGAAATGCTCCAGGAGAGACAGCAGGGAACATTTGTGGCTGGGAGTAAAAGTCCTAGAAACCTCAGTCCCACAAACCTTCAACAAGGGAAGGTTAAGCTCCCTGACTCCTGCACGCACGCACACACACACACACACACACAAACACACAGTCACTAAAAAGCAAATGTCCAATCCCAGTCTTAGGAGAAGTTTAGCCCTGCTCCCCAAAAGGTAGGGGTGTGGGTGGCAGATGACCTCATTCACCAAGGATGGGAACCAGGGCTGGAAGAATGGCCCCTGCCAGCATCCCCACTGCAGCCTGCAGACTATTAGCCTGACCACTCGGGGAGCTTCTGCTAAGTATATTCCTGGTCCAGCCCCCCTGACTCATTCCAGATATCTGGGGGTTGGCTAGGAGACACAGAACTGTAAATAAGGTCCCTGGGTGACTCTGAAAGACCCCGAAAAGCCCAAGACCATACAGAAAAAGAAGCAATGTTGGGGAATAGAAGGAGCACAGGCTGCACTTGAGTCCCAGCTTTGCCATGTACAAGTTGCACACCTTGGGGCCAGAGATCTCATCCCTCTGACCCTTGGTCTCCTTGACTGTCAAATGGTAAAAGTACCTCAAATGCAAGGCTGGAGAAAGGACAAGGTGAAAAGGTGCATGCAGTGACCCTGCACACCACTCAGCACTCATGAAGTGGCACTAAGGGTGATCATGGGAGGTGAAGATGTTGCTACTGGAGGGAAGAGAAGTTGGAGACCACCAGCATCATCTATAGGATGCTCTGCCAGGCAGGGCCTTTTGGGAGGGAAACACTGCTGGGGATGACAGGAGGATGAGACACAGGAGAGGGTAGGGCAGGACAGGGGGGAGCCTGAGAAAACTGCCAGGTGAGGCAGACAACAGGGCTTCCAACAAAGACCTCATCCCCAGCTGGATCCTGACAAACTGCAGTCTCCAGATTCCACAGATTGAGGCTGCTGGGCCTGAAAACTCTCCTTGCAGAACCAATCCCAAAGTCATCTATGTCCCCAAAGAGATCCTTTTTTTTTTTTTGGAGGAGGTATTAGGGATTGAACTTAGGGGCACTCAACCACTGAGCCATATCCCCAGCCCTTTTTTGTATTTTACTTAAGAGACAGGGTCTCACTGAGTTGCTTATCATCTTATGTTGCTGAGGCTGGCTTTGAACTCACAATCCTCCTGCCTCAGCCTCTCAAGCAGCTGGGATTACAAGCATGCACCACCGTGCCTGGCCCCAAAGAGATTCTTTAGAATCTGGTCCTAGGATGGAACCCCTCTCCTCACCTGGGCACACTCAGAAATAAAACTAGAAAGGAGCATTCTAACAGGACCAAGACCAAAATAAACCACAAGTAATACAAGGGTAACTGAGTCAGCACCTGCCTGTTTCTGAAGGTCCAGAAAGAGCCAAACTAAGGCATGTGGAACGACTCCCACAACACTCACTGGTGTCCTCAAAACCCCAACCTGGGCTGCACCTTAGGCAGACAAAAAGCCAGTTAGTCAAACCTTCGAGCCCAGACCATGTTGCTCCCTGCAAGCTGTCCCTGGCACCCAGGAGGAATTCTGACCTCACAGAAGTAGGACCCACTGCTTCCTACTCATGGCTGCCCTACAAGAGACTCCACCTCAGGCCTCCCCTCTCCAGGGACAGAGTTCCTCAAAACCAACAGGAAACTCCTACAGGGCAGGGCCCAGCTTTGCTGACCTTGTCCCAATAAACAGGAGAATGACCAGCACCACACACAAGGCATTCCCCACCTCCCTCTGCTGCTATGAAAGCCAGAAGGCCAGCACCACCTAGGGAAGGGCACTGAGGATGGTGGTGCCAGACGCCCCTTCTGCAAGCTAGACTCACCAGATCTGTCTACCTCTAGTGTCAGAAAGGGGGTCAGTGGTTGCCATTCCAGGAAACAGAAGCAAGCTGCAAATCAGCAGCTTGAGCAGGACCTGATTCTTGTGAAAGTCAGCACACAGTAGAAATGGCCGAGGAAGGCTTTACTTCTCTCCTTTTCCACTGCTGAAGATGCAGACCGGGAGAGGCTCATAAAAATCCAAAAGGTAAAGAAACATACAAGCCCATGCCATACTTTAGTTACTACAAAAAAAGCCCAAAGATAACTATTTCTCTTAAAGTTCAGGCTGGGAGGCTGGGGCCTTCCTTCAGGAAACGCTGAGGTGGGCATGGAGGCAGGGAGGCTCAGGCAAGAACTAAGGACCTTGCCCAGGACTGCAGGCTCTTGTTCCGAGTCTAGGTCCTTGCCTTCCTCCCAGCGGCTTTGGGCATGCTGCTTCCTCACTCAAGGCTGCCTCCACATCTGTAGAGAGGGGGCAATGGCCACTGTCCAAGCGTCTGCAAATGATCACATGTAATCACTGGCATGGATGGGCTCTGCAAATTGCCCAGCAGTTCCTGCCCACATAGCTATGGCCAGGGACTACTTTTTGGGGACACACATTCTGCTAAGGGTCTTCTCAATGTCAGCACAGCTAACCCTCGAAACTTTCTAAAGGAAGTAGGCATTAAGCTTATCCTCTTTTAAAAAGATGAGAAAACTGAGGCTCAGAGAGGTTCAATGACAGCCCCAGCCACTTGGCAGCTGAGAGTCAAGCCCAGGTCTGACTACAGGTCAGATCCTCACAGGCTCCTGCCTTGAGAACTCTTTTCCAAAGCACAGGCCAAGCAACACCAGGCCCTGTGGACATCTATGCGATCAAGTAAGAGTAGGGCTGGTAGGTTGCTGTCAGGGGCAAAGTACTTTCCTCGCATATGTGAAGCCCCGGGTTCCATCCCCAGTTCCCAAAAAGAAAAGACAAAAAAAAAAAAAAAAAAAGACCCCAACCAAAAAAATCAAGTAGGAAACCCACATTGCTGGCTCTGTCTCAGACTCATTCTGCTCAGCTCAATAAAGTCAAGGCTGTGAGAAGTTCCACAACAAACACAACAAGTCCTTGTTTCTCAGAATTATCTAACCACTGAGACCAAAGAGCCTGGTGTTCCAGGGAATACACCTTGGGAAATATGTCATGTGGCAGCATTGTCAGCAACCACACTGATAAGATGAGGGTGGGGGGAGCAGAGGGTCAGCACACTGGCATTCACAGAGCACAGCAACCAGACACTGCTGAGCTGGCTGCTGGGGCAGGAGGAGGGACAGCAGACAATTCTGTCTTCTGCCACCTCTGTCTGGGAATCCCCGGGCCTATAGTGAGGAACCCAAAGGACCATGGAGACGGAGATGCTGCCCTCTGCCCTGGGCTGGGACAGGCAGCTGAGGGAGACTGCCGCGGGCCTTACCCCAAGACTCCTCTGCTATCTGCGCTTCGGCTGGCGGCGCTGAGGCTGGCTCACGTGTGCCTGGGCAGGGTCCTGGCATTCCTCTCGCTCCATGGACGCTGCCTCCCTAGGAGGAAGCGAGAGCTGCTGTGAGCAGGCGTTTGTGTCACTATCAGAGCTACCTGCCAAGCTGCCAACGTTTCTGGAGAGCCAGGTGGTGCCAAGGCCTGGGCTGGGCTCCGGGGGAGACAGGAACTACCTAGACATGGCGTCTCAGGCACACAACTAGGTCGTCCAAGAAGATGCCAAGTTAGCAACACCTAGAAGGCCCAGGGCTCTGCTGGGGAGAATCCAGGAGATAGACACCAGCTAGAGGAGTGGGGTCAGGGGAGGCTTTGTGGAGGACTGCTGGGGAGAGGCTGAGATGGGAGGGGTGGGAAAGGACCACTCAGGGCAAGAGTCGCACCACGGGCCTGACTGCAGGAGAGAAGAGGTGCCATCTACAAAATGCTAGATGCGCCTCCCTACCTAGCTCTATCTTCTGGGGACGTGTTGAGACAAGAAATACAAGTGGGTAAGATGGGCCAACAGACTCCAACTCAAACAGAAAGCACAAACATCATCCATCATTCAGACTGCACAGTGCCATCGACCACACACCCAGCACTCTGCTCAGAACTGTTCACAAGTGAACAAGACAGGGTGAAAAGAAGTAGGAAGAAGTGTGGGCACTACTCTAGGCTCAGGGGGTAGCAATGAGGAGGCAGGAACTGGGCATGTGGCCAAAGCATGAGCATGAGTTAGTTCGGGAGCTGAGGAAAGACTCAGGACCTGAAGGCACTAAGGAGGCACTGTGGAACAGTTCAATAGCTTGTGCCAACAAAAATCTGTCACACCTACTTGGTTCTAGGTGATGTTCTGGGAGTACAGAGGCAAAGGGGGCATCAAACTTCACCTCAAGCAAGATCTAACACTGTGAAGTTTGAGACACAGCCACAGGGAGAAGCAACAATCCAGTAAGGCCACAGAGGTAACCTTAGCCATCCAGCCATCCTAGAGCCACTAAGACACAGAGGCCATCCAGGCCCCTCTGCCAGTCCCACACTCCTCAGCAAGGATGGGGACATGGCTGACAGTGGGAAGGAGAGTCACTTGCCCATGGCAAAGCTGGTACAAGAACCTGGGCCTCTGGACTACCTGATTCTTCTAGTCCCTCCTGCCAGGAAGCATTCCCTGACCATCCTGCATCTTCACTCAGCCAACTCCTCTTTCCCTGTGCTCCTTGGGATATTTCTACTATAATACTGGCCAGTGTCTCCCTGTCTGTCTCCTCCCAGACTGCAGCTCTGAGGAAGCAGGGACCATATCTTCCTAAGGCCAGTTCCAGATAAACGACAGAATGAGTCAGGGATGGAAGGGTAGGATGTGGGGTTCCACGTCCATTCCACCTGAGTCCCCATCAATCTGTCAGGCTGTGCCTCAGTGTCCCCAGGTGAAAAGCAAGACCTACCTCCATTGTCAGGACAGGGAGTCAAGAACCAGGCTGATTCCCTCCCTCCAGTTCTTCCGGGTGAGGCCCAGACCACACCAGGCAGCAAACCAAGCCCCTGCCTCCTCCCTGTGAGTCCTGACTCACTGGGACATTCCTCAGGCACCCCCACTGTCCAGAAAGGCTACTCAGTGTTTGCAAAGGAAACTGCTTCCCAGTGGGCATGCCCAAGGCACAGAGGGCAAACCCCATCTGTTGAGTCCCAAGAAGAAGTGACAAACTGTGCCCCTGCTCTGTGCACCAAGGTGCCAGGAAGAAAGAGGCTCAGCAGACTCCATCCCAAGCAAGGTCTAAGATAGGGAAGCAGGGCTGCTCAGACTCAGTAGAAGCATCTCTACAACAGCAGGTTCCCCAGCACAGGTCAGCTGTCCTTGCCTCCTTGGGCAGCCTCAGAAAGGGAACCTTCATGGAGGCTACACCCGTGTGACCCAGTCACTGGCCCTGCCCAGAGCCTTGGAACACATGCCCACTCCCCCACCCCCAGCCTCTACACGGGAGTATCACCAACAGCCCACCTCCTGTCCCTTCCAACAGTGTTCACTGCCAGGGGCTAAAGGTTCTACTCATAGAAAGGACAGAAGAGATCCAGGGAACCTTCATCTCTCCAAACCCCTCCTCCACGACTTAGCCCCCAGTTCCCTCCTCCTCACCAAGCTCTCTCCCTGCTCTCCTGTCCTCAAAAGGCACCCCCAGGTTGGGCAGGGAAAGAAGTGCCAGAAGAAGGGTGGCTCACCAGACCCACCCTGTGCTGCCAGCCCAGTCCCCTTCAGGAAGAGATTACCACACAACCCCTAAACCCATGACTCCTTCCCAAAAAAGGCAATAAGTGCCTCAACCCAGGACCAGCTGGGTCTTGGTTCACTCCTGCCGGGAACCAAGGGCAAGGGCGGCCAACACCATAGCAGACTCACCAAGAACCCACACCCCCAAGCCGTGCTCCCTCTCCCAGGACCAACAGCGCTGCGTCTCTGCCCACCTAGACGCTGGCCAGGCCCCGACCTCACTAGACGTGGCTCTTCCGACCCGCTGGATGCAGGATGCACCGGGCAGGACAGGGGCCGGGGTCTCAGACCCCGAGCTCGTCATCCCGGGAACCCCGGCCCACACCGGTACCAAGAGCCCAGCCAGGGATCCTGCCCCCAGGTCAGGGCACTGTCCCCGCATGACCAGGAGCAGCGAGCGTCCGAGGGGAGAGGACGCGCCGCGGAACCCAGCCCAGGACAGCCGCGGGAAGGGGAGCGTGTGCGCAGAGGGCATCCGGGGACCGGGGATGACGCGGGGACCTGGGGAGCCGGCGGAAACTCTGGGTAAGAGAGCGCAGCGGGCTCGGGGTGCTGGCAGGGGGCTCGCGCGCCGCGGCTCCAGCGAGAGGGTGGGGCCCTGCGTCCCGGGACCTGGACCCCGCAGAGAGGCCCAACCAAGCGGCCGCGGGACGCGGGGTAGACGACCCGGAGGGCAGAGCCCCAGCTGCCCCGGGGGGGGGGGGAGCGGGCGGGGGCGCGTGCGAGTGGGCGTCCAAGGTGACAGCTCGCACCCCCGGGCCCACGCGACCCACTCACCTGGGCTCGGCGCGCCCGACCCCGCAGCAGGCCACCCCCGCCCTGGCAGTCCAATCCCGCCGCCGGCCGCCGCGATCCTCCGGCGCCTCCTTTTGTTTGTCCCTCACTGCACCACTCAGTCTCCTCCGCCCCGGAAATGACGTCACCGCCAGGCGCGAACGCCGAGCTCAGGGTATCGCCAAGTTTATGAAGGCGCTGGGCCTCACACTACTCTCGATACCGCGCATGCGCCAAGTTGCCTGCGGGTGTAAGTAGCGGTTCGGGCTCCGCCTACTTAAAGGGACCGGGACTGTTGCAACCTTGGGGATGAGCTGAGAGACTAACGGTGAAGTACTGAAACGGAGGTGAGTAGCGGGTTCTCAGCTAGAGTGACTCGAGGTCGGCGGCGAGTTGGGGAATACTTATTAAGGAATCCGAGCTTGATAGTGCCAGAGCGCTTGATGCGTTGTTCCCGGGGTATGCGGAGTGGCTGCCACCAAAGATTGAGGTGCGAGTGGGAACGATTTGTGCGCGCTGTCCGCAGATGCTCGCTCCGCCACTGGAACCAGTCAGAACAGTTAACCTCTGCACATTCATCCCCGATCCACCACGTCCTGGCGGGGAACCTGAGTCCCGAGGTAACAGCGAATTCTGGGTAGAGCTGGAGCTCGAGCCTGGTCCTCGGATGCTCCTAGGTCCTCACATGTTCAGGTTGCCAATAAGGCAAAAGAGTTAAAAAATAATCCATACGCTAGAAAATTGTGCAACCATTAAAAGAAAAATAGTTTAATATGCACTACTTTGGAACAACTTCCCAGATACAGTAGGTTAAAAAGGAAGGAGCAGTAAGAATATCGTTGAGTGCTTCCTACCCTTTGTGGGTTGTAGGTTTGTTGGTATCCACGGGTGTGCGCACCATCTGTCTGATAAGATGCAGAAGTAGTAGACAACTTGTTACCTCGCACAGGAGAACTGGGGCCCTGGTTGCATCCCACCTTGTGTGCATGTGGTTGTGAGATGTCCAAGTTGTTAACTGGTTGCTTCACACAGAACAGGGTCCTGGGTACCTCCGCAAGGGGGAAGCACTTACTACCTTTTGCACAAATTGATTATCCAAAATGAAGTGCTGAGGTCCCCTGTGGAGCCAAGGCCTTGTTTCAGCTCTCCTGCTGGGAGGTCTTGTTTTCCCCTTTTAATACAGGAGGAAAGGGCCCCAGGGAGGGAAGGGAATTTAGCAACCTCAGCCAGGAAGCAGAGAGGCTGGGTTGGAGCACAGGAAGATTTTACTGTGATCCCTCTGGTCCTGCTCCCTACTGGGAAGCTGCTTTGCTGTCAGTCATGTGACACCCTGTGGGGCTGGCTCAGGAAGGACATCCAGTAGCTTCTTATTGCCACAAAAGTGGAGCACACGGAGAGACAACCTGGGATAGAGAGGACAGAAGCAAAAGTTGATGGCCAGAGCCTAGGATGAAGTCCGAGGCTCACTGCCCCTTTCCAATCTTGAGACTGTGCACCTGACACCTCCTCTCTGGGCCTCCATGCCCCCACCTGTATAACAAAAAAACAGAACTACTATAGCAGACCCTGAATGACACCCCCCAAATCATTCCTTGTCCTTTCACCATATCAGTCCCATTTAACAGAAGGATACTTGAGGCACAGAGAAGTTGAAAACTTGCCCAAAGAAGGTTCCCACCAGACCTCACTCCCTCTTCCCCAGGAGAGGATGTTGGACTCCTTGGTAGCTCCCTCAGCTTCCTGGGATCATCAGCAGGAATGCTTGGGATTACTGTAACAGGGACTTTGAAACTGCTTTTGTTAAAATCAGTGACTTGAATTTGGTACTGTAGACACAAGATAGGTAACTAAAGGCAAGAGAAAAGCTTGGCATTTCTGCCCTCACTTTGCATCTCTCTCCTTTGCTGCCTAATCTTTGGGTCAGATTCCTGCTCCACTCTGCACATAGACAAGTTGCTCGTCTAACTCTGTTATTCCTTCCCCTTTGAGACTTGAAGGCACCCAGATAAGAATAATTAAGTAAGAATTTTTCAAGATTTGCAAGAACATTAGAATCAACAGATTACCTGGTGCCAGCTTTTGCAACATCCTTTTCCAGACCCCCAGAGCCATGCCTAGGAAGTTCCAGTCATTTCTATAAACTTGGGAGAACTGCATCATTCTCTCCCACAGTCAACTTGGATTCTAGGAACAACAAGAGTTGAAGCTACCCTAAGCAGCAGCCACTTTCTTATGGCAGATAATGATCAATCAATGTATAGTCTGACCAAGACTGGGTGACTACACATGCTTCTCCCCCGCCCTTCTGATCTTCTGGCTTTTCCCTTATTTAACCCAAAAGCCCTTGTTTGCTCCCCAAAACTGGACTGAGAATCAGTCCTCCTGGTACTTCCCAATTCCCTTCCTGTGTCACTGTTACTTTTGCTGATTGACTTTTGGGGTGAGTGGCCACACTTGGTCTGTTGGGACTTCCCACCTGACCTAGGACTGGTAACACTCCTGAGAGCTAGGTGAGCTGCCAGAGGCTGAGAGTCTGTGGAGAACAGGACATGCACACAGTTTCTGTCCTGTGAGTTTAGCAAGGGCAACAACCTAACTAATGGCCTGTGTTCAGGGCCCTAGAGGCAGAGGGGAAGGCCAACCAGGCTGGAGTCAGACAGGGCTCCTCCTAGGAGGTAACATTTAACCTGTAGCAGAGAAGTAGGTGAAATGTCTGGAAGGGGTAATGATGAAGCTGGAAGCTGATGCTGGCTTATTCACTGCCCCTTCTGGGTCTTCTGCCGGCGTGTCCTTTCCCCCTGGACAGTGACTGCAGTAGGTGCTTCTGTAGCTGCACACCCTCAGCTCCAAAGGGTCTGGCTCCTGATTTTCTAATGCAAGTGGTAGTGATGAATAATCACAGCAGAGTTCAAGCAGTGAAGAAGTTCTGAGCATTGACTTGTCATGCTCTACCTGTGAGCCACACCCCCATCCCTCTTTTCATTCTTCTGAATTTCCATGTACTACTTTTGCTCACTTTTTCTCTATTGAGTTTTTGGTCTTTTATTATTGATTTGTAGGAATATTTTATATGTTAAGGCTCACACTCTATTAAAATGGCCCAGTTACTTGTCTATTTCCCTCATTAGATTGTGCAGTGCTTGAGGAAAGGATCCTATTAACCCTCTTTGCATGGTTGTTAGCATAGGGAGTAGCACAGTGGCAGGCTCTGCACCAGTTGTTGAGAATAAAAAGCTTAATACAGGGCTGGGGATGTGGTTCAAGCGGTAGTGCATTCGCCTGGCATGCGTGCGGCCCAGGTTCGATCCTCAGCACCACATACAAACAAAGATGTTGTGTCTGCCGAAAACTAAAAAATAAATATTAAAAAAATTCTCTCTCTCTCTCTTTAAAACAAACAAACAAAAAAGTTTAATACAATTCAGTTGTTGTAATGGAGGTCTCTGTTGCGGGTAGGAGATAAACATTCATTCTGTCTTTCAAAGATTTATTGAGCCAACTACTGGGGAGGCTGAGACAGGAGAATTGTAAATTTAAGGCCAACCTGGACCACTTAGCATAACCCTGTCCCAAAATTTAAAAAAAATAATAATAAGGGCTGGGGATGTAGCTCAGTATAGAAGACCCTTGGTTCAATCCCCAGTTTAAAAAAAAAAAAAGTGTTTTGAGCAGCCATCCTGTGCTAGGTGCACAAAGCCCACTGGAAGAATGAATGTGTAAGGATGACAAAAATGGCAGGAGTGTTCATAGATACCTGGACATGAACTTGCTTGGTCATATGGTTGCCATTCATTGAAAAGCCTATCTTTTCCCCAATAACTTGTCTGGGAACCCTTGTCTAATAGCAGTTGACCAAAAATGAGAATTTTTTTTCTGGATTGTCAATTCTCTGCCATTAATCTGTATATCTGTCCTTAAAAAAGTCCCATAAGGGGGCTGGGGATATAGCTCAGTTGGTAGAGTGCTTGCCTGGCATGCTCAAGGTCCTGGGTTCAATCCCCAGCACCACAAAATAATAAATAAATAAATAAAGTTAACAACTACAAAAATATTTTTTTAAAAAGTCCCATCAGCCTGGCATGGTGTCACATGCCTGTAATTCCAGCGGCTAGGGTGGCTGAGACAAGAGGATGGCAAGTTCAAAGTCAGCCTCAGCAATGGCGAGGCACTGAGCAACTCAGTGAGACCCTGCCTCTAATAAAATATAAAATAGGGCTGGAGATGTGGCTCAGTGGTTGAGTGCCCCTGAGTTCAATCCCTGGAAACCCCCCCAAAAAAGTCCCATCATTTTGTGGTTCTATAGCTTTGAAATTTGAAATTGTACAGTGTGACTCCTACAACTTTTTCTTCTTTCTCAGGAATTGATTTTTTTTTCTTTTTTTGGAGTGTGTGTTGAACCCAGGGGTGCTTAACCACTGAGCCACATCGCCAGCCCTTTTTATTTTTATTTATTTATTTTTAATTGGCAAACAGCTTTATTTTGTTTATTTAGTGTGGAGAGCCACTCTGAATGATTCAGGCCTTCCATCCTGAAGGGAGAGGCTTTGACCGATCACTGCATTTCATAGTGACCTGGAGGATGTCCTGGTTCAGGAAGTTAAGGGCGTGCCTTCAACGTAGGCATGTTGCCCCTTGGGTTGAATTACACTCACCTGTCCCTTGTAACTCTGCCCCTTCTGATCCTTTTTTGGATGAAACTTCCTAAGAATAAAGGTTCCCCCAATAAGAGCCCACTTCCAAACGTGCTTGCTCTCTCTCACCAGCCTCTCGTGACTTTCTCTTGCTCCCCCATTTGGGGAGCCTGAGGCTGAGAGCGGAGAAGCCATCCTGAAGCTTGCTGAAAGGTAAAGTGTGTCTGTGTTTTATTTGGTGTCCCTGGAAATTCACATGAGCGACCTTAAGTTCAGATGCCCTCGCAGATCGTGGGCAGCAGGTGGTGCCCGAACAGGGACTGCTCAAGGTGAATTTCCAGGTTGACTGAGAGAGCTATAGAAATTTAGTGAACCGTGTTTTTTTGTTTTTTTGGTTTTTTTTTTTTTGCAGGGGAGGTGGTGGTCACAGAGGAAGCAGATAGTTTCAGAGCCAGGGACATTAAACAATTATCATGGGCAGTTCCATGTCTTCAGATAAAGAAATGTATTTAATAATTCTGGAGACAATAATCAACCGGAAAGGAAAACAAGTTAGGAGGTCCCAGCTGACTCAGTTCCTGAAAACAGTTAGTGACATATACCCATGGTTTTGTCAGCAAGATTTGCCAGATTTGCATACTTAGGAGAGGCTAAGTAGAAAATTATATAAATTCTGCCCCTCTGCCAAGCTGTCTAAAAGTACAATAGAGAATGTTAAGAAGCTCTGGACCGCTTTAGAAATGTGTCTTTTTGAAGATCTAGAACAGGACCAATGGTCCCCCAAGGACCTGCTGAAAGGGCTTCAGAGAGCCATTAGGAGTTTGGAGCAAGAGAAACGGCCCGAGGCTACTTCCAAGAGGCTTTCTCTTTCTGTGGTGGGACTGAAGGCAAAGTCAATTTTTGCTCAGTCTGCAGCTCAAAACTGCAGACAGGCAGCTTCAGGGCAAGACCTAAGACCAAAAGTTTAGTCTCTGCTGAGCCTGACACACCCAGCAGCTTAGAGGAGCACCAAGGGGCATGTTCCAGAGAGGAAACCAGCCCCCATCGGATTTCTGTGAGGCAGATTAAAAATGGAGAGCAACAAAATGGACAGGAAGATGCAGGCAAAAAAGATTCACAATCTGAGGGGACTCAATCAGAAGAATTTAGAGGAAGACCTGGAGGAGGGTTTTACTAAATTACCTCTGGCTGGCTGGGCACCCACCATTCGAATTGGGCTGCTCTCCTCCAGGAGAACAGGGTTCAATAATTACTCTGAACTGGCGGTCGCCATGCTTACACCCCTACAACGTGACCTTAGAAGAGCGCAGGAAGCAGGGGAAGACATTACAGGTTTTCAGCTTTTTCCAGTCTTTGAACAGACTAACTGAAAAACTAGCATGTCTGCATGCATGCTGCAGTTCCTTTTAATACTCTAAAGGAGCTCCAAAGCGCTTGCTGTACCTATGGTCCAAACTCCACCTTTATGCAAAGCCTGCTGGGTTCGTTATGCCATGAGCCTTTACCCCCAAATGACTGGATTTTGATGGCAAAAGCTTGCCTTTCCAGGGGGTGATCTTCTCCTTTGGTGATCTCACTGGACTAATTATTGCACAAACCGGCTGAGAGGAACAGGAGGCAAGGCTTTGATGCCCCCTTTGGAGATGTTAATGGGAACTGGGGAATTTGCAGACCTAGAGAGACAATTGGATTATGATCTAGCCATTTATGATCAGATCACTGCATGTGCCAAAAGGGAGTGGCTTGAAATATCTTCCTGGGATCAGTCTAAATTGGATTTAAGTCAGATTAAACAGGATCAAAAGAACAATTCTCCCAATTTTGTAGCAAGCCTGTACCAGGCAGCGAACAGATTGATGGGAGACTCAAATGCCTCTGAGTTCATAGTCAAATAGCTAGCATTTGAAAACACCAATAAAGTTTGTCAGGATATCCTCTTACCCCATCCGGGAAAAAGGGACAGTTTCTGAATTCTTTCGCCTTTGTGCAGATGTTGGTTCCACAAAATTTCAAGGTTTTACACTCCCGCGGCTTTAAAACAGGTACTCCATCCCCCATCCCAGACACACCAATTAAAACAAATTGTGACAGAACTGGGCGTTTGGTGCGGGACTGCTAATCTCCGCACATTAGGGCAGAGGCCACCTCCTTTGCGCTGCAGAAATGGGCAGTGGCAAGACTCTGAGCTATCTATTCCTCTGATGCAAAGGCTTGTTGATCGTCCAGCTCTGGAAACCCATCGCATACCTGCTCCCCGAGGTCTGGTCCTTGTGCCTTCCTGAGAATTAGCAGAACAGGTGCAGGCTGTGGCCCAATCGCTAGGCCGCTCCTTGGGCCTTCAGGTACAAGAACTAGGAGGAGGTCATGGCATGCATAGAATCAGGCTGCAACTGTCCAAACAACCTTCAGCACATGTGTTCGCAGTGGTGTCACTATGGGACAGAAAGCTGCCTGGCTAGGGGGGATGGGAACAGATATGTCAGCAGCCCACCTCCAATTCTGACTTCACTTTTGCCTTCTTCGGGCCAAAAACAAGGGGTGGGGCCTGCCCCAAGCCCCACAAACAATGGGGGTCTCTACAGTATGCGCGGGAGGAGGAATCAGAGTTGCAGTCTTTGACATCATCAGAGCCAACCATGGTGGATCGTCACTATTACAGCCAGCCCCACCCAGACCGTACTTTTATGACCAGCTGTGGTAATAAATTTAACACCTGAAATGGGACCACAGTCAGTTCCTGCTGGAATCCATGGGCCATTACCCCCAGGTACCATAGGCCTAATTGTGGGACGAAATGATTTAAAAGAGGGAATTCAGGTAATGCCAGGGGTTATTGACTTGGATTTTAGAGACGAGATTAAAATCACTGTGAAATCAGAACATGCCATTAGGCTCTCTACAAAAAGACGTGCTGGGGGGCTGGGGCTGGGGCTCAGTGGTAAAGGGCTCGCCTAGCATGTGCGAGGCCCTGGGTTCGATCCTCAGCACCACATAAAAGTAAATAAAATAAGGGTATTGTGACCAACTACAACTAAAAAATAAATATTAAAAAAAAAACCATGTGCTAGCACAGTTAATACTTCTGCCTTGCGGTTCTGTGAACAGCCCACTTAAGACCTCAACTTCCAGGTCCCCATACCAAGTGTACTGGGCTCAATTAATCCATTAGGAGCACCCCTTAGTGGAATTTAAAATCAATCATAAAAAATTTCAAGGTATAGTAGATACTGGGGCAGATAAATCTGTTTTATCGGGCAGATTTTGGCCCAAAAGCTGACCTTTATATATTGCATCTGCCAATTTAGAAGGCATAGGACAGATCTCTCAACCTACTCAGAGTGCCCAGTATCTTTGCTGGGAAGACCGAGATGGAAATACTGGAATTTTCAAGCCTTATGTTTTAGACATGTTACCGGTAAATTTATGGGGTAGAGATATCCTCAGCAGTTTAGGATTATTATTAGTAACTCCAAATTCTATCATGTCATTTGAGGGACTTAATCAAGGATTTACTCCTAGGGAAATTTACAGGAAGAGTACCTACCCATGACCCCATCTCCCCAACAGAGATTAATTAATGCACCCAGCCAAAATTTTTGGTAGGGACCCTGACCTTTTCCCCCAACCCAAAGAACAGCAGAAGAAATTAACTGGCTCACAGAACAGCCAATTTGGGTTACTCAGTGGCCCCTAACAGGGGAAAAAATTAAAATAGCCCACATGTTAGTTGAGGAACAACTTCAGATGGTCATTTAGATTCTACACTCAGCCCTTGGGACACACCCATCTTTGTAATTAAGAAAAAATCTGGTAACTGGAAATTATTACAAGACCTTAGAGCTGTTAATCATGTTATAGAGCCCATGGGAGCATTACAATCTGAGCTTCCTTCTCCTACAGCCATTCCTTTAGATTATTATTTGATAGTAGTAGATCTAAAAGATTTTTTTTTCTCTATACCTTTGCACCCAGATGACTGTAAAAAGCTTGCCTTTAGTGTCCCAGCAATTAGTTTTAAAGAACCCATCAAAAGATATTGCTGGAAAGTGTTGCCTCAGGGAATGCGTAACAGTCCTACCCTCTGTCAAAATTTTGTGGCACAGGCTATACGCATGTGAGGGGAAAATCATTCATTTTATGGATGACATACTTTTAGCTCATGCTAATTTAGATGTACTCTTAAATTTTTTTGCCCAATTAGAGACTTCACTCAGCAATGGGTTTGTGCATTGCACCTCAGAAGGTGCAAAAGACATCTCCTTTTCAATATCTAGGTCATGTGATTAAAGGACATACAGTCCGTCCTCAAACATACAAATAAAGAGTCAAGAAGTTGCACACCCTTAATGATTTTCAAAAATTATTAGGAGATATTAATTGGCTGAGGCCATCTTTAAAGTTAACTACTTCAGATTTAAGTTCTTTATTCCAGATATTACAGGGAGAACCTTCTCCAACTTCTTCTGCCAGCTCACAGCAGAAGTGAGAACAACTTTGAGGAAAGTTGAAATTGCTATTAAGAATGCTCAGCTTACTAGAATTAATCCATAAGAGCCGATATATTTATTGATATTTCCAACTGCTCATGCTCCTACAGGAGTGATATGGCAAACATTGGGAGTTATTGACTGGATTCATTTAGCCCTCGCTCCTCAAAAAGTCATTAACTCCGGGCTGGGGATGTGGCTCAAGTGGTAGCGCGCTCGCCTGACATGCGTGCGGCCCGGGTTCGATCCCCAGCACCACATACAAACAAGGATGTTGTGTCTGCCGAAAACTGAAAAATAAATATTAGAAATTAAAAAAAAGTTATTAACTCCTTTTCATGATTTTGTTGTTCAATTAGTGATAAAGGGCAGAACAAGAGTTTTACAGCTAGTTGGATCAGAACCTAATATTATAATCATTCTGTTTTCTGCTCAACAAAATGATTGGCTTTTCAAACTTCTAATTTTTGGCAAGTAGCTTTTGCTAATTTTCCTGGTCAGATAGAAAGCCATTATCCTCATGATAAAATTATTCAATTTGCATTGGTAACTCCATTCATATTTCCAAGGATTGTACGAGCACAACCAATAGATGGTGCACTAACAGTATTCACTGATGGCTCAACCTCAGGTAAAGCAGGTTTTTATAGTCATGCTCATACAGAGGTAATAAAAACCTCATATGTTCTGCCCAATGAGCAGAACTACAGGCTCTCATTTGTGTTGTTATTTTTCAAATGAGCCCATCAATATTTTTTCTGACAGCTTATATGCAGTTGAAGTTACAAAAAATATTGAAACTTCAATTATTGGGTGTGCATCACAAGAGTTATTCAATTTGTTTCATGCCCTACAAATGCGAAAACACCCATGTTTTATAGGCCACATACAGGTCCACACTAATCTTCCAGGGTCTCTAACATCAGGTAATAATAAATTGATAAATTGGTTGCTGTTTGTCAGCAAATGTATTTGTATGACTGTGCACATGCTTCACATTCTTCGCATCATCAAAATGCTTCTAGCTTACATAAACAATTTAATATTACTAGAGAACAAGCTCGTCAAATTGTACGTCACTGGGGTAAATCCCCATAGATTAAAATAAAATTAATTATGGCAAATGGATGTAATCAAATTCCTCAATTTGGTAGACAATGTTACGTACATGTAATTGTAGATACTTATTCTAGATTTATCTTTGTCACAGCCCATGCAAAAGAAAATACTCAACATGTTATTTCTCATTGTTTAGCTGCCTTTGCAGTATTAGGATGTCCTTTACAGATTAAAACTGATAATGTACCTGCTTACGAAGCTCTTCTTTCCAACAATTTTGCTAGGAGTTTCGGATTGACCATAAAACAGGTATTCCTTATAACCCTCAGGGTTAAGCCATTGTAGAACGAGTTCATTTATCTATTAAGCTACAATTACAAAAACTAGAACAGGGAGATAGGTCTATGACTCCCCAAAATAACCTCAATCATGCTCTGCTTGTTTTAAGTTTTCTAAATTGTGACTCAGAAGGTCACACTGCAGCTGAACGACACATGTCTTCCACAGAACAACTTGGTCAATGGAAAGGCCCAGATCCAGTGATTATGTGGGGCAGAGGTCATGCTTGTATTTTCCCAGAAGGTGCTTTTTGTCCTATTTGGGTACCTGAATGCGCCATCAGACATGGAGGACCTAGAACCAAGATTCAAACGGCTGAAGATGGACCAGAGATGCCAGACGTAACTTCCCTCAAAAAGAAGAACTCTTGAAGGAAGAGAAGAAGAAAGATCCCAGAGAGACCGAATGAGGAAGCTACCCTCAAGGGATGACCTGAGGAGACCCACGATTCGGGCTGCGCCAGTGACTCGGCAGCCAGGGAGAGCTAGACCCGCAACCACCACGCTCCAGCCACGATAGCTCTGGCAAGCCTTCAAAACAAGGATTCGGGGACTCGAAACAGTGACCCATCACCTGCTTTTTCAAAGAAAGAAGGGGGGATATGTGGGGAGCCTTCCATCCTGACGCAAGAGGCTTGACGGGTCACTGCATTTCTTGGTGACCTGGACGTGTTGTCCGGGTTCGGAGGTTGAGGGCGTGTCTTCAGATGTGGCTGTGTCACCCCTTGGGTTGAATTACACTCACCTGTCCCTTGTAACCCGCCACTTCCGGCCCTTTTATGGATGGAACTTTCTAAGAATAAGGATCCCCCCAATAAGAGCCCACTTCCCAACGTGCTGGCTCCCTCTCGCCAGCCTCTCTGGCTTTCTCTTGCTCCCCCATGTGGGGAGCCTGAGGCTGAGAGCAGAGGGAGAAGCCATCCTAAAGCTTGCTGAAAGGTAAAGTGTGTGTGTCTGTGTTTTATTTGGTTTCCCTGGAAATTCACATGAGCGACCTTAAGTTCAGCTGCCTGTGTGGGTTGGGGGCTGCAATTTAGGTTTTTTTTTTTTTTTTAACTTGGTGCTGGGGATTGAACCCAGTGCCTCTCGCATACTAGGCAAGTGCTCTACCACTGAGCCACAACCCCAGACCCCCTTTATTTTTTTGAGACAGGATCTTGCTAAGTCACTTAGGGCCTCACTAAGTTGCTGAGGCTGACTTTGAACTCAAGATCCTCGTGTCTCAGCCTCCCAAGCTGTTGGGATTACAGGTGTGCACCACCGTACCTGGCCTCAGGCATCAGTTTTTTTCTTTGCCAGCTAACTTTTTTTAATCTCTCGAGTCCCAATTTTTTTTCTTGTAGATTTTTTCATATTTACTTATTTTTTGGTCCTGGGGATTGAACCCAAAAGGGTTCTGCCACTGAGCTACTTCTGTTTACCCAGCCGTTTGTTTTTAAATTTGAGGCAAGATCTCACTAAATTGCCAAGGCTGACCTCAAATTTAAGGTCCTCCTGCCTCAGCCTCGTGGGTCCCTGGGATTCCAGGCTGTGCTGCTACATTTTGTTCATTGACAGGGTCACTTGTTCTGTAGAATTCTCATCAGTTTGGATTCATCCACTGCGCCTCCATGGTAATTCATTATTTTTACTATTTTTTTATTTTTATTTTTTGGTACTGGGGATTGAACTCGGGGGCACTCGACCACGGAGCCACATCCCCAGCCCTATTTTATATTTTATTTAGAGACAGGGTCTCACTGAGTTGCTTAGCACCTCACCATTGCTGAAACTGGCTTTGAACCCACGAGCCTCCTCCCTCAGGGCCCTGAGCCGCTGGGATTACAGGCATGGCCTTGTGCCTGGCTTGTTCTGTTTTCAGTCTCATGGCCCGGTCTGGTTTAGGCTCACTTTCACAGCAGGAATGCCACTTTCACAGTAGGTATGTGTGTTTCCAGGGTGAGAATGAGAGGTTGTGCTGACACTCTCTGTGATGTTTGTAGTGATTGATCTCCTCACCTGGGTCACTTTTACACGGGAGCTGATTTGAACTTTTAAAGATCACTCTTGTTACTGGTGTGCGTATATGCGTGTGTGCGGGAGGGTTGTCGAGAGGACCGTGTGGTATATATAATCCTGCAGCGGAGCGCTCTGGCACGTGTCTGGCACAGTGACATGCTGTTGTTGTTAGACTGTGTGTAGGACCCAAGTGCTGAGCTTCTGGCCTGGTGTGCTCTTCCTCTCTCCTCTGCCCCTGGAGGAGAAGTCAGCAGTGCCCCGTGGCCCTGGAAGGCATGTTCAGGAAGGCCGGAGCCTCGCTCACCCGGTGCTTGCACCACTCTGTAAGTGTCCTCTCCCAGCACCTGCCCCTGCATGGCCCCGGCTCCTGGGATCTGGTGAGGTCCTGGCTTCAAGGTTGTGCGTGAGCCTGCTCCCTCAGGAAGCCTTCCCTGACTGCAGCCTGGCTGTCAGCCCTGCCTGGCTCCTGCTACCCTGCTCTAGACCTCGTAGCTGTGCATCTGGGTGGTCAGCTTGGGTGCTGCTGCTGCCTCCCGATCATCCCAGTGCCCAGCCCAGTACCTGATACACAGTAGGTGCTCCATAAATGTTGATTGAATGACTGTCATGTGTAAAGCATAAGAACAGGCATTCGTTTATCCTAGTACTGAGTGCCACACTTGAAGGTCCCTCCCTTGAGCATGCCACGTTTCTGGAATCTCCATGATTTCCACCTCCTTCCTAACCCACTGAACTCCCCTCACCTCTGTTCCTCTCCCTGCCAGTCTGTGCCCTGCGCCCCTACTCTTCCCCCACCAGCCCTGCCTAGTGCCCTCACTCCAAGGTCTGTCTCCCAACATTCCTCCTCCCCACTGCCCCTGACTCGCCTCTCTTTACCCTTTTTATAGAACACATCCCCAGTTCAAAAGTAACTCCAGGCTGGGCACTGTGGCACACACCTGTAATTCCAACTACTCAGAAGGCCAAGGCAGGAGGATGGCATGTTCAAGGCCAAACTGCAACTTAGTGAGACTCTGTCAAAATAAGAAATAAAAAGAATGGGATGTGGCTCAGTGGCTGAGCATCTGGGGTTCAATCAGCAGTACCACACACGCAAAAAAAGTAATGCATGTATCACTGAACCCATGACACTGTGGGTTTTAAGATGTGCTGTTAATTTATGGACTAGTAGGAGGAGCAGCTAAACTGATATGTAGGTTATAAGACACACCTGAATTCAGAGAAGATGCCATTTGAAAAACTGTTCTTATCAGATGCTGGGAGCCATTAGCCAAGTAGGTATGACAATTTCCTTGCCAGCGTACCCCATGTTGCTTAGTGGAAGGACTTGTGGAAATAGGACATTTTGCAGTGACATTGCATGTATGTGACCTTGCTCAAGGACCAGGGCGAATCCAGGTTTAGGGTGTTCCAGGTTTAGGATAATCGGGTTTAGGGCGTTCCAGGTTTAAGGTTATTCCTGCTGGGAATAGGGCGTATCCTGCTGCCTGAGTTCCCCTTGAGTTCTCACGGGATTCAGACAGTATTTTTTGGGAGACAGAAGCCCAGTGGGTGTGAATTTGGGCAGAGAACGTGGATTTCCCCAGAACATGATTGTAGACGGCTGGTGTGAGTTCGGGAATAAAGAATTGCTGTTTGAATCTACAAGCTGTGTGGTGGCTCGTGATTGTGTGCCCAGCCAGACTGCGGCATTTGTGCCCAGCCAGACTGCGGCAATCAGAATCAATCCATCAATAGTTATGCTCATGTACAAAAACCTCTAGAAACAAACACAGAAACACGGAACCAGAATCACCTAGTCGCCACTGAGGGAGCAGCTTGGTGTTTGACAAATTGCCTTCTAAACTCCTCGCTCTGCTCTCATGTTTTCACAGAAAACATGCATGCACATACAAATACGTATTAGGGTATTTTTGTATTTACAGAACAGGTGTTACTGGTACTATTTTATAGCCTATGTTAAAGACATCAAAAACCCCATATGTCAAGTCCTCACGACTAAAACACTCAGGGTCACTCCAGGTGAACTGGGCTGCACGAAATAACCACACAAGAGACACTTGTGACCTTAGGGGTCTGCAGAAAGAGAAAGAGAGAGAGAGAGCACATGTGAGTGAGCTGAACCCTTTTATTGAGGAGAAGCCATTCAAATGAGGCAAGGGGTCAGGTTTCAGGAGGTGGGTCTAGCTTCCTAATGGCTTCTAAAACGTGACTGTCTCACACATTTCTTCCACTTTATTTTTTCCTTTTCTTTTAGAGACCAGGGTTCCAACTCAGGCTCAAGTGATCTTCCTGCCTTGGTCTCTCCTGTTGCTGGGACTTCTTGCTCACCACGACACCTGGCTCCCTATTTTTTTAACCATAAAAACAAAAATTTTATTTTAGGAAATTTAGAAAATAATAGTTCTAAGTAAGAAAAAAATTAAATCTAATAAACAAGTGACCAAAGACAGTCACCAGCACCATCTTGGCTGCAGCCGGTGGTTCCTGGTGTGCGTCTCCCTCGTGGCGAATGATTCTGAGGTGCGCTGAGTGCTAGGCCTGGCAATGGTGTCAGGGACTCAGCCAAGGGACAGTGTGACCCACTGGGGAGGGGCCAGGCACTGCACAGCTGGTCCAGGGCCCCTGCTGCTGGTGCAGCCACCCTGACAGGTCTTGGCCGGCTTCTCTGACCTCCAGCCGGTGGTCCCTGAGCCTCTGGGCCTCGCATCTTCATCTGGCAGGTGGGGATTATCAGGCGGTTCCAGAGGGATGGACGCTGTGGGGACTGAAGGCATCTGGGCCCACAGCAGCGGTCACTATTGGCCCTGGCAGGCGGCTCCCAACCCACCAGCCACCTGGGATGGGGAGCCCCCAGGACAGGAGTTCCCTGCCCCGCAGCCCCACTCCTGTTGACTGGGGGGAGGAGGAGGCCAGAAGGAGCCGCTTCCCCTCAAGGTGGGCTGGGCAGGGTGGATATCAGCCTGGGACAGTCTCTGACACCTGTGGCACAGCGGGGAGCCGGCCTGGAAGGATTCAGGGAGAACAGTGTGATCTGGATGAGGACCCTGAGGCCCTCCCAGGTCTGAGTGAGTTAGAACATGGCCTGGGGTCAAACAGGGCAGTCAGGTGTGACCCTGAACACATCACTCCCCCCACCCCCTCTGTTGGCTCATCTGTGAAATGGGCCCGGGCAGGTCCTTCTGGGAATTAGCTGGAAGAGCTCAGCAAAACCCCTGTGATGCTGCTGTCCTCCCAACCTCCCGCCCTCCTCAGCCTCGGCCCCTCCTGGGTCAAACTAACCTGGCTGCATGAGGCCTCTGCCTTGGGACCTGGGAGAGCCAGGGCTCCATGGGTGGCCCAGGCAGCCTCTGCAGACGGGGAACCTGGGGCTGGGGGAGGGCAGAGAAGCCTTCCCAGAAGGTAGGAGGGACAGAAGGGAGAAGGTGGAGCTGCCTGGCCACCTGGGAGCCCAGGTCCTCCAGAAAGGAGGACACGGCTGTGGCCAGAAAGATCTCTCCACAACGACTGCACCTGGAAGATTGTGATGCTGACCCTCACTTGCTCTGTCCCCAACTCTCTATGGCCAAACGACTGGTGGCCATCATCTAGAAATGATTTAAAATATACAGGATGGGCCAGGCATGGTGACACACTCCTGTAATCCCAGCGGCTCAGGATGCTGAGGCAACAGGATTGTGAGTTCAAAGCCAACCTCAGCAGGTTAGCGAGGGCTAAGCAACTCAGCCCTAATACCCTGTCTCTAAATCAAATATAAAGTGGGGTTGGGATGTAGCTCAATGGCAAAGCTCCCCTGGGTTCAATCCCTGGTGAATTTAAATAAATAAACAAATAAAGATAGATAGATTAATAGATAACATGGGATGATGTGTGCAGGTTCCTTGCAAAAGCTATTCTTGCCAGTTGCAGTGCCACAGCCTATAATCCCAGCAGCTCAGAGGGCTAAAGTAGGAGGATCGAAAGTTCCAGTCCAGCCTGAGCAACTTAGTGACGGCCTGTCTCAAAAAAATAAAAGCAGCTAGGGATGTGGCTCAGTGGTAAAGCACCCCTGGGTTCAATTCCCAGTACCTCCCCCCAAAAAGCTATTACTTCTGCAATTTTATATCTAGACCAAGGGCTGGAACCAGTCCCCCAGGGAGGGTGAGGGACTTGGTGCAAAGAGAATCAGGTAAGAAAGTAAGATGCAGGCAGTACTGTCCCAGACCTGTGTACAGAAGTTAATGTTTTTTTTAATCTTGTTTCAAATAGGAAAGAATTGAGTTCATTGTTAGTAGTGATACAAGGACACAAGGCAGGATGAGTAAGAAAGATTTAGTCATCCTCACTTCCTCCCTCCACACTGGACAGGACAGATACCTCTATACTTCATATACATGTAGTGTTGGCTTTTATATTTACAAAAAGCAGGACTACTTTTTCTTTCAGACTACCCTAATGCCCAGAATTTTGTGTTTCACAAAAATTTTAGCCGGTGTGGTGGCACATTCCTGTAATTCCAGTAGCTTGGGAGGCTGAGGCAAGAGGATCACAAGTTCAAAGCCAGCCTCAGTTGCTCAGGCACTAAGCAACTCAATGAGACCCTGTCTCATTTTAAATAAATACAAAATAGGGCTGGGGATGTGGCTTAATGGTCGAGTGCCCCTGAGTTCAATCCCTGGTACCAAAAAAAAGAAAAACTTTGCACACCCTTCTTCAATACTCCATGTTAAGAGGAGACAGCCAGGACCAAGGCCTCACCTCACCTGGCTGTCCTCTACCCTGGGCTTCCAGACCTAGAACTTCAGGCTGCTCCCCTTGTCCTCTTGTAAGATGAGCTGGGCAGCCACATGGCCCTCTGCAGAAAAGGTAAAGTCCAGCTCTGTAAGAATACAGACAGGATAAAACAATTCAGTTTCTCTTCTGATACACACAGTTCAGAACACTCCTGTGACGCTAGATCCAAGGGGAACCCCAACCCTGTACCCCAAGCAGTACTGCAGATGATTCTTCTGGAAGCTTCAATAAGGAAAATGGCTACTGTTTATCAACTCAATCTTTTTTTTTATTATTTATATTTTTGTAGTTGGACATAATACCTTTATTTTACTCATTTATTTTTATGTAGTGCTGAGAATCGAACCCAGGGCCTCACACGCACTAGGCGAGCGCTCTACCACTGAGCCATCAACTCAATCTTTAGTTCCTCTTCCCTCCCTGTAGATGCAAGGGTGGACCAAAAGTTCCAACTCTAAGTCATGATTTGATCCCCTGGAAAACAGACCCCTCTAGCCCATCTATGGGTCCCAAGCACCAGTCATCCCATTAGCATAGAAAAGGCAGTCTTATCCCTCTGGGGAGTCCAAGGATTTGGGGAGTTATATGCCAGGAAACGTGCTGGAAGACCTAATGTGGTCACAACCTCGAAAGCCCAGAGGGAAGAACCTGGCAAGCTGAGCAAGGCCAGGGGCTCTCTCCTGACTCAAAGAAGGTGGCAGGTTCACGAGGTAGGGCAGAGAGTAGGGAATTCATTCCAGTCATGGCTCAGAGTTTACTGGTCTCTTCTGTCCCAGGCCCTGTGTCTCATGGCCTGGTGGGGAAGGCAGACCAGGAAGCAGGTGCTGTGGAGGAAGTGGGACAGGGGAGCAGGTAGGAGGGCATGAAACCTGGGTTGGGAGAGTGGGACAAGGGGAAGGCTGCCTAGAGGAGGTGACCCCTAAGCCATGCTGCTGAATGCATTAGACCCTAAACCCAAGCCTCTTCTGTGAAGGGCCACATAGTAACTATGTGCCAACTTTGGATTCCAACAGTGGTTCTTAAACTTGGTGTCTCAGCATCACTAGAGGGAACTTTTCCATCTGGTGTGATGGCATCCAGAGCCCATAAGTGGACTTATACTGTACATGTTCTGCCACTTGTCGATTTCACTCAGCGTATATCATGGACACCTTTCCATGTCAGTACAGCCTCACTCTTTAATGGCTGCAGACATACTCCTGCGTTGGCTAGAGGCGCCGGAACTGACTTCACCCGTTCCACTCTTGGATGCTTCAGATAGCACCCTGTGGTAACCAAAGCCGTGGTGATTATCCCTGTGTGGAAGTCTGTTCATACATGTGCCTTTCTCTGAGATAAATTCCTAGAAGTGAAACTAGTGAATCAAAGGCTATAAACATTAACAGTGTGGTATATCGACATAATGAACTTGCTGTCCCGTGAGGGAACAATTTATAACCAGCTAATCAGCAAGTCTCAGCGCTACCTGGAAAATTCTTGGGCCAAGGACAGGATACTTTTCTCTCCCTCTTGCAAACTACTGACATTACAAATCTTACAAAGTGCTAATTTTGTATTCCTGCAATATTACAGCAATATTTTAATGTTGATTTTCTTCTTCTTTCTTTCCTCCAGGGCTGGGGACTGAATCCAGCCTCGCACATGCTTGGGAAGTGCTCCACGGCTGTTATATCCCCAGCCCCAATTCTTTTCGTGTGCATCTGTATTTTCCCTTCCTTTCCTCATTTTTCATTTTGGTGTGTGTCTTCATGTTGCTGCCTTGTAAGAGTCGTTTTTGTTTGTTTTCAAGAAAAGGGATTGAATCCAGAAGTCTGCTACTGGTGAGCTACATTCCCAAATTCCCCTTTTTTTGAGACAGTTTTCTCCCCAAGTTTCTGAGTCTGACCTGGAATCAAATTTTCAAAACTCATTCCTCAGTCTCCTAAATTGCTGAAATTATAGGCACACTCTACAATACCTGGCTTTTTTTTTTTTTTTGAGAGAGAGAGAGAGAGTGGGGGGGGGAGAGAGAGAGAGAGAGAGAGAGAGAGAGAGAGAGAGAGAGAGAGATTTTTTTTTTTAATATTTATTATTTTAGTTCTTGGCAGACACAACATCTTTATTTGTATGTGGTCCTGAGGATCAAACCGGGGCCGCACGCATGCCAGGCGAGCGCGCTACCGCTTGAGCCACATCCCCAGCCCGAGAGAGAGAATTTTTAATATTTAATTTTTAGTTTTCGGCGGACACAACATCTTTGTTTGTATGTGGTGCTGAGGATCGAACCCGGGCCGCACGCATGCCAGGCGAGTGCGCTACCACTTGAGCCACATCCCAGCCCCAATATACCTGGCTTTAAGAGCTTGTTGGTGTTTTCCTAAAAGAAAAAAAAAGTGATTGCTAATCCCTCGTATAGGCATATCTACTAATTCAGAAATTATCCATGTTATACTTTAATCATTTTTTAAAAAATTGTTTCTCTTTCCACATTTCTTCTTTTTAATATCAGTTTTTTGTTGTTGTTGTTGTTGTTGTTGTAGATGGACAGCATGCCTTTATTTTTTTTTAATGTGGTGCTGAGGATCGAACCCAGTGCCTCACACATGCTAGGCAAGTGCTCTGCCACTGAGCTACAGCCCCAGACCCTCTTTCCACATTTCTTACTATTACATTATAGTTGGAAGAGTTCTTTTGGTTTAGGTGTACTGGGGATTGAACTCAGGGGCATTTGGCCACTGAGCCATATTCCCAGTCCTATTCTGTATTTAGAGACAGGGTCTCACTGATTTGCTTAGCGTCTCGCTTTTGCTGAGGCTGGTTTGGAACATGCGATCCTCCTGCCTCAGCTTCCCAAGCTGCTGAGATTACAGGAATGTGCCACAGTGCCCAGCTATAGTTATTAAATATCTATACCTCTTTTTCATAGGTTGCAATGATTTTTTGTCTAACTTTGCTCATGGTGTCACCTGTTATATAGACACTGTCCTTTTGAGTACTTGCACATGGATAACTCGTTTCTTGGGTTCTAGACCAGGTTTCAGTCACTCAAACTGAGTGTTTTACACAACTCCTCAGCACACAAACATATTATCTGATCTTCTGCTACATGGGGCTTCAAAAGACACAACATAAAGCCCTACCCCTCTGCCTCATCTGTTTGTGACTGCAGCCAGCTCATTTCCCTTCTCTGGGAACTGTCCCTGCTGTCCTGCAGGGTTACCCACCCCTGACAAAGATCCTGGCGAGTTTCTTTGGAAAGCTGCTGGGACAGGAGTTGGACCCACTTGAGAATGTGCTGGTGACTGTGGGTACCTACGGGGCCCTGTTCACAGCCTTCCAGGCCCTGGTAGATGAAGTGGGTGACATGACTCGGGCTGGGTGTGGTGAGGGGTCAGAGCAGTGCTGACCACAGTGAACTTTTTTTTGACTGTTATGAGCCCATGACATTGATGGCTGGGGGTCGCCCTGTGTTTGTGTCCCTGAAGCCAGTAAGGATGCCATGTGGGGTGTGGTGGGCCCAGGGACCCACGGACTGGGTGAGACTGGGCCCAGGGAGATGGGACAGAAAGGACACAAGTGAAGGAGACCAGGTCCTGTGGGCTGGGAGGTGTAGTGGCCTCCAGAGCCCCAGGGAGGAGGTGGAGGGGGCAGATGCCCAAGGAGGGGACTTAAATGTCAGGGGGTAACTATAGCCACCCTTCCCACCTCCTCTTGCAGAGCCCCACCCAGGATGGGGAGCTGGATTCCAGCAGCAACTGGCGGCTGGACCCCACAGAATTGGCCAGCAAGTTCACGTCCCGGACCAAAGCCCTGGTCCTCAACACACCCAACAACCCCCTGGGAAAGGTACCTGGGACAGCTCTGTTCAGGGACCCTCCACCTGCATTCAAGTCCCGGCTCTTCCTGACAAGCTTCCTCGGGGCCTCAGTTTCTTCATCTGTGGAGTGGGAGGGTTGCCCGCCATGACCTGAGGATGGAGGTGCCAGAGTCGCAGGGAAAGAAAGGGGCAAGAATCTCAGGGAGGTGAAGGGTGGGTTGGTGGGGACAGTGACTTGCCTCTCAGCATTTCCTCGACTGTAAATAGGAACCTGAGGGACCATCTCACAGGGTCGGTGCAGCCGAGGTGTGATGGGATGGTGCAGGAAAGCCCCCAGCAGCCAGCATGGCCACAAGCCCTCTGTCTGAGCAGGACTTTGCATTTGGGCATGGTACTGGCTGCAGACCTGTGCCACCCCTGGGTCCCTGCAGGTGTTCTCCGAGGCGGAGCTGGAGCTGGTGGCCAGGCTGTGCCAGCAGCATGACGTGCTCTGCATCTCGGATGAGGTGTACCAGTGGCTGGTCTATGACGGGCTCCTGGAGACTCTGAGCAGTTCATTCACTTGAGTCACAAGCATTTGTCACACCTACTTGTTCCAGGCACTGTGTTGTGAGAACAGAGGCAAAGAGAGCATCAGACCCCACCCAAGCAAGGTCTAACACTGTGAAGTTTAATTTTAGGGGTTAAAGGTACTATTCACTGTGAGACACAGTCACAGGGAGACAGGAAGCAACCCAGCAAGGCCACAGAGGTGACCCAAGCCAGCCAGTAAAGCACCTAGAGCCACCAAGACTCAGAGGCCATCCAGGCCCCTCTGTGCAGTCCCACACTCCTCAGAAAGCATGGGGACATGGCTGACGGTGGGAAGGAGAGTCACTTGCCCATGGCAGAGCTGGAACCAGAACGCAGGGGAAGAAGTGCCAGGAGAAGCGTGGCTCACCAGACCCACCCTGTGCTGCCAGCCCAGTCCCCTTCAGGAAGAGATTACCACACAACCCCCAAACCCATGACTCCTTCCCAAAAAAGGCAATAAGTGCCTCAACCCAGGACCAGCTGGGTCTTGGTTCACTCCTGCCGGGAACCAAGGGCAAGGGCGGCCAACACCATAGCAGACTCACCAAGAACCCACACCCCCAAGCCGTGCTCCCTCTCCCAGGACCAACAGCGCTGCGTCTCTGCCCACCTAGACGCTGGCCAGGCCCCGACCTCACTAGACGTGGCTCTTCCGACCCGCTGGATGCAGGATGCACCGGGCAGGACAGGGGCCGGGGTCTCAGACCCCGAGCTCGTCATCCCGGGAACCCCGGCCCACACCGGTACCAAGAGCCCAGCCAGGGATCCTGCCCCCAGGTCAGGGCACTGTCCCCGCATGACCAGGAGCAGCGAGCGTCCGAGGGGAGAGGACGCGCCGCGGAACCCAGCCCAGGACAGCCGCGGGAAGGGGAGCGTGTGCGCAGAGGGCATCCGGGGACCGGGGATGACGCGGGGACCTGGGGAGCCGGCGGAAACTCTGGGTAAGAGCGCGCAGCGGGCTCGGGGTGCTGGCAGGGGGCTCGCGCGCCGTGGCGCGTGTGAGTGGGCGTCCAAGGTGACAGCTCGCGCCCCTGGCCCCATCAGGCAGCTCTCGTCCTGGCCGTCCAGCCTTGCCGTCCGCCGCCGCGCCCCTCGGCCGCCGGCACTTCTTCATTCCCCACTTCACCGCTTACCCCGCTGCCCCAGAAGTGACGTCACCACGGCCCTCACCCGCCCCCGGTGCTCCGCCGTCCCTCACGCCCCTCCTCGGGTCACCCCAACCCCAGCCATCTTTCTTCCGGGCGGAAGTAGCCTAACCGGCGCTCGGTCCCCTTAAAGGAGCAGGGACAGCAGGGACGTTGGTGTTAAGCTTGGGGTCAAGAAGCAAAGCGACCTGAGCAGAGGTGAGTCGTTTATTCGAGCGTGGCCGCTCCGAGGTCGGTTGTCGAGCCCAGGAAGACTTGTTAAGTGTTTGAGCGCTTGGTTTCCGAGCGCTGGATGTGTGTGTGACGCTTCTGTGTGTGAACAGTCCCTGGTTAACTTCGTGTGCTGCCTGCACCTCTGCTTTGGGGCCACCTCTTTCATCACGTCCCCCTCCGTGATCGGAGCAGCGGAGAACTTGGGCCCCTAGTGTCAGCAAAGCAAAGCTGGGCGGGAACCGAGTCCTGGGATGCCAAGTCCCCCCTCCTTGGATCCTTCTGGGTCCTTACAGTTCCCGGGCCGAAGTAGGGTTAGCAAGCAGTTAACAATAATCCACACGTTGGGAAGCTGTGCAGCCATCCAGATGAGAAGTGTTTGATATGCACTGACATGGGGCTACTTCCAAAATACCTCGGATGAAAAATGAAAGCGTTGGGGGTGTGCTGTGCCTTTAACATGGATGAAACACCGTGTGCATCTTTCCACAATGTCAGAATTCATTGAATAACAATAAATTCACAGGCTACACCACTTTCATCAGTGGCAGTTTATGGGATACTTGTAGGTGACCTGGTAGTTATAAGCTGAGTAATCATGGGTTCTTTTATTCCAATCTTAATTTCTAATATCTGAACACTCAAGTTACATATCGCACTTTACACAAATTGTATATATACACACATGTGTGTGTATATGTGAGTGTGTGACAGAAAGGCCAAGAAAGTGTTAAGGCCACCACAGGGGTTCAGGAGGCTGAACTGAGAGCAAAGGCAGAGAGCAGATATGAATTCATTGTTGTTGGTTCAGAGTGCAGAGCTGTCAAGGCACAGCAACTTATTCTAGACCAAGGTCCAGAAGGAGGCAGTTTCACAGTGTCAGCTTGAGATGCCAGCTTAGAGTGGGATATGCATGGTCATTATGCGCAAGAGAAACTGCACACTGCTGATGGAGTTTTTGATGATTGTTTCTGTAACAGTTTTCCTGGGCAAGGCTCGTAACAAGTGACCAGGTGACAGGGTCAGGGTGCTGCCATGTCCAGTCCTGGGGAGCTCCTTCTTTTACTGGTCTGAAATGAGGGGTTTGCATCTGGTAAGGTTGATGCGCTCCAATGTTTGATGTTCCTGTTATGATTTGGGATATCCACATGTCCAGGTACTCCTTGATTCAGATGGATATGTTGGCATGTATAAGTTATTTATCAATTTGTGCCTATAGTGGTGCCAGACAGATGGTACTTGTTTGCTTGTAGAAACAAGTTGTGGAGTCATTCCACCCGAGCCCTTAAATTCAGAATGGAGTAGCTCATGGCAAACTACTGCTTTACAAAGTGTAGTAACAAAGGTTTAAGCACAGCCTGAAAACTACTGTTCACCACATTGTGGAGTGACTCGGTGCGGAGCACAGCCTGCTGTCCACAGAAGGAACAGGAAGAACATCATTGAGCAGGACTGTGATTTGTGTTCTAGGTGATCTGTGGATGTGATTGTGAGTGTCTGCCAGGTGTGTGCATCAGTTGTCTGATGAGATGTACAAGTTGTTGACTAGTTTCTCACCCAGGAGCCCTGGTTGCATCCCACCTTGTGTGCATGTGGTTGTGAGATGTCCAAGTTGTTAACTGGTTGCTTCACACAGAACAGGGTCCTGGGTACCTCCGCAAGGGGGAAGCACTTACTACCTTTTGCACAAATTGATTATCCAAAATGAAGTGCTGAGGTCCCCTGTGGAGCCAAGGCCTTGTTTCAGCTCTCCTGCTGGGAGGTCTTGTTTTCCCCTTTTAATACAGGAGGAAAGGGCCCCAGGGAGGGAAGGGAATTTAGCAACCTCAGCCAGGAAGCAGAGAGGCTGGGCTGGAGCACAGGAAGATTTTACAGTAGTGCCGGTCTGTGATCCCTCTTGTCCTGCTCCCTACTGGGAAGCTGCTTTGCTGTCATCATGTGGGGCTGGCTCAGGACGGGCATCCAGTAGCTTCTTATTGCCAGAACAAGCGAAGCGGATGGAGAACAGGCCTGTAATCCCAGCAACTGGGACAGCTGAAGCAGGAGGATTGAAAGTTCAAGGCCAGTTTGCGCAACTTAGCAAGACACGGGTCTTAAAATAAAAATTAAAAAACCCCACAAAAACAATGAAAAGGGCCGAGGCCATAGCTTAATGATAGAACACCCCTGGGTTCAACCCCCAGTACTGGGGAAAATGAAAAAAAAAAAAAAGAAGAAGAAGAAGAAGAAAGAAAGAAAAAGAAGGTTGCCTAAAGGGAACTCCCAGAGCAGGTCATTGTCCTCTTCCCCAAGAGAGGCTGTGGGCCCCTCAGTGTGTCCCTCAGTACCCTGGGGTCATCAGCACTGAAGTGTTGGAACCTACTGCGCACCTGTCAAGCTGCCAGAGGCTGAAGGTCAGGTGAGAGCAGGGTGCATGCTCAGTTTCTATCCTGTGAGTCTACAAGGGCAACCTGGCAGCTCATGGTGCGTAGAGGTCCTTGGGTTCACAGAGGAGGGGGCTGCACCTAGCTACCCTAGCTAAAGTCAGAGAAGGCTCCCAAGGGAGGTGACTTAATTTGCAACAGAAAGTGTTTGGAATGTCTGGAAGGGGTACCGAGGAGGCTGGAGACACAGGAGCTCACAGGGCTCATCCCCTGCCCTGCCTCAGGGTTACCAAGGGGCTGTCAGAAACTGGCAGGAGGCAGGTCAGAGGATGCCATCTGGCTCCTGCGTGACTCATCTTTTTCCTTAGAACAGTGATTTCCCACCCTCAATCTCCCAAACCTCCCAAGGGCTGGCTCCTGACTTTCTAATCCAGGTGGGGCGACAGAGGAGCACAGGACAGCTAAAGGCACTAAGGAAGTTCTTCACCCTGCTTCCCCCACCCCCATCTCTGCCAGTCCCCAGAGCAGCCTTCCTTGCTGACGCAAATCAAGGTGTCCAGTCTCAGGATTGGAGGTTCCTCTGTCCTGACTGTCTCCAGCTGCCCGGGTTCTCAGATGGCACGTGTGCCAGGACACCTAGATGGCCAGGAGCAGGCTTGACCCCTGCTTCTGCAGCCATCAGGCTAAATTACTCCAGCTGTAGCAGGACAGGGCGTCCCTGCCATACCTGTCCTAATAGACCTGGGCCACATTCCACTCCTGGAGGGCACTGCCAGCTCCCTGAAAAATCTCCAAGGGTACATCCCTCTGCGTCATTCCTGCAGAGCTGGGAGCTTTGAACTTCCAGCTGGGGACCTCCTGTGCTTTTCTGGGACTCTGGGTAAGTCCTTTCCCTGCTCTGAGCCTCATTTCTCCCCCTAGAAAACGGATGGGCCCTTCTCAAAGATTCCCGCCAGGCTCCATCATGTATGAACCTACCCTTGGGAGTGAGATTTTGATTTTGGATCAAAGGGAATAAAGGGTGGGAGGCCTGCTGTTTGTCTCACTGGAGTCCCCGCCAGTCCCCTGTGGGCTAGGAACCTGCAGTCTGAGCCTCAGAATCTATTTCTCTGTGCTCCAATTCCCAAGTCAAGGGAACCAGGCCTGTCACTGTACTGCTCAGATCCCCCCAGGCTGTCCTTTCCTTAGGGGTGAACAATTGACTCAACAGGTTTTTACCAAACATTTGTCTTTGGGAACTCTTATTGATCCAAAAAAAGAAAACAAGAAAAAAATCTGGATTTACTATCTCATAAGAGACTTTCTTGTGTCATTAAACAAATGTTCTTAGAAAGGTTATAGGTTTAATTTTTTGTTGTTTTGTTTTGGTACTGGGGATTGAACCCAGAGGCATTTTACCGCTGAGTTATACCCCACTATTTTAAGACAAAGTCCCACTAAGTTGCTCAGGGCCTCCCTAAGTTGCTGAGGCTGGCTTCAAACTTGCAATCCTCCTGCCTCAGCCTCCTGAGTCACTGGAATTGCAGGTGTGCACCACCGAACCCAGCTCAGCTTTTTATTTTATTTTTTTTCTTTCCCTCATTTAGTGCTAGGGATTGCACGTGCGAGGTAGGCTCTCTACCTCAGAACTCTAATCCCAGGCCTGGTTACTGCATTGTCATCCCAGGGCTAGTTCATAGTGAGCTGGGGCCATTTTTTCCCACACTAAAGCTTCAGTCCTGGAATAGACCTGTCCTGCCCCCTTCTATAGAGGCACTGCATTGTCTCAGCGACTGGGAGTCACCTGGCATCCTTCAGTGCCTCAGATAGCGGCCTGTGAAAAGCCGCCTCACCCAAACACCAGGTTGCGCTGTAGAGGAGTCCAGAACCAAGGTCCTACTTGTCCTCCTTGATGTAGGTGGTGGGAGGCCAGCCTGTCTGTCCTGCAGAGTGGAAGCTGGACAAGGGATGGCCCTGTCCCTGAGGGGCTGGTGGTCTCCTGTAAGAAGGGGAGCTAATAGTGGTGGCTGCGCTCACCTCCTTAGAAAGGGGTCTGGGGTGAGAGTTTGGACTTTAGAAAGAAATGAAGAGCAGCATGGGCCCAGCTCGGTGCTCTGGGCTGAGTGAGGTTTTTTTTGTTCTGCTCCGGAACAAAATAGGGACAATAAAACCTTCTTTATAGGTTGGGGCGCTATAGCTGCACCCAGTCCCGCCGCTCACCTTGTTATGGGACAATTAAGTAGAGAAAAGGCGTTTTAGCAGGGAAGGTAAACTTTACTCAGAAAGCAGGCTCAGCTGGGCATAGTGGCTCTCGCCTGTGATCCCAGTGACTCCAGAGGCTGAGGCAGGAGGAGCGTGAGTTCGAAGCCAGCCTCAGCCACTTAGCAAGGCCCTAAGCAACTCAGGGAGACCCTGTCTCTAGATAAAACATAAAAAAGGGCTGGGTGTGGCTCAGTGGTTAAGCACCCCTGGGTTCAATCCCTGGTACCAAGGGAGGAAAAAAGCAGGCTCAGCCAGAGGATGAAGGACCCTTGCCCAAAGTCTGTCTTTCCAGAAACCTCTTTAGGGGTGGTTAGTACAGGCTTTGATGGGTGTCCCAGCTGGTAGGTGTCTTTCACTGCAGGTGACCTAGATGATGAGCATCTGACCCGACTGGTCACAAGATCTTGTCACACACAGTTGCTGGCATATTACACAATGGACAGGCCAGAGGGGATGGTGGCCCCAGGCCCTTTTGCTGATCTCTAGACTTTCAGTAATGAAAGAAGATGTCCTTTGTGCTTGGCCTCAGTGAGGACCAGGGCACATAGCTCAGGACTCAGGCAGGTACCAGGTGCTCCCTGAATTCAGAGGAGGGCCTGGGTGGACACAGAGGCCTCAGAGAAGAGGTGGAGCTGTGCAGGGCCTGCTGGGGGCAGGGACTACAGGGCAGCCAGGCAGGGGGCAGGACTTGAGCCCAGGAGGGCCAGGTGGCTCCCAAAGCTGAGGATCTGTACATTCAGAAAAGGAGGCTGTGGAGGCTGCGGGTCTGCCTGAGGCCGCTTCACAGGCCGGGCTGGGATGGCCTGCACTTTACCCTGTGTCAATGCGCTGACCTCACCTGGACATCAGGCCCTGCGGGGGCAGGGTGTACATGTCACCACCCAGTTCGTGGGCACTGAACATTCCAGATACCCTGGAGTCACCCACCTGCCTCTGTCCGGGCTGGTGCGTTAGCTGCCCAGGCTGATGGAGGTGTGTCCCACGGGGGAGGGCGCTGGCCCCTGGCCGACAGAGGCCTGGGAAGCTGTGTTGGAAGGCGTCCTGAAGGTCACCCGGGACAACTCTGGCCCACTGCCCTGCGTGACTGGGCCTCGAGCCCCTGGCTGCCTCCTTTGCAGCACTTCTCCCACTGATTTATTTTTGACTAATACCCATAACAGTCATGACGTTTGTGGGACACGGAGTATTGGCCAGGAAGCATGATAAGTGCTTTTTGTGTGTCAACTCATCATGTCTCACTCCAGTCCTGTGAGGCAGGTGCTGTCATTATTCTCACTTCAGAATTGATTCTCAGAAAGGTCTAGTAATTGGCCAGAAGTCACACAGCACATAAATGCCTTCTCTCCAAGGTCTGTGATTCAGAGCCCCCTCACTTGTTATTAGCAGCTTCATTAAGTTACATTTGATATACCATAAAGTCCTCTTGTTTTCAGCATACAATTCCATGATTTTTAGTAAATTTACAGAGTTGTGCCACTATTGCCGCAAAGCAATTATACCGACAGGTCCCAGATCCCCGGGTCTGTGTGGGCTCTCATTCTTTCTTCCACCCCAGCATCAGGCAGCTCGGAATCCCGTGGTACTGGGGATTGAACCCAGGGGTGCCTTGCCACCAAGCCACATCCCTAGCCTTCTTATTTAATTATGAGACAGGGTCTCACTAAGTTTCCCAGGCTGGCCTCGAACTTGTGATCCTCCTGCCTCAGCCTCCCGAATAGCTGGAATTACAGGCAGGCGCCACTGCACCCAGCCTGGTGATGTCTGCTGAGATATCCTTGTGCACAAACCTATAAACACAGTCAAGCAGTCCTCCTCACTTTGTATAAGTCTGATGCAGATGAGCTTTGGGGACCAGGGTTTAGTTAAACAACCCAGTCCCTCAAGGTCACGGTTGCCATGTCAGCAGCCATGTCATATTAACTATGAGTAACCAAGAAACACCAACTTTGCAGCTAGTTCTCATCCCTGATCAGAAGGGAAATGATGGCTCAGTGCAGGTCATCAGTCACCCACCAAGTCCCCTCCTGCAGAGTCAGTTGCTGATGGGTCACCACGAGTGCTGGCCACTTCATGGACAGGCAGCAAAGCATGGCTTGTCTCACCTCCTGCCACCTGGTGACGAAACCCTGTGACAGCCCACAGAAAGGGATTGTCCAAGGAGGGAACAGGCCCACAAAGGCAGAAGGGTGGCCAGGCCAAGAAACGTGGTCAGCGTGGAACCAGCCTGCCTTTTCCAGATAACCTGAATATGTTCTCTGGCAGAATGCCAAGAGCAGCACGCTCCTTTTTGCAGCTGCATGATAGTGTGCGATGGGGACAACTGTACGGTGATACTGAGCCATACTCAGGGACACTGGGATCATCTGATGGTCCAGGTGTGTGGCTATGTGTGTAGGTAGAATATTCCCGTAAGATCCATTTCCAGGAGAGGAGGCACTGCATTGCGTTAAAGAGTAATGTGTGTTATTACTTTGCCTTCCAAAACTGATACCAATGAGCACTTGAACCCGATTTTTTTTTTCTTTATTGTGGTGCTGGGGATTGAACCCAGGGCCTTCTGCATGGGAGGCAACACTCTACCAACTGAGCTATATCCCCAGCCCCTTGAATCCATGTTTTCAAATCATGTATTATGGCTTTCCAGTGCCTTATAACACCAATTGGGTGGGTTTCAAACTCATTCTTCACTTATCTGAGGCAAAACAATAGTTTCATTTTAGTTTACATTTAATTAATTATGAGTAACCTCAAGCAAGTTTTTGGTGGGTCTGGACCTGGAACACATACTAGGCAAGTGTTCTACTCCTGAGTTATATGCCCAGCTGCAAAGTTCTCTTTGTTGTGGGTTAATTTCCCATAAATATATATAGGGAAATTATACACACACACACACACACACACACACACACACACACACTAGAAATTAGGGATGCTTACCTCTAACCTAGGTCCTTTTTATTTTTCACTTTAAGACAGGGTCTCACAAAGTTGCTGAGGCCGGCCTTAATCTTGCAATCCTCCTGCCTTAGCTTCTGAGATGCTGGGATCACAGATGTACAACACCACACCCACCTCCAATTCTATCTTTCGACTACTTTTGCTTTTCTATTGAAACGTGGGCCTTTTGTTAGATTTGTAGGAATCCTTTGTTTTAGTTGTAGGTGAACAGAGTACCTTTATCTTATTTATTTACATATGGTGCTGAGGAAGAGCAGGGCCTCACACATGCTCTAGCAACCAGCCCCAGCCCCAGCCCAGAATCCTTTGTCTGTTAAGGCTCATCTGTACTGACTTGGCCGGGTTGCTTTTGGTTTCCTTCATTAGATCATGCACTCATTAAACAATAGGAGAATTCACACTTTTACACATGGTGGTGGCTGTGGGAGTAGCACATGACCAGTGCAGTCTTTGCTGAGGTACTAAGGTGCTAAGGTGTGTGCCCCGTGTGGCTGGCCCCCCGTCAGGTGTGGAGCAGTAGGGTAGAGTCTGTGACAACTCACTCTGGGTGACAGGAGACATTCCTTCTCTCATTCAGTGAGTTTATTGACCAGTTACTCTGTGCCAGGTGGAAGACCCAGCCTGCTAGGAACAGAAAAATACCCAGCCTGGGACTCAGGTGAGCTGGCCCCAGTAGCAACCTGGTGGGTCATTACCCCTTCCCCAGTTATCAGTATCCTCACCCATAAAACGTGCCTGACCAGACTGCATTCCCCCATTTTCCACGGAGCATCCATCAGTCTCTGCATCTTTGGTGCCCTCAGAATGAGGAGCAGCCACCATGTCACTGCTCCAAGTCTCCCATGCTCCACAGTGGCAGTAAGTACAGGCTTTGAAATCAGAGTTCTGAGTTCAAATCCTGGCTCTTGTCATCTTTGGCTTTGGGTATGTGACTCAGCTTCTGGATGGAATCTTTTTCCTGGGGTTAAAAGTGATGCACCCAGCCAGGTTCCATGGTGCATGTCTGTAATCCCAGCCACTTGGGAAGCTGAGGCAGGAGGACCTCAAGTTTGAGACCAGCCTTGGCAACTTAGTAAGACCCTGTCTCAAAATAAAAAAATAGAAAGGGCTGGGGATGTGGCTTAGTGGCAAAGTGCCCCTGGAAGGAAGGAAGGAAGGAATGGATGGAGGGAGGGAGGGAGGGAACAGGCTGAAAACAGGCTGGTGGATGGGGAAAGGGACATTATTGTTTAATGGGCACAGAGTTGCAGTTTTACAGGATGAAACAGGCTCAGGGAGGAGAATGGCAGTGATGGTTCCCAACAATGTGAGAGTTTAATATCGTCAACCGTCCACTTAGAAATGGTGAAAATTTTTATATGACCTGCATCTTACCAGAATTTTTAAAAATTGAAAAAGAAAAAAAATTGAAAGGGCTGGGACCTGTAAGGCGCTCAGAGTAAATAGAAGGCCATCGTCTTTACCCTTAGGTCCTCGGCGTTGGAGGACTGACTAGGGGAGCCCTGGGAAGAGGGGAGGCTTGGGGAGTAGGAGGTGGACGTGGCCTGGGAAAGGCTGTCTCAGAGCAAGTAGGAGGAGGCCCTGGCCACAGCCCCTGGTGCCCAGGAGTGAATCCCGAGGCAGGTCCCCAGTCACCGGAGAACTGTGGACTAGGAAGCCAGCAGCCCTGCGTCCCCCACTGAGCCTGTACAAGCGCCCACGCTGCGCCGGGCCTCCTCTGTAGAGTGAGACGACAGTCCCTAAAGGGCACCCAGGTTGACCTGTGCCCAAACTCAGAGCCCCGGGACCACCTAGCCCGGTCAGGACCAGGCGAGTCCGCGCGCCCCCTGCTGGCCGCTTCAGGAACAACAAGTCTCCGAGCCGCCCCAGGGCACCTCCCAGACACCTGGGAGAGGGAGGGGCGAGGGAGGGGCGCGGTGTGGCCTTGGCTCAGACCCTCAAGACCCCCTCCCTTTAAGGTTCCTAGAAACTGCCCCCACTACACTCACACGTTCACAGACACAACAGATGTGCACAGAGAGATGCTCAAGTGTAGACACTCATATTTGCACACGAAGTCCCAACCACACACAGATTTACCTGTGTTCAATGCCAGATTACCACTCTCACGGGCCTTAGTCACTGTTGCCTTCGGAAGTCCCATTCTCTGTAAAAAGAATGCAAGAGTTATGTTTGACACCCATGTTTCTAGAAAGAAGCATCCAGACTGAATTCATTATCCCACATTAATTATTATCTTTTCTTACATTTTAAAAGAAATTAAAATTAAGACATTTTTATGGTCCTCTCAAAGTACCATGGGCTTTCAGATCTATGCCTTTTTTGCCTTTTTTTTTTTTTTCAGTACTGGGGACTGAACCCAAGGATTTGTCTGTCCATGCTAGGCAAGTTCTACCACTGAGCTACACCCCAAGTCCCCAGTTCTAAATAGCCCTTTTGTAACTGATGGAGAAGTTGACCAGCCAAGGTGCAGTGTGAATTCACATACCTTGAGCCCCCTGTACCCTGTTATATTGATTTAACGAGTATTCATATAAAGTACCCACTGAGCTCGGGGATCTAGCATGCACAAGGCCCTGGCTTCCATCCCCAGAACTTCAATAAAAAAAGAAGCACCCACTCTATAAGTAGCGTCCATCATCTACTGGGCGTCTCTGTGAGTCCACGAGTAGGTAAAGTGCTTTCCTTGAACTATTTGTATTTATTTGATAGATAAGGAAACTGACTTTAAAAGGCAAACTGACAGTTGGTCCCCCTAGAACACACAGTGGTCACAATACCTACCTCCACTGTCTCTGGACTCAGACCTGGCCTCAGGCCTCTCATCCTTTAGCTGAGTGTTCTGAGGCTGAAGCACCCAACACCCACTCTCCCCTGATGTGACATAGGGAATGTCCCTCCTGGAAGGATAACAATCTGTGTTGCTCCAGAGCACAGGTGGTCAGCCCCAGGCATCCTGCAGGGTTCTCACAGGAACCAAGTCAACAGGATGAGCTCCACAGTGACCTCAGTTCCTGAGTCCACCGGCTCCCGTCCGCCCCCAGCCCCTGCACCTGCCATTCTTTTGACCTAGTACATCTTTTCTCTTCCTTTGGGACTCAGCCCTCTAGTGACCTGGCACTAATGTCCTGGGGCTGTCCTAACAAAGTAGCAGCTTTCTAAAGTGGGTAGCTTTAAACAACTAAAATTTATTCCCCAGTGGTACTGGAGGTTATGAGCCCAAAGTCAAGGGATCAACGGGCGTCCTTTCTGTGCGGTTCCGGCGGAGGATCTCTCCCACACCCCTCCCTGAGCTTCTGGCTTCCTCAGCAATCCCTGGCGTCCCTGGCTAGTAGATGCATCTTTCACTTCGGCCGTCTTCCCGCGCCATTTTCCTGTGTGCCTGTGTCTCTCCTGCCCATCTTATAAGGACACCAGGTGGATTAAGATCCACCCTAAACCAATTTGACCTTGTCTTGAATTGATTCATCCACAAAGATCCCATTTCCAAGTAAGATCCTGTTGCATCACCCAACTGAACCCGTCAGGGTCATCCAAGACACAGACACAGAAAGTACCTTTTCTTTGGTGGGAGTGACGGCTCCTCAGCCGCAGCTCCCACAGGGGGCAAGGCAGGCAAGAAAGAGCGAGGAGCCGCCCTGAGCCCTCTTGTGGGGGAGAAGCCATTCAATGAGGCCAGGGGTCAGGCTTCAGCCGGTTGAGTCTAGCTTCAGGATGTCCCCTGTCAGCAGATTGACGGACATCTAGGGAGGCCACGCCCATCTCATGTGCTGTGTGGGATCACGGGCAGAGCCAGCGAAAAGGCACCCGCCCAAGCAGAGAGGCAGCGTGGGTCCAGCCCACCCTGTGCGCTCAGCGCCCCTGGTTCACACACAGCTGGGCTGGCTCGCCACACCCCCACACTCGTGGCTCAGGGCTGAGGGCGCTCGGTTCCATGTGGCAGCTCCCAACAAGGTCCCATTCTTAGGTACTGAGGATTAGGACTTCACTGTTGCCTCTGGGGCAGAGGGCTGGAGCCGTCACACACGCCCGCCCTGGTCAGGAAGTACTTGCTGGGTGAGTGGAGAAACACTGAGGGGCATTTCCAGCTCCCCTGTGTGGCAAGGTCTTCTGGACCAGGTCCCTGCTGTAATCTCAGCACGATGCCAGGGCCTGGCCAGAGGAGATGCTTGGGAGAAGTTGATGGACAGAGAACGGAGACCCACCTGTGGACGGGTGGCTCCTCTTAAGTACTTGAAAATGCTCTGAAAGGCAGAAATGGCTGCCCATGGAAGGGACTGGCAAGTTGCTCAAGTCTTGCCAGTTTTTTTTATGTGTTGTGTTGGGAATGGAACCAAGGCCTTGTGCATGCCAAGATGCTAGGCCAGCCCTCTACCCTGAGCTACAGCCCAGCCCTGAACTTATTTCTTTATGGTCTCCTTATGGAACCTTCTAGTGTGGGTGTGGGCAAGCCTGAGCACTTTCATACCAAAATATCCATTTTTGGCTGGGTACAGTGGTGCTCGCCTGGGATCCCAGCCACTTAGGAGGCTGAGGCAGGTGGATTGCAAGTTTGAGGCCAGCCTGGGCAACTTAATCATCCTAACAAGTTAAAATCTGAACCGACTGAAGAACCAGCATACCCCTCTTAGATCCACCAGAGAACTGAGGTCACAGGACAAATTGCTGCCCTAGAATTGGAGAGAAAGACAGGCAAATAGATGCACAGAAACCCAATTTCCTGGAGTAGAAACTCCCAGAACCTGGACCTGGGAGCGGGCCCTGAGCTGAAATGGATGGATTTCTAGGGGCTCAGTGTGCGCAAGTCTAAGACTTAAAAGTTTAAAGGGAAGCAGCATCGTGAGCCCTGCCTCCCGGAGCCCTGCCGTTCCCCACCGTGAACACTGGAGGGAAATCTCCTACTTCTGGCAGGGGGAGAAGTAACAATTTTGACATATGCCCGAGTATTCTCTACCCCCCGAGCTACACCCCCAGCCCTTCTGATTTTCTTGACAAGACCTGCCCTCCTGAGAAGCTAGACCAGGCGCTGCAAACAATCACGACTGATATGCTAAGGGCTCCAGGGGAAAAAGGAAAAGAAAGACAATGTGCAGGAACAGACAAGTAGAGGAATGGGAAGATCCAACAGAAATGCTCAGGTTCAAAAAACAAAATGAATAGGAATAATGTAGGAATAATTTACTTACCTCAGTAGCCTGGGTGCAGCTGAGGAAAGACCCTCTCAGCTTGAGGATATGACAGCAGAAATATTGAAAATGGAAAAGCAAAGAGAAAAATCACTGGGGATAAAAAAGAAAACAGAATAGAATATTCAAGAACTGGGAGACAAGTAGGAAAGGTGTAACATGCATATAAGGGGAATGCCAGAGGAGAAGGAAAAGAGAAAGGAGCAGAAGCAATACTTGCAGCAATAATGATTGAGACGTTTTCCCAAGTTAACATCAGACACCAAGATCTAGGAACCTCTCAGAACACTAGGCAGGAAAAATGCAAACAATACAAACAACAATAAGTGTTGGTGAGGATGTGGGGAAAAGGCACACTCATACACTGTTGGTGGGACGGCAAGTTGGTGCAGCCAATCTGAAAGCAGTGTGGAGATTCCTTGGAAACCTGGGAATGGAACCACTATTTGACCCAGCTATCCCATTCCTCGGTTTATACCCAAAGGACTTAAAAACAGCATACTATAGGGACACAGCCACATCAATGTTTATAGCAGCACAATTCACAATAGCTAAACTGTGGAACCAACCTAGATGCCCTTCAGTGGATAACTGGATAAAGAAATTGTGGTATACATATACATACACAATGGAATATTACTCAGCAATAAAAGAGAATAAAATTATGGCATTTGCAGGTAAATGGATGGAGTGGGAGAATATGATGCTAACTGAAGTTAGCCAATCCCAAAAAAACAAATGCCAAATGTTTTCTCTGATATAAGAGGGTTGGTTGATTCATAGTGGGATAGGGAGGGGGAGCATGGGAGGATTAGATTAACTTAGATAGGGCAGAGGGGAGGGCAAGGAAAGAAGGGGGCAAGGAGTGTCAAAAATATGTTGGAGTGAGATGGACATCATTACCTTAAGAACTTGTATGAAGTCATGAATGGTGTGAATATACTTTGCGTACAGCCAGAGATATGAAAAACTGTGCTGTATATTTGTAATATGAATTCCAATGCATTCTACTGTCATATATAACAAATTGGGATAAATAAATAAATTTTTAAAAATGCAAACAAAACATAACCAAATCTTGGCATATCATATTGAAAGCTCAGAAAATTGAAGATGAAGAAAAAAAATTTTTTGAGGGGTTGGAGATATAGCTTAGTGGTAGGGCACGTACCTAACCTTCACGAGACCTTGGGATCAGTCCCCAGCACCACAAAAAAGAAGGGAGGAGGGCAGACAGGATGCCTTAGAATTACATGCATCCTCTCCTAGAAACCATGCAGGCTAGAAGCAAGTGAATCCATAGCTTATATTGGGTATTTAAACTATTTCAGGAGAGAAAAGGAGACATTATGGTCTATTTGGTATAAAGAGGGTGTTGAGGACTGAGGGTGTAACTCAGTGGCAGAGTGCATGCCATATGCAAGGCCCTGGGTTCAATTCCCCCAAATAAGTAAATAAACAGGGCATCGAGTCTCACGGGATCACAAATCACTGTCCCAGGGGATGAGCGTGTGAGAGGAAGATTAGGATCTGAGAGTCCGGAGTGTTGGGATCATTCCGCCAAGGTTTACTGAGCACTGCTACATGCCAGGCTGCTGCCGGGGACTGTAGTCAGTAGGACAGACCAATTCCGGTCTTCTGGCACCTTGTGTTCGAGCAAAGGACACGAGCACTGAAGAAACACACAGAGAAATAGACGGCATAATGGCAGGTGGTGATGCGGGCTACAGAGAAAGAGAGAACAGCAAAGGAGCTGCAGATGAGGGCACTATTTTATGCAGGGGGCTCAGGGCAGGCTTTCTGATGAGGAAGGGAACATGGCAGAAGAGGCCCTGAGGTGGCACATTCGTTAAGAGGCGTGGCCAGTATTATGGCTTGGATATGGAACGTCTCCCAGGGGCTCGTGTCTTGAAGGCTTGGTCCCCAGTGCAGCAGCGTCCAGAGTCGGGCCTTCAGGAAGGTGATTGGATCTTGAGGGCTCTGACCTCATCAATGGATTGATCCGCTGACAAATCCAGAATTTGTTTGCTTTATTGGGGGAGGGGTGGAAACTGCAGGAGGTGGGACCTAGTTGAAGGGAGTGGGTTCTGGGGGGGGTTATATCTTGTCCCCAGCACACCCCACCCTCTCTGCTTCCTGGCTGCCATGATCTGGTGGCTTTCCTTCCCCTCGCCCTTCTGCCAGCAAGGCCCATAGCGACAGAGCCAAGTTACCCCAGGCTGAAACCTTTGAAACTGGGAGCCAAATTAAGTCTTTCCTCCTTGAAGTTGTTATTCTCAGGTGTTTTGTCACAGCAATGGAAGCTAACACAACCAAACAGCAGAGATCTGAAATAAAAACAGCTTCAGCAAGATAGAAGTTTATTTCTTGCTTGTGAGAAAGGTGGCTCTAATCACAAAATCTTGATTTTACAACTTGTTGCCACCTAACGACCTGTTGCTGCGTTGCAAACATCCTGAACCCTGTGCTTCTCAACTCTGCAGCTTGGCCAGCTCATTGCTGCTACACGTGGCGTCAGCAGGGGTGCCTTGACCCGGGTGGAGAGTCCACTTCCAAGACAGCTCCCGGTCTTAGGCAACTTGGAGCTTTCTGTTAGCCAGGAAGGGACTTGGCCTGGGCCTGGTTTCCTCTCCACGTAGGCCTTCCTCAGGCCCTTTGGACTTTCTCAAGCATGATGGCCAGGTTCCAGGAGTGAATGTGCCAAGAGAGCAGGGCAGACGTGAGAGGCATTGTTTCGCACAGGCCTTGTATGCCACACCTGTTACAGCTGGCCCACTCTAGACCAGGGCAGTCACAGAGCTGCCCCCAGTGTCATGGGAGGGGGAACAAGATGCCACCTCTCCATAGAGGAGTTTCAGAGTCACACTAGTAGAACTCACAGAATGGACTGTACCATTGCTTCTGTTCTTTGGAAAGATACGTCTAGCTGAAGCCTAGGCCTGTCGAGGTCTCCCACCTCTCCAGACTCTTGCCCAAATCCACGAGGTCCAAACGCCTCCCTGTAGCGACTCATTCCATCCAGCATGGAGAGAAGGGCAGGGGGGCTCTCACCAAATGCCACTGGTGATTCAGCTCTACTGCCAGAGCATGGCACAGGCTCCGTCATGTCTGCTATGACATGAGGGGTCTGTCGCCCCGGAACAGGGTGGGCACACTACCGCTCACAGCCAGATCCACTGCCACCTGCCTGGCCCTCTACAGAAGGGCTTGCTGATGGCTGTAGAGCAATGGATATTGGGGAACAGCGTGCCTGGACAGCAGCAACAAAGTGGGACGGCCACAGGAAGTGAGGTGGGACCCATGGCCCCCCATGAGATCTCATCCAGCTCTGTGGATTGGTTTGGTTTTTGTTGTTGTTTTTGTCTTGTTTTTGCAATGCTGGGGATGGAACCTGGATCCCCCATCCCAGGGCTCTGAATTTTATTCTTCGTTCAAGAGGTCAGGAGGAGAAAAGCCGCCTGGCACCCACAGTTAGGACTGTGCTTTCCTGTTGAACATGAGCAGTTGCCCAGAACATCAGCATCAGACAAGGCCACCCCATGGCCATGCTGAGTAATCCCATCCAAACACGGACAACCATGAACACTGTCAAAGCACATAGTCCCAAACACCCAGGCTTATGTAAGTGACAGCTGCTTCTACCAATCACAGCTGCAGCCTCCCTACAGCCAGCCATTCCTATAAATAAAATACGTTGAGGTGCCCAACCTTAAATTATCCCTGTCACTCAGAGAAAACCCTGGGTTTTCTCCTCCCTCAAGCATTCAACTGAAGTTCAAATTTTATAAGTTCCAACACCCTCTGGGCAATAAAAAGGGTGGAGCCTGTGTTGCTTTTACCCTCACTGCAGCTTGTTCAGACACAGTGGTGCTCTTTGGAGTGGCTTTTGGCTGCAGGCCTCAATAGGGCACATCAGTTAAACCTCAACTGGCTGTTAATGGAGCCAACCGTTTAAACGAGATCCAAATTTTGATGTCTCCCCCTCCCTCCCCCCTTTCTCCCCCCTCCTTCCCCCTCCCTCCCCCTCTCTCCCCCTCCCTCCCCCTCTCTCCCCCTCCCTCCCCCTTTCTCCCCCCTCCTCCCCCTCCCTCCCCCTCTCCCCCCTCCTTCCCCCCCCTCCCCCTCCATCCCCCCTCCTTCCCCCCTCCCATAACCTCAGTCCAGAGGTGAACCATGCTTCCTCCATCACCAGGGTCCCGGGCTCCTTCCACATTGTGGCTCTGCCTTCCTCCTCATGGATATGTAGCATTTCCAACAGATACAAAGGGAGAGAATATAATGGCTCCCAAACCTCAATTCATGGCTCATCTCACTTTGCTATACCCCAGCTATTTTCCCAGTTCTTCCATCTGGGTAGTTTTGAAGCAAGTCCTGGATATATCTTAAAACCTTTATGTCCAGGGGCTGGGGCTGTAGCTTAGTGGCAGAGCACTTGCCTAGCATGTGTAAGGCACTGGGTTCAATCCTCAGCATCATATAAAAATAAATAAATAAAATAAAGGTATCATGTCCATCTACTAAAAAATATATATATATATTGTTTAGACCATTCGCCCTTGGCCATCAACTTAGCCCTCAACTGCTTACTCTCCTCCAAGCTCAAGGGGTGGGATTGAAACCAGCCTGCTAGTGCTGCTGTGGTCTTTCTGGTGAGCAGCCCCTCTTCTGAAGCTACCCAGGGGCTGTCAGCCATTGGTCAACTCAGTAGCACACAAAAAGATACTATTGCTTTGAAGAGTCCTAGGAGGGAGACCAAATGTATATTTCACAGGGTCACAGAATGTTACTGTCTCAGTTCAAACATTGAGTCCAGTGATCCACACACAGTTCATTTTTTAGAATAAAGTATAGGAGTCAGGTGTGGTGGTGCACACCTGTAATCCCAGCAGCTTAGGAGGCTGAGGCAGGAGGATCACAAGTTCAAAGCCAGCTTCAGCAATTTAGTGAGGCCCTTAGCAACTTAGTGAGACCCTGTCTCAAGACAATAAAAAGGGCTGGGAAAGCTTCCAGGTGGCAGTGTGGCCCAGCCTCTTCACAGATGACCTGAGCCAGTCTGGCAAACCTGGTTGTGCCCTTGCTGTTGATGTGCTATGTCCACAGGAAAGGGGACCAATCCACCATTCCTGGTAGACCTGACCTCCTCCCCGACTGCCTGCTGCCTGAATTCTCCTCCAGCCTCCAGGGTGGTCCCCCCACCTGTTAGTTGCTATTAATGGTTCTGTCTTTCCGTCCTCCCACACCCCCCTGCCCCACCTATCCCTTACACATTGAAATTGGTGAGCAAGGTGAGAGCCAGCTCTGGGAGGACATTACAGAACCCCCTGTTCTGACTGACATTCACCGTGGTCTTGCAGGACACCTTGGCAACGTGTACATTGCTTTTTTTTTTTTTTTTTTTTTTTGCACAGTCAGTACTATAAAATTCGTTTTGAGTTTTATAACTTTGTGGCATTTTAGGTAAGATTGTATTTGTACTTTGTTGTTTAGAATGATTAAAATGTATTGAATAAACCTAGGATTAGAATGCTAAAAAAAAAAACGGAGGGAGCTGGGGACATGGCTCAGTGGCAGAGCATTTGCCTAGCATGTGTGACGCACTGGGTTTGATACTCAGCACCACATAAAAATGAAGCAAATAAAATAAAGACATTCTGCCCATCTACAACTATATATTTTTTTTAAAAGGTTGCACTTTGATTCAGCATCCCCAAAATAAAGCCAAGGAGCTTTTGAGGGACTGGAGCCCATGCGTGTGCTCCCCTGAGTATTTGTGAAACGGGGCCAAGCACTGCAACTGCGCATCCTGGGCCCTCGCCTGCGCCCGCCGCGCCTGCAGCCGCTGAGCAGCGGTGCCTCCCGACAGGCCCCCTCCACCCATCCTGCCATGAAGCAGCTGGGCAGCGGCAAGCTTGGCCTTTTAAAACTCCACCCTTCTCTGTGCTCAGAACCCAGGCCCTGGACGCTGCAGTGCCTTTCAAACCCGGCGAACGCCTTCCTTTGGCCTGACTGTAGTTTCCTTCCAGGTTTGTTCTCAATTGAGCCCGCAGCACTCTCGAGGTCACTCTCCCGCCACCCTCCTCACATCACCGCACAGGTGAGAGTTGATTCCCACATTGTCAGTTCTATCCGTTCATTTATGCACCTGTCCTCCAGCTAGGCGCGTCCTTTCTTGCTTCTTGTGGCTTTTCTGTTAACTCTTATTTAATCTACAGTGACTTTTATTCCCCTTAGCTTTTTTTTTTTTTTTTTAGGAAACGATATTGGGCATGGGAACTTTTGACTCAGTGATGGTAGAAATGAAATCTCGTCAAACACAGGCACAAACACACAGGCAGGGCTTTAGTTGGGCCTTTGCCAAAGCCGGTAACTGGGACTTCAGCTAGGGGGAGACAACCCTGACCGAGGGACCAGGCTGCTCTCCAGACACAGGGAGAACAGGCTTTCATTGGCTTGCGAGAGTGATAGAGTTTTGGTAATTTCCAGATCCAAAAGATGTTTCTTCTTGCATGAAATTTGGACCACCAGGCGGTCACAGTTGACATTTCCTAGTGTAGCTGGTGCCATCCTCCTGTGCAAATGTCATGGCCTTGTGGCTCTACCTGGGCCTTACAATGGAGCCGAAGGACTTGGGCTGCTTGGGCTACTGTAGCTGCTGAGAAAGCACGAGAAAACACACACCAGTGCCAGCCCGCGACCCACATGGCCACATGCCCACATGGCCACGTGCAGGGCCCAGTAGAATCAATCCCAAAGGTTAAGGCAGCAAAGTGACAGATGTAACATGAAGACAGAGATGCCATTCCAGTCACCCACCACACATCGGCAGGCCCAGGGGTCAAAGCAGCCTTCAAGTCCCTGAAAAGTAACCTGGCAACTGTTGTCACGACCCGCATGTCAGAGTGTGATCCTCAACCAGCTGTGAGGAATCTAATCTGTATTGCGCAGCTCAGTGACCTCCTAAGTCAGTGATTTTTAAGTTGTATCAAAAGAAGTGAAGCTGTTGGGCGAGGTGGCACACACCTATGATCCCAGCAGCTCAGCTGAGGCAGGAGAATTGCAAATTTGAGGCCAGCCTCAGCAACTTAGCAAGGCCCTAAGCAACTTAGCAAGGCTCTGTCCATATTTTTTTTTTTTTAAAGACGGGGGGGTGGGGGAAGAGAGGGAGAGAGAATTATTTTTAATATTTATTTTTCCGTTTTCGGTGGACACAACATCTCTATTTTATTTTATGTGGTGCTGAGGATCGAACCCAGCGCCCCGCACATGCCAGGCGAGCGCGTTACCGCTTGAGCCACATCCCCAGCCCCATGTCCATATTAAAATATAAAAAAGGTCTGGGAATGTGGCTCAGTGGTTAAGCGCCCCCGGATTAAATCCCTGGTACCAAAAAAAAAAAAAACAAAAGTGAAGCCAGAGGGTTTGTCTGGATTGTTCCCTGGTGAGGGCTTCATCTTTGCAAGCGTTCGCTTCTGTAGTGTTATTAGGGTCTCATGGTGGGTCTGGGAACAAAGCCCAGGGGTGGAGAGGCACCAGATTGTGCCACAAAGAGTAATCACTTATTGCATCCAGGGGCTTATTCCACTGTCCCCTCCTCTGTCTCACTATCATGCTCCCCAACGGTCTCACCTTCTATCAGTGCTCCTCACTGGCTCACTTCTGCACTGAAGCTGATTTGAACTTTTAAAGATCACTCTTGTTACTGGTGTGCGTATATGCGTGTGTGCGGGAGGGTTTTCGAGAGGACCGTGTGGTATATATAATCCTGCAGCGGAGCGCTCTGGCATGTGTCTGGCACAGTGACATGCTGTTGTTGTTAGACTGTGTGTAGGACCCAAGTGCTGAGCTTCTGGCCTGGTGTGCTCTTCCTCTCTCCTCTGCCCCTGGAGGAGAAGTCAGCAGTGCCCCGTGGCCCTGGGAGGCATGTTCAGGAAGGCCGGAGCCTCGCTCACCCGGTGCTTGCACCACTCTGTAAGTGTCCTCTCCCAGCACCTACCCCTGCATGGCCCCGGCTCCTGGGATCTGGCGAGGTCCTGGCTTCAAGGTTGTGCGTGAGCCTGCTCCCTCAGGAAGCCTTCCCTGACTGCAGCCTGGCTGTCAGCCCTGCCTGGCTCCTGCTACCCTGCTCTAGACCTCGTAGCTGTGCATCTGGGTGGTCAGCTTGGGTGCTGCTGCTGCCTCCCGATCATCCCAGTGCCCAGCCCAGTACCTGATACACAGTAGGTGCTCCATAAATGTTGATTGAATGACTGTCATGTGTAAAGCATAAGAACAGGCATTCGTTTATCCTAGTACTGAGTGCCACACTTGAAGGTCCCTCCCTTGAGCACGCCACGTTTCTGGAATCTCCATGATTTCCACCTCCTTCCTAACCCACTGAACTCCCCTCACCTCTGTTCCTCTCCCTGCCAGTCTGTGCCCTGCGCCCCTACTCCTCCCCCACCAGCCCTGCCTAGTGCCCTCACTCCAAGGTCTGTCTCCCAACATTCCTCCTCCCCACTGCCCCTGACTCGCCTCACTTTACCCTTTTTATAGAACACATCCCCAGTTCAAAAGTAACTCCACATGTCACTGAACCCAAGATACTGTCAATTGGAAGATGTGCTGGGACTTTATGAACTTGCCAGGGAAAATGCTCCCTAAAATGACATTAGCGATTGTAAGGTCACAGCCACAGTCAGAGATGTTGCAGAGTGACAAAATATGTTTATCAGAATCCAATAATGTGCCCACCACCAGGATAACTGAGAAACAGAGAAACACACCCATGAACCAGAATCACTCATCATCCCACTCCTTGAGAGAGGCTTGGTGAACATTTTGATAAATTTCCTTCCAGAAAATTTCTCCTATTTATATATGGTCACAGAAAAACATGTCTGTGGATAGAAAGATTTATTAAGGTTTTTTTCATCCTGAAAAAGACCATAGACCTTTCTACACACTGTATTATAGACTATTTTATTGATATCAGTGTATATCAGTAAACATTTTTCTAAAATGTGTGTCTCCCATATTTTTCCCACATTTTTAAAAAATTTTTTATTTATTTTTTAGTTTTCGGCAGACACAACATCTTTGTTTGTATGTGGTGCTGAGGATCGAACCCGGGCTGCACGCATGCCAGACGAGCGCGCTACTGCTTGAGCCACATCCCCAGCCCCTTTCCCACATTTTTTAATCACTAAAGCTAAAGGTTATTGTGGAAAATAATAGTTATTCATCAGACAATGAAATATATCTGGTAAACTGACCAAAGACAGTCACCAGCACCATCTTGGCTGCAGCCGGTGGTTCCTGGTGTGCGTCTCCCTCGTGGCGAATGATTCTGAGGTGTGCTGAGTGCTAGGCCTGGCGATGGTGTCAGGGACTCAGCCAAGGGACAGTGTGACCCACTGGGGAGGGGCCAGGCACTGCACAGCTGGTCCAGGGCCCCTGCTGCTGGTGCAGCCACCCTGACAGGTCTTGGCCGGCTTCTCTGACCTCCAGCCGGTCCCTGAGCCTCTGGGCCTCGCATCTTCATCTGGCAGGTGGGGATTATCAGGTGGTTCCAGAGGGATGGACGCTGTGGGGACTGAAGGCATCTGGGCCCCCAGCAGCGGTCACTATTGGCCCTGGCAGGTGGCTCCCAACCCACCAGCCACCTGGGACGGCGAGCCCCCAGGACAGTAGTTCCCTGCCCCGCATCCCCACTCCTGTTGACTGGGGGGAGGAGGAGGCCAGAAGGAGCCACTTCCCCTCAAGGCGGGCTGGGCAGGGTGGATATCAGCCTGGGACAGTCTCTGACACCTGTGGCACAGCGGGGAGCCGGCCTGGAAGGATTCAGGGAGAACAGTGTGATCTGGATGAGGACCCTGAGGCCCTCCCAGGTCTGAGTGAGTTAGAACATGGCCTGGGGTCAAACAGGGCAGCCAGGTGTGACCCTGAACACATCACTCCCCCCACCCCCTCTGTTGGCTCATCTGTGAAATGGGCCCAGGCAGGTCCTTCTGGGAATTAGCTGGAAGAGCTCAGCAAAACCCCTGTGATGCTGCTGTCCTCCCAACCTCCCGCCCTCCTCAGCCTCGGCCCCTCCTGGGTCAAACTAACCTGGCTGCATGAGGCCTCTGCCTTGGGACCTGGGAGCCAGGGCTGTATGGGTGGCCCAGGCAGCCTCTGCAGACGGGGAACCTGGGGCTGGGGGAGGGCAGAGAAGCCTTCCCAGAAGGTAGGAGGGACAGAAGGGAGAAGGTGGAGCTGCCTGGCCACCTGGGAGCCCAGGTCCTCCAGAAAGGAGGACACAGCTGTGGCCAGAAAGATCTCTCCACAACGACTGCACCTGGAAGATTGTGATGCTGACCCTCACTTGCTCTGTCCCCAGCTCACCATGTCCAAACGACTCCCTGCTCGAAGGCTGGATGGATTGGAATACAACCCCTGGTGAGCTGGAGGGCCTGGGAAGCTTGTGGGGGTTCCCTTGGGCATGGGTTGGCCATCCCTGGTCACAGTGACTCAGGGGTACCCAGTACAGGTGGCAGCTACCACCAACAGAGGAGGCTTAGTCTCGAATCTCAGCTTCGCCCCGCTGGGCCATGGGCTGGGACAGGGCACATACCTGCTCTGAGCTTAGCTCCCCGGCTCCCAAGTGAAGAAAATAGACCTCCCTGGGCGGAGAAGGCAGCTGTGTATAATAGCAATAGTCACTGACCCAGGCACGGGCAAAGGGCTTTCCTGGGGTCACAGCAGAGTGTCTGCATCAGTGGCCTCCACATGCCCACAGAGTCAACCACGTGCAAATCAAAAGTAATTTTCAAAATTATATTTGTACCAACCATGTAGAGACTTTATCCTTGCCATTGCTCCAACAATACAGGATGCCAGCCTCCCCTGGTGTTAGGGGTTGGTAATGTGGAGATGATTTAAAGTACCCAGGGGGCTGGAAGTCAAGCTCAGTGGTGGAGTCCTTGCCTAACATGCTGGGGACCCTGGGTTCCATGCCCAGCACTGCAAACAAACAAATAATAAATATATAAAATAAAAAACAAAGTGTCTGGGAGGGGCTGGGTGTGTGGGTCCGGGTGTAGCACCTGCCTAGCACGTTTGAGGTCCTGCCCTGAAAAAGTGCACGGGAAGACACACCTAGGTTCTGTGCAGATACGGTGCCATTTTATTTAAGGGACTTGAGCTTCTGCTCATTTTGGTATCCTGGGAGCAAGGAGGTCCTGAAGCTAGTCCTCCACCGGGTACCTGAGGCCACCTTTCACTCTTCCGCACTTGCCATGGAGTCAGATCATCTAAGGGAGGATGATCCAGAGCTTTTCACCAGCCTTTTCCGAGGCTTTTTTCTCTTTCTTCTTCTTCTTCCTTTGTTCTGTTTGTTTTTTGTGGTGCTGGGGATTGAACCAGGGCTTTGTGCACGCGAGGCAAGCACTCTGCCAGCTGAGCTCTGTCCCCAGCCGCTCTTCCTTTGTTCTGTGTGTATGTAAGTGTGAGTGTGTGTGTGTGTCATGCTGGGGATTGCACCTGGGGTCTCACACATGCTAGGCAAGTGCTCTACCACCGAGCTATATCCCAAGCCCAATTTCCTTTTCTTCTTTAACTTCTTCTGAATATGAAGGCTCCATGTTCCTATTGCTACCAGTGATATAATGAATGCAGTCAAAAGATATGTAAGGATTACGGGGGGCCACACCAGCAGTCCCTGCAACAGGGGAGACTGAGGCAGGAGAATCTCAAGTTCAAGACCAACTATGGCAATTTAGCAAGGACTTTCCCAAAACCCTTGAGTTGTAGCTCAGTGGTAAAGTACCCCTGGGTTCAGTACTCAATATAAAAAAAAAAAATTGACCCCATCTCTTAAAACACACGCCACGAACACCATTGAATAACACTTGTGCTGTTGATGCTCAAAGAAAAACAATTTTTTTTTCACAAAAATTGGAACCAAGCTAGGTGAGAGGTGTACACCTATAATCCCAGTAGCTCTGGAGGCTGAGGCAGGAGGATTGGGAGTTCAAAGCCAGTCTTATCCATTAAATAGGCCTTAAGCAGCTCAGTGAGACCAGTCTCTAAATAAAATACAAAGAAAGGGATGGAGATGTGGCTCAGTGGTGAGTGTTCCCTGGGTTCATTCCCTGGTACCAGAAAAAAAAAAAAAAAAAAAACTGGAACCAGTTTTTCTTCCAGACTTTCATGTATAGTATTTTGTTTTTACAAAGGTCTTGAACCCCCTCTTCCCCTTGGATGCCCCATGGCATTGGGAACAGGATCTGGACCCAGAGCCCTGCCTTGCTGGCTGCCATCTAGGCTGGTCCTGCAGAGGCCTGATCCTCGGGCTGCCCCCTCAGCCTCTTGTGAGTGGTCTGGGCAGTCACAAGGCTCTCTTGCCAATAAGGTAGCATCCAGCTCTGTGAGATGCCAGAAGAGACAAGAGGGCAGCCTGTCCCCCCGGAGCCTTTGAGCCTCACATCCCCTGTCCCAACCACCATGGAACATCCTCCTTCCAATTTTGGGTCTACCATTTGCTGCTGTGTGACTCTGGGCCTGTCAGTCCCCACTCTGAGCCCTAGCAACTCTGGGCCTCCAGAGGCATTGTGGAAGTTGGTGGAAGATGACAGATTTTAGATATAAATGATATCTAAATTTGCATAATTAGGCTGGCAGGACCCTATTCTGTCCAGAGTGGGGTAAAGATTACTTAGAGATATACATACATATATATATATACATACATACATATATATATACATACATACATATATATATACATACATACATATTATAGATAGATAGATAGATACATAGATAGATATAGGCTGGTCGTGCCTGTGGTACCTGGAAGACCTTGTCAGCTCTGTCCCCAGAGTGGCCCAGAGGGTGTGCCTCAGAGGTCCTCCTGAAGGTCATGTGGTCAGGGATTCACACTATACTGTAGACACATCCAATAATGAGTTAAGCAATCGCTTGGCAGGTCTCCACAGGTGTTCTTGTTATTTTTATTTATTTATTTATCTCACCCCACCCCCAGTGTTAGATGGAACCCAGGGCCTGGTGCGTGCTAGGCAGAAGTGCCACTGAGCCCCATCTCCTGCCCACTCAATAGCTGTTTTTAAACAGGGTAGGACAGGGAAGGACAGAAAATGGTGTGGTTGTGGTCCTTCGTACTCTGCAGTGTTTGGGACGGGAACAATGTTTCTTCCCCTGGATCATGGTCAGGGAAGCTTGAAATCCTCCTTGCCGACCCGTGTGTTCGTCACAGTGTCTGGTCCATCTCTCGTCGACTGTGGGACCAATTGTGACCCCAGGCAGATCTATAGGTTGGGGGCCGATGCCAGTTGTCCAGGTTTCGCCATCGGGCCTAGGCATGCTCACTCTGGCCTGGAAACAGAAGTCCAGCAGGGTAGAGGGGTGATCTGGGACCAACTCTCTGTTTGTCCCCAGGGTGGAGTTTATTGAACTGTCCAAAGAGTATGAAACTGTGAACTTGGGCCAGGGCTTCCCCAACTTCCCACCCCCAGACTTTGCTGTGGAAGCTTTTCAGCAGGCCGTCAGCGAGGACTTCATGCTCAACCAGTACACCATGGCCTTTGTGAGTTTGCTGGTCTCTCTTGGGGGGCCTGGGGAGCCAGAGGGAATGACCAGCCGGTGGAGAGATCATGGGGCAGGGTGGAGAGCAGGGAATTCAATCTGGCCATGGTTCAGGGTTTACTGACCTCTTCTGTCCCAGGCCCTGTGCCTCATGGCCTAGTGGGGAAGGCAGACCAGAAGCCAGTCATAACCAAGGGGGTGGGCAGGCACCGTGGAGGAGGTGGCACATGGGAGCAGCTCCCACGAGCCCCAGCCCCGCCCAGCCTTGTGTGTTTTCTGCGTCCACAAGCACATGGATCCCATCTTCCCCCAAAGTTAGGTGCTTCAAAAGCTGCAAAATAAAGGCCTATTTCTGCTTCACCCGTATGTGACTTTGGCCAAGTCATTTTCTCTTTCTGGGTGTCTATTTTTCTATGTATCAAATATCTGTCGTTTGGTTGTTGTTGTTGTTGTGCTAAGAATGCAACCCAGAACACTTTATCTCTGAGCCGCATCCCCAGTCCCTTTCTATTTTTTATTTTGAAACAAGGTCTTGCTAAATCGCTCAGGCTGACCTCAAACTTGCGATCCTCTGTCCTCAGCCTCCTGAATCACTGGGATTATGGGGGTGCACCAACATTCCTAGTCTTGCAAGGCTGCTGGGAGGATCCGATGAGCACAGACGTGCTTTTTAACTCACTGACCCACCTGGGAGGTGTAGAGTCTCCACGGCCTTGGGCCCTGCCACACTGTGCTGGCCAAGGAAGGCCTTCTGTCAACCTTCCCACCACATGCCAGTCCCAGGCAGGGACCCAGATCAGAAGAGGCTCATTGGCAGAGGCTGGTGGAGAAAGTGAGAGAGCTCATCCCCAGGAGTTGGCTTTGCCCTGAGGCCTACACTAGAAGGTGCTAGAATTGCCTAGGGTTGAGTCTGGAGGGCTGACCCTGCTGTCCTGCAGGGTTACCCACCCCTGACAAAGATCCTGGCGAGTTTCTTTGGGAAGCTGCTGGGACAGGAGTTGGACCCACTTGAGAACGTGCTGGTGACCGTGGGTGCCTACGGGGCCCTGTTCACAGCCTTCCAGGCCCTGGTGGACGAAGGAGATGAGGTGGGTGACATGACTCGGGCTGGGTGGGGTGATGGGTCAGAGCAGTGCTGACCCCAGTGATCTGATCCTTGTCCCAGGTCATCATCATCGAACCTTTTTTTGACTGTTATGAGCCCATGACATTGATGGCTGGGGGTCGCCCTGTGTTTGTGTCCCTGAAGCCGGTAAGGATGCCATGTGGGGTGTGGTGGGCCCAGGGACCCACGGACTGGGTGGGACTGGGCCCAGGGAGATGGGACAGAAAGGACACAAGTGAAGGAGACCAGGTCCTGTGGGCTGGGAGGTGTAGTGGCCTCCAGAGCCCCAGGAGGAGGTGGAGGGGGCAGATGCCCAAGGAGGGGACTTAAATGTCAGGGGGTAACTATAGCCACCCTTCCCACCTCCTCTTGCAGAGCCCCACCCAGGATGGGGAGCTGGATTCCAGCAGCAACTGGCGGCTGGACCCCACAGAACTGGCCAGCAAGTTCACATCCCGGACCAAAGCCCTGGTCCTCAACACACCCAACAACCCCCTGGGAAAGGTACCTGGGACAGCTCTGTTCAGGGACCCTCCACCTGCATTCAAGTCCCGGCTCTTCCTGACAAGCTTCCTCGGGGCCTCAGTTTCTTCATCTGTGGAGTGGGAGGGTTGCCCGCCATGACCTGAGGATGGAGGTGCCAGAGTCGCAGGGAAAGAAAGGGGCAAGAATCTCAGGGAGGTGAAGGGTGGGTTGGTGGGGACAGTGACTTGCCTCTCAGCATTTCCTCGACTGTAAATAGGAACCTGAGGGACCATCTCACAGGATCGGTGCAGCCGAGGTGTGATGGGATGGTGCAGGAAAGCCCCCAGCAGCCAGCATGGCCACAAGCCCTCTGTCTGAGCAGGACTTTGCATTTGGGCATGGTACCGGCTGCAGACCTGTGCCACCCCTGGGTCCCTGCAGGTGTTCTCCAAGGCGGAGCTGGAGCTGGTGGCCAGGCTGTGCCAGCAGCATGACGTGCTCTGCATCTCGGATGAGGTGTACCAGTGGCTGGTCTATGACGGGCTCCAGCACATCAGCATTGGTGAGCCGGGCTGGGGGTGGGCCTCGAGGCCAAGCTGGGAGCACAGGCCTGTCACTTAAACCAGGGACCAAGAAGGGGCTGTGGGGCTGTGTAGGTCATATGATCTTGGGCAGTGACTTCACCACCCTAGAAGGAAGGTCACAGTATCACCTACCTCTGAGGTTGTCTTGAGCATAAGATTAAATAAGTCCTTGGTGGGCCCTTGGCCTGGGTCCCACCTGCAATCCCATCTACTCCAGAGACTGAGGCAGGAGGGTCCTGAGTTCAAGGCTAGCCTTGGCAACTCCGTCAGACTTGACTCAAAAGTAAATAAAAAATAAAAAGGACCAGCCTGTAGCTCAGTGGCAGAGGGCTTATCAAGAATGTACGAGGGGTCTGGGCTCAACCCCCAGTCCTGCCCCTCCCTCCCTGAGTCCTTGGGGTAGAAAGCCTGTGCTTCCCCAGAGTCAGGTCACCTGCTCCTGCCCTTGCCCATCCCAGCAGCCTGTCTTTAACTTTGGACAGCCAGCCTCCCTGGCATGTGGGCCCGGACCCTGACCATCGGCAGTGCTGGGAAAACATTTAGTGCCACAGGCTGGAAGGTGAGTCCCTGTGGGCACGGGGCAGCCTCCCGTCCAGGCCTGGGAACCGAGAGAGCCTGTGGCCAGGGCCCGGGAAGCTTCATTCCCTACCTGTGTCCCCATCCAGGTGGGCTGGGTCCTAGGCCCAGATCATATCATGAGGCACCTGCGGACTGTGCACCAGAACTCTATCTTCCACTGTCCCACGCAAGGCCAGGTAAAGAGGAGCAGGGCACCCTTTGTGGGCAGGGGGTGTACACAAGGACAAATGAAAATGGGCGGGCTGGCTCCAGTGCCCAGGCACAGCTGACCTGCCTGTCCATTTGCCCTGCGCAGGTTGCAGTAGCCAAGAGCTTTGAGCGGGAGCAGCTCCACATGGGCCAACCCAGCAGCTACTTTGTGCAGTTGCCAAAGGCCATGCAGCGAAACCGTGACCACATGACACACAGCCTGCAGTCTGTGGGCCTGAAGCCCGTCTTGTCCCAGGGAAGCTACTTCCTCATCGCAGACATCTCAGACTTTAGTGAGTGGGACTGGCCAGTGTCTGCTGGCAGGGTCTGGGGAATGGTGCCTTCCCAGGGCTCAGCCTGGCCTCTGTCCCCCAGAAAGCAAGATGCCTGACTTGCCTGGTGCCGCAGAGGAGCCATATGACAGACGCTTTGTCAAGTGGATGATCAAAAACAAGGTGGGCTGGGCCTCTGACAAGGTCACTAGGTATGAATTCACATGGGGTGCACTGCTCAAGTACGCCCAGCTAAGGGATACCCGTCTGCCCCTGCCATGGGCCGGGTGCAGGGTTAAAACCACTTCAAGAAAGAGGGAATGGCCAGGCATGGTGGCACACACCTGAAATCCCAGGGATTTGGGAGACTAAAGCAGGAGGAACACTAATTCAAGGCCAACCTCCGCATCTTAACAAAGCCCTAAGTAACTTAGCAAGACCCTGTCTCAAGGTAAAAAATAAAAAGGGCTCGTTCAGTGGTGAAGCACCTCTGGGTTCAGTTCCTAGTAGAAAAAAAGAAAAAAAAAGGGAACATATTTCTAATGTGCTCCAAAATGGCATGCTGGCTGGCAGGAATGCCCACCCCTCTCTGGGTCTTAGTGGTCCATCTGTGCAGTAGGGAGGTGGCCCAGGCCTCCGAGTCCCACCCAGCTGGGAATGCGTCCTCAGCCTTCTTTCTTCTCTGGCTCTGCTGGCTGCTGCATGGTCTAGCCTCTTGGTGCCACCTCCCTCACTGCCCAAGCGGGGACCTGGCATGATGCCCGGGGTCCCAGGTCTGAGCTGACTCAGCCTCCAAGGCGATGCGCTGGGCTGACTGTCCTGCAGTCCCTCCTGGAAAACTCCTTGTCTCCTAATCCGGGGCTGCCGGACCACAGGGCTGAGTGGACACGTGGGCTTCCTCCTCCCCAGGGCCTGGTGGCCATCCCGGTCTCCATCTTCTACAGCGTGCCACATCAGAAGGACTTTGACCACTACATCCGCTTCTGTTTTGTGAAGGTAAGGGTGGGCTGGGGTGTGTCTAGTGCCTGCGCTTCTGCAGGCTGCGAGGTGCGGGCAGGAGGGAGGACCAGTGTGTGTCAATGCAGGATGAAGCCACACTCCAAGCCATGGACAAGAAGCTGCAGAAATGGAAAGCTGAGCTCGGGCCCTGAGGCTGTCCCGCGCCCTGCACCACACTGTCCCATAGCTCTCTGTCCCTGTTCCAGGTCTCTCCACTTCATGGAGCATGGGACTGCTCTATGATGCAGAGTGTTCCCAAGGAAGAGCCCCTGCTTGGTCTTGGGGCCTCAGCAGTCCCCTCCCACAGCCTGTGTCCTGGCTCAGAGGCCAGAGAGGCCTGACCTGGGCCTCTCCTTCTCCATCCCTAGTTGGTTTTCAGGTTGTCAGTCTCTTCTGTTCTCCCCAGACTTGGCTGGGGCTGAACAGGGCAGAGTTTGAAGCCTGGAGTCCCAGCAGGGTCCCCAGCCCTGCACTCACCGTGCCTCATCTCAGCCTGTCTCCGGGAAGTCAGCTCCAGGCTTGAGTCCTTTTGCCCATAATAAAGTTTGAAGTTTGAAAACTTCGCTTCTGTCTGCTTCAGACCCTGGTATCAACCCCTGAGCCAGGCTTCGTCAGAACAGGAAGAATCTCAGAGAACTCCAGCTCACCCTTTTCCTTTATACAAAGTTTCTGTGGAGTAAAACGAAGGCCCAGAAAAGAGTGGGGCGTTGGGACTTGTCTGAAGTCACAGGGCTCATTCCTGAGAAATCCAGGCCCCTGGGCTGCCCTCCACACCCCTCACCTTCTGATGGTGCTGGCTGGCTGGGCTGGGGGCTGTGTGGGTGCGTAGTGCACAGGGGCTTCTGACAGGAAAGACACGGACCTTCTCACAGGGGTCAGAGAACACTTTGGTGTGGGCAGTGGGGGCCAGCAGGCCATTGTAACTCCTGTATGAGACAGGAGAAGCAGGGACCGAGGTCTCTGCAACCCCATTTGCCAGCTACCCAGATGAGCACATCTCCCCAAACAGCCCCCAGAGACAGTTGTCTCCACTGCATGTGAAAAGCTCTGTTGGAAGGGTTGGAAAGGGAGGTGACATGCCCAGGGCCATCCGACTCCAAAAGGTCATGTTGTGGTGCATTTGAAATGCACCACAGGTCAGTCTGGAAGCAGGGCATGGAACTTTATTCACCAAGGGGCCAAAAGGACAGCAAGCAAGTTGCCTCTGCACCCTTTGACCCCCACCATGAGTTAGAGCACACTTTTTATAGCCCAAAACCACAAGTGAAGTATGTTAAAACCATAGCACCGTAGGAAGTGGGTCAGAATGACCCAGTTCAGGGTATAGTCAGGGTACATTGCCCAAGAAAAATGGGAACTAAAAAAAGAACATCTTATGGGCTGGGGCTGTAGCTCAGTGGCAGAGCACTTGCCTACATGTGTGAGGTTCCATCCTCAGCACCATATAAAAATAAACAAGTAAAATAAAGGTATTCTGTCCATCTACAATTACAAAAATTAAAAGAGAGAGAGGGGCTGGAGTTGTAGCTCAGTGGTAGAGCGCTTGTCTAGTATGTGTGAGACCCTGGGTTTGATTCTCAGCACCGCATATAAACAAATAAATAAAGGTCCATCAATAACTAATAAAAATATTTTTAAAAAGAACACCTTGCAAAAGCATTTCTTTTTTCTTTTTTCTTTTTAGTTGAAGATGGACACAATACCTTTATTTGTTTTTATTTTTATATGGTGCCAAGGATTGAACCCAATGCCTCACACATGCTAGGCAAATGCTCTACCACTGAGCCACAACCTCCACCCTTCTTTTTTTTAATATTTATTTTTTAGTTGGAAACAACATCTTTATTTTATTTATTTTTATGTAGTGCTGAGGCTTGAACCCAGGTCCTCGCACATGCTAAGCAAGCACTCTACCACTGCTACAACCCCAGCCCAAAACCGTTTTTTAATAATACATTGTATAAAAATAAAAGAAACATTTTTCAGCCACTGTGCATTGCCAAAGAGGTTGTGCTTAGCAGGAGGTGAGTTACACATGTTTCTCATGTGTAAGAAACATTTCTTATATGAAATGAAATCTCAGTGGGGCTGGGGATTTAGCTCAGTTGGTAGAGTGCATGCCTACCACGCACAAGGCCCGAGTTCGATCCCCAGCACCAACAGAAAAGACAAAAAGAAATGGAGTCTCAGGGTAAAATGGAGTTTGTCTGGTCAAGGCACATATAGTTTGACCCACAACAGTCAAAGTGGGATTTGATCCCACATGGGTCCTTCTGGAAAGCAGTGGCAGCTCCTGAGTCCATCTGGACAGTGGTCCTGGGGCAGGCTGCGTTGACAGAGGGAGCCCATGAGTTTCAGTCTTTCCTAGATAGACAGACAGATTTGGGGCCACACCTGGCTAAGGCCAGTGATGTGCTCAGTCATGCCCAGGTAATACACCTGTGAAAAGAGAAATTTACAGCAAACTTACTGTAAAGGTCTTATTAGCTATTATGGTTTAGACATGAGGTGTCCCCTAAAAGCTCATATGAGACAATGCAAGAACATTCAGAGGTAAAATGATTGGGTTGTGACAGCCTTAACCCAATCAGTGAATGAATCCACTGATAGAATAACTGAGTGGTAATTGAGGATTAGGGGTGTGGCTGGAGGAGGTGGATGTTGGGGGCCATGGCCTTGGGGTATACATGTGTATCTGCTGAGTGGAGTTTCTCTCTGCTTCCTGGAGCTATGCTCCCAATTGCTTTCCTCAGCCACTCTTCCACCATGATGTTCTGCCTCATCTTGAGCCCGGAGGAATGGAGCCACCTGTCTATGGACTAAGACCTCTGAAGGCAGGAGCCCCAAATGAACTTTTCCACCCCTAAAGTCGTTCTTGTCAGGTCTTTTAGTCACAGCAGCAAAAAAGCTGACTAAAACGTTGGCACTTATTAGTGATTCTGGAATCAGGTAATATCTAGTTTTATAAAATAGGATGAGTGCTCAGATCAGCTGAGCAGAAGGGATTGGCTTAATAGGCAGTAAAAGACTGAAGAAAGCAGAAATAAGAACTGGTCACTTCAATGTTCGTTTCCTTAAAGGGCTGCAATGGAGGGGACTCATTTACCACACTGGCTCAGGTACACTGAGCTCCTTCTCACTGGTTGATGTGAACTTCTGAGTTCTGGAAAAGTGGTTCATTTTCAAAGTTTGATTTTATCACATGCCACAAAGCATGAGTGACTCCATTCTGGTCTGTTGGGGCCCCTGCAGGAGCTTAGTCCAAAACAATGCCCTGTAAATTGTTTATCAACCCCACATAGAAACCCTGAAGCCATGAGGTTTAGGCAACTTCTGGTTGGGTGAACACCTCCTTGTTCTAGAGAGTGGGTGGGTGGCTAGAGAGGGCACAGGAGCTATCTGTGCCCCCTCCCCTGATACCTTGCCTCATGTACTTCTAACATCTGGCTCTTCCTCAGCTGTGTCCTTTACAGCTGTAATATCAAACAGAGCTTCCTTGTGTTCCGTGAGTCATTCTAAGAAATTATAGAACCTGAGGGAGAATTGTGGGAAATATCTAAGTTTGTAGCCAGCCAGGCAGAAGTGCAGGCAAACTGCAGACCCCACTGTTGACCAGCATCTGAAGCAGAGCCAGTCCTATGGGCCCGAGCCCTTAACCTGAGGCTTCTACACTAACTTTGATAGTTGTCAGGATTGAATTTGCTGGGCACAGTGGCACATGCCTGTAATTCCAGTGACTCAGGAGGCTGAGGCAGGAGAAACAAAAGTTCAAAGCCAGTCTCAGCAACTTAGTGAGGCCCTAAGCAAATTAGCAAGACTCTGTCTCAAAATAAAAAATAAAAAGTGGACACAGCTCAGTGGTAAATTTCCCTGGGTTCATCCTAGTGCCAAAAAGAAAAAGAAAAAAATTGAATCGTAGGATACTAATTTAGTGTCAGAATTGTTATTTATTTAGGGACTGGGATTGTGGCTCAGCGGTAGAGCACTCGCCTAGCACGTGCGAGGCGCTGGGTTAGATCCTCAGCACCACATAAAAATAAATAAATAAATAAATGAAAGGTTTTGTGTCCAACTACAAATAAAAAAAATTTTAAAAAAAGAATTGTTATTTATTTATATTTTCTTATGGTATTAGGAATGGAACTCAGGTCTCACACATGCTAGGCATAGTGCTATACCACAGAGTCACATCCCCAGCCTAGAACTGTCATTGGGACCTATTTGGTGCCAGAACAACATAAGTCACTGCCCTCCTTTTCCTTCTAAGTCACAGTGTGGTACTATCACTGGTCCAGAGGACTACTATGAAATGAAATGCCAGCACCAGGGCTCAGCGGTGGAGCCCCTAACCACAGCACACCAAGTAGCCTGAAATTGGCAAAGCCCTTGGTGGTGGTAAATGCATGGATTTCTTGATTAGAACCACCTTACCAAAGACCCCATGTCTCATAAATCAACCAAGAATGTGCCCATAACCATTTTAGAGGTTCCAAACCTTAGGCTGAGTCACTCAGCTCGAGTATAGATCTCGTCTTAGTTGTATAAGCGTGACTGTGCACCTTCATTCAGGGGTATGGAGAGAAAAGGTGCAATAAACACGTCCCTGTAATATCAACATACACTGAGTAAGAAGTAACTTTATAATCATTATGGTCAATATGCAAGAATGTTTTTTTATGGTGTCTGAAATGTTCAAGAATCTGGTATATGGACTTAAAATTTCTTTTATTTACTGATACATAAAAACAAATTTGTACATGTAAATGGGCTACATGTTATTTTCAATTCATGTGTACTGGAATTGAAGTTTAAAGTTTAATGCCAGCTGATACTAAATTTATTTTTTATTATTTATTTGTTTGTTTATCTATTTTTGCAGTGCTAGGAATCAAACCCAGGGTCTATCCCTAGCCTCAGGGTCTTGTTAAATTGCTGAGGCTAGACTTGAACTCGTGATCCTCTTGCCTCAGCCTCCTGAGTTACTGGAATTACAAGCATATACCACTACATGTGGCTTATCTTCTTTTTTAATATTTATTTTTTAGTTGTAGTTAGACACAATACCTTGATTTTATTTATTTATATGTGGTGCTGAGGTTTGAACCCAGGGCCTTGCACGTACCAGACAAGTGCTCTACCGTTGAGCCACATAACTCCCTGGCTTATCTTTAATATTTGCTTTTAAATGTATCATTCATTGCTGGCAAAGTGGTCCAATCACTTTGAAGAGAGTTTAGCAGTTTCTTACAAAGCTGTACATAAGCTGAACACAGTCTTACCATTGGACCCAACAACTGGATGAATTGAAAACTCACATTTATACAAAACCCCACATGTGAATATCTAAAGCAGTTTGGTTTATAATTGCCAATAAATGGAAGCAGAGCTGGAGGTGTAGATTAGTGTTAGAGCATTGCTCTAGCACACACAGCCCTGAGATTCATTTCCAGCAGTGTGTGTGTGTGTGGGGGGGGGCACGTGTGTGTGCATGCTGGCCATGGTGGTGCAAGCCTGTAATCCCAGAGACTCAGGAGGCTGAAGCAGAAGGATGGCAAGTTTGAAGCCAACCTCCACAATTTAGCAAGACCTTGTCTCAAAACAAAAAATAAAAAGGGCTGGGGATGTAGTTAAGTTGTTAAGCCCCACTGGGTTCAATCTTCAGTACCAAAAAATAGAGGAGGAGAAGGAGTTTGGGGGAGTGAGAGAAGGAAGCAAATTGAAAAGTTGAATAGATAAACTGTGGCACTTCCATCCAATAAAATAGCATCTATCAATAAAAAGTAATGAGTAAGTCACACAAAGAATGGAGGAAACTTAAATTCATAGCCTTTAATGAAAGAAGCCAATCTGAAAAGGCTACATACTGTATGATTTCAACTCTATGAAATTCTGGAAGGTAAAACTATAGAGACAAATTCCTACTGTAATAATGATACATGCCTATGCTTCAGTCAAAACCCATAGAATGGGGCTGGAGTCATAGCTCAGTGGTAGAGTTCTTATCTAGCATTGTGAGGCACTGGGTTCGATCCTCAGTACCATATACAAATAAATAAATAAACGTATTGTCTTCATCTACAACTAAACAACAACAAAAACATAAAATGCACTCAAAGAGAGAACTCTTGTGTAGACTACAGAACCTTGGTTGATAACAATGTATCATTTTTGTTTACCAAGTATAACAATGTAGCACACCACTGCAAGATGTTAACAATTTTAAAAAAATACAGGTTTAGAAGAGGTCTGTGTCAAACTCCTCAATTTTCAAATTAAAACTGCTTTAGGGCTGGGGCTGTAGCTCAATGGTAAAGCACCTGCCTCGCATGTGTGAGGCACTGGGTACTATTCTCCGGCACCACATAAAAATACTGTATTTTTTTACAACTTAAAAAAAAAAAAAAAAAAAAAAACCTGCTTTGGCCAGGTGGTGGCGCATGCCTGTAATCTCAGCAGCTCAGGAGCCTGAGGCAGGAGGATGCAAGTTCGAAGCCAGCACTCAGCAATTTAGTGAGGTCCTAAGCAACTTAATGAGACCCTGCCTCAAATTTAAAAATACAAAGAACCGGAGACTTAACTCAGTGGTAATTTCCCTGGGTACTAAAGAGAGAGGTTGCGGGAGAGAGGGAGAGAGAGAAAGTAAATGAAAGTAAGAGCTGGAGTTGTGGCAGAGCGCTTGCCTGGTACGTGTGAGGCGCTGGGTTCAATCCTCAGCGCCACATAAAATTCATAAACACACACATACATAGGTGAATGTATTTAAAAAAAAAAAAAACTGGATTAAATTGTTTCTAACGTGATTTCCAGCTCTGGGCCTGAGAGTTCCCTTGCATAAAACGACGCTGAGGTCTGGCTGGTGCCGACTCAAGAACGCGGCTCTCGATCCAACCCGGGGTTGGGGAAAGACCCAGAAGGCCGCGCTCCCCACCACTGAGCCCACCAGTGCCCAAGCGCTCCCCTCGCGGACGCACCTCGGCCACGCCCCACTAGTTCTCCGATTGGACGGCTCGGCGGGGGTGTGGCCGGAAGGCATGGGTCTGATTGGCAGGGGCGTGGCCGACGGCACGCGGCGGAACATGGCGGAGCGCGCGAGGAAGCGGCCCTGCGGCCCGGTAGGTACTAGTAGGTGGGGGTCCTGCCAGCCCCCGGCGCTCGGGGCGTGAGAACGCCCCACGTGGGGGCTGGTGGCGGGTCCCGCCAGCGCCTCCCGCTCCCTGCTTCTCGAGGAAGGTGTTGCATGCCGGGGGACGCGTGTGCCCCCGCCCGGATGCGATTAGGAGGTGGGAGTCGGGGCCGAGGCCAGCGCTGGGACTCGGCGGGCAGCCAAGGCCGACGAGTCCCTGTGGTTCTGCGGCGGGGGCTGCATTCCAGAGGTGGAACCCGCCCTCACCCTGAGCCTTTTCTTGCCTTGTCTTCTGATTCCCATGGCGGCTATGGCCGGTCCTGCCCCTGAGCCGAACTCATTCAACAGTTTAATGCTTATCATGGCCTGATCTCAGGCATTGTGGGTACAGGGGGTCCCTGCCCTCCTGAGGCGTTTTCTGTGGTAGAGGGACAGGTTGGCTGTGGAGCCCTATGTGTGCTCCCTTCGCAGATGTGACCATTCAGCCTCTCACTCTTAATCCTCCTCCCACTCCTGCTCCAGGGTGAACATGGCCAAAGGGTGGAGTGGCGAAAATGGAAGCAACAGAGTAAGTACCGGCTGGGCCTGGCTGGGCCTGGGGTGGGAAAGAGTGACTGTTCTCCTGGCCATTCCAGGAGAACACAGCCAGCCTTGGCCAGACACAGGGAAGGACACAAATTTATCCCCTCTGGGTCTTGCACCTCTTGCAGCTCTGGCTGCTTGCCCAGCAATACCCCAGCACTCAAGCTGTCCTAATGAGAGGTAATGATCCCTCTGACTGCTCCAAGTCACTCTCTCCCCACACCAATCAGGATGTTCTCTTATTCAGAGAAAGAGGAGAAAAAGAAGTGGAAGGACATGAAATTGACAAAAAAACTGGAGAAGCAACGGGCACAAGAGGAGCAGACAAAGCGACAGAAGGAGGAGGAGGAGGCAGCTGCCCAGAGGGAAAACCAAGGTGTGTGGCTGAGTCCTGGGGAGGGGCACAGGATATGGCTTCAGCAGATGTCCTGCAGGCAGAGCAGAGAATGTCATATCTGGAAGAGTCTCAAGTGACCATTGGGTCCAAACGTCCTGATAGAAACTGAGGCCCAGAGAAGAGGAGGGACTCTTTACTGAGTCCTAACCTCCTACTTAAGTAGATTTCAAGCATCATGTCTCTTAACTTTTGTCCTCCAGAACCTTGACATTTTCTTCCTTCCCTGCCTTGCTTTTCTTCTTTCTTCTTTTTCTTTCTGCTGGGGATGGAATCCAGGCCCTCACACATGCTGAACTACATCCCCAGACTAAAATTTCATGGTATTAATGATTGTTGTTGTTGTTTTTACTTTCTTATTGAGCTTTCTGAATGCTTCAATTTCATTTTCATTTAATTTTTATTTCACAATGAAGTTGTTTCTTTGTCTTCCCATTATAAATAATGCATGCTTAACAACACCCTCTTCTGCTGCCTAGGACGGCCCTACACTCTGAGCGTGGCCCTGCCAGGCTCTATCCTGGACAATGCCCAGTCACCTGAGCTTCGTACCTACTTGGCTGGCCAGATTGCCAGAGCCTGTGCCATCTTCTGTGTGGATGAGATTGTGGTGTTCGATGAGGAGGGTCACGATGCCAAGTGAGAGGCCATCCCAAGGGCCTGGGAGCTCAGGGAGGAGGAAGGGGCTGCCAGGGTTGGCTGTGACTTCACTCTTTCCACCTGCCCAACTCTTCCAGAGTCTAAAATGCTGCAGTATAATCCTTAGTGGGTCCACTGGCCAGGCATGGGCAATGACCACAGAGGTCACATTAGTTGGGAGGAGCTCTAGAATGAGACTGTTGTTTGCTTTTGTTTGTGTGGTTGGTTTTTGTGCTGGATTTTGAATTCAGGGCATATACTCTATCACTGAGATATATCCGAAGCCAGAAATTGGATTTTGAGTCATGTCTTTCTCTCCAGGACTGTGGAAGGAGAGTTTAAGGGAGTCGGCAAGAAGGGGCAGGCATGTGTACAGCTGGCCCGTATCCTGCAGTACCTGGAGTGTCCACAGTAAGCAGTGACTTCCTTGGTCATGGGTGGGGTGGGGGGGTGTATGGGATCAACATGCAGGTGAGCTAGGAGGTGGCTTCCCCTGGGAACTTACTGAGATCTGCATTCTTTACTAGGTACCTGAGAAAGGCATTCTTCCCCAAGCACCAGGATCTACAGTTTGCAGGTAAGCCTGGTAGGCCTGATCCCTCTTCCCATAGATCACCCCTCAGACACGAGAAAAGCATCCAGTCCCCTACCAGGTATTCAGGGGAAGGCAGGCCCAGGAGGGCAATGTCATGCCTAATGTCAAGCTGCAGGTCTGTGGCAGAGCTGCGACTTAAACCAGGGTCCTGGCCTTATCCTTGCATGCACTTCCCAGACTCCTCCTGCCACCCCCTCCAGGGCTCCTGAACCCCTTGGACAGCCCTCACCACATGCGCCAGGATGAGGAATCCGAGTTCCGAGAAGGCATCGTGGTAGACAGGCCCACCCGACCAGGCCATGGCTCTTTTGTTAACTGTGGAATGAAGAAGGTAAGAACTCGGGGGGTGAGCTGTGATGTACTTCAGGGACACACGCCAGCTATGGAGGGTAGGCAGGGCATGTAGGTGGGGTGACCTGACTATAAAGCCCCATTGATGCATATTTGGGCCAGGGAAGAGCCCAAAACAAGACTTGACTTAAGAGATAAGGCAGGAGCAAATGTACTATTTTTTACGTATTTATTTTTGGTGCTGAGGATTGGACCCAAGCCTGCTAAACATGTGCCCTACCACTGAGCTGCACCCCAGCTTTACTGTTTTTTTAAAAGCAGATCAAAAATAAGTCAGAGGGGGCTGGGGTTGTGGCTCAGTAGTAGAGCGCTCGCCTAGCAGAGGTGAGGATTGTGTTTGATCCTCAGCACCACATGAAGATAAATAAGGTATTGTGTCCATCTACAGCTAAAAAAATATTTAAAAAAACAAAAACAAATCAGAACCCTGTAATAACAAACTGAAAACCACTCAGACTCCAGTGTGACACAGAGCCAAGCTTGGGAGAAGAACACTAATTTACTTCCTGTTCATTCAAGTCCCCTGGAGTCAGAGACAGAAACAATGAAGTGTGTGGGATTCCCCCACCCCAAAAAAAAGAACAGACCAGACACGAATGGCTAAAAGCAGACCAGGATGACACAAACAAAAGGGAAAAGCATGAGAAACTCTCAGAATGATAAGAGAGTGCCCACCAAGGGTGATAAATTCCAAATTGGGGCAGAACACAAATAATTGTCACTCATCACAGCTAACGTTTAACCATTTACTTCATGCCAGAGCTTGAGAAGTTTAAGAATAGCTGTTGTTTGTGGAAGGGTTTTCAGTTTGACAGATGTGGAAACTGAGGTTCAGGGGCTAAGTGACCTGCTCAAATTACTATAGCCAGTAATTAGCAAAATGATCAAAATGTGGAAAACTGGGATTTCATCTATTGGGGAAAACTCCCTGTGTGTGCTAAGCCCCTAGCCTTCATTTCTGACCAGTATCTTGTGATAGTACTATGAACAGGTCTAGCCCATTCCAAAGCAGGAGGATTGTAAATTGACCCGAACCCCTTGGGTCCCATACCAGCCCTGCCGTTCCCCCAGCAGGGTCTCAGAGGGCAATGCCTCCTACTGGTTGTGGTGGGAAACAGCATCCATTTCTTCTGGCCTCTCCCCAGGAGGTGAAGATTGACAAGAACCTGGAGCCTGGACTTCGAGTGACTGTGAGACTGAACCAGAAGCAGCTCCCAGGTATCTGGAAGCTTCCTTAACTTTTATGGTGGCCTAGCCAGCCCCACGTCTCCAAATTTCCCTCCACCTCCCTTCCCCTTGGCTCATTGTCACAGCTTCTCTATTTCCCTTCCAGAATGTAAGACCTACCGGGGAACAGTTGTGTCATCACAGGACCCTCGCACCAAAGCCGGTCTCTACTGGGGCTACACAGTCCGGCTAGCCTCCTGCCTCAGTAAGGACAGAGTTTCTCTCTCTGAATGTCCAGCCAGCCCTCTGTCTGGGAGGTGGCAGAGAGCCTTCCTTGACCCACAAGTCAAAACACAGTCCTTGCCCTACCATGCTGAGTGTGTCCTGGGCAACTGTCTTTTCTGTTAGCTTGGTCTCCTTGAATGCACTGCCTAGAATGTTCTTGAGGACTTCTAAGGAAAAGTATCAGAGTTGACTGATGATGTCTCAGATAGGGACAATAGGATCAAAGTTCTCCATGTTCTTAGAGCTGCTTCCTGCCCACCTTGTTTTTTCCCCAACTAATTGCAGGCTTGGTCTCCACTGTGCCCAGTTCTGACTTCTCAAGAGTAGTGGAGGGCCCCCTTACCTGAGCCCCAGCTCCACCCTACCCCTTCAATGTAATGAACACACAGCCAAGAGCAAGACTCCCACTGAGTTGGCCTCACCCCCAGGTGCTGTGTTTTCTGAGGCGCCCTTTCAGGACGGGTATGACCTGACCATTGGGACGTCAGAGCGTGGCTCAGATGTGGCCTCTGCCCAGCTGCCCAGCTTCAGGTGGGTGCTGCCTGTGGCAGGGGACAGGGGACAGAGGCCAGGGGAAGAAAAAGAGGCAGGTACCTGCCTGGTGGGGCCAAGCTGCCTAGGCTGGGCCCCTGCTGTACTCTGGGACTGTGTTCCATGGGGCCTTGGTGAATAGTTACTGATTCCCCCTCTGGGTGACAGGCACGCAGTGGTAGTGTTTGGGGGCCTCCAAGGGCTAGAAGCTGGAGTGGATGCTGACCCCAACCTGGAGGTGACCGAACCCAGTGTTCTCTTCGACCTGTATGTCAACACATGCCCTAACCAGGGCAGTCGCACCATTCGCACTGAGGTGAGCCCACCTGTGTTGACCTCCAGCCAGCAGCTGGGGCCTCAGATCTGTCCAAGGTAGTTAGCAGCTGGCCTCGTAGCCCATCCTGGCCAACATGCCTTCACTGGAAAGGGACTCCTCACCCCTCACTAACACAAACTGTGGCAGGGAGATGAGTGCAGTGCAGGAGGGGTCCTGAATCCTGGGTGCCAGTGTTAGTCCTGTGCTCCCAGTGGGGACCCAGGCAACCTGTGCATCCCTGTGTGGGCTTCTGTTTCTATTACTGTATACTTAGTGTTCCTCAGTGGCTCCGGCTCTGCCACCTCCTCTCCTGTGACCTCAATGGGTATGGCTGCTGTCCCTTCAGGTGTCACCTGCATCCCTGTCCACTAGGAAGCATTGTGCCATTAGAGCTGAAAGCCTCAGTGCGCTCACCTCTCGCACAGAATGCTGTCTTCGTGACAGAGGCTGTACTGCCTGTCAGTCTCAGTGGGGTGGTAGCTTCACAGATGGACAGCCCTGGTCTCCCTGTCCCTGAGGCCCGCCCTGCCCAAGTGCTTGAGCCTGCCAGCCATACCCACAGCAGAAACCTGACCCCACCCCTGACACCCATTCAGGGAAGGTGGAGAACTCTGCTCACAGCATCACCTCCCCAGCCCAGGGAGGCTGGCATTAGTACTGTCATGCCCAATTTAGAGAGTACACAAGAGCAGGGCGTGCTGCCTGCCACAAGGCAGATCTCAGGATGAACCTGGCTGGCCCTTAACCTCCCAGGGCCCACTAAGAGCAGTCAGCTCATGGGGCGGGGCCTGGGGTGGTCAGGTAGGAGCTGGCACCCCCCTGCCTCCCCGGCCCCAGTCTGGCATTCTCTTCTCTTCCAGGAAGCCATACTCATCTCTCTGGCAGCCCTGCAGCCCAGCCTCACCCAGGCAGGCACTCAGACCACCTAAAGTTCCCATGAGTGTCGGATATGGGTGAAGCAGCCGTGAGAGGGGCTGCTGCAGGCCATCAGGACAGCCACAGCCAAGACTTCTCTCCAAAAATAACCTTCTTTAATGCAATCCAGGCCCTAGGCCTAGGCCCCCAGTCTCTAGGCTGCTGCCCTCACTTGCTACCAGCGGTAATGGCCTTAAGGTTTCCTGCTCGTGCCAGGATGTTTGGCACAAAGAGCAGCCCTGAGGCCCGCTCAATGCTCTCAATGGGTACCAGGAAGCGCTCCAGGGGAATGGCCTCATCCACGGGTGCGTTCGGCATCACGTAGGAGCGGAGCTCAATTTGTCCACCGGCTGACTCCAGGATCAGCACCTTGAAGAAGTGTGTGGGCACTGCCACGTGATTCTTGCCAATTACCTGGTACTTTACATAGGACTTCCCATCAGCCTCCGTCCTGTGGGCAGACCCAGGTGTACATGACCAAGGGCCCTGGATGGACCCAAGGATGCTTCCTCCAGGAAGCCTTCCCTTGTCTGACCTCCACCTTCTGCCCCCCACCAGATCACCCCCTCATTGTGAGGCTTCTGTGCCCTGTCCGGCTCCTCCTTGAGGCTGGAACCCACAGGAGTCAGGCGGAGTGGGTGGCAATAAATGCTGCTGAAAGAATCAGTCCTCTCATCTTCAGTTCACTAGCACGGACACATTCTGGCTGCCTGTCTTGTAGCAGTGCACCAAGAGGGCAAAGGCCAAGGCAGCGGAAACCCCAGTGCCAGCATAAGATACATGTAGGTGTGGGGACACTGGATGGGCGACTGGCTTCTCAGCAGTGTTGCCTCCATTTCACCATTCTGTGCCCTCAATGACAATGAGATCACATGTTGTAATCCCATTTTATAAGGAAAGACATTGAGGTCACTGACCCATGGCACTAGGGACTAGATGTAAGGCCTGGATTCCATCCCATGTTTGTGGACTTGAGAGGCAACTGCTTAGCTGTGACCTACTGCCTCACCTGGCCTTGTCCTCGGTGCACCAGAAACATCACTGGGCCTGACCACAGGAGCTTAGCCCTTCTACCCTGGGAGACAGAGGTGCAGAGGGACTGGAGTGAAAGCCCAGATCAGGCAGATTGGAGGGCAGGGAAGGGTCACTCCAAGCCGAGCAGAGACAGAAAGCAAGAGCCTGGTGCGAGAACAGTGAGGGCTTCCATCCCTGCAGGACATGAGGCAGGAGGTGTCAGGAGAGCAGCAAGGGGAGGTTCAGGGCCTTGTGACCACAGAGAGCTGGTCTAAGGAGGGCATCCAAAGGATTCGCTGCAGAGGAGGAATGAGGGCCTAAGGCAGAAACAGATGAGTGATGACTTTTGGGACCTCACCTGGGCAGGAAGAGCGGCCCTGTGCAGACATAGACGTTTTGGTAGGTGCGGGCCAAGCTGCGGCTATACTTCTCCAGGTTGTTCCAGGCATTCTGGTTGAGGTGGGGCACCTGGTGGAAGAAGTGAACCAGAGTGGGATCATGCCTGGGACCCTTTCCCCCCTGCCACAGAGCTGCTCTGAGCCCAGGGGTGGGGTGGGGGGCATGCAGGCAGAGGAAACAAGCTCAAGGAAGGAATAGAGGTCCTGTGGCTACAAGGTGGACAGAGCCTGGGCAGGGTTGACAAGGATCCCTCCTGCACCCCCACTCTCACAAATCATTTTCTAGCTCAAAGAGCTACACAAAGAAAGGAGAACTTCTCCCCCTTTGAGGACACTGAGAGCCATTTGAGCTCTCCAGGGTCTCAGGAGAGCCCTCCATTTCACCATTCTGTGCCCTCAACGACAGTGAGATGACAGGACAAGGTCTAGGAAAAATGGATAGAGGATTGTGCATGGGAAAGAAGCTGGGTGGGAGGCTTGTGTTCATGGGTTTCACGCAGAGCCCATCTGTCTCCATCCTGGGTGCCAGGCTCTGCTGGGAACCCAGCCAGAGGTAGAGCAGCTGGTCTAGGATATAGTGAGTGGCAGTGACACCCTGCCTGCCTGCCTGCCCACTTGCTAGTAGTGTTCCTGGTAACTGCTCACAGGCACACAGGGCTGAAGTCTCAGCTCCTCTAGACTGCCGCCTGGATTCTCCTTCTGCTGTGTGGACCACGAAGTTACTCCAACCTTCTGAGCCTGTTCCCTCAGTGTAGCCAATGATCAGTGGGCCATGAACAGTGCTGGGCGCTTTGACTCATCACTACTGCAAGGAGGTAAACAGAAGCTTTATCCCCATTTTATTTAACTTATTTTTTGGGAATGAAACCTGAGCTCTGTCACTAAGCTACACCCCAGCTTTTTATTTTGAGGCAGGTCTCCACTAAGTTGCCCAGGCTGGACCCTGGCGATCCTCTTGCCTCAGCCTCCCCAGCTGCTGGAATTGTAAGAATGCGCCACCGTCCCGGGCTCATCCCCATTTTACAGAGAAAGAAACTGAAGAACAAGGAGGTGCCCAGGGCTCAGTTTTTTAAGTTCAAGCCCACGTCTGAAGGCACAGCCCATGCTCAGAGCCCCAGGGCTCCTCCCTCCCGCCCGGAGCGCTCTATACGCTTAGGACCTGGAGCGCGCATTGGGCAAACAGCCTCAGGCTCAGGGAGGTGAGACGCTGGCCCCGCGTTCCGCAGCCCGGTCTAGGGCATGAGCGCTACCTGGGGCGCGACGTTGCTCAGGTAGAAGGTGTCGTCCATGGCCTTCTGGCTCCATCGATGGTTGGCGGCAGCAGCCAGGTGGCCGCGGTCGAAGCCGCTGCCGCGGTAGTCGGCATTGGTAGCGCGATGATATGCATGCACCGAGTCATCCTCGCGGAAGTCGCACGAGCGGCGGTCGCCGTCGCCGCGGAGTCGCTCGGGCCGCAGCTGCTCGACCACCCAGAGCGCGCCGCGGGTGCGCGGGTCGTAGCAAAGCACGTACGATTCTCGGGTCTTGAGCTGCGCCACGCCGGGCAGCCCGTACTTGGCCAGCTCGCCGGGCCCGCGGCCCGCTGGTCCCCCGGGCAGAGCGGGCACGGCAGGCAGCTCGGCCGCCGCAGCCACGGGCAGCACGGGCAGCCGCCCCAGCAGCCCCGGCGTCGCCTGCGCGTCTGCCCGTCGCTGCCTCCAGTGCTCGGCGGCCGCACCCAGCCCCGCGCCCAGCGCCAGGGTCAGGCCGACCCGCAGCGCCATGGCCGAGCAGCTCCGCGAGGGGATGCGGCGCAGGCTGAGCGCACGCCGCGACCTGGGGCCTACCCACCCCCGGCGCTCTTAAAGGGGCATAGTCGCACCGCGGGGCCCACAGCAGGGCTGACGCAGGGTGGGGGTCGTGGAGGGTGGAATGTCCTTTCCCTCCGCTGGCAAACACTTCCAAGGGCTTGGGACTCAAAACCAAAGGAAGTGGGACAGGCCCCAGGTGAGTGCCCGGCGCCCTTTCTTTGCCCTTTAAGTCTCAGGCCCAAGGTATGGCTCCGCCTTCACCCCTTGCACCACCGCCTCGGACCTTCCCCTCTGCGCCTGTGTGAGGCGCTCCGCGCCAGCGCCACCTGAGGCTCACGCGGGACTGTAAAGCGTTTTTATCACTTAATTTAATCCTCACAACTGCCCCAGGGGAGTTGGCGGAACCCGGACAGGACCCCAGGTCTGTCAGACTCCGAGACGGAAATCTCCTGATCAGTACACCACAAAACAACCAAGACTTCTAGATTGCCAACGATTTCCTTATTACCTGGCGTGAGGAGCAAGGACGCAGGCAGCAGAGGCCAGCTGCTGGATGAACGGAAACTTGGTACAGAGATTCCAGAAGGCAGCTTTCATAGTGTGTGTGAAAAGCTTCAAAAGGGTTCACATCTTTCAACCCACTTAGAGGACTGAGCTGGGGAAATAAGCTGAGAACCCAAGGAGTTGAAACACATGCTCAGCGCAGTAGGGCTTATGATAGAGGCTGCGATGGCAAATGTTAAAATAGGAACTGGTTAAGGGTATTTTTTTTCTTTTTTGTACTTAGAACAGAATTTAGGCCATTAAATATTTTAAAGTCATACAGTAACTTTCTCACCACCTAAGGTGAGGGAAGAACAATACACAAACACGATAAATCAAGAAAATAATAATTATGTGTAGAGAATCAGATGTAACTTTGTTACTATTACTGTCCTTGATGGAGTCTGCCTGCAAACGGGATATTCTGTCAAGGTATAGATAGGTAACAGTAGACATGCTTGAAAACCAGGTGTCTGCTGTCCTTGGGAGGGCCTACTTGTAAAGGAGAGGCTCCTTCAAGGTTTAGATAAGGTAACAGCGGACATGCTTGAAAACGAGGTGCCTGCTGTCCTTGGGAAGACTTGCCTGCAAACGGGATGTTCTGCCAAGTGGGCTAGGAGGGCGCTGAGAAAAATTTTATTATCTGTTCTTAACAAAGAGCAGAGCTCAACATACTCTGGGCCGAAAATAGATTAGCCATGAGAAGGGGTCACTTCTGATTAGAAAGTAAAACTTCTGTATGCTATGTTTAATTATTGATGTTGGAAGGCTGCCTTCTTTGTTCACAATACTATAAAAAGATTGCTTGTACACAATAAAGGACTTTTTTTTTCTGCTGCTGCTTTGCTTGCTCTGCTTCTTCTTTCTTTTCCCATGCTGACCTGCAAGTGAATTACTGCAACATTATGAAATAAAAATTACATGCAATAAAAATCTATATGTTTCAGGTATTTTCTCTAGATTGTAGGATAGGGGCAGGGCATGTCTTATTACCTCCTTTTGAATTTCCAAGTTTTCTGTAACTTGTTAAAATATAATTGTATATATTACAAGGTATAATGTGATTTTAATATATGTATGCAATGTGGAATGATTAACATATCCATCATCTCAAATGCTTACTTTTGTGATGAAAACATTTAAAATAACTCTTAGCAATTTTAAAATACACATTATTAACCACAGTCACCATACTGTGCAATAATTGATTTCAGAAAAAAACTTATTCCTCCACCAGGCATGGTGATGCCTGTAATCCCAGCTACTCAGGATGCTCAGGTGGATGGGAAATTGAAGGCCAGCCTGGGTGTCTTAGACCTTGTCTTTCAAAAAATTAAAAAAAAAAAAAAGCTAGGTGCCGCAGTCTGGCTGGGCACAATCAGGAGCCACTTGTCAAAAGAAACTAACTTTATTTTTAGAACCAAACACGCCAAACAAACAGCCTCTCAGGAAAAACCCCTCAGAGCCTCAACTGCCACCACAGGCTTTCCACAAGCCTGTCTCTCCCCCCACAAGCTTCTCTCCACCTCCCACAATCCTCCTGCTCTTGAGGCTGATTGGCTGGGTCACGTGGGCAGAGCCAAAAAGTCCCCCAATGAGCAGCTCCGTGGTCTGAAAGGGCAGGGAAACAGTCCAATGAGCATCACCGCAGAGGAGCCAATCAGCTAGATGTTGCTGGGGCCCAGGAGCCAATCAGCTAGATGTTGCTGGGGCCGCTGTGAGCCAATCATCAGCCGGCAGCTGGATTGCTGGCAGCTGGAAGTTTGCTGAGGCCCCTTCGGCTGTGGCTCTCAACATCTCCCCCTCTCTGTTTAAACAACAAGCATGTGGCTTAGGGACCGTGCCTGTTAGGCAGTCCAATTCAACATATGGTCCTTACCCGTCATCGGATGAACTGACCTCTAGGCGTCAGCCTCCTGTCTTAGGTTGGTACCACTGCAATTGGATCATACCCGTCACTGACTACCGGTCCAGCATACAGCTATACTTGTGGATAGGCCTTTGCACCAGTGGGGGGGGGTGAGGTTCTTTGCCTCACCTCTGTTGGCCCCCAAATTTTAGACCATCACTAGTAGAGGAGGATGCAAAATGCCATGACATTAAGCCAATTGAGGGCTCCTTTGAAAAATTGTACCACCGGTGACATCATCAGCAAAAATACCCCAACACTACCACAAGTCGCTGCACCAACAGATAGTTCAAAATGCATACAGGTGAGCTCACAATGTGTCCAGGCAAGTTCTGCAAGCAGTTCAGTGATGGCTATTGTAGAAGGTGTAGATTGGTTTTATCTTTGACTTCACCAGCACTGGGATGAAGATAGGAATTCTGGCAATAATGGCTAAAGAAAAAATTATGTAACATTACAGAAGGCACTAAAAGAAAACAATTTTCTTAACAATTTACATTGTCTTCACCGGCACTGGGATGTCTTCACCAAGGGGGAGATGTTGAGAGCCACAGCCGAAGGGGCCTCAGCAAACTTCCAGCTGCCAGCAATCCAGCTGCCGGCTGATGATTGGCTCACAGCGGCCCCAGCAACATCTAGCTGATTGGCTCCTGGGCCCCAGCAACATCTAGCTGATTGGCTCCTCTGCGGTGATGCTCATTGGACTGTTTCCCTGCCCTTTCAGAAAATCCAACCCATGTCTGTCTGTTCCTTGATCTATTTGTATTGGTGCTGCTATACCTTGTTCTTGTTTTTCTAATCTTTTTCCTTTCCTAAAACCTTGTCTAGTCATAATAGTGGGTGCAATTTGGTTGATGTTATTTGTTAATGTCAAACCTAATTGATCTAGGACATCTCGTCCCCATAAATTTACGGGAAGATGATCCAATACATATGGCTGTATAGTTCCTTGTATTACCTTAGATAATTGACCTTGTAAACCTCCATGTCCTTGTAAAGTCTTCCATGCCTTAATTGCATCTGCAGCAATTTGTGCGTATACACCAGGATCATATGCAATTTGTTGCTGCTGATCCTCATAAGGTCCCTTTCCTAACAACATATCTAGATTTCTCTGAGGATAACCAGCTGCTGCATTTCGCCTAGCCGTCTCCTTGCAAAATTCCTCATTGGCAACCTTCCATAACAGGTATTGTCCTCCATTTAGCACAGCTTTACACATATTAGCCCAATCTGCTGGCGTCATGTTCAAGTTGTTAATGGATTCGACCAAGCTTACAGTGAAGGGTGCTTGAGGACCATAGGTTGTTACAGCCTCTTTTAGCTGCTTCACTGTTTTGAAATTTAAAACTTGGTAAAATCGCTGCCCTCCTGCCTCAAATACAGGGCATGTTAATATTTGAGATCTTGTTTCAGGATCCCAACTATCAACTGCGGGGGTTGGGGACCTCCCAGCATATGGAGGTGGCCTTGTTCGTTGGACACTTACGTCCTCTGGTGATAGAAAGGTGTTAGTAGCAGTCTCCTGTAGAGGTGGTGCTGTTGGTTGGACACTTACACCCTCTGGTGATAGAAAGGTGTTAGTAGCAATCTCCTGTTGTAACTTTCCCCCTGATGGCTTTTTCTGTTTTACACTTTCTTTCTCTGTCTGACTAACTTGAGAGGCCTTCTCTTTTACTTGAATCTTTTCCTCTGTCTGACTAACTTGAGAGACCTTCTTTTTTACTTGAATCTTTTCCTCTGTCTGACTAACTTGAGAGACCTTCTCTTTTACTTGAATCATTATGTCTTCTCCTTCCTCTACCATTGTCTGAACTGAAGGCTTTGGACTAAGCAAACAAGATACGAACGTCCACAATGGCAATGTGCCAACTGGCAGAGTCCCTGGGCTTTTCTTTTCTATTCTTTTTAAATCTTCACCATGATGGTTCCATTGTGATATATTTAACAACTCCTCCTTAAAAAGCCATGGGCTACATTTTTGTATTGTATCAACGTATGCCCTGACTGCTCTTGATTTTACTGGGATGCCTCCTTCCTCTAACAATTTACTTAACACTCTTTCAGTTTGTTTTTTACTAATTTCTGATCCCGTATTTCTACTATAATACAACCCAACAAGATGACGCCAAACAAAACCGAGACAGAATGAAATAAAAAGGGAACAACAAAAAGTCATTATAGCCTTTCTATCCTCCTGACATGTGCATCCGTCCTTTCTCCCTATCTGTTCCTCAGACGTAAATAGTTTTTCCTCAGATGTGAGCGGTTTTTCTTCCGTCTCACTCATCTCCAGGGACAGGCAACTTAAAACAAAAGTGAAACAAAATAACAAAAGAAGAATCTTAAAATGGCTACCCATCCTCTCGCCCTGCCCTCAGGGGCGAGCAGTTCACTTACCCTCAGTCGCTCCCCGTGCGAGCCACCAGATGCCGCAGTCTGGCTGGGCACAATCAGGAGCCACTTGTCAAAAGAAACTAACTTTATTTTTAGAACCAAACACGCCAAACAAACAGCCTCTCAGGAAAAACCCCTCAGAGCCTCAACTGCCACCACAGGCTTTCCACAAGCCTGTCTCTCCCCCCACAAGCTTCTCTCCACCTCCCACAATCCTCCTGCTCTTGAGGCTGATTGGCTGGGTCACGTGGGCAGAGCCAAAAAGTCCCCCAATGAGCAGCTCCGTGGTCTGAAAGGGCAGGGAAACAGTCCAATGAGCATCACCGCAGAGGAGCCAATCAGCTAGATGTTGCTGGGGCCCAGGAGCCAATCAGCTAGATGTTGCTGGGGCCGCTGTGAGCCAATCATCAGCCGGCAGCTGGATTGCTGGCAGCTGGAAGTTTGCTGAGGCCCCTTCGGCTGTGGCTCTCAACAGCTAGGCACAGTGGCAGATGCCTGTAATCCCAGGGGCTCAGGAGCATGAGGTGAGAGAACTGCAAGTTTGAGGCCAGCCTCAGCAATTTAGGCCCTCTCTCAGCAGTAAATTGTCCCTGGGTTCAGTCTCAAAAGACAAATTTAAAAATCAATTGACTATAAATGTGTATTTCTGGGCTTTCTATTCTCTTGGTTGATATTGGGAGGCGGGGCGGGAACCAAGGATTGAACTCAGGGGCACTTGACCACTGAGCCATATCCCCAGCCCTATTTTGTATTTTATTTAGAGACAGTGTCTCACTGAGTTGCTTAGAGCCTCTCTAAATTGCTGAGGCTGGCTTTGAACTGGCGGCCTCTTGCTTCTGCCTCTATGGGGTTATAGTCATGCGCCACCATGCCCAGCTCTTGGTTGATATTTCTATATTTTGAAGTCAGGTAGTGTGATACCCACAGCACTTTTTTTTTTTTTTTTCCTGTTAAGAGGGCAAAGCCAGGGCCTCATACATGGTAGGCAAGCTCTCTACCACTGAGCTACATCCCCAGCCCCTCCAGTTTTCCTTTTGTTCAAGAGTACCTTGGTTGGGCTGGGGATGTGGCTCAAGCGGTAGCGCGCTCGCCTGGCTTGCGTGCGGCCCGGGTTCGATCCCAGCACCACATACAAAGATGTTGTGTCCACCGAAAACTAAAAAATAAATATTAAATAAAAAATCCTCTCTCTCTCTTAAAAAAAAAGATTGCTTTGGTTATCTGGGATTTTTTGTGATTGATTGCATACACATTTTAGGATTGGCAGCAGGTGTAATGGCATATGCCAGTGATCCTGGAAACTAGGGAGGCTGAGGCAGGAGAAATGAGCATTCCATATCAGCCTCAGCAATGTAGCCACACCCTGATTCAAAAATTTAAAAAAAGTAAGGGCTGGGGATTTACATCAGTGGTAAAGCCTCCCTGGGTTCAATCCCCAGCACCCCAAAAAATAAAAATTATTTTGCTTGTGAAAAATCACGTTGAAATTTTGACAGGATTGCACTGAATCTGTACGTTGCTTTAGATAATGTGAACATTTTAACAAATAATTCTTCCAATCCATAACTTGAGATCTTTCCATTTATTTATGTTCTTCAATTTCTTTCAAAGTTTTATAATATTCAATGCACAGATTTTTCATTTCCCTGGTTAAATTTATTCCTGGGATTGGGGTGTAGCCCAGTGGTAGAGCTCTTCTTGCCTAGCATTCGAGAGTCTCTGGGTTCCATCGCCAGCACTTTAAAGCAAAACATTTATTCTGGAAGTACTTGAAATTTTGTGGCATACCAACTATTTTCTTTTTTGTTTGTTAATGTATAGAAATGTTGATTAGCCAGACAGGGCAGTGCACATGTGATCCAGCAACTTGAAAAGCTGAGGCAGGAGGATCACATGTTTGAGGCCAGCCTAGGCAACTTAGTGAGTGGCTAACTCAAAATAAAAAGAACTGGGGGGTGTGGGTCAGTGGTAAAGCATCCTTGGGTTCAACTCCCAGTTCCAAAAAAATATAGAAAATTAAAAAATGCTACTGACCTGTTTGGTTTTTGCAATGGGGGCTGAACCTGAGGCCCTGTGCGTACTAAGCAGCAGCTTTACCCTGAGCTACACCCCAGACTGCGTTGACTTTGTATCGTGCAACTTTACTGCATTTTCTTATTTTTTTCACACTGTTTTGGTGAAGTCTTTAGGATTTTCTACATACAAGATCATATTGTCCAAAGAAAATTTTAAATCTTTCCTATCTGGATGACTTCTTTCTCTTGCCTAACTGCTCTGCCTAGGAATTCCAGTTCTATTTGAATACAAGTGGCAAGAATGAGCATCCTTGTCTTGTTCCTGGTCTTAAGAGGAAGTTTTCAACTTCTTGCCACTGAGTAGGATGTTAGCTGGGGGTTTCTCATCTATCGCTTTTATCCAATTGAGTATATTCCTATTATGCCTCATCTGTCAAGTTTTTAATCATGAAAAAAATATTGAATTTTGTAATACATTTTTTCTGCATCTAATGAAATTACCTAAGTGTGCATGTGTACGTTTGTGTTTTGCAGTGCTGGGGACTGAACCCAGGAACATTCGACCACCAAGCTATTTTCAGACAGGGCCTAGCTAAATTGCTAAAGCTGGCCTTAAACTTGCAATCCTCCTGTCTCGAGTCTCCCAAGTCACTGGCATTACAGGTGTGTGCCATTGTGCCCAGTGTTTTAAAATCCAACTTGCTATGTAATTATGTAGCACTGTCTTCCTACATTCACATTCCCCCCTCCCCCAGCTACAGATCACTGTAGTGGGATTAGAAGAACTGAACAGGCTCTCCCAACAAGGACTTCCTGGCCTTTTCCTTAGACTGCTCTAAGAGACTATGACTCCATCCCTGCCCCTACTTTTTCCCTTGTTCCAGTGTCTCAGAGGTGTCAACCCATCAAGCACCAATGCCCACTGTAAAGAACACATGATTTATTAAAGACAACTCATCATCAACAGCACTGATTCAAAGAACAAAACACATGAAAAAAAAAAAAAAAACCAGATTACCACTCTGACCCTCTGGACTGAGACCTTCTGCACTCACAGCTTAAGCTGTAGTGACCAAGGTCCTGGGGCAGCTTCCCAGTAGAAGCCTCAGGCACTCTGACTCTGGGTCTCCCTTGAGAATCTGGAGAGGAGGCATCAAGGGTAGGTCCCTTCCTCAGACAGAATCCCACTGGGGAGTTCAGCTTAACCAAGACATGTCTCTGGGCTCTTGACCTTCATCTGAAGGACAAGGAGGGCACTGGACTCAGCTTTCCCACTGAGGAAAATCAGACGCAGTGATTCAAGTAGTATGGTCCCAGGAAGGAAGCCAGGGACAAGTAGGAGGGAATGCATCGGGTGTCCTGGGCAGTGTCTGCTGGGTCCCAGGCAGTGGCCCAAGCCTCAAGTTGTGATGGGGGCAAAGCTGGGGTGGAACTAAAGCTGACAAGTTCTGGGTGAAGGGTGGCCAGGCTGGCAAGAGTATGTCTCTGCCCCATTTCCGGGGTTTCTGAATCTGGCATGGACACCAGCTATCTGGTTTCCCTACACTCAGCTCCAGTTCACAGCCATCCCAGCCAGGACCTGCTGGAAATCCAGAAGGACCCAGAAGCAGAGGAGGATGTCAATGTTGACCTTGAGAAACAAAAAGACTAGGCTTCCGACTCCTATCTTCCCAGCCCCCACCCCACCCCAAAGCACTTGCCAACCTGCAATAAATAGCCAGGAATCAGAATAAATAGGAAAGAATATCCAGGACTGTGACGGGAGAGAAGGCGGCAAAGACGCAAGTGCAGCAGCCCTGGCAGCCCCCGAGGCAAAAACTTGGGGAGGAGACCCTGGGCCCACAGAGTGGCCTCAGGGCAGCAGGAGGCCCTGCCTGCCAGACTCAGCAAAGCTTTGGGGGCTGCTTGGGCCAGCTCCTGGCCAGTCTGGGGAGAGGGTGAGGACCCTTGCTCTGCCCAGCCTTCCAGATCCAGACCACCTGCCCTTCTCAAAAGCTGGGAAGGGATGTGGTCAGAACACAACCCACTCCTTGCAGAACTGGGAGCAGTCAGTGGCTCCTGCTCAGGATACCCCTGCCCCAAGTCCTGGGAACATCCCAAGCAGGTGACTAGAGGGGGAGGGCCAGCACCTCCCTTGGTGTGTGGAGGACACACCAAGGTGCAGACATGGCCCCCTGACACTGACAGGATCCAATCTATATGTCCAGCTACACCAGGACCCAGGGAGGCTTCATCGGGTCCCAAATGCCCTTTATGGGACTTGTGTACACCCCTGGGTTGGGACCTGGCTGGAAGTCAAGAGGATGACAACATTTCTGAAGCACTTGGATGCCAACCCCTGTTCACAGCCACCTTAATGTCCTTTTCCTTTGAGACAGGAGGACCTTTGGGGGAACTTCTTGCAAACACCTGGGCTCCCTCTCCCGCCTCCATTCCTGGGTAGAAAACAGGGGCAAGAGAAAACATGGGCCACCATTTCTCAGCTACTTTTGGTTTCTAAGATTTCTGTTCTGGAGAGCAGGATCAGATCCCTCCAGCGAGGCACTGTGGACTCCTTCCCAGTCAGGGGGAACTGGGAGCCTCAGGTTGGGGGATGACCAAGGCCAAGGTTGACCATCAGGGGCCTTGCTGAGCCGGACTCCTCATTCTGTCTCCAGGTTTCATGGAGTGGAGGTGGGGAGAGGCTCAGGATAAGGCACCCCAAGGAAAAGGGCAGAGAAACAGTAATGGGAGAGGAACAGAGTATCACACACACCTCTAGGAACAAAGCAGAGGGAGGAAAGAAACAGAGAAGGGGAAGCAGGGAGACCTGGAGGGGCTCCAAGACACCCTCCCCACCTCCAAATGCATGTGCACACAGAGGCAGGACACCTGGGGAATTCTGGGACACATACACCACTGGCGGCTGTGAGGAGACACACACGCTCAGTGGGAGACAAGGGGTGGCCCTAGCCTGGCAGTTGCTTAGCTTCTCTGGTGTCACTTTCCTCTCAGAGAAGCCTAAGCACCAACCCCAGAAGTGGTTTCTGGCCCATTTGCCAAGCACCTCCCCAACCAGCACCCAGGAGGAAACTGGAAGCAAGAAAGGATGGAGAGCAACAGAGCAGAGGCAGGGAGGGTCCCTTGCCAGGATCCTGTGTCCCCAACAGAGAAACAAGTTCAGGAGCTCCATTCCTGCTCAGCAGCTTGGGCAGAGGGTCCCAGAGCTGAAGAGCAAAGAAGGTACCAGGGCTTGGTGGCCGGGAAGGAGCACAGCACAGTGCACCCACGTGGGAGCAGCCTGGGTTGTGAGAGCAGGCCAGAAGACCTGCTGCTTCCCCTCAGGACGCTGCACATCCCAGGAGCCAGAGGACAGAGGACACGTGGCTGTTCTCCCTAATCTGGGCCTCTTGCTGTCAGGCTACTTTGAGTCTTGGAGTTCCTTGGCTTTCTGTAGGATCTGGCAGACATCTGTGATGGGGTAATCCTGGACATGGGAAAGGCAACAATGTGCCCCTGAAGAGCTGCCCCTGCCACCTTGGCCACACCCATACCCTTCCCACTGGGACCTGTCACCATGCTATGGACCTCAAGGGCAGGGACCACAGAAGACCAGACACCCTGTGCATCCTGCCCAAAGTTCTGCTTGTTGCCAAGGCTACACCCATGAATTTAACCAAGCCAGTCATGACAACCCAAAGGGTCTCACAGCCGTTCCTCAGGACAGGACTGTCCAATCTCCCCTCTCCCACCTCCTGACACGGAACCCCGAGTTTCACTCGCACTGAGTGGGCTGGGGCTGGGCTGCTGGCTGTGTGGGCATCAGCTCTGAGTCCCTTCAGCAGCAACAGAGCTGTTGTGATCCTGCCGGCTTTACAGATCTAGTTAAGGACATTATTGAAAACCAAACCTAGGCCAGGCACTGGCAAAGACACTGAAGCCTAGGGAGGTTGTCACTTGTCTCAGGTCAAATGAAGACACAGCAAAACAAAATGTGAACCAAAAGCTGTATGGCCCTCAAGCCCACATCCTTAACCACCATGCTCCGCATGTCACCAGGTCTGAGCCATGTGCTGGGCACCCGCTGCATTCCAGGTGTGACTAATTTATGGAGAACATGTGGTTTAGAGGCCAAGTCATTAGTTTAAGGGCCACACCACACTTGAGGTCAGTGCTGGGCAGGGACTATGACTCAGGAGTCTGGACCCTGACCCACCACCACACTCTCCTGTCCCTGATCCCTGCCTGCATGGCAACCAGCACTGCATGGGTACTTCGCAAGTGCCTGCCTCATGGCTGAGACCAGGCTCCCTTCCAACTTGCATTACCTGCAGGAGCCGCATGTTGATGGTGAAGTCACCTTCCAGCAACTGCTCCCGGATCAGTCTAAGGAAAACAAGTAGCCAAGGTTCTGGTCCCTGGGCAGCCCAAACACAAGCCCAGCCTGAGCCTCCCGCCTCTCCCTCACCACCCACAGCATCTGACTTGGTGCTCACCAAGAGGCTTGCTCTGGTCATGAGAGGGCAGCCCCTGCCCACCCTCCAGGCAGAGGCCTCCCCTCTGTCTATTCCCAGGAACTGGCCAGGTCATGGCCACACTCACATGAGCATGGCACAGCAGACGAGGAGAAGGAAGTCAAAGCGGTTGTCATCAGCAAAGAGGGAGTCCCAGATACGGATGACATCAGGCAGCAAGAACTCCTGGGACAGCAGCAGCGTCAGCCAGCGGAAGGCAAAGAACTGGGGCTTGATATTCTGCTCTTGCTGGGGAGACAGCGGTGGGTTGAGACACGCATCCGTGTTGGCTGACTGCCGCATACTAGCATGAGCCTAGGGGGTGAACTCCAGGGGGCAGCAGGCCAGGTCTCCAGGTTAAGGACGCAGCGGGCTGGGTGCCAGGGGCAGCAGGGGAGGGACGCTGAGTTGCCTAGGGAACCTTGCTGTTAGGTGCAGCTGCTTCTTGCCGCCCACCAATGTTGATAGATCTTCTAATTTTCCAAGAGAATCCAGAAACATCAACTTCTCTAAGCTCTCAGACGTATAAGTGATGGCTCCAAGTCTTTTAAAACACTGTGCAAATTATCACCCTGGACTGTGGCCACACACAGCGACCACCACTGCACACTTAGCACAAGCCTGGCCAAGACTCTTCAAAGAGTATGCACATGTAGTCCACACAACAACATAAGGCACTTACTCCCTTTGAGAGATGAACCCTCTCATCAGCCACAATGAATAATATTATTATTATTTTGGTATTGAGTATGGAGCCCAGGGACACATTACGGAGTCATATCCCTTTTTATTTTGAGACAGGATCTAAGTTGCCAAGGCTAGCCTTGAACTTGAAGCCCCCTGCCTCAGCCTTCCCATTTAGAAGGGATTACAGCTGTGCCCCAGAGAATATTATTAACTGAAAAAAAGCTTGCTGTTAAATAGCAAAAATGGCAATCTGTATTATATTTTTTTCACAAAACTATTTCATTTACATATAAATATATCTTCTGTTTTCTGAACTGCTTTTTGAAATAAACAGGTCACGCCATCATAGTTTTTTTTTTTTTTTAAATGAAGTTAATGCTTTCTAACTCACTCAGACCTCACTACCTCAGTGCACTGTGCCTGGCACCCAGGGCACTGTTCTCAACTCCCCCTCCCTCCCAGCCTGCCAGGCTCCTACTATCTGGGCCTGGCCTCCTCCACCTGTCTCAGGATGTGGGTCAGCATTCCCTAGCATATGGGCCAGCACCCCCAGGACGGAGGCCAGCATCCCAAGCATGTGGGCCACTGTTCCCCAGCAGCAGCAGCAACAGCCACTTTCAACCCCCAGACTCAAGCCAGACCTCACCTGGGGCCAGGGCACTCAGGAACCTCCACCCCTTTCCACCTGTCTTCCCTGGCCTGTGTGATCCAGGGGGACCTCACCAGTTTTAGATAGAGTTCCACATCTTTATCCTTCAAGGTGGAGTACACCTTTTCCATCTTGTAGGTGATACCACACTGCGAATCATCCAGGCTCTTGATGAAGTTGTCCCGGATCTCGGCCATGAGGTTGGTGAAACAGAAGAAGGTGTCTGCCTCAGCATGCTCTGGGAGAGACGCAGGGTGTGAGCAGGTGTGTGGGGAGAGAGGTGCTCTCAAGGTCAAAGTAATCTCTCATCCCAGGACATCACCCCAACCTCTAAGCCTCGCCATGGTTGGGATGAGTCCTTCCTCTGTCCTTGGACACTGTCCGCCCCACCTAAGAACATTACCACTTTCTTCTCACATCTTCTGGCAATACTGTCCATTCAGCAATTTATTACATGCCCTCCTGATGACAGTATTCAAATCATCATTTAAATCTTACCATTCATCTTTCCACATATACATTCCATCTCTTATTTTCTTAACCAGAAATTAAGTTATAAGTGTCAAGATGTCAGTAAACATCAATATTCTAGAAGGCAGAGCTGGAAAGGCTCCTAAAGATGATCCCAGCCAACCCTTCATTTGACAGACGGAGAATGGAGGCCCAAGCGGGGACATGGCTTCTCAGCCTGCTCTGGCCCATTGGCCTGGCTTGCCTTGGTCCCTTTTCTAGGGAGCCAGCAATAGGATGTGGGCAGCCAAGAGTCAGTCTACCTTTCCATTCGCTGTTGGGATCCGTGGCAAAGGTGTAGTAGAGGGGCCCCACAATCTCATTCATGCCCTGCACGTAAGCGATGCCAGGGTTGAGCTTGGCATAGATGAACAGAATGCGCTCCACCACCTCCCAGTGGGCCTCACAGCCATTGGGCAGCACCTCGTACTCATCCAGGGATGGCGGCACAGAGTTCTTGTGGGGGGAGCTCATCTGGGGAGAAGAGGAGGGAGGGGTCAGCTAAGCAGGATAAGGTTTGCCATTTGGCCCATATTTTATTTCCAGCTCATGGGAAAGATAGGCCATTGGAAGAACGGATCAAACACCACCACAAGGATCAAGCAGGCAAGACCAGAATATGAGACGTTCTACAAAACACTTGGGTTAAAATCTAATTTTTGGTGCTAAGCACCAGAGAAGCAGTTACCTCTGAGGTGAGGGGTACTGACGGGAAAGGAACAAGGAGGAACTTGCTGGACGATGGGGACCTTCTACATCTTGATCAATTGGTAGTTACACAAAAGGAACCATAAAAAAGAAATCTGATTGTGTATTTAAAATTTGTGCATTAACGTCACATAAGTTACATTTTAACTTTAAATACATATACATCAAAAATAGATGACTGGCCAAGACTCTTCAAAGAGTAAGCTGGTGGGGGTGGGCGGAGCTGTTCCAAGTCATGGGACTAAAGAAACAAAACATCCCAAGGCAAGGAGCAGCGGGTGGAGCTTGGTGCTGTGGAGCTTGGTGATGCAGCACGCGCCCCGCATGCACGACACTCTGGGTTTCATCCACAGTACTGCAAAAATGATGATCAGTAATAATACAAGGCATAAGTCTTTCTTGGGATCCTGGTTTGGAATAGAATAGAATTACTCCAGACACAACAGAGGACACCGGGTTGCTCTCAACTGCAAGTGGACTGGGTATCAGTGAGACTTTGGAATGAACCCTCTAGCAGTAGGTAGGAGGAGGCCCTTTTCCTTGGGAGGCCTGCTGAGACATCTGCAGTATGGGTCAGGTTCCTGCAGCTCTTTCTAGAATGCACACACAGGTAAAGCAACATGAGGAAAGGCCAAGTACTGCTGTGCTCGGGAAGCACACAGGCATGCATCACACCCTCTATTCAACACCTCTGCATGTCTGCAAATCTTCAACAGGAAAGGTTGGAAGACAGAAGGATGATCCCACTAAAGACTCATGCCAGAGACCCGGGGTCCCCAACCCAGGATCCCTAGAGAATTTGTGATGCCCAGGCTCTGCCCTGCACCTGCTCAGTCAGAAGCTCCAGGGTGGGGCCTACAGGAGAGAACCCAGGCAGAGCCCATACATGAAGCCACCAGGAAGCACAGTGATCCAGGCATATGAAACTCCTGTGTCCACTATCCACACACATAGGTATGCACATACACGCAGGCTGCACACCTCGGTAACACTCACTCAGTCTTCTCTGTGCCAGACAGTGCTATATGTTCTTCCTCCATTTCATCTCCTTATTGACTAGAATCTTCCTTCAACATCATTTTCAACATGAGGAAACTGAGGCTCAGAAATCTTCAACCACTCATCAAATGTCTCCCATTAAGCGGTGCTCCTGAGACTTGACCTTATACTGGCTCACTCTCTACAGGCCAGGCCTCCAGGACAGGCTGCGTCTTGAGGATGCTCAGTGCTCCCCAGCTTTCCAAGAATTGGCACTGCCATGACCTTGTTGCACCTTCCTGGCAATCCCCCAGCCAGGCAGGGCAGAAATGACTATGTCCAGTCTGGGGAACAGGAAAGAGATGCCCTGAACAAGAGCCTGGAATCATTTGGCCAGAGTCACACAGCTGGTCAACTTTAACTCTCATGCCCAGCCAGAGGCCTAGGGATGAAGCTATAGGAGGAAGGAGCTCTGCCACCAGGACCAGGTCCAAAAGTTAAAATATTTAAGGCTCAGCTCTCAAACCCTGCTTATGACAGTGAAAGGAGTGACTGGAGCATGTCCCTTCAGCCAGGAAATCAGCAGCCAAGCAAGGGGGCTGCTTACAAACTGAGTCACATGGGGACTTAATCAAGCCTCTGGCCCCTCACAAAATTCTGCCAGATCCCAACCCTATCATAGGCACGTGGAACCTGGATCACCTGGCTCTGGCCTCGCCCATCAGTTCTTCTATCAAAATCAGTCCCTAGGGGAACACAAGCTTCTATGGTTGTAACCATTTTTAGCTGGTTAAGGTTACAGAGAAGGATTTTTTTAAACTTTAATTTTTATTTATTTATTTTATGTGGTGCTGAGGATCAAACCCAGTGCCTCACACATGCTAGGCAAGCGCTTTATCACTAAGCCACAACTCCAGCCCCCAAAGGAGGGTTTTTCTACTGATGGAGGACAATGACAGGTTTTGGAGAAAAGCCACAGCTCTGAGTACTGAAGCATGACTATAACTGGAGGAAGAGGCAATGCACTTGTTTAGCTACAAGCAGCTTCTCAGTGACCACAATCTGTCAGATTCTGGGGTTCAAACCTCAGCATGGCTGTTTCAGTATAAATTCTGTTAATTTGGTCTCCTGAGTCTCTGAGATCTATCCCTGCCCAGCCCAGCCCAGCCCAGCCCAGCCCAGCCCCTTCCACTCTTGCTGGGATGACAGCAGACAGCTCCCAGGCAGCCTCTCAGCACCCACAGCTATCCGTCACCAAAGCAGACCTCTTGCTCACCTCCTGTTCAGCATGCTGCAGGGCTCCCAGCCCCTAAACCAAGACCCTGTGTGGCATCGCCACCCTGACCTTTCCTGCATCCTCCAGCACCTTCTCTCGCCTCACTCTGCCTCTAGCCACACAGGACCCCGCCATTCCTTGAACACCATGCTCTCTCCTTGAACACAAGCCCTCCTGTCCACCTGAACACTTTCTCCTTCATCTTTCCAGCCTCAGCTTAAAAGTCACTTCCTCAGAGAAGGCTTCTCTTGACACCAGCCCTAATCAGCTCCCACCACCCCAGCCCTGCTCCTGTCACACTTTCTCACATCTGTGACTACTGTCAGTCCTCTCCACCTAAGACTAGAAACGGGGTCTGATCATTGGCATCAGACCCTTCACTGCCAGCCAGAAGCCCAGTTCATATGCAACGAGCCAGTTTTTGGAGAAAACTAAGCTTCAGAAAGCACCCAGAAGTGGGTCTGGCAGGACCAAGGTTACTTTAGGTGACTATCAGGGCAGATGGTCATGGGCCCAATGACTGTGGCTAGTGGCCCAAGGGAAACAGGAAGGGAAAGGATGTCAGAGGAGTTTGGGAGCCCCAGTGAGTACTCACATTTGTGACCCCACTCCGGTTCCGGGCCACTGTCTGGGATTTCAGTGTTGTCTGTTCCACCCGCTTACGAAGGGTCTCAAACTCATTTTGAGGGTCCAGGATGAGGAGACAGGGGTATTCAGTGGCCCTCTGGAAGAAGGATATGTCTGGGCACAACCTCCTGTCAAGAGGGAACAGGAGAGGGCTGGGGTTGTGGCTCAGTGGCAGAATGCTTGCCTAGCATGCATGAGGCACTGGGTTCGATCCTCAGCACCACATAAAAATAAACAAATAAAATAAAGGCATTCTGTCCATCTAGAACTACAGAAAAAAAAAATTTTTAAATAAAGAAAAAAGAGTGGGGGCTAGGGTTGTGGCTCAGCGGTAGAGCACTCGCTTACCATGGCCCTGAGTTGGATCCTCAGCACCACATAAAAATAAGTAAATTAATTAAAGATATTGTATCCAACTACAACTAAAAAATAAATATTTTTAAAAAAATAAATTTAAAAAAAAATAGAAGGAACAGGAGAGCATGCTGCTCCTGTGGCCATTCCAATAGAACCTGCTGCCAGGGGCCCAGCATTCCCAGGACATTTTTTGTTGCTATTGTTTTGATACTGGAGACTGAACCCAGAGGGACTGAGCCACATCCTCAGCCCTTTTTACTTTTTATTTTGAGACAGGGTCTCACTAAGTTACCTAGGGCTTCACTAAGTTGCTGAAGCTGGCCTAGAATTTGTGATCCTCCTGCCTCAGCCTCCTGAGTTGCTGGGATTATAGGCATGTGCCACTGTGCCTGACCTCAATTTTGTTTGCTATAAAATTATAACATTTTATCTAAAAAGCAAGTTTTTTTTAAAAAGCAAGTTTGGGGCTGGGGTTGTGGCTCAGCAGTAGAGTGCTCTTCTCGCACACGCGAGACCCTGGGTTCAATCCTCAGCACCACGTAAAAAATAAATGAGTGAAATAAAGGTACTGTGTCCAACTACAACTATAAAATAAATATTAAAAAAAGCAAGTCCACTACACATGTTCATATACCCATTTTTGTATGTATTTGTAAAAAGATACATATAACCTTTTTACAGACACATAACACCTTTGTGTGTGTGTGTGTGTGTATGTATTGCACTGTGGATTGAACCCAGAGCCTTGTGCATGTGAGACAAGCACTCTACAAACTGAGCTATATCCCCAGCCCCGAGATATATATATATATATATATATATATATATTTTTTTTTTTTTTTTAAGTGTCTTTATGGTCATACAACCTAACTTTTCTCTTTTTTACAGTACTGGAGATTGAACCGGGTGCTCAACCATTGAGCTACATCCCCAGCTTTTTCAAATTTTATTTTAGACAAGAGGCTGGCCTCAAATTTGTTATCTTCTTGCCTTAGTCCCCCGAGTAGCTGGGATTACTAGACATGTGCACCACTGTGTCTGACTTTTTCAGACTTCTTATGCATGCTACATTACAAATCTGCTTTCGAGAAACATGGAACAACATACTACAATTACCCACAGTGTGAGCAGAACCCCTGTTCCTCCCCCAGAACCACAAAATGCAGCTCTTAACCTGGCCATTAGAACACCTGAGGGTACAGTATTGTCAGCCTAAGAACAAAGACAAGAGACCCTTTCTCTGCAGCCACCTTGCTCAGAGGGGTATCACCAAGGGTGACAGAAGCAGGACCTTTCCTCCTGACTTCACCCCACCACAACCTTCTTCCCAAGCCGTGGGCCATTCTTACAAGCTGTCCCTCAGCCCAGGAGGTTCTTCCAACAGCTCTGGGCCTCCTGTCCTTCCTCTTCCTTCCAGTCTTATGCTGAATCACCTCCTCTAAAATAAGGGCCCCTCTTACTCTCTCAAGAGCACCGTTGTTTTTTTTTCCCCCTTCCTTCACAGCATTCACAGTGTTTGCAATGATGTATCTGTTGAACATCTGCCTCCTCTCAGAAACTGGAAGACCCCTGCTGTCTTTTTTACCCCTAACCCCTACTCACACAGGCACTGAAGGAAGGCACACCTAGCCTGTGTCAGAATAGACTAATGAGGGGATCCAAGGCTGTTCTTTGGAAATACTGAAGGGTCACTGTGCAGGACAGAGATTGTCATGTCTGACCAGGGACAGAACACCAGGAGAGGACTCAGGCAGGCTACTGTGAAGGGAACAGGCTCCTGGGACCTTCTCAAATGGCTGATCTGATGTTTCTAAGGGACTCTCTCAGCTGTGCTAAGACCAGCATAACACTCTTATTTATCTGTGGTGCTCCCAGGCCCCCTCAATGTTCTTTTTTTTTTTTTTAAAGAGAGAGAGAGAGAGAGAATTTTTTAATAATTTTTTAGTTGGCGGACACAACATTTTTGTTTTGTATGTGGTGCTGAGGATCGAACCCGGGCCGCACGCATGCCAGGTGAGCGCGCTACCGCTTGAGCCACATCCCCAGCCCCCCCCAATGTTCTGAACCTAATCCATCTCACTCCTTCACAGATAAGTAATGTTCAGAGAGCCTAAATCACTTGCTCAAGGTCACCAAGTAACAATCAGCAAAGCTGTAATGGAAACCAGACAAAGAGACTCCAGAGTGCTTGACCACCCTACTGCTCCAAGACAAACCTCCCTTCCACCCCTCCCCTAGCCTCCCGGGAGATTCCACACACTGCCAGACTCCCCAGCCCAAGAGCATAGCAGAGAGAGCCTTCCCACGTTTCTTCATCAAGTGAAAAATGCAAACCATTGTAGCTCACAATTTTTTAAAAATACATGCCTGAACTTGTCATTCCCTTGCTTAAAACCTCCGTACCACAACTACCCCGTGACCTTGGGACCAACTCTGAGGTTGTCCCTGCCTCCCACAATAGCCTTGGCATGGCTCCTCAGATGTGCCCAGCTCCATGGGCTCTCAAGGCCCTCCCAGGAAGCTTCAGCCTACAATGGCCTCTCTCACACTCTCTCCCCGAGGTCCCCACTCCCTGAATCTCTGCTGGAACACTGCTCTCTCAGACAAGGCTTCCCCAAAGCCCCAGGCCTCCAGCTTCTCCCTCAGAGCACTCACAGGTGCTAATGGCACGTACCATCTAATTGGTGAAAAGTCTGCCTGGACATCTTCCCCTCTAGTTTCAAAGCTCCTTCTATGAACAGGAGCTGTGTCTGCCTATTTATTCAGTGCTCAATCCTGAGTATAACCCTGAGCCTGACCCTCAGAAAGGGCTCAATAATTATGGAATGAATGATGAATCCCCAAACACCTGGGTACAAATGAAACCAGGCATGGATAAGGAGAGCCAGTGCATGTAGGCACAGATGCCCACCCCCTTGTGCCCACAGCCTGGACCCACCCTTAGGAAAGTACGCCAGCAGCTCCTCAAACACCCACCCTGAGGGCATGGGTGGACAAGGAAAGGCCTGGGTGTGGTGGCACACACCAGTGATTCAAGCCACTCAGGAGACTAAGGCAGAAGAACTGCAAGGTAAAGTCTAGACTCAGCAACTCAGTGAGACCCTGTCTCAAAATAAAAAATAAAAAGAGCTAGGGGTATAGCTCAGTGGTTGAGTTTCTCTGGACTCAATCCCCATACTACAAAAAAAAAAAAAGGGAAAGCACAGAACAAAAGAAACCCTTGGAAGGCTGCTAAGCCAGCTGCCAGCCACTACATGCCTCTTACCGGACATCTTTGTCGATCTGCAGCAGTACCTCGTTGTCTTTGAAGTATGTGTTCCACCGGCTGTCGGGGCTGGGGTTGAGGGGCTGTGGGAGACAAGCAGCTGCTCTGTCCAAGGCCCAGTCAGGGAGGTCCCAGCCTGGAGACCTGAGCAGTGGCCTCACAATCCTCCACAGCCTCAGTTGTGGCCAGGCAGCAGCCTGAGGACCACTAAGAGGACAGAGCACAGGCCTCAGACCATGTTCAAACTGCACAGCTGCCAGTGAACCTGTGGTCATCTCTGCTTGGCAGAGACTGTTATTTCTGTCCACCACCCCAGTTGCAGAACTCTGCATTCAACAGGTGCTCCTAAAGGTCTGCTGCATGGTTGAATGAATGAATGAATGTTGGATCATTAGGCTTCTTTGAATTTCATTTACTCCTCTGAGCTATCAACTCCCTCCCTTGGAGGATAGGCCCAAGACCAGGCCATCTGCACTTTCTGCACTGTGAAGCACCCAGGAAGCAGCTCAGTATTGGAGAACGGAGCTTCCTCCAGGCCAGACACGCAGCTTACCCTCACTTCTGCCCTGCTCTGCTTCCTTCAACCAAGCAATCACAGGACCCTCCTCAAAGAATCGGAATGAGGGCTGAGCTGCACCAACGGGCGCAGGGCTGCACCAACGGGCGCAGGGCTGCACCAACAGCACTCTTGGGATACTGGTTCTTGTCTATGTTACTGACTAGGCCAGGCCATTTGGTTGGGCAGGGAGAGACAATACCTGTCAGGCTGGCAACACAATGCAGAGAGGAGGAATTGGCAAGGCCAGAGGGGACCCAGGCCAGGCTGCATTTATCCTCTGACAAGGAAGATCTTCATGGCTCCAAATCCCCTCCCCACCCCATTAAACAGCCTCAGTCCCTGTTGCCAACCCCTATACTCACATGGTCCTCAAAGGTCACATCCTCCCTGGATACACCCATGTTGGCCTTGGCAATGCCAGGCTGTATGATCATTTCCCTCAGGAACTGAGAATATAGCTCCCTGCAGGAGAAAAGAGGAGAGAGGGATGACTCCTGAAGGTCTTGGCCAGGGAACCCAGACCAGAGAAGCAGTAGAGGAGGCAGGACAATCTTGGCAACGCTAGTCCTCTCTGATCAAAAGCCCTAGTGTCGTTACCCTTTCATGGGTCCTACCTCTGCTTGGCCAGGATGGAAGTCCATGCGGCTCTCTCCAGGGGGAGGTAGTTCAACAAGATCTGCAAAGAGGGGCACAGCTCTGAGGACCCCTGTCCCAAGCCTGAACAGCAGATAGAAGCAGATGAGCCTCAAAAAAGGCCTCATGAATGGGCTGGGGAAGTGGCTCAGTGGCAGAGCACTTCCTAGCATGTGCGATGCCTTGGGTTCCATCCCCAGCACCACACAAAAAAAGAAAGGTTTTTTTTTTTTTTTTTCTTTTTTGGTGGTATGGGGATGGAACCCAGTGCCTTGTACACACAAGGCAAGCACTCTACCAACTGAGCTATATCCCCAGCCCCCAAAACAAAGTCTTCACAAAGCCCAGAGCAGATCAGATGACTACCCAGGAACGCAGACCTGAGCCTCCCTTTCCTCCCCACTGCCTCCTCCTCCTTTACCCCTAAGTACCTTTTCCTCTGCTTTTCCTCACATTGATTCTTCCAAATCATAATAAAACAAGGTGCTCAAAGGGGCTGGAAACCAGGATACTGAGCTTCCACCAACATGTCTGCTAACAGTTTCAGGCACAATACAGCCTTTGTTTTGTCCCAGTAAGCACCACTTTGGCTGTGCCATATGTGCCAGAAGAAAGGGCCTTTACTGGCATTACAAAGTGGATCTTCCCCAAGGCGATGCTGGAGGAGATGCCAAGGACAGGAAACCCAGAACTTCCCAGAAAAGCTTCCTCAGACAAGCAAGGAAAGGTGCAGAATAGGAGGAAGGGGCCAAGGGTGGGGATAGCCCATGCAGGAACCCAGGGACTCTGAGTAGAGCAGTAGCCCCACCCCAGGCACACCCACCTTCCAGCAGAGGCACCGCAGTCCGCCCTCACAGGGGATGCCTGTGGACACAGCAGGCAAAGGTCACCCCAGGCCAGATTCCCAGACCCCCCAGCCATCCACCTTGGAGCCAGTTGGCAGGGAACAGAGTGGGCAAGAAGTACTTCTTCAAGAATCATGTCCACAAGATCACTAAGCTGAACGCTCACTCTCCAGTTTCTGTCCATGGCCCCAGCCCTCAGCCCAGAGATCCCTGTCTGGGATGCTCTTTTAAGGAAGACACCTTCTCATCCTTGATCTTTCTTCCTCAGGGGAGCCATTACCAAGCACTAACTCTACCCAGTCAAATCGTTATATATAAACAACAATGGCTCTGTGACTTCTTCATAGCATCCATCACAACTGAAATTATGTAATTTGTTTTTTAGTTCTGATATTAGAAATTGAACCCAGGGGTACTTTACCAATAAGTTACACCCCCAGTCTTTTCACTTTTTATTTTGAGACAAAATCTCTTTAAGTTGCCCAGGGTGACCTCAAACTTGTGAGCCTCCTGTAAACAGGCATGCATCACCACACCTGGCTACTTTGTATATTTTAGTGTATGTAACTCCTACTACTGGGAAGCCTCAGAAAGACAAGAACCACATTTGTTTATTATTCTCAGTGCCTAGAGAAGGGCCTGTCACACAGAAGGTATTCAATAAGCACTTGTGGAACACAAACTAAGCTATGGGGCCAGGTACTTTGTACTTTACAGACATCATTTCATGTAACACTTATTATACCCCCAGAAAGGAAGAAAGATTAGCATCATCATCCTCTTTCTCCCCGCACCTCCCCAGTACTGGGGATTGAACCTGGGGCACTTTACCATTGAGCTATCCCCCCAGTCCTTTGTATTTTTAATTTTGAGAGGTTACTGAGGCTGGTCTCAAACTTAGGATCCTCCTGCCTCAGCTTTCTGAGTAGCTAGGATTACAAGTATGCATTACTACACCTGACTCATTCTTATCTTACTGATTAAGAAACTTATCTGGAAAGACACAGCAATCAAGGACCTGAACACAGGTCTGACTCTAGAACCCAAACTCTTTACCATCACCAAGACTGCCTCCCCTTTGGTGCCTAAGTCCCATTGCAGAAAGACCAACTGCTCCTGTAATGGTGTCAGAAACCTCACAAGAGCAGATGTTGTGATGGTTTCCCTGATACTGTGAACATGAGCAAATGCCCTATAGATTCTGAATCGACATGAGCATATACTTCTTGCTGTCAAATTTACAGGGACAGGGCTGGGGTTGTGGCTCAGTGGTAAGCACTTGCCTAGCATGTGTGAGGCACTGGGTTCAATTCTCAGCACCACATACAAATATATGAATAAAATAAAAGTCCATCAATGTCTAAAAAATAATTTTAAAAAATTTACAGGGACAGGACAATGACAATCTATATGAAGACCATGGGATATTTTCAAAGGTGGGAAAAAGCAGGTGATCTCTATGCTGAAAGATTAACCATGCTGGAGAGGGCAAAGTCAAACATAGCCAAGTTTTACCTCCTGTTACTGTACCAAGGCTGGAATTTTACCATTAACCAAAGTTCACTGTCTCCTTAGTCAGCTTTGATCCTAAGCCTGAGAACCTGGAACCACCTTATAGCTAACCAAATTCCCAACCACAGAAGCCATCTGAGGAGTGAGGAAAAGCCAAACTAAGGTTCAAAAATTTCCCCACTCTCATCCTCCCATTTCTTATTTATTTATGGTTCTAGTGATTTAACCCATGGGTGATTTATCACTGAGCTACATCCCCAGCCCTTTTTATTTTTTATCTTGAGACAGGGTCTCACCAAGTTGTCTAGGGCCTTGCTAAGTTAGGGAGGCTGGTCTTGAAATTGTGATCCTCCTGCCTCAGCCTCCTAAGTCACTGGGACTATAGGCGTGAGCCACCACACCAGACTTCATCCTTCCATTCAATTCTCTCCAGTGACTCCCAGGAACATAGGCCTCCCTATCTAAGGCTTAATTGTAGCTACCAGTCCCCTGGGTAACTTCTTTTGAGATGAGGACACTGCTACACAATCTGTAGAAGGCCCCAAGAGTCAGGCCAGAACTGACCAGATGTGGCTTTGGATGCCTTCCCCTCCACTTTAGCCATAAGACTGTTGTAGAGAAGGACTGAAAGTGCAGGGTTGCCGCTTACCACTAAAACTGAGTTCGCGCAGCTTTTCCAATGCAATTGAAGGCTCCTTCAGGACATCCTGAAAATCTGCAATCCTAGAAGGGGATAGAAGGAGGCAAATTTAGCACACTCAAACCCCAAGGTGCTGACTTAGTCACCAAGCCTGCAGCCCACAGTTTCCTTACACTGACCAGTCTCCAAGCTATAAACCACTTCTTCCTCTGACCCCAGAAACAGAATGCCAGTGAAGAGACTTGAGAGATATTCTTCTCTAGAGCTTATCAAAAAAGCACCACGAAATTAAGTAAGCACTTTCTAATGTTTAGTGAAGTGGCATTTGCTGGGCACTTCCTGATGACCAGGCCCCGTCCACAGCAAGGCCACTACCTGAATTCAACCAACTCTAGGAACCCGGAGTAACCTGATCTGCAGACAACGGACCTGTGCAATCTGCCCGGAGTTCTTCACGCTCAAAAACACAACCATTACAAGATCTCTGAGCCTGCCCTCAGGCAAGGACAAAAGGTTTAAAAAGTCCAGGAGGAAAACTGAAGAGTGAGCAAAATTTAGCCAGTGCTTCAGAATTCTGCCTAGAGGAGAAGATAGACGGCAGAATCAGGGTTTCCTAGTATTTCTAGCAAGAAAAGGACAAGAGGGACAGGGCGCATTTGGAGAACCAAGTACTGGGGCAGAGGGCTAGAAAGGGGGAAGGGGCGCAGGATGTGAGATCTGGATGAAGAAGACCCAGGTGAAGGCGTCCAGGGGGGAGGAGAGAAGGGTGCAGGGGGGCAACCCGGCGACTGCGCGGCGCGTCTCCTCCGGCCCACGGGCAATGAGGTTAAAAAGTGGGCGCCCGAGACCCTCTGCCCCGGGACCCCGATTCCTAGCCGCACACACGCCGAGCCGCTCGCGGGGCAGAAAGGGCGGCTCGGCCAGGAGCGGCCGGCCCAGTCGGCCCCCCAGTGGCCTCTTACCGGCTCTTGTGCAGACTAGACATGGTGTTGACTTCTGGACCCCCCAGCTGCCTCCGCAGCCTCAGCCGCCGCCGCCGCCGCCGCCGCCGCCCCCCAGGGACGCGGGGCGCTGGGTGAGAGCCTCCGGCCGGAAACTGAGCCACAGTCGCGAGCGTTCCGCTCAGCCCGGTCCCGCTGGCCCCGCCCCGCCGGTCACGTGCCTCACTTCGCCGTTCCGCCAGGAGAGGGCGCCCGGAGCCCTCGGCCCAGCTCCCCGCCCCCTGGACCTTGCGGACAGAAGCGAGGACACCAACGCAGACTGCCTCCCTGGTCTGTTCCTTGAGCTCGCCTGGGCCTCAGTTTCTATCTACGCAGTACCTGTCAGCCTGTCTTCTTCCTTACAGTTTAACGACTGCATGATTGTTTCCTGGACATCAGCCTATGCTGCTGATCTGGGCAGACCCCCTGTTTGCCTTACTAAGTATCCAGTCCTATAAGCAGTGGCGCTCAGAGACCAGGTACTGATCAGTACAGGAAAGAGGAGTAAGACTACGATTCAGTGTTTTCCTTGACTTTGGGATTTCATGAATAGCGGGATTTCATGAATAGCAGAGTTTCTGTTATTGAACCACATATTAGGAACAATCGAAAAGGGAAAGATTTCAGAAATCCTTCCCGAAGGGGCTGGGGTTGTAGTGGTAGGTAGAGCGCTTACCTAGCAAGTGCAAAGGCACTGGGTTTGATCCACAGCACCACATGAAAATAAATAAATAAAATAAAGATATTGTGTCCACCTACAACTAAAAAGAAAAAAAGAAAGAAAGAAAAACAATTTTTAAAAAATCTTTTTCAAAAAAAAGATGGCAGGCAGCCTTAGCAAGATTTTCTCTACACAGGCATGTGAAGATTCACAAACGTCCTCGTTTTTTTAAAATTTCTTCACAAATTGGTAAAAACTTTAACACTGAACTATATAATTTCTAAACTCCTTTTAGCTCTCATGTACCTACACACTACGATTTCACCGCCCAATAGACCAGGCACATAAATATCTGTTCCTTTATTCACTCATTCCACAAAAAATTTCTGCTCACACTGTGTGCTAGGCCCCATACAATCATTTCTCAGTATAGAGATGATATATAAAATGGCAAAGCATTTGCATATAAGCTACCCAGATTTCTCTGTATACTTAAAATCCTCTTTAGTGTTGGGGGTATAGCTCAGTGGTAGAGCACATACCTAGCATGCCCAAGGCCCTGGGTTTAATCCCCAGCACTGTACAAAAAAAAAGGAAAAAATATCTTTAGATTATTTATATCAAATACAATGCAGCTACTATGTAAATAGTTGCTGTACCATATTCTTTAAGGAATGAGGACAAGAAAAAAGTCTGCCACATGTTCAGAACACACAGTTTTTCCAAATACTTCTGGTCCAGGTTTAGATGAATTCACAATGTAAAACCTATAGATATGAAGAACCAACTGTACTAAATATTTCTGCAACATACAAGATTAAGTTCCTCTGTATAATTTTATATATATATATATATATATATATATATATATATATATATATATATATTTGGTTCTAGTGATTTAACCCAGGGGTGATTTATCACTGAGCTACATCCTCAGCCCTTTTTATTTTTTATCTTGAGACAGGATCTCACTAAGTTGTCTAGGGCCTTGCTAAGTTAGGAAGGCTGGTCTTGAAATTGTGATCCTCCTGCCTCAGAAGAAGGTAGGAGGGGATATATATATATATATATAATTGAAGCCAGGCATGGTGGCACACAACTGTAATCCCACTTACTTGGGAGACTGAGGCAAGAAGATCTCAGGTTTGAGAATGTAATGCAATGTAGAAAGCCTCTGTCTCAAAAAGAACTGGGGACAGCTCAGTGGTAAATCACCCCCTGGCTTCAATCCCCAATACTAAAAACCAACCAAACAAAAAACAGCTGGCCCTTTAAAGACAAAGGGAAAAAAATCACATAAATGATAACATAATAAAAATATGGACAAGGGCTAAGAATGTGAGTCAGTTGTAGAGTGCTTCCCTGGCATGCATGAGAACCTGGGTTCAATCCCTGGCACCACAACCAAAACAAAAATATGGACAAGGCAGGCATGGAGGCACAATCTTGTAGTCTCATCTACTGGGGAGTCTGTGATAGGAGGATCACATTATCTCAAAATAAAAATTAAAGCGGGCTTTATGTAGTTCAATGATAGAAAGTCCCTAAATTAAATTTCCAGTATCACAGATAAAATTCAGACAGTTGGCTATCACTTAAAAAAAAAATAGAGCTAGGAAGTATTCAATGAAAGAGTGCTCTCCTGGCATAAGTGAACCCTGAATTCAATTTCCAGCATTGCAAAAAAAAGGGAGGTGTTTGATATCCTAGAAAGATATGCTAGATGAAATAAAGCTTGGCATGGGGAAAATCTATATCATTAGAAGAAAAATATATACAAAACTTATATCACAGTCTTAGTAAAGGAAGATACAAAGCCCCAAAGTCATGAAATATAAGACAGCTATGTCACCACAAAAAAGTTTAAATTTTTGTGTAGAAAGCAAATGAGAAACATCAATAAAGAAAATATTTGCATCTTTAGACAAAAGGTTCATGCCTATAACACATAAAGAAAACTTACATCAACAAGCACCTCCATAGGAAAGGAAAAAAAGCAAGAATTTATTTTTTCACAAAGTCTATTTCTACAGTGTGCCAGACATATGATAGGTATTGAGTATTTAGTAGAAAACAAAATAGAATAAATCCCTGTCCTTGAAGCTTGACATGTTAGTGTGAGGACATAGGTGTAAAATATGATAAATTAGAAAACTGAATAGTGTGACAGATGGTAATAAATACTACCAAGAAAAATTAAGGAATAAGTTGTGGGAGTTGTGAGAGCCAGAATGTTCTCCAAAGTGATGGCTAAGCCAACACCTGAGGAGAAAAGTCAGCAAAACCCATGAACAGGTATGTCAAAGAAGGCATAAAAATGTCCCTCCAAAACCAACCCAATGCAACATTAAATTAGACAACAAGCCAGACAGGGTGACATGCCCTGTGGTTCTAGCTACTCAGGAGGCTGAGGCAAGAGTTCAAATCCAGCCTGGGCAACATAGTGAGACTCTGTCTCAAAAAAAAAAAAGAACTACTTACTTATTCATTCAGTGGGTAATTGAGTAACAACATTGAGTCTTCCAGATTGGTAAAAGTAATCAATGTTTATTACATCCACCATTAGTGGGGGCACCCTAAGGCCCTTTTTATTAAAAAAAATATATATATATATTGAACCCTGGGCTTCATGTATGCTAAGAAAATGCCCTACCACTGAGTTATGTCTCCAGTCCCCCTTTTTGACTATTTTGAGAGGTCTCTCTACATTGCCTAGGCTGGTCTTGAATGTGTAATCCTCCTGCCTCAGTCTCCCCAGGGGCTAGGATTACAGATGTGTGCCACCACACCCAGCTTACACCATGTACTCTAGTTTTTATTTTTATTCATTTATATTTTTTTGCAGAATTAGGAATTGAACCCAGGACCCTGCACATACTAGACAAAAACTGCCATTGAACTATATCCCCAGCTTTTTTTTTTTTTTCTTTTTTAAGTACTCCTTTTAATCTGGTGCCTGTCACTCAGCATCACTTTTTTTTCTTTTCTTTCTTTCTTTTTTTTTAATTTTAGCTGTAGATGGACTCAATACCTTTGTTTTATTTATTTTTCTTATATGTTGTGGGGGAATTGAACCCAGGTCCTCGCATGTGCTAGGCAAGTGCTCTACCACTGAGCTACAGCCCCAGCCCCAGCATCACTGTTTTGAGATTTACATACACCATAGCATGTATCAGCACTTCATTCCTTTTATTGCTGTATAGATTTCATTACATGAATACAGCGTAGCTTATCCTGTCATAGTTTATCAACTATTGGTAGATATTTGGGTTGTTTCCAGTTTTGATCTATTACAAATAAAGCTGCCACAAACATTTGTGTACAAGTCTTTTTCTGAGTCATTTTTTGCAGTGCCAGAGGTGGAACCCAGGGCCTTGGGCATGTTAGACAAGTGCTTTTTTTTGGGGGGGGGGGCGTGGGTACTAGGGATTGAACTCAAGGGAACTCCACCATTGAGCCACATCCCCAGCCCTGTTTTGTATTTTATTTAGAGACAGTGTCTCACTGAGCTACTTACTGCCTCGCTTTTGCTGAGGTTGGCTTTGAATTCATGATACTCTTGCCTCAGCCTCCCAAGCCACTGGGTTTACAGGGGAGCGCCCAAAGGTCAGTCTTTTTATTTTGGACATTCTGGTAGGTGTGTAGCTATATTTTATGTTTGGCTTTTTTGTTCTATTTTGTTTTGCTTTTGGTGCTGGGGATCAAACTCAGGGCCTCAAGCTTGCTAAGCACATGCTGTACCACTAAGCCACACCTTCAGCCTCATATTCCTCTTTGTCAACAATGTTTTGGCCTCTATATTTGGTCCTTTGCATTCTATATTAACTTTAGAATCAGTTTATTGGATGCGGGGGGGAATTCTGCTGGTATTTTCACTGCAATTGCATTGAATCTATAGATCAATTTGGAAATAATTAATATCATAATATTATTGACTCATCTGATCCATGGACATTATATATCTTCACATAAATTTAGAACCTTAATTTCTCTCAACAATACGTTTTAGTTCTCAGTTACACATAATGGGTCCCTAAGTGTCTCATATTTTTGAGGTATTACAAATGGTATTTTTTATTTTTAAAAAAATATTTATTTTTTAATTGTAGTTGGACACAATACCTTTATTTATTTATTTTTATGTGGTGCTTAGGATCGAACCCAGGGCCTCGCACATGCTAGGCGATCACCACTCTACCGCTGAGCCACAATCCCAGCCCCACAAATGGTATTTTTTAAAATTTCAATTTCCAAATTATTTATTACTATAATACAGAAATAGAATTGCTTTTTTCTTTTTTTTTTTAACCGGAGATTGACCCTAGAGGTGCTTTACCACTAAGCTACAGCCACAGTCCTTTTTATTTTTTATTTTAAGACGGGATCTGGGGCGGGGGGCACTGGGGTTGTGGCTCAGCGGTGGAGCACATGCCTAGCACTTGCAGGGCCCTGGGTTCAATCCTCAGCACCACATACAAATAAATAGAACAAAAAGTATTGTGTCCAACTACAACTAATATATATATATATATATATATATATATATATATATATATTTAAAAGATGGGGTTTTATGTTGTGGAGGCTGGTCTGGAACTTACCATTCTCCTCCCTCAGCCTCCCAAAGTGCCAAAATTACAAGCTACTGTGCCTGGCTTAAAATTGTTCTTTTAAAAAAAAATAGTTTGTAATTGTCAATGGATCTTTTATTTTTATTTATATTTATGCAGTGCTAAGGATTGAACCCAGGGCCTCACACATGCCAGGCAAGCACTCTACCACTGAGTCACAACTCCACATCTCTTAAAATTGTTCTTTATATCTTTGAAAGTGTATCTTACAATCTTGCTAAAGTCACTCATTAACTTAAGAAGCTTTTTTGTAGATTTCATCGAATTTTTTTTTTCTTATACTCTAACATTCTAATAGCAAATTTACAAGAACATTACCGAAAGCAGACATTTAATACATGTGTCTCCATACAGGACAACTCAATCAGAAAGGGTAGTGAATGGATGGAATAGTATGTGGTAAAAATGCTACAAACAACATTTGGTTTCTGTCAATAAGAAATTTACTTGTTTTAAAATGATCAGGGGGACTGGGGAGTTGGTCAGCAGTAGGAGCACTTGCCTAACGTGTGAGGCCTGAGTTCTATCCCCAGCACTGAAAAAATAAAAGTGCAAGTGCTGGCATTGTCCAGAAAAACTTAACTGGTTTATTTATAATTGTTATAGAGTTGAATTGCTGATATGTATTCACTGAAACATTTTGACCTGCATTAATATCTTATGTTCCCATGTTCATATGAAAAATTTATACACAAACAAAAGCCGGAAAACTGTCAATACCTCATTGCTGTTCTCTCTAGTTTTCCACTCCCAATCATCAAATGTATCTTTAGACCCCATGGGTGTAAAAAATGTCGAGCATTCTGAACTACCAATAACTGAACAAAGAAAAAAAATTGAGAATGAAATGTTTCCAATCTAATGGTTTCTAAAGCACATACTCCACCCTTGCAGCATGCCAGCTGGACATCTTTTGACATAATTTTTATTTATTTGGCTTGCATACACAGGTTGGGGTTTTTAAAAATGCCAACCAGGTCAGCCTCACTTTCCTCCTATAAAGCACCAATAGCTGCTCTCTGGAAAACTATCTCCTTTTGAAATCCTGAGCAATGTCTCGCACCAGACTCTGGAGGGGGGACTTTGCAGATCAGAAGTTCAAAGGACTTTTGACAACATGTTTTGCAGAGTGCCATAGTACCAGGCCCAAAAGTGAGGTTTGTCTCCCTCCAGGAGAGCTCCCACTCTTGCAAGCAGTTTTTGTAGCTAGTTGCTTCCTGGGGGCATCACCAGCAGGTGGGTTTGCTGGAAGTCCACTTAGTACAAGCTTTGATTAATGGTTTCCTTTCCCTTCAGCTGGAGTCCAGCAAGCTACAGGGAAAGCTGGCATTAAAGGGTGATAGCCCATAGAATTTTTCATATAAACTACTGTTTTTGTTTTGTTTTGCTTTGTTTGCTTTTTGGTACTAGGGATTGAAGGGCACTTAACCACTGAGCCACATCCCCAGCCCTTTTTATATTTTATTTTGAAACAGGGACTAAGTTGCTTAGGACCTCACTATATTGCTCAGGCTGGCTTTGAACTCACAATCCCCCTACTTCATCCTCCCAAGCCACTGGGATTACAGACAATAATTACAGTCTATGCCTGGCTAGACTATTGTTTTGATGTCCTAAAACTTCTGCAACAAATTGCCACAAACTCTGTCATGGGTTTTTTTTTTTTTTTTTTAATTGTTGTTGTTGTTTTTCTGTTAAGAATTATATTTATTGGGCTAGGGCTGGAGCTCAGTGGTAGCACACTTGCCTGGCATGTGTGAGGCACTGGGTTCAATTCTCAGCACCACATATAAATAAATAAAATAAAGGTCTATCAATAACTAAAACAATGTTTAAAAAAAAAAGAATTATGTTTATTCATTTTTTTTCCTTTGGTACTGGGGATTGAACTCAGGTGCACTCAACCACTGAGCTACAGCCCCAGCCCTATTTTTGTATTTTATGTAGAGACAGGGGCTCACTGAGTTACCTAACACCTCATCATTGCTGAGATGACTTTGAACTTGTGATCCTCCTGCCTCAGCCTCCTGAGCTGCTGGGATTACAGGCATGTGCCACCCTGCCTGGCAAAATTTATGTTTACTCTTTTAAAACTTTATGCAGTTCAAATTCCAATTTTGGGGCTGGGGATATAGCTCGGTTGGCAGAGTGCTTGCCTTGCAAGGCCCTAAATTCAATCCCCAGCACCACACACACACACACAAAAAAAAAAAAAAAAAAAAAAACCCTCTAATTTTTAGCCAAACTGGTGGAGCATGCCTATAATCCCAGTGGTTTGAAGGCTGGGGCAGGAGGATCACAAGTTCAAAGCCTGCCTAAGCAACTTAGCAAGACCCTGTCTCAAAATAAAATATACAAGGGCTGGGGACTGTGGTTTAGTGGTTAAGCACTCCTGGGTTAAATAAAATAAAATTCTAATTTTTGTATCTATGGGGATAGGGAAAATAGGAAAATAAAAGGGTACAAACTTTCACTTACTGGATGAACAAGTTTAGGGGATCTTTGTTCAGCATGGATGATGAGGAATGTGTTAATTCAATTGTGATAAACATTATACAATACCTATGTGTATCAAATTATCTTCTAGTACCCCTTGAATATGTTCAATTTTGGTTGAATATGTTCAAATTGAGGTTTTAAAGAGAACAATAAAATAATTTTTCACATCTATGTTCATCAGGGTTATTGACATATAGTTTTATTTCTGTCATTCTTTTCCATTTTAAGAGTACAGTTCAAGCCAGGTGGCCTGGTGCATGCCTGTAATCCTAGCCACTTGGGAGGCAGGAGGATTTCAAGTTCAAAGCTAGCCTCAGCAACTTAGCAAGACTCTCTCTAAATAAAATATAAAAAGTGATGCGGATGTGGTTCAGTGGTTAAGTGCCCCTGGGTTCAATTTCTGGTACAAAAAAAAAAAAAAAAAAGACAGTTCAATGGCATTAAGTACCTCATAATATTATGCAACCATCACCACCACCCATCTCCATTACTCTTCATCTTGCAAAACAGAAACCTTGTCCCCATTAAACATTAACTGCCATTCCTCTTCTGCTAGTCCCCAGCTCCTACCTTTCTACTTTATGTCTCTATGACCACTCTAAATATCTTATATAAATGCAATCAGACAGAATTTGTCTTTTTGTGACTGTTTATTTCACTTAGCCTGATGTCCTCCAGGTTCGTTTTTGCTATATGCCTGCTTTCTTTTCACTAGTGTTAGCATGATGTATCAGTCGAAGTTCAATTAGGAGAAAGAAACCACACAATAATTTTAATGGAAAAAGTTTAATATAAAGATTTATCAACAACAGCAAGAGATTGGAATTACAAGGGGTTGATTAGTAAGAAGTAATGAGAATGTTAAAGAATATAGACAGGGCTGGGTGGAAAAGCATGCACCTACAGTCCCACCTACTCTGGAGGCTGAGGTAAGAGGACTGCTTGAGCTCAGGAGTTCCCAACCAGCCTAGGCAATGTAAGAAAGCCTTGTTTCTAAAAAATAAACTAGACTCCACAACCATATTTGGCCAGGGAAGAAAATAGAAAAAGAAATTTAAGTTACAAGAATGGCAGATATCAGGAGCAGCACTAAGGGCTGAGGTGCAGCACTAAGGAAGTACACCACCTCCCCAGCCTGTGATACAGACCCTGTTGGAGAGGACAGAGCCTTGACTCATTGAATGACAGCAAAGCCATTGATGGGACTTTCTGGAAATTCTACCTCTGGAATTTGCTGGAAATCAGCTATGGTGTCGTGTCATAGAACACGCTGGAATTTTGCCTTCTTAAGTTCTTGGGAAAGCTGTTTACAGGAAGGTGTCTCACCAAAGGTTCCTATCCAAGAATAACCCCTGGGGCGGGTGCTGGGAGAAGCTGCCAGCTGCCAGCAATGGTTAGTAGGCAGCTGCTGGAGAAGCCATGTGTTGCAGAAGCCTGTCTAGTGAGCACACCAGAACTAGGAAGGAAAATCCCTTTCATGCAGGAAAAATATTTAAAGGACCCCAATCCATTTTGTCTGAGTGAGCAATGAAGAGTAAATTTGGAGCTCTAAGGCAAAATTGATAACTGGCAAGAAATGTATATATATTTTTCCATCCTTTGACTTTTATTTTTATTTATTTGGTTTTTTTTAGTTGTAGTTGGACACAATACCTTTATTTTATTTATTTATTTTTATGTGGTGCTGAGGATCGAACCCAGGGCCTCGCATGTGGTAGGCGAGCACTCTACTGCTGAGCCACAACCCCAGCCCCTCATTCTTTGACTTTTATTTAAATAGCTTTATTGAGATAAATTCATATATCATACATTTTACCCTTTTAAAATATATAAATCTGGGCTGGGGTTGTGGCTCAGAGGTAGAGTTCTGGCCTAGCATGTGTGAGGCACTGGGTTCGATCCTCAGTACCACATAAAAATAAAATAAAGATATTAATATATATATATTTCAATGGTTTGGGCATATTACATTATTTATTTATTTAAAGTGAAGTATAATACTTATAATGTAAAATTTGCCCTTTTAACTATTTCATGCATACAACTCAACAGCTTAGTTATACTTACAATATTATGTAGCCATCACCACTATCTAGTTCCAAAACTCTTCATTACTCCAAAGAGATAATCTGTAACCTCTGAGTAATTTCCCTTCCCTGTAGCACATGGAAACATCCAATTAGTCTTCAATTTCTAGGAATTTCCATTCTCGTTGCTATGTTATACAATGGGAACCATACCATGTTTGTCTTTTTTAAAAAATATATTTTTATTTGTAGATGGACACAGTATTTTTATTTATTTATTTTTATGTGGTGCTGAGGATCAAATCCAGTGTATATGAGGTAAGTGCTCTACCACTGAGCCACAACCCCAGCCCCCAGGGTTTGTCTTTGCTTAGTGAAAGGTTCATACTTGTGATAGCATGTAAAAGAACTTAATTCCATTTTGGGGCGTGGGTGGGTACTAGAGATTGAACCCAGGGCCTAGCACATACTAGACAAGTACTTTTCCATTGAGCTTCATCCTTAGTCCAAGTTTAATTCCTTTTTATGGCTGAATGATATTCCATGATATGTACATACCACATTTTATTTTTATACTCATCTGTTGATGGACACTTGGGTCATTTCTGCCTCTTGTGTATGATTCAATAAGCAAGACATATAAGTCTCTACCCCAGCTTTCCATGACTAAGAGTGGAATGACTGAGACATATGGGGATTACATTTAACTTTTTGGATAACAGCCATAGTATTTTTGATAGCAATTATACCATTTTATATGCCCTCCAGCACATATGTAAATCCAATCTTTCCAATCCTTGTAAACATTTATTATCTCCCTCTCTTTCTTTTTATCACATCCATTCTAGTAGGTGAGAAATATTCTTATTTTGGCTTTGATTTGCATGTTTGTGAGTCCTTCAACTATGTTCCTTTTTTTCAAGCTTGTTTTGTCTATTCTGGGCCCCTTGTGATATCATATGCATATTCAAATGAATATTCCCTTTTTTTATTGAGAAAAAGGAAAAAGAAAGTTTATTGCTTTTCTAGCAAAGGAGAAACAAAGGGGACTCCTGTCCCAAAGGCTCTGATTCTGCCCATCTGCAGAAATAGGGGGCTTTTATAGAGGTGATTCGGAGAAAATGAGATTAGAGAGGAAAGATCAGGAAGTTTAGGGAAAAGAAGGTTGGGGGGAAAAAACATGTAAGTTTCAAAGCCACAAGAAATAGAGCTAAATCATCAAGTGAACGCCTGTTACAATACCTCACTGTCAATTTCTACTTTCCATTTCTATGGAAAGTGGGTGATGACACCCCAAAGCTACGTCCTGCTCAAAGTGGGCAAAGTTGGGGGAAGTAATGCAAAGTCCTTATTCTCTATCAGGTGGGTTGTGGACAGTTAAGGGCATCAGAGCAGTCCAGGACATTCCCACTTTTGTAAAAACTGCTATTAGGATTTGACAGGGATCTCATTGCATCTGTAGATCTATTTGGATATTATTATTATTATTATTATTATTTTAAATACCTTTATTTATTTTACTTTTATGTAGTGCTGAGGATCGAACCCAGGGCCTCCCACGTGCTAGGCGAGTGCTCTACTGCTGAGTCACAACCCCATCCCTATTTGGATATTATTGTCAATGTAACAATATTGTCTCTCTATCCATGAAGATGGGATGTCTTTCCATCTTTAATTTCTTGATAAACCTTGATAAACCTTTGTTTTATTCACTTATCTATCTGTGGTGCTGAGAATTGAACCCTGTGCCTCACATATGCTAGGCAGTCACTCTACCACTGAGCCACAACCCAAGCCTTGCAAAATAAATTTTAAAAAAAGTTATTTTGTCTTTAATTTCATTCAGCAATGTTTTGTAGTTTTCAGTCTACAAGTTTTCACTTCTGTGGTTAATTTTAGTCTTAACTTTTGAGTTTGTTTTCGTGGTACTGGGTATTGAACCACACTGGGCCTCACACATGGAAGGTAAGCAATCTACCACTGAACTACAGTACCAGACTTTTAAATTATTTTTATTATTCATTTATTTATTTATTTTTGACACTGGAGATTTAACCCAGGAGCTCTTTGCCACTGAATTACATCACCAAAATCTTGCTAAGTTGAGACATAGACTCTTTAAATTGCTTAAGCCTTTTCTAAATTGCTGAAATTGTGATCCTCCTGCCTCTAGAGCCACTAGAACTATATGCATGTGTCACTTGTGCCTAGCCCAATTCCTTTTTTTTCTAAATATCTTTTTAGTTATAGATGGACACAATATCTTTATTTATTTATTTTTATGTGGTACTGAGGATCAAACTCAGTGCCTCACACATGCGAGGCAGGCGTTCTACCACTGAGCTACAGCTTGAGCCCCTAACCCAATTCCTTTTTTTTTTTTTTTTTAATATTTATTTATTTAGTTAGTTTTTGGCGGACACAACATCTTTGTTTGTATGTGGTGCTGAGGCTCGAACCCGGGCCACACGCATGCCAGGCGAGCGCGGCTACCGCTTGAGCCACACCCCCAGCCCCCCAATTCCTTTTTTAAAAAATTTATTTTTCAAGGCTTGGGTTGTGGCTCAGTGGTAGAGTGACTGCCTAGCATGTGAGGCACAGGGTTCAATTCTCAGCACCACAGATAGATAAGTGAATAAAACAAAGGTTTATCAACGACTAAAATATTTTTTAAAATTTTATTTTGAGGGCTGAGGTTGTGGCTCAGTGGTAGACCACTCGCCTAGCACGTGAGAGGCCCTGGGTTTGATCCTTAGCACCACATAAAAATAAATAAATAAAATAAAGGCATGTGTCCAACTACAACTAAAAAATAAATATTAAAAACAATTATTTTGGGGCTGGGGATGTAGCTCAAGCGGTAGCGCGCTTCCCTGGCATGCACAGGGCGCTGGGTTCAATCCTCAGCACCATATACAAACAAAAGTAAGGATGTTGTGTCCACCAAAAACTGAAAAATAAATATTAAAAAATCTCTCTCTCTCTCTCTCTCTTTAAAAAAAAATTATTTTGAGGGGTTGGGGTTGTAGCTCAGTGGTTCAGTGGTTGAGCACTTGCCTCCCATGTATGAGGCACTGGGTTTGATCCTCAGCACCACATAAAAAATAAAATAAAATAAAGATATCATGTCTATTTAACTGAAATTCTTTTTTAATTATTTTGAGACAAGCTGCCCATGCTAGCCTTAAACTTGTTTTTTTGCAAGAGAGAGAGAATTTTTCAATAATCACTATTTAGTTTTCGGAAGACACAACATTTTTGTATGTGGTGCTGATAATCGAATCCGGGCCGCACGCATGCCAGGCGAGGGCGCTACCGCTTGAGCAACACCGCCAGCCCTAACCTTGAACTTGTGATCCTCTGACTTCAACCTCCGAAGTAGCTGGGATTAGCCAGGCATGGTGGCACATGTCTGTAATCTCAGTGATTAGGGAAACTGAGTCAGGAGGATTGCAAATTCAAGGCAGTCTCAGCAATTTAGCAAGGCTCTAAGCAATTTAGTGAGATCCTGTTCCAAAGAGAGAAAGGGTGGCGCGGCACTCTGGAGATATAGCTTTTTGTAAAGTGCCCCTGGGTTTAATTTCCAGTACCTAAAAAGTAAATTAGTAAATAAATAGCTGGGATTACAGGCATGCACCACGGTACCCAGATTTAGGTGTTTTATTCTTTTTGATGTTATTATACATTGAATTTTTTAAAAATTCCTGTTCACTGGGCTGGGGCTGGAGCTTATTAGTAGAGTGCCCTCCTTGCATGTGTGAGGCATTGGGTTCGATCCTCAGCACCACATAAAAATAAATAAAAATATTGTGTCCAACTACAACCAAAAAAATATTTTAAAAAAATTCCTGTTCAGGATTATTAACTACAAGTATACAGAAATTCAACTGACTTTTTAGTGTTGATTTTATATCCTATAACTTTTTAAATTCATTAAGTGGCTCTCACAAGTTTTTTGTAAATTAGGGTTTTCCGTCCAAGATTATACCATTTGCAAACAGAAATAAATTTACTTTATATTTACCAACTTGTCTTTTGTTTTTCTTACCTCCTGCAGCTAGAATTTGAATAGAAGTGTTGAATAAAGTGATGAAAGTGGGCATCTTTCTCATTCTCCTGATCTTGAAGGGAACACTTTTATTTTTTACAATTAAGTATGGATGTTAGCTCTAGGTTTTGCATTTGTCCTTTATCAAGGAAGTTTCCTTCTATTTCTTATTCATAAATGTTTCAGTATGATAGGGTACTAAATTTTTTCAAATGCTTTTTCTTTTTTTTAAATATCATTTTAGTTGTAGATGGGCACAATACCTTTATTTTATTTGTTTATTTTTATGTGGTGCCGGGGATTGAACCCAGGGCCTCACACATGCTAGGCAAGCGCTCTGCCACTGAGCCACAACCCCAGCCCCTCAAATGCTTTTTCTACATTTGTATAGTCATCAGTTGAGGAAGGAAGCCTTCTTCCTTTGTTATACTAATACTGTATATTTTGCTGATTAATTTTCATATGTTGAACTATCCTTGAATTCCAGGAATAAATCCCACTTGGTAATGATGTATAACTTTCAATATACTGCTGAATTTGGTTTACTATATGCAAGGTGTGTTTTTTCCCATCCTTTGACAATTAACATATCTATTCAAGTGGATTTCGTGTTTTTTGTTTGTTTGAGATTGGATCTCACTATGTTGTCCAAGCCAGCCTTCCATTCAATAATCCTCCTGAGTAGCTGGGATTATAGGCATGCACCATTGCACCTAGCTTAAAATGGGTTTTCATTTTTATTTTTGATACTGGGAATTTAACCCACGGGCACTTAATTACTGAGGCACATCCTCAACCCTTTTTATTTTTTATTCTGAGATAGGGTATTTCTAAATTGCTGAGGCTGGCTAGGAACTTGCGATCCTCCTGCCCCAGCCTCCTGAGCTGCTGGGATTATAGGCCTGTGCCACCAGGCCCAGCTAAAGTGAGTTTCTATAGGCAGCATATTATTAAGGCTTTCTTTTTTATTCAATCATATAAACTCTGTCTTTTATTAGAGGTATTTGGACCTTTAATATTCAATGTGATTGTTCTCATTATGGAGTTAGGCCCGTTCTGCAGTTTGCTATTTTCCATTTTTTCTATTTGTGTTCTATTTGTCCTAAATGTGTTCTCTATTCCCTTTTTGTTCTTTCCCATTTTGCCTTTTCCTCTCTTGAATTGACTATTTTATATTTTTAGATCCCATTTCATCTCCTTTGCTATTTTAGTGGTTGCTTTAGGATTTATTGTGTGCATCTTTAACTTATTGCAATCTATCTTCAAGTGACATTACACTGCTTTATAGGTAGAATAAGAACTACTCGGGCTGGGGATGTGGCTCAAGCGGTAGCGCGCTCGCCTGGCATGCGTGCGGCCCGGGTTCGACCCTCAGCACCACATACTAACAAAGATGTTGTGTCTGCCGGAAAAATAAAATAAATAAATATTAAAAAAAAAAAAGAACTACTCAATAATATACTTTTATTTTGCTCCTTCTGCTACAGTAACCAACCATCCTGGGTTGCCTGGGATAAGGGTGTTCCCAGAGTACATTGGACTCTCAGTTTTAAAATTGGGAGAATTTCAGGTAAATTATCCTGGATAATGACTTTATTTATATGTTGTTATAAAAATATTTTTGGGGAGCACTTCCAAACTCATTCCACAAAGCCAATATCACCCTGATTCCGAAACCAGGCAAAGACACATCAAAGAAAGAAAATTTTCAGACCAATATCTCTAATGAACATAGATGTAAAAATTCTCAATAAAATTCTGGCAAATCAAACACAAAAACATATCAAAAAGATAGTGCACCATGATCAAGTGGGATTCATCCCAGGGATGCAAGATTGGTTCAACATGTGGAAATCAATAAATGTAATTCATCACATCAATAGACTTAAAGATAAGAACCATATGATCATCTCAATAGACACAGAAAAAGCATTTGACAAAATACAGCACCCCTTCATGTTCAAAACACTAGAAAAACTAGGGCTAACAGGAACATATCTCAACATTGTAAAAGCTATCTATGCTAAGCCCCAGACCAACATCATTCTAAATGGAGACAAAATGAAAGCATTCCCTCTAAAAACTAGAACAAGACAGGGATGCCGTCTTTCACCACTTCTATTTAACATGGTTCTTGAAACACTGGCCAGAGCAATTAGACAGACAAAAGAAATTAAAGGAATACAGTAAGGAAAAAAGGACTCAAATTAGCACTATTTGCTGACGATATGATTCTATACATAGAAGACCCAAAAAATTCCACCAGAAAACTTCTAGAACTAGTAAATTAATTCAGCAAAGTAGTAGGATACAAATCAATACCCATAAATCAACAGCATTTCTGTATATCAGTGACAAATCCTCTGAAAGGAAAATGAGGAAAACTACTCCATTTACAATAGATTATATTAGAAAAAGGCGTCAAAAGCATACAATGGAGAAAAGATAGCTCTTCAATAAATGGTGATGGGAAAACTGGAAATCTATATACAACAAAATTAAATTGAACCCCTATTTCTCACCATGCACAAAACTCAACTTAAAGTGGATCAAGGACTTGGAATTAGACTAGAGTCCCTGAGCCTAATAGAAGAAAAAGTAGGCCCAAATCTCCATCATATTGGATTAGGCTCCTACTTCCTTAAAAGACTCCGATAGCACAAGAATTAAAATCAAGAATTAATAATAAGGGGCTGGGGATGTGGCTCAAGCGGTAGCGTGCTCGCCTGGCATGCGTGCGGCCCGGGTTCGATCCTCAGCACCACATACAAACAAAGATGTTGTGTCTGCCGAAAACTAAAAAATAAACATTAAAAAATTCTCTCTCTCTCTCTCTCCCCCTCCCTCTCCTCTCTCTCTTAAAAAAAAAAAAAAAGAATTAATAAATGGGATGGATTCAAACTAAAAAGCTTCTTCTCATCAGAAGAAACAATCAGTGAGGTAAATAGAGAGTCCACAGCTTGGGAGCAAATTTTTACCACTTGCACATCAGATAGAGCACTAATCTCTAGAGTAGAGCTAAACTCAAAAAAAAAAAAAAAAAACAAATATCACCTTCTCAGAAGGTGATAGTCAATCAATCAACAGATTTATGAAAAAATGTTCAACATCTATAGCAATTAGAGAAATGCAAATCAAAACTACTCTAATATTTCCTCTCACTCCAGTCAGAATGGCAACTTTTAAGAATACAAACAACAATAAATGTTGGTGAGGATGTGGGGAAAAAGGCACACTCATACATTGCTGGTGGCACTGCAAGTTGGTGCAGCCAATATGGAAAGCAGTGTGGAGATTCCTTGGAAAACTGGGAATGGAACCACTTTTGACTCCCATTCCTCCATCTATACCCAAAGGACTTAAAAACAGCATACCACAGGAACACAGCCACATCAATGTTTATTGCAGCATAATTCACAATAGCTAAACTGTGGAACCAACCTAGATGCCCTTAAGTAGATGAATGGATAAAGAAAATGTACTATATATATATATATATACACACACACACACACACACACACACATAATGGAATATTACTCAGCAATAAAAGAGAATAAAATCATGGCATTTGCAGGTAAATGGATGGAGTTGGAGAATATAATGCTAAGTGAAGTTAGCCAATCCCAAAAAACCAAATGCTGAATGTTTTCTCTGATATAAGGAGGCTGATTCATAGTGGGGTTGGGAGGGGGAGCATGGGAAGATTAGATGAACTCTAGATAGGGCAAAGGGGAGGGAGGGGAAGGGAGGGGGTAATGGAGTAAAAAAAAAAGATGGTGGAATGAGATGGCCATCACTACCCTCAGTACATGTATGAAGAAGACATGAATGGTGTGAATATACTTTGTATACAACCAGAGATATGAAAAGTTGTGCTCTATATATGTAATATGAATTGTAATATATCCTGCTATTGTATATAACAAAGTAGAATAAAAAAATTTAAAAAAATATTTTTTGGGGGATCAACCAAGTTCTTCTATTAAGAAAATTGTATAGTTAGCCAAACACAGTGGTACATGCTACTAGGGAGGCTGAAACAAAAGAATCAAGTTTGAGACCAGTCTGGGTAACTTAACAAGACCCTATCTCAAACAATAAAAAAGGCTAGGGATGTTACTTGGTGACAGAGCACCCTGGGTTCAATCCCCAGTACCAGAAAGGAAGGGAAAGAAAAAAAAACTGAGCAGTTATTGTAATACTATGCAACCATTCAAAAATTAAATAGAATTATATGATCTTACATAAAATGATTAAAAATTTGCAGAGCAATTTATATAGCATGATTCTTCTTATATTTTAAAATCCATCCTGAATTATAAGTTTACATAACTATGTACATGCTTATGTCTTAATAGCTTTATCAAGATACAATTCACATACCATACAAACTAAACATTTAAAGTGGACAACTCAATGTTTTTAGTATATTCCCAGAGTTGTGCATATGTAACTATCATCCATCAAACATGCAACCATCACCACCTAATTTTAGACATTTTTTTCTGGGGGGGGGGAAGTACTGGGGATTGAACTCAGGGGCACTCAACCACTAAGTCACATCCCCAACCCTATTTTTTATATTTTGAGACAGGGTCTCACTGAGTTGCTAAGCACCCCACAGTTGCTGAGGCTGGCTTTGAACTCCCGATCTTCTGTCTCAACCTCCTGAGCCACTGGCATTACAGGCATGCGCCACTGTGCCCGCCTCCAGAGCAGTTTTATCACCTCAGAAAGAAGCCCTGTACCCTGCAGCAGTCCTTTCTCATTCCCCTAACTACCTAGCTCTACCAACCACTAATCTACTTTGTCTCCAGAGTTGCCTATTGTGTACATATAAATAGAATCATATATTGTCTCTCTTGTAACTGCTTTTAAGGTTCACCCATGTTGTAACATGAATCAGTACTTCATTCTTTTTTATTAATAAATAATATTCTATCGTATTACTGTGCCATTCCATACCATATCCATTTCCTAGTTGTTGGACCATTAGAGTTGTTCCCACTTCTTGACTATTTTAAATAATAGTGCTATGAATATCTGTGTACGAAAGATCTTGTATGGACATATCTCCATTCCATTTTTCTTGGATATATAAACTTAATTTTTTAAAGAAATGTTTTTGTAGTTGTAAATGGATAGAATGCCTTTATTTTGTTTATTTTTATTGGTGCTGAGGATGGAACCCAGTGCCTCACGCATGTGAGGCAAGCGCTGTGCGGCTGAGCTACAGCCCAGCCCCAGTCCTATAAGCTTACTTTTTGAGAAACTGCTAAACTCTTTTCCAAAGCATTAGCTTGCTTTTTTTTTTTCCGGTGGGGGGCAGTGGTGGTACTGGGGAACCCTTTTTATTTTTAGACAAGGTCTCGCTACTGAGATTGGTCTGGAACTTGAGATCCTCCTGCCTCAGCCTCCCCGTTTGCTGTGACCCACCAGCTGCATCATTTAAAGTTCCCGCATGCAGTGCATGAGGATTCCGGTCTCTCCTATCTTCACCAACACGCGTTTTATCTGTCTCTGACCATGTCCACCCTAGGGGGTAAGAAATTGTATCTCATAATAGTTTTGACATGGACTGGGGATGTGGCTCAAGCGGTAACGCGCTCGCCTGGCATGCGTGCAGCCCGGGTTCGATCCTCAGCACCACATACAAAAGAACATGTTGTATCTGCCGAAAACTAAAAGTAATTAAATAAACATTTAAAAAATTCTCTCTCTCTCTCTAAAAAAAAAAAAAAAATAGTTTTGACGTACATTTCCCAAATGACTAATGATGTTGAGCATGTTTTCATGACTTATGGCCATTTGTATATCTTCCTTGGAGAAAGTCTATTCAGATTCTTTGCCCAAGTAACCAAAAGGATGTCACTGAAAATTCTTTATATGTTCTGGATATTCTTTGAATACTCTGGGTGACAAGAGGCTGGAAAAGGTGGTAGAGACAGATCATGAAAGTCCTTGTCATCTCGATTTACGTTTTAGAAAAAGCACTCTGGGACTATGGGGCTTCTGAGAGGAAGCTGTGCAGAAATCCAGGAAAGCAATGATGGTGGGCAGTAGCAGGGTGGAGGGAGGAGAGAATCTTAGGACTTGGCGACCAGCATGGGGGCTGGAGGAAATGCGGGGACCAACGCCGACGCCCCATTTCCACCTGAAAGCTCGGTGGCCCGCGGCCCATCCACTAACCCGAGGTGCGGTGTCAGCTACCTCTGGAGAGTCGCGTGGAGGTGGGGGGGGGGGGGCGCTGAGTCAGTGCTGACGGTGAAAGGTGGAGTCAGTCCTGCCCTAAACAAGACAGGGACCCAGTCCTGCCTGGGCCTTGGGCTCACGCAAGCCGGCCCCTCGCAGGCCAGGGCGAGCCCCGGAGCACGCGAACTCCGGGCCGCAGTGTCCACGCACCGCTCCCTCCTCCACTGCGAGCCAGGGTCGCGTCCCGGGAGGAGCCGCCGCCAAGCCCCGGAACCTTCCGCTGCCGCCGCCCGCGTTCGCCGCGGGACTCGTCGGGGGAACCCCTTCACTGTTGCTAAGGGGCGGCCCCGGAAGTGACGCGCTCGGGGTTTGTTGACAGCGGAGGCGGCGGCGGCTGGCCGCTCTGAGTCGTAGAAGCCGGATCGGGGGAGGGGCTGGGCCCGGGAGGCAGCACCTGGCGGCCCTCAGCCCTGCCCGCAGCCAGGGCAAGGTAACGGCCACGGGGTCCCTGTCGTGACCCGCTCTGGCCCCGGTCTCGAGCCCTCAGCATCACAGGCTCCGCCCCGCCGACCCCCGGGCGCCCCGGACCCCGGCCCTAGACGGACGAGATCCCCAACCTCCTGAAGCGCTCTGGCCCCGGATTCTCCCGGGCCCCATCCTCCGCTCCTCCTCGCCTACGAAGCATCCTGACTGCTTCCCAGCGCTGAGGGCAGCCCCATCCCAGGGTAGGTCCTGGACCCCAGGCCAAGGGATGTACCTGCGTCCTCATCCTTCCCCTCCTGCCTCCGGGGCCTGTCCATTGCCGCCGCAACCCCTTGCAGAGGTCTATCTTGGCCCTTGGTGGGAGGGCTCCCTTCTCCACCCTCGCCGCCTGGTCCGAAAAATGTACCTTTAAAACTGAGCTCCCTTCCTCCAGAAAGAAAATGACGCTCTGTCGGACGCCCCTGCAAGATGGGGGAATCGGGCTGAGAAGGCCAGCCTCTGCCCCTCCTACCTGTTGGATGAGCTTTCGTTTTCCCCAGAGCAGTGCTTAAATGCTCAGGGACGGCTTGGATTCTGGATCAGCTCCCCAAAGGGATGACAAGGGACATCCAACAGGGTGGGAAAGGGATGGATGGGATTCAACCTGAAGGCCAGGAAATCCCGGTAGTGAGTTGAAAGTGAAATTGACCATGCTGGCCACTATCATTCTATAGGTGGAACTTGATTTGGCTGCTCTTTGACCGCTAGAATCCAAGATTTCCCGACTCTGCCTGTGCCTTTGAGTTAATTAGGTTTTTAAGGGGGAAGAGGATGCCTGACACCTGGGGAAAGGCCTTCTGTATGATCTTTCCCACAGAATGTTTCTCTTTAGGATTCAAACTGGTTAAAGTGACCATGAGAGATAGATTTGAAAAGGATAACAGGAGCTATGCTTAGACCAGGAGTCAGTTGTCAAGGGTGAGGGGCCTCTATTTTTGTTCATTTAACAAATAACAAATGTACAAAATGTAGGTGGTGATAGGTGTCATGGAGAAAAATAAAGGAGGAGGACCATGGGAACCAGAGGCTGGGGTCACCTCTTTATAAAAGGTGGTCAGGGAAGGTCACTAATAAGGTGATATTTGAGCAGAGATGAGTAAGAGAGTAAGCCATACACTCTGGTGCAGAACATTCAGCAGCAGGTGCAAAGGTCCTGAGGTCATGTGCTTAGTAAGTTTAAGAAACAGCAAGAGAACAGAGAGCTGGAGAAGGGTGAAGGAGAGAGTGGTTGGCAAGGAAGTCACAGAAAAGTTGGAACCAGATAATGGAGGGCACATGCCAGAGCTGTCTCTGTGGTGCAGGGTCACAGGGTGTCTCATGGGTTCCCTTTCAGAACCGTGCTATAGAAGTGCTGCTGGTGGTTGGAAAAAATACGGATTTGTTTCAGATGACAAATGACCACTGTGCTCTGGCCTTGTGCTGTAAGTGCCCTTGTCCCATCTTTGTAACAACCATTGATGAAGCACATACCAAAAAACACCCATAGAGCACCATTGTCAAGTCAATTTATGCTGTTGGTTGTGAGCATGTGGGCCACCTTCCTCTGCCTCAGTCTTCTCATCTGTAAAATAGGGCAGTTGAGTTAAATGAGAGCATTGCTGAAGTATTTGGCACATAGCGGTCCTTAATATGTAGCGGTTGATGTTGATGTGGATGACATGACAATGAGGAATTGTCTGTGCTTGTGTCTGTTGCAGAGCCTTTCTTTTTAGCACCAGCTGGTAGTGTCCACCAGCTCTGTATGCTCCCCAGAACTAGTAGGATTTGGGGGCATATTGAGGAGGCACAGTAGAAACTTCCTGACACCCCTTAGTGGTGACAGTGGTTGTGTGTCCTACAGGGATGCTGGTAGGTGGGTCCTGGCTTTTTGGTATTGGTGAGTAGCAATGGAAGGTGATGGGGACTTTTGAAATAGAAGCAAAATTATGTTGTCAAAAGTGAATGCCACTTGGAGGCAGATTGTGAAGGGCATTGTGCCTAGATATGCCATTGGAGTATAGGTGGCCAGTCTACAGGTAGAGGCCTGGCAGAGGCAGAGGCAGAGGCAGAGGCTTCGCAACCTTTCAGAACCACTCTGGCTCTCCCTCCTCCCTGCCAAGCCTAGCTGCAGCATCAGGTCTGAGCCTTGGGCTGAGCATGGCAACTGTAGCTCAGTGGTGGAGTACTTGCCTAGCATGTGTGAGGCCCTGGTTTTCATCCCTAGCACCATGAAAGGAAGATAGGAAGAAACTGAAATGGAGAGGTCAGAGCGCTTAGAAGCTGGGAGCCCACATGTTAGAGCAGGCTGTTGTGACTGGAGCTCCAGACTAGGGACCCGAGGATCTGGGTGTATACCATAGCTCTGCTGCCAGCTTCCCATGTACACTTGAACAAGTCCCATCCCCTCTCTGGGCTTCAGTTTTCTATCTGTACACGGAGAATAATGCCCTCCTATTCTGGCTGACTCTGAAGGTTACTGGGAGGATGAAGTGAGACAAAGGTCAGAAAAGAATTAGGTGCCCTCCAAAGCTCCCTGCAAAAGTGAAGAGAGTTCTTTCTTTCTTTCTTTTCTTTTCTTTTTTTTTTTTGATGTGTGTGTGTGTGTTTGTGTGCGTGTGCATGCACGTGCGTGTGGTACTGGAGATTGAACCCAGGGCCTCACACAAGCTAGGAAAGTACTCTACCACTGAGATATATCCCTAGCCCTTTTTAAAATTTTATTTTGAGACAGGGTCTCAGTAAGTTGCTCAGGCTGGCCTTGAGCTTTCAATCCTCCTAAAGTAGAACAGTTCTTGCATTAGTATCATGAGGATTCTGCAGACATGTCCTGGGAGCCCCTTGGGCAGAGGGATGCTCTTAGCCCTCAGGTTTTTTGCTTGGCTTTAGCACCACTGCTGTTCTCAACTCCTGAAATGTGAATTCAGAGACCCCTGTTGAGTCATCTATTTTGGGACCAATGTCATCATATCTGGTTCAATCAATGAGGCTGGTTTTTCAGTTTCGGAGGTGAGCAGAAGGGTCTCTCTAAGAGTGTGCTCAGGAACCTCACTCATTATAATTATTCATTACCATCTTCCTGCCAGTATTTCATGACATCTCCTCAGCAACCCCATGAGGCAGGTGCAGTTCACAACACACCTTAACAGGTAAGGACTATGATCAATATTGAGTGTGGAACACACTGGCTGGGGGACTTCACAGAGCTCAGGCTCCTTCACCTGCAAGTAGCTGGTCACCCACCCCATGCATAATGGAGACCTCATGGATCCTGTAGGGGCCCTGCCCTCAGAAAACTTCCAGTCCTGTACCAAAAATATGATACATGCCCTTGGACTCCTTGCCAGGACGACAGGATCATCTGTGCTCAGTGCTCAAATGCAGAGTTGTGAGGATGCGATAGAGGCTCATACACAGAAGGAAAGCCAAGGCCAGGAGAAACGGTCTGTGCCTGTAGCATGTAATAATGAGCTTGGCTTGCTGGGGACCTTGTGCAAGTTAACGCACATCTTTGAGCCATAGTATCTTCATCTGGGAAACAAAACAAAAACATGCCCCTTAGTGACTATCTATGGCATTGGTGATAACGTCCCTAGAAAGCTTGAAGCATTGAGCCTGTACTGTGAACATCGTGCTCGTATCTGTAGGCCCACACGCACGGCCCACATGCGTGGTCTGTCGCAGTCTATGTGGCCACTCAGCCTCAGCTGCTGCACCTATCAATCGTAAATTATAACAACAACTCCTGCCTCTAGTGGGGTTGAGAAAATGAAGACAGGTAACTCATATCAATGGCGAGCAGAGTCCTTGGCGTGTACTTTGTACTCCATGTGAGTGTGATCATTAATTAGTTTGATTGCTAGAAGAGAGTCCAGGCAGTCTGATTCCTAGCCTAGCCTAGCACCCCAAAGGCCTGCCTCTCTCTTTTTCACAGTATTTGTTAATTGCTTAGTTATCAAAAGAGGAGGTACCAGTCAGTAGCCACCTAGTGGGGATACGCATTCCTCCCTCCTTCCATTTCTGCATCTTCCTACAGTAACCTGCCCTGCGAATTTAGTCCCTGGAGACCTTTCAGGCCAGGTGATCTCTGATCCTCACTGTACCCCTGCCCCTGGAGATCCCTAGCATTTGTCCTGACTCCCTTCCAAGCAGCCTCCCACGCCCAATCTCTGGCCCATGAGTTACTCCCTCCTGGCAAGCCTCCAGCCTCTGTAAATAGGGCATTTGTCTGGGTCCCCCCACCAGCTCACGGGTTAATATTTCACAGGGTGGGCGCTGCTCCAAGAATCAGAGTTTCTGGCTCCCTCAGCTTCTCTGTCCCCTGAGAATCAGGATGCTGGTGGGGTCCCTTGCTCCCTCCTCCGGTCCTCAGTTGTCTTTCCCCTCTCTTGGTTAGATGGGTGGACCAAAGATCCAGTGGTTGGTGAGAAGCTGGAGTCTGGCATAGGTTTGTATCCCACCCTGTTCAGGATCTCAGGCCAGCTCTGGATTAGTGTGTGCGCCTGGCAAACTTATCAGCAAATGGCTAGCGGTCCCAGCCTAGTAGATCTCTAGTGAGGAGATTCCCACACAGCAACCTGTGCTCTGCTAGATGCCAGGCGCAAGCGGCAGGGAGGGTGCAGAGGATGTGCAGGGAGGAGACAGTCCCCATCTCTGGAGCTGGGCTGGGGGAAGGGTCATAGACAAATTGTTATGCAAATGATGAATTCACTCCAAGTACAGGGCACTGGGACCTGTTGTTTTGTTGGTTAAATAAGAGACTATACAAAGTAAAGCCTATAAAGAGCTTAGTACCAGTCTGGAGCGCCCAACATGGAGGCAAGGTGGCAGCTGCTATTGCCGCTGCTGGCACTGTCACTGTTATTTTTCTCTTCTCTCCCACTGTCCCTTTCCCCCAGAATTTTTTAAGCTTGTGATGGATCCAGTTTTAGAAAACCTGCAAGAAAAAGGGACTGACAAAAGCATAGAATTCCACCTGGCCAGTGTCTGCCATGAGAATGAGGATCCCTAAGGCCCCAGGAGATGGAGTAGGTGGAGATGGCTGCCTCTAGCAGGTGCCAGGCCTGCAGCTAGCTGGGGCACAAGTGGCAGGGTGTTCAAGCCCTCAGGCCTGCCGGCCTCTGTGCCAAGATGAGAAAGGCTTCTTCCTCTTCCAGCCTACCCTGGCCCCTGGCAGCTGGGTTAGCTCTGCCAAAGGGAGGTTAGCAGATGGCGCCTTCGGCCAGGGTTGTCCTTGGGGGGCTTTTGGTGGCCTGGGCAATAGACATGGTGGTGTTTCCTCCACATGGGGGCAGGGCACCTGAGATCAGACCTTCAGGAAAGAAGAGCCCCGGCAGCTCTTCCCACTCAGGCGCGAGGCTCCACCTGCAGCCACTGAGCGGCCAGCAGGGTCCTGGGCGCAGTGGACCGTTTCCCAACTTCATGGGACTCAGACTTTGAGGCTTTCATCGCTGCTGCCATGAACACTTGTTGAGACTGTCCTGGGTATCAGGCCCCGCATTGGGTGTCCAGTGCCACCCTTGTTCATTTAGCCAGCAGTCCTGGGCCAGAGCCCATAGCATCAATCCTGCAATCCCCGCTTCTAGCCTGTGCTCATCTGTTCCTTCTTCTTAGAACATCTTTCTCTTTTCTCACTACCAGAATTAACTAGGACTCATCTTTTGAGCTGAATTGTGACTTCCAAAGGAGCCTGCCATGATTCTCCAGCCTAGAGCATGGCCCCTAGTTAGTCCCGCAGGGCCCCTAGTTAGTTCCGCAGAGCCTCAGAACACTGGCCTTCAGAACACTGGCCTACTTGTGTGAGGTGCATTCATGTACTTCCTAGGTGGATGTCTAGCCCCCCAGAGCTAGAACGTTCCATGAGGGTAAGGATATGGCCTGGTTTGCTTACTATTGGATCCATAGCACTCAGGAGAGAGTTGTTGGGTGCACAGGCCCAGGGACATGATGCCAAACAGGCTGCCAACTTCCTACCCTCATGAGCTGCTGTCTGCCAAGGAAACTAAATGATTAGACTCATCTAGCTTTGGGGCAGGGCCCACGGAGGATGCGCAGCAGGAGCAGCCTGCCAGGTCAGGGATGGCTTTGCAAAGTAAGTACCCTTGGCACTGGGTCATAGGATCAGCTAAATAAGAAGTGAGTTTGGAGGTAGGATGGGCTGGCGTGGTCAGGAGATGCTTTCTGAAGGGAGGACATGAATGTGTATGTAGATGGAGGGTAGAGAAACAGTATTTAGAGTAGAAAGTGGCATAATGAGTTAAATTTGGATGGATTCTGTTGAAAGAGAATAGACTGAGCAAAGGTCTGAAGGTGACCTGGGCCTAGGGTGTCTTACCAGTCCAGTGAAGGAGGCCAGATTGGTCAGAATAGGGGGTCAGAGGAGACTGAGCAAGGCAGAGACCTGGTTCTAATTCCAGAGGCCTTAAGTGACTGCTGGAAGAGTTGGACCTGCTGGTTCCCAGCAGGGTGGGGCCTCCTGGTTCCAGGCTCCCAGTGGAGAGCTGCTGGGTCCTGAAGATCCAGAAACCAATGAAGGCAGAGGATGGACATGCCTGGGATCCAGGCTGCCCACTTCTGGTGCCTTCCCTAAGGGTGTCACATTGCCAATGGGGCAGCTGACACAACAATGGGCCTTGTGGGAGGCCCAGGCCTGGCAGCCCCAGGCTGGAGCTGGGCTGGGACAGACCCTGTTCTGTGTGGAGGCCAGGCAGATGGCGTAGGAGACGGCAAAGATAATAATGATAAGGATGATTTTCTTTTATCGAGTAATTACTACCTGCAGCCACCATGCAAGGTCCTGTCTGTATTATTCCACGTAATCTTCATGCGGTACTATGGGTAGGGGACTATGACCCTATTTTATAGAAAAAGACCCTGAAGCACAGAGAGGGGAAGACCCTTGCTCAGGTCCACCTGCTCTTATGTGACAAGGCTGAGACTTGGAGCTAGGTCCACCCAACTTCACTTGTCCAGCTTGGTCACTGGTGAGTGGTGGTGCTGCGCTTGAGCTCAGAACTGCTGGCTGCGGAGCCCACAATGTATTGCAGCCTCCGTTTGTACACTGGCCTCTGTCTCCCAGCTTGTTTCCCCATCTGTGACAGGGGTTGTAACCAGCATATGTTGTGTTCTGTTTGCATCAAGCTGGTACTACACATGTCCCCAGCATTGTCTCATTTGCTCTACAGCCCTGAGGAAACAGGTGTTAAATAAGTCACTAGTAAATTTTGGAGTTAAAGCGTTGATCTGTCTGACCACAGAACCTGCAGTTTTTTAAAAACTTTTTTGGGGGTAATGAAGATCAAACCCAGGTCCTCATTCACTGTACCCCTAACACCCTAAAAACTTGTTTAAAATAGTCATCTCTCAGTGTTCATCAGAGACTGCTTCCAGGACCCCTCTTGGATACCAAGATGCCCACGTCCCTTACATAAAATGGTATAACATTAGTGGAAAGCCTATACACATCCTCACATGTACTCTAAAACATCTCTAGATTACTTATGATACATACTATAATGCACTTGCTGAGTAAGTAGTTACACTGTCTTACATGGGGAATAATGACATGAATAAAGTCTGTATAAGTTCCATGCAGTACAGACAATTAAAAATATATATATTTTTGATTCACGTTTGATTGAATCTGTAGAACCTCTGGATACAGACAGCCCACTGTGTAACATGCATAATAAAAGGCACACAAAATGTGAGTGCAGAGTTTGATGGATTTCCATAAGCGAACACACTTGTCCCAGAAGCCACTCTGTCACCTAATTCCTGCTTGCCTGTAAAGGTAGATACCACCCTGACTTCTAATACTGTAGACTAGTTTTGCTTGTTTATTTCCTCCTCTTTGATACAGACTTAATAGGAAAATGTTGGTTAGGGTTTAACTCCTGACTGTCCTAGGTTCTAGAAATTTTCTTTCTTTTTTTAAAAATTTTTTTTAAATTGTTGGTGGACAATACCTTTGTTTTATTTATTTATTTATTTTTATGTGGTGCTAAGGATCGAACCCAGTGCCTCACCCATGCTAGGCAAGAGCTCTACCACTGAGCCACAGCCCCGGCCCCTAGAAATTTTTTCTTTCTTTCTTTCTTTTTTGCGGGGGGAGGGATCTCTTACTATGTTGCCCAGGTTGGCCTTGAACTCCTGGGCTCAAGCAATCCTCCCACCTCTGCCTCCTGAATGGCTGGGACTACAGGCATGTACCGACATGCCTGGCTAGAAATTGTTCTTGTTCAACCAATTTAAATGTGACTGTTCAGTCTCTAGTGGTGATCAGTACATTATTAGCTAGATTATCACTTGACCAACTCCTCCATTTTTTTTTCCTTTTTTTTTTTTTTGTACTGGGGATTGAAACCAGAGGCACTTTACCAGTGATCTACATCCTCAGCCCTTTTTATTTTTTATTTCGAGACAGGGCCTCACTAAGTTGCTGAGACTGGCCTCAAACTTGTAATCCTCCTGCTTGAGCCTTGTGAGTTGCTGAGTTTACAGGTGTGCACCAGGCCTCCTGCCCTTCTAAGCGTATGCCTTTTTGGTGTCCAGACCATTTTCTTACCTTTATATTGAATTATACATTTGAAAAAGTGCACACAGAATGATATATAGCTTCAGGAATATTCAAAGTGAATATGTCTGTATCCGGCACTCAAATAAAAGGCTACAAGCTCATCAGCACCATAGAAACCCTCTTCCAGAGTATTGCAAGTTCAAGGCCATCCTCACAATTTAGTAAGGCCCTGTCTCAAAATAAAAAATAAGGGGCTGGGGATGTGACTCAGTGTGACGCTCTCCTGGGTTCAGTTCCCAGTACCAAAAACAAAACAAAGCAAAAAAGAAAAGGAAAAGAAACCTGCTTCCAGTCACTCTTCCCATCTAAGGAACCACAGATTAGATTGCGGTTTTGAATTTAAAGGAGTGATACCTAAATGGATTGATATAATGTATACTTTTGTGTCCAGCTGCTTTACTTGTGAGGTCCATCCAAGCTATTAATTAGATTGTGATTCTCATGGCAGTGCAGTTCATCTGGTGAATATGCAATATTATCCCAATCTCAGTGGACATCCAGGTCCTTTTCTGTTTGGGGCCATTTCATGGTGCTGTGGCTGTGAATGTTCACATACAAATGTTCATCTCTTTGGTTATCTACCTGGGAGCAAAATTGCTGAACCTTGAACATATGTATATTCAGCTTCAGTAAAGTGTTAAGCAGTGTTTCGTTGCACTCCCCATGCACACTGATTTACACTCCCACTAACAGTGGACTTCCGCTGTTGCATGTCTTGGCCGATGCTAGGTACTGCCGGCCAGTGGTAGTGGTGTTGCTTTCTCTTCTGGTTCTGGAGATTGAACTCTACCACTGAGTTACATCCCCAGCCCTTCTTACTCTTTATTTTGAGACAGAGTCTCACTAAGTTGCTCAGGCTGGCCTTGAACTTGCCTCAGCCTCCCAAGCAGCTGGGATTACAGGTGTGCACCACCACACCTGACTTTAGCATAACACTTCCAAGGTCCAATGCTACATCAGTATTTTTGTGAATGAATAATATTCATCTTTTTATGGCTCAGTGATATTCAGCCTTTTGTGGATGAACCACGTTTTGTTCATCCCTTCATCAGTTGATGTCATTTGAGTTGTTTCCATCTTTTGGTTACTACAAATAATGCTTCTATGAACATTCATGTACAAGTTTTGACATTAACATATATATTTTATTTCCCTTGGGAGGCATCTCCATTTTTAGTCATATACCATGAGATTTGAAGATATTGTGTCTGTGAAGCCCTGGCACTGTTCTCCGCAGAGGGAACTCTACATAGATGAGGAAGGACCCCACAACACAGGTCACCTTGCTGTAGCAGTTAGGGTCTTGAGAAGCAGATGGTGAAGGTCCCTGTTATCCCCTCCCAAGCAGTGGTCCTCAACTCAGATGTCCACCCACAGGCATTGTAAAAATCAAAGAAACAGTTGGACAAGGCCCCCATTCTTTTTTTTTCCTAAATATTTATTTTTTAGTTGTAGGTGGACACAGTATCTTTATTTCATTTTTACATGGTGCTGAGGATCAAACCCAGTGCCTCACACAAGCTAGGCGAACACTCTACCACTGAGCCACAAGCCCAGCCCAAGGCCCCCATTCTTTGAAGGTCAGATTGTACATAGATTGTGGCACAGCAGAGATGGGTAAAAGAGGGAATCAAGAGTCCTGGGCCTAGTGCTGCCAACCTGCTAATTTGAGTGTGATGTCGGGGGCCTGTTTCCCTATTCAAAGAATGGACATAGGGCAGCTGATGCTTCTGACCCTTATCTATGGTTCACTTGGCTTCTTTCCCATTCTCCAGGCTGTAGCTCTGCCAATGATCCCTTGAGTACTGGGGAGTCACTGTTGCCCTTGGGGCACTTGTCCTGGAGTGGCCACCTGCCTGCTCCCAGCATGGCGTCTGATACGCCCGAGTCCCTGATGACCCTCTGTACTGACTTCTGCCTACGCAACCTGGATGGCACCCTGGGCTACCTGCTGGATAAGGAGACCCTGCGGCTACATCCAGACATCTTCTTGCCCAGCGAGATCTGTGACCGGCTGGTCAATGAGTGAGCAAGCCTCAGGGCTGGGACAGGGTGGGGGTCTTAGCATGAGTTTGTGCAGAGATATTAGGACCATGTGGGTGCAGGAGAATGGTGTTGTATCCGTAAGCGTAAGAGTTTGCATGTGTGCATGTTGGTATGTGTATACAGGGATGTGCACATGAAGAAATGGGTGTTTATACATATGTGGTATGAAATTGCATGTGTACATTTAGGGATGAGATGGTGTAAGAGCCTACGTGTAAATGAAGGAGTTATGTGCTATCCCGTGTGTGTGTACTTCTATGGGTGTCTGCACCTATGAATTAAGTGAATACGGACACATGGGTTGATGGGCTGCTACTAGAATAATGGATCCATGGCCAGAGATGAAACCATCCAGAAGGTTTTGTTTTGATTTTTTGTTTGTTTGTTTTGTACCAGGGATTGAACCCAAGGGTACATAACCACTGAGTCACATCCCCAGCCCTTTTTCATTTTTTAAATTTTGAGACAGAAGTCTCATTAAATTGCTTAGGGCCTTCCTAAATTTCTGAGGCTGGCTTTGAACTTGAGATCTTGCCTCAGCCTCCTGAGCTGCCAGGATTACAGGCATGCACCACTGCACAGGGCCAGAAAATCTTTATGTAGCCCCTTAAGGGACTCCCCATTGCTCTGTGATCCTAGAGGCAGATAAAGCTCAACCAGGAAGCTTGCTTGAACTGAAGGAAATTTCCTGAAGGGGAATAGTTAGACCAAAGAGTTGGATAGCAAAATGGGAACTGTGAGGGAACTGAGGATAGAGCTGGACTCATAATGATGTCCTGAGGGCAAAATGTGGGTCAGGCATGGTTGGTCACTTTGCCGACCAGAGTTACTTTTAATTTTACAGATAAAGAAACAGAGGGGCAGGGAAGTTCAGTTATTTATATGAACTTTCCCAGGTAGGGAGCCAGCAGGCCAGGATTTAGGTTCAGAGTGTTGAGTCCCAAACCCCTCCAGCAGCCCAGGATTCTGGTATGGGCTGATGCCTCTGTGGGCTCTTACTGAGGGTTTGCCCTGTGCCCAGCTGGGCACTCCAAACCCCTTGGTTTCATCCACTGTTTGAAAGGTCCTGGGAAGGCCTGCAGGTGAAGGCAGGTGTCCTTTGGGGGAGGTGGCACAGGTATCTGTTTGGTGGGGTGTTGCTCAGGCTTCTGGGAGGAAGAGCTTGGGATTTTGTGTTGATTGAAGCCCCTGCATCACTAGGTTACCCTGAGAGCTACCATTAGACCTCTGGTTTCTGGGGCATCTTCAATCTCACCTGTAGTGCAGTCAGGATGGAGCCAGGTTGAAGAGGAGGAGGAGGAGGAGGAGGAGGAGGAGGAGGAGGAGGAGGAGGAGGCGGTGGCGGAGGCGGTGGCGGTGGCGGCGGCGGCTAGGGCGATTCTGCCAGTCTTCTTGGAGAGAAGAGCTTGTGTTCTGAAGGAGGACCTGGGTCCTGGGCCCTTCTTGGAGCCAGGTTTTCTTCTTCCCAGGTATGTGGAGCTGGTCAATACCGCCTGCACCTTCGAGCCACACGAGAGCTTCTTCAGCCTCTTCTCCGACCCCCGCAGTACTCGCCTCACTAGGATCCACCTCCGTGAGGACCTGGTGCAGGACCAGGATCTGGAGGCTATTCGCAAGCAGGTAAGACTGTTCTCATCAGGGCACTGGTCACGGATAGGGGAAGTTGGCTGAGAGAGTCAGACAAAGGGCAGAGACAGATCCAGGTGCCTCCCGCACAACCATCAGTGCCCGGTGCCCTTCCCACTGTGTGAGCCCCTCCCCAGTCACCTGGAGGGCAGGGGTGGGTGTTAGTGTTGACGAAGCTGTGCCTGATCCCAGGACCTGGTTGAGCTGTACCTGACCAATTGTGAGAAGCTGTCCGCCAAGAGCCTGCAGACATTGCGGAGTTTCAGCCACACCCTGGTGTCCTTGAGCCTCTTCGGCTGTGCCAACATTTTCTACGAGGAGGAGAACCCGGGGGGCTGTGAAGACGAGTGCCTCGTCAACCCCACCTGCCAGGTGCTGGTGAAGGACTTCACCTTCGAGGGCTTTAGCCGCCTGCGCTTCCTCAACCTGGGCCGCATGATCGATGGGGTCCCTGTGGAGTCACTGCTACGGCCGCTCAACTCTCTGGCCGCCTTGGACCTCTCAGGCATTCAGACGAGTGACGCCGCCTTCCTAACCCAGTGGAAGGACAGCCTGGTGTCCCTTGTGCTCTACAACATGGACCTTTCAGATGACCACATCCGTGTCATTGTCCAGCTGCACAAGCTGCGGTGAGCTGCTGGCCTGAGCTCCCTGGGCAGGGCAGAGGGGACGAGGGTGGTGTCAATCCTGGAGGGTTCAGGGGCCCCTGGCTAAACCCAGGGTGGGGATGCAAGAGCCGCTTGGTTCCTTAAACTCAGCCCAGTGTTTCAATCAGATGAGGACTGCTGAGGGCACCTGGGTCCCCTCAGGATTTTTCCCAGAATGTCCTGGAGTAGTTGTGGCAGGCATGGGCCCTCCCCTGCTGTGGACTGAAGGAGCAGGGGTCCTGACCTAGCGCCCCCCCACCCAATATCCAGACACCTAGACATCTCCCGAGACCGCCTCTCCAGCTACTACAAGTTCAAGCTGACCCGGAAGGTGCTGAGCCTCTTTGTACAAAAGCTTGGGAACCTAATGTCCCTGGACATCTCTGGTCACATGATCCTGGAGAACTGCAGCATTTCCAAGATGGACGAGGAAGCTGGGCAGACCAGGTAGGACCCACCTCTGCGGTTGCTGGTCAGAAGCTGATCACCAAGCACTTACTAAGGGCCCCTCTGCCAAGGGCTGTGCTGGGCGCTGGGATGAAGAAGCAAATCAGTCCTGCCCACTCTGGTCTGTAAGTCAGTGAGGACAGACATTTGGAGGACTATGGCCCTGAGGGTCAAGAAAGAGAGAGGAGGAGAAATGGGTTTACCAGTTTCTGAGTTTGCCAAAGGAGAAGTTTTCCGCAGAGGGGTCAGCGTGTGCAGAGGCTGCAGCCAAGAGCATGAGAGACCGGGAAGTCGCCAGCTGTTCTGAGGGAGGGCACAGTGTGATAAGAGACGGTAAGAGGGGAGGCTGCAGGATCTGCCCCCATCAGGTGTCTCTGGAGAGGCGTTGGTTCCTGGGTAGCTTGATGGAGAGGTCTCTTCAAACCCAGCCACCTGTAATTAGCTTTGGCTTGTGGCCAGTTCCAGCTAGCTGGTGTTTGCCTGATGAGCTTGTCCCTTTGCAATTGAGGGTGAACCCTAAGGACAGCACAGCTTGACTAGAGTGGCAGTTGGTATATTCTAAGGATGGCTGCAACAATACCTTCTGTCCCACATATTCTGCTACAGTGTGACCTTGCCACCCTTCAATCAAGTGGTGAGGTCTAGGTCTGGGGTTGTAGCTCAGTGGTAGAGCGCTTGCCTAGCACGTGTGAGGCACTGGGCTCAATCCTCAGCACCACATAAAAATAAATAAATAAATAAAGGTATTAAAAAAAAAAGAGGTGGGGTCTATGTCCCCAACCCTTAAAAGGGAGAAAAAAAAAAAAACTTAAAAAGGAAGTGTCTGGAGTGCCTAGAAGAGAGAATGTTAAGTAGATGCCTAACCACTCTTGGGGAGAGGCCCAGGTCAGGCCCCAAGCCACTGATCCCAGTACACTCTTTCCCAGCATCGAGCCTTCCAAGAGCAGCATCATGCCTTTCCGGGCTCTGAAGAGGCCACTGCAGTTCCTCGGGCTCTTTGAGACCTCCCTGTGTCGCCTCACACACATTCCCGCCTACAAAGTGAGAGGCGGGGAGTGGAGGGTGCCTGGGGGAGGGGGAGCTCTGGGAGAAGGGAAGCCCTGGGTGGGGCATGACAGTGTCTGGGGCCAGAAACCAAGCTGGGATCTGGGGTCCCACCCTGGCCTCCTCTGGCTTGTCCTAAGCATACCCCATCCCCAGGTAAGTGGTGACAAAAATGAGGAGCAGGTGCTGAACGCCATCGAGGCCTATACGGAACACCGGCCTGAGATCACCTCGCGGGCCATCAACCTGCTTTTTGACATTGCACGAATTGAACGCTGCAATCAGCTTCTGAGGGCCTTGAAGGTCAGCCCCAAACTCTAGACCCTGCGCATCCCCAGGGAGCAGCCAGTCACGCCTTCTGAACCCCAACCCCACCCAACAGTGCCTGCCTTGCTTCCCCCGGCCTCTTCCCGGCCCTGCCCTCCCCCCAACCCCCTCCCTAGGCCTGCCTGCCCCAGAGGAGCTGCCAAGCCCCCCTAGTGCCCACCTGTTATAACTCTCACAGCTCTTCCAACCCAGGCCCCACCCTGTCTTAACACAGCTGGTCATCACTGCCCTCAAGTGCCACAAATATGACAAGAACATTCAGGTGACAGGCAGCGCTGCACTCTTCTACCTGACCAATTCCGAATATCGCTCAGAGCAGAGTGTCAAGCTGCGCCGGCAGGTCATCCAGGTGGTGCTGAATGGCATGGAATCCTACCAGGAGGTGACGGTGAGCCCCCTGCCCACCATAGCCCACACATCCTGGCCTAGGCATCCCTTTCCTGCCCCCTGGGCCCAGACACGGTGCTTCCTTACCTGGCTCTGTGTGCCTCCTTCCCAGATCCCCTTCCCAGGGCAACCCTCTCTGACTCCTGGATCTGGCACTCAGGTTCGCCAGAACATAGCCCCATCAGTGGTCCATGACCCACAGTGTCTACCCTCAGTCACTTTGCTCCACATGGAGCCCAAGGATCCTGGCCTCCTGCCTGGGGGCCTCAGGCCTGCTGTCTCTGCCCCTTCTGCCCCAGCACACTCTGTCTTGATGTGTTCTTTCTACTAGCTACTTCTCTTATAAAAGTAATAAAATTTTTCACCATACAACAATTATAGTTACAGAGGTTAAAAAATAAATAAATAAATATCTCCCCTAATCCCACCACCCAGAGATAATCACCATTGCCAATGGATACATATTGTTCTGTGTTTTAGTCTGTGGATATGTGTTTAGTAAATGGGGTAATTTTCAAAAGTCTCTGTACTATTCGTAAAATATGAATGTTTACATTAACAGTGTCTTGTGAATGTGAGCATCTCTCATGTCAGCAAACATCTCTTGTAACACATTTGTGTGTGTGTGTGTGTGTGTGTGTATGAGAGAGAGAAAAGAGAGAGTGTGTGTTTGTGTGTGTGTGATGGAACCCAGGGCCTTGTGATGCTATGTAAATGCTCTATCACTAACTAGCCAAATCCCCAACCCTAACAGTTTTTTTTTTTTTCCTGGTACTTGGGATCAAACTTGGGGCCTTGCACATAAGCAAGTATTCTACCATTGAACCTACATCCCATCCCCAGCCCACAAAAAAGTTTGGGAGGGATACTAGGGATTGAACCTGCATTCTACCATCAAGCCCTCTATTTTATTTTTCATCTTGAGATAGTCTCGATAAGTTGCTTGAACTTAGGATGCTCCTGTCTCAGCTTCCTGGGATTATAGGCCTTTGCCACCACATCCAGCATAATTTTTTTTTTAAGAGAAAGAGAGAGAGAATTTTTTAATATTTATTTTTTAGTTTTCAGTGGACACAACATCTTTTTTTTTTTTTTTAGAGAGAGAGAGAGAATATTTATTTTTTAGTTTTCGGCAGACACAACATCTTTGTTTGTATGTGGTGCTGGGGATCGAACCTGGGCCGCACACATGCCAGGCGAGCGTGCTACCGCTTGAGCCACATCCCCAGCCCCATCTTTATTTTTTATGTGGTGCTGAGGATCAAACCCATCGTCCCGCGCATGCCGGACAAACGCACTACCACTTGAGCCACATCCCCAGCCCTCCAGCACAATTTTTTAAAATAGTGTCTCTTTTCTTATTAAAAAGTAAGATATCTAATGCTAAAAAAAAAAATGATTAAATCTTTGCTGGACACAGTGGTACACACCTGTAATCCCAGCAACTCGGAAGGCTGAGGCAGGAAGATTCCAAATTCAAGGGTTGCCTAGGCAACTTAGCAAAATAAAAAGAACTGGGAATGTAGCTCAGTGGTACAGGACCCTAGTGTTTAATCTCCAGTACCAAAAACAAAACAGAAAAAGCGAAAAACAAAATACCTCAAATAATACAAGACTGAATTGTCTAGAAATTGAAAATCATTCACAGTCTGCTCCAAGCTCCAGATACAGCTGGCTCTGACAATTCAGTTTTATAATTGTTGACCCCAACATGGTGCCCACTGTCCTTTTCCACAGAGTGACCAGTCAGCCATGGCCTCTAAGGGAGCATTGAGGCATTGGCCGAGCCCCATACCACAGGCTTGCAGGTTAGGGCTCTGCCAAATTATTGAGTCAGGTCCCCATGGTGGAAAATTTAGGTCGTTTTTTAATCTTTTACTCTTCACTTAATTGATCATCATCATAATGTATTTCTAGAGTAGAATTGCACAGGCAATGTGTGTGTGTGTTTTTAAGCATCTGGCATTTGTTGCCACATTGTTCCCCAGAAAGGCCAGTGTGGGGACACACCCTCTGCAGGGATGAGAACACCCACTTCTCCAGCCTTCACAGTGATTGTTCTTTCTACATTAAGATCAATTTTATAATCAGATAAAAAGCAATGTCTTGGGGCTGGGGATGTGGCTCAAGTGGTAGCGCGCTCTCCTGGCATGCATGCGGCCCGGGTTCGATCCTCAGCACCACATACAAACAAAGATGTTGTGTCCGCCGAGAACTAAAAATAAATATTAAAAAAAAAAAAGCAATGTCTTTTCTTTTTGTACTGGGGATTGAAAGCAGGCACTTTACCACTGAGCCACATCCCCAGCCCTTTTTATTTTGGGACAGGCTCTTGCTCAGTGACTGAGGCTGGCCTTGAGTTTGTGATTCTCCTGCCTCAGCCTCTTGCATTGTTGGGAATACAAGTGTGCGCCATTGCACCTGGCTGGGATATATATTTTTAAAAATATTTTTTAACCTTATCTTTTATTTATTCTTGTTTTAAATTATTTTATTTTATTTTTATATTTTTAGTTGTAGATGGACACAATACCTTCATTTTATTTGTTTTTTTATTTTTTTATATGGTGCCAGGGATCAAACCCAGTGCCTCACACATGCTAGGCAAGTACTCTACCATTGAGCCACAACCCTAGCCCTTATTTATTCATTTTTTTATGTGATGTGCTAGGCAAGTGTTCTACCCCGTTTTTTTTAAAATGGGAAAAAAAATCTAATTGGAGACTCCCAGATGAATAAATAAGCCCTATAAAACAAATGGCAATTAAAATAACAAGATATCACATGTAATCTTAAGAGCATGTTGGTACCCAACATTGACCAAGGAGTGCAGAGCACCCTTATACTTTCTACTGGTGTGGGATGAATTGTACAGTCTTTTGGGGGACAATTGGAAGAACCTATGAAAATTTTAAAGGTATCTATTTTTCAATCCAGTTAGAAATGGAAACTGGGGCTGGGCATATCCCTGTGCACAACTGTAATCCCAGTGACTAAGGAGGCTGAGGCAGGAGGATCAGATGCTTAAGGCCAGTGTCAGCAGTTTGGCGAGACTCTGTATTAAAATAAAATAAAAGGATCAAGAATATAACTCAGTTGTAGAGCACCCCTGGGTTCAATCCCCAACACCAATAATAATAATAATACACATACACACAGAGAGATACATTTATGTACACCCTTATTTGATTAAGTAGAAATCAGAAGAAACTAAAATACTTTAGGAATAGGGTACTGGAAAAGTAACATATGGTCCAGCCACACAATGGGCTGTTATGGTAGAATCCCTAGGTCCTGGGCTGGGCTGTGGCTCATGGGTAGAGTACTTGTCTAGTGTGTGGGAGGCACTGGGTTTGAGCCCCTGCACCACAGAAAAATAAATATAGGTATCGTGTCCATTTGCAACTAAATTTATTTTTATTTTTTTATATTTATTTTAGTTTTAGGTGAACACAATATTTTATTTTTATGTGGTACTGAGGATCGAACCCAGTGCCTCACACATGCTAGGCGAGTACTCTACCTCTGAGCTACAGCCCCAGCCCCATTTCCAATTAAAAAAAAAAAACTCTCTAGATCCTACATGGAAAAATGTCCACCTCCTCCCCCACAAATATATGTTTGTATTTTCATGATGGAAAAAATCTAGAAGGATGTGCACTATCATTAACAGTGATCATTTCTGGGGAATGAAATGGGAGACTTTTCTGCTCGGATAGCATTATATGAACTTTTTTGTGTGATGCTGGGGATCAAACCTAGATATAGCTGGGGATATAGCTGTTGGTAGAGTGCCTGCCTTACTGTAAGGCAGGCACTCTACCAACAGCTATATCCCCAGCTCTATATGAATTTTTACAGCAAATAAGTATTGCTTTTATAATTTCAACTTTTCTTAAATTAAAAAAAAAAATAACGGGCCTGGCACCATGGCACACACCTGTAATCCCAGCAGATTGAGAGGCTGAGGAAGAAGGATCACAAGTTCAAAGCCAGCCTCAGCAATTTAGCGAGGCCCTATCTCATAATAAAAAAGGGCTGGGGATGTGTCTTAGTGGTAAAGCTCCCCTGGTTCAATCCTGTACCAAAAAGAAAAAAATGGGAGGCTGCGGACAGTGGGTGCACACATGTAATCCTAGTTACTCAAGGCTGAGGCAGGATCATGAATTAGAAGCCAACCTGAGCAATTTAGTGAGACCCTGTCTCAAAATAAACTTTAAAAAGGGTTGGTATGCTCAGTTATATAACACTTGCCTAGCATGCATGAAGCCCTGGGTTCCATCTTCAGCACCTCAAAAGAAAATGTGTGTGTGTGTGTGTGTGTGTGTGTGTGAAAGAGAGAAAGAAAGAGAAGCTTGTTGGAGGAAAATAACTAAAAGTTAATCAAGGGTTATGTTCTCTAAATTACGTGTTTAATAAACTATGGTGAACATCCAATACCTAATAAGAAAAAAAGGAGGAAATTAGATGGTAAGGAAAACGTGCTGACACTGTAAAACTACATGTAAACCTGCAGACAGTGTGGAGAGCAACTGAGCATGTGGAGCAACTAGAGCCTCAGACACTGCTGCTAGGAGTATCGACTAGCATGGCCACTCTGTAAAAGTTGGGCATTACCTAGTAAAGTTGAAGATATGCACACCGTGTGATCCAGAAGTCCCACCAGGCATGTGGGCCCTAGAGTAGCCCATGCCATGTACAGTACACTGTGTACAGTGGCCAACTGTGGAAGTCACGTAATGTCCATCAGCAGAGGAATGGATGGCTCAACTGGAGTACCATTCAATGGAATACTATATTGCAATGAAGTGATCTTACAAACTGTTGAGCAGAAAGAGCAAGGAGACCCAGGCGTGATGGAGCACTCCTGTAATCCCAGTGACCTAAAAGACTGAGGCAGGAGGATCACAAATTGAAGGCCAGCCTCAGCAAATTAGCAAGCCCCTGTCTCAAAATAAAAATGTTAAAAAAGAGTTAGGGCCATAGCTCAGTGGCAAAGCTCTTGCCTAGCATGTGTGAGGCACTGGTTCGAGCCTCAGCACCACATAAAAAATAAATTAATAAACAAAGATATGTGTGTCCCTCTACAACTAAAACAATATTAAAAAAAATGTAAAAAGGTCTGGGGATATGGGGCTTAGCAGTAGAGTGCTTGCCTAGCACGCGTGAGGCACTGGGTTTGATCCTCAACACCACAAAAAAATAAAGATTATTGTGTTCACCTACAACTAAAATATTTAAAAAAATAAAAAAGTTCTGGGGATGTAGCTTAGTGGTACTGGGGATTGAACTGGGTTCAAAAACAAACAAAAAAACCAGAAACGCAATAAGATGAAGAAATAAGAAGGGCTGGGCTGTAGGTCAGTGGAAGGGTGCCTGCCTAGCATGTAGGAGCCCTGCGTTCAATCCTGGCACCACAGAAAGAAAGAGATTGACTGATTTCCTGGGCTGGGGGCGGGGCTAGCTCTTATGGTCAGGAACGGACACATGGGGACTTTTGGTTTTGGCAGTGTTGTTTCCTGACCCAGGTGGTAGCTACCTGTGTGTTCGTTTTATAATTATAAAATCATGCACTTATGGTTATTCTTGCATTCTTCTCTGTGAGTATTTCTTCCAGAGAGCCTGGACCACCCAGCCCAGGTGACCTCATGCCTCCTGAGAGCGCCCTGAGCCCTGCCCCTGAGCTCTGCTCCTGAGTCCACCCCTGAACTTGCTCTGTTTGTCTCCCACCCTGCCCAGGTGCAGCGGAACTGCTGCCTGACCCTCTGCAACTTCAGCATCCCCGAGGAGCTGGAGTTCCAGTACCGCCGGGTCAATGAACTGCTGCTCAGCATTCTCAACCCCACCCGGCAGGATGAGTCCATCCAGCGCATCGCCGTGCACCTGTGCAACGCCCTGGTCTGCCAGGTGGACAATGACCACAAGGAAGCCGTGGGCAAGATGGGCTTTGTCGTGGTATGTGTGGCTTGCTTCTGCCTGTCACTGAGGAGCCATGCCTGCCACACTCCATCATAGACCGTGTCGGTGGGGACTGGGGCTGGATGTGAGGAGTGGGGAGGAAGGTACATGGAGGCAGGAAGGATTTAGACTAGACCAAGGAAAGCACTTCCTCCTCCCATTTCTTTTTTTTTCCGGTGCTGTGGAATCAAACCCAGACCCTTGGGCATGCTAAGCATGTCTCTCTCGCTGAGCTACGTCCCCAGCTCCTGGAAGAATTTCTTAGTGGTGAATGTTGCTTATGACTATGGATTCCTCACCCTTCTCCCATCCCCTGCTGCTCATCTATCTGGTCCCACTTTACAAGTCATTGTTGCCTCCTCAGACCAGATTGGTGTTCCCATATGCACCCAGTCAGATGAGGCCAGCACGTTCCACGTGGGCCTCCCCTCCCCTGGCCCAGCTAGCTCTTGAGGGAGAAGCACGGTGCTTGTCTGGGGTCACTGTGTCCACAGCACTTCCCCACCCAGGACAAGCCAGCTCCTCTCCTATTTTGCTGAGGAAGCACAGGCTACTAGAGGGAAGGCCGTGGCCAAAGTCACAGCAAGTCAGCTCAGGGCTGGGACCCGAACCCGGGCTTCCTGGTGCCAAGTTCCAAGCACCGTGCCTCCTGAGCCTTCCAGTAGCCTCCCAGGGCCATATGGAGATTTGATCTTGTTGGGATGTGTTGGTCAAGAATGGATCACCAGCTCCACTCTTCATTGTCCTGGGTTTCTGGGGGCAAGCTCGTTTGGAGCCCGGCCCTCTGGCAAGTTCCTTCTTCCACCCACAGACTATGCTGAAGCTGATCCAGAAGAAGCTGCTGGACAAGATAGTAAGTCGGGTCTTCAGGAGCCACTCCGCCCTTCCCCCAGCCCAGAGGGAAAGGCTTGCCCGGGGACGTCCCTGTGTTGTCCAGGTGCTGAGCCCTGCCCCTCCTCCCAGTGTGACCAGGTGATGGAGTTTTCCTGGAGCGCCCTGTGGAACATCACAGATGAGACGCCTGACAACTGCGAGATGTTCCTCAATTTCAATGGCATGAAGCTCTTCCTCGACTGTCTGAAGGTAGGGTCCACCTTGCAGTGCGGGTGCCCCTGGTGGCTGTGCAACACTTTCCTGACCCTAGGCTCCCCCGGCTAGACCCATTAACACTCCTCATGGGCTCCCACGGGCCACCTCATGGGCCCCCCAGCCCAGGATTGGCTGGGAACAGGGCGAGACCCCCCTCACCTGCTTGGTCTGGCTGGGACTCTTTAGGGCCCTCCTCCCACCTCCATGGGAAACCCAGCCCCATCTTCTTTCCCAGCCATCATTTCTCAGGTTGCCCACGCTGGCTGGAGTCCATCATGGCATCAGCTGGACAGAATTCTGTCTAGTAGGACGATCTGTCAGCCTAAAAGCAGGCTCTGATCCTCACTCTAGAGTTCAAGGGCATCCCAGAAACGAATATTCTGAGCCTTGGTAAATGGAACCATGTTTGTCGAGAGCTCAGATCTCTTCTCAGCCTTTGTCTCATATAAGGATCCTCCACTTTTAATCCCTCATTGAGAGTGCCAGCTGCCCTGGCTCCACTGGAAAGCAGGAGGCCTGTGGTAACCCCTTTGTCTAGTTGGAATGGCCAGATAGATGCCCGCAAGCTTTCAGGTTAATGCGCCAGAAACGTAAGTGATTAAGTGCTAACTGGCTGCAATGGCTCTCATTTTGCCAGGAATTCCCAGAAAAGCAGGAACTGCATCGAAATATGCTGGGACTCTTGGGGAATGTGGCAGAGGTGAAGGAGCTGCGGCCTCAGCTAATGACTTCCCAGTTCATCAGCGTCTTCAGGTTGCCTTTCCCTTTTTGCCTTGGCTGCCGGGATACTTAGAACTATGGTCTGCTCAGTTGCCACACTGTTTCTGGCCTAGGTTTCTGTTACAAATGTCACCTTCCCGCTGTACTGTGTTTCTTATTCTTTCAACTTTCTTCAAATGATCCTCTGTAACTCTCTTAAGTAACCTCAAATCCCTTTAGAAGGAGTCTGAGTATAAACAAGTGACAAAGAAGTAAATAGTAACCCTGGCATCTGGTTCCTAAGTGGCAACCCCTTGGCAGTATGGGAAGAGGGACCGGGGCTCCATTTCTTTCTGGCAGCAACCTGCTGGAGAGCAAGGCTGATGGCATCGAGGTTTCCTACAACGCCTGTGGTGTCCTCTCCCACATCATGTTTGACGGCCCCGAGGCCTGGGGCGTCTGTGAGCCGCAGCGGGAGGAGGTGGAGGAGCGCATGTGGGCAGCCATCCAGAGCTGGGACATCAACTCCCGGAGGAATATCAACTACAGGTGCGGCGCGGCCCGGGAGGTGCAGGCGGGAGGTTGTCCCCACAGGTCTGGCCAGAGTCTGCCTTCCTCCTAGTCCTCCACGGGGTTTTGTTTTTACTCCTTGAGGTACAGCCACACACAGCCAAGGGCACAGAGGACACGGACCACTTGTGCCGCTTGGTGCTCTTCGCCTGTGCTCCATGGGGCATCAAGCTCGCGGTCCCTGGAACCCTACCGCTGGCCTTCGGGCCCCCTCTTCCGGCAGCTTTTCTAGGCACACATGTCATTCCTTCCAGTCCCGCTGGCGTCAGCTGCTACTGCACTGTGACAGCATCACCAGTGACCAGGCTGGTCTCCCTCACCGCCGTATGATTGAGTCACTTGCTTTGTGCCGTGCTGTCCCGGTGGACGGATACGTTGGGCACGCACAGTGGAGGGCTGGGATCACACCAGCAGCTCTGCTGAGGCCCCAAGTACTAGAGCTCCGGGGTGGGGTGGGGTGGGGTGCTCGCCCTGAGCTTCTCCTGGTACCTTTTTTGGGGGCTTTTGAACCATAACTTCAGGTTGGCCCACGCATGACCCTGGGAGGAGGTGCGGTCATTCTTTCTTCTGCTTCCTACTTTGCTTTTCCCCTCCCTACCCCACGTTGGACCCCTGTGCTGAGCTCCCCAGCTTTCTGCCCCACCCGACTTGTGGCCTCCTGCCTCCCTCTCGGGCTCTTGGGAGTTCCTTGGTGGAGCTTGCAGTGAGGTAAGGGCCCGCTCTGCTTCTCCCTGGCGTCTTACCCTTATTCCTCCTAAGGACCCTTCAGGGTGGAGAAGCCTCAGGCAAGAAAAGCTTCACCCCCACTCCCCGGCAGAAATGACTTTGGTTTCTCTTCCTCAGGTCCTTTGAGCCAATTCTCCGCCTCCTTCCCCAGGGCATCTCTCCTGTCAGCCAGCACTGGGCAACCTGGGCCCTGTACAACCTCGTGTCTGTCTACCGTGAGTGCCCACTGCTCCTGGTCCCACCACTCACCCCCCTGAGAGCAGAGTGGCCCCCCGGGAGCACTAGGAGAGCTGGTCGGCACTGGGCCTCAGAGCAGAGCCTCCCGCTGTCCAGCACTGTGCGATGCTGGCGAGAATCAACCAACCTTCACAGCAGCTCCTTCTGTGTGGGCCACTGCTCTGGGTGATATTTGTCACTGAACAAGCACTGGGGGAAAAAATGCAGCCACACTGAAGCATAGCAGGGAAGTCTTTCCAGGGAGTCACTGCTGCCCTGCAGGTGGACACAGTTCCACCCACTAGGCCAGGCAAATGTGGCTTGTCCCTGCTCCCAGCAGGGCCCTTCCACCTAGCTGCCCCCTTCAGGTAGTCCTCAAAGCAAGGGTGGGTTTCTGGTACAGGCTGATGAAAGAGCCTCCCTGCCATCAGCTGTCTGCCCTACCTCACAGCCGACAAGTACTGCCCCCTGCTGGTCAGAGAAGGTGGAATGCCCCTTCTGAGGGACGTGATCAAGATGGCAACTGCAAGGCAGGAGACCAAGGAAATGGCCCGGTAAGAGACCAGCAGTGTGCTGCTGCCTGGAGCCTTGATGTGGGGCGTGAGGGACACCGTGGGCCCCTCTGCTGGTTAGAAATAGCCAAGTTCCCAGGGGCCACTCAGGGTCATTTCAGCCACAATATGCTGGGAAACCAGATGGTAGAGCTCGGAGTAGAGCCCGCTACCCTTATTTGTGAGCTTAGTCTTCTTTCAGTCCCAACAAATTCCACCCTTTATGTCCAGGCACTACCAAGTAACTTATATTTTTGGCCAAAGACATTGTAAAAGAAAAGGACAAAGTGTGATAAGGTACATTCCATCGATTAGATGGCAGAAGGCGAGTGAACTTCTCTGAAGGTGAATGAGAGTCACGATAAAAGAAAAAAGCATTGCCTCTGTTGGGCGGGAGGTGCAGCTCACTGGCAGATCACTTGCCTAATGTGTGTGGAGCCCTGGGTTCAAACCCCAGCACCGCAGACATGTTGATGTGAAGGTCATGGACGTGCCAGACTCAGCAGCTTGAGTTGCTGTGCAGGTTCCATTGCTGGGTCTGAAACATCAGTTCCGATTCTCCCATCAACCTGTGTCCCAGAAACACTCAAGGGTGGTATGTGTCAGAACCAGCCGTGACGACCTTCCTATCTCCAAGATCCTTTCCAGAAGGGAGTGCAGTCCAGTCTACATCGGTGGACTCCTGTTGTAGTTCTGAACGTGGGGTAGAGTAGAAGGAAACCTGGAGAGACTGGGCCTGGTGCGCAGAGCTCCCAGACAATGACGCCCCCGGCCAGAGCCAGCAACTGGTTCTGCCAGTGTTTCTGGAGAAAGCGCTGCCTAAACATTAATTGACAGATTTGTTTTGAGTTTGGGAGTGGTGAAATGAATGGTTTTCAAACTTAACTCCCCAAAAAATCACGAGGAAAATTTGTTTAAAATTTGGGCTGGGGGTATGGCTCAATGGCAGAGCACTTGTCTTGACATGAGAGGCACTGGGTTTGATCCTCAGCACCACATAAAAACAAATAAACAAAGATATTGTGTCCATGTATAACTTAAAAAAATTTTTAAATAAAATAGACAAGCCCAGCCAGGTGCAGTGGTGCACACCTGTAATCCCAGCGACTCAGGAGATAGAGACTTGAGACCAGCCTGGGCAACGTAGCGAGGCCCTAAGCAACTTAGCGAGACCCTGTCTCAAAATTAAAAAGAGCTGGGGATGTGGCTCAGTGGTTAAGTGCCCCTGGGTTCAATCCCCAGTACACCCCTACCTACAAAAAAAGGCCTTTTTGTTTTGTAGTGCATTTAGGAAACACAGTAAACAGAGATCCCAGGATATTTGAAAAACACACATCCACACACATCCATATTGAGATACAATTTTTTTTTAACATATTTATTTATTTAGTTATTGGCAGACACAACATCTTTGTTGGTATGTGGTGCTGAGGATTGAACCCGGGCCGCACGCATGCCAGACGAGCGTGCTACCACTTGAGCCACATCCCCAGCCCTTGAGATACAATTAAAAAAAGAAAAAGGAAAAGAAGAGCACTGGATAAGCCTGGCCAGTAAACTGGGCGTGCAGGAAAAGGCCTCAGCGCTCCTGCGTGGCCCACTCTGGGCCTTTCCCCTGAAGAGGCCTGTTAGCGCATGGGGTTCCCTGTTAACATGGGGAGTCGGCAGGGAGCCCCTAGCCCAGAGGCTTTGTGTTGAATGGGCAAGCTGTCTAGGTCTAGGTGGCACCTGACAGCAGTGGGCAGCAGTTCCCAGGGGTCAGGCTGGAGCACACAGCGCCCTTACCTAGCCTGGGCCTGCTGCCGGGACAGAGCGTCTGGTTTCTGGGTGTGCAGCTACTTGAGAACCTCTAGTAGACCCGAGGAAAGAGGAAGGTACTGCCGAGGAGAGGGACAGGGGGCTTGGGAGGTGAGCTGTCCATGGTGCCGTGGGGCTAAGGGTGGTCGGGAGCAGAGGAAGCGGGGAGGGGAGCCTGGGTGATTCGTGGCAGGGAAACCTCTTCCTGGGTGCTTCTCCATCCACCCTGTGCCCTTCATTCGGTCAGCGCTGCATGGCCCCTGTTGACCAGCTGCGGGTCTCCAGGACCCACCGCACCCTCCAACCCTCTCCCCCCTGTCTGCAGCAAGGTGATTGAGCACTGCAGCAACTTTAAAGAGGAGAACATGGACACGTCCAGATAGAGATCTCAGCCCGCAGACACCACTGCTCGGACCACAGGCCCGGAGCAGCCTCACGTGGCCCAGCTGGCAGGTCCCTCCAGGAGCCTCCCACGTGACAAAGACAGAGGGGACTTTTGCACAACCGACGCTTTTCCTTAACATTAGTGAGATATATATATTATATATATATATACATATATATATATATATTATTTTTTTGGTTAGGAAGTGTGAAGTTTTGTGTGTATGATTTCTGTACAAAAACAAAAGAAACCTCCCTGAATTCTTGCCACTTCCTTGGCCATTCTCACCCTGACTCCAAGCCTTCATTGCTGCCACACTCACTCCTACCCCAGCCAGACTACATGCCTCTAACGTTGTGAGTGTCCCATCCTTTCCTGGTGACCTCAACCCTGGCCGGCCTCCCATCTGTCTGGAGAGGAGTCCGTGTGGGTCAGCCTGCTCCAGCATCCTAAGCCACACACCCAGGCCTGACAACCCCACTGGGCTCCTGGGCATGGCTGATGGAGTGTGGGGATTAAAACTGTCCCCACTGGGTCTCCCAGAAGCCTTGGTGCTCCCAGCTGTGGGCCATCAGGGGCAGGACAGTGAGTGGCTCCCAGGCCTAGGGCCAGGCTGCCCCGCTCCTGAGGCCCCACCCTCTGGCCAGGCCTGCTGCGGCCATGCTGCTATGGAGACTGCTTCTGCGTCTCCCACCAGGCCCCAGGCTGTTGAAGGCCCCAGCCCAGGGATGGCCAGAACTCGGGGGCAGATTCTACTGCCCCTTCTGCCAAACACATCCCATTCCTGCCCAGCTCTGGAAGCCAGCACCTTCTGGGGCCAGGGCCTTGCTCCCAGTCTTCACAGCCCTCATTTGCCCATAAGCTCCCAAGGTGCCCAGGCACCCCCACCAGCAGAACTGAACCTGCCTCATTCACCCCTGCCTGCCCGCTGCCCAGAGGACCCCACACCTCTCCGAGGCAGGAGGTCCCCACTTTAGCCCTTCACAGTGGCAGCAGGCAGCCACCTCCAGACCAGCACTGGGACAGGCTGTACCTGGGAAACCTCTGTGCTGTGTTGCAGACCCCATGAGAGGCTGCTGCGTCTCCACACCTTGTGTACCCCCTGCTCCAACTCGGAGTTGCTTCTCATCGGACATACGGGTGGCGGGCCACGGGGAACAAGAGACCTGGGGCAGAGCCAACCCTGGAGGCGGCCTTCCTCCTTGGCCCTGTTTTGGATTCTCCTGGCTTTTCTACCTCCAGGTAGAGCAGACCAGGCAGCCTTAGGGAGACGTGACTGGCCCTTTTCTCCCTGAGTCTTTCCCTCCAGGCCCTGGGAAGGGGGCTCACCCCTGTTCCCTCCAGTGAGGCAGATGGCCACCTTGGCCCCTTCCTTCCATCCCAGGCCCCAACAGCCCCAGCTAGACCGGGGCAGAGCTCACTCATATCGCATTGCTTTCTCAGCCTGGGGCCTGGGGAAATGTCTGTACTTTGGGATGTCACAGAAATACATTTTTGTGCAAAGTGCAGCAGAACAGAGTGTCTTTTTTTGTTGTTGTTTGTTTGTTTGTTTGTCTGTCTAAAGAGCGTCTTTCTTGCAGAGGGGCTGAGAGTGCTGGCCTGGGGGGCATCTTGGCAGGAGTCTGGAATGTGGGTAGCTTTGTGGTAGGTAGGGCTGTGTCTGGGGATTTGTGCCCTGTCCTCAGAACAAATCAACTGCAGGTTGGGGACAGGTGGCAGGTTGAGGGTAGAATATATGTTTCCTTCACATTTTTGTCACATCCATGTCTAGACACCCAGGTCAAGGCTGGCCACTGACCAACAGGGCCCCTGCCCAGATGAGACAGACCGTTGGTAAACAGGAGGTCACAACCCTGTGGGACCCCTGGGAGAAGGCACCTCCTGCAGACTGCTAGGTGTGGACATGGGTCCCGAAGACCAGAGGCAGCTGGCTGCGGTGCTGAGGACAGGGAGCCAGAGCCTGCTCCCCGAGGAGCCCGCAGGCTTCTCCTAAGAGGAGACAGCTGAGCTGAACCCAGCAGAAAGACGGAGCCCGCCTGGGGGCCTACGCATCCTAGATGGGGGACCCGCCAGGGAGAAGAGTGGCATGGGCTACGGCAGCATGAAAGGAGCCAGGGTGGCAGCAGGAGGGGAGGGGAAGTAGCTGGTACACAGTGAGGCGGCCAGGCTCCGACATTGTCCAGAGAGTCCTGGGTACGTCCAGGTTCTCTCCTTCCCTGAGGTGCCAATGGGAATAGCAGACAATAGGGTCACACTCCCTACAGGCCATGGTGAGGGTGTGGCCCTAGTCTCCATGTGAGGCAAGGCACTGGAGGCTGAGACAGAGCACCAACACCAACATTCCAGGAGCTGAGGGTGCCTGCTCCATCCTCCTCATCCCCTGCACAGGTTTCTCTCTTCCCAGGGAAGAGTCCCTGTGCTACCAGGCACAGTGGTGCACATCTGTAATCCAGCCGTTCAGGAGGCTGATGCAGGAGGATTGCAAGTTCAAATGCAGCCTCAGCAACTTAGCAGGGGCCTAAACAGGTCAGAGAGGCCCTGCCTCTAAATATATATATATATATATATATATATTTTTTTTTTTTTAAAGGGCTGGGGATATTGCTCATGGTTCAGCGCCCCTGGGTTCAATCCCCAGTACTGAAAAGAGTCCCCAGCTGCTAGCCATCCATCAGGCCTGGGGAGAAAGGGTATCAGCAACAGAGGTTTGCCTTGGAATCCTAGTGCATGATCCATTTCTGGGAGGGAATATGGGTACCATCTGCCAGGTGCTTGCCAGTGGCCGCTGGCACTGTGGAGCCTTTCTTCTGTGTGCCAGGCCCTTTGCCGTGAGCTTTGTGTACACTATTCTTCCACATAGTCCTCATGGATAGGGATGCTGAGATCCCGAGAGGCAGAGTGGCTCCTTGCCTCAGGTAGCCACAGTAGAGGAGGGAAACACAACTTCCCCAGATACGCCAGGCACCCCTCCCCCGGCCCCCCAGCCCCAGCACCTACTATTTCCTGCACACCCCATCACAGTGCCTGTGACTTCATGGGGCTGAAGTTACTTTGCGTCTTGTGCTGAAATGCAAGCAACAGGCAACGTTAAGGCTCTGCTGTGGCACAGCCCAGAACCCTGCACATGGGGATGCTCATTTAAAATTTGCTGGATTGGGGGCTGGGGCTGTAGCTCAGTGGCAGAGCACTCGTCTAGCATGCATGAGCACTGGGTTCGATCCTCAGCACCAAATCAAAAATAAATAAATAAAATAAAGGCATTCTGTCCATCTACAATTATAAATTAAAAAAAAAAAATCTTGCTGGATGGGCTAGGGTTATAGTTCAGTGGTAGAGCACTTGCCTAGCACATTTGAGGCACTGAGTTCAATTCTCAGCACCACATAAAATTAATAAATAAATTGTATTGTGTATACAATACATATATAAATGTATTGTATCCATACGTAAATAAATGTATCCATCTACAACTACCAAATATTAAAACAAAATTTGGGCTGGGATTGTGGCTCAGCAGTAGAGTGCTCATCTAGCATGTGTGAGGCCCTGGGTTCAATCCTCAGCACAACATAAAAATAAAATAAAAGATATTGTGTCCAGCTACAACTAAAAAATAATAAATATTTTTTAAAAAACACTTGCTGGATGAGTGGAAAACAGGGGAGTGTCTGGGCTGCTATAACAAAACATATGAGACTGGTAAGCTCTAAAGAATAGATATTGAGGCTGGATGCTGTGGCGCACACCTGTAATCTCAGCAATTTGGGAGGCTGAGGCAGGAGGCTCACAAGTTTGAGCCTCATCTCAGCAACTTTCTTGAGACCCTGTCTCAAAAAAAAAAAAAAAAAAAAGGGCTGGAGATATAATTTAGTGGCAAAGCATCCTTGAGTTCAGTCTCCAGTACAAAACAAAAAATCGGGGCACGGTGGCGTGCACACCTATCATCCCAGCAACTCAAGAGACTGAGGCAGGAGGACTCTGAAGCCAACCTCAGAAAGTTAGCAAGACCCTGTCTCAAAATAAAAAATAAAATGGGCTGGGCATGTGGCTCAGTGATACAGTGTCCCTGGCTCCCCTCCCCAGTACAAGGAAGGAAGGAAGGAAAGAAGGAAGGAAGGGGCTGAGCAGTGACCCGTGCCAGTATCCCAGCTACTATGAAGGCTGAGGAAGGAGGATCACTTGAGCCCAGGAGTTTGATGCAGCCTGGACAACAGAGCAAGACCCCACCTAAAAAAACAAATAGGAGCTAGGGTTGTGGCTCAGTGGTAGAGCGCTAGCCTAGCATGTGTGAGGCACTGGGTTTAATCCTCAGCACCACATAAAAATAAACAAAATAAAGGTATTGTATCCATATGCAACCAAAAAAGAAAGTCTTAAAAAAATAAGTAAAACAAAGGTATTGTATCCATGTTCAATTAATTTTTTTTAAATAAATAAGAACAGAATTTTATTTCTCAGTTCTGGAGGCTGGGAAGTCCAAGATCAAGATGGCAGCAAGAAGACTGGTATCTGATGGAAGCTGCTCTCTGCTTCCAAGATGATGCCTTGAATCCTCCAGAGAGGAGGAATGTTATGCCCTCCTGTCCTCACAGGGCAGATCAGAGCAGAAGGGCAAAGGGGCTAACCTAGTTGCCTCCAGCCCTTTTACAAGGTACTAATCCAATTCATGAGAGTGGAGCCCCCATGATTTAATCACTTTCCCAGGGTCCCACTTCTTAATACCACCACCAAAGAAGCTAAATTTCAACACATGAATTTTGGGGGAGACACATCCAAAGCCAGCTTTGGAATATTTGCTACAACTCAGGGTCAAATCTGATGTTTCACTGGTAAAGAAATTATATTTTTCCAGTTGGGGTCCTCAAACATGACCCACTTCTTCAAAAGAAGATTAATGTCTCAACCAGAGAGTAATTTTGCAGAGCTCCATGAGAAATGTGATCTCCCCTGGGAATCAGAATCAGTACAAATTTCTATATGAAGTTCAATAGCAAGCAAAAGATGTTCAAGAATACAACCTTCGGGCTGGGGATGTGGCTCAAGCGGTAGCGCGCTCGCCTGGCATGTGTGCGGCCCGAGTTCGATCCTCAGCACCACATACAAATAAAGATGTTGTGTCCACCGAAAACTAAAAAATAAATATTAAAATTTCTCTCTCTCTCTCTCTCTCTCAAAAAAAAAAAAAAAAAAATACAACCTTCATGCAAGAGGGCTAAGGGGGCCCAGGCCAGGATCATCAAACTAGACCCACTGGATGCCCCCAGCCACTTTTTTTTTTTTTTTCCATTTCTGTGGTGCTGAAGATGGAACCCAGGACTTTGTGCATGGTAGGCAAGGGCTCTATCAACGAGCCACACCCCAGCTCCTGATTTCTTCTTATCTCTGCCCCAGTAAGATACAAGCTCCACGAAGACAGAGCTCAGTCTGAACTCTGGCTTGGTTCAGATGTTTCAGGTGCAGGCAGCAGAGACCCACCCTGGAGTGCAGCTGGGCTCCCAGAATGAGGACCAGCTGGAACTCCTGGCCTCAGAAGGAACACACACACGGGATGGCCTGGGGGCTGTTCTCCCAAGGGCTTTGCCATCAGTGTGACAGATCAGTCCCAGCTGCTTCCTTTCTAGTTCAGAGTCTGGGCTCCAGGAGAGACAAGCCAGCTTGCTATGCTCTGCCTCTTCCTGACAGGGCCTCAACCTTGGTCTATAAAAACAACAGACTCTTGGGCTGGGATTGTGGCTCAGGGGTAGAGCGCTCCCCAGCGTGGAGGCCCTGGGTTCAATCCTCAGCACTACATAAAAATAAAGAAGTAAAATAAAGACATTGTGTCCAACTACAACTAAAAAAACCAAAACAAAAAACTACTGACTCTTAACCCACATGATTTTATTCACTCCCCTCCCTGACAAACATTAACATAGTGTCTAACATCTCAAGGTCGCATCCCTAGGACAGCCAACCTTAGATCCCTTTAACTGCCCGCCCGTAGGAAAGCTCAAGGCTGCCAAAAGAACTTGAGTTTTTCCTCGACAACACCTGGCACCAGAACCCCTGCCCCGCAAGACCCTTGGAGCACTTACTGAAAGGGTTTATGATGGTGAATCCTTCCTCTGTGCCTTTATAAATGTGAATCTATCTCCTACAACTCAGGAGAGGCATTCTCAAGAACCAGAGAGCTGCTCCTCTGAAATGTGATCCGCAGAGGCCACCGGAGGCTGGAATCCTGACTCCACCCTTATGGACACAGGGCTGGCCTCCCAGCATCAGCATTGACCAAGACTTTGCCATTTTTCATTTCCCTGACTGTTCAAATCCCCTAGGTTCCCTTTCCCTACTCCCTCATTCTACCTTTTATTTTTATTTATTTACTACTGCAGTACTGGTGCCTGGACCCAGGGCCTTGCACATGCTGGGCAAGTACTCTGCCACGGAGCTACACTCCTAGTCCTGTTTTATTTTATTTATTTATTTTTTATTTACTTATTTATTTTTTGGTACTGGAGATTGAACTCATGGGCATTTAACCTCTGAGCCATATGTGCAGCCCTTTTTTATATTTTATTTACCAACAAGGTCTCACTGAGTCGCTTAGGACCTTACTAAGTTGCTGAGGCTGGCTTTGAACTTGCAATCCTGCCTAAGCTGCCCAACCCTCCCAAACTGCTGGGATTACAGGCATGTGCCACTGCACCTGGCTGTTTTTAGTTTTCTTTAGGGTCTTGCTAAGATGCTCAGGTTGGCCTTGAACTTGGGATCTTGCCTCAAATTCCTGAGTCGCTGGCTCATTCTACCTTTTAAATGTCAGGGTACACAAATAGAAGTTGAATTAGTTCACATTGGGTCCTCTTCCATGTTGCAATGGTATAACACTGATCAAAATCTATCCTAGGGGCTGGGGATTATGGCTCAGTGGTACAGCGCCTGCCTGGCATGTGTGAGGCACTGGGCTTGATCCTCAGCACTACATAAAAACAAAATAAACATTAAAAAAATCCTAACTCTTTAGTTGATCAGCTTGTCATCAGCATAATGCCTTACTCATAAAAGCCTGAGAACTAGGGGCTGGGGTTGTGTCTCAGTGGTAGTGTGCTCGCCTAGCATGTGTGACGCACTGGGTTCAATCCTCAGCACCACATAAAAATAAAGACAATAAAGTCCATCAACAACTATATATATATTTTAAAGCCTGAGAATTATCTGTTGATTGGATAATGTACTAGAGCTCTCCCCTGGGCACATTAAGAAACATACCCATCACAGTAATCAAGACTGAGTTGCAAGTGACAGACACCCAACTTGAACTGACCAGGATAGTCAAGGTGGGAAATTCATTGATGAATGCAAGGGGGCAACTTAGAGACAATACCAGCTTCAGGCATAGCTGGATCCAGAGGGGGAGGGAAAACATTCTAAGACTCACTCTTTCTTTTAATGCTGCTTATATTCATGTCCCTATAAGCTGGCCTATTAGCTCCTGCCTGATAGGATCTCTCCATGTAAAGATGCCTTTATATCCTATTATTTATGCTTGAATCCAAAAGAATGTTCCTTTTTCAGCAATCAATCTCATGGAATGATTGCCCTTACTGAGTCACATGCCCATGCCCTGCTCTCGCTATGGAGTGAAGGGCAATCCTTCTAGAGCCATGCTGGATTGAGATATCATTTCCTCTATAGAAAAGGGAATGTTGAGGGCTGGGGCTGGGGCTCAGTGGTAGAGCGCTTGCCTAGCACGTGATTAAAATAAAGGTCCATCAACATCTTTAAAAAAAAAAAAAAATTTTTTTTAAAGGGAGATGTTGAACTGGCCAAGGCAATACATGTCCAAAGAGTGCACTGCAGGAGTAGGAGGCTTAAGGTGGTCGCTGGCATCTGTGGGAGGTGTGCTAGAATCAGGGCTGTAAGGGAGAGCAGTCGGGCTGGGAGCAGGTGCTGGCTTAGAACAGCAGGAGCGCCAGGTAGGGCACTTCCAGTACTTAATCCTCCAGTCACCTTGGGAGGTGGGGGTACTGTTATACAGAAAGAAAACAGCTCAGGGGAGTTCAGACACTTGCCCGGGAACAGTCAGGGAGGAAGAGGCAGTGTCAGTATTTCTGTCACTAACCAAAAGATGGGCCGCTCAGCCAGAATCCGCACCAAGGACCTCCACTTTTCCATCTAACGTTTGCGATATTCGAAAACGAACTGAAGGAGGTAAGAATTGCCGTCCCGGAACAACGTAGGGCAGGCTCTGTCTCTTTTGACGTCTTAACCATCACACCTTTGAGATGGGCACAATTTTGCCCGCTGGAATCAAGGCAAGGACCTGGAACGGCGGGGCGCTTAGGGAACTGCACGCATGCGCGAGGCCGTGGGGGCGGAGCCCGAGAGCCGCGCGCCTGCTCAGGGGCTTTGAAAAGTTACCTGGCTGGTGGGGGCTGGAGTTGGGGGAGTTACCGGCTGCGCGCGCGCCGGCCCCGCCCTCAGCCTCCTCAGGCACCTGTTGGCTTGAGGGCCCACTCGGCCGCAGCTGTCATCCAATAGGCAGCCTCCCTGCGCCAATTCGGCCCTGCCCACCATCCGGATCCGCCAATCCCAGGGCGACCGCGGCCCCTCTCCCAGGGCCGGTTCCTCCCGGCGCGTCTTCCGGGTGGGGCCCGGGCCCTGGCGATGGCGCCCTGGGCGCTCCTCCGCCCTGGGGTCCTGGTGCGAACCGGCCACACCGTGCTGACCTGGGGAATCACGCTGGTGCTTTTCCTGCACGATACCGGTGAGCCGGACCCCGAGCGACCCGGACCCATCGATCCCGAGTAGTGCCTCGCACGTTTGGGTCTCACCGGGTCCCCCACCTATTCCCCAGAGACTCCGAGATTCACCCCGTTTCCGCCGGCTCCAGGCCCTCTCCCCATCCGTCATTCCCCCAGCCACCTGCTCTCCCCTGATGACCAGTTGATCCTTAATTAATCCCAGCATCTTCCTGATTACTGCCAGATGCCCTGTCCATCCCAAGAAACACTAAAGGATCGACTAGAGCTCCTATCTCCCTGACCCTGGACCAGACTCCATCCTTCCAAGGAATTGACTCCCAATCCCCCTATTCATGAGATTAGTAGGATCACCTACATTCACGGACTGGCATCCCAGTTCGGGCTTCCCAATCTCAGGCAAGGGAATACTCTGGTAAGGGAGGGGCCCGTCTCCAGAGTCCCATAGTAGCACCCATTCACCCACCCACCTGCATCCCATCATTCTCCTCTGGAGTCCCCTACCCACCACCTTTATCTGCCACAGTGAGCCCCCACCCGCTTTAGCCTAAAAATTTGCTCAAGTCTCTCCTTCAGGAAAGGATGTCCCTCAAAAGCCCCGCTTCATTCTCTGCTCCCTTTTATAACCAAGGGCTTCAGAGCTGTCCACACCCTGCTGCCCTCAGCCCTTTCACCTCCCTGAAATCCTCCTCACCTCCAGCCCTGCCCCTCCTGTTCTGCTCTGGGGGACCAGCCTCACTGTCCTCTGGTCTCTCCAGAGCTGCGGCAATGGGAAGAGCAGGGGGAGCTGCTCCTGCCCCTTACCTTCCTGTTCCTGGTGCTGGGCTCCCTGCTGCTCTACCTGGCTGTGTCGCTTATGGATCCTGGCTATGTGAATACTCAGCCCCAGCCCCAGGTAACCAGGGGCCCCTGGGAGCCTGAACTCCTCTTCCAGACAGCAGGGACCCAAGGCCCAGTAACAGCCTCCATGAAGGGGCCCTATTCTATGGGCTTTTGTGTGGCATCTTAGTAAACTGTCCTGCCAGCCCTAGACCCTTATCTTGCAATGAGGAAATCACCAAGGCCCAGAGAGATGAACCTTGCAAAGGTCACATAGCTTTACTCAGTGTAGGGTGCTCTGCTCTACCCACCTACATGGGATGGGCCCCAAACTCCACAACCAGAGTAAGCTGGCCCCCAAAGAAGATGCCTACCAGTGTCATCTACCTCCTAAGGAGACCCTATCTCGTACTCTATCCCTTATTTTCAGGAGCCCAAGGAGGAACAGACAGCCATGGTTCCACAGGGGATTGCCCTTCGACGCTGCAGATACTGCCTGGTGCTGGTGGGTGATGCAGGGACCCCCATGGGACCTTCTGCCCCAGTACTCTGGCCTCCCAAGTTCAGGCCCTGACCCTGGTCCTCATCCCTCTCTGTGCCTACAGCAGCCCCTGCGGGCCCGACACTGTCGTGATTGTCGCCGCTGCGTCCGCCGCTATGACCATCACTGTCCCTGGATGGAGAACTGTGTGGGGGAACGCAATCACCCGCTCTTCGTGGCCTACCTGGCACTGCAGCTGGTGGTTCTTCTGTGGGGCCTGTACCTGGCATGGTAGGTATAGGTACCACTGCCACCCAGGGCATGGAGGGAGCGTGGGCAGCATGTACCCACAGGTGTGCAGAGCCAGGGCTCCCTGGGCCCAGCTGAGAGGGATGGGGCAGCCTGCCTTCTCCTGTCTCTGAGTCCCTGTCCCTGTCCTGCAGGTCTGGCCTCCAGTTCTTCCAGCCCTGGGGGCTGTGGCTGCGGACCAGGGGCCTTCTGTTTGCCACCTTCCTGTTGCTGTCCTTCTTCTCACTGGTGGCTGGCCTGCTCCTGGCCTCACACCTCTATCTGGTGGCCAGCAACACCACCACCTGGGAGTTCATCTCCTCACACCGTATTGCCTACCTCCGCCAGCGCCCCAGCAACCCTTTCAACCGTGGTCTGACCCGCAACCTGGCCCACTTCTTCTGTGGATGGCCCTCAGGGTCCTGGGAGACCCTCTGGGCTGAGGAGGAAGTGGAGGAGGGCAGCAGCCAGGCTGTTTAGGTTTGCTGGAGGCAGAGCTTGCCATCTTGTGCCTGAAAACCAGAGGAACCATACCTAGCTGGAGTCAGCCCTTGGAGGGCCTGGAGCTCCTCACTCCGCCCACCCTCCCTGGCCTCAAAGCAGAGCATCAAGACAGTGGCTGGTTCTATCTTCCCAAGGAAGAAAGAAAAGAGGACCTAATTGGGGTTCCAGCACCAAGGCACCCTAGACTCCACCCTACCCCCAAACCAGGCTGCCTCCAGGGCACAGTTTTTCAAATTTAATAATCCATAAAGCAAGTCAAATATTAAAGACAAATCAAGCCACTCCTTACTGTGTACCCTCTCGGGTCCAGTTTTGGCCAGGAAGAAGAGAGGTAGGAGGAAGGGCAGAGGACACACTTTGCTCAGTGAGCAGTCTACGACAGTAGCCCTCTGGCTGCCACCGCGAGTCCTACAGCTTATAAACCTGGGCCTCTGGGTGGGCACACAGATGGGCAAGTGGGTAGTAGTCTAGGGGCATGGGCAAAGGTGTGGGGGAGCCCTCAGGGCCCCAGGAATCTCTCGGACACGAAGTCAAAGTCCTGGAAGGCAGCCTGTTGGCAGGTGGTGAGGGACCTTCGAGGGGCAGGCGGGGTCAGAGCCGGTGGCAGCCCTGTGAACTCTCCCTCAAAGTAGCGCAGGTCTGCTGGGCCGCAAAGCGTGGGCACGAAGGGGGGCTGGATTGTGCGAGTAAGCAGGGCCTGCCAGTTGGTAGTCTGGGGACAAGGGCAGAGGTGCCTGAGATGGTGGGAACAGCAGTCCCCGGGGGCACTCCAGGTTTCCCCCATACCAAGCACCAGAGACCATTATGGTCCAAGCCACTCACCCTGAAGAATGGCTGCACCTTGATCTCCTCAGCATCCTGCTTGCCTGCCCCCAGGCGCTGCTCTGGGCACTTCTGGAGGAGCTGGGCAGGAGGGCAGGTGTGCGCTCAGGGTGCTCCACCTAGGCACTGTCTGCCCTCCACAGGTACCCATGTGAGCAGCGCCACAGGGCCCCGAGCATGGTAGCAAGAGGCACAAAAGCCATAGTAGCTGTCAGGCCCAGCCCTCACCCCACAGTGCCTACCTTCTGAATGAGCTCTAGACTTTGCACAGACAGAAAGTGGGGGTATGGGGCATCTGAATTGACGATACAGTCAAACACCTCCTCTTCCGTGTCTCCTGGGAACGGGCACTGTAGAAATGGGACTCAGTGGGTATATGCGCCACTTCATTCCTCCCTACCTGAGGCCCCAGCAGCCACACCCATCCTTACCTCACCCACCAACATCTCGTAGAGCAGCACTCCCAGCCCCCACCAGTCCACAGCCCGTGTGTAGGACTCCTGAGTCAGCACCTCAGGAGCCAGGAACTCTGGGGTGCCACAGAAGGTGCTTGTCCGGTCCCCAAAGCCGATCCCTGCAGACCATCATCCATACCAATGCCTGCTTAGTGTGACCTGTTCACTATAACTTCTGTGATAAGAATCAATGTCAGCTGGCCCTGGTGGCTACTGAGAGCCTGAGGCAGAAAGATCTCAAGTTCAAGGCCAGCCTCAGTACATTAGTGAGGGCCGGTCTCAACATAAATAAAGGACTGGGGATGTAGCTTTGTGGTAGAATGCCCTCAAGTTCAATCCCTAGTACCCCCCCCAAAAAAAAAAAATCAATGCCAAACCTTAAGATCCCAGGTAGCCAAGCCCATGCCAAGCCCTGCCCCACACACTCAAAAAGTGGCATGGTCATGAGGTGGTCATTGGACTGCATAAGGGAGCTAAGTCTCAGCCAAACTCACAGGCCAAAGTCACGTGAGAGGCAGGACTCAACTCCCTCTCCAGCCCTAACCACAGATTCTCCTCTGACCAAGTCCAGGCTAGGAAGGAAGGGCCAGCATTCCCAGTCCTTCGCCAGAAGGCCTGGGGTTTGGAAGGGAGGTATCTGCTGCTTGGTGAGGAGTGGGGTGTGGACCTGGACAGGTGGCCCCACCTTCCTTGCATAACCCAAAGTCTGCGATCTTCAGGAAGCCCTGGGCATCCAGCAGAAGATTATCCAGCTTCAGGTCCCTGAGGGCAGGGGGACAAACAAAAGAGGCTGAGAAGGCTGAGGCCCAGGGACCACCAATGGTCCCTAGAGCAGCCCAGGAGTGGGTAGTATCCTTACTGCCTACCCTTACTGCCCTCAGCACCTCCAGGGAAAAAGGTACCTGTAAATTATCCTCTTCTCGTGTAAGAACTGCAGCCCCAGGACCACACAGGCCAGGTAGAAGCTGGAGGGGGGTGTGGGGGAGAACTCAGGCCCAGGCCAGGTACCAGGAAGGTGAATTCAGATGTGGGTGAGAGATGGGACAGAGGATCCTCATGTCTGGGCTGAAGGGCTTCTCCAGACAACAGGACCCAGACTGTGCTAAGGCTGCTGCACAATAACGACCTATCCTTCCTCGAGTCTTCAACTGTGCGAGGATCTATGCCAAGTGCCCCACATACCTTACTTTCCTGGAACCCTCCCCAAAGTCTGGGGGGATGCTCACCATGTCTTTTATTCAAATAAGGACCTGAGACTCCAGTAAGGGACCTGCCCAGAGTCAAAAGCTAGGGGCAGAACTAATAGACCAAGTTAGGCCTTTCTAACTCCAGCGCCAGCACTGGACAGCAAAAAATAACTCCAGCTGCCGGTCTCTATGCCAGGCGATTTATAAGCATTACTGACATCTCCCCAACACTCCTATAAAGGAGTGATGACAAACCCACAGCTGCATGAACAGAGGTCATGAATGCCATGGGAGTTGAGCCAGGTCTGACTCTATGCTCTTCTGCTGATGGGTACCCAGGGAGCAGCGGGATGAAGGTCAGGGAACCAGGGAGAGTTTGCTAGAAGATGCAGGCAGGAAAACCCACCAGGCCTGGGGCTCAGGGAAGACATCTTCATGTATCTGCATCATGAGGTCGCCCCCAGGCACAAACTCGGTCACAAAGCAGATGTGGCTGGCAGTCTGGAAGCAGGCCGCGAGGGAGAGCAGGAAGGGGTGCCCCGAGCGGCCTGCGGCCTCCAGGACCCGCTTCTCACAGTAGAGGCTGCAGGGGAGCGCGTGGGTCTCAGAGGGATAGATAGCTTCTGGGGGCTCTAACCTGCCACCCACCTAGCACGCTGCCCACAGGGTGTACAAAGTGCCAGGCAGGCAGTGTGATGGTTTCTGTGGACCAAGGGCTCACAAAGGTCCTGAGCCTGCACAACTACCATGGCCCCATGTCACGGAAGAGGACAGGTGCTGAGAGAAAAGGGGGCCCTGCCCAAGAGCATAGTTTACAACTACAGGTGCCAGGCCTAGTAGACCCAGGGCTTTTAAATGCTGTCTGGATGCCCACAACCCAGGCCAGCCACCCTGGGTACCTCCAAAGCCAATGCCCGGGTACTTGGAGCCCACACTGGTCCCACCACACACCTGTCGATTTCATCACGGCTCAGCACCTCCTGCTTCTTCAGAGCCTTGATGGCATAGTATTTCCCTGTCCCCTTGAACTGAACCAGGAGAACCTGGGGACCAGAGAGAGGCTGGGTTCCAGGTGAGCAGGACAGGGGGAGACTCCACCTCCCCAGGCACTGCCTCCAGGACCCAGCATCTCCTGCTAATGTGCTGGGGTCTGCCCACCTGCTCCACTGCCCCTTCAGCCCACTACCTTCCCAAAGTGTCCCCGGCCCAGCACAGCCAAGCAGCGGAAGTCCTGAAGCCGGGGGGCTTTCCTGCAAGAGAGAAAAGGCACCAGACAGAGGAGGCTAGGGGCGTGCTCAGTGGGAGAGCTTGCCTACCATGTGCAAGGCCCGGGTTCCACCCCTAGCACCACCGGCACCACCGGAAAAAGAAAATGAACAACAAAACAAAACCCCAGCTAAGCTCCTCCCAACCACCCATGTCCCAGCCTGGGCTGTCGCCACCTCTGTGCTTGCGGGAGAGCCCTGCAGCAAAGCATGCAGCCAGAGCTCAGTGACACGGTTCAGTAAATAAGCAAGAACCTGCGTGAGCCAGGGACTGCCCCCAAGGAGCCAAGGAACGAGGGATGCTTGGTTGCACACACACTCAGGGGAGCTGAGACCATCTCCAGGTGACCCTGAGCCCATGGGTACCTGACAGGTGAGGCTGGAGGGGTGGGTGTGCGTCCGGTCCTAGGCGCCATGTGTGGGCGTTTGGTGCACTGTGAGAGCAGGGCACAGGGGGCTCAGGCACACCTTCCCTGCTTCCCCACTGGCCTGCCACCCTCCCACCAACACCACCAGCTGCCCCTTCCACCAGCCCTGCCCACCGGCACTGGAGTCTCCTCCAGGTTTGGTTCCTGGGCCAGGTAGAGGCGTGGGGGCTTGGGTGGGGGCTTCATCTCTTCTCCCAAGGAGGTCTTCTTGGGCAGGAAATCGCTGTAGGGAGGAAGCAGACACAGAATCAAGACCAAGATGACAGAGCAATTCGTGAGAAAGACTTGTAGCCATGTGAAGAGACAGAGAGTCAGAAAGTGAGCAACACGGTTGGGTACACTGGCACATGCCCGTTAATCCCACGGGCTCAGGAGACTGAGGCAGGAGGATCAGGAGTTCAAAGCCAGCCTCAGCAAAAGCAAGGCACTAAGCAACTCAGTGAATCCCTGTCTCTAAGTAAAATACAAAATAGGGCTGGGATGTAGCTCAGTGGTTGAGTGGCCCTGAGTTCAATCCCTGGCACACCCCTCCCCGCAAAAAATAGAGAGCAACAGGGACGTAAAGACACAAACTGAGCCTGGAGAGAGTCAGACACAGCAAAGAAGTGTACAGTCTGGCACGAGCTGGCTCCTCACCTGGGGGAAGCAGGGTTGGAGGTTTCATGGTGTGTAGCTGGAGTGTGAGGGCACCCCTTAGGTGGGGAGATGGTGCTTGGTGAGCTACAGGGGGGCAGCAGGTTCATGACCAAGCGCCCCCAGGCTGCCATGCTGAGATTCATCTGGGATGCTCTCAGGAAGTCCTGGCCTGTGGCAGAGGAGCATCTGGTCTCAGGACCCAGTGGCCCCAGACCTGCCGCCTCCAGCATAGAACCCTTGCCCCCACACACCTCTGCGTTTAGAGAAAATGCGTTTCTGTCTCTGCAGACGGGGCCTTCTCTCAATAACAGGATCACAGAAGGTCACCTGCAGGGGCAAGGGCAGGGCTGAAAACTAGTCCCTTCCCACCCCATCTGCTATGGCCCCTCCTCCACCTTGGACCCAACTCCAACCTATCCTCCCACCCAGTATCCACCAGTGGATACAAGAGCCAGAAGGACCCAGAGAAATGGATTCCATGTCCTCATTGGTGCCAGGGAATAAATGGAGGCTCAGAGAATGGAGGTCCTTGACCAGGGTCACACATGAAGAAGGGCAGAGTCAGGACAGGGACACAGGCCTCCAAACTTTCCCTTAGAGAGTGGCTGGGCATCCTTGGTCTTGGAGCCTCCTCTCTGGCCCTCGGTTTCCACTCTTCTGCAGGGGAGCTCACTCTCGCAGGCTCTCCTAGCCCTGTGCCCAGGGGCCCGCCAGGTCAGAGGGCAAGGAGCACTAGCACCTGGGCAAAGAGCTGCCCCTGTGGCACCAGGCTGAGGGACAGCTGATGACAGGCATTGTCCAGGAAGTCCTCCAGCCTCAGGAAGGCCACACCACACAGCTGCCGCCAGTCCTTCCAGTGCACCCCGATCTCCAGCTCACGGGCCTACATCGAAGAGGCCAGGTAAGGGACAGAGCACACTAGCAACCCCTGTCTGGGCTGTCTTCCACCCTGTGGCCTGCGACCACCCGCAACCACACAAAGGCCAGCCTTACTCGCTCCAGGGGGATGACAAAGGTCTGGTCCCAGGAGTGCTCAGCCACCTGTCCCCAGCTTGTCTGGCCCACAACACGGTTGTCCACCTTCAGCACAGCCAGCACCTCCCCTGTGGGGCCAGAGCTGGGGCTCAGGACAAGTACAAGCAGAGGCCCCTGCCCCGGGGCTCCTCCCCACTCACTGGCCAGTTCGGCTCCACCACGCTGCTGCTTGGCTCTGGCTCGGATCCAGCCCTCAGAGGGGCTGCCAGCCAGCACAGCCACTGGAGAACGTCCAGGCACGGTGGTCAGCAGCTGTTTACAGCCCAGGAGGCGGACCTGCAGTGTTCCTGAGGGGAAGTATGGGGGTAGACACGTCAGACACCACCAACATCCCCTGGAACCCCATCCTCTCTAGGAGGTGACTGACCCAGATCCCCTGCACATTAGACCTTAGTAGCCACCTGCCATCCCGGGGCAAACCACAGGCTCCTTCCTTCTGAACATCCCTACATGGGGTAGCAGGGACACAGGCAGAGTTGCAAGACCCAAATATGCTGCATGGAGCCACAGGATGGGATGAGATGCTCCCAGTGCTCAGGGTATCAAGTGCACTGTGTCTTCAAGTGAGCCACGGCAGGGATGAGAGCCTGGGGCAGGGAGTGGGAAGCCTGGTGTGTTTTATCCTGTCCCACTTGCTTCCTGAGCCTTAGTTTCTCCATTTGAATGATGAAGGGAAGCTCCAGCCATTCCCCACTCCCAAAATGGGTTCAAAACCTGTTCTGCCGACTGAGTGGGCTTATTTTAGGATACCTAAGAGTTTTGTCTCAAAGGATAGCGGAAGCCGGGCACAGTAGCACACTCCTATAATCCCAGCAGCTTGGGAGGCTGAAGCAAGAGGATCATGAGTTCAAAGCCAGCCTCAGCAATGGCGAGATGCTAAGCAATTCAGTGAGACCCTGTCTCTAAATAAAATACAAAATAGGGCTGGGGATGTGGCTCAGTGGGAGAGCACCCCTCAGTGGTAGAGTGGCTGGGAATCCTCAGTACTGCAAAATAAATACATAAATATGTAACAGCAGCATGGCATTGTCCCTGCTCACTGTGCCAGGCAACTGGACATGCAACTAGCCACTGGATTTGCATAGTAACCTTGTGGGGTGGATTCTAATATCATCCATGTTTTACAGATTGATAAACTGAGGTTCAGGGAAGGGATAGCAGTTGCCCAATGACGCATAGGTAATGGGTGGTGGAGTCAGGACTGGAACTCTTCCCCAAAGTGCTTCAGGGTCTTCCCTGAAAGGGAAGGGGAACTCTGAATCAGTGGGACTCCTGTCTACCTGTCAGGGCGACGGGCTTCACAAGCATTCCTGAAGGCTGGCTGTTCCCAAGCACTGAAGTCTGCAGTTCTTGGGCCACCCTGTTACGCAAAGGGTGGGCAGGAGGTAATTCCTCCAGCAGCTTCTCCAAGGCCAGCCGCAGGAGGTCCAGCTTCTGGGAGGATTCCTGCAGTTGGAGCTGGGCCTACACCAGGGACAGAAGCAGGGACAGGTCATGGGATACATGAGGGAGGGCAGCTGCCATGCTAAAGACACCCCCACAGGAGGTCTGACACAACATGCCTCTTTTCCCACTGCCACCCTGCAGCCAGTCCATGGTGCCCCATGCCACTGCCCAGGGTGAAATGGAGATAAGCAGACCCTCAGGCACAAGCTACAAGGGGAAGGGACATGGCCTGACCTCAGCCAGGGCTTTGCGGTCCTGTATCCTGCGGCCACCAAGTAGCTTCACCACGTTCTTGGCTCCCTCGGCCACGGCTGTCTCAATGCGCAGCCGATGCTGTAGCTCCTCTGCCCGAAGCTCAGGGCCTGAGGGGATACTGGCCTTAGGTCTGGCCCAGCCCAAGCAGCCCTCGCTGCTTCAAAGGCCTCACCTGACTCAGAGGATCCGCTGGCCTCCAGGCTGCTGATCTTCATCCGCAGCAGGGCCACCTTCAGCTGGCTATCCTGCAGCATTTGTTGGGCAGCTGCCAGGAGCTTTCTTTCCTATGGGGATGTGACATATGCCCCTTGGACCATGGCTGGGCCAGAGTCTCCCCACAACACCCCATAACAGGGTTAAAACTTCCCCTGTTAGCCTGTGGGTCAGAGCCATGCCTTCCCACCAGCTGGGTTTGAAGCTCTACTCCACCACCAGATTAAGGGCTGACACTGTATCTCCCTCACAGGGCCCAAGGCTGCTTGCATTTCCCTGTCAGAATAGGGGCTGGATCTCTACCTGACCTGAGGTCTGAGAGCCAAGCCTCTCCCATCAGACTGGGGGCGGGGACAATGCCTTCCCATCAGACCCCAAGGGCCTTACCTTGGGGGTGCCACTGGCACACGTGTGCGTCATGTTCTCAGCCCCCTGCTTCACCTTCAGTTCCACCTGCAACTGCCTCCGCAGGGCCTCCAGGTGCCCAGCCCGTGACTGCTCTGCCTGCAGCCGGGGGCCAGAGGCCACAGGCTCTGTGTCCAGGGAGTGTGGGGCACACAAATCAGTCACCAGAGCCAAGATCCCTGTGACCAAATCTTTCCTCCCTCCCCTCCCAGGCACACTGGGGATGGCACTATGAGAAGTGTGGCAATTTGATACAGTGGTCAGGGCCAAAGCAAGGAGTTGGGTGACCTGGAGCCTCCTGTCCCTTGGGGTCCATTGACTCCTCACTCACCAGCCGGGCTGGGCAGCAACACACGGGCATGCAGCTCCTGCAGCTGGCCATGCAGCTGCTCCAGACGGCGGTTGGAGGATCGCAGCAGCTGCTGCAAGTGGCCCAGATGGCGGCGGTCTGTGGCCACACGCCTCAGATTCTCCATACCCTCCTTGATTTTCAGCTCCTTCTGGATGGCCCGACGGATCACCTCTTTCTCATCCTCTGGGGATCTCTGGCCTGGCCCTGGCTAGAGGAGGGTGGAGAGGCGTCATGACCTGCAGCCTCCATCATAGGGAAGAGGAGTGGACAGCACCAAGGGGGACGTTTGGGAGGTTTCTCTGTCCACTGAGCTCAGGGGTAGAAACCTCACAGCCACACGTGAAGCTCCTGTCCTCTGCCATTTAGAGAAGGGGAAGGGGAAGTAAGTAAGGCTCATAAATATGCTTACCAGGTACCAGGTTCTAGTCTAAGAGCTCTGCAGACATTGCCTCCTGTGACTCACGGTAACCCCACCAAGTAGGAGCAGAGATTTTATTTTATCTTTGTGATAGCAATGGAACCTGGTATCTCATGAATGTTAGGCAAGCACTCCACCCCTGAGCTGTACACTCAGCGCCTTGGAGCGGTTAATATTCCCATTTTACACATGAGGAATGGACCCAGAGAGGTCAAGCAGCTTGCCTACAGTGGCAACAGAGAAGAGGCCACCATGCCTCTCCCTGCTGGCCACCCAGTCTCTCTAAGCCTGGAAACCAGAGTAGAATCTGGGAGTCAGAAAAAGCTCACTGCCAAAAAGGAATTCACCCAAAGTCACAAGGAGAAGGCAGTCAATGGCCCAAGAGGCCAAGGTCTGTTCCTCTGCTTTCCCGATGCCACAGAGGCAGCCATTCCCAGCTCAGCTCTAGGAGGAAGCAGAAGTCTCCTTCACTATTCACCCTGGTTGGAGCCAGGAAGAAGAAAACCCCCTCTCCAGAGGCCAATGCTGCAAACAGACCAGTGTCAGAGCTGATCTTGCCCCGAGTAACCCATGATGTCCCCAAGGGACTCCGCAGCAACCCCTGTCTCACCTCTCTTGGTTCCATCTCCTGAGCCCAGTGGAAGGGTGGCTACCCAGCCTCAGACACCCCCCACTCTAGGTCTCTGCTGGGCCGCCTGGCCAGGCAGTCAGAGGGCAAGGGCGAGGTTCAGGAAATCCTTTGGCCGCCCCAGGCAAGAGGGCCAAAGCCAAAGGCCTGAGAAAACAAAGATCTCTTGGAGCTGGGGGACCAGCCACCAGGGTCCTGAGTCACCCAGCCTTTGCTGCAGGGCGGAGGCTGCAGGAAATTGGAAAATGTGTACAGGCTAGGGCTGGGACAGGGGCAGAAGGACCTCCGGAGGAAGGGGGTGGGAGGAGTAGACCCAGCCCTGAAGGCTGCCTAAGTCATGGGGTGGGGACACTGGAGGAGTCCCTGCCTACTACACCTCACCCCTGAACCCCATAGCTGGTGTGCTCTGGGCTGGAAGCCTGAAGACACACACAGACATACAAAGACACACACACCCTTCCCCCTTTCTGCTCTGAACTGGGACCCTATCTGGTAAACAAATGTCCTAGTCTAAGCCTATCTCACAGCTGCTCTGGGATAGGATACCACTTCTCTCTCCTCAGTGAGTTACACACACACACACACACACACACACACTAAGCTCTTTGGGCCCACAGCACACCTACTGCCAACTAGGGGTAGAAGCCTTGACCGCCCCCCCCCCCACATTCTGGAAACCCTTGTGTACCCAAAGATTCTAGTCCGCGGTTAGGCTGGGCGCCTCTCTGGCTTACACGTAGCCCATGTGCCCCATGTGCTCTGGGGTGAGCGCCCCACAAGCGCACACAGACTGGACCCCTACCCACTGCGTGCACACCTCCTTGCCCCCGGGCACCTTCCCAAGTGCCACTGGGCCCCTCTTTGCTTTCTCGGGTAATTCCCCTGGGCCTTGGAGTTCTGGAAGAACCGATTGTAGGGAACTGTGGCGCCCTCCCAGGCTGCACCCACTGCAGTTTCGGACAAGCTCTGGGCTGGCCGGACTAGAGGCTCCGAAGAACCCAGGGACCATTAGCTAATTAACCCGGGGCTCGGGTCTGCCCTGAGAAGGCGTCGCGGTCAGCGACACTGGAGGGTTGGGAGCGGGGCGGGGCCACGAGCCGAGCTCTGGACTCCAGAGACGGCGGACAAGGCGGCCCGCGCCCCTCGGCCCGCGCAGCCCGGCCTCGCCCACGCCGTTCACCTGCCGCGGCGCCCCCTCCTCCATGGCGCCGCTCGGGCCCCTCCTCTCGTCCACTCTGGTTCCGGAAGCCCCGGCTCCTCCGCCAGCGCTTTCAAACTTGAAACTTCCCGGGAGGCGGCGCGGAAGACGCGGGATCGGGCGCCCCCTCCCGAGACCCGCGCGACCAGCGCCGCCTCTCGGCCGCGTCGCAGCAGCGCCCCAGACCCCTCTCCTAAATCCGAGACCGCAGCGCAGCCGCGGGTCCGAATTGAGCGGGAATGGGCCCCGCGCTTGGTCTCCTGAGGCTGCAGTTCCGGCTCGGTGTGACACTGATGCTCCCGGGAATGGAGGGGCAGGAAGGGCATTTCCCCAGTCCGGGTTCCTCCAGCTTTGCCCGGCCGCGTGCTCACGCGGGTCGGCCGGAGTGGGGACAGCGCCCCCTACCAGTCGCGGAGCACTGCTTGGGTAGCGGGCCCCCTCCCTGCTGGGGTAGCCTCTTCCTACTCCCCAGGCTCTCCCGCACGTGTCCCCATGCCCATCCCAGCGACCTGGCTCCTGCCCCTAACGCGCCGGACCTACTCCTCTAGCGTTGGTGTCAAATGGGCTAATCCCAAACCGTTGTCCCCCACGGGTTGGCCCTGTCTAGATATTAGTCACCTCAACCACTCGGGAGGCTGAGACAGGAGGATCGCAAGTTCAAAGCTAGCCTTATCAGGACCGTGTCCCAAATGTCTGTGTTAGAGAGTTTGCCTAGCATGTGTGAGGCACTAGGTTCAAATTTTAAGCACCGCATATAAATAAATAAAATAAAGGTCCATCAACTACATATATTTAAATAAAATGGCTGGGGTGATGGCTCAGTGGTACAGCGCTTGCCTAGCACGTGCGAGGCCCTGGGTTCGATCCTCAGCCGCACGTAAAAATAAATAATAAAGGTATTGTGTCCAACTACAACTAAAAAATAAATATCAATCAATCAATAAAAAGGGCTAGGGAGGTGGGTCAGTGGTTATTGCCCCTGGGTTCAGTCCCTGGTACCCCCCCATACGCACACACACAGTCACTGAGAACATATACAGTAAGCAAAAAGTAAAGTCTCACCCAAATTATGGAAATTACAAATGAAACAAAACTTCTCTCAGGAGGCTGGGGTTGTGGCTCAGTGGTAGAGTGCTTGCCTAACATGTGTGAGGCTGGGTTCAATTCTCAGCACCGCATATAAATAAGTAAAGGAAAGGTCCATTGACAACTAAAAGGAAAAAAAAAAAAAAAATTCAGCCACTTTTCCTTTCCTGAAAAGTCCAGAGAAAAGACATTTGTACCTTGAGAAATAGCCACTATCTCAGCAAATTAACTAGTTCCATGAGGTGCTTTGGGAACAGCCTGAAGCTGCTGCGTGTGGGAGAACCTGGTTATTGCTACCTGGTCTATAGCTGGCAACTTCTTGGCATCCTGTGCTTGCCAGCCCTTTATGCTGACTTCACTGGAAGGTGCTTCATCAGAGGAGAGGGTGAAATATTGACCCTCACCTGGACTAAGTGCCCCCCAGTGCTTTAATTGAAGGAAAACCACTTGTATTAATTTGGCAAAGGTTCAGTGAGAATGCCTAGGTCTCACAGTGACTTGACACATTTACACAAAGGAGTTTTTGAGGGCTAAACACTAAGAACCTGACATATAGTAGGTGTCCCAAGCTGGTCTCAACCTCCTGGATTCAAGGGATCCTCTCACCTCAGACTTCCAAGTTCTAGAACCATAGTAGCATAGTAGGCTCCTTAAACTGAGAGTTATCCTGAGCTATTATCATTCATCATTTATAAGTAAAAAGCCCCAGTTGACTGTGTCTCATCAAAAAAGAAAAACACAAACCAAACTAGCAAGGCTATTCTCTTTTTGAGTTGCCCAAAGGTACAATCAGTTCAGTTAACACTAAAAATATCTATTAGACTTGATGGGTGAATGTCACTACTTCTGGAAGCCAAATGCCACATAACTCTCCACAGGAAGGTGTTCACTTCTCAGCTCCAGGACCCATTTATCCATTGTGCACCCAGGAAGCTGACAGTTTGCTGTTAAGAGTTATTTTCACTGCCTCACAAGAAGGGGAAGGAGTCCAGAGGTAGCAGAATCCATCTAATGTGTCCAGGATGGGAAAACCAAGTCCAGGGCTGCTTAATTCTTTAAGGCTCTCAGTACTACAGCCCATCTACATTTAGTCTCTGGGTAGATTCTCAGTACACAATTTCACCAACTATTCAAGTTGACATACACAGGCTCCACTTTAAAAGTCCTTGCCACTATTCTTATTCTAATCACAACTAGTCCTTTCCTCAGACCTGTTAAAAAGTAAACTTGTAACAGTGATCACATTCTAATGGGAATGGTCATTGCTGGGGTGGTGCAGACTCTAGAAAATACATAGTATTCACTCAACTCAGGGCTGAGAATGTGGCTCCTAGGTAGAATACTTCCATGTTTGAGGCCCACAAAAAAACTTACCCCCCCCCATGCACACACACAGTCACTGAGAACATATACAGTAAGCAAAAAGTAAAGTCTCACCCAAATTATGGAAATTACAAATGAAACAAAACTTCTCTCAGGAGTCTTCATTTTGTAACAGAACTGCATTATGGTGACACTTTTAAAGGGTTCATTGCAAAAACCTAAGGGGGTAAATACTTTGGGGGGAACTAAGTGAAACCATGAAGCTAGTTGTTACTAAAACGAACCCATATGCACAATTGTTAGGAGTCCTGGTACCTACAAGCCCCCAATATCCATATATCACAAATTTCTTTTAGAAACCCATAGGTGGATTGAATGCAAAGTAACATTGTCAGCCAAACATAGCATCCAGGTACTTTGTGGATCATTTAAACTCTGCATGTTAGCTGAACATGGTGGTGCACACTTGTAATCCTAGCAAATCAGGAAGCTGAGGCAGAAGAATCTCAATTTGATGTCACCCTGGAGGAATTTGCAAGACACTGTCTCAAATAAAAAACTGTAGGGGAGAGTGCCTCTGGATTAAATCCCTAGTACTGAAGGTGAAGAAAGCTTATTATGGAGGGAGGTCAGGGAACAGTTATTGTATTTTTTAAATCATTGGAGAAAGTCATCTTTAACTTCAGGAATGGTCTTAAACAGCATTCCTTAAGGTTTTGAAACTGTTTATACCTTGCAAGCTAGTGTCCTCTATCCCAATTCATGCAGTTAAATCCCCCTCCTAAGCAAAGTATGGCACAGGTTTGAAAATATACAATACCCTCCAAAGATGGAAACTACTAAATCAGGCCACTTGTTCTTTCTCCTTGAGCAAGAGAATACTTTGAGATATATCTAATCCTTTACCATTCACACTAGAATCCCTCTTATAACAGGACACAGGTACAATGGATATTCCAGGAATGTTCAGGAACCAAAGATTACCATTTTGCTTCTCCACAGCTTAGTACTCTTGAAAGATTTGTATATACAGAGGGAGTATCTAGAGAATTAACAATAATGGTAGGGGGGGGGGGAACTATTACTTTAAAAGGACCCCAACTTTTGATATATACCCCCCAAAATAAAGGAACATTATGTTATAGCTGGGCACAATGACACAATGCCCCCAGTACCAGTTATTCAGGAGGCTGAGGCAGAACTGCTTGGGCCCACTAATAAGGCTGTCCTGGGAACAGAAGATTCCTCAGAAATATAAATTGGCTGGGTGTGGTAGTCACACCTGCAATCCCAGCAACTCCAGGAGACTGAACCAGGAGGATCACAAGCATAAGGCTAGCCTCTGTAACTTGGCAAGACCCCAACTCAAAACTCAATGGTAAAATACCCCTGGGTTCAATTTCCACTATTGGGAGTGGAGGTGGGGGACAGCAAATATACATATGTATTAAAAATAAACAAAACTAGAATCTCACATGTACATAAAACCAGTTGTGTGGCAAGTGATAACTTTCATGAAACACTATCAGAAGCTGAAATATTAATAAATTACTAAATTTCTAGGAGTCAATGCTAAGACTACAACATAAAAAAATACCCGATTATTGGGGCGAGGGTTGTGGCTCAACTGTAGAGCACTTGCCTTGCATATGAGGCACTGGGTTCAATCCTCAGCACCACATAAAAACATAGGTATTGTGTCTGTCTACAACTATAAAAAATACCCAATTATGATGTAAATACATTTTTATGAGCCAGGCACAAATTTTACAATTCAGCTACTTAGGAAGCTGAGGCAGGAAGACCAGTTCAATACCAGCCCAGGTAAAACCCGATTTACAAAAAAAAAAAAAAAAAAATTTTATATATTTTTTTTCTGTGCCAACCAGCTCAATCCTTTGTTACCTATGGAATAATTCCTACTAAACTATTTGAGCAGCCCCCCCTCCTTCCCCAGTCACTAATACATTATCCAATCCAAAGAAAGTAACGTTTTTCTACAAAACAAGGAGAATGATCCCAGTCCAAAAAAAATCTTTATGTTCCTTTATTGGAGCAAGATTTCCTGACCGGTATACAGTGATGTATTTACTAAACAGAGACCTGTGCAGAAATTACATACTATCCATCTAGACAGGTTTTGGTTACACTTTGCCTATTGATGGAATAGTTCCATATATAAAGTTTTATACAACAAAAAGCTTTGAATTTGACCAGGCTGTCCATTAATTCACCTTTGAAAAAGTGGCATTTAATTTCAGCTATATTTTACAGCATTAAAAAGCTTATGCATTAGGTAGCTTTTCAAAATGCTACTCTCTGCACAGCAGCATTGAGCAGACAGAGCAGAGTCCATCATCCCACCCAGATCCACACATTGGCGTTGGAGAGATTTATGCCAGATACCAGGGACTTAAGAGAGACAAAAAGTTCTTCCTGACCACCAGCACAGACTTCTTACTCTGAGAGCCCATCTTCTTGGCCACACTTTATAGAGCCAATGAAGACATACCAGCAACTGTCCCACGAACAACTTGACATTAGAGCACCAGGTCTGTTTGATGGTGGCAGCAAAGCACTACTATATCCAGGTAATTGAAGACCTACTTTAAAAACTGCCAATTTGAGATAAAAATCAAGGGTATCACTCATAACTCAGTTTTGAGTTTCTACTATCCCAAATGACATGTTCAGAAACCAATAACAAATTGTACCCATGTTTCCCAGCTACGGAGACATTAAGACATTGATTCAAATCCCTTTAGTCAATCCACATTGCCCTGAGGTCATCCTGCAAAGTGCGTATCAAAATATACGAAGTTAGGGTGACAAAGTTTGACGATGATGTTATTATACAAGTCAAACTTGGAAGGTCATATTAAAAGTATATCTATTCTGAGAGAAAAGCATCAAATCCTTTGTGTACACATTTAGTTTTATTGTAACAAAGCAACTTGTACACTTTTAACGTTTAAAACTGAGCATCATCTTTCCTTTCCAGTGAAAACAAAAAAGAAAATTTAAAAATAAACAAACAAAATTACAATAGAGAATGTCAATTCCAAATAAAATCCTACAGGTTCTGCTGATTCTCCCATTGAGTGGCAGGGCTCAAGTCATCATTAGGAGAGAATTTTATTTTAAAAGTGTCATCTTAAACTGCAAGGATGTCCGTTAAACATCACAATTAAACATGCCAAAGGAGAAGCCATGTTGTCAAAATGCCCACTTAACCCACCCAAACATCTCAAACCCACCCTTTGCTGACCTTCTATAACCCCATTTTTTTAAGTTTTTTTTTTTCTTTTTTTAAACAAGAAAAAGTAGACAGATACATGTTGGTAAATGCTAACTGTCCATATTCACATAGAGACACAGTGTAATCTCTGAGCCCAATATACAGAGAAAGGAGGAAAAAAGCTAGAATTCTATGCACTACTACACAGGGGCCTAGCACCCTCCAACTTCCAGCAGAGTGAAGGGAGTAGAAGGTTTTTCTTTTTTCCCACAGAGCACGGTGGTGTTGATTCCATACAGTTTTTTGTTTTTTGTTTTGAGACAGGAAGGGATAAAAATGAATTTAGAACAGAAGGGTGTAGAGATTCTTTTCCCATTGTACTCTGCTCAAGGTATTTCCCCCCAAAATAAGTTGAGAAGCATGGTTTGAGAAAAGAGACCTCAAGAACAGGGCGACTGAGCACAAGGGGGTGGGGGGGAGGGGGGAAAAAAAAGACTGCAACTTGCTCCCAGGGACTGAATTAAAAAAAACAAAAAACAAAAGAAAAAAACAAAAAACAAAAGAAAGAAAGAAAAAGGTTGGAATCCATCAGTGTTCAATTAGTCGTCTTCTCCTTCATCCTCCTGAAAGAAAAAGTAGGCAGTTAACTTAAGGGCTAATTCTAAGTGCACTAACTTTCCACTGGATCACAAGGAACAAGAGGGCAATATGCTCTGGGTACCACCTAATTTTCTGAAACTGTATTATTAATCTGCATTAAATCAAGGTTGAAAGATCCAGACACATTGTTCCAGAAAAATAACTTCCTAGTAAAAACCAAATCACTGGGTCCAGTTCAGACCAAACAATCTAAACACAACCCATCTACCAATTTAACCATTTAAAAATTCTTTAGTTACCCTCATGATGTACCTTAGTAGAACCCTTGTCTAGCATGCAAATTCTATCTCTAGCACCAATTAACCAAGGAATGGGGGATTCTAAACTTTGTCTAAAACACACACACACAAAAAAAACAAACCCATATTGCTTCAGTAAGTACTGGCTAAGAGGAAAAGACAGACTTTTGTGGTCAGAAAACCAGACCTAGTTAAATTATTAATGAGCTTAGCAAACATTTCCAGTTTGCCGGGTACAGTGGCACACGCCTGTAATCCCAGTGACTTGGTAGGAGGATCACCAAGTCAAAGCAAGTCCCTGCCCAAAGTAAAAAATATGAAGAGCAAATGATGTGGCTCAGTAGTTAATTAAGCACCTCTGGGTTCAATCCCTAGCACCAAAGAAAAAAAGAAACACCACCACATTTCTAGTTGACAATGCAATAGCTTATCTTCCCCCCAAATCCTCCCACTTAAGTGTCAGGTCAGTTCTATTATTCTATATATAAAACCCCACCCCATATGGTGAAACCTTTGTACATTATCTTTTGGGGTTTAGCCAAACTTTATTTTACCTCTCCTTCCTCCCCTTCATCATCATCTTCATCTTCTTCACCTTCATCCTCATCCCCTTCTTCATCAATATCTTCCAATCCTTCTTCTTCTTCATCATCATCATCATCTTCTTCTCCTTCCCCTTCTTCATCATCCATATCAGGAACCTTAAAAAAAACAAGAGTCGAGAACTCATTTTTTTTCCAAAATTGAGACAAGTACTCTTTGTGTTAATTTACCCAACAGTACTTGTCAACTCACCAAATAGTACTGCAATGGATTTGGCCAAATATCATCTTTGATGACCTCTCCTAACTCATCTGCACCTGCATCAGAATGGTCAGTAAACCAGGTAAAGAAGCTCTCTGGTTCTTCATGCTGCCTCTTCCTGCTGGCTTTATTCTGCGTTTGACTTGAACGTTTCGTCAAATCCTAAAATGAAAACAGAAAAAATTTTTGGTGCTATTTCTCTACTACACCTAAACTCCATACAATTGGGGAAAAAAAAAAATCTTCCCCAAAACAGAACACCACAAATATCAGTTCAGTATAAATACTACTATTGTCTAAAAGCAATTAACTATAAAACATACAGCGGGCAGAGACGAAGTTGCACAAGATTGCTTTCTCAGATGAAATATCAACTACACTTAGCTTTTTCATAAAAATCAGTCCCACTTTAACTACCCTCAATAATACAGTAGAAAATCTTTCAAATTACAAATTATAGCTAACTTACAAATGGATTGAGAAATGTCATGCCATTTGAAAAGCTCAATCACCAACACAAGGCAAAAAAGTTTCAACTTATAACCTCTAAAGAGACATATAAGCTATTGTATTTGGCTTCAACACATTGAAATTTTTTATATTTTAAGAAAAGCACTAGGTTAAGTGGATTTACAAAACAAAATAAACAAATGTTATTTTTGTCCATTAATTCCTTAAAGCATACCTTTCCAGATTTCCATTTGATTTCAGTGGACTTTGAAGATGGATCACCACTCTCATTCAGATGAAATTCTTTGGAGAGAACTTTATTTTCGAAGTAAGGATTTTCATCAAAATACTGCAATGAAGGATTGAGAAATCAATAAACAGGTGTTCTCAATAAAGCTCAAATTAATTTCCATGGTGGCAAACAAGATTGTGCATACTTACAAAATCTATTCTGTAACCTGATTTGATATCTTCAAATTCTGTCACTTCAACTCTGGTCAAATAATGCAGCGCCTCTTCATCTTCCTCCCCAAGCAGTGCTGACACTAGACCAGCAAATTATAGGCCAGTTAAAGTTTAAAGAGGCTAACAATAATATCTAATTGATCCCTTTTAAGCTTTCCCACCTTAATGATCATTTTAAAACTTATTTTTTAGTTTTAGGTGGGCATATATCTTTATTTTATTTGTATGTGGTGCTGAGGATTAAGCCCAGTGCCTCATGCATGCTAGATGACCACTCTACCACTAAGCCACAACTTCAGCCCCTTAATGAGCATTTAAAAAAAAAAAATTCATTGTTGTAGATGGACACAATACCTTTATTTTATTTATTTACTTTTATATGGTGTTGAAGATCCAACCCAGTGCCTCACAAGTGCTAGGCAAGAAGTCTACCATTGAGCTACAGCCCCATCCCCTAATGAGCTTTTTTTTATTTCATAAACCTATTAAGAGAAAGCCAAAATGTTCAGTGCCAGTGAGGTCCCTACCTTTCATCAAGTAATAAACTGAGTTCTAAGAGTACAGTCTATTTTAAATAGACATCTCCATTCACTGGATTTCACTCTGCTCATGCACTAAGCATCTTCTACTCTAATAAACTAACATCCTATATTATCTTTAATAGTGCTCTACCCAAAACATACCTTGTGGGTGGTTGACAAATGTTGTTACCCAAAAATTTGGGATTTTGGCGATCAATTCTGACCTCTTCTGAAAAAATGGTTGGCGGAGTTTGTTATATTTCTGTTCTACTTTCAATATCTCCTCACTGGCTTGTTCATTAAGTCTGAAGTAAATGAAAAGACATATTGACAATGATGGTTATTTCAATACAAAAATGTGGAAGACTACAGAATGTATATTTATTCTTATTTGCCTTAGGACTGCACAAAATACCCACTTTCAATAATCAAATCACAATAGTTTTTTACTCTAGACTAAAATTGATAGCAATTTTATTAACAATAAGGAACAGTTCTTACAATTCTCAAACTCCACATTCTGGTAACTTTGTATACTTAATTCATTTACTATTTCCAGGCAAACTCCAAGTTTACTTCCCTAAATTAGAATTTCTAAATAAAACTACTAATTGAGTAACAAAGTTGCAAGGCAAGTTGGAGCAACACTGATGCCATAATGCTAAACTATCTGAAGACAAATCACTACACTACCATTCATGCATGTTCCTGACAAATCACTACACTACCATTTGGACAATTTGAAGCCTTTAAAAGCAAAACTAATCATTACAGGGTCAAAGTATTTTCATCAAAACCTTTTTGTGATTTGTACAAATATTTCCTGGAAAAATAACATGAATCTACATAGTATTTCCAACCAAGGCATAATGAGCTCCTTTCACTGGAGAATATAGATTTAGCTGACCAGAGTTTCAATGATTACCAGGAAATTAAAGGTGCTTCAGAAAACTTAAGAAAAACTTTACCTGTCTATTTCATTTTGTACTTCATCGATATGTTCAATTGCTTCTTGTTGTTCTTTTTCTGCAAAAAAAAAAAAAAAAAAAAAGGAGTATAAGACAAACTAGTTTTCCTGACATTAAGAAAGCCTATGATGATAGGCAAACTCTGACAGAAAAGCTGTTTTTAAAAAAGTGCCTACAAGGCATGCTCTCCACGTGTTCATGCATGTAGTTGACAAAGTCACTTTTACATTAAGAGACCATTCACAAATCATGGTCTCTGCTAGGCTACTCAAATAAATAAGCAAATAATATATAAATATATAAATGTTTTGCTGTAGTGCTTTAAGAGTTCCCTCACAAGACCAGAATCCAACTCTTTCAAGTTATGAATGCTGAAGAACAGTCTTCCTCAGAAATTTCTGGTGTTTATTACTTAGCATAGCTGCTAACTAGTATATGAAACTAATCCCTGTCAATATAAATTGGGACACTACAATGTATCAATCGAACCAATACTTTTTACAGATTCTGCTCGGTACCCATTACAACCAAGACATCAAGACACATCAAGACATCAAGGCAAGAACTCAGAACTACCCCACAGTCTTAAAACACTCGACTCTGCCTTCTTAGAACATGAACCCCAGGATTCGAATCTGACCTTCCTCACGCCTCCAACCCAATTCAGGTTGGACCGGTGTCACACGCGGTGCCGCAGGATTGTGAGTACACTTACTGGGACTAAGTATGAGATCAGAGAACTACGAGGTGCAGGAGAGAGAGGACGAAAAAGGGGTGTGCTCCTAGTAGGTGCCCTTTTGTCCGGGAAAGACTGCGAACCCTGCAAAGCTAAGTGGGCGTGAAGGGGCCTGATCGCGCGGCTCATTTCCGGTAACCATCCCGGGAACGGCGGACCCCTGCCGGGAGAGCCTTCCCCAAGGAGGCTGGGCGTCCCGCAGACCCGCTGAAGACCCTGCCCGCCGCGCCGGGCTTCTGCGCACGCCGGCGCCACGGGGTGGCCTCCCCACGTGGGGAGAGAGCCCGGGCGGGTTAGAGCATCCTCCCGCCGGCCCAGGCCCGGCGCGCGGCCCGCCGCGTGCTCCCGAGCCCCCACCCCGCCCCAGCTCGCGGCTCTGGGCCGCCGGGGCCGGCCCCGGGTGGGGGCGCCGGGGGCGCCACCGTGGGCCGCACGGGAAGGGCAGCGGCGCGGAAGGCCGAGCGCGGGGCCGCGTCCGGCCGCACCATGTGGCGGCGGCGGCGGCTGATGGGAGCGAGGCATCATGGCGGAGCACAATAAAGAGAGGCTTCTCGGGAGGGAGGGAGGGGGAGGAGAGCGAGGGAGGGGGGAGAAGGGGGGGTCTCCTCCGCCCGCGCCGAGCAGGCCGCAGCGCCCCCGCCTCGCAGCGCCGCCCGCCGCCGCGGCGCCACCCAGGCCCCCGGCCCCGCCGCGCACAAAAAAGGGCGCCGAACCCACGGCCCCCGCCCGGCCGCGCGCCCCCCGCGCCCCGCCAGCGCCCGCGGCCCGGGCGGGCGGCGAAGATGGCGGCGCGGCCGGCCCCCGCCTCGCTCGCTCCTCACCTGAGGTCTCGTCGGCCCCGTCGTGGTTGGAGTTGAGCTCCTTTTTACTGACTTTGGCCGCCGGGGCCGACATGGTGCTGCTCCGCGGTCGGGGGGGGAGCGGGGAGGGGGAGAGAAGGGAAGGCGAAGGGGGCGGGCAGGCGGCTTCCCCTCACGCCACACGCGCGGGCGCCCGCTCGGTCCGGCCGCCTCCTCCCGGCGCTCGCTCGCTAGCCCTCCCCCTCGCTCGCTCGCGCTGCCCTCGCGGCCTGACGACGAGGGAGGGGCGGGGGCGGCGTGCCGGGCCCCGGCCGGGGCTCCTGCTTGCGGAGGGGAGGCGGCAGCGGATGGCTAGGCTCCCTTACTGACGCTCCGCGCTCCGGCTCGCTGCTCGCTCTCCCCGAGCCGCCTCCTCCTCCACCTCCTCCTCACGGCGAGGGGCGGGTGGCAGAGCGCAGGCGCGCCAGGCTCGCGCGCACGCCCCGCCCCCGACCGGAGAGGCTCGCGCCGCCGCGCCATTGGCTGGGGCGCCGGGGCGAGGGGGCGGGGCCGCGTAGAGGAGACACAGGGCCTGGCGAAGAGGCGGGAGGAAGGAACGCCGCGACGTACGGGCCGGCCCCCCGCGCCGCGTTCCCCTCCCCCTCTTTCCCCTTCTCCAGCCCGACCCGGGACATTTGCGCGCGACGGGCGCGCGGCGGCCCGAGGGGCGGGGCCTCGCCGTTCTGCGCGTCCCCTCACGGCCCGCGCGTCACGTGGTGGCGGAGCGGCTTCCCTTCCCGCCGGGTGGCGCGGGCGGCTGACGCGGGTGATCGCAGACCCCCGAAAGTGCAGGCCTCGTAGTAGCCTGGCTTCACATCCGGGCCTGGAAATCACCCGCCTCGGGTTATGCACTCTGGGACATGACTGGGGCATCTGGACGCCTCTTCGTGGGAGAAGGCGACACCTGCATCCGGTTTTCCAGATAGGGAAGCTGCAGTCCAGACTCAGTTTGCAAAGCCTGAAGCCGTCCAGTCCACTCCCAGGGTCATTTCTGGGTTTCAGTCCACGATTGCCGGGGAGGCTGTATGGCCTTGGGCAAGTAAAGTCACCTTCCCTGTTAGGACCCGTTTCTGTTATGAAATTATAAATGTTGTCTGCTGTCATACTAAAGCAGGACCACACTATTGTGGAAGCCCTCTTAAGGCAAAGAGGTACCACACCAACAGGTCCTTTGGACCCAACTGGCTGCCTAGTGCTACCAAGAAACCATACCCCAAGTACCTGTTCCTCTCTTGTGGAGTGCATCATCCACTCTAGGGGTTGTGTTAGTTCCCTTGCACATTAAGGATGTGATGGGCCAACAAGACCTGCTTTTAAAGCAGAGCCTTGAACTACCAAGTAGAGCAGAGGCATTCCTGTTAAAAAGTGCTTTCCCACAGTGACAAATGCCCCAGCTCTGCTCTCACTTCAGGGCCTCAACACATGGACCTGGAAAAGCCTGAAATCTCTCCCTGGGTGTTTGTAACCAGAATTTGGGACTAGGTTGTTTGCCTTCCAGCACTTTTATTATGGGCTCTTAAAGCTCAAGCACTGAATTTAATGTTCAAGTTAGTCCATGGTGGGTGATCGGATCAATAAATATTTAGAGTGGCATACAGTCCATGGTTAGAGAATACAAAGGTCTCTCATCCAAACCTAGAAATTCATGGTATCTTTCCCTCTAAACCTTGTTTTCAATTGAGTCCGGCTCCACTCTATTGCAAATTAACAACTCTCTTTGAAGTTTGAGGGTTTTCTGAGCCAGGTAGGTTGGCACAAGCCTGGGATTACCCAGCCATTCCTGACTGAGGCAGGAGGATCACAAATTTGAGGCCAACCTCAGCAATTTAGGGAGACCCTCAATTTAAAAAAAAAAAAAAAAAGGATAGGGATGTAACTCGGTGGCAAAGTACCCCTGGGTTCAATCCCTGGTACCACAAACTAAAGGGAGAATTATTAGCACGAAGGACAAATTGATAAATGTCTAACAACCAGCTGCCAAGGGAAAAGATAAAACAAACAGTAACCCCCCCCCAATTTATAGCACTTGTTCATTTCAGTGATGCAAATGGCTTCACCATGGCAAATTTCAGCCAGTAACATCAATGTCACTGAGTTTCAAAAAAATTCTATGACTTGTGGGCAGGTCCTGCTCTGCCACATCACTTGGGCATATACCAAGGACCACAGACTGTGATAATTACATGCATTTTTCACTTAATCCTCAGAAAATACAAGATACATTTTAATGTTCACATTTCACAGATAAACGTTTTCCCCCCTTTTTTGTGGTGCTGGAAGGAACCCAGGGCCCCATGCATGTGGGGCAATCACTATCACTAAGCTATTTCTCTAGTCCCAAATGAACTTTGACACAAGTCGCAAAACCAAAATTTTAAACCAAGTTTACAGACTACAAAGCCTAAAACTGTTTGTCTACCTGCCTTCCTTTCTCTCTCCCTCTCTCTTTTTTCCAGTACTGAGGATTGAACCCAGAGGGACTCTTACCACTGAGCTACATCCTGCCCTTTTTATTGAGACAGGGTGTTCCCAAGTGCCCAGGCTGGCCTTGAACATGCAATCATACTACCTCAGCTTTCCAAGTCACTGGGATTACAGACATGCACCATCAGGCCTGGCCCTCAGTTTGTTTGTTTGTTTTAATATTTTTTTAAGTTGTAGATGGACATAATACCTTTATTTTTATGTGGTGCTGCAAGGTGAGTACTCTTACCACTGAGCCACAAACCCAGCCCCTCAGTTTTGTTTTGTTATTTGTTTTCTTTATAACTTCATCTTATTTATTTTTTTATATGATACTGAGGACTGAACCCAGTGCCTCACACATGCTAGGTAGGCAAGTGCTCTAGTACTGAGCTACAACCCCAGCCCCCCCTCAGTTTTTTTTTAATGTGACCTACAATAAGATGTACATTTGACATTATGACCTGGTACACACCTACACAAAAGGTGATATGACTCTTAATTTTTTTTTTTCTGGATGCAAGACTGCAAGTCTTACTCATGGGCCAGTTCTGAGCTGAAACTTGGTCTGGAAAACACTCCTGTTATTTTCATCTACAAAGCCTCTCTAGGGGTTAGTACCAGTGACCCACAGCATCTCCAAGCTCCTGATTCACCTGTTTCCCAAGCATCCTCAGGGGGCCCAGGGAACCTTGCAGTGCCTTCAGATTGGGAAATGGGCTTGGAGGCTCCTTTCCCACCCTCCCAATAGGGCCTGGAGCCATCCTCTTCCTGACCTTTCCCACAACACTTCTCAAACTGAATGCAAGGAGCACACTAGGAAGTAGAAGAGAAAGAGAAAGCAAAAGGGCAAAGAGTTTCAGTAAACAAGGGAGGAGCACGGCACAGCCAGAGATAACTCAGCACTCCCAGCACCAGGGTCTCTCCCCTTCTCCAACACCAGCAGCTCTGCATTCTCTCCTTGGCCTCTCACCTCACTCTCAGTATTCCTCCCTCCGCCTCCCTTCACAGCTCCTTTGAAGAGGAGTGGACAGCACAGCCAGTATGACTGGAACACAGAGATGCTGGCTGGGAAATCTTAGCTAGGATGGCCTTGAACGCCACCCCCCACATTTATGTGCTCTTTTTCTGATCTGTACAATAAGGATATCAACACAAGCCGCTGTCATAAGGACTGAGCAGGTGGAGGAGTGCTCTGCACAGTGCCTGGCAGGTCACCAGTGCACACTGAGTGATACAACCTCGGAGGGACTGTGGTTGCACCCTCCATCCCTCTGTTCTTGTTTTTAATCCCAGAAACGAATGGAAGAAAACCAGGAAAACTCACCCACATTTTTCTGCTCACAGTGGGAAGGAATTTCCTCCCATCTCAAGAGGATAGGTTGAGCACCAGCCGCGGTCTTAAATTATTTACTTAGGTATATGTCTCAGCAAGCATGAGAAGTAAGAACCGCTGAATCCATTTTCCCAAAAAGGGAGTAAGCACAGATTAGGTCACCCACCTAACAAGACAGGTTTCACACCCTGTCAGTACCACACCAGGGCATCAGCTGACAAGAGGCCTCTGCATCACCCATTTGAAAGGCCAGGGACTGAGACTCAATAAAGTCAATCAACAAGCCCATGGGAGTACTAAGATGAGGACTCCACATCCAGTGCTCCTTCCACCAGTAGAGTTAACCCTCAGCCAAATTGATGTCTGCTTTCCTGCCGTGGACCTGTCCAGACCCAACCACAGAAAGCCTGCTACATATCCATTCTTATGTAAGAAAAACTAAGCAGTAGAAGAGTCAACTCTGTGTTCAAGTTCTGTGTCTGAGAAATGCAACTCTCACCTCAGAGATAAACCAGCTAGTGAGTGGGGAGCGGGCATAAAACAACGTAATGATGCAGGGCCAGGATGGGGTGATTCTAGGTGCTGCCATGGCAAAGAGACTCCTGATGCAAAGAGGCTGAGACTGAGAGGACAATGCCTGCAAGAAGTGACTTTGGGTTTCCCAGAGCTGAGAGCTGGCCCCTCGTGGGGGGTTGCAAAGGTAAGAGAGTGATCCTGGCAGGGGGACCATAGACACCCAGGCCCAAAGGTGAGGAAATGGAGCCCCTGGAAGTGAGGAAAAGCTAAGGATGCTGGAGTGAGGCCTCCAGGTGGTGTCAGGAGCATAAACCTGGAGTGATGGGCAGGGACTTGGCGGGTAGTGCACCGGAAGTCTTAGTCCATACCTGAAGGGCAACTGGGAGTTAAGCCAGGAGTTGGTCACATGACTGGCCTTGCTAGGGCAGGATGGGAGAAGAGGAAGCTGGGAGCAAAAGAGGAGGGTGAGGCAGGAGGATTGAGAGTTCAAAGCCAGCCTCAGCAAAAGTGAGGCGCTAAGCAACTCAGTGAGACCCTGTCTCTAAAAAATATACAAAATAGGGCTTAAGATGTGGCTCAGTCGTCCAGAGTCCCCCTGAGTTCAATCCCCAGTACCAAAAATAAAAAGAGAAGGTGGCAGTAATTCAGGCGAGAGTTGTGGGCCAGCGTCAGCAGCAAGAAACAGAGGTGGACGGATTCAAAAAGGATGGAAGAGGTTTGACCACCAGTGCTGGGGAATCTGGCTGGGTGTGCAGTGGTGGAGGAGAGGCCTCAGCCTGGCTGGTGGTGGAGCCCTAGAGGAGGGAGTTGAGAAGCTGGAGAGACTAGTTCAGCATTTGTGCTGAGCTCAGGGCAGAGATGAGCTCCCTGGTGCTCCTGCGTCCCAGTTCTGTGCCTTCTGCTTCACATCAACCTAATCTACCCACCCCTTATTAAAACCCTTCAGGGGAGTTTGGGGTCACACCTCAAGGAGAATTGAAGAGGGGAAAAAATTCACAGTCAATTCTTGCAAATCCCTTAAATCTCAAATAAAATGTAGTTTAGAGACTTACCTCCCTTCGGCAAACCCAGAGAGGCCGATGAATTCCCCTGCTCAGGGGCGGCAGGCAGTTTGGGTTTTTTTGTTTGAGACTGGAGCGAAGATTGGCGTTTGGGGGCCATCCTATGAGGGAAGTCAAGGAGCAGACCCACAGGTCTCACAGCTCACCAGGGAGAAGTGCAGAGAACCGGTTGCCCCAGCTGCAGGGGCTTTAAACCAGCCCTGCAGCCGCCCCGCCTGTCATTTACATGACAGTGGGACATCAAGACCCCACGCCCCTTCCCCCCAACCTCCTCACCCTCCCTCCAATCAGGATAAACTTCTTTTAGTTGCACTCCTGCATTTCTCAGCGGGGCACTCCTGGCCTCGGAGGAGGGGGCCACTTCTTGTGAAGAGTGATCCCCAGGCTTTGTAATCTCCTCGGGTCTTCCTGGGAAACAGCAGCGTGTCCCTTGTCCATCCGTTCCCAAGTCCCCTCAGTAGGCAGTCCTGCCCCACTGAGAACACATCCTCCTCCTCTTATCCCTTTGGCCTCCAGATTTAAATACATGCTGTTGGCTCACCTCTGCCTGGAATGTTCTTCATTCACCTCACCCCCACTCCCTTTTCTGGCTGATTCCTTCCCAACTTCAAGGCTTCCCTTGAGGGATAGAAGAAAAACTGGATTCCCAATCAAGAATGTAACAGTAGGGGTGGGGGTGTAGCTCAGTGGTAGAGCACATGCGGGAGGCCCTGCCTGCAATCCCCAGTGCAAACAGGAGGTTGATTGGTACACTCTGAAGATCTGGGTGCCAGGTCTACCGAAGCTGAGTGTGTGCATATTCTATGACAGCAATTCTACTCCTGGTTGTGTTTCCAATGAAAATGTATACACGCGTGCACAAATATGTGTGGTAAATGTGTACAAGAGTGATTCATAATGGCCCAAACCTGGAAACTATGTAAATATCTGTCACCAGTAGAATGCATCATAGGACAGTCACCGCAAAGGAACATTATAAAGCAGTGAGAATAAATGAACTATGGTTTATGAAGAAAGATGTGAACGAAACCGACAACATTGTTTTGTCCTCGTATTGAAATCAAGGGTGCTTTACCATTGAGCTGCAAAACCCCCCTTTTTTTTTTTTAAGACAGGGTCTTGCTAAATTGCTAAATTGCCTTGAATTTGCAATCCTCCCACCTCATCTTCCCTAGTTCCTTGGACTATAGGCATGAGGCTCTACCTTGCCCAGCCAAGCAATGTCGAGTGAAGGACATGAGAAACAAAGCAACAAACATTTATTTCAAAGTAAAAAAGGGCTGGGCATGTAGCTCAGTGGTAGAGCATCTCTGGGTTCAATCCTCATACTGCAAAGAGAAAAAAGTCCAGAGTGAGGGTAGCCTTGCCTTGGGAGAGTGGGGAAAGCATGTCATTGAAAGGGGACAGACAGGGCTGGGGATGTGGCTGAAGCGGTAACGAGCTCACCTGGCATGCGCGGGGCACTGGGTTCAATCCTCAGCACCACATAAAATAAAATAAAGATGTTGTGTCTGCCGAAAAAAACCCTGAAAAATAAATATTTAAAAAATTCTCTCTCTCTCTCTCTCTCTCTCTCTCTCTCTCTCTCTCTCTCTCAAAAAAAAAAGAAAGAAAGAAAGAAAGAAAGGGGACAGACAGTGGGGGCTGGGGATATAGCTCAGAGTGCTTGGCTTGCATACACCAGCAGGGTCTCAGTGAGACCCTGTCTAAATAAAATACAAAATAGGGCTAGGGATGTTGCTCAGTGGTTGCATGCCCCTGAGTTCAATCCCCATTATCCCCCCCAATAAAAGGGGGGTATTAGGGTGGCTCAGGACTGTAATCACAGCAATTTGGGAGGCTCAAGCAGGGGGATCACTAGTTTGAGGCCAGCCTCAACAACTTAAGCACTAAGCAACTTAGCAAGACCATATCCCAAAATAAAAAGGCCTGGGGATGTGGTTCAATGGTAAAGCACCTCTGGATTCATTCCCCAGTACCAAAAAGATATATATTTTTAAAACTTTGGGGGATAGGACATTAGGATTAGGTACCTCTGGGGGTCCTGGTAGTTTCTGAATCAAAGGCTTGCTATACCAGTATATCTACTAAATTCATTTGTGGTGCTAGGGATGAAACCCAGAGGCTTTGTGCATGCTAGGCAAGTGCTCTACCACTGAGCTATACACCACAGCCCTGTGTTTGAGATGTGAACCCTGTGTTCACCAGATCTTTGATTTTGTCAATGAGATACCAGAGGTGGGCTGGGGATGTGGCTCAAGAAGTAGCGCGCTCGCCTGGGATGCGTGCGGCCCGGGTTCGATCAATCCTCAGCACCACATACCAACAAAGATGTTGTGTCCACCGAAAAAACTAAAAAAAAAGTAAATATTAAAAATTAAAAATTCTCTCTCTCTCTCTTTAAAAAAAAAAAAAGAGATACCAGAGGTGCACACTTCTATTCATTTTTTTTTGCGGGGAGCGCGGGTACCAGGGATTGAACTCAGGAGCACTCACCCACTAAGCCTCATCCCCAGCACTATTTTGTATTTTATTTAGAGACAGGGTCTCACTGAGTTGCTCCATCCCCAGTACCAATAAATAAATAAATAAATAAAATGAATTTTGAATATCAAACAAAATGTGTCATCAGGCCACTTTCAGCCCATGAGCCATGACTTTGCAACCTCTGAGATAGTATGATAATTTCTCTCTTTTTTTTCCCCTTCTTTGTGTTGTACACCATTCATTATGATTTTCACAAAATAAGCCTTAGACAAAAGTTCACAATGTCAATGCCAATGGAAATCTGAGCTCTCTCTAGTGGAAGAAAGCAGAAGACCCTCTCCTGCCACCCTTCCCTATTTATGAGCTTCCAAGGGACTCTGTGCTCCTAACACTTTTTTTTTTTTTTCTCCCAATCCCCCTGCCTAAGCCTTCTGAGCTGCTGCAATTACAGGCCTGTGCCACCATGCCCAGCTGCTCCTAACACATTTATAGTCACAGGTCTCTTGACTTTACAGCTGGGTAGGCTAAGGCATGGGAGATGTGATAGGCCAGGAGGGGAATAACTAATAAGAACACAGATTCTGGAGCCACCATATGGCAGGGATGTGCTTCCTAACAAGTGTAACCCTTGGTGTTTGCATCTGTAAAATGGATAGTGATACCTTACCTTGTTTCAGGTAAGATTACCTGGAGGATTTTCAATGTGAGGTCAAGGATTATCTGTTTCCTCTTTCCCCCTAGAAATCATCTATAAGCAGTGTGGGAAACAAAGTGACAAATCTTGTGGATGGAACTGGGAGTCAGCTAACAAAAGAGGTGGCCAGGGACTGGGGTGTAGCTCTGTGGTAGAGCACTTGCCTACCATGTACAAGGCCCTGGGTTCAACCAGCAGCATTGCCCCAAAAATAAAGAATGGGTGACCAGATGACCAAAGCAGGAATAGGATGTGTGCAAGAATTGATGACAGATCCCTAGCCACAGATTTCAGGGAGTATCATCAAAGACTACTTCTAGAAGGTGAAGGACACCAAACCCCTTGCTTACAGCAGCCAGAACAGAGTATACTAACAGTTCCTATAAAGAAGGGTTGCTCATGAGGAGTAGCTCAAAGGAGCTGTATAAGATAAATGCAAATGACAACTACACTGATATTCCACCTTTTATCTCCCCCTGGTACTCAGGTGCACTTTACCACTGAGCTACATCCCTAATTCTTTTTTAAAAAATTAAATTTTTTAGGGGCTAGGGATGTGGCTCAAGCGGTAGCACGCTCACCTGGCATGCGTGCAGCCCGGGTTTGATCCTCAGCACCACATACAAAGAAAGTTGTTGTTTCCGCCGAAAAAAATAAAAAATAAATAATAAAAAAAACTAAAAAAATTAAATTAAATTTTTTAAATTAATTTTTTTAGTTGTAATTGGACACAATACCTTTATTTTATTTATTTTTATGTGGTACTGAGGCTCAAACCCAGGTCCTTGCCGATGCTGGGCATTGAACGCCTATTCTCTCACTGAGCTTTACCCCAGCCCAATTCCACATTCTTTTCTTCCTTTCTTCCTCCTTCCTTCCCTCCTTCCTTCCTTCCTTCCTTCCTTCCTTTCTTTCTTTCCACCAGCTTCATTAAATATCCAGAAGCCTGAAAGCATCCTGCCTGGGAGAGGGCAGGAGCTGAGTCTCATCTTTACTAGGGGCAATTTAAACGGAGACACCCTCCTTGGGAGGGCAACATAGACATCAGGTCATCTATCAAAAGTGCAAAAACCCATAGCTTTGACCCAGAAATTCCCCTTCTAGCAATTCAACCAACATATTCACTGCACAGCTATGAGGTGTCACCTGAACAAGGCAATTCATGGCAACATGGTCCAGAAAAGCAAGATTGGAAACAACCACCAGGCATGGTGGCACACACCTATAATCTTGGGAGGCTGAGGCAGGAGGATGACAAATTCAAGGCTAGCCTCAGCAACTTAGCAAGACCCAGTCTCAAAATAAAATGTGGATATAGTTCAGTGATATAGTCCCCTTGGGTTTAATTCCAGTACTGGGGGAAAAAAAGCATGTTCACTGATATGGTTGATGCCTTAACGCAGACCTTGAAGGACTCCCAAGTTGCTGTCCTGAGGGGGAAGCTGGGTGGTGAAAGAACAGATACAGAAGGGAGCAAGAGTGGTTCACTTTTTTTAAAAAAGTTTTTTTAGTTGTTGATGGACCTTTATTTTATTTGTATGCAGTGCTGAGAATCGAACCCAGTGCCTTACACATGGTAGGCAAGTGCTCTACCACTGAGCTATAATCCCAACCCGCACATCACTCTTTATACTGTTGTACAATTTGATTTTTTGAGCCTTATGAACGTATTACATTAGAAACAAAACAGGCTGGGGCTGGGTGCAGTGGTGCATGCCTGTAATCCCAGCGACTCTAGAGGCTGAGGTAGGAGGATCATGAGTTCAAAGCCAGCCTCAGCAATGGTGAGACACTAAGCAACTCAGTGAGACCCTGTCTCTAAATAAAATTCAAAATAGGACTGAGATGTGGCTCAGTGGTCCAGTGCCCCTGAGTTCAATCCCTGGTACCCAACCCCCCACCACAGAAAAAAAAACAGGCTGGGGATGTAGTCCAGTGGTAGAGCACTTGCCTAGCATGCTCAAGGCCATAGGTTCCCTCCCCAACATTGTGAAAACAACAGCAAAAAGTAAAAATAAATAAGATGAGGGTTTGGGAATAGAGTACTTACCTAGCATGCATGAGGCCTTGGGTTCCATGCAGTACTGCAAGAAAAGAAAAACGAAAATTTATCTGAGCTCTGGTGCTTAGAATCACTTAATCACCTCAGAGAGCACCCACCCAGCACATCAGCTTAAATTCAAGCAGGCAAGACCCATCTTTCCGTTCCTGTCCAGCTTTCAAAATTTTAGCTTCCTGGATCCCCAGGGGTGTAACTAGGCAAACTCCACTTCAGAAAGACTGCAGGGGAGCTGGGGGCAAAGCAAATGGCCTTCCTTCCCCCCAACCGAAAGTCGGTGGGCTCTAAGAGGGCCAGATGTTCCATAACCCTGAGGCCAGCCTCCGCCTGGAAACCAGAAGTTTCCAAAACAGTATTGTCTGGTTATCTGTTTGCATGCACAGTAGAAGGTGCAGATAGCTACCATTTATTGAGCATAGCTCTTACAAAGCATTATCCTTTACAACCCTCTCATCGACCTTTCCAGGGTAGTATTAGGTCCTTACTTTACATGTGGGAGAATTCACCAAAGCAGCAATGCTCAAAGAGGCAACCTACTCTAATATTAAAAGACTAAGTCTAGAAGATTCTGGGTTCAGGCTGGGGTTATGGCTCTGTGGTAGAGTGCTTGCCTAGCAAGTATGAGGCACTGGGTTTGATCCTCAGCACCACAGAAAATTAAATAAAATAAAGATATTTTAAAAGAGTCTGGATTCGAACTCATGCCTCTCTGACTCCCCGGTACCAACTTAGCCTTAATGTCATAGCAAACAGGTTGCTCATAGAGGTTGGCAGTTAAGCAAGCCTGAGCCTGCCAAGATTTATCTCTGAGACCCTGTTGAACTTCTGGAGATTCCTCTGTAACAGGGCCATACAACGGTCTGGGCTCTGGTAATTTCCTGGTAAAGTTCCCTCCATCAAAAAAGAGCTTCCTCTTTTGAGGCTCCCACACTGCTCTGACTCCTCAGTGTTCAGTGCTGTCATAATGACTTTTTATTTTGTGGGTAGGATACCAGAGATGCTTTACCAGTATCCCCCCAGTCCTTTTTATTTTTTTATTTTGAGACAGGGTCTTGCTAAGTTGATTAGGGCCTCATTAAGCCACTGAGTCTGGCCTCAAACTTGTAGTCTTCCTCCCTCAGCCTCCTGAGTTGCTGGGATAACAGGGGTGTGCCATCATGCCTGGCTATAACAGTATTTTTGTTAAAATTTAAGCTGGGCACAGTTTAGTTCCAGGTGCCTGTAGTCTCAGCTACTCAGGAGGCTGAGATGGGAGGATTGCTTGAGCTCAGGAGTTTAAGTTTAGCCTGGGAAATGTAGCAAAAGTCAATTTAAGGGGCTGGGGTCGTGGCTCAGTGGTAGAGCACTTACCTAGCAGTGTGAGACACTGGGTTCAATCTTCAGCACCACATAAAAAATAAAGAAATAAAGGTATCATGTTCATCTACAACTAAAAAATATTTTTAAAAACTCTTCAATTTAAAAGAATATAGAGGGGCTGGGGATGTGGCTCAAGTGGTAGCGCGCTCGCCTGGCATGTGTGAGGCTCGGGTTCGATCCTCAGCACCACATTCAAACAGAGATGTTGTGTCCGCCAAAAACTAAAAAATAAATATTAAAAATTCTCTCTCTCTCTCTTAAAAAAATAAATAAAAGAATATAGATATGTGTATTTCATTTTTTTTTAGAAAATTAAAATAATGCAAACAAATCACTATAGGCATCCCACCACCCAGAGGTAGCAACTACTAATATAACCTACCTATATAACCTGCATACTTTTTATGAATATCCCTTATCTGCAATGCTTGCTCATGCAAAAGAAGTGTTAAGGAGTTGGGATATTTTTCAGATTTTTAAATATTTGCTTATGTATACATAAGGAAATATCTTGAGCATGGGACCCAAGACAACACAAAATCCAATTATATTTCTTACATCCTTTTTTTCCCCTAGTTTTTGTTTGTTTGTTGTAGTTGTAGATGGACAGCATGCCTTTATTTTATTTTCATGTGGTGCTGAGTATTGAACCCAGTGCCTCACATGTGCTAGGCAAACACTCAACTACAGCCCAAGCCCCGTGTTTCATACCTTCTTGGTATACATAGCCTGGAAGTAAATTTACACAAAATGTTTAGTGTATCTGTATGGGATTTTGGGGGGTTCTTTTTGGTGATGGGGATTAAACCCAGGACCTAGCACATGCTCCTCACTTTAACTGCAACCTATCACAACCTAACCCATTTTCACAGGTATGGAATTTTCTACTTGTGCTGTTATGCTGGTTCTCAAAAAACTCCAAATTTGCGATCTGGGGTTGTGGTTCAGCCATAGAGTACTTGCCTCGCGGGTGTGAGGCACCAGGTTCAATCCTTAGCACCACGTAAAAATAAATAAACAAAATAAAGGTATGTGTTCATCTACAACTATAAAAAATATATTTTAAAAAAAGAAAAAATCCAAATTTTGAAACATTTCAAATTTCAGAGTTTTGGATTAGGGATGCTGAACCTGTATAGCCTATATCCATGTAAATTTTCATTTATTTATTTATTTTTCCTCAAGAGACAGGATCTTGCAATGTTGCCAGGGTAGCCTCAGACTTCTGGGATCATGCAAACCTCCTGTCTCAGCTTCCTGAATTGTTGAGACTACAAACAAGTGGCACTGCAACTGGCTCATGTACATTTGTGTGTGTGTGTGTTGGTGTGTGTGTGTGCCTGTGCACCCATGGTGCTGGGCATGAAACCCAGCGCCTTTGTCATGTTAACCAAGTGCTCTACCACAGAACTATATTTCCAGACCCTAATGGACATTTTTAAAAATGAAGATTATAAAAGCTGGGGGTGTAGCTTAGTGGTAGAGCTTGTCCACCAATGAAGCCCTGCGTTCAATACCTAGCACTGTAAAAAAAAAAAAAGAAAAATGGCTGTGTGTGGTGGCATGCGCCTGTAATCCAAGTGACTCTGGAGGCTGAGGCAGAAGGATCACAAGTTTGAGGCCAGCATCAGCAATTTAGCAAGACCCTGTCTCAAAATAAAAAGCAAATGGATTGGGGGATATAGCTCAGTGGCAAAGTTTCCCTGGGTTAAATCCTCAGTTTAAATAAATAATAAATAAATAAGGGATTATAGTATAAAACTCTTTGTTAGTATAATATTTCCCACTAACATTTTTATTTTATTTTTGAAGTGCTGGGGATTGAATCCAGGGCTTTGTGTATGCAAGGCAAGCACTCTACCAACTGAGCTATATCCCCAGCGCCCCTACTGACATTTTTTTTTTAATATTTACTTTTTAGTTGTAGTCAGACACAATATCTTTATTTTATTTATGTGGTGCTGACGATTGAACCCAGGGCCTCACACGTGGTAGGCAAGCACTCTACCTCTGAGCCACAACCCAGCATCCCCACTAACATTTTTTAACTACTTTTTTTTTTCTTGGTAGTAGGAATGGAACCCAGGAGTGCTCTGCCACTGAACTATATCCCCAGCTGTTTTTATTATTGAAAAAAATTTTAAAATTTGTTCTAATTAATTATACATGACAGTAGAAATTTTTGCAGTTTAATAATCATACATAAATGGAGTTTAATTTTTCATTTTTCTGATTGTACATGTTTGTATAAGCACATCAGTAGTGCAGTTGTATATGTACATAAGGTAATAATGTCTGTTTCATTCTACTATCTTTCCTATCCCCACCCTACTTCCCCTCAATCAAATTTAAATTATCTCTATTCTTCTCTAATGCTCCCCACCCTTTATTTTAAATTTTGAGACAGGTTCTTGCTAAATTGCCCAGGCTGGCCTTGAACTTGTGATCCTGCTGCTTCAGCTATCTGAGTTGCTGGGATTATACCATTGGACCCAGCTGTCTTCAACAAATTTTTACAATGTTATATATAAATGACATTTTTCATTGCTGCGTTATCTTTTTGTTAGGTAAATGTGCTATTATTTATTTTACTAAGCCTCAACAGTGACCATTTAAAATGTCCTTACTGTCAGGCTCAGTGGCACACACCTATAATCCCAGCAGCTCCAGAGGCTGAGGCAGGAGGATAACTAGTTCAAAGCCAGCCTTGGCTGGGGCGAGGCACTAATCAACTCAGTGAGACCCTGTCTCTAAATAAAATACAAAATAGGGCTGAGGATGTGGTTGAGTGCCCTGGAGTTCAATCCCTGGCACCTCCCCCACCCAAAAAAAAAATATATATATATAAAGGGCTAGGGATGTAAGGTATGGCTCAGTGGTTAAACAAGCACCCCTGGGTTCAATCCCTGGTACAAATAAAAAAAAACTTTACTAGATATAAATAAAATTCTAAAAGACTTGAGGAAATGGTGCAAATAAATCTATGGGCAGACATCAAGTTCAGTGCAGGTCATTAAGAGTGAATTGATGGAACAGGATTTCTTACTGGGGTGATGAACATGTTTTAAAACTGATTGTGGTGATGGTCGTGTTATTCTGTGAGTATACTGAAAATCCTAGAACTGCACACTTTCAATGGATGAACTGCACAGTACATGAAGTATGTCTCAATAAAGCTGTTAGAGTTAAAAAGAAAAAAAAAAAAGAATGAATTGGAATTCCAAGTAGTGTGGATATACATTGTTAGACATAGGTTTTAGTTTATAGAGAGTATTTGTGAGGAGTTTTTCTCTTTAAAAGATGTGATTCCAAAGGTGGGCATAGTGGTGCATGTCTATAAACCTGTAATGGGGGTGTGAGTGTGTGGGGGTGCTGAGGCTGAGGCAGGAGGATCAAGTGTTGAAAGCCAGCCTCAGCAATTTAGCAAGTCCCGAAGTAACTCAGCTAAATAAAATACAAAAAAGGGGCTGAGGATGTGGCTCAGTGGTTAAACACCCCTGGAATCATTCCCTAGTAATAACAACAACAACAAAAAAGGTGTTATTCCATAAGTGTACAAATATTATGTGTCAATTAAAAAATACAATAAAATAAATATGGGGGCTGGGATGTAGCTCAGTGGCAAAGCGTCTGCCTTGCATTCGCAAAGCCCTGGGTTCGACCCCCAGTTCCAAAAAAAAAGACAAAAATAAATAAATAAATAAATATGGGCCAGGATTATAGCTCAGTGGTAGATCAGTTGCCTCATGCATGACACCCCAGTTCCAACCAAGTACCAAAATTTATAAATAAAATTAAAGCGGGGGTGGGGGGGGTGGAGGGGGTCTTAAACTTCAGAGCATAAAAGATATCACCAGGGAAGTCCCAGAGCTCACCTTCGAGGTAATGAACTTGTAGGACTGCCTGAGCTGAGGGAATCTATGTTGCTCACAACTCATTCTCCACTCTGCAGCTTGAGGTCTTTTGAAAATACAGTCAGGGCTCAGGGTGTAGTTCAGTGGTACAGCAAGTGCTTAGTGTGTTCAAGGTTCTGGGTTTGTTCCTGAGCATAGAGATAGTCATCACTAGATATCAGCTAAACCAATTAAAATAATGATAAAAGGCATGGTATTATTTTCTGTACATAATATAATTGCATGGGCTATACTTTTTGGGTGGGATATTGGGGATTGAATTCAGGGGCACTTTATCAGTCAGCTACAACCCCAGCTCCCTCACCCTTTTAAATTTTGAGACTGGCTTTTGCTGATACTGGGGGGCCCAGACTTCGAAACTTCTTGACTCATCCTCCCAAGTTGCTGGGATTTAAGTGAGTGCCACAGAGCCCAGCTGTTCTACATTTTATAGGACTAGCAGTACAGTTGGTTTCTTTTTCTTTTCTTTTTAAAAGAGAGAGAGAGGGAGAGAGAGAGAATTTTTTAATATTTATTTTTTAGTTTTCGGCGGACACAACATCTTTCTTTGTATGTGGTGCTGAGGATCAAACCCGGGCCACATGCATGCCAGACATCCCCAGCCCCCTACAGTTGGTTTCTTTACACCAGAATTACCACCAACAGTGTGTAAGTTGCACTAAGATGTTAAAATGGAAGGTGGCTGAGTTGGGAGGGTCGCCTGAGCTCAGGGATTCTAGATGAGCCTGGGTCACATAGCAAGACTCTGTCTCACAAAATATAATAGATAAATAAATATGTTAAAACAGCTCTGATGTCACCAGCCCATAAATTTTCAGCTCTGTTATAATCCCACGGGACCACTATCATATGTGCAGTTTATTTTTTATTTTACACAAGGTCTCACTAAGTTGCTTAGGACATTGAGTTTGTTACACTTCTGCCTCAGTCTCCTGAGCTGCTGGGATTACAGGTGTGCGCCACTGTGCCCAGTGGATTTCTCTTTTTGCAGATCTCAACCCAGAAGCTCTCTCCTGATCTCCCAACTGAAAGAGGGGCTCTTACCTACAGCCTGTGCCCTGTACTGATCTCTCTCTCTCTCTCTCTCTCTCTCTCTCTCTCTGGTACTGAGAATTGAACCTCAGGAGTGCTCTGCTACTGAGCTACATCACCTCTGTTTTTTTTTTTTTTTCTTTTGTGTGTGTGTGTATGTGTGTGTGATAGGGCCTTGCTAAGTTGCAGAGACTGACCTTGAACGTATGCCTCTTGCTCAGTCTTCTGAGTAGCTGGAACTGCATGCATGTGCCATGTGCTACTATATCTGGCTACAAACTTTTTTTTTCCCCCCTGTGGTGCTGGGGGTTGAACCCAGGGATAAGTACAGGGGATTGAATCCAAGGGCCTTGTGCATGTGAGGCAAGCACTCTACCAACTGAGCCATATCCCCATCCCTCCAAACTATCTTATTGTAGGTCACCCTTAAGTTCTTGAAGGGCAGAGGCAGTCACAGCCCCTGATACATTGGAGGCAACTTGGAGGAAGACTGACTAAATTTATTTGGATGGCCAATCATGTAGGTGTATGTGTATTTATTATGTATGTATGTGTATGTACATACAGTTGTACCCTCAGCATTCATAGGGGATTAGTTCCAAGACCTCTGGAGACTCAAAAATCAGTAGACACTCATGTCCCTTGGATAAAATAGCATAGCAGGGTGCAATGGAGTACTCCTCTAATCCTAGCTACTCAAGTAGCTCAGTGATAGAGGGCTTGCTTAGTGTGTGTAAGGCCTGGGTTAAATTCCCAGCACCCCAAGAAAAGAAGAAAAAGGCCAGGCATGTTGGCCCCAGAGGCTCTAGAGGCTGGGACAGAAGGATTGCCAAGTTCAAAGTCAGCTTCAGCAAAAAGTGAGGTGCTAAGCAACTCAGTGAGACCCTGTGTCTAAATAAAATACAAAATAGGGCTGGGGATGTGGCTCAGTAGTCAAATGCCTCTGAGCGGCCTGGCACAGAAGAGAGAACACCAGGCTTCAATCCCTGGTACAAAAAAAAAAAAGAAAAAGAAAAAAGAAAAAGAGGATACTCCTATATGCAGATTCTATTTAACAAACTTTTAATCTTTGGCAAATATTTTGCCACATTTCATCATCCATACACTAACCCTTTCAATGGCCATCTGAGATTCTGTATATGTCAGTGATAATCAAATGCCTACCATTCAAATAATTCACACATATTTAATAAATATCTGTTGTACGCCAGTAGTCTGCTTGGACATTTATGCTGTCTGAAGTACTTTATTTCTTTTTTGGCAGTGTTAGGAATTGAACAAAGGGCTAGGGCATGCTAGGCAAGGGCTCTACCACTCAGCTATACCTCCCATCCTGCATGCAGTATTTTACTATCATAAACATAATACCATCATAAATGATAGTATTGTTGTTGAGTGTCCTTGGGGCTCAACATCTGCATCCGCAATTGTTTTTTTTTTTTTTTCTCCAGTACAGGGGATTGAACCCAAGGGCGCTCTACCACTGAGCCCTTTATGTTATATTTTGAGACAGGGTATTGAAAGGTCTTGAACTTGCCATCCTTCTGCCTCAGCCTCCTAAGCAGCTGGGGTTGTAAATATGTGGTATTATGCCTGGCACAAATGTGCAATTGTTGACTCCGGAAAATTTGCAGAAGTGGGATTTCTTTTCTTCTTCTTTTTCTTTTCTTTTCTTTCTTTCTCTTTTCTTTTTTCTTTTGGTACTGGGGATTGAACTCAGGGGCACTCGACCACAGAGCTGCATCCCCAGCCCTATTTTGTATTTTTATTAGAGACAGGGTCTCACTGAGTTGCTTTAGTGCCTTGTTTTTTGCTGAGGCTGGCTTTGAACTTGTGATTTTCCTGCCTCAGCCTCCCCTGCCACTGGGATTACAGGTGTTCACCAAGGACTCCTGCTAAGAAGTGGGATGTCTTAATTGAAGAGGACACTAAATCATTCTCAAATCAGATTTTATCAGTTTACCCTCACACTTGCTGTCTTTTTTCTTTTTCTTTTTTTTGAGCCCTGCTCTCTCCTTCACTATTTATTCAGAATCACTGTACAAAAGCACCCTTTCTTGAGGCTGTGACTCTCATCATCTTAACACAGTGACCCCAGGTGCTTTCTGTGACCCTGGCAGAAAAAAAGCAGGAATGCTGAGGGACGGTCCTGAGACTGAGGGGATGGGGCCCAAAGGCATTCCATTAATTGTTTTCCTTGATGATTTAATGGTTCTTTTTTTCTTTGTTTTTTTTTGCAGTGTTAAATTGTAGAAAAAAACACTGAAAATTGAAAAGCAAATGTGTTCATGAAGCCAGAATTAGACAGGCAGTCAGTACAGATAGATAACTTAAGTCCGGCAAGATCAAGAAGACCAATTTTGAGTGATTCCAACCAGTTGGAGACTGTCCTATAAGAGAAGAAATTTTAACTCTCTCAGAATGCTTCTTTTACCCTTGTCAAGAACCTCACCCCTTCATCTGTAACCAAGATAACTTGTCCCAAGAATTGCCCCTCTTTACAGGAAGCTTTAAGGTTGTTCATTTGTCTTGGCTCTCTGTCCTGCCCTTTCCCCTGCAGCCCACCTGTTCCCTACCTTTGGGCCACCACACCAAGAATTTCTTGGCCTAGTTCTGGGTCTAGTCAAGGATTCAGAAAGTAGAAAAATAAGAAGAAAGGCAGGAGGACAAAGGAAGCCTAGAACACAATAAAGGGCAGAAATCCTCACTTCATCGGATAACAGTGTTACCGCTGTGTACTGGTGAGGAGTCCTTGCTTCCCCAATGTTGAAGTATAACACCAGAGAAGCACACCCAGGCAAGGTCAGTGTGGAAAGCACAAGTTTATTAAAGGACAGCAGAAAACACTTCTCCCGGAGGAAGAAGGGGGCCCAAGAGATGGAATCCACACTTGCTGTCTTTAACTTCCAAATGAAGTCCCATTACTTTCTCTACTTTCATTCTTTGACCTGGCTTTTGTCTGTTACTACTCTACTGAAATTTAATATCTACCAGATATCACCTAAAATGCCAATTTCAGAGATTGAACTATTTTCTGGCCTTCCCGCTCACCCTGTACTGGGGATCACATTTAGGGCCCCACACAAGCTAGGCACAAACTCCACCACTGAGCCACATCCCTAGCCCTGGCCATATCTTCAGTGAGTTGTTTGTGACACTGAATACCTTGGACTACTCTTCTCTTACTGAAATGTTCCTCCTCTTGGTTAGGTATAGCAGGTCTCTTCCTAGACTCATTTTCCAGCTAAAAAACTAAGGATAGAAAGCTACTAAAGAGGTGCCAAAAGAGGACAAATTTCTCCCCAGGCTTCTTGAAAGGCAGAGGCAGTCACAGGTTTCCCTACTCTCATAGTCTTGAGCTTCTTTTTGAGTGTGATGTTTTGGAATCCTTGTTGTTCGCAAATTCTTCTTAGGCTTAAGAGGGCCTCACAATGAGAATTTTGTCTTGTTCTACTTTCTTTTTTTTTTGGTACCAGGGATTGAACTCAGGGGCACTAGACCACTGAGCCACATTCCCAACCCTATTTTGTAGTTTATTTCGAGACAGGGTCTCACTGAGTTGCTTAGTGCCCCGACCCTACTGAGGTTGGCTTTGAACTCGCAATTCTCCTGTCTCAGCCTCCCAAGCCGCTGGGATCACAGGCGTTTGCCACCGCACCGGCTTTTGTTCTACTTTCTAAGAAAATGTTTTTATTTCAGTTTTTCCAGTGTTGATAATCTAATTTGTCTTGAGGTTCTTGGCTGGAACAGGGTCCTAATGAGGACCCTGTCACTGGGTGACGAACAAGGAACTATAACTGGTTATCATCTCTGAGATTGGGAGGAAAGAGTCCTAGAGCCCTTGCTACAGAATTTCTGCTCAGAGGCTCAGAATGTAGCTTTGGGATCAGGCCAGCCAGAGTGGAATCTTGGGACAGTTTCATCTTTGACCATTAGCTCCCTCATGAGACAGATGTATAAATAGAAGTTGAGATGGGGAGATTGGTGTAGTTCTGTGATACAGTGCTTGCTTAGCATGCAGGAAGCATTGGATTCTACCCCCAGCTCTGCAAAAGCAAAAAGAACAGTTGCTTGCTTAGGGTGAGGACTTAAGATAAATATACATAATGCGGCAGGCTCTTTGCCCGATACCTAGTAGATACCCAGTAAGTGAGCACCCCCAACTCCAGTAGATATGTCCTCAAATTCGGTTTAACATTTATTTTTGGTGTACTTCCTCATTTGCGTCTCCCAACTTTCCAACCCCACTTGGAATTCGCATATGCCAATTTTTCATCATCATTCTATTCAGGAAGAAACTGAGGACAAGAGGATGAGTAACTGGATTCAGAATGGCCGCCAATTCGAGCGGCTTGGTTCTTGGCTCTGCTGGCAGTTGAGCCGGCTTTGAGACTGCCGCTCCCGCAGGCTCCCGCAGACCTCGCTCTCTCTTCTGCGCCAGGCCGCTCAGCGCCATCTTTGAGCCTGGCATCCGTGCTCACTTCCGTACTTCATTTTGTTCAAGAGTGGCTGCGCCTGCCCCAAGATGTCCCTTTTGGGAACAGGATATCCAAAACCAACCACACTTGTCGCGCCAGCTGAGAAGAATTACCCTTTTTTTTTTTCTGCTAGCAGCAGGGAAGTCGCTGTGACCAGTCCAAAAATGGCGCCATCAGTTTCACCTCCCCTGTTTTCCGCTCCCGGAAGCGCGGGGATCGAAGGTCATTCCGACTGCGCCGGCGCGAGAGGGAGGGATCGTTACCACGGCAACGCGCGAATAGTTCGGGCCGCTGCACCCGGCGGGAAGCGGGGAGCCGCGGTGCTGGCGACAGGCGGGGCTGCGAGCGCCGAGGGGCCCGGGCGCCCGGGGCCGCTGCAGGACGAGACCCTGGGCGTGGCGTCGGTTCCCTCGCAATGGAGGGGCGTCCAGGGCATCCGCGGGGAGACGGTGAGGGCGCGGACCCCACGCCGGGCGACGCGGGCGGGAAGGCCGGGGCGGAATGCGACCCCCAGAGTTTCTGACGTCCCACCGTTTTGTTTTTATATTTTAATCCTCAAAAACTGACTGGGGGATGCTCCTGGACCAGTCTTTCATTGAAAACAAGAACTTAACAAAACTCCAAGGATCCTACGTTTTGAAGGGTTTTGCGCAAATGACGATGTTGAAGCATTTCAAACTTTTTATTTTCTCTTTCTTTTTTTTTTCTTTCTTTTCTTCTTTTTTTTTTTAAATACCAAACTGCATGTTAATGTCTAGATAAATTGGTCTTCTAGTTGTTTAATCAAAAGCACACAAAACGGGCTCTCTGTTGAGCTGAGGGCTGGGCGCAGACTTGGACCGCTTGACGCGAGCAGGAGCTGTTCTTGCACCTGGGATCCTCAGCGAAGGAGACGGATCTCTCTTGGATTTTTCGTGGGGCGGTTGCAGAGAATAGAACATACACCATTTATGTAATAAATAAGTTATGTTAGAAGGTGAACAGTGCCATGGACAAAAAACAGCGACTAAGGGACTGCTGGGGAGCGGGAGGGTGGGTTGCAGAATGAGTGACATTGAGCAAAGACTCACAGGAAAGTCAGCCAGTGTCTGTACTGGGATGAAGCAGAGCAAGCAGAACAAATGACAAAAGCAAAAGGCCTGAGGTGTTGGTTGATCTGTTTTAGGAAAAAATGGGGCTGGGAGTACTGAGGGAAGGAGAGAGTGGTCCTAGGTGAGGTCAGAGAGGGTAAGTAGGGCCATGGAGATCATTCTAAAGATATATATTTTCTTTTTTCTTAATATTTATTTTTTAGTTGGACACAATACCTCGATTTTATTTTATTTATTTTTATGTGGTGCTGAGGATTGAACCCAGGGCCTTGCATGTGCTAGGCAAGCGCTCTACTGCTGAGCCAAAACCCCAGCCCTGTATATTTTCTTTTTTTAGAATTATTTTTTTAGTTGTAGTTGGAAACAATACCTTTATTTCACTTATTTATTCTTATATGGTGCTGAGGATCCAACCCAGGGTCTTGCATGTGCGAGGCGAGTGCTCTACTGCCAAGCCACAACCCCAGCCCCTATTTTCTTTTTTAAAATCTATTTTTTTAGTTGTAGTTGGACACAATATCTTTATTTATTTATTTATTTATTTTTGGTACCAGGGATTGAACTCAGGGGCTCTCAACCATTGAGTCACATTCCCAGATCTATTTTGTATTTTATTTACAGACAGGGTCTCACTGAGCTGCTTAGCACCTCACTAAATATCTGAGGCTGGCTTTGAACTCGTGATCATCCTGTCTCAGCCTCCCAAGCTGCCGGGATTACAGGCCTGTGTCACCATGTCTGGCTTCTTTCTTTATTTTTTTTTGTATGTGGTGCTAAGGATTGAACCTAGGGCTTGCACACACTAGGTGATCACTCTACCACTGAGCCACAACCCCAGCCCAGGAGGTAGATTTTTCATTTGAATGAAAATGAGCTGGTTTGCAGGGTGCTGCATGTTTCCCAGAAGAAAAAAACTTAGATTGTTGAATCTGCAGATAGCGTAGATCCTTACCAATACCAGTAGGGTTTCCGTGAACTTGTCTTCTTGACTGATGCCTAAAGATCTGCAGGTGTCAAGTCAGACTCTGCTCTGGCTTCCAAGCTTTCTACTGTGCCATGCTGGGTAGGAATGGTTCTAGTTAAAAGCAAAGGCCATGGTCATTTTAGTTCAATCTGCCCATCCAATTCATAGGTAAATGTATGATTCATGTACTGACCTTTTCAAAATACTCAAAATAGCTTTTGCTTGCTGATGATTCAGATTTTAGAAGATTCCAGGTTGGGAATCATTTATTCAGTCTAACACCTTTTTTTTTTTTTTCTTCAGATAATGAGATTGAGGCTTGTTAATTTTCTTGTAGATAGAGTGTGTGGTACACACTTGTAATTCAAGCTATTGGGATGACTGAGGCAGGAGGAGTGCAAGTTTGAGGCCAGCCTGGGCAACTTAGCAAAACTTTTGTTTCATAATAAAAAAGCCTGCAAGGTGGCTTAGTGGCACAGCTCTTGTCTAGGATGCATGAGGTCTTGGGTTCAATCCCTGGTATGGCCAAAAAGTTTTAAGTGACCCTGACACTTGGGGTGTAAAGACTTGCCTCTCTACCATCTGTAGCCTGGAAGGGAGCTGGGCAGTAGGGTCACAAGTTTGAGGTCAGTTTCAGGGACCAAGAAAACCTCAAAGGGCTTGGGGCATGGCTCAGGGGTAAAGCACCTGGGTTCCATCCCTAATAGCAAAGAAAAAGAAAGGTTTGCATTTATGAGGGAGATTCCCTTGAGTCACAGCTGTCCTCTCCTGTCCTATTGAAGATTATCATGTTTTACAAATGCTGCAAGCGTCAGAAAAAGTTGTTAGTTGCTTTTTTCCAAATTAAGGTTTTTTTTTTTTTTGTCTATAACAGTGAATTATGTCCAAAATTTAGAAAAAATCTGGATAGGCAAAAAAATAAATAAATAAAAATCACTCCATCCATTTTATTTGTCCTATTTTTGGCCCATCTTCCCGCTACCTTCCCTTTTTGATGGAATTATACTGCTCTTTTTCTTTTTTGAAACTGGGCATTGACCCTGGGGTCTCATGCATGCTAGGCATGCACTTTATTATTATTTTTTTTAAGAGAGAGAGAATTTTTTTATATATATATTTTTAGTTTTAGTTTTCCGCGGACACAACATTTTTGTTTGCATGTGGTGCTGAGGATCGTATCCAGGCCAGGCAAGCGCGCTACCGCTTGAGCCACATCCCCAGCCCTAGCACTTTATTATTGAACTAAATTCCTAGCCTTGTGCATAGTATATTTTTTTTTTTTTGGTACTGGGGATTGAACTCGGGCACTCAACCACTGAGACCCATCTCAGTTCTATTTTGTATTTTATTTAGAGACAGGGTCTCACTGAGTTGCTCAGCACCTTGCCTTTGCTAAAGTTGTCTTTGAACTCACAATCCTCCTGTCTCAGCCTCCTAAGATGCTGTTATCACAGGTGTGTGCCACTGTGTGTGCCTGGCCTTTGTGCATAGTATTTTGTGAATGCATTTTTTCCATTTACTACATCCTGACATTTTATGTGTTTAAAAAATTTTGTGGGGAATTCTGGGGATATAGTTAGTTCAGTGATGGAAGACTTGCCTAGCATGTGGAAAGCCTGGGTTCAAACCCCAATGTTGCAAGAAATAAAAAGTAAAATAGGTTTTTTTTTTTTTTGTACCAGGAATTGAATCCAAGGGCCCTTAACTGTCCCAGCCTTTTAAAAAAATTTTATTTCTAAACAGGGTCTCGCTGAATTGCTTAGGACCTCAATAAATTGCTGAGGCTGGCTTTGAACTTGCCTCAGCCTCCCAAGCCTCTGAGATTACAGGTGTGTGCCACCATGTCCAGCCTTAATTTTTACTTATTATCAATTAATTCTGTAATGAGTTGTAACTAAATTTTTGCATGTTTTTTTTAATACTTTTATTTTTAATTTTTTTATTTTTATGTGGTGCCAGGGATCGAACCCATGCCTCATGCATGCTAGGCAAGCATTCTACCCCTGAACCACAACCCCGGCCCTGTTTTTTTTTTAATTTGCTATGTTCCTCTGGAAAAAGTCAAACTTCACTCTTTGGTTGGTTGGTTTATGTAGAAGTGCAATACCAAAACGTACTTCTATGTTTTAGTTATAGGTTTTTTTGTTTTGGTGATACTGGGGATTGAACCCAGCGTACTCTGCCACTGAACTACATCCCCCAGCCCTTTTATTTATTTATTTAATTTTAGTTTGAGGTAGATCTAGTTAAGTTGCCAAGGTTGGTGTCAAATTTGTGATCCTGCCTTAGCCTTCTAAATACCTGGGATTACACGTGTGTACCACCATGACTGACTCAGTAATAAATTTCAAAAAATGTTAATAGTCTGGCTTTTCTTACCCTATCCTGATATGTTCACAGGTGGACAAGTCCTGAGCCTTGGTTTGAGGTGAAATTTGAGGGTGCAGATTCTTACAAGGGGCTTGGGCCTGGGCCAGTCATGTGATGGCTCCTCTGCAAAGTATTAGTCTTTCTTGTGGGATTAAATGAGATTGCTGGTCAGCAAGCAGTTTGAAGGCACAGTGCTGATCTTATGAAGGGGCTTCTGAGTGTCTGAACTGGAGGGCTCCTAACCAATCCCTCACTTTTTCAGTGTGGCTAATGAGGGCAGGCCCTGGAGAGTTCTGGAAAACACACCTGTGTTCAACCTGCAGTGATTCTAGCTTGGCTGATAAGTGAGCGGCCCGGGAAACTGGTTTTATAAAAGCTCCTGAAGTGATTTTAATGTGTAGCGAAAGTTGAGAACTACTAACTTAATGCATCCTACTAGCCAAAGCATGATTGAGATTCTGTTGGGGGGCTGGGGATGTGGCTCAAGCGGTAGCGCGCTCGGCCTGGCATGCGTGCGGCCTGGGTTCGATCCTCAGCACCACCTACAAACAAAGATGTTGTGTCCGCTGAGAACTAAAAAATAAATATTTAAAAAAAAAAAATCTCTCTCTCTCACTCTCTTTAAAAAAAAGAAAAAAAAGAAGGAAAGTTTAAAAAAAAAAAAAAAAAGAGATTCTGTTGGATTGTGTGGTGCCTTAAAAAAAAAATGGAGGCCAAGACAGGAGGATTTTGAGTTCAAGGCCAGCCTCAGCAACTGTGAAGCTCAAAGCAACTCATTGAGACCCTGTTTCAAAATAAAAAATTAAAAGGACTAGGGGTGTAGCTTAATGGTAAAGCATACTTGGGTTCAATCCCTGGTTCTAAAAAAAAAAAAGTTATGTGGTAAAATACACATAACACTTTTTAAAATTTTTTTATTTTTATTTTTTTTTTAAAGAGAGAGAGAGAGAATTTTTTAAAAATATTTTATTTTTTAGTTTTCAGCGGACACAACAACTTTGTTTGTGGTGCTGAGGATCGAACCCGGGCTGCACGTCAGGCGAGCGTGCTACCGCTTGAGCCACATCCCCAGTCCCTTTATTTTTATTTTTAATATTTTTGGTTGTAAATGGACACAATACTGTTATTTATTTATTTTTATGTGGTGTGGAGGATTGAACCCAGTTGCCTCACACATGCTAGGTAAGTGCTCTACCACTGAGCCACAACCCCAGCCCTAAAATTTTCTATTCCTTTTTTTTTTTTTGCTACTGGGAATTGAACTCTTGTGTTTTATTTACAGACAGGGTCTTACTGAGTTGCTTAGCGCCTCACCTTTGCTGAGACTAACTTTGAACTTGAGATCTTCCTGCCTCAGCTTCCCAAGCTGATGGGTGTGCGCCACCATGCCCATGCCAAATTTTTTATTCTTATTTTTTTGAGATGGGATTCTAGCTATGTTGTGTAGGCTGGCTCCAAACTCCTGGACTCAAGTGATCCTCCCACCTCAGCTTCCTGAGTAGTCTGGACTACAGGTGCTGCTAAGCCTGGCTTTTTTTTTTTTTTAATAAAAATATTTTTTAGTTGTAGTTGACACAATACCTTTATTTTACTTATTTAATATTTTATGTGGTGCTGAGGATCGAACCCAGGGCCTCGCACGTGCTAGGCAAGTGCTCTACCATTGAGCTGCAACCCCAGCCCTTAAGCCTGGCTATTTTATTTATTTATTTATTTTAAAATATTTATTTTTTTAGTTCTTCTTCTTCTTCTTCTTTTTTTTTTTTTTTTTGGTGGACACAATATCTTTATTTTATTTTTATGTGGTGCTGAGAATCGAAACCATTGCCTCACACATGCCAGGCGAGTGCTCTACCACTTGAGCCACATCCCCAGCCCCTGGCTATTTTAATCATTTAAGTTTATTGTTGATTTTCTTGGTACTAGGGATTGAACCCAGGGCTGCTTTACCACTGAGTCACATCTCCAGCCCTTTTTAATTTTGAAATAGGGTCTCACCAAGTTGCTTAGGTCCTTGCTGAGTTGTTGAGGCTAGCTTTGAACTTGTGGTCCTCCTGCCTTAATCTCCTGAGCCACTGGGATTACAGGTGTGTGCCACTGAGCCCGACCGTCTTCATCAGTTTTAAGTATTCTCTTAAGGGGTCAAGGGCCTTCAGGATGCAGCTATTCCCACTTTGTCCCTCCAGGGCTTTTCTTCCTCATTGGGGTGTATCTTGGACTGACAGGTGGTCTCCCAGGGCTAACTCAACTCCCTGCAGGGGGCAGTGGGTCTCTTCTGTTACCCAGAGGCTCCCAGAAAGTGGTGAACTGAAACACTTCCTCCCCGGGGGGCAGGCCTGGGCTGCTCAGGAATGGCTCTGGGGCTTGGTTAAGGAGGCCCTCCCTCATCCTGGCTTCCTGCAGCTTTGGCCTGTTTGGATTCTGCAGTGTCTGGCACCCCCTGCTGGAGTCTGTCTATTTTTAAGATGGGGTTTGTGGCTTCAGGCAGAATTAAATCCTGGGTTCTCAACATTTTTTAAAAAAATATTTTGTTTTTTTAGTTGTAGTTGGACACAATACCTTTATTTTATTTTTATGTGGCGCTGAGGATCGAACTCAGGGCCCTGCACATGCTAGGTGAGCGCTCTACCGCTGAGCTACAATCCCAGCTCCCGTTCTCAACATTTTTGAGTGTCTACAGATTTTATTGTATTTTGAGACAGGGTCTTGCTGAGTTGCTGAGGCTGGCCTTGAACTTGTGATCCTTCTGCCTCAGTCTTTTGAGGATCTGGGATTACAAGTGTGTATACCAGAGCTGTTGTGCTTGGCTAGACTGTTTGTTTTTTTTTCCCTGCGGGGAGCAGTTACCAAAGATTGAACTCAGAGGCACTCAACCACTGAGCCCATCCCCAGCCCTATTTTGTATTTTATTTAGAGACAGGGTCTCACTGAGGTGGTTAGAGCCTCCCAGTTGCTAAGGCTGGACTTGTGATCCTCCTGCCTCAGCCTCCTCTGAGCACAGTCCTTATCTACCTGAGGTTTTTGTTTGCTGGTGCTGGAATCCAGGGCCTTTCACATCAGGCAGGCACTCCGCCTCAGGAAGGCGCTCTGCGGCTGAGCCACATGCATCCCTTTTCTACCTAAGACTTTGCTCTGGCCCCTTGGCCCCAGCCCAGAACTCTTCCCCGCAGCTCCGCCTGGTAGCTCAGCTTGGCAGCTCCTGCTCCTTCACATCTCAGTGCAAGCACAGCGCCCAAAGCCTCCTGCTCCCACCAACCTGTTCAGACAGCTTCCCCCACTATCCCCCAGATCTCAGTACCTCTGTGTGCACTGAGCTCTATTTGCTTTTGGGGACGTTTCCATGTTGTTACTTGTCCTTCCTACTCCTGTGAAAGTGCCTGGGACACAGGGTCTTGCATATTGTCTCCTGCTCTGTGCTGAGTACCCAGATGGGGCCAGGCTCTAGATGCGCAATGAGTGGGTTTTTTTTTTTTTAAATTCTTTTTTTGTAGTTGGAAATGGACAGCATAGCTTTTTTATTTTTATTTTTATTCATTTTATATGGGGGATTGAACTCAGGGGCCTTTGACCACTGAGCCACATCCCCAGCCCTATTTTGTAATTTTTATTTAGAAACAGGGTCTCAGTGAGTTGCCTCACTGTTGCTAAGGCTGGCTTTGAACTTGAGATCCTCCTGCCTCAGCCTCCCCAGCCGTTGGGATTACTGGCATGCACCACTGTGCCTGGCTGCATACCTTTATTTTATTTGTATCTGGTGCTAAGGATCGAACCTTAGCACCTCACACATGCTCAGCAAGTGTTTTACCACCCAGTCACAACCCCAGCCCGTGTTCTGTGTGCTGATTCATTCTAAGGGCTGAGGATACTGAAACTGATCAGACTGGTCTTCTGGTGGTAGGCCCGGCTGACCAGGAGACACGGAGCAGTGTGGAGGGAGAGGAGGGCATCCCTGCTGAGTGTGCTGATTCTAAGGAGAGCTGCCGGCTTGGCCAGCCCCCTTCCTTCAGTAAGATGGGCCTGGCCTGCCTCTGAGCCCACTGAGCCTGTGTGGGGGCCCTGTGAGCAGAGCCTCCGTGGACGACATGATTGCAGCAGTTACTACCCCCAGACTCCATGTGTGTAGAGGAGAGGGAGGCTGGCCTCTGCTCTGATGTGCTATCTGTTCCCAGCCAAATGGCGACAAGGAAGAGGAGACAGGTGGCAGGATGGAGAGCATGGCCACAGGGAGTCCCGCCTGCCTTTCATCAACTAGCTCACCTCAGATATACCTGCTTTCCTTGGTCACTTGGGCGTAAGGCATCCTTCAGGAGGGCCCTTGCCAGTGGAGAGAGCGAGCCTGTGTCAGTGGGGTGACCTGAGGTGCTTGCCACAGCTGCTGCTGGCGCTGAAATGATGTGGTTCTCGAAGCTTTTGGCATCTTCAGAAAGGGCACTCCTGCCTCTGAATGAAAGTCCTGGGACAGGCTCCCACTGGCCAGCTTGGGTCACGTGGCCACCCCTGGCCAATCACTGGCCAGGGAAGTGCTCTGATTAGCTGCCTGAAGGTCATGTATTTCAGGGAACATAGGGTAGGGGGTCATCTCCAACGCTAGCCACACAGTGGGCTCCCCCTAAGAAAGGGACTAGTTACAAGAGGAGGGGGATATACTGGGCACAAAAGTGATTAGAGGCCCGGGACCTGGAGAGGCAAGGGCGCTGGGTAGTGATGCTCATTTGCTCTGTGCCTTAGAAGGGTTGCCAGACGGCCAGCATTGCCACTGCCGACGCATCCGTCCAGGCCCGGAAGCAGGCAGATGCCCAGGTGCAGACGGAGGCCCCCGTGCCAGTGACTGTGCTGCCCATGTCCCAGCATGACACCTCACGGCTGGCAGCGTTTCTCCGGAGGGTGGAGGCCATGGTCATCCGAGAACTAAACAAGAACTGGCAGAGCCATGCCTTTGATGGCTTCGAGGTGAACTGGACTGAACCACAGCAGACGGTAGGGCTGGTGGGCCTGGGCTGTGCCCCTGCGTGTAGTCCCCTCAGCGGGTTTTAGGTCTTGAGTAGTGGCACCCAGTAGCAATAGTACTGGTAGCAGCCCGTGTTCACCAAGCGCTTTCTCCAGGTGCTACAATTTTGTTTTTTGCTACTGGGGATTGAGCCCTGGGTGCTCTGCCAAGTGCTACAACCCCAGCTTTTTTAGGTTTTATTTTGAGATAGGGTCTCGCGAAGTTACTGAGGGCGTAGCTAAATTGCTGAGGCTGACCTGGAACTTGTGGTGCTCCTGCCTCAGTCTCCCAAATTGCTGGGATTACAGGCGTGTGCCACCATATCCAGCCTGAACCAAGTTTTTTTTAAGACTAAATCATTGAGCCTTTGATGATACCCTTGGAATAGGTGCCATCAGCCTCTTTCCACTTTCTGGCTGGGGAAATGGACACCAGAGGGCAGCCACTTTTCAGGATGAACCGACCTGTCAGTTTCATTCCCTAGGACCTCCTCCTTCCCTCCCCTGCATCCTCCCCTGACCCCCTTCCTGTTCTCCACTGGCCTCCCTTCTTCCCTTTCTTTTTGTTTTTTTGGATGGTTGCTTAGCTGATTTTAATCACGTGACATAAAGCCCCTAAACTTGATATTGTTATGCAAAATATGTAGATTAATATATATTTTTTTGTACTGAGGGCTGAACCCAGGGATACTCCACCACTCAGCCACCACCTCAGCCCTATATTTTATTCTGGGACAGGCTAGAATGTGTAGCAAAAGTTGGGAACTACTAACTACATGTTCCCCTCCTGAGCTGTTGGGATTACAGCTGTGTGCCGCTGCGCCCAGCTTGAATACTATTTTATTTATTTATTTTAAACTGTTTGGATTTTTAAAAATATTTTTTTGTTGTTGTTGTAGTTGGATACAATACCTTTATTTTATTTGTTTTATTTTTATGTGGTGCTGAGTATCTAACCCAATGCCTCACACATGCTAGGCAAGCGCTTACCATTGAGCCACAACCCTAGCCCAGATACTTTCTGTTTTAAATATAAAATAAGCAAGACATGTGAAAACAGGTAAATTTCCATTAAATAAATGAAACTTTAAAAGAGAAAAAATTTTTTAAAAAAAATATTTATTTATTTTTTAGTTCTTGGCGGACACAACATCTTTGTATGTGGTGCTGAGGATCAAACCTGGGCCGCACGCATGCCAGGCGAGCGCACTACCGCTTGAGCCACATCTCCAGCCCCAAAAGAGAAAATTTTTGAGCTGGGGCTGTGGCTCAGCGGTAGCGCACTTGCCTGGCATGTGTGAGGCACTAGGTTCGATTCTCAGTACCACATAAAAATAAATAAATTAATTAAATAGAGGTCTAGCAACAATTAAAATAATATTTAAAAAATAAAGAGAGAAAAATTTTCTTTCCATGTCATTTGAAGAAGGAAAATTATCATTTTAAACAATATTCAAGTTAATTAAACAAAAAAAGTATTATAAAATGATTAACTTTCATCAGCTTCAAGGTTTATGTTGCTGCCAAATTTTGAATATAACTGAACTTTCAAATCTGCTAACACGCATTGAATTGAATCCAATCCGGATTCCAAGGCATCAGTTTCTTCTTGCAAATTTTTCTTTGCTTCCTCTAAATTCCTGTGATTCTTTTTGAGAATTGCTAATGAAAACATCCCCAATTTGATAAGGTATCATTAAGTGGTCATTCTCTGCACACATAATGTCCTCACAGGAATCTTCTAAATTTTCCAGTTATTTCTTCTGTTAGCTCTGTGATTCTGCTCATATTCTGTGTAATCTGTTTATCTTTTGCTGATCTTCAAAAATAATATTGGCATTTGTAGCTGCCTTCTTCATTGTGGCCGCCATCTTGAAACCACACCATCCAGCCCCTTCTTCCCTTTCTTAAAACTATCTAATCTATTTTTCTTTTTTTGTGTGTGTGTGCCAGGGATTGAACTCAGGGGCACTCAACCACCGAGCCACATCCCCAGCCCTATTTTGTATTTTATTTAGAGACAGGGTCTCACTGAGGTGCTTAGTGTCTTGCCATTGCTGAGGCTGGCTTTGAACTCTCGATCCTCCTGCTTCAGCCTCCGGAGCCACTGGGATTATAGGTGTGCGTCACCATGCCCAACTAAAAGTTTATCTAATTTGTTAAGTCTAAACACCTTATTTAGATATTTCTGTATGTGTGAGGAAGGAGGCAGTCTCAAGTATGCTAAATCTGAGCTATCACTGAGCTGCACCCTAGTTATCTAATTTTTATTTACATTGTTTTTTGTTGTGCTAGGAACCAAACCCAGGGTCTCCCACATGGTAGGCAGATCTCTACCACTTATATCCCCAGCCTGATGTCTAATTTTTTGTTTATTCTTTTTTTTGTGGTGATGGGGATTGAACCCAGGGCCTATGCATGTGAGGCAAGCACTCTGCCACTTGAGCTGTGTCCCCAGCCCCTAATTTTTAATTATAATTCTTTTCTGACGTTGAAAGCAATGCCTGTCATCATGGCCAACTCAGTCGTTGCAGAAATGCGGAACGTGCTGGGTGCAGACAGTGCAAGGTGGCACTGGCTCACAGACCCCTGGAGTTTCTTCTGTGGTACAGTCATGTAGCTTTTCTCTTGTCATCAAGTACCTTTGAAATGTGAGAGCACTTTCTGTTTTGTGTGTGACCCTTTGTTGTGGTTGGGTATGAGATGTGATTTGGTAGGAATGTCTGGAGGAGGAGGGCTGCAGCCTGGTCAGCAGATTAGTCCTTCGATGGACTGATAAGGTGAATGGGTCACTGGTGGTAACTACAGGCAGGCGGGGCACGTCTTTGCAGACTGTGTCCTCCTTGCCTTCCGCCATGACATCCCGCCTCATGTCAGGTCCAGAGCATTGAAGTTGGCCAACCAGGGACTGGACCTCTGAAACTGTGATCCCAAAATAAGCTTTTCCTCTCTAAGTTGCTGTTGTCAGTTATTTTGGTCACATTGACGAAGCGTACACACCCTTCCGGTTCACCAGCGCAGTCCTTTTTTTTTTTTTTTTAATTTTTTTAGTTGTAGATGGACATAATATCTTGATTTGTATTTGTTTACTTTTATGTGGTGCTGAGGATCAGACCCAGGGCTCACATGTGTGAGGCAGGCACTCCACCACTGAGCCCAGCTCCAGCCCACCAGAGCGGTTCTTGTTGGGGAGTTTTGACTTTCTGTCCCACTGTCAGACACACCATCCTATATCTGGGTCTGCTGTTGGTGCACTGTCTAGGCAGCAGCTCCACATCTAGAAATTTGTGTTCCAGGGCTAGGCTGTGGCTCAGTGGTAGAGCACTTGCCTCGAATACATGAGATGTTGGGTTCGATTCTCAGCACCGCAAATAAAGAAAAAATAAAGATTCATCAACACTAAAATAAATTTTTTAAAAATTTGTGTTCCAGTGACTTGTGACCAGGTGGGAGGTTGGGCTGCACCATTTGAACAACTATGGGGTGTGTCAGTTTCCTGATGGCCCCCCAGTGTCGTAGCATTCCCTAACGTGGGGCAGGGGAATGCCTTTAAACCTGGCCATGATCTGGCAAAACTACAGTGAGTCTCTTCCTCTTCTGACTTTTTCTGTTCTTGAGCCAGTTCTTGTTTATTCCCAAAGTGGGTTGGTATTATGACTGTTGTTGGGGCTGGAACCAGGGCCTTTGTGCATGCTGGGCAAGCCTGCAGCCCTTCTTTTTCCTCCCTTTCTCCTTCCCCTCTCTCTCTTTCTCTCTCTTGCCCAGGGGTGCTTAACCACTGAGCCACATTCCCAGCCCTTCTAATTAATTAATTAATTTTTAGCTGTAGGTGGACACAATGTCTTTATTTTTATTTATTTATTTTTATGTGGTGCTGAGGATTGAACCCAGTGCCTCACCTGCTCTAGGTGAGTGCTCTGCCGCTGAACCACAACCCCAGCCCCCTTTTTATTTTTTGAGACAGGGTCTCACTCAATTGCTTAGGGCCTTGCTAAGTTGCTGAGGCTGGCCTGGAACTTGTGATCCTCCTGCCTCAGCCTCCCAAGTCACTGGGGTTATAGGTGTGCACCACTGTGCCAGACCTGTGTACACATTGTTTGCAGTTGGCATCTTTTGTCCCCCTAGGGTCTGTACCCAGGAGTAGAATTTCCAGGATGCATGGCCTTTGGGTGACTCCGCTGTTTTCTGTAGCAGCCACACCACGGCTCTAGCAGTGCATGGGGTGCTCGCTGTAGGGTTTCTTATAGACTTTGTATTTTACACAGGGTAGTGTCCATACCTGGGACCAGGAGGGTGAGAGATGGGAAACTTTTCAGTGGTATTTGTTGGCAATACGTTTGTGACAATCTCCTTTGCTGCTCCAGCATGATGGGCTAAGAAACAAGGGCCTGAGAGAGAGAGAGAGAGAGAGAGAACACACTTTGAGGCCAGCCTCAGCAATTTAATAAGGCGCTAAAAAAGCTTGGCAAACATCTGTCTTGGAATGAAAAATAAATAGGATTGGGGATGTAACTCAGTGGTAAAGCGCCCCTAAGTTTAATCCCCAGTACCAAAAAATTAAACAACAACAACAACAACAACAACAAAACCCAATACACAGAACAGAACTGACGATTTGAGCCCTGTTTAGGTGTCTCACTCAGTGACGCGGAGCATGCTCCCGTGGTGTGCAGCCGTCCACACCTACCGGCTCCAGGGCTGGAGCGCAGGGCCCTGTGAGTGTGGCCACAGCTCTGTCCTAGAACCAGGGTCAGCCTTGGTTCTCAGGCTTGCCTTCCAGGTTCTGAAGGATCCTGTTAGGAGAGGTCCCAGGGGGAGGTTTCTGTGTTTCTTGAGGCCTGGGAAGTGGACTTGAATAACTTTTAGGGCTTTGGGCTACCCAAACACAGCTGTGATTTTCATTGGTGGCCATGAGACCACGTGCTGGAAGGCTTGGGACTTAGGGTTGGCTTTTCTCTGCAGGTGTCCTGTCTGCACACCCTGGGCTACCCCCCAGCACAAGGGCAGGGTCTGCATGTGACCAGTGTTTCCTGGAATGCCACTGGGTCAGTGCTGGCCTGTGCCTATGGTCGGTGAGTGGCAGCTGAGGCAGGCAGGAGGCCATGAGAGGCCCCAAGCTCAGCCATTCTGGGGTCTCCTTGAGACTGCCCACCCAGGGCTAGCATTGGGTTGGAGGAAAAAGCGGGAGGTGGGGAGCAACGGAGAGCCCATGCCTCAGGCAGTGGTCGTCTGTTCTCACCAGCTGTTTCTCTGGCCTGGTGTCCGCTGTCCAAGGGCCCCATCCTGCCGCTGCACAGGCCTCTCTTCAGTGCCTGGGGACCCTTCCCTGGGTGTCTGGGAGGAACCTGTGCCACTCGGGTACCCAGAGTAGGCTGCCTGGGTGTGGAGGGACACAGGCGAATTTGTTTGGGGTTAGAGTGTGGGGAGGTGAAGGCCGTGACAGGAGCCCTGGGAGCCACTGAGGCACGTCCCTCTGCAGGCTGGATGATGGGGACTGGAGCACTCTCAAGTCCTACGTGTGTGCCTGGAACCTGGACCGGCGAGGCCTGAACCCCCGGCAGCCGTCGGCAGTGGTGGAGGTGCCCAGTGCCGTCCTGAGCCTGGCCTTCCACCCCACCCAGCCCTCCCACATTGCAGGTGAGCCCCGCCCATGGCCAACCGCCTCCCCCTGCCGGGCTCCGCCTTGGGCCTGGCTGGGGCCTGGCTGGGCCACCTGGGCTGCCTGACCTGGGTGTAGTCTGGAGTCCGCTGGGCCCTCTGGGGAGACATGTGGTATGGAACCTGGCGGAAGGGGCATCTCTGGGACAGGAGACACGGCAGCTGTGCAGAGGCAGGATTGGAGGCCCAAAGAGGTTGGCACCCTGGGCAGCTCTCAGCTGTGACAGGGGCCAGTGTGTGCTGCTGAGGGTGGGTGATGCTGGGGGGTGGATGGCCAGGTCAGGGCCTCAGCTTGCTGTGGGGCAGGCTCCCTGGGGTACAGTGAGGGGGGACTGAGGATGTCCCCTTTGAGGATTTTCAGGCCGGTAAGCTGGGCTCTGGGGAGGGCCAAGTTGACGCGCAGCCATGGTCCCCACAGGAGGGCTATATAGTGGCGAGGTGCTGGTGTGGGACCTGAGCCTTTCTGAGGACCCACTGCTCTGGCGCACAGGCCTGACAGATGACTCCCACACGGACCCGGTGTGCCAGGTCAGGGTGCGGGAGGTTGCTGGGCAGGGGGGCAGCGGCTTCCCACCTTCCCTGGGAGGCAGTGGACCTTGAGCAGAGAAGGGAGGTCATAGGGAGTTGGCAGTTGGACAGCTGCCCTGGGTGGTCCCAGAAGCACTTCACCAGTGGGAGTGCCCTGGGGCCTCGTGCTGTTCCCAGCCAGCCTTCTAGGCAGGTGCTACACCTGAGTGGCCCAGCGGGCCTTCGGCCTGGGAGGAGCTCGGAACCCTCCACGGCTGCCCCCCTGGCGCGTCTGCCCCCCCCCCCCCCCCCCCGCGCGCCGCCCAGAACTCCTCCCCCGTGCCGTCCCTTTTTGCCCCTGGAAGTGGGCCACTGGGCAAGCTTGTCTTTCCCCACCCTGCCCCCACCCTGTCATCTCAGGTCCTCTGGCTGCAGGAACCTCGGTACAGCCACCGCTTCCGGCTGCTGAGTGCGGCAGGGGACGGGAAGATGCTGCTGTGGCAGGGGGCGGGGGCAGGCCAGCTGCAGCTCACGGAGGGCTTCGCCCTGGTGGCCCAGCAGCTGCCGCGAAGCACCAAGCTGAAGAAGGTAGGCAGCCTGGGGACGTCCCTGAGGGCCTGTGTGCCCTCCTCTTGGCCCACTGCTGTTGGGTCAGTGGGCTCGAGGCCCTCGGCTCTGACCCCACTGTTGCCACCTCTCCACAGCCTTCCCGGGGTGAGACGGAGGTGGGTGCCACGGCGGTGGCTTTCTCCAGCTTTGACTCCAGCCTTTTCATTGTGGGCACGGAAGGCGGCTTCCCACTCAAGTGTTCCCTGGCGGCAGAAGAGGCGGCCCTCACCCGGCTGCCCAGCTCGGTGCCCCTGCGGGCGCCCGCGCAGTTCACCTTCTCCCCGCACGGGGGCCCTGTCTACTCCGTGAGCTACTCCCCCTTCCACAGGTACAGGAGGCCGGGCCACTGCCCTCCAGCCCACCAGGCCGGGCGACAGCTGCTTCAAGCAACTGCGTTCTGCTGGTTCCCCATTTGAGTCCCAGGAACTGTCCTCTCTGCTAAATCACCTGTTCAGGGAGCCCGGGGGTCTTCGTGAGCTCATGGCTCAGGAAGAGTCTGGTGGCAGGTGCCAGCCCCATACAAGGCCAATTCCCTTATCCCCTCTGCCCTCCATTCCATCTAGGAATCTCTTCCTGAGCGCAGGGACAGACGGCCACATCCACCTGTACTCTGTGCTGCAGGCCCAACCCCTGACCTCACTGCAGCTGTCCCACAAGTATCTTTTTGCTGTGCGCTGGTCCCCTGTGCGCCCCCTGGTTTTTGCAGCTGCTTCTGGGGAAGGTAGGAGAAGTCGACCAAACCTCTAAGTGGTGTTATGGACATAACTGGGACCTGGAATTGTGTTGGGGACATTGCGAGTAGAGTGAGGACAATTATCCTCCCTAAACCCCAACTGTAGCCCTCCACGGGGCAGGGGTGGGTGGAGCACTGAGCATCTGCAGCAGCCTTGCTCTGGGCTGTGGCTTCTAATGTCCAAACTTCTCCCTGCAGGTGACCTGCAGCTGTTTGATCTCCAGAAAAGCTCCCAGAAACCCACAGTGTCCATTGTGCAGACCCAGGACGGAAGCCCCGTCTACTGTCTGGAATTCAACAGTCAGCAGACCCAGCTCTTGGCTGCTGGTGATGCCAAGGGCACGGTGAAGGTGTGGCAGCTAAGCACTGCCTTCACTGAACAGGGGCCCCGAGAAACAGAAGACCTGGACCAGCTGGCAGCGGAGGTGGCCACCTGAGGGGCACAAGGGTCACAGTGGGATGAGGCGGTCGAGCTGTTTCTGGTGTGAGCTGAATAAAGAGGAGCAAAGCGTTCAGGGGGAGAAGTCAAGTCTTTATTTGTCTTTTACATGAAAAGGAAATCATCTGGGGGAGGGAGAGAGCACATGAAAGGAGCGAGCCGGCTGCCTGGACCTTCTATGTCGGAATGCGGGCAGCTGCTCAGACATGGGGCTGGTCCCACAGAAGCCCGGTGATGGTGGCTGGACCAGAAGCGGTTTATTTATTAAAGCACCATTTTTAACTAAGTCTCACCCAAGCTAAGCACAGGCTGTGGTCACACTGGGAAGGAACACTGTCCTCAAGAGCACAGAGGAGTTGACATGCAGCAGGGCCCGGCAGGGCAAGCGGTGGGAGCCGGGCCAGTGGGGAGCAGGGGGTCAGTTCACAAAGAGTGAGCGGGTGAACTCGACGTAGTCGAAGGCTGTGGGGAGCTCGCGGCCCTTGCCGTCCACATAGGGCTTCATGTGGGAGACGCAGTAGTCGGCCTGTTCCCGGGTCAGGTTCTGGAGGGAGACACACATGGGCTCAGCCCACCTGCCAGCCGAAGCTGGGCTGGTCTAGGCAGGGCCAGTTCTGGTTCACACCGAGCTGTGAGTCCCCCACATCCGGCACAGGGCAGGCCCACCATCGGGCCTGTAGCTCCAGTTGTCTGCAGCACACTCCCTGCCCCTCCCGCGGCCGCACCTGGTAGAGCTCCTCCTTGGTGACGTAGGGCTTCCCCTCAGAGCTCAGGGCCCGGAAGGCACTCTCGATCTCCTCGCTGGACTTGACATTCTCAGTTTCACGGCTGATCATAAAAGCCATGTATTCTTGCAGGGAGACATGGCCATCCCTGGGGGAGGGAGGGAGGGAGCAGGTGCAGTGAGTAGGCAGGAGGGGCGGGAGCCTGAGGCCAGGGCCACATCCACCACTGTCCCTAAAGCTCACCTGTTGGGATCCACAGTGTCCAGGATCGCCTCGAACTCTGGGTCAGGTTCCCCCTCCTCCACCATGGGCAGGTCGTAGCCCAGGGAGCGCAGGCAGGACTTGAACTCCTGGTGGTTCAGCCTGCCAGACTTGTCCTTGTCGAAGTGTCTGCAGCAGAGCCGAGGGCTGCTCAGCACAGGGGCCCCACCGCCCAGCCGTCCCCAGCCAGATGGGGCTATACTTACTTAAACATCATGCTGAACTCCTTAAGGGCCTCCTCAGTCACACCTGTTGTGTTCCTGGAAGAACAACAGAATCAGGGGCCAGCCAGCCACACGGCAGGTGGCACGTTCTATCCTGTGCCAGCTTTTGTCGCCGACTGTTGGACTCTGGCTGACCCCGCTGGGCCCACCGCCCTCCGTGTGCAGTACCTGGCCTGGATCTGCTGCTCCAGGTTGTGCTGCATGCGCATGCCCAGCTGGTCAAGCTGGTCCCACTGCTGGGCCAGGCCCACGGTGCTGTGCTCCGTGTACTTGTTGTCCAGGATGAGGGCTTCCTCCATGGCAGCCCCCAGGTCCTCAATCTTCTTGAGCTGACTTCTCATGGCTCGTATTTCCTGGTGCTTGCGCTGCAGGGTGGGGGCAAAGACACAGGGATGGGACTCTCCCTCAGGCCTGGCCCAGGAGCCCACAAGCTCCCTCCTGGCCTCAGGTGCTTAGCCTGAGGCCTTCTAGGATGAGAGCAGTGGTGACACTGCAGAGAGACTTTTTCAAGCCAGCTGGTCGACCCGCCAGGGAAACCATACACTGTGGACAAAAAGGCCCCTCCCTTTTCAAGTAGGGATCCAGATAGCAGTTGCCACAGACTGTAAAATGACAAGTCCCAAGCTGCTTTCAGACTTGGGAAAAGCCAGCCCATGAGGGGCCTGACGGGCCAAGAAGGAAGAACAGGTCTGCCCAGGGATGGGGGTGAGGCCCAAGCCAGGTCTGAGCCTTCAGGCACTCACTTTGGTAGCTTCAAGCTGGGATTCGAGGGTTCCAGATTCTTCCACCATGCAAGACCTAAACACAGAAGCATAGTGAGGGAGGGGACCGATCCCACAGATGGCACCTCAGGACCAACTCCCTCTTGGCTAAATACCGGGTAGCCTGCAGGTCCTTTGTCAAGGAAACAAAGCCTGTCTGCTATGGGCTGTGCTTCCTGACTGGCCCTGGGAGCATGAGAGCAGGAAACACCTCTCCTGTTTCACAGCCACGCAGGCTGAGGACCATTTCTCAGGTGCTTCTCAGCTCCAGCCAAGAGAGGCCTCCAAGAGGTCACTTGGGAATTAAGTTTTGTTCCGCGAGGGGACAACAGAGCCCCTTTTCTCTGCAGCTGTGGGGAGGACAAGAGACCCAAGACAGGAGGCTAAGGGCTGAGGACCTGCCAGCAGTCCCAGGCCTCCTGGAGTCTCCTTCCAGGTGCCTAAGGAGGGGAGCCACATTCAAGTGACACTGCAGCCCCTCAGAGGAACAAATGAAGAGGCCCAGGTGGGCGTCTGGCAAGTGGTTTATGCTGCCTAAAAGGGTTGGCTGTGACTAAGCCCTGGGACTCAGGTTCCACTGTAGAGCCAGGCCTCCTTACAGGGCTAAGTTCTTGGGGGAGCCTACTTCTCCCCAGAAGAACACAGTAGGAGGTCATAAAAGGCTACCAGTGAACAAAGACAACAAATGAGTTGGGGTCACGTGCAGGGACGCGTTCACACGGTGTGCAAGACCTCAGTGGGATTTTAACCCCGTTTCCACAGTACCCAATGTTTGTCCCGATCTACCCCTGGAGACCTGGAGGACCAGGGTGAGCTCCAAAATCTCCCCAGGTTCAAAGTGCACTAGCAAGGCAAGGCACCAGGCTTCCTCCTACCCCAGCCGGCGAAACTCACAGGCACGCCCCATCCCAGGGGAAAGGTGCCCCAGGACTTGGGGCAGGAGGTGGGGCCAGTGCAGCAGAGGGGAGGACAGACCCTCCTGCCCAAGCGGCTGAGGGCGTGGGTTAGTCAGAAAGCGGAGCCGCCTAAGGAGTCCAGAGTGCATTGGTAAAACCACAGTGAGGGAAGAAGAGAAATAAGAGGAGAAAAACCTTCCAGACAGATCATCCCCAACTTCATACTGATAGACACGAATGACCCGACGATATGCTATGCTAGTCAAAGAAAAGAAACCAAGTGAATACACCACAGGGCGGCAGCAAGGGCCTCCCTGACAGACACGCGCCACAGGCAAGGGCAACCTGGCACCAGCAGGGACCTGGAGGTGGTGGGCCCAGCGGCCACCTTGGGGCAGCTCAGTGGTTCTGGGCAAGGCGGGACAAGGCTTGGGAGGAGCCACAGGAGAGCGGGCACAGCACCACAGAGACAAGACCAAGCGCAGCAGACAGGGTGGGGTGCAGGGAGAGCCAGGGAGCCGCAGGCTCAGGCCGCGAGCTGCCACCGTCACCCCTGCACTGAGTGGACTCCTATAGCCTGACTGGTTTGGGTAGATCTTTCCCATCACCATCTCCACCCGCCTGGCTGTACTGTCTGTAGAACCTCAGGGGCACCAGTTAAGCCACTGTGGTCTTGGTGGAACTGGTCAAGAATGCAAGGATGAGCATCCTGGATGAAGGTCCCCAGCTCTGCAGAGGCCCTGCTGGGAGTGGGGGAGCGCCCTGCTCCTCTCTGGGCTCCTCCAAGCCCTGTCTCCACATCACATAGTTAACACTGGGCACTGCCTTCTTTCTACTAGGTTACCCTCCCCTTAGAGGATGCTAGGGTTCACCTTAGTCCTGGGGGGAGGCATACTCTGACCACACCTTGTCTGCACCCCCAAACTGTCATCTAGCTTCATGCACCGTGGACATCTAGGGGTGAAATATGGCCTCTTTGGACAGACTGGGGAAACAGGCAAAAGAAGTCCAATATGATCCCAGGGGCTGAGCAGCAGTTGGGGCTTTTGTTCTGGCCTCCTGCTCGGTCACATTTCCCACCTCAAGAGAACCTGTGAATTTGGGTGGGAAGGTGGAAGCGCTGGGCCGGCCCCCAGACTGCAGGCCCTGTCAGGGAGGAGGGGTGTGGGGAGAAGGCACACCCTCCTTCTCAGGTGACAGGGTGGGTGGGCAGGAAGGCCTGGCCTGGGATCTTCTACAAGCCAGGCCACAGGGGGACGAGGCTCAGGGACAAGCACACAAGACACCAAGACATCACGAGCCCGGAAAAAGAAGACAATATTAACCCATCGAGGAGGTACGTTCTGTGGAGTGGAGATCCAAGCAGCCACGAGACAAGGTGGTGTCCAGACGCAGCAGCAATCAGGGGAAGGGACAAGGAGGACACGATAAAGAAAGAAAGAAAAAAAACCAATATTGTCAGTACCAGTCTGCCTTTGCCCCTGCCCTGGCCATTGCCTAGCTGCTGCTGGGGGTTGACCATGGCCCAAGCATGCCCCCCGCAGAACACCTGGGGGCGCAGCCTCAGGGGAACGTATGGTGAGCGCTGTTCTGACTGCCTGCCCGCCCTCTGGGGGCAGAGCCCACGGGCTGTTAGTCCAAGCAGGCCACCGTTTTTTTTTTTTTTTCCTCCCAGCACTGGGAAGTGAACCCAGGGGTTCTTCATTGCTGAGCGATGCAACCCACCCCACCCAGCCCTTCTTTTTTTTTTTAATATTTATTTTTAGTTTTAGGTCAACACAATCTCTTTATTTTTATGTGGTGCTGAGGAGCGAACCCAGTGCCTTATGCATGCTAGGTGAGCACTTTACCACTGACCCACAACCCCAGCTCTGCCCTTCTAATTTTTCAAAAAACATTTTGACATGAGTTTTGCTATATTGCCCAGGCTGGCTTCAAATCCATGATATTCCTTCCTGCCTTAGGCTCCTAAGTCTCTGGAATGACAGGAAACAGCACCGGGTAGGCCTCCATTTTTTTTTTTGTTTATGTTTTAATGCTATTGGGGTTAGAACCTCAGTATTTTTCTGCTGAGCTACATCCTCAGCCCTTTAATTCTTAAAAAAATGTTATTCTTCTGATATTGGGATTGAACCCAGGGGCACTCAACCACTGAGCCACATCCCCAGTCCTTTTTATATTTTATTTTGGGATAGGGTCTTGCTAAGTTGCTTAGAGCCTTGCTAAATTGCTCAGGCTGGCTTTTTTTTTTTTTTTTTTATTAAAAAATTTTTTTTTAAGTTGACAATGGACCTTTATTTTATTTATTTACATGCAGTGCTGAGAATCAAACCCTGGGCCTCACACATACTATGCAAGTGCTCTACCCCTGAGCCATAAACCCAATCCTCAGGCTGGCTTTGAACTCTCAATTCTCCTACCTCAGTCTCCCAAGCTGCTGGGATTACAGGCGTGCACCACTGTGCCCAGCCCCAGCCCTTTTTATTTTTTGAGACAGGGTCTCACTAAGTCTCCCAGGTTGGCCTTGAACTTGTGATCCTCCTGCCTCAGTTGCCCAAATTGCTGGGATTATGGCGTATACTACCACACCAGATTCAGGCCCCTGGTTTTAAACGTGTTCCCCATGCCCAGGAGCTGGAGTTCGGGGGACCAGCTTCAGGACTGTAATGTGCCTGGGTCAGTCCCGCAAAGGCAGGCACCTGGTCTCCTGGATCCACTGGTGGAACGCGTTGGCATGCTGGGCAAACTCCTGGCGCAGCTTGTCGTTTTCCTCCTGCCGCCGCTGCTCCTTCTGCAGCTCCAGCTCCCGCTCCTGAGCCAAAGGGAGGCAGATGCCACTTTGGCTGGCCCTGACCCTCCCTCTCGGAGGGGTTCAGCAAGGACATGGCTACACCCTGGGGAGCTGTTCAGCAAGCCTTACATCTGAGGGGCAGGAAGGGCGGGAATGTTAGCTGGCTTGGGCAGGGCCATACGCGGTAGGTGCACCTTGATTATTTTCTGCAGGTTCCTCCAGGTCTCCTCCAAGGCCTCCATGGTGAACCAGGTGTAGGGGTTGGAGGCCACGCGGAAGCTCTTAATCTGGCGGTCCAGCTCGGCCAGCTGGTTGAAGTCGGCCTGTGCGGAGCTGAGGGAGGAGCGGAAGGCGTCGTGGGCCTCACGGAGAGCCCTGATCTCCTCCAGGGAGTTGCAGCGCACCGGGTCCGTCAGGTCCTCCTCTGCATTCTCAAACCAGCTGTTGAAGGCAGAGGCCTTTTTGGCAAATGTCAGGAAGAGGTCCTCCACCTAGAAGCAGAGAAGCTGGTCAGGAGTCGCGGGGGCGGGACACACCATCCGCAGGCAGGAAGAGGGTAGGTGTGTGGGCAGGAGGTGGGGCAGCTCTCAGGAATCCAGGCGAGTATGGACTGTTGGGAAGGCAGCGCCACACTCTGCCTCCCGTCTCCCACACCTGCTTCTCAGCCTTAACTGCCTTCCGTTCCTCTCTTCTTGCCCCTGCACTCACACACCTGTCTCTCTCCTGTGGCTCTAAAGGGCAACTTCCCAAAGGCAAAGGTCCCATCTGCCTTGATTTCAGTTGACCCAAAGCCTGGTCTCAGCTTCCATGGGCTGAAGCTTTGGTGTCCTTATAGGGTGGTGGCATAATACTGTAGAGTGCTGACCCTGTCACTGAGCCACTTGAGCCTTACCTGCTCCCATCCTCACCTTGCGGAAATGACTCTGAGCCTCCAGCAGCTTCTTCTTCCTGGTGGCCGAGTTAGCCAGAAGCTGGCTCCATCTCTTCATGAGGGAGGCATGTCGGGCTTCGATGGCCTTGGATTGGATGTGCTTAGCGGCCAGCAGTTGATCTTTGAGGGCAGTGATGTTGGCAATGCCCTCCTGCTGGAAGGCCTGTAGGCCAGCATCAAAGGTTTCCTGGAATGAGGAAGTTGCAGAGCCACTTACAGTGATGGCAGCAAGACTAGAACTTGCCTTTCCTGGTGCACAGCTCGCAGCTTCAGCATCTGTCCTCCCAGGTAGGCAGCCTGAGCCCAGCTTCCTCCTGGAACTTGGGGCTCCCCTCTGCTTTCCTCCTTGCCCCAGACCTCAGATTAAGGCAGCAGCCTCCTCGCAGCCTCCCGCCCCCAACCAGCACTCCACCCAGGCTCTGGGCACCGGCCCTGGACTACCGACTTGCCAGGCCCTTCCCACGACCTGGGAGGACCTGGAACACTTGCCTCCCCATGTGACCACAATCATTTTACTTTCATGACTGAGCCCAGGTCCATGACCCCTGGCAACACACTCACTTTGCCAATAAGTCTGGAAGCTCCAAGTCTCAAGACTGGAGCCACTCACTGCCGAGGACCTTACAGGAGATCTTCTCAACAGCAGGATGACACCGACCTCCTGCTGTCTACCAGAAATGCTAACCTAATAAATTTCACTAACACTGGCCACACTGACCTGCTTGGTGAGGAGAGTTTGGACAGAAGACAGATCTCGGCCATAATCATCTGTCTTCAAGCTGTTTTCCTTTTCACCTAGAAAACCAAGCGTGGAAGCTATACCACCCTTTTGCAGCGCAGCAAGATGTATTAAAATAGAAAATGAGAGGATTGATGCCAACTGTTTTTCTGTTTACATTTAAATTTTGAAGTTACTAATACCTTTCTTGACCTTACATCAGTTGGCTTCCCCTGCACCCAGGCTGAACCTCCCTCTGAGGCACAAGAATTACCAAGGTCACATGGGCCCTGCTTGATATCAGCGCAAGGGAGTTGGATGACACCCCAGCCTCTGGAGGCAGGTTCTCTGACCCACATTTGATTAGTTTGTTAGAGAAGAAAATCAACTGCATGGGAACGCACAAGTCGTGGCTCTGGGAACAACCCTCCTGCCCTGGGGAATAAGAAACTCAGGGTTCTTGCTGAAGCTGCTCACCAATCCAGGACTCCACCACGTCCGCCTTCCAGTTGAACTGGAGGAAGGCCGAGTTCTCGTCTAGCTTTGCCTTCCTCTGGGCCGCAGCTTTCTCTAGGTCGGACACTTTCCCATTCAGGCCTTTCATCTTTGAAGAGATATTCTCCTCGTGGTGATTGTTCTAGGCCATGAAGGAGAGCACACCCTGTCATCCTCGCTTCCCACCATGGTCACCTGTGACCCCAGAAGGTGCTCAATTTCTGTCAGATGGGTCACCACCCCCCTTGACCACTGCTGGCTTAGGGGCTATTGATAAGGCTTCCAAAGAGCAAGCGGAGTGAAAGCCTCAGGATGAAGACTCAGAGGTGGCCCTGCTCCTTTTGGGAAGGGGCTGACATTTATGCTACAATGCCTGGGAACTGAGCCTCACGCACTCCACAACTGAGCCACATCCCCAGCCCTTTTCATTGTTTCGAGACACAGGTCTCCCAGGGTTGCCCAGGATGGCCTGAACTTGCGATCCTCCTGCCTCAGCCTCCTAAATCACTAGGGTTATATAGGTGGGTGCTGCCACACCTGGCCACTAGTGTTATTTTTTTTACTGGGAGCGGGGGAGGGAAAAAGCCTAAGGAATTATTATTCAAATAAAAAACTATATAGCCAAGGAATGACTACTATAATATGCATTAAAAACAGTGGTTCAGGAAAATGTTTTGATATTGAGGACACTGAAAATTGTTAAGCCCTAAACACTGGGACTCATTCTTGGTTAAAGTCTTATTTGAAAGGACACAGCAGCCAGCACAGAACTGAAAGAGCAGCTCTGCAGGAGAAAGCACTGCTGGGGACAAAGCCCCAGATCCTTCCAGAATCCCAAGAGCTTCCAAGCCCAGTTATCACACAGCTCACAGAGCCGAGCTGTCACAGGTGTGAGCAAATCACAGAGTCTCTGAAACTAGTTTTTTTTTTTTTTTTAAAATTTATGCTGATGCAGCCAGTAAGAGAGCTTTCCGGTGATGAGATGTCCAGCTTCCCATAGATCAAAACCTTAGCCACAAGGGCAGTTACCAAACGCAAATTTTGTAGCATTCAGTCTCAGATGCTCAATGTGTGTGTGCTATTCCTAGGAAATGGGGGTTACCAAAACATCTGTCCTATGGCACTAGACACCTGTCCAAGCTCCCAGGTGATTAGAGGTGGTGGGCTCTGGACTGATGGCTACATGGCTTGTCTGGAACTGAAGCATGGGGCAGCTTTGGCCCCTCTGCTGTCAGGACCCTTTAACTTGCTTTTTCTGGGAAGAGCTGTTTGAATGAAAGATTGATTCATTTCTAAATCGTCCTGTACTATAGACGGGTTCTGGATAATTTATATTTACAAAATATGTAAAGCAATGTGATTTATAAAACAGATCTAAGGCAGCTATTTTATAGTAGGTATGTCTACATCATGTACAGACAAAAAATTTAGAAGGTCAGACGTGATATGGCTGTCTCTGGTGCCTTTATGGGTGATTTCTAGTTTTTATTTCTTTCTTTCTTTCTTTTTTTTTTTTTTTTGAGATGGGGGTCTTGCTATGCTGACTAAACTGGTCTAGAACTCCTCTCCTGGGCTCAGGTGTTTTTCCCCCCTCAGCCTCCTGAGTGGCTTTGCAGGCATATGCCACCACACCCAGCTATGAGTACTTTGTTTTACTTATTTTTATTTTCTACTATATCTTTAAATAGCTTGTACTATTGAGAAATAAACTAAAAACAGCATTTTGGAAGTGCTATTGTCACAAAAGAACCAAGAGGGATACCTCTCTGTTTAATCAGGCAGAAAAAGTAAACACTTCATTAACTTCACTAATTGTCTTCAGAAAGGGGGAATCAGCCAACTGATCGTGTAATCCTCCTCATCCTTATGAAACATGGGACCTTTGTCTCCACACAAACCTCAGTCTGGGCAACATCCCAGCAGGTGAGCTCTGTGGGCTACCGTGTCACCTGCATGTAGCTATCCCTGAGTGGGCTTACCTTCCTGATGAGGTCTTGCCCATTGGTGCACACGTCATTAACACGATCCTTGTGGACAGTGAAGTCGGTCTCGAAAGCTTCATGTTTCTTCAGTAAGCCCTGGAGAAGAGGAGGAAGGCTGGGTGCTGAGCACTGGCAGGTGACCTGCTGCGCAGGGACAGAGGGCAGCTGCACTGATGGGGCCAGCCCTCAGCTCCATGGTCCAGGTGGGAATGAGAGGACAGCGGTATACTGGCAAGTACGTTTTATAGAGAGAGTGGAAACAGGATGCAGTAAGAACCAGCCATGGACGGGGCTGGGAAGCTCTGGTCAGAGAAGGCCTTTCTGAAGAGGTTAAGGACCTGGCTGACGGAGCTGCAGGTCTCTCTGCCCCTCATCACATCATCAGGTAAACATCCAACAAACATGAACACCTGTTCAGCCTGAAGGACCTCCCAGGGACCACCTAAGTCTTTTTCCTCCTCCCCAGTATCCTTGGCACTGGAGATGACATGCTCTTGTTGCTTCGAGGGAACTCAGCCATACACCAGAGGGGAAATCGCTGACTCCAACTAGATTTCTAAGTGGTCCTCCCGGTCCCCACTGTGAGGTAGATGGCTCAGAGGCCACCTTGATTCTTTTTTTTTTTTTTTTATTTTTAGTTGTAGATGGACAAATACCAGTTTATTTATTTTTATGTGATGCTGAGAATCAAACCCAGTGCCTCACACATGGCAGGCAAGCACTCTACCCCTGAGCTACAACCCCAGCCCACCACCTTGATTCTTGGGACTGGAAACTTAGCTTCCACAATCTGCTGGCTAGACCTCAGAAACATCAGAACATGTCATTTTTTAGCATCTCTTACCAAGAGGGGAGTCTCCATCTCCTCTGTGACCCTTGTCTGCTTTAGGACTGCCTTTTTGTGTGTGTGTGTGCTGTTGAGGACTTAACCTAGAGCTTTGTGCATGCTAGGTAACCCTCTACCACTGAGCTATACCCTCAGCCCTTTTTATTTTTGGTTTTGAGACCAAGTCTTGGTAAGTTGCCCAGGCTTGACTTAAACTTGTGCTCTTCCTGCCTCAGCCTCCCGAGTTGTTGGGCTCACAGGCATAGGCCACTGTGCCTGACTTGGCACTGATTTTTTTTTTTTTTCTCTTTACAGTACTGGGATTGAACTTAGGAGCTCTTTAACCATGAACTATATCCCAAATTCTTTTTAAAACTTAAATTTATTTTGACACAGGGTCTTTCTAAGTTGCTGAGGTTGGCCTGGAACTTGTAATCCTCCTGTGTCAGCCTTCAGAATGACTGGGATTATAGGTGTGCACCACCTATAATTGGCCTTGGGACGGACTCCAACAATAGAACACAGGGAGAATAATAATGAGCGATGTCCTGAGAGACCCTGCAGCATCTCCCTTTATCTCTCTGAATGCTGCCAAAAGAAGCTGGTTCAGCTTCCTGAAGGATAAGAAGTCACGTGGAAGGGGATTGAGCTGTCCCAGCCAAAATCTAGGCCTGGCTGTCAGCAGTACAACTGAGGCCTAGGATCTTTCCACCTACTGCCTTCTGATAGGATGCAGCTGCACAAGGGATTTCAAGTGAAAGTCCAGAGGAACTGCCCACCGACTCACAGAATCTCAGGTAAGAGAAATAGCTGTGGCTCTGAACCACGGAGTTTTAGGGTTGTTATGCAGCACCTGTTAATCAATGTATGGTGTTCTGCCCGCATTGTGGTGCCTGTAAAGGTGGAAACAGGGTTTGTGCTGCTGGGGTGTGCCTAGTTAAGAAGAGGTCACTAGGGCAGATCCTAATCCAACTGGACTGGTGCCCTTACAAGGCGGTGAACTCAACAGAGACTGGCACACAGAAGAGAATGCAAGGGAAGAAGAGACAGAGAGAAGACAGCTGTGTAAAAAAGCAGAGACTGGAGGATGCTACCGTACTCTAAGGACACCTGGGACTATAGGATACTGGAAGACGAGGAAGGGCTTTCTATAAGCTGGGGAGTGAATGGCTCTGCTGGCATCACGGTCCAGACTTTAGTCTCCAGAACTGTGAGACAGCGCGTTCCTGTACGCTGAGCCATCGAGTCTGTGGTTCCCTGTCTGGCACTCCCTAACCTGGATAGCAGCAAGCGTGTCTCCGTAATCTTCACTGGCCACCAGCGTCATTTTCTCATTGATCCAGGCTTCTTCCTCTTCCACATTGGCTACAAATTGCTGATACTCCAAGGACTCCTCTAGCCGCTGACCCCTAAAATTACAGAAGATAGGAAAAGCCATCAATCTCTTCTGACTTACTTTCTGAGTTAACACCAGCTTAAATACACACAGGAAGGAAGATGTATGAGTGGTTTGCTCCAGCCTTCCATAGGATACAAAGTAGGCAGTGTATTGTTCAGAAGGAAACACACTGGGTCCAGATTTGGGTACAGGACAAGCTCCAGCATGCTGGCCAGAGGTGGCCTGGAGCACATGCCTACGAAAAAGGGCTAGGAGCTAGCAGGAGGCCCAGGCCTGGCACTCTGCACCCAAGAGCTCCCTCATCTGAATGCTCACCGAGCAGCTGCCAATTGCTTCAGCTCTTTCCAATGCTCCACAAACTGGGCCAGACGCTGCTGGATCTCCTCCTGCCCGATGGTGTTATCATCAGAGAGCTTCTTCCCAGTGTCCAGGACACCCTGGTAGGCAAGAAAAGTCAGGTCAGTGGCTGGTAACACTCTTGGTACCTGCTTCTGGGTGCTTCTATCTTGAGGCTTCCAGAAAAAGGCCTCAATAGCAAATTCAAAACTTCTCCTTCATGGTTTGGGCTGAGGCACCATGAACATAAGACCTTAGTGGAATAAGAACAAGGGATTCTTTGTTACCTGGCCCATTCCCACCCTAGAAGACACCTCCTCACCTGAATGGCTGGCTCATGCGCAGCCAATTCTGCCTCCAGCCGCTTGTGCTTCTTCCTCAGATTCTGAACACCTGTGAGGTCTCGGCCATAGTCCTCAGAGCTTACTAGCAGCTTCTTCTCCCTGGGGAACAGAAGAAGAATGCTCATTTTCATGTGGGCTCAGCTGCTGACCTGTGGTGTCCTCACCACACCTAGCAATCTCTCTAGGAAAGCCTTGCTCTTTCTTGGAAGACAACTGCCTCTGTCCATATGCACTAACTCAACAGTACCCCAGTTCTGCAGAGGCTGGCGCTATGTTTGGGATGGGGTACTGCATTATGAGCCCCATTTAACCATGTATCCATCATAGATCTGTAAATGCATTCGATATTTAGGTGCATAATTTTTTTAAAGATTTTAAGAAAATTAATAACTAAAAGAGAGCCTCATAAGTGGTCCGACAAAATGCTATATCATTTGCAAAAGACAGCCTGACACTTTGGGGGATGGGGAAATTGGGGAAACACAAACAAAAACACTCTCATTCCTTGAAAAAGTGACCTTCCCCAGAACAGAACAAACCCACTAACACCTAAGGGACCAAAGGGCAAGGTTGAATGGAACATCAAGGACTGCCATCAGCTTGGGGCCATCACTGGTCATCCACTGCATACGTCGACAGCCAAAGAAATGAGGCAACTCAGGCAAGCGTGTGTGGAGCTACGGTCCAGCCCAGTGGAGTCTCTGAGCTGTGCCCTTTTTTGCGACACTTTCCTTCCTCATGGTCCAGAGAAGCCTGAAACAACCTGCATCTGCTGGCAGCCTCTATTCCTGCCTGCTGTTGAAGGCTCTAGGGGTTTCCTAGAAACACAAAGCATGCAGCTGTATGAGCACGTACTTGATCCAGGACTCCTCATCATCCATATCCCGGAAGAACTGGTGTAGGCGGTGAGACTCGCTCAGCTTGGCTCGTCGGGAAGCTGCCATGCTCTTGATCTTCTGGAAGCGCCCATTGATGGTGTCCCTCTTGTCCTTCACTTGGGAGGTGTCAAAGGCACTGCTGGTCATCAGGCTATCTGCCTGGCTGTTCAGGTCCTTCAGGCGATCCTGAGGGGAAGGGGCATACAGGAGGGATCAAGAACCCGGATCTCCCATGAACAGCTACTTGAAAATAAGAACTCGGGATTCCTTACTGAGGTATGGAGCCTTGTGGACCCAAACTGTCCTCTCTGCACTGTGGTGGGGAGCACCAGTGCTTCAGCTGCAGCACAGCAGCAGAAACAGAGGGTTCTTCATTGTCATCTGCCTCCAGTAAGAAATGCAGTTTCCCCTAAGAACATCCTTTAAACTTTCACTTTTATTTTTGGTTTTTTTTTTGGTGCTAGGGATCAAACCCACGGTCTTTCACATGCTACACACATGCTCTATCAATAAGCTACACCTCAACATTCTTTTAAAAAGTAGCAAAAATTCATTTTGTTAAATATTCAGTTTTGGATATCTTGGTTGGGAATGGAAAAATAAGCCTGTTACTTTTTTTTTTAATATTTATTTTTTAGCTTTAGGTGGACACAATATCTTTATTTTACATTTATGTGATGCTGAGGATCAAACCCAGTGCCTCGTGCATGCTAGGCGAGTGCTCTACCACTGAGCCACAACCCCAACCCTGTTACTTTTAAAAAACTGAGTTTACTACTATTCATAAAATCCAAACTTTCAGGAGAAAATCAGAATTTTGAAAAAATTGTATCTGCCACCATGAGCTTGACAACCTCCCCTAACAAAGATTTTTCTGAAGAGACTGGTGGTGATATTAGTGAATGTGATATTTTAGTGTCACCAATAGAATGTGTCAATACTTAGAACATGCATAACTCAGCTAACCAAGATCTACCAAATGAGACATGCATGCTGCTATAAAATCACATGCGCATAAAAGACCCATCCACAGTCCAGGATGCACCAGTGTATTTTAATAAAATTAATTCAGGGTGAAAAACTAACTGATAGGGGTGCGTCCCCTTCATCACCACTGTTAGGGATGAAGAGCATGAGAAGAAGATTACCTCTAGATAGGGAAGAGAGGTGGGAGGGAAAAGGAGGGAGAAGGGGAATTGCACGGAAGATGGAAGGAGACCCCCTTCGTTATACAGAATACATGTATGACGAAGTGAGGAAAAAGAAAAAAAAAAGAAGTGTGTCACATTAGATTGGGCAGAGAGAAGTGATGGGAGGGGAGGGGAGGGGGAAAGGGGGAAAGGAAGGACAGCAGAATAAAACAGACTTTATTATTGCTATATGTATTATATGACTGCATGACCAATGTGATTCTGCAATCTGTACACTCAGAAAAATGAGAAATTATACCCCATCTGATTCAAATGTATGATATGTCAAGATCATTGTACTGTCATGTGTAACTAATTAAAACAAATTAAAAAATTATTTTTTTATATAATATAGCTGTTTTCATACTCTTTTTTTTTGAGAGAGAGAGAGAGAAAATTTCAATATATATTTTTTAGTTTTCGGCGGACATAGCATCTTTGTTTGTATGTGGTACTGAGGATCGAACCCGGGCCGCACGCATGCCAGGCGAGCGCGCTACCGCTTGAGGCACATCCCCAGCCCAAAACAAATTAGAAAAATTATTAAAAAAAAAAAAAAGCCAGGAAACTGACACTGGTGTAATCCAGAGGGTTATGCTTATATATTATATGCCACCCATTTTTATATGCACTCATTCATGTATCTGTGAGATTACGTTCAACTGCAAAGTCCCAGGCAATTTTATTACACGTGTAGGTGCATGTAAGCAAGATACAGAACTCTTCTGTTCCCACAGGGAGCTCTCCTGAGTGGCCCCTTTACAGGTGCAGCCCTTTCCCACCCTACCTCATGGCATCTACAGATCTGTTCTCTGTATCTTTACTTTTGTTATTTCAAGAATACAGAAGCAGGGGGCTGGGTTGTGGCTCAATGGTAGAGCACTTGTCTAGCATGTGTGATGCCCTGGGTTCCATTCTCAGCACCAAATACGAATAAATACAAAAATTCATAAAAAAAATAATAAAAGAATACAGAAGCAGAATCATATGGTATTGTAAATCTTTGGGTATTTTTTAAAAAAATCTTTTTAGTTGTCATTGGTCCTTTGTTTTATTTTATTTATTCATTTATTTATTTATATGCAGTACTGCGAATCAAACCCAGTGCCTCACACATGCTAGGCACGTGCTCTGCCCCTGAGCCACAACTGCAGCCCAAACCTTTGGGTATCTTTAAAATTAATTTTTAATGATGGTGAGTAGTGACAGATAAGACCTAAATAAACAACCTTTCTTATGGGCCTTGATAATTGGCAATCCCTGATCTTGCCACCTCGAGAGCCAATACGTTGGTGCCAGACAGCACTCTCCTTCCCCAAACGTTTAGCTCTCTTCCTGAGGTGCAGATGCCTGGGGCCTGATGCTTTCCCACTCACCACGTGGCTGTGCCCACCTTACCTCATGGGCAGAGATGTCTGCCTCCAATAGCTGATGCTTTTTCAGTAAGTTGTTTACAGAAGCCAGGTCTTTGCCGTAATCTTCTGATGCCAGAAGGGCCTCCACCTGCCAATGAAAACAAAAGGGAAAGGCTGCAGTGCAGTGTCCACATGGTGCTCTGAATACTCCAGGGTGCCCAGCTGGTATTCCAAGTTCTTCTCAGCCATGAGGTGTGTCACCTACTTAGCTGGGCCAGTGTGACACTCTCCCCCTCTGCCAATTCAATGCAACTCAAGAGCCCATTAATTTCAACAGTGTGGCCAAAGCCCAGGCCTGCCTGGTGGGGTAAGGGCAAAGAGTGCAGCACCCCACTGTGCTGAAACACCTTAGGCAAAGAAGCAGGAGTGTGAGCAGAGAATAATACACAGGGATGTTCATAGCAGTAAGAGTGTATGGCCTCAAAATAGGGAAACAAGAATGTCCAACAATATGGAAATGATCAAATACAGCGGGGATCTGCAAGGGACTTACCCAGTCACTCAAATGGTAGGGAAGAATTTTTATTGAGTTGGCCTAACACTCCCCCATCCATACTAATGAAAAGTTACACCTCAACTACATGAAATACAAACACCTCTTCAAATACTCAAGGACATACACATAAACTGGGAAGATACACTCTAAAACGTTAATGGTGGTCTCCAAACTTTCTATTCCTAATCTCTACTTTCCCAATTTCCTCACTCTGGCTCCCTGACTCCCTGCTCTTCTGGCTCTATCTTGACATAGATTTGTCAGAGCTGACCACCAGCTAGACCCCCTGTCTCTTCCTTGCTGTATTCTCTGGGAGAGGAGTGATGTAAGGTTCAGGTCCTACCCCACCCATATCAGCTCTTTTCTCTAAACCCTCACAGCAGATAACTCATACTTGCTAACAAGGACTTTGGTTACTGTGTACCTGGTGAGCCCTCTCTACTCCTGGTTTTGGGCTTGCTTGCTGCCTTATTATTCCAAATGACAAGAAATTCCCTGCTCCAAGGAAGGGAGAACCACTTTGCATTACCTCAGAGAGCCAGAAGTCAAAGTCCTTGATTCCAGTGTTGAAGTTCTGCTGTTTGTTAGCCTCTTTCAGTTTCTGGCTCTTCTCAGCTGACTTCTGCACCAGGAATTGCCATTGGTCAGCTAAGGCAGCCAGGCGGGCCTGTGGAGGAGAATGGAGTTGCTGGGCTGGTGGAATCTATGCCCTCTCCTGAAGCCCAGTTTGAGAAAATCAACAGAAGAGCCACTGCTACCAACATTCCATCTGCAATGCAGCCTTCGGAAAGTCCCTAATCACTTTATGTTCTTAGGTCCCTGCTTAAGAGGTGGATGGTCAGGAAACCCTGGGCCATACCTTGACAGCATCCTCACTTCCAGCACAGGCCCCACGCTCGATGAGGGAGTTGCCCATATCGATGACCCCACGGATCCGGTCAGCATTGGCATGTAGTTCTGCTTCAAAGGCCTGGTGCTTTTGGTGCTTGCTCTGAAAATGCCAAAACCACCTTTCAAAGCCAGCGCCTGTGAGGCACATCTTTAAGGCAGGATAGAGGCTCAAAGGGAGGGAGGGAGTGAAGGAACTTAGAAATGGGTCAAGAGTCAATGTACTTTATAGAAGGCAACCAGAAGGCGTGTGAAATGTAGGGTTTGATCTGTGAGGAGTTCAGTGAAGGTTCAGGCTGGAAAAGAAAGGAAGCTCAGGAGCAGGGGATGAAAGTCAGTTCTGAAAGCATCTGCACTAGCTCACTGGGAGCAAGTCCCAGAAGCACACGCTTTCTAACATTCCACAGCAGATCGCAATGGCCATGTTCAATTTTGAGCATTCTTGTATGTCAACTTCCATCCATGGCTTTGTCCTTATTGAACAAAAGCTCTATGTGTGGGGATATCTCATCATCTAAGGCAGCCATCACCACATAGCAATAGATTTGATGGCTGGTTCTGTCCTTCATTGAGGAAAAAATCTATAGTTCCTATAGAACTTGGCTTTGTTGGTGTATAATTTGGTAGCTGTCATTAATCAAAACATCGGGCTACTGTCAAAACATAGGCCTGATGACAGGTTGGAATTTACTCTTGCTAGGAAGAGAGGGCTGTAGAACTACAATGGTTTTCAAGAATTCATGAAGAAACAAAAGGCGCTGAAGCACTACAAGAAGCAATTGCAGGGACACAGCTGCAGCATGATTCTGCAAAAACACTTGGATGAGAAATGCAGCGTCTTAGGGGAAAGCGTTAATGGGGGGAAAAAACTAAAAGAAAAAAAGCACTAGATTTGGGTAAGAATTCTGCATCAAATGTTTCATTTCAGAGGCAGCAATTGTCAGAGGGTGCCTCCCCACCCCACCTGCAGTGGCTCAATTCGGCACCAACATGACATGTTGGTGTGGTCATACCCCACTCTCCTGATGGAAAACCCAAGGACAAAGGGTGTCTCAAAACACAGACCCTGACAAAAGTCACTCCCTCTTTTTTTTTTTTTTTTTTAATATATTTATTTAGTTGTAGATGGACACACAGTATCTTTATTTATTTTTATGTGGTGCTGAGGATTGAACCCAGTACCTCACACGAGAGGTAACATTTTATCCTGAGCTATAGCCTCAGCCCTCTAAGTCCCTCTTTCATGTATTGCTCCAACCACTCTGGTTCAAACCCCACTTATTTTCTTTCTACACATTCCTTCCACTGACATGCAACTTTTTAAAAAAAATTCATTTAAAAAATTTTTTATTTTTTTTTTGTGGGAGACTCTGAACCCAGGGACAAACTTTACCACTTGAACTACAGCCCCAGCCCTTTTATTTTTTTGTTTCTTTTTTAGGAGAGCTTTATAGTTATTCTTTTTGAGACAGGGTTTTGCTAAATTCTTCACCCCTGAGTTGCTGGAGTTACAGGTGCGGATGTGTTACTTCTGAGCTACCTGCTGATGGACATGTCTCCTTTCGCTGTGCAACATCTGCCTGCTCCTTTCTTAACCTCTGCTCCTGCTCCTCTCAAATCTGGATGCAAACCATGTCTCTCCACAGCTCTCTACCTGCACCTCTCCAGGGGGCAGCACCTTTGAATGCCAGAAAGGGTATGCATCCAACTCTCACCCCCCACCCCAGGCTAGACTGCCCTGCCTGGGCCACAGCAAGACTGAGACAAAAGTCTGTACATAAAAGCTACTTATTCCACTTTCAACAGAAGCATCTCTTGAAAGAAAGTGGTTAACTACTGCCCTGCAAATCAAACACTGTACAGAACTTGACTTGGGGGAGCAGAGAGGGTAGGGTTGCAGGCTAATTACAACAGAGAAAGCACATCCCACAGGGACACTTGGATGGAGGGTGATGGAGGATTAGAAATGAAAAGCCTGGATGAGAAGACACCAGCAGACCACATGTGAGCACAGAAACAGTACTCCACAGAGAACAACACAAATACCACAGCTCATGAATCTATTAACTCTTAAAAACATGGACAACTTACCAGCAGCTTGGAAAGCTACAAAAACAGATTAAAAGAACAAGAGTTCAGTACACTGATGTGAACACAAGTATCAGCTATTAAACAGACTCACCCTGCTGTTATACTTCCCCTGGGAAGCTCAGCGCAGTTAATAAGAGGGGTTACATAGATGTTTTGTAGCAGGCTTTGGTAGAGACAACTTAGGGAGGCGGCTTTCAAATGGCTCTAACCATTTAGTGAGGCTTTCCACTGTCAGCTTATTAAAATAGTTGTCACTGGCTTCACCATGGCCGCAAAGTGTTTTACAGGTATATCACCTTCAAAGATACCTTGTTTAACAGAACCTACTTAGTAACATGGGGCTATTTCATCCCATCAGCCCTGCTCACCTGGATGTTGGTGGGATCCTTGTACGACTCATCGCTTGCTGTCTGCAGTTTTTCACTGATCCAAGCTTCAATCTCATCTACATCCCGGCTGAACTGCTGGAGGGTCTGAGATTCTCCCAGCTTTGACCTTTTCTCAATCATTTGGGCTTTCAGGCGTCGCCACCTGAGAAAGTGAACCAGAAGAGCAAATGTGAACAGCCCTTTCGATGGAGACGGAAGCTGGAAGACAGGCAGGCCAGGCATGAGGGCTCGAATCCTGCCAGAGCTGGGAATGTTGTCCCACGGGACACCCACCTGTCCAAAACCTCATTGCGCCGGCTGGCAATGTCTCCTTTAGCATAGTGGCCGGCAGCGATGAGTTGGTCGGCAAAGGCCTGCAGGGCGGCGATCTTCTCCTCCTGGGGGCAAACAAAGGGTAAGGTGAAGTTAGCCAGGGCTGGGCTTTTCTACACTGCTGGTCTGCAGAAGAGAACAGTTATTTTGGGTGACTGGGAACTAGCTAGTGACAGGATCAGAATACACTGACACTTTAGAAGCAGGAGTGTAAAAAGCCAAAAGAAAGCTTGATTTTAATCATGACTAGAGTAGAGTTTTAATTTAGGAAGATTCCGGGTCACATTGGGGTAGGGCAAATGCTGGAACACTAGTAAATGTCAAACAATAAGGCTGCATAATAGGAAAATGTTATCAGACTTTTCTATCAAAAACAGAATAGTGTTTTGTTTTTTATATTCACATACTCACCTACCCACATTTCCTTCCTTTAAAAATGAAATGATTTTTTTCTGTGACAAAACTAATACTAAATCCTCAACACTACTGGAATTTATTTGAAAATTTATAAGTCTATTTTTTTGTACTGGGACTGAACCCAAAGCCTGGTGCGTATTAAGCACAGTCTACCATTAAGACACACCCCCAGCCCCAAAAGTTTTTTAAAAAGTTATTTATGAAAGTATTTTTCTGACCACAGAGGCATTCTTTGGAGATTTAATGGTATCTACATTGCTTATTTTTGTAGTTAACACCAGTATTTATGTTTTGTTTTGTTTACAGTACTGGGGATTGAACTTGGGGCCTCTGGAATGCTAGCTAGGGCTCTATCACCTAGCTAAACCTTGAGCCCTAAAACAAGATTTTTTTTTAATATTTATTTTTTTAGATATAGTTGGACACAATACCTTTATTTATTTATTTTTTATGTGGTGCTGAGGATCGCCAGGGCCTCACATGCACTAGGCGAGTGCTCACCACTGAGCCACAATTCCAGCCCCCAAAACAAAATATTTTAATTTAAGGAAACTGTTGAATCTCTCTAGCTGAGAAAACCAAGTCAGTGACTGTTTTTCATTCTAACTGTTAAAAAGAGAAAATGCCAATCAGGAAAAAAATCTAGATTCAGACTCTATTGTTGAGGGCTTCACCTGGACATTGATAGCTTTGTCAAAGTCTTCATGTTTTTTGATTAGAGCCTCCACGCTGTCCAGTGAGTCTCCTTTGTCTTCAGTGTTCAGGAAGGCCTCCCGGGCAGCCATCCAGTTCTCAGCTTGCTCACAATCCCGATGAAATAGCTGAAGAGGCAGACAGGCCAAGTGAGAAGATGGGGCCTTCTGCAAGGAAACCCCTGGTCAGAAACCTAGGCCACACGCACCTGCAATTCAAGGCACTGATCCAGCATCATTCTGCGTTGAACCCAGGCCTTCTCCAGATCTGCACGCTCCTGATCAAGAATATCGAGTTTCTCCTTGATCTCTGGGCTGGCATAGTGCCCATGAGCCAACAGCTGCTGCCCAAACTGCTCAAATGCCTGGAAAGTGCCAGCTCTGGCATCAATTTCTGTTCGGTGTTCCTGCCAAGTGGAGGGAAAGGATTAGATAACTGGCAGAAGATGCCCATGCAAGTGTCAACGAGTGGCTCACAACCATGGGCAGGGGCGAGGCTACTCAGCAGGCAGGTGTACCCACCTGGTGTCGCTCCAGCAGAGCTTCTGCTCCAGTGACATCCTTGGCTAGCTCATCTGAAGACACCAGCCCTCGTATTCCATTGATCCAAGACATGAGGTCCCTGGAAACCAGATCCAGGGACTATTACACTACCTGGCAAGCAGACCTCCCGCCCAGGAAATCAGACCCACATCATTCTTGCCTCAGAAGGTCATTTGGGGTTAATCTAGTCAGCTACTGCATGTGCTGGGTCTCTAGGCAAAGGGTTTCATAGCCTCTTGTTCTTCTCGATGAGATATTGCGGGAGCGAGGAAGCCCATCATTTCTCAAAGGGAAAATGAATAGCTTACAACTAAGACCTTTTACCGTATGGAATCCAAGTTCTAACAGAAGTAATACCCATTTTGAAGGCTTCAAATAAAAAGTCTTTCTTTAGGACAAAGTCTTGGAGCCCTAGGCCTAGGCACATTTAATCCATTTTTCATGGAAATACCAGTACAAGGGGGGTAACAAGTATATAGAGCAACATAGCATATGATTTTTTTTTCCAAAGGCAAATACACAGTGATACAAAGCAGATCAGAGGATCCTAAGTCCTGGGAGTGGTTAGCTAAGGGATGGAGTGTTACTCTACGGTAAGAAAAAGGCTTCCAAACTTGGCAGATATGATGGCTACATAACAGCGACTACATTAAGAACCAGGGTATGGCACACTTGTTACTTGATCTTTGCCTCAAAAAAGAGGAAAAAAATCCCAAATTAGTAACTGAGACACCCTATCTGAGACCTAGAAAGGAAAGTGGCCTCATCCACCTACTCCCATCCAAATAGGAATCACCTGACACTGCACACATACGTATGTGGGCAAGAACACTGCTAAAGAGCACAACACACCCAGACAGTACTACTGAACAAGTTACACATTGCCCACCCCACAGAACACTATGTAACCATTAAAAGACTGAGGCACCAGACCAAAGGACAGTCTACAAGACAACGGTCCTGGACTAAAAAAAAAAAAAAAAAAATGCTAATGTCATGAAAGGGCGGAGGGATATTGTTCTAGGTTAAAGGAAACTAAGACAAGACTACCAAATGCACTAGGAATCCTTGTCTGGACCTTGGATCAAGAATAAGCCTTAGTAATAAAATATATAATGGAATGCAGGTATGGCAGCACATGGCCTATAATCCTAGTGACTCAGGAGGCCAAGGCAGGAGGATTGCAAATTTTAGGCCAGCCCCAGCAATCTGGCAAAACCCTGTCCCAAAATAATAATAATAATTTAAAAAAGAAGGGCTAGGGATGCAGCTCAGTGGTAGAGTGCCACTGAGTTCACTTCTCAGTATCTCTTCCCTTCTAAAAAAGGGGGGAAAAAACCCCCCAAAACCAACAACAACAACAAAAAAAGAGTGCTGGGAGCCATTAGCCAAGTAGGTATGACAATTTCCTTGCCAGCGTACCCCATGTTGCTGACATGTTGCAGCGACATTGAATGTAGGTGACCTTGCTCAAGGACCAAGGCAGATTAGGGTGTTCCCGGTTTTAAGATAATCGTGTTTAGGGCGTTCCCAGTTTAGGTTCCAGGTTTAAGGTTTAAGATTATTTCCTCCTGGGAATAGGGCGTATCCTGCTGCCTGAGTTCCCCTTGAGTTCTCACGGGATTCAGACAGTATATTTTGGAGATAGAAGCCCAGTGGAGGTGGATTTGGGCAGAGAACGTGGATTTGGGCAGAGAACGTGGATTTGGGCAGAGAACGTGGATTTCCCCAGAACGTGATTGTAGACGGCTGGTGTGAGTTCGGGAATAAAGAGTTGCTGTTTGAATCTACAAGCTGTGTGGTGGCTCGTGATTGTGTGCCCAGCCAGACTGCGGCATTTGTGCCCAGCCAGACTGCGGCATTTGGTGGCCCGTACGGGGAACTTCTGAAGCTTAGAGGTAAGTGAAATTTCTCACCCTTGAGGAAGAGAGAAAGAATGGGTGACCAATTCAAAAAACAATGTGTTCTCGTTTTGATTTATTTTGTTTTTATTTCAAGTTGCCTGTTCCTAGAACTTTCTCAGGCAAACTGGGGAAAATGGTTGACTCAAGGTTTGAAGTTGTTCGCCTCCGAGCAAGAGAAATTGTTAGAGGAAGGAGGCACCCCAGTGAGACCAAGAACAATTTGGGCATATGTTGATACAATACAAAAATGTAGCCAATGGCTTTTTAAAGATGAGTTATTAAGTATATTAATGAGACCATCATGGTATCCTGTAGAAGGATTTTTCTTCAACAAGAAAGAGATGGCTAGTTTTGTTTACTACACTTGTCTAAGATCTTGGTTTCTACAAAGTTCTGATTAATTTACAAAGCTAAAGTGTTGAAACAGCAACCACTCTTTACTTATTAAGTTCCATAAGGTAATATATTTAAACATTATGTGTGTTTTCATAAATTGGTAAATGGAAAAATGTTTAATATTGCTTTGTGTCTGTGTCTTTGCTAAAACAAGGTTACTAAGAGTTAAGATTCTATTATGTGTAATTTATATACAAAGAGTAGAAAAATTTTCAGTTGGGTTTCAATTATAGTATCATAGTATCATAAAAAACATGGAAGTCTTTCATCTTATTAAAGTGGAGTAATTTGTCTAAATCAGAAATTTTATAAGAGTTGTTTCAAAATGTGAATTTATAAAAAGGGTTAACGGTTAAAAAAGAGAAAAAAAAGATTCAAGATATGGAAATATATTTTAATATAAAAGGTTAAAGGAAAAAGAAATGTTTCTAGATGAGATAATCTCTGTATGGTAAAGTAAAAAGTTGTAAAATGCCATTTAAAAAGATTTTGAGGAAACTAGACTTACTTTAAAAGCTTGAGAAAGGAAGAAAGAAGAAAAAGGTATTTGTACATGGCAGATTGAGACAAAGCTTCTCAATGGAGTTTAAAGAAAAAAAAGCCTTTGGTTGAAGGGCAGCCATGTAAACTAACATTAAAGAGATTTAAACAGAATCTAAGCCTCGTTTAAAAGAGTGAAGTTGTAGGTGGTGAAAAAGTACATTTAAAGTACAGTATAGATGATAATTAAAAGGCTTTAAAAGGTTAAATTGAAGGTGGTCGAGATACCTTCATGGCGGAAAAAAGATTGTTTTATTGCATCATTCGAAGCCTAGTTAATCTTAAAGGCATTACTTTAAAAAAAAAATGGGAAGATAATAGGATAAAAGATATTTAGATAAAGAAGATTAAAAATTTAAAGTGAAAAACTTTAAAGACAGAAGTACAGAAAGGTAAAAAAAGAGAGAAGATGTAGAAAGATAGATTAAAAATTTGAAGTGGAAAACTTTAAAGACAGAAGTATAGAAAGTTAAAAAGAAAAAAGATAAAGAAGATGTAGAAAGATAAAAAAAAATGTAGGAAGACAATAATTTTAAACCCACAAAATAAAAAACAAGAAAACAAAGAGGAAAAAAAAGCAACTAAGGGTAAATATACAAACCTTAGAAAAAAAACTAGAAGATAGAAATAAGATAGAAAATGGTTGAAAATGTCAAGTAAGGTATTACACAGATAGAAAATGCAAAAAGCTAAGACAACTATTAGATACAGACATACTTATTAAAGCAAAAAGAGGGAATTGGAAGGGGGTATATATCCCCCATAGATAAACTTAAAATAACGCTTTTTACTCTAAACTTTTTAAATTTGGATTCATAAGGACTTAGTGCTGCGGAAAGGCATATGTATCCAAAAAATGTACATAAGCCTAAGGTACTTTGGAAAGATATTCTAACAGGACAATGGAAAGGTCCTGACCCAGTGATTGTCTGGAGTCGGGGGTCTGTTTGTGTTTTTCCACAGGGAGAATTATTATTTTTTTTTTTATTCACGTGATTTAAATGGTTTAATTTAAATTAGGTAAACAGCTGTTAAAGATTGTTTTTAAAGGAGGTTAACAGATCTGTTTACTAATTTAAATTAGGTAAACAGCTGTTAAGGATCGTTTTTAAAGTAGGTTAATAGATCTGTTTGTTTACTTTCACCTTTCCTTTTCATTATATTTAATAATTCTTTTCAGGATAATGTCTCTTTAGCATCATTGCCAGAATTCCTATCTCCATCCCAGTGCCGGTGAAGAACTCAACAAGTAATGCTCAATCAAAGAGTCAACTTAGTTTGGGAGGAAACGGATTTTGGGAGGAAATGGACATATTGATAGATTCCTCTGCTTTGAACTGCTTGCAGAACTTGCCTGGACTATGTAACTATCGTTTAGTGCAGCGAATTGTGGTAATGCTGGCATATCTTTGCTGATGGTGTCACTAGTGATGCAATTTTTATTTCCTTGCCAGCGCACCCCATGTTAATTGTGGTAGTGCTGACATATCTTTGCTGATGGTGTCACCAGTGATGCAATTTTTTCCCAAGGAGCCGTCAATTGGCTTGGTGTCGTGGCATTTCTGTATCCTCCTCCCTTCTGCTAGTGATGGTCTAAAATTTGGGGGCCAATGGCTTATGCTGGACCGGTAGTCAGTGACGGGTATGATCCAATTGCAGTGGTATCAACCTAAGACAGGAGGCTGACGCCTAAAGGTCAGTTTTCCGATGACGGGTAAGAACCATATGTTGAATTGGACAACCTACCAGGCACGGTCCATAAGCCACATTAACCTCACTCCCCCACTGGCACCAAGGCCAAATTTGGGGGCCAACAGAGGTGAGGCAAAGAACCTCACCCCCCCACTGGTGCATAGACCTATCCACAAGTATGGCTGTATGCTGGACCGGTAGTCAGTGACGGGTATGATTCAATTGCAGTGGTATCAACCTAAGACAGGAGGCTGACGCCTAAAGGTCAGTTTTCCGATGACGGGTAAGAACCATATGTTGAATTGGACAGCCTACCAGGCACGGTCCTTAAGCCACATTGCTTGTTGTTTAATTAATCAGAAGGGGGGAGATGCTGGGAGCCATTAGCCAAGTAGGTATGACAATTTCCTTGCCAGCGTACCCCATGTTGCTGACATGTTGCAGCGACATTGAATGTAGGTGACCTTGCTCAAGGACCAAGGCAGATTAGGGTGTTCCCGGTTTTAAGATAATCGTGTTTAGGGCGTTCCCAGTTTAGGTTCCAGGTTTAAGGTTTAAGATTATTTCCTCCTGGGAATAGGGCGTATCCTGCTGCCTGAGTTCCCCTTGAGTTCTCACGGGATTCAGACAGTATATTTTGGAGATAGAAGCCCAGTGGAGGTGGATTTGGGCAGAGAACGTGGATTTGGGCAGAGAACGTGGATTTCCCCAGAACGTGATTGTAGACGGCTGGTGTGAGTTCGGGAATAAAGAGTTGCTGTTTGAATCTACAAGCTGTGTGGTGGCTCGTGATTGTGTGCCCAGCCAGACTGCGGCATTTGTGCCCAGCCAGACTGCGGCAAAAGAGAGTGTGTGTGTGTGTATAAATATAAATATATATATAAAGACTGAAAAACGAACTGAATATGGACACACTTGGTTTTTTGGGAGTGATAATGGAAATGTAGCTAGGTAGTTTACTGTCAGTGTTGGGAGATGTATGCTCATGTGTTCAGAGGCAAAGTGTCAGGGATATTCAACCTGCTTACAGGTGCTTAAACAAAAAAGTGTCCACAGATAATAAATAAAGTTAACTGGTGACTACTGGTGATAGCATCACAGTTGCTCCTTTTGTCATTTTTTCAGATACTCTGTGGCCTTGAAATGCTTCTAAAAATTTTTTTGATGAAAAAGACTAAAGTATATCAATATTAAGTGAAAAATATAAAACCATTTAGCATGTGGATGGGGCTGGGGCTCAGTGGTAGCGCATTTGCCTGGTATGTGTGAGGCGCTGGGTTTGATTCTCGGCATCATATACAAATAAATAAAATAAAGGTCTATCAACTAAAAAAAAACAAAAACATTTAGCAAAAGGATGAGGAGGTGAGAATGTCTACATGTGTGTACACAGGAAAATAGACTTAAAAAGATGATTCTATATTCTAGATCTCTGAGCAATATTTAATTTTTACCGGAAATCGCTAAGAAAGCGCTGCAGGTCATGGGAGTCACCCAACTTCGCCTTGCGTTGGTCTGCACGTTTCCCAAGGCTGGTCCAGGCCTGATTTAATTCAGTGCACTTTTCTTTAAGGTCCTCTGCAGACTCCGGGTGAGACTGGATCAGGCGCTGGGCTGTCTCCCCGAGAGAATTTACCTATGGGAAGAAAACAGTGAGAAAACACAAATAAGGGAGCTGAGCTCTGCAGAGAGTAAGACTTGGCTCTGCTTCATGCACCTCTCACCTTGTCACCGAGAGCTGCAAGGTCCCTCTCGAAGCCCTCATGCTTGCGCTGCAGGGCCTGGACGCTGGCCAGATCATGACCATAGTTGTCTGTGTTTAGAGCCTGATTCTTCTCTTCAATCCATTCTTTGGTCTCATCCGCATCTCTGTAGATCAAACACTCGTTCAGATTAACAATCACTGAGATTAGCCAGGCGCAATAGTGCATGCCCATAATCCCAGCAGCTCAGGAGGCTGAGGCGGGAGGATACTAAGGTACTCAGTAAGGCCCTAAGCAATTTAGCGAGACCCTGTCTTAAAAAATAAAAGGGGCTGGGGATGTGGTTCAATGATAAAGTGCTCCTGGGTTCAATCCCTGGCACTAAATAAATAAATAAATAATAAAATAAATAAACAAATAAAAAGGGCTGTGGAAGTAGTTGAGTGGTAGAGCACCCTGGGTTCAATCCCCAGTACAGCAAAGATAAAAACTCAATAAACAAATAAATAAATAAATTATCAGAATTGTTTGTCTTGGTTCCAGGATGAACAGAAAAAAATCCTTCTGGTATTTGTACCTTTGTCAGAGGTAAGCACCTATAGTTCTAGGAAGAGGAGGAACACCACGTCTGCACTCTCAGTACTTACAAGCATCAGCCTGTGACAGATATGGCCCTACGTGCCAGAGAGTTCACATATTAGCAAGGCCCAGCCGATACTCTGGGACCCCAGTCAGTAAGTCTGCCCATCCACATCAGGCAGACAGTCCCCCTTCTCCCTCGTCTGGCCCCCTCACCTGTGGAATCTCTGTACTTCATGGGCACTGCCCAAGAGCTGGCTCCGCTCCTCAGCCAGCTGCTGCAGGGACCGCCAGCGCTCATTCAGTTCCTGCGGGAAAGTGGCAATGTCAGCCCTGCTTCCATCCTCCTCCATTATACTCACAACCAGGTCTTTGGAAAATGACTTAAATTGACAGTACATATAACTTCCTGTGTCCAACCTTCCTGGTGGAATAAATGAGTATACAACAACAAAATTTCAGGAAATCAAAATCAGCCATATCCAATGACTGGCATTCACCCAATTGCCTGACCTAGGAATCCCCTTTGGAACAGGCATACACACAGCTAACTCATCCTCACTCTATTCTGGCCTTGGGCCTGGCATGTGGCACCTGCCTCCTGAACAACTGTCGAGTGGAGAAATGCCAGAGCCTCTAGCTCCAACACTTGCCCAACTGCATCCTCAGGCTAGAGCAGACCTGGGAAGAGTTGGCATCTGCCCCAGATGCTCAGGGGCATCTTTAGGAGATCCAGGGACTGCAGACAGGAAAGGAATGTAGTGAAGGAAAGCAGGAGGGTCAGTGGAGCTGCTCACTGATTCTTACCTTGATGGAATTGAAGGTAGCCACGGTGTGAACCATCAGGCGAGCAGACTACATAAGGAAGAGAGAAGAGGAAAACCCAATCAAGCTTATGCCAGCTAAGAGACAGAGATCTGAGCTTCAAGTGCCACCAAGTAGGTCCAATGGTCAACCAAAAACCATGAAGGGGATAGCAGCAACATTGAAAACAGAAACATTAATAAAAGCTATCAACCTGAGAAAGACATGAGAAAAGCCACAGTGCACAGTCAGACCCAGCTCCATGAGTAGATACACGGGGGAAGAGTTTTCACCAAAACCATGTTGTCTTTTTTAGAACTAGGGATCGAACTCAGGGCTTTGTGTATGTATGTGAGGTAAGCACTTTGCAACTGAGCTACATCCCAACCTTCAAAAACCACATTGTAACAGGCGGTTGGGCAGAAAAAACAGCTCAAAGATTAATAAGTGCCTTAAAACTTGTCCATGTTACAGAACATTCTAGGAAACACTCAATTTAACATTTGCCAGCAGCTCAGATAGTGAGGTGTACTAAAAACTCAACCTGTCTGAAATAGCTATGAGGCTGCTGTTCCCTCTAACAGGATCTTCCTGAAGGAAGGTCAACAGCTTCACCAAAGGAAAAAGGAATAAGTCAGTGAGTTAGTTCTCTTCTCACTTCTAAAAATCTTAAGTACCCCCAGACTATAGAGCCCACCCAATTTATGTGAAAGAAACCACTTGGCACACACTCCTTTCAGCCCCCCAGAGAAGAAGAGCAGGGGAGTAAGCTCACCATGGTCACATGACCTGCCCCAGGTGACATGCAGGTGTGTGCAGGGCCCCTGTCCCTAACCCTCTCAGAAAGAGGAGGCGTTGGTGTCCACAAAGATCTCTAAACACAGTTTGGGGGGAGGACCACTATGGTGCCAGGAAACCGCAAAATGGTCAGATAAGTAGCTATCACCTATTCAAATCACCATCAATTTTTGTTATATGAGAAAAATTAAGATTGAAAAGAGGAAAGTTGAATCAAAGGAAAAATGTCCCAGCCCCTCAACTGAGTCTATTTAATGAGAGAGAGTAGTCAGAGCCAGTGAATGAACCCCACTGTTGGCGGCCTGAGCCCCCAGGACAGGGCAGACAGGTCAGTGCAGGTGCAAATATGAGCAGAAGACAAACGGTGAGAGGCTTTTGGATTTAGGTTTGCATGCTTTCTTCCTATACCAGGTAGACAGACTGTGTGTGTGTGTGTGTGTGTGTTTTAACTTTAAAAACAATTTTTTTTTTAGTTGTAGTTGGACACAATACCTTTATTTATTTTTATATGGTGCTAAGGATGGAACCAGGGCCTCACACATGCTGGGTAAGTGCTCTACCAGTGAGACCCAGTCCCAGCTCAGTAGAAATACTTTTTTTTTTTAAAAACATATTTATTTTTTAGTTGTAGTTGGACACAATACATTTATTTAATTTATTTATATGTGGTGATGAGGATTGAACCCAGGGCCTCACACGTGCTAGGCGAGTGCTCTACCGCTGAGCCACAACCCCAGCCCACCAGTAGATATACTTTTAAAAGCAGAAATCTCAGGGCTGGGGTTGTGGCTCAGAGGTAGAGCTCTTGCCTACCATGCATGAGGCACCGGGTTCAATCCTCAGCACCACATAGAAATAAAATAAAGATATTGTGTCCACTGAAAAAACTAAAAAATAAATATTAAAAAAATTCTCTCTAAAAAAAAAAAAGATAAGATATTGTGTCCACCTATAACTAAAAAATAAATATTTTTTAAAAAGTTATTTTTTTAAAAAAAGCAGAAATTTAGCAGACACATGCCTATAATCCCAGTGACTTGGGAGGCTGAGGCAGGAGGATCGTTAAGTTTGAGACTAGCCTCACCAACTTAGTGAGGCCCTAAGTAACTTAGTGAAAACCCTGTCTCTAAATAAAATATTAAAAAAAGGGCTGGGGATGTGGCTCAGTGGTTAAGCACCCCTGGGTCCCTGGGTTCAACACCTAGTATCAAAAAAAAAAGGAGAGATCAGCGATCAAGTGACAGACAGTCATACAAGCTGGGTTAGGAGGGAAGATGCTAGAATTGAGAGTCCAACTAAATCTCACTTTTCTGTATGACGTGGTGTGTATGTGTGTGTGGTACTGAGGACTGAGGATTAAACCAGGAGCTATACTCTCAGACTTTTCTTCTTCTTCTTCTTTTTTTTTTTGATAAAGTCTTAGTAAGTTGCTGAGGCTAGCCTTGAACTTGAGGTTCTCCTGCCTCAGCTCCACAGTAGCTAGAATTATAGGCCTAGGTCCCTAAGCTTAATAGCAGGAAACCTTTCTTAGGCTACAGGAATCAAAGGTTAGACAGATAATTAAATGGTGGTGGTAGGGAGGTTTATTCTCTTTCCGTTCTCAGTCATTTATGTGTTTTTATCATTTGTCTTGGACTGCCATCCTACCAGTCTGATGCTGTGCTGCATTTGAGGTGTCTCTGGCATAGACAGGATCTGCCCACTCTGAGCATCCAAACATAAGCACTTTGTTTCTGTGTATTACACATCACATTTCCAGAGACTGACAGAACACAATATCAAGGTCAGAAAAAAGCCAGCCCAAATGAGTCCAGAGATTACCAAAGGTCCCAGAATAGCAGAATACTTAGAAAAAGGCACATCAGAAAGACATGAAATGCTGCATGTTCCTATAAAACTCTTAGGGACAATAACTTGCAAAGGAGTTCTTACCTTCCACGGGGAGGCCGTCTTGGAATCTGTTTCATCCTAGTTAAAGAAGCAGCAGTTTAGGCAGCGTGCAGGTGGGCTCAGCACTCCCACCAAAGACTCTAGCTTTCCCCAAGGGAGTTCACAGGTCAGTGAACAAAACTGAATCACTCTCTATAACTTAAAAAGTTTACCACCAGCTAGCAAAAACACCCAAGACTTTTGGAAGAAATTATACAAACAAATAGAAAAATTACAAATTTTTCAAATCTCCAGTAGAATTGGAGAAAATGAGTCAGCTTAATAAGAAAACGACCAACTTTTCTTTAGGTCATATGAAAGGATTCTTTGAAAGAGGTAAAAACCAAACCTAAAGTGGTAGCTGTGCATAAAGTTTTAAAAAACTGAAGGGATATAAAATTTTTGGTCTTTTGGAGAAGGCAAATAGAAATCAGTATCTAGAATTTCTTTTCCACAGAATTTTACACACGAAAGGATCTCTGATGTTCAGGAACAGAAATCCTCAAGAAGCAGCTCTTGACTTTACATTGTTCCCACGATCTACCTCCTTCTCATGTCCAAGTTCCACACAGAGGCTCCTGCAACTTACCCTGGGCATCATGCCATACACCTCCTATAAGGAGAGAGAGAGAAACCAATTTTATCTTCACAGGAAATAAAACCTCCCAAAACATTCAATACTGTAACAAAAGAAAGATTAGAATGCTAGCCCATTGGCCAGCAGAACTTCAAGTCATTATTCATATGCAGAACCTTTTATTTATTTAAGAAACTTGTGAAACTGCCATTAATTAAGGGCTATGTAAATATTCCACAACTTTCACAGGAGTACATAAAAACTTAGGAGAACACAAAAGCCCCCGACTGGATGAAGAGTGAGAGATAATGGCCCAAGGAAGTTGAGGGCACACAGAGGACTGCACCTCCATTCAAGCCACCATTCTGTACTCTGAAATATCACTCCGGGAGCACTGAAGAGCACAGTAAGAAGCCAAGTTGCTCCCTAATGGCAACAATGCCTGGCTCCTAGATGAAGATACCCACCTGCTGCTGCACAGCCTGGACTTCCTCTGCCATCAGACCTTCAGACTCCAGGTCTTCAGCCACCTTGTTAATGTCCTTCAGCCGGGACTCATTGGCCTTCAGATCCTTTAAAGCAAACGCCATCATAATTAAACCCACAATGGCCAATCAAGGGAGAAGAGGGCCAAGGATATCCACAAAAATGGCTTGAGCCTAGAAAGATCTGCTCTATGGCGTCCTATGAATTGTTTTCTCTACTCTTCAAGGGGTCTGGGTCAGGAAATCCTGACTGCAGCTATCAAGGGAAAAAATAATAGGGTTCTAAAGCAGTCTGTCTCAAATTTACTTGATTAATTATGGATAAAAAATAATTACTCACTTCAAATGTAGATTTAAGTAAATATTTTTAAGGGAAGAAACAGTGTTAAAATGTGATTTAAAGTCCAATGACTAAAGAACAGAGAAAGGAGGGAGAGAAAGAAAAAAGAGGTAGAGAGAGATGAGGCAGGGAGAGAAATCCTTCTCCCACTTTTTTTTTTTTATATTGGGCATTGAACCCAGGGGTGCGTAACCACTGAACCACATATCCCCAGTCTTCTATTGTATGAAACAGGGTCTTGCTAAATTGTTGAGGCTGGCTTTGAATTTGCGATCCTCCTGCCTCAGCCTCACAAACCGCTGAGATTATAGGAATGTGCCATAGCACCCAGCTCATCCTCCCACATTTTATTTTTTTTATTTTTTATTTTTTTCCTCCCACATTTTAATTGGTTATAAGGATACTCTTGGGGCTGGGGTTGTAGCTTAGAGGTAAAGCGCTTGCCTTGCATACTTGAGGCACGGGGTTCAATCCTCAGCACCACATAAAAATAAATGAAATAAAGATATTGTGTCCATCTACAACTAAAACAACAAAAAAAGATACTCTTAGTCGGGCACAGTGGTGCATGCCTGCAATCTCAGCGGCTTGGGAGGCTAAGGCAGGAGGATCATGAGTTCCTCTCTACTAAAATACGAAACAGGGCTGAGATGTGGCTCAGTGCCCGAGTTCAATCCCTGGTACCCCTCCAAAAAAAGAATACTCTTACTCTGAATATAAGAAAAATATGTGCTAAATCATACAATGGACTATTATTCACCAGTAACAGGAAATGGAATACCAATACATGCTATAAGGATGAATTCTAAAAATACATTAATAAAAGAAACCAATCACTTAAAAAAAATCACAATTCCATTTATATGAAATGTGCAGAATAAGAAAATCTACACATAGGGACTGGGATTGTAGCTTAGTGGTAAAGCCCTTGCCTAGCATGGGTGAGGCACTAGGTTCAATCCTCAGCACCACATAAAAATAAATAAATAAAATAAAGGTATTGTGTCCATCTGTAGCTTAGGAACAACAACGACAAAAAATTCAGGTGCAAAGAACAATGGTAGAATGTTTGCTTAGCATGCAACAGGCCCTGGGCTTAATTTCTGTAGCACCAAAACAAAACAAAAAAAGTAGATTAGTTGCTAAGGTTTGTGAGCATTGGGAAAAATGCACAGTGACTGCTTTACGGATATATGGTTTTCTTTTCAGGTAATACTGTCTTGGCACTAGATAAAGGTGGTAGCTACATAACATCATGAAGGTACTAAATACCACCAAATCCTATGCTTTAATACGGTTAACTTTGTTACATAAATTTTACTTCATTAAAAAAAAAAAAAAAGAGCTGGGCACCATGATGCATGCTTATAATCCCAGTAACTTGGAAGCCTGAAATAAGAGGACTTCAAGTTCAAGGCCAGAGGCAGCAATTTAGCAAGGCCCCAAGCAACTGAGTGAGACCTTGACTCAAAATAAAATATAAAAAGGGTTGGAGAGGTAGAGGGGTAGAGGCTCAGTAATCTGTGGTCAAAAAAATCAAGAAAACCAGGGGCTGGGGCTGTAGCTCCGTAGTAGAGCGCTTGCCTAGTACATTCAAGGCACTGGGTTCAATCCTCAGCACAACATAAAAATAAATAAAGGTATAAAATTAAAAAAAAAAAAAAACAAAAAAAAACAAGAAAACGAATCAGTGATTTCCAAGCTCATCTGTGAAGACATCCCATACCTTCTGGAAGTCATCAAATTTCTTCTGCAGCACCTCGACCTGTTCTAAGTCTGCACCGACCTCTTCGCTCGTGAGAGCAGCTTCCTTTTCATTGATCCACTGCTGCAGCTCGTTTGCCTCCCGGAACAACATAAACTTCTTGCAACTCTTCTCCAACATGCCTTTCCGCTTCTCCCCCAGTTCCAGCAGAGAGTGATATCTGATTTAAGTCAAGAGGGTGACAAGAAGGGCAGAAGTGGTTAGATGGTAAGTACTAGAGATGAGAACACAAACTCAAACCACTAGGTGTCTCCAAGATGCGATTCAAGGCATGAGTTTGTAAAGATGGTGCCCTAGTGACAAAGGATCAGAATGCATGGATGAGGATTCCAAATACCCACACCACAGCCTCGGGGATGAGCATACCCTGTAGCGTTCACAACTAGGTGGCCACGACAGCTAGGCACACATATCCCAAGCCAATCCTGCACTTACAACATCACGACCAGATGACCAAAACCCAAGCATTTAGCAGGGTTCATGCGACTACAGCAGAGAGTGAGATGAGGTTGCATAATATATACAGAGGGTTTTCGCATTTTTTTTAAAAAATAATTCTCCAAGCAGCCTCCAAGTAGAAGGTACACCAGACTTTAAAACAATCTCATAAGGACGTCTGTATCTTTGGATCAGTAGGACATTTCTAAAATTATAGACTTGTTTTTCAGAAAGTCATGGCAACTTCAGAAGGGCAATCAGGTGGAGTACAGAGTACCTGTACAGTTTCATTACCAGGAAGTCCTAAGAAGAATCAAAGACTATTCTAACCCTTGGGAACTGAAGTACAAAAAGTTGAACTCCCACTCTCCTTAGAGACATGAGAATGACAAATGATAAAAAAACTAAAAGTTAAAAAAAGAAAATTCTAAAATCACCATTAAATCTAAGCTTCCCAAACAAAAAAGCAATGAGTTACAAGGAATGCAGGCACTCTAAGAGAGCCATTCAACCTCCTTCCTCCTAAGGATTCCATAGGCTTGCCTTCACTTTGGCTGGTGACAGTGGAGTATACCAGGAGACCAAGAGCAGGGGACCAACACCACTCTGAATGCACAGCTGCACATAAAGCAACTGATGAGAGCAGCAGTCACCCGCAGCACAGCTCACCAAATCCTCTCTCCTGCCAGCAAAGCTGCTGCACAGATGCCTGCCCCTCCCACCACCTCATCTTCCTAGATGAATAAGTGCCTTGGAGAGAAGCAGCAGAGGGAGGATGGACAGGCTAGCAGTGGACACAGGGAGCCCAGCGAGGCTCTTGGCCTACTCACAGTTCTTCCACCTGTTTCATACGCAGAGATACACTGCCGGCCTCCTTAGTTATGCGTGTCCTGCACAGAGGGGGTATAGCAAAAGCATGCACAAATTAGTGGGATTAATCCACAGGGATGAAAAGCAGCAGCTCCGACTGGTGCCATGATGATGGATGCTTAGAGTGGGGAAAATTAAGGAGTCACTCAAAAGCTCTTAGAAGCAGTCCAGGCCATGAATGAAATCACAGTAGGGAAGAAGCAGGAAAATTTAAATCAGAGTGTTAGTTCACCTACATCTTCCTGACACATCTGCCATGCTTGAGGCAGACTTTCCTGTACTGCAAGCACTATTAACTTCATAGAACAAAGCCCAGGGACAAAATGCACTTGGAAAGAAATTTTACTGATTGATAATAGCCAATTTAGCCATATATATATGACAACGTTTCTGCTCTTGTATTAATGACCAAGGCTGCTGATAAGAACATGAATCCAAAGCTCTCCTTATCTCAACACTAAGAGAGTCTGGACATACACAAATAAATTCTAGCGTTTTCAAGAACCATTATGAATCAGAAGAGTTCCATTGTTATAAACTCTAATGGGAATGCATGTTCTGGATGCTTGCCAAGCATCCAAAGCCATTGATCTCATTAGGAGTAAGATATGCCTTAAGGGAGGGCATAAGTCAACAAGGTGGCTTAACTATAGTAATGAGGATAGAGACATTTCACAAAAAAATAAACGCCATCCTTAGAATACAAAGCTATGGTACAGAGAAAAGTTCTCTAAGCAGCCATCCAAAGAGGGAGGCACATCCGAGGGGGGAAAAAATCTGAAAATCCATTTCAAAAAAGCATCTTGAACCACAAGAGAAAGATTAAGACGGCAATGTTTAGAAAAATGCCATTTAGAAAAAGAAACAAACGGGAGAAAAATGAAACACAGGAGATTAAGGTATCAGAGATTTGAGGCTCAAACAGGGAGGTAGGTGGATTAAAAGTGACTTGGGGAAAGCAAGAGGAAGGCAGACTAGCTGCAGAGGCCTCAAAACTCCACCTATACCTGCAGGGCACAGACCAAGCCCCTAGTGATGCCTGACCCTTGGTGTCAACTGTGTGCCCCTTACTGGTTGTCGATCTGCTCCTGCCGCAGCGCTATGCTGCCCTGCTCCTCTAGGAGGTTCTCCCGGGAGGCTGACTGGGCAGGGTCCAGCTTCTTCACATATGCAGCCGGCACAAAACCCTGACGATCGTTCACTTCCACTTTCCACCAGTCCTAAGAGAAAAAAGGAAGAGAAGTGAGAGCAATTCCTTTCCTGAGAAAGAACCCGTGTAGGCCTGTGTATCTGTGTGCACATATACACCTAAGAGAGCTCTGAGCATTTTAAGAAGCTGTGACAGAATCAGTCACTGTGCACTGTCATGCACAGAGTCACAGGTGAAGCAGAAATACCAGAAACCACATAGGACTATCTTCCCTTTGCTTAGAGACTCCAGAACTGTGCTGTGCAATACTTCAGCCAATACTATTTAACTTTCAGTAAGTCAGAATTAAGTTCAATAAATACCTCAGTTGTAGCTAGGAGGCTGAGGCTAGAGGATTATAAATTCCAGGCAGGCCTAGGAAACATAGCAAGACCTGGTCCCAAGATAAAAAAATAAAAAGTGCTGGGAATCTAGCTCAGTGGCAGAGCACCCCTGGGCTCATTCCCAAATACTGTAAAAATAAAAACAAAACCCAACTCAGTTGTAGACAGGTGTCATGTCAGTGCATACCTATCATCTCAGCTACTCAGGAGGCTAAGGCAGGAAGACGACAAGTCCAAAGCCAATCTAAACAATTTAGTAAAACCATGTAAGACAAAGTTTTATTTAATTAATTGATTTTTTTTTTGGGGGGGGGGAGTGGGAGTTGGAGGTTGGTACCTGGGATTGAACCTAGGGGCACTTAACCACTGAGCCATATCCCTATCCCTTTTTAAAAATTTTTTAATGTTGAGATGGGGGCGGAAGATCTTGCTAAGTTGTCGAGGCTGGCTTTGAACTTGCAATCCTCCTGCCTCAGTCTCCTGAACAGCTAGAATTATAGAAATGTACTATGGTGCCTGGCATTATTTACTTATTTTTGGTATTGGGGATTGAATAAAGGGGAGCTTTACTACTGAGCCACATCCCCAGCTCTTTTTTTTCTGTATTTTATTTAGAGACTGGGTTCATGGAGTTGCTAAGGGCCTCACTAAATTTCTGAGACTGGCTTTGAACTCCTAATCCTCCTGCCTCAGCCTCCCAAAATGCTGAGATTAAAGGTGTACAACACTGTGCCTGGCTCTTTTTTACTTTTTATTTTGAGACAGGGTCTTGGTAAGTTGCTTAGGGCTTTGCTCTATTGCTGAGGCTGGCCTTGAACTTTTGATCCTCCTGTTTCAGCCTCCTGAGTTGGAGATTATAGGCTTGCACCCCTCACACTCGACTAAATCAAAATTTTAAAAGGGCCATAGCTGGGAGTGGTGAGGTATGCCTGTAATCCGAGTAACATGGGAGCCTAAAGCAGGACTGCAAATTTGTTTTTTTTTTTTTTTTTTTAAGAGAGAGGAAGGAGAGAGAGAGAGAGAGAGAATGAATTTTAATATTTATTTTTTAGTTCTCGGCGGACACAACATCTTTGTTTTGCATGTGGTGCTGAGGATCGAACCCGGGCCGCACGCATGCCAACAGGCAATCAAGCTACCGCTTGAGCCACATCCCCAGTCCAGGATTGCAAATTTGAAGCTGGCCCGGGCAACTTAGTGAGGCCCTGTTTAAAAATAAAACAACAACAAAAAAGTCTGGGGAAGCTGTGTGTGGTGGTACACACCTGAAATCCCAGCAGCTTGGAAGGCAGGAGAATCATGAGTTCAAAGCCAGCCTCAGCAACTTAGCAAAAGGCGCTAAGCAAACTCAGTGAGACTCTGTCTTTAAATAAAATACAAAAAAGGGCTGAGGGATGTGGCTCAGTGGTTAAGTATCCCTGAGTTAAATCCCTAGTTCCCCTCCCAAAATAGAAAGAAAAATAAAAATTAAAACAGGCTGGAGATGCAGCTCAGTGGTAGAGTGCTTGCGCAGCCATTTGTGAAGCCCTGCTTTGAAATAAAAAATAAACTCTGCTTTGAAATACAAAAAGGGCTTGGTGGTAGGGCACTTGTCTGGCATACACAATCCCCAATACTGCAAACAACAACCAAAACACTGACAGTAAACTAGATGAGCGAATAAGGAGGTTCTCAACAATGCCTCCAAATGTTTCTCTGGATATAACCAACATGGGAGACAGAATCCTCCAAGAATAGTTAGGTAATTAGTGGAAGAACATGCACCACCCTTCAAGGTCACTGTCAATCAGCTTGTGTCAAGGAAAAAAGCTGACGAACCAGGCAGTATTTAACCTGAAGAAGACAAAACCTACAGGATGACATCTTGGCTGTCTTCAACTACCTGCCAAGCTGAGACAGCTATAGGTCTAGATTAACAACCAAGAAAGACAGGCATGAAGGCGGATGCCGAGATCCCAGAACTCAGAAAGCTGAGGCAGGAGTTTGAACCCAGCCTCAACAACTTAGTAGAACCCCATCTCAAAATAAAAAATAAAAAGCTATGGAGATATAACTCAGTTGTACAGCAACTATGGGTTCCATCCCCAGTATTGCAAAAAACAGCAGGTAGGTGCTGTGGGTGTGGCTCAGTGGTAGGTATTTGCCTAGCATGCAGATTCCATACCTGGTATTGCAATACAATATGGAAAACAACAACAGATTCAAGTTACAAAGCAGCAGATCGCAGCTCAAAAGGGAAAGAATCCACCTGGAGAGGTTCAATGTGAAAAAGCCACCAGGAGAGTGTGACTCTCTACACTATCTGCAGGAGACATATTCAGTGACCTTCCTAATGACTCACACACTGGACAAATGTATACTAAGTGGGAGACAGACAGGAGACCCTTGTCTCTCTCTCTCTCTCCATACTCTACCCACCCACAGATCCCTGACAACATGTATGATGGTACTGATATGCACGTGTGCCAGCCAGTCTTTGTGCCTTGCCTTGTTGGTGCTATTGAGCAGGGTAAGAATGTCCCCTTTTTTCATGGTGACTTCGCGAGGACTCTTCTCCTGATAGTCATAGAGAGCCAAGACCAGCTCTTTGCCTGTCTCATCATCCATGGGAGCCACTTGTTGCTGAAAACACAAAGGAAGAACATATATATAATTAAAGGACACCCATGGCGTGTCCTCTAAGCAAACAACAGAATCCATGGTAAATCCCAAATTTACCGTGTACACATTTAAATATTGCTGACAGCCATAATATCTGCTGACAGTATTTGGCTCCAAAGCTTTTCCTGCCCCCACCCTAACCCCCAGGGACCTGGAACTGAGACACACTTACCCGGCATGACTGAGCCTGCTCTCGCAGAGCCTGGATGCTGCTGCCATAGGCGCTGAGATCTGAAAGCAGTGCTTCGTGTTTCTTTAGTAGAGCCTGAAACCAGAATCTCACATGGAGCACCGGACACACAGCCCAACCCCTCCTCAGTGTCTCAACATGCCACCCTCCTGAAGCAGATTTTAGTCACACAAAGATGTGAGTCCCTCTTGCCCTGCACTCTCTCCCCTCTTTACTCATTTATTTTTGTGGTACTGGGAATTGAACCCAGAGGCGCTCTACCCCTGAGCTATATTCCCAGATCATTTAAAAAAAAATTTTAAGTTATTAATAGACCCTTTATTTTATTTATATGCAGTGCTGAGAACTGAACCCAGTGCCTCACACATGCCAGGCAAGTGCTCTACCACTAAGCCCCAACCCCAGCCCCAACCCCAGACCTTTTTATTTTGAATAAGGTCTAAGGTTGGCCTCAGACTTGTAATCCTCCTACCTCAGCTGCTCGAGTAACTGGGATGCCCAGCTTCTCCCCTTTAAAGATAAACATTTAATTTGGGGAAATATTAACTGTGACTTGCATTTAAGGCAAGCGTTCTACCAATTGAGCTATATCCCCAGCCCTTTCTACTCTGGTTTTACCCACTTAATTTTGTAGGATTTGAAATACACAAAGGCATAAAGAACAATATGCAAACAAATTTGTGATTCCACATCCCATTCTAAGAAAGAGGTCACCAGCCAGGCGAGGTGATGCACCCCTGTAAATCCAGCAGCTCAGGAGGCTGAGGTAGGAGGATCACAAGTTCAAGGCCAATCTCAGCAACTTAGTGAGATCCTGTCTCTAAATAATATAAAAAGGCTAGGAACCAGGCGCGGTGGTGCATGACTGTAATCCCAGCGGCTCAGGAAACTAAGGCAGGAAGATCGCGAGTTCAAAGCCAGCCTCAGCAAAAGCAAGGCGCTAAGTTCAAAGCCAGCCTCAGCAAAAGCAAGGCACTAAGCAATTCACTGAAACTGTCTCTAAATAAAATACAAAATGGGGCTGGGGATGTGGCTCAGGGGTTAAGCATCCCTGGGTTCAATCCCTAGAAACAAACAAAAGGAAAAAGAAAGCACCACAAAGTGGCTATGTATACTGCCCTTCCCTCTCCACATTTGGTGCTTTCTTATTCTCCACTGGTACTGAGGTTTTTATTTCAACAATAAAACTCATTCTAGTTTTCCAGAGGCCAGTGAGAAAAGAGGTAGGTATGGAGACTATATCTAGACCTTTATAAATTAAAAGCTATAGTAAAAAATATATATATATATATTTTTCCAAACAATGTGTACACGTGTTGGTGTGTATATTGGTGTATTTGCGTGCTGGTGTTTGCCTGTGTTGGTATGTTTGTGTGCATGTTGGTATGTTTGCTGTGTTGGTTTGTTTGCACATGTGTGCTGGTGTGCATGTTAGTGTTTGCATGTGTTGGTGTTTGCACATACACATTGGTGCATGCTGATGTATGTTGGTGTATGTGCACATGTGAGTTAGTATGTTGTTGTGTGTATTGGTATGAAAACAGGCATGTCTGCATATGGTGGTCAGAAGAACAGATCCAAAAACGGCAAACATTAATGGGTGAAGACAGGTTATAGGAAATGTCTTCTTCCTTTAGTTATGACTAAATTTCAATAATAAAAAGTAAAAGCCAGATTCCAAAACACCTTAAAAAATAACTGCCATGATGCTACACCTCCCCTACACAGTCATTTTCCTAATCTGCCTTCTTTCTCTGGCAGGTGTGACACCCCTGAGCTCGGGCTTACCTCAGCAGAGTCCTCATCCTTTCCGTAGTCAGTACTGCCCACAATGGGCTCCTTCTCCCGCATCCAGGACTCGGCCTCGTTGGCATCAGCAAAGTACTGCTGGGCCTGTAGCGAGTCCTCCAGGTCCTGCCTCCGCTGGGAGGCTTTGGCTTTCAGTGCCTCCCACTTCTGGTTCAGCTCGTTGAGCTTGGCCTTCACGTCTTCTGCCGCAAAATGGCCTGCAGAGCAGACAACAGAAAGTGTGCTGACACAGAATGACAAGAAGGCTTCTGGTATGCTGTGAACACTACTTTCTCACAACGTTCTAGGGAGGTGTGCCCTGTCATAATTATATTTCTAATGAGGGGCTCAGCTTCTAGCCCTTGACTGCCTCCTCAAACCAAGACTCTATCTACATCACAAGAAGCAGATATCCCAAGGAGGCATAAGTGACATTAGCAAAGCTAATAAAAACAGCAGTGCTCCACAGTTCTCAGTTATGAGACTTCTCCCTGCAAGAGCTTTCCCAGGCCCTATACACAGTTGAGCTCATTTATAGTTAACTGCTATATTGGGAGACGCTGTCATCCCCACTGCATCTCTGTCTTACAGATACGAAATTGAGGTTCGGCAAGGCCCAGTCAATGTCACATGGTTAGGAAGGAATGGAGATGTCAGACTCACCCCGCTGTCCAATCTGCTGTGTGCAGTCCATGCACTTAACCAATAGTTGAAAGGGGAGAGCAGAGCCAGACCACACTCACTGCCCACAACCACTCACCTTCTTCCACCATGGCATTTCCCTTCTGGGTCACAGCTTTGATGCGGGGTTCATGTCCGGCAATTTCTGCTTGTAAAGCTTGATGTTTCTTTAACAGATTCTGGACTCCAATCAAATCCTTGCCTGAAAGCAGAAAGCACTCCCTTGTCATCTAGCCACAAAGAGAAAAAATCACCACTAAACTGTCACTCACAGCTCCTACCAGGGTTCCAGTGCAATAAAAGTGGTCTTGCTCCCTCTGGCATGTGTCTCCTTTATGCAACAATGGCACAACCCTACTGTAGCTTGAATCCCACCTGCTGGAGGAACACTGACCTCTGTTGGTAGAGGCAGCAATGGGTTCCTTCTCTCGAATCCAGGTCTCCTCATCTTCCACATCGCGGAAAAGCTGCTGCAAACGCAGAGAATCTGCCAACTTCTGCTTTCGGGCAATCATGGGTTCCTTAAGAGCCTCGTAGCGAGCTACAAGGGCTTCCTGCTTCTTTTTGATATTTTCAGCATCAAAATGGCCAGCATCCTGGAACTGACGGGCCTGAATGGTGATGCCATCAATTCGATCCTGGGAAGAGGAGAGCACAAAGCCTTGAAGCTTGAACTAGTACTGCATGACTACACACAGAACGCTTCTAGGTTGACTTTATTACTTCGGGTATGGTTTTGTCACATATGAAGAAAAATCAAAATGGTTTTTTCCCATCAAGAGAATTTTTTCTGCCAATCCTCCCCTCACATTAGGCTTCCTGAAAGCTTTGAGGAAGTAACTTCACTTGAACGGCAGCACATGCATTCCCTAAGACACCAAAACATGTCCCTCCCTTCCAATGCTAGTCTCATCTTGAGATTCTTGCTATCCTTCCCTCTTGTCACTCCCCCATCTAAAGGCCCAATTCATACTCCACCTGGTGAGCAGCCACATCTGCCTCTAGCAGGGCATGCTTCTTCTGGAGATTCTGGACATTGGTAAGGTCTTTGCCATAATCATCTGAAGCCAAGTGACCTTCTACTTCATACAGCCACAATTCAATGTCCTCCACATTGCGATTAAATTGCTGTTGCTGGTTAGCTTCACGAAGCTTTATTCCTGTCCAATGAGGCAAGTTTAACTGTCTATTGATTTACATGGTCCTTCCTCTAATACTGCTCATGAACCATGGTATGCTGGTGATGGAGTATGAGTCAGAATGTTAGTTACTGCTTCATTTCCACCTCCTAGAGGCTGAAGGGGAGGCTGCCTGGAATGCAGTCTAACACTACAAAGTAAGGGCGCTTGAGAATTATTAAATGCCCTTGGCTCAACATCAACCATGATTTTCAGTGATAAGGCCCAATTCATTCCTTTCTGGCTTCCCCAGCAACCAGTAATTCACCCACACTTACCAAATCACCAAAGCATCAAGGACCCAAGTAACTCCTGCACATGACATATTCTCTATGCCCAAAGTCATCTCCCCTCCTTCCCTGGGTGGTTTATATCCCTAGAACACTTAACTAGGAAAGACTGGTACTCTAAATGTTCCTGTCACCCTCAGGTACGAGATTCTTCTACCTTTCAGTTCTGTGGCCTCTAGCAGCTTCTTCCACAAACTAATGACTTCATTCATACGAGCTGCAACTTCATCTTTGGCATAGTGGTTGACATCTATCAGCTTTTGCCCAGCCTTCTCCAGGGCATCAATGCGACTCTGGTTTGCTGAGAGCTCAGCCTCAAAAGCCTGATGCTTCTGTACCTTTCCTTGCAGGTTGGATGGGTCCTGCCAATGGAAGAGAAGAGTCCTTTCTGAGATCCGAATATGCCAACTTACCCTGAGCTGCTGTTGTACTTGTCTTTAAGCAGGGGGAGGTTTGCATAAAACAGCTTGTGTTAAATAGTTCAGTTTGGGGAATTCCATTCTTTTTTTAGCCACACTGTTTTACCCAAGTACTAATGATTACTTTATAGGCTTCATCGGTGGCAGTTTTCATCTTCTCGTTGACCCAACTCTTAAGTTCATCAGAATCACGGAAAAACTGCTGCAAGTGGAAGGAATCAGCCAGCTGGGCCCTGCGGCGCATGGCTCGCTCATGGAGGGCATTACGACGGCTCAGCAGCTGAAAGACAGGCACTCCTGTGAATCTTCAGTTCAGATTCCCAAAAAGTTTGGGCTAGACTACAGAGACTGTCATTGAAAATACAACTGCATACAGCAAGCAAGAAGCACAAAAATCCGGAACTTACAGCATCTCGGCGAGTGGCCACATCCTCCATTGCGTAGTGGTTGTTCTGGATTAGCTTGGTTGCAAACTCATCCAGTGCCTAGGAAGGAAGATGAGAGTTGTCACTATGTGCACTGTTCCTCTACCTGGCTGGTCTCTAGAGAGGTCATGAAACACCCCCAACCTTAATGTGAGCCAAGGTTCACAGCTACAGTTGGTAACGACAACATTTTCCCATAACTTGTAAGGTTCTGCTTGATGTTTTTAGCCAGAGAGAATAAAACTGCTCATTCGAGTCTAGAGACACCAGCTATAGTGTGAGCACCCAACAGGTAGCACATAGAGGTTAACAGCTTTCCAATTCTTGCTTCTATAATGTGTTTTCAACAGAAAAAATACGCATTACATTAACTCTGAACTACTTTTAGTGAAAGGCAAATCTCAATTTGGAGACACACATCAAGTAAGTAATTTCCTTCTATAAAGTCTGAACAAGATTTTTCAAGTAAGTGATTTCCTTCTATAAAGTCCTGAACAAGATGGCATTTTTCAGATTTTAAGCACCTCAAGAATCCCTTGTACGTAGCTCCTTCATTAAATTGGCTCAGAATCCTTTTAGGAAAAGAGGGGACTCCTGCTTACTCTATGGGTTATGTTGACAATAAGAAGTCTTACTGTGATCTTTTCCTCCTGTGCACTAAGGGACTTCTCAAAGTCCTCATGCTTCTTGAGAAGCGCCTCGACACTATCCAAGGAGTCTCCCAAGTCCTCATTCAACAGGAATGCCTTGCAGAAAGAAATGAGAGTTAGAATCATGTCCCATTCTTTGATCTTCTATGACTCGAAAGTGAAGGATATTTTGGCCAAAATGCAAAAAGAAAAAGAGTGACCCTATGCCTATGAAACCTCTGGGGTCTCTTCTGGAAAGTCTAAAGTCCTTTCAGATTCACCTAAAATCAATCCAGTGAGGCTCAGGGTGTAGCTCAGTGCTAGAGCGCTTGCCTAGCACAGACATGCAAGGCTCAGTTCAATCCCCAGCACCAAAAGCAAAAAAATAAAATAAAATAAAAATAAAACTCAAGTCAGCAACACTGACATTCTTGTTCTATATTCTATTGAAATTTTTTTCAAACAATGTTGCCGCTGCTCTTAGATTTGGATTACACAAAATACTAATTCTAAGAACAAGAATTAATACTAATTACTAATTAGTGTAATACTAATTACTAATACTAATTACGTCCAGTGGCACATGCCTCTAATTCCAGCAACTTGGGAGGCTGAGGCAGGAGGATCACAAGTTCAAAGGCAGCCTTAGCAACTTAGCAAGTTCCTAGGTAACTTAGTGAGACCAAATAAAAGGGTAACAAAAGAAAAGCAAAAAACGGGCTGGGGATATAGCTCAGTTGGTAGAGTGCTTGCCTTGCATGCACAAGGTCCTGGGTTCAATCCCCAGCACCACAAAGAAAAAAGAGAAAAGCAAAAACAAGGTGCTAGGGTTGTGGCTCAGCAGTAGAGCACCTGCCCAGCACGTGTGAGGCCCTGGGTTCGATCTTTCAGCACCACATAAAAATAAATAAATAAAATAAGGGTATTAACAACTACAACTAAAAAATAAATGAAAGAAAGAAAGAAAAGCAAAAACAAAACAAACCCTCTCCTTTTCAGTAGAAAGTTTTTTATCCCAGTAATCTTAAAAAAATGAGCCTTTTCCAAGTGCCCTTCTGTCTCAGCAGGGAGGGATGCTGGCAGAGCCAACAGAAGCCTACTCAGGCCCCTGCCAGCTCTGCTTGAATCAGAGCTGAAATGCCACTGAGTTCCTCAAACAAACTAAGCAAACCACAAGAGAATTGGTCAGCATAGCCCTCATTCCTCCCCGGCTTATAAGGCTTCTGCTCCAGTTACCTCCTGCTTGCTCATCCAGTTGTCCACCTGCTCAGTGTCACGGTAGAAGAGCTGCAGGTCCATGCATTGCTCATACTGCTGTCTGCGAAGCTCCCACAGCTCCAGCAGGGTGGCTCTCTCATCTGAGAGAATGGTCAGCTGTGGGGACAGGAAGCAAGGTCAGCTTTATGCTTTCTGGTCAGCCATAGACTGGGGATTCTAGTACTCATTCTAACCTTCAGGCTCTTTTCTGATTTGCAGAAGGTGAGGAGTTAGTTACATGCACTTGTACGTATAACCCTTGCCTTAGAAACATATAAATATTGAGTGCTATGTATATGTATATTAAATATAAGAGGGATGGCCCTATTCTGATTAACCTGGAATTAATTTATTGTCACATTATTACAAATGATTTTAGGTAAAAATGCCAAGAAGACTGGTAGGTGGAAGCGAAAAGGCTCCATCTGAAAGAAAGGCCCTCTAAATGGTGGAGGAACTCTCAGCTGAGAAATGTCAATTGAGTTTATGCTTCCTAAAATCTGTTCAGTTCATGAATGCTCTAGTTTCATATTATAAACACCTGTTTCCTCTTTGCTCTAACTACAGAAACAGGACTAGCTCTCTCAAAGTCCCTTATAAGTAAGAAACACATCAAATAGGTCCCAAAGAGAAACTGTCCTTGGGACCAATCAGCGTACTGTACATGTACATACACTTTTTTAAATCTCTGAAGGGAAAAACTGCTACTTTGCAGGCAGAAGCATGGGCCGTATTCTTATTCATGATGGTGAATGTCACATCTGGACATTGAGGCCTTGGGAGCCTGGCTTCCTCTTCATGAGCTTCTTTGCCCTTGCCCCTCTCTTACCTTCTCCCGTACTTCGTCTGAGGCGTAGTGACCAGCAGCTAGCAGGGCCTGACCTGATTCCTCTGCAGATTTAAAGCTGTCTTCATGAGCATCGATTTCACCCTGTAGAGAAAAGGGCATTTTATTCCCAGCAACTTGCAAAAGAAAAATAAGTTACTGCATTTCAAACAATCATTCCAAATCAGACTACCACATATAATATCAGTCTGGATCACCAAACATAAAAGCACCACTGACTGAGAAGTCCTTTCCACTGGCTCTGCAAGGCCCCTCTGTCATGCATCAGGTTTCCACTGGACTCTGTGTCTTCCCTGTGCCAAGTGGATTTGTTTACTATGATTTTCTACTACCTCATAGGGTGAATCCCTTCCCACCCCTACCATGTTCTTCAAAATTATCTCAATTGCTAAACCATCTGATGGCACACTCCTGTAATCCCAGGGACTGGGGAGGCTGAGCAGGAGTATCACAAGTTCAAACCTCAGCAACTTAGTGAGACTTAAAATAAAAAGGGCTGAGGATGTAGTTGGTGGAGGAGTGCCTCTGTGTTCAATCCTCAGTACAAAAACAAATAAAATAATTATCTCAGCTATTTTTGAACTTTTTTCCCCCACATAGCTTATTTATTTTCATAGTTTATTTGTTCCACATACACACACACACACACACACACACACACACACACACACACTCCCCTATTGAACATTTTTTAGTTGTTGATGGACCTTTATTTTATTTGCGTATTTATATGGGGTGCTGGGAATTGAACCCAGTGCCTCACACATACGAGGCAAACATTCTACCGCTAAGCTACAACTCCAGCCCCACCTGTTGGGGACTTTTGACTGTAATTTCATTGAGTGCCCATGTCCCGTGAAGAATTTATAAGAGGATCATTCTATCCATGCCCTGGGCAAGTAATTCTACCTAGTCAGTTCTTCCTTAGGGGCTGACTACATTTGGGATGTAGTTTACTAGTACAGCAGTTGCCTAGCATGTGAGAGGCCCTGGGTTCTATCCCCAGTATGGGACATGAGTTAAGTACCCACCCTTCCTTATGTACAGCTGGATGTGATGGTGCATACCTATAATCCTTGCTACTCAGGTGGCTGAGGCAGGAAAACTGAAAGTTCTAGCCAGTCTGAGCAATTAAGTAAGACCCTAATTCAAAATAAAATACAGCCTTTTCCTGGCTTCATGGTCCTCTGGGCCCTATCTCACCCGCTCTCCCAGTCAGTGCTGCAGCTTTCACAGCGCTTTCCTTGCGCCTGTGTGAATCCACCCAACTCCACAGGCAGACCTGTAGGGCTTCCAGCCCATGGCACCCAGCCCTTTCCTTCCTGATACAGTGGGCAGTGTGTGGCACCAGCACCATGCTCTTTTACTCCTTTTTTTAAGTCCTTTGTGGTAAAGGATGTGATTGTGGAGCTCAAGAATGATCTGAGCATCCATGGAATCCTCCATTCTGTGGATCAGTATCTCAACATTAAACTGACATCAATGTTACAAACCCTGGGAGATATCCTCACGTTATCAGTGAAAAATTGCTTCATCCAGAGATCAGTGGTCCATTATGTGCAGTTGCCAGCAGATAAGCTGGACGTACAGTTGCTACAGGATGCAGCAAGGATGAAGCCCTGCGAAGCAGTGATACCCACTGCTCCTTTCCCCCTCCCTTTCCTATTGGTTACTCCATAACCTCATGTCCCCCCAATACTTGAGGTTTTTTTTTTTTTTTTTTAAATAATGATGGATTTGGGGCTAGAGTTGTGGCTCAGTGGTAGAGTGCTCGCCTAGCACACATGATGCACCAGGTTTGATCCTCAGCACCACATAAAAATAAAATACAGGCATTGTGTCCATCTATAACTAAAATATATATATATTAAAAAAATAGTGATAGATTTTTTTTTCTTGAAGGGATTTAGTGGATGAGAGAAATAGCAAGGAGTAGCTCTCCTCTGTTGAGAAGGGAAAGATAAATGGGCCGGGGAACTGTAAAGCCTTCCCTGTCCCCAGCACCTTTTCTTTCTCACTCCTTCCCCGACGATAGTGGGAGAGTTTTCTAGGTCCCACCAGGGCAGCATAACATTTTGGGGAAGGAAGGAATCTGTCCCACATCAGGAATAAAATTTCTGATGCAAATTTGAAAAAAAAAAAAAAAAGGGCTAGGAGAGACATAGCTCAGTGGTAATGCACTTCCCTGGTATGCTCAAGGCCCTAGGTTCCATCCCCAGCATTTTCTCTCTTACACACATACAAAACCTACTCATTTTTCTTTTAATGTCTTTCAGCACAGTTTTATAGCTTTCTTTGCAAATGTCCTGCATACTCTTTTTATAAGATTTATACTCATTATTACTTAGAAAACCTACTCCCCTTTTTGAGGTAAAGCATACTAAGATCTTGTATGAAAGGGTCAGATTGTAGCTCAATGGAAGAGCACTTGCCTAGCATGTGTAATGCACTGTATTCAATCCTCAGCACCACATAAATAAAGATATCGTATCCATATACAACTGAAAAAAAAAATTTAGGAAAAAAAATATGTAAGTAGTTTTCCATGGAACATACTTTGGGGAAAACACCAGAATAAGAAATTTAGATTTATTCAAATCAACTCCGAAATTCATTTTTTAAGATGGCACAGATGGATATGCAAAATAGTGGCACCTCTACCATGCCAAAGTTCACCTCTTTGCTTTTATGGGTCATATTTTACCCTGCACTAAAGCAGGTAGAGCAGGTCTCCAGAGCTAAAACCAACAAGGCTTACAACAAAAGCCACCAGTGAATATGTCCCAATAATATCAACTCATAGGCTTCTCAGTGATGTACTGACATGTTATCTGTTAATGTCTTCACTTCTGGAAGATCCTGCTCTTACCTTGTGCTCTTGGTGCCTATCCAGCAGGGCCTCAGCTCCGGCTACATCATTGGCAAGCTCATCTGCATTGATGAGAGCTTTCATCTCAGTCACCCAGCTGGTGAGGTCACGAAAGTCAGCAAGGAAGCGCTGAAGCCTTAGGGAAGCCAAAGATATGTCATTAAATCCCTCTAATGGAGGCCCTAGAGTGGAAGATGGCCTCCCTAATGCTCTGAATTCTACATTCCCACATGCCTAACCATACAAACTCTAATCCTGGGAAATAGAATATTCTCTCAATCTATTCTGAAAGGAAAACAAGAGAAGGCTGAAATCAATCCTTTGAAACAGCTTCTATCACTATAATGCCTCAATCTTGTCTCACATTTTGCTTATTTGTCTTTGAGATAGGTATGTTGCCCAGGCTGGTCAATGTCCCACATTTTAACTGTCTTATTCCCAGGGACACCCTCAGATGAGTAAGAAGCATTCTTTTATTCTTTTCGAATACTTGATTTACTCAATTTTTATAACAGGATATTTCACATGATACTCAGATGGCTAAGGGGATATTTCCATTTCTATAAGCCACAATGAAGTGAGAGAGGATGGAAGAATTCATGAAGTTATAAACACTAAATATATCCTACACTTTATCAGTTGCTAGACTCCAAACAAATATAAGTGAGAAAAATGATGTGCATTTTCTTAGTAGGTGTTACCTGGAAGGATCTATAAAACTTTCATACACAGAACCCACCTTTCACTCTGCCCTCCCCTCCTCTGTATAATAGAGTCGAATGATCTTGGCTGTTAAGCATTGGCAGATTATTTTCACCTGTATGAATCATTGAGCCGTGCATGTCTCTCTGCTGCCAGGGTGCGGATCTGTTCCCAGTTTGTAATAAGCTCCTCTCGCTTCACTTGGATCTGGGTGGCGCTCAGTGGGTGGGACTGCTGCAGGCGATCAGCCTCAGCACACAGGGCCTTGACCTAGAAACACGCTCTATTAGAAACACTCTCCCGACCCTTGTAACATTTATAGAATCAGCTGTTTTCAAAACCAACCTTGTCCTCTAGAGCAGCAAGATCTCTCTCCAGACCCTCATGCTTCCGAAGCAGAGCCTGAACACTTGCCAGGTCTCGGCCAAAATCATCAGAGGCCATTAACTGCTCCTTTTCCTTAATCCAACTGATTGTCTCATCCACATCCCTATGGAATAAAGGCACGAGTTATCCCACAGTTATGACGACTCTCTAGAACTAGGACTGCCACACAGGTCAGGACTGGTCAGCTCTTGCAACTTATCAGTACATGCCTTGGATTTTCCTAAGCCCTTCCCAGGTGATGCCCATGCTCCAAAGCCGACTCTGGGCTGGTACCTGTTAAAGCGCTGAACCTCAGCAGCCCCAAACAGCTTCCCCTGTCTCTGAAGAGCCAGTCCCTTCAGCCTCTGCCAGGCTGCATTCACTTCATCCTGCTTGGTTTTGATCAGTTCCTCCTCAGGATGCTGTTCCTAAACAGGGAAGAGGCTGGATTTACCTGACATCTCTGGCTCCTCCAACTAATTACCCTGAGATTGGCTCCTCCATCTATGTATGTGGGCAAATCTTCATAATAAAGAAAATCTTAACAGAAGAAACAATGGTCTTCTGTTGGAAATAAAGAGAGCTGCGGTTTGGCTCAAGAAATTGTCAGTTACCTCTTACACCTCCCTAGAAGCAACTGCTTAATCTACAAAGAGGTTGGTGCAAATTTTGGCTCCAACTCTGTGCAGCTCCATCAATGCACACAATTACCCCAAGTCCTCAAAAATCTGGTTATCTCAAATGTTTCTAGGTTGTTAAGCATTGTTGCCCACACATGTTCTGTTCAGGGCTCACAGGTTTATTCCTGGCGTCAGACTACAGGCATTAGTTTAAAAGTTTCCTTCCCCAGCAATCAAATTTATTATTATTATTATTATTATATATTTTTAGACAGTATCTAAGTTGCTGAAACTGGCCTCAAACTTGCAATCCTCATGTTTCAGCCTCCTATATATCTTTTTTTAGTTGTTAATGGATCTTTATTTTTATTTATTTATTTATATGTAGTCTTGAGAATAGAACCCAGTGCCTCACACATGCTAGGCAAGTGCTCTACCACTGAGCCACAACTCCAGCCCATATTTTATTTTATTTTAATTAAAGATAACATGTGCCAGGTGAGCTGGGATATAGCTCAGTTGGTAGACTGCTTGCCCTGCATGCACAAGGCCTTGGGTTCAATCCCCATCTCCACACACACAAAAAAGATAACACGTGCCAGGCATGGTGGCAAACACCGGTAATCCCAATGACTCAAGAGGCTGAAGTAAGAGGACATCACGTTTGAGGCCAGTCTGAGCAACTTAACAGAACCCTGTCTCAAAAATAAAAAATTAAAAGGACTGGGAATGTGGCTCAGCAGTAAAGTGCCCCTGGGTTCAATCCTCAGTACCAATCAATCAATATTTCACAGGGTGTGGGGAGCCCCTTGTGAGATCATGGGGTTGACCTGACTGTTTTCCAGCACAACCTTGGGATGGTTCAGGATTTGGGGAGGGATACTGTCCCTTGGAAGGTATCTGTAATCTCAGAAGGTATTTCTGAAGAATGCCATCTATTCATTCTCTTGATCACTGACCAGAAAAAGGGGAGAAGTACCAGCCCTGAAGCACATCTCTAAACTTAAAATCTTTTCCCCTCAAATAAAATTTCCCCAAAGCAAACACTCTGTACTTTCTCCTATTTAATGACTTTGGAGCAGTTGGATTCTGCATAGGCAGGGGAAAATGAAAAAGAAGCTGATGGAACTGTACAGCAGAATCCAGGGAAACATTGTCTCACCCTCTTATGGGCTCCATAGCTACCAGTGTAGAGCTCATTCACATTTACTAAAAGATTCCCACAGACTCCCAAGAGAGCCCAGGGAAGTATCCACAAAAAGGAAGGGATGTATATAACTAAAAGGATGTATATAATTTAAAATATTCTTATTTGTTTAAAAAATGTAAGGGATGGCCCATGCCTGTAATCTCAGTGACTTGGGAGGCTGCAAGATGACTTCAAGTTGGAGGCCAGCCTGGGCAACTTAGTGAGACCCAGTTTCAAAAATAAAAATGACTGGAGATGTAGCTCAATTGTCAAGTGCCCCTAAATTCAATCCCTAGGACCAAAAATATAAATAATAAATGAACAAAATAAAAGTTAAAAGAAAGGGAGGAGCAGTTGACTCTGGTGGACATCTGCCAATACCAAGCAAGCATTTGCCACCACACCCTTGTCTGAGAAACCCAGAGACCAGACTTCATCAGCCCAATAAAAGTTTCACCCAGCCCCACCCCAAAGTGGGTGGAGGAGACAGAGCAAATGAACTCTGCCCTTCCTGCCATAGGCCACAAATTAAAAAGCTTGCTCTCATTTAGGAGTAGTCAGTATAGGGCCTGACTTATATCTGAATAAAACTCCTGGATATGCTTATAAAAACTCACTCACTTAAAAATTATGGGTCAACAAAATTTTCTTCTGAATATACTTAAAGATTAACACCCTGCTGCTGTGAGAAGCACATAGCACTCTGCTAGTTACCTGGATGAGTTTGGCAGCAAATTGGTTCACTTCATTAACTCTTTCTTCATGAGCAGCCAGATCTGTTTGAAATTCTTCAAATTTCTTCTGTAGAACCTCCACATGCTCCAGGTCCTGGCCCAGCTCCTCAGAAGTCACAATTGCTTCCTATTCAAAGACCATAATAGAGCCAGAGTCACAGCCCACAGTTGGGAACAAAGGTTCCCAGAAACTTATCACAATCCAGACACATTAGAGATGGGCCATGTTAGTTGGAGTTGACAGTTTTCTGTGCAGTTTCTAATTTTGGTCCTCCCACAGAACTCTGTCCCAAAGACCCCAGGTTTCAGAGTTACTCAATAGGTACCTAGAGATCCAGTGGAGACACAGTAGTCTCACTCCCAACTTCAAACCTTCCCTCCCAAAATGTACCTTGTCATTGATCCAGTCCATCACGTCCTCACACTCCCGCAAATACTGCACCAACTTCTGGGCCTGTAGCAGTTTGATTCCTTTCTCCCGCATCTTTTCCAGAAGCAATTCCCACTGCCTGTGCAGCTCCAGCAAACGGCTCTGGACATTAAAAACCAGATGTTTTATTTTTTTTTTAGAGAGAGAATTTTTTTAATATTTATTTTTTATAAATTTATTTATTTTCGGCGGACACAACATCTTTGTATGTGGTGCTGAGGATTGAACCTGGGTCACACGCATGCCAGGCGAGTACGCTACCGCTTGAGCCACATCCCCAGCCCCTAAAAACCAGATTTTTAATTGGATTACCACTGACTCTGAGAGATTGGGCTCTTCCAAAGAGTTCTCACAAGTTATACCCAACTCCATGAGGCTCTGAACAAAAATCTTTTAAAAAAGGTAAATCCCTGTTGTCAGGGCTGGGATTATGGCTCAGCGGTAGAGCATTCGCCTAGCACGTGTGAGGCCCTGGGTTCGATCCTCAGCACCACATAAAAATAAATAAAATAAAGGTATTGTGACCAACTACAACTAAAAAATAAATATTAAAAAAAAAAAAAAAAAGATAATCCCTGCTGGGCACAGTGATGCATGTCTTTAATCCCACCAGCTCGGGAGGCTGAGGCAGGAGGATTATGAGTTCAAACCCAGCCTCAGCAACAGTGAGGCACTAAGCAACTCAGTGAGACCCTGTCTCTAAATAAAATACAAAACAGGGTTGGGGATGTGGCTCAGTGGTCGAGTGCCCCTGAGTTCAATAGCAGTATAATAATAATAATAATAATAATAATAATAATAATCCCTAAACTAAGTAGAAGTCATAAGTTTATAACCGAAGCAGGCAAAAGTACACACTTCATAGTTGTTTGATTGATCTTACAGTTAGAAAAGGACCTTTCATAGATAAGTTCATTCCAGTTATGTCATTAAAATTATTAAATTACGATTAGATATTAATAATTGTATAATTAATAGTATTAATAATTATTAAAGTGGGATTCCTAGGCCAAATGACTATTGGGCAAGGAAATGAGACATTAATATGGAAACTGAGCAGAAATTACTGAAGGTTGTATTCTGAATTAATGAAGATATGGGGGAAAAAAAGAAAGAGGTCCTACAGACATCATAAATGAAAAGATTGCCAGACATGATGGCATACTCTGTAATCCCAGTGACTTGAGAGGCTGAGGCAAGAGAATCAAAAGTTGGAGGCCAGCCCAGGCAATTTAGCAAAACCCTCAACAACTTACAAAACCCCACCTCAAGATAAAAAGTAAGGGCTGGGGTTGTGGCTCAGTGGTAGAGTGCTTGCCTAGCACATGTGAGACACTGGGTTCAATCCTCAGCACCACATAAAAATGAATAAATAAAATAAAGATATTGTGTCTGCCTATAACTAAAAAAAAAAAAAAAAAAGATAAAAAGTACAATGGAACACACCTATCATCCCAGTGACTTGGGAGGCTAAGACAGAAGAATCACCAGTTTGAGACCAGCCTCAGCAACTCAGTGAGGCCTTCAGTGACTTAATGAGACCCTGTCTCAAAATAAAAAATAAAAAGGGCCGGAGATAAAGCTCAGTGGTAAAGTTCCCCTGGGTTAAATCCCCAGTACCAATAAATAAATAAATAGATAGATAGGGGCTGGGAACATGGCTCAGTGGTAGAGCTCCCATGGGTTCCATCTCCAGTGAAAAAAAAAAGTGAAGATTATGAGGCACAACAGGAAATCTTAGGATAGAAGTAGGGAGGATGGGGTCCTGATAGTCATCAGTTATCAAAAGGATTCTTGGCAGAAAAGAGTTTGGAGATCTATGAAAAAATAGTTGTGGAACACCATATCTCAAGTCAGTCGTAATTCAAACTTCACCCAAACACATCTACTTCCCAGTATCTTTGGGTGCTCACAGTACAGGCCCAGCAGTGATTTAAGAAGTTGGGGAAATTGCTAATCATTCAAGCTTGGGGCTGCATTCCAGCATTCCAATCCAACCTCTGTGGCTCTTGATGCATACCCAAGATACTGGGAATTTCCATGTGACACTGATAGGCAGAGGTCAACCAAACAGAAAGGGTCAAACAAGAAAAGAACCAGAGTCTGGAGTCTGGAATCCATCCATCATTGAGATGCTACTCAATGCAAAGAAAAAAAAAAAAAAATCCTGAAAGCCAGTGGACAGCGTGGGCAGAGTCTCTCAGAAACAAGAATGGATGTTTCCCCAGTAAGTAGACAACAGTGGGAAAAATGAATGCTCACACGATTCACTTCCACCTGTGGGTGAAAACTGTGCCACCGCTGAGAAGGAAGTGAAAGGCAATCCACAGCAACCAACAGCAATCAGTATTCCACCTACTCGGATATGGGACCCGATGTGGGTGGCGGTGACTATGGGGCGCCACGCAGTCCGGTATGGTGTGAAAGTCTAAACCAGTGACAGACAGGTTATGCAGGACACAGACACAACCTCCATACCACCCACCTTCCTCAGCGCTAACTGCTGCCTGCCAAGCCAAGCTGCAGAGTTAGGATAAATAAGCTGCCAAGGCAGGATTGCCTTGGGAACTGTGAGCACCACAGCTCTCCCTGCTCAAGTTGAGAATGAGGCAGAGACTAGAGAAAAACCTCCCCCATCAAGTCCACTGTCAGTCTCACAAATTTCATTTTCACATATTTAAGACTCGGGCAAGGCCTGTCATGGTACTACAATTTCCCCATGCCTGGTTTGTCTGATCTCATAAATCCTGTAGGTTAGACAGTGTCCAGCCTCACAGGCTTCCTATTGTTTGAGAGCATGAGTGGGCAGGGAGGCAGGTGCACTTCAGAAAAACTGAGTGTGGGCAGGGCGGAGAAGAAAGTCCGGATCTGACTCAGGTGAATTTCTCAACAGAGGTATGAGCCATCAGCTGGAGCTTTTAGAGATGCAGATGGCAGAAACATTAAGGTAAGGACATAGCAATAATAGTCTCTGAGTTTCAGTTTCTACTGTTCCATGATATGAAGGAAATGGCCACTTTGCAAATTTATTATGAAGATTAGAGATTAGCAAAGTGTCTGTACACTAATAGCTACTCAATAAATAGTATTTAACAGTACTTTTAATGTTGCTTTAACAAGGACAAACAGGGCAGATGGTACTAATGGATATGAATGATGTCAAATTTGGGTCCTGGTCCTTCCCCGCAGATTCATTTCTAAAGCTAAACACTTGGTCTATTTCTCCTATCACCCTTCTGTGACCCGATTATGCTACTACAGAGATACCCTGTTTACTACAGGAAAACAACTTCATCAAGGAAATAATAAGCAGGCTAATTTTATTTACTTTAAGAATACATACAAAAATACAGGTGAAAAGGGCAAATAAATACTTGTATTTCACTGCACAGATGTATTACATAGCCCAAATGGGTTCAACATAATTTGATAGTTGGTCATATGACACTTGGAACCCACTTTTGTTTCCTATTTACAATCATTACTAGCAATAAGTTAATAATTGTTAATCACAAGCTTAAAGCTAATTGCAAGTTTTCAATGAGACTGCAGAGCACAGTATACATGAGACAAAAAAGTCTTTATTGTTGAAAACCACTAGCATGGATCCTAAGGAAATGAAACCTCTGAAACTACATTGGGGAAGAATAGGAGATGAAACATTTCTAGCTGGGGATAAAGAAAATAGCTTTCTTCTAAATCTTCAGGATTACTTGACAGGTCAAGGCATGGGAAAGGCTGAGCCCTCAACACAACTATACCTTTGGAACAAAGAACCAAACAAAACACATAACTAGATAGAAGGTATATCCTCTGATATAGGGAAGAGCACTCACTTAGAAGTTCAGACTCATCATAACAGGTTTGTGTCCCCTTAATACTCTGGCATTAGAAATGTGAAACAGATAAAAAGCAATTATTATCCTGAGTCCAAAACAAACTAGACCAGAGTTTGAATATATCTGCCTCAAAGTTTGTCATATCACATCAGAGACAACAGGTGCCACAAGTCACTCCATAAAGTTGGACCTTTACTGGCTTGCTGCCTAACCTTGATGAACCCCTTCAAGGGCAAGCCACCACAATTCAGACAGCAAGCTTGGAAAAACAGAACTTTCCACAGAGTGGCTGTGATTGTTTCTATTTATCTTTGCATCCTAATTCCCAAATTTACCAACTTCACTAATACACTCTCCCATCCAATTACCATCTGTAAATGTTAGAGCTAAATGATATAATTTTCTTTAAAATATAATAACATTCCAGTTTGTTCTACCAAAAGAATCTTATTTCTAACTGAATATACAGCACTGGTTTATATCTGTGCTGAATCTTAATACAAAGGCAGGATTTGGGCAACTCCTTCAGGAGCCTACACAGATTCTCTAAAAGGCTGGAAAGGGCTATCACTTTAGGAACCCAAACTGATACTTAAGCATGAATGCAATTCCTCCTCATCCCAGGCAAGGCCATCAGTACAGGCACCACTCATACTCACCCGGATGGTTTCAGAGGCAAAATGCCCTTCTGAGATCATCAGATTTCCAGTTTCATCCAGCTTGACAATGGCTCCAGAGTTGGCCTGCACTTCAGCTTCAAAGGCTTGATGTTTCTGAAGCTTTCCCTGGTGGAGGATGTGAAGTGAGACAGGTGTCACCACACTGCACTCACCCTCCCTCCCTCCCTTCTTGACCCATTCCTCTAGTTAGGAAGGTACTCTAATACCTTACTCACTCTCACCTACTGAAATACTCCAACTGCATCTCCACTGCCCTTCTGAAGCTTACTCACAAGGTCCTCCAACTTTATAGACAGAAAGCTACAAAATATCCTAATTCTACTGTTTATCAGGAAATAAGTCTTTCTGTGGATATCCAATCCCTTCTAGAAATACAGAACCATATTGAAAGTCTTCTTAGCATTAAGAGTTTACCCTTGAATAAAAGACTCACACTCACAACATGACACCTTGTTTTGCTTGCTTTAGAAGCCATACTGATTCTGTCTACATTCCATTTCTCAGTACCTCTGATTCATCAAGACTTGAACTGGGAAGGGGACTGACTGCTTTCTAACTAGTGCTCATCATTCTTTCTTTTTATACTACTTTGGTATAGTAAAAGAACCCACAGGGCTGGGGTTGTGGCTCAGTGGTAGAATGCTCGCCTAGCATGCATGAGGCACTGGGTTCGATCCTCAGCACCACATAAATATATTGTGTCCACCCAAAACTAAAAAATAAATATTAAAAAAAAAAAGAACCCACAGACTCAACCATTGCTCCACTTGCTACCAAAACAAATTTTTTTGCTTGGGGGTGGGGGGATGGAGAAAGGTGGGGAAGTATGCCAGGGATTGAACTCAGGGGCACTTGACCACTGAGCCACACCCCCAGCCCAATTTTGTGTTTAGAGACAGGGTCTCACTGAGTTGCTTAGTGCCTTACTTTCGCTGAGGCCGGCTCTGAACTTGTGATCTTCCTGCCTCAGCCTCTCAAGCCACTGGAATTACAGGCATGCACTACTGTGCCTGGCTCCAAAACAATTTTTAAAAGAAGTTCCTTGGGGTCTAGGTTGTGGTTCAGTGGTAGAGTGCTCGCCAAGCATGCATGAGGCACTGGGTTTGATCCTCAGCACCACATAAATGTAAAATAAAGATTTTTTTTTTTTTTTTAAAGAAGTTTCTTGGGGCTGGGATTGTGGCTCAGTGGTACAGTGCTTGCCTAGCATGCGTGAGGCGCTGGGTTCGATCCTCAGCACTACATAAAAATAAAATAAAGTATTGTGTTCACCTTAACTAAAATAAATAAATAAATAAATATAAAGTTTCTTGCCAAAAATCAATGAGAAGGCTGGAGTGGCAGAATGCTTGCCCAGCACACGCGCACGCGCGCACACACACACACACACACAAATGAGAAGTTTCCCTTTAACAAATTTATTGAGGTAAATTTCAATATTACAAAATTCACACTTTGCTTTGGATAAGTACTAAAGAGTCTTAAAGGACTCGTAACTATGAATCTTTGCCAGCAATAGCATTGTTAGCATGCCTTTCTCAAACACACACAGTCCTAAGAATTCAGACCTTTTCTGAAAAAAAGTTTTAGGGATACCAATGTGTTTTAAGGCAGTGTTTGAGAACCATTAGTTCTAAAGCATCCAGAAAAGAAAAATTAATACCTGCAAAACCCCACATTCACCCTTACTAAAATACAAGGGGCTTTTCAAGAATAGCAAGTCAGTCCTTCCTTATGTCTAATCTACATTCTTCTTGCTACCCAATAACTTTGGGCTCTTGAATTTTGGTAGGAATCTCAGGAAGATCAAACACACCTGCAAGTTGGTTGGATCTTTATAATTCTCATCAGAAGCAATCTGAAGCTTCTCCTGAATCCACTTCTCCAGCTCCTCAGCATCTCTTTGGAAAAATTGGAATCGATACGAATCTTCTAGCTTCTGACGTCGCAGGGTTGAGAGCTCCTTGAAGCGATGGTATCGGTCCAGGACCTGCTGTCGCCTCTCCTGGATGTCTTCAGCTGTTTCCAGCACCTTGACCCCGCTTGGATCCATTTTCTGAAAAGACAGATTTCCTGAGATAAGTACTACAAGATACCAAGACAGGGGCTGGAGTTGTAGATCAGTGTCCAGGAGCTTGCCTGGCATGTTTGGGGTACTGGATTTGATCCTTAGCACCACAAAAAAATAAACCAAAAAAAGGGCTGGGGATGTGGCTCAAGCGGTAACCCATTTGCCTGGCATGCATAGGGCGCTGGGTTCGATCCTTAGCACCACAAAAAAATAAAATAAAGATGTTGTGTCCACCGAAAACTGAAAAATAAATATTAAAAAACTCTCTCTTCAAAAAATAAATAAATAAATAAAAATAAGTAAACCAGGGGCTGGGGATATGGCTCAAGCGGTAGCACGCTCGCCTGGCATGCGTGCGACCCGGGTTCGATCCTCAGCACCACATACAAAACAAAGATGTTGTGTCTGCCGATAACTAAAAAAAATAAATATTAAAATTCTCTCTCTTTAAAAAAAGAAAAAATAAGTAAACCAAAAAAAGGCATTCTGTCCATCTACAACTATAAAAAATTTTTTTAAAAATTTACAAAAAAAAAAAAAGATACCAAGACAGACTCAGGGGAACTAGCCTCTCTGAAGGAATGAATTATCAGAAACCCTTGGCAGAAAAATGAACTGAGAAGGTAGTCTGTTCTAAGAATGACAAAGCAAGGCCCTTACTAAAACACCTACCTACCTGGGCTCCTCAGTCATTGCCCAGTCAAGATGGCAATGAAACCAAAGGAAAAAGACAAGTGGAAGAAATGTTTTTCATTTTGTGGTTGGTTTTTTTTTTCCTACTACTGAGGATTGAACCCAGAGGTGTTCTGCCGCTGAATTATAGCTCCAGCCCTTAAAAAAAAATTTTTGTTTTTTGTTTTAAGTTTGAGACAGGGTCTTGCTAAGTTGATCAAACTGGCCTCAAATTTGTAATCCTCCTGCCTCAGTCTCCCAAGTATGGGATTACAGGTGTACACCACCACACCTAGCTAAGAACTATTTATATTGCCAATTCTATAAGGGCTTTAAGGATTCAAAGGAAACACAATGATGATCCTCAGAGAATTATTGATAAGTCCATTCAAAAGTCCTTCATCTGGTCCCTAAATTTTATGGTGCGGAGGTTAGAATAAAATTACTTATGCCCTCAGTTTTTCTATCTTTCTAGACCGCAGCCTGTTATTCAATGAAAGAAATGATTATAAAATAACCGAGTCCTCAAAATCAACAAAAAGGCAAAGTAGCTGAGTTCTCAGTTATTCTAAAATATCAACCCTACATATCTTCTTCAGACTATCAGATAGCCCGGGCAATGGAAAAGCTTAGTTTCATTTGCCTGTGCACAAATAAAATCACAGTTTATAGGCTGGGGTTGTGGCTCAGTGGTTGAGTGTTTGCCTAGCACACGTGAGGCACTAGGTTTGATCTCTAGCACCATATTAAAACAACTACTACTAAATTAAAAAAAAAAAGGTATTGTGTTCATCTACAAGTATATGTGTATATAAAATAAAATAAAATCAGTATATGATTTTATGGGGAGGAGTACTGTGAAAGATGTATTCTACCTATTGTTTTTAGAAAGACAGGAGACTGGGCTGGGGTTGTAGCTCAGTTGGTAGAGTGCTTACCTTGCATGCACAAGGCCCTGGGTTCAATCCCCAGCACCACCAAAAAAATAAAATTAAAAAATTTTTAAACCAACAATAAAAAAGGGCTGGGGTTGTGGCTCAGTGAGGCACTGGGTTCAAACCTCAGCACCACATAAAAATGAAAGAAAGATATTGTGTCCACCTACAACTAAAAAGTAAACTGGAAAAAAAAAAGGAGGCTGCACAGATCCAATATCCATTTCAAGTTAACTATAAATGTACTCTAACTGCACAGTGGTGCTTCCCTGTATAATTCCACCCACCCCAACTTTAAGCCCTCAGATTTGTCACTAAATTTTAATGTCAAAAAGAGAACCTGATGCTGGGTGCAGTGGCACATGCCTATAATCCTAGCAATTTGGGAGGCTGAGGTGGGAGGATTCCAAGTTCAAGCCTAGCCTCAGCAACTTAGTAAGGCCCTGTCTCAAAATAAAAAATAAAAAAGCTGAGGATGTGGCTCAGTGGTACAACACCCCTGGGTTCAGTCCCAGTACCCTCCCCCCGAAAAAAAAGGGGGGGAGAGAAAGAGAATCCAACCTATGTGATAAACACAAAATATTCTACTTGCTCCTTTCAAGAATAAGGCACTTTCAATTGAGGATCACAGAAGTAAACAGATATAATGACAGAAAGCGTTCCCTAGAGTGGTTAACAATGGCAGGTGAACATGGCATGGTCCAGGCCCTCCCAACTCTTAAACTACAGTCTGTAGGTGGATTCTGGATTTGTTAAGAAGCAGAAGAGGTGTTACAGTCCCTTCTAGCTCTTGTTCTACAATGTACAAAAGGTGTAAACACTGTGTTACCAAGGAAACCTGAGGGGCGCTCTTCCTATTGTTCTATGGCTTGCTAATGGAAAGAACCAGCAGGCTGAGGATGGGGTGAAAGTCAGCAGGGTGCTGCTCACATGGCAGTGGGAGGTGACAGCATGGTGAGACTGGGGAAAGCCTGTGCAAATGATCAGCTCTGAGGGATACCTTTCTCTGAAGAGACTTTCTCCTCACTGAAAAGTCCTTGAGGTTTTTTTAGCGATATCATCCTACCTTCCAAATTATACTCTGCACAGCCACCGGTTACTTTTGTCCAATTATTGTTTTCCACAGTTTGAATTTTTTCTTTAACTATAAAAAGAAATGTTCTTTACCACATCACTCCCAAACCTTTATAGCTCGCTTCTGACTGAGAAAGAAGTCTCCTGACTAGTAAGATCTTCACCACCTGGCCCCAAATTTCTCTGGTTCCTTTTCACTTAATCTTCCTACCCCTACCCTACTGGTGTGCAGAAATATTCATTCTTTTCCAAATTACAATTCCTTGTAAAACTACAAGCCACATGCCCACAATTCCTTGGCCTAGAATGCCCCATCTCTTCTCTGCCTGGTTAACTCCTATTTTTATACTCAATGTCCAGGTGAAATAAGTAAGCTGCAGCCTTACAAAACTGCACACAGCACGCCTCCCTTCCCTCCTCAGATGCAACTGCTCGTCCATAGATTTGTAAAGCACCCATATTCACATTACAGCGTATGATGAGTCTGAGTAACCTCATTTTTGAATCCCTGATTTCTGGTGTATACAGGTTGTTATGGCTTGGATCTGGAATGTTCCCCAATGCTCATGTGTTGAAGGCTTGCTCCCCAGTTCAGCCCTTGGCAGGTGACTGGAACATGGGCTCTAATCTCATCCATCAGTGGATTAATCCATTGATGAATTCATAATTTGATGGCATTATTTGAAGGTGGTAGAAATGTATGAAGGGGGCCTCCTTGGAAGAAGTGAATGATTGTGGGGCATGCCCTGGAAGGGCATATCTTCTCTCCCAGCCCCTTCCTGACATTCTGCTTCCCAGCTGCCGTGAGGTGGCAGTTATGCTCTGCCACACCCTTATGCTAGGATATTCTTCACACAAGGTTCAGAAACAGAGTCAGGCAACCATGAACTGAAACCTCTGAAACCATGAGCCAAAAGAGATCCTTCTTCCTTTGTTTTTCTCAGACATTTTATCACATTCAGGATGAAAAGGTAACTAACACAGAGGTCATTAAGAAAGGCTTGTTGGGGGGTTCGGGCTGTGAGTGCTCGCCTAGCACACACAAGGCCCTGGATTCAATCCTCAGCACCACATAAAAATAAATCAATAAACAAAAGGTACTATATCCAACTAAAATTTGAAAAGAAAAAAGAAAAAGAAAAGAAAAGAATGCATTACCAAGCACATACTGAGAGTGTAGCTGCCCTGAATTCACTCGCTGGGGCAGAGATGACTCAATAATAAAGCTTCCACTTGCTATACTGTGAAGTTAGAATCCTGTCCAGATAAATACTAGATCTGTGACAAGGGCAAACAAAGAACGTGCTGACTAAAGCTACACAACTAGATGTCAACCAAATGAATAAGTCTGAGTTACCAATCTTGGACTGACCACCTGGTATGTCCTCTAAGGAAGCACAGGGTGGAACCTCGGGGAAACAAAGCTCAGGAAGGCACACCTTTGTGTCCCCAGTAGACAACTGTGAGTGGAAAAAAATAGATTTTTTTTTTTTCTTTTGTGATGCTGGGAATAGAACTCAAGGCCTCTTACATGCTTGGTAAGCACTCTTCTACTGAGCCACCCCCCCACCAACCATAAATATCTTTTTTGGGTGGGGAGGGGGTGGCTATTAGGGATTGAACCCAAGGCTGCTTTACCACTGAGCTATATCCTCAGACCTTTTTAATTTTGAGACCAGGTCTCCCCCTAAGTTGCTGAGACTGACCTCAAACTTGCCATTCTCTTGCCTCAAGTGACTAGAATTACAGGTGGGAATATCTTCTATTCTTAAAACAGACTTTGAAAATCCATAAAACCAAAAACTAAGGTGACCTTGAGAAGCTAAATGCTGAGAGCAGAGTTTCACTAACAGCACTTAATTACTTATTATAGGCAGTTCTGGTTGACACTGCACCCAAGTGCATCAACGTAGTTTATTAGAGAAGGCTAGTTTTGGACAAGGACCACTACCATTGCCAGCCATGCTTACCATGAGCTCAATATGATCGCTCATTCACCTTCTAGCTGTATCTCACCTGGGCAGGGTTCATTTCCCAACTTGAAATGCTCCCTTTACCTGAAACACACTTTTCTCTCCACCATTTAGTATCATCCAAGTCTTCCAAAGTCTAAAGCAGATCCCTCAGCCTCTGTGAATCTTTCTGGGTCAGAAGTCTCCTCTCCCCCAGCTGCCTTACCACTCACCTTACAGTACTATCTCCTTCTGCAAACAATTTTTTTTTTTCTTACAAATATACATTTTTAAGTTCCCTAAGGAGCTTGCAGCTCCTCAGGAACTATAGGAACTTATTCACAGGCAGATTATGTGCTCAGCAAACTTGGAAATAAACTACTGGAGCTTCAATTTTTTATTTTTTGTAGAGCTGGGGATTGAATCCAGGGGTGCTCTACACTGAGCTTCATCCTCAGCTCTATTTTAATTTTGAGACAGGGTCTCACTAAGTGGTCCAGGTTGGCCTCAAATTATAGGTCCTAGCTACCGTGCCTAGATGTCACTTTAGAACTAATCAGGAGACAAAGGTGATTGGTAAGCAAGTCGCAGAGCCCAGGGTGTTTCAGGATCCTTTCTTTGGTTCCTAAACAAGTATATACGAACCAGTGATTTTGTTTTTTTTTTACTGGGGATTGCACCAAGGGTCACTTTGCCACTGAGTTACATCCCCAGTCCTTTTTATTTTGAGACAGGGTCTCACTAAGTTGCTTGGGGCCTTGCTAAGTTGCTGAGGCAGGCCTGAAACTCGTGATCCTCCTGTCTCAGCCTCCTGAGTCACTGGGATTACAGATATGAGCCACTACACCAGCAAGAACTGGTGATTTTTAACAGTACTGAAGCTGATGTTTAATTGTTTATTAATTTCTTTTACTCCCTCTTTTCCATTCTCACTTGAGGGGGGATAAAAAAGGGAAAGTGAGGTATTAATCATTAAAAGAAAAATCAAGTTTGGCATGGTGGTACACACTTGTAATCCCAGTAATTTGAGAGGCAGGAGAACTTCAAGTTCAAGGGCAGCCTTGGCAACTTAGTGAGACCCTATCTCAAAAAGGGCTGGGGATGTTGCTCAGTGGTAAGAGCATATTTGGGTTCAATCCTCAGTTCTAAAAAAAAAATTATATCTTTAAGATTCAGTCTTAAACTAGGCGCACCTGTAATACCAGCGGCTTTGGAGGCTGAAGCAGGAGGATTGTGAGTTCAAAGCCAGCCTCACCAATGGAGAGGCACTAAGCAACTCAGTGAGACCCTGTCTCTAAATAAAATACAAAATAGGGCTGGGGATGTGGCTCAGTGGGCAAGTGCTCCTGAGTTCAATCCCTGTTCCTGCCCCCCCCCCCACCAAAAAAAGATTCAGTTGTAAGTTAGTAAACAATAAAGGTTAGAATCATTTACATACTTTCATTGTTCTTATCCCTGAGAAACAAGAAAGAAAAACATCAGGAAATTATTAATTTAATTTGCTTATTTATAAGACTTTCTTGTAAAAACTGGTGTGGTAGCACATGCCTGCAATCTCAGCAACTCAGGAAGCTGAGGCCAGAGGACTGCAAATACAAGGCAGCCTCAGCAACTTAGCAAGGCCCTAAGCAACTCAGTGAGACTCTGTCTCTAAGTAAAATAGACTGGGGATGTGGCTCAGTAGTTAAGTGCCTCTGGTTTCAAACTCCAGTACCAAAAATAAATAAATATAAAAATAAAAAGGGCTGGGGTGTAGCTCAGTGGTAGAGCACCCTGAGTTCAATCCCCAGTAAAACAAACAAACAAACAAAAACCTTATAAAGACATTTTCTGGGGTAGGTATAGTTATACATAGTTACTCATGGAATGATAAGCACACTGCACATGAGTTCCCGAAAAACATCTAAATTTTCAGGATTAAACTGTGGCATTTTCCTTTCTTCTATCACAGGATACACTGAATTTTTTAACTCCTTTAGCTGCTATGGAAATCTCTTAAGAAATAACATTTGAGAGAAGCTCTTGGAGCGGGGGTGTCTCCACCATAATACTGTAAAGGTTCCACCTTAGCACATCTCCCTGCTGGGGCCCAATCCAGGGAGTAGGTCCACAAGGCCCTGCTGAAATTAACCAACCTAAAAGGCCCTCTTTGTCACCCCAGTGAAGTAGAACAAGTCAATTCTATACCAAGTGCTTTGGTCAGGCTATAATGGACTTTTCTTTCCTGCAGTAGATCAGCTGATGTCAGCAGGTGGGAGCTCTGCCAAGCCACAACCCGCTGTCTCTGGGGAGTTGGACATCTGAAAGTCACCAATGTGTTCCCACTGCAATAGGCATTCAGATTTTTCATTTGGGTGATTATAGGAGACAACAAAAAAGACAATGGGCTAATAAGAGTTTTCCCACACTTAACCCAATAGGGAGCTCTCTAGTTTATCTACCAGAGTCCCAGTTCTAGCTGGGCACCTACCTGCAATCCCAGCAACTGGGGAGGCTGAGGCAAGAGGATTACAAATTGGAGGCCAGCTGTGGCAACTTAGCAAGACCCTGTCTCAAAAAATAAAAGGAACTGGGGATGTAGCTTGGTAATGGAATTCTTTTGGGTTCAATACTGAAAAAACAACAACAACAAAAAAAAAAACCCAGTTTATTTGGGCTTCTAAAAGAGTAATTTCCAAAGACCACATTGAATACAGGAAATTTTTCATAAATATCACCAAGAATCACTGCCACCCAAAGGTGCTACAATCTCTCTCGCCCACAAAAACTCTCAAGAGTGTTACTGGAATTTACTCTGCCTGTGTGTGTCACATTGCTTCCATGACTAAGGCTGCATACTGCAAGAACCCTGCCCCTGCCCTGGCAATATGCAGCAATCTGATAAGGCAGACTCACAGAGAATGTTCTGGGTGGTCCCCAGCTTTACGGGATTAAAAATACTAGAAAGGAAGAATCTGGGAAATGCATCCTCAAAAAAACAATCTTCAAACTTACCAGCCTATCTGTCTATTCCACTAACTGCCTAAAAACCACAGCTGAGGGACTTCCTAGGAGTGCATTTAAGTGCTTATCTCAAAGCCAATCGTCAACTCTGATTTTGCCAATCAAATCCATGTTCATAGAGAATGAAGGAGGGAAAACAAAGTGCTAACATGTTTTCTATGTTTAAAGACAGTGTCCCATTTAAGATAATTGGTGGAAAAGTTTATATGTTTGCAAATATTATTAGAGAATATTGAGGATGCAGGCTATTTAGAAATGCTGCAATGCAGCAGTCAAAATCTTAGCTGCCTCATTCAGCAAGCAAAATGACTTGATCTCAAGTGGATAAAACAGGAATTACAACTATGTCCTCTTTTGTAATAAATGAAAAGGACTTGTCAGCGTTCTTACAATACTGCCAGATCTCTGGGATGAAACAGAGGGTTCTAAATGTGTAAGTTTAGCTAGAAATTTCTAATTAAATCCAAAGATATAATGTGCCTACAAAATGACTCCTCATATCCAACACAAACTTATTCACATTATGAACTAGAAATGGATTCCTACAAACAGACTGAAACATGAATACCTTTGTCTTCCTGATGAATGCCAATAGACAACTGTTTGAGGCAGCTCTTGGTTCTTAGGGAATTCTAGAGCACATTCCCCTAATCTATGGGAGCTATGTGCCACTGTAGGAGCTTGTTCTTTACGAAGCAGGAGAGGCAGTGGGTGGGATTCACACTGGGTTAAGCAAAACAAGGGACTGGAGATGCAAACATTTTCAAACCAAAGGTCAAATGCTTTGAATTCTGCAAACTTGGCACCTTCAGTGAGTGGCTTAGGACGCCCTCACATGGATCTCAGACGAGGAGAATTTGGCAATCACAGTTTCTCTGTGGAACCCCAAAAGAAAGGGGATATATATATATATGTGAAATGAAGATGAAAAGAGACTCTATTAGGAACAAAGCATTAGCTGGAAGTACTGGATTTTAAGAGACATTTGGAAAATGACAAAATAAAGGCTGATTTTCAGACAGGACATGGGCTGTATTATAATACTGTTTTGCAAGGAAGAGGTTTTTAGGGACTAACTGGATAAATAGATCATCTGGCTCTATGAAAAAACTTATAAACATCACCCCAAGGCAAAAGGTCACAGAAACCATTTATCAGTTTAGTTTTTGTTGCTTAGTCAGAGCTCAAATGTGCAGAACTGACAATACCTTTTCCCCATGGCTTACAAAGCCATCCTATTACTAAATTGTAGATTTGCAAAGCAAGAGAACTACATACCGGGATGTGGAAGGGCTCCCCCAAGAACAAACCACCAAAAAATCAGTTAGCATCCATAAAACTAAATACCAGTTGATTCTCGGATTAAACAAATTAACTCAAAACCAGCTTAGCTGCAGATTTTAGTGGCAGATCTGATGGTAAGCAGAGAAATAAAAAAATACATAAAGTAAGACTTTTAACACCATGAATAAAAGCAAGTATTTTTGCTTAAAAACCACATTCCAATCACGATCATGGATCTGCATGTCAGCCTTCACATCAATTAATTCAAGTTGTTAGCGCAATTCTGCAGAGGTGAGCAGGGACTTAGCTTTAAGAAAGCAAAAGATTCATACTGCATTGCATCAAAATCCAGAAATGCAGAGCAATGATGAGAAAACTTACTTCAGAATGCTTCCCAAATACTATCTTGCTGCTACTTACCTTTTAACCTGTAAAATTCAGATGAAAGGTATTTAAGTGCATCATATTTTTACTAAGATTCAAAGTAGAAAAAGGTGATTATGTGGCCTATTTTATAAATCTCATTTAAGTCGATGGTCTGATTTATAAAAAGTCTGCCTTGGATTTATCACCTATAATCACTAGAAATTTCCGAAGTTTTATTTCTCATTTTAAGATATCAAGATAATAATTTCAAGTTTCCCCCTTTTGGAAAAAATCCAATTTTACCAAACACCTCAAAACTATACAAATAAAACAAATATACAGAAAGCTTTTTTTAGAAATGCAAAATGCAAGCTCCATTTCATTATAGGGATTGTGGCAGAAGAAAGAAGTCAATGAAAAGGAAACAAACCCAAGTTAATATCTGCCAAATTTGAAAGATATGACTTATACTACATGTTCTCAGATCATAATTTCCCCAAATATCTAGAATAATCTCTTTAGTTCCTTGGTTCTTAAGAACCAAGCAGCCATCAATTAAAAAAAAAAAAAAAATCAGCAAACACTACATGCATGCAAACACCAGGATGGCAATAAGAAATAGATTCATGCCATAAAGAGAAAGAGAGGAAGGTGAAAAAGATGGGAGGCTTTGGAAATTTATGTATATTAAGACTTCTGATCATGTAACACCAAAAACCCAAACCAACCCTAACCAATCTGTTTAACAGAAAGGTCATGCAGGCAGGGTTTTTTCTCCTCTCTTTGGATCATTCAACCTTTCTGACACAGATGTGTCTTCACTGCAAGCCAGGCAAAACCAAAAAGGCAACACATTTTCTGCATGCTGGTCAAATACCTGGACTCTGCGTTTACGAAACGATGACAACATGATGGAGGAATGTGGAGTCTAAAGTGGAGGGGGAAGAGCAAGATAACAAGCTTCTAAGGGCAAACAGACTAGACTCATTTCAAAACGAAGAAAACAGAACTGTTAAAACATATGCATACAAGTGAAAAGTCAAATTTCAGATATTTTCCCAGCATGTTCTCTTTGATGTTCCATACAGCATCTAAATTTCACTAGGGATTTAAAAAAGTGAAAAGAGAACCAAGGTTCCCAGGTCTTGGCTGTTACTATCATCTAGATGTGCTGTCTTGGCCAAATCATATCCTCTTTGGGGCCTCAGTTTCCCCAATTGTCAAAATAATAATACTGGATATTCCTTTTTTTTTTTTTTCCAGTACTTGGGATCATACCCAAGGACTCACAAATACCAGATAAGCACTCTACCACTGAGCTACAACCCCAGTCTGGTCTGAACATACTTTTAAAACTAAACATGCCATCCCCCATCCACGTTCTGATAAACTGAGAATTCCTGGACTAGATGATTTCTAATTCCCCTTCCATTCACAATAAAAGAATAATATTTCATTAAATTATCAGAACAAGATAGAACTCAAGCTACAAAGATCTACTGGGCCTAGCTTACAGATTCACATCCTTTACAAATACTATTTCCTGTTTAAAACTGGTTCAAAAGGAATATGTAAAAGAACTGGACAGGAGGTGATGGTTCCCTGAACAGCAGCTCCAGTGAACTGGCCTTAAGTGATCAGCTATGCAGACCTCCTCTGCATTCCTGGGGTCAGCATTTGCCATCAGAGTGTTGCATTCTTCTACAGTAAGGCTGCAGCTGATGTCCTGAAGCAGATGTGGGTACATAACTAGTGGAGTTCTCACATAGCCCAAGGAGGATTGATTACAAAGGCAGGCTACCCTCCGACCCTCTGTCCTCAGTGCAAGTTCAGCAATGACAGGAGGTGGAGGACTATTTCTGTGGTCCACTTCTCAGGATCTGCAGTGGCCCCACCCTTTGGCATGAAGTCAGGGAAGGAAAAGAAGAGAAAATTCTACTCAGGGGACCAAGAGATATACTTAAGAAAACTCTCCCCATCTAAACCTGTTCATTAGATTGCTTGACAGGCTTATATCTGGGGCCTGCGACATATCAGATTTCTCCAATTAGATTACCACAAAATACACTGCCAAGACCAAAATCATATCAGAGAATAAGTTACCAAGCTGATGGTTTACTCTAAGAACTGCTTTCATGCTCTGCAGTACAGGGCAAATTCTCCTTTCCATTCTCTCCACTTAGGTCCCTGGGCAACAGTTAACACACTTTGAGGGGTCCTTTGAGTAATTATTGGCCCAGTTACTAAAAAAAGCTTATTGTTAATTTCCTGCAGAGGCCTTTTACTGTAGCACACACTGCCACCACCACCGTCCTCCCAGCACATTTTTAAAACTTTGACTTCAACTTGACCTTTCAAAATCTAAGACATTAGCTGCAATGAAAAGGAAAAATAAATGACTAGTTTCAGGAATGCGAACTGTGGCTTAATGGCTTCATACAGCTGACTGTTCCTGCTGCTGTTCCTAAGATTTTGTTTCTTGCCTGCAAGACACCCCCATCCTTCCATCTTTGATACATTCTGTTTTACTTAAGTCCAATTGCTATGACGACGCAATTTCTCATTATGAAAATACTTCATATGGTCTCTCTTCCTATTCTTCCCCGACAGCCATGATGAACACTGAACAAAGGACCTAAATATTTTAGGATCTATTATATAAACGAGACCTGACAAGGTGGTGGAGCTGTTCAAGAATCATCCTAATCCAGCTTTCTGAGTTATTCATGCCTTTCATTTAAAATATACTGAAGTCTTAACTTTAAGAAGCCCCTTATTTATAACATTTTATTCCAATACCTAAGAGAGATTTTTAAAAGATTTTCTTTGGGAAGCTTCTAATCAAATTCTCTGGGCTGCTTCCAAACAAAAAGAATGTTCTATCATTCCACATTGGCATGGTTGTAGAATTTTTTGAAAATATACTCAAATAATACCCTGCCCTTGACGTGAAAGACCCAGTCCCCCCCCGCCCCCCGCAACAAAAGCTATTAAGTTATCTGACTTGGGTCTCATGCCAAGCAAGCGCAGCTTCTACCTACTATTTACAAGAAGATCACAACTGGGGATGAAAGAAACGCTTATTACAAGGAAAGAAAAGGAGCCGGCCCATCTCCGACCTTCTCGGGCTAGAGAGGGGGCCGACAGTCTCGCTGCTGGAAGGGCTCTGTGCGCAGGGCTCTTCCTCCTTCGAGGGGCGGCCGGCACTGCCTGCATTGACTTGGGAAAGTGCGCTGCACCCGTCGCTCCCAACCAGGCAGGGGACCGGGGGTGGCGAGGGTGCGCCGGGCAGGGAAGAGGAGAAGGCCGAGAGCAGACGGAGCCCCCACCCACCTGCCGCGGCCGGCTGCAGGGAGGAGCCCCGCGGCCTCGCGCCCCCTCCCCCCGTCAATGACTTGCCGGCGCCACGGCCCGGCCCGCAGCTCCTCCGCAGCCCTCGAACCACAAGGGCGGTGGCGGCGGCTCGCCTGGCGGCAGGGACGCCGAAGGGGCGGCGAGGCCTGCCCGGCTCACCTGTCCGCGCGCCGGCACCGCCCCGCCCCGCCCGGGGGCTGCGGGCCCAGCCCTGGGGTGGCTGACCAGGACCCCGCTCCCGCCCCGAGCTGGCCCGCGGCCCCTCTCACCGGCTCCTGTGAGGGCCGTGGGTGCCCGGGCTGAGGGGTGCTGAGGGACCGACGCGCTTCCGCGGCCTCCGCTCCGCGCCGTTCGCTCCGCAGCGGGTAGTGGCGGCGACGCGCGCGCCCCGCCTCTTTTATAAGCAGTCACGCGCGTTCCCGCGTCGAGCGGGCGCGAGTGTGGGGGAAGCGGCCTGGCACAGAAGAAGGGCGCAGGAGCGCGCCGGAGGAGCGAAGAGGGCGGAGCTCCAGCGGGCTATTTGCCCGACCGCTCCGCGGAAAGGGCCGAGCACGCGCGGAAGGGGCCGAAGCGGCCGTCGCAGAGAGGGCGGCGGGAGGATGGGGAAATAGGGCGCGCGCAAGGGGTGGGGGTGATGGTGCAGTGGAATCACCGCCTCCGCCCTGGCGGCGCAACCGCCCTCCCTGCAGCTTGGATCCTCCAATCCTGCCCCTCCCTTCCCGCCCTGCAGAGAATCTGCACCGCACCCCTTCGCCCCTGGGAGCCCTTCCAGGACTGCGGCGAAGGGCGGGGCAGAGGCCATAGCTGCAGTCTGGATAGGGATGCTGCGCGCCCCGGCTGGAAAAACACCCTGTCCCTATGGGGGTGAGATCACCCGAATGCTCCTCTTCCTGCCCATTTTCCCAAGAGGAGGCTGGCGCTGGGGACCCAAGTCAACCTGCTTGGTGGGAGCTGGAGTCAAGAAAACGATGATTTGGGACTCTGGGTTTGAGGAGGATGTAAGAAAAAAGGTCAAATCCGGATCAGAAAAAAAAAAAAAAAACTAAATCGGGCCATAGTCTGTCCTTAAAGGATTTGGATAATTAATAATTTATTTAAAAAGCTTTTGCTTTCTCGCCTGTCACCAGTGGCATAGTGTGCATCAGTCGTGTTTCATAAACAGGACATTAAGGTTCCTTTTCCCACAATTGAACTATCCTTGTGTACCAGGCACTAAGCTAAACATTTCATGTGTTACCTTTTAACTTTTTAAAACTTAGCAATAATTTAAAGAGGTAGATATTATTTCCCCATTGTACAAATGCACACCCTGACATTGAGACTAGGTCTCTTGCTCCAGGTCAGGCAGCTAGTGAGCAGAAAAGCTAGGGGTGAAAGACCCACCGATTCCCTGTCCAAGAAAGACGCACGAGGCACTGGCTGCAAACGCAAGAGGTGATTTATTGATACACAGGCGCCTGCGGGTGCCCAGCGAAACCTCAGCCGGAGCTTCGGTGAACTGGCACACCGGGCTTTGGGGTACAGGATTTTTTATAGGGTCAAGGAGCAGGTTTCGCGCGCGCGGTAAGCAACAGGTTTCTTATTGGTTATTTTGAACCCAACATACAGGTTACCTAAAGGGTAAAGTTATTTTTCATTTTATGTTCCTGGAATTACACCATATGACAGTTACATATGAACATTCTGTTTTTTTTTCTATTCCTGCTTATTAGCCCCTGTTTAGTCAGGCATGCCCTGGAATCTATTCTTCTGCTCTTTCCCAACCATCCTGTTTTTCCCTTTTAATCGGTTACACTTAACTGATTTTCTGAAAAATACATCTGACGTCTGTGCAGGTGCGGAAGCAAGCCCTGGTGATTTATTACTGGGCCTAAAGTTATTGGGCTGGGGTCTTTCATTCCCCCCTTTTTCTTTATCATGGATAGAATCTTATATCCATTGTTCTGCTTGCTCAGGTTCTTGGATTAAGCTTGTGTGTGACCCTGTTTGTTGTTTAAGCAACTGGTACTGTTGAGTTAGAACCATAGTTTGGATTATAGAAAGTCTCTCTCTCATGAATTGCACCAATCTATTGAGTATGCAGGGTCCAAACGTTAGGATTATTAGCAGAATAACTAAAGGTCCCGCTATGGTGGATAGCAAAGTAGTTAACCATGGGGATTTGTTAAACCAGTGTTCAAACCATCCTTGTTGAGCCTCAAATTTTTTTTTTTTTTTTTTTTTTTTGGCCAGCCTTTCAGTGACCTTTTTCATAGTTTCCCGGACTACCCCTGTATGGTCAGCGTAAAAACAACATTGTTTCTTTAAAACCACACAGAGACCACCTTTTCTAAGGAATAACAGATCTAATCCCCTTCTATTTTGTAGTACGACTTCTGCGAGGGAAGAGAGAGATTTCTCTAAGACAGTGATAGACTTGGTCACTTGATATTAGACCCCCGATTTATCTAACTACACTGACTACCTAACTTTAAATCTGGCTTCATTTTTTTTTTTTTTTTAATTTGGGAACTCCTTACTGCTGTGAGGAAGGGGGACGAAGAGAATCTTTCTGGCTTCTTCAGGCTGAAAAGGGACGGCGTGGGGCAAGCAGTTTGGAGTCCCCCTTAAAAATATCGGGTCTATCGAGTGGTCCATGATGAAAGTCTAATTGAGAAGTAATAGGCTGGAGGGCCATTTGAGTGATGGGTGGTCTATAAGAGAAACAAGAACTTATTAGTACTGGAACCATATTGATGCAGTAATAAATGCCACAGCACAGAAATATGCCAATGAGTATAATGGCCAAGACAAAGATTAACAATGTTTTTTATCAGGCAGTACCAGGAACTAGGAGCTAGGATATTATTTCCACGAAAAAGTTGCTGAGAACATGGCTTCCATCTGAGCAGGTAAATCTTTAAGGATATTTGTCACATTGTCAGAAATGTCAGGGATGTCAACACAACAACTAACATGTAGGGTTACAGATGTCTTTTTCTTTAAGATATAGTTTAATAATTTAATGCCATCTGATCCTGCAAAATCCTTTTATTAGTATAACCTCTGTGTCTAATAGAGAAATCTTTAATTCTGTTACTTAGGGCTGGATAACCATATTAGCAAACATCAAGCCGACCTGCGTTGGCTAGAAATAAAGGCCTTAGACTAAAACTACTCTAGCAGTCCCTTTGACAGTTATCAGGCATTTCTGTCTAAGAATCTTTTTTGTAGCCTTCAGTCTACTTATTTATGGAAGTTACATTTAACTATTATTATCATTTAAGATGTCCAGGAACAGCTGTGCTTTGGCTTTGACTGTCTTTGCTAAGTGTTTAAGATGAAGCAAGTCAAAACTGACTTTTGTTTCTACCTATTGTTTACAGTCAGCTGAGTTATCCTGGGAGTCCTCGGGAACTTCATAGCAGCTTTTCAGTTCTGCTAGTGCCATTTGCGCTAGGATGGGCCCAGGCCTTGCTTGACCATATGGCTTCCCTCAGAAGCATCAGGGATGTCTCCCTTTTCTAATGACCCTCCTCTTTACAGCAAATGCACTGATTGGCTTTCTGTCCTCCACTGGTCTCATTAATCTCCCTGCTCAGGAGGTTATGTGGCCTAGAGTTGCTGAGCCCTTTGGAGAAGTCCCCTATTCCCTGATTCAGACTGACTCAGAGGGCAAGAGCCGAATATTGGTTTTCTTGGCCCTTTTAATTTAACTAATTTTAAAAACTTGATCTTAAACATCCAGCAAATAAGTTAACAGCCTTATATTAAGAGCACTGGGCTTTAATGTCTATCTCTCTATCCTGTAGGTGATAACTCCTTATCTTATGTTGACCCAGGTTGTGTTCTTAAAGCAATACCTCTTTAAAACATTAACAGGCAATCTTTAAACCATCTATAAGCAAACTACAAAACAAAATTAACTAGGGTAAAAACATATTTAGCTTATATAATAGCTACCTTGAATTCTGGCCGGGTTATACATCATAATTTCCTGTTTGAGATCCTAGTAATCTTGGCAAAAACCTACTTTTGGACACAACTTTAACTGTACTGAAATCTGGCTTACTTTTTTCATAGCCACTTTCACATGTAGTGAGATGGGACAGAGCCTTATTTCAAGTAAGGCAGGGCTCTTTATAAATCTCAAGTACTATAGTTCTGAAGCTGATCATTTTACAAAGTTTACATAAATTGTTGTTCAAGTTTACATGAACATTAGCTAACACAACATAATATCACCCCTAAAACATGAATTAAAGGCTGAAAGCTTTTAACCTCTTGTAGAAAAGTAGTAATGTACTTTTGTGTTTTGCAATAAAACCTTCACATAGATTAGGCTCTTATTAACTTAAAAATACATGAATTGTATCTCAGAGTAGAAAGTAACATGGAACCGTACATATCTTATTGATAACAAGTTCAGTTATAGAACACAAATGATATAATTGAATCTCCAACATGTTTTTTTTTTTTTTTTAAGCCTAAAATTACCATACAACTTTAGAACACCAGCTTGATATAATGTTCTTTTGAAGCTTCTACCTTACAGACTTGTATACCTGGAAGATATGAACACATTAATAACACCATAATTACATAAACCTCCTTTTGTTCACATTTTGAAACAATACTTGTAAACTTTTAAATTTAAGCAGAGTTAACATTTTATTAGGGCCTTTTTGAACACCTAGAGAAACTTATAAGCTTAATTTTGAGGACATCTTTACTTTTATCTGTTTACCCAATCTAAATTGAACCGTTTGAATCACGTGAATTAAAGATATTTGGATCTATTTTTAATTTTTTTTTTTTTTATGAGCGCTCCTCATCTGTCAATTGTTATATCACTGTAGGATATATGGACATACACACATACAGACATACCGACATACAACACATAACAAGAGTGTGCACACATAACAATAATAAAGGCCTCGTAGCTTTTTGCAGATGAAATCTCCATTGCAATGTTTTTTTGTTTTTTTTTTTAAAAAAACTTTACTGATCAGAAAATCATTAACCTAGGTCTGCAGGATCAGAATCACGAGCTCAAAAAAAAAATACAGAATCTAAGAAAAAAAAACAAGAATCCTAAAAAAAAGATGACTGGCCAGTAGTTAGTAAATACCATACAATTTACTTCTTGGTTTGGTCTAGTTTGAGTTCAGGTAAAAAGACACTTTTACCTTTTTTTTTTCCTTGGGCCTGAGCTCCAAGCTGCTTCTGTTTGCATATCAGTTTAAGCCCTGACCAAGGTCTGGAAGGAGCAGGGAAAAAAACTGCTATTTTGAGCAGACACTTTAGGCCTAAGACATTTTAACCTTAAGTTATATTTCCAGGTTTAGATGTTGAAAATTATGATACAAATTTAAGAAGCAATTTCCAAAATTTAAAATTTTATATCTTTTTACACTAGAAAAACTTGTTCACATAGAACTGGAAATAGGATCTCTACCATCAGAAGAAATTTCTTTAGTACCTCTAAGCCACTTTGCTTGTTTTGAAGTTTCTAAAGTAGCATTGAGTTACATTAAATTTGCCCACACACTACCATATATATCTGAAATTAAGCTTTGAAAATTTTTAAGACTATTACTATTTAATTATTTAATGTCATTTTTATGAGCCAGACCAACGTTTTAATTTCTTTTCAGGCTACCCAGTTCAAAATTGAAACTCTTTAAATTTTTTTTTTTTTTATCCCAAGTATTTAAGTTTTCTAGCATGAACTATCTGAAATCAAATTAAACAATTGCTTAAACCCAACTTTTAACTGCAAGATAGTGCAATGCTTTAGAAACCCATTCAGATACCAGATTGTTACAATAAAAATTATTATTATTATTATTTTTAGACACACATTTAACCTAGATTATCCCTAAGAAACAATCAGACAACCAGATAAGAAAATATCTCTCCAGGTTTTGAACTTTCATTTAATTATGACTCCCATCAATGGCACCATAGACTTTCCCATGAGTGGACCAGATGTTTTCACGTAGGGGCAACTATAGGTGTGACTGGCTTTACTGCATTCAGTGTCCCTTCTTTTTAAGTAAACAGAGGTAGTGTAATCCTTAAGATGTAGATAAGGACCCAGGGAACTCCCCAGAGCTAAATGGCTCTGGCAGCTGCTGGGAGTCCCTTAATCCTATCTTTCACCCATAGGATCAGTTCCTCCAGTTTGGTTTGACCTTAGGCATCAGGCATTTTTTTTTTTTTTTCTAACTTTTTAGTAGCCAGCTCCCAAAAAGTCCATCCTCTGCTTGCAGTTGTTTCGAGTGCTAGGCTTCCCCAAGAGAGCAGAGTGGGGACTCCTTAAAAGTCCCCTTGAGAGTGTTAAAATTTGTGACTGAAAATTTGGTTCCCATCTCTAAAGCCAATTAACACTAATTTAATAATGAGGACAGGGCTTTGAGAAAAGTCAAAGCGAGATGTTAAAGTTGTTATAGATTGTCCCATGTTAGTCTCAGGTGGAATGAGAAAATGCAGAGGCAAGGAGACAGATACAAATCAGACAGGACACAAAACACAAAGAACGCTGCGGCTTCGGGCAAAGGCAAGAAGACAGACACAAATATCAGACTGGACACAGAGAACGCTGCGCGGCTCGAGCACAAACCGAACGTACCTGACGGATTAGGGAGAGGAGGGATACCGTCACCTCCTTCACCCACGAGTACAGTGTACTCTACAGAACATTGGAGGCCCCCCAAGATGGGCCTCCCTGAGCCCCTGGGACGTCTCCCAGGGTGGCAGGGGAGAAGTCCGAGTTCGTCAACTCCTTCTCAAGCTGCCCAGAATACAGAGCGATTACGCGTAATCGTACAGACGCTGCGCATGAACAGATAACAAGATAACAACCAGACAGAGAGAGACACAAAATGACACGAACTGGCCAGCTTACCTCCCAGTGGTTATCGGGTGTTCCTCGGGCAGGGATCCGGACGGGGTTACAGGAGTTCTCCTGGCTGGCTCGCCAAATGAAAGACCCACCGATTCCCTGTCCAAGAAAGACGCACGAGGCACTGGCTGCAAACGCAAGAGGTGATTTATTGATACACAGGCGCCTGCGGGTGCCCAGCGAAACCTCAGCCGGAGCTTCGGTGAACTGGCACACCGGGCTTTGGGGTACAGGATTTTTTATAGGGTCAAGGAGCAGGTTTCGCGCGCGCGGTAAGCAACAGGTTTCTTATTGGTTATTTTGAACCCAACATACAGGTTACCTAAAGGGTAAAGTTATTTTTCATTTTATGTTCCTGGAATTACACCATATGACAGTTACATATGAACATTCTGTTTTTTTTTCTATTCCTGCTTATTAGCCCCTGTTTAGTCAGGCATGCCCTGGAATCTATTCTTCTGCTCTTTCCCAACCATCCTGTTTTTCCCTTTTAATCGGTTACACTTAACTGATTTTCTGAAAAATACATCTGACGTCTGTGCAGGTGCGGAAGCAAGCCCTGGTGATTTATTACTGGGCCTAAAGTTATTGGGCTGGGGTCTTTCAGGGTTGAACATATGTCGTTGGAACTACTGCTTTCAGGTACAAAAGGGAGACATTGTGATGCAGGAGAATGCTGGGGTTGTGAGAAGAGAAAAATAAGATTCCTGCAATTTCTATTCTTTATCATACTAGCAGTTTAAAGGTCTGGCTCTAAACTCTGTAGTCAGAAGCCCTCCTTTAGAAAGCCTTTTCCCTACCCCCATTTCAGGGACAGCTGGGCAGGCAACAGTCATTGGGAATAACACCCAGCTCATTCCTGTGCAGTCAGGCAGACAGGGAACTCTGTAGCTCAGGAGGGCCTCAGCCTCCTGGTTACCAAGTGGCCCTCCTCTTTAAATAAATATAAAGGCACTGGGCATTGCACCAGAATCTGGGACCAGGCCCAGCCCTGTGCTTCCTGGTCTTCTGCAGTTTGGCTGCTTTTCTTGGGCCTGGGATCTGCAACCTAGTTTCTAAAATGCCTTGGCTGTGGCCATGATAAAAAATAGGAAAAACTGCCCTTTTCCCACTCCACTGGAGTGCAGAGAAAAGAAAAGGAGTGGCCACACCCCAGAAGCAGCTCTATAGAATCTGGAGGAAAAGCATAGGAACTGAGAGGCATTTCCTGCAATCTTCAATGCAGAGAAAACAGGGTTGGGTAACTCTTTCCGGGCGTGAGCATTTCTGAAAACAGCTGATGGCGTCCATAGCCTCTTCTCCAGTCAGCTGCAGCAAAATTTTTAATCAGATGCTCAGCTCTGGTTACAAAATGGCTAACACAGTCAGCTCTCCAAAATTTCTAAGACTTTCTGCTCCAGCAAAGGGTGGGCTCAGAAGTGTAGGCTGTTCTTTTCAATCACCCTGGCCCCATAGTGAAATGGGGGTTTTACTGCTTCTACCAGATGTAAAACAAATTGGAGACCCAAGAGACAGCTCTGTTCTGATATAGAAACTAAAATCTTATTTGTCAACCCTTTTTCGGATCTGAGCCATGGCCAAGAAACAATATCCCCACTCACTCACCCACCCCAGTCTGCATTTGGCACTGGAAGTGAGATATTTCAAAAGTCATTTTTCATGTGTTCTATTGTCTGACTCCCTCCCTCGCACTAATTTCAGCAGATGCCTTACACTCTGCTAGGTGTAGGGACAGGAACAGGATAAAGCAGATAATGGCCTTCTTTGTTTTCTAAAAGAAATTTAGGAAACACACACACACACACACTCACACACACACGACAGTGTGACAACTCTACAGTCACTCCATGTTCTCAGTCACATCTCTCCCTACCTCCTGAGAAGCAGAGGGTAGGAATAGATTCTATACTCCTTCTGTTTCTAGCAGTCTGCTGAAGGCTTGATAAGTAGCCTAAGTTTAAACATCTCAGCAGTCCCAGCACCTTCTCAAGTTGTTCAAGAGGTCAACTGTTTGGAAGTGCACTGATTGTAATGATGTTTTCACATGCTCCAGCCACGTATTTCTCTTAAGATAAATACCCCCCACCTCCACCCCCTTCTCATCCCCCAGAGTTCAAAAGTAAGCACTTGAGCTGTTTTTCCTCCCTGTAAAGAAAGGAACTGATTGGGAAAAGCCATGCTGGCAAGGGGACCGCACCTCTTCCCAGATGACATTCTGCAGTGTCAGACCTTGCCAGCAATAGCACACTTCTTCTAAAGACAGTGACTGGATAAACTTTGAAGACATTATGCTAAGTGAAATAAGCCAGACACCAAAAGACAAATATTATATTTTTCTGCTTATAGAAGATCCCTGAATTGTCAGACTCATAAAAACAAAGTGGTTAAAATAGTGGTTATGAAGGGTTGAGGGGAGGAAGGAATGGGGAGTACAATTTCCATCTGGATGATGAGAAAGTTCTAGACAATGATGGTTGAATAACATTGTGATCGTACTTAATGTCATAGAACTGTACACTTAAGAATGGTTAAACTTTTGCTCAGTTCAGTGATGCACAGGTGTAGTTTCAGCTACATGAGAGGCTGAGGCAGGAGGATTACAAGTTTGAGGCCAAGCTGGGCAACTTTGCAAGATGCTGTCTCAAAATAAAAAGGACTGAGGATGTGGTTCAGTGGTAGAGTACCCCTGGGGATCAATCCCTGGACTGCAAAACAAGAACAAAAAAACAAACACAAGTAATTGTTTCTGAGATCAAGGACTTCGAAGAAGAGGCCTGATTACTGCTGGAAGTTTGGCCTCATCAGGCTGACTTGCTTAAAAGACTCCAGATGACAGCAGAAGGGTGAGCTCCCCTTCCCCCTGCCTAACTACTGTCCTAGCCCAGCCCCCGTTATGTCACCTCTGGATCCTGGTAAGACTGCATATTAAGCTGGAACAGTCTCCATTCCTCCTGTTCAACTTTTTTTTTTTTTTAGTTGTAGATGGACACAATATCTTTATGTATTTATTTTTATGTGGTGCTGAGGAGCGAACCCAGGCCCTCACGTGTGTGAGGCAAGTGCTCTACCACTGAGCTACAACCCCAGCCCCATCCTGTTCATCTTAAGCATATTGTTAGAATTAGTTTCACAAACCGTGTCAAACCTTCTCAGAAAACTTTAATAACTTCCCATTGCCTACAGAATAGCCCAACGATTTAAATGAACTTTTCCAGAGCCTCCACAATCTTGTTCCAATTTACCTCACCACTATACCATTTCCTCCATCTGCCTGGGTTTAGCCATTTCTAAAACATGCAGCTGGACACAGTGGTGAACTCCTGTAATTCCAGTGGCTTGGGAGGCTGAGGCAGGAGGATTGCAAGTTCAAAGCCAGCCTCAGCAACTTAGCAAGGCCCTAAGCAATTCAGTGAGAGACCCTGTCTAATTTTTCTTTTTCTTTTTTTTTTTTTTTTTTAATGGTGCTGGGGATTGAACCTAGGGCCTAGTGCATGCAAAGCAAGCACTCTACCAACTGAGCTATGTCCCCAGCCCCTGTCTCTAAATTTAAAAAAAAAAGAGTTGCAGGTGTGACTCAGTGGTCGAGTGCCCCTGAAATCAATCCCTGGTATCTGTCCCCCTCAGCTCTCCAAAAAACAAACCTGCTCTCCATCCTGTTACAAGTTGATGGCTTCAAGACTACCTTAGTCACCAGGATCCAGTTATAAGGTTGTAGCTTCTACAATGTGATTTTGTCACCTTGTTGGAACAACTGTAAACATGAAGGGTTTTTGTTTTTTTGGCTTTGTGGGATTTTCTTTTGGTAGTACTGAGGATAGAGCCGAGGGCCTCACATACTTTAGGCAAGTGAACTATCATGAACTACATCCCCAGTCCTTCTTAAAATTTTGAGACAAGGCCTTGCTAAGTTGCCCAAATTAACCTAAAACTTATGATTTTCCTGCCTCAGCATCCCAAGTAGGTGGGATTACAGGTATGTGCCATTGTACCTGGTGCATGAAGGGGTCTTTTGTTGTTTTTTTTTTTTGGGGGGGGGGGAGGGTGAGATCGCCTTTTAACCTTGAAATAATTTCAACTTTGCAAAATGTTATAAGTTGAAATTATCCCATATGCCCTAAATCCAGATTCCTCTGTTGTTAACCTTTGAACATATTTGCTTTATTATTCTATGTGTACATGCACATATACATATAGAATAAAAAATACATATACACATATCTATACATATAGGTTTGTCCCCTCTCCACATCATTTGAAAATAAGTTGTAGACATCACTCCCATTTACTTCCATATGTATTTGTTTATCCAAGTCAAGAAATTAATATTGACAAAATACTACTATCTAATACATAGACCTTATGCAAGTTTTGCAAATTGCCCAATGGGTTTTCTTTCTTTCTTTCTTTCTTTATTTATTTTCTTCAGGCTGGGCCGGAACTTGTGATTCTCCTGCCTCAGCTTCTCGAGTTGCTGGAATAATAGATGTATGCCACCATGTTCTGCTCTAATATTCTTTATAGCCAAAAACACAAATGTGCAGAAAAATCCTTTTCTCTGGCCCAGGTTCTAATACAGGATCATATTCTGCATTTAGCATAAACATCCTGAAAAATCTAAAACAAACAAAAAATGTTTCTAGAATACATCAACTTGTATAAACTGGTATTTTTAAAAAATGGGAGCCTGGCTGTAAGCTAGAAGATAAACTTCTGTATAATGAGTGTCTTTGTAAATGCATCACACAGCTGGAAGACTACAGCTCTCATCTGTTTGCTATAAGTCCACAGGAAATCCACTATCCGGAATTCATTAGGTAGAACAAAGAAAAGGGAAGAGAATGGCTGTGTGTGATAAGGACCTGTAAGAAGCTCTATGGACTATAATCCCAGTGACATGGGAGGCTGAGGCAGGAGGATTACAAATTTGAGGACAGTCTGAGTGATTTAGCAGGACCCTGTCTCAACATATATTTTTTTCACAATATCTTTGTTTTATTTATTGATTTTTATCAAACCCAGAGCCTCACATGTGCTAGGCTAGTGCTCTACCCCTGAGCCACAACCCCAGCCTTTAAAAATTTTAAAAGGGGGCTAAAATATTGCTCAGTGGTGGAATGCCTGTCCAGTATGCTCAAGGCCCTGGGGTTCAATACCCAGTGCCACACACACACACACACACATACACACACCCCAAAAGAAGCTCTACAGCTCTTATTTTTGGTTACCCTGGGCCTGAGATGTCACTAATCGCATCACGCTACCATCACAGCAAGTTTGAGAAGGAGGGAAAAGCTCCAAATGCATGGGTGGGAAACCCCCAGAGCAACTCCATTCTTCTCTACAGTGGATGTGTAGAGTTTCTGTCTTACCGGAATTTTCAATGCATCATCACATTTGCTCAAAGATAATATAGGACAATGATAAGACAAAAATGTGGGCACTCAGCCTGAGAAACGAGGTCAAGTTGGAAAGAAAGCCAGCAGACAAGTACTTGAGTTAAAAAAGCAAATGCAGCTCCTGGCATTCTATGGTAAGGAATCTGATGCTTCCGCCTATTTGGAGCTGTATCAGTCCACTGTTGATCATGATCTCTGAGGCGACATTATCAGTGGACATCAAAACCCTGGCCTCCCAATACTCTCCTTTCTTGGTTTACCTTTGAGAATACATCAGGAATACTGGTACCGACTGACATATGCAAAACTGCTAACCACGTCTAGAAGAATATTAAAACACTATGAGGGCTGGGGTTGTGCTTGCCTTACATGTGTGGGGCACTGGGATCGATCCTCGGCACCACATAAATAAAATAAACCTACTGTGTCCATCTACGACTACACATTAAAAAAAAAAAAAAAAGCCTCCCAGGAGCATGGGAGGCTGAGGCAGGAGGATCCCAAGTTCAAAGCCAGCCTCATCAAAAGCAAGGCACTAAGCAACTCAATGAGACCCTGTCTCTAATAAAATACAAACTAGGGCGGGGGAAGTGGCTCAGTGGTTCAGTGCCCCTGAGTTCAATCCTTGGTACCCCCCTCAAAAAAAAGTTACTATGAGACACCTTAATATCATCTTGTCCATTGAGAGTTTTTTTGTTTGTTTGTTTTAAACATTTACTTTTTGTTGTAATTGGATACAATGCCTTTTTAAAAAATTATTAATTTATTTTTATGTGGCACTGAGGATCGAACCCAGGGCCTCACATGTGCCAGGGGAGCGCTCTACCGCTGAGCCACAACCTCAACCTCTGTTTGTTTTTTGGTGCTAGGGACTGAACCCAGGACTTCACAGGATATACTCTACTACTGAGCTACATCCTCAGTCCCCAGTGATTTTTCATATTCAATTTTTCCCCTTTTTAAAAAAATGTTTTACTTATTTATTGGTATTGGGGAATGATCCTGGGGCACTTAACCTCTGAGCCATATCCCCAGCCTTTCTTATTGTTTTAGACAGGGTCTTGCTAAGTTGCTGAGACTGGCTTTAAACTTGTGATCCTACCTCAGCTTCCTGCGTCACTGGGATTTCAAAAGTATGTGCAACCGTGCCCAGCTCTATCTCTTAAAAAAAAGGTGAAACAGCTGGGAGCAGTGGCACATGTCTGATCTTAGTGACTCAGGAAGCTGATGCAGGAGGATCCAAATTTCAAGGCCAGTCTCAGCAACTTAGCAAGACCCTGTATCAAAATAAAATATAAAAAGGGCTGGGACGTGCCTTAGTGGTTAAGCACCCTCGGGTTCAATCCTCAGTACCACACACACACACAAAAAAAAAGGCAAAAGAGGAAGAAATACATATCATTCCATACGTAGACTCGTGTACTACAAGAACACAATTCCTCTAACGATTTACACAACTCAAAGTGCAGGAAACTGATTATATTAAATCAACTATATATCAGCAATGGATATTAAAAAAAATCAAGCTTTATTACTTATTTTTTGGCACTGCAGTCAGGATTCATAGAATGGGTCACTTCAAGCTACTTGGGTACCAGTGAATACATATGCCCACAAAGCACTCAGCGTAGAGGGACAGATCTTTGGCTGCTGCCTCTGCAGTATAATAGAGAATGAGTCTTTCCATAAAACAAATTGCAATTTTTATCTGAACATTCAAATTCTGGATTTTTGCAGTGACTTCAGTCGGCGAATTAATCATCATTCATTACTTGGAACATGAAAAAAATTATAATTCCTCCCAAATGTCTTTATTTAACTACACATCACTCGTCTCCTCTGCATTTAGAAATGCTTCACAAGCTGAGAAAGGCAAAACCATCATAACCCAGACATGCATGTAAGGATTTGGCTTTAACCATTTAATGATACTTTGAATGGTATCTTACGAATCTTTTTCTGGGAATTTGTCTGAACAGGGGTGAATTGGTGGGCTCAGACTAGTTCAGAGTAAAATGGCTAATGTATCACCAACTTTCTGAAAGACACTCAGAGACAAAGGAAATAAAGGATGAGACCAAGTACTAAACACCTTTGCTCACAAATTTTACAAAAAACAGAAAAGCCAGCTCTATTTAATCCAGCATGTGGATGCCTTAATGAGTTACCAAACCTGTAAAGGAATTACCAAGATTTTGTGAAAATCTTCTCTCCTAGTCACATGGTCAAATATGTAAAAACACACACTGACAAACTTCTAAATTTAACATGACTTCTTCCAAAAACAACTATCTTCAGTTGCTTTATTCTTGCCTCTTCACAGTATAGTGGTGATGTTGGGTGATGGGAGTAACATCAGGAACGCCAGAAGGAGGAAGTCAGAAAGCCCTTGGGGACAGGAATCTCCTTCCGTTGCAAACATTTCTGGTCAGGAAAAGAAAAAAGAGAATGAGTTAAGACAAAAAGAGAATGAGTGTGCATTACTGGGGATTGAACCCAGGGGTGCTCAACCATTGAGTTACACCCCAGCCCTTTATATTTTAATTTTCACTTTGAGACAAGGTCTCACCAGGTTGCCGAGGCCATCTTTGAACTTGTGATCCTCCTGCCTCAGCCTCCTGAGAGGAATTACAGGTGTATGCTTCCATACCTGGCTCAGAATGAGTTTCTAATAACACTGTATCTTATGCTTTACAGTTGGAAGAAATTTGGAGGGACAAACAGCAAGTTTAAGTCCTCTGGAAGAGTAGACAAAGGAAAAAGCCCATAAATAAGACTAATGGTTCTGTGTAAGACTAGACAAATGAAGTGCTGTTATTACGCCTGTTCCATCCTTGTCCCTACAGTGTGGCTTCATCTGTCACCATCACTGTTTTCCCAATGGGGCTCCTAGAAGCTCAAAATCAGTGGATTACTTTAGTACACCTACTATGGAGTTTCAAATTATTTGTGAAAATTTACCTCTTAAAACTTCTTGGCCGTTGGAAATAGGGGGAGAATCCAATTGAAAGTATAGTCTCTTCTTATGGAGAAAAGTGACCACATTTACCAGTTCCCCAAACCCAAGATAGAGAAAGGAAATTTGGTCAATAAGCAAAACTTGTATTGATGAAGCCAGGCATGGTGGCCACACCTGTAATTTCAGCTACCTGGGAAATGAGGCAGGAGGATTGCAATTTTCAAGGCCAGCTTTGTCTCCAAATAAAAAAATATGGGGTTGGGATGAAGCTCAGTGGCAAAGCATCTTCCTTGCATTCACAAAGCCCTGGGTTAGACCCCCAGTTCCACAAAAGTAAAAAAAAAAAGAACCCCACCAAATAAAAAATACAGGGCTGGGGATATAGTTAAGTGATACAATACCCCTGAGTTCCATCCACAGTATCAGCAAAAAAAAAAAGTATTAGTGAGAGAAGATTCATTATATATTTTATTCATCTCTTAGGGTGGCTGCTTCACAGGCAGCATGAAGAATGATATGCAGGAAGAAGATGAAATGGCAGCCCCAGTCCAGAGAGAGAGGCAAGTGGGAATCATTAACAAACAGCAGGGCTGGGATGATCTAGAGGAGGAGGCTGCCATCAGTGTTTGGAGGTGCGGGACTTGTCAGGCTCAGGTGAGTCTCAGGTCAACAGTTTGAGATATATTAGGCTGAGGACATCTTACCTCCAAGAACTGCTTGAGGCGTATGAAAGAACCCATCTGTCCTGAGCTTGTGATGGCTTCAATTCTACAGGGAGAAAAAGGAGATCTGTGAACCCCCCATGATACACACCTCTTTTGGAGGGTGTGTATCAGCACACTACTGATCTGGAGTACCGTGTGTCCCACTGACTCACAGGGCTGGCTAATAAGCTAAGGGTATTGCTGCTCTTCCAAATGATCTCAACCTTTTCAAGCCAGAGAAAAAGGAGAAGGGAGCACACTCCTTTCCAGGGTCTTTGTGATCAGGGCTTTGCCATTAGTTACCCCATCTGATTTGATGAGGGGACTTAACCTCTTGGCTTAACTCATGGCTACATATAATCACCATCCTAGATTATCTGGGGGACCCTGGGAAAGAACAATTTTTAAAAATGCCAGATATCTTACTCTAAGACTTTCCTAATTGTGTTTCATTTAATCAACAATATTTTAAAAAGACTCTCATTTAGAGTTCAAAAGTATTTATTCAAATATAAAAGAGAAGTATAGGGGACTGGGGTTGGGTGGCTCAGTGGTAGAGCACTTGCCTAGCACACATGAGGCACTGGATTCGATCCTCAGCATCACATAAAAATAAATAAATAAAATAAAGGTATTGTGTCCATCTACAACTAAAAAATTTAAGCAAAAAAAATAATAACAGAGATATACAGGAGTAAAAAGATGTGATCCTTAACACAGGCTTTTTTCCTCCCATATTTTTTTAGTCATCCATGGACTTTTATTTGTTTGTTTGTTTATTTAACTTTTTAGTTGTTGACAGACCTTTATTTTATTCATTTATTTACACGCGGTACTGAGAATTGAACCCAGTGTCTCACATATGCAAGGCAAGTGCTCTACCACTGAGCCACAACCCCAGCCCCTATTTTATTTATTTATATATGGTGCTGAGAATTGAATCCAGTGCCTCACACATGCTAAGCAAGTGCTCTACCACTGAACCACCACCCCAGCCCTTAACACAGGCTTTAAAAAAATTTTTTTCAGTGCTGGGTTGGAATCCAGGGCCTTGTGCAAGCTAGGCAAGTGATCTACCACTGGCTACACCCCTAGCATTTTTAATTTCAGTGAAAAATAGCATGTAATAGCACTCCAGGGTATCTCTACCTGGTTCACTACTGTTACTAACTAAATCCCAGTTGCGGGCTGGGGATGTGGCTCAAGCGGTAGCGCGCTCGCCTGGCATGCGTGCGGCCCGGGTTCGATCCTCAGCACCACATACAAACGAAGATGGTGTGTCTACCGAAAACTAGAAAATAAATATTGAAAAATTCTCTTTCTCCCTCTCTCACACTCTCTCTTTAAAAAAAATAAAAAATAAAAAAATAAATCCCAGTTGCCTGCTCAACAAGCCTGATACCTTGGGAAGTAGTCCTCCTTGATGAGTAGTATCATCTTCCAGAACTGGACTTGGTACTGCTTCATGAGGGCATTCCCACACACCTAATAGAAAAGACAAGAACCATGAGGGCAGGGAGGAAAATCCACTCCCAGGACAGATCCACAAAGTGGGATCAGCCTTTGCCTTTCACACCTCTCAAAAAATATCAGCCATACTACTGAGCTAGCTAACGAGGGAATAAATGGAAAGAAACCACTCTTCTACTACAAGCATTTCTCTGTATATAGCAATACACACACTGTCAGGTCTTAGTGAACAATTCTTCTTTTACTCTACCAAACCCAAGTCGTTCTGAAGGTCTGGCACCCTCCCAACCCTAGTAAGAAGCAAATAGGGGATACTACTTGTGTTCTCAAAGATTCAGGCTCACTGTTAGTGTATGGTGCCTCCAGGAACTAAAAGCAACTAGGAACTACTAGCATTACTGGTGAAATGGCCCCAGACCTGTTATGGCATGTTCCCTAAGCATTCTTTTTTTTGTTGTTGTTACTGGAAATTGAACTCAGGGGCACTCAACCACTGAGCCACATCCCCAGCCCTATTTTGTATTTTATTTAGACAGGGTCTCACTGAGTTGCTTAGCGCCTCACCACTGTTGAGGCTGGCTTTGAACTCGCGATCTTCCTGTTTCAGCCTCCCAAGCCATTGAGATTACAGGCGTGCGCCACTGTGCCCGGCCCTTAAGCATTCTTTAAGAAGTATCTACTTTCCGTGGAAACCCTTGCTGTCACCCTACTGTGGTGACATGCCACAAGGCAGAAATAACACAAGCTAAACAAACTCTGGTTTTAAATGTGGTGGTCCCTTAGAGGCAGACAGAACTGTATATAGCCTTCTAGATAGGGAAGATACCTGACCCAAGCTGGGTATGGTATTTTCTCTCTTGGAAGTAAGGAATCTCAGAACAGTGAAATATTGGTCCCAATACATTGAGTGATCATGCTGAGATGAGTGACAGCCAGGATTGCCGCCTCCCCTACTACATGCAGAGAAACTGGCAATGTTAGCCAACAGAGCAAGAGTGAGGCAGCTTGCAGAAACAGTGGTTATGAAAGTCATATGGTGCCACAGAGAGACTATCCTGGTGCCTGGTGATATTCCAGTGCCTTGGTTCCATGCTCTAAAGAGATTCAACTGCATGTCCTACCTTGGTTGTGGGAGTCACTTCTATATCACTAAAACTAATGCTATTTTTTAACTTAAGCTAGGATGCACCATTTTCTTATTTTGGTAATGAAAAAAAAACCATCTACATAGAGAAGGCAAGTACAATGCTTAGAAAAAGTGAAAGCCAGAGCTTTCTTGTGGTTTGGTAAAAACATCTGCAACACTGGTGTAATAAATACTGTTCACCTCCAGGCTTATTTCTACACTGCTTACCCATCCTTGTACTCAATGTCCTGAGGCCATCTCAACCACTGGCTTTCTCTTGTGTGGTATCTAAATTACGTACCTCCAAGAAGTCAAACAGGAGAGTGGCTGTCACATCTGACAGAGGTTCCATGTTTAAGATCTGGGCCAACCAGCGCCAGCCATGATTTAAGCCATGAGGGTGAATCTATGAGGAGAGAAGTTTTACCATGATTTGATCTCATTTTATTCAGAGATCTAAACTCTCCATGTTATTCAGCTACTACCAAGTAGACATGAACACCAAGATCATTTCGCCCAGGAACATGCCACAAGGCGGAAATAACACAAGCTAAACAGATTCTTGTTTTTTTTTTGGTGCTGGGGATCGAACTCAGAGCCTAATGCTTGCAAGGCAAGCATTCTATCACCTGAGCTTTTTCCCCAGCCTCAAACTTTGGTTTTAAATATTCTAATCAATGTGTACACTCTCACACCTTCTTTACAGGATCCCTTTGACACATAAGACAACTTCAGTTTCAGAGATTCCATAGGCCAATACTTACAGTATTAACCTTTTTTTTTTTTTTTTTGTGGGGGGTAGCATAACCAGGGATTGAACTCAGGGGCACTCAACCATTGAGCCACATCCCCAGCCCTATTTTGTATATTATTTAGAGACAGAGTCTCACTGAGTTGCTTAGTGCCTTGCTGTTGCTAAGGCTGGCTTTGAACTCGTGATCCTCCTGCCTCAACCTCCCCAGCCACTGGGATTATAGGCATGCTCCACCAGGCCCAGCTTAAAACTTTTTTTTTGAGATGGAATCTTGCTATGGCTTTACACTCATAATCCTACCTCAGCCTTCGTATCACTGGGATTGTAGATATGCACCAATATGTATGGCTCTTATTGACATTCTATTTTTCTTGGTACCTTTAGCTTAGAACCTAGACACAGCAATAAAAACTTCTTGGATTCAATCAACTTCTATTTTTTTGAAGTCTGTTAACTTCTCTACCTCTCTACCTGTACTCCTTGAGAAAAAAATGAGCTGAGAGGTCAAAGCCCAGAACCCCAGCCATGGCTCTGTCACTGACAGATATGAATCCCTCCAGCTTTGTATGCTTCCATTGCCTATCTGTGAGGTAAGCAATGGGACCTAGATAGATTCCAAGGCCCCAACCAGGGGTAAGATGACAACTTCTTGCTCATCCCTCTAATAAAAAAGCATAGGGCTCAGTGGTACAGTGCTTGCTTAGCATGCACGATTCCCTGAGTTCAATCCTGAATACCTTCTAAATCTAATGATTGACTTATAGCCTCTCTTCTGGTCTATGAAGCCAGATGCAACGGTGCACCTCTTGGGAAACATGCAGGAGGATCACATATTTTAGGCTAGCCTGAGCAACTTAGCAGAACACTGTCTCAAAAAGATAAAGTAAAAATGGTTGAAAAATATATCGCTCAGTGCTTGCCTATTATGTGTAAGGCCCTGGGTTCAATCCCTAGTAAAGCAAAAAAAACAAACAACAACAAAAACCTGTGAAGGTACCAGACACTTTCCCTCATTGTTTCACTGGAGTGATTCGGAAGGAAGGCTATGGTTTGGAAGTGTCTCCCAAAGGCCTATGTGTTAAAGGCTTGGTCACCAGCCTATGGCACTATTGCAAGATGATGGAACCTTGAAGAGACAGAGCCTAGCTGGAGGAGATCAGCCACTGGGATGTGCCCTTGAGGGAGATTTTAGGACCCCACCCCTTCCTGTCCCTCTCTTGCTTCCCAGCTGCTGTGGATGGGCAGCTTTACTCTACCACATACTCCTCCTGTGAAGTATTGCCTTGCCACAGGCCCAAGAACAATGGAGCCAGCTGAACAGACTGAAACCTACGAAACCATAAGCCAAAATGAACCCTTCCTCCTTGTAAGCTGTTTCTCAGGTATTTTGCTGCAATAACAGAAACCTGACACCAAGGGAAATAAATGTTTGCTGTGGGTGGAATCACCAACATGGACCCTCATCCAACTTCTCATTACTGGCAGTTAGCCTTTTTTACCCACTTCTTGTTGGTTTCCATACGGCCACCGGAGCTGGATGATGGCAGCATAGAGACGAATCATCCCAGACATGCGTTTTAGAAAGTTGTCCTGCTGTTCCACCTTGGAATCCTTCACTTGGTAGCCGAGCATCCTACATGGGAAGAGAAAAACTCAATGTGACAAGGCCACAATAAGGGTAACAAACCAGAGATTACTTTTCATGGGTAAAAGTAATAATATTGTTACGTTTAACATTATAGCAAAGCACTGGTATTCGTCAACAAATTTGTTTCACAAAAGCCCTGCAGGGTAAACTCACAGGTAAAATCAGAAGGTAATGGCTATCACTACCCCATTTACAAATAGGAAAACTAATACTCAAAGACGTTAAATAATCTACCCACTTTTGCAAAGCTCTTAGATGAAAAGCAGGGATAATTTCTAAGACCACTGGATTCTAGGTCTAATATTCTTTCTAACAAACTATTATTATTGATATCTAACACCACAAATCCCAAAAGTTGTCCAGGTTACATCAAAGACCTTTCTGACAGAATATTCAAGGTACACAGAAGAACTGTGAGAAGGAGGGAAAAAAAATTCCAATTCTATTAATCACCCCAGAGAGAGTGAATAAGGAGAAAAACAACTTCACCGCTGATAGTCTTCCAAAGCCATCCCCTCCTTGAAAGCTGGATAGAAAGGAACAGAGTAAGGACACTTCTTGTGTAGATGAGCAAGGATGAGGTCCCCCACTCTGGGGTGGAGCTCCCAGATCCCAGACGCCACAACTGCGATGGGGAATGCTGCTTCATGATGAGAGGCCACCTCCTCTTCCCCTTGTTTCTGAGAACAAAGAGATGGGGGACAATTTTAATTAATACCCAAAAAGGTGTATATCAGCCTCCTCTTCCCATACCTCTGAGTTTCTCACCACAAATTTCTCTGCCAGTTTATACTGAACGAAGTCCAAGCCCTGTGGGTTAAGTGTGACGGACACAGAGCGCCCACCAGATTGAACAGGCTTTCCAGAAAGCAGGCTGTGGATCTTGTCAAAGACCTCCTTCAGCTTAGAACCTGTGCATGACAGGGAAAAAGTCAGTGAAAAGGCACAACAAATGCGTCAATCTATTTTCATCAAGTGATTACCAAGCATCTATAGAAATCCAACCATGATCCTCTACAGAAGTTCAGAGCCAAAAGCAAAAACACTGGTGCAAAAAATTATATAAAAATCAAATTCATGTTATGGGGGCTGCAAAATATACAAGTCATGGTACTATTCCAAAGAAGTTCCTTATTTGAGAATGAATTGTGTGTGTGTGTGTTAGTGGGAATTGAACCCAGGGACATTCTGCCACTCAGCTACATTCCCAGCCCTTTCTATTTAATTTTTGAGACAGATCACTAAGTTACCGATGCTGGCCTTGAACTTGTAATCTTCTTGCCTCAATGTCCCAAGTAGCTGAGAGATTATAGGCTGTACTAATGTGCCCAATGGGAATGAACTAATTCTGAAACTGACACACGACAGAGAAAAGAAAAACAGTTGTTAAATAGTGTTACAGGGGCTGGGGTTGGGGGCACAGTGGTAGCACACTTGCCTGGCATGTGTGAGGCACTGGGTTCAAATCTCAGAACCTCATATAAATTAAAAAAAAAACACACACACACAAAAAAACAACGGTCTATCAACAACTAAAAAAATAAAATAAAATAAGTGTTACAGATCTCACAGACTGTGGTGGCTATCCCTAGAGGAATTAGTTGCACCTTTAGGAAGAACCTGCTAAAGGATCTTCCCAACTTGAGATGATTTTCCCTTTCTCTGGGGCTCTTACATCCTCAAAGACAAAGGAGTGGGATCTTGTGAAAGCTTGGACTGTAAGTCCAAAGATCCATGTGGTACAGGCTCACTTCCCAGCTCAGTGCTACTGGGAGATGGAGGAACTTTTCAAGACATGGGGCTTCGTGGGCGGAAAGCAGAATAAAATAGACATTATTATTGATGTATGTATATACGTGACTGCATGACCAATGTGATTCTGCAACCTGTACACTCAGAAAAATGAGAAATTATACCCTATCTGATACAAATATATGATATGTCAAGATCATTGTACTGTCATGTGTAACTAATTAAAACAAAACAAAACAAAAAAGACATGGGGCTTCTTGGGAGGTTTTCAGGTTACCGGGGCCATGCCCTCCAAGGGGACTGTGAGACTATGGTCTCTTCTTCTCTCTCTTTTTCACCTTCTGACCGTTAGGGTCATGATGTGCTACCACATACAAAGAGCAACAGGGCCAACTGATCTAGACTGAAATCTCTAAAAATGTGAGAGAAAACAAATCTATTCTCTATAAGCTGATTATCTCAGTTATTTGTCATAGTAAAGAAAAGCTGACAGTTCCTAATCGTTATGTTTGATAGAAGACCCTGAGTGCCCAGCCCTACAAGTAGGTACTAGGCAGTCAGGCTGAGTAAACTGAGCAACGAGAGTCAATTCCTTAGAGTGCTGACCTGCAACACATGCACTCTGGAAGTAGTGGGGTCTGACACCTGCCCGTGAACCAAAGACCAGGAATCCATAAAATAAGAATGTGAGACAAGAGAGGAACAGAGAACTAAAGTTTCTAGCTCCTAAGACCCTACTCCATTCCTGCTATTGGAAATATCCCTTGATTTTTAGGATAAACACTATTCTTTTTTCTTAAGCAGATCTGAATTTGTTTCCATTATTTACAATCAAATTTTTCCAGGTGCAGTGGCACACATCTGTAATTCCAGTGGCTTCGGAAGCTGAGGCAGGTGGATTACAAATTCAAACCCAGCTTTAGCAACTTAGCAAGATCCTAAGCAACTTAGTGAGAACCTGTCTCTAAATAAAAAATATAAAGGACTGGGGATGTGGCTCAGTAGTGAGCCCCTGGGTTCAATTCCTGATTAAAAAAAAGTTTTAATTAATATATCACCTCCAGTTGAGAATACCCAACAAAGTTTCTATTTTTTTTTTTAGAATTTTAATATTTATTTCTTAGTTTCCGGCGGACACAACATCTTTGTTTGTATGTGGTGCTGAGGATCAAACCCGGGCCGCACGCATGCCAGGCGAGCGCGCTACCGCTTGAGCCACATCCCCAGCCCCCCAACAAAGTTTCTAATCACTTCAAAAATGTAACAAGTCTCAGAAAAATCCTATTCAAAAAAATGATTCAGGAGGGAAGCAAGAATCAAATAATGAAACACCACAGAAACCCTAAAATGAATAATCCCCAAAAAAACAGAAATAGTGACCCAAACCTTACTGAAATGTTAAAAATATATATTTCCATACAAATTTCCCTAGGTCACACTCGGCTACGTCATAGTCTATTGCTACGTTAAGGGCAGTTTCAAAAATCCCCACTGGCTGAGTCCCCCACCCACCCCTCTCTCCCAGCCTTTCCATATGCCTGACATGGCCTCCCAGATCCATGAGCAACCACATCCTCATTTAAATTTTCCTCCAAATCTAAAGACTCATGGATATTTGCCTTTTTTTCAGAGATAGAAAGGAGTTTTTTTTTTTTTTTTTTAATTTCCCCTAATTCAATACTCATTGAAAATGAATTCTAGAGTATGCCTTATGTCTGGCTACCCTGGAAATTCTCAAGGACTTAAAGTTAGTGATAGAGAAACAGAAATTAAGCCATATGTAAAAAACGAAAAAGAGCAAAACCAGAAACTAATTAGATGTAGGGAAAGAAACAGGAAGTAGTCAGGAAGATGACTCTTGGCTTCGGCCATAGCAACTGATAACAGGGTGACTGATTACTCAGGAAATAGGAAGAAAGAGGCATAAGCAAGATGTCACATTCAGATCTGACCACACTAAGCTGGTGGTAGCTAAGAGAAATCCACCAGAGATGGCCTTCAGGAGGCTAAGCTAGAGAATCTGAAGCTCAGAGGAAAGAAACAAACCAGGACAGACTTGAGAAAGAGTCTTGGGCAAGAGGGGGGACATAGGAGGAAAAGAACAGAGATATGAGCAGATCTCTAGGAAACACCTACAATTAGGTGGGGACAGGAGACTGGGACCCCACAAAGGATTAAGAGGGAGAGAGAAGCAGAACCTGGAAAGAAATGTCGTCATGCAGGCTGAAGGAGAGTTGAAATTTTTAGAGAAGAGAATAATCAACAGTGTCACATGGAAACATGATAAAGACAAAAAAATTAGAAAGCAGAGGATCAAGGGAAACTTATAATGTGAGACTCACACATATTTGAAAGCTGAGGAAAAGCAGCCTGTAAAAGGGAGTAATTGCAGAAAACAGGAAAGAAAGGCAGGGGATGGGAACAAGGGCAAAGGCAGAAAGGTAAGCTAAGACAGGAAGGTAGCCTCAGCCTGAAATAGGCAACTAGGAGGTCAGGGCTGCGAGAGGCAGAAGGGGCAGACCCCCCAGGAGCACACCCTGCTGTTTCCACTTTCCTGCTGTCGTCGGACGAGGTGTGGTTATATGCACGGAGGGGTAAGAACCAAGAGAAGTTGAGGAGAGCAGTGAAGGTGTGGGGTGGTTGTCCAGACACCTCTCCCCACTTGCTGTTTCTATCAAGGGAAAGAGCACTTTAAATTCTACCAAGTGACATGTGTTTATTTATACTTTGCATTGTTCCAGAAAGAATTTCAGGCAACAACATGTTACATGAGTTTTGCCATATGGCTTTCAAGGGCAGGAAATCCTATTTTTTAGGTGACAAGTTAATGGGGCACTGGGGCCCAATACAAGTGAGAGCAACTTTCTACCTGTGCATACTCCTCTGCCCAGGGATGACACAGTCTCATTTATAGGTGTCCTTGTCTATAGCTGTGGAAAAATAAAATAATCTCTGTTCTTAAGAAGGGTGTTGAGGGCTGGGGAAGTGGCTCAGAGGTAGAGTGCTCGCATAGCATGCATGAGGCACTGGGTTTGATCCTCAGCACCACATAAAAATAAAATAAAGATACTGTGTCTACCTATAACTAAAAAATAAATATTTTTTTAAAAAAAGAAGGGTGTGGGGCTGGGATTGTGGTTCAGCAGTAGAGCATTCGCCTAGCACGGGCGGGACCTGGGTTCGATTCTCAGCACCACATAAAAATAAAGGCATTGTGTTGTGTCCATCTACAAAAAAGATTCTGTCAAAAAAAAAAAAAAAAAAAAAAAAGAAGGGTGTTGAGCCGGGTGCGGTGGTGCACACCTATAATCCCGACAGCTCAGGAGGCTGAGGCAGGAGGATTGTGAGTTCAAAGCCAGCCTCAACAACTTAGTGAGACCTTGTCTCTAAACAAAATATAAAAAAGGGCTGGAGGATGTGGCTCAGAGCATCCCTAGGTTCAATCCCTGGTGAAAAAAAAAAAAAAAATTAAAAAAAAAAAAAAGAAGGAGAAGGAGAACAAGAAGAACAACAAGAAGAAAGGTATCGACCTCTCAGTTTCTGACTTTTTTTTTTTTTGCCATACTGGGGATGGGAAGCAGGGTATTACACATGCTAGGCAGACACTACAACTGAGCTACATTCCTAGCCCCTTTACTTTCTACATCTCAGTCTATGAAGAAAAAAGAAATATGTCCTAAAGTATTAGCCTGGCAAGCTTGAGGTTTGCAAAAGCTAATGTAAGACTTAAAATCAAAGACTACAAGTCATAGGTTCCTTTCATGATGTCTGCAATAGTAACTTTCAACTTTAAAGTTAAAAGCCATTCTAAACAATTTCCTATTGATACATAGCTTAGTAAAAACAAGCCAAGCTGAGCACAGTGGCATACACCTGTAATCCCAGCCACTACATAGACTGAGGTAGGAAGATCCAGAGGCCAGCCTGGGCAACCTAATGAGATAGTGAGACCCTCAGGAACTTAGTGAGACCCTATCTCAAGAAAAGAAATAGAGGCCGGGTAAGGTGGTGCATGCCTGTAATTCCAGTGGCTTGAGAGGCTAAGGCAGGAGGATCACAAGTTCAAAGCCAGCCTCAGCAAAAGCAAGGCACCAAGCAACTCAGTGAGACCCTGTTCTAAATAAAATACAAAACAAGACTGGGGATTGTGGCTCAGTGGTTGAGTGCCTCTGAGTTCAATCCCTGGTACCCCCTGAACCCACAAAAAAAAAAAAAGAGAGAGAAAGAACTGGGATGTAGCTCAGTGATAGAGTATGTCTAGGTTCAATTCGCAGTACAAAAAAATACATGATTACCTTATAACTTCTTTCTATGCATTGGAGAGGAAAAAGGAAAGAAAAATGGGATTCATACCATTTACATGTACTCAATGCAACTGCCAACATTTGTTTGGACATACCCTTTTATGTGTGTATGTGGTGCTAGAGATAAAACTCAGGGTCTCACATAAGGCTAGCCCAGTGTTCTAGCATTAAGTCATATTTCTGAGCCTGAACATATTCTTTACATAGAAACCTTACAGCTAAGTAGATCTGGAAACATAAAACAAGACAATGAGGCAAAGGGCCATGCTTTCAATCCTCTGACTCACCCGCAATGGTGGAGATTTGGCTCACAGGGATGGTGGCAGCCTTCTGCAAGTCCATCTTTATCTTTTTGGCCTGCCAGAAAAGAATAGTGAGTAATGAGAACGTTTTGAAGAACTGAGTAGATACCCTCAGGATTAGGGGATGTGACACAACAGCTATATTCCTGTGACAGGAGGCTATGGGGAGCACCATCAGGCCACCTACACCTCCCCTACCTGACTATCCTTGCTGCTGGTCAGACCTTCAAAGGCCAACACACACTGGGCAGAAGCATCCTGCAGCTGCTGGTACCACTGCATCGTGCTGTCCTGGACCTTCATCTGGAGGTCTAAGGAATAAGACAAGATTTCATAGTGGCTGGTAGTTACTGAACATGTTACATGAGCCATGAACTGTGCTAACCACTTTCTGACATATTAACTGCTTTTTTTTTTGGTGCTGGGGATTAAACCCAGGGCTGTGCATGTGAGGCAAGCACTCTACCAATTGAGCTATATCTCCAGCCCATATTAATTGCTTTAATAGCTACAATAACACTATGATGTAGATACTATTATTATTATTATCTCAATTTTTTTAAAGATATCATTTTATTGTTGTTGTTTATTTTTATTTTTTTATGTGGTGACAGGTATTGAACTTAGGGCCTCTTGCATGCTAGGCAGGTGCTTTACCACTGAGCTATCTCCCCAGCCCTTATTTTCTCCATTTTGTGGAAAAAGAAACAGGCAATGGAAAGGTTAAGTGATTGGCCAAGGTCACACTGCTAGTAAGTACAATTAGATCCATTGATTGGGCTCCATCCAGAGCCCATACTCTCAAACACTATACTATACTAAGCTTTGTATATATTAAGTGAACATATATCTGTATATATTTACTTAAAATACTCAGTAATAGCAATACTTGGAATAATATATTTGCCAGAATTACAGACTTCAAATTTTTTTTTTTTTTTTTAAGAGAGAGAAAGAGAGAGAATTTTTTTAATATTTATTTTTTAGTTATCAGCAGACACAACATCTTTGTTTGTATGTGGTGCTGAGGATCGAACCCAGGCTGCACGCATGCCAGGCGAGTGCGCTACCGCTTGAGCCACATCCCCAGCCCCCAGACTTCAAATCTTCATGCAAAGTGCTATGATATGAAATCAGGCTCCACATCAAACGAAACTAAATATGTTATATGTAAGTTTTGGTTAAATTTTCCCAACCTCTGGCCATACACCCTTGCTTCTTTTCACCAAGTTCTGAAACTCAGGCTGAGTTACAAGACTGTATTCACACCAAGACCCACCTTCATTCCGTGTCCCTCCTGGGCCCTGGTTGGGGACTGGGGACTGTGTGTGGGGCCCTGGCCCCTGCTGTATCTGTGAGGCTTGCAGCTTGGCCTGGGCCTCCTCCTCATCCTGCCTCTTCTTGTCTTCACAGGCTCTGGTGATCTCCTGCCCCAAGTTCCTGAGGAGGTCCCGCATTTCCTGCAGGGCTCTCTCGGCTTCAGCTTGGTTCTCTGCTGTGGGATAGCCACTCTGGCAGAGTGGAACAGACAGCATTTGGAGCTCATTCCCTAGGAAAACTTGTGGAGCTAAATCATACCTCATACAAGTCAATACATCTATAGAAGTGGAATTATTGGGCCAGTGGAATACCCAACACTCTGATACTAACTGGCTCCTTAGTTTCTTTAGACTGACCATCCCAATCCCATCCATAGTATCTAAGAATAAAGTTGGCTTTTTTTTTGGTACCAGGGATTGAACTCAGGGTCACTCAACCATTGAGCCACATCCCCAGCCCTTTTTTATTCAGAAACAAAAAAAGGTTTTGTTTGTTTTAATTTATTTTTTAGTTGTAGTTGGACACAATACCTTTATTTCACTTATTTATTTTTTTATGTGGTGCGGAGGATCAAACTCAGGGTCCCGCATGTGCAAGGTGAGCGCTCTACTGCTGAGCCACAACCTCAGCCCAAAAGGTTTGTTTTTTGAATTACTTAGTTACTTAGGGCCTCGCTAAATTGCTGAGGCTGGCTTTGAATTCACAATGCTTCCCCCTTACCTCCCCACCTGCCAGCTGCTGGAATTACAGGTGTGCGCCACTGCACCCAGCCATAGTAATTTTTAGTAATTTTTTAAAACTATGTGATTATAGGGCTGGGGTCACAGCTCAGTGATAGAATGCTTGCCTAGCATGTGTTAGGCACTGGGTTGGAATCTCAGCACTGCATATAAATAAAATAAAGGTCCATTGACCAAAAAAACAAACAAACAAAAAACCAATATGCTAGTTTACAATGTTAGTTTTAATTTGCAACACATGTTTTAAAGGTGATTTTGAACTTACTTTTCTAATTATTGAACAATTATGTTTCTATACCCTCCCCCTCCACGAGGGCCCCCTCGAGTACTGGGGATTGAATCTGTAACTCCACCACTGAGCTATATCCCCAGCCCTTTTATTTTCAACAGGTTCTTGCTAAGCCTTAGACTCCTGAGAGGTTTATATTACAGGTAAGCATCACTACATACAGCCAGTCAGAGAAATCTGAACACTGACTAGATATTTGATCATATTAAATTACTAAATTTTTACATGTGACATCAGTATTTTGCTAAAAGCAGTCTTTTTAAACTTTGGAGGTATAGATAAAGTGTGGTTGCCATGCACCGACCTCTGTTGAGCTACAGAATGGATGTGTAAAGATTCATTATGCTATCCTTTCTACTCCTGTATTGGTTTGTAATTTTACAAAATGAAAGGTAAACAAAACTCATGAAGAGAATTCAAAAGTAATAAACTATAAAACTTCTGCTTCAATATAAATAAATGCTTGAACACTTAGAACTCATATAAACTAATTTTTTTTTTTGCACTGCTGGTGTTCAAGCTCAGGGCCTTAGGCATGCTACACAAGTGCTCCACCACTGAGCTAGAACCCCAGCCCTAATTGATTTTTTTATTCATCTTTGTTTTATTTTTTGTGGCCTCAAGGATGGAACCCAGCATGCTAGGCAAGCACTTTACCACTAAGCCACATCCTTTTTTTGGCGGGGGCAGCAGGGTGGGACGATACCAAGGATTGAACTCAGGGGCACTCAACCACTGAGCCACATCCCCAGCCCATTTTTATATTTTATTAGAGACAGGGTCTCACTGAGTTATTTAGTGCCTCACCGTGCTGAGGCTGGCTTTGAACTCATGATCCTCCTGTCTCAGCCTCCTGAGCTGCTGGGATTATAGGTGTGGGCCACTGCACCTGGCTAAATCCTTCTCTTTTGAACCATGGATTATACCCAGGGGCACTTAACCACTGAGCCACATCCCCAGCCTGCTTTTTCATTTTGAGTCAGGGTCTCACTGGGTTTGTTTAGGGCCTCACTAAGTTGCTAAGGTTGTCTTTGAATTTGCGATCCTCTTGCCTCAGCCTCTGGAGTTGCTGGGATTACAGGCATGCACCCTTGCACCTGGCGCTGCTTCTTTTTTTGATACCAGGGATTGAACCCAGGGGCACTCAACCCCTGAGCCACATCCCCAGCCCTCTTTTGTATTTTATTTAGAGACAGGGTCTCACTGACTTGCTTAGCACCTCACTTTTGCTGAACTGGCTTTGAACTTGCAATCCGCCTGTCTCAGCCTCCCAAGCCACTGGGATTACAGATGCGCACCACCACACAAGGCTGGCTGGTGCTGCTTTTTAAGAAAGGGTCATGCTTAGTTGCCTAGGCTGGCCTCAAACTTGGTTCTCTTGCCACTGCCTTCCTAGTAGCTGGGATTACAGGTGTGTGCCACCATACCCAGATAAGGTACTCCATTTCAAAGATAGAAAAACAGTCACTCTAAGGCTTCTTACCTCTGAAGTGGTACGAATGATCCCAGAGATGAGACTGCACAGCTGGTTGCCTCGGGTCCGGAAGGCAGCCAGGTCCACCTTCAGCAGGTCCTTGTGCTGGTCGGAGGTGTCCAGCTGCTGGTTGAGCTGCAGTACCTCCTCCTGCATGGTATAGAGGCTCCGCAGGCGAACCTGGCCTTCCTCTCTCCGCAGTCGTTCCTGCTCTGCTTGCTTCAAGCGCTGCTGCTCTGCCTCTCGCAGTTTCAGGTTGAGAATCTATAGAAAGGGTCATTGTGTCACTCTTTCTGAAGGGCTCCTGGCCTTTCTCTTTCCACACTTCTAGAGTACTAGGTGTGCTTTATATGCCTATAGATGAGCAGGAAAATGACTTCCTGAAGCCAGTAGTGCAGAGGCATGATATGGGCATGTCTTCCAGGATGATTGACAGAACTTGACCCTTCAGACAGGTTACAGACAGATAGCAACATACCTTTCCTGAATCTCCCAGGCACTGACCTTGGCTCTGTGACGATGCTCAGCTTTCAGCTTCTCCTGGTGGCCTAGGGCTTCCCTGGTACTAAATGAAATTGCAGGAAGAATAGTCAGGGATGCTTCTCAAGATGGTTCACCCTCTCCCCAAACCCAAGGTTGGTCATTTTCCAGGTTATATTCTTCTCCACTTATTTTATTTTGATATTTAAGGACTCAGAAGTTCAACTCTTTCCCCTTAGAATTCCTCTAGGGAAAGAGTTTTGGTTGAATACATGAACATCTCAGTTGTAATTCAGGGAAACTCACCTCTTCTCTATCACTTCCCTTAAATCCTGAAATTCTTTATGCTGCTTCAGTTCCTTCAGCTCATCAAACCGCTTCAGCTGTTCAGACGCCATCTCTGAGAGGGCTCGTACTTTCCTCTCCTGCTCCTCCTGCCACTGCCTTAAGCCTTCCTGAAGAGGATCAACATCTGCCCTCAGAATGTCATTACCACCTTGCTCCTTTGCCCCTGAGCTACCCTCTCCTCAGAGACTCTCCAGGGCATGGAATCATCTGCTCAGTTCACAGGACCTTTGCAGGAGCCCCTTTCCTTTGGACTGACCATTAAACTAAGCAGTTTTGGAAAGCCCCCTCCAGTTTGTCCCCTATGGTTTTGGTCAACATAGTATCAAACAACCATGCACTTCAAAATTTCCATCCTAAAGTGGAATCCAGTCTCATAAATGCCTTTTTAATTGTTTCCTCCAATGTGAAAGACGTGGGACAGAACTATATCACACCTCTGAATGTAAAACCTCTTGTATCTAGTTTATCATATGCAGTAGTGACTGTGCTTTATCAGAGCTGCTTTCAATGTCGTTATTCTAGAAATCTTTCTTTTCATATGATAATTAAGAAGCTAATAAAAAAAATGGTCCCAAGTATTACAACAGTTACAGAATTTTTTCTCAGGTTTTGCTTCTTTTTTTTACCAATCCCCCACCCCTTTTAATGGAGTGTGCTAGATGTTTCTACAATTTTGTTCAGATGACTAAAAAAATCTGGAAAAGCTGAGGCTGCTACTGATGCATACATACTGCTATTATTGGTCTTTTTATATAAATACATATACATATAAATATATATATATAATAACATATAAACACACAACATACACAAATAATTCAAAATTTTGAAAACACTGGCTGTGCTGCCAACTTTGGAAAAAGTCTCCCAGTTTTCAATTTGAGTAAGCATTGTACAGAAATTAACAGTCATTTATGTCCAGAAATAGTAACCTTAATTTTTTTTCAATTTATACATGGGTAACCCACTGTATCAAATATGTAAGGTCTTATCTACATGGATTTGATTACAGAAACTAAAGTAATCTTTAATAGAAAGAAAAAAATTTCCATTCATAAATTTTCATGATACGAAATCCTTATTCTACTCTAAGTCTACAAACATGCGATGCTCACTCTTATCTTACTTCCTTCCTCATCTCTGCCTAAATTATCCTCCCACCCCCACTGAGGAGTCCTTTCCTTCATACCTAAGGAAAAAAACACCTAAGGGTATCAGATATTTCATTTACTACCTATTGAAAATACTCTCTCTCATATATATATATTTTTTTGTGTGTGTGTGTGTGTTTTCTTTTTTTTGTACCAGGGATTGAATCAAGGGGTACTTAACCACTGGGTCACATCCGCAGTCCTTTTTAAATTTTTTTTTTTTTTTAGCTGTAGATAGATACAATATCTTTATTTATTTTTATGTGGTGCTGAGGATCAAACCCAGTGTCTCATACGTGCTAGGCAAGCGTTCTACCACTGAGCTACAACCCCACCCCCCACCCCTACCAGCCCCCCCTTTTTTTTTTTTAATGTTTTATTTTGAGGCAGGGTCTCACTGAGTTCCTCAGAACCTTGATAAATTGCTGAAGCTGCCTTTGAACTCATGATCCTCCTATCTCAGCCTCCCAAAATGCCGGGATTATAGGCATGAACCACCATGCCTGGCTTCTCATGTTTTGTTTTGATTTTTGGTACTGGGGATTGAACTCAGGGGCACCTGACCTCTGAGCCACATCCTCAGCCCTATTTTGTATTTTATTTAAAGACAGGGTTTCACTGAGTTGCTTAGGGCCTCACTAAATTGCTGAGGCTGGCTTTGAACTCTCAATCTTCCCGCCTCAGCCTCTGGAACTGCTGGGATTACAGGTGTGTAGCACATGCCTGACAAATTTTTATATATTTTAAAACCATTATAGTACATGTGTGTGGCTCTTGGCTGTTTTGGTCTATTGACTGGGGGTCAGGGCAAGAATTAATGCCTTTTGTCTACACACATTCAGCTCATCCCCATTATCAGCCCTTCAAACCCCACATCATCTCAAACCTGCTATTTCCAGTCTGAAGCCTCTTTGCTTTCCAAAGGCAGAGTCTATTTATGTGCATTTGTGTGTGTCTGTGTGTCTGTATCCTGGGATTTGTCTATCTTTGCTTTATCATTTACCATTCCTCTACTGACATTCTGTCTTCCAGAAGAACATAAAAAGTATTTCCCTGCTAATGATCTCTCTCACATAGACTCTGTTGTGTCTTCTTCCCAGCTTTCATTTTAGTAGTCGCAAAGGAAATGTTAGGCTAGGTGCAGTGGTGCATGCCTGTAATCCCAGTGGCTCAGGAGACTGAGGCAGGAGGATCTAGAGTTCAATGCCAGCCTCAGCAAAAGTGAGGCACTAAGCAACTCAGTGCTTAGTGAGACCCTGTCTCTAAATAAAACACAAAATAGGGCTGGAGATGTGGCTCAGTGGTCGAGTGTCCCTGAGTTCAATCCCTGGTACCAAAAAAAACAAAATTAAAAAAATCTGAAAATTCTTTTTTTTGGTGATGGAGCTGGGGCTGAGGCTGGAACACTAGGCAACTACTCTACCACTGAGCTACACCCAACTTGCAGATTTTTTGACACTCCTTCCTCCCACCCTCTCCACTTCAAGATGAATAGGACTTCACTACAACTGGTGAAGGAGACATGCCCCCCAAAATGAGAACTTCTCAGTCAATGTCTGAAGGGCCATACAGCTCTGCCTGTTTTGTAGGATGCCTGCTCTTGAAACATGGCCACCTTTCCATGAGGAAGCCCAGGCCATGTGGACAGGACAGCTGTTCAAACTTCAACTGCCAGACAGGTACAGCTCTGAGATGACTCTAGCCTCAGCCGCTGCAACCACAACAAACTCCGAGTGAGAATCTCCTAGCCGAGCCTACTCGACCCACAGACACACAACAGTAACAAATGCCAGCTGTTTCAAGCCACCAGGTTTGGGATATTACATAGTGACGTATACTTCAGGAAAGAAATGGAGAATTCTTCTCTGAAAGAAAAGGAAAAGGAAAAGGGAAGGAAGGAGGGAAATAGGAAGAAAAAGGGAGAAGGAAGAAAGGAAAAAGGGAAGGAAGGGCTTGATCCCTAGCACTGCAGAGAAAGAAAGGAGGAAAGGGTAGAAGAAAGGAAGGGGGAAGAGACAGACAGACAGACAGACAGATGGACAGCAAGCAAGAAGGCTCAACCTCCAAACAATGGAAGGATAGGAGGGGGAAAAGAAGGGAAAGAGAAAGGGGAGGAGCTGGGTAATTGTGGCACACACCTACAGCTACTCAGGAGGCTAAGGCAGCCTGGCAACTGCAAGACTCTCTCTCAATTTTGATTTTTGCCATCCAGGATGGAGTTGGGACCCAGGGCCTTGTACACGCAAGAAAATTGTTCTATACATTCCCAGCACTGACCCTATCTCAAAATAAGATAAAAAGGGATGAGGATGCAGCACAATAGCAAAGCACCTGCCTAGCATGTGAAGCCCTGGCTTCAATCTCCAACACCAAACAAAACCAAAAAAAACAAACCTTAATTAGCTTTATTTTCAATTATAGAATTGAGCATTATTTCATCCTATACAATAGAATAAGTGTTCCCAAAAGTCAAATAAATCAATTAAAATCGTGCCATTCTTTCTTCAGAGGCTGTTAGATCCCACTTTCATAGTTTAGTCATACCTGACAACCCTGGACCATTTCCAAATTAGAGAAAAGTAAACAGAGGCCAGGAAACACCTTCATATTTTTCCCAAAGTTACATGTAAAATACAAAAGCCAGTGAAACCAGTGTGTGTGTGTGTGTGTGTGTGTGTGTGTGTGTGTGTGTGTATGCTGTAGATGGACACAATATCTTTATTTATTTATTTTTATGTGGTGCTGAGGATTGAATCCAGTGCCTCATATGTGCTAAGCAAGCGCTCTACCACTGAGACAGCCCCTAGTGGTCTCTTAACCTCTACATTATACTACCTCCCCAAATAAGCTTCTGTGTGTAGGACACCATGATGAGCATACAGTGGACATTCCTTTATCTCCCCCAGTACTGGTGTATCAAACCTGGGGTGCTCTACCACTGAGCCACATCTCCAGCCTTTTTTATTTAGTTTGTTTTTATTTTGAGATAGAGTCTCATTAAGTTGCTGAAGCTGGCCTCAAACTTGTGATCCTCCTGCCTTAGCCTCTTGAGTTGCTGTCCAGTGGGCATTTATAAACCCTGGAGAATGAAGTTGAATGCACCTCTCTAGTAAGTGGATCAGGCATGCCTTACTTCATGGGTTCACTTACTGTTCCTTTCATTCTGTGGACCAGTTCATACATTCGGATGCAGCCTTCCACTCTAATTCCACGAGAGGACTGAAGTGCCATAGATTCTGTATGTTGAGACTCCTGTTTGCTCTACACAGGAAGAAGGGGAAAAAGAACTGTTTTTAACCTTGTAAAGTTGGCGTTATCTCTTCTAGGTCTACAGATCACATCCAAATTTATAAAATTTATAACAATAAAAACACAATTTAGGTTAGAAACAGTATGCTTTTCATAACATTGACATTGTTCTGTTTTTTGTTTTTGTTTTAATAAACTGATGTTTGTAAAAATGGGAGTTCATAACCCACTTGAATCAAAGTGTGAAATATGATATATCAAGAACTATGTAATGTTTTGAACAACCAACAATAAAAATTTAAAAAATAAATAAATAAATAAAAAATAAAATTATACAGAAAATTTAAAAAAATAAAATAAAATAAACTGATGTTTGTTGCTTTGGGTAGATTTTTGTTTTATTTTGATTTAGCCTACTAGCTTGTGTGTTCGGCAAAACTTCCCCCTTTCTTCTGATAAGTATCCATTTGTCCTGGGGTGGTTTGGATGGAGCAACCCCAGTTACTCCTCCAAACTTTAAGGTGCCTCAGGAGAAGGCACCTGACAAGACTGACAATCAACATGCTCTCTCCTCCTGTATTGTATATCCATCTGAGAATAGGGTATATGACCCAAGCTAGGCCAGAGCCTATCTTTTTTTTTTTTTTTTGGTACCAGGGATCAAACCCAGGAGTGTTTAACCACTAAGCCACATCCCTCTCCCTTTTCTTGTATTTTGTTTAGAGACAGGATCTTGCAGAGTTGCTTAGGGTCTCACTAAGTTGCTAAAGCTGGCTTTGAACTTGCAATCCTCCTGGCTCAAGACTCCTAAACCACTGGGATTATAGGTATACTCCATCACACCCAGTCAGAGCCTATCTTTGACCTTTTCTGATGGAGCCAACCAGGAAGGCTCTCTCTGTCAGGAATGCTAACCTAAGATGTAAGTCTGGGGTTCCCATTAGCCAATATGCCAGACAGTGTCTATCTGAAAAACAAAACCAAGAAGAATGAGACAAAAAGGAAAGACGGAGAGGCAAAACCCTGTTTATGGGTCATTGATTCAAAAAATAATAATAAGCAGAGAAAGAACAATGGTAATCATCTAGATCTAATTCCAGATGTTCTCCTGGACTTCCTGAACTAATTATTTCCTCCCCATCCTTTGTTTTACTTTAACTGGTTAAACTGGGTTTCTTTTCAACACCAAAAATTCCTAAATGATATAAACCACAGAAAGCTGAAGAGCTATGTACAGGAAGGTCCCATGTACTTTTGATCCAGTTTCCCCCAATAGCACCATCTTTCATAAATACAATAAAACATTAAAAGGAGGAAGAGATTGGCAGTGGTACAATCCACCAAGCTTATTCAGATTCTATCAGTTTCACAGGCACTCATTGTACTTGTGTACAGTTTTTATGCAATCTCTCACGTGTTGATTCGTGTAAACACTTCCACACTCAAGATACAGGGGCTAGGAGTGTAGTTCAGCAATAAATATTTGCCTAGTATACACAAGGCCCTGGGGTTAATCCCTAGCATTGAAAAAAAAGAAAAATACAGAACTCTCTCCCCTCACCAAAAAGCTACTTCATACCACACTTACATTTGTAGCCATGTCATTTCCTCCTCCATCCCTAAACCCTATTCTGTTCTCCAAGCTGATACTTTTGTTGGTTAGAGAATGTTAAATAAACCGGGCTGGGTGGCACATACCTGTAATCTGAGGCAAGGGTATCACAAGCTCAAGGCCAGCCTTGGCAATTTAGCTAGACTCTGACTCAAAATAAAAAATAAAAATGGCTAGGGATGTAGCTAAATGGTACAGTAATCCTTGGGCTCAATCCCCAGTACCACACACACACACACACACACAAAGAATATTAAACAAGGTTGGGTGTGGTGGCACCTGCCTATGATCCCAGCTACTTGGAGGCTGAGGCAAAAGAATTACAAATTTGTTTCATTCGGTACTGGGGATTAAACCCAAGGGTGCTTTACCACTGAGCTCCATTCCTGGTTCTTTTTATTTTGAGATAGGATATCACTAAGTTTCTGAGGCTGGCCTCAAATTGTGATCCTCCTGCTTCCACCTCCAGAATGGCTAGGATTACAGGGGTGTGCCACCAAGCCCTGGTTTAATTCACAGTACTGTGAAAAAGAAGAATGCAAGAATGTTAAACAAAAGAAATTATATAGTATATTAACTTTTTTTGGGTACTGGGGATTGAACTCTACAGAACTGAGCTATATCCCCAGTCCCTGTAAGTCGCACTTTATTTTGGCTCTTTATTTCTGCCCATAGTCACCTGGTTGCATTGTTTTCAGGTCTATGGTGAGGCATAGAGGGTGTGATGGAGGCAAAGGCGCTCACCTCACAGTGGCCAGAAAGCAAAGAGAAAAAGAGAAGAAGGGACCAGGATCAAGAAATGCCCTTTATGTATGTGCTCCCAGTGACCGATTTCCTACAACTAGGCCCTACCTCCTACAAATTCCCCCATCTCCCAATAAAGTCATCAACTATGAACCCATCAAGGGATTAATCTACTGATGAGGTCAGGGCCCACATGATCAAGTCACTTCCTAGGAAGCCGACCTCTGAACATTGATGCACTAAGGAACAAGCCCTCAAAGCACGAGTCTTGGCTGGGTGTAGTAGCACACACCTGTAATCCCAGCGGCTTGGGAGGCTGAGAAAGGAGGATCGCAAGTTTAAAGCCAGCCTCAGGAACAGTGAGGCACTAAGCAACTTAGTGAGATTCTGTCTCTAAATAAAATACAAAATAGGCTGCGGATGTGGCTCACTGGTTGAGTGCCACGATTTTAATCCCTAGTACCAAAAAAAAAAAAAAAAAAAAAAAATGGTTCTTTCTTGGGGTATAGAACCATTCTGTATTTCCACCCAAAATATATGTGAGATCCAGACTTTCTATGTCCTCACCAACAATTCAGTGCTCTCACTATTTTTCTTTCTTTCTTTTTTTTAATATGTATTTTTTAGTTTTAGGTGGACACAATATCTTTATTTTATTTTTATGTGGTGCTGAGGATCGAACCCAGTGCCTCATGCATGCTAGGCAAGCACTCTACCACTGAGCCACAATCCCAGCCCCTCAATATTTTTCATTTTAACTGTTCTTATAGATGTGCAATATTATCTCACTGTAGTTTTAATTTACATTTTCTTAGTAGCTAATAACGTTAAAAACATTTTCACATGCATATTTGCCATCTATATACTGTCTTAGGTAATGTCTGGTCATATCCCTTGCCTATATTTTTTTATTTATTTAAAGAGATCTTTATATAGTCTAGACAGAAAAACTTCATCAGACAGGTAGTTTGCAACTGTTTTCTTCCAGTATGTACTCTCTTCACATGGTCTTTCAGAGAACAAAATTTGTCATTTTAATGAAGTCCAATTTGTCAATTTTCCTTTTATGAATTATACTTTATAGTTTTATTTCTAAAAAGTTTAGAGTTTTACCTTTAAGTCAGTGATCATTTTGAGTTAATATCTATATAAGATAAAAGGTTTAGGTGAAGGTTGATTTTTTTGTGTATGATGTTCAGTTGCTAAAAACACATATATTTGGTAGAAGGGGATTGAACCCAGGAGCATTTAGCCACTGAGCCCACAACCACAGCTCCCCTCTTTTTTTTTTTTTAAGACAGGGCTTTATAAGTTTCTTAGGGCCTCACTAAGTTAATGAGGCTGGCTTTAAATCTGTAATCCTTCTGCCTCAGTCTCCTGAGCTGCTGGGATTACAGGTATGTGCTACCACACCCAGCCTGCTAGAAATATTTTTAAAAGAACCTGGCATGGTGGTACATGCCTGTAATCCAGCTACCCAGGTGGCTGAGGCAGGATGATTCCAAGTCTGAGGTCAGCCTAGGCAACTTAGCAAGACCTTATCTCAAAATAAAAGATAAAGGGCTAGGGGTGTAGCTCAGTGGTAGGATGCCCATGGATTCAATCCCTAGCACCACAAAAAAGGAAAGAAATAAAGATTTTAAAAGACTAATATTTTTTAAAATGTTTTATTAGTTATTGTTGGACCTTTATTTATATATTTGTTTATATGCGATGCTGAGAATCGAACCTAGTGCCTCACACATGGTAGGCAAGTGCTCTACCACTGAGCCACAATCCCAGCCCTAAAAGACTAATATTTTTAAAATGAAGAACTAGATACAAACTAAAACCATAAACTTTCTATGTAGAAGAGCCATGTGGTTCTTATATACTCCAACTTTGCCATTACTATGTGTTCTGTCTTCAACTAATCACATTTTACCTGGGCTCCATTTGGTGTTGCAGGCAATGCTGGTGAGAGGGCAGAGCTTCCAACTGGAGATCTGGGGACTACTGAGGGTTGGTCTAGGGCAGAAGCAGATCCAGATGAAAGTGAAGTCTCTGAGGGAACGGGGTTCTCTTGTTTGTACGGTAGGATGTGATCTACCACCCATCCAGAATAAGGGGACAGCTTGGGAAGAGACACACATTCTTCTAAAGCATCCTAGAAAGAAGAAGCCCAAGTTAAACACAACTTGCATGTCCACTGATCAAGCATAATCCACTACATGCCTTACTGAACACTAGGGACCAAATAAATAAATACCAAAGACTCGAAGTAACTGCATTAACAATCAGGGATAAAAAGTATAGTTCCTTGGTAATGACCCCAACATCTGTTCTTCTAAAGAAAATATGACTATAACAATTTTAACTGCATGAAAAGGCACACTGTGCGAATATTGCCATTAAACTAATCTAAACCAGGCACAGTGGAATACACCTGTAATCCCAGAGGCTTAGGAGGCTGAGACAGGATTGCAAGTTCAAAACCAGCCTCAGCAAAAGTAAGGCATTAAGCAACTCGGTGAGACCCTGTCTCTAATAAAATACAAAACAGGGCTGGGGATGTGGCTCAGTGGTCGAGTGCCCCTGAGTTCAACCCCAGTATACCCCTCCCTAAAAAAAACTAATCTAAAACACTGGAAAAGAATAGAACATGAGAGGAATTTTGAAGTAAATTGTCATAAACATTATGATTACAGTGGAGTATTAGTCACATTAAAATACTGGTTGAGGGGCTGGGGTTATGGCTCAGTGGTAGATTGCTCGCCTCACACATGCAAGGCCCTTGGTTCCATCCTCAGCACCACATAAAAATAAATAAATAAATAAATAAATATATTGTGTCCAACTACAAAAAATAAATATTTTTTAAAAAATACTGGTTGAGCCAGGTGTGGTGGCGCACATCTAACACCAGTGACTGTGGAGGGGGGGGATGAGGCAGGAGGATCCCAAGTTCAAAGCCAGCTTCAGCAAGTTAGCAAGGGCCTTAGCAAGACTCTATCTCAAAATAAAACATAAAAAGGGCTGGGGATGAACTGGGGTTGTGGCTCAGTGGCAGAGCACTTGACTAAGCATGCTTGAGGCACTGGGTTCGATCCCTGGCACCACATAAAAATAAATAAAATAAAGGTATTGTGTCCATCTACAACTAATAAAAAAGAAAGAAAGGGCTGGGGATCTGGTTCAGTGGTTAAGTGCCCCTGAGTTCAATTCCTGGTACTAAAATAAAACAAAATACTGTTGAGCTGGGCATGGTGGCACACATCTATAAACTCAGGAGGCTGAGAAGGAGACTCTCAAGTTTGAGGCCAGACTCAGCAACTTTGCAAAACCCTATCTCAAAATCAAAAGGACTGGGAGTGGTATAGCCCCCCGGGGTTCAATCCCAAGTAAAGTGGTTGAGAAATACTAATCTAGATAATAGGTTCACATCACATGTACAACAAACAGGCATTCAACCCCTGATGGACAATCTGGGCAAAAAGCCAACACGCTGATACATACTCTATAATAACAAGGTCAATATTAAAAACATATTGCGGAGATAATACCTTTTACTCATTCTTTATACCAAAATAAATTACAGGAGCAAATATTTTTAAAAACCACCATAAAGAAAAATTTCAACAAATGAACTAGGATAATTGATATAGGACTACTATTCTCTAATACATAAAGAATTTGTATGGGCTGGGGATATAGCTCAGTTGGTAGAGTGCTTGCCTCACATGCACATGGCCCTGGGTTCAATCCCCAGCACCACCAAAAAAGAAAAAAAAAATTCAAGGCCAGCATTGGCAAGTTAGCAAGATTCTGCCTCAAAATAAATAAATAAAAAATAAAAGGGGTAGGGATGTAGCTCAGTGGTAGAATGCTTGCTTAGCATGTGTGAGATCCTGGGTTCCATCTATAGTACCACCATAAAAATTAAAAAAAGTAAAGCTCTTTGGAGAAACTGCTGAGTCCAGGAACAGGGAAAATACAATTTAAACCTGGGACACTTTATTGTGCCAAAAGAAATGAAAACATATCAAAGGAACCCAAGAGTTGACAAAGAGGCTCCTGGGTCTTATGTCTCAATTCTAGAGCACTTGCCTAACCTGTAGTTCAATTCAACTGGGCTCAATCCCAAGGGATTTTGGGAGGGAGGCTTCCATTGGACAAATCTGAGACATTTAAAACAAAATAAGTAAATGAATAATGATAGTAATAGATATCTCATTGAATAAAACAGGAACCCATGAGTCCATATTGAAATAAATAATCAGAGGAGAAAAGAAAGCTCTTCTTTACAATAAAATGCCAACCAAAAAACAGAGGGAGCAGGGAAGATACAAAAACACCATTTGGCAACATCAGAGAGGTGACTGATTCAGGCGGAAAACATGTATGAATTCTCAGGTTGAGGAGAAAAGGTTTAATGAGGAAAAGACATATTGGAAATCTCTGGAAAACCTCCCTGCAAAATAATAATCAACTATGAAAGTGAAAAGGAATTAGGTGGAGAGACTCAGCAGATACCAACATGAACAGGTGGATCAAGGTGAGCATCATCAGTGTGTTAAGGTGGGTTGACATCTGTGGGTGTCTTCACCTGACTTATTGAGAATATAGCGTCATTTCTGTGGCATTCCCGCTAAGAATGCACAACCTGAGTCTGGTGGTTTGAAAATACCAGACTAGGAATCAACCTTACAATGTAAGGTCTACATTCTTTGAAACTGCCGGAGACATCTGTAGATAGGTTATCTGCAACCAGTGAATAGGAGTCGGCTTTAACTGTCTCCACCTCCCCCCACCTCTAGTACAGGACTTTGCGAATACTAGGTTCAGTGACCACGCCCGCCCCCACTAACAGATTCGCCCAATGACATCTAAACATTTGGTCGTTTCACTGGCAGCAACAGTAAATCAGTGACCATGTGATTCACTCTCCGCTACTCCCGGAGATCCCAGCATGTGGGAAAATTAACAGAGCCGGAGAAGCCAGGGTTGCTTTGACAACAGGAGGAGGTACCTAACTCCGGCTGGGATGGCGATGAAGCCTCAGACGGAAGAGTACCTCTGAAGTAAGGCAGCCCCTCGAGAATCTAGAATAGGAGGGAGGGACACGCTCACACAGCAGTAAAGAAATGCACGCAGGACGCTAGAACGCACGGGTTTCCCCGCGCTGGGCGTCCCAGGGCGGGGAAAGAGCAGGGCCCAGTCGCCGGCGTTGACAGGGCCTATTCCTCTTCGCGGCCGCCGCTCACCTCGCCCCGCAGCAACCAGTCGCGATGGTAGCAGAGACGACCTTTGCTGGAATTGCGCAGTGCCTGCAGGGTCTCCCAGCAGCGACCCTCGGACGGCATGGCCAGTCCGGCGGCACCTTCTGAGGCGCCTCTGGTGTCAAAACAAGCCCTCGAATCAGCCGCCGGGAAAGGGCGCCTGCTTCCGCTTCCGGGGCGCGCACGCAGCGCTGCGCAGGGAGCGTAGCCCCGTTCCTAACGGTCCAAGCCACGCCTCCGGGCGCAAATGCAGGTTAAGCTGCAGAGGGTGCTTGTGCAGAGCGAAGTGAGCCTTTGCAGAAAATCCTGCGCCCTTAGCAAGGATTTGGAGAAACTGGAACCTTTTCACACTGCTCGTGGGAATGTAAACTTGAGTCGTTCCTCAAATGGCTAAGTAGAGTTAACATTTCTCCCGCGTATAAAGCAGAGAAATGAACACACCCACACGAAAACTTTATATAATAATGTTCATAGCAGCCGTAGTCATAATGCAAGCAACCCAAATATCCAGTTAGTGACTGGATAAATGTTATATGTATATCCATGCAATGAAATTATTCTAAAGAAAAAAAAAAAAAAAGGTCTGATACAACAACACAAACCTTTAAAGCATTTTGCCAAGAAGCCAGTCAGGAAAGGCCTCGTGATTCCATTTATGCGAAATGTCCATAATAGGCAAATCCATGGAAGAGACTTTATTAGTAGTTGCCAGGGGCAGGAAAGGTGCAGGGAACAGGGTAGTGACTGCTAATGGGCATGGGTTTCTTCTTGGGGTGGTGAAGATGGCTCAGAATTAGATAATGGTGATGGTGGCACACCTTGGTAAATATGCTAAAAAACACTAAAATTATGTTTTTGGAAACTAGATTGAGACCAGAGGCACTCTACCACGTGGCTACATCTCTATTCGTTTTTACTTTTTTGAGACAGAAATCTCACCAATTAGTCTAGGTGGCTTCCAACTTGTGATCCTCCTGCCTCAGCCTCCTGAGTAATTGGAATTCAGACATGCACAACCTCACTTGGTAAAACCATTTTTATTTTCTGTTTTTTTTTTTTTGTTTTTTTTTTTTAACAAACTCCCTGGACTTTTTCTAATATTTTACAAAAAATAATTGTTGGGAGAGTCCTCCAGGAGTGTACCCTTCAAAAAAGACCCTTCCCTCACCAGTTAAACAGCTTGGCTTTGCACTCCTAAGAAATAGAAAGTCTGGTGGTCTATTTTCAGAACATAGTATTTAGGCTTAAGTGTAAAAGTGGGATATTAAGATTCAATCAGAGCTAGTTTGAGATTCCCAACCTGTATCCAGTCTAGCCATTTTAACTGTAGCCCTTCCCTTTGCCCTCCTCAGAGCCAATCACATAGATGGTAACCCTGAACTCCTTCTATCAGAGCAAGCGCAGTGCCGATATGGATAAAAGCAGACAGACTACCTGCCTACACACGCTTGCTTGCCAGACTGTTCACTGTTCTGTAGCACATCCTTCTGCATAAGTTTGCCTTGCTGAGTAACTTCAGCACAGGCCTGATTTCTTGCAGCATCTGGACATTTTTAACACTGCACTGAGGATGTTTTCAGTAATTTGGCAAAATTGAGAAGTTATACAGATATCTGTGCACATTTGCTTAAGTTTGCAGACTGTCCTTTCTTGGAAAGGACTCATAAGTTCAAATCCATTTACATAAAGGGTAAGAAAATAGGCTCAGTTTTGTGGCAATGGATGCTGTAGTTTTTTTAAATGAACTTCCTTTGAACAACTGAAAGTTGGAAAGGACAAATGTCCACTCACCAATAAATGGTGATGAGTTTTCTGGTCTTTGAAATCCAGATGCTGTGGGTCTGGGTGTGGAGGGGATTGTCTTTGTGGACAAAGAAACCTCTGGAGTTGTGGATGTGGGTTAGAATGGCTGAAATGACAAAACCCAAGACCAGAAGGCCATCACCGGCTAGAAGAAAGGCTAGGGTTTACTACAGTGTCAATTTGTTCTCTTTGAAGAATTTGTTCTTGCCAGGCATGGTGGTGTACACCTGGTATTCCAAGCAACTTTGGAGGCTGAGGTAGGAGGATTTCAAGTTCAAGGCCAGCCTCAGCAACTTAGCAAGGCCCTAAGTCTCAAAATTTTTTTTAAAAAAAGGGAGGGGACAGGAGTTGTGGCTCAGTGGTAGAGTGTTCACCTAGCATATGGAAGGCACTGGGTTCATCCTCAATAGCACATACCAAAAATAAAGATATTTTGTCCACCTACAACTAAAAAAGTATTTAAAAAATAAATGTAAAAAGGGCTGGGGAAGTGGCTCAGTGGTAAAGCACCCCTGGATTCAATCCTAGCATAAAAATTTGGAAAAAAAAAAAAAAGTGTTCTTTATTTCTTAAAATTTGTTTTTTGTTTTTGTGGTGATGAGGATCCAACCCAAGCCCTTACACATGGTAGGCAAGCACTCTACCACTGAGTTACACCCTGGCTATTCTTTTAAATGCAAGAAAATTTGAATAAAAATGGTTCATGATCTTATAATTCAGAAACCAATTCATATTTTATTCTTTTTAACCAAGTCATGTTTTATAAGCACATCCCATCCCCTTCCTAAAGTGATCTGCCTAAAACATTGAGCAATGCCTTACAAAGTTCATTCCTCTGGACATCTCTCACGTTGTCAAGTGAAAGCACATGAAGGAGAAAGAACCAAGCTGGGCTGAAGTGAAAAGCCTGGTGCTTCATGCACAAAGTACTTTGAAATCATTTACTCACTCTCTCTCCTGTATTTACTAGTTTTTCTTTCTTTTTTTTTTAAAGGGGGTGGGAGTGGGTAGTACAGGAAATAATCCAAAGGAATTTAAATAATTATAAAAACTTTCTATAAAATGACACAAATATTTCAAGAATAAATGCATTCCAGAGATACAAAAAGAAAAAAAGCCCAATGTGATTGGGATTATGCTTGTAAAAGGACAGATGGAAATGAGCCTCTATGAGGATCTACTGTGAAATACTTGGAGGCAAGTGGTTCAAGGAAATTCAAGCATGAGAGATTTCTCTGGCCTTGGGGAAACACTGCACCCTACCATACCCATAAGAAAAAAAGCAAGTGAAGATGCTCACAACCTAGGAGCGGCTCCTGCTAGTTCAGATCAGAGAAAACCCAGGACAGAGATTCCTAAAAAGACAAGGGCTGGACAGGGACTGGAGGAAAAAGTCCAATCCAAATGTTCACTTAGGAAAGAAGAATCTTGGCAAAGTCAAAGTGAGTAAAAATCTGGTACCCCAGTGCAGTAGTAAATGTAAGGCCTGTCAAGGAGAAATTCCCATAAGGCAACTGAGGGAGGAGAAAACCAAGAGCTTCCCACTTCCTCCTGTGCTGTTTTAGGGGCTCTTCTGGAGTTGGTAGCTAAGGACAAGACCCTAAACATACTTCATCACTGCGAGAGAGGAAAACCAACAGGCTTTCCAGCTATGGCTTGGCAATACCTCAGTTGCCAGGGCACTAGGCAGGGCTCCAGGCCCTAGATAGCTGGCCTCAGGGAGGGGGAGATCGGGAGCGGATGGGAGAGCTTGTCAAATAGGAGGTATAGGGACTATCTCCAAACACGTTGGCATATGAGGATTTTAGGAACTGGACATAGTTCTGCATGCTGCGGTTAGTACTCTCGGACTGCTCCAGGCGGTCTTTAAGGTCCTGCAGCCGGCTCTGGTAGCGTCGATCAGCCTAAGAGAAGAAGCCAAGCATGGGCAGAGTACGTGAGTCATCTGGAACAGGCAAATTGGACACACAGGGACTTTTTTAGAGGGTGCCAGGGACTGGAGGAGATGGAAGAGATTGCTAAAGGGTAGGGGGTTTCTTTTGTTTTTTTTTTTTTTTTTTTTTTTTTTTTAAGAGACAAGACCTGAAACAACTGGACTCAAAAAGAGATCCTCCTGCCTTGGCCTCCTGAGTCCCTGAGACTATAAACATGTGCCACCACGTGAGCATTTAAAAAAAAAAAACACAAAACATTCTAAACTTAGCCAGGAATGGTGAGAGGCACACTATAATCCCAGAGACTCAGGAAGCTGAGGCAGAAAGATCGCAACTTTGAGGCCAGCCTCAGCAACTTAGTGAGGCCCAAAGCAATTTGGCAAGACCCTGTCTCTAAATAAAAAATAATAAAAAGAATTGGGGGTGTGGTTCAGTGGTTAAGCACCCCTGGGTTCAATCCCAGGCAACCCTCCTGCAAAAAAAAACCCCAAACATTCTAAACTTAGATTGTGCTGGTTAATTGTTCAAGTTTGTATTATTTTGAAACTTATTGAATTCTACAGTTTGAGTTAATTTTATGGGATACAAACACCTTGTAAAAACTGTTTTTAAGAAGGCAGATCTGCCAAGGATACCCTTAAGAGATGGGGAAAAAAACAACCCAGAAAACAATGAAACTGTATGAAGTTCATAAAAACAGTATGAAGTTCATAAAAACAGTTTCATCAGAACACCTTCCCCTGCAGGCCCCAGAAAGCTAAAATCTCAGTCTTCTGGCCCATTCCCCCGGCCCATTCCCCCAGTCCAACTCACATCATCACGGGTCCGCAGCAGCTGGCTGAGTTCAGTTTTGGTCCTGCTCAGCTGGGTCTCAAGGTCCAAGATTTTGTTCTGGGCTGCTCGCTCCTTGGAGAGTGCCTGCTCCTTGGTTTGTTCCACCTGCACAGAAGACAGAGAGGTGGGGCTGGCTAACCTGACACAGGTAACACGGGCAAAGACAAGTGCAGTGGCCCTCCTGGATCTCTCACAACCTGGTTCCAGACAGCACTTGATGTGGGTATGGAAAGCCTTCTACTGGAGCTTCAGGGTAGGATAACCATGGGGTCTGCTCCTGCAACCCAGCTATACTGCTCGCCCTTGCCCAGCGCCCCATGAGTCATCACCTGAGATGTAGCAGAACTGCCTAAGTCCCAAGAGGGCAGAAAGTAAATAGCAATCATGTATAGAAAGTGCTGAACCCTCTACAATAAATACTCATCCAACAAATTAATGAGGCAGGAACTACTATATTTCTTCAGATGAGGGAATAGGCATAGAAAGGCTAGGTGATTTGCCCAAGATAACAGAATGTTGTGAATGGAATTGAGACTGACCTGCCTCCTGGCATCTTCAAGGGCGCTCTCCAGCTGCCTTGCCAGTGACCCACATTCCCGGGTTTTCTCCTCCAGCCGCAGCTGGGACTGGTGGATGGCTTCCTCCCTCTTGGCAATCACCTGGAGGAACTCGACATTCTGGGCATTGGTCGCCTCCAGTTTCCTATGTGAAAGGACTCAATCAGATCCTGTGCTAATCCACCTGTATGTTCCACCCAGCCAGGGGGGCGCCATCACCCCTGGACTGGGGGTCTCATCACGCCAAAAATCTCCAAGGAGCCATGGGAAGAAACCAAAAGAAATCTGCAGGTTAGCAGGGTGGCCACTGCACTGTGTGACTGGAACAGCTGTTAGAGAACAGTATGAAGAGTGCAAGAACAAGTCCACACCAGGCATGCGCCATACTCGTGCACGTTGTCAAATGGAGTACAGCAACCTGCAGCTCACCAAGGGCCTGCCATTATCATCCCCACTGCAGAGATGAAGGAACTGAGGCTCAGAGAGGGGAAATCACTGGCTGAAGGGCAGCTCAGCAGGCAGGACTATCATCAAAATCTGTGCCTTTAACTTCTGCTATTCACTGCTGTCTCCCTCAGCAAAGGGACTTTGGTTGACCACTCAGCATCTCATGGGACAGCCATAGGGCAGTCATGGCCATCCGTGGGTTCACATTCTATCCCCACTGCCCTTTCAGGTGCCTTCCAATTTAAGGAGTGCTGCAAGTCCTGATGGAGTTGGCTGCATTTTCCAGGCCAACAGGGTGGAACAGAGGTGAAGTGTAGAAGGTCCTGCTCTCCATTTATAGATGCTAATGCAGAACTGGAGGCAGCCAGTGACAGGTCTAAGTCACAGCTTTAGCAGGTACCAGTCACAGCCTCTCCTCAGCCCAGTTTCCTCATATTTAAAACTGGAATACCAGCTAACAAATATATATTAACCTATAATGAACATCTTTCTATGCCAGGTAATGCGCTTAAGCTTTCTGTGAGAATCCTCTCAACGAAGACTCCAAATAACTCTATCAGGTAGATTACCATCCCTACCTTCACCTTTCCTCAATTCGAGGAAACTAAGGTTCAAAGCAGTTAAATGATTTATTCAAGCTCACAATGCAATTACATAACAGAACTGGGACTCAAGGTCAGGGCTTGATTCTGAAAGGAGCATGCCTCACATCTGCCTCCAATAGTCCATAAATAACAGAGAAAAGTCATATCAGAGTGGTCATGAGGAAGAGGATCGGAAACACAGGGAAGAGAGAGAGAGGAAGTGCCCACCCTCCTGCTGCAGTGTCCTGGCTGCTCTTTTCTAATTGGCCCTGCCAATTTGCTTGGATGGAGCCTTCCTCTGTGTGTATAAATGTGTGTGTGTGTGTGTGTTTTGCTATGGATAAAACCCAAGGGCCTCATGCATGCCAGGCAAGAGCTCTATCACTGAGCCACATCCCCAGCCCTTGAGCTGCCTCTGGAATAGATGTACCTTCAGGTGGGCTGACCTTGGTCACACCATCAGATAGCATCCCTCCAGGCTGAGACCCCCTTCCTCTCTCCCAACGAGGCTTACCACTGGAATAGAAGCAGCTTCTCCTCTGAGGTCTGCCTAGCACCTTCCAGGGCCTTGAGTCCCTCAAATACTTCCGCACACTAAGCACAAATCAGCTAAGTGGCCGAAAGTCTCAGGTCCTAGGAAGAGATGGGACCAAGTGCCTCTAACCTCTCCAGTTCATCCACCTTCAGACTCAGCTGTTTATTTTCCTTCTGGGAAGCCTGATGTTTCTCTCTCGCCATCTCCAGCTTGTCCCCCTGGTGTTCGATCTACAATGACAGGAACACAGACTGGTTTATGAAAGAATTTTCTCTTCTCCTGTGACCTGTCATCCACACCCAGGAAAGAGGCACACTGCCCTCAGCAGCTGTCCAAGTCTCAACACACAACCTGGAAGAGAAAGGAGAGCGGGGACAGGTCAGGCCCCACTCCAAACCGGGAGAAGCCAGGTTGGATGCTGAAGAACCACCGGGATGATGCTTTCTTGATCAGGAGAGGCCACTTGGAGGCCCAGCTGTGATTGGGAAGACATGAGAAGGCAGAAGCAGATGGTATCCCATACAATGGACCATGTGGTTTTACCAATTATGTTACCAGTTTTCCCTAACTGGGGACAAATGCAAGCAAGGCAATCAAACAGCTGTCCATTCTTCCAGGCTGGCAAATTTAAAGTTACCCAGGGGTTGCTTTAGGCAAAAGCCGCATATCATCAGGGCTCAAAAGGCTGAGCGTGCTCAGGGTTAACTGAGAAAATTTTAAGTTGAGAGTCTGCAGACATGGGCTTGGGAACCAGGTAGATCTATTGGTACCAAGTTGCTGTATGATGTTATAATTACTTCTCCCCTCTAGGCCTTGGGCTACTTTCTATAAATGAGGAAATAATACATTCCCTAGGGAAAGAAATCAGAGAATAGTATAGAGCAGGTGCTCAAACAATAGCTCCCTTCATGACTACTCCAAGGAAACAGGTTGAGAGAGGGGAAGGGTCCTGCCCAAGGTCACACCGAAAATGAGTGGCTTATGAGTTCTTAGACACTGCAGGCAGTAGGCATGGTTCCAGTAACCCAGAGGCAGACTGATTCTGGAGCAAGGAACTGCTTGCTTCTGTCTCTCAGGACAGAATCTCAGTGCATCTGTGAAGAATAAGGAGAGCAGTTAAAGCTAGAGAGAGATGCAAATAGGGAAAATTTGGGGTCTCCCATCTGTGGCTGTGGGGCAGAGGATTAGAAGCAGAGTATAGTCAGAGGCAGGGGAGCACAGAGCACTCAGAACGGGGCAACCACCGGCGGGCCCAAGGGCTTCAAACGAGTGACGGCTCCTATGACTACAATCACTTTGTCCAAACACGAGGTATTTGGCACACCAGACTTTTATTTCACAGCACTGATGATAGCTCACTCCTTTCAAAAAGCAGCAGCCAAGAAAAAGGAAGTGGTCCTTCCTCGGGGGGCGTGCAGCTCATCTTGGTAAGCGGGCCCCTGCTCGGGCTAGGTCGTGGGACCCTTTCTGCCAGTCCCTTACCCGGCTGCGCAGGTCTGATATGATGGCTGTAAGGTCGATGTTCTTCCTCTCATAGCCCTGCAACTGGTCTTGACATTCGGCCAGCTTAGCCTCCGTGATCTTGAGGATGTCAGGCAGCTGCTGCAGGTCAGCCAGCTGGGACTGGAACTGCCGACGTGCCTGAGCAGGAAGAGAAGCCCACCATTGGCACAGGCCCAGCTACCACTGGGGCCAGACAAGAGTCCTCTGGAGTTAGGGCAGGGCTGCCTAGAATCCCAAGAGGATCCTGCAAAACCCACAGGCAAAAGCGTGGCCTGCTCTCCCTGCAGGTGTCCAGCTGCTTTCTGTGGTACTTACTTGAGCCTGCTTTGCCACTTGAGCTTGTCATTCGTTTAGTCATCAAATAACAGTGGCAACCATAAACTAAAAAGCCAAGACCTTACTGGAGGCAGCAGTGCACACCTGTAATCCCAGGCGTTTGGGAGGCTGGGGAAGGATGATTGCAAGTTCAAAACCAGCCTCAGCAACTTAGCAAGACCCTAGGTTACTTACTTAGTGAGACCTTGTCTCAAAATGAAAAATAAAAAGTGCCCCTGGATTAAATCCCCAGTATCAAAAAAAAAGGGGGGGAGGGTGTGCTGAGGATATAGCTCAGTTGGTAGAGTGTTTGCCTTGCATATACAAAGGCCCTGGGTTCAATCCCCAGCACCACACACACACAAAAAAAACCGAGACCTAGGTATCTTCATAAGAGTCCTCTTTGATGCTCCATGCAGGAGGGTTTTTTGGTTCTGTTTTTTTAAATAAGTGGAATCTGGGGGCTGGGGCTGTAGTTCAGTGGTAGAGCACTTGCCTTGCATGAGGACCACATAAAAATAAATAAATAAAGATATAAAAAAAAAAAAAAGTGGAATCTGGGGATATAGCTCAATTATAGACACATACTCATCAACCCTGGGTTGATCCCCACACCACCACAAAAAAGAACTGCAAGAGAAGAGGGGAAAAAACCACAAGGGAAAAAAGGCATAATAAGCATGAGAGAGAGAAGAAAAGAGAGGACAAGATAAAAAGAAAGGAGAGAGCGTATTTGTGGTGAAGCAGACCGGCTCACCCATGGGAAATGTTACTCTTTGTCATCCAAATCAGGCAGGGTTAAAGGCACACATTGGAGATAGATTCACAGTCATGAAATTAGACATTAGAACTGGGTAAGGAAGAAAGCAAGGAAGGGGAGCAGTACCGCCTCAATCTCTTTGTTCATCTCGTCTTTAAGGATCTTGTTCTCTTTGTCACAGCGTTCTAGCTGGGCAGCCACTTCATCAGCCTCCAATCTGGTTTTCATCACCTAGGGATCAACAATGCAATGGGACACATTAGATAGAAGCAAATTTGGCTAAGAACCACCAGCCATGCCCACTGCTTCCTGGAAAACGAAGGTGGTGAGCCTCCTGCCCGATGGTAGTGAGGTGGGCATAGCTTGGAGGACTAGGGTTTACCTGACTCTTATAGTTGTCGATCATCCCCTCATAGTTCTTCACTGATGCCTTCAGCTGTTGGACCTCAATGTGGGCCTGGTTGAGCTTGTCCTCCATCGGGGCGAAGCTCGCCTAGAAGGGATGATACTCTGAGAACTATCAGTTCTGGATCAGGTGGCCCTCAACTCTATTCCCAGAAGCCAGCAAAGGAAAGGCCCTACTCTAACCCACACAGCAGCTTTCCTTGAGAGTCTCCAGGTAAGATTCCTAAAGTAGCCAACTCAGGTGAAAATGGATACAAATTTTTTTTTTTTTTTTTTTAAACTACTGGGGACTGAACCCAGGGGTTTAGGGCCTCACTAAATTGGGTCTCATTAAGTTGCAATCCTCTTGTGATTATAGGTGTTTGCCACCACGCTCAGCTAATAAATGTCATTTTTTATTTCAAAAGCAATATAGAATTGTTCAAGAAAATGGAGGGTTGGTGGTGTGACTCAATGATACAGTAATTGCTTGCCTTGCCTAGTATGTGTGTGAGGCCCTGGGTTTTATCCCCAGTACCAAAAAAAAAAAAAAAAAAAAGGAGGGGGGCATAAACCTAGACACACAAATTATAATGCAAAATACCTATGATATGGTTATATATCTACAGTTCTGTGCTTATTTTATATTTGTCAGCAAGAATGGGATAATACTTCACTTACTACTTTGCAACATACTTTTTAAATTAACAATATGCTGTAATTTTCTTCTCAAGTCAATAAATCTCCTCCTCTAACCCAAAAGACCACCTTTGATAAGACAGTATAAGTATAAATCATAGTATCAAAATACAGTAAAATAACAAGCAGTGATTTTAAAAAAAAAAAAAAAAAAAAAAAAGCCGGCACCATGGTACACACCTAACTCAAGAGGCTGAGATGGGAGAATCTCAAGTTCAAGGCTAGCCTGGACAACATAGTAAGACCCCATCTCAAAAAAACAAAACAAAAATAAAAATAAATAGATAAAGCTTTAAAAAAAATGGGTCTAAAAAGATGTCTGTGAAATAAGAAAAGCAAGGGGCTAGGGTTGTGGCTCAGTGGTAGAGAGCTTGCCTACCCATGTGGCTTGGGCTGGGGATGTGGCTCAAGCGGTAATGCGCTCGCCCCACATGCGCGGGGCGCTGGGTTCGATCCTCAGCACCACATAAAAATAAAATAAAGATGTTGTATCCACCGAAAACTGAAAAATAAATATTAAAAAAATTAAAAAATAAAAAATAAAATAAAGAAAATTATCAGATGTATATTCTTTTCCATACCTACTTAAAATCAATCTTACTTAACAAATCAGGGGGAAAAAAAACTTATAATGCCATGCCCAAGATCAAAGATGTCTCTCTACCTAGGGCACAGTGGCACACACCTATAATCCCAGCAGCTCAGGAGGCGGAGGCAGGAGGCTCGTGAGTTCAAAGCCAGCCTAAGCAATTTAGCGAGGCACTAAGCAACTCAGTGAGACTCTGTCTCTAATAATGTGGCTTCAGTGGTCGAGTGCCCCTTAGTTCAATCCCTGGTACCCCCCAAAAAAAAGATGTCTCTCTAGAGTCCATCTCTGCTCAGGTGCCTCTGACCTGGCTGCTGGGAGCGTGTATCTCCAAAGCTGAGACTCAGGTTAGGTTCAAGTTCCACTCTCAAAATTCCCAGGGCAAAATCCCGGCAAGAAACTTGACTTTTTCCAAACCTCAGTTTCTGGTTTGTTTGTTTCTGAGGTGCTGCAGGTGGAACCCAGGGCTTCACACATGCTAGGCAAGTGCTCTACCACTGACCTATACCCCTAACCCAGTTTCCTTGGTCTTATTCCAAATGAAGATCATCATTATATTACTTCATCATTATATAACTAAGAGGCTGAAGTGAGAATGAATGCATGTGAAGGGGCCCAGCAGTCCCCCAAGAGAACCAAGGTTAACCTCAAAGTTGGTCAGATCCATCTCACAGGGGCTGGCTAAGCACGCCATATAAAACACTTCTCATGCATTACCATATTCCCATGAGGACCCTCTTCTCCCTCAGCTCAGGGAACTTCAGCAATAAGCAACACAGTGTCTCACCCAGGCCCTTCAACTAGTGACAGGTGGAGTGCACACCTAAGCCCAGGGCTCATAGCCTGGAGAACATGCCCTTTAGCTGCCTGAAGGCTCTCTGAAGTCCCCTGGCTCATCTCTGTAGCCCAGGCCTGTCCCACTATTGGCCTTGGGTTCTCCATTCTGCCTGGTTAGAAGTTCCCAACAGACCTTCAGCCTCTCGTTCTCCAACTTGAAGGCAGAATACTCAGCAGTCTGCCGATGCAGTCTCTCCACCAGACTGTCTCGATCTTCCCGCATCTTCTCCTCCAAGGTTTGTTGCTGGTTTACAAGATCTGTCACCCGGCTGGAAGGTTGCAAAATGACAGCAGATCGAATAAATTCCACAGGTTCTGGGGAGCTCAGGTCTTTGTGAGGAGTGGCACCAAGTATCCCTACCCATGCCAGGTCTCATCTCTTAGCATGTTGCTACCTAGTTAAATCCTCTAAGATTTGTCTCCCATGATACTCACTCCAAGAAGCAATCTATAGTAGTTCAATCATAAATGATGACTTAAGTATGTGCAGGGGCTGGGGGTGTAGCTCAGGGGAGCAGAGCACTCGCCTAGCATGTTTGAATCCCTGGGTTCAAAGCCCAGAAGTGGAAAAAAAAAAAAAAAGAGAAAGAAAGAATACATCCTTCTTTCTCTATGAAGCCAAGACGCTCCCTGAAGACGAGAACCAGGGACATGGTCCCTCCCAGCTCCCCTGGCACTCACTTGCTCTCTCAGCTCATAGGGCCTTGGTGTTATGAAAGATTCCTTTGGAATTGTTTCCTGACCTCCCAAGTGGTGGCCACAGATTACTGGCCAGGCATTATTCACCAACAGGGCACTGGACACATTGGACTTTGCTCCCCACAGATATTGCCAGGTGCCTCTACTGACTTGTTCTTGGGTATGAACACCCAGCTAGCAATGAGTATGTATGGGGAGAGGTCTAAGTGCCAGTAAAGATGTCATTTGGGGAGGTAGCAGACTGTGCCCTTTTTCCTTTTCCCTCATTCTCATTATGTCTGGGATCAGACCTGACACATTGGAGTCCTAGGCCTCACAGATGCTTCCTAGCCTTTTGACCTCAAACATATCATAAAACCTTGACTCTGCATGTGCTCTCACTTGGTTTTGTTTTTTGTTTTGGTGCTGGGGATCAAATCCAGGGCCTTGTGCACACTGGGTCAAGTGCTCTACCCCTGACTTTATCCCTAGCTGTGTTCCCAGTACTGTTCACTGAAAGTGTATATTCAGCAAAAACTTGTGCAGTAGCTAGGCATGATGGCACACATCTGTAATCCCAGCCACTCAGGAAGCTGAGGCAGGAGGATTGAGAGTTCAAAGCCAGCCTCAGCAAAAGCAAAGCGCTAAGCAACTCAGTGAGACCCTGTCTCTAAAATACAAAACAGGGCTGGGGATGTGGCTCAGTGGTCCAGTGCCCCTGAGTTCAATATCCGCTACCCAAAAAAAATAAAAAATATTTTAAAAATAAGTTTAAAAAAACTTGTAGAGCACTAACTGGGCCCAACCAAACATCTCATTTTATGTGGCAAACTCCTTCTTACCCTTAAAAACTGTCCCTATTAGGACATCTCTTCCTCACTCTCATTTGTACCACTATCCTTCTACCTTAATGATTTCTTTTCTCCCACTAGATGGAGAACTCTGAGGACAGCACTGGGCATAAGGCCCAGCACATGGCAGGTTATCAGCATGTATTTGCGAAGCTAAGCTGTGGCCTCTCCCTGTTACCCATCCTCAGCCCATGGGATTCTGTCTCTTGCAGCCCATCTTCTCCGCTGGAGCAACGGCAGGCAGTACATTTGTCTTCTCATTGCCATAGCCCATAGCTGACATTGAGAATGACTGAGTGCTCACTGTTGACAATTCACAAATAGCAAAAAAGTTGAGTTCAGTCACAACAACCTGAGGCCATTTTTGCCCCTACTCCCATGCCATAGCACGGACCTGCTGACCAGTGGACATTGACAGACAGCTGCTTACCACTAGTCAAACAAGAAAGGGGACACAGGAAACACCTTCTGCTCCATCCCCCAAGAATAGGAAACAAGGAAGTCAGCGTGCCCATGTACCATACTGCAGGTTTGGACCAGACTTGGGCTTCTGGGACCACAGAAGCAAGCCCACCACCCCCTCAGAGTGCTTGCAAGTGGCGTGGGAGTCCAGGGCCGGGCCAGAGCTTGCATGAGCTCCAAACACAGCCTGGCTCAGGGCTGCCCACATCTCGGCCCAGTCAACCCCAACCCAGAGAGATCATGGCATTCCTGTGAGCCTTGACCTCAGGGTGCCTGACTCCTTCCTCCTGTACCCTGAAGTCCTTCAATCAGCCTCCTCTCCTAACACAAAGACGTACTCGTTCAGGACAATAATTTCCAGCTCAAGGTCGCCCTTGTCTTTCACAACCTGGTTGTAGCGGCTCCTCCATGATTCCAGAGTGGATAAAGCTTCAGCAACATAAAGATCCTGGGAACACAGGACAGCGGGCATGTCAGCCTGGGGTCAGCACCAGGCTTCAGGAAGGTGAGGCTGGGGCTCACCTCTCCCCCTGACAACCTGAACCTCATTCTGTCCCCTCTCTCTAGAGCACCAGGAGTGACAGCAGGAGGCTGTGCTGTTCCCAGATGCCCAGCACCACACACATCCTGTCTGTCATCATTCCGACCTACAATGTTGACAGGTCTGAATTGTTCCAGACCCATCTCCTCCTTTTCCCCTCTGAGTCTCCCCAAATTCCCCACCCCAGCCATCCATCTCTCCAGTTCATTCCTTTCCACTACCATCGTCCCTCCATTCAACACCCATCGCTTCTATCTACCCACCCCACCATCCAACCCTCCTGGGGCAGCAAGATGCCAGCCCCAGCCTGCTACCTTGTCGGCAAGTTGCACATGCAGCTGCTCAGCGTACTCCTCACTCTTCTCAGCGCGCTCCTTCTGGGCTCGGATGGCCTTCTTCAAGGTATCTTTGTCTCGATCTCCCTTTTGCTTCAGTTCCTTCAGCTGCTCCATAATTGCCTCCACTTCCGCCTTGTGCTGGTTCCCACTGCGCTCTAAATTCTGGGAGAGGGCAGAAAGGAGAAGAGAAGGAAAGAAGTGAGAAAGGCAGAGGCAGAATAGGAGAGACAGAAAAGGGGCACAAGCAGAAAGAGGAAATAAGGGAGTGGCCATGAATCAGCTGTGCAAGGACTTCAGGCTCTCCTGATGTAGACCAAAGATATGGTACCTCCAGGTTCCCCATGGCACCTCCTGATTGTCTCAGACCAGCAGGTTTTGATGATAAGACAATCCTTTGGAAGCCTCTTCTCTGAACTCTCAGCCAAGTAGTGAAGAGATACTCCTCACTTAACAGAGATATTGACCTTTAAGAGCAGTTGAGAATATTGCCTTCCCCTAGTGAGTCTGGTGAACTAAGGGACTAGGGAACTAAGTGACAAGTCCAGGGACATGGCACCCAAGCTTGTCACCTCTGGAAAGACCTTCCAAATCCATGACTTTTGCCATTTTCTAGAATCTCTCTGGAGAATGAGTACTTTGGCAGCAGCTCTCCCCTAGATCTCTGGGGCACAATTCTACGGTGGGAACTCCTGGACCAGGCCCCTACCTCCTCCTTTGCTACTTGGGGACAGCTGGTAGGTACCTTGATCTGCATGCACAGGCGACTGTTCTCAGCCTCTTTGCACCGAAGTTGTGCCTGCAGATGCCCACGCATAGACTCCATGGACTTTGAAAGCTCAGATGCCGTCTTTGCTTGAGCCTTTGGAGAGACAGAAAGTGATGAAGCCAGGATCTATACCTAGTACAGCACCCACTGTGCTACACTGGCTTGTAAAGAGGTGCAGATGCTGGGGACTGTACCTTCTCACATTGTATTTCCTGGAGGAGCTCTTCTACCTCCTTATCCTTGTCTTGTAGCATTAACAGCAGGCGCTGGGAGAAAATGTACACGGTCACACTCCTGGAATGGTCAAAGAGGACCAGCCCAGGAAGGACAGAGAATTGTGTTGTGCTTTGACACTGGGGCCCGAGGTCCCACATACCACAGAGACCCATGGAAAGCATCTGACATATATACTAATTGGGTTGGGGTTTTTTTGGTATTGTAGGGGATTGAACACAAGGTCTTACACATGCTACGCAAGTGCTCTACTGAGCTACATCCCCATCTCTTTTTTTTGAGGAGGGAGTAGGGAGGTGTTACTAGGGACTGAACTGACGGGCACTCTACAGACTTACATCTCTAACCCTTTTTATTTTTTATTTGGAGTTAGGGTCTCAGCCTACCAAATCTCTAGGATTATAGGTATCTATCACCACACCCATTTTTTTTGTTTGTTTGTTTTGAGACAGGTCTTGTTACATTGCTCAGACTGGGGGCTGGGGTTGTAGCTCAGTGGTAGAGTGCTTGCCTAGCACACGTGAGGCATTGGGTTCAAACCTCAGCACCATATAAAAATGAAATAAAACATTATGTCCACTACAACTAAAAAATGAATTTTAAAAAAAATTGCTCAAACTGGCCTTAAATTTGCTATCCCCTGCCTCAGCCTCCTGAATAGATGGGATTAAAGACATGTACCACACTACACCAGCTATATAGGCATCTAACTTATTTTTTTCTTTTTTCTTTTTGGTGGTTCTGGGGATTGAACCCAGGGCCTCACAACAGTCTAGGCAAGTGCTCTACCACTAAATACATCCCTAGCCAATATCTATTTTTTTCTATATCATTTTTTCTTGGCGGGGGAGGTACCAGGGATTGATCTCAGAGGCACTGAGCCACATCCCTAGCCCCATTTTGTATTTTATTTAGGGACAGAGTCTCACTGAGTTGCATAGCACACCTCACTTTTGCTGAGGATGGCTTTGAACTCACTATTCTCCTGCCACGGCCTCCCAAGCTACTGGGATTACAGGCATGCACCAACTTATTCGGCTCAATATCTATTTTTTGATGGCTTGGAATCCATAATAAAAACGGAAATGTAGGTCTAACAAAACCTAGTGATTTATAAATCACTAGGTTATCCTTATTACCATTCTTCATGTTGGTATCCAGTTTTATAGGTCAAGCTCTCAAGTGATCAACTAGACAAGTCTAGTAGAGCAGCCAGGACAGGGGATGTCAACTCATTTTACAGATAATGAAATCGCCACTCAGAAAAATGCCAGATCAGGAATGCCAAGTTCCTGTGGTCCAGTAGCTCCATGCTTTGGGACCCAGCCCTCTGGTCGCCTGTACCCGTTACAGCCGACAGGGGGCAATGGTTACCGCTTTCTCGGAGTCCGCCTCTGCAAGCCTTTTCAGTAGTGCTCCTTGTTGCTCCATTAGTCTCTCGGAATCCTTTAGGGAGGGGCAAGGGGAAAGCCAAGTCAGATCCTACATCCTATTGATTCTTTTCTTTTTCCAAAAACATTTCTAAATTTAGGAGTTAAAAATGATTATTAATACATTCTAAAATAGTGAATGCCAATAAAGTTCAAATTCCCCTGCACCTCCCCTTCAAACCTTACCCCACTATTTTTGTGATGGCTTGGAATCCATAATAATAATAATCAATGAGGGTCTTTCCTGTCCTTTTCTGTGCACTTAAATTTAGCCACAACTAGAGAAATATTATCTTTCTTTAGTCAGGTGGGGGATGGCCTAGTGTATAATTCCATAAAACTAATATGTATTTACGTGTTGCAACCTGATTTTTTTCTCTCCAGTACAGGGGATTGAACCCAGGGGTGCTCTACCCCTAAACTACATCTTTACCCCTTTTTAATTTTGAGGCAAGGTCTCGCTTAATTGTCCAGGCTGCCCTTTAAATTGCCATCCTCTTGCCACAGCATGCTGTATAGCTAGGATTAAAGGTGTATGCCACTACATCTGGCTGCAATGTAACTTTTGGGGGGGGAGAGGAGGGTATTTGTTTCTGATACCAGTGATTGAACCCAGGAGCATTCATTCAACCACTGAGCCACATCCCTAACCCAATTTTTATTTTATTTTGAGAGAGGGTTTCACCTAAATTGCTAAGGGCCTTGCTAAATTCTGAGGCTGGCTTTGAATTTGTGATTCTCCTGTCTCAGCCTCCCAAGCAGCTGGGATTATAGGCCTGTGCCCTGTGCCAGGCCACAATGTAATATTTTTTTGTACTGGGGATTGAACCCAGGGGTGCTGAATGACTGAGCCATATTCCTAGCCCTTCTTGTATTTTATTTAGATACAGAGTCTTGCTAAATTGCTGAGGCTGGCTTTCAAATTGCGATCCTCTTAACTTAGGCTCCCATGATTTTTTTAAAGACAGCTTTATTGAGATACAAATTTGCTGCTGGGCATAGTGTCACACCCCTATAATCCCAGTGATTTGGGGGGACTGAAGCAGGAGGATCACAAGTTCAAGGTCAGCCTCAGTAACTTACTGAGGTCCTAAACAATTTAGTGAGACACTGTCTCAATCAAAAAAATAAAAAGGGCTGGGAATATAGATCAGTAGTAAAGCACCCTTGGGTTAAATCTCCAGTACCAAAAAAAAAAGGAAAGAAAATTAAAAGGACTGGGGATATAAGGATATAGCTTAGGGATAAAGCACCCTGGGGTTCAATTCCCAGTACCAAAAATAAATAAATAAATAAATTTGAAGATGATTCTATTCATCCATTTAAAATATCCAACATGGTGACTACAGTTAATAATAGTGAATTGCATGCTTAAAATTTGCTAAGAGAACCGAAGTGTTCTCACCACACAAAATGACTGTGTAAGGTTATCATTAATTAGCTTGATTGTGGTATCATTTTACAATGTACATATATATCAAATCATCTCATTGAACACCTTAAACATATACAAAATATATATGTGTGTGCATTAGAAATTGAATCCAGAGGCATTTAACCCCTAAACCATACTCCTAGACCTTTTTATTATTTATTTAGAGACAGGGTGTCACTAAGTTGCTTAGGGCTTGCTAAATTACTGACACTGGCTTTGAATTCATGATCCTCCTTCCCTCAGGCTCCTGAGTTGTTGGGATTACAAGCATGCGCCATCACACCCGGCTTTACTTACTTTCCAAATATACTTCAACAGGATGGGGGGGAAAAGGTACACTCATACATTGCTAGTGGGAATGTAAATTGGTACAATTACTTTGGAAAGCAATATGGAGATTCCTCAGAAAACTTAGAATGGAAGCACCATTCAACTCAATCATTCCACTCCTCTGCATATACCCAAAGGACTTAAGATCAGCATATACAGTGATACAGCCACATCAATGTTTATAATATTTATTTTTTAGTTTTTGGCGGACACAACATCTTTGTTTGTATGTGGTGCTGAGGATCGAACCCAGGGCGCACACATGCCAGGTGAGTGCGCTACTGCTTGAGCCACATCCCCAGTCCCACATCAATGTTTATAGAAGCTCAATTCATGATAGCTAAACTATGGAACCAGTCTAGATGCCCTTCAACAGATGAATGGATAAAGAAAATGTGGTATATATACACAATGGAATATTATCCAGCCATAAAGAATGAAATTATGGCATTTGCCACTATATAGATAGAACTGGAGAATATCATGCTAAGTGAAATAAGCCAATCCCAAAAAAACAAAAGCCAAATATTCTCTCTGATATATGGATGCCAACACACAATGGGAGGGGGATGGAAGAATAGAAGTTCATTGAATTAGACAAGGTAATGAAGGGAAGGGAGAGAAGATGAGAATAGGAAAGACAGTAGAATGAAATCAGGCATAACTTTCCTATATTCATATATGAATACACAATCAGTGTAACTCCACACCATGTACAACCACAAAAATGGGATGTATACTCCATGGATGTAATAATATATCAAAATGTACTCTACTGGGGCTGGGGTTGTGGCTCAGTGGTAGAGTGCTTGCCTAGCGTGGGTGAGGCACTGAGTTTGGTTCACAACACTGCATATAAATAAATAAATAAAATAAAGGTCAATCAACAACTAAAAAAATTAAAATTAAAAAAACAAACAAACAAAAATTCTACTGTCATGTATATCTAAAAAAACTAATAAAAAAGGACCAGGGCTGCCCAAGCCCTTTGGAGAGCATATCTCACCAAACACACACACAGACACACAGACACAGACACACAGACACACAAACACAAATAAAAAACCTTAACAAAGTCAGAAAGAGTAAATAAAGTATGCAAAATTCAATGACTTTTGGTATATTATTAACTTTTTAAATGTTTAAATTTTTGGTAAAGTATCAACATAAAACTTTCTATTTTAATCAGTTTTTTAAAATTTCTTCTTAGTTGTAGGTGGACACAATATCTTTGTTTTATTTATTTTATGTGGTGCTGAGGATCGAACCCAGTGCCTCACACATGCGAGGTAAGCGCTCAACCACTAAGCTACAACCCCAGCCCCAATCAGAACTATTTTTAATTGCACAATTCACTGACTCTTTTTGTGGGGCGGGTACAGGGATTGAACTCAGGGGCACTGGACCACTGAGCCACATCCCCAGCCCTATTTTGTATTTTACTTATAGAAACAGGGTCTCACTGAGTTGCTTAATGCCTTGGTTTTGCTGAGGCTGGCTTTGAACTCATGATCCTTCTGCCTCAGCCTCCTGAGAGCTGGGATTACAGGCATGCACCACTGTGCCTGGCTCACTTACATTTGATACTCTCAAAATATTATACAAACATCGCCCATATCAGAAGGGTGGGAGGGAAAGAGAGGGCAGGGGATTAGCAAGAACAGTGGAATGTGATGGACATCATTATCCAAAGTACATGTAATGAAGACTCAAATTGGCCAACATACTTTATATACAGAGGTATGAAAAATTGTGGTATATATGTGTAATAAGAATTGCAATGCAAAAAAAAAAGTACATGTATAATGGCATGAATTGGCATGAACGTACTTTACATACAAAGATATGAAAAACTGTGCTCTATAAGTGTAATAAGAATTGTTATGCATTCCGCTGTCATGTATTTAAAAAAGTGTAAAAAAGGGGCTGGGGATGTGGCTCAAGTGGTAGCGCGCTTGCCTGACATGCGTGCGGCCTGGGTTCGATCCTCAGCACCACATACCAACAAAGATGTTGTGTCTGCTGATAACTAATAAATATTTTTTAAAAATTCTCTCTCTCTCTAAAAAAAAAAAATGTTAAAAAAGTGTGTAAAAAAAAAAACATCGCCCATATCTAGTTCTGCTTTTATCACCCCACAAAGAAACCCTGTACTATTAAGCCCTAGCCCCTGGGAACCATTATAACCTGCTTTCTGCCTTTCATCTGTCCTTGAATTTTTAACTTCTCTGTCTCTGTCGTTGCTTCTTTTTCTGTGTGTGTGGAGTTGGGAGGGGGACATACCAGGAATCGAAGCCAGTGCCTTAGGTTCCCTTAGCAAGTGCTCTACCACTGGGCTACACCCCCAGCTCCCTATCTTTTTCTGAGATGAGGTTTCACAGCATTGCTCAGGTCAGCCTCGAACTAACAATCCTCTTGCTTCAGCTTCCTGCATCGTTGGGATACCACTATACCTGCCCATTCTCAGCCTTTTTATTTTATTTTGAGATAGGATCTCACTAAGTTGACAAGGGTGGCTTCGAACCTGTGATTCTCCTGCCTCAGTCTCTTAAATTGCTGGGATTATAGGTATGCACAACTGCACCTGGCTGCATTTTTAACTTCTGTTCACAGTCTGGGCAATAAGGCTGCTCCTATGTTTAGTAACACTGTAACAATGAACATCATTAAGCGTCTTTAGGAGCTTCTCCATGGTTGGCAGAGCCAGAAGGTCTGGGATTTGTGGCTGAAATGCCCCACAAAATGCCTGCACCAACTTATAGTCAGGCTGTGAGCATCCTGGCTTCCCCACATGCAGCAGCCCCAGACTGTAACCAAGGTCTTTGCCAACACCATACCTGTTTGAATTTGCTTATTTCTAATTACCAGCAAGTCTCAGCATCTTCTCATATGCCTATTAGGCATCGGATTTCCTCTGCCCTCAATTGCCCACTCTCACCCTTGCCCATCTTTTCTCTGGATGGATTTGTGTGTGTCTCTATTCTTTCCTGGCACCTAAACCAAGTATCCCCTTGAAGGGGATTTGCCTCTTTTCTCCCTCAGTCCCACAGTTCCCCTTCACAAGCCAAGAGAAAAAAAGGGCTCTCTGGTTCCCAATTTCCTGAGGATCTAGAAGGCAGAGGATAGCACTGAGTTTCTCTAGCAACAAGAAGAGACAAGAGAACACAGACAAAAGCCTTGGCCAGGGACCCAGAGCCTGAAGCTGCTGTCCCTGCCCTCTAGGCAGCTAGAGGGACACTAAAAGAGTTACCAACTCTCCTGCAACCCTGTGTGCACAGACTCACTGAAGTACTCTACCCTAAGAGGCACCATCGTCACTACCTCAGACGAGGAGGCAGAGAGTGGAAGAAATGAAGGCAAGTTGGCCAAGGTCACCTAGCTGGAAATGGCAGAGCTGAACCCTGAGGCTGACTTGGACTCCAGAGCTAGAGCAGCTCCCCAACACAATGAGCACTCCCTAGTAAACCCGAGATAGGGTGAGGGCTTGGGGAATGGAGAGATTGTATTATAGAATCCAAGTAGGCACAAGGACATGAGCCTGGACAGAATAGGGAACATGTTTTGCTGGGTGGAAATTTAAACTAATTGACACTTCTTCAATTGGCAATGGACTCCGGGGTAATAGAGGTTAAGAAGTCAAAAAAGGAGAAAAGGATTAAGAAGTTTTCTGTAGGAACCAGTCCAGACAAATGCAGCAGCACCAGTATGCCCCAGCAAAGATACACATCCCCATCCACACATCCACATAACTCTCACACAAAGATTATGTGCCCATTTTATAGGTTTGAAAACTAAGGCCCAGAGAGGTACTAAGAATCACCTGTCTGAGCTTACTGAGCCAATAAAACAGGTAGAACTATTTTAGAACTATTTAGAACTAATTTGGTCCTAACTAGAAATTCTCCAGTAAACCAAGATAGTGTACATGAACATTATTTTTGATAGCAAACAACTGAAAATATAAGTGTCCATCTTCAAAAGAAGGGACTGGACACAGTGGCACACACCTGTAATTCCAGCAGCTCGAGAGGCTGAGCAGGAGGATCCACAAGTTCAAAGCCAGCCTCTGCAACTTATTAGCAAAGTCCTAAGCAACTTAGTGAGAGTCTGCCACAAAATAAAAACTGAAAAAGGGCTGGGGATATGGCTCAGTGGTTAAGTGCCTCTGGGATCAACCCCTGGTATTAAAAAAAGAAGAAGAAGAAGAAGGGATAAATAAACTGTGGTAGAGTTGTAAAACTGAATATAGCAGTGAAGATTCATAACATTAGGACTCAGGATATAAATGATCTCATAAAATTATTGTTGAGTAAACAAAACAAACTCAAAAGAACACATATGCAACAATATCATTTACACTGTTATAAAATATGCTAAATAACATGTTGCTTTGGGATACATATATGAGTAAAAACTATCAAATTCAAGATCAAGGTTCCCCCTAAGGAGAGGGAGATAAGATTATCACAAAAGGAGACAAAAAGGAATCTGACCATGTGGACAAGGTTTTATTTTGAAAATAAGGCAGTATCCCACTTTATATTAGTTATTTTATATATTAACTTAAAAAAGAAAGTTTGACAATGTTAAAAAGGAAGGAAGAAAGAAAACAAGCTAAAGAAATGTCATTTCAGGGGCTGGGGTTGTAGCTCAGCAGTAGAGCGCTTTCCTAGCACATGTGAGTCTCTGGGTTTGATCCTCAGCACCACATAAATAAATAAAATAAAGGTACTGTATCCATCTACAACTTGAAAAAAAGAAAAAAAAGAAATGTCATTTCATTAGCACTGGTATTTTGAGACCCTTGGCATCCTTCCCTTTGAATCAAACGGGAAGACAACTACTTATTCTAGCAGTCTTTTGAGAAATGTTTGCTGGGCTGAGGGTATAGAAGTAGAAGAGCTACGCCCATTTCATAGGCTATTTCCATTTATGCTTGCCTAGTACTCACAAGGCCCTGGGTTTAATCCCTAGCATGCAAAAAAAGAAAAGAAAAAAGAATAAATGCTAAAATATTCACAATAGCCAAGATCTGGAATCTATCTAAATATCTATCAATGGTTGAATGGATAAGGTAAATGTGTATACGATGGAATACTAACTAGCCTTAATAAATAAATAAATAAAGGAAATCCTGACACTTCTGACAACATGGACAAACCCAGAGGACATTAAATGAAATAAACCAGGCACAGAAAGACAAATACTACATGATCTCACTTATGAATGGAATCTCAGAAAGGCAAATTTACAGAAGCAGAGAGAAGAAAAGTGATGGCCATGGGCTGGAGTGGGGACTAGGAGAGAGACTGTGCAAAAGATACAAAAATTCAGTTAAGTGGAATAAGTTCAAGAGCTCTATTATACAACATAGTAATTAGTAACGATGGGTTGCATTCTAGAAAATTGCTAAGACTAGATTTAAGTGCTCTCACCACAAATAAATGGTAACACATGTTAATTAGCTTGATTTAGCCCTTTCACAATGTACACCTATTTCAAAATATCACATTGTATGTTATTAATACATACAATTTTATTCATGAATTTAGAAAATGAGACAGCCCAGTGTAAAGCACTTGCCCAGCATGCTCAAGACCCTGGGTTAGACTCCTACAACCTGCCTCCCACACACACCAAAATGAGTTTCAGAGGACATCTCTCTGAAAACAGTGACACCACCCAATGTGTGGCCACCAGTCATTAGTTATACTGCTACTTAACAAAAAAATGCAGATCTGGCTTTCTTTCCTCTGCCCCATGACCCCTGCAATGAAACAACTCATCATCATCTTTCTGAATTTCAAGAACTATGCTCCTGGCCTGGCTTCAACAGCAGCCATAGTGGCACCTGCCTATAGGGCATCAAGAACTTCACACAATTTCATTAGATCTCTCCCAGGCCCTGTCAGCTCCTTGTTTTTTCTCGAGGGGTGGGGTGGGGGGAATTGAACTCAGGTCTTGGCACTTGCTAGCCAAGCCCTCTACCATTGAGCTATATTACTAGCCCTTTTACAATTTTGAGATAGGATCTCACTAAGTTAACCAGGCTGGCCTCAAATTTGTGATCCTCATGCCTCAGCCTCCCAAGGAGTTGGGAATACAGGTGTATGCCACTGTGCCATGTTTCTGCTTTTTTATTTTGCCATTCTGGAGATAGAACCTAGGATCTTGAGCACAGAAAGCAAGTACTCTACCACTGATCTATATCCCAGCCCTGTAGTATCTTTATTTTTTTTGCTCTTTTAGTATTGGGAATTTAATCAAGAAGCATTTAACTACTTAGCCATATTCCCAGCCCTTTTGATTTGATTTGATTTTTTTATTTTGAGACAGGGTCTCACTAAGTTGCTGAGGTTATCCTTAAACCTGCAATCCTCCTGCCTCAGCTTCCTGAGCTCCTGGGATTACAGGCATGTGCCACCACACCTGGCCAGTAGAATCTTCTTTTTATAGTAGTATCCTCTTGGGAAGCCAGGCAGGTGGTGCTAATGGGTGCAGCAGAGGCCAGGAGCTCACCTCTTTGCAGTGCTGTTCCCTCAGCAGGTCTCGGAGGGTGCGGTTGGTCTCCTCGAACGTGCTCAGCTTCTGCAGGAGCAGTTCCTTCTGCCTCGTTAGGGTGTTGATGTCCGTGCAGGTCATTTGTTTCTCCTGGAAGAAAGCACATCTTACACAGTGCAGGAGAAGGGACTCTAGAGGTGCCGGCACCAAGAAGCCCAGGCAAGAGAATCTGGGCCAAGGGAATCAAGGGCAGGCTTACTGGATGAGGCAGGCCTGAGGAGGCAAGAGGTGTAGTAGACCTCAGTGTGGGTAAGTGTGGTGAGGGCGGGCTTCGCAGAGGAGACAAGGGAGGATGACGACACCTGGTGGCTGACACTTGCAGGAATCAACAGCATGCCTTGACTCACTGTGATCCCAGGCAACCCATGATGAGATCTCCTCAGAGGCCCTGGCCACCAGAGGTCATCTTCCAGGGTCAAGGCCCAGGAAGTGAGAGTAGGGGGTGGGGGCAGGGGAGTTAAGTGTACCCTTCCCCCATCCTGGAGATGTCATAAAGTCAGTCTGATGACTACGTAAAGCCCCAACCCCAGCCTGGCCCCCACCCACTGGGCCCAGACCCAGACCTTGTGCCTGCCACCTACTGTCTTCAGTTTCCCGATGGTATCCTTCAGGGCCATGACTTGCTTAGCGGCGGCAGCTCCATCCATTTCAGCCTCGACCAGCTTGGACATGAGGCACTCCTTCTCCTGCTGGAGGTGTTTCTTCTGAAGCCTGGGGCCAGAAAGGCAGGGTTTCGTGAGCCCTTGCAGGCCCTGCCTGCCCAGAGCTCTGAGACCCGCCTCACAATGCACTGTGAGGCTCCCCTCCTGCCAAGAAAGAATGGGGGAGGGGACAGGGGTGGCCCTTCTGGCACCAATGGCTTTCCAGAAAGATGAGGGCCAGGATTCACATCTGCCTGAGCACCAGACACACTCTCCAACACCAGGGAACATTATGGCCAGCCACCATAGTTGCCACTGCCATGGCTTCCTAACCATCATCTTCAGAGCTGTGTTTTTTCTTTTTTTTTCCAGTATTGGGGGTTGAATCCAGGGGTACTCTACAACTGAGCAACATCCCCTTTTTAATTTTTTGAGATAGGATCTCACCGAGTTGCTAAGGCTGGCCTGGAACTTTCAATCCTGCTGCTTCAGGATTTGCTGGGATGACAGTTGTGGCCACTATGCCTGGCAGTATCTGCTTTGAGCTCTCTCCCATCCACCCTCCACACCAGAACAGAGCCTGGTCACAACATTACCCTGCTTTTATTTTATTTTTTTAGTATTAAAAATATTTTTTATTGACTGAAGCTGATCAGTTCTCTTAGAAGGGACCCAGAGCACACATATTCTTTAAAAAATAAAATTACTTAACAATTTAAAATGGAAGTGTTTTAGTCTTTAATATAAAAAAAATTTCATGAAACTTGGTCTTCCAGCAAGCTTTTGAGTTACAAACCCAGACAAGACAGGGGCTCTGCTGGCTTAGGACAGACGGTTACCCTGCTTTTAAAACCTTTCCAAGGCTCCCAAAGTAATCCCAAATGTTTCAAAGTAATCCCAAATGCCTTACAGTGGCCACTAAGTATGGGCCCCTGCCATCCCAGTGGCATCCCTTGCCCTCCACCCACCATGTCTGGCCTGCTTTCCATCTCACAGGGGTAAATGGCTCCTTCCATGAGATATTTCCATCATCTACTTTCCTTCCCCATTCCTACCTGAATAAATTAACCCCCTAGTAGGACTCCTCTTCCAGATCATTTTTTCAAGGAGTTCCCTGATAGAGTCTCTCTGTTGGGCCCTCCTTTTCCTCACAGTATGAATCACAAGTGGTCAGCTCTGACTGTTGAACAGGCTCCAACACAAGTATAGCACCCAAGCCCACTGCCTCCTGTTGAGTACCTCTCACTCCCAGGGTTTGGGGCATCTGGAAGGAAGAAGTCACTCCCTTGGGGTAGGGCAGAGCGGGTGTCACCTTACATGGTGAAGTCCTTCTCCTCCTTGATGCGTTCAATGTTGTGTCTGAGCACTGTGTTCTCATGCTCTGTCTCCGCTAGTTCGTGGGCCACCTCTTCTAATTCTTCTTTCCGTTCCTCCAGGAACCTTTTTGCCATCTGGCGCTCACCCTTCTGCATCTTGACCTGTGCAGGGGTACACAGGCAGGGGCCACTGAGGACAGGCTCTCTCTTGATACCACATTGCTAGGCCCAAACTAATGCCTCTCTAGTTAAGAGCACATGGATGCGGTATGGGGGTCTCATGGGATTTAGAGAGCAGTCAATGAATTATCACAAACTCTCCCAGAAGATGCTATTCCTCTCATTTTGTGGATGAGGAAACTGAGTGACCTGCTGGTTGGGGATGGAGTTAGGTTGCAACAGTGGTTCAGTTGGCGTAATACAGAGGACAGACGTCACAAAAAGGCCATTGCACAGTAGGCTACAGGGGCAAGCAGGCCTGTTGCCAAGCAGCCAGCCCTAGGTTCTCTGGGAAGGTCCCTGGACCATGAGCATAGAGTTGAACCTGAACACAGGTCAAGTCAGCAGCCAGGACCTGGCTTCCAATATCAGCCCCACCAACTTCCTGGATAGGGACCTTAGACATTCAGAGTTCTGTTTCCCCAGGGACAGCTCTGCAAACTTCCTTTGTCTCCCTGGGCCTTTTCTTTTTTCAACTTTACAGGCTGTCCACATTAAGCATTACACAAGCTAAGTGCTCCACAAAGCCATTTTGTGGGAATCCAGGTGGACCCACAACTCCTCCTCAGGTGGAGCCTTGTGACATCCAGGACAGTGTTACTGAGGGTAAGAGGCCTATTCAGAGGCAGCTTGAGTAGCCAAGTCCACTAGTAACCAGCCTGGGCTGCCTCCACAGTCCTAGGGGCACTAGCTGTCCTACTCCCTCACCTCCCTTACCTCAGACTTGAGGCAACCAACCGCGTTCATTAGACTGTCAATCTTCTTATCATAGTGGTTCATTTTACAGTGACCCGAGTCGTCATCTTCGGTAGAGAGATCACTTAAGCGCATCACTGAGACCAGCTTTTCTGAAGATGGAGGTGTGATCTCCAGGCAATGAGGTGGAGTCTAGTGTCAAGGAGGAGAGACGCGTGAGCTCCCAAGTCCAAACCTCAGCAGCATTTCCAGCGCAGCTATTTGTTCACTGGAGATTTGTCAACTGCTGAAGCAGGAAGATCTAAAACAGCTCTAAGCCAGCCCCCAGGGTCCTGCCTTAGAAGACCACCACTCCACACTTTCCCCATGGAACATTACCCACCCACTTCTAAAAGTTCTTTTCAAAGAATTTCTAACATCAAAAGAAACAGCTTAGGTTAGATGGTTAAGTTTAAGACAAAGAAATTCAGGTGTGTTTGGCACATGTTTGTAATGCTAGCTACTCAGGAGGCGGGGGCAGAGGACTGTTTGAGGCCAGCCTGGGCAACAGAGAGAGACCCAGTCTTAAAAGAGAAAAGAGATATGGTTATATTTAAAGTATTTTCCCGATGTGACAAATACTTTAAAAAAATATAACATAGCCAGGAAAGTTATCACATATCTACAAATCCAGCTACTCAGAAGGCTGAGCATCACAGTCTGAAGCTAGTTTGGGCAATTTAGCAAGATCTTGTCACAAAATAAAATTGAAAAAAGAATTGGGGATGTAGTTCAGCGGTAGAGCACTTGCCTAGCTTGTGTGAAGCCCTGGGTTCAATACCCAATACTGAAAAAAAAAAAAAAAATCAGTATAAAAAGTGTTTTAAGAAAATACATGTACACCTCAGAAAAGCCAATGCAAAGCTGTATGACACTTTGCTTTTAGGACTCTGGAAAGAAAAATATAATCTGGTGGTCAGGTTTTTCATGGGTTTTTAACCCTGAATTTTACTCTCTCAATCTATAAATTTATTCTGATGTATTATATCATTTCTCAATATTTATACAATTACACTGAGATGGCAAACCTAATGTGCCAACCTCCAGGGGGAAATGATGACCATCAGGAATAAAAAAAAGTTCAATAAGATGTAATTGTGACATGAGTACTCCTATTGAGTATAATTAATAAAGAGCATGTGCTTCTATTTCTTTTTTATCTTTTCTTTGTGGTGCTGGGGATTGAACCTGGGGCTTTGTGCATGCAAGGATTGAACCTAGGGCCTTGTGCATGCAAGGCAAGCACTCTACCAACTGAGCTATATCCCCACAGTCCTTGTGCTTCTATTTCTGGGGAGTTATTAACAATACTAAATTAAGACTGATGGGGGCTGGGGTTGTGGATCAGTGGTAGAGTGATCACCTGCCACATGCGAGGCCTTGGGTTCGATCCTCAGCACCACATATAAATAAATAAATAAATAAAGGTATTGTGTTGTCCAACTACAACTAAAAAAATAAATATTTAAAAAAAAAAGGGGGGTTGCTGGGGATGTGGCTCAAGCGGTAGCGCGCTCGCCTGGCATGTGTGCGGCCTGGGTTCAATCCTCAGCACCACATACAAAACAAAGATGTTGTGTCCACCGAGAACTAAAAAATAAATATTAAAATTCTCTCTTTCCCTCTCTCTCTTTAAAAAAAAAAAAAAAGACTGAGCTGGGCATGGTGGTGCTCACCTGTAATCCCAGTGGCTCAGGAGACTGAGGCAGGAGGATCATGAGTTCAAGGTCAGTCTCAGCTATTTAGGCCCTAAGCAACTCAACAAGACCCTGTCTCTAAATAAAATATAAAAAAGGAAGGGCGGTGGATGTGGCTCAGTGTTAGTTAAGTGCCCCTGGTTTCGATCCCTGTTACCAAAAAAAAAGAGAACACTAGGACTGAGCCAGGACCTGTAGCACATGCCTATAAACATAGGAACTAGAGAAGCTGAGGAAAGAGGATCTTTTTTTTTTTTTTTTTTAATATTTATTTTTTAGTTTTCGGCGGACACAACATCTTTGTTTGTATGTGGTGCTGAGGATCAAACCCGGGCTGCACGCATGCTAGGCAAGCGCGCTACCACTTGAGCCACATCCCCAGCCCCACAAGAGGATCTTTTAAGTTCAAGGCCAGCTCCAGCAATTTACTGAGACCTCACCAACATACCAAGACCCTATCTCAAATAAAAATAAAAGGGCTGGGATTGTGGCTCAGCGGTAGACCGTTTGCCTAGCATGTGCAAGGCCCTGGGTTCAATCCTCAGCACCACATAAAAATAAATAAAATAAAGGTATTGTGTCTAACTACAACTAAAAAATAAATAAATAAATAAAAAGGACTGAGGCCAGGCAAGGTGGCTCATGCCTGAAAGCCCAGTGGTTCGAGAGGCTAAGGCAGAAGGATCACAAATTCAAACCAGCCTCAGCAAAAGGTGCTAAGCAACTCAGTGAGATCCTGTCTAAATAAAATACAAAATGGGGCTGGGGATGTGGTTTAGTGGTCAAGTGTCCCTGAGTTCAATCTCCAGTACCAAAACAAAACAGGACTGGGGATGTAGCTCAGTGGTAAAACACCCCTGGGTTCAACCCCCAGTATTTCCCCCACCAAAAAAAAAGAATACCAAGACTGAAATGGGTATAGCGGTTCTCGCATGTAATCCTGGCTGCTCAGGAGACTGTGGCAGGAGGATTGCAAATCTTATGGCAGCTTGGGCAATTTAGCAAGACCCTGTATCAAAAGAAAATTTTTTTGTGGTCTTAGTCATGTATCCTTTTTTTTTTTTTTTAAAGAGAGAATTTTTTAATATTTATTTTTTAGTTTTCAGCGGACACAACATCTTTGTATGTGGTGCTGAGGATCGAACCCGGGCCGCATGCATGCCAGACGAGCGCGCTACCACTTGAGCCACATCCCCAGCCCCTTAATCATGTATCCTTGATATGATCTTATATAAATGTTAAAAGTGATATTCACATTATTCAGAAATTTTAAATTTGTTCTTAATCAAAGTAACATATGCATATAGTTTTTAAACTCCGATGATGGTGGGACTTTCAGATATATATCAAAATTTTTAAAAAAGGCTGGGGATGTAACTCAGAGGTACAGTACTTGCCTAGCATTGCAAGAGGCCAAGTTCAATCCCCAATACTGAAGGGGGGAAAAAAAAAAAAAGAATACTGAGATTATGCCTGGAGTTCCAGCTAGTCAGGAGACTGAGGCAGGAGGATAGTATGAGGTTAAGACTTTAAAGGCCAGTCTGGAAAACATAACTACATCCCTTCTCAAAACAACAACAACAACAAAAAAAATACTGAGTTTCTTAACTGTTTTCAAACAACTTTTACAAATATTATCTTTATTCTTTAGGAGAAGATATGGCAAATATACCTTCATAATCACAGATTAGATAAAATTTATAAGTTTGTCAAGTTTTCCCTTGATATTGAGAATCCCATCACTATTATCATGTACATGTAAATAAAGGTGTTTCTTTCCTAGTGTTTAAAAAAAAAAAAAAAAGAATACCAAGACCATGAGTCAATATTTAAATTCAAGGCAAGGATAGAGATGTATGTATAAGAAAAAAAACATTGGTTCAAAACACAATGGTACAAATGCACATACAATGGAAAGCTGTCTTTAAAAATAAAGGGCATGGCTGGGGCTCAGCACTGGGGCTCAGCGCTGGGGCTCAGTGCTGGAGTGCTTGCTTAGCACAGGTGAGGCATTGGGTTCAATCCTCAGCACCACAGAAAGAAAGGCGGGGGGCGGGGGGAGAAAGAAAGGAAGGTTAAATAATAATAATAATAATGTGCAGTTGCTTGCTTTGTCATCAAAATAAAATTTGAACAATACAGAGAAGATTAGCATGGCCTCTGTGCAAGGATGACACACAACTTTGAGAAGTGTTTCATATTTTTAAAAAATTCATATAAAATAAAAATAATATGCAATGATGGGATACAGTGGCACATGCCTGTAGTTCTAGCTATCTGAGAGGCTGAGGCAGGAGGAGCACCTTCAGCCCAAGGGTTGAGATCAGCCTGCCAACACAGTGAGACATTGTCTCAGGAAAAAAACACAGTGTGTAATCATGAATGAAGTATGACCCCACTCTTTCATTTTTTTGGTACTGGGGATTGAATCCAGGAGCACTTAACCATTGATTTGCTCATATCCCCAGCCTTCTTTTGAATTTTATTTAGAGACAGGGTCTTGCTGGGTTGCTTAGGGTGTTTCACTAAGTTGCTGAGGCTGGCTTTGAACTCGCAATCCTCCTGCCTCAGCCTCCAAAACCATGTTCACCACCACACCTAGCTGATCCAATTCTTTCTAAAAGCAAAAAGAGTAAGTATACCAGCCAGATAATGTGGCGCACACCTGTAATCTCAGTGACTCAGGAGGCTGATGCAGGAGGACCAAGGCCAACCTCTTTGTGAGACCCTAAGCACTTAGCGAGACCCTGTCTCAAAATAAAATAGCTAGGCATATAGCTCCATGGTAAAGGGCCCCTGGTTTCAATTCCCTAGTACCAAAAAAAAAAAAAAAAAAAAAAAAAGATTATTCCTAAGAAAAGATCAGGAAGGGGCTGGGGTTGTGGCTCAGCAGTAGAGCACTCGCCTAGCATGTGCCGGGCACTGGGTTCGAGCCTCAGCACCACATAAAAATAAAAAATAAAGGCATTGTGTCCAGCTACAACTAACACAAAATATTAAAAAAAAAAAAAAAAAATCAGGAAAATTTCAGACAGTGTAACTACAACTCTATTTTAAAAACCAATAATAGGGGGCCAGGGTTGTAGATCACGGGTAGAGTACTTGCCTAGCATGTGTGAGGCACTGGGTTCAATCCCTGGCACCACATAACAATAAAAACAAATAAAATAAAAGGTATTGTGTCCATATACAACTAAGCAAATATATAAATAATAATAATAGGGCTGGGGGTGTAGCTCAGTGGTAGAGCACTTGCCTAGCACATGTGAGGCACTGGGTTCAATCCCCAGCATCACATAAAAATAAATAAATAAAATAAAGGTACTGTGTCCATCTACAACTAAAAATATTTAAAAATATGGGCTGGGGATGTAGCTCAGTTGTAGAGCACTTGCCTAACATGTGTGACACCCTTGTTTAATCCCTAAGCACTATAAAACAACAACAAAATCATGCATAGGATAAAATACGATAGTAAATGAACCAGGGCAATTGCTTCTCTTGGGGTGACAGGAAGGCAGTGATAGGAACACGATAATGGGCAAATTCCAGAAAGCAGGGGCTGGCTGCACAGGTGAATTTGGCTTGGAATGGTACATCAAGCAATATGCTTGGGATGTGCAGGTTCCCCTGTAGTTTTCAACAAAAACTTTTTACATAACAGTAACCAGTCTGAATAGAAGAATTACAGGTGTTTGTTTATTTTTCTATGTCCTCAAATTCAATAATGGGGCAAAGAAAAATCCTAGATCTCCATTCTCCCAAAGACAATAACTGGGGGGTAGAGCTCAGTGGTGGAGCATGTGGTAAGCATGGACAGCCCTCTGGGTTGGATCCTTAGCACCAAAAAAAAAAAAAAAGAAATTCAAACAAGAATCCCACACACACAGAGAAAATTCTAGTCTCCATTTCCAGCTCTACCCTCAAACTTCTACCTCCTGGGATCGTTTTCCTTTTGTTCATAATGGAAAAGGTCAGGTAAGGGCTTCCCAGGAACACATGCAGCCACAGGGGAATGGAAAAGGGCAGATCCAAAAGGGAAAGCAGGAAAGACAGTCACTGTTTGAGCTTGGACAAGTCACCTTTCTGGACTCTTAAGTTCTAGGATTCTGTGGCCACAGAACTGGAGTCATGATTGAGCTTTCCAGAGGGGGCCATCATTCCTAGCAAACCATGTCAACAGGAAGTCAATTTTCTCAGGCAGCAACATCTTTTTAATGAATACTTTTAAAACTACCAAGTCTTTTCATTTTTTTAAAAGGCATTTTTGCTGGGCATGGTAGAACATGCCTGTGATCCCAGTAACTCAAAAGGCTGAGGTACGAGGATCACAGGTTCAAGGCCAGCTCAGCAACTCAGTAAGGTCCTAAGCAACTTAGGGAGACCTTGTCTCAAAATAAAAAATAAAAATAAAAAGGGCTGGGGATGTGGCTTAGTGGTTAAGCATCCCTGGGTTCAATCCCCAGTATCAGATAAGTAAATAAATAAATGGCATATTTATTTATTTATTTACCTGTTTAGTTATTTCAGTGCTGGAGTTGAACCCAGGCCCTCAAGCACACTGGACAAGCTCCCCTCCAAAGAGCCACATCCCCGATCCCTAAAAAGGCATTTTTAATTATAAAATATATTATATTTATTGTACATAAATTTAAGTAGGCCACAAAAAAATAAAACAGCAGAGCAAACTCCTGGGTCCAATCCCCAACACCAAAAATAAAGTATAATAGTAGAGCCTGCCACGGATCAGAAGTAATTACTGCTTACTGATTTCCTTGCATATCTTCCTGGAAATGCTGTCCATAAAACTCATACATACACATACAGAGACAACCTTTTTTCTGTACAAATAGGGCCAAACTCTTCATGTTGTATATCTCTGTGCTTCATTATCATGTACAAACATCAATCTCAATATCTTTGTATGGCTGTGTGGTATTTCCCCATATCATAATTTAACCAAAACCCCCAATATACATTTAGGTTGCTTCCCATTTTTCTGTAACTATTAAGTCATAAGCAATTTCTAAAAAGGACCTCAGTACTTTTCTGTGCTTTTTAAGGAAAAAATCCTAGATAAGAAACTACAGGGCTGGGGATGTGGCTCAAGCGGTAGCGCGCTCGCCTGGCATGCATGCGGCCCGGGTTCGATCCTCAGCACCACATACAAACAAAGATGTTGTGTCTGCCGAAAACTAAAAAATAAATATTAAAATTCTCTTTAAAAAAAAAAAAAAGAAACTACAGATTGATGGTATCCAACTACATAAAATATCTGCAGAACAGTCACATCAGTTTCACAGGCCCATTGAAAATGTCTAAAAAGATTCTTGATATCCCACATGCTTGATGATACAGTACATTTATAATCTTTTAAACTTTTTTCCATTCAGTAAAAATGATAGCACATTGTCTACTTTTCTTTTAAAATGAATACTATTTTCAATTTAAGTTCCAATGATTTTTAGTGAGGTATGAATAGTACAAAAAGTCAGAGAGCATTTTAATTCCAACTGTTTGTTTTTTGGTGGTGGAGTGCTAGGAGTTGAACCCAGGACTCACACATGCTAAGTATGAGCTCTACCATGGAGCTAAATCCCAGCGCCAAATTTCAATCTTTCATATGCGGTCAGAACAACTTCCATTTATTCCTGACACTACTCCAGTTCCTTTTGTCTTTTAGGGATAAACTGGTAAAATAAGAGAGTCAAAACTATGATGTATATGACTATGAACATCAGAATATAACTTTTGGGGCTGGGGATGTGGCTCAAGCGGTAGCGCGCTCGCCTGGCATGCGTGCGGCCCAGGTTCGAGCCTCAGCACCACATACCAACAAAGATGTTGTGTCCGCCGAGAACTAAAAAATAAATATTAAAAAATAAAAAAATAAAAAAAAAAAAAGAATATAACTTTTGTTTTACATTTCTAATTGTAAAAGTAACAAATTAGCTGGGAATGTAACTCAGAGGTACTGTGCTCCCCTAGCATGTACAGGGCCCTGGGTTCAATTTCCAGCACTGCCAAAAAAAAAATTTTTTTAAAGTAGCCTAGGGGCTGGGGATGTGGCTCAAGCGGTAGCGCGCTCGCCTAGTATGTATGCGGCCCGGGTTCGATCCTCAGCACCACATACAAAGATGTTGTGTCCGCCAGAAACTAAAAAAATAAATAAATATTAAAATTCTCTCTCTCTAAAAAAAAAAAAAAAAGTAGCCTGGTGTGGTGGTGGCCAGTGCCTGTAATCCCAGTGTTGTGGGAGACTAAGGCAGGAGGATCCAGAGTTCAAAGTCAGCCTCAGCAACTTAGTGAGACCCTAAGCAATTTAGCAAAACCCTGTTTCTAAATAAAGTATAATAAAAGGCTGGGGATGTGGTTCAATGATAAAGTGTCCCTGGGTTCAATCCTCAGTACAAACAAAAATAAAAATGAAAAAAAGATTTCTCATTTTAAAAGTAACAAACTAGTTGGGGATATAGCTTAGAGGCAGAGCACTTGTCTAGCATACACAAGGCCCTGGGTTAAATTTCCAGTACTGGGGAAAAAAAAAAAAAAAGTAGCCTGGTGTGGTGGTGGACAAATGTAATCCCAGCAGCTCAGGAAGCTGAGGCAAAAGGATCACAAGTTCAAAGCCAGCCTCAGCAATGGTGAGGCACTAAGCAACTCAGTGAGACCCTGTCTCTAAATAAAATACAAAATAGGGCTAGGGATGTGACTCAGTGGTCGAGTGCCCTTGAGTTCAATCTCCAATACTAAAAAAATTAAAAAAAAAAAAGACCCCGTCTCAAAATATAAAATAAAAAGGCTAATGATGTAGCTCAGTGACTAAGCACCATTGAGCTCAATCCTCAGTACCAAAAAAAAGTAATAAACTGTAGGAAAAAGAATGAACTTCAAATAAATTAAGCATCATCAAAGCTGTCCTAAGGCCTTTATTTGTCCCAATGAGATCTTTGTTCAAAACATGGCCAAAAGGCTCTTAGCCCTGTCTTATCATTGAATCTTTTCATTGCAATTGATGAGAAAGTAAGATTAAAGAGATACATCTGCCCCATTTGTAGCTGTAACCCAACTGTCCAGCAATTCATTGGACTCTCAACAAATACATGCTGAATCATTACATGGATAGAAAATGGATGGATGGGTTGGTTGATTGGTGGGTCAGTCGATATAGATGGTAGATAGTGGGTGGTAGGCAGATGAATGGATAAACGGATGGATGAATGAATGGATGGATGGATGGATAGAAGGAAGGATGAACAGATGGATAGGTGGACAGGTGGGTGGGGTGAAAGAGACAAGCAAAACATGTTAAGATGTGACAAAAAAAAAAAAAAAGACACTAGTTCCCTTAATCACTATTACTAAAGAAAATTAATTATTGCATAGAAAACTGTTTCAAAAGTGGTTTTGAAAAAGCAGCATCTATGGGATACCCATATTACAATGTGTTGGAATATGCTGGGGGGTGTGTGTGTGTATGTGTGTATAGTTTTATATATTGCTCCAGGTGCTGTAAGAGATATATGGGGGAAACATATACATAGCTTCTCCTTCTAGCCTCTAGAAGGAGCCCTAATCTTTGTTATTTTCTCTGGAATAAATCAGTTCTCTCTTAACATCAGTTTCTTCATTCCTAGCGTAGGACAGCAGAACCTACCACATAGCAGTACTGTAAGGAATTGAGAAGAGCCACATACTTTCAGGATTTAGCAAGGGCCTATTAGGATGTCTCCAGCAGCTACAGGCAACCCTGAGTCACACCGACTTTGAGGCCTGCTAGAATCTGACCAGTCCGAGAAGAAAAGCCTGAACAAGAATGAGCCTACCTCCCACTTGCATCCCACATGCCGGGCAGATGATTTTCCAGGGGGCATCCAAGGTACCTTGGTTTTCACCCGGACACTCCGCCGCACATTCACGGTGTCCCCTTTCATTCCGCGCTTATGAGATTTCTGTTGAAAGGTACAAACCCAGGGTCAACTCCATGCCCAGCTGGCCACAGTGTCACTCTGGTGGCATCCACCTCCAAACTCTGCAGGGGCGCCTCTCCTGACTAAAGTTACTGCTGCTGTTGCTAGATAACAGGCGCCTACCTTCTAACCAGGCAAGTGACTTCTGGAATAGAGTATGTGTCTTCCAACCTCTGGAATCAGAAGCGCACGAGGAGGCTGGGCCGGGAGGTATCACCCTGATCCACAGCTGTTACCTCGCCCGCTGGCATGCTCCTACCTGGGTGCTGGTCGCTGGAGGTTTCGGGAGTTTTTTTATGTGGACATGGACAGGGGTGTTTTCATCCACGTGAACATGTAAGGGGGGAGTTGAAGAGCGGTCCTTCATGGTTCGCTTCTGGCAGGCAGGGGAGAGCAACACAAAAAAGGTTGATCTGTGGACGAGTAAACTGGGCATAAAAACAGAGCTCATAGTCTCTGGGGAGAAAGCCTAGCCACCAAGCGAGCAGGACAGCAACAACTACTAGCATGCAGGCAGGAACCAAGGCACTGAGTATCATTCGGCAGGCATCCGAAGAGATCCCAGCTGAAGACCACCGGGAAGACCCAGGTTCACACAAGAGAGGGGTCTGTGAGACCAACCAGCTCTATAAGAGAGCCCAGATGCAGACTCTAGGTCCCCAGAGCTGAACTGCCTTCTAAGCCTGCCGGAATGCAAAGCTCCTCCTTGGATTTGGTGTAGCTCAGCTAGAAAGCAGGTGGATCCTTCTAGAGTGCATGCAGATTAGCATGGGAAATGCACAACATGGTTAGGATGCAGAATAGGACAGCAGGCAGGCAAAGACTGTTAAAATATAAAGCCAGCAGAAATGCCAAGGATGAGAAGGTTTTCTAAAGAAACCATGAGCAGGGAAGAACCCCAGCTACAAACCTGTGCCTACTGCCAGATCCTATCCCCTGCCCTTAATCTTTTAAAAATTTTCTCCTAGGTGATGGGGATATAGCTTAGTGGCAGAGCACCTGCCTCACATATGCAAGGCCCTGGGTTCGATCCCCAGCAATGCAATACATAAACCAAATAACTTTTTTTATACATTTATTTTTCCTTTCCTTTTATCAAATCGCTGTCCTAAGATTTTGGAATTTGCCTGGAAGGACAATGTTAAGACGACCCCCTCACAATTGGCAGCCTATTACAGGAAAAAAAAAAAATAGTAAGAAATCAGCAGGGTATGCGCAACAGCACTATGCAGAACATTCAGACCAGCAGGGTTCGCAGTTCCTAGGAAAGGTATGCAGAAGTATTTCTGGCTGGGTCACAGACCAGAGAGGGCTGCTCATGTGCACGTCACCTACCGTCACAGTTACACTTGGTGCGCCACAAGGTGTTCTCAAGACCTTTTTCTGCGTGAGACTCGTTACTCCGTTCTTTCCACACGATGGAAACCTGCACCCGGGCATAAAAACCAGATTATAAGCAGAAAACTAGGTCTTTCTTATTTCTTAGATCTCTGAAGACTATACACTGCATGTGATGACTAATGAGTTCAAAGCCAGGAGAGCCAGTCTAGAATCCCTCAGCTCCCTGAAAATGAGCACCAGACACGCATGGTGCGCCCATCAGTAGGATGGAAACAGGGCAAAGGGCATTTATATAGCTAACCTTTTATAACCTGCCATTGCATCACATGTATTGTGACCTTTTGCTGAGGAGCTTAGCTGTCTGTCATCCTGTTAGGTGACAAAAAGTAGGCAGCATCTGAGAGCAGCAAAAGTGCTACTTTGGGCAAGTGTGACAATCTCCAGAATAGTGCCTGGAGCTGAGGTAGTGCCTGGAGCTGAGGTAGTTCTGGAGAAATACTCAGTGAATGAATAACATAAAGAGAACAGAGACAGGGCTGGGGTTGTTGTGGTAGAGTGCTTGCCTAGCATGCATGAGGCACTGGGTTCAATCCCCAACACCACATTTAAAAAAAACAAAACAAAACAAAAAAACTAAATAAACAAAGAGAACAGAGCCAGATCAGCTGGGAAGGCTGGGGAAGGATTGTGAGTTCAAAGCCAACCTCAGCAACTTAGCAAGGCCCTGAGCAATTCAGGGCTGTCTCTAAATAAAATATAAAAAAGGGCTGGGGATGTGGCTCAGTAGGTATGATACCACTGGATACCAAAAAAGAGAGAGAAAGAGAGAGAGGAAATAGAACTTTCAGCTGAGGAACAAAGTCACTGTGAATCAAACTCAAATTAAGGCTCAGATATTCAACTTTCTGATACACATATAGCCCAGCACCAGATTTGCAAAGACAAAAAAAATTTAATCTATCCAAAATCTGCCAGTACATGTAATTCCAGGATGAGAGGGGTCTTGGAATAATCATTTGATCCATCCTATTGTCTCCTGACATCCCCCACAAGTTATTGGGGGAAATAATGCAACAGAAAAATAATCAAGCACTTCAGCATGCATTTTATGGTATTTGTATATCACACCTTGGGTTAAAAAATGGAAAAAATTATTTATTGAGTCCTACTAATCATTTAGCCAAGGAACACCAAATCTGGGAAGACAGCCCCTCCCCCATTACATTTCTGTCCTCTTAAAAACCAATAGTTTGGGGAAAGACCATCAAGCCACCTGTATTTCATCATCAACTTGCTAAATTATGCATCCTCCTCCAACAACATATTTATTTACACCAGGCATCCTTTTAAAAACGCTCAGAGCTTAGTACTCCACTAAGACAACACCTGTTTGCTACCAGGAAGCTGCCACACTTGGGGAAGGGAGAGGGGGAAGCAGAGATGGGATGTTGTGTGTTAATTTCTTTCCTCCTCCCCTTAAAAATTATTTTTAAATGTTTTAGTACAGACTCTTAGTACACAGAACAGGGAAGCTGAAAAAAAGAAGCTCCCAGCAAGCCTGCCAGGGGACCCCTGACCACCTTCCCCTGCCCTGTGGCAGAGGTGCCCCCCACATTGGCAGTACCTTGGGGAGCCGCCTGAGGATGAGGCAGACATGGCTAGGCATCAAAGCCGCAAAGGTGGGCAATTGGGTCAGCAGGCTCTGCTCAGGGGAACCCAGAGGGGCTTGTCAATGAGAGTCTCAGGGGCCCGGCATCAAATGTTCCTCTCTGAGGGGAGGAGGGTGGAAGCTTGGGGGGTGGCAGTTGGATGAAAACTTGGGAGGCGCTCCTCTACTGTCCAAGTCGCACAGCAACTGTCCTGCCAAAGTGGGAGGAGATAGGAGAGGCTGAGCAACCTGCAGGGCGCCAGGTGGGCAGCCGGTAGGCAGGTGAGGGGAGCTCAGTTCCCCGGGTAGGGTCAAGGGAGGGTGGAGCTGCGAGGGAAAGGATCACCACGCCCAGGCCCCACCCGGGAGGGAGGGTGGGTGACTACCAGGGGGAAAACCTGAGGGCTGGCTGGCGTGCGAGGAGGGCCGGTGAGAACCGCTAGGCCCCAAGTGGGCCCCCAAGGGGCGGGAACCCTGCTGGGAGCTGGAGGGATATTCGGGGCGGGGCCGGAGCAACTGTTTCCTAGGAGAAGGGGCGTTCCCGGCAGAACAGATACCCGGGAGGACCAATAGTATTTGAAGGAGGGAGGCGCGGAGGCTGAGGGGCAAGGGGCGCTCAGCCGCGAGGGGGCACCAGGACTGCTGGGGACTGCGCTCCCAGGCGCAGCAGAAGCCGAGTTAGAGAGGGCTAGACGCCGGGCTGTGCAGGCAGCGGGCGGGATGCCGGGCGAGGCCCCTGGGCGGCCCGGAGGCGATGTCAGGGGACTGCGCTGCCCACTCGTAACTGCTGTGCCGAGGCCCGCAGGGAGAATGAGGCGACCGGCCGATGCCCGCCGACCGGCAAGAGAGCGAGGGGAAACCCTCCGACGTGGATAGAAGGGACGGCCACCCACCAGTGGGCAGGAGGGAACCGGTTTCTGCCCATAGAGAAAAGGGCGAAGCCCTGCCCGAGGGCAGCAGAGGAAGGGGCAGAGCCCCGCCGACGGCCGGGAGAGGAGCGAGGCGGCCGGCCCACCCGTTAGCGGGAGGAGAAGCCCCGCGCCGGGGGGCGGGGCGGGGCTGGGTTCTGACAGAAGGGACGAGCGCGCCACAGGCCCGGACCCGGCGCGACCCGGCGGGGAACCGCCGGGGCTGCCGCGCCGGGGCTGCCGCGCCGGGGCTGCCGCGCCGGGGTGGGAGCGGGCGACTTGCCGCGGGGACGCCCGGAGCGCCCGGTCCCGCCTGCCGGCGGCCTCTCACCAGGAGCGACACGGCTGCGCCCAGAAACGCCTCCTTATGAAGTCGTTGAAGTCGGTGGCCAGGGACGTGCCATGGAGACGCCGCGGCGGAAGCAGTCCGGCTCCGGCGGCGGCTCCTCCCCGCTTCCGCCTCCTTTTCCGACACCCGGTCGGCAGCTCGCCCATTGGCCAGTTCAAACCCCCCCGGAGCCTCTCGGGTTTCGCCATTTAGACCCAGCCCCTGGCGTCACAGAGATGCTCCGCCCACTTCCGGGCCACGCTTCCAGTCGCCAGGGAGACGCGCGACGCCTCCAGCGGTCCTGCTGGGTCTTGCCCAGCGGTTTAGAGACCCACTGTCCACTCCGCCATTTTCCCTGCCTCAGGTCCTCCTGCTTCCCAGAACTCAAACGTCCAAGCCCCACCGCGCTCCCTGGGGTTCACACTAGGAAACCAGGCCCAAAGGGGTCACAGAACAAGTTAGTCGCCCGGGCTGCACACTGCTTCTGGAAATCCAGTACTGCCCAGTCCACAGTGCATAACTGCTCACACCCTGCCACATAGGAGAAAGGGTCGGAATGCCCCTTGTCCCTTGCCCGCCTGCACACTGTAGGCCGCTCTCTGTACAGACCTATTCTGATGAGGTTTTTGGTGGGTCGCCATCTTCTCAACTCCGCTTCACTGTCAGCCAGCCAATCCTGGGGCGCTGTCACGTGGCTCACAGTGCCGCCCTGGATTCTGGGAGACTTTCACAACTTCAGGGTCACTTGGCCTCCTTAGTCACTTGGCCTCCTTAGTTCAACGACCTTCCCCGGCCCTTTGGCCGTGGAACCCTAGCGTCATACCACTATTCCACCTGAAATCTTAAATTCCAGCATACCTCTCTTTGATGCATAACCTGATTTTCTGCCTTCAGGAACTTCACCATCTACCATACAGTATTTGTTCTTCAATGCTAGGGAGCCCTCACTTCCTCCACCCACTCATTTTTCCCACGTTTAACAATGGCTCTACAATCCCTCTTGTAACCCAATCACAAGAGGTTCTGCAAACATCAAATCCACCAGTCCTTGCCTCCACCCTCAATTGACACACAGGCCACCATCAAGCAATTGCTCTATTTGTCCCTAGACCCCTCCCAACAATGGGTTTTTCAAATCTTTTCCTCTTCCCCATCTCATACTCAAAATCTCCTTTTTTAGGCGGGGGTGGGGAGAAGTGGGGGAGGGGACGGGGAGTACTGGGATTGAATTCAGGGGCACATCCCCAGCCCTATTTTGTATTCTATTAGACACAAGATCCCACTGAGTTGTTTAGCGCCTCATTAAATTGCTGAGGCTGGCTTTGAACTCTTATCCTCCTGACTCCTGAGCCGCTGGGATTATAGGTGTGCACCACCATCCCACTTGGCTCAAGATCTCGTTTTTTCAAAACAAAACAAAACAAATATATGGAGCCTTGGGTGTCAGATGCTATTCTGAGTGTTGGGGATCCATCAGCATGATGGTCAGATAGTCAAGGTCCCTGTGGCGGGGGTTGTGGCTCAGAGGTGCTTACCTGGCACATGTGAGGCACTGGATTCGATTCTCAGAACCACATAAAAAGATAAATAAATAAAATAAAGATATTGTGTCCATCTACAACTAAAAATATTTTTAAATTTTTTTTTTAAAAATGATATTCAGTGAGGCTGGGGATGTGGCTCAAGTGGTGGTGCACTCGCCTAGCATGCGTGAGGCACTGGGTTCGATTCTCAGCACCACGTAAAAATAAAATAAAGATATTGTGTCCACCTAAAACTAAAAAATAAATATTAAAAAAAAATGATATTCAAGTTCCCTGCCCTCGTTACATTCTCATGCTGGGGAGAAAGACAACATACATAAAACGGCTTCAGTTAAGACAACAATTAAGATGGAATAAGGTGACAGACATGGGGGGATGCCACCTAAGAAGGTGGTCTAGGAAGGCCTCTTGGAGGAGTTGTCACCTGGAAACCTGATTGGTGAGAAGGAGCCTGCTCCGTGCAGCTTCAAGAAAAATGGTGCAGGGCTCGCTCACCCAGCATGCGTGTGGCTCTGGTTGGATCCTCAGCACCTCATACAAACAAAGATGTTGTGTCCACCGAAAACTAAAATAAACATTTAAAAAAAAAATTCTCTCTCTCTCTCTCTCTATTAAAAAAAAAAAAAAAGATCTCGTTTTTCATAGAGAAAAAAATAAAGTCATCAAGTGGAATTCCCTTAACCTCCCTATCCTTTCTCTATTCTCCCATCCTTAATTCTCCATTCAGGGGTAGAAATATACTTCTTGCTACCTAAGATACACTTCCTGCTTCAAGGCCTAGAACAAACATCTGTAAATATGTCCCTTTTGCCATCCCCAAGACAGAACTGATCAATTCTCAGTGTCCCCACATTCATTGAACTCATTAAATCTGTGCTATGTGCCAAGCCCATTGTAAGGGGCATTTAAGTCTGATCAGTCTCCGATATTAGCCCATGCTCTGATATTGTAGTGTAACCAGAAAAAATGATTAAAGCTTTCCCCTCCCCATCTCCAAAGTGATTAGGCATATGTGGTTTCATCCTCTCAGCACCACCATCTAATAAGAATCTTGCCCTGCTGAATACAGTAGCACATGCTTATAATCCCAGGCATTGGGTAGACTGAGGCAGGAGGATCATGGCAAGGATCACTTAGCAAGGTCCTCAGCAGCTTATCAAGATCCTGTCTCAAAATTATAAAGAAATAGGGTTGGGGATATGACTCAGTGGTAGTGCCCCTGGGTTAAATCCCTGGTACCAAAACCCAAAAAAAATCCTGCCCTACCAGTGCATTTCTTTGGGATTTTGTGATCAAGAGTCACCCCACTCCCAACCCACACACTCTACAAGTACACAAACTGAGTGAAAGGAAGGAGGAAGAGGGAAATACTCAGAAGGTGGGATCAGGGAAGTTTGGGGGGAGTTGTGCTGAAGACAGGGGCTCAGGGTATGAAGATCATGGGATGGGGAAGAAAAGGGAAATTTTAAAAAACTAGAGCTGTGGTCTGGATATCTGTCCTTTTTGTACTGTTTTTAAAATGCAAGTAGTGTGGCTGGGCTTGTGGTTCAGTTGGTAGAGTGATTGCCTAGCATGTGTGAGGCGCTGGGTTCAATTCTCAGCACCACATATAAGTAAATAAATAAAGGTAAATCAACAACTAAAAAAAAACTTTTTTTTAATGCAAGCAGCAAAAAAAAAAAAAAAAAAATGCAAGTAGCTGGGCAACATTGTGATCCCACCTGTAATCCCAGTGACTCTGGAGGTTAAGTCAGAGGGATTGCAAATTTGAGGACAGCCTTGGAAAATTAATGAGACCCTGTCTCAAAATTTAAAAAAAAAGGGGGGGGAGCTAGGGATATAGCTCATTGGTAAAGCGCCCCTGAGTTCAATCCCCAGTACCCAAAGAAAAGAAAAAGAAAAAGACATGAAAGTAAAAATCTTGAGTTCTTTTGATATTGCTTTGAATTGCTAGACCATGTTTTCTGAATGCAAACCACTCTTAGTCAGCGGGTGGTGGTTTTCAAAGCATTGTTGTGATCTTGCAGCTATTATAATAGAAATGTATACATGTCCAAGGAAAAGAAGGTACCAGCCAGGTGAGGCTACTGTGCTTGAACTACTGTAACAGTGGTCTGCTTTATGCTTTAAATATAACCCTTCCTCCTCTGCCACTGCAACTTATTCTTAAAATGGACAAGGTTCTTTTTCTTCTTCTCCCCTGCTCCTCCCTAATCTCTCCAGCTCCCTAGTCTCAGGGGAAACAGGGTTACCTTTCTTCCCCATTTTAGGCAGATTTATCTGCCCCTGAGCACACTTCCACTTTAGGAACGAAGTAATCCAGACTTTGGGAATGGTACCTGAAGATCTCAGAAGTGACTATATCCCAAATTAATAAGTGAATTACAACTCCAACAGAGAACAAATGGAACACTGTGGAACACACCTTTGAATCACCTCTTTAAAAGCTCCCTGTTCCTGCTGATGGGCAGAATCACAGCCTGTGGGATAGGAATCCCCTGTGGTTCTCCTTTGCTAGCAAAGCAATAAATCTTCTTTTTCCTTTTTTCTCAAAATTGTGTCCTCAGCACTGGGGACAAGGCCCAAGCTTTTGGCAACACTACTGTTGCAACTACTTGGAAGCCTGAGGCAGGAGGATGGCTATAAGCCCAGGAGTTGAGACCAGACTGGGTAACATAGATGTCCATCTCAAAAAAGGGGTGGGGGGTAGCTGGAAGTATAGCTCAATGGTAGAGTGCCTGCCTAGCATGCTTAAGGCTCTGCCTTCCATCTCCAGCACTCCTTTAAAAAAAATGAAGGTCCCAAACTGGGTGGGATGGCGCAGGCCTATAATCCCAGCAACTCAGGAATTCAAAGCCAGTCTTGGAATTTAAGGAGGTGCTAAGCAACTCAGTGAGACCCTGTCTCTAAATAAAATACAAAATAGGTCTGGGTGGTTGAGTGCCCCTGAGTACCACCCCCCTAAAAAAGGAAGGTTCCCAATATGCCTGGAGGCAGGAGGTGGTTCCCAGAGGTTAAGTGTTAGAAAAGCTGAGTCCATGACAGATGGTAGTAGAAGTTTGCCAGACAGACAAGCAAATGAGGGAACTCTAAACAGTAATAGGTGCAAAGATGGAACAAGGAAGGACAAGGGCGCACATGGAGAGAAGAGGCCTGGGCCATATCAATACTTAGGAGGTTGCCCTAACTGTGCTGCTGACTGGCCCAGTGTCCTCACTGGACCATGAGTTCTTTGAGGGCTGGGATTATTATTATTTTATATTTTATTTTTTATTTGTAGTTGTACACAATACCTTTATTTTGTTTATTTTTATGTGGTGTTGAGGATCAAACCCAGGGCCTCGCACATGCCAGGTGAACGCTCTACCGCGGAACTGCAACCCCAGCCCAAGGGCTGGGATTATTTTGCAGTCATTTCTGGAGACAAGAACTCCCTGCCTTCCCAAACCCACCTTTATCCAGAAGCTCATATTGACACATCATTTGGACCAATGAAGAGCTCAGAGTTTGGATCTCTTCTGTGTGGGTGTGTCTGGAAGCGGGCAGGGACTCCTGTGGGGAGGTGGTATTCAAGGGAGTTCACTGGTAGTCCCTGCAGGCTTTACCCTCCTCCTGTCCCAGTCCTCCAAGTAACTGTCAGTCAGAAATGACACCCATAGAAAGTGAGCTCAGAGAAGTCTGAGCTGTCAGGGCTGGAGGGCAGGAGTTAGGGTAGCCCAGGCTGGCTCTGTTCCTCATGTGAAATAAACATCCCTGACAATGATTCTCTAGGCAGAATCATAAGGCTTGTTAAAGCACAGAGTACTAGCCCTGATCCTCAAGGTTGCTGATCCAGTAAGTCTAATAAGAGGCCAGAGAATTTGTATTTCTAATAAACTCCTGGCCAGGACCACTAAAGTATTCACCAGGTGATTGCCACCTGCATACCACCCCAAAGTGTGGAGAATACCAGACCATCCTGACCTCTGCATCCCTCATTTTTCCTAGTCCCTAGGGACAGTGACGGGAATTCTTGCTCTGGCTAATATAGATCTCATGGTTACAGAAAAACATCTAGAAATGTAGCCATTCCAGGAAATACAGATAGCCTGAAAAAATTCCTTGCTCAAACACAAAACACCCCAGAACAAAAAATGCTTTTCTCCTGCCTTTGTTTCTTAAGAGTTGTGCCCTTCAGAAGGGGCAGAAGCTGAGGATGGCATATGCCTGTGATCCCAGATTCTTGGGAGACTGATGCAGGAAGATCTCAAGTTTAAGGCCAGCTTCACCAACTGAGCAAAGCCCTGTCTCAACATAAAAAGTGAAAAATAAAGAGGATGTAGCTCAGTAGTAAAGTGCTGGGTTCAATCTCTAATACAAAAAAATAAAATAAAATAAACATAAATAAAAGATAAAAGTCAATCTACGAAATTTGCAGCAAGATCAATAAGTAACACTAAATCCTGTATGTTATTTCTCTCTGGAATCTGGTACAAATATGTAGTTAGGTGCAGTTGGGAATAAAGGGCAGTTGAGTTGGGCAGAACTCATAACCCCCAAATCCCAGCATGCAGGTCTATCTAATCCTGAGGCCTAATTAAAATGACTACTATTTGTAAAAGGATGAAAAACCCTAGCTGCCTGATAATTATGTTACACACTATTCCAGCACCACTGAAAATGAGACAGAGCTGTGTCGCACACCTATAATCCCAGCGGCTTGGTAGGTTTTTGAGTTCAAAGCCAGCCTCTGCAATTTAGTGAGGCCCTAAATAATTTAGCAAGATCCTGTCTCTAGATAAAATATTTAAAACGGCTAAGGATGTGATTCAGTAGTTAAGCACCCCTGAGTTCAATCCCCAAAAAAAGATAAACAGAACTACTATTTAGATATGAAAAGATCTCAAAACACATAGCTGTGCTCGCTTCGGCAGCACATATACTAAAATTGGAATGATACAGAGGAGATTAGCATGGCCCCTGTGCAAGGATGACACGCAAATTTGTGAAGTATTCCATATTTTTTGAAATTGTAGTTATAAGCAAAAGTTGGTTGCCTAGAGAGCAATAATTGTATATTCAGTTTAACAGAAATAAAAGAATATTTGTCTTAAAATGCAAAAAAAAAAAACATAGCTGAGTTGTTTTGCTTTTATTTTTCAAAGTGAGTTAGCCTTAGTTGTAGCTCAGTGGAGGAGCATTTGCCTGGCATATGCAAAGCCCTCGATTTGATTCCCAGCATTGGAAAGTGTCGCGTTCCTCACGACTAAAACACTCAGGGTCACTCCAGATGAACTGGGCTGCACGAAATAATCACACAAGAGACAGAGATACCTTTTTCTTTGGGTCCTGTGATGGCTCCTCTGAACTTAAGGGTCCACAGAAAGAGAGAGAACAAGTGCTGAACCCTTTTATTGAGGAGAAGCCATTCAAATGAGGCAAGGGGTCAAGTTTCAGGGGGGTGAACCTAGCCTCCTGACGTCTGCTATCAGCAGGTTGATTGACATCTAGGAAGGCAACACCCAAAGACTGAGCAAGAGAAGGGGACACACAAAGGGCATTTCCATGGAACATTCTATCCCAAACAGGGGGGTAGGATTACAAAGGAACAGGAGAGTGTAGCTCAACTCCATGGGTGACACGCCTACACCTGAAGACAGGCCCTCAACTTCCTGAGCTGGGACGACGCCCAAGTCACCATGAAATGTAGTGATAGGTCAGAGCCGCTCGCTTCAGGATGGAAGGCACTGGTCATTCAGAGTGGCAAGGTACAAAATTATAAGTAGACTACATGCATGTGTTCACACACAAATTGTTTCTTTTTTTTTCTTCTATTTGTGGTGTTGGGGATCCAAACCAGGACCTTGTGCATGCCAATCAGACACTCTACCACAGAACCACATCCCCAGACCCACACAAGTTATTTCTGTGTGAATACATGCATGTAAAAAAAAAAAAAAATCTGGAGGATTATACACTCAACTGTTAAAACTAATGATTTCTGGAAAATGGAATTAGGGGAGATTTTCACTTACAAATTATACATTTCTGTGAAAACACTTTTTTTTAATATTTCTTTTTTTCGTGTAGATGGACACAACACAGTGCCTTTATTTTTATGTGGTGCTGAGGATGGAACCTGGGTCCCACCTGTGCTAGGCGAGCGCTCTACCGCTGAGCCATAATCCCAGCCCCATAATCCCAGCTCCACATGTTCTTAAAAAGGCATATCTTTCTAGGTAGAAAAACATTCAAAGATTAAAAACTTGTTGAAAAAAATAATCCATGATGGACTGGTTGAAAAACAGGGGTTAGGAAACTCAAGTTCCATGTAACTCTCTTTACTGTGTTTGGGCATGAAGGTAGGAGAAAGATGTAGGTATGAATGCAAAGCAAGATTGTAGGTTTTGGATGGAGGGTACAAGGGTGTATTTTATATTACTCTTTGCAGTGCTAGGGATGGAATCTAGGGCTTTGCTCATGCTAGGCAAGTGTACTACCACTGAGCTACTTCCCCAGCCCCAATATCTCAAAAATATTAACGCTGATTATTTTATTTTCCTACTTCTATTTTTCTAAGTTTACACAATGAACAGGGACTTCTCTCACTAGTTAGAAATAGCCACAAGTGGGGCTGGGGATGTGGCTCAAGCGGTAGCGCGCTCGCCTGGCATGCGTGCGGCCCGGGTTTGATCCTCAGCACCACATACAAACAAAGATGTTGTGTCCGCTGAAAACTAAAAAATAAATATTAAAAAAATTCTCTCTCTCTCCCTCTCTCTCTCTCTCTCTCTCTCTCACTCTCTATTAAAAAAAAATCTTAAAGAAATAGCCACAAGTGGGGGCTGGGTTTATGGCTCAGTGGTAGAATGCTTGCCTAGCATGTACAAGGCACTGGGTTCGATTCTCAGCACCCCATATAAATAAATGAATAAAATAAAGATCCATCAACATCTTTAAAAAAAAAAAAAAAAGAAGAAGAAAATAGCCCTAGGTGAAGAAGGAGGTGTTGGCTCCAGCACTAGGCCCCAGCCTGCAGGACTCTCTGCAGGGAGGTGCCAGAGTCTTCTGGGCTCAGGGTCCAGACTTTTCCTTTGCCCAAGGGCCTGATTACCTGTTGTTTCCATCCAGGAACAACTCCTCCAAGGCCTTGATGCAACTGTACCAGCACTGCCCCTGGGAATAAGGATCCTGCTACAAAACATCGGGTTTTTTTCTTTCAGATGTCTTGAGAGATTGCAAGTTTGGGGAGGAGCTAGGAGAGAAAATTCTCCCAGGCCCCATCAAGACTTGCTTGTCTTGGATTCTCTGAACTCACTGATCCTGAGCCTCCGAAACTAGAACACTGCATTCAGTGCTGGTACTATGTTCTACAATCAGTGGTTCTCAAAGTGTGGTCCCTGGACCAACAGCATAAGTATCACCAGGGAACTTGTTAGAAATACAAATTCTCTGATTCCAGACCAACTGAATGAGAAACTCTGGAATTGAGGACCAACAAGCCATCTAACAAGTTTTCTAGGGAATTCAACTTGAGAAACAGTTTCTAGACCATTAGGGAGGGATCTTGGAAGGCAAATCTAGTCATGTTCCTTTTTTTAATATGTTTTTTATATGTTGTAGTAGGACACAATACCTTTATTTTATTTATTTATTTTTATGTGGTGCTGAGGATCAAACCCAGGGCCTTGCACCTGCTAGGCAAGCCCTCCATTGCTGAGCCACAACCCCAGCCCATGCTCCTTCTTTTTCATAGAGGGGGAAACTGAGATTCTTGGAATAGAAGGACCTGGCACAGATCAGATATAATTAAGTCATGAATCTGATAATGGAAGCTAGACCATCATTTCCAGAGGGGCTTCTCTTTCTTCTGGCACAACTGACCTTCCAAGTCCATCTGGATTTACTCTGTTATTGTCTAAAGTGTCACCTGGGGGCTTGCACCCAATGGTGGAGTACTCCCTCTGTGCCAGGCACCATGCCCACCTGCAATAGCTCCATGAATCCCCACTATATCCTTAGAGGTTGGCATGAGTACTCACCCCACTTTACAGAACAGAAAACTGAGGCTAGATAAAGGTCAGGTCACTTGCCTAAGGTTACAGAACAGACAGGGCAAGACAAGATTCAGATCATCTTTCTCTGCCCCCATGATCCATGCTGTGGTTAGCAAAACCACACCAAGCTTTGCAGAAACTGTCCTTTTCCAGGGAGGGCCCTTTCCAGCATCTACAATTTGGTAGAGAAACAAGGAGACAAAATTTCCCTGGCAAAAGAGTTAATACCCAAAATCTATTACCATTTACTTATTAGAAAGCCTCTTGACTCTTGGTTGGCACACAGTTGTACTGACTTTGCGGGTAGAGAGAACAGGGCAAATTAGAAGCACTCAGGGGGAAGATGACAGCTCTTAGAGCACATATTGAAAAACAGAATACGTACACAGCAACTAGGTAGTTAAGAAGGAATTGGGCTGAGCACGGTGGCCTGCACCTGTAATCCCAGCAACTGGGGAGGTTGAGACAGGTGGACTACAAGTTTGAGGTCAGTCTGGGAAACTTAGCAAAGATCCTGTTTCAATATTAAAATAAGGGTTGGGGATGTGGTTCAGTGGTAAAGCACTTGCCTAGTATGTGTGAGGCCCTGGGTTGAGTCCCCAGCACTACCAAAAAATAAATTTAAAAAAAATTAAAAATAAAAAGTCCTGGGAATGCACCTCAGGGGTAGAACACCTCTGGGTTCAAACCTCAGTATTAAAATAAAAATTCCATCAAATTAAAATTATATTTTAAGATTTGAACAACTTTCTCTTCACTAATTGATAAATTGAAATTTTTTTTTTTTTTTAAATGCAAGCTCCTAACCAGCGTTTGCTTTTTTTTTTTTTTAATATTTATTTATTTTTAGTTCTCGGCGGACACAACATTTTTGTTGGTATGTGGTGCTGAGGATCGAACCCGGGCCACACGCATACCAGGCAAGCGCGCTACCACTTGAGCCACATCCCCAGCCCCGATAAATTGAAAATTTACAAGTGGATTTTTAATTGAATGTCAACTTCTCCATGTCAGTATTTCAAAATAAGGCTAAAGCACTAATTTGCAGAACATTCATGCGTGGTTAAAGCTGTCAAGATGCAGATGGACATGGTGGCTCACACTTGTAATATCAGCAATCCAAAAGGCTGAGGCAGGAGGATCACAAGTTCAAAGTGAGCCTGGGCAACTTAGCAAGACCCTGTCTCAATTTTAAAAGGGCTGGGATGTTTTTCAGTGGAAGAGCACTTTAAGGTTCAATCCCTAGTACTGAAAAAATAAAAGGACAGGTGAGCTATAAACAGATAGGGCTATCAGGACTTTGGGAAAATGAATCTGTGGAACCATTTGGAGGAGATGACGCACAACAGTCTCCTCCTCCTCCATGGACCAGCTTCACTTGGGGTTGCAGGGGCTGCCTTGGGGCTCATGGGACCAGAACCTTTGCAACAAGAGGTTCAAGGTCCTCTGTCCAGGATAGGCAGTGGTGATCCCTGCAGGACTGCTTAAGTAGACATCCAGGGTGTGGAATACCACCTTGACCATGCCAGCTCATCAGTACCACATGCTCACTGCCCACAGGAACATGGATGTGACCTCAGACCCTGCTTCATGCAGGCCAACTCAGGCCCTGAGGATGAGTCTAGTTGCCTGAGGAAAATCCTACCCTCTGCCTGCGATCATCAACAGTTAATTCAGAAATGGGCATGTGAGTCAACTTGGGCCAATGTGGGGAGGTACGCCAGGGTTCTTTCTGGGAGAGCCTCTAGAAGTAAACTTCTTCTTTCCACTGGATGTATTTCTGGTCTAGGATAGAATACTGGGAATGGCAGCAGCCATTTTGCCACCAACCTGAGAATAAACCAATACACAGGCCCAAAAGATAAAAAAGAAGCAGAGATTAAACCAAACTCAAAGTTCACTTCACTTATGGACACTTAGTTAGGTTAGACAATACATGTTGTGTTAGACAGCCTTCTATTGCTATAACAAAGTACCTGAGATAATCAACTTAAAAAGCTGGGTTTGTAGCTCAGTGGTAGGGCACTTGTCTGGTATATGCAAGGTCCTAGTTTCCATCCTTAGCATTATCAAGAAAAAAAAATGGAGAGAATATTTTGACTCAGGGTTTCAGAGGTCTCATTCCACGATCATATTAGTCTTGTTGCTTTGGGTGTGTGGTGAGACAGTTTCTCATGGCAGTAGTGCTTTAGCAAAATTGGTCATCTCATGGCCAAACTATGAAAGGGAGAGACAGGAAGGGGCTGGGCTCCCTATATCTTCTTCAAGGGCATGTCCCCAATGACAAGAAAACCTCCCACTAGGCTCCATCTCTTTTTTAAATTTTTTATTTATTTATTTATTTTTAAAGCTTTTTTTTTTTTTTTTTTTTTTGGATTCCTTTATTTTATTCATTTATTTGTATGTGGCGCTGAGGATCAAACCCAGGGTCTCGCATGTACAAGGCGAACATTCTACCACTGAGCCACAACCCCAGCCCCTATTTATTTTTTGGTAGTGAAGATGGACAGAATGCCATCATGTTATTTATTTATTTTTATGTGGTGCTAAGGATGGAACCCAGTGCTTCACACATGCTAGACAAGAGTTCTGCCACTGAGCTATAGCCCCAGCCCCTAGGCTTCATCTCTTAAAGGTTCTACCACCTCACAATAGTGCTACAGGGTAGGAAACATGTCTTTAATCTATGGATCTTTGGGGGAAACTTATGCACATGTCTTTATTGGTTAAACCAGTTCAAGTTATGCTTCTTGGCCCTCTGCAGCAGAAATCATCATCACTCATGGCTCTGGGATAATCCCCAGACAACCAAATGATAAAATAACAATCACCATGCATTACTTCCCACTGAAAGGCAGCATGTCCCCATTTTCACACGGGAAAATGAAAGTTCAGAGAAGCTAGGTAACATCCCAAGGTCACACAGGTCACATGAGATGGTAGAACTTTAACCATGTAGACTCCCACTCTAGAGTTTAGTTTTGTTTGTGGTGCTGGGGATGAAACTCAGGGCCTTGCTCATGCTAGGTGAGTGCTCTACCACTGAGCTACATCCCCAGCCCCAGAATCTATGTTCTTCATCCTGGCAACTTCAGAGAGAGGGAAGAAGCAAAATAACTTTAAAAATGATTAAGGAACTTAGAAAGCTCAGTGGTTTGTGGTCACTTAGTAAAGGGACAGATGGTCCTTATACCTCAGTAGACAAAGAGCACCAGGGTGCTTACAATATTGAGTTTACAAGAGAGTGTGCTACTTACTATTGCAGATATGAGGGAGCAGATTTTTTAGAAAAACCATCATCTAAATAGGTTTTTTATTGGAGATTGAACCCAGGGGCACCACTGAGCTGTATTCCCAGCCCTTTTTATTTGAGACAGTCTAATTTGTTTAGAGCTTCACTAATTTGCTGAGGATGTCCTTGAACTTGCAATCCTCCTACCTCAGTCTCCTAAATCACTGGGATTACAGGCGTGTGCCACCATATCCAGCTAAATAGGTTTTAAAAGATTTCCATCCAGGTATGGTAGTGTATTCCTGTAATCCCAGAAGCCAGGGAGGCTGAAACAGGAGGATCACAAATTCAAAGCTAGCCTCAGCAATTTAGTGAAGCCCTAAGTAACTTAGGGAGACCAAGTCTCAAAATAAAACATAAAAAGGGCTAGGGATTAAAAAAAAAAAAAAAAAAAAAAGGTGGTGGGGAAGCTAGGGATGTGGCTTAGTAATTAAGTTCCCCTAGTACAAAAAAGGAAAAAAAAAAAAATTCAAACAGGAGCCAGGCACAGTGGTACATGCCTGGTACTTGGGAGGCTGTTAGGAAGATCCCTAATCCCTCATATGTATGGGATTACATAGTATATGACCTGTCAAATTCATCTTTTTTTTTTTTTTGGTATGAGAATTGAACCCAGGGTTGCTCAACTACTGAGTCACATCCCAAGCCCTTTTTTATACTTTATTTAAGAATCCGAGGTACTCGGGAGGCTGTTAAGAACATCACAAGTTGAGGTGGCTGGGGTGTGGTGGCTCAGTGGTAGAGCATTTGCCTAGCATGTGTGAGGTACTGGGTTCAATTCTCAGCACTGCACATAAATAAATGAATAAAATAAAGGCTTAAAAAAAAGAAGAGAGAACTACTACTTGACATCTCCACCTAGATCTCCAATTTAGGCACCTGAGCTTTTGATCCGTCCCCAACCAGTACCATCCATGTGCTTTCTCATTTCAGTCAATGGAAATTCCATTCTTCAGTCAAATCCCCAGGGTCACCCTCAGCAGTTCCCTCCTCTTGGAACTCTGTTGCTCTACCCCCTAGCACCTCCATGGCTACCACCTGGTCTGAGGCACCTTGAGTCTCACATGAATTATTACACCTAGTTCCTCATGGGTCCCCCTGGTTCCACTCTGGATCCACCCACAGTCCCCTCTCAGGACGGCAGCCTGGGTGCTGGGGTGAAACTGTGTCGGTGCTGATCTAAGTTAGTTAGGTCAGGTGGCTTCTCTTTCCTCAACTCCAGTGGCTCCATCTCAGAGTAAAGCCAACCTGGCATCAAGGCCCTGCCTGTTCTGACCTTGGCTCCTCTTCCCATTGTGCTCCAGCCACAATGGCCTCTTCGTTGTCTTTCAGGCTGCAGTCCTGCCCTGCTCCGGACCTTTGCAGACCTGTCCCCTGGCCTGCTCTGCCTTCCTTCAGACCTCCACGAGGCTTGCCCGTTCACTTACCTATTCGCTCCTCCTTCTCCTCTGTAGCACCAAGAGCCTCTAATTAATTTCCTTACTGGTTGTCTGTCCCCCTTGCTGGGATGGCAGCTCCACGAGGTCTGGGGTGTTTTGTCTGTTTTTGTTTTAAGGTGCTGGGACTGAACCCAGGGCCTTGTGCAAGCAAGTGCTCTACCACAGAGCCGGCCCCCCACTCCCCAGTCCACTTTTGAAGTGTCTTTTACTGCTATAACCCCCAGTGCCTGGTCCTGGCTCACTGAATGAAGGGAATACCAGAAGAAGGGACTTGCCCAAGGTCATAGCCATTCAGGATTAATGACTTTCCTTTTGGGAAGAAATAAAGCACCAAGCCCCCAGCTCTGGCCTAAAGCCCTTCTCACAGTCATGCCAAGTCCTTGATCCCCACCACAGGACAGAGCCCAGGGACAGTCCAACCATAGAGGTGTCTGCTAGACTTTGCCGGGACAGGGGTGCTCACACCACCCAGTGGGTCCGCCATGGAGAGGGGTAAGGAAGGGGCTTCTCTGAAGAAGGGAGCCTGAAGACACCAGGGCATTGATCCTGTCCTGGTAGAGGCCAAGGCAGCTAGCTACCTTAGGCAAAGGGACTTCTCCCTCCTGCTCTGACTCAACTGCAGGCATGGGAGACAGGCCCAGGCCCAGCCCTATGCTTATGCAGATGGGAGGGAAGGAAGGCACATTTTCCAAGCAGTTGCTGCTGGGGATGACCCTGCATAGGGGCAGGTTCCAAATGCCCCGCCCTCCATTCCGGGTTTCAAACTCACAGGAGCAGAGGGCACCCTGGCCCAGATGGTCCAGGGCCTAGAATCTGGCGCCCTCTTGTGGCACCACTGGTTAGGGCCAGAGGTGAAACTTGGACCTCCTCTGAGCTCCAAAGATAGGAGTGGTCAGGGAGCAGCTGGAATCAGCAGCTCCGGGTCTGGCCTGGGCCTCCTTGACCAACAGCAAGGCAAGGATGGTGATGATATCAGTGACCACCATGATGGCTCCATCAAGTGAGCACTCACTGCCCAGCATTTTACACCACCCAGCCCACGAGCTTCTTCCTTCCCACCCTCAGTCCACTGGGGATGGGAGAAAGGCCAAGATGGGGTGGCCCTTGCCCAAGAACACACAGCAAGGAGGTGACGCCAGCCTAGCCTGACTCCTCCTCTGGCTGCCCTCCCCTCTGTTCCTCATCTCTAGATAGGGAAAGCCTCCCTCCCAGGCCAGCAGAGACGCAGAGGCTTGGCCATTTGTTAAAAAGTATAAAGTGCAAATACATCTGGCTTTTATTGAGGTTACTCTGTGCTTAACACCAGGTCTGCAGGGCTCTACCTCCCACTTCCACCTCCCTGAACTTCCCATTGCCAGGAAAGAAGGTGCTGGTGAGACCCAGGCGTTGAGCAGGGGAGGCTGTTGATGTGGAGGTAGAAGGGACAGAAGAGACCAGTGGCTGAGTCCTTAGGGAGGGAGGGATCCAGGAGTCTGCCCAACATGAAACTGAGAGCTGAGGAGCCCCCTCTGTCCCTCTATCTGGGGCTATGAACCAGGCCCAGCAGGGTCAGGAGTCTTTGAATCCTACCCTTTTGCTAAGCGACCTCTGGGAAACGGGATCCATTTCTAAGTGGTTTCTCCCAACCTGGACTGGTCCAGAGGCAGAGTGGCCAAGTCTAAGGCGACAGCCAGATCTCTCTGGCTTTGTGGCTTCTGGGCGCAGCTCCTGCCAGCAATATCCTCTGCTCCTATGCACTCCTTTGGAGTCACTGTTTGGACCTGATGGGACAGAGGTGGAAGAAGCAGGAACAGAAAAACAGAAAGAACTGGAGTCAGATGCAAACTGAGAGAGACAAACACCAACAGGTACAGAGAACAGCCAGAGCAAGAGCGAGTCAAAGACACAATGAGACAAAGACAAAGCCAGTGATAGAACAAGAGAAGATGGCCGAGGAGGTGGAAACAGGTCCAGACTCAGCCCAGCAAGCAGGGCCTCACCTAGAGCTCATCCCGGGGCTGGGGATGGAGGCTGTGCCCACTGCTGCCAGCCAGGACAGGGCCACGCAGGGTCTTTTGAGAGCCAGTCCAGCTGATGAGGCGGCCGCTGTCATCGTCCCAAGGAGAGGATGTCTCTGTGTCACTGAGCCACTCAGCGTCCCCTGCATAGTGGGTGGGGGCAGCGAGCAGGGGCTGGGCAGAGAAGGCCTGCAGGTCCCTTGGCCAGAAGTGTGCCTTGTACTGCTCACTGTGAAACAGGAAGACAGTTCAGGTGGGCCAAGGTGGGCCCCTGATCCCAGACCCCAGACCAGCTAGGAGCCTGGTGCCTCCCCTCCCCTCACCACCCTCCCCACTGGTCCTTACAACAGCCCTGAGAAGTAGGACTTCTATTATTCCCATTTTCCATATAAGGAAACTGAGGCTCATAATGGGGAAGCCATTTGATTAAAACCATGAGGGTGGGGGCCTGGGTCGTGGCTCAGTAATAGAGCGCTTGCCTAGTATGCATGAGGCACTGGGTTTGATCCCCGGCACCGCATAAAAATAGAAACAAACAAAATAAACGTATTGTGTCCACCTACAACTAAAAAAAAAAAAAAAAAAAACATGAGGGCAGCAAGGCATTCACATGCAGCTGGGTCTGACCACTGGTCACTCTTGGGTGACCTGGGCCTGATCAGGCTCCACCTCCCCAGCTGCCCAGCGAGGGAACTTATTGAGATAGGCTCCTGGATGGGACACCCCTGCCCTGCCCAGCCCCAACAAAGCCTCACTTGGGGTGCTGGTCAAACATGATGGGCAGGAACTCGTCCACAGGCAGCATGCGGTGTAGAGGCTGGGAGGCCAGCAGCTTGCGGGCGCCTGCCAGACTCAGAGTGTACGCCAGTGTCCAATAGGAGTACCCTGCCACCACCAGGCCTGGTAGCCCCTCCACAGCCACCTCCTCCTCAGGGTTCACCTGCTTTCGGCCAAGGTAGCTGCAAGTGAATCAAGGGCCCCAGAAGCCACTGTAGGTCCTGGGGTGTCAAGTCCCCTCTCAGCCAGGTTCAGAGGTGGGAAGTGGCCAGGACTCCAAGCAGGAAGTAGCCAGCCCTCTCCCTTCCCCCTGGGGTGCAGGCTGCCTACATGAGGTCCCATGGAAGCTTCCGGGCCTCCACCTCCTCCATCAGCTGCTTCAGTCGCCCCTGGAAGTTGCTCTGAAAGCGCACGTCGTCCTCAAATACCAGCACCCGGGCCAAACCCCTGGCCACTACCTGTGGTACATGGTGGGGATAGGGAGATGGCTCTGCAGATTTGAGCTACCCACTTCCCATCTGCCTTCCTTAGCTACATCCCAAGGCTCACACAGTGACTCCCAAGCCCACCGGGGCTGCCACTGCCTAGGAAATGAAATTCAGGCCCTCCCCAAGATCCCCAGCCTAGTTTGCCAAAAAGAAGTATTTGGCAATCACCACCCTTGCTGTGGTCACTGAGCTCTGCTCTATCCCTGGGGCTAGTGCTACCATTCACCTCCAGGGATACCCAGGAGGCGGGAATGTGACCCCCCATGACAGGAAGGAGGTGAGACTGCCCAGCCAAGGGCACACAGCAGACCTGCAACTGCTGGGCTCCAGGACTTGGCTCATCTCTTCAGCCTCCTGAGCTTCTGGAAGGACGCTGGGCTGGGTGGGGGTGAGGGGAGACCCCAGCCCCCAACATTGCAAAGAAAAAATACTTTCTGTAACTTTGGAAATGTGAAAAGAACATGAAATCAGCTCAGTAAATGATGAACCATGTCATCCTTCAATTTGTTCAGATGGTAAAAATCAACCATAAATGTAAACATGAGGTCACACACATACATACATATTGTGGCTATAGAAGAAAATAAAACAAGAAGTTGGGTGCCATGGTGCACACCTTAAATGCTAGCTACTCATGAGGCTGAGGCAGGAGGATTGAAAGTTTGCCTCAGCAAGTTAGTGAGACTCTGACTCAAAGATAAAGAAGAAAGAACAAAAATGTCTGGGACGTAGCTCAGTGGTAGAGTGCCCTGGGTTCAATTCCCAGCACTATAAAATCAAAACAAATGAAAATAAAAACAAGGACTGAATCTGCACACCATTGCTGGAGATTGGAGGCCCAGCCCCCTGGCCCCTGGCTGAGAGGCCTCTGGGCCAAGGGATGAGCAAGGCCACGCCTCAGGCTTCCTGTCTCTGTTCCTGAAAAGCCCTTGCTTTCTCTGCGCCTTTGCCACAGTTTCACTCTGCCTGACTCTCCACGGTGAGGCCCACATGGCAACCTGGGCAGCAGATAGGGCCACTGCACTGTGGGGACAGGCTGCGCTTCTCTCCCCTGGGGGTTTGGTTCTTTCTTGAGTTCTGTGCCCATCTCTGGTCCCTGAGCCCCAGGCAGATCCCCCTCTGGCAGGAAGGAGACAGATGTGCTTTCTTCCTGTTCTGTGTGTTCCTCGACAGAATATCTGCTAGCACCCAGCAGATGGTCAGTAGAGACTGTGGAGTGAACCAGGGCACCCTCTGTGGACACAGAGAAGTCTTAGAGATGCTTTGTGGATGCATTCGTTCACTCATTTACCTGCACACCTGAGTGCTGGGAAAACAATCATGTCTAAGACAAGCCAGCCCCTGATGTCCCTGAAGGGCGTGGCCCAGAAGGCAGGTATCCTCACCTCTTTCCAGATGGAGTAGTGGCTGAGGAAGCAGCCCACCTCACCCTTGGTCAGTGTGCGACCCGAGTAGGGGTCCTGGTAGCCAGGAAGCAGGTCCACGCCAAGGCTCCTGAGGATACTGCTATTGAGCATCCTGCAGGACACAGGTGTAATGGAATGACAGGTGCCAGCCAGAGACTCCTCCAGAGGGCCTCACCGGCACATGTTGGTGACAGTCACAACAGACTCTAGTTCAAAGGAGGTTTAAGCCCTGTAATTCCTTTCTGTGGTCTAAAGCTGTCAGTGACTGGAGGGAACCAGCATCACCTCAGGAGGTCCTGAGCTCCACAGAGGGGGCTGCCTGGGGGGAAGCCCCCCAAGGTGAACATGGGCACCGTGGTAGCTACTTCTCGGGCAGATGACCAAGCAAAGGATGGACATCCTACAAGCAAAAGCGCTGGGGGTGGGCTGGGCACATGGCTCAATGCTAAAGCATTGTCCTAGTATGCACAAGAGCCTGCGTTCCATCCGAGCACTGAAGGGAAAGAAAGACAGGGAGGGCTCAAACTGTGACGGGCATACGGGCCACAAGGCCCGGTTGGCTGGAGAAACCTGGCCTTGGCATTCCCCAAGGAATATGGCTGGGCTGCACCCACCCCCACCCATCAGGGACTTAAGTCCAGGATGGAGAGGAGTGGTATCAAGGACACTTGACCCTTTACAGCATTAAGAGGTGTTGAGCTCTGGCTGAATCTTCACTGCACCCTTGCAAAACAGGAAGAGCCAGGCAGGATTATTTGCCATTTACAGAACAGGGCAGAGAGATGGGGGCAACTTGCCCAAGGTCACAGAGCTGGAAAGTGGCAGTGCAGAACCCAGGTCTGGAGCCTTAGCCACTCTACCTCCTCCCTCTAGTGGGCTGAGCGAGGGTGTCCTGTCCTGCATCTGTCTGCCCTGGAATTCCCTAAGACCTATTCTTCAGGCCCTATTTGGATGCTTCCTGGAACAGGCAACTAATTCAACTCTTCTGCTTTACCCACTCCCAGGAGCTCAGAGATGGACTAGGCTGTCCCCTTGGACCCCATCCACACGAAGCCTCACCTGCCATCCACAGCGTCCACTACCCGCCCAGAGATCTCCATCTCCCAGAGCGAGCTCAGCATGCGCTCTCGGCGGTTGGGCCTACGGGCCAGGCTGATGACAAAGATCTGGAGGAGACAGAGGGGTGGGGCCAGGGGGAGGGGAGAGACCACCACCCCCTGTCCCCAGTTCCACAGGTTGGGAGATATACCTCATCAAAACCCATCTTGCTGGGCCTCTTCGGAGGTCGAGATACGTGAGCTGAGGCCTGCATGGGAGGCCCATCCACTGCAAAGGGAAGCACACCCTAATCATGAGCTCACCAACTTCTGGGGACAGCCAGCCTGCAGTCCTCGCCCCCAGCCTCATTCCTGCCCCCTCAGCAGAAGACTGGGCAGAAAAGGCTGGGATGACAGATCTGCCCGCCCCATAGCAGACAGGAAGAAAGGCCCACAGAAGGGGCTTGCTCAGCATCATGGAACAAGTTAGGGGAAAGGCTAGAATCCCAAGCCCAGCAGACTTGAGTCTGGGGCCTAGGAAAGGGTCAGCAAGAGGAGGCAGGGGACCAGCCAGCAGGTGGGCGGGGCAGGCTCCCAGCCCTCACCCAGTGCTTCTAAGATCAGGTGGATGAAGTTGACCTTCTCATCCTCCAGGGTCTGGTGGGACTTCACCCCCACGTTCATGTATCCATAACGTTGCTCATTGCACACATGGACGGAGACCCCTGTAGAGAGAGGTCAAGGAGTGCCAGAACTGAGCTAGGGCTTGCAGGACCCAGCAGAGGCCCCCGGCGCAGTACCTGCCAGGAACCCAGTGTGTGAGTCTTCTCTGGGACTCAGCTCCCCACCTGTGGGACACACAACAGCAGATGGTGGCTTACTGAACAGACCTGTCTAGGACACCTGCAGGGCACTGGGGCTGTGGTGTTGAGCTAGACATATGGGGTGCCTGCCCTCAGGGAGTCAGGTGAGGAAGGAGCAGGACCCTAGCTGAGGGATGGCAGCAAGTCCTGTGGCTACACCCCTGAACTCCCAACTCTCCCCACCCCCACTGCCCCTTCACACTGTCTTCTACCTGAGAGCCACAGTGACCTTTTTTCCCCTTCAATATCTGTCACCTTCAAGCTGGGGATGTAGCCCAATGGTAGAGTACTTGCCTGGCATGTACAAGGCCCAAGGTTCAGTTCCAGGATCACATACACAAAACTGTCACCTTTATTAATTATTAAGGCACTCAGTGTCTGTTTTAAAGCTAACCCATGCCCAGCACTGCACACAGACCCTGATCAGAGCAAGGGCACAACAGCACATGTAGAAGCCTGAGTGATGGAGATAAAACCACTTTCCGCCAGATTCCTTCACACGCTGACCAATTAATAGTGGCTGCTCATCGAAGTAGTAGTAGCAACGAGAAACTAACAGAGCCAGGTGCGGTGGCGCATGCCTGGCATCCCAGCAACTCGGGAGGCTGAGGCAGGAGGATCACAAGTTTGAAGCAAGCCTCAACAACTTAGAGAGGCCCTAAGCAACTTGGCAAGACCCCATCTCAAAAAAATAAAAAGGGCTGGGGATGCTGGGGATGTGGCTCAGTGGTACAGCCCCTCAGGGTTGCCCCAGTGTCCAGAGCTTTACACACTGAGACCTTTTTATTTTACTTTGTGACAGGTTCTCACTAAGTTGCTGAGGCTGGCCTCCATCTTGTGACCCTCCTGACTCAGTCTCCTGAGTTGCTGGGATGATAGGCATGCACCACGCGTGTCTGCCTGCTCAGATTTTAGATCACAGACCAGAAGTTCACTCCCTCCAGGAAGACTTCCTTGACCAGGAAGCTCTAGTCTAACCCTCCAGAGTACCTATGATCACGAGTTCACAGACTAGAGATGTAGCGCAGTAACAGAGCACTTGCCTAGCATACGTGAGGCCCTGGGCTCGAGCCCCAGCACCACACACACACACAGCTCCCCTTCCTGTCGTGGTTGTGATTGAACACTGATTCGTGTGGTCTTTTGATTGACTGAACTGGAAGCTCCCGGAGGGCAAGGACTGCCTGAATCTACTCACCACTCTTTCCCCACTGCCTCAAACATGGCAGGTGCTCCATAAATATCTGCCTCGTGAAGGAATACACGAAAGTGCCACAACGGTGGCAGCCAGAAAGGCAGTAGACTCAAGAAATGCTCTGACCCAAAGGCCAGACAGGAGTTGACAAGAAGAAATGCAGAGCAGGCAAGGGCATGCCAGGCAGAGGGAGCAGCATGTGCAAACGCTCAGGGGCCTCCAAGAAATGCTCAAGGAGGGCTAGTCCTCACCAGCGGCCTGACAGGCATAGGCGAAGACGATGATGTCATCGAAGGGCCAAGTGTAGTTGGGATGAGGTGGGTAGAAGGCGAACTGAGATGTCCCCTCAGCCCGCAGGGACAGCAGGAAGGTAGAGTGGACCATGGGGACCCGGAAGCAGCCCCGGCGCTGGCGGTTCTTGGTGGGGAAGTATTCAGCTGTGCGGCGGTAGTAGCCCTGGGGAAGGGGGATGCTCTCAGCTATGAGCAACTCCCCTGCCTCAGCCCACAGACCCCAGGGCCTCCAGGCTCTCTGCTCTTCATGCCCCTCCTCCCAGGACCTCAGCCTCCTGACATCCCAGCCCCACCCTCACCTGGGGGGTGATCCCACACCAGAAGTTGGAGTAGTAGGTCTGGGAGTCCAGCATTGGGGCCACCACTGGCAGCCCCTTCTCCACCAAAAGCCTCAACGTCTGGTTGTTGGTCAGAATGTTATCTGTGTCTGCAAACTTTGGGGAGGGGGATGTCAGGGGCCCAAGGCCTGTCTGGGCAGCAGACCCCCCAAAGAGCTCATGAAGCAAGAATCCCTCCAGATTGCCAGAGACCCGGAACAGCTGCTAGGATCCAGTGGGCATTTCCTTATAGAGTCCTAACCAATAAACCCAATAGATGTGTTTCTGAACCAGGATCTAGTCTAGGACTCCGGCTTAGAGACCAGACCCAGAGAGCAGAACAGAGTAGTTTATCTAGAAACGTTATCTGAGACCTGGAGTGGATCCAAAGACTGACTCTGAGCTCTAATGCAGGGATCCAGGCTCAGTTTATACTCTGGACACTTACCTAGGAATCTAGGCTCAGTAAATATTTTAGGATCTGTCTCTGGGATCCTGGTTTACTACCCAGTCTGAGATCAAACACAGGATTCCAGCTCAACATCTGATCTGGCTCTGAAAGATTCAGCTTGATGGGGCTGGGGATAGAGCTCAGTTGGTAGAGTGCCTGCTTCACATGCACAAGGCCCTGGGTTCAGCCTGATGATCAAGTCACATCAAGATTTATATCAGGGACAGACACCACAGAAGCCCAATCCAAGCCAGGATTCTTTACCAGGACATAGTCAGCCCCCCAATTCCTGGCAAAAGTCAGGGCTTCCTGCTTCAATTCCATCAGAAACTGGTGCCTTTCTTTGGTCCAGTGCTTGGGACCCTCTTCACTTGGGTAGGACCTAAGGGAGTAAAGAGATGAGCTGTTCCCATGGGTAGTTACCATGCCTCTCCCTCTCTGCAGTGCAGCCCTTTCCTGAAGGCTGTGGCTCTAGGCTCCCTCTTCTTGTCTCTGGGATGCGACTGTTTCCCATCTTCCCCAGTATCCATCCCTCAGATCACAACCTGGACTCCCCCTCAGGCCTCCAGAACACAGCTGCATAGTCACTGCCCACAGCTGCCAGCCACTCCTGCAGCATCTCTGTGGTGTTGTCCATATTGTGATCTGTGGCACACCTGGGGACAGAGGAGGAAAAGGTGAGGGGGCACAATCACAGAAGGCAATCTTGATTCAGGTGCACCCACACCTTTGAGGCTGGCCTCTCCTGGGAGCAGCGAAGAAGTGTGTTAGAATAGAAGGAATGAAACCAGGACAGCCAAGTCCCTATCGTCAGTCTGTGACTTGCTGTGTGACCTCAAACAAGTCCTGTCCCTCTTTAGGCTTTGCATCCTCCCTCTTTAACTTTAAGCTGCGTGCCTATGTCATAACCAAAGTCACAAATAAGTGGGGTTTTTTTTTTAATTTATTTATTTGGCTGGGGATTGAGCCCCGGGGGTACTCAGTCACTGAACTACATCCCCACACCTTTTTATTTTGAGACAGGGTTTCACTAAGTTGTGGAGGTAGGTCTTGAACTTGTGATCCTCCTGCCTCAGCCTCCCTCTGGAGCTGCTGGGAGTGCATTTTTAAGGATGGCTTTAAGGTTCCACATTCCCTAGTCACCTTCCTTCTTTGCCTTGTGACCACTAGCCAGGCCCTTTTCCTCTCTGAATCAGAATTAGACAAAAGAGCTGCTACTTTCCTCCACCCACAGGTTGTAATGAGGACTAAACCATGCCCTGAGTGTCCCTGAGAAATGCTGATGGGCCAAAGCTCTGCTGCCATGGAGCACAGCCTCCTGTCTCCTGGGGAAGGGGCTCTCATACCCAGAAGCGGTAGACTTAGCCAAGAACCAAGCTTTTAGATGATGCTGCCCCTTTAAGCCAATTCCCTAGAAGTGAAGACTAACTACGTGTCAAGTCTTATGGGGTGGGAACTAACTCACTCCCAGACTGGGACTGTGGGGCGCCTTTGCAGGCCATGACTCCACCCCAGACCAACTTTGGTTTGCTGTGAGGGGTAGTTTGTCATTTCTCTCAGTTTATCCCTGACCTCAGCTTGGGACTCCTCCCTGTCTAGTCTTTAAACTGGGGGCTGTGGCCTCTGATCTCAGTGCTGCCCTATGGGGATGTCAGAGGGAGGCTCCCAGGAGGGGGATGCTGCCCTTGGCTGGCAGGACTTACCTACCCCTCTACCCAGATAGGCTGGAGGGAGCCAGCCTGACTCTCCACATAGTATAGGGCCCAGGGCTGACTCAACCCTATCTGCTCCCCAGGAACCTTCAGCTTGACTGGTCTCTGCCACATTAGGTTCCAAGGGACTCCAGAGGTTCCTGTCCACTCCACCACAAGTCAAGCGACAACAGATCCCACTGGGGTTCAGCTTAGGCTCTGTGGGCTGGGACAAGAAGGGATGGACCCAAATTACCCAGAGGAGGCCCCAAGAGGAGGAGCAGGGGGCCGGAAGCAGGGGTGGGTCGACCTATGGCCTCAGAGGCCTGTCCTGTCCCCCAAAATGATGGAGGTCCTAGGCGGGATGCTCAGAGACTTGAGGGGCGAATCGCGAGGCTTGGGGCTTGGTGCCTAGCGATGCCTGCGCCGGGGTCTCTCACCAGAGGGCCACCCTGGCCCGGGGGTAGTCCAGCCGCTCCAATGCGCCCAGGTAGTGGGGCAGTGAGTGCTCGGCATTTCGAGCCAGGATGGCAAGCACCACGGTGGGCAGCGGTGGCTCCGCGATGCCCGCAGCCTGGAGCCGCAGCCCTAGCAGGAGCAGCAGTCCCAGCAGCCGGGCGGCGAGCATAACGCCCATGGCGGGCGCTCGGCGGCTGCAGCAGCTTCGCCCGCGAAGCGGAGGGGAGGGGAGGGGAGGGGCCTGGGGTGCGCGCGGGTGCTTCAGCCTGCGCTCCACCCCGGCACCAGGAGACCGAGGCTGGAGGCCAGGTCGCAGCCCGTCAACAGTCCCTCCCAGAGCGGCCAAAGGGGCCAGGGAGGATCCGGGGTGACTGCATTGGAGCGGCCCGGTGTCGGAGAACGCCCGTTCCCTGAGCGCTCAACCCCTGGAACCAGGACTTCCCTGAATGCCAGTTCCCTGGCAGTCCGGCAGACGCACGGACCTCAGCCGCACCCACGCTGTGGGACCCACTCGGCCTGGCATTCCCGGGGCGCCCCGGCTCCCGCTCCTCCTCCGCCCCGGGCGCCCTCTGGCGGGCCCAGGCGCGAACTCGCAGAAGCGCGAGGAGACGTGAGGGCCGGAGAGGAAGCCTCTGCTCTAGGGGCGGGGTCGGAGTCCCCCTGACCTGGGTGCGCCTTCCCGCAGCGTTCTGCGCCTGGCGCCCCCGCATGTCCAGTCCTCGCCGTGGTCGCCGGCACCAGCACTGCTTCGGCTCTTTAAGAGAGCAAAAGTCCACTCAGACTGAGTCTAGTATAGGGCACTACAGAACCCCTAATGGTGACCCAGCCCCCTTCCAAAGCGGGAGATACAGCCTCCCTGGGGCAGAGCCAGATCCTAGGACCCTGCTGGGATGGAAGGGAGTCTCCAGTCTCCTCTGGGAGAGGGACAGGAGCCTCAAGGATCCTGAGCGGCAAAACCGGCTGATGCGAGCTGGGGGATGTAGCTTAGTAGTGGAGTACTTACTTGCCTGGAGCGCGGGAAGTTCTGAGTTTGATGGGGCGCCATCCAGCTGATGAGAGTTTCCTTCAAAGAATGAATGCACTTGAAGCTCTTGGCATGAAGTCCTACTTCCGAAAAGCTCAGAAGTGGAAGGAAGAGCTGGAGAAAAGAGGTCCCCTTTATTCACCCTCCCTATTCCCATATGAACACTCTTAGCCTATTTCCAGGGTCAGGAAGGGGAATTGGACTGGTGCATGCTATCCCCATGGGCAGGGGCTGGGTGGGACCATGCAAAGAATGGGCTTACCTAAGGGTGAGCGTGTTGGTGGTGGGGAGCATGTTGAACTCTGGCATCCTGGTCCAAGGCCTGGCTCCAAAGGCTCCAGTTACAGCTTCCAGTGTTACAGCTTCCAGTGTTTCAAATTCCAGCTGGGCCATTTCCAGGCCAGTGGCCCTAAAGTGAGAAGGGCCAGAGAAGGGATCTAGGTCCCATGAAAGCATCTTGGGTCCCCTCCCTTATATGGTAGCCTCTGGCTGGAAGGCACTCCAGGTCCCAGGATTCCCTTTTTAAAGTCAAACAATGTCCCTGTCACTTCCCCACCCTAGACCCTCTGCCCATCCCTATTGGTCCAGGGGGTGATATAGTCTGAATGTTCCTGAACCCCAACACTCATGTTAAAACCTAGTGACTGGGGCTAGGGATGTGGCTCAAGCGGTAGCGCGCTCGCCTGGCATGCGTGCGACCCGGGTTCGAACCTCAGCACCACATACAAACAAAGATGTTGTGTCCGCCGAGAACTAAAAAAAAATAATAAATATTAAAAAAAAAACTTAGTGACTGACATCTTTGGTATTAAAAGTCTTCAGGACCAGGTGTGGTGGCACATGCCTGTAAACCCAGCAACTTGCCAGGTTAAGGCAGGAGAATTGCAAATTCAAGGCTGGCCTCAGCAATTTAGCAAGACCCTGTCTAAAAAGGTGGGGAGGGAGGGCTGGAGAGTAGCATGGGGTAGAGCACCCTGGGTTTTATCCCCATTACTGCAAAATTTAAAAAATAAAGAAAAAAAGAGAGGTAACCTTTGAAAGATGATTAGATCATGAGGGTTTTCTCCTTAAAAAAGAGACCTGAGCAGGGTGTGGTGGCGCCCACCTGTAATCCCAGCAGCTCAGGAGGCTGAGACAGGAGGATCATAAGTTCAAAGCTAGCCTTAGCAACAGCAAGGCGCTTAGCAATTCAGTGAGACCCTGTCTCTAATAGAATACAAAATAGGGCTGGGGATGTGGCTCAGTAACTGAGTCCCCCTGAGTTCAATTTCTGGTACCAGAGAGAGAGAGAGAGAGAGACTGAGAGATTGAGTCCTAAAACCCAGCATGTATTAGGCCCTGCCAAAAATAATTTTTGTTTTAATAATTTTTTTTTCAAAAGAGAGAGGCCTGAAAAAGGTTGTTCCCCACTCCTAACAAAAGAGTACATGACTAAAAGGCACCACTCTGAGGAACAGAACCTCACCAGACACCAAATCTGCTGGCACCTTGACCTTGAACTTCCCAGCCTCTAGAACTGTGAGCAATAAATTCCTGTTTATAAATTACCCAGTCTAGGGCTGGGGATGCTTAACGCGCACAGTGTCCTAGATTTAATCCCCAGCACTGCAAAAATAAATAAATAATGCATTTTGTTATAACAGCCCAATGAACTAAGATGGGGACTTCCAGATTCTTCCCTGGCATGGAGTCCTCTCCTCCCACCCAGTGCACTGACCTTTCTATTTCTTCCCTTCTTACCTTCCCGGTGCCCAGTCACCAGTTATCACTGACTTCCAGCCCATAGGATTTTCCTGTCACCTCTGTCTGGAAAAACCCTATAGCCATCTTGCTGAAGGCCAGGTTGGAGCCACTGCAGATTGCTGATCTCCATCCTCAGATGGGCTCTCACTCATGCCAGCAGCCCTGTTTCCTGTGCTCCCTGCCCATTCCCCTCAGTGGCATTTCAAATGCCCCCAGTCTTCCAAGGTCCCCACTCTATGGCCAATTCACAGTTTCCAGAACCATCCAGGGATCTCCCCCTGCCACTTTTTGGAGAAAATAGAAGCCATTGCCTGGGAACTCTCATTCCCAGCCCCCTGGCATCCAAGCTGGATTCTGCTTTCCTTGCCTGTTACAAAGGAAGAGGCTCCCTTCCTCAACCACCTGGGCTCCATGCCATCCCCTTGCCCTACCTGTATTGCCAACCTCCCTCTCTTCTGGATCCTTCCTTCCAAATTCCAAAGGACTTGAATCCTTTCCAACTTCAAATAAGAAAACACTAAGGCATCTGCGAGGCTCCCAGCAGCAGCACTGTTGCTCTCCCTCCAAACTTCTTGACAGAGAAATCTGCACTCCACTTCTGGTTTCACTTCCGTTCACTGCTTGACCCAAGCCAAGGCTGCTAGAGTCCAGCGTCCTCCAGCCACTCCCCCAGTGGACACTTCCTCTTCATATGTCATCCAAGAGGGTGCAGCCTCCCTTTGTGGCCGACTGCACCCTCTTTCTGGAACCCTAAACTGTACAACTTTCTACCTGGACCCAACTCACTCGACCAATCCAACACAGAACCCCAGTCTTTCCCAAAACCTGCTCTTTCCTCCCTACCTCCAGGGAACAGCACGTCTGTCCACAGAGTCCCTGCAGGTTGAGACTTGGACTCTGACTCCCCCATTCAGCCCTGGCCAGGCTGCTCCTCAATGTCTCCTGCACACGTGGCCACGTCCTTCCTTCTGCATCACCACCTACCTGGCTCAGGGCACTGACATCACTCACCTGGGCACGGCACCTCCCAGCACCCCAGGACCACTACCAAGCTTTCTTCATAGAAAGCATTCTGCACTCAGCAGCCCATTCTAAAATGCCCGCCAGGACACTGTTCCCACTGCCACGGAGCTCCAATTCTTCAGGGAGTAATAAGGCCAAGTGTCCTGCCTTCTACTTCTCCAGCTCCTCTGATTTCTGACCCTGCCCAGCTTCTACCCCAGTCAAATTGAACAATTTACAGTTTCCAGAATGCTCCACACTTTGGACCTTCCTATATCCCTTTTCTGTTGTTGTTTTCTAGGTCCTTCTGTATGGACTGGCCTTTCCCTTCCAGGGTGACTCCTGCACTAAGGCCCTGCAGTCTCAGCTGCACTTCCTTCCTCTGGAAAGCCTTCCTTGCTGCGATGTCTGGGGGGCATACCCCTACATAGCCTCCTACTCCATCCACTCAGCAGATATTTACTGAGCATGTGCTGAGTGCACAGAGAACTCGAGGTCCTGTGGGTTCTGAGGTGCAAAAGACAGACATAAGGGGCTGGAGTTGTGGCTCAGTGGTAAGAGCACTTGCCTAACATGTGTGAGGCCCTGGGTTTGATTCTCAGCATCGCATGTAAATAAATGGATAAAATACAGGTTCATACATCTAAAAAAAATTAAAAAAAAAAAAAAGACAGACATAGTCTCTGCTGTTAGGATGTTCATGAGGGTAGATAGACAGGAGACAGACAAACCCATAAATAAATAAGTTCAAGGAATGGTAGGTAGTATAAACAAATTAGAACAACTGAATAAGAACAGAGAGTAGCTGGAAGTGGGACAACACCCAGAAAGATCTGGAAGACATTTTGGAGTATAAGGAGGAGTGGATCAAAGGAAGATCTGAAGAAAAGTGTTCCATATGGAGGGAGAGGTGGTGCAAAAGTCCTGAGGTGGAGCAGGCAAGAAAGCCAGTGTGGCTGGAGCAAGGCAGCAGGGTAATGTGGGAAAATGGGAGATCCAGTGGGTGGACTTAGCCTGGCTACCCAGGGCCTTGAAACCAGGACAGGATTTTGAATTTTTTTTTCCTGCAGTGCTGGGAATGGAACTAGAGCCTCATGCATGCAAAATTTGTGATTTACTCTAGCTCCTAGATTTTTTTTTTAAAGTCCAATAGCTAGGAAGACAATGAGCAAGTCAGCAGAGGAATTATGTGATTTACTTTAAAAAAAACTGCTCTAACTACTACTCAGAAGATGGACCTGGGGGCTGGGATTGTGGCTCAGCAGTAGAGCGCTCGCCTAGCACAGGCGGGACCCGAGTTCAATCCTCAGCACCACATAAAAATAAAGGCATTGTGTTGTGTCCATCTACACCTAAAAATAAATTAAAGAAAAAAGAAAAAAGGAGATGGACCTGGGGGCAGAGATGAAACCTGGGAGATCCCAGTTCACAGAGAGATGATTCTGGTGGGTGGAGCTAAGATGTATGGTGGAGGCAGAGCCCACAGGCCCTGTGGGATTGGATGTGGATGACAGAGCAAGAAATCAGGATGGCCATTGTCACTAGCTTGAATATGGTGGGTTAGTTACTAAATGGAGAGGACCCAGAAAAGGCAAGTGGAATGTGAAAACCCAGCATTGTTTTGGACCTTATTTTGTGTTGCCTTTGGAACTCTAGTTGAGAAAGCTCATGACAGACTCATCTGGCTCTGAGTTTTACATCAGGGACCATCCTCCACATTCACCATCCCATCCCTACCCCTGGTGCAGGACCCATGGGCACAGGGCATCGGGTAGGCTCTCCATAGACATATGGTTGATTGAGGTCAGGGACAGTGGCACATGCCTGTAATCCCAGCAACTTGGGAGGCTAAGGCAGGAGGATCACAAGTTCAAGGCCAGCCTTAGCAACTTAGTGAGGCCCTTAGCAACTTAGTGATACCCTGTCTCAATATAAAAAATAAAAAGGGATGGAGATGTGGCTTAGTGGTAAAGTGCCCCTTGGTTTCAATCCCCAGTACAAAAAAGAGAAAAACAATTGGGTCATGAATGGAGGTGAGCTACTCAAGTGCCTGTAGTCTCATTTAATGCTCATTTATTTGTTGTTTTTTGTTTTGTTTTTTAAAGAGAGAGAGAGAGAGAGAGTGTGTGTGTGTGTGTGTGTGAGAGAGAGAGAGAATTTTTAATATTTATTTTTTAGTTATCGGCGGACACAACATCTTCGTTTGTATGTGGTGCTGAGGATCGAACCCAGGCCGCACGCATGCCAGGCAAGCGCGCTACCGCCTGAGCCATATCCCCAGCCCTAATGCTCATTTATTTGTTCTGCAAAATAGTCATAAGAATATACCCTTCAAGAGTAACATTAGTCAAATTCACAGAAACTCAAAAGCTAGGGTAGTTGTCAAAGCATGGACCCATCAGCCCCATCTGGAAACTGTTGGAAATGCAAATTCTAGTCCCCATCCCATGCCTAGAGAATCAGACTCTTTGAGTGGATGCCAAGCAATCTGTTTTTTTTCGTATGTGGGATACTGGGGGTTGAACCCAGGGTTTTGCACATGCTATAAAAGTGCTCTTTCACTGAGTTATACCCCGGGCCCTCGGCAATGTTTTAAAAAGCCTTTCAGGTAATTCTGATTCAGACTAAAGTTTGCAATTGCTGATCTATGAGGCCTAAGTCCTCATCCAGGTTATGTTGGGTACACGCCTGGGGAAAAAAATGATTGTTGGGGGCTAGGGATGTGGCTCAAACGGTAGCGTGCTCGCCTGGCATACGTGCGGCGCTGGGTTCGATCCTCAGCACCATATAAAAATAAAATAATGATATTGTGTTCACCAAAAAACTAAAAAATAAATATTAAAAACAAAAACAAAAAACAGACCTATCCACCCCTAGTTGGGTTCAGTTTCCGTCCCTCCAAAACTCATTTCAGTTCTGGACCAAACCAGATGGTGGCGCCAGCACCTCAGGCTTCACTCTGGCTTCATAAGCTAGAGACCCTGAGAGAACTGGCCCCCTCCCCAAGACCCACATCGGGCTGGGAGCCTGAGTTCCAAGGTCTGCTACTAACTGGCAGAGGTTTTACAGTCTGGCCTTTACCAGAGAGAGGGGTACTAAGGCTGGCACACCCAAATTGGGGGCCAGCCCTTACCTGAGGGTTAAGTAGATAGGCTAGAAGAACCCCCTTGGTCAGAGAGAAAATAGGGGTGCCAGGCTGCTGGGACTTGGAGGTCAGTGGCCCTGGTAGGCAGCTCAGGCTAAATGGGGTCTGGCCACTCCCCCATTAGCCATCTTCCTACCTTGCCCAACCTCATTCGAGGTCCCAGGTATCGCTTGCTAATGAGAAGGAACAACCTGGAGGTGCCCCAGAGCAGGAGAGGCACTCTGGTTGGGAGTTCTCATGACCTGGTAGCGAAGCAGGCTAGGAATGGGGACCCAAAGCAGGGAGGATGCTTGGATAGAGCTCTTACCAGTTGCCAGCTTCACAGCTCCTGAGTTGGGGGCTCTCTGGGTCGCGTCCTGCTTTGTGACCAAGGAAGCCCAGGATCCTGGTCAGAGGATGAGCCCCTGGCCCTGCTCCTGGTGCAGCTCAGCTGATGGGAATCTGAGAGCCCAGCCTGGGCCCCCTCCCCACTTCTGGTTCCAAGCCCACTTCCAAGAGGACTGAGCAGAGGCTTGTCTTCCATATGCAACCCTGTCCCTCATGTTCCCTATTTGAGGGAAGACTGAGACCCCTGAATCCCATCTGGAGGCACCCCTGCCCTGACTGTTTAGAGTCAGCATATCCTTCCTTTGCTCTTGGAATCTGCTCACACCCCTCTCATCTCCAGGGGTCCACCCAACACCCACACACATCCTGAAGGACTACCCTCTCCCTCTTGGTCATGCCCTCCTCTTTCAGGACCCCAGATGAGGAGCTGTCCTCTTCTGAGGCTCTGCCTTGCTCTCAGGAGGCTGGGACCAGGCCAGCTGTTTTCCCTGGGCAACCAGCTGTTTTGCCCATCAGGAAGTAGCCCTGGCTCCTCTGCTAAAATCGTTGCTCTGCTGCAGCGTGGCAGCCCTGCTGGGCCAGGGCCTGGGAGCTGTTAACTCCTCCAGCCCAGGCGGCCCTTCTTCCTCCTGGCCTCATCCTTTTTGCCTTCCCCAAACCCACAGAGTATCCTGTCCCAAGGACTTTTAAGGACTCCAAGAAGATGGAGTATCTTATCCCCCGCCCCCCCAACAACTGCTAACTTGCTACTCACACAGAGCCTTGTCCTCAGGTGAACCCAGGTGATGCGGAGGTTCAAAGGGCCATCAAATTTTATCAGAATAATTATAGTACTAATACCCACCCTTAACTGTTTGATGTGTGGCAGCCATTGTGCTGAGTGCTTAAGATGCATCACCTGATTTCCTTTTCCCAACAACCTCATGATGTGGGGAACATATTTACTTTCCAGAAGAGGAAACGAGGAAACCAAAATATAGAGAGTCTAAGTCATAGCTCACAGCGAGTAGGGTTTGAAACCTGCTTATCTGGCCAATCCTGATGGCTCTGGAATCACCTCCCCCACCACGCACACACACCAGGTATTGCTGTTTAAGGTTCCCTGAGCCCTGTGACCCTGGCTCTCTTTTCCTAGTCTGGGCCTCTGAGAAATGGGGAAACCAGTGGATGGAGTTAACACCCCACCAGTTCCCGGATGTTGAGTTGGGCGCTGTGCCAGGAGCTGTGCGCAACACCTTCCAAGTATTTATTAGTGGATTACTCCTGGTGGCTGCGGTCAGCCTGGGCTAGAATTCCAGCTCAGTACCTCCTTTGGGCAAGGGACTTTCTTTCTCAGTCTCTCAGTCTCCAAAACTGGAAAATGGAGAAAAGAACAAGGGTACTGCATCCCTGATTTTGTTGTGGAAAGGATAAGAAAATGCAAGTGGTTAGTCCAGGACCCAACACAGAAGGTGTGGTGGGAAAGCTAGAGTAACCGTTAACCACAATCTGGAAGGATCTGAGTGCCACCAAGGAGCACCTCCATGGTCAGCACAGAGTGGGTACATGGGGGGTGCCCTGTCCTAATATGTGAGTGAAGCCTGGTCCAGGGGAAAGCAGGCTGGAAGAGGACCACAATGTGCCCAAGATCACAGTTACCAGTCACCTGGGGAGAGTTGAAATTCAGCCCATCTGCTGGATCTCCCAAGGCCGCCTGTTCTAACTCTGTCTCCCTGTGCCTTCTCTCCTGAGGCCAGAACCTGGTCTGGGGAAAGGGCAAGGGAATAGGGACAATCCGAGGGATAAGACAGCCCAGAAGGTGACTTGACTGGGGCTGGGTGGGATCTCAGGGTCTGGGAACGACCCCTCAGGATGCAGTGACCCGTGCTCTTCCCCTTTGTCCCCTCCCCCCTGCCCACCATGGGTCAGTTCCCTGGTCCCAGCCTAGACATCTGGAACTGGGGCAGACAAAGGGCTGCGGGAAGGGACAATAACCTTCTGTCCATTTTCAGATGCGGCCGGGCCTGGCCAGGGCTGGGGGCCGGAGCCCCGGGAGGCGGTGCCAGGCCCCCCGCGGGCAGCGGACAATGTTGGCAGTGATGGAGAGGAGGCATTTCAAAGCGTTTTGTTCCTGCTGACCCTCCTCCCCCCCACATCTCGCCCCAGCTCGGGGTGAGGCCCCAGCCCCACCCCCAGCCACCCAGGCCTTACGCTGGGCGGCTTGGGGACCGGCCACATTCTTGACCTCAGGGGAAAAGTTTAGACTCTTTGCGCCCTGGGCAACAATAACAGTGTCACAGAACTGATTTAGGAGCAGCACTTACCATCACAAAGCAGCAGACAAAGAGCCAGGGCTGAGAACGAACAGGCCTCAGTGTCGATTCCACCAACCGCTGCCCATTTCTCTCCTGGGTTCTGCCTAGGCTAAACTGGGTACCAGGCTATGGACTCAGGGCACAATGGGGGATAACCTGAGGTGGGCAGGAGGTGAAAAAAGAGTGGGATCCAACTATGTCATAATAGCCACTTCCCACTCCATCACCAGTTTGCGGTGTGACCCTGAGCAAGTCCTTCCTCACCGTGGCCTCAGTTTCCCTTTCTGTAATAAGGCTCAAGTACAAGACTAAAGCAGGAGATTCTGATCTTGTGGGCAGAAGGATTTCAATAATGATGGCTGGGCAAGTGGCAAGTGCCTGTAGTCCCAGCTATTCAGGAGGCAGAGGTGGGAGGATCCCTTGTACCCAGGAGTTTGAGACCAGTCTGGGCAACATGAAATCTGTCTCCCCCCCACCAAAAAAAAAAAAAAAAAAAAAAACAGAGCAAGATCATGGGATGATGACGTTGGTGAAAGGACATATACTCCACTTTATCTGGGTACTTCCTAGGTGCTGGCACTATGCTGATAGGACAACCCTGTCTAGCCTTCAGTCCCTTTAATCATTTAAACCTCATGCACTTCACAAGCAGGTAGAAATTAACCTTGATAAAATGAGGCTCAAAAAAGTTGAGTCATGCTGGGTGCACTGGTGCTTGCCTGTAATCCCAGCAGCTTGGAAGGCTGAGGCAGGAAGATCACGAGTTCAAAGCCAGCCTTAGCAAAAGCAAGGCACTAAGCAACTCAGTGAGACCCTGTCTCTAAATAAAATTCAAAATAGGGCTGGGGATGTGGCTCAGTGGTGGAGTGCCCCTGAGTTCAATCCCTGGTAACTCCCTCCCCCACCCCACCCCCCCAAAAAAAAAGTTGAGTCACTTGTCCAGGGTCCCAGCTTGGAGGCTGTCATGGCCAGGCTGCTTTACTCCTGATTATACTCCAGTGGGAAGGACAGGAGCATGGAGGCAGCTGAGACTAGAGAGTTCCGGGTGGGAGGGCCTCCCCTCCCAGCCAGAAGGCTATGAATAAATAAATGTCTGATTACCCCCAGGGGGAATTCCACCCTTGGAGCAGGTGCCTTTAAAAACTAGATTGGTTCTTGTCTGTGCCCAGAGATTGGCCAGGGTGGACACCCAGACTCAGTGGACTGGACACAGTAACCCCCAGTGCAGGCCTCTGAGGAATTAGAGGCCATGTAGAAGAACATTTAAGAGCTTGGGGCTCTGGAGCCAGCCCGGCTGTGAGCTGGAATTCCAGCTCTGACTTTTCCTGGCTGTGTGTCCATGAACAGGTTACTTCAACCCTCTGTGCCATGGTTTTCTAGTCTATAAAACTGAACCCAACTTGTAGGACTGTGGTGACTTTTCAGGGAGGTACAGGAAGACCTCCGAGCAGAGTTTGACACAATGTGGACACCCTGTTTCTACTTGGCACGATCCTCCCAAGTTGGGTCCCACAGGCTGGGACACTTCACAGTGGGCATCTCTGGGGCCCTGTAGCATGCAGTCATGGTTAGACACCCAGAGCAAAGAGGTCCCTGTTCTCTGGGATTTGTAAGCAAAGGCCAACCCTGAATCCCCAGGGAGGATCAGAGGAGACTAGCTACTCTGAGGCACAGCAGTGATTGCTCTGGCTTCCAGCTCTTTCCATGTTATGGTGCCAGGGCAGGGACAGAAAGGGAGGGGACCTGAGGTGCTGTTCAGACCCTGCTCCTCTTCTACCCACAACCAGCCCTTATTATTTTTCTTTCTTTCCTGTGACACTGGGGATTGAATCCAGGAGTGCTCTACCACTGAGATACATCCCAACCCCCCTTTATTTATTTATTTATTTTGGGACAGCGTCTCTGTAAGTTGTGATCCTTCTGCCTCAGCCTGCCAAGTCACTGGGACCACAGATGTGCACCACCACGCCCAGAGCAACCAGCCTCCTAAGTCCAAAAGGGCAAAACTGTCTGGAAAGGGAGGGATAAAGGTGGCCAGGGGTGATGACCACAGCACAAACGGTACTGGCCTCAGTGTGTAAAGGGGCCTGACTGGTTTGAACACCACATCCACTGATTTGCTGTTCATCCAGGATGAACTTTCTGAGTTCATTCCAAAAGTCTTTTAGATTCCAAAGTGTTAAAGCAGCCTCTGATTTCGCCAAGTCTAATCAAAGTCAGTTTTGGCAGAGTGCTGTGACTACAGTCCCAGCTATCAGAAAGGCTAAGGCAGAAGGAACACTGGAATTCAGAAGTTCAAAGCCAGCCTCAGCAACATGGTGAGAATCCATCTCAAAAAAAAAAAAAAAAAAAAAAGTGGCTTAGAATCCAGGAGTCCTACAACCTAGGCTCCAGTCCCTCCCACCTCCCCTCATTCCCAGGGTTTTCCTCTAGATTCTCCAAACATCCTTTCAGCTCCCTGCACCAAAACACCTGTGAGTGACACACGAGCCACAGACAGAGGATAAGATAGTCCAACAGAAAATGCCACATATCTTGGGACTCAGAGCTTGTGGGGTGTCCTGAGGAAACCCATCAAGGTCAGCCTCTCCCTCCCTCACTTCCTGGCTGTGGCCAGAGGGGCACTTACCTGGGGAGAGCATCTTGGGGTTCCCCTCTGCCCTGGAGGTGGATGGCACTGCTGGGGTGTCTCTAGCACAAGGTGACTGCCTGCCCAGTTCCTGTGGCTGAGGAGAGCCAGTCAGGCAGCCCTCAGGTACTGGGCCAGCCCTTCCCAGGCCCAGATTTTCCTGGCATCTTTGGACAGGAAGGGCACTGGCCTGGGGGTGGGTGAGGGACAGGGAAAGATTTGAGTGAGGGTATCTCCTAGAAGGCTTATCACCAAACCCTAGCCCCACTCTCCTGTGGACACCATGCCAAGGGTCCAAGGAGGCACTACTCAGGAGTAGGGAGAGGGCCGATGGAAAGGCTAAGAAGACCCAGGCCCCTGCTCCATTCCCCCACCGCACCCCCAGGCCGGTGGGGCCCACATTGCGGTGTTGGTGTTTGCTTTTCCTCTCTCCACACTGACTCCTTTCAGACTGGTCTATCCCCACCCCAGGCCGGCGGCCAGCAGCAAGCCAGGGCACCAGGGAGCGAGATCACCGCCCACCCTCCCCTCCTTCACAGAGCTCCCTGCCATCCTTGCTGCGGGAACACAGCAGCCACAAGTCTTCTCAGCTGCATGGGGGACTGGGGAAGAAGGGACCACTCCTGAGAAGAGAGAAAGGGAAAATAGGGGGATGGCGAAGAGGGAAATAAATTCAGAAGGTAGAAAAGGGGTGGACAAGGGACTGGAGGAGGCTGCAGTCTAAGGGGCAGGAGGGTACAATTGGAACTATGACTGGCTCAGGAAGCAGGAGGACCTCGACACACTGGTACGGCCTCACCACCTGGCTCGGTGCCAGGATGACTGGCAGGGCCTGAGCTGGACACTGCCACTGGAAGCTCTTGATGTCCACCTGAAAACCAGCTTCCTCATCATCCCCAGGACAGGGCCCAGGAGGGGCTGTGACCTGGTCTGGGGCCAGGGGAAGGAGGAGGGTGAAAAGTTTCCCCAAGTCAGAAGGCCATGGGGAGGCGTTTCAGGGGGTCCTGCTCTTTGCTCTCTCTGACTGTCACGTTGGTACATAAAGGAGGTAGAAAGGTCAGATGTGGCCTTTCAGGCCCGTGGGAAAAACTCTGCCCATTTCCCTAATCCATATTTATTGGTGTGAGACCCTGGGGTGGGAGCAAGCCCCCGCCCCCACCCACCGCCCTGGCCAGGCCAGGTTAGCACTAAGAACAGGCTCCATGTCACCCAAATCCTACTCTTTGTCTCCAGATTGGCTCCAGAGTCCTCCCCTTCCCTCCTCCCCTTTGCTCCCTCCCAACCCCCCTTGGGGTTGCCAAGCAACCATGGAAGGGTAGCTGAGATATTTTCTTTATTACAAGCAAAAGCAAGACAGCATCATGGCCCCAGGAGAGGAGCAGGGTGGGGGTTGGGGAAAAGGGCGTCCTGTGCTCTGGGGGAAACATGCGACCCCCACCTGCTCTGGACATGGACAGTGGGGAGACAGGTCCCAGAGCCCAAGAGAAGATGGAAGACAGTACATAGTGGGGGTGGTGAAGTGGGAGGGGCGCACATTGATCCAGTCTAGATAATTCTAAAAGACAAGGAACTGACAAGAGACCTAGGCCTGAGTCTCTCACCTGTCACAGGCCAGCTGTCCTGTCTGCACCAAGTCACTTTCCTTCTCCAGGCCTAAGCTTCTTCCTTGACAAAAATGGGAATACTAATATTATCTCATTTAATCCTCAGAAAACCCATGAGACTTTATTTTTCCCATTTTACTGGTTAGGAAACTGAGGCTCAGAGATGTGACCTCACATGACTAGTAGGTAAGTGGCAGAGGTGGGATTCTTGAGCTCCAATTATTATCATTTTTTTTTTAAAGAGAGAGAGAGAGAAAATTTTTTAAATATTTATTTTTGGTTTTGGTGGACGCAACATCTTTATTTTATTTTATTTTTTTATGTGGTGCTGAGGATAGAACCCAGCGCCCCGCGCATGCCAGGCGAGCTCGTTACCACTTGAGCCACATCCCCGCCCCTCCAATTATTATTATTATTATTATTATTATTAGGTACTGGGGATTGAACTCAGGAGCACCCAACCACTGAGCCACATCCCCAGCCCTATTTTTGTATTTTTTTAGAGACAGGGTCTTGTTGAGTTGTTTAGTGCCTCGCTATTGATGAGGCCGGCTTTGAACTATCTTCTTGTCTCAGCCTCCCCAGCCACTGGAATTACAGATGTGCGCCACTGTGCCAAGCTGGCTTCAATTATTTTTTTAAACAACACTTTTATTGAGATGTAACTCACATGGCATACAATTTGACCACTGAAAGCATACAATTCGATGGTTCATAGTATATTTAGAACTGTGTGCCATCACCTCCTTCAATTTTATAACATTTCCATCACTCTTAAAAGAAGCCCGGTTGCTGGGCACAGTGGTGCACTCTGTAATCCCAGCCACTCTGGAGGCTTAGGCAGGAAGATAGCAAGTTCAAGGCCAACTTCAGCAATTTAGTCCTGTCTCAAAATAAAAAGGGTTGAGGATGTAGCTCAGTGGTAGAGCACCCCTGAGTTCAATCCCCCCGTACTCCAAAAAAGAAAGAACCATTAGCCATCACCTCCCCACAGCTCCTCCCAACTTCCCCTCTCCCCAGCTCCAAGCAAACTGCTAATCTACTTTCTGTCTCTACATATTTGCCTATACTGCATACAAATTTAATCATACAATATATCTGAATGCCAATTTACAACTTCAGTGGCTGCTACCTCACTTGGCTGGGTGCTGGTTGGCGAGGGTGGAATGGTTAAAAACACGGACTTTGCAGTTTGACAGACATGGGTCTAAAACCTAACTCTGTTGCTCAGTAGCTCTGTGCCTGTGGCAGGTTGCTTCCTCTCTCTGGGCCTCAGGTTCCTGATCTGCAATATGGGGAGAGTGACATTTCTCTTACAGGGTTGTAGTGATGCAGGAAAAGTGCCCATTGCTCAGGATCGCAGGGCTGTTAATTGGATTACAATAATCCACGCAGCTTCCTCTTTATTCTTTGACCCAAGCATTTGATAAAACTTGCCACTTTGTAAGGGTCAGGCATCATTCTCGTTGCCAGAGAGGGAGCAGTGGACAGCACATGACCCCGTCCTCCTTCATAAGGCTTCCATTCCAATGGAGAGACAGGCAAGAAAGCTGATAAGTGTGACACTTTCAGAGAGTGATACTTGCCATGAAACCACAGCACAGTGTGACAGGGTGATGGTGACAGCTACTATATATTTATTTTTAATTAATAATTATTAATATTATTATTTTGTGGAGCTGAGAATTGAACCCAGGGCCTCATCACACTAGGCAATCACTTTTCTGCTGAGCTACATCCCCAAACCTTTCAAAATTTTTATTTTGAGTCTCACTAATTTGTCCAGGCTGGCCTGGTACTTGCAGTCCTCCTGCCTCAGCTTCCTGAGTGGCTGGGGTGACAGGCATGGCTAGCAGCAAAGGCTCCTTTACACTAGAAGGCATTCCTGCCCTGCTTCACCCAATTCATGGAGAAGGACATCTTTCATACACTGAAACACACAATGCAGGGTGGAGGAGTCCTTGGTATCCTTTCTGAGTGAAGACAGATGACGAGCTTTGGCATCTTCTGAGACTGGGCATGTCAGGTTGTCAATTCATTTCCAAAGGTGGGCCACATGGCCAGTCACCATGTGGCATGGGTCCCTTTTAGAGAACTGATGGAGCAACTGGACCCCAGAGTGGGCCAGGGCTAGCCTGAGGAGGCACACCAGTGGATCCCAGGCTGAAGGGTCAGGTCACACTGAGACCTGGATTGATAAGAACACTCAGGGACAGGACTCCAGCTTTGGAAATACCCAGTACAGAGCTGGGTCCAGTACAACAGCTACAGCTGTTGCCTGGACACCTACCTGGCTGTCATCCTCAGGATCCTGGCCTAACTTCAAAGCACCAAATGGAGGCCCTGTGTGATTAAACCCTCTTCCAGCCCCTTTAATGAGCCCCACATCAACACTTGCAGTTCTGCACCTAGAACCTTGATTGGCTACAAACATTCATCACCTACTGTCCACTTTTTTGGTCCATTCTTTATTCATCCTTCACTCAATTGTCCCCAAGTCTGCTTTTTCGTCCATCTATCTGCTCATTCATGTAATTATTACGTCAATAAAGCATTCATTCACACATTCAGCCATCATTCATTCAGCAGATGTTTACTGAGCAGCTCCTTTGTGCTGGGTACAGTGTTTGGTCAAATCCTTGGTAAAATGCCAGTCCTAGGGGGAAGGAAGAGCATGCTACCGGGGAGTGAGGACAACTCTGCTCCCCACATTCTGAGAACTGTTTTTCATAAGGGAGAAGGCAGAGCTGGTTTTCATAAAGGCTAGACAAGTTGAGTGCACACAGGAGCCCAAACACTCACCCATTTGTGTGTGTGTGCATGTGCACCCAAGTTAGAGGACAATGAGAATTCTCTCCTTACAACAAGCAAAGGCCAAGTGTATTTGGATCCTCTGCACTACAACCATCTCTAGGGAGGCAGGGCAGGCACAGTGGCCAGGTATAAAGTGATCCCACTTTATAGACTATATAACTATGGTTCAGCTATGGGAATTCACTGGCCCTGGAAGCCCAAGGTAAGATTGCCTCTTCCGCAAGTTTCCCCACAGCCTCCCTGTTCAAATGAGCGTCTGCATTCTGTAGTCCCAGAGCACTCTGCCAATACTTCAGTTAAACTTTGCCAATACTTCCCTGGAGCAGGGTGTGGTGTCACATGCTAGTAATCCCTGCGCCTGGGGAGGTTGAGGTAGGAGGATTCCAAGTTCCATGGATGCCCACCTTAGCAAGTTAGTGAGACCCTGCCTCAACGAAGTGGTAGGGCATCCCTGGATTCAATTGAAAGAAAGAAAAGAACGAACGTGTTTCCTTGTGGCTCTCCCACCTCCACTGGGGTTGGCTGGGTATCCTGCCTGTCCACCAGCTGGGTGCTTTTGGAGGGGCAACATCACTGTTCACCTCCTCTCCCCTAGTGTATACATCAGGTGCCCACTAAACATTGCTGGGCACAGGTCACCCAGACCATCCAGAACACAGACCCTGCTCCACTGCTGCAAGCTCTCACCTGCAAACCAGCAGTAGCCTAATTAGTCTCCCGTCATGAACTTGGCCCATCCCCCTCCCGCTTCTCCACACTTCAGCCCCAGCAAATCTTTAAAAATGTAAATCTGAACCTGTCAGACCTCTCAGGATCCCCACAGCGTTTAGGATAAAATCACAAATCCTTCCCAATGTCCTGCAAGACCCAGCAGGGTTGACCTCAGCTTTATCTGGAACTTCCTCTTCCATTTGGCACTCCAGCCACACTGAATTCCTTTCCTTCTCAGAATTTGCCAGCCCCCTAACCCCCACTGGGGATTGAACCTAAGGCCTCAAGCTTGCCAGGCAAACGCTCTGTCACTACATCCCCAGCTCTACTTTAAATTTTATTTTACCTGTTGTAGTGGTGCACGCCTATAATCCCAGTGGCTCCGAAGAAGGCTGAGTCAGGAGGATCACAAGTTCAATGCCAACCTCAGCAACTTAGTGAGACCCCATGTAAAATAAAAAGGGTTGGGGATACAGCCCAGTGGTAAAGCACCTCTGGGTTTCATTCCCAATAAATAAATAAATAGATAGATATATAGATAAATTTTAGTTAAGACGGAATCTCACTAAATTGTTCAGGCTGGCCTTGAACTTGTGATCCTCCTGACTCAGTCTCATAAAAAACTGGGATTACATGGGTGTGCACTATGCGCCGTGCCATGTTCCGTTTTGCTTGCTAGCTTTGGATGGGAGATGCAGTGTCTGCCTTTGCCTAACTCCTCACTCCTCCTTGGGGCTCTCCATTCCTGTGACCTGCCTCAGTTGCACACTGTACCCCCTCTGGGAATATCTATCCTCTGCTGAGCCCCTAATTAGCTCACAGTAGGCATTCCATAAACATTCAAAGACCAGAGTAGATGCTCCTTGGCTCCTCAGTCCCCAAGGGTGAGAGGAAGGGCAACTGATGGGCTTTAAATAGTGCTGACACTGGGCTGGGGTGCAGCTCAGTGGAAGAGCACTTGCCTAGCATGCGCAAGGACTTGGGCTAGATCCCCAACACCAAAAACCAAATGAACAAAACAATAGTGTCCACATCCCCAGGAGCAGGAGGAAAAGTCCTCCTCCTAGATCTCAACTAAGACCCAGCCGGGAGCTCCCCACCCGCTCAGAGACATCCCGTTGCCCGCTCCATCTTGGTTGTACTTGCACGAGGATAGTATAGGGTTGGATTATAATGTAAACGGACAGGGATAGAGTGTCTCCCAGGTCCCACTGTTTTGAGTGCATTTACAACAGTCACATCTGCTAAGAAAAGCCTGGAAAAACCAGTGTGCAGCTTGACAGCCTTGAGTTCCAACTCTGGCAACATCACCTGGCAGATGGGAGCTAACCACTAATCTCAGTTTTTCAGTGGTGGTGGTGATGATAATAGTACCTAATTCCCAAGGTTGTGTGGAGAGCCAACAAGGTACTACCTTCATTTAATTAATTAATTTATTTAGGCAGGGTCTTGCTCTGCTGAGGGCTGGCTTTCTGTCTCCACCTCCTGAGTGGCTGGGACTACAGGTGCACCAGTGTCAGTAAGCTACCTTTATTTTTTTTATTTCTAAACAATTTATTCTTTGTGATACTGGGAACTGAACTCAGGGGCACTTTACTACTGAGCTACATCCCCAGCCCTTTTACTCTTTATTTTGAGACAGGGTCTCACAAAGTTTCCCATGCTGCCCTTGAACTTGTGATCCTTCTGCATTAGCCTCCGTAGAGGTGTGTACCACCATGCCCAGTTAAACTATCTTTAAAGCACTTAGTGCTCAGCATCTAAGACACTTATTGCTATTATTATTAAGTGGAGCACTTCCAGGAATTGAGATCTGGTTGGCAGGGCTTTGTCTCTATAAAATCTAGAAGCCATATTTTGCCACCTTTTAAAAAGAAACTCCAAGAAATCTATGTGGTTCATTTTAAGTTAATGAGGTATGCATGCAAACACCCACAGACATTTGATTTGTTGGGGGAGGACATTATTCTAGACTCTGGAGGAATAAAGATAGAAAGGACTCACTTCCTGTCCTAGGGAACAAAATCAGTCAAACTGATAATCACAATTCATCTGGGCATATGGCAGGGCTGCCCAGAGGTTGTGAGGACAGGAGAGCATTTCAGAGCAGGATGATAGGGTGTGCAAGGGCAGAGTTTTGGGTTTAAGGTGGATAGAAGGCAGGATGAATGAAGACTGGCCATTCATTCCCCCTCCAGGGGTGATATTCACTGGGATTGACAGACTGAGCTCAGGAAGCGAGTCGGGTACCTCTTTACCCAGCAATGTAAGAACCTAGTGAGGAGTGGGTGTGGGGGTATCAGACCTTTCAGAGTCCCTGCTCTCCTGAATGGGTGGGCTGTCCAATGAAAGAGACAGTGAGGACACAAGCATTAATAAATTCCACGCCCCTCTAACACCCACCTGCTCCCCCTCCCCGGCTGCTACAGCAGAGGTATCCTGGAGCCTGGAGCTTGGGAACCAAGCCTTTTTCCTCGGTTGGAGAAGGGGGCAGCCTCCAGATCCCTAGTGGTGTGGTCTCTGGAGATGGCATCCTCAGACTGGGGGTTGGGGCTGCATCCCTCCTATCCTATCCTACTACATGGCCTTCTTAGGGGCTGGCTGACCCTCTGACCTCCAGACTGTTCCCCCCCCCCCTCCCAATAATACCCTGGACAGGAGCTCAAGGAAGAAGCGATTCAGAGGCCAGGTCATAGGTCTAGACATAGCTGGAAGGCAGGGATTGGGCCTTAATATTCTGGGGTCCCCTGAATTCTCTTGGGGAGCTCAGCCAAGGCCAGGGCCTGATTCGGGTCACAAAGCGCAAGGCCGGGATGTGGGTGCCTGGCCCAGGAGGGAGGGGACGTGGGTAAAGGGGTCAGGCTGAGGGAGCAGGCGGGGCATTGGGAGTGGAGGGCGCTGTGTGGGGGTGGGAGGGCGAAGGGTCCGGCCGGTGCAGAGGGGGGCGGCCCCCAGGGAGGGGCACGCTATGTCTTTAAGAGCTGCCTGAGCGCAGGTTGCAGCTGCCTGGCCAGCCCGAGGAGAGACAGCGGAGATTCATTACCCGCCGACACAATGACCATTGATGGCCCCGTGGCGTTATTCAAATCCAGTACCAATTGCAGCCGAGCCCCTTTCTCCGCGCCAGGCCCGTATTGTTGGAGCGGCCCACTAAAAGCCCGCCCCGGCCCCGAGCCGCCAGAGGCGCCCGCTCGGGTTCAGCCCTGCGCCTCGCCAGCACGCCGGTTCTTAGTCCGGCTCCCCGGGCGCTGCAGGTGACCCGGCGGCGCATTCCAGTGCTCCCCGCCGCCCGGGCCACCGCCACCGCCGCCGCCACCTCCGGCGACTCAGCCACAGGGAAGCGGAGAGCGCCCGAGCCGGTGCGTGCGCGGGGCTGGGCGGGGGCGGGGGACCCGCGAGTCCAGCAGCCCAGACCCCGGGCTCGGAAACGCGACCCGGCCTCGGGCCCCAGCTTTCCGGATTCTCGGCGAGCCCAGGCTGGGGGACAGGGAGAGGGGAGTCGGGGTTCCCCGGGCCTGGCAGAGGAGATTTCCCCAACATGGGGCGGCACAGACCCAGCGCGGTCTACTCCAGGGACCCCGGGCCGCGTTCGAAGGAAAGACTCCAGGGGTGATGGGGATCCCCGTGCTGTGTTGGGATCCGCGTGCCTGCTCGTCCACCTTACCGCGGGATGGGGCGAGACTGCTGAGCGTCTGCGAGGTATTCCGAGGGGCAGCTCCGGAGATCTCCGGGTCCGGCGTTTTTAGAAAAGAGCGAAGCGGAAACCCGCAGGAGACCGGGGCCTTGAACTCTGGGGCTTCGCCACTGATTGTCCAAACGCAATTCTTGTACGAGTCTGCGGCCAACCGAGAATTGTGGCTGGACATCTGTGGCTGAGCTCTGGGCGCAACAGGGGTTGGGGGTTGCAGGGACCAAGCTCAGGGAAGCCGAGACCCTGGGGGATGGGATGGGGGCGGCTGACTGGCCCCAAGTGTGAGGATCGCGGCCCCAGCTCGACGCGCAGAGGGACGCCGATCCCTGCCATCAGCGTTGCCGTCGCCATCCTCATCCTCTTTCCTTCTCCTCCTCTGCGGGTGACTGGTCCCTCCTGGCGGGGTCCTCCAGTAGATCGCGTTGGTTTCCCCCCTTTAAAATTTCTGCCCAAACGAAACTGGCACGCAGCAGCGGGACCCAAATGTGGTCTGGGAGCCCGCCCTCGGCCAGAGCCGCAGGAAGTCGGGGGTGAAAGCAGATGCCGGCGAACGCGCTCGTTAACTCGTTTTTGAATTTGTTCTATCGCATCCCCCCGACCGGTATCCCCTAAACAAACAAACAAAATCCTAATCTGCCCCTAAATTCCAAGCCAACCAACCCCTCCCACAAGCCCCTCCAGACGGACGGATGGACTGAGCCTCCTCCAACCGCTGCTAGAGTCCGAGAAGCTCGGGAATCATGCGCTCCAGCCGGGCAACCACCTCTGCTTTGGAAATAGAACTTGGACAAACGAATCCTTTTCATTAAAGAAAAATCTTCGGAGATAGTGGGGTTTATTTATTCGTTTATTTCCTCAAAAGTTGGGGTCAGGGAGTTGCATGGGAGAACCACTGGCAGCTGTTGGGTTGAGCCAGTGTCACCTGTCTCTGACCCCTTTTGGGCTATAGGCTAAAAATGACCTGAAATGATCTGGAGTGCCTTATCCCTGGCCAATTTCCATGGTGGCGCTGGCATCAGCTGTGGGGAGCACCCGATTTCTCCAGCCCCTCTCCTGCTCCGCAGTAACTGGGGTGTGGTGGAGGCTGGGATACCCCACATATATCATTCCACACCCTTTGCAGGCAGCAGAAAGGAACCCTAGTGTGGTCAGTTCCAGGAAAGTGGGACAGGCCATTCCTGAAGCTCCCTAATGGGAGAAAGGGAGGGACCCTCAGGTTACAAGAATTTAGACAAGCTGACCCTCTAAAAGTGAGACTGTGAGGGCCATTACAAGTCCCTTACTCTGTTCCCTAATATGGAGACTCTGACCTCAGCACCTAATGAGGGCCGGTCATGCGGCCTCTCTGGACAGCGTTCAGACCCAACGCTGGCCTTAATCTGCACCCAGTATTGCCTGGACCAGTAATCCCAACATGGATGCTCCCACCCACACATGCCTAGAGGGCCTCCACTGCAGCAGGACTGGGGAGAAGTCCACCAGCCAGGGGTCATCTGTTCTCTAACGATGTGTACCCGACATTCTTCCCAACACAGCTGGGACACTGGGCACTTTCGTCTCCACAGGGGGAGAAATTCCACCTGAAATCACTGACATTTAAAGAAAAGCAATGTTTGGGGTGGGATGATAGTGCCCTAATTCTTTTTTGAGGTCTCCCTTCAGCAGACAAAGCTCTTTCTTCCAGATCACGGGAAGGAGAGGGGACTCTCATCTATGCCACTCCCATTCTGGGTTCTGGGGCTGCTGAATGCAGCTGGTGGGACAAAGCCTGGCCTTGGACAGACCAGTGGGGATGTCCTGGGACTCAGACTGGTCAGCACAGACTGGCTCTGCACCTCCTTTTCCAGATAGTCCTATCAGACTACCCCCTCTGGGGTAGCTTGAGTTTTAGCCTTTTGGTTAAAGCGCAGCTGAGAGCCCTAGGTGAGGATAGAGAGGTCATATCAGACAGAGGCTTTGGTAGGGGGAACTGGGGTGCCACCCATTTCTGAGGATGAAGAAGCTCCAAGCAAGGCTAGTAAACAACCCTAGTCTTTTATTTGCTCAAGGCCAGCTGTTGCAGGCCCCAAGGACCCCAGACTTCCAAAACAGACAGAGGGAGGGGGTAAACCCCTCTGCCTACCAGGTGCTGCTTGCTCCGACCCTGCTTTCTGCAGGAGGTGGGAAGGGACATAGACTTTACATCTGTGCCATCATATATCTCCTTGGCTTTCAGGTATTATGAATATTCAGTTAGTGTAGAGAAGGAAACTGAGGCAGATTGAAACCCTCCCCCCAGGCCTCTATTGGCTAATCGGAGGTTGGGCTACTTCCTCTTCTTCTCCACCCACAGAAGAATGAACTATAGACAGCATGGTGAGGGTCTCAGGAGCCCATCTGGTGGCCTGTGTGTGTGGGGGAGGCCAGCCAGGGTCAAGGGCTGGGGGTGGGGGGAGCAGGAGGAGGGGTGTGGCTGGGACAGCAGCTGCTGGGTGAGGGGGAGGGAGTCAGTATTGAATAGGGGACCCCAGCTGGGGTTCCATAATGATATCAGTGGGGGACAGACAGAGCCCTCTGCTGTCCAGATGGGGAAACTGAGGCGGAGACTCCTCCAGTCTTTGGGAAGGGAGGAGTTTCCCATCAGTTATTCAGGTCCATCCATCTTCTCCACAAATGTGGCCATGACCTGGAGTGCTCGTTGGCAGTCACTCAGTGCTCAGACTGAGACAGGAATGGAAGGCAGCTGGATCACCTGGCCACACGGCCCCCCTCTGCTCCTGACACACCAGAGGGGCACCCTCCCCCACCTCAGCTGCTGGGAAGGAGCTCTGGGCTCAGGAGCCTGACTGCCTGCTTTCCCCTGCTCACGTGCCTGAGAAAGGCTCATTTTTAGCACCTGGCCTCTTTTCCCTGCCTGGAGGGAGCTTGGGGGATAGAGCAGGGAAGAAGGCAGCCACGAGGGACAGGGAGACCTGAAGGCTGGGCCCAAGGGGATGTCTGTCTGTTCCGTTCTCCCCCTGCAAGGGTGCCGAGGAAGAGAGGGGCCCTCAGCCTCCATGCAGCGTGGAAATGAAGAGGACGCTGTCCTGGTCCTGCAGCTGGTAGTCCAGCTCACCCTGGGGCAGGAGAGAGGACAGAGACCATCAGGACAGGGTCTAGTTTCTCCCCAGGTGTTGGGAAGGGAACCAGGGAGGACTTGCTGCTCTGAGAAAGACAGACTTTGCCAAATGAAATGGGTGCTCTGTACATCAACATGCAAGTCTAGAGGTGGTCCTAGATCTGACACTCACCACCTCCCCAGCAGCCCATTCTCTCCTCACTTGGGGTGGGACACTTGAGTAGCATCAGTTCAGGGGCTGGAGTGGCACAGAGATTATCCAGCCACCCTATTTAGGCTTAATGAGACGCCCAAAGCTTTTCTACTGAAGCAGCAGCTGGGAGAGCAGGGGCTGGGAGAGCAGGGATAGGGGCTGGGAGAGGGGTATCCCCCCTACGCTGAGGTACTGACCAGCAATTCCCAGTCGGCATCATTAATCAGCACCAGAATTCCTGGTCGCCTGTGGAAAAGATGGCATAAGTAGCAAGGATTGAAAGGCAGAAGACTCAAGAGTCTTTGGGCCGTAGGAGAAGAGGCAGCTCTTCTTTCTGAAGTTTTGGTTAAAGATCTGCCAGGCCAGGCGCATATGGCACAACCTATAATCCCAGTGGCTCTGGAGGCTGAGGCAGGAGGATCAGGAATTCAAAGCCAGCTTCAGCAAAAGAGAGGCAACTCAGTGAGACCCTGTCTCACAGCTCAGTGGTTGAATGCCCCTGAGTTCAATCCCCAGTACACCCCCCCCCCCCCGCAAAAAAAAATCTTCCAGGAAGTAGAGGAACCCAGGTAAAGGAATCCAGGTCAGAAGGCCTGGTCTTGAGGGCCAGATGGAAACTGTGTGCAAGTGACAGTACCATCACCCAGACCTTAGGCAAATTATTTTGTTTCTCTGCACATCAGTTTCTTTTTTTTTTAGTGGTACTGGAGAGTAGCCCAGGGACTTGGGCATGTTACAGGCAAGTGCTCTATCACTGAGCTACATCCCAGGGCCATTTTTGGATTTTTATTTTGAGACAGGGTCTCATTAAGCTGCTAAGGCCAGCCTCAAACTTGAGATGCTCTTGTCTCAGCCTCCTGAGTAGCTGAGGTTACAGGCATAAGCTGCTGCACCCAGCTGCACATCCGTTTCTTCATCTGAAAATGGGGCAAGCAGGCGCCTGAGTCACAGGTGTGCCCAAGGATGCAAAGAGATACAAAGGGCTTGCTGGCATACTTTTCCTGGGGTTTAATCTTAGTATTTTAGGCCCCAGATAGGAAGAACTCCAGCTTCAAGGCCCCCCACATGCCCATGCTTCCCCTGGAGAGGAGGCTACCTTAGCTCTTATAGATCAGGGATGGTTGCCAGCGGGACCTGAATGCTCAAGAGTAGTCCTGCCTCAGATCCACAAGGCAGCTTAGCTGGCTCCTACTGGCAGTAGCCCAAAGGGCACTGCTATCCTTGCAGGTGGCCTCTGGGACTGCTGCACCAGGGTCTGAACCAGAGGCCCTGGGGGGCACCCCTAGCCCCCAGGAACTGAAGGAGCCTCACAACTGTGTTACCTGCCTCTTTTACTTAAGCTTGAAGAGGCCTTGTTAGAAGTAAAGTGACTCTCTGGCACATGGAACCTGGTCCTTTGCCATCAGGCTGGGCTAGGCTGGGTGAGAGAGGTAGGAAAGCTTTGGACTTTTATAGGGTATCCACAGTGAGAGATTAAATGTGTGTTCCTGAGAGGGTACATGCATGTAGTTAATGACCCCTGGAATCCGAGACCTGTGTGTCCCATACAGTACCTACTGGCCATATGTTGCTATTTATATTATAATGAAATAAAATGGAATGTTTAGTTCCTCACTCACACTAGCTGCACTACAAGAGCTCAACAGCCCCATGTGGCAGCAGTTACCACACTGGACAGCACACATATGGAACATCTCCATCACTGCAAGAAAGTTTCATGGGATAGCATTGTCCTAGATAGTTCAAGAGGGACCTTGAGCAGCATCTTTTTCTTAGAATTTTCTGTATAGAGAGTGTAATGGAGGCCCAAAGAAGCAAAGTAACTTGCCTCAGATTTCACAGCAAGTTTGTGGCTGCCAGAAGGTGTAACTGGATTTTTTGGAGAAATTCACCAGGCTCCTTTCATCACATGTGTGTTGCCCAGGTCTTATGCATGAGAGGCAGGCACTCTACCAACTGAGCTGTATCCCCGGCCCCTCGTGAGGGCTTTTAACAAATTCCGGACAGTCCAGTGTGGTATCAAGAAAACTGAAAATCGACCTCAGACAGAACTGGATAGCTCTTTTCTCAGAGGAGACAGGGAGAACAAAGAGGGAACAGGACCCAGAGGAGGTGAGACTGAACCCAAGGATAGGGGCCCAGACGTCCTTCCCACCCTGTCTTCTTCAGGGAAGAGAGGAAGGGACTCACACACTGTCTCCCTGGAGGAACAGCTCTGGCCGCTCTTTTAGCAAATTCTTCTTGATCCAGATGAGGAGGTTCCGGATGTCCCCTGGAGAGGAAGACACAACTAATATCAAACCAGGTGATTATTTTTTGTTTTGTTTTATTACCAGGGATTGAACCCAGGGTTGCTTAACCACTGGGCTACATCCCAGGCCCTTTTTACTACTTTTTAAAACTTCAAAAATAGGGTCTTGCTTAGTTGCTAAGGCTGGTCTCGAACTTGTGATTCTCCAGTGTCAGCCTCCCGAGTCTCTGGGATTACAAACATGTGCCACCTGGTTCAGCTCTGAGGCTGGCTCTGAACTCACAATCCTCTTGCCTTAGCTTCCTGAGTTGCTAGGATTATAGGCTTGCACCATGGTGCCCGGTTCATGCTAATCTTCTCTGTATTATTACAATTTTAGAAAGTGTGATGCTGAAGTGAGCACTTTTTTTTTAATATTTATTTTTTAGTTTCAGGTGGACACAATATCTTTATTTATTTATATGTGGTGTTGAGGATTGAACCCAGTGCCTCGCGCATGCCAGGCAGGTGTGCTATCACTTGAGCCACATCCCCAGCCAACGTGAGCACTTATTTTTGATCTGTTAACTAGCAAGGGATCCTCCCCCTCAGCCTCCCCAGTCGCTGGAACTACAGGTGTATGCCACCACAGGCAGCTCAAACCTAAATGATGCTTGGGTCCCAAAACCTTGCCTGGCCCAGAAGGGAGTGCATGTGGGAGCTTACAGGGCTTTTTTTGGACTAGGCTGTGATGGCCCATGAATTTGTGGGTTCTTAAGATGAGGAAACGAATTAGGAGAGGTTAGTGACTTTTCAGAGAGATCTTCACAGAAAGTGGCCCCTAGCCCTGCTGAAAGCTTGAAAAAGTACTGGCCTTTACCTATATAGCAAGGGACTCAAGACAGTCACATCTTATGGTCTGGGAGACAAAACCCCACCCACAAGTCCTGGAAGCTGATCTGGACTGCCCCAGCCAGGCTTCTGAGAGGGCCCTGAAGAGCCCCTTCCACCTCCATCTCCAGCCAGTCCCAGATGGAGAGGATTGGGCTTTGCTCTTAGAAGGGTCTGCATATATTTCCCTTTGTGAGGGGAGAAAAACAATCACTGAGCTGATAACATCAGTTAATTTCCTCTAGCACAGGGAGAGAAGGATCCTTCACCAGCCAGGGACACTGACAGATCACTGCTCCACCACTCCCTGCCTCCAGAGCCCTCAAGACTGGGGATGGGGGCTGGGGATGTGGCTCAAGCGGTAGCGCGCTCGCCTGGTATGCGTGCGGCCCGGGTTCGATCCTCAGCACCACGTACCAACATACCAACAAAGATGTTGTGTCTGCCGAGAACTAAAATAAATAAATAAATTTAAAAAAAAAAAAAAAAAAAAAAAGACTGGGGATGGCTACCTTGAAGATGCAAGAGGTTCAGGGTCAAAAGGGCCTCTCCTGCTCAGCTGAACACGGAGATCTGCTTCATTGTGGATCTGGTGTTCTGGAGCAGCCACCAGTCTCTGTGTACTCACACAGAGGCTCAGAGGCTGGGTCACCTCAGGATCAAAGGTGCCACGCCACAGCACACTGGGATCTGGCTCTATAAATTGCTTGGACATGAAGAGGTTTCTGCTCTGTGCTCCATGTGGGTTCAGAAGCGCAGTTCACATGCAACCGCTGCCTTGGGTAGGGCTGGAAGCACTCTCCCTGGCCTGCATGCCACCTTCCCAGGCGGAAGGCTGTAGTCAAGATGTGCTGAGCCTCGAGGCTGGGCACCAACACCCCTAGATTGTACACCAGCAGAACACAGGGCCTGTGCCTATGAACAGGCAAAGTGTCCATAAGCTGAGGCTGCTACCTTCCAATTTTACTTGGTACTGGGGATTGAACCTAGGTATGCTCTATTACTGAGCTATACCCTAGTCCTTTTTATTTTCTTATTTTGAGACAGGTTCTCATTAAATTACTGAGGCTGGCCTCAAATTTGCAATGCTCCTACCCAGCCTCCTGGGTTGCTGGCCACCACTCCTGTAGTTCCTCCTTTTAAACAATGGAGTCTGCTGGTGGCTTTCACCTATAATCTCAGTCACCAGTGAGGCCGAGGACTGCAGGTTTGAGGTCAGCCTCAAACTTAATTAGCAAGCCCCTAAACAACTTGGCAAGACCCCTAAAAAATAAAAGGGCTGAGGATGTAGCTCAGGGTAGAGCATTTGCGTAGCCTGCGTAAGGCCCTGAGTTCAGTCCCCAGTACCACCAAAAACAGAGGCTAGAGGTGTAGCTCAGTGGTAAAGCACCTCAGGGTTCAATCCCCATCACCAAAACAAAACAAAGCAAATAAAATAAACAGACTGGAATTCCCAGAGTCCCTGGAACAGGCATGTGTGCGAGTACAGTTTCTAGCTATCTGTAGTCCACTTGGACTCTTGGAGGCTCCTCCCCAAGGCTTGGGTTCCAGAGGCTTTCTCTTGGCCCTGAATCCCCTTGGCCTCTACCTGGCACTGTCTGGTGGGCCTCTGGCCCATACGTCTTGTGGCCGCTCGATAGAGCCGCCACGACCTGACACATCCATCAGCCAGCCTTGCGGGTGGGGCTGTGCTTGTGTGCGGAGGCAGCAACAGGGACTGGGCAGTGCCTGGACTGGGGACCACAGACTGCACCCCCACAACCCTATCTCCCTCCAAAAGGAGGGCATGTCTGCTCCATTATGGATAGGCTTGGGGGTGGGGGAGGGCCAGTGGTCATGCTGGGGTCATCCACGTGATGGCACCATCATGGAGTCCCGAGGGGTGGGCTGAGGGGTAAGTCTGCTGCCTGGTGCTGGCTCATTTATCATGATGCTCCTATTTGCTGAGGTCACTCCCTCCCTCCTCTGCCCACCCCCCACCCCAGGCCTGCCCACATTTTTGATAGCCGGTTTCCATGGTGAGGCTACCACATCACCACCGGTATTGTTTCCCCATGCTTGAATTTGAGAGTGGGGAGAGGTAGAACTCAAGGCTCCCTTCTTAGGCTGCAAAGACCACTCGGCATGGCCTGAAACACACCCCCAGGGACATCTTGCTCAGCTTGTTGAGGCCCAGACAATATGCAAATAGGCTTCAAGCCAGATGGTCGGCTTCCAAAGGCACCCAGGGGAGGAGGAAGGGTTAAGCAGAGTCGGGGGCTAGTGGCTTGAGGATGGCTCTGAGATAAAGGTGGGGCTGAGAGACTCTCAATTCCACCTTTCCACTCTGTGTTCTCCTGCCTTTCCAATTCTGCTGAGAGTGGTCTCCTTCCTATGATCCCAGGCAACCATTCAAAAGACAAACATTTATTGAGCAACTACTATGTGCCAGGTACAAGGGAGATGGTGGTGAGCAAGATGGAAGCAGAGCCCACAGTCATGGAGCTAAGAGGACAGTAGCGAAAGAGACATGACTTAAGTAGGTGATAAAATGCTACCTCCTTTGTCTGGGATCAGGAAGGGCCTTTTTTGGGGTGGGGTGGGTGGTAAGAGGGATTGAACCCAGGGGTGCTTAATCACTGAGCCACATACCCAGCCTTTTTTTTTATACTTTATTTAGAGACAGGGTCTCGCTGAGTTACTTAGGGCCTCACTAAATTGCTGAGGCTGGCTTTGAACTCAGGATCCTCCTGCCTCAGCCTCCTGAGCAACTGGGATTACAGACATACATCATCATGCTGGACTCAGGAAAGGCCTTTCTGAGGGTGTAAACACTGAAGCTCAGGTCTGAAGAATGAGTGGGGTGGCTGTGGGGGAGTACCCCAGACAGCAGTAAGAGCACACGGGAAGACCTAAGGCAGGATGGAACTGGCAGGTACAAGGTAACAGAAAGGAGAGGTTAAAAAGCTCAAAATGATGGGACCAGGGTTATGGCTCAGGGGTAGAGCTTGCCTAGCATGCATGAGGCACTGGGTTTAATCTCTAGCACCACATAAAGATAAAAACAAATAAAATAAAGAAGCTCAACATGTGGGCTGGGGTTGTAGCTCAGTGATAGAGTGCTTTCCTAGCACAGGCAAGGCCCTGGGTTCTATCCTCAGCACCATATAAGAAAAAAAATAAATTAATTAAAGATATTATATTCAACTACAACTAAAAAAAAAAAGAAAAAGAAGAACAGCTCAACATGAGAGGGACCCTGAGGAGGGGCCTGCTCTGGAAGGTGCCACTCTCTTTTCATGAACCCCAGCGGGGATGACCAAGTATGTGCTGTTTATCTGCCTTGACCCTTGAAGCCCGATCCAGCTCAAATATATGGCATACCCTCCCATTCCTAGAGTGGGAGCTGAGGCTCAGAACCCTGAAACTCTTGCTGAACACAGGGGCAACTGAGGGGGGTGAAGAGTCAGACTAAGACCACTGACTGGAGTTGGATAGTCCTGGTTTTGAGTTGGACCCTGTCACTTGTACTTATTGACCTTGGGAAGGGAACTTCCAGAGCCTCAGTTTTTTTGCCTTGCAAAACGGGGTGGTCAGAATGCCTGACAGGTTGTTGTGAGGACTGAATAAAATGATCCACATACAATTCTTGGCACTGTGCCTGACCTATCAATGTTGTAATTATTCTGGAGTCCAGAGGGGGAACCTGTCTCCTCCATACTCTCTGGTGTCCTGGGCTTCCACACACTTGCTCTGCATAGCAGCCTGGCACCCCAGCTTTGGAAAAGTCTGTTGAGTCTAGTAATTTGTCAGTCAGTGCTAGTTGGGGCTTTCTGAAAGAGAATTAGGGAAGTGGTAACATTGGGCTTCCTTCCTTTTTTTTTTTTTTTAATCTTTTTTTTCCCCCAGGGCTGAGGACCGAACCCAGGGCCTTGTGCGAGCTAGGCAAGCGCTCTGTCACTAAGCTAAATCCCCAACCCCACCCCACCCCCTTTTTTAAAGACAGGGTCTCTTTCTGTTGCCCAGGCTGGCCTCAAACTCCTGGCTCAGGTGTTCCTCTTGCCTCAGTCTCCCAGCTGGAACGATGGGCCCCTGTGCCTGACTTCTTCCTTCCATTTTTTTATATTCAGACCCATAAGATGCCAGTGACCGGTCAAAGCCCTCAGGACAACCTGGGAGTAAGGAATCACATCCTGAGGCCATGGGTGCTAGCAGCCAGACTCCTACTCATGGCACTGGGGAGGAAGATGGATACTTAATGCCAAGGTGTTCAGCATAGAAGACCTTGCGGCCTGGCCTGCCCGCTGGGGGAGGGCAAATGAAGACAGCTGCTGCTCTGTGGAAGAGTGATTAAGAGTTCCCCCTCTGGAGCCAGAGGGAACTTAGCTGTGGGCTGGATGGCCTTGAGTAGGAAGTCACTTGACCTCTCTAAGTCTTCTTGATGTCATATACCTTTCAACAAATGGGAACAACAATCCACACTCCAAGAAGACTGTGTGAGAATTAAGATATAGCCTAGAAGCAGGCCACAGAGCGTGAAGCACACAGGACACGCTGAACAGACATGTACCACAGGAGCACATGGCATGTCCATCCTAGCAGGCTCCTGAGAAAGCTTCCACCAAAATCCTTGCCCCAGTGACTTCTCCTTGTCTGGGGTATACACGCTGCCCAATATGTCAAGGCCACCAAGGGTGTCAACCCCAGGCTCTTGGGGCTGAAAAGGAACAACCTCAAGGTCCCATCTGACATTGAATCCTGCCTGCAACAGACTCTCATTCAGCCTCCTTGAACACCTCAGGGGCAGGAGGTCACTCCCAGGGAGTTGTGCTTCTCCAGCAGAAGCAAGTTTTCCTGCCACTCCCATCCACTGGGCCTGTTGGTCCACAGGGCCCACGCCAACAATATGACCCTTGTCCCCATAACAGCCCTTCAGATTTAGGAGATCCTGGATCCCCTAAATCTTCCCTTCTGTAGATTATACCTTCCTGTCCCCACCAAGGCTCCAAGACAGGGTTCTTCTGGGAGCCCACCCCAGGCCTAAGTTGAAAGGGAGAAGAAAGAGCTGGCATAGGGGGAGTGAAAGAGAAGAGGGGTGGAGGGAACCTCTGAGACTCCATTTACAAATGAATGGGGTAAGAATGGAGCAGTTTGTGGGCTAAACTGGCCTCAGAAGGAGGTTTACAGATGTGCGAGGGGACGCTCCTCATTGTTTAATTAAGCAGAAAGTGGATCTTTTCAAAAGCAATTTTGCACAGGGACTGGGAGGGGTGGGAGGAGAGGAGGGAGGCAGGGAGGGGATCAGCAAACAGGCCCCAAGAGCAGAGAAAGGAACAGCTGGCCCCAGAGAGGCTGTGAAATGAATGCTAAGCAGTTTAAAGCGCCCAGAAGCTCTGCTCAGCTCCTCCCCTCCTTCACCAGCCACCCTTTAATGTGAATCAGCAGGAGGAGGGGGCATGCGAGTGGGGAGAGAAAGGTGAGGCAGTCTCCTTCCTACAGGGGAAGGGGCTGGGAGCCTGGAGTTGAAGGGATCCTTGAGTCAAAAAGGCCAGCAGCCAAAATGGCCAGACGGTGGTTGGTGCCTACCCCCAAAATCCCCTCCAATTAAGGAGATGATGACAGTTAACACACACACACACACACACCACCCACCTCTTGCAAACACATACTTGCAACCACTTGCTGGGTCTGCACATCCTACTTCACAAAAGGACATATACTTACATCTGGAACCAACTTTTCCAAATTCGAGTTGTTCAACAGATATCAGGCTCAATAAAGAGTGGAATTGGCCCATCTTCCATTCTACACATGGGGAGAGAGAGGTTGGCCGAAGCCACTAATGTGCAATGCACACTGCCAGGGCTCCTCTCTTGGAGTTTCATCCCCTTTGGCCTCTCCTGTCCTTTTACCATGTGGGGTGGGTTGGAAGTTCTCCCCTGGCCCAGGACCCACAGGTCCCCTTTTTTGTGAGACTTATCATAGTCTACAGTTTTTTTTTTTTCTTTCTTTTAATACTGGGAATTGAGCCCAGGAGCACTCTACCTCTGAGCTACCTCCAAGCCCTTTTCATTTTGACCAGGGTCTCATTAAGTTTCCAAGGCCTTGAACTTATGATCCTCCCGCCTCAGACTCCAGAGTTGCTGGGATTGCCACCATGCCGAGCAGTCACAATCTGTGATCCATGGCTCTTGCTATTTCAGCTGGAGTATCTAAGACCTGCTTGGCCAAGTGGCAGCCAGGGCTGGGAAGGTTGCCAGATGACAGATCTGGGCATGGATTGGGGAGAGAATATAAGACTTCTCCAGCAGCATCAGGCCCCTTGGGTTCATGAGTGCCAGAGTAAGGCCTGGCAACTGCAAACTAACTCTGTGGCTGCAATGTGACCTGTGCCTCTGGATACCGTAAGTCACAAATGGGGACCAGGAGTGAGCAATAGGGGCATCTTGCCTTCCTTCCCTGGGTTGATGGGCCTCCATGTTTTGCTATCTGGCTGAGGAATGAAGGAACAGAAACCTGAGTCCTAGCTCCTAGCCCAGCTTCCCTACCTAGGTAATTGTGGACAGGTCTCAGGTCCCTCCTCCTCTATCTGTTTTCCTTCCCTCTGAGGTCTGACTTCCTTGGTGATAGGATCTGTCAGGGTCATAACAAAAATTAAACTAAATAACCAATGAGGGTCATGAGTGAAAGTAACAGTGTAAAAACTGGAAAACAGGTCTTGGGTGTGATACCTCAGGGTGATTCAGGGAGCCTCTTGAAACAAATGATGGGTTAATGCTTGGACTGCAGAGACCCTGCGGTCTGGGTGTGCTTCCCAGTGCTGCCACTTAAGTAATTATATGAAAAAGATCCCTTTTTCACTTTAACTTATTTATGTAATTTTTGGTAATGCTGGGATTCAAACTCAAGGCCTCCTGCATGCCAGGTAAGCTCTCTACCACTGAGCTACACCCCCAGCCCAGTTTCGGCCTTTTAAAATTGAAATAATAGGAGCTATCTCCTAAGAATGTGAGAAAATGATCTACAAAACCTTCTGAGACTTTACCTGCCACTCCAAACTCAGCCTGTGCCCGCCTTAATCCTGGCCTTCTTTCAGCTCTCTACCCAGACCAAGGCTTTTTGCCCCTTGGAGTTTTCCCAAGTGCTGTCTCCCTGCCTGGAAAGGCCCAGGCCTCTTTGCTCTCTCCCTGCAGTTTATCAGGTTGGCTTCCTTCCATTCTTCAGGCCTTCACTCAACCTCATCTCCTTGAACTGAAGAGGCCTTCCTTGACCACTTGTTCGTCCCATCCCAAGCACCTATGTGCTCTTCTTTTTTTTAAAATTTTTTTAATATTTATTTTTTAGTTATCGGCGGACACAACATCTCTGTTTTGTATGTGGTGCTGAGGATCGAACCCGGGCCGCACGCATGCCAGGCGAGCGCGCTACCGCTTGAGCCACATCCCCAGCCCACCTATGTGCTCTTCTCATGCCAATCACTGGAGTCTGTGATGGTACAGTTTTATGTTTATTTCCTTATTTACTGCCGGCTCCATTTGCATGCCACAGTTAACTTCATGAAGGCAAGAACCCACCCAGCAACCAGTGCACTGGAGGCACCAGTGCAAAAGGAGGCAATCAAAAAATATTGCCAACTACATGAAAGAATTAAGTACTTCCTACCATTCATTCCTGGCACTTGCTGAGTACTCTGTCAATGAATGAATGAGATGGAGCTAGAATGGTGAAGACTAGTGGGCTTTCATGCCAAGCAAACATAAGAGGAAATAAATCATAATGTGCTATTTTAATAAACTTCCAGGAAAGATCTTTGAGAGGCTTTATCTGAGAACCCTTGCTTCCTCTCAAGGCTGCCAAGGTTGCGTGGCCATCGGCCACACTAAGAAACAAGGATCTATCATCTGAGGGTCCCCGTCACCCCCAGAAAGGATGCAAAATCTTACTATCCTGCCGTTTTAACACCAACTACACACAGCCCCAGCTCAAGGTGAGCAGTACCCTGATTCTGGATAAATGTCCCCCAGCCTCTAAGAATGGCAGGGAGCCAGGGACCCAAAGGAGGGCCAGAGATGACCATGGCAACCAGTGGATTTGGACAAGTGTAATTGTTTTGTTCCTGGCAGATGTGTCCACTTCAGAAGAATCTTATCAAACCTCACCTGATCATTTTTTAGTGTCCACCTCCTAGAACCTCATTCCCCTGCTTCCGCATATGCTTGATGGCCTCGTCTCAGCCTCAGAAAGAGACTGGGCTCCTATCCCTGAGTATCTGCTCTCAGCAGGACTCACTGCTAGGGCTGTAAAAGACCTGACAGTCACTAGATCCAGACCCTGCCCTAGGCTATACTGATGGTTACCCTGGCATACCTCTGCGTTAACTCTTTAAAACCTCCCCACTTGAAGGCAGGGGCTGACTCCTCTTGTTCAAGTTTGTCACCTCAATGACCAGACACAGTCCACCTCACAAAAACTGCTCAGTATATATTTGTTTTGTTTTTTTAAAGAGAGAGTGAGTGAGAGGAGAGAGAGAATTTTTTTTTTAAAGATAGAGTGAGAGAGGGAGGGAGGGAGAGAGAGAGAGAGAGAGAATTTTTAATATTTATTTTTTAGTTATCGGCGGACACAACATCTTTGTTTGTATGTGGTGCTGAGGATCGAACCCGGGCTGCACGCATGCCAGGCGAGCGCGCTACGGCTTGAGCCACATCCCCAGCCCTCAGTATATATTTGTTCAAGAAAGATTAACAAGTTTCTCCTTTAGTCAACCTCCCTCCTCCAATCTTTCTGGCTGGAGCCTTTTCATTAGTCTAAATCTCTGCACTGTCAGGAGAGTCCAATTGTTTGGTCCGTTCTCAGGGAAGGTTACCTCCTTGAAAAGACCTTCCCTGTGCTGCCACATTATAATAATAGAGGGCTGGAGATATAGCTCATTTGGTAGTTGCCTCACATGCACAAGGCCCTGGGTTCAATCCCCAGCACACACCCCCACCCCCCACATAATGGCATAATTTACTTCCTCCTCCTAACATCTCTAAGAGAGAAGGACTGCCAACCCACTTCACAGCTGAGAATACTAGAGTTAAAGAAGACTAGGTCTCTGGCCTAAGGTTCTAAGGAGTATGAAACCTTCACAGAACTAAGTAACCCCACTTCCCTCCCACGAAGCTGGTTGATCCCAGAAAAGATGGGAGAAAAGTATTCTGGTGACTTTTTCTTCCTTCCCACCCCTGGCCAGGGAAATCCTACCCATTTCCACTGAACAGGGCTAAATGATCCCATAGACCCTCTCCTGCCCAATATCCACTCCCCCACCCCAGCTTAAAAAGCTAATACTCACAGGGCTCCTCCTGCCCAGGCAAGGTGACTTGATGTTTTTTTACACCATCAAATAGGAGCTCCGCACCACCTCTGCAAAGGAAGGCCAAAAAAGACAGCCAGGTGAGCTCCTGCAAACAGAACTAAGGATGAGAACTAAGATGAGAATGGAAGAAGAACTAAGGATGAGAATGGAAGTAGAAGCCCAAGAGATAGAGACCAAAGTTCAGGAACAACACGGCACTGGTGACTAACTCTCAAATGCGACTTCCTGCTGTGGTAAAGTAGGTATAAGTAATTTTTACTAATAATCAAGCAGACTGTTTGCCCCAGAAGCAGCCGAGTACAGTTACAGAATATTAGCTTTGGAGCTGCCAATTCCAACATGGAGACCAGGCTCCATCTCTGCCAACCAGGGCATGTGACTCCATCTTCTCATACCTTGATCTTTCCATCTGCAAAAATGCTGAAAAGCCTTGTAAGACCTTCTGCAGATCCTGTGCATCTCAAAGTTTCCTCTGGCCAGGTGAGGTCTAGAAATGACCCTGTCCCTGTCCCCTGCTGCTAGCCTGGTGGGCATACCACAGCACTGGAGGCTGAGAGTCCACTGAGCTCTCAGCCTCAGCTAGCATCCACCAAGAGTAATCCTGCCATTTATAAGATGCTCCTCACCTTATTTCATCCTCAAGACATCACAGGGAAGAACTGGGAGGGAGGCAGATATCATTAACTCCATTTCATAGAGAAGCAGGCTGATTCCTGGAAAGGTTAAGTGACTTGTGCAAGGTCAGACAGGAAGCAGCTACACTAAAATATGAATCTAACTGGTTTCTGCTCAGCCCCAGCAGCCTTGCTGAAAAATAAATAAATTAGACTCCCCAAAGGTCAGAAAGCCCCCTGAGGGCAGAGTTTGGTTCATTTCTGTGTCTCAACATTGTGCCCTGGGAAGGCAGGAACAGCAGAGATAATCAGAGTCAAGTACAGAAGCCAGGACTCCTGATGTGGGCAGCAGGACTCTTTCAGTGCCCCATACTCATCTCCCTTTGGGTCTCCTGATTCCCATCTCAGACCTAACATGGGTCTGACCTGAGAAGGCCCTAATAGACTTGATGGATGGGATACCTCCCAGCCTACCACCCTTTCCCAATTTCAGGGAACAGAGATGTCCTGAGACAGCCCACTGGGAGGCAAAGGCAAGGAAAGCATTGTCATGGGAGAAACATGGGGCGACTGTCATCCAAACAAGGTCACGCTTTGTTGATGCAGAAATGTGGAGGGGGAGCAGAGGCCCATCTGTGGCTGTGTGCAGGGCCATTTCAGCTGCAAGCCCGCACAGAGCCTCCATTTATCTCCTTCCAAGAGCCTCATTTTCTCCTGGGTAGGGGTTGGCACATGTAGCAGCTGGGATGGGGGATGGTGACAGGCAAGGGGCTCAGGAATTGGGGGTCAGAGAAGATGGGTGGGAACTGGAGGCACTGGGACCCAGGCAAACAACCAAGAGTGGCCAAAGCTGGTGGTGCCAGTCTCAGAGGCTGAGTCTGTTTTTTCCCTTTATAAATGGATGAAGGCAGAACCAGTCTGGCTCAGAGAGTAACCTGTCACTGCTGGGTTCACTGGGCCCCAGGGGAGGGGTTGGCACTTCTGTCAGCACATCTGTAGTGGGGGAAAGTGCACACCAAGCCTCTAGAGTGATCCTAGGAGGCAGACAAGGGGCCTGTTCTAGCCCCATGGACCCAACCAAATCTTCTTATGTCTTACAGGATTTGCTATGCAACTCAACTAAGATCTCCATCTTCTCTCCACGTGCCCAGACATTCCTGCTGGATGTCTGTTTATACCAGTGACAGATACAGACATTCCCAAAACTGTCTTCCTTCTACTAGTTCATCTTCATTGTCTTTATCATCTATTCATCTATATTTGGTTCTTTTTTTAAAAAAATATATTACTTCAGTTGTGGATGAATCTTTATTTTTATTTATTTATTTATTTTTATGTGGTGCTGAACCCAGTGCCTCATACATATTAGGTAGACGCTCTATCACTGAGCCACAACCCCAGTCCTATATTTGATTCTTTATTTCCCTTCTACCTGCTGGAATACAAGCCCTGCCTAAAACAGGGCCTAGCACACAGTGGGCGCTCAACAAATATTTGCCAAATAAATGAAAATGTCCATTTTTCTTATTTTTTCTCTGACCTCAATGGTACCCTCCTTTGTTAATACTTCCCCAACTCAGGGAGGAGGAAAAGGAATGTGGTAAAGAGAATCTTACATTTGAATTTTAACAGCCTGAACTGAAGGACTCAAAACACATCCATACTACGCACTTTTGAATTCTGAGAAAAAGCTCTGCTAGGAACAGTTCAAGAGGGAAGACAAAAGATGGCAGAACTAGTTACTGACAAAAGAGAGAATGGTGCAAGAGGCTTTTTAGAAGGCTCAAAAAAGAGCTGATGGGGGCTGGGGATATATAGCTCAGTTGGTAGAGCGCTTGCCTCACATGCACAAGACCCTAGGTTCAATCCCTAGCACCATCATACACACACACACACACACAAAAAAAAAAAAAAAAAAAAGAGCTGATGGGGCCAAGAGACTATATCTGCTCAGGGGTTAGAGACAAAGTCCTAACCCAAACTCTTCTAGGATCTGTGATGGTAGGAAAACAGGGAAACAAGGGAGATAAGGGTGGGCACGGCAGCTTAGGTTCAGGGTGAAACACATCTACTAAGAGATGTAGGAAGTAAAAGGTCAGAGATAAAAATATGCAAGACAGAGAGCAGGGACTTGGGTTTGCAATGCATCTTGGGCATTCTTACTTCCCAAGAAGATACAATTCTCATGGGACAATGGTGTGGGTAGTGATGGAAGGAGGTAGATAGATGGGTAGAGGGATGTTGTCTTGTTTTGCTGGAACTCACTACTGCTCTTGGGGGTAAGGGAAGCTGAAACTAGAAAAGAAGTAATTATGTTGGCCTGTGAATTCATGACTTCCTCACTGTTGCCCGCACAGTATCTGGAAGACAGAAGACATCTCTGGTGAACAAACACCATGTCTGCTTAATGAGAATAAAAGGCAAGTTGACTATGGATAAATCCCAGCCTGGCAATCTGAAGCTTCTCCCTTTACAGCTCTACTGAGGCCTGTCAAGACAGAAGGGATTCTCCTAAAATGCCCAGGCTTTAGGGTACAGCTGGGCCAAGGGTGAGTGAAGCAAAATAGTCAGAAAGCCTGACCAATGTAGTTCTAATTGGATCCAAGCGGCTAGACAATAATCATCAATTAAAATGCACTTAACATTCATGAGGCTACCCTCTTCTAAGGGACAGAAATGCTGAACACTGTAGGGCATGGACAGAGTGCTATTTATCTTTGTATCCTCTGTGTCTGGCTCATTGCCTGGCACATGGTAGGCACTCAATAAATGACTGGTGAATGAACCACCCAATGAAGGGAAAACATGAAAGAAACTGGGAGCATCCAATGAGAGGAAAGGCATTTGGACAGAGGTTTTAGATTCCTATCCCTGACTTTTCCTCTCCCTTTCCCAGTGCGCGTGCGCGTGCACACACAGAGTCCCATCCTTTTCATGTGATTCTGGCAATGATATCACCACCCATCTTTTAGGGTCTCAGTTTCTTTGCTGTCTCTCTAAGCTATGCAGTTTTTCTCAGTTTTTAATTTTTATTTTGAGACAGTTGCACAGGGCCTTGCTAAGTTGCTGAAGCTGGCCTTGAACTTGCAATTCTCCAGTCTCATACTCCTCCCTAAAGGCTACCAGGATTACAGGTGTGCACCACCATCCCTGGCTTTCTCTGTTTTGAAACCAGGACAAACCTGTTTGTTGGAGGGATAAGATAGTGGCTTAAGAAGATTTCCTCTCTACCGTTTTCTTCAGTTATTGATGTGTTCTAATCCCTGCATTTTCATCTTGTGCAAAATATACTGCCAATATTAGTCTCTCCCAATGTGGTTATCACATTTATCCCCATACCTCTACTCGACTCAAGATCTGCAGAGGCACTCAGCAAGTTTATTGACTATCCTGAAAAGAGCTTCAGGTCTTTTTAAAATCCCAAGTCTTGCGAAAAAGAAGAAGAAGAAGAAAAAAAAGAGTTCCGTCTTGTCCATACATCCCACAGGAAACAAAGCCTCAAGAACCGTGTAAGCGGATATTGAAACTGCTGCCTGAAGAAAGAAATCATGGGTTGGAGAGCGGTTCTTTCAAGGAGCCAGATGCCAAACCGATGGACCTGGTAAAGTGCGTAGAGAGGCCACCCGCTAACCGTCATGTCTTTTGAGCCTTACAGGTACTGGGCACAGCGGAGTACCCAGAGCGCACCTCCCCGCCCGTGTGTGCGCCTCTATTCCCGGACATACGGCGTTGCCGAGGGAGACTGAGCCTATCAAACTCAAGGCGGGTGGCACGGCTCACGGCAGGCGCCGGGAGCTCGGCAACTCGGCCGTGTCAGGCCTCGAGACAGGAGAGGAGTTGCGGGCCAGAGGACTTCAATCCATACCCAGGGCGCCCCAGCTCTGTTACTCACCCGAACTCCACCTCCACTGACAAGGGCGCTGCCATGTTGAGGAAGCCGAGCTCGCAGGAAACTCCCCTGAACTTCCGGAGCTCCCGCCCACTTCCGGTCGCCGCCTGGAGCCACGTCCGGAAAAGGCGGTTCCCAAAGGTCATCTTCCTCAGCTATTGGAAGGCGCGGAGGGCGGAGGAGGGAAAGTCACGGGCGTTCCCGGGGATCAGGAGTCGATGTGCCTCCGCCTGTTGGCGGCCGGGTTCCAGGACCCGGACTGGGAATCAACTTGAGGCCGCAGCTAGGCGGAAGACAGCCCCAGCACCTTTTCGACAGACTGTGAGCCACATTACTGTTTATCTTGCGTTAGTTACAAATCGAGCCCATTCACTCGTCTGACGTCATAGTGACCTCCTAAATATTTCTGACACCAAAGTCTCGCCCCTGAGCTATCAACTCACTGTCCAACCGCCCCTTTGGATATTAAGCTGGCTGTCACTATTCAGAATTTATTCCATGTTCATGTGCCCAGCATCTTGTTTGGTGCTATGGATGCAGTAGCAAGGGGCAGGGAGTGTGTGTATGTGTGTGTGTGTGTGTGTGTGTGTGTGTGTGTATGTTTTAAAACCCTCTTTGTGTTGGGAGTCGAACCCAAGGCCTCGTACATGCTAGGCAAGCACTTTATTACTGAGCTACATTCCTAACATGCAGTATCTTTAGGGCACTCACACTCTAACCGGGAAAAAAATCTGTAATAAAATAAACATGCTGGGCTGGGGTTGTGGCACAGTGGTAGAGCGCTCGCCTAGCATGTGCGAGGCCCTGGGTTCAATCCTCAGCACCACATAAAAATAAATAAAATGAAGGTATCGTGTCCAACTACAACTAAAAAAGAAAATATTAAAAAAAAACAAAAACAAGAAATAAGCATGCTAATCAATCATATATATTATAATCAATCAATCATATTGTACCGGGGATTGAACCCAGGGGCCCTTAACCACTGAGCCACATCCCCAACCCTTTTTTTAATAAAATGATTTTTTTTTAAAGATGCTCAGATTTTTTTTTTTAGAGAGAGAGAGAGAGTTTTTTTAATATTTATTTTTTAGTTTTCAGCGGACACATCTTTGTTTGTATGTGGTGCTGAGGATCGAACCCGGGCTGCACGCATGCCAGGCTAGCACGCTACCGCTTGAGCCACATCCCCAGCCCCATAAAATAATTTTTTAATTGTCAATGGATTCTTTTTTTTTTTTTTTTTAGTTGTAGTTGGACACAATACCTTTATTTATTTTTATCTGAGGTTTGAACCTAGGGCTTCACACGTGCTAGGCTAGCGCTCTACAGCTGAGCCACAACCCCAGCCCCTGAATCTTTATTCTATTTATATAAGGTGCTGAGAATTGAACTCAGTGCCTCACAGTGCTAGGCAAAAGCTCTACCACTGAGCTACAACCCCAGCCCTGAAGCCCTTTTTTGTATTTATTTAGAGCCAGGGTCTCACTGAGTTGCTTAGGACCTCACTAAGTTCCTGAGGCTGGCTTTGAACTTATCATCATCCTGCCTCAGCCTCCTGAGCTGCTGGGATTATAGGCATGTGCTACCATACCCAGCTAAGAAAGGCTTTTTTTTTTTTTTAAAGAGAGAGAGAGAGAGAATTTTTTAATATTTATTTTTTAGTTATCGGCGGACACAACATCTTTGTGTATGTGGTGCTGAGGATGGAACCCGGGCCGCATGCATGCCAGGCGAGCACGCTACCACTTGAACCACATCCCCAGCCCAAAGAAAGGCTTTTAAGTGGTAAGACACTTCAATAAGAAAGGGGGAGCTAGAAATGTAGTTCAGAGGTAGAGCCTTAAGTTCAGTCCCTAGCACTGCAAATAAACCTGACTGGACTTGCTGGGCTTTAAAGCCTAAGTAGAGTGAATTGAGTGGATATGAGAGAAGCATTCCAGTGAGGAGAGCAAAAGGTGAAAATAAGCTGAAGCATCAAGGGAAGAAAGTGGAAGTTGGGGAGCAGAGATGGAAATTGCTAAGAGATGAGGCTAAGCCAAGCCATGCCTTATAAGCCAGGTAAGCATTTCAGTGTCTAGGAGCACTACTGCTTGACTTGAGGCTGTGGAAGGTTTGGGGAGGGATGGAATTGTGCTTTAAAATAACTCAGTGGTAGAGTGGTTGCCTAGCATGTGCAAAGCCCTGGTTCAATCCCCAGCACCACAGACAAATAAAAATTTAAAAACTTTTTTCTGGCTGCAGTGTCAAATGATTTGGAGGGAAACACGGAAGAGGATATGGAGACAACTGAAGTTTGTTACAAAAACCCAAGGCAGAAATGGAGTGGAGCAGAGTGGGTGTTCTATGGGTCTCCAAACATTAGTACTCCCAGAGTTGAGCACTGGTAGAGGATGGTGATGTAGCCTGATGGTTAAAGATGTAGTGATTATGTTAAGAGCTAGCAAAAAAAAAAAAAAAAGAGCTAGCAGTTCGGCTGGATGCAATGGCACATGCCCGTGATCCCAGCGATTCAGGAGGCTGAGGCAGGAGGATCATAAATTTAAGACCAGCCTCAGCAACTTAGTGAGACCCTGTCTCAAAATAAAAAAATAGGGGCTGGGGATGTGGCTAAAGCGGTAGCGCGCTCGCCTGGCATGCGTGCGGCCCGGGTTCGATCCTCAGCACCACATACAAACAAAGATGTTGTGTCCGCCGATAACTAAAAAATAAATATTAAAAAATTCTCAAAAAAAAAAAAAAATAAATAAATAAATAAAAAGGGCTGAGGACTTAGCTCAGTGGTAAAGCCACACTGGGTTCAGTCCCCAGCACCAAAAACAAACAAAAAAAACCCTAGCAGTTCAACTGCCAGTTTTTATCCAGGTCTCATCACTGCCCTAGCTGTTTCTTTGGGCAGGTCCCTTAACAATTTGTGTCCCAGCTTCCTCATTTGTAAAATAGGAAGAATAGTTTCTTACAAGGGCGTGGAAAGGACTGAATGAGTTCTTGGCACAGTGCCTCTTTCCCTAAAATAGGCTCTGTGTTGTCCATCTTTGGGGTTGTAGGTGCCACTGCCCCTCACACAAATACCAAGATACTCAAATACTTGAATATTGCTTTAAATTCTCTCCCTTTTCCTCCATTCAACCACCAAAATTGGACCAGTCTTACTTTTAACATGATTTTGCAACCCCCCAAATTTTCCCTGACACCCAGCTCACAACCACCCTCTCACCCACATCTGCTTCCTCTGGCCTATCTGCCTGTGGCCTTAGCTTCATGTGCAGTTAAACTCCATGGACAACTCTGGGCCCCTTCAGTGTGCCAGGCAGTGTTCTAGGGCCCTGACAAAACGAGGGCAAATGAGCTATAGCTCTGGTTCTCATAAAATGCAAGTGAGTCTACATGTCCTACATGGAAAGGCCCCCCACACACACACATATACCTTGCTACGTGGGCCACTTCCCCTCTGGAACTCAGTTTCCTCAATCTGTAAAGAGAGTCTGGGACCAAATGATCTCTTAGAGTCTTTCAGCAAAAAATATTCTTAGATTCTTCCACTGAATTCTTAGCTTCTCCAGAGCAAAAACCTTTTCTGATTCATCTTGGATGAATGTAAGGAGGAACTTTGTACATCATAGGGATTTGGTAAGTGCTTGCTGAATGAGCAAAAAAAATTAACAAGTGATATTTGCCAGCAAGGGCCCATCTAGAAAGCATTCAGGTCCTTTTACAGCCTCTGATCCCAACCAGCCTCTGCTGAGTATCTTAAGATCCTAGGAATTGCCACTTCCCAGAGCTGGAAGGAGAGATTGCTTGGGAGCATTTGAAGAGCATCCTCCATTAGAAAAACATTCATTGAGCACCTGGTAAGTGCCAGGCCCAGTGCTGGTGCTGGGAACACAATGGTGCACAAAAACAGCTAGTTCCTGTCCTCTTGGGGCTGATGTTCTAGAAGAATGGAAGGCAAAACAGGATGCATGGTGAGATCAGTGTTATGGAGGGGAACAGGGGAGCTGTTGGAGGCCCCAACCCAGCTTCATGATCTCACGGAGGCTTCCTGGGAGTCAATTAAACCAGATCCACTGGGATTTAGAAGGTAGAGGTGGAGGTGGGGAAGGAGAGGGCACAGACAGACCAGAGTTGTCCCTCCTTCCTCTAGATTCTAGGTAGTCCTCAGACTTGTCCTGGTTACTGGGAGCTCACCTCTTGAATGAGCTGGCCCAATCTGTGGCTTCCTACCTCTCACTCAAAAGTACTTCCTTCACCTGACCCCAATCCCATTCCCTTGAACCCCTCAGTGACAATACTGTTTTACCAGTGTATGCTTTCAAAGAATATTTATTAAACTTGAACATTGTCTTTGCATCTGCCAGGTGATTTACATGCATTACCTAATTTATTCCTCCCAGGGACTCCCATCTTTCCTATGAGTAAACTGAGACAGAACATGTGGCTTGCCCAAGGACCCCTAAGTATGAGGCCTCAAACCAGGTTTTAGAGCCTTCAGGATCCCTTCCTTGTCCCTATCATTGAGCCTCAATGCCTTCCCTTCAACTAGTCTCAACCAAATGTCTTTCCCTGGGACCCAGAACAGGGGTTTGGGCCCCAAACCCTGTCCCTTCCAGCAGGCTGTCCAGCCAGGGCATAGGCCTCCATCCTCTCTGAAGCTTCTGGGGAGACAATGGCAGGGTTGGTGGGGGAGATGAGGGCTCGGGTGCCCCCCTGCCCACACCCTTTGTCTTCCCGCCTGCTCCTCTCACGCGCCCCGGGAGGCTGGGAGTCGCCTCTCGCAGGCTTCCTCCTCCCATTCTTGTGCTAATTGGGTGTCAAGCTGAGATCAGTGAGAAAGAAATCCGCCCTGGCTCGGGTTAAACTGCCGCCAAAGATGAGGGCTGAGCCCAGAATATCATTAGACCAGGAGGAAGCAGGGCCCCTTTTGGGGGAGGGACTGGCAGCGCATTCAGGCCCCTTTGAAAGTCACTCAGTCGCCCCCTCCCTTGCTGTTGCCATTTCAATGGGCCCCTCAGAGGTATTTAACCTTCCCAGGAATTGAAAGTGATAGCCACGCACTGGCCTGGGCAGCCACTTGCCTGTCCCGAGGGCAAATGGACCTCCAGGGACGCTGCAGCCCAGCCCTTTCCAGCCTTCTCCTGTGGAGCAGGCAAGTTGCAGGTGGGAACACCGAGGCTCGAGGCTCTGCTCCGAAGGGGATTTTTCTCCCAGCTCTGCCATTCTCAGGCTCTGTGGTCTTTCTCTCTCATAAGGCTCAGATTCCTCATCTGCAGAATGGGGATGAAAACTGTACCTACTTGCATTAAGAAAATTTAATGAAACCATGCACAGAAAGCCCTTTGCACAGGGCCTGGTGCACAGGGTCTGGTAGTCAGGCAGTGCCCCAGACTTGACAGCAAGTCTAAGGAAGTTGGTTTGACCAGCTACTAGGACCTCCAGATGTCTGGCCTTGATTCTAATCCCCTTTACAAACCTGCAGCCTACCACCCCTCTTTTTACATTTACTTTTTTTTGTGTGTGTGGTGCTGATTGAGCCCAGGGCCTTGTGCATGTGAGGCAAGCACTCTACCAACTGAGCTATATTCCCAGCCCCTACATTTACTTTTTTTTTTTTTAGTTGTAGATGATGGACACAATATCTTTTTATTTTATTTTTATGTGGTGCTGAGGATCGAACCCAGTGCTTTCACCTGTGCGAAACAAGCACACTACCGCTGAGCCACAACCCCAGCCCTATTATCTTTGATCCACTCTGATGGCATTGTGCCCCTCACTCTCCTGAAGGAAAAGAATGACTATCAGTGACAAATAGCTGCTTTGCACCCAGAGAGAAAGCTGTACCTCTGCCTCATGGTGTCCAGTGCTCTCTGCATTCAGAGAAACTTCTAGTAATGAACTATAGAAATGACCCATTAGGACTGGAGTTGTGGCTCAATGGAGGAGCACTTGGCCTGGCATGTGTGAGGTCCTGGGTTTGATCCTCAGCACCGTATATAAATAAGTAAATAAATAAAAATAATAAAAAAGACCCATTGACAACTAAAAAATATTTTTTAAAAGTGACCTGTTAATATTGTCCTTCCTTAACCTGCCCTTCACTTCCAGGCCTTGGCATCTGCCTGGAAGCTTCTGGAAAGTCCTCCCTGTTCCAGTGTGCTTGGTTAGGTGCAGCTCAGCACATGGCTTTGGCTTTTCTATTTGCCAGCCTCTTCCCCCACCATGCAGACTGGGGGCTCTCTGAGGCAGACTTAGAGCTCGGGGATCTGTCAGGCTATCGAGGGCAGCCTTTAGAAGCTGCTCAATACATGATATGGTGGTGCACACCTGTAATCCCAGCAACTCGGGAAGATGGGGCAGGAGGATTGCAAGTTGAAGACCAGCCTGGACAACTTAGTGAGACCCTGTCTCAAAATAAAAAGGGCTGGGGATGCAGCTCAGTGATAGAGCACTACTGTTTGGTACTGGGGATTGAGCCCAGAGGTGCTCTAACAAAACAAAATAAAAATTTTTAAAAAAATCAAACTTAAAAAATATAGTTATCTTCTCAGAAGATGAACTGCATTGTAGTCTGTGAACTGTACCACTAGGTAAATGTCACCAACTGCCTGGTAAACAGTAGCTATTATGTGGTTAATTAACTTCACAACCATGTATTGAGCAACTGCAGCATGCATGGAGATGATGGAGAGCTGTAAGGCCTCCATTGTGGATGGTGTGGTGGTGGGGGGGGGCTGGTGTGGAATTGGGAAACTTTCTCTGGGATCTTAACATCTGAACACACTTTTTCTCCTTTTAAATGATGTACACTGTGCTGAGATTTTCATGTATGATCTTGTACTTTTCATAATTCAAAGTGAGGACTCCTTGGCCAGTGTATACAGGAAAAGGAATTGAGTGCAAATGGTAGAGCTCGGATTTGAATATAGGCCCATCTGACTCCAGGGCCACAGCTCTGAACACCACACTGCCTCTTGGTGACTGCTCAACATGGAGGAAGGAACGGGCCTCCTCTAGAGGTTCCTTCCCATTGTAGAGAACTCACTACTGAGGATTAAAGATATCAAGATGCTCCACTAACCAAGCCAAGCCTCTTGCAGGCATAATCAAAGGTCCTCAAAGGCCACCATAGGGTCTTCTGGGTGGGGTACCTGCTTAGGGACAGGCAGGAGGCACAGCCTCCTTGCTTCCCTTGGCTTGAGTGTTAAAGTTTGGGACTGAATTCTTCAAACTCTGTGCACCCTCTGCTGGCCACATTTGGCAATGCAGACATACCTGCCACCCCAAATCCCTCAGTATGGGTAGGAGGCCCCTCTTCAGGTCAGCTCCCTACTTTTCTACCTGTCAGGAGAAAAGACTCCTCTTTCAAGGCCGCTCCCCCAAGAGGCACCTCAGTTTTCTTCACCAGGCTCCTGACTGCCTGAACTGTCAGATGATGGCCCAGGGTGTGGTGCAGAGCTGGCTCTGGAGGCATGTGTGGAATGAAACTTCCAGCTTCTTGTTGCCTTTTGCATCCAGAGGAAGAATAGTATGGGGGGGGGACGACTGGGGCTTGGGTTTGCATTCCAACCCCCCACTTCTGTGACTTTGGCCAAGTGACTTAAAAATCTCTAAGTCCTAGGTCTTTCTTCAAATAACCCATTTGTGTAAAACCAACTTCATACACTGGACAAGGGTTCAACAGTGGAGATGAAGCCCCCCAGGGGTGTGTACCCCCCACCACCCTGGGTGGTGTTGGGACCCTTCCCCACTGCACTGATTCCTGGGTATGACTCTAGCAATGGGACCCAGGACAGCTGGCTCCCCATCTCACTGCTGCTTGCTGCTCCAGGGCTGCCTGGCAGGCTAGGCCACCTCACTCTGGTTCTCTAATCAACCTGGGCAGAACTTTCCCACCTCTGAACAACTGGGGCACCAGACAGGGAGGAGCAGAGCACAGGCCTGGAGATGACCCTGCCTTCAGGGAGACTTCCCCTCAAAGCCCAGGCACCCTCTTCCTTATAATGGCCTTTTTTGCCTTCTGAATGCTTTTTGTTTGTGTATTTGTGGTACTGGGGACTGAATCCAGGGGCACTCTGGAACTGAATTACATCTCCAGCCCTTTTTTAGACAGGGTCTCACTAAGGTGCCCAGGCTGGCCTCCAACTTGGGAACCTCTTGCCTCAGCTTCCTGATTTGTTGGGATTACAGATATATGCCACCATACCTGGTCCAAGGCCACAAGCTTCTGCTTTGTTTTTTTGGTACCTGGGTTTGAACTCAGGGGCACTTGACCACTGAGCCACATCCCCAGCCCTATTTTGTATTTTTATTTAGAGACAGGGTCTCACTGAGTTTCTTAGCACCTCACTGTTGCTGAGGCTGGCTATGAACTTGTGATCCTCCTGCCTCAGTCTCATGAGCCACTGGAATTACAGGCATGCGCTACCATGCCTGGCTAAGCTTCCGCTTTTGAGTGACAGCTGGTCTGGACTTTGAAGCTCAAGCTGTTAAAACAAATACCTTGCCAGACTTGGTGGGAACTGCCCCCATCTAAGCCAGCACATAAGCAAGGGCTGTGGCATTTCACTTTACCTGCTCTACCTTTAAGTCCAAATGAGTCAGTGGACAAGTTAGTTAATGGGCCAGATAAGCAGAAAGTAGGGCCTGAGCAGACTGGGGGCTCCAGGGGAGGATGGGCTCAGGTGGAATGCACACAGGATAGGAGGCATCAAGGCAGAGTTTATTGGCCTGAAGGCCACCCTCCCATTCCTCCTCCTCTCATAGCCAGGCCAGGAAGGAGATGGAGACAGTGACGCTGACCCATACAGACAGGGCCTGTAAGACAGCCAGGTACCCCCCAAGCAGATGAAGATGTAGGGGTTTGGAGAGATAAGGGTTGGTGTCCTGACCTCCTGCTGCAGGTGAGGTATGGTGGGGCCACGTCGGGTCTTCCTCCTCTCCACCTAGAGGGGTGGGCAGCTCTGGGGCAGATTCTTTCTGGTCATCAGATTGATGGCCATTACTGTTCCTGCCCAATCGCTTGGCTTCCTGAGTCTGGAGGCTTCTGCCTTGGTCCCGTTTATGAAAAGCCCCTGTTCTTTGGAGGGAGCTTTGTGACCCCTATGCCTCTCCCTGCCCTGCCTGACCCAAGACGACATCCTGAGGCGGCCCCCCGTTAGTCTCAGCCTGGGGCCCAGAAGATCACTTGGACATGCAGCTTTCACAGAAAGCTTATGCAAGGGTGTGGAGGCGGCAGTGAGTCACTTGGCAGTTGTGGAGGGAGGGGTCAGCACCTCAGGGAGGAGGTGTGGCCCTGCTTGCTTTGGTCTGGCATCACCCAGGACCCCTCTGAGTGGAAGCTGAGGCTTTGGATCCAGCATCACTGGCCTCAGAGGGATGTGGGGGGCAAATCACAGCTTCTCCTCGCCTGCCTGGATGCGGGCATAGGCCTCTTGGTCCAGCGGGACATAGCAGCCTTTCCGGGCATCCAGATAGAAAAGCGGGTCTTTCACAACAGCTGGGTCAAAGCCCTCCTTCCGTAGCTCTGTCTTCTGGAACTTGTAGGTCCCTGGGAAATGAAGAGGACAACTCAGCACAGGAGCTCGAGTCTTTCTCAACCCCTTCGAATCTGGACTGGCCTCGTGACTTGCTCTGACCAACAGAATGCGGCCAAAGCGATGTCTTAGGTCAGTCTAGGTCTCAAAGGGCATTGCTGCTCTTTCCCCACCTCCTGGGGGTGCCCTGAGGCCAGTCCAGCCTTCAGAAGGATGAGAAGCTGCATGCAGCAGAGATGAGGCCTCTAGACTGGCACTGTCCTGTGGGGGTAGTCAATGCCCTATGTGGCTATTTATTTATTTATTTATTTAATATTTATTTTTTAGTTTTCGGCGGACACAACATCTTTGTTTGTATGTGGGGCTGAGGATCGAACCCGGGCCGCACGCATGCCAGGCGAGCGCGCTACCACTTGAGCTACATCCCCAGCCCCCCTATGTGGCTATTTAAAGTTAATTAACATTAAACACAATTTGGAAAAAAAAATTTGGATTTTAGTTCTTTAGTCACAACAGCCACATCTCAAATGATGAACAGCTTTGCAGGGCTAATATATACTGTACTGCTGAGACAGCAAACATTTCTATCACTTCAGTTCTGCTGGTCAGTGCTGCACAAGTGACCAGCCCAGAGCCAGATGTGAGACTACCTTAGACTCTCCTGGCCTGAGTCCCTAAGTGATGGTAGCTCTTGGAATGACCCCTAGGCAAGGCCAACAGAATTGCTCAGTTGAATTTGGCTCCCAAACTTCTGACCCACAGAATTGTTAGTAAATAAAGTAGTTGAAGTGCTTTGGAAGCCAGCTGTTCTTCAGCAAAGCCATGTGGAAGCTGAGGCCCAAGCCTGCCTCTCCTGGACAGAACAGAAGTCACAGGTATCAGTCCTCAGGGGATGAGCAGTCTATGGCTTCAGCCTGGCACCACTGCTCTCTTTCTGTGCCACACTGAAGCCCTAGGTCCTTCCCACTGCTACAGGTGCTCTCCCAGGTCCAGGTGCCCACATCAGTGGGGGAAGGCTTGCCATCTAGGAGCGGCTCACATGATGACCACCATTGGGGGCATCCAGGCAGATGTGGCCCAAGGGTGTGTAGCCAGAGAGAGGCTTGACAAAGGGAAGATTCTACAAGGGACAGCAAGGACCAGCAAGGAAAACACAGGCAGGTCTGGGCAGGAACCTCTGTACCTCCTACCCACTAGGAACTCCTGAGAGCTATCAGAGGACCAACAGAAGGATGGCACTGCCCTGCATGTGACCACAGCTCACCAGGAGGCTATGACAGCCTTTCCTTCATCTCCTGTTCCCCCTGCAGTCCTATCCCACTCTCCATCCAGCAGCCAGGATCTTTGAGCAGAGTAGTAACCTCATTAGATTGTATCCTACAAAGATCCTACACTTCTGTGGTGTTGGATCCTACACTTCCCTGCTGTTCTGAGATAGTCACACTCCCCCCTGGCCTAGGCCTTGGGCTTCTAGCTCCTGTACCCCCTCTCTCACCCACCTTACCCCTCTGCCTGCCCCTCTTGTAGCCTCCTCCTTTCATTCTTTCAGCACTGCCATTCCTTCCTGTCTTGGAGACTTCACACTTGTTCCCACAGCCTGGAATGTTGCCCACCCCTATAAGGTCCTCTTTTTCATTTGGGTCTTAGCTGAGATGTCACCTCCTCAAGGGAGCTCTCCAGTCATCCCAAATGCCCCTTCATTCACTTTTCTGTGAGCCTAATCTGCAGTTCACTCCTTATTTTTGGAATTCCTTGTCCTGGAGCTGCTTCCCTTCCAGTTCTAAAAGCTCTAAGGCGGCAGAGGTCCAGTCAGAATTTACCTGTTTCCCCAAGGCTCAGCCCAGAGCCAGATACTCTATCAGTGACTTGTCCCACTAATGATTGGTGAACCTCCTCTTCTGAGGGACAAGTTTGTTCACTTCCACAAGGGAGGGCAGTTTACCAACTACCTGGCAAGGCTGTGGGCGAAGGTCAAATGCCAGCCACTGGTTTCTCTAGAAAGGAGTGGAAAGGCCCAGGCCTAGTACCCAGGAGCTGGAGCAAGGAAGGGACATACCTGTTTTGTGCAGCTCAGGCAGGAAGCGCAGGAAGATGGGTCGGGCATACAGGGGCAGCTCCTTCTCTAAGGCCTCTCCAAAGTGCTCCAGGTCACAGCTACCTCTGGAGCTGGCCACGGCAGCCATTCCGGCCCGACCTTCAGTTCCTGTAGACAGGAAGATGAACCATGAGCCCCAGCAATGCTCACTTGTGGCACTTCCCAGCATGCCACCACCCCCCCCAACATACCTGGTACCTCAACACCATATACAGCCACATCAGCCATGTCCAGTAGGCGGCTGAGTGTACCCTCCACCTCGGTGGTCGACACGTTTTCCCCTTTCCAGCGGAATGTGTCGCCTGTGCGATCTCGGAAATACAGGTAGCCTAGCTCATCCATCACCAGCACGTCACCTAGGGAGGGCTTTGGTGAGCAGGACCTGGGCTGCCCAGCTCTGGCCCAGGGGCTTGAGCCAGGCAGTCTTTGCTGAAGCCTAAGGATGTGATTGACCACAGGGGCTGAGACAGGGGAGTCCTGGGCAGGTGTTCTCCGAAGATAGCAGAAGGTCCCTCACCAACCCCTGCCCCTCTGAAAGTGGTAGCAAAGGGTCAGGAACCCACCAGTGAGATAAGCTTGATCCCCCTTCTTAAAGACATCCTTAGCAATCTTTTTGTTGTTAGCACCCGGGTTGAGGTAGCCATCAAAGCGGCGCAGAGGGTCTTGCTGGATGATGCGGCCTACCAGTTGGCCCGGCTGGCCTGGGGCAGGAAAGGCAGAGTCAAATTTGTCCTAGGAGGCCTCATCCACCTGTCTTCCCCAGACACATCCTACATTCTTTTTGGTTTTCCTTTTATTACCCCCAGTTGGTACAAGGGGTTGAACCCAACTATTTTATTTTGAGACAGAGTCTCATTAAGTTGCCCAGGCTGGCATCGAACTTGCAGTTCTGCTGCCTCAGCCTCTCGAGTGGCTGGGATTACAGGCATGGGCTACTGTGCTTGGCTCCCTACATCTTGAACTAATCTGATTCATACTGCTTGCCATAGAAGTGCCCTATTTCTGGGGGATGGGGGTGTAGCTCGTGGTAGTATGTGTGCTTAGCATGTATGAAGCCCTGGATTCAATCCCTTATGCGCGTGCGCACACACACACAGAAAAAAAAGAAATGCCCCATTTCTCCTCCAGCCTGGAGCTTGCTGAGGGCAAGGTGTTCATCTTGGCTGGTCTGACACAACTGGATCCTCAGTGATGTCTGTCTATTGAACTGGATGGGAAGATAAATAAACAGTGAGTGGGGCTCAGGCTCTACTGGACATCCGAACAGGCTGGCACCACTGAGCTCCTGCTCCAGGCGTGACTCCACTCAAAAAGCGTTATGTTCTTTATCATGCATAATCCTCAGGTTGCCCTGATGGGGCCAGTGCTACCATCAGTCCCATCTGCAGAAGAGAGGACTCAGGCAAGAGGACTCAGAGAAGCTAATTCTCCCATGGCACAGGGCTAAGGGGCCAAACAAGACTAATTCTAGGTGGCCAGACTCAGGGTCCTTCGGGGTCAATATGAAAATGAACAAATGAGCTGGGTGCAATGGCAAATGCCTATAATCCCAGCAGCTCGGGAGGCTGAGGCAGAAGTTCACAAGTTCGCAGCCAGCCTCAGCAACAATGAGGTGCTAAAAAACAGTGAGACCTTGTCTCTAAATAAAATACAAAATAGGGCTGAGGATGTGGCTCAGGGGTCAAGTGCCCCTGAGTTCAATCCCCAGTGCTGCCCTGCAAAAAGAAAATGAACAAATGGACTGATGGGTGGATGACATGGTGAAAGGATGGACAAAGAAGTGAACAGTTTATAGCCCTCAGAGCAGGACTGACTGATGGCTACTAGTCACAACCCGCTCCCCACCTAATCACAATGGCCGACCTCCCTCCCAGAACAAAAACTCCTCCTCTGATCCTCAATTCCCACCCAAGGCAGACCTGGCCGGCAGGGAATGCACACGCCATCAGGTCCCCGGATCAGCTCCATGGTGTCCTCGTTGACACGCACCAGCCGGATGGGGTACACAAAGGACAGGATACGGCTGTTAAAGCCACAGGCTCCTACCTGCAAAGGCCAAGACTTGGGCTGGGGCTCTGCCACCATGGGTCCCAAGGTGGACAATGGGGGCAAGGAGCAACTCTGGCACCCAAACTCCCACAGTGGAACTCTGCCCTCCCCTCTGCCATGGTCCATCCCCATAGCAGCCTTACCAGGCCCCAACCTGGGCCGCACCTGGCTGTCAAAATTGCCTAGGCTGCAGTTGCACTCAGTGGCTCCATAGAACTCGGCCACCTGGGGGATGTGGAAGCGGCTGGAGAAGTTGGTCCAGATGGACTGCCGGAGGCCGTTACCCAGAGCCATGCGCACCTGGTGCTGGGTCTCCGCTTCCCGGGGCGGCTGGTTCAGGAGATAGCGGCACAGCTCACCGATGTACTGCACAATCTGGGGTGGGCTTGGTATGAGTCTGGGCTCCCAGAGTTGCCCCACTCCCCCACCCCCATATCTCAAGACCCTCTCTTCCACAGGGGCTGGCGTGTGATCCCATCCCTCTCTGGGCCTCAGTCTTCCCATCTGAACAACAGGAATGTTGCCCAGTGAACCCTTCTAAACCACCTCAATTGTGTGAAAGATATTCCAAAGTGTGGTTAGTGGGAGGGAGACAAGGGGACAAGGGACTGCTCATTCCCTTCCCTTCTCACTTACTGTGCAATTGTATTTAACACAATCATCCCAGAACCGGGAGGCTGAGAACTTCTTTCGGATCACTACTGTCATGCCATGGATCAAGCACTGACCAACACCCACGATGTTTCCTGAGGGCAAAGAGGGCCTAGAGTTCAGGAGATAGAGACCCATTCCCCAGAGCCTCCTTTTTTCTTGCCATGAAGGGGATTGAACCTAAGGCTTCACACACGCCACGCAAGTCCTCCACCACTGAGCCACATCCCAGCCCCCAGGGCCGCCTCTTGCCTAGGCCTGCCTCTTCACGGGCACCGTCCCCTGGTCTCTTTTCCCCATCCTGTCCTAACTGATCATATCTGTCTCCATTCAGGCACCTTCCATGGCTTCCCAATGTCTCTGGGATCAAGTGCACACTCCTTAGCCTGCCCCCTGGGGACTCTGGAGCCAGCCCCAATCCCATTTTCAGCCAGGTGGGGCCTAGCTACTCTGCCTGACCTCTGTACCTCACATCTGCCTTCTCCCAGGAGTCCTCCCAGGCTCCCACTGCTGCTCTTGCCACCACTGCTCGAGCGCTCCCTGCTCCTCCTCCACTCACCAGGCCATGCCCCTTTTTAGAGTCAGATAGGTTCCCATCACCCATTCTGCCAGGACACCACCCTTAAACACCTTGAGGCAGGGACTCTGCTCTCTCAAGCTGCCTTCCCTCAAGTCCCTTCAACCAAGCAGCAATGCTATTGCACATCTGTGGAAACCAACTGGAAAACAGGTCAGCCCAGATGCCCCCAGAACATGGTCCCACACTCTGAGCCTGGTGTGGTCACCCTCAATGGACAAGACTGAGGTAGACCCTTTGGCCATGCCTGGATTTGAATTCAGATTTGAATTCAAGTGTTTCTACTGCCTCTTCCAGGAAGGCCTCTCTATGGCCTGATGCTGCCCTGCTCTAATGCCTGCTTCTATGCCTTCCACAAACAATTTCTGGGCCTTGCCCTGTTCTAGGCCCTCTCACAGATCCCAGCTGAGCAGGGCAGTTATATGAGGTGGCCTTCCTAAAGATTGGGGGTGCTGGAGGCTGCGGGGTGGGTCCAGGCTTACCTGCAGAATGGTAAAGGGGGAGACAGTCATAGACAATGTCATCAGGCTGCATGCGGAACCCGTAGTACACCAGGGCAGCCATGCGGTAATACCTGGGAAGGCAAAGGGCCAGGGCTTGGTGGGAGGAGGCCCTGCAGCCCCACCATGCCCACCCCACCCTGGGGTATGAGACACCCACCCCTTACCTGCTGTGCACCACGATCGCAGCTTTGGGTAGCCCTGTGGTGCCCGATGTGTAGATGTAGAAGAGTTTATCTGAAGAAAACACACAAGGGCAACTGAGAGGGCACCCCACAGGGCAGGGCAGAGTGGGATGGATAGTGTCCATGTCTGTGTCCTTCAATACCAGTTCCCACCATGCTTCTTCCAGGAAGCCCTCTTCAATGGCCTGATGCTGCCCTGTTCTAATGCCTGCTTCCATGCCTTCCACAAACAATTTCTGGGCCTTGCTCTGTGCTAGACTCTCTCACATGTCCCAGCTGAGCAGGACAGTTATAGGAGGACACAGGCAGTTCCAGTACTGAGACAAGTGTGGGGGAGGGGAAAACACAGGACCTGAGGAAGACCAGTAGCACCAATTGGCCTGGGCTTCTGTGAAGGAGGTGGTGCCAGTTTGAGGTTTTGGAAGGAGGGATACCTGCCCCAAGACTTAGCTGCAGGAAGCGGGTGCTGTGTAGCTTCTGTACTTCTGAACATCTATTGACTCCATCCTGCAGCTCTGACTAGGAACTGTCACACTATAGTTCCTATGGGAGGCTCAGCCCTGCCAGAATAATGTTCCTGGAGGCCAGGAGCTGCACTGGACAACTCTGCACATTTATAGCAACCATCTCAGGCTCTGCCTGCCTGCTATGTGCCAGCTCCACGCAGCACGAGGGCACCAGGGTGGACCAGCCACAGGCCCTGCTCTCTAGCAACTTACAAAAGTACTAGAGTCAGGATAGGAGAGGTTAGACAATGATGACAAGGACAATGACCTGTTACTGAGCCCTTCCTCCTTCCATGCTCTAGCCTTAGAACTTTACCCACTGTATTTTTTTCAACCCTCAAAATAAATCCAGGAAGTAGATTCTGTTATAATCCCTGATTTTATGGCTGGAGGACCTGAGACTCAGAAGACAGGCTGGAGAGCCCTGATAAGACAGTCCAAGATTTGAACCACCAGACTACACAGCAGATTGGTGGCTTTACAAGGAGGGAAGTAAGAGTGGAAGAGCTGAAGGACTGAGCAGGTTGGAGTGTACAGGAAGAGAGGAGAAGCTGGGGGAGCTGCCTGGAGGAGCTGCCTGGAGGAGGTGGGGAAGGCTGCCCAGTGGGGTAGGAGGAGTAGGAGGGACCCACCTGTGAAGCCCTTGTCAGGGCGACTTGGTAGGTGCTTGGGGGCATCTTCCAGCAGAGGGTCCAGGTGCTCTGTGCCAATGGGCACTGTATTGGGGTCCCAGGAGCCAGAGCAGAAAAGGATAAGTGAGGAGTCCAGGCTGTCATGGATCTCACATACAGCTATGGGAGACAGAACAGGTCAGCAGGCAGGCCAGGAGGCTGTGCATTCCCAGGGGAGACTGGTTAATGTGAGGGGGAGATGGGTAAGGTACCTTTACTGTTTATAGGAGCAACAGCCCCCATGAGCTGCTGGCTAACTACACAGAGAGCTCCTTATGTGCATTTTCTCATTCTTATAGCCCTAGGAAGTAGGTACCAACAACAGCCCATTTTAGAGCTGAAGAAACTGACACACCGAGAACAAGAGAGAGCTCATACCAAGGTCTCTTACCCACTGTACTGGGTATGGTTGGTGGACAGGAGTGGGGGTCAGAAGGCCCCATTTCCTCTAAGTGGAACCTTCTGTTTTCCTAGGCACTGCACAGATGTCCAGATACTCACTCACCTTAGGCACAGGACAGTGCTGGCTCACTTGGCCTCACTTTCTCTGGCTGCTACTTATTTTTATGGTGCTGGGTTGAAACCTATGGCCTCATGTGTGCTAGGCAAACACTACACCACTGAGGTACTCTGGTTTTCTCTTAATTCATCTAATCTTCTTTCCTCTACCTACTGTATCCTTTCTTCTCCCCTTGTAGCATTTTTTGGGGGGGTGGTACAGGGGTGTTTTGCTGCTTAGTTACTTAATTACACCCCCAGTCCTTTTATTTTTTGAGACAGGGTCTTGCTAAGTTGCTGAGGGTCTCACTAAATTGCTGAGGCTGGCCTCAAACGTGTGATCCTCTTGCCTTAGCCTCCAGAATTGCTGGGATTACAGCTGTATGCCACTGCACCTGGCCCCTTGCAGCATTTTAACTTCCCTGTCCATTATCCCACAACAGCCATAGTGTGGGGAGAAAGAACAGGGACACTGTGATAAAGCCCAAGATCAAATCCTAGTTCTGTTGGGCATGGTGGCTCACCCCTGTAATCAGAGCAATGAAGGAGGCTGAGGCAGCAGGATCACAAGTTCCAGGCCAGCCTCAGCAACTTAGAGAGATCCTATCTCAAAATAAAAAATAAAAAGGACTGAGGATGCTGGGTACAGTGGTGCACTGTAATCACAGCAGCTCAGGAGGCTGAGTCAGGAAGATTGCAAGTTCAAGGCCAGCCTCAGCAAGGGTGAGGCTCTAAGCAACTCAGTGAGACCCTGTCTCTAAATAAAATACAAAATAGGGCTGGGGATGTGGCTCAGTGGTCGAGTGCCCCTGAGTTCAATCCCTGGTACCAAAAAAACAAGAACTGAAGATGTAGCTCAGAGGTACTGTGCCACGAGTTTACTCCTCGATACAAAATAAATAAATAAATAAATAAAATTTAAAAAGAGCCTGGGGAAAGGGCTGGGGCTGTAGCTCAGTGGCAGAGTGCTTGCCTTGCACATGTGAGGCACTGGGTTTGATCCTCAGCACCGCATAAAAATAAACAAATAAAATGAAGGCATGCTGTCCATCTATAACTACAAAAAAAAAGAGGCTGGGGGCGCTGGGGCTGGTGCTCAGTGGTAAAGCGCTTGCCTGGCATGTGTGAGGCACTGGGTTGGATTCTCAGCACCGCATATAAATAAATAAAATAAACTCCATTGACAAATAAAAAAACAAATAAAGAGCCCTGGAGCTGGGCTTGTAGCCCAGTGGCAGAGTGCTCGCCTTGCATATATAAAGGACTGCGTCCTTTGATATCACAAATAAATAAAATAAAATCCCAGTCCTCACCTACAGCTGTGTGAACTTGGGTAAGCTCTTCCCTCTAAACTCACCTCATCATCCATAAAGCCAAGATGACAGTCCCTCCCTCCCCAGTCTTTGTGAAGATCAGAGCTGCTCTTGTAAAGCACCAGGCTCAGCATGCTGGCACCTAATGTGGCAGCACATGAAATGCAAGCTCCTCCAGGAGACGGGGAGTGAGTTCTTGTTCCCATTGTAGAGATAAGGCAAGTGAGGACTAATCAGTCACAAGAATAGCAGCCATCATGCCTGAGGGTGAACCAGTACCAACCCCCTGACTACCACTGCGGCAGGGCAACCACCTCCTTAAGATCAGTAGGGGCAGGTGCTACAGATGTGGAACCTGACGCTCAGAGTACCTGCCTCTCATCCAGGACTGCCAGCTTCCCTGGCAGGCTCAAATCAGCTGATTCCAGGGCCCCTGCCCTTAACCACAGGCCAACATTGCCTCCCCCAGGCCTAGAAGGGAGCTGTGGTCTGTGCAAGGTCCCCTGGGTCTGCCACCTGTCCTTTGCCCCCTGGAGCTCACCTGGGGCCATCTCACTACCAAAAATAAGGGCACGAGCCTGGGATGTGGTAAGGCAGTGGCGCAGAGCATCACGCCGGAGGTTGGTGTTGATGAGTGCCGCCTCCACGCCCAGCTTGGCCATGCCAAGCCACAGGCCCACAAACTCATTGCGGTTCTCCATGAAAAGGGCAGCCACATCGCCTGAAGCCAGGCCCCGGGCCTGCAGGAAGTTGCCCACGCTGCTTGAGTAATCATCTAGCTGGCGGAAGGTCCAGTGGGTGTCTGTGCCCTCGAAGATCAGGGCTGTCTTGTTGGGGTGGCGCTGTACCGTAGAGGCAAACAACACGGGCACAGTTTTCTGATCCCGCAGGTACCGTCGAACCTTTGCTTTCACCTTGAGGAGCACCAGGCCGCCGCTGTGTGGAAGTGAGCAATGAACTGTGACTGCCAGGGTTGGCAGAGTGGCCTCCTAAACCCCTGGCCCAGGTTCCTGCCCAATAGCCTGAGTGCCATAAGCCAGTCCTTCCTAGATGCATGACACTGCCACACACAAGCCTTTCACCAAGACCTCACAATGACACCCAGAGGTCGTGTGGTTTCTCGCTCCTGATAGGAGGAAGAAAGATTCTCTCATGGTGCTGCAGCTTACCCCGGGCTTCAAAGGTGCCATGAGGCTGAGCTGAGACTTGAACTGCAGGCCTGTCTGGTTCCAACTCCTACTCCCCTCCTGCAGCCTGTACTGTCCCCAACCCCTATCACCACAGTAAACTATGGTAATCCCTGTCAGTCCAACTAAGACAGGCCTCTGTCTTGTTTACCACCTTATCCCCAGGGTTGACCAGCACAGGGGGGATGCTTAGTGCTTGTGTTCCCCCCACCCACCCCATAAACTCTGGAGCTCTGCAGTCTTTATGTCTCCAGTGCTGTGCCTGAGGCTGGACTCCCCTCCTTCTACCACCTTTGAGGCACCTCTCCACTAGGAGGCCTCTAGATACCCCAAGCCCCTGGCCTGGGGTCATCCCTCACTGCTCCTTGCTCCCACAGCTCCTGCTGCTACCACCCTTCCTGCAGGGTCACTTGATACCTCCTCCTTCTGTAATCAGTCCAGATTGACAAAGGCTGAGTTGCCTGTTTTGGGGATGGTACACTATGCTGGGCCCTGGAACACAAGAGTGAGCAAGACTGCCAGGGTCTTTGCCTGCATGGTACTGCCACTTCAGGGAGTTGCTTTGTCCTCTCCTTATCCCCATGGTTAGCCTAAGTTTGGCAGATCAGGTCTGCTTTGTTCCTCTCTGGGCCTCGGAGCAGCACAGGACCTGGCGCAGAGCAGCAGGGAACAGGTTCTCCCAGGCATCTAACTTGGAGCCTTGTTCTAGAATTCAGTGCCCCTTGTGCCCTCTCAGGCTTGTGCCAATCCAAGAAAAGGTCCTTTCCCACTGGGTTCCTCTTCACCTAGTTATAAACTAGAGTGTCCTCACGATCTCTCTTCAACATACTTGGAATTCAGTGTGTGTCCCAGCCCAAGGAGTTTCAAGTTAGGGAGATTCCCTGAGGAAGGACTTTGACCTTGGAGATGGAGGTACCAAATATTACTGCCAGGGGTAAGGTGTGGAGCAGAGGCTTCTGGGGTCCCAGGTGTCCTATACTGGTAGATACCATGGGGTCTTGTCTGGGGAGATTACAGGGATCAGGAACCCAGGAAGGGTGAAACTCAGGAAGAACTGGACCAGTACTCACAAGATATCACGCCTGAAGGTCTTGATGAAGATCCGGATGAAGCGCCAGCCACCAGATCCCAAGTAGAGAAGCAGCAGGGAGAACCCCACTTGGGTCCAGGGTAGTCTCAGCACCAGCTTGGAGAACACCATCAACCCCACCAAAGATGCCCCAAGCAGCATGTTGGCCTGCAGGCACAAGGCAGTCAAACATTTGTGTCCCCAAGGACCACACACTTCCAGGTCCTGGCACCCATTCCACTGTGATTACAAACACGGTAGGGCTTGGTCACCCCAAGTTGGGTGACTGAGGACAAAGTTCCCTTTTAAGGTTTTGGTGGCTGAAAGGGTCTTCAAGTAAGTTTCAGGGATGACAAGCAGGAGACTGTTCTAGCCTCTAGTCCTATCTTGAACTACCACTTTCCAAGTTACCTTGGGCAGGTCCCTTTTCCACTTCAGGCCTCAGTTTCTGGCTGTGTGCAATGGGTTAGTGAGACCTGTTTTCAGTCCACTCTCCTACATCCAAGGACCCTAATCAAAACACCTTGAGGATAGATACTGACTTAAGTGTCTCCAGCTCAATTCCCGGCCCAGGGAGGTTCTGGGGAATGATCAGGCCAAACTACATCACAGAAAGGGGCAGCTTCCTGGGAAGGTAGCCCAGCCAAATCCCTGCCCACGGACTCTGGCATTGTCCTGCCTCCATTGTACTGATCGATAGAGGGCGACACAGTAAACAGGTTAGAGCCCGGAGGTGCCTAAGGGTGACTGCCCACGGAGAAAGATGAATTAGGGAGAAGAGGGTCTTGAAGACACACCCTACACTCCCGCCCCCCCAGCAAACCACTCAGATGAATCTTTAGGAATGGGGCTTAGGGTAGGGGGAAAAGCTGACGGTGCTGCAAAGGCTGGGCTGAGATTAGGACTCTTGGGCTCTCTATTCGTGGCTCTTTGCGGACTTGTTCAAGGGAATAGCTAGCTGAAGGGACAGTTTTTCTTAGGGTTTTCCTATTGTTAGAAGGAGCTGAAGGTCAAGGCTGTAAAGCAGCCTGAGAGCCAATATGAGGACATGGCCTGGACCACAGGGAGCCTCTACAGACCTCCTCCTCCCGGGGAAAAGCAAAACCCCGACGTGGGGGGCGGGGCTGGGCTAAAACGTCCCCAACCCCAATGCCAGGAACTCCAAGGCCCTCAGACCTCCGGCCTCCCAGAGTCCGCCAGAACGGAGGGCAGGTACCCCTTCAGGAAGAATGGAAGGAGAAGAGGAGGGGGTGCCGAGTTCCCGAGGGGCCCCTTCCGGGGTCCTGCTCCTAGACAGCTAGAGTAGCAGAGGTCCCGGCAGGGAGACAGAGAGGCAGGGCGCGCCCCTCACCCCAGGTCCGCCCCGCCGTCATCCCCTACTCGGCCCGGTAGGTTTCCCAGCCCTGGGTCCCACCGGCCCCGCCTCGCTCACCCGGCGTCGGCTCCGCAGCGCGGCGCCCAGTCCAGATGCGGCCCGGATGCAGCAGCGGAGAGGGGAGCGCTGGGGGCATCAGCCGCCCCTGGGCGCACAGAGCCAAGACCCAGCAGCGCTTGGCCGGCTCTGCGCCCGCCTCCCACAACCCAAACGGGATGTGCCGGCCCGCAGCACCGCCTCCAGCTCGGTCCCAGCGGCTGGCAAGCCTCTGAGCCGGCCGCGCGGATCGGCGCTAAGCTGACCAGCCCAGCCCAGCCAAACCCAGCCCAGCCCAGCCCAGCGCGCTGGACGCCTCTCGGCTCAGTCAGCCCTGCGCGCGCCGCGACGTTGGGCGGTGCCGCCGCGCGGCATACTGGGAGTTGTAGTCCACACCACTCAATCCGGCCCTGCGCGCAGTACGCTAGGAGTTGTAGTCCGCGTCGCACACAGACCAGTGCAGCCGTAGAGAACCCCAGGCTTGGGGAACCGGCGGTTTACCGCTGGTTCCTCTGTTCCTATAATCCCGCGCGAGATTTAGGCAAGCACACTCTAACTCTTACGGTCAGCAGAGAATCCTAGCCTGCTACGCGGCCCCAGCAGAATTTAGTAAGGTCCAACACTACATCTAGATGAGCTCTAAAAGGGCGGAGGAAAGCGGTGGGAGGTCCTGGAAACCTGCCGCGGTGGATAGCGCATGGGACTTCTAGCCAAAACCTGCAGTGGCCATTTGAAGGTTGCGGGTTCGAGTCCCACCAGAGTCGCTGTTTTACTTCCTCCAGTACCTTCACAAGGTTCAAGAGGATCTGGGCATGGTGGTACATGGAGGCTGAGTTCTGGGCCAGCCTCAGTAATTTAGCTGGGGCTCTCAGCAATTTAGCGACATCTTGTCTCAAATATATAGTTCAATGGTAAAGCGCCCTGAGTTAAATCCTCAGTACCAACAATAAAACATAAACATAAGAACCACAGGATCTATGCCCGACTCTGCAGAAATTCTCTCATCATGGTTTTTTTTTTTTTGTACTGGGGATCCAACCCAGGGGCACTTAACTGGTGAGCTACATCATCTCCAGCCATTTTTATTTTTTATTTCGAGACAGGGTCTCACTGAGTTGCTTAGGGCCTTGCTAAGTTGCTGAGGCTGGTCTGGAACTTGTGATCCTCACGCCTCAGCCTCCACAGTTGCTGGAATTACCAGTGTGTGCCATCACACCTGTCCAGCCATCAGGTGCTTTTTTTTTTTTTTTTTTTTTAAAGAGAGAGAGAGAGAGAGAGAGAGAGAGAGAGAGAGAGAATTTTAATATTTATTTTTCAGTTTTCGGGGGACACAACATCTTTGTATGCGGTGCTGAGGATCAAACCGGGCCGCACGCATGCCAGGCGAATGCGCTATCGCTTGAGCCACATCCCCAGCCCCCATCAGGTGCTTTTGAAGTAGCATTTGGTACATTGGAGCTTAAAGGTTCATTGATCACAGAAGTATATATAAGATGAAAATTTAGACACAGAGATTATCTCTGATGGTATCCACAGGGCTTGGCATATTACAGAGGTGCAGTGCTGAATGAGTGAAAGGGAGAAGGATTTATGGGGATAAACACATTTATTTCCAAATCAACTATTGAGGTCATTTGCTGATGACCAGTCACATGCTGTCCTCTGCCCAGACTAGAAATTAAGAAACTAAGGCAATACTCTACTAGACAATGGGCCAGGCCAAGGTATGGAAGCAGGGGAACACAGAGGGAAAAGGACAGTCTGCCCTCAAATTGCTTGGTCTGGTGGGAGAGGGCAGGTGAAGATTTGAGTAAGTGGGACCTCTCTGACCACTCAGGGTACATCTGGTGTAGCATCTGGTGTAACACTGCCTAGTTGTTGTGACCATTTATTTAGCTGTACTCTTTGCACAGCAGCAGACACAGCTGGGGTGCACTTCCAGCCCCAGTTTTGAGCTCTGAGCAAATCTCTCCTCACAGAGCCTCAGTGTCTTTACCTGTCCAATGGCAATACCATTGTCATGGCCCCTTCTTCTGTGACCACTAAAGATTCAAGGAAATGATAGGAGTCAAGCTCTTACCTCAGGGCTGGCTTCAGTACATAGCTCCAAGGGCAAGAGTGGCACTGTTCTGATCACTTGCTTAACTCCCAGTATGTGCACTGGGCACACACTCTGAAGAGGTCTGTGAAGTGACAAGACTGGTGGGCTTGTGCAGTAGAACACAAGGGTGGCGGTGGTGGGAGCACATGGTGGAAAGAACGAGTAGGAAGGCCTTGTGTGCCAGCCTGAGTTTATCCCAGGGGCAATGGAGAGCTAGTGAGGATTTTTGAGAAGGTCAAGGACTGGGTCCTGTCATTTGAGGGGTGTCCCTAACTTAGGCTGACCTCACAATGGGCTCCTTTGACACGGACACGACTCCCATCCTGTGCCACATTGGGGACAAATATCAGTGCAAAACCCAGCAACTCACCTTTGGGCTCAAATGGAGGAACTTGGCCTCCCTGGCTCTCTGAGATCGTTTGGTCCTGGCACACAGTAGGTGTTTACACCAAATACATTTGTTCCATTGGCCTGAAGAGCTCTGAGCTATAAAAATCCTCCCACTCTGGGTGTGTGCAAAATAATACCTCTGGCTTGACTTTACTTCCAAGATCTCAAGGGACCTTCCTGGCAAATGACAACTTCCTTTTCTTAAATGCTTACAATACGTTAATAAACACTGACCATGCACCATTTTACTGAGTTTCCCAATGGCACTGCTGTGAAGCAGGTGTATTGCTCTCCTCATTTTATTTTATCATTTGTTTATTTGGTACCAGGGATTGAATCCAGGGGCATTAAACCACTGAGCCACACCCCCAGCCCATTTTATTTTTTAAATTTTGAGATAGGGTCTTGCTAAGTTACTTAGGGCCTCACTAAGTTGCTGAGGCTGGCTTTGAACTTGTGATCCTCCTACCTCAGCCTCCTGAGCTGCTGGGATTATAGTCATGTGCCACCCACCCAGCTTCTCCCCATTTTAAGGGGAGGAAACAGGTTTACAGTCTGATGAGACTATGGCAAGGGAGCAGAACTGGGCAGCAGTGGGCCCAGGTCTGTGTGTCTTTTGAGCTTGTATACCCAGACCTGGCTCAGACTCCAGCTACCTATGCTTATTCTCAGAGTTTCTTTCTTTCTTTTTTTTTTTTTTTTTTTTTTTTGCAGCGCTAGGGATAGGGATGGAATTCAGGACCTTGCCTTGTACATTCAAGGCAAGTGCTCTACCACTGACTGACACCCGAAGCCCACTACCTAAGGAGAATTTTCCTGGATTACTGGGAGAGAACTCACGACCTCAGTTTAGCTGTGACCCCAGAAGATTCCCTAAACCTGAGAGTTGGTCTTCATCGGTAAAGTGAGCTACCATCAGTGTCTCAGGGGTTACTAAGGGAATTGAATGAGGACTTGACTGTAGCAGGCTAGCAAGGGCCTGGCCTCCATTTGCTCAACAATGAAGTACTAAGTCCTTGCTATATTCTTCCTCAGATGGGGTGGTCAGGGAAGGCCTGAGGTCACATTTGAGCAGAGATATGAGTGACAAGGAGCTGCCCACTTAACTACCCAGAGACAGAGTGCTGTTCCCAAAGGCAAGAAGTTTGGTGTGTTTTGGGAAGAAGGATAAGGCAATCAAGATTTATTAGAAAATGGAAGTTTCCAGATAGAAGGTGGCCTCACAGGCTATGTTAAAAACAATGTCATAGCTATTACAGTATTGTTTTTCTTCACTCATAGGTGACACTAATGCCACCCTATGGTTAGACCAGACTTCATCCCAGTCAATGTGGATGTCTGATTCCCTCTGGCAAGTGCTATAATGGCCCAGGGCTAGAGTAGGTGTGATCCAGATGTGCAGAGAAGGCCATCTGAATCTGATCTACCCGCCACCTTGGCACCTGACTTCAACTGAGTTGCAGTGGGGTAGGTGCCCTAGACACCAAAATTTCCCAATGGCACTGCTGTGAAGCAGGTGTATTGCTCTCCTCATTTTATTCTATCATTTGTTTATTTGGTACCAGGGATTGAATCCAGGGGCACTAAACCACTGAGCCACATCCCCAGCCCATTTCATTTTTTAATGCAGACCAGGCAGGTCTGCAAAGGCAGCCTACATTGTCCTGCAGGTGGGTGAAACACAGGGAACTTGCCTCTACCTCTTGCCTTCTGTAGGAATTCAGGGAGTCAGCACAAGGTTTCCCTATTTTTGTGGTTGGTTTGTTTTTATGGTGCTAGGGCTTGAACCCAGGGGTGCTCTACCACTGGAGCTACATCTCCAGCCCAAGCCTTCTCTCTTAAAGAAGCCCACATTCTCAGCCTCCAGCACCCTCCTTCTGCCAGCAGGAGCCCAGGACAGGACATGGTGGCCACAGGTAAGGCCAGGGCTGGGCAGGTGCTCATGTGGCTTTCTAGAAAGGCCTTCAGATAACCCTGGTTCCAGCCCCAGTTCTGTTCCTGTTGCCTCATTAGTAAAGCAAGTAAATGGGGCCCCATGGTGCATGTCTGTCATCCCAGCCACTGGAGGATTGCAAGGCCATCTTGGACAACTTAGCAAGACACTCTCTTCAAATAAAAAGTAAAAAGGGATGGAGATGTAGTTCAGTGGTAAAATCAAAGTAACAGTACCCCCTACCTCTGGGTGGCCACCTTGAAGTGTCATTGTGATGATGCATCTCAAGTGCATAGTGCTGCTTGGCCCATAGTATAGTTGTAAATAAACTGTGGTCATTATTATAGATTGGGAAACTGAGGAATAGGAAAACCAACCTGGAAGCCTGTGGCCTGTGTTCTAGTTAATATTAAGCAATTCTCTGCCTAATTTCTGGGCTCCAGGTGACAAATCCACACAATAACAAAGTTGGCCCTGAAAAACTCTAAGGGCCCAGCCAGGTGTGGTGTCACATAACCATATCACAGGGACTCAGGAGGCTGAGGCAGGAGGATAGCAAGTTCGATGCCAACCTGAGCAATTTAGTGAGACCTTATCTTAAAAAAAAAAAAAGACTGGGTTGTAACTCAGTGGTAGAGGATCCCTGAGTTCAGTCCTCACTACCAAAGGGGGGGGGGGGGAATATGCCCAAAACACTCTAAGGGCTCTGCCATCTTGAGAGTTTTCCCCAGACAGAACTACCCACTCTTCTCAGGTACTTTTTGTCCTGCCTGCCCCTGTTCCTGACTCTGACTGGAGGGAAGAGCCTGTTTGCCACTCCAGAATGAGCTGCAGTCTCCTGTGCCCCCCAACACACTAAAACTAAAGTGGCTCCTGCTCCTTGGCCCTATCCCCACAGGCCTTCTGCACCCCACCTCAGGGAACCCCCATAACCCAAGGCAGAAACTGTCATTTGCCCTTCACTGAGGTTTAAATGGCTCAGAAGGGGAAGGTAGGAGTCCTCCACTAGAAAATGGAGGAGCTGGAGACTGGAATCTTGGCCTGCCCAACTTCAGACTAGAGACAGGAAAGCAGCTGAAGTTCAGGTTGGGAGGGAATTTCCACCCTCAGTGCTGGGAAGGCCCAGGGCTGTCAGAGCCACAGGCTGCCCTGGGCCAAGGAGGACAAGCAGACACTTGGCCTGATGAGAGCCTTTATTCAGGTGGCTGACTTGCCTCCACTCCGCCTCTCAGACCTTTGGAGTTGAGTGTTGCTCTCACTCCTGTGAGGACACCCGCCTCGGCCTCAGAAAGCCCTGGTTGGCAGGGAGGAGTCCCAAACAGGCCATGGACCTGAGATATTCCACCTAATCCTAGATGGCCAGTCCTTGAGAAAATGTGGCTCTCCTTAGGCAGCTTGGAGGCCCAGTGCCATGCTTGCTCCCTCCTGGACTGGCCCTCAAGGACACACAGCAATGATTATGACAACTATAAATAACATCCAAAGGTCAGTGAGTGTTCAAAAAGAAGGAGCAAAGGTAATGGCAAAGGTGTCTTCTGTCCCTGGAGGCAGTGGGTGGGGAGGTAAACCAGCACCCTTGTTGCAGCAGCTCAGACTAGGCCCGGCCCCGGACACACAGAGGCGGCGCTGTGATGCCCAGTTCCTCTCGCAGGGCACTCAGGGACTGCTCCCAGCGCTGCTCGTAGTACAGGTTGAGGACGCAAGGGGCCCTGCGCCCATTCTCAACTGCCCACGGGATCAGCTCCGAGACTAGCACCTGCAGGCTCCTGAGGGGTGGCAGGGAGAAGAGAAGACATCAGGTCCTCAAGGGCTAGGCCTGCTATGTGCTCAGAACCTGCTGTGCATGTGCCCAGTTAGTCCTCACTCAGAAGCGGAAGGAAAGCTCAGTGAGATGAAACCTTATGCCCCAAGTCTTACACACCTTGAACACACCAAAACTCAGATGTAAATAGAGGACTAATTCCAGAAACTTGGGCTACCCTGCCTTCCCACTGACTCCTGTCATTCTGCCCTGGTCCTGAGGCCTGGCCCCAAAGCTCCTGGGACATAGGCCAGTTTTCCCTTTCTGCCTCCTCTTTCATACCCTTGCTTCCTGGAGAGCCATGTGGGCTGCTAGGTGTCTGCATACCCTTCCCATTTCCTGAAGTCCAGCCCCTCTGAGGTCTCCCCCAACCCTCCAATGTCCCTGCCACTTGAAAACTTACTGAGCACTGAGACGGACTGGTCCAAAGAGTGCACCCAGGATGCACATGGGGAGACGAGTCTGCACGGCCTCAAACCATTTCACCACGATTTCCCCTAGGGGTAAGGACAAGGACCAGGTGGAAGGTAAGTGATGCTGGGAGGAGGTGGCCAGTGGTGCTGCTGGTAGGGCCCAGAGAGGCATCTGCTTTTCTCCAATCTCTACCAGGGCTCAGTTGTACCCCTTCCTGGCCTGTGCTGGGCCTTGGGGCACTGGGCTTGGGGTGGAGGAGAGGGTATCAGTGCAGGAGAAAGGGGATAGAAGGGAAGCTGCGTCAGAATGCAGAGGATCTCAAAAGCCAGACTGAGGAGACTCCGATGGTCCCAACAGGCCTTAGAGGGAGGGATGCTGTGGGAGGGATATCAGTGTAGAAGTCACAAAGGAGAAATGGGGATAGCATGGCCCAGATGCTACCAGAATGTCTGCGCAAAGCAAAAATATCAGCAGGCACTGAGTAGATGAAGGGATGTGGTGGAACAGGTGACCCTGCCCTGGCCCTGAAGACTCACAAAGACAGCTGGCTGGAGGACACTGCCATCCACTACATTCAGGTAGCTGGCTTGGTGGCACTCACCCAGGATGTTGGTAGGCATCCCCAAGAGGGTGTGAAGCATGTCGTGCACCTCCCGGTAACGCTGGATCACATAGGCTAGCTCTTCGTCATCCACGAAGCGGGTGGGTGCTCGGGTGTCTGGGGAGACCCTCTGACAAGCATGACACTCCCCTAGACCCTTTCCCAACAGCTCCCAGGGCCTAATTTGTTAGTCTCCCCTTAACTTTCAACCATTCCTACCAAACTCAGTCCCACCATAAAACCCTGGTGACTTTATTTCTGTCCACACTTACCAACAGGGGAGGACTCAGGCAGGAAATATTGGGGAATTAGCACCCCGCCTTGGGCCTACTCCAACTCACACATAATGTTTGTAGCCTGTTGAATTCTATGGTAACAAAACCCCTTGTGGGGAGGGTAGGTAATAGGAAGTTGTTTAATAGGTATAAGTATCCATTTTGCAAGCCTAAATTCTGGAGATTAATTGTACAACAAAGTGAATACAAATAAATACTACTGAACTGTAACTTAAAAATTGTTAAGATAGATGGACATGGTGGCACATGCCTATAATGCTAGTGACTTGAGAGGCTGAGGCAGGACCTCGGCAATTTAGCAAGGCCCTAAGCAACTTAGTGAGAGCCTGTCTCAAAAAATGAAAAGAACTGAGGATGTGGCTCAGTGGGTTAAGTGCCCCTGTGCTCAATCCCTGGCACTAACTAACTAACTAAATAACCAATCAAATAAATAAGATGTTAAATTTTATGTCATGTGCTTTTCTTTTTCTTCCTTTTTGGGTGCTGGGGAGTGAATCCAGGGGCACTCTACCATTGAGCTACATCCCCAACCCATTTTTAAAAATTTGAGAAGGGTCTTGTTAAGTCACCCAGGCTCCTGAAACTCAGGATCCTCAGCCTCCCCAGTTGCTGGGATTACAGGTGTGCACCAACATGGCTGGCTAAGTGCCTTTGATTTTTTTTTTTTTTTTTTAACCACAATTCAAAATTTTAAAAAGGGAGGCTGAGAGTACAGCTCGATGGAGAACATTTGCCTAGAACGTGTGAGCCTCTGGGTTTGGTCACCACCACCTCACACGAAAAAATAAAAAGAAAACAAGAAGCCCCAAGGCCCCTGATTGTTGGCACAACCTGCTCCCAGCCTGGGTGCTCTCTCCCACCCCCATCTTCACCTTGAGAATTCCTGTACATCCTTCATGACCTGATTTAAGCATCTTCCACCTCCTAGAGAAGCTGTCCCTAACCTTCAGACTGAGTGAGTCCATGTTATGGTCTCCTGCAGCATCCTGCCACCTCTTTGTGTACTCAAAATGACTTTACCTTGATGTTTAGTGCATGTGACTATTAATGTCACCTCATTCTGCACTGTCCTGTGTAGCAGCCACCCACCACTGCAGTCACGGAGCTTCCAAACATGGCAAGTTCCGAGATGTGCTATGCTTGTAAAATACACTGGATTTCAAAGACAGTATGAAAGAAAGTGAAATCACAATAATTTAAAAATGTTGATGCTGGGGAATGATATTGGCCCAATTATACTGTCATAATGGGTGCATATATGAATATATAACAACAAATCCTATCAGTATATATACAATTAATATACTAATGAAAAAGGAAAGACCTACCTTAAACCACATAAAAATAAGTAAATAAAAATAAAAATGTGGATTACTAGTTGGAATGCTACTATTCTAAATATATTTGGCTAAAAATGTATTATTAAAATAATTCCTGGGGCTGAGGTTGTGGCTCAGAGGTTGAGCGCTTGCCTAGCAAGCATGAGGCACTGGGTTCGATCCTCGGCACCATGTAAAAATAAAATAAAGGGGGCTGGAGATTTAGCTTAGTTGGTAGAGTGCTTGCCTCACATGCATAAAGCCCTGGGTTCAATCCCCAGCACTCCAAAAAAAACAAAATAAAATAAAGACATAAAAAAAAAAATTCCACTTTTTTTTTTTTTCTTTTATTAAAGTGGCTAGGAGAAAGCTTTAAATAACCTATGTGGCTTGAGTCTAGTCTGTGGACACTGCTGCTGCATGAGGGCAGGGCTAGCTGCTTTGCTCATTGCTGTTATCTTTGGTTTCCGGTCTGGGACCTGGATGAATAAGCATCTCTTGAATGCGTGAGTAAACGGCCAGCCATCCCTGAGCACTTCTCTGACCCCAGGTAAGAATGTTGACTACCTTCCTTCAGCCCCTGCCTCGTTGAGTCCTCATCAGTGCCCACACAGTAGTAGTATTCTGGTCTTTCTGCTCTCAAGGCATGGCCTCAGCCTGTCCAGAAGCCGAGAGATCTGAGGTCTTCATTGCTTTGAGGCTGCAGGCTCAGCAACATGGCCAATCTTAGTCTGTGGCCTCACTGGGTCCCAGGACCTCACTTCCTCTGCAGTTGTACTTGCTGTGTGAAGCTGAACTGATCAGAGTAACAGCAGCTGCTTTTATGGAGTACCTACTATGTGCCAGCCCTGGGCAATCTCCTTCACACGTTATCATATTTCACTCTCACAGCAATTTAGGTAGTTCCCACTATAATTATCCTCAGATATAGGTAAGAAAAACAAGGCTCAGATAAGTAACTTGCCCAAGAGCATACAGCTAATAAAGTGACTGAGTCAGGATATGAAATAAAGTCTGCTGGATTCCAAAGCCAGTAACCTTGACATCTGTTATCAATAAGCTGTATAAGTACTCTGAAGACAAAGGTTAGGTCCTTTTACATCAGATAAGAATTTGTCCAGGGCTATAAAACTGGGAAGAGGCAAGATTTTAACTTGGGTTTCTCTTTAACTCCAAAGCTCATGTCTGCTCTCTTGACCATGCCTCTTAGCAATGTTAGCCTCAGGGCTGGTGGCCTCACCTTGATCCTTTCTTTGAATCTCTATTGGCACAGAGGTGTTCCTTCCCATTTTGTGGGTTGCTGATTCCCTCTCTCCAGAAATGTCACAATCTTCAGGCTGTTACCATAACTAGGGCAGTTGCTGGGCAAGGTGCCCATCGTAATCCTGGTAGACACCTCTCTGCCACTGCAACTCTCCACAGCATCAAGACTAAAGGTTCTGGTGAACTTCAGAAACTGTTTCTACTTGGGTGGCACATGGGGCAGGTTTCCCGCTGATGAAATATCTTACACCCTAGTGAAATCTGAGGAAGATGGTATAAAACAGGACAGGTGATTCCACTGCAAAGGCAAGTGTCTGGAAAGTGTAAGGGACAGGTTACTGTCTTGGGAACAATGTCTTTCAAGGGCAGTGACTGTCAACTGCTCACCAGGGGACATCTGCAATGTCTAGAGACATTTGTGGGTATCTCCATGGGAGGGGGAGGGTTCTACTTGTATTGAGTTGGTAGAAGACAGGGATGCTGCTAAATGTTCTACGAGACACAGGACAGCCTCCTATGAGAATTATCCAGCCCCAGGCATCAATAGTGCAAGGTTGAGAAACCCTGTTCTAGAGCAACCTTTAGTCACCACTTGCCCTCCTCCAGCACGGTGGGCTCTTGAGCTGAGCTGGAGAGGCACTTAGCACGGGGGCTTTGATGGGGTGAGTATGTGCTAGAGGGAGGAGTAAAGACAGGTAAGGTCAGGTCATGCAACTATCCTTGTAATGTTTCCTTTGGCTATTACGAAATACAGATTCTTCCCAAAGTCTATAGGGCCTGGTAGCGCCTAGCCCTGGCCTACCTCCCAGGCCACTTTTTGCCTTTCCCCCAGTCACTCCTCTGGCTGAGTTTCTTTTCTTTATGGTGCTGGGGATAGAACCCAGGGCCTTGTGCACTGAGCTACACTTATATTCCCACTTTATTTGTCTATACCATAGAAAATGGCATGAGACTAAAAAGCACTTTTTTTTTCTTTTTTTACAGGGATTGAACCCCAGGGCACTTAACCACTAAGCCACATCTCCAGCACTTTTAACATTTTTTTTTTTTTTTTTTTTTTTTGAGACAGGGTCTCACTAAGTTGTTTGGAGCCTCACTAAGTTGCTAAGGCTGGCTTTGAACCTGCAATCCTCCTGCCTCAGCCTCCTGAGCTGCTAGGATTACAGGCAATGCCACCACAACTGGCCTAAAAAGTACTTCTGCCCATGATGGCAGCTCAGGGCTCCCCCTGCCTCAGCATGTCACTCCTATGCCATTTCTCTGCACTTCTTGATGATGCCAGATGCATACAAACTGGAAACTCACATTCACATCCAGGAAACGGAGATACTCGCGGCCAAATGAGCCTTCAGGGAGGCTCTGGAGCTTGCCCAGGTCCAGGGTGGACAGTGAGATCCTGGGACGCTCCCTGAAAGGCAGAAAGCAAGACCGGATATTAGGAGGTACCAGCAAAGGCAGGTGAAAGGCCCAGTTAGAGTAAACTTTGGTTGGGGGTGAGGACACAGGGCAGCATTTAACCACAGCACTAAAGGAGAATCTACTTGCCAGGCCAGTTTGGGGACTGAGGAGACTACCACAAACCAAGGACATAGGAAGATAGACTACATATGTACTAAAGGGGAAGGGTACAGCTAGCACATGTTTTGTGAGCTTAATGAAGGTACGGAGTCCTGTGGCTGAGCTGGTCTGAGCTGCCACCTTGTACAACCCAAAGGTGGTCATACTACACACACATATATATCAGTGGTGCCCCTGGAGTTGGGCAGTGCCCAGCCTGTGCAATGTCCATGGTCAGGGTATCAAGAAGAGATCCCTAAAAGAACAGGGCTGATAAAATATGACTCTAGAAAAGTCAGGATCCCTAGAGAACTATCGCTTCTTGGCCTTTTGGCTAAGATATGTGCAGGATACCTAGAGAATGACTTCAAGTCCCCAGGTAGAGCTGGGACCTACTGTAGGATCTGGGCACCCTCTGGATCCTTCCTCATCTGGTCCCTGAGGACCTTCAGGGTCCAGCATCCTGTGGTCTCCCCAAGAACTGCAATCATGTCTGAAATGACAGAGAAGGGCACAGATAGGGAACGTGATCTTAGGTAAGTTACTCGACTTGGTCTTATCCTTGGTTTTCTACACTATAAAACAGAGATAATATCTGCCTCTTAGTTATAGTAATCCATTTTAAATGAGCTTAGCATATCACCTAGCACACAGCTTAGACTCAATATATCTATGATTTATTTTATGTTATTAATCTTCTGGGGTGGCTTTGGTTAGCACAGTGCTCTAAAGACTTTATAAATCATTTCACATTCATTATCACAAAAGAATATCATGTCTGCATTGACTGGAACAGACTCTGGTATGTGTCTGAGACTAGCTACGATCTATTTAGGTGAACTTACACAAATTGCTTCACACTAAGCCTCAGAATCCTAATTTGTAAAGTGTAGATTACACCTTTCATAGAGGGTTAATGTGAGAAATCCAGAAAAATCATGTTATATAAAATATTTAGCACAGTGCTTAAGGAGCAGTTGTCATTATTATTCTCAGTAAGAGTGATAGTACTTTCTAGAACTTAAAAATCCTGGAAAGGACACTATAGGATCTTTTTTTTTTTTTAAGTATTTATTTTTTAGTTGTAGTTGAACACAATACCTTTATTTATTTTTATTTTATTTTATTTTTAAAAAGAGAGAGAGAGAATTTTTTTAAAATATTTATTTCTTAGTTTTCAGCAGACACAACATCTTTGTTTGTATGTGGTGCTGAGGATTGAACCCAGGCCGCACTCATGCCAGGTGAGCTCGCTACCTACCGCTTGAGCCACATCCCCAGCCCCCTTTATTTATTTTTATGCGGTTCTGAGGATAGAACCCAGAGCACGCACATGCTAGGCGAGTGCTCTACCGCTGAGCTGAGCCACAACCCCAGCCCCAACTATAGGATCTTAAGAACTGTCTAGCAGTCAAGTGTGGTGGTCCACTTCTGTAACACCAGTGATTCAGGAGGTTGAGGCAGGAGGATCACAAGTTTGAGGCCTGACCCTGTCTCAAAATAAATAAAAGGGCTGAGGATATAGCTCAATGGTAGAGTACCCCTGGATTCAATCCCCAGTACCACTTAAACAAGAAAGTGTTCTAGGGGCCAGGGAGACTTGGCCCTTCAAGAACAGCATCTGAGCCAGGTGCGGTGGTATATGCCTGTAGTCGCAGCAGTTTGGGAGGCTGAGGTAGGAGGATCGCAAGTTCAAAGCCAGCCTTGGCAAAAGCAAGGCACTAAGTAACTCAGTGAGACCCTGTCTCTAAATAAAAGATACAAAATAAGGCTGGTGATGTGGCTCAGTAGTCAAGTGCCCCTGAGTTCAATCCCTGGTACCCACCCCCCCACAAAAAATAAATAAATAAAGCAGCATCTGGTTGGAAATTGCCTCGCCTGCCACACCTGTTATAGAGGCCAGGAAACTCCAATTCCTCCTCCAGAAATGAGCCCTGAGCAGACTCCTGATTCCTCCTGGGCCCAGGGACCCTCATCTGCAGGCCTCCATGGCCGGGTGCCAAGTAATTTGGTCTTTAGCCATGCCTGCACTCCTTACCAGAGGCGACCTTCCTTATGCACTGGTGAGCATAGCCCCTTTCCTGTGCCCTGGTCCATCCTATAGAATAACCCCTGGATTGTGATCATAAACATTTTGTTTACCTTCTCCCCATTACAACCCTGGGCATCATGAGGAGGGGCTATGCCCACCAGGGTGCCTGTGGTGGGGAGGGGGCACAGTGGTTAGTCAGCCTGTGTAGGGCCATCTGGGCTTTTACACAGGCTGGTCAGAGACCCTGGACAGCTTCTGATGAGTTAGCTTGTAGAAATTGCCCAGGGCCCTGCAAATGTCAGCAGCAGTACTGATGTATAAGTTAGTGAGCCGCCACCATAGTAGGCATTTGAGCAGAGTTAGGAAGCAGAGGGGGTAAGATGGTATATCTTCAAAGAGAGGTCGCTTCTAGAGATGATGCCTCTGTGGCCTAGGGGGGCCTCCCAGGTCAGGCCCAGCTGATGGAGGATGAAGTGGGTGATGGGTGGGTGTGGCCAGCCTGGCAGAGGAGACAAATATGACAACAATGTGACAAATGCCATGCTAGAGAAGGTCAGGGGTCATAGTTTGGCACAACTGGAGCAGAGAAGAGGCTCTTCTCAGGGATATTTGCCAGGCAGGTGTGGGAGGAGGTGAGCTCCCAGGCCATACCATGGGACATGTATATCCATGCTCCCCAGTGTTCTCTGTAGTTCTCCACTGTCCTTTCAGATCAGTCCTCCCCTGTGCCTGTCTCTCTGTCCCTTGTCCCACGTTGCCCAGTTCCTGGAACCAAATTTTGAGGAGGCCTGAGTTCCTCAGACCTCCAGATTCTGGGCCTTTTACTTAAGAACTCTGTCCAGGGGAACTGGACGCATAGGAAATAAAAAGCAGCAAGATAAATACTACTTGAATCTTCAACCAAGATGGTGTTTTCTATAAGTGCTGAGAAGGTTATAATTGGAAAGCCAGAATTCTCTTAGTTGCCTAGTCTTGAAGTTGGGTGCAGTTCAGTGGTACAGTACAAGTAGGAGGCTCTGGGTTCGGTTCCCAGTAATGGGGGGCTGTTTAGGGATGGGAATATAGCTGAAAGGTAGATCCCCCCTCCCCCCCGCAAAAAAAAATTCTAATTATACAGCCAGCAGACATTTATTGAGATTTGCTGAGTATTTACTATGTGTCAGGCACTATTCTAAATGCTGCAGATTCCGTGCATTCATGTTGTTCGACCTCATAAAATTTACTTTCTAGCAAGAATGTTGTTATTATCTACTTAGTATGAGGGATTGGAACCCAGGGGCGCTTAAGCCACATCATCGGCCCGCTTTTATTTTAATTTTGGAAACAGAACCTCGCTAAGTTGCTGAGGCTGGCTTTGAACTTGAGATCCTCTTGCTTTAGCCTCCCGAGCACCAGGGATTAAAGGCGTACGCCATAGCGCCCGGCTCTAGCGGGAATGTTATAATGTGACAGGTGCTTTTAAATTCTTTAGCCCAGGGGTTCTAAACACAGATGGATGACAGAATCTCCGGGAATTTTAAAAGATACATGATCAGACTCTGCACCCCTCTTTTTATCCCTCCCCGCCCCCTGCCTGGCAGATTTGGATTCAAAGAGTTTAGGCAGAAACCAGGCATCTGGTTTTTATAAATGTTTCTGGTGATTATGAGGTGAAGCAAGGTTTGGGTACCCCGACCCGGTCTATTCTCCAGGCACCCAGGAAAAAGGAGGCTTTGAGGTGGGGACCTGCCCAGGCTTCCAGGGCAAGGGCACCCCGACCTCTCGCTGCCGGGACAGAGCGCCCAGCACGCGCGGCCTTACCGTGGCGGTACGGGTCGTAGAGCGCCATTCCCGCCGAGCCCGCGGCGAGCAGCGCCTTCTGCAGCGGGGAGGTGGGGATGTGGTCCGGGTAGAGCCGGCTGGCGCCATGGATCCTGGCCCGGAAGGGCACATCTGCCGGGAAAGCAAAAGGCAGAGGTCAGACGAGCTCTGCGCCTGCACGCTCCTCCCGCCTCGGCCTGAGACCCAGCGCCACTTGCCTGCAGCCGGCCGGGTACTGCTGGAGAGCGGACGAAGGGGGAGCAGAGCCCGACACAGCAGCGTCGCCATGGCAGCGGGCGTCCACCGAAGGGCGGGCAGGGCAAGGGCGACGCTCTAAACTTCTCTGGGAACGGAGTGCCAGAGAGGTCAAAAACTAAGCTGCCTACGGCCTCTCGAGGGGAAACATCGTGGAACCGATAGGAAAGGGACCTAGCTAAGTATGAGAAGGAAACTCACGCACTTTATCTACCAGCAGTTTTCACTGATATAAGTTGCTCCCCGTTTCCCGCAACCCCAGAAAATTTCTCCAAAAAGACCTAATCCCGCTAGGTTTACAATTCTCTACCGGACCCTATTTCCTCCTCTCCCTCAGGTTTTCCCCCGAGGACAATAAGATAAGAACCTCTTCCGGCCAGGAAACATGGCGACGCCTATTGTAAGGACCACATTTGGGAAAGAACCGTACGACATTTCCGTTTGAATCCCAGCTTTTCCGAGAACCCGGGGCGCCAGGGGTGCGGGGGGCGTGGACTGTGGTCATGGGTCTGGCGCGGTTGAACGGGCTCTTCGCCGCCTATAAGCCCCCGGGGCTAAAGTGGCTGCACCTGCGGGATACTGTAGAGCAGCAGCTTCTGAAGGGTGAGTGCTTCGAACCCACCCACTATCCTGTTGAGGTTCTTTTAGGGGTCCCTCTCTGCTTCTTTCTATCCTTCCTGCAAAATAAAGTCATGTGACTGTTCTCCTGGGCAGAGCACTTTCCTATTCATCTGTTCTTATTCTCCACTATTTTCAGATGGGGAAATGCAGTATTGTATGTTGTCACACGGTGCATAATTAGAGTCAGGATTTGAACCCAAGTTGTCTTAACTGCTGCTATTTTGTGCTTATTTTGTGTCTTCTACATCATTTACTTCTCTGTCCCCTTCTCTTGCAGTTGTTCTGACAGAACTGGCAAGACATTTGTCTTTTTTCAGGTCTCAATGCCCCGAAGCCATCTGTTCCTGAACAGCGTGTTCGCTTCTTGTTGGGCCCCATGGAAGGCAATGAAGAGGAGCTGGCCCTCACAGCCACCAGTGTGCCCACCCTCACCAACCACAGGCTTGGTAAGGTAGATTCAGGCTGGATCTTGGTTAATACTTACCAGAAAATCCCTGACCTCCGTCAGTATCCCAGTGCTCAGATTCCTGGCCCAGGTCCTTGAAGTATTAGACCAGGGATTGGCAAACTTTCCTGGAAAGGGCCAGATTCTAAATATTGTAGGCTTTTCAGGCATGTGGTTTCTGTTGCAACTGTTCAGCTCTACCATTTCAGCACAAAACGGCACAAGACACTGTGGGAAAGAATGATTCTTTAAGATTGTCATGCAAAAAAAGTCAGCTGTGTGTGTACCTGTAGACCCAGTGACTTAGGAGACTGGGGCAGAAGGGTCATTTGAGTCCAGGAGTTCCAGGCCAACCTGGGCAACATAGCAAGACCCCCATCTCTTAAAAACAACAGCAACAAAAGGACCCCCACAGGCTTGAGGATTTGGCCTATGGACTGTGTTTTACTGACTCTTTTATTATTCTAGGACTCCTGATATGAATTGAGACCTATAGGTAGAATTCTTAAGTAGGGGTTTGGGACTTCTCAAAAAGAGTGACTTTTTTTTTTTTTTTTTTTTTTAGTACTGGGAATTGAACCCAGAGACTCGTACATGCTAGGTAAGCACTCTACCACTAAGTTATTTTTTAATTTTTAACTTATTTTAAATTTTAAACATGGTCTCAAAGTTGCCCAGGCCAGCCTTAAGCTTGCCATCCTTCTGCCTCTGCCTCTTGAGTAGCTAGGATTACAGGTATGTGCCACTGTGCCTGGCAAGACTGACTTTTTAATCAGTAAAGTGGCTCAACAACAGAACTGTTTGCAGAAGCTGCCCTTGAACTTGCAGTCCTCCTGCCTTAGCCTCCAGAGTTGCTGGGATTACAGTGTGTACCATAGCCCCTGGCATGCCCAGTCCTCTTGAAGTCTCTCACTGGAAGACTGGTGAAAGGAAGAGTAAGAAACCTCTTGGGTTGTCCTTTCTCTGAGCTCTAAAGAACTAAGAAAATAGTTCTAGATCCCAGATTCCATGGAAAAAAGCCCGAGAGTATAGCCTGATCCTGATTTGAGGTACCATTCAAGGAATGAGGTCAGCATGCAGTGCAGAGTTATCCTGGAGGCTGGATTAATTGAGGAAATGGACCTTGCTGTTTTTTTCCAGTGTGTGGGCCAGCATTCACCAGCCTGAAGATTGGTGTGGGACATCGGCTGGATATCCAGTCTTCTGGGGTACTTGGTAGGTTGTGGGCAGCTTGAGGGTACAGTGATATGGTCTTAGGGAAGGACCAGGGAGCTACCATGAGCCCAGTGCACTTCACACCACTGCCTCTTCCCCTGATTCCTGCCCTGAGTCTCTGATCAGCTGGGGAATTGATTGGTAGGATGGAGGGAGTCACAAGAGGGAATCACAATTGCTTACTTTTATCAAGTGATTCTACCATGTGACATGACTCAAGACCTTTAATGTACATTTATTCACCACAATAACCTTACTTATTAGGTAGATTCTTTATAGTTTTATGATTAAAGAAAGTAAGAATTCAAGAGCTTGGGTGGCTTGGCTGGGTTCTGTGGCTAGTGAATGCCCCTGGTCCTGAGAGGGAACACCATCATCTCATCATGGGGCAGCCAGGCATGTGACTCTGGCCAGTGTCTGAGTATTGCCAGAGCTGGGCCCACAAAGCCCTGAGTCATAAGCTGTTTGTGTCCCCAAGGTCAGGTGTTGGTCTTAGTTCCTCAGCCTCAATGGCAATGGTCCCCTTGTCTTGCTTCTTGGAATATGGGAAGGCAGACATGATCTCATCTATCTTCCCTGCTCACCCTCTCCAAGAGTGAATGTGGGTTGTTCTCTCCTTCAGCCAGAGAAACAAGCAGACTGAGAGAGACACATGAAGTGGCCACAAAGGCCCCCATTTGTTGGGCCCTTACTTTGTGCCAACGAGCTTCCTGTGCACTGCCTTCTTCCATCTGCATGACACTCTCAGACATTGGACAGGATGCTTCTCTCTATTTTACCGATGCAGAGCTCAAGTCCCAAAGAAATTAAAAGTTATACTCAGAGACAACCAATATTTGATTACAAATCTATGGGTCTAGGCCACCCACAAAGTCTCTTATTTCTAAGTAGATAGAATCCCCTGAGAAACTTGCTAAGGACCCCAGACCCCTTCTCCACCTTGTGACAGATTCAGTACATATGGGCAAGGCCTAGAAATTGGTATCTTGAAGTATACCCAAAACTCACTCACTTCCTGCAGAGAAGGTTCTCTTTGCCACCTTGCTGGCTTGGGAAGCTTGGGAGTATTCTAATGGCAGCAGCTGGGGTGGGAATTTCCGGGGGGAATAGGAGGGAGATGCCAGGCATGAGATGAGACTGACTGCCTTTCAGTGCTTGGCGTGGGACGTGGACGAAGACTCCTCACCGACATGTATGATGCTCACCTCACCAAGGTAAGGGAACCAGTACAGCTTGCTTATCCCTTGGTCCTTTCCTGGGGATCTCTAGCAATATTCTTTTCTTTTCTTTTTTCTTTTTTTTAAGAGAGAGAGAATTTTAATATTTTTTAGTTTTCAGCGGACACAACATCTTTGTTTGTATGTGGTGCTGAGGATCGAACCCGGGCCACACGCATGCCAGGCGAGCGCGCTACCACTTGAGCCATATCCCCAGCCCACTAGCAGTATTCTGATGCGGAAGATACCATAGGGAACACCCAGGCCATCAGCAAACTTTTTTTATAATCATGTACTAGGAGAGACTGATATTGTGATGGTGACCAGTGCTGTTACTACGTGCCGACTGCTCCGCTCAACACTATACATACATTGCCATGGGGATCCCTCACCACTACCTGTAAGGTGGAATCTGTGGCTAATCCAGTTTTACAGATGAGAGACTGATTCTCACAGAGGGGACATACATATAGGGTCCCAAACTTTTTTTTAAAAAAAGTTTCCTGTGGTGCTAGGGATTAAATCCAAGGCCTTGTATGTGCTAGGCAAGTGCCCTACCACAGAACTACCTCCCCAGCCCCACGAAGTCTTTAAGGCTTTAAGAACTGAAATTGTAACCTTCATTTGTCCCATACCAGAGCCTGGTCATGACACCATTTCATTCTTTCCCCAAGACTGAGAAGTGGCTGTCATCATCAAGTCCTCAAGGAGCTTCCTGTACAAGGTGGGGCTGTGGACTCTGGTCCCATAATGTACATGCAGATTTACATGTTAGGGGACCTTGTCTTAATGTTAAAGAGCATAGATTCTGGAGTCATATGACTCCAGTTCAAAACCCAGCTTCAGGGCTGGGGATGTGGCTCAGTGGTAGAGGGCTTGCCCAGATGCATGCCCAGGGTTTGATCCCCAGCACTGCAAAAAATAAACAACTTCTATTTCTTTGCCAGCCATGTGTCCTTGGGTGGATCTCTTAACATCTGTGTACCTGTTTCCTCATCTTTAAAAAGGGAATTAGAATAATATTTCCTCTGCAGGTATATTAGCCAAGGTTTTCTAGAGGAACAGAATCAACAGGAAGTATAATTGTAAAAAGGGACTTATTAGGTTGCCTTATGTGACCAGAAGCTGGAGAGGCCACAATGGCTGTCTGCAGGCCAGAGAGCTGGGAGAACCAGTAGCTGCACAGTCCAAGAGGCTGAAGCCCGAGAACAAGAGAGATCAATGGTGCTACCCTAGCCTGAGACCTAAGCCTTCTGGAGAATCACTGTCTTCTTTGGAAGAGTGAAGAAGTGAAACAATTACCAAGTTGATACTTCTGCAAGGGAGGAAGCCAGAATTTGGTGAAATAGAGATATTTGTTGTTGCTAACCTACATTTTTAAAAGAAGATTCATGTGTTAATTATATAACTGAAAAATAAGGTAAAAAAGAACATTAAATGCCAATCATCTGATATATTCAGATGATTGCAGCAGCAATCAAGAACCTGTTCAAGAAGAAGCGAGCTTATGTCTGCTGTTGCTTCTTTGTTCTTCCAACTTTTATTCTATCCAAGCCATCATCCCATTGGTTGGTGCTGGCCACGCTTAGTGAGTGTCTCCATTGCAGTTGGCTATCTTACATGTCAGTCATTCCTAGGCATACCCTCATTGACACACCCATAATCTTAATCCTTGGCATCTCTTTTTTTAAATTTATTTTTTAGCTGTAGTTGGGACATAATGCCTTTATTTTATTCATTTATTTCTATATGGTACTGAGGGTCAGACCCAGGGCCTTGCACATTCTAGGCAAGCACTCTACTGCTGAGCTACAACCCCAGCCCTCCTTGACATCTATTAATCCAATCAAGTTGACAATGCAAATTAACCATTACAGCAGGGTTACTTTGAAGATTAAACTAATGACCACATGTAAATGCTGAGCCTAGCCCCTCGCACATCGTATATGCTCAGTAAATTCACTGTTATCACCAACTCTGCCCTCATCACTGCCTTCACTCTTTTTTCTTGCTGGACTTTGATTGAACCCTGAGTACTCTACCATTGAGCTCCGTATGGAAGAGGCAGTTAGCTGTGCAGAGTTGGAAGAAGGGGCCCTCCTGAGATCAGGGTGGCAGGAGGACTTGACATGACTGTGGAAAGCCTTGTTACCCTGGAGGGTAAAGAGCAGCTAACGGCATGCTGAGAGTCACTCATTGTTGGGTGGCTGGGTGGAGAAATGGAGAGGTGTGGGGTCGTTGCAGGGTGACGATCTTTGCTGGTGGGCTGGTTTAACATCACCATGAGATTGGCCCTGTCATGGTCCCCAGGTCACAGAAGAGAATTGGGGCATAAAGAGCAAGAGAGCTGCCCAAGCCCCGTAGCAGAGCTAGCACCCTTCCCTAGGGTCAGGGGCTGTACATGGGAGCTCCCTGAGCAGGACCCAAGGACCCCCACCCCAGCCTCAGCTTTCCTCTTCCTCTGCACCAGAGCTTGGAGTGGGAATTCTGATTGGATCTTCTTCCTGCCTCACAGGATTATACAGTGCGTGGTCTTCTAGGCAAAGCCACAGACGACTTCCATGAGGATGGACGACTGGTGGAGAAGACCACATATGGTAAGAGCCTGGGGTGGGTGGGAGCGGTGGCTGCCACTGCCCTCCACGTTGGCTTCGAAGTGAGCCCGTGTTCTGAGACATTCCATGGGATCTATTGCATGTTCATTGGAAGAGGATTTTGAGTACCAGGCACTGGGGGAAAATGGTGAATCAGATGGGGGTCCCCAGCCTAGCACATGGATCCCACCTCTTCTGTAAAGGATAGAAAACATGAGGCAAAGCAACACTATATATTTGTACACATAAATATGTGTCAATGTCCAAAAAAACGCCTGGAAACAATTACCAAGTTGATACTTCTGCAAGGGAGGAAGCCAGAATTTGGTGAAATAGAGAGAGAGATTTGTTGTTGCTAACCTACATTTTTAAAAGAAGATTCATGTGTTAATTATATAACTGAAAAATAAGGTAAAAAAGAACATTAAATGCTAAGAAAGAGAGCCAACAGGAAGAAGCCACAGGATCCAGGAGGGGCTTCCTGGAAAACGGCAATCAAAGAGGGGGAGGAGGCAGTGGTAGGTACATTCCAGGTAAGATGACAGGCAGTGTGAGGACAGCCAGGTCAAGAAGGCAGGGCCCTTCCAGGCTGGCAAACCTTCTGTCCTCACACCTGGTTCTAGAGCTCTGGCCCTTGCTACCAGAAGTTGATACTCGCCCCAGCTGGGCCCTAGGCTCCAGGCCAACTGGCAGTTTGTGAAAGTCTCCAGGCTGCTATAGTCACTTGGTGGGACCAGGTGTCAGAGCCATTCCCAGGTTGTTTTTTTTTTGCTTCTGTTTTTGTTTTGGTGGCACTGGGGATTGAATCCAGGGGCAGTCTACCACTGACTGAATCTCCAGCCCATTTTTTTTGTTTTTCCCATATTTTTAAAAAATTTTATTTCTTCTTTTTAGATATACATAACAGTAAAGTGTATTTAAAAAAAAAATTAGTTGTAGATGGACACAGTACCTTTTTATAAAAAATGTGGTGCTAAGGTTAGAACCCAGTGCCTCTCATGTGCTAGGCAAGCACTCTGCCATACTGAACTACAACCCCAACTCTAGTAAAGCGTATTTTGACATATTATACGTGCATGAAGTATAACTTATTAGGATCCCATTCTTGTGGTTGTACATGGTGTGGAGTTTCACTGGTCGTATATTCATAGGAAAGTGATGTCCAATTCATTCTACTGTTTTTCCCATTCCCATTCCCCTTTTCTTCCTTTATTTCCTTTTGTCTAATCTAATGAACTTCTATTCTTCCCTCCCCTCTCCAGCCATTTTTATTTTTCATTTTGAGACAGGGTCTTGGTCAATTGCTGAGGATGGCCTTGAACCTAGAATCTTCCTGTTTCAGCCTCCCAAGAAGCTGGCACCACCACTCCAAGCTCCACTCTCACTCTTTACTTCCTGTTTCTACATTGGGCAGGTAGCACCCTCCTCCAAGGGTCCCTGGCATGGAAAACCCCAGGCCAGGGCATAAGGGATATGACTTAGGATATTCGGTGAGTCACATTAGGTCTTTGACCCTCCATTTCCAAAAGATGTTCTTTTTTTTTTAATTTTAATTTTTATTTATTTATTTTTTTAGGGTAGATGGATACAACACAATGCCTTTATTTTTATGTGGTGCTGAGGATCAAACCTGGGTCACGCCCGTGCTAGGCGAGCGCTCTACTGCTGAACCACAATCCCAGCCCCAAGAAGATGTTCTTAAGCTGAGTCTGGATGGCCTTAGGGAATCTGTGGGCCCCTGGAAAATATCCTCAAAATTTCCTGGGTTGGGGCTATGGCTGAGTGGTAGAGCACCTACCTCACATATGTGAGGCACTGGGTTCGATCCTCAACACCACGTGAAAATAAATAAATAAAGATATTGTGTCCATCTACAACTAAATATATATATATATATATATATATATATATATATATATATATATAGTTCCTGTGTCTTTGCTAAGAAGAGGGTGCAGAGCTTTCATGAAGACTTTACTCAGAGGACATTCACTCCCTGGAACCCTTCTCTGGCTGATTTTAAGGATGGAGTTGGTTTGGAGGAAAGGAGCTTGCCAGTTTGCTGTCGCTTCTCCTCAATGGGTACCTGTGTACTGACACCCCACAACTGCGTTTTGCAGATCATGTGACTAGAGAGAAGCTGGACCGGATTCTGGCTGTTATCCAAGGCTCCCATCAGAAGGCCCTGGTGATGTAAGTGGGGTCCTGGGGAGGTGCTGGAACAACAGGAAGTGCCTGCAGAGCTCTCTGGGCTCTGCCTGCCCTGGACAGATTCCAAGGATCCTGTTTTTACAACTCAAAACTAAATGGAACTACCCGTTCCTCTCAGGGCATGCAGAAGTGTTTCTGCCAGGTCTTGTTCTGGCCACTGGGGAAATAAATAAATAAATAAATAAATAAATAAAATAATAATAAATCACCACCAACAAAACATAAAACACCTGGGTGTGGTGGTACACACCTGTAATCCCAGCACTCAGGAGAAAAAGGCAGGAAGATCAAAAGTTCCAGGCCAGCCTCAGCAATTTAGCAAGACTCTGTGTCAAAATAAAAAGGGCTCGGGATATAGCTCACTGGTATAGCTCTTGCCCAGCATGTGCCAGGTTCTGAGTTCAATTCCCAGTACCATAAAAAATAAAATAGAAGCAGGATGGACAGGATGATGTGGGCACAAAGAGAAGAGTCTGGGAAAATATCCTGGGCCACTGGGGGTTGGGACAGGGAGGAGGAACCCATATTAGGCATGTTGTGGGTTACTTGGGTTGAGTGTGCAGTGCCTGCAGGATGATCAGGCTGAGATGCTGGAGCATAGGGCCCATCACCCTCTCAGCCTGGGTCACCAGTGAGTCCAGGGAACATGGGCAGAGGCTGCCTTTGGTGATTGAAGGGGACCAAATAAAGGAGGCTGCTCCAAAGGTGGCTGGAGAGTAGGGGGTAGGTGGGGAGCATAGAGCAAGTGAGAGGAAGCACCTTCCATGTTGGGGCAGGAGCTGGCTGCACCTCCACCCACACTACCCCCTGCTCCCCAGGTACTCTAACCTAGACCTGCAGTCCCAGGAGGCCTATGAGATGGCCACGAGAGGTGTGATCCGGCCCATGAACAAGTCCCCGATGTTGATCACTGGCATCCGGTGCCTCCATTTTGCACCTCCAGAGTTCCTCTTAGGTAAGCTGCCTCAAGAAGTTGGAGCTCCTGTGGAATGCTCTGGCAGGAGCCTGCCTCTCAGGCTCAGCCAAGGCAAGCACACGCCAACCCTGATCTCTGCTGATTAAGGCTTCAGGGGCCAATTTCCTTCCCGCTCTGACCCAGACTTACCTGAACCCAGTGCAGCCCTGACTCCTGCCAAGTCAGCCTTTGAAGTCAGAACTGAACAGGCAGAGGTTCCAGAACAATCTCCATTGCTCTGGGCCCCTCCGACATCGCTGTCGTTTCCCCGGTCCTGCCCAGCTCAGGATCTTTGTTCCTTCTATGACTGTTAGTCATGTGAACAAGGGCTTTTCTTTTTTGGTACTGGAGCTTTACTCCAGGGCCACTTTACCACTGAGTCATATCCCCAGTCCTTTATATTTTTTGTATTTTATATTTTTTGAGTCAAAGTCTTGCTGAGTTGCTGAGGCTTGAACTTGCAATCCTCCTGCCTCAGCCTCCCTAGTTGTTGTGATTACAGGTGTGTACCACCATGCCAGGCTAACCAAGGCTTTTCTTGAGCACTGATCAAGACTCTGAATGCTAAGCACCATGTATAAATGATCTCTTTAGTCTTTATTATAATTCCTGTTTACAAATGAAGAAATGAGGTCTTGGAGTAAAACTTCTCAAATTCTCACCTGCCCCTTGGTTACCTGGGGGATTTCTTAAAAGGCAGGTTCCAACCCAGCAGTGCAGGTGGGGTCTTGGATCCTACATGTCTAACAAACTCTTAGGGGTCCCCATAGGACTGCATTCTGCACAGCAAGGCCTAGAAAGCTGAAGTGTTTTGCCAAGGCTATTACACCGTTGAGGCATCCAGACGCCAGAGGCGATTCCTGACCTCAGTGTCCATCCATGTCCCCGGCAGAGGTGCAGTGTATGCACGAGACACAGCAGCAGCTGCGCAAGCTGGTGCATGAGATCGGCCTGGAGCTGAAGACCACTGCTGTCTGCTCCCAAGTGCGGCGCACACGGGACGGCTTCTTCACACTGGATGATGCCCTCCTGAGGACTCACTGGGACCTACACAGCATTCAGGATGCCATCCAGGCTGCAGCACCCCGGGTGGCAGCCGAGCTGGAAAAGAACCTGAAGCCAAGGTTGGGCACCCAGGAGCTCCCCAGTCCCGGCCCATCCTGGAACTCCGAAGGCCTGAGCTCTGCCTTGGAGGCAGGGAGCTGTGCAGGGCATTGATAGGCCAGGCCGTTGGCGGGGCAGTGGGCGCCATAGCATAAAGGCTCAGTATTCATGAGCCAGAACCAGTGAGTGTGAGGAATTGAGAATAAGAGAAGCTCTTCTACATGGACACAAAACTGAGTCTGTAATAGGAAAGATTAGTGGGCTTAACCCAATTGAAAAGGAAAAAACTCTGTATGGAGAAAGAGATGATAAACAAATGACAGACTAATAAAAAAATTTGCAGTATCTTTAACTAGGAACAGCGTCCACAGGCTATATGCACACACACCTGTGCTTTTTTTTTTTTTCCTTTTTGTGGTTGAGCCAGGGCCTTCAGCATGCTGGACAAGTGCTTTACCACTGAGCTACATTCCCAGCCCAATCTATACCACATAAAGAACAATCAACAGTAAGAACAAAATGACAAGAAAATTGATATATTTTACAAATATTTTTCCAAAAACAGTTGAGCAATGATTTGAACTGTGTGTGTATCAAAAGTAATCTAAGGGGCTGGGGCTGTAGCTCAGTGGTTGCCTAACGTGTGTGTGGCCCTGGGTTTCACCCCCAGCACTGAAAAACAAAAACCAAAAATCCAAGAAGCTAGTACACCAGAAATGGCCTTCAGCCTCCCTATTAAGAAAATGAGAGGACTCTACTTGTCTCTCATAGTGGGAGAATTAATTAAAAGATAATAGGCCAGGCTGGAGATATAGCTCAGTTGATAGAGTGCTTGCCTCACATGTACAAGGCTCTGGGTTCAATCCCCAGCACCACACACACAAGGAAAAAAAAAAAAAGTAATATGCTGTATTGGTGATGGGGCAAGAAAATGGGCCATCTGTGAAACTGTGCTCTCTTAGGAGTAATTGGTAGTGTGTATCAAAATTTAATCCCTCTGCCCTATGATCAAGCCACCATCAGGATTCTGTCCTCCTACATGGTTAGAGACATTTATATACAGACAACTGTCGTGGCTGTGTTTTAACAGTAAAAAGTGCAGGAGGTGGCAAATGCCTATAGTTCCAGCAGCTCAGGAGGCTGAAGCAGTTCAAGGCCAGCCTCAGCAACTTAGCAAGACCCTGTTTCAAAATCAAAAAGGGGTGGGAGGGCTGGGGATATAGCTAGCTCAGTTGGTAGAGTGCTTGTCTTGCATGCACAAGGCCCTGGGTTCTATCCCCAGCACCACAAAAAACAAAGTGGGGCTGGGGATGTGGTACAGTGGTTAAGCACCCCTGGGTTCAATCCCTGGTACTGGGGGGAAAAATGCAATGTAATTAATCCCTAGCAAGGGACTAGATAAATACACATGGCATAAAAGGCACAAAAGACTCTATTCCAATGTCCTGAAGGAAGTCAGAAAAAAACATTTTTCCTTTCAGTTTTATTTCTCTAGGCTCTAGACACTCTGGCCCCACATGTACTTTTTTTTTTTTTTAAAGAGAGAGAGGGCTGGGATGTGGCTCAAGCAGTAGCGCGCTCGCCTGGCATGCGTGCAGTCCGGGTTCCATCCTCAGCACCACATACAAAGATGTTGTGTCCGCCAATAACTAAAAAATAAATATTAAAAAATTCTCTCTCTCTCTTTAAAAAAAAAAAAAAAAGAGAGAATTTTAATATTTTTTTTAGTTTTTTCGGCGGACACAACACTTTGTTTGTATGTGGTGCTGAGGATCGAACCCGGGCGCTACCGCTTGAGCCACATCCCCAGCACCCCCACATGTACTTTTTAAAATATTTTAGTTGTAGATGAACACAGTACCTTTATCTTATTTATTTATTTTTATGCGATGCTGCGGATTGAACCTAGTGCCTCACACATGCTAGGCAAGTGCTCTAGCCACAACCCCAGCGGCCCGCCCCCCCACACATGTACTTTTTTTTCCCACTCTAGTGGGAATTGAACCAAGAGCCTCACAAACACTACCTCTGAGTTACACCCCCAGCCCTTTTTTATTTTGAGGCAGGGTCTTTTTATATATATATATATTTTTTTTAATTTTATTTTATTTATTTATTTATTTTGGTTGTAGTTGGACACAATACCTTTATTTCACTTATTTATTTTTATGTGGTGCTGAGGATGGAACCCAGAGTCTGGCCCATGCAAGGCGAGAGCTCTACCACTGAGCCACCACCGCAGCCCTTTCTTTTCTTTCTTTCTTTTTTTTTTTTTTTTTTTAATATTTTTAGTTTTAGGTGGATATAATATCTTTATTTTATTTTTATGTGGTGCCGAGGATCAAACCCAGAGCTTCACACATGCTAGGCGAGCATTCTACAACTTGAGCCACTACCCCAGTCCTTTAGGCAGGGTCTTTCTAAATTGCCCAGGCCGATCTCAAATTTTTAATCCTGCCTCAGCTCCTAAGTAGCTGGGATTATAGGCATGCACTGCAACACCTGGCTTTTCTTTTTTTTTCCCTTCCTCTTTGGCAGGGTTGTCTTTTCTATTATGTTTATTTCCCCTTGGGCTGCTTTGATTCTGAGGCAAGCACTGGAGTATCTCTTGTCTATATTGTCACCTGTGGAAACTGAGGCCCCACCACCATGACCCCTTTACCTACTCAAACAACCTGCAACTCTGAGCAGGGCTGAGCAGCTCTGGCTCAGCAGGTTTCTGGCCTTAAAAGTTCAGCTTCCTCATCCATGAAATGAGAATAATGATTTTGCCCATCTTGTTGTGGGAACAAATGAAGGTGGGTTTCCAGTGCTTCTCCCAGTGTCAGGCCTTCCCTCTACCTTTTGTCTTCTTGCACAAAGATCTGCCAGCTGAATACCTGACAAACAGGAACCTTAGCCAGGTGAGCAATCACCAGTCACAAGTCCTGCTGTTGGTGTGCACATTTGATTTGATGAAATTGGCCCTTTACCTTTGTGACCACTTCCTAAAGGTCCCTAACTCAATGGTTAATGAGGAAAACACCAAATAGACTCCAGTGGCAGGGCATTCTATGAAATACCCGGACAAGGTCAAAAACAAGGAAAGTCTTAAGAAACTGCCACAGCTAAGATTTGCCTAGAGATTGGACGACTGAGTAAGTATCTCCTGGGTGGGATCAGGAACAGAGAAAGGACAGTTGGAGGAAATAAGCAATTGAAATAAACTATACATTTTGGTTAATCGTGATGTAGAAATAAGGGTTCATTAATAAGCTTATTATACTAATAATGTAAGATGATAATACCATAATATAGGGCCTGATGCCAAGTATGTAGGAATCCTGTTGTCCTCTGAGTTTTCTCTGCAAATAACTGTTTAAAAAAAAAAAAAAAAAAAAACAGGCTTAGTGGCTCTTACCTGTAATCCCAGTGACTCAAGAGGCCGAGGCAGTAGGAAAACAAATTCAAAGCCAGCCTCAGCAACTTAGCAAGGCCCTGAGTAACTTGGTGAGACCCTCAAAATAAAAAAATAAGGGCTGGGGATGTGGCTCAAGCGGTAGCGCACTCGCCTGGCATGTGTGCGGCCCGGGTTCGATCCTCAGCACCACATACAAAGATGTTGTGTCCGCCGAAAACTAAAAAATAAATATTAAAAAAAAACTTCTCTCTCTCTCTCTTTAAAAAAAAATAAAAAAGGAATGGGGATGGGGGAACTCGGTGGTTAAGTGCCCCTGAGTCCAATTCCCAGTCCAAAAAAAAGTCTGGCGCTGTGGATGTAGTGTAGCATGGTATGCTTGATACCTTGGGTTCAGTGCCCAGCAGCACCTCCATCCCCCTGCAAAAAAAAAAAAAAAGTCTAGTGAAAAACCTGGAAATATCTTTGAAAATCCAATTCTAGAACTGGAGATAAAGCTTAGTGGTAGAGTACTTGCCTAGCATCCATGAGGCTCTGGGTTCAATTCCCAACACTGGCCCCAAAAGACAAATCCTAGTCCCAACCCTTAGATTCTAATGCAGGTCTGAGGTGGGGCCCAGGCACCTGCGTTTTTAGCAGTTTCTTCATGTGACTACAATGCTAGTTCTTTAAGAAAGTGTGCTCCATTAGAGGCCAACAAGCAGCTGTCTTTTTCTTCTGATGTTTGGGATTGACAGAGTCCCACAAACGGAATGATTTTAACCATAAAAACTTACTATCTTACTTCTGGAGTCTGAAAGCCTAAGACCAAAATGTCTGTAGGGTTGGCTCCTTCTGAGGCTGAGGGAGAGCCAGTACCATGCTGCTGCCTCCCTTCTGGTGGTTTGCTGGCAATCTTTGGTGTACTTTGGCTTGCAGAAGCATCCACCAATTTCTGCCTTCAACTTCATATGGTGTTATCCATCCAAATCTGTCTTCAAATTCTCCCCCTTTATGAGAACACCAGTCACATGTGAGGTTCACCTTGCTCTATTATGGCCTCCTCCTAACTAAGTGCATCCACAATCACCCAGTTTCCGAATTAGGTGGCATTCTGAGGTACTGGGGTTTAGGACTTCATTCAGATTTGAAGGTGGTTTAGACCCAGCAGCTGGGCCGGCTTAGTGCTTCTCAGCACATTGTCCCATGACCAGAAAATTCCCCAGAGGTCAGGGCAGACCACCTACTCCTCTGCCTACACCCAGCCACCATGGCAGCAGTGGGCTCCTGCAGTAGACCAGCTGCCGTGATGCTGTGGTTATTAGAGTCCCCTTAAGAATTGATGGGATGGCCAGGCACAGTGGCACATTCCTGCAATCCCAGCGGCTCAGGAGGCTAAGGTAGAATTGCAAGGTTGAGGCCAGCCTCAGCAACATAGCAAGAGGTTTTTTGTTGTTGTTTTTGTTTTGTTTTGTTTTAAGTGCTGGGTATGTAGCTCAGTGGTAGAGCGCCCCTGGGTTCAATCCCTGGACTAAAAAAAAAAAACTAAAATTAAAAAATGGGCTAGCTAAGGTCAGCATTGTTCACAGCACTCTGGTTTCAGGCTGTGATGAGGCAGGGCCCAAGGCACACTGGTCTAGCTGCTGAGACTCAGGGTGGGCAGATCTAACTCTCCCTTTCACCAAGCAGCTCCCCTTCCCTTGCCTAAATAAAAATGTAAACTGTTTGCACTTTAAGAAGATAATCTTGATCTCATTTTAGAATTTACAAGTTGAGCATTTGGTTTTGGATTATAAAGCTAGGGAAAGTATCTCTCAGGAGTCAGGAAAGAGGGCTTTGTCTATTTCATTTATAAGAGCCATGCAGAGCCATGCCCTGGGTTCCTGGGATAGTGCTGAGCATTAGGAGGCTTCTTCAGAGAAACAGGATCAGTGGCAGTTTCTTTAAGGAAATAGCTTAGAAGGGGGTTGGGGATTTAGCTTGGTGGCAGAGTGCTTGCCTAGCACGCACAGGGCCCTGGGTTCGGTCCTCAGCCCTGGGGAAAAAAAAAAATAGCTTGGATGATTCTGGAGCCTGGCAAGTCCTAAATGTGCAGGGTAGGCCAATAGGCTGGTGACACTGGGAAGTTGAAGTTGTGGTTAGACTCTTAGGATAGTCTTCAGACAGACCATTTTTCTCTTCTGGCCTTGAAATAGGTTGGATGAGGCCAGCCCGCATTATGGTGGTTTTACTTGCTTTACCAAAAGTCTACTAGATTGAATGTTAATCTCATCTAGAAAATACTGTCACAGAAACATCTGGATGGGTATTTGAGCAAGGATACTGGAGATGGGATCTTTGGCTTGGAAATGATAGAAATGAGACCAGCCAAGTTTGGGGAGCACACACAGGCAAGAGTTTGGGCTCCAGCCAAGTGGAGTAATTGGCACTTCAGCTGAAGGGTGACAGCACTGACCAATGGACCAGGGTGCTCTCTAAAAAAAGGGAGATGCAAGGTTTTATTGATTTGCTTGGGTGGGCTAATGTCTGGTCATTTTCCACAGGCCAGAGGCATAGTTCCAAAAGATGCTTCCTGTGAGGGATTCGAAACACTGAGTAATCACAAGCAACTTGTCCCCGGAACTGTTGAGTTACTCTTGGGACTGACTCTATCATCCTGCGATGGGGCTGAAGGACTGGGGCTGCTACAGCTGCTGAAAGAGCAGAGGGTGGGGCAGAAGGAGAAGACAAATCAGCTCCAAAGGGCAAGTGACATGTCCACGTGCAGGGTAGACTCTACCCTGCAAGTTAAGGCAGCAAATTATGAAAACAGAGATGCCATTTCCGTCACCTATCAGACACCTGCAGGCCCAAGAGTCAATGTTTTCAGCAAAATCGGCCTCCAAGTCCCTCTGCAAATTAACCTAGGCAACCCTGTCATCACAACCCACACATCAGAGTTGTGACCTACAGCAAAGCCAATGGGAGACTACTATATTGCCCAGCTGTATGATTTTAGTGGGGGAGGGGGGTGGGGGGAGTGCTAGGTGTTGAACCTAGGCATCTGGCCTGCTTGGCAAATGTTCCACTGCTGAGCCACATCCCCAGCCCCCCAGCTTAGCGCTTTTTAAATTGATCGTGAGTGAAGCTGGAGGGCTTAAGTGTTTCTTGGTAGCAATTTCATCCTTCTGTGGTTTTAAATGGTTTCATGATGGGTTTGTTGAATGAACACAGAGGCAGGAAGAGAAAAACATGCCATGCCTCAAAGGATAATAGTTCACTTCACCTGGGGTTTTATTTTATTGTCTCAGCCTTTTATATATATATATATATATATATATATATATATATATATATATATATATATATATATATATATATTTTAGTTGTTGATGGACCTTTGTTTATTCATTTATTTATATGTGGTGCTCACAATCGAACCCAGTGCCTCACTCAAGCTAGGCAAGTGCTCTACCGCAGAGCCACATCCCCAGCCCCTGTCCTAGCCTTTTGTCTCACTGTGGTGGTCCCTCACTATCTCAGTGTGGCCCAGCCAACTTAACACATAAGAACTCCCAGCACAGAATATTTAGGACTGTGATGCATGCTCCCTGAGTACGGGGGCCTGTGGATGGAGCTCCTGGGTTTCTCATTGGTGAGTTGGGGTTTCCTTACCTATCAATAGTATCTGTCCCATATAGGTAACAAAACCAGCCAAGGCCACAAGGAAAAAACAGAAGGCTTGCCATGTGCCAGGAACTAGCAGTTAGTGTACTTTTTTTTTGGTGGTGGTATTGAGGATTGAACCTAGAGGTGCTTTGCCATTGAGCTACATTCCCAGCATTTTTATTTTTTATTTAGAGACAGGGTCTTGCTAAGTTGCCTAGGCTGGACTTGGACTTGTGATCTTCCTGCCTCAACCTCCTGAGTGGCTGGAATTACAGGTGTGTCCCACCATGCCTGGTTATCCATTTCTTTTAAGGAGAGGCATAGAGAGGACAAATGACATGTCCAAGGACACCCAGTGCTATGGTCCAAATGTTTGAGTTTTCCTCAGATTCCTTCCTATGTTGAAATCCTAACCCTGATGTTGACTCAGATGTCCTTGAGCAGTGAAGCCTCCGGAGGGAAAGGAGTGGATGCAAACCCGGTTGAGACATAGGACAGTGGGGACGAATGGGACATTGGAGTAGGGAATCTCATCATTGACCTGGACACCGACCTGGGAAAGGACCAGCAGAAACTGGAAATGTCTGGCTCATAGGAGGTGGGGATGCCAGCTCCCAATGCTGTGGCCACACGACCAGACAGCGTCAAGTTGTGGCCCCAGTGCCAGGTCCTCAAGGGAAGGAAGGCAAATCAAAATCCAAAAGGAATAAGAGTGAAAAGACACTAGCAAACCCACTCAGGGACTTCCTGTTCACTCCAAGTGAGGGGGCAGCTATCAAGAAAGAGGTGCAGGGGCGCTCGGGAGGTGGTGCCAGTGCAGGAGGCCTGGTTGCTGCTATTGCTCCCAAGGGCTCAGAGAAGGCCGGTAAGGCATCCCGCAGTGTAGCCGGCTCCAAAAAGGAGAGGAGACAGCTTGTCTAAGAGCAAGAAGGAGAGAAGCCAAGGAGTGGGGACTTGTTCAGAAAAGGATCCTGGGGTCCTCCAGCCGGTTCCCTTGGGAGGACGGGGTGGTCAGTGTGATGGAAGTACAGGAGCTGTGGAGCCACTTGGGAGTATAGCTGTTGAGCCTGGGGCAGCGCTCAATCCTTTGGGAACTAAACCAGAGCCAGAGGAAGGGGAGAATGAGTGTGGCCCGCCAAGGAAAGTCAAGTCTGAAAAGGTAAGAGGTGGCCGGATCTGGCTGCCCACTGCAGTCAAAACTGCCCTGGACTAACTGCCAAATGCTGTGTGCACTCTGTTGGAGGCTTATTAGTTTGTAGGTAATGACCAATTACAAGGTCAGAGCAGCTGGTAATGATAATGTGGTTTTGTTCCAAATTAGAGGATTCCCTATAGGCTCATTTACAGCAAGCCCGGACATTTTGGAATAGGATATCTGTTCTTAGAATTCTACTTGGTAGAATGAATTTTCTCACACCTTGTTATTGTTCCATCTTGGACACTTGTTGCTAGAGGCTGGCACCAAACTTTTATGTGGTTTCCAGCTTGAATGACATTTCATTATTATAGAGTTATAATAGTTGATAAACTTAATTAGCTTTTGGTTACATGTATAGGACTGTTCTTAATGGAATAAATGGTGGTGTTGTGTTTCTGGAAGAACTAAAAGATTGATTAAGCTTCATGGCTTATCTACCAAGTGTTCTATTGTGGCTACCAAAGAGCATAAGGACACAGTTTCTGGTCTGGTAAACAAGGGGACAGGAGGTCCTGACTATACTATGAAATACTCATAAATCAGGCTTTATGAGTTACTGTTGTGGCTATGAAAGTTTGGCCTAGAAAGAATTTTTGGTCACTAAAAGAGAATCTCTTTGTCAGGTACCTCCTGCAACTATTGGGAATCAGTGACCTGGTGGTTTTGTAGCTGCCCAATAGTATAATGATACCTTGTCTTTTGCTTGACTTAAAAGGATAGGTGCCTGCAGCCCCAGGATTTTTTAAGATTGAGTCGCTCCTTTGAGAAGATGATCTTAGTTGATATCTCAGTAAAATTCTTAGTGAATGTCTCTCAGGGCTAGAGAAGAATAGGTATACATATGGGGCCAATTCAGGCTGCCTTAAATTTGAGCAATTTACAGTTTCCTACAAAGCAGGACTGGTGATGAAGCGTTTATCGGCTCTTGATTTTCTGCTCTGTGTTCTGCTCACCCTGTGCTTTTAGCTGATCCCAGCAGATGCAGTATCAATTGATTTCTCTGTAATCAATCAGCTACAGCAGGGAATACCTATTTCCATATGTAAGTGTTAATAAATAAAGGCTGGATGTGCAAAAAAAAAAAAAAAAGGGTTAGGCACAAGGGGCTGGGGTTGGGGCTCAGCGGTAGAGAGCTCACCTAGCACTGTGAGGCCCTGGGTTCGATCCTCAGCACCACATAAAAATAAATAAATAAAAATATTGTGTCCAACTACAACTAAAAAAATATTTAAAAAAGAGGCACAGTGGTATATGCCTATAATCATGGCTATTTAGGAATCTTAGAAGGAAGGATTTCAAGTTCAAGTTCAGTCTGGATAACTTTTTTTTTTTTTAATTGGTTGTTCAAAACATTACAAAGTACAAAGCTCTTGACATATCATCTTTCATACATTTGATTCAAGTGGGTTATAAACTCCCATTTTTACCCCAAATACAGATTGCAGAATCACATCGGTTACACAGTCTGGATAACTTTTTGAGACCCTGTCAAAAAATTAAAAATAAGAAGGGCTGGGCACAATGGTGCATGCCTTTTTATCCCAGTGACTCGAGAGGCTGAGGCAGGAGGATCACAAGTTGAGGTCAACCTCAGATATTTAGCAAGGGCTTACACAACTTAGTATTTAAAATACAATATAAAACAAATATAATAATATAAAAAGGGCTGGGGATGTGGCTCAGTGGCTGAGCACCCCTGGGGTCAATCCCTGCTACCCAAAACAAAACAACAAAAAAAGGAACTGGGGATGTAACTCAGTGGTAGTATCTCTGGGTTCAATCCCTAGTGCAAAAAAAAAAAAAAATTGTGTAAGAGCTGGGCACAGTTGTGCACATCTGTAAACCCAGCTACTTGGGAAGCAGACCACAAGTTCAAGACAAGCCTAGGAAATTCAGTGAGAGCTTGTCTCAAAACAGAAAAATTTTAGAAAGGGAGCTCTGTGGTAGAGTGCCCTGGGTTCGATCCCCTGTACTGGGGGTAGGGGGAGACTGTAAGAAATGAATAGGAGGGTGTGGGGAGCCATTCTCACACGTGATTGGGCAACTCCCGGATTGGGTGTGAGGCGCTCTGGCTAAACTGTGTCGGAGCTTTCCCGACCCTCTCCTGGTACGAGAGCCTGTCCGTGTGGGGGTGTGACTGACCACTGACCCTGGGGCCAATCACTGACCCTGACCTTGGAGTGCTGCCCCCCTCAACCGTCATTGGATGGAATTCTCCCCTGAATTTCTTGTTCCCCAATAAAAGGCCACTCCCTGGCGTGCTCGCTCTCTCTCTCCTGCTAGCCCTGAGTAATCCCTGCTGCCCTACGGGTGGTTTGAGGTTGGAGCCAGAGGGAGAGCTGTCTTGGACCTGGTCATAGAAAAAGGTAATTGAGTCTGTGTGTTTATTTTGATCTCACTAGCTAACTTTTATGCCAAGAACCTCTTTAATGAAACCAGTGCGCTGGTCGCATGGTAGAAGGAGGGCATGGGTTTGATCCCTAATAGTGAAAAAAAATGAGCAAAGGAAGATGTATATACTTGTATATAAGTATTTCATTATATAATATATATATATATATATATATATATATATATATACATATATTGAATATATATGTATTCATTATATATATAATGAATAACCCAGAAACTCAGATTTTTTTTTTTTTTTTTTTTTTTGTGTGTGTGTGTGTATGCTGGGGACCTGAGACACAAGGACATAACCTTTCCCAAGAGCTGTTTTTTATATTCTTTTTTCTTCTGGTTTCTCTAAACACCTCATAGCCCTGCTTCCAGGAGACTCTGCTACAGTGGAGGCTACAACAGATTCCCCGTGAGTGCTCTGGGAGACTGCTTCAGTTTTACTGGCTTCGGACCTCCCCTAGGCTCTCCAGGTGGCTCTGTCTCATAACCTGTCAGGGTGACTTCTCTGCAACTGTTTTAGATGTCTCCAGTTCTTGAGAAACTCCTCCCACGACTAAGCAGTAAGTCTGCAGTTAGCTGGGGAGACACTGCACTGTACAAGCCCACCCTTTCCGTCTGTACGAGCAGCTCCCGCTCACCGTATCGGTTCAGCCCATGTGCTGTTTCTCCATATACTGCAACATAAAGCTTGATAAAGACTCTTTCTGATAGTTTTATTTTGCCTGTTGTGATGTCTCTTTCGAGCAGAGCAGTCTAAGCTGATTGCACTTAGAGCTGGTAACACCAAGTGGCTACCACCAGGTTGTCAGCAGCCAGATCTGATAACACCAAAGATTCAGTCATTCCTGAGAGTGACTAGCAGCCAGAGAGCTTCGAAGAACTGCAGGAAAAGCTTCTAGAAGGGCTGCTATCCCGAGGAGGAGGACAACTCAAACAGCAATGGGGAGAGCTGCTAACACTAAGAGCTGAGAACTGCTGGCCCTCAAAGCACAGAGCTGTTAACACCAAGGGAGCTGCATTTTGCTTACTAGTGATTTCTATCTTAATTGAGCAAGTAGCCTATTGGTAACAGTGAGCCCAGGGCCACATGCATGCTGAACATAGTACCACTGAACTGCTTCCAGAGCTACAGTTGATATTTTAACCAAGTGGGGATTGAACCCAGGGCCTCATACATGCTGGGCAAGTCCTCTGACCCTGAGCTACATCCTCAGCCCTGTAGTTTGCTTCTTTCCTTTAGCAACAGGCATGACCATATCTCTATACCTGCCCATCATGCCTGGGCACTCTTTCCTCCAGACTTCATGGTGGGGGCCAGAGGGAGAGGCCTTTTTTGAGAAAGCATTTAGCTCTACCTAAGCCCTGGCCTCTTCCCTCCTTGGATTATCCCTTCCCATTGAGCAAATTACCATTTGCTCAATGAGATGACTTTCCCAAAGGCCTGGGCTCCAGCCATTTTATTCAACATGTGAACTGAAGTTCTCTGAAGAAAGCCTCATCTGTATAGATCCTTCAGACTGAGCTTGACTGACCCAAATGTGGTGACTGGGGAAAGATGGAATAGTGCAAATCAAGATTCAGTGTTATCTTGGGGTATATTTACTTCCTTTCAATAGCCCTTTACTTTTAACCTCTGTATTTGGCCTAACATCCTGTGACTACAAGGTAAAACTCTTGACATGTATAGCTTAACCTGACCTCTAGCCTTCACCAACCTCCAATACTGCAAAAGACAAACAAACAAAAAATAGTGGTGTTGTTTTACTTTTTTGTTGTTGTTGTTTTGTTTTGTTTTTGTTTTTGGTACTAGGTCTCAAACCCAGGGACGCTTAACCACTGAGCCCAAGCTCCAGCCCTTTTTTATGTTTTGTTATGAGAAAGGGTCTTGCTAAGTTGCTGAGACTGGCCTTGAACTTGTGATCATCCTGCCTCAGCCTTCCAAGTCGCTGGGATTATAGGCATGTACCCCTGCACCCAGCTAGTTGTTGTTTGATTTTGACAAACATCATTCAACAAATATTTATTTAGCAATTACTGTTTGTCATCATATGGACCAGAGATACATCATCAAATAATGTAGGGACTAGGGAAGATAACAATGTTAAATAGGATCAGGAAAAGTTCCTTGTACAACCACCTGAAGGAGATGAAGGCCAGAGCCAGGATGTACCTCACCAAGTATGCCTGGTTTACCAAGTGGAGCTACACTGTCTACTGATCACCTTGATCATCTGTGAACGAGAACCACCTGGAAGGCCTTTATACCTGAAAGACAAGTAAGTGTTGGGGATTCTCACAGAACCCCTTGCAACAGGCCTGGGACACCAGCTCTCATCCTCTGACTCAGAAGCCACTAGGCCTGTGGACCTGTTTCCTCCTTTATTCATTTGACTTAATCTCATCCCAGGGTTCAGAACCTGGTCGACCAATATTTGTTCCTTCAGACTAGCCAGACTCTTTGGGCCCCTTCTGTGTCATCTCACACTAGTGACTGTCCCATATTTTCTTGGAAAGCCGGGCCAATGGCCAATGGCCAATAGCCAGTGTTGTAAATATATTGTCAGTTGTCCCCAGGGCTCAGCATCAGCCCAGGGCCAGGGCTGATTTGGCAGTCAGCAAATCACTTGACCAGAAGAAAGGGTGATGGCATTGTTATTAGTAACAAGAGCTGTCATTAACCTTGGGCTTCTGATGTGTGCTATGAGTTTGACGTTTGTCATGTCAGTTACTCCCTCTGTCTCCAGGACAGAAGAGGAGATTAACTTCTGTGTAACCTGCACAACTCCTGCTTCTGTGCCTGGGGGTGACACTGCCCAACCATGGGTCACCCAGACCCTTGGCTAGGCTGACCCCGTGAGCAAGTGCCTGCTCTCCTTAATCATGGCCTCCTTATCTTGATCCTGGCCCAGCCCATGCAGACCCAGCTCTGCCCTGGACATCCTCTCAGCCAGATTTTTCTACTAAGGCTTTGAAGTAGGGTGGGGGATACACAATCCAATCCCATCTATATGTGGCTGTAATATAGGAGGCATATAGATGTGTTCCTAAATATAGAAAATTCAGAATAAAATCAAGCAATACTTAGGTGGATCTAGTCCACTGGAAAGGAGACCAGGGTGGGGAGGAGGGACTTTGTTACTCTGTTAGTGCCTGGAACTCAGGGGGTTGTTGTATGACCCTGTCTGGAATCCATATTGGCAGAGATGATAAAATGGGCCGCAGGGTGCCCACTTGATCTCAGGAGGAGCATCTCCTCGGTTATGGCCAAAATATCAGTCTACATGCAGCCTGTTTTGGGGAAAAACCTTCCCAAATCAATTGGTATAGCAAAATGTTTTCCTTAGCCAGTGTTTTGAACCCTGAGAACGCAAGAATTTAACAATGATTGTTAATAGGCACCAAATAAGCTGGGTGAGGTGGCATAGCTTGTAATTCCAACACTCAGGAAGCTGAGATGGGATGATTGCTTGAGCCCAGGAATTCCAGACCAGCTACCTGGGCAACACAGTGAGACCCCATCTCAAAAAATAAGTAAATAAATTTTTTTTTAAAAAGAGAGAGAGAGAGAATTTTTTAATATTTATTTTTCAGTTATCGGTGGATACAACATCTTTATTTGTATGTGGTGTTGAGGATCGAATCCAGCGCCCTGCATATGCCAGGCAAGCACGCTACTGCTTGAGCCACATCCCCAGCCCTAAATAAACTTTTTAAAATACCAAATGGATAAGCAACGTGAGATTTATAAAGGGAGCTTCAAAATTTGAGTTAAGGCTATCTTGGGACTGCAGAGTGATGGAGGCTGAGGAAACTGGAAACCCAGACCCCGGAGTTTGCAGCTGGGTCTGTGCCTGTCTGAGCCTAGGAAACCTGTGGAAAGTCAGAAACTGGGTGCATTTCACCAGGGGAACACATGTTAGAGAGTAGGAGAGAGCAGGCTGTCCCCAGCTTCCTGAGCCCAGAGGCTCCTGAGGACTGAAGGGACAGGTTACAGCAAGTTGGAGTTGGAACCCTCAACTTCTCCAGCCAGCCGGTCCAGCACCCACCAGGTTCCATGGGCCTGCCATGGGCCAGCACCAACCTGATCCCCAATTTCCTCCCTCCCCAGTCCAGCATCTACTGGTCCCCACCAGGTCCCCCATCAGTCTGGCACCAAATAGGGCCCTCCTCCTCCCCCACTAAGTCCCCAGTCCCCCACCCCCTGACCCCCAATTGCTTCCATCTTCTCTGCCAGCCTTGATCCACTTGCCTCACACACAGAACAGTGAATAGCCACCAGACCTGCCCAGTCTAGTGCACACCTTCACTGTTGCCCACAGGTCCCTGCACCTGCCCGCAGGTTTTTGCACAGGACCTTGATTTGCAACTCACAGAATACCTGGGCCCCAGACGTGGCTAGGCCCCAACTTGTACCACATGCTGCTTAGCCACCATATCTGCTGAGTTCAGCCAGCAGCTATATGGCCACCTGTAGGTCTTAGCACCCTCCCACTTGTCCTGAAGCCCAGCCTTGATCCATCCTGCACAGAACAGCTGACAACCCCACATAACTGTTGAGAAGGGAAACTGAAAACCTTTTGAACTCTAATGAAAACAATTGTTCAATTTTTCATTGGAATCCGGTTGCTTTTCCTTTCCTTTTTTTTCACATTTCTACCATTTTTGAAACTAACTGTTTTTTTATGCATCAGTTTATTGAAGACTGGGATGTCTGAATAGTATATTTCAGTTTTGTTTGTGTTCTTCCATTTATACCTTTCTCGTTCAATTTTTAATTAAATATTTATTATATATAAAATTTATTATATTTTCTCTTTCTCTCTTTTCTCTGCTAACCATCTATCTTGATTAGTCCTCTTTCACTCTTCCTATAATTTTTATTTCTATCTTCTCTCCTCCTTCCTCATAAACATCACATCCTATACCATTCCTGTTCTCTCTCTGTTCACTATCTGAAATTGTAAACCCTTTTGCACACTTTTATTATAGGCAATAACTGAGCACATCATTTCTGTTTTTTGTGACAGAACTGTAGATGTTGTAGTAGAGGCTATTTGGTTTAAGGCTGTATATTTTTGCATTGGTTGTTTTATTATTTTCCCTTAAAGGCAAGGTACTGGAAACTTTCAGGGACAATCTAAGTCTACAGGGTAAAAACCGTAGTACTTCAGATCCACACTACTAGATGGGTAGACACACAACAGCATGAAAAACAAGGGAGCAAATTACCTCAGAAAAACCAAAATGTTCCAATAGAATCCAGTGACACCACAGTGGAATAAATGTCAGAGAAGGAGTTTGGGATGTTCATAGTTAGGGCTGGGGTTGTGACTCAGCGGAAGAGTGCTCACCTCGCATACACGAGACCCTGGATTCAATCCTCAGCACTACATAAAAATAAATAAGTGAAATGAAGGTGTCCAACTATAACTAAAAATAAATATTAAAAGAAAGAGAATGTACATAGTTAAACTGATCTGTGAGGTAAAGGATGATATAAGGAGTGAAATCAGAGATAAAATTCAGGAAGTAAAGATCACTTCAGTAAGGCGGGTGCAGCGGCTCACACCTGTAATTCCAGTGACTCAGGAGGCTGAGCAGGAGGATTGCGAGTTCAACACTGGCTTCATCCACTTGGTGAGGAACTTAGAAACTCAGACCCTGTCTCTAAATAAAATACAAAAAAGGACTGAGGATGTGGTTCAGTGGTCAAGTGCCCTTGGGTTCAATGCCCAGTACAAGAAAAAAAAAAAAAAAAAAAAACTTCAATAAAGAGTCTGAAAAGAAATCAATCAGGAATTCTTTTTTTTTTGAAGAGAGAGTGAGAGAGAGAGAGAGAGAATTTTAATATTTATTTTTTAGTTCTCGGCGGACACAACATCTTTGTATGTGGTGCTGAGGATCAAACCCGGGCCGCACGCATGCCAGGCGAGCGCGCTACCCCTTGAGCCACATCCCCAGCCCAGGAATTCTTGAAATGAAGGAATGAATAAACCAAATTAAAAATTCAATGCTATGTATCACCAACAGACTAGACCACTTGGAAGACAGAATCTCAGGCAATGAAGACAACATATATAATCGTAAAAATAAAGTTGAGGGGCTGGCTTAGAGCACTCGCCTACCATGTGTGAGGCACTGGGTTCAATCCTCATCACCACATAAAAATAAAAAATAAAGATATTGTGTCCACCTACAACCCAAAAATAAATATTTAAAAAAAAATAAAGTTGACCATACAGAGAAGATGTTAAGAAACCATGGACAGAACTTCCAAGAAGTATGGGACAACATGAAAAGACCAAATTTAAGATTTGTTGGGATAGATGAAGGGACAGAGATACAAACCAAAAGAATGCACAATCTTTTCAATGAATTAATATAAGGAAATTTACAAAACCTAAAGAATGACATGGGGAATCAAATATAAGAGGCTTACAAGACCCTAAATGTGCAAAATTACAACAGACCCACACCAAGCACATTGAAATGAAAATGCCTAATATATAGAATAAGGATAGAATTTTAAAGTCTGCTAGGGAAAAATGACAGGTAACATTTACAGGGAAATTAACACAGATCTCACTCATCCAGATGCTCAAAGCTAGGAGGTCTTAGGCTAATATATCCAACCTCTGGAAGAAAATGGATGCTAACCGAGAATAATATTAAAAATTAATATTAAGCTAAATTAAGCTTCAGATTTGAAGATGAAACAAAAACATTCCATGACCAATAAAAGTTAAAAGAACTAGAAAGCCTGCACTACAAAACATTCTCAACAAAATATTCCATGAAGATAAAATGAAAAAGAGCAAAGAGAGGAACTATACTAAAAGATTATTCAATCAAAGGAGAAACTAACTCAAATTATAAACCAAAATGACCGGGAATACAAATCACATCTCAATACCTCAATACCTTGAATGTTAATGGCCTAAGCTCATCAATTAAATGACATAGACTGGCAGATTGGATTAAAAACAAGACCAACAATATGCTGATTCCAGGAGACTTGCCTCATAGGCAGAGATATCCTCAGATTGTGTAAACAAGCAGGGGCACTTTTCTTTTAGTATGGGGGATTGAACTCAGGGGGCACTCAACCACTGAGCCACTCCCAGCCCTATTTTGTATTTTATTTAGGGACAGGGTCCCACTGAGTTGCTTAGCACCTTGCTATTGCTGAGGCTGGCTTTGAACTCACAATCCTCCTGTCTTAGTGTACAGAGCTGCTGAGATTACAGGCATGAGCCACTATACCTGGCCCAAGCAGGGGATGGCTTCCATCCTCATATCAGATAAAGTGGACTTCAAGCCAAAGTTAATCAGAAGGGACAAAGAAGGACACTTCAGACTGCTTAAGGGAATTATACAGCAACAAGGAATAACAATCATAAGTATTTATACCCCAAACAAAGGAGCATTATGTAATCAAACAAACCTGTCTCAATTTTAAGAATCAAATAGACCACAACACAATAATACTGGGTGACTTTACACACCTCTCTCACTACTGGATAGATCTTCCAAACAAAAACTAAACAAACTATAGAACTAAACAATACAATCATTAATTTAGACTTAACACACACACATATATATATAGAATATTTCATCCATAAATGGGTGAATACACTTTCTTCTCAGCAGTACATGGATCCTTCTCTAAAATAGACCATACCTTATGCTACAAAGTAACTCTTAGCAGATACAAAAAATAGAAATACTACCCTGCATTCTATCAAACCATAATGGAATGAAATTAGAAATCAGTGATAACATAAAAAATAGAAGCTACTTTAACACCTGGAGACTAAAGAACATGATATTGAATGATGAATGGATAGCAAAAGAAATCAGACATGAGATTACAAAAGTACTTAGAGGTAAATAAGAATAGTGATACAACATATCAAAATCTCTGGGACACTATGAAAGCAGTGCTAAGAGGAAAGTTCATTGCATTGAGCTCCTTCATTAAAAGAATAGAAAGTCAATGAATAAATGATCTAACATTAGATCTCAAAGCCCTAGAAAAAGAAGAACAAATCAACACCAAAAGCATAAAAGACAGGAAATAAATAATTTTCTTTTTTTTTTTTTTGAGACTGGCCTCAAACTTGCCAACTTCCTGCCTCAGCCTCCTGAGTCCCGGGATTGCAGCATGTTCCACAGCTCCCAGCTGCAAATAGTTCCTTCTGTATACTAAAGAGCTCTGAAGAGTACCAGAAACCTTGTTAATAAACTCAGGCCTTCATGTTTGCTGAGTGCCACAGTTACCTGGAGAGGCGAGGTCCTGCGCTGCCCTTTGGGTTTGGTCTGGAAGGGCCTGGAAGGGCCTGGGTTCATGAACCTCAGCTTGGCTTGGTGAAGCTCCAGCACTGCCCCCCCCCAAAAAAAAAAGGAAAGAAAGAAAAAACATGAAGTGTCTTTTTATTTATATTTTTTGGTATTGGGGATTGAGCCCCAGGGTACTTTACATCTGAGTTATAACCCCAGCCTTTGTCTTTCTTTTATTTTGAGACAAGGTTTCACTAAGTTGCCAAGTCTGCCCTTAAATTTGCAATCCTGCCTTAACCTCCCAAATCACAGGGATCACAGGCCTCACCCCCAGCCCTGGTAACTCCTGCTTTGCTTTCTGTTTCTCTAAAGCATTCTTTTCCAGAATGTCATGCAGATGGAAACATATAGTTCGTAAATTTGGAGACCTGCCTCTCTCAGTACCATGTATGTGAGATTCCTCAACATTGGACATGTCAGTAATTTGTTCTTTTTTTACTGCTTTGTAGTATTCCACTGTCTGAATGCACCACTGTCAATTCATTCAGTAGTTGAAGGGCTTGTTGTTTGTTTTCAGTGATTATGAACAAGCTGGAGAACTTCTTTTTCTTGGATGCTTCACATTGCCTCTCATTTCATGGTGAAAGTAGAAGCAACTGGAAGAGGACTTGGACTAGCTCCATTAACTGTGCCTCTATCTCCCCATGTCCAGGTCCATAAATTGCGTTTCTTCCTGTTACTCAGGGTGCACTCTCAGAGCTGTGATATTAGGCTCACCTTCTTCTTGTGCACCAGATCCCGTCTCATTTCTGGCAATTCCCCACTGCTTCACTAATTTTTCACTTTTACTTGATCATTCTCATCAGCATATAAACATGCTATGCTATGATATGATATGATATCCCCTATCTTAGAAACAACCAGGCGTGGTGGTGCGCGCCTGGAATCCCAGCAACTTGAGAGGCTGAAGCAGGGGGATGGCAATTTGAGGCCAGTCTCAGCAACTTGGCAAGACCCAGTCTAAAAACAAAAAAAATGCAAAGGGCTGGGGATGTGGCTCAGTGGTTAAGCACTCCTTGGTTCAATCTCCAGTGCCAAAAAAAGAAAAGAAAGAGGCCTGTCTCCCGCGACCAGCTGCTCTTCTTCCTCACCCTCTTTGTGGTCCTTGCTCCCTTCTCTGCTCACACCCACTCCCTTGGTGACCTAGCCCTGTGTCCCCATGGTTTCCAGGGCCCTAGATACATGGCACTGATGGTGCCACATTTGTACCTCCACCTGACCTCTGCCCTGAACTCTGTTCCCAACTATCACCTTAACATCTCCACTCCCACGTGGAATCAGCATCCTGAACTCAGCCTGCTCCAGGTCTCACCAACTGCTCGGCTGCCTCTGCTCTTCTCGTTGCTCAGGCCAAAATCATTGCAGGGTCCCCACCCTGCAGTCAGTCCATCAGAACACCTGTGCTTCCAGCATCTGGCCACGTCTCCACTTACAGCTGCTCCACTTACACCCGCTCCACACAGGGGACAGAGGCTCTTATAAAAATGCAATCAGAGGGCTGGGGCTGGGGCTCAGTTGGTAGAGCGCTCAGCATGCGCAAGGCCCTGGATTCAACCTCCAATATTGAAAAAGAATACAATCAGGTTTGATCACTTTTTTGCCTGAAGCCCCTTCCATCTCGGGGGGAGGGCAAGTCCATGCCAATCTTGTCTCCTGGGTCACCTGTGAGCCCCAAGGGCTTCTTCCTCCCGCCTCCTCCCAAGTTCCCATAGGCCCCTCCCTCACCTCCTACAGGTCTCCACCCCCCACACCTGCCCACCCTATTTAAGCCTGTCCTTCCTAGGCCCCCAACCTAAATATGTCCCTCATATGGACCCAGGGACTCAGGAATGTTAGGCAAGCTCTCCAACTCTGAGCCTACCCCCCAGCCCTGGACCTAAATTTGAATTCATTCACTATATATTTAGGGGAACAAGGAAGGCCAGAATTTGGCCAGCTCTTATCTTTCCTCCTCCCTGACTTACTTTTCTTTCTCACATGAATCCCGTCTGAACTAAGACTTTTTGTTTTCCTTGACTGTTCATCTCTTCTTGGAAGGTGAGCTCCACACAGGCAGCGAGGAGTGAGGTTCGTCTTGCCCAGCTCTGTGCCCTGGAGTTCAGAGCAGAACCGGACGCCTGTGGAGTGGATGAACGAGGCCGAGCTGGCTCAGCTGCTGCCTCACTGGCCCGGCCCTCAGCACCTTCCTTCTCTCCCCACTGCCAGGGTCCTCCCAGGTACCTGGGGTGTTGGTGAGGTTCACCAAGATCCCACTTTAATTGCCCCGGGGCCTGGAATATGCTTAGAACATATAATACTGAAGCAGCATATACCTGTACCTGGGCAATCATTAAGCTGACTTTCATGAAGGTGACCTCTGTGACATGGGCAGGGCAGGCACTATTTGTCCTGTTTTATAGATGAAGAAACAGGTCCTGGTGATGTGAAGCCACTGGCCCAACCTCCTGTGTCCATCTCTACATGTCTCGGCCTGCTGAGCTTTCTCTCTTTGGCTACAGATTAAAAAACCAGCACTCCACATCCACTCCAAGACCTCAGTTTCCTCTGCGTTATCTGATCAGTCCCTGGAGTGCCTCAGCAGGAAGCTTGGGACTTGTTCAGAGATGGGCTGGGTAGGGGAGGGGCCTACATTACTCACACCACAGGAGCTCCTCGCTGAGGCGGCCATTGGGGGTGGCCCAGGTTGACTAAGAGAGACAAGCATCACAGGTGGGCGGCCAGGATGTGATTAGCAGGGTGGGGACTGTCCTGGGGCCTTCCAGCCCCACTGGGATCTGCAAAACTGGCTGAGGTCAAAGTGACCTCCTGCCCTGAACTGTCTCCATAAGGTCCAGCCTCCAACTCCCGGGCCAAGTCTGAGTCCAGGGCCAAGCCTGAGCCCAAGGCCAAGGCTCAGCTCTTGATAAATCAGAATCAAGAAGAACCTGAAGATGGCAAAACAGGCCCCGCCTCTTCCCTGGCAAACCAGCCGAGCAGGTTTCTGGCTCTCGGGAGGAGGGCAGAGGAGCCAGTTGGCTGCAGGAGGGAACAGCACTAACTGCCAGAGCCCAGACGTTCTGAGGGGCAGTTGGCTTGGGTCACACCTGGGTTTGATCTAGAGCTACCACCCTGGCTTTTATGGTTAGGAGGCTCTTAGATGTGCTTGCAGGCAGATGGGTTTGAGGCAGGACTCAAAGGACATTATGCTGGTGGTTAAAAGCAGTTCCATCACCACCAGGAACACACCCAGGGAACCTGTTAAATACATTTCTGGGGCTGCAAAATCAGAATCTCTAAGTGCTGGGGACCAAATTTTTGTTGTTACTTGCAGTACCAGGGATGAAACCCAGGGCCTCACTAAGCACGTGCTCTACCTCTACCTTGGAGCTGCACCTCAACCCCTGCAACTGTTTTTTTTTTTTGGAGTGGAAGGGGGGAACTGGGCTCCTGGGGATTGAACCCAGAGCTGCTTCATTCTCAGATCTTTTTCATTTTTTTTTAAATATTTATTTATTTAGTTAGTTATTGGCAGACACAACATCTTTGTTTGTATGTGGTGCTGAGGATCGAACCCGGGCCGCACGCATGACAGGCGAGCACGCTACCGCTTGAGCCACATCCCCAGCCCAGATCTTTTTCATTTTGAGACAGAGTCTCTGAAGGTGCTTAGGGCCTTGCTAAATTGCTGAGGCTGGCTTTGAACTTGCAACCCTCCGGCCTCAACCTCCTAAGCCTCTGTGTGGCCTGTGCCACTGCGCCTGGCTAATTTATTCACTTTTAAAAGCCCTCTCAAACCTGGGCCCATGGCGTAGCCTATAATCCCAGCTACTGGGGACGAGGGGACTGAGGCAGGAGGATCACAAATTCAAGGCCAGACTGGGCAATTTAGTGAGACCAAACTTTTAAACAGTGACTGGGGATATGGCTCAGTGATTAAGTGCCCCCAAGTTCAATCTTCAGTATAAAAAGGGCTGAGGATATAGCTCAGAGCATGTGCTTAGCATGCATGCAGCCCTGGGTTCAACCCCAGTACCACAGCAAACAAACAAAACAGCAGTTGAACAACAGCAACAACAGTAAAACCCACTAACCCTTTCATATTATTGTTATACTGAAGTTCAGAAATTATTGCCTGTTTTTTGGAATCTCTAACCCTAACCTATGAGTCTGCTTCATAGCTGTGTTTCCTTGGGAAAGTGACCAAACCTCTCTGGGCTTCGTTTGTCTCATTTGGAAAATGGGAATAATTCTTCTTACCTCTTAGGGCTGCCATTAGGAATGTGTGTGATATTCAGGCCAAACACCAGGTTCAGGCCTGTCACAGAGATCAGAGAATGTACTCTAAGTATAAGCCACTAGAATTATTACTCCACTGAGACCCTTTGGGATTCTGTGATGAACAGGAGAGGCTGAGGCAGTTAAAGGTAAGGAGGGGCTTTGCTCTTGCTCAGAGTTCCTGGCTTTGGGAATAAGGGGATCCCTGGAAGGATTCAAAGCCCTCTGCTCAGAGGAATCAGGAGCAAGGGGCCAAAGTTGATCCCAAGGTAGAGGCTGTTCTTTTGTAGCCAACAGCCTTGCTGCTAGGTTGAGGTCTGTTTTTTTTTCTTTTTTTTTTCTTGTACCGGGGATCAAACTCAGGGACACTGAACTTCTAAGCCACATCCCCAGCCCATTTTCATATTTTATTTAGAGATGGGGCTCATTGGGTTGTTTAGGGCCTCACCAAGTTGCTGAGGCTGGCCTCAAATTTGTGATCCTCCTGCCTCAGCCTCCCAAGCTGCTGGGTTTATGGGCCTGTGCTCCCACACTTGGCTCGGTTGGGGTATTGGGCAGATACAATGTGAGCAGAAGAAGCACGGCAGAGATTAGTGGCTAAGAGTTTGGGCTCATGGGCTCAGGGAGTTCTGGGTTCAAGTTCTGATTCCTCCTTTTCTTAATGCATGACTTTATTCAAGAGGCTCCTGAGAGGCTGACCTCGGCTGGGGAGGCAACTCAGCACAGGGTTACCTAGCCAGCTCTGGATTTGGAGGGCTCTCTGCTCATTGGACGTGTGAGCCTGAGCACGGGCTGTGCCTGTTTGGGACATGGGCATTCTCCACCTGACCATCCCATTGCTGCGGGGGTCAGTGGCCTGCTGCAGGTGAGGGGCTCAGGTCCGTCTGACCCTCAGTTGCGTAAAGGCTGGTTATTGCAGTCATCAGCCCCATCTCTGGTGAAACCTTTGGCTCATCTCATTCTTAGTCCCTGTCCACCTGAAGAGGAATCTGGAGCTTTGGTCACAATGTCTCCAGGGCGTCAGATCAGGACCCCCCCACAAGGCTTCCTCCCCTCCCCATCGTCTCCTGAGCAGAGCTGGTGTGCGGTGGGCTTAATGACATTGTCTCTGTGGCATCAGACTGCCCAGAACTGACCCCTTTTGGTCTCCTGGGATGGGAGTGCAGAGTATGTGTGTTAGTGTCTTGAACTCCGTAAGTGCCAAATGATAAGTTTTAAAAACTCCTTTTTTTATTTGAATTTTTAATTTTGAGATAGGGTCTCTCTGTGTTGCCCAGACTGATCTCAAACTCCTGGGTTCAAGTGCACTTGCTGCCACAGCCACCCCAGTAGCTGGGACCACAGGCATGAGCCACTGCTCCTGCCTGAGTAGATATTTTGGAGTAGGATTGACACTGGATGTGGCCAGACCGGCTGCAGACCTGCTCACACAATGCCAGTGAGTAAACCTCGGCCTACCATTTCCAGCACCCTAGGGGCACACCCTGAAAAATGTACATCACACAATTAGGTGGCTTCTTATTGCCCTTATTGCCCGTACTGGTGACTTCAGACTCCTGGGAACACTGCCAGAAAGAACTCCTCTTCTGTGAGGGGAGCTCTGAGATCTAGTCTGGCTTGTAGCTTGGCCGGTGAGCACCGGTCTGGCAAGCCCAGCAAGGCCCTCCCCTAATTGCGCAGTGGAGCCATTGGGCCCATCTCTGGGCAGACACCGCCCCCTCAAGGCCTGCACCTGCTATGACACCAGGGAGAGCTGATCTTGCATGGGAGAAATGGATCCAGTAATGCTTTTCTTCCCTGTGCCATCCTTCTGTACTTAAGATGGGCCCAAAATGCAGAAATGGGTTACAGTTGTGCTTGGGCAAGGCTCTTGAGTGAACACGGCCTTTAAATCACCTTCCCTAGTCACCCTTCAACCAGACTAAATCCTTATGTCCTGGGCCCACTAAGTTCTCTGCCTCTGGGCCTTTGCACATGCCCTTTTCCCACCCAGCTGGAATAATCTCCCACATTCTCATCTGCATGGATTTTTTTCCATCTAAAGATACCCTAGTGTCTCAAATTGGCTACGTACTTGCCCAAACATGCTCCTGGAACCCATGGCAGCCTTGTATCAACCTGCTGGCAGGTGAATACCACGTGGCAGAGACCCAAAGACCATGGCTCTCGTGTACCTAGCACTGAGAGACTTTTGCGTGGACAGAAGCAAGATGAGCCTGGTCTTCAGCGGAGGAAAGGACATGAGGCCCGGGAAGTGGCCTCCCTTCCTCACAGCAAAATGATGTGGGCCAGGAGGTTGAGAGGGCGTGAGTCAAGGTCCTTGTGAGGTGACAACAGGTGGAGCCTAAGAAGCCTGAGGGTCTCAGAAGCCCATCCCAGTCCTGGTTCCATCTTCAGTCAGGTCACCGGCTCCCACCCAAGGCCTAAGGGAACATACCAGGGGACATTCAGCAGGGAAATGCCGAGCACATGTGGGAGCAGGGGGGAAGGGCGGGTGCAAAGCTGATTGTTGTTCTGAGAGGGCACCGGGCCAGTGAGAGACCAGCATGAGGTCTCCCAGTGTGGTATCTGGCTAAGGAGCCAGAGCCCCCCACACCCCCCCCACCCCCCCACCCCCCCACCCCCCCGCCTAGCCACTGGTTCACTGTGGCCGACAGGTTGCTCCCCTCTCTGAGTCTTAATTTCCTCATCTATAAAATGAGGACAATAATGGAACCTAACTTATAAGGAGTTTGTGAAAACCTGTTGACATTATAAAAAGAAGTATAAATGTAAATTATAAGAAATGGCAAAAAAAAGTCCAGAAATGAGAATGGCTCTGCCAGGGGCCAGTGTCTGGGACCTTCCTGGTGAATCTAGATGCAGACAAATGTCTGTGGTCATGAACAGCGTCCAAGCACAGGCGTGGGCGCCCACAGCATGAGCTGCTGTCTAGTGCAGCTCTAAAGGCTGGATGCCCGTGAGCAAGGTGGCACATGCCTGTGATCCTAGCAGCATTGGAGGATGAGGATCACAAGTTCAAAGCCAGCCTCAGCAACTTAGCAAGGCCCTAAGCAACTTAGCGGGACCCCATCGCAAAATAAAATATTGAAAAGGGCCGGGATGTGGCTTAGTGGTTGAGTGCCCCTGAGTTCAATCCCCAGTCCCCCGAATAAATAAATAAATAAATAAATAAGGATTTTTTACAATTAAAAAGTGTTGGGGGGGCTGGGGATGTGGCTCAAGCGGTAGCGCGCTCGCCTGGCATGCGTGCAGCCCGGGTTCGATCCTCAGCACCACATACAAACAAAGATGTTGTGTCAGCCGAAAACTAATATATATATATATATATATATATATATATAAGATTTTTAAAAAATAAATAAAAAAATAAAAAGCGCGTTGGGGATGTATTTCAGTGCTAAAGTGCCCCTAGGTCCAATCCCCAGTCCCCTCCCCATCAAAATGGAAGCATCATGGTGAGACATAAGGCAGGGACAATGAAATAAGTCCCTGGGTGCAATAGACAGTTCCCCTTTGTAGCACAGCATGTCGCTTCTCTACCCTTGTTCTTTGTTCCTAAACCCACCATGAGAACCCAGTAAAACCACAGAAACAGAATGTTTGCACAAGATGAAGTGACCAGAGGAAAACTACCTAGTGTCACCTATTTTAATCAAATTAAAAATCACTGGTGTTGGGCTGTTTCCTGTCTGTCATGTCCTGAGCTGCTTTCCTCTTCCACACCCCTCCACCATGATGTTGTGTGTCACTTTGGGACAAGAGATATAGAGTCAGATGACCATAAATTGAACTTCTGAAAATCAACTTTTCCTCCTTTAATCGCTCTTGTCAGGTTTTTTGGTCACAGCAACACAAAGCTGACTAAAACAGAAATTTGTACCAAGAGGTGGGGTCATTAATATGACTAATCTGACCACATGGCCCTGAAGCTTTTGGAGTTATTTGTGGGTGGATTAATTTTGAAAAGTTTGGAGATGCAAACTGGAAGAACTAGAATGCTGTAAGTGGAACTTACAATTGGTGAGTTTGGTGGGAGTTCAGAGGACCAGAGCACGATAGGACTGCAGACAGTAAAGACTGGGCTCATGAGGTTTTAGAGGAGGAGGAACATGTAGTGGAAATTGGCACAGAGGCTGTTCATGTTATGTTCTGACAAAGAGGTTGTCCACATTTTGTCGATGTCCTGAGACTTTCTGTGAGGCCTAATTTAAAGGTGATGGACTAAGATATTAATTAGGTAGAAGAAATTTCAAGACAGCACAACATTCAGATATGGATGCTTTTAGCCACGTTTACTTGATAATCAGGGACAGAAAGCAGAGCAGAAAGATCTGAAAATCTTACAGGTTGACCAGAAAAATGAGAGTAAAACTGGGGCTAAGGAAATTCTGTTTTTTTTTTTTTTTGGTGGTGCTGCTGGGGATTGAACCCAGGGCCTTGTACATGCAAGGCAAGCACTCCACAAACTAAGCTATAGTCCCTGCCGAGGAAATCTGGGAAATTGTGATTGTTAAAGACATTACATACAGCTACTAAAGACATACTAAGTGCTTTAGGAAGAGACAATATGAAAAATAGCTTGAGGGCATCAGGCATCTCAAGAATTAGCAAGAAAAGAAATCCATCTCAAACTCAAGGCTGTAAAAGTAAAAATTTCTTTGAGCCCAGGGGGGCACCCTGCTTGCACTAGAAGTTTTTCACCATGTTAACTTCCCAGGGGCTCAGAGGCTGTTGTAGTCAGGGTCCCAGGAGGCTTGGCTACTGTTCAAGATGGCATCAGGCCTTGGTGTCAACCTGGTTGCTGGTTCTACACCACGAATGCAGGATATGTAATGCCAGATTCACGGGATCACAAAAGACCTCCAGGAGCCGCATCTGTTGCAATCACACAAGAGTCTTTATTGCAAGCTCGGGCCTGGACTCAACCGTTTCTGAGGCAGAGGTTCCGAGGAGTGAGCCCCGGCCCTTAGTTCAATGAGGATTTATAGGTTTTGGGGGATACAACATCACATAGCAAATCATTTCACACCACATTGATTAGCACATTCACTGGCAGGAACAAGTTGGGTAGGGGTGATTGGTTAGCTCAAGTGGTGGATACGTTTGAACTGATTGGTTTAGGCCATGAGGGGTTGCAAGAGTGTATATGTTAATCATGTTATCAATCACCAAAACTATCAGGAGGGTCACCTGGCATTTCAGATATTTTCCCTGTCTCAGGCTGATTGGTGGTTGCTAGGGGTTTGCTATGGGTCCTCACCTAGCCTGACTGAGTCAGGGACATCTGGCACCACAGATCTCTCCTGTTATTTACAGACAAACAACTCAGCAGGGTGGGTATGTGCCTAGGAATGCTCTGTGGGTTTTCCCAAGGACAAGGGTCACACCCCCTCCCTCTAGACAGGCCTTGAGGTAGAAGCTGGCTTCTCAAAAATGGAGTCACATGAGTTTCTCAGATGCTGGAGTTAGGGGGTCCTGGAGTCTTCTGCTGAGATTTCAAAGGAAGGCATGGAAGGCCAGGCAAAATGTAGCAGGGCAAAGTCCCTGTGGGCTGTCCCTGAGAGGGGAAAAGGAAGCTGAAGCTACAGTGGAAACCCATGAAATTGAGAGATGTGAGTAACATGGAGTATCTGTTGAGAAAGCTCCGAGTCAAGCACAGACAAGTCAAGAGAAAGGCTCTCTGGACTGGAGCTGGTGGGGCCACAGAGGCAGAGTTATAAGCCCTTTGGAGAGAATATCCTGACGCCTTTGGTGGTACATGTCTGTAATTCCAGCCACTTGGGAGGCAAAGAAGGAGGATCGCAAATTTGAGGCCAGCTTCAGCAACTTAGTGAGGCCCTATCTAACTTAGCAAGACCCTGTCTCCAAATGAGAAATAAAAAATGCTGCAATTAGGGCTCGGGTTGTGGCTCAGTGGTAGAGCACTCGCCTAGCACATACATGGCACTGGGTTCAATCCTCAGCACCACATAAAATGAAATAAAGATATTTGTCCACCTACAACTAAAAAATAAATATTTTTTTAAAAATGCTGGGATTTAGGGCTGAGGATGTGGCTCAAGTGGTAGCGCGCTCGCCTGGCATGCGTGCGGCCCTGGTTCGATCCTCAGCACCACATACAAACAAAGATGTTGTGTCTGCCGAAAACTAAAAAATAAATATTAAAATTCTCTCTAAAAAAAAATTTAAAAAAAAATGCTGGGATTTAGCTCAGTGGTAATGCACTCCTGGGTTCAATCCCCTATACCAAAAAAATAACAAAGAAATTTACAAAAGAATAATGCCACGTGCCTCCGATGCTGGACATGGAGCTAGAGGACTTGTTTGCCCAGCTGGATTTTCGTTTGGGTTTGGTCCCATCCTTCTATCTACAGCCCTATATCTTCCTTTTGGAATGGAAATGTTTACTATTTGCAATTATATATTGCATATTCCTGGGATTTGAATTATGTCCTTGAACTTTCTGGGTGATGGTAACTCTCTCTCCTGGTGCAAAGGTGACAGTTCTGACTTCCCAGTTGCTATGGTGAGACCCTGCTCAAAAGGGGGTTCTGTGCTGTTATGGTCTGGATGTGAGGTGTCCCCCAAAAGCTCACATATAAGACAGTGCAAGATGATTCAAAAGAAAAATGATTGGGTAGTGAGTCTTAACCCAAGCAGTAAATTAATCCCAACAGGGATTTACTGAGTGGTAACTGAAGTGGTAGGAGGTAGAATTAGGGCTCGGCTTTGGGGCATATATTTGTATCTGGAGTGATGAGTCTCTATTTTTTGATCAATATGATGTGAGCTGCTTCCCTCTGCCACATACTCTGCCATGATGTTCAGCCTCACCTTGAGCCTTGAGAAATGGAGCTGGCCCTCTATGGACTAAGACCTCTGAATCCATGAGCCCTCAAACTTTTCCTCCTCTAAAATTGTCCTGGTCAGATCCTTTAGTCACAGCAACAAAAAAGCTGACTAAAACACGTGCCTACCACAGCACTATCAGTTCTTGACTTTAAGTTTGAAAAACCAGCCTCTATCTCAGAGCAAAACCTGTCCCAGGAAGGGACATGACCTTTGTCCTTGGAAAGACCCACAGAGCACTCCTAGGCACATTCCCACCCTGCTAAGTGGTTTATCTACAAATAACAGGAGAGATCTGCTGTGCCAGGTGTCCTTGACTCAGTCAGGCTAGGTGGGGACCCCTAGCAGCCACCAATCAGCATGAGACAGGGAAATACCTGGGATGCCAGATGACCCTCCCAGTAGTTTATGGTGTTGGGAAACCATGTAATTCAGCATGAACACCCCTCTTGGCTTAAACCAGTCAGTTCAAATGAATACCCCTTTTGTAGTAACCAATCACCCCTACCCAACTTGTTCCCACCAGTGAATGTGCTAATCATGTTTTAGAGTTATTTGATTTTTCCCGCGGTGTGTGATGATTTGCTAAGAGATGCTATGATGTACGTGGGGGTTCCTGCCTTTTCCAAAGAGTGTATAAAACTGCTGCAGACCCTGGGCTCGGGGCCTGTCAGCGTCACCAGTTGCTGTGTGCGCACGGAGGACCGAGCTAACTCGCAATAAACACCTCTTTGCTGCTTACATCGATCTTGGGTCTCTGGTGGTCTTTTGGGGGTCCCGAATTCGAGCATAACAAGTTCAGGCACCAGCTGCCCGGGGGAAGAGAATTATGAGTGCAAGCTGATAATTATAATCAGGCTATTAGTCTTTGACCTTGGTTCTGTGTGATTTGAAGAAACTTTCTCACAGAAAACCCCTTTGATGTTAAAAAACCTATATAATAAACCTGCTGAGCTGGCTCTGGGTCACTGTCTCTACCAGAGTGTACTGCCCACTGGGCCCAGCTTTTTCTCTCTTTGTATGTGTTTGTCGTTTCTAATCCCTCATCGCCCCTCACCCAGTTTTCTGAATTAATGGTCGTATAGTCATGGCAGGATATATGTAACTTGCTTTTCATCTTTACAGGAGAAAAGAGCTGAATTTGCCTTGAGTCTCAGAAAAGATTTTAAATTTGAACTTTTGGGTAAAGCTGGAATTGTTGAGACTATGAGGACTCTTTTTTTAGGGGGGGGGGGTGGTACTAGGGATTGAACTCAGGGGCACTCGACCACTGAGCCACGTCCCCAGCCGTTTTTTATATTTTGAGACAGGATCTCATTGAGTTGCTTAACATCTTGCCATTGCTTTGAACTTGCGATCCAAGACTATGAGGACTTTTGAAAATGGATTACATGTATTTTGCATTGTGAAATGGGCATGAGTTTTTGTGGGCAGGGGTGGAATATTAAGGCATCTTCCAAAAGCTCATGTATAAGACAATGCAAGAAAGTTCACTGGTGAAATGATTAGGTTAGGAAAGCCTTAACCTAATCAGTGGATTGATCCTTTGATATGGATTGACTGAGTGGTGACTGCAGGCAGGAAGCTGTGGCTGGAAGAAGTAGGTCACTGGGGCTGGGGCCGGGGCAGAGGCTCAGCGGTAGCGCAATTGCCTGGCATGTGTGAGGCACTGGGTTTGATTCTCAGCACCACTTTAAAAAAAAAAGAAAATTTGATTAAAAAAAAAAAAAAGAAGTAGGTCACTGGGGGGCATGGCTCTGGGATACATATTTTGTCCCTGGGGAGCAGAGCTCTCTATTTCCTGGTTGTTGAAACTGGATTTTCAGCCTCCACTGCTGTCATGTCACAGCAGGCCCCAGCCTCCTGCCAGTGCCTTCTTTCCAGGCTTTTGTCTCAAGAATTTGAAGAATGAAATCTGTGGACAAGGGAGAGCCAGTGTAAGAATAGGATTCATTCAAGTGAGAGAAAAGGGACAGGGCTTCCCTCAAGGTGAGAGGGGACCCAATAGGGGTTAGCACTAAAGTGTCCTAGTCTAGGGGCCTTATAGCTATTGGGTAGCTATAGCTATGATAATCACTCATCAATACCTATGCTAATCAGGTATTAGAAAAGTACCAAGGCTATTGGTCAAGATCTATGCTGAACAGGTATTGGAAAAGTGTTCAGGCAGTTGGTTCAGCCTTCAATGTTCGGATTGGGTAACCTGGGTCTCTAGTCTTCACTCAGGTCTGCCTTGTCTCTCTTTCCACCACCCTGGGACAAAGGAGGTGGCTGGAATGTTTGGAACGCTCCTGTAAGTAATGGCCTTTCATTCAAAGAAGGCTTTGTGGGGTTCATTTCTTCACCTGCAGCTTACTTTATTACTTATCTAGCCCATCTTATTCAGTGTCCTGGGCTGCTGTCCTCTTCCACGCCCTTCCACTGTGGGGTTCTGTATCACCTTGGGCCCAGAGGTATGAAATCCCCGTACCCTGAACAGAACCTCTGAAACCATGAGCCAAATAAAAACTTCCTCCTCTAAGAGTAAATAAAATAAAAATAAGTAAATAAATCACTGATTTTGGTGGTCATTGAGCTGGGCAGTACATGATTAGGTTCCCAATAGCTGTTTTGTGGGTCACACTTCTGACATGTGGGTCATGATAATAGTTGCCTAGGGACTACTTTTCAGGGACTTGAGGGCTGCTTTTGCTGAAAACACTGATTCTTGGGCCTGCACGTCTGATGGGTGGGGTTTTTAATATATTTATAGAAAGTTATCTGTTATGTTAGGTTAAGGTTGCTGCCTTAACTTCTGGGGTAGGTTCTCCTGGCCCTGCGTGTGGGCATGTGGGTTGCCTGTTGGAGCCGGTGTGTTTTCTACCCAATCCTTCTGCTCTTTCAGCAGCCATAGCAGCCTGAACAGCCCAAGTCCCTCAGCCCCTTCACAAGGACCAGTCTAGTCATGAGGCCTGCATGTTTGCACAGGAGATGGCACCAGCTACAAGAGTAAAAGTCACCCATGACCACCTGGTGGTCTGACTTTCACTCAAGAGAAACATCGTTTGGAACTGTGCCTCTGACCACTGGAAATTCCTAGATTCTAGCCCACCCCAGCAAATCAATAAAAGCCTGCAGCTCCCTTTGTTTGGAGAGCAGCCTGGGCCCTCAATCAGTGCTGTCTCCCCCCAGCTGAAGCCCCAGTTACCCACTGTGGCTGAAGGCCCAATTCAAGCCTTGTCTGTATATCTGTGCTCATTTGACTCAATTTTCATTTCTTCTGTCACCAGATAAAAAGTTCCCATCTCAAGTATCAAAAACATCCTTTTTCATGGCTAAGACAGCTGGTCCTGTGGAATATCCATGTGCTTATCCCCATTGCCTAGCCTTACTCATGGCTGGCTTGGGTCCTGTGACTGCCTCTGGACAGTGGGCTGTATTGGAAGTGATGTCTGCCAATTTGGGGGTAAGTTCAATGGGAGTTGGTGTGCCTGCTCCACGGCTCTCTCTTCCTGCTAAGTATGAACTAGGTAAACTTAGCCTGAGGAAGTATGGTGGCCACACATCCCAGCAATGTAACTACAAAATACAGGAGGGTGACCGGACCCTCCTCAGAGTCTATGACACAAATGGACTTTTATTATGCTCAGCCGTGGGGATTTGGATTTTTTTGTCGAGGCAGTTAATGCTCATTGTCCAGATGAATGCAATACTGCCAGTCTTCCCACTTTATAGAAGCCAAGTCCGTTGCTCATGGCCACATAGCTCTTGAGTAGGCAGAGAGGGAACTCAAACCCAAACCTGATGTGCACACTGATTTTTAGAAACTCTACTTCCTGAACTGCTTGACAGGCTGTCCTTAGGCACTGCTATCCCATGGGAAATCTTGTGAGAACATCCATCAGGGATAGGGTCAGATGTGCAGTAGGAGCATTTGGAAAGCCTGGTCAGCCTAGTGTGAACTCCTGTCATCCTGGGCTGCACTAGGCAGCTCTATCATTCTGGTTTCTATTCTGCCAGTGGTGACTATTTTTTTTTCTCCCGCTTTGGTGCTGGGGATTGAACCCAGGGCCTGTGTGCATGTTAGGCAAGCACTCTACCAACCACCCCTATTTTTTTTGGGGGGGGATGCGGTACTGGGGATTGAACCAGGGGCACTCAACCACGGAGCCACATTCCCAGCCCTATTTTGTATTTTATTTAGAGACAGAGTCTCACTGACTTGCTTAGCACCTCGCTGTTGCTGAGGCTGGCTTTGAACTCTCTAAGAGTTCCTGCCTCAGCCTCCCAAGTTTCTGGGATTACAGGTGTACACAACTGTGCCCTGCCGGCCCCTATTCTTGATAATAAACGTGCAACGAAGAAGGCATACTACCTTGCTAGGCAGAGATTTGCAACTGGAGACTGGAATTCTCATTCTGCACATTGACATACAAGGGAGAGATTTTGCTGTGAAAGTTGTCAGAATAAAAGATTAATGTGTGGGCTGGGGATGTGGCTCAAGCGGTAGCGTGCTCTCCTGGCATGCGTGCGGCCCGGGTTCGATCCTCAGCACCACATACAAACAAAGATATTGTGTCTGCCGAAAACTAAAAAATAAATATTAAAAAATTCTCTCTCTCTTTAAAAAAAAAAAAAAAAAGATTAATGTGGGCTGAATTAATGTGGGCTGAGATTGTGGCTCAGCGGTGGGTGGAGTGTGCTCACCTGGCACATGCGAGGCCCTGGGTTCGTTCCTCAGCACCACATAAAAATAAATAAATAAAATAAAGGTATTGTGTCCAACTACAACTAAAAAAATAATGATTAATGCCAACATTTAAATAACAAAACGTAGAAACTAAAGAGTAGTGATGGGGGGGGGGTTGTGACTCAGCGGTAGAGTGCTTGCCTGGCATGTGTGAGGCCCTGGGTTAGGTCCTCAACACCACATGAAAATAAATAAACAAATAAAAAAGGTATTATGTCCAACCACAGTTAAAAAGATAAATAAATATATATATATAAAAAAAAAAGAGTAGGGATACATGGCTGAGTGGTAGAGAGGTTTCCTAGCAAGTGCTAGGCCCTGGGCTAAATCCCTAGGCACTGCAAATCAAAATAAAACAAAGAACAGTGATATCTGCCAGGCGTGATGGCATGTCCCTGTATCTCAGCTACTCAGGAGGCTGAAGCAGGGGGATCACTAGAGCCGAGGAATTTGAGACTATTTTGGCAACACAGTGACACACTATCTCAAAAAAGAGAAAGAAGGAAAAGAAAAAAGCAGCGATAGTGAATGAGCAGGGAGCACTGCAGAGCAGAACCTGCTCCACGGGTACAGAGGAAAACTTGTAAAGGCAAAACCAAAAGCATCGCATCAGTTATTTTGAAACAATGATCCTTGGCCCCAAGGATATTCAAAGGTTAATAACAAAATGGTGCCAGTCCAGGGTTGAGGAGACAGTTGCTGGGCTGTTGCCTATTTCTTTCTTTATGCTAGGGATTGAGTCCAGGGCCTCATGCATGCCAAACACTCAGCCAATGAGCTGCACCTCAGTTCCTAGAAATATTCTTTGTGCAAGGTTTTGATCTTGGCGGTCTTTAATAGTAGTTTGTTTCTTTTCTTTCGGTACTAGATGGAACCTGGGGTGCTCTGCCACTAGACTATATCCTCAGTTCTTTTTATTTTATTTTAAGACAGTCTTACTACGTTCAATTATTTATTTTTATGTGGTGCTGAGGAACGAACCCAGGGCCTCCCATGTGCCAGGTGAGCACACTCCACCCACTGCTGAGCCACAATCTCAGCCCACATTAATCTTTTATTCTGACAACTTTCACAGCAAAATCTCTCCCTTGTATGTCAATGTGCAGAATGAGAATTTCAGTCCCCAGTTGCAAATCTCTGCCTAGCAAGGTAGTATGCCTTCTTCGTTGCACGTTTATTATCAAGAATAGGGGCCGGCAGGGCACAGTTGCGTACACCTGTAATCCCAGAAACTTGGGAGGCTGAGGCAGGAACTCTTAGAGAGTTGAATTAAGAGTGTTATAAAAAGGGATTATTACAGAATGGCAATTATCAAGAATACAAGCAACAATAAGTGTTGGCGAGGATGTGGGGGAAAAGGTACACTCATACATTATTGTTGGAACTCCACTATGGAAAGCAGTATGGAGATTCCTCAGAAAACTGGGAATGGAACCACTATTTGACCCAGCTATTCCATTCCTCAATTTATACCCAAAGGACTTAAAAGCAGTATACTACAATGATGCAGCTACGTCAATGTTCATAGCAGCTCAATTCATAATAGCTAAAGTATGGAAGTAACCTAGATGGCTTTCAACAGATGAATGGAGAAAGAAAATGTGGTACATACACACAAAGGAATATTACTCAGCCTTAAAGAATGAAATTACAGCATTTGGAGGTAAATGGATGGAGCTGGAGAATACCATGCTAAGTGAAATAAGCTAAAACCAAAGGTTGAATTTTTCTCTTATTGATAAGAGGATGCTAATCCATAATTGGGATGGGATGAGGAAGAATGAAGGAACTTTAGATTGTGCAGAGGGGAGTGAGGGGAGTGGGTATAGGGATGGGAAGGACAGTGGAATGAGACAGACATTATTACCCTATATATATGTATGATTACACTACCTGGTGTGACTCTGCACCATGTTCAGCCAGAGGAAGGAGAAATTGTGCTCCATTTGGGTACAATGTGTCAAAATGTATTCTATTGTCATGCATAACTAATTAGAACAAAATTTTTAAAAAGGTTTAAAAAAAGGGGGACTATTATATAATTTGAATAAAAAGTTGCATTGGGGATGTTACCCAAGTTACCCACTAGGTAGATTAAAGGATTCTTAGGTCAGGTTCTGTCAAGTTATCCATAGTAGTTACTGATTCTGAAAATTCATTTACTTTATTTTTAGGGGCAGTACTGGAACTGAACCCAGGGGTGCTTTACCACTAAGAAACACCTCCAGCCCTTTTTATTTTTAGGCAGGGTCTTGCTAAGTTGCCTACACTGGCCTTAAACTTGAGATCCTCCTGCCTCAGCCTCCTGAGTTATGATTGTGAAATTCTGACTACATCATTATCATATCAAGTGGAAAAAATAGCCATAAACAAGGAAAAATTTAGGAGGGGCAAAGCTGCTATTATGCTAGGGCATCTAGTTCTGATGTCAACTCCTCATCTTGGTTTGTACTTCAAATACCTCTGGTTATGGTTTGGTCCACGTCCACTTTGTGGTTTTCACTTTGGGGAAGAGGCTTGTCCTCTTGAAATGGACATTTAATTGTTCAGTTTATAGGACTTTTTTTGGTACTGGAAAATGAACCCAGGAGCATGTACCACTGAACCACATCTCCAGGCCTTTATATTTTGAGACAGGGTTTTGCTAACTTGCCAAGGTTGGCCTCAAACTTCGAAATCCTCCTTCCGTGGCCTCCTGAGTCACTGGGATTATAGGTGTGCATCACTGGGTCTGGCTTAGTTTATAGGACGTTAGGAAAAGAGAAGTTTGAATTTTTGACTGGAGAGTTACAGCCAGATATTAGAGGAAACTAGAAGAATTTTGGATTTAGTCCAGTCTGCATGTAGATTTCAAGAATCTGAACACAACAAATAGAGCTATGATCTAATAAGTTATAGTGTTTTATTAGAAACATATTTTTTTCTTTCTACAGTCATCCTGAATTTTATCAAAGATAATTTTTAAAAAGCACTTTGTTTTCAGAGTTTAGTTTCATCAGATTTGGCTTGATGATTGACATGAGTGTGGCAACAAAGTGACTCACCAAATAGTGGGAAAAAAAAAAAAAAATTGGCAAAAGTGAAATTTTTGTTTCAGACTGACTAAACTATTCCAGCATGTGATGAAGGCAATACAGGTCAAAATAGAAAGCTTAAGTGTCATAGGTTTGAGCTAGTTGTAAAGGTTCTAAGGAAATTGCAAAAGGTTTATAAAAGGAATACTGTATATAATCAAAATGGCTAAATTTTAGAAGAGGATAATTATGTTTTTCCCAAAATTGAACATTAATATACTAATACAAAACAGGCCTGTAATGTCAGGGACTTGGGAGGCTGAGATAGGAGGACTGCAAGTTCAAGTGATGTCATTCCTCATTCCCAGCTTCTTCCCAACCCAGGAAGGCAGGGCTGGGATGTAGCTCAGTGGCAAAGCGTCTGCCTTGCATTCGCAAAGTCCTGCGTTCAACCCCCAGTTCCAAAAAAAAAAAAAAAAAAAAAAAAACCCACCAACCCAGGAAGGCAGTACTGCAGAGCACCAGCTTCAGAGTCAGACTTGGCTTCAAATCTCTGCTCTCTCATTTATGGCTCTGTGACCTTGGGTAATCACTCTCTCTGATGCCGGGTTGCTCACGACTAAAACACTCAGGGGTCACTCCAGGGGAACTGGGCGACTGGGCTGTGCAAAATAACTGCACAAGAGACACAAATACCTTTTTCTTTGGGGGTGCTATGACAGCTCCTCTGACCTTAAGGGCCCACAGAAAGAGAGAGTGAGAGCACACGCTGACCCCTTTTAATTGAGAAGCTATTCAAATAAGGCAAGGGGTCAGGTTTCAGGGGGCTGAGACTAGCTTCATGATGTCTGCTGTCAGCAAGCTGACTGACATCTAGGAAGGCCACACCCAAGGGCACAGTAAGAGAAGGGGACACACACAAGGCATTTCCATGGACCTTTCTATCCCAAACAGGGCAAGGGGTTATATTACAAAGGAACAGTGAGCACAGCTCCACCCATGGGGCTGTAGGAAGGCACGCCCATGCACAAAGACACAGTCAGGGGAACCCTAGGAGAGTGGGGCTGTCTAGCAGCATGGGTGCCTGAGGCTACATCGCCCAGCAGGGGAGTTAACTCAGTCACTTCCCAGATTGGTCTCCCACATGCTGAGCCTCAATGGGACAGTAAACTAATTCCTCACAGAATGCTCTTGAGCATTAGAGACAATAGGTGTAAGGCTGTTAAAACCCAAAGCAGGCTCTCTCCCCCAAGTAGGAACAGGGATTAGAGGGAGAAAGAATTGGTATACAGACTGATGCCAAGATTGCTCATGTTTATTAGCAAATGGAATACACATGCTGATACACAGGATCACAGGGACATTTTAGGAACCTTAGAATTGGGAATACCCCTTCCTCCCTGACTCCCTCTTCTCTGAGCTCCCTCCTTACTTCATTTGGGATCTTCAGCAAAGGGCTTCTAGCATTTTCTCACTGGAAACTTAGTGTTGCACTGGCTGGGCTCTTGCTGCTTCTCAAGTCCACATCCACCTGTCCCTGTGGGTCTTGGACCTGAGGCTGAGCCTCAGCTCAGTCATTCACGTCCAGACCAAATTCTGGATACAACTCTTTGCTGGTGACACCTCGGATCACGGCTGAAATGGAGAAAAATGAATGAGTGTCCAGTAGGGAAAGGTAGAAGGAAGTAAGCCAAACCCCAGGCCAGCATCACTGGCCTGACCCACACAGGACAGCACTCCTGGCTTCTAGCTAGTGCTCACACTTACGCCTCACCCAGTGGCAAAGGTAAAAGCTTCTCCTTCTAGGCCTCTCCCTGTGGGCCCTGCCCACAGCTCACACTTGAGCCTTCCACGCACCAGATACTGTGTTCAGAACTTGCGCCGTGAGCACCTGACTCCCTGGACACTCACTTCATTCCAGAGTGAAATGAAGCTCCCCAGAATCCTTCACCACACAGAACAGCTAAAGTCCTTGCCTGAACTATAAACGGAAGCCAGGCAGTGATGTGCACCTGTAACCCCCGCTACTGGACAGGCAGAGGTGGGAGGTTCACTTGAACCCAGGAGTTGGAAGCCAGCCTGGGCAATAATGAGAAAACACATCTCAAAAAAAAAAAAGTCAGAGGGAGCTGGGATTATAGCTCAGCAGTAAAGCACTTGCCTTGCACATGTGAGGCACTGGGTTCGATCCTCAGCACCACATAAAAATAAAGTATAGATATTGTGTCCATCTTAAAAAAAAAAAAAAAAAGTCAGAGCCACGGTGAATGCCTATAATCGCAGTGGCTAAGGAGGCTGAGGCAGAAGGATCACAAGTTCAAGGCCAGCCTCAGCAAGTGAGGCCCTGAGAAACTTAGTGAGACCCTGTCTCAAAATAAAAAATAAAAAAGGGCTGGAAATGTAGCTCAGAAGTTAAACACCCCTGGGTTTAATCCCTGGTACCATTTAAAAAAAAAAAAGGCAGGCTTGGTGGCACACTCCTGTGATTCCAATGACTCTGGAGGATCCCACATTGAGGCCAGCCTGTGCAACTTAGTGAGACTCTGACTCAAAAAATAAAAAAGGACTGGGGATGGAGAGCTCAGTGACAGAGCATTCCTGGGTTCAATTCCCAATAACTGCAAAACAAAACAAAAAAGAATTTTAGTGAAAATTGACTGTCTCTCAGACCTGCTGAAAACCCAACATCTTAGCATAGCCCAGGCAACAGCCCTTGCTGGTCTGTGGCCTGTGTGAGCTGCGCCTCCTGCTGCTTCAGAGACTCATCTCCCCCGCACTGGGAAGGGCTCTCCTCAGGCTCCTCGGAGCACCTTACATTGTCCTCACTTGCAACCGAGGTCTCTCCTCAGCTCTGCTCTTAACACATTTTATCACTAATCTGATGTGTTCCTTTACTTACCAACCATTCCACCCCACCCTCACGACACTACAACTCAAGCCACAGGACCTTCAAGTGTCTGTTCACCAAAGTAAGATCTGTGCAGTGCCTGGCACAGAGGAGGTGCCCCCAAAATACTCGCTGAATAAACCAAAAAGGGATAGGCCACTGGCTCCAGGTACCTGGACCCTACAATAGCAGGTCTGAAGCTGAGTTCTAAGTAGAATGCTTCCACCCACTCAGCAGCACTCTCCTCACATCCTTTCTTCTTGGGCCCCCGATCACTCGCCCTTCATCCATTTTCCTCGTTTTCTCCTGCACTGGGATCCATTCTCCAACAAAACACAGGGGAAAACGGGACTCTTCTCTGCCGTGGAAGCTTGGATGCTGTCACGACTTCCTGCACTAAGTGCAGAACTCATGCAGCAACTGGGCAGCTCTGAACAATACCCAGGCTGCTGGATGCCAGGCTGTCCACCAGGCCAGGCCAGCTGATGGACCTGGAGGGTCTGTACAAGGCCATCTGCACATTTCCTTACCTCAAATCAGCCTTACTTTGGAGACACACAGGTATGTCTGCCTTGGTTAAAACTCTCTGGATAGCAAGATTTAGTTCAAGGAGGAACAGAATACTCTTTGAAGCCACAAAGGGTCGCTCTTGCACCTCCTGCCTCTTTGGACAGACACCTGAGCCACACAGATGGTATCTCTGTAGGCCCCGAAGAAGGGGGAACCTTAGTTCATGATCTTGCAGATGGGTTAAGTCCTGGTCTAAAGCACTTCAGAGAAGGCTCTGTGCTTGAGGAAAAATCCCTGGGACTCAGGTAAGAATAGTTGTATTACTGCTTTGCTGGGCGGCCAGAGGGGGCAGAGGCTGGTGAGGAGAGGGGCTGGGGCATTCTAAGAGCAGGGCAGCTGAGAAGAACAGGAGGGTTGGCAAGTTTGGAGGCCCATGAGCAAAACCCAACACTGCTAGGGGAGGGGACACCTTTGGATCCCTGGTGGCTCCTCTAGAGCCTGTTGCTCACCTAGCTTTCCCAGCAGCATCTGTCCTACATCCTTGATGTCATTATACTCGTGGAGCAGGGAGATGTGTTCCTCCATTTCATCCTCACTGTAGCCTCTAGGGTGAGCAACGAGAGAAAGGGAGAGAGCACCGTGGGAAAGTTGATAAGGATCTGAGCTAGGCAGCAAATGTTCACTACTGGACTTTTAGGTGTGAGGCACTGGGAACACAGTGATGGTAGCAGAGACGCTACCTCTTGAAGCTTGTAGCTGGTAGAGGATCTGCTCTGCATGCCCTGTTCCCTAGGTAACCCTGGTCATAGCTGAGGGACTCACAGATGGGACACAAGATCCAGACAGAATCCATTAAGTGTGAAACGACATTCCATGGCTGGCTGAAGCAAGAGGCTTGGAGAACTTGGGGAAAAGCCAGCCTGCCTTAGGCACTGAAAGCCTTCCTCCCAGCCAGAATACAATCTGGGTGTAGGTGGAAGCTGAGGACAGAATGCAGCTTGAGAGAGAGACTAGAAGAGTGACTCTATCCTGGACAGTTTTCAATTCTCATTTCCAAGTTTTTTCCAGCCCAACCAACACTCCTCCAGCGAGGCTGCTGAGGCCTCTGGTGAATCCAATGGTGCCATTCTTTTTCTTTCTTTGATACTGGGATTGACTCAGGGGCACTTCATCCCAGCCCTATCTGGTATTTTATTTAGAAATAGGGTCTCACTGAGTTGCTTAGCCCCTTGCTTTTTGCTGAGACTGGCTTTGAACTCAAGATCTTCCTGCCTCAGCCTCCCGAGCTGCTGGGATTATAGGCGTGCGCCACCACGCCCGGCTCTTTTTCTTTTTTTAATATTTTGTTTAGATGTTGGTGGGCCTTTATTTTATTCATTTATATGTGATGCTGAAAATTGAACCCAGTGCCTCAAATATGCTACGTAGGTTCTCTACCACTGAGCCCCAGCCCCAGCCCTGCCATTCTTTTTTTATGCCAAGCCAGTGTGACCATATCAGTTACAGAGCATAGTTGAAGTTTCTGTTGTTGCTGTTTCTTGTGGTACTGGGGTCAAACCCAGGGCCTTGTGTACACCAGACAATGAGCTGTGTCCCCCCCAAAAGTTATCTAAACCATGCTAAGGAGCCCCAAAAGACTTACCCAGATATTAATTGGGAGATCTCCCTTTCCAACATCTTCTTTTTCTCTTTTAGTTTCTGAATTTCATGGTGCAAGGACTCCTCACCAGTTCCTGCAGCCGGGCCAGACTTGGAAGATGGCCTCTGAGTGGCATAAAAAGTCATCAGTGGGACTGACCAGTTATCTACCATTCAGAGCCTATGTGATGTCCCCCAATAGCCACCCCCCACTCTTGCTTAGTAATAGACTCCTAAGCCCCCAAATAAAACATTTCCTAGTTTCCTTTGGAATTAGAGTGGCCCTATGACTAAATTCTGCCAAACAGAACTTTATCAGAAGTGAAATATATGTGTGTGTGTGTGTGTGTATATATATATATATATATATATATACATACATACATACATATACGTATACATATATATATATATATATATAATGGGGAAAGTCGTTCCAGGGAGAGGGCACCTTTCTCTGGCCTTCCTTTTTCTTGCTGCCTGAAATGTGGAGGTAAAGCTGGAACTGAACAGAAATCGTGCACAATGAGGCAGAAGCCACATGTTGAGGATGTGGTAGGACAGATGGAGGTTTAGGTCTCTAGTGACTCCTAAAGCCATTGTTATCTAGAGTTTTCTTTCACTGCTGGCCAAACCTAATCCTAGCTAAATGGCCCACCCTGGCCCCCAAAATGACTCCAGAGAATGCACTCCAGGTCTCCTTCTTAGGTTCTCTTCTTAAGTCTGCAAATGTCACCAGATAGCATAACCCTCCATGGGGCTACAGTTCATCTTTGTCCTTTCTGGCTCTAAAGCCACAACAGCTAGTGCCTAGTATGTGGCTAATCTTTAGGAAGTATATGTTGGATGAACGGTCTACATGGGATACAAGAGGCAATAAAAGATTTTGTTCCTGCTCCTGGTGGTTCAGTGGCTCATAACTGGTCACTCAACAATAGTGGATATCCAGCCTGGCCCCTGTCTTCAAGGAACTTATATCCTAGGCCCAAAGAGAAAAGACCCAACAATTAGGTCAATCCTCCAGATAGGACCTAATTTAAAGCTCTATTCACATGTCACTTCACGAGAAAGGCCTTCCCTGACCACTTGCCTCATTCACCTACATCACCCTGTCCTGATGTTGTATTGCATTTCAACACCTAAAGTACATTTCATAAGTATTTTCATACACCTGTTATTATGATAAACTCCATGGGGACAGTGACTTTGTTTTGTTCCCTGATAGCACCGAGTCTATAGATGTATCTGGCACATAGCAGACACTCAATAAACATTTGTCAAATGAATGAGTGAATGATATGTTAATCATAAAAAGTGTCCTAAGGGAGTGTCTAACAGGACAGCAGTTTCAGACTGGATAAATAGGAAGACAAAGATACTCTGTAGGCAGCTCTAAGTGTCCACAGAAAGTAAGGGTTAGAGAGTCATGTGCACTGGGGCAAGTTGGAAGCACAGGACAGAAATTTCTGAGGGAGTGTGCAGAAAAAGAACAGCAGAGAGAGAAGGGAGAAACTACTCAGAGCCAGGCACAGTGACACATACCTATAATGGGGGTTGAGGTAGGAGACTGCATGTTTTTTCGGCAACTTAGCAAGATCCTATCTCAAAATAACAATTACAGGGGCTGGAGATGTAGCTCAGTGATAGAGCACCTCTGGGTTCAATCCTTGATACGCTCCATATTATAAAAGGAGCGGCAGGAGGCAGAGGGGCCAGTCAAGAAGGCAAAGAAAAACAGAGGCAGGAGACAAAGCTGAGGGTTCACTCAGGCTGTAGGAGGAGACTGCTGCAGTTCAAACTCATCAGCTCTGCCTGTGAGACTTTGTCTCTGGCACTCAGAGACCTCAGGTCAAAAATGGGGATGATAAAGTATCTGCCTCAAAAGTTACCGGAAGGACTTAGGAGATATATTAGAGTAAGCTAATTGGAATAAAGTAAGTACTCAATAAAGCCTTCTTACATCCCTGCATGGTAATGCAAGCCTGAAGACCCAGTGCATGGGAGATTGAGGCAGGAGGAGGTTGCTTAACCCAAGCTGGACGCCAGCCTGGGCAACACAGTGAGAACCCCATGTCTAAACTTTTTTTTTTTTTTTAATTAAAGTCTTATTTTGTTTTGTGGTGTTGAGGATGGAATCCAGGGACTCGTGCATGCTAGACAAGTACACTACACTGAGCTACATCTCCAGCCCCATGAATCCTTTTTTAATTAATTAATTAACTAATATAACAGGGATTGAAACCAGGGGCTCCTAACCATTGAGCCACAACCCCAGGCCCCCCCCCCTTTTTAAAAAATATTTTTAGTTGCAGTTGAACATTCATTTTTATGTGATGCCGAGGATTGAACCCAGGGCCTCACACACGGTAGGTGAGCATTCTACTGCTGAGCCACAATCCCAGCTCTCCCAGGCCTTTTTATATTTTATGTAGAGACAGGATCTTGCTAAATTGCTGAGACTGGCCTTGAACTTTCAGTCCTGCCTCAGCCTCCCAAGCCACTAGGACTACAAGGCATGGGCCACAGCACCCAGCAAAGGCTTGTTTTTAAAAAGGGAAATAATGATGGGCTGGGATTGTGGCTCAGGGGTACAGTGCTCATCTAGCACGCCCGAGGTCCTGGTTTTGATCCTCAGCACACATAAAAATAAATAAATAAAGGGTTGTGTCCAACTTTTTTACTTCTAAAAAAAAAAATGTTTAAAAAAATAAATAAAAAGGGAAGGAATGAATTCAGAGAACAAGCAAGGCATGATTTGGAATCCAATGAGGATACAGGGAGGTCAAAGGCAGTCCACACTGTTTCCCTGGGAGAAAATATCATACAACCTGATGCTTTTCACAGATTGTGGTTTCCCACCCTGTCATTTGGGCTTACTGCCACTTATCCGTTAGGTCTCACCTTCAGCCTCACCATTTCTAGGGAGGCTTCCTTGCACAACTAAAGTCTGGGCTCCCGCTCTTCAAACCAGGCTCATACTATCCTAGAATTTTTTAGTCTGTTTCCTCCTCATCCTGTGGCTCCTGGAGGGAAGAAATTGGTTGGCAGAGCATCCCAGGTGCCCAGTTAAGGGCAGGAGCTTCATCAATGAACAAATACCAAGACTTTCATGATCTAATTGAGAGGGGTGATGGAAACCCCATCATGGGTAATCAGAGTAAAGGAGGAGGATGTTTTTGAAAAGGAGATTAGAAGCTAAAAGAGTGGACCGCACGAACATCAAGAGCTGGGGGGAAGATTAAAAGCGGGGCTGGGTGAAGGGAAATACCTTAGCAGAAGGACTGGAGTAAGGGAGGGGAAAAAGCAGCTGAGGCAGGAGGGGGAGGCCAGCACAGCCCTTTGAAGACTGGAGGGCAGGAGGAAGGGAAGGGACTGCGAAGTGACTTGGGATTTTTCAGCAGAACAGATCCCGCTGGGAGAAGTCGTTGAAGCGTGGGCTGCAGTGGGATGGAGAGGAGGGTGGGGCACCGATATACTCACAGGGGATCGGAAGGCCCCGCGGGAACTTCGGTTCTGTCCGGGTTCAGTCCTAGAGAGAAGGCCGAGGGAAAAGGCTTGGTGGGACCGCGAGCCGCTTGGAAAGGAACGGGGAACCGCGGATGCAGGAGGAGCAGCAGTTGGGAAGTAAGGGTGACCGGACCGGTGCAGCCGGGAGCTACACTCCCGGAATCAGGGCCGGGACCCTCGAGGAAGGAGGGGTTGTGGGAAAGAGAGTGCTAGGAGGGCTGGGTGGGGGGTGCTGAAGGGGATTTCTGGAAGTCCGGGGAGGAGCTACAAGGAATCAGGAAAGGGACTAATGCCAGTTCCTCACCCACCTCCTGAGCCCTGGGGTCCGAGGCCCCCGGGCCGGGAGGTTCTGTGGTGCAGGAGGATCCAGGGCGAGGACTGGAGAATGACGCCTCAGGTGCTCGGGATGAAAAGAATTCGGCGGCCGCAGCCAGGAACCGTCGCACGAAAAGCTGCGCGCGCACCCAGCGAGCGCAGTCCCCGCCCCTTCCCGGAGTGGGCGGGGACAGCGGCTGCGCGCGCGCGCAGCTTTCTTTGTGACTCCACCCGCCCACCGCGGCTCGCGGTGGCCTGGCCACGCCCCTCTCCCAGTCATCTTTCTTGTTAACCAATCAGCTTGGAGAATTTAGGCCACGCCCACCACGGACGCCTAGAACCGCCCTGGATACGCCTCCCCAGGTTATTTCGCTTCGTGCCGCTTTAGCTACAGGAAGCAATTTCGCGTTGGATGCTGGGATCTTGGTGATGTGGCCCCCCCCCACTACTTCCCCTCCCCGCCCCGGTATGTCGGAAGAGACCAGACAGAGCAAATTGGCCGCGGCCAAGAAAAAGGTAAAACGCGCCGGGTCGCGGCCCCTCGAGCCAGACAGACCGAGTCCTTCCGACGGCCGGACCGTGGCCAGAGTCTGTGCCATTCCTGAGGCACACGGGGCGAGCCCCTGGGCGCCCCTCAGCTCCCCCTACTAAAGTCTTCTCAGCCAGCCCCGCCCCCTCAACAGCCCAGCCCCCGCCCTCGCCAGTCGCCCCTGGGTGACTTTGGCCGGTGACTCCAGGGCTCTCCGCTCCAGGCGCGGCCCCGGCTTCCTGCCGCCCCAAATTGGACCTCCCTGGGCTCCCTGGTCGTCAAGGACCTCGGTCCCAGCCCTGCGCTTCCCTCCCCCACCGTGGAGTAGCGACTCGGGCGTCGGTAGGGAGGAGTGGAATGTAGTTACGTCACAGTCCCCCTCGGAACTGTCATTACCACCGCGAGCTCGGCCTGTGATCTTCCGACCTGGTCCCCTAAGTGTCTTCATTCCCTTTGGGCTTCTCTGGTCTGGGCACAGATTTCCACCTGGAAGGGAACTCTCAGGTCTGTGGGACCTAGTGCTGAGAGGTTTTAGGCTTCCTTCCTTCCAACTCACACAGTGATAACTCAGAAAGCCTACACACTTCACCAATGAGCTAATAAAAACGTTGACAGTATCTCCCGATGACCATGGAAGAACAGGTTTGGGTTCTTCCTAAACCTGGGATTTTTCTCCCAGGTGTCTACCTTCCAGAATGGCTTAAAAATTTATTTTTTCCTGACATCTTTACATTCGAATTCGCTGAGATTCTGGGACCAGGGTGCCCTTCATTCAATGTTTGCTGGAGTGAGGTCTGTTTGTCTAATGTGGAACTGGTCCTGGGAACTGAGCTTCACAGTTTGCATCTTCCCCAATTCATCTTCACAACTTGGGGTGCAGAGTGCTCTGGGATAATAAATGTGAGGCATTTCTCTGAAGCATCATTTTATTTTCTTGAGAGCGATTAGACATTAATATATAGAGAGATGACATTTGTATAGATTTTTAAGATTGTAATAGACCTCTCTGAAATGATATTTGGGTGTGCTCTGTTGCCAGATTCGCTGGGGCTGTGTCTTTACTGCCTTCTGTTAGGATATGTTGATTTGTAAAACTTTGGGAAGTACTGGTGTGCAGCTTTAACAGAGGTATAAGCAGGACTCCAATGTTTGGCTTCTGAACTGCCCAGTGTACAGTTCCTGCTTACTTAATATTTACTTATCCACCCCTACCTCTGGCTTGCCCCTGGGAGCTGCTGCTTTATGGCGAACTCCAGAGCTGGGAGTCAGAAGATTGAACTTGAACTCCATTATTGTCTTTATAAAAAACTTCATGTTTGTAGTCCATCTTTTCAGTCCTTAATCATTGAAACACCTTGTGACATTGTTGATGACATTACATCAGATGGTACACATAAGAATATTTTATAAAAATTATAGAGGAAGATGTGAATATAGGGGCTCATTCTCATGAGTGTCACTGCTTCTCCTTTTCACAGCTGAGAGAGTATCAGCAGAAGAACAGTCCTGGTGTTCCTGCAGGAGCAAAGAAGAAAAAAAAGATAAAAAATGACAGTAGCCCTGAGACAACCACTGCTGGTGGTTGTCATTCACCTGAGGATGTGAGTTTTAGCTGGTCAGCCTCCCAGGGATTGGGGGTTCAAAGGGCAAAAAGGGTAATGGTTAAGATTGAAGAAGTGTCAGGTATTGGTTAAGAATTTGGGGTTTGAGGGCTGGGGCTCTAGTTCAGTGGCAGAGCACTTGCCTAGCATGTGTGAGGCACTGGGTTCAATCCTCAGCACCACATAAAAATAAACAAATAAAATAAAGGTATGCTGTCCATCTACAACTACAAAAAAATAAAAAAAAGAACTCTGGATTTGAGGGGCTGGGGTGGTAGCTCAATGACAGAGTGCTTGCCTACATATGTGAGGCACTGGGTTTGATCCTTAACCCCACATAAAAATAAAGACATGTTGTCCATCTAAAACTCCAAAAACATTATAAAAAAAGAATTTTGGTTTTTGAGAGCTGGGGGTGTCTCAGTTGTACGAGGCCCCTGGGTTCAATCCTTAGCACTGAAAAAAAATATATATATAATAGTTTTTATGTACACTTATGAAGCTTAAATGAGATTTATTGTTTTTATGTTTATTTCCTAATAGAGAGTCAGGTTTGGAGTAAACATTCAATAAATGGTAGTTGCTATTTGGTTTCCTCAGCCTTGGGGGCCAGGGGGAAGCCAGGCAATTGAGAACAGCTGCTTGCCATCAGGCTCTTCTTTTAGGATGCATCACTGCAAGAGCCCCAGGGTGTGGCAAGGAGAGCCCCAGGCTCCAGGATTGGAAGAATGTCTGAATTTTGAGTCTGTTTTTGCTATTAGCTTGCTGGGTAACCTCAGAAAATTATTTTCTTCCAGGGTCTCAGTTTCCTTATCTGTAAGATGATATGGTTGGATTAAATCATTGTTTTTCAAAGTTAATTTTTAGCTCTAGCTCCCTGTGTTCTAGTGAACCCTTACTTGGGAGTCTGGTTTTTGAAATGGAGATGGGCGTCTGGAGCTCTTCCAGATTACGCCCTGCATCCTAAGCCTGAGGAGAGGGTCTCATGTGCATATTAAGACTTGCACTGGTCAGGTAACTTGACTACATCACTCGGAATTTTACTATTTGTTTACTTTGATTGCTAGCTCTGGCAAGGCAGCAAGTGGCTTTTTGGAGGGATGGCACAGGCCCTGGTATTGGTCTCCTTTGCTCTTCTTCAGCATTTCATTTTCCTAAACCAACTTCTTCTCCCTTCCCTTGACTTTCTTGCCTCTCTCTAAGCCACTTCTTTCTTTCCCCCCACCCTTGTTTTTCCCTTTTCACCTCCTGTAGATTCAGGACATTCTGAAGGTGCTGGTGTCCGACCTTAACCATTCCAATGGGGTAGCGCTCCCCCCATTGGACAAGTGGAAGGTGAGGCAGTGCCGAGACCACCCTTTGGCTTCCTCTCTCCCAGCTGTGCATGCCTCTGAGGCTTCTCTGGTTTGGGGATCATTTGCCTCTGGCTTATTTTATGTTGCTGCCATTAACCCTCAGCCTGCTTACATCTGCTTCTTCACTTGCTTTGTTGATTGGGCTTTTTTCCTTCCCCACATCTTTTATCATCTTGGAGAAGGTGAAACATACCTTGAAGACTAAAACTAATTTGGGAATAACTTTGAGAGAAGGTGTGTGGAGCTTGAGCTTTTGAATGCCCAGTGTGGTGCTTTCAGACTGGGAGAGATTAAAAAACAAAACAACAGCAAAACTTTTTAGGTCTTGTCCTCTGTGTGTCCATCCCTAAAAGATCATTAGACCTTAAAAGTTTGTGATCTTCTTGAATTGATTACTTCATTGGGTTTGAAGTTTGGGAATGTAAGGTTAAGAAAAAGTGAGTTTGCATTATAGTTGCAAGGATTGAGGCTATTTTTTTCAGATCAACTAACTGAAAAGGATGTGAGGTTAACCAACAGATGAATGACCAGAAAACTCTGCCCCTAATCTCTCTTAAAAATCAGAGGACACCTGGCCATATTCATTTGGCCCTTCAAAGCACAGGCACTTTGTTAAACAGAGGCGAAAACAGACACAAGATAGGATGGATGCAGGCATAGGGAGGAGAGGCTTCTGAGAGAAGCTAGGGAGAATGTGGCACCATCCCAAATACTTAAGTGAGGGGAAATTGGTTCTGAATGGATTCAAGGATGGAGGAGGTGGCCACTTTGAGGTCACTTTGAAGATTAAAGGTGAGTAACATTCGTGCACATGGAGAGTGGGGAGGCAGAGGGAATGGAAGGGTCATGGTCAGCATTATGAGGTCATTATGAAGTCATAGAAGACCTTTCAGGAATGCAGGTAGCTCAGTCCAGGGGCAGGGTCTGGGTACACAGGGCTAGGCATTGGCCTCCATCAGATATTGTATTGGAACTTTCTGTTTAGCTAACTTGTCCAAGGACATCTGCCAAGCCAGAGCAATAGAGCTAAGACAGAGCCAGATCCTTTTGGAACTGGGCATAGGGAGAGGGATGACGGGTTGAAGAGTTTTCCAGTCATCATAGCTGTTCCCACCCAGGCGGTCAGGTCTACCCAGGTGCTATGACTCACTTTGTCAACTTGGAGGATATAAAGTGGCATGTGAGGTGGGAGCCTCAATAAGTCCTGCAGCTGTGTGTCTGGTGTTTGCCCTAGTGAGGGGCCAGCCACATAGGGAGTTGTTTTCTCTTCAGAACAATCCTAGTCTGTGCTAGTGTTCTGAGATTGTGCACCCAGCCTGTTACCCCTCTGTTGTGGAGGTGAAGACCTACTGTGTTTCAAAGCCTCGCTGCATCAATAACTGGTTCCCACAGAGGTTTTCTCCTCTAGGAATGCAGAGATGGGATTGCAGTCCCCTGAGTAGAGATAGTGGTGTCTCCAGAAATGGGGAATAATGGAGACAATGATTTCTAGTAGAACTAGATTATGGTGAAGGGAGTGGACTATGATACCAAGTCCATCACCCATAGTCTCTGCCCAGCAGGATCCCAGAGTTAGGGTCACAGTAATTCTCTAGAAGAACAGTGCATTTCTTCTCCCTGACTTGGGCACACTTTCCTTCCACCTGCTGTGGCTGCCATTGGCCCAAGCCTGTACCACCTTTTGCTGAGCCCCAGGGAGAACAAGGTCCTCAGGTATTTAGGAAGGGGGTCATGCAGCCCCTGCTTTGATCTTTGGCTGGCTGAAATGCTGCCAAGCAGTCTGAAGCCTGGGCTAATGGTATCTATACCCCCAGATGCTCCCAGCACATATGACTGTCCCTCTGACTGCAGCAACAATGTCCTGCCTGCTCTGCACCCTTGTGTCCATAGCAATGAAGCAGGTTCTCTCCTATATGGCCCCTGACCCCCTCCCCCTGTTCTGTGACAGGCACCCAAAGACCACACTGCTCCTGCACCACCAGCTGCTGATGACAGCGTGTCACTTGGCCGTGTCCCTTCCCCAGGTCCTACTCTCCCTAGCCTGGAGTTACCTCAGGTTTGTTCCTTTCCCTTTTTCCCACTATCTTCCTGTGTGCTTACTCATCCTCTTCCCAAAGGATAATGCTCATACGGACTCTCTTCTCTTCAAGTAGCTTGGTCTCTAGAGCCAGGTGCTCTTCCTGGGGACTGGGATGGGGAGGCCAAGACACAGCTTTTCTTTGAGGTTTGGGGAGATGGAAAGTTATTGGAATGAGGTTGGCTCACCCTGTCCCTGGGTGATTTTTACTAGAAGTTGAATGACCACATCATGTGTTTCTTCCCAAACAGAACCATGATGCCGACATTGGTCCTAATATTATGGATGAAACAAAGTGAGTATCTCCTACTGGCGCAGCAGACCCTAGGCCACAGGAGTCAGGGATGGCCACCACCCATGAACTTTTTCCCATGGAGCCATCTCTACCCCTGACCCTGTGTCTCCATCTCTAGGACTTTCTCATCAACTGAGAGCCTGCGACAACTTTCTCAACAGCTCAATGGTCTTGTGTCTGAGGTACCCAAGAAATTAGGGTCCATAAGGGAGCAGAGGTGGGGAGGAGAAGTTCAGATAAGGGACTGGATATATATGTTTGATGCCATCATTTATTCAGGTGCAAAAAACACAGATGAGAGCTGCTTGGAAGGGGGAAGCCTGATGGGGGCGTAGGAACCCTGAGAAGTTGGCACAAAGGGGTTATGGGAATAGGGGTCCAACATGGCCAGGGAAGATTTTGCTAGTTGAAAGGGAAGAAAGGAAGTCAGGGCTTAGACATTGAGAGGAAATGAGCATCTCCATGTGACCTCTCATCTCTTCTAGTCTACGTCATACATCAATGGAGAAGGCCTCTCATCATCTGCTAACATGAAGGATCTGGAGGTGAGTGACCCTGGCCCCTGGCCCAGTGGACCCTGCAGGCCAGCTCCTATCTTCTCCCACAGTGGGGCCTGGGTGCCCTGCTGCCAGCTGAGACAGTCCACACACCCCCCAACCCTAATGATGCTCTCTCTACCTCTTCCCCCAACCCTCCTCCAACTCCTCCTCTCTGCATGCGCCTCAGAGCCGGTACCAAGAGCTAGCAGTAGCCCTGGACTCCAGCTATCTAACAAACAAACAACTCAGTAGCAAGATAGAGGAATTGGTAAGAGTCCAGTGGGATCCCCTGGTTTCATGCTGCCAATCCTGGGCTCCAGTTTCCCTTGGGGCTCTGCAGTAAGGGGCTGGGGGCCCCTGGTGCCAAGGGGAATGGGGTGCTGGGGGGCCTAGGTCTCAGCTGGAGAGACCTCAGAGCATAGAGCATTCCGCATGGCTCTTTCTTTTGCTTCCCTCTCTGTGTCCTCTCTCTCCTCAAGACCATTCCTTGAGTCCTTGCCCCACTTGCCCTGAGGTTGTCGCTCCAGGAGGAGCCTAAGCCTAAATGGCTGTCAGGAGCCCCGCATCCTGCCCTGGTTCAGTCCTTAATTTGCTCTCTTTGATTTTGGACTAACCACTTCTCCCTGAGCTTGAGTTTCCCACAGAGGTAGAATTAAAGGAAATCAAAGGTCCCTTTCAGCTCTGAGCATCATAGACTTAAAGGCTCATTGGAATATAAGCACCAAGGAGAAGAGGGGTCTTTGTCCATCCTTCTTCTTCCTATAGCCCTACTGTTCAGAATTTTACCTGGCCCATAGGATGTGCTCAGTTGCCAAGGGAACGCACCCTCCTGAGTCACAAGCTGCAGGGGGTAGTCTTTGTTTCTCCAACTCCATTTCTGGAGATTTATGGTATTGTCCTTTAAAGAGAACTCAGATTCAGCCCCTCCCTTGCATAGCTGTGAGCGAACACCAGTCAACACCCAAATTCTCTTTCTTTGGGAGCTTGAATTAGTTGATGTCCCCATGGGATCTGACAACTTCTTTTAGACCCATCCCTGGCACTTGCCTGCCCCATCCTGATCTGGAGAGTGGCATAAAAGGGATCAACCCCAATTACCTTCCTTTGACTTTTTCCCCACAGAAACAGCAGAACCAAGACACTCTGGATCAACTGGAAAAAGTAATGTGATTTCTGTGTTTGCTTCTTGCATGGCTCCTGGGATTGGGGTAGGACTCAGGTAGAGGCCGCAGTCTTGTCCTGCCCACTCCTAGCCTGGATAAGGCTCACTGCCCATCCCTCCATGGCCCACCCTGTCCCACTCAGGGTACCTCATACTCAGGTCTCATTTGTGGGCCTGCTTGGGCCACTGAGGTTCTCTGGGGCATGGTCTTTGCTGTTCCATCTCTGCCTCCCCCAGTAAGAGCTGCTTCTTCCTCTGCCTCTAGGAGAAAAAGGCGTGTCAAGAGAAGTTGGCAAAGGAGCAGGGAGTTCTAAGGGAACAGTTGCAGGTGAGTGGACAGTGCCATGTGTCCCCTATGTTCCCTGGAAAACACCTCTTTCCTCCTCCTCAGCACTTGTTTTGGTTATTCTCTGAAAGGTTCACATCCAGACCATAGGAATTCTGGTGTCTGAGAAAGCAGAATTACAGACAGCCCTGGCTCATACTCAGCACGCAGCCAGGCAGAAAGCAGGTGGGAGTCCGGGGACCTCTTCAACCTTCAGTCTGACACTTTGGCGGGCCTGTGGGTAATTTCTTGAGGCTTCATCTCGACCTCTCATTCCAGGAGAGTCTGAGGGTCTTGCTGGCCGTCTGCAGTCTTCCCAACAGCGTGTGGGAGAGCTGGAACGGACTCTGTCTGCTGTTTCCACACAGCAAAAGAAGGCAGACAGGGTGAGCCCAGCCTTCTGCCCCGCCACCAGCAGCCTAACCTTTCCAGTGCAGGAGTGAGCATAAGGGCCCTTCTGCGGATGGAGCATCTTGCTGCTCAGAATGCAGCATGGGCCGTTTCTTGCTGCTTTGTGTGGTGTGGTTGGTAGTGGAAGCCTGGGGATGAGTCAGGTGCTCTGCACAGTGAGCACTGGATATGAAGCCCTGAGGGTGGGAAGCCCATCATGCCCTTAGCCTGCTGTGGCCTCTGCCAGGTGCTAGGAGAAGGGGATATATGATGCATGGGCTGTGAAGGTTCCCAAGAACTTAGTATGTTTCTGTTTGTGGAGAGAGAGGGGGCATGTGTGTAATATACATAAAACATGTCTGGAATACATAAACTCAGGGAGAGGAACAGGGTGGCTAAGACATATATCACTTCTTTTTTTGTGGGGGGGCAGGTACTGGGGATTGAACCCAGGGGTTCACATCCCTAGCTTTTTTTATTTTTTGACTCAGGGTCTCAGTAAGTTGCTTAGGTCCTTGCTGAGGCTGGCTTTGTACTTGTAATCCTCCTGCCTCAGCCTCCCAAGTCTGGGATTATAGGTGTATGTCCCCACACCTAGTGACATTTCACTTCTGTACCTTCTGTGTTTTGGACTATGTGAATGTACCATCCAATCAAATTGTGAACAACAGATTTAACTTCCTTTCTTCTAACTATACCCCCATCCCTGTGTGGGGACCAGGATGTTCAAATTTGAGCTCTGCATAAGTGATCCCAGACAGGCCACTTAGCTTCTTACAGGCTGTGTTTCACCTACAAAATGGAGATAACCAGTAACTGCCTCATATGGTGGTTATAAAGATAAAGTGGGATCATTAGCATGATGCCTGGTGAAGCACTTAGTATAGATAATTACAGCTAGTAGTAATAACAGTAACCACCAGTATTAGATACATTGTAGATCTTTTATCTGCTAGATCTTTTTCCCCTATCTCTTCTACCCTTATTGAGTTCTTTTTTTTTTTTTTTTTGGTACTGGGGATTGAACTCGAGGGCACTCAACCACTGAGCCACATCCCCAGCCCTATTTTATATTTTATTTAGGGACAGGTTCTCACTGAGTTACTTAGTGCCTCCCTTTTGCTGAGGCTGACTTTGAACTCGCGATCTTCCTGCCTCAGCCTCCCAAACTGTTGGGCTTATAGGCGTGTGCCATCATGCTGAGCCTTACTGAGTTCTTATTCAAAACAAATGAGTAGTCAAGCAGGGTGGTGATCTGGTGATCTCCTGTGATCTCAGCACCTTGGGGAGTTGAGGCAGGAGAATTACAAGTTCAATGCCAACCTCTTTGTGAGACCCTGTCTCAAAATTAAAAAAATAAAAAAGGCTAGAAATGTACCTCAATGATAAAGCACCCCTGGGTTCAATCCCCAACACCAAAAAATAAACAAACAGATAAATAAAAGTCAAAGCAAACAAGAGGGCTTGGGATGTATTTCAGTGATAGAGCACTTGCCTAGCATGCTTTGGGCCCTGGGTTTTGTTGCCTGCACCAGGAAAACAACAAATCAAGGCCGAGTTTGGTGGTACACCTTTAGTCCCAAGTACAGAGGAGCAGAATAATCATTTGAGCCCAGGAATTAAATACCAGCAGGGATAACGTCTTGGGACACTCCCTATCACACAAATCAAAGCAAACACTCATGAAAACATAAACGAACCCTGGGCTTAGCAATGCCTTGGAAAACTGTCAAGTGTGATTGAGGGTGAGGATGTGTCACTCTGGAATAGTTACTGTGGTTAGAGTGCTGGCTGCCTCTTTGGCCTGCCAGATCCTGACTTTGTTTTCTGTATTTGCAGCACAACAAGGAGCTAACCAAAGAGAGAGATGCCCTCAGGCTGGAGTTGTACAAGAACAAGTAGGAAGGGGAAGGAGAATGGGCAGTCCAGGACTTTAGTGAGATTGTGGGGGTGGGGGAGGGGGTGGGAGGTGAACATGGGGAGGAGGTTTTATAGGCTTGGATGTGTCCAAAGCCAAACTGTAGTCCCAGCCTCTGCTTCATTCCTGGGGCAGCCTCAGGCAACTCGTATCTTCTCTGTGGTCTGTCACCTGTGTCTCCTGATTCCTGGAGTCCCTTCTAATGCCATGGTTCTGTGGTTGTGTGGCAAGGGCAATGGGTTGGTCACCGAAATTTCTCTTCCTGTTCTTGGTGCATCCCTTACTGTGCTACCTCTGACTACAGCATAAATAACGAGGACCTGAAGCAGCAGAACTCAGAATTGGAAGAGAAGCTCCGTGTGGTGCTGGCAGAGAAAGCAGCTATGCAGCTGGGGGCGGAGGAGCTCCAAAAGAAGCTGGAGATGTCTGAGCTGCTGCTGCAACAAGTGAGGCAGCAGCCCCAGCAGCCCGAGCACTGGCTCCGTGCGGTCGTCAGGGTGGCCTCCAGCCAAGAGCTGGAAAATTTGGGTTCTTATCTGGTCCTGCCATAGAATCTTCCAGAGATGGTTAAAATCCACAAATGGGAGCCCTGCCCAGACCTGTGGAATCAGAATCTCAATGATATGGCTTTTTAAATTTTTATTTTTAAATCATCTTGGTTGAACACCATCGTGTTGTGGATTTCCTCTATATGGTTACCCAGTAGTCTGTTCCCTCTCCTGAGGGTTCAGCCAGCACTTTTATTATGTGGTAATGACCCTGAGTCGTACACTGATCTAGTTCACACCCTGTGGAGGCATCATGTGGAACACCTGGGCTCCCCAGATCTAAACTTCTCACTTTCCCCACTTCAGTTCTCTAGCCGGTCTGAAGCCCCTGATAGTAACCAGCAGTTACAGCAGGCCGTAGAGGAGCGGGCACAGCTGGAGAAACATGTGGGGCAGGTAGGCTTTGCAGAGGGAGGGATATGGGAGGAAGATGACTCCAGGTGGCCAGGAGCAGGTAACAACCAGTGACAGTCCTTCCTAATTTCTGTGCTCATTCTTGTTAGCAGATGGAGTTACTGAAACAACTGCAGGTGGAGAGAGACCACTATGCAGAGAACCTGAAAGGAGATAACGCCATGTGGCAGCAGAGGATGCAGCAGATGTCAGAGCAGGTGAGGCCTGACCTCAGATGGCTTGCTGGGTTTCCCTGGTGTGTCCTGCTGTGGAGTGCAACCAGGAGAGGGGTCCATGTTCTGGATTTTTGGAGGTGGGGGCAGAGAGGGAGTCGGGGCCAGGGTCCTCCATGCCCTCCCTCTCTCTGCTCTTTCCCCCTGTGCCTGAGGCAGCTGCGCACATTGAGGGAGGAGAAAGAACAGAGTGAGAGTCGGGTTCAGGAGTTGGAGACCAACTTGGCAGAACTGAGGAGCCAGATGGGTGAGTGGGGACGAGGGTCACCTGGAGCCCGGAGTGTGTGAGGGCTTGGGGGTGGCTTAGACTACCCCAGGGAGAGGAGTGATTTCAAGGACACTGTGGCAGAGGGAAAGGGGTCTGTGCCAGGAGATGGATGGCAAATCTTATCACCTCTCTGAGCAGCAGTGTGTTTCCATCTTCAGAGAGGGATGGTGTGCCCACTGCCAGTCCCCCACAGTTGACTTGAGCATGGCAGTGTAAGGAACTATATTGGGAAATGACTTGAAGGATTGACCATCATCTAGGCATGAGGAACTATTAGGAAGGCAAGGTTTGAAGTGAGGAGCCTGAATTAAGAGCTGCGGACCCACGAAGAGGGTTCTGAAAAGCCAGAGGTCCAAGTCCCTTATTGTGTGCTTCCTTTCTCAGTGGAGCCCCCACCCGTGGAGCCCCCACCCGGGCCCTCAGAGGCAGAGCAGCAGCTGCAGGCAGATGTGGAGCAGCTGCAAAAGGAACTGGAGAACCTGGCTGGACAGCTCCATGCCCAGGTGCAGGATAACAATAGTCTGAGTCGCCTGAATCGGGAGCAGGAGGAGCGGCTGCTGGAGCTCGAGCGTGCTGCGGAGCTCTGGGGCAAGCAGGAGCGCAAGCAGATTCTGGAGAGCATGCAGAACGACCGCACCACCATCAGCCGCGCACTCTCCCAGAACCGCAAGCTCAAGGAGCAGCTGGCGGAGCTGCAGAACGGCTTCGTGAGGCTGGTGCGTGGCCCATGGGCTCACAGGCCTTCCCCATCAAGTCCTTCTGGGCCTTTCTGTCTTGGCCTTCACCCCACCCCGCCCCCCATGGTGGCTGTGAAGCACCCTGCGAGCTAAAGGCCTCGCTCAGGTGTCTGTGCGGGGAGGGATAACTCTTTGACTGTGGCAGGTGGACACCCTGGGGTCTCTAGCTGCATTGTATGGCACTGATTCCTGCTTTCTGTTCAGTCGAATGAGAACATGGAGATCACCAGTGCGCTGCAGTCAGAGCAGCACGTCAAGAAGGAGCTGGCCAAGAAGTTGGGTCAGCTGCAGGAGAAGCTGGGAGAGCTAAAGGAGACGGTAACCCTTGCCCCATGTGCCCTCACTGTAGGGGAAGAGACAGCCATGATGGGAGGCTTTATTGCTTCACACAGCTAACCCTGGTTTCTTTAGCTTCAGTTACTGGGCACTAGTAGGGTGCACTTAATAGGTGTGTGGCTCTCTTTGCTTTTCCACATCTGTGGCCTGAAGTTCCGGTGGTGGGGAAAGATGGTTACAAAGCGTGAGGCTAAGTGTTGGAGGCATGGGGCTCTGTTACCCTCCACCACCAACCACCACCGTCACTTATGGGCTGGGATCAAGAACTGGAAGCAAGTCACACTTGCCCTTACACCCAGGGCCTTCCCACAGGTGGAGCTGAAGAGCCAGGAGGCTCAGGGTCTGCAACAGCAGCGAGACCAGTACCTGTCTCACCTGCAGCAGTACGTGGCTGCCTATCAGCAGCTGACCTCCGAGAAGGAGGCGCTGCACAAGCAGGTTCTGCTGCAGACTCAGCTTATGGACCGGCTGCAGCATGAGGAGGTGCAGGGCAAGATGGCAGTGGAGATGGCCCGCCAGGAGTTGCAGGAGACCCAGGTGAGGGGGCTGCTGAGGCCGGGCCCGTAAGTGGAGGACCTGGCCATTCTGTGCCTTCTCACTCTCTTCCCAATCCCGTAGGAGCGCCTAGAAGCCACCAGTCAGCAAAACCAACAGCTACAGGCCCAGCTGAGCCTCCTGGCTCTCCCTGGGGAAGGTGAGTGAAACCATCCTGAGGAGGGGAGCCTGAAGAGGGACTGTGGTGGAACAGAGTTGAGGAGTTAGAGGAAGACTTCGGAACGTGCTGTTAATCTCTGGGGAGGCTGGCCCAGGGGTACACAGTGAGGGGGCAGAAGTGGACCCTTTTTTTCCTGGGCCTTCCCTTGGGTTGTCTGAGGGATCCCTCTGGCTGTCTGCAGTAGAAGATGAAATGGACGAGGAAGAAAAGGAGGAGGCGGCTTCTCGGCCCAGTTTGACCATCCCAGAGGACCTGGACAGCCGAGAGGCCATGGTGAGCTGTGCTCTCCTGTCCCTTCCCCAGCTCACCTTTTCTGCCTCCCTCTGTGGTCCCTCTGGATGTCCTGATACCTTGGTTTTTCCCACTCCCATTTCCACCAACACCCACACCTCCCGTGGAGACAGGGATTGGATACGTGCCCCCCTAGGAAAAATAGTGACCCACTGAGGCCCAGGGGAGGGCTGCTCTGCTCTCTGCTCCCTGGTTTGTCCCGAGCATTTTTTCAATAAAAAGGACATGTCTGCCTCTAGGTGGTATTTTTTAATGCGGCTCTAGCCAATGCCGAGGAAGAGAAGGCACGGCTGCGCAGGCAGCTGAGGGAGCAGCAGACACGCTGCCGGCGCCTGGCTTATCTGGAAGCCACATCCCAGAGTGAGCCCACAGAGCAAGCCCTGGTCCCCAGGAGTGGGGACAATTGTGTGTCTGGGGAGAGCACTGAGGCTCTACAGATGGCCATGGAGAAGCTGCAGGTGAGTGAGCCTTTCCCAACAGAGGAAGTGTAGATACAGGACAGGTCCCTCCTGAGTCTTGACCCTGCTATTTTGGCCTCAGAGCCGCTTCCTGGAGGTCATGCAGGAGAAGGTGGAGCTCAAGGAGCTGGTGGAGGAACTGGAACATCGCTGCATCCAGCTCTCTGGAGAGACGGATACCATCGGTGAGCCCAGCTGGGGCCCAAGGCAGTGGGGGTTGCATAGGGGCCTGTTGGGGGAGCCCCAGCATCTGAGTCCTGTGCCCTGCCCTCCCTGCAGGAGAGTATATTGCCCTCTACCAAAATCAGAGGGCAGTGCTGAAGGAGCGCCACCGAGAGAAGGAGGAGTACATCAGCCGACTGGCGCAGGACAAGGAGGAGATGAAGGTAGGAGCCCCTGAACATCTCTTCTCTGCGGGCCTGCAGGCTGGGCGGGGGCCGGGATACTGAGCATCTCTCCCTTCAGGTCAAGTTGCTGGAGCTGCAGGAGCTGGTGCTGCGGCTTGTGGGGGAGCGTAACGAGTGGCAGGGCAAGTTTCTGGCAGCGGCCCAGAGTCCTGCTGAAACCACCACTCCAGAGCCAGCAAGCCCCCAGGAATTTGGAGCAACTGACAAGCAGGGTGGTGAGTAGAGACCTCAGGACGGGCTGACAGGAGGAGCAGCAGAGGGCTGCTCCGTGCTCAGAGGCCTTTCCTCTCTCCAAAGACCTTCAAGAGGTGAGCCTTGCTGACAGCGTGGAGCCGGCACAAGGAGAGGCTGGGGCGGCTTCTCCCCCTGAGAACCACACTGCGCAGCAGATCATACAGCTGCTGCGCAAGATCCAGAACCCCCAGGAACGCCTCGGCCTGGGCACCAACCCCTGCGTCCCCTTCTTCTACCGTGCCGATGACAATGATGAGGTTAAGATCATGGTCATCTAAGTCGGAGGCCGGGGAGGAGGGGCCAGGGACTTTTCCCCCACCTGTCCCTTACCCCCTTGTCCCTGCCATTCCTTCCCAGTTACCCTTTTACCCTTAGGACTAGCAAGTTAAGACCCCTAACAGGGGACAAACAGGTGCAGACCCTTTGCCACCTTGGCTAGGGCTGAGTCTTGATTTCTGGACTCTTGCTCCAGAAAGAGAGCCAGAGGCTCATAATTTTCTAGAGGGGCAGGGCTCTCTAGTGGCCCCCTTGCCCTCACCAAGCAGACCTTCATTTAGGGGGCTCTCTCCTCTTACAAGAGGCACTTTGGGGCAGGCAAGTTGGGCAGCATTTTCACAGCCCTTAAGATGGGGCTCACTGTAGGCCGGGCTGGGGCAGAGTCTGGCGGGGGCAGTCCTCCATTCAGCAGGGCTCCCGTCTTAGAGGCACTTTGGCAGGTCAGCTGGGCAGCATTCTCATGGGTCTTCAAACATTTAGGGTCACTGAAGGCTAGGCGAGGGCAGCGTGGGCGCAGGCAGTCCTGAGAGCTCCCATCCTCAGAAGTATCTTGGGCAGGGCTACTGGGCAGAATTCTCAGGCCTTATGACAGTTGAGGCTAACTGTAGGCCAGGCAGGGCAGAGGCTGCTGGGGGGGGTGGGCCTCCCCTCCCCCAGTGTACATATTGTACCTGTGTATCATTTTGTAAATTCTGGGGTAGGACTGCCCCCTGTATCATAGTTGGAGCTGGCAAATGGAGAGAAGGGTCTAATAATTATTTGGGATTGGGAAACTTATTTATTGATAGCATAGGACAAAGGAAGGAGGCAGGGATGGGGTTGTGGTGCCCTGGTGATGCAGCTCCTGTTTATTTTGCTTTTTATTTCGGAATAAATGGATTTAGCCATACCGCTCAGCCTTGGATTCCTGTTTGCCGTCCTGGGTCCTGGGTCCTGGGTCCTGCCAGCTGGCAGCACTAAGCAGGGAGTGGTCCTGCCAGCAGAGGGCAGGCTTCTGGACTGCGTGAAGTGTGCCTAGCAGGGCTGTCTGCCATCCTCCAAGCCTGTCCCCTCTACCCTGCTTGGTGAAGCCTGGAGGATTCCAGGGCGATCACCATGGGGGCTCTCAGGGCGGTCCTGTCCTAATGTGTGAAGATGCGAGGTTTATCTAACAGTGGGGAAGGGTCACAGGATGCAACACCTTAGGGTGTCAACTTCCAGTCCAGACTTACCATCCCCTGGCCTGTCCACACCTGGGAGCCTCTTCCTCCTGGCTGTCCCTTCAGAGTGCCCACCCCAGCCACAGGTTCTCCCTCTAGGCTGTTTGTGGCCCTGCCCCCTAGTGGCCACAGCCGAGTTCACAGGATGAGAAGTTCACCTCCAGGTACTTTAACCACCTTCACACTCCTTACAGCATACTAGCCACGGCCCTTCTTCACCCAGCCCGTGCGCAGACCTTCCCCTCCCCGCAAGCCCCACAGAGAACACAAGCCAGCAGAGGACACACGGTTCCCCATCGTCCAGGAATGAGTTTTATTCTCAGCCGAGAGCAAGACTGGAGGCCTTCAGAGAGCCAGCAGCTGCCAGCACAGCGCCCCCATGCTTCGAGCGGCAACGGAAGGATGGCTGAGGGGGCTGGCTGTCCACAGGCCGAGCAGGACAGAGAGGCTCACTGAAGGTGGCACACTGTGGAGCCGGGAACATCAGGGCAACAGCATTCCCTTGTATTTGGGCCACACGACTCCACAAGGACAGCATGGTGACTGATTCCCAACACTAGAGGCGCGGCTGAGTCAGCCATATATATGTATATATATGTATAGAGTATTTATAGATATTTATAGAACAGGGCGGGAGCAATACCACAGAGGGACACAAGTTTTCACCAACGTCACGCCTGGATGTGTCAGCTCACCACTACGGCAGACTAAGTCACAGATGAAAAGGGATGCTTTGGGGCCGGGGTGGGGGGCCACTGTCAAGTCACAGAGCAGCTGTCCAGGCAGGCTTGGAGAGGGAGGTCTCCGAGGAATAGGAGGGATCTGGTTAGAGGTCGAAGGGGGGCCTGGGGCTCTCAGGACGGGACGGACTTGCCTGACCCGATCGGCTGGCAGTTGGAGAGAGAACCAAGAGAAAACGAGAGAGAGAAGGAAGGAGAGAGCTGGTAAGGCAGGAGCAGCCACGCCCTGACAGGTGACGCAGCTGTGGGCGTGGGCAAGTTTCTGGAAAAGAGGAAACTGACAGATGGACAGATAGAAAAGGGAAGGCAAATGGAATGGAGGAGCTGGAGGTGGCTGGACCAGCGCTCCCAGTTAGCCTAGTGCAGGCAGGGCAGCCCTGCTCCACCACACACACAACCTTCACTCGCCACCCAGGCAGTGCTCCCACAGTTCAGACACGAGCCTGGCCGTGGGGCCACCCCACCTCTGATTACCCTGTGTTCTACCCCTAGCCTCCACAGCAGCCACCAGGCTGGAAAGAAGACTTGAACCAGGAGGGCAAAGCTAAAAGGGGTGAAGGAGCACTGGAGGCCCCTCGGTGATTGGAAAGCCCAGGAGTCCTCTGAGGGGACCCGGGGGGAAGGGGAGGCAGGCAGCCGGATGCCAGTGGCCACAGACTTATAAGTCTAAGAGGGGAGCCTCAGCTGGTCGGGGGGCTGCAGGTCGCGTAGGTGAGGCTGGGCCCTTCCTGCTGGGGAAAAGCAGAAGAGTGAGAGTCAGTGGCCAGGGAATGGTGGCAGGTGGGGTCACCGGGCACATACTGTGGCCTGGCCAGGTGGAACTCAGAGACTGACTCGCCCAAGTTAGCAGACACTGTTGTCCCCTGGCTGAAAAGTGTAGGTCACCCTTAGGAGCAACAGGCCAAGATGCAGGAACCCAGGGCTGGCTGAGCTGCTTCACCTGGGGCTGAGGACACTGCCTTCTGTCACAAGGAGGCAGGGAAGGGAGCTCTGTGTCCCTGCCTCATCTGGACTGACAGTGTGTATAAGACACTCAGGCTTTCAGAAATCAAACAACCACAGCGTCCACTCAAGCCCCTGCCCTGGGGAGGACTTGGTTCCCAGAGCTCCCAGGCCAGGAGGAGTAGGATGCCATGCCACAGCTACTGGCTCAGACTGGGGGCTGGATGTGGAATGCCCAGGATGAAGTTCAAAGGCCTCTAGCCTCCTCAGAGATCAACTGTGTGCACAACTCCTCCAAGGTCCCAGCCCGTTCACCATAAACCATGAGCTCTCTGGCCTCTTGGTAGCTCCAGAGAGCACCCACATCTGCCATTTTGGGCAGGGAGCCTGTCCATGGAGGCATTGGGCAGCGGTGCTGAGTCCCGAGGCTCGCTAAGAAGGGAGGTAAGAGAGCCAGCTGGCAGAGGACAGAAAAGAAAGAGGGAGTCTGGAGCTGCAGAAGGGAGAGGGAGGGGGCCTGCTCTGAGTCCCAGCTTGCACCCCCCCAGCATGGAGCTGGTGCAGTGGGGTCAGACACACCGTTCATGCAGCAGGCCGAGAGCATGTACCTACCGTGGCTGACATTCCTCAGGGGTCACTGATAGTGATTCTGAAAGACAGCACGAAATCAACAGGGCAGTTCACACGCACAAGTGGGGCAGGCCTGGGGGCAGGGGACACGCACACGCACACGCCCGGGCGTGCACACACATGCTGTGAGGCCCCACGGCCCTGCATGCACACGCTAACACACATGCCCACAAACAACACGCATACACTTCCCTCCAACCACCTCCCAGTGCCCAACACCCTTGCTGGTTGGCTCGTGCAGCATGGATCTGGGGCGTGCAGCATGGATCTGGTGCATGCAGCCACTCGGCACACTGAAGCACACGCGTGGGCTGTCACAATACAGAAGCTTGCCTGCACACAAGGCATTTGCACCAGCTCCCTGCAATCTTGTGCCTAATGTGCTCACAGGGCCACTGCACAGCTCTACAAGGGAAAGTCTTGCTTTCTAGGGCCAAGCTGTCATTTCTCTGTCCAAGAGCCTTCCAAGGCTCCCTACTGCTTATAGCAGAGTCCCAAGTCAGTCTCTTCTATGAAGGTTCTCCAACCTGCCCCTCCTTATCCACACTTTCCTTATTGTCTGTACTCTGCCCAGCCAGCAGCTCTCCTTAGTGTAGTCCACACTAAATCTGCCCATATGTCTTCTCCCAACCCAATGTCCTCTGGATTCTTTACACCTGAGCTTTATCTCCATCATGCCCCATTCCCCACTAAAGTCAAGCTGCTTGAAGAAGCTCCTTCAGTCTGCTCCTTCCCCAGGCAGAGTCATCATTTGCCAGATGTTTCCCATATATCATTGAGAATGGAATTAGAGCAGGTACCTGATCTGACAGTTCTCATATGTTATACCTCAGCAGGGACCTGGGCAGGTGGAATACCCATAGAGTCTGAGCTCACATTGGCAGTTGGCAAAGTGCTCCTATAGCCACATGTGTCGTTTGGCATCCCTACAGCCCTTGTCTCCCTTGATCCCCACACCAACCCTGAGAGAAAGGCAGAAAGTTAATTATCATTCAGTAGAAGGGAAACTGAGGCCCAGGGAGGGAAAATGACTTGTCTAAAACTAGGTCAGGGTGAACCAGCATTTCTAGACTCCCAGTCCAGTGCTCCTGCCCAGTGCCGCGCAGCTTGCCTTCACCCCATCTGCTTTGGTCATCATATCCTCAAAGAGCAGGCCCCATGCCCACTTCATTTGGGTATGGGAGGCTAGAACTCCAGCCCCACCCTCCAGCTATCTGGAAACAGATGCTATTGGTCTGTTTTTCCTCAGAGAATGTGGCCAGTGGATATAGGGCAGACTAAGTGAGATATTGGAGTGAACTTCCTTAAAGAGGATCATGGATGAAGAAGGCCCAGGACTGGGGATATGGCTCAGTGCTGCCTGGCATGAGTAAGGCCCTAGGTTCCATCCCCAGCACTGCAAAAGGAAAAAAAAAAAAAAAAAAAAAGGAGCAAAACTAAAATCCAAGGGAAGGAAAGAATCCTTTTCTCTAGAAATCTCTGGAATTCTGGAATGGGGCAGCCTATACCTACTCCTACTCCTTCCCCACCCCTACCACATTGGTCCAGAGGAGGTAGGAAGGGTCAGAAGCAGGGAAAAAGGAAAGGCCACCAGATTGTCCCATGGCTTCCAAAATCCTTCCCCACCTGCTTCCTGTCCTATCCATGCCTGGGTTCCACTCACACTCACACCTGTGTGCACGCCCACACACACATCACACACCTTGCTGGTCACACAGTCGCAGTCTGGCCTCTCTTCCTGTGGGCCAGAAGCTAAACACCACCCTGGGTCAGACAAGTCAAAAGAGGGCTAGAAAACGGGGGATCAAGTAGCCCTGAGTGTAACAACACAATCCTCATGGTCCACAGAGGAAGGTTCTGGGTTCAGGTCCCTGGGCCTGAGCGAGGCTCACCAGGAGAAAGGAGGACGTAATGGAGAACTGAGAAGAGAGGAGGAAACAAGGCAATGTTTGGGGGGCCAGAAGTGAAAAAAGAGTGAAGCGCCATGCAAGTGCTGGAGAGAAGGGAGCAGGTGGGATGAGCCCCACAGCCGTCCCCAGAAAAGAGCACCTGCGGGACTCAGCTGGCTTCGCCAGCCCTTGGCCCCACGTCCATGGCTCCTGCACTGGGGACCGAGTGCCTGGGATGCAGCGGGTCGGCTCTGGCGACCGGGAAGCTGCTCTAGAATCCGACTTCATCTCCCACCCGGCCACGCCCACCCGGCGGCCTCTCCCGCCGCAGTCAGACCCTACTCACCTGGGGACCCCAGGCGGGGCGCGGTTGGGGCGCGAGGGCACCTGGGGAGGGGGGCCGAAGGGGTCAGGGGAAGCCCCCGGCCTGGAGGGCACGGGGGGCGCCCCCCCCAGGGCGGACCCAGCAGGCGGAGGCCCAGGAGCAGGGCCCCGCGACCCGGGCCGGGCTGGGGGCACGGCGGGGGCTCGGCGCTGCGGCGTGGGGCTGGACGTGGGCGATCTGCGGGCGACAGGGACAGAAGAACCCGAGATGAGCCGTCCGCCCCAGCCTGAGGCCCCGCCCCAGCCCAGTGCCGGCCACGCCCATGCACGCAAGCCCCGCCCCAAGGTGGTGGAGGGAGCCTAAGCCCCGCCCCTAGCATCACCAATGATCCGGCTCCGCCCCGCAGCCAGCGCTCCACGGCAAGCCCCGCCCCGCGTTAAGCCCCGCCCTTTCTAAGCCCCGCCCCTCGCTCCAGGTGGGAGCCGCCTCGGCAACTCGGGCGCGCCACTGCCCGGTCCCGGCCTTCCTCCCGCGGGCCCCGGGCTTGGGGGCTTTGGGGCCGTGGGGGCCGGCCCTGGTACCTGCGTCCGGCCGGTACGCTCTGCACCTGCAGCCAGGAGTCGTCCACGGGCGGGGGCATAGGCGTGCTGACGGTGGTCGTGTTGATGTCGCCGATGATGCTGAGCGCCTCCTTCAACGCGTGATACATGCGCAGCATCTCGTCGCGCCGCTGCGCCTGCTCCGCCGACTCCTCCATCAGTGTGTTTTGGTCCCCGCAGGAGTACAGGTTGGCCAGCAGCTCTGAGAAGATGAACTCCTTGGTCTGCGGGCGAAGAAGGGAGGAGCGTAGGACCTGATGCCTGTGCTGCCTTGCCTTCCCCCCAGGCCCTGCTGGGGCAGTGCGCCCGACTGGGAGCGAGATTCAGTTTTCAGTTGCGACTTTGAGCCTAACCTCGGGGATATCCTGCCCCACTGCACTGCACTTTTCTCAGAAGGGGACCGTGAACTCCAAGGCGGAAGAGTCACCTGTCCAAAGTCACAGATCTGGGAAGAGACTTAGAACCTAGTATGCCACAAGGACACACTTGTCTGTTCAGTTTTTTTGAGCCTTTCCAAGAACTTTCATGCTCCACTAAGGAAGATAACAGTTTAAAATGCTCTGAGCCCTTGAGACGGTGCTCAGCGGTCTTCAGCGCTGTTCGGTAGCAGCTGTAAATGTGTGCCTAGACTGAGTGAAACGCGAGTCTGTGCATGGGGATACGTTGTTAATGTTCCCCTTAAAATCTCCAGGTGTTACTCTGCACAGGTTTTGCGTTATTCATGGCTGAGATTTTGACACCCAGTCTCATTTACTCTTTATTCAAATACACGTGGAGCACCTGTCCCGTGTCAGGCATTGAGTTGCTACACACTGTATATGCATTGAATCTATTATCAACATCTATACTTTACATGTAAGGAGACAGGCTTAGATTGGGTAGTTTATTTTCCCAAAGTCACACAGGGAATTTGTGGCAAAGCCAGGATTCAAACTTAGTTCTACTTCCCTGGGGACCTGGTTTTTCACTAAGCCACAAGTTATGAAGGAGCTGGAAAATGTCTGGGGGTTCTCAAAAGGTGCTGCTCTTGGAAAACATTTATGTATGTTTGGGACAACTTGGCTATGTGCATCTGCTTTTTCAATTGTAAATTTCATGAAATCTAAATTTAGATCATTTCCAATGGCAATTTAATATCTGAATCGGATTTGGAAAATTTAGTAGAAAAGTATGTAAAGTATCTTGCTAATATTCTAGATGAGTACATACTGAAAAGAATATTTTTGATATCATGGACTTAAAATATAAAGTTTTGTTTTCTTTTGGTTGTGTGTGTGTGTGTGTGTGTGTGTATGTTTTGCTGGGAACTGAATCTGGAACCCAGAGCCTTAAGCATGTCAGGCACAAGCTCTACCACTGTACTATATCTCCAGTTTTCTTTTCACTTTTTTTTTTTTTTGGTACTAGGGATTGAACCCAAGGGTACTTTACCATCGAGCCACATCCCCAGCCCTTAAAAAAAAAAATTAATTTTGAGAGAAAGTCTCACTAAGTTGTTCAGAGCCTTGATAAGTTGCTGAAGCTGGCTTTGAACTTGTGATCCTCCTGCCTTGGCCTCCCAAGCCACTGGGATTACAGGCCGGTGCCATAGTCCCCAACTACTTATTTTTTTTTTTAACATGGCTATTAGAAAATGTAAGATTATAGACTAAATCCACGTTATATTTCTGTTGGACAGCTCTGGTCTGTATATCACTTCCCTTTTGAGACCTGGTCCCTTGGACTGGCCAGTGTCTCCCTCAGATTGCCTTCCTCCCTGGTCCCATGGGAGCACCCATCCTCCCACCCCCTGCAGCGATGCACGTACATTGTTAATCATGAGGTGCATGATGGTCTTGGGCATGAGGTCCCGCACTGTCTTGTTGACAATGGCCATGTATGAGTCTACCAGGTTCCGGATGGTCTCCACCTGCCGTTCCAGCTGTGGGTCCATGGAGTGCATGAAGCTGTCTGAGCCATTCTCCTCCGACTCGCTGGCCTGCCATTGGGAATAGAAGGGCGTCGGCATGGCCACGTCTGGGCAGCCAGGCTGCAGGCATACCAGGACCCAGCCCTCCAGAGCTCTCAGGAACACTGAAGCGCAGAGAGCAGCACAGGGCTCTGCCCACCCCTGTGCCTCTCATTCAGCCTGTCTCAGTTCTGACTCTAGTGCCTAGACTTTGCCTCAGTTTCCCCATCCAGACATTAGAGAAGGACATCTCAACTTCCCTGTGTGAAGATCTGGACAGACTGATACCAGGCTGGAGTGCCTGGCAGGAGACAAGGGAGGGCACACTCACTTTCTCCTTGTCCTGGGAGGCCCACACCAGAGCCACAGAGGCCACCACATCAGCATTGCCACCGCCGCCACCACCAGGGAGCAAGACGAAGCAGACACACAGAGGAAAAGAGGAGCAATTGAGTGAACCCAGGGCACTGCACCCCAACTCTATGACGACTCTAGACACTGCCAGAGCAAGAGCAGAGAAGAGAGGCAGCCACAAGAAACCGCCATCGAGTGAAGGGGTGCAGGAAATGCCATCTGTGGCAGGACAGGGGACACACAAAACTGCCACTAGAGAAGGATGGGAGGATCAGAGCACTTAACTCTGGCGGGGTGGGGGTGCCTGCTCTGTGAACCACATAAGGGCTCAGAAACCTGGCACGACTTGGCCTCTGTGAAGGGGAAGCCCTGAGGCCTACGGTACAAGCAGCTTGCCCCTCCCCTCCCTGCCCTTCCTCTCACCCCAACACGCTCGGGGTACACGCCAGCCCTCAGGAAGGAGGCCTTCCAGCTGTCCACCTCCTCCTGTGTCTCACAGGCCAGTTCCAGCTGCCGATAATCCTTGTAGACATTCCTGCAAGATGCAGCAGGCGGGGAGGGAAGTGGGGTGGAGCCCCACCCCTGGGGGTTAAGGGCAGGCCTGGACTTTGAGATTGTCACACTTAGGGTCCAGCCTTGGCTTTGCAGTATCCCAGCTGTGTGACTCCAAGCAAGTCCCCTCCTCTTTCTAAGGCTCAGCTTCCTCATCAGCAATGATTGTTCTCTTATGGTTATTGTGAGGCTGAAAAGTACTTGGAAAGGGACCAAGCCCTGAACCGTAGGGACACTAAAGCATGCAGCCCTGGCTTGGGACTCAGACCTCTACTGGCACCTTCCTGAGGACTTTCCCAGGGGAAGTGGTGCTAAACCCTCATCTCTGAGTAGGAGAGGCCTGCAGGCTGGGGCCTGGGGTTGTGGGTGAGAGGCCTGGTGCTGCCACTGGCCCCAGAAGAAACTGGGCAATGCAAGAAGGGACAAGGTCTAAGCAGGACTCTTCTCTGTCCCCAGTGCCTGTCAGAGCATCAGTGCAGATCAGGCATTAAGCAACTGACTGAAAGGGAGGGAGGAAGGAAGAAGGAAGGGCAAAGAGAGGAAGAGGAAGAGATCTAGACATGATGTCCAGAGCACAGGACAAAGTCAACAGATGTGGGTCAAATAAATGGCTCCTTGTGAACCTCGGGCAGGTCCTGCTCTTTCCTGGAAAGTACCCAGTTTCTACTCAACAGGAGTGTTTGGGGGCTTGCAGAACCTGGGGCCTCAGCAGCCCCGCTGGGCCAGACAGGTACCTCTGCTCTGTGTTGAAGAGGGCAAATATATGCTTGCTGGACATGAACCCCTTCTCCACGTCACGCAGCTTCAGGTTATCCACAGACAGCATGTATTTCTTCTCTTTCTCCTGTGGGTGGAGGGAGGAGCCACGGGTGAGGTTGGCATGCCATGCCTCAGTCCCCAAGTGTTCCACGCTGGTCAGCACCTAGGGCTGAAAAGTACTTGGAAAGGGACCAAGCCCTGAACCGTAGGGACACTAAAGCATGCAGCCCTGGCTTGGGACTCAGACCTCTACTGGCACCTTCCTGAGGACTTTCCCAGGGGAAGTGGTAGGCTTCTGGGTGCTAGTCCCTCCCACCACACAGGTGCTGCCCAATAAAACCTGTGGGACCCTGACTTGAATGGGCACCACCAGCGCCCCCTGACTTCAAGCCAATCCAGCAGCCCTGCATATACCCCAGAGCCCAAGGCGCTGGGGAGGCAGGGGAGGCAGGGGAGGCTGAGTGTGGGTCCCACAGCCCACCCTAAGCGAATCCTGGAGGCAAGCCAGGCCAGCCCCAGGCAGGGACAGCTCACACGAGTCTTTCTCGCCCCTGGCCTGGTGGCCTCTGACTTCATTTCCTGACTACAGAGACAGGGAAGGGGGGCCACCAGCCTGGAGCTCCAAAGGGCCAGCTCAGCCCACTCCCCCAGCTGCCCATGTGTTAGCAATCAGACGCACAGCACAAGCCCAGAGATGGAGTGTCTGTGGTTGTGCACGTGTGTGGTTACATTTGTGCAAGCACAGGCAAGCCTAAGCATGCATCCTGTCACTGTTCTGTGGGTGTTCATGTGTCTGTGGTACACAGAGGTATGTGCACGTGTGAGTGTGACCATGCTGTGTATGGGTGTGGATGTGTGCACACTTTGTGGAAGTGGGGCAGTTGTGAATGCCTGTGTGTTTGCGTGCATGTGCCCACAGGACCTGTGCGTGGGAACACAGATTTACCTACATACAGTGTGTGCAAGGAGCTAAACATGTTTGGTTGGCCCGCAGTGTGTATCTGTGAACATACATGCATCTCTAGGCTGCTGTATCCCAGGGCGGGGTTCAGGGATCTCAGGAGAAGGTGTCCCAGGCCAGGGCTCCAGGAGTGGGAGGGGTTTCTGCTCCACCCAATTGCCCACCCAACACCATGGGACCTGTGTTGGAGGGATGATCTCCAGGGGACTCAGGATCTGGACAGGAAAATCACTTAAGGTCCAAGTAGGGAAGCTGGGTTTAGCGGGACTTTATTTCCCCGTCCTGGCGCGTCATCCTTTCCCCCCTCACCCCCACACCCGACTGGCCCATGCAGCCACATAAAGCCCTCTTTATGCCAGGCGGGTGGCCGCTAGCCCCAGAGGGCGGCTGGGGGAGGAGAGGAGGAAGTTGCACACACGGCCAGGGAACATCTGGAACCGTTCGAGGGAGGCCCGCCACCCGCCCTGCGCTTGGGGGTTGGACACTAGGTAGGAGCGGCCTCCTCCCCCACCCCTCCTTTCCTGCCGGCCAGCCCCCTCCCCAGGCCCCTCCTTCCCAGCCCAGCTCCCGCTCACCCCTGCCACGTCAAAGGAGGCAGAAGGGGACTCCAGAGCAGAGAGGGGACTGCAGCTGGCCGGGCTGGGGCTGGGGGACACGGGGCCTGGGTTGGGGGGCCTTGGGTCTCCAGGCCATGGAGCTGAAGCTACACCGGACGGTCGGACACTGCTGCCTGGAAGACCAGAGGACACCTCCACTCCGTCTACCCAGTGTTTAGACTATCTGTTCAGGACTCCCGCATTGTACAGTAGTCTGCACATTGGTTAGGCTGGGCTGGGTTAGACCCTCGGCGCCGCCGCTGCAAGCTGGACCGATCCGCCTGCCATCCCAGAACCGGAGCCCGCAGCTGGGGCAGGGGACTTGGGGGCACAGGGTGGGCTGGGAGGATGTGCAGAGAGATGGGGTGCCACCCTGCTGTGGGACTGGTGGGGAGTGGGGGGGTCAGCGGAGGAAGGCTGGGAAGACGGGGTCCCGGGGAGCTGGAGAGGTGGGCAGCGCCTGTCTGCCCCGAGGGCCTCCCTCACCCCAGACGCAGGCAGCTGGGGGGAGAAGGAAGCTGGACCCTAGCCTCTGTGTGCCTCCATGTCCCCAGCAGTCCTGGTGCAAAAATCTACTCACACCCCTGCCACACACCTCCACACGCACCAGCACAACTCACACACAGACACTGACGCCCATGCCTGCGCCCCAGGCACACTCACACTTCACAAGTGCACACACACGTGCACGCACACACACCCAGACACACAGTCTCACAGCGTAACACCCTTCCCCCACCCTTACACCCCAAACTTCCCACGCGCTCCCTCCCTCTCAAGCCCCCATCCCTACACGCACACCCCAAGCATAGGCACGCAGAGTCACACTGAAGCACACATTCACACCTGGTGCTCACACCCTAAACACACCCATCTGCACCCCCCCCCCACAACATCCACAAGCTACAGCCCCGTGCCCCAGACACAGAACACAGGCCCCCCCCACTCCTCAGCCAGTTTTCACACACAGCTAAACTCCACCGTACACACAAGGCTTCAGAAGGACCCATACCCACAGGTGTGAGGACAAGGGACCCTCTCAGTCAAGTTCACTCCTCCCCAGTGTAGCCAGGCACAGGGAACAACAACCCCCTGGCCCTGTGTAAGAAGCCCCCATAGAGTAACACGGGACCCATGGAGGGGTGTCTAGGGAGCCTGCCAGGGTGACAGAGCAGGAAGCCACCCCCCAACGGCGCCCCACGCCACCTCACACTCCAGCCCTTCCAGGGGCCTCTGGACTCAGGGAGAGGCCAGGGTTAGGGTAATGAGGTCCAGATGGCTTGGCGCCCCCGCCAGTGACGACAGAGGGCCCCGCCCAAGGCGGGGAGGTGGGGCCCCTGCCCAGAGCAGACTTGGAGGAGACAGGGACCAAGGAGGGGACATGGAAACCAAAATCACTGGCCCCCCACCCCAAGACTTACTCCCCATCGACAGCACCCTAACCTCCAATGGTCCCCTCAGGAAGAAGGGGGGTCCCTTCCCCCACTCTTTGGCCAGCTGGAGTTCATTACCACAGTCTCCCCCAGCCCTCCCTGTTCTCTCTGGTCACCTCTGGAATCCAGATGTGGACGCCAAACAGACTCATTCTTAAAGGAGACCAGCAACAGGGGAGGGAGGTGGCAGGGGTTTCCGGGTGCCGTAGTGGCAGGGAGGTGTTCTGTGGGTGGCCCTGCAGGGCACCATCGCTCCTTGCCCCTCGGCCTGGAAGCACAATGGCCAGCTCCCTTGGATATCAGGGGCCGGGGGGACTGGGGTGCAGGGGTTAACCGCATGTCTGGCAGCTGGACTCGTGTGTGTCATGGGCCTGTAGGGGCCATGGAGGAGGCGGCACGCCCTGGAGTGAGAAAACAGGAAGGCCACTGGACTGGCGGGTCAGGGCCCACCCTCTCCAGGGCACTCAGCCCGAGCTCCCGGGTCCCACCAGCTCACCTTCTCCTTTCACCTTGGGCGAGAGAATCCTCCCTCAGAGCCCGGGACTGGCTGCCTCCGGACCTTGCATCCTACTCTACCCATGAGTCTTTTATGAGACTTTAAAAAACCCTGTGGTGTGGTGGAGGACACTCCAGGTGCAGGACAGGGTCTGAGCCTGACTCTGCTCACCTCATCATCCTTATACCAGGAAAGATTCTCAGCAGTCAGCACAAACCAGTACTCCTTGGAACCCCCCTTCATGATGCCAATATTATTGATGGTCAGCCAGCCCTTCCGGATGACCTGGACGGGAAGAGGCAAGGAGGTCAGTGGGCAGGGGCCAGGCTTCCCCATGGAGGATGGGGTAGGCAAAGAAAGGCATTTAAAAGCCCACCCCCGCCAACACTTGGAGGCCCAACTGGTCAGGGAGGGTGAAGGCCAGACCTTTCCTGGTTTGAACCACAAGTGAACAGAGTAGGAGACAGAGGAAGGCAGAGGTCAGCTCCGGATGAGGGGCCTCTACAGCAGAGCTCTCTGAGCAAAGGGCTGGAGGCTTTGGTTGAGAGTGAACTCCCTGTTGATGTAAGTGTGCAAGAAGCTGTGGCTGAGTGGGGAAGACAACCGCAAGGGTCTTTTAAGTTTTAGGTCTAATCTTCCTAAGACTTACTTCTGACCTCAGGGACTCTGCACATGCTGTTGTTGCCTCTGCCTAGAAAGTACTTCCCCTTCCTTTGGGTGTCAACTCAGGATTTACGTTCTCATGCAGGCCCTCCCTGGCCCACCATGTAAACCAGGATCCCCATGATAATCTTTGATCACTCCCTTAGGTCTTCTATAATGATGACAGCAATTTTTTTTTAATATACTGTGTGTGTGTGTGTGTGTGTGTGTGAGAGAGAGAGAGAGAGAGAGAGAGAGAGAGAGAGAGAGAGAGATTATCTGTTGATGCAGCATCCTCTGCTAAACTGTGAACGCTCTTGCTCATAAGTGTAACCCAGAGCCCTGCACGATTCTTGGAAGACTCGGTTTGTTCTGTGGTGTGAACAATGAACGCTACACTTGTACGGTTCTAGCAATCTTTGCCCCATGCTCCCTGGGGTAGGGGAAGCGGATGAATTACCTAGACCCTCTTCTTTGTAGGGAAAGCTCAGAATTACAGTCAAAGGTCCCTTTTCATGACAAAAAGCAGCGGTCCCCAGGACTGTCCTGAACACTGCCACAGACCAGGACCTGTGAATGCCACTCCACTGGCAGGGTCACTGTCCAGAGAGGATGAGAGAGCTGCTTCTCTCTGGCTCTCACCTCCTTGCTGCATCTCTGAGCTTCCAGGAAAGACCCAAGGAGGCCTGGACCTGCTTCTGAAGCCCCAAAGCCCTTCCGTGGCACTCCTCACCTGAGAAGTCAAACCTCACAGCCAATCAACAGCCAAGCGGAGGGGGGATCACAGGGGCCTTGGCAGGTTAACAGGGACACAGAGACAGGTGTCCACCATCTCTTGCCTGCCCTATCAGTCCGGCAAAAAGCCCCGCAGTGTCTTGTCACTATCTTTGGAACTGAGTCCACTCCATATCCCAGGATCTGGCCAGCAGGGCTGCCACCTACTCTCTGCTGACCTGCAGCCTTTGTCCTCTCCTGACCACTCCCAGCCCTGGACTCTTCCCTGCATATCCAAAGCCCCTCTCTGCAGCCCCAGCGCCAGAGAACTCCCACCCTACCTGGAGCCCTCAGGTGGCAGGGGAGGCTCTGCCTCCTGTCCAGGGACTGACACCTGTGAGTTCTGGCTCAACTGCATTTTCCTAGGACATTACGTCCACTCAGGCCTGTCTTTTATGGAGGATCTACTATGCACCAGGCTAGGGGCTTGGGGCTGAGGACTTAATAATGAGCAAGACAGACTCAGCCCTCCCCTTGGGCCTGGGAGGGAAAGAGACATTGAGCCAACAGTCACACCAACACCTAGATTCTTACAAGGAAACTACAGTTTGGGGAGACTACTGGGGAAAGTGCTGATGCTCTAGGGCTCGTGTGTACAGCTGGGGTCGAGCAAGGGCTCCTGATGAGTGGTTTCTGCAGACATATGAAGGAAGAAGAGCAGGAAGCCAGGTGAGGAGGGACTCGCCTCTGGACTTCCTCCATCTCTTTACCCAACTCTGGTGAAGGCCATCAGCTTCCTACAGGCCTGTCCCCACAAGGATGAGTGGATACACTCATCCAACATCCACCCCAGTATTCACTCGCCCATCCATTCATCCACCCGTCCGTCCAACAGATGTCTAAGGAGCAGCTCCTAGTATCAGGCCACCTGCCCACATGGTCTAACTCTGCCTGAAGCAGGTGCTTGGCTCACACACCCTGATGGATGGGTGGATGGGACCGTGCATGGCTCGGCCTTGCTTGGCCAGTGAGCAGGTGTGGGACACTCATGTGCCAGTGTGTGCAAGTGATTCAAGCCAAAGGGTGCCCTCTTGCCCACTGCAGACCCCCATTTCCAAAGGGCCCCCTCCTCCCCCTCACTACAGAAGCCAAAGAACCCCAGTCCTGGTACTCACCAGAATCTCATCCTGCAAAGAGGTAACCATAGCAACCACGAGAAGCATCGGGGAGAGAGGAGAGAGGGTTACTGAGGCAGAGTGGGATGCTTGTGGCTGGCAGATGACAGGCTCCCTGGCCCCCGTAGGACCCTTCCCCTCAGGGGAGGGGGGTTCTCAGAGCTTGGCGTCCTTCCGGCACCCTCCATCCCTCGAGCCGCTGCGATGCTGGGGCCCACTCACCTGGTTGCCTGAAGCCTTCTTCTTGTTCATCTGGTTGCTCCTCTGCTGAGCACTAAGAGGAAGGGAGGGAGGAGCCTCAGAGCTTCTCAGCCCCACCGCCCACTGTGCAGGGGCCATAGGACCCAGAGGGCTACCCTGGCAGGCTCAGCCCTGTGTCCGCCTACACCTGCCACATCACGCAGTGTGTCACCTCTGCTGCGCAGGGAGTGTACTCACTTGGCAAAGCCTATGAAGTCCTCGTGGTTGGTGTTCATGTAAGCCAGCTCAATATCGATGAGAAGCATGACCTTCGGGGTTACGCAGGTCAGCAGCAAGTGGAAAAGACCACAAAGTTTAAAAATGGATGACCATGTGGGAGAAAAACACTTGCAGCACATACAGAAGGTTAGCATCCATTAAAACCACCAAGTTAATAACAATAAATTCCCTACAATCAGTGAGTGAAAGATAAAAGAAACACAAATTAAATAGCCAACAGTCAAAGAGTCAAAGGCCATGAATGGGCAATTCATGGAGGAAAAGGGGCTCACCTTCAATAATAGAGAAATGTAAGTTCAACAAGGAGGCCCTTTCTCAACCTATTAATAATAATAGGGGGCATTATACTCTTAGTGGAAGAGTTTGTTTGTTTGTTTGTTTTTGGTGATGCTGGGTGTTGAACGAGGGCCTCCCACATGCTACCACTGAGCCCCAGCCCCAGCCCAGGTGGTATAAATTAACTTCACCTCTTGGAGGGCGCTTTGGCGATTTTTTAAAAATATATTCACTTTACTTATTTTTATGTGGTGCTGAGGATGGAACCCAGTGCCTCACATGTGCGAGGCAAATGCTCTACCATGAGCTATAACCCCAGCCCTGGCAATATTTAACAACAACACTGAAATGCACATACTCCCTTCCAATACGCTCACCAATTAAACAAAGGTATAGGTACCAGAGCGTTCAGGGTAGTTTATTTTTGTTGTTGTGGTTGTTATATGTTTGTTTTGAGACAAGGTCTCACTATGGACAGCCCAGGCTGTCCTTGAACTCCTGGTCGGATGATCTTCCTGCCTCAGCCTCCCCGTAGCAGGGACTATAGGTACGCACCACCATGCCTGGCTGCAGTATAATTGGTAATAGAGAAAAATTACCAAGAAGCCAGTGGCCATCAGAAGGTGAAGTAGATTATGGCACTCCCTAAACCATAGGCAGTCTGCTGCTGTTCAGAAGAATAAGGAGAACTTCTAGGAGCTGTCTTGGGACAACACTTCCCCAGGCACATTATCAAGTGAGAAGAGACTCGTGAGGAGGCAGGCTGCCTGCCCAGCTCCCACCTGGCTGCTTCCTGGGAGCCTGGGGCCTGTCCTCACTGAGCCTAAAATCCTACAAATGAGATGCTTCTGCCTCACAGGGCTGGCGTAGACACAATGAGGTGAGGCCGGCATGCGCCCAAAATATAATAGGTGCTCAAAGATGTGAAGTGCTATAATTATCTTTAGAGGGAAAAAAAGGGGGCAGACACACAGCAGGATGGTGGCTCTTGAAGACAAAGGTGAAGTTTGCAAAGTGTGTGTATGAGTGTGAGCACTCAGGACAACGCCTGTGTGGGGACACACCAAACTGCAGGGGTGGGGAAGGGTGAGTGGAGGTGCACTTACTCGCAATTTAATCACTTCTATATGATTTGAATGTTTTATTGGGTATTGATCACTTTTGAAATTAGAAAGAGACTAATAAAGATTTTTAAACATGACATCAACAGCAAAAATACGAGTGAACTGCAGACGTATCATTGTGGAGGAGATGTGAGGACAGGAGTGGGAAGTGGGAGCCAGAGATGAGCACAGGCAGAGGGGTGGCCGAGGCGGGTCAGGGAAGAGTGGTATAACGGGCCCTGCTCCTCTCCACTCCTCCCTGCTCAGAGACAGCATTCAGTGACCATGTCTGTGAATGAATATTTGATGAATGCTAACCTAAAAGGAAGGAGTTAACCACAAGGAGTATAAGGTGAGCCCGAGAAACAGCAAAGAGAGGCCCAAAGACAGACAACAAGAAAGACGGAGGCCAGAAAGCCAGACTAAGAAAGAGAAGGACACACGATGGGAAGGTAAAATGGCTCAGCCATGTGGAAAACAAGATGGCGGGTGCTCAAGAAACTAAACATAGGGCTGGGGATGTGGCTCAAGCGGTAGCGCGCTCGCCTGGCATGCGTGCGGCCCGGGTTCGATCCTCAGCACCACATACAAACAAAGATGTTGTGTCCTCCGAAAACTAAAAAATAAATATTAAAAATTCTCTCTCTCTCTCTCTCTTTCCCCCCTCCCTCTCTCTTTAAAAAAAAAAAAAAAAGAAAGAAACTAAACATAGAATTACACATGATCCAGCAATTCCACTTCTGGGTATAGACCCAAAAGAAGTGAAGTCAGAGACTTGAAAAGATATTTGTACATCCATTTTCATAGCAGAATTAGTCACAGTAGGAAACAAGGGCTGGGGACATAGCTCAGTTGGTAGAGTGCCTACCTCGCATGCACAAGGCCCTGGGTTCAATCTCAGCACCACACACACACACACACACACACACACACACAAAGGACAAAGATTCTGGAACGTGCTACAAGACACAAGACGGATGAACTTTGGAGATATACTAAGTGAAATATGCCAACACAACAGGGTAAATACCATATTATTCCACTCATGAGGGGCCTAGTGTAGGCAAACTCCCAGAGAGGAGAAAGGTGGCTGCCAGGGACGGGGAGGGGGTGTGGAGATGGGGAGTCAGTGTTTAATGGGGACAGAGGTTCAGTTTTGGGAGATGACAAAAGTTCTAGGGATGGCTGGTGGTGACACTGCACCTCAGTGTGAATGCAGTGGCTCGTGTTCTGCGTGTTCTGCGTACTCTACCACAGCAGGAAAGAGAGGGGCAGGGAGGCGAGGGGCAGCGCTCACCTGCTCCTTGGTGCGGCCCTCACGCTCCCGGATGTGGGTGGTCACGATGCGCTCCATCTCCTCCCGCAGCCGAGGGTACTGCTGGAGCTGGGAAGGGCGGGAGGCGAGAGAGCCACGTGCATGGGGGCCATGGGAGGGGCCCCGAGGCCCACCAGAGTCTAGGGGCCCAGGGACAAGGGGACAGAGGCGAGGCGGGAAGAGGGCCCGGGATCCCAGGAAGCTGATGGCACCAAGCCACGGCCACCCCTAACCCCAGCGCGTGATTCAAAGGTCTTCCTGGCTGCGGGCCCTCTCTGAGGCCTACTGGGGCAACTTCTGATGGGAAGGGTAGTTCCGGTGGTGAGGAGCACCACAGGAACCAGCCTGCTCCCTGGACAGCTGCCATCTTGGAGAATGACCAGAGGGATGGAGACCTTTGAGGACCATTAGCTCCCAAGGTGTGCACTGGCCCTTGGGGGGCTGCCCTTTGCCTTCTGAAGGCCTGGAGGGGCAGCTGGGTAATCAGGTGGGGAAGGGCCTCGAGTCCTATCCAGGAGGAATTGGGGGGGTCAGGGCCCACGGTGCCAGTTGGCCTCCTGAGTCAGGCTGGGCACAGGCAATGCTCCTTGTCAGAGCTGAGGAAGGGGCAGGTTTGCAGGGGGAAACCAGCAGTCACACCAAAGGACATGCAGGAGCCACAGGCATGCGAGGGCACGGGGACATGCGGAGGTGGGGGTGCCAGCAGCATGAGCAGTACCCCGCGGGGGCCTGACTGGGCCCTGGGCCCTCTTGGTAAAATCCACCCAGTTCTGCCTCCTTTTGCATGCACCTGCCTGACACCATCATCCCCAGCCTCCTCTGCCCAGCTCCCGGCTGGCAGCCCAGGCTGACTCTACCCACTCCTTGGAGCAGGAGCTTAGCAGCACCCATTTCCCCAGCTTCTCCAAACTCTTCCCCTCTGCTTGTGAGTCCCATCATCTCAGCCACACTGAGCTCAGCCACCTGGACAAGGCCAAGGTGATTGACTGCACTGCAAGTGGCTGTTGGATGTCACCTCTTCCAGAAAGTCTGCCCCAACCAGACCACTGAGAGCTGAGTTAGGGGCCTCCCTGTGGCACCCAATCTCCCTCGTCCAAATGGGCAGTCCTTGTCCCAAAGGCAGGGGTGGAGGGGCCAGGCATGCCTCCAGAGCTCAAAGAGGCATGTAGAAGGGATGGGGGAATGAATGAAGGATGATGTCTTTGCCCTTCTTGTTGGGCTGAGTGGGCACAGAGTCCCTGACCCTCTGGCTTGTGAACAGCTCTTCCTCAGGGAGGGAGGCTCAATGAACTTCAGATGGTGTGGCCCACACAGGGGGACCTCCAGTCCTGCTGTCTGCCCTCCCTACGTGAGACCCAGCTGGGCCAAGCTAAGACAGCTCCCTGTCCCTCTTCCCATGCTTGGGTCCAACCCCTCGACGGACCCCCCTGTGTGGGAACAGAGCTGGAGTTTGGTATGCCTGGGTCACAGGTGATTCTGAGGGCAAGACGGAGGCCAAGGAGCTGGGAGGGGGCCAATCAGGGGGATGCGGAGAGAAGCAGTACCCTGGAGGCCAGCCCAGGAGAGGCCGCCGTGAGATGCCTAGGTCCCACGGTTCTGTGGCTGTGCCAAGGGTGTGGCTGGGATGGCCCAGCGCAAGGGACCTGGGGAGGGGCGGCCTGTGAGCAGGGGCTAGACATACTGCTGGCGGGACCCAGTGGACCCTGCTGCCCCTCGAGGCTCAGGGAGGGGCCCCCACTCCTCAAAGTCTCCTAGTCTGGGTAGATTGTGGACTGAGTCATCACTACTGGGCCTCTGAAGTGGCCCCCAAGGCTCCCCCTCCCAGAGCAGGGTGGGAGGGGGGCAGGAAAAGGAGGGAGGAGGGAGTATTTTGCCAAAGAGCATGACCCGTCCTCCCACCGACTGCCTGGATGTTGCATTTCTCAAGTTTTCCACGTGTCACATGTGGCAGGGCAGCCTCAGCCCCTTGGAGGGTTCTGTTCCTTGAGCATCTTTTTCCATCCTGGCTGCTCTGAGCATTTCCAGACTTCCAGCCAGTTTTTGAAATGGAACTTTTCTCTCTCAGCTCTTGGCTGAGCAGGGCAGGCAGCCTGGAGCCCACTGGCTTAGCGGTCAGGGCTGCAGCTCCTAGAGCACAAGGCCCTGGGTTCAAAGCCAGTCCCTGCCTGCCAGGTCTGCTCAGAAAAGCCACGGGACCACCCTGAGTCTCAGTTTCTCTGTGGGGTTGCTGAGAAGATGGAGTAGCACCCGCTGCCTCCTGCATCAAAGTCTGAATTTCACCCAGAGACAGAGAAGTCTGATTCTAGCAGGGCTGGCAGTAATTAGAATTAAACATTTATCAAACCTTCAGCAGGAGTGATTTGCTCAGCTCAAAAACTTAGGAAGAAAAAAAGAAAAGACAAAGAGGGTGAGTTTTGCCAAAGAAAAAATAATTACTGTCCATTAAACAAATCAAAAGGCAAAAGAATTATCTTCCTCCATTTAGACCAGTTTTCCATTCTAAAGTTTTTGTTGGCCAATTTTTCCACTCGCAAAAATCAGACATATAAAAGAATTGAACACAACTAAAATTTGTGAAATAGAAATAGAAAGATTACTATGTTCCTTTGCCTGCTCACAAAATACTGTTTAGCAATTTGGTGAATGCAACTTGGGGATTTTATCACTCAATGTACATTAATTTTCCCAAAATACTATATACATTCTTCTCTGAAACAATCATGTTTTCCCTCACAGGACATTCTGGAGGGACATGTGACTACAAACAAATATGTCTTGCCCTTTTAATAATAGCTGTAGCATTCCACTGTCTGTGTGATAGTGTACATAGCATTGATCCTCTTGATGGGCATCTGGATCGTTTCCAAAATTTTACCATTTACAATAATTACTGCTTTCCTTTTGGAATGCAAGTCAGCAAAGTTTTTAAATTTTTATCTCTAGAAATCAGCCTTTTAGGAATCTAGATGAAGGATAGCCCTCAACAAAGAATATAATACATCTTCATGTACAAAGATGTTCACTGACAGGTTATTTATGTATAATATCAAAAAACTGGAGACTACCTAAATGTTCCATAACAGGAAAACCACAAGAAACTAATTCAATAGAAACTCGTGTTTCTATTCTCAATCTTTCTATGGACTATGTACTAGTAGCCCTGAAAATGTATGTTATTAAGAGAAAAAGCAGAATGCTCATATATTCCCAGTGTGTCTCCAAATAAAATAAACCAAGATGAAGAAAAAAGTTTCAGAGAGATAGTAAAGTTTTGGGAAGGTAATATCGCAGAAGTTATCAAAATGATAACTGCTCACCATCTATTAACCAGGTCAAAAGAAGAAAAAGAAAACAGGAAGGAGTTAAAGCACCCTAACTGTCCATCAGTAGGATACTGAGGACACAGGTCATCCATGAGGCAGCAGTGGCATGCCCCTGGCAGCTGAGGGGCATGGGACCAGTCTCTGGGCAATGGCATGCAACATTCCACAACCCGGTGCCCGAGTACAGAGGAGCCAGGGGGACAATTCCTGAAAACTCAAAGTTAAGGCAGCCGTGTACCCACCCTGCAGCACGGGAGATTTCTCAGACCCAAGAGAGACTGGGCTTTAGCCCCGAGACTGGTTCAGGCTACTTGTGGGGTGCGGGCAGCACTGGAGTCCTGGGCAAGCTCCCGCAGGCAGCGAACTCTCTTGTAAACCCCTGGAAGATGCGCTTTGGGTGACCTGGCTAAAAATCTTCAAAATGCTCAAGAGTAGACAGATAGGAAAAAGGCATCTAAAGGATCACAGACAGCTCAGAAGAGGCCGGCCCTGCCAAACACGCACGGATCACCGCAGTGAGTAATCCCATCTGCTTTTAGGCAAATTGGTTTTGAGGGACTGGGATGGCTCCCCACCCCAGGAAGCTCTGATCCCAGATCCCTTCCTAAATCGGAATCTCCTTCTGCTTTTCCTTTCTGAAACTGTTGGGTCATTTGTAAAATGGGGATGACACTACCCACTTATTAGGGTGGTCGAGAGGATTAAGTCACACACTAAGGGCAAGCCCTTAGCCCTGTGCGCTCACACAGTAGCTGCTCAGTAAACAGCCTCCATCTCTTATCATCCTTCTCATCCTAGTGGGTAGAAAGGGGTCACTGAGGACACTTGAGCTGCAGCAAAGTCCTCTGGCAGGGACAGGAGCCTGGGGGGACCATAAGCCCAGGGAGACCCAGGGTTATCAGTTGGCAAGAAACATCAGCCAGGGACCTCCTGGCCTGCACGGGTGTCTGGGTCTCTGCGGGGAGCCAAGAGGCTGCCAGTCTGTTTGGCAGACGGTTCTGCCCATGGGTGGCCGTAGCCACAAAGAAGGGATGGCCAGGCCCAGCCCCTCCCAGGCGGCCGCCATACCTTTTCACTACACTTTCTGATGGTGGTCGTGAGCTCACTGACTACCATATCCACACACTTGATACTGGGCTCTTTGAGCTTCTGCACCTGCTTTTTCACTGTGGCTTCAAAAGCGAGGTCAGGAGTGAAGAGGCCCGTCCTGCACCCGGGGAGGAGGGATCAGGGAGAGGAGGGGGTGAGAGCCAAGCAGCCGGGCTCCAGGGGTGGGGCAGGATGGCACAGGCATGGGGGAAGAGAGAGAGACACCGACACAGAGAAAGAGAGAACAGAAGACAACGTGAGCGTGGGACCCAGCCCTCCCTCCCCACCCGGGATCAGACCTCCCGGGCGCTGCCAAGATCCCCCAGGGCTCTGTGGGGATGGCCAGAGGTCTCAGGGGCCAAGCCCCTAGCCCATACAAGATCCCTACTAGTCAGACCCTCACCCCCAGACTGACTGCCCCCCCACTCTCCTCAGCTGCTCTAAGTTACCTGCTCCTTCTTTTCCAGTTCCATTTCTGTCTACAGCCTTGGGTCCTTCTAAGGAGCCGACCCAGGCTAAGACAGGTTAGGACCCCACCCACCCATCCTGCTCAGTGCTAGGATTCCCAGTGCCACCTGCACTGGCTTCATCCTGATTTCTCCATCTCTACCAGGGCTGCTGCCCAGGCTGGGCACTGCACAATCTAAGGGCCTCCACTTGCATAAATTGTGATGCAGATGAGGCCTCCCAGAGGGCAGTGTAGCAGCCTGACCTCTGCTGTCCAGTTCCCTGCTCTACTCCTGCCACTCTCCCCAAGGGGAACCCCCTGCCTCTCCTCCAAAGGGGCCTGGGGAAATCAGTTCCAAAAGACAGAAAGAGAGAGAAGAAGAAAGACAGGAAGTGAGGTGGCAATAGCGGGCCAGGGCGGCAGTGGGGGAGGCAGGGAGGGAGGCTCGGGTGGGATCAGTGAGCTCTGGACTTGGAGCCCAAAGCCCTGGCCTAGCAACACTGCTGCCACCTCTTAGCTGACATGACCTTGGGCGAGTCACTTGGTCCCCTGAGCCTCAGTGTTCCTGCTGTGAAATGGGGGCCACCGTCCCTGCCCTGCCCTTCTCCTGTGGTTCTGCGAGGCTGGATGACATGGCAGGGGGAGATGGCTCGTCCCTGGAAGGCTGGATGTGAATGGAGGGGAGGGGAGGGCCTGAGTGGGGGGCCTGAGCAAGGGTGGGGTACGGGTGGGAAGATGAGGGACAGCAGGGGATCATGATACCCGCTGGTCCTGGGCCCCTGCACCCCTCTGGCTCCCAGTGCCCGAGAAGGCCTGGGCCTCATCTACATCCTCAGTTTTCCCCAAGACCCCTCCCTAGAGCACCCCAAGGTGACTCCACCTCTGTGGGCGGGAAGGGGGCTCAGGTACCCTCAAGCCCTATCCTCTCTGAGCTGGGGGGACCTCGTGGTGGGCTCTCAGGGTAAATGGCCAGCCACCATACCAGTCTCCCCAGCTTCCAATCCCTCGGTCCCCAGGGCTGGAGCTCGGGGTTCCCTCTGCTGGCCTGTGGCTGCCTGCCTCCCCCACCCCGCTGAGGCCTGTACATGCTACCGAGGAGGCAGTGGGGACTGGGGAGGGAGGGCCCGGCAGCAGTGCAGGGTAGGGACAGAGGCAGGCTGGCCCGGGTTACCTTCTTGGTGCACTGTCTAACGGTGCTGATTAGCTCCGAGATAACCATGTCCACACACTTGAGACACGGTTCTCGGATCTTCTTCACCTGCTTTTTCACAATGGTCTCAAAGGCCATGTCTGGGGTAAACAGCCCCGTTCTGAACGCCCGGAGCGGGAGAAGGGCACAGTGTCACAGGCCAGCACCTGCCAGAAGTGACAGGCCAGGGCCCCTCCCAAACCTCTGAGCTGGGCGGGGGCGGGGGTCCCATTACTCTCTCTGGGCTTCAGTGTCCCCACCTGTCAGATGGGTGAAGGGATTCTAATGAGGGGCTTTCCCTACATGGTCTTTGGGGGCAAGACAAGGGCTGCTTGTGTGCATTCATATGTCCTGCTGCCTCTCAAGTGGTCCTACAAAAAGCCCTGTGGCCAGAAATGGCTTGGCAATGGCCAAACTGGGTTCTCCCGAAGAGCCGCCCAGGAGTGAGCACCTTGGCCAAGGTGCTCATCAGCAGGTAAACTCCAAGTCCAACCTGGGATTTTCTCTTCTAGTTCCATTTCTGTCTACAGTCTTGGGTCATTCTAAGGAAACCGAAATACGTCTGCAGGAACCCAGGGACATTTCAGCGTGGCACTAGGAAGTGCTTCACATTGTTCTGCTGCCTGGAGAGGCTGAGTGAGCACAGTGCAGACCTGCGTCTCTGCAGGGGTCTGAGCTGTCAAGGAGAGAGTCTGCCTCCCAAGCCTTCCTGCTCCACAGGCTGGATGGCCTCGGGAGGTGGGCGAACGGTCAACACTGGGCTGATGGGGATGGGGGAGGGTGTGGTGGGTTGATGCTGTGCCCCAGGCCCTGCCCAGTGGTGTGGGCACCTTTGCTCAGTAACCTGGCTAGGACTGGGCGGAGATGCCTCACCCTGGGGAAGGGCAGGGCCCAGCCCTAGAGGGTACTTCGCAGGCCATCTGTACTGTGGGCTCTGTGCCCTGCTCCCAGGCCCTGCTCCAGGGATAGTAGAGGAGGCCATCGGGTTGCAAGGAGTGCAGTGGTCCAGCCACCCCCATCTGCCTCCCCTGGCTGGAGCCTGTTGAGCTGGGAGCTAGGAAGTTGGGATTGAGGGGACTAGGAGCAGGACTCTCAGGTCCTTCCTGAGGGGGGCCACTTCCCTGCTCTCTGCGTCAGAGCTAACCCCCCCTGCCCTCTGGGGTTCAGCCCCCCTCCCTGGTCCCAGTACGTGCCTAATGCCATGGATATTCTTGATGGCATAGCTGATCTCCCTTCGAAGTTCTTTCTCATCAAACTCCATCTATGAGGACAACAGAGAGAAAGATGGTCAGGGCCTGTCCCTGCTGCGTGGGAGGCCCAGACAGGGCCCTCCCCACTCACAGGGCCGAGCACCAGGGCCTTTGGAGAGTTAAGCAAAGGACCACATCAGAATGTCCTGGGTGGGAGTGGAGACCTCCTGAGTCCTCCATCCCTGGGGCTTCCTGTCCTACCTTGACTAGCTCAAAGGGGAAGCGTTCATGGAAGATCCGGTTAATGCGGGCTCCCCCAGACAGCTCATAGGTGTCGATCTGGTCTCCAGAGCCCTCAATACGCTTCTCAAAGTCCACTGCAAACTGCTGGACCATCCTGTGGAGAGAGGTATGGCCCCGTGGAGAGAGCCCTGGGGAGTCCCGTGCTGAAGAGGGTGCTGAGAGGCTGGGGCGGGGACAGCTCAGCAGTGGGACGTCAGGGCCGGGAGAGGCTCACTGGAGCAGGGCCTTGGTCTTCCGTGCAGGGTCATCAGGACGGAAGTTCTTATACTCCTCCACCTCCTTCTCGATGGACAGCAGCTGGCTCTGCAGCTTGTTCCGCAGCCCAGGCAGTGTGTCCCGGATGTGGTTCGTCAGTTGCTGGGTGTGAAGGTGAGGAAAAGGTTAAGGCCACAGAACCAACCCAGCTTCCCAGGGAGCCAGGGAGAGAGCGGGCTACCAGGGGGCCTCGTGTATGTGGTGAGGTGGACACTGGAGGGATGGGCATGGGGCCACCGAGGGCTGCCCTGTCTCCAGAACAAAATCTTCTTGCAGGCAGGCTTCCATTTGGCATGAGTACACAGAGGTGTATTATTTGAATTAATGAGCACATAACTCAATTTTCAAACAAAACCAGAAACCCGGATTTGTATTTGACATTACTTGATTTTTGACCAGTTTAACGTTTTCAGATATCATAAAGGACAAACCAAATGCCTCTAACGCAGGGGAGGCTGAGGGCTGCGCCCTCATTCCCTCTAGGGTTCAGCCCTTCAGGTAATTCTCAAGTTGAGGCGCCCACTCTCACTAGGTCCCCCCACACTGTATCTCCCTGTATCTTCCCCGTATTCTATGAAACAGGCTCGGGCGACATTTCCCCATTTCATAGATATAGGAATACAGGTGCAGAGAGCTGGAGAGTGTCTCAGTGCAGGCTGGAACCCAGGTCTGTGGCACTCCCCACTGCCTCTCTCCTGTCAAAACCCACAGCCCTGAGTTCTAGAGGCCCATTCCAGATGGAGAAGCACCCAGGGAAACCCCGGGGGGTGCTGACCCCAGTCTAGGATCCATCTCTCCTCATCTCGAAAGGAACCAGGTCTTCAGCTGAGTACACACCAATCATGGCCCCCAAACCAAGCCCTTGTTGCTGCCCCCCTCCACACGAGGTCTTGGCCTTTTCTATGTCCCAGGAGTCTGGGGTTCCCCAGGCAGGTCCCACACAGGGTCAGCTGCAAAGCTCTGTGGCCATGGGATGTGGGCAGCCTCATTTGCTTTTCTGGGTGTTTGTCCGTCTGCATGATGGGTGCGAACCTCTCAGTCTCCCTCAAGATACATTTAAATTACTCTTTGGTCATGCTGGTATCTCCAGGCCCTATCCTAGCCTGTGCCCCTACCTGGTTGAGGACCTTCTGCAGGTAGGGTGTCCCCATGCGGTCAGCCAGGTGGCGATAGGATGGGTGGGAGAGGAAGAACTTGCGCTCAGCGGCCAAGGCAGCCGTGATGTCCTTCTTGCCATCTATGTCCTTCTGGCTCCTGTTCACCACCCCAATGTAGCCTGTGGGCCAGTCAAGGTCAGGAAAGCGGCCTTCTCAGGAGTGTCCAGAGGGGCAGGCAGTGGGTAGGGGAGTGGTCGCCTACCTCTGCGCAGGGGGAGCAGCTTGTTCTCCAGCACATCCCTGGCATCTGTGCCCTCATCCATCAGGTCCAGCTTGGTGATGACCCCAATGGTGCGCTGACCTGGGGGTGGGCAGCAGGAGGGCAGTCCTCATGTAGACCCGCCCTCAGGAGGAAATCCCCAAGCCCACCCACCCTGCTCCCCCTCTCCCTGCCTATCTCCTCACCCACTCCTGGGACCCCTCTTATATTTTACACAGTGACGTTTAAAAGCATGAATCTGCTCCCACCGCTATTCCACCTAGACCCTGCAGGGGCTCCCCCTAAACTAAGAAGCAACCACCCCCGGGCCTGGCACACGGACTGCCAAGTGGGAACCTACCCTGGGGGTCCACCTCCTTGGCCACCTTGAGGGCATCAGAGTTGGCCAGGTCGGAGTTGGCAGGGGACACCGCCAAGATGAGGCAGTTCTCCTTGGTGACGAACTGCATAAGCATGTCTCGGATCTGGAACTCGATGTCTGGAGGCTGGTCTCCCACCGGCACCTTGGTCATTCCGGGCAGGTCCACCAGCGTCAGGTTCAGTACTGGACAGGGCGACAAGAGGGATGGCTCAAGGCAAGGGGCATGACCGTGGGCGCGCAGAGTTACAGAACAGGGTCGGACCCACGGGATCCGGGTGGGAGCGGGGTCTAAGGAGGACCAGGGTAGGGGCTAAGGATGGGCGGAGCCACGGCGGGGTGGAGCTCGGGCTAGCAGGGCGTGGAGGGGGGGCGGCTGCGGGGGCGGAGTCTGCACCAGAAACGGGCGGGGCCCAGAAAGTGGTCTGGGGGCGTGGCTAGGCAAAGAAGCCAGGAGGGCGGGGCCAGGTCTCACCGTGCGGCGAGTAGACCCGCAGGTTTATCGGCACCGGAGAGATGCCCTTGTTGGTACCGGTGACCCGGTCGGTCTCGGCCTCGATTTCCAGGCGCACCTCCTCGAAGTCAGTGAACTTCTTCCCCTTGCAGTGCAGGAACTCCGCGTATTCTGCTCCAGAAGCGGGTAGAGGAAGGGGGCGAGCATCACAGTCCGGAACCCACCAGCGCCCCATCTCCCACCAGAAACAGACTGCAAACACTTTTATCTCCCTTGTTCAGGTAAGGAATGGAACCCGAGGAGGGAACGAAGCCCTTGCTTGGTAACTTTCAAGTTCAGTAGAAAGGCAGCCCCTCACCTTGGGGCTGATGGAGAGCATGTACCTGTGTTAGCATTGACCAGCTGCAGGACCAGGGGACGTCGCGTGACAATGCCAGATCCTCGCGGCAAGAAGTCCCTGCAAGGAGTCAGGGATCAGAGGAAGGTCAAGATCAGGAGTACCAGTTCTGCAGCTGGGAGATCCAAAATCCCCTTAAAGTGCTGACCCCACTGCACCTTAGAACAAGGGCTTCAGACCCTGAAGGGGTGATGCCACCCAGAAAAGTGGAAAACACCCTCTTCCAAGTCCCCACATAATTTATGCACCTAAGCTGCCAGGAGACTACACCAGCAATTCCCCAGATGCCTCTTAGATATGCCCTGTGTTGATTCAGGACCAACAGGAAGTTCCTGCCCCAACCCAGCCTCAGCCATTCAGCCTGGGGGAAACTCAGGTATGGCTGGCCTACACCCTCAGTGTCCAGTGGCCACAGAGTGGATCCCGAGAAACGGCCCTGCACGTCATCCCCTTCCTTTCACTGTGGGGAAGGGCAACATCTCACTTCCCTTTTCTCAGGTCCCATCTGGCTGGAGTTGAGGACAGGCAGATGCAGGGGGGAGGAGGCAAGGAAAAGAACTTGGGCTTCAAAAGTGCCCACTGTGTGCCAGCTGCTTTGTGGGCCATATCTCTGGACTCCATACAGTAGTCTCAGGAGGTAGTTGCTGTTACTATCCCCATTTTATGGATGAGGAAACAGATTACACAACCAGTACCTAGCAGAGCAGACCTGGACTCCATCTGTTCTACCGTGCAGTGAAACCTCTCTGTTCTCAGCCCCCCATGGATCCAGTCCCTATGGATCTGGACTGAGGGGTCACAAGTCATTGGTCTCCAGACCCAACAGTCCAGTCTGTACTTCAGACATGGCTCATGCTGATGTCAACCCCAGCTGTCCTTTTGGCTGAGTCTTGAGGGTGCAAGTACTCTGCCCTGTCAGCTCTTCTTGTTCCCCCACCCCACCCGCCTCGCCCTACTCCACCCCAGGCAGACACGAGGGCAGAGGCCTCTCCAGGAATCAGGCTGTCATGGGATCCCCAGGACCCAGGAAAGGGGGAAGCAGGCCAGAGCCTGAGGGACTGTGGCCAGCTGCCTCCCCATGGAGCAGCACATGGAGACCGCGAGGGGAACACACAGGACTGACTGAGCCAGAGGCAGAAGCCAGGTCTCCCGCCACCTGCCCAGGGCCTGACTCAGATTCAAGGCCTGGAGCAACAGAGAGGCCCAGGGCTCCCAGGTTCAAGGCCCCCTGTTGGAGCCCTCGCCTGAGTCACCTCTGGGGAGAGCAGAGCTGGTGAGGAGGAGCCAGTGGGAAGGAGATGGGAGGAAGCTTCTGCATTTTCAGGTGCCAAGCAAATTTCATTGTTGCCAGACTATGAGCTGCGGGATGGCAGGGCCAGCACTTTCTCTCTGTCACAGATCCCAGGGCTCAGAATCCCAGTATTCCAGAGGTGCTCAATAAATTCTGAGTGAATCCCAACTCCTCAAACATGCTCTGATATGGAAATTATAATTTTACAGATGAAGCAATTGAAGCTCAGAGAGGGGAAGTGACTCACTCAAGGTCACACAGCAGAGCTAGGATTATTCTTCTCCTTGCATCTATTTATTTATTTATTTATTGGTGGTGGTGCTGCTGGGGATTGAACCCAAGGCCTAATGCATGCTAGGCAAGCAGTCCCAGCTGAGCTATAACCCCAGCCCCCAGAGCTGGGATTATCGTAGAAGTTGCTTTTGTTGGTTTTGTTTTCTTGTGGTGATGAGATTCAAACCCAGGTCCTTGCACGTGCCAGGCAAGTGCTCCACCACTAAGCTGCCTCCCCAGCTCCAGAGCTGAGATTCAAACCAAGTGCAGGCTGGCCCCCAGAGCCTGGAAACCTCCCCATCCAACTGTGTCACCCCCTAAACCCGAGGAGCCAGACTCAACTTTTTATGTAATTCAATTCAATCTGATCTGTGCCAGGCCCTGTGCTAGGCCCTGTGCTGGGCCCTGGGGACGGGAGATGATGAGTCAGACAGCTCCCCACCCCAGGCGCTCGCAATGTGGCGGAGGAGACAGGCAAGTAAACAGAACATGCAAGTCTGTGTGGCCTGCACTGCAGAGTGGCTGGCACACAGGGCGGGGCCTCCTGGGGGGACCTCCTCCTTTATCTCTCCTAGGTGTTACTCAGTGACTCCTTGGGAGACAACCCCTCAGTTTTGGGGGACCCCCCAGGACCGTGGAGATAGGACAGCTGTTCTCATAGAGGCTTCAGTGGGCGTGGGGGCCTGGGGTCCACCTTCTTCCCCATCAGCTCCTTGCCCAGCAATACCATGGCAACTGCTGTTGCCATGGAAACTGCAGGAGGGGCTGGAAAGGCTGGGACTCCCCACGGAGAGTCCCCCAGGCAGAGACATGGACCTTGCCTAGAGTTCTTCCCCCAGAGGCATCCCCCTTGAGCAGACGGGCCCACCCCTGAGCGTGGAGGTCTCTGAGGTGCCAAATAGGGAGGGGGTATGCAGAGCCCAGGGCCCACCTAGGCAGGGTGATGGGTGGTCCGCGGCCTGGACCAGCCTGCCCCACATCACTGCCTCCCTGGGGCTTCTTCAAAGGACAAGCAGCTTACGGACAGCAGAGATGAGCGGGCAGGGCCATGTCTGGGGGAAGAGTCTCTCCTCGGCAGGGTGGGCATGGGGGTGCCAGGGAGGGAGGTGTCCCATTGCTCTCAGGGCCCAGGTGCACAGCGTGCGGCACACCAGGATTCTTGAGGCAGCTTGTGCAAACGCACAGCCTTCAGACATGCAGGGAGGCGGGATCCGGATTCAAACCCCATCCCCACATGGCTGTCATGCTCCCTGTCAAGTTTAAGGCTCACTGGCTGAGTGGTTCAAAGCCCGTGCAGGCAGATGCCCTGGACTGGAACCCCACACCTGCCCTTCCCCGGCCTGGTGGCCCTGGTCACGTCCTTTCACTCTCCAGGCCTCAACGTCCTCGGGCGTCACAGTGACCCTGCCTCCTGCACTTCCCTGCCCGCAGCAGTGGAGGATCCACGGAGCTGGTTCACACCAGAGCTGAGCCCAGGCCTGCCCCGCAACTGGAGCGGGCTGCTGAGGGTCCCCTGATCTCACTGCCCCCTGGGATGATCCCCAAATTCCATCAGCGATCCCCAAATCCCACAGAACCCTCCACCTCACTTCTTCTGGCCACCAAATTGAATCTCGGGATCCTGATCATGAAATGTTAGAGGGAAGGATGGGAATTTGAAGAGCGGAAGCTTGTGGACAGTGTCCCATTCCTCCATAACTGTCCAGAAGGTGGGACCAAAGTCCAGAGAGGGCAGGGGACTGGGAGGGCACACGGCGATGGAGAGAAGGCCCAGATGGGCCGAGAACCTGGAGGCCAGCTTCCCAGTCCCAACGACTTGACAGACAGCGCCGAGGGCAGAGCGTGGCACAAGGGAGGGCTCAGGCAATGCGGGAGAGAAGGAGCCTGGCTCGGCCATTCCTTCCCCTGCCTACGCTGTCCCACTCGGCGCCTGTTAAGGCTAACGGATCCCTGGGGGGAATCAGCCTGATCCAGCCTCCAGTCAGTGGCACCCCTGCACCTCCTGCCCAGCTCCTGCCCAGCTCCTGCCCAGCTCCTGTCCAGGCAGAGGGAGGACATGCAGGTGCCCAGACAAAGTGTCCGGGGCCCAGCAGCAGCGGCGGCGGCCTCGTGCTGCTCCACGCGGGGGAGGTGGATGGTGGCCTGCCAGCTCTCCCACTCATTTCGAGCAGATGGTGGCTTCCCAGGGAGGCCTTGCCTCGCCATCTGCAGAGGCACCTTCAAACCTGGAGCAGAGAGGACAAAATGAACACCTCAGGACCTCCAAAAGCCACCCACTCCCTGTCTGCTTTGGCACTGTCGCCCCCGGAAGGGGGTCTGGAGAAACTGCACCAAAAGGCTGAAGGGACCCCATCTCCACTCTAGGAGCTGAGATTCGGGGCCAGAGCCCAGGGATCCTGGTTCCCAACCCTGTTGCATAAAAGTGACAGTGGGGGGACCCACTAGTTCTTGGGCTTTGAGGTCAGACCTGCATGGACTTGTGTGGCCGAGGGCAAACAACCACACCTCTCTGAGCCTCAGTTTCCACATCAGGAAATCAGGCTGCTCCGAGGCTTATATCAGTTAATGCCTGAAGAACTGGCTGCCACCGCGAAGATAAATAAAGACGACGCTTCTGAGCCGCGGAGAGGGGTGGGGCTGTGCTGGGTGCTGAGCGGCGGGGAGCTAGAAGGAGGCTCTCCAGGCAGCTGGCTGGCCCGGGAGCTGGAGTGTCTAAGGCCAGATCTTGTCCTGAAAATGGAAGGCAGGGCTGGGCAGGCTCCAAGGTGCCCTCTGAGGCAGGGAGCTGGGCGCGGCAGTGGGTGGGCCAAGAAATACAGCAGGAAGGGGTGAGTCTGCCCTGGGCGACAAGCCCCTCTCTGTTCCCAGCATCCCAGAGGCCCCAGGGAGCCCGCAGCCGCCCACATCACAGTGCACGAATGCCAAGATGGGGTTCACATATTTTTTTTTCAAATGTTTCTACTTTTTAAAAAAACATATATTCTTTAGTTGTCAATGGACCTTTCTTTTATTTGCTTATATATACGCAGTGCTGAGGGTCCACCCCAGTGCCTCACACAGGCTAGGCAAGTGCTCTGCCACTGAGCCCCAGCCCCAGCCCCAGCCCCAAGGTTTAGATATTTCAAGACAGGTCCTTGACAGTCCTGCTGGTCCCAAGAACAGGGACTGGGCTGGCGCTGTTTCCCACCATGTCCCAGCACCTAGACACTCTGTGGCAGCACCCAGATCACCCTGCCCAGTGCCGGGATGACTGGAAGGTGAGCCCTCAGTGCCCCCTCAGCCTCACTGGGCAGGCATGGAGACCCAGGAGCAAAGGCAGGCGTGTCTGGCCCCAAGGTTGTGGTCAAGCTGGTGACAGGGTGGGGTGGGCACCAGGGCTCTGGACCAGCACCCTGTCCTCATCTTCCCCACTGAGGAGGATCTACTAACCCTTCCTTCCTTCCTTCCTTCCTTCCTTGATGTTCTTTTCTCTTCCTTCCTTCCGAGTGTTGATGGCTGTATTTCCAAAAAGGAAACATATTTCTCTTTTGCCCCCAATTTTAAAAAATCATATGCTCTCCATTTGAAAAAGTCCAGAAGATACATAAATACTTTAGACATGACCAATCATCATCCCAACACCGGGGGATAACCTTTGTGAACATTTTATTATCAATAATAATAATTGCTGATGGACTGCTGGCTGTCGGCCAAACCTTTGCCAGCGGCTTCAAAATCCACACCATCCTGAGATTTCTTTTGGGGGTGAAGGAAATATTCTAAAATTAGACTGCGGAGATGGTTTCACGACTCCATAGATATACTAAAAATCCTTGAATTATACACTTAACATGAGTGAATTTTATGGTATATAAATTTTTTATTACACCGCAATAAAGCTGCTTAAGGGATCTGCGTCCTCTGGATTGATCCTCCCACGGCTGAGGGAGGCTGATGCCATCAGTTTCCCCATCTCCCTGGGGAAGAAACTGACACTCAGAGAGATAAAGTCCTGTGCCCCTGAGCTGGGTCTCTATCCACGTTTCAGAAGCTTCTTGACTCACCAAATAACACGCTGGAGCCATTCAATCTGGAGCTACATCTGGATTCACCAGCAGCTTGATAAGAAGGAGCCCCAGCTCTACCACAGAAGTGCACCCCTGCTCCAGGCCTCCGTTTTCCCATCAGTGAAATGGGAGCCAATGTAGCAGCTCCCTCCCTGCACTGCAGAGGGGATGCCCTGAGGTCCTGGCTGCGGAAGGTCCCACAGAGGGTGCCCACTGGGCAACCAGACCTGGATACTGGCAGGCACTGGGTACCTTCTTTGTACTCCCTCCAGCTGGGGACTGGGGAAGCAGGTGAGCGTGACTCAGCTACAGAGATCCTCCTCCTCCTCCTCCTCCTGGCTAGTGGCTTCCTTTTTCCCTGTGCTGAGACCAGAGGTGTCTGAGCCGGCGGTGATAAAAGAGTAACATGGGAATGAACGGATTCGAGGTGAAAAGTAGCCACGGTCATTGCTGTTGTCTGTCAGGACATCCTAAGAGGAAATAGAGGCCGTACCCCACATCAGGAGGGTCAGGTCGGCGGGGCGGGTGATGGGGGTGGCGCCCTGGAGTAGGTGACGGCTGACGAGAGACTCAGAGGAAGGAGCCAGTGAAGCAGGGAGATGGGGCCGGGGCTACTGGGAGCAGCGGGCACCCAGGACCATGGGAAAGGGCTCAGCTCACTCTTCCCATGACCTGTAAGCTCAGGTGGCCCAGGAGGCAGCGGCTGGGGGAAACAGGGCCGGGGACCAGGCCTCAGGGGCCCAACTCGGGAGCTGGGGCCTGGTTATGAGGGCAGGGTCTCCACAGTAGGCTTCAGGCAGAAGAGGTTAGATGGGGGGCTTGGAGAGTCCCCCACTATTGTGCAGAGAATGGCTTGGGAGGAGAGAGGCGCTGCCCCAGTGGCTGAGAGGGGTGAAGGCAGTAGAGGTCAGGGGTAGGTAGACAGGGCAGGAGGCTGGACTGGATGGGGAGGGTGAGGGGAGGTGGATCCCGGGGCCTCTGGCCAGGGCCCTGGGAAGATGCCATCTAGAAGACCGTCCTGAATATCTTTCAACCTGATATTCCTTTCCCCCGTTGCCTAGGATAATTCCGAGTTGCTAGAGCTGCTCTCCAGACCACTTTCAGTTTTTTGGGGTTTTTTTAATATTTATTTTTTAGTTGTAGGCGGACACAATGTCTTTATTTTAATTTATGTGGTGCTGAGGATCAAATCCAGTGCCTCACGCGTGCTAGGCGAGTGCTCTACCTCTGAGCCACAACTCCAGCCCTTGTTTTTGTTTTTGGTACCAGAGATTGAACCCAGGGGCACTTAACCACTGAGCCACATCCCCAGCCTAATTTTAAATATTTTATTTAGAGACAGGGTCTCGCTAAGTTCTGAGGCTGGCTTTGAACTCATGATTCTCCTGCCTCAGCCTCCCAAGCCGCTGAGATTACAGGCGTGCGCCACTGCACCGGGCTCCACTCTCAGTTCTTACCCAGACCTCAGTCCAGGGAGTGGGTAAGAGTGCAGAGACGCCAGGGGGAGCAGAGGAGAGGGGAGACGGGGTGGCACACGTGTGTGGAGACCTGTGCCGCTTCCTGTCCTTCCTCTTGATTTAATCGCTGTGTGACTTCGGGCAGGTTCCCTACCCTCTGTGTGCCATTTGGCCATCTGAAAACCTGGGGTGTTCATTTCTGCTGCTCTGCAAGTGGGATGTTGATTCCAAGAAGACTGCGGTGGGCACTGTCTTCCTTAGACATGGGGAATCGGGCCCTGATCCTGGGTCTCACACTCGGGGACCCTCTGGACTTTGTCCGGCTTCACCCTCCCTGGGGGGCGAGGGGCCAAGGGAAGGTCGCCAGCTAGAGCCGACAGATCCCTCCCAGGCTACCTTGGGAACCCTGGGATCCCCTCTCAAGCAGTCCCTAGCCCACCCCTGGGTCTGCCTCCTGCAATTGGATTTTGTTTCAGGGGGCAGCACAGGCCCAAGGAGGGTCCTTCTTGGGCCCATGGAGGAGCGGAGAATGAGGGCCGGGTGAGCTCTGGAGGCTCCTGGTGGCATGAGGTGGACTGAGGTGGACTGAGGAGGGACCAGGGCAGCCCAGGGAGAGGGCCCATCTGTCCCCACCCAGAGGGACCCCAAGTCCTAAATTCAAACCCAGCCTACCAGGCGGTTGTGAAGGTGTGTGCGTCAAGGTGGGAGAACAGAACGCCTCATATTTAGCAGCCGCAGCTTGATTTATAGCTGGATTGTTTGGCCATATGGCATGTGGGCCTCCATTTCTGCTCTTGCCCACGTCTGACAACACTGTACCCGTGACTGGCTCCTCTGCCGCTGCCCCACCCACCTGCCTGCCCACCCCACCCTCTGCCTTCCCACCCTCTGACCCCGGCCAAAGCCTGGGAAATTCAGTCTCCTGGCACCGGGATCAGATGCTGTCTGCCAGGGTCACCTTTCATTCCTAGCTCCTCTGGGCCACCAGGAGGGGCGGGGTTTGGGCAGAATGTCCCTGGCAGGGCACCTTTCCTTAAGTCCAGCCCCCAGGAATGGATTCCACACGCGGCCCCTGGCAGCACTGCTGAGCATGGGGCAGGTGTGTGCACTGAGGCACACGGAGGCTGGCGCCCAGGGCAGCTGCCACAGCTCTCTGGGGACAGGGACAACAATCCGGCCTCCCCAACCTTCTCAGTCTGGCCTGTGGCCTCTGCCTCTCACGCAGGGTCCTTCACCAGGGTCCTCAACCTCGCAGGCTTCTCCCCTCTTGGGGCCAAGCAGGCACCTGGACTGGTTCCCTCTGCTTGTCCAGCCTTAGTGCCACCTCCAGGGGGCCTTCTCTGACCCCAGGCCACGGCTTCTCTTCACTCTCAGGATCCTGTGGGATCCTCGTGGATTTCACAGTCGCCTGTCCTCTCGGCTGGGACCCTCCCAAAGCACAGGTAGGTCCACCTTGTTCTCAGCCCTGTCCCTGGGGCCTGGCACAGGGCAGGCTTCAAGGAAATATCTGCAGTCAGACGCCCTGCCTCAGATCCCAGTTAACCCCTCGTCTTCTCTGGTCTCAGTCTCCCAATCTAAGAAATGGGAACAACAGTGTGCGCCCCAAAGTGTTCGGGGACAGCAACAGAGCTTTACAGTGGGGAGTGGGTGTCTCCCAGAGGAGGTCCAGGCCTGACCAAAGAAGGGCTCTCAGAGGCCAAGGCCAGCACCAGGTCCCTGGGGAAGCAGCTGGGGACCCACATGGGGTGTAGGTAGGCAGCCACCTAAAACCCTGGCTCCATCCAGGCAGAGGCTCCCAGGGGTCCCCTACCCCACCTGGATGGAGCCGATCCCCTCCCCCACTGTGGCCCCCTCCCAGGCTGCAGGACACCAAGGCCTTGCCTGCCCAGGCCCCAGCAGGGATGAACTGGCGCGTCCTCCACGCCAGGCCCTGCGGTTCCAGCTCTACTGCAGTCCCACCAGGGAGCTGTCACTGTCCCCATTTTACAGACGAGGAGACAGCAGCTGGGCAGGGGTGGAGCACACGCTCCAGGTGGGCCACCCTCAGGCCTGGCTCCCGCCCCCCGGCACCTCCCTCTCCGCAAATCCCCCCTGCCTCAGCCTTCCCGGGGCTGGAGGGCGGGGCGGGCCCAGCTCCTCTGCCCGCCCGCGGAGGACACGCCTCTGGCCCTGGAGGAGCGCTGGGGAAGGACGCAGGGAGCAGAAGGGCACTGGACAGGCCCCTTGACCTAGGGCCAGGTGTGTGTCCACGGATTGCTGGGGCGTGCTGGGGGCCACGGATCCTCCTCTGCACTTACCCCAGAATGAGCTCATCTACTCTCCGGGTTTAGATTCCATTTCTACACGACAACTCCCAAATTTCCATTTCCAGCCCGCCTTCCCCCAGCTCCTGACACTTCCCCGGAGGAGTCTACCGGGCACCTCAGGCTCAGTATGTCCAACCCAGCCCCCTCTTCCCTGGCCCCCAATCTGCCCTGCCCCCCCATCCTCCCTGACTCCATCAACGGCGGCATTCCTGCCTCGGAGCATGGGTCAAAGAACTTTTTTTTCTTTGTGGTACCCGGGATTGAACCACTGAGCTGCCCCAGCCCTTCTTTCTTTCCCTTTTTTTCTTTTTTAAAAAATTTGAGACAGAGTCTTGCTGAGTTGCTTAGGTCCTCACTAAGTGCTAAGGTTGGCCTCAAACTTGTGATCCTCCTGCCTCAGCCTCCTGAATCGCCGGGATGACAGGCCCTGAAGTCATTTTTGATCCCTCTTTCCCACCTTTTGTGTCCACCCACCGCAGATCCTGAACCTCACAATTCTCACCAGAGGTATGGCCCTGCCCGAGGCCCCCGCCTCATGCCCATGCAGCAGCCACTCTCTCGCTTTCTCTCTGACCCCGTCCCCAAGTCACACACTTGCCAGAATCAGTTAAAGTCACTGAACTTACTTAAAGGCTTCCAAGAAAAGTGAAGACACACACACATTCCTCACCAAGCCCCTGCCTGCCTACCTCTTTCATCTCATCTCTCCTGGCCGGGCACACACCAGCCCCAGGGCCTTTGCCTTTTGTCCTGCCCCAGGGCCTTTGCATTTTCTGTTCCCTGGCCCAGAGTTCTCCCCAGCTACTCTCACAGCTCCTCTCTGTTCAATGCTCACCCTGGTGCCGCCTGCTCCTGGAGGCCTTCTCTGCCCTCCCAACGCTGGCCACACTCCTCTGCCTTTGTCTCCTCCCTGCAGAATCCCTGGCCTCAAGGCCCTGTGGCCTCCAGGAATGCTTGCTAAATGACCCGAGGAGCCAACCTCCATTTGCCCTTCTGTGAAAGGGGAGTGAAGACATAGCATAGATCTAGACAAGTCCCAGCAGGGTCCTGGGCAGCTGCCGGGCCACCTCCATCGCAGAGCTGGTGGCAAGGTCCTCCTGGGTACCCAGGAGCCCAGACTAGCCTACCTCAGCTGTTTTCCTCCAACGGGATTCCACTTCCTCTCCTGGGGGGGTTGGCTCCTGGGAAGCCCCAGGAGGCAGAGCTACTGTTACCATGCTCACCAGACTGGGGACCCAGCCCTGGGTGGAGAGGTCGGAAGCCTGTGAGGGAGCGGGCAGGGCTGCTGCGGGCCACTGAGCCTCAGTTTCCCTGCTTGTGCCCCAGCACTGGTCCTCTCCCTCGCTTCCAGGATCCCAGTGCTCTCCCACCCCTCCCCCACATTTAGAGGAGGGCTCTTCCAGCTCCCTGGGCCGGTGGGTGTCAGGCACCCTACACATCTTTCTTCGGGGAATCCCGGCAAGGGTGTTGAGATGCGGAGGGCAGCAAGAGGGCCAGGCCTCCTGAGCAGAGTTCACACCTCGCTCTGCCACGGGACAAGCCAACAGTGGCTGAATCTGCTGGGGCTGGGGCTGGGCTAGGGGCTGGGGCCAGGGTGGGACTAGGGCTGGCCTGCTGCCCAGTGGACTCCAAGAAGCGGGAGCCAGGAGCGGCACACAGCTAGACTGGCAACACCTCCCTCTACATGTTTACAAAAGGGCTTTGCCACCCATGAACTCGCGTCCCACAGCCCTGGCTCAGGAAGGCAGGGCAGCAGTTGTCAGGGTTCCCATTCCTCAGATAAGGAAAACGAAGTCCACACACCTGCACGTTCCCATGCCCAGCGCAGGGACTGGCCCTCAGAGGCTGTTGGTCACGATCAGGAACCAGGGCTTGGAGTCTGACATGGGCTGCACTTCCTGAATGTGTGACCTTGGCAAGGCATCTAATTAACCTCCAGGGTCTCAGTTTCCCCATCTGTAGGGTGGGCATCACATGCCTGCCTCTGGGGGGGCTGCTGTGAGCCTGTGGAGGACTCAGCAAGGTGTGGGGCATGGGGGAGGGGCTGCAGGGACAGGAGCTGAGGTCCCTGACTCTATACCCCTGCCCAGACCAGCTGGCCTGGCACAGCAAATATTTAACAAGAGGTACAATATGGAACAAGTGCTGGACACCCTTGGGTACCGCTGTCTCCAAGGTACCCTCTGCCCTAACCCTGAGTGCTGGACAGGGCTGTGGGAAGGGGCAGAATATGTTTCTCTGCAGCTCTGGGGTCACGTGATCTGAAGGGGTGTTCTGTAGGAGCTGTCCTGGAGAGACAGAAGGCCTCCCTCTGTGCTGACCAGATGGGCACGTCCTGGGGGGAGACTTTCCAACATCCCACAGATACTCAGGTCCTTCCCTTGACTCTCTAGGGTTGGCAGTGGTCTTCCCAGGACATTTGAGGGGCAGGAACAACTATCCAGTCCATTCCAACTGTCATATTAAACATGTGACAACTGAGGGTCAGAGAGGGCAAGAGACTTGCCTGAGGTTTCAAAGCAGAACCTGGATGTCACCCTACAGAACTGCTGTCCCTTGGGGGGAGGGACCCCTGCCTCCTTTCCCACGTGCCAACCACTTCCTTAGCCATGAAGGTCATCGGAAGAAAGCCAGGTTCCTGGAGAGTGGAGGGATGTTGATGATGGAGGGGAAGGTCAGTGTCAGCTCTCCTGCCTCCTGCCTCAGCCTGCCCAGCCCCCCATCCGCTTCCAGCACCAGCGGAATCCTCTCTGCTCCTTCTCAGCACCAGAAAGCCACCCCTATCTTCTCCGTCTCAGAGGGGAGCCTGGGGTGTCACGACCTGCCCGCGCCCCCCCCATCCCAGGACGCTTTGTCTTTGCGTTTGCTCCCCACTCTGTCACCTGGCCCTCCCAGCGCCTTGTGGGATCAGAGGCGGGAGGGGGATTAGGTTCTGCAAATGGCTCCCCCTGCCCGCCTCCTGCCTCCTGTCTTAGTCATCTCTGCCCTCCGCTGCCTGCTCCCTCCATCACAATCCCTCTGCCAGGCCTTGGGGAGGACGACACTGGCAGGCGCCCCCGACCCAGGGGCAGCGGCGAGGCCAGGGGCGGCAGCTGAGAAGCGACCCGAAGTGTTTTCTCCCCCCTCCCCTTCCTCGTCCCGCAGCCCGCGCCCCCCCTGCGCCGCGCTGCGCACGGATGGCGGCGGGAGCCGCAGAGGTGTGTGTGTCAGCGGGGAGACTGCCTGGTCCTCGATGCCCACGGGGCTGTGTCCTCTTCCAGGACCTGGGGGAGGTCCCTTGTCACGGTCCAGGGGCTGACCCCTTGGAGCCTAGGAAAGGGGGCACTGCCCCAGGGGTGCTGCCCGGTCCTAGGGTCTCCCGGGCCGAAGGGAGGCGCTGAGTAATGCGGCCCCCGCGGAGACCATTGGGTCTGGGGGCACCTCTCTGCTCCCGGCAGAGCGCTGTCTCCCCTAAAGGACGGGGCGGAGGAGGGGGCGTGATTCCGTGGCCCGGGGCTGGCCGACGACTGCAGACTAGCCGGGGGCGCCGCCGCCCCCAGGGGCTCGCGGTGGGGGAGGGCCGCCTCCTCCCGCAGCGGGTGGGGGCGCGCTGTCCGCCGGCGCAGCCCGGGGGCTGGGAGGTCGCGGCGCCGTCGGAGCCCGGGGCCCCGGGGGTGGGGGGCGCGCTCGGGGGCGCGCCGCTCCTACCTGCCTACGAAATTCTCAAGCACCGAGCTCTTGCCGGCGCTCTGGCCGCCCACCACGGCGATCTGCGGCAGGTCGAGGTCCGCGTTCTGGCCGATGGCGGAGAAGGCATCCTGCAGCCGGTTGACCAGCGGGATGAGGTCCTCCATGCCCCGGTTGCCCATGGTTGCGGCGGGCCCCGCGGGCTGCGATCCGGCCGCCGCTCCCGCTCCGGCTCCCGCTCCCGGCTCCGGCTCCGGCTCCGCCGCTGCAGCCGCGCGCCCCGACTGCGTGCGCCGTGGGCCCCCCGCCCCTCGGGGATCCGAGCGGAGCACTACGTCGGACCGCCACGAGAGGGCGTCTGCGGCCCTGCGGGCAGGCGGCCGTGCGCAAGCGCCTCCAGGGGTATTATGGGTGTTGTAGTTTTCTCCTTCTGCGGCTTTTGGGGCGATTTACCAGTATCTAGGGGTACTGATGCTGTGCAGAGGATACCGTTTCTGGAAGTGGGCTGTATACCACCCCTCACAATGGGCTATTGGATGGTGGTCACAGCTGTCTTACTCCATCTTACAGTTGAGGAAAACTGAGGCCTGGAGAGACTATCAAATTGCTCCAAGGTCACAGTCCCCTGACAGAGTTCCTCTTGACCTTGCTGCCTTCTGCCCTAGGTTCTGACACTAGTCTCCTGCATATCCTTTCCTGTCTGAGCCTCATTTTCTCTGTTCCTAGAAGGAGAAAGATGGAGCATTAATTCAACAATACTTACTGAGCACCTACTATAAACCAGGCCCCATGCTAGGCCTGGAGATTCAGCACTAATAAGATAGCCAGGTCTCTGGCCTCACAGATCTTACACAAAGCTGGCAAGATAGACAGGAACCGATGAGCAGGCAAATGGAATAGTAAAAGCAGAAACCTTTCATAGCAAGAGCAATGGAAGAAATAAATGGGGAGTATGAAGCGTTATCTGTGGGTGTGGAAAAGTCGTTTTAAACTGGAAGGAATTAGTGTTCTCCAAAGAAGTGACCTCAGAGAAGAGAGTCTGTCACGGGCAGATCAAGAGGAAGAGCAGAGACAAAGATCTCAATGCTAATAAGACCCTTGGGAGAGTTAGAAGTTCTTGTCCTAGACAGAGATGCCCTTTACCTGACTCCATCAGGATGGTGGCAAAATATGGGATTCGAATCCAGGACCACCTTAACCCTTTCCTGCTAAGTCCTTCCACACAGAGAGGCCCTGAGGCGCCAGGCCCAACCATCTGCCTCTTCACTTAAGAAACAATTTGAACTCTCCACCCGGAGGCTAGAAAGGGAGGCAGCATACTTTGATGTTTGGAGGCTCAGCAGGTCATTTCCCTGTGTGGGTCCAGAGCAGTGACCCAGGAGTTGGAGACTGTTCAGTTTTCATGCACGGAGTACATATTATGGAACCAGGCACTGTGCTAGACCCCAGAGATATAGCTGTGAGCAAAATGACATGTTGCTTACTAAAATGTAGCTTACAGGCTAATGCAAGAAAGAGGGATGAAACACGAGTCAGCCAATAGACACAAGCTTGCCATATGGTGACGAGCAAGGAAGCAGGTCTGCAGGCCAGGAAGCAGGGTCAGGGCAGGGTTTGTTTTGCTGTGGAGACTGGACACAGAACGGGTTGGTCAAGAGCAGACTTGAAGCAAGTAAGGGACTGCCCCATATAGGGGACGAATTTTCCAGGCAGACAGGGGGAGTCAGTAGACCCTACCCCTCGGAGCCCCAGGGAGTGGGTTAGGAGTCTAGCCCAGCCTTAGACAAGCTGTCTGACCCAGGTCCTTCCACATCTCTGAGCCTTAGTTCTGTAAACTGGCTAATGGGCATGGTGCTAGAACAGAATGCCCATGTAGGGCAGGGCCTAGGCCAGGTACTCAGGAGGCTCTTATTAGTCCCCAGCTGTGAGAACCTGGATGGGGACTACTTTCCGGCCAGCTGGAACTTCAATTCCATATGCCTCACATCTGCATCCTGAGCGGCTGCTCTAAGCTGGCCTATTATTATGCTCTGAGGACCAGAGAGGGCAGTGATGGGACCTGGGATGAACAGCACATTCAGTCGGGCTACATTCACAGATGTCTGCCTAGAGGGATACTGTCACTACTGGGCTTTTATTGGTTTTATCTTTTTCCCTAATTATAATAGCTAGACTTTTTATAAAAATCAGGCTTTATACAAATATTTGAAGGCCTCATGTTATCCTTGCACCAAGAGATCACGGGTATCTATAACTTAGGGTTTATCCTCTAGATCCCACCCCCCTCCCCATATGTATTTGTTTTGTTCTATTTTGTTTTCACAGATGGGATCATACTAAATACTTTATGATTCTGTGTGACTGATAATCACGCCAGAAGACTGGGCCTCGTGGGGAAATTCAGTCTCAGGCCTCAGCAGAGACCTGTTGCATCATGACCTGTATTTAAAAAGAACCAAGGACTCCAGGAAATTTCTGTGCACATCAAAGTTAGAGAAGTTCTTATATATACTGTGTGCAACTTTCCTTTTAGAAACAATGTCTTAGACATCTTCCAAATCTGCCACATTCCTTGTTCAGGGCTGCATAGTTTTTTTACTATTTGGTAGTGCCTTGATTGTTCCCTGGTCTACTAAAAATTGCTGGGTTGGACTTGAACAATGAATGAATGGGCTGTGTGTGGCTGCACACGTCTACAATTACAGCTACTCAGAGACTAAAAAGGATCAACCTTGGAAACTTACCAAGACTCTGTCTCAAAAAAGAAAAAGAAAAGGACTGGTGGTGTAGCTCAGTGATAGAGTACAGAGTACTTACCTAGCATGTGTGAGGCCCTAAACCAGGGTTCCATCTCCAGTACCACCAAAAAAAAAAAAAAAAGTGGGGCTGGGGTTGTGGCTCAGAGGTAGAGCGCTCACCTGGCATGTGTGAGGCCCTGGGTTTGATCCTCAGCACCACATAAAAAAATAAAATATATAGTGTCCACCTATAACTAAAAATTAAGTATTTCAAAAAGTGGGGGGAATACATCAAATACCACTTGGAGGTGTGAAGGAGGGAGAATGTGGTGGGCAGGGAAACAGCATGAAGTCTGAAGTCAGAAAGGGAACACACCTAAGCCTACCTGGCCTCGTTTTCTGCCCTGGGCTTAGCAGGGGCTAAAGGAGAGCTGTTACAGATGGGTGTCCCAGGCTCAGGGCAGCTGGGTCCCCTGGGGGCCGACGAATTGAATGAGAGTCTCAGAAATGGCTCTGACCCTCTGCTTTGAGTACCCGGGAGGCAGGATTCTCTCTCTCCAAAGTTTTGACCAACTGTGCTAAACCCATTGCATTCACTGGGCGTCTCCTTCCAGCCAGGTCACTGGGCCGAGGGAGGCGCCAGCTGTCTCCCACCCTTCATTAGCTCATTTTGACTGAGCTACAGAAAGGTAACGGAGGATGTGGCAAAGGTCACAAAGTCAAGAAGTGGACGGAAGTGGGTGACTCAGCTTCCACACTGATATTCTCCGCCACACCCTCCACATATTTTTTAATGCACAAAACTGTACACTAGCCCCTCTGGTAGCATTTCTGTTGTGCACGTCGCAGGTGCTCAAAAACACTGGGCTGGGCGGGGTGGCTCACAGCTGTAATCCCAGGGCTTGAGAGGCTGAGGCAGGAGGATTGAGAGTTCAAAGCCAGCCTCAGCAATTTAGCAAGCCCTAAGCAACTCAGCAAGACCCTGTCTCTAAATAAAATACAAAATAGGGTTGGGGATGTGGCTCGGTGGTCGAGTGCCCCTGAGTTCAATCCCAGTACCAAACAAACAACAACCACAAAAAAACACTAGTTGATTTGAACAGTGGCCTCATACAACTCCTGTTTCAAGCCACTATATTTAGTCACTAAGTTGCTCAGAGGCTGGCCTTTGGAGTTGCCCATTCATTCGTCATGTATTCTCCAACAGGTCTGGATCAGTGGCCAGGCTTCATGCAAGACACAGGGCATGAAGAGGTTAACAAGATGCAGGGCTCATCCTGTCCTGCGGAAAAGGGGGTTCATCCCGCCTTTACCACTTTCTGACCTGATGTCCTCCTGTCACTTATTTTACCTCCCTGAGCTCAGTTTCTTCATCTCTGAAAGAGATGAAGAAATAATAATAGAGCCCAACTTGTAGGAGGCTGGGAGGATTTAGTGATGTCATAACAATTTAGGGAAGCACTGGAACAGTGAATAGTGAGCGCGGCGATCAGTGTAATCGCAATCCCATCAACATGGCGATGTCCAGAGAGAGACTTCTTCAGTCTGCCAAAGGAAGCAGAGGGTGCTGCTGGATGTGGTGACCAGGTGTGGGGAGACGAGGACCTATTATCCATACATTGGTCCTCTTCAGAAGAGATGGCCCTAAGGGCAGCAGGGGGCCTGCCCCAGGCCACTCCAGAAGACAGGGGCAGCAACAAGGTAATCCCACCTCTGTCCTCTGTCTCCTACCCCATTTATTGATAGGAAGAGGCACAGGTGGGCGGCAGCCACTGGGGAGGCCTCGTGATAAGCATATGGCCTTCCATTTCCCCTGCCTCTTGCCTGATTTGGAGTGACGCAGCCTCCAATTGGTATTCTCCATCATGCCCTCCATCATTCCCAGGAGCACAGCCTGTTCCTGGGAATTCTGAGCTAGGGAGTCTGGTTGTGGGGTTCAATTTACTGCCCATTTGTGCTGCCACCATGAACACCAACTCAAGGGCAGAGGGAGGCAATTGCATCCTGGATTCGTGCATCCACTCATTCATTTACTTGTTTAATTGACTTCACCAGGCAACCCTGTGGTGTACCCGGCCATTCTAGATCCCAAGGATATGGGGACATGCAGAAGCTACTTCCTGCCATCACGGAGTACATGACATCACTGAAGACAGAAATAATGTGGGATTACATTACCAGATTACAAAATAAAGATGCCATAATCGATAGCCACTTAGAAAGCTTACTGGGAAAATAGTGACAATTGCCACTGTAGGAATCATACAGGTGGGGCTGGGGCTATAGCTCATTGGTAGAGTGCCCGCCTCGTATGAGGTACTGGGTTCGATCTTCAGCACCACACAAAAATAAAATAAAGATATTGTGTCCAATTACAACTGAAAAATATTTTTTAAAAAATCATACAGGTGTGTGTGTGTCAGGGAAGCTGGGGATATAGCTCAGTTAGTAGAGTGCTTGCCTCTCATGCACAAGGGCCTGGGTTCAATCCCCAGCACCACACACACACACACACACACACACACACACATATCACACAGGTGTTAGGCAAAGAAACTTCCAAAACTATAGCACAATGCAAAGCTTCAATATTTGGAGACTTTTACTTCATTTTAAAACTGAATAGGATGTCATTTGTTTAACTGAAACACCTTTAATACAAAACCAGTCAAAATTCAGATGGGATTTTTGGTGTTGGAAGAAGTTTGACCAAATTCTATAATCTACATGAAAATTACATAGAAAAATATATGCAATTGGGAGTCAGCAAGAATTTGTTTTGTTTATGGTACTGGGGATTGAACCCAGGGCTTAAGTATGCTGGGCAAATGCTTTACTACGGAGTTGCACCCAGCCCAAGTATTTTTTTCTTTAAAGAATGATAATGTCAGAAGCTTACACTGTCAGGCACTACGATGTATTCCAAAGCCATAATCATCATGGTATTTTCTTGGCAGATTGGGGAGCAGAGTAAGTCTGAATATAGATCCATGTGAATTTAAGAATTTGCTTTGTGATAGAGAATACTCAAGTCAGTTGTTCCCATGACCTTGGACTTCATTTGGGGTGGACAGAGATGAACCTCTCTTCTCCCTCCAAAGATATTCTTCCAGGGGCTTTGCCAGCAAGAGGCTGACTAAAAGCAATTAGTTCCAGTGTGCCCAGAGTGCTCCCTTCCCCTATCTTATATGGTCCTCAGGAGGCAGCATGAGATCAAATACACTAAAAAAGTAAAATAAAGTCCACTCTAACCCTAGGATTAAGTTATCCAAACCTACTATTGCAAATTAGAAAAAGGGAGAGAAAGTGAAACTCCCTTGAGCCCACTATGCACATATATTTATTTTTTTCCAAAACTGAGATCATAAAGTGTACACAGTTTTGTAACCTGCTGAGTTCATGTCATATCATATATTGTGTTTAAATATATTTTAAGCCTTTGAAAATGTAATTTCTGATGGCTGTGTGCTGTTCCTTAAGAGGTGGACACCATGATTTGTTTAATTGTTCCCCTAAGGTTGATTCTTTTCTAGAAGGCTATTATAAATAATGTTCTTATGCTGTTTTTTAAAAGTTTCATTTTTGTTCATTTTCTTGGGCTTCTTGGGCTGGATTCCTACACGTGGATTCACCTGGTCAAAGGGAAGAACTGTGTTCTGAAGTCTTAATAGAAGATATGCAAATTGCTTTCCGGAAAAAATGAACCAACTCAGGAAGTTAGCCCTGGCTTCCTACCTTCACACCAGCAGCAGTATTTTTAGTGTTTTTTCTTTGGCAATTTGCTAGCCTCTCTGTGTGCCAGAACTAGTGCTAACGATTATGTAAGGTTACCTTCACACTCTCCTGGGAGGGGGCACTCATTTTACAGAGGATGAAACCGTTTGAGAAGACTCTCGCCTGGCCTCAAGGCCGGGAGCCCAGATTCAACCCCGGACTTCTCCAAGGCAGTCACCTAATCGAGGTGTCAACGTCCTTCCGCTTGGTTGGCAGCCTGGGCTACCCGGACTCTCAACTTTCGCTCCTTGCCACCGCCTGTGCCCATGTGGCAACAAAATGCGGTTTGTTTTTTTTTTTTGTTGTTGTTGTTGCAGATGGACACAATATATTTATTTTATTTACTTATTTACTTTATGTGGTGGTGCAAATCGAACCCAGCGCAGCACGCATGCGAGGCAAGCGCTCAACCACTGAGCTATATAACCTCAGTCCACAAAATGTGTTTTCTAATCCAGAGATTTGATGCTGTCATTTGCGGCCGTCACTCCCTTTCCTGCGGTTCCCTATCCTTCAGGGATGATGCCCACCTCCTCAACCTGACGTTCAAAGTCCCCACCTTCCTGGATGCATTTCTTCCCATATCCCCGCCCTGGGTCCTTAAGTCCGAGCTCCTCTGGGCTGGTTCGGGTCGAGTTAGAGACCTCAGCAGCCCACTCCCCCGCCCCGGGCTGCAGTAGAGCCCTTCCGGAGCCTTGAGGCAGCGCCTGTCACCTGACTGCGGTGATTTGTTGACGCTACCGGACAGCTATCATCTGCCTCAGGACTGCGGTCCCTAGCGCCACCGTGTGCCCTGTCCTCACACAGTCGGCGCTGAACGCAAAATAAGCGATTTGCCCAGGTGTGTAGACAGCTCTGAGCAGCAGAAAAGGGGAAAGGAATTGCCATTTAGAAACCAAGGATAGCGGGCAGAGTGGTCCTGGGTGGTGGACAGAGCGGTCATTAGGGGGTCTTTGGGGGTGGGGACCGTTTTGGGCGCAGGATGAGGGGGCAGGGCCGTCTTTTATAACTGCACTCGGCTTTCCTCACCTCTCTGGCCAAGTCTTACAAGAAAAATACTTTCAGGCCAGCCCCGCCTCGCCTCGTTTTAGGGCAAACTCCCACGGGGCTGTGCGACCTTGGCCGCCCTCTCGCCGGCCCGGTAGCGGAATGTGCACCAGCCGGCTGTCGCCCCCTCCCACCTCAGGCCCTTGAGGGCTCAGGATCACGGGACGGTGGCAGCCTCGGAGAGGTGGGTTAGGGACGAGTCCATCTGAAAGTCCCTGGCGATGTCCTCGCCGGACGACAGACCCCTCTGGGCATCAGAAGGACCTGAGTCTCAGAGCCACCCCTTCCCAATGCAGAGGACGCGGGACGGAGGGTCTGCGTTGCCTGGGGTCCCCTGGCCCTCGGGAGCCGCGCCGCAGCTGCCCCGGCTCGGCTCGGGGTGAGCGGACGCCGCGCCCGCAGCGTGACGGGCGCGCGGGGCGGTTTTGGCGGCACCGGCTGCAGCGGAACCTCCGGTCCTGCAGAGGGCGCTGCCCCGGCCCGCCAGGGCACTGGCCTTCCGAGCGTCCAGGCGCCCGCGGTGTTGCGGGGAGTCCCGGAACCCGCGAGCCGGAGCCACCGGGCTCGAGTGGGACTGGCGCGCGGCCGGCGCTTCCCGTGTGGCGACACGACTGCTGAGCGCTTGGGGGAGGCTGCGCAGTGGCCGCCGCGGAAGCCGTGCGGGGAGCCGAGGTGGGGGGCGGGGACGCGGAGGGCTGCAGCGACCGTGGCTACTTGCTCGGAGGCTGCAGGCTTCGCGGGCGGGCGGGGGCTCGGGATGCGGGGCAGTGCTGGCGGTGTCTGCCGAGGGAGGGGGCGGCGGCATCGGAGGGGCGCAGGGGCTGGGGATGGTGGAGGGAGGAAAATGAAAGGTTGGGGGAGGGTGATGATGTTATTGACACAACACAGGCACAAAGGGAGAGGGTGGCGGTCTCAGAGCGGGTGTGAGTGGGGAGTAGCTGGCATCGGGAAGTGATGGATGCAGAGATCGACTGGAGGTGGGGGCGGGGATGTTGGAAGCTTGGAAACGTCAGAGTTGGAGAGTTGGAGGGGCGAGGTTGGGGGTTTGGAGGAGGGACCGTTGGCAGGATTGGAAGGAAATTGGCAAGGAAAGTGGCTGAATCCTGAGCCTGGCAGGACTGGGGGCGGATTGGAAGGAAAGGGGTACAAATGTGGCTTTCCCCTGGCAGGGCTGGGAGTGAAGCTGTGCTGCTCAGCGCCGGTGTTTGCGACTGTGGGTTGGTGTGTATGGCCTTGGAGGCGAGGGGAGGGCATCAGGACTGACCCATGGTGGGGACCCGGCCTTACTCCGCTTCCCTCTCTTAGCCTCCATGTTCAACCAGCAGCAGCAGCAGTTCCAGCAGCAGCAGCTGCAGCAGCAGCAATTGCTGCAGCTCCAGCAGCTGCTGCAGCAGCCCCCACCACAGGCCCCCTTGCCCATGGCTGTCAGCAGGTGAGTTTCCCACTTGGGGGATGGAGGCCTCACTCTCACCCATGTCTTGCAGCACCTCCATTCAGTCCTTTGTCCCAGGGCATCCTTGTTTTGAGTCCTAGAGCTCATCACCTCCCACCCCCAAGGGGATCCTCCATCTGTGTGGGAGGGTGGGCTCAGGAGATGGGGGTCTCAAGGAGGAAGGTGGTTCTAACTTTCCCAACCACCCTCTGACACGCCCTCCAAACACACAGGGGCCTCCCCCAGCAGCAGCCCCAGCAGCAGCTTCTGAGTCTCCAGGGCACCCACTCGGCCTCCTTCCTCAATGGCTCCATGCTCCAGAGAGCTTTGCTTTTGCAGCAGTTACAAGGTATGACTCAGGCCCCTTTGCATCCTGTGTGGACACTGGCTCCCCAGCAAGCCAAGCACTCCGTCTCACCAAATCACAGTGATCCTGAGAGGGCCCTGACCCACAGTTAAGGACACCCAGGCTCCAGGGGTTGAAAGACTCTAAGCTGCTCAGCTGAATGCAGGTCCATCTGCAGACAGACTGAGGAGTGCCCTGGGCCATGACGCTGGCTCTCTGGGCAGTGCTCCATATACCTCACTGACATTCAGATTAGATGCCATCTGGCCAATGAGGAAGCTGAGAAAGGAAGTCCCTTGCCCTAGGTCACACAGCACACCAGCAGTGGCCCAGCTAGACCTCCTAAGCAGTGGGCCTTGAGCATTAAGGCTGTGCCCTTGCCTCAGTGTCCCCATATGGAAAACAGTGTCAGCTCTTCCTTCCAGGCTGCTGCTCCTGACACTACTGATGACCCCAAGGGAAGGTACACCAACAATCCTAATGAAAGCACTGAGGCCCAGAAAGGGATCATGTGCCCAAGATGATCCTGCACAACAGGCAGGAGCTGACTGGATGGTCACCTCTTCAGCTTTGCCAGGGCCTCATGAGTGTGGATAGTCCTGGAAGCTGATGCTGACTTCCACATGACAGCTGTATAGATGAGAATGGAAACCAGACACAAGGACCCCCAGTGTATACATAGACATTCCCCCCCCCCCCTCTCTCTCACACACACACACACACACACACACACAGTGTTTTTTTTTTTTTCAGTACTGTATTGAACCTAGGCCCTTGCAGGTGCTGGGTGAGAATTCTACCACTAAACTATGTGCCTAACCCTATTTCCCCCTTTTACTTTTGCATATTAAAAGTCACACTTTTCAAAGAGAAAAATAACATGTAAAAAAAGGGTGGGGAGGTGGGAAAACAGAAACTTGTGGAATTGTATAGACTATTGTGATTGACATAAGTGAGAGGCTCTTTTTTACTGAATAGAACAGCATGATCTTTAACCATATAATTTGACATTCTCTGCCAAAGCCATTTTAACAGCTGTATAATATTTCATCAGAGGGACGTGCCCTTGCTTACCTAAGCCTTCTCAGCTGTTCTTTTTTCTATTTTAATAGAAATGTGATGTTTGAGACTTTTTTTTTTTTTAATAGATTCCCAAAAGTAGAATGACTGAGTTGAGGGGATGGATGTTTTATGGCTTTTGATAAATATTGCCAACTTGCTTTCCTAAAGGACTGGACCAGTTTGCAATGCCATCAGCCACGTATGACAGTGCCAGTCTCACCATGCCCACGGCAACATTAGGTATTATCTGCTTTTTTTATATATAGTATATAATATATAAATGTATACATATACATATAATTTACTAAGTTGGTTGGCAAAACAAAAGAGCTGTGTCATTAATGTTTTAATGTACATTTCCTGGAGTGCTAGTACAGTTGAACATTTTTATATTTATCTGTTAAACATTTGTATTTTTTTGTGTGTATGTGGTTGTAGATGGACAGCATGCCTCTATTTTATTTATCTTTGTATGTGGCGCTGAGGATTGAACCCAGTGCCTCACATGTGCTAGGCAAGTGCTTTGCCATTGAGCCCCAGCTCCAGCCCCAATTTCTTTTTGTGACTTGTCCATGTCCTTTCTATCTTTCTTTGAAGGTATTCCATCTTTTGTCCTGTTGTTTTTAAGTGTTGGTTGGCTCTCTGCATATATGTATGTATGTGTTTGCATTAAGTTATGTCAATTGAACACTTACAATATACCATGCACACTTATATTTATTGAATTCTATTGAATTTTCGTAAAACATTGTGAGGCAATCGCTATTTTATAGATAAAGGAACTGAGGCTTAAAGCAGGGGATAGATTTGTTTAAGGACACAGACCTCATACTCTGCGGTCTGGATTTGAACCCAGCTCTTACAGGAAAACTGACCCAGGCTTTAACCCCTGTGTTTCCTGTCTGAGCATTGGGACGGAGTTCTAACTCTCTTTCATGCCTCAAACATTTCCCAGGCTCTGTGCCTTCACTGAGGTGCTGAGCTGAGTCAGATAAGGTTCAGCAGGAAGCAGGCAAGGAAATTATGCGGCTGGCCCTGGATCAGGGGCTGTGGGAACACAGAGGATCTGGGAAGGCCTTTGGGAGAGAGACTTCTGAAGGGAGGGCTGCAGGATTTGTGGAATTGATGGAGCTTCTACAGAGGGAATAGCATGTGCCCGGCCCAGAGGCAGGATATCTGAAGGACTGCACAGGGACAAGTGACTGGAATGTCATAGGGACATATGGGGAGAATAGCAAGGGCTTCATTCCTGACCGGCAGGGAGCTGTAGGAGGGTTTGTGCGGGGAGAGGCTGAGATTTAGGCCAGGGATGAAGCAGCTTGGATGCGGCAGTGATGGGGAGGAGAAGCAGATTGGGGAGGTGTGGATAGAGATGATGGGACCTGCTGGTGGCTGGCATGGGTAGGACAGGAGAAAGAGGAATCAGGGGACCCCCAGGATCAGGAGAATCCTGGCCGGACCAGCAGGTGGACGGCAGGGCCCCTCATAGAGATCGTGCAAGTTGTTCCTCCCTTTTACTGTTGGGGAAGATCATAATGCCTGCCCTGATGCCTGACAGGCCAGGTGACAGACACGGTGATGGACCATGCTTGGCCCAGTGCCTGGCTCTGGTGGGCCTTTGATGGAAGGCAGCTAGTGGGGCAGAGGGGCCTCATTATTCAGGGACCACACTCTTGCCGGTTCTCCCTGTGGGCCCTGTGCTGGGTCTCCCATACCTGAGGGGTGCCCTAAAGCATGCCTGAGAATGAGCAGGATTGCTGGGGTGCTCAAGCCACTGACCCTGACCCAGAGGCATGTGGGGGGGGGAGGGCAACCTCAACCCCCAGCAGAGAAGGAAATCTGCCCTAAAGCCTCCTTTGCCACAGTGTCTGAGGTAGGACTGAGCCTTCTGCTCTACTCTTCCCTCTGGCTGCCCTGGGGCAGGAAGGATCTCCTGAGAATTCTCTGATATTCCCAGAATGTTTTGGGAGCTGACCCATGACCCTTGCCTCTACCACCCAGTCATGGTGTGAGCCCTCTTCTCTCTTCCTGCCTGCAGGCAACCTCCGGGGCTACAGCATGGCCACCCCGAACTTGACAGCCCCTAGCCTGACACCGCCCCAGCTGGCACCCCCAAATCTGCAGCAGTTCTTCCCCCAGGCCACCCGCCAGTCCCTGCTGGGCCCCCCTCCTGTTGGGGTCCCCATTAATCCCTCCCAGCTCAACCTCTCAGGGCGGATGCCCCAGAAACAGAGTCGGGCCCCCTCTTTCACCAATCGCAAGGTGAGTGGTGGCTGGGATGGGGGTTGGGAGGGCTTGCCCGGGCCTTCAGGTGGGCCACATTCCTCTTTGTGCCTGGGGGTCTTCATCTGTGAACTGGGGAGGGGGTCACACTCGCCTAGTGTTTCCCAGATTTCAAATCAAATAGTCCTGTGTCTCTGATGTGATTTTCTTTTTCTTTTTGGTTCTGGGAATTGAACTCAGGGACGCTTAACCACTGAGACACATCCCCAGCCCTTATTTTGAATTTTGTTTAGAGATAGGGTCTCGCTAAGTTGCTTAGGGTTTTGCTGAGTTGCTGAGGCTGGCTTTGAACTCTGAATCCTCCTGCCTCAGCCTCCTGAGTCCCTAGGATTACAGCGTGTGCCACCGTGCTCGGTCTCAATGTTTTATATATGTATATATAAACACAATACCTTTATTTTATTTATTTATATGTGGTGCTGAGGATCAAACCCAGCGCCTCACACGTGCTAGGCAAGCCCTCCCCACTGAGCTACAGCCCAGCCCCACCAATATGATTTTACCAGTATTATACCAGCATTATATTTACTTATTTACTTAACATTTCTCTTTAAGCAGCACTGCCTAGTGGAAATAAAATATGATATTTAATATATTATATATGTGATTTAAAGTCTTCTGGTAACCACATTAAAAAGATCAAAAACAAGAGAAATTTATTTTACTGATATATTTTATTTATCTCAGCATATGAAAAATATTATCATTTCAACCTGTGATTAATGTAAAAAGTGAATTGGGAACAGGTTCAGTGGCGCACACCTGTAATCCCAGTGGCTCAGGAGGCTGAGGCAGGAGGAGCGCAAGTTCAAAGCCAGCCTCAGCAATTTATCAAGGCCCTAAGTAACTCAAAGAGACCCTGTCTCTAAATAAAATACAAAATAAGACTGGGGATGTGGCTCAGTGGTTGAGTGCCCTGAGTTAAAAAAAAAAGAGTGAGGCCTGGGAATGTAAGTCAGTTTCTTGGTAAAGGTCTTGCATGGCACATGCAGAGTCCTGGGTTCCAACCTCAGGACCAAGAAAATACCCAAAACTCCAGACTGCACTCAGGAGCAGTGTGTGGGCAGGGAACCACCAGGAAGCTTAGGGACAGGATGCTTTGGGAGGAGGTGGTTCCTTGTGCAAGTCTCAGCCTTGTGTGTTTATCAGGGGAAGGGTGAATAAGAACCTTTAGATTGTGCTACCCCAGGCGCGTTTACCTTTCTTTTTCCTCTTGGTACTGGGGATTGAAGCCAGGGCCTCACGCACACTAGGCAAGTGCTCTACCACTGAGCTGTATCGCCAGCTTCTCTTTTTCTTCTATGTATGGCAATTAATTTAGACAGTTTAAAATTTTGTAGGCAGTTCCCTCTTAAAATAAAAGTAGCATTTATTCATTTGGCTTTTTGCAGTGCTGGGGATGGAGTCCAAGGCCTGGCACATGCTAGGTCCACACTCTACCTCTGAACCACTTGTGGGAAAACTATGGTTCAGAGCTGGGGTGGGCGAGACAGGCCTAGGATCAGGCCCATGAGCCCCAGATGGGGAGCTGGTTGTGCAGGGTAAGAGCTGGGTAGTTTCTGAGGGGCCCAGAATAGGTAGTTTTGGGGATGCAATGATGTGGGGTTCAGTTGTGTTTCCTGCTCAGCCTTGTATAGCGGACTTAGCAGGAGGAATGTAGAGGCTGCAGCAGGTTCTGGGAGCCTTTCCCAGGTGCCCAGGAACCAACTGGGCCTTGGTGAGTAGTGCACATGTGGCCTCTGGCCTGACCCTCTTGCAGGTCTCGGGGGCTGGTGGAGAGACTTAATGCAAATAATGCTCCAACCAGTTAAGACTGGAAAATGCCTCAGAAGGGAAGCTGAAGGCCTGGTGGCCTGAATGAGGGGTCTGGACCTAGTCTGGAGTCAGGAAGATTTCCTCTAAGAAATGCCTTTGAGGCTCGGGCAAAGGTGTGGGGCAGGAAGAGGCCCAGTACTTGACCAGAGATAGGGCCAGCGTGGACACACAGAGAGGGCCAAGGGAGAGTGGAGACACTGAGGCCAGAGGGTCCTGTGGGGCTGCTCTTGGACAGCTGGGTGGTAGGTGTCAGAAATGGTTTCTAAAAGGAAGCAGGATTCCTCTTCTCAGACGATGCCTGAGGAAGACAGGTCAGACCCCCCAGAGGGGTCTGAGGAAGCCAGAGAGTTCCAACTGGACACAGCTGAAGGTGAGGGAGGGAGGCTGCTGGCCCTTCAGAGGGGACGTGGGTTGGGGCAGTGGGAGCAGGGTCAGCGTAATGGAGGCAGATGTGGGAGGCAGGGATTCTTGGAGGGGAGAGCCCGGGCCCACCTGGAACTCACACGCATTCTGCCTGATCTCTCTCTCCTTGCCCGCCTCTGTTTCAGACCAGGGGCTGTGCCCCTGCCCAGAGGCCATCACTAGCGAAAAACACACTCGAGCACCTGAGCCTAAGCCCTGTGAGGCCTCGGAGCCACCAGCCAAGAGGACCAAGAGGTAACTGATGTTGGCAGCGCCCCGGGCCCAGGTGCCCTGCGCTCATTCCTGCAAAGATAGTGGGTGCTCCCTTCAGTGGAGTTGGAGCAAGGAGGGGCTTTGGCCTGTGAGACTTATTTCTGCTCCTCCCTGGGGAGGCTTCAGGTCACACCCTGGTGTTTCACTGAGGCTGAGCCACCTGGAAGCCTGAGTGGTGGCAGGTTGGAGAGGTGAACATGCGCCCCTGGGACCTTAGAGAGTAGGTGTTTACAAGGCTGTTTAGATGCTTGTGAGCAAGCTGTGGGAGAGAACAGTCTTCTCCAACTTATTTAGGGGAAACTGAGGTCTAGGGCTGGGGATGTGGCTCAGTGGTAGGGTGCTTGCCTAGCATGCATGAGGCCCCGGTTCAATCCCCAGCACCACAAAAAGACAAAACAAAAGAAGGAGACTGAGGCCCAGATAAGCCAAGGAGTTGTCCAAAGCCCTCACTTTTAGTGGAAGAGCTAAAGTTGGAATTGGGTCTTGGCCTTACTGGGGACCTCTGCAACCTCTTGAAAGACATGATTTTGATCTTTTGATCCAAAGCTCAGAGGAGCCCACAGAGAACGGGCCTCCAGGGCAGCCACGGACCCGGATGACAGCACTGAAGCAGACGCAAACCCCAGGGCTGCTGCCTGAGCCACTGGAGGCCCGAGGGAAGCCACGATTCCAGCCTCAAGTACAGCCACAGACTCAGCCACAGATGCCGCCAGCGGACACCCAGGTGCAGCCAAAACTGCACAAACAAGCACAAACTCAGACCTGCCCCGAGCACTTAGGGCTGGAGCAGAATCAGGGGAAGCCACTGGCCCCTTCGCAGCCCCCAGAGCAGGTGCAGCCGCAGCGGCAGAAGCAGGCCCAGACACAGACGCAGCCACAGCGCCACACGCAGGCACAGGCCCTGAAGCAGCCGTCAGAGCAGCCGCAGGAGCAGCCTTCCGCTCAGGTGCCAGCGCAGACCCAGGGTCAGCCGCAGGCCCAGCCACCGGGGTATGTGCCAGCGCCCGAGCCAACGCCAGCTCCGGCTCATGCCACGGTGCTGGAGGCACCGGCGCCCGATGCAGTGGAGGCTGGGGGAGGTGAGTGAGGTGGCTCCTAGCCCTTCTGGTGCTGGCACGGCTCTGCCCAGGCCCTTCTTTTTTCCCTGGCACTGTCCAGCCGCCACGGGTGCTGCCAGAGCCTGACGGCTGGGCCTGGAACCCAGGATTTCAAGATCTTGGCTGTGGGCAGAAAAGGCAGAGGGACCCTGAAAAAAGGTGCACACCTGTCATTTCAGGCACAGAGGTGGCCTCTCCGGAGCCAGTGGATACCCAGGTCAGCGTGGGAGCGAGCCAGGAGGAGCCAGCCAGCGGCCTGGATGTGGGAGAATGTGAAAAAAGAGCCAGGGAGATGCTGGGGGTGGGTAGAGTGGAAATGTGGCAGCACGAGAGCCCCAGAGGGCAATGGCGGGATGGCACCCCTGCCCAGGCCACCTCAGGGGCTCTGTGCATGTCCCCCATGTGCAGGGACGGCAGCCCTGCCTGGCTGTGAGGGCAGAGCAGACAGGGGGTGATGGGTTTGTCTGCATGAACACCCCACCCCACCCCCGCCGCCACTGTCAGTTGCCTGCACAGCCTCCACTCCAAAGGCCTCTAGGTGCTTTTGGTGACAAGAGTCCCTTCCAGTGAGCCCATCCCCAAACTAGAGCCCTCAGTCTCCTCTCATAGGGGACATCGTCACCCACGTGGGAGCTTCCCTGTGGGGCTTGGCTCACAGCTCACAGTGGAGCTACGGTCAGGCCCCTTCCCTTTTCGGGTCTCAGTTTCCCCACCCGTCCTGCACGAGGTGGTGCGGGTGGGCTTTGGAGTTGGGCAGGTCCGGGCTCAAATCCGGGCCACAGGACTTTCTAACTTTGTGAGCTCCCGTCCTCACCTGCCAGCCCAGAGTCCCACTGTCTGAGACTCTAGGGACGATGCTCATAGGCGTTTAGCCCTGGGGCCGGCTTGCCCTAGGTACCCAGATAGTGGAAGCTCTGCTCCTGCTCCTGCTGTAGATGTGGGGTGCCGGGGGCTCCCTGAAGGTCACCATCCTACAGAGCAGCAACAGCCGGGCATTTAGCACTGTGTCCCTCACGCCTGTGTCCCGTCCCGGTGACTGCACCTCCGCCAGCCCTGCGGCCCCCGCGCCCTCCAGGCAGGCCCTCCAGTTCTTCTGCTACATCTGCAAGGCCAGCTGCACCAGCCAGCAGGTGCTCAGAGCTGGGCCCGTGGGAAGGGCGGTGGGCAGGAAGGGTGGGGGTCTCCACGGCCTGCACAGACTGCCCTTTCCACCGCTGCCACAGGGTGGGCACTGGGCTCACCAGCCCTGCCCCAGGGCGTAAACCTGGCTTGTGTGTATACTCGTTCTCTGCTCAGTTTAGTGTCCCTGCTCTGGCCGGCAGGGCTGTTTTGTAAAAGAAATGACCTCACTGAGATGGCAGGCTGGCCGTGAAGTCAGGCTGGAGTCATCCCCTTTGGCCTGCCCTTGCCCATGTTCTGGGGCCCACCCCCCATGCCCATGCCTGGCTCCTTCATGCTACAGGAATTCCAGGACCACCTGTCGGAGGCTCAGCACCAGCAGCGGCTTGGGGAGATCCAGCACATGAGCCAAGCCTGTCTCCTGTCCCTGCTGCCCATGCCCCGGGACGTCCTGGAGAGAGAAGAGGAGTGAGTGGGAGAAGGCCTACCTCCTTCCAAGAGCCTATCTGTGTTTACCTCTTAAAAAGTAAAAAGCAGAATCATCTTGCACGAGGTAGTGCTGGGGGGTGGGCAGTCTCACAGGCCCAGCCCTAAATCTGTCCTCTGCAAAATCTGCCTTTGGGTTAAGCATTGTCCTTCCCCAGAGGCTCCTTTAACTCAATGACCTTGGACCTTAGTTTTCCCCATCTGAAAAATGGCCCGATGAGGGTTGGGTTCAGGAATTCTTGACAATTTCTTAAGGTTTCATCCAGTCAAGAACAGTGTGACCAACCATGTAGAAGGGAGGTGAGTTGTGGCACAGAGCCCTGCCCCCCTGGCCTGTGTGACCTCAACTCTGGGGATCCAGTGGTAAGGATGAGGTCATCTTGTGGCCTGACATGAGGGTTTTCTGTGTCCCCCTCTCATCATGAGGTCAGAAATGTCCCCCCTCCTGGCTCTGGGACTAGTGCTTGGGGTGAGAAGGGCTGGGGGAAGCTGCAGGAGCTGTCAGGACCCAGCAGCCATCACAGACCTGCAGGGGCTGGCAGGTGTCATCAGAGAAGCAGGACTTTTGGCTTGGGCCACTGCAGGACATGGGCTCTGTCTACAGGACAGCTGCCTCTCAGCTCAAGGTCTCCTAGTTTTTCAGGAGAATCTAGAAACCCAGATGGCGTGTGACACCACCCCATTTCAAAATGTTAACTGCTCATTCAGAATTCAAACAAACCCGAGAGGCCCCTTCAGTCAGGGGTCAGAGGTGTACCCAGGTTGCAGCTCGAACCTCCCCAGGCTGGAACGAGGGACAAGAAGGGCTCTTGATTGGCCCCTGCTTTCATTCCTCATGTGACCAGAAGCTAGGTGGCTGTGCCTCCACGGGCAGCTCATGTCTCTGTTAGCAGGTTCTCCCTGAGAAGCACTTTCTTCCGTGGTTTTATCTGTAGGTGAATAATGACAATCACAGGAGAAGGGAGCTCACAGAGGTGTTCTTTGCAGTTAATGTAATGGCGAAAGAATGGAACTGGGAACCACCAAACATCCAAGCTGGGGCTGGGCTAGACCAACGGCGGCCTCCCACTAATAGGAAGGTCTGCAGGGAGCTTGCGGTAACCTGAAACGTGTCAGATTAAAATTGCATATGCAGGACAGGCTACCGAAGGAGGATCCAGGGGACACTATTTTATAGAGAAGCTCCGTCTCCTGTAGGCGCCAGACTACCCACTGCCCCAGCTTCTGCACACAGTGACCTGGCAAAAGGCAGCACCTGTGTCCGCAGGAGCCGAGCCGTCTCCCTGTTTTCTTTTTTCTCTTGGTACCAGGGATTGAACCAGGGGGCCTCCCACTGAGGCCCAGCCCCAGCCCCTTTTATTTTTGGGACAGGACCTCACCAAGTTTCCCAGGCTGGCCTCACACTTGTGATCTTCCTGCCTCGGCCTCCCAAATTGCTGGGATTACAGGCGGGACCATCGCACCTGGCTTCAGTTAACATTTTGAAAATACAAGAACACACACACAGAGACACGCGCACACACGCACACACAAGAAGATAAAAATCTCCCATAATCCCATCGCCCAGAGATAAACATTGTCTCTTGGCCCCCGCCTCCTTCCATGATCCTATCTGTGTTTACCTCTTAAAAAGTAGAAAGCAGAATCATCCTGCACGAGGTAGTGAACAGTTTTTGTGCCTCTAAATAGCCCTCTGCCTCACAGTCTGAGCACGACTTCATCAGTGGATGTTGGGCTAGGTTCTTACATCCCCCAAAACTGATGTAAATTTGCTTATTTTGTAGAGCCCTTAATTTCACTAACTTGGAACACTTGTGGGTTTTTTTGTTTTGTTTGTTTTTGGTGGTGCGAGCCATTGACCCTAGGGCCTAGTCCTGGCCCTCCCCACTCTTCCCTTGGGTTTGAAGCAGGGCTAAGGACACCCTGCCACTGAGCCACACCCCAGCCCCTGAGTTGTATCACATCCATGGAGCGCTTGGGAGAGCTGGTGTCTTTCCCACCAGAACATAGTGTCACACTGTGCTTGTTTGGATTGTCACCAGAGAGCCTCCACCGAGACGCTGGTGCAACACCTGCCAGGTCTACTACACGGGGGACCTGATCCAGCACCGCAGGACGCAGGACCACAAGGTAGAAGGGCTGCATGCCTCGAAGGCACCGCCTCTCCTCCGCGCGAGGCTGGGGAGGGGAGCCAGGATGCCAGCAGAGAGTTAGTGTCTGTCTCCGTGTGTCTGTCCATCAGCGTGGCTTCTGACAAGCCGACCATGCTTCCTCTTTGGGCTCCAGGTTCCCCATCTGTCCATTGTGGGCGTGGCACCAGCTTACCCTGCCATTCCTCCATGGGCATAGGGGTCCTCTGGCGGCTCCCTTGTGTCCTGTCTCTGTCCTCCTCCATTGCCACCTGCCATCCCATCTCAGTGCTCACCACACAGGGGAGAGATATGGTTTTGTGTGTTCCAGGGCAGGGGCAGAGCCTCACTGGCTTTTTATAGATGTGGTGGGCCTTGCTTTTATGGATGATAGGTGAAGCCTTACTGGGCACTGCCTGGTCACTAGTCAGGGGCTTGCACGTGGGGACACTGCCTACCCCACATGGCTTGCTCTTCTTTCCCCAGATCGCCAAACAGTCTTTGCGACCCTTTTGCACCATTTGCAACCGCTACTTTAAGACTCCTCGCAAGTTTGTAGAGCATGTGAAGTCCCAGGGGCACAAGGACAAGGCCAAGGAGGTAATCACACCCTTCCCAGAGGACATGGGCCCAGAGAGGTACAGAGCCTTGGCCAAGGCCACACAGCAGGTTGAGGTTTATCCCAGCCTAATCCATAGCAGTCCCAGAGGGATTCACTGAGGGGTGTGTGGCATCGTGGCTGCCCAGAACTGACCTGAGCCCCTCACCTACTCCCCTGGGCAGCTGAAGACGCTCGAGAAGGAGATAGCTGGCCAAGACGAGGACCACTTCATCACGGTGGATGCCGTGGGTTGTTTTGAGGGTGATGAAGAAGAGGAGGAGGAGGATGAAGAAGAAGAAGAAGAGATTGAGGTTGAGGAGGAATTCTGCAAGCAGGTGCTTAGGGTGGGCTGTGGGAGTCAGTTAGGGGGTCTTCGCTCCACCCCTGGGGGCCTGGTTGTGAGCTGGCATTTGTAGAAATTAATGAATGCCAAGTTGTTTTTTTGTATGTGTGGTGGGGAAGATACTGGGCTTGAACCCAGGAGCACTTTACCACTGACCTACATTCCCAACCCTTTTTATTTTGAGACAGGGTCTCACTAAGTTGCCCAGGCTGGCCTTGAACTTGGGATTGTCCTGCCTCAGCCTCCCAAGTCTCTGGGATCGTAGGCTTGCTCCACCATACCTGGCCACAATTTATTATGAACCCTATTATTCGTATCTGTCCATATGCATCAGGCTAACTGCTGAGTGGCAGGTGGAGCATGCAGGGCTCTGGGAGGCTGGCCTGTGTGGAGGAAGGGAAAGGGTGGGACAGAGTCGGGAAAGGCAGAGGCAGCAGCTAGGTAGTGTGCAGGACTCAGTGTAAGGCGACAGTGATGACGTTAGCAGCTGACATTTCTCGAGCACTTCCTGTTTGCCGCGCTGGGCAGGCACCATGCTCCGTCCTGGCATTTCATCTTATTGGATGACATGAAGCGGGTCTCTGCAGCCCGAGCCTTTGCTGGCCCAGTTCTGCTGCCTCCCGGGAGAATCAGATTCGTTGCAGAATCTTGCAAAGAATTGGATTCGTCCCAGTTTAACAGATGTTTCCGGTCCCCTGTTCTGAGCTGGGCTCTGGTGCTAGACACAGGGACAGGTGAGGACCACGGCCTGGTCCTTGCCTGGTTGTCCCCCTTACAGTCCAGGGTGATCCCCGGAAAGGCGCATGTCAGAGGGGTTGGTTGTCACTCCTGGCACTCTTTGCCTGGTGAGTGGGCGGGCGCTGCAGACACAAGGGCCCACGGGGCCAGAGACAATGGCCTCTTACGAGAGGGGCTCAGGTCTAGTAGGTGAGATGCGGGTCCTTGAACCCCATCTGAAACCCACCTCAGGACCGAGGTCACTGTAGTTTTGGACAGGAACTCGGGAAGCTGGCGGGGCTCACAGGTGAGTTTGGACTCTGATTTGAGCTCCCGGGGTTCACCACCCCACCCCTCCACAAACCAGCAAGTGAGTTATGTCTCCAGGGCCTCAGTGTCCTCTAATGTGAAATGGGTGCAACCATAGAGGGCTGTCATGGGTGACACGTTGTGTTGAGCAGACTTGGTGTGGATTACGCCACAGCAGGAGCAGGGGGGCTGCCTGGAGGAGGGGACCGATTGAGTGGAGGCTAGAAAACACAAACCAGCAGGGCCTCTGGGAGCAAGAGGAGCATGTCAAGGCTCAGCAGATGCCACCCACAACAGCCTGGAAGTCCAGGGGATGTTGCATTTGAGGACATGGGTGGGCTCCAGGCTACTGACCTGCATCTGGGAGGGGTCTCAGGGAGTCAAATTCAAGGTACACGCTTGCATGTCTCCAGGTGAGGTCCAGAGATATATCCATAGAGGAGTGGAAGGGCTCGGAGACCTACAGCCCCAACACTGCATACGGTAAGAGCCCGGCCCTGGGCCTGCACGCAGGGGCTGCTGGGGCTCGGCCTCCCGGCACCCCCAGATGCCAGCCCAGACACTCTGGCCAGACAGCCTATGCCCTGCTTTTTCTTGGCTCTTCTACTCCTGCCTAGAAGGTGGGGAGCAAATGGGCCCCTAGGGAGGGCGGACACCTGGCTGGTTCCGGGGATGTGTGTGGACCCTGCTGTCTGTCCCTCAGGCGTGGACTTCCTGGTGCCTGTGATGGGCTACGTGTGCCGCATCTGCCACAAGTTCTACCACAGCAACTCGGGCGCACAGCTCTCCCACTGCAAGTCCTTGGCCCACTTTGAGAACCTGCAGGTGAGCTGAACATCCTCCCACCCTGCCCTTCCCAGGGCCCCAGCCTCTGACCAAGCTGATGGGGATGGTCAGTGGCCACCTCTCTTATGCTTAGCCTCAGCCCCAGCACACTCACACAACTAGGAGGAAATCCAAGCTGGTATGGAGCTGGGCTCTTTCTATTATGGTTCTGGGGGCTGCTGAGGGCCAGGCTATTAACTTCAGAGCCCTGGCCCAGAGAGGCTGACAGTATTACATGGGGTCACACAGCAGTGATGCTGTCTTGCTCGGGGCTGGGGAAGGAATTGCTGGCTGGGAGCACCCCAGATAGGCAGGGAGCCCTGACTTCTCTGGCATTCTCTGTATCCAGAAATACAAGGCAGCCAAGAACCCCAGCCCCACCTCCCGGCCCGTGAGCCGTCGGTGCGCCATCAATGCCCGGAATGCTTTGACTGCACTGTTCACCTCCCATGGCGGTAGCGGCCGCCCACCCAGCCAGCCCAGAACCCAGGACGTGGCCAAAACCACCAGCAAGGTGACAGCTCAACCCCCCAACCCTCCACCCCCTCCCCGGCGCTCAACTCGCCTCAAAACCTGAGCCTAGACCCTTCTGGGTCCCTATCTACTAATGCTTTCTAGGAGTGTATATGCATAACTTTGACGTGGTTGGTGTTTTTACTCAAAATCCAATAAAAGAAGGTCATTTTGGTGATGCAGTTCCCACCAGCACTTCTGTCTGGTGAACAGGGGAAGGGGGCATCCCGGCTAGGCCGTTAACCAGGGCCCAGCCTCTCTGGGGACCATGTCGGGGCAGAACGGGGAGACCAATGACAGGCTCCCTGAAAACCAGGGACTCATGAGGCACTTGACCTTTCTAAGCCTGTTTCCCTCTTAATAATGTTATCAGGGTTAGGAAAGTGGTTTCTAAACTTCACTGTCACCCTAGAAGGTGGTCATGTGGCTACTTCCAAATTATAGATGAAGAAACTGAGGCCTAGCAAGGTCAAGTGACTTGCCAAAGGTCACAGAGCTGGCAAGTGGCCTGGATTTGACCCAGGTGTGAGCTTGATGCCCACGCTGGCCTCTCTAGCTGGACCTCGTGGAAGCTGAGGTGCAGGTGTGGGGGTCCTTGCCCCTCAGGCACTGTGGCTCTGAGTTCCTGGTTCCTCAGCAGGGCTGGCCTCCAGCCAGGCAGCGCTAGGAGGACCATCAGGAGGGGACCCACACCACACTGGCTCCTGAGTTCTGCTGTCTTCTCTCTTAAGAAGACCCTTAGAGACAGGCAACCAGTCCAGCCTGCTAGTGGCCGGCTGGGGAGACTCAGGCCAGGAGCAGGACAATGCCAAGGTCACGCAGCCTGTCTTGGTCCCAGCTGTCTTGTTAAAGGCCCGGTACACTGGGAGGCTGAGTGCATGCCACAGGGCCACAGGCATGTCCAGCACCACTGGACCACTGGGCCACCACTGCATGTCAGCCAGGCTGGGAAGCAGCTGCTGGCCAGGGAGGGACACACCAAGTAGGGAGGAGGCCCCAACCTCACTGCACCCTCCAGTCCAACATGGCCACAAACCCCACCCCTGGCAGATGTGCCCAGACGCCTTGACCACCCCACTCCCCTCCAGTGGCCACTGAAGTCCTCATCCCAGCACACAGAGAAGAGGGGCACAGTGGTATGGGGGACCCGTTTAATGTGGACCCTCGATCCTGGGAGGAGAGGAGGACTCAGGAGCTGGGCAGGCAGGCAAGTGGCGGGGTTGCAGGTCCCCACTTGGCCCCAGGAAGGATGCTGGGCAGTGGGGGCTGGCCCAGTGACAGACCCACCAGGAGACCCAAAGGCCAGACCGTGAGAAGGTGTCTAAGCCAGGTGGTGAGTGCTCGGCTGGTCTGGCCCAGACAGGCAGGACTGGGGCCTGGCGGGGCGTGTGCCGCCTAGAGGCTGGCATCACCAGGGGTCTCCCCGAGCTGCTGCTGGAACTCAAGGCGCGTCTGCCGGTTGGACTCCAGCAGCTCCTGAAGGCGGGCATGGAGGTGGTCATTCTTCTCCTCCAGGTGGTCTAGACAGGAGTTGATCTGGTCCAACATGGAGTTGATGGCCGCATACTCTGGGAAGAAGGGGGAAAACAGCCAAGTTCCTGTGTTTCCTCAGGACTCACACCCCACTGCCCCCCAGCTGACTCCAAAAGGGCTTGGGGCAAGTCCCTACTTCTGAGCCTCAGTGTCACTATCTGGAAATGGGTAGACAGCCCAAAAGAGGCTTTGAAGAGATAAAACCTTAGCGCACCAACTTTCTTTCTAGGGTTAGGGTGGTCGCAGGGCAATCAGCCAGTGTCCTGCCTGGGAGCTCCTGCCCGGTACCAAGCATCCTTGCCCTTCCTTCAGCAGCTGCCTAGAGCCCACATTCCTGATTAGAGCAATCAACGCCTCTGTCCCAGGCAGGCCCTATTCTCTAGCCCTTCCCTGTCTCCCTCTGCCTTCAGGACAAAACACCCAGAGGACTCTCCCAGGCTCTGGAATGGGACCCGGCCCCTGATCTTCTCTCTAGCCCTATCTCCCAAGTCTTCTCCTATCCTCTCACCTCAGGCCCTTTGAATGTGCTGTGCCTCTATCTGGGGTGTGTGGGTTCCTCCTATCTTCCTTTCCTCTTCTCCCTGATGAGTCCCACTCACCCTTGAAGACTCAGTATGGATGACACCACAGGGACTCTTCCCAGTGTCCCAGACCAGATCAGTCCCCTGTCCTGATCCCCCAGCCTGCCTCTGCTCACTTCCATGGCCTCCCCTCAGGACTGACTGCTGTGATTATTTTGTGTGGTGGGTGTCGCCCACTCAAATAAAGCTCCTTGAGAGGTGACTGGTCTTGTGTTTGCTGTTGTCTTCCCAGTGCCCTCACTGACAAAGTAGGCGTTCGTTGAATGAATGAATGAGTGAGTGGAAGAAGCTCTGACCCCACCTCTGCCTTTGCTCAACTGTCTCTGTCACCTACAATGCTTCAGCCACAACAACCCTTCAAGGACCAGCTCAAAATGCAGCCTCCCAGATGTCTTCCCTAGTCTCCACTAGAACCTGGCACTCACTCCTCTACTGCCACTCTTGACCTGCCTCTCTGCAACGCAGTGTCCCTGAGGACCCAAGGTCTGGGCCTGTGCCCACTGCGGGACCCAGTTCTGAGCCAGCCCATGACTCAGATGCACTCAGCTGCCAGTCTGGGACCAGAGGAGAAGCAGCTGGTGGTGATGGAAAAGGCCAGGGCCCAGGAGTGTCTGGACTGGGGGTGCAAATGTGCCTGCATTCTGGGGAATGGGCACCCCTCAGAGACAAGAGTCCTGGGAATCTGCTGATCTTAAAGTCCATTCCACTCATGGTACAGATGGGGAAACTGAAGCCTCAGAAGAAAGGAACCAGCCAAGGGTCGTACAGCTGGTTGGTGACCACTGAAGCTCTGACTTGGGGATCAGGGCCCTTGGGTCTGAGTTCCAGCTCTCTGGGTTACTGCAGTCACTACAGTTCCCTTCTGGAAAAGGGGCTAAGAAACAAGTTTTCAAATGTATCTAGAGGTCAGCCACAAGAGTGCTTGCATAGCATGCATGAGGTCCTGGGTCTGACTCCCCCTGCAGAGCACACAAAAAAAGAAAAGCTCAGATAGGGTCTGGCCACAGGCAGTCATTACCATAAATATTTTGCACTGTGTCAGAGACAAACTGGAAAAAGGAATGGGGGAGGTGGGTGTCTCCACACCACTCCAGGCCAGCTATCTGTAACAAGGGTACTTAGCAGTCTTCCAGGACTTGGCTTCTCCCCACTGTCCTGTGAATCTGCCAACATTCACTTAAATGTAATCTCTGGGAGGCCCTTCCTGATACCCCCAACAGGGCTACCAGCAGTAACCACACTGTTTGGTCAACAGTGCAAGCCTAGTAGCCCACTGCTTGTCCCCTAAGTGAATGGCCTTGTACCTTTGTTAAAAGAAGACCCTAGGTGATTAAAATGTTCTAAGCTATTGTGATGAATGCACAACTATGTGAATATACTAAAATCCTGAAACTGTGAATTATAGCTCAATAAAGCTGTAACAAAAAAAGCATACTCCATCCTTACCCCACATTTACAAAATCCTGTTAATACACCAATCCTTACTACACTAAAGAAAACGACCATAATAACCACTTACTGAATGAATACCTGCCTTATGGAAAGCGCTAAGCATTTTCCATTCAATTTTTCCTTTACTCCTGACCCATCTCAATGCAGGCGACACTGAATCATTATTCCTACATTATAGAGGGGGAAACAGCCCCGGACTGATGATTCTCCGGCCCTCCCACAGTGCTCTGCACACAACAGGATGCTCTGGAGGCAGGTTACCCCAGCAAAGCCAGATGGCTGGGGGTCCTGACTCAGCAAAGCCCCAATGAGTCGCTCCGGTAGAGCCAAGCCCGCCAAACTCGGCCCCGCCCGCGGGGGCGAAGGAAGTGGCTGGAGCAAATTCCAAATGGGCGAGCCCCTCAAGTTGCCTCCGTTTCCCCATCTGTAAAACGGGGCTGGTTGCCCACGGTTCTCCCAATGCTGCGGTTCCCAGGGATCCGTTCACCGGTGCTCGCCCTGCACCTCCGAGCCGGCGCCTACAGTTCGGGATTCACCCAGGGCCGGGTGGAGCGGGCTCTTCTGACCCTTCAAAAGCTCATCCCCGACCCGTGCCCGCTCCCAGGAGGGCACCCCTGGAAAAGCAAAGGCCGTCCCTGCAGCCCCCTGGATCACCTGCTTCCCCGAAGCCATCCTCCTCGCCTTCCGCGCCCGCCTCCACCGGCATGCCCAGGTCCCCGTTGGGGCCGGACATTGCGGGCTTGGGCGCCGCTGGGGCCGCGCGAGGAAGGAACGCGGCGGCGGTCCGCCTCTAGCGGGCGTCGGGCGGAAAGTAGGAGCAGCTGGTAGAACGCGGGGCCGGAAGGGTGGAACGCAGCTGCGGCAGGCGGCCGGGCCCCGCCCCCGGGGCGGAGCCACGCGGCCCGAACTCCGCCCCGCCCCGCCCCGCAGGCAGATTCCGCCCCTCGACTCAGGCCCCGCCGGCGCCCCGCCTCACAGTCGAGCTCCGCCCACTGCCCGCTGGGCGGGGCCTGCTGCCCGCGGGGAAGCCCCGGCGGCGGAGGTCCGGGCTCGCGGCGAGGGACAGCGAGCCCGAGCGAGCCCCGTAGAGGGGCGGGGCAGTGTGGGACCCCCCACTGCGCCCCATCCTGCCGCTTCCGCCCTCAGACACGGAGTTTCCGAGGCCTCCTGTGGCTTCGGGAAATTCCTGTTCGAAATCCCCCAGAGTCACGGAAGGTCCACCTCCTGCCCCTCACCCAGTCCCTGCGGAAACGACCCACACCCGGGTTCTGTCCTGGGCCTCCCGGTCTTCGGCGTTTCTTTTAGGGCTCTCAATAATTACATCTTGTGCGTCGAAACCAGTGTGGGCTCCAGCTCTGGACCAGAGGTAGACACAGTCCCGTTTCAAGAAGAGCCGCATAACTGGGGCAGTGGCGGGGAGGAGTGGGAGACTCCTCCTGATTGTGGCCCCCAGGACGTGTCATGTTCATAAGGAAAAGGTTTGCTGCCCACCTCCTGCAGAAAGTCATCGGGCCAGCAAGTGTCGCTCCTGCATTGGACCCAGAGATGTGTCCTGGCCAAGAGTCCAACTGAGCTGCAAGCCCATGTCCCTGGCCACTTCTCCTGCAGCTGTAGTGGCCAGGAGGACCTATGGCTACTGCAGCCTGGTCCTGGTCTCATGCTGGATGTCCCAGATGGTGACATTGGGTGGAAAACTCTCCTATACCTGAAGCCACCTTCACCATTTCACCTGAGGTAAGGGGAGGTGTAGTGGATGCTGCTATATGGGCCACCACTAACTTGTACTTAGCTGTCCTGCCTTCTTCTCCTGGAAACCAGGCTGAGTGGCAGTGGGGTCCACAGAATCAGTACCCAGAGAAGTTCAGAGGTCTCTCATTCTGATCAGTTGGTCCTCCTTGATGAAGAGGAAGACCAGAGACAGGGATTTGTCTCTCTCTCTTTGAAGAAAAAGGAAGAAGCCCTAGCCAAGGATTGCACCGGGGCAGCTCTGGCTGCAAAGAGCAGGGAAGTGTATTCTTTCGAGGGTGGGAGGGAACAGCCCTGCTCACACTCTGCTTTTAGCCCAGTGAAACCAAGACAAACCTTGTCCTCAGAACTAAACCAGAAGGCACAAACCCAACAGTTTGTGGCAATTTGTTACAGTGCCTCCAATGACCCAGGAGGGGCCTGAGAGTGTATCCTGAAAGGCCCAGCAGGAGCAGGGGACAATGGGCTAGTTACCTCACTTGGGCCAAGGTAAGGAACTGGATCTGCTGTCCAAACTGGAGCCCAGATGTTAAGCGTGCCGCATGCAGATTCAGTCTCCTCAGCCAGCTAGAGAGCTTTGGCCAGTAGCCCCCCAGGTACCCTTCTCTGCTGGAAGACATTCTAGACTTGGGCACAGTTCTCATCCCTCATTAGAAGCCCAGCCTGCACCAACCTGGTCTGTTCAAGGAGTCTGGCCCAGACTTGTGGCACAATCTGTGGACCTGTCCTGCTTCCTGGGGAGCCAAGGCTGGGCTGATCATCACTCCATAGCTCCCCACCCCCAGCCAAGACAAAGTTTGTCTTGGTTTCACTGTGTGTCTGTGGGTGGGAAGCCTGGCTTCCTTCAGAGTCCCACCCACTCAGGCCTCTGACCATGCATGGGGAGAAGAGAGGCAGGAAGGGTATGTTCCTGTATGTGACACAGAAGGGGAGGCTATGTCTGTGACTAGTGAGGAGACAGGGGCTTGTCAGGCCTGGCTCAGGCCCAGCCATATGATGGGTGCCAGTCTGGGGCCTTAAACCTACTCCTAGGAGGCAGGATCCCTGGCAGCTTATCCCCTCTTTGCCTCTACTCACCCTCCTGAAGCTTCAGAATGTCCCCTCAGGTGGCTGGAGGTCATAGGGTGTGTGGGGGTGAGGGGCAGCCCTCTAAACTGGGTCAGCATGAACACAGTCCCCACCTATGAGTCTGGCAGGGGGCCAGGGTTATACCCTTACTCATCTTCTGCCTAGAATTGCCCTCAAACTAGGTGGGGATGCACCCATCCCTTCTTCTGTGCACCCCTGTCCTGGCTGCAGCCTCCCAGCATCCACAGAGGCCTGGTAAGTTGGGATAGATGCATCTTACAACCACTCCAGGCCCCTCCAGCTCCCTGGCCCTGTTGCGGCCAGTGCTGTGAGGCCTGTTACAATGATTTAGTATGGGCATGAGGTGTGGCGCCATCAGTGCTTCTGTTGGCTCAGGCAGCCCTTGTGAGCAAGGGCTTGTGAAGGCTGTGCTTCTCTGTAGGTGACGAGGCATGCCCAATCAAAGTAGGAGTAAGCACAGTTTTTGGGGGGTGGGTACCAAGGATTGAACCCAAGGTGCTTAACCACTGAGCCACATCACCAGCCCTTTTTTTGTATTTTATTTAGAGACAAGGTCTCGCCAAGTTGCTTAGGGTCTTGAAAGTTGCTGAGGCTGGCTTTGAACTTGTAATCTTCCAATCTTCCAACCTCAGCCTCCCAAGCCACTGGAATAACAGGCATGTACCACTGTGCCTGGCTAAGCACGATTTTGTTCTATGGAAGAGGACTCAGGGCAGTTGGCAGGGATGATAATAGCGGGAGAGAGAGGCATGAGTCCTAAAGTCTTCCCTTTATGTGGTCTCTCTGTAACCCTAACTTCAGGTTGGGTTGTGGGGACTCCATCCCTGGATTCATGCTGGTGTGAGGCCACACTTTGCCCTCCCTCCCACCAGGTTTCAGGGAGCACAGACTCAGGGACTGGTGGCATGGGTTTATTTAGCAGACAAGGAGGGCTTTATCAGAGGCTTTCAGGGCAGTACTGTACCATGAGAAGGGTCTCCCAGCTGTGAACTTGGCATTGTGGCTGGTGGGGCAGTCAGGTAACACAACAGAGATTACAGAAAGGACAGGGGTTGGAAAGCAGGAGGCACTTGAGAGAGGACATCAAAGTGAAGATAGCTGTGTTTCCAGGAACAGCGAGAGGAGCAAAGGTAGGCCTGAGACCTCCTGCCTTCTGCACCCCGGCTTCCTGTAGACGCCCCCGAGCAGACATCCTCACGGCCGGTTCAGTTGTCAATGCACTGATCTGTGGGGGAGAAAGTCCATGTTTTTGTGTGTGCACGTGTGATATCTCTCTGACTGCCAAGGACCCCTGCACTGCCCCTGGGCCACCTCAGGCCCACCCTGGCCCAGCTGCAGAAGATCTGGTGATTCCTTTCAGGGTTGGGGCAGTAGGAGGACCCAAGATGGGGCTAAGGGTGTAAGAGGCTAAGGGGCTAAGGGTGGGCTGCCCCTAGGGACTGGGCCTATGACTGCTCAGGCCTCCTGTTTACCTGCTGAACCTGGCAGCCCCTTAGCCCATGGCCCTGAGTGGCCTGGCTGGAAGAGGCCACTTGAAATACAGGACATCTCTTAAGTCCCTCCCTGGGGGGGAGGGGGAGATGGCCCAAGATAGCAAGGCCCGGGGTATGCAGAGGAGGTGGCCCAGGACAAGGAGTGTGGGGAGGAGGTGGCTCAGGAAAGTGATCTGAGGAAACATGGGCCTGGGCCTGAAATTCTCCTCTGGGAAGTCCCCACCTAAACTGACAGGGAGGAGTGCTTGGGGCTGGGACTCCACAGACCCCGGGAAGGGGTTGGATCTTCCTGAACCTAAAGTGGCTCCCAGGGCCTAGAAAGTCCCCGTGTCCCCTTCCCTTCACCCTAGCTGGCTGTTACCTATGCGGACAGGGAAGATGATGTGGTCATCAGTGAGGCCCAGAGATTTGGCAAGGCGGATGAACCTCTCCTTCAGTTTAGAGGTCAGCTCCTTGGTTCTCCCTGTGACCAAGATGGCCAGTGAGTGGCCAACAGGAAGACACTCCATAAATATTGTTGAGCTAATGAACAAGACCCAAATCCTTTTCCATGGAGGGTGTGCAGAAAGACCTCCTCCCTGAGGGGTGTTGGAGCTGGAGAAGACTTTGAGGTCTAAGGGAATGGGATCCCCTGCCCCAGGGCGTGACCAGGATCTGGGTCCCAGAGGGGATTGGGTGAGGACCCACCGTAGAGGGTAATCTTGAAGTATTCCCTGTTTTCAGAAACTTTCTTGAAGTACACCATGGCAAACTGGTTGTAGTTGGTGGCTGCCACCTGCACAATGTAACTCTGTATTTTGGGATAACCTGCAGGTGTAGACAGCAAAGGGTGGACCCTACCCTGGCCAGGAGGAGGGGGCTGTCCCCTTTCTCCTCAACGGCTCATGGGCTTTTCCCCACAGGGAAGCATCCTTATGGAGGGTCAGGGAGGACCCTTCCAGGAGGACACTGCACCCTGGAACCCAACCCCAAGGCCCCATCTCAGAACCCACTCAGGACTCACTGCTAATGTTTCCCAGGGTGAATCGGCCAGGTGGGGAAGTTGGGACAAAAGTTCTGATCCAGTGGTCACAGCCCTGGTCCCTGTGGGAGTGAGATGGGGGTTCAGCATGGAGATGATGCAGCTTGGATCTCCCAGGCTAACTGAGGAGGGACCAGGGATGCAGCAGAATTCTGATGTCTCAGGTCAAGTTCAGCCATGACAGCCCATCTTCCACTATGGCAGGAGACCCCACCCTGCCCAGCTCAGATGGACCTGGGCCTTCCACTTGGAGCCTATATGTCCCTGCCTGGTGTGCTGCAAGGAGCCACTTGACCCTGCTCAGACATTCCTTCAGCAGCCCCTGTCCCTCCTCCAGCTGAGGAGGGACACAGTCTTCACACAGTCCCCTGCCCCAGGTACTTACCCCCTGCTCTATGCCAGCACTCCCCTAGCTCTTGGGCCAAACCTGCCCCATTCCCTGAGTCCCACCCTGCCCTCTGGAACCCCAGAGCTGAGCTCCCCAAACCAGCCTTTCTTCTGCTCCTTGTTCCTCAGATGCTCCAGCTCCAATCCCCCCTGTCACCATAGTCAGAAATCCCGAGCTGATGGTGCACCCTGCTCCCTGTTCCAAGCCCCAACCTCCCACCTTGACTGCACCCTCACTGCTCTCCTCACCTCTCTGGAGCACCCCACTATTTCTTCCCTGCTGCTGCTGAGCTCTGATTCGGGCCCTTGCGGGAGTCCCAGGCAATCCCAGGGTGTCTCAGGCAGTCCCAGGCACAAGGTGAGGTGCCCCAGAAACTAGCTGAGAGTGCTCCCCTCCCCTTGGCTGCTCACCAGCCCCCTGCTGGGGTGGCCATGTAGGTGGCTTGTGGTTCCTGAGGCGCAGTTCTGACTCAGGGCCCACACATCTCCATCTGAGGCATCGTGGGTCCTTGACAGTCACCTCCCTAGAGGCCCTGGATGGAGGCCCTGGGGGGGGTCCCAGCTGAGTTTAGTTTCCCTCCTCCCACTTTTAACACTACTTTCTCTGTCTTGTTTCCACTGATGGTGTCTGTCCCTCCCGCCCTCCATGCGCGTCTGTCCTGAGCCGTGAGGGCGACGGAGGGGGAGAGGCAGTGTGAGAGCCGTGAAGAGCCCCTCAGCCCCACTTGGCCCTTGGCTGTGACATCAGTCCGCCTCTCAGCCCCCTGGGAGGTCATAGCCTCACCTGAGCAGAGTAGAGGTGACATTGTAGCTGTGGTCCTCCTTCAGGTCGTAGGTGGTGCTGTACATCTTAAACTGGCCCTGTTCTTCTCTCTGAACTGCATTTCCCGCCAGGCCTACCACATACCATTTCCCCTGGAACTGCAAGGAGTCGATGATGGGCAGATCAGGGATGGCCTGGGAGCCACCCCTCGCTCTCTGTCCCTTCCGGCACCTCTGGGCAGCCCATCTAGGAACCAAGAGTCCCCCTGACTGGGCAGCAAGGCCCTGGGCTGGGTCTGCCCTGAGAAGCCCACAGGAGCTCGGGGCCTCCAGGACCCAGAGGGATCCCTGAGAGAGGAATTAGCCCTGAGTTGGCAGGGACAGGGTGACCCTGGACAAGAGAGTCTCGGTTTCCCCATCTGTGCAGAGGGACACATGTCCCCACCTTGCATGGACAGTGGGAATTATGGGAGACTAGATGTGAACCTGGAAAGATCTGTCTAGACAACCCTGGGTGGGGAGGAGATGGGTGGACCGGCATGGCTCCTCCGGGAGCCCAGGTGCAGGGCATGCTGCAGCCCCTCCTGCCCACCCCACCCAGCACTGCCCTGGACGCTTCAGCTCTCCTCCCTCTGTGCCTGCTGCCTTGGGCCCTCCCTGCGGCTGCTCCTCCAGGCTCCTTACCTGGGCATCCTGAAAGCCCTGCTGCAGGGGGACCCTGCTGAGACGTGGGGCTGGGATCAGGTTTGGAGCAGAATCCTGGGCCTGGGTCTGCAGGGCTCCCAGCAGGGTGAGGCCCAGATACAGGAGAACTAGGGGCATGATTTCAGGGCAGCCGAACCTGGCAGGTGTTGAAGGAAGAAGCAGAGAGAACAAGGAACCCAGCCTGGGGGAACTATTTATGGGCCACTGGCTGCTGCTCCCCACAGGGCGGGGTAACCTTGCCTTTGCCAAATCCAGGAAGAGTGAGGTAATTGTCAGAAACTCCTGTGGAAATGCTTGGCAAGGTTCCTGCCCCTTCCTCCCTCTGGTCAGGATTATGCAAATGGGGGGAAGGAAGGCCAGCAGGGAAGGGGGACAGGAGGGACATTCCCAGGAGGCCACAGTCTGGCAGGGACACGGGTTCCCTCTGGGCATTCTTTGTGCACTCTCCCTTTATGTGATTGGCCCTGTCTGAGGTCAGAGCTCAGATCTGGACAAGCTGTCATCTCTGACCCCCAGGAGCCTCAGCCCACCTAGTGTCTAGGGAGGGCTGTGGGTGGCGCTGCCCTCTCTCTGCACCCACTGGCAGGGAGAAGGTCCCTTTCCATAGCCCCGTAATGCTTTCTGCTCCATGTGAGGGTCAGGGGAGTGCAGGGCAGTGGGACACAGGCACTTTAGACAGAGAAGGATGAGGCTCCTGCTGAGCCCACTGAGCCCAGACCCTGGCCCCTCGCAGGAGCCCTGGTCAGACCCTGGTATGGAATGAGATGCCTGAGAGACTGGCCTAAAAATGCTCCTGGCCCAGGAGTGCTCCCACCTTGAGACCCCTCCACCACATTCCCTTCCCCATTTTTCAGGAGGGGACAGAACAGCAGCCCACCCCTCAGGGCCTGGGCAGCTTGTGTGAGCCTAGTGGGTAGGGATGCCAGGCTCAGCATGTGGGCACAGATGAGGCTGCTGAGGCTTCAGTCCCGGTTCCCATTGGGGCCCTGATAAGAGGACCATGGGGAGCTGGTGGGAGCCCCAGGCAAGGCGGACTAGTGGGTGGCCATGAAAGTGGGCTCTGTTCTGCTCCCTTGGGACACAGGGAGTACAAATATTTGGCCTTGTCCATCTGTCTGTCTCTGGGCCATGGAACCCAGTGGCCCAGGCCTGAGGTCCCAGAACCATCCCTGACCCGTGTTTTGTCCCAGCGGGAAGTTGTTTCCCCACAGGGAGGCTGGCCAGCATCCTTGAGGGGCAGTGATGGGTTCCAGGCCCTGTGCAGTGTCCCCCTGAGAGGACTCACCATTTGGGCTGTGACTGTCCTGGAGGCCTGACCCTGAGGGTTCACTGGCCCTCCATGGGACTTAAAGGGCCCTTATTGGCTCTAACCTACCTGCTACTTGGGACCCCCAGTCTGGGCTCTGAATCAGCAGATCAAGAGAGGGACTTTGGGGGGGTCCTGAACTGGTGGGAAGGGTGCTGCCTCGGCATCCCCGGTGCCAGAGACCCCAGCTGCACTCACTGCCTCCGGCCCTGCCCTGCCCGCTGGTCCAGATGGTGAAAGAGCAGGAAGTGAAGGTGAGCAAAGCTGAGGGGACGAGGAGGCCACTAGAGCCTGTCCCCACCTCCCACCCCCTCTCCAGCCCCAGGGGCTCCACCCCTGCCATTCCCGTGACCGTGACCGTGGCTGCTGTTCTCAAGGGCTGGATGCACACAGTGGAAGGAGCACCTGCCCAGCACGCACGGGGCCTGGGCTCCCTCCCCAGCACTCAAGGCGTACTCAAGAGTCTTCTGTGACCATCAGATGCGGAGGAGACAGGGCGGGGGCGGCAGAGTCCCCCAGAATTTTAAGTAAGTAAGAGGCAGTGTCCTGAATCACAGAGGAGTTGCTGGGTAGAATATTCCAGACCCTGAAAGTCAGGGGGCTGAGTGATCAGTGCTCCCAGGTGGGGTGGGAGTGAGGCCCACGGTGTGGACCTCCTGTTCGGGTTAGGACTGACTCCAAGGCTCCAGGGTGGACGGAACACTGGAGGCTCCAGGTACCACCCACTCCCTTCCCACTGAGCCCCATTCCCCTGGCCAAGGAGGGGACTCAAGGGCTCACATGGCTCAGAGCTGGGGGCAGTTACTGGGCCCTGTGGCTTTGGGAGTGGTCTGTTCTACGTGGGTGGCACGGTGCCCACAGAGTGCCAGGCCCTGGTCCATCTCCCTTCGGCCCCACTGCTGGTTTCCACTGTGACCCCTGAGCTGCTCCCGCAGGGCCACCCCCACCATCTCCCCCCAGTCTCTCTCCAGGAAGCACAGACATCCCTGGTGGGCCCTCAACTAGCCATACAAAAGCTTTGGGGCCAAGACCTTTCTGGGAAAGGCCAGGCCTGGGCCTCCCAAGTCCTGCTCTGGGCCTGCTTAGGAACAGCAGGAGCTTGAACACTGTCCACACCTGAGTTTTCTATGGCCAGAAGCCAGAACCCTGGTTGTTCCCAGGGCCCCACCCAGGTCTAATCCACCCCTGAAAGCAGTGAGATGCTTCCTGGTGCTTCTTGCATCTCAGGAATCCAGTCTGACCCCCTGGTCTGGTTTCTAGGAGCTCATGGACAGTGTTCAGCCCTGGAAGAGACTGGGGCAGAGGTAGACCCTCTGACCTGGCTGAAGGGCAGTACAGGACGAAGCAGGCTTCCCAGAGGCAGGGCCATGCCTGAGGAGCCTCTAGGCAAGAGGCCCTAGGAGGCCCAGTCATGGCCCCGGGAACTCCTGGTGTCCATGGAGGGGCCCTCTTTGGTCACTGCAGGTCCAGTGGCACCCTGCTCCCAGACAGCCCAGGATGGGCATGACTGTTCCATGTGAGGTGCTTGCCCCCCAGGGACCTGGCTGCAGTCTTCCATTTCCAGAAGTGGCTTTCTAGTCCCCTGCTCATCTCTCACCCCTGGGCTCACCAGGGGCCTCTAGGACCTCCGGGTTCCTGCCCCTTCCACCCGATGGGGACCCCACCTATGGGGACTCTGAAAGGTAGCCCCTCCTAAACCTTCAATATGCACACTGGACGTCCCCCCTCCAGGAAGGCCCTGGAGCCCATTGGACAGGGCAGCAGGCCCTGCTGCTCGAGAGCTGGACCTCCCCCGCTGGTGCTGGTCCTCAGGTACTTGGCCCAGGCTGCCCCCTAGAGGGGTGCTCCTGCCTTTTGCTCTACAGCCTGGATGTCTGTGCAGGTAAAAGGGCCCACAGGAACCAGGGGCACAGGGGACTGGAGGACACAGCTCCGAGCAAGGTCAGCAGAGGGCCTTCTATCCTGCGGGGATGGTAGGTGGCTGCCGGGCTTTCCTGCAGCTGGTCAGGGACCTCTGCCCGGCATGGCCCTGGTACTGGACAAGACATCTCTTCCTCTCAACTCTGCCCCTCTCCTGCCCGAAGCCCTGCCAGGTAGCCCAAGAAAGGGGCTCATTTCTTGCCAGCTGCCTGTGCTGGGAGATGAGCTGGGATCAAAGGAGCCGGCTCAGCACTAAACTAAGAAAACGGTGAAGAAATCACGCAACACACGGACATGAGTTTCTCCGATTGAGGGTGGGACTGCCCTGCGACCTTAAGGGTCAGCTTCCACGCTGGACAGCACTGGGAAGAGAGCGTGAACTCAGAATCTCTTTATGTTTATAGTGGGGACACACAAAGGATGGAATGTTCTTCACCAAATAAGGCAGGAGGTAATGTTTCCAAAGTGGAGTCTTGCTCGGTGATGGTTGCCATCTTGGCAAGTCACACCCATCTCAGGTGCTGTGCGGGATCACAGGCGGAGTGAGAGGAAAGGCACACTTATGTGGCACAGCCCAATCAGCGAGCAACGCCAGACCTGTCCCCTCATATCACTCCAATGCACATAGCTCTCACACACAGCCCACAGATGGCTCGCGACATGTCCATCACAGCCACTCCTGGATAGCCCTCTGACTTGCTGCTCTCTGGGCCCTTGGCTGGGCCTCTGCTGGGCACCATGCAAGGTGGCTTGGGTAAGAGTACAGGGCTGGTTCTCCCCTGTGCCCTGGGAGCTCATGCCAGGCCAGGAGAATGCCCATCCCAGGGAATAAGGTCATAGATGCCAGAGGGTTAGGAGACCAGGTATCCAAGATGTTGTCCCTGGCTGCAGAATCGTGGCACTTGGGCTTCTGCTTGGAGTCTCCTTAGGTACCCCAAGGGGATGGCAGCCCTTCTGCCCGCTCCTTATCCCAGAGGTGGAGAAAGTCGGAGGCCCCAGCTCAGGCTGTTCCTTGGCCCCAAGGTTCTATTTCAGACGGGGGCAATGTCGGTGGCTGAGCCTCCACTCTGGGGCAGGGGGGAAAAGCAAGGCTGTGCTGGGCAGTGAGGACCAGGGTGGGTTCCCCAGGGACACCTGTCCACCTAAGGACGAGAAGCCCACCTGGGCCGGTGGGGTGAGGGCAGGGAGGGTGGGGAGCATGCGGTGTGGGGTGCCAAACTGTTGGGTGCAGCCGTCTCTCTGTAGCCTGATTCTCAGAAGGTTGGGTCAGAGGTCTGGAAGGAAGGGTGCATCTCTAGGGACAGGACTTGGTGGCCCAGACCTTGGGCTGGAGGGAAGACCACCCCCTGCTCCCTTCCCATGACTCTCAGTTACCTCTCAGGAATGGGACCCCCTGCCTTTGATGGCAGGTAGGCTAGAGGTCACAGGACACAGGCCTGGGGGCCTCCCTCTGAGTCCAGAGTCCTTCAGGCCTTGGTTGGGTACTGGCCTCCCCCAGGGTCACTGCAGCCCCAAGTGCCTCTCCCGAGGAGCTCAGTGTGGCTCTGCCAGGACTGGAGAGGCTTGTGGCTCCCTGGTTTCTATTTACATCCCTGGGTCTCCCTCCTGTCCTGAGCCACCTCCTCCTGACCCTGCTGGGTCACCTGTTCCACGACACCTCCTCCCATGATGCTGAGTTTTCTAGATTCAGGCAACTTCGCCCGCTTCCTGCAGCCCCTGTCTCGGCCCACCTCTTCCGCACCTCCATAGGTCCCCTGACTTTGGCTTTCCCTCAAGAACATTCTTTCCTAACTGTGAATTTCCTAATGTCACCATCTTCTGCAATCTGGATAGGCCGAGAGTTTCCCAAATTATCAAATTACTACAACATATTTCCACATACTTGTTGGCTTAGAACCACACACTCAGCTGGGTCCGGTGGTACATGTCTGAGTAGCTATAATCCTGGCTACTTGGGAGGCTGAGGCAGGAGGATGGCAAGTTCAAGGCCAGCCTGGCAACTTCATGAGACCCTGTCTCAAAATTTAAAAAAAGGAAAAAAAAAATTTTAAAAAGGGCTGGGTATGTGGCTCAGTGGTGGAGTGCTTGCCTAACACGTGTCAGGCCCTGCGTTCAATCCCAAGCACTGCAAACAAAGCAAAGCCCACACTTGTTGGCTTGAAACCACACATTCCAAAGGCGAGCAGTCGGAAATCAGATCACTGAGTTGGAATCAAGGTGTTGGCAGAGCCTGGCTCTGGCTTCCCGGAGGCCCCATGGGTTGTGCCAGCCTCCTCCAGCCTCTGGCCTTGTGCCCACTCCCCCAATCTCTGCTCCCGCTTCACAGGGCGACTCCTCTGGGTCTCATCTCTCTCTGCCTGTCTCAGGAAGGACACTTGAGAGGACATTTAGGGTCCAGCTGGATAATCCAGGATAATCTGGATCTCAAATCCTTAACTTATTTAAAAGGCAGAAAGATAAGAGGGAAAGAAGGAAGGAAAGATAAGAGAGAAGGGAGAAAGGGGCCAGGCCCATGGTAGTGTAGGACACTGTCTTCTAGCATTGAAACGTCAGTGAGCGTGAGAATCACTGTACAGAAGACACTCCACGTGGCTCTATGGACCAGGAATGAGGACGCTGTCATTCTTTAGGAATGGAACGTTTCTGGACAGAGAGAACACAATAGCTTGTTTTGATAACTTTTGAAGAGAATAATGCACATATTCAACTTATTCACCTTAAAAACATCAGGCATTAAGATATTAACCATTTTGGGCTGGGGTTGTGGCTCAGTAGTATAGCACTTGCCTAGCACATGCGAGGCCCTGGGTTCGATCCTCAGCACCACATTAAAAAAAAAAAAAAATGTATCGTGTCCATCTACAACTAAAAAATAAATATATTTTTTAAAAAAGATATTAACCATTTTGGAATTTAAGAAATAATAATAAAGAAGGTTCTTAATTACATCTGTAAAGACATTCCCCACCCCCCACCCCCCTGCAAATAGTCACAAATACAGGTTCCAGAAGTAAGGATGAGGCCCTGGGTTCCATCCCCAGCACCACAAAAAGTTTGAAAATATATTTTTTTAAATTGCAGTTTGCAGGAGTTAAGACATGGAGATCTTGTGTGGGTGTTGGCAGTGGTATTCAGCTGCCATAGTGCCCTTGACCCACACTGACCTCTTTCCCCCACACTCCAGGCCCCCCTGGCCTGGACCACACCCTCCTAGGCCTGTGGTGGAAGCTCTCAGGTTCATCTCACAGGGGAAGGAGGTGGCGTGGCCTTGTGGGGCGCTGCCCCGGCTGCTCAGAGAGCCCCTCCCTTGGCAGAGGAGCTTCAGGGTCAGTGTGCGCTCCTGGTGCCCAGGAGGTGCTGGAGGTGGGCATCCCCTCCTCCCGCCGCTGCCTCCTCCTCTTCCTGCTCCCCTCAGCCCCCTTCCTGTGCAGTTCAGAGGCTGCACGAGCTCCAGAATGCACCCCAAGTCCCACTCCACACACAGCATGCTGCCTCCACTTGAGCGGGTCTTGCCTGTTATTCCAGGGCTTTGGGGGGTCCTTCCTGTCCTGACCACAGCTGCTCCCCAAACTTCTGTCCAGCCAGAGCCATTTTAAAGATCCCCTGGAGAGGGGCTCCCTTGGAGCTGTGGCGGGGGTCAGACTATTGCCAGGAGAAGACCAAAGGCAAGAGAAGGGCTAAAGGTGGGAGGAAGCAACTGCCCGGGGGTGGTGGGGTGGGGCGCTGCTCAGGGCAGGGGGCGCAGCCCACCTTCCTGTGGCCTGAACAGCAGTCTGCACCTTGAAGGGGCCTCCCTCCCAGGCAACCTCAGACAACCCGACCCAGCCAAAAACAGACCTCCACACCCTGCTGGGCTCACAGTCCACAGGGACCTTTGTAGACTTCAATGCGTGTTTAGAATAAGAAAGGCTGTGGCCCAGCCTATAATCCCAGCGATTTAGAGGCTGAGGCAGGAGGATCCCAAGTTCAAAGCCAGCCTCTACTACTTAGGTGTCTCTAAATAAAGTATAAAAAAGGTCTGGGTCCGTGGGTCCGTGGTAAAATGCCCGTGGGTTCAATCCCTAGAACCAAAAAAAAAAAAAAGTGAATGACTGAATATGGGCAAAAGGTCCCAGTATGAATTTAGAAAAGGGCAGGGGTGCAGCTGAGTGGAGGAGCATGGGCTTAGCATGTACAAGACCCTGAGTTCTATCCCAGCACCAAAAATGAACAATAAATTCATTTTAGTAAAATAAACATTTTAAAAAGTCTCATTTTCTGTCTAATCAATATAACATTATTAAGATATTCTACATTATTTTTATGTTGAATATTTGAAATGATATGTTTATTTTACATAGGCAGTGCATCTGAATTTTCAGAAAGCATAATTTTCTTGTGGGGGACTGTGCTAGGGATCTAACCCAGGGCCTCCTGTATGCTAACCAAGCGCTCTACCACTGAACCATATCCTGAGTCCTTTACACTTTATTTTGAGACAGAGTCTCTCTAAGGACCCAAGCTGGCCTCAAAAATGTGATCCTCCTGCCTCAGCCTCCCAAGTCACTGGTTTTCTAGTTTTTACATAATGCCCTTTTTCTGTTCCAAGATCCCATCAAGTATACTATATTAGATTTAGTCATTGTATTAGGCTAATTGTTTTACTGTTGTAGGGACAAACAAGGCAAGACACTGAAGATAGCAAGAAACTATTTTATTTGGCTGCAGCCAGGTTCAGAGGGCACAGCTTTTGCTGTAATCCATCAATCCCCTGAACCGCGAGTTCAGGGAGTTGCAGAGTTTTATACCCAGCATATAAGGGGAGAGGCTCAGAAGTTCACAGTCTGCAGAAGTTCACATTATTTTAAGCAGCTTTTTCTTTCACTGTTTTGGGCAACAAGGACAACACCTGAGAAGGGAGGAGCTTCTTCTCCCCTTTCTTTCCTCCCCCTGCCATCTGTTACCATGGAGCCCAACTGTAACTTATCTTTTCTTTTAATATTTATTTTTTAGTTTTGGGTGGACACAACACCTTTATTTATTTAATTTTTTTTTAGAGAGAGAGAGAGAGAGTTTCAACATTTATTTTTTAGTTATTGGCGGACACAACATCTTTGTTTGCAGGTGGTGCTGAGGATCGAACCTGGGCCGCACGCATGCCAGGTGAGCGCGCTACCGCTTGAGCCACATCCCCAGCCCATAACTTACCTTAAAAATGTAGACATCTCTGTGAAGCCCAGCTCAAGGCCAGAGGCCTTGTTTACACATTTCTACAAACTACTGCACTGTGAAAAACTAGTAAGAGGGTGTCCAGCACCTGGAGTTCTGGTGTCTTCCTGGCCAGTGGCCAAGTAAAACAGGGCAACACGAAAACAGGAAGTTTATCTACATTGAACTCTTTGCAGAGACTCTCTTGCTGACAGTCCTAAAATCAGCCATGGTGAAGATTTCTGGAGAGGCCCAGTTAAAATTTTCCTTTGGAGAAAGAGGGTGCCACTACATTACTACAATTAAATACCAGAGGGAGGTTACTTTATAAAGAAAACAAGTTTATGTTGGCTCATGGTTCTGAAGGAACAAGGTTGAGGGGTCACATTTGGTGGTGGCCTTCCTGCTGGTAGAATCCCAAAATAGTGTGTCACATGGCAAGAAACAGGGAGCACTATCGGCTTGCCTTGCATGCACAAGGCCCTGGGTTCGATCCCCAGCAACAAAAAATAAAATAAAATAAAAAATAAAACCACTATTGGGGTGGCCAGCACCGTCAGGGTAGGTTCCTGCTCAGGAGGTGTGAGCTGCCTGGGAAATAAAAAGTCTGAAATAATCAGAAATAAAGACAGAGTCAGAAATTAGATAGGAAAAGGGGAGCACCTGATGGGTCTTCCAGTCCCGACGGGAGCTGGAACTGAACAGCTGAAGACGGCCTGATTCTTTATTGAAGGAGAGTCCATCAAAGGCAGGGAGAAGGCTTCAGCGGGAAGAGTCTTGGTTTGCGCTTGCTCCTGAGTGCAGCAAGGGTCTTGCAGCAAACAGGTGGATTGGCAGCGGGGTCACCCATCTCTGGTGCTGTGCTGAACTTGTGGGGCTGGGTGGGCCGCCGCGTGAACCAGGCGTTCTCAAACCAACAGGGTCGCGGCAGCAGGCTTTCCTGCCTAATGGTCCACATGGCTTTAGCTCATGCACAGCTCGCAGATGGCCGCTGGCAGCCACCTGGATTCAATTAGGACAGCCACCCTGATGACCTCAAATCCTAATCACCGCCCAAGGCCCCTCTAAATATCATAGTCAGATTAAGTTTCCACCTTCTGCCATCTCAGGATGGGGATTTGACTTCAGCTCATGAGCATCCGAGGGACATAAACCGCAGCAGTACTCTGTCTCTTCAGGGTTCTGGGCTATGAGGCTCCTCAGACTTTCTGGGTTTTGATCTTGACAATGTGAGATCTGTCTTGGTGGTGGAGTGTTTGTTCTCACAATTAGACTGGGGTTAGAGGCTTTAGGGAGGAAGGTCAGAAAAACAAAAAGCCATTTTTGCATCATATGGTATCAAGGGTAGTACCAATAAGGTGACCTCATGGTTAATGTTGAATTGGTCAAGGTCAAGGTTTTTGCCAGGTTTCTCTACTGGGAAGTTATTTTTTTTTCCCCTTCCTATACTATGCTCTTCAGAAGGAACACAGCCCACAGCTAAAGTGTGGGGTGTGGGGGGTTTTGCTCCACCACCTCAGGGGCACAGTATTACATAAATTATTTGGAATTCTTCTGCAGGTGAGATTTGTCTCTCCTCCCTTATATATTTCCCATATCAGGGATTGGACCTAGGGGTGCTCTATACCACTGGCCTTCTAGTTTGAGACAGCTTCACTAAGGTGCCAAGGCTGGCCTCAAACTTGTGATCCTCCTGGCTCAGCCTCCTGAGTACCTGGACAGACACGTACGTACCACTGTGCCCGACTCGATCGTTTATTTATTTATGTATTTATTTATTTATTGTAGTGCTGGGGATTGAACTCTGGGCCTTATGCATGCAAGGCAAGCACTCTACCAACTGAGCTATATTCCCAGCCCTCAATCATTTATTTATATCAATATTAACTCATGTCCTGCCCACATCCCACGCAGGCGGTAGGGTCAGAGTTCCTCTGCATGGAGTGAACTGGCTGTGAAATAAAGCTAAGAAAGGAAGGTGGCGGAAATCCACACTACACAGAAAGTACCTTTGAACAGCGAGGGCCACCGGCTCTACCACCCTTAGGGGTCCAGCTTCCACACTGGAAAGAGAGAGAGAGAGACCAAGTCGGTTTATTTACACAAGGGAGTTTCAAAGGTGTTCTTCAGAGTGTTCTTCACCAATAAGGCAGGATCTGGGCTGTCCAAACCCAGAGGGTTACGCCCAATTCCAGAGCTAGGAGAGCTGTGTGATAGATAGAGACATCACGCCTCGGGCAGTCTACCCTCGGGAATGCCAGGATTGTTCCCAAGGGGAGACCTAAGTCCCCCGTAGCTCGGCACAGAGTAAAAGACTATTCAAGTAGCTTCATGGGTGGCGACCACATGCATGGATGTTTATTTATTCTATGGATTATAATCCAGTACAACCTCATTTCTACTTTGTATTTTCTATTTATTTTGTTGCTCAAATTGTCCCAACTTTGGCCATTGGGAGCTCCTGAGTCCTTTTGGTATACCCTTTAAGTGTAGTTTTTGAGCAATTTGGGAAGATTAGATATAAATAAATGCCACAATGATGGGGTTTTAACTCAGTAGCAAAGCACTTGCCTAGCAGGCAAGAGGTCCTGGGTTCTCCCCCAGTATGGCCAAAAAAAAAAAAAAAAAAAAAAAAGCCACAAAACTACTACCAAATCCAGACAGTGAAACAGTGAGTATCTTCATCACCTCACAAAGATCTCCCAAGGATCTCCTCTTGCCCCTTTTATAATCCACCCCTCCTGCTCTCCTCCATGACTTTCCCACCCCAGGCAACTCTGGCCACAGACTAGTTCACATCCTCTGTTCGGATGGTGTCTGCAGTGAGGACTCTTCACTGTCCGCCTCTTTCACTCAGCATAATTCTTTTTTTTTTTTGGCGGGGGGAGGGTTTCTGGGATTGAACCCAGGGGGACTCGACCACTGAGCCACATTCCCCAGCCCTATTTTGTGTTTTATTTAGTGACAGGGTCTCACTGAGTTACTTAGTACCTTGCAGTTGCTGAGGCTGGCTTTGAACTTGCGATCCTCCTGCCTCAGCCTCCCTAGCTGCTGGGATTACAGGTGTGCGTGGCATGATTCTTGTGCATCTCATCCCTTCTGTAGGTCCTGGGTCAGATGAGGGCAGTGGGACACTCAGAGTCCCCCTGAAGTGTTGGGGAGGGGCAGAAGGCAGAGTGAGCACTGGGGAGTCGTGGAGTGGGCAGGAGCTGGCAGGACTCCTGGGGTCCCCATTGGCCTCCATGGCAGGAACAGAAGGCACGAAAGGAGCCAGGTGGGAAGGATGGCAGGTTGGTAGTTGTGGCAGCACTGAAGTGAGCGGTCCTGGGGGACAACCAGTCTATCCCAGAGGGAGTTGTAGACGCAGGCCTGGAGTTAGGATAAGGCGGAGCTGAGGACACAGCTTAGGTCCTTCAGAACAGAGATGATGACAGAAACCAGGGGAGAGAGGTGTGGCCAAGGATGTGTGCACTGACCTCCAAGGGGCTAGGACTAAACCCTGAAGAACCCAATTTTCTTGCAGAAGAGGAGAGGACAGAGGTGACTGGAAAGCATGTCCAGAGAGGCTAAAGGAAAACCAGTAGCCGTGGGGTCACAGAGATACAGAGGGGCTTGTGTCTGTACTGCTGGCACCCAGGAAGGTGGCCACCCAGGAAGGTGGTTACAGAAGTTCAGCCCAAAATGGGGCTCATGGGCTGGCAAGGTCTGGGTTCTGCCTACACAGAAGCTCCACTGTCTCCTGTGTGCAAGAACCTGTGGGCCTAGCTACCTGTTCTCAGGGATCCCTGCAGCAACAGAGAAGAACACACCTGTCTTAGTCTGTTCCTGCTGCTATTAACAAAAATTCCACACACCAGGGGCGGTGGTGCACACCAGGAATCCCAGCAACTCAGGAGGCTGAGGCAGGAGGATCGTGAGTTCAAAGCCAGCCTCAACAACTTAGTGAGACCCTAAGAAACTAAGTGAGCCTTGACTCTACATAAAATAGAAAAAGGGCTGGAGCTGTGGCTCAGTGGTTAAGTACCTCTGGGTTCATACCTGATACAAAAAAAAAAAAAAAAAGCCACAGACTGGGTTATTTAAAAATGATATAAATTTGGGCTGGGGATGTGGCTCAAGCGGTAGCGCGCTCGCCTGGCATGCGTGCGGCCCGGGTTCGATCCTCAGCACCACATACAAACAAAGATGTTGTGTCTGCCAAAAACTAAAAAATAAATATTAAAAATTCTCTCTGTCTCTCTCACCTCTCTCTTTAAAAAAAATGATATAAATTTATTGCCCACACTTCTGGAAGCTGGAAAGTCCAAGATCAAGACACCAGCAGGGTCAGTGTCTGGCCAGTTCCCCATGGTTGGCACTGTGCAGGTGTCCTCGCCATAATGGAATGAGTGGAAGGCAAAAAAGGTCTGACTAGTTCCCTGGAGCCCCTTCACGAGTACTAATTCCATTCATGAGAGGTGGTTTAATTACCTCCTCAAATTCTCACCTCTTAACACTGTCACACTGGGTATTAAGTTCCTGCTTATAGATTTTGGGGGACACATACATTCAATCCGTAGCAATAGTCAGACAGCATTCTGCCCCTTCATCTGGCCTTCAGGGGAGGATGAGGGCGAGACTCAGATCAGGAAACAGTCAAGGAGGAGAAAAGCCAGGGAAGGAGCAGAGAGAAAGGGTGGGGTAGGAGCAGGGCTGGTGTAGAGGACTGGGTTGGGTGCAATCAGGGACAGGCTGGGGCTGAGAGATAGTTAGGGATGGGGCCTCAGGCCCAGACTGAACTCCCCTTTCCCTTATTTAGCCCCGAGATTCACTCAGACTTGAGTCTAGGGCTTCATCCTGCTCAGCTACAGCTTGTTCCTCTGCCCTGAGGCCCCGGGGACATTAAGCAGATGGCCCAGTGCTGGAATGAATTGAGACGCACCACAAGGACCAAGGGCAGTGAGGCAGAACCAGCACTGTACAGCAAGCCAAGAGCTGTCTTGGTCAAGAGGACAAAGAGAAAAGAAATTTGCCTTGGCAGACGAACTGGGCATTGGGTTTCCTTCCTAGATTTAGTAAAGGATAAAGCATCCTATCCTAGGGTGGAGCAGCTGCTGGGTGGGCAAAAAATAGGGGTGTCTCAGGCATCAGTCTCATATCAATCTCACCAGCCTCTCCCCATTCATTTTTCCCCCACTTAATTCGAACACATCTCAATGCAGGAGATATCTTTCATTATTCCTGCATTGCAAGTGGGAAAACTCAAGTTGGAGAAGGCAAAGAGAGGTGATGGTTGATGGTTCTCCTGCTCCCCAGCAGTGCTGTGGCTGCAACAGGCTGTAAACAGGTCACACCAACAAAGCCAGGTGGCTAGGGGCACGGATCAGCAAGCTCCATTAGGTCCCTCTCAAAGTCTTGATCTCCCTAGGGGCTAAAGGAAGTCTCTGGAACAAATCTCAAATGGGCGATATCCCTGAATCTGCCTGTTTCCCATTTGTAAAAGGTGCTCTCGATTCTCCAGTGCTGCGGTTCCCAGAGACCAGTTGGCCCAGCACCTCGGACACGGTGCTTACAACTCAGTGTCCAAGGGAGTACTGGGAGGATTCTTCGAGCTCTTCCAGGTCCCTGTCCTGGCTCCAATTCTTTCTGGGAAAGCAAAGCAGCCCCTGAGTCACCTGCTTCTCCTAAGCCACTGTCCTCGCCTTGGGCTCCCATCTCCACCCGCATGCCCAGACTCCATGGGGGCCCGACATTGCGGCCTCAGGTCCCAAGGTAGAGGCAGTGGCAGAACCCTAGGCAGAGAGAGTGGAAGGCGGAGACGGAGCGGGGCGGAGCCCGAGCACGCCCCGCCCCTCCGGATCTCCGCCCGTCTCCGCTAGCCACGCCCCTCCGGGCCGCCAGGTGGGGCCTTCCCGGGGCTGCCCTCCGAGAAGCCTAGGCTCGGGCGCTCAACCTGGGTGAGCGAGCCCGGCGGAGAGGCGCGGCAACCCAGACCCCTGCTCTGCCCCATCTTGCCCGGAGGCCTCCGGGTCGGCCAGCCGGTGCTGCGCGTGGGCTGCCTGAGACACGTGGTTTCCTAGGCCCCGCTTTGGGTTGGAAAAGTTTATGGTTCGGGTTACCGCAGAGGTGTACTCGGGAGGTCAGAAAGAGCTCGAATCGCCGCCACCTCGGGTCGGGCCCCTACCGCGGCCTTCACTGCAGCCGGGGCCCTTTCCTTGACCGTCGTCAGGATTCAATCTCTTTCGAATGGGTGCACACTGCAGAAGAGATTAACCACGTATCGCAGGCTGTCGCACCGCTCGGAAGCCACGCAGCACGCTGAGTGGCCGAGCCGCGGCTGGCACGCAGGTACGCGCCGATCACCGCCGACACCTGTTGCAGACGCACCCTCGGAAGCCAGAGGCCTTGAGTCGCTTCCAGACACCCCCGGGTGTACTTCTGCGGCTCTGGTTGGCACACACGGCTAATCCGAATAGGGCTGCCGGTCCCAGCCAGGCGTCACCTAGGCAACCCGCCGGGCTTCCTGAACCCGGCCCTTTAAGGAGAGCCCGAGCCTGCGCGTCTTGGTTTCGCGCGCCCGCCCGCGGCCTCGGAGGAACGAACATGGCCCAGGCGGCGCGGGCGGCTGGGGCGGCTCGGGCGCTGTGGCCCGGTCGGTGCGCGTTGGCAGAGAGGCTGGGCGGCCGCCCCTGGCCACCATTCCTCGCGCAGAGCCGGGCGGGCTTCGCGGGGGGTGCGGGTGGCCCGGGGACCCCTGCCGCCGCCGCCCGAAAGGGGAGCCCGCGGCTACTGGGGGCGGCGGCGCTAGCCCTGGGGGGCGCCCTGGGGCTGTACCACACCGCACGGTGGCACCTGCGCGCCCAGGACCTCCGCGCCGAGCGCTCAGCCGCCCAGGTAAGGCCTGGCTGGGCTGTGGATGGAGATTCTGGGATCAGCGACGAAACTAGACTCCTGGGAACCAGTGGGGTCGGGAGTCGCCTCCTCCGCCTGCATGTGACCTTGGGCTAGCGACTCGGCCCTTGGTGTCAACCGGCAGCCTCCTCATCTGTAAAATGGGGACGCGACTGCTGCTTACTAACCCAGAACTGTGTGTATTTCTCATGAAATCGTTGTGTCTGAAGCAGCAGCACTTTCATGGAACTAGTGACCCTTTGACTCCAGGCCCTGAAATGAAGGTGTCCCTCCACCCGGGTGGTGACTCAGCCACCCTTGAGAGCTTGTAGGCTGCACCACTACAGCCCCCTCCTCATGCGGATGCCCCTTTCCTGACCGGGGTGGGGTGGGGAGTGGATTAGGCCTGGCACCCTGCCCACCTGTGTCCGGTCCGGTTTCCCCTGTGAACCCAACCCTGAGGGAGGTGGTCCTGGCGGCACTGCACTGGTCAGCCCTCCCCCTTGCAGAATTGAGATGGACCAACTGAGTTGTGCTGGCCTGGGTACCAAATAGCTCTGTCCCCTCACCCAGAGGTCCCTGGGGTTGGTGCACTGCCGCTGGAGAGAGGCACAGCCTGGGACCGTCCTTTGGGACTGGAGGGAGACGATCAGTGTCTGCACAGTGTTGGGCAGAGACACTGGAGGGTTCTTCTAAGCAGATCTTCCACAGGTGCTGGCCCTGCCCTGAGGCCTGCCAGCTGGCGGCCTACACCTGGGCCACCTGCCATGGCAGCCCCTTCCCTGCCTGCCACCCTGTTCTCCCCGTATTCTCAGGGTCAACTCAAAAGACTCCCTGGGAAAGGTGTCTGCCCAGGTGGGGCCTGGGCAGGGGTGCCAGGCCTCAGAAGCCCCTCCTCTGCTCCCCCTCAGCTCTCCTTGTCCAGCCGCCTGCAGCTGACCCTGTACCAGTACAAGACATGTCCCTTCTGCAGCAAAGTCCGCGCCTTCCTGGACTTCCACGCCCTGCCTTACGAGGTGGTGGAGGTGAACCCTGTGCGCCGGACTGAGATCAAATTCTCCTCATACAGGAAGGTGCCCATCTTGGTGGCCCAGGACGGAGACAGCTTGGTGAGTCTCGGGGACTCCCCACCTTGCTCTGTCTTGGGTTGACTCTGGCCCTGTGGTGCATGGCTGGGCCTAGACACAGGGGTCCCTGGCTCCTGCCCCCACCATTAGCCACACTTGGTTGCCCTGAGGCAGAATGAGGGCCTGAGGGAAGGGAGGGCCAAGCTCAGGGGGCATTGGTTTTGGGGACCAGTCCTTGAGGATGGATAAACAGGGTTCAGGTCCCACACAACCAGTTCACTCACAGCTCTGGTGTCAGTGTTTTTAGGAGCCAGTGGGTCCTACTGGTGCCGGCCAGAACCTTTGATCCAAACCTCCTCTTCTCTTTCAGCAACAACTGAACGATTCCTCTGTCATTATCAGTGCCCTCAAAACCTACTTGGTGTCTGGGTAAGGAGTCCCTGGGAAGCCCAGGTAGGCGGGGGTGGGGCTGCTGCTGAGATTTCCAGAATGGGCCAATGTCGTCCTCCCCTGAGACCTCTGTCAGGGACGTGCTCCTGGTGTCTAACCCAAATCCTTTTTGCTTCAAGAGAGTGAAGAGCCTTTATGGGTCAGTCCTGGCTCCAGCTGGGCTGGGTGAGGCTGGGTTGGTTGGCCAGGGGACAGGAGAAGGAAGGAGCTGGTGAGAATGTGGCTCTCTCTCACAGGCAGCCCCTGGAAGAGGTCATCACCTATTACCCACCCATGAAGTCTATGAATGACCAGGGCAAGGAGGTGACCGAGTTCTGCAACAAGTACTGGCTCATGCTGGACGAGAAGGAGGCCCAGCGCATGTATGGTGGCAAGGAGGCGAGGACGTGAGTGGGACCAGGGCCTCCTGGGGTAGTGGTGAGGACACACCGACTGTGTGGGAGAGCGCGGGAGGCCACCACCCCGGGAGTGTGGGCAGGCTGTGGGGAGCCTTCCGCTGCTACACTCCAGGCCCTGGCTTGGGAAGTCCACTCACCCTGATGTCCTTCCTGGGCCTGCAGGGAGGAGATGAAGTGGCGGCAGTGGGCGGACGACTGGCTGGTGCACCTCATCTCGCCCAACGTGTACCGCACGCCTGCCGAGGCCCTGGCCTCCTTCGACTACATCGTCCGTGAGGGCAAGTTCGGGGCCCTGGAGGGTGCCATGGCCAAGTACGCGGGCGCAGCCGCCATGTACCTCATCAGCAAGCGCCTCAAGAGCAGGTGATGGCGTGTGCATGTGCCCCGAGGCATGACCCTCTGTGTGCTGGTCCCGTTAACCCCTGGGGAGGGTGGTGGGAGATGGGGCCCAGAGGAGGCCAGGCAGGACAGAGGCCCAGAGGAGGCCAGGCAGGATGGAGCCCAGAGGAGGCAAGGTGGGATGGAGGCCCAGAGGAGGCAAGGCAGGACGGGGGCCACTGGAGGCAAGGCAGGATGGGTCCAGCACGCTTGAGCCCCTTGGGGACTGAAGCCAGGGCTCTGCCTCATGCCTTCCTCCGCTCCTGTGCTCAGGGTGAGTCGCTGCCCCTTACCCCATCTGGGACATGTCTGCAGGTGCCTCCCGTCATGTGGGGGCCGCCCTGCTCACCCAGCCTTCCCACTCCCCAGAGGAGGCCCCGTTTCCACCTGGGCCAGGGAGCGTCCTCCTGATGGGACCCCCTGCTTCTGCCAGGCACCACCTCCGGGACGACGTGCGGGAGGACCTCTACGAGGCGGCCGACAAGTGGGTGGCAGCAGTCGGCGGAGACCGGCCCTTCATGGGGGGCCAGACGCCCAACCTCGCTGACCTGGTGGGTGTAGTGCTGGCGGGCAGTGCCCAGATGAGGCCTTGGGGTGGGGGACTGGAAGGAGAGCCCAGGCCATGGCTGTGACCACCCCAGAGGCAGCTGCGTGCCCCCGCTCAGGGGCAGAGACCCAGCTCAGAGTGGCCTAAGGGAAAAGCCGACTACAAAGAACCGTCCTGTTCCCATAACTGACAAGTCTGGGGGAGGGGTGGGTTTTAGGCCTGGCTGGATCCAGGGGCCCAAGGGCAGCATCAGGACCGAGACTGTCCCCGTCATCGTCTCAACCCTGCCTTCCCTGGGGTTGGTCAGCCTCGGGCAGGTCTGGGTGGGACTCCAGGCTTCCACCCGGCAAAGTCTTACTGCCTGGCTTCAGTGGCAGCTCTGAAGCAGTCCTGCAAGGCTGGGCTGGCCCTGTGGTGGAGCCGCGCCTGGTACGCAAGACCTGGGGTCGAGCCCAGCCACCAAAACAAGGAAGAGCAAAGCAGGTCAACAGCCAGAGTGGCCTGGGCCTTAGAGTGGAGTCCTGGGATCTCCTCCCCAAATCTCAGGCCCTGAGAGCCGGGAGGACATTTTCCCCAGGGAGACTGGAGGCGGACTCCTGCCTAGAAGGAGTAGACGACAGCCATCCTGTGCATCTCATTCAAGCCCTATGCGCAAAGTTGACCCTTCAGTGGGTCACGAGGTCTGAGTGGGGATGTGACAGGCCCCGGGCACACAGCTGGCAGAGGAGCAGACAGGTTTGGGTGCTCCCTGGGGCTGCTGTGCCCATCTGGCCCGGCCTCAGGACCGTTGTCCCCACCCCAGGCAGTGTACGGCGTGCTGCGGGTGATGGAGGGTCTGGAGGCCTTTGATGACCTGATGCGGCACACACACATCCAGCCCTGGTACCTGCGGGTGGAGAAGGCCATTGCCGAGGCCCTCCCAGTGCACTGAGTGGCCCCGCCTGGCGGAGGGTAGCAGCAGAGGAGGCCAGCTGCTGGGAACCGGGGCCTGGCCAGGCCCTGCGAAGCTGTGTGTGCTGGGAGTGGCGGGGGTGTCTACCCGTGTCCGCCTCCCCAGCCTCGGACTCCTGAATGCCCGTAGGGCCTGGGTACTGGGCAGGGCCTGGGTACTGGGCAGGGCCCGGGCTGGATCTCCCCATGACACCCGAGGATCACGGGCTGTGGAGAGCCCACCCCTCCTCCTCCCTCCTGCTCCCACCAGGCCCCGGGGCCAGTCCTCCATTCTGGGCCTCTTGCCCTCAGCCTTCTGGTGAGTTTCTTTGTGGCTGTCCTGGGGCCACATCCTGAGGGTGGGGTCAGCCTGGCTCCCACTGTGGATGCAGGCGTAGGCCAGTCCAGAAGAGTCCCCTCCCCAGGCCCCAGGTTCCACCTTTCCCAGGTGCTACCTGGGACTGTTGGCACGTTTGCAATAAAAAAAAAAAGTTTGCTGCGCCCCTGTGTAGTTGTGTCCTGAGGTCCGTGTGGCCAGAGCCAGGGCCAAGCCACAGCAGTAACTGCCGTTGGTCTAGTGTCTGCAGTCGGTGGGAGCCAGGTGGCTCACTGCCATGGAGTGACCCCAGCCTCCGGTTCCTCATCTGTGAAATGGGTGCAGTAGCCCTGCTCACCAGAGAGTTGTGGGTGTTCAGTTGACAAGATATCAGTGGGGCACACAGCAGGAGGCCAGCTCAGAGCAGGGTTCAGGTCCAGATGACCCGGTGGTTCAAACATGGTCCTCAGAGGCGCACTTTAGAGGTGACCCCTCTGGCCGTCAGCTGTAGGCTGGGGTGGGGTCTGTAGCCAGTGTCTTCCAGAGCAAGGGTGGGATTGTGGAGGGTCCCACCCTGAGCAGAGCACCCGGTGGGGTTCCTGCTCCCCAGGTGCCATTGAGAGGCGTGGCCTGCCGAGGGGGCCTCCAGAGGGCGGCCAGGGAGCTGAACTCTGGGCCCTCTGATGAGGGTGGACTGGGCAGCCCCCAGACCCTCTTGGCAAAGTCTTAAGGTTTTACTTTATTAGTATTTTTAGAACAAAAATAGCATGTTGCTCATAATCACTGAAATCACAGGAGGTGGCGGTGTGCCGAGCGCTCGGCCAGGCGGGAGCCACCCTGGAGCCTGGCCCTGTTTCCCTGGCGGGCTGCTGCGGGCATCCTGGGTCTTCTTGTCAGCACGTGTCACTCTCTTGCCCTTCAGGGCCACCCAGTACTCCCTTTTGGGACACACCACAGGCCACTCGCCCCGCCCCTGCCCCTGCCCCCTTGGGGCATTGAGTGCCAGGCCCGCAGGCTGCAGGAGGAGGGAGAGGCGCCAGCCCAGAGCCAGGCCGGCCTGGCTACGCCTCCCTCTGCGTCCCCCCATCGTCCCCCACCCCTCACTTCCCTTCTCTTCAGACAGGCTATTTCTGCCCCTTTCAGATCCTGTCCAGGGTTGTCCCCTGGTACATCTCTGGCACCAGGAGGCTGATTGGCCTCTGTCAGTCCCAAACTCTCCCAAAGGGGGCGTCTGGTGTGCCCTGCTGTGATAAGCTGTCCACCTAGTGTCCACGACACCGTGGCCACGGGAGTGTCCCTGCTGTGCGCCCTGCTCTCACTTCTCTTCTCGTGCACACCAAGCCCTGGCTGCCAGACAGTGCCTCTGTCCGTCTCCAAGACTTGGAAATCACATTTTCTCTCATCTTCCCGTTGCGTGGAAAGCAGCCCAGTTGGGTTAGTGGGGGGCCATGCTGGGGGGGCCATGCTGGGAGGCAGTGGCTCCTGGGGGCTTTTCTACCACCCCCCACCCCCGCTCTGGGTGGGGAGGTGCTGGCATCTGTGGTGTTCCAACTGTGCTAGTCAGATCCGATCCCTGGTTCCCTGTGACTGCATTAGAGAATGGCTGGTCAGCCCACGGCCACCACAGGGCACCACCAGGGCCCAGCATCTTACCGCAGTAACACCTGCCTCACACACCAGAGGGGACCTTTTATAAATGCGGCTTGGTAGTTTTCTTGGAGTTTTTCCTGTGGCCACCAGAGGGCGCTAGAGTCTGCAGCACCTGCAGGAAACAGGACCGGGGCTGCCCCTGGTGGCCAATTCTGGGTCCACTCCCTGGGCAACCTTCATTGGTCAGGGACTCTATTTGCCCAGGCTCTGAAGATGAGCAAGTAGGAAAAAAACACATCTCCAAGATAAAAGTCCTCAAGTCAGGAACTCTTACTCCATAATTTACATGCTCAGGTCACATGTCTCTTGTCCTTTTGGGGGGCCTACTGGGGATTGAACTCAGGGGCACTTGACCACTGAGCCACATCCCCAGCCCTATTTTGTATTTTATTTGGAGTCAGGGTCTGAGTTGCTTAGCACTTCACCATTGCTGAGGCTGGCTTTGAACTCGAAATCCTCCTGCCTCAGCCTCCCAGGCCGCTGGTATCACTGCGCCTGGCACATGTCCTTTAGTGGCATAGGCCTGAGTTGGGACCCTGCCACTGCTGGCTGACTTTGGACAAGCCCCTTCCCTCCTGTGAAATGCATGAGTAAACCTCCTTGGTGTTGGTGAGGTCAGGGCTGGGGGGTGTTTGGAAGATGACACATGAGGGCATTCAATAGCTGGTGGGTGCACTTCTGCCTCAGAAGAACACATTTCCCACTGTATTTCTGGCTGGATTCCAGAGCTCCGGGTCAAGAGCAGCAGGAAGTGAGAACACAAGATCCCTTCTCCCTGGGAGCCAGGGAATCCCTGGGGACGCAAGCCCATGAGAATTCTGGTTTGCTTGTTTTCATTTGATTATGCAAATAATGTTTATTGTAAAGAAATAGAAATGGTTGATAAAAAGTTGATGCAAAATATTCACAGTCCACCTAGCCACTTTTGACATTTTGGGATATACAATTTTCTGGATTATTATTAATTTTTTTGTGGGGGCAGGGTACTGGGGATTGAACTCAGGGGCACTTGACCACTGAGCCACATCCCCAGCCCTATTTTGTATTTTATTAGAGACAGGGTCTCAGTGAGTTGCTTAGTGCCTCACTAAATTGCTGAGGCGGGCTTTGAACTCTCGATCCTCCTGCCTCTGCCTTCCGAGTCGCTGGGATTAACAGGTGTGCACCACCACGCCGGCTAGATTATTCTTTATGTAGCTCACATGTCCTGCACACAAACACACACCTACTGTATATTAAGTATATACATGCAGCAGTCAATGAGGCCTATTTTGTGGCAACCCACTGTTTCAAATGCTTTCCAGGTGTTACTTCATTTAATCCTAAAAGATCCCTGAGATTGGATCTAATATGCCCATTTTACGTATAAGGAAACTGAGGCACCAGAGGATGAAGTCATTTGCTTTGTGTGGTACAGTTAATTAAGGGGCAGAGGCAGCAGGGGGACCCAGATCTGCTGGCATCAGTTTCTGTGATCTTTTTTTTTCCTGGTGCTGGGGATGGAACCCAGGGTCTCGCTCACACTGGGCCAGCGCTGTCCCGCTGAACCACACCTGGCCCTGTGCTGAAGTCTCTAGATTACAAATATATTCCAGGAGGTGGCTGTCCCCACCAATTCTAATGGCAGTATAGTTTTTTTGTTTTTTTTTAAGAGAGAGAGAGGATTTTTTTAATATTTATTTTTTAGTTTTCGGCGGACACAACATCTTTGTATGTGGTGCTGAGGATCGAACCCGGGCCGCACGCATGCCAGGCGAGCGCACTACTGCTTGAGCCACATCCCCAGCACATGGCAGTGTAGTTTTGCAGCTATTTCTTACTGCATTTAACCAGTCCAACAGGAAGGATGCTGACGGTGAGGTGTGTGAGGGGGGACAGTGTGGCCCGAATACATCACTCCCTACTCCCTGTGTCGTACTTTCTGCAGGGAAGGGGGTTTGTAATGTGATTAAAATGCCTTCAGAGATGGGGAGATCATCCAGATGGGCCCTGAATATAATCACAAGTGTCCCCAGACAAGGGAGGGGGTGGGGTGACTTGATGCAGGAGAGATGGGGTGGCAGTAGCACAGCAGCTGGAGGGGCAGGAATGGGTCAAAAGGAACACAGAAACCTCCAGAAGCAGGAAGGGGCAGGGAACTGGACCCCACGCCCAGCTCCAGAGCCTCCAGAAGAAACCCAGCCTGTGACCCTTGTATTTCAGTCAGTGAAACTCACGTGACTTCTTGGGCTTTTTCCAGAACTGTGAGAGACTACACCTGTCCCTGAGTTTGTAGCAGCTGCCACCGTGAGACACTAACACAAATGCTCTTAGCCAGGTGGAGTCAAGAGAATGGGCCAGCGGGCTTGGCGCCCGTCCTCACCTGGAGGATGAGGGTTAAGGCTGAGCCAGCTTCCTCTCCCCCTTGGCTGTTCAGAGATGATGGCCCCTCGGGGCCAAGGGCTGCCTGATGCATGATAGCAAATGACCAAGAGCACTCCCTCCTTGGCCTCTGCTCTCCTGGCCAGCCTATATCAAGAAGCCAAGAGCAGGAGGCGGTGGTTAACCTGGGGCCGTCGTCTCTGGCTCAGTTTACTCCTGCTCTACCTGCAGTGGCCCCCCACCTAGCCCGGGTGACCTCTCCAGCCACCAGCACCTGCCACTCTGGGCTAGTTGGTGCTTGGGGGCAGGGGCCAAGGTCCACTCTGGGCAGCTGGGCCCCAACCCCAGCTCCTCCTCTTCCCACCCTTCCCCTACATTCCCACCCGCTCAGACCAGTGAGGTCTGGATTGTGGGCAGCCGGCAGCCAGCCTCCCTGGAGAGCAGGGCTGGGGCCACACGCTGGTCTGAAGCTCAGCTTAACTTTGATCCTTCCTATGAAGCTGGACAGCCCTCCCCCCTCAGCGCTGTAAGGAAGGTTCTGTGCCCATCTTGCTAATGAGCAAACTGAGGTTTACCATGGAAAGCTAGCCTAGAGGCTCAGGGCACTGAGAACAGCAGAGAATGCGGCCCGCAGAGACCCTCGGCCCAGGAGGAGGGAGCAGCTAAGAGCCCAAGCGATGAAAGGGACGGGAGAGCCAAATCCTGGTAGGGTGGGTGTGAAGGCCTTGTGAGGTGACAGGAGCTCAGACAGGACAAAGGGACCGAGGAGCTTGCTGCAGGGAGGCTGGCCTGAGCAGGCTACAAGCATCAACCACCTCGTAGTGTCCCCAGAGTTGGCCTCAGTGCTGAGGAGCCCTGGCCTCTAGTACAGGAGGTTGAGGATGGATGAGTGGGGGCAGGGCAGGTGGGAGGCTGGACAGGAGTTTGCCAAGACCCGAGAGCTGGGGTATGACCAAGGCCTATCACCTTGGTATCAGGCACAGGAAGCCAATGTTGGCCGCTGCAGCCATGCCCTGGTGTCCTTGGCTCATGGACACACCCCTCCAGCCTCCCAGGCCAGTCTCTCCTCCATGGGTCTGTGTCCTACATTCCCTCTTCTTGAAGGCCACTGATCATTGGATTTAGGGGCCCTCCTAATCCAGAATGAACTCACCCTAAACTGACTGTATCTGCAGTGATCCTGTTTCCAAGTAAGGCTATCTTCTGAGGTTCTGGGGGAGACACAAATTTTCGGGGGACACTATTCATCCATGCCCAGAGCCAGTCCCTGAGCTGTGGGTCCCCTCCCCTAGCAGTCCTGCCTGGCCTCTGATGTCCAGGGCCATCAGAACGCCGTGGACAGTCACTTAATGAACACCTCACGGAGCCTCGTGTGCGCCACCTGCTGAAGACAAGCACATTTCTGAGTAGCCCAAGAGAGGTTTTGAGGGGCCTGAAACTTGAAGCACTTTGGAGTCCTTGTGTAAGGCCAGCCTCAGTAACTCAGACTGTCACCAAATAAAATAAAAAGGGCCAGATGGAGTCAGTGACAGAGCACCCCGAGCACACGCGAGGCTCGGGTTCAACCCCAGTTTTGCAGAAAGAAAGTGAACGCTGATTTGAGAAAGGCCATTTTCCCAGCACACCAGGGCCTTGGGGACCGCCCAGGCCGCCTCTGTGCAGGTAAGCCCACCTCTGGTTGGGGCGGGCAGATGCCAGAGACCCTGGAAGCCACAAAGGGTACTTTTATATACAGGTGAGAAGGGAGACACTTCTCCCCCACGCCACGACCTCTCCCTCCAAGGCAGCCACCACCCTGGAGACGACCCAGGGGCGCTCAAGGCCTAGCACTCTTGCTCGGGGGTCTGGATTCTCGGTGCTGTAAGGTTCATCCTGTTGTCGCCTGTAGTTTCTGCAATTCATTCCCATGTACTGCCCAGTGGCGTCCCTCAATGGACGCAGACAGAGGTCTGCTGCAGGGCGTTTGCAGCTCCCAGTTTCTGGTTGCTATGAATGAACCTGCTGTCAGCCAGACACAGGGTTTTGGGGAAAAGAGGGTACTACTTAGGGGAAAGCTGGGTCACAAGAAAAATGTTTGACTTTACTGGAAACGAAGTTCCCTAAAACGCTTCACACTTGACCTTGCCATCAGTGGAGGCTCTAGTTGCTGCAGATTCTCCATCAACTTGGGTGCTTCGGACTAACTAGTTATTCTACCTGCATGGAGGGCTTCCTCCTGGGATTTGCTGACAACGAATGGCACTAAGTCCCTTCCTGGCTCTTTGGCCAGTCACCTTCCTTTGTGAAGTGCCCATTTTTATCTGGGCCATATTTTCCAGTCCGAGTTACAGATGCTCAGTTGGATGAGAAACTGCAGGGTCTCTCCCAGCTGGTGGCTTGTCTCCTCATGGAGGGTTGAGTGACATGAACCAGGACTAGGTTGTACAAGGGTCCCTCCAGTGCAGCTTGGATTGGAGAGTGGAGGGAAGCCTGGGAGACAAGTTTAGGAACTTTGGCAATGGCCCAGGTAAGAAATGACATTGCCTCTGACCACAAGCAGTGGTGGACACTGTGAGGTCAGACTCCAGATATACTTGAAGGTATCACTGACAGGATTTGCTGATTGATGGGACTGAAGTCACTGGAGGAAGGGAGTGTGCTTGCTGAGATGAAGACAGGCAGGTTTGGAAGAAGAAGAGCTGGGAAGGAGCCTGCCCTGGACACGAGACGCTCGAGATGACCGTCAGCTGAGGCTGAGTTCATAGCTGGATGGGTGAACCTGGAGCTGGCTCATGTATAAAACGGGGATCACCTGAGCACAGCTACTGAAAGTCATCTCCAGCAAGATGAGTGACAGCGACCAGATGGGTAAGGAGAGGCCTGAGACTGCTCGGCCCTCCAGGCCCTCCAGCAGCTGAAAGCTGGCCAAGCCACCAGGGAGGCTGGTGGTGTCTGGAGGCCACGCGTAGATGGCACTCCAAGCAGGAGGGAGTGACACTGTCCGAGATGGCTAAGCAGGAGAGCACTGAGGAAAGAGCCCCAGAAGAGGTAACCGAGCACTGGTGCCTCCTCAAAACACCCCAGATCAAAAACCACATTAAAAGGGAGTGTTTCCACGAAGCCAAGACGGGAAGCAACCCAGGCCCTGGGTGGGAAATGAAAGGATTCAGTTTCTAACATGTGACCCTCCCTGTAGTGACATGAACCAGACTCGAGTTCTCAGAGGGTCACTGGCTTGGATCAGCATGAAAGGTTGAGGGAGGCAAGGAAGTCAAGAAAACCCTGGCTCCGTCAGCAGCTTTGAAACAACTTTATTAGAAGGCTGTTTGAATGACAACTTCCAATTCTTTAATCTGCTTTTTGACAAATTCCAGTTATAACTATATATTTATATATGACAATTTTTGCATTGATCTTTGCATCCTATTTAAATTGTCCTCATCAGGCCATTCTGGGGAATGGAGGTGCAAATGTCAAGTGGCCAGCTGACCAGCATTACCAAGCAAGGGCAGCTGTGGGCTTCGAGGGAGGGTCCCACTTCCGGGCTGGGGTGGGGAAACGGCCACCCTGTCCTCCAGCCCTACCCCCTTGTCACAAGCTCAAGATGAGCGGCATCTCACTACCCTGTCATTCAAAAAGGATGAAATAAAGAACTCCTCCCTGTCCAGGCAAGATTGGGACTGTCACCCACCCATGGCCGGGATTTTTCACCTGCCCCTCCCCCTCCAGGTCTCAGGCCTCCTGGGGACAAGCTGCCGACGCGCTAAGGGATGCATTCTCCATAGTCGGGGCTTCTCCCCTCGTCTTCCTGTCTCCAGTCCTGAGAGGAACTTCTTTGGACAAACCAGACAGGACGCTGGTGTGGGCCCAGGAAGGGTCACTCCCGAGGCCCTTCCCTCTTCTCCCCCACCCCCACCAGGTGGAGATGGAAAGGTACAATCAACCAGGAACATAAATATGAATAAAAAATGAACTTGAAAATGATGAGCTATTAATTAAACAAATCTATAAAAATAGGACATAACTCTGTTCAAATAAATACAAAATAAATAGGCTCCAAGCAGTGTGCTGTGTCGCATCAGTGGAATGTGAGCTGGTCCCACCTCACCCCCGCTGGGATGGACACGAATCCCTGGGGGGTCAGCAGACCTCGTGCAGTCCAGCCACCCACTCCCCATCTTCCTTGGGGAGCAAGGAACAGGGCACTGCCCAAGCTGCCTCTCCAAGACCCTCCCCAGCAGCACAGGACCAGGGCCTTCCGCCCATCCCTCAGCAGGGCAGATACGGGGCAGAAACTCTGCTCTTGGCAATAAAACATGACCGGGCACTGCCCTTATGCCACAGAGTGGGGACGAGGAGTTCGGTTTTGGTGCCAGTCCTGACAGTCTGGGCCAGCTCAGAGCACAAGACCAAGGCACCGAAGCCAGGGGACTGCAGGTCCAGCACGAGCTCCCCAGTCACGCTGCAGACCAGGCAGCGCGTGCGCCCAGGCGCTCTCTGTGAGAGCTCAGAAACCCAAGCGGGACCCCCCATCTTCCCGGGCCACGCCCTGTGCTGACACAGCAGGTCGGAGGTGGGTCTGAGAGGCAGGCAGTCACCTCTCATGGCTGGGAGTGGGCTGGTGGCCCTACTCCTACCACAGCGAATCAGGGGGAGGGACGCAAAACAGGCACAGGAACACTCAGTGGGCCAGCGGCAGGGCCGGGCTGTGGGGACGAGATGGAAGAGCAAAGCTATCCCCAAGCTCGCTATGTGGCAGGCGCTGCAGGAAACGTCCTGTGCCTAGGCGCATGGGCCCGGGTCCTGCTGACCCCTGGACCCTGAGGAAACCCAGGGACCCTCCCTGGTACGGTCACGAGGGTCTGCAGGTCAGCAGGACAAGCCGAGGCCTGCCAGTCTCCCCGCCCCTCCCTGCGCACTGCCAGGTTTCACAGCTTGGCTTAAGTCAGCTTAGTGTTGTTGGCACATTCACAGAATGAGATGGCTGGACACCCTGGCTGCAGCCAGGGTCAGCAAGTCCACCTGCCCTCGGTCACCGTGACTGCACACCCAGAGTGATCTTAAGGTTCTCGTACACCACGTAGCTGATGCTCACGGCTGGAATCACCTTCATGAAGTTGGGGGCTAGTCCCCGATACAGCCCAAAGGCCCCTTCGGTCCTCAGGATCTGTCTGAAAAGGCTGCTCATGGTCACCTCGGGAGCGCCCTCGATGGAGGCTGCAGAGAGAGGCCAACAGTCAGCTGTCTTCTGTTGGCCCTCCCAACCTGCCTGGGAGACAGGGACTGGTCTGGGACTGGGCTTACCTTGTGCCTGCATCCGAGTCCTGACCAGGGCCAGTGGGTAGCTGGCCAGCTGGCCACAGGTGCTGGATATGGTGCCGCAGGCCAGGAGCACGAACACGCCAGGGTCTGCGCTGTTCACCGCGTAGCGCTGCAGCCAGGCGTTCTTGAGCGTCTGTGGAGGGAGGAACGGGTTAAGCCTGGAGACAGCTGGCATGGAGTCAACTGTGGGGCAGTCACTGGACCCACACCGAGATATTCCTATCACGCAGGATCCACAGGGCTGTGTGGCCTGGGCCTGGCCAAGTTCCTGGCCAGCCTGACCCTTCTTTCACTATGGATTCTGGCTGGGACAAAGCAGGGATGAGGCAGAGGGAGACCCTTCCCCACACAGCCCCCGCTGCAGTGTCCTCAGCCTGTGAGCCGCTGAGGCACAGCCGCTGGCAGGGTGACAGGAGTAAAGAGGTGAGACTGCCTCCTGTCCTAACCGCCCTGGGGTCCACCAGGGAGACAGCAGGGGAGGGCATGGGTTGGAGGCAGGGGTGGAACCTTTTGCCTGCTCCTGGGATGGGAGCCCTCTAGGGCCTTACCTCATAGACGGCTAGGTCGATGCCCGCATAGGGGATGATCCCCAGCATGTTGGGGACATAGCCTTTGTAGAAGGCAGCCACCCCCTCTCTGGCCAGGATCCTCCTGGCACAGTCCAGCATGCCCGAGTACTGGCCTGTCTTCCTCAGGGCCATCCGGGTCTTTAGAACCTGCAACAGGAGTGGTGGGGCATGAGCACGACCCTCCTGTCCCCACACCATGTGCACTACGACACGCCCCCGTCCAGGCGTCCTCTTACCTCCATAGGGTAGATGCTGCTCTGGGCAATGGCCCCGGCCAAGGAACCCGCCACAAGCCTCTCATGGATTCTTAGTGTTTCCTGGTCGCTACCAACAAGACGCTTGATCTAGAATAGGGAGAAAACAAACCAATGTACCCAGAGAGCACAGCTCCTGCTGTTCCCCCAACCCTTCCCCACAGAGCTGTTCAGATGTGCCTGAGACTGGTGGCCCTGACCCATTTTAAGCTGCCCAGAAATGGAAGAAACTGGCCCAAAGTGAACTGGCAGCAGAGCCAGGCCCAGATCTCCTGCCACCCCTTGCTGTGCCCTGGGTACAATGACTGGCTCCAGATTCAGGGATCATAGACTAGGGAACCTAGTCCCTATGCAGATGCTCGCCGACCGGGCCCTTACCTGCTCGTAGGCCATGAATTTGATGGCCGACTCAGGGGCAATTTTGAGGACATTGATGCCATTGCCCCGCCAGAGTGACTTGGCCCCTCCCTCTCGAATCATCTGCGTGAATCCTCCCACGATGCACATGTTGTTGCTGCGGGAGGCGTGCACCTGAGGGGGACAAGTGGTGAGTGGGACTGGGTGGAGCATGGGCTGCCTGTCTACCGGGGAGAGCCTCTTCCCTACTGGGAATCTGAAGAGCAGCTTGGTACCATGAGACTCAAGTGTGACTAATTCTGGTTTAGACTCAGCTAAAGTTTACACCCTCACAAGGACTATTTTTCCTCTTTTTGTGCAGTACTGATGATGGCACCAGAGCCTGGTGCGTGCCAGGCAAGAGCTCTACCACTGAGCCGTGGTCTGCCCACGAGGAATACTTTTTAAAAATTAAAAACAAACAACAAAACCCCATCGAGCTTTTGTTCATGGAAAATGTTCAAACATATATATCTCAAAGTAGATAAAATTCCACGACGCGCCTCCATCGAGCACGCTCAGCTCACACTAGGCCCCTCTACTCCCCTCAGTGACACTAGGTCCTCTACTCCCCTCAGTCACACGGGGCCCCTCTACTCTCCCTGCTCACCCCGGGGTGGCTCCAGATTCAGGGATCATAGACTAGGTCCCTCCCACGCACCACGCCCTCTCACCCAAGGGCTGCTCTAATCTCTAGACATTCCTGGAAATTCTGTTAAACTGGTGAGGCGATTGTTCAAGCCCTGTATTTTCACTGAGGTCCTGGGAGGTGAAGTGCACATCAAGGGCACAGGGCTGGGAGGGAGGGGGTTGGAATGTGAGCCCAGGGCTAGCACTTCTTTTCCTGGACCACTCCAGTCCCCAGAGTTCTGGAGGTCGAGGGAGATGCCAGTTAGCCGTAACGCTCACAGGGGGGCCAGGGGGGCCAAGGGGCGGGGAGGGTGCCCTTTCTTTCTTTTTTTTATATATATATATATATTTATTTTCTAGTTTTCGGCGGACACAACATCTTTGTTTGTATGTGGTGCTGAGGATTGAACCCGGGCCGCACGCATGCCAGGCGAGCACGCTACCGCTTGAGCCACATCCCCAGCCCAAGGGTGCCCTTTCTGAGAGGGCTCCAGGCATGAAAAGTGCCAGATGCAAGCCAGTGGACAGAGGGTGATCAGCTGCTGTTCAGACAGACATCAAAGTCCACCAGAGTGTCCCCATTTCACAATTCTTCCTTTGACATCAGTGAGCTTATCTCTGCCCTGTGGACGTGGAGCTGCACACCCAGCCAAGGTAGGGTGCTGCTTCCAACTGGCACCTGGGTCAGGTGAGGATCTGCTTGCCCCCCGCCCCCCCATGGATGAGCTGAAGGGAATCAGCTCCTGCCACACCAGGTGTCACTAGCCTCATTGGTCCCCGTTAAGCTGCTGTAAGGTGATGCCTGGCTTAAGGGCCTGAGATAAAATTAGATCGGCTATACACGAAATGTCACCTAGGCCGGGATCTGCTGGGACTTGGTCTAAGAAGTAATTCCAATCTGACTTACTACTGAGCCACAGCAGGGATCCAGCCAGGGGAAGGAGAAACTAACCGACCAATAAACCCCAAGGTGAAGAATCAGGTGTGGGCCACTGTCCTGCTCACCTGCATGAGCACCTTCAGTCTGTCCAGTGGGGCGGTGCAGGTTCTGGAAACGGCCCCTGCCCCACCTCCTGCCACCAGGTGTCTCCACCACATCCCTGTCTGCCTCTCCTCCACAGTGAACTCATCAGGTACCGTCAGATTCTCACCCACATCAAAGATCTGTGAGAAAGACCAGCAGAGTTCACCAGCTTGGCTCAAGACACAGCCATCGCCCACCATCCCGAGTGACCATGGCGCAGGGGACCACGTGAACCATGAGAACGTGGCGAATCTGGGTAGGAGGCACACTAGGGCTCTTCCCTGTCACTCTGTGAACCTGGCAAAGGTCTCAGCTTGCCCATGGCTCCCAGGTAGACAACTGAGGCGAGCACAGCTAGACGGGACCAGTTACACAACCTTTGGACAGCACTTCTCACCCGCTAAAAGGGACTTCTGTGGGGATCCCAGGCTGACAGGGCTGAAAGATCACATAAGGGGTAAAAATCCTTCTGAACCCTGATGTGTAACTGGATCACGCTGGCAGAACATTGTGTAAGGCCTCAGCAAACAGGGCTGCGTTGTCTGCGGACTGTACTCTGGGTAGCACTTGGGCTGGTTTGAGCCAGTCCTGCCCTGACCCAGGCTGCAGCCCGAGATAGGAGCCGGCTGCGCTGAAGCTGAACTCGGGAGCCGGACTCACTTTCATCCAGCAAGCCCTGGCCTGGTCCGTGGTCCAGGGTGGACAGGACCACACTCCAGGCAGGACTGGCTGGAGGGACAAAGCAAGTGGTAAGGGGTCTGGTCTTGGGCAGGGGGGGTCAGCACAGATCCACATCTACTTGGAACCACACTGACGGGTACAGGGCCATGTGCCAGCTGCTGTGGGGACATGCTCATTTGCTATAGAGAAGCCACACCAAAGAATAGGGAAGCAGGGTGCACGCAAGAGCGGTCTGTGTCCTCCACAGCGTCACTTCTCCCCACCCCTGGGGAGGATGATCACGTGGCTTTGGGAGAGGAAGGAGCATCAAGAAAGGAATGTCTGAAATGCACCTTGATGCCACAGGTGGCATTTGGGGACAGAGGGGACTCCCAGCTAAGGTAACTGTGTACCTGGGGGACAACTGGGTTGTTTGGGTTGCTGGTGTGTGAGAAACCAGGAGGGGGCGGGTATGGCTGGCTCTACTGGGCTGGCAGTGGAGGGGACAGTACCGCTGCTGAAGATGGGGCATGGGGGAGCCCACTCCAGCCCTGGGGACAAAAGACAGCTGGTGCTGGGTAGAGGACCTGTGGGGACAGCAGAGGAAGTGCCCTGGTGGGAGGGCCTCACCGTGGAGTGCTTCCAGTACAGGATGATCTCGGGAATGTTCTCCACGGGGTGCAGCAGGTGGTAGTCCCTCCACTCGTTCCAGTCGATGGTCATCGTGCCGTTCTTGTCCATGCTGCGAGACAGAAGGCGCCCCTGTGTGATCACGCCCCATCTGCCAGCGCATATCCACCTCCAGGCACGCTGAGGCAGGAGCAGAGGGCTCCTCATGCCCTTGAGAAAGGGCTGAGGAGCTATACGGCCCACCGTGCCTGGCCCACAGCACCCCGCACCCATCAGGCACGGAAGCTAAGGAAGGAGGCGGTCACAGGGCAACATGGATACTTACTAGGTGACAGGGCCCCAGAAATGGCCCGTGCGTATTCTGACAGACAGACAAAGGAGGAAGCAGAGGAGAGAGGAGAAACACACATATAAGTGCTCTGAGCAGCCGTCAGCGCGGCAAGCACACACCCACAGCGCGACGGCCAGCACGACGCAGCACGAGCCCCCCAGCGACAGGCCCCAGGAGCACGAGGAACGAGGGCTGCTCCTGTGGCCCAGCTTTCAGCCCCAGGAGTTGGGAAAGAGCCAGGAGAAGCGAGGTCCCGGGCTACGTCCTCTGGCTTCCCAGAGCCTCTGCCCGCCAGGGAGCTCTTTCGAAGCAGCCTGAAGTCTCCCCAGGTCAAGTCTCCCCAGGTCAAGGCCACTCAAGCCCCATCTCCTCCAGCCCGGGCAGAGAACATGTTCAAGGGACGCCTTTCACAACTTGAAATTCCCCCCAACTAGTCTTTGAGCTTCATGGTCACGATGAATGGGGGAAATTCCAGGTGATCCGTGATTCTCAAAGGGGAGCTGCCTGGGCGGGCCACTCAGCCATCCTCTGCAACCGCGAGCCAAGCTCTCTGGACAGTGCACAGCCCCGCGGCTGCCTAAGCCAATCAGAGGCTGCCAGGCACTCACCTCTTGAGAATCTTTTCTGCCTGCTGCTCGGAGATCTTGACTCCCAGGTCCCTCAGGGACTGCATGATCTCCTGTGCATCGATTCGTCCTGTAACGACAAGGGCCATGGGCACAGGCTGGTCAGGTGGTGGGGTCAGGGCTGGCCAGCTGGGATTTGCAAGTCAAGCTCACCATCATTTTTCTTGTCCAAACTTTTGAACACTAGCCTCAGTTTCTTCTCATGGTCTTGGAGGTAATGGACGAACTCTTCAAAGTCCAGCTGCCCATCCAGGTCTTTGTCACCAGCTTGCACAATTTTCTAGAAGACAAAAGTAAGATTTTTTATTTTAGCTCATGCTCCAGCCTTTCCTTGGCTCATGGGGCCCTTCCCCAGGAAGTGATTCCACTCATCTAAACCAACGTCACCCCTGAGACCCAAGATGCCTTTGTCTACCTCCATAGCCACCACAGCAATTTACTCATACGCCAGAGCCACCACTTAGATCCCTAGGGGCTCATCTTGCTAGCCTGAGGAGCAAAGAGCCCCCAGGAGGAATCCTTCAGATAGAGGCCAACGGGCCAGCCTGGGGTCTGTTCCTCCCAAGAATTCTTGAGACAAGCCTGTCACACAGCCTGGGTCAGCTGCTTGGCTCCCCTACAGCTTGGCCCTAGTACCAGGCCTCAGCCCTGAGTTCCCTGCCAACAGGTGGCTGGCTCTGGAATCCAAATTCCCTCAGGAACTCTGAGGCTTTGCTCTTTTTACCTGCCCCTCCCTCTCCACCAGTGGCATTGGCCCAAGAACAATTTGGTGGCCAGGGTGAAGGTACGGAGCAATGCCCGCTCGGCAGAAACACTGCCAGGGACACTCTGGAGGTGGCAGAAGACACAGGAACCAAAAAAGGGTGACTATTCTTGGGCATGGGCTCTTGATGGCACTGCCAGTCCCTGGTTTCAGGGACATCAGATGATATAACCAACCCCAGCTCTCCTAACCAGGCGCTGAAAACCAGACTAGCTCTAATAATTGTTTAGTGGCCCGAGAGGCCTTTAAGAGACCCTGTTCCTTGGCTGTGAGGTTCCAAGACTCTGCACCTGTCTCTGTGCTGGATGTTCAACAACTGGAATTTCTCCACAAAAAAAGCAATCCTTTCCTGGAGCTTCCCGCTGCCACTAAATTGCTAAATGCTACTGAAGCCTCTCCAACAGCTCTCGGAGGCTGGGTCTATCATTCCCCCATGTTACAGAACAGGAGTTCAGAGAGGCAAAGCATTTACTTGAGTCACACAGCCAGGGACATGATGGGCAGATTCAAGCTGGGCCTGTTGGGCTTCTGAGCCACCTCCCTACAGGTTAATGTCAAGAAGGTGGAGGCAAACTTGAGTCACTCCAACTCAGCAACACCCAGAATGTAAACTAATAATCTCTTGAGAACAGTTATGTCTCCCTGTGTCCCTGATTCTCCCAAAGAGAAATCCATCATTCTCCATAAATCAACACAGGTCTCGAGTCTTTTGAGTCTGCTGGGGTCTAGGAATCGGTAGACCACTGGTTAGCCTGTGCTCTCACAGAGTGCCATCATGGTCTCCCTCTCAGATGTCCTGAGCCCCTGATGGGTGTGAGGCCTGGGCACATACCCTGTGACTGATGTGATCGCTAGAGCAGTGCATGCAGCACAGCTGGAAAGTGGGGCAGCCGTAGGTGGGTACTTCCTCTGCCATCTGGGGTTACATTCGCTCCTGCTGACTTGGGCTCTCACACAAGAGTGACAGAAACTCTGCATGGGGCTCCAATTTCCAGCAGGAATGGGCCCATAGCCTACGTGCTATTTAAGGAGGAGCTGAACATTATGCACAGAACCTGGTCCCCAAGCTGCCTGCTACCAGAATGACCCATGCACTTCATTGGGCTGGGTGGCCTGGGATACAGACAACTCAAAACTGTGCTCATTGTAGCCAATTTAAAAACATTCTCAAAGAGCTTGCTTCTGCCTCAAAACACTGGCCTACCTTGTCTCCTTCCTAGGACACGCACCCCCCCCCCCATGCCACCAGAAGCACTGAGGGACAGCATGAGATCCGATAAAGCCCAGGAGGCAAGCGACCCCCTAGACCCTGTAGCTTAGACTCAGGCTCTCTCAGCTGCTGCCCTGCTCCTCCGGGACATCGGAGGGTCTAGAAGGCACGAAAGCTCCCTCCCCACCCCTCTGTACCCAGGGCACAGTGCTGCCAGCTCCAGCCTCACAGGGGCACGGTCAGCTCTTCTCTGTGGCAAAGTCCCCAAGTTATGAGCCTCCAAAGAGAAGCCTCTAGGCCTCTCCCCTCACGTCCTTCCTGGCCTCCACCCCCAGTCCAGAGAAGCAGTCCGCAGCAGCTGGCCAGCGCCAGCTTCTCCCCAGCTCTGTACCTCTCAGGAAGCTCCAGCTTAGCCAAAGGGACTCTACCCCAAGATTCCCACAAGGGCCTCCCTAGAATTCCAGACTTACTTGGAAGTCAAGAGAAAACCAGCCACTCCAGCCACAGCCACAAGACATCACACCTCCCACATTTCAGACATTCTTTCTGGAAGGCAGGGCAGGTGCAGTTCAGCCCACTAGCCCACTCTGGTGTCAAGGCCACTCTCCCATTCACTCAACAAAGGCCACCGCCACACAGACCTGCTTCCACTGGCGGTAGGTGGAGAACTCCTGAGAAGGAATAAAGACGCTGAGTTTGAAGATGGACTTCAGCTCAGCGGGAAGCCCCTTGGACTCAAAGTACTGGAACTCAGTCTGGGCCTCCCCGATGAGTGGCACATACAGGCACAGGCAGAGCATGCTGGCGGATGGTGCTCAGCTGCCCCTGGAGCAAGTGCTGGCAGCGTCCAGAATGGGGAATGCCGCAGCCCGGGAAACTCACACACAAGATATGCCGGTGCTTGGCTGCCATTGGCTGCTCAAGCCCTGCCCTTTTACTTAATTGAAAAAAATCCACCCACTCCAAGTCTAGCCAGCAGCCAATGAGCACAGGCCCGTGACAGTGGCATCAGGTTGCTTAAGCGCAGAGGAGCAAAGATCAGGACTGACGTCACTATTCCCTGTATTAACTCCTGGAAAGGAGGACCCTCCCCAAACAAACCTTCACCCCCTGGCTGCAAATCCTTCCCAAGAACAAATAGGCTACAGCCGGTCTTCGCGCAAGGTCCCCAAATGCGTCACTCTATGCAACATGTCCCTTCCCCTAGTAAATCATTCCCATCAAAAATCAGTGCAGGTAGAGACAGAATCAATACCTGCAGGGGCCACTGTAGCTACAGGATAGGAGACAGGTCCCCCGCCACACTGGACACAGACCCTCCTTGAGCCCGCTCATTAAACAGGGCAGGGGTGGGGCTGCCTGACTGGCCAAGCCCTGGCCTTGGGTTCTGGCTGACTTCTGCTCAGAGCGCCACCGGCCCTACACAGCCCACGGTACCCAGAGCCTGAACACTTTCCGGCCATCTGCAACATGAGCACTTAGGAACCAACCCGTGAGCCTACAGGCTTTTCCAGGGGTGCCAGGAGCACCAAGGAGCTGAAATGATGGGACCAGGAAAGGAGAATACTGCAGAGTCCAAAGATCCTGCTGAGTGACTTCCCAGGAATATCATATCCAAGGTACTACAGAACGCACGATCTCCAATGCTCATGTCCACTCAGAACTCCAGCAAGCTTGGTATGGTGGTAGCTTTCAGGCCCAGAACTTTGCTATTCAATATGCAGACCTTCTAAAACTCAGTTCCTCAGTGGTATGTCCATACTACAAGTGCTGGATCGCCAATGTGTGGTCACAGGGCATTTCCATTATCAAAGAAACTTATACCAGGCCACCCAGATTTAGAAAGACGCTTTCAGAAAGAGAAACATCTCAGGTCCTGGAAAGACCTGGTATAGAGGATGATCTCCCAGGCCAGCCTACCCTCTCCACTCTGTTCTCTCCCCGCAGATCCATGCTGCGGAGGAAGAGACCACGTCACCAGGATGAGAACGAGATTGGCCCCACCCTCGTTCCTTCTACAGTGTACCACTTCCTAATATAGACTGCATCTTCGCACGCCCGGAATGGATAAAAATGGATAGCTATCATTTGAGGATCAGCAAAACTAAAAGGACTTCCCAACTCACTGCGAAACTTTGTTAAGAACCTGGAAGAAGGGCTGGGGACATGGCTCAGTGCAGAGCACCTGCCTAGCATGTGGCAGGCCCTGGGTTCCAACTCCAGCACCACCAAAACCAAAACCAAAAGAACCTCTGGAGAGGATTCTGGAATAAGATGCTGATCTTCTGCAGAACCCTATGAAGCAGATTATAACAAAGAAAAGGATGTCCTCTTAAGACAGGCCTGACGACTGGCCTATAAAAGCAGGCCACAGACTGCACCGGGACCAATCTGATTATCCAGACAGATTCCTGCACAACCTGCACTAACGCCATGACACTCAGGTGGCCCTTCAGCTGCTCAGGGCAGAGTGTTCTGCTCTGGAGCTATTTGAACACACCTTTTATCTCTTCAGCTGGAGTCCCTGGAGGCAGAAGGCTACTGGTCTCTCTGCCGGCACTGCCTGTGCCTGGATCCCAGGAGGGGCTTCACTGGCGGCTCCTGAATGGAGGGAGCATGCTCTGAGGCCCCAGGAAACACACACAGAGCCACTCACCTCACAGACCTGTTTTTCTGGGCATCTGCAAATTGAGCTGTCAGGGCATTTTTTCCAACTGAACAACACCAGGTATTATTTATTTCAAAGGAAGCTCACATTTATAAATAAATAAAATTGGATCTTAATATGCTAGTCTTCCTTTGTTAAATTATTTATGGTCACATCTGAGTGAAGATAAGTTACACAGACCTATTGAAGTATCTCATTTTAGTGAAGACTATGTATTTCAATATAAAAGAAAAATGACTAGGGCTGGGGTTGTGGCTCAGAGGTAGAGCACTCGCCTAACGTGTAAGGCACCACATAAAAATAAAATAAAATAAAGGTATCGTGTCCACCTACAACTAAAAAATAAATGTTAAAAAAAAGAGAAATTATTAGGGCTGGGAATGTGGCGCAGTGGTAGAATGCTTGCCTAGCATGCACAAGGTACAGGGTGCTACCAAGAAAAAAAGAAGAAAGAAAAGAAAATATTGACTCAATTGACTGAATAATTAAGTTAAACTAGATATATTTGTTTCCTAATAAAGTTTATTTTTCAAATAATTTTGGTAAGCCATTGGGGTTTATGATGTACAGAATGAATCTGAGAAGATATCTGAAAACTATACTAAATAAAAGAAGAACCTGTGATTTATATTGTAAGACAATTATTAAAGTAAATCAAATTAGAACAACTGTTTTCTAGAAAAGAAGGAAAGATGGTGTCGTGGACACACCTGTAATCCCAGGGACTTGGGAGGCTCGGGCAGGAGAATCCCAAATTTGAAGCCAGCACACGCAACATGGTAAGACCCTGTCTCAATAAAAAGGCAGACGGGAAGTGGAGGCTGGAGATGTAACTGAACGGTAAAGCACCCCCGGGGTTCAATCCTCAGTACCCGCCCCCCCCAAAAAAGAATCTCCATTATAACAAAGTTTGTTACTCTTCACAAACTTATAGTTTAACAGTTTCAGGGGACCAGGAAAAAGTTTCTAAAATGTTCTGCATGTACCCCTCAATATGTCATTTTACAAGGCTAACATCAATTCTATTCCAACAGGAGTTTTCATTTTGCTATGCTGGGCTTGCACCCAGGGCCTCAAGTATGTGAGGCAAGGGCTCTACCCAGAGCCCTGCCCGCTGTCCTGGCTTATTTACTTAAATTCCATCCTACTGAATTTCACAGGTAATTCAGAATTCCATCTGCACACAAAAGCTGGGGATTCTTCCCAAATGAGCCAATGTCTAACTGCCCAGTGTCCAAGGCAATAGCTCTACCACCGGATTTGCAAACTGTGAGGCCCAAAGGGGTTCTGAGGCCATCCCCTTAGTCTCTGGGGTTGAGCAAACAGGCCTGGAAAGACGACCTGATTTGTCCAAGCCTGTTGGTGGCAGGGCTGAGGCTGGCAGACAGGACCAGGCTTCTGTTACAACATCCACTTAAAAGCATCCAAAACCGATACTGCCAAAAGAAGATTTCAGAGTTCAATTACCAGATACTGGGAGCTCAGGTAAGCAACACCTCATACTGGAAGGTGGCAGGTATATGGAAAAGGTAGAACCTGAGCAAGTCTAGCCTTAGCTAGAAACAAGGAGAAACATCTGTCTCAGCTCTGGATGCATGTGAGAGCAGTACAATGAGCAAGTTGGACGCATGTGAGAGCAGTACAAAGAAGCAGGAATGGCAGGCTGAGTCCCTCCTTCCACTGCACCTGGCTCATGGCGGCTAAGAGCGCTGCACTGCAGATAATTCTTCTCTGCTCCCTTATTCTAATTTTGTGACCCAGATCTATTTGTTTCCTCCCATAAGATGTCCATTCTTATGCCTAGGATTTTGAGGCAATGACAGCAATGCTAGGTCCCTTAGAATTTGTGGCACCTGAATTCATTTAATCTATAAAGGAGCAGTTCCTCTTATGAGCATCATTTTACCCTCGGATCTGTCAAGGCTACCTAACCAGCTTTCTTTGTCCTACCACTCAATTATGTGGCAAAACACACACGCGCGCGAGCACACACACACACACACCCGAAAACCCCAAGCCGGTACTTCTTGTAAGAGCCAGAATAGAATGAGTAAGAATAGGGCAGGCACAGGGGCTTTGGGAGTGTAGCACACTAGTCAGAAAGAACCTGCCTTCTCCTCTGCAATGACTCAGACCAATCCAGAAATATTAGTATGTGAAGGAGCCTCACTAGCATCCGGTGGCTCGAGCCCCACCCACCTGCAGGATCTTGAATCTCATTGGCTGCTACAGGGGCAGTGTCATTTGATGTTCAGGTTGCCATGACAGCCCAATATAGCTGGTTTCCAATGAAACTGCCTACACTTGGCAATTACACACAATGAACAAAATTCTCTGAGCTTCACAAGACAGCCCCTCAGGATTTGCAAGCTCGAATGCCATGCGGGCACCTCCCACTCCAGACTATAGCAGATTAACTGTAAGACAAGGATAATGGGGAAAACTAGAACGGTTCCTAAAATAAAAGCTGGTAGGAACCTGACTCACAAACAGAATTATTTACATGGGGGAAGTGAGAGCAAAACAAAGTAGTGCTACTGGACACTGAGGAGCCTGAGAACCAAACAGAACTTCTTTATAAGGTTTCCGGAACATTCTGGGGGCCTCTTCCTGAGGAGCCTCCAGGGCCTGCCTGGGAAGGGGCCCAGCAGGTCCCTTGTTCTGCATAACTGTTCCTGCTATTCAATTTACCTGCCTTCAAAGATTCTACATTACACAGATGTGTTTCTTCTCTTGCTTCAAATGAAACCAGCAGCTCCAGCTCCCTCTTGGGGCTCCCCTGACACCCACCCAATTTATGTCCCTTTTGGGGAACAGAGTCATAGAAGGTGTGGGTCCAGGAACTAGGCTGTTCAGCACACAAAGTCCTACCTGAGGCAAACCTTGCGGGAGAGCTGGCAAGGGGTGCCTGCAGGAGGCTGGGAATGGAGCCGTTTATTAAAGTCAAAAACCAGATGATTAATTGAAGTCAGCTGGCTAATCCAGGCCATAAGCCAAGCAGAGGCACAGATAAAAGTTCCTCATAAAGACGCCATTTCCAATGTTGTAAGATTGAGTGAGAGGTAGCAAATGACACCTCAGTAACACATGAAGCCTGCACATCTCGGGCATGACTGACTCTGGGAGACCCTTGACCACTGCAGAAATCCCACCTAGGTCTAGGGGTTCTCCTCATTGCCAGTGCACACACCACTGCAGGAGTCCCTCTCCAGTAAATAAATCAATAAAGCATCTATTTCTTGAATGTAGCAATTCAATTCAACAAATCTCTGGGCTATCTACAGTGCACCAAACACAATGTTAGAATCTCTTTCCCTTCTCCAATTGAGGAAGAAGAAAGATTAAAAATAACCAAAGCTCAGGAGGTAAACAAGGTCACTCCAACCACACATTTTTAATCTCTACTCCAATCCTGGGAACTCAATCAGTCTCATTAAGCACTGCTTTCTTAAGGGACAACAAGGAGTACAGGGCAAAGTTCAAGACAGACTTGGGGTTCAATTCTCATTCCTTAATGGTTTAACCCTGGGTGAACTAGTTAACCTTCCTATGCCTCGGTGTCCTCATCTAGAAAATGGGAGTGCTATCATTCACTTGGCTTTTTGTGAGGACCTGGCACTCAGTGACCCTGGGTGCCTGATCATCCAGAAAGGGACACTAGGCTCTGCACCTCTTGACTCTAGACTCTCCTGGGACCCAACCTCCTCCCTTCACTCCTCCTCCTGAATCCAAAAGTAAAATGGGTCCCACCAAAGCAAGGAGAGTGTGACCTTCCAGATGCCCATGAGACTTGTTTCCAGCTCTAGGCCACGGGTCGCACTTTTAAGGTACACTCTCTGGCCCTTTTAACTTGTTCTCTTTGCCCTGTTCAGACAAGCAAGGGCAACACACTTCAGTCTGTCCCTTACTTTCAAATGATTTTCTGAAGCCAAACTGATGAACCCTAAAGTGAATCTGTTGAATCAACCTGCCCTCCCTCCACGCCATGCGGGTGGTCGTCAAGGGGCAGGAAAGTTTTTATAGGCAGAGAGTTTGGACTGAGGGTGAGGGATTTTTCACTGCCTAATACATCTTTTTGACCCCCAATACCAAAATGACTTTTTTTAAAAAAGTTTTCTCTTTCCCACCCCCAATTTTTTCCTCCAGGAAAATGATCCCAGACAAGCCCCTAAACTAAGAGTTCTTCTCCAGGGTGGGTTACCTTAGGAAACTGCTCTGCAGGTCCAACCACCAGCAAAATGGTGGGTCTCTTTTCGGTGGCCTCAGCCCTTCCATCTTGTTTCCCAAAAAAGCTTGACATCTGGTTACCCGGAGCAGGAGCCTGGGTGCCTCTGACTTCATGATCCGTGCCCTCTCTGGAGTCCTGGCACCCAGCCCTAGGGAAAAAGCTAGACAGAAACTGCCACAGCATCTGCAGCATCCCGGCTTCCTCCAAACACCACTGATGGTGATCGTCCACTTGGAGGGATGTGACCACAATACCAAGGGTCTCTGGCTACACAGCTGCTTGGAGGCCTAGCCTGGGGAGTTCTCAGGCGGGAAGCTCTGCATGCAGGGGCTGTTTCCTGCTATTTCAAATTCACTAGCACTGCTGTCGTGCCTGGCCTGAGAAGTAGCTCACTCTAAAGGGAGCCTCCTAGGCTGCTGGCAATAAGGACAGCAGCTGGGCTTCTTCAATAAAACTCACTTCTACAGGTGGCCAGTGATCAAAGGTTTAGCTTTAAAAAAAAAAAAAAAAAAGGAGGGGGTAAGGATAAAGCAATAGCCAAACAGACCTCTCCTGGGGGCAAAAGCAACTTGGAGCTCGCAGTCATTCAGCCGCCGGCGCTCTCCCCCAGCCCCGGCCGCCCATCCAGTCTGCAACCTCACTGCAGCAGGGCCGGGCCAATCACCTCTGCCGACACTACCAAGTTCATTATCCCACCAGCACCAGCCCTCCAATCACAGGCGGCGGATTTCCTGCCTGCAGCCCGGCAAGTCCGCAGGGAGGTGCAGACGCAAGCTCCAGATGAGGTTCATCTTACAGAATCCACCCAGCCGGCTCGGCCGCTGCGGTAACTTCCCAGTCTGCTGCCGCCGCACCGCAGGATGGCGCAGGATGGTGTTCACCAAGTTCAACGTGATCAGGAGTCCTTGGCAACACTTCCTAGGACAACCAGCAACACTTCAGTTCCACTCTCCAGTTTTCTCCAACCCATGCATGCCACGATCCACACCATACCACGGCTACTTCTCCCGTCAGCCTCTAGTCCACAGCACAGAGGCAAGGACCAGGTCACAGATTAAATCTAAACACCAAAATGGGTGAATCATCACAAGTAAGGGAATTCATCTTTGGTCATTTCTTAGTTTACCAGTAGACAAATGAAGTGCATCTCTCACAGAGATGACCCTTTGATATGGGGTTCACAACCATTATTCTAAAGACAAATGTGAAACAAGTTCAGTAAACTATGTTGGGGACAGTCCAGGGGCACATCATCCTCCTGCTGCTGTGAGGGTGCCCCTAAGTACAAGCCTCTGAAGAGCAATGTAGTGCCACCTGCCAACACTCCAAAAGCCTCAACTCCAGCAACCCCACTTGCAGGAATTTATCCTGTAGGGATATCTGGGAAATCATATAAATACAGTGAGGTGTTTTTTTTTTTTTTTTAAGTAACCTTGTTTATAATAGCACATATTTGAAAACAGCTTTTCTTTTGGTGGTATTGAGGATTGATTGGATCCAGGGGCTCTCTACCTCTGAGCCACATCCTCAGCCCTTTTTATTTTGAGACAGGTTCTTGCTAAGATGCCCAGACTGGCCTTGAACTTGCCATCATCCTCCTGCCTCAGCTGGGAATACAGGTGTGCACCACTACACCCAGCACAACTTGGTTTTAAAAAGGGGAATGGTACATAATTCATGGTGCACCCATACAGAGAAGTGCTGCACAGCTGCTAAAAAGAGTACCACGATTCTTACAATATGGGCACCATTAAGGGATTCTATGAAAATAACAGGGCTCCTCAATGCTTGCTTTGAAAATGCTGGTGTCTGGGGGCTGGGGATGTGGCTCAAGCGGTAGCTCGCTCGCCTGGCATGCGTGCGGCCCGGGTTCGATCCTCAGCACCACATACAAACAAAGATGTTGTGTCCGCCGAAAAACTAAAAAAAAATAAAATATAAAAAAGAAAATGCTGGTGTCTGTATCAGCTGCCTCTCGATAAACAGAACAAACTTAGATAGGAAGCAGTTTTGTATGCTGATGGAATGTGCAGTCTTTGGATCCAAACATGATTGTGACAGTGTGACCTCATTTAAGTTACTCTAGCCCTCTGTGCCTAGCTATTCTTATACACAAAATGGGGAGAGTGACAGAACAGTTTTGTTATTTCACAGAGCTGATTAAAGACTAGACTAGCTAATACACAAAGCTCTCAGAGTACACAGAACACTCAGTAACTCATAGTTTATTGCTGAAATGAAGGACACAGTGCTGCTTTGAGTTCTCACCCACAAACATTAAGAAAAATCCCTTCTTTAGTAGGTTAGTGGCTTTTAACTGAATGGACTTCTCCATAACACGGAACTGGCTTCCAGCCAGCAGGGAGTACTAGGGACATTCACCTTTGTGCCCATAACAAGAAGCCCAGACAAAACAAGAAACAATGTCTTCAGGCCGCTGGACCACATGCAAGGAAGGACAGTGCTTCCTGAGAAATGCTCATGATAAGGCCAGCCCCAGTTTCCTGCCTGGAGTTTCTGGGCTACTGAGCAGACAGGAAGCCCAGGACAGTTAGAGTTCACGGGATAGGGAACTGAAGAGGATACAGCTGCACAGAGAGGGCTCTGGGGAGCAGCCCAGTGTCCTCCTGGGGTCACACTTGTATGAGGAAGCCGCCATTCAGATCACAGGGCTAAAGTCACTTCTGTTCCCACCAGCCAGATTAGAAAACCTCGCAGTATAGGAAGGTGCAGGAAGGCCACTCACAGGATTCTGCTTCTGTAGTGGACCAAAACCAGCTGGGCTACTCCTCCATGCTGGGACTGAGCCCCGGGGGCCCTACCACTCAGCCACATCCCCAGCCCGTTTTACTTTTTATTTTGAGACAGAGTCTCGCTAACTTTCCCAGGCTGGCCTCAAACTTGAGATCCTCCTGCTTCAGCCTCCCAAGCCCCTATTTTTGTCCCACAAATCAAAACAAGCCCTGAAAGAGTCAAATTGTTTCCAAATAACTGCACCAAGAATAAAGCTCAAGAACATTTAGAGGAATACAAAAATGTCCAGTACTCAACAAAGTCCAGTAAAAAATGAATAGGAATGCAAAGAAGCAGGAAAGTGTGACCCTTAACAAGATTAGAAATCAATCCACTGAAGCTGGCCCAGAAATGACAGGTATGGTAGGATTAGTGCAGATGTCACAGTTAATATAGCTGGGACGAGGGCTGTAGCTCAGTGGCAGAGCACGGGTGAGGCACTCGGTTCCATCCTCAGCACCACTTAAAAATAAATACAACTAAAAGTTAATATAATTGTAATTCATTATGTTCAAGAAGCTAAAAAGAGGGCTGTGGTAATGTTTGTGATAATGTTTGCCTGACGTACATGAGGTCCTAGGTTCGATCCCAACACCTTGATAGATAGATAGAAGCAGCAAATAAAGAGAAATGTTCAAGTATGTCAAACAGGCTCCGTAGATCTGAAGACTCTGGAGGAAAGCCACAGTGTCTGATGATTTTAACAGTAATGAACTTGAGGACAGCAACAGAAACTTTCCAATGAAACAGGAAAAAAAAAAAAAAAAAATGTGGGGACAGCAAAGAGACTAACACACCTGGAACTGGAGTCCTGGGAGGAGGGACTGAGGAAATATTTTAAAAAGCCAAACCCCACCCTCAGCAAATTTACTGAAAACCACAAATACATGCTTGACAAACCCCAACCACAACAAATATTAAAATAAACTAATCAGGCGCATTACAAGTAAATTTCTAAAAGCCAACAATAAAGAGGGAATCTTTAAAACAGCCAGAGCCGGGGAAAGATCCGTTATATACAGAGGAACAAAGCTAAGAAAACAGGGGCCTTCCTCAGACAGACAGCCCAGAAGTCCACACTCTGAAGACTTTTCACACATACAAAAACTGAAGGAGCCGGTCGTGGTGGCACAAGCCTGTGATCCCTTTGGCTCGGGAGGTTGAAGCAGGAAGATCTTGAGTTCAAAGCCAGCCTCAGCAACAGCAAAGTACTAAGCAACTCAGTGAGACTCTGTCTCTAAATAAAATACAAAATAGGGCTGGGGATGTGGCTCAGTGGTCGAGTTCCTTGAGTTCAATTCCCGGTAGAGCAAACAAAACAACACAACAAATAAAACAAACCAAGGGGGAGGGGGGAGCAGGGGAAGAGCACCAGAAATGGTAACCATGTGGGTGAATAAAGAGGCCTTTAGATGTGTAGGAAACCACAGGACAAGTGCACGCCTGTTACCCCAGCAACTCAGGAGCCTGGGGCAAGAAGATCAAAAGTTCAAGGCTGGGGATGGGGATATAGCTCAGTTAGAAGAGTGCTTACCTTGCATGAATGCTCAAGGCCCTGGGTTCAATCCTAGCACTACCAAAAAAAAAGTTCAAGGCCAGCCTAGGCAACTTAGACACCCTATCTCAAAATTTTAAAAGGGGACTTGGTAGCTCAGAAGTAGAGCACTGCTTGCCTAGCATTCTCAAGGCCCTGGGGTCAGTCTCCATCATTGGCACGCGCGCACACACACACACATGCGCACACATGCACACCCACAACCACAGCAAAGGCTGAGAGGAGGGAAGGGCAAGTGTGGTCATCCCTCAGTATCCCGGGGAGGGTTCCTGGATGCCAATGTCCACGGACACCTGAGTCTCATAACATCAGGACATTTGCCACATCCTCTCATGTACTTTATTTATTTGGGCACTAGGGATTGAATCTAGGGGTATTTTACCACTCACTGCGCTACACCCTCAGTCCTTTTTTATTTTTAGAGACAAGATCTTATTATGTTGCCAAGGCTGGCCTCAAACTTGTGAGTTGGTCTCTTAAATCTCTGAGATTACAGGCGTGCGACACCATGCCCAGTCTCTGTATACCTTCAGTCACTCTAGACTGCTTATGATGTCTAACAGGATGTAAGCGTATTACACAGTTGTTACACTGTGTTGTCTACAAAATAAGGACATAGGAGAAACTCTGTACATGTACAGTACAGACACTTCCCCCCCCAAATATTTCCGATCCACAGTTGGTTGAATCCACGAATGCAGAACCCTTGGGTAGAGAGGGCTGACTGTGCACCATTCAAGATGCTGAAACCATGTTCAGTGGTGTCACACCCACTGGGTAGGCTGTGGTAAACCAATGGTGTGTACTAAATCCCTAAAGCAACCATCAGAGAGAGAAGCAGTGACAAGGCCAGCTAAAAAGTCAACAGAAGAGATGAAGTGCATAAACAATGCTCAGGTGACCAACAGACAGAGAAAGGAGAAAGGGAATGAAGACCAATGGACACACAGAAAACAGTGCGGAGACTGGTTCAAGGTATAGAGGATTTTACTGATTTACTTTGAGATAGGGGTCTCACTACATTGAACAGGAATGTCTCAGACTCCTGCCTCAGCCTCCAGAGTGCTGGACTACCCGCGTGCTCACCACACCCAGCCTGCAGTAAACTTTAACAGCCCTCAGTACCCCCTGTTAATAACTGGTAGAATAAGTGGATAGAAAACCAGTAGAGACACAGAAGACTGGAATAACCTTAGCAACCAACTTGACCTGACAGCATTAACACAACAGCAGTTACACCTCTTCTCAAGTGCACTCTAAACATATTCTGGCCCATAAAACCAGTCTCAATAAATTTTGTTTCTGTTTATTTTATATTTTGTGTACTAGGGACTGAACCCAGGAGCTACATACTCAGCCCTTTTTATTTTGAGGCACGGTCTGGCCAAGTAGCTGAGGCCAGTCTTGAACTTCTGCCTCAGGTTCCTGAGTTGTTGGGATTATAGGCGTTGAGTCTTAATAAATTTAAAAGAATTCAACTCCTACAAATTATACTCTTGGACCACAGTGGAATTAAATTAGAAATCAGTGAGGGCTGGGGATGTGGCTCAAGCAGTAGTGCGCTCTCCTGGCCTGCATGTGGCCCGGGTTCGATCCTCAGCACCACATACAAACAAAGATGTTATGTCCGCCGAAATCTAAAAAAAATAAAATAAAATATTAAAATTCTAAAAAAAAAAAAGCCTTTAAAAAAAATCAGTGACAGAATGACATCTGGAAAATACCTAAATATTTGGAAACTAAACACAATTCTAAATAACTCTCATGTCAAAGAAGAAATCAAGAGAAATTAGGAAGTATTTTGAATGGTATGAAAGCACAACATACTGAAATTTGTCAAATGCAGCCAAAGAAGTCCTTATAAGGAAGAGCTACATTAGAAAACAGAGATAGTAACCTCAGCTTCCACTTTTTTTTTTTTTCCTTGCAGTACTAGGAATGGAACCCAGGGCCTCTGCCACTGACCTACATCCCCAGCCCCCTCAGTTTCTACTCTAAGCCAGAAAAGAACAAATTAATCCCAAAGTAAACAGAAGAAAGAAAATACATGAGATAAGCGACAACACCATGCTTTATTTATCCTAAAATCTTCCTTGACCAGCAATAGACAGACAGTGATAAATGGAAATATGTTCAACTGCATATTTTGCCAATGTTTATGGTTAAGACACTTCAGCCAGGCCCAGTGACACAGGCCTATACTCCCAGCTACCAGGGAGGCTGAGGCAGGAGGATCGCAAGTTTGAGGCCAGCCTGGGCAACTTACTGAGACTCTCTTTCAAAATTTAAAAGAGGGCTGGGGATATCTCAGTATAGAGTGCTCCTGGATCCCAGTACTGCAAAAACAAAACACGTTTCCTTGTGTTTTTTTTTATTTCCCCAGGGGTTAATGTAGTATATTTCTTGCACCTAAATCAGCTGTATCTAGAAGATCAGTTTCTTTTGGTTGCATGCCAATTACTCTAATGGTACAACTCTAATTACACTTAGCTTCTTGGGAATGAGGGACCACCCACACCCAGGGGCAGAGCTGGCAAGTGGAACCCTACCATGCCTGAACCTGGTTAAGCTGATGCTAATCACCTGCAGCAGTAATCCACTCCTCTGGGAGTCTAGAAAATACTTAATGGAGATGTGTTTCACAGGATTTATGATATTTTTCAGAAGAAAAAAGTTCTAATGGAATAGACCTGCAATAAGAAGTAGTCAAATGACTTTTTCCAAATCACCCAGAGCATCACACAGAAGGACAACTGCAGTCTGGAAATCCTCCCATGGGCAACTCCTACAGTAACCTCCAAGCCTCACCACCTACACCTACTACCTATCTTAGAATTATTAACGTTCAGGTAAGATATTGCCTGAGTCTAAGGGAAGACTAAATTTTTTTACCATATTGGGGATGGAACCCAGGGCCTCACACATACTAGGCAAGAGCTCTATCACTGATCTACATCCCCAGACTCTTTAATTTTTAATTTTGAGACAGGGTCTCACTTAGACCCAGGCTGGACTTTAACTTGTGATCCTCCTGCCTCAGCTTCTTGAGTGGCTGGTATTACAGGCCTGTGTCACCATGCCCATCTATGAACATTTTTAAATTGAAAAATGAAGCCAAATTTTACTTGACAGAAAGTCAGGCTGCTTTGGCTGATTTGATACTGAGGACTGGCTCTGCCAACGAGGTCACAGGAAGGTCCCGTTCCATCATTTGAATGAGTCAAACCTGCAGCTCTACGGTTTCGATCAAACCCCAAACCCAAACCAACAAACACAAATGTTTAAGGCACATGTACAAAATGTGTAAGGAGATATACCGTTTTACAAAGTCTTTTAGAGTGGTACAGGAGGCAAAAATATTTTTGAAGAATCTTTTATATATTGACATATAGTCATGATTTACTATTTCTGCGGCACAACTGTAGCAGGTGTGTTTTAGTCTCTGCTGAAATGAATCCACCAGTTAATGTAACCCACTAACTTGCAAGTTTTCAAGTCTGTGAATGTAATATTCAAATATGCTCTCAGGGCAGGGATTGTGGCTGAGTGGCAGAGCACTTGCCTACCAATGTGTGAGGCACTGGATTCGATTCTCAGCACTACATATAAATAAACAAAATAAAGTCCATTGACAACTAAAAAAATATTTTAAAAAATAATGATTTCAAAGTTAGCATAAGTGGTATATTTGTTGCACAAATTAAGTTTTCATAGGTGTTCTACATTTGGGACAATGGGACAAAATGGGCACTGAGTTCCCGTGCCTGGCCACACACGGCAGCAGGAGTTTTGGGATGTCGGTCAGGGCTATTAAACCACCTCCTACCCGTGACTCAGCCCTCAATTAGAGAATCAGGAGAAGCCAGGCTCTCACCCTACTGGCACAAATGAAAATAAGGAACCAAAGGTGACCAAACTGCAACGATGGAAAAATTGAACCCCCCAATCTATTTCCAACTTAATAAGTAAAACCAGAAAGTCTAGCTTTGGCAAAAACTAGAAAAACAATACAAAACAAAACAGAAACACTCCTGTAACTATGGAAGAGAACAAGAAGTCTACAAATGATCTCTTGGAATGTTTGTCCACACCTGGTGCAAAGCCAGTCCCCATCAAGGTACCAAGGTCAAGGTGAAGGCCTTTTTTTTTTTTTAAACAAAGATCTCTTTCTCTTCTCTAAAGCAAACTCAAAATACCCAATACTGGGCTGTGGCTGTGGCTCAATAGTAGCACATTTGTCTGGCATGTGAGACACTGGGTCGATTCGCAGCACTGCATATAAATAAATAAAATAAAGGTCTATCAACGACGATTAAAAAAATACCCAATATTAAGTGCAGGATTCTGAGACAGAAAATGTAAATTAAGTTCTGCAGAAGAAGTCTGTATAGAAATGTGGCATCATCTGTCCCTTTTCTGTTCCTATAAGCACATGATTCCCCTTCAGATGAGATATGTGCCAAGTGTAAGGAGAAAGTGGAAACACCTGAGGCCGGCATGTAAAAACCCAGCTGCCTAAAGGATCAAGATTTTCTCCAGCAAGCTGGGTGCAGTGGTGGCACCTGTAATCCCAGATATTATAAGAGACTGAGGCAGGAGGGTCCCAGGACACCCTGGGCAACTCAGCGACACCCTGTCTCAAAACAAAAAAGGGCTGGGGACGTAGCTCAGTGGTAGAGAACTTACCTAAGTGTGTGTGAAGCCCTGGGCTCAATTCCCAGCACCTCTAAAAGCAACATTACATGTTTTCAGCTTCTAAAAAGTGACTTCAGGATGGAAAACTGAGATCAGGCTGGGCATGGGGTCACACAGGTGTGGTTCCAGCCACTCTGGAGACCAAGGCAAGATCACTAAAGGTATTAGAAGCCAACCTGGGTAGCAGAGTGAGACCCCTATCTCATAGAACTAATGTGGTCTGAATCAGTGTGAACTGAACTGTCTCCCAGCTGCTTGCTCTGCATTGCTCCAACACTGTAAGGTCAAGGACAGGAAAAGGGGGAACCCATCCAGCAGCTGCCCTAGGCAGATAGACAACACAGCTGTTCAGGGTATGAGGGCAACAGGGAGAACTGTGTGTTAAGAATTACCTGTTTAGGGCTGGAGCTGGGGCTCAGTGACAGAGTGCTTGCCTAGCACATGTGAGGCACCAGGTTCAATCCTCAGCACCATATAACAATAAATAAAGATATTAACAACAATATAAAAAAAAACTCGAAATGACATGTTTAAACCAGGCCAGTGCTTCGAAACAATTCAGAAAAGAAATTTTAACTATAGAACTACTTAATTTACCTCCCTGATCCTATTTTTCCTTCTACAGGTTAGAGAGGAAGAGATTCCAACAAACAAAAGAATACACCCAAGATGTGAATGAAAACAGAAAAAAGTGAACTTTGTCTCAGTGCATAGCTACAGGGCACCACAGGCACCTTGTCCTTCTTTCTAAGGTCCCCTATGATGCCCTTATAGGACTCCAACCTCTCTGGCCTGTGAAACATGAGGACTGAGCCGGACACACTTTGACAGTGTTCCAGCACCAGCATCCTGGACTCATCCTGTGGACTCAGCTCAAAGCCACAGGCTTCAGCCAGAGCAACAGCAGGGCTTCACATGGCTGTGGGGGCCACAGGTCAATTAAGGGGGACACAGTAGCTGTCTTTGACAGTCAGGTGTGTCACATCTACAGCTGAGGGTTTAGCAGTGGCTTCCTCTTGGTGATCTAGTACCTCGGGGCTGGGTGCAGAGGGCCTGCCTTAATCCCAGGGACAAGGGAGGCAAAGGCAGGAGGATCAAAAGTCCCAGGCCCGCCTGGGCGACTCAGCGGAGACCCTGTCCCCAAAATGAAAAGGGCTGGGTGTAGCTCAGTAGTAAAGCACCCATGGGTTCCATCCCCAGTACCAAAAAAATAAAAATAAAATAATAAAGTACCCTGTGGGGTGGGGATGTGGCTTAGCCATAGAGCACTTGCCTGGAGCGCAGGAGGCCCCGGTTCCATCCCCAGCGGGCAAACAGCAAAACTGCCCTCTCCCAGATTATCTGCTTTACCCACCACTGGCATTTCAATGGCTTTGGGGTTTTCTCACACGGGTCTCATCAGGGGGGACAGGGAGAAAGGCAAGGCCAGGGGCAATGGGAGGACGTCAGCTGCCCGGTCCTTTTCCCATTGTCCCTGCAGAGCCCTGACTCACCCCCTGCTTCCTGGAAAACCAGCCAAGAATGTGAAGTTGGCAGGCAGCTCCTTCTGGTCTACCTTTGTTATTCATTTATTTAAAGGAAAATGCATCTTTCTTTTAGATTTTTTTTTTTTTTTAGTTGTGGTTGGACACAATACCTTTATTTTATTTATTTATTTTTATGTGGGGATGAGGATGGAACCCAGCGTCCTGCACATGCCAGGTGAGCACTCTACCTCTGGGCCACAACCCCAGCTCCAAGGAAAATGCATCTTTTAAAAAATTTTTCTTAGTTGTAGATGGACACAATATCTTTATTTTTATTATTTTTTTTAATGTGGTGCTGAGGATCGAACCCAGGGCCTCACACATGTGAAGCAAGCACGCTCTACCACTAGGCCACAACCCCAGCCCCAGGAAAATGCATTTTTATCATAACCTTTTTCAGGTTTTGTGCCAGATCTTTTATATCCCATATTAAGTAACAGGACCCCTGTCCTTGGAGTCATTGCTTCCTGAGCACCCTCAGGGGCCTTAATATGCTGAGCTGGATTATGCATAGATATGTCTAGGTCATAAACTGAGAAGAGCTGTGGCTAGGGGCAAGCACCTGTAGCTGTGGGAGGAGGAAGGCAGTGCAGCTCAGGACACTGGGCAGAGTCAGTCCTGGATTCTAGTTCTCTGCTGGCCTTAAACCAACCTAACCTCTGGGCCTCCCTCCCACTTCTGCAAAGAATGCTGGCTAGTGAGATAACATCCACTTGAGGCTCCCATTTTCCCAACTTCAAAGTCAACTCCATGTTTGAGGAAAGATCCTCCGTGGCTTATGCAGTAACAACAGGCTGTGAAGCCCATCTCTGTTCCAGGAAAAGTGTGGACCAGTGACATCCATATGTGTAAACAGAGTGACTCTGCTACTTTAAGGTTTTAGAGTTTCTTTCCTGTTTTCATCTCCCCAACATCCAGGCTTCCCACAGCCCATGTCCCCCTCCAAACTGCTCCAGATTGTAGATGTGAGACATGCCCTCCTGGGCACCTCATCCTGTGATCCTCACATCACTCGTGTGCCTAGACTCTGCCCTCCCTTGCCTTCCATTCTTCACTGGGAGCAGAAGGTAGGTGATTCTAACCAATTCTGGACATCTTATTCTCAAAGAACCACAGGGGAGAAAAGTTACCTGGAAATGAACACCAATGTATCAGACACTGCACTGGCTCTTTTTTTTTTTTTTAAGAGAGAGAGAGAGAGAATTTTTTTTTAATATTTTTAGTTTTCGGTGGACACACATCTTTATTTTATTTTTATGTGACGATAAGGATCGAACCCAGCACCCCGCGCATGCCAGGCGAGCGCGCTACCGCTTGAGCCACATCCCCAGCCCTCGCTCTTCGTATTTTTATTTATTTAGCAGTTTTGAGGCTTGAACCCAGGAGTGCTCTACCACTAAGATACATCCCAGCCCTTTTTATTTTTTACTTTGAGACAGGGTCTCATTAAGTCTCCCAGTCTGGCCTTGAACTTGTGATCTTCCTACCTCAGTCCAGTTGCTGGGATTATAGGTGTGCACCACTGTGCCTGGCTTCTTTATACACTTTTATTTGATCCACATAAACACCTTATAAAGTAAGTATTCATACCATCATATCACCATAATGTTTCTAATAAGAAAAGAAAGACCTTGAGGGGATGAGTCACAGCTAGGAAACCAGTAGCCAAAGGAACATTTAAACCAAGATCACGTACCATACAATCACCTCAGCTGGGCGTGGTGGTGCATGTCTGTAATCTCAGTGACTTGAGAGGCTAAGGCAGGAGGATTGCAAATTTGAGGCCAGCCTCAGCAATTTAATGAGACTCTGCCTCAAAATAAAAATAAAAAGGGAGATATAACTTGGGGCTGGGGATGTGGCTCAAGCGGTAACATGCTCGCCTGGCATGCGCAGGGCGCTGGGTTCGATCCTCAGCACCATATAAAAAATAAAATAAATATGTTGTGTCCACCAAAAAATGAAAAATAAATATTTTTTTAAAGGGGGGGGGAATATAACTCAGTGGAAAAGCACCCCTGGATTCAATCCTCAATACCCAAAAAAAAAAAAAGAATAAAAAAAGGACTAGGGGTACTGCTTGGTGATACCTAAGTATGTATTTTAGTCAGCTTTTTCGCTGTGACTAACAGATCAGACCAGAACAACTTTAAAGGAGGAAAAGTTTATTTGTGGGTTCACAGTTTCAGAGGTCTTAGTCTATAGAAGGCCGGCTCCATTCCTTGGGGCTTGAGGTGAGGCTGAACATCATGGCAGAGTGTGTGGCAAAGGGAAGCAGCTCACATGAGATAGGAAGCAAAGAGAAACTCTACTTGCCAAATACAAATATATACAATTATATTCCAGTCAAATCCTACCACTTCAGTTACCACTCAGCTAATCCCTATCCAGGGATCACTCCACCGATTGGGTTAAGACTCTCACAACCCAATCATTTCTCCTTTGAACCTTCTTACATTGTCTCACATGTGAGCTTTTGTGGGATACCTCACATCCAAACCATAATACCCTAGGTTCAATCCCCAGTGCTGAAAAAGATACAAATAAAGTATACAATTTAGTGGTTTTCAGTATCTTCACAGATATGTGCAACCATCACCATGGCAAACTTGGGAACATTATCATCACCTCAAAAATAATTCCCACAGTAAGCCAGGCACAGTGGCACACGCCTATAATCCCAGCCACTCAGGAGGCTGAGGTAGGAGGGGATCGCAAGTTCAAAGGCAGCCTCAGCAATTTAGAGGCCCTAAGCAACTTAGCAAGACCTGGTCTCAAAAGTAAAAAATAAATAAAAAAGGGATGGGATCCTTTCCTGTGTCAAGAGTCAAACAGATCATTAGAAGATTAAAATTGTGGATAGCTGACTTGATCTAATATAGTAATGTGTCCCACTGGTGACAGCTAAATAAAAATCAATAAATTTTTTAACCACAAAAAAAAAAAAAAGGGGGGGGGGGAGGGGCTGGGGATGTGGCTCAAGCGGTAGCGCGCTCGCCTGGCATGCATGCAGCCCGGGTTCGATCCTCAGCACCACATACAAATAAAAAAAAAAGATGTTGTAAAAAAAAAAAAAAAGATGTTGTGTCCGCCGAAAACTAAAAAATAAATATTAAAAAATTCTCTCTCTCTCTCTTAAAAAAAAGGGGGGGGGGATGGGGATGTGGCATAGTGGTAAAGCACCCCTGGGTTCAATCCCTTGTACAAAAAAAAAAAAAAAAAAAATGCCCCACAGCCCTTGCTTATCACCTTACTATCTCTCCATGTCCCTTTACAGCTGCCCATTCTGGACTTTCACATGGATGGATCATAAAATTCAACCTCTTTTGTTGACTGGCTTCCTTTGCCCAGCCAAGTCCTCGCAAAGTGTGTACTACTAAATCCCAGGGTTCATTACCTCAGCCCAGGGAGCCACAAAAGGTATGGACAGGGTGTCCCGTCAAGTGTGCATGACGCCACCTGTTTTTACAGGGGATTATAGAAAAATGCAGGTTTTCAGATTCTTATAGACTCTTAGATCCCTCTAACGTGTTGGCCCTAGCGGTACTCTCAGGACTCATGAGCAGCAGACACAGTATTTCAGATAAAGAACCAATAGTGACTCTGGTAAGGCTGACCGTCCCTGAAGGATGACACAGAGGGACGATTTCACTTGGGGTGGAAGGCTGGATGGTGGGGAGGACTACAGGGACTAAATCAATCCCCAGCTTCTAATAAGAAGTGGTTAAAAATAAAGTCTGTGCAGACACAGTGCCATGAGACTAGTGCTACATAAAAACTGCTTTGTTCGCTGATTCCATCCCACGTATTTAGATGGATCAGAAATGAATACCAGCAAAATATGCCTGCCTCATTCCCCTGTGATTTCTGTGAGACTTGACAGTTAATGACTCTTAACATCAAAGGAATTTCTCTGGCTAAAGCTTCAGACTGAAAGGACTCTGGTATATTCTTACTATTACTTGGTTTTAGGGTCAAGGTACCTGACTCCATGTTTCCAAACATCAATTTTTTTTTTTCCCTCAGTGCTAGAGAGTGAGCCCAGGGGTGCTCTACCTCTCAGCTATATCCCCAGCCCTTTCTAATATATTTATTTAGGTACCAGGGACTGAACCCAGGGGTTCTTAACCTCTGAGCCACATCCCCAGCCCTTTTTTGAGACATGGCTTCACTAGGTTGCTGAGGCTGGTTTTAAACTGGCAATCCTCCTTCCTCAGCCTTCAGAGCCTCTGGGATTATAGGCCTGTGCCACTGTGCCTGGCTCTAATTTTTATTTTGAGATACAGTCTCATTAAATTGCCAAGGCTGCCCTCATACCTGGGATCCTCCTGCCTCAACCTCCTAAGTAGCTGGGATTACAGGTGTGGGACAATATGCCCGATTTCATTTTAAAAATCATCTTCTAGTTGACTCTATAAATCATGACTTCGAGCCAGGAACCGATTTTGCAACAATATAAAACAAACAATTTAACAAAGGAGCTCAATCCAATCTGCAAACTGCATTGTTCTCTTCTAATGGGCCACTACACTATTGGGAATGTTGCCTACCCTTTTCCATGAAAAAGGCTCTTTTTCTTCTGTAGACCATCTTATCTGAGTCTGCCTATTTGGGGTAAATATCCTTACCACAAATGGCCAGACATGAAAAAATTAGAGTTCAACTGTCTGATGAAGCAACACTAGGTGGCCATTAACGATCTTCCCTTCTATTATCTCAAGGCAGAGGGCTGCCTCATGTGCACACTTCTGGGGTCAAGGAGAGAAACAGGGAAGGGTGGGTTATCATTCTGTGATAGGGGAAGCATTGGCATTCCTGAAACTTATACTTTGGAACAAAAGCTATGGTTCTAAATAGCTTTCTTAGGCTTAGGGTGAAGTGTTTAGGCAAAAAGAAACAACTGGTAGTTAAAGGAGAGAGAAGCTGCAATCAGAAGGTTCCATTGCCTTCTCTGGTCTAATTCCCTCCTGGCCAAATGATTTTTGAGGTTCTTTCACTATCTTTTTTGTTTTGTTTTGTGGCCCTGGTGATTGAACCCAGGGGCGCTCTACCACTGAGCTACATCCCCCACAGCCTTTTTTATTTTTATTTTGAGACAGGATCAAAGATGCAGAAGCTGGCCTTGAATGTGTAATCCTCTTGCTTCAGCCTCCTGAGTCGCTGGGACTATAGGCATTTGACTGAGCCCAACATCATCATCTCTTTGAATGGCTGTTCTTTCCCTTGTCAAATAGGGTAGAATCATTTTACTGCCTTACTGTGGGGCTTGGACTAGATGGCTAGATGGCGTGCATGCAAGTCTCTAGGTCAGCAACTCACCACAGCATCGTCTAGAATGTTCACCTATGTTAAACACCAGCCCCCTGTAGAGCCCCAAGCCTCAGCTAGGGAGACAACTGTTTACATGTAACACTGCTTCCTTTCTTCCTCTAATTGGCTGAGTTCTAACCTATGTTTAAAATTTGTTTTAAGACAAAGATTTTGTTTGGTCACATGAAAATGCCCAAAATAGTCAATGCTATAATTAGCCCCAGCAGAGTCTCATTTCCAAAGTCACTACTCTTGTCGTCATCCTTTTTCTTTCTTTAATAAACCGCCCCCCGCTTTTTTTTGGTCCCAGGACAGGCTTCTTTCTTACATGCCCTTTACAAAGAAAATTTCCCTGGCTGGCTGCCATGAGAGTCTCCGCCCCACTTCCATTTTAAGTCATTTTTCTCTGTCCCAGCCTCTTCTGCGAGGAAGGCAGACCAAAAACTTGCTGTTTATTTTTAAAGAAAACTTGACCCCAGGCTGTTATAAGCTAGCAGGAGGCTTTGTGGAATCACATGGCCTGGGTTCATTCATCTATCACCCACTGATAAGCACTCAGCCAGGACTCTTGTACACGCCCTGTATCTCAGACTGGCCTCACTTGGGTCATAGGAAGCAGCTTCCAATGTGTAGTTTTTCCAACACCTGTTCGCATGGCAAAGACCCCTTTTTTGGGCTGGGGTTGTGGCTCAGTGGTAGAGCACTCACCTAGCACGTGAGAGGCCCTGGGTTCGATCCTCAGCACCGCATAAAAATAAATAAATAAAATAAAGGTATTGTGCCCAACTACAACTAAAAAATAAATTTTTTTTTTTTTTTAAAAGACTCCCCCCTTTTTTTTTGGTTGTCAATGAATCTTTATTTTACTCATTTATATGTTGTGCTGAGAATCGAACTCAGTGCCTCACACATGCTAGGCAAGCGCTCTACCACTGAGCTACAACCCCAGCCCAACAAAGGGCCTCCAGATTCTTTCACTCCTTCCAGTTGGGCAAAACTGTAGCAATGCCTTTTCTGTAGGCTGCTATTACTAATGACATTTTAACAGGAAGTGGCACAGGGGTACATGAGGCAGGGTGTCTTCCTTTTCCCCAGTTATTTACAAAAAGGCAGATATTTTTCCCTAATACACAAAAACATTTTCCATGGGACTACCTTGTGCTCCTTTACAGGTAATAAACTAATAAAATGCATCATTTCTAATCTCTTTCTTAAAGCTATATAACAATTTAGCTTATTCAAAAACCAAAAGAGGGGATGAGTTGTGGCTCAGTGGTAGAGCACTTGCCTAGCACATGTGAGGTCCTGGGTTCGATCCTCAGCACCACATATAAATAAATAAATTAAGTAAAGGTATTGTGTCCAATACCAACTAAAAAAATATTAAAAAAAAAAAAAAAAAGAGTTGTAGAAATCGAATCCATACTTAACCTCTCAAAAGAATAAAAAAGGCATGGTGTCACTTCCTGTAATCCCAGCTACTGGGGTTAGTGAGGGCAGAAGGATTCCAAGTTCACAGCCAGGCTCATCAATTTAGTAAGACTCTTGTCTCAAAATAAAAAATAAAAAGGCTGGGAATGTATCTCAGTGGTAGAGAATCCCTGGGTTCAATCTTCAACACCACAAAAGAATAAAAATAAGACAGAAGTAGTATTTCATAGCATGATCAAGGCCCTGGATTTCATCCCAGCACCAAATAAAGTTTTGTATCAGAGAACTTAGATCAAAGACTTAACTTAAGAGTCAAAGATTTTGGAATCAGGATGACCCAAAGGGCTAAGTTCCCTTTGATTAATCAAAAAGGTTTTCTTTTAGACTGGGAAGAATGATCACTTTTTCCTTATTTGCCCTTAGGCAAATTCACTTCCAAAGATATGCATCAGGATCAATATCAGATGTGCCATGAATTGCCAGAACATTGTGATTCCTGTTGAGCCACCAAGCTTGATGTAAACACTGGATACACTCCTGCAGCCAGATGTCCTCACTATGCCTGGCAGTATATGCCAAGTGAGTAGGTTCATAAGAGCAGAAAGGTTCACCTGGGCCCAGATCTCCTGGAACCTTCCCAGCTTGGCCACCCTAGTTTTTTCAGGTAATTTACTCATTTGATTTCTATGGGGAAATCTCCAGCCGGCAACACTATTTTGCATAAAACTGACTTAAGGGAGAAAAAATTTAAAACTTGTCTCTTCTGAGAACTGGAAAAAAAAAATTGTCTCTTGGACTTAACCCAAGGAATCTATGTTGCAGTGTTACCCTTGGTCTTCCTAGGTTGATCCTAAGTAAATTAAATACCTTGGATGTTGATCCAAGATTATCTTGGACATGAGTTAAAAACATCTTATGTACAACCACCAGACCAACAAATTGGCTTAATTTACTGGCATTTTACCAGATTTTCTTCACACTTGACTGTAAGATTCTCTAACTGTTGTTTGTACAAACAGCCCAAACTAACTTTGAAAGAGATTACAAGATAAAATACTCATCAGTCCTACACCAGGTTGTAAATCAGTCTAAGCCACAAAAACGGAAAAATTTGGGAAGGTTTGACTACAAAGTCAAACCGAAAAACATACCATGAGACAGAAAAGAAGAAAAAGGTATTGCTCCAGGCTTTCTTATACAGAGAGGGCAGCAAGCCCAGAGATTGGTCATTTCTCTGGCCCTGTCTACACGATCTCTGCCAGGGGCCCACTCCCTTCTCAGGTGAACCACATTTTCACTTTTAGCAAGCATTTGCCCCAGATTCTTTCATTTCATTCCACGCACACTCCAACTCTGCAAGGGATCACGATCCACGTCCCCGGATTAGCAGTGAGGATGAGCTTCAACCAGGAGACCTGTCAGTATCACCACCCACATCCACACAGATCTGCCTGAAACCCCAGTTCCCATTTTTTCCAGACTCCCACATGCTTCTGAGAGGAACCAGATCAGGGCTCACGGTGGCATGGAAACAAGAGGGGAAAAGGCGAGAGGGGGTGCAATGGATGGATGAACCCACTAAGCGGGGTGTCAAGCTAGGCCTTGAGATCATGAGGTGACAAAGGCACACTTTGGGGAACGCCCCTGACGGGAAGGGGCTTTTTTGCTTATCAGAAGGTCCGGAGGGTGCCCACGACAAGCCTTTCTGCCTAACCCAAGCACGGGGCGTCCATCTGACAGTCAGGGGAGACTACCTGCCCCACCAAGGGTCCTGCCCAGTTCAAAGGGACGACCGTCCACCCAGACCACTTCCCAGTCCCAAGGGCTGCCAGAGAAGCGTGACGTTCAGAAGTGTCCCCAGCAGCCAGAACTGTCACCCGGACGTCCCGGGGGCTCTCTCCTCGCCCGCGCGGACGGCGCACGCTCCTTACCCGGAGTTCGCCTTCGGTGCGATGTAGTCCCAGGCGCCGTAACCCCACCGCCAGGTCGTTGACACACAGGCCGCCGTCGCGGTTGACGTCGAGCGTCTGGAAGAGGCTCCACAGGCGCAGCCGGTGGTCGGGGCCCCCGCAGACGGCGCCGCCACACGGGTCGCCCACGGACGCCGGCGACGAAGCAGACGACGAGGCGGCGGCAGCGGCGTCCGGCGGCGGGGAGGCCACGCAGCGGCACAACACACTGCTCACCATCGGGCGCGAGGCAGGGGCGACGGGCGCCGGGCGGGAGCGGCGGGCCGACGCGGACTGCGCGGAAGCACGCCGGGTTTTCTCCTACAACGAGCGCGGGCTCAGAGAAGCCGGCAAGCTGGCGGGAGGGGCCGCTTCCGGGAGCCACGCCCAACCGAGCGCCTCTTTGGTGGCCACGCCCCTAAGCGCACTACGGACCAGTCACAGGCCCTGACGGCAGCCAGGAGGACGTCTGAGAGGCGGAGCCTTCCCTGAGGACTGCCCGGCTGAATGGAGAGGGCGGAGCCAACCCTCGCTCTGCCTGGGGCCGATTCAAACTGAGGAAGGCAGGTATTGGCTGAGACAGGCCTGAGAGAAAATCTCTCTGCGATAGGCAGAAGTCTTGTGATTGGCAGGCGGAAGGTCCCGTGTCCAATTTCCATTGAGAACCGCTGGTTAGACTGCGGAATTGTAAGGATGGGAGGAGTGGTCATGTACGGAGAGATCGTAGCCTGCGGCGGGGAATAGGATTTGTGTGAGAGCAGTTGTGAACTTAAGTTACAAGCAGAGTTTTCGCTCCCGAGTGGAATTAAAAATTAATTGGCCAAGGTTCAAAGCCGAAAGCACTAGGTATCCTCCGGAGGATGATTTAGTAGTGATTTAAAACTCCTGAGGAAGTTTTAGTAGTATAATTCCCTAAACCACCAATAAAATAGCTGAATTTAACGGCGTAATCCTCTTGATACTAATAACTGAACGACAGAATGGTTTTCCAATGGAAGTGAATAAAAGCTAGGTGGGCGGAGTGCTCTGGACGATAGACACACCCTTAGACCAATGATAAAGCTATTTCCAGTAAGTAGGCGTGCCCTTCAACTGAATGACAGACTTAAAGAACCTAAAGATCGACGCGATATTCGAGCCGCTACCAACCAGGAAGGCGGGTTCCCCTGGAGAAGTGCTGGGGGGCGGGAAGAAGGAAAGTGGGCGGATCTCCGCATGCCCCGGCGGAAGAGGCAGATTCAGGAAGCCATTACGCAGCTGGCTGGCAGCGGCCGGGCGGGTCGGTGCTGGGCCCTACGCATTTTGCGTAGCGAGGGGGGTTACCTAAGGCCTGGTGCTTGGCCTTGAGCAAGCCCGGCCTATCCCCTGAAGGGGGGGTAGGTAAGGGGCGAGGCTGAGGAAGAAGAGAAGGGAATTGGGGCACTAAAAGGTATTATAATTTCTTTAAAAAGAGGGGATAGGAGAGGCCATGGCTGTCCCAGCCAAGAAGAGAAAGATGAACTTCTCAGAGCGGGAGGTGGAAATCATCGTGGAGGAGCTGGAGCTGAAGAAGCACCTGCTGGTGAACCACTTCAACGCTGGGGTCCCCCTGGCCGCCAAGAGTGCGGCCTGGCATGGCATTCTGAGAAGGGTCAATGCCGTGGCCACCTGCCGCAGGGAGCTGCCCGAGGTCAAGAAGAAGTGGTCTGACCTCAAAACCGAGGTCCGTCGCAAGGTTGCCCAGGTCCGGGCCGCCGTGGAGGGTGGCGAGGCCCCAGGCCCCACTGAAGAAGATGGAGCTGGTGGGCCTGGGACAGGAGGTGGCGGTGCTGGCAGTGGCCCAGCTGTAGCTCCTGTACTGCTGACCCCCATGCAACAACGCATCTGCAACCTGCTGGGTGAGGCCACCATCATCAGTCTGCCCAGTTCCACAGAGATCCACCCAGTGGCCCTTGGACCCGCGGCCACTGCAGCCGCAGCTACGGTCACCCTGACACAGAGTGAGTGACCTCCCCTGCCCAGTTCGTTTGTGCATAAATGGGAAGGGCCAGCAAACACTGGGGCAGCCTGGATAAGGTTGGCTGCCAAGGGTCAGAGGTTAGGTTGGGATGTTGGAAGAACATGAAACCTTCCAAGCACTTCCCAGACAGAAGCGATTGTGTTCTCTTTGGGACTACCGTAGGTAGCGTGCAGTTTGGCATTCTCACTAGTTGAATAGCTCTCTACTTTGTGTGGCCACCATTTGTGTCCATGACTTATCTCCATTTGCTGAACTGTGTGGTCTTTGAAGACAGAGTGTGTATGCCCACAGGACTTATCACAGGATCTGGCATATAGCAGGCAACCAGGATCTACTTGGGGAATAAACTACCCAAAGGATGTATCCATTCTGGACAGACGTTCTATTTTCAGTGTGGTGAATGTTCCTGCTGCTAACCTACTAACTCATTCATTCATCAAACATTAGCACTCAATCTATGCCAGACCCTGTGTTGGGCACCAGCATTACCACTTGAAATATAGGCCACTTATTTTCTAGTAGGGAAGGTAAGACCCATATATGAATAGCTTCACTAACAGGCAGGGAAACCCAAGGACTCACAAAAGGAAGATGGCTTTCCGGTGGTGTGGGAACACACTGTTGATGTTGGCAGTGAAGGATGGAGGAGATTGACCTCACATGCATGGAGGCCCATACAGCCCACCTAGAATCCCTTCAAAAGTTCTCAGCAGAACTAACTTGAGTTGGATTTTGTAGTTCAGATAAGAGATTATGCCTGTGACTATGAACTTGCTTCTTCGTGGGCTCTGACTTGTGGCAACCAGTGATTCTCGGTTGGCCTTGGTGGACTTGAGTGTATGTGTGGATGCCATACCCCTGCAATGTCATATTCCCCAACTACATATCAAGGTGGGAAAAGGAGAGCAAACACTGATCTAAATCAGATGTGGTTCTAGAACAGGAAATATGTTTAGGAATCCCATGGACCAAGGCGATCAAACAGACAGGGAAACATGTACTGGGCACTTCAGCTACTACTGTCCTGTTCCCCATTCCCATCTTCTTTTCTGCTTGAGCACAAAGAACTTGGAAGTCAAGAAAACATAAAAGGAGGTAGGACCCGTGCACCTGCAAGCAGCTGCATAGAAAGTGCCCTCAAGATACCTTCTGTGTGCTGGCACGTCAGGGAGCATGTGACTCTGCCTCCTAAGATGCCTTATTAGCTAGAAGCAGCCCAGGGCCCTGGTTATGAGCATGTTGTACTCCGGTTTGGGGAGACCTGGGTTTGCTTTCTGGCTCTGCTGAATGAGCTGGGTGATCTTAGGCAAATCATACCATGTTCAAGTCTTTTTGCTCATCTCTGAAAATGAAAGTGACATTGTCTATATTAGCATTCAACAAGCAAATGAGTACAAAGTGCCTGGCACATAGTAAGTACTCTAAATTTTTTGCAACTATTATTATTGGTATTTTCGCTTTTGCCAGATTTAGGGCTTCCCTTTGGCTACCAGTAGATTAAGATCCTGAACCTCTTAGATTCTGGATTAGATATGAATAACTCTAAAGCCAGGAGAGGCCTGAATTCCCTTTCATCTCCCTCCAGAGCAGGGCTTAATGGCCTCCTCCCCACCCTGTAGGGCCAGCTGCATTTCTTCCAGAAGGTGACCTCCTCTGCTTTGGCTCTTTCTTCCCTGCAGTCCCCACAGAGACCACCTATCACACGCTGGAGGAGGGAGTGGTGGAGTACTGCACGGCTGAGGCTCCCCCACCCCTGCCAGCGGAGGCTCCCATGGAGATGATGGCCCAGCACACGGACACGTCAGTCAAGCCGCAGGCCCTCAAGAGTCGCATCGCCCTCAACTCTGCCAAGCTGATCCAGGAGCAGCGGGTCACCAATCTGCACGTGAAGGAGATTGCTCAGCACCTGGAGCAGCAGAACGACCTGCTGCAGATGATCCGCCGCTCCCAGGAGGTACAGGCCTGTGCCCAGGAGCGCCAGGCCCAGGCCATGGAGGGCACCCAGGCAGCCCTGAGTGTCCTCATCCAGGTCCTCCGGCCCATGATTAAAGATTTCCGCCGCTACTTGCAGAGCAACACGCCCAACCCAACCCCCACTTCTGACCCTGGACAGGTGGCCCAGAATGGACAGCCAGACACCATCATTCAGTGAGGATCAGAGTTGAGCCAGCCTTCTGCCAGGATTGGATGAAACCTCTGGGGTCTTATAAGTGGCTTCTGTGATTGTCCTTGGGCATGTAACACGGACAGCTCCTTCTTTGATAGACATTTGAGGGTCCACTGTTTTGAGAAATGAAGGAGACGGGGAAGAGGAACTCATCGGGCTCCTGGGACCCAAGCTCCCTTACTTCCACCGCTGGAGCTGCCTCGCTCAGATCCAGAAGATTGGCTTGCTCGGGGTCACATGTCCTGGTGATGGGATGTATGTTTTCATGAACCAGACATGACCCAGACTCAGTCTAGGGCAACTGTAAGGAAATGTCAGTTCTCTCAGTGGGGGCCATAGCATAGCCATCTGGGGCTCTGTACCGAGCTGCCCCACGCAAGTGCCATACTTTTGAGTAGGATCCCTTCAGTGGTGCTGGCAGGAGGGCAATAACACCTTCCTCCCGTGGGAGGCAGCTCCATTGAGCCTGAGGAGGAAACCCCGCCTCTTTCCCCTTTCCACTGGGCCTCAGTTCTCAGGGGACTCTCCTTACTGCTGTGCCCCATCCCCCATCCCATCCCAGACACAGAACCAGCCCTGGTAGTGCCCAGGGACACCTCTGCAGTGACCCAGTATGCAGCCAGCCTGGCTCAGGAATGCTGGATGTGGCCTGAGCTGGTTGGACACGCTCTGGTTTTTCAAGGCATCTCTGGGAAGCCCCTTGGTGGTTTGCCCTGAGAGCTTTTGACTCAGGTCGGCTTTGGGTACTGTCAACTTTAGAGAAAGCAAGCTGGTGTGCTGTCTGGGTACCCCACTACCCACCACGGAGGATTGGGGCTGGTCACTGGCTTTTTCAGAAGCCTTCTTCTTGTCAGTTGTATTTATTCTGTATGCTGTACGCGATCCCTCCTGGGAAGAACTCCAAGAGGGCTGCCCTGGGCCACACCCATCCTCCTTTCCTCTCTGAGGACCACATTTCAAAATTTAGTGCAGGAAAAACCACCCAGCTCAGAATCCCACCCTGGACTCTTAACACGCTTAACACCAGTGCCTCGTGTTCTTGCGAGACTCCCTCTGACTGCCGAGTGAGTCTGAAGCCTCAACTGACCTTGAATGTAAGAGGTGAGAGAGGTGAAGCCCATCTGACAGGTGGGACCCTTCGAATTTCTGGGCCCTGGAAGAGCAGCGCCTTGGAGGGCTGACGGAGGTGCTGTTCTTTTGGCTTTGCCAACCGAGACGTTTGTCAGGATCTTCCCAGATGGCAGCTGTCTTTCATTTTCAGACTCGCCATGGACTTCCCAGGCCCTCACATCTTCCCCTACCCCACCCCTGTTTTCCAACTTTGCCATTTTGCTGCTGGTGTCTGGGCCACATGTGACCGATGGTCACATCCCAAGGCTCCAGAGCTCAGCTAAACAAGTGGCCACACTGTCTTTCTAGGCAGGTGTGTTTAGGATTGCTCACCCCCACTGTTGTGAGGCCTGAAGACAGCCTCGCTGTCACCTTCTCTGTGGAGGCCAGCTACAGGGAAGTGGAGCAGGTCAGCCCCAGGAGGTGACGGAAGGAAAGTTCTCCTCAGTGTGGCCAGAATGCCACAGAGACTTACTAAGGATTGGTGACTTGGTTTGGTTTTTCTCTAGGGTTGGAAATCTGAGCCAATATTGCATCTGTTCCATTTGGGTATAAGGAGGAAGCCTGGATCACTTAAACTGACTTGCTCTTTCCAGGTCGTAATTTTAAATTAAAGAAATACCGCTTTTTTATATACATATCTCTGTGTCTTTATTGGCTATATGTAGAAGAGAGCAAGGGCTGGCCAACTATGGCCCACAGGCCAAATCATGCCTACCACCTATTTTCGGAAAAAAAAATTTATTGGAACACAGGCACACCTATTCGTCTATAAATATGTGACTGTTTTATGCTGTAATAGTAGAGTTGTAATAGCAGAGCTGTAACAGAGACATCTGGCCCACAAAACCAGAAGTATTTATTACTCTGGCGCTTTACAGAAAAAGTCTGCCTATTCCTGGGTTAGGGCAGTGTTTCAAACCTAGGGGGACAGGCACTAATCCCGGGTCTCACCTAGGATAGACTCTGGCTGCTGAGCTCTTGACACTACACAGTGCAAGCAGGTGGAGTGATTCTGAGGCTTCCCAAAAGCCGAGGATTGGAATGCAGATCCTGCCCCGGAGGGTGGGTTCTCAGGACTGGCTGCTGCACAGGTGAAAAGCCCTGGGAAGCAGAAAAACTCATTTAAATAAGATCGACCTTATTTATTATTGATCATTCTGGAGTGATCTCAGCCTTCCTGGACATAGTTATTCTAACCAGTGTTTAGTAATAATAAAAACCAACAATGGCTGGACCTCTACTTGTCCAGGCCTTAAAAGCATTATGTCATTGACTCCTTCCAGCAGCTCCAGAAAGCAGCTAACTGTGAATATTGTCCTTAGTTTGCAGATGGAACACTAAGGATCAGAGAATCAAATGATGTGCCCAAAGCCACAGAACTATCTGGTTCCCTAGCATGGCCCATGCTCTTAGCTGCTGTTAACTTTTAACTACCCGGGCCTTGTTGCCAATGAGATTTGACTTCATCTGGAGATGATTTGAGCTTGACTTGGGAATTTCTGTCAAATGAGGCCCCTCTTGCTCAGCATAGCCTTTGGATTTACTCATATTTAAGGGGAAACAGAGAATGATTTAACAACATTGAACCACCATACCATGTTGGAGTTGGGAGGGAACTGTCACTTCAACTGGGGTGATTTGGGCTGGGGTATAGCTCAGTAGTAGAGCGTTTGCCAATATGTGCGGGGCCCTAGGTTCCATCCCCAGCACCCCAAACAAAACAAAACCAAAGTGATTTATTGGGGTCCTTCCTAAATCATGGAATTTTATGTGACAATCCTCCAAGCCACTAGAGTCTACTACTTCAAGCACTGAAATCTTTCACCTTTTTTTTTTTTTTTAATAGTACTAGGGATCAAACCCAGGGAGCCCTACCAATGAGCTATATTCCCAGACCTCTTTATTTTTTATTTTGAGACAAGGTCTTTCCTAAGTTGCTGAGGCTGGCCTTGAACTTGCAATTTTCCTCCCTTACTTTCCTGGCACCATTAGGCTACACCTTTTTTTCCCCCCTAGTACTGAGGATTGAACCCAGGGTTTGGTGCATGCTAGGCAAGCACTCTGCCACTAAGCTAAATCCCCAGCCCCACCTTTTACTCTTTTACACCACTTTGACAGAAGCCTTTCAAAAAGTCTTGCTTTGTAAACTGCATTCTACCCAGCTGCACTTTCAATATGGTTGGCCCAACAAGTCCTAGTGCTATGTAGAAAGTACCTGAACTGACAGGTTTGGGCTTGAGATCCAGTCCCACCACTATTCACAGTGTTTCAAACCTTTGTGGGTCATAGTTTCCTTAATCCCCAAACCAGGGATGACAAACAGTATTTGACAGGGATGTTCTCAGGATGAGCTAGGAATGATGATTCCAGTTTAGTGAGTGCTTACAATATAGACACTGTCCTAAGCATTGCATGTATAAACTCCTTTCATGAGAGAATGTAATCATTTAGCATGTGGCTGGGACATAGCACATGCTCAATAAATACTGGTTGCTAACATCGTAGTTACAGTGTCTGATACTCCAAAGTGGTAACTATTATCTTTTGATATCACAATGGGAGCTTTTGTGGTTTGAGCCAGATGGCAAAGATGTGATCCTGGAACTAGAGATTGGCCAGAGCACAGGGAACAGAGTGTGGAGGGCTGGAGGCAGGTTGGTGGGGGCAGGGAGCCATGGCTAGTGCAGTGGGGAGAGGGGTTCCAGGAGGCTCTGGCTGCAGGTACCCTGAGAGAGGCAGGTGGCACAAGCTGCCTAGCGCTGAGCTGAGCTGAGCTGGATTGCTGAGCCACCAATGTCCCAGCAGTGCATTAGGACAACAAGCCAAAATGAAAGTAAATCAAGCCAGTGATCACTTACTGTGATAGTAGAAGCAAGAAGAGAAAATGCCAGCCCTGCCCCCCAATGTTCCAATTATATCCCACGGGGAAGGTCATATGTATTGCAGATGGGGAAGCCATCAACCCTCAGGAAGAAGGCTCTTAAGGCTTTATGGACTTGGGGGGGGGGGCGCAGGGTGTCAGGGGAGACAAGAGGGGTAAGAACCAGGAGTGGAAAAGCACTGAGAATAAAGCCTCAGATTCCCCCAGTTCCCCCCAGATAAAGTGTCTCCAGGATCCCCGACTCCTGCCAGGCATCTGAGGAAGGCTTCCTTTGAGGGTCCCCAGTAAAGAGGCCTCTGGGTGGAAGCACCTGAGCTGGGATTGCAGATAGGCACCCATCATGGCTGCCTGGGGGGCCCGACTCCTTGCTGCATCCCTGGCTGTACACCTAGTCTGGTGGGGAAGGAGGGAGCCTGCCAGATAAAGCCTTTGTAATTGTGGTCAACCTGAATGATCACTTGTGGGTTTTGTTTTTTTTATTATTCTAATCAGTTATATGTGACAGCAGAATGCATTTCATTTCATTGTACACAAATGGAGCACAACTTTTCATTTCTCTGATTGTACACAATGCAGAGTCGCACCATTTGTGCAATCATACATGTACCTAGGGTAATGATGTCTGATGTCTGTCTCATTCCACCATCTTACCTGCCCCCATGCCCCCTCCCCCCATTATGGATCAGCATCCACGTATCAGAACACTCGGCCTTTGGTTTTTTGGGATTGGCTTGCTTCACTTACCATGATGTTCTTCAACTCCATCCATTTACCTGCAAATGCCATGATTTTATTCTCCTTTAATGCTGAGAAATATACCATTGTGTATATATACCACAGTTTCTTTATCCATTCATCTGTTGAAGGGCATCAAGTTTGGTTCTACAGTTTAGCCATTGTGAATTAAGCTGCTATAAACACTGATGTGGCTGTGTCACTATAATATGCTGATTTCAAGTCCTTTGGGTATACACTGGAGTGGGACATGTGTGGGTTTGTGGCCAGGAGGTGGTCTGTAATTTCAGCCTGTCCTTTACTGTGGCTGTGCCCTGGGGTGGATTATTTAATTCCCCAAGCCTTGGCCTCTGAAAATCTTTCTCTAGTAAGGCAGATGTGCGCATTAGCAAGCTGATGTTCATAGATGGCTTCACACAGTGCCTGGCACACAGTAGGTGCTTGTTTAGGTTGTCTTTTTTTGGGTGTGTGTTACAGGGTCTCATTAAATTGCCCAGCCCAGGCTTGCTTTGAATTTGCAATCCTCCTCCTCAGCCTCCTAAATGGCTAGGATTACAGAGTTGCTGGGGTTACAGGTATGTGCTACACTGCCTGGCCGGTTGTCTTTCGCTGTATAACAAACCACCCTGAAACTCATGATCATCTTTGCTCCTGATTTTGCAATTGGAGCAGGGTCCAGAGGAAACTGCTTGTCACTGTTTCTCAGTGTCATCTGAGGCGGCCCCACTGGGGTGAGGGGATCCAGCTCCAAGATGGTTCACACAAGTGTTTTGCCTGGAAATCTCCTTGAAAAGACTTCCTGATTCTCGGGAAAGTTCTAGACAATTGGTTGAGGGCCTCAGAGTGTGGCCAGGAGTCGCCTCTGGGAGGAATAGGCAGATTCACACACCACTCTTTTCTTTGGAGATGATAAAATAAACTTGGTATCGATGTTTGCAGAGGGGGAGGTGGGTCTTGAAATGACCATCCCGTGACAGAGGCCTGTTACTGAAAGTTTGTTCCTTGTCCCCAGTGCCAATCCAACTGAGGATACAGTTGTGAGAAAAAAGGGAAAAGAAGTTTTATTGCTTTGGTAGCAAAGGAGTATCACAGAGGATTCCTGTCCCAGAGGCTATGATTCTCCCCATCAAGGGGAGCAGAATTTTTTTTTGTTCTTGTTACTGTTGTTGTTGTTGGTATCAGGGATTAATCCCAGGGTCACTTAACCACTGAGCCACATTCCCAACCCTTTTTTTATATTTTATTTTGAGACAGAGTCTCACTGAGTTGCTTAGGGTCTTGCTAAGTTGCTGAGGCTGGCTGTGAACTCGGATCCTCCTGCCTCTGCCTCCCAAACCACTGGGATTACAGGCGTGCACCACCACGCTTGGAGAGCAGAGATAATCCAAAAGGAATCTTGTTTTCTGAGACTAGAGAGATAAGATCAGGGAGGAGAGATCAGGAAGTAGAGAAAAGATGTCTGTTTTAGAGCAGCAAGGACAACATTATAGAAGGTGCTGGTTCTGTCACCCCAAGACTGTCACCTTCTCTGTCCCACCTCTTTCCCTAGCCAACTTCTGCATAGTCTCTCTTCCATAGGGGGCCTTCCCAGTCCATCTGCAGCCCAGTCCTGCTCCTCCTGCCGCCAGCTCCCATGGCTCCCTGAACACGTCTCCCTACCTCTCCTCCTGCAGGGCATTGCTCATTTTCTCATTTCCTTATCAGGAGCTCTTTGGCTCTAGGGATATTGTCCACCCTGCTGTGGCCCAACTCTGGGAATGGCACCCTCAGCCCCAAGCTGGACACGTGGGTAACATCCTTGATCCCTCCCACAGCCTCACTTCTCACATCCAACAGTTGGTAAGACCTCCGGACAGCCCTGTGCCAAGTTGCACCACTGTAATCCCAGACTTTGGAGGCTGAGGCAGGAGGATGGTGAATTCAAGGCCAGCCTCCACAATTTAGTGAGGCCCTAAGCAACTTATTGAGACCCTGTCTAAAAACTAAAAAAGGGCTGGGGATACGGCTCGATGGTATAGCACTCATGGGTTCAATCCCCAGTACCAACAGAAAGAAACAAAAAAAGACCTGCCATCCCTCAACTCCCTGCTCTCCTTCCCCCCTCCGATCCCATGTTCTCTCTCACCCTCCTCAGCCACAAAAACCTCCTCACGTGTCCTCCTACTCCAGGCCTCCTCAGGGAGGTTCTTCAGAAGCCAGTCTGACCAAGCCAGGGTGGTGGTGCAGACCTCTCGTTTCAGTGACTCAGGAGGCTGAGGTGGGGAGATTGAAAGATTGAGGCCAGCCTTGGCAATGTAGAGAGATCCTGTCTCAATTTAAAAGGAGTGAAGAGAGCTGGGTGCAGCGGTGCACACCTATAACCCCAGCAGCTCCAGAGGCTGAGGCAGGAGGATGACAAATTCAAGGCCAGCCTCAGCAAAAACAAGGCCCTGACTCAGTGAGCCCCTGTCTCAAAATAAAATGCAAAATAGGGCTGGTTTTGGTACTGGGGTGTGAACCCAGGGGTGCTGAGCCACCTCCCCAACCCTTTTTATCTTTTATTTTGAGACAGGGGCTCACTCAGTTGCTGGGGATGTGGCTCAGTGGTGGAGTCCCTGAGTTCAATTCCCGGTACAAAAAAAAAAAAAAGGTGGGGGGCACGTGAGGAGGGCTGGCGATGTAGCTCAGCGGCAGAGCACCCCCAGTACCAAACTAAACCGAACCCAACCCCAACTACCAGCCTGCACCCTGCTCCAGCCCTACAGGGACTCCAGCGCAGGGCCCTCAGTATTACCTCCAGCTTTCTGATCCGCCCGCCGCAGCCTCCCACCCCCTGCGCTGAGTTCCAGCCACACTGAAAGCTGGCTTCTTTCAAAGAGCCAGGCTCCCTTTCTAGCCTCTAAGGCTTTGCCCTCGGGGTTCCTGGCGCTCACACACCTTCCTTCCCCCGCCTTCCTCTCTCCTCTCACCCTTGGCACCCCATTTGGCCCCCTCCTCCAGGGAGCCTTCTTGAGTCACACCCGTGTTTATGGCCCAGCACTCCCATTGGATGTTTAATTGCCTGTGTCCTGCTGCAAGAGGGACTCTGGGCTGTGGCATGATGAACACTTGGGGTGACCCTTTGCTGTGGGGCTGTCCCAGAGGATGTTCGCCAGCATCCTTGGTATCTACCCCCTGGATGCCCATAGAACTCCCCACTCCAGTTGTGACAATCAGAAATGTGTCTGGTCCTTGCCAAATGGCCCCAAGTCACATCCTACCACTGTGGCTTCTGTCTTATTCTTAGTGACTGTTCAAGTGCATGGAACAGCTGATCTGAGCCCAGCCGCCATTTCCGGCATTCCCGTAGGATGGCCGGTGTTTCCTCCCACTTGAAAGATGAAGAGACTAAAGCCAGGCCTCACCCAATGGCACATATTTGCTTTGTTTTGTTTTGGGGACTGGGGTTTGAACCCAGGGGCGCTGAGCCACCTCCCCAACCCTTTTTATCTTTTATTTTGAGACAGGGTCTAAGTTGCTGAAGGTCTTGCTAAGTCACTGAGGCTGGCCAGGAACTTGCCATCTTCCTGCCTCAGGCTCAGAAGTCACTGGGATCATAGGTGTGTGCCACCACACCTGGCCTGATGGCACATATTCCTAAGTGGCAGAGCTGGCAATGAAACCGCCCTTGGTGAGTCAACCTCCCACGGGAGCCAGAGCGTGAGTGTGAATCAGCCTTTCGGAGCTGCAACCTGGACCCTGGACCCGTGACAGGAGTGGCCCAGCCCCACCCGGGTGCCTTGGCCTGACCTTGAGCAGTTCCGCCTCCTGCTGTCCTGGAAGTTCCCGTCCTGAGCAGTCCCCAGGGCCGCTGAGGATTCCCTGAGATCCGTGGAGGAAGTAGGTGAGATTCCAGAGCCCTCCCCAGGCCTGACCCTGGAGGGCACAGGATGTGGAGAAGCAGAGCGCAGGAAGGAGCCCCTCTAGACCCCCCTCACAGAGCCCTTCCCAGGGACTCTGCTCATCCCAGGTCCTCTTCTGATCTGCCTGCTCCTACAGCAACTCAGATAGCATGACTTGGCTCAGAAAAGGAGACCCTGCCTGCCCCTTAGGAGGCCCGTGGAGGACACTGAACCTCATTCCAGGCACCTCCAGGTCAGGGACGAGGCGGCCCTGTCTTTCCCTTTACAAAGGAAGCTAGAATCCCAGGCTTTACTGTGAACTCTCCCAGTTTAAACATATTGACTACTAAGTATTTCTCCACCTCCTGCAAACCCTCCCCAGCAGGATCCAACCCCAGAAAGTCCTTGTAAGTTCCACACTTAACCCCTTGGGGCCCACTTTGCAGTCCCCTCCGAGGGAGAAGAAGGCAGCTGAGGAGTTTGACCGGCTGGAGGCCAAGGTGCAGGTCCTTTTCCTGGAGCACCTCACTCTCCCCCTCCTTCAAGGGCGTGGCCGTCCTGGCCCTAGTGAGGACACCTCCTGACACCTTGAGGACCTAGGCTGGAACTTACTTTGCTCTCGGCTGAGTCATGTGATACACTTTGGCCATGATACTCACATGCCACCCAACTGTGGGGAATTAAGTACTAAGGGGGTCTGTCTGCTCCAGGGGACCCCACTGAGGTTGAGGCCAACGCAGGCCTCCAATAGGGTCCTGTTAGATAGGTGCTCAGGCCCAAAGGCTCCCCATCTTTTCTCACTGTTTTTGGTCTTGTTTTGTTTGTGTCAGTGCTGGGGATTGAATCCAGGGCTGCTCTACCATTGAGCTATATGCCAGCCCCTTTTTATTTATTTATTTATTAGTACTGGGGATTGAACCCAGAGATGTTTCCCCACTGAGCCACAACCCCAATCCTTTTCTTATTTTTTTTTAGTTGAAGATGGACACAATACCTTTATTTTATTTATTATTTTTATGTGGTGCTGAGGATCAAACCCAGTGCCTCACACGTGCCAGGCAAGTGCTCTACTACTGAGCCACAACCCTAGCCCTCATATTTTTTTATTTTTGAGGCAGGATCTCATGAAATTCTGAAGCTGGCCTCAAATTTGTGATCCTCCTGTCTCAGCCACCACTTCCCATACCCACTCCTTTCCGAGTTTCCTATGAAAGAAGAGCCAGGAACCCCCAGACTGCATTGCTCGCTCTCAAGATGGCCCACATTCTCCCTTGAAGGTGTATCTATCTACTGTATCTATTTTCCTAAGTTAATAAAAAGTAAGAAGGGCTGGGGAGGTAGCTCAGTGGTAGAGCACCCCTGAGTTCAACTCTCAGCACTAAAACAAACAGAACAAAACAAAAAACCACCCAGAAAGGCCTTTTAGCGATGCTCAGTAGCCACGATTCCTCCTGGCTTTGGCTCTCTGGCTTTGTTTTGGGAAACACCATTCCCCACTCTGTCTATGCAGGAGGACAGAGCTTAGCTGTGCTTCAGAGTGAGGATGTGACCGGGGGTCCTCTGTAAGGGATAACACGTCTGAACCAAGGGAAACCCAATAAGCCCTGCTTCACTTGCTTTCAGCTACTTGATTTCCCCCCCTTGGGTGCCAGGGATTGAACCCAGGGGTACCTAACCACTGAGCCACATCCCCAGCCCTTTCTATTTTTTGAGACAGGACCTCACTAAGTTGCTTAGAGCCTCACTAAGTTGCTGAGGCTGGCTTTGAACTCGCCATCCTCCTGCCTCAGCCTCCCAAGCCACTAGGATTACAGGGGTACTCGCTCTTATCACTGATATTCAGTATATTCCTGTTAGCTTTGCTACCAGTAGGTAACACAGCTGATATGTGGTCACCATGGTAACAACTAAGTGATTTTCAGGAAGTTGAAGGCCGCTTTTGTCTGTCTCAAACCAGCTGAAACTGAGGTAGGATTGAAGAAATAAAAAGCAGGTGGAAAGCAGATATAAAAGAAGGACAAGGAAACAAGATCTTAATTCGGAAGTTCCGCAGTCTCTTCCAAGCCTGCCACTCCTGCCAGTCTCTTTCCCAGGCCTATTACTCCCAAGTTCCTGGGAAATCAGTAAGTCTACCTGTACAGATTAAGTAAAAAGATATGACATTTTAACAAACCTATAATTTAGAGGACTTTCCAGTGCTATCCACCAATCAGACAAGGAAAACCACGTGAGCTTAAGGATCCAGAAACTCATCAGACCACCAGAGACTCTTTTAAAAACTATTTTTTGGGCTGGGGCTGGGGCTCAATGATAGAGCGCTTGCCTGGCACTTGTGAGGCACTGGGTTCAATGCTCAGCACCACATACAAATAAATAAATAAAAATAAAGGTATTGTGTCCAACTACAACTAAAACAAAAATAATTTTAAAAGAATTGTATCTTTCCTAGAGACCTTTTCATACCCCTCTTATGGAGTTTCCTTTAAAAGAAAACCCAGGAACCCCAAAACTGCATCTCTCACTCTCAAGATGCCCACAGTCTCCCTTGAATGTGCACCAACTTTCCTAAAACAGCCTCTTTGCCTCTGACTGGCAGGTGCTAAGCCAAGGGCCTACTCACTCATCTTGAGCCCAGTCCTCTCTGGGAACTCCTCAGACCCTTCAGAGACCCTAGCTTTCCCCTAACAAAACCCCTGTCCTTTCACTTGGGCCTGCACAGGTGTCTGATGGGTGACCTTGTGACCTCAGGGAACCAAAACTCGGTGCTCAGAACAAGGCTAACTCTGCCTTTCTGAGCATGAGGGCTCCAAGTTTAACTAGGAGCACGCAGATCACCTTTCGGTCACTTTCCTGCCTCCAATCGCCTTTCCCAAGCTGGGCACGGTGGCCACCAAGCCAGTGACCTCAGCCGCTTGGGAGGCTGAGACAGGAGGATCTCCTTTTGGAGACCAGTCTGGACAACATAGCAAGATCCGGATCAAAACAAAAAAAAATAAATAAATAAAAAGGGCTGGGGTGCAGCTTGGTGGTTAAGTGCCCCTGGGTTCAATCTCCAGTACAGCAAAAATAAAAGAAGCAGATGTCCATTAGGCTGGTACGGAGGCGACTTGTAGACCTGAGCTACTGAATGGGTGAGGTCGCTCCCAGCGCTAACAGATCTGTTTCTCACAGTTTCTGTTTTGCTTCGCTCCCCAAATAATAAAATCAGCCTTGCCTGCAGAGAATAAAGCAAGACATCAAAGAACACCCCGGCTGTCCTGATCTGAAACAGGAACATCTGGACCGCCGATGACCTGGGCACGACACCAAAACTGCGTTAAAGAGGAGCGGGTGGCGCGCGCCTGTAATCCTTGTGCCTCGGGAGGCTGAGGCAGGAGGATGGCAAGCTCGAGGCCTGTCTGGGCAACTTAGGGAGACCCTGTCTCAAAATAAAAAATAGAAAAAAAAAAAAAAATTCAGAGCCGGAGACTGTTTCCAGCAGCCAAATGTTCTGGCCTTTTTCCACCCTAAGGGTCTGCGATTCAGATTCCAGGACAAAACCCTGCTGGAGTATGTGCCCAGCCCCGCTGTTTCTCAGGTGTAACTTGCGGCAGAATCCAGGATGCAGCCGTCCTCCTGCTCCCTCCTCAGGGATCAGGTTGCGGTTGGAAACTAGGTTGAAGTTTAACCAGGCTCCCTGCGCTTCTGATGAAATTCTGCGCACTTTGCTCCGCTCTCCTTCCGGTCTTCCCGACCAGAATAGCAACCACGTGATTCTGCCCATCTGGGCAATTTTTTTTTGGGGGGGGAGGCGGGTGGTCCTGGAGATTGTACCCACCATGTGTGCTTACTACCGAGCCACAACCCCAGCCCCCCCCCCCTTTTTTTTTTTTTGAGACAGGGTCTCACAAAGTTGTTTAGGGCCTTGCTAAATTGCTGAGGCTGGCTTTGAACTTGCAGTCCTCCTGCCTCAGCCTCCGGGGCTGCTGGGATTACAGGCGTGCACCAACACGCCTGGTTTTTGGTGTGCATTGAAATGACAAGAAAATTGTTTAAAAGGCGGATTCCTTGGCCCACACATGGAAGCAGGCATCATTGAACAGGTCTGGTTGGGCTCAGGTATCTGTCTTTTTAAAAAAATAATTTTATCAAAGTATAATTGACACATAATAAACCCCCCATATTTAACAATTAGATGAGGATGTATGTACAGCTGTGAAACTGACTCTACCCTAATCTTGGACTGCCCGGGTGCCTGGCTGAATTTCAGCCCCACCCTAATCTTGTTTATCTTTGAGCACTGGATGCCCACAGACCAGAAGTTCCTGTTGGCTATAGCTGGCAGCCTGACCCCCAGCAACCTCTGTCTTCATTATATCTCATCTGCATGCTAAGTGACAAACCTCCAAGACCCCTGACAATTGACGACTGCCATGGAGATGTTGGTAAAGAATTATGGGGCTGGGGATGTGGCTCAAGCGGTAGTGCGCTCGACTGGCATGCGTGCAGCCTGGGTTCGATCCTCAGCACCACATACAAACAAAGGTTCTAGGTCAGACCCTGTCCTCCCGTGCCACTTAAAAAAAAATAAATATTAAAAAAAATTCTCTCTCTCTCTCTCTCTTACTCTCTTAAAAAAAAAGAAAAGAAAAAAAAAAAAAAGAATTATGAAAGGGCCAGGGGAGGTGGAGCACGCCTGTAATCCTGGTGACTCTGGAGGCTGAGGCTGAAGGATGGCCAGCCAGCCTCAGCAATTTAGTTAGGCCCTGTCTCAAAACAAAATTTATTAAAAAAAAAAAAAAAGGCTGGGGGTGTAGCTCAGTGGTAGCATTTGTGAGTCCCTGGGTTTAATCCCCAGTATGGGCACCCCCCCCCCACCAAAATGTTTGTACTAATTTACATCCTCTATTAGGAATGCTGTTTTAATTTGCAATTCCCAAACACTAATGGGAATCTTCTTTTCCTTCTCCTTTCCTTGCCTCCCAGTATTGGGGATCGAACTCAGGGGCACTTTACCATTGAGCCACATTCCCAGCCTTTTTTCTTTCTTTCTTTCTTGAAACAGGGTCTCACTAAGTTGCCTAAGACCTTGCTCAGTTGCTGAGGCTGGCTTCAAGTTTGTAATTCTCCTGCCTCAGCCTCCCAAACTGCTGGGATTACAGGTGTGTGCCACCACCCAGGCTTAAATTGTCTTCTTAACTGTTAGAATTCTTTTCACATCTGGACACAACTCCTCTGCATATACATGCGGAGAGCATGGTAAATGCTTTCTCCCAGATCTCTGCGTGTGAATGCACATTGAATTTGAGGACTCTCTTCAGTGACCAATGTGCTCATTCCAACAGCCAAGAGAAGGGCTGGCCTACCAGACTGGCACAGATAAAATAGAGTACCCACTGGCATTATTGGTGACAGAGAATGGGGAGGACTCCACTCATGCCCTATAGAAAAAGAGGAGATGGGTACAAAATCCTAGGAGGAATATGTGCTGGTAGTTCTTAAAAGAAAAAGGAAAAACAAAAAACAAAAACAAAAAACAAAACAAAACTACATGCAGGTTCCTGTGACTCAGCAAGTTCAGTTCTAGAAATTCTTTCTGAAAATAAATAAATAAGCAGGAGCAGTGAGGACCAGGCGGTGGTTCAGCGGAGAGCACTTCCCTGGCACGTGTGAGGCTTGGGTTCCATCCCAACAAAAAAAGCAGTTGCTCTCTGTCCCGGGGTCTTGGTCCTGGGGCTGTCCCCAGGGGAGGGGGCTGCAGGCATACTTGACTGACTGTCCTTTGGATCTTGGAACCAGGCTCTGATGTGGCCCAGAGTCCTTTTGCTGTCCAGCATGGGTGGGAGGCCCCGCTGGACTGGAGGCCAGTGGGGGCTGGAATTCGACTGTCCCCAGCAGGGTGAGCACAGTGCAGTTCCCGCCTTCTGGCCAGGAGTTCAGGTCCACTCTGAGTCCACCTGGCTGCAGAGAGCGCTGAGGTACAGGCTTCAACCAGCCACCACCAGTACCCTCTGGGGACTGAGGCTGACACAGCTTCCTGGGAACTAGAAGGGACAGTCCTTTGCTCTCCACGCCACCAGTGGTTTTCCTAGGACTCAGGAAGATGGGGCCTTGGCCAAGGCCTGGCCAGGCCTGCTGAGGCTGCGTGTGAGCGGGGAGCCTGGAGACCTGGGTTCTAGGTCAGACCCTGTCCTCCTGTGCCACTTAGGCCAAAACCCTTGTCCTTCCTGATCCCCTGTGTCCTCAACCAGGATAGTGCTAGAGATGATCAGAGTGACTTCTCTCTGCCCCCAGCAGGGACTGAAAGCCTGGTTGCTGGAACCAGTCAGATCTGAGTACCACTTCTGGCTCCAACCCTTTCTGTGACTTGGCATGGTAATTATCTATTTTTGTATGTGACGTTTCTATCGCTCCATTGGTCAGTTCTGCACATAAAAGCAACTATATTTATCAACCCAGGGAGGATCCAGTGTACAATGAAGATGCCCATGTACTTGGGGATGGTGTCTTATTTTAATTGGTAGGGTTTTCCCCCTTATTTTCTTAGTGGCACAAAAATGTTGCATCCTCGTTGGGTGTAGTGGCACACACCTCAGCAACTGGGGAGGCTGAGGCAGGAGGATCACAAGTTGGAGGCCAGCCTGGGCAATTTATTTACTTTACATATTTACTTTGATATTGGGGATTGAACCGATGGGTATCTAACCACTGAGCCACATCCCCAGCCCTCTTTATTTTTAATTTTGAGACAGGTCTCGATAAATTGCTGAGGCTGGCTTTGATCTTGAGATACTCCTGCTTCAGCCTCCCAAGCTGCTGGGATTACAGGCATGGGCCACTGCACCTGGCAAGCCTCAGTGATTTAGAGAGACGCTGTCTCAAAAAAATAAAAATAAAAAGAGTTGGGGTTGTGGCTCAGGGGTAAAGGGCCCCTGGGTTCAATCCTCAGTGCAGAAATGAAAAATATGTGTCCTTCACAAGAGAGGGTGTTAGATTTGATTCAATACTGTAATGTACTTCCTGCCTTAATGGGCTGTGGTGTGAGTCTAGGGAGAGACCCAAGTGGGGCACAGAGCTGTGGCCTGGGCAGACAGCAGTCTCCCTCTGTGGGCACCTTGCCAGATGATCAGCAATTTCTAGGATCTAGAGCCACAGATGTGTGACCGGTCCTGCTCAACATGTCCTGCAGGTGGTGCTAGATAACCACAGTGAGGCGCAGTCTAGGCACAGCCCTTGAGAATTCCAGGCTGGAGGGAGGTCAGGAGAGTCCCCCAAATGGGAACAGATTCTTCCTCCCCAGAGAGAGGCTGGGTACCCATCCATCTAGCCCAGGGGCTGCTCTGTGTGCAGAGAGAACCGGAAGTTGGGGTCCCACTGACCTGGATCAGCTATGATTCTGGGCCCCCGTCCACTTGGGGGCCTCGGTCTCCTGTCCAACCTGAGCCCTGGCAATAATGACTCAGAAGGCTAAAAGGCCTCCCCCATCTTGCCCGAGAGGCAGACAGGAGCCCTGTGATGGCCTTCTCCCTGTGTGACCTTGTCCCAACCCTGAGGTCACCATGTTTCTCTCACTCTATGGAAGGGGAAAGGGGGCCCAGGAGGATGAGGTGACCTTCCCCGTGCAACTGTGACTTCCTATAGCCAGGCGTGAAGGCAAAAGCGCCTTGCTCCTTCCACTGCGTCCATGCGGAGGAAGCCCACGGGAAACAGGGTGGGAGGGGGTTCTCTCTGAAGAAAGGGCCAGGAGAAGCTGCTTCTTAAGAGGAGGGGCGAGGGGCTGGGGCTGGGGCTGGGGCTGGGGCTCAGGGTAGAGCACTGGCCCGGCATGTGTGAGGCCCTGGGTTCGATCCTCAGCACCACATAAAAATAAATAAACAAAATAAAGGTATTAAAAAAAAAAAAAAGAAAGATGAGGGGTGACCAGATGTGTTTGACTTGTCTTCCTTCCTACTGGCACTATAGTAAGGAGTGGGGTTTTTTTTTAATTAATTTTATTTATTTTTGTTTTGTTTTTGCATTGCTGGGGATTGAACCCAGGGAGGCTCTATCACTGAGCTACAGTCCCAGCCCTTTTTATTTCTTATTTGGAGATTGCAGAGGCTGCCTTGAACTTGTGATCCTCCTGCCTCAGCCTCCAGAGTTGCTGGGATTATAGGTGTGTGCCACTGAGCCCTGTGAGATTTTTTTTAAATATTTTTTTAGTTGTTGATAGACCTTTATTTTATTTATAGGTGGTGCTGAGAATTGAACCCAGTACCTCACACATGCCAGGCAAGTACACTACCGCTGGGCTATAGCCCCAGTTCCGCCCTGTGAGATTTTTTTTAAAAAAGCGATTGATTTTTTAAGAAGAAGACACAAAGCACATACAATTTAAGAACAAAATGGAATTATCAAAATTTAAGACTTGGCTGCTGGAGGTGTGGCTCAGGGGTGGAGTGTTGACCCAGCCTGCGCCAGGAGACCTGGGTTCCATTCTCAGCACTGCGAAAAGGAAAAAAAAAAAAATTCAGAGTCATTGTTAAGAAGATGAACAGGCGAGTCACAGACGATATTAGCAACACTCACCTCTGACAAAGGACTTTCTCCAGAATACAAGACAACTTCTTCAATTCCGACAAATGGCTCCATTCAAAAGTGGACAAAAGTGCCGTGCTCTCTGGCTGTCATGAGCTGGTCTTCTTCCCTCCAACACACCCTTCCACCATGGGCTCCTGTCTCATCTCTGACCCGGAGCAATGGAACCTGAAACTGGTGACTTGGTCTGAGAAAATGGTGTGCAGAATCCAGTCCTAGGAAAGCCGGGCTTTATAAGCTGTTGACTCAGGGGCACAGGGGGTGGGAAAGCAGAGTGGAGGAGTTGGGTGTGGAGGCGTGCACCTGTGATCCCAGCCACTTGGGAGGCTGAGGCAGGAGGATCCCAAGTTCGAGGCTAGCTTCAGCAACTTAGCAAGATTGTATCTCAAAATAAAGCATAAAAAGGGCTGTAGGTGTAGGTTAATGGTAGAGCACCCCTGGGTCCAACTCCCAGAACAAAGAAGAAGAAGGAGGGGGGAGGGGCAGAGGCAGGTGTTGCTTGGCAACACCTGTGAGCAGAGGCCTTTTCTGGATCACTAACCACAGGGACCATGCCCAGGGGAGGGGCACTAAGCATGTGCGTCCATGCAGCATGGGGCTGCCGCATGCCTGGATCTTGAACAGTAACGCTGCCCCTCTGGACACAGGGACACTGGTCTCTGATTCCTCCCTCCCACCAGCGGTAGGAAAGTATTTGATGATGTCAAACTGATCTGGCCACCTGTGATGCGTGAGGCACGATCAGGAGAATGTGGGAGCTCAGATACCAAATGAGAATCGGATAAAATGGAATAAAAACAGCTGTGTGTCCCGTAGGTCTCAACTTCAATCAGGGGCAGCGACGGGGCCTTTCTGGTTTCTCTAAAGGAGCTTCTGTGAGAACACTATAGGGGGAATATCAAGAAAGACAGAGATAGAGAACTTTTTGGGGGGTCCTGGGGGTTAAACCCAGGGGCGTTTAACCACTGAGCCACATCCCCAGCCATTTTTCATATTTTTTTTAGAGACAGGGTCTCGCTGAGTTGCTGAGGCTGGCCTTGAACTTGAGATCCTCCTGCCTAAGGCTCTCAAGTTGCTGGGACTACAGGCTTGTGCCACCATGCCTGGCAATATTTCATATACTCACTCACACTTTTTTTTTTTTTTTTTTTTTTTGTATTTTATATCTTTGCCACCACAACCAGCAAAGATATGTATTTTTTAAAAAAACAAAACCCCAAAGCTCAGTCCTTGCCCACCTCATCTGTCTTCTCTCCAAACACATTCAAGAGCTGCGATTTCCTGTTCAGTTCTCTGTCTGGGATACTGGTTTTCTCTGTGCCGTTTTCCACTGACCTCGCTGAAGGGCGGCACCCAGACCTGAGTGGGATTTGGAATGGTCTGGGAACAGGCCTCTTCTCTGGCTGCTTTGTAAACATCTTCCCCTTTCCCATCCTCCACCCTTTCTAGGAAGGATTAACTTGTTCACCCATCGCCATGTGTGGAAGTCTCTAGAAAATCCTGGGAGTGTTTATTGCAAATATTTTTTTAAAATAATTTCAGTTGCAGATGGACCCGAAACCTCTGTTTTATTTATTTATCTTTATGTGGTGCTGAGGACCGAATCCAGGGCCTCACCCTTGCTAGGGGAGAGCTCTACCGCTGAGCCCCAGCCCCAGCCCCTACTGCAAATATTTTGACGACTCTCTGGAGGGTGCTGAGTGGACTTTGCTCCCATTTATTCATCTTCTCTCACTGAACGTTTGTGCCTCTTCAGTAAAACAACAAAAATTTAAAAAAATTTAATTGAAAATGGGCAAAATATTGGAGGGCTTACTTCACAAAAGAAGATATTTGAATAGCCAATAACCACATTAAAAAAAAAAAAAAAAGATGTTCAATGTCTTCAGCCATAAGGGAAGGAAGGACACCTTAAAACCACAAGGTGACTCGGATACTGGGCGCTAGGAGAATTGAAATGAAAGACAATTCCAAGTGTTGATCGCTGCAGAGAAACAAATTTACCTAGTGCCAGTAGGAAAATAAAACAGAATAACTACTTTACAAAACAACTTTGCAGTTCTTATAATAGTAAACCTATACTAGGGCACCATGGCCCTTATCTGTAATCCCAGCAACTGGGGAGGCTGAGGCAGGAGGATGGCAAGTTTGAGGCCAGCCTCAGCAACTTTAGTGAGGCCTTCAGCAATGTAGCAAGACCTTGCCTTAAAAAATACAACAGGGCTGGAGATGTAGCTCAGTGGCAAAGAGCCCCAGGTTCTATCTCCGGTACAAGAAAAAAATAAAAAAAAAAAGAGGAAATGTAAAGCTTAGCTGCCAGTAATATTTACACAAGAAAAGTCAAGAAAGGCAAATACTGCACGTTCTCATCCATTTTTAAATGGATGCTAAAAATGTTGATCTCATAGAAGAGGAGAATCAGGGTCAGCAGAGACCTGGGGGGAGGAAATAGAGAGGGGAGGGGGGAGGGGAGGAAACAGGTACCAGGCAGCTGTGGCAGGATCTCTATCTCGAGTTTCCTAGCACTTTAACTAGTCAACAGATTGTGAGGTATTTCAGAATAACTCCAGGGCGGGGGCGGGGCTCTGGTAGAGTGCATGCCTGGCACATGTCAGGCACTGGGTCTGATTCTCAGCACTGAGTATAAATGAACAAACAAAATGAAGGTCCATCAACAACTTTAAAAAAAAAAACAAAACTAGAAAAGAGCCTGAAGTTTCCCAAACCCTGATGTGGTCATTACACATTGATACAAGTGCTGAACTATTGTACAACGCCCCACAAATATGTGTGAACATCTGTGCCAACTACAGAAATTTTTAAAAGGCAACTGGGTGAGTGGCTCATGCCTATAATCCCAGTGACTTGGTGGAAGTGGGCAGGAGCTGAGGCAGGAGGATCCCAGCTTCCAGGCCAGCCCGGGAAGAAAAAGAAAAAAGAAAATTTAAAATCAGAAATCATGATTCTAAATTTTCCCTCCCTCCCTCCCTTCCTTCCTTTCTTTCTTTCTTTGCAGTAGGGATTGAACCCAGGGCACTCTACCGCTGAGCTGCACCCCCAGGTGTGATTGTTTCTTAATTTGAGACAGTCTTGCAAAGTCGTTGAGGGCCCTGATACATTGCTGAGGCTGGCCTGAACTTGGAATCCTCCTGCCTCAGCCTCCCTACTTGCTGGGATTATAGGTGTGCGTCACCATGCCCAGTTTGCAGAATGATTTTCAAAATTCCAGGTATAAAATACTTATGTAAAGACGTGTACATGGGCTGGGGCTGGGGCTCAGCGGTAGAGCACTCACCTCGCAGGTGCAGGGCCCTGGGTTCGATCCTCAACACCACATAAAAATAAGTAAATAAAATAAAGATATTGTGTCCAACGACGAGGAATAAACGTTTAAAAAGAAGTGTACAGGGGGCCTGGGGCTGGGGCTCAGAGGTAGAGCAGCACTTAGCCCAGGTGAGGCCCTCAGCAGCACATAAAGTAGAATAAAGACATGTGTCCACCTACAACTAAAAGATAAATATTGAAAGAAGAAGACGTGAACAGGGCTGGGGAGTAGCTCCTGAGGCCTGGGACCTCCCAAACTAGAAGCGCACCCCCTATCTAGGGGGTCGGCGCCTGTTCTCCCAGCCGCCTGAGAAGCTGGGCCAGAGGAGGATTCCAACTCAGGAGTCGGAGAAAGAGAGAAAGAAAACCAAGTATTCAAGTCCGAAGGGAGCTAAGGATTTAACCCCAAGCCGCTCGCTTCCCTCCACGGAGGCTGGTGGAGGCTCTGAGGCGGGGAGGCCAGTCCTTGGTCCTCGTCCCAGGAGGTCACAGGGCGCTCGGCGGACAGGCTAAACAATGAGTGGGGAGGTGGGGAGGTGGGGGGTGGGGAGGTGGGGAGGTGGGGAGGTGGGGGGTGGGGAGGTGGGGAGGTGGGGAGGTGGGGGGTGGGGAGGTGGGGGGTGGGGAGGTGGGGAGGTGGCTGGAGGGGCGGGGGGGGGGGGAGCCGACGCCCAGGAACCCGAGATGCCCAAGCGCAGGGGACAGGCCGCCCGAGGTGCGGGCGGGGCGAGGGCGCGGGCCGGAAACCTCGGCGCCACCTCCGCTGCGCCCTGAGTCAACCGCAGCGCTGCGACAGCAGGGCGCATCTTTCTATAATTGGTGCATCCTTGACAGCGTTTCCTCCAGGTGGCACGTGAGTGACGGTGACGTCGGAGACTCACCGGAGTGTGGCATTATTTTGATAAAATAAAAATTAAAGGGGAAAAAAATGAGCTCCTTGTCAGAGCCCTGTGCCCTGAGCTCCCGGCAATCAAGGACCGTCCCCTCTCCATTCAGTCCCGTCAACCACTCTGTTCAGTTTTTGATTTGAGGAAATGGACTCAGAGAGGTTAAGTAACTTCCTGCGTGCTACCCAGGTGGTGAGTGACAGGTCAGAATCCAATTGCGAGAGTGAAGGCTGCTTTGACTAGTTTGGAAGATCGCCATTCGCGCTCCCTCTGGTTGCAAGAAGCTGGGGCTTGCTCAAGGTCCCTTAGCCATACTAGAGCTGAGTGGGTCCGCACGGGGGTCCTCATCGCTTTGCCCAGTGTCCTTCCCTGGGCCTGGACTCTCCTTTCTTTACCCGCATCCCTGCACTCACCCCGAGAGCTTGGGCTGCCATTCCTAAATGCAGATGGCACTCTCAGGGCCCAGGCAGAGCCCAGGGAACTGGGCGCTAGGGGGCAGGGCGGGTCCTCCCTCTGCGGCCCAGTGAAGGGAAGCAGCTGGTCCCCCACAGGGGCTCAGACCTGTCAAGGGCTGCTGCTGTACCTGCCCTGGTCAGTGGCCAGGCCCGGCTGGCCTCAGGGAGGGAGATCCCCTGCACAGTGGTGTGCTGGCGCCGGATGCCAGCCAAGGACGGAGACGGTCCTGGGAAAAAGGGTAAGGTTGGCCATTCTGTTAGAGCTGCCTTCTCTTTTGGTAAAGAACTGTGCCCACCACCGACACTGGAAAGAACGCTTGTCACCATTTAGTGGACACCCTCTCACCAGCCCAACCTGTGCAGTAGGGTCTATTCAGAAGCCCAGAGAGGTCAGGCCATGCATCTACAGTCACACAGCCAGGGCCTGACTGTGGACAGCATCTCCCATGGTGTTCACAGAAGTCTGATCATAGGCATCAGATTGGGGCACCAGCCCCTTAAAGGGAAACCCACATCCTGTTTTTGGCTCTGCCTCAACGATAAGAATTTGTGATAACGGGGAATCTGGAGATGATGTCTCCCTCGAGGCCCTGCCTCCTCTTTCCTTCCTTTCTCCTGTGCCCCATCTCAGAGCCCTGGGCAGCCTCCAGCCTGCACGTGGCCATGACACACACCCCTGTGTGGCATCTGCAGTGTTGCCCCCCTCGGGCCTTGGTGGCTTACTTTCCTCTGCTGTTGGAAGGGAGGAAGAATGAAGCTCGCCTCAGAGCTCTTGGGGTGACCGATGGTGTCCCACGCCTGGCCGACACCTGGTGGGAATCTGGAAGGAGGGCCTGGGAGTCTGGGGACACAGCTGTCACTCCAGTTCTGTCACTGACCAGCTGTGCAGCCTGAGCCGAGTCTTCACCCTCTCTGAGCCTCAGTTTCCTCATCTATGTGACGGGATGATGGCCCCGCCTCACCTCCATTTTCCTGAAGCAGGTCCAGCACGAAGCTCATGTCACTGTGGCTCAGGGTCATCTTTAGTCCTCAGCCTCGACCCTCTTCTCCCATTGAAAAAGTCCTTTTGGAAAACTCACACCAAGATGGCTGGTCCCGCGGGGGCTTGGAGTCCCCCAGGGGCCCCACGGCCCTAGACTCCCACCCCTCCACCTGTCACAAGGAGGTCGCATCCCTTCCCGGGTTGTGGGGAGAAGGTACAAAGAGGCCCGTGCATTGCCGGGGGAGTTTATCCAGGAGCAAAGCCCTCCCCAGGGCGAGCCCAGGGAGCCAGCAAGGGCACCCGCCGCCGCAGGGTTTGGGGTGGAGAAAGGGGGTTCCCGTTCTATCGGCAGGTGTTTGCGGTCGAGGGTCTCCAGCAGCCTGGTGGCCCTGGCTCCTGGTGTTGTGACTTGGTGAGCCCCCTCCACATTCAGCAGAGCTAGTCTGGGGGCCAGTGGTTGGCCGCTGGAGGCCGCCACTTCTGAGATTAGGTCATACGAGAGGGAAGCTCCATCTGTGCTTTCTCTGGACTCCTCTGGTGGAGGCAGCTGTCACAGCCCTGGGACACGTGGATAGCAAGGAATGGAGGCCTGGAACAATCAGAGGAGAAACAGTCAGAGATTCCCACGGGAGGCCCGAGGCCCCAGCCCACGGCCCAGAGAAACCCAGACAAGGAATGTTTGTGATGATTAGCTGCTAAATTTTGGGGTTCTTGTTTTGTGTCAGTAAATAACTAATACAAGACTCGCTGAAGACATCTTAGTATAGATGGGCCACGGAATGCCACACCAGCGTTAAAAACAAGGCAGTGGCTGGGTGCCGGAGCACACACCTGTAATCTCTGGAGGCTGAGGCAGGAGGATCACAAGTTCAAAGCCAGCCTCAGCAACTTAGTGAGGCCCTACGCAACTTAGCAAGAACCTGTCTCAGAAAATAAAAAGGGCTGGGGATGTGGCTCAGCTTAAGCGCTCTTGGGTTCAATCCTTGGTACCAAAGAACAAAAACAAAACAACAACAAACCAAGCAAGAAAGAAGGAAAAGAAAGGAAGTCTGGCGACCCAGGAAAGCCCGAGGTGAGTTCCCGTTTGAGCCCCAGCGCAGCTAATGGTGTGAATTGCGATCCCAGGGGCTCCTGACCTAGGAGTGGCCATTCGAGTTGGAGTCTCAAGACAGGAAAAGGCCAGTAACCCAGCTCCAGCAGCCACCAGCCAGTGTGGGACCCGCTGGGGCTCCTTGCGCAAAACAACAAGGACTCAGAGCTCCCTGATTGTTTTAGAAGCCTGCGCTCCCCAGTGGGCCTCCAGGGGTCAGCTGAGCTCCTACCCCACTGGACGGCTCTGGGCTACACTAGAGGAAAAGGTGGGTGAGCCGAGTCAGGCAGGAGGGCCTTCTGGGAGCCGAGTGCTCAGCCCGCAGCCAGCTCAGACTGGACACTGTGTTGACTCTCAGAAGCCGGCGCAGGGGGAAGATCACCAGAGCCCAGGAGTTTGAGGCCGACCTGGGTAGTAGAGAGATCCAGTCTCAGCAAAGCAAACCAGAACCAAAACTAAAACGGAAAAAGTGACACTCAGAGCTCTGAGTTTTGGACTATGATCTACTTCATGGAGACGGTGAGACGTTTAAATGGGATAGTGTATGTGACGTGATTCATAGGAAACCCTCTAAAATTTGAGCTCCGTTTCCCAGATTCAATCCTCCACACTCCTCAGCTCAGTGATCACATGTTCCGACAACTGTCGATCTCATATGCCAAAAGTTCTTGCATTTTTTAACTTTATCTTTCTTATTCATTTTTGAAGTTTACAGGGATTGGAATCCAGGGCCTCGTGCATGCTAGGCAAGTGCTCTGCCACTGAGCTACAGCCTCAGCCCTAGATCTTTTTCTTATTTAATATGTAAGTTTTAGCTGGGCTTGGTGGTGTACACGAAAGGAGGCTGAGGCAAAAGGATCGCAAGTTCAAAGCCAGCCTCAACAAAAGCAAGGCGCTAAGCAACTCAGTGAGACCCTGACTTTAAATAAAATGCAAAATAGGGCTGGGATGTGGCTCAGTGGTCAAGTGCCCCTGGGTTCAATCCCTGATGCCCATAAAAATTATAAGGACTAGGTCAGTCACAGACAGGGAGAAAATCTTTAAAAAGGACATTACTTGACATAGTATTGATACAAGAGATGCAAATAACTCCTAACACTCAATAATAACAGAACCCAATAAAGAATGGGCAGTGGATCTGAACAGACGCTTCAAAGGAGAAGCTATAGGATTTGCACAGAAAGTGTCCATCATTGTTCATCAGAAAAGTACAAATGGAAGTCAAGATGAGGCATTCCACATGATCCCCGACAGGGTTCAGATCAAAAAGACAGGCAATGCCAAGTGTCGGCAAGGATGTGGGCCCTGCACACCAGCCATTCTGCTCCTGGGTTCTCACCCAAGAGCTACAAAGCAGCGTTCACAGAAAGACGTGACCAAGAACATTCCTAGCAGCTTTCTTTATGTATTTTGAGTACCGGGGATTGAACTCGGGGGGACTCTGCCACTGAGCCACATCCCAGCCCTGTTTTGTATTTGTTTAGCACCTCGCCATTGCTGAGGCTCACGATCCTCCTGTCTGAGCCTCCCAAGCCGCAGGGATTGCAGGCCTGTGCCACTGCGCCGGGTTGTAGCAGCTGTATTTATGGCAGACAAAACCTGGAAATGGCCCAGCCGTCCAGCAACAGGATGGGCGAGCAAACGTGGCGTGCTCAGATCATGGAACATGACCAGCAGAAACAGGGACGGATCACGGACACCACAAGGAGGATGGGCCTCGAGACCGCGCACCAGGAGGAAGGAGCGCAGCGCATGCTGGTCAGTCCCTTTTCTATGAAATCTTGACACAAGAAAAAAAGCAAGGATTGCCTGGGAGATCAGGCCATCTTCTAAGTGGCAGCCATGTTCTCGTAGGGGTGGGTGTTTGCATTACATAGAAGTTGGCATTAGCCGATAGATAAATAAACGTCCACTTAAGATTGATGCATTTCTTTGTATGTAAATTTTATATCAAAAGAAAAATAACTGTCAACAAACGTGGCCGGTTCAGGGGGAAGTGTATGGCGATGCCCCTGAGCCCTGCGTACTTAACGGAGGAGGCCCTGGGCTTTGCGGGGGGCTTCCCGGCGGCCCTGGGCGCCCCTCTGGCAGACGGGGGAGCGAGAGGGGAGCACAGCAGTGGAGGACTCTCAGCTCTAAGCCATACCGGGTCCCTGCTGCCGCCTTCCATCTCGCCAGAACTCGGTCCCTCTCCCCGTGACTCCTGCTCCCCATCCCAGGACCACCCACCCCTCAGGCCCAGGTGGACTCACTTCTTGTCCGCGGCCATTGCTGCTCTGAGAGGGCGGCCTTAGGAATCTTAGGGCAGGGCCCCCCTGCTGCCCCAGAGCAGAGGCCACTGGCCACCCAGAGGAAGGAAGTGCTGATGGAGCACATTCTAGAAGCCGTTGACTCTCCTCAGAGGGAGGCCCAGCCTGCCCGGTGCAGTCCGGAACACAGTCTTCTGACCCGGCGCCCCTCCTGCCTCCGGCTTCCCAGGGGCAGGACCCGTTGCTTGGGATGGGCCTGTGGTCACAGAGGCCCAGGATCAGTTTGCCAACTGCCCTGACATCCTGGCCTGCGAGCCGGCAGCACTAGATTCTCCAAGGCTGAGGCACAAAGGCCGCTGCTCCCTGTGGACCCACCAGGTGCTGTGTGCAGGGCTTGTCCCCAGACTCCTCTAGGAGGCCCTGTGCAGAGGCTGAGACTCAGAAGGCCTCACTCACCCTGAGGCCATACAGCTCCCAGGAGGAGGGGCTGAGGCAGGAGGATCACAAGTTTGAGGCCAGCCTCAGCAACTCACAGACACACTGCCTAAAAAATTATAAGGGTTGGCAACGTAGCCCAGTGAACGCCCCTGGGTTCAACATGCACGCGCGCGCGCACACACACACACAGGCACAGGGGAACAGGGGGTGAGGGAAACGGGGAAAAGGAGGGAAGGAGGGCAAGAGGGTCACAGCCTGAGGGCCTTGAATGAGGTGCCACTGGAGCACTTAGAAGGTGTGGCATTTTAAAACTGTGGTCCCTGAGTTCTCTTCTGAGAATTCAAGTTTTGAATTTTTATTTCAACAATCTTAGAAAAATTACCAGCCTCCACACTGGACCAAGGGGAGGCCAGTATGCAGAGCCCGGGGCCTGCGTTTAGTGCCTCTGCTGTATCTGAGCAGAACAGAACTGTGTCGGGGTCCCCAGAGCCATGAGAAAGTACCCCCAAAGAGGGAAACTCTATTACTTATCTATTGTTGCCTCACATACCATGCCCCAAAATTTAGCAGCTTAAAACAACAAACATTTACGTCCCAGTCGCTGTGGATCAGGAATCCAGGCGCAACCTGGGTGGGTCCTTTGGCTCAAGGTCTCGGAAACTCACAATCAAGTTATGAGCAGGGGCTGGAGGCCCGGCTCCTGGCTCAGGGGGGAAGACTGCTTCCAGGCTCACCCGCCGGGTTGCTGGCCGAATTCAGCCTGGTGGGCTGCAGGGTTTGGCTTCCTGATGGCTGGTGGCTGGGGCCTCTCTCCATTTGCGCCACATGGACACCTTGCAACACGGCAGGCAACTTCATCAGGGCCATAAGCAAGACAGCAAGAGGAAAGCCAAGTCCCTGTGTAATCTAACCTCAGAGGTGACGTCCCATCCCTTTTCTGGTCCTGGGAGTTGAACCCAGGGTGCTCTACTGCTGAGCTACACCTGCAGCCCTTTTTATTTTTGATTTCTATTTTGAGGCAGGATCTCACTAAGTTGCCCAGGCTGGCCTTGGACTTGCCATTCTCCCATCTCAGTCCCCCGAGACGCTGGGATTAAAGGCGTCTGCAACTGTTACTAGGTCCCTTTTTTCTTTTTTTTCAAAAAAAAAATTTTTTTTTTAGTTGTAGTTGGACACAACACTTTTATTTTATTTATTTTTGTGTGGTGCTGAGGATCGAACTCAGCGCCTCACACTTGCTAGGCGAGCGCTCTACTGCCGAGCCACAACCCCAGCTCCTCCGCCCCTTTTTTCTTAATAAACTTTTTATTCTTTCTTTCTTTTTGGTGTTGGGATCCTGAGCACACCGTCCACCCTTGAGCTACACGCCCAGCCTTTAATAAGGCTGGGATAATGTTAGACTTACAGAAAAACTGCAAGGATGATTCAGAGTTCGCACAGACCCCTCACCTGGCTTCCCCAAAGTTATCTTTCTTAACCGACTGTGGGACAGGTGGCCAAGGACACGGCGTCGGGTGTGACCACCAGCTCGACCCCAGCCTTTTCCCAGATTTCACTTGTTTTTACACGAAGTTCCCTTTTCTGTTCCAAGATCCAATTGCATGACCACCTGGTGTCTTCCCACCTCCTTGCTGTCCTCTAGTCCGTGACGATTTCTCGGTCTGCCCTGCGTCATGGCTGAGTTTGGAGGGTTGCTGGTTAGGTACTGTGCAGAACGGCCTCCATCTGCATTTGACTTTGGTTTTCTCGTGATTGATTTGGGCGAAGGATTTGGAGAAAGACGTGCACAGAGGAGAGTGAAACGCCTCCTTGTCACACTGTGTCCATAGGCACCACTTCCCAGGACACAGTGCTTGTGGCCATGGCCTTCCCCCGGGATGAAGTTACTATTTTTCATTTTGTTTTCTTTCCTTCCTTTTTTTTTGGGGGGGTGGTACAGGGGATTGAACTCAGGGGCACTTGACCACTGAGCCGCATCCCTAGCCCTATTTTGTATTTTATTTAGAGACAGGGCCTATGGAGTTGATTAGCGTCTTGCTTTTGCTGAGGCTGGCTTGGACCTTGAGATCCTCCTGCCTCATCCTCCCAAGCTTCTGGGATACTGTGCCCAGCTGTTTTCTTTTTAATTATTTTTTTTTTCTTGTGGTGCTGGGGACCCAGGCCAGGGACCCTCACATGCACTCTGTTATTGAGCTATGTCCCCAACCTTCTTTTCCCCTTTTCTATCCACTTTGGAAGTGAGTCACCAAGTCAAGCCCTCACTCAACTGGTGGGGACTTAAAACTCCGCTTCTTGGGAAGAGTATCCTAAATTATTTGAGCAGTTTGCTTCTTTCTTCCCATTTATTCCTTCTCCCTTGTTGGCTGATGTTGGTGTGGACCGGCATGTGTCTATCTGTGGAGCTCATCCCCAGCCCTGTAGAATGGGGCGTGACGAGGCTTGGCCAGGGGACACTAGTAAGCGCCACTCGGGCAGAGTCTTGATGAGGCTTGCACTTCGAGGCTTGTCCTCCGGACACACTCACTCCTGGGATCCAGTCACCGTGTGTGGTAAGAAGCTCTGGTAGACAGTGGGTCCTGTGGGGACAGGCCTTGAAGGAGGAGAGGCATTCTCAAATTTCCAGCCCCAGACGAACACGACCATGCGAGTGACCCTTGTCTATGCCACTTGGAGTAAAAGAAATGGCCAGTTTTGGAGTTGGCTATTCAGCAATTGATCACTGAAACCATTCTGTCCCTTCATGGTGGCACTACCTGTGGTCCCAGAGGCACCGGAGGCTGGGACACGAGGATGGAAATTTCAAGGCCAGCCTCGGCAACTTAGCAAGGCTCTCAGATTAGCAAGAGCCTGTCTCAAAAAAAAAAAAAAAAAAGGGCTGGAGATACAGCTCAGTGGCAAAGCACCTGTGGGTTCAATCCCCAGCACCAGGAAAAAGAAAAAAGCAACATAGTCATAGTTCTGCAATTTATTTTTTTCAGTACCTACAGATGTCACAAACACCCTGTGTCAGTTCATCCAGATGAGCTTGTCCCCTGAACTACTACCCAGTCTTCCATGGGGTCAGTGAAGCATGATCGACTTATCCTTTTCTACTGATGGATGCCCAGTGGCTTTCAAGTCTTCTCGAGGATCTTCAGGGCTCCTGTGGATACCCCCTGGTGCAGGCATCACGGGAGGCTGACACTGGCGTTTCTCTAAGATAAAGCCCCAGAAGCAGGTTGCTGGGTCAGGGCCATGAGCTTGGAGTTCCCACACCTATTGCCAAATCACCCTGCAAAATGGTGGGCAAGGGGGCCTGGCCACCACCCTTGTCCATGCCTGGTGTGGCCCACCTTGAAAAGTTAAATAGCAGTATTGGCCCGAGAGAGCGTGAGAAACGGGTACTGAGCCTGTACAGGCTGGGCCGGGTGAAGGCCAGGCTGGGGCAGAGCTGGGGGCTCCAGGCACAGCCCCCCACCCTGCACCAGTTCCTTCCCCTTTGCCGGGCAGCTGTGCTCAGCACATCCTCCAAAGGCGCTGGCCCAGCGGACCTGCCTCCTGGACAGGCCCAAGTTCCTCCAGCCTTGACCCCCGCTCACAGTGACCCTATGCTCTGATGGGCCCTGGCCCAGGCCTCGCCCCCTGCAGGAGGGAGCCCTCCACGTTCACCTGGAGGCAAATCTCTGATCCTCTGAGCCCTGCTCCTGCCCTTGAAACCATACCAACGCCTGGCGCTCCGTGAGCTCTTCTTTGTAAATAGACAGTTATTTATTTATTTCCTTATTATTCCTTCAGCCCATAGTGACCATCCTAACTTCTTGGCCCCACAACCTGGCAGGAGAGGCAGGACCAATCTGGTAACTAAACATGGGTGGATCTATACGTCCTTCTGTACGAAGGGGCTGTGGCCTCTTAAATCCAGGACAAGTACACAGGAACCTGAGTTAGCTGGAGGGTGGGTGACCAGATGGCCACTGAGCTGGGAGCAGAGGACGGAGGGGTTACACAGCTGGAGGGCAGGGTGAGTGCATTCCTGGTAAGTGGAATGGATGGTACAAAGGCCCTGGGGCAGAGAGGCAGGGTGTGTTCATTTTGGGGGACATAGTGTGAAGGGGAAAGAGGTCTGAAAGGGAGCCTGAGAGGTCAGTAGGACAATGCCATGCAGGGCCTTGTGGGCCACAGTGGAGACAGTGACCTTTAACCAAGAGCACTAGGGAGCCATTGATGGATGATGAGATGGAATGAGAAGCATCATGGGACGTTCTTAACCCAGGATGCGGCACAGTGGATGTCACTGTTATTGTCATCACTGTTGTCTTCACTTTCTAGGTGTCAGGTCAGAGAATTCCCACCGATCCCTAAAGGGTCCTGAGGAGACTGGGCCAGCTGTGTTCCTCGGCTGGGGAGGAGCCATAGGTGACGTCCACATTTCCAGGAAACAGAGTGCAAATCTGCACAAATTGGCAACTTGCACCCAAGGGTAGCCCAGAGAGGCAGTGCTGGACTCGACTCCAGGCCTCTCAGCCCTTCCTTGCTGCTCAGACCAAGCTCTCCTCAGCCTTCTGCCTGCCTGAAGCCCTCGCTGGAACCCTCGGTGGTTGACCCCTGCAGCATCCCAGCTCCTGCCGGATAAGCTCTCTCTCTTCCTGCCATGAGTCCACACGGAAGCCAACAGCACCGTTCAGTGTTCCCAGAGGACACAAGGAAGCCTGTCGCCCCATGTCTGCTGGTTCCATTCCCTCAGCCGGGATGCTGGCAGCAGAGGTACTGTGTTAATCAGCTGTGAGTTACTATAGTAAAATACTTGAAGCAGCTAATTTGATAAAGAAAAAATATTAAAATGAGAAATTATACCCCATCTGATTCAAATGTAGATATGTCAAGATCATTGTACTGTCATGGGTAACTAATTAAAACAAATTTTAAAAAATGACATATAAAAAAAGAAAAAAATATATTTGGGTCATCTTGGGAGGTTCAAGTCCAAGATTGAGCCACCTCATTGGTTTGGGCCTCTGGCGAAGGTTCTGGAAGGCAGTGGCAGGAGGATGTGTCAGAGTGAGTGGTCACATATCCCTCCAGGAAGCAGGTGAGTGCATTCCTGGTAGGACTCAGGTCCTACAATGCCTTCTGAGGGCATTTCCCCAATGACCCAAAGATCTCTCACAAGACCCCACCTCCTGAAGTGTCCACCACTGCCCAGTAGCACCCCCCCAGGGACCAAGCCTTTAACACAGGGGTTTGGGGGACATTCGGCAGCCAAACTGCAGCATGCTCCAATCCCTCCTCAGTTGTTCCTGCAGCCCATGGTGGCACCAAGCATTCCTGCACCAGTTTCCCATCACCATGGTAACAAGTGACCACAAACTCCATAGCTTAAAACAACCCCAGTGTATTATCTTATAGTTTGGAAGCTAGAAGTCTGAAATGGGTCTTGCTGGCCTACAGTCTGTGCCGGCAGAGCTGCTTTCTTCTGGAGACGCTGGGGGAGAATCCTCTTCTTGCCTCTTCTGCATCCTAGAGTCTGCCCGCATTCCTTGGTTCATGGCCCCTACCTCTCTCTTTTTTTTTTTTTTTGGTGCGGGGCATTGAACCCAGGGGTGCTTAACCATTGAGCCACATTCCCAGCCCTTTGTTAATATTTTATTTTTAGACAGGCTCTCACTGAGTTGCTTAAGGTCTCACTAAATTGCTGAGGCTCAGTTTGAACTTGCGATCCTCCTGCCTCAGCCTCCCGAGTTGCTGGGATTACAGGCGTGTGCCACTGCAACCAGCTCCTTCTTCTATTATCAAAGCCAACAACATAGGGTCGATTCTTCATGCTGCCGTATCTCTGTTCCTTCTATCTTCCCCTTTCACACTGAAAGATCTTCATGTTCACATTGGACATAGACAGATAATCCAGGATAATGTCACTATTTTGAGGCTGGCCCATGAGTAACCTGAATTCCATCTGCTAGTTTAATTCCCCTCTGCTATGTGCTATGGCTTCACATAATTCAAATGTCCCCCAAAGGTCCATATGGAATGGTTGGTCTACAGGGTGGCACTAATGGGAGGTGGCAGAATCTTTGGGAAGTGGGGCCTCATCCGAGGTCCTTTGGTCACTGGGGATGTACTGTTGAAGGGGATTCTGGGACCCCATCAGGGTTTGAATCTTTAATGCCCCCCGCGAAGCCCATGGGCTAGGCAACACAGGAATGTTTAGAGATGAAATGATTAGATTATGAAAGCTGAAACCTCATCACTGGATTAATCCATTGAATGGGATTAATGAATGGGCTACTGGTTGGCAACTGTGAGCAGGGGTGATGTGGCTAGAAGAAGCAAGCTGCGAGGGTGCCCTTAGCTCCACCCTGACTGCTCCTCTCTTACGGATTCCCCGGGGAGCTGAGCAGCTTTTCTCCACCAGGCCTTCTGCCATGATTCCCGCCTCATCCTAGGCACAGAACAGCTGGGTTGGCCGACCAGGGACCGAGCCTCTGAAACCACAAACCTAACCTCAACTGTCCCTCCTCTAAGTCATTCTTGCCAGGTATTTTCAGCAACAAAAAGCTGACTAACACAGACTCTGCCGGTCCTCTCCTCTCTCTGTTCTGGTTGGAAATATGATCATTTTTACTGGGTGTGGAGGGGTGCACACCCAATCCCAGCAACCTGGGAGGCTGAGACAAGAGGATCACAAGTTTGAGGCCAGCCTGGGCCAACTAGAGTGAACTTGTTTCAAAATAAAGAATAAAAAGGGCTGGGGCTGGGGCTGAGTGATAGACTAATGCACTAAGCAACTCAGTGAGACCCTGTCTCTAAATAAAATGCAAAATAGGCGGGGGGGATGTGGCTCAGTGGTTGAGTGCCCCTGAGTTCAATCCCTGGATACAATCCCTAGTACTGAAGAAAAAAAAAAGATGAGAGAGAGAGAGAGAGAGAGAATCATTTTCCTTCTCTGTGTGTTCCTACCATGAGTTGCCTCCCTTGTGAGAACTGAACTGATGCAGACTCCAAGCCTTGAACCTCCCAAACTGTGAGCTAAATAAACCTTTCTTCTCTCTCTCTCTTCTTCTTCTTCTTTTTTTTTTTTTTTGCTTTGCAGAAGTGAGACTTGAACCCAGGGGTGCTTTCCCACTGAGCTACTTCACTAGCCTTTTTTATTTTTTATTTTCAGACAGGGTCTAAGTTGTTGAGTCTGGCCTCAAACTTGCAATCCTCATATATCAGCCTGAGTGGTAGCTGGGATTATGGGCCTGTACCACTGTGTCTGGTAAACCTTTTATCTTTATAAACTAGTTGCTGTAGGTATTTCATTGCAGTAACACGAAGCTGACTGGTACATCATGGAACCTGATATATGCAGACAAGATCACAGGATTAGGAGGGGACCATCTTGGGGGGAGGCCATGATTCTTCAAAGCCCACCTGCTCCTTGTCCAGAGCTGGCCCTTCCTTCAGCATCCTTCTTAGACAGGTGCTTTCCAGAAAGCAACCAGGAGGAAGTGTGTCCTGTCCACGCTTCGGAAGAGGAAACAAAACACACCTTTGTGGCGTGTTTGTGAGTTTATAAAGGACTTCCACATCCTTGGGGGTTGGTCTTATTTGTTCTACTCCACATCTGCGAAAACCATGGTCAGGAAAATCAAGTGGCTGAGTTGGGGATACAGGATGAGGACTGGACATTGCTGGGCTTACCCCAAGGCCTGATCCCAGCTCCTCCCCTTTGTTCCCAGCCCTGAAATAGCCTCACCTCCCACAGCCATCCTAACCCTTCCCAAGGCCGCTCCAAGTGAGTCCTGTAGCTAATCCGCCCTTGTTTCTGGCTTCCTGCCAAAAGTCATGGGGTCACACTTGAAAGACTTCCTCAAACCCGGCAAATCATGGCTCTGGAGGTTTCTGTTTGAATTAGAAGCAGGAACTATTTCCTCTGTGCTGCCAAAGGGGCTGTAATGAACGGGCCCAAGGTTCCAGGGGAGATATTTGTCAATGTGTTTCACAAGCCTTCAAAATGTGCCTGCCGCTTACTGTCGGTCGAGGTCACAGGAAGGAAATAGCCGAGTGTGCAGAAACGTGCAGCCGAGGCTGTGTAACTCAGCACTGCGCCAAGCAGCACAGTAGCACAGCCACCCAAGTGTCCATCAATAAGGCCCTGATTAAGTCAAATGATGCATCCAAAGTTGTAGTATTATGTAGCCATTAAAAACGATAATGTAGGGGCTGGGGTTGTAGCTCAGAGGTAGAGCGCTCCGCAAGCACAGGCGGGACCTGGGTTCAATCCTCAGCACCACATACAAACAAAATGAAGGTTACTGTGTCCACATATAACTAAAAAACAAGTATTTAAAAAAATGATAATGTGGCCAGGTACGCTGGCACATGCTTGTAATCCTAAAGGCTCAGGAGACTGAGGCAGGAGGATCACAAGTTCAAAGCCAGCCTCAGCAACAGCAAGGTGCTAAGCAACTCAGTGAGACCCGGTCTCTAAATAAAATACAAAATAGGGTTGGGGAGGTGGCTCAGTGGTCGAGTGCCCCTGAGTTTAATCTCTGGTACCAAAAAAAAAAAAAAAAGACAATGTAGCTGGTTGTGGTGGTGCCCGCCTATAATCCCAGCTAATGCAGGAAGCTGAGCCAGGAGGAGAGAAAGTTCAAAGCCAGTCTGGGCAATTTAGCTAGACCCTGTGTTCATGTAGACTGGGGGCGCAGCTCAGTGGTAGAGTGGTAGAGCACTTGTCTATCATATACAAAGCCCTGGGTTTGATCCTAAGCACCAAAACAAACAAATAAAAAATCCTTTTATTAATTTACCAAGATAGACCTTAAATAAACACATGAAAAGATGCTCCCTATTCCATTAGTCATCATAGAAATCAAAATAAAGCCACAATGAGAAACGACTGCATGCCTACTAGAATCGTTGAAAAAAAAATACCGACCATATCAACCGTGGGCAAGGACATGGCCATTAGAGCTTCTGTATGCTGCTGGCAGGGAATGTAAAATGATAAAGCCACTTTAGAAAACAGTTTCATGCAAACACTGAACATGTACTTCCTATATGACCCAGCAGTTCTACTCTGCAATATTTACCCAGGAGAAATTATAATGTAGGTCCACACAGACACTTGTATGTAAATGTTTATAGCAGTTTTATGTGTAATAGCTCCAACCTGGAAGAACCCTGAGGTCCACCAACAGGTGAGTGGGTGAACTGTGGTCCGTCCACACAATGGAATACAACTCAGTATCAGAAAGGGACAAACATCAACCGGTCGCTGTAATGATGCACACCTGTAATCCCAGTTATTCAAGGAGGCAGAGGAAGGAGGATCCAAGCTGGAGGCCAGCCTCAGTAATTTAGCAAGTGTATAAAATAAAATTTAGCAAAACAAAAACCACAAAGGGCTGGGGACGTGCTCAGTGGTAGAACACCCTGGGATCAATCTCCAGTTCCACACACACAAAAAAGACCAACTGTCAATACATACAATAAGGAGCCAAATCTCAAAATATTATCCTAAGTGCAAGAAGTCATACAAAAATATATATGAATCCATTTATATAAAATTCTAGGCAATTCAAACTAATAACAAAAAGCGGATCAGGGCTTGCTGTTGTGGGGACAGCACAGGAGGGATTACCAAAGGGCACAAGGAGACTCTAGGGCTGATGGCTCTATTCTGTATCTTGCTTGTGGCCATGAGTCCGAGGTATATACATGTTGAACCTTACATCCATATGCAGTTTATTCCATGTCAACTGTACTTCCAGAAAGTTATTTTCAGAAAAGATGCCCTATGGATACATTGCTAAATTAAAAAAAAAAAAATCAAATCGGATTCCAACAGTATGTACAGTGTGATTTCCTTTCTGGAAAAAAGAAATTGTTTGTGCGTTTTCTAGGTGGTGGGATCAGAGGTGAAGTAGGTTTTTTTTTTTTTTTCTTTTTACTCTCCTGCATTTGCGTAATGCTTTTTAAAAAATTGCACTCTGCATTGATATTTATAATAAATAAAGCAATTTCCATTTTGCAAGAGGAAAACAAAACAAGTGCTTTCAGCAGAGCCTGGCCTCTGCTGACCTCATAGAGGCTCCTCTCCAGCGGCCACCTCCCTCCAGCCGGAGACGGGAGATGACACAGACTCAAGGGCTTCCTGTGCAGGACGGCAGAGCTCTTCCCAGGAGCTGAGCGGCCCCCAGGGCAGTGACGGGAGCAGCCACGCAGATGCTTCCTGGAAGGCCCAGGGTCAGCTTCAGCTACATAGTAAATCACCCACTGGTGCCGCTGTGCTGGCCGTTGCAGGGCCACCAAGTTTCCTCTGCAGGGGCAGGGGCTGGCTTGGCAGGGAGCTGCACGCACAGTTCGGAAGAGAGTAGGGAGCCCACTCACACTTAGCTTTAAGGGGTGTGGTATTTATTACATGGAGAAAGCTGTGACTGGTGAAAACTGAGGGCAGGTGGTCTAACCCAGCTCCCCAGGACCAAAACAGAGACCTGGAAAACCAGTGGCACCCTCTAGAATTGTTCGCGTCAAGGACCATCTATCTGCTTCATTCCCTGCTTCTCCAGGCGGGTAGCTACTCTGTGGTGCGCTGCTCACGTGCTGATAGGCTAGCTCTGACTCCAAATTCCCAGGGTAGAATCTGATTGGCTCATCTTGGGTCAGGTGGTACCCAGTCAGCCAATAGGGTGGGATCAAGCTCACTAAGATGCCTTCCAAGGAGTTCTCAGAGAAGGGCCAGCTACTGGCTGCATGGCTCCCCAAAGACTATCCAGTACCTCTGCAAACAGAAAATCTGATTGAGTGATACAGCCCCAGAGACATGGTGGCTCCTTATGTGGCGGCTGTTCTGAGGGGTCTGAGCGTAGAAAGGCAGCCTGGTCCCAGCCCGCTTCCACGGAGTAGTTCCCCCACGGTGTTCTGTGAGGTTGCAAATCCCTGGCGAATGGTCTTACTGGGAAACCTGTCCCAGGTCAGAAAAGCTCATCATCACGGTGATGGCAAAAAAGTCCTCTGAGGAATCTGAACTTGGTGGTGCAGGGAAGCCAGGTTCTTGTGAGCAAGAGCAGCGGTAGAAAGATGCGCATGAAGCAGGCAGCTGGATCAGAAAAGTGTGAACAGAGCTGCAGTTGAGGGGCTTGTCATCACCATCACCAGAGCCACTGGCCCACGACTGTGACACTGACTGCTTTCAACATGCTAAGCAAGTCCCATGCAAAAGGACACTGGACAGGCAGCCCCCAGTACCTGCTGCAGGTGGAACCTGGGAACCAGGCTAACCTCTGGCCCTTGATGCCAACTGATCCAGAACCTTCTACAGACAGGCACCCGTTCCAAGCATCTTCACATATCGACTTATGTAACCCTCCTGACATCCATAATATCAGGTAGTTACTATTTATTATTCCCATTTTACAGATGAGAAATTAAGGTGCAAAGAGATCCAGTAACTTGTCCTAGTAACCTGCAGATTCAAACCCAGGTAGCCTGGCTCCAGTGTCCTGCTTATATCCACTGGGCTGCACTATCCCCCAGGTACGTGTGTGATGCTATTCCAGGTGCTGGAATGCAGACCAAGACATGGGTCCTACCACTGGACCTCACAGCCTGGGGGGAGTTTGGCAGAAATAGCCATGACCCCCCCCCCCCCCCCGGAGCTGTTATTGTTTTAAGTGCTGCAAACTTGGTACTCTAAGAATGTTTAGAAAGGGACCATCCCTCCCTAGAGGGGTCAGGGAGGGCCCTGCAGAAATGACACACACTAAGGTCTAAAGAATGCTAAGAAGGGACCAGGCAGTGTGGAGGTGCCCAGGTGAGAGGGCATGGCACACACAGTGCTCCTCAGGTTGGGTGAGTGCTTTGCCAAAGGTCACCTGAGCAGTGGTGACGGGGCATGATAAGGACTCTGCGCTGATCCCCAGGTAGCTGGCTGCTCTCTCTGTGACCCTGCTCCACCTCTCCAGCAGCAATCACAGGGGAATGTCTGCAGCCTTCTTCTGGGTGGCAGCAGGACAGATCTGTGGATGTGTCCCGGAGACATTTGCCACCAAGTGTCCGGGAAGCATGTTAATCACTGCAGCGCCCTGTTTGCAAGAGTCATGATGATTCAGGGAAAAGGCCGCTGGCTGGCTCGGGAGGGAGTTCAGCCTGCCCAGCTGCTCCTGCCTGTGTGGAGATGCTAATCAGAGGCCCCTCAGCCCCTGGGGGTTCTTGAAGAGCCATTCTGGCTTCTTTCCAATGGCTCATTTGGGACATTCCTGGCTTCCCTAAATGAGCAAATGCCGGGGGTTTTTGACAAGTGCTTCAAGAACAGTCGATTCGTAGCAGCAGCACCGTCACCCTTGGACCGGTCTCACAGGTTGGCAGGACAGCACGACACAGCTCACTTCAACCTGCTGAGCAGAGATGGTGGCAAGTGTGGTAGTCAGGGGAGGGGAACTGGCCTCTTCTGTCCTCTGGGCAAAGCTGGCTTGGCCCTCCTAGAGGGAACCTTGAAACGTTCTTGCCCTTTGGTCCAGAGGTTCTACTGGGAAATTACCCAGATCTCTGCACTGGCACCCAGGGGGGCATGTACCAGGATGCCCATAGCAGTGTGGCTTGAAATAGTCAAAAATTGCCTACACTCCAAACATATCCTGATGGAGCTGGCTGAATCCAGCATGGATGACCTCACCCTGTGAGGTGCAGCCTGTGCAGCCCTGAAGAGACTGTCCCCTCAAGGAGCAGGCTTTTGAGTCACTAGCAGGTAAACAGTGTGTATCGTGTTATCTCATTTTTGCTTTTAAAAAAATAAGAAGTCAATTGCACTTCTATACACTAAGGATGAACAGTTTGAATTGGAAATTACAGGAAGAAATCCATTTACATTAGCATCAAGAAGAACAAAAAAAAAATGCTTAGGAATTAACTTTACCACGTGGTAAAAGAAAACAGTGAAAACTATCTAACAGTGCTGAGTTTCCAGCTTAGGAGCAAGGTCTGGGGAAGGAGCGCCGGGTCCAGCTCAAAGGTGGCAAGAAGCTGCCCCCGAAACCACCTAAAAAGCAGGCCGAAGAGATGGATGAGGAAGAGAAGGTTTTCAAAGAGGGAAGAAGAAACCTGAGGAGCTAAAGGGGTCCCTGGGGAAGGGGCTCCTGGCTACAGGTGAAATCAAGAAATCTGGCAAAGAGGAAGCTAGCTGTTCCTTGTTCCTGAGATGATGGTGACCATGGATTCCATTCCTACTTAAACATCAGGATCCCTGCTATCACATCTTTTGCTACATATGGCTGGAATGGAGTGTTGTCTTGGAGTCTGTTGTAAATTTAAGAATAAACTTTTGTAAAACAAACAAACAAAAAACTAGTGCAGAAAGAAATAAAAGAAGACATAAATAAATGGAAACATATCCCATGTTCATGGATTGAAAGACTTAATATTGTGAAGGTGTCTATAACACCTAAGCATTCTGAAGCTCCAGTGCAATCCCTTTCAAAATCCCAATGACATTTTTTGCAGAAATAGAAAAATCCATCCTAAAACCCACATGGAATCTCAAGGCACCCCAAATAGGGATGGGGGGATCTTGAAAGAGAACAAAGCTGGATGACTCACATGTCCCAGTTTCAAAACTTACTATAAAGCTACAGTAATCAAAACAGTGTGGTACTAGCCTAAAGACAGAGATGTAGGCCATTGGAATAGCATGGAGAAGCTACAAATAAACCTCACATATATATATATGGTCAAATGAGTTTTGACAACATTGTCAAGATCATTCATTGAGGAGAAGTCTTTTAATAATTGGTGCTGCAAAAGAATGAATTTGAATCCTTATCTAACACTATCTCCAAAAAATTAATTCAAAATGGATCAAAGACATATATATATATATATATATATATATATATATATATATATACACACACACGTATATACCTATATATATATATATATATATATACATATATATATATATATGTATATATATATATGATCACCTCAATTTATAAAATAGAAGAAAACATAGGGCAAAATCTTCATGACATTGGATTTGGCAATGGTTTCTTAGATATGACTCCGGGAGGCTCCTGGGCTGACTGGCAGCTTGTAATGTAAGGGCAGGGACAGTTCTCAGTGGCTGGGAACACAGCTGAAGAGGTGGGACTTTGCCCTGTCAGTGGTAGACCTCAGCTGAAGACAGGCTGGACCCAGAATCCTGGTTTAAGAAGGTAAAGCTGGCCAGATTTGGTGGCACATGCCTGTAATCCCAGCAACTCAGAAGGCTTAGAGTGAAGGATCCCAAGTTCAAGGCCAGCCTAAGCAATTTAACAATGCCCTGTCTAAAAATTAAAATATAAAAAGGGCTTGGGATGTAGCTCAGTGGTAAAGGACCCCTGACTTCAATCCCCAACACGGGGAAAAAAAGGCAGGAGCTGTGGCTCCTTGTTTAGCATGTGAAGCCCTGGATTCAATGCTCAGTAGCATTGACATGTAACCCAGCAACTCCACTTCTGGGTATATATCCAAAAGAATTAAAGTTGGATCTCAAAGAGGTATTTGTGTATTTAAGTTCATAGCAGCATTGTCCCCAGCAGCTACCATATGGAAGCAACCCAAGTGTCCATCAGTGGATGAATGGATAAGTACAACATGGTGTGTACAAACAATAGAAGATCATCCAGCCTTAGAAAGGCAGCAAATTGCGACAGATGCTACATCTGTGAAACTTGAAGACATGCTCAGTGAAAGAAGCCAGTTAAAGCTGGGTGCGGTGGTGCACGCTGGTAATCCTAGCAGCTCTGGAGCCTGAGATAGGAGGATGGCGCTCAGCAACAGCAAGGCGCTAAGCAACTCAGTGAGACCCTGTCTCTAAACAAAATACAAAATAAGGATGGGGATGTGGTTGAATGTCCCTGAGTTCAATCCCCGGTAACAAGAAAAAAAAAGAAGAAGCCAGTTTAAAAAAAGTCTGTATGACTCGACTTACTCAAGCTACTCAGAACAGTCAGTGTCATGGAGACAGAAAGCAGAACGGTGTTGGCAGAGTAGGGAAGAGGACGAGGAGTTACTGTTTAGTTAGCATGAAGTTTCGCTTTTATAGAACAAAAAGAGTTCTAGATGACAACACTTGCACATGTGAATATATTTAATACCACTGAACTGTATGCTTAGCATTTTTCTTTGGGGTAACTGGGGGGCGAATCCACAGCCCTGCACATGCTAGGCAAGTGCTCTACCACTGAGCTACACCCTCAGCTCCTGAACTGTGTACTTAAAAGGGCTAAGATATGAATTGTATGTTATTCATATTTTACAAGAATGAAAAGTTTGGATGAAAAAATATTACTGCAAGCTTTCAAAAAGCTTTCTCAAAGTGTCTACACTATACTGTTAACAGGGGTTGTCTGTGGGGCGGTAGGACTGTATTCCAGGGGACAGGGGACTTTCTCTTTTTTCCCCCCTGGTGCTGGGGATTGGACTCAGGGCCTCCAGCATGAGTTCTGTCACTGAGATACAGCCCCTGACTGACTTCCACTTTCAAACTTTCACTTTCTACAGCATAAAATTGTGCAATGCTTGAAGTTTATAATGACAGACACGAGCTACTTTGGATGCGAGATCTTTTTTCTTTTTAAATTGCTTACTACTATAAATGTCCCTCTTAGTATTGCTTTGGCTGCATCCCATACGTTTTGGCATGTTGTGTTTTCAAGATATTTCCTGGTTTCCCTTGTGATTTCTTCTTGGATCCCTTGGTGGTTAAAGAGTATGTTGCTTAATTTCATGTATGTATAGAATTTCCAGTTTCTCTTTTGCTATTGATTTCCAGTTTCATTCCACTGTGGAGTTTGTGCTGTTTTTCAAATTAGAAAAGCAGTGATTTGAGGGCTGGGGTGTAGCTCAGTGGGAATGCTTGCTTAACATGTGCAAGGTCATGGGGATTCCAACCCCAGCAGGGAGTGGGGGGGGGTAGAGGAAGAGAGAGGAAGAAGAGGGGCAGGCGTGGGTGTGGGAGAGGAGGGAAAGATGAGGGAGGGGAGGAGAAGACTGTCTCCATAGCGCTGTGGAGATCAGGCTCAGGCCAGACGCAGTGGTGCACATCTGTAACCCCAGCAGAGGCTGAGGCACGAAGATCTCTAGTTCAAAGCCAATCTCAGCAATTTAGCAAGGCCCTAAGCAACTTAGCAAGACCCTGTCTCAAAATAAAAAATAAAAAGGGGCTGGGGATGTGGCTCAGTGTTTTAGCACTCCTGGGTTCAATCCCTGGTACCAAAAATAAATAAATAAAAAATAAAAACAAAGAAAGTGTTCAGGCTCAGGAGCCAAATTCTCTGGATTTGAAGTCACCTCCATCAGTTACCCGTGACGCAGGACATGACTTTGCCTCTCTGTGCCTGAGTGAAAGGGAACCTGTGAAAGGAGACCCACTGTGAGGATATTTTGAAAGATATTTTTTGCATAAAATCCCGAGACCAGTGCCTGCAGTGTTGACTGAGCATTCAATGAAGTTTGCTCTGATGACAGTGGCCGGGAGGAAAAGGAGGGGACAGTGACAACAGTACAGCCTTGGGATGTTTCTGCTGAGCCCAGGACAGTCAAGCTCCTTGCCCTCCGTAAAGGGCTGTGTGTGGTCTGTCATTCATTCAACAGCCCCACACTGGCCCCTGTGAAGGGCAGGTGCTGGGCTGGGGTGGACCGCACCTGGCTGGGCTTCTGTTCCCTTATCTGTGAGGTGGGGACAGTGAGGCTCCTGTTACAGGAGATCTCAGGGACACAGCCCAGGGATGGCTCCCAGGGCAGGCCCAGGCCCGGGAGCTATTGTACCTGTTTAGATGAAGAGAGCAGCTCCCACCCCGGCCCCAGCAGGACAGTCAACACCACTGCAGCAGCGCGAGGTGTTGGCTTCCGGCCTCACTAGTGAGCCTGTTGCTCACCCTCCTCTCCTGGGCCCTCAGCAGTGCTGGCATGCACTGGGCACTCCATTTTGAGGTTAGTCCAATAGCGCTGCTCTGACCACTTTACAAATCTTGTTCACTACTCACAAACACCCCACAAAATGGGTAACATGATGATTCACCTTTTTGGGGTTCTGGAAATGGATGCGTAAAGAGGTCAAGTAACTTGCCCAAGGTCCCACAGCCAAGCAGCAAAGGCCAGCAAGCAAGGCAACTGGCATTCGGGGCAATCGAGTCTGTCGAAGAAGGAAGGAAGGAAGTTTTGGTCAGGCACAGGGTCTGGGGTCTCCAGGTCTGAGACACGGTCAGAGGGCAGGCCCTTCGCAAGCACCAATGCTTGCCCCTCGTCTGTGGTTCCACAGGGGGAGACTGAGGCCAGGAGGGTAGGAGGCCTGCAGGGTCAAATAGGAGTTGAAAATCCAGGCTCTGAGCTCCCAGCCCCATGACCAGCCCAGGAGCTATTGTAACTGTTTGGAGGAAGACGGCAACGCCCACCCCAGCACCCCCATCAGGAGACTGGGTTGTGAGAAAACCTCAGCAGGTTAAGTTCCCTACTCTTGCTGGAAAGGGAGTCTCAGTAGCAAAGGCAGCTTCCAGAGCAGTGTGAGCTGTTCATAGCCAACATCTGATGAGCACTTCTTATTGCCGGGAAATGCACGAAGCCCTTTATACACATTACATAAAGAACACATTTTATGTCATATATTATATAAATGACTTCTGAACCTCATCAAATCCTCAAAATAATTTCACGAGGCTAGTGTGGCCACTAAACCACTCTGCAGATATCAAAACAGGCTGAGAGACTCTAAGCAACGGGTCCCAAGTCCCGGAGCTAACAGGTGGAGGAGGCTGGCACTCGCACTCTGGTGGATCTCCAGTCTCTGCTGACCCCATCTCCTCTCTCCCTGACTGCTCCTACTGTCCCTCATGCTTCACCACAAAATGCCACCACCCATGCCTTTGACATTTAAAAACAATAGCCATCACCAGCAGTAACTCAAGGGATGTGACTAAGAATTCATCAAATAAGCAGAGCTCAGCAAAGACTAAAGGGCTCTGTGCACGCAGGTATCTGCGAGGACAGGGAGGTGACCCGGGAACACCTCTTGGCAGGAAACACAGCCCTGATCTCTGGGTGAAAGGTGTTGGGCACCTGCCAGGTTATGTAAGCGCTGTGCCCTGCGGGGCAGACTCCTGGCCTGCTGGGTGGGCTGTAGGAGGGTCCAGAAGACCAAGTCCAGGCTTAGGGGTCTCCTTCCGGTGGCCTTGCAGTCAGGCTGCCCAGGAAAGGCCCCAGTGGGCCCCGCATGTGGGCCCCGCCCTCCATGCCTTTTGGGGCTGGCTGGGCCCAACAGACACTTCTCAGAAGCCGGCCCTTTGGGAAGCCCCTCCAGCCCTTGGGTGGCTTTGGTTTGACCCTGCACAGAAGGGATTCAGCGGGACTCCTAAGCGGCTCTGGGCCGTGCACTTTTCCCTCCTGACTTATGTAACTGTGCAAAGAAGGTGTCATTATCTCCATTTTTACAGGTGAGGACACTGACCGTGAAAGAGGCTAATGACTTCCTGGAAGCAAGAGGGCCAAGGAATCTGCGGCCTAGGATCTGAACCCAGGTCACCTTTTAGGCAGAAGGCAGGCCTAGGGAACCGAGTGTTCATGAACACAGCAGGTGGAGAAGGAAAGGCGAGGAGGTGAAATTCCTGAATCTTTTTTTTTTTTTAATTAATTAATTAATTTTTAAATTCACATCTTCATACATGTATTTTGGAAATTCCTGAATCTTATGGGGAAGCAAGGGCCATGCGGGGAGCTGAGCTGAACCAACTCCAATATTCTCTCCCTAAAACCTTCCATGGCTCCCCATTACCTTTAGGATACAATACAACATCACTAATACCGCCTATAAGGCCCTCTGGGGGTGTTGGGCCTGGCTTCTTTCCTTTCTAGCCTCACCCACTCTGGGCTCCTACATTCTCTCCTGCTGGGGCCAGTCAGAGGGTCAGAGGGTCCTCTCTACAAACTCCTCTTCTCCCCTGGCTGACTTCTTCCCATCTGTCCTGCTTGGACTCGCATGCAACCTCCTCATGAGTGTGTCCGCACCACCCACACCAGGTCAGGCCCCCTCTCATTCCCACTGTTCCCAGAACTGCTCCCTGCCCCACCCCCAACGAGGTGTGTTACAGCGGCCTTCACTTGGGCCACCTCAGCAGCCCCTCTCTGCAGCCCCAGTCCCACAGCAGATGGTGGGATAAACGCCTGTGAATGAAAACTGAATGCACGAAGGACTTGGCAGACCTTGGAAAGTGGGGTAGGAGACAGACTGGTTGAGGACAGGGAGGCTCCTGGGCCGGTTGGCAGCTTGTCATATAAAGGCGGGGACAGTTCTCAGTGGCTGGGAACTCGGCTGAAGAGGTGGGACCTTGCCCTGTCAGTGGTAGACCTCAGCTGAAGACCTGCTGGAACCAAAATACTGGTTTAAGAAGGTAAAGCTGGTCGGACTCGGTGGCACATGCCTGTAATCCCAGCAACTCAGGAGGCCGAGGCAGGAGGATCGCAAGTTGTGGGCCAGCCTCAGCGATTTAGGGAGGCCCTGTCTCAAAATCAGAAAAGCTGGGGATGTAACTCATTAGCAAAGTGTCTGTGGGTTCAATCCCCAGTACCAAAAAAAAAAAGAAGAAGAAGAAGAAAAGGTAAACCTGGACTCTGAGTGGAAGGGGGAGATGAGTGGCATTGGGAAGGCTACCCATGGGGTTTCTGGACATAATATAAATTGGCAAATATACAATCTCATGTTTTAATCTGTGAATCAGGCCTGATTTTGCAATGTCAGGCCTCAGCCTTCACACACTTATTCATCAGATCTAACAACTGGGCGTGGTGGCACACACCCGTAATCCCAGTGACTCTGGAGGCTGAGGCAGGATCGCAAGTTCCAAGTGAGTCTCAGCAACTTAGTGCGGCCCTTAGCAACTTACATGAACCGGTCTCAAAATAATAAATAAATAAATGAAATGACTAGGGATGTGGTTCAGTGCATAAATGCCCCTGAGTTCAATCCCTGGCACACGCGCGCGCGCACACACACAGAGAGACTTCTGTCCAACAATCCCAGGAGGCAAGGGATTGCTGCAGACACCAACGAACAGATGAGGTAACTGAGGCTTACAGAGGTGGAGGGAGTTGGCCCAAGTCACACAGGAATTCTCCAATCCCTGCTTTGGGTTGTAGCTCCACCAGAAGCGTAGACCCTCTATACCTGCTCTGTCCAATATACCCTGTCATCGGCCACGTGGAGATATTTAAATTTTAAATTTGAATTCAATGAAATTAAAAACTCAGTTACTTACTCTACTACCATATTTCAAGTGCTCAGGAGCCACGTTTGGCTAGTGATTACCATATTGAACCATACAGATATGGAACATTTCAATCCTTGCAGAAAGTTCTATAGTCTATGAGGGTCTAGACCATGGAAGTAGACAGGTCCTCAGAGACCATTTCATTCAATGCTCCTAATTAACTAGGAGGGAAAAAGAGAGCAAAGACTGGTTGGAAGTCACACGGGCAATCAGGGGCAAATGTAGAAGTCAAAATCTGACCTCCTGACTCCCTATCCAGTACTTTCTCCATTGAAGTAAATCAACTCCTATCTCTCTTTTTTTTTTTTTAAATTTATTTATTTTTTAGTTTTCGGCAGACACAACATCTTTGTTTGATGTGGTGCTGAGGATCGAACCCGGGCCGCACGCATGCCAGGCGATCACGCTACCGCTTGAGCCACATCCCCAGCCCCAATTCCTATCTCTTAACTGGGGCTTGGGAAAGTGCTTCTGTGAGGCAAACTGACTTGATATACAGTCTAAAGATAATTAAGTGGAAGCAACATTTTAACATATGTAAAATTGGTAGCTGCAATATGTAATAAACTACTACAAATAAATAACAAAGCATTGCTACCCTAATTTAAAAACAAACAAAGGCTATGGATGATTTAAGAAGAATTCAAATAGCTAAAAGTAAAAAAAAAAAAATTCTAGGGGCTGGGGTTGTAGCTCAGTGGTAGAGCACTCATCTGGTATGTGTGAGGCACTGGGTTCGATCCTCAGCACCATATAAAAAATAAATAAATAAATAAAAGGTATTAAAATGCTAATATAAGACATGAAGTACATAGGAAAGCTTTTATTTTGTTCAGAGGGTTAGTAAAAGTGGAGGAAGTGGAGGAATGGACACTTTCTTGTTTTGTTTTTGGAAATATAAATGTGTCCAACCTTTTTGAAAAGCAGGTTGGCAGTATCTCTCAAGGGTAAATATGCAAATACCCTCTGACTCAGGAATCCCTGGGCTGGAACCCAGGGCTGCCTGATTCCAGATCTCGTGCTGTGAACCATGACTGGTCTCTGTGAGTGATGGTCAGGCTGGGCTGAAAGGGCAGAGCTGGCTGGTCAACAGGGAGACTTGTAGACTTGGCTGTGGGAGGCTTAAGCAGGACAGATTGCTGGGGTTGAGTTCTTTGGAGCCTTTATTTTCTCGTGTGACTAGCTTGAAGGGTAGTGAGGAGTCCAGCACAAATCAATATGCCCTCGGTCAGCTGCTTGGCTGGCTCTGCTGCCATTCCCATTCTGCAAATGACTGGAGTCTGGTCACTGGTGAATCAGCACTGACTGCTCTTGGCCTGTGGGGCCGGAAGGCGTCTTGGTGTGACCAGGCTGTATGCAGCAGGCTGTGCTGTGTGTCATGTGACTGAGAGCTCAGGCCAGCTGCGTAGCTGCCCTCAGGGTGATCTGGACAAGTGACATTTCCCTCCCCTACCTCAGTTTCCCCTTTCTCTGTTTCTTTTTTATTCTTTCTTTCCTTCCTGCCCCCCTTCCCCACTCCTGCCCTCCCTTCCCTGTCTTCCAACGAATGCCACCTGTGTACCAGGTATTGTCCTGAGCCCTGGGAGGCAGAAAACAGGAGGCCAAACCCTCATTTTCTCTGTACATGAATGCAGGTAAAATGAACATGAAGTGGCGTTTGCCTGACGGGCAGGATGGGGTGGGAGTGCTTGACCCAGAGCCAGACATTTAGTAAGTGTTGCTGGGAGAAGGGGGGTGAGACTGGACCTTCAGGCAGCAGGGCTGCAGGGGCCTGAGGGAGGCAGGCAGGGAGGGGCTGCTTAGCTCCTTCCAGAGAGGCCAGAGGCCAGGTTAAGAATCTTGGGTTTTATCCAGAGAATGACAGAGAAGCGTGGAAGAGTTTTTGTTGATAATATGCTTATAATTACATATTGTTAAATTATAAAACGAATTCATCCTATTACCAGTAATATTTTAAAAAATTACTTAATGATGTGTGTGTGGTGCTACGAGGTCAAACCCAGGGTTTGCACACACTAGGCAAGTGCTCTATCACTGAGATACACCCCTAGGCCCTAAAGCCGGAATATTTGTTCAAACAAAGTAAACATTTTCTTCTAGACCTCAAGCCTCTGGTAATCACAGTTTTGGGTGTACCTTCAAAATTCTCCTTTCTTCTTTTTTTTTAAACAGAGTATTGAACCTAGGGGCACTTTACCACTCTCTACATTCCTAGCCCTTTTTATTTACATATGTATTTATTTTTTAGTTGTAGTTGGACACAATACCTTTATTTATTTATTTATTTTTATGTGGTGCTGAGGATCAAAACCAGGGCCTCGAAAGTGCTAGGCGAGTGCTCTACCGCTGAGCCACAGCTCCAGCCCTTGATGTTTGTATTTATTTTACATTTTTGGTACCAGGGATTTAACTCAGTGCTTACCCACTGAGTCAGATCCCCAGTCCCTTTTTTTGTTTTATTCAGAGACCAGGTCTTGCTAAGTTGCTGAAGCTGGCTTTGAACTTGTGATCCTCCTGCCTTTGCCCCCCACCAAGTGTCTGTGACTATAGGCATGTGCTATTGCAGTGGGCTCAAGAGTCTTTTTTTTATTATAGTTTTTTAGTTATTGATAGACTTTTTTTTTTAAATTTATATGCGGTGTTGAGACTCAAACCCAGTGCCTCACACATGCTTGGCAAGTATGCTACTGCTGAGCCACAGCCCCGGCCCCTCAAGATTCTTTTTTATGTATGGGTAAACATGGACATTTTTCTTCACAAAAATAAGCTTGGCCGTTAATTATGCTCTGTGACTCGCTCTGTGCAGGAGGGTGGCCACCTCCCCCCTCAGCCCATACCTCTTCAGCCCCCTACTGACAGCTACACAGACTCCTCTTGATGACACTACCTGTCACAGGACACTTTATGAGCACTCTTGTGCACCAGGTGCTGTTCTGGTTACCCAGGATGGAGCAGGGAACAAAGCAGTCCTTGCCTTCAAGACCTCCCTTTGCTACCACTAGACATTACCTGTTCCCAACAGTTTCCTAGAGTGTAAAACGGCGCATGTATAGACATGTATCTTTGCATGCACGTGAAAGTATTACAATTGGGTAATTTATATTAAAAGGAATTGTGCACATCAAAACTTTTTAAAATATATCTTTTTTTTTTCTTTTAACATCAAAATTGTTTTTGAGACAGGGTTTTATTACCTTGCTTTGGCTGGCCTCAAATTCTTGTCTCAAGAGATTGTCCTGCCTCAGCCTCCCACATAGCTGGGACTACATATGTTGAATTTTTATTTTTATTTTTGCAGTGCTGGGGATGGAACCCAGGGACGTTTTACCATATGTAAATTAATACATATGTACATACATGCATCTGCCATGTATACACGTGTCCATCTAGGCACACATGCGTTCATTTGGCCTCCAGTAAATGAAGCATATATGACAGGCCTTGAACTGGACCAGGGGACTCCATGGCAAGGTGTCTGGCCTTGTGCCGCTCCTGTTGGAGTGGGAGAAAGAGCTAAGTGAATGGCCTCATAGGGTTTGTCCGGGGGCCAAGTAAGGGTAAGGATTCTCTGAGGCACTCCCACTTTTCCCAGCTGTTCTGCAGGCTGTGGTCACAGTAAATTCCTTCCTTCCTCTTTTCTTTCCCACACCTAATCCAGTGCTTAAGTTCACTTACCTCTCAACTTCAAGAACACTGCGGCACCCGATCAAATTCAAAACTGGGGATATTCAAGAGGCTCTAAGCCTTTGCTGCTCTAAGTCTTTGCTGGGCGCTGCAGTCTCAATCATGACTAACTTTTCTCATGGCTCAGCACCTTCTGTCAGTGCTTCTGTGAAATGTGCCCCTTTCTCTTTCCCTGGCTCTTACCTCTGCCATGGTCTGAGCCACCACTGTCTCTTGAAGGACTGTTTGAAACCATCCTCCTCACCCGTCTGCTTGCTTCTGTGTCTGCCCCCTGGCAACCAAGGCATGTTCCACACAGCAGCTAGAGGAACTTCTAACAGCATATTTTGGATTTTTTTTTTTTTTTTTTGTACTGGGGATTGAACCCAGGGGCACTTAAGCACTGAGCCTTTTTTGTTGTTGTTTTGTTTTTGAGATAGTGTCTTGCTAAGTTGCTTAGGGCCTTACTAAGTTGTTGAGGCTGGCTTTGAACTTGTGGTCCTCCTGCCTCAGCCTCCAGACCCACTGGGCTTATATGTTGGATCTTGCCACTTCCCTGCCAACATCTTCTGATGTGTTCCTTTGGACTTAAAATAAAATCTAAACTCCTCTTAGGCCCTCAAGGGCCCATGTGACCAGGGCCCTGCCTGCCTGCAACCCTCTCTACCCCCTCTACTCACGCCATTTCTCACAGAGTGTCCCAAACACTCCAACTCATGCCTTTTCCCCCAGAGCTTTTTGTGTGTGGTGGCTATTATTATTATTATTATTATTATTTTAAAGAGAGAGAGAGAGAGAATTTTTTTTTTTTTAGAATTTTTTTTTTAATATTTATTTTTTATTTTTTGGCAGACACAACATCTTTGTTTGTATGTGGTGCTGAGGATCGAACTCGGGCCGCATGCATGCCAGGCGAGTGCACTCCTCTTGAGCCACATCCCCAGCCCGAGAGAGAATTTTTTGATATTTATTTTTTTAGTTTTCAGCGGACACAACATCTTTGTTTGTACGTGGTGCTGAGGATCGAACCCGGGCCGCACGCATGCCAGGCGAGCGCGCCACCGCTTGAGCCACATCCCCAGCCCAGCCCTTATTATTTACTTGGCTGAGAGGACACCTCCAGGAGGCCTTCCTTGAGCATGCCTTCTGAATCAGGACCCCAGACCCAGTCATTCTTTCACATTTCTTGGACTTCCTTCTCCAGACAACTTGCCTCAGGTCTTGCTTGGTGTTGGGTTGTTTATATGTCTGATCAGGACCTCAGGGAAGAAGGATAGGCCATACCTGGGAATTTGGGGGGACTGGAGAATTGTGGGAGTGCTGGGCTGGAGCTCCCCACCGACCATGCTCAGATGCCCTTGTCCTTCCAGGACTGAGCCTTTTGTAGACACACCCTCAAGGTGTCCTTGCAACATTCTAGAAAGGTTGATATTTTTATTCACATTTTGCAAGTGAAAAAACCGTGGATCAGAAATGGAAGATTCCCTTCTATGCCTATAAAATCATACCCAAAGTTTGTGTGACATAAGTGGTCAATAGCATGCCAACTGGATTTCGAACTCAGTTCTGCTGGTTTCAGGACAAGTGATCTTAGCCATGTCATACTGAAATCCCTCCCCATTGGCAGCACCAGAGCCTCAGTGCTCCAAACTGAGCCTACACTGCCAATATACACCAGAGCCAGGATTCTAACTTGGGCTTGTTTCACCCGAAATTTAGCATCCTGTGTTGGTACCATGATCTCTGCTTTGCCCAGACACCATTGGGGAAATGAGGGAAGGGAAACTTCTTGGGTTCCCAGCCTTCAGGCTGCAGAGAGATAAATGGAGCTAAGCCTGGCAGCAAGGCCCACCCTACTTCCTGTCGGAGAGGACTGAGGCTGAGGTTATTCTCGGTCACAGCTGAGGAGTCACCCAGGCCTTGGGATATCCTTGACTGGCTGCCTCTGAAATTACCTCCTGGGTTCAGGTAGCCAGGCCCAGGCAGGATTAATGAGAACACACCCCCTGTGCTTGTGGACAGCACAGTGTAGCACTCAGCACTCAGGTCAAGGGATTTAAATCCTCTATGTCTCTACTTCCCTGCCTGTAAAAAGGATACAAAGAAGCATGGGGATCTACTATTATAATTTTTCTCCAATCTGGCTGTTATTTCTAAATTATGGGACCAATGAGAGAAGCATGGATGGCCCACCAGTGTCACTGGGAAGCAGGAAGAAACCAGAGATGGGAGTCCTCATTCACACGTCTAGACATAACACATGCTCCAGTCCTGCCCAATCTGCCCATGTCTCAGAATCCTCCTCTCATTTCTCCATGCTGAAGTCCTGCAGCCACTGCCCCTCTTGCTCTGATCACAACAGACCCCTCACCCACCTGTTTTCCATCTTCTCCCTTCCACGTCACCTGAAGCCAGAGCAAGCTTCTTACCAGAAAAAGCAAGTCCTACAGGTCAAAACATGTTGGTGGTTTCCTTCTTACACTGGTCTACTAGACTGGCAGATCAGGCTGCTACAGGCCTTTTTTAGCCTCATCTCTTGCCCCTCAAATCACCACAATGTAGCCAAAGAGGTACTGGTAACTTCCTGTGAGCACCATGCAGTATGCCAGGCCTCTGGTGGTTTTCTGCCTGCATCCTGTCCCACCCAATGCATGCATCCTGAGGATGGCTTCGGTTGCTTTCTGCAGGAACCCTTCTCTCTGAGTCTCCTTCCATCCCCGCATGCCAGGTGCCTCCTTTGAGATCCCCAGCTCCCTCTATGTCTCCTACTACAGTTCTTATTCACCACATTTGCTACTGCTTATATCCAGGTCTGCTTTTCCACAGGTCTTAAGCTTGGAGGGGTCAGTGAGGGCGAGACCACCAGGCTCCCCATTGGGTCCCTGCTCAGAATAGTGCCCCTAAACATTTGGGGACTGGAAGAATGAGTTACAAAATACCCCAGGGCCTTGGGAAACCGAAGTTCCTGAAGTTGCTCCATCCCCAGAACAGTAAATCTAGCCAGTGACACTATTTAAGAAACTACAGGACAACAAAAGACTTAGATAACATCAAGGAATGAGACAAGCTGGGTCACAAGGCTGCGTGATGAACTGCTTCAAGTCACCTTCACGGCAGGTGAAGCCTTTGCAGACACTTCGCAGATTCCGAGGGTAAGAAACCAGCTTCTAGGGCCACCTCTCTGCGTGTCAGTTTTCTGAGAAACGGGACTTGCTCTCTTTAGAGCCTACTTTAGTGCTCAATGAACTAAAGTCTGGCAGGACCTTGGAAGGCCGTGCCATTCACAGTTTTCAGACTGTTTCTCCTCGTCATTGTTTCTTCTGCTCTCGCTCTCCTCTCTGCCCTGCTAGCCGCGGCTCCCCGCCCCGCGACCTCCCACTGCCTAGCCTGGGCCCCTCTTGTGGCCCCTCCGTTCCGCCCTGCCCGATGAGGCGGGCTCGGCCGCAAGGCGCACCAATAGGGGCGGCTCTGCCTTCCACGAGTCCCGCCCCACACCACCGAGCACCAATGGTGTTCCGCGCTCGCCCCGCCGGGCCGCCAATCGCGGGCGGGCTGGGCCGCCGACGCCCCGCCTGCAGCGCGCGGCGGCCACTCGGCGGGCGGCCGAGCAGGGCCTCGGCAGTCTCGGAGCGGCTCGGCGGGGCTAGGTGCAGCGTCGGGCTCCGGTAGCCTCGTCGGGGGCGCAGGCGGCGGCACTGCTGCTCGCCAGGTGCCGAGCAGAGGCGGCGGGCGAGGCGAAGCCACCGGCCGGGCCGGAGGGTGCCTCGGTTTCGCCAGGGCCCGCGGCGCGGGTCCCAGGACCTAGGAGGAGGCGGCGCCCCTGGCTGCCCGGTGTTCGCCCGGAGGAGGCCCGCGGGCGGACGTTCCCTACCGCAGCGTCCCCGCCCGCCTCCCGGAGAGGCCGCCAGAGTCCCGGCAGTGCTGTGGGTGTCCTTCGCCACCACCCCTGGCCTCACCTGCGCGGGCCGCCTGGCACCAGGTGCGGGGGCGTGTGCGCAGCGAGGGCACCTCCCCGGTCGCCAGCGGGGCGGGGGCGGGGCCGGGGCCGCCCGCCACCCTTAGTCTCACCGGCCCGCCCGGCCCGCGGCGTCAGCTCCCCGAGGCCCGCGGCTCGGGATGCTGCAGGTCCGCGCCGCCGCTCGCGCGCCGCCCGCCACACTAGCGCCTGCCTCCTGGGCCATGCCCTGCTGTTTACATGCTGGTGAAGCCCCCGGCCGCCCCGGGCCCCTCCGAAACCCAGCTGCCCGAGGGTGAAGCCGGCCCGCCCGCGAACTGGACTGGTCACTCCGACCTGGGGCTCCGGACTCAGATCCCTGCTCGCTCGGCCGCCTCCGCCACCATCTGGGCGGGATCCGGCTCTGGGGTTTTGGAGGAGGGGGTGTGTTGTAAGGAAAGGAATCCTGGGGATTTCTACCCCTTCCCTTTTATTTGGCCTTCGGGGCTTTAGACTCAGGGAACTCGCCCATGGCTTTCTTGATGAAGAAGAAGAAATTCAAATTCCAAACCACTTTCACCCTGGAGGAGCTGACAGCCGTCCCGTTCGTGAACGGAGTCCTCTTCTGCAAGGTCCGGCTGCTGGATGGCGGGGATTTTGTCAGCTTGTCGTCAAGGTAGGAGCTAGGGCGTTCGTGCCTGCAGGGGATGGGGGTGGTGCTGGCAGGGATCTAGTCATTTGGCAAGTGTGGAAGCCCCCCTGGGGCCCGGAGGATCCTGGGCATTATGTGTTTGGGGCAGGTTTGCACAAGACAGAACCTGGCCTAAGTAAGTTGGTAAAGTGACAGTCACCAGTCTGCAGGTGACCAGCCAGATACCTGGGGTTCTGTTTTTTCAGGCCCTGCATGCAGCCCTGTAGGCCCATTCTGCAGACTTGCATGTAGAGCCCAGTAGGATTTGGGCCTTGAAGGAGTGGGTAGGGAAGGGGTGTTCCAGGCTACCTTGCAGTCCAACTGGCCAGTGGGGCTGTCATATGATTTAGAGACCCAGCCAGCCACAGGATCTCTGGCTTTCCACTGTGGCTGGGAAGGCCGGGTTGTAGGCACTCCCCAGTCTGGCTGGAGGGTGGTGGCTGGATTTTGGCCAGTCCAGCCTCCTCTGAGTGACTGTCCTCTGGCTTGAGCTGGGCTACTTTGCATTGCAAAGGCTCTTGTCAGTAGGCTGCTGCCCAGTGTGAAAGAAGGTTTGATCCCCACCCTGTCAGGTCTAGCTGCCCAGCTTATTGCTGAATGTCACGGAACTCCCAGGCTGTTACTTGCTGACTGGGCCCACCTGGGGTCTCACAGTCCTGGCCTATCCAGAGAGATCCTTGGAGTCCTAAAGATGGGGATTCGAATCCTGGCAGTTTCTGGGCTCCCTTTTCGTCTAGGAAATTGGGCCTGATACAGGTCTCATCCAGAGTAGATAGAATGGGGTGCAGGGCCTGGCCCATGGCCTGGGACACTTGCTCCCCCCACCCTGTCTGCCCTTTGCTCCTCAGGCCTTGTGGGCCTGTTAGCTGCAGCTGCCTCACTATTCAGAGATGGAGGTGTGTGTTACAAATGGAGAAACTGAGGCCTAGAAGGAGGAAGTAAGTGGCTTTCCAGGGAACTTGCAGGAAGCAGTGTCAACTGGACTTGGCCTGTTTGGAGACCTGTTGGATGAATCTGGAGGTGGAGTGCTCTCTGAGTGGGAGGTGGGGAAGAAGAGGGGAGCTGCTGGCCTAACCAGATTTTGGAATCTCTGGTCCACACAGAGTGGGGTACCTCTTCTGTGCACTAGCTCCCTGTTCTGGGAGCTACTTATCTGAGGAATTTGAACAAGGGCTGTCCCTTGTGGTGGGGGTGGCAGCAATCCTTGGTTGCCTGGGAAGCCTGTGATCCTACAGCCACCCCACACAGTGCCTCGTGGTTTCGGAGGGCTGTGCTCAGAGCTAGGGCCTGGAGTTGGCTACTTATTGGCTGGGTGACCTTGGGTGAGTTACCCAACCTTTCAGATCACAAGAGCCAGCAATTGTTGTTGCTGAGCTCCTTGTTTTGCTAGCACCTGTCAATACCTTGACTTTGTCATGGAGCAGAGGTAGAGGCCAGGGCATAGGATTATCATTGGCCCCATAGGATTATCATCCCCATTTTACTGAGGAGAAAACTGAGGCACAGAGTGAATGATTTGCCCGAGTTAATAAAATGGAACGTAGATTCAAACTCAGGATTGCTTTTAACCATTACCCTGTTGTGCCCCAGAGCCTCAGTTTCCCCTTTTGTAAAATGGGTTATAAGGGGGATAGATTATGTATGTACTGTGTCTGGTCTGGAAGATTGATGCAGCAGAGGGGTACAGCAGCCCAGGTCTTAGGGGGACATCCCCTTGGAATCAGCAGCGTGCCTACTGTGAGCCAGGATGGGGACAGTATCTTGAATCCCAGGGAGGAACTCATAATGAGCCCCAGCCTGAGGTCTTGCCTGGCCTCCCAGGCCCTGTAGCCAATCTCACTCTACCCGTCAGCCTTTCCGTTGTGTGCTAAACCTGCCTCCTCATCCAGGAAGTATGGAAAGTTCCAGGTCTTAGCCCACATGGTCTGGATTTCACCTCTATTTTCCCTTCTCTTCTGGCAAGGGGCCTCAGATTCCCTGAACCCAGCAGAGCCCAAACAGCTTTTCCCAGCCCTCATCCTGGATGAAACCTGAGTGGGGAGGAGCTGACATTGAGGCCCACAAGGTGCTGGGTTCCTGTTTGCTGCTGGGCAGGTGTGACTGGAGAGAGCAATGATATTGGAACCAGAACCCAGTTTAGAACCACTTTGGCTTTGGCTGGGCTTTTGCCCAAGAGATGGGGGCTTCTGGGTTCCTCCTCCTTCCACCCACACCCCATCCACCCTGGTCTCTAGCCCAGAAGCCCTGCCTCACAGGCCACTCCTCCAAACCACCAGGGCCCCATTGTTTACAAGTTGGGGTAAGGACTGGGGTGATTGGACCTGGTTAGATCCTGGGCCCAGATCCAGTAGTGCATTCCCCCCAACCCCAGGGACCTTTGAGATGGCTCAGAGCCAGTGTTGGCAGCATGGGCTCTGTCACAGTGAACTGCCTGAGGCCCCACCCTGCAGCACCCGCCCTCCTAGCCAGAGTGTTTCCCTCTGTGTTGGGTGCCATGGCAACAGCTGGGAACTCTGCACTGCCTGACCCAATTTGAACAGGTATAGCAGGTGGTACACTGGGGCTGGACCATTCCCCAGCCTTATCATTCCGACACCTCCTGTGAACAGTAATCCTCACAGCCACCACATTCGGAGCCCCGTGCAGTGTGCCAGGCCCTGTACTGAGTATTTTGCAAGTGGTATCCCCATTAATCCTTTGCCATCTGGAGAGGCACTGAGATCAGATAGAAGTCACCAGGTGGGAAATGGCAGTTGGGGAAATTCTTTTATCATGGTTTAAAGTCCTTTTGCCTGTGCGTATGCTGCATGTCAAGGAACTCCTCAAACGCATGGTCAGTTGAATCCCCATAACCACCTTGAGCTGAGGGCACTGTCCTCGCTATGGATGAGGGTGCCGGGGTCAGGAGGACTAGGCCTCTGTCACTCAGCTGGAGACTACTGAGATAGGACTTGAATTTCAGCAGGTCTGGCTCCAAAACCCTGTCCTACTATGGTGGCAGTGGGTGAGGAGCAGCTAGAGACCCATGTGACATTCCAGACCTTTAAAGAAGGCTTTTTTCAATAGATAAGGTGGTACAGGAAAGTCCAGTTCTGGGTAGTGCAGAGGAACTGAACTAGATCATGGGAGGCACAAAATGAAGAGTTCTCAGGACCCTGAGGCAGGGTGGGACTGGGGTCACTGGATTTGGAAGCAGGAAGAGGCTAGCACTGGGGCATAATGGGTTCCAGCCTGAACACCTCCCAGGTGGAGGGATCCAAGTATGTCTGGGAGGCTTTTCTGGGGTGGAACAAGCGGGGCCCAGAGGGATGCAGAGGTCCCAGCCAAGTCTGAGTCAGAAAGTGGCCAACCTGTCCTGAGGTGGAAGAATCTCAAATATTCTGAGAGGGTTCTGCTCCCAGCTGGCATGGGTCCTTTAGCTTGCCCCACGTAGTGCCAGAGGAAGGGAGTGCATTGTTTAGCCAGTGGGTGGGGAAACTGAGGCCTAGGGCAGAGCAGTGACTTGTCAGGGTCACTTCATAGGAAGAGCAAACATGAGGAGACTGGTCTGGCCCTGACTTCTGTCCCCTGTGCCTCAGTACCTCTCAAAACACAAGCCCTGCCTGCCTATTGTGGGCGCGGCTTTGTTCCCACTGGGATGGGAGGCCCTGGAGAAAGGCCTTGGACAGATCAGCTCTGCAGACGGAGGTCCTATGCTTAGGCCCAGCCCTGGGGAGGCCAGGCAGGCTTGGTCTTTCCTCACATGTGCCATACACTTGGCCAGAGCCCACAGGCCTTGCCCACTCTCCTTGAAAAAAGCTGCAGAATGCCACTTGAGGCTACCACTGTTTGAGCCTGCTCTTAGGGATATCTTGGTGTGGAGCTTTGGGAAGGCAGGATGGAGAAGGATTCTCAGATCTGTCCCAAGGGGCTGAGGGGAGCAGGGACAGAGCCCTGGGCTGTGGAGGCTCAGACACTGGGAAGGGAGGAGGGGCCAGCAGACAGGTTCCATTCTACATTATTTTTAAAAAAAGTTTTATAGTTATAGATAGACAACATGCCTTTATTTTATTTATTTATTTTTTTATGTGGTGCTGAAGATCGAACCCAGTCTCACACATGCTAGGCAAGCACTGTGCCACTGAGCTACAGCCCCTGCTGTAGCTGATTCCACTTTTTAAAAAATATATATTTTTTATTTATGTTTTTTAGGTGTAGATGAACACAATACCTTTATTTTTTAAGACCTTTATTTTATTTATTTATTTTTAATGTGGTGCTGAGGATCGAACCCAGTGTCTCACGTGTGTAGGCAAGTGCTCTGCCACTGAGCTACAGTTGCAGCCTCCATTCCACTTTGACCCAGTATTCACCATTGGTCCTGGGCTTCCAGAGATGAGAGGACCAGACCGCCCTGTTCCTGTGAACTCCCAGTGGGTGGGGCCAGTGTGCCTGGCGGGCATCATGGGAACTTTGTAGCCTAACAGATGTGGGGAGTCTCCTCTTGGATCCCATTAGCCCCTGGCAGACCAGCTGGGGCGGCGTTTCTGCCCAGGCATGTGTCCACTTATTATCAGGTGTCGAGTGAGCTCCCATCCAGGTTGGCACGGTCCTGGCCTCACATAGCTCACTGTCTCATGACGGGGCTCGTCAGTGCCATAGGGAGGGCTTCCTCAAGGAGGGAGTGCTGCATGGGAGCCCCCGAGGCTGCGTGGCGTGGCCTGGAAGAAGTGGGAAGACTGTGGACTGGAGGGCCCTGGCCTGAGGCACTGCCTCTTTAGGGGATCAGGCAGGGCACGTTCGTGGGTTGGGGTACTGAGAGGGAAGGAAAGGGATAGAGTAAGTGATGGAAAGGAGACAGGCTGCTGGCTTTGGGAGTCCTCTGAGGGGCAGGGGAGCAGTGTGGCCTGCTTTGCCCACTAGGATGGTAGCTCTTAGCTGCCAGGTAGAGATGATGGAAGGGGGCTTAGAGAGAGGTGGAGTGCTGGTCCAGCCCTGGGGGGGGGGGTGGCGGGCAGAGTGGGGAGGGGGTTCTTCACCCTAGTGGCTCGGCACCATGCCTAGTGCGTGGAAGGTGCTGGCAGATGGACATTCAGAGTATGCACAGTGGCACACGTAGCCGGGGTTCTGTGGAGCCATGCAGTGCTCCAGGAGTTGTTGATCACATAAAAATCCTGACTTTCAGTTTCTTTCAAGTTGGGAGATCTGACAGCAGTGCTGCCTGGCTGTTTGGCTTAAGGGAATTTGCAGCTGCCTCCTCACGTGGGCTTCCTGCCCAGGGTTCCTCTGACCCCACCAGCACACCCTTGGGTTCCTGGTGTGATCTTTGTCCCTTGTTTTACCTGGACCAGCCTAGTCCCTGGGGCCCCTGTGGAAGCCTTCTGTATGCAGGCATGGGGACAGAGAGGCCTATGGAGAGAAGTCCTTCTGGCGGGGAAGTGGACAGGGCCAAGCTAGTAGCCACAGAGGCCAGAAGGGTCAGCAAGGTTGTGGCACCAGGTCAATTGCCAGCTCCCTTCAAGGTCACGTCAGGCTGCTGGTGGCCAAGGTGAGACCTGAAGCTGCCCAGCCTCTGCCTGGCCTTAATGTCTGCTCCTTGGACCTGACTTTTGATGCCAGCTGGCCACATTGTTAGCAGGTGCCAGCCTGGCAGCAGCCCTGACCCAGGTCACCAGGCTCCGTGGAGCCAGAGCTGCTCTCTAAGTCCTGTTCCTTGCTTGAAGCTCCATTCTGGGAGATGCCTTGGCCTGGGGTTCTTAGCAGCAACCATTCTGCGTGCATGGAGGTGGCCGGAGGCCCAGAGTGACTTTGAACCCTCTTAGTACCTGGGAGTCCTAACTTGCTTTCAAGGAGCCCTGCATATGGGTACTGGGATAGCTGCTGGCAAGTCTGTGTACAGACCTTAGGAGCCTAGGGACTCTGGAGTGGAGACCTAGCAGTAGTACTGTGGCGACAGTTTAGATCTGTCCTCCTCTCACCATGCAGCCATGGGAAGGTTGGAGCAGGAGAGAGCTGCCAGATTTGCTTAGAAAAGACCTAGACAATTAGAACAAATAATTAATTAATTAAAAAGAAAAGACAAGACCTAGAGCTAGTGTGGGTGGGGAGGGGGTTGGCTGCTCATTATCCACCTCTCCTGGCAAGTGCTTGGGATTGGGGGGACACCAGACCTGTCCTCAGGCTCCAGAGGTAGGCTGCTGTTTGGTTGGCTGACGCTGCCCAGCCTGTTCCTGGCCCTGGTGACTTCGTAGGGCTAAGGTTGCAGACACCCAGGGCTGGGAAGAACTCTCAAATGTAGGCCCCAAACTCCCACATCCCCACCCTGCCCAGCTGCTAACTGGCAGTGGACAGTCCTCATCCCCAGCCCGGCCAGCTTGGTTCAGTGGTTGGAGGAAGGAGCTCTGATAAGAGATTCTCTTTGCCTATTGGGTTTTTGTCTTGCCCTCCTCTCCCCTTGACCTGCCATTCACTGCCTGTGACCTTGGGCAAGGGACTTTAGATCCCAGCCTCCTCTGTGACCCTCTCTTGAAGCACAGAGTCTGCCTCGCAGAGTTCCGGGGAGGATGTGGTGAGATAACACCTGTCAGGCGTCCAGTTTGGCCGCTGCCCATGGTGGACACAATGTATGCTAAGGTCTGCCCTCCTGTCTCTGGGCTGAGTCCCAGCTGTGCCAAATGATGTGCCCCACTTACCCCTGGTAGCTGGTATTCTGCTGTGGGCCAGGATGATGGGGTGCTGCCAGGAAAGGGCACTTCCTGCTCAGGGCCAAATCTCTGCCCCCTGCAGGGGTGTGAGTAGGCAAGGAACGTGCCTGGTATCTGAGCTCAGGCGAGGGGCTGCATGCTTTCTTGCCTCGTTAGCTTGGATCTGCCCCATATGCAGTGCCTCTGCACGGCCAGCTCAGGGACTGCTCTGGGAGGCAGGAGACAAGCGGTGGAGGGCCCTGGCTGTCAGCCTGCTGGTGGGCAGGGGCATAGGTGAGAGAGCCCGGGGCCTCCGGGCCCTCACTCACCCCTTGCCCTTCTGGTTTCTCTTTGTCCTGCATCTGCCTCGTCCTCTGTTCTCCCTTCCCACTCCTGCCTAGCCCAAGAGCTACCTCCTCTGGGAAGCCTTCCCTCGCCTTTTTGGCCTTGTCACACCTGTAGGCCCTCATCTCAGGGCGCTGGTCCTCATCCATGTGTCTGGCTTCCTCCCCAGGCTGTGGGTCCTTCCTGGGCAGTAGTGGCCTTCCCTGCACCTCAGTTCTGGGGCCTGCTGCTGTGGACTGGTGCTGCCCTGGGCTGGGACTGTTTTATTTTTTCCCCCTGGTTCTGGGGATTGAATATAGGGTCATGCTACTGAGGTATACCCCTGGCCCTCTTTTTATTTATTTTTGAGACAGGGTCTCACTAAGTTGCCAAGGCTGTACTCAAACTTGTAATCCTTCTGCCTCAGCCTCCCAAGTTGCTGGAATTACAGGCATGAGTCACTGCACCCTGTACCACTGTGCCCTGCAGCCAGGCTGGGACTTTGCTCCCTTGGCTCTGAACCAGTGAGGGTGCTGGTAGGGACTGTGTGGCAGCCACTGCCAGCTGCTGAGCCCAGCCCCTCCCCTAGCCTGTGCTGGAGGTATCAGTCTGTGTCAGGAGCCGCTTTCACCCACGCACCAGGCAGCTGGGTGCCACCATGGGCTCAGAGGCTGTGACTGAGAGGCAGCTGAGGGCCCTGCTGGCGGGAGTTGGGTGACTGTCCTGCAGGGACAGCAAAGTTCACAGCAGGCTGGGGATGGGGGAAGGGGCCTGGTGCCACAGTTGTACCTTGGCAATGCTGGGTCACTCTCCGACCACGGCCAGGGGCTTTGCCCTGCAGCCTCAGCTTCTTCCTCCACGTGGGGATGCTCACTTGGGGGTAGGAGGGCTCCCTGAGATCAGGGTGTTTGTGCTTAGCACATGGCCAGGCCTCTGTAAGGTAAAAATAGACCAAACCTGCTGAGAGGGGCTGCAGAGCCTGGGCTGGGGGTGCCCAGCTGGGTCCTCTCCACCTGCAAAGCAGCCTTGCGTCTCACCACTTCCTCTCTGAGAACCAGACTCTCTGCACACATGTGGGGGCAGCACACCTGTGGTTTGTGCTCTGCGTAGTCCCCCTCTAGTTGCTCTGTGATCATTTCCTGGGCATCTTCTGTGGCTGGGGCCCTGGCTGGGCCCTGCAATTGCAGCCCCCTCCAGGATCCCTTCTGTAGGGGAGGCACATGAATCTAGTTAGAGTTCCAGTGACGGTCCCAAGGAAAGATGTTGGCCTGGGTCCAGGGGATGGGTGGGGTTAGAGGACAGCCCCAGGTGAAGAGCCGGTGGCCTGGGAGTGGGCTTGGGATAGGCAAGGGCCTGGAGAGGGGTTCCATCTGAGGGGTGGGAGCTCGGAACAGGTGGAATCAGAGTAAAGTTTGTATTTTAGAACCACCAAGGACAGTATAAGGTGGCCTGCTGGGGCTGCAGGTCACAGAAGGGCAGGTGAGTGTCAGCTGAGACACTCCCCACCCAGTCATCATGGAGTGACTGAAAGCAGAACTCAAGGCACCCTCTGCCACTGCTGCCCCTGAGGACCAGCGCACAGACACTGTAGAACAAGAAGGCGGGGCGGGGCTGGGGCTGGGGCTGGGGCAGAGCCCCTGGTGTCAGACTGTGAAGCCCTGGGTGCGATCCTCAGCACCTCATAAAGATAAATAAATAAAATAAAGATATTGTATGTATCTACAACTACAATAATAATAATAATAATAAAAAGAAGGCTGAGACAGGTGGTGTGATGACATTTGTATGACGTTTGGAAGTGTCCAGTACAGGTTGGGTGAGGGTTACGTCTGGAAGGGGCTTCTGGGCCTGCCCTATTCTGCTTCTGGAGGTTAGTTTCATGAATATGTACCCTGAGCTGCACTTTTCTGTGCCAGAAACAAGTCTCCAGATGCCCCGCACCTCTAGGCAAAAATGAGGCACCTCTTTGGGCATCAGGAAGCCTGGGGGAGGTCCTCGGGATGTTGAGCAGGCCAACCTGCACCGTCCTGACCCGTGAGCGTCACTCTGGTTTATAAGACAGTACCTCGTCTCGTGGCTGCCGGCAGTCCTCTCTGGCTGGGAGTTTTTCTTCTGTCTCTTGCAAACCCCAGCAGGGCTTACGGGGCAGTTCTGAAGCTTGGTAGGCTCCTAAGGTGCCAGGCTGCTGGGTCTCTCAGCCTTACTTTCCTCATCTGTGAAATGGATAGTAAGCTCCTCTGTGGTGCCTGGATGAAATGGGTGATGCCTGTTATGTGCCCATTATAGACCCTGTGTTTGATAAAGTCTGTGTTTGATAAAGGTTTGGTGGTGGTTGGTATCAATCCAGGGCAATGGACAGAGGGGGCCCAGGGCTGGGAGCAGAAAAGAAAAGCCTACGTTTCTCCCTTTCTCCTGGAGTTTCTCTTCTGTCTTCACGAGGTTCGCCCATTCAAACAATTGTGATTAGAGCTGGGCCACTGCCTGGCCAAGATGCATGGTCCCTTTCTGGGGCCCATGCACAGGGGAGACCATTAGACACATCCATCTCAGACCTCTGAGCAGAACAGGGGAGGGGGACATCACCACTTTGCTTGTGCTGCCCCAAACCCTCTCTTTGGGGTTGGCCTTTGATGTGCTCGCTCTGAGAGCCAGAGAAGGGTGGCATTGGACTGCAGCAGTTCCTAAGGGGGTTGAGTTGGCTAAAGAGGGTCACATGTTATAGCTGGACCCAGATGTTGGCTGCAGGCAAGCCTAAGACCTGGCCTATTCAAAGGAGTCCCCAGTGTCCAACTCGGTTTGTAGTAAGCGTTCTCTAAATGCATGTGGAGTGAATAACAGAGGCAGGGACTGGCCATTTTCAGAGAATCAGGTGTCCACGGAGGAGGTGGAAAATGGTGAGTAAGGCCCTTGTGGTCCTGCCTGACCCTGAGCCTTTTGTCCTGTGGTTAGAATCCCTGGGAGCTGCTAAGAAAGACTGGAAAAACAGGTCTGAGTTGGTGTCAGACTGTGAAGAAAAGCAGTCCCTACTTGTTTCATGGTCACCTGAGAAATCTCAGGAGCCACAGGGAGGTTGTGGATCAGTGGGAACACCCGGTGGGAGAACCAACGATGGTGATGATTCTTGACTCTGCAGAGAGGTGGGGAGAGCCCAGCTGGAAAGCTGCTGCCTGGGAGTGGCGCAGGAAGGTGTTGGGCAGCCCTGTGGAGCAAGCTGGGGAGGCTCTTGTGTGGCCAGCAGATATTCCTGGGTACCTACTGTGTGCAGGGAACTGGTGTTGGGACAGGGGAGGTAGTTGTAAACACAGCAGGGGCCCTGCCTCTGGGACCTTTGCTCTGGGAGACTGGCTCTGCTCTCACCATTATCTGACTCAGGCCTAGAAGAGGAAGCTCACACGTAGAGGGGGTACCCTCAGAATGGGCCAGGTTGGAGGATGGGGTGTAGAGGACAGAGGTACCCTCAGGACCTGAGTCCAGTCCTTCAGGAAACCAGGCCCAGGAATGGGAATCCTCCCTTCTCTCTCTCCCCCTGTCTCCTCTGGTGAATCAAACACCACCCAAGGGTGAGTCAGCCAGAAGCGCCTGCATGTGCCTGGGCCACCTGCCCAGCCAGCTTGGTTGGAGGCCTGGGGAGACGACCAGATCACTGGTCCTGGGGCAGGGAAGGGGACTGGCTCAGGGGTCTGCGTGCTCTCTGGAGCTCCACATCCCTTTCTGTGGTTACTGATGAAGGGCTAGGCCCTGCCCCAAAGGAGAAAAAGTTTATTTAGCACTCCTGTTTCAGAGGTCCCAGTTCATAGACGGCTGAATTCGTTCCTTTGGGCCCAAGGTAAGGCAGAGCATCATGGCAGAAGGGTTTGGCAGAGGAAACCAGCTAGGAACATGGCACCAGGAAGCAGAGTTTATATTTTGTCCTCACCAGGACAAAATATAAACCCCAAAGGAATGCCCCTAGGGACCCACCTCCCCCAGCCCCAGCCTCCCTGCCTACAGTTACCATCCAGTCGAACTCTGTTGAACTCTATCGGGGATTAATGCATGGATTAGGTTCTGGCTCTCCTAACCCTATCTTTGGGGGCATACCTCACATCTAAACCATAATAGGTGCACACTCTGTGCTTGGTAGCAACTCCACAAGACAGGGACAGGTGATGAAAGAGGCCCAGAAAGGTCAAGTGTCCACTGGGTGGCAAAGCCTGATCTTGGACCCCAGTGTCTCTGTCTTCCCATGCCTCTGTGGTGGGCCTGCTGAGCATCTGACAGGCTGAGGAAGGGCAGTCCCCTACCAGGTTCAGCACTGTAGCTCTCTGTGCTGCAGTCGAGGGTCCTGGAGGGGAGATCGCTACCACAGACCAGTGTGATGGTTGTTGTGTCTTCACTTGAATTCTTGGGGCCTCTGGCCTAGTTCAGTCCTGGAGGTCCATGGGGGTCTAGGATCAGACAGATGGGTTCAGATCACAGACTCTACTATCCAGGAGACCTTACATAGGTGACTTCACCACCTGTGACCTCAGATTTCTAGCCTGCGACATGGGAGCGATGGGCTGTGGATTTGGGGAGGTTAAGCAGGGCACGCTCTTGGTTTAGTGCCTGACTTGTAGCAAGTGCCCAGCAATGGGAAGCTGATCTTGGGCACTTTGCTAAACCAGCCTGTGGGGAGCATTTCCTCACATCTCCCTGCAACCTGGATTGACCTCACTTGTTCCCCAGCACCAGTGGGTCTTGCTGGGTTTGGTCCAGGTCATATCCCACCAACCCTGCATTCTGACCCAGTGAACATCTCTCACTCGGCATGAGCCTGTTTGCAGAGGCCAGTGTGACAGATAACTCGTGCTGCTGTAAGACAGTTTCCTGAGAATGGCTCCATTCTCAGCAAATTTCTCAGGGATCCTGCAGCCTGGGGACTGGGAGTGCAGACCACCTCTCACCTCAGTGTGATCTGTGGCAAGTGCCTGCACTCCCTGTTGATGTCCTCATCTGTGAAGTAGAAGCAGGAAGTCAATGCTTGAGAAGCCCCCAGCACACAGGAAAATGCCCAGGAATCAGGAGCCAGGCTGGGCCACACTGGGTGGTGGGGGTACCTTTGCTCAGGTCAAAGCCAGCTGTTTACTTTTTTTTTTTTCTTTTTTCCGTGCTGAAGATTGAACCTAGGGCCTTGTGCTTGTCATTCAGATGCTTTACCACTGAGCCACACCCCAACCTAGCATTTTACTTTGGGACCCTTCACTTGCTGTCCCTTGTGGGTTGCTCTTGTAAGAGGAGCAACTCCTGGCATCAGTTGAGAATCACATTCACAGATTGGAGCCTGGACAACAGTGCTAGTCGGCCAGGTGTGGGGGCACACACCAGTAATCCCCAGTAACCTGGGAAGAGGATCACAAATTCGAGGCCAGCTTCAAAAATTTAGTGAGGTCTTAAGCAACTTAGCAAGACCCTGTCTCAAAATAAAAAATAAAAAGGACTCTGGGGGCAGAAGACAGAGCATGGTGGCTGCTTGCCTGGGTCTGTAAAGCAGGGTTGCTGGCACCTGCCTGTGCTGGTTATTTGAAGACCATTCTCAAGGTTATTTGGCTGGAGAGCATCAGGATTCAAGCCCAGGTGGTCTGACTCCAGAATCCTTACTTTTAACCCTGTTAATCCCACCCCCTGCAAGCCTGAGTGACTGACCCATCTCTCACCCCTCGTCTGTCTTGGGGTTTGCAAAGCCTCAGTGTGCTGTGCATTCTGCTTGTTTGGTCACTTGCTGCTGCCAGCTTCCACTCCCTGCCCATCTGTCAATCCCTCAGCCATTGTTAAGGAGTGAAGAAGGCAGCGTGGGGCTCCAGAGGGCTCCTTTGAGTGCTCCAGCATCAGGCCCCAAGTGGTTTGGCTTCTAGGAACTTCTTGCTGTCTCACTGCGGGAGGAGGGGCTGGCCGTGCCAGAACTTTTAACAAGCTGCTTCCCCTGCACGTGGCCCTGAACTCCTGGCAAAGGCCAGAGCTGCTGGGCTGCCACGTTGGCTCTTCCGCCCCGCAGCCTCTGGACGGACGCCTTGGCTGGTCCTCCGGGTGGGCTCCTCCCCAGGCGGCTGCGCTCTTCTCCTCGTGGAAGCGCTGGCACATGTTGTGGATTTAAATAGTTTACTTTTTGACTCTCGCTGCCCGGCCTGGGCTACTTTCATCAGCTGGGACCTGGCTTGCGTCTGTCACTGCAGCCGCTTGCTCCTCCAGGAACTCGGCCAACTCCAGGATCTGCTTGCTGGGAGTAGGCAGGGCCCAGGATGGGTGGCTGCATGGTAGAGGAGGGACTCACACGATGGAGCTTGCTAGGTGACCCTTATTACCATTATTATTAATGAGACCAGCCTTCCTAGGGACCCAGGAGCACAGCTGGGCCTGGGCAGTCCCTGGTGCTCTCTCAGGTCTCATGGCTGCCAGGTCCCCCACCCCAGAATCACCTGAGGGCTTGTTTGAAGTGTCTTCCAAGGCCTACAGCAGCAATCCTCAACTGGGGGTGATTTGGCAGTGTCTGGAGACGTTCCTGGTCATACGTGGAGCTGTGCCACAGGCAGGTGCTACTAAACATCCCACAATGCACAGAGCAGCTCCTCAAAGAGGAGCTCTGTCCCAGAGTCTACCGTTGGGACTGGGCCTGCTGGGAGTCTTCATCTGTGAGAAGCTAGTGGATCTGTTCATGCTCCCTGAGTCTGAGTGGCCCTCACTGCTGGCCCCACTCCACTCTTGCATGCGAGGTTGAGCACGTGCTCTTGCCAGGCAGGGCCCCATGCCAAGCACACTGGTGGTGAGAGTGCTGGGCTGACGGTGCTGCAGCTGGAAAAGTGAAGTGCTAGGCGGTGGTAGGGTGGTCCTGCACCGTAGCTCCATCATGAGGGCTGGGCTCCCCACCAGTCCCTGGGGTTCCCTCTGCAGGGCTTTCTGCTCCTGCCGTGACCACCAGTCACCACTGCACTTAAGCTGTAACTCAAAGAAGAGGCCTCATGGGCCCATTGGTGCCTGGCAGTCTGTGCCCAGGAAGTAGCTCCCATGGCATTGACCCCTTGTTACCCGCACGGTGGAGACCCACCCAGGGCCAAGGCTCTGGAGTCTTGTTGTACTTACTGGCGCTGCAGCTGCTGAGGACGTGGCAGAGAGCTGACCTTGGCAAACCATGGACCCTTAAATCCAAGGTGGCCCCTACTAGGAGGCCCAAATTTCACCATTTGAGAAGCTGAGGTTGGTAACTCACTGCAGTCTGACCTGCCCCCCTTCACAGCTTCTGAGACCTCTTCATAGCCTTTGGTTGCTGGGAGCCTGGGGCCTGCATCCCCCTCTTCCAGACATCCACTTAACTTTCCTGCTGTCGAGAGCAGTTGACTCAGGGAAATGGAAAGGAGGAGTCTGGGAGTCTGAGGGTGGGCTGCTTTAGGCAGCATCCAGCCCTGGTGTGTAACCTTGGACCTCCCCTCCCCTTTGGACCTCAGCCTTTTCATCTGTAAAATGGGAACAATAGTGGCACATCTTAACAGGACTGCAGGTATCCATTGGTCATGTGATAAATGAAGAAGGAGCTCAAGCACAGGATGCCTTATGTTGGTGGCTGGGGGGAGGCCGAGGGGAGCGTGCTCCGAGCAGGCCCTGCCCAGGGAGAGCACACAGCTCTGGCTTTACTCTCTCCTGGGTTCTGGGGAGAGAAGCAGTTGCAATAAAGACAGGAGATGCGGTCCCTATCTGCATGGGGCCCTGATGGTGGCCCACGACCCTCCCTTGTCTCCTGATACCCAGTGAGGAGGATGCTTTGAAGATGTGGCCACAAAGATACTGTTTTGGCAGAATTCTTTGTATCTTGGGCAAGCCTTGTAGAAAGGAGCCAGGACGTGGCACCGTAGAGTCACCCAAGGGCCCCATGCAGTGCAGGGAGACCACCCTTCACAGACAACTCGAGGCTCACAGAGATGGGGCTTCCCTAGACCTTCCAGGCAGTCTGGCCCTGTTCTTGGCCTTCTCTCAGCTCTGTGAGAGCTACCTCCTTCCTTCTGGATCTTTCCTGTCCTCTTCCTGCTACCTGGGACATCTTTCTCCCAGATCTTCATCCAGCCCCCCTCAGACTTAAGGTCCCTTGACATCACTGCCACCGGAGCAGCCCCATTCCTGCTCTGCTGGTGTTCTCTGTCCTCTGTCAGAGACTGTAGCAGCTGCCTCCCCACTTGACCTGGGCTCTCCAGGAGGTGTGCCCACATCATGCCCTACACCCTCAACGAGCATCCACAGCAGGTTTCTATGGGTGCGTCACGGAGAGCCAGCTTAGCAGCTGGGTCCAGGTTCCAGGAGAGTGGGGAGGTTCTGAGGATATCCGCTGGTGGGGGGCTCCACTCTGTTTCAGGGCAGCTCAGAAATAGCTGGGTTCTGCCTCTGCCACGGTCATAGTGGCTGCGGCCCAGGGAGGGCTCGCCCTGTCTTGCTGGGATTTGCACGTCTAATTGTGTGTCTTATAGCTAAAAAAGAAACCAGTCTCTAATTACCTGTCCCCAGCTGTGGGAACTGGGAAGCACGCCCTAAACCCTGACTGGTGGGGCCAACTGGCAGTGCCTCGGCAGGGGGTGGCCCAGGACTCAGGCCGCTGGTACTTCACGCTTTGCTTATACCCTGCCTTTCTACCCTCATCCCATCGTCTCCTTTTTCAATTTAAATTCAATTAACTGGGCACAACTCTTGGGACCAAACGAAGGTGGCATCCCTCACCTGCACCACAGACCTGATGAGCTGCCGCCTTCCTTCTGTCCTTTGTCCCCTTACACCAGTGTGAATAAGCTACGTCTGGGGAGCCAGGGTTCTGGGCCTCCCTGGGCTGAAATGATCTCTTCCTCTGGGCTTTGGTTTTGTCATTTTATTTTACTCATTTATTTAGTACTAGGATTGAATCCAGGGACTTGTGCAACCTGAGATTTTGTCATTTTAAAATTGCATTTCTGGCTGGACGTGTGGCACGCACCTGTAATCCCAGCCACCCAGGAGGCTAAGGCAGGAGGATTGCAAGTTCAAGGCCAACCTCAGCAATTTAGCAAGGCCTTAAGCAACTTAATGAGACCCTGTCTCAAAATAAAAAGGGCTGGGGATATGGCTCAGCAGTTAAGTGCCCCTGGGTTCAATCTCTGGTCCCATCCATCTCCCCACCCCACCCCCACCCCACCTCCCAAAAAAAGAAAAAAAAAATTTGCATTTCTGAGCCCCATTAGTAGGGCAAGCAGGGGGATGCACACTGGCTTGTTTTTCCTAATAACCATCTTATTACTGAGTTTTCTCCACAGCTCCTCATTTGCTTAGTTCTTTCTTTCTTTCTTTTTTTTTAAAGTGTGAGAAAGAGAGAATGAGAGAGAGAGAGAGAGAGAGAGAATTTTTTAATATTTATTTTTTAGTTTTCGGCGGACACAACATCTTTGTTTGTATGTGGTGCTGAGGATCGAACCCAGGCCGCACGCATGCCAGGCGAGCGAGCTACCGCTTGAGCCACATCCCCAGCCCCTTGCTTAGTTATTTCACACCTTCGCTCTTTCCAAGCTAGTGAGCTCACTGCACCCCCAGTCACTGGGGACACATGTTGGGTGCCACTGTGCCTGGCCAACAGTGTTCCCGGCAGGCCCAGTCTATGCAGTGCCATGTGAACATCTCCAGTTTTCTCTGTGCACCTGGACATTTGTACATGTCACTTAAAAAATGTGGGACGCTTCTGCATTTTGTTTGAACCGCGATGGCTGTCCCTCCCTGTTGGTGAGCAGACCGCCACCCTCCTCCCCCTTCTTTCTGGCACTTGCTCACTTGACCCGGTTGAGTGGTCAGTCCCCTGTTGCACATTTGGCTTTTTCCTCAGATGTGAACGTGAACCCTCCATCTGTGGCCACTCCTGCACAGGCGGTGCTCCAGGTTCCCAGTGTCTTCACGTGGTCCCTTTGTAAGATTGGGATTGAGCCTCCCCTCCGATCTCCCTTCCCTCCCCTCTGTCCCTTCCTTGCTCCCTCTGTACCAGCCACACAGGCCCCCTCACGGCTCCACAGTGGCAGCAGGCGTCCTGCCTGAGGGCCTTTGCACTCCTGTTCCTCAGCCAGGATTGCTTTCCCTCTCACTGCAGCTCTGGGCTCCTCGGTGATGTTCCTGCTCAGACCTTCCCTGGCCACCTTCTCTCATGTCCCCCTTGCCTGGGCACTGCCCACTTCTGTTCCAAGTTCCCTTCCCCCACGGCACTTGCCACCCTTGGGCATGTGCCAGCGTGTGAAGGCAAGACTCTGCCTGCTGTTTACTACTCGTGTCTTAGGGTTTGGGTGCCGGGCGTGCAGTGGGTGCTTCATAAAAGGTTCTGAGTGAATCAGGTCTCGGGCCAGCTCCCTCCCTCTGCAGGGACCCTGGGTCTGATGGGGAGCCTGTGCTGTCCTGGTGGCAGCTGTGGCTTTAGGGCTGTGACCCAGGCCCTGCGCAAAGATGAGCTGGGGTCCAGATGGCTCTCTTGCCCATAGCTCTGGGATTTGGGGTGGGCTGTGGAGCATTGGCGCCTCCCTTTCCTCATATGAAACTTGGGCCAGGAAGAGTCTCCTGTCGTTGAAGTGGGGGGGGGGGCACAGTAGGCCTCCAGGAAGGGGCTGCCCCTGTGGCATTTGTCTTACCTTGCTGTGACCCCGGGGTGGGCCAGGGTGCGGCTGCACCTTTCTTCCCGTGGGAGTGGTGGCATCTAATCGGCCATTGTTTAGAGTCCTGCAGAAACAGAACAGAGGCCCCACACTAATCCTGTGGCCCTACCCAGGCTCACCTTCCTGCAGAAGGAGGGGACACGCCTGTCACCTGAGCCTGGAAGGTCTCCCTGTGGCTTTCCCAGGCCTGACCTGGCAGGGCTGACAGGAACTACACATGGGCCTCGGGCCTCCTGACCGGGCGTCCCCTGGCAGTCTCCAGAGGGGATGAGAAAGCCCACACCTCTGCCTGCTCTGGTTCCGAGCACTACCTCACCTCCCCTGGCTGTTTGAACAGCCTCCAGCACTGCCCGCGGGGTGGGTGAGGCCTGAGGTCTGCCTGCGCCGGCCATGCCCGCCTCCCTCTCTTCAGGCTTGAGCTCGGCCTCTTTGGCTCTGTTCTGTCTTGCTCCTCTGCCTCCCTTCTGTGTCTGCTCTCAGCCTCTGCCTAAGCCACAGTCCATGGGGCAAGTAGTCACTTCCAATGAGATCCAGCATCCTCACTGTGACCCTGGAGGTCCAGTAGGACCTCACCCCATCCTCCCTTACCCGTCTCCCTGCTGGCCTCTCTCCAGCTACCTGCTTCTGTGCTTGTTTCTACCTCAGGGCCTTTGTACTTGCTGTTCACACTCACACCCTCCCTCACTGTGAGCCTTGCTCGAACGTCACTGCCATAAAGGCCATCACCAGCCACCCACCTGAAGTAGCAGCCACTGCCTTGAACTTCTGCCCAGCACCCACCTTCCCTGTACTGTCCTCCCTATTTCTACCTGACCCACCATATATATTTTTAGGGGTAGGGAACAGTTCTATTGAGAGATAATCCACACACCATACAATTCACCCATTTAAAGTGCATAACCCAGTGGGGGTTTTTGATTTTGTTTCCGGTGCTGGGGTGAACCCGGGGCCTCAGGCATGCCATTCCCAGCCTGAAGTCCAGCCTGCAGTCCAGTGGTGTTTTTATTTTTGTTTGTTTGTTTTTTGGCACTAGGGATTGAGCCCAGGGGTGCTTAACCACTGAGCCACATCCCCAGCCCTTTTTATTTTTTATTTAGGGCCTCACTAAATTGCTAAGGCTTGTGATCCTCTTGCCTCAGCCTCCTGAGTCTCTGGATTACAGGTATTGCGTATGTGTTTTGTTTTGTTTTGTTTTTTATGGTGCTGGGGACTGAACCCAGGGCCTTGTGCATGCAAGGCAAGCACTCTACCAACTGAGCTGAATCCCCAGCCTTTCAGCGGTTTTTAACATTCACAGGTTATGCCGTCATCACTATGTTATTCATAGAACCTTTTCATCACTCCATCAAGAAACCCTATGTCCATTAACTGTCACTCATCTCCCCAACTCTCCCAGCTCTGGCAACCCCCAGTTTCCTTTCTGCCATGGATTTACCCTTCTAGGCATCTCACATAAATGAGACCATGCGCTGTTGCCCCTGTGTCTGCTCCAGCCATTCACTGTTGATGTTTCCAAGGGTAACAGCGGTGTAGCATGTGATGTGCTTCATTTCTCTTTATTGCCCACTAATATTCCATCATGTGACTGGACCACGTGTTATTTATCTGTTCGCCCACTGATGGCCATCTGGATTGCTTTCCCTTTTTGGCTGCTGTGGCCACTTATGTGCAAGTCTTTGTGGACATGGGTTTCATTTCTGTTGCTGTATACCTAGGAGTGGAATTGTTGGATCATTTGGTGACTCTGTGTTCAACCTTTTGAGGAATTATGAGCCAGTTTCCAGATGGACATGGCTGGGTGTCTCAGGGACATAGCAGGGTACTGTTGGCCCCATGAGCCTGTGGGGCCTGCCCACCTGGCTCTCCTGGGCTCTGGGCCTATGAGCCAAGTCCTGGTTCTAGCCCTGCCCCTCTGCCTGTCAGACTCGGGGCTGTGATCTTGGATGAGGCTGTGTAGGCTTTCTCCGGGGGCCTTAGTGCCCTCAGAGCAAGCTCGGGGGCTCAGAGGATACCTCTCTGCCGTGCTCTCTGACTCTCTACCCTCAGGCCCCATCAGGTGGCTAACCTGAGCTCCTCGGGTCACCCAGGGTGCAGAGAGGTCACTTCCTCAGCTGTGTGCTTGGCCATCCGGTTAGGTGGGATGAGCTGAGATATGGTCTCTCACCCCGCCCCCACCCTTCCGCAGCCACCCTTTCCTGAGCACAGGTTCTGCCGGGTGGATGGGATGAGGCCAGGCAGGCTCACGGGCTCCTGCTGCCCCCACAGCAGCTGGCCCAGCTCGGCTCAGTGGCTCCCATCGCTCTGATTCCCCAGGAAAGGGTGCTGGGTCTGCCTGTGTGGCTGTGCTCCTGGGCCTAGGAGGGACTCGGGGATGGCCAAACCCCAGTCAGTTCCGGGAAGCCGGGGGCCTAGAGCTGGGCGGCTTGTGTTCCATTCTGTTCTGCTCTTGCCGGCGCTGGGCCTCTGGAGGGGGTCACGGCTCCAGGGCACCTGGGTCCTGGAATCTGCTGATAGTGGTCAGGAGAGTTGGGCACGATCACCTGTCTGCACTCCAGGCAGGCGCAGTGACCGTGGCCTTTTTGTTTTGCAGTTGTAGATGAGCAGCCTGCCTCTGTTTTGTTTATTTTGATGTGACGTTAATGCTCGAACCCGGGGCCTCACCTGTGCTAGGCAGGAGCTCTGCCACTCAGCTGAGCCCCCGCCCGCGGCCACGGCTTCTCAGTTTTCTGGACAGTGCCAGGCACGCCACATGAGCAGCGGGTTAGCCGTTTCCAGATGGACATGGCCGTTGGATGTTGCTGCTGTTGTTACCAGTGGTGAAGAGGGGCTGGAGTCTGGCAGGACCAGGCTGAGGGCCAGGAGTTCACCTGGGGTGTTCCCCTGGCCGAAGCCTAGAAGTCTGATGTGGGCCACGGGAGGTGGCCAGCAGGAGCCTGGCAATTCTTGTGAAAATACCGTCACTTGTGATACGAAGTGGGAAGTGAGGGCTCTCTCCCTCCGCTGGTACAGGCCCCCTAGCGTGGACCCTGCCCAGCTGTCTCACACTCACTGTCTGGCCTGGTCTGCAGGGAGGAGGTGCAGGAGAACTGCGTGCGCTGGCGGAAGAGGTTCACCTTCGTGTGTAAGATGAGCGCCAACCCAGCCACGGGCCTGCTGGACCCTTGCGTGTTCCGTGTGTCTGTGCGCAAGGTGAGGCTGGGCTCTGGGGCCCTGGGCCTGGGAACCTGGGGCCCTGGGCCTGGGAACCCAGGGCCGTGGGTGGGGGTGACTTCTCTGGTGGCTTTAGGCCCCTCCCTGACACCCCCTCAAGGGGAAAATGTGGGGAGCTGCCTTGCCCTCTTCCTCCCTGGCACACAAATTTAGGGGGTATCTGGGGAGACCTGTGAGGTGCCTAGAGTTCCGTTCACCCTGTTGCTTGTGTCTCCCTCCCTGTGTAGGAGCTGAAAGGTGGGAAGGCTTATTCTAAGGTAAGAGGAACTGTGTGAAGGGTGGTGGGATGGGCTGGGGTAGCACTGGATGGGCCTATGAGAAATTTCCAGAAGGATTTCTAGCTCTCTCTCTGCTCCAAACAGGAGACACTCAGCCCTACATGAAATGGAGTGTTTTGTGTGTGTGTGGGGAGGGTACTGGGGATTAAACCTAGGGGTGCAAACAACTTGCAGGTTCATAGAATGATCCCCCTCCTCTTTCCTTCTCCACCTCACCACTGGGGGTGATTAGGATCTTTCTGACCTTTTTCTTTTCTGTTTTTGTGGTGCTGGGGGTGGAACCTGGGGCCTCATGCTTGCTAAGCAAGTGCTTTCTACCACGGACCTATACTGTCAGACCTTTTAAGGAAAAACATGGAAGAAGTATTTTACATATTGAATAAAGTAAAAACACATTTTATTTAGAGAACTATAAAATGAGTGTCTCTACATGTATTCATGTGCCTGAAAGCAATATGACTTTATAAATACACAAACCCTGTAGCTTGGGGTTTTACTTGCAGTGCATCCTGGGCATCTTTTCTTGTCATCGCAGATTTCTCTGCTTTCTAGTGGCAGCAGCTCCCTTTGCAGGGTTGGCCACAGCTGACTGAGCCAGGCTCAGTCCTGGCATCTGTGCTGTTTTGGGCTCTCACAGACAGTACACAGCTCAGCCCTGCGTAGTGAAGGCCTTTCTGCTGGGAAAGTGGGAGAAGACGGCCCTGGCTCTGAATAAGCCTGCTCTGCCCTCAGCCCTTTCTGTGGGAACTTCCTGCCCACCCTCCCCGGGTGGGGAGCTCTCAGCTTGCCCTCTGTGGCTCTTAGGTGGCCAGCCCAGCAGCAGCAGCGTGGGCTGTGTCATCAGGCAAGAGGGGACGCACCTTTGCCTCGCCTCTCCCCCTGCATGAAGCCTGTGGAAGCTGAGCCACTCGGTTCCCCACCCGCAGAGCTCCAAACCCTGTGGGCTGCCCTGGCACAGAGGGCAGGGTGGCTGGAACCAGCTGTGGAAGGAGCTGTTAGAGTGGACATTTCTCCCCTACCGATTTATTTGGGTGAGGACAGCTACCCACCTAGGAGAGAAGCCACCAGCAAACAACCAGGAACATATTGAGGGGTGCTGATGGGATCCCAGCTCGGCAGAAACTGCCCCTCCTTTTGCAGTAGGGTGTCCCCACCGCTCAGCAGTGCACCAGTCACTGGGGACGACACAGAGCCTAGAGCAGTGCTGCTGATCAGGCCTAGCTCCCATACTGTCCCTGCCAGTCAAGCCGTGTGTCCCTGATGAAGTCACTTTTGTCCCTGAATTTAAGTCTCTTTATCTTTAAAATGGGGGTCCCTCTGTGAGCCAGTGGCAGAGCTGGCTCCAGTGACCTGATTCTGGAGCCTGTGCCTCCAAACACTGCAGTAGACACTTCTGTGCAGCTGGTATCCAGTAAATGTCCCCAATAGGCTAGGTTGTCCCTGATGTCCCCAAGCCCTGCACCCCCCACTTCAGCCTCAGTTTCCCCCACAGTCGCCAGATGAGGTCGCATCTAGCCCACGGCCTCCTGAGCTTCCGTGTTTCCTTCACTCCCTTCCCATCCCTGCTCCTCACTTCCACTCGGCGTTGAGCAGCCCCTGTCTGATCCTAGACTCTGCCCAGCCATCCCACTTCCCTGGGGATCCTGCCCACTCCACAGAGGGTCCCTTCCTCTGTTCCCAGGCCCCCTCGTGGGGTGCCCCTTCACCCCCCTGCTGAGTTCCCACGGGCCTCCCCTCCTCCCGCTCCCGCTCTCCTGGCAGCTCTCGACAGCACAGCCTTGTTTCCCAGGGAACAATGTGTCTGTGTCACAGACAACAATGTCCTTTCATCTCAGGCGTGCTGGCCTCAGTGCACACTGGGACGCGGCACAAAGGGTGCTTTGTGCCACTCAGGGATGTGAGCTCCTGGCTTTGCCACGTCGGTGCTGCCGACCCAGGGTCCAGTGCCTGGGTGCCAGTTACGCAACAGTTTCTGAGGGCCATGGGGTGGCCCCGGGACTGTGCCTGCCCTCCCCTCCTCCACCTCTGCAAGTTAACCCTTGCCGTGTGTCTGCTGCCTTGCCCACACTCTGCAGCCTCCCACACGCTTCTCTTCCCCTCCCAGCTGGGCTTCGCCGACCTGAACCTAGCTGAGTTTGCGGGATCAGGCTCCACAGTGCGCTGCTGCCTGCTGGAGGGATACGACACCAAGAACACCCGCCAGGACAACTCCATCCTCAAGGTACCAGGGACCCTGCTGCCTCTCGCTTCCCTCCCAGGATGGACCTGACTCCCAGCAGAATCCTCCAGAGGGTTATTAAAATACAGGTTCTTGGGGCTGGGTGCAGCTCAGTTGCCTGGTGCCTGCCTGGCATGCATGAGGCCCTGGGCTTAACCCCTAGCCCAGGGATTGGGGCATTATGTGGGCCCTGGGATCAGGACCTCAGCTTTGCCATCTGTGGTGGGTGGACCCAGCAGCCTGAGGGTTTGGCAAGCATGTTCACCAAGTCAGCCTTGTGCTGAGTGCTTGCCGCCTCCTACCTCACGACCAGACGGTAGCTAGTTGAAGCCCCAGGTGTGTGCAGGAGGAGGGGAGTTGAAATATAAGTTCCATCATTTGCCCCCTCACAGGAGATCTGGTACTTGACCCCCAAAACATTGCCTGAGGTGTGAGGGGGGCTTGGTGGGAGAGCACTTGCCTAGCCTGCGAAAACACGAGGCACTGGTTTCCATCAGCAAAACACACACACCTCAGCCAACCTGACTGAGGCAGCCTGGCTCCTGTTGGAGTGGGGAGGGTAGAATCCGTGTCCTGACCCATGTGCTCCGGGGAAGCCTGATCCGACTGATGGCCATGTACAGGTCTCCAGTGGCCAGGACAGCTCCCACCCTTTGGGCAGCTGCCTCTTTGGCCTCTTGGGAAGAGAGATGTCTGGATGGCCACTACCAGCACACCTCTTCCTCCCTCTCCACACCTTTCTACCTGGTTGAGAAGACAGGCTCATCCTAACCCCACCCAAGGGCTGACCCAGGAGGAGCCAGCTGTGCCCTGTGCACAACTGGGCATGAGATGGTGGCAGGGGTTCCAGAGGTACCAGGAGAAGTCCAGGATGGCTGTACTGGGGCCAGGCCTTTCAACCTCCCCAGTAGTAGGCCTGTGCACCCTCAGCCAGAACAGGTCAAGGGAGCCTGGGGTCAAGTGGCCTGGGATTCAAGGACATCTCCCCGACATCCCATCTGCAAGGTCTTGGGCAGTCATTTCCCCCAGTCTTTTTTTTTTTCTAAACTCAGGGCTTTCGCCTGCTTTATAGGCCACTGTGGTGACTGAGTGAACAACCCATAAAAACACTAAGCCCAAGCCAGGTATGCTGGTATATGCTTGTCATCCCAGTGATGTGGAGGTTGAGACGGGATCACAAGTTCAATGCCAGCCCCAGCAACTTAGTGAGACCCTGTCTCAAGATAAGAATTGAAAAGGCCATTGCCCGTCTTTGCCCAAGTGGATGTTCAGTTCCTAACTGGCTTCATGCTTTACATTCATTGGACTGTCCCAGCTGCCGCCTGCCTGGTGGACCCTGTGAGCAACCCCCAGACCCATGAGGGGCTCTGTGAGACCTCTTCCCACTCCTGTCATGGTGGGCTCTGTCCCTCACACAGCTGGGCACTGCAGATGGGTGTGAATGTGGCCCAGCCCTGGAGGAGCTCCGTGTCTGGTCATAATTTAATTTTCATTTTTATTGATGCATTATGGTGTAGTCAGTGGTGGGATTTGTTGTGACACAGTAGTCCGTGCACACAATAGCTAGTCATAATTTAAAATAAGAGGAGCCGACTTACACACTCCCTGCAGTGCCCAGCCAAGCAGACCCATCTCGCGGCGTCTCCCCGCCCGCCAGGCAGGCCTCAGGATCCACTGCAGCCTCCACGCAGGAAACGGGTGCTCGGTGTGGGCAGGTGCTTCGCCGTAGCCCCAGCCGTGCAGGAGGAGCAGGAGGCTGCTGGGCAGCACGGCTGACCCCTCCCCTCTTCCCATAGGTCACCATTGGTATGTTCCTGCTCTCTGGAGACCCCTGCTTCAAGACGTGAGTGCTGGCCTGGCTGTAGGAGGGGTGGGAGCTCAGGGGATGAGGGGACGGGGACCTTCCCTCCTCCAGGCCCTGAGGCTCCTGTCTTCATCTAATCCGGAGAGGGGGCACCCTAGTCATACCTATCTGTCCTTCCAAGGCCACCCTCCACTGCCAAGTCCATCTCCATCCCGGGCCAGGACTCCTCCCTGCAGCTGACGTGTAAAGGTGGCGGGACCAGCAGCGGTGGCGGCAGCAGCACCAACTCCCTGACAGGGTCCCGGCCCTCCAAGGCCCGACCCACCATCCTGGGTTCAGGTACCGTTTCCCCACCTCCCACCCCTCCCCTACGCAGGACCCAGGCTTTTACCTCAGCAGCGCCCTGGGGGAGACGGCGCTGGAAAAGGTGGTGGACGGTGTGTGTCTGCCCTGCTTCCACAGATGGTCTAAGCACCGACTGCGCTGGCCACAGTGCTGGGGCCTGCACCAGTAGAGGGTGCAGTGTCCCTGCCCTCGTGGCCCTCCAGTCTCAGAGGGAAAATGGGCATTAACCAAACCATAATAAATCCCAGGCATGTCCACCTGCAGATGTGCTGAACAGGGGGACAAGCCCAGCAGGTGGGATCTGAGTGCCCAGCGAAGGCCTCCCTGAGGAGGTGGCATCTGCACTGTGACCTTGGGTGTGGGACACGGTTTGCCAGGCAGATGAATGTGCTCTTGCCCTCCCCCTTGCTAGGTGAACTTGACTGACCATCACACCTCTTCAGGACCAGTGTCCTCTAAAAAATTGGATTGCTAAAAAAAATAAATAAATAAAATAAGTTTGAGGCCAACCTCAGCTCCTAAGTGAGACCCTGTCTCAAAATTTAAAAATAAAAAAAAAGACTTAGTGACTTAGTTATTCTAATTCATTTTAATGTTTGTGTCATCCATGTTGCTATGTATTTATCTATAATGTGGTATGTGTATATTAAAGTTTGCATTTCCTAAATAAATAAATAAAAATTAAAAGTGGGATTGCTAATAGTCACTACATTCCCACAAGAGTAGTTAGAGAGGAGGTAGGCCTCAGGTGGCTCAGCAGATGCTTCTTGGGTGGTTCTGACCCCAGAGCCTAAACGCGTGAGGGACCCTCTGACCTCAAGGGCCCTGTTTTCTTGCCGATGCAGCAAGAGAGACCCAGAGCAGAGCTGGGTTCTTGCCTGCCGTGGCCTGGAGGTTGCATCAGGAGGAGCTGCGGGCACCAAGCTCTCTCCAGCACCGGGCAGGGGGTTCCCAGAGGAGACAGCTACCTGGGATCCTGACCACCTCAACACAGATGTCCTCGTGCAGGGTGGGAGAGGCACCTCTCCTGGGCTGGGTGGACTTTGAGTCCCCACTTGCCCCTGCAGCTGGTCCCCTACGGAATGCAGAGAACCTATTGAGATTTAAAGACACCTGGCTTTAGGGGGCACATTGACAGCCTTGGAGTCCAGCCCATGGCCTGGGGGTGCTTGTTTCTGGAGCAGGGAGTGGATGAGTCCTGTGTGTTGGTGGGGAGGCTGGTGGGCGGCACTCAAAGCCCAGCAGAAGCCCCTTCCCTGTGTCTCTGCTGGGGAGTGCGTTCTGAAGTGCACTGGGATAGAGACACTGAGCTGTCCTTTGGGGCCTGGCCTGCTCCCCTGCCCCACCCTGTTCTCCTTCACCTGACTAGGTCTCCTCCCATACCGCAGCCTCAAGGCCTTTGTCTGTGTCTCCTCTCTGTCTGGAAGACCCTGTCCCTGATGTCCTGTCTGGCTGCCTCCTTGCGTGTGTGATCCAGAGGTCTTGGCATTTAGGCCATCTTCCCAGGGAAGCTTTCCCCTTCCAGCCTGGCCAGGGCCCGCTCCAGATCACTCACTGCAGATAGGAGTAACTGCGGCTCAGTTTTTGCTTTTTTTTTTTTTTTTTTTTGTGGTGCCAGTGATTGAACCCAGGGCCTTGTGCATGCAAGGCAAGCCCTCTACCAACTGAGCTGTATCTCCAGCCCCTGTGGCTCAATTTTTGTTCGGCAGCCTTCCTCCTTGCTGGCCAGTAGCAGGTGTCCAGTACTAGGAGGTCCCCAAAAGCTGTCTGTGGAATGAAGGGACCTGGGTTCAGATGGTGACTGTAGGTTGTTGCCACTCCTACTAGATCTTAGTTTCTCGGTCTGTTATGTGGAGATAGGGCGCCCCTGTGGAAGGCTGAGTGCGTGGATGATGAGGGGGGCACCTCTGGGTAACCCGGCTTTCCTTCCAGGGCTTCCAGAGGAGCCAGACCAGAACCTGTCCAGCCCCGAGGAAGTGTTCCACTCCGGCCATTCCCGTAACTCCAGCTATGCCAGCCAGCAGTCCAAGATCTCCGGTGAGTGGTGGCCTGGCCCCGCTCCCATGTCTTCCCACATCCCCAGATTCCTCCTGATGACCCTCTCCGTGGCTGTCCTCCTACCTCCCAGGCTATAGCACGGAGCACTCCTGCTCCTCCAGCCTCTCGGACTTGACCCACCGCCGAAACACATCTACCAGCAGTAGTGCCTCTGGGGGCCTCAGCATAGCTGTGGAGGGCGCTGAGGGTGGTGAGCGGGAGCACCGGCCCCCTGAGAAGCCACCGAGGCCTCCCCGGCCCCTGCATCTGTCAGACCGCTCATTTCGGTGAGTCCCACTGCTCAGTGCTCCTGGAAGGACAGACCCCTCCCAGTGCCCCCCTCCAGCTCTTACTTCTTTACCTGTTACACAGGACCATCAGGGTCCCCACTTCAGAGGGTTGGGTGATGACAGTCAACTACTGATGGTTATAAGGGACATAGCCCCATGCCTGCAAGCCGCATGTGTGTAGTTAATGTTGTTTATGATTCTGTGACTTGGTCAGGAGCATCGTCAGTGGGCCAGGAGACTCTGTGCTCCCTGAGTTGAGCCTTAGATCTTCCAAATACACGTTCTGAGGCCTGGAGTAGGCCAATGTCCTCTTTGTCAAAGCAGCCCTAAGCTGGTGTGAGGGTTAAATGAAATGCAACATGGAATGCAGCTGGAACATTCCAAGTGTCTTGTTGCCGCTCTGACTGATGTGTCTCTGTCCATCCCCCACCCAGGCGGAAGAAGGACTCAGTGGAAAGCCACCCGACGTGGGTGGACGATACACGGATTGACGCAGACGCCATCGTAGAGAAGATCATGCAGAGCCAAGACTTCACGGATGGCAGCAACACTGAGGGTGAGCTTGCCCACATGAGTGAGCTGGGGTAATGGCGCCTGCTCTGGGAGTGTCCCCACCCCTACTCAACCTCCATCCTCCTTGTCCCCACAGACAGCAACCTCCGGCTGTTCGTGAGCCGCGATGGCTCCACCACTCTGAGTGGCATCCAGCTGGCCAACAGGTAGGGACAAAGGGACAGGGGAAGGTTGCCCAGCGGCTATGGGTCAGGGTGGTGAGAGCAGTCTGCAGCCCCCTGACCTGGTTTTAAATGCCACCTTGTCACCACAGTGTGACCCTGGGCCAGTCATATTCCTGAGCCTGTTTGCCCATCTACCAGGTGATGTAGACAAACTCTCACCTCTGGTGGAACCCTGAAGGACACTCTCACGATGGGGGCCACCTGAGAAAGGGTCTAGCACAGGGCTTAGCACACAGCAGAGGCTTAATGCATGTTTATTTTGGACCCTACTTTTCTTCCCCTTCCTGCTAGATCTGGGAACCCATAAAATAATGTTGGCGATGACTCTTTATAACATTGATGACTCTTTTTTAACATTTTTTTTAGTTATTGATAGTCCGTCCTTCCTTCCTTCCTTCCTTCCTTCCTTCCTTTCTTTCTTTTTCTTTCTTTCTTCTTTTCTTTCTTTCTCTTTCTTTTCTTTCTTTCTTTCTTTCTTTCCAAAGCTAAGGATCGAACCCAGTGTGTCACACATGCTAGGCAAGTGCTCTACCACTGAGCCACAACCCCATCCCCAATGACTCTTTAAAGCACCAGCTACATATCAGGCACTGAGCCAGGTGCCAGGGATACAGCCATGAGCAGCAGTGACGTTGAGAGGAGAGAGGAAGGGATCAGACTTGTGCAGGAACCCTACAGTGGTGGAGTGCTCCTCAAGGCTTCGGCTCAGAGCATGTGCCTGGCTTACACCCGCTCACCACGCTTCCTGCATGTAGGGTTGTGCTGAAAACTTTTCTGTGTTCAGTGAAAGTGCCCAGTTAAGATCTGGGTCCAGAGCAGAAGAGCCTTAACTAGACAGCCCAGGGCCCAGAATCTGCCATGTTGTGCTGCTCTGCTGACCCCTGCTGGCCTAAGCTTGGAATTACAGTCACCGTCTCCCAGCAGTCCTCTTGAGTTGCCCTGGGTGGAGTGGGCAAGAAAACTGGGGGCTTCCTTGGAAGTTTGTAAACACCCCTCCGTAGCCCTCTCTGAAACTGAGGAAACGTGTCTGGGGGGAGATTATGGCAGGTGGCATGCTGTGTCCCAAACGTCCATGACTTACTTCACTGGTGGTTCTGGCCACAGTAGGGAGAAAAGCTGGCCAGGCTCCCTCTCCATGGCCTTCTAGGCAAACCTCACGAACCTCTGAGCCTTGTTTCATCATCTTTCAAATAAGCCAGGATGACTGTGAGGATGGGGGCAGCACACTGGGAGCACGAGTGACTGGTGCCCTGGAGAGTCTTGTGCCAGCTCTCTGGCCCCTGCAGACTCTGATACTTAGCATCTCTGTCACCCTGGGCAAGTGACCACATTTCTGAGCTTCAATTTCAGCCCCTCTATAGCTCAGGACTGCCTGCTTCTGAAGCACCCCAGGACCTGGCCCAGGGAAGTGCTTATAACCGCAGCATCGAGGGGACATGCCGATCTCTGTTCCCTACAGGGTCTCCTCTGGGGTCTTTGAGCCAGTGGTGATTGAAAGCCATTGAGGAGCAGGTGAGCCGGCTGGAGAATGGCCCTGCCATCTTGGTTATCCAGACCCACAGCATTCCACGAGGAACCTTTCCCTTTGGATCCGCGCCGCATCTCCTCTGTGCCTCATCCATGTACTCTAGCCCACACCTGCCCCCAAGCATAATTCCATTGTCCTCCCATCCATGCGGGGAGCCTCCTAGCCTATGAAGGCCTGGGCACCACTGTGAATATTCTCTGAACCACTAGAGGGCAGGACAGGCGGGCCCATGCTGCAGAGGAAGCCAGAGATGGCCAAGACTGTTCCTGCCAGAGACTGACCTGGCCCCCAGCCAAGGATGCGCAGCAGCTTCTCAACATGTGGAACTGCTGTGGCCAAGGGGCTTCACCCCTGTGACTCACATCAGGAGCACCAGCTTCAGCCAGGCCCCAACAAGGCCTTGCTCCATTGCCTCCATGTCCTCAGGGGACCAGACCACCCCCAGAATCCTGCCACCTGTGACCCGCTGCTTAGTACTTCAGCTGTCCCTTCCCTGTGTCCTGGGGGAACCGCTGGCGGCCTCTTCCTGGGAGCCAAGACCTCAGACCCCACCCGCATTCCAGATGAGAACTCGCCCTCCCCAGTGATGTTCTGCTGCCCTGGCAGCCTGCACTTTGCACATGCTCGTCCCCAGCACGGTCCCATCAGGCCACTCTTCCCCTTCCCTGTGCCACCTTCCCGAGGACTCCTGGGTGCTGCTGCTGTGCAGCCAGAGGCCCGGGGTCAAGCAGCCCGGCTGGAACGGGGCTCTGCCTCTGCTCTCTCTAGCCCAGCCCAGGCCTAAGACCTGTGCTGAGAAAGGCCTGAGCTTATGGTACCCTCTGCTCAGGGCTGGATCCTGAGCAGCTGGCTTTCCTGCGGGAAGGACTGGGGCCCAGCAGGGCTGGGCAAGCACAGTCCCCAGCTCTGCGCTCAGGTCAGCTGGCCCAGGCTGGGGCCCTGCTAAAGAGGTGAGTGGGCTCTGGCTGGAGCTGGCTCCCTGCCAGACAGGTCCCCACCCTCCTCTGTAAGCACCCCCACCTCCAGGTTCAGAAGAGGTCGGTCCAGCAGGGGCCTGCTTTCCCAGTGGGGAGCAGACTGGCCCTGCCCCCACCCTGCCCTTGCCCAAGCCCCTGCTCTCAGCACTTTTGCCTGTGGTCCTTGTACTGGCTTGAAGGAGGGCTCTGGCTGCCTGCCAGGCCCTGGACAGACTTCCCTGCCCCCGAGTCTCTCTTATTTTGTATAAACCCAGCGGGCTGGTGTTTAGTTAGCCCTGTAGGTTTTTTTTTTTTTTCTTCTTCTTCCCTTCCTTTTTCTTTCTTTTTTTTTTTTTTTTTTTTTTTCTCTTTATTTTAGTTCTCAGTTCGATGTTTCCTCCTCCTCCAGTGAGGGGAGGTGCCTCTGTTCTCTGCCCCCACCTGCTGGCTGGGTCCCAGCAGGACTGTGGAACCAGGTGGGACCAAAGCCAGGGCTCTGGTTCTCTCTGGGTAGGGTGTAAGTGTCCTCCCCAGGTGGGAGGGTTCCTCACCCAGTCCCCAGCTGGCAAAAGTTGGGGTTTGGAACTCCCTGGCATTGGGACCAGAGCATTTCTGGGGTTTTTGTTGTCATTGTCTCAATCACCTAATAACTCTTTAGAAAGTGAATGTCAGAAGGTGCCTGCCAGGGTGACAGCATGGGCTGTGGCTGGAGAAGGCTCTGGTCAGCTTAGAGAGTCTTTTCTACCTGGCAGAGACCTGGCACTTTAAAAGGAAACTGGCTGCACTGTCTCAGATGAGGTGACCCCTAGAAGATGGGGAAGCTGTGTCTGTGACCTCACTCAGCCCAAGGAGGTGCAGTCAGGGTCTTATTGGGGTCTGATTCAAGGTTCTGGGGCTCTCGGCACAAAGCAGCTTTGATGCTGTGGGGGAAGACTCCCCCATACCAGGAGCTCCAGCCCCACACAAGCTAAGGTTTGAGCTGGATGGTCCCCTCAAAAGAAGACAGTCTGCCACCTCCTCCCAGGCCAGGCCCTGGGTCAAAGTAACAGGTCTGAGAATTAAACCATAACCAAATGAAGGCTGGCTAGAGCCAGAGGCCTGGAGCTCTGGCCCCCTCCCCACGTGAGAGCCATTGCTTCAGCCCTCAGGTTCCTTCAAGCTCAGTGAATTCCACCAGGCACCTTCAGTGCCTGGACTTCAAATTCTATATATACAGAGAGAATATATTAGAGATATTTTTGGAAAGGAATTGGTCTGTGCAATGCCAGTCTGGAATCTTCTTGAAAGACAGTTTAACGTTTTTACCAGGAGATTTAAAGAAAATAAAGGTCTACAATATTTTTAAGATTCATTATTTTCTAGTCACCCCACAAATGATCTGCCAGGATGGAGAATGTCCCTGTCTTCCTGTCTAGAGAAGATGGAGGAGGGCACCATGGGTTGTTTTTTTGTTTGTTTGTTTCTTGGTTTTAATCCTCCTTTCTAACAGAATGTTGCCACCACTGCTCTCCATCCTGTGGGCTGTTTGTATCTCTATCCCAGCTTCTGTCATAGAAAATAACATTGTAAGGGGAACTCAGCCTAGTGTCAGTGTCTTGGTTTGGGGGGTGGGGATTAAATATTGCATTTTTTGTTTATTTTGCTGTTTTGTTTTTTACCTTGCTGTTTGCCATATTGACTTTGGGGTCAAAGACAATATCAGAAGGAAGCTGGGTGTGTTAAGGTGACAGTCCATGGGTGGGGAAGGCCTAGATGACCAGATTCTAGTTGTCACCTCCTTATTACTACAGATTCCTGGGGAGGAAGCAGGCCCAGGGGGACAGTTGCCATGCTCACACCTAGTGAAAGCTCTGACATCTGAGCCAGTGGGTTCTGACCAGGCTCTGCAGGTCAGGTGGCCTCAGAGGAGTCTGCCTGAGGGCAAATAATTACCTGGTTCCTCAGTTGCAAATGCAGATAAATGAAAATGTGAGTGTACAACTCAAGCCACCGGAGGTGGCCATCTCTTCCCAGCCTTTCTAAAGCCCCTGAAAGGCCTTGTCTCCAGGCCCCTCACCCTGTTCCTGGGTCCCCAAGCCACAGAGGAGCCCAGTGGGTTAGCCAAACTCTGGGAAAGGCTAAGTCACCCCATGCCTTCAATGAGCTTAGAGGTGGCAGGAAGCCTAGAGGTTTGGGCCAGGCCAAAAGAAGGCAGCCACTGACTGTCCCAAAACATCATGATATCTCCACTCCTCAGGGCTGACCCCAATCATGGCCCCTTTAAGCCCCAGAGGGCGGTTATCAGTTCCTTCCCCTATGCAACTCTTGGAAGGGGAAAGTTGACTCAGGGGCCCCTAAAGACAGTGACAGACCTAAAGGACCCAAGAAGACATTCTGTCCCCAGAGAGCGAGCTATGCCAGATTCCCACCTCATCTATCTCCCAAGCTCCAAGTAGAGATAGCAGAAGCTGGATGAGTCACTCACATCTCCCACTCTGTGCCAAGCCCCATTCTGGGTGCTGGGGATACAGTCATGACCCTACCTTCAGTGAGTTCACAGGTAAGCAGGCCCAGGCCATGGAGCAAATCAGCTAATTCAAATACAGCAATGTGACAGAAACACATGTGGGGGCACAGAGGAGCCCTTATCTCCAGCTAGAAAAAGCAGCTTCCTGTGGACAGTGTGGCATCTGGTGAGACCTGATGGGTAAGAAGCAGCCACCTCAGGCACTGAAAGCATCAAAGATGATCTGGCCCAATCTCCCCTTGTTCTCAGAGGAAAGCATCTCCAAGACAGGATAGACCTGCCCACAGGGACTGTCAGAAACCTGTGACACCCTGGGCCTTAGGTGCAGTTGATGAAGGGAGGAGTCACCTGGATGGCCAGGAAAGCCAGGCCATGGTGGGTTGGGCGTCCCCCTCTGCAACTGAAATCGAAATCCCAGACACTCGGGAGACCAAGGCAAGAGGATTGCTAGTTTGAGGTCAGCATTGGCAATTCAGTGGGACCCTCTCTCTAGAAATAAAAAGCGCTGGGGATGTAGCTCCCTGGGAGAGCGACCCTAAATTCAGTTCCCACACGGAAAAAACAAAAACAAAAACAAAAACGAAACAAAGAAGTCCTCCCCATTCCTGCGGGCTCAGGCAGTGAACACGCTTTGCACTCCTTCCCTAAGCAGACAAATTAGGGCCTCGGAACCAGGGAGTGGGGTCCCCAGGTTCCAACATCGGATTCATCACCCACTGCGATTATTATCTTTGGAAGACGGGACTTCACACCCGAAACCCCTTCTAGCTCTGGCTTTGGGCCTATGGGATGTTTAGAGATGGACTTTTTGGAGGAGCGGGTCTGAGAGGAGTATGGCCACCAACGCAGTCGGAGTTCTCGGCTCGATTCCGCTCCCTAGGGAGATCCGGGAGGCAGCCCGCTTTACAATCCTCTTGAACAACTACATTTCCCGACATGCAAAGGGCGGGGGCGGCTGCCGGTCTCGGGTGACATGGGCCTGGGCCGTGCTACGGACTACGACTCCCAGCGTGCTCCGTGGCCTAGGGCCGGAAGGGCCCGGATCCGGAATTGGATGTGGTTCACTGCTCAAGTGGCGGAGCTGGGGGGAAATGGTGAGGTTGAGGCCGGGTGTCTGTGGGGTCGGAGGCGTCTGAGGGTGGGGCTGGGGGGGGGGGTGCTCGGGAGCGGAGGCTTGGGCACTCGGAGCCGGATTGCTCTCTCCTGGCCCGTGTACGGGTGAAAATGCTGAAGCCCGGCGGGAGCGCCTGGAGATGATGCAGAATCCGCCACTCTGTACAGCTGTTGAGTGAATGAGAAGTTTAGAGCATAATTTGGCCGCGATGCCTCTTCCAGTAGTGCACCTAAATGGATAGTCGCTTCGTCTTCTGAGCCCTCCCTTTTCTCCAGGCCACAGGAACAGACCAGGTGGTGGGACTCGGCCTTGTTGCTGTTAGCCTGATCATCTTCACCTACTATACCGCCTGGGTGATCCTCTTGGTATGTCTGCCTCCTCCGCCCTCGGCTCACCTTCCCCCATCCCTGGATCTTGAAGTCGACCCCTTTACACCCTGTGAGCAGCTGCTATGTGCCAGGCACTATGCGCGGTGCTTTACTTGCCTTATATCAAGAAGTCTCCAGAAAGCACTAAGAAGGTGCTAGTGGGTTCTGCATTTGTAGATGATGAAGCTGAGGCCCAGAGAGAAAGGTCTGGCCCAAGTTTGCCTCTCTACACTTGGAAGGTTGCACAACATTGGGAAGCCCTGATCCGGGTTTGCTTTGCTTTTGAGGGGGGTTCTGCACTTCCTTTAGCCGGCTGGCTCCTGAGTATATTAAGCAACCATGGGTTTTATGAGGACTTTAGGGGGGTTTTGTTTTGTTTTCAAATGGAAAAATCTGCTTAATAAGTGCAGTGTGTTTGGAAGACAAACTCTTTCATAACTTGATATCCTGTAGAGAAAAAAATATTAGTAAAAACGACCTGGGAACCCAGACTGGGAATTTCTGGTGAGGCCCGTAGCTAGACTCTCTTAGGGCAGGTCCTTTGTCTTCTGTTCACTGCTGGCTCCCCAGCACTAACCTAGCACAGGCACTGAGCAAGTGCTCAGCAAACAACTTTTAAATGATCAGAGGAAGAAACAGCAACACCCAAAATGCTATCATCTTAAAGAAAAGCAAATGCTTTCCCAATGCTCTGAATGGAGTCAGTCCTTTGGAGGAGATGGGATGTTTGGGCTTGGGGGCTGGGCAGGGTGAGCAGTGCTCATCAGAGCTCTGCCCCTCATGCCAGCCATTCATCGACAATGAGCATATCATCCACAAGTTCTTCCTCCCTCGAGCATATGCTGTTGCCATCCCCCTGGCCGCGGGTCTCTTGCTGCTCCTGTTTGTGGGTAAGTCATCAGCCCCAATCCTGGGAAGGATGTCACCTTTGCCACCACCCTCTCCTACCCTTGACATGCTTTCACACTTTCGCAATTATTATTGTACATCTGCTTGAGGCTTCTGGACCCCTACTTTCCCTGAGGTTTCTAGGCCACAAGTCAGTAACTTCTCTGGTCTTCCCAATGCCTCAGGCTCTTGGGACTAAGGACTTGACTGTCTCCCTTTTCCTCTCCCCTCCACCATCATCACTTGGCTCACACCTCAGTCACTTCCCACCCTCTTGTTGCCCTGGATCATAGATCCTGCATCTCTTTACCTCTCATGGCTTCCTTGGGAAAGGAACTGTGTCTTCAGCACCAGCACAGGCTGTGACACTGAGTTGGTGCTTTAGAGTCAATCAACAGATGACTGGACAGTGGGATTAATGAACCGGTGGGTGGTGGGCAGGTAGTAGGAGGGCAGGGGCATGAATAGGGGAGTAACACATGGACCTCATTTTGGCCATGGAATCTAAAGCACTAAATGGAGCTAGCATCTTGCCTGTGGCAGGCACTCACCGTGACTGTTGAATGGATGAGTGGATTTGTGGTTTGATGAACGAACGGGAAGGAATATGAGCAGCTGGCCTGGGGGTGGTTGGGCAGGGACATGACTCTCCATGTGGTCATTTCACCCTGCCCTGGCCTCCCAGCACCACCAGCATGGTATCAGCTGGTCTCTCTGGTCCATACATTACAGGATTATTCATCACCTATATTATGCTGAAGAACCAGAGGGTGACCAAGAAGGCTCAGTGAAGGCCCAAAAGAGAGGAGGCTGCCGGCATCTTCTCTCCGTCCATCCCCTCCAGAGCAGGGACCAAGGGTCAGAGCCTGTAGGACAGTCCAGGCGAAGCAGCCCCTCCAGCCTGGCTGCCATGCAGCCCTCTTAGGGATGGAGCTGCTCAGGCAGACCAAGCCTCTCCTGCTCACTCTTCCAGAAGCCAGGAGGAGGGAGAAAGACCTGGAAGCCTCCCTTTCATTCCCTTCCATCTCAGGGCCTGCCCGCCTCACTCTCAGACCATCCCTTTTCCCTCTGGGTTCCACCTCCTTGCTCAGTTTCCCTCCAGTGACATGCTGATGACGTGGGACTTAGCAGGGTGTGAGGAAGCACATGGCCTCTCCCTGTGTCCCCTGAGCACTGCTGCTCCCCAAAGGCAGCTTCTGAGTCGGACACAGCCCAGACCCCACAAGGACATCTGGACCTGGAAAGCCCTGGGGAAAGCCTGAAGACCCCAGGGCACTGGGACACATTAAGGCAGCCACCCCAGGCCCCCAGGCCATGTTTACCTAGGACGAGCAGGCTCCTGGCCCAGAGTGGCCTGTTTGGGAGAACTCAACAATAAATGTTGATGGTATGTTTGTCTCTCTGTCTTCCTTGACTAGGGGAGCGGGGATGGAGGGGCTTGGGGCTGGTCCTACATTGGTCTCTAATCAGGAGACCCGGGTTTGTGCTGTGCCTGCTCTGCACTGTCCCTGTGCTGATTATGGGCTAAAGCAGGAACTGGGACAGATGTAGTTCTGACTGCTAGAGTTCACAGCTGGGGAGTAGGCAAAGGCATGCCCCTCTAATACTTTAATTTAATATGGTCTAATAATTTAATATGGTCTAATATTTTAAGGACCCTTGGGTCACTCCCCTAAGTGCCCCAGTCTGTGGTCCATCTCCTGCGTCCAATAGCCCAAGTCAGTGTGGCTGTGGCAGGCTGCTTTCACTGGGTGTTCTGTTGAATGAGATGGCAGAGGAGACAGCCTGGCCATCTGTCCCACCAGCCCCTCAGCCTCAGCTCTCCCCGATGCACTTAGGGAAAACCTCCATCCCTCAAACCTTGGGTGCTCACTTGTCACAGAGAAAAGGGGACCAGCTGCAGACACAGTGGCCCATCCTCAGCTGCTCCACCCTCTCTATCCTCCAGGCCAGGCAGAGCTGCCCGCTGGGCTTTGGATCCTGTCTCTAGTAGAAGTGTCCTGTCGTTGATGGTCCCCTCTCTTCTGGGAACTGTCTGTGTAACCAGCTCCTCCCAGTATGTCCTACCATGCTCCAGGCTCTCGCTTACAGGACCCTCCATCAACCCGATGATTCCTTTCAGATCACCCTCTCCCACTCTCACCTCATGCTGTACTCAGTCTCTCCCCATCACTCCAGGAGGACTGTACCCACCAAAGCTATCAGTGATGTCTGCTCTTTAAATTCAAAGGACACTTCTGCTCCATTAAGCTTGTGACATCTTTCAGTCTGTGACGACTGTTCTGCTCAATGTGTCTCTGGCCCTCATACTCCTCTATTCTGCCATGAGATGCTGGGCTCTTCAGGGTCGGGTTGTAGGCCTTCTCTCCCCATACCCTCCCTGGGTGACATCACCTTTCTTCTTGTCACCTTGCAGAGTCTCAGTGCCCCTCCCCACACTCTTGAGCATATCACCTTATTTCCTTCATCGCCCTTCACACTGTGAGATTGCCTGGTTCGCTTATTGGCTTATTACATTGCCCCCTAGAGTGGGCATGCCACCCATGCAGGAACCATGCAGGCCTCATTTCCCAGTCAGTGCCCAGCAGAAGCTTGTGCTTGATGAGTATACATTGGACCCTTGTGAGTAGGGGGTGCCTTCGGCCTGGCTCTCCTTTCAGCCTCGATGCATTAGTCCCTAGCTGTCCGCTGGAGGTTGTGTTGGGACCCCAGATTCATCTATCATGAGCTGAATTCTCACTTCCCCCAAATCTGGCTTCCTTCATGTCCTGTCCCTCTCATGACTGATGTTCTATGTCCCCAACCCTGGCTTTCCTTCCCAACTCCGCATCCACATAACCCCAGCCTCTGCCAGTTTTCCCTCCCCTAATCTCACCCCAGCCAGCCATATTTCTGGTGCCAAGATACCATCCTCTGCCAAAACCAGGGAAGGCTTCCTCGCTGCCCTCTCCTGCATTCCAATGTGATTGTGCACAATAACCAATGTCCTTTCCTGTTTCCTCTCTCCACATTTTTTTATTGAGCATTTGTACATAATACCAGTGTCCTTTCAAAAATGCTTATCTGGGGCTGGGGCTGGGGCTGTGGCTCAGTGGTAGAGCGCTTGCCTAGCATATGTAAGGCACTGGGTTAGATCCTCAGCACCACATACAAATAAATAAAGGTATTGTGTTCATCTACAACTAAAAAAATAAAATGCTTGTCTGGGGGATTGGGGAATGTAGCTCAATGGTAGCATGCTTGCCTAACATATAAAAAAAAAATGCTTATCTGAGCATCTTTCTCACATTTGCCTTTACTTATAATGCTTCTCTGGGTTCCTCAAGACCACTGTCAACCACCACATCAGTAAGCCCCTACATGCCCAATGATGTTCTCTAATCACTTCAATCACTCTGGTCTTTCACTTCCTGGGACTCATCAAGGCCCTTTGCAACCCCTACTCACAAGAGTCCAATATATACTCATCAAGCACCAGTTTCTGATGACACTCACCAGGAAATGAGGCCCATGTGGTTCCTGCATGGGTGGCACTCATTCTCTAGGGGGCCAATGTAATAAGACAATAAATGACCCAGGCAATCTCATAGTGTGAAGGGAAATGAAGAAAATAAAGGTGACATGCTCAAGAGTGTGGGGGAGGGGTGCTGAGTCCTGCAAGGGGACAAGAGGGACCAAGGCAAGTGAAAGTCTGGGGGAAAGGACTTTAAGCAGAGGAACAAAAAGCCTCCAGCTAAGAGTTTGGTGGGGGAACAGCAGGGACCCAGGAGGCTGGCTGAGGGGGGTGGAGAGGGAGGATAGTTAGGATTGGGTCTGGATTGGGGCAGACAGACAGGCCTGGGGTGATGGCAAGGAGTTTGAATGTTGTTCCATTGTGGCTTTAAGCTTGAGAGTGACATCATCGGATTTATGCTTTTAAAAGATCACACTAGCGGCTGTATTCTACCCACTTGCTTGCCACTAAATTTCCGAGGCCTAGCCGTGTTCCCGGCCCCAAGTGGGTGTTCCAAATATATGCGATGAGTGAATGGATTCTCCGACTTCCTGTGTGACCTGGAGATAGTCTCTGGATCTTAGTTTCATCTCTTCAAAGACAATTGATGGGAATTTCACAACTGAATGAGTGGGCGGGGCAGGATTGAGGTTACCCGCCCCCCCACTATGGGCCCAGGAGAGCCGCATCCCAGACCCCAGGAGGGAATGTGGAGGTCCTCGCTCACCAGGACCCTAGCTAGCGCCCCGCGGCCCCGCCCCTCCTGGACCGCGGTCTGAAAGATGCTGCAGCCTCAGAGGCGGGACCTGCAGGCGATCGCCAGCGCCCCCCGCTCCGATTGGACGCAGCCGAGGCCGGTGCCGCGCGATTGGTCAGCCTTGAGGCAGGGGCGGAGCCTGGATCCTGCAGCGGGGCGGCAGGGATGCGGCCAAAGCCCGGGAAGCTGCTGCGGGGGCGATGGCCGCACCAAGCCCCGGGCCTCGCGAGGTAGGTGCGGACCTGAGAGAAGACAGGGAACGGTTGGTGGGCAGGGGTTGGGCCTCCCCTCAGCCAAAAACGCGGACACGCCCCCATCCAGTCAAGGAGGGGCTCTACCCTGGGTGAGGGCCAGGACACGCCCCAGATGAGGTACAGGTATGAAGAAGGAGGGTGATCTGGCGGGTATTCCCCAGGTCTTCCTCAGTTTCCTTATAGGAAAATGGGGATGATGACAAAAGCTCCTCCTTCATAGGGCTGTTGGGAGGTCCAGCTCAGCCAGTGCTGGACACATGTTGGGCCAACTGGTATTGATCTCAGCATCGTGCTGACCCTCCACGCTGGCCTGGAGGAGCTCAGCATACATGCGCAGATATGTGACTGAATCACCGGCATCACAGCTCCTGCTGTCAAGGCTTCCTGTGCTTGAGCTCAAACTCAACAGTAACACAGCTGCTACCTGCCGCGCAGGAGTTACTATAGTTCTGGTGTTGCAGGTGGAAAGTGAGGCAGGGGTTTACCCAGGGCGATTGATGAAAGGATGTCAGCTTCCGCTTGGTTTGACGGCAGAACGCATGCTCTGCCTATGATAACCATTGCTCTCTTTGGATGCTGAGGGCCAACACCTGGTGAGATGGGCACAGCATTATCTCTATTTTACAGTTGAGGAGACTGAGGCAGAGAAAGACGAGAGGAAGACTCAGAGTAGTGGAAGTGGGACTTAAACCTGGGTCTTTCCCCTCTGCCCTTTGCTTCCTCTGCCTCTTCTCACCAGGTCCTGGCCCCCTCCCCAGAGGCTGGACGCAGAGCAGCCACATCAAGCTCCAGCCGGCGTGGCATCCTCTGGCGCCTTCGAGACAAGCAATCACGCCTGGGTCTGTTTGAGATCAGCCCAGGGCATGAGCTGCATGGGTTGACATGTATGATGCAAGCAGGGCTCTGGGCAGCCACCCAGGTCTCTGTAGACCACCCACTCATGGTAAATGGCCAGGCGGTCTCATGCACCCCACAGCAGTAAGGGCAAGATCTGGATGATGGCCTGCCTTGCTAATTCTGCTGAACTGAGGATTAGAGAGGGCTAAGCAGAGGAAGGGACAGGTTTGTGCCTCCTGCAGGGAGAGAGGAACATTCTGAGGTGGTGGAAATCCTAGGTTCTTGGGGGTGTAGGGACCCCTTGACTGAAGTGATTGCTGTGAGACTCTAAGTGGGCCTCAACCTTTCTCTAGGCCCCAGTGCCCCCATCTGCATAATGGATGGAGGGATTTATATTCTGGTTTCTGAGGTCATCCCTTCCCTGTCAGGGTGTACAGTTGAGAAGGGATCCCACCCCCACCCTGCCAGCCCAGCCCATCCTCCCTGGAGCTTATGCTGGGGCCATGCTGGCTCAGCAGAAAGGGTCACCCAGCTGCAAGCTCAGCAGCTGGGCAGGCCTGGGTGAGCATGTATGTTGTTTGTGTGTGTGCACATGTGCACAGTTTGGCCATATCACATGGCCAGGGCCTGGTACAGAGACCTGGGGTTGAGGGAGAGTCCTCAATGAGTCTAAACCCAATCTGAATTCTACACCAGCTGAAAATCTTCCACAGGGCCCCAATACTCGGCATGGCTCAAGACCCTGCTGTCTATAAGGGTCAACTGTCCAACCTCATCCTCATTCCATCTCTGCCTTACTGGCTACTGAGTGCACCTGCTCCCTTGCACACTGCTCCACAATGATGGCATTGCCATGAGCACCCTCTCCATTACCCTTCATATTTCAGCTTAGGGTCAGGAAGCCTCCAGGAAGCCTTCTGGGATCCTGCCCCTTCCAGGATGTATCAGGCAGGTCCATCTCTCTGTACTGGATGAAATCTGACTTCACTTGGCTAACACTTGTGTCTGAGTGATGTGCCATGCTTGACTCAGAGCCTGTGCTGAGGACCCAGCAGTGGACTAGACATACCCTGCCTCAGGTTACAGAGGCCCTTCCTCCAGTCCTGGGAGTGCTGGCAGTCCATCTGTCCAATTCAGTCACACACAGGGACACTTCAGGTCCCTGTTTGCTGAAGAAATCAAATTGAGATCAGGGGGCAAGGCCAGGTATAGGACACTTGAGCTCCTGGGGAAGGCAGTGGGGGACTTTGCCTTGACCTTCCCTGACACCCTCTATTGCTCCCTGCAGGGGCTGCCCTCCCAGGAGGATTTTTCTGAGGTCCTGACCCAGGTTCATGAGGTAGGAAGCCCAAGACTGCTGTGCAGGAGAGGGCCTGTCCTGCCTGGTCTTTGCGCAGGCTCCTCCTGTTTCCCCATCTGTGCAGTGGGAGTGATGGCTGGTTCCAGGGGCCTTGCAGGGACAATTGAACCAGCGGAGACTCCCTGGAAGCTACTCTTTCTGCGTGACACCCCCAACCCCCCCGCACAACTCCCACTCCACCCTGCTCCCCTCCCAGGGCTTCGAGCTGGGCACCCTCGCTGGCCCAGCCTTTGCCCGGCTGCGGCGCTCCCTGGGTCTAGCCGAAGAGGACTATCAGGCTGCGCTGGGCCCCGGCGGCCCCTACCTGCAGTTTCTCAGCACCTCTAAGAGCAAGGCCAGCTTCTTCCTGTCGTGAGCTTGCTGCAGGGGTGGGAGCGGGGTGGAGGTGGCACCCTGGGCAGGGGGAGAGTCCACTGGGGAGAGAAACAGCGGTCAAGCTCAGGGAAGATCAGGCCCAGGGGGAGGTCTAATGTGGGGAGGAAAGACGGAGGGCCAGGGTGGGCGGAGAGGCCACAGGACCAGACCCGGGAGGAGGAGCCTCATGCAGGAGGCCGGGTGGGAGACTCTTCAGCCAGGTGAGACAGAGACACCCCCTCCCCACCCCGCAGCCACGACCAGCGCTTCTTTCTGAAGACCCAGCGGCGCCGGGAGGTGAGGGTGCTGCTCGCCCATCTGCCCCGCTACGTGCAGCACCTACAGCGGCACCCGCATTCGCTGCTAGCCCGGTTGCTGGGTACGCGGGGTGGGGCCGGGCCTCAGAGGACAAAATTTCCCGCGAGTGCTGGGGTCTGTGGGCGGGGCCAGGGTCTGGGGCGGGGCCCCAGGGCACAGACTTGGGATTGGACAGTCAGGTGAGTGCCGGGACCGTGCATGTGGGGGCGTCGCTGGAGCTTTGTCTGGGGTGGGGACACCCGCTCGAGTCAGAGAAGGGGTCTGGGGGCGGGGCCTGGAGGGACGGGCTCAGGATGCCGCGAATTTTGAAGAGGAGTCCTGGAGCTGGCGTGGAGGCTGGTTGGACCCAGGGTGTGGAACTTGGGGGCCTCATGTTGCGCCCTCTCCCCTTCCAGGAGTCCACAGCCTGAGGGTGGCCCAGGGAAAGAAGGTGGGTGAGGCCGAGACAAGGTGGCTGGGCGGAGGGCGGCTGGAAGGTGAGGTCCTGGCTTCCCTCACTCCTCACGCCTGTCCCCAGAAATACTTCATCATCATGCAGAGCGTCTTCTACCCCGCCGGCCGCATCTCCGAGAGGTGAGTTGGCCGGGAGTAGGCACAGGGCCACGATGCCACCTGGAGTGCCTCACCTAAAGCATACTCACCGAGGCCGAGGAAGAAGGGACATTCCAAAGATCCGGTGGGCCAGAGACAGTGACACCAGCCACCTGCATCTCCTGCGCACTCAGTATGCTCTGGGCACTGTATTGAGCTCTTGCGTTCATTATCTTCTTTACTCCCAGAAGGAGGTGGAGGGGTAGGTGTTGCCATTGTCATTTTATAGCTGAGGAACTGAGGAAGGCCAAGGTCATACCATGAATAAGAGGAGCAGGGATCCAAACCCAGCCAGTTATATACAGCTCCCCCCCCCCCGACTCTGCCTGCAGGTTCCCCACAGCCATCGACTTTCCCCTGCCCTACTGGTGATGTCCCTGCTTCTGGGACACTCTTGGGTTGACCAGGTGTCAAGAAGCAGCTACAAGATGAGCTACATCAGGGCTGGGCTTCCAGAGGCCTGAGTGTGAATCCCTGTTCTGGTCTTTACTTACTGTGTGGCTCAGAGAAGTCAGAGGAACCCTCCAGACCCCTTCTCTTCATTTCTAGCATGGGGCCACTAGCAGACTGGGGTTGTTCTGAGTTTTAGAGATGCTGTATGTAAGGAGTTTGGTGTCTACACCAACAGTCACCCCGTAGAAAGTCTTCTAACTTGTGGAGTTGTTGTGTGTCTTGTCTATGCAAAGCTGAACCTGTCTCCCCACCTTCAGGTATGATATCAAGGGCTGCGAGGTGAGCCGCTGGGTGGAGCCGGGCCCTGAGGGCAGTCCCCTTGTCCTAGTGCTGAAGGACCTCAACTTTCAGGGCAAGACCATCAACCTGGGTGAGCCATGGGTGTGGTCACCGACTATGCCAGGGTGAATTGCAGATAGATGTCCCTGCACTGCCCTTTGCCTGAGTCCTTAAGAGCCTAGATTCTGGGGTCAAGTAGAACAGGTTTCAAATCCTGGCTTCACAACTTGCAAAGCTAGGTGGCCGAGGAAAATGATAGATGAGTTTCCCCATTTGTGAATTGGGGACTGTAATGACACCTGCCTTCCTGTGGCTAGCCTATGCTGAGAGCTCAGGGGGTTACTGATGCTCCTCAGGGCCCCAACGGAGCTGGCTTCTCCGCCAGATGGAACTGGACACCACCTTCCTCCGGGAGCTCAACGTGCTGGATTACAGCCTGCTGATGGCCCTCCATTGTCTCCATGAGGACGAGAGGGGCCAGGGCAGCTGCCTCATCTTCCGCATGGCCAGGTGAGCCCCACAGGGCAACAGCAAGAAGAAGGGTGGGAAAGACAGACGGCAAGGTGTGGGAACGCTGGTTGTACAGGGCACAGACTCAGACACTGGGAGGTGCAGGGTCTGCGAGTGTGCAGGTGAGTGTGTGTATGTGTGAGCATGTGCATGGAAGGCAGGGGCTAGAGAAGCCAGGCTGGTAGAGGCAAGGGGCACAGGTGGACCACAGCCAGGGACATAACTGATGAGGTCCGGTTGGTCAAGGGACTCAGTACTGATTTGAAGAGTCTGCCCATTTTCCAGCAGGGGATGTGGAATCACTGAAGGTTTCAGACCAGGGGACACACCTGTTTAATTTCAGCCACAGAAAGAGTCCTTGCCACCGGGTATGGTGGCACGCGCCTATACTCCCAGCTGCTCAGGAAGCTGAGGTAGGAGGATTCCCTAGCTCTAGGCCAGTCTCAGCAACTTAGTAAGACTATCTCAAAATTTTAAAAAAGGGTTAGAAATATGGTTTGGTGGTAGAGCACTTGACTAGAATGTGCAAGGCCCGGGTTCAATCCCCTGTACTGAAAGGAAGGAAGGAAGGAAGGAAGGAAGAAAAGAAGCATCCTACCCTCTAACCCAGGCATCCCCTTTCCACAGCCCTGAGGGCTTCACCAATGGCACCATCATTGTGCACCCCCCTTTATAGTAATAATTGTCACTCCTTGCATATTAACCAGGAGCCTCACTGAGACTGGGCTCTCATTTTAGAGATGTGAACACAGAGGCTGAAAGATGTGAACACAGAGGCCAGATTGTGGGATGACTCCTGAGGACCTGTGGGCTCGTGGTTAGTTATTAGATAGTCGTTCTCCCCAGCCCGCCCCACTGTGCTTGAATGGAATGACATGAGGTTAAAACAGGCACTTGAAGACTCGAAGCCATTGATCTGGTGGGTGAACAAGGGAAGTGAAAGACGAGATTCTCTCCTCCAGCCTCCATTCCTGCCCCTTAGAAAAAGACCTCGGAATGGTGGGATAGGCAGAACCCAGGGTGATGCTCCCCAGGCACCTGGGCCCACCTGATTAGATGGCGCTTGCTGTGGCCACAGGGCCTTCTCTGTCTAGCTCAGGTGGGCTCCTTCCTTGCCCTCTACATGCAGCTGATGCTTAGGCCACTGCTGGCATTCAGCCAGCAAGTCCTGGTTTGCTTAGAAAGGTTATTGTTACAGCTGGGTGTGGTGGTGCACAGTGGCTTGGGAGGCTGAGGCAGGAGGAGGGCGAGTTCAGTGCCAGCCTCAGCAACTTAGCAAAGACCTAAGCAACTTAGTGAGACCCTGTCTATAGATAAAAAAAAAGGGGGGGAGGCTGGGGGTGTGACTCAGTGGTTAAGCACCCCTGGGTTCAATGCCCAGTACCAAAAAAAGAAGGAAAGGAAGGAAGGAAGGAAGGGAGGGAGGGAGGGAGGGAGGGAGGAAGGAAGGAAGGAAGGAAGGTTATTGGGCTGGGCATGTGGCTCAGGGGTACAGCACTTGTCTAGCACATGTGAGGCCCTAGGTTTGATCCTTAGCACCTCATAAAAATAAATAAAATAAAGGTATTTTGTCCATCTACCACTAAAAAGAAAGAAAGAAAGGTTATTGAGGTTATTGTTACATAGAAATTTTTTTATGCTGGTTCTCACCACCACCCCCAGTTCCCACCCCCACTCAGAAAACAAACACACCGCCCCACACCCCCAGGTACACCTCACCTGGACTCTCAAACCCCCGGTCCTGATTGATTGGTGCTCTGGCAGGGTTTATCTCCTTTGGCATCCCCCCCCCCCACCAAGCCCTGATAGGACAGTAACAAAGCCCCTCAGCGACCCCCACAGGACAAAGTTAGGGAATTGAACCTGCTTCTGCTGGGACTGGTAGTCTCTCCAAATACATCTTCTGATTTGCAATATGTTTTGAGGCAAATTCATGCACACATCATTTGCAAACTGGGGTTGTTGTACTTTGTTTGAAAAGTTTCAGCTGTGGCCCTGAGACTTCCCGAGTTAGATAACCCAAACAGTTTAGGCAATACCCAAATAAGGGATTTACCCAAAGTCACATGGCTCATAAGCTCAGAGCCAGCATCTGTGTGACCCAAATGCTCTAGACTGGCACTACCCAAGACAAAAATAATGAAGGCACCTGAACTTTATTATTATTATTATTTTATTTTTTGGTACAGGGGATTAAACTCAGGGGCACTTGACCACTGAGCCACACCCCCAACCCTTTACTTAAAGACAGGGTCTCACTGAGTGGCTTAGCGCCTCGCTTTTGCTGAGGCTGGCTTTGAATTTCCGATCCCTCAGCCTCCCGAGACGCTGGGATGACAGGTGTGCACCACGGCTTCCGGCAGATGAAATTAATTTTAACAATATAATTTACTCAGTACATCCCAAATTTGATCAATTTCTTTTTTTTTTTTTTAATTTTTATTGTTGGTTGTTCAAAACATTACATAGTTCTTGATAAATCATATTTCACACTTTGATTCAAGTGGGTTATGAACTCCCATTTTTACCCCGTATACAGATTGCAGAATCACATCGGTTACACATCCACTGATCCAAATTTGATCAATTTCATCTGATCAACATAAAAATCGATAATAGTTTACATTCTTCTTTTCATACCGTCTCGGCAATTCAGTACGTGATTTCCACGAACCCCTCGTCTCCATCGGGGCCGGCTGCATTTCGGGTGCTCCGGGCACGTGTGGCCAGTGCTGTGCCCTGCAGGGAGCTCGGGGCGCAGGCTGCCCTTCACTCGGCCTCAGCTGACCCGACGCCACAGGCCCAGGCGCGGCCGGAGGGAGCGGGGCTGGGACGCCGGGGCTCCCTGGAGGAGGAGGCAGCCTCACTCTGCTGTTGGCCCACCCCAGGTCTGTGCAAGGGGCGCAGGGCCCGGAGGAGCCGGAGGCGCAGAACCGCCGGCTGCTGCCAGACGCCCCCAACGCCCTCCACATCCTGGACGGCCCCGAGCAGCGCTACTTCCTGGGCCTAGTGGATCTGGCCACCGTCTACGGGCTTCGCAAGCGGCTGGAGCACCTGTGGAAGACGCTGCGCTACCCGGGCCGGACCTTCTCCACCGTCAGCCCGGCTCGCTACGCCCGTCGCCTCTGCCAGTGGGTAGAGGAGCACACCGAGTGACCAGCCCCTGGCCTCATTCTCCTTTTCGGGAAATGGGCGCACGCCAGGAACGCTGGTTCCCGCCGGCCCGGGCAGCCCGCCTGCTGTTCCTCCGGATGGCCATCAGAGGGCAGCATCCGCCAACCAGCTCTGCTCCTTTTGCTGGTGGTGCTGGGCCCCGTGTCGCGTCGAGGATTTCCCTATAATCAGTCCGTTTAATCCTCAAAAAATGCCACTATTCTCTCTTTACAGACCATGAAATGAAGGCTCAGGGGTGAAGGCACTGAGCAAGATTATTCAGCAATAAATGCTGGAACCAGGACTCCACCATGCCTTTTGGACCAGGGAGCCTGTATTCTTAGGCACCGGCTCCCGGGCCCTATCCTCATGCTCCGGGGAAGGGGGGGAGGCTGAACGCCCTTCCCCTCGTCATCCATATGGGGAAACAGAGGCCCAGAGGCCTGAAGGGGTAAGTGGCCAGTTCAGCCCTGAGTACCCAGGCCTTACTCCCTCGGAGGTGGGAGAAGGTCAGGGGAGGGGGCTTCTTGGAGCTCTGGGATACATTTTAAAAGTGCACCATTTATCTCCAGTGAGCTCTGCCCTCCTCTGAGAGTCATTTTTCTCATCTGTGAAATGGAGGCAAGCGTCAGTTATCAGAACAAAGGTCTGGACTGCACAGATACTACTAGGATCCATGCCTAGCCCCATATCACACCTTCTCCCTCCTCCAGGAAACTCCAGCCTGGCCTCTGACCCCAGTCCAATCCAACCAGGCCCAAGCGGGCCTTTCCTTCAGCTGCTCTAGGCTGTGTGACCAGAGCAAGGTGCTAAACCTCTCTGTGCCTCAGTGGTTTAATGTGTGAAGTTGGAAAGGATGAAGGGACCTCATTAATTCATTAAATATTTATTGAGCACCTGCCATGTGGATAGGCTCTCTGCTGAGCAATGGAAACCTGGGGATGGAGCAAGATGACTTCATGGAACTCAGAGTCTGGGTGACAAAAGCAATCTGCTGTGACAAAGCCCCATGGAGAAGCACAGGGGCCCTGGAGCTGCAGCCAGGAGTCTCCATGTGGGAGGAGGCTTAACAGAGACCAGAAGAGTCAGAGGACTCCTGGGGGGGGGGGGGTTCCAGCCAAGAGCACAAAAGGGCCTGGGATGGGAGAAGCCCAGCATGACAGAAAGAAAATGCCTGGGGGTGAAATGGGACAGTGGGGGGAGTGTGGGTGAGACTGCGGAAGGTCACTCAGTGACACCAATATTTTCATTCCAATGCCCTATTGGATGCAGCCAAAGACGGATGGTGGGAGCATGAGTTCCAGGGATATTTACTTTTAAGATATTGACATCACTGCTATTGTCTGGGTGGCCTTGGGTCATGACTCAACCTCTCTGAGCTGCCATGAACCACGGAATTCCTTACTCCTGCCCAGCAGGAAGTTGGGCTGCAGAGCTGTTAAGTTCTCCTATCAGTCGGGAGGTGATGGGTCAGGGAAGCTTAGGGAAGCCGGGTGTTGGCAGGAACTGGGGTCAGCTGCCACATTTCCTCCGGTCTGGATCCGACGGGGCTGACCAAGAGCACAGAGCCCTGTTGTCCTGCAGAGTGATGGCCAGCCCTGCAGTGCGTCTTGACGGGGCACTCAGCTGCAGGGGTGGGGGAGTGAATTGTCCAGGTTCTCATGGGACCACGACTCCTGACCTCTTTTGTTCATTTAACAGACATTTAGGTGCTCCTAGTATGTGCCAGACACTGTGCTGAGCTGGAGATGTCCCTGAGAACATGACAGGTCAGAGAGGAGAATCTAGTGGGCACAGGGGCCATAAATAAAGAAACCGATTAATACAGAGAAATTTCAGAGTGTGACAAGTATTACGAAAAAAGTCAACCAGCCATGTGATAAGAAGTCCAGGTAGAAGATGCCATGAGTACAAAGGTCCTGAGATAGGAAGAAGCTCAATGTGACTGGTGTGTCAGAGGATGGCCAGAGTGGAGGGAGAGTGACTGAAAGGCAGTCAGGCCTTGACATGGTACAGGGCTTATAGTCTGGAGTAAGGATGGTTGATGCTTCCAAAACCCAACTGAAGAGTTTCATCTGGGGCTGTCAAATTTCCTGATCTCAGTTCCTCTATGGACTTAGGATCCTTATCTACCCTGGGAGCTTGGGCAATTTGGGCATGTCATTGTGTCTCTGTTGCCCTATCAAATCTCCTGAGGAAGGAATCATTGCTTCACCAGTCATTGTGCGTGATGAATGAATCCACAGTGAACTTTTCACCATTAGGCCCTTGGGATTGGGTCTGTGTTCAGAGAAACTGGAAGGACTAGGATTTGGAAGGCAGAAGGGCTCTGACTTTGGGGACTACTGTGTTACTGAGGGGCCAAGCTCTGCTGGGCGGAAAAAGGAGGGCTTGTGCTCAAAGGGAACTTCCAGGATCAGCACCACTTGAGTCACCCTCCCTGCCCCTGAACAAAATAGAGAAAGGCTTGGGAGCCTGTGGGGGGAGGGGGGATTGGCCTTGCACCTGGAGCAGGTAGACCTGGAAGGTTGCTGTGCTGGGGATGGACCTTCTGGCTTCCTGCCCAACCCCAAGCCTCTGAGAAAATGGAAAATGGACTCTAAAATGGGGTCCAGAGAGGAAACCAGGCTGGTTCCCAGGCCAGTGCCCCAAAGCAGGTAGGTGGGCTTGGCTGGGATGGTTAGGTGAGGTTTTTTTTATCATTGTTTGTTTTCTGCTTGCTGGGATGGAACCCAGGGCCCTGTGCATGCTAGGTAAGCACTCTATCCATTTTGCCCAAATGCAACTTTTAAGAAAAAAAGATCATGGGACCTGTGTGTTCCACTTTGCAGGAGGCCTACCCCGCCCCCTTGGCCCCATACCTGCCCCTTCAGTAGGGCCCCTGAAGTCATCTGCATTTGAGATCCTTATGGGATGCGATCTGAGCCTTCAAATAGGACACAGTTCAGATGAGACTGAATTAAAGGGACTCACAGGCACTAGGGAAAAGAACTCTGGGAGGTGCCTCTCTGGAGACCTGCTCTGGAGGGAAGCCTCCCGCAGTTCCAATCCTGGCTCATTCGGTCTCACATTTCTACTTTACACAGGCTCAGGTGAGGGTCACCGGGTCACGATCAATTATATTAAAAACAATTCGCTTCTTCGTTGTTTAACTAAATTCCAATTTAACTGGGCTTCTTACATTTTACTGGCAACATTACCAACTTGAAAGGCAGGCTCCTGACCTGCAGCCCTGCTTAATTTCCTTGGCCCCCACCCCCAGCGGCGGAAACTCAAGTCTGAACCGCCAGGCCGCCAGGCAGCCACCGCACCGTGGCTCGACACCCTCCAGGTCTCTTTCCTCTGTCCAGCGCCCGGGCACGGGACGGTGGGAATGCGGGAGGACCAAAGGGGCAGAAGCAGAAATCCAGATAAAAGCCGCGATGCGGGCGCCCCGCCCTCACCCGGAGGCCGTGTGGGCGGCCACGCACACCCCGCCCGCGCCGCTGGCCCCGCCCCAGGTCGCGCCGGGCGCGCTCTTAGACCCCGCCCCGGGCGCACAGTCTCCGCCCCGTCCCCGCAGGCCCCGCCTCCGCCCCGGCCGCGCTGGTTGGGCTCCCAGCCTCCAGGAGCTGCGGCCGCGGCGCCGCCTCCGCCCGGGGCCCCGGCTTCCAGCCCGGCCGGCCCGGCCCGCGGGACATGGATCTGCGCGCACCGAACCGGGAGCCTCCGGAGAGCCCTCAACTGCCCGCCCGGTTAGCGCTCGGACGGGGGAGGGGGCGGGGAATCTTGAGGGGTGGAAGTCCCAGTCGTGCCGGTCCCAGGCCTCTCCATCGTCCCCGGGTAGGGAGGTAGGATGGATGGGCAGGAATTCCAGCTCCTGACTCCATGTGCCTCGGACCTGATGGGTGACCTTGAGTCGGGAGCATCTCCTCGCTGCCTCTCCTTCCTCATCTGCACACTGGGGATTGGCTTGGTGGGAGGTCTCTCGAAGGTCTCGGATTCTAGCTCCTTTAGGGTGGGACGCTGAGGTCCGAATTTTTGAGACTTTAAGGCATTTGATACCTCAACTCCATTTGCCTTGACCCCGGCCTGGACCCTCTTCTGCCTCAGTTTCTCGGGACCCTGTCCACTATCCCTTCCCTGTTCTGAGTTTCTGGGTCTTGGCAGGTGCCGGGCTCACACCCCTTTCCAGCCCAAGCCCTGGAGACAGCAGCCTCCCGACTGCTGACAGCCAGTGACAGTATGAAGGCTCGGGTAAGTGGCTTGGAAGGGCTCCTGGGGACTTGAGGTACCTTGCCACAGAGTAGCCTCAGCAGCTTTCCCATGCCAAGAATGATGGTCACTTTTGGAGAAGGTGCTCAGGATTGGACCAGGGTCTTGGGCACACCAAGGACTTAGCCTCCACCACTAAGCCACACCCCAGACCCTGGTGGTGACTCTGACCACACTGTTCCTGAGCAGAGGAGAAGGGTGACTGGCCTCAGAGCCCAGCTCTGCTCTTGGAGATGGTGTGATCCAGGCAAATGATATCCCCTTTTTGGTTTCAGTATCTTGCTCTCCTCGCCCATAAAATGGAGGTAATAGTACTACATGGTCACCCACATGGGGTCCACCCATGAGTGAGCTAGTGTGGGAAAGTTCAGGTCTGCTGCTCTCTCTTTAATGGGGGTACCTGGTTGTGGGGAGAGACCTGAGTGATGGGGATGTTAAGCTCAGCTGCCAAACTGAGTGAGTCAAGGTCTCTGGGTCTTTGGTCCCTTGTGAACAGGGGACCAGGTGTTCGGCAGAGCCTGAACCCTCACAGACTAAATCCTATCCCCTGAACAGCTGGCCGCAGAGGAGATTTATTTTTAGAAACTGATGTGACTTTGGGCAGAAAAGAAAGGGTAGACCTCTGGCAGGATGTGCCTGGGGGCTGACAGGGGCTGCTTTCCCACTCTGCTTTCCAGAGAGAACCAGCAGCTGCTTTGTGAGGGGTGGCATAGGGCCTGGAAAATGAGAGCCCGAGAGACACATGTTGACCAGGATGGGCCAGCACACAATGGCAGTTGGAGGATCCTGTCCCCCACCAGGCAGCAGCTCCTGGAAGGCTTCAAGGGGGCTTTCACTGAGTGGGCCAACAGGGCTGGCCCCAGACCAGGCTAGATTAGAGGGCTGGAAGGACTTCCTGGTTCAAATAGCCTCTGGCACTTGGTTTCTAGGGGTGGAGTGTCCGGGCAGCAGCTCTCCAAGTACTGAAAGCATTTCTTGAGTAGTGTTTCTCTGAAGTCCCCCTCTGCCACCTGGACTACGGATCCCCAGCCTGATCATCAGCTAGGGGGTTGCCCCCTGAGTCGGATGGGGGTGGGGATGGCATGGAGCCATGAAGGCCACCCTGGGCCAGAGGGATGGAGACTCATACCCAAGGCTGCACAGTGCACCCAAGCATCAGGTTGAAACGTGAAGTGTCCCCCACCTGCACCCTGCTGCCTCTTTGCTGTGTGGCCTTGAACTTGAATTCTATCTTCAACCCAAATTGGTTTCCTTACCTAAGAATAGGATGCTAAAGTTATTTCCATGGCTTCATGTGCCCAGAACCTGGCACCTCTGAGGAAGGCCTGGTTTATAGAGACTGGGAATTCTCGGGGCTGTTGAAGTGGGGTCTAGATCTGGGAGGCCCAAGTACCCCCCCCCATTCCCCATGACCACTGTCTCCCCAGGATCGCCTTCTGCTCATCATCCTATGCTCCTTGGCCTTCTCTGCTGTCTACGTCCTCTTGTGCTGCTGGGCCTGCCTGCCCCTCTGCCTGACGACCTGCCTGGAGGACCGCCCCCCACCTCTGAGCTCCAGGCCCACGGTGCCGGGGCCCCTGCACTTCAGTGGCTATAGCAGCGTGCCAGATGGGAAGGTGAGTCAGGCAGGCAACGTGGTGGGGCAGGTCTGGCTGAAGCTGCCAGGGTGCCCCCAACTCTGGGAACAGGGAGAGCCAGGCTTGTGCTAGGCCAGCCTGGACCCCGAGCTTGGCTCCTCTGCTCACCAACCGTGAGCTAGCCACTTCACCCTCTGAACCCCAAGTTCCAAGAGGAAATGGGCTTTAGTAAGCACATATTGCCCAGCTGCTCCCAGCTGGATGCTGGGATGAAAAGTCACATCCGATAGGGTGGCTGCCACTGGTGCTGCAGTCTGGTAGGGGAGCCGGACACGGGCCTTGCATGCTGTGGTACGTGCAGTCTGCACACCTTCAATATATCTGCACACTCGCCACTCAACAAGCATGTACTTGGCCCGAGCAGTGTGTCTAGCCTGATGCCAATGGTGGCTGAGGATAGAGATGACACAGGTAAAGATATGTCCAACCCCAGGGCTTCCTCTCTGGGGGAATAGGGACACTGGACTCAGGGGTGACAAGGCAATGTGGCCCCTGCCTGTGGTGCCCACCTCCCCACGCTTGCTCTGTTTGGCAAGATTCAGGGCATTTCACACGCCTTGCCCTGATTTCAGAGGCCCCATGCGGTAGGTTTCTCATCCTGCCTAAAGGTATCCTGTGCTGATTTGTGGTACAGAAGGCCCCGGTTCTGTGGCTGGTGGCTCTTGGTGTGTTGGGGGAGGGTATGCTCAGGAACCCTGGCTTGGAGCTGTGTTTCAGGTCCCCATCCCTCTGAGTCTCAGTAGCACCCTCACCTGTAAAAGATGATGGTGACACTTCCTACCTTTGTGGGGATGCTGTGAGATCCAGCAGGATGATGCCCAGTGGACAGAACAGGTCCAGGTAAATATCTGAGGAGGGCCGAGGGCGTGGCTCCATAGGAGAGCACCGCCTGGGATATGCAGGATCCCGGGATACAGCCCGCTGCTGCAAAAAAGGAAAGGAAAAGAAAAGGCATTTTAAAAAAATATTTGATGCTGGGCATAGTGGCACACGCCCATAATCCCAGTGTTTCGGGAGGCTGAGGCAGGAGGATCGAGAGTAGGAGGATCAAGAGTTCAAACCTAGCCTCAGCAACTTAGCAAGGCCCTAATCCCTAAGCAACTCAGTGAGACCCTGTCTCTAAATAAAAGAGGGCTGGGCATGTGGCTCAGTGGTTAAGCACCCCTGATTCAATCCCAAGTATTTTTTGTTGTTGAAGAAACAAGGTAACTGGTAGGTACAAGGTCTTGGGTTCCCCAGGAGTAGCCAGGTGAGATAAATGCTGGGGTAGGCTGGGTAGATGCTGTCCCATTTACCATCTTGGCGGACAAAGTCATTTCAGACATTTACACCCTCATGGGGACTTGACCCAGGGAAGCCAGATTCTCTCTTTCATTTCCTCTTTGTGTTTGGGGTGGGGTTGGGGGTTGCTGCTAGGGATTGAACCCAGGGGTGCCTTACCATTGAGCCACGTCCCCAGCCCTTTTTATTTTTTATTCAGAGAGAGGGTCTCACTAAGTTGCTTAGGGTCTCCTGCTTCAGCCTCCCGAGCTGTTGGGATTATAGGCATGGGCCACCACACCTGGCTTACTTTTTATTTTGAGACAGTGTCTCCCAAATCACTTTAGGCCTCGATAAGTTTCCCAGGCTGGACGGGAATTTATGATCCTCGTGCCTCAGCCTCCTGAGTTGCTGGGATTACAGGCATGCACCACTGCATCCAGCTCTCTGTTTTTCTTAAGAGAAATGGGAAGTCCAGATTTTGAATCTCAAAAGGGCTGTTTGGGGGGTGGGGGTGGCAGGTTACCAGGGATTGAACTCAGGGGCACTCCACCACTGAGCCACATGCCCAGCCCTATTTTGTATTTTATTTAAAGACAGGGTCTCACTGAGCTGCTTAGTGCCTTGGTTTTGCTGAGGATGGCTTTGAATAATCCTCCTGTCTCAGCCTCCCAGGCTGCTGGGATGACAGGTGTGCGCCACTGCGCCCAGGAAAAGGGCATTTTTTAATATGTTAGAAGTTTAAAAAATTTTAAAGACCCTTTGAGGAAGAATGCCCGACAGTCAGGACAAGCCCACACTGAGGGAAGAGTAAGAAAACCATGTGTCACAGAAAATGGGCCTACAGGTCTTCAAATCAATACCTGGTCAAATATAAAATTTCCCCAAGCAGGATTCAACAGTGTGTCTTTTATTGACTGGAATTAATGTTCCCAAGTCCTTTATATGGCTCTTTAAACCCAGGTCCCCCCAGAAAGGCATGGAGGAACTGGGTTCGCAGACCCTTTTCTGGGAGACCTGTCCCTTGACCCCCATGAATATCTCCGGGCTTGTGGCTGAGCTGTGACTTGGGTCTAGTGCAAATCACTAAAAAAAAATTCTTTATCAACTTTATTGAGATATGTAATCTCATACAACAAAATTAACCAGTTTTAAAGTGTAAAATTCAATAAGTTTTGACAAATGTATAAAGGAATGTAGTAACAACCATAGTGACATAGAAATTTTCTGTCATCCCCCCAGCTTCCCCAGCACCTCCTTTTTTTGAGGTGCTGGGGATTGAACCAAGGGTGTACTACCACTGAACTACATCCCCAGTCCTTTATTTTTTTTTATTTTGAGACAGGGTCTTGCTAAATTGCTAAGGGCCTCTCTAAATTGCAGAGGCAGGCCTTGAACTTGCAATCCTCCTGGCTCAGCCTCCCTAGTCACTCTCACAATATTTATTTTTTAATTGTATCTTTATTTTATTTTTATGTGGTGCTGAGGTGAACCCAGTGCCTCATGTGTGCCAGGTAAGTGCACTACCACTAAGCCACAACCTCAGCCCCTCACAAGCCCTTTTGTAGCCCTCTCTGGGCTGCTTTTCATAAGTTTTTTCTTGCACACCTGGCAGGTCTTTTACCACTGAGCTACACCCCCACCTTGATTTCCAGAAGTTTGACAGAGTTTGGGGGCAGGGATTTACACATTACAAAATATTTTCACCCTGCGGCATCCGTCCCCACTCCCACTCCGGGCAGCTGTCCTTACTTCTTCCTTCATCCGCATTTCCAGCTTGTTTCCTCCAGGCATTTTCCAGTCCTGTTCACAAGAGGGTCAATTAGGTGTTTTCATCCCCATTTTAGAGATGAGGAAATTGAGGCCAGAGGCTTGCCTGAGGCCCCACAGCCAGGAAGAGGTGGAACCAGGATTCCCAGAGCTAGTGGGCATTGAAGACTTCTTTTACTTATAAACTGGATACCCTGTGGGTCGACTCAGGCAGGGGAGGAGGACCCAAGAGTGATTCTGAAGAACTGAGGTTCATGTTTACTTAATACTTTATGACATCCAGTCTGGCCAGAGACTGTTCTATTGCTCTATAAATATTTGCTCCTGTAATCCTAATAAGGCACTTCTGATGTATGGACTTTAGGACATTAAGAAGAGCAACAGAGACAGATATGGCTGATCCTGGACTCTGAATGTGGAATCTTAGCTCAGTCACTTGCTGTCAGTGTGACCCTGGGAAAGTCACTTCATTTGCCCAGCCTGCCAGAGGGGTTTAGATCAGTCCTTGGGCTGGGGGAGTAGCAGGTGCAGGAAGCCCTGTGTCTGAACCTCCCTCCTTTTCTCTACCTCCACCTGCAGCCACTCATCCATGAGCCTTGCCGCAGCTGTGCGGTGGTGTCCAGCTCCGGCCAGATGCTCGGCTCGGGCTTGGGTGCCCAGATCGATGGGGCCGAGTGTGTACTGCGCATGAACCAGGCGCCCACCACGGGCTTTGAAGTGGACGTGGGCCGGCGCAGCACCCTGCGCGTGATCTCGCACACGAGCGTGCCGCTGCTGTTGCGCAACTACTCGCACTATTTCCAGCAGGCCCGCGACACTCTGTATGTGGTTTGGGGCCAAGGCAAGCACATGGACCGGGCCCTGGGGGGCCGCACCTACCGCACACTGCTGCAGCTCACCAGGATGTACCCAGGCCTGCAGATATACACCTTCACCGAGCGCATGATGGCGTACTGCGACCAGATCTTTCAAGATGAGACTGGAAAGAACCGGTGAGCCTGGGCCGGCGGTAGGGGGGGGGTGGTGTCAGCCGTGATGGGGGCAGTCTAGCCCTGCCCTCTAATGGGGGGCTGGAGGTGCAGGAGCTGTCAGTCATCAAATGTTCATCCAGATCGTGAAGCCCGTGGTAGTGAGAGGCACTGGAGCTTGGGGACATTTGATGGAGACATTGGCTGGAGAGATGTTAGGGGGCGCTGCTGCCCTCTGGAGGGGTTGTTCTGAGGTCTCAGTTGGTCTCTGAGCTTCCTTCCAGATAATAAATGTACCAATTACAGTAATATAAGCCATCTTCATGCACCTGGCTAAGCACTCCGCATCCAAAATCTCATTTTGTCCATCACCCAGAAGAGCCCTTGTAACTCCACCGGCTCAGCTTAGGAAATGGAGCTGTCGGCCTCCAGTGGTTCAGATAGAAACTTGGGCTTTGCCTCTGAGTCACCTCATGCTGCCCCCTGCCACTATATTTGGCTCTTTAATCTCCTCCCACGCCCTTGGGTATGACCTTGACCCAGGCCACCATCCTTTCCTGCCTTTGCAAGTGGCCCCTTGCTGGTCTCCTCCGCGCACCTCCCCCCCCCCCCAGTGAATTCAGTCCTTGCCGCCACCTGTCCTCAGCTCTCATTTCTCTCATTTGCATCACCGGCAGCATAAGTCTGTACAGACTGTTTCTCCTCCACTTTTACCCACCATGCTCTGCTGCCCCCTGCTGTCTCCCCAGCCTGATCCTCTAGATGAGAGGACCATCATCCTGGGTTTGTTCAGGCCCAGCTTGGGTGGTGAGGTTGAACAGACGTGGGCTTGTTCAGCCTTGTCCCCTGCCCACTGCTGGCCTCAGGCTGGCTCTGCCCTTTCCTGGGCCTCTCTAGAGGTCCAGGTGCGTGGCCCTTGGCTGGGAGGGTAACAGTGCTGCCGCTCTGAGTGTATGGGTGTCGGAGGGGCCAGCTGACAGTGCTCCCGCCTCCCCAGGAGGCAGTCTGGCTCTTTTCTCAGCACCGGCTGGTTCACCATGATCCTGGCCCTGGAGCTGTGTGAGGAGATCGTGGTCTACGGGATGGTCAGCGACAGCTACTGCAGGTCAGAGCAGCTGGCCTGGGTGGGAAGGGAGCAGGGAGGACTCTGGGCCCCTGCAGAAGGCCTAGGAGCTGTGGGGGCTTCATAATGGGTGTCCAAGGCACAGACACCCCAGGGCCTCAGGCCTCAGGGCAGCCTCTGGACAGAGTGGACACTGATCCCAGCTGCCAGTGTAGCCTCGGGCTGTTCCGCCTCTCCCAGAACTTCCACCTATTCAGGTATAAAATTGAGAAAATAGAGGTGGAACCCTTGCTGAGCATGGGTGATATCCTGGGTTCAAACCCCAGCCCCACCACAAACAGTATAAAATGTGTATATATGTTAAATAATGTGTATCAGCCATATGTCACAGGCAAGTTTCTATTCTTGATGGTTTCAACATCATAAATATTAAGTTCTGATGCAGATTATAATAGTGTTGGATAGCACTGTTACATTACTGTATTTCAATGTCACCATCACTGATGAGCTCAGGAAGGGTATTCTCCCTCTGTTCTCTTTGGGATTCGTTTGTTGAGCATGAGGGGGGAATGACAGAAGTCCAAGTGCCCCTGCCAAGGCCCTGGCCCAACTGCTGGCCTGCATGGTGCCCCTGGGCAGGTGGGTGTGCGGGGCTGGCCGCACTGCGCCTCTGGCCCTGCCTGTGAGCCCAGCACCAGCAGAGCACTTTGCTGTCTTCATCCCTTGATCGGCACCCTTGTCCTGGAAGATGGGTGTCACCATCTCCATTTTGCAGATGGGCTGTTGAGATTCACAAGGTGTATTTGTGACCCAGAGTCGCTCAGCTTGTGAGAGGCATCCTGGGCTTTGAATCCTGGCCTTTGGGTTCCATGAGCTGCCCTGCTCCTCCCCTATCTGGGGTGGGCTCCCCTGGGACTAGGCATGGGTCTCCGTGGGCCCACAACACCTAGGGAGGAGTGGTCATGGGAGGCAGGCTGTTCTGGTGCCCCATGCCTGTCCCACACGGGCCTCCTTCCCCACCCCACAGGGAGAAGAGCCACCCCTCGGTGCCTTACCACTACTTCGAGAAGGGCCGGCTGGACGAGTGTCAGATGTACCTGGCGCACGAGCAGGCGCCCCGGAGTGCCCACCGCTTCATCACCGAGAAGGCCGTGTTCTCTCGTTGGGCCAAGAAGAGGCCCATTGTGTTTGCCCACCCGTCCTGGCAGCCCCAGTAGTCCCCGGTGCCGGCTGGCTGGCTGTCATGCCTCCGAAGGCCTGCGTCCCATCCCAGGCCACCACACTCCATCAAGAACATGTGATTTATGACTCTTGCCTCCTGCCACATGCCAGTGCACCTAGGGATCCTTCCTACCCCGGCCTGGGGATACTCGGAGCCATCTCTTGTCTCATGACTTGAGGGGGAAGGGGAGTAGCTTTCTCTCCCACCCCCATTCCTGAGGAATCCATGTCTTCATTTTGGGGTTCATCCCACCACCAGGTCTCTCAAGTGTCCTTTGCCCTGGGGCCAGTGGCCCCCTCACTCACCAGCATCATGACCTTATGCCAGTCCTGGTCCTTCCTTTACCCACCCCAGCTGCCTATGGTGCCACATTCTTGGGCTGGTGGCCCTGTTGAGGCAGCCCGCAGCCTGGGGTTTCTTGGTGCAGGGGCCTTTGGGCAGTGCTTGCCAGGGCCTCTCTGGAGCGTACGGGTAAACGCGTTTTCTGGACCCTGTCTCTTGTGGTGATGTGTCTGGGGTGGGGTCTGGGGCTTCTCTCCCTGATGAAATCCCCTAAGCTGTGCCCTTGGGGGCTGCTCCTGTCCGTGGCCCTCCTAGGCTCGCAGCTAGCTGGGCTGCCTGTGTGTGTCTGCTAGCAGTGCCAGTCCTGCCCCTGTCCCACCGGCCAGGTCTCCTCAGTGTCTGGCCCCATGACTCTGTTGACCCAGGAAGCTGGCTCCAAGTCAGAGGCCTCTTTGGGACCCCTGCTCTGCAGGGGCAAAGCCAGGGCCAGAGAGGACCGAGGTGGGAAGGAAGTGCCTCCACCCTGTGTTGCCTTCCTGGCCCGTGGGTCAAATTCCAGCGATTTTGCCGCTTAAATTCCTATTAAGTCTAGTCTTGTCCCTTTGTGGAACAGAAAAGCAGGCAGCAGTAAGGAGCTGCCCAGAAGTGAGGCTGGGCCTGGCCTGAGGTTGGGGCCTTTCCGCCCTTGAGCTTCACTTTCCGAAGCTATGAAGTGGGAACAGCAGACCCACCCCCAACCAGCCGTCAGTGGGGGTATGAAGCCACTCCTGGAGTTGGCTGGGTTTTACCTGCCTCACAGATGAGGCCGCCACTTGGCTGAAGCCAGACAGCCAGGAGATGGCTGGGCCAAGATGCAGTCAGGCCTGAGAGCTAGGCCCAAGGCCATGCCTGTACCAGGGGCTGGGAGGAGCCCCCAAGGGCTTGGCCTGCCCCTTACATCATAGGGAGACCAGGAAACTAAAGGATGGAGCCCTGGGGTGCTAGCTCTCAGATCCAGGGATCAGGCCCCTCTTAGATGGGACCCGCACAGTCACCCAGAGCCCATACTTAGCCTAGCTTAATCCCTGCTGTTGCCAACTTGAAATTCTTGGTAATTTTTTACCCAAGGGGCCTTATATCTTCATTTTGCATTGGAACCCACAAATGATATGCCCAGTCATGCCAAGAGCTGAAGGTGACCCCATGCATCTCCCCCCACCCCTGCCTTCTTGGGAGACGCTGGAGGCCTGGCTCTGGCCCCACAACCTTGGCACCCTCTCCCCCACACCCCCAGTGCCAGGCAAGCCCAGAAGGCTTCGCATGGGTGGGGAGAGGAAGGGGGCCCTGAGCTGGGAACAGGCTGGTAACGTAACCATATCCCCTGGCCTGGAAGTGGTGAAGGTCCCCAAGCAGGTGCAGGGCAGAGGTGAGGGTGGGATGAAACATGGCGGGGTGGGGGCGGCTGTGGGGATTTCCAGGTCCAGAGGGGCCTCATTCTTCCTCCATTTCCTGCTGGGGCCGTTTCATCATCTATAAAAGCTATTAAAATACCTAATCTCACCAGATTGTAGAGCTCAGACATTGAACTGCCCCTGGGGCTTATTGTTTGGGGGTTGTTTGGGGGCTGGAGGACTGAACCCAGGGCCTTGTGCATGTTAGGAAGCACTTTCCCATTGAGCTGTACTCCTACCCCGGCCCCTGGGGCTTAGAACATAGTACTTGATATGTAGGACTCTTGTTTTGGTACTGGTGATTGAACCCAGGGCACTTTACCACTCACTGAGCCATATTCCTAGTCCTTTTTAGTAAGTTTTTTTTTTTTTTTTAATTTTGAGATAAGGTCTTGCTGAGTTGCTAAGGCTGGCCTCAAACTTGTGATCCTCCTGCCTCAGCCTCCTGAGTCACTGGGATTACAGGCATGCACCATTGTGCCTGGCTGGGAGCTGTCATTTAAATGGGGTTGTCCTCCCTCAGCTGGCTTTGACCTGCCTTGGTGGTGACAGAGGGACAGCAGTATCTCTGCCCCATGAGTGGTCTCCCCTCTCATGGCCTCATCCTAGGTGCCTAAGGCCCAGGCTGCCGCTGGTTCTGATGGGATTGGAACTCAGTGTTCTCTCACTCTCTGGGTGACTGCCTCCTTTTCCACCTCCATGCTCCCAGGATATGCTGACCTAGAGCACACTGGCTTCTGTGGCCTGGCCCTTCCCCTGGGTGGGGTGTTTACTGTTGGGTTGGTTCAAATAGTGTCTTCCTGGAGTGGTACTCTGGTAGGAGAGAGCGAGAACCACTTCCTTCGGGCATGTGAAGATGGCCCCTGACAGGTCTGGCCTCTGTCTGGGGTCTGCTGAAGGCTCTCTGAAAATGAAACTGAGGAGCCCCTTCCTTCATCACTGCAGACCCTGCGGCTGCTGGAAGGTAAGTGGCGGGGGTGGGGGCAGGAGCCGCCCCACATCCCTAAGGAGTAGGGGGACACCTAGGCACGAGTCCCTATTTTGGACCTCTGTTTCTGTCCACACCTTAGATCCTTTGCCCCTCAGCAGACTTGCTAGGGACCTGTCTGTCGACTTGCACCTGAACCTGGTCTTGAGCCTGGTGAGCCTCACAGCCTAAGGCCTCCTAAGAGGCCTGGGGCCAGGCCGGGAGCTCCTGCTGCAGCTTCGTCTGCCCAGGTGTGTGAGAGAGACCAGGCCTTCCGTGTACCAGTGGGCACTGGTGTCCGGGGTCTTCTGGGCCTGTCTGACCACAGCAGCCATGTCTGGGAAGAACCAGGTACCTCCCCGTCCCAGGCCACTGTGCCAGGTTTGGGGAGCACTTGCTTATGGTGCAGCCCTGTGTCCAGGTGCCTACCTGCCAACTGTTCTCTCAGACCTCATGTCCAGAGGCCCCTCCTGTGGGCTCCTCTGCCAAGGGAGCCCCCAGTCCTGGCTCCCGAAGACCTCTGTGCAGGTCCTGCTGGGGAATCTTGAAAAAGTCCTATAGGCTCTCTGGATCTTCGTTTTGGTTTTTGTACATTGGAAACTGGGGTGGCAAGTGAGGAGATTTCTTAGGACTCTTTCCAGAATATCATGGAAGGGAAAAATCTCAAGGGCACAGTTTGTTAAGAGGGGCTGGGGATGTAGCTTACTGCCCAGCATATGTCTAGCATGCACAAGGCCCTGGCTCCACCCCCAGCACTGCAAAAAGAAAACCAAAACTTTGCTAAGAGGCAGGAAGTGGATGTGTTAGGACCCCCTCCCCCATTTCTGGGGCAGGAAGGGTTGCTCCTGAGGCCAGCTCCTTCAGAGAATAGGGTAGGAACTGGAGAGAGGAGCTGCTCTGGTCAGGTCAGGGAGGACCCCAGGACTGTTCAAGACACCCATCTAGGAGGCCTTGGTGTGGGGGTCCCGGGTCTCTCGGGCTTGGGTGCAGAACAACTATGTGGGTATTAGGCCTAGATGAAGCCCAGCAGGATCTCGAGCCTCTTTTTTCTGGAGAGTGGAAGGAACAGCAGTGCCCATGTCATAGTTTATTTAGGGATTTCGTGAGGTGTGTTTGCACAGGGCTTAGCAGAGTGGGCAGCCAACCAGCAGGAGGGCTCCCTTTTCCCATCCTCCTTATTCTTATTATCGAGGTGGTGGTTCTTGTGGGGGCCAAGGAAGGAAGCCCGCCCTGAAGCACAGTCTCCTGAAATAACCCTGGGCCCAGGACACAGCAGGCCTCATGGGGGAGCTCCAGGTCCGAATTTCGTCCTAGGACTGAGCTGAAGCACCCCTTCTATTCCGAGGGTCCCAGCCTGGGTTAGGGACAAGGCGGGGGACTGCAGGCTTCCACCTGTGGTCCAGCCGTTGACCTGCGGAGTGGCCCTGGGCTAGGAAACCCAGCAAATTCACCAGGCTTCTCTCGCCTGACTGCCCAGCCCTACTTTGTGGCTTCCGTTCTTGGGCTGGCAGGGTGGAGTCATGCAGACTGAGAGGGATGGGGTGGGGAAGGGACTGTGGCTCAGGGAGCAAGGAGGTGGGCACCAGGGGAGCAGGAAGCTCGGGTCTACCATCAGACCACCCCATTCCTGAGCCTCCCAAGTCGCTGTCCAAGGCGGTGCTTTTATAGCTTGGAGGCTGAATATTCCCCACTCCAGCTCCAACTGACTTAATTTAAAACAAGGTGTCATAAACTTACCAGTGCAAACAACCTAGATGTTTATGAAGCTAAAGTGAAGGTAGCACATTCCCCTCTGGACACACCTCCACTCTGTAGTCTGTGTGGACCCTTCCCAAACATCGTATATGGGTCATTTATTATTATTATTATTATTATTATTATTATTATTATTATTATTATTATTATCTGAAAACAGGAAGGAAGGAAAAGGAAAAAAGAATACTATATATGTAGTTCAGTTTTAGAAATATACAGTTTTATGGGTTCAATCCTCAGCACACACACACACAAAAAAAAAAAAAAAAAAAAAAGAAACAGTTTTAGCAGGGAATGTGGTGCACGCCTGAAATTACAGCAACTCTGGAAGCTGAGGCAGGAGGATCACAAGTTCAAGGTCAAGGTCAACCTGGGCAATTTAGATCCTGTCTTAATAGGCTGGGGTTGTAGTTCAGTGGTAGAGAGGTTCTGGGCTCAATCCTCTGGTTTACTTTCTTTTTCTTTTCTTCTTTTTTTTTGTACTGGGATTGAATTTGTGCGTTCTACCACTGAATTTACATCACCAGCTCTTCTTTTTTTTTTTTTTTTAAATACTGGAGATTGAAGTCAGGGGCACTAAACCAGAGTCACATCCCCAACCTTTTTGTATTTAATTTAGAGATAAGGTCTCACTGAGTTGCTTAGGGCCTTGATAAATTCTGAGACTGACTTTGAATTCTTGATCCTCCTGCCTCAGGCTCCAGAGCTGCTGGGATTACAGGTGTTCATCACTGCACCCAGCTATAGCACTTCTTCTTCTTTTTTTTTTTGTTTGTTGATGCAGGGGATTGAACCCAGGGCCTTGTGCATGGGAGACAAGCACTCTACCAACTGAGCTATGTCCCCAACCTAGCCCTTCCTATTTGAAAGACAGGGTTTTGCCAAGTTGCCCAGGCTGGCCTCAAATTCATAATCCCCCTGCCTCAGACTCCAGAGTCACTGGGAACCCAAGCTCTTGCCACCCCACCTGGCTCTAGAACTGTTTTTGACTTTTGTGTTTAAAAGTTGAATTACTGTGATAGGCAAAAGCTCTCTTGTCTCTGGCTACTAAGAGGTGGGCTACTGCCCACTTGAGGCCTGAACAATACTGTAGTTATATTCCTCTTCCCACATTTATCTTTTCACTCCTCCTGTCTCTAAGATTCATCTGTAACTGTAACTCATTCATTTCCCCTGCTATATAATGTTCCCTAGTGTGAATGTAAAAACATTTCCAGCCTCCTGTGGGTGGATACTTGAGCTGTTTCTACTTCTGTATTCTTACAAGCAGTGCTTCTATGGACTTTGTTGGGAATATGTGCAAGAATTTCTTCTCCAGGGTACATATATCTAGGTGTGGACTGGAAATTTTTACTTTGTTTTTCCAAGTAATTATACAAGATGCAGCTCTTGAAACTAGCTTTCTTCTTTTAAGTATCCTGTAATCGTCGAGGCCATCCTTTCCTGGCAGCACACTTTGTTTTTAACGGCCTCCTAGTGCACTTGGGAAGGGTGTGCCTGTTTATTTAGCTAGTCCCCTACAATGGCTACTTAAGTCTTGTTTTTTTTACTGTCCCATAACACGATGTAATGAATACCCAAGCAACTATAAGAAGTAACATTTTATCCTTATTCTCCTTGTTTTCGGGAGGCAAGGACGGAGGGGAGATGTATCAATGTTGCAACGCTAATAGACAGCAGCAGTTGAATCCCAGCGTACACCCGGAGTCCGCTGAGTGCTACTGGGTTCAAATCTCAGGGAAGGGAGCTGGAGGCCCGAGGTGGCAGAGCCCGGGAGAAACTCGAGTCTATGCCCAGTGTGCTCCGGGACTCAGTTTCCCCGTCCGGGGTGCTGGTGCTGGTTAGGAGAGAAGTGGTCCCGGTTTACACTACAGGGCTCCGGAGGGTGTTTGTTAGTGCCCCGGTCACTACGGCTGTCCAGGCGCGCGACTGAAGCGCTCACTTGGCCGCAGACCGGGGTCTGCCCCCTCTCACCCTTCCCCTCCGGCGCCGCCGTGGGGCGGAGCCACTCGCGGCCCGAGGCTCCGCCCACTCCCAGGCCTGGGCCCGGGCGGCGCGCGGCGGCGCTAGGACCCGGCGGGCGGGGGCTGCGGCGGGGCCTGGGCGGCCGGAGCAGCGCGGACCCCGGCTCTCGGCTCCCGGCGCCATGTGAGGGGCTCGGGGGCCGCGGGGGCGGGCGCTCCCGGGCGGAGGTGAGCAGGCGCCGCGGGGGCGGAGCGGGGCGCCGCGCGGGGGGCGCTGGGCGGCCGCGGAGGGATGGTCGCGGCCGCGGGACGCCCTAGACCCGCACCCGGGTGTCTGCACCCCGAGACCCCAGGGCGCTCGCCCGAGGGCGCTGCGGGCTGCCGGCTCCCGCGCCGGCCGCTCTGCCCTGCTGGCCGGGCCGGGCGCCGACCCCGGGGGCGCGGGCGGGCGGGCGCGGGGCTGAGCCCTCGGGACCCGGCGCCGCGCAACCAGGGCCTCCCCTCCCCCTCCCGGGGCTGCGCCCACGCGGCTCGCGGGCGCCCCGACCCCGCGAGCAAAGCCCCCCGCGCCGAGGGCAGGGCGTGGCGCCCACCCCAGCTCGGGGCTCGGTCCTCGGCCCTCGCCCCCACCCGAGCGAGCCTCTCCGGGCTGGCCTGCTCCCTGGTGCCGAGCCGGGTGCTGGGCGCACGCGGCGGCCCCTGGCCGCTTGCAGCCTCAGGGGTCCTTCGGGGACACCCCTCAGGCTCAGCCCCGAAAACAAGCTGTAAATGAGACCCTACGCCAGCTCTGAGCGGCCTGCGAGGCACTCTGCCCCTGGAAGCCTCAGTCTCCCCATCTGTGAAGTGGGGAATCATGGCTTCGGCCCTGCCCTGTTGCCGGGAGCATTCTGTGGGTGGGCGATGCTTAGCGAGGCTCCGAGACACGTGCCAAGTCGTGGGTTGGGGTCAGAGGGGGAGGGTGTTTTGCTGGCAAACTTGTGGAGAGGCAGGCCGTGGACATCGAGAACCACAAGACTAACCGCTGCTTGCGTTGATGGAGCACTGTCAAGCTCTGTGTGCCCCTTGTCACACCTGCTTGCATCCTTGCGACAACCCCAAGAGTTACCTACTGTTATTATTCCCATTTCACAGATGAGGCAACTGAGGCTCAGAGAGGTCACATGGCTTGCTCGAAACCCCCCAGCCAGTAAGTGGTGGAAACCAGATTCTCATTGGCACCCGACACACTGTACTGACCATGGCCTTCTCAGAACAGAATTGTGACGGGGCTGACCAGGGGACCGTGGTCCTGGCTGAGGGCACTGCTCAGGCAAAGGTGGGGAAGTGCGAGGTGGGCTGGGGCCTGGAGTGCACTAGGCTACCGCAGGAAAGGGTGTAAGATGGGGGTCTAGCACCCCACCCCAGATGGGGGTGGACCAAGGGCGGCTGCACCTGTGAGCCCCTTGAGTACCCGACGCGGCAGGGCTGATGGGGCCACCCTGGGACTCTGGATTCCCCTCCTTTGCCCTCACAGTCTGTGTGCGAGGACAAGCCGCTCATCCTGGGAGGCGAGCCTCAGTTTCCCGATCTGTACCGCGGGCGCAGATGGGAGTCCGGGGTCTCCCAGGCTGGCCGGGAGGGGCCGGCCCTGGAGAAACCTGAGGCCTGGTGAGGGAAGGGAGGGCGCCAGTGAGGGGGCGGGGTTTTGTCGTGGGCGGGGTCCGGGCTTGACCAATCAGGAGCGAGGTGTGTATAGCTCCGGCCTGAGGTTCTCCAGCTATTCCTGGTGACAGTGCAGGAGTAAACGGCAGCTAGGTCAGGGGGCGGAGACAGTGGCAGGAGCAGGAGACCCTGGAGGAGTGGACGGAGCTGGACAGCCCCCCGAGGCCCTACTTTCCCTCGCACACCCTCCCTGTCTGCCTCTGGCCTGTATCTGTTGGAGGCGGGCTGGACGCAAGTGCTTGCTGCCTGTTTACAGGTGGGGAAATTCAAGTCTGGAGAAGGGCTGCGTCCTGGGGAGGCGGAAGGGCAGGGTTGGGGGTGAGGACACAGCTGGACTGGTGCTCCTTAGCTGAGGCAGGAAGGGAGGCTGTCTACAGCTTGATGCAGCCATTTGGTGATGGGGTTGGGAGTGTGAGCCCTGGCGGCCTGCAGAGCCAGGACCAAACCTTGCGGGCTCCATTCTGCACCCTCAACCCCAGAATCTTACTTGCTAATAAGTGGATTCATTGGGCAGTCCTGCATGTGCTGTCTCCCACAGGGAGAATGTCAGCGATAACCTGCGTGGGGTGCGCCACCAGGGAGCTAGCGCTCTGCCTGGGGGCAACCAGGACCCAGGAAAGTTCCCGGTCCACCACAGGCTTGGAGGATGTGTGGAAGAAGGTGCAGGAGGGAGGGTGTCTAGACAGGGGCAACCTGGAAGGGGACACAAGGAGAGGAATTTGGGGGGACTACAGGGAGAGTAGTATTTCCGGGGGTGGGGGGCAGTCGCTGCCCAGGGAAGAGAGTGGGCAGGGAGAGAGGCAGGGCTTTGCCGCCTCCTGGCTGTATGACGTGGGCAGATTCCTTCCCCGACTGGGCCTCTGCGTCTTCATCTGTGAAGTGGACAGTGCCCTGAGCTTAAGTTCTGAGCAAGTAGGAGAGTTGAGGAGGTGGAGGGGGGAGGCCTTGACCAGCTGGACCCAGGGAGGGTGCCCAAGCCATAACCCTTTCTGGTGGCTTGCAGGTGTGACCCCACATCCCTGCCCCCTGGGCCACCTGCAGGACGCTGGCCCCTACCCCTCAGCAGACGCCGGAAAGAGATGAGTAGCAACAAAGTAAGTCCCCATCATTCATAATCCATCCCCCCTCCCACCGCCATGCTGGGGATGGAACCCAGGTCCTCACACATGCTAGGCAAGGGCTCTACCACTGAGCTCCACCCCAAATCCAGGCCCCTTCATTTCTTATCCCCATTTGAGTTTCTCGCTGTCCTCTATGGAATGGGCTTCTTTAGACTTGTCTCTGGCCCTCCACCATGACTCTTCCCTGCTGAGGAGTGGCTGATGCTTGGGAGGCCAGGGTGCAGAGCCCTGCTTCTGCTGTGTGGCTTTGGGCAAACTCCTGCCTGTTTCTGGGCCTGGGTTCCCTTGTCTTGCTAGGCTTGATTGGTCTATCTGTGGTGAAGGACTGGCATGAGGTGACCAGAGTGCTGAGCAGGAGGCAGGGTGATGGGGAGAACAGTGTTCATAGTCACAGATGACACAATGTGTCAGGATTCCTTCTCATTCATTCATTCATGTTTCTGAGCACTTACTATGTGCCTGGCCTGCACACCCCTTCTCTTGGATCTTACAGCCTTGGCAGAGTGTGAGGTTTGGAGACAGGGTGGGGTGGGGTGGTCGGATTAGTCTGAGCCCAGAAGGAAGAGGCTATACTTTGAACAGAGGACGTTTAATGCAAATTATCAATAATAACAGGGCACTGGAGTAACAGGGGTTTGGAACTTGAAGGAATACAGATGTTTCCCAGCCTGGGATTTAGAATGGTTTGAAAGGATTTTTGAGTTTTGATGGTGCAAAAGCTACATGCATTCAGTAGAACCCATACTTCAAGTTTTGAATTTTGGTCTTTTTCCTGGCTGGCAATATTCAGAGTACTACTTTCCTGTGATGCTGGCCAATGACAGTGAGCCATAGTTCCTAGTCACCCTGTGATCACAAGATCCACACTATAGGACACTGTGTTGCTAAGCTAGGATGTTTGGTGGAGTAGTTATAATGTATCATCTGCATTTTCCACTTACAATATTTTCAGTTTGTAATGGTTTGTCAGGACATAAAGTCAAGGAGCAGCAGATATAAGGAGTGCCGGCTCCCAAGGATGAGACCCAGACCTGTCTGGAGAGGGCACAGCTGCAGCCCATTGGGGCCATACAGAACTGCCCGGGAGGGGAAGCTGCTAGTCTCTGGGTGCTGGGGCAGTTGGGTGCGGATCACGGCAAGAGCCAAAGCTACGGTCCTGACGACAGGTGCCTGCCCATGCCGCAAGCCCTGCAGTCTCTGGGCGCTGGAGAAGATGCCTGTGTTGGGGAAGCAGTGGACACTGCAGGAGCTCCCCAGAAAGCCCACCAGAACCAAACCCCAAAGCCTCTCCTCTTGCAGCGTCTCTCCAGCGCCCTCTACTGACAAAACACAATACACTGCTGCCTGGCTAGGGAAACTATTTAAAGGGCCCAGATCCATTTTCCTAGAGCAGGCAAAACAGATGAGCTTTGAACTGAGAGGAAGTTCCATTGTCCCTTGGTAGTCCCAGGAGACTCGTACCCAAATCCCCTGGAGATACTGAAATCCAGGGCTGTTCAATTCCATTATATAAAATGTTTAGTATTTGCATATAATCTACACATATGCATCCTCCTGTAGACTTAATTTTTTAATTTTTTTGGCAAGGCTGGGGATTGAACCTAGGGCCTTGCACATGCCAAGCAAGTGCTCTACCACTGAGACACACTCCCACCCCCTCCCATATACTTTTTTAAAAAAAATATTGTATTTTTAGTTGTAAATGGACAACTAAATACCTTTATTTATTTATTTATAATGTGGTGCTGAGGATCGAACCCAGGGCCTCACACATGTGCGGCAATTGCTCTACCACTGAGCCACACCCCCGACTCCCATGTACTTTTTAATTCATCTCTAGGTTACTTACAATACACACACGTTATGTAAATAGTTGTCATGCTGTATCACGTAGGGAATAGTGACAAGGGGACAAATCCTGTCCATGCTCGGGACAGATACAGCCCGTGTAGGCCTTGCTACACTTGCAACCCACAGGTGGTTGCATCTGAATGCAGATGTGTGGGGGCGTGCCTGTTTGCATACCTTAGGGAGTTACTGTTTGGGGAAGCTGGACCCTCCTGCATGGATGGCCACCATCCCTAGGCATCTTTTTAGCTGCCTGGGGAGGGAATCCTGACACCCACTTTCAGTCCAGCAAACCTGTGCTAGAGCTCCATCCTGGGATCGGGGGCGTAAGGCCGAGCAGACCGAGTCCTTAGAGCTCCTGGTCTGAGTGAGCAGGTGGTGGTTTGAGTGGTGTGTGTGTCAGAGGGGGACTCGGGGCTGGAGGAGGAAGTGCCCAGGGTGGTCTGGAACAGTGAGCAAGAGTGCGCCGGGCCAGGGGGGTAGCCAGGAGGCGGGTGCTGAGCCGGGGGCACCTGGGCCTCACCGGCCTTTCCCCTCTCCAGGAGCAGCGGTCAGCGGTGTTCCTGATCCTCTTTGCCCTCATCACCATCCTCATCCTCTACAGCTCCAACAGTGCCAATGAGGTCTTCCATTACGGGTCCCTGCGGGGCCGCACGCGCCGGCCCATCAACCTCAAAAAGTGGAGCCTCACCCACGGCTACATCCCTATTCTCGGCAACAAGGTAGAGCGCCCCCGGGAGCTGCCTGGTGGCTGATCCCCCCAGCCCGCCAGCACTGCTCCCTCGTCTTCTGCCACGTCTTCCCCCATCTTCCCCCCCCCCCGTTCTCGTCCCTCCTGAAGGAAAGGATGAACCTTGGAAGCCGAGGCCCTGGCCCCCAGTGACTTTAACCCTGGCTGCTTTGGGACCTTGGATCAGCACCTCTCTGGGCCTCAGTTTCCCTCCAGGGCCTTTGGTAGTAAGGTTCCACCATCTCCTGAGTCCCTCTGGGGAGTCCACATGGGCTTGGCAGCAGGGGTGCGGTGCCACACAAATGAGGCAAGGATGGTGGCTGTCCCTTATCAAATTCTGCTATGTGCCAGACCCTGCGATCCTCAGTGCTCCACAGGCAAACTGTGAGGTCAGCATTATCATCTCTTGAAGAGTTAGGATTCCAGGTGCAGTGGTGCATGCCTGTAATCCCAGCAACTCGAGAGACTGAGGCAGGAGGATCACAAAATTGAAGCCAGCCTCAGCAACTGAGAAACACCCTGCCTCAGAATGAAAACTAAAAAGGCTAGGCGTGTACTTAGTGTTAGAGTGCCATTGGGTTCAATCCCCAGCACTGGGGTCTGGGGAAAAAGAGATGGGGTAACCCAGGCTCAGAGAAGTAAAGTTGCTTTTCCTAGGCCACACAGCATGGGAAGGGAGGAGCCAAAGTTTTTCCCCAACCCCTGCTGAACTGCAGCTGTGTAGAAAGGCCAGATGTCATTCCTGGCCCGCCCCCCCCACCCCCCCAGTGGTCTAGTGGTTAGGATTTGATGTCACTTCTGAGTCCCTGGCTTGTTTGTCAATCAAGTCATTCCTGGGTACTTCTGGGTAGTGATGAAGTTCAACTTGTAGCCAGGCACAGTGGTGCACACCTGCAGTCCCAATGGCTCAAGAGGCTGAGGCAGGAGGATCATGAGTTCAAAGCCAGTCTCAACAGCTCAGCAAGGCCCTAAAGACTCAGCGGGACCTTGTCTCTAACTAAAATACAAAAGGCTGAGTATGTGGTTAAGTGGTTAAGCGCCTCTGGGTTCAATTCCTGGTACCAAAAAAACCAACTTGTATTTCTGGGGTTCACCCTTTAGTACCTCTCTTCTTCCTTAATTTTAACTGGCTGCCTTAATTTTCTCCTTTGCATACTTGTGGGGGGAACCCCAGCTCTAGACACACCCTAGAGCCCATTAGCAGGTGTTTAGAGACAGATTAACACCTCACTGAGTCTTTTTCTACCCTAAGGACCCCTGAAAGAGGAAGGGAAAAGATGGAACTGGGAGACTGTGGGACAGCGTGGGTGGGGTGATGTGTGGAGGCTGAGCCTGGCTCGCAGCTGCTTCCAGCCGGACAGGGAAAGCCAGGAAATGAGCGCTGGGAAGTTGGGAAACCCTCCTTGGAGGCCCATGGGGCAGGTGCTGGATCTTGGAGTCAAGGGCTTGTTTGTGGGTGGTGTGGAGATGTCCTTTTCTGGGAGCTGAGGCTGTAGATCTGTCACATAGATCTGGTTCAAATCCAGGTCCTGCACTTCTAGGCCAGGACAACAGAGAGGGTCTCTTGTCCCCACTTGTTGACTCTGCCCAGCCCGTCCCCTGCCTGCCTGCTGCTCCTCCTGCCTTGAATACAATTCCCCAGGTGGCTGCTTCTCATCCTTGGGGTCTCAGCTCTGAGAGGCCTCCCTGGAGGACCTTTCTAAAGAAACCTCTGTTCCAGTGGCTGCTGATTACCTGCCCATTTTACTTTTTTCCTGGCATGTTTTACATTCACCGTCCGCCTCCCTGACTGTGGGCTCTGGAGGGTAGGAGCCCTGTGTCCTGCTCATTGCTCTGTCCCCAGAGTTTGGCTGTTAGCTCGCTTGTGTAGATCCTTGCTGGATGTGGAGTGGATGGCTTCAGTTTCCCTGTTTTTAAAACAGGCACAGTGATTCCTGCAGCCCTGAGTGGCTGTGATACCGTTGACTTTCCTTGCCCCCCAGACACTGCCCTCCCGGTGCCACCAGTGTGTGATTGTCACCAGCTCCAGCCACCTGCTGGGCACCAAACTGGGCCCCGAAATTGAGCGGGCGGAGTGCACCATCCGCATGAACGACGCGCCCACCACGGGCTACTCGGCCGATGTGGGCAACAAGACCACCTTCCGCGTGGTGGCCCATTCCAGCGTGTTCCGTGTGCTGCGGAGGCCCCAGGAGTTTGTCAACCGGACCCCCGAAACAGTGTTCATCTTCTGGGGCCCCCCGAGCAAGATGCAGAAGCCCCAGGGCAGCCTGGTGCGCGTCATCCAGCGGGCAGGCCTGGCCTTCCCCGCCATGGAGGCCTACGCCGTCTCTCCCGCCCGCATGCAGCAGTTCGACGACCTCTTCCGGGGTGAGACAGGCAAGGACAGGTACCAGCCTCCCACCCGCCCCCTCTGGCCAGCCCTGCGCTCCTCAGCATGCTCCTCCCAGAGGCCCCAGGCTCCTGCATGCCCTGCTCTGAAGCCATGGTCCCTAATGGCCACCCTCTGGTCAGGTCTCCTCGGAGAGTCCCCGTCACCTCCCAGTTCTCAACGTGGTCACCTCCAGCACGTGCCCGTGGCTGCCTCTAGTTCTTCCCAGGAGAGCTCCCGCACCGTGCCCAAGGGCCGGCCTGACCACTCCCCGCGTGCCCTCCCATGCGCTTTATCCTCAGTGACCGTCCCCAGCATGCTCTTCTCTGGTTAATCTCCCAGAAAACTCAGATCAGCACCCTTCAGTGTAGATATCACGTGAGCCACATGCGGAATTTAAACCTCACAGCGGTCACGTTGAAGGGAAAAAGAAAGGTACATTTAACTTTGATGTATTCCATTTAACTCAGTGTGTAAAACATAGCTCCTGGGCATATTCTGTTGGATTTATATCTAAACATTTAGCCATTTTTGGAGCTATTGTATTTTTTTTTTTTTTTAAATCTGTTTCCAGTTGTTCATTGATAATATATAGACATATGATTGATCTCTCCCCCCATGCCATGGAGGGATTATACTAGGTCCCCACACAAACTCAAGTGCCACCTAGTTACATCCCCAGCCCTTTTGAAATTTTCATTTTGCAGTACTGGGGGTTGAACCCATGGGAACGCTACCACTGAGCCACTCCACCAGTCCTTTTTTAGTGTTGTTTTATTTCAGTTTTTGAGACAGGGTCTTGCAAAGTTGCTAAGGCTGACTGCAAACTTTCAATCCTCCTGCCTCAGCCTCCTGAGTTGCTGGGATTATAAGTGTACATCACTGTGTTCAGCTGAAATATGATTGATTTTTTAAAGATTTTTAAAAGATAGATATAATATCTTTATTTATTTATAACTATTTTTATTTATTTATTTTTTAAAAATAATTTCTCGCAGTTTTTTTAATACCTTTATTTATTTATTTTTATGTGGTGTTGAGGATTGAACCCAGGGCCTCACATATGCAAGGCAAGTGCTCTACCACTGAGCTACAACCCCAGCCTTCTGATTGATTTTTTTTTTTTAATTTGTTTTAGTTGTAGATGGATGCAATACCTTTATTTATTTGTTTGGTTTTTATTTATTTTTTTCCCCTTTTTTGCTTTATTTATTTACTTTTATGTGGTGCTGAGGATCAGACCAAGGGCCTTACACACACTAGGCAAGCGCTCTACTGCTGAGCCACAACCCCAGCCCCCGGTATGATTGATTTTTGTGTTGCTTGGTTCTAGAAGATTTTTGTAGATTCTTTGGGATTTTTCTATGCAGATAATCATGTATGCAATTAAGAATAATTTTGTTTTTTCATTTCCAATCTATGTCTCTTATCCTCTTATTTCTTTTCTTTTTTGGCATTAGGGATGGGATATGGAGTGCTTAATCACTGAGCCACATCCCCAGCCCTTTTTATATTTTATTTAGAGATAGGATCTCGCTAAATTGCTTAATGCCTTGCCAAGTTGCTGAGGCTGGCTTTGAACTCATGATCCTCCTGCCTCAGCCTCATAAGCCCCTGGGATCACAGGTGTGTGCCACCATGCGTGGCTTCTTATTTCTTTTTTCTTGCCTTATTGCACTGGTTAGGATTATCAATACAATGTTAATTGTGCTGAAATTGGTAAGAGCGGACTCCTTGCTTTTTTTTTTTTTTTTTTTGCTTTTTGGTCTTTGTTAGAGGGAAAGTAAGTATTCAGTCTTCCATTATTTTGTTTTTATTTGTAGGAGGTGCCAGGGATTGAACCCAGTGCCTCACACATGCTAGGCAAGTGCTCTACCCCTGAGCCACAACCCCGGCCCAAGGAATTTCTTTTACTAGTTTACTGAGAATATTCTACCATTACTGGGTATTAAATTTTATTTTATGGGGCTGGGGATGTGGCTCAAGCGGTAGCGCACTCGCCTGGCATGCGTGCGGCCCGGGTTCGATCCTCAGCACCACATACAAACAAAGATGTTGTGTCCGCCGAAAACTGAAAAATAAATATTAAAAAAAATAATAATAAAGGAACTCACTTTGAGTCTTTATTTAAAAAAAAATATTTTATTTTTTGGTAGCAATTGATATAATCACATAGTTTTAAGACTATTAATAAGTAGATTATATTGCTTGTTTTTTTTGTTTTGTTTTTTGTACCAGGGATTGAACCCAGGAGTGCTTAACTATTGAGCCACATCCCCAGCCCGTTTTCTGTTTTGTTGGTTTACTTGTTTGTTTAATTTTGAGACAAGGTTTTGCTAAGTTGCTTAGGGCCTCCGTAACTTGCTGAAGCTGGCTTTGAACTTGTGATTCTTCTGCCTCAGCCTCCTGAGTCGCTGGGATTGCAGGTGTGTGCCACTGGGCATGGCTGTTGAATCAGCCTTGCATTTCTGGAATAAACTCCACTTGGTTGTGGTATAATTTCCTTTTTATATATTTCTGGTTGTGATTTGCTAATATTTTGTTGAGATTTTTGTTTGTGTTCAGGAGAGAGATTGGTCTGTAGGCTTTTCAGGGTTTTTTGGTCGGGTTTGTTGTTGTGTTCTTTGTTTGATCGATTGATTTTTGCAGTGCTGGGGATCAAAGCCAGGGCCTGGCACATGCTGGGCAAGCACTCTACCTCTAGATCACATGTACCCAGCCCTTGTAGGTTTTTTGGTACTGTCTTTGCCTGGTTTGGGTATTAGGGTCAAGCTGGCCTCAAAAAATGAACCAGGAAATGTTCCCTTTCTGTTTTCTAGGAGAAACTGTATAAAATTGGTTTTGTTTCTTTTTAAACATTAGGGTTTGCCAGTGAAACTCTCTGGGTCTGTAGTATTCTTTTTGAGGAGTTTTGTTTTGTTTTTGGTTTCTGGTGCTGGGGTTAAACCTAGGGCCTCAGGCCTGCTAAGCACATGCTGTACCACTGAGCTACACCCCAGGTCCCAGAAGTTTTTAACTTTGCATTTGATTTTTTTTTTTTTTTAGGTAGTTACAGATTATACAGATTATGTATTTCATCTTGAGAAGTTTGTGGGTTTTCAGGAACTGGCCCATTTCATCTAAGTTGTCAAATTTATATATGTAGTTGTTTGTGGAATTTTCTTATTATGCTTTTAATGTCTCACTAGAAGTTTTGTTTTTGTTTTTTTTTTGGTACTGGGGGTTGACCCAGAGGCACTTTACCACTGAGCCACATCCCTAACCTTTTTTATTTTTTGAGACAGGGTCTCTCTAAGTTGCTTAGGGTCTTGCTGAGTTGCTGAGGCTGACCTCGAACTGGTGATCTTCCTGCCTCAGCCTCCAGAGTCACTGGGATTACAGGCAGGCAACACTGCACCCCAGCTCTGCCAGTGTTTTTCTGTTTTATTTTTTAATAAATCTTTTCAAAGAACCACCTTACCCAAATACATGCCAGATATTTTCAGTTCAACATAAAATCAATATAAAAAAAATTATCAGTGGCATATCTAGTTCTTTTTTTATACTATCCAAGAAATCACTGTGTATCTCACGCTCACAACACCTGTCCACTACACATCAAGAGATCAGTCACCGCATGTGGCTCGCGGCCTCTTTGGGGGAAGCACAGCCCCGGGCCTTGCTTTCCGTGGCTTATCCTGAGCTGTGGCTGCTCTGGCAGACCTTCTCTGATTACTCTCCCCTTAGGAGTTTGTTCCTGGTGCAGGCGCAGCTGCTTTTGGCATGCTCTGTGGTCATGATCCCTCCCAGCCTGCCCACTGTGGTCAGCTTCCCGGGGTTCATTCCCAGCATGCTCTGCTCCCACCCTTTCCCTCAGAGGAGCCTGCTCCCACAGCAGGGCTGGACAGGGGTCCAGGGTGCACAAGTGGGGGTACGGCCCTGGTTGGTGGGTGGGTGGGAAGAGCTTCTGGAAAACCTTGTGGTTGGATCCTGCCTGTTCCCCACCCCTGCCTTTGTGTCCCTGATGGTGACCCCTCTCTGTCCCCAGGGAAAAGTCCCATTCGTGGCTGAGCACAGGCTGGTTTACCATGGTGATTGCGGTGGAGCTGTGTGACCACGTGCACGTCTATGGCATGGTCCCCCCTGACTACTGCAGGTGAGCCTCCCGGCCAGTGCCTACCCCGTGCACCCAGGCACTGGCCGCAGGCTGGAGCTGGGGGCCTGGGACCCTGAGCCCTTTGGGGGCCTCAGTCGTGTAGCATTCAGCCTGTGCTGCGGAACCTGGGCTCCCTGGAGCCGCCTGGGCCCCCACCCCACGCTCAGCCAGTTGGTGTTTAACAGTAGTGATTACTGTATGAGAAGCCCGCCCGCTGTCAGCCGTACTGCACCGCGTGCTGATCACACGCCACACGTGCGTACCTTACGATCTTGCTTATTCTTCCCAGCTAAGGGACAGGTATTGTCGATTTCCCCATTTCACCAAGAGGAAAGCTGAGGAGAGTGTTTTGTGAGGTGCCTAAGGTCTTGCAAACAGTGAGGGGTGGGCCAGACTCCAGAGCCCCCGGCTTCCACCGCTGCCACCCCCCGGAAGAAAGAGAGAGGTTCGCTGCATCAGGGCAGCGGACGGAGATGCTCACTGATAGGGAAACTATAGATAGGGAAACTGAGGCCTGGGAGGGCAGGGGTCTGCCCTACTGAGGTCCTGGCAGATGAGGGGCCTAGCCTCCCTGATGCCCCTGTCTGCTGTGCCCCAGCCAGCGGCCCCGCCTGCAGCGCATGCCCTACCACTACTACGAGCCCAAGGGGCCCGACGAATGTGTCACCTACATCCAGAATGAGCACAGCCGCAAGGGGAACCACCACCGCTTCATCACGGAGAAGAGGGTCTTCTCGTCCTGGGCCCAGCTGTACGGCATCACCTTCTCCCACCCCTCCTGGACCTAGGCCACCCGTCTGTGGGGCCACCCAAGGGGCTCAGGAGAAGTGGGTCTGGGCCCAGCCACTCTACCGTGGGCCATCTGCTGACCAGCCAAGGCTGCTGGAGTGTCTTCTGGCCAGTCAGGGCCTTGATGAGGGTGAACCCTCCGGCCAGTCAGAGGTCCTGGGGCATGTCGGCCAATCAGGGATTTGGGATTCTTTGTGATTTATCAGGCTGTCAGGGGAATCTGTCTTGTCCAGTCAGGGTCTGAGCGTAGTCAATCAGGGTCTAGGGGTTTTTCTGAGTCAATCTGAGGCTAAGGACTTGTCCTTTCCCATGAGACCTTGGTTCAGAGCCCCAGGAATGGGCCCCAAATCACTCCCTTCTGGGACATTGGGGTCCTGTCCCAAGGAGCTGTGAACTTACCGTTGCCCCCTCAGTTCTCAGCATCAGGAAGGGAGATCGTGTGGGGGTGGGAACTGTCTGGAGGCTGGGTCAGAGAATTCGTGGGTTTATGGAAGTTATTGGGAGGCCCATGAGATGGGAGGCTGGTGTCCAGGCCACGCTTTCCCTGAGTGGCCTTGGACAAGCCCCCCACTCTCCGGGCACCTCTTCCCATCCAGGTTCTCATATGGGACCTGAGACCCTCCCGCCTCCCCCGCTGCTGCCCTGTTCTCAGGAGACGGGGTCCCCCAGCTGCTGTCCCTCACTGGGGGGCTGGGTCCAGGGGGCAGGAGCGGCTTTCCCCACCTCCTCCTGGAAAACTTTAGGGTATTTTTGCGCAAACTTCCCCTGGGGAGGGAGGACTGTGGTGAGAGTGGGACCCACCCCAGTGGTCCCAGCCCTCAGCTCAGCTGCCGTCGCTTGGCTCTTGCGGGCCAGGCTTCCTTTCCTACCCTCTCAGGGGAGAGGTCTCCACCTGTCAGAGGAGCCTTCAGGGCTGCGAAAGGGGGATCCCAGCCACACGGGGGCTCATGCGGCCTTTGTTTGGAGATGCCAGGGGCTTCCCACGGTCTCCCCCAGGCCGGGCCTGGGTGGCTGGGGGAGCCAGGAGCCGTCCCAGCTGGGGCTAGCTCCTCGCTCAGGCACTTTATGAAGCGGGTGCTGGCGGGGGCGCATCTGCTCCCTGCTCTTCCAGATCCCGGAGGGGAAGGACTTCCAGGAAGAGGCTGCGGAGTGGGGGGTGCCTGGAGGCCAGCTCCGGCCATTGCACACGGGGTGAGGGGGGCGTGCCAACCCCAGACCTGGTTTTGTAATGATTTGTAAAGGAATAAACACCTAAGCTCCAGCCCTGTGTCCTGTGTCTCCGGGGTAGAGCTCAGCTCTCTGTCCCAGTGGCGTGTGAGCGGTGTCCTGAAGACTTGGCCCCCAGCCTCTGGGCCGGAGCTCTTAGAGGAGGGGACCGCAGCTTTCCAGCTGACTGGTGAGTCTTGGGTCCGGATCTGACGGCTCTGGGGACAGGTGTGGAACTAAGCCCACCTGCTTTCCTGGGCCCCACCTTGCCCTGAATGACTCTGGACAAGTCACATCACCTCTGACACTCTAGGGCCTCAGGTTCTGAGGAAGGGAGGGACAGTCAGGGAGGCAGAGGACCCAGGAGGGAGCTGGGAGCCAGAGGGAGCTGCAGGCCAGTGGGGCCAGAGGTCAGCTCCTGGGTTTGGGGCCTGGAGGGCAGAGAAATTCCCTGCCTGCCCCACAGGAGGGAGCAGGAGGGAGTTCAGCGGCCGCAGCCTGGCGGGGTGTGGTGAGCTGAGGGCTTGAGTTTCCCGCAGCCTCAGCATAAGGGCTCTTCCAGGTCGGCTGGGAGAAGGGGTCCCTGACTCCAGAGATTACAACCTGTTTAGACACCTAAGATGCCCTTGGGAGTGCGGCCTAACAAAGGGTGACTGTGAGACAAGGGCATGCAGCCTGCTGAGACCTGCCAGGGGCTGCTGGGGTCAGGGAAGAGAGCTCTCCCCCGGGAGCCGGGCACTGGGCCAGCCAGGATGGTGAGCCACCCCGGGCTGGGAGGCGAGAGGCCCGTCTGCCTCTCATTTCACACGCTCCATAGGTGGCCGAGCCACTATTAGCGGGGATTGAAGAGGGAGGGACAGTGGGTAGGAGTAATGCCCTGAACTCAAATCGGGTGGTGGGACCCACAACCTTGCTCTGTCGCAAGGAGGTGGCAGCAGTGGGCAAGGCCATGAGAGATGGGGCCAGATGGCAGAAGGCCAGGAATAGTAGCCTGAGGGTGGCCGAGCTTTAACCCTTGTCTGAGAAGCCCAGTGGGACCGCAGGAGGCGGGGAGGTGACGGGCCCCAGGGTCTGACCAGGCCCAGCGATGACTGTGGCAGGGTCCTGCAGGCCAGGGACTCCTCGCAGTGACATGACATGGGGCGTTGAGACCTATCATTGCACATTTCCAACTCTGTGCAAAGACTTCTGGGAAAGAGGTTTCTGAGTGACATTTCTCCAGAAGGCCGCGGCTCTCCTGCCTGCTCACTGGTAGGCATAAAGAGGAGGTACACAGGTGTCAAGAGGGGGTCATTTGCTGGCTGTGGACCTGGGAAGGTTCAGTTGAGCATCAGGAGGTGGGACTTTGGTGGAGGACGCTGAGGGCAGGAGGCCAGGCACAGTCCAGCCCAGCTCTCAACCCCTCAGGGTGGTTCTCATCGCCAAGGTCAGCTGTGGAAGCCCCTCGTGGCCCAGTCCTCTGCGCCTGAAATCGTCACTGGTCAGGACCAAACCGCCTCCTCCCTTGTCATTCGCAGCCTCCTGAGCCCACCTCTGCCCCCACCCCTCCCGGTGGTCCCTGAGGGGCCCCCTGCTTCCTCGTCTCTTGGAGCGGGCACCACCCCACCCTTCCTCTGAGGTGGGGTCTCACTGTGACCCCCACCAGCTGCAAACCCAGAGGGCACTGTTCTTTCTGGGTTTCTGTGCAGCTGTTTCCTGGGGAAGGCCACCAGTGGGGCCCGCAGGCAGGATCCAGCTGTGAACCTCAGAGCCAGGTGGCCCCAGCGTCACTTCCCCTGCCCAGGGCTTGTTTTTTTTTAATCAAAGTACTTGGAATTCTTTCCTTAAAGTATTTTTAAAATGGTTTCAAAAACTGATTTCCTTTTTATTTGATTATATTTTTGTTTTTTTTATTTGTCTTGCTTAGTTACACATGACAGACAGTACAATGATCTTGACATATCATACATTTGAGGTATTTTTTTTAATAAAATAATTTAAACTGAACACATGATATAAGGTAGAAAGTAGGGTATTGTCACTTGTGTTTCCTGTTAAAGTCCCGGTTAAACCAGGCGTAGGGGGCTGGGGATGTGGCTCAAGCGGTAGCGCGCTCGCCTGGCATGCGTGCGGCCCGGGTTTGATCCTCAGCACCACATACAAACAAAGATGTTGTGTCTGCCGATAACTAAAAAATAAATATTAAGATTCTCTCTCTCTCTCTTAAAAAAATTTAAAAAAAAAGAGTGATTCAAAACAGTCTGGATTTTTCTAAAAAAAAAAAAAAAAACAGGTGTAGGCATGGGGCTGGCCTGTAGTCCCAGTGACTCAGGAGGCTGAGGCAGGAGGATGGCAAATTTGAGGCCAGCTAGGGCATCTTAGCAAGAGCCTGCCTCCCTCAAAATAAAAATTAGAGAAGGGCTGGGGCTTAGCTCAGTGGTAGAGCACTTCATGCAGGAAGCCCTGGATTCCCTCCCCGGCGCTATATAAAAAAGAAAGGAAAAAGTCTTGAGTCTAATCTTCCAGATTTTTCCTCTATGCATTTTTTTTCTTTCCCCTTTCTTCCCTCCCTGTTTTTCTTTTTTTAGGTTGTATCTGGGAAATTAAATTTTGAAACTTTAATATCCCAACAGTAGTGGAAAATCTCCAGGTCATATACAAATAATTAAAGCAAATACTTCATTTTTTTTTCTAATTTAAAAAGTGTATTTATTTTATTTTAAAATGTTGTAGAACTGGTGCGGGTGGTGCACACCTGTCATCCCTGCAGCTCAGGAGGCTGAGGCAGGAGGATTGAAAGTTTGAGGCCAGCCTCAGCCACTAAGCAAGACCCTGTCTCAAAATAATCCTTTCCTGTTCCCCAAAACCCCTGAAAACTCCCATTCTTCTTTCTGAACCCATGAGTTTGACTACTTTGGGAACTTCATGGAAGTGGAATCATCTTTTTGTGATAGACTGATTTTATTTAGCCTGCTATCCTTCAAGGTTCATCCATGTTAAAGTTGCCTGGCACATAAAGGAATTGTGTTTGTTGTAGAGAATATGAAAAAAAAAACTTGAGGGAGCCTTTGTTCGGGGTGGGTACTGGGGATTGAACTCAGGGGCACACGACCACTGAGCCACATCCCCAGCCCTATTTTGTATTTTTATTTAGAGACCGGGTCTCACTGAGTTGATTAGCCCCCTGCCATTGCTGAGGTGGCTTTGAACTTGAGATCCTCCTGCCTCAGCCTCCCAAGCTGCTGGGATCACAGGTGTGGGCCACCACATGGGGCTTGGGGGAGCCTTTTAATAAGCAGTGAAAGTCTCACCTTCAACCAGGGGTCACAGGCCCACTCACCCTCACCGCTCTACTTAACCAGCTCTCAGAAGCTCTTGCTTTGGTAGGGAGACAACACTATTTTAATTTTGCAAAGGTTTAAAAAAAAAAAAATCTGGGAACGGATTTTACACGTAGCTGAATGTTTAGAGCAGTTTGGATGCAGCAGGGATGAGAGGGCAGATGCGGGTTTAGTCTGTTTCTAAGGCTTGGCGTGTCCAGGGCCTTCCACCCCACGAGCCGCCAAGAACCATCTGGCTGCCTTTCTCTTGCCGACCCTACCAGAGTCACCACCTCCCCACCCGCCCTGGCTCTGCCACCGTCCCAGCCAGTCCCGGCTGGCACTAGAAAACTTTCCTGTGTGAATTTTGGGCCCACGTTGGTTGGATTCCTTGAAATGGATTTCTAAAAGCGGAAGAGCACTGTGGAAGTTTTGATTTGCATGATCAACTTGCATTGCCAAAGGCTGTGCCAATGCGAGTGGCCGTCCGGGCTTCCAGAGCACCCCCCCAAATCCTCCTATACAGACTGACTCCCAGCATCTGCCCTCCCACAGATGAGGAAACTAAGGCTTCAAAAGTGAGGACTTGCTGGCCATCACAGGTGGCAGAGCTGGGACTAGACCCAGGCTGTGGTGGTTGCTAAGGTGCCACCACCTAAGGTGTTCTCATCCTCCTGTTTACTCACTCTCCTTTTTTTTTTTTTTTTTAGCTGTAAATGGTCACATGCTTTCATTTTATTTATGTTTTATGTGGTGCTGAGGATCGAACCCAGGGCCTCGCACGTGCTAGGCGAGTGCTCTACCACTGAGCCGCAACCCCAGCCCTACACTCTGTCTTAGTCAAACACCTTCCGTGGCTCCCTAGTACCTACAGGACAAATCGCAACTTCAGTCCACCCTGCCATTTAAGGCTGCTGCTTTCAAGGTCTCCGTGGTTGAATGTGTGAGTTTTGAGTTGGTAGCCTTGGGCTCCAGTCCCTTCCTCCACTACTGAGCACCTACACTAGGTGCCAGTCAGTCACCCTTCGAGCCTCTGGGTAAACACATGGCTTTCTAACAGGAACTTCAGGCAGACTCTTGAACAAGCCAGCCTCACATTGGTCCCCTGAGTTTAAGGATTCCAGACGGTGGGGTCTGCTGCTCTGCCCGGGTCTTTTATCAGTATTGTCAGAACCCCATCTGTCCCAGTGTCCCCCACCCAGCTCACTCTGGCGGAGCTCCCGGCACCCCTGTTGGTGCAGGCTGATTTATAATTTACCCTACCACTAGGTCTTTGGGGTCCCCGGGGGAAGTTTCAATCTCAGAGGAACTTGCAGGTCACGTCCCAACAGGGGAGCCGTCCCCAGGTTCTGGGCAGGGTCTGAGCAAGGGCTGGATCCCAGCGCCCCGCATGCTCCCTGCCTGGCCTGGCCCTTCTGCCGCCAGTGCTGTGTGGGGTACTGTACAGAGCGCCTCATTCCTTGGGTCTCAGTTTTCCCAGGGGGACAGTTTCCTCCCCTGTCCCCCTGCAGTAATTGGGATACAGCGGAGGTGACAGGAATGGGAAACCCTTGGCACTCTGTCCAGTGCTGGGCAGGGCGCGCAGGGGCAGCCCCTGGGCGCCAGCCTTGCCCAGGCTTCCCATCAGGGCTCCACTCGGTCCAGTCCCCCTCCTTCCCCTCCCTCCCTCCGTCTCTCCCTCCCTGCCATCGCCGAGCGCTGGCTCCCGGCATGCTGCGCGCTGACAGCCTTATAAATAGTCGCCTTTGCCGCGGCCAGCAGGACCGGCAGGGCAGGCACCCGACGCCCACTGCACCCTCCCGGCCGCAGGTCAGTGCAGGACCTTCCGTGGGATGGGGGAGGGGCGCCTCCGCGGGCGGGGACCCGCCTGGGGAGGGTGTGTGGCGGGCCACCCTGGGGCTCTGTGTGTATCCATGGTCACGATCTGTGTGCCCTGCTTATCCTTGTTCCCCAGGCTCTGGGTCTTGTGTCACACTGTGTGTGCCTTTGTGTATGTGGGGGGGGGGGGCAGCCTGTCCCAGCCCCCCAGACCCCTTTGTGTGGCGTTCCTTGTCCCTGCCCTTGGCATGCTCCAGCTGGGGCCTAGGGGTGCTGTGGCTGGCCCCCCTGTCCCGGAGGACCTGCAGGGGCCTGTGTGCTAGGAAGAGCTCTGCGTGTCACTTCAAGTGCTGGGAGGACCAGGAAGCCCCGGGATGCTCGGCTCTGCCCCAGCCTCTTGCTCAGTGGGGGCTGGAGGGATCCCCGCATCCATGGGGGTCTCGCTGCAGCCCTTTTCATCCTTGCACCCCCCCCAGGCCTCTGAAGCAGCCAGACAGACCAGAGAGGGGACACTGGCTGTCCAAGGTCACTCGGCTGGTGATGGAGTTGGGATTTGAACCCTAGCTTCCTGCCAATCACTGAGAAGCTGGGAGACCCAGGCCTTCCCCAGTCTCACCTGTGATTGGGTTTAAGTCACTGTCCCTCTGGGCCTTGGACTCTCAGGCCACCTAGCAGACCAGTCTTCCTAGGGGTGCTGGGACCCTGAGCTGGGGGCCTTATAAGGCCTGGGTGCTTAGCCCGTAACCCAACTCCACCCTGGACCCCTGGCCTCCAAGAGGTCTCCTACCACCCAAGTTATTTTGGACCAAGGAAGAGGCAGATGCCCAAAGGACAGAGGGGCTTAGGTTACCAGGAGGGGGTGGGGTGGTGCGGGCTGTCTCAGGTCTTCCCTGTGGCTGTCCCTGCCCTGGGGACACTCCCCCTCCCCTGGGCAGCTCCTACCCCTCCTTAAGCACACTCAGCAGGACAAGCCACTATAACTCATGTCCTGGAGCAGGGTGACTGTCAGCAAACCTCTGAAGTTCCCATTGCTGGGTCTAGGTGCCAGGCCCCAAACAGCAGACAATGCAGTCCTGGCCAGGCAAGGTGGCACACGCCTGTGAACCCAGGGACTAGGGAGGCAGAGGCAGGAGGATCGTAAGTTCAAGGCCAGCCTCTCCAACTGCCTCAAAATAAAAAGTAAAAAGGTCTAAGGCTGTAGCTCAGTGATAATGCATCCCTGGGACCAATCCCCAGTACAAAAAGAAAAAGGAAAAAGGAAAGAGAAGGAGAGAAAAAGAAAAAAAGGACTGGTTGCTCTGCAGAAAGTCCAGAGAGGGCGCCTACTGTGTGGGGGTGCAAGTGCAGTCCAGGAAGGCTTCCTGGAGGAGGTGACACCTGGCTGAGGTCTAGACCATTGCATCGCGGGGGAAGGCCTCCTAGCACTGGGCAGAACACGCACGAGGGCCTAGAGGGGGACATGGCCACGGTGGTGATGAGGGAGCAGCCGGCAGCTCCAGTGTTTGGCAGAGCTGCAGAGGGTGACAAGGGCCAGATCTCTGGGTCCCTGCCAGCTGTGTTGAGGGGCCCAGGCTTTATTGAAGGTTCTCAGCAGGAGTGCTCACGCAGAGAGAGGCCTCTGGCGATCCGCCCAGAGCTGGGTGGGGGCTCTGGGGCTGACTGCTCAGGCAGGGGTCAAGAGTGAGGGCCAGTGGGGGCGGCAGAGGTCAGTGGGGGGGGGAAGAGTGGTTGCTAAGAAGGCCGCTGGGGACCCTGGGGCGGTGGGTGGCTGGCGGAGGGGGGCTTGCAGGTTCTGAGATGGGGAGGTGGGGAGGCCGGAGGGAGGGCAGGCAGGACCGGTGAGGCAGAGCCCCCCAGGGGGGAGGGCAGCGCTTGGGGTTCTGCATAGGGGCCGGAGCGGGGGAGGGGGACCACCTCTCTGTGAAAACTGGAAAGGGCTGTGTCCCCCCAGCTCCTGCAGCTTCCCCCACCTGTAGCTCCTGTGTCCTGGAGTGGGCCCTCCGTGCAGACTGTCCCTTCCAGAGCTGCCCTGAGCTCCAGCCTGCTGTCTGCCTCCGGGCCTGGGGATGGGGCCTGGGGATGTCCTCAAGGTGCTGGGCAGGCGCTGGCCCTGCCTTCGTTCACGGGAGCAGCTCTGCAGCCGCCCCACCCCTCGGCACAGCCGCCACCCTTGTCCTCCAGAGCACCCAGGGGGACAGGAGGGGCCTACTGCCCTCCTGGGATAGGTGAGGCAGTGGAAGCCAGGGAGGAGAGTGACTTTCTCCACGTCACCGCCTCCTGGGCCTTCCCTTGCCCCAGCCCCTCTGCTTTCCAGTGGTGCGTGTTGGGGCCTGGCAGCCGCAGGGTGTGGCTGGGGGAGCTGAGTCAGGTGGGAGGACACCCCTCACCCCCACCCGTGCCTTGTCTTGCAGAGCGCTGACCCGGCTCCTGGGACGTCGGCAGGATGGAAGGTATGCAGCTCCCCCAGCTCTGCCCCTGCCTGGGCCTCAGTGTGCCCATCTGTTCAGGGGGTCTGCTCATGGACACATTCTGGGGGGCAGTGGGAGGCAGCTCTGGGGCTGCCAGAGGCGGCCTGTCTGGGACCCTCCAGCGTCCTCCTCTGGCCTCTCCCAGAACGTGACAGCTCCAAGATTAATTTTAGAAGCCACAAGCCCTCCTTGAGGCTTCGGGGCCCAGAGCTCCACTCCTACGCTGGTATTTATAGAGCTGAGTCCCTGCCTCTTTCTGGAGAGGCTGGTGCCAGGGAAGGGGCCCGCCCTGTGGAGAGGTGTGCCCCATGCCAGGCCTCGCCAGGGCCAGGCAGTTCCTGTCCCTCTCTGGGACTCCGTTTCCCTGTCATCAGAGGAGTGGGCCGTGAGGAGGTTCTGGGCCCTCCTGGCTCCTGCGCGTTGGGACCTCGAGGGAGACGCGGACGGGCAGACGGCCCAAGTGGCTGCCCTGGCTCTGGCAGCACCATCCGTACAGTCCCTGGCACTGGGCCTTGGCCTGGGCGGCCCTTAAAGGAGCTGGGCGAGCCCGGTGATCCCCTCCTCCCCTGGCTCCAAACGCCAGCCGCCACTGGGCTGCGGCCTCCTCCAGGCCGGTGCCCTTCACCAAAGTCCTCCTTCTGTCAGCTCCCCCAGGGCCCAGCTCGCTCGTGGTGGGGAAGGCCCTGGAGACTGCCAGGGACAGAGGGCCAGCTCGGGCGGGCACTTCTTTCCTGAGGTCACACCCACCACAGAGCGGGGCCTGCTGATCCTCTGTGTCCCCGAGGAGCCAGGGAGTCCAGGAGAGAGCCCCAGCCGGCCGCTGCCCGCCAGGCCTCTGTTCCCAGGCTCAGCGGGCGGCCACTGTGCTGAGGCCTTGGAACTCGAGCTCCCCTCCCCGGCTGGGCAGCAGCTCCTCGGCCACCGCAGCCCTCCTCCCTGGCAACCGTCTCCATGGCGACATATGTTGTGGTTGCCAACCGCACTTCAGTGCTGCCAGGGCAGGCGGGCCCTGGGCTGGGCCAGGCCTAGGAGGGAAGGGATAGGGGACACCGTGGAAGGGGATCATGGGCTGCTGCACATCTGGGAACCCCAGGAGCAAGGAAAACGAGAAGGCCACAGATGACAGCTCCTGTAGTGCAGCCCCCCACGGGGAGGCACCCTGGGAGGTGGCCAGGCTGAGAGGTCTCTGCAGGCCCCCTGCCTGGTCCCTCTGCCCTGACCCCTCCCAGGCCTGGCTTTCACTCCCACCACCCCGGCTCCTTCTAAAGTCTCCTCTTTGGGGTTGCAAAGGTGCTTTTGGCTACTGCAGGGACTGAGCTCTGCTCCTCCGTCTCTCCACAGAGAAGCTGAAGAAAACCAAGATCATCTTCGTGGTGGGTGAGTTGCAGGCGACAGGGCAGCCAGGCGACAGGGCAGCCAGGGAGGGTCAGGGCGGGCTCTGGAGGGTCCTGGACCTGTGAATGCACTCTGGGCCTCTCCCTTGCTGGGGGACTCCAAGAGCCCCTGTCCCTCCCAGGGCCCCATTTCTCAGGGGTTCTGAATAGATGAGTGCTTGCAGGGGGACCTGGCTCAGGGAAGGGCACCCAGTGTGAGAAGATTGTGCAGAAATATGGCTACACCCACCTCTCCACGGGGGATCTCCTGCGGGCTGAAGTCAGCTCGGGCTCCGCCAGGGGCAAGATGCTGTCGGAAATCATGGAGAAGGGGCAGCTGGTGCCACTGGTGAGTGGGCTCTTGGGGTCGGGCTGGGGAGGATGGTGGCCCTGCATGCATGGCAGCCAGAGAAGCCTGTGACACAGACCAGGTTGACCTCAACCCTGCCTGGCCCTGAGTCCCCATTGCCCTCTGCAGACAGTTCCTCCCGGAAGCTCTAAGACCCTGCAGGACCTGCCCTGCCTGCCCTCTCCATCCCCAGGCTACCTTGGCATTTCTGTCCCCTCCAGGAGCCACGCTCCTTCCTGCCTGGGACATTCTTTCTCTCTCAACTTTCTGACCTCTGGCTCTCCAGATCTGAGCCAGGACCCCTGGTTCCAGGCTGCCTGAGCTGCCCCTCCTCTGCCCACAGCCTTACACAGGGGGCCACAAGCCAACTGTGTCGTTCTCAGTGCCCAGACCAGGGGCTTCCGAGGGCAGGGAAGGTCTGATTTGTCCGGGGCCCAGGGCAGGACCTGGCTGGGAGGGGCTTGGGGGAGCCAGGACAGGCCAAGTCCTCCCCGTCAGGAAGGCTTGCTGGGCCCTGCTGGAGGGAGGGAGGGCCAGGGAGAGGATGGGGAGGCAGGCTCAGCCCACTTCCTCCCACGCTGTGCCCTCAGGAGACCGTGTTGGACATGCTCCGAGACGCCATGCTGGCCAAAGTCGATTCTTCCAAAGGCTTCCTGATCGACGGCTACCCCAGGGAGGTACAGCAGGGAGAAGAGTTTGAGCGGCGGGTAAGGCTCACAGTTGGCCTCGGGAGCCGTGGTACATGGGTGGGAGGGGGCTGCTGGGGTGAGGTGAGGGTGAGGCCAGGAAGGCTTTCTGGAGATCTCAGAGGAAAGGTGTAGAAGAAGGGGAGGTGCCAGGCTGGGAGTTCACGGACCTGAGCTCAGCTCCCAGCTCAGCTGCTGGAGACCTTGGGCCAGTCATTTCACCTCTCTGAACCTCAGTTTCCCCATCTGCAAAGTGGGGGGACTAGTTACAGCTGCCTTGGGGGGAAGCATGAGGATTAGTATGGTTGCAGTGTGGGGCTTGGCACCCCGTAAACACAGTCCGAGGGGCAGGGAACCTCACTGCAGAGCTAGACAGGCAAGTCCGTGCGGGAGGACAGGACCCTGGGGCGGGGCGAGCATGGCTGACGCAGGAGAGGACCATCGCACTCGGCTAGAGCCTCACATGCCAGGAAGGGGCATCGGTCCCCTTTCAGGGGCCACGGGGAACCCTACTGGAAAGGGAGGCCTTGATCGCGACAGCTCTGAGCTTCCCAGCAGAGGCCCTATCCGTGGGGGACACTCACACAAGCACCCACGTGAACACAGGCACGTGTGCCATGCACACAGGAGCAGCACACCATCATGCACACGTGTACACAGACACACACGTGCACGAGGCCACAGGTGTGCACATGTAGCCTCACACATAAGACAAGGCCCATGGTGCACACAGGTGTGTGGCGGAGTGCACATGTAAGCAGAGGGACACACACGTGAGCACACGTGGGTCCATATGTGTGCGCTCTAGTTAGACTTGTTCAGGGCCACACGGAAGCAGATGGGGCCGCAAGTACCTAGGAGGGGAGATAGCAAGAGTAAGGGGAACTGGGGGTCCCAGTGGCTGGGGCAGGACCAGACCCCCAGCCCACTCCCCATCTCCATGGGCCTCATCTAGGGCAGGAGACTATATTTTTTGACTGCTAAGTGTCTGCAAGACCTCAAGAAAATGTCTGCCCCGGCTGGGCACAGCGGCACATGCCTGAGTCCAAGCAACTAAGAAGGCTGAGGGAGGAGGATGGCAAGTTGGAGGCTAGCCTCAGCAATTTAGCAAGACCCTGGCAATTAGCAAGACCCTCTTGCTAATAAAATAAAAAGGTCAGGGGATGAGCTGGCTGTGTGGTGCATGCCTGTAATCCCAGCAGTTCAGGAGACTGAGGCAGGAGGATCAGCAACTTAGTGAGGCCCTAAGCAACTTAGCGAGACCCTGTCTCAAAAAAAAGAAAAAAAAAAAAAAGTCTGGGGATGTGGCTCAGTGATTAAGTGCCCCTGGGTTCAATCCCTGTACCAAAAAGGAAGAAAGAAACAAAATGCCTGTGCCCCTGGCCTCAGTTTCCCTATCTGTGAAATTGGGGTTGGTTGGGCTTCCTTTGGGGTGGGATGGTCAGATGCCAGGCAACCCTGAGGGACATCCTGTCTTGGCCACATACATCATCTGTATGAGGTCACCTGTGACACTCAGGGCCACATGTGGAGAATGGGGTTAATGACACCAGGCATAGTGGCTCACACTTCTAATCTCAGGGAGGCTGGGGCAGGAGGACTGCAGTTCCAAGCTAGCCTCAGCGATTTAGTGATATCCAGTCTCAAATTATAAAAGGGCTGGGGATGTAGCTCAGTGGCAAAGTGCCCTGGATGCAACCCCAGTATCAAAGGAAAAGGAAAGGAGAGAAAATGGGTTAATCAAAGTCCCTATCCCTGCTGTGGACACTCCTGAGAGTGACAGGTCCTGTGGTGGCCTCCAGGAATCTGGGCAGCTGATATTCTCAGCTCTGGACACCAGGGGGCGCCAGGCTCCGCAGAGGGAGGAAGGGTAGGCCCTGAGGCTTGCTTAAGAGGCCCCAGAGCCCAGGGCTTTCCTGGGGTTGGGCAGTGGCCCAGCACCCACTCCCCTAACTGAACGTCACTGTCCTGGAGGGGAGACAGGCCTCTCAGCGGGACACCCTGCCCAGGGGCTTCACTGCCCTCGGGGATGCGCTGCCTCTGTCCAGGTCATATAAAGACTGCCGTGTGGCCCTGTGGGCTCCGGAAGCCAGAGACAGAGCCTGGGCCCCGAGGAGCTCAGCAGTGATGGATGGCGGGCGTGGCCTGGGCTGGGCTCAGCTTTGAGCCATTCGTGGTCTTCTGCAAGGTAGAAGCTGTGGGTTGTCCCAGGCCAGGGTGCAGGGGGCAAAGGCAGCTGAGCTGATGCTGCCAACCCTGAACCACCAGGAGACAGAGGGGTGTGACCGCCAGGAAAGTGAGGCTCAGAGAGGGCAAGCGGCCCCCCAGGGCACACAGCTGGGCGGAGGGGAGTCTGGGGGACGTCCAGTCAGTCTGATACTGAAGGTCAGGCTTTGACTTGTCAAGGCAGTGTCACTTGTGATGGGGGGCAGAGAGACTAGAAGGGGGGACGTCCTGACCCAGCCCAGAGGTTTCATAACCACGGGGCTCTGCCCCTCTTGGATACCCCAGCAGACCACTGTAGGTCTGCTGGGTGGTCCGCTGGGAGACCTGTCCCCTTCCTCCCTCAGGGCATCCCAGGCTGCTCCGCCAGGCCTGGGGACGTCTTGGTGACGGGGAGGCAGGATCACTTACTCTGAGGAATCATGGTCAGGGAGGGAGGGGCCGCCATTTCTTTTCTTTTTTTCTTTCTTTTTTTGGGGGGTGGGTACCAGGGATTGAACTCAGGGCACTCGACCCAGAGCCACACCCCACACACCTCAGGGTCTCACTGAGTTGCTTTGGGTCTCGCTAAATTGCTGAGGCTGGCTTTGAACTCGCTGTCCTCCGGCCTCAGCCTCCAGAGCTGCTGCGTGCACCACTGCGCCCAGCGAGAGGCTGCCACTTCTGACTTCAGTGTGGAGGCCACCTGGGCAGGGGACCTGTGGAGGGGCACTGGGGCCAGTTGAGGCAGAACTGCAAGGCCTTACTCCTTCCTGCCCCCCCAGGTCATCCCCTTGGTGACAACTTATCCCGGTGCCAGTGGTGTGCTCAGAAGCCGGGGACCCAGCTGCCCTCCCCCTCCTTATCCCTTGCTCCCCTATGGAGCCCTTATCTAGCCAGAGGGTGGGAGACAGATGCCTCCCTGCTCCTGGGGACTCCAGCCTCATGGGGAGAGGGGCACTGGATAAATGACCAGAGGACAGAATAAGAGGGCCATGTCCCGGGGACTGGGGCACTGGGTGCACTAGAGGGGTGATTAGTGAGGACTGTGCAGACAGGGCAGGGAGGGCAGGGAGGGCAGGGCATGGCCCCACAGGCCCTCTGGGTTTGGTAAGAAGAGGACTTTGGGCTTTGTCCTGAGGGCACTGGGGAGCCATGGAAGAGGTTTGAGTAAGGGAGTGGCGGGGAAGCTTGGTTTCAGGAAGGTCCCCCAGGCTGCTTTGGGGACTGAAGGTTTAGTGGGTGAGGCCTCAAAGGTGGGGCAGTGAGGAGGGGGAGCTGGCCCCAGGTGGCAGGAGCAGGGTCCCTGTGACATGGTGCCCCGCTTGCAGATCGGACAGCCCACACTGCTGCTGTATGTGGACGCAGGCCCTGAGACCATGACCCAGAGGCTCCTGAAGCGCGGGGAGACCAGCGGGCGTGTGGACGACAACAAGGAGACCATCAAGAAGCGGCTGGAGACCTACTACAAGGCCACCGAGCCTGTCATCGCCTTCTATGAGAAGCGAGGCATCGTCCGCAAGGTGGGGCAGGAATGGCCTGCGCCGTCGTCCCCGCCTCTCCACCAGGCCCGCTGGCCTCGTGGCCACGTGGCCGGCCTCTGCTGTCTCCCTCAAGGCCGTCTCCCCGCAGGTCAATGCTGAGGGCTCCGTGGACAGCGTCTTCTCCCAGATCTGCTCCCACCTGGACGCCCTGAAGTAGCCCCACGGCCTCCCCAGCCCGGAGCCTCCCGCTGACTGGAGGCCGCGGTTCAGCCTGGGCCTCGCCCTGCTCGGCTGCCAGACGCGGGGACCCTGGATCCCGTCCGGGGACAGCTGAGCACTAAAGGAACTTCCCAGGCGTCTGGGTTTTATTCCTCTTTCTTTGCTTCCAGTTGGAGTTGCTTCGTCGCCCGCCCGGCCTCGAGCCTCCGGCCCCTCGCCCTCCCCCTCCTGCTGAGCCTCTGGCTCCCCTTTTGCCCCCCGTCCTCCTCCAGCCCTGGCGGGAGGCCCAGGGCCCTGCCCCAGGCGGGGTGTGCCCAGCCCAGGCTGCACCAGGCAGCGGAGAGGCTGGGGACCTTGCTTTCGGGGTCTCGGTTCTGGCCTGGCCTCCTCTGTGTCCTGGCTGTGTGTCCTCAGCCCTGCCCCTGCATCTCTCTGAGTGTTTTCTGTGTAGGCCTCGGCCGGGGCCGGGGCCGAGGCCGGGCTGCAGCAAGCTGAGAGGCTGCGGACGGTGGGACCGGACCGTGCACAGGCCTCCTTGGTCCTGAAGCTCCGAGGGCCAGGGAGGTAGCGGGGGTCAGGTCCCCTGCCCAGCACCAGCCGCTCTGCTTGAGCCATTTCTGAATGTAAAGGAGTTTGTGCCTCCCCCTGCCCCGCAAGGTCAGTGAGGGGGTGACAGTGACCAGCCTCTGCAGCCGGAGCCACAGCAGCCTGACTTGAAGGGTGCAGGCCCAAGCCAGGCTGGGGACAGCCGGGTCCCCTGAGAACCAGCTTTCTTCCCCGCCCGCTCCTCCTTTGACCTCATAAGCAAGAAAGGCTCAATTTGGTGCTTACCTGTCTGCAACACCTGTCCCCGCCCCACGGGCTGCTCAGAAGCCCAGGGAACCGGATGGCCACCCTGGCCTGGAGGACACCCCTCGGGCTGATTGTGCTCAGTTGTGTCCCTGTATTTATGCAACTGGCCCCGCTTCTCCCTGACATTGGTTATTTAAACTTTCCTTTAAAATAAACATATTTAAGTTACAAAGGCTGAGTGTGTTGACAGGACACGGCGAGCAGGTGGTGGACGAGGAGCAGGGAGCCTCCTGATGGGGCAGGCTTCGGGGGAAGGCTGCCCTGGAACGGCCAGCCTAGGACACAGGGAGAAGCGAGGCCAGTTGCATAAATATAGGGACACAACTGAGCACAATCAGCCCGAGGGGTGTCCTCCAGGCCAGGGTGGCCATCCGGTTCCCTGGCCTGCTGCGTGCAGTCTGTCCCACTGAGGGCACACACTCCTCTTGGGAACCAGTGTCTTGTGAGGTCAGTGCAGGGAGGGGGAGACAGCCCCCGGTAGGAGCCCCCGGGTAGGTCCCCACATACCCCACCACCACCTTGTGTCTTCGCCCTGACTTCGTCAGCACAAGCGAGGCCTAGTTTATGAAGAGCTAACCTGACCCAAATTATCCACCAGACACCGCACGATCTCTTCATTCACTTATACCACCACAGGGGTCCTCGGTACCTGAGGGGGGTGGGCACCCGGGCCGCCTGGGTACCGAGGTCCACCGTGCTCAGGTCCCCTCCATAGAACGGGGTGGTGCTCACACAGAACCAATGCCCATCCTCTGGTGGACTTCATTCTGTTTGTTTACTTTTTGGTACTGGAGATTGAACCCAGGTGCGCTTAACCTCTGAGCCACATCCCCAGCCCTTTTTTAAATAAATTTTTTAGTTGTAGATACATTCAATACCTTTATTTTTATGTGGTGCTGAGGATCGAACCCAGTGCCTCACCCATGCAAGGCGAGCGCTCTGCCATTGAGCCACACCCCAGCCCCTTTTGTTTTTTATTTAGAGACAGGGTCTCCCTAAGTTGCTTAGGCCCTTGATAAGTTGCTGAGGCTGGCCTTGAACTTTTGATCCTCCTGCCTCAGCCTCCCCAGCCGCTGGGATGACAGGCGTGAACCACTGTGCCTGGCCTCCCGTGTGGCCTCTAGATGACTCGTAACACCCAAGACAGCGCAGGGGGCCTCCTAAATGGCTGAACTGCGTGGTGTCCGGATGAAGGATGGAGGAAAAGAAATCTGTCCTTGTTTAGCAAGGATCTGATTTTTTTCCCAAATGCTTTCCATTCCCAGTTGGTTGAGTCCATGGACAAAGAACCTGTGCTGGCAGGGGGTGAATTATCCTCTAATTATCTGTCATCTGTCTATCAATCGTCTCCTAGGGGGCTGGGGATGAGGCTCAGGGGCTGGGGATGTGGCTCAAGCGGTAGCCCGTTCCCCTGGCATGCGTGCGGCCCGGGTTCGATCCTCAGCACCACATACAAACAAAGATGTTGTGTCCGCCGAATACTAAAAAATAAATATTAAAATTCTCTCTCTCTCTCTTAAAAAAAATGGAAAACTGATGAAAACAACCAAAACCATCCAATTTCTGAATATCTTCTACACAAAATACTATGATTCCATGTCTAAATTTAAAAGAAAAAATCGTCTCATAGATATGAATCCAGATTCCTCTTTGCTGAAAACTTCAGTCTACAGTTAAAACCCGCAGTCACCTCCCCCCCCCACTGCCCCTCCCCCGCCCCAGAGCCTGGGGTGTGCCTATCCCTCAGCCAGCAAACATTCTGGAGCACCTGCCATGCTGGTCACAGAGGCTCATAAGCCCCCAGGCTGCTGCCATGCGGTTCCCAGAGCAGGGGAAACCCACGGGCACAGGATCCCCTGGTGCGACTCAACCAGACCAGAGGTCAGAGGGACCCAGCAGCAGGGGATCCCTTGAGCTGGAGCTCTGGGGCCTTGAAGGTAGCGGCAGTTCAATACAGGACAGAGGGCACAGAAAGACAGTGGGACAGTCCTGTAGAGCCTAGCAGTGGAGAAGTCCTGTTGGTGTGCGAGGGTTGAGGCTCAGGGGGCCGTGCGAGAGCAGGAGACAAACCAGGCGTGTTGTAGGGTGCAGACCTGCAAGGACTGGAATGCTGACTCGAGTGTCTGACTTTTCTCCTAAGGGCAATGGGAGTCTCAGAAAGAGGTGGTTTTAGCTGAACAAGTGGTGCACACCTGTAATCCCAGCTACGTGGGAGGCTGAGGCAGGAGGATCACAAGTTGGAGGCCAGCCTCAGAAAGTTAGGAGACACAGTCTCAAAAATAGATACATTAATTAATTAAATCAAAAGGACTGGGGGACATAGCTCTGTGGCAGAACACCCCTAAATAATAAGAAAATAAAGAGGGCTGGGGTGCGGCTCAGTGGTAGAGCATGCACCCAGCTTGCACAGGGCTCTGGCTTGATTCCAGCACCGCGCACACACACACAAAAGTGATTTATGTTTTTGTTTGTTATTTTAACAAAGACATCAAACAAACCGAGAAAAAAAAATGGAATGAATATCCACGAAACCATCACCGACGTTTGGCAAGTGGCACTTCTCCTCTCTTCCTTGTTCTGCTTTTTTTTTTTTTTTTAATTTTTTAAATATTTATTTTTTAGTTTTCAGTGGACACAACATCTTTGTTGGTATGTGGTGCTGAGGATCGAACCCGGGCCGCACGCATGCCAGGCGAGCGCGCTACCGCTTGAGCCACATCCCCAGCCCACACACACTGCTTTTGCCGAAGGGTTGTACAGTAAGTAGAAGCTGTGAAGAAACGTCCCCCCTGCAATGTGGCTTCAGGATGCCTCTCTGAAGACTAAGAGCCTTCCCTAAGTCACCATGGACGGCTGGGTCAGCACGGTCACTGTGTCACCCACGCTCAGTCCTGTGCAATTTTTTCCAGTTTCCCAAACGGTGTCTGTAGCTGGTTTGTTGAAACCAGGACCATTTAGTGACACTGGGCAAATCTCTCTCTCTCTCTCTCTCTCTCTCTCTCTCTCTCTCTCTCTCTCTCTGTCTCTGCTGCCAGTGGAATCTGGGGCCTTCCACATCCTAGAAAGATGCTCGACCACCAAGCCTCCTCTCCAGTCCTTTTTTAAATTTGATTCTGAGTCAGGGTCTTGCTGTTTGCCCAGGCTGACCTTGAACACGAGACCCTCCTGCCTCAGCCTTTCAAATGGCGTCCGTCTCCTTTAATCTGGGACAGCAGGGAAGGGACCAGTTGTCTTAGGACAAGTCCTCTTCCGGCTCGCCTCCTGCTCCCTCCTGGGGCCCTTTAACTTGCTCCTCGTCCTTGTCCTCCCTGGGGACGGGTGGGAGTTGGAAAGGCCGCGCAGGTTCAGGTTAAGCCTAAGGGACAAGGAGGACCGGGGGTTCGGAGCAGGCCGGAGGCGGGTGGGCGGCTCATGCAGTCTCCCCGGGAGCTGTTTGGGCTGCGCTGGGGGCTGGACCCGGGGCTGCTGGACCACGGCCACATCCCCAGCCCCTTTTAGCTTTCACTTCAAGATGGGATCTCGCCGACTTGCTGAGACTGGCCTTGAACTTCAGCCTCAGGCGCAGGGGCTGACCGGGCAGGTCTGGGTGGGATGGTGGCGCCCAGCCACTGGTCCTCAGGCCACAGCGGCTGCTCTGCGGCGGCTCAGGAAGACAGTGTCAGCGAGGAAGGACCAGAGGGGCCAGGGAAGCAGGAGGAGGGTCCTTCCTGGGGTCGGCTGTGCATCCCCGCGGACTGAGGTGGGCGTGGCAGGTATGGGTCGAGAGGTCCCTAATGGAGTCACTCTTCTGGTTTCTAGGGACACTTCTGGAGTGGCTTGTTCCAGGGTGCGGGGACATTCTAAGAAGCAGGAGGAATTGATGCCTCTATGACGGGGAGTCTCGGCGAGGGCGTGCTCCTGGGCAGGGCTTGCTGGGGTGGTGGCCTTAGATGCCCCCCGGACTGCACCTCCATGTCTTGGCCTCTGGGGTCCCAAGGGCCGCGGCCGGAGGCACTGAAGTGGGAGAGGAAGGAAGCTGGGAGCAGAGGAGGCCAAGGCTGTCGCCTCCCAGCCGCAAGAGGGGCCTCGAGTAAACAGGAAGGCCTGGCGGCTCCACGCTGGGGGGGCTCTGGAAGGGTGGGGGCCAGGAGCCCGACTGGACTTGCGCGGCCTGTGAGCACAGGCTTCCTCTCTGGGGAAGGGGGCCCAGAGAGGTTGAATGGCTTGCCCAGGTCACACAGCGGGCTAGACCCGCGCTGGCCTTGCTGGCTCTGGCTTCCTTCCTGGGGGCCAGGTGTCCTACCTGTGTTGCCCCGTGACTTACCCAGTGTCAGCCCCTCTCGAGCCTCAGTTTCCCTTTCCATGAACCCAGAGTCCTTACAACTCAGTGGTTCTGGAACCCTGGCCCAGTGGACCGTCTGCCCCCTAGATGGGGCCGTGTCATCAGGAGGGCCACCATTGCCCAGGGTCTGGAGGCACTAGGTCCTAGGCCTCTTCCCTGGGGAAGACTGCTTGGGGGGCTCTGCTCTTCCAGCACAGAGCAGCATACAGGGGGACCCCTGGGATCAGCCTGGGTTCTTGGAGAGACGCTCCCCTTCTTCAGAGACCCCGTGCCTGGGCCCAGAATGCCACCTGCCATGCCCCGGGAACTCAGGGTCATCACCTAGGAAACCTGGGCTGTCAGCCAGCATCATTTATTCCACAAGCATCTACTGAACACCTGCCAAGGGCCAGGTACTTCTCCAAGTGATGGGGTCCTTCCTTTATGACCCTTCTGTTGTAGAAGAGGAGACACACAGAACGTCTGCATGTCAGCTGGTGATACGCCACCCAGAGTGGCTAGCAGGAGGAGAGGCCATCTTAAATGGTCTGGGAAGGCCTCTCTGACCTTGTGATGTTTGATCAGAGACTTAAAGGGTGAGGGAGCAAGCCCCACAGCTACAGAGTGTTCAGGGAGTAAAGCAGCACATGCCAAGGCCCTGAGGTGGGCAGATGCTTGGCATCTTCAGGGAACAGCCATGGGCCAGTGTGGCTGGAGTGGGGTGAGCCAGGGGGAGAAGAGCAGGTGAGTTTGAAGAGGGGCAGGGGAGCTCACTGGCCATTTGAGAACCCACTCTGGCTTTTACTCTGAGTGAGGTGCCAGTGGAGGGCAACAGGGCAGAGTGGGGTGGAGCCTGACTTGGCTGGAACAGGTTCCCTGGCAGAATGGAGAAATGTCGGGGCAAGGGAAGGGGCAGGCAGAGCTTGGTAAGGAGACAATGGCAATATTCCCAGAGGACAGTGGCCATGGGGGATAAGAAGCCGCCAGGGTCCGCAAACCTGGAGACCTGGGGGCTTGAGGGAGCACCTGCCAGGGCGCGGGGGGCGGGGGCGAGGGAGTCAGAGTTGATTCCAGTGAAAGGGGCCCAGCCCAGAGGAGGAGACCCAAGTGAGCACATCCCAGAGAGGGACGGAGCCCAGAGGTGGGCACGTGAGGTCGGAGGCGACCAGCCGGGACGACAGATGGGATGTGAGGCTGTTTACCTGGCTGAGGTCACCAGAAATAGCACGTCCCAAACGTCAGCAGGAACAGGAATCCCCCGGGGACCTTGAGAAAATGCAGGTCTGACGCAGGGCCTGAGGGTCTGCCCTGTACCGAGATCTGGAAGATGGCCTGCGACCAGGCTGCGGGCCACCCGCCTCCCCCTGCGGAGCTTACAGCCAAGACCCGCTGGTGGGCGCAGGGAGGGCTCGAGTCCCAAAGGTCCAGACAGGTCACACGTCCTCCCGTTATCAGCCTGAGCCCGGGGTTATTTGTCTCGTGCTGGGACATGACGTCAGGGTCGTAAAGGTCTGAGAAAACCTGATTTGGGAGTGAGAGTCAACAGAGAAGGGAAGGGGCTCAGGAGCCATCTGGGGCCGGGTGAGGAAGAGCCGGTGAAGATAGAGATAAGGTGAGCAGGGAGGTGGGAGGGAAACCGGGACAGAATGTTCTAGAAGTCAAGGGAAGAAAAGCTGGGGTCTGCGTTATTTTCTCCCTCTCCCTCTCCTCAGCCCACGGCCTTGCACACCTGAGACTGTCCCTCCACTGTGAGGTGGGGACATGACGGTCCTGGCCCACTGGGGTGGCTGTGAAGTGGCACTTGGCACAGGGACAGCAGACACGTGGTGGAGTGGTTCCTGTTCTTGTTTGGCCGTCTGCACTCCTCCGGGCCAGGAGGCTGCCCTCCCATTGTGCAGAAGAAGAAACTGAGGCCCAGAAACTAGAAAGGTCTTGCCCGGGGCCCCGGCCCGCGCAGGGCAGCGCCGGGTATCCAGACCCCGTCCACCTCTCTCTTCCCTCTGCCCGTGTGGATCTGGCCCTGCTGTTGTCAACAGCCCCTGGCTCCAGGCCCGTGCTGGAGCCGGACAGCCGCCCGGGGGTCCCTGGGGGCCGCCTGGAATTCCTTCGGTGGCCAGGGGCCAGGGTAGACGTGCTGCATCCCTTCCTGCGGCCCAGGCCTCCCAGCCGGCTGGGAGGAGGAAGGAGCAGCATGTGAGCATCTGCCCACGGTGGGGCCCAGGCGCAGGCCTGGCCGGTGGCCATGTGTCCCCTGGCGTGTGGATGGGCGGCACCTGAAGACATCTGTACCAGAGCCCCAGCAGGAAACAGATGGCACGCTCCCGGGGGGTCTGGGGAGGGGGCTCTTCCCACAGGTGTGGGCAGGGTGTCGGGACCACAAGGGACTGTGTGGACCCCGGGCTGGCAGTGGCCTGGGGCGGGGCCACCGTCAGCCTGAAGGGCGAGGACAGGAGCTGATTACCCCGAGAGGGCCAGCCCAGGCCACCGGGGCCAGGGATCTGCTGGGACCCTGCAGGCAGGGCCTGAGGGTGGGGGCCCTTCCGCTCTTCTCTCCGACTGTCCGTCGGGGTGGGGTGGGTGGGAAGGTGGGTGTCCCCAGGATGGAGAGTGCCTGTGGGGACAAATGGAGGACGGTAGCCCGAGGTGGCCCTGGTCACAGGCCACCTGAGCACTAAGCTCTCTGGGGTAGAACAGCCGGCCCCGGTCAGGCCTCTCCTGCCAGGAGCAAGGCCGCGCTCCCTGCCTCAGTTTCCCCGACCCTCACCCCTGCCCCAGCTTCCAGGGACCTCACGCTTCCCACAAATATATCTCCTGGGCAGAAGGCCCTGGGCTCTGTGAGGGACGCAGCGGTGGAGAGGACACCAAAGTCCCTGCCCTCCTGGGACTTCAGTGGAAGGCAGACACCCGTGGCAGGACCCCACCCAGGCTGGGGCGCTCAGGAGCTAGAGGTGACCTGCCCTCCTCAGCCAGCCCTCCAGCTCCTGGGGCTCCCGATCTCTTCCCCTGGTCAGGGCTCAGGCCCTTTGGGGCCTACTGGATTTCTCTCCTTGGTTTTCTGCCAGTTTCTTCTTGTGTCTACCTTGAATCTCTCCTGCTTTCTCTGCAGTCCTCTGGGTGCTGTGTAGAGTCTGGTGAGGTAGACTGTGCAGTGTGCAAAGAAGGGGGGAGGTTCGAGGGGTCCCTGGTACCGCCCGACACCCCACCTAGACAGCCATGTCCCCACCCTGTGATACCCCAGCCCCTGCATTCGCTCCAAACAGGCTCAGGCAGAGGTGGCGGGGAAGGCGGCCAGCCTGGCGCCCGGCGGCCCTGGGGTCTCCAGGTCCCAGCCAGGGTTCACTTAAATCTCAGGGATCCCCAAGTTCCCGTTCTGTGAAAGGAGGGCCTACTGCACCCGGCGGTGGCTGGGAGGACTCGGGGCTGATAAGGTGAACGCCTAGGGCGGGCCGGGCACCTAGGGCTCAGCCCCAGGGCTGGGTTAACTGTCCCCTGACCCCGCTGGGGCCTGGGGAACCTCTAGCCCCCGTCCTTCCTCACTAAGCAGCGTCTGCCTCGAGGTGCCCTCTGCTCTGCCTCCACGGGCGGCCAAAGGCAGGGGGCCACCACCACCCACGTGGCCTGCCTGCCAGGAGGGGACCCCCGCGCCCATGCTGCAGGGAGCTGGCTGGGAGAGCAGCCCTCCCGACCCACCCGGGCAGCCACACCCGGCTTCCTGCCCTGTCATCTCCCTCGGAGACCAGCTCCTGGCCTGCTCTGGTCACTGGGGCAGGCCAGCAAGCGGGGAAGGGCCCGGGCCAACCCCTGCCCAGTGGCTCCCAGGGCTCGAGCCTTCTCCCTCCCGGGCCTTCACTTCTCCGTCTGTGGTGAGGACGGGCACAGAGGGAAGATGACCCTGGCTTCCTCTCACTGTGGTCCTCGGCCAGCATGCTTCAGCTCAAGAACACTCCGTGACTCCCAGTGTTCCCTCAGGATAAAGTCCAGACATCCAAGGCCCTTCCAGAGCAGAGTCAGAGTCTCCCTGTCCCCACCACACCCCTGCTTGCCCCACAGTAGTCTGACAACTTCCTGCCTCTGTCCTTTGCCCAGGCTGGTCCCCCAGGCTGATACACCCTCCTCGCCCCTCTTTTCTGGCCAACTCACCCAGCGCCCTCAAAGGGCGGGCCTACATGCCACCCTCCGGGGCAGCTCAGGCTTCCCCCTCTGGCTCTCCTGGGCCCGAGATTGGCACCATGGCAGACATATAGTAGGTTCTTACGATTTGCAGAGTGAACGTGGGGCAGATCTGGGATCATACCCTGGTTCCGGGAGCACAGTGCATGAGCACCTCCTGCATACCAGCCTAGGGCTCCGCACCCTAGTGCCCCGACCCTGGAGACCTCACCACAGCTGGGAGAAGGTGGCACCAGGAGGCTGGGGGTCGAGGGCCCAGCACTCCCAGCTCAGAGCAGGTTTGACTCCTGGGCCAGCGGACTTCAGAAATGTCCTGAAAGTTGGTGTCTCCTTGGTTTGGGCCTGTCTTTTGCCCGTGGGGCAGTGGGTGGTTAGACACAAAATGTGTGGCCCGGGCAGGTCCTCTGTTCTCTCTGGGCCCAGAGACCCCAAGCCCCAGCTGATTTGCTGACAGTGTGAAACGTTCCTTCCCCATCTCAGGCCCTAAACAAGGGTAGCTGCCCAGTGCATTTCGCAGACTGGCTTTGGTGCCCAAGACCTGTGGGAACCCCAGCCGCACCACACTCCCCCAGTAGCTCTCTCCTCTCCTCGGGTTTCTGATCTGCAAAATGGGAACACCCAGCCTGTGGGTTGCGAGTGCCCACGGGCGGGTGGCTTCGGCCAAGGCCTGGCCCCTGAAAGCGCACCTCTGGGGCTGTGGGCTGACTGTTCATTTGTGGGGTGGCCAGATGACCCCCACAGAGTGCATCTGGGGTGTGTGGGGAGATGAGCCTGGAGCTGGGCCCTCCCCCACACCGCCTCCCCCATCCCAGGGCCCCCCACCCAGCGACAAAGCCTGTGGCACTTCCTCTACCCGCCTGGCAGGCCGCCTGGCCCGGCCCCTTCTCTAAGGAAGCGCATTTCCTGCCTCCCTGGGCCGGGCTGGATGAGCCACAGCTCCGCACAGCGAGGGTCAGACCCCAGCTTCCATCCGCGCCGCGTCCCCAGCCAGGCCTGCTGCTGTCCACGCGAGCCCGGCACCCTCTCCCCGCCACCGGTCGGCCAGGAGCCCCGGCCCGGTTTTAATTCTCTTGTCCACTTCTCCTGCCCCTTGGCCACCACCCCAGAAGGCTGGAGCAGGGACGTCGTTGCTCCGGCCGCCTGCTCCCCTCGGGTCCCCGTGCGAGCCCACGCCGGCCCCGGCGCCCACCTGCAGCCCTGCCCCTGGACACTGGATAAGGCCCAGCGCACAGACTCCCGGGTGGACAGCATGGACCGCGGAACGCTCCCCCTGGTCACTGCCCTGCTGCTGGCCGCCTGCAGTTTCGGCCCCACGAGTAAGTGCCCAAGGACCTGGGTGGGGAGGCCCAGCCCCAGGCCCAGCCCCAGGTGTCCCGGCCTCCCACACGTGCTCGGCTCAAGCTCAGGGAGCCTTCCTGGTGGTTTTGGGAGAGGGGACCAACAATCCCAGTTTGCTGAGACTAAGGGGTTTCTCGGGGGGAGGGACTTTCAGCATTAATGTTTTGGACAAAGTAGGGCAAGTTATCTATCTTAACCTTGATCCCTGGGTTCTGTCCCCCCTGCTGTGTCCAGCTCTGCCCTGGAAGTCCAGGTTCCAGAATGCTGTGCAGCCCAGGAGGGTTCCCAACCCTCTCTGGGCCTTGAGCTTCCCATCTAAGGAATGTGTGGGAACGATCTCGGGTTCTGCGTTCAAACCTCACCTTGTTACTTCCTTGAAGTGTGATTTGGGGGTCCACCTTTGGACCTCTGAGCGAAGTGTGGTGGGTAACAAAGTTCCCCTCCGGGCTGTGGCGAAGGTGGGGTGAGCTCTTGCTTGCCGGAGGTGTCTGTTATTGTCACTGCTGTTGTTTGGTTACTAGCTGTGAATTCCTCTACTGTCCCGGGGGGTCTTTAGGGTGCCCAGGCCAAGACTGTAGTCCCTGCTCTCCCGTCTCCCTCTCCTGCTCCCCAAGAGGGTGCAGACCCGGGCCAGGGTTCTGCTGGGGCTCCTTGGCCTGGGGTTTTCTCAAAGGGTCATGACCCATGTGGCCTTCAAAACTGACCAGAGGAGAGGTCCTGAGGAGTTGCTGATCCCTGGCCCGTGCCCCACTCTGTGGACCCCTGCTTTGTCCTGCCCCTCAGCTACCCCTCACCCTGGCCCCTCACCCACCCGTGCACCATCCAGGGGCTTCCTCACAGGTCTCGGGGGAGGCCAGCAGGGAGCCGAGAATGGGAGAAGGGGTGGGGGGCAGAGGCAGTTTCAGACACCCCCTCCCCACCTCCTTCACCCCCCCCCATTTTGTTAATTCATTATTTCCGTGGTCCTGGTGGTGGAGCCCAGGGCCTCACACATGCTGCACGAGCTGCACGCTGAGCCACATCCCAGCCCAACCCAGGATCCTCAAGTCCCTAACAGTCGAGCTCTTGCAACCTCACTGATAGACTAGAAACAGAGTCTCAGAGACACTGAGTGACTTGGCAGGGATTTGACTCCGGGCCTGTGGTTACCCAGAACATTTGCTCCCCACCATGTATGATAGGGGAACCCCACTTGATAAGGGTCCCCCTGGCCCTGCAAGATGGTTGCCACTGTCACCGCATTTCGTAGAAGAGAAAATGGAGGCATTGACCTGCCAAGTCCGCAGAGCTGAGACAGAGGCCCACCTGAGCTCCAGGATGTGCCTCCAGCGCTCTTCCTCTTCCTGCTTAGAAGAAGTCCCGCGCTGCTCGGGCCTGGTTTTATGGGATCAAAGGCAGTGACGCGGGGCAGAGGGTCAGCAACGGAGGTGGGTGGGCGAGACCTGGTCCGCAGCACCTGTCCGTCCCCTCGGGGTGTGCACACGCCCTCGGGGCTGACTCCAACCTCATCTCGCCTGTCAGAGAGGGGTGGCAGAGCTCAGGGGCACCATGACCTGGGACTTGCCCACAGACTCTAGGTGCAAATGACCTCAGGGCCATAGGAATAAATAAGCGGAGTAAAATAACTAGGAGGGAATTTTGATATTTATTACCTTTTGCAAAATATACAATTTCCTGAATTATAAGTTTGCATAATTTAAGTTTTAATAAAGTCACGTGTAACGACCATTTTGCAAAATGGGAACGGTATCCACCTGCTCCCGGGAAGAGCAGGGTCAGGACCCCTGGGCTCACTGGCTTAAGGGCGTCACGAGCATCCAGCCTGGCTCACTCGCAGTCTGGGCCACCGGGACCCACCATGGAGGGCAGATGGGGGCCTGGGCCAGGGCAGACCCAGATCTCCATCGGCAGAGGGCAAGAGGCACTGTCATTCAGATGGAGGGGATGAAGGCCAGCTGTGATCCGGGTCGGTACGTCTTTGTATGCCCCAGCCACTGGACACTGGACGCCACCTCAAAGTCCATCAACAGGGCCCTGTTCAATAAATCATGAAGCGGTGGGACATGATGGGCGGGCGGATCTGTGCATCTGTGGCCGGGGCTGGATAGACAGGTGTCTGGAACAGGCTGCTAGGAGCCCCTCAGCAATTCCATTCCTCTACAACAGAAGGGTGATAATGCCTAGGGAAAATTCTGGAAGGATGTCCACCCATGTGACTATTCTGCAGCGTGGGGGACTTCCTCAGACACATTTTTCTGTCATGTTGATTTTTATTTTTTAAGAACAAGCATGTAGAGATTTTTAAAGAGCCTTTAACCTTCTGTTTGCTTCAGTCTGCCCCTCGAAGAAAGGAGACGGGGGTGGAGAGCTGGGAGGGTAGCCCAGTGGTCAAACACTTGCCTGGCCGTGTGGGGCCCTGGGTCCACCCCAGCCCACAATAAAGAAGGAAAAAAAATGGAAGAAAAGTCAAGAGTAAAGAAAATAGGCAAGAAAGAAACCAATCACCTCAAACTCCCAGGCACGGGGAGAGATTGGTGAGTTGCTGACTGCTCTCTGTTGAGATTTTATTTTTAATATTTATTTTTAATTTTTATTTTTTTTAAGGTGGACACAATGTCTCCATTTTATTTTTATGTGGTGCTGAGAATCGAACCCAGTGCCTCACGCATGCCAGGCGAGCGCGCTACCACTTGAGCCACATCCCCGGCCCTGTCTGTTGAGATTTTTTAAGATAATTTTAATCCAGGCAGATTAATATTTGGGGGTCTTGTGTACCCTTCTTGTGTCCCCAGAGGTTTCCATGTTGTCCTGTGGGCTCCATATGCATCCCTATTGCAGTTCTAGAATATTCTGTCCCTCCCACGTGCCATCGTTTGCCCAGTGACTCCCTCATTGGTGACTATTTAGGTGTTTTCCCTTCGTTTTAGTTATAAATACCACCGAGGCACGTTTGGGTTCGTGCACTCTTCCTGTGTTTCGGGTTATTTCCCTTGGATGGGGTCCCAGGAGCGGGTGCCGGGCCGGCCGAGCTGGGTGGCTGGATGGAGCAGTGTTTCCGAAGCAGAAGCAGCGTGTGAGGGTTTGCCCGAGGACAGGGCAGAGCTGTGCCTCGGGGCCTCCATGTGCCAGCCACCTGGCAGGGTCTGGGACTCGTGGCAGAGCAGACGGAGACACAGGACAGACACGCTCTTCTTCCAGCTGGACTCTGGGGCAGGTCCGCACTTGCCAGGGGAGAGGATGGAGAGGAGCAGTGTGAGCTGGGCGTGCGGCCTGGGGGGTAGTCATGTGACCACGAAGACTGTCCCGCGCCTCCCACTGAGGGACAGAGGGACTGGCTCCGGGTCGCCTGTGAGTCTTCCCTGGGCCCTTGGAAGACAGGCCTGGTCCCTTCACTCCATTTTTGGTGGATCTAGGTGAGAGGGGGACGACCAACTCTCCTGTGACCTCAGAGAAGGACATCAAGTTTCTCTCTGAGTGACAGCTCCTGGTCCCGGCCCCAGCAGCCTGCTCCAGAGCCCAGCTTCTGCCCCTCACCTCTGGCGTCGGGGCTCTGAGGACTGGGAGAGCTGGTCCCCCTGGCCCTGGGCACCCCCAGGCTTCGGGGCACCAGTTCTACAGCCTGAGGGGGACCCACATCCAGGGCTGGGCTGGCTTCGACCCCTACACGGGGTGGGGTGACGAGATTCACCGCTGACACTCAGGCCGGGCTTACTGTATGCCTGCGCGGCTCTGGCCATATGTATGCACTGTGAGGCAGCCTCTGCACCCTGAGCCCTGAGCACCCAGAGGAGATGGACCAGGCAGGGAGGGGAGGTCACCAGAAAGGAGCAGCTGGGGCGTGAGCCATGGGCCTAACCACTGCACCGCACTGCCTCAAGGGAGCCCATCCACGAGCTTCCTGTGGCCCAATGGTCACCCCACCCCTGCTCCTGTCCCCAGGGTGGCCCTCCCACCTCGGGCACAACCCTGGGGCCCTGCCTCAACCCTCAGTGGCCCCTCAGCACCCTGCCCTCTCTTCTGCCTCATCCCCAGAAGGAACCTTGGAGCACGGAGCCCAGGGCAGCTTGGAGCGGATCCTGTTCCTTCCTTCTTCTCCCTGCCCTGGACCACAGGGGGACTGAGTCCTAGTACAGCGGAGGGACTTGCTGCCAGTCCTCCAGCGAGTGAGAGGCAGGCCCCACCAACCCGTTCCTCACGTGAGCGCAGCCTGCCTGGGCTCCAGTGACCGGGACGCAGCGTGGGTGGCACTTGCCCCGTCCTGGAAAAGCTCACCGGGAGTGCAGACGCACAGACGGTCAGAACAACACACCTGGGTGTGTGTGGTTCTGGAAGGGCCGCCAGGCACCGGGGCACCGGGGCACCAAGGACAGGAGGGGTCGTTCCAGGGAGACTCTCACCACAGGGTTTGAAGATGAAGAGAAGTGGGCCAGGGGCCAGCCCCAGGGTGATTATTAGTCTGAGAAAGGCCATGTTGAGAACGAGGAGAAAGCTGGGTGTGGAGGGAAAGCCTGTGTCCCCACTGACTGTGTTTGCCTAATTGTGATGGCAGTTGCCAGGTCCTGAGTGCCCTCCATTCGTCAGGAGCCAATGTGGCATTGTGTGTCTGTCACCTTAGGGACATGCTCACCGCTTCCTTGGGGAAGGTATCAAGCTTGTGGTCCAGGTAGCATCACTGAGGAGTGGAAAGGCAGCTGGAAGGTGGCAGATTCAGGATCAGAGGTTCTGGTTGTAGTTGGACTCGATAGCTTTATTTTATTTATCTATGTTTTGTGGTGCTGAGGACCGAACCCAGGGCCTCACGCAAGTAAGGCAAGCGCTCTGCCACTGAGCCCCAGCCCATCCCCAGATCCCTGGTCTTCCTAACTCCCCACTTTGGGTTGCCAGACGTGAACTTGACCCTACAGGTGTTGGGAAACTGTGGGAAAGACAGGAGTAGAGGGGAGTGGAGGCCTCACTCGTGGCTGAGAAATCTGTGAGGTTGCAATGCACCCTGAAAGGAGTGAAGGGTGGTGGCGAACTGAAGAGGGGACAGATTTCTCTGCAAAGAAGGACCTTGTTAAAAGGTATCTGCCCTGAGCCAGATGTGCTGGCACATGCCTGTCATCCCTGCGGCACGGGAGGCTGAGGCAGGAGGATCACAGCTTAGCCAGGCCAGAAGCAATTTAGCTAGGCCCTGTCTCAAATTAAAAAATAAAAAGGGCTGGAAATGTGGCTCAATGGTTAAGTGCCTCTGGGTTCAATCCCTGGCACTCACCTTCCTCCCCAGCAAAAAAAAAAAAATTAGGAACAAAAGTGATCTGCCCTTGTATCGTGAGTGAGCCTTCACAGCAGTGGTGTCCTGAGCACCTATGGCCACTCAGGTTACTGCATCCAGTGACACACAGGCATGAGGTGTATGCTGGGTGCTAGCTTGGCTGTCAGGGCTCAAGTCCAGGCTCTGCCACCTAGGCGCTGATAGCCTGGGGCAAACTCTTCGACCCCCCCCCCCACTCTTCACTTTCCTCCAGTCTCTAGAGGCTGCTGCGAAGAGCAAAGAATTAACTCAGGTGGAGCCTCAAGGCAGCCCCCCAGGTGGACTCCCAGGAGCACTCAGCCATGTCCTCAGCCCTTTTTTAATATTTTTATATTTTAATTTGAGACAGGGTTTTGCTAAGTTGCTTAGGGGCCTTGCGAAGTTGCTGAGGTTGAATTGAACTTGTGATCCTCCTGCCTCAGCCTCCCCAGCCTCTGGGGTGACAGATGTGGACCACCACGCCCGGTTCCCAATAAGCATTTTGGAAGCCTCTGCAATAATGATTGTCTGCAGATGGGGAAACTGAGGCCCGGGCACTATGCAGTCTCTGGTATACTCAGCAGGAGACTCAGACTGGCTTCTGCTCCGAGCGGCCCCCCTCTGAATTCAGAGGCAGAGCTGGGATTTGACCCAGGCCATCCATCTCTCGAGCTGCTTTTCTTGCCCCCAATCCTCTGTGGCTTCCAAGAGAGGTTTGCAAAGCCCCAGAGGTGGCTATATGCTCAGGGTTAGGGAGGCCAGAGGAGGGGAGAGTGTGGGGAGGTGGCTCCAGGGTCTCTCTTGGGAGGCCGGGTCACCCAGGCCCCCAGCGGCGCCTCCTCCGACCGGGTCCCAGGAGGCCCTGGCGTTCCCTTGGTGCCAGGGGATTGTTTTCAGGCGTCTGGGCCCGCCTCGGGCTCCAGGAGACAGGCCCAGGCGTCACACTCCCTCCTGTCTCCCCATTCTCCGTCTGCGGGGTGGGGGTGGCCAGGATTCGAAAAGGCCCCAAAATAAATGGACCTCTTATCTGATCTCCCAGCCTGGCCCGTTATCTGATCATGACATAATGGCCAGGCCTGTGGCCTCTCCCGATGGCTGACGGCATGGAGGAGGTGGCCCCAGGCGGCCCGGCAATCTAGGAGGAACTAGGGTTCCTGGAAGTCTGGGGAGGGGGCAGGGAAAGTCGGACGGGAAGGAGGAGGCACAGCGCTCGCTGCTCTGCAGGCCAGACCCCAGGCCCCCTGGGGAGGGGTTCCAGGTCCAGCTGGTCAGCCACAGGCTGTTTATCAGGTGTCTCTGCTTCGCTGGGCCTCAGTCTCCCCATCTGTACAACCTGGGTTTGGACTAAGGAACGAGGTTCAAGCCTTGGGGGCTAGAGGGTCAGGAGTGGAGATGGCCGGAGAGGGTGCCAGCCCTGAAGCTATCGGGTTGAAGGAGACCCCAGTGATGTCCCTCCCACAGGACCCTCACCTGGAGGCTGCCCCGTCCCACCACTTCACCCCCCCTTAAGAGAGTCAGATCTTCTATAGCGACTGCAGCCGATAAAATAATTGTAATAAAAAGAGTGACCGTATGCCCAGCCCCATGGAGGCTTCCAACAACCTCTGTGTGTTATTGGGTTCTATTCTTTTTTTTTCTTCTTCTTTTTTTTCTTTTTGGTCCCCGGGATTGAACCCGGGCGCTTAACCACTGAGCCACATCCAGTCCTCTTTTTTCATTTTAAAACAGGATCTTGTTAAATTGCTGAGGGCAATTCAGTAGCTGAGGCTGCCCTTGAATTTGTGATCCTCCTGCCTCAGCCTCCCGAGTCACTGGGATCACAGGCGTGTGCCACCACACCTGGCCTGGGTTCTATTCTTATTGTCATTTTACAGATCAGGAAACGGAAGCTCTTGAGGGGTGAAAGCCGTTCAGCAGAGCCGCCTAGCTCATAAGCCTGGGTTCCAACCCAGGTCACCCTAACTCCAAGGACCTTGCTTGGAGCAAAAATGCCATATTGCCCAGACCCTCTGCAGTCCTGGCACATCAGGATGGGGCTAGAGGAGGCCTCGTAAAGTTTGAGACCCCACCGTGGCCAAGGTCCTCGTCCAGAACCATCTCGCAGGACTGAGCAGCAAGACCAGTCCATGGCCGGGCGGCCATCTTCCCTCCCCTGGGCTGCGGAAAGCCGGGAAAGGTGGGGAAGGAGGCCGGGTCAGGCTGCAGACGGCGGGGTCCAGGAGAAGCCTGCCTGCCCCCCCTCCGAGCTGGCGTCGGCTGGACGTGAGGCCAGTCCCTCCGCGCCCATCTTTGATCTCCAAGAAAACAGGAAGTGAGCGCGACAAGATGGAGACACAAACTTCCAAACAGTCTCCCCTTCCCTGTCCTCCTTCCCTCCTCCAGCCCCCCGCCCAGCACATTCCTCAGGACGAGGTGTAGGGCCCTTCCTCTTCCTCCTCTGCCGTCAGGGCGAAATTCCATCGCTTTCCCTCAGGACCTTGGTTTCCGGGCCGGCCTTGAGGCCTGCTCTGGGGCCTCCTTCCCCCTGGGCTACCCTCGAGGCTCGCCCTGTCCCGGGGCCAGGAAACTCTCAGCCTCTTCAGAACCGGTCCCCCTGGGCCGCCTTGAGGGGGACAGCTGTGTCCCCTGTCTTGGCTCCTGCCTTCTTCAGGGTTGACCGGCCTCGAGGCCTGTTCACGGGACCCTGACCCTGGTGGGTGTCAGGTGCAGCAGGTGAACTATGGGAGTGCAGTTACATTGGAGTTTCAGATAAACCATGTGAGTTCCTCTAGTGTAAGTATAGCCCATGCAATATCTTGGGATAGACTTGTAGTTTAAAAATTATTCACTGTTTATCTAAAATTCACAGTTTAACTGGCAGCTTGTCTTTGATCCGTGACCTTTGGCCTAGTAGCACTGTGACCTCAGGCAAGAGACATTTCCTCTCTGAGCCTCAGTTTTTCATCTGCGGAATGGCCTCATTGATACCTATCTCGTAGGGTGGCTGTGGAGACGTGGTGGAGCCCTGAGTGGGCGCCCGTCCCGGGTGTTGTTTCTTTGTTAGCTGCGGCAGTGCCGGGCTGGAACCCAGGCTCCCCACGTGCTAGGCCAGCGCTCTGCCCAGAGCCGCACCCAGCCTCCTGGCCTGCTTCTTAACTGTCCGTCTTCCCCTCTGCTTCTCCAACAGGTCTTGCGGAAAGTGTCCACTGTGACCTACAGCCTGTGGACCCCCAGAGGGGAGAGGTGACATACACCACCAGCCAGGTGTCTGAGGGCTGCGTGGCACATAATCCCAACGCTCTTCTTGAAGTCCACGTCCTCTTCCTGGAGTTCCCAGATGTGAGTGCCCCTGCAGGGTCAGGAGGGGCCCAGAGAGAGCTCCAGGGCCCTGGGATGAGGGTCTTCCTGTGGTCGCCCCTGGGATAGTGGTCAAGTCCTCCCTGGGGACCCAAGAGGTGGCATTTCTGGTGGCAGGGGCAATCCTTGGAGAGAACCATAAGACCTAGGTGGGGGGGCTGGGGAGAAGAGCCAGGGGGCTGAGCGGGGCTCCTGCGTCTCCAGTGAAGGGATTTGACGGCTTCTCAGGGGACTTCACGCCACTGTAGGCAGCGTGGACCTTGAAAAAGGGTTTCTTTCAGCTGAATTCCAATATTCCTCCCTGGAATGTCCCCCATCCAATGTCTATGGCCCCACTGGGCAGTGTCCAAGATCCAAAGCCAGCGAGTCCAGCCTCAAGACAAACCCCACCGGGAGAGCCCTCTGAAGCCCACCTTCGGTTTGTCAGAGCCTCTTATTAACGACACGAACACACTTGTCTCTCCTTACTCCACGCTGGGGCCACGCTGGGGCCGATGTCTGCCAGGGGCTAAGCACGGTCCACGCAGAAGCCTCTCCAGGACCATCTGCCAGGGCCCACTCTCGTCCCCGCTTCCCAGAGGAAGGAACGGAGGCTAGTTTTGTGACGTAACGAAACAGGCCCAAGGCCAGAGTTCACCCCGAATCCCCAGGGGATCCAGAGCCAAGCTGTCACCTGGCTCCTCAGAGGTCAGCCAGCTTGGGCCTGCCTGGGCTGGAGGCCACACCTGGCCCACGTGGCCTTAGGTCCTAATAGCAATTTGCAGCGTTGGCTCAGGGTAAACATGTGGCCAACCTACCCCCAAAACTGTTGAGTTGCCTTGCATTTGTGTGGTGATAAGAAGGTGCCCAGACCACCAATATCGGGGGGCCCTGCTCCCCACCGCCTTGCCTGCCGCGAGGACTGTGGGCTTTGATAACCCCCAAGCCACAGATAGCACCAAACATATTTTATGTGGTTTTTTCCTAGGCATGGTAATTTTTTTTTTTTTCCAAATTTGGTAATGATATGGAAGATTGCCTTCTGTGAACTCACTTCGTTTGCTCTGATGTTTAGGTCCCCGCACCTCTTAGGGGTGACTGGGATCGTCAACTGAGGTCCACAGTCAGAGCAAGGCTACAGGTCAGAGCAGGGCCCAGCCAGGTGTCCAGGTGTATGGGAGCCAGCCAGCCAGGGCCCGGAAGACTGGCGCCCTCCCAGGGGCCCAGGTCAGGCAGGGCTTTCAGGAGGAGCAACAGGAAGAAGGCCAGGAGTTGGCTGAGTGTGGCGGGGTGGGGAAGAGCAGAGGAGAGACCAAGGGGAGAGTCTGTCGGCGGGCTCAGCGCGTGGCAGGAGCTTGCCTTTCATCGCAGAGGAGGGCACGGAGACGGAAAAGATCTGTCACTATTAAGGAGCTTGCTCTTTGTCTATGGGCAGAGACAGTCAGTGGAGGGTTTTTACGAGTGTGGCAGTATGCCACCGTAACTCACGTCGCAGTTCAAGGACCCTGGAGTTGGTGACAGAGAATCCCCCTGTCATCCCCGCCTCTTCCAGGGACCTCAGCCTGACTTATTTCTCGGAGCCAGGCTCTGAGCTCCTGGGCTCCTAGGCATAAGCGCCTGAGGAGGTGGTGGAGAGCGCAGGGGCCCAGGAGAACCACACCCAGCCCTGGATCTGTCACTGGTCACACCTTGCAGTGTACTTGGAGTGCAAGGGGTGGACCCCCACACACCCTTCTTGTCTTGAGGGTCTCACCAAGAATCACAGAGCTGCAGAAACTGACCCCAGCCTGGCATCTACTCAAGTGTGAGCCCGGGCAGGGCCAGGAGCACAGGTCCTAGCTGGGCTGCTGACGAGCCTGCCCTTGTAGTCCCAGCTATTCTGGAGGCTGAGACAGGAGGATCTTTTGAGCTCAGGAGATCGAGGCAACTTATCCAGTCACCATCTCAAAACAAAACAAAGCAACAACAACAATAAGAACTCCGTTTCTGGAGCCAGACGGTCCCCAGGAGAACTTTGGCTGACCTCTTCTGGGTCCGTCGCTATGATGGTCCCTACCTCACAAGGTTGCTCTGAGAATCCCAAGGGATCGTGCAGGCAAAATACTGAGCACAGCCAGATGCAGTGGTGCCTGCCTATGATCCCAGTGACTCGGGAGGCTGAGGCAGGAGGATGACTAGTTTGAGGCCAGCCTGGGCAGCTCAGTGAGACTCTGTCTCAAAAAAGAGCCCAGGGCCTGCCCAGGGCCTGCCCAGAGCCTGCGTATGGCATGCAGTCATGGTTGTTGTTAGTATCATTGCTTCTCTCTAGGGTCTGTGTCTTCACCCCTGCAGGGAGAAGAGGCAGAGGCCAGGAATCCATTTTCAGAGAGGCTAACTGTAGTCCAGCCCCATGGAGCTGGGCCTCTGTACCAAGCTCCTTGTTCCACGATCCTGCCAAGTCCTGCCCTGAGGAAGCTATGGCTTCCAAGGCACCTTCCTCCCCAGGCGGCCCCCAGCAGGGGTCCACAGCTCCACGGGCCCCTCCACCAGCTCTCACCAGATGCCTGCTCTGTGCCCCCCCTGTGTTGGGCACTGAGGATACAGAGAGAAAGGAGAGCCAGGCCCTTCCTGCCCCTGCCACTCATGGGCGGGGAGGTAGACATTGGCAGCCGTGGAATTGAGTGATGGGATCGGCAAGGGGGCAGGGATGCAGGGGCCTGTGGGTGACTTCAGGGGACAGGGACAAACACTGAACATGAAGAGAGGGGCATTAGGGAAAAGGCTTTCAGAGGCTTGGCACTTGGTGGGGTCAAGACCCTGAGGCCAGAGACAGGCTGGTGGCTCTGTGGGGTGGCACTGGCTCAACAGCCAGCCAGATCCCTCCTGACCTATTACCGCCTTCGTCAATCCTGGCACAGAAAGCGGCTTTCCCAACCATCTCTGCGTGGCCTCAAAACCCTCAGACTTCCTGTGGGTGGGTGGCCCTCGTCTGAGCAAGGGCCGCGGAGAGCCCCAGGCATCGCGAGGCCCAGAGTGTGTGTGTGTGCGTGTGTGCGTGTGCATTGGGGTGGTCTGCAGACGCACCAGGGGGCTGCTGGGCAGGGGCTTTATCTGCTTGGTCCCTGAAGGGCAGGCCGGAGCCTGGATTCCGGGAGGGGGCCGGGATCACATCCTGACCCGGGAGACAGGAAGCCGGCCTGGTGTCTCAGCAATTCCCGTCAGACCCGCTGCGCTGATCTGCCGTCTTCCTCACTGAGCCCCAGCAGCCAGGCCAGGGCAGAGCCGGGTCGGCCGCTGATTCACCCCACTCCCGGCAAACGGGGCGGGCGAGTCAAAGACACCCCACCCACGCCTAGGCAGAGGAGGGCCAGGACTGGGAACTGACTCAGCCTGGCCAGAGGGGCAGGCAGGGCCATTCCGGCAGAGAAGGTGATCCAGTAGGGACCCCAGGCTCCCCAGATCATCCTGAGAAGGGGCTGTGGAAGGTAGTGCAGCCCCCAGGCCTGGACAAGGGGCCCCCACCCTGGGCCCCAGAATGAGGGACCTCTCGATGGCCATCTTCCAGTTGATCCCTCCTCCAGGGTAGGGGGACTGTGTGGACAAAGGGGTGTGCCCACCTGAACCTCACCCTCCTCTCTAGCTTCTGCTGTGGATACGAGGGTCCCTGAATTCCTTACCCAATGACACAGCCCTTATCCCAGGACTGCATGGGTTTTTTTCTGGCCGGGGGTACTGGGGATTGAACTCAGGTGCTCCACCACCGAGCCACATCCCCAGCCCTTTTTGTTTTTTAATTTTGAGACAGGGTCTTGCTAAGTTGCTGAGGCTGGCCTTGAACTTGCAATCCACCCATCTCAGCCTCCTGAGTTGCTGGGATTATGGGCATGGCCTTCACATCTGGTTGTGGCTCTTTCTTGTCCTTTTTCTGGGAGGGGCAGCTTCTCTAGGCCTGAAGGGTGGTGGTGTTGGCTATTTGGGGGTAGGACGGCAGAGTCTGGGCATATGGGGGGCTGTTCACATATGGACACCTGAGGTCCTTGCTGTGCTGTCAGAAGGAGGGTGCAGAGACAGGAGCGGGGCTGGGCCCGGCAGCTGCCATCATATTCTTGTTCCAGGATTTTCAAATGTGAGAGGCGGGCTTGACCCAGGGGCCTGGGTGGGCAGGGGTCAGATGTGCTGGGCAGGGACTGGGCTTGTCTCTCACAGTGTCCCCGGTGGCCAGTTCCAACTCAGCCTGGGGTTAGATATCTGCTGGATGATGTGTGGATAATGGAAGGGAGGGAGGGAGGAAAGGAGGAGGAGAAGATATCTGAGCATAAGCCTCTGTCATCTGCCACTTGAGTGCCTGGGTCATTGTTTGGTTGTTCAGGGGTTAACTTTGTTCTCTGCTGTACTATCTCCCATCCCCATTGGGGGGAGCAGAAGCCCCCTAGCCGGCCTCTCTGGCAGGAAAGAGAGTCAGGGGAGGCAGGGAGAGCCCCAGCTGACCCCCCAGAAGGGCTGGAGGGAGCAGAGGCCCCACTGTGGGGGTGGGGAGAACATATCTCTCCAGGGATTCTGGAAGCCCCCTCTGTGGCCACCTGGCTGGAGACCAGGACTCCCAAATGCTAAGCGCTGAGGGACCCCCAGGAGGCCGGCGGGAATGCAGGAGACACCCAGTTCCTGAATAGCACTGAGCCTGACTCCCCCGGGCAGATGGGAGCAGACACCTCCCTGTGGCGCGTCACAGCTCCCACTACCTGCTGCCCAGGTCTGACATCCAAAGCTGTGGCACTGCCCTGGGTGAGTGCCCATGTGCTGCCATCCCTCGGTGTCCCTGGGGGGATGGGTTCCAGGATCCCCTCGGATGATACCAGAATCCAGAGATGCTCAGGCCCTGTGTGGAGTGGTGTGGTCTTGCACATACCTGAGCAATGCTCTGCTCCTCTTTAAAGTGTCTCCAGATTATTATAAAACCTGCCACAATGCCAGGGACACACAGATAGTAACAGAAAGAAAAGCCCTGCCAGGCACACGACACACGCCTGTCATCCCAGCGTCTCGGGAGGCTGAGGAAGGAGGATCACAATTTCAAAGCCAGCCTCAGCACCTTAGCCAGACCCTGTCTCAAAATGAAAAATAAAAAGACTGGGGATGTGGCTCAGTGGCAAAGCACCCCCTCTCGTACCAAAAAAAGAAAAAAAAAAGGGAGAGAGAGAGAGTGAGAGAAAGAAAGCGAGAAAGCTCATAAATGTCCAGCACAGACACAATTTAAATCATATATACATACATACATATTTTGGAGCTGTTTGGTGGCACACTCCTGGAAGTCCTAGCTAGGCAGAAAGATCACTTGAGCCCAGGAGTTCAGGGCCAGTCTGGGGAAATAGGAAGACCCTGTCTCCTTAAAAAAAAAAAAAAAAAAATTATCTGTGGTTGCTCAAATTTGTGGATGCAAGACCCACATCCACAGAGGGCCAGCCATGCCTAGCTGGACACTGGACAGCCCACTCTGAGGCAGAGTCACACAGCATCCTTGTGAGTCTGTGAGGGGGGCGTATTGTCAGCCCATTTTCCATATCATGAAACTGAGGCCCAGGAGGACTGTCCAGGGTCACAGGCTAATGACTGAGTACACATATTTGAATTCGGGTCTGTCTGGCTCTGACCCCTTTCCCCGGCCACCCTTCCTGTATGCACTGTCTGAGTCTGCTGGGTGGACAGAGGGACGGCTGGCTCCAATGTGACCGCCTCCGGCTGGCCCTGAGGGTGGGGGCTGCGGGCAGCCCCGAGACTCCACTCCTAGAAGAATTGCTGGAAGCGGCTTTCTATAAGTGGCTACTAGCGCTCAGGGCCTCCTCTCTGAAATCCCCCGTCCCACCTCCAACCGCTGGCCCCACAATGGCATCTGTGGGCACAAAAATAGCAACTCACCTCCCGCCCACAAGTTCAGGGAAGGGTCGGGCAGGCCCAGCCTGCAGGGCTGGGGGCAAGGGGCTGGCTGGCCTGTGCGCCATGCCTGGGCCCTGAATTCCCCAGGATCTCACCTAGAAGACTGGGAGCCTGGGGCAGGGGCAGGCAGGCCCCTCTCTTTGCCTCTGGGGGCAGAGAGAAGGGAAGTCGGGTGGGTGCGAGTGGCTGCCGGTGAGTCAGGCTTTGGGGATGGAAATGTTTGCTATGGAAACCCGACTGGGTCTTCTGGTAACCAGTTGGCCCTCAGCGAGGCCTGGGAGCTCTGGGACCCCAAGAGCCCCATTTTCCAGCCTCCCCCAGTATCCAAACCACTCATGTGTGATCCAGGCCAGCTTTTGGCCTCAGCCTCCCTGTCCCCCAACTGAACAGGAAAGTCTTGGTGACAAGGCAGTGGTGGGTCTGGCTTAGGAGCCCTGGGAGAAGAACTGAGTATGTGACAAATGTCACAAAGTTCTAGCCTCCTAGCCTTCTGACCCCAGCTGACCGGGCCCTGACCTCCATCTCCCTTTCTTCACTTCCTTTCAGCAGAGCCCCGCCTGGTTCTGCTTTCCAGCCATATTCCCATTTCACAGGCAAGGAAACTGAGGCACGGAGGCACCGGCGGTGTCGCGGTAGCAGCTGGTCCCATCACACAGGGTTCTTTCCTCCAAGAAGAGCCTGGCTCCCACAGCTGGCTGGTGTCCACCAAGGGACAGAGGACGGCTTTCCCCTTCCACTGGTGTTCCCTGGCTGTAATCTGCCAAGTCATGGGGCCCATCTCTCTGCCATATGTACCCCTTGAAGTTCTCCTCTCAGGGTGGGGACAAACAAGTGTCACTGAGGCGCAGTTGAGAGAAGGGCACGGTCCGGGGCCTGGGGTTTGGCTTTGCCTGCAGTTGCCTCTGCAGCTTCCTCCTGGAGCCTCTATTTCCCCATCTGTAAGATGGGAGGACACCTGTTCCTGCTTTGATCAGAAGCGCCTGCCACGTGCTCAGCGCAGGGGCAGACCGGGCCGGGTAGAACCCGGTGAAATCACTGGCACTCGGTTGTTTTTCGTAACAACTTTATTGAGGTAAAATTCACCCATTCAGAGAAGAACCTGAGTGGTTTGTGGATAGGCACAGTTGTGTGCCCATAGTTGATGGTTTCACAGGACATAGGACAGAGCACCAGGCCTGGTCTCCACACCAGCGAGGTGGCTTGCACTTTCCTTTGGTCAGGTCTAAGTAGTGATCACAGCCCTGGAGCCAAAGGCTGGTTCTGACAGTTAGATATTTCGCATTTCACAAAAAATGGCCTTAAATCCAGCAATTAGTTATTAAAGTGTTTAGAATGCATAATATTTTAAAAAACTGATGAAACAGATGCTATGAAACAGCATGATAAAGCCATTAGAAAACGTGATGCGAACCGATGCACACATAAACGTGAAGCCCCTTCTCCTTCTACTGTAAACCAGCGTGAGAATCACTATTGAAGAATAATTGCCTAAAGAGCCCTCCAAAGGGACAGAGCTGATTTGTGGAACACTGAAAATGAAGTCACAGTACTTGCTCTCTTTTTTATTTGTTTTAAAGAGTGAACTTGAACACAAAGAGTGATTACAGTGTTATTATTGAGTAGCGGAAATATTTCTGAGCAGATTTTTCCAGGGTCTGACCTGCTGTCTCTGGCTCGGTGGCGTCAGCTGGGGAAACGCAATCTGATGTGAATCCCCACGCTTTCCACGGTGTCTCCATCTTGAAATCCCTTGTCCCTTCTGACGGGGGGGAGGAGACTTTTGGGGTCAGCTCTTGGCCACAAGCTTTTGTCTGAGAGCTGCTGGCTCTGGAAGCACAGGAAAGCGCGTCCGCGTCTGTCTTTGTCCTGGAGAGTCTTGGGGCTCTGGGGTCCTGAGCTGTCTCTTCATTCTTGCTCCTCAGCCATTCACACCCTGCCTGCTCAGAAAGCGACGGGGCAGAGCGGAGGTCACTCTCCACAGAAGTTATGCCCTGTGGGTCACTGTCATCTTTTACTTCTTGGTCATAAGATGTAGAAAAATATGGCAGGAGTTCAGAGCAGAGGCCTGCCTGGGTCCGAATCCCAGCCCCAGCTTATTTGCTGTGCAATCATGGGCAAATAACTGCGCCTCTGGGCCTCAGTTTCCTCATCTGCAATTGAGAATAATAAAGGGTTGTTTCATTAATTAAATGAGTTAATGGAAAATACTTAGAATAGTCCTGGCACATAGAAAGCCATGTGTAAGTGTGGATATTACTGTTGCTGTCATGAAAACATAATTACATCAATTTAAAAACATCTTTTGTTTTTTGCTCTTGTAGCTGGGGATCAAACCCAGGGCCTCACACATGTTAACCAAGCACTGTACCATTGAGCCACACCTCCAGCCCCCCATCAGTTAAAATTTTTCTGCAGGCTGGGGGTGTAGCTCAGCGGTAAAACCTATGCTTAGCATACACGAGGCCCTGGGTTCTATCCCCAGCATAAAAAAAAAAGAAAAAAGAAAAAAACACCTAAAAATGCAGTCAGAAATAAAATGAATTCCACTTCACATTTTTATATTAAAATAATGGTATTATAGAGACTGGCATCTTAGCACTTTAAAATAGTGAGATAAGAGGAATACTGCAAACTAAAAGGGGAATTCGAAACATATTTGGTTCTGGAGTGTCCCCCAAGGAGTGGAGGGTGGGTCTCCCATCCACTGGTTGGGGTTCCTTGGCTGTGATCTGCATGCGAAGCACATGCTCTACACTGAGCTGCACCTCCAGCTCTTAGGAGAGCAACTGCGAATGTCTCCTGTGGGCTGAAAGCAGAATCTCTGCACCAGGGTCAACTATAGAGGGAGAGGGGACAATGGGGGAGCAGTCACTAACTATACACACAGGGCTCACAGGCCAGGACACAGCAGGTAATTAATGGAAGTAATAAATCTTGATTGACTATTGAGAAGTTTGGGCTCATCCCAGTTTTTTTCTCTCCTTTGGGATTTGCTGGGACTAATTTCATTCATTCGTTTGATATATTTTCTGGCACATCCTGGGGGGCTTGACTCTACTCACAGGTAACCAAGAGAAACCAAACTGAGTGGGGAGAGTGGAGTGGAAGCTTTCACTGCTTAGCTGAGTGGCCCCAGCTGTGCAAGTCTGACTGGTCTGTGTGTCTCCCTGTCCCCGCCCAGGAGTTGGCAAAGTTGGAGCTGACCCTCCAGGCATCCAAGCAAAATGGCACCCGGCATCGGGAAGTGCTTCTGGTTCTCGTGGCGAACAAGAGCGTCTTGCTGCAGCTCCAGGCTCTGGGAATCCCACTCCACTTGGCCTACGTGAGTGCATCACCCCCAAACCCAGGCCAAGGCCCTGGCCAGGGTCTCCTGCCCCTACAGCCTTGTTTGACTCACCAGGGCCCTGCCAGGTGACTGATGGGCCCTGACAAAGAGACACCAGAGGATGGCAAGACCTGAGATCAAAGAACCCAGACCAAGAGTGGGAGTCAGGCTGATGTACAACCTGGCCAGCGGGGGTCCTCAGCGTGCCCATCTGTTCAGTGGAACAGTTCGGCCCAATGATATCCCATCAAATAACATTTTCATTGTCTTTGATAAAGTTAGAAGATATTTGAAAATGTTTAAGTACAGAGGAAAAGGGTCATGAGGAAACCTAACATTGTGTTAACAGTGGTTAGGAAAGGGACATGGGATCAGGAGAGACTCTGATTTTGTTCTTTATACTTTGCCGAATTTGGGAGAGTTGCCCTAATTGACAGGGCTCACGTTGGAGGAAAAAAAATTATGTTTTAAAAGCTCAACTCTTAAGTGTTAGACACATCCACGAAGAGAAAGGACCCACGGGCTTTGTCCCACTGCGGGGAGCCTGCGGCCGGTCAGCAGGGCCTCCTACACAGGGAGGGCCCTGGGAAGTGGCCCCAGATGTGAGCAGCTGTTCTTGCAGATGAGAAAGCAGAGGAGAGAGCAGAGCAGGCCAGGAGGCAGCAGAGAGGACAGGGGAGGCACAGAAAGAAACAGACACTGACGGGCGGCCAGCGGGGCGGGGGAGGGGACACCAGAGAGACTGGGGGGGCAGGACTGCAGGCAGAGGGCAGAAGTCGGAGATGGGCGGGCGGGCGGGCGAAAATCTGGATGCAGCGAAGCCAGCATGGAAGGCCCCTGGCGGGAGGGAGAAAGTCACGGCCAGCTCCCAGGGCCCAGGGCCAGGGCGGTGGGCAGGGAAGAGCTGGGCCACCCCAAGAGAGCCCGGAGGGAAACCGAGGCCGGTCGGGGCGGGACTTGCCGTGGCTCCTCCCCCTCCCTCTCCCGCTCTTCTGGGGTGGAGGCTGCGCCTGCAGGACCATGGTCCGTGCTGAAGGTGGCCGCAGCCTTAGCAGCGCCTTCCTCCTGGGGCTGAGTCCACCTGCGAGCCCGGGAGCCGTCCCGGGAGCTGGGCGGGCCTGAGTGTCAGACCTGGCGCCAGGCGACTGACACTGACAACATTGAGCCCTGGGTTCCCTGCTGTAGACCCATTTTACTGACGACCTTAGCCAGCCCCCATTTTTAAACCACCATCCAGTCCCAGTCTTTCCCACCAAGGGACCTGTGGTCCTCACCCATGGATCACTTTGCCCCTTAGTTAATTTCTGCAGAGAGGGTTGTGGGCTCTATTCTAGAGGGATCATTCTATGGTGTCTTACCTACTGTCACTGACAGGCAGTCCTCCTTAATATCTAACTTGAAGCCCTGCTGCTGCTGCTGCTTCAGCTCAAGGCCTTGGCCTTGGAGATGGAATACAAAGGAACTCTGAACCAGTGGCCCCAACAGCTTCCTCTGAATCCCCCCTAGTTTCCTTGCCCAGCCCACCAGCTCCTCCCCCAGGGCACTGGCAGGAAGATGGGGAGGTGTGGGAGCTTCCTAGATTCCCAGTCCTTCCAACCAGGGGACCCATCTCGCTCCTCTGTTCCTTATTAAATGACATCCTCTGGCTTCTTTTGCTTCCAATGACTTGATGCATATCTAGTTTCCAAATGATGAGGTCCCCCAAAGCAGGACCACCCCGTCTCCTTCATTTTTCATTTCTTCATCTATTCCTGTCCTCCCTTCCTTCCTGCCTTCCCGTGTTCAGGGAGCCGGGTGGCAGGGTGAAGCTGGTATGGCAGGTCCCCCGATGCTGAGCCCCGAGTCCAGCACCAACTCAGACAAATATTTCTTGGTGCCTCCTGCATGTGGAGCCCTGTGCAGGGATGGGCCAGAGTGTAGAGGACAGAAGGTAGCCAGATGTCATTTCATGTGGGTTCAATGGGTAGAACCCCAGCGGGGCCATGTTTGGACAGGTGGATGAAGAAGGATATGTGTCCTTACAGCCCCCAGGTGTGGAAGACAGACAGAGCAGATTGGCAGGGGTGGGGGAGCCCTTGGGGGCTCTGGGATGACTGCAGATCCACCAGCTTCCACACTTTCAGCCCTGGACTCTTCTCAACCAAAGGGCAGACTCCCCATATTATTCCCTAACTTCCTGCACAGGACAGAAAGGACTGAGCACTCTCTGTCTCCCCAGAACCCCAAACTGGTCTTCTGCCAAGAGCTCTGGGGAGCCAACCACACAGAGCTGCCATCCTTTACCGCCAAGAGCCAGATCCTTGACTGGGCGGCTACAAAGGGCCCCATCACCTCAGCTGCGGCGCTGGAGGACCCCAGCAGTGTCCTGCTGCGGCTGGGCCAAGGTCAGCTTCCCCTGCAGCCACTCTGGGCTCCATCCAGCTCTGGAGGAATCTGAGCACCTCTGATCCATTCCTCAGACTAAGGCGCTAAAGATCCCAAGTGGGATATGATTTGCCCTGGGCCACACACAGCAAGGCAGTGCCCTTTGGGGACAGCGATTCCTCCCTCACCAAGTATCAGACTGAACTATGTGAAATGACAGGTTTTCCTTTTTTTTTTTTAAAGCCCCCAATCCCCCAGCACTGTCACGTTGTTCATTGTGCATCTACTGTGTGCCAAGTTTGCTAGGCACTCGGATGCTCTGTGGGGACAGACTCCCCTCTCCTGGAGCTGCCACTCTGATGAGGGAGATGATGATAAACATGTAAAGAGATAAATTCTATGATATTAGGTTTTGGTAGGAGCTATAGGAAAGACGAGAGAGGAAGGATGCACGGGGTGGAGGCCAGGCTGTATCTCCAACCCGGGCCATGGACTCATTCCTTGTATTAACCCTGTATTGACAGATGAAGAAACAGAGGCCCGGGGACTTGCACAGGGTGGCTCAGAAGGTAAGTGGTGGCGTCGCGGTTTGGACCTGGGTCCTCCCAGGCCCCACCCTTGAGGCTCCATGCTGCCGGCCCATCTCTGCCTTTGGCGCTGGGTGAAGATGGAGCCCTGTGTAGTCAGGAGCCAGGTTGCCCCCGAGGGGACTGAGGTGCGTTTGTCTCTGCAGCCCTGAAGTCACCATCCTTCTGTTTGCTGGAAGCCGGCCGGGACATGGGCCGCACCCTCGAATGGCAGCCGCGGGCCCCAGCTCTGGTCCGGGGCTGCCGCCTGGAGGGCGTGGCCGGCCACAAGGAGGCGCACATCGTGCGGGTGCTGCCGGGTGCTGGAGCCGGGTAAGGGTGCCCACCCCGCGCCAGGCCCGCCCAGGCGCCCCTCGTGGGGCCCAGAGCCTACCCGACCCACCCAGTCCCATGTCCCCCACCGGGCCAGGGAAGAGCGCAGCCGCTGCCCCCTGGATGCCAAGGCCCAGTCCCAGCCCGCGGTCGCCGTCAGACCCCGCGTTCCCCGTGTTCCACCCGCGCTGACCTGTCAGTCTCACCGCAGGCCCCGGACCGTGACAGTGAAGGTGGAACTGAGCTGCACCTCCAGGGATCCCGACGCCATCCTCATCCTGCAGGGCCCACCCGACGTGTCCTGGCTCATCGACGCCAACCACAACATGCAGATCTGGGTAAGTCTCACCCGCCTTCTGGCCTCTGCCTTCAGGCCGCCTGCGGGCACCGCACCCCACGCTGGGCTTCAGGCAGATGGTTCTGCTCCCAGGGCTCTGCCTGTGTCCACCACCTGTCCTTCCTTCAGATCTTCACCCAGAGGTCACCTCCTCCTGGCAGCCCTCTAACCCGGAGCACAGGGTCCAGGGCTTCTGGGAGAGGTGAACCCTGAGCTGAGTTCAAGGACAATGGAGACAGTATTCAGGGGAAGGTGGCCAGGCAGAGCAACAGGGGAGCCAGGAAGAGCAGGACGGAGGCCTGGCATCACCCTGCCTAGCCTGCGGGTCCCTGGCCCGCCACCGGCCCGACTGCACCCTGACTCCCCGCTCTGCTCTCTCCTGGCCTGTAGACCACTGGCGAGTACTCCTTCAAGATCTTTCCAGAGAAGAACATCCGTGGCTTTGTGCTCCCAGATACACTCCAAGGCCTGCTGGGAGAGGCCCGGACGCTCAACGCCAGCATCGTGGCCTCCTTCGTGGAGCTCCCTCTGGCCAGCGCTGTCTCGCTGAGGGACCCCAGCTGTGGTGAGCCAGCCCCCTCTCCTGCCCCTCTCCCCTGCCGGCCTTGGGTCACTTGCCACGGCGTCCTGGAAGTTTGGCCAAGTTGCACCGACCTCTCTGGGCCTCATTGTCCTCATCTGCAGCATGGGGACAATGAATAGCTGGCCTCCCGAGAGCATAGTGCCAGTGCATCGTGAGTGGTCGGTTGCCGGGTTTCTGTTCTCACGACTCAAAGGCTCAGGGGTCACTCCAGGGGAACTGGGCTGACTGGGCTGCGCAAAATAACTGCACAAGAGACACAAAGACCTTTTTCTTCGGGGTCACTGTGACAGCTCCTCTGACCTTAAGGGTCCACAGGAAGAGAGAGAGAGAGAGCATGTGCTGACCCCTTTTATTGAGGAGAAGCTATTCAAATGAGGCAAGGGGTCAGGTTTCAGGGGGCTGAGTCTATCTTCAGGATGTCCACTGTCAGCAGGTGACTGACACCTGGGTAGGCCACACCCAAGGGCACAGTAAGAGAAGGGGACACACACAAGGCACTTCCATGGAAGGTTCTATCCCAAACAGGGCAAGGGGTTATATTACAAAGGAACAGTGAGCATAGCTCCACCCATGGGGCTGTAGGAAGGCACGCCCATCCACAAAGACACAGTCAGGTGAACCCTAGAAGAGCACCCTAGAAGAGCAGGGCTGTCTAGCAGCATGGGTGCCTGACACCACAGAGCCCAGCAGGGGAGTTAACTCAGTCACTTGCAAGGTTGGTTTCCCCCAGTCGGTGACTGCCTGCTTTGCCCACCACCTGCTGCCCCCCAGGCGGTGGACTACAGACCTCACCTGCACCGGTCCCAACCACCCCTCCCAAGGAGAGCTGCAGCCCAGAGCTACTCATGTCCCTGATCCAGCCCAAGTGCGCCCATGACGTCATGACTCTGATACTGAAGAAAGATCTGGTGGAGGTAAGAGAATCCAGCCCGCCCGCCCTCTAACAGCTAGTTCCTCCCTGGCCTCAGAATCTTGGGGCCCCACCCAGGCAGGGGGGGGACAAGTCACCTCTCTCTACAAGCCTGTATTCCCACTTTAAAATGTGATTGGTAATGGTACCTACCTCATGGCGAGAATTCAGTGAGGCCAAACTCGGAAAACAGTCAGGAGTGGCACAGAGATCTCAGCAAATAACACCAGGGGGTCATTAATCCCACAGTTGGCTGAGCTGGGAGGTCACTTAACATAATAACACTTAGCAGGCACAATGTGGTCTCTGCCATACTGACAAAGGAATATTTACAATAAAAATAATGCATGTGCCAGGTGCAGTGGCCACACCTGTAATCCCAGCAGCTCTGGAAGCTGAGGCAGAAGGGTCGTGAGTTCAAAGTCAGCCTCAGCTAAATTTCGAGGCCCTAAGCAACTCAGTGAGACCCTAAATAAAATACGAAAAAGGGCTGGGGAATGTGGCTCAACGGTTCAGTGCCCCTGAGTTCAATTGCTGATACAAAATAATAATAATAATAATAATAATAATGCACATGGCTCAGTGGTAGAGTGCTTGCCAGGATACATGAGGCCCTAGGTTCAATCCCCCAAACAAAAGCAAAACAAAAAAAGCTTTAAAACTGAACAAGGGGCTGGGGATATAGCTCAGTTGGTAGAGTGCTTGCCTTGCATGCACAAGGCCCTGTCTTCAATCCCCAGCACCACACAAACAAACAAAAAAATAAACAAAACTTAGAAAAGAAGAAAATCTTGATCTTATCTCCTAAAGACAGTGACTGTTGACATTTCGGTTGGGTTGCTGTCTGGTGTGATTTCTCTGTGTTTCTTTCATGAGTGTAATCATAATCGATACTTTTTTCTCCTATTCACTTAACCTACTTTTGAAACTTTGACACCTGTGCCTAATCATATTATTACCAAGCATATATTATTTTATTATATGGACATGCCATAATGAATTCCTCCTCCTTTGTTAAACATTTGTTTCCAATTCTATATTATAAATATGCAGAAAATGTCATTTTGCATAGAACTTCTCTTTTTTCTTTTGTTTAGGTACCAGGGATTGAACCCAGGGGTGCCTACCACTGGGCTACATCCCCGGCTCTTTTTAACTTTTTAAATTTGAGACAGGGTCTCACTAAGTTGCTCAGCTGACCTCAAACTTGTAATCCTCCTGACTCAGCCTCCCAAGATGCTAGGATTACAGGCCTGCACCACAGTGCCTTGTTTATTGTTTTTTGTTTTTTAAGGATAGATTTCCACATGGGTGGGATTTCTGGATCAAAGTCTGTGAAGTGTTTTTTTTTGTTGTTGTTGTTGTTTTGGTTTTTTTTTAGTTGTATATGGACTCAATGCCTTTATTTGTTTTTATATGGTGCTAGGATGGAACCCAGTGCCTCACACTTGTGAGGCAAGTGCTCTATCACTGAGCTACAGCCCCAGCCCAAAATCTATGAAGTTTTGATACATGTTGCCAACTGGCTTTGCCAAAGAGGTTTTGAATTTTCACTGCTGGTTTATGAGAGTACTTTGACCACATCTCTCTCTCTCTAGACTGTAATTAAAAACAAAAACAAAGAAGACCTTTGCCAGTGTGGGAGGTGGAACATGGTGTTCCATCTCTTTTTAAATTTATAATTCTTTGGTTAGAAGTGAGAGGGGGCGTAGCTCTGTCTCTTTATTTCTGGGTACTGGCGTTTGAACCCAGGGGCACTTTACCACTGAGTCACATCCTCAGTCCTTTTTATTTTTTATTTTGAGACAGGGTCTCACTAAGTTGCTGAGGATCTTGTTAAATTGCCCAGGCTGCCTTGAACTTGATCTTCCTTCCATCAGGCTCCCTAGTCACTGGGATCTCGGGCATACAGCCCCGAGCCCAGATGTCTCCACCCTTTCTTCTGATTTGTAAATATTCTTTATATTTTGGCTAGTGGGGCTTTTTATTCTGTTTTGCTTTCAATACTAGGGATGGAACTCGGGGTCTGATGTACTCAGCACGCGCTCCACCACTCAGCTACACCCCCAGCCCCCATTGCGGTGCTATTTAACTTTTTGGACATTTTTTAAAAATTGGGCAGGGACAGTGGCACACTCCTGTAATCCTAGCCACTTAGGAGGCTGAGGTAGGAGGATCTCAAGTTCAAGATGAGTCTGGACAACTTAATGAGACCCTGTCTCAAAATAAAATCAAAAGCTGGGGATATAGCTCAGTGGTAGAGCATGAGTTAGTTAGCATGCACGAGCCCTTAGTTTCAATCCCTAATCTCTCTCTCTCTCTCTCTCTCTCTCTCTCTCTCTCTCTCACACACACACACACACACACACACATATGCACATTTTCTTTAAGGCCATAGAGGTGAAACACCTGTGGAAGGGTCTAAACAGATTCATCCTAAACCCAGAGCCCACTGCCTTCTCATTGACTTGGGAATGTGGCCCATGAAGGTTTGATTTCAGGCCCATGTGATGCTGGAACTTCCCTGAGAGCCATCTCACCTGGAAGGCTAAGGTGGCCCCAGGGAGCTGGGACTCAGAAGCAATCAGAGGCAGTCCTTGAGGAGTGGATGTAGGTTTGTGGGTTAGCTGGACTCAGATGCCCACTCAACTCTGAGACTCTGAGAATCTCTGATCCTACGAGGGTGACAGAAATTCTAGGGTTTGATACTTCCTAGATGGGTTGGCAAACTCTGGCCTGTTGACTGTGTAAACAAGGTTTTATTGCTGGGGATGTGGCTCAAGCGGTAGCACGCTCGCCTGGCATGCGTGCGGCCTGGGTTCGATCCTCAGCACCACATACAAACAAAGATGTTGTGTCCGCCGAAAACTAAAAAAAAAAATAAATAAATATTAAAAAAAAAACAAGGTTTTATTGGAACACAGACACAGTCATTTACAGCTACTTTCAGGCTATGATAACAAAGCTGGGTGATTAAAAAAAAGCTGGGAGATTACGACAAAGACCATATGGCCCCCCCTGAGATATTTACTGTCAGGTCCTTTATAGGAAAAGTTTGCACACCCCAGATCTGAAGGTGCATTCTGCCGCTAGGGTCTGCATGCCCCGGGGTGTGAGCGATGATTATACGTGGACCTCTAATGAACGGTTTTAGTTTTAACAGTTCTTTATTTTAATACTTACATTAAAAGAAGAATATTAATGAAGGAAATCAGACTCTTGAAGTCACAGATATTATTGCTTAGTACAAGGTGGAGTCCAAAAAGAAAGAAGTTCAAGAAAAGTTTTGTCTTAAATGGTTCAGGATGATGAGGTCGCACAAAGGGGAGAGGAGCAGAGGGGCTGGGGTTTGGGACTGCTGAGCCATGAGCAGTCCTTGGTGCTGGGAGTAAGGGTCCGGCCCCAGGGAGCCTGGGCCTCCTAACAGTGCCACCCTCCCTGGCCCAGGCTCTCAGGTGCACCATCACAGGCCTGACCTTCTGGGACCCCAGCTGCAAGGCTGAGGACAGCGCGGATCAGCTCGTCTTGCGCAGCACCTACTCCAGCTGTGGCATGGAGGTGACCACACACGTGATCAGCAATGAGGTAGGGCTGGGCCAGAAAGGTGTCCCTGCAACTGTCCCCCAGTGCTCCAGGCTGAGGGGTGTTTGGGGGAGCAAGGTCTGGCACTCGGTGGCACAGGTGCGGTTTGGCCACCTCCATAAGATGGGTGTGTTGGGTGGGAGACCCTCTGGGGTCCTTTCTGGTTCTAAACAGCTCCTTGCTCTGTCTCTGCAGGTGGTGGTCAATTTCCTATCTGGCCTATCACCACTTCGGGTAAGATGGATGGTCACTATGCTGCCACCTGGTCGAGGGTCTGGTGCTGGGGCTGGGGCCATGATCTTGTCAACCCAGGGGTTTCCAGTGTGCCTCAGTCTCCCCTTCTGTACACGGGAGATGCTGTGTGGGTTATGCCATCAGCCTCTCAGGTCGGAGGGTCCTAGCACGCCCTGGCTGTGTGACAGTGGGCAGATCATTCAACTTAAGGAGACCCTGTCTCAAAACATAAAAAGGGCTGGGGATGGGGCTCAGTGGTAGAGTGGCCCTGGGTTCAGCCCCCAGTATGAAAGAAGCTGGTTAAGGAGGCAACAAGAGGACTCTGCCAGACCACCCCTCCTTCCTGGTGGTGCCACCCACCTGACCAAGTCTCCCTCCTGTGCTCCCACAGAAAAAGGTGCAGTGCATCAACACTGATGGCCTCTCCTTCCGGCTGGGCCTCTACCTCAGCCCACACTTCCTCCAGGCCTCCAGCACCATCGAGCTGGGGCAGCAGGGCTTTGTGCAGGTATTAGGTGGGCCCAGTTACTCCCCAAGTCCTCGGGATTCCTAGGACTTCCGTGCCTTTCTTTCCAACATTGCTACAGAAAAGACCAGAATTAAACTTCCAGAGGAGGGAGCTGGCCTGAGGGCTCGGGAGGGACAGATAGGGATGGTATTGTTCTCAGTCACTGATTGGATGTCACCCTTCTGTTTGCTCCAGGCAGACCCTGTCTGTCCTACTGTGAGGATTCAGGGGTGGGAACTCTGCCTTCTGGCTATTTCCAAAGAACAGAGGTGGAGGGTCAAGAAGAGCTGCCCACACCCTTCCCCCCCCCTCTCCATGCAGGTGGGCATGTCCCCATTGATCCCTGAGGTCGTGCTTCAGCTCGACAGCTGCCACCTAGACTTGGGGCCTGAGGCAGACACCGTGGAACTCATCCAGGGCCGGGCAGCCAAGGGCAGCTGTGTGAGCATGCTGTCCCCCAGCCCTGAGGGTGACCTACGCTTCAGCTTTCTCCTCCGTGTCTACATGGTGCCCACACCCACAGCTGGCACCCTCAGTTGCACTGTGGCCCTGCGTCCCAGGACCTGGTCCCAGGTGAGTGGAGCCTGGTCCAGGCCCGGCTTCAACAGTGGCTTCCAGCTCTGGCAGGGATGTGGCTGTCCAGGGGGATGTGGGACCAGCTGGTGAGGGGCAGAGCCAGAGTCATGCTTGTGGTCTGACAGCCGGGCTCTGGGGGCATTTGCTGCCACCTACAGCCTTCTGGTGGGATCGCTTTGTCTTGGGCAGAATCTGCAGCTCCAGCTTCCATCTATCCATTTTCCTTCTGTCCGCAGGTCCATTCATCAATAATCCCACTGTCCCACCCAGACACCTGTCCTTCCCCCAGCAATCTACCCACCCATGTGGTATGATCACCAAAGTGATCCCAATGGACGGGGCCCTAGGAAAGGAGGACACAAAATCCTCACTTTCTGCCTTTGCTGGTGCCGACGCTTCATGGTCCAGTGAATCTTTGCTCTCAGGCACTCAGTGCTGGACACGTTTTCAGGGTCACCCCAGCTCTTTACGTGGAAAGTTCCTCACTATCAAAAACTGCCCTGGTTGTATGAGGCTGGGGGGCCTTTGGGGCTGCACCTAAGTGGGCCTTTGCCTCTGGCCAGCAAGCCTGGGCCTCCGAGCTGCTCATTGCCTGGCTCATCGAGGTGTGTGCAAGGGTAATGGGCGCCCCACAGTGCCCACAGGCGTCAGGGGCTGCAGGGACTCATAGGAAAGTCCCTGGCAGGACTGTGGCTTGATGCCATCCCCCAGCAGATCCCCAGGCTCGCCCGCCAGCTCCCAGCTGGACAATAGTGGAGGCAGGACTCACAGTCAGGGCTTTAGGCTGGGCTGTGACAGCCAGGGGCGCAGAGCCAGGGAGAGAAGGACGCTGCCTCCCAGAGCTTGCGCCACACTTCTCTCTCCCCTCCCCCTCAGGAAGTCCACAAGACTGTCTCCATGCGCCTGAGCATCGTCAGCCCTGGCCCGCCTGGTGAGTTCCCCTGGGTCTCTCTGAGGTTTGCTCGGTTAGCTGAGTGGGAATCAGGGGACAGCTGAAGGATCTCAGGTGAGAAGCCCCAGAAAGGGGCAGAGTCCCCAGAGTCCCAGTGGCCGGAATAGCACACTGTAGGCTGCATCTTGATGGAGCCTCTGCTGTGACCACCCTGTGGAACAACACTGCAGGCCTCTGGCTCCTGCCCAGGGCTCTTCTCCACCCCCTTGGTCACTGGCTAACCTTGCTGAGGGGCAGGGCCTGCTGGATGGAACATGAGGCACTGTGAGGGGTACTGGCCTTCTTGCTTCCTTGAGGCCCCCAGTGTGGGAGACGCCTCTTCAGTCCAGTGCCCTCCAGTTTCTTCACTAGCTCCCCCAGAGGTGGCAGGCACCTGTCATCCAGGAAGGGTGGCCCCCCAGCCCACAGCCAGGACCAAAAAAGCAGGGCCAATGCTCCCCTGCACAGATGGAAAATCAGAGGCTCGAGGGGAGGCTGCCTGGCCTGTGGTCACAGGAGACAGGAGGGTGGAAGGACTGAAGCTTGGGACAACTCCGGCAGAGCTGAAGTGCCCTGGGAGGTGCTCTGGCCTGTTCCTAGTTGGCATGTGGGCTCAGAGAGGGGCAGAGGCTGAAGAAAGGTCACTCTGTAGGGCTGGACAGGCTCTGGAGCCTGAGGCCCTTCTCATTCTTTGATGACTATACCATCCTTACTTCCCATTAATGCCTCTGCCAGGCTTCGGAGGCCGAGGCATGGCCCAGTAGGCCTGGCTGGCTGGGCCTTCTGGGTGGAGGGTCAGAGCTTAGTGCTGGGCACGGGTGTGGCCAGCCCATCTGCTAAATGAAGAGGTCAGGGTCAGTGGCTGAGCCAGAACTAGCACCCAAACCCCTGCTCCTGGCCCACGCAATAGGGCGGGGTTGGGCTGACCACGTGGCTGACCACTGCTTTGGTCCTTCAGGCAAAGGCCTGGTCCTGTCCACCGTGCTGGGCATCACCTTTGGCGCCTTCCTCATTGGGGCCCTGCTCACCGCGGCGCTCTGGTACATCTACTCGCACACGCGTGAGTATCCCAGGCCCCCACAGGGAACACCCAGGGCCCCCACCACCACCTGGGGCAGCCCGGCAAAGCCTCAGAGGGAGTGGGGAGCCCTGGCCGGGGCCCTGACCTCCGCCCCTGCCCCGCCCCCAGGTCCCCCCAGCAAGCGGGAGCCCGTGGTGGCGGTGGCTGCCCCGGCCTCCTCTGAGAGCAGCAGCACCAACCACAGCATCGGGAGCACCCAGAGCACCCCCTGCTCCACCAGCAGCATGGCGTAGCCCCCAGCCCGGAACCCTGGGCGCCCCCTGCCGGAGAGACTGAGCAGCCACCAGCTGGGAACCACTGGCCACCAACTCTCCCCAGGACCCCAGTGCCTCCACTCAACTGAGGACGGAGCATGCTCTCTGCACCGGCCCTGCCCGCCCCCCTCTCAGGGGCCTGCTGCCAGCGGGGGCACCGACTTGGAACACCATGGGGTCCCCCCACCCCATTCCACAGAACCTCCAAACCCAGGGGCTCTGCGACACAGCTGCCCAGGACCACAGAGGACGAGATCACTGCCTCATTCGTCCACACTGCTGACAGAAACTCCAGTCCCAGCCATTTAACCTGGTTGCTGCGCCGGCGAACTGTGCTGGGGCCCAGCCGCCCAGGCCAACAGCACCTCCACCAGGGGAAGGAAAAGGGGTCCACCCCAAGGCCACCTTGACCTGGTGCCCGTGGCCTCCACACCTGAACTGGTACAACTTTGGTGGGGGAAACAGAAGCCAAGAGGCGTCCGGTCTGAGAGTCCAGAGGGCAGCAAGAATAGTGGGGTGAGGGAGCCCAGCTCCCCCCACCACTGCCACATGGTGACCCCCTCCCGGCCACTGGACAGGCAGCAGGTGGAGAGTGGCCAGGCTGCTTGTCCTGGGCTCACCCCTGTATATTTACCATCAATAAATCAGACATGAAACCCGTGCTGGGCTGGGCTGGGCAAAGGGGAGGGGCCTCTGGAACAACGAGGAGGGGGCAGCGTAGAGCAGTGCTGCCCACTAGGATTAGGATGGCCTGGCATGGTGGCAAATGTGGCATCTTGAGCAGTAGCAGGTGGCCAGGGCACAGCAGGTTTGATTGAAAGTCCCCTCTGCCACTCACTTGGTGGCACAGCCTTGGGATCGAGGCTTCGAGAAACCAAACACCAGGAGGTGCCATGCCACTTGCTCTGGGTTCAGGACACAAGCCCCCGACAACTCTGGGCTCTAACCCTGGATCTGCTGCTTACTGGCTGTGTGACTGTGGGCAGCTCCCATAGCTTCCTGGAGCCAGCCAGTTCCTTATCAACAAACCGAGTACGCCTCCTAGTTCACCTGGTCTTCGCAAGGGCTACAAAGCAGTACCTGGCATGTGGCCCGTGAATGTCAGTCCAGGCTTCTCACAGACAGGCCACCTGAGGCTCAGAGGCAGAGAACTTAGGCCACTGACCCTGGGCTCCCTCTACACAATCTGGTTCCTACAGCAGCTACAGCCCCAGCCCCCTGGCATCTGATGAAGGAACAAGGTTTTTCCATTAAAAAAAAATTGACAGGCTTTAATTCACTCCAGCCATGCTCTTTCCCAGGGTGCCCAAGGCAGGGGTTCTCTCCTTCTCAAGAGGCCCTGGGAGAAGGAAAGATAGTGCCTAGCCCCAAGCAGAACCCTAAGCATGGCCAGGCAACTCACTCCATGAGCTGAGTCTGAGCCAGGAGGCAGGATGGGTGGCAGGGAAATGGGCTGAGCTGCAGGCCTCCTACAACCGTTGGGGCCCTGGAAGCCCTGCTGTCCTGGCTGCAAGCAAGGTACAGGACCCCAGGGACAGGACATTCCCACTCCAACACCCACCGCCTGGGTTAGTCTCCGAATCAGGAAAGCAGAAATCAAAAGGCACCTGGTGTAAGTTCGTGGTGCTAAGCCGGGGCAGGTGTGGGAGGCTCCCACCCGCAACCCCACCACCTTGGCTACTGGGACAAGGAGGGCTCCAGCAGCTTCAGGACACCGCCCACAAGGTGCAGGCTGCCGGTGACCAGCACGTGGATCGCAGTAGCCTCGCGGAGCACACTGGCCCCGTTGCTTGCCGTGGGGTGGGCAAGGAGGCCCCTCGGGAGGCTGGGTGGCTGGAAGTCGGGGTCCCGGCCTTGGCTGATCCACTGCAAGGCGTGGGAGATGCAGCTGAAGACCAGGGAGCTGGAGCTGCAGGGCTGCAGGCCGCGTGGGGCCAGCCGCAGGGGTGCCGGGCCGCCAGGCTCCAGGCTGGAGGGCCGCCAGAGGTCGCGGCCGGCCTGCTCCTCATCCAGGCAGCTCCAGTGCTGCTGGTGTTCGAGGCAGCGGAGCAGCACCTGGTCCAACGTCACTGTGAAGTTCTGCTGGTCTGTGGGGTACAGAGCCAGGCATGTCAGTGAAGGGGACAGGGACGGGGAGCGGGGAATGAGACAGAAGAAAGGGGCAGGTATGCGGTGTGCACCTCAGTTTAGCATCAGGCTCAGTACACGGCACATCAACAGACTCTGCTGGTGGCCCCCACAGCAGACATGTGAGGAGGCGAGACTCGGGCCATTTCAACAACTTGCCTGAGGCCTGGGAGCCAGCCAGAGGCTCCCGCCCACTAAGCTCAGTCTCTCCCTGGGCCTCACCACCCTCCTGGGCAATGGATGTCTGGGAGGCCTGGTTAAAAAATACAGATTCCAGAACTCTCCCCAGCTTGACGCAGGGCCTGGGATCTGCACTTTTTACAACAGTATTTCAAACTATTTAAAAACATAATGCCCCTAACCCCCTGCCCACCATCAGGGACCACATCTTTCCCCTCTCACCTGCATTGTCTGTGGATGCCACCTCTGTCAGGTTGGGGCAGAAGACAGCATAGTCAAACTGGCAGGGCTTGAAGACCAAGGGAAAGACATGGTGTCACACTCCTGAGGGGACATCACCCACCCTGACCTCACATGCCACCCAAGCTCTCTCAAGGCACTGCCCCTCCCTGAACTAGAGTGACACTGCAGAAGCCCAGCCATGGCACCAGCCCTCTCCCCTCTGCTTCCAGGTACCTGTCTGGCCTCTGCGCTGGTGACAAGAGTACCACCTACTGCGTAGATGGGGGAGAGAGGATTGGGCAGAAACTTGCTTAAGGTCGCCCAGCTAGGGAGCAGGCCCCAAATCCAGAGGAAAGAGCTTGCACAAATAGGCAAGGTTCCTGGGTCTGTGAAATGGGAGATGATCCCTAACAGCCACTTCAGCCCTGATATGCTGGGGTCCCCAAACACAGGCGGTATCTTAGTGGCAACCCCATTTCATGGAGAGGCAAGTTGAGGCTCAGGAAAATGCCACTTCTTGTCCAGGGTCATATGCCAGTGACTAATGGGGCATGGCATGTGAGTGCAGAGCCTGCACCTTTAACCACCACATGGCCCTCCCTGAACCCTGGCCGAGTCCGACTCCCCGGAGCGCCTCGCGTTTGCACTTGACCCTCAGTACAATTCAGGGGAAAGGGAACGGAGCTGAGGAGGTCCAGGTTCCCACAGCGAGAACCAGGGCTGCTGGGCTGCCGGCCACCCCCCACCTGGCCCCTCACCTGCAGCAGCTTCAGTAGGGCTGCAGGGTCCCTGTCGCCAGTGGAGTTGAAGAGCAAGACCCGCACCTCAGGCCCACTGCACCAGGGGAAAGGAACCAGACTAGGGTCAGAACAGCACCTCCAGTCCCTTCTTTGTGGCCCTGCCCAAGGCCCCGCCCCTGCCGTCCTCACCGGCTGGGCCTCTCACTGCGCTGCAGGGCCTGGCGAAACCAACGCACGCAGGCCTGCACACTGCTGGTGGTGTGTGCCCCGTCCAGGTACCAGGTGAGGGGCCCTCGCCGCAGCACTTGCGTCCGGCCTGGCCACTCAGTGTCCCGAAGCCCTGGTAGAGGCAGGCAGTGCTCGGGATCCTCTCCTACCCTAGTCCTCAGCTCTGCGCGAACTCCAAGCACACTGTCCCCACAAGCTGCCACTGCTAAGGGGCATCAACCCAAGAGCTTCTTACGGGTGCTAGTTGTTGGGTTTGAGGCTTAGCCTGCCTCACCTGGTGGAACCTTCCAGGCCACCCTGAGAAGGGGCTGCCATCATACACTAGCTCCACCTGACAGCTGGAGAGCCCTGAGCTCTCAGTGCCAGGGCTGGGCTAGGCTGTGGTCCGAGATCTGTTCCAGCACCGTCACTAACCCCTGACAGCCAGCTGGGCACAGTGGGTATACTGAAACCATCTGTTGTAGGGGTGTGACAGCATGAGCGCATAGGCGCTGAGGGCTTCTGGGAGGACAAGAAGCAGAGGGCCTGATGATGACAATGACAGGGACAGTAGCTACCACTGGCTGGGCACTTTTCCCACATCTTCCAGGCCCTGGGCTCAACACCTTACTGATGTCACCTCAGCAAATCCTCACAACAGGCCTAGCCGTGGGTCCTGTCATCGTCATTTGGCAGATGGGAAACTGGGGCTCAGACAGATTCGTGAACTCAAGGTCAGGGAGATACAGACCCTTAGGCACCCTCTCAAAGTGACCTCCCAAACAGGAAGCCAAAAGAGACATCTGAAGGGGCACAAAGACGCGTGGTGGTCCTGGCTGGGCAGGAAGGTCCGACTCACCGTGCCGCATGTGGGATGTGGGCTGGAACACGGGTGCCAGGGGCAGCGGCCATGGCACACTTGGCCTGGACACCTTCAGCTTCCTGACGTCTGTGGAATGTGTGAGGCCCACCATGCTCAGGACCCTCAGAGGCAGGCTCCCATGACTGCCCCCCACCTGCCCACTCGCCAGGCCACTCACCCTGGTGGTCCCGCCACTGCAGCCAGCAGTGCGCCAGCTGCAAAGCCAAGGCCGCGTTGGACCGCTGGTGCTCTCCCTCCAGGCCCAGGGTCAGTGGCCGCCCCCTTTCCTCCAGGGCTTCCAGTGGAGGGCACAGGTAGAGAGGACACTGCACGGAGATGGGCGGCAGGTGGTCAGCAGAGTTGCCACCACCACCTTGAGCAGAAAGCCCTCCCATGCCCATCTATCAGAGCCCATGGGGCCCTGCTCCAGAACCCAGAGATGTTCCAGGGGACAGCAGCTGCAGGGCTGGGCAGCTCCCGCACTGCAGGGACGAGCACGCTGAGGTCCCCAGGAGAAAGCGCCTCTCCAGCCAGCCCAGACCCTCCCTGCCCACCGCCGCCCCATCCAGTCCCACTCACTGAGATCTGCTGGGCTCGATCCCTCAGCACAGCCAGGGGACCCTCTGGCTGGAGCACGGTGAAGGCAGGGACGCCATGCTGCATGGGCCAGGAAGAGTGAGATGGGCGGCCGGGGTCCTCCACCCTTCCCTCTCTGGCCCCCACAGATCTGGGTCTGAACCGCCACTCAGCCTCTCGTCCCTTGTGTTTCAATGGGGAGACTGAGGCCAGAGAAGGGCACAACCTGCTCCACACTGTGAAGGCATGACAAGAACCCAGACCCTGCTCATGGCCAGGACCTTGTCCTGAGTCAGGACACAAAGGCCTGTCCCAGCCCCACTCCTCTGAACCTGGGGCCAGGGCCAGGCCCCCATGTACTTCCCTGCCCCCAGCCTGCCTGATCACCTTAAATATGCCCCCTTTCTGCCATGCAATCTTCTCCACTGTGTCCCCCAGAAGGCTGGTGTGGTCGATGCCGAGAGAGGACACTCCACACACCACAGGTTTCCTGCAGAAGATAAAAAGGTCAGGACGCTCCACCCTGAGCCACTGGGCAGCAGAAGGCCTGGTTCCTAGGCCCACTCCAGTCCATAGGCGCTGCCTTCACCTGATGATGTTGGTGCAGTCGTAAGCCCCGCCGATGCCCACCTCCACCACTGCCAGGTCCACCTGCAGAAAACCAGATGGCAATGGCAGGAGTAGCAGGTACACCGATGTCATCTAGAACCAGGAGTCCCAGCCTACTGAGGTCCTGTCCCCAATGCCTCAGATCCAGTGTTCTGGGAGTGGGCACACACCTTCTCTTGGAGAAAGACGTGGAAGGCCATGAGCGTGAGGAAGCGGAAGTAGGCGGGCATGGAGACACAGCTGCCATCCTGTGGCACAGAAACGCATTAGGGCCCGGGCCCCTACAGCCCCTGCTCTGGGATGATGGGGTCTTAGAATGTGCAGCACCCCCTACCCCACCCTGGCATGGGCACCTTGGTCTTCTCCAGCTGGTGATAGAGGTGCCAGAAGTGCTTGGTGAAGAGCTCAGGGCTGATGGGCTGCCCGTTGATGCGGATCCGCTCACGCACCTGCACCAGGTGGGGAGAGCTGCCGGGAGACGGGTCATCGGGATTCCCTTTCCAAGCCCCAGGGCCTTCCCCTGCCCTGCAGTCAAACTTGTCTTTGGAAAGACACACCTGACCAAGTCACTCCCCTGCTGAATATCCTCCCAAGGCTCCTGATGCCCTCAAGAGAGACCCAGCTCCTCGCACATCCTCTCAGGCCCTGCAGAGACTGATGTCCTGGTCTCTAGGCCTCACCTCTCACTGCCCCTGGGCTTCTCCCTGTGCCCCACTCCCTCTGGGCTGTTTTTGTCCCTCCAGCCACCATCTTCCCCTTTCTATCTCCAGGCCCTTGTACTGCACTCCCCGCATCATGACCTGGCCCACCCTACATCACAGGTCTCAAGTAAGACACCCCCTTCAGAGGGAGGGAAAGGCCCCTCACTCTCATCATGGTCTAACCTGTTCTGAGGGCTCCCAAAATCCCCTGCTCTCCCCATCACACACCCATCAGTCACTCTGCTAACACATGTCTGTCTTTCTGCCCTCAAGGACAAGGCCCATTCTTTTGTGTTTATGCCACATCTCTGGGTGGCCACAAAGACACATGGATCCAAGCCAAAAGTTAGGGCTTCTACCCAAAAATATTATTTTAGAAGACAGATCATTGCCTTATATGTAAGTGTCACATAACAACATTTTGGCCAACGGATGGAACACATAATCCTGTAAGATTACATCACGTAGTGATATCACATCTTAGTTGTGTAAGAACTGTTATGGCTTGGATCTGGAGTGTCCCCCCAAAAGCGAAGGTGTTGAAAACATGGTGCCCAGAACAGCAAGGTTCAGAAGTAGGGCTTTTAGGTAATGATAAAATCATGAGGGCTCTGACCTCATCAGTAGATTAATCCATTTACTGGATTAATCCACTGATAGGTGAATGGACTACTGGAAGGCAGGACCTAGTTGGAAGAAGTATATCAAGGGGTGTGCCTGGAGGGGTCTATCTTCTTCCTGCTCTTTCTCTCTCTCAGCTTCCTGGCTTCCAAGAGCTGACAGCTTTCCTACGCCTCACCCTTCTACCATGATGTTCTCCCTCGCTCAGGCCCAGAGCAATGAAGTTAGATGACTGTGAACTAAACCTTGAGTGAAAATAAACTTTTCCTTCTCTCGGTTGTTCTTGTCAGGTATTTTGGTCATACTGATGGAACACTGACTAACATAAGTCTACCCGTGATGTTTGTGCAACAAAACTGCCTAATGACATACTTCTCAGCACATCACTAAATGATGTGGCTGGATTTGAATTGCCAAATACCCTCTCACACTGAGCCCTTCTCTCCATTTCTTTTTTCCTTTCCGCCCCCACCCTCCCTCACTGTGGCATTGAGGATTGAATCCGGGGCCTTGCAGCTGACCTCACTCTGGTTCCACAGTCCCCCAGAGAGCTAGGAGACACAACCCTCCCAACTCAGTACCTAAAGAATCCTGTCTTCAGGCCATAATTCCGGAGGATATGTTCAGTGAAGGCACAGGTGGAGCCCTGGAAAGAAAAGGTGTTACGTGGACAGGCCCTACTCCACCAGCCTACCAAGTGGACACTGACCCATGGGTCCTGCCCCTCACCTTCCCCTTGGTCCCAGTGACATGTATGATATTCAGTTGGTCCAAGTCCTCCACCTGGAACAGAGAGATGAGGTCCCCACCTCAGCCACGGCATTCTCAGACAGATTGGGGGTGGGGGTGTCAAGAGTAGTCAGAGGCTTTTCCTTCATTACCTGCAACCCACTCCGTGCCAGGTACACCTCCATGGCTTCCAGCTGTGTCTGTGGGTCACCCCGTTCACGCTTCACCTGCTCCAGGTAGCTGGCATTGGTCTGCAGGGTGTTGAGCATGCGCACGGCATCCTGGTAACCACAGTCCCCAGGTAGCAGATTAAGGTTCACTAAGGGTTCTTAGGGACACAGGCGCCCAGCATACCAGTGACCAAGCCAGGGTACCAAGTCAGCCCTTCTGCCCCAGCCTATAGGTTAAGCAATGGGGAGAGAGCAGTGGCATCTTTCCAACTCTGGCAAAGATGGGAGCTTGCGGCAGTTCAACCCCACCCAGGGAGTGCCAGGCAAAGAGGGCGGCAAGACTAACGGAACCAGCTTTGCTTCCTGCTCTGGCTCCCAGGACCTTATCCACTGGGTCTTCACCCTCATACTTGGCCCTCATGAGGCTTGGCCCTCATTCCCTCCACCACCACACTGGCTCCTACTAGGCTCAGGCCAGAACCACATGCTAGGATCTTAGAATTCTGGAACTCCTGGAGGAGTTAGATTCTACATCAAATCCTGAGGACTCTGGGGTTCCACATTCTGACCCAGAGCACAGCTGCCTGAAGCAACCAGGTGGAGAAGAGCAGGGTCTTCCATCAGAAGGGCCAGGTAGATCCCACCTATGGAGAAGCCACAGGGCATGGGGAGTAGGGGTGCTGTTTATTTCCCCTCAGGCCTCAGATCCGTGACTCTTGCCCTCGAGGCTTCGTGGGTAGGATGGAGGCCTCATTCCCCTCAAACCAGTGCCACCAGCCTGCCTGGCCTCAGGTTCTGGTCTCTGGTCACCAGGTCCTGGCACAGCACCCGCACATGTTTTCTGTGTTCCTGATTCTTGGGCCCTCCACGGCCCCTGATTCCTGCTCGCCCCACCATTTCAGGCCTTTTCTGAATCTCGGAGACAGCGCCCCCATACTCCCGAATTCCGTCCCCCAGCGCCGATGGCGCAGACTCGGGGGGTGCTGTTATTCCTGAGACCAATTGTGCCTCTGGATCTCGATCTTATCACCAACGTCCCTTCCCTCTCTACCGCGGGACACTAACAGCCTAAGAATTCCCAAATCCGGCGACCAGAGCCCAACTTCCTGTTCCCTGTCCCCGCCCCCGGAGTCCCCCGTCCCAAGCTGCCGGTTTCCCCAAAGCTGGCGGAGTCCGGCCCACGTGTCACTGCGCCACCGCCCCCCGCCGGCCCCCCAGCTACCTGATACTCCATGCCGGGCTCCTGCGGCGCAGGCCGCGCGCTCAACTCCCGCCGCGCCGCGCCCTCGGGCGTTGCACCACGCGCAGGCACAGCTGCCAGGGACAGAGCCGCGCGCAGGTGGCTCCGCGCCCACCACATAGTCCCGGTGCGCGGGAGAGCTAGGCCGGGCGGGAAACGCCCGCCCCGCCCTGACGCGCCCCTGCCCTCGGCCAATCAGCGCCGCCCAAGACCTCCTCTGCACCAATAGGAATCGGCGCCTTCCCCTGAGCCGTCCTGGAGGGGGGGCAGGACCCCGAGCGCCCGGCAGCTCCGAGTGCTTCCGAGGCGCGCTCCCCTCGCGGCCTTTCGTTTAAAGGGATATGCACTCCTTTAGTCACCACCCTCCGTAGGACCCTGCCGCACGTCCCAAAATAACCAGTCCCTGTCAGCAGCCCTCAGCCCCTGCTCCCGGCCCGGATCAAGTGACAGAGCTGGCGGACACCTTGTGGAGGTCACCGAATTCCGATCCCGAAAAGCCCCGACTCGGGGCAGGCACCGGGGATGCGACCTCTGGCCTCGGGAATGTGACAATCAAAGCCCGGGCTTCTACCCTCTCGGAGCCCCTAACCGACCCTGAGGGGCTTGGGAAGGCTTCCTGGAGGAAGCGACGTCCCAGCTGAAGCCTATGGGGTGTGGGGAGAGACTGCCAGGCAAAGAGGGGAGCCGTGTGTGAAAAGCAAAGATCAAAGAGAAAACTGGGCGCTTTCACCTGGCTGCTCCCAGTACCGGGACGCCGGATTTACTGCGGAGTCTCAGCGCCATAAAGAATTTGGATTAAATTTGATGGCATTAAAATGGTTTTATGGAGGAAGGACATGATCGGATTGTACTTGGGAAGCGCCCTGGGGCTGTGTTACTGTATGGAGAATGGATTTGAGGGGCATGGGGGAGGGGGTTAAGCTGTAATGAGGAGGCTCCCCATTTGTGCTAGCATGAAAAAGTGTCTTGGTGAGATCCTTATGACAGCTGAGGCTCAGAAAGGGAGAGGGGGTGCTGCACTAGGGAAAATCCCTGGATAAAAGGCCATCCTTCAAATTACTGATGGGATCTCCTCGGTACCGCTGTCCTCTCTCCCTCTTTCCTGCATTGGGGTAAATATTTATCAGAAACTGATTTGAAATAAGCAAGTGATGTTGGGGAAGAGTCCATCATTAGCTGGACTTCTGCTCTTGGCACACTGCTGGCACCCCCAGGTCTCTGTGGAGAGAGGTGCTTTCCTATCTTAGTTTCCTTCTTGTTTAATCATTGAAACTTTATACATATACATGCATATTATTTAGTAGTTGTATAAACATAATAAGAAGCTTTAAGCGCTTTTCTTTTGCTTATCTGTCCCCCAAACAGACACTTCCTTCTTGAGTAATCCCAACTGACAGCCAAGCATGTGCATCCCATAATTTTCTATGCTCTTGAAATCACAAACACACTAGATATTTTTAGGACCTTGATGCAATATTTTGATTCCTCTTAATTTTCTTATTCAACAATAATCTTATAGGGAATCTTCTAGACATGTATTGGACCAGAACGTGCTCTAAACACCATGGACCCAATTGCTCATTCCATCCTCAGATCAACCCTAAAACACAAATCCTAGCATCTTCATCATCCTTGCTACACAGGTGAGGAAACAGAGGCACAAGAAGTATAGTCACTTGCTCAAGTGACAAAATCAAGATTTGAATTCTGGCCCCAGGCTTCCAAGGACCAGAAATTATTCTCAGTCTCTATACCTCTCTCCCCTGCCTCTCTGGGGACACTGCAAGTTCAGTGTCTTTAATGGCTGTCTGGCCTTCCTAGGAGCACCCGCAACTTGGCCGAGAAGAGCATTCCCTCTGTGGTCGGGGCTTTGAAGCTATGGCTAGGCATCTGCATCCAGACACTTTTTTTCCTAAGAGTCAGATTGCATGGAATGGGAGTGTTGGGTCCAGGATGTTTGCATTGCTTTCCCCCAATGTAGGAACCTGCATCCCACCAGCTGTGTGTGAGGAGGATCCCAGGCCACTGGGTGGAGAGTCCAACCTCATGGTTTCCCTGTATTTCCCTGGCTGTAATGAACTTGAGCATCTTTTGATGTGTCTATTTCAGTAAATGGCCTCACTCATCTTTGGCCCTTTTTCCTTTTTATTTTTTTTTAATTTTTTTTTTTTAATATTTATTTTTTAGGCAGACACAACATCTTTGTTTGTATGTGGTGCTGAGGATCGAACCCGGGCCACAAGCATGCCAGGCGAGCGCGCTACCGCTTGAGCCACATCCCCAGCCCTCCTTTTTATTTTTTTAATTTTAATTTTTTTTTTTTTTTTAGTTGTTGATGGACCTTTATGTTGTATTCATATGTGGTGCTGAGAATTGAAACCAATGCCTCACACATGCCAGGCAAGTGCGTTACCACTGAGCCACAGCCCCTGGCCCTTTTTTCCAACATCTGTCAATTATAAAAACATTTACTGGATCCAACATAGTAAAGAACACCTGTAATCCCAGCAATCCCAGGGATTTTGAGGCAGAAGAATAGCAAGTCAAGGTCAGTCTCAAGCAACATAATGAGATCCTGTCTCAAAACAAACAAACAAACAAAATATATAAGGGTCCTGATTGTAGCTCAGTGATAGAGCACTTGTCTAACATGTGCAAGATGCTGGGTTCAATCCTTAGTACAGCAAAAACTAAATGAATAAGTAAGTAAAATCACAGATATTAGTGTCAGTTCTGTCCTCTGTAAGGCAAGTATTTTTTGTAGAACTACAAAGTCTGAAGGAGGTGACATTGAACCTTTAGACCATTCCTCCAAGAATGAGATGCTAGGAACAGATGTCCTCTTCTGTGGCAAGGTAGAAGTTCCCCCTTGTCAACATTCCTTCATTCCTTTCCTTTTTCTTTCTTTTTTTTTTTTTTTTTTTAGGGATTGAACACAGGGGTACTATACCACTGAGCCACATCCTCAGCCCTTTAAAAAATTTTTAAAAAATTTTTTTAGTTGTAAATGGACACTATACTTTTATTTTATTTATTTATTTTTATGTGATGCTGAGTATCAAATCCAGTGCCTATGTGTTTAGGCAAGCACTTTACCACTGAACTACAACCCCAGCCCACTTTTTTTTATTTTTTATTTATTTTTTAATTTTTTTATCGCTTGTCTAGCACTGAGGCTTATCTCCAACTTGCAATCCTCCTGCCTCAGCCTCCCAAGTCACTGAGATTACAGGTGCACAGCATCATACCCTCTCTACATTCCCAACTCTGATGTTCAATTTCTTTTCCCTCTGCCTTGAGCAAAGTCTGGATCAGGGCTTCTCTAGAGCAGGTGAATTTACAGAGCCAATGATTTGACTCCTTGAGCTACAGATCTCAGCCCTGCTTGGAAACAAGTAGACATAGGGGACAAGAAACAGCACTGAAAATTCTGGAGATCCAAACTGATCATCCCAGTTTTTCAGGGAAATTAAGTGAAGGCTAAGGCCTTGGGCAGGTAGGTCGCCTGTCCTGTGAACCCCTGTATCCCATAGTTTCTGAGAATGAGTTTCAGAGTGATGCTTGGAATTTTGTTTGTGCCGTACTGGGGATTGAACCTTGGGTTTTAATTTTGAGACAGTGCCTTGATAAGTTGCCCAGGCTGGCCTCAAACTTGTGATCCTCCTACCTCAGCCTCCCAAGTTGCTGGGATTATAGGTGTGCACCACTTGCCCAGCAATGCTGAGAAACATTCAAGTGTTAAAATTTAAGGGTGAGAAGTGGGGTAGAATGGATTTCTATTCTTTTCCTTATTAACTTTTTATTTTGTATTTCAGTTCTAATATTTTTGCAGTATAACACATCATATCAAACAAAGTTCCAGAAAGGTATACACAAGAAAAACGCCTCCTCCCCAGGAGCCCAAGTGCTTGCATCCTGATTCCTTCCCCAAAAGCAATCAGTTATCAGTCTTGTGATCTTTCCAGAGATATTTTGTGCATTTACAAGCAATTAAAAATATGTTAATTTTCCTTTTATGCTCATATATAGCATCAGGCTATGTATAGGTGAGTCTGCACTGTACTTATTCCATAACACCCCCCCTTTTTTTTTGGTATCAGGAATTGAACCTGGGGAACTTAATTACTGAGCTACATCCCCAGCCCATTTTAGTTGTTGATGGATCTTTATTTATATTTGGTGCTGAGAATTGAACCCAGTGCCTCACACATGCCAGGCAAGTGCTCTACCACTGAGCCACAGTCCAGCCCCCCAGCCCATTTTTATTTTTCAGTTTGAGACAGAGTCTCATAAATTCCTTAGGGCCTTGCAAAATTGCTGAGGCTGGCCTTGAACTTGTGATCCTCCTGATCTGCTGGGAATACAAGTGTGGGCTACTATGCTCGGCCCATAACCCCTTTTTCCCCTTCCTTTCATGGTGCTGGGATCATGCTAGGCAAGTGCTCTCTTGCTGAGCTACATCCCTAGCCCTCTACAACCCTTATCCAGGACCTCATTTTTTTTTTTTTTTTTTTTTTTTTTGGTAGTTAGGGTACAAGGGGTTGAACTCAGGGGCACTCAACCACTGAGTCACATTTCATTTAGAGACAGGGTCTCACTGAGTTGACTGAGTTGCTCAGTGCCTTGTGTTGCTGAGGCTAACTTCTGCCTCAGCCTCCTGCGCTGCTGGGATTAGAGGCACACATCACCACACCTGGGGAGGGTCTCATTCTGAACTGTGTTAGTATACAAGAGCTACCTCGCTGACTGATTTGTGTTTCTGAAGCCGCCAGTTTTCCATGGTGTGGAAATACTATTGCATGTCCGGCTGGTCCCCCATGAGTGGATGCTCAGGTTATTTTCAATGTTTTGCCATCAAGGGTTCAGCACATAACTTTACCCTCATTGTTTCTTGCAACCAAAGGATCAGTTCCAAGAAGCTGGGTCAAAGGTTATTGTACTTGACATTTCTATACACAGTGCCACATTATACTCTTGAGAGTGGTGTGCCCCTCTGGCAGGGTACAAGCCAGCAGTTTTCTCACATCCTATTGACACAGACTGTGCTTACCAATGGAATGGTAAGGAGGGGTGGTACCAGGGACTGAACCTGGGATGCTTAACCACTCGGCCACATCCCCAGCCCTTTTTATTTTTTATTTAGAGACAGGGTCTTGCTAAATTGCTGAGGCTGGCTTTGAACTTTTGATCCTCCTGCCTCAGCCTCCCAAGCCTCTGGGATTACAGGCATGTGCCACTGTGCCACTGCACTGTGCCCCAGTTCATTTTTGAGACAGGATCTCACTAAACTACCCAGGGTGGCCTTGAACTTGCAATCCATTGCCTCAGCCTCCCAAGTAGACTAGATTATAGACACGTGCCACATGCCTGGCTTCTTTGTAACTTTTGGATTTTGAACTATGTGGTGGTATTGCCATTTCAAAATAAACTTTAAAAGAGTGTTATCGCTTGCCTAGCATGCGTGAGGCACTAGGTTCGATTCTCAGCACCACATACAAATAAATAAAATAAAGGTCCATCAACAACTAAAAAAAAAAAAAAAAGAAGAATGTCATGAGCAGGGCATGGTGGCACATGCCTGTAATTCCAGCAATTTGGGATCAGGCTGGGCAATTTAGCTAGACCCTGCCTAAAAAAAAAAAAAAGGGGGGTGGGGGTGGTGGCTGGGGTTGTGGCTCAGCAGTATAGCACTCACCTAGCACATGCGAGGTGCTGGGTTTGATCCTCAGCACCACATAAAAATAAATAAATAAGATATTGTATCAAACTACAACTAAAAAAATAATATTTAGAGAAAGGCTGGGGAGTTAGCTCAGTGGTCAAGAGCCCCCTGGACTTACTTCCCATAATGCAAAAAAAAAAAAAAAGAGAGAGAGAAAAAAGAAAGAAAGAAAAACCATGAAAAGTGTAATGAATTATGATTTAAAAATGCTGGAGCCTGGTAACATAGTTCAGTGGTAGAGCACGTGTCTAGCATATGCAAGGCATTGGGTTCAATCCCCAACAACAACAAAACAAAACATTGTTCATAGAGCAAGCCTAGTGATAACTAGTATGGATATTACTCTTTAAAATAATTATAATTTGGGGCTGGGGATGTGGCTCAAGCGGTAGCACGCTCGCCTGGCATGCGTGCGTCCCGGATTCGATCCTCAACACCACATACAAACAAAGATGTTGTGTCCACTGATAACTAAAAAATAAACATTAAAATTCTCTCTCTCTCTCTCTCCCTCTCTTTAAAAAAATAAAATAAAATAATTATGATTTAGGAAACAGCCGGGAAGTATTCTCTAAAAGCTGACAGTGATTAGCTCTGGGTAGTAAGACTAGAGATGACTACTTTTTTTTGTGCTCCCTTTGTCCAAGTACCAAAAAAAAACAAAAAAAAAAAAAAACATCTCTCAGGTCTCCTCCATGCCAGGTGCTAAACCTTAGCACAACACCCCCATTTTATAGGTGAGGAAACAAAACCAGAGAGGAATCACCTGCTAAAGTCACATCTGGCAAGTGGCAGAGCAAAGATTCAGCTTAAATCCAGCTCTGGTTGATTTTGGTGGGTCCTGATCCCAGTCCTCTAATCAAGCTGGGGCTCCCTGGCTACTGTTATTTATTTATTTATTTTTTAAGATTTCTTTTTTAGTTGTAGATGGACACAATACATTTATTTATTTTTTTATGTGGTGCTGAGGATTGAACCCAGTGTCTCAAGCATGCGAGGCAAGCGACCCACCACTGAGCCACCACCCCAGCCCCTCCCTGGCTACTGTTTTTAATTTGAGTTCTCTCTGGATTGCACTGGGCTGAGACTGTCAAACCCATCAATTCATTTAATCCTCATGCTGTCCCTTGGGAAGGGTGTATTCTGAGATCCATTTCTCAGGGCAGACAAAAAGGGCCTAATAGCAAGAGTGGCTTAGTCACTTAGAGAATCTGTAAATCAGGCCCCAAGCTCCACCCCCAGGTCAATCCTGGTCCCTGCTCCCATCTGGCCTGTGCCTTGGAAGGTGACTAGGGTCACCTGTCAACAGGGTCTTGAGCTGGCTTTTACTTGAGGGAGACCCCTGGCTGGTGAGAAGCCCCAGGAAACACCACTGCTTCCAAGCCCCTGGGGTGCATCCTCAGTTCTCCCTTCCTGGCTGAGGGAGGCAGAGCCCTAGTGCCAAGAATGATCCATCATGTGTCCCTGGGTGTCAGTTCACCTCTCTGGGGCTCTACAGTGAGGAGGTATGGATGGCCGCAGATGGCTCCACTCCCAAACCCTGGCCATCTGGGCTGCCCCTCCTCCACTGCCCCTTTGGGGGATGCTGGGTGAGCCCCAACACTGCAGTTCACAGCCAGAGCTTCACTTTGGGTTGCAGCCCTGAGAGGAGACAGGTGCTCTCTCACCGGTCCCCTTCTACCCAGGAGAAAGAGGCTGGGTGAGCTGTCTGGTGTCAGGATATGAATTCTGACCTCCCCTGGGGGGCCCCGAAGCCCAGCCTGAGCTTCCAGCCCAGTCAGTCTCTGCCCGAGCTGAGCAGAAAGTCCAAGGGTGGCTGTCCAGCTCCCATCCCAGGCGCCTCGTCTCACAGCCCCAGACCCCCATGTGTCAAGCCATCCCCACCTCCAAGGACTGCACTGAGGCTGGATAAGGAGGCACAGAGCCCAGAGAACAGCGCCAGGGCTGTGCCCTTGGGCCCAGCAAAGTCCAGTAATCTCCAAATGGCCTGACCTCCTCGTCAAAAAGCACAGGAAATAATGGCCCCACTCTCCGGAAACCTCTCCCTCAAGTTTCCCCAAGCACATTTTAGCTGTCCCCACTGTCCAGCCAAGCCCCCCCACCACCCGCCTGCAGGAACCCCTGAGCGATATTTACACCCACCATCCACGGGAGGCACGCCAGCAAGGGGAGGTGCCTTGCCCAGGTCACTGCTCGCCTACCTGGAAGGAGGCAGTTTTGACTGCTGAAGGACCCCCAGATGGGCTCTGCCACTCCATGCTCATTTCCCACCAGAACTTCTCAGCCATCGGCCAAGACACAGGCAGGAACCTGGCACCTGTCATCCCTTGGTTTCCTGCTCTCCTCCCAGAGTGGGGGGTACTAGCAGGTATAAGCCCTCTGCCAGGCCACCTCCGCAGGGCGGCAGCAGGGACTGTGAGCCCAGCTAAGCCAGAGGGGAGGGCAAGCTGGGAGACTCCCAAGGCCTCCCCTGTCCTGATGGGCCTGGGACAGAAGTTCTGGCCTTTCCAGCCTGCAGGGAGGGGTTCCTGCCCTCATCCTGGAATCAGTCCAGGGACATCCCAGCAGGGACTGGCTGGTTTCCTGACTGCAGAATCTCAGTTAAATAACAACTGGGCAGAGGTTAAAGGTGAGCAGCAGGAGGAGGGGAGGTGGGTGGGGAGAGATGAGGGCGGGAAGGTTGGTCTATCTGGGAGACCTCCAGACCTTGGTGTGGAGCTGGGCTCTGTCCTGCCTCTCTTCCTTGTCACAGCTCACCTCCTCTTTGTGAGGGCCCATTTTGCTCTGGCCCTGCCAGGCTAGGATGGGACACAGGTCCAGCAAGGATACAGGGTGCCCCTGACTTAACAGACCAAGTCAACCGGAGGAGTCCTTGTTCCACCATGTTGGTCCAAAAAAGCCAGAACACAAAACTCAGTCCCAGCCTGCAGGGCATGGTGACATTAAGAGCACCTGCAAGTGATACTTGTACACAATGGAATATAACTCAGCCATAAAGAAGAATGAAATTATGGCATTTGCTGATAAATGGATGGAACTGGAGACTATCATGCTAAGTGAAATAATCCAATCCCCCAAAACCAAAGGTGTCTCTGATATGCAGATAGTGACTCACAATCAGCAGATGTGTGTGTGGGGGAGGTTCACTGGATTGGAGGGGGGAGTTGGGGGAAGGGAGGGGGATAGGAATGGGAAAGACAGCAGAATGAATCGGACATCACTTTCCTGTGTTCATATATGAACATGTGACCACTGTAACTCCACTCCATGTACAAGAATCGGAAGTTATACTCCAATGTCAAAATACAATCCACAGTCATGTATAACTAAAAAAATAAAAATTTTAAAAATAACATTTTATTATCCTTAAGCAAAAAATAAAGAGCACCTGCAAATGAGCTGGCAAAAAGCCTTCACAGCCAGCCACCTCCCAGCAAGCTGCAGGAGAGCGGCTGTGTGCTGGAACCAGAGAATAGCCCCAGGAGGCACCGTGGAGGGCACACTTGTATTCTGAGTCACACATCTCCCTCTACAGATGGGGGCAGCACCCATGTCATATGCCACCTCCCCATGGCCCGTGACCGTGTCTGGGCTCTGGCAGCCCCAGCTCCTCCCTGAGGTGGACCCTGGGGAGAAGGACTGGGAGAGAACTTGGAGCCAGCAGCTCCAGGGCTCAGGGCCTACTGTTTAAAATACGGTTTATTGCCAGAGTGAAAACACTAACAGACGCCGGAGGGCAGAACCACCTGTCCCCACCTGCAATTCTATCACCCAACCCCCCAGTTCCCTTGGGATTTCTGCTCCCATGTTACTCTGACCCGTTGCCCCAATCCTTTTCCCTCCTCCCCCACTATTTTGTTCTCCACAGAATTTACTCCATCAGACTAGTTTGGACCCGTAAGAATGCGAGTTCCACAGGTGGGAACTGCTTTGTTCTCGGCAGTTATCAAGTTTGGAAGCGTCTGGTCCTTGGAAGGACCTTGATGAAGGATGTCAACTCTACTGTGGTAGAGAGAGTGGAGATGAAAGAGCAGCACTGTGCAATGGCCCGAAGAAACGGATCTCTCCAGGTGGAATTGCTGGGTCAACCTGAACCCTGGGCCTGGGGGTGTAACTCAGTGTGGAGCACTTGCCCAGCTGAGCAGCCCCAAGTTCCATCCCCAGCACAACAAAGGGGGTGTGTGGGGGGCTTTTAAAGAAGCCTTTTATCCTTTATAGAAAACATTTTGAATTGGGCCAGCCCTTTTTCTATTATCTAAAATCCAAAACAGGTCAACAGCCATTAAGAGGGTTTTTGTAAAAAAAAAAAAAAAAGTTTTTGTAGATATAATTGAAGTAAGGTCACACCATTATCAATGTGGGTCCTAAATCTGATGACTAAGGTCCTCAAGAGAGACAGAAAGAAGGAAGAAAATGCCACATTCATATGAAGATGAGGAAAAGGTTAGAACAATACATTTAAAAGCCCGAGTACCAGACACAGTGGTGCACCATTCCAGGAGGCTGAGGCAGGAGGATCTCAAGTTCAAGGCAGTCTCAACAATTCAGCAAGACCCTCTCACAAAATATAAAACATAAAAAGGGTTGGGGATGTAGCTCAGTGGCAAAGCAACCTGGATTCCATCCCAGGTACCAAAAATAACAAACAAACAAGCCAGAATGCACTAAGGACTGTGGCAGCCACCAGGGGCTGGGGGGCCTCAAAGAGTCTCCCAAAGGAACAAACCTGCAAACACATAGCTTTTGGGCCTCTAGCCTCCAGAATCAACAGGATGAGCTTGTTCCTTTAAGCTAGTGTGTTCATGGTATTTGTTACAGCAGTTTTAAGAAAACTTACAGGAGTCTGCTGGTACCTGCAGCTCCTCAAAGGACCCCAGCCCAGCCCTCACATCCTCATGTTCACATGAACTATTTTTTCCCTCCTGTCCACCCACCATGCAGACTCATGCGACTGCCACCTCCCCATGGCCCGTGACCGTGATCCTTTCACCCCGGGTCACTTTCTCTGAGCCCTCCTTCACCAAGCAGTGCAAAGAACCTCTGCAAGTTACAGACCTAATGGTCGTTCCAGATCCTCCTGAAGCCCTGTGTTCCTGGGTCAGTCTGAACGTACCCGTCACCTGCCACAGATGGGTCTCTGATCACCACTGCAGATGTGGCTCCCAGGAGACCCTCACCAGGGCTCCTCCCTCCAGCACCCAGCAGAGGAGCAGGGGGCCCATGGTGCGTGCCCTTAGGTACCTGACTACACAGTCTAGGAGGCACCCAGGAAGGAAATGGCAAGGCCCAACTCCTCCGTGACTATATGAGGACACATGAATGGGGACAAATAACAGAGTCAAGACTTTCAGCAACTTGACAAATCAAACCCTAACCGCTGGGCCAGCCATGGGTCTGAATGCAGAAAACACACGCCACTTACTGGGAAAAAAAAAAAGAAGGGTCAACTTTTAATTGTAACTGATCGGCCTGCATCCAGGAATGTCTCTGAACAATTCAACAAAGAAACACGAAAAAATTCTCCTACTGAAGAAACCAAGAGTTTTTGCTGCCCTCAGTGCCCCGAGGGCCAGGCCAAGAGCAGCCTGTTCCCGAGGCAGCTCCGTTCCCCTCGCCAGTTTCTCATCCCAAGAGGAGGGCTGGGGATGTGAGAGACTGTCCCCTCCTCCCACCATGCTGGGAGCTCTTAGAAAGTCACCATTCGAGGCTCACTGGCCCCACTTCCTGTTTTGGGGTACATGGGAGACCCTCCCAGCACCATCCAGAAATCCAGAACAGGGCAAGGCAATCAGGCAGCCCCTGTGCCCGCCTTGCCCTTTGGCAAGAAGCCCTCCAGTCCACTCGCTGGTTGTTCCCAGTACCCAGGGTGGAGACTAAATAAAATGTGCGCTAGAGAAAACAACCTCAAATGCCCATCATCTCCACCACACGAGTCATAAAGCAGAGAAGAAAGAAAACAGCGGCCCTGCCCTCAGAAGACGCGCTCAAACTCCGTCTGGTTGGTGGTGGCGGGATTGCGGCTCTGATTGGTGGACTGCTGGGTGATCTGGCTGCCCTTCCGGCGTGGTGGCGCCAGGTATTCAAACATAGACGTCAGGTGGGTGGACAGCATGCCCTTGAGGTCTGAGGGCATGGGGTCGGACCAGAAGAAGTCATGGTTGAGGGCGTCGTCGCTGTCGATGCGCTGTGCGGGATCCAGCACCAGCAGCTTATCAATGAGGTCCAGCGCATAGGGGTCCCGGACGTAGGCCTTCAGCCTGTCCTTCACCTTCCGCTTCTGGCCCTTGACCAGCTCCAGCTTCTCAAACAGCTCATATTTGTCTACATTTGGCCACACCTGGGGGGCAGGAGTTGAGAAAGGACGGAGTGGGGTCAGGGGCAGGGTTCGGGGGCAAAACAACCCAGACACTCCCAGATAACCTTTGAGGGAGAACTGGAGCCCTCCAAGATGAAGGCAGCAGTGCCACCAAGGATGTGGCACACACCAAGGGCCTGGCCCTTTGGCACAAGTCATCTGGAATACCTGTGCCAACCCTAACATGGGCATACTTCTGTTTTTCAGAGAAAACAAAACAAAACAAAAACAAAAACCCAGCACTAACTCAAACGCCTTGGCAGAGGAAGGCTCTGCAGAGCAGGCCCCAGCCCTCAACCAGCCACTCTCTGGAGAAGAGCTTTCCTGATCCCACTCCCCAGTTCCTCTGCCAAGGAGACCTGGATCTCCCCACCCCACAGGTACCAGGGGCCCATTCAGCTTAGCCACAAACCTCAGGGGTGATGGAACCACAGAGCTGGCTGATGAGGGCAAGCTGGTGCTGCTCCGTGTTGCCCTGCATGATAGGGCTGCGGGTCCACATCTCTGCCATGATGCACCCAGCACCCCACAGGTCAATGGGCGGGCCGTAGTCCCGCTCCCCTGGGAAGAAGAGCGTACCAGGAGGGCCCGTTGAGCCCAAGGGCCTCCTGAGACTCGATGCCCCAGGGCCGGTGGCTCAAGAAGCCCTGGCAGTAAGGGGCTGTGCCGGGTAGGTGCCCGGCCCCTGCCCCCCTGCCCGCTCGGGAATCCTCACCGAGCAACAGCTCCGGAGGCCGGTACCAGAGCGTCACCACACGGTTGGTATAGCGGTTGGGCTGGCTGTTCTTGGCCAGACTGAAAGCCCGAGCCAACCCAAAGTCTGCCAGCTTCAGGACCCCATCTCGGGTAATGAGCACATTGGCAGCTTTCATATCCCTGTGCAGGATCTGGAAGGAGGATGAGAGTGAAGGTCCTTCAGTCACACCCACACAGCAACGTGGTCAGCTTATGCCTCGGTCTCTCCTCCCACCTCTGGTGCCCACCTTGTTCCTGTGGATATAGTAGAGGCCATTGAGCAGCATCTGCATCACCCTCTTGATCTCTGATAGTGTAAACTTGACTAGGACGTTGCTTAGCAACCCAGCAAGGTCATGCTCACAGAAGTCGAACACCAGGTATATACTGCCCTTGCAGCGGTTATAGGGGGAAGCTGAGGCAGAAAGGGCAGGAAGGAAAAAAAAGTAAAAAATCTGTACCCAACTCACTCTCCTGCCACCAGCTCCCACCCCTTCCAACCCACAGGCACCCATGCCCTCTGAAGCACTCATTAACATGCTCCTTCGATGGTCAGACACTTTCTGTGTGCCTTCTCTGTTTGGGTGCTGTGGCAGGCCCTGGGGAAGCATCACTCCAATGAAAGAGGACCAGAGAACAAAGCACGGTATGTCTGAACCTAGTTTAGGCCCAAAGCCCTAGAAGTCGAAGCCTCATTTTCTCACAGTCTCCAAACAACTTACCTTTGGTTCGACAAATCTCAATCAAGTTGACCACATTCTCATGTTTTAAAAGTTGGAGAATCTTGATCTCCCGTAAGGCTGTGATGGGGAACTGGGTAGGAGAAGAGGAGGAAGTGGTCAAGAGCGAGTGCTACAGACCAAAAGAACTGGCCTCAAGGTCTACACTAAGGGACACAGGCTGGGAGTAACACTATGCGTTCTGAAATCAGTTGTCTCAGATATCTGATATGTAAAACAGGTATAATAACACTATGCACACGAGGAGACAATTCAAGGCAACAAACTGACGCTTTACAGTCACTAAATGTCCATCGTTTCAACCTTCAAACTTTAGCTCTACACTTATCGGTAAGAGTATAAAATTTCTTTCTAAAAAGTAGGTATCTAAAAAGCTGTACTTATATTTTCCTTTTACATCAAACAATATTAAATGCTAAGGAAAAGATGTTTCAAGGTTTCCTAACTTACAAAACCGACATACACACCACGCAAGCATGAGCTCCCCCTCTTGGCCCCAACCGTATTTGCTTAAAATTGAAACATCAAATGCTTCAGAACATTTGAATTTATTTCGTTGAGAGGCCAAATTCCCTGCAATATGGACATTTCCAAAACTATTAGGTATAAACCGAATCTCAACCGAGTCTCCTGGAAGCACTAGGATGGATACCCAACCCAGCGGTCTGGCAGTTGGCAGGCCTGCTCACCAGATCCTTACTCACCCCCTCCTTCTCGTTCTCCATCAGCACTTTCTTCAGAGCCACCTTCTTGCCGGTCTTGCGGTGCTTGGCCTTGAACACCTCCCTGCAGGCGGGGAGGGAGACCCAAGAGAGCTCATCAGGCGATTCTGCGGGGCCCGCCCCTCCCCTACGAGAGGAGGGGCTGCAGGAAAGATGAAACTCCCTGGCGGGGCTGGGCTGGCACGCGGCTACTTCACCACTCGGTACCTTTGGTCTCTCCCTGAGCCTCTGCGCCCTTTCCTCGAGCCCTTCTTTCACCGATGCATCTCTCGGAGAGATCCCGCTCCCCTCTAGAGCGCCTCTTTGCAACCCCTCCCCGCCCCCAACCCCGGCCTCTGGCTCCTCCCCGCCAGCCGACTCCGTCGGGTCGGGGTGGGCTGCGGCGCGGCCTAGCGCAACCAAGGAACAGCCCCAGGATTTCCGCGGCTTCCCTACCTCCTCGTGCCGGGTCCTGGGGCCCCGAAGTAGGACCCCATAGGTGCAGGTTTAGGGCTTCCGGCCCCTCCAGGCCCAGCCTTACCCAAAGGTGCCTTGGCCGATCTTGGCAAGCTTCTCATATTTGGTCACTTCATCGCAAAAGGGGCACTCCACCGAGTCGTACTGCTTTGCCATGGCCGCCTCCAGAGCGCCGCCACCGCCCCCAGCCGCAGCCGCCGCCGCTCCAGGTCCAGCCGCCGCGCTCCAGGCCCCGCCGCGGCCGCGCCACTTCCGCCTCCACGGCCACTTCCGGCCTCGCGGTGCCGACCCCGCCTCTTCCGCCCGCCGCCCGCCGCCAGGCCCCCTGGGACTTGTAGTTCCCGGGAGGCCAGGGGGAGCCGGAGCTGCAGAGGCGCCTCCGCCACCGCCGCTGCCCCCGCCTCCGCCGCCGCCGCCACTACTGGCGGCGGCCCCGATCGGGGGTCCGGGGAGCCGGGGCGCTGGGGCTGGGGCTCTGGGCGGTGCGTCCCGCTGCATCGGCCCGGGCCGCGCTTGCTGCCGAAGCTGCTGCCGCTCTGGCGCCCGATCCGGGGCCAGCCGCAGTGCCCTGCTCCTCCTCCTCCGACGGCGCCGCCTCCGCGGAGCTGCGCGGGGCGGCGGACGAGGGGGGGTGGCCCCCGAGCCGCGGCCTGGGGGGCTCCCTGGCCGGGCCCGGGCCCGGGGCGGCCGGGCGAGGGGGCGATACGGGAAGCGCGGACGAGGAGGCGGCCGGAGAGCCCAGGAGGGGGCGCGTTATAAAGGGGGAGGCGCCCCGACCTCGCCCTCCCCTCCCCCTCTGCCCGCCCCCTCCCGCCTCCCTCCCACTCTCCGCGGCCGCACCTGCCGCCGCCGCCGCTCCTGCCGCCCGCCCGCCCGCTCGCTGCCCGCCGGCCGCCCTCGGCGCGTCACCGCCCGCGGCCCCTCCTCCGCCTTCGGAGGTGGGGCCCCGCGCTCAACACCTGGTTGTGGGGCGCCCTGCCGCGTGCCTCAGTTTACCCCCACAGGCCCGCTGCTGCGCGGAGCCCCTTCCTTCCTGGCTGGGTATGTCCCCCCAGAGGCGAAGGCAAGAGGCGCAGAGGGAGCGGCCTCCGGCCCTGGGAGGAGAGAACGGCCCCAGCCGCCGCCTCCACCGGCCCCCGCCACCCGCCGTTGACATGGCAACCGATGGCCGCCAGGGGGCGCGGCGACACTGGAGGCAGCGAGCGAGCAACACCAGGGCCTTCTAACCCTGGACCCTCGGTTCTCTGGGAGGCAGGGACAGGACCCATGAGAACCCCGCCTCCGCCCAACTGCGCCAGAGCTGGTCTAGCACGAGTCAGCAATCGCGAAAATGGCTAACAGGTGCAGCACTCCCTGTGTGCTCAGCGTTCCTGCAGAATCCTGAATCCAGTCGGGACCGCCAACCCGTTTTACAGAAGAGGACATTGAGGCTCAGAAAGGGGAGGTCATTTGCCCAAGGTCACAGTGATGAAGCTGGTCTAATATATGAACAAGACTCTCATCACCCACCCTATTTATAGTCTGACCAGAGGACAGCAGTGGGGTTGTTGGAGGCATACTGTCCTTCTGCAAGCACCATGTCCACCACTTACTCTGCGCCCGTCCTCCTGTCCCTTCTCCAGAATCTTCCTGGCTCCAGGAGCCCCCTGATCCTTCCTTCAGCTCTTCCCCACAGAGCAGCCCAGCGAAGCTGTCCTTTCTGCCTCCTCTGCCTCATCCCTTCAATCTGTTCCTTCCTCTCCAGCCTATTGTGGAGGGAGCCCGAGTCCTGGCCCTCCAGTCTGGCCTTTCCGCCTGATCCTTGCACAGCTAGGGCCAAATCTTTCTGAAATCTTCTACTGTCTTTAGGAAAACCCTGAGTGTGACCCTTGCTCTTTCCAATTCACTTTGGCAGGCTCCAGCTCCACAGTCTCCCTACTGTTTCCCAGCTTCCCAAGCCCACCTGCCTTCAGGGCAGTGCTCCCTGGATCTCACCCCACCCGCTACCTGCCCTCCTTCATGAAGCCCTCCCCATTGCTCCAAGCTCTTATCCCTGCGGCTTGACCTGAAAGCCTCCTCCTGGGAGGAGATGACCCTGATGTCCCACGAGGTCCTGTTCTGGGGAAAGGTGACCTATCCCTCTGCCAAGGAGAGTCTTGAGGATTAGACCAAGAAGCTGGGCAGTGTGGAGGTTTTGGGGCAGTGGGGCCACACTTTACAAGTATATTACTTATTAGAAGCAGGCGGAGGATTGGCTAAATCAGGGGTAGGGAGGGAGAAAAATAATAATTGCTGTAACTACAATTTGTTGAGGGAAAGTAAATGGTCCAAGCTCTACACTTAATGCTCTGTGGGAATTATCTCAGTTGTCACTGACCTGTGTGAGGCAGGCCCCGCTCTCACCTCCACCGTGCACATAAGGACCCTGAGCCTCAGAGCTGACATCACAGTGGCCATACTGGCATTTGAACCAGGTCAGTCTGGCACAAACCCCACATGTTCCCCATATCAGGGTCCCACCCATCTGAGCTAGGGGTGGAGCCAGGGCGGAGCCTCAGGACATGGGTGCCAATGTAAGATGTGGAAGGGGACAATGGCTTTGGGGGACCTGTCCTGGGCTCATGTGGCTTCCACTACCGGACTTTCAGACTGGGGCCCGGTGCCTGTTTTCCACAAGCCCCCTGCCAAGTCACATCCTGTGAGCAGGAGCCCTAGCAAGGTTTCCGGTGATGTTGTCACCTCCACCCTAGCATCCCTGACCTGAACCCTGACATCTGTCAGTCACTTCCCCTCAGGGCCTCAGGCCCTTGGCAGCTGCTAGGGGAGGCAGGCAGAAGGGGTCAGGAGCAGGCTGGAAGGCCGCCCAGCTGCCGGGGCCTGGAGCCTCCCATCATCACGGCTGGCAAACCCTGGGGGACCAAGAGGCCATGAGTGACTTCCCAGCCTCCTGGGCTTCTGCTTTGCTGGTTGGAGGGGAATTTTGCCTGCTTCCAGTGGGCTGGCTGAACAGCAAGGCCCCGTATGAGGCTGGTCCTCAGTAAATGTTTGTTGACTGACTGGCTGAACAGACCTCAAGAGCCTCCGGTCCTGCCGCCATCTAACAGGGAAACTGAGGCACGGGGCAGGAAAGGGAGCCACTGAGAGTTTTTTTTTTTTTTTCAGAGTAGAAATTAGAAGTTTATTAAAGAACAGCAGAAAAGACTTCTCCCGGAGGAAGAAGGGGACCCAAGAGGTGGAATCCCTACTGAGAGTTTTTGACTCTGGTTTGGGACCTCTCTTTTTCTCTCCCAGCCAGGAAGGAGTGAGGATGTGGAGGGGACAAGGAAGACAGGCTCGTGGGGTGGAGGCTTGGCCTGTGGTACAGTCAATGCATGGGGGACACAGGACAGAGAATGGCCGTGTGACACCCATGGCCCTTCCAGCCATGGCTCTTTTGCTCCCACAAGCTTCACTGGGTCTGGCCCTGACACTTGACAACATCCCTCTTAGGAGGTTGCTATGGTTGGGCACAAATGACAGAAGAGGAAACAGGCTTTGAGCTGTGAAGTGGCCTGGCCAAGGCCACCCAGCCAGGAAGCTCTGAAGCTGGGATTCAAAGCTGGTTCTCTTTGCTCTCAAAGTCCAGGGTCATTCGCCATCGTCCTGTACTGCCCCCAATACCAGGCAACCAGGTCAAACCAGGGAAAAGCCTCCACTGAGCACTTATAGGAGAGGCCCGAGGAAGAGGGCCACATGGATGGGGAGGCCCAGCCCCATCTCGGGAAGCCTGAAGTCTGTTTGGAATATGCAAATAAAGACACGAGTGAGTGAGGTGCAAGTGGTGCCCCCCAGTATTAACATTTTATTTCACTGCCATGAATCGTGTGAGAGATGCTGTATTTGCCTCATTTTGTTGAAGGGGAAAAAAAAGACGCTCAGGTGACCCGACTTGCCCAAGGTCATGCAGGTGAGGACTCAGGTTGGCTAATGCCTTTTTTAAAAATTATTTAATTGTCAATGGATCTTTATTGATTTATTTATATGCGGTGCTGAGGATCGAACCCAGGGCCTCACACAGGCTAGGCAAGCGCCCAACCACTGAGCCGCCACTCCAGCCCTGGCTGATGCCTGTTACTTAGGTCTCCATCCCTGACAGTACCTGCCCCCTCCCTGGGCTTGTCTTCTCCTTCCCCTCCAGAAGCCCCCCGCATTGTCCCTGCTTGAGTCACAGGTTGGGGATGAGGGGCTGGGAGGTGGGAACTGAAACCAGAGCAGGGTTCCTGGGAGCCCCTGGCTCAAGCTGGCCCTAGAGGGACTCAAGGAGGCAGCCGCCCGTGCCAGGGCAGGGAAGCAGGGTGTCCTGGGGGCGGGGTCCCCGAGGCAGAGCCTGGAGGGAGGGAGCTCCTCAGTGTCCAGGGCTGCAGCAGGGGGGCAGCCTGGCTGGCCTCCAGTGCAGGCTGAGGAGGGCCTGGGGGACAGCCACCCGCCAGCAGGTCACTGGCTGCACTCCCAACGGCCACTTGAGGCAGCACAAAGGGGGCTCTGAGCTCAGCGGAGCCACCACACTGAGCCCCATTCATTCTCCCGGGGATGCCGGCAACTGCCCTGGCGCCCCGGCCAACGGCGGGCCTGGCCCTCTTGCTGACAAAGCGCCTCTACCTCAGCAACACAGCCTCTCGGTGGCCACGACTCCCAGGTCTCACACCATGTGCCCGCTCACCAGTGTCTGCCAGGCCTACCCCCGTGAAGCTCGGGCACCCACCCTCCAGTTGCTCAGACTCACAGTGTGCTGGCCAGGGAATTCTCCCACCTATTGGTGCTGCTGGACCATCCCATTTCACAGGTGAGGAAACTGAGACCCAGAAAGGCAAAGTCTCTTGTGTATGACACACAGCAGGTCAGGAAGCCAGCACTGGCTGGTGCCACAGCTCAGCAGTTAGCCCAAGTCACACTGGAACTCCCTGGGAGAAGCCAGTGACCTACCCTCTGCCTCCATTAAGAAGCTCCCCACCAGGCTTTAGGCCCCTCTGACGGCAACCCAGAGATGGGAAGGGGCAGCAGCGTGAGAGTTGGGCACCTGGTTGTCTGTCAGGATTCTGCTCCTTAGTCTTGGTTTCCTCATCTGTGAAACAGGGGCAGGGCCAGAGTTTGTCTCCCAGGTCTGTTGTGTGGATGGTGTGGAGGGTTCCAGCTCCATGTCTGGGAGTTCTCAGTGCTCAGAAGCAAGGGTTGGAGTTGTTGCCCCTTCTCCCCCAAGTCCTTGGCTCAGAAACCTCATTCTTTCACCTGAACTTTTTTTTTTTTTTTTTTGCTACTGGGGATTGAACTCAGGGGCGCTCAACCACTGAGCCACATCCCCAGCCCTATTTTGTGTTTTATTTAGAGACAGCGTCTCACTGAGTTGCTTAGCGCCTCACTTTTGCTGAGGCTGGCTTTGAACTCGCGATCCTCCTGCCTTAGCCTCCTGAGCCGCTGGGATTACAGGCAGGCCCCACCGTGCCCAGCTCACTTGAACTTTTGATCACTGGTCTGTCCAGGCCTATCTGTGAACAGGACCTTGCTGCTATGGTCTCAAGGGCTGTGTCCCTTTCCTTCTCGGGTCCTTGGGGTCCTCTTCACCGCATGAGAAGTCCCTAGATCTTCCCCCACCAAGGACTTTTTTCCAGCTACCAGGGGGTTGGGGAGCCCCCGCAGGCTCGGAACTTGGCACCTCAGACTCTATAGCTGGATGATGAGCAGCTTCCAATTCCAGGTGACTTGATTTGGGGGCAGGGCATGATTTTTATGGAGGATGTAGGAGGAGCCCCAGGTGACCTTAGTTCCCTCTCACAACTGCAGTGGCCAGCTTGGGGGCTAGGATAAAAGTACTGAACCTGGGCTGGGTTGTCACTCAGTGGTAGAGCGCTTGCCTGGCATGCTTGGGGCCCTGGGTTCCATTCCCAGCATCAAAAGGAAAAATAAAAAAGAATTTCAAGCCTCTGCAGGCTGACTGCATACCTTGCACTGTCCCCTTTCTAGAGATTTGATGACTGAGGCTTCAGAGATGGAACGGACTTAGCACACGGAGCTGAGTTTGCAGCTGCTGATTTTGTGGCACCCCAACCCCAGCATCTGCTCACAGCCTCTACAGGTGTCTACACGGACACCCTGTATGAGGGAGATTGCATTTCCTCATCTCTGTTCTGCACACACACACACACACAGAGGAAGTTTGTAGAGTAAAAAATTACCATCCCATGGTTAAGGAATCTGAAGGGCAAAGCATAACTCAGCCTGTGCCACCAACCTGCTGTGTGACCTAGGGAAATCCCTCTCCCTCTCTGTGCCTCAGTTTCTCCATCTTTGTCCAATGGGTATGGTACACCAAGCCACCGTGTGTACTAGACTGGAAATAAGTGACCATGGCAGGAGCTGATCCTATGCCAGACTCTGCTTGCCACAGGGCACCCTATGTAGTGGGCACTGCAGGCCTCCCTGCTCACAAAGGGGAAACCAACTCAGGGAGGTGAGCCGAAGATCACTGGTGACAGAGTGGCCAGCCAAGACTTGAACTTGGACCTGGTGGCCCAGGGCACTACCCAGGCTACAGCAGTCTCCTGTCTGTCGCTGTCAGGCTGTCTCCCGGGCACCGGGGTTTAGAATATCCTGAGCTGCGCATAGCCCTGTCCCCTTGCCATCCCCGCCTGTGGGCCAGACCCCCTGACAGTGGATGCCAGGTCCCCAGTGGCCCTCAGCCCAATGGGCTACATTCCCAGAGCCTGTGGCTTGTTCCCCAGACCTTCCAGGCCCCTTGGGCTTGCAGCTGCCCCTGCCCTGCTGCAGAGCGAGGAGGCGGCCCTCAGGGGCTGGGATCTGACTGGGGAGGCCCCAGCCCCCGCCCCCTGCAGAGAGGGTGGGAGGGTGGGGCTGTGGGAGTTTCAGTGGTTTAAAAATACACAGAGGAAGCAGCCAGAGGGCGAGAGAAAGGGGAAGGGGTGGTGGGGGAGGCACCCCAGCTGCCCTGGCTCCGTGCAGCTCGCCAAGATGACGGAGGGACCCAAGAAGACCAGCAAGAAGTTCAGTGAGTGCGGCTGTCCTCTGTCCTCTGACCGTCCGCCCCGGCCTCCCTCCGCCCCGGCCTCCCTCACATCTGCCCTGCAGCACGGCCTCCTTCTGTTTCCTCTGTGTCCATCTGTCTGCCTCCAGAGGGATGCCACGCCGCTCCCGCCAGCTCCGGTGCAGGCTCCCTCTGTCGCTCTAGCTAGTTTGGTGCCCATCTCTGCTCCCTTCTTTCTCTCGGTCTCTGTGTCCCCCTATCCCGACTCTCAGTCCCTGCTCTGCTCATCTCTGGCTCTCTCTGACCTCCCTGCCCCGGGCTTGGCTTCTCACTGGCTCTCACTGGGAGTTACTGGGCTTGGAGGGGCAGGTGGGGGTGCCATGGGACACTGTCCCATGTCCCACCAGCCAGGAGGCTGGGAGCTACTAGAATCAGGCTGGGAGGGGTACAGCCACCATTGCTCTGTCTCTTACCCTAGGTGGATGGCCTTCAGGTCCAGCAGACCTCTCCTGTCCCCTGTCTCCTTTGACCTGACAGCAGCAGGGGAGGGGAGGGACGGTGTGGCTGCATTTCACAGATGGAAACTCTGAGGCCAGAGACTGACTGGGACCTCACTGGCTATCCAGCAAGGCTCAGCCCAGTCCTGGACTCAGGCCTCAGTTTCCCTCCCTGCCTCCACTACCATCCCTCCAGATCCCTATGCCCAGTGGCAAAGCCAGTGGCGCAGCCTCAGTGGCACAGCAGAGCTGTCTGGTGGGCTGAGACCAGGTGGGGTGGGCAAGGCTGGAAAGAAAGCCCCGGAGCTTTCACACCCAAAGTGCAGAGCCTTGGGCCTTGCTGTGTGACTGTGGGCAAGTCCGTTCCCCTCTCTGGGCCTCAGTTTCCATCATTGTCAAATGGGGGCATCCTACCCATTTTCCAGTGTGGGTGTGAGAATCTGAAGCATGGAGGATGCCTAGAAAGCGGAAAATGCCAGCATTTTTCCTTTTTGCTCATCTGGAGGCCTTAAGGAAGTCAAGTGGTGGCTGTGAGGAGGGACAGTCCCACAGCCCAGGGAGGAAAGAGCGGCCTCACATGCTTGTGTACCCCTGCGGAAATGGGGAGATGGTATCACCCAAGCACTGTCGCCAGAGTCAGGAACATGGGCTCAGCCGACAGGAAGGAGAAAACCACAGACAAGGGGACCCTCACGCTGGTGACCGCCCCCTCTTCCCTTCAACCTCACCCCATGAGCACAGACTGGCTTGGACACTCCCTTCCCTGATCTAACACACACGCACACACACACACATACACACACACTCACACACACACAAATACAGAATTCACTGTCATTGTGTGACCCATAGAAGGTAGATACTATAATTCCTATTTTTCTGATGTGAAGGAAGGGGATCAGAGAGAACAAGTGATTGCCTAAGGTCACACAGCCAGAATATGAAACGGCAGAGATTCAAGTCCAGGGCTCTGACTCCAAGCTGCCGTGGTCTCCCACTTCTGGGAGTGTAAGAATGATGAGAGGGGGTGTCAATGAAGCCCCCAACTCTTTGGGACCCTCTCTGGGTACTTTTATTGTTATTATGTTCCTGTTGGCATTGCCATTAATTTCCCTTTCCTTCCCTTCTTTCTTGCCAGAGTTCTTCAAGTTCAAGGGCTTTGGGAGTCTCTCCAACCTCCCTCGGTCCTTCACTTTGAGACGGTCTTCAACCCCCATCAGTGCCCAGTCCCACTTGGAGTCTGACACCTTTGAAGCCACCCAGGATGACATGGTGACAGTTCCCAAGAGCCCTCCAGCTTATGCCCGCTCCAGTGACATGTATAGCCACATGGGCACCATGCCTCGCCCTGGCATCAAGAGGACTCGGAACCAAAAGATTGTGCAGAAGGCCCAGGAGGTGGGTCCTCAGCCCCACCTGGTACCTCGAGATCTGCCTGACTTGCCAGGCTTGGAAGCACCCAAGGAGGTGATAGGGGGTGCTGATGCCCCCCTGGAGGGCACCTCGACAGTGGGATCTGACCTTTCAGCAGTGGAGGAAGACGCTACAAGAAAGCCTGAGGACCTGATGGCAGACATAGAAGAGGAGAGAGCTCCCAGGGATGTGCACCCAGAAGGGTAGGTACCCACCGGGGCAGGGGAGAGTGGACTTGCAGGGATGGTGTCTCCAGCCTCCTACCAATATGCCTCCCTGCACAAACATCTGTGCTAAAAAGAAAAACTGCACATTAACCAAGTGTTTAGTATAGACCCAGCACTGTGCTGAACCCTTCACCTGTGATTCTCAAAAGAAAACTCACCAGGAGATACTGTTACTGTTTACACATGACAGATGAGGAAACTGAGATTCAGGAAGCAGAAGTCATATGCCGTGGTCAGGCTGCACATCTCTCAAGTTGCAAAACTAGGATGTGAACTTGACTCCAAAGCCCTTGATAGCCTCCAGCAGGGAGGGCACAAGATCCTGTTGCTGGATCCTTGCCCTGGACCCCTCGCATGAATCACTCAGATCTGCTAGATGATGACATTTCTCCACTGGGTCTAGAAAACCATTTGTCAACTTAACTTGGTTATAGGGAAGCTGAGTTCATGCAAAAACGGAAATAGCAATAATATGATAATAGCTCCTATTTCAAAAGCATTTATCACACTGAAAACTCTGTATTCTATTATTAGCCCCATGTACAGATTGGGAAAGTGAGACTCAGCCAAGGTCCATGGAGCTGGGATTTGCCTGCCTCCAGGGGCTGCATGCTCCTCCACCTCATTGTACCCAGCACCTTCAAAACACCAGGGCCTTGCGCTTCAGACCCCTGGAGATCCCTGACTCCAGCCAAAGGAGTCGCTAGCTTTTCAGTCTTTTCCCAAGTCACACCAATGAGCTGTGCTTGTCGGAAATAAAGAGAAAAAAAGCCAGCTGGCCAACTCCAGGGCTGGGTCCAGGACCTTTTTTTTTTTTTTTTTTTTTTTTTGATGGCTTTTCCCAGGGACACTAAGCGCAGTCTTTGTGTGCTGAGCTGTCATTGAGTCCAGACCCCCATTCAGTAGGAGCAGGACCTTGTAAAACTGAGTGAATCCATGTCTGCCTGTTAGGCTGCCTGACTTTGGAAAGTCTGTTCCCCTGAGCCTCGCTTTATCATCTGATCCATGGCACAACGATAGCACCCACCTTGTAGGGTTGTGGTGAGGACTCAAAACTAACACCTGAAAAAATCTTAACACAGTTCCTGGCTCACTGCAAACACTCCCTAAGTGGGAATGCTATTTACAATTAATAAAACTAATGCCTTTCCACTAACCCTGGCTGCCTCCTAAACTCGGCTCCATTCAGGGGTGGAAGAGAATGACTGTATCAGGGAAGAAGGCAGGATAGGTCCCGGGGCGTTCTCCGGCACCCCCCAGTCTGAGACTCCGCCGGGAGCCTCGCCCCTCGCACCCGGGACGCTGAATGGTTCGCGGGAGCCGGGTGGGGCGGGGCGAGGCGGGGCGGAGGGCGTGTCCATGGGCGTGGCTTTTCCAGACTGCGAGGCGATCAGCGGGGGAGGCGGGCCTTGGAGAGGGCGTGCTCCGGGAGGCGTGGCCTTCCCGGCCCTGGACCTTGACGGACGGGCACGGGGAGGAGCAAGGGAGCAGAGGGGCGGGGCCAATGGGGAGGCGTTATCCCTGGAGTGGGAAAGAGCAGAGGAGGGGCGTGACGGGGGCGGGATCTGTAGGTCAGGCCCCGCCCCCAAAGTCCCGCTTTCGGCTCCTGAGTTCGGCGGCCTGTGAAAGGAGGGAGCCGCCGGACTGAGGGGGTGCCCGGGCTCTAGGCTGCGACCGTGGACAAACATGACCGCAGTGGGCAGAAGGTGCCCCGCGCTGGGGCCCCGAAGGTGAGTGACCGAGCTGGGTTCGGGGAGGACCAGCGGGGGACCGGAGTGGTCTGAGGGGGAGATCCGCGTTCCGGAGGCGGCAGACAAACCGGCTGTGGGTTTAGCATCTAGAATTTTTCTAAGCCAGCTTCCTTTGGGTGTGACTCTGTCCCCTGCCCTGCCTCCTTGCCGGCCGAGCATCCACCCGTCTTGTCCCCACGACAGTCCCAGCAGAGAGAGACTCTTGTCATCCCCACTTAGTAGATGAGGACACAAAGCTTTGCTTGTCAGCTTCTCAGCTGGTGGGAGTCAGCACCAGGTTTGAGCACACCTCTGGGCCCGTGCCCCTAACCACTGGGAACGTTCCCCTGGCCCAGCCAGAGCTCCGACAAGGGTCTTGAGAAACCGAGAGCGCCAAGTCCCAGGCCAGCCCACACCTCTCTCCCCTGTGGGCAGAGGCTGGCTGATCTTGGAGGTGCCTCTGGCATCAGGCCTGGAGTTGACCAAAGAAGTGGAGAGACTTTGTCCCCCATCTCCCAAAGTGTCCTGGGGTAGGGGTTGGCAGGCCAGATTGAGCTCCTTCCTGGTGCTCTGGGACTTAGTGTCCCACCTGCCCACCAGGGATGGTTGGAGTATTTCTCTAAGAGTCCCCAAACCTTAGCCTTGTGCCAGGGAGCCGGGAGAGCAGCCTTCCCTGTGGGTCCTTGGATTGCCCTGCCCTAGGCCTCCCGCTCCCCAGTAGCCCACATGGACCTGAGATGGTCTCTGAGGGTCCACACAGCATGAGGAGGAGGGCATTTGAGAATTGGCAGTGAGCAAGATGGGGTGCCTCTTCCTGGACCTCCCAGGGAGTCATTCCAGTGGCTGCTCCTTGAGTTGGGGAGACTATCCCTCCCCCACCCCCTGGGAGGCAGGGTGCACCTGGGGCTGGAGGAAGGAAGGGGAAGAGGTGAGGCAGCAGGAGTTTCCTGGTGCCCTGTTCCCTGCTGAGATCATGAGGGATGTGGAGGAAGAGGGGAGGAGGGGCCCTCAGCTCCCCGCAGCCCAGCGGCCTTCCCAGAGAGCCTGGCACCCTTCTTCAGCCCCTGCTACAACAGAGGAAGCGAGGCCTGGAGAGGGGAAGGGGTCCCCAATTGCCTCTACCAGAGGGGGGCAAGGGGCGATGCAAAGAATTGCCAGGCCAGGGTCCTACCAGAGTTGATCACCATCCTGCTTACAAGGGGCGAGCACCCAAGGGGTCCCTGAAAGTGGATACTTCTATTGCTCCATCTTGCAGGTGAGGAGATTGAGGCTTAGAGAGCAGAAAGGATTCTTCTGGAGTCGCAGCTTGAACACAGGAGCCTAGATTTGCTCCCAGGCCTGACCCCCTGCTAAGCCCACAAGCTTAATGGCTCAGCCACATTTTCACTCCTGCAAGTAAAACTCTCCGAGCCTTTTCTTTTTCTTTTTTTAAAATATTTTTAGTTGTAGATGGACACAATACCTTTACTTTATTTATTTTTATGTGGTGCTGAGGATGGAACCTAGTGCCTCAACTGTGCTAGGCGAGAGTGCTCTACCGCTGAGCTCCAGCCCAGTCCTCTCCAAGCTTCTTCTACCATTATTTCAAATGACTTTCCACAATGCCCTGGAAAGGCGCCCAGAGTCACCTTACAAATGATGACACCAAAGAGGTTAATAACATGCTGGAGATCATTCCCTCAGTGCAGTTGGCATTTCGTTCATCTTAATATTTACTGCGTACATTTTAGTATTTACTATGCCCCAGACTTGTCCTAGCTCTGGAGAGACAGCAGTGAGCACAGCAGACAGAACCCACCCTCATTGGGTCCTCATTCCAGGGTGGGGAGACAGATGGTAAAGTAGGTAGATGAGGTATAAGGGCAACTAGAGGAGAAAAGAGCTACCAGGAAAATTTAAAATCAGGTAAAGAAATTAGTCTTGGGGGAAGTAACTGGTGGTGGCTATATAGGAAGGTTGGTCAGGAAAAAAAAGTCTCAGTGAGAAAGTGATGCTTGAACAAAGGAGATGAGGGACCCGCATGTGCAAAAGTCCTGAGGTGGAAGCCTACTTGAGGAACAGCAGAGACCAGAATGGCTGGAGCAGAGCAGATGGGACAGATGGGGAGGTGGGAAGAGAGATCAGAGGAAATGGGTTTAAATAATGTAGGGCCTGGGAGGCCCCAGCAAGGACCTAGCTTTGCCTCAGCATGATGGACACTGTCTGGCCTTGATCAGGGGAAGGCCCCATTGTGTTTAGTGTGTTTGTTTATTGTTGTTGTTGTGGGTGGGTGTGTGTGTGTTGCTAGGCAAGTGCTCTACCACTGAGCCACGCCCCCAGCCCCTGGCTCCTGTTTGAAGAGGACCTCTCTCTCCCCACAGGCATCTGATTGCAGTCCTGCCTGTCTTGTACTTCACCCAAATGTCCTTTGATTCCCACCCCCAAGACCCAGGTCCCCAACCTCCACTCTCAAGGGGGCTGTTTGGAAAGAAATTGAAACTGGGACAAGGTGGCACCCTGAAGGAGAGTGGAGCACCTCGCATTGCCCCTTGCCCCCCTCTGGTGCCAGGCACGAAGAACGGGCTGGGACCCGCCCCTCCCCATTTCCTTTCGGAATGTTGATCCTGGTCCAAGAATTCCCAACTCTCCCCAGAGTCCCGCGACCCTCTCAGCCCTGCAGAGTGACGTCAGCTGCCGGGCATCTGGTAGCGATTACCCACCGGGGGAGGGGTCCTGCTGGCCCAGCCTGTGCAGCCTCCTTGGGCTCCAGGCGGCTGGTCCTTGTCTTCTGAAGGGCCCCAGCTGCTCCTGGCTCTCATTTCCTGTGGAACTTTCTCACAGTCCCCGAGACCCCCGGACGCCTTGGTCTGTGGGAACTGGGCCTGCTTGGAAGGATGGGCTGTTCCCCCCACAGCTCCACCACCCCCAGCTGCAGCCACATCCCAAACCTCAGGGGACCTTGTTCACAGGCTGCTGGGCCTGTGTGGGGTGACTGGGGAGGAGGGGGTCAGAATCTCGGCAGCTCAGACACCAAGGGGCTGTCTGTATCCAACCGAGCAAATCCCTTTCCTCTCTGAGCCTCAGCTTCCCCGTCTGTAAACTGGGCCCAAGAGCAGCACCTGCTCCTCAGGATTGAGGCCTGTAATGGCAGGGAGAGTGCCAATGGGATCTGCTGCTATAGAAGGGGAAACTGAGGCCAGGGAGGGGACTTGCTGGGGTCACAGTATCACCCCCAGCTGAAGGCCTTCTCGAGAGCCCCAGGGGACCTCCCGCCCACTCCCCCCACCGCCTCTTCCTGACATGGGTTCTGGGCTCCAGTGTGGCCCCCTCCTCCCTGCTTCTCCCCGTTTCCACCCGGGGCAGCTCCCAGTTTCTCGGGGAGCCCACCTGCTAGGGCACAGCACGGAGCTCCAGCCTGGGGCTGGCAGGTGCTAGTCTGAGCAGCCATGTCCCCAGGGCCAGCCTCCGGCTTCAGTGTTCTTTCTCTGTTGGAAGGTGGGGCTTCGAGAGCACGGAGTTGGCGGGCAGTCCCCTCTGAGTCTCGCAGCTCAGGGCGCAGCACCACCAGGGAATCAAAGCTCTTGGAGAACGGCCCTCCCTGCCCGGTGCGCAGGGCTGGGCTAACAGGTCCTTCCAGCAGGGTGCAAGGCCCTGTGGCCGGTGTCCCAAGCAATGGGGCTTTCCACCTGCTCTCTTTGTCCATGGCCCCTCAGCACCAAGGTGCTGTTGCTTGTCTGCCACAGTGAGTGAGGGCCAGAGGGAAGGACACTACAGTCCCCCAGGACTGGCACAGGAGGGCCCCAGGTGGACTAGGGAGGCCTGCGCCCTCCGTCTCCTGTGAGCCTGAGGGAGATGGTTACCGTGTGCCCACTCCTCAGATGAGGGGGTTGGGCTCCAGCTACAGGAGACAGGGACAAGGGGTGGGCAGAAGGGGGAAGACTCCGCCGTGGGGTGTGGCCAGGCCCGAGGTGCCAGGGACACCCGGATGAGGCCACCACTTGGAGGGCCAGGATGGAGCTGGAGGCCAGTGTCTCCCGCCCCTTCCCCTCCAGGGTCCCTGCAGGCCCGGGATGGAGGTCCTGAAGGTGAAGTTCAGATTTACACATGCACTGGGAACTAAAGGATAATGGGCTCTAATTACTGCTCATTAATGCAATTAATTAAGCTAATGTATGCAATAAGTGGTATCAGTTATCAGAAGGAATCAGTTAATACAGGCAGTTAAAGGGGCTGGTTATTTAAATAATTAATGCCGCTGATTAATGGGCCAGTTTCAGCTCAGTTGTCACTATTATTTAATTGATTTCACCACTAAGATCAGAAGGGAAGCATCTTTTAAGTCATATAATAAGAAATTAATTAATTAGTTATTGAAGTAGAGTTTTTACAAATGGATGTTTTGATATCTGGATTTTGTCACTGTGGTGAGAGGGACAGGATTCTAGATATCCCCAAGCAAACTGAGGTCTGAAGGCTAAATAGGAATCACCCTGGTCATAAGGGACAGAAGATGGCCCAGGCAGAGGCAACTTCATGTGCAAAGGCCCTGAGGCCGCAGGGGGATGGAACTCTTTGGAGAAGTTTGAGGAGCCCAGAATGCAAGGAAGGATAAGGGCAGAGAGGAGGGATACCTGCAGAGGCCAAGCCAGGAGGACTAGAGATACAGAGGGCTGTAGTGACATTCATTCACTTAGGAAAGTATCCTGTGGCTCCGTGGTAGAGCACTGGCCTGGGTGCCATCCCCAGCACCAAAAAAAAGGAAAGAAAAAATTGGATATCTGCTAAAAAAGTGGGGTTCCCCCACTCTTCTAGGAGAGAAGCCGACCCCTGCCTAGTGCCTAGTGGAGTGGGTGTGGCCATGGTGGAACAGTTGATGGGGGAGCTGAAATGCACAGGAGCCCGTGAAGGCCAAGGAAATGGCAGAATTAAGCAGGGGTGCAGGCTGGACTTTAGGAGGGTCCTATTTTCTGGTGACATGGCCAGGCAGGAAAGCGTCACCGAGGAGGGGACTTTTTAGCAAGACCCTAAAAAGAAGACCTGAAGGTGGGCGGAAGGCTGGGAGGTTCTATAAGGAAAAGTGTTCTAGCAGAGGGAACAGAAAGTGCAAAGCCTCTGAGGGGTGGGCGAGGGTGGGGGCGGAGCTCAGCGAGAAGCTGGGCTTGAACTTGGGCTTGGGGGAGGGGCAGCGGCAAGTGTGAGCTGACACCACCCCCTAGTCCTGGGGGTTGAGCCCAGGGGTACCACTGAGTCGCATCCCCAGCCATTTTTTATTTTGGAGCAGGCTCTTGCTAAATCGCCCAGGCTGGCCTGGGAGTTTGTCATCCTCCTGTCTTAGCCTCCCAAGTTGCTGGGATCATAGGATGGCATTTTAACAGGACGCTGTGGTGGGACAGTCCCAGGGCCCCAGAGGGAGGCGGGAGGTCAGTGGTGCTGGTGCAGGCCAGGGATGGTGGTAGACGGTCAGTGGACATGGTCACGTCGTGTCTTGGGGATCCTGGAGTGTGGCCGAGTGGCAGGGTGAGGTGAGCGGGCTGCAGTGGGACCTCGGAACTCCGTCTCCCAACCTGGGACTTCTCCTTGGCCCCCCTCACGGGCTCCACCCAGGCCGATCCCTGGGGGGCACCCATCCCCAAGGCCCTGCTTCAGCTCCAGAGCTCGAGGGGAAGTGGACAGGAAACCGGAGGAAGCGCCGGGTCGATCCCAGTGTCCCGGCCAATTTGTTCCCGCAGCGGGAGGATTTCCGGGCCTGAATGGCCGGAAGCATTGGGATGGGACACCTCACCCGGGAAGAGTGGGTGGAGGGTGTGGGAGGTCCCTGCTTCACCTCACTCCCACTGCAGCTGGACAGACAGAAGCCTACAGCTTGAGGGACAATGGTTAGCTGTCAGGAAGGACTTTTGAGGAGGGAAAGTTAGTAATATGGAAGCCCAGAATGCCAAGACAGGGAATAGGGGCTCAAAGGGAAGCCCTAGTCTCAGAGCTGGAGGGATCCTGGGATTTTCTTAGCTCAGCTCTCTCTTGTCTGGAACATCAGACATTCCCATGGTCCCGCCCTCCCTCCACACCATGCAGATGAAGGAGGAGACCCTTCCTGGCCAGAGAAGCAGGGCCCAGCCTGATGGGAAGATTGACCGTCCTGGCGGGCGGGGGCTGTCGTCCGCTGCTCCTGCATTAATTTAAGCAACACCTTCTCATCTCCTACTGTATGCCAGGCATCATGTTGGGGACTCGGGCTCAACGGCAAATGGGACAAAATCAACACAACCCATAATTTCCAGTCAACAAATAAATGCACAGAGGTCATTTCAGGCAGGGGTTGAAAAAATTAAGGAAGGTAAAGCAGGGTAGAGGCCAAGTGAAGGGCAAGGGGCTCTTCCAGGGGGGATGGTTGGGGACGGGTACTCTGAGAAGGTGACTTTAAGTGAAACCCTGAGTAAAGTGGGGGCAGTGGGAGCCACATGAAGATCTGGAGGAAGAGCACTCTAAACAGAGCATTTGAGCAGGTGCAAAGTCCCTGTGGCAGGAATGAGTTACCAAGGAGGTCAATGCAGCTGGGGCAGAATGAGAGGCAGAACGAGGGACAGAATGATGGAGGGAGACATGTTGGAGGGGTGGCAAGAGAGGCAGTGGGGTACCACCAGACCCCACAGGGCCTTGTAGAGTGGCAACAGCTGACCCAGTTCATGCCTATTTACCTATAATAAAGGCAGCCCCCTCCTGTCCCAGGGAGAGAGAAGTTCCAACCTGAATAACGAATTATGTGTTCAGGGAAGGGAGGGTCAATTTTGTTCTTCAAGAGAGAGGGCTGGGTGTGGCTTAGTGGCAGAGCACTTGCCCAGGACGCAGGAAGCCCTGGGTTCCATCCCCAGCACCACTAAATAAGTGAATTCAAGGAAGTTTCGCTGGGCACGCCTCCTCGCACCTGTGAGGAGGGGCCGAGGCAGGAGGATGGCTGGAGCCCTGGAGTTGAAGGCCACCTTGGCAGTGTAGCGAGAGACCCCAACTTGGAGAGAGCGAGCGAGCGAGCTGGGAGCCCCCAAGGGTCGGGTGGTTTGTGAGACCCAGGCCTGCTTTGGTGCCCACTGGCCATGGATCAGAAGCTGCCCGGGACTATGACAGCTGACCTATGTCCTAAGTGGACACAGGGGGCCAGCAGGAGGGCCGCCCACAGCTCCAAGGGAGAGCCCAGGATGGCCAGGGCGGCAGAGGGGCGGGGAGGACACACCCAGAGAAGCGGCGGGATCCATTAGGAAGGGAGGCCGCTGGTGCCTGGTGGTTGGGCGCGGCGGGCGAGGCCCAGATGGCCAGCGGAAAGACTAACTGACATCACCGAGACAGGCCGGTGGCAGCCGAGGCCCAGGACCCACAGGGACAGCAGCGCTGCCTGTAGGTGAAACTGGGAGATGCCCTAGATGGCAGCGGGAGCCCAGGAGGAAGGGGGCCTGTGGCTGTGGAAGGGGCAGCCCGGGTGCCCGGGGCATGGTCAAGGCCAGGACCAGGGCCGTCCTCACAGGAGGGATATCTGGAAATAGCCCCTGCAGCTCCTCCAGGCCCGCGGTGCCCTCTGAAGGTGGAGGGACTCCCTGCACCTGCCGTCCCGTCCCCAGCAGTGGCTCCGCATTGTGCCAGACCACCACTCAGGGGTCGTTGTGCACTGGGGCCCTCCAGTGTGCAGAGTCAGGGGTACTGGGTGGCAGTGGGGTGTCAGGAGGAGGCAGGGAGCGGGGAAGAAAACCAGGACAGTGAGGTGTCCAGAGCCAGGTGAGGACAGCGACTCAGGAAGTCACCCAAACTCTGCTAAGAAGGTGGCAGGCATTATTCCCTGAGTCCCTGGTCAAGTCCATTAGGTGAGGGCTGTCATTACTACTGATTTATGGATTGGAAACCAGGCTCAGCGAGGCTGAGGGTCTTATTCTGGGCTGCACAGCGGGAGGGTGGAGGAGCAGCCAGGGACGTGGGTTTCATCAAGTGCCATCAGCTGCAGGGCCTGCTGCCTTCAGGATGCACCCCTGGGCCCCTGAGGACCATGTGCTGGCCCGGGCAGGTGGGCAGAGGCTGGTGACTGGGGGCCAAGCTGGGCTGGGGGCACTCACCGCTCTGCTCTCTTTCCAGGGCCGCTGCAGAGCTGGAGACTGGTGGGGACTACGTGAAGGTAGGAGGACCTGAGCGGGGTGGTCAGGGGACCCTGGAGGGCTCAGAGCTGGTTCCACCAGGGTGGCCCTGCGAGGAGCCAGACCACCCGGCCTGTTTCCAGGAGGAGGAGCGTCAGGGAGACGCAGTGCTTGGGTGTGGGTCCCCTATCGGCAGCTTCTTCCTGGGTCGCCATGGTTCTCTGCTGGCCCCTGACGCAGCGTCCAGATGTTGTGACCACTAGACCCAGCCTGCCTGCCAGATGGACAGGGCCCCGCGGGTGTCTCGTGCACCCTGATGACACCCAGTCTTTGAGCATCTGCCGTGTGCCCGTTCTGGGAGGGGCAGCGGGAGGGACAACTGGGACCTTCATCACAGACAGTGGGCACTGCTCACATCCATCAAGAGCTTCGTTTGTCCTGGGCACTCGGGAATGTTGAAAATGCTGTTTTGAAATAATGATGATAGCGATAGTGATGCTAAACAGTATTTGAGCCGGACTTGGTGGCACACACCTGTAATCCCAGGACTTGAGGGGCTAAGGCAGGAGGATCACAAGTTTGAGGACAGCCTCAGCAATTTACCCTGTCTCAAAATAAAAAAATAAAAAAGGCTGGGGATGTGGTTTAGTGGTAAAGCACCCCTGGGATAAATCCCTGGGTACCAAAATAACATTTGAGGGTCTACTGTGTGCAGGCCCTATGCTGCTCTGGGCACCAGGGGAGAGGCGTTCTTTCCTGGTCGAAGTCCTTGAGGTCTCCCCTCCTCAGAGGGCAGGGAAGGCCTTCATGCACCCTCTGCAGCTGGGAAACAGAGTAGTACGGTGACTTGCCCACAGTCACACAGTTGGTACAGGATGGAGGTGGGATTGCACCCAACTTGATGCGTAGACAACACAATGTCCTTGACCCTCCACTACACAGCACTCACCCCAGACAGGCCCCAGGCTGAGTCCTGAGCATACTGCCAGGGCGAGGAGGAGCTCCAGGCCCTGCCTTCACAGGCTCCCCATCCAGGTGCGGACAGGACAGAAGGACAGTGGTTTGGGCTTGTGCTTTGCAATCCACCAGATCCAAGTTTTCATCCCAGATCTGCCACGTTGGCTGTGCACGTCACCGTCTGGGCCTCAGTGTTGGCTCATGAGAAATGGGGTAACAGTGGTGTCTCCAACCTGCTGTTGGTGTGGGCCCAAGGAGCCCATGCCCACAGGTGGGGACCTGAGCCCAGGGCAGGGCACGCATCACCCTGAGCAGATGCTGGTGGAGAAGGAAGGGCTCCGGCTGTGCCTCCACCACCTGCAGCTCCCGTAGGAAGCAAGGAGTCTGCTCCAAGGGAGGGATGACTTTCAACCGTGGGGGAGCTAGGGGGGCAGGAAGACTTTCTGGGGGAGGAACATGAAGCCAGGCCCCTGCAGCTGCACAGGGGCCTGAACGGAAGGCTAGAGAGAGAGATGGGCCCAGAAGGGCAGGCGAGGTCTGAGGCCAGTGGGGTGAGCCAGGATGCCCGCCCGCCTCCTCTTCCAGTTGTTTATACCTCAGGGGAGGGGCCATGGGAGGACCAAAGCCCACAGTGGGACACACAGAGGACATGTTCAGCTCCCACAAGTTCCAGCTGCCTGGCAAGGCAGTGAGATCCCTGTGAGCATTGTTAGCTCTATGCATTTTTCCTTTAGTTTGTGGAGTTTAAAGTGTAGATTTTTTTTAAAAAATTATAAATGAAATGACACCTGTTCATGGAATTGATTGAACAATCCCCCAGAAGCTAAAGTCAAAGGGAGGTTGGTTTTATTTTCCAAGCCTCCTTTGAGGGTTGGGAGCAATAGTCTCCCAACTCTATTCCTTGCCCAAGGCCCTCATCTTGGGTGCATCAGCTTTCAGAAATTTCACCAAAGTTCCCAAACCTTGGCCTGAATCCTTTGATTCTAATGTGAGGATTCAAAAATTTCAAGGCTGTAAAGTTCTGTGCTCCATGCTCAGAGTTTCAGGTGTATTTTCAGAAAATAAACTACCAGGATCCCGAGAGGTGAACTCACTTGCCTGAGGTCACACAGCCTGTCTAAAAGATTTGGACACCAGGCCTGACTGATGCATCACCAAGGGCTCTCTTTTCATTAGAGAGACCATGATCCAAGGACAAAAAGTCTAGATTTAGAGGCACTAAGCTTGAAAAAGTAGCGTGCACTTACTGAGCACTTACTGTGTGCCTGACAATTTACCATGCATCGGCTCAGCCGTCACTTAAAAAGTTCTGTGAAGTCCGAACAGGCGCACGGGTATCAGCTGTTCGCCAGAGGCATTCTCCGCAGGAGCAGATTGGGGCTCCCAGAGAAGAGGTTGGGGGGTGGCGGCACCGAGAGTTAGAGGAGAAGCGAGTTGAACCCAGAGTGACCCTCTAACCCCTGAGCTTTCCTAGCTCTGTGCACCTCCAGAGTCGGTCTAGCCTCCTGCGATTCCAAATCAGAGCTGAGAAACCCTGCTCTCGAGACTTCCGAGGCCACAAAGGATTTGGTCAAACACATGCAGGGATTTTTCCAGCTCGCAATATGATTTCATTCAAAGTCCCTGCCCGCTCCCGGTCGCTCCTGGTCACGGAGAGGTGCAGCGAGATGGGTAGGAAGGAACCCCCCATCGCCGGCCCAGGAGTCCCCACTCCATCCCGCTGCCCGCCGTGACGTCCCCCTTGGCAGGTGCTGGCGCGGCTCCTCGCGCTGGGAGCGGCTGGGGCGCGCGGGACTGGAGCGCGGGGGGCGAGGGGCTGGGCGCGGGGGGCGGGAGGAGGGAGGAACAATGGCCCCCTCCCCTCCCCGCCGGCGGGAGGGTGGGGTCTCCCCGCCCCGCCTCCCCGCTCCTCCCCCGACTAGGCGATGAGGTAATCGCGCCGCCGAGAGGCACGCGCAGCCGGTGCCCAGCCCGGTCGGTCCTTGCGCCCCTGCCCCGCCGGCCGCCGCCCCCTGCACGGTCCGCGGCCCCGGCGCCCGGCCGCACCATGACCGAGCGGTGCAGCCTGTGGAGCGCCCTGTCCGCCGCCGCCTGCTGCTTCTACCGCGGCTCCTTCGTGCAGGTGCAGGTGAGGGGGCTGCTCGGCCCCTGCCAGCTACGGGGCTGGGACCCCCGGCTGCTCGGCCCGGCCGGGAGCCCAGAACCGCAGCCGGGCAAGTCGCAGCCGATGGGGGCGGCGGGCAGAGGGAGCGGGCGGGTCGCCCAGCCTCACCTCCCGGCACCCAGACGCTCCACGGGGCGAGGGTCCAGCGACCGCTGGGAGACTCGGGGCTGCGGGGTGCGCGTCCGGTCCTGCCTCCCCCGCAGGAGCAGTAGCGCGGAGCTTGGGCACCGGCACCGGGAGGTGGGGTCCCCGGCGCTCTACGGGTCCTCCAGCCCTGTCGGTCCCCCTGCGGGTGACCCGGGCAACCTGGCTTCCTATTGTACCGGGGGCTCCGGGCTGGGGTCTGAAGGCTGCAGAGGGGCAGGAAGCTGGGGGATGCTGCGGGTGCCACGGCTGAGGCCAGAGCAGCCGCCACCTTCTTGCCTTGAGGTGGGTTCAGGCGTGCTCGGGGTGCGGGTCTCCCAGCCCAGCTGGCCGGGCAGCGCAGGACGCGCCGTGGCGGAGAGAGGGTTAAACGGAAGGGGGTGGAGGGGAGGACCCGGGCCCCGCCTCTCTGCGGAGCATCATCTGGGGATGGCTTTGCCTGAGGTTGGGACACCTAAGAGAGCTAGAGCGGGGTTGGTGGGCCCGGGCTGGTGGGAAGGGGTTAAGACCCTGACCGGGGGTCTCCGCGCTCCTGCCTCTCGGGCCCCCTGGGAGCAGCCGGGCGCGTCACCCCTGCGCTCCCCCAGGCTCACACACGCTCGGAGCCCGCCTGAATGACGGCCCCGCCGGCAGCGGAGCGCAGCATCCAGGCACTGGCCAATCAGGCGCGCGCAGGCGGGGAGGCGGTGAGATCATCTCTGGCCAATAGCAGTGCACCGAGCTCAGGGATGCTGCATTCGCACCCCAACCCCCCCCTCAACTCTTGGGAGCTGGGGAACCCCAGGTTGAGGGTGAGGAGAAGAATACAGGGACCCTAAGCTTCCCACTCTCGGGAGTGTAGGAGGACCAAGTTGATTCCCTCCCAAATTCTCTCTAGCCATTGATTAGGGCTGGAAAAGTCTCCCAGAGTCCTTTTAAAGACCAGACAGAGGCTTTGCAGGCACAGAGAGGGGAAGTGACTGGCTCAAGGTCACACAGTGGCAGAGTCTTGGGGCCAGGTCTTTAGCACATAGCCGCCTCCCCTCTTCACCCCATGCCTCTCTAGCTCCAGCCAAGGAACTGAGGGGAGTACCAAGTGCACACTCTGTCAAGGGGAAAGACCCTCGGAAGGCCGGGGAATGGTTCCCTTCTGCTCTGCATCTCCCCCTTTCCCTCCCAGGGTCTAGTATGGTGTGAGGAAAGACACCGGGGACCCCTAGGAACCCAGGACCCTTGAGGAAGTGTGGGGTAGATGAGAAGGCCCAATCTCACCTCGGCCTTGGGCCTCCCTGCCATTGTGGGGGGTACGGGTTTCCACTATGGACAGAGCATGTGCTGACCTTCCATCCTTAGGCCCCACCTTCCCCTTGCACCTGTACAAACCACTCGTTCCCACCTCTGTCCCCGGAGCCCTGCAGCTTCTCAAAGCCCAATTTCTCATGGGCCCACTGCCAAACTACTCCTGCCTTGGCCCTGCCCACCTCAAAGTGTCCCATCATCCTCCCAGGATCTCCACCTGGAGTTTGTTCCCACCCCAGCCTCTTTCCCACGCCCCATCCACAGCCCTCTCCCCACCACACACCCTGCCCTATGCCACTGCATAGGCTGAGCTCTGGGAGCAGACTGGCCCTGCCCCGGCCCTTCCTTCTGGGGCTCTGCTGTGGTCTGTGCATAGCCCCAGCTCCCCAGGTCAGCCTCGCTGCCCTCCACGACCGCCCTGCCACTCACAGCCCGTGGAAGCTTCTCTCCCTCTCGTGCCCACCTTCAGCTCCCGGCTCTGCCTGCAGGCGCTGACTGGCCGCCCCCTCCCACAGCTCCTGTCTGCCCCCTCCCTCCCCCTGCTTTACTCTGCCCCTCGGGCCTCTTCAGGCCCCTCATCTTGTCAGGGGAGGGGTCCCTGATTCTGCCCCCAACTTTTGGGCATCTCCAAACATTCAGAGAACCTGGGATTGTCAGTATCTGCATGGGCTCCCCCAGGGCAGAGGGCCATCCTGGTCATCTTGGGGCCTTAGCCCGGCACAGGACCAGAGTGCAGGATGAGTCACTGTTGAATGCGTGGGGTGGGAGGTTCTAGATAACTCTGGAGCTGGGATCATGCCGTCCAGGGAGCAGCGTGGGCCAGGGAAAGCCAGCCAGTGAGGGAGCTGAGGGGTGGAGATGGGGCTGCCGCATGAGAATCTGAGATCTACTGAGGGGCTGAGGAGGCCAGAGGTGGACTGCAGGACTCTGGAGAGCAGGGTGTCCTGGGGAGACACTCACCTTTGCTGCCCTGTCTTACCTGTCCCCTGCTGGCCAGCTCTGGGATCTGTCTGTGCTGGAGCAGCCATCTTTGGGGCCTGGGGCTGAGGGATGGGAGAGGAGGGATGTCTCAGGTCCTCCTAGTGACTGGGACGCCTTTGTGCTAGCCACAGTGCTCTGTGGTGTGTCTCCGTTTATCCTGGCCATGGGGTGAAGCAGGTTCTGTCATTGTACCCATTTTACTGAAGAAAAAGTTGAGGCCCAGGTACCTCCATGGCACAGCCAGGGTTGGGCTGGGCTCTGTGGTGGGTGCACCTGATGGCAGGGCTCCCTTCCCCTGGGCTTTAGAGCTCCTGGGATTGGGTAATACCTAACCTCGGGTCACAGCAACCGGGAAGCCAGGAATCTCCCACTAGGGCAGGTGTGAGGGCAGGGCCTGGGCACTGGCTCCAGTATGCGGCCTTGGGCATCCCTGTTGGCCTGCAGTTTCCTCCCGGGCAAGGGCTGCTTGAGATTACAAGGGGGATGGGCCTCAGGGAATGCAAAGCGTGTTATGGGGTCCTCTGCCCCTGTTTGTAGCTGCCTTCCCCGCCTTCGTGCTGTATGGTTCTCCATCCCAGAATGGATCTGTTCCCCAGCTCTGCTTTTGTCCCCATGCCTTTGCCTGGGGACCTACGGCCTGACCTTCCAGATCCACCTGTAGGAACCTTCCCTCCCTTCCCTCCCCTTACCTCGGGAAGTGTGTGGTGCTCCTGGCGCACGAGGAGCCTTCCTGGTTGCCCTCTCCCCCAGGAAGGCGGCCCAGGCAGGCGCTCCTGGGCACCTCTCCGTGCGGGATCTCCCTTAGAAAAGCCCGGCCCTTTGCCGCTGTCCAGCACTGTGGTGCTGACTGCGCCTGCTCCTAGGCTGCTTTTGCCTCTTGCCTCTTGGCCTACGAGTTTCTTTTTTCTTTCTTTCTTCCTCCCCACCTGTTTTTTTTTTTTTTTTTAATTGGGGATTGAACCCAAGGGTGCTTAACCACTGAGCCACATCTGCAGACATTTCTATTTTTTTGAGACAGGGTCTCACTAAGTTGCTTAGCGCCTTGCTAAGTTGCTGAGGCTGGCCTCAAACTTGCGATCCTCCTGCTTCCGCCTCCTGAGCTGCTGAGATTACAGGCGTGCACCACCATGCCCAGCAAGCCGAGGGGCTTCTTGAGGACAGGGCTTGGATTTTTTAACCCCACCCCTGGCACTTGGCACAGGGCCTGGAATGTTGTGGGCATGGCTCTGTGGAATTAGTTGGGATTTCTTTGCTCCAGCTGGGATAGGGACCCATGTGTAAGGGCCCTTCTCACACCTAGGCCTTATTGTTCCCAGCATTCCTGGATAGAAGGAGTTCCCCTGGGCAGGGTGTGGTTGGGAGGAAGGGAAGAGGGGGCTTTGAATTGGATGCCAACTCCTGCCGTCTTCCATCTAGTTCTCCAAGGAAAAGTACATCCTGGACTCGTCACCAGAGAAACTGCACAAGGAGCTGGAGGAAGAACTCAAACTCAGCAGTACAGACCTCCGCAGCCACGCCTGGTACCATGGCCGCATCCCACGAGAGGTGAGAGAGCCCTGGGCTGCGGTATGAGCCCTGGGCTGGGGTATCCGCCCTGGATCCTTCCGCCAGTGCTCCGCGAGGCCAAAATCCAGCTCCGGCCACCACAGCCCCTGACCTGATGCTTGACAGGCTCAATCTGAGTGGATTGGGATGAGGTCCAGCTCTGCCATTTACTGTGTGATGTTGAAAGAGTTGCTTCACCTCTCTGAGCCTCGATGTCCCCATGTGTAAAATGAAGGACAGTAATAGTATCTACCTTAAAGAGCCTCTGTGAAAATTAAGTAATGTCTGACACCAGTGAGCTCAATGAATTTGGCTTTGTTTTTATTTCTTTCATTGCTATTAGCCTGTGTATCAGCCTCTTGTGTGTTGGTTAGTGAGCATCCATCTCTGGGCTATTTGGTTTTGACCAAGTGGAGTTTCTGGGCTGAGGTGACTTTATAAGTCACAGATTGGGGCTGACACGTCACCTATTGCTTCTTTCACTCACATTACGAGTCTTAGCCAAGAACCAACTCTGCCAGGCCCTGTCCTGGGCACCAGTGTTTCCGAGAAAAGAGGTGGTGGCCCTGGATCTGGGGCACAGAGGCTTGGGAGTGGGTAGCCATGACACACCCTCTAGAAGTCACAGAGGGGCCAGGATCTGGAGGTGCTGGGGCTGCCTTGGCCTGAGACTTGGGTCCCAGGCCTGCCCCTTCTCAGGGTTCCCCTTAGGCAGAGTGGCTTCAGCCTCATCCTCCAGGCACACAGGGCCTGACTCCATTCTGGTCCTGCACCCTCACGCTGCTTCTCTGCCTGGCTCACACGTTTGCCTGAGGAGGCCTGTCTGCATCTGGGTCGCTGTGTCCTTGGTCCCAAGCTTCAGATTCAGATGTCTCTGTAGTCTGGGTCGGCCTTGGTGGCCCCCGAGTCCTGAGTCACTGTGTCCCTGGCCCTGGGTCTGGCCCTCTTCCATCCCCACCACACTCCAGCCTACCGGTGCCCCCCGCAGGTCTCCGAGACCCTGGTGCAGCGCAACGGTGACTTCCTCATCCGGGACTCGCTCACCAGCCTGGGCGACTACGTGCTCACGTGCCGCTGGCGCAACCAGGCGCTGCACTTCAAGATCAACAAGGTGGTGGTGAAGGCGGGCGAGAGCTACACGCACATCCAGTACCTCTTCGAGCAGGAGAGCTTCGATCACGTGCCCGCCCTCGTGCGCTACCACGTGGGCAGCCGCAAGGCCGTGTCGGAGCAGAGCGGGGCCATCATCTACTGCCCGGTCAACCGCACCTTCCCGCTGCGCTACCTCGAGGCCAGCTACGGCCTGGGCCAGGGCAAGGCTGCCAGCCCAGCCAGCCCCTCGGGCTCCAAGGGCAGCCACATGAAGCGGCGCAGCGTCACCATGACAGACGGGCTCACCGCCGACAAGGTCACCCGCAGCGATGGCTGCTCCAACAGGTCAGCCAGGACCCTGCACCAGGCCTCATTCTGCCGGCTGTCAAATGGGGGTGTACGTAGCGAGCTTGATGGGGAAGGGGAGGCCCAGCCATGCCGAACTGGGCGAGATGTCTCCTGGAGCCTCAGTGGGGGGCGGTGGAGGGAACAGAGGGTCTTCAGGACAAAGACCCAGATCCCAGTTCCAGCTCTGCCGCTTGTTGGCGGGTGTCCTGGGCCCGTCCTTCCTCTCTTACCTCCGTGCATCTACCTGTACAGGGCCCACACTCAAATAGCGCCCCCTGGCTTTGCAGTGTGGAAATCCCTGCACAGGAACCAGAATATTCTCAGTGACATTTTAATGACACCTGGTTGCCCCTTGGGCTGGGTAAGACCAGGCCCGGGAGCCCAGGAAAAGCCATAGCAGCTAATGGTGCCCGAGGCCCTAGGGTGCCTGACCCGGGCTGAGGGCTGACGGAGTGGTCCTGTCAACTCCTCTCCCCTGGGTCTTCTAACCCCTGCTTTGTAGATGAGGAGATGGGTTTAGAGCAGGGCAGGCCCTTGCTGGGGTGTGGTAGGATCAAGATTCAAACCCAGATTCAAATTTGTTCACTTCAAAGTCTGCTAATTTCTGTGGCTTTCCTGGCTCTTTGCAAAGAGGTTTGTGCTCTGGGCTAGGCCCTCGTGGCCCATCTCCCTGGGCCTGGGTTGGGCACTGCCAGCCTAGGAATGGATAGATGGCGACCCTGCGGGGAACAGGCAGCTGGTCTGTGGTTTGGAACCAGTGAACATAATGGTGTCAGGATCCACTGGCCATGTGTGCCCAAGGCATCCAGAGCAAAGCGTGGGAGTAGTAAGGAGGAGCCAGGTTGGCAGACCTGGGCCCCTCAGGCCCCTTCCTGCTACTCCTTCTCCCCAGACAGTTTTCCAAGGTTCTCTGGGTAAGGTTCCCAGGAAAGGGAACATTTGTGCAGGTTGTGGACTGCACAAAGTTTTCTACATCCCCGTTCCACCCACAACAGTGGAGGACAAAAAATCCACACTGCCTTCCGCTTATGATGGTGAGGGCGCAGGTGAGGGGTGTGTCTGCTGGGAAAATGTCTGATTTGTACAAAGGTACTTATGGGTTAGCAGGGTTGTGGCCTAGCTGTCCCCTCCCCTTCTTCCTCTAGGGATAAGAAAGACACAGAGAGCCTGAGGAGCCTTCGCTTTGCTGGGGTCCCCCAGGTCTTGTCCTCTTAAGTTGGTCTTGGATTTGAGAGAGGGGAGTGCTGGGCAGGAATCCTGTGGGGGACACAGGGAAGGGGAGCCCGTGCTGTGCTGGCTGGGTAGGATGGACCCTGTGACCCGCGGTGCCACCCCAGCCCAGCACAGCCCTTCCTCCTGGCTTTAGTTTTGGTGCCTGTCCATTGAGAGATTGGATTCCATAATCGCCAAACTTGTTTTTCCTGTGAGGTTCAGGGGGCAAAGACGGGGTCCCAGGAGCCAGCGAGGCCCTGCCCTCTGGGCTCCTGCTCACGGAACTGTCTGTCCACAGCTCATCGCTGCCCGCCCCTCGGGACTCTATCCGCAGCTGTGCCCTCAGCATGGACCAGATCCCAGACCTGCACTCGCCCTTGTCCCCCATCTCAGAGAGTCCCAGCTCCCCTGCCTACAGCACTGGTATGGCCAGCAGCGGTGGGGGGCGCGGGGGGTCTGTCCTAGGTCTTTGTTTCTCGTGTGTTCTGGTGTTGCTGCTCTTCTCAGAGAGCAATGTCTTGCAAGAATTTGCCCTAAAGCTTCCTGGTGGAACTCTTGATCCTAACATATTTCTGTGGCTTCTTTACTCAGTACTTCCCCCCAAAACCCCCGCCCCAGGGACTAGGGATTGAACTCAGGGGAGCTCACCATAAATCCTTCCTAAAATACAGGCCATCAACTTTGTCAGAACCACAAACTTGCCTTCCAAGCAATACCTCCAAGTTCAAATTCCTTACCAGAAATGTTTGATGACATAAATCATTTATGCAAAGTGGCACAGTCAAGTGGCCTAGAGGTCGAGATTGAAATCTGAGCTCCTATCACTTGCTGGCTGGGTAACCTTGAGCAGGTCACTTAACCTCTCTGAGCCTTAGCTTTCTCATCTGCAGAGTAAGGATCATAAAAGTATTTACATCATGGAACGTTGAGAGGGTAAAATAGATTAATGTGCAAAGAAGGATTGCATAGGCAGTAAGAGCTCTCAGTATGTATCACCTGTGGTTTCGGTTTTTCTTTTATTTCATTTTTGCTGGGGTTCTGGGGATAGAACCCAGGGCTTCATGAACATCAGGCAAGTGCTGCACCCTGAGCCACTCCCCCAGACCTTACCTCTGATTTTTTTTTTTTAATACAAGGGATTGAACCGAGGGGTGCTTGACCACTAAGCCGCATTCCTTCTTTAAAAATTTTTATTTAGAGACAGGGTCACTGAGTTGCTTAGTGCCTCACTAAGTTGCTGAGGTTGGCTTTGAACTTGTGATCCTCCTGCCTCAGCCTCCCAAGCTGCTGGGATTACAGGCATGTGCCACTGCCCCTAGCTCCTCACTTCTGATGTTTGGTGATGCTTTCACTGCTGTTGACCTGTGTATCTCCAGCATTTTGCCAGTTCTGGGCACACAGCATGTCCCTAGTAAATTATTACTGCTCATTCATCCAGAACTAACACCACTGGCACAATCAACTCCAGAGAGCCTGAGCTTCCCCTCCAAGTAGTTTTGTGGTTCCCCGAGGCTGTGACAGCTGCAGGGTAGGGGCGTGGGGACGCCTGTGGTCCTGGTGATTTGGAGTATCACCGAGGACTGACCATTTGCCTGAGTTTGCTGGGCCTGGTCTCCATCCTGGTAGGGAAGGGGGGGTGTCCCTCCCACGTGGAGGATGGAGCCTGTTCTTTAGGGAGCAGGGATGAGGAACCCTGCTTGGTGGGGAGCTGTGGTGACTAGTCCTCTCTCTTGCTCTCCGCAGTAACCCGCGTCCATGCCGCCCCTGCAGCCCCCTCTGCCACCGCACTGCCTGCCTCCCCTGTGGCCCGCCGCTCCAGCGAGCCCCAGCTGTGTTCCGGAAGTGCCTCAAAGCCTCCCGGAGAGTCAGACAAGGGTCCTCATGCGAGCCCCTCCCACACCCTCTCCAAGGCCTCCCCGTCCCCATCACTCAGCAGCTACAGTGACCCAGACTCCGGACACTACTGCCAACTCCAGCCTCCCATCCGGGGCAGCCGAGAGTGGGCAGCAGTAGAAGCCACCAGCCGGCAGCCCAGGAGCTATGGAGAAAGACTAAAGGAACTGTCAGAAAACGGGGTCCCCGAAGGGGACCGGGGCAAGTCCTTCACAGCCCCCATTGTAGAAGCCACCTCTTCCTTCAACCCAGCCACCTTCCAATCACTACTGATCCCCAAAGATAACCGGCCACTGGAGGTGGGCCTTCTGCGAAAGGTCAAGGAGCTGCTGGCCGAGGTGGATGCCCGGACACTGGCCCGACATGTCACCAAGGTTGACTGCCTGGTAGGTGCTGGGTGTGGACTGGAGTGGGGACAGCAGCTTTATCCTTGGCTTTGGGGCAGGAGTCAGGGTGGTGAGGGGCCTGGTTCCCCAATTCCGTTTTCCTCCAGACGTGGGTTTGGCATTGAGCCAGGCAGTGCTGAAATGCACTGGGGCTGACTCTGTGAGGCACCCGGGGCCCTTCCGCGGTGTCCAGGGACGGAAAGTCTGACTCCCCGCCCCCGCGCTCCCTCGTGGACAAATAAGGAAAAACATTCCCATAAATCACCCACACCTGGGTCTTCGATTTTTAGTATTTCTTTGACCACCCAAGGACTCCAGTTCTCTTTGTGCCCAGTTTCTAGCTCTGCGTCCGGGGGAGCCGGTTGTTCACGCTGGTCTCCGAGCCAGGGAGGAGAGAAGAGAGACAAGGCAGAGATGTTGCTCCATGGAGAGCGCTGGGCAGGGAAGAGGAAGGTTCTAGGCCCAATGTGTGGCCTTGGGCAAGCCCATTCCCTCCCTGGGCCTCAGGTTTGCCATCTGGAATAGGGCTCTTAAACTTAACTGCATATTCAACACGCGGGGAACCCCTGGACATTGCCCCCTTCTCCCCCATTTCGCAGATGGGGAAACGAGGCTCAGGAAGATGGAATTCCGTGCTCCTGTAGAGGGCCACGGTGGAGCTGGGATTCAAACCGGCCTCCTAGCTAGGCCTCTTAGAAGGAACTCTCTGACTCCCAGATGGCCTGGGCCAGCCCTGACAGGAAATTAATCAGACCTCTGGGCGTCCTTGCAGGTTGCTAGGATACTGGGCGTTACCAAGGAGATGCAGACCCTAATGGGAGTCCGCTGGGGCATGGAACTGCTCACCCTCCCCCATGGCCGTCAGCTACGACTAGACCTGTTGGAAAGGTAAGGCAGGCGCCGCGCCCCGGGACTCGCGGGGGACCCCCGGGCTACCTGCTCGGGCTTGGCTGAAGCCGTGGGGCTCCTTAGCCTGTCCGCCCGCTCCCGGGGTTCCGGCCACACCTCCCACCCATTGGCCAATCGCAACTCTTGATATCCAGCTCAAAGCAATCCTGGCTCCCCAAAGACTGCGCCCGCTATCTCTGGATTATCCGTCTGCAGCCCCTTGTCCACAGCCTGGGCCCGGCTCATCGTTTCTGGCCTCACGGCGGATTCTTAAAACAGCTTGCGCGAGCCACTCCGCTCCCTCAAGCCCCGCCCCAGGCGCCCTGGTCCCGCCCCCGGAGCATGCTGACCAATCAGAAGCACTGAGCCTTGGTCCCCCTCCAGCTGGCCGCGCCCCCTAACCTCAGGGATCTCACTCAGACTCTGCGCTCGGCCCATCGCCGGTGATGGACAGTGGCAAGGGCCCCTCCCCGCGTACTTGGCCCCGCTCCCTCTGACCCTGCCGCTCTGACAGGTTCCACACCATGTCCATCATGCTGGCAGTGGACATCCTGGGCTGCACTGGCTCGGCGGAGGAGCGAGCAGCGCTGCTGTACAAGACCATTCAGCTGGCGGCCGAGCTGCGGGGGACTATGGGCAACATGTTCAGCTTCGCTGCGGTCATGGGCGCCCTGGACATGGCCCAGGTACTGAGGGGCCCGCCTAGAGCTGGGCACCCTGTAGACTGGAAGCGCCCTGGGCGGGTTTCTCCGGGATGGAAATGGGAAGAGCTTTGTGAGTTCCTAGGCATGGCTGTGAAAGAGTAACCAGGAGAACGCAGTTCCCCAAGGGCTGGCCAAGGACACGTTCTTTTCCCTTCCCTGGGTCTCAGTTTCCCCACTTGTAGGATGAATGAGGAGTATTTGATGCATTTAAAGAAAACACAAAGGCCAGTGAGGTGGCACAGACCTGTAATCCCAGCCAACGGGGAGGCTGAGGCAGGAGGATTACAAGTTCAAAGCCAGCCTCAGCAACTTACTGAGACCCTGTCTCCAGATGAAATGAAATTTGGAAAAGGCTGGGAGTGAAGCTGAGAGGTGGAGCACTTGGAGGTCAACCCCCAGTATTGCCAGAGAGAGAAACATGACACAGTATCATTGAATGGACACTCACCTGTGCCCTGGGCTGGTGCTACACTGTTTACCAGCATTGATTCCTGAAAAGACTCTCATGAGGTGGATGCCTCTGTTGTCTGCTCTTGTTACAGATGGAGCAACTGAAAGCAGTACTTGCCTGTGGTCACACAGGTCCAAAAGTTTAGGATTTGAACTGATTTCCAGTGCAACCATTATGCCACACTGCCTCTCCTGTGCCTAATAAATAGGAACAACAGGGGCTCGGGGGCAGAGTCTCAGGTTCGCGTCTCAGCTCTGCCACTTATTTTCAGAATAATCTTGGGCAAGTCATTCCCACCTGAGATTTAGTTCCTTCAGCTGTAAAATGGGTTGTGTTGGCAGCATCATGACACGAAAGGCAGCCTACACTGTCCTTGGTCCACCAATGGTGGCCAGAACAGCTCTTGTTATCCCACATCTGTGTGTCCACTCAGCAGGGTGGCCTGTGGCCAGCATCCACTGCTGGCCACTTCCTTGGGCAACTTCTCACAGTCTGATCTCCCCAGATTTCCCGGCTGGAACAGACATGGGTAACCCTGCGGCAACGACACACAGAGGGTGCCATCCTGTATGAGAAGAAACTCAAGCCTTTTCTCAAGAGCCTCAATGAGGGCAAAGGTACCTCCCTGCCTTGCTGTGTGACCTTGGACAGGTTCTAGCCCTCTCTGGGCTGCCATAGATTCTCCCAGCGTGGATGATAAGGAGAGCTTGGTGAGCTTACTTTTTGCACCTGGCAACCTCATTAGCCACGTCCAAGTCTAGGCTCAGCACTTGGGACTGCGTCATCGCTGCTGTAGGTGCACCCAGGGGAAACTAAAAGGAAGGGTCTGTCTCAGGAGTCTGGATCCCCGGGAACTCTCTGGGACCTTAGGCAGGCCCCTCTCCTCTCGCCCCTCAGCTCCGGGGAATCAGTGGATGTGGGACCTCTAGGGTCCCTAAGTGCCTGCTCTCTCTGTCCCCTGCAGAAGGCCCTCCGCTGAGCAACACCACGTTTCCCCATGTGCTGCCACTCATCACTCTGCTGGAGTGTGATTCGGCCCCTGCTGAGGGTCCCGAGCCCTGGGGCAGCACGGAGCATGGCGTGGAGGTGGTGCTGGCCCACCTGGAGGCCGCCCGCACGGTGGCACACCACGGAGGGCTCTACCATACCAATGCCGAGGTCAAGCTGCAGGGTGAGTGTGGTCGATGCCCAGGTTCCCCTCCTCCCAGCATCCACTCGGTGCTCGGTGCTCGTCCCTCTGTTCTGCCCCAGCTCCCCGCTCCTCATCTTATCACCTTCTTCACTCAGTAGTTCAACAGGCAATTGTTGGGTGCACCTTGGCTGTGGTCCTTAGCTTGGCTGAGCCTCAGTGTTCTCGTCTTTGAAATGTAAAAGAAAGAGGTGCCCAGCCTGGTACCTGGGGTGGAGACAGCCGCCACACTTCAGGGAGCTCAGTTTGTAACACCCTCACATGAAAGTGGCAGTGTCTGTTACTGCCTTTGGTGTTAAGTTGCAGAAATTCACTGGAGATAAATTAGAAATTACAGCTGAGCAAAAATAAGATTTAAAAACTGCCGCAGTCTGGCTGGGCACAAATAACCCAGCCGCCAAAAAGCCTTATAGGTTCAAACAGCAACTCTTTATTCCTGAACTCTCACCGGCACTCTACACACACTTTCTGGGAACACACTCCCTCCACCGGGCTCCTGGAACCCCGGAGAACTCAATGGGAACTCCAAAGTAGCTGTGCCTGAGGCAGCAGGATCCGCCCTAATCCCAGCAGGATCCGCCCTAATCCCGGAGCTGGGTCACCTTTCAACCATTCCCTCTAGCAAAATGCCAGGCATCATTCCACTAAACTGTGGCTCTCAACAAAAAACTTACCCACAATTACCCAGGGGTAAACTCTGTGAATATTCTGATAGGTTTTTCTGACTTTCTTGCCTTTTTTTTTCCCCAAGAAGGAATAAAAAGATATGTATTTTATATTTACTTGTAAAACGTATATATGTTTCTTAAAAAAATGGAACTTATGGGAAAAAAAAGGAAAGAAAGAGAAAACGATCATGCAAGATCTCAAAAACTTCCAAAGAATTAAACATTAATATTTCGTCTTCTAAGGACTGGGGATTCAGCTCAGTGATAGAGTATTTGCCTAGCATGTACGAAGCCTTGGGCTTGATCCCTGGTAATGAAAAAAATGCTTGTCTAGAAAATAGTAGGAGAAAGACCAGACACTGCCATGCATGGTTATGTTCATTAACAGACTTTGTTGGCTCCCTGGTGGGCTATGGGGAGGTTGCCTCAAATGAGACCCTGAAGAATGTGGGGACTCTGAATGGGAGCCCCAGCCTCCTTCCAACCAGATGGTGGTCCCTGACCCTGTGCCCCTGCCCTGCAGGATTCCAGGCCCGGCCAGAGCTCCTGGAGGTGTTCAGCACCGAGTTCCAGATGCGCCTCCTCTGGGGCAGCCAAGGGGCCAGCAGCAGCCAAGCCCGGCGCTATGAGAAGTTCGACAAGGTTCTCACTGCCCTGTCACACAAGCTGGAGCCTGCTGTCCGCTCCAGTGAGCTGTGACCCCCAGGAACCTTCCCCTCTGCAGCTGTGGGCAGCAAAGGGGGCAGAGCCCTTTCCCCAGAGCACCCCAGGGACACTGTGATCAACCCAAAATGTTCTGGGTTCAACTCCAGGATCTCCATTGCAACTCCAGGGTCCTGCCTGGACTCTGGGCTCCACCTTCCAGTCACCTACGTACCAGTCTCCCTTCAGGAAGGACAGGGACCTTGCTCCTCCTACCAGCTTCTGCTGTCCCCCTTCCTGCCCAGGTTCCCTGTTTTTGAGCCATGGGAGGCCCCTCATGCCTCCTCCCTCTCCCCTGGGTATTTGCCTCCACTGGCACCAAGGCCTCCATCTTGCTGTAAATAAGTCTGTTCTGTAAATAGATGTACAGAAACCATGTTCTTTCTTTCATATAATAAACTTTTATGACTCTTTCTTCTGTCTCTCAGAAGGGGCTGGGGGTGGAAAGAAGCACTTTTTCTCAGGTGAAAAGTAGAGAACTTCATTTAACAATTGCTTGCTGGGCATGATGACACACGTCTTGTAATCCCGGCCACTCAGGAGGCTGAGGCACGAGGATCATGAGTTTGAGGCCAGCTTCAGCAACTCAGCAAGACCTATTTCCAAATAAAAATTAAAAGGGCTGGAGCCTCAGTAGTAGAGCACCCCTGGGTTGAAAAAAAAAAACCCCAAAACTTATTTAGCACTTGGAACTTTCCAGTTTGTTCCAGGAGCCAGGTGATAATTCCAACCTAGTGGGAGACATACAGGTATAACTTCCTTCTGTCCCATGCCCTGCCTCAGGAAGCCACAGCAACGATTATCACAAACACAAGGACCCAAGATGTTTGGAGTAGAAGGGTTTTCAGAAATCTAGGACTTCAACTCCCTTCTGTAAAACAGAAATGGAGAGAGAAAGGACTTTCCCTAGGTCCCAGCAATAGAACGAGGAAGGCTACAAACTGGCTCCCCTGACCCAGGGTTCTTTCTCAATAGAGGGAAGTAATAATTTCAGGTTTGAGATGTGGCCCTGAAGTCATGTGTGTGTGTGTGTGGGGGGGGGGGGGTTGTGTGTGTTAAGCTGGGTAGGGCAGGGACCTTCAAGCTAGACCACAAAGACAGCTCTCAGTTCTTTCACTCCAGTGGGTGGGAGAGGTAAAGGTAAGCAATGTAGATCAACAGGATCCCAAGCCAACCTGGGGTCCCCAGGAGCTTGTTCACTGCATTTGAAATATCTGGGTTCCTTCGCCTCTGAATTATTTGACCAATCGGACCTGTACCACATGACATGGTACAAAGCATCTTTGGCTAAAGCTGGAGGTGGTTGAGTTTTGTTGTTCATTAGCAGGGGCAACTTGGATAAGAAGCTTAACCTCTTGGGTCCCAAATTCCTCCTCAAAATAAACAAGGACAATCACAGAACCCATCTGCTAGGATTGATGGTAAGCATTTGGTATGTAGTGGCATCTAGGTAAGGGACAGTTATGTTTCATACATAATGGATTGTCAGTGATCATTTATCAATTACTTTCTGAGTCAAAATACTATTTGCCTGCACCTCATTGAAATATCACCATTTCCATGTTGAGGTTGTGGCTTAGTGGTAGAGTGCTTGCCTACTACATATGAGGCATTGGCACTGGGTTGGATTCTCAGCATTGGATACAAATAAATAAATAAAAAATAAAGGTCCATCAACAACTAAAAAAAAATTAAAAGAGAAATATCACCATGTCCATGTATAGCAGATACTATTATATTATAGCATGTGTATGGCACCTGAAGCTAATGGCACATAGCGTTGCTCACCAAAAGCTATTATTAGTGAACCCTCTTTTGTCATATAAAAGAAGAGGTTGGAAGAGGCGCTTTGCAAGATGTAAGGTTCCGCACAAGTTTTTGTTATAGTTGTTACGTTACCTTTTGTGGTCATAATCCTTTATTTATCCCTTTCTGAGCTTCCGTGATGGTCCCCTAGTTACCGTGGCCATGGAAACGCGGCCCGCTGACCCGGACTGGACGGTTCGCGGGCTCCCCCTGGAGGCACCCTGGAGTCCTGCTGCGCGACGACGGGGCGGGCCTTTGAGACGCGCGGGAGGGGAGCTGGGAGTTGTAGGCCATGGGCGTGGCTGCGGCGGAGCAGTGCACGCCGGGAGCTGTAGTTCGTACGTCGAGTGGTTGGCTGCCCCTGACTGAGCTTGGGCCGCTCCCGGATGGCTGCCGCCACGCGCGGCTGCCCGCCCTTGGGCTCGCTCCTCCGGCTGCTAGGGCTGCTCTCAGCCGCGACTGCCTCCTGGGACCTAGCTTCGCTGCGCTGCAACCTAGGCTCCTTCTGCGAATGCGACTTCCGGCCCGATTTGCCCGGTGAGGGGACAGGGAGCCCGGAGCGAGGAGCGGGTGGATAGGGAGCTTGCCTCAGGGCCGGGCATCCGTGAACCCGAGGCGGGAACCCGCAGACCTGCGGACGGCCAGGGCCGAAGTGGGGCCGGCTCCGAGGGGACTTGAGCGCCTGTGGCACGGACCTGAAGCGTAGGTTATTGGTGCCCGTTAGAGTCCCAGAGGGTTTGCGAGGATGAAGAGAGCGAGCCTGTTGCCAGGAAGGCCCCCGCGGGGACATATTAGGCCCTCATGGAGTGGACTTGCAGTCCAGGGAGAAGCCTGTATTGGGGATTGGCAGGGGCTTGGGCATAATGGGTTGGCAGCTCCCGCTCATTTAGGGCTGGCGCAATCTGGAGAACCGCCTGGTGGGGGCGCGGCCCAGATAAGCCAGGCTGATAGGTGGCCCGTGCAGATAGCCGCAAGGGCCCTATTCCCTGTCCACACTTGGGACAAGCATGCCAAACACAGGGTTCCCTAGACCAAGTCCCAGGCATGATTTCCACCCTGAAATTCTACCTTGGTTCTGACACTGTCCTGTGACCCTAGGTCTGGAGTGTGACCTGGCCCAGCACTTGGCCGGGCAGCATCTGGCCAAGGCATTGGTGGTGAAGTCCCTGAAGGCCTTTGTGCACGATCCCAGCCCCACCAAACCGCTGGTTCTCTCCCTGCACGGCTGGACAGGCACTGGCAAATCCTATGTCAGCTCCCTCTTGGCTCAGTACCTCTTCCAGGGTGGCCTTCGCAGCCCGCACGTGCACCACTTTTCCCCCATCATCCACTTCCCGCACCCCAGCAACATCGATCGCTACAAGGTAGGCTGAATGTGTCTTGGACCACCATTGGCCTGCACATGGGGTGACAGACCCTGAGGAGTGAGTCCTAGCCCAGTAAGTGGAGTCACTTGTCCCAGGTCACACAGCCAGCTGGATCTTCAGCCCTCAGAACCCATCCTGAACAGAGCGTGAGACTGTGCCATTCTGTCTGGCAGGGAGTTCTTTTATTGGCTGGGAAACAGTATTGGTACCTACCTGCCAGTTGCTGTGAAGGGGACAGCATTATACAATTGCAGGTATCACTTATTGAGCACCTGTGTTTGCCAGACAGTCTGCTTTATCGTATCCCTGTAAAGCACTGAGCTCCAATTTGTGGCTCAGAGGAAGCACTAAAACACTGGCTCTGACCACTGTTGTTGATTGCAAGGCACCTTCCAAGTCCATCTCTCTTGGCTGCCAACACTTTGGGAGCAAAGTTCAGGTTCAAGTAGTAGGAAAGAGCTTCTCCTGGTATAGAAAAGAGTAGATGTGGGCTGGGCTGGGGCTTAGTGGCAGAGTGCTTGCCTAGCATGAGTGAGGCACTGGGTTCGATCCTTAGCACCACATAAAAATAAACAAAATAAAGGCATTCTGTCCATTTACAACTACAAAATAATTAAAAAAAAAAAAAAAAAAAAAGAGTAGATGTCATGGAAGGAGCCCTCAACAGGGAGGCAGGGGCTGTTCTACTGACATGCTGTGCGATCTTAGGCAAGTCTCTGCCCCTCTCTGGGCTCTCTTTTTACCATCAGTCTTAAGAATGGTTTTCTGCTCTGTGGGAGACTGTATCTCCTGGGGAGGGGTTTTGTTCTTGGTTTGGGAAGAAGTTTGGGGTTGAAGCTCTCTGGCTCCCTGGAACTCCTCTTTTCCCCGTAGAAGGATCTTAAGAACTGGGTCCAGGGGAACTTGACTGCCTGCGGCCGCTCCCTCTTCCTCTTTGATGAGATGGACAAGCTGCCCCCAGGCCTGATGGAGGTCCTGCGGCCTTTCCTGGGCCCCTCCTGGGTTGTATATGGAACCAACTATCGAAAAGCTATCTTCATCTTCATCAGGTAGGGCTGGTTTTGTAATGGGCACAGCAGGAGGACACTTGTCCCATGTCCAGCTGTCTGCTCTTGGCCTGTGCTCCCAGGGTCCAGTCAGGCTGTCCCAAAGCCCCTCACTCTTGCTGGTGACATCATCTAAGGTGGCTGACGACCCCTTTGACATTCCCAAAGCTATTCCAGCTTCTGTCTTTGTATCCTCATCCCTTCTTTGCGGAGACCCTGCTATGTCCACTTATCCCTCGTTTTTGGACAGGAGGACAAATGGGACTGGAGTTCTCATCCTCTAATTCTCGCTCAGGTCCTGGCCATTAACTCAGGCAAAACTGTGTTACTTTCCTGAGACCCCACCTCCTCTCTGAGCGGTCCCCATGTCCCCATGTTGGTGGCCCTTTGGCCTACCGGAGGCTGCAGAAGGGGAGTCAGTTAAGGACACAGAGTTCTGTAAACTAAGTTGCACGGCACACGTGTGTGCGTACGGCATGGCCACGCTGGAGAGGAGAGCTGGGGAGAGCAGTGTCTCCATCGGCTGACCCCTGGTCCTGTTAGGTGGCACCAGGGAAGTGAGGGCCCACTCCGGCCCTGGTCCCTGGCTGAGCCTCTGCCTGGGTCCCCCATGATTTTAGCAACACTGGTGGTGAACAGATCAACCAGGTGGCCTTGGAGGCATGGCGCAGCCGCAGGGACCGAGAGGAGATCAGCCTGCAGGAGCTGGAGCCAGCCGTCTCCCGAGCTGTGCTGGACAACCCACACCGTGAGTTACTCGGGCCCTGCCCCGTGTGGCTTCACCCGCAGCCCAGTGGGCTGACTGCCAGGGAGGGCCGGGTTCCCTGGGGTCTCAAGTTCTGCCACTGACCCAGCAGAGGCTTCAGCACTCCCAGGTCTGCGACCTGAATGGGTCACAACCCCTCAGAGCCTGTGTCTGGAAAGGGGCTAAAAGGAGAGGGCCCAGCACACCCCTCCTCTGCCCGGGGGGCTGGCTTCCCTCTTCTGTAGCACGTGTCCTTCCTGCAGATGGTTTCTGGCACTCGGGCATCGTGGAGGAGCGCCTGCTGGACGCCATGGTGCCCTTCCTCCCGCTTCAGCGGCACCACGTGCGGCACTGTGTTCTCAACGAGCTGGCCCAGCTGGGCCTGGAGCCCCGGGACGAGGTGGTGCAGGCCGTGTTGGACAGCACGACCTACTTCCCCGAGGATGAGCAGCTCTTCTCGTCCAATGGCTGCAAAACAGTGGCCTCTCGAATCGCCTTCTTCCTCTGACCCCAGAATGGCATCCTTCCTTGCCTGGCCAGCCTGCAGGAAAGGCCGGAGGGACCCTTGTCCAGAGACTCTGGAGAGTGGGCCCCAGAGCACGCAGTCAAGATGAAGAGGGGTATTGGCCAGGCCAAGGATAGACGCCGGGAAAGGCCTAGCTTCAGAACTGGTTAGAGGCGTCCTGGCCTCTGCTCCCGGTCACCCTGGAACCTCACTGAGCCCTGACTTTCTCCTGCAGCCTGAGCCTTCTTAATGTGAATGTAACTCAGGGATCAAGGTTCATGGCTGTCGTCCTTTCTGGGTCTGTTACCCACACCCCTGGCCCTGGCACTGTACCCCACCTCACTCTACAGTCTGTGACCCCAGTATCACAGCTCATGCTGGGACTTAACAGTTTTCATGAGTTGAGGGACTCAAGATGCCACCTCGGCCTGGATTTACAAGTTTTTAATTTTTTAAAAGAAGAGAACAAGTATAATAAACGTAGCCATGGACTAGAGGAACGCTGGTCGAGGTTGCTTTTGCTTTGGAAGGACTCAGCCTCCGGTGCCTGTGGGGGCAGAATCGTCCCTGCTCCAGCGAGAAGCAAGGGTTTCACTGAGCTTCCTCAGGGAGCAGCACAATGACCGTGACCTCAGCAGCTTCCATCTCACTGGGGCCCTGGCTGGGGCCCTGGCTGGGGCTGGGGGTAGAACTGGCCTTGCTGGGCCTTGGGCTCGATGCCATGGTACTGTAAGTCTTGCTGGAGCTGGAGCCCGTGCTCTGAGTTGCGCTCAGGGCAGCCTCTGTCTTACTAGGTGTCCCACTCTGGTCCTGGGTGACCATGGTTTTGCTGACATCCTGGGAAACCTGAATCTTGCTGGAATTTCGGATCAGTCCCCAGCTCTGGTCCTGGGGGACATCATCCCTGCCTGGTCTCCAGCTCTGGTCTCGGGCAGCCTTGGTCCTTCTGAGTCTCTGCCTTGGGCTCTGGGTACCCTTGGTCTTGGGCCTCTGCTTTGGGCCCTGGGTGGCCTCTGTCCTGCCAGCCTTCTGGCTCTGTTCTGGGATAGCTGCTGTCTTTCTGGAGAAGCACCTTTGACTTTGGGCAGCTGGGGTCTTGCTGGAGCTCTGGATCTGGTCCTGGGTGGCCTCAGCCTTGCTGGGCCTCTGCCTTCTCTCTGGGGAAGCTTGGGTCTTCCTGAGGTCAGGGCTCAGGTGGTCCTCGTTGACCTCAGTGTCTGAGGATGGGGTCTTCTGTGGTGAGGAGACAGAGGGTGTGGCAGTGGTGGTGGGGCTGCTCCTGTATCCCCGGCAGATGGTGGACATGGTGGAGTCTGAGGTGGACTTGACCCTGTCTGGGAAGGGAGTGCCAAGAGTATCCATCAGGCCTGCCTTACCCTCCCTGGACAGCTCGAGGAAAAAGGGGCTTCCAGGCGACCCCTACCAGAACCCCAGTGGCTTTGTACATCCAAAGCCGCAGTTTTGCCCACTCACACCAGCCTGGCCTCCTCACAACCCTAGCTCTGAGGCGGGCCAGGCTGTGACATGAGCCACTTGAGCCCCTGCCCATCCCTGGACCCCTCCACTCCAGCAGGGCCCTCGCCTGTTCGCTCCTCCCAGCGCCCAACGCTGTGCTCCCTTTAGCTGCTTGAGGTCTTGGCCTCTAAGGGCCACCTGTGCTCAGGCCTGCTCGACTCCCTTCTGGCTGTGTCCGCCTGTTGACTTGGGCTCACTACCCAGGGAAAGGACTGTGCCCTTCATCCCTGTTACTGTTGCCAGGCATAGGCCGGGGCCAGGGCACGCCGTGAGGTTTGGGGATTGCCCCGAGTGACAGGAAGGAGACAGCACTGCCATTCTCCTGCCGAGGGGCTCTGGAGCAGCCTTCTGAGATTTTCCCTTTTGTCCCTTCCAGGCTGGTGCCCAGCAGAATTGCGGGTTGAAGCCCCTTGGACATGAACAGGGTTCAGTCCCAGGCCGAGGGGGAAAGAGAAAAGGATAGGCCTAGAGGGGATGAGGCAGGAGTAGCAGCAACATAAAGAGCCCGATGGAGAGACCAGTGTCCCTGCTCTGTGCTGGACACTGTCCCACTGAGTCCTCACACGCCCTCCATGAGGTTGGGACTTCTACTCCCACTGTGGAGTCCCCTGCCCAAGGTCAACAGCAGAGCCCAGGTTCACATCCCTTCTCACCCTGACCTTTAACCTCACTGCTGTTTTGCTCTCCTGGGCCGAGCAGGAGCCCAGGGACTTACAGCGGAAGATGGAACCTGAGGAGGTCTGGTCGAGGTAGCCTTCTGACAGGGATGTCACCTTGTGAGAGGCAAGCTCCTGGGTGTCCTATGGCAGAAAACAGGCTGGGCAGTTGCAGATTGGGAAGCCCTTGGGCCAGTGGCCACCTCTCTGGAAGGCCAGCAGGCCCTGGGGATTGTTCTCCCAAGCTTAGAGCTCCTCGCAGACACCAGGGTGGGGCAGGGTGAGAACACAGGCTGAGACTGCAGGAAGGGGAGTGGCCATCCAGGAAAGGAGGCCTGCGAGGGGCTGCTGGCCTCCATTTTCTCTGCAAAACGAACACGTTAGTTCAAGTGGGAGACAGGCCTCTGTAACTGTAAAGTGCTGTGTGCTGGGGCGCAGCAGCGACGGCCGAGGAGCTGTTCATGCTCTAGGCACGTCTGGACCACCTGGCACATCCAGAGGAGGACAGGTCCCCTGCTATGACCATCTCACAGACCAAGGCTTCTAGCATCCAAGTAACCTGCCCAGCCACTCAGCTGAGGAGGAGAGAAGCTGGGTTTGACTCCAGCCCTGCTGGACATCTCCCTCAGACCCTTGGCTGCTGGCCGCCTCTACCTGAGGTCACACCCGCAGGTGGTGAGGACGGTGGAGCAGGTGTCCATCCCATAGGCCCTGGGCTCTGAGCTCTACCAGATTCAGCTCAGCCTCTTCCTGAGGGAGGGAGCCCACAGTGAAGTGGGAGGGGTTCTGCAGACAAGAGCTTTGTATTTTGCCTTTGTTCTAATGCAAAATAGAAAAAGGGAGTGCCAGCAGGGGCAGGGGTAGGTTGCCTTTGGACGTAAACTTGATGTCTGTCGGCAGCTGACTAGAGGAAGAAGTTTTGGGATGATCACAGGCACAGGCTGGCTCTTGTCCAGCGTCTGGGGAAGGAGCTGGAGAGGGAGGCCGGCTACTTGTCCACTTACACAAAGAAAAGGGGAGACTCCCTATGGTGTTAAGAATCAGGGCAACCTGGGGGGTAGTGCTGAGTTGCAAGGGGGCTTAGGATGTGGCACAAAGTGGCACTGGGGAATGTGTTCTGTGTTGAGCTAGGAAATGGTGTCATGGTGTATTTAGTTTGTGAAAATTTATCCAACTGTTCACCTATGATTTTCACACTTCTCTGTTTACATTGCATTCAACAAAATGTTTTCAGAAACAATTTAAAAATAGGAAAAGGCTGGCACAAGTGGCCAGGGCATCCGCAGGACCTGTGGGGTGTGTGCAGGCCAGGTGTGTGACACCTGTCTCTGAGGCCGGCCTCTTTACCAGCCTCCCTGCAGGGACAGTCCTTGCTGGTGCCAATCCCATCTCAGAAAAGCCAGCCTCAGCCCCAGACCCCAGGGCCCCAGGCCTTGGTGAAGGGCCTGCTCACCTCTTTCTTCTCCTTTGCTTCCTCCTCCTCCTTGGCAGATGGGGCCTCTGCTGGCTCTACCTGCAGTGCCTGGGGGGTGGGCTCCGGCTCTTTGGAGCTCTCAAACAAAGGCTGGTCCCACTTCCACGAGAGCAGCAGGGCCTTGGCCTTCTCGCGCTCCAGTTCCCGCTCCCTCAGCATCCTGCCAAGCCATGCCCCAGGGTCCTGGGTCAGCCTCTCAGACTCCACCTGCCATCCCCAAAGACTAGGGTGGAGACCCTAGGAGGTGGAGGGGCAGAGGAACCTGAGCCCCAGTCAGTCCCCAGTCTCAGCTCCTGGCCCCTGCCCTAGAAGCTTACCCCACAACGTCCTCCAGGTTGCTGGCCCGAGGGCCACTCTTCCCCATCTGCATCAGCTGCAGCCTGGCCAGTTGGGCCACCTGGCTTTGAAGCACTTCCTCCACTGACATGCCCGGGAAGAGGCTGGTAATCAGTGGGAGAAGCTGCCGGGAAAGGGGTGACCAGAGCCAGGTGTGGGCCAGGGCAGGTGGCAGAAGGCCAATGCTGCCCTGCCTTGCAAAGTCCTACCTGGCCCTTCTCAGGGCTAAAGAGGGGTTTCACGAATTGTTTCTAAAGGGCGGGAGCTTTTTACTCAGAAGGACAGGAGACGTGAGGAAGGGACCAGTCCCACAGGGAGCCCTGATGGTGAGCCAGCTGGGGCTTCTGGAGCGAAACAGAGGTGGTCTGACCTCTGAGCTGCAGGACTGGGGCAAGGGAGCCTTCTCTGAGCCTTGGGGTCTGCATCTGTAGATGGGGGTGATGGTAACTCTCTGGTTTGGAGGGAGGCAGAAGCCTGGAGGGAGTGGCAGGGTCGGTGTGGTCAGAGCACAGCCACTCTTAGGCGTGCTCCAGCGTTACCTGCTCATGGCCAGCCGTGCAGGTTTCATTCAGGGACAGGAGGACCTTCAGGGCGACCAGGGTGCTGACTCCGGAGCCCACCCACCCTCCTCACCCAACAATAGCCCACCTTTGGTTGCTTGGGATTCAGGAGCAGGGCAGTGGCAACATCCTGACGGGCTCCAAAGATGTCCTGCAGGAGCTGTCGACTCTTGGCCCTGTACACGTAGTACTGGGCCTTACAGGGGTTGTGCTGAATGGCCGCTGAGAAGTGGTTCTCTGCCTTCTGGAACTGCCTGCAGGATGCAGTGGGCCCCGAACTGCCATGAGCATCACCTTCTGAGGGGAGATGGTGGCTCCTGGGCCCCACTGAGGAGATGGGGAAATCTAGGGGCTCTGTTCCCCCACTGTGCCCTCTCTTCCTCCTGCCAGCCACACCTCTGGTGGGCCCAACACTTAGATGTGGGTATGAAACTCCAGGGTAAATGAATATTTTTATGATCTTGGCATAGGAAGGAACTTCCTGAGACTATCGTAAACCCAGCAGCTGAAATTTAAAAAAAATTAATTTGATTATGATTAAATAATTCCATATTACTGAGTAGCAAAAGTGCCACAATAAAAAGCAATATATAAAGTCTGGGGCATAGCTCAGTGATAGAGTGTCTGCCTGGCATGTTCTAGGACCCGGTCTCATCAATACCCAGACCCTGGGGGGAAAATATATAGGACAAATTATTTTTCCAGACAGCAGGCAATAAGCTGATTCTCTTAGCCTACAAAGAACTGTAATAGTAAAAAATTTTGCTAAATAAGCAATTTAAACATTTTTTTTAGTTGTAGATGGACACAATACCTTTATTTTGTTTGTTTATTTTTATGTGGTGCTGAGGATCAAACCCAGGACCTCACACGTGCAAGGCAAGTGCTCTACCGCTGAGCCCCAGCCCTAGCCCCTTAAATAAGCAATTTAATAGCAAAATGGGTAAAAGCTTTTGACAAGCTATAATGGCCGAGAAAGAGAGACTGGCCTGCAATAGTAAATAAAGTATTTAAACATGCAAAGTAAATAATCTTTCAGAGAGTTTTTCGTTCTTTTCTTTCTTTTTCTTTTTTGCCTAGGATTAGCAGAATTGAAGAATAATTTTAATACCCTATGCCAGGGAGGTGAGGGGAAATCAAGGTACTCTTTTCCTGAGGGAAGTTTTTGTTGGTTCACTGTTTTTGGAGAACAATATCATAATATCTATCAAAACTTTAAAGATGGGCTGGGGCTGTAGAATGCTTGCCTAGCATGTGTAAGGCACCAGGTTCAATCCTCAGCACCACATATAAATAAATAAGCAAATAAATAAATGTAGGTATTGTGTCCATCCACAACTAAAAAGATATACATTAAAAAAAAAAAAAAAAACTGTGGGTGCACGCCTGTAATCCCAGCAGCTTGGAAGGCTGAGGCAGGAAGATCGCGAGTTCAAAGTCAGCTTCAGCAACAGTGAGGCACTAAGCAACTCAGTGAGACCCTGTCTCTAAATAAAATACAAAATAGAGCTGGGGATGTGGCTCAGTGGTCAAGTGCCCCTGAGTTCAATCCCTGGTGCGCCCTAAAAAAACAAAACAAAAACAAAAAACAACTTTAAATGTTTAAGTTCTTTACCCAACAACTTACTTTCCAGTAAACCAGGCTACAGCTTTTACTAGCAGGAGAGCCTATGTCCTGCTTGCTCACTGCAGGACTATTTCTAATTAAAACCTGAAACAGCCCGAGTGCATGTCAGCAGGGGTTTTTCTGAAGCCACCTATCCACCTCCACAGCAGGGGTACTATGCAGACAATGGAAGAGAAGGAAGTGACACCACGGAAAGTCAAAGGACAGACAGTGTGGGCTGGGGACGAGGCTCCTGGGAGAGCGCTGGCCTACACAGTGGCCCTGGGTGACCCCCAGCACTACAAAAAGAAAAAGAAAAAAACAAAGCAGTTTCGCATGTTTCCATTTCAGAAAATCCACTAACTGTTAGCATATGCCTGGGAAAAATTCTGGAAGGGTCGTTATCCACCTTAGCAGGGAGCAGAGCTGGAGGGAGGTGGGGATGATAACTCACATTTCAAGTTATATGTTACTATTTAAATTTTCCCACCACATCAATAGACTTAAAAATAAGAACCATATGATCATCTCGATAGATGCGGAAAAAGCATTCGACAAAGTACAGCATCCCTTTATGTTCAAAACTCTAGAAAAACTAGGGATAACAGGAACATACCTCAATATTGTAAAAGCAATCTATGCTAAGCCTCAGGCTAGCATCATTCTGAATGGAGAAAAATTGAAGGCATTCCCTCTAAAATCTGGAACAAGACAGGGATGCCCTCTCTCACCACTTCTGTTCAACATAGTTCTCGAAACACTGGCCAGAGCAATTAGACAGACGAAAGAAATTAAAGGCATCAAAATAGGAAAAGAAGAACTTAAATTATCACTATTTGCAGATGACATGATTCTATACCTAGCAGACCCAAAAGGGTCTACAAAGAAACTATTAGAGCTAATAAATGAATTCAGCAAAGTGGCAGGATATAAAATCAACACGCATAAATCAAAGGCATTCCTGTATATCAGCGACAAATCCTCTGAAATGGAAATGAGGACAACCACTCCATTCACAATATCTTCAAAAAAAATAAAATACTTGGGAATCAACCTAACAAAAGAGGTGAAAGACTTATACAATGAAAACTACAGAACCCTAAAGAGAGAAATAGAAGAAGATCTTAGAAGATGGAAAAATATACCCTGTTCATGGATAGGCAGAACTAACATCATCAAAATGGCGATATTACCAAAAGTTCTCTATAGGTTTAATGCAATGCCAATCAAAATCCCAACGGCATTTCTTGTAGAAATAGAGAAAGCAATCATGAAATTCATATGGAAAAATAAAAGACCCAGAATAGCAAAAACAATGCTAAGCAGGAAGTGTGAATCAGGCGGTATAGCGATACCAGACTTCAAACTATATTACAGAGCAATAGTAACAAAAACAGCATGGTACTGGTACCAAAACAGGCGGGTGGACCAATGGTACAGAATAGAGGACACAGAAACCAATCCACAAAACTACAACTATCTTATATTTGATAAAGGGTCTAAAAGCATGCAATGGAGGAAGGATAGCATCTTCAACAAATGGTGCTGGGAAAACTGGAAATCCATATGCAACAAAATGAAACTGAATCCCTTTCTCTCGCCATGCACAAAAGTTAATTCAAAATGGATCAAGGAGCTTGATATCAAATCAGAGACGCGCCGTCTGATAGAAGAAAAAGTTGGCTACGATCTACAGTCGGTGGGGTCGGGCTCCAAATTCCTCAATAGGACACCCATAGCACAAAAGTTAATAACTAGAATCAACAAATGGGACTTACTCAAACTAAAAAGTTTTTTCTCAGCAAAAGATACAATAAGAGAGGTAAATAGAGAGCCTACATCCTGGGAACAAATCTTTACTCCTCACACCTCAGATAGAGCCCTAATATCCAGAGTATACAAAGAGCTCAAAAAATTAGACAATAAGAGAACAAACAACCCAATCAACAAATGGGCCAAGGACCTGAACAGACACTTCTCAGAGGAGGACATACAGTCAATCAACAAGTACATGAAAAAATGCTCACCATCTCTAGCAGTCAGAGAAATGCAAATCAAAACCACCCTAAGATACCATCTCACTCCAGTTAGATTGGCAGCCATTATGAAGTCAAACAACAACAAGTGCTGGCGAGGATGTGGGGAAAAGGGTACACTTGTACATTGCTGGTGGGACTGCAAATTGGTGCAGCCAATTTGGAAAGCAGTATGGAGATTTCTTGGAAAGCTGGGAATGGAGCCACCATTTGACCCAGCTATTCCCCTTCTCAGTCTATTCCCTAAAGACCTAAAAAGAGCATGCTACAGGGACACTGCTACATCGATGTTCATAGCAGCACAATTCACAATAGCTAGACTGTGGAACCAACCTAGATGCCCTTCAATGGATGAATGGATAAAAACAATGTGGCATTTATACACAATGGAGTATTACTCTGCATTAAAAAATGACAAAATCATAGAATTTACAGGGAAATGGATGGCATTAGAGCAGATTATGCTAAGTGAAGCTAGCCAATCCCTAAAAAACAAATGTCAAATGTCTTCTTTGATATAAGGAGAGTAGCTAAGAACAGAGTAGGGTCGAAGAGCATGAGAAGAAGATTAACATTAAACAGGGATGAGAGGTGGGAGGGAAAGGGAGAGAGAAGGGAAAATGCATGGAAATGGAAGGAGACCCTCAGAGGTATACAAAAGTACATACAAGAGGAAGTGAGGGGAAGGGGAAAAATAATACAAGGGGGACAAACGAATGTCAGTAAAGGGGGCAGAGAGAGAAGAGGGGAGGGGAGGGGAGGGGAGGGGAGGGGGGATAGTAGAGGATAGGAAAGACAGCAGAATACAACAGACACTAGTATGGCAATTTGTAAATCAATGGATGTGTAACTGATGTGATTCTGCAATCTGTATATGGGGTAAAAATGGGAGCTCATAACCCACTTGAATCAAATTGTGAAATATGATATATCAAGAACTATGTAATGTTTTGAACAGCCAACAATAAAAAATTAAAAAAAAAAAAAATTTTTCCATGAAAGTGTCACTACGACAATAATCAGGAAGAAAATAAAAGTATTTCTCGCCGGGACTTGAAAACTAAAATTGACATTTAGGAGAGAAGCAATCCCAGCAGGTGGCTTCCTGCAGGCTGGCCCGCACGCACGCCCGCCCCCCTCAGACCCGACTGGCACCTTCTCTTCTCTTCGCAGAAGCCCATCTTCTCCTGCAGCATGCCCATGCGCATGTTGGCGCCCTCGTCCTGCGGGCTCAGGGCCAGCGCCTGCTTGTAGTCTGCCTCTGCGAAGGCCAGGTTGCCCAGCTGGAAGAAGCAATCTAGAGTCCCAGGGTGGGAGCTGAGTGAGCCCCCCCCCAGGGGTGCCTGCCCAGCTGCTCCGCCCCCCTCCCCAGGGAGGCAAAACTGGTGGCTGACACCACCGAAGCTCTCAGTCTTCTTTGCACCCGGACGCCTTCTCCCACCTGCCTGATCTGAGAACTGGAGGAGACAGTTGTCTCGACATTTCCAAAGTGTGTCCCCAGGACACTGGGGATATCAAATGCTTCCTTCTGTCCCCCCACCCCCCACACCAACCCACCTTAGGGATGGCGCGGGGCCACTCACCGCCGCGATTGATGTAGAGGCCCTTCTCCTGCTGCTCCTCGCGGAGCGCCTTGTTGAGCAGCAGCACGCCCTCCTGGTAGGCGCCCTGCTTGTAGCAGTGCACCGCGAAGTCGTTGTAGGTCAGCAGCAGCTGGCGCTGTGCCTGCTGCACCATTTTATCCTGGTCGTCAGACAGCATGTCCAGTGCCTTCAGCAAGTCCTCCACGGCCCTGTCAAACTCCTGGAGCCTGCGGTATATGGTGCCTCTGGGGGGAGGGTGTGGCGGTGGCAGGAAGGGCCATGAGGGACAATAAACCCCCCTGACCAGCATTTGGTCTGGCAAACCACTGCCCTCCCTGGGCCTGCTGACCCATGACCTGTGAAGTTGGCGGGACCCTAGCTCAGGTTCTAGGTTTGTCCTGTGGACCTGCCCCCCCCCCCCCCCATTGCTACTCTGATGACCTGCCCATCACTGGTAATGTTGTATTTCTCAAAAATAGCTTCTCTTTCTTTCAGGAGGCCAGGTGTCTACCTGCCTCTATATGAAGGTGACACATGTTTTACATCAATCTTCAGGTGAGGAAACCCAGGCTCGAAAGCAGAGGTTAACTGGCCCTGAATCATGTGCGTCCCTGAGCAGCGTGACCCTCCCAGTGGGAACCAATCAGCAGGCCTGGGGCTGGAGGATTCCAGGGTAACTGGGAAGGTGCTGTCTGATCCTCCAGGGGCAGTGACCCCAGCAGGAAGCAGGGAAAACTGTCAGAGGGCCAATGGGGAAACTGAGACCATGTAGCAGGTCTACGGGAGGCAGGCCCAGGACCCCTCCCCCAGTACCGGAAGAGGAAGAGGCTAGGGTCCAGAGGGTTGTTCTCGATGGCAGAGTCGATGCGCTGCAGCGCCTGCCGCAGCAGGCCCTGCACTGCCAGGATGCCGGCGTCCTGGCGGGCCTGCTGGGCCTGGTCCACCATCATCTGAAGCAGCAGCTTGGCCTGCAGGTTCTTGGGATCCAGCAGCAAGGCGCTGCGAAGGTCCCGATAGCAGAGCCTGGGCTGCCAGGGGTGGGGTGGCATCAGGGGCACTGGGTGGCTAAGTGTGGAGAGCCATTCTCAAACGTGACTGGGCGACTCCCGGTTTGGGTCTGAGGCGTTCTGGCTGTGTCGGAGCTTTCCCGGCCCTCTCCTGATGAGAGAACCCGTCCGTGTGGGGGTGTGACTGACCACTGACCCCGGGGGCCCAATCACTGACCCTGACCTTGGAGTGCGGCCCCCCCTCAACCTTCATTGGATGGAATTCTCCCCTGAATTTCTTGTTCCCCAATAAAAGGCTACTCCCTGGCATGCTCGCTCTCTCTCTCCTGCTAGCCCTGAGTAATCCCTGCTGCCCTACGGGTGGTTCGAGGTTGGAGCCAGAGAGGGGAGCCGTCTCGGACCTGGTCATAGAAAAAGGTAACTGAGTCTGTGTGTTTTATTTCGATCTCTGCTAGCTAACTTTTATGCCAAGAACCTCATTAATGAAACCAATGTGCAGGCCGCATGGTGGAGCTAAGTGGAGCCCTTTCCTGCCCAGTGGAAGGGAGGGGGAGGACAGACCTCCAGGTGACAAACTGGCATCGTGTCATCCCTCCCTGGTGTCCCCCATGTTATTGTTTCATTTGGGAAAAGCTCCTCCCAGGCCTCATCCTTACTGACCCCTCTCGAGGTGTGACCCCACGTGAGGCAGGTCAGCCTCAGCATTTGTTGTCTCCTGTGAGCCTCCTCTGAGACGGAGGGGAGTGTGTGTCCTCTTGAAGTGACTGCCTTGTCCTTCTTATCCTCTCCTGCACTCCCTCGCAGGCTCCCTGACCTTTAAGCCCACGAGACCTCTGACCAAGAACAGATTCAGGTCTGGGTATGAGTGGAAAACAGCCCGAGGCAAATACCTTCTACTGGGTGTGCAGGTTAGTCAGTCAGTCAACAAACAATTCTAGCAGGCAGCTGAGGCTGGGTAGCTGGCTGGATGGCGAACAGGGCAAGAGTGTGGGTAGCAAGTATGAGTGGGGATGGGCGAACGACTGAAGCCAGGACCTGGGCTTTGAGCAGGCAGACCTGGGCCCAGGACAACACCGCTGACTGGCTTTGTGACCCTGGGAAGTCACCCCTGGGCTGCTTCTTCACCTACCTTCCTCAAAGGTGACTGCAGCCTTCAGGATAAACATGGGTAATGCTTAGAACAGGCCTATGAGCAGGCCCAGGCCACAGGAGGGACTGAACCCACCACAGCCAACATTTGGCAATGATGGCTAGTCTCACACCTTTGGAGGAGACTCCCCCTGAGTCACCTGTGGGACATTGGAGAAGTCACCTAATGCCTCACCGCATTCCTTCCAACACTCCCTCCAGAATTGCAGGCTCAGTCATCAGCCACCCAGGACACCTCCACCCGGGGAAATGAGGCAAACCCTCCTGCCGCCGCCACCTGTCCTTCCTTGCCTTGTTTTCATCACCCAGGCAAAGCAGAACCTGGAAACTTCTAGAGCCCGCCCTTACCCTGAGACTGCCCCAGTGATGCCCCGTCCCTTTTCTTTCTTTCTTTTTCTTTTTTTTTTGATGCTGGGATTGAACCCAGGGCCTTGCACATACTAAGCAAGTGCTCTGCCACTGAGCTGCACCCCCAGCCCTATTTTACTTTGAGACAGGGTCCCAAAAAGTTGCCGAGGTTGGTCTCAAAATTGGGATCCTCCTGCTTTAGCCTCCAGAGCTGCTGGGATTACAGGTGTGCACCACCTAACTGGATCTAGTGGTGGCTTCCGAAGTACTGTGGGACCTGCCTTGACCCCACTCCCACAGCCCTCCCTTCTTCCTCTTGTGGTGCCCAGCCTCTCCCAGGTTCCTGCCTGCCCCCCAGGGCCATCTCTTCCAACCTAACACTCCCAGCAGCAGCAAGAGGGTCTTGCTCAAGTCCACTGCCCCGGGAGTACCCCGTTGAGGCTCCTGCTGCTCTCAGGAAGACCTGGAGACCCCAGTGCCCTCTCATACCTCTAGTGCCCTCCTTCGTGTCCAGCACACCTCTCTACCCACCTCCTGAGACCCTATTTCCCTGGCCTTTCTCTGTACTCAGTCCCCATCCAGCCCAGCCTGTGGGGTGCTGGGAGGAAGAGTGCTTAGTACATGTTCAGTGAGGCAAAGGGAAGAAGGAAAGGAAACGGGGAGGAGCAGGGGCAGGAAGAAGGAAGAAGCAGTGCTGCCTTGTCTGACGGCCGAGGGGCCTGCAGCAGGGCGCTCTCACCCTCCTGGTCAAATCATTCCTGTGGGGCTGGGTTGTGGCTCAGTGGCAGAGTGCTCGCCTAGCATGCACAAGGCACTGGGTTTGCCCTCAGCACCACATAAATGTAAAATAATGATATTGTGTCCACCTAAAACTAAAATAAATAAATCCTATGTGATCGTCTGCTCAGGGATGTCCCCCTGGGCTGGGAGCTCCAGAAGGACAGCAACGATATGGGTCTCTCACCTTGTGGTCACCACAGAACCTGACACTGTCCTGGCACAGAGCCAGGGCTGAGTGATGATGGAGAACTTTCCAACTAGGCAGCTAAGTGGGCAGCACTGGTCAGGCCCTCTGCCAGGGAGGGCAATGCCGCAGTGCACTGTGGGGAAGGACCTTTGACCTGGCCGACAGCCTAGCCTCCTTCTGTAACCTTGGGGCATGCTTCAGGTTGAAAGCGGGGCACCTGCCCTGCCCGCGTGCTCTACCTTCTGGAAGAAGTTGTAAAGCCTGGCCCGGAGGATGTAGATGTCGGCATTGGTGGTGCCCTGCTTCACCTCCTTGGTGATGAGTGAGAGGCAGTCTTGATGCCGTTTGAGGGCCATGAGGCAGGCTATGCTGAGGGTGGAGGGCAAGAGGTGCTTGCTGTCTCAGGGGGAGGGCACAAGGGGCTGCTGGGAGGGAGGCAGGACACAGCTGGCACTCACCATCGGTAGCGGAAGCAGGGTTTGTTGGGCTGGAGCGTAGAGCCTTGAGAGAAGATGTTCAGGGCGTCCAGGTAATCGCATTGCTCATATAAGCACTGGCCCTGGGGACAGGGGTCAGTCAATGCTGCTTGCAACTCTGACCCAGCAGCACCCACCAGTTGGCAGGAGCAAAATTGGGGCAAAAGGGGAGAAACAAGAGATAAGACAAAGCTTTTTAGATCTGGGAGACTTTAAGAGACAGACAAACACACACACACACACATACAGATGCAGAGTTGGGGACAGAGAAAGAAACAGTGATTACTACACAGCTGGTGAGAGGCAGCAGCTCGGAGACAAGGATCGGAGAAACCAGGGGTGGAGGAGAACAGCTGAGCGAAAGGAATCTTTGGGGAGCCCTGGGCTAAGAACCAGAACTCGTCATCTCACTGGCACTAGTGAGTGTCCCCCTTTTGGATGAAGGAAAAGAAGTACAGAGAAATAAAGTGACTTTTCCTGAGGTCACACAGGAAGCGTCTATGAAGAACACAGGCTTCCAACAGACAGATTGAACACAAAGTTTGGGTGCCTCAAATGCTTTTTTAAGAACTGTAATTTGGGGCCTTTCAAAAGACAGCAAAGTTGTCAAAATGGAAAAAAAAAAACAGGATTTTGTTGGTGTTTTATAGTTTACTATTGACTTTGTTTTGAATTTTGAGTTGCAAATGAAGTCCCTACCATCTTTCAGTGCTTAGAGCCTTCCACCCTAGATCTGTGCTAACACTACAACAGCCACCAGCTGTATGTGGCTGTATAAATTAAATTTATCTGTATACTTTTTTTGTAATGTGGGGGCTGGAATCCAGTGCCTTATGCATGCTAAGCAAGTGATCTACCATTAAGCTACACCCCAGCCCAAATAAAATTTAAAATTCAGTTTCTCCGTCACAGTCGCCATATTTCAAGAGCTTAACGTTTCTAGGTGGCTGGTGGCTGCCATATTGGATGGTGCAGAGCAGACTGTTGTCATCATTTCAGGAAGTTCGCTGGACGATGCTGCAAAGCCCCCACGCCTGGCAGCAAGCTGCCTTGGAAGGTGAGAGAAACAATGGGTGGCGACACAGACACAGGGACTAGGAATCCCCAAGGAGACAGAACTGGTCGCAGGAGCAAGGAAAGCCCCTCACAGCCAGAGGGAGTGAGGCACCCGGGCTGTGAGGTGGAGCACCTGAATGTAGAGCACAAAAGCAAGCCGCTCCAGGTACTTGGGGTTCTCTGGCTGGAAGGAATATGCCCTTCGAAGATTCTGGGCTGCCGAGGAGAAGTCACACAGCTGGATGAAGGCCTCAGCCCTCCAGGCATAGAAGTCCACCTGAAGGTGAGGAGGTCCAGGCTGTGTTCCAGCCCCACCATCTGCCCGTAAGGGTAGGGAGTGGACTCTGCCTCCCCCAGGCATGACACCCAGTTATCAGCAGGTACTTGGTGGTCTTGAAGGAAGGGACCTAGCAGGGTGACAGTGAAGGGGAAGTGTGTGCCTGAGGTTGCTGGTGCCCACAGAGGCCCTCCTCTCACCACATGGGGATCCAGGTGAAGGGCACGGGAGAAGTATAGCACAGCCATCTCCCAGTCCTCTTGCTCCAGGCACTGATGGGCTCGCTGGTAGCTGCAGTGGCAGGAGAGTATAGGTATGGGGCTGGCCCTGACTTTGGAGCAGCCCCGGGCATATGGCTGGGTGGAAGGAGATCAGGTGGAGAGGCAGGAGGGGTAGATGGTACTAGGGAGGGCACTCTGGCATTTCTGGAGCCATCAGCCTTTTATTCACTGAAGTAGAAGGGCCTCATTACAGAGTGGAGTTCACTGAGGCTCAGAGAGAGACAGTAACAGGCTCAAGGTTGCACAGCATGTTAATGGTTGGGGGTGTGGGGCAGGAACCTGAGACAAAATAGTCACTCACTACTCTCTGACTTTGAGAGGCACCGTTAACTTTATGACCTTTGGTTTTATATCATCCAAATCCAGGAACACTTGGCTGGTCCCAAAGATGCGCTTCAGGGTTCCCTTTGAAACTGGAATAACCCGTGGCTTTGGGATGTCCTCTGAGGGGACCTGGTCAATTGCCAGAGCATCCTAGAACCAAGGGACAGCAGGCTGGAGCAGGCCTCAGAGAGGACCCCCACTTACCAGGTAGAGGAGAGTGGAAAGAGGGCTAGTGGTCCCCTGACCCTTAGGGATGTTCCTGCCTCTGTCCCTCTCCTATGGCAATGTGTGGGATCTGGGTCCTCATGCCCACACCATCCTCTGGGCCTTCCCAGCTCTTACCTCCTGCTCTCAGTACTCACAGCTCTAATGTCCCCAGCTCTGATCCTGCCCCAAGTCCCAGGCCATAGGGGTTCTCAGCTCCTTGGATGTCCTATGGGACCCTCAGGGCCAGCAGGTCACGCTGAACACCTCATTGACTTCTGTGCTAGGCTTTCCCACCTGGGCTAGGGCCACTTTCTCCACCAACCACCCAAGCCGGAGACCCATGACCCAACAGCTCTCAAGCCCTGTCTGTTCCACTGCCTCAAAATCGGTCAGATGGCTCCTCTTCTCTCGTCCCACGGTCTGGGCCAATGACGTCTTGGCCTGGACGCCAGCTCTGCCCACAAGTCATGAGCTCTCGGTTCTTAGCACAGAGGCCAGGGCCTCTCTAAGTTGCACTACTGGCCCTGCCTCGGCCGTACTTTAAGCCTCTCCTGGGAACTCAGCCCTGGTGTCCCTACCCTGTCCTCTGCCTTGGCTTTAGCTTCTCCCCCAGCCCGCACCTCGCCAGCGTCTTCCATGAGGCCGCTTGAAGGAGGGCACCGACTCCCCTCGCAGCCGGGACCTCTGGCGTTGCTAGGCACCAGCTCCAGGACGCCCGCAGGCTCCGCCCCTTGGCCACGCCCCCGCGACCTGAGGGCTGCTAGAAAATTTAACGGGGGAGGCTGAGGCCGACGGCAAGGAAGAAAGTCGCCAGGCTTCTGCAGCGAGGCAGGGCCACAGCGAGGGCATAACAAGGCTCCCGCCTCCCAGGTCGGTGACTGAAGAGGGTTCCGAGGGTGCCACAAGAACCCCACAGGGCCACGCTGACGCAGAGCCGCGGAACGCGCGGGGGCGACCCGACGCGCCGCCGCCCCGCACTTCCGCCCCTTAGAGGCTGCAAGGCCCCGCCCGGACTGGACGCCCCAGCGCAGGGGGCGATGCGATTGGCCGCAGGCTGGCTGACGTCGCGGGGCGGGGCTCAGGCCCTGAATGGGGGCAGCATGTCGGCGTCCGGCCTTTCGCGCTGGGGGCTGTGGCGGTGGCGGGCCATGAGCCGGCGTGTCTTGGAGCCTCGGTTCCCCGGGAAGCGGTGGCTGGTGAGTGGGGTGTGAGCGGCGACGCAGAGGATCGGGGCCCTGGCTCTGGCTCTGCCATTGTCTCCTGGGTAAAGTTCCCCACAACTCTTTTAAGTTTTCTTATCTAGAAAATGGACCCTTTTCTCCACGGGCTGCAGCCTTTCAGGAGCTCGGTGCCTGCACCAAGACGCGCTGCCTGCCCGGCCTTCTGGAACCCCCAGGGGTTCCTGAGCCCTTTTTTGGCGCCTCGTCCTCATTCGGGCCCTGCTGTTCATTTCCGTCCTCTGCTCTGGGTCCCAGGGGATGCTGTGCTGTCAGGGGTGGTGAGAGTTGCTGGCCTCAGTTTCCCTGGTGCTGCTCGCAGGTGGCTGGCCTGGGGAACCACGGACTGCCTGGTACGAGGCACAGTGTGGGCATGGCGGTGCTGGGGCAGCTGGCTCGACGGCTGGGAGTGGCAGAAAGCTGGGCGCGCGACCAGCGCTGCGCTGCTGACCTCGCCCTGGCCCCCCTCGGGGATGCCCAGCTGGTCCTGCTCCGGCCGAGGCGGCTCATGAATGCCAATGGGCGCAGCGTGGCCCAGGCAGGTGAGTTGAGGTCCCCATGGATGGGCCGGCCCTGAGGACACAGGTCGTGGAAAGTACCTGTTGAGCTCCAATTACTGCATGACTTGGGTACTTTGGGAGCCTCGGTTTCTTTCCCTTTGAAGTGGGGTTCTCTTTTGGCCCCTCCTTATGAGAACCTGCGTAACACACCCCTGTGCAGATAGGCAGTAAACAGGACCACTGTTTCCCTGTGCCCAGCTGAGCTGTTTGGGCTGACTGCGGAAGAGGTCTACCTGGTACATGATGAACTGGACAAGCCCCTGGGGAAACTGGCTCTGAAGTTGGGGGGCAGTGCCAGGTGAGGCCTGAGATGCTCAGGGTTAGGGTAGGGATGCTGACCTCCCAGTTGGGGTGGAGAAGGGCTTCTGTCCCAGTTCCCCAGGAATGAGTCACTGTGAACCCATCCTGGGCAGGGTGGGGTGAAAGGGTGCTGACCCAAGGAAGCACTAACTGCTGTCTCATATCCCTTGAAGGGGCCACAATGGAGTCCGTTCCTGCATTAGCTGCCTCAACTCCAGTGTGAGTCTGCCCTTTTGTCCTACACTGGGTGAGGGGTGGCCAGTGGGGTATGCCCAACATACATCACTAAAGCTCTCTGGCCCACCTCTTCCCCCCACAGGCAATGCCAAGGCTACGGGTGGGCATTGGGCGCCCAACACACCCTAGTGCAGTAAAGGCCCACGTCCTGGGCTGCTTCTCCCCAGAGGAGCAGGAGTTGCTGCCCCCATTACTAGATCGTGCTGCTGACCTGCTCTTGGACCACATCCGTGCACGAAGCCAGGGTGCCTCACCAGGCCCCTGACACCAATGGACACAGCTGCCTGCCTGATTGCTGCCCACAAACCAGCTGTGCCACAGAACTGCCATGCCCACCTGTGATGTCCACTTTTTATATAACTCTTCTCTGGGCTGTCCCAGGCCACTTGCAGACTTAAGATGGGGACTGCAGCTGTCTGGAACAGTCCATTTCCAGGATAGGGGTTTGGTCATTTCTCCGCGTGCCACTTGGGATGCAGGAAAACGTCAGGAAGACTAAACTTTTGGAGTTTTTTTAGAGAGCCAGAGGTGTGGGTCTGTAAGATTAAAGATGCTGGCTTGGAATCTGAGGCTTCCTCAGGCAGATCCCATCCATCCCTCTCCAATGGGGTGGGGACCACAGGAGTAGCAAGCAGCCCCCTTCCCAGGGTTGAGTGTGCATGCCTTCGCCCACTAAGGCCCTGCCACACCTTTCTTCAGCCCATTTTACATAAGGGGAGGCTGAGAGAGGTCCAGTCACATCCCTAAGGTCACATGGGTGCAGTCTGACAGAGCCACAATGTACACCCAGGGCTGGCTGCCACCTTACTGTCCTTGGGGCTCTGGCATCCTCACCTCAGAGACACTGTGTGCCCGGGAGGGCTTCATGCGGGTGACGTATGAGAGCTGTCTGAGGTCCTGGGGGTTGGGTGGGATGTGGACCCGGCGAGGCACCAGTCCTAGATCTCCTGGCTGGTAGGGTCTGATGCCACGCAGCTGCTGCAGCAGAGATGCCGCCTTGGGTGGCTGGCTGCTGGGCTGCCTGTGGGAAGGGACTTGGGGTCATTACCTCCACTTCACAGGAGAAGACCTTTGGCTCCTTGGAGAACCAGGCCTCTGGGCCAGGCCAGCTGAGGATATCCTCCAGAATGGGTCTTATGGCTGCCTCTTTTTATTTTGTTGTTGTTACTGGGAATTGAACCCAGGAGCATTACCCACTGAGCAACATCTCCAGCCCTTTTTATTTTTTGTTTTGAGCCAGGATCTCTCTAAATTGCTTAGGCTTCACTAAGTTGCTGAGGCTGACCTCGAACTTGTGATCCTCCTGCCTCGGTCTCCTGGGTTGCTGGGATTACAGGAGTGTGTCACCATGCCTGGCAATGGCTGCTGCTTTTGAAATCACAAGGGCTACCTGCTCACCTTTCCTTGGATGGGCCACCGGACTGGGGCTCCTGGACAGGACATGCAGCTGTCTGGGGTCTCAGGACCATGGCAGAGCTGAGCAGGGCCAGCAGTTGCTTCAGCATCTCCTTGTGCTGGAGCTGGAATACCACGTCAAAGGAGCCATCCTTTTCCTCTGATTGCATCTGCCAGAGGTGGGGGCGGGGTCAGGCCCACAGTGGTTCCAAGTCCCGCCTTCCTCTGGGGATACTTCAAATCCAGTGCCTATTTTCTCATTGTCCCCTCACTGAAATGGGATACCCATTCTCCAATTGGGAACACTGAGGCCTGAGGTTTCCCAGAACCTCAAAGAAGGCATTCAGTTCTTATGAGATCTCAAACGGATTTTGTGTGTGTGTGTGTATGTGTGTGTGCACTGAGGATTTAACCTAGGGTTGCTTTATCACTGAGCTACATCCCCAGCCCTTTTTACTTTTTATTTTGAGACACGGTCTCACTAAGTTGCTGAGGGTCTCTCTAAATTGCTAAGGCTGGCTTCGAACTTGTGATCCTCCTGCCTCAGCCTCCCGCATTGCTGGGATTACAGGTGTGTGCCAACACTCAAAGGGATTTTTGAAATCTATAGAATCAGAAAAGAACAGACTGGCCAGGAGTCTCTCAGGGAAAACAGGCCTCTCAGCTTGGCCCTAGCCTGGCCTCTTCCAGGTGGTCATACTCTTTGAAAACTGTCCTTCCACTCCTTCCTGCTGCCTCCTACTTTCTTGTACCTGCAGAATGTCCTGTAGGAAAATGGTGGCCCGGACCAGGCTCATCTCCAAGGTTTCTCGAAACTTCTGCTCCTCAGTCAGCTCCTGCTGCAGCTGCTGTACCTCCGCCTGCTGCTGCCCCAGCTGCTGTGTCAGCTGGTCTCTCTGGTCCCTGGTCCAGGGCGAGATGAGCCAGCAGCTTATCCCATTCCTGGGTTGTGACTGGCACCACCTGGGCCCTGCAATTTCTTTTTAGCCTATCCACACCCAGGCCTCAGCTGTCTGACAGACAAAACCTTGACGCCCCTATAGAGAGGGGAAGTTGTGGGCCTGGCCACGTGGCTAAATCGGATGGGCCAATCCTGGTGCCCACCTGCTCCCAACCCTCCATGGTAGGCACACCTCAGGGTCTGGTTGTCCACCTGCAGCTGCAGGAAGCTCTGCTTCAGTTCGTGCAGCAGGAGACGCAGCCGCTTGGCCTCGGTGGTACCCTGCTGATGCTCACGGCACTTCTCGGTCAGCAGGAGGATGATCTGTAAGAGTGGGAAGGTGGCCACTCCCAGACCCACCACAGGACTTCAGTTCACTCTGTACCCCCAGTTCTAGGCACGGCCAAGGCTTGCCCCCCTATACAGAGAGGCCAGCACCACTTCTGAACAGGAGCTGGGACCCCCCCCCCCCAAGGATGCCCTGTCCCCTCAATGTGCTGCTCTCCTTTATCACTTGGCTCCAGGCTGTGGGCACCCAAGGGCTTCAGGTGCCAAATGCAGGCTCACCTTCTGGTGGCCTCTGCTGCTCCTGGCCATGGCCTTCTGCGTGTTCTCCATCATCTCCAGCTGCCTGTGCAGCTCGCACTGGCTGCCCTTGAGCTGCACGTTCTCCTGCAGCAGCTGCATGCCTTGCTGGGACACCTTGGCCAGCTTCAGGGTCACAGTGCTGTTCTCCCTGATGGCCCGCTGTGTGGTCTCCCACATCTGGTTGGTGGCCGCTTTGCGGAATTCAGTGGCCACCAGGTTCACGCGTTGGATGATCTCTTTCCTCAGCCTGGTTGATGTGGGAGTGGAGGGATGCAGGCCCTGTGCTCCCCCTCCTCTGCAGGGGTCTCCAGAGCACCCAGGGCCATTAAACCCCTCTGGGCCTGGGCAGGAGGCTTTTCCCATCGACCCTCTGGGATTCTGGAATTTGAACCTTGGCAGTGTATTAATTATTACCTATTAAATAAATGTAACTTGAATCACAAGAAGTGGTAAAAGGAAATCCAGGACTTCTCCAGTCCAGCCTGAGGACTAGGGCTGGGATCTTACTTTCTCTCCCCTTCATAAGTCCCAGCCAGAGTTCTGGGAAGCAGAGGCTGGGGAGTCACTGGCCTAGTCCAGTCTCCCCAATTAGAAGCTGAGGCCTGAAGACTGGGATCTGTGGCCCCAGCGCGGTGCCCAGCCTACTCACCTGTCCTTGTCCAGCACCGACTTCTTTTCCAGGTTGTACACATGGTCCTTGTGTTCCATCTCCTGCCTCAGCAGCTGGTCCTCCAGTGACATGAACTTCTCCATGAGCTCCTCTTTCTGCAGCCGGAACTCCTCCAGGGCTGCCAGCTTCCCCACTGCCCACCAAGGACATGGGTCTATGAGGGGCTGCCTTGGACGACCTTGAGTGACGCCCCTCGGGGCTCCACCGTCCTGTCCGTGCCCCTCTGTCCTGCTTCAGCAGGGCGGCCCCCCGGCCCTGCACACTCCATGCCCAGTCTCGCCCATCTCTGGGATGCCCCCCTCCCCCAGTGATCTTGTTCAGGTTCCAGAAAGGCTCCCTTGGTCCTGTCCTGTACTCCCTTCATGAGAGCAGTGGTGACGCAGCAGCTGAATTGAGCACCTTTTCCAGGCCCAGCACTCATGCTGTCACTTGAACCTCATAACACCCCCTGCCAGCTGGGTGGTCTTGCAAGACTCTCCCCCTTTTCAGATGCTTCCTTATCTACAAACGGGAAGGGGGAGGATAGTACTTCCAGCTTCATAGGATTTATAGGGACCTTTGCGGGAGATACTGCGTGTAAAGTTGCACACATCTGCTGTTAACTCAAGGTAGCCATGTTATTCCCATTTCCCAGGTGAGAAAACAGGGTCCCAGAGAAGTGCTTGTCGCAGGCCACACATACTGTCAGTGGCAGAGCTGGGACCCAGCCGTATATTCCCTGCACCTGCGGTACGTGCCGCAGGCTCTAGCCAGTCCCCTCCTCACCAAGGATGATGTTCTCTGTGGTGAGCTGGTCCTTGGTTTCCTGGAACTCGTGGCGCACCTGGGCCAGCTGGGCCTCAAAGGCGTCCTTCTCCATCTCCTTTGCGAGCTGCAGGCTCTGCAGCTGCTCGTTGAGGTCTGTGATCTCATCCACGCGCTGGTTGAGCGTGCGCTTGAGGAAGGCCACAATCTCCTTCTTGTTATTAGCCAGTTGTTCAAACTCCTGGCGGAACAGCTTCTCCTGCGCAGCCAGCTCATCCCACTTCCGCTGGTACCTGGGGCCAGAGGAGGGCAGAGGTTCAGGGTCTGGCCAGGCAAGCCAGACCCCCAGGGCAGCTGGGTCCACTCTCCCAAGTACCCTCCAGGAAAGGGGCCCTTGAAGTTCCTCATGGTCTGAGTCCATCCCCATCTCCCACCGAGCCCCTGTGTTGGCCGTCAGGCCTTGGCGTGTTGCATCGGGTACATCACTAGGATGTGAGCCCTAGAGGGCTGAGCCATTACTTTGCTCATGGCTGTGTCCTCAACATTTGTGCCTGGCACTTAGTAGGTGTGCATTTGTGGAGTAATACTGAGTCCTCCCAACAGCTTATAAGGATGTAGATGTTGTGACGATGACACCCAATGTATAGAGCTCAGAGGATCGAGCAGCTCCTAGTTGGCAAAACCAAACTTGAACCCCAGTCTAACCTGAAAATTGAGGCTCTTGGGTGCAATGCCTCCTGCTGCGTCAGCCAGCTCTGCAACTCCTCAACACACCCACAGTTAAAAACCCACGCTCTACCAGCTGTCTACCTGTGTTCACCAAGTAAGTCCCAGTGTTGGTGGAGCCTTCTTGGCTCTGAGCCACATGGTCCTGTCTTTGGTGCCCTCCTGTAGGTTGGCTCTTGTCCCACTCGGTGGTCAAGATCTAATGACATGCCCTTCTCCTCCACTTGGCAGACCCTTGACCTCATCCACCTCTGTATTGTCAGAGACTGGAAAATAGTGAGCACCCAATAACTGTCTGATAAATGCATTTTCCTGATACATCCCGTCTGGTGTCTCAGCTCGAGGGAAGTTTGTAGCTGTTAAGACTGATTACTAGTTTCAAGTGGAATAATTGACCTTACTTGGGAAGTTGTAACTTTTCGAACCAGCATCCTTTGAATGGCTACAGCGGGAGGAGCGAGCAGATGGCTCCTTTGTGGAGTGAGGAAGCAGCCTGGTGTGGGGGAGTCAGACCAGGGCTGTCATCCTGGTGCCTCTTTTTCCTGGGAGTGGCTTCCCCTCTCTGAGCCTCAGTCCCCCAGTGCATGCAGTAGGAGTGCAACAGGACCTCTCTCAGGTCGTGAGGACGCAGTGATGCCAGCACAGGGCCCTGCGTGAGCTGTGATTATCTGCAGCATCACTCTAGGGAACAGCCACTGCCTACTTGTCTGTAAATGTCACCCTGAGGCTGGGGCTGGTGCCTCATAACTGGGAGGAAGCTCGATTTGAAATAAGAAAGGTGATGGGAAAATCAACCATCTCTGAATGCAGGGTTAGAGGATCCCTTCCCACCATCCTCAGCACACACAAAACTGGCCCTCAGATCCACTGTCACAGTTGTGGAGGGGACTCAACACTCTTCGTTTACATTTGGGGCGACAAACTGACAGCAGGGAGAAACACTGGGGCTTGGCAGCTGGGCAGAGGACACCACTTCAGGAGATGGGAGAAAGGGGACTGGCCCACCCACCTGTCATTCCAGTTCAACCTGCTCGTTAAACTCCACCCCTTTACAAAGCGCAAGATCCCATGGAATGGGCTGGTCTGGGGTGCAGCTCCGAGTCAGCCTTGTGGTCCTGGGACTCTGGGAGCTGAGATGGGGTAGGGGAGGGGGGTCCATTTACCCTTTTTTTTTTTTTTTTTTGCAGTACTGGGGGTTGAATCCCAGGCATAGCATGTTAGGCACATGCTCTGCCATTGAGCTACCTCCTCCTCTCAAAATTCTCAAAATTCTGATGTTTCCCAATGTTGGCTATTAGGAATCAGGCCTGGGGGAGGTGGGGTCTGTACATGCCATGGAGTCCAGAACACAGGGCTAGGCCCCCTAGCCAAGCTTAGGGGGGCTTCTGACCCAGCAGCGCCAGCATCCCTGCCACCCACCCACCCACCCACCGGGCCAGCCTGTCCTCCAGGTCTCGGATCTGGTTAAGGTAGAACTCCCGCATCTCCTCTGCCAAGGGCCCTTCCACGATTTTGATGGTCACCGTGGTATCCTTCTTGCCCTTCTTCTTCTTGACATCAGAATCCTTGCCTCCAAAAATCGCCTTCTTTTTGGAAGCCATGGCTAAAGGCAACCCTGTTCAAAAGCCGCACTAAGAGGCCTAGTGGTTGCTAAGGAAGTTAGGCCCATACATAGCAACAGCCTGACTAAGTGAGGCTGGGCTTAAAGGGCCCCTGCCCTTTTCCTTGCTGGGTGCCTATGTCCAGCCTCCCCTCCAAGGCAGACAGCATGACTGGGATCCTAGCCTGGGGTACCCCAGGCAATGACAGATCAGGATGACAGGCTCTGGGGTACACTTTTGGGTTCTGGGAAGACCTTTCCTTCCCCCAGTTGGAAATAAGTGATGTGGGAAATTAGAGTGGTCAGGGCCCTGGACACCACCAGCCTACCCCTCTGAGTCAATCAGAAGATGGAGGACCAGAGAGGGGTGGGACATCCTGTAGACCCCCCAGACTAGAAGGAGCTAGTCACCTGGCTCCCAGCCCAGACAGTGCCTCCCCCCAGGTCCCTAAGAAATTCTTGTTAGTGCAGCGACACCACAGTCTTTCTATTGGCTCAACCGAGTGGAGAGAGCGATGCAGTCTGGTAAGAAAGGGCATTTCACATTGGAAGCTCCTTGCTGGAACCTTGGGACATCCTTTTGTGGAGGCTGGTTTCATTTCTACAGTGCTTAGTGGAGATGGTCCATTTGTCCAATGCTGACCCCAGACACACAGGCCCATTTTATAGCTTTGGCCTGGGTGGTGCATCATAGGGGACGACAGCACCTGGGGAGGGGAACCAGCATTGATCTCAGCCAGTCATACCTGTTTGCTTGCTTGTGTCCCCACAGCCAGGCACACTCTGACAGTGGCCAGGCCATCCCTGTTGTCTCACAGGCAAAGGTTCCAGCTACAAAGGTCCCAACAGAACAGGTGTGGCCACTGTCCCAATATGCCCATCAAAGTGACAAGCAGTGGCAAAGGGCAGGAAAGGAACTTAGCGTGGATGTGCTGGGGAGAACAGATTCAGAGGGATGGGGACTGCAGATCTGTCTTTGAGGGACTGACGGAAACCTTGGGGTTTTACAGAAAAGGAGAAGAAAGGCGAGGGTGGTGCGCACATGGCTGGGAGTTGTGTAGCTAGGGCCACCTTGGTCTTTGTCTCAGTTCTCGTTCTGCATGGTGGCTTCAGGAAGTCCTAATCACCTGAGGGGGCCATCTGCTTCCCAGGAGGTGATTGCTCCACTGGGGGGAGGGCAGCCTCAATCCTGCCAAAGGGCATTGCTCCCATTTAGCAGGGAGATCTCACAGGGTGATATGTCTGCAAGGTTCTGCTGTTTCTGAAATCCAAAGTGACTGCAGGTGTTGGGCAATCTCTGGAGACATCCAGGTGCCACTCCAGGGGGTCTAGAACAGGACACTGTAAAAGCTGGCAGTTGACTGTCCCTGCAAAGCTTGAAAATATCTCTTGTTATGCTGTCCTCAGTCTTAAAGGAAGACAAGTTAGGTTAGGTCAATTTAGGGCCCATGAACCTCATATTCCACTTCCTGAGTGACTGGCATGCGTGCGGAGCTGAGCTGGTACCTGACCCAAAGTTTGAGGTAATGGAAGTGACAGACACGAGCTGAAGGCAGATATGCCAAGTTTTATCCTGTCATTCATTACCCATTGGTCATCTGACGACCCAAGTGAAGAGTCAGTGATTTTAGCAAAAGCAGCTCCTAATTCCATTCTGCCAGGGTTTGGTACCCAGTGAGAGATGGCCATGGCTCCATCTATAGTGGACAGGGAAAGTCCAGTAGTTCTGCAACTGTGGTGGTCTGAGCAGCTAGATCTTGTAAGCAGCGGGATCCTTGGAATGAGGGTAGGAGTGAGGAGACTTTGGGGCTCAAGCTTGGGTGCTGTTTTTCACACTGGTACGACCTTGGGCCTGAAATCTGAGCTGTACAGTGGGGAGACTATGCTGTAGACTGAGCAAGACCTTGTGTAGAAAGTCCATAGCACAGGATGTGGCCCCAGGTAGCGGAGGAACTGAGTAGTAGCCGCCAGCACTGCCATTAGCAGGGCCAGCCTGCCAAGCTCCAGGCTGCTCTGTGGGCAGCCTCTGGAATGTCCAGTCCTCCGGTACCTTCAGCCTAGTGTCTGTTCCCTGCAAGCGGGGACAGCCCTGGGAGGGCAAAACGGCCTGGCAGAGGGAAGAGGACCCACACTTCTGTGGGGCCTCCCCATTTGCACACATGCAATAGTCAGTAGACTGCCCAAAGCAATGCTCTCCCACACAGACGTGGCCCTCTTCTGGACCCAAGCAGCTCCCCCTGCAGAAGCCTGGCCAGTGAGGGTTCTTGGCGCTCCGTCTGCCCTCCCTGTGTTCCCCTCCTTTCCTTCCTCTTTTTCCTGAGGCTCATCACAAGGGGTGAATTCCCAGTGGTGGGGGCCAGCAATCCCCCAGGCAGCCTGGAGGCCATGGAGGGTGTCAGCTTTGAGAACTGCCTTCCCCTCCTTTGTCAGTGTGGGTCGCTGGGGTTGGGGGCAGGCAGGGCCTGCCTATCCTATAACTATAGTCACATTGCAAGAGTGACCAGCTGGGCTTCTAGGCCAGCCTTCCAGGTGGGAGAGCCCAGAAGGGGACTCTGCAGGTGAGGCTGCTGCTTCCTGGGCTTGCCTTGGGAGCTTCCCCAAAGCTCCCTGTCCCAGGCCACAAGCCATCACCCACTCCAGGCAGGCCTTCATATTGCTGCCTCTCTGGCTCCTTCTTCTCCCTCGGGGCTGATCCTGAGAGCCCAGAGCTGCTGGAGCTGCTGGACCACAAAGTAGCAGCCCCCTAGCAGCTGGGCCTGTGGAGTCCTGTGGTGCACCCAGCCCAGCAGACTGTGGCATCAGCCCAAGGTGGCAGAGGTGGCCTGGGGTTCTGCCATCTCTGGGAGGATCTGGATGCAAGGACACTTAGGAGGCCAGGCATTACTGAGCAGGCGCTGATGTTTTGTCCACCTCTGGAGCAGGTGACATGGTAACACTGTCACAGGAGAAGAGGTGTCTCCAAGGAAGGGCCTGAGGAATTCCCAGAGAGAAGGGGGAACTTGATTCAGGACCAGCCGGGTTCTTAGCTATGTGACCCAAAAGAATATCAGGCGGTCAGACAGAGGGTTATTTAAGAAAGTAGATACACAATCAAGCGAGAAGGTGGGCAACTCAAGAGAGAGATGCATTTTGGGTCCTAGCTCTTTAAAGGGGTGAGGGGTGCTGTGGGACGGTGTGCAGGGACGGTGTCAGTCCAGCTGTCTCCGGACAGCTCCTGGTGGTCTGGTCATTCGCAGCCTCCTGGGTTGACAAGGCTTTCATCATCTGATCCAGTAACACTGGAGAGTCCCCTAAATTATAGGTTTCCCAAAATATCAATTCTCTCTGCTGGGGTTAAACATGCAGGGACTTACAGATTTCTCAGGGATGATATGCTGAGAGTCGAGACCAGCCTGGAAAAGTCTGTGGAGCATCTGGATTACGAATTTATTTCCTTGTCCTTCCTTTTGTCTCCTCTCTGCCTCCTTCTTATTCCCTGTCTACCTCAACACAACCTCTAGGGGGTGTGTGTGCGCGCGTACCCGTGCGCGGTACCCGGCTGGCAACCCCACCACGTAAGTAAGCTGTGGCCGCCTGTCCTTTCTTGACTGCGTTCCAGGAGGAAGGCTGGCACACCGCGGGCTGGGGTGTGCCCCTTAACTGAATGGGATCTTGAGTATCCAGGGGTGGGAACCATGGGTGCAGGTTTGATGGACTCTCCCCAGCAAAACAATTTCAGGGGTGAAGATGATCATTATTTTTTTTTTCCCCAAAGAAATAATCACTGAAACTCTCCAGCCACATGGGGTGGCACACACCCGTAATCCAGGCTACTTGGGAGGCTGAGGCAGGAGGTTCCCAAGTTTGAGACCCTGCCTCAAAAGAGGGTATGCTGGGGGTACAGCTCAGCATTTGAGAACTTGCCTAGCATGAGCAAGGCCCTGGGGTTCAATCTCCAGAATCGGGACAATAAAAAAGTCTCTAGAAAGTATTTTAAGGGCATATAGTAAATGGAGAGATATTCATTTGAGAAAATCTACCACTTTTCACAAGAATATGCCCGTGGTACTGAGTAATAATCCACTCTCTTACCTGAAGTGGCACATTAAAAAAAACAAAAAAACAGTGATCCCTTAGTATCTGAAGGGTGGGCTTGCTTCCAGGACCCCCATGATACCAAGATCCATGGGTGAAGTCTCTATAAATGGTGTAGTGTTTGTACAGAACTATACAATCCTCCCCCATCCCTTGAGTCTTCTCTAAATGACTTATCCTACCTAATACCCAGTAAATGCTATGAAACAGCTGCCACACTGTGGTGTCCGGGGAATAATAACAAAGTCTGTGCATGAGGACAGGTGCAGTCCCCCCTGCTGGGTGTTTTCAAATTGGTGGAATCCAGGACACACAACCCATCATAGGGAGGCCCACAGTATATATTTGGTCTCTGTCCCTGGTTCCCAGCATGAAGCTCCTAAAACCCTCAGTATTTCCTGAGTGGTAGTGGCCTGGATTGCTCAGAACCAATCCCTATTAGCCATGCCTGAGTTTATGCTAATGAGGTGGCTCATTGTGGAGGGGGACTTCTGGGATGGGGAGCCATCTAGATGCCCCAGCACAGGGTCGGAGGGTTGGGCCCTTCAGCTCTCCCTCCCAACCTCCAAGGTGGGGAGAGGGGCTGGAGATGGAGTTCCATCACAGGGACCAGTGATTTGGTTAATCATGGCTGTGCAGGGAGACTGCCACAGAAACCTGTCAACAGCAGGTCTTGGGGAGCTTCTGGGTCGCTGAACACCGTGTGGTGTTGGGGATGGGTGGCTGGAGAGGGCAGGAGGCCCTCGTGCCCCTCTCTCCACTGTACACGGTGCTATTCTCATGCCAGCCTCTTCCTGGGCTGTGTCCTTTATGACAGACTCTGGATGGAGGGTGAAGCATTCGCCTAAGTTCTATAAACTGTTCTAGTGAATTCTGAAAGAGGAAGGGGTCATGGGAGCCCCTGAATTCATTGGTGGCCTGGCAGAAGTGAGGGTAACCTGGGTACCCAGGGTGGCTGGTGTATGAAGTGGGGGCAGTTTGTGGAAGTGAGCCCTTGACCCATGGGGTCTGCATAAATGCTGGGGGGTTGGAGCCAGAACTGAATTGAGCTGTTGGACATTTGGCTGGAGTCAGGGAATTGCAGAACTGGTGTAAGATGTGATATGGACTTGGTGTCATTAAAAAAAATCCACACATCCCCCTTTACCCCAATTCTGCACTAGGAATGTTTCCTTCGGGCTGCTCTACTCTGTGCAGATGCTGCCAGATGACACAGGCTCCCTCCCGGCTCCTAGACTGGTCTGCACCTTCACCTGGATGTGGAGGCCACTGGCCTTCCACACTGCCCCAGCCCTGTGTGGCAGAATCTCCGTTGCAAACAGGTAGAACAGAGAGGAATTCCCCACACAGGCCCCGTGGAGGGCAGCTGCTCTACCCCAGTGGGGCAGGTTGGGAACACCTGGACCCTGATGGCCCCACCCCAGCTAGGCCACAGGGCCAGGCTCCAGCCCAGGAGGGACATGCTGAGACCAAGGGCTGTCATCCCCTAGTGCCCACATCTAAAGCAGGGCATCATGCTAGGGAAAGCGGGTCCACCCCCTGTTTCAGATGCACTGGGGCATGGGGTTCGCCTGGAGGGAGGCAGCGGTGAGAACCAGGAGCTGCACAGCTCTGCCCAGGGGGATGGGCTGTATTTGGATCAGAGCTTTACAAATGCCTCGTCCAAGGGCATTGTCAAAACCAATGGAGTTCTTAGCTGGCGTGGTGACATGCCACTGTAATCCCTGTTACTTGGGAGGTGGAGACAGGAGAATGGCAAGTTCCAGGCGAACCTCAGCAACTTAGTGAAACTCTGTCTCAAAATAAAAAATTTAAAGGGCTGGGGGTATAGCTCAGTGGTGGAGCACCCCTGGTTCAACCCCCAGTACTGCAAAATAACAACAACACAACAAAGCTCACTATAAAGCTATGGTAACAGACAGTGTATATTGTGGTACTGATAGAAGGACAGACATGTAAATCGTTGGACTAGAATTCACAGTCCAGAAATAAACCCAGACCATTAGGATCAACTGATTTCCAACAAGGGTGCCAAGACAATTTAATGAGGGGAAAAACGAACAGTGCTGGGACAACTGATATCAAACACAGAGGAATAAGATTGGACCCCTAACACCACACACAAAAGTAACTCAGAATGCATCACCAACTTAGATGTATGAGATAAAACTATAAATCTTAGAAGAAAGCATGGGAGTAAATCTTCATGACCTGTGGTTAGTGATTTCCTAAATATGACACCAGAAGCTCAAACAAAAAAAAATAAAATTAAATAAGTAAATTGGACTTTATGAAAAGTAAAAACTTTTGTTCCTCAAAGGGCACTATAAGGTGAAAAAAAAAAAAGCTCAACACCATCAGCCATTAAGGAAATGCAAATCAAAACCTCAGTGAGATACCCCTTTACTCCCACTAGAATGGCTACAATAAAAATGACAAGCCAAGCAGGGTGGTGTGTACCTGTAATTCCAGAGACTCTGGAGGCTGAGCAGGAGGGTCACAAGTTTGAGGCCAACCAGCCTCAGCAACGTAGCAAGGTCCTAAGCAACTAAGTGAGACCCTGTCTCAAAATAAAAAAAAAATGTAAGGGCTCAGAGGAAAAGCACTCCTGGGTTAAATTTGCAGAAAAACAACAAAGCATGTGCGAGGTAGAGCATCCACCCAGTAGTCCCAGCTACTCAGGAGGCTGAGACAGGAGGACAGCTTGAGCTCAGGGGCACACGCTTGCTTCTCAGCAGGACAGATACTCCTAATCCTTGGGCAGGAGCCTGTCTGGCTGTAAAGCATCCAACTCTCAAGTGCTTCCATTCACTCATTTGATCATGCCCTTTTTATTCAGTTTATAGACCCCTGTACTTTGCCATTATTGATTGGCCTTTTGTGTGTTGGCAGGTGTTAATCTGATGTGCACACCCAACAGGAATACTGAGTTTTGCTGCTGCAAAGAGAAGACACAAAGAGCTACCGAGCACAAGGAGGGGCTCAGAAGAGCTTAGATCATGGATTCCATCATGGAGGCACTAAGCTGGAAGGAGAGGCAGATGTTACTCAGTAAGGGAGTGCTGGAGGGAGGAAGGAAGGGAGTGAGTGCAAAGGCCCTGAGGCAGGGCAAACCATTTCAGGCTTGATGATGCCCAGAGAGGCTGCAGCTAGAGAGAAGGAGAAAGCAGGCAACAGGCAGGTCAGAGGGGCAACAGGAAAGTCAGAGGGACAACAGGGGCAGACTACATAAGCCTCCTGGACCAGTGAGGAGCATGCTTATTATACAATCAGCAATAGGAACACAAGTTCCAGATTGTGAAAGATCTACCCAGTGGTATAAGGTGAAAGATGGGCGTGGGTGGAGGGGTAATTTATTAGAAGGTTAGCATGGCCACCCTGGAGTGGCAACTGCAACTTTTACTATGTACTAAGCATTGTCCTAAGGGCTGTGCACAGATGATCATATTTAATCCTTACAGAAGGCCCATACAGGAGACACTTATATTATTCCTATTATATCAATGTGAAAATTGAGGGTAACTCCGCCAAGTCTCACAGGGAAGTCGGGAGTCAAATCCAGGCCCAATTCTAAAGCCGGGCTGGTAACCATTATGCAGTCAACACTGGGGAAAGTGCCCGTTCTGTGGTCTTGATACTAGGTAACCAACCAGCAGAACCAGTTGTAAACCCTGGTTACCAAGGAACGATTGACCACTTCAGTAACACCGGCTTGGAAAGACAGCCAGCCAATCAGCAGTTGTTTTACTCCAGTAACCCCCACCTTCAATCCAGAGGCAACCAATCACTGCATGAGTCGGGTTTTAGAAGCCTGCCAATCCCCGAGGCTCGACCGCGGCAAGCCTATCAGGGAGCCTGTGTCCTCCAAGCCCCGCCCCCTGGCTGAAAGCTCCCTGAATTCCCATGGTGGAGGCTCAGGTACGTGGAGAGGCGGCCTCCTTGGTCACACTGTCCAGCCGCAGTGCGAAAGCGCAGCCCGTGGGGCCCGGCGACACGCTAGCCGCCCAGGCCTTCAGCGTCAGCTCCACTGTGGCCGAGAGGCGGTGGGCCGGCGGGGCAGGGGGAGCTCTGGCGGCAGCTCCTTGCGCTGTCCGGCGCCGCCTTCCCCGGGGAGCGGCCGTGCCCATCCGCGGAGCGTTTCTCTGACGTTTTGGCTTCAGTGAGACACCAATAAGTCGGTCCTGTGGGAGACCGTCGCTGGGAGCAGGGACAGCCCCGGGGTGGCCAGTGCTGCACCTGAAGCATCCCTCTGTCAGGTCGCGTCGGCTCTCCCGGGAACCCCGGAGATGCCCAGCGCGGAGCATCGCAGGGAGACTGGCCTGTGCCCGGCAGAAGGCAAAGGAGCATTTCCCTTGTGCTTTCTGGGTCTCTTGTTTTCAGCAAGGATCCCCTTCTAGAAGCCCTTCTGGAAGCCCCTTGCTCTGGGGAACTGACCATGTCCGCGCCCAAACCATCACCGGCCTGGGGCACGAGACGAGGACTGGATGGAGGAGGCACGTTGCGGGGAGGTGGCTGGGCTGAGAGCACCAGTCTGTAACAGCGGGTCGGAGTGTGCCTACTTTGATGGTAATTGGAGTCTACTAATTAATTAATTGTGGGCACACACAGCCCACAGCTCTGTGTAAATTTGAAAAAGGCTTATCAAAAAGTTTTTAAGTAAAAAAATACACCTAAAACTAAATTAGAATAGTCTCCCATGGCCAACGGGGCGGGGATTGTTTGTAGCCACCGAGGACACGGTGTTCATCTGGATCAGAGACTTGAGTAGCAGGTCAGGTCTTAATTTTACTGTTTCTACCAAAGTGGAAACTTCTTTTTTTTTTTTTAACTTTTAAATTTGTTCTAATTAGTTATACATGACAGTAGAATGCATTTTGACCCATTGTACACAAATGGGACACAACTTCTCCTTCCGCTGGCTGTACATGGTGCAGAGTCACTCCAGTAGTGCAATCAGACATGCATGTAGGGTAATAATGTCTGTCTCATTCTACTGTCCCAAAGTGGAACCTTTTAACTTGGGAAAAGGCATATGTGTCAGAGAGGTTTTATTTTTATTTTTATTGTGATGCTGGGGTCAAGTTCAGGGCCTCATGTGTGGTGGACAAGTGCTCTACCACCGAGTTACACTCCCATCCCAAGAATTGTTGATATTACAAGCAAACATGTCCTCTTTTAAAAAATTTTTTATATTTATTTTTTAGTTGTAGTTGGACACAACACCTTTCTTTTTTTTAAAGAATTTTTTAATATTTATTTTTTAATTTTCGGCAGACACAACATCTTTGTTTGTATGTGGTGCTGAGGATCGAACCCGGGCCGCACGCATGCCAGGCGAGCGCGCTACCGCTTGAGCCACATCCTCAGCCCCAACACCTTTATTTCACTTGTTTATTTTTGTATGTGGTGCTGAGGATCGAACCCAGGGTCTCCCACATGAGAAGCAAATGCTCTACCGCTGAGCCACAACCCCAGCCCATGTCCTCTTTTTTAAAAAAAATATTTTTTAGTTTTTGATGTACCGTTATTTAGTTTTACGTGATGCTGAGGATCAAACTCAGTGCCTCACACATGCTAGGCAAATGCTCTGCCACTGAGGCACAACCCCAGCCCCAACAAACATGTCCTTGACAGCTATGAGTTCCTTACTGAAATATACTCTGCTCTGTCACACACTGGGTTGGTAAGTATATCACATACTTAAAAGCCAGAAGATAAAATGTTTGACTATGGAGGCCAAGTTAAAATCTTGTATCAGAACTGGCGCAGTGGCACAGACTTGTAATCCCAGCTACTTGGGAGGCCAAGGCAGGAGGATTGCAAATTTGAGGCAGCCTGTATAACTTAGCTAGACCCTGTCTCAAAAATTAGGGGCTGTGGTTGTGGCTCAGTGGAAGAGAACTTGTCTAGCACATGTGAGGCACTGGGTTTGATCCTCAGCACCACGTAAACAAATAAACAAAATAAAGGTATTGTGTTCATCTACAACTAAAAATTATATATATTTACAAAATAGCTGGGCATGGTGGCACACGCCTGTAATCCCAGTGGCTCAGGAGGCTGAGACAGGAAGATTGCGAGTTCAAAGCCAGCCTTAGCAACTCAGTGAGGCCCTAAGCAACTCAGTGAGACCCTGTCTCTAAATAAAATACAAAATAGGGCTGGGGATGTGGCTCAGTGGTTGAGTGCCGTGGTAACCCCCCCTCACCCAAATAATAAATACATAAATAAATAATAAATAAAAATTGTTAAAAGGGCTGGGGATGTAACTTAGTAATAGAGCACCCTTAGGTTCACTCCCCAGTACGAGGGGCTGGGGCAAAAAGCCCAGTGAAGCTACTTCACATCATTTACCTTTGTTGCATAACAAACCACCCCAAAATTCAGTGGCTTAGGAAGACAGACACTTAGATGATTCCCTGGGGGTCCTTCTGGTGTGCTCCTGGCTGCTCTGATCTCAGCTGGGCTCACCCCGCACCTGCAGTCAGCTGTGGGGGGGTCACGGGCCAGCTGGTCCTCGTGTCTAAGGCAGGTTGCTGTTGGGACAATGGTGGGACTGTCTCATCACCAAGCTTGCTCAGCTTGCTCCCATGGAGTCTCAGAACCAGTCACAAGAGCACCAGAGCAGAAGTCACAAGGCCTGCATAGGTCTAGATGTGGGACCTTGCCACTGTGATCAAAGCAAGTCCAGGGCATCCCTGAGCAAACAGGGAGGCAGCGAAGTGCCGTGGCCACCTCTACCATCACCTCACCTGCATCCACTCGGATGGATTTCAGCTTTGAAGAGAGTTTCTTCAGTTTTGTTTCAGGATTTGGTGTGGTCTTGGAATCCAGCCTAACAAAAGCATATTTGGACTCTGGAGAGAGAGGTCACCCAACACCCTGAAGACAAGTCACTCAAACAAGCTCCTTACTTACCATCCTTGCAGTGGCATGCTCAGTGTGAAGAAGTGTTCTCAGTCTGTGTCCTTGGGACTGTCCACATGGAAATGTGCAGTCACGGTGCCTCACCCGGCATGCGGAGAGACCTCCCACACCCAGGGCTACCTGGTACTGTTCCTTCAGCTCTGAATCAGATCAGGGGGACATTGCCCATGGACAACCAGTCCTTGGGAGCCTGGCGAGGTGGCTGGTGTTTGCAGGGCAGCCTCCTTCCTTCCTGTAGCCAGCCCCCCCCCCCCCCGCCTGCTGCTCAGGCTCCAAGACCCTTTCAGCACCAGGCTCAGTGGCCCTCGGCTTGCAAAATGAGCATCAGCTCACTGGAAAACCACTTCTGAACATAGAGCTTGTTAAAACTTTATTTCTATTTTAATTGTGATAAAAAAAACACAAAATTTACTATCTTCACCATTTTTAAAGCATCCAGCTCTGTGGCATGAATCACATTCACCATGTCGTTCTTCCGTCACCACTGTCCATCCCCAGAACTCAGTCTTCAAACAAAATTCCCCCATTAAGCACTAATTCCTGACTGGTGATGTGGCTCAGTGGCAGAACACTTGCCTGGCACACACAAGGCCCTGGGTTTGATCACCAGCACCAACAAAACAAAACCCAGTAACTCTCCACATCCCCCCTCCCCAGGCCTTAGAAGCCACCATTCTTTCTGTCTTTATGTGTCTGACTAGTCAGGGTTCCTTATATAAGAGGAATCTCACAGTGCTTATGTTTTGTGACGACTGGCTTAGCATAATGTTTTCCGGGTTCCTCCATGTTGTAGCATGCATCAGAATTTCCTTCCTTTTCAAGGCTAAATAATATTCTTCTGTGCTTTGTTTAACTATTTATCCATTGTTACACACTTGGGCTGCTTTAGTTTTTTGGTTACTGCAAATAATGAACAGAGTTGTACCAATATCTCTTCAATCCCTTATTTCAACTCTTTGGAAAGAAGAATTACTGGATCATGTGGCAGTTCTATTTTTAATTATTTTATTTTTTAGTTGTTGATAGACCTTTATTTTATTGTATTTATGTGCGGTGCTGAGAATTGAACCCAGTGCCTCACACATGCCAGGCAAGTGCTCTATCACTGAGCCCCAGCCCCCACCATTTTTAACTTTTTTAAAATATTTTTTTAGTTGTTGATGGAAGTTTATTTATTGATGGAAGTTTATTTATATGTGGTGCTGAGAATCGAACCCAGTGCCTCACACGTGCCAGGCAAGTGCTCTATCACTGAGCCCCAGCCCCCACCATTTTTAACTTTTTTAAAATATTTTTTTAGTTGTTGATGGAAGTTTATTTATTGATGGAAGTTTATTTATATGTGGTGCTGAGAATCGAACCCAGTGCCTCACACGTGCCAGGTAAGTGCTCTATCACTGAGCCACAACCCCAGCCCTCTGTTTTTAATTTTCCTTTTTGGTACTAGGAGTGAACCCAGGGTCGCTCTGCCACTGAACTGCACCCCCAGCCCTTTATATGTAATATTTGAGATAGGATCTAAGTTGCCCAGATTGGCCTTGAAATTGCAATCCTCCTGCCTTAGCCTCCCTGTTTGCTGGGATTACAGGCGTGCACCACCACACTTGGCTGTTTTTAATCTTTTGAGGAAATTCCACACTGTTTTCCATGGCAGCTGCACAATTTTACATTCCCACCAACAATGCACAAGAGTTCCAGTTGTTCCACATCCACACCAACACTTGCTTTTTTTTTTTGTCTGCAGTTCCCGAATAAGAGAACATTGTTTCATGTGCTTATTGGCCACTTGCATATCTTCCTTGGAGAAGTGTCTATTCAAGTCCTTTGCCTACTTTCTATCAGGTCATTTTTTGTTGTTGGGTTGCAGGAGTTCTTTATATATCTAGTCATAGGTACATGAATATATATATATGCATATTCATAGATATGCACACACAAACATGGACATGCACATATTCTGGCAATCAGGGGGAACAGGGAAGGGTAACTCACTGGCTCAGGAGAACCAATTTTTCTCCTTCTCTCTTCTTTGGCTTCTCTGTGAAAAACCGTCACCATCCTGAAGTCACTTACTTGTTCCAGCCCCTGCAGACCCGCATTCTGCAGAATCCAACCATTGACCTCTGCCGACAGTGTCTACCTGCGAGAGCAGAACGAGGCCCTGCAGTCAGACTGGGCATGGGGTGGGGACCTTAGCCAAGTTACTTGGTCCCTCTGCACATTTGTGTCCCTCTGTGGAGGAGGGCAGATAAGGACAGCGAGGCATTTGGAAAGCCTGCTGGGCCTGACACGTGAGCGCTCAGTGTCTTTAGCCATTGTTAGAATTAGCATCTCTGTTTTCTTTTGGCTCAAGGAAGCCCTGTTGAGCCCCTGGTTCGTCTTGGTTGAGGGTAGGAGGTGGCATGGTAGCAACGTCCTGTCCCCAGGGGCAGCACTGCTCAGACTTGGGTACTTACCACACCTCTGCATGTTCTTACACATTTACAACCCATGCGACCCTAAGTGACAGGTTAGCACCTGCTCCACCCACCCAGCGCTAAGTGCCTTTTTTTGGGGGTGTGATGCTGGGGATGGAATTCCGGCCTTATGCACACGAGCAGGCGCTGTGCCACTGAGCTGTACCCCAGCCCCCTGCGGTGCTTTTCGTGAGGCTCCAGCTTTGTATGAATGTATCACTCGGTGCGCGTCCTCGCTCTTCACTCAACGGCAAGCTCCTGAGAGTTACTAGTGTTGGTGTCGGCTGTTGGAGGCCATGTATTTTTAACTGCCTTTAAGTATTCCCTGGGTGAGTGTATGACGTGTCCATCTCTAGTCATGGACATTTGGCCCCTTTTCAATTTATGAGCATGTGCACTCTTTCTCCCCAGGCCTCATCTTCGTCCTCACTGATGACTGAGCACTTACTGGGTACAATGCGCCAGGCCAGCCGCACTCCTCCACGGGCATCATAGGAGGGAGCAAAGTCCCTCATCGAGTTCACGTGGAAAGAGGCCAAGGGTGGATTCCGCCCGGGGCTGCCTGTCGCTAAGGTTGATTCCCCTGGCCACTCTGCCTCTCCAGGAACAAATGCCCAGTGTGACACCGAAGGGCATGTACAGGCCCCTCAGCTGACTCTGCTGAAGTCTCTGGCGTGGACCTGGGCCTCTGGAAGGGCAGGGTGACAGCTGCAGCGCAGGGGCCCATCTTGGCATTGGGACCATGCGGCTAGAGATGGGTGCTTTGAATAAGCTTAGGTTGGTTCAGACCCTTCCCCTCAGGACAGAGCACCACTGGAGACCCCTGGGGAAGAGCCACTGGCTTCCTCTGGGCTGCACTAAACAGAGAATAGGACCTTGGCCCGAATGCAAGGTGCCACTCTCATCTGCTCTTGGTTGTCAGTGAGGGAGGAGGGAGAGACAGAAGTGATGGAAAGCCAGGTCGGAAGGATGTCAGAAAGAAATCAGAGACTAGAGAGCCGTCCCCTGGGCTGCAGGAACAGACAGCCCTGGGGAGAAAGAGCAAACAGGATCTACTTTGCTTTAATGTGAACTTAGTTTAGAACAATTTAGAATTTAAAAACTCCAATCTTGGATCTTATTCTATGGCGTTTTTGTTCCTGGTGAAGAAACGACTGACAAAGGGTGTCAGATGCCCGCCAGGAGAGTGAGCTTTGTGAGTTTCTGCATCTCTCTGGGCCTCAGCTTCTTATCTGTAAACTGGGCGAGGACCCATCTAAGGACAAGGTTTGTGAGTGGCCTGGTATGGTTGATAAACAGTTGTTGTCATCGTCACTTCCTTACAAGGCAGGTCTCACCAGGGATATGGCAGTACAGATTCTAGCAACCAGCCTCGAGTTGTTAAATTTCTCCATCTTATGAAGGTGCCTTTGTCCATTTTCTGTTCCTATGATGAAATACCCGAGGCTGGGTAATATACGAAGAAAACGGGTTTATTTAGCTACCATTTTGGAGACTCGAGGGCATGGCACTGGCCTGGGATCAGCTCTGGTCAGGACCTCATGGCTAATAGCATCATGGTGGAACACTTGAGTGAGTGATCGCATGGCAAGACAGGAAGCCAAAGTCCTAGGAAGGGAATAAGAACCCTACTAATTCCTTCCCAGGGCAGCACCCTTTCTCCGCCTAGTTATTTCTCACTAGCCCCCAGCCCCCCACCCCGCTCCGGCCTCCCAGCACCGACACACTGAGGACCAAGGTCCCAACACATGAACCCGTGGCACGAGCTCAAACTCTACCCAAACCACAGCAGAACAGGATTTCAGAGGCCCCAAGGACAAAAGTGGAAACCCAAGCTCGTCCAAAAAGCTCCACTGCCCTGTGCCCGGCATTCCAGCAGATTCCCTGTGTGACCCTGACTCTGATTTCAGGGTCTAGTTACAAGCTGGACCAACCTCACCACGGTCTCCCTGGGCGGGGGAGGGGGGGTCCCAAGCAAGTTTTAAGACCTGCCGGACTTGCACCAGATTCCAACCTGGAAGCAGGTCATCACACGCATGGGCTAGGAGTGGGGGACAGTGACACTGGTGAAGGGATGCCCTGAATACAGGGGCACCATGCTGGAGTGGCATCTGATCCCTGCAGTGTCTGAGCAGAGGCCTCTGCAGAGGGTGGGACAGGGAAGGACTGCCTCATTTCTAGGCAGTGCAGAGGCAAGATCCGTGGATTGTCCCAGAACCTGAGATGGCTACAGACCTAATGCAGGCAGCAGTGACCTGGATCTGGAAGGCTTCGAGCCACAACATGGGGTGGTGGCCTCCTCTGCATGACCATCGTGCAGCCTTTCTCCTTCTACTCCCCAAAGTAAAAGCAGCCCGGGGGCCCTGGACAGCAGCAGTGGGCGCTGATTCTTTATTTATTAGACTCAAGTGCTTCAGTACAGAACGGTACGGAGGATACATGTTTGTGCTTCAATACTTTCAAACACTGAGATTCTGATAATTTCAAGGTAAACAAGTTTCAAGACAGACTAGCTTTTTTTTTTAAAATATCCTTTTGATAAATTATTTTTTATATAAATAACAGAGAAAGGAAAACCAACATGTTTGACAAACAAGGTCCTAAAGCGTGAGCGTTGCTTGGTCGGAGGGAGGGGACAAAACAAGCGGGGACCGTAAGAAACCAACCAGCGCAGGTCCTAGGGTTCTGTCCTAAGGAGGCAGGATCTCAAGGGGAGAAGGCGACAGGAGACCTGGGAGCTAAGTAGAGTGCACAGGAGATTCCAGAGCCAGCAGGAGAGGACGCCACAGTGACAGTGCGTCCAGGACTGTTCTCCAAGGAAGGTGGGCGGGCGGGGCAAGCGCACATCACGTTTGCAAGGACATCACGAGACACAGTAATATACACACAGTCTGCGGGAGGCAAGGGCGGCGAGGGCCGGGGCAGGGGACATTTTTTGTGACTTCCACTGTCATTATATTTCACGACAACAGCAGCAGAACGACGTGTGCTCGCTCCTGAGACGGGAGCTGCCGAGACCTGGGGACGGGCGCACCTCCAGCACCTGCTCTTCCCCTCTGCTTCACAGCGACACGATTGCACAGGAGAAAGACGATGGGCCTCTCACAACCACGATGACATATGACTGCACACCACGCAAAATAAAGTACCACAAAGTATCTTAAACTGAGGACAACCTGACAAGGCTGCGTGTGGAGTGGGGACAGCGTCAGCATCAGCCCGACGGGCCCTTCTCCACGGCTGTCAGGAACCACCTGTTCCAGTCCAGTCCTGACCTTGAACTTGACCCAGGCTGACCCTTCTGGGGAACAGGAGCTGTGAGGGGTGATGCCCCAGGCAAGGGACCTGGTCAGTGGGTCAACCCTAACTGCTTCTCCGTCTGGGGAGGAGTCTGCTTTTCATTGTCTTGTGCATAGTGACCTAGGCTGGGAAGGACCTTTCTCAGGGTCACACAGTGTGGCCACAGGCCTGGGGAAGCAGGGCCACACTGCGGAAGATACCAGGGGACACCCAGCCTGGCCTCGTGGACACTCCCAGCCCCACCCACAGCTGCATCTCTGGGGCACAAGCTGGGAGGGAAAGCAAAGAGCCGGTTCCATCTCAGCCTTGTGAGGTGTCTGTCCCCTGATTGTCACTTCCCAGCTTATCTGGATGTGAGCAGACACCCGAGGGGTAGGAACAGGAGAGGAGGTAACAGATTAATCCTCAGTGTGAAATACCTGAAGGACACAGACAGCTCTGCGATTCCCAGCAAGAACAGGAAAAACCCAATACACATTTTTAAAAGGCCCAGACTTCTACCTTTCCGTACTCGAGCAGTTTGCACGCGACGAAGGTGGCTATGTACAAGGTCACAGGATCATAAATGAGGGGGAGGAGTCCATTCATTCTCAAGAATTCCAAAATTTCTGCAGCTTGCACAGGAACTTCTTGTAGGATACATATATATCTTTTTAAAAAACGCAATGCATTATTCTCGGTTCACACTGGAGGAGGGCATCATTAACACGAGCAGCGCGGGCCGGCCAGGGCGTGCAGGGCGGGGAGGCAGCAGAGAAACCGGCCTGCGCTAGGGGCTCAGAGCAGTGGGAGGGCGCGGCTTGGAGGGGCGGCTTATTGTTTAACTGCTTATTTCTTCTTCTGTTTTGTTCAGTTTCTTCAGCGTGTCCAGCAGTTTCTGTGGGGTGAGAATGTGCGTGGATCCTGGGGAGGCAGAGAAGACAGTGAGCTCACCTGCTCTAGCTCCCCATCCTCCTCTCCTGCCCTTCTCCACGCCCAGATCTGCACCCATCCGCCTCCCCCACCCTGGTCTGGGTCCATGGAAGCCTGCAGGGGGCTGGGGCTGGATGTCTAGGCCCCTGTCACAGGAGGCCAGGGAGACAGCGAGGGCTGTGGCAAAACAAAATGCATCCTCTGGCTCAGCAGGTCCCAGGCTGTAGCAGGGAACGAGCCACCTCTCCTCAGAGCCAGCACCAACTGTCAGGTGACAGGGTGGCGGCATTTCTCAATCTCAAGGTGAGGCCAGGGAGAGAAACTCCAAATGACGTGGCCACGGGAAAAAGTTGAGAATGGGCTGGGGTTGGCAGGGGTCTGTGTGTGCCTGGTTGCCAAGGACATGGATGGGGTGCACTGACCTCGGAGCCAGCTGATTGGCGCTGCCTGCCGCGGGTGGGACCTCAGGTGTGAGGGAAAGGGCGGGGACCTGAGGCCTTACCTTGCAGAGACCGCGCATTGTAAGAGATTAGAAATGCTTGCAAAAATTTAAGCTAATGGAATTAGATATATTTCTAGTGCAAAAGTAAATAAATAAATAAATAAATAAAAATTAAATAAATAAAAAATGAAGCCCTTTTTCATAAGGAGAGAAAGAGATCTAATAAGTGCAGTAAAAAATGATGCATGGATTGTGTGATTTGGCCATGGACTTGATCAAACAGAACGGAAGTGACTGGGTGATGTGTGAGCATGAGACCTGCCGCATGCAGCAGTGGACTTCAAAGAAAGATCCTGGTGGGAAAGAACTAAACAAAAGAGGTCCGTACTTGAAAATGTGCCTCCCTGGAGACCTGGGCAAGGGAGGGCCTCATGGGAGAGGAGGAGTGGAAACACAGGAGCCAGATTTCCATTTCAAGGGCAGGCGAAAGAACGCAGTGGACTGGCTTCTGGTTGTGCCTCCACTAGGATGCCGCTCACCACTGCTTGCGGCGCTGACCTGGAGCTGTGGGAGCTGGGGGCTTCCCTGGTGGGTCTAGAGCAGCAGGAAACTTGCAACACTCTCTCTGGTGTGAGAGAAATTTTCAACATCCTGCTGTCTGAGGTCCAGGCCCCAGGCCCCACTCGCTGCTCTGGGTGAGGAGCCTGTCCTCGGTTACTTCCCAGGGATGCAGAACGTGATGCCCTGAGCACGCAGCCTGCCCTGGCCCCTGCGCTCTCTGGCTAACTGCTGTCTATCTGCAGGCCTGAGGCTCCTCGAGCAGTGACACCCTGGGTGTTTCTACAGCACCCCTTCCCACATTCACTGTGGGGCGCTTAGGAATCTTCTACTAGTCCTAAAGGAGCTCAAAGGCAAAGAGGAGCAAGGACAGAAATGTTTGAGGCTTGTCTCCAATTCTGAAGCAGAAACAGTTGCCAGAAGGAGGGCCTCCAGATCCCAGCTCCCGCGGCCGGCCGGCGTGTCTGGATGTGAAAGCCGGACTGGATGCAGCACGGGAGGCGCTAGGGTTTCCTGCGTGCACCTGCCAGAGAACACTGTCCCCAACGCCCCGCTCCCCAGCCACCCAAAAGGGTTCCAGGCAACAAGAAGGCAGACTCGATTTCAAGGAGAAATCCAAAGGGGTTCCTTTGATCAGATGCCGATCCGAAAGTGCTCCCCCTGGTTTACATGCAGATTCAGGATTGAGCAGGAACTCCTGCTGGAGAGTTTTCTGACATTACCTGATCACTGAGCATTCCCAGTCTTGATTGAAGAACAACTCTAGGACTTAGCCTTGGGGACAGCCCATGAGGCCACTAAGGCCCTAGCAACAGGCCCATTCCTGGGCCTTCACTTACTGGTCTCTTTAAAGGGACCAGGCTGGTTGGCATTAATCCAAATCACCTGGAAGCCAAAGCCTGACGCGCAGGGCTCTGTATGGTTCTAACAATGTCCACCATGAATGCTACCAACAACTGGGGTCCCTAAGTCACATGTTCAAATATTCTCAATTTGAATCCATTGGTGGCTGACCACACAGCTCTCCAGAAGACAGTAGCAGGTGGGTTCACTGCTCTGAGGGTCCCTGCTGTTCCATGTCACAGGTTGACTGTGAAACGTGAGCAGTGGTTTCCTAAGCCAGCGGAGGCCTAATCAAATGCTATCCCCACATTCCAAAGCCATGGGCCAGACACGGCGAGCTGTGACGGGAGAAAGTCTTTCCCTCCACACTGACGGGGTCTGACACCAAGAGTTCTCAGACTAGCTGGTCTGGCTGTCCCTGCATCGGCCTGGAACAGATCTACTGACTTGGAATACCCAGGAAGGCGCCTGAGGATGGGCACATTTAAGGGCAAGCAGGTGAGCTGAGGTTCCAGGGCTGGGGCGGTGACCAGCCCACACCTTCAAACATATGTGGCAAGAAGAAGGTCTGAAGGTGGGCTGGTAGCATGGCAGGGCCTCTCGTCTTTTGATTCTGGGCGCCTTGGGGCTCCTGGGAGGGGAGGGGACGTGCAAGTGAGGCTCAACAGCAGCTGGGCTCTGAACCAGGTCCAGACCTGAGCCCTGCTGTCACCTGCCCCCAACCTAGAGAAACAAAGGATTCAACATAAAACCACAAGCAGAATGTGCAAGCCAAGAGGTCCAGCCTAGCCCGGGAGCTCTCCCATTTGCTTCTCACAGCCTCCTGCACGTCCCCTCAGGAGTGGTATTTTAGCCTAAATTAACTAAAGAGATGGAACCCAATCAAAAGATGTCATTTGTGGACAACTTAGAGGCGTGACTGGGCGACTGCAAGGAGACTCGGTGGACCTGCACTTCTGCCGTCCACACTGGCTCCCTGTGATCCAGACCTGGGGAAGGTGCTTCAGTGACAGGAGAGAGGACAGAGTGAGGGACTGTCACCGCGCACAATGCCTGCTGGGGGCATCTCAGTGCTGGGCAGGCGGAAACTCATCCCTCTTAAAAGACAGACCAACACAAAACTGGTATGGAGGAGCGAACTCAAGCTCACTGGAGACTGCGTTGTCTGCAGGACAGCAGGAGGGCAGGTCAGACTACCTGCTCCCTGACCTCTGACCTTGCTGGTACTAGGTTCTGTGTTTTGCTTTTTTATTTATTTATTTTTTTTGGTGGGAGTGGGGATTAGGGATTGAACCCAGTGGTGTCTTCTACTGAGCCGCCTCCCCAGCCCTTTGTATTTGTTCTTATTTTGAGTCAGGGTCTCACTGACTTGCTGAGGGTTTTGCTAAGTTGCCCAGGAACTTTCAATCCTGTCTCAGCCTCCTGAGTCACTGGGATTGAAGGTGAGCGCCACCTTGCCTGGGGCCTCACCGCTCCTTAGCTGAGCTCTGTAAAACCCACACTGTCTGGCAAACTATTTCAAAAGCCAAGAATATATAACTAGAGTCTGTCTACACCCGCTCTGTGCTGACGGCAGCTGGCCCTCTCTGGGGTCGTGATGGAATGTCAAGGAAAGCTTCTGCAAAGGAAAGGCTGCTTCTTCAGGAGCTAGAGAGAGGTGTGGTGCGATTCTTTTAGGTCCTACAAGTGTTCTGCTGTCAAACATTTGTGTGTCCTTCTGGAAGTCTTCAAATATATCTTGCAAGCAAATGTCACACACCTGCTTGCCACCTGCACACAGGCCGGGAGCCTGATCTAACAATCATCGAGCTGCTTCTAGGGAATACTCTCTCTGCTCCCTCCCTCCCTCTCTTCCTTTCTAACAATTGCTTTTATCCCTACTTCCCCCCATTGGCCTTGCTGTCTAGAGGAAGGTGAGCCCAGGAAGGATGGGGGCCAAGGCCAGGGCTGTCACCAGCTCCCTGACCTGGCTACTAGCTGCTGCACTCAGCTTTTGGCTCCCTGGAGCGTGCCAGCCTCTGCCAAGGAGAGGGAAGAGGAGGAGATAAGTGGTGGCCTCTCTTCCTCCCTTCCAGATGGAGCTCCATTTTCTTTATGTAAGTGAGCATCTTCTGATGTCACCAAGCCAAGGTTCTGAAGGGCCATTCTCCTGACACTCACGAGAAAGAGCACTGGGGTGCTGCAGTTCATCCCCCTTGTGCTCATATACAGTGGCCTGGGAACGGGGGTGACCACCTCTGTCACACAGGTACTCGTGGGGGAGCAGAGCTGGAGTCCACTTCTGGCTCTCAGCTCAGGTCACTCTCCACTGCTTACAGGACTCTGCCCCCTGACTCATGGGGCCACGACTTGGCTCAGGGCAAGTGGAGTATCAAAGTCAGGGACACAAAAGGTGGCCTATCCCTGAGCATCAACAAGGATGCAACACTAATGCTGGGACAGAGGGCTTGTGATCAGTCTACCACTGCCACCTAAACACATTATCGGAGTTTCCTAACAGTGGAGGGTGGAAAGAGGAAGGAATGAGGACATTGTCAAAAATTTTTCTCCCTCTCTCTTTTCATTTTTTGCAGTACTTGATATTGAACCCAGGGGTCCTCTACCCATGAGCTACACTCCCAGCCCTTTTTATTTTGAGACAGGATCTTGCTAAGTTCCTTGAACTGGCAGTCCTCCTGCCTCAGCCTCCCTAATCGCAGAGATTACGGGCATGCGCCATCACACCCAGAATGATGGTGTTCTTTAAAGCCCCACAGAGCGTCAAGAGTGAATTTCTCCACAAAGGCTCCAGACCTTACCAAGACACATCAGAGAAGAGAGGGTATAATTATTTGATTCTCCAAAGATCCACAGGGGAATTAAAATAAAAGCACTTTCTTAGCAAATGGCTATAAAGTTCCATTTCAGCAGAGGAATTTGAGACGGAAGTCCCTCCCACTGGGGACTGGCGTGCACCAAGCGCACGTGAAGCAGCTCATGACCAACCAATACTTAGCTCTTGTTCCTTGGGAAGTACCCGTCCTACGGTACTGGCACGTCCAGAGTCTATTCTAACGCTTCCAGCCAAGTCTTCCTCACCAGCAGGCGCCCCTGGGTCTCCCGGGAGATCTGCCTGCTGGACATGGCCCCTGCTGCGGGTCTGCACTCTCACCCTCCCAAGCCAAGTCACCACCAGGATGCCTACATTCCCTGAGGGTGCCCACAGGGCCACTCCTGGCGGCAGGCTTGGCATGCCTCAAGTGCCCCTCTGCTTCCAGCTCCCTCTCTGAGGACTTTCCTGCAGTCACTGTCACTTTGATTTATACCCAGTGGCCTGCAGCTGTCCAGCTGGCAGCGTGTCACCCAGGGCATGAGTGAGCTGGCAGGTCGGAGCCCCAAGGGCTTCAGGGCAGGGCGCGAGGCACACTGAACACATTTTCAATCGGCGTTAAGAACTGCAAGCATTTTCTTGTTAAAAGAAAATCAAAGAAATAAGAAACTAAAAAGGGGAAAAAAAAAAACAACCAAAGAAAAAGAGTGACGGAATAATCAAAGAAAACCCTTCAGAGTGGAAGAGTTTCTTTCTGTAATAAGCTGCTTTTACTTTGTTTCTTTGGCTCTCACTCCATTGTTGGAGCCTGATCCTCAAAAGATACCCTAGAGGACTCCCTGAAGTCGGGGTGTCTCAGGTCCATGAGAAATTTGGTGGGAGTAAGAATGTGAGTAGAACCTGCGGGAGAACAGAGGCCAGCTGACTGCTTGAACAAGGTACGTCACAGGAGCATGCCAACTTAGGCCTACACTGTACACAGCCAATGAGGCGTGAGGAAGCAAGATGCACAGCTTGCGCACACGTGCATGCACACGCGCACACAGAGGCAAGGTGGCTGGCGTGCAGGAAGCAGCTGAGGCCACACAGCGGACATAGGCTGTCTGCACGAGGCCTCCATGAACCTGCATGGGCGACATCCTAGCCCCAGGCTCCCCCTCCCCTCAGGGAAACTCAAAGCAGGTGCGAAGGGGAAGGGGAAGATCACACCCAAAGCCTGGCCGTGACAGCGTCTGTCCAGAAAAGCTGTGTTTGAGCTCGGGATTATCCAACACATTCATGCAACACAGGCAAGCAGGGGACAGAGAGCTGATCAGGGGCCTGCACCACAAAAAAAGAAATAATTACAGGGAGGCCTGGTGGCCAGACAGGGAAGCCCAGGGAGCTGGGAGGGTCGTGGTAGTGAGAAGGTGGTGGACCCCGTCTGGTCCATCTTGAGGAACCCAGGAGCAGTCATACGGATTGGTCTATGGAGCCTGCTCTCTTGGATGGCTTTGGGGGCACTATGACCCGGCTGCACCACATTGGAGAAATAAAACTGAGACCTGTTACTGAGATACTAACTGAGCCTGGGGTTATGACCAGTAGTGGGCACCTATGGGCAGAAGTCAGAGAGGCCTTCCTTCTGGGGCAGTTCAGGGTCTCCCCTGCTGCAGTTCACATGAAAGTGGCCCGCGAGGCAGTCCTCAGGCCCTGGAGAGCCTGAGTCCCCACTGGGAGCACAGCACACCCCTTCCTAAGGGTCCAGGTCTCTGACTTCGGGCCTTGCTCAGCACGGGCGTGTTCCCGCTGAGGATGGGGCTTGGCCAGGCCTGTGCATGTGGTCGCCTCTTGCCAATCAGTGGCAAGAGGGACACCTGGACAGGGGCAAGTCCATTGTGTTAAGGGCAAGAAGGGACACAAGGAGGGTGACTGGAGAAAGCAAGATTTCTCCCAGGTCATGCTTCCCCCACAGACCTAGAAACTGCAGCGGCTCCTGGAGGGGAAGGAGGAGGCCACTGGAGCCGCTGGTTCCTCTCCTAGAAACCAGCATGAGACCCTGGAAAGGCTGCGGCAGCGAGAACCCGGGAGGAGCCAGACGGAGGAGCCCTCAACAGAACCCAGAGATCAGGACGGGGTTCCAGGTGGTATCTTCCCGCAACATCCATCATTCCCCACTGAAGTAGGGGAGGAAGACGGTAATTCCCACCTCCTCCGCGGCGTCTAGGCCAAGAGGCCCGACGCTAGGACACTGCCACTCCCACCTCGGGCCCAGCTGGAGGCTGCAAGTGTGGGTGCTGAGCCCTGTGTGGCTGCATAGCAGATGGAGGCTGGGAGAGGGCACGACACTGGCTGCAGGCGACCCCACTTGGCAGTGGCAGAGCACATTTGGGCCTGAGTCTGCTGGACTCTCTGATCAGGCACTTTCCACCTCACCACGCAGATGTGAGGAAGGGACAGTTAGCCCCTCAATTTCTGCCACCCACAAACGGTTACCTAGGACTACGTCTTGTTGGGGCAGTGCGGAACCTAAGACAGGGTGCGACACCAAAGCGTGGGATGGGTCACAGTGCGATGAGGCAGCTGCTTGCTCCGGAGCCCATGCGCTACTCACCTATCAGCACTTCCCACTTGCCGTTGGCCTGGGTCACCTCGTAGGCACAGCGCATCTCGTTCAGGCTCACGCCCCCCAGGATGAAAATGATAAGGCGGGGCCCGCTGCGGTACTCCCCTGGGGCCTTGTTCTTGTGCCAGTGCCCGTAGCGGGCGCTGAGGGAGAGGAGAGGAGAGGAGAGGGGCGAGGTGAGTGTCTGTGCCCACGGTCCCCGCGCTGCAGACCCCGCGCTCGCGCTCACGTGCACACCGGTGCCGGTGCCGCGCCCAGCACAGAGCAGCCATCTGAGAATTGTCGCTTTCTGGGCTGCAGCGCAATCTCTGAGCCATCGGCTGCACAAAGATCATTACTAGCATCTCTGTGGTGACACTGTCACTCTCAGACACGTGCGCAGCCGGAGGTTCAGCTCAGCTCAAGTTCAGCAGCTTCACAGGCACAACGAGTGTATCTGGGACACTGAGGGCACCGAGCAGCAATGACAGTGTCTGAGGTCTGTCTCCATACTGTCACACGGATCTCCTGGGAAAACACATTCTGCCCAGGGCTCATGAGGATTGGTTCTCCCAGAAAGAGGCCGTCCGTGCCCACCTTGGGGCCACAGTTTAACAGGGTGGGTGGGGGAGAGCAGCAGGTCTGAATGGTGAAGTGACAGAGCTCAGTGTCATGGGGTCAGGTACTGGAAGGCCCAGAGCCTGTCTAGGCTGCATGGGGGAGGGGGGGCCAGAGCCTGGCAGCCCTTTGACAGGCCTGTCCCTGCACAGGGACCTGGGAAGCAGGTGGAAGTGGCGGCTGTTAGGACAAGGAAACAGGAAAACTGAAAGGAAGGGCGGAGCCTGCTCTGACATGGCCACACTCCACCGTCCTTCAGCTCGGGAGGCACTGCAGGCCCTGCCCAGGCAGGAAGGCCCTGGGGCTCTGTTCGGCCAACCTAAAACTCTCCGCCTCCCTCCCTGGCAATCTGACATCCCGCGGCTCCCGAGCAGCCTGGCCCCAGGACTGCTTGCCATCAGAGGGGGTGCCAATGCCACAGATGCCACCCAGGTCCCGGGAAGGGGTAAAAATGAAGACAGAGGAGAGGCGGAAGAGAAGACAGCGGGATGAGCATGAGAGGACAGAGGGACTAAGAGCATCTGCCCTGGAAAACCGCAGTCCCCAGCGTCAGATGCCCTTTCTGGAGCCACTAACAGTGCTGTCTCCAGCTTGTGTGCTCAGCTCAGACTGTTCTCAGGAGCCTCTGCGTGGACACTCCACGTTCTGTGGAGCCATCGACAGTAGGTGGGCTGTTTCCACACCTGGGCTGTCAGGGGCAGGGCTGCCATGAACCTGGTCTACTGACTTTAAACAGGGAGGTTAGGGAAGGCCTGGGAGGCGACTCTTGATGGCCGACCTGAAGAAGACAAGAGCCAACTTGTGGAGACAGATAATTTCAGGCAAAGAGAAAAGCATGGGCAAAGGTCCTGAGGCAGAAACAGGCCCAGCTGGTTCAGGGACGAGCAAGGAGGCTGCATGGCCATGTGGAGTGGGCAAGGAGCAGTGGAGGACAAGCCCGTGAGGAGCAGGAAGCCAGGGGGAGCCAGGCTGTGGTGAGGGCACAGTGGAGGGAGGGCCCTCATGGGTCCTACCATCTCACTGCGACCAGGCGTCTCCCTCGCCTTTCCCGTGTCCACGCACCTGACAGCGGTGGTGCTGAAGGAGGCAGAGGAGCGGGTGGAGATGTACGGGTAGTGCTTGGTGTCAAGTTTGTCCTCGATTGTGTCCTGGGGAGAAGAAAGGCAGAGGTCAGGCCTTCCCTGTGCTTGCCAGGGCTGAGGGAACCACCGCTGGCTGAGGAGTGAGCGGCAGAGCCATGGCCCACCTCCCCCGCTGCAGTCCCCAGAGCCACATAGGGCTCCTCTGGGCACCGGCTCCACAGCCAGCTGTGACGCCGACATAGCTGCAGCCCTTCTCTTTAAGTGTGAAAAACAAAAAAGCATTCCTTTTTCTTATTTCTTTCTAGTTTATTCCCTTTTACAATCTGCTGGAAGCTACATACAGGCCTGGTGTCCACTAAATCCCTGGCACTGGCCACCAGCCTGGCGGGGCTGGACCCACAGGGCCTCTCCTCGTCTCAGCACTGACTGTCTGGTAGGTACCCGGGAATCCACACTCCTCCTACCGCCACCTTGTGTCTCCCTAGGGGACCAGGGAGGAGGGAAGAAAGGGGCGCAAAGGCGGGAGAGACAGGCGGGTTGATCCACTCCGAGGAGGAGGAGGCAATTGCTTCTGAATGTTTCTTGTCCACCCAGCCTTTTGTTTGAGGGTTTTAAAAATAGAACCCTGACTCATATTTAAATACACTCATTTTCTCCATGTTTTATTGGTGTGTTCTAGCTGCATACGATGGCGGCCCCGTTGTTATGGTGCCTGCAGATGACCTCTAACGTATCCTTCAGCAGGAACCTGGCTGCAGGGAGATGGGCCAAGGGATCCTGGTGAGTCCCTTGCTCTCTGGGCCCTGGTTTAGCTGCCTGTCGAGGACGGAAGTCATGCGGCTCATCCAGCCTGGAAGACCCAGTGCAGGGCTAGCGCAGGCTTTCCTCCTGCCGACTGAGAGGAGGGAGTGACGCCGCCCCCACTGCCCTAGCTCGCAGCCCAGCTCGAGGCTCCGTGCAGAAGATGGGCAGTCCAGGTGACAGGGTCATGGTATAAGATGACCCCAAACTCCGAGCAGCACATGCCTATAAGCAGCAGCCCGCACACAAACCGTAGTAGGATCACAGGCCTTGGGGTGGTGCTGGGTGGCCAGACAGGAGGGACGGGATTTGGACACTGTGAGACCGCATGGAGTTTTAAAGGACAGCAGGACTCAGGTTGTGGACAGGAAGGGTCAGAGCAGTCCAGGCGAGGCAGTGAGAACAGATGGCCCAGGAAGAGAGCGGCAGGACAAGTGGCAGGAAGGCCCTTCCCCGCTGAGGCACGAGGTGTGGCACAGCACGTCCTCACTAGAGCGTGTGCACGGCCCTCATCTGACCTGTGAGATGCTATGATGGGTCTACTTGCTTTGTTTTTGTTTTGTTTGGTTTTTGGTGCTGGGGATTAACCCAGGGGTGCTTTACTAGAGCCATGTCCCTAGTTCTTTTTATTTTTTATTTTGGGACAGGATCTTGCTGAGTTGCTTAAGGCCTCACTAATTATTGAGGCTGGCCTCAAACTTACAATCCTCTTGCCTCAGCCTTCCCAAGTAACTAGTATAACAGGCTGGGCCTGGCTGCTTCGGACACACAACACCAAGGGGCCTCCAGAGCAAGGAGGCTTAGACCTCCAAGACAGGAACAGTAGGCGAGTGGCTCTTTGGGGTCTACATCTGGCAGTCTCCCAGTTCTTCATGATCCCTCAGAACAAAGAAGACCAGGGGGCTGATGGCTCTGGAAGCCTGGAGGTTTGTCCTCAAGGGAAAACCATGGGGTGTCACTGCACCTGAGAGCAGGGGATGCTGGAAGCACCTGGACCATCCATTGAAGAGCCCTAGCCCTGGATGTCCCTCCCCACATCCCTACCAGTCACTGACCTCCATGATGTCCTTAATAATCGGGGTCCACCGTGAGAGCTGGTAAGTCTGCTCACTGATGCGCTCCTTCCGCTCCGGCTTGCTCCTGCGGCGCAGTGTGGACTGAACCAAGCACATACAAGATGAGACTGAGGCAGGAGCCACTGGGCCTCGGTGACCTCCACTGGCCCTGGAACCTCTCCCAAGTTCCTCCTTTAGAGTAGCATTGACAAGGACTTATAAGGGCCAAGTTTCCCCCAAAATAGCCCAAGATGGATCCCTTTCAGGAACCTAGAACAAATTTGGTTCTTTGAAGTCATGAAAAATAGCAAATGTGGGTCAAATATATGTCATTAAAAAAAAAAAATCCAGGTGATTAAAAATCCCACCTGCTCTCTGTTAGAGGAGAAAACACCCGCTGGGTTTGACAGCTCTGCACTCCCCGTCACCGGCACAGGTGGGACTCGTGAGTCACCTTCACTCTTTTGATATGTCCTTTCCCCCCCACTCCCTGACTGCCTGTCCTCTGAGTGTGAGGTGCACCGGGGTCAGGAGGTGCTGCTGACTGGCTAGTGCAAGAGCAGACATGACAGCCCCCCGCCCCGCCTGCCAGCCGGCCCTTACATCCGTGACGATGGGCACACCCAGGTGGGCCATGTTGGTGATGATCTCACTGTCCTCTGGAGGGATCTGGGCGTGCTGGATCAGTTTGTTCAGGTTTTCCTCAGTGATGCCTGGGAGCACAAGACACCTGGTCACCACACCCATCCTGCCCATCACTAGGCTCCAAAGCAGAGCCACCGGCTTCCGTCTCTGAGCAGAAAGGGATCTGCCCACCACATCAGTGAGACTTAAAGATGAGGGCAAAATAAGTGTCCCATCTCCCCTGGAGCTAGTAGTGGCAGCGGTGCCCTGTCCTGAGTGATGGCCTCAGCACTGTCCTGGCCGTTTGTCTCTCCCTCTCCTGGCTTTCATCCCTACCCGCCCTTGTCCTGCATCCAAGTCGAACTGGACAGGTGTCTATACCCATCTGTTGCACAGTGGACACTTCTGGGCAACTATGACACGGGTACGAATCAGTTCTCTAAAATCAGAGACTGCAAATGGGATGCAGCTAACGAGAGCCTCTCCTCCCCGCTCCCCGTCCTGATCTACCTAGTACTCAGGGTCGCCGGGAAACTCAGCCCCTGGGTGCCACTGGTTGGACTCCATCACATTCCCAGACACGAAGATCTTATTTTCCTTCCCCTTCCACGTCTTCTAAACCACTTCTCCACCTCGTGTCCCCTCTTCCAGCCTGTGCCCCTCTGCAGCCCATCCTGCCTACCGTTCTTCAGAAAGATGTAGAGGAGGATGATGCGGATTTTGTCGTAAGTGCTGACGTTCGCATCCAACAGAATGGGGACGATGGCTCTCATGGGGTCCTTGATCTTCTCCCCCTCTGCATCTGTGCCCATCGCCAGGTCCTGTAGGAAACACACCATGCTGACCGTATTTCTGGTGACAGTTTGGATAGATGGCAGTTCACAGAAAGTGCACAGCCATGAACACCGAGCTCTGTGGCATGGTTGGGCAGGTGGCACACAGGCTCCTCTCTAAGCGAGTAGCTGTTAGATGTAGTGTCATCAGCACTTCAATAGCCTCGGTGAGTGCACCAGAGAGCGCAGAGCTTCTCTTTCCAAAATTAGAAACCCTCGTGATTTGCCACCTGTGTAAAAGTAGGCTGTCCCCTGCAGGTGAGTGTCAGACCTCGTGCACACGAGGCATAAGCCCTGCTGAGGGGGACGGACTAAAGGAACATGCTCCCTGCCCAGGAGAGCTCAGCATCTGGAGATGACTGCGTGGCTACGTCTTCCCACTCTATTCCCCGGCACACAAGAATATGCTGTTTGAGTTTTAACTACTCTGAGGTTTTAACCTGTTTTTTAAATTATTTATTTATTTGGTATGGGGATTGAACTCAGGGGCACTTGGCCACTGAGCCACATCCCCTGCCCTATTTTCTATTTTATTTAGAGACAGGGTCCCACTGAGTTGCTTAGCACCTCCATAAGTTGCTGAGGCTGGCTTTGGGCTCATCGTCCTCCTGCCTCAGCCTCCCAAACTGCTGGGATTATAGGTGTGTGCCACTGCGCCTGGCTTAACCTCTGTTTTTAATCTTCCTACCATTTTTTGCAAGAATGTGGGGAGAAAGAGGGGCTCCCCAACCTGCAGATCCACTCAGGAAGAGGAAGGAGGAAAGAAGGGCTGACAAAGAGCTATAGATGAAGCAGGGCACAGTGGATATGCCTATAATCGAGCGACTTGGGAGGCTGAGGCAGGAGGATCACCAGTTCAAAGTCAGCTTCAGCAATTTAGTGAGACACTAAGCAACTCAGTGACCCTGTCTCTATATAAAATACAAAAGAGGGCAGGGATGTGGCTCAGTGGTCAAGTGCCTCTGGTGTCAATCCTGGGTACCAAAAACCAAAAAAAAAAAACATTCAGATAAAAAGATCCGTGAGCACAGTCTATTGCACCCCACACCTCAGGCGAAACACTGTCCAGAGAGCAGCACTTAGCTCCCAGACCACACTGATAGCCATCTGCTCTAGTCCTTAGAGACCAGCTTCCTTTGTAACTCTTAGGAGGCTGCTGGAAGGCTCCCTCCCTCCTCTCAAGATCCCAGGAGCCCATACAAATGATAATCTCAAATTCATAGTCTCTTTCTGGGTCTGAGGGAGGCAGGACACCCCTCACCTCAGTCCTACCACCAGTTTCAACAGATACCTGCTCAGCAGGACCCACCTCTAGTACCCTCCGTCAGCCCAGCAAAATGAAATAGTCCAACGATACTTTTGAATACATCTCAAAAAATTTAACCAAAAATTAATCCCAAACTGCACTTTAACTGACCTGGGTACAACCTCCTTTTTGGATGGTCAAACTCTTTTGGAGAAGACATGTGTTTCCTGAGATCCCCTGAGAAACTGACGATGGATTTCAGGAGGGCTGCTTCCTCTTGTAAAAAAACCACTGACACAGGACGGGGCTTACAAACTTGAGCTGAACCTGTGACATCAGCCAGAGGATCTAAATCTAAGCTTCACCCCGAGAACCTGAGCTGGTATTTTTCTATATTGAGAGACTTTTGGCTGAGGCTTCAGATCTTTGAATGTCCCCTCTCTTCCCTTAGAAGTTGACACACAGGGGCTGGGGGTATAGCTCTGTGGTACAGTGAGCTTAGCATGCAGGGCCCCGGGTTCATTCCTAGTTCCACACGCAAAGCACTGTGGACACACAATTTAGTAATGTCACACTTGAAGGATGGAGTGCCAGGTTTAGGGAGTCCTCCGTATAATTCTCGTAAAAAATGTGTCAGCACTGTGATATCCCTCATGCAATGAAGAAAATAAAGCAGAGAGAAACAGGACAAACAAATAAACCAGTGACAGAGGCAGGACTCAAGTCCCAAAGTCCCGGCTTCCAGGCCTAAGTGTGATCTGCCAGGCTTTGGGGAGGTCCCAGCCAGTGGCTACACTGCCCTCTCTTGGTCTCAAGGTCTCCAAAGCTGGTCCAGTCACAGGAGGAGGAAAACACATTCAGAACAAAATTCAGCAGCCCTGCTGATGTAAGGCTCGGAACTCCAGGTCTCTCTAGAGCCATCCAGGGCAAAGAGGCTCTGGAGAGAGCCAGGCATGCGAAATCCACACGCACGGCATCCCAGACCAGCACTCCTACCCGAGACGGACGGCACAGCTCCAGAGCCGACGGCAGACCGCAGGCTCTCCCAGCTCTATTCCCTAGGATTCTGCAGGAGGTTCAAGGCCAATGTCAACACGTCAGCTGGGTGAAGGGCACGCAAGTCTGCCATGCAGAGGGAAGAAGAGAGCCTACCTGCTCTACTCGGCAGAGCTTGTCCACGGTGCCTTGGTAGTGCTTCATGCAGTCCTCGGCAAGGTGCAGGTGGGTGGAGTACTAGGAGGAAGCAGGGAGATTGGTGACCGAGAATCAATCCCTGACGCACACTCTATCCCCCGAGCACGTAAGTGTCCTGAACACTGGGCTAGGTGCTAAGGAGCGTCCAGACTGACAAAGGAGATACACTGTGCACAAGCAAGCACACAAACATCATGTGTAGAGTGTCACATGTCAGGAGAGAGGGTCGAGCCACATTCTAACAAAGACGAAAAGTAGAAGGGAAACCCTCTGAGAGGGTAGTGGTGTGCAGAACCTTGACACCCCCGGAGGGAGCCCAATTCCCTCCTCCTTGAGTGCGGGCTGGGTTTAGTGACCAGCTCCCAGCAAACAGTGCAGGAAGTGGTGGCATGTGATGCTCAAGGTCAGGGCCCGGAAGGCCTTCTCACATCCTCCGGTCCTCTCGGATCACTCGCTCTGGGGAGTGGATGGCTGTGTCATGAGGACACCAGCACAAGGACAGGCTGGTATGGTGAGGAGCCGAGGCCCCCCACCAACAGCAGGGGACAGGGAGAATGAAGGAGAGGAAGACACAGAGAAAGGAAGGGACAGGAGATGAACCCCAGCTTGCCTTCCTTCTTCCTTTCTTTTTCTAATGGAAACTGAAGAGGACTAGAAATCTGGATTTTGACTCAGGGAGAAGAGCAGGCTCTGAGAGGTCCTTGCAGCCACATACCTTGCTGAGTTCTTTCTGATATTGGGGCATCTTCTTCAGCATCTGGGACAGGTCCCGCATGGTGGTCTGTGAGGGAACAGAAAGCACACAGAGTCACTCCAGTGGCCCTGAGCTAAGTGGGCACAGGACAGGATAGCAGCCACCCTAGACTACCCATGTACATGCTCAGTGACTCTCAAAGGGAATCTGTAGAACACAAGGTCAAGTGTGTTGGATACAAACGTCACGGCCGTCTTACAGGGGCAGCTAACCCTCCAAGTCTAGTGGATATGTTATGACTTTTTTTTCCTTTCCTTTTTCTGAGATGAGGTCCAAGTTGCCCAGGCTGGCCTCAAGCTTGTAATCCTCCTACTTCAGCTTTCCAAATAGCCGGGACCGCGATGTGTGCCACTGTGCCTGGCTTCTGCCAGGTGTCATGCTGTATTCTGTTTGTTGGACTAGAAAGCTGAGAAGCCTGGTCCGGTGGTGCACACTTCTAACACTGATTATTTGGCAGGAATCAGCTGATGCAGGAGGACCAGCCTGGGCCACTGAGGGTAAACCTGTCTTTAAAAGAAAAAGCTGACTTGGGAGGCTGAGGCAGGAAGGCCATAAGTTCCAGGTCAGCCTGGGCAACTCAGCGAGACTCTGTCTCAAAATAAAAAAATACAAATGACTGGAAATGTGGCTCAGTCGTAGCGCACCCCCGGGTTCAACCCCAATTACTGACCGCCCACCATAAAGTCATTGAGAGTGTAATTCTTGCCAAGAAAAAATATTTTTTCCTTCCATATACTGCTTTTCTACAGACTCAGCTCAAGCAGTCTTGGCATCAAGTTTGCGCTTCACCCCTGCACCTAGAAAGAGGGTGCAGCTGTGCAGACAGGTAGAAAACACGGAAGTTACAGAGGGCTGGACGCTTCAAGCAAAATGGGTCTGTTTACTTTCCCTGACTGTGGTGACCTCACTCATTTATCCAATGAAACCTGACTGAACTGCCGCCAGACACGACTAGGTGAGGAGATACAAGGGGGGGGGGGGGCAGCCGGTTCTGTCTCCTGGATCTCAACATCCAGCAGAGGGGCCAGACAAGCGAGCAGTGGGCAAAGTGGGTCAGGCTGTTGACTGGATCCAGCAGGTGATATGGGCGTGTCAGACACACACCTGGCTGGTTCGGAGAGGCCCAGAGGTTCCCTGAGGAAACCACGTCTGAGCCCAAGAACTAGGTAAGGCCTGAGGCTCCAGAGCCCTGGAATGGCTGAAATAAGGGGAGGTGGCAGCAGGAAGGCAGGAAGGGGGTGGGGAGAGAGAGCGAGCGAGAAGGCGTGTCCACAGATAGGTGGGCTCTACTCTAAGGGGAACTGAAAGGCACTGAATGGTTTTAAGGAAGAAAGTAACACAACCAGAGCTGAACTTCAGTAAGTAAGTCCCCGTCCTTTGCCTAAGATGGGAAGGCCACCTCTGACATCAGGGTAAGGAGAGGTCTCATAAGTTGGGTTACGAATTCTAATTCCATCATGAGCTAAACAAAGTCTCACTGTTCTTCTAGCTGAAAATGAACCATGATCCCAACCAGTAAATATTTTTTTTAAAGAGAGAGAGAGAGAGAGATTTTTAATATCTATTTTTTTTTTAGTTTTCAGCAGACACAATATCTTTATTTGTATGTGGTGCTGAGGATCGAACCCAGCGCCGCGTGCATGCCAGGTGAACGCACTACGCTTGAGCCACATCCCCAGCCCCCAACCACTAAATAACAAAACCCAGCTCTCTCTAAACATCAGAAGATGGGAGCTCCAGATATGAATCTCAAATGCAATAACAAGACAGAATGACATTGAAAGAGAGAAAAATACCACCTCACTAACTCCGTAGTCACACACAGAGGCCTCTCCCCAGCTCCCAGAAAGAAAACTCATCTACAGGGCACTGAACATGGCAGGAGTTTACCTTTTCTCCAGTATTCATTCTCTTGCTAGAAGAAAAGTCTTTCAGAGACCGGGTAACTTCCCTGGAAACAGAAGGAGGCAGCTAAGTCTCAGCAACACCAAGGGCTCTGCACAGGGCACAGCAGTCAAGCACCAGCCTCCTTTCACGGCTATGCGGAGACTTAGCTGCCAGGGGTGCCCCAGCTGGGTCAAAGGGCAAAGAGAAGAAAACATCAAAAGTCAAGATGGTGATGCTGCCTGTAATCCTAGAAACTTGGAGGCCAAGGCAGGAGGACCTCAAATTTGAGGCCAGTCTAGGCAACTTAGTGAGAATCTGACCCATAGAAATGAAAGGACTGGCTGGGCACAGTGGCACACGACTGTAACCCCAGAGACTCCAGGGGCTGAGGCAGGAGGATCACAAGTTCAAAGCCAGCCTCAGCAATTTAGCAAGACCCTGTCTCTAAATAAAATATAAAAAAGGGGCTGGACATGTGGCTCAGTGGTTAAGTGCCCCTGGGTTCAATTTCCAGTACCAAAACTAAAAAATAAATTTATGAATAAGTTTATTTACTTATTTTTGGAGATGCAGCTCAGTGAGAGAGCACCTGTCTAGCATGTGTGAGGCCCTGCTTTAGTCCCCAGTATTACCCCTCACCCCCCAAAACAAAAGTGAGAGAAGAAGACATTAAAATATCTATTCCTCTTTATTTTACCTCATTCTTTTCAAATGTGTTTGAACATACAAAATGAAATGTACACATTTTGTTTGAAAAAACACACTAACTTGTATGTATGTTGCAAAATGCATATATTAGTGCACTAAGTATATGTATATGACTAATTCATAGACAAGTTTAATTACTGAAAATGTACATTAGTAATTTTTAAGGTAGAGTGGTCAAGAAGGTCAGGGAAGGGCCAGGGATGTAGCAATGCAGCTCTGGGTAGAGTGCTTGCCTCCCATGCCTTAAGGCCAGGGGTTCAATCCTCAGCACCATAGGGGGAAATAAAAAAGAAAGAAAGAAAAAACAAACCAAAAAGATTGGGAGATTGTTTCTGTAAACAATGGAACTAACTATCCAAAATGTCCTTCCTCACTCTGAATCTCCTGAGGATACCAACTCTCCAAAGCAGAATGGGTCTTTCTAGAAAAGCAGCACTGCTAGCTAATGGTTTAAAGGTCTCATAACAATGTTTAAATTCTCAAGCATTCGGATACGATTTCAGAGCAAGGTATGGTTCAGTAGGTAGACATGAGCTCTGGCAGGTGAGCAACAGGAAGCCCACACAGTGGGGGTGCCTGGAGCTTTCAACAAGTGAAGGAGCTTGAAATGTCTATAAAGCATTTTTCTGAGAGAGCCACAAATGCTTTCCAAGGATCCTAAAGGCAACCCTCATTCACAGCGGATTTTCTAACTTTGTGAAACTGGAGTAGCTCAGGCTCAGAGAACAGAAGGAATTTGCCATTCTTGGTTAGGATATTGGCAACTTTGCTAAGGCAAGGAATTCACTCCCCTGAGTTGCCCAGAGCATGCGCATCACCCATAGTGGCAGGAAGGAGCACTGGCCAGGACGAGGGTAGAGGGGCTCTTACTGGGACACCTCTGCGATGTGCTTGTGGCGAAGCGCTATCCACAGGTCGTCGTCCTCATCCAGAAGCACTTCCTTTACCCGTGCCTCCCCAATGCCACTGGTCTCGTACCTACAGGAGACAGGACTTGGGTGGGTTGCTGTCCCCAGAGCACTCACCCGACCACTCTGCAATAACAACAGCTTCCAGGTAATCAGACAAATGACTCATAACACGCTGACCATCTGATGGCCAGACAGGTCAGCTGTGTAGCACCAACTAGGGTTGCAATTCCTCAAGCAGCAAGAGACTCCTTACTCAAAGTTTATATTACCTTGCAGAGGTTGGCTGATATGAGCTCCCCCAGAGCCACCTGGTCAGGGTGTGAAGACAGATTCTATGTGGGCTTATTTATTTACTCATTTTATTTATTTATTTGCAGTACTGGAAATTGAACCCAGGGGTGCTCTCCCACTGAACTGCACCCCAGCCCTTTTTAAAATTTTTATTTCGAGACAGGGTCTTGCTAAGTTGCCCAGATTGTCTTCAAACTTATGATCCTCCTGCCTCAGCCTCCCATGTTGCTGGGATCACGGTTGTTCCCCACACCCAGCTATATGTTGACACAAGAGTCACCCAGAGGGGACAGGCCAAGCTCCTATTTGTGCCTCTCTAAGATGGCTAGGATGCTATCCCTAAATGGTATCTAGCTGTCTTCAACAGGCCCTTGACATTCTGTTACATGTACGATAGTGAACAGCTGGAAGAAGCAAGAGTTACAGGTACTAAAGGAAGAGCTGAGAGTTACTCATATTTTAGAACCTTCATTTTGAAACCACCATTTTCAGGATCAATGTTCAAAAAAAAAATGACATAAAGATAATAATCTGTTTACATAAAAACAAAAATTAGTTTTTAGAAATTGAGTTTCAGCAGAGTACGGTGGCCCACACCTGTAACCCCAGCAACTCAGGTGACTGTGGCAGGAGGATCACAAGTTTGAGGCCAGCATCAGTAACTTAGGGAGACACTGTCTCAAAATAAAATTTAAAAAGGGCTGGGGTGAGGGCTGGGGATGTGGCCTAGTGGTAGAGGGCTTGTCTTACATGTGCAAGGTCCTGGGTTCGATCCTCAGCACCACATACAAATAAATAAATAAGTGACAGTGTACAACTATAAAAAATAAACTTTAAAAAAAAAAAAAAGGGCTGGGGTGTAGCTCAGTGGTAGAGCACCCCTGGGTTCAGTCTGCAGTACCAAAAAAAAAAGGAAGAAACTGAGTTTCTGATCATAGTTAGTAAGAGAAATATTTTTATAATGAAGAAAACAGGTCCATTACCAGAAAAGTCAGTAAGAAACTCCTGTTGATATATTTTATCATCATCATATCTTATGATCTGTAATGAAAAACGTTTCAATTCTAAGTAACACACACACACACACCCCAATCAACCTACTACCACATCTGAACAGGCTCTGATCTGAGGTGACGTGATGTGAACTACAGATCTGAAGTTTCCGGGCTGCCCAGAAGGGGCACTCATTCTGCCTAGAAATGCCCCGTGGATCTGGGAAACCACACAAAAACTTATTGGCCTATTGGAAAGACTGGACCAATGCACCTGCTTTTCCTTAAAAACATTTTTTTTTTTCTTAAGTTAGAGGTATTCCTAGTTCACGTGCAAAGTTGTGGTCACTCTAGAGTCTGTAACACTCTACTTACTTGTAAACATCATTTTCAATAGGCAGCAGGTCGTAACTCATGGCCTGAAAAGTCAACTCATGAAGCACAGGGGAGCTAGGGTCAAAGCCCCGATCCAGGATCAGCAGTTGGGAGCGAGCCTTGTCAGGACCCTGGGGGCAAACAAGGAGATGTTTCAAGGGCCACTCAGACAATTAGAACTTCCCCAGTTAGCAGAGCCCAGCTTGTCAAGGGTGCAGCAGGAAGAACTCCAAGAAGCAGCCCTACTAAAACAGTACCAGTCTGCTTGCTGCTTGGCAAGAACACCAACACTCCAGGCACACTCGAATATTTCTATTCCATGGTGAGGGCCTGGGAAGCAGATCAGAACCTGGCTGGAGGCAGAAGTGAGTTTGTGGAGAAGAGCACTCTCCAGGTTCAGCTACAATGGGTGATTAAGCTTCCAGCTGGGACTAAGCAGTTCCCAGAACCCGGGACTTTCTGTTTTAGATACAAAGTAGTGATGAACAGCTCTGCATGTTGTTTTGTGTGGGGTGGGAAGGGCGAGGCAGGAAGGGCCCTCAGGGTCCTGTACATGCTAAGCTTGTGCTGTACATTGGGCTATGTTCTGGGTTCCCAGCTCTGCATCTTGACTGCAGTGGTGGTGACACACATCGGTGCGTGTGTTAAACTGTATCAGGGCTGTGCACACAGAGAGCAACTTTTTGCCTTTGCTACTGTACTACTACTAGGGGATCTCCAGATGAGGACATTCAGTGTTGAAACTGCAAAAGTCCTGGTGAACAGAAGCAAGTTGGTCATCCTGGCTATGTAGAACATACCTGGGCTCCCAAGGGCTTTGGGCATGTCACTAGAGGCCGACACACAGAAAGAGCAGCCCTCACACGTCTGTGAGCAAGAGTACTGCATCATCCCTTGGACTGTCACATAAACACTGTGGTCACTTTGTAAGATAACTTCCTGGCCCAGGCCCAGACTTACTTCCCCCATGGTTGGATCATCAGCTTTATAGGCGTCGAGTTTGTCCTGGATTAGTTGAGCCAGCAAGGCATTGTCCTTGTACTCCCTGACAAAAGAGGAGGAGCAGAGGTGAACCACCTGGGCACTAGGTGAGGCACTCATGGCCCAGGAAGGATGCAGGATGGCACAGGGAGGGTAGGAAATGCGTGAGCATGGTCAGTGCTGGGTTTTTACGATAAGAATACACGCAGATACTACGAGTATATAAAAAGGAAAAGTAAAATGCTTGCTTCGGTACCTGAACAAAAAAAGTGATTTCCTTATTTCTTCTTCTTTTTTTTTTTTTTAATTTTTCTTTTAGTCATCAATGGACCTTTATTTTATTTATTGATACGTGGTACTGAGAATCGAACCCAGTGCCTCACACATGCTAGGCAAGCGCTCTGCCACTGAGCCCCAGCCCAGCCCTTATTTCTTCTTTTTTAAAAACTGTCTAGATGGAGCAGAAGCCCAGGTAAACAGCCACACTTCCAGACGGGCCCGGCCACTCCCCCTCCCATCATCAGGACGTCTGGGCCTGACCTGCATGGCTCTCACTTCTCTTGATTCAAACTCCACTGGGTCTTGTTTGGTTTGGCTGGTAAGTGGCATGTATGTTCACACAACCAGGGTGACAGCAGTGCCTGGGCTCAGACCTTTCTGCCTGGCTGAGCATGAAGCACTCTCTGGGCTCCCCCTGGCTTTGCAGGGAGTTGGCTGATGTCACCTTTGCCAACCTCAGGACCATGGTGGCCCTGTTCCCCACCCAGGAGAGAGTGCTGAGGCAGGCTCTGCAGCACAGGCCCCCAAAGATGGGAAGCCAGGCGCTGGGGCAGCCACGAGGTGCTGTCCATGGCCACCTGTACCCGCCGAGGATGAAACAAAAAGGTCAGGCACACGTCTGAGCCTCAGCCCCCGAGCTCTGTTGGGCCGCGGCCCCATGCCCATGCAGCTTGCAGCCTCTGAGTTGCAGGCCCCACTGCCTGGGGTCCCAGCTTCACCCCCCTCCCTTCCACTCCTCACTCCAGCCCCTTCACTCCTCCTGCAGTGGCCCTGCTCTGCTCTCCTGGCTTCTCTGCACCCATCTGCCCCTCAGCCCTGCTATCAGGCCTCCAAAGCACTGCAACTGCTCCCTGTCCCAATCCCCAGACATCCCAGGGAAGCCACTGAAGGACACAGTCCCAAACCTGGGCTTTCAGGCCTCCACTATCTGTGTACTCTACATATGCACCATGCGGACCTGCCTTTGCCTTCCCAACTCCAAGCTTCTGCTTATGCCAATGGCAAGAACCAATCGCCCTCTCTCCATCCGTGTGGGATCTGAACCTGTCCTTCAAGATGCGCACATATATCACCTCTAGCCTGTGGTTGGCCAGAAAGGCCCTGAGCACCTGGTGGGTGCTGTGCTCAGGTGCTGGCCTCACGGGGCTAGGTGCAGGAGTGCACACCTGTGCTCACCTGTCGAATCCAGACCTTACCTACCCAGGGTTCTAGGGCTGTGGCTGAGTCTTCAGCACAAAGCAAGTAAGTGGATGAGTGAATGACCTCATAAAATCTGAGAAGAGTGTCCTTAGGAGAATTATTTTCTCAGTATTGCATCTTACTCTCAAATACCTCTACAAAAATAATATTGGTTTTTAGAGCCTAGCAAGAAATTGAAAACTGGGAAGCCCAGGCTGCAGGCGCACAGAGCTCACACTTTAGTTATTTGATAGCTAAATATATGTACATACTGTGCCCTTTTCTGTATGCATTATATTTCACAATACAATTCAAAAGATAAAACCTTTAGAAGAATGATCTTAAGAGGGAGATGCTTAAACTTTACCCTCTGAGACAACTGCTAGAGGAAACCTGAGACCAGAGGAAGACTCGGGGGCGCGCCTCTCAGCCGTGCAGGATGCCTGCCTAGCAGACAGGTGTGCCTTACCCCCGATACCGCACAGCTGGGTACTCCTTCAAGGTGGCACACAGGGTTGCGATCTGCTCTGCCAGGCGCTCTAGTATAGGATTCTTCATCTGAGCTTTGTGGGGACTGTAGAAGCTTTGGAAAGAGTCAGCAGAGTCCAAGGAATATACCTGGGAGGAGAAAACAATGCACTTGGCATGTGTGTCCGGAAGGGCGAGCCGCAGGAGTCCCGCTACACTGGCGGTGAATTTGCAGGACATGTTTTCATTTGCTCCAGCGCTAGGCACCACACTAAACATTTGGGAGCTATGAGCGACCACAATATCCTTGTCCTCAAGGAGTTTTAAATCTAGCAGGGGTGTGTGTGGGGGGGAGCAGATATTAAGCAGAATAAGAGGGAAACTGCACGGTATTGAGAAGCTGATAAATGCATGAGAAAATAAGATAGCAGGGAAGGAATGCCCCGGACGGGGAGGACACGTGGACTCATGGAGAAGGGACAGCTGACTCAAGGCTTGAGGAAGTGGGGTGTTCATCACCAGCAGGAGACGTCTCAGGGGCAGGAATGGGTGGTACCCCAGACCTGGGGCAGAGGTGCACCTAATGTGTCTGAACAATGACAAGCCAGGAGAACAGAAGAGGGGGCTGTAAGATCTCAAAGGCCATTGTGGATTTGGAGTTTTAAAAATTCTTTTAGTTTTTTTTTTTAAATACACACTCACACACACATACATATTAGTTGTCGTATTCATTTATATGTATTGCTGAGAACTGAACCCAGTGCCTTACATGTACTAGGCAAGTGCTCTACCACTGGAGCCCGAGCCCAGCCCCAGCCCTGCATTTGGTTTTAACAAATAAATCACAAGCTAGAAATTGTGCTGTGACTGTGAGCGAATGAATGAGGTTTTTGGTAAGTATAATAATATCCTGTCCTCAGTAAAATGTTTTATTTTTATTTATTTATTTATGTTTGTACCATAGATTGAACCCAGGGGTGCTCTATCACTGAGCTATATCCCCAGCCCTTTTTATTTTTTTATTTGAGATAGGGTCTCACTAAGTTGCCCGGCTGGACTTGAACTTGTGATCCTCTTGCCTCAGCCTCCTGAGTAGCTGGGATTACAGGCATGCACCACTGTGCCTGATTCCTTTTATTTTTTTAAAAGGGTCCCAGGAGTTTGAAATTCATTTCTAATACTACTGAGCCTAATAGCTATCATTAATCTCACAAATCTTCATTTATTTAAACTATCTTGATCTTCTTTGGAGAATTATTTTTAAAAAGGTCTATTACTTTCTTAAAGCTTCTGAAATGTAATATTGTTGGACAGGCTGAAGCTGGACTTTGTCCAATCTAGGTGGTGACAGGACTCATGCAGGGAACAAAAATTGCTGCTCTGAAGCAGGAAACAGGCTTCAAGCCAAGTGAGAAGGGACTAAGACCAGCTCTAAATGTTTGTGCTGTCTTTTCCATTCCTCCTTTTCTAAAATCAGGTCAATCTCTGGTTCTGGAAGCTGCTCTATAAAGATCCAACATGCTATAATCATCTCCTGTCACCATGACAACATAAAGGTCTGTTGGTTTTGGTTCTTTTTCTGCTACAAGACGTTTTAAGAAGATACGTTCTTTCACAACCAGCTTCAGCTTTACTGGTTTAACAACTTTGTTTTCTTCCAAGAGGAGAAGTTTGCTGCTGTGGCCTTTGGTGAGTGAAGGGTTAACAGTTACTCAGGTCACCATCTGTTCTTGCACGTGACCAGGTGATGCTATCTCCAATACAGCCTCTGCAGCAGATGGGATCCTCTGATCTGCCCCCCTCCTGCCAGGTTCTTTTAGGACTGGCTACTTGTGGTTATTTAAAGAGTCAGCCAAGATCAGTGACCACTGGGCAAGGAGGAAATGCACACAAAGAAAGGCATGAGGCTGACAAGAAGCCAGAAGTGGTGCCTGTGGAAAACCGCTTCCATTAAATAAACATCCATACGTAACAGTCACGTGGCCACCTGAACACGAGGCCAACCCTCCCCCACTCCATCACACTGCCCGCCCTCCCAGAGCTCCGGATAGAATAATCAGCAAGCAGATTTTCTGCTCAGCCTCACCTGGGATTCATACGGGAGAAACGCAATGTTGATTTCCGTCAGCGTTTTGATGACTTTGGCTGCTCGAGATTTTACCAGCTCGTTAAACAGGGCATCTGGGCAAGCTGCAGGAATGACAGGGACAGTCGGGTTTCCTGGGCAGTGGCTGGTTCATTTAACAGCTGAATGCGTCCAATAGATGCTTCATTTTATTCAGGTTTTTAAAAGGCAACTAGAAGGTTCATGCCATCCTAAAATATTCCATACCTCTAGGGTATAGAAGGATGGAGACATGAAGAGCTAACAAAAACTGCTTTCTGATCCCAAGGAAAGAAACCAGAAGTGATTAAGAAGGGAGAAGGAAAGGTCTTTAATGTAAATGCGCACCTCATATCTAACCTATTTATGATAAACAAAATAAGAAAGAAAAGAAAATTTGTGGGAAACATGATACAGGCATCGCCCTCAGGACTGCTGAGAAGTAAGCAGATGGGAGGGAACCATGACGTCTATGTATCTCCCAGGCCTAACTAAGGCTTCCTGTGCCCAGAAACACGTCATTGGCTTAACATTATTAATGCCATTTCCTTGCTCCCTTTGCTACTGATATTCAAGTACTATATATAAGGTCATTTCTTGCTATAACTTTTCCATTTTCTCGGAGGTGATTTTAGGGGGTCTCCTTAGAGAGAAGAGCAGGTGAGGTCTTGCTGTTTTATACTGTTCCACTCTTCTCTCATAGCTTCTCCAGTGGGATCTACGTCCAAACCAGCACAAAACAAGAAAGCCAACTTTAGAGCAATGAAGTAGATTCTATCTAATATAAGACCACTCAATCAGAATCTCTCTGTGGTTGAAAAACTAATGGAAATTTACTGCAGGATATAGTGCTACCTGCAAGGCTGTGGCTGAAATGCCAAGGGTAGCATCAGGAAAATTCGAGGCTCCAAGCCCTTTGTCCTTGGAGGAGGTTCTGAGTGAGCCGTTTCCCGAAGGAGGAAATGCAGGATCTAACAGGTATGTATTTGTGTGTGTTTGTTTTTGTTACTTATGCAATTTATTATCTGAAGAGAAAATGAAAGGTTGGGAAAACCATGGCAACAATTAATTTCTTCCCTACAGCCAGGCACAGTGGCACATGCCTGTAATCCCAGCAGCTCAGGAGGCTGAGGCAGGAGGATAGCAAGTTCAAAGCCAGCCTCAGCAACTTACTGAGGCCCTAAGCAATTTAGTGAGACCCTGCCTCAAAATAAAAAAATAAATAAAAAGGGCTGGGGATACTGGTCAATGGGTAGAACACCCTGGGTTCCATCCTCAGTATCTCAAAGAAAGCAAAACAAAAACACATTCCTAAAACCTATTGGCCTGACCTGGCTGGGTTCAGCCAAACGAGCTCCCCTGTGCAGCGGGGGCAGCCCGCGGGGTACTTACAGTCAGTGAAGAAGACATGTGCAGCCCGGTACTTAGCAGTTGGTGGGTCCTTAAAGTCACTGATGAGAGAGTGGACAGACTGTGGACAGGAACAAAAGAGGGCACTAAATCCCATTCTAGAAGCAAGTGGGACCAATATCTGAACTGAGCTCAATTCAAGCTGGCTTCAAGCTACTTGCACAAAATAGCGGGGGGTTTGGGCGTATGATTCTAACACTCTCATTCAGCCACAGCCAGATTTTGAGGACTTAAAATTAGGATTATTTCAGAGTTTAGCTCAGTCCAGAATGAGTGGCAGTGTCACATAACATGGGTTCCTGAGACTCACAAAACTGGTGAGGACTCTTGGAGGACACAAACAGCTGCACCTGCAGACTCACAGGTGAGTCAGTTTTCAAAAGTGAAAACTGGAGGGGAATTTTTTTTATATAGATCAAGAGACCCAAGACAATTATCAACCAAAAGCAAGGAGGTGGACCTTATTTGGATGCTGATTTGAACACTTACGAGACAGGTAAATCTGAACTCTAACTGGGTATTGATGAAATAACCCTGAAAACATGCACTCCCAAAGTCTGGCGGAGGGTGCCTGCCTGAGGAGGGAGTGCAGGGGACACGAACGACCCAGGGCCTGGAATGCCAGCTTCGGCTTGCTGCATAACTGCCATATTTCAAAAGGTTTAACAAACTTTTCACTTCTCTTTGTACAAACACACCCTCCCTGCCCCCGTGATGGATTGCATGCTTAAACAGAGCAGTGTGTTAAATGCATGCTTAACCTAGAAATGTCAGACGCTCTGTGCCACAGAGATCCCAAGCCCAGCATTCCTCTGGTGGAGGACTCACCTTCTCAGACGGGGTGATGAGGTACACAGCCTCCAGGCTGGGGAGTGGTTCTCTGCGCTTGTTAATGTCTTCCACAACTAGGCAACAAAACAGCCCAGGTGAATAAGGAAACACGACTGGCGGTCATGAAACTAGAAGCAATGTAGACTGACACAGTCAAAGTCTATAGTAGGGTGGGTGGGGCTCAATGGCAGGGCGCTTGCCTAGCATTTGTGAGGCCCTGGGTTCCATCCCCAGCACCGCCAAATCAAGAAAAGAAAAGAAAATCTAGAGTAAGGGGAAAGAAAAAGAATCGTTCACCCCTTCCTTAAAGTCACCACATTTCTTGGGAGTGCGTTCCACCGGTTCACTATGCCTAAGATGTTAGAAAGCCTGAAATCGTGCCACACTACATATCTCCCACTCTGCATTTCAGTTCAATTCCTTGATCTATTGTGAGGGAAATGGAAAAGGCCACTCATCTGTTGAGAATGGTTCTTTGCTTCTTCCTTCAGTTTTTTCTCATCTGTCCTAAATAATCGCGATTCCTTTAGAATCTCCCTGCTGGGTTTGTCAGTAATTGGACAGCCTTGTCATCCTCCTCTGCACATCGGATAAAGCCCTCCAAACACATCCTCCGCACAGCACTCAACAGTTCAGAACCAGACACTCTGTTTGTTAAAGCCAGCTGCTGGGTTTTGATTTCCTTGTTTCCTTTATGGTCATTTCAGCTACTTTGGGGGCATCTTCGCCTCATCTGTTACCTGATAAAGCTTAGGGGGAGTTTACCTATGCTGCGACATCCTCTGGCATGGAGAGAACAGTACAGCTGTGTGGCTGTTGTTCTTCATGCAGATGATTTAAGTGAAAAAAGGCACCACTTCAGAAGTATACCTTGTGGCATTTACAAAGACTTTCAAATCAAATGTTAAAATTAATTCCCTAGCCAGGCACAGTGGCCCACGCCTGTAATCCCAGTGGCTCAGGAGGTTAAGGCAAGCGGATCACGAATTCAAAGCCAGCAGCAGCAACTTAGCAAGGCTCTAAGCAACTTAGTGAAACCCTGTCTCTAAATAAAATACAAAAGACGGCTGGAGATGTGACTCAGTGATTAAGCAACTCCGGGTTCAATCCCTGGTACCAAAAAATAAAAAATCAGTCACCCAAACATTTACTTTGCCAGTAGTTGTAGAGTTTTAAATTTTACAGGCTACTAAGACTTCCTCCAAAAATGTTTGGAGTCTCAACACAGGGTTATGAACTTTTAAATTTTGCTAAGTAAGGATACTGTTTGAGACCCACCTTTGGGGGTAGGGGAAAGCTGCATACGGTGGGGGAGGTGAGTTGTCATCTACCACAGGAAGTCAACAGACAACATCAACATTGACAAATCCAGATTTAATAGCATAAGCATTTATTTAGGAATATGTATGTTTAAAAAAAGTAAATAGGGCTGGGGTTGTGGCTCAGTAGCAGAGTGCTCGCTTAGCACATGCAAAATGGTGGGTTCAATCCTCAGCACCACATAAAAATAAATAAAATAAAGGTATTGTGTCTAACTAAAAAAAAAAAAGTAAATAACAGGAAGAAAGAGTAAGGCAGCAGCCAGCAGTCCCCAGGATGACAGGCCTGGGGCATGGAGGTGGGGAGGCAGCAGGATGTGCTCTTCTCTGTTGAGCGTCTTGGTGAGTTGGGCCTTTCTTGTGACAGAGGAAAAAGTAGGGGTGTTTGGTTGGAGTTTGTTTGTGTGAGATGGGGTCTCACTATGTTGCCCAGGCTGGTCTCAAGCCCCTGGGGTCAAGTGATCCTCCTGCCTCAACCTCTTGAGTAGCTGGGACTACAGGTATATGACACCATGGCCAACTGAGAGGATAAATAATTTTAAAAATTTATCGAGGAAAATAACTTTGTAAGCTCAAAATCAAGGCATGCCTGGTCTTAACGTGGACATGGTCCCCAGATGACACAAAAATACTATAAAAAGCATGTGCTCGGGGGGGAGCTGGGGTGGTGGTTCAGTGTAAGAGTACCTGTCTAGAGAATGTGCAAGGCACTGGGTTCGATTCTCAGCACCTCATATAAATAAATAAAATAAAAGTCTGTTGACAACTAACTAAATATATATATTTTTTAAAGCATGTGTTCCCACATCAACAGGAAAACCACAAGACATTATTTCCATAATTTCACAAATTAAGAACTTTTTTTGTTCCAGCCTTTTTTGTTTTTTTGATAGGGTCTCACTGAGTTGCTTAGGGCCTTGCTAAGTTGTCAAGGCTGGTTTTAAAATTGTGATTCTCCTGTCTCAGCCTCCAGAGCTATTGGGATTACAGGCCTATGCTACCATCCCGGCATAAATTAAGGACATTTTAACATCATAAATAGGGAAGATAAGACTTGGCTTGGGCTTGATGACAAATGCCTATAATCTCAGTTATTTCCAGCGTGGGCAGCTTGGCAAGACCCCATCTCGAAAAACCAAAACAAACAAACAAAAAACCTGACATAATCTTAGAATAAAGAACAGACCTTAAAAGGAAATAATTAAATTCAACTAGTTTAATGCAAAACTCAACCCTCCTACTTTTCTTCCTTTAACTGGGGTAGGGTGATAATTTTAAGACCTCCAATGGTCTGTGTGCTACACATCACACAAAGGTACCTGCCTCCAAGGGAAAAAAATCAGGAGACACATTGCAACAGTCGTACCACTGATATTGACGTTCTAGCTTGGAATAATACCTTGAAAGAGATTGCTTTTCCTTTCAGGAATTTCATCGACTGATTGGTTATGGTGCTGCAGACTGTACACAAGGCCGCGGGCATGCTCACTCTGTGCTCTACCACGGAGCTACAGCTGAGGCCCAAGAGACTGCTCAATCAATGCTGTTTGAAAGATTAAAACACAATGCTTCTTGAAAGGAGCCTTGGGGAAGAGTAGAGCTGCACAAATGTGAACAAGAGCTCTGGAACAGGAGCCAGAAGGTCTGCGTCCTTGCTCTTAGGTATGACTCTGGCTAGTGACCCTGGGCAGGTCACGGGACTTTTTTTTTTTTCCTCCTACTACCAGGGATTGAACCCAGGGGTACTTAGCCACTGAGTCACATCCTCAGCCCTTTTATTTAGAGACAGGGCCTTGCTAAGTTGCTGAGGCTGGCTCTGGATTCATGATCCTCCTGCCTCAGCCTCCCAAGTCACTGGGATTATAGGTGTGTGTCACCGTGCCCAGGTAGATGATACAACTTAAAAAAAATCTATTTATTTGGCTAGGCACAGTGGCACAAACTTGTAATCTCAGCAACTTGGCAGGCTGAGACAGAAGAATTGTAAATTCAAGGCTAATCTTAACAACTTAGCAAGACTCTGTCTCCAAAATTAAAAAGGACTGGGTAAGTAGCTCAGCGGTAGAACCTTCTGAGTCTAATCCCCAGTCCCACAAAACAAATAAATCAAAAAAGCTATTTATTGGAAAAAATTGTGTTATGTGCATATATGAATATAGCATAACAAATCCCATTATTATATAACTATAATACACCAATAATAAAATTTTTAAAAACCTATTTATTGTGAAATTATAACACTCTAAGAATGAATTAAACATAAACAAGGAATAACTGTAATGCGAATGTCTATATACACACTGCCCCAATTAAAAGAACCTTGCCAGTGTGGCAGAAGTGCCCTCTCCCCACGCCCCCTCCCTTCCCTCCAAAGAGAGCCACCATCCTCACTGGCATGGAAGCGCTGCCCTTTACCACCTCCGTTTGCATTCCAGCACAGCACCCTGCACTTAGTACTGTCCGGTCTTGAACTTTACATACAGGACAATGCTAGGTGAGCACTCCTCTGTATCTTGCTTCCTTTGCTCCACGCTGTTTATCAGATTCACTCACGCCATGGAGGAGAGTCGGTCTGTTTTCATTGCTGTGCCGTGTTCTGCTGCGTGACTACACTCCACCTCAACTTATTTAACCATTCTACTTTTTTTTTTCTTGTGGTGCTGGGGTCCAAATCCAGGGCCTTGCACATTTAGCCACTTTACTTTCAAAGGACGTTTTGGCTGCATCCATTTGGGGCTCCTGTGAGTGCTCCTGTGCGTGTGTCCTGGGCACTCACCCCTTGGGCTTGCTGGCTCACAGGACCACACCCCTTCACCTTTACTGGGCATGGTCAAGGGTTTGTCAAGATAGCTAGACCAATGGACATTCCATCATTCAAGAGTTCCCATTGTCCTACCTCTTCACTGTCACTGGACATTATCAGAGCTTAAGTATTCTAATCTGGTGAGCCTATGTGGTATCCCACTCTGGTTTGAGTGGCATCTCCCTGATCATTAGAGGAGGTGGGCACTTTTCATGTATTTATTGGCTGAGTGGATTTCTTCTTTTGTTAAGTGTCCATTCTAATCTTTCTTCTTGATCTAACCTTTCTTTGGGCATTCCTTTAACTGATACTTAATGAGCATCTAAAACTGCATTAGTGCTAGGCAGTCAGTGATAAAGAGGCAGCTGTGGGTCACTCTTGGGGCCTTACAGTCTTGCCACACAGGTTGTTGGAAGCACCAAAGGTCAAACAAGAATAGCGAGTAGGTCCTCAGTTTATTTATACCCAAAGGACTTAAAATCAGCATACTACAGTAATGCAGCCATGTTAATGTTTATAGCAACTCAATTCACAATAGCTAAACTATGGAACCAATCTAGGTGTCCTTCAATAGATGAATGATAAAGAAAATGTGGTATATGTATTCAATGGAGTATTACTCAGCTTTAAAGAAGAATGAAATTATGGCATTTGCCAGTAAATGGATGGAGTTGGAGAATATCATGCTAAGTGAAATAAGCCAATCTCAAAAAACCAAAGGTCAAAGTTTTCTCTGATATGTGGATGCTAATTCACAATAAGGGGTGTGTGGCACTAGAGAAGAATAGAATTACCTTAGAGGGAAGTGAAGGGAGGGAAGAGAAGGGAGATAGGAAGGATAGTAGAATGGAAGACATTATCACTGTATGTATATATGTGACTGCATGACCAATGTGATTCTACAACATGTACACTCAGAAAAATGAGAAATTAGATCCCATCTATGTATGATATATCAAAGTGCATAAATGCATTCTACTGTCATGTATAACTAATTAAAACAAATAAAAAATTCAAAAAAAAAAATGAATAGCGAGTAGGAAGGAGTAAAGCACGCCCCAGGGAAGGCAGAGGTCAAGTGCAACTCAAGCGAGAGACAGCACTGTGCTCACTTGTTATCCCTTCAGTCATGATGTCCGTCATCTTGCAACAGGAGGAGAGCATCCTCATGCTTAGCTGGTCCACCACCAGCACCTGGAAGAAAAGAGAATAGCTTGTGGCGTCTGCCAGGAGTCTTGCCAGCTCCCTGCATCAGGCTTCACAGAGAGCACCTGGGGTAGGGGAATGTGGGAGGAGCCACATTTCCTGTGGACCACAAGTCTGCAGAGTCCCACATCCAAACCTGACCTTCCAGGAGTCAGCGTCTGCTCTTACTAACTTGACTTAATTTCAAAAACCTTTAAAAAGTAGTTTCCTTTCCAGCTAGGTATGGTGGTGCAGGCCTATAATTCCAGCTACCCAGGAGACAGACAGAGTCAGGCAGATCACAAGTTTGAGGCCAGCTTGGGCAACTTAGCAAGACCCTGTCCCATAATAAGATATAAAACAAATAAAAAGGCTGGGTATGTAGCTCATAGGTAGAGTGCTTGCCTAGCAAGCACAAGGCTCTGGGTTCAATCTCCAGCACTGGAAAAGAAAAAAAGTAGTAGAAAATGAGTACTTGTAAAAAAAAAAAATACAAAAAAGAAAAGTGTTGAGGGTTATCATCTGTAGTGCTAACACTCAGAGATAATCATATTAGTGACTATTTTTCAGGGCACAGCTTATTCTTTGTTTGTAGGGAAGGGGTACCAGGGATTGAACCCAGGGCCATTTACCATTGAGCCACATCTCCAGCCCTTTTTATTTTTTCTTTCTTTTCTTTTTTTTTTTTTTTTGTTTAAACTCAAGCTTAAAAAAAAAATTATATATTTGTAGACGGACAGCATGCCTTTATTTATTTATTTTTTTATGTGGTGCTAAGAATCGAACCCAGTGCCTCACACATGCTAGGCAAGTGCTCTGCCACTGAGCTACAGCCCCAGCTCTTAATTTTTTATTTTAAGTCTGGATTTCGCTAAATTATTGAGGCTGGATTCAAACATGCAATCCTCCTGCCTCAGCCTCCCAAGTTGTGAGGATTACAGGCATGTGCCACCACACCTGGCCAGAGCCTTTTCTTTCTTTCTTTTTCTCCTTCCTTCCTCCCTCCCTTCCTTCCTTCCTTCCTTCCTTCCTTTCTTTCTTTCTCGGGAGGACTCGGGACTGAAAAGTCAGGGGCACTCGACCACTGAGCCACATCCCCAGCCTTCTTTTGTATTTTATTTAGAGACAGGGTCTCAATGAGTTGCTTAGTGCCTCGCCATTGCTGAGGCTGGCTTTGAACTTGTGATCCTCCTGCCTCATCCTCCTGAGCTACTGGGATTACAGGTGTGTGCCACCATTCCCGCCTTAGCCTATTCTTAAGAGAGAGAGATCCCAGAGTCCACACGTATGGCATGGCACATAAGGACTCTGTCTAGATGTCCTGCTCTGTGCTTCACCCTGCAAAGCTCAGCTGACCCTTCTCATCCTCGTTCAGTCCACAGTGGATAGAGGGAGCCATAAGTTAAAACAAGGCAATTTATCTTCTCCTTAATGATGTCAGCTGTGAAGGAAGCAATGAAAGCCAGGCACATCAGGGCAGATGTGTGGACCCAAGAGCTCTCTCCTGCAGTACAAGGGCCACTTAGTTTCATTTTCTTCCTTGAGAATAGCTTAAACCCCCCATGTCTACAAATCCATTTCTGGTGGGAAGGTAAGAGAAAGAGATGTGCATACAGAGTCCCTCCAGCTGGCCTCCCCTCTGGGTGGTGAGAACAGATGTGTTCACTAAAGCAGAATAACACAAGGCCGGAGTGGGCTTCAGAATCTTCCTGTACCAAGTAGCTCTGTTTTTCCCAGGTCCAGTGAACCTGAACACGTATGGGCTCTTGACTACTGGCAACTTGAGGGCAGAATAGCCAGTGTAAACCACATGGGGAAGATCAAGTAAAATGGCACACTCTCCTGGCCAGCATGAGGACCAGCTCCAGACGACTAAGCAACATTTACAATGTTGACAATGTGCTGGGTGTGGTGACGCACACCTATGATCCCAGCTACTTGGGAGGCTGAGGCAGGAGGATGTCAAATTTTCCCCCAGCCTGAACAATTCAATGAAACCCTGTTTCAAAATACAACTTAAAAAGGGCTGGGGATGTAGCTCAGTACTATAGTGCTCTCCTAGCTTGCACAAGGCTCTAGGTTCAATCCCTAGCACTACAAAATAAATAAGTTAATAAAAATAAAGATAATACAATGCTGGCAACATGCACAGAAGACAGCACAGCCATTCCAGGAACCCAGGCCATTTGCAGTCTTGTTGGCTTCAGTGCTTGCTCCCGTGCGTGTTATGGTTTCTAGTCCTGTGCTCGCTGCTTTATGATCCATTCTACCTCTTTTGTCTTATGTAGTTACAGCTCGAAGGGAAAGGGCAGACTAGACGGGGGCTTCTCTACCTGTTGTTTGGGCTCCTGGAGATGCTTTATAGCCACCAAACAAGTAAGAAGAGTCTCTTTCTCCTCTCCCATAGAACACGGAACAAATGCACCTTCCATTTTATCTAACAGGTTCCAGTTGAGATTTTGTTTGATAAAAGAGTTCCACTGCTCACTGCCCGGCCAGGTGATCTTTTTCTTTTTTTGCACTGCTGGGGATCAAAGCCAGGGATACTCCACCACTGAGTCACATCCCCAGCCTCTTTTTATTTTTATTATTATTATTTTTATTTTGAGACAGAATCTCACTAAGCTGCCCAGGCTGTCCTTGAACTTGTGATGCTTCTGCCTCAGCCTCCTGAGTCACTGGAATTATAGGCATGTGCCACCATGCCCAGCACTGACTAGGTGATCTTTACAATAAGCTTTACAACCAATAAATTCTGAACCAAGATCCTATAAAATGGAAGGCAGAGCAGGTCACTTTCTCCAATCCAGGAGCTTTTTGCACCTCTGGTGACAGTAAGAGCCCCCATTCCTGTCAAAACCTTCCCTCCAGCTCTACTACCCTTCTTATTTTTCCCTTATGAATTCACTTTTAGGGCTGTTTTACTTACCTTCCACTCCCCCTTCTTCTTCACCTTCTTTATCACATCATGCATGATCTCTAAGGAGGGAGGGAGGGAAGGAGGGAGGGAGGGGGAGGGGGGGAGAGAGAGAGAAAAAGTCATTATCCCTTTGATTCCATACGTGCCTATTAGACTAGGTTATTTGCTCTTAGGCTTTGTTCTCAAATCCTATGATTGCACCAATCTGTCAACTGAGTCAATCCACCCACCATAAAGAGAGTTCTCTTAATTCAGTGGTTCTCAAACTTTCTGGCCCAGGACTTCTTTATACTTTTAGAAATTGAGGCCCCCAGACAGTGTCTGTTTATGTGAGTAGATATCCATTGGCATTTGCCATATGAAGACTTAAACCGAAAAAGTTCAAAAATACTGATTCATTTAAAACAATAATAAACCCATTGTATGTTTAACAAATAGCATTTTAATGAATAGTAATAATATTTTCCACAATAAGAAATCTTAGGGATAGCTGAGCGCAGTGGCACATGCCTGTAATCCCAGTGATTTGGGAGGCTAATCCCAGAGGATCCCAAATTCAAGGATATCTTCAGCAATTTACCAAGACCCTCAGCAACTTAGCAAGACCCTATCTCAAAAAAAAAAAAAATATAGAAAGAGGTCTGGAAATGCAGCTTAGTGGTAGAGTGTCCCTGGGTTCAATCCTCAGTAACACATACACTCACACAAAGAAAGAAATCTTATGGAGATTAGCAGTGTTTCGCATTTTTGCAGGCCTCCTTAATGTCTGGCTCCACAGGAGATAGCTGGATTCTCCTAGATGCATTTGCAACCAATCTGTCCTGAATCATGTAGCATCTGGCAAATCCACTCTCAAGTGAAGAGAATGGAAAAGGAAGCTGGGCACAGTGGGTACACCTGTATCCCAGTGACTCCGAAGGCTAAGGCAGGAGGATCACAAGTTTGAGGTCAGACTCAGCAATTTAGTGAGAGCATGTCTCAAAATAAAATATAAAAGGACTAAGGATGTAGCTCAGTGGTACAGCATCCCTGGGTTTAATGCCCAGTAACAAGCTAACACCCACATACTCACTGCGGTAAACTTGAAAAACACAGAAAATTATAAAGAAGAAAATACCATGCATTATTTAGATACTTAAAAATAATAATAAATAAAAATCATCTGTAATCCTGCCAATTTGAAATGCTTAATTAACATTTTAGCTTATTTCTGATTAGGTTTCTCTATGTGCTTTTACACAGTTAAGATCATGTTGTATATATAATTTTGTATTGTGTTTTTTTCACTTCACATAGTCATTTTCCTACATTAATAAAAACGGTTCCTGCATAATAGTCCATGGTTTAGTCAAGAATATTCCCAATAGTGTTTTAAAGTATGTCTCATGTTTCTGTAGTGAAAAAATTGGAAACAAACAAAATATATCCAATAGTAGAGCAGTGGTTAAGAGAATCAGGTTACATTTGTGCAATGGAATCCTATGTGTCCATTAGAAATAGCACAAGGGAAAACACACATTCCTGCATCCACTCTCATTTCCCAAACCCCTGTTGCATAACCACTGTTTGCCGCTCACTGTACCAGGAAGGAGTGATTAAGGTGTGCTCAGCTTCCAGGGCCGCCGTGCAGTGGAGAAGCAGCACTGCATCAAGGCAGCAGTCGGAGCTCTGGAGAGTGAATAAGCACAGGCAGGACAGCTCTGGACAGGAGAGCAGCCACTCTGAGGGGAAGCCCGGAGGAAAGGAGATGAAGAAGCAGGAGGGAGGCTTGGGGCAGGCGGGGCAGGTGGGGCAGGCGTGACTGGGCAGTGGACAGGGGTGAGGGCGGGGTGGATGTGATACTGACATCAGAGGTGAAGCCATCAGGGCTGCTGGTGCCCTGGGACGGGCAGAGAGAGAAACAAGGGTGTCTCCGAGATGTGGGTCTTAGGAAACCAATGGAGAGACATGTGGAGAGATGGAAGGGAGGAGAGTACCCAGAGTTCTATTTTGGTTGTTTTTAGACCGGGACGGCTAAGAGATATCAAGAGAAGACGTTGGGTAGGTAGTTGTAAGTATTTCTGAGGCTTGGAAGAGTGACTTTGGCCGTAGTTAAAAACTGGGGAATAATCACCAAACAGGACAGGAGGTAAGGTTGGAGAAAACCCCTTGCTCTGATAGGATCAATAAGATGAGGGTGAAAACATGATCTTGTCCTTGATGAGCCTTTCAGTGAGACAATGAGGCGGATGCAGACTAAAGGGGGGAGGAGAAAGAAGACAGGCCATCTCTGCAAGTTTTGCTAAAAGGTTGCAGAGAACAACTAATTAGGAAAACTAATAAGATACTCAGAGATGTAAAAGCAAGGCAGGGCTTGTTTTTAAAGTTGTGAGAGTAGAGGACTGGGGTTGTGGCTCAAAGGTAGAGCTCTCGCCTACCATGCATGAGGCACTGGGTTGGATCCTCAGCACCACATAAAAATAAAATAAAGACATTGTTATAACTAAAAATAAATATTTAAAAAGTCACGAGATTATTTTTTATGAAACTAGCAATAAACCAAAAAAGAGGACAGAAAGAAAGACTGAGGTCCCCAAGAGGAAGAAGGAGTTGAATCTGAAATAGAAGAGACCCTGACCTTGGTAGGAGGCAGGGGACCATGTGACACCCACACTGGTGGGAGGCAGGGGGCCTGCAGATGGGCTCAGATAAGAGGTACAGCAGCATCATGAGGGGTTTTCCTCACTGGAGATGAAGTTATCAGCTAAGGTCGGGGGTCGTATAGAAGATTTGAAGAAAGAAAGTTCTGGGCTGGGAATCCAGCTCAGTGGTAAAGTGCTTGCCTAACATGCTCAAGGCCCTGTCAATCTCCAGTACTGCCAAAGAAAGAAGGTACCAAATATCTTCCCAGAGACAGAGACAGTGAATTCACTATGTTCTAGCATTTCTGGACAGTTCTTTTGATTATGTATTTATTTATTTACTGGGGATTGAACTCAGGGCCTTGCATGTGCTAGGCATTTCTGGACAGTTCTAAGGAATAATTTCAGGTTCGTAATTATGATTTAAAGTGAAACCAGTCAGTTTAATTATGCAGGTTTGCTTTTTCCACCCCAACAATGCCTAACTGTCCATATCAAAAAGGAAAAGGCAATTTATTTCCATTAAGGTTAGGGTTTTCTTGGGTAAGAACAACAGAGGGAGAAAATGTGCAAACTCTATGGCTACAGGAGGGAAATCAGGCTCCAACTATTTCCTTTAAAAGCAGACACACGGGGGTGGGGGTGGGGGTTGTGGCTCAGCGGTAGAGTGCTCGCTTAGCGCATGCGAGACCCTGGGTTCGATCCTCAGCACCACATAAAAATAAATAAATAAAATAAAGGTACTGTGTCCAACTACAACCAAAAAAAAAGCAGACACAGACATACATAGGACAATTAGAAAACTTATACCACAATGTTTTGTTTTGTTTTGGTACTTGGGACTGAATATAGGGGGACTCGACCACTGAGCCACATCCCCAGCCCTATTTTGTATTTTATTTAGAGACAGGGTATCACTGAGTTGCTTAGTGCCTGCCTGGCTTATGTTGAGGCTGGCTTTGAACTCACGATCCTACTGCCTCAGCCTCCCAAGCTGCTGGGATTACAGGTGTATGCCACTGCGCCCGGCCCACAATGTAATTTTTGTGAAGTAATATTAATATAAATTTTGTGAAGTAAATATTATATTATTTTGTGAAGTAATATTATTAATTATTAATTATTAATTAATAATTAATCTTCAGTTGCCAATTTGTACCTTCCAATATCCCAAGCTTTCTGCATACAAAAAAAGCTCTGGATAATGTGTCAGTGAACATCTTTGTCCCCAGGGTTCTTCTTTGCACAGATCTGTCAGGAGAGCTTTCTGTGCATGGAATAAATGCATGAAAAGTCTAAATGTTCTAGGCTTCTGATAAACACTGCCACATTATTTTCCAAAAACATAACACACTCTTACCAGTACTGTATGATTCTCCAGGTTAACTACTAACCCATACAATAATTCCTTGAGGTTTGTCTGTTTTAATTTCTGCTACTATGAAAGCAGAAATGGCATAGTTCTTGGTCTTTAATTTGCTTTTTGTGGTATTAGGAATTGAATTCAGGACCTTGCGCATGCTAGGCAAGTGCTCTACCCCTGAGCTATATCATCAGCCTTCTCTGTCTGACTTTATTTGAACTTATTTTATTACTGAGGGTGTGTGTGTGTGTGTGTGTGTGTGTGTGTGTGTGTGTGTATACACTAAAAATCAAATGCACTGGAAAAATATTTTGCTCAAGACATCTTCTGATTGGGGAAGGCAGAGATATAATCAGAAAATCAAACCAAGTACCACAAGTATTAAAAGACATAAATAACTGCTGCAGCTGTAATTCTTCCTACAAAGTTATTTCCTTTCCAAAATTCTAAGAGTATATATTTGTCCTGGGTATTATTAACAGCCAATTCTAACCCTGCCCTACATTTTTTTTAAATCCTATACCAAAAAAGGAAACAAGGATTAGAGACCATTTTAGCATTAAGAATCAAGTTGCCTGAGCTACCTTCTCCCATATAATCCCTGGCCATCACATTCCCTCTCCTTCCTACATCCTCTTTATGTGAAGAAAAACAACAGAGCTTTCTGGAGCTGCTCCAGACAAGAGGCCCAATTTCTGCACACCAAACCATGTGCCTCTACAGCCTCCTCTCCCACCCACCTGGTTGACACATATGTGTTTGAAGATTCAGGGGAGCTTCCATCTCTCCATAATAAGGAAGTCCAAGACCCTGTTGGACCCTGATTCCTTCTTGGCCAAGAGGAAGGAAAGTAAGTCCTTCTCTACCACATCCTCCAGGTCCTGTGATTCTGAACTCAGCACACCCCTCCCCAGTCCTGAGAGACACAGCGGGGTGGTCTGAGGTTACCTAAGACATCTTCAGATGCACCCAATATCACAACTGGAGTCCCCAAGGCAGGATCTAGGATCACTGCAGGGTCCACTCAAGGCCTGTGGCACCTCAAAAACCTCACCCTTATGGCCCAGGGAGTCAATACAACCACCCAGCACTGTGCCGCGTGCCAAATGCCTAGAGCCCAGGGCATGCCAAAACACCTGAAACAGCAGGACTGATACTAGATGAACTGGAAGCTTAGGAACAGCACAGTTCAAGTCATCAAAACCAAGGACACCCAGACTCAGTGGCTGCAATCCCAGCAGCTCAGGAGGCTGAGACAGGAGGATTGCAAGTTTGAAGCCAGCCTCACAAAAGTGAGGTACTAAGCAACTCAGTGAAGCCCTGTCTCTAAATAAAATACAAAATTGGGGCTGGGGATGTGGTTCAGTAGTTGAGTGCCCCTGAGTTCAATCCCTTGTACCAAAAAAAAAGGACAAGTCAAATATTCTGGACTCTAAAGCCCCGGAGGGTCCTACTGGCCAGACCATATGCCCTGGGCGAGGGGTAGGGGTGGGGGTCTCCTTTTGCTGAAGGAAGTAAGGCAGTTCAACCATAGGCCACAACTCCCTTTATCTCTTACCACCAAAGGGCAGCGAGGTTCCTGCTGCGATGGTGGGAGTTCTACAGGATGCTCTCTTGAAGGAACCCAGTGGGGTGAGGGTGCAAGGGGGCTCCCCAGGCAAAGTCACCACACCCCTCAAGATTAATAAAAAATGGTCTGGACAAACAGGGTTAAAAATTCAGGTTTAGGCATTTGCTGACTGTGTATCCTTGGGCAAGTTTTTACTATTTTTTTCTTTTTCTGCAGTGTGGGGCATATGACCAAGCACTCTGCCACTGAGCTATATCCACAGCCCTGGGCAAATATAAAACCTTTTAAGCTTAAGTTTTCCATTTGCAAAACTTAAGTTATAATACTTTAATGGCCTATTACGAAGATTACATGAGATAAAATGCCTAAGATGGCACTAGGTGTCTGTTGTGATGCCACCATCAAAGCATATTATTCATACAAAGAAATAAGAAAATTAAGAAACATTAATTCCACCAATCAAGATTTTAAATATAACAAAAATTTTCTTAAAAGAAGATTACAAATACAGTTTTGCCAGGTGTGGTGGCGCATGCCTGTAATCCCAGCAGCCCAACAGGTTAAGGCAGGGGGATTTCATGTTCAAAGGCAGCTTCAGCAACTTGGCGAGGCCCTAAGCAACTTAGCAAGACTCTGTCTCAAAATTAAAAAATAAAAAGGTATGGTAATGTAGCTCAGTGGTTAAGTGTCCCTGGGTTCAATCCCTGGTACAAAATAAATAAATAAAATACAATTTTAAAATAATCGCAAAAACATTCTGATAGCAAACAATGAATATTTAATAAAAAGTTTAAACTTTCTGTGATCTGTAATAAACAGGTGAATACACTTTAGAGTGATGGCACTTTAGCACCAATGTATATAAATCCTAAATGTAAAAATAAAATGGAAAATGAGGACCCTCATCCCCATTCCAAGGGGACAGAGGAACCCCTGGCTAAGTAGAAGGAAGTCTTCAGTTGAACCACAGCAGAAGCCCACGGAAAGTAAAAGATCGTTAATGTCACCTGTCATACACATAGGGTTACATTATTTAATACTGCTCTAAAAATTCACTTAAGAACACAAAATAAGAATGGCCAGGCACAGAAGCTCACTCCTATAATCCCAGCAACTCGGGAGACTGAGGCAAGAAAGTCATAGGTTTAAGGCCAGCCTCACGAACTTAGTGAGACTGACTCAAAACAAAAATGAAAAGGGGCTAAGGGTGTGGCTCAGTGGTAAAGCACCCCTGGCTTTAATCCTGGGTACCAAACTAAATTACATATATATGCATTTACATATATATGTAATGTATATAATATACATAATGCACTGTTATCCTCTCTGTAAAAGATGGCTGCTGCTGCTTTGACCTTCTAAGAAAGGATCCAGTGAGTTCCAACTTCTTATTCCTTCTCCATGGAGTTTGTAATATATGTCTCCTATTTTCCAGTTTGTTTCTCTGCATGCAATATTTATGTGTGGGGGTGTGGGCCTAGGGGTCCCACCCAGGGTCTTGTGCATGCCAGGCAAGCGCTCCACCTCTGAGCTACCCCCTAGTCCTCTGCATACAGCTTTTTTCATCCACTCAACAGTAGTTACTGAACACCTCCAGTGTGCCAGACACTCTTCCTGACATCAGAAAGCCCACGGTGGACAAGCTCAACAAAATGCCCATCTTGAGGCGCTCACTACTTGAGCATGAAGGGGAGGGACAGTCAACAATCACAAAGGTATAAATAAAAATCACCTCAGAGAGTGATCAGTGCTCAAGGGAATTAAAAAGGTTAACCCACTAGAGTGGGATGGAGGTTTGGGAGAAGGTCCTCTAAGGAGGTGACAAGGAGGTGACAACCAACCCTTGAGGATCTGGGGGGGATAGAGTTTTCCAGGAATAGGAAAGGCAGGTACACAGTCTCCAACTGAGATCAAGGATTCTATTCAGTCGAGGAATAGAGAGAGAAGGGGAGTCGTGTGGGTAGGTGGGTGGAGCAAACAGATGGCCCGGGGTCTCCATCAGTCTGGAAAGCAGTAAGTACCCCTGAAGGCTCCCACTGGCCACTGGCTGCATTCTGCTCCTAGAACACTGAGCCCATTCGCTCCCCCTGCCCTCCCAGCGCCCTGGGCCCACCCCATCTCTGGCATCTCACATACAATGCTGACCTGGCAAATGCCTGCAGAATGGGTGGTCGCTCTGGGGGGGTGGCTGCGCAGAGCTTCCAGAGCATGAAAGGAGCAGATCTGCCCAAGGCACAGGGTGGTGATTCACCCAGGCCCTTCCATAGCACCCACACACCTGCCCCCCAAGAGCCTGCAGTTCAAGGAGAGCTGCTCCAAAAAGGCCTCAGAGGACTTCCACGGGGACAGCTGGGGAGAGACACCTCTTTATGTTTGAGGAACATGACAAGCACACATGGTTAATCTGGCCAGTACAAGTTCATAAACCAGATGGACTAGGACAAACTCTCCCTCACTGCAATGCAGTGTGGGGCTGTGTGAAGGTATTGACAGACACAGACGCTCAGAGAGAAAATGTCTGCCACTTAGAAATTCTCCATACTAATTTGGTAGGGTTTTGTTTTGTTTTGTTTGTTTTATGGCTCTGTTTTGCTTTTGTTTGGTTTTGGTGTAGGAGAACAAACCCAGGTCCTCATGCATGCTAATAAGCATATGATCTTACTCTGATCTACACCCTCAGCCCCTACATACTATTTTTTTAACCTATCATTCAAAATGCTTTTCAAAGTTCATATTTTTTAAAAAATTCAAACGATAATCCAATGTCAATAAGAATAAAAATTACTCATAATAATAGTAACATCTAATATTTACTGAAGGTTTACTGGATGGGAGAAATTTTCTCATATGCTTTTAAAAATATATATATATATATTTATTTATTTATGTGGTGCTGAGGATCGAACCCAGTGCCTCACATGTGCCCAGGCAAGTGCTCCACCACTGAGCAGCCCCACTGAGCAGCCCACCCTCCTCATACGCTTCTTAAATATCATCTTCTTTGAAGCTCACTAATAATCACCCTCATTCTGCTCAGTAGACACTGAGGCCCAGGGAAGTGAGATGTCTAGCAATTGCAACAAAATGCACATGCAAGATTTAAAAACTATATAAATCAATTTATTTACCTCAAAGAACTTACAGTCCAGGTAGGGGAAACAAGACATCACACACACAAAAAAGAAATCATTAGGATGCTCAGGCACTGATGGCAGAGATGTAAAAGGGTACAGCTGCTATGGAAAACAGTCCGGCAGTTCCTCAGATGGTTAAACATAGTTACCACTTGATTCAGCAATTCCTAGTTATAATATCCAAAGGAAATTAAAAGATACATCTACACAAAGATACTTGAAAGTACACAGTAGCTGTATACATAGTGGCAAAAAAAAAAAAATAGGAATAACCCAACTGTCCATCAACTGATGAGTGGATAAATAAATATAGTATATCCATATGAGGGAATACTATTCAGTCATAAAAAGGAATGAAGTACATGTTATAACATGGATAAACCTTTAACACTTGCTAAGCCAAAGAAGTCAGTCACAAAGGATTTCATAGGATATGATTTCATTTATATGAAATATGCAAAATAGGCAAATCCATAGAGCTAGGAAGTGGATTACTAGTAATCTAGGCTGGGGTTGGGAGGATTAGGGGTGACATCCAAGGAATATTCTTTCTTGGAGTAACAAAAATATTCTAAAAATTTACTGTGATAATGATGGACATACCATTGCAAGAATATCCTAAAGCCATTAAGTTGTACACATCAAATGGGTGAATGTCACGGAATGTGAATTATATTGTTTAGGAAAACAATTTCTAAAATTATAAACTTTTAGATGAAAACTTCAAAATCACATAACAGGTTTGGGGCTGTAGCTCAGTGGTAGAGCAGTTGCCTGGCATGAGTGAGGCACTGGGTTGGATCCTCAGCACTGCATAAAAAACAATAAGTAAAGGTATTAAAGCCAATGTTTTTTTTAAAAAAATCACATAAAAAGCAGTTTCACTTAATATGAAACTATTCATCTTAAGACAGGTACCCAGGCTTATCCCTATAAAATATCAGTTATCTAAAACTATAATTTACTATTTGTATCTAAATCATGTTTTGCAAATGTAAGAGAGACCAAAATAGAGACCACAAATTGTCAGCCACAGGGCAAGAACAGAGTACCATCCTGGAACTGCTAAGTGAACACTGCTTAGCCCAGTTATAATCTGAGAAACTTTAGTTTGATTTTTGGATGGTGAAGAGTGGGGAGAAAAGGAGAGGGCCTGATGACTGGACAACGTCGTAAGCTTTAAAACCTACAGAGATGGTTCACAATGGCTTGATTCCGTTGCCCTGGGAAGCACACCCAGAGATTGCGTAAGATTCAAATGTTCAAGGTTATGACATCCAAAAATTGGGCCACTGCCAACATGAGAAGAGTGCATGATGGTAAATGCCTGACTTCCGAGAAAAAAGATCCTAACCTCAGACCCACAAAGATGCTGGGTAGAGTTACAGAAATGACCTCACTCTCTCTTCCAAAGGAGACCCTCATCTTTTATCTTCTTTTCCCTTTTCATAAGGTTGAGAAAAAGGTTAAGAAGCTAGAAAATCACTAAGCAAAGCCTCATGAACCTTGAAACTTTGATTAGTAAAAAGGAAATCTAAAACTGGGTACAATGGAGATGGGAAACAGGAATTCCTCACATCCTTTAGAGGCACCGGTCTGCTCTCTTAGTTCTAAAGGAGAGCTGTTACTGGGGCTGGGGTGTAGCTCAGTAATAGGATGTGTATAGCATGCATGAGGTTCTGGGTTCAATCCCAGTACACACACACACACACACACACACACACACACACACAAAGGAAAACAGCCAGGCCTGGTAGCACACACCTGTAATCCCAGCAGCTTAGGAGGGTGAGGCAGGAGGATCACAAGTTCAAGGCCAGCCTGGCAACTTAACAAGACCCTAAGCAACTTAGCCAATCCCTGTCTCAAAATTTAAAAAGGCTGGGGATTAGTTCAGTAGCAAAGCACTTCTAGGTTCAAACCCCAGTACCAAAAAAATGAGGAAAAAAAAAAAAAAAAGACACTGCCCTTTATATTACCAACAGCAGCTGACAGCATCTGCTGAGGTCCCACCTAACAACCTGTAGGTTTCTTGGCAAACAGCCCACACTCCTTCGAGCAGGCTCTAGGGCTGCAGCAATTCCTTCCTGAGCTGCAGAATCTGGTGTACAGGCATCTTGAGAGTAGCAGGAACCCAAGGTAAGGCAGGTGTCTAAAATTGGTAGATGTCACATCTAATAGCTCCAAATTATCTTGGATGAAGTTTCCCAAGGACCAAAGGGTTAAGGAAAATGCACTTTGAAGATGGAGGAAAAAAATGAAGTGCTTCATGTAATCCCAGAAACCCAGCAGATGAGGAAGCCTGCTGGTTTTTAACAGGGAGTGAAAATGCCTACAGCATCTAATAGGCAGAGGCCAGGATGCTGCTAAACATCCTACAGGCTCATCAGGCCCCAAATATCAATAATGCCACAGCTGAGAGACCCCAATCTAGTTGGAAGGAAACTGAGCCCAAGAGAGATAAGAGACTTGTCCATGACCGTGGTAATGGGAATCGTCTTATTTTCAAGACCAGGATTCTAACCAAACCAACCTATTCTGCTCTAACATTTAAAGTGCTTTAGGTCTATGGATCTGAGCTATTAGAAAATGTTCAGTCCCATGCAGCATGACAAGGCCCACAGTTCAAGCCCCCTCTGGAAACTTCAATACAGCCATTCGATAGGTGTCAATATAACATAAGAGACTCAATGAAGCTTCCAGAAGGCAGGAAGTGTCCCCTACACACACACACACACACACACACACACACACATCCAGTTTAAGGAGAGCTATTTCCTCTTCCAAATCCACAGAACTGGTTACAATAAGATACCAGGAAAAGAAAACATCCTGCTGGGGCTGGGGTTTGGTCCCAGGATCAAGCAGGAAGAAGGTGGAGCTAGAAAAATGCTGAGGATACAAAGAGAAAGGCCTGAGTGGACACTCGTTGAGTGTGCAGGCGGGTGACGTGATAGAGAACCATTCTGCTGCTTATGATTTGATACGGGTTTCTTGATTCTGCAGCACTGTTATTTCCTGTGATCTACCTCCTTGGCCCAGCAAGCCTACCGCCGCCTCATTCTGTCACTGCACATTTCCTCATTTGGGCTCTTGGTTCCTGACTTCTGTTTGAGAGTGCTCAGACTGTCTGCTCTTAGGGGTCATCTTCCAGAGTCAATTCTTCCCCTGAGCCTTTGCAATGCTTTTTTCCCTGTAGAAGTTTTACAAATCTCCCATGTAGATTTTCCTCTGTCTCTTCTGCTTAAAATCACCTAGGCGAGGCAGTTCTTTGACGCCCTTCCCCATGCATCTGTGTGTGTTTGAATATTCTGCCAGAACATAGGCGAAGGCTCTGTGCCCAGATAGTACTTGCTGCCTGCCCGCAGCTGGGGGACAGATAGGTGGCAGAGACTGACAGGGAATTCAGCTCTCTGCTCTGTGTCACTGAGCTAAAGGCCATGGCCCTGTTGAGGGAGTACACTGGGGTCCAGGAGGGTATGACGAGCCCAGTCATAAGCAGCAGCCTCCAGCTCCATTTGATCCCCTGCTTCGGAGTGAGCTGAGGAGCTAGCTAGTATGAAACTCCCGGATCTGGGGTATCCCAGATATTTGTTTTTAACCTCTGTCTCTCTTTGGTCAGGCTTTTGTTTGCTGCCCAGTCATCCCTAGCGGGCTCAGAGACAATTTCCTCTCTCTCCCTCTCTCAGTGGTCTGGGCTGCTGAGCGGCTCATCTGCAGCATTAGGAACTTAGGGTGTGGTGGTCTTCCGCCTTAGGCTGGTGGCCACTCCCCACCTTCCTTCCTGGAATGCATTCTTATAAATGATCAAGTCTTATTTTTAGATTCTGAGTCTGTGGTCTTGTTTTCCACAATAGATGTGTGGTAACTGACTTAGCAAGGTGCTAAACAACTCAGTGAGGCCCTGTCTCCAGATAAAATACAAAATAGGGCTGGGGATGTGGCTCAGTGGTCGAGTGTCCGCGAGTTCAATTCCAGATACACCCCATAAAAACAAAACAAAACAAAAAAACTACTGGGAATTTTTAAAGACCATGAGAACAGAAATGAAAAATGATAGACAGTAAAGTAATGTTGAGGAACTCTATTATAAAACACAGCAAAAATTCAGATAGATAAAAGATCTAAAAATTAGAAGACCAGTCCATGAGGTCCAGCATTTGAGGGATAGGAATTCTATAAAGAGAAAACTAAGGGAGGAAATCATTAGGGAAGTCATTTAAGATGCTTTCCCAGCCAGGCATGGTGGCATTGCCTGTAATCCCAGCAGCTCAGGAGGCTGAGGCAGGAGGATCACAAGTTCAAAGCCAGCCTCAGCAACTTAGCAAGGCCCTAAGCAACATAATGAGACCCTGTCTCAAAATAAAAAATAAACAGGCTGGGGATTTGGCTCAGTGATTAAGCACCCCTGGATTCAATCTCTGGTACAAAAACAAACACAAAAACTTTTCCAGTAGGTAATCCATCCTAAGATTCTTTCTTTTAAGAGAAAGCTAACTGGAAAACACAGAGCCACAGGGTTGCTTGCCTCCTCTGAAAATCCTGAAGCAGCACAACTTCCTCAAGCATGATGAGTCTGCAGGCTGAGTGATTTTAAAATGCTGTGCCTCATGGTAGTCTATTGCTAAAATCCATAACCAACACGCAGTGTGGAAAGAACCTCTTATTCAACTCCCATGTTTTATCTTCCTCAAATCCTTAGCAACTAGCACCAGCAACATGGATATATCCAAGACCAGAGTGCTGCCCGGACCATACCAAAGCTCAAAAGAAACTGAGCAAAGAGGTCAACAAGCCTAGCTTCACTAGGTTACTCCCAACCTACAAATTCTTCCTTCTTGCCTCCTGGGCTGCCAAACTGTAGCAGCTTTGTTCCTACTGTCATTCAAAGAAGTTCATGAGGATCAAATCTGCAGCTGGATTAGAATCAACTAGAAAATCCTAGGTGCATCTAAGCACAGTAAAAGCAGACTTTGTGTCCCACTATTGCAATTCTTCTTGTGGCTTAAACTTGTCCTTGTGAACCTATGCTTGTGTGAAACATGAGAATAATGCTGTCTGTCCCCGGGAGTCACAGAGAAGGAAAAAATTTGCCACAGCTTGTCTTCCTGCTCTGAGAGTCCAGACTGCAGGCTTATAAGATTCCTTCCAAAGCCAAGTTTCCACAATTTGATACCATCTGAACACAGCATAAAACCCAAATCCTCATAGTTCTGCATTATGACCAACTATGACATTTCTGCATTTTCTTCTCCAAATGATCAGGAGCAGTCAAGGCATAGTGGCACATGCCTGTAATCCCAGAGAGTGGCGAGGCTGAGGCAGGAGGATTGCAAGTTTAGACCAGCCTCAGCAATTTAGTGAGGCCCTAAGCAACTTAGCAAGAACTTGTCTCAAAATAAAAATTTTTTAAAAGGGCTAGGGATATGGCTCAGTGGTTAAGCATCCCTGGTTTAACCTTTGGTGCAAAAAAAAATTTTTTTTAAATAAAAATAAAAAGGGCTGGGGATGTAGCTCAGTGGTAAAGCATCCTTGGGTTACTTTAATAAGACACAAGGAAGTGGGCTGGGGAGGTGGCTCAGTTAGTAGAACACTTGCCTGTATACACAAGGCTTTGGGTTCAATCCTAGGAAAGGAAAACTCCTGGAAAGCTCAGTCATCCTGAGCTGAAGACTCTGTAAGACCAAGGTCCCGGAGTCAATCAGAGGGGCTGTGAGTCACAAATCACAGTTAGATCCACCTTCCTGCTCATATTCCCAAGTCTGCTGGCTGCTCCTGCTGGGCCCATCCGGTCAATGTCAGTATCACTCTCTTTTCTCTTCACTCTCCACCCTCCCCTTGACTGACCTACCCACACTTCAGGGTCAGATGACTCCTCTGTCCAGCCCTCTTAGCATTTCCCCACAGACAGTTCAGAGGCCTATAGAAGCTGATCTCCCTCCAGTCCTGTTTCTTTTCCTGCCCTTCATCCCCCAGTGAATGGCATGACCTTCAGATTGGCTGCCTGAGCCAGAAAACTGGGATTCTTCCCCGATACCCACCCCTCCCCTCATCTTTCACATCCAATCACTATGACCTTCCAACACCCTAAGACTCCTTCCAGCCTACCTCCTTCTCCCTGTCCTGTGTGCTGGTGCTCAGTCCCTGACACAGGTCAGCATCCTGGCCACCATTAACCCAGCCTGGACCCCCCACAACTGCCTAGCTCACTGCCTCCTGTCCAATCTCCACACAACAACCAAGGAGCTTGTTAAACTGAACTCTAACCCCGTCTCTCCCTGACTTCATACCCTCAGTGGATCCCCTGGCTCCTGACCAAAGATGAAAGATCCTAGGGCTAGTGGCCTATAATCTCAGTAGCTCAGGACGCTGAGGCAGGAAGATCACAAGTTCAAAGCCAGCCTCAGCAACTTAGTGAGTCCCTAAGCAACTTAACAAGACCCTGTCTCTAAATAAAATATTTTTAAAATGACCGAGCCAGATGCGGCTCAGTTTAAATGCTCCTGGGTTCTATCCCTTGTACCAAAAAAAGAAAAAAGGAAAAAAGCAGCTTTCCAGTTTCTCTCTGCCAGCTCCCTTCTCAACCCCAGCCAGAAGGAACTTCGCACCCTCTAGGCCTCCCTAACTTCCTAGAGACCCCAACATCACCTGTAGTGCCCTATCAAGGCAAGGCAGCCAGGACAGGTTCCCACCATGTTACCCCTGCCCATCTGGACCAGGTCTGCTGACCTACCATAAAACCTACACTGTGGTTGAATGAAAGAAAGCCCCTGTTCCAGGGTCCCTCCAAGGCCTGCTGGTGTGGAAACTAGCCATGCTCCATGGTACTAAAGTTCTCCGAATCTGTACCTTAGCAGCTAGGCTCCAAGGGTTTTTAAAAATTCTTTTTTATTTCTTTAAAAATTTTCTCCATCTTTCTCTACATTTTTTTCTTCCCAAGAATAAAAGAGCTTTTTCTAGTATGTTTGGCAAATACTTAATATCTCATTTACTTACTACAAGGTCAGCTCTTAAATCAAATTCATTAGTTGTTATTTAAAGCCAAATATCAGTGGCATTCAAGAAACAGAAAAGAGTGATTTGAGCAATTTAAGCTGTAGGTAGTTACTCTACCCACAGAGCCCAGGGGTGTACATCAGGGTGAGGCAGACCAGTGTCTATCTTAGCACACTGCTTCGTGCTAAGCTTACAAACAACAAAAAAAGATTCACCAGAGTGGGGGCAGTCGGCGGCTGTCTAATGATTAGACACACTCCTTTCAAAAGTGCAAGTGATCCCTTTTCTTGACTCTTCTATGATTTATTTAATACCCTGAGCAGAGAAGCTGATCTCTGTAACTACATCTGTACAATAATAACCCCTTATGTTGGCTCCTTATTGTTTTCCAAGCAATGTTTTGAATATGACTTAAAATAATTCTGTGATACTTGGACTAGAATTTCCAATTTAAAAAGAGGTGGATAACAAGACCAGGTCACCCAGCCTCCAAAAGTAAGAACCAACTGTCCCTGGGTGTTCTGACTTCAAATCCAAAACTTTTCCCACTGTCCAATAATGTTCCCCACTTATTTAAGGATCATTTTCCCCCTAATTAAAAAAAAAAAAAAGGCACAGAAAGAAAGTAAAACTCACATTTGCTGAAATGAAAGTGGAATCTTGGACACTTCCCCTTAAGGTTACCAATGCCCTGCACAGGAGGCGATGAAGGGGAGGTCCAAGGGGGGGATTCCCCAAGCACTTCCAGAGCAAGCACAGGACTACAGTGCAAAATTTATGGCTGCTGAGTTACAAGAAAGGACTACAAAATTTAGAACCACCACCGAATAAAAGTTACTTCAATAGCTGCCAAACACCTTTTGTCTCAAGCGCTGTGTGCCCAGAAAGTGTTGGGAAAACTTTCAGTGTACACTCCAGCTCTTGCTGGACCAGGGGCATGTGCATGCACTGTCACATCTGATGTGACACGGGGATGATACTTGAGCCCTAACCCACCTCTGGGGGAAATTCTGTTCCAATTTAGACTACTAGTCATCCTACTGCAAGAGTGACATCCAGCTGGGTACAGTGGTGCACACCTGTAATCCCAGCAGCATGGGAAGCTAAGGCAGGAAGAGCACAAGTTTGAGGCTAGCCTCAGCCACTTAGTGAGGCTCTAAAGAACTTAGTAAGACCTTATCTCAACATAAAGAATAAAAAGGGTTGGAGATGTGGCTCAGTGGTAAAGCACTCCCAGGTTCAAACCCCAGTAGGGGTGGGTGGAAGATGTGAAGAAGATTTGAGAAAGAAAGTGTATTCAGTTGTTCATTCCAAATACTTACTGAGTGCCTACTATGTACCAGTGGTGGTCTAGTACAGTAAACACCTGAACAGAACAGCGACCAAAACTAAGGTTGTGACCTCATGGAGCTTACATTAGCTGGTGGACAAGAAAATAAACAAATAAAGCAGTACCTATAAAATATTAGATAATGACAAGTGACAATTCAGCATAGTAAAGAAGTTAGGAAATTCTAGGAGAAAGTTTCCATTTCCTATGATAAAGGTGTCATTTTAAATCAATGAGCAAAGGAAGAAAAGCCACCATATGATATTTAGATAACTGGCTGATTTTAGTGGGAAAAATAAGTTTATTTCTATACTTCTCACAGAATAAATTCCACAGGAATCAAACAAAATGATAAAGGTAACAAGATAACATTGACACTTCTTATATTCCTGGGTGAGAGCTTTCCAAACATCATTAGAAAACATTAAGGGAAAGGCTGACAGACACAACTACTTCTACTCAGTAAAAACAACAAAAACCAAATTTAAAGACAAACTTGAAAAATATATGCAACGCATACCAATAGGCCACTGGCGTGGTGGTGCACGCCAGCAATCCCTGTGTCTGGGGAAGTTGAAACAGGAGATCACAAGTTGGAGGCCAGCCTAGGCAACTTAGCAAGACCCTGTCTCAAAATTAAAAATAGAAAGGGCTAGACATGTGGCTCAGGGATGAGAGCACCCCTGAGATCAATCCCCAGTATCTCTAAAAAAATTAAAATAATCTACCTAAAACTAAGACCCACCTTCCTACCTATCTACCTGTTAAGGTCTTTGAATCCATTTTTTAAAAACACCAAATAGAGGGGCTGGGGTTGTGGCTCAGTGTAGAGCGCTTGCCTACCATGTGTGAGGCACTGGTTCGATTCTCAGCACCACATATAAATAAATAAAGGTCCATCAACAACTAATAAAATATAAAAAAAACCCAAACCCACCAAATAGAAAAATAGACGAAGGACATGTTAGTTATCTATTGCTATATAACAAATTCTCCCAAGACCAAAGATTCTGAGGGCCAGGAGTCCTAAGCAGCGTGACTGGGTGATCCTGCTCAGGGTCTCAAGTGAGGTCACCGCTGTCCAGTTATCCACCAGTTGCAGGTATCTCAAGAGGGCTGAAGAATCCATTTCCAGGCTCACTCCTATTGTTGGAGCCTGTTGTCTTGCTGACCTCAATTCCTTGCCACATGAACTGCCACAGGCTGCTCACAGGAGGCACCCACTCCTCAGAGCAAGCAAAGTGGCAAAGATGCGCAAGAATGGCTGTGTCTTTACAGCCTGGTTTAGAAGTGACATATCATCACTTCGTGGGAAGGGATTACACAGGTGTGTAAGTACCAGAGGCCATTCTGGGAGCTGCCACCCCAGAACAGGAACAAGAGCTCCTACACCAGGGCTGGGAGGAAGCAAGAAAGGCAGAGGGAAACAGCAGTGGACATTAGGGGACATTAGTCACTGTCCACACCTCTATAATGCTCGATTGTACGACTTTTAATTTACAATGAGCTCTACTTTTATAACTTTGAGAAACAAGTTTTTAAAAAATATGTATTAAGAAAAAAAACAGGGCTGGGGTTGTGGCTCAGTGGTACAGAGCTCACCTAGCATGCACAAGGCACTGGGTTCGATTCTCAGCACCACATAAATGTAAAATAAGGATACTGTATACACCTAAAAGTTAATATTAACAAAAAAGGGAAAAAAAAAAACAGCTGGGAGAGGTGGCTCATGCCTGTAATCCCAGCAATTTGGGAGACTGAGGCAAGAGGATTGCAAGTTCAAGGCTAGTCTGGGCACTTTAAAAAAAAACCCTGACTCAGAATAAAAAATAAAAAGGCCTGGGTATGTAGCTTAATGATAGAGCAGCCCTGGATTCAATCTCCAGGATAGAAAGATAAGGAAAGCAAGCAAGAGCACAAACATAGGCTGCACCTCTGGCTCCTGCCGGGGCACACCAGGAGCTCCGCAGCAGGCACCGTTCCCTTAAGACATCATTCCTAATGCTTAGGTCCTAAGTGGACCTAATTATCCCTACTTTATCAATGAAGAAACTGAGGCGCAGAGATTAAGTCACTTAGAATACGTTATTAGTGGTAAGGCTACAATTCAAACCCAGGGTTCCCTGGCTCCAAAAGGCTGAGCTCTTTGCTAGGCCCCTGGATTCCCTCTGCAAACACTGGAGGGAGGAAGGCACCAATGCCCAGAGCACAAGGAGACATTCAAAACAAGTGGCTCCTGAGCTAAAGAACTGCTGCCAACCAAATTAACAGAACTGTTCCTGTGCAGTTAGGTTCTCCCCTCCTGTTCATCCACCCTTCCCACTTTCCACTTCACTTCCAAGCCAATTCAGGCCCTCTACAAGGTGGTGTCAATATTAGCTGAGCTAAAGATTATGATCAATTGGTCTGAACTTCAAATCTGAATCTACAAACTACTGGTTTGCTTAAAATGAAACTGTAACAATAAAATTAAATCTGCCAATCACAGGTGCCCAGGGCAGTGCATTTAATGCTCACAACAATCCCATGATAAATGATCATCAGCCTTATTTTACATTGAGGAGAGGAGACAGAGGTCCAAAGAGTTCAGGGTGATTCCTCAAGGTTACACTCAATTGTTACAATGATTTTAATAATTAATATTTACAATAGTGTTCAACATATGCCAAACATTGCATAAGAGCTGTGGATATGTTAGCTGGTTTAATGTTTATAATAACACAGGGAGAAAGGACCCATTTTAAATAAACACCTACTGGCAGGAGCAAATCGGGAGGTGGAGGCAGGACGATGCAAGTTCAAAGCCAGCCTCAGCAACTTAGCAAGACCCTGTCTCTAAATAAAATATAAAAAAGGCTGGAGAGGGCTAGGGTTATGGCTCAGTAGTAGAGCGCTTGCCCAGCATGTATAAGGCACTGGGTTCAATCCTCAGCACCACATAAAAATAAATAAGAAAGGAAAGAAAAGAAAGAAAGAAAGGTGTTGAAGGTGGAGGGAGTGGTGGAGATGTGGCTCAGTGGTTAAATGCCCCTGGGTTCAATCCTTGATATCAAATTAAAAAAAAACAAAAACAAAAACCCTACTGTGTATACTAAAAATTTATATACATTGTCTTTAATGTTCACAAGAGTCTTGCAAACTAAACACAATTATCTTAATTTTACAAATGAGTGACTTCAGTTAACTTGCCCAAAATGATACAAATAAGTGATATCTTTCTGATTCCAAAGTCCATGTTATCACACACGAAACAAGGTAAATTTTTAAAAAGAAACTCAGGAATATAATACTATTCACTTATCTTAGAAAACTATCCTAGGTGTGGTTTTGGAGGGGAAAAATAATAATTTTCCTAGGAACTATAGGAAGGTAGAATAGGTACAGGCAAAGGTGATATTTAAAATTCTTAATGAGGGCTAGGGATGTAGCTGTGGGTTCAACCCTCAGCATCACAAAAGAATTAGATAAAGAAGAAATAAAGTAAAAATAGATGTAACATTCTTTTAATCCATGATGGCCTATTTCTCAATTATTTATGCTTCTTTTACCTCTTTTATCAGGGTTTTTAGTTTTCAACATACAGGTCTGAAACATATTATTAGATTTATATCTAAGGATGTTCATTTGTTTGTTTTGGTTCTATTGCAGATGATACTCCCCCCCACCCCACCCCACCCCCGTTGCTGGGGATCAAACCCAAGGCCTTGCACATGCTAAGCAAGTGCTCTACCACTGGGCTATATCTCAACTCTGTAAATGGTACTATTTTAAATATCACCTTCTAATTATTCATTGTTAATATATAAGAATACAGTTAAGGGCTGGGACTGTAGCTCAGTGGCAGAGCACTTGCACGTTTGAGGCGCTGGGTTTGATCCTTAGTACCACATAAGAAAATAAACAAATAAAAAATAAAGGCATGCTGTCTGTCTACAACTATAAAAAAATTTAATAAAGAATACAGCTTAGGGCTAGGGTTGTGGCTTAGTGGTAGAGTGCTCACCTAGCATGCATTAGGCACTGGGTTCGATCCTCAGCACTACATAAATATAAAATAAAGATATTGTGCCCACCTAAAACTAGAAAATAAATATTAAAAAAATAGAATACAGTTTATTCAGCAGGCACGGTGGTACAGCCTGCAATCCCAGCGGCTCTGGAGGCTAAGACAGGAGGACCTTGAGTTCAAAGCCAGCCTCAGCAAAAAGCAAGGCACTAAGCAACTCAGTGAGACCCTGCCTCTAAATAAAATACAAAAAGTAGGGCTGGGGATGTGGCTTAGTGGTTGAGTGCCCCTGAGTTCAATCCCTGGTACAAAAAAAAAAAAATACAGTTCATTCATATAAATTGAACTTGTAAACTGAGATTTGAACAAACTGTGAAATTCTCTTTATCATAGAGTTGTTCCCTTATTTATGAAGCTAAGAATTATGGTATTTACACTGCAATACAGCAAAGAAACTAAAATATTAAAAATAAGCCGTGTATAGTCGTAAACACCTATAATCCCAGTGATTCAGAAGCCTAAGGCAGGAGGATCACAAGTTCAAGCGAGCCTCAGCAACTTAGCAATCGAGGCCCTAAGCAACTTAGTGAGACCCTGTCTCAAAATTTTAAAAAAGGGAGTGTGGTGAGGATGTGGCTCAATACTAAAGTGTCCCTAGGTTTAATCCCTAGTACCTATAAAATAAAATATTAAAATTCCAGAAGGATTTTTAATAGATATCAACAAGCTGATTCTTTTTTTTTTTTTTAATAATTTTTAGTTGTTGACGGACCTTTATTTTGTTTATTTGTATGTGGTGCTATGAATTGAACTCAGTGCCTCACACATGCTAGGCAAGTGCTCTTCCACTGAGCTACCACCCCAGCCCACAAGCTGATTCTTAAATTAATATAGATAAGCAAATGAACCAAAATAATTATGAAAAGAATAATGTTGAGGAATCACAATATTTAATTTCTATTTAGGTTTAATATTAAACCTAAATAATTAAGACAGATTGGATGTGAGTGAAGGCATATGTACAAATCAATGAATCAGTACAGAGTCCAGAAATAGACCTACTGACATATGGTCAGCTGATATGAAGGCAACTCAATGTAGCTGGATATGGGTGACAAGTTCAAGGCCAGCCTCAGCAAATTACTGAACCCCTAAGCAATTTAATAAGACCTATGTCTTAAAAATAAAAAGGGCTGGGAACTTATCTCAGTGGTAAAGCATCCCTGAGTTCAATCTCCCATACCAAAAAAAAAAAAAAAAAAAAGACAACTCATATAATAAAAAATAGTCTTTATTATAAATGGTGTTAGAACAACTAGACACTCTAACACAAAGGAAAAGAATCCTTGATCATATCTCACATAATATGCAAAAATTAGCTCAAAATGAGTCAAAAACTAAATGCGTAACCTAAAAACATATAACTTCTAGAAGAAATGGGAAAATTTTTGTGAATTTGGGTTAGAGAGTTTTTTCAGATAGGATATCAAAAACAAAGATAAAAAAGGTGATAAACTGTACTTCACCAAAATTAAGAACTTCTGCTTTGAAAAAAATATTGAGAATGAAAAGACAAGCTACAGACTGTATGAAATATTTTAAAATTCCATTTCTGATAAATATTTGAAGCCTTCTCAAAGTTCGGTAACAAGGCCAGGTAAAGAAAGACATTTCTCAAATCCCAGCAACTTAGGAGACTGAGGCAGGAGGGGTGCAAGTTCAAGGACAATCTCTGCAACCTAGAAAGACCCTGTCTCAAAAAATAAAAAAGGCTGAGATATAGCCCAGTAGTAGAGTGCTCCTGGGTTCAATCCCCAGTACCAAAAAAATATATAAAAACTGGCATTTTTATATAAAGTTAAACATAACTTATCATATGACCCATTAATCCCAGGAATTTTTATAGCAATATGATATGTTCACATAAAAGTCTGTGTCTGAATGTTTTATGCTTTATTCCTAACTGCCCATAACTGGAAATAACTCAGATGTCCTTCAGCTAGAGGATGGATAAGCAAACTGCAGTGACCCTACCACAGGACAGTAGTCAGCAACAAAAACAGATGGCAGAGATGCAGACGTGAATGCATCCCAAATGCAGCGTGCTAAGCAAAAGGAGTCATCTTTTAAAAGCTACATACCATATGATTCCACTGACCCGGCTTCTGGAAAAAGCAAAAATATAGAGACAGAAGCAGTTCAATGGTTGCCAGGGGCTGGCAGGAAAGACTGACAGTAAACAGATACCAGGAGGGAATCTGGAGGGGGTGGGGTGCTGTTCTTTATTCTGATTTTGGTGGTGGCCACAAGATTGGGTGTGACAGCTGAAATTTGAAAAAACTATTCACTTAAAAGGATGAATTTTGCCAGATGTGATGATGAAAGCCTGTCATTCTAGCAGAAGGATTGCAAGTTTGAAGTTAGCATCAGCAACTTGGGGAGACCCTGAATCAAAATAAAAAATAAAAAGAACTGGAGATGTAAAATACCCCTGGGTTTAGTCCCCAGTATCACACACACAAAAAAAAGTACATGTGAAGAAATTGGTAACAGGTAGGAAATAACAAGAAATATAGTACATATGAGAATGCTTGAGTCTTTGTAACACAAAACTTCAGCGGATAGGTGAGAACTCTAGACTACAACATGGATTTACATGAAATATCATATATTAACATACATAGATGCCACCAAAAAAGTGGAATTCTCCTTTTTCTTACAATCTCTTTGCAAAGCAGAGGGAAAAAACTTTATGGAGGGAAAAAAAACTAGAATAAAAAAGTAAAAAATTGAGTAGAATCAGGCTACGGATATAGCACAGTGGTAAAGTACTTGCCTAACATGCATTAGGCCCTGGGCTCAATCCCTAGCACAGCATATCTCTCTCTCTCTCTCTCTCATAATCTAGATGGGCAAGACCATAAGTATACCATAGTGAGCACACCTAAGTGTGTTGGGAGTTAGGTGCAGTGGTGTGCAAGCCTGTAATCCAGCTACCCAGAAGGTGGAGGCAGGAAGATCATAAGTTCAAGGCCAACATCAGCCACTTAGTGAGACCCTGTCTCAAAATAAAGTAAAAAGGGCTGGGAATATAGCTCAATTGAGAGGGTCCCAGAGATCAATCTCCAGTACAAACAACAAGAACAACAAGAAACTGTGTTAGGAAAGTAACAGGAAAAACTTCCCAGAACAACATAAGAGTGGTCCCATGTTTTACTTGGCTTTATAACCCCATGGTTCTTTTTTTTTTTTTTTAAGTTGTAGATGGACAGAATGCCTCCATTTTATTTGTTTATTTTTATGTGGTGCTAAGGATTGAACCCAGTGCCTTATACACGCGAGGTAAGTGCTCTGCCACTGAGCTAGCCCAGGCGCCTCCACGGCTCTTTGTAAGCTCTGAATAAATGTCTGTTGAATGAATAACTAAAGTAAAGGCAACCTATCTCCTCAGCTATCACTGAGCTATAACCCCAACCATTTTTATTTTGAGACAAGGTCTAAGTTGCTTAGGGCCTCACCAAGTTACTGAGGTTAGTAACTTGTGATTCTCCTGCCTCAGCCTCCTCAGTAGTTGGAATTACCACCGCACCTGGCATCTCCTCCACTTTTTTTTTTTTTTTTTTTTTTGTAGCTGTAGTTACTGGCTACTCAATAAAGCTCAACCCAGAAGGGACAACAGGGAACTAGAAAAGTGGCTCAGTTATACAGCATGAGCCTACTGTGCACCCAGCCCTGAGTTCAATTGCCAGCATTGCAAAAAATATATTTATTTTGCTTTCCTTCATATTCTAAGTAACATTCATTCAACAAATATTAACTCCCCAGTATGCTGCTGTTCTTGGCACCCAAACACATAAAATAAAGACCCTGCTCTGGCAGAAGTAACATTCAAGTGTATGAAACAATCACCCTCTCTGCCACTGTTCCCCATCACCAAAAAAAAAAAAAAGAACAAGATCATTTCAATTGCTATGAAAATAAATAAACATTTTAATTTATCATGGAAAAAATGTCATAAATAGGGTTAGAGAGGTAGTCCAAAGGTAGGGTGCTTGCTTAGCAAGCACAAGGCTCTGGGTTCAAACCCCAAATAGCAAAAAAGAAAAGAAAAAGATAAATAGTGATTAAGGATGTTAGTTTAGATTGGGAAGACCAGGGTGTGGAGGTGACATCTAAACTGGCACACAGAGGTTAGAAAACACCTTTATTTTACTTTATTTTTTTAGAGAAAAAGGCAAAGCTAAAAAACCCATCTTCAAATTAGGAGACAGAATTAACCTGTATCAGTGACAAAAGATTGCAATAACATATTTTTCTAGAATATATGCCTAACTCAATCATTACAGCAATAGAATCCCACATTCACCGCTTTAGGTAAAACGGGTTTCCTTTCATTTTTTACACTGTGATTTTGCTTTATTTCAGTAATAAATTTTAGGCATATTGCATATTGATTCATTTTGCTTTTATTTACCTTTATGCTTGCTTCTACAGAAAACAAGGGAGGGGAACTAGGGAGCCACCTGGAAAAACAAGGGTCCTAACAAAAGGATGCACAAACTTGATTTCTACAACAGTTAGGAATTTTATCTTCTAAGTGAAGTATTCAAATAACATTTGAAACAATGTAGCATGTAATATTCCAGTCATCCCTACTTTTTAACGCTTTAAAAGGATATTGGAAGGAAATGGTATGTATAGAATAATAAAGTTTTTTTTTTTTTAACTAAGGTTGCAAAGAAATGGACACCAGGTTTTAAAAAATTAATTAACACTGACTTTAGTAAGTCATTAACTGCTGCAAATCTCCATTTCTTTCCCTTGGGTAAAATAAGGATGTTGATATAAGGGGATCCCTGTGGATTCTTCCAGTCTTAAACACTGATTCTCCTCAGAAAACAGCCTGGATAATTCGGGTGTTACTGTAAGCATCTTTTAACAAATGTTCATTTGGAGTTCAGTTTTTATAACAATATTCTTCTGATATAATAGGTCAGGTAAGGTCATTCAACAAGACTCCTCAATAGGAATATTTCCCATATTCTGATGAAAAGAATAAGGAAAGGGAAAAACAATTATGAAGCTCCAAAAGAACAACAGCGAAAGCACTGGAGAGCAGACACGGAGCAAGACTGCGAGCGCCGTAATAGGAGAGAATCACTGGAAAGGAAACTGTAAATTTCCACCATTTTTATTTTTTTCCTTTTTTATCCTCTCCTACAGAGAAAAGCCCAGTTTTAATTTTCCCTTAACTCAAGAGTAAGCAAAAGCTACAGCAGTCCTCACACGTTTTTTTGTCATAAAGAAACGCCAAAATATGGAAGAGGCGCTATTTTTCTACACATAATCACTGATCTTATTTAGCACAGAGAACGCCGTTTTCCAAATATTCCCCATCAGCCCTCACTCCGCTGCAGCCGACGCTCACCACCACCCATTTTTTTAAATCCATTCATGCTGGGCCTTTCATCCAAACCCATAAACAACCATTTCCTCCCTGCAGCAATGTCTGAGCTGCCTAAGACGGTCAGCCGAGCCAGGCTGAGTCCTGCAAAGAGGGAGACTGCAGACTGCGGCGCTGGGTAGGGCCATCCTCCCGCGGTCCACAGAAGCCCTCCTCTCTTCCGAGTGATGGAAGAGGGTTCGCGACCCAGGCAAGACCCCGCCCTTGGAAGCCAAGCCCGGAGATGGGGAGGAGGAGTGAGGCGGCTCAGCCCAGCAGAGCAGAGCCTTTGGAAAACAGGCGTCTCCTCCCCAGCTGGCAGGAGTGGCCGGGCCGCGCGCGCCGAGCCGCTCCCAGGTGGGTCTCCGCAGCCGGGGACCGCGGCTCGGCTCCCGGGAGGGGGAGGGAGGAGAGGAGGACACAGGCCGGGATTTCTCTCGTCACGATTCTCGAGGGAGGGTGGGAAAGAGAGAGGGACGGGAGACAGAAAAAGCAGCGGAATCGGGGAGCTCGAGGAATAAAGGCAAGGAAGGGGAGAGGGGGAATGGGGGACAGGCAATGAGAGTGACGAAGAATCGGGGTGCCGGGGTGATGCTGCAGAGGAGGGCAATGGGCTGGAGGGGATAAAGGCGGAGTGAAGGGGCAGGGATGGGTCCGGGGGTGAAGCGGGAATGGAGGATGGGACGAGGGGGGAAGAGAGATGGAGAAATGGGGGCGAGGGGATAGAGGTAAAAAGGACAGCGGGATGTTGATGAAGGAGAGGTGTGGGTGAAGGGGAAAGAAGTGGGGGAGAGGAGAGGTGAGGGATGGAGTGAGTGGCGCAGGTGAAGGGGGATGGCGATAAAGGAGAAGGAGCTGGGGTGCAGAGGGGAGCGGCAGGAACAGGGACCACAAGCGGGAAGGGGAGAGCGGGGCCGGGCCGCAGGAGGCCGGGAAGGACTTCCCTCCCGGGAGGGCGGCACCAAAATAACGGGACCCTGCGGGCCTGGAGCCCCCAGAGGGGTGGGCCAGCGTCCAGGCGCGAAGGCCAGGGCGCTGCGGTCAGGTACCGCGGGGCTCCTCCAGGCAGCCGCAACCCCCGCCTGCGGGAAGGACCCCGACTCCACTTACTCTCTCCGACCACAGCTTTGAGACCAATGGGGGCCATGGCGCTGCGCGATTCTCTGGGCTTCAAGCCTCCTTACGCGACGCCCGCAGACACCGCGGTCTCCTAGAACGGCGCGCTCGGAAGGCTGCAGCCCGCCGCCCCGCTGCCGCGCTCGGGACCGACTGACGCGCGGACTCGGCGCGGGGGCGCGGCGCGAGCCAGAGCGAGGCTGCCGAGCCTCCGGAGCGCGCGGGGGGCGGGGCCAATTAGGGCGGGGCCTTGCGCCAGCCGATAGCGTCACCCGCGCGCCTCCGCCAATCGCACTGCGACCCGGGCGCTTGGCCCCGCCCTCCGGGATGCGGCTGGGCGAGAGGCAGCCCCTGGCTGGTGCGGGAGGCGCGACCTCCCCCCTCACCTCACGTGCCGCGCGCGTCGAGTGCCGGGTCCTAAAGTCTCCTCTACAACCTCTGGGCTCGAAATCTGGACACAGGTATATTTTAAAAATCCCGTTATGGTTCTGTCTTTACTCCTTTTGAGAGTCATCGTTTTCCCCCTGCCCACAGAAGGAATTCGGAGATAAGACCTATTATTATAGTACGCTGTCCAGACACGACATAACCTTGGGTACGTGGGTGCCCTCTCTCTCCCTCTCTTTCCTAAACTAAGGGGGAAAAAAGTGTGGAGTCTTTGTTGACATGTGCCAGCTGGATAAAGAAAATAATACTAAGAAAAATAATAAATAAAAAATTATTTTTTTTATTATTTTATAACATTATTATTATTATTATTGGTACTGAAAATTGAATCCAGGAGCACTTTACCACTGAGCTACATCCCCAGTATTGGTTTATTGGTTTAGAGACACAGTCTCACTAAATTGCTGAGGCTGTCCTGGAACTTTGGATCCTCCTGCCTCAGCCTCCTGAACTGCTTAGATTACAGGTGTGTGCCTTTATGCCCGACTAGGCATTGTTTTTAATCTCCACTTTCAGATGAAAAAAAAAAAACCAAGCTCAGATACTGGAAGCAGCATTATGACTTCATGTCAGATTGTGTATCATCCATTAACAAATATTTATAGTTCTCTCCTTAATGTGTGTAAACTGCTATTCTGGGCACTAGACCTACAACCATGCACAACAACAGGTAGATTCTGATCTTAGTCTGGAGTCTAGAAGTTTCTAAGTCCCAAATCTGTTAGGGATGTGCTATGGGATCAACTCTGGACTTAGTATCTCCTCCCTGGAGTCCACATTTACCAAAATGGGTCCTAGGTCAGTTTTTACTGGACTTTCTTTGTTGATGGGAAATATTGCGTTTGAAGTACAGACAAGGATTGGGGGTGTAACCCAGTGCTAGAGTGCTTGCCTAGAGAGCATGCACAAAGCTCAGAGTTTGATCCCTGGCACTGAAGGAAAGAAAAGGAACTTGGCTCACTTCTGACTTCAAATAAAAACCAAGTTTAATCAATTAAACATCACAAAGGACAGAAAAGCTAGTAGTAGTAAAATTCATCATTAAATAATTTTTTATAAAAGCTAGATTCTTTTCTTCATATTATTAAGAAATGTAAAAACTGGGGAAGACCTCGAAATCCCAGCTACTTGGGAGGCTGAGGCAGGATGATTGAAACTTTCAAGCCACCTGGACAACTTAGTGAGACCTGTCTCAAAATAAACTTTGAAAAGGGTTGGGCAGGTACTTCAGTGATAGAGCACTTGACTAGCATCCACAAGCCCCTGGGTTCAATCTCTAGTACCTCTCCCCCCACACACACTAAAGAAGCCACATGTCCTAGTCAACCACCAGCCCTATGGCAAGACAATTTGACAATCTTCTCATCTCTACTCCAGTCTACCCCTACAGAACCTTGACTTGGCTTCACCTAGAGACAAAGTGCTGCTTTTACCCACAGAACATTAATAGCCTTTGGGTACATTTGGAAGGAGGAGGAGATAATTTATGAGGGGATCTATGATGCTCTTGCGATGCCACATGCTCCTTCTTTATCCAGCTGGCACATGTCAACAAAGACTCTACACTTTTTTTTCCCTTAGTTTAGTTTTGTTTTTTGATGCTGGGGATTGAAACCAGAGGTACTTTACCACTGAGCTACATCCTCAGCCCTTTTTATTTATTTTTTCATTTTGAGACAGAGTCTTGCTAGGCTGTCGATAAACTGCTGAGTCTGGTATCGAACTTGTGATCCACCTGTCTCAGCCTGCTGAGTTGCTGAGATTACAAGTATGTGCTGCTGCACCTGATGAGACTCCACAGTTCTGTATCTGTCATGAAAATACAAATTAGATACTGGAAAATTCTTTAGTAGAATTTTTAAAGTAGTCATGGCAAGGGCTCCTCTTGTCACTTATTTGGTCAGTGAGTCAACAAGCATTTACTGAGTGCCACCAAGGTCCAGGCCATGTGCTATAGATCAGGTATAGCTTCCCCAAGGAGCTGGTATTCTGGTTGAGGAGATAGATGGCAGTCAAGGAGTCCTGTTCAGCGCCAAGTTACCCTTCTGGAAAGTTCTGAAGCAGAAGAGGGGTCCATGATAGTGAGTGAGAAGGTATTTGACCCCTTCTCTGGATTGCAGTCAGAGCAGGTTTCCTGAGCTAGGTAAAGGCAGCAGGAGGAGATGAGAGAGTGTTCTGGAAAACATACAATAGTGCAAAGACCCAGTGGCAGAAAGAAGTTTGGTCCTTCCAGGAACAGAGGGGGGTCAGTGTGTCTAGAGGGAGAAAGCCTGAAGGGCAAGGTGGGAGGGAGAGCCCCCAGGGGTGAACCTGGCTTCAGGAATCCAGGGCTCTGAGGCCTAGGTTCTGTGCCCTGGAGGCCTCCTCAAAGGTCACAGCAAATAAAATATAACAGATCCTAATTTTCTGCAGAAGGAAGGACAAGAAAAGGAATAGTTAAAAAAAAAAAAAAAGTCTCCTGATGTGTACCTGAGATGTTCACTGGGAATATCCAAAATAAAATAGCATCAAAACAGATGTTATTTTAAATAGGATGTTTCAAGAAGTGAGTGGGTGACAGACTGTGAACTCGCCCAGGAACCCTGACTTTGCAGTGTCGAATTGGAATCACACTGCATGTGGAATCCAAGATCTCGTTCTAGACTTCTTGATACCTCTGAGCCTTGGTTTCCCCATAGGAACAATAAAACTTGCAGACCTCTGTTGCAGGATGGCTCTGAGGAGCCAGAGAGATTATCAGCATTAAAGGGCCAACGCCCCTCCCCCTCCCCCGCACAGCCTTCACTCAGTGCTACCCTTTGTTCTATATTCTTGTTTTGCATTTACTGAGATCGATGCATGCACGGCACCATGTAGAGTTCTCAGGAATTTTCACTTCAGGCCAACGAGGTCGGTGCTATTATTATCATTTTCCCGGGGCTCAGGCAGGTCAAGTCACGCTTTAAGCGCAGCCGCATGACTGGACAAGCACACTGACTTCCTGATGCTCAAGAGGAATACTCCAGCGCCCAGGAACAGCCTCAGGAACCTGACCTAAGGAGACGTTTGGCTATATGGACAACTTGTCGGACGTGCACCAATGGGAAGCCTAACCCGTGGGATTCTGAACCCAGACGAAGTCACTATCTACAACTGCAGCCCAGGATCAGGACCTGGCGTTGCTGTAGGTGCAGGGTGCAGGGCTCCGCGAAACCTTGTCGCTGGCGCGCAGGTGCACCTACCTGCGCATGCGCGGCCGGCGCCTCTGCAGAGCTGGGTGCGCGCCAGCAGCTGGGGGGCGGGGGAAGAATCCTGAGATCTAGGGGCCGGTCACGTGAGGGCGGGAGTCCTCCTGGTGAGCAGATGGATGCGGGTAGATACTAGGGGAAAGGACAACTTGAGAGGGATCTGTCCAGAAGAACCGAGAATGAGGATGCAGAAGAACAAGAAATAGTCTCGAACCAGAAAAAAAAGAGGAGCTGGTTGCGGCTGCCTTCGCCAGGCCTACTGAGCCACCTACCTGAATGCTTGGGCCCCCGCACACGCTGGGTGCCTTGGAGAGCCCCGAGTACAGAGTTTCGGCCACTTCTCCCACTTTCCTCCCTTCTGCTTCCAACGACGGCCCCCAGTGCTAGGGATTGAACCCAGGACCCTGGGAAGGAAAGCTTTCTACAGCAGAGCCACATCCCTAGGCTTCCGCCCTTGTGCTTTTAAGCTACATCATCAGCCTTATTTTCCCATGCTCATCTCCCACCCCCTCTTACTGACCTCGGAGCCATTATAGATCCCCTACACTCTTTTAGGAGCAGTTACAAAAGAATTCTAACAATATTTATAAAGTACTTTACCCAATACTGGGAACCTGGTGTGAATTCAGCAGAATGTTACCTATTAATATCATTGTTAAGGAATGACGCATCTTGAGGCACAAATTGGTGCAAAATATGTATGAGAGGGGCTGGGGATGTGGTTCAAGTGGTAGCGCGCTCGCCTGGCATGCGTGCGGCCCGGGTTCGATCCTCAACACCACATACAAAGAGTGTGTCCGCCGAAAACTAAAAAAAAAATAAATATAAAAAAAGAACAGAATAGAGTTAAAAAAAAATGAGCTGGAGATGTGGTTCAAGCGGTATCGCACTCGCCTGGCATGCGTGCAGCCCGGGTTCCATCCTCGCACCACATACAAACAAAGATGTTGTGTACACCAAAAACTAAAAAAATAAATATTAAAAAATTCTCTCTCTCTCTCTCTCTCTCACTCTTTATATATATATATATATATATATATATATATATATATATATATATATATATATATATGAGAAATGCTTGAGTTGTGGAAAGTTCAGTCAATGTCCTACCTCTGTTTTTCTTCTTCTCTGCTGGATGCATTGGCAGAGGATGAAAATGTGATGTCTCCACCGCTCTCATCCCCACCCCCAACACACATGCCTGCAAAGATCCGCTGGGCGGGCACTGCTTGAGTCTGGGACATCCTTTCACTCAAGTTAACTGTGTGTGTGTGTGTGTGTGTGTGTGTGTGTGTGTTTGGAGTCGAGGTCATGATGCAATTTTTTTTTTTTTTTGTAGTTGTAGATGGACAGAATGCCTTTATTTTATTTATTTATTTTTTATGTGGATCTAACCCAGTGCCTCATGCATGCTAGGCAAGAGCTCTACCACTGAGCTACAGTCCCAGCCCCCCAAAAGGCTTTCTTTTTAAAATGCCTAGACCAGGGCTGGGGATGTGGCTCAAGCGGTAGCGCGCTCGCCTGGCATGCATGCGGCCGGGTTGGATCCTCAGCACCACATACAAACGAAGATGTTGTGTCCGCCGAAAACTAAAAAATAAACATTAAAAATTCTCTCTCTCTCTCTCTCTCCCTCCCTCCCTCCCTCCCTCCCTCCCTCTCTCACTCTATCTTTAAAAAAAGAAAAAAAAAAAATGCCTAGACCAGGGTCTCAAGCTCAAAGATTGCAAGGGCCATGCAGACATGAGTGACACCACAGAAGTGGCCAACTGTAGAGCACATGCCTTGCCCTCAGGGAGTATTGCTCACTCAGATCCTGCCAGTCATTTCCAGGCAGTGAGCCCCGGAGTCTAGATTGTAGGAATTATATGATATCTCTCCATTTTTAAGTGTTGAAATGTTTGTTTGTTTGTTTGTTTTTGTTTTTGTTTTTTAATGTCAATAAGGTTCTGGGGATGTAGCTCAGTAGTAGAGCATGCACTTACCATGTATAAGCCCTGGGTTCAATCCCTGATGCCCAAAACTAAACATGTTAATAACTCTACTCTGGCCAAACAAAATACGTTTGAGGGCCACATTAGTTTCCCAGACTACCTGCCTAAGAACTCTGGGGAACTGGAATGTTTCTTGCCAAAGAAAGAGTTTGGGTTATCCCAGCCCCCCCAAAAAAGGTAAAATTGGGGAGCAGTGATTTTTCCAGAAAAGCACTGATGCTCCTGGTGGGCAGGGCTTTGGAGAGGGGTGGGGAGGGTATCTAGGCTCCAAATACCAGAACCTTCCCTTTGTGGCAAGAGCCACAGAATTTTCTGTCCCCGCAGCCTAGCCCTGGGGCAAGGGATAGAAAAGCTGCTCTCCCTAGATTGGGGAGCTTTGTAGTGGGAGGCTCTGCCTGGACTGTGAGAGCCCTGTGGTCCTAAGACAAGCCCAGGAACAAAGAGGAGTCACCAAAACAACAAACAACAGCAAAAACAGATATCAGAAGTCTCAGTGACCTCCACCAGGGAAGGCTTAAAGCTGGTTTCATCTGGCTTAGAAAAATAAATAAATATGGCAGTTTTACATCTCAGATGTAAGAGGACAATCGTGCCTTTTACATAAATTAAACTGTTGTCAGTTCCCAGAGGAAAGAGTTTTCATTCTAAGTGGAGAAATGGTCTCTTAAAAAATATTTTTTAGGGGCTGGAGTTGTGGCTTAAGTGGTAGAGTGCTCACCTAGCACCTGTGAGACACTGGGTTCGATCCTCAGCACCACATAAAATAAAGATATTGTATCCACCTAAAAATTTAAAAATAAATATTTTTTAGTAGTAGTTGGACACAATACCTTTATTTTTATTTATTTTTATGTGGTGCTGAGCATTGAACCCAGTGCCTCACATGTGCCAGGCAAGTGCTCTAGCACTGAACTACAATTCCAGCCCAAGAATGGTTTTGTTCAACTGTGTTGAATTTGTGGTTTTTGACATTCAGATTGATTCTAAACACTGAGAGGAGAGAGGAAGTTAAATGAAATAATGAAAAGAGCATGGACCCATGGTTCTCATTCTGTGTGCCAGGGCACCCTAGGTTACCACATCAAACCAATAAGGGCATGGTGAAAACTTTTATATATGGAGGAAAACACTATGATACTTATTGTGTTTCAGACACTGAAAACTACCATCTAGAAGTAGTTCAACATTAGACTTTACCACATTCCTTTTTTTTTTTTTTTTTTTGGTACCAGGTATTGAACTCAGGGGCACTCAACCACTAAGCCACATCCCCAGCCCTATTTTGAATTTTATTTAGACAGGGGTCTCACTGAGTTGCTTAGCACCTCACCGTTGCTAAGGCTGGCTTTGAACTTGCTATCCTCCACTCCTGCCCGCCCCCTCTTTTTTTTCTTTTGAAACAGGATCTCACTGTGTTTCCCAGGCTCTTGGGCTCAAGAGGGCCTCCTGCCTCAGCCTCCCCGGTAGCTGGAACTGCAGGCCCTTGTAACTGCACCCAGCTTACTACATTTATTTCTCTGGCATTGTAACTTTGTAAAGGTGGATTTGGGGCAACTGATGTGAAAGTGGCAAATAACTCATATATCAATGTAAACAAAAAAGCATGGGGATTAAGGGTGAGTCGAGGTAGAGAACTTCCTAGTATGCCAAGGCCGTGGGTTTGATGCCCAGAATCACATAACAAACAACAGCCTGGCTAAGTGGTGCATGCCTACAATTCAACCCAGCAACTTGGGAGGCAGAGACAGAAGGATCACAAATTAGAGTCCAGGCTCAGCAACTGAATGAGATCCTCAGCAATTTAGGAAGACCTTACCTCAAAATAAAAAATAAAAAGGGCTGGGGGAAGCTCAGGATGTAGCTCAGTTGGTAGAGCACTTGCCTCGCATGCATAAGGCCCTGAGTTGAATCCTCACCACCACCAAAACAAAAAAAGGGCAGAAGGTGTAACAGTGGTGAAGTGCCCCTGGGTTCAATCCCTAGTACCAAAGACACAAAACAAAAGGAAATTTGAGGCCAGCCTGAGCAACAATCAACAAAAGATTCCAGAAAAGTAGTAAAGCACATTCCCACGTGATCCTCCCCAAGACTAAAGAACAGTTACTATTCTTTTTTGGCTTCACAGTTTTATTTATTTATTTGCCAGAGATTAAACCCAGGGGCACTTATCCTCTGAGCCGCATCCCCAGCCCTTTCTATATTTTATCTAGAGACAGTCTTGCTAAGTTGCTCAGGGTCTCACTAAATTGCTGAGTCCTGGCTTTGAATCCTCCTGCCTCAGCCTTCTGAGCTGCTGGGATTATAGGCATATGCCATCACGCCCAGCACGATTTTGTTTTTAGATAAATAGATCTGGTTATGCACTAAAACGGTAGCAGAGGAATTACAATAAGTTTAGAACTGAGAAGGTAGCTCAGTGGCAGAGCACTTGCTTAGCATGCATGAAGCCCTGGGTTAGATCCCCAGCATTATAAAAAATAAATAAAAGATAAAGAGAGCCCCCAAATTTCTGAAGTTTCAGGCATTACAAAAACTGGATCCAACGGGGCACTGGGCTGCACTCCTGTAAATCCCAGCGGCTTGGGTCTGAGGCAGCAGAATTGCAATTTCAAGGCCAGCCTGGACAACTTAGTGAGACTCTCTCAAAATAAAAAGGATTGAGGATGTGGCTAAGTGGTTAAGTGCCTCTGGGTTCAATGGTATAAAATAAACTATAAATAAATAAATAAATAAAAACCTGTTCTACTCTGGCTCAGTGGGTGGCGGGGAGGTTGGATGGCCTGTCATTAGATCCAGAAGACATCATGGTGAATAAAGTAATTAACTAGCACTACTTATACTCTAGAGCTCATGAGAGGGTGCCCAGGGTGTGATTGTCACCCGCCCCCCACCCACTCCCCAACCCCAGTACCACCCCTGTCCTGAAAAGCTCCCAGGAGCCTGAGAAAACCCCACATTAAACACACTGCCTTTCTGGTCTCCAAGCTTCCTGCTCTTCTCTGAGCTCCTCCTCCCTACCTCCTCTTGTCTGCTGTCTTCCCTCCTCTGTTTCCCCCAATCCTCCCTCCCTGACAACAGCAGCCTTCCCTCACCCCACAGAGTCAGGGCCAGAGCCTTCCCTGCCCGCTCACAGACCCAGAGCATGGGAGCCACAGCCCAGCACTCTGGCTCGGGCTGCTGCCTTATTGGTGACTTCGGCCAGTGCCTTTTCCCTCTGGGCTTCAGTTTTCCCATTTCTCATCTACATATCCCCGAGCCCTGGTCTCTGTCCCAAATACACTGGGTGTCTCCAGCTCTTTCCTGAGTCAGAAAGCAGGTGGACAAGGAGGAACCTGCCAGGGAGCTGGCCCCACTCTTTCCCACCCTGGAGGTGTCCCGGTCCTGGCATGAGCAGAGGTCCCTGGCCTGATGTTGGTAACTCAGGTCTCACTCACCTGTCATTAGATCCAGAAGACATCATGGTGAAGTAAAGTAATTACTTTGCACTACTTATACTCTAGAGCTCATGAAAGGGAGCTCTTTGCTGGGGCTCCCTCTTAAACCACCCTTCCTTCCAGACTGTGACAGAAGCCCTTCTTGAACATGTCTCCTCCTGGATACAGGAGGAGCTGTTCCAGCAGATGTTTAATACACAAAACGAAAATAGCAATTGTTTCCTTGAATGAATCTCCAACAATCTGAAGACATCTGTTGGTGACATCCCACCCTGGGACCTCCATGGCAACAGCACAGTGCTGTTTTAGATCATAAGCTATTCTGTGCTCCCGTTCACCAAAAGGCTACAAACATACCCCAGGCACCCAGTCTTCCTGCTGAGGAGACCCTGGCGAGGAGGTGGGGAGAAGGGTGTTGGCACCCTTTCCTCCCCTGGAGTTTCTTTTCTGTACTGTCTTTGGGAACCAGATTTCTTTTACTCTGAAGATGAATCTCCCAGGCATGTGATCCTCCATTCCCCCACTGCTGGGCCAATTGCACTAAGATTCTTTGAGAAGCAGGATCAAGCCCTCTGCTGTCACTACCTGCATCTCCACTCCTAATCCCTGGGTTTTCCCTTCTCGCTAGAGCAGGAAAAGCCTAGAAAGGTGGACTACAGTGAGCAGTGGATCTGGGGTGTTGCCCAGCACTGTTTAGAGGTAGGATTTGGGGAATTGGTTGGACCATGAGGGCTCTGACTTGGTCAATGGGTTAATCCACTGAGAGGTTCTCTCTGGTGGCATATTGGGAGGCGGAGGAATCTATAGGTGTCAGGACCTAGTTGAAGGAGTGGGTCACTGGGGATGTGTCCCCAGCCCCTTCCCTGTGCCTCATGCTTTCTTGCTGCCCTCCCCTTCCCTCCCTCTTCTTTCTAGCTTGCTATGAGCTGACCAGCTTTCCTCTGTCACACCCTTCCACCACGGATATTTCTGTCTTAAGCCAGCAGACCATGGCCTGGAACCTCTGAAATGTGAGCCAGACTAAATCTTTCCTTTCAAAATGTTATGTCAGGTGTTTGGTCACTGACAAAAGCTGCCTAACTCAGGGTTCTTTCTGAGTATTTTTTCCCCTCCACTCTTCATTATACAAGAAATAACCAATAATAGAACAGAACACCTTTTTTTTTTTTTTGTACCAGGGATTGGACCCAGGGACATTTAACCATTGATCTATATCCCCAGCCCTTTTTAAAATTCTTTAAATTTGGAGGCTGGAGTTTTGCCTCAGTGGTAAACCAATTGCCTAGCATATGTGTGAGGCCCTGGGTTTGATTCTCAGTACTGCATATGAATAAATCAATAAAATAAAGTTCCATCAACATCTAAAAAAATATTTTTTAAAAATTCTTTATGGGCGCTGGGGCCATAGCTCAGTGATAGAGCACCCGTCTCGCATGTGTGAAGCACTGGGTTCCATCCTCAGCACCACATAAAAATAAAGATATTGTGTCCAACTACAACTAAAAAAAAAAAATTTTTTTTAATTCTTTAAATTTTGAGACAGAGTTTCACTAAGTTGCTGAGGACCTCACTAAGTTGCTGGCTTGTTTGTTGTTTTTCTAACTGGTTATACATGACAGCAAAATGCATTTGTTTGTGTGTTTGTGTGTGTGTGTGTGTGTGTGTCTGTGTGTGGTGCTGGGGATTGAACCCAGGGCCTTGTGCCTGCAAGGCAAACACTACCGACTAGCTATATCCTCAGCCCCAACAGAATGCATTTTGATTCATTGTACACAAATTGAGCACAACTTTCCACCTGGTTGTACACGATGTAGAGTTGCATCATATGTGCAGTCATACATGTATCTAGGGTAATGCCTTCATCTCATTCCACCATCTTTCCTGCCCCTATCCCGCTTCTCCCCCTCTCCCGCTTCTCCCCCTCTCCCTCTCCTTTGCCCAATCAAAGTTCCTCCATTCTTCCTATGCCTTCCACTTCCCCCCATTATGGATCAGCATCCACTTATCAGAGAACATTTGGCCTTTGGTTTTGGGGGTTGGCTTACTTTACTTAGTATGATATTCTCCAACTCCATCCATTTACCTGCAAGTGCCATAATTTTATTCTCTTTAATGCTGAGTAACATTCCATTGTGTATGTATACCACAGTTTCTTTATCCATTCATCTGTTGAAGGGCATCTAGTTTGGTTCCACAGTTTAGCTATTGTGAATTGATCTGCTATGGACATTGATAAGGCTGCATCACTATAGTATGCTGATTTTTGGTCCTTCGGGTATAGACTGAGGAGCAGGATACCTGGGTCAAATGGTGGTTCCATTCCAAGTTTTCTAAGGAATCTCCATATTGCTTTCCATAGTGCACCAATTTGCAGTGCCACCAGCAATGTATGAGTGTACCTTTTCCCCCACATCCTCGCCAACACTTATTATTGCTTGTATTCTTGATAATTGTTGAGGCTGGCTTTGAACTTTGATCCTTCTGCCTCAGCCTCAAGAGTTGCTGGGATTATAGGCAAGTGCCACCTCACTTGCCCAGCTCACTTTTTTTTTCTTTTTTATTAAGGTGGGGTCTCACTCTGCTCCCCATTGCCCAGGCTGGTCTCCAAATTGGCTTGTGTTCAAGTGCTCTTTTCTGAGCCCTTCCTCCCTCAGCCTCCTGAGTAGCTGGGACTACAAGTTTGAGCCACCTAACTCAGCAGCAACACTACAACTTTGTTAAAAAATATCTCAATAAAGGACTGGGAGCTGGGCACAGTGGCGCATGCCTGTAATCTCAGCAGCTCGGGAAACTGAGACAGGAGAATCTTGAGTTCAAAGCCAGCCTCAGCAACTGTGAGGCGCTAAGCAACTCAGTGAGACCCTGTTTCTAAATAAAATGCAAAATAGAGCTGGGGATGTGACTCAGAGGTCTAGTGTCCCTGAGTTCAATTCCTGGTACCCAAAAAATAAAGTATTGTTTCCATCTAAACTGAAAAAAAAAAAAAAAGACTGGGGATATAGCTCAGTGGTAGAGCACTTACCTAGTCTGCATGGAGACCCTCTTCAATCCCAGGCATTACAAAAAAAAGAAGAAGAAGAAGAAGAAGAAGAAGAAGAAGAAGAAGAAGAAGTCGTCAAGCTGGGCATGGTGGTGCACACCTGTAATCCCAGTGGCTTGGGAGGTTGAGGCAGGAGGAAACCAAGTTTGAGGCCAGCCTCAGCAACTTAATGAGGCCCCAAGCAACTCAGCAAGACCCTCCATCAAAATATATAAAATTTAAAATGGCTGGGGATATAGCTTTATGGCAAAACCCCTGGGTTTAATCTCAGTACCCCCAATTTTTTTAATTAAAAAAAAACAAGGGAGAGAACTGAACAACAACAGATGAGGTAGAGAGGGAAGATGGGAGGGGAGGGGAGGGGGGATAGTAGGGGATAGGAAAGGCAGCAGAATACAACAGTCACAAATATGGCATTATGTAAAAATGTGAATGTGTAACTGATGTGATTCTGTAATTTGTATTTGGGGTAAAAATGGGAGTTCATAACTCACTTGAATCAAATGTATGAAAGATGATATGTCATGAGCTTTGTAATGTTTTGAACAACCAATTAAAAAAATGGTCTGGGATGTGTCTCAGTGGTAGAGAACCCCTGGGTTCAATTCCCAGTACTAAATAAATAAACAAGATAAAACAAAATAAAAACTATTATGGTAGTCAGACTGATGGCACATGCCTATAATCCCAGCTACACAAGAGGGTAAGGTAGGAGGACCAAAATCTGGAGACTAGCCTGGGCAACCTTAGCCAAACCCTGTCTCAAAATAAACACTAAAAAGGACTTGTGACATAGCTCAGGGTTATAGTGCCCCTGGGTCAATCCCCAGTATCAAAAATATTTAGCAATAAAGGTAATTAAAGAGATTGCACTCTCCAGGTTGTTAGTGGACAAACCAACATTAAGTGCTTCCTAAAAGGATGTGGCAGGAACAGGAAACACTGAATATCACCTGTTTAATGTTATAGCCCTAAAAGTTCAGTCTGAATCAAATCATAAACAGACAAAGCAACATCATGGGACATTCTCCAATTGCCTTGGAATTTAGAGAAAAGAAAATTTCACGAAAAAAAATTTTTTCACGAAAAGTCATGAAAGGAAAAAAGAAAAAGAATTGTTCTGGATTTACAAATTAAGGATCTGGGCATGGTGGCACATACCTGTAATCCCAGCAATTTTGGAGGCTGAGGCAGGAGGATCACGAGTTCAAGGTCAGCCTTAGCAACTTAGCAAGGCCATGGGCAACTTAGCAAGACCCTGTTTCAAGATAAAAAATAAAAAGGGCTGAGTAGGTGGCTCAGTAGTAGAGCACCCCTGGGTCCAATCCCCAGTATGAAAAAAGGGGGGGGGGAAGGGGCAGGGCTAAGGGAATAGCTCAGTGGTAGAGCGCTCACCTGGAACCCGTTGGATCCTCAGCACCGAATATAAATAAATAAATAAACAAACAAACAAATAAATAAATAAAAGGTATTGTGTCCATCTACAACTAAAACATAAAAATAAATTTAAGGCTGGAGTTGTAGCTTAGCGGTAGAGTGCTTGCCTAGCACATGCAAGGCCCTGGGTTCAATCCTCAGTATCACATAAAGATAAATAAATAAAATAAAGGTATTGAGTCCAACTACAACTAAAAAAAATTTTTTTTTTAAAAAAAGGATTGGGGAATGTAGCTCAGCATTAGAACACTCCTGGGTGTAATCCCTAATACCACACACATGTGCACAGAGACACAATTAAAATTAAGGAGCTGTAACAACTAAATTCACTGTCAGATTCCTAATTAGAATATACAATTTAATAAAACTAAGCTTAAAGGACATTTTGGGGGCAGTTACAGAAATCTGAACACAGATGGTGTGCTGGATAATTTTGTATCCAGTGCCTCCGAAGTGAGATAATAGAATTGGGTTTATGTAAGATATGCTAAGTATTAGGACACACACACACACACACACACACACTTTTTTTTTCTCCTTTTTTGTGATACCAGAGATTGAGCTCAGGGGTACTCTATCACTAACCTTCATCCCCAGCCTCCCAAAATTGTCCAGGCTGCCCTGGAATTCCGCCTTCCTGCCTCAGTCTCCTGAGTTGTGGGATTAAGAGTGCACCACCCTGGCAGAAGATGTATTTTTTAAAATATAGTTAAGAGTGAAGGTTGGATATTTGCATTTTATCTTTCCTTTATTTATTTGTTTTCATTTATTTATTGACTTATTGTAGTACTGGAAATTGAACCCAGAGGCACTCTACCACTGAGCTACATTCCCCAGCCCTTTCTATTTTTTATTTTAAGGCAGGATCTCCTTAAATTGCTGAGATTGGCCTCCTCCTGCCTCAGCCTCCCCAGTAGCTGAGATTACTTGTGTATGCCTCCATGCCTAGCTGCATTTTTACCTTTTGACAATTGAGAAAAAGTATTTTTTCTTCTCCCCATCAGTACTTGGAATTTAGCAAAGAATTTTAATGTGTGTCTGTGTATACCTGTGCACATACATATGTATCAGTTAGGGTTTAACCTAGAGAGGAAGGGTCACTCTGGGTGACTGGTATAGGAACTAGGCCTCTGCAATGTGGGCCGCCATGGAGGAGCCAGCTGTGTGAGGTTCTATAACTTGCTAATAGCTGGAAAGGAGAGAGGCTTGCCAAGTCAGGGAGAGCAAGGGCAGAACACAACGGGGCCTCCATCTGTCCCCCACCCTTTTCAATATTGAGGAGACAGGTGATCTGCCGGAGAACCAGGGTCCTTTCCTTGAGTGGTACACAAACCTGGCCCACAACTCAAAGAAGCTGGAGGAAAAGACACAATGGGAACTGGAGAAGCTGCAGGCCCAGGTGCTGCCCAAACCCAACAAAGCCCAGGCAAATTAGCAGATGAACGACAACCATGGCCAGCAGCAACAGAGCCTGCAGCCTTCCACCAAAGTGCAGCACAGGCAGCGCAGCTGCGCCACAGGCGCTGGGGGATGCAGCTCAGGGGTGGAGCACACCAGGCAAGCGCCAGGCCCTGGGTTCCATCCCCAGCACCAAAAAAAAAAAAAAAAAAAAAGAAGAAGAAGAAGAAAAAGAAAAAGAAGTTGCTTCTCTTTCCAAATCTGGTACAAACTAATTTAGTGACCAACCCAATTCAGAATCCCACAGGGAGAGAATTCAAGGAAAGTCAGTTCCAGCTGAGCCAAGCTGATACACCACAAAGTGGAACATGTGTCTGTGAGGAAGAGGAAGCAGACATGGCAACTGTTAGGAATTGGTGGCTCCAGGTGAAGAGTGCTCAGCTTTACTGTAGTTTGAAATTTTTAATAAAATTTGGAGAGTTGGAAAAGGCATCAGGCCCAGATGGATTTACTAGGTTTTTAACTCGGTTTCATCTAGCGTTTGAAGATCTGATTGTTCTGATTATTAACAGAAACTATTCTAGATCATAGGAACATATACAGGTTCCCAATTCATTCTCCTAATATAAGCTTACTTTTTTTTTTTTTTTTAAGATCAACAAAGGGGAGCTGGGCACAGTGGTGCATGCCTGTAATTGCAGCAGCTTGGGAGGCTGAGGCAGGAGGATCAGGAGTTCAAAGCCAGCCTCAGCAAAAGCAAGGTACTAAGCAACTCAGTGAGACTCTGTCTCTAAATAAAATACAAAATATGGCTGGGATGTGGCTCAGTGGTGGAATGCCCCTGAGTTCAATCCCCAGTACCCCACCCCACCCCCCAAAAAATAGTTCCAGGCAGGGGAAGGCAGTGCAGGTCAGTGGTAGGGTATTGCCTAGCACACACAAAGGCCTGGGTTCAGACTAGGGATGTGGCTTGGTGGTAGAGTGCTTGCCTAGCATGTGCTAAGGCCCTGGATTCAATCCCCAGTACTGAAAAGGCCTGGGTTCCATCCCCAGCATTGGAAAAGAAAAAAGAAAAGTTATAAGAGCTTTAAATGGGCATGGGCAGGACTGCAGCTGGGATCATGGACGGGAAAGGGACTGGAGAGAACGTTCCAGTTCCCATCCATACCTGTTGCTTCATCTACATCTGAACCGTAAATAATAAATTATCAAGTGCGCACCTGTAATCCCAGCTACCCCGGGAGATTGGGGCAGGGGATCCCAAATTCAAGGCCAGCCTTGGCAACTTATTAATACTCTGTCTCAAAATGAAGAGTAGAAAGGTTTGGGTATGTAGTTCCGTGGCAAGGTGCTTGAGTAGCATGTGCCCAGGTTCAATCCTCAACATGGCAAAAAAAAAAAAAAGGTACCCAACTGTGCACTTGCTATATGTAACTTTTATTGAAATAGAAATAAAATGTTGGGGCTGGGGCTGGGGCTGGGGCTCAGTGGTACAGCGCTTGCCTAGCATGTGTGAGGCACTGGGTTTGATTCTCAGCACTGCATATAAATAAAAAATAAAGGTCCATCAAAAAACAATTAAAAAAAAATGTTAAAACAACCATTGCCTTGGTGTAGAGACTAGAGCCATGGTCCAGACAGACCTGAGAAGGGAGCCAGGAGAAAGGGACAATGACCCAGGATGAGAAGGGCAGAGATGGGGCACACAGGAGTCCTTGAGGGAGGAAGGGGCTCAAGGTGAGTTCATGTTGAACGACTGGGTGATTGGTAGTGCTGGAAACTGAGATGGGGGTTCTGAGATAAGCGGGACCTCTGGAGCCCTGTTCCCAGCCCCATTTCACCCTCGAGTTGAATTCCCTCTGTGGCTGTGCTTGGACTACCACCAGGGGGCAGTGGGTCCCTTCCTGACTGAATCATGGTGCAGGTGCTGGGTGGAGCCCAATACCAGCAGGTCCAGAGAGCAGCCCTCTGGATTCATAGGTGAAGCATAGTGTTCAGGTGTTCTCGGAGCCAAGACTCTGTGCCCCTCGTAGAAGCATTTACGGGAGGGGAAGGGAAGGAATTTCCATCCCCAATCCCTTGTGACTCTAGCCCATCCCTGGTTCCCCTTTCTGGTCAGGAAGGAACCGGGCTCCATAAGATGATTCCAAGAACTTGCTATGGACACTGTCCTCCCCACCTGCCTCAACTCAACCCTAGCCCTGCTCAGGGAAGGGATGGAACTCCCAGAGAGCACTCACTGCCCATGTCCCCCATACTGTTGCTTCAACCTGACATTCTTTTCTGCTGGGCATTCTATACATTCCTCAAAGATTGTTTCCTTCAGGACCCTTGCCTGACCTGAGCCTTGGGTCACACCCAGTCCCCCTCCTTCTCCCATCATGCCCCTCTCTTCCTAGATCATAGTAGTCCATGTAGCTGGCTGGTGCTTCAGCTCAGCTGTGGCTCTGAAAGGCAGGGCTGGGCCTCACTTGGTCTCAAAGAATATTTGTTAAATGAATGAAAGATTGAGTGAATGTAAAAGGACAGCATCTCAGTCCAACCTGGAGTTTTGAAGTCAGAGAGAGCAGGGATTGCCAGCTGCAGTGGCACATGCTTATAATCTCAGTGGCTCAGGAGGCTGGGGCAGGAGGATTGAAAGTTCAAGGTCAGCCTCAGCAATTTAGCAAGGACTTAAGCAACTTAGTGAGACCCTGTCTCAAAATTAAAAAAAAAAAAAAATTAAAATTAAAAAAAGGTTTGGGGATGTGGCTTAGTGGTTAAGCACTCCTGGGTTCAATCCCCAGTACCAAAAAAAAAAAAAAAAAAAAAAAGAGAGAGAGAGAGAGAGACCAGAGTTTAAGTATGGGCATTACCACTTATGAGCTATGAAAGCTCAGCAACAGTGTTAACATCTCTGGGCCCCAATCTCCTCATCCAGGTATTTCAAATTTTTTGTTTTGCTTTGTTTTGTTTTGTTTGGTGATGGTGGATTGAATCCATGGCCTCAAGGTTGCCATGCACACACTATTAGAATTATTGGGCAGTTTCAGTGGTCTGATGCTTGTTAATCCCTTAACCTGAAATCTACATATAGTATATGCTTAATAAAAACAAGAGATTTATGTGTGTGTGATTAAAAATGTAATTTGTGGGTTGGAGCAATTGCTAGCATGCAGAGAGTGCTGGGCTCTATTCCTAACACTGCAAAAAAAAAAGAAAGAAAGAAAAAGTAAACTGAATTTGTGTGTGTGTGTAATTATATTTGTTTATGCAAGCATAGAAAAATAAGAATGTAGCCAGGTGTGGTGGTGCACACCTGCAATCTCAACGACCAGGACACAGAGGCAGGAGGACTGCAAGCTTGAGGCCCGCCTCAGCAATTTAGCAAGATCCTACCTCAAAGTAAAATAAAAAGGGCTTGGGATGTGGTTTGGTGGTAAAGCGCCCCTGGGTTTAATCCTTAGTACTGCACACAAAAAAAGAAAAGAAAAAGAAGGCTGTAAAAACTAAATTACTGTTAGTTAAGACCAGAGAGTGAAATTGAAGAAATAAGGTAAAAGTTTTCATGCTGTAGTTCTTATATTTCTGTAGTTAGACGTCTCATATTAAACATATTTTTCTCTTCCTTCTCCTCCTTCTTCTTTTTTGAGATGGGATCTTGACATTGTCCAGACTGGTCTTGAAGCTCTGGGCTCAAGGAATCCTCCCACCTCAGCCTTTCAAGTAGCTGGGACTACCAGTGTGCACCACCACAGCTGGCTAGCATGGTTTAAATAAATAATGTAACATTTAAATGAAAAATAAAATTCAATAAGCATACAAAAGAATGTTCAACTCAAATTATTAGTCATCAGTCACAAAGGAAATGAGAAACAACCACCCAGGAGATACAAGGGCTCACCAGCAGGAAAGCTAGGATTAAAGGCCTGGCAATACCAAGTGTCCGCAGAATGTGGAACAGCCGGAACTCTTATACATTGTTGGTGAGGGTGTAAAAGAACAAAGACATTCTGGAAAAATGCTTGACAGTTTCTAGTAACAAGAACACATCCCTTCTGAACCAGAAATTCCACTCCTAGCTATTTACCCAGGGCTAATAAAGAAATGTGTCTAAAAAAAACTTACACACATATGTTAGCAGCCTCATTATTTATGAGCCCCAAACTGGAAGCAGCCCAAATGTCTACCGACAGAATGGACAAGCACTTTATCTAGCCAGTGGAGTATTACACAGCAATAAAAAGGAATAACTAGCCAAGCACAGTGGCACATGCCTGTAATCTAAGCAACTCAGGAGTTTGGGATAGAAGGATCATAAATTCAAAGCCAGTTGACTGAGACCCTGTCTCAAAGTAAAAAGTAAAAAGTACTGGGTATGTAGCTAAGTGGTAAAGGGCCCCTGGGTTCAATCCCCATACCAAACATAAAAAATAAAATAAGAGTGAGCTACCCACACAGGCAGCCACATGGATTTATATCAAGTGTTTTGCAAAAGAAGCCAGACACCAGACACCAAAGAAAATCAATTGCATTGCTATTTAATTCAATTTATATGAAGTTCTAGGACAACAAAAACAGTTCATTGTGATGAAAGTCAAATAGCAGTTATCTTTAAAGCAAAATGGACCAGTACAAGAGGACTTTTTGAGGTGTGGAAATGTCGTATCTGTGCCTGGGTGATGGTGACAAGTATCTACATGCAGATGAAAGACCACTGCCCTAGCACAATGTCCACAACAGCCCCCACGGTACCCAGGATGGAGCCAGGGCTGCTCTGCCACTCAGCGACATCCTCAGCCCCTTTCTACTGTTCATTTTGAGACAGGATCTTGCTAAGTTGCCCAGGCTGCCTTCCAACTTGCCATCCTCCCGCCTCAGCTTCCTGAATCACTGGGATTACAGCATGTGCCACTTGGCTTTATTTTTAACAGCCCCAACAGGAAACAGCTCAAATATCCATCAATAAGCCGATGGAAAAACTGTGATCTATCTCTACAGTATGGGACAGCCCAGCAATAAAGCAGAATGAACTACTAATATAATAATATGGATGAATCTCAAAGTAATGATACTGAGTGAAGGGTGGGGGGCGGACAGCAGTAGATAAAAAAGAGTAGTGCCGCCAGGCACGGTGGTGCACACTTGTAATCCCAGCAGTTCAGGAGGCTGAGGCAGCAGGATTGTGAGTTCAAAGCCAGCCTCAGCAACTTAGTGAGGCTCTAAGTAACTCAAGGAGACCCTGGCTCTAAATAAAATACAAAGGGCTAGGGATGTGGCTCAGTGGTTAAGCACCCCAGGTTCAATCCCTGGTACCAAAAAATAGTAGTGCTGTGTGATTCCATTAATATACAATCTTGGAAAATGCCAGCTGATCTATAAAGATGAAAATCAGGTCAACTGTTGCCCGGGGAGCTGTGGAGGGAGTAGAGGGAGGGAGAGTCACCAAGGGCAAGAGGGAGCTTTTTTGAGTAATGGGTATACCCTTGATGTTGACTGTGGTGATGGTTTTACACGTATAAGTAAATAAAATAAAGGTATTGTGTCTAAATAAATAAATAAAGATATTGTGTCCACCTATAACTAAAAAATTTTTTAAAAATTAAAAACATATGCCCCAAACCATCAAATTCTGTACTTTAAATATATACAGTTTATTATCCATCAATTATATTTCCATAAAACCTTTTTTTTAATTTAATTTTATTTTTTTTCAAACTTTTTTTTTAAGAGAGAGAGAGAGAGAGAATTTTAATATTTATTTTTTAGTTTTCGGCAGACACAACATCTCTGTTTGTATGTGGTGCTGAGGATCGAACCCGGGACACACGCTTGAGCCACATCCCCAGCCCTCCATAAAACCTTTAAAACGTATTTTGTTTATCTATTTATTTTTGTGGTGCTGGGGATGGAACCCAGGCCCCTGCACATGCTAGGCAAGTGCTCTACCACTGAACTACGGTCTCAGCCTCAAAAACATATTTTTAAAATTCACTCAGCCTGGGTGTGGTGGCTCATGCCTGTAATCCCAGTGATGTGGGAGGCTGAGGCAGGAGGATAGAAAATTGAGGCCAGCCTTAGTAATTTAGGGAAAGCCTCAGCTACTTAGTAACACCTTGTCTCAAAAAATAAATAAATAAATAAAAGTCTGGGGATGTGGCTCAGTGGTACAGCAACTCTGGGTTCCACCCTCAGCACTAAATAAAATAAAATAAAATAAAATAAAAAGCCTGGGGATGTGGCTCAGTGGTACAGCACCTCTGGGTTCTGCCCTCAGTACTAAATAAAATAAAATAAAACAAAAACTCAGGCCTAGTGTAGTGATGCACGCCTGAAAGCCCGGCTACTTCAGGAGGCTTAGGCAGGAGGATGGAAAGTTTGAAGTCAGCCTGTACAATTCAGCAAGACCTTGACTCAAATTTCAAAAATGGAAAAAAAGGGTTGAGGATGTAGCTCAGTGGTAGAGCATCTAATGTTCTATCCTCAGTACTGCAAAAACCCAAAACAACCCACAACTTAGTTGTTATATGTAAATTAAACTCCAACAAAGGAAAGAGGGGAGGAGTAGAGACCACATCCAGGTGCCTGACCTTGTCTCAGGGATTAGCTCTTCTAGCCTCACCCAGGCCCCCAGGGTTTGTTCCTGCTAACTTGGAGCACCCCCAGAGAGTTCCCATGGATCAGCTGCTCTGAGCCCAGCTGGGGCACTTGGGAGGCAGTCTCTTTCCTGGCCCTGATGGCCCAGCTCAAAGGACACAGGCTGGGGGATCCCAGGACCCTGGACTGGAGCTTCTACCATGGTCTGTCATCAGAATTAGAATTCAGCGGGGCTGGGGCTGGGGTTGTGGCTCAGAGGTAGAGTGCTCGCCTACATGCATGAGGCACTGGGTTTGATCCTCAGCACCACATAAAAATAAAATAAAGATATTGTGGGGCTGGGGCTAGGGCTGGGGCTCGGCAGTAAATGCTTGCCTTGCATGTGAGAGGCCCTGGGTTCGACCTTCATCACCACATATAAATAAATAAAATAAAGGTATTGTGTCCAAATAAATAAATAAATAAAGATATTGTGTCCACCTATAACTAAAAAACTTTTTTTAAATTTAAAAAAAAAAAAAAGAATTCAGCGGGGCTGGGGTACAGTTCAGTGGCAAAAGGAGTTGATCTCCAGCTGGATAAAAAAACTACACAGAGAATCCAGTGCAGACCCACCTATCTTCCCCTGGGGTCCCCACAGTACTCACAAGAGCAGTTACCCTTCTGGACAGGTGGGCTGTACATAGATGATCCCATTGTCCCCAACAACCAATCTGATGGGGATTATTGGCTCCATTTACAAAAATGGAGGCCCAGAGTGGTCAGAGCCAGCCTAGACCCTGCGACCAGGGGCAGCCTGGAGAACATGCATGCTACTGACAGGGCCTGCTGAGAGCCCCAGCCACTCTCCTGGGTGGGCGGGGAGGAAGCATTTCTCCGCCCTGGGGCTCTCTGAAGGCACAGAAAGACACCTGGAGGGAGCAGGAGTGGTAGTAACTGTTAGTAAAGGCATCACCTCTGTGTTTTGTAGAGCAGGAGACACTGGAGAGAAGGCGCTGCACAGGTGAATGGTGTGCAGTGGTGCAGGGGGCAAAGTCCTCCTCCTCCTCCCCCTCCTTCTTCTTTTTCTTCTCCAGTACTGGGGGCTGAACCCCATGGGTGCCTTACCACTGAGCCACATCCCCAGCCCCATTTTGTATTTTATTAGAAACAGGGTCTCACTGAGCTGCTTAGGGCCTCGCTAAATTGCTGAGGCCAGCTTTGAACTCAAGATCCTCCTGCCTCTGCCTCCTGAGCTGCTGGGATTACAGGCGTGTGCCAATGCACCCAGCCCCTCAGCCCTTTTTTTATTTTATTATTTAATTAAATTAATTAATTTATTTTTTTTGTGGTGCTGGGGATGGAATGCAGAGGTTTGTGCATGAGAGGAAAACACTCTACCAACTGAGCTGTATCCCCAGCCCCTTATATTTTATTTTGAGACTAGGCCTCACTAAATTGCTGAACTGGTCTTTGAACTTTTGATCCTCCTGCCCCAGCCTCCCAGGTAGCTGGGATTACAGGTGTACGCCACCACCACCCTGCCACCGCCACTGTATCCAGCAGGGGAAAGAATCTTGATTAAGTGGCCCCTTGGTCGGCCTGGTTCTGCAGTTAAGACATCTGTGTGGCTTTTTTCCCACCTGTCAGATGCACCAGGTGTTGTCCTACTAGTAAGGGTCTGAAGTGCTGGGGAGCAAAGGCACCAGGTTGGAAAACTGGCTCCCCTGCTTCCCACCTTTGCACCCGATCTCCCCTCTGCCAACTTCAACCTCCTCATCTGCAAAATCCTCACGGGACTGTAATGCCGAGAACATGTACCCAGCACACAGAGGCTGCTGGGTGTCATAGCCATGTGATTCTGTCCTTGTCACTTTGTAATCAATGAAGACTCGAAGATGCATTCCCCGGCCAGGGAAGTTTCAGTCTAGCGAGACAGCGTATCTTCAAACCACTTAGAACTTACAAAGACTTTCACAAGGTCACAGTCCCTACTACCCTCTCTCCAGTGTGACTGGGCATCAGACAGGGCTCAGCCCTGGATTTGGGGGCAGAGACAGGAATTTGTCCCTAGGCAGCACTGGTCCCCTTAGTAGAAGGCTTGGTATCCCTAGTCCCACTCAGTGGCACATGCCCGTCCTCTCAACTACTCTAGAGGCTGAAGAGGAGGATGGCAAGTTCCAGGCCAGCCTGGGTAGCTTAGCCAGACCCTGTATCAAAATAAAATTAAAAAGGGCAGGAGATGTGGCTCAGTGGTAGAGTGCCCTGGGATTCCTCCCCAGTACCACCCCCCCCACACACAGAAAGAATGAAAAAGCTCAGAATCTGCTGATCTTCAGACACTAAATATCAGTGGCATCCCCTCCCCGTGGCCACACAGAACAGACACAGTGTTTCAATTACACCTCTGCAGTGTACACACCCCCATGCCTCCCAGAGGAGGTCCACCCTGCCCCCTCTCTGCAGACTCTTGCCCCAGCAAGTCTGTCACTGACTTTCCCAGTTCTCATGGAGGTGTCACAAGGGATAGGGCATCCCAGTCCTGTCCAGCGCTCTGCTCTGGGGTCCCTAGCCAGTCCTTAAGGCACAGAGGCCAGCACCCACCCCAAAGTACCACATCTCTCTCCCCCACTCCACCCACCTTCCTTTTTGACCTTCTCTTTGTTTCTCACCAAACAATGGCATCTGTCTGCCAGACTGTGGCCTGAGGAAGGTGGAGACCAAGTCTCAGTCCCCCTGACACACTTGGCATTTGGGAAATATTTTTGGAATCCAAGATTATCCTCATTCTCTCCAAAAAGCCCAGAGGAAAGAAATTAGTAAGACCTGAGGGAGAAAGGAAGGAGGGCCAGGCTGGGGCGGAGGGGACCCGCCCTGAGTAGGCCCAGCCTCACCGCAAGCTTAGTCACTGGGGAGGGCGGGCCGGCCTGCAGTGCTGCCATCCTGGAAGGCTCTGAGTCACCAGCTGGTGAGGGGCAGCTGCAGCCCAGCAGGAAACCAAGGCTAGTGTGAGGAGTGGGCGGGACTAGGGGCCGGCACCCCTTCCCTACTAGCCCCAGGAACAGGGAGGGACTGTCCAGTGGCCGCTCAGTGCCCAGATCTCCAGGCCTTGCAGGGAGTCAGGAGCCTGGTTGATTCTTAGAGGCTCACTCTGGAGGAGGGGGTGGGAGGGGTCGTAAGACTTGTGCACAAGTCACCAGGACACAAGGGATTCTTGACAAGGGACATAGGACAGGCACACAGTGAAGTCCTGGGAAATGCTGACCCTCTTCAGCAGGGCACTTCAGCCGGCAACTTGTCTCCAAGTATCTGAATCTCAAAAGAAGGGTGAGCCCAGTGATTTCAGTTCTAGAAATATGTCCCCAGAAAATAATTATGAAAGCAAGCGTCCAGTCCTAGAAGAGGTTGTTGCTGTTTTCATTTCTGGGGATCCAACCCAGGGCCTTGGCATGCTAGGCTAGCACTACCACAGGACTACACCCAGGAGAATAGTTTAACAGAGCCCACACGATGGGATGGTACACTGCCTCTAAGAACTAGTAGATGAGCCTCTAATCTGTAATCCCAGTGGTTTGGGAGGCTGAGGCAGGAGGATCACGAGTTCAAAGCCAGCCTCAGCAATTTAGTGAGGCCCAAGGCAACTCAGCAAAACCTATCTTTAAATGAAATATGAAATAGGGCTGGGGATGAGGTTAAATGTTCCTGGTTTCAATCACAGGTACCAACAGCAAAAAAAAAATAGTAGATGAACCAAGTGTTTTAGTGTACCCCTTTATTCTAGCCACTTGGGGAGAGCAAGGCAGGAGGATTGCAAGTTTGAGGCCAGCCTGGGCAACTTATGAGACCCTGTCTCAAAAAAAAAAAAAAAAAAGCCTGTGGCCTGTGAATGGAGCACAATGGTAGCGCAGCCCCGGGTCCCATCCCTGGTACAAAAAAACGTTAAAAATTATCAGATGAATGCAGGCCTGGTGGCACACACCTGGAACCCCAGCGATTTGATGCATGTCCCGGAAGTCATCTTGGCTGAGCAGTGGTGAAGACCGAAGAGGCAGAGGACTGCCCAGAAGTGTGCAGCCCTACGCTGCGCGAAAGCAGGAGCTCCTGTCACCCTTGTGGTCCTGCTGCGGTCTCACTTGCTGCCTGCTTGCTGCAGCACCGCTGACCTGGCATCAGTGCCTTTGGGTCTAACACAGAATCAAGACCTGGGAGGGTGGCAGGCACCCGCTCTGGGAGGTCTGCAAGCAGAGGACGGGCCTGGCAGAGCTGCTGTAGAAAGGATTTTGCTGCCCAGGCAGGCGGACTTGGCCGCAGCAGTGTGATCATACACAAACCCATGGTGTGTCCCCTATGCCTCTCAGCCAAGCTCCCGTCACACTGCCATCAGGGATGTCATGTTGAAAGAAGGCAGGCCCGGTCCTCAGAGAGGAAGACCAGCTTACACAGATAATCATATGCAAAGTGTGCTGACTGCAATGGAGGAGGAGCACACAGGGTGCTGGGGGAATCCTAATGGGGGCCTGGCCTAACTAGGGGTTGGAGCAGAAAGGCTCTCCCAGGAGGGGAGAGGCTAGAGATCTAAAGGGTGAACGGTCCTCGAGAGGCAAGATGGGAGAAAGGGAATCACTATTTCATAAACCCTGTGGTAGGATGGAGCATGGCTAGTTTGAGGAGGTGAAAGTTTGGGGTAGCTGGAGAAGGGTGAGAGGAAGAGGGACAAAGAGGAGGCTGGCAGTACCCTCAAAATGCCACGTTCAGGAGTCTGACTTTGTCTCGGACAGTGGGAGCTACAAAAGGCTTAAGATGGGGAAATTACCTGGCCGTGTCCAGGGGGAATAAATAGGAGGCTGGAGGCAGGGAGGCCACCAAAGGACCAGGCAGTTGCTAAGGGCAGGTGTCGTGGTGCCTGGGTCTTGGCATGGACAGTGGTGGAACTGGGGGGAAGTGGCAGCCTCACCACTGAAGAAGCAAGAAGGGAGGTCAGGGGACAGGTGGCAGAGGCTGAGGGCTGCGGCTCCTTCCACCATTCAGCAGGTAACAGAGGGGAGGTATGGGCCGGGTGCCAGGGTCCCTTCGGCTCAACAGGCCATGCCAACTGGGTAAGCAGAGGCGGACACTCGATATTCCTCCAAAACAAAATCCTGGTCATTCACACTCCCTGCTGTTCACTGGAGGTGTTTGTTTGTTTTTTCTCCTGGTCTATTTCAGGTCTGACGGGTTTGTGGGGCGAACAGAGCCGGGGCTCAGAGCCAACTGGGAGGGAGAGAGCTCCTTCTTCCTCCAAGACCAGGAAGGGGCATTGCCTGAGCCTCCACTGAAAGCTCTGGGCAATGCCTTCCCTTCTCTGGGACTCCGGCCAGGTTCTGGCTCCAGCCCTCTAGACCCTCCCTTTCAAAGTGAAGTATTATTATTCTTCACCTTTGGGTCCTAGTTTCCAAAAGTGCTTTAGGGTAGAGCGGGGTGGGGCAGCCCTGCAGCAAGGCAGCTTGGCAGAAGCCACTTCCTGACAAAGGACTGATTAGTCAGGGGATGTAGGTGGCATTCTCTGTTCAGGAAGGGACCCAATCTCCCCTTCCTGTCCTAGATTGGGACCATTCCTACTCTTCTGTCCACATCCCTGGTGTGGGCCATAAGAAGGGTCAGGAGAGCCTGGTGGGTAATCAGCATTCAGAGTCCTGGAAAGAGCAGAGATCTCCCCACCCCTATCCCAAAGCATCAAGAAAATCTTGCTATAGAAAGAGTTCTTCCAGCTGGGTACAGTGTAACCCCAGTGACTCTAAAGGATTGCAAGTTCAAAGCCAGGCTCAGCAACTTAGTGAGGCCCTATGCAACTCAATAAGATCCTGTCTCTAACTATATAAAAAAATATAAAAAAAGGGCTGGGGATGTGGCTCAGTGGTTAAGTACCCCTGGGTTCAATCTCTGGTACTGAAAGAAAAGAAAGAAAGAAAGAAAGAGAGAGAGAGAGAGAGAGAGAGAAAGAAAGAAAGAAAAAGAGTTCTTACAGCTCAGCATACCTGTGACCTCAGTGACTGGGGAGGCTAAGGCAGGAGGATTGCAAGTTTGAGGCCAGCCTTGGCAATTTACTAAGATCCTGTCTCAAAATAAAAAATAACAGGGCTGGGGATGTGGCTCCGAGGTACAGTGTGCTTGAGTTCAATACTCATTACCTTACCCCCAAAAAAACAAACCCACAAATGATAATGTGTGAAGAAACAGTTCAATTTACTTGAAACCAAAAGGTGAACATCAAAATGTCCTCACACATAAAGGCAGGGGTTTCCAAATCTTTAGAGTTGAGAAATCCTCTGCTAACTTCCCGGAATCCTTCATAATGCTGACAACTATATTCATTTTTCTTTCTTTAAAAAAAAAATAGCAGGACTGGGGTGTAGCTCAGCGCTGGAGCACTTGCAGAGCATGCTTAAGATACTAAGTTTGATCCCAGCCTTGAAAAAAAAAAAAAAACCCAGCAAAAAAACTTCATAGTGACATACACCTGTAATCTCAGCTGCCCATGAGTGTGGGGCAGGAGGATCACAAGCTCAAGGCCAGCTTGGGCAATTTAGCGAGTCCTTCTCTCAAAATAATTAAAGATAGTTCAGGGTGTGGCTCATGGTAGAGTGCTACCCAGCACATACTGGCCCTGGGTTCAGTCCCCAGTACAACAAAAAACAAACAAAACCCCTTCATCCCTCCCCTACCTGAGGACGCTAACATGCAGTCGGAAGCTGTGAGAACTCTTAGAACTTTACAACTCTTCCCAGAATAAAGTAGAAAATGTCCCTTTCCAGTGTTCAACTTGCCTTCCCATCTAACCTCTCCCCTTCCCTTCCCTGGGGAAGGTCTTGGAACAGTCATGTTGGCCAGGGTCCCACAAGGACTCATCTTTTTTTCCCCCCTATCAGCGGGAATTAAACCCAGGGGTGCTTAACCACTGATCCACATCCCCAAACCTTTTTATTTTTTTACTTGTTTTCTATTTTGAGACAGGGTCTCACTAAGTTGCTTAGGGCCTTGCTAAGTTGCTAAGGCTGGGTTTGAACTTGTGATCCTCCTAATACCTTAGTCTCCTGAGTTGCTGTGATCATGGGTGTGCACAATATTTGGCTTATTCCAGAATTTAACTAAGGATTGCTGCATACATATAATGAAATGTCATTTCTGAAATATTCTCAGGTTTAGGGCTGGGAATGTAGCTCAGTGATAGAGTGCTGGCCTAGCATGCACAAGGCCAGCAAAAGAAAACTCCTCAAGTTTATTCAGCTGGAAAATATAAAATGGGCGCAATCATTCTTGACCCAGAAGTTTGGGAGGACTGTGGGTAATAGGGAAGACCGTTGGCACAGCACCTTGTGTGTGACATATGCTGCACCGTTTTTCTTTCTTTTTTTTTTTTTTAATATTTATTTTTTACTTTTCGGTGGGCACAACATCTTTGTTTGTATGTGGTGCTGAGGATCGAACCCGGGCCGCACGCATGCCAGGCGAGCGCGCTACCGCTTGAGCCACATCCCCAGCCCTGCACCATTTTTCTTGAAGCTGCACGGAGCAGGCTCCTTCTCACCAATCAGGTTTCCAGGTGACAACTCCTCCAAGAGGCCTTCCTAGACCACCTTCTTAGGTGGCATCCCCCCATGTCTGTCACCTTATTCCATCTTAATAGTTGTCTTAACTGAAGCCGTTTTATGTATGTTGTCTTTCTCCCCAGCATGAGAATGTAACGAGGGCAGGGAACTTGAATATCATTTTTTTTTAAATATTTATTTTTTAGTTTTAGGTGGACACAATATCTTTATTTTATTTTTACGTGGTGCTGAGAATCGAACCCAGTGCCTCACGCATGCTAGGCGAGTGCACCACCACTTGAGCCACATCCCCAGCCCCACTGAATATCATTTTTTAAAAAAATTTTAAAAAATATTTTTAGTTGTAGATGGACACAATATCTTTATTTTATTTATTTATCTTTTTATGTGGTTCTGAGAATCGAATCCAGTGCCTCACATGTGCCAGGTAAGCACATCTGAGCCACAACCCCCGCCACAGGGACCTTGACTATCTGACCATCATGCTGATGGATCCCCAACACTCAGAATAGCATCTGACACCCAGGGCTCCATATATTTGTTTTATTTTGCTTTGCTTTTTTTTTTCATTTAAAATTTCTCAAAGCACAATTGACATACAATAAAATGCATCCATCTGAAGTATACAGTTTGGTAAGTTTTGACAAATATGTACTCCTATTACTCCTAGCAAACTAGATCAAGAGTTCCTTTTTCTAAGCATTAGCTTGAACCCTGCTACCACCATTTCTCCCCAAAAATGAATGAATTGCCGGAACTGGCTCTAGGGTTTGGTGGGAGCTACTCACATGCATGCACAACACTCCACAGTTTATAATGCCTTTCCGCTTTTGACACCATGATTGCTTAGAGAGGTTAGGTGACATGTGACCATCCAGCTCCTTCCACCACCCAGCAGGTAACAGAGGGGAGGTCTGGGCCGGGTGCCAGGGTCCCTTCCGCACAACATGTCACTTCAGTCAAGAGGGCAGGTCTCTGGGCTGGGAACCTGGCATGCCGGGAGGTTTGTGGGTGCTCCAGGATCACGGCCCTGGCTACACAGGGAAGGCTGGGGAAAGACTGCTTGTGGCCCTGCCTCTTTCCCAACTGGGGCCTGGCTGAGGAGAGGCACTGGGGTGTCCAGATGCCAGCCAGCTCCAGCTGTCTCCTCCCTGAGCAGAGAAGTCCTCTAGTCTCTGTAGTTGGGGCTGCAGGAAAAATGAAATGAGGTTCCTAACATCACTTGTTTCTGGTTGTTAGAGAACATGAGACAGGGCGTCACGAGACCTGGCCACTGGCCAGATTTTGCCCTGGCCTTACTGTTCGCCTTTGGCAAGTCACTCTTTTTCTCGGGGCCACCTCTGTAGGAGGAAACTGGTAATCCCTGCCAGTGTGACTTCAGTTCCACCCGATGACTCTCTGCTGCTCTTCAGAGGCCAGTCGTGCATCCCCTCTCCCTGGAATACTGTTTCCTGGTATCTGCTGCCACAATTCTTGTTTTTTCAACTTTTAGCTCTGGTACTACCCTCTGTGACTGTCCTCAAAACAGAATGTTCTGCTCCTTCCTCAAGTTTCTCTACGTCCTTGAGGGCAGGGACCGTGAGGAATAATAGAATGACAGTTCTGTTTATTGAGAGATGACCAGCCATATGCCAGGCACCATGCCCAGATAACACGTGTTAAATGAGATAACACGAGGCACTGTGTTATCTCATTTAATTTTCTAACCATGCCTCCTTAATCCTAGTTGACAGAGGAGGAAAGTGAGGCTCAAATAGGCAGTGCCACTTGTCCAGGGTCATAGAGGGTAGGGCAGCTTGGGCTTTCTCATCTTTTCATTTCCAGCATCTTGCAGAGGGGATGGCACATGGATGTTTATCCTCTACCTGCTGAATGACTGGTGACTGGATGCATGAATGGGTCCACAGTGTGGACTGGTGCCAGTAGTGTTCACTGTTATCATTTGTTGCCTTATGCCAAAATGACTGTAGGAGCTGTCCAACGACAGGGTGGAAATGCACAGAGAAGGGGTGAGTGCTCAGTCACTGGGGATAAACAAGTAGCAACTTGATGGCCCTTGACAAGGACACAGGGCAGACCTGAGCATCAGCAGCCAAGGAAGGCCTCTGTCACCCCAGTCTACTCCTCCATGTCCTTGGGCAGTCCTGAAACTGAAACGCATTCCTTAGTTACTAGTGACCCACCCATGCCCAGCCCCACAGTCGAAGTACCCAAAGTCCATGCCAGCTCCTGGCTTTTCATTCCCACAGTCTTTTGCAAACTGTAAAGTGCTATTACTTTTTCCATTTCTAATCTGTCCTGTCCCACAAACTGTCTCTTAAATGAAATGCCCATATGCTGGACTGGAAGAATCCTCTCCTGGCACTGGCTTCCTGGTGCCTTTGGGTCCGAGCCCTCCGCGTCCCCCGCCCCATTTCCGTCCTTAGCTATTGTGCAAGACAGGCAGGCACACCTTCTGGGGTAGGTCGGGTCAAGGCCAGGGAACTTTGAAAGCGAGTGGCTGCTGGAGGGACAGGGGGCCGCAGCAGCAGTGCAGCGGCGCAAAAGCCGAATTCCGGCACGTCGGCCCAGGCGTGCCCATCCAGCAGCGCGAGGAGGGGAGGGGAGAGACCCCGGCTGCAGCCCCCGGCACCCCGTTCTTTCAGATTCCCCCACCAGCCCCTTTCTTCGCTTCTGTCCCGTGCGGGGCGCGCTCTGCTGGTCTCTCCGGGGTGTCCTTTTCAGGGATCGTCTTTGTCTGGGTCTCCCGCGGTCCCGGCGTCCCCAGCCTGGTGCCCCGCCTGCCGCGGCGGGGGCGGGGGCGGGGCCAGGCGAGGGGGGAGGGGGCGGGGCTGGAGGCCGAGGCGGCCGCGGCGGGCGGACACGGCTGGAGCTAGAGCCGAGGCCGTGGCCGGGGCGGCGGCTCAGCGGAGCGCGGGAGCGGGGCGGGGCGGACCGGGCTCCATGGCGCCAGCGGCGTCAGTCTGAGCAGCGCGGGCAGCGACTGGCGACGACCGGATCGGGCCGCGGCTCCTCCTCGCCATGGGGGACGTGCTGTCCACGCACCTGGACGACGCCCGGCGCCAGCACATTGCAGGTGAGGAAAGCGCAGCGCGTGCGGGGGGTTCCGCCGGGAGCCCCCGGGCCACGCCCCCACCGGGCCCCGCCGTCCTGGCCCGGGAGGGTCCTGCGAGAGTCAGGCCTGAGGCCAGGCGGGAGCTGGTGCGGACCGTGCCCTTCGTCTTGTTCCCTCCGAGACTGGGCACCCCTTCTCGTCCCCTTCTAAGCTCTTCTCCATCTTAAGGAGACTAGGACCCCGTCTTCACTACCGTAACTCCCGCGGGGCCCTCTTTGAGGATCCCCCACCCATTACCCCAGATCGAGCATCGAAGGGGTCGCATCCTGTCCCCGCACCCTGCCCAGCAGCGTTCCAAGCCCACCCTGTACCCTGTCTGGAATTTGCCCCACACAGTCAGATCGTCCCGACCCTTTTCCGTGGCTGCCCTGGCCCCAGCTCGCCCTGGCCCCAGCCCCAGTACACGTGGCTAAAGCTTCCAGAAGAAGGGCGCTCTAGGGCCCAGGACAGATCCGGACAGTGGGACTAGCGATAGACGGGGATTCGCTGGAGGGGGTGGGGTCTCTGTCCTTTGACTCAGACTCTGTAGGGTGCTCCTGCTGGCAGCAGCAGCCCGGATGGGCTGGTCAAGGCCAGAGCCAGCCCTTTCAGGTCCAGTCCGCAACCCCTTCCTTCGGCCAGCCCTGCTTTCAGCCTGTCACTGCTCTGTGGCCTCTTCTCATAAAGGAGCTGCCCAGAAAGCTCATGGGGGAAGCCCCAGGGTTCTGGGCTCCTCCTGGAGAATGGGAGATGGGGTGAGACTGTCAGGCTGATTGAGAACCCCTGCTCTGGCTGCCCTTCTGGGGCAGAGAGGCGGCCCCTGGTGGAGTCCAGCGTTTGTTTCCCAGGCATTCCATCTTGGACGAGTTTCTTAATGTCCTGGCACCTTGGCTTTTACCTCTTTGAAATGGCATCAGTGACACCCTTATGATGGGCTGCTGAGAGACCTAAATAAGCCAGTTCATGTAGCTTGCTTGGCACATGGCCTGGCATAGAGGAGGCACTGATACTGGGGTGACAGGTGAGTTGGGTGGCAGGTCATGTAGAGGAGAGTTTCTCTTGCCTCCGTTGCCGGCCTGTCTGGTGGACCCCACGTTCCCTGTCTGTGTATATTTATCTGGATGCCCTGTAGAGTTTCTCAGCTGTGTTCTCTGTCCTATCTAGATAGCAAGGACGCCTTAAGAGTAAGGACCAGGTGTTCCTTAACCTCGAGTCCCCAGGTCCCCACCCTGGTTGGGCACAAGGGAGGTGCTGGAGGAGCCCTGCCAGGGACTGTAGCCTTTGGCTGGTGGCCTGAACTCTCTTTTGTGCCAGGCCCGGGCTGGGCACAGGGGCAGGGATGATATAAAATGAATCAGACCCTTTAGCCTCTGACCAGTTGGGGGGGTTAAGTCCTGGAAGCCTCTTGCAGGAGGAGGCCTGGACTCTGGAAGGAGGAAGGGCCTGGGCGGAGCTTTCCTGTCGGTGGCAACCTCCTGGGGCTCAGTAACAGTCCCTCCATTCAGGACCTCCTGTTGGGGCCCTTCACCAGGCTTGGGTGGGGTGTGCAGCTCTTTGGCGGGGTTTTTTCCTCTCTCCAAGCCCAGCTCAGCTCTCCCATCTTCCCAGCTCCTGGGCTGAGAGCTGCCAGGCCACCCCCTGTCGCCCTGGCCACTTACAGGGTGGAGACAGCCACAGAAGGTGAAGTGTCCGCTGCTGGAGAAGGCTGGGTTTGTTACCAGGCTGGAGAGGAGAAGGTTTGCAGCCTCTCCTCCCAACACTTGAGTGCTATTAATAACTCTCTTCACATGCCTCGGATTCCGGACAGCTCACCTGAGGGGGCTCCTGAAGTTCAGGGCTGGGGAGGGGACTGCTGGGAGGGGAGCCAGAGGAAACAGCTGCCCTGGAAATCTACTGGAGAGGAATGAGGCCAACCTTTGCCACCTCGAGCCATCCGTGCACCCGCCTCAACCAGCTAACAGAGCAGTGGGTACTTCCAGAGCAGACAATTAGAACTCCAGATCCCTCCCTACCTGGGACGACGGCCCCTGTAGAAATGTCACCTCTGGGAACATGCCTTCCCACAGTGCCTTGAGCTCCCAGGCCTGTTGGGTTGCTGTGGCTTGGCCTGCCGCCTTACGCCTGCCCAGAGCAGGTGCAGGTGAATGCCAGCCTGCAAGTCCTGGCAGAGGTCAGGCCTGCCCCTGCCCACCCTGCTGTTTTTGCACCTTTCATCCTGAGATTTCAAAGCCTCTGGCAGGCAGGGGCTTGTTCCTGCACCAGCAGCCTTGGAGCTGTCGCAGGATGGTTACCTCCTACCTAGTAAGGGAGAGGGAAGAGTCCTGGCCTGGGAGCCCTCAGACCTGAGTAACCTCAGGCATCTGGGCCTTGGTTTCCAGAGCTGTGTGCTACCAAAGACCAAAGTCCCTTTCAGCTCTAGGGCCTAACCATTTCAAATTTTCTCAAGAAATCTCCAGACTCAGCCAGCTCAAGGCCCCAATATAGACTTCAACAAGCCTTAGTTGGCCTGACCTTGGGCCAGCATCTCAGTCTCAGTTTTCTTATCTATAAAATGGGAATAATAATGGTAGCTACCTGCTAGGCACACCTGGGAGGACTTAATGTGATAAAGCAGGTAAGAAGCTCAGCCAAGTGCTGGGGGCTTAGGAAGCTCTCAGCAAACAGTTGCTACTATCTTTCAACTTGCACTTTACTTTGTGTAAGTGGGTTCTCAGGGAGCAGGGCAAGGGGCTAGTGTCATAGCTGTGGTTTCTCAGAGGTTTGTTCAATTCCTAGGGTCAGGTGGGCAGATCCCGGGATTTGAGAATCCACGTGGGTTTTTGGAAGCCTTGACTGCTATGTTCCTTCAGCCTTGGCAAAAAGTGTGAGTGATGTGGGCTCTTTGGAACGGGTCCAGATGCTAGGGCATATGATGAGTGGCACGAGCTAGAACTTATACAGGTGGCTGGATTAGGACAGCCTACTCTTTCCCTTTGGGCCCTTTTATGGGGGGTCCCGAGCTGTCTGAGGGATTCTATGCAAATGATCTGAGCTACATAAAGTAAGATGCCACAGGTGACTGGGTGAGGGTTGGGGACTGTGTCCCTAGTAGGACACCTGGCATTACCTGGGTTGGGGGAATCCCTTTCTGTGTCTGGGACAACCCGGAGGACTCAGCCCACCCCACATACTCTGTAAGGTTTGCAAGGTTTATCCCTGAGAGGGCGGGCGTTCCCAGCACCTGTGCTTGTGAATGCTCCGCCTCTCTGCAGGTCTTACCTTTCCCCTGGCTAGGTCTTTTCTTTTTTAATAGCAGCTTTATTGAGACATAATTCACATAGTGTACAATCCACCCACTGAAACTGTACAATTCAGTGGTTTTTAGTATATTGATGATTGCGCAACCATCGCCACACTCAATTTTAGAACATTTTCAACACCCATAAAACAAGCTCCGCACCCAGGGGCAGTCTCTGTCCTTTCCCCACAGTCCTCCAGACTCCAGGCAACCTTTGCCTTATTGCAAAAGTAATGCATGCAGCAACGGAGGCCAGGAAGGTAGAATAGGAGTGCTCCACCGGGTGTGGTGGCTGGGGATCCAGCTCCGCGGTAATCCCAGTGGTCAGGAGGCTGAGGCAGGAGGATTGAGTTCAAAAGCCAACCTCAGCAATTTAGCAAGGCCCTTAGTAACTGAGCAAGACCCTGTCTCTAAATTAAATATAAAAAGAGGCTGGGGATGTGGCTCAGTGGTTAGGTGCCTCTGGGTTCAATTCCCAGTACCAAAAAACAAAAACAAAAACCCCTAAATGGGAGCTCCTCCATCTTCCTTCTCATGCATCCTTCCCTGGGAAGAAATGATTTGTTTGGCTTGTCACCGACTCCAAACATACCTTTCCTGGTGTGCACTCATTCACAGAGCCTTGTTTATAATGGAGATTCTATTCTGTGTTTCTGTGGTTTGACTTTTTTCCACTGGTAAATTGTGGACATCTTCCCACATGGGATACACAAGCCTGCCCCTTTTTTCAGTGGTGGGTCCGTGTGCCAGGGTGGTTTATTTAGCCAGCCCCTGGTAATTGGCGTTGGGTCGTCCTTTGCTAATATGCGCAGGGTGTGGCTTGAGCCTCTTTGTAAATATCCTGCACAAGAAGCTGGTATCATGCCTCAAAATGGAACTCCCAGGAAACATTTTGATATATTGACACAGAGCCTTTGGAAAGGTGGGGAAGACCCTCTTGCCAGACAAACCTCAGTATTGTCACTTGATGGAACCCATGGCCGGGCAAGTGCTCTGCCACTGAGCTAGATCTCCAGCCCTTTTTGACCACTGGATAAGAGGAAAAAGGTATCCTGTTTATTTATTGAGTAAAACAAATAATGACTTTTTCCAAATGGATTTAAAAAAATCTCCTCCACATGTGGGAGTGGCTACAGTTGCCAGAAGAAAAGGGATGCTGTTCTGCTTTCGGGGCCACCCCTGCCCTGGTATGGGGCTTCCTGGGCTTTGCAGAGAGGCCTGGAGGGGAAGCAGTGCCCAGGCTGCCCCCTGCCAAGGTCTGGGTCAGCCCCTGGAGTGAAGCGTCTGGGGACCTGGCTCCCTGGGGCCCAGTCTTACATAAGCCCTTTTGTTGGCTTCGACCCCGCCCTCCCCTCACCCAGTCTCCTGAAGTCCTCTACTCTGTTCCTCTCCTACTGCCCTGGCCTGAGCTCTGACCTCCTGGGGGCCTCCCGCCTCAGCCCCAGGCCTTCCCACACAGGATGCCAAAAGAGACCTTTCTCAACTCCAACCCGGCTGGCTGCCCTCCCTGCTGCGGGAGAGGGGAGAGGAGCCGCTCACCCCGCCCTGCCGCCTCTCCCCTCTTGTAGTATTTCCCTCCTGAGTTTATTTTATATGTTGCTGAGACTGTGACTCAAGCCTGGATCTTGCTTCTTTTCTAAACGATTTGTAATAAACATCTCTCCCAGGTCCTTCGAGCCTCCCTGGAAACACTCTGGGTGCTGGATCTTATTCCATCTCAGGATAGACAGGCATTTTCTTAGCTTTTCCCCAAATGCTGGTTATTGGTTGTCTCTTCCATGTTGGTTTCTGGGGCAGGCAGAGTCCTGGTGTTTGTCTCCTTTCTGGTGCTGGCCAGCCTCCCTGCTGAAGAAGGACATGGTGAAGGCTGACTCTGCCTCCCCTGTGTCCACCCCTCTGGACATTTTGAGGGAGCCCTGGACACCTCTGAGCGTCCTTTTAGAGCTAGTGGCTTAAAGCAGCTGCCATGAGCTGGGGACGTGGACCCATGTCCAGTAGCCGCTTCCCTGGCCTGTGGCACGCGGGGACTGATGCATTTCCTGTCTGAGGGTGGTGGTTGATGGAGTGGGGAGGGGCAGTCGTCGGGCTCTGAGTGATAACCTAGACTAGCTGTCTGTGTGTGTGTGTGTGTGTGTGTGTGTGTGTGGTGCTGGGGGTGGAACTCAGGACCTAGCACATGATAGACAAGTGCTCTACTACTAGACTACATCCCCAGCCTCCTGATCCACTTTTTTAGTGTGTAGGGGGTGGGCAGATCCGGACTTCCAGGCATCATACAAAGTAGGCAGGTGGCAACCTTAGCGGTAACCTTTACCAGCTCAAAAATAAATCTAACATTTAGCGGTTAGGATTGGGATGTCACCATGAATCGATATTTTCCTTACTCATAAGATAATACTAACTATCCTTTAACTGAGCACTTACTCTGTGCCTGGATTGTCTCATTGAATTCTCATGTCTGTGGCAGGCCAGGACTAGGGAGGGTGTTTCAGGCCTAAGGCACTGAAGCCATGCACCACTGTGGCCTATAGCTCCTGGTACCCAGATTGATCAGGTGGGGGTCAATGTGGAAAAGGCCCCTAAGAGAGCAGATGTGGCCTAGGGAGGGAGGAGGAGGAAGGGCTGAGTGGGAACCGAGTGGGAGCAGAGCGTTGTGTGTCAGAAGCTCCCGTAGGTGCGTGAATACATCCCACCCGGCATTACTCAGCGTGAGGTGCACAGTCTCTTTGCCGGGTCCTGTTTTCCTTCAGTCCCCCCCCCCCTTCTCCCCGCAGGCAGAGCCCGTGACTCATTCAGCTTGGTCTCTTCGCAGCAGGATGAAGCATCATCCCTGTGGCCGCAGAAATTCCTGAGCTGGTTTTCCTTCCCCTGCCCCACCCCGTCCACTTCCCTGCCTGAGGAAGAGGGGTTTTCTGCAGCTGGGCCTGGGCAGGGAGGAGGGCAGAGGCCTGGGTTTAAAACCCTCTGGGGGGGGCAGAGCCTGCTCCTCTCCTGGTAGAGTCTTGGGGCCTGAGTCACGGGAAGCTGCACAGAAGATCGCACAGATTTTAAAACTGGAAGAACAGGAAGTGCCTGCCTGTGAGGGAACCTACTCCACCCCCTGGGTCTAGTCCCCTTTTGGAGATGTGCTGCCCAGGCTCATAGAGCTGAAGGGACTGCCTGGCCACACAGTGGATGGGAGCTCTGGGGCAAGGCTCTGCAGCCAGGTGGCTCGGACTCTACCCTGGCTCTCCCACCAGATGGACTGGCGTTTGGGGGCAGATCGGATCCTCTGTGAGCTTCAGGTTCCCCTGTAAAAGACGATGACAGTTCCACCTTCTGAGGGTGTGAGGATCAAGTGTGACAGCCCCTGGACAGGCAACACAGGGCCAGTAGTGGGTGGTAAAAATACCATGAGTGACAGTTTTTGTGATTGTTACTTTACTGAGCAAACTTGATAACCAGGCAAATACGCCAGGTCTGTCCTGAGCCCTCAGGCATGCCCAGCACCTGCCATGCACCTGGGAATGTGGGCAGGCCCCAGCTGGAGGACCACCTGCTTATGGTCCTGAGCACCTGTTTTCAGCATGTGCCTGTAGGGCTGAGAGATGGCTGAGGTCACACAGCGAGTCAGCTGTTCAAGAGCATCATCCACTGGCACTAGGCAGGTCACGAAGGAAAGGGGTGAAAAGACAAGTAGGAGTGCACAGCCCTACATCCCTCACTTGGCCACGTGTCCAGAATTAGACCCATATACCTTGAGCCTGGTCCCATTGACCCTTTGCTGTGTGACACTGGACCAGTGCTTATGCCTCTCTGTGACTTTTATCCTCATCTGTGACGTCAAGACCAACTTGTGCTCTTGAGAATTCTCTGCCTCTGAAACCCTTTCCGAGGGGTCTCAAGGTGCCGTCTGAGACCAGGAGCAGGTGGGTCCTTGTGTGGAAATAGGGGTGCAGGCCTGTGAGGCCTTCGGGGGTGATGGGCTCTGGCCCCAATGCACGTGGTTGGTCTTTCATCCACTCAGGAGTAGCCGGGAGCCCTGGGAGGGAGCCCTGGGAGCCCAGGGAAGGACAGAGCACTTGTGCAGCATTGGCAAGGCCCACGTTGGATCCTCAGCACTGAAAACCAAATGTTACGGAGCCCTTCCTGTGCCAGGCCTGTGCTGGGGACACTGGCACACAGATTCCTCCCTGGTCCCTGCCTGGCTGGTGCTTCCTGGCTGACTGGACTGTTCTCAAAGGTCAAGGTTTAAGAGGGGACTGGCCCCATGGGTGCGGGTGGGCCCACCTGCCGGGGTGGAGGGATGGGGATGTGGAGGGAGCCCTGGCGCTGGCCTTAGACAGGAGAGGGCTGTGTCTGGGTCCTGCCCCCCCCCCCCAGTGCTTCAGGCGGAAGTGGTACAAGGCGGGGGTGATCAGCTCCTCCTCCCCTGGGATGAACCCAGTGGTGAGAGGAGGCCTGGGCCATGCAGGTGGGGGTGGGGCAGAGTCAGGCGACCTGTATGTATGGGGCATGGAGTGACCAGGCCTCTGACCGTGACTTGAGCGTGGGGGTTGTCTGATGTCCATTAATTTTGGCCCACAGGGTTGACGGATCTTCTGCAGGGCTGGCAGGTCCTGCAGGATTTGGGGTTATTTTTCAGTGCAGGGGATTGAATCCAGGGGTATTTTACCACTGAACCACACCCCCAGCCCTTTTTGTTTTTTGAGAAAGGGTCTTACTAAGTTTCCCGGACTGGCCATGAAAGTCTTGTGATCCTCCTGCCTCTGCCTATGGAGTCACTGGGATGACAGGTCCCAAAGCCTTGGTTTCTGCTTCCTGTCTTCCTGGACAGCCAGAGATTGAGAACCTTCTTCCCTTCCACGGGCGGAGGAGAAAGAGGGCTGGCATCTGAGAACCTGGTTTTGAACTCCTGCCTCCATTACCCTGTGATCTGGAGATGCCCTCCCTTCTCCAGGCCTCAGGCTCCTCATCTGTAAAAGGCATAAGGGTAGCTTCGTCCTGCTAGGTCATTGTGAAGGGTCAGTGAAACAATGTGGCTGAGCTCTTTGATTTTTCAGGAAACACTGGCTCCTGGTGTTATTAATGTGGTGTAGAGGTCCGCAGTAGGACATGATTGAGGGAGCCCCGCCTCTGGGGGACATCAGAAGTGTAGGGTGTGGCTGAGACAGAATGATCACAAGTTGGAGGACAGGTTCAGCAATTTAGCGATACCCTGTCTCAAAATAAAAAGGAAGCTGGGTGTGGTGGTGCACACCTGTCATTCCAGTGACTCTGGAGGCTGGGGCAGGAGGATTGCAAATTCAAAGCCAGCCTCAGCAACTTAGTGAGGCACTTAGCAACTCAGTGAGACCCTGTCTCTAAATAAAATCCAAAATAGGGCTGGGGATGTGGCTCAGTGGTCAATTGCTCCTGGTTTCAACCCCCAGTACCAATAAACAAACAAATAAATAAATAGGGCTGAAGATGTAGCTCAGTGGTAGTGGCACTGGGTTCAGTCCCCTATTACTCCCCTTTAACCATGTAGGGCCTGGAGCAGAGTGCTGGGTGCAGGGTCTACCTGCAAGAGGGGGACCCAGCGATACCCGGGCATCCAGGAGGCAGAGGAAGAAGGAATTGTGATTTGTAAAATGCAAATCCTAATTTTCTTCCTCACCTACCAGGAGCCCTTTGTGGGGTGCTGACTGGGAAGCAGGTGCCCCAAGTTGATGCCCGGTGACCTTGTGGCGAGTCCTCTGCCCATCTGCCCCTCCTCCTCACTTTGCCTTCCCACAGGCCTAGGGCTGAGTCGAAGGCACAGAGCAGGTAGGACAGATGTCTGTTGCGTGAGGTAGCCTTGCAGTCGAAGGAGGAACTCGTTCTGAAAGCAGGATTGTGCCCTGGGGATGAAACAGTGACCTGAGCCCTGCTTGCATTGAACTAGTGCTGGCCGAGAAGGCTCCATCCAGCCGGGTGAGCTGTGCCTTGTGTTACAGAGACACTGATGAGCCCCGGTTGGGTTTCTGCATTCATCCTTGCTCAAGAGAGTGCCTGGCCCTAGCTGGGTGGCCACAGGGTTCCTGCAGGGGACATGTGTGGCCTTGGGCTAGTTGCTCTTCTCCTCAGAGCCCCTGTTGCCAGTAGTAAGTTGGGACTGGTGTCCCTGCCTGAGTCGTTGGAAGGTTCTGGAAGATGCCATACATAGTTCCTGGCCTCTGTAAATGGCAGTTGTGCTTTAGCTGTGTTCTTGGGGAGCCATGTGGCATTGGCCCTGGACTGTCAGGGGTCTCAAGGGTGATGCAGACATGGTGGAGGGGAGCCCGCTGATAGTTACGTTTCAGTTTTGCCCCCCACCCTTTTTTTTGGTGAGGATAGTGTTCTTTGGAAGGTGAAGGGGTGAAAAGAGAACAGAGCTTAGGCTTGGGGAGGGTGGGCCCTGCTGGGCCATGGGAGCGTGACTTGCATGAAGGGGGCTCGCAGAAGACTGCCGCAGGCCCTGGCCTTGAGCTTGGGGCAGCTGATTGGCAGTGGCTGAGTTTCTTTCTCTGGCTCAGACCCCTCCTCAGCCAGGAAGGCCCCTTTGAAGCCCTCTAAGCAGCCCCGTCTGTATGTCATTATTGGTCAGCAGAGGCCAGAGAAAGGAAAGGGCAGGCCCAGGACCTTAGATACTGCAGGGGACCAGGACTCCCCACCCCAGCACGAGGCCCAGATGGACTGGCCCAGACAACAAAGGCAGGGTCAGGAGGCCTGGCTGGGCTGGGAGGGGCTGCCAAGGTTATAATTTTGAAAATCGAGTAAACAAACAAGCCCTCGGTGAGAGAAGCAGCCCTGTGTGTGAGGACACAGCCCAGGACACCAGCCCTGTGTGTGAGGACACAGCCCAGGCCTGTCCACAGCAGACAGCGAGGTGCTGTGTCTGGTTAAAAATAGCCAGAGCCTCTCCTCTCCACCCCCACTCCCATATTTAAGGCTGCCAGGAAAAGGGGAGGGGGAGATGGCAGGCCTTCCTTTCTGGGAATGGGGCCCCACCCCCCAGGCTGACCACTGGGACAGCCCTCTGGGCTCAGCTTGGGACAGTTGCAGCTCACTGGGTAACTTTGGTCAAGGTACGGCTCCCATCTGGTCTCAGTTTCCCCATTTCAAAGTGGGGGTGAATAAGCAAGGCCTTTCTCTTGCCCCGACCTGAGGCCAGCTGGGATCTCAGAAGATCTTCATTTCTTTTTGGCCAGAGGCAGGCGCCCCCTCCTTGGAGCAGAGGGGTTGCTTTCTCAGTGACCCTATAGTCTGCCCGGCCCTGGAAGGGTAAACCCCCAATTCAGGCTGGACCGGGCTGTGCTGTCTGGGCTTTCCTGTTTTCCTGTTGAGATTGTGGTGCAATCTGAGAGAAGCTGCTCTAGGTTCTGCCTGCAGCCTGGGGGCTGGGCAGCTCTCCTGGCCTGGATCCCTCAAGCCCGAGTAGGGCCCAGCTGACTTCCTGTGCAATTAGGGACCAAGCCCCCATCCTCCCTCCCTCTTCCTGCAGTCTCCTGGATGGGTCTAGAGTCCAGCTCTGTGGATGGGAGACCATCTGGTCTCAGGCCTGTGCAGTCTTGGGGGGACCCCTGTCCCCACTCTGGGCCTCAGTTTCCCCAGTGGTTCAATGGAGGAGTTGGTGAGACCTGCTGGTAGTGAAGGGACCTCACTAGTCAGCGTGAACCATCTGAGCACCTGAGGGCTGGGTCCCAGGACAGTGGGAGCTCGCTGGGCGACTGGCCAAGTGCCTCTAGGCGGTTACTGTAGCTCCTCGTGCCTTAGTTTCATGAGCTGTAAAATGGGAATGATAATGACACTTCCCTGGTCGTAAAGGTTACTACATGATGTGCTTGGAGCACAGTAAACGCACCACAGTAGAGGACTGTTCCGAACGTTTATTAGTGTGAGTTGTTTTAATTCCCAGCAGTGAATGAATGAATAAACGCTACAGCAGGTCCCTGTGTTCCCCCAGCTCCCCGGTAGGTGCAGTTTGTGTGGGGGTCACGGTGACGGAGCACTGGCGCAGGCGCAGGAGCTCAGACTTCCCCTCTGCCCATCGGGAGGAGCGGTGTGGGTCCCCCCGCTGGGTCTGAGACCGCAGGGCCCAGCCGTGCAGCCACACAGGGCTTCCTTCCTCCCCTCGTGACTTGCTGGCTTTGAGCCCTTTGTTCTCCTCCTTGAGCCCCAAGGGGGAGGCCAGGGCAAAGGCCGGCTGACTCTCCCTGGGGCTTCGGACCCCTCTGTTCCTGGTTGAGGCCCTCTTGTGACAGGCAGCGGAAAGGACCCTGGGCCCTGGTCCTGGCACTCCTGTTGACTCACAGGTGTCAGGCACAGGGGCACATGTGGACCCTGAGCCCACCGTGGGCTCGACACCCAGTGGGCAAACCAAGTTCGGTTGGGCCCTGCCCGCGTAGTGTCCCTGGCCCAGCATGGGGAGAGTCCAGGAGTCACCAGCCAGTCACAAACGACTTAATTATGGGAGGGCAAATTGCGATGAAGACATGACACCTTTCTAGAGAGTTCAAACAGTCCCAGGGACCTTCCCAGCGATGCCCGTTATTTGTTCCCTATTGCAGAAGAGGCTCTTGTGGCCTGGGTTCTGCTGGGATTGTTAGGGTGTGGGCTCTTTGTCACCCTCTCCGAGGTGCTGTGACAGGGGCTGTGCTGCTGCTCCCACACAGGGCTCCAGGGTAGGCCAGCCGTTGTCTGGGTTTACTCTACTGCAGTGCACAGCCAGGTCTGTTGTGTGTCCCTAGACAGAACTCTGGAATACAGAGCTGCTGTGGCTGATGCCTTGGGTCCTCTTCCTTCTACTTAATTTGAGACAGGGTCTTGCTAAGCTGCTGAGGCTGACCTCAAACTTGCAGTCCTCTTGTCTCAGCCTCCCAAGTTGCAGGGATCATAGGTGTGTGCCACTGTGCGGGCTGCAGTGGGTCCTTCTAAAGGCTAGGCAGGAACTGGTGGTCTGAGGAGGATGGTCCCTCCCCTCCTCAACCCCACTTCTGTTAGCAGAAATGGGCCCTGATACCTGGGCGAAACCCTCCTGGCCACTGTACTTAGGGAATTTACCCTATTGATATGCAATCAAATAATTACATTCCTGGCTTTGGTTAATTCAGAGGGAAGTGGGAAACAGCGTGTCTTCGTGCCGAGGCTGGAACCCAGGGCCTTACGTGTGCTGGGCAAGTGCTCAGCCACTGAGCTACGTCCCCAGCCCGGTGTGTAGCCATTGAAAGGGAAGATGCAGTTTCCTCTGTCTGAAAATGTACGTGTCTGTAAAGACACAGGAAAAAAAAAAAAAAAAGGAGTTTAACCAAAATGATTATTTGGGCATAGCAGGATAATGGATTATTTAAGAAATTTTCCTCGTTATCACTCTCCTTTTTATTTTTATTTTCGAATATATTAAATTAAAAACAACACTGTCGCCCTATTGACTGTATTTTGGGAAACAATTCAAGTTTTCTGGTTCCAGGATCTGAGCCAGGCCAGCCTGACCAGACCCTCAGGGTTGTAAGCTCAGGGCAGGGAAAGAGGAGAGGGCAGGGAAGATTCTAGAAGGGGGATGTTAGAGATGAGTCTCAAAGGACAAGAGATTTTGGCCACCAGAGGTGGGGAACTGGCCAGTGATGGGAGGAACTGCCCATCTGTGAGATGGGGGTGCAGCGTGCAGTGCCCGGCAAGGCGTCCCAGTGGGGAGCCCTTCTCACGCACTTGCTGCCTGGATTCTGGCAGGGACCTTTCTTGGCTGCCACTGGGGAGAATAATAAGACACATTTAGTGGGCACTTCCCAGTGCCTGGCACAGAGCCAACACCTGCAGGGGTCCTGTCACCAGCACTCAGGGCTTCCTTCTTGGAGGCCCCTGGAAGGGTGGGTTCAAGTGACAACATGGTATTAGATCAGGTCTCTTGACAGTGAGCTCGGACCTTCCTCATATACCTGCCATGGCTCCCACCTGCCAGCACCCACCAAAGGTCGGGCCCTCGCAGCCCTGGCAGCTTGACCTTTCATCTTTGAGCTTCCCCCTTTCTTCTTGTTTTTGTTATTACAGAAACAATCTCTACTGGCCAAATTTTTTAAGAAAATCCAGGTAAATAGTTGGAAGAAAATGAAAATGTCCAATAAACTTATCACCCAGAAATCATGATTTTCAGGCATTTTCTTGATGCATAATCTGTTCTGCCTTAAGAGTGAGCTGTGAGGATACAAGTCCCCCTGTAGCTTGTTGAGTGGCTACAGAATATTCCATTATGCCCCAGTATGCTATTGTATTTATTTATTGTGTAGCACTGGTTTCAAAACCAAGGATGCTCTACCACTGAGCCACATCCCCAGCCCTTTTAGTTTTTCTTTTTTTTCTTTCTTTCTTTCTTTTTTTTTTTTTTGAGACAGAGTCTTGCTAAGTTGCTGAGGCTAGCCTGCAACTGGGATCACAGGGGTTGCCCCAGTGCCTGGCTCTATGTCTAACTTGCTCAGTCAAACCCCATACTGTCAGGCAGGAGGATTGTTTCAGGTTTGGTTTTTTTTTTTTTTTTGGCACTAGGGATTGAACTCAGGCATACTCAGCTACTGGGCCACATCCCCAGCCCGATTTTATATTTTATTTAGAGACAGGGTCTTACTGAGTTGCTTAGTACCTTGCCATTGCTGAGGCTGGCTTTGAACTTGCAATCCTCCTGCCTCAGCCTCCCGAGCTGCTGGGATTACAGGCGTGCACCGCTGCTCCCGGTTGTTTCAGATTTTTGTTGTAAATAATGCTGGGTTGCAGCTTCAGTCCATGGGAATTAATGCATCGATTAATCAGTCGTTCAAGTGCCTGCTCAGTGTCAATCATGTGCCAGAACTAGGAGGCTGGATGAGGAGGTGGCCATTGACGCTAACTCTCCCGAGGACTTCTCTCTGGGGAAGACATGGCTGGCATGGAACACCCCTAGAGTTGGGGACTGAGGGGCTCTTGAGGAGCCCTGGAGCTGTGCTAACCTGGATCTGAAGGCCCTTTAGGCTGAGACTGTAGAGGATGAGGAGGGTGCGGTTCAGGCAGAGGATAGCTCTGCGAGGGTCCCAAGCAGAGAGCTTGGGTACTGGGGAAACAAAAATTGCCCAGAAATCTGCGTGTGATTCTCGTCATGGCGGTAGTATCTCCCACACGCATGATGCTTGGTAGTTTTTTTCAAAGGGATATTTGTCCCTTTGAAGGGTGGGGGTCCTGGCTTCCCTTCCCCTAGGGCTATAGAAGCAGAGTGACGTGCTGGCCCAGGTGAGCGGCCCCAGACCCAGGCTTTTTGACTTACCCAGCCCGGAGGGGACAGGAGGCTGCTGTGTGGGAGTGGCCCTGCTCCAGTTTCCCAGTCTCTCTGCAGGTGCAGGGTCACCTGACACAATCTAGCAGGAGGAGGAAGCTGAGAATCCGAGCTTAGGTGATGGCCTGAGCAGACACGGCAGGTGGTGACCTTTTCTGAAGCTGATGTGAGACCTTGGGTGGCCCGGCCAGCTCAGACCTCATCCTGGCTGTTGGGCAGTATAGGGACTGGGAAGCCCTGAGTTAACCCTGCCCCCAGGCTGGACAGGTCTATCCCCACTGGAGTTGACCTTCTGGGAAATGGCAGGTGCCTCCTGTTTTACAACACCTGGTGTGATCACACAGTCAGAGGACAAATAGTTACGTGCCAGGTGCTGGGAATATGTCATGAAGGAGATATCAGCAAGGATCCCTGTCCTCGTGGGTGAAGTGGACACAAATGAATTATTGTTATAATTTTTGGTACCATGGATTGAATCCAGGGGCACTTAACCACTGAGCCACCTCCCCAGCCCTTCGTATTTTTTTGAGACAGGGTCTCGCTAAGTTTCTTGGGGCCTTGCTGAGTTGCTGAGGTAGTCCTTGAATGTGCAATCGTTCAGCCTCCCAAGTCACTGGGATTACAGGTGTGCGCCACAGAGCCCTGCACAAATGAATCATTAAAACCAAGCTGTAGTTTTTAAAATTATCATTTAGAGACAGGGTCTCATTGAATTGCTTAAAGCCAAGTTGTGCTAATGACTAACGGACTTCTGACCTACATAGAGGGCTGGTGACAGTCAAGTATGGTGCCTTGCCACATCCTAGGCCGACAGGTAGAACTCAGGATCAGTTTGATCAAGGCTCAACAATGGAGCTCCCTGATCTTGCCACCATGGTAGGAAGGGACATTGTCTTATGTCCTGGTTAGAGGGTGTCAGGGCCCAGAAGGTCTAGTTCTATGGTGTCCATCCCCTTCACTGGATAGAAAAGAGGGTAGCCAAGAAGGGCAGAGGGCCAGCCCCAGGTCATCCAGAGCCCTGCATCACCACCCATTTCACTGCCCAGTGACAGGGAGACTCTGAGCCCATCCCCCTCCCTCACAGACCCCACGGGAAGCAGACGCAGAAACTTGGAGCCTGTTGGCTGAGCAGGGTCTCCCGTGAAGACCAGCGGGGGTCATGCAGGTGCCTGGAACAGCAGGCCGGGGGCTAGCAGGACCCCTGGGATCTGTCCTCCCTTCTCTCCCGGCTCCTCTCGAGCTCCAGGAGACCCAGAGCTGGAGTGACCTAAGGATGGTCCAGGGCCTGTGTCACCGCTGGCCCAGCCCAGAGGGTCAGGCCAAGGAGTCTTGCCATTGAACAAACGTTCCATCTTCTGTGTGAGTACACATCTCCGTGCCAAGGGTCCCTGGCATCGAAGCCTGGGGTTGGGTTTCCTGCTGCCCCGGCTGCGGGCCCACAAGGGAATTTTCATATTGGCTCATCTCCCTCCTCCCTTTCCCTGTCTTTCCCTCCCTGACTTGGTGGGGTGGTGCGGTGGGCAGGGAGGACTCTTGGGCCCTGAAGGAGCTTGGGAGGAAACCTGCCTTGGGCTCAGTGAAAGGACCTTGGCATTAGAGGGCCCTTGGCTGGTGAAATGGGGCTGTGTGTCTCTCTTTAGCTTTCCCTTTGGGTTGGGCCACACTAACTGGCACATATTGGTTCCTGGTCTTTATTGGAATAGCCATGGCATTTATCGAGCATCTGTCGGGCAGGGTGCCAGGCCCTCCTCCTGCATCATCTGGTTTGGTTTTTGCAAGACCCCACTGTGGGTGCTATTTTCACACCCATTTTGTGGCTAAAGAAACTGAGACTGGGGAAGATCGTAAGCCGTGGTCGGGCTGGCTCTGTCTGGTCCTGAAATGCGTGTTTTCACTGCTGACCTCCCTCCGGGGCAGAACCCTCTGCAGCCTCTGCTTGCACACCTCCTGTGATAGGTGCCCTTGCCTCTGGGGTCACTGTCCTGGGCAGCTGAGACAGTGAGAGAGCCCTCCCTGGATGATATTTTGTCTTCTGGGCGTCACTTGCAAACGGACTGCAGTGTGGCCAGGGCAGGGCTGCAGCTGGGCTTCCCCCAGCGTATCTTCCTGGGAATGAGCCAGCTCTGGTTGGGCTGGGCAGCAAGTCCTCTCCTTTCCAGTCGCATCCCTTACCTGGTGCCAGCCCTCTTGGCTTCGCGGCCTTCTGTGCAGGCCTGAAACTTAACATTTAAGCCTTAGACGTATTTCCTTCCTTCCTTCCCTCCCTCCTTCCTTCCTTCCTTTTTTCTTAATTATTATTATTATTTTTAGATGGGGTCTCACTAAGTTACTGAGGCCAACCTTGAACTCCTGAGCTTCAGAGAGTCTCCTGCCACAGCCCCCAGGGAGCTGGAAGGCACCTTTGGGAAGCAGGAGCCTGGGGAGACAAGGGCTTGTCCAGGGCCACACGTGAATTGGTGACAGCTGAACTAGGACTCAGGAGCCTTGATTTCCCCGCTGGTGCCATCTCTGGGGTGGCAAACCAGCTTCTCTGGAGACGCTGAGGGGAGGAGGACGGGCAGGCCCCTGCCACCTGGGCCTGGGTGCGGGCTGTGGTCGGCCGGGACTCGCTGCCTGCGGGTTCTGGGGTTTGCTCTCGGGAGCCTTCACTGAGGTTTCTCCCTCCACTTCCCCTTTCTGATCAACCTCTGAAAGGAAAGGCCCAGAAAGACGGACCCGGCCGTGTCACCCCGTCCCTAGGCTGCTCTGCAGAGGGGCTGGTCCCTGCTGAGCAGTTGCCCTTTGCTGGTCCCCATTTCACAGCAGGAAGCACAGCACAGAAGATGGCCACCAGCACTGTGACGTGCCACTCCTAGCACTCATCTCCTGGCCGCCACCACTCAGATGGGGTGGGCGGCACCCTTCAGCTGCAGCCCTTGTCCCTGTTCACACAAGCCCTCGTTCGCTGCTGGGCCTCCTGGATGATTCGGAAACAGCCCGGCAGGGTGGGGACGCCTTTTTCCCCTAGGAGAAGGAAGCCACATGCTCCAAGTCGCCCGCCAGCGTTTGCGCGGAGGTCTATTTCAGAACCTTGACCCCACTGTCCCGTGGACTGCCCTGGCCCTGGGAGGTTCGGTCCGCGTTTTCAGAGCGGCTGCTGCCCTCTCACGTGCGGCTTCTGGTCCGCACGGCACCTCTCGGCACAGCCTCCTCCTCCCCTGGTGACATCTCTGTGGGTCTCAGGTGCCCCCACTGTCTGGAAGGTCCCCCCCCAAGAGGGGGTCTGCCCTCCTCTCCTGAGTGCCCAGTTCCCATGGTCGCTGAGCAAATGAACCAGGACAACCCAGAACCTCTCCTGGCACCAGGAGAAAGAGGCCTTGGCCCTGTCGCCGGCCGCCATTTTGGTCTGACCTAAGCTGGCCCATGGAGGATGTAGATGGTGGGCTGGTTCTGTCCTGTGCCCCTGCCTCTTGGTGGCAGTGGCCTGGGTGATGCAGGGGGACTGGTGGTGGTGTGGCTCTCAGGCTGCTCTGGGAAGCATCCTGGGTGAAGGGTGTTCTGAGCTCCGCCTGGGCATCTCTAGGCCTGACTCCAGGGCGGGCGCAGAGTGCAAGTCGGTAGTGGGAGCGCCAGCAGTGGGCCCCTCCAGTGTCCATGTGCTGTGACAGAGTGCCCTTGGCCCCCGCTCCAGCCTTGGTGCTCTGGTCTGAACTGGGGCCAGTGTGACGAGTGGCCAGGTCCCTGGTTAGGAGGGCTCAGGCACTTGTGGGGATGAGGGAGATGACAAAGTAGCAGAGGTGGAGGACGCAGCTGAGAAGATCTGGGGGCTGGGGCACCTCAGTGACAGATTGCTAGCCTCGCGTGCGCTAGGCCCGGGCTTCAATCCCAGCACCATGTGCAGGCGCACAGATTAGCGGGAATGGAGGACCAGTGCGGACAGAATGGGGGTGGTGTGTGCGCTACTGTAGTGGGTCAGCTGCCTGCTCTGTGCCCTACGAGGACATCCAGTCCTGATGTCCACGATGGTGTCATTATCCCCAGTGCGCAGAGAACCAAGGCTCAGAGAGGCGAGGCCACAAAGCCACATGTGTCCCCATGTCCGTCTGGCTGCCAGGCTGGGTGTGTGTGGGGCTGAGCAGTGAGCAGGAGGGATGTCACACATGGTTGGGTCTCCTGGGACACCTTGCAGCCCTGGCATCCACAGGCTGCCTCTGGTGGGCCTTGGCCATGGTGGGGCTGGAGCGGATGGCAGCTCTGGGAGCCTGCTCCCGGGACTTGCAGCTCAGAGTTCCCTGAGTGTGGGCCCAGGGCCAGCCCCGGGGCAGGCCTAGGGTGGGCCTGTCCTGCTCTGCGCGAGATGCTGGGGGCTTGGCACCCCTTCCTGCCCTCCCCAAAGTGCAGGGATGCTGTGTCCTGGGTTCCAGGACACGCGGCCAGCTGGAGGCTGAGGGCTCAGGGCTGCTTGGGCAGGCGGAGGGGGCTGGCGGGATGAGAGGGCCTTTGTTTGCTGCTGTTTGTGTCAGGATGGGACTCTGTCTCCCGCCGAGGCCCGAGGTGTAAAGGGCAGTCCTGGCAGGGCGGGTCTGGGGCAGCGCTCTTCTCTGAGCTTTTTCCCGGGTCTCTCAGCCCGCCCTCTCCACTCCTCAGGCCCTCCTGTCTCCAAGCTCCCCTTCCACAGAGACCTGCTGAGCCCTGGTTAAATATTTGCCAGCTGAGAAGAATTTTGAAGGCAGCTTTGTGAGAATCCCGCTGACCCCCGGCCGTGCCCCCTGCCCCACTCTGCCTTTGGGATGAGGAGACCCAGCCGGTCTCAGCCCTCATACCCCTTCCCAGGCCGCGGTGGCCTCCTAGGCAGCCACATTGGCACCTGAAGCTGGATGGCCTTCCCCTGGGGGTTGCTGGCTCAGCACCTGTCTGGAGCACCCACTTGGGCAGAGCAGGGGCTGGGTGCTTGGGAGCCCTGGTCGCGTCTGTGGGGAGCTGGGGCTGAAGGAGCCATTCACAAGCCACCGTGAATTTCAGCCAAGAGACAAAGAAGGCCAGGGGCTGTGATCATGGAGACTGTCTGTGGGGACGACCTGAGAAAGGGGCCTTTAAGCCTGTGGAGGAGAAAGAATTGGCCAGGAGGAGGGGGCAGGCACTGAGAAGACAGTCCAGTCGAGACCCCAAGAGCAGACCCGGTTTCCCTCTGGGTGCGAATGTCCCACAACTCCTTTCCCCTATTAGTCTCAGGGAAGGCAGCCCCCCTAGGGTGATGGGACCCTGGATGGCTGCTTCCCCAGTTCCCAGCCTCAGATCCCCTGTCTGAAGGATGGTTGGCTTGATCTCAGGGGGCCCTCTGTCTCCAGGCCCAGCACCTGCTATCGGGGTATGGGGCCAACTCATTATTGAGGGGTTGTACCAGGAAGATTTGACCAGTGCCAGAGGTTATATAGTGACTCTGTGCCTCTCCATGGCCCACTCGGCCCTTTGACTACTGTGAACAAAAGCCGACCTCTTCTGGGGTCCCTCAGCCACTGTGTGAGGTAGGGGGGAATATGATATTACATCTATTTTATTTTTATGAACTGTTGTTATTAATATTGCAGTTCTGGGTTGGAACCCAGGGCCTTGTCCATGCTAGGAAGGACTCTACCACTGAGCTACATCCCTACCATTTTCACTTAGAGAGTTTCACTAAGTTGCTGAGTCTAGCCTTGAATTTGTGATCCTCCTACCTCAGCCTCCTGAGTAGGTGGGATTACAAGTATTCACCACTGTACCCAGCCATGCTATGCCCATTTTACAGATGAGGAAACTAAGGCGCAGAGAATCCATTCTGAGCTCAGGGTTTGCTCCTTGATTTAACACTCAGCCCTGGAACATATTTGCCTCCTCTCCCAAGGCCTGTGTCATGCAAGGTTCTGGAGAGTTGTGAATAAGCCACCACTCTGACCTGGGGAGCTGCCAGTCAAAAGAAGAATGGCCTAACAGAGTCAACTCTTATTTCTGAGCTGCTTCTCCCTTGGGACACAGTTCTAGTGCTGAGAGAGAGCAGGGAACCAAAGCTGACTGGAGTTCGCATCCCAGTGTTGTTTTTCCCTGCGTGATGCTGGGTAAGTCACTTACCCTCTCTGAGCCTCAGATTCCTCAATCCTAGAATGGGTTTAATCATTTGTCTGGGTGGGGGTTCCATGAAATGGCGTTGGCAGCAGGTTAACAAGTACTAGGAGCTGCCTCAGTGCTGGCCCTGGGCTGTGACATGCATTGACTCCTGTTGCAGTTATTGGTATTAAAATTACATGCAAATGGGGAACTGATGAACCTCGGAGGAGGAGGAGGCGATGTGCGAGCAGGGGCTTGAAGTCTGACTGGGATTTGGGACCTGGGAATGAGGGAGGGGTGTCCTCGCCAGCGCCAGGAAAGCAGGGAGCAGGAACACCCAGCCGCTGTAGGTAGGAAACTAGGACATGGCCATGGCCCTGGGAGGAGAGGGAAAGGGGCCCCACTCAGGTCCTGGATCTCGGGTTCAATTCGGTGAACCCTGTTTGCAGCCCCCTGGGCCCTGCCATGAGTGAGTGAGCATGGTCCTTGGGCCTTCAGGTCCTGCAGGATCCTTTAAGAAGCGCATCTTGTGGTCTTCTAGATGTTTCCACGACCTTGGAGTCTAGGTCAGCTGGCCGACCGTGGCCGCGTCCCTGGCCTTACACTGTGCTTCCTCACGGGCACTTCTCGGTCAGTCCTGGGCTCTGTCAGGGCCCACGCCAGGCTGTGCGGTCCACACAGTTCTGGCCACTTGTAAGCATGGGGTCTCTGGCCAGCATGGCCCCTCACCTGCCGTGGCCCAGCGGAGCTGCTCAGCTGCCCAGGCCTTCCTTTCCTGACTGCCCTTTGCTGGACTTTTTTTCCCAGGGGTTGAGCCCAGGCGTGCTTCACCACGGAGGCACATCCCCAGATCTTTTTATTTTTGAGACAGAGTCTTGCTAAGTTGCTTAGGGCCTCACTAAGTTGCCAAGGCTGGCCTCGAACTTGTAATCCTCCCGCCTCGGCCTCTGGAGCCCTGGGATTACAGGCACGGGTGGCATGACCTCTGGACACGCGAAGTCCCCAGCATGCAGTAGCTGCCCGCACACGTGCACACATGACCCATGACTGTCCTTACCCGGCCTGGCTGTGCTGTGGCTGCTGTGTTTGGGGAAGAGGGTTTTTATCATGAAAAGCTGGTGTCGGGGAAGGGGCGACCCAGCAGAGGGTCCCTTCAGGACAGCTGAGGCTGCAGTCACCTTCCCAGGGGAGGACAGTGCTGTGCTGCTCCCTCACCCCAGGACTGGCCAAGGCCCTGGGCTGGGCTAGCCTCCTTCCTGGGGTAAGCGTCTCGGGCACCTCGGGAGCCTTTGGCTCAGGGGGGCTGGCTCCCTTTGGGGTGGCTCTGGCTCAGGGTTGCTGTCCCTGCTCAGGTCCTGGGTTCCCTTCTGCTGAGGCCCTGTTGCAGGTGCAATGTGTGCTGCCTGCCGGGGTCACACAGGAACAGGCCTCACCCAGCAGCAGGCCCCGGGGCTCTAGAGTAGGTGGAGGACACCTGCCCATCTTGGGGTCTTTCTGGGCGAGGGGCTGGTGCAGGTAGAGCTGGGAGTGAGCTCCACAGACCCGAGAGCAGCCTGTGCAAGGCCCCAGACCCTCAGGCCCTGGGCCAGACTAGATTAGCTTTTATCCCAAAGGCAGTGGGAGCCATGGAAGGTTCCAGGTGGTCAGGCTTCCTCCCGTCTGCTGCCGTGTGTGGGAAGAACCAGGGACCAGGATGAGGCCTGAGATAGGAGTGGCCGGCGGGGGGCGCAGGCTGGGCTGAGCTGTGCCAGCCTTTTGACTGGGCCCTGGTCAGTGAGGAGGCAGGGCTCACCTTGGTGGCCTCGCACTGGGGAGCAGAGGGTGGCTAGGGCGGGAACCCAGCAGGTCTTGCTCCTTGGGGGCCCAGAAGTGGGGTCCAAGGACCTGCCATTGCTGGACAGGTGTTGGGTGCCCTTCCTCCAGGGCAGCTTACAGACTGGCCTGCTGCAGTCCCTCACCCTTCCTGGCGTTGTCCCCTTCTGAACAAAGTGCACTGGCTGGGGGCCTTGGCTCCCCTGCCCACCTGGCTGGCTGGGCTCTGCAGGGCCCTGGCTGCTAGCTCAGGCCCTCATGGGCCCCTGCCTGCCCCGTCTCCTGCTGGCTGATGGAGCCTGTCATTACCCCTCCTCCCGGCTTCCCACCTGATTACAGGTCCCTAGTAGGGCTCTGTGTCAGCCTTTCTGAGAGAGGCCACCCACAGGGCCAGAGCTGTGGGGAGGTTTTGTGTCCTGGGCTGGCAGTCTGGTGGTGGGTGGGAGGTGGATTTGCCCGAACTTTGGTTCCATGATAGATTCCGACTGCTCTGGGTTGAGTGTTGCTGGGGAAGTCACTTAGCCTCTCTGAGCCTTAGCGTGCTCCTCCGTGAAGTGGAAGAATTGTGCAGCGGGCACCATGGGGTTGCTGTCAGCTGATAGAGTCGGTGGTCAGGTGGAAGGGCCTGGGCGTGGCGTGGGGGCCTGGCCTGCCAGCCCAGCTCTGTCACAGTGTGCTCTGAGACCCTGGGAGAGTGTCACCACCTCTCTAGACTTGAGGTTCCCTTGCTGTCCCAGGCAGATGATGGCAACGGTGGTCCTGTTTTGTTTTTGGTCCTACAGAGGTTGAACCCAGGGGCGCCCTACCCCCTGAGCCACATCCCCGGCCCTTTTTATTTTTTAATTTTCAGACAGGGTCTCACTAAGTTGCCCAGGCTGGCTGAAACTTGTGATCCTCCTGCTTCAGCCTCCTGAGTTGCTGGATCACAGGTGTTCACCACACCTGGCTCAGGGTGGTCCTTTGGACAACTTCGTGACATCTGATGTGATGACAAACTGAGCTCCTGCCCCCACTCCACCTCTGCTGCCCCCTGGGCGTGGGGTGGGTGGGGTCAGTGCCCCTGGCTGCCTCCCCGACCTCCCCACCCTGGACCTGCTCCAGGAACCAGGCAGGCAGGTTCTGAGCCTGCCACACCCTCCAGGCTACTGTCACCTGCCTGGTTTCAGTCCACAAACCTCTCAGCTCTGAAACCCTGAAACTGGGGCTGGGCCTTATGGGTGAGGTGTGTCCCTGAGCCCACTGGAGGGACTGGGTGACTTCAGGGATGGGCCTGGCCCGGTGCACTGAGCTAGGGCCAAACCAGGGCTGGGGCTGATGGGAAGCCCGTGGTTGACATGAGGCTGGATGTGATTGGGCTGGAGATGGTCTTCCTTGTCCCTATGCCCAGCCATCAGGGTGGAGTGGGGACTCAGGCTTTGGCTCTGGGGCTGGGAGCTGGGTTCAGATTTGGCTTCTGCTGTGGCTCAGTAGGAGACTGGAGGGCTCCCTGGTCTCTGGGCCTCGGTCTCCTTGTCGGAAACACTCCTGGTCCCACTCCTGCCTGCCCCAGGGTCGGGTTGGATTTGGGGGATGATGATCCAGGTGGGACAAGCTGTGCCATGCACTGGCCCGGGGAAGCCACGAGAGGACAGAGCAGGCCCTCCTTTACCTAGTGTCCTAGACCCTTGGGGACATAGCTATCTAGGGACGCTCCCCAGGGACTCTGCACTCCTCCCCAGACTCAGCTCAGCAAGCCTCTTCTGTATGAGCCTCATTTTTCCCATCTGCACAGTGGGCCTAGCACCCTGTCCCCAGCTCCCTGTCCCTAGCTCCCCAGGCTCTAGGGAACTTCAGGCCGCCCGGGGGCCTCCCCAGTTCCTGCTCAGTCCCCGCTATCACCACAGGAAGTAGCATGATCCTTAACATTGTCAGATTGGAGAACCAGAGATGAGTGTTCTTCCGGGCGCTTGGCTGCTGGGCGTGGGGCTGAGCCAGGTTGGGGGTGGCTCAGCCTCGGTTTCAGGGGCCTCTCCCTGGGCTGGAGGACCTGGGATCAGAGACACTTTCTAGGAGCCCCCATGCTGTGCCTCCTCCTAGTCAGGCATCATCTTCTCAGAACCCTGGCAGGCAGGTCCTGCTACCTCCAGTTTGCAGAGGGGGACACTGGCTCAGAGGGGGGGAAGTGCTTTGACAGAGGCCACACAGCTGGTAGGTGACAGTTGGGACTCCAACCAGAGCCTGCATGCCCCTGTGGAGATGGTGCCCCATCACCCCCCGTCCCGCAGCCCTTCTGTCCAGCATGAGGTGGCTGCGGTTAGCCCTGGTCAGACTGAGTCACCAGCCACTCCGAGGAGGTGCTGAGGCCAGCATCGTGGTCAGCTCCTGAGGCCAGGGCAGCGCTGATTAGATTGTTGTTAAGATTTTAGGTCAGCTGAGGCGACAGAGACCCACCCACCCGTTTTAGAGTTAGGACCTGGAGGCCCGAGAGGACCCAGTGGGTGGGCAGATTCCCTGCTGTTCTGGCAAGATGGGAGCAAGTGGAGGTTGAAGGCCTGCGTTTCTGCTCCGGCTCTGTGCCTGCCCCGGTGTGACCTTGGGAAAGTGACCTCGTTTCTCTGAGCCTCAGTTTCCCCACCTATGAAATGGGGATAATAATGCCTGCTTTGCCTCTCCTTGGGACTGGACAAGGACCCAGCAAGAAGAGAAGATGAAGCCCTACCTTGGAAATTGTAGCAATGCCACATGAGGGGACACTGGGGTGGGGAGGCTTCGTGGGAGGGGGGATCTGGGAAGGCACTGAGCCAAGGTTTGAAACCCACTTCTGCCCCCTTCTGAGTGGTGTAAAATGTAAAATGGAGCGGGGAACAGTGGTGTGCACCTGTGATCCCAGTGGCTTGGGAGCTGAGGCAGGAGGACCACAAGTTCAAAACCAGCCTCAGCTACAGTGAGACACTAAGCAACCCAGCAAGACCCTGTCTCTAAATAAAATACAAATAGAGCTGGGGATGTGGCTCAGTGGTCAAGTGCCCCTGGGTTCAATCCCCAGTACCAAAAAAAAAAAAAAAAAAAACAAAAACAGTAGAATGGAGATAATAATACTGTGAGTGTTGAGTGGGGTCGGTCCTCAGTGGGTAGGCAGGCACCGTGAGCCCTGGGAGTTCTGGGGCCAGTTAGTAGGGCTGGCTGGAGAGGGGCCCTCAGGGTTACCCTCCACAGCACCAGAGGGTTGTCCTTGGAGAGATGGGTCCAGTCATGGTATGGTCCACGGAGCACCCGGTGTGCACCAACCCGCTGGAAGATTCTACTCCTGGCTGCAAACCAAGCCCTGTGAGAGGGTGCGGGTGCGGGTGCGGGTGCTTTGCCCTGTCCCTGTGTCCCGGGAAGTGTCTTTTTCAGAGCTGTCTACCCAGCCCTCAACCCCGTTAGCTGTGACATCGAGACTGGAGACAGAAGTTCAGACGGGCAGTGGTGTCCTGAGGTTGGTGGCACTCAGCTCTGCTCCCAGAGTTCACCAGCTGTCCTTTCAGGCTAACAAGGGACCCAGGACCAGAGGCAGGTGGAGCAACCCACACAGGTGCAGTGCGGTTGTGTTGACTGACAATATGAAATGCCCACTCCATGAGCTGGAGACCCCCCAAGCCCAGGTGGACGCTCCGTGAAGCAGGGTTTTCACTGACCTGTGCTCTGATGGGGGCCACTGGAAGAATCTGTGTGTTGGGGCAGAGAATGGGTGGGCCCTGCCCAGAGTACCTCCTTGCCCTGAGTGGGCAAGCTTCCCTGCTAATGCTGGGGGTGTTGCTGGCGAGGGACTCAGAGAGGCACGGTTAATGGCTCTGGGCACTGGCAGAGGTTAAGCATAGTCAGGGGACCTGGGTTCCTGGGGGTGGGGGAGGGGACACACACACACACACACACACACACACGTGCGAGGCCCTGCCTACTTCTCCACCCCACCTCTGCTGTGGGCGCTCCCTTGGTCTGATCTCTTGACTTTTGAAGACCCGCCGCCCATCATTGTCATTATTTGTCTTGGTTCTTTTAGGAAAAAAAAATCTTTTTTTTTTTTTCTTAAACAATAAAAGTTACCCCTGCTAATAAAGACAGTCTCTAACCACTGTTACTGTGAGCTAAGCGCTATTAGGATTGGCGGTAGCGTTCAGGATTTGGGGCGGCCCCGGGCAGAGACCAGTCGCCGGCCGTCTGCATTCTGCAGAGCAGAGGGAATGGGTTCTGGGATGCCCATTTCACAGATGAGGAACTTGAGGCTCTGAGAGAGCTGAGAGTTGCAGGGCTGGCATCTGGCCTTCACCAGGAGGCTAGAGGAAGGCTCTGCCCACCGCGCCCGTCCCCCAACCCCACCGCCCAACCCCACCGCGGCTTCTCATGCAGCAGCACCTGGGCTGAGTCATGGCGGAGGGAGGATGAGCGCATTTGGCAGGAGGGCGGGTGGGGCTGGCGCACAAGCAGGCTGCCCCACCCCAGCACCTCTGTAGCACCGCGTCATTGTGTCATGTCCTTTAGCGGTGGCCTCCCAGGTCCTGGCCAGGACCATGAGGTGGGCCCTACTCTGCAGGGGAGCCACGGCTTCTTTCCTCGCTCCCTCTGGGGTGGGGATGCGCTGTGGGGCCCTATGGGCAATGGCTGGACCAGGACCCGAGGGTCAGCCGAGTGGCTGGAGCTGCAGTTGCCTCCATCTGCTGTGTGACCTCTGGATGTCAAGCCCCTCAAGGTGGTGAGCCTTGGTCTCTGAAGCCCTGTCCGGTGTCTTCCCAAGTCCCTGCTGTGTGGGGTCTCCTCTGGGAGGGAACAGGAAGAGCTGGTGAGCAGGGGTGGAGGAGAGAAGGTGCCCCAGGTTCCTGGACTGTCTCACCCATGGTCACCCACATGGGGACAGACGGTGGGATGTTCTGCTGGCAGCTGCCTGGAGATGGCTGCTGCAGGGTGGCAAGACAGGGAGAAGTGGGTCCTGAGCAGTGCTCACAGGGCGGGCCGACGAGGACCCCCAAGGTGAGGGGGCTGGATGGGTCTCGGTGGAGAGCTGGGCAGGCAGGGGACGTGGTCCGGCTCGGCCTCCCTGATGCCCCAGGGCTACGGTGCCCACCCGGGTCCTCTCCCTGAGTGCTGCTGGCCTTGTGGGTTCCGGTGGCCCCCAGAGCACCCCTACGTTTCGTCTCGTGTTTCTGTGGCTCTCCCTTTGTACCAGGCACGTGGCAGTTCCTTCCCAGCCAGCTGAGGACATCTCTCAAGAATGTGCTCAGGGCTGCCTGTGCCAAGAAGCCAGCCCGTGGCCCTGTTCTCCGCCATCTTCCCTCCCAGCTGCCCCTGGGCTGCCAGGCTTATGCGGAGCATACCAAGTTCCCAGGCACAGCTGGGCCTCCGCCCTCTCTGCCTGGAACCCCTGGCGGATGCTGCCACCGCCCTCACCTGGCACTTCTAGCCCTCACCCTTCCCCGGCCGGCGCCCCCCACCCCACCCAGGGGCCCCGAGTTCCAGGAGTGCTGGGTGTGGGGAACCCCACTGTCCCACTTGTTTGGCTCTGGAATTTCAGGTTGTGGGTTTATCTGAATTTGGATCCGGCGCTACCCAGCGCCTGAGTTTGGGGAGCAAGAAACGCCTGTGGTGGCAGCTGGGGGTGGGGTCATGGCTGCTGCATTTCCTTTGGGGTACGGCCCATCGCTCCGCCTCCCGCTCTGCCCGGGCCTCTGCCTCTCCCACGCCGCCCGCTCTGGACCTGGCCCTCATCTCCCGGGCGCCCAGCCTGGTGGATTGAGAATGGATTTCGCCCTTGGCCCTCCCGCCCTGCCTGGCCCCTCTGCCAGGTGCTTTTATGCCTGTTGGCAGTACCAGCCCGACCCAGTGACCCAAAGCTCAGCCTCCACTCGGCCTCGGGCTCCCTCCCCGTGGGCGCTGGCCACAGCATCTTCCCGGTTCTCACTTCCTCCTGGCTCCTGGGCGTCCTCTCTGCCCTGCGGCCCTGCCTGACCCGGGCCTTGGACGCCCCTCGATGAGCGGGCCTGCTCCTGGCGCACTTGCCCGCGTGTCCCTCCACTGTCCAGGCCTTCTGAACGGAGCTGCTCCCCCTTGGACCCTGCAGCCCGCGGCTGGGAGCCGTCGTGGGCTGGGCAGACCTGAACCGGTCCTCTCCAGCTTCCTCCTGGCCTGAGGTTGAGGCCAGATTCCAGACATCCAGGAATTGAAGTCCTGTCTGGGGGTGGATGCCCCAGGGCCAGGCTGGGCCTCCCAGGGCCATGGCCAAGGGCCCTTGAGATCCACAGGCCCAAGGTTTCTGGGGGTCAGCAGAGCCCAGGCGGAGACCACTGGGTCCAGGAGCCTCCTCACCTCTTAATGGGGACAGTGATGGTGCTGGCTCCCCAGGGTCCTCATTTTCCTTTGGGATCATGTGTCTAGAACCGGCTTGTCCCCAGGGTTGACACTCAGGGGCAGCTGCAGGGGATGGTGACCGTGAGGGTCCATGCTGGTCTCTTCACCACCTCGATTCATTTTCTCCCGCCCCTCCCCCGCTTCATCTTCTTCCAGAACAATTCCGTGGCCTCCGAGAGAGTTCTGATTGTTTATGGTTTTTAAAAAATAGGCATCAAAGCAAGTTCCTCATTTGTTCCCCCCACCCCGCCTCCTCCCAGCAACGGGGTGCGCAGGCAGGCGGGGTCCGGGAGGGGTGGCGGGCTGAGCTGCTCCATGCTGGGGAGAGCTGCGGGCCGAGGCGTCCTTCAGAAAGCCAGAGACCCTGAGCCCTCCTTCCTCCCTGGCCTCAGCCCCTGATGGGTCCCCAGACTCCTCTGTAAAGAGGTTACGGGGCCTTCCTCACAGCCTGGGGATTAAGTGAAGTGCTGACCTAGCCTGGTGTCCTGGCCCTCGGAGACTGGCCTCATGACAGGCAGGGTCCTGCCAGCTCCTTCTCCTTTGAGAAAGGAGCAGGTCTTTGGAGCATGGAATCCAAGTCCATCAGAGGTAACAGGGCCTGTCCGTCCCCGAGCCCAGCGCTCCCGGTGTGGAGGGGAAATTGAGGCCTGGGAGGGAAGCTGCGTGGAAGGCCGGACTCGGGCCGCGGCTTCTCGGGGCCAGGAACCCTCCCCTGCAGCCTGCCTGGGCCTCAGTCTCCCGCATCTGGAGGGAGGACGCCCCGCTGGGCCGAGAGCAGGGCTGCTGAGAGCCAGGCCCACGGTGGAGGTCCCAGGACCCACCCTCTGCCTGAACTGCTTCAGCAGAAGAGAGAAGCAAATGGCCAGCAAAGGCAGAAAGACCGCTACGGGGAAGATTGTTTTAGGTTTATTTTCTGTTTTTAAAGGAATCATGATTATAAAATAACTCAAATGCTGTTAAAATGACAACCTCCCACCTCCTGCACCCAGAGTGATCCTTCCCCCCACGAGTTCTCGGGACTGAACCTAGGGAAGCTGTATCACTGAGCTACACCCCCATCCCTTTTTATTTTTTGAGACAGGGTCTCACTAAATTGCTGAGGCTGGCCTCACACTTGAGATCCTCCTGCCTGGACTCCTTTTTAACGAGACACCATTCAACGTGTGATTCTGTGACTTGCCTTCTCTTCTAGGCAGCCTGTGCCGCCTTCCCCGTCCCCCGTCCGTGGTCTCCATGTAGATCTCCGCCTCTTGGTCCTGTGTGGACGCTCTGCTTGCTGCACAACCTCTGGCTTCTGCCTTGCCTCGGTGCAGGTGCCTCTGGACTGCCCCGCAGGCGTAAGCGAGGGATGCAGCACCCTCCACATTGCGCACACGGCCGCCGGCAGCTCTCCAGCTTCTGGGCTTCCCTGCTGGTCTGACGGGACCTTGTGGTTTTGCTTGGTTGGCATTTGGTCTCTGGTGAAGCCGGGCGTCTTCAGGGGCCTGTGCGTTGCAGTTTTCCGAGTGGCCGCTCCCCATATTCCGTTCCAGAAGGTTCTCCCTTCCCCCAGGCGGCCACCTTGCACAGCCAGCACGCGGCAGGCCGGGATGCCCTGCAGAAGGAGCGAGGCCTGCACGAGCTTGGGGCTGGGTGCCCACAGCAGCTCATGCCGTGTTTGTTCCTCTCCTTCAGAGAAAACCGGGAGGATCCTGACGGAGTTCCTGCGTTTCTATGAGGACCAGTATGGCGTGGCGCTCTTCAACAGCATGCGCCACGAGATCGAGGGCACTGGGCTGCCGCAGGCACAGCTGCTCTGGCGCAAGGTGAGAGGCGCGGAGGGGGCCTGTTGTCCTGACGGCGTCTCAGGGCCCCTGGTTCCCCAGGGACTCCCGCTGCCCACGCCCTTCATGGTGGGAGCTGGGCCCGAGTCTTGATAGCAGATCCAAAGCCAGCTGCCCTCGAGGAGCCTCCGTTTACCGCTCTATCCGGGGGATGAGACACCTCTTCCCAGGGCAGCTGTGGCTGCAGCAGGGAAGGTGCTCGGGAGAGTTGGCTGGTGCCATCATTGTCACCTGCCTCGTGACTGTACCCATCAGCAGCAGGATTACATTTTCCCAGGAAATATCTGTCAGATTAGAAGGTGCCCGGCTCCATCCTGGGGGTCAGTGTGGGTTGGCGGAGGCACCCAAAGCCTCTGGGGAATGGACTCTGGCCGCCCTGGTGAGGGGCTAGAGGCAGGAATGGGGAAGGGATTCAGGATGTGGGTCGGGATCTGGGTTCCCGGCTGGAAGCTGCTGACACTTGGGAGAGAAGCCAGCTGTCACTCCCTTGGGGATGGTGTAGGGATCCCTCTGTTAACCCAGGAAGTCCTATTTGGTGGCATTGCATGTCCCAGGGATGGGATCAGTCCCTTTCAGTGACCTCTACTCTTTGCCCCCTGGTTGGCCAGGCTGGTGGCACAGGGAGGGTGACGAGCAGGAAGTGGCATGGCTCTGTAGTAACTACTTAACCTCTGGTTGATGCTGCAGGGCAACCACTGGCTTCCTTCTGGGAAATTGGATTGGCTAAGCTGATGCCATGGAAGTGAGGTGCCCACCAGGTCAGCCAGGTGGCTCCTGAGCCCTCAGTGCTCAGGATGACTCCCCAGGATGGGAGGTAGGCTCAGAGCCTGCTTCAGACTCCTGGCACAGGCCCTTTCTGCTCATGCCCAGTGGGCAGTGGGCAGAAAGGGCAGGACTGTGTTGGGGTCCCCCAGAGCATCATGTGCCTTGCTTTTGGACCCAGAAAAGGCTGTCTCTTCTTCCCCTTGTGTCATGGCAACTTCAGGACCCCATGACAGCAGGGAGCAGAGGTGTCCAGATGTGGCCTGGCTTGGGTGTCTGGCAGGTGGCACCTGTGTGGCAGGAAAGGAGTCCAGCCTAGGTGAGCAGGGCCAGAGCTGCTCCCCCTTCTAGAATGAAAGGTCCCAGGCAGCCCAGGTTCTAGTAATGCAAGAAAAGTGGGGGCCATCCTCGGTGAGGCCTATCCTGCCTTTCACATCCACAGGGGTGCTCACCGCAGGGAAACAGTGACTGAGGCCAGCCCCGAGTGGGGAGTGCATTTTGTCAGGCACCAACCCATCACAATGCAAAGTCCTGATCACAGTAAGAGATACTGTTCTTTTTTGTTTTGTTTTTGTGGTGCTGGGATTGAACCCCTGGCCTCAGGCAAGCACTCTACCTCCAGTCCAGAAAAAATAGTATTGATAATCAGAATAATAATAGTGATTGTTTTTATTAGAAACAATCAGTGATGATTAAAAATAAAATGAAGGGCTGGGGCTGGGGCTCAGTGGCAGAGCGCTTGCCTAGATTGCATGGGGCACTGGGTTGGATCCTCAGCACCACATAAAAATAAATAAATAAATAAATAAAATAAAGGTATTGCATCCATCTACAACTTAAATTTAAAAGAAAATGAGAATAGTGGTAATAATTAAAGCAGCAATAAGATAAAATGAAGACAGTGGTTATTCTGTGCTGGACACAGTTCATTCAGTCCCCCCACAGGGCTCTGAGGGGATATGTGTCCAGCTTCTCCAATGGGTGACCGGGCAGGGCGGGGATCCCTTGGCTCTCTGATGCTTTGCAGAGTCTTGCCTGGGTTGTTGTTTCCATCCCCCTTCCCACAGGCCTCCCCTCCAAACACAGCTTTGCCATTTGAAAGTCTTCAAAATAAAACCCACACCCGCAGCCAGGCAGCCATTGTGTGTGGCCCGGGCTCTGGGGTGGGCGTGGCAGTGGGGTGCCCAGTCTGACTACCTGGCCCAGCTGCCTCTGCACAGCTGGGACCACCCTGTCCTAGGTCTGGGGGCTCACAGACCAAAGAGGCCTGGCCAGGATGGGCAGGCAGGGGTCTTCCAGGGTGGTAGGACAACTCTGGCTGCTTTTTCTGGAAAAGACGGTGGGAGGGCTGGTTCCAGTGGTCTAAATATAGACGGCTGTGCTGCAGCTCTGACTCGCGCCAGCCCACGGGGCTGGGGGGTGGCAGGGGGGCAGTTTTTTTATTTTTTTTCCTGTAAATATTTTCAGCCAGGGTAGGAAGCGTGGCGGCTCCTATTGTTGGAGCACAATGGCCTTCCTTTCCAGGAGTGTCGTTCCAGTGGAGCTGGGGAGAAGGAGCACGCAGGGCCCGGGGCGGGGGCAGGAGGCAGGGCCTGCACTTCCGCTGCAGGGGCTTCGATGGTTGTTTTTCTTATAGAGGGAACTGCGTGTGTCACGGAACAAGCAGAATTTACTGAGAAACAGCACTAGACCACCCTGAGTCCCCCTTGTTCCATCATGGCTTCTTGGCTCTTTTCTAGAAGCTTCCTGGTACTTGTCTGTTCAGGAAGTGGGTGCTTGGATGGCCATAGCTTCAGCTTGGGTTCCCGCCCCTGGTCCAAGGACCCTCTTCAGAGAGCCAAGGTCCCACCCCCAAGTCAGTCCATGGATCTGGGAGACCATCACATGGACCCTGACTCCTCCTGATAGTGGCTGCCAGGTGCCACTGTCCTCATGTTACAGATGAGGAAAGGGAGGCTTTGTAGGAGGTCTGGGCAGTCTGCAGGCCACACAGGTCACTGGCCAAACATTAAGCATGTGCAGCCTGGTGCTGTGGCCCATGCCTGTAATCGCAGTGACTCAGGAGGCAGGAGGATAGAAAGTTCGAGACCAGCAACTTAGTGAGACCCTCTCTCAAAAAAAAAGTGAGAGTGGCTGGAGATGTAGCTCAGTAGTAGACCACCCCTGGGTTCAATCCCCAGCCCCAAGAGCACACACCGAACACACCCAGACTGAGATCCCCTCTATTCCTACCCACATTCAGGGGGGCTGTGTGGTCAGCTTCAGAACTGGGGAGGCTCTCTGGATACACCTTGTTCAAGGTTTTGTAGTTCTGAGGGGAACCGAGGCCCAGAGTCTGCAGAAACTTGCTTGGACACTGGGGCCTTTGAGGTTCTCGTTTGTAGACATATCCCCTCCAGCTGGTGTGACTGCCCTGCGCCAAGGTGGCAGTGGTGGGTGGCTGGGGCAGGCAGCCTGCTTCTCAGACCCAGTCCCTGTTGGCTGTGTCTGCCCTGGGTCCGAGTCCCTGTGCCACTACTGCCCTGCCTGGCCCCCAGAAGAGCCCCTTCACTTCCCTGAGCCTTGCTCTTCTGCCAAGTGGGTGAGACGCAGGTCCCTCAAGAGGCCTGGGTGAGGCTGGGTGGGAGCAGAGGGTACCCTCAAGGCATGAGAGCCTAGGAGACCCCATTCCCTTGCAGGCCGAGGGTCTCACTTCCTGCCCCTTCCTGCCTACAGGTGCCACTGGAGGAGCGCATCATCTTCTCGGGGAACCTCTTCCAGTACCAGGAGGACAACAAGAAGTGGCGGAACCGCTTCAGCCTTGTGCCCCACAACTATGGGCTGGTGCTGTATGAGAACAAAGTGGTGAGGGGCGGCCCCCAGGCCCCTGGCCCTCACCCCTGCCATCTTCCCACACTGTGGTCTAGGCCAAAGCAAGATCTTGGTGCCTTCCCCGCCTCTTCCAACCTCCTTCTCCCCTGGTTTACTCTCCCCCGCCTCCCCCCCCCCCCGTTACTGGGGATGGAACCCAGGAACTTGGACATGCTAGGCAAGTGCTCTACCACCGAGCTGCACCCCAGCCCCTTTTGCTCCCCTGGGTTCCTTCTCTGAGTGGCATTTCATTCTGTGTCTAGGTGCCCAGCTCATAAAGCTGTCAGGAGCCTCCTCCTCACATTCCTGATCCCTCCTTTGCCAAGGCCTGTGCCCGGCCCTCCACCCACCTTGGCTTCCCTCCTGGCTGGGTTCCTGCCTCCCCCTGGTTCCTTCCTCCATCCTTGCTCTTCAACAGCCCCTGGAAGCTGTTTTCCTTGCCCCCTGCCTGGCTGCCCTGTGGGCAAGGCACCCCTTCTCCTTCCATGACTCCCCGCCGTCCTGCTGTGCTAGGAAATGTCGGAGAGGAGTGGGAGCTGATCTTGCCTTATCTACTCTGGGTCCTCGGGGAAGCCCCAATGGGTTGAGCCATAGACCTGATTTCATCCACCAAATATTTCTCGCGAGTAGCCCAAGGGATTGGCTGGCTTTCCTGACTCGGGGCAGGTCCATTTTCAAGTAATGTAAACAGGAGCAGCCTCGAGTCCCAGGTTAGTGGTTCTCGAGCGTTGCCATGCATCGGAATCAACTTGGGGGCTTGTTTAAAAAGGTTACTAGGCCTATCCCCAGAGTTTGATTCAGGTCTGAGGTAGAGTCAAAAAACTGCCTTTCTAACAAGTTTTAGGGTGGTGTTGAAGATCTGGGACCAGGCTGCCAATCACTGCCATGAAGGCTCTGAGCTGCTCTCAGGAAGTGTTTTGAATAGTGCCACCTCGTGGCAGGGAGCAGCCCAGCAGCCCAGCTGTATGAGCTATTACATCAAAATTCCCCCCCTACTGGATGAGGAAAGCTGTGTCCTGACCCATTTCTCCTCCAAAAGAGACCTGTGTGGTGCTTAGAACCCAGGAAGTTGTGGGTGGAGGGAGACAGTTCATGGTAATGCTCAAAGATCCCAGGTTTTAGAGGCCGGTAGCCCTCGCTCATATCTGCCACTTCCTGCCTGTGGTAATTTGTGAGGAATCCACCTATTGGATTATGAGCATTTCTGTGAAATGAAGCGTGCACTGCCCCTGGGACACTGCCCAGTATGTAACAGACAGCTAGTGGAGCTGTTGGTAAGAGAAGAGGCAGTGGCAGTAGTAACGATAGTAGCTACCACCTCGACAAAGCTCACTGAGCCCTGGTCTAGGGGCCAGGCGCTTGCTCAACAATTTGTGTGGACTCTGTCACCCCATCCTCCTCCAGCTCTGAGGTAGGAGCCTGGCGCTAGGCTGTGGTTGCCATTCTAGCTGTCTCTAGTCACCAGGGTGGTCACACTCTTCTCATCCCTCTCTCCCCACTTCTGGTCTTACTTCTCCTCCTCCCTGCCTTGGAGCCAGAGTTGGAGATGGGATCTGGGCTTGGCCACACACCCTTAACACTCAGGGACCATATCTCTTGTTTTCTCCCCAGGCCTATGAGCGGCAGGTCCCACCCCGAGCCGTCATCAACAGTGCAGGCTACAAAATCCTCACCTCCGTGGACCAGTACCTAGAGCTTGTTGGCAACTCATTACCAGGTAAATAGGCCCCTCCAAACCCCAGCCACGCGGCCCTGCACAGACCTCAGGAGTTGGCCAGGGGAGGGGGTGGCCCTGAGACGCTTACTCCAGGCTCCACATTTTCAGAGAAGCCAGTTGGGCCTAGAGCTGCCCTCAGAGGCCAAGCACAGCGGAGCCTGCAAAGGAGAAGCCTGGTAGGCCTGAGAAGTGTTCCCGAGGCCACACTGGGGGATGGACCTGGACCACGGTGGGCCCTCACCTGAGTCCTGCCATGCCTGAGCCCTGTACTTCACAGCTGAGGAGTGGGGTCTTGCTCTCTGCCCTTCCCAAGGACCTCTTGAGTCCTTGAGAGTCTCCAGGGAGAAGAGGAGTGCAACCCTGCCTTGTAAACTGTCACATCAGTGCTGTTTGTGAGGGGCGCTGTGCCAGGAAGTCCACTTCCACTCACCCTGGGAGGCTTGCCTGAAGGCTCATGTGAACATCACCTGCTGTTCAGACCTTCCTGGGCACCAAGGGGCTGGGGGACACATTATGCCCCCAGCTGGGATTTGGGACTAGTGCCCCCATGGTGGTTGAGGCTTGGCTGGAGTCTAGTTCCTGGACACCAGGCCTGACACTGGCTGCTAGCTGGATCAGCACAGGTGGCTACCTCCCGACTCCAACCGTCAGCTCCCTCAACATCTATGAAATATGGTGCTGAGAGGACAGATCTTAGGGTGTGGCACCCTGAGCAGTGCTGTGTATACCAGGCCACAGAACTGTCATTGTCATATTAACCACAGGGGCGGGTCACAGCCCAGGGCCAGTGATCTCCTGGATCTCAAATATCCATGTGGATCAGAAGAGAAGAATTCCTTTTTATTTATTCTGTTCCCCGCCCTGCGGCCTCCCTCCCCTCTGGGACATTTAAACTACACCTTGGCCTCTGTAGCTGAAATTTGAAGGGAAATCCAAGAAGATAATGCTTGGCCTTGAACCTGAGGGCTCTGACCTGTTCACACAGAATTTAGAACCTTACCCAAGAGGGAGGCAGATACAGTTTACCTCCACTACCCTGATTCATTTAGCTGGGCTGTGGAGGACAGAAAGAGGGCTGCTGCCTCCCTACTGACCTGCTGTCCTGTGACCCAGGGAAACTGCAGAGGGCATCTGCTTAGCAGGTTCTGTCTCCACAGGCACCACTTCGAAATCGGGCAATGCCCCCATCCTCAAGTGTCCCACACAGTTCCCACTCATCCTCTGGCATCCTTATGCACGTCACTACTACTTCTGCATGATGACAGAAGCTGAGCAGGACAAGTGGCAGGCTGTGATGCAGGACTGTGTCCGGCACTGCAACAATGGTGAGATGGGCAGTGCTTGTTTATGTGCTGAGTGGCGACACCTGGTGGCTGAGTGTGGTGTGGCATCCCAGCTCTATGTGCCATCCCAATTTTCCTTCTGGGATTGTAAGAAAATGTTTTGATTATTGCTCTTCATCTTCCTTGATGAAAACACTTCTGTGTTGTTCCCTCATGTGGGGGACATGAAAAAAAATTAGGAGATTGTTCATACAGGTGTGATTGCTGAGTCCTCAAACCCTGGATCACAAAATCACATCCTGATTCTACCACTTTCTAGCAATATGACCTTAGGCGAATGACTTCCCTCTTGGATCCTCTATAAAATGGAAGTGATAATCCCTCATGTGTCTTAGGGGGTTTTTAGGGATTCACAGTGAGAGTCCACCCTGCTTGGTTAAGATTTTTCTTATTACATCATCTCCCTCCTGACCACCAACATGCAAGATGATCCGGGCACACCACTTCCTCCCTGTCTGTAAACTTGTGTGGGGACCCTTCCAGCTCATTTATTGACACTTGTGTCTACTCTGAGGATGCAGCAAGGGAGCGAGGCGTGTTGCCTGGTATCGTGTTCCTGCTGGCTGTCTGGAGGGGGAGACAGATGTTAAACAGATGAGCCACCAGGGTGATGAGTCAGCTGTGTTGGGTGCTGGAGGTGGGGGGAGCCACCAGGGAGCCTTGTGCATGGATTGGGGGAGGTGCTGGCCCTGAGACTTGGGGGGTGTCAATCAGGGCAGCCTCCATCGTGGCAATGATGGCTGAGACTGAATAGTCACAGGGTTGGAGGGGCAGCACGGAGGGAGACAGAGCAGGAGCTGAACAGAGGAGGAACTCCCAGGCCCTGAACTTGGGGGAACCTGAAGTGGACTGAAGTGGGCGCTCTGGGTTCAAGTCTGGAAGGGCCCTGTAGGGCTCTTGTGTGAGTGTGTGTGTGTGAGTGTGTGAGTGTGTGTTAGTACCGGGGATTGAATCGAGGGGCACTTTACTGAGTCCTAGTCCTTTATATCTTTTATTTTGAGACAGGGTCTCCCTAAGTTGCCCAGGCTGGCCTTGGGCAACTTGCCACCCTCCTGCTTCAGCCTCCTGAGTTGCTGGGATTATAGGCCTCTACCACTGCTCCTGGCTGGCCTTATAGGGCTCAAAGGAATTAAATCAAAATGTTCCCCAGTACCAAGAAAGTCTAGGATTGTCTCTCATGGTGGGGTGGGGGGTCAAGTGCCTCTATGGGAGGAACCCTGTCCTGGACCCTGAACTTCCCGGTGATCTTGCCCCAGGAAAGCAGAGGGAGAATGCTGCACTTCCCCTGCCCTGGGCACAGCTCTGTGCCCTGGAAGGGACTGTGTGGGCCCCTGGGTGGAACCCAGCACACCCGCCCCCTTCAGAACCGCCTCTGCCCGCCTGGATGCAGCCAGGCCAACTCCTGCCACCTGGGCTGGGCCCTGCCCTGCTGCCACAAAGGGCCTCCTGTTCCCAGGTCCCTGGGGCTGTGGCTCTGGCCCAGACTCTGGCTGCCTGGCCTGGGACAGCCTCCCCCTCCCCCAGCCCTGGGCCAGCGCTGTCCTCTCCAGGGCTTTTGGCTGACCTAGTCTGTTTGGGTGGGTGACCCCAGACCACGTGGTGGAAGGGGTAGGGACCCAACCTTGGGGGAGAGCCACCATTCAGTCCCCAGGTGTACAGTAGGGGTGATAAGGCTCAGAGGAGAGTGGGTGAGCTGGTTCTGGCAGCTCTTGGCCGGGAGCCTGGCAGGGAGCACTCAGCCGGAGGCCTGCAGAGCCCGGTGGGCCTGGCATGCCTTGGGCAAGAGGGGGGGCCAGGGAAGGAGGGGCAGCCTGACAAGGGTGGCCTGGCTGGGCTGGCCCCCTCACCCCAGGGCGAGAACTGCAGGCAGGTTCCAGACACGGTTCTCTGCTCCACCCTGAGGACTGTGAGAAAGTTCTCTGCTTCTTCCCTCTTGGAGGCAGGGCTGGAATTTGTGGAGTCTGGAACTGCTCCCTCCTGGGGCTGCCAGGAAGTGGGGGGTGGTGGGGAAGTAGGCCAAGCTGGGTGGCTGCCAGCTCGTCCTAGGGCCCCCCTCACATCCTGCATTCCTGGAGCAGCGGGGGTGGGGATGGGGGGTGGCAGGAGGCGCTGGGGCACTGGCTGTGGAGTCCTCTGTGAGCCCTGAGTGCAGAGGTCAGGCCTCTTCCTGTCTGAGGTCTCCCTCGTGCTCCTCCTGCTGCCCAGGGCTGAGGAATGCAGTTTCCCTTCTCCAGAGGCTTCTGGTTCCGCCCTTACCAGGGGGTAGTGGGCTCCAGCCTGTGCTGCCGTCCCGCTGCGTGCCTGAGGCAGTCTTGGTGTCTTCCCTCTGGGTGAGGACAGCTTCCCACTGGTCTTGAGGGTTAATGAGCTGGTGAGCTGGCGTCTCCGGGCCTGGTCTCTTACTTTCCCAGGGCTGCCATAACCAAATTGCCAAGACGGGGCTGGCATGGAAATGCCATTTTCTCCCAGCTCTGGAGGCCAAACATCTGGGTCAGGGTGTCAGCGGAGTTGTCCCTCTGGGCACATATTTTTTGGTTCTGTTTTGTTTTTCGTGTATTTTTGCTGGGTTCCAGGGCTTGGCATATGCCAGGCGAGCGCTCTGCCACTGAGCTACGCCCCCACCCCTTTTTAGTTTGAGACAGGGTCTCACTAAGTTGCTGAGGCTGGCCCCAAGCTCCTGGGCTCACGTGATTTTCCTACCTCAGTCTCCCAAGTAGCTGGGACGGTGACAGGCACACACACCACTGTGCCAAGCCATGGTTTTCTTGTTTTAAGAAACTTCCCCTTGTTAAGGATCAGCCTTTGGGTGGGGTCTCACCCTAATCCTCCAATTTAGCATCTCTGTAGGGCCCTGGTCCAACACAGGGCTCTGAGGCCCTGAGGACTAGGGCTTTAATATATGATCTTGTTTGGGGGACACACAGGAAGAGCCAGGAGAGGTGACCCCCCAAGCTTGTCAAACTCAGGTGCGGGCTGTGTGGAACCGAGGGAGTGCCCAGAGTCAGCGGCTCCTGTTTGGCTGGCCAGGGCCTGAGGGCCTCACGGAGCCTCCCTCCTGCTCCCTGCCCCTTCTTCACCCTTTCCCCCCTGGGAAGCCACCCAGCAGGACCTCATGCAGCTGGACCTCATGTGGAGAGGCTGCTCTGCACTGCCCGATTTTCCAGGCAAAGCCAGTCTCTAGGGTGCAGCCCCTACCCCTGGGGGTCAGCTGGAACAACCCTGCCCTGCTCCCAGCATGCCCTCCTGATGTGGGTCCCTTCTGCTCAGCGGGGAGGGGCTGGGCCTGGGTTTCCCGGTGCCCAGCTTCGTCCAGCTCCACCCCTGGGTCCCGAGGCTGGTCCCAAGGTGTGGGCAGAGCAGGGTCCTCCCCACAGCAGAGCGGGGCTTTTTCTCCACGGGGGTGACTAACCCTGTAGTCACTGCCGTGGGCACTGGGTTCTGAGCCACAGGCTGCCTTTTCCCCTTCTTTGGGCTCTGGGGACATTGTGGTCAAAGGCACGTGGCCAGGGGAGACCGCCCTGCTTGGCTCCGTGCATTCTAACCACATTCGTCCACTGTCAGATTTTGTAACTTCCTGCTGCCAGGCTTCTCCACAGGCAGCGGTGTCCTGTGGAGGCCCCGACCGGCCCCCTCGGCTCTCACAGCTTGAGCCTGTCCCCACACTGACCCAGGGAGTCCCCAGTGGGTATGTGAGGCCAGGTCAGGGTCACCGTTCCCATTGTCCAGAAGAGGAAACCGAGGCCCCTCTGGGTTGGGTGACCTAGAGCGAGCCTCAGCCAGCCACTTGTCTGTCTGTCTGTCAGGCTGTTGGCCCGGGCTGCTCTCCTTCCTTTAGGGGTCGTTGGTGGCTGCCCGCATGTTGGGCCGCAGGGTCGAGTATTTGGGACGGGTTGTGTGGCCTGCCCAGCTGGAACTGTCCACTATCCAGGGCTGCGGGGAAGCATGCAGAGCCCGTCCAGCCGCAGGAGAGGAACACAGGCACGCGGCTACAGACCCTGGAGCTGCTCTGGGTGGCTCCCCTGGGAGAGGGTGGCTCCTAGTCCTGCCTCTCCTGTCCTGGTGATGCTGAGCTGGTGGCTTGACCTCAGAGCCAGCCCGACTTTTTCTGTGACATAGACCTAGTGGCCGGGGCCTTGGGGATGAGGGTGCAGGGGCACCACTGGGCTGCTTGTCCTGTCATGACAGCTGCTGCCAGGGTGTCACGTGTCCCTCATGGCACACGTGCCATGTTGGGGGGGTTCTGGTCAGTTCTGGTGGAGACCACTGGTGACCTCTGTCCTCCTCTCTGGGCAGGGATCCCGGAGGACTCCAAGGTGGAGGGCCCTGCGTTCACGGATGCCATCCGCATGTACCGCCAGTCGAAGGAGCTGTATGGCACCTGGGAGATGCTGTGTGGGAACGAGGTGCAGGTGAGGACAGAGGCCTGTGGAAGTCACCCTGGGGCCAGGAGGGTGGGGCTGGAGCAGAGAGGGGGGCTCTGGGGACTGTAGGTTCAGAAAGAGACTCAGCTCAGAGTTGGACAAGTGGGGGCCGGTGAAGTGGGGGTATTGTTGTTTTATTTTTTTGAGACAAGTTCTCACAAGTTGCCCTGGCTGGCCTTGAACTCGCGATTCTCCTGCCTCAGCCTCCCAAATAGCTGGGATTACAGGTGTGCGCCACCGCGCCTGGCTGGGATACTTGTTATCTACTGATCACCTCCGTGGACTCGGTGTTGGGGTGCAGCTGTGAGCAGGAAGGATGCAGCCCCAGCCCTCGGGAGAAACTGGCATTCCACACACCCACGCACACACTTGCATGTTCAGGCAAAACGGGAAGGGAGAGCAGTATTCAAGGTGGGGGAGCAGCATGTGCAAAGGCCCAGAGGTGGGACCCCTGATCCTGAGGACCCTGCAGGGCACCCTGCAGACAGGTCCAACCAGTGGGGACGATGCTCAGGAGCTAGGGCAGTTGGTGGCATGGAGCAAAGCCAAGCCAGAGGCAGGGGCTGGAGTGGCCGAGAGGAAGCTGTGGCTGGGTGCTCCAGCCCTGCCCCGCCTTCTGCCTCTTGGTCCCAGATCCTGAGCAACCTGGTCATGGAGGAGCTGGGCCCCGAGCTGAAGGCAGAGCTCTCCCCGCGGCTGAGGGGAAAGCCCCAGGAGCGGCAGCGGCAGTGGATCCAGGTGGGTGGCCGGGACCCTGAGGCGGGGTGGGGACAGCAGCTGGCCTGTGCCCCCAGCCGGCGCTGACGCCCCCTGTGCCACAGATCTCCGACGCCGTGTACCGCATGGTGTACGAGCAGGCGGAGGCGCGCTTCCAGGGCGTGCTGTCCAAGCTGCAGCTGGCCCGGCCGGCCATGGAGGCCGTCATCCGCACCGACATGGACCAGATCATCACCTCCAAGGAGCACCTGGCCAGCAAGATCCGAGGTGGGCAGCCGGCCGTGCCGCGGCCACAGCCCGAAGGTGCTTGACCTCGGGCCTCCCCTGCCAACCACGGCTTCCTTCCTGCTGCATGATCCTGCGTCGCTCATGGATCGTCTGTGGCCCCTCCAGTCCCTCCAAGTCGTCATTTGGGGCAGTTATTTCTGTGAACCCAGGTCCTGAAGGCCGAGGGTTTTTTGTTTTTTTACCGTTTTTTTTTCTGGTACCGGGATTGAGCCCAGGGCTGCTTAGCCACTGAGCCACGTCCCTGGCCCTTTTTTGTATTTTATTTAGAAACAGGGTCGCTGAGACGCTAGGGCCGTCCAGAGCCCTCAGGGCCTAGCCTCCTGAGCTGCTGGGGTCCAGGCGTGCGCCACGTGCCTGGCAAAGGTTGGGATTTTCGTGCAGCCTTCGTCACCCTGGCTGACCCGGGTTTCTGTCCTGGCCCGTCAGCTGGCGTGGCTTCGCCTCTGTGACATTTACTCTCCAGAGCAGTTCAAGCTCCTCTCTGTCCCCAGGTGGGAGTCTGTTCCTGTCTGTCCCCAGCATGTCCACTGAGCGCTGTCAGTTCCCTGCAGGTCACCCTCCCCAGCTGCATTCGCAGGGTGCTGGATGAGACACCCAGAGTTGACATTAGCCAGCGGGGGGTGGTACCAAGTCCCCCCTGGGTGAAGATGCTCGGTCAGAGCGCCCTGGAGAGCCCTCGTCCCGGGGCCAGGCCGTGCTGCTGTCCGGGGCAGGTTGCCGGCTTTCTTTCTTTCTGATAAACCCGGATGGTTCCCAAATTTGGGTGTCGACTTTGCACAGGGCCATGCTGCTCTGTGCCCCTCCGGGTAGTATGTGTGCCCAGGAGCACTTGTTCTGTTTTTCTAGAGTCACCAGATCCCCCAAGATGGCCCTTCCCCTCTGCTGCAGTAGGCGAAGACCACCCGGGGCGCCGAGTCAGCGCTGCCGGCTCCCATCCCCAGGCCTCCTGTCCTCGCGTCCTCACTGCGTGGCCTTTTCCCTTATCAGCTCCTTGGCTGGAGCCCTGGAGCTTGTGGCCGCCACTAGTGGTTTTCTGTAAAGAGAACGCCCCTGGCTTCCGGGTTCGGGGACAGCTGGAGGCGCTCGAGTGTCCCCAGGGCGGGAGCCTCTGCTGACCAGCTCCCTGTGCCCGCAGCCTTCATCCTCCCCAAGGCCGAGGTGTGTGTCCGGAACCACGTCCAGCCCTACATCCCGTCCATACTGGAGGCCCTGATGGTGCCCACCAGCCAGGGCTTCACTGAGGTGCGCGACGTCTTCTTCAAGGAGGTCACCGACATGAACCTGAACGTCATCAACGAGGGCGGCATCGACAAGCTGGGCGAGGTGAGGCCTGGCTCTCCCAGGGGCTGGCCATGTGGCCCGGCGCGGGCTGCCCTCCTCTCAGGCTCAGTCTCTAGACACCGAGCTGCTGGAGACCAGGGGCGGGCCACCAGGACAAAGTTGTCACAGGTCCTGGTGGGGGCCAGCAGTTAGAGAGGGACACTGACCCCTGCCGGCAGCTCCTAAAGCAGGATGCGGCTGAAGCCGGGAAGGCCCCGCAGCTCCAGGTGTGAGCCACGCCAGAGCCAGATCCTCACCCTCCGCGCGCTGGCCACCTCGGCCGGCCCCAGGGCTCTGGTCTGGGCGGGCGTCTCCCTGGGTGTCTGGCTGCAGGAGTCCACGCCCCGGAGGTGCGGCCAGAGCCGGCCTGGTGTCCCGGCCGCATCCTCCACATCCCAAACGCGGGGGCCCGGGGATCATGATCAGGATTTGAGAACCAGAAAGGACCTTAGCTGGTAGAAAGCCCCTCTCAATTTTGGAGCTGAAGACTCTGAGGCTCAGAGAGGGTGAGCGACCGCCGAGGGTCACCCAGAAGGGGTGAGCCAGCCCGTGCGCTAGGCCCCGCCTCCTGGCCTTCAGCTCCTCCTCCTTCGTGCCCTGGGCGCGGGGTCGGCACCCCCAGGAGGCTGTTCCTGGCCCCGTGTCCCACACGCCCCGCCTCCCTGCAGTACATGGAGAAGCTGTCCCAGCTGGCCTACCACCCCCTGAAGATGCAGAGCTGCTACGAGAAGATGGAGCCGCTGCGGCTGGACGGGCTGCAGCAGCGTTTCGACGTGTCCAGCACCTCCGTGTTCAAGCAGAGAGCCCAGATCCACATGCGAGAGGTGGGCCCCCGGCTGCTGCCCCCAGCCCGGCCTGCACCCTGCCCACCGGCCCCCGGGCCCTGCTCGCCGCCGCTCCCTCCGCCTCTCCTCTCGGTCAGAGTGTCCTCCTGTGCTTGTGCCTCGGCGCCAGTCAGCTGGCTCCCCTTCCTCCGGGCAGCCCTCCTCGCTCCCCTCCCTCCCCCTGCTTCCTGCTCTCAGGGCAGGGACTGGCCCCAGGGCCCTTCTCCGTGGCAGGGGCAGGACAGTCCCAGTGAGCGCGCGGGCAGGCCCAGAGCTGGCAGGCCCGGGCGGGGGCTGGCTGAGGAGCCAGCGCCCTCAGGAAGGGGCTGAGGTCACTCTGGTGTGCCCGCAGCAAATGGACAACGCGGTGTACACCTTCGAGACCCTCCTGCACCAGGAGCTGGGGAAGGGGCCCACCAAGGAGGAGCTGTGCAAGTCCATCCAGAGGATCCTGGAGCGCGTGCTCAAGGTGAGCGCGCTGCTGCCCTGGGGGGCGCCCTGATGGCCGCGCGGGGGACTGCCCCCACCGGGCTGGCGGAGCCTCCCACCCAGAGCGCCCCCCACTCCTCCCTGCAGAAATACGACTACGACAGCAGCTCGGTGCGGAAGAGGTTCTTCCGCGAGGCGCTGCTGCAGGTCACCATCCCCTTCCTGCTCAAGAAGCTGGCACCCACCTGCAAGTCGGTGAGTCCCCGCCCAGCCTCGCCCGCCCCTCGCCCCTTGGCCGTCCTGACCCGTCTCTGCCCACCCGCCCGCAGGAGCTGCCTCGCTTCCAGGAGCTGATCTTCGAGGACTTCGCCAGGTTCATCCTGGTGGAGAACACGTACGAGGAGGTGGTGCTGCAGACGGTCGTGAAGGACATCCTGCAGGGTGAGCCCGGGCTCGACTAGGTGCAGGGAAAGGCTTGAGCCCCCGCCCTGGGTGGGCCTGCCCACTGGTAGCTGTGTGGCTCCAGGAGGGTAGCGCTTCCTCTCTGGGCCTCACGTGTCCCCTCTGGACCTCGGCTCTGCTGGGAGGGTCAGGGAGGACATGGTGGTTGCCAGCCAGGGTCCCAGCTCTGCTACTTCAGCCACCAGTGAGGCCTGGACTGAGTCACATCCCAGTCACAGACCCTGACAGAGGCTGAAGCCGGTCCCCTGTGGGCACGGGTCCCTGTGCTGAGCGTCTGTCGCTCCCCTTGTGTCCCCTAGCTGTGAAGGAGGCCGCGGTGCAGCGGAAGCACAACCTGTACCGGGACAGCATGGTCATGCACAACAGTGACCCCAACCTGCACCTGCTGGCCGAGGGCGCGCCCATCGACTGGGGGGAGGAGTACGGCGACAGTGGTGGTGACAGGGGCGAGGGCAGCTGCAGCCCTGGCTCCCCGGAAGCAGCCACGCTCTCGGAAAAGCGACGGCGTGCCAAGCAGGTGATGTCCGTGGTCCAGGACGAGGACACAGGGCTGCCTTTCCAGGCTGGCTCTGAGCCGCCGTCACCTGCGTCCCCGGACAGTGTCACCGAGGTCCGTAGCCTGCTGTCCCAGGGTCTGCGAGCTGAGAGCCCTCCACCAGAAAGTTCCCTGCTCAATGGAGACCCTGCCCAGGAGAGTCCCCAGCCCACGGCGGCTCCCAGGGCCTCCTCGCCACCCGCCTCACCTGCTCAGCATCTCCCACCTGGAAAGGCTGTGGACCTTGAGCCCCCCAAGCCCAGTGACCAGGAAACAGGGGAGCAGGTGTCCAGCCCCAGCGGCTGCCCCCGCATCCACACCACCACTGAGGACGGTCTGGGGATGCAGACGGAGTTCTAGGCTGGTTGCCCCTTCTGCTGGACACGGCACCCGGCCCCTCTCTCTGAGGCGCTGGGGAGGGCACCCCATCTGTGCCCTGTGGTGGAGGCGGGGCAGGGTGGTGTGGCACCGTGGGGTGGGGCCCACCTGAGTCACTTTTCTGGGTTCAGTCCCTTCTCCCTGCCTTCTCCCTGCGGGCTGATCTCAGACGCAAGTTCTGGTTTCGAGGATTTCTTCTGTGCTGGGGGCTGGACACTCTGGGAGCCCCTCCGCCCGCCCTCCTGCTCTTGCCGTCCTCCTGGGGAGAGGGAGACTGAGCGTCGGGTGCTGCACCACGGAGCCTGGGAAGCTGGTGAATGGCCCCGCATGGCACCTGGCCTGTGGCACTGGGTGTCGGGGGGAGGCGGAGCACTGAGGCCCTGCCTCTTGTCCTGTCCCCTCCTCAGCCTCCCTGCCAGGCCCCAGAGGCTAGTCCCAGGGTGGATGCAGACCTGGCCGGCCGGCTGCACTGAGGGAGGCGGAGGGGGCTCTTCAGGCCTGAGCAGGCGGGGGTGCTGGAGGAGGGGGAGGTGTCGGGGCTTCTCAGGGGAGAGGGGCTAGGGCCTGGGTGGAGGAGAAAGGCCTAGAATGTGCTGGTCTGTGGAGGGGAAGTGTCCCGAGGGGAGGAAGTAGGTGGCCTCTGGAAGAGGTTACAGTCACCTGAGCAAGAAGCCGAGATGGCAGAGTGAGGGCTGCTGGAGCCAGAGTGGGGGGCTCTGTAGCTCCCCATCCCTCCCAGGCCTTCCTGCTCCCCTGTGTCCCCACTCACTCAGAGGCAGGGCTCAGGGGCTGGATTGTGCCCACCGGAGCTGGAAGGGGCTCCCCAGGGACAGAGGGAGGGCTCCCGAGAACCCCCAGGATCTGGAGGCATCTGAGCTTGGCCTCATCCTAATCTCCAGGCCTCTCCCCCAGTGTCCCTGTGAATCACTGTGGGCTTAGCCGCTGTCCCTTCCATCTATTCCTGGTGTGAGGGGCAAGTCCCTCCCCAGGGTCTCCCCTGTCACTGTGAGGGGAGGGTGGGTGGGGCAGGAACTATCTCTGCCGTGTCCCTGGGTGGTCGTGTGTCCCCAGCCCTGCAGCCTCCATGCCCTGGACGTACTTCCCAGGGCAGGGGCCTTAGACCCCCAGGATGGCGCTCACAGGTGCTCAGGGACCCCCAGTCCCCAGCTCTAATCTTGGTCACGTCACTAACCTCTTCCGATCTCTCCTCTAGTGCCTTGGGGGTTTCGATCATTGTTCCCAGATATGGTATCAAAGATCCTATGCAAACTGTTATAAGCTTCGCTAATCAATAAACGCTTTATTTAAAGCCACTTCCCTGTGTGTTGCTGGTGCGGGGCGTGGGAGGGGGGACCTGGCTCCAGGGCCTGTGTCTAGGAGTCTCCTTGGGGCTGGGGCTGGGGCTGGGGCTCTGTGTCTCGGCTTCTGGACTCGTCACTTCACCGAGTAGCAGCAGGTCTCTGGTCTGTGTTCCAGTAGCCTCCCATTGATTGATAGAGGAGGAAACTGAGGCTCAGAGAGACACCTGTCCCGGCTCATGGAGCCCCTATCCTAGGGGACTGTCCTCATGGCAACTCAGGTGGCCTCAGCCAGACCTGTGCAGGGTGCTGCTCAGCAGCACTGGGTGACAGTAAGGCCCAGAGGGATGGCAGATGTGTTGAGGCCAGTCAGGGCCCGGGTGTCCACCCTAGGGACTGGCCCAGGCTCATGCCGGACACAAACGGCCACACCACCTCTTCAAGACCTGACCACGTGCCAGTGTTTGAGGAACACTTCTGTAGGCTGTGGGGGCCAGGAGACTCAGGGCAGCTCTAGGCCCAAAGGGGTGGGGCACCCTAGCTGAGATGACGCGCACAGGGACACCCGGGCCCTCTGCAGCCGGCAGGGTGGGGTGCTTCCTCTGTGGGTAAAACGTGTCCCTTTGGCAAAGGCGCCAGAAACGTGCAGTGGAGAAAAGAGCCTCTTCCACAGACGTGCTGGGACTCTGGAAATCCACAGGCACAAGGTGAGACTGGACCCCACCCTCACCGCAGGCCACCGGCATCAGACCCTGTCCTACCTGGAGGAAAAGCCACTCATCGTCATGTTGGCATAGGAACCAAATTCCTCCAGTGCCAGAAGTCAAATCGAGACTCAATAAATGGGATGGTATCAAACAAGAGTTTCTTCACAGCAAAGGAAACAAGAACATGAAGAGAGAGCCTACAAAGGGCAGAAAATCCTGCCACCCGCACCTCCGACAGCATCAGTCCCCAGGATGTGGCTCGGCGGTAGAGTGCTCACCTCGCATGTGTGGGACCCTGGGGTCGATCCTCAGCACCACATAAAATAAATGAGTGAAATGAGGTGTTGTGTCCAACTACAACTAAAAAATAATTAAAAAAAGAACTCAAAAAACTTAACTCCAAAAAACCCCACAAATAATCCTGATCAACAAAGGAACTGCACAGACACTACACAGAAGAAGAAATATGGTCGGTCAACAAATATTAAAAAATGTTCAACATCACTAGCAATTACTGAAATGCAAATTAAAACTACACTGACATTTCATCACACTCCAGTCACGATGGCAATTATCAAGCATACAAGTCACAATTAGCGTTTCGAGGAAGTGGGGATAAGGCACACCCGTACACCTGGTGGGACTGCAAGCTGGTGCAGTCACTCTGGAAAGAGCATGGAGAGTCCTCAGAAAACGTGGAACAGAACCACCACTTGACCCAATTATATCACTCCTCTGCATTTACCCAAAAGACTTAAAATCAGCCTACTATAGTGATGCGGCCACATCAATGTCTACAGCAGCTCAGTTCACAATAGCTAAGTTATGAAACCAACCTAGGTGCCCTTCAACAGATGAATGGATAAAGAACATGTGGTACATAGACACAAAGGAATACTACTCAGTCATAAAGAAGGATGAAATTATGGCATTTGCCAGTAAATGGATGGAGCTGGAGACTATCATGCCAATCCCCCAAAACCAAAGGCCAAGTGTTCTCTCTGACATGCAGATGCTGACCCACAATAGGTGGGGTGGGGGGGAATGGAGGTTCACCAGATTGGATGGGGGAGTGGGAGGAGGGAGAGGAGATGGGAATGGGAAAGACAGTAGAATGAATCGGACGTCACTTTCCTCCGTCCCTATATGGATACACGACCAGCGTAACGCCTCACCACGTACAGACACAAGAAAGGGAAGTTGAGCTCCATGGGTGTGCAATAGGTGACAATACAGTCCACGGTCACATGTAACTAAAAAAAAACAGAAAAAGTGAAAAACCAAAACCATGTCCCGATTGGGTGCCATGGGGGATGTTGGCTCCCTGGTCAGCCTGGCCTGGTGGCCTGGGGCTTAGGTCCCACCCTCTCTCAGTCAGCAGGGCTGGGATGCACATGGGGCCACAGGGTCAAAGGCCAGGGCTCAGCTGTGTGTCACTGCTGTCCTTACAAGTTTCTAACTCAAGCTCCTCGGCCAGAAGAGGGACAGAACACCTGTTCTCTGGCCCTCGTGAAGATTAGGGAGCCACAAACACGTCCTCCAGGTTACAAGTCTGAGGCTCGTCTGGGCAACTTAGACCTTGCCTCAACATAAAAAGAAGAAGGGCTGGGGGTAGCTCAGTGGTAGAGCCCTGGGCTCAGGCCCGAACGGCAAAGCCTCCAGAAAGTGGGCGGCTGCCTCGGCTTGGGGCCTCGCTCGGTCTCCTCTGGACCAAGCTGAAGCCAGGAGCCTGGGGGGCGGGGCGTCAGAAGTCCCCAGGAGAAGACAGGGAAGAGGCACCCAGCTCTCAGAGTCCTTGGAGAGCAGGACTCCCAGGGTGAAGTCGTTTACTCTGTCCTGTCCAGCACTGCAGGACGGATGGTCCCGGCGAGGCAGAGACACGGAGGCCAGGAGGTGCGGGGCTCTTCCCGCCACCCAGGCCCGGCTCCTCCCCAGCCCTCTCCGGTGCTGTACCTCAGGCGAGCACTCAGCGCCCCCTGGTGGCCACCAGCTGAAGCCGGCAGGGCACCGTCCACACCGGATGCAGGGGAAGCAGCGGGCCTGAAGCTGGCCAGGCTCGCTGGGTGAGGCCCAGGTGCCCTGAGCAGCTCAAAGCAAGGGTGGCCCTTGGCTCAAAAAATCTGCCAGGAAACACATAATAAAGGTGCACCTCTGCCTCGGGTCCAAGGGCGCACGGCTCTCAGGTTTCCATGATCCGTCAGCACCATGGTGCAGGTTTGGGAGTCAGGACGTCTGTGCTCAAAGCCAGCTCCACCAGGTCCCAGTCATATGTCCGGCACCACCCCTCAGCCTCTGCTCCCTTGTCTGGGGTAACACCAATGCGTGTTACCCCAACACGACCCACCCACTGAGCGTCCCCGATCATGGAGAGGGGCTGCTGCTGTCCCGGCTCTGGCTCCCCCCCCCCCCACGCAGCAGTGCCCTTCTCCCTTTCCTTTCAGCTGAGGTGCACCCGCTCCTGGACTCGTTCCCTGGTTGAGCTGCTCTTCTCCTGACCCAGTCCCCTCCCCTTCTGGGCTCCCAGGAGGTCCCACGGATGACATGGGCCAGGAGCTCACCGATAGGTTTATTGATGTTTCTGCTTTGGGTGGAGCTGTGCAGGGTGAGGAGCTACAGATGTGCAGCGTGGGTGGGGCATGCACAGGGAGCAGCAGAGGGGAGGCCCGCGACCCAGGCCTGCACGGCTCACCCCTCCCCAGGACATCCCCACTCCAGGCCAGGACAGCTGGCACGTCCCACAGGTGAGAATGGCAATCCCACAGGCGGATGGCCGGGAGGTGGAGATTTTCACCTTGGCCAGGGTGCTCATTCCCCAGGCCAGGTGGTGGCACAGCCACCTGTCCACTCCCTGGACCCTGTCCCCGTGCTACCAGGGCTGGTCCCCAGTAGAGCCATGCATGCCCCCTCTTCAGCGTTTGGACTAGCTCTGCCACGGGTTGGGAGTGCCTCCACCTGGCCCAACCCGCAGGCGGCTCACGGCTGGGGGCACACAGGTGGTGGAGAGAAGCCCAGGAGGGGACTCACCCCAGCGTGGGTGGCGCAGCGTTGAGGGGCACCCTGGGCCTGTGGTGGTGGAGGCGGTGCCGAGGGCCCTCAGCTGCTGTGGTAGATCCGGAGGCGCTGGGCAATCTCCTGGCGGCACAGTGGGCAGGTGCGCAGCGGCTGGCAGCACTGCTGGCAGCAGCAGACGTGGCCACAGGTGAGGAAGACCATCTGGGCCTGAGGGAAGAGCGGCCGTGTGGGTGGGGCCCTGCTGGGTTCTCTGGGATGGATGCCACTGAGTCCCAGCCCCTGGGACCTAACCTTTAATATCTGGTGCCATGGTCACCATAAGCTATTCAAATATCATAGAGATAAATGCCACAGGTCACAAAAACCTGGTTGTTACGTTTGCAGTTTTGTGTCTACTTCTCTATGTTTTGTAAATAACATGTGAAAGCCCAGAACCCACCCCCACCCCTTTCCTTAAATAAAGTTTCTTGGCCTCTGTCCGTGTGGCAGCTGTGTGGGGCCCTCTGCAGGACCATGGCTTGCTTAACCAGCCCCCGCTCCTGGGCACTGAGGTCCCTGGCGGTTCTTTTCAGTGTTGGGAGGGAGCCCAGCCTGTGCCGGGCAAACGCGCCACCGCTGAGCTCCCGCCCGTGTTTGCAGTCCTCGCGGTGCGTGTGCTTGGCCAGCCGGGCTCTGGTCCGTGAGCAAGAGTGCTGTGCCTGTCCCAGGCTCTGCCCTAGCATTTCTTGCTCAGAACACACCCTTAGGAGATGGCCATGGCTGTGCTCCAAAGCCTTCACAGCCGTCTGCCATCTGCAATGTTGAACTGGGCCGGAGAGCCGTGGTCCATTTGCACTATGCCACTCCCTGGCTACATTAATGACCAGGGGACTGTCACACTGCTAACAGAGCTGCTTTTATAAGTAGTATCCCCTGGTGGCGGCAAGTGAGAATTGATAGTTTATACACTTGTTTAATTTCCGAAGAAAGTGTTAATTCTGCAACAATTTTTAAAAGGTGATTTTTAAAGAGACTTGGCAGGGAAAATCCTGTTGTTGATATTTCATGACCTGGGAGAATTCCCTAATATATTTATTAAGTTGGGGAAAAAAAACCTTCTTATGAAAAAAAAAAGAAAAATGTTCAGAAAATAATGTTAGCATTACTCATATTTTGGTCACGGGACCATGGGTCATTTTTGTTTCCTTTTAGTTTCCAAAATGTCTAATGAATATAGTATACTTCTGTAACCACAGGAAACTGTTGGGAAATGACGCACAGGTCTGGAGGGGCTGAGGAGGACGGCTGTGGGCATGGGGCAGTGGGAGGCTAGGTCGGTCCGGCACCCTGGTGGCCCTGCCTGGTGGCCCCAGACTCACCTCGCGTTCCAGGCACACAACACACTCGGAGGCCTGCGGCTGCAGCTCAGCAGGGGGCGCTGATGGTCTCACTGGCTCAGGAGGCTCCTGGGGGTGTGTGGGGGACTCCAGGGACCCGAGGACCTCTCCCTTGGGTGGTTCCAGCTCTGGGGAGATGAGAGGGACAGGCTGAGCCAGGGGGTCATCCCAGGTGCTTCCAACCCCTAGGGGTGCCCCTGGCCCTGGCTGCCCACAAGTGTGTGACCTGGGGCGAGGATAGGGCTGTTGTGATCTCTGAGCTGGGGACAGGCTCCCCACCATGCCCTCTTATTGCTCCTCTCTGAGCCTCATCCCCTCTTTCCCCATCTGTGAAACAGGAGTGAGCTTCTGCCTGGCTACCTCATGACGCTACCAGGCATGGCCACTGTGCTTAACTCATAACTCAGCCACTCTGCAGCAGAGATGAGAAATCTGAGGCTCAGAGGGAACACCGCTTGCTGGGAGCCACAGTGCCACCTTGTGGTGGAGCGCAGAACAGAGGCCCTTGGTTAGGGGCTGAGCTTTGAACTACCAGGCTACCCAGGAGACTGCATGGGCTGCTGCCCATCAGGAGACACGAGAGGCCCCCAAAGCTGCTTCTCTGATCTTCCCCCCACCCTTGAACCAGCAGAGCTTCCAGCTGCCCACTCTGCCCCGAGCCAGCCCCTGCCAGGGCCAATCGGCCAGCCACTCATACGGTTGGGGCTCTGTTAGGAGAAGCCCTGGAGAAGGCCTGGGGTTGGTACCTGGCTGTATCCTGGCCTTGGCCAGCAGCTCCTGGACTCTCTGTAGGATCTCATGCTGCAGGCCAGCTTCTGAGACGCCAATCTGCGGCAGTTCAGAAAAGAGCAGACTGTGACTGGGGCTGAGCAGGAGCCTGCTCTGCTGGGTGGAGCTGCCCGCGAGGCCCCAGCCCATAGGGAGCCTCTGGTACCTTTGGTTGGAATGTGGCAGACCAGGCTCGGGGTCAGCATCAGGCAGTGCCCAGACAACTGTGAAGGTGACTGGCTCAGGTCTAGGGGCACTGATCAGTGTGGCAGGGGGAGAAACTGAGGCCCCAAAGGACACCAAGACTAGTAACAGCTACAGCTCATCAAATACTGTCCAGTGCTAGGGATTACACAAACGATGTCACTTGAATAACCAGGTGACAGGGAGAGAAGCCACAGTTGAGCCAAGCTGCAGAGAGGCAGCTGTGCCTGGCCACACAGTCCCTGGGCTCCCAGAGCCCAAGTGGCATGGCCCAGGACCCTTCAGTGCCATCTCGTCCTCTGTCTGCAGGAGAGACAGGACACAGAGTGGAAGAGAGCAGGGACTCGGGGCCAGACCACCTGAGGTCAAGCCCTAAGCTTGCTCAGGGGGCTCAGTTTCCCCATCTGAAGTTGCCAAGGATGGCGGCACCTGTCTCAGGGGCTACCGGGAGAGCGAGTCATCAAGTTCGGGTCTGCAGACTATCGGAGCCTTGCCTGGGAAATGCAAGCGTCCACCTGGAAGAGGGCAGCAGCCATCGGGGCATTCTATTGTAAGCAGCACGTGGGCTAACTGGACATACAGAGCTTGACTCACACCCAGAGCTTGACTGGGGCTCAGGCAGTGCTGTGGCCATGGCTGTGAAGCCAAGGGGCAGGCTAGGGGCTGGACCAGACCACCCCCAAGGACATGTGTTGACACTGCAGAGCACACATAGGCGGCTGGGGACAGATGAGGTAGGCATGAGGTCATCTGGACACAAGGAAGCCCTGGGCCATTTAAGCATGACTGGCCCTACCACACTGAATGAAAAGCAATCAGCCCTTGCCTCTGACCTCCTCAGGGGCCGCTGCACCCACCTTGGCCAGGTCCCCAGGGCTCATGCGGCTCAGCATGTCCAGTGAGATGCGGTGGTGGGCGAAGATGGGCAGGTAGTGCTCGGCAGAGAGCTGCACCAGCAGGGCCACCAGCTGGCGCTCCATGCCTTCCTCCTGCAAGACACACCCGAGCAAGGCCAGGGTGCCCACGTGGAGAGAGGGAGAGCCATTCCATCTGTCAACTTGAGGTAGTGAGCGACTTAAATGTCCACCGCAGTGGAACTGTTAAAATACACCAGGGTTCACTGCACACGGGACACCACGGAGCCTGGGGTGATGGGGCAGCACTGCGCGTGGGTGGGAGAGCTGTCTGTCACAGCTGCCAAAACCGAGGGTACTGGGCTTTTATTATGTATTTAAAAAGTGTGCGGGGCTGGGGCTTAGCAGTGGAGCACTCGCCTAGCACGTGCGAGGCCCTAGTTCGATCCTCAGCACCACATAAAAATAAGTAAATAAAGGTATTGTGTCCAACTACAACTAAAAAATAAATATGAAAAAGTGTGTGTGCGCCTGTGCGCGTGAGAGAGAGGAGGGAGAGGAGAGAGGAGGGAGAGACCTCGGTCTGTCCTGCCCCTGCGGGGCTCATGGTCTCTGCCTGCAGGACGGTGACGGGCACCCTGTTTTCTCCCTCTCCAGGGTGAATGGACTCTCACTCTCATTTCTGTTTCTAAAGGGTCCTGGCACACGAGCGTCACCAGAAAAATGAACTGAATTAAACTGGAGTGACCAGCAGCAGGGCAGGGCTGAGGCTCTGCGGCTCCTCTGGAAGGATCCCTGCTGGCCCCCAAACCAGAGGGCAGCGGTGTTCTTACCTGTAGCTTCAAGGACAAGGGCTTCTGGTTCAGAAGTCGCTGATACTGGATGAGCCAGTAATTTTCCTGCTTGGTTTCACTTTTGGCTTCTAACTCCGTCTGCCAAGAATGGAAACAGTCAATGTTAGTTACAAACCAGAAATAAAAACTAACACTGCCAGGTGTCGTGGCCCCTGCTTGTAATCTCAGCAACTTGGGAGGCCAAGACAGGAGGATCACAAGTTTGAGGCCAGTCTGGGCAACTTAAGGAGACCCCATCTCAAAATACAAAAAGGGCTGGGATGTGGCTCAGTGGTAGAGCACCCCTGGGCTCAATTCCCAGTACTGGAAAAAGAAGGAGCAGGGGTGGGGGTGGAGGTGAGGAGGAAGAAGAAGAAGAAGAAAAAAACAAAGTGTAATGACAAACACAGTTGTGAACTGCGTTCCTCTGGGCAGATGGTGGCACCTGGTAGTTCACAAAGGGCTGCCCCATCACTTGTCCCACCATTTAACCCACTGAAACCAAGAAGGCTGGAAGCCTTGCCTTTCCCAGCTGTGGCCAGGGATAATTCTGGAGAAGGTGACAGATGCTTGATGCCACACACCTGCACCTGAGCCCCCTGCCACCTGGTCCCACACTCTGCCACTGCCTCTGGAGAGATGCCCTCTTCTCTGCTGGTGGGAGAGCAGGCCTATGCAGCCTTCTCTGTCCCCAGAGAGCTCAGACTGCCCCGGGCACCAGGCAGGGCGCAGGCTCCTTAGGACTCTCCGTTTTCTGGGGAGGGCTTTGCCGTGGGGCAAGTCTGAAGACTCAGGAACGTGCCAGGGGCGGTGCCCTCACGGTGCCTTTTGATAACCATCATCAGTGCTGTTCTGGGCCAGCGCTGCTCTAGGTGAGGGGACGAGCAGTGAGTCACACCAGTGCCCTCCACAGGGACAGCCCCAGCCAGGGCCTTTCTAGAGCACTGTGCGCTGGAAGACAGATTCTGCCTCACAGGGAGGAAGCTGAAGCCGCGAGACAGGGATCCCCTGCGCTCAGGGCCTGGAGGCTGCAGCCCCTCGGGAGCGGCTCCACACGGGCCTCTCCCCACACACTTGGGCCTCATGTCCCGGGCAGGCCTTCCTGGGCCTTGCCAAGCTGTCCCTGGCCCTCCCTGGCTGAGGGCGTACCTCCGTCCTACACCTGTGGCCCCGAGTGCTCCGCTGGGTGGTGCTGCCCCCTCCCTGGGGAGGCCCCAGGGCTGCGAGAACAGAAGCACCAGGCCACAGCATATGGCTGGCACCGCACGCTGCTGGGCCACCTGTCACACATGCACACGGTGTGGGCGGTGGTGGTGAGGCCTCACGGGGAGCAGGCAGCGTCTGATTGGCACAAACACGCCACCTGGGCTTTTGCTGGGCTCTGGAAGGAGACGGTCTCACTCTTCCTGATCTGCACAGGCGCGGCCCAGAATGGAGCTCGGTGCGGTCACAGTGACTCGACAAAAACTGGGTCTTTTTCAGTCCCAGCTGGTGGGCCTGGCTTCTGTCCTCACTGCCCGGGTGCCCAAAGGGTCTGCAGGAGATAGCCACTATAGGCTCCGCCACCCCGACAGGCCTCAGAATCAAAGCCATCTGTGCAGAGGGTCTGGCCTCCTGCCCAAAGCTTATTCAGCCACCTGCCCTAGAAGTGGGGTGTCCTCTCCTGGAGGCAATCCTCATGCTGTCCCCAAAGCCTCAGCTACAGGGCTGGGGCTCGATGGCAGAGCGCTCGCCTAGCCTGCATGAGGCACTGGGTTCGGTCCTCAGCACCACATAAAAATAAATGAAATAAAGTTATGACAAGTAAAAAATATACATATGAAGATGTTACTTTAGAAAAAAGTCCTTAGCTACAAAGACACTCAGAGACCATTGTTGACAAAGACTAAAAAACTGGTTAATAGAAGCCTGATCAAATGACAGCTTGTCCCAGTGCAGCCGCGAACGGAACTCAGTGGGTCACTTGAATGACGTGAAGGCAGGCTGGGTATTTTGTTTTTTATATTTTTAGTTGTACTTGGACACGATACCTTCACTTATTTATTTCTATGTGGTGCTGGGGATCAAACCCAGGGCCTTGCCGCGGAGCCCCCGCCCCAGCCCCAGCTGGTCATTTTGAGAAGGGGTCTCTACACAGCCCAGACTGGTCAGCTCCTAGGTTCAAGCGAGCCTCTCATCTCAGCCTCCCAAGGAGCTGGGACTCAGGTACACGCAGCCCCAACGTGGGCCCCTAGAAATGTGCGTCAGGAGCTGGAGTCCACATCCAGGCACCAGAAGGGCTGCTCCTCTGTCCTTCCCGCCTTTCCTTCTACGGGGCCCCATTACCCGAGCAATGAGAGTGTTTTAGAGACGCAGCTCGAGTGTGGGGGAGGACAGCCATGGTGGGGGAGGACACCGTGTGTGGGAGGACACCGTGTGTAGGAGGACAGCCATGGGTGGGGGAGGACACCGTGGGTGGGGGAGGACACCGTGGGTGGGAGAGGACACTGTGTGTGGGAGGACAGCCATGGGTGGGAGAGGACACCTGCTGGACGGAGGCCAAGCACATACCAGGATCTCGCGGAGCTCCTCCTCCCGTTGCTTCTTCTCTTTGAGCAGCTGCTGCAGCAGGGAGCTGAGTGCCCGGCGCTGCCCCGAGACCACTTCCTGCAACATAAGTCGGCCCCTGAGCTGCCGCGAGCGAGCGCCCAGCGCCAGGGCCGGGTGCGCTGCACTGCTGTCACTCGTTCTCAGCTCAGTTTGAGGCTCTGCCCAATGCCTCTCGGCGAGTTGGGGACACAGCCAAGAGGCCCCTCTGCCCTGCATCCCACTCCCCTTCCTCCCAAGCCCCCGTCTCCCTTCCTGAGCTTAAGCCAGGCATGGGACCCCAGTGACTGATGGCGATGAGTGGGAAGAAACATCCAACAAAAAATGATGGGCCACCGGCCTCGCTGACCACAGAGCACGGGCAGAAGCAGGGCGGGGAGGGCGGGCGGGGAGCGCCACGTGAGGAGGAAGGCTGCCACATGGAGGCACATGCAAACCGGAGCCCGTATCGTGTCCCTGCCACTCATCCTCTTACCTCTGGGAGCCCCAGGGGAGCCCTGGCAGTGGGGGCCCCTCCAGCAAGGACAAGGGCACCACCAAGCGTAGTGGTGACGGTTTCTGAGTAACCCCAGCCCCTCATCTCTTAAGCTCACAAAGGGCCTTCTCTGCCTCACCTTCTCTGATGGCCAGTGACATAGACTGGCCCTGAGTGATTGCTTCCACCTTGGGGTGGGTAGAAAGGGAGGCCCAGGGTGGGCAGTGATGTGCCCAAGGTCACGCCGTACCTCTGGACAGGGCTGAGGGCAGGACTCCAGGCCCCAGCATCCTCACTGTATTGAGAAGCTCACACGACAACTGGAGCCCCTCCACTGAGTATGACGGGGACAATGACAGACGCAGGCTCTGTCTGGGAGCCCGGCATGGGCACATATCCTCACAGGCCACCCCTCCAGCCCCTTAGTGAGCACCTGGGGAGTCTGGGGTCCAGAGAGGGGAAAGGAAAGCCCTCCTCTCCACATGCCAAGCCACATGGCAGGTCCCAGCTGTCCAGTCCAGACTGCTGTCCGCCACCCCCTGCTGCCCTCTCGCCTCTGTGACAGGACACCTAGGTTGGCACACACAGATGCTGCCTACAGACAATGGCACAGAAATAGCTGGTCATCTTCTCCAGACATCCTTGGGACACCAAAAACTCCCTTCTGCAGAGGCCCAGGGAGTGGGACCAGTGGCCCAGAAGCATGGCTTAAGGAGACAGAACTCAGCAGCCACCCTCTCCCAGTAAAGGAAACGCAGAGCGGCGGTGATGAAGCCCTCCTTCCTCTGACCCTCCTGCCTAGCACCAGCCCCACTGGCCTGGCTCGAGCACCAGCCCCACTGGCTGGGGCTTGGGCTTGGTCCCACTCCCCTGTGCTGATGAGCAGTGGCCACGGGCCGGCCGGGAGGGAGCACTGGGAGCCTGGCTGGCTGGGCTGGGGAGGGAGGGTGGCAGGCAGGGAGCCCTACGTACCTGCAGTGCCTCTGTGTCCAGGGATTTCCTCTTTAACTCCAGCTGTGTCAGCTGCAATAACTCAGTTTCTATTAACCTAATCTAGACAGAAGACGAGACAGGGGGTTTTATTTGCGTTAACCGTGGTTCTATTTTGCGTTGCCAACCTCTGATGGCCAGATGGGGCCTCAGAAACCCTTCTAGGGGAGGCTGGGGGCTCTGGAAGAGGGGGACCTGAGGGCCTTGGAATCTCACCAACAGCACGGAGGGCAAACAGGATCCGCTTGCCACAGCTCTGCTGCCTTGTTACATGGACATGCTGTCTGAGTCCAAGAGTCCAGCACAAGGCCTGTTGCAGAGCCGGCTGACACCCAGTAAAGAAGTGTGGGATAAAGAAGGGCTTACTTCAGAGCCAGGGAGAGTAGGAACAGATACACAGTCCCCTGAGCAGACTTTCTTGCTTCCTCCCCATGGCAGAGGGCCTCAGAAGGGAAGGAAGAACTAACGGTGGCGGCTGACCATGGAGCATCCACTGAGTGCAAGCCTGCCGTGCTTTATCTGCACCATTCATTTTCTTTTTTCTTTTTGCAGAGCTGGGGATAGAACCCAGGGCCCAATACCAGTGAGGCAAGCCCTCTTCCACTGAGCCACATCCCTGTCCCTCTCTGCATCATTTAATTAGTTGTTCTCTGCTTGTTCGGATATATTATGTCTCCATTTTACAGACAAGAAAAAATTGAGGCTCAAAAGGTTACATAACTTGCCCAAGGAACAAAGCAGGTAAGTGAGAGCACTTTCCCTGGGATGCCTGCTCCAAGCTGAAGAGCTGGCCTGGGGGATCACAACCACCCACCTACACTGAGCATGTCTGGGGTCAGGTCCCACAGTAGTGGCTTTACCCTGTGCCTATGACCCTCTGACCCCACTAACCCCTGGTCAGAGGAATGAGCTTCATTTCCGGCAATGTGGGGTTGAAATTAAATAGGGAAATTAAAAAGGTTAGGTTGGTTTTGGCCAAAGAGGAAAGAAATAGAAAGGAAAATAAACCATGCAGAAAGGTGAGGTTCGAGTGTGCTGAACAGGATGTGATGAGCGTCCCATGGCCTGCAAGCTCCTCCTCCAGCCCAGCCCCATTCCAGAGCGTGCCACAGAGCCACAGCCCTGGGTGGGAGCACAGTCCCCTCCTGCCAGGCCCAGGCCTCTCCCCAGCAGATGATAGGACGCTCGAGGCTCCTAGTGACCCACCGAATCCCCCGGCTGGGAAATCCAGTCTTCCTAGGGGAGCCCAGAGCTGCTGTCAGTCTGCCTGCGTTGGCGGGTCTGCGAGGAAGAGGAGGGCCCCAGGCACAGGCCTCTTGTGAGCCCGCAAGTGGGGGCCTCACACCTTGTCCTGTGACCTGCAGCCCTGCTCAGCAGCCTCCAGGTGGCTCTGAAAGCTGAGGGCAGGTCTAGGATGGAGCGCCCCCCAGCACCCACCTGGTTCCTGATCTGCCGGTGCATCAGGTCCTTCTTCACCTGGAGGGCCTCAAAAGCAGCCTTCTGCATGGCGCTCTGCAAAACAGATGGCGCTCGGCCGCTCAGCACAGCGGTGGCGCTGCTCTCCCTGGGCCATCCGGGGAGTAAATCTGCATACAGTTCCTGGGCACATGATTTCTACGTTTCTCAGGGAGAGACTGAAATACACATTCACTTTTTCATCCAAGTTTTTAAAATCCTAACGTTAAGGGCTTCCCATGGGCTGGTACCCTGCTCCGCGCTCTTCCTGCGCCTTGCACCGATTTCTACAGCAGTGGCTGGCCTGCGAGCCTCTGCGGCCGTGGGGATGAGCCAAGTCTACTTAGCTCCTGAGCCCCTCCTTAACCAGAGGCAGATGTCTGCCCTGGGAACAAGACCCTCCTCAGCCCTGTCTCACAAACATCAGGTCACGCTACTAGGAAAAGAGACTGGGTTAGAGAGAAAGGGGGAAGGGAAGGTGGCCTGGCCAGGCTGGGCGGGGAGAGCGCGGGCTACAGGGAAATGCTGCAGACCGCGGGGCCCACAGTGGTGTTCCATCTGCTCTGGGCTCCACCTGCGAGGCCCAGCTAAGGAGGGGGACGCAGTAGCTGGGAGTGTGAAGGGGGCGGGTCTCACCGCACTGTCCTGAGGGCTCCATGGACACCATTACCTCTCACCCTGTGAGGCCTTAGGATGAGCCCCGTATAAAGGATGGGGGAGGACCGGGGAGGTGCCCCAGGGAGGGGGTGCTTCTTTAGATTCGGTGACCAGAAGACCATGCTCCAGAGGCCTCTCCCTGCCCCTCTGGACATCTCCAAGGTCACAGAGTCTCCTGTCTTACACACTGTCTGGCTTAGGGGCCCTGGGCACCCCCGTCACCTCTGCCCTCATGCCCCAAGCCAGGGCTCACCTCCTGCAGGATCTGGCTGATGGCTTTGTTCTGATCCATCTGCTGCCATGACAGGATCTGCTGGAACCGCTCATCCATTTCGGCCATGCTGCCAGAAAGACAGCACATTCGTTAACTCTGAACAATTCCTGAGTACCTATTATGTGCACACACCTTGGAGGAGATGAGATACCATTCATTCACTGACCAGTACCCATGGAGTCCCTGCTGGGGCCATGACCCTGGCTGGGCACACACAGTTTGTCCAAACTGCATGGTCCCAGAAGGGAGGTGCTGGAGCCAGCAGCTGGCAGAGAATCTCCCAGGTCCTCTCACCCCTCCAGTCATGCAGTCCCCTCCATGATGCCCCTGCAATGGACACCTGGGCTCTGCCCAACCACTCCTACAGGTAGAGAGCTTCCAACATCCCAGCAGGCCACTCCACAGGGAAAGCATCCTTCCTGGACACTGTTGCCCTGGCCATTTGCTCTCAGCTCCCCGGAACATGGCTGGTGATTCTGGCACAAAACCTGCAACCTCACATATGCCCTGGCCTCCATGCAGTCTTGGTTTTGAGTTATTGATTAGACCCTGAAGTGGGGGACTGTATGCTCATCAAATCCTCTAACCAATCTGCGAGTAGCTACTAGGAATTTCTGATGAGAAATTTTTAGGAAGGGACCAAGACTCCTCAAGTAGGAATCTTGTACTCCCGAACCATGTCACACATCCAGAAGGGAGGGAGGTTCCTGCATCTGCGGGGACACAGGGATGGTTGGCATAGGCAAGGCCGGGGAGGGTGGTGAGTGAGTCAGGGCAGCAGGGGCTGTGAGCACCCACTGAGCTCTTCTCACCCGGGCACCTTTGGAACCTTTGACAAGCCCACAGGGCTATGGTGAGCTTGGTGACCCAGACCCAGAGGGACCAGCAACACCGACAGCCCCATCACTCTCCCCCTCCAGCACGTCCCACACCCGGCTTCATGAGCCCTAGGAGCTGGACAAGGCCAGCCCAGTCCAGAGCGCGTGCTGCCTGCTGCCAGCCTCCAGTCCTGGCCTGCCACCTGCTGGCTTGTTCCCTGCATTAGTCTCTTGGAACCTGAGCTTTGACTGTAAAATGGGACTAATAAAAATATAGTCCCTCACAGATAAGCTAATGCCATCAGTCATCGAGCCTCTGGCTTGGCACAGGGACAGTGCCTAAGAAATGGGTGTGACTGTTATTACTGCATCTCCGCCCAACCCTGAATCATGGGGTCCAGCTATAAAAGTCAGGAAGGCCAGTCACCACTTGTGCTGGACAGCATGGCTAAGGCTGGGGCAGCCCAGGGCAGGGGATCCAGTGCCCAGCTCTCTGCTGAGTCCTAGGCCCTGCGCCAGCTCCCCCGAGGCCCTGGCCTGGGAATGCTCTTCCTCCCCTTACCTGGAACAGGCCTGCTGGACCAGGCTCTGCCTCTGAGACTCGTAGGCCATCTGGATGAGCCGGTTCTTACAGCTCTCAGTCAGCATCTGCTGCATGGCGGCTGCGGACAGAGGGGTAAGGGGTGTGCTGAGGGAAGGTAGCTACCCTTGGGGACCCCAGTAGGAATGAAGCTGCATGAGGACAGGACTCAAGGCACCACCTACTTATGTGCCTGATAGTCACTATAAAAATTGTTTCTCTCAGGGCTGGGGGTGTAGCTCTGTGGTAGAGCATTTGCCTAGCATGCTTGAGACCCTGGTCCATCTCCAGTACCCTCAAAAAAAGAAGTTTCTTTCTATTTATTTATTAGTTTTTGGCTGGGAATGGAACCCAGGACTGCTTAAACATTGAGTCCATCCTAGCCCTTTTATATTGTTACTTAGAGACAGGGTTTCAGTAAGTTGCTTAGGGCCTCACTAAGTTGCTGAGGCTGGCTTTGAACTTGTGATCCTTCTGCCTCAGCCTCCCAAGGCAGAATTACAGGTATAATGCCCAACTTCTCTTTTTAACTATAAAACTAATACAAACCAGATATATGATGGTGTAGACTGGGAAAGGTGATAGGAGGATCATAAGTTAGAGAAAAGCCTCAGCAATTTAGTGAGACCCTGTCTCAAAATAAAATGAAATTAAAAGGGCTGTTTGAAAAAAAAAAAAAAGAGTAACCTGAGCTTGGAAGACGGACCAACCATAAAACACCAACACACACACACAAACCTTCTATAACCTTGTCACCAAGAAACACTACATTTTGATATGCATTCTTCCAGTAGATTTATTTGGAGGGGTACTGGGGTTAGAACTTAGGAGCACTTTACCACTGAGCTATACACCCAGCCCTTTTTATATTTTTCTTGAGACAGGGCTTTGCTAAGTTACAGAGCCTGGTCTTGAACTTGTGATCCTCCTGCCTCAGCCTCCAGAGTTGCTGAGATGTCAGGTGTATGCTATCGTGGCTGGTGCCAACAGATTTTTAATGCATATTTTTGTATTTAAAAAAATTAAAATAGGAGGTTGAAACAGGAGAATTGCAAGTTCAAAGCCAGCCTCAGCAACTTAGCAGGCCCTAAGCAACTTAGTGAGACCCTATCTCTAAATAGAACATAAAAAAGGCTGGGGATGTGGCTCAGTGGTTTGCCCTTAGGTTTAATCCCTGGTACCAGAATAATACAATAAAATAGCCCTCTCCCTCTCTTTCTCCTCCCCCGGCCAACTCCCTTTCTCTCTGTGGGTGGAGGGGGAGAAATATAATAATTAAAAGCTGGGGAGCTGGGGCTGGGGCTCAGCAATAGCACACTTGCCTGGCATGTGAGGCACTGGGTCCGATTCTCAGCACCACATATAAATAAATAAAGAAAGGTCTATAACCAAGTTAAAAAAACATTAAAAAAAAAAAAAAAGCTGGGACTCAAGTGAAGAGGTGTCTGTACAGTGGCCAACCCAGATGCTCACTGAGGGACAAATGCACCAACAGTGTGGCCCGTGCATGCTGTGGGGTGTCATCCACCCTTAAAACAAAGACGACTCTGACAGCTGCTGCTGCGTGATGCGCCTCGAGGACCTCATGGTTAGTGCAAAGACACAGGAGGACAATACCGAAGGGTTGCACTGCACCAGTCCCCAGAGGAGGCAAACGCACGCCAGGAAACAGGGTGGGCATTTATGGGGGGCTGGAGGAGCGGGATGGGGAGTGAGTGCGAAATGGGACAGATTTTTATTTGGGGAAGATGGAATCGTACTGGAGAGGCGCGGAGGAGAGGATGGGAACATCAATGCCACCGAACTGCGCATTTCAGTAGTTAAAATGGCGAAGTTATGTGAAGAGCGTTTTACCATAATAGAAAGAATCGAAAGAGAATCACATTAACACAGCACTTCTCATTTTTTTAGTGAATATCTGCCTGTGTCAATTAGATGTGATACTTATGACTGCAGAGGACTCCCGTACGTGGGTCACCAAAGTTTATTTAGGTAATTCTCTATTTGGATGCATTTGTGCTTTTTTTAAAAAAAATATTAAATGATCCTTCAGTAAATATTCTTGCTCAAACATCTTTGTGAACATCTGATTATTTAATTATCCTCTAAGTAATCTTAGAAGTACAATCTTAAGGCATGAACAATATATTTGGGACTCCTGAAACCATGTGCCCTTGACTCAAGTGCTACCTTTCCAGAACTTTTTGCTATTTTTCTGCTGCTTCACCACTGAGCCACATCCCTAGACCTTCTGATTTTTTAAAAAATTTTTTTAGTTGTAGATGGACACGATACCTTTATTAAATTTATTTTTATGTGGTGCTGGGGATCGAACCCAGGGCTTCACACATGCAAGGTGAGTGCTCTACCACTGAGCCATAATCCCAGCCCCAACCTTCTGATTTTTTGAGACGGGGTCTCCCTTTTGTTGCTGAGGGTGGCCAAATTGCCCAGGCTGGCCTCCAACTTGTAGCCCTCCTACTGTAGCCTCCAGAGTTGCTAGGATGACAGGTGAGTATCACTCTGCTGGGCCTTTTTGCTGTTTTTACTGAGTTTTTTTAGTTATAAAAATAATAAGGGGTTGGGGCCTAACAGCATATGCAAGGCCCAGTATGGCATAAAACAAAACCAAAAATAAAACATGCTCATTTTTTAAAAAAGTTAAGTAATAGGGAAGCTTGAATAGGGGAAAACAAAAGTCTCTAGACATGTTCCCATCCCGTGCAGTTAATTAGATGAAGATCTTTCTGGAAATTTCCCCACATTTTTGTTTTTACAAATGGTGGATACGAGTGACCTTTAACACCAAGATGCTAATGACCTGACAGGTGGTGGGGGGAGGACAGGCATGCCACGGGCTTGCCTCAGAGCCCAGCCCACAGACAGCCTTGACCAAGTGTGCGCGGGAAGCCTGCTTCCTGACAAAGGCTGCAGAGGCGGGGACACCCAATAGAATCAGTTCTTACTTTAACAAAGGACAGGCAACACCTCCTTGGCTGTCCTTAGCCCACATCTACAAGTCCTCAGGGCCATGGTGGGGTCCCTTCATTAGCGTGTACCGCGTGGAGCCCAGGACCATTCCTGAGGAATGATGGGAAGGGGCACAGCACCCAGGAACCCCAGAGGGGCCAGCCCAGTTCCCTGGTTCTCAAAAACAGAGAAGCCAGCCCTGTGAAAGGCTCATTTGGTCCAGGTGTGATCCCATCTGGCTCTCCTAATGACCCTATGAGATGGCCAGGTCATCAGCATTTTCCCATATTATAGATAAGAAAATTGAGGCTTAGAAAAGTTAGGGACCAGTAATGCCCCCAAGGTCACAGCGGGTATCCAAGCTGAGACTCTGAATCCAAGCCTAGCCTGGCCCCATAGCCCCATCTCCATGAGCTGGACTTGCCTGCCTTTCTTGAGGGCTGACACTCAGTGCTCTCCACACATGACTAACAGACAGGGCTGCCCATCCACTGGCCTAGGCGGCCAAATGTTCTTCTCTAGGGCCCTCACCTTCCCTATCTCAGAACTCACCGGCGATCTCACGTTGTCGCAGGTTCTCTGTCTCCTCCTGAGTTATGGACATCAACTGTTCCATTCTTATTCTAGGGAGAAAAAAAGCCATCCATTCACTTGGCAAACAACTTTTCCAACAGGGAACCCCACCAGAAGAACACCACCTCCTCCAGGAAGCCTGCCCTGAAGAGCCAACCCAGATGAGCTCCCTGAATGCCCACATCACCACCTCCTCCTGTGGGGCCTGTTAATTCCAGCCCTGTAGCTAGAGCACCTGTGTAAAAGGGTGAACATCCCCTTAGAAAAATGGGCCAGTTCTTTACTACAAGTAACCAGCAAACATGGGAAGACGCTTAACATCACTGGCAAAGAAGGCCAGACCTATTCACCTGTCAGGTTGGTTGAGATTAAGAAAACCAGTAGCTGCTGCTGCGGGCAACGATGGTGGAGAAATGGGCATGTCTGTGCACTGCTCAGAGCACAAACCGGCAACATGTTTTGGAAGGTGTGCTGGCACCCATCTAAATGTCATTTGCATATTTCACTAAAAAGATGATCATATAAAGCTTGGTGTCATGGTGCCTGTCTATAATCCCAACTACTTGGAAGCCTGAGTAGGATGATCACAAGTTCAAGGTCAGCCTGGGTGATTTAGTGAGATCCTGTCTCAAAATAAAATAAAAGTTCTGGGGCACTAGCTCAGTGATAGAGTGATTGCCTAGATCATGCAAAGCTCTGGGTTCAATCTTTAGAACAAAAGAAAAAAAAAGTCACATAAATACCTAAGGGTACACTGAGAGTCTGTTCACCATCACAATTTTTGAAATTATAAAAAAATGGAAGCAACTTAAAGGTTTGTGGGCAGAGGGCTAATTAAATAAATTATGATTTAATCACACAATGGAACATTCTTCAGCAATTACAAATTACCAGATTTGACATGGAAATTCATCCATGATATAGCAAGTGAAAATGAACAAGGTGACATGCATGCACACATGCCTGCTGTGCTTTTTCATATGCCCAACTAGCAGGAGTGGCTTGGAAAAATCAATATCCTTTCCTGTTCCCTGCCGCTGGGACTTAGTCGCAAGGGCATGGATAGGTTGAGCAGCTCTGTCTGCTGTCCAGGGCCATAGACAGCTCAAGAGAAGGTGGCATTTGGTAGAGGGCTGTACTCTGGGCCCAGCCCCACCCAGAACCAGGGTTCTTAGTCAGTGTGGGCCAAATAGATGATGCCACTGGCCACAACACTGCTTGGCTTGGACCGGCCCAGCTCCCCAGCCCCACAGTTGAGGCTGGCAGCATGGGGGTGGCTACTGTAGCCCCAGGAAGCACCCTGCAGAAGGCCTTTCCAGGCAGTGGGGGCCTAGATGTTTGGACTGACTGGGCGAGATAGGGCTCCTCCAAGGACAGCTCAGAGTCCTCGCTGCTATTGCAGGACCCGAGAGAACCAGGAGGGATCAGAATTGACATCTCAGGGAGGGGTGGAGGGTGGAGTTGGTCCTTCCTCTCTATCATCTTTTCTAATTACAAAAGTGGTGTGCCCCAATGCAGTCGACTCAGAAAACACAGAGAAGAAAATGAAGGCCACTACATGTAAGTCCCATGACTCAAAAACATTCAGTAGTAACCCTGGGAATGGGTCCACATGCTTTCTGCACACAGGTATGTGCACAGTGTCTTTTTTTTTTGGTTCTAGGAATTGAACCAAGAGGTGCTCTACCACATCCCCAGCCCTCTTTATTTTTTATTTTGAGACAAGGTCTTGCTAAGTTGCTTAGGACCATGCTAACTTGCTGGGGTGAGCCTTGATCTTGTGATCCTCCTTTCTCAGCCTCCCAGCTCACTAGGATTATAGGCATGTACAATCACTCTTGGTCAGAGTGTCTTTTTAAAATGATAACTGGTAATATTCCTCTTTAAATACAGCCTCCCACTTTTCTACTTAGCAACATGACTATTCTCCCTAGTGAAGAACACAATTGGCCCTCCATATACATGGGTGCCACATCTGTGGATTCAATTTACTGTGGATCAACAATGTTTGAAAAAAACCTGCCTCTGTACTGAACAGGTACATATTTTTCCTTGTCATTATTTCCTAAATAATAGAGTATAAGAGCTATCTAAACAACATTGACATTGTATTAGACATTATAAGTTATCTAAATATAAAGTGTACAGGAGGAGGTGTGTAGGTTATATGCATACACTTTGCTATTTTACATAAGGGACTTTGAGCATCAGTGGGCTTTGGTATCTGCAGATGGTCCTGGAACCAATCCCCCTCAGATACAAAGGGACAAATGTATTTTATTTCTTTTTCTTTCCATAAATGTAGATTTGTTCTGTTTTTTTTTTATATTGGAAATATTCATTATGTATCCATCCTATTCATGTCTCTAAATTTTTTAAAGAACTTGAAAGTAGTGATAATTTATTTTTTGATCTAGTTATTTATTTTGACAGTACTATGGATTGAACCCAGAGCTTTGCGCATGTGAGGCAAGCACTCTACCACTGAGTCACATTTCCAGGCCTTTTTATTTTTTATTTTGAGACAGGGTCTCACTAAGTTGCCAAGGCTGGCCTTGGACTTGTGATCCTCCTGCCTCAGCCTTCCAATTGCTGGAATTGCAGGTGGGTCCTGCCACTCCTGGCATGGCAATTCTTTTTAATTTGATCCTAACAAGCTGAATCTCTTTATACCTTTAAGAAAACTTTCTGGGACAATCTCCTGGAGATTCACAAAGACATTCCCTCCCCAGAGCTGCACTCCCTGGAAGGACGCTTACCTTTCGTTTTCCAGAGACTTCAAGATCTCCGCACTTTTCTTTTGCCTGTGAAGAAAACCAGAGCGGTCCCTGCAGTCACCAGCCCATTTCCCGCAGCGCTGCCCCACCTCACTGCACGGGCCATGCTAGGGGCCTCAGTGCCTGCTTCTGAGCCCTGCCACCTGGGATCTCTGTGTCCAGGCCAGTAAAGCCACTCCAGGCCCTAGATGTCCTCACTTGTGAAAACAGGTGAAAAACTTCCTGGGCTGTTTGTAAAAAGTAAATGAGAAAATAAACATGAAGTGAGCTCCCAAAAAGCGGTCACTTTCTGGACTCAGGCGCTTGGTAACTGACAGGTGAGGGAGCACCAGGCACAGCAGGATGAGGAAGAGGAAGCCCGGAGGGACAGGAAACGAGGCGAAAGCCTGCTTCTGGACTCTTCCTGCAATCTCCCCTCTAACTAGACATTCTCAAGCTTCTTGAAATCTCTACCTGTCCCCCTTCTCCCCAGCCCCACCGAGACCTGCTCTTAGGAGCTCCTACCAAGGACAGAATTTGTTCAGCTAAATCTCACTACAGGGTGAAGCCCTCAGGCAAAAGGCTACTTGGAACTCAAAATCCTGGAGCAGGCGAGATCTCGACTACCTTGCTAGAGCCACTCATTTTACAGAGGGGAAACCCGGGGCCAGCAGGGAAACACTTGCCACGGCCATAGGTCCAGTCAGTGTAAGTCCCATGACAAGGACTCAGACCTCGACATGTTTGGGTAAGGTTCCTTTTTCTGTGTGTTGATGGGGATTGAAGCCCCTAGCAGAAGCACGTGGGTAGGAGTGAAGACCGTGGGGAGGACTGGACCTCCAATCTGGGACCTCGAAGGGCATCCTGCAGAGAAGGGCTCTGGGCCAGGACTGACCTCTGGTTCTCCTGCAGGAGTTTCTGGATGCGATTTGCGATACTCTGCTCTGTCTGCTTTAGCTGCTCCTGCAGACGCTGCCGCTCTGTGTCCAGGTAGCGCTGGCGCTCACTCAGGCCCTGCTCCAGCCGAGACTGCTCCTGTGGGGCGGGAGGCAGAGGTCCTGAGCGAAGCCCTGATGTGCCATGGAGTGGCTCTGACTGGAGCTAGGAGACTGGGTTTCCTGCCCCACCGTGCCTGTCTACTCTGTGTGAACTTGGGGGGTCCCCTCTTGCTGGACCTTAGAGTGCCCATTTGTGCCTGAGGAGGCCTGGGTGATGGGTCAGGGCCTTCTCTTTCAGGTACCGGGGCAGATGTGAGAGCTTAATCGCCCTGCCCTCCCACCTCAGGGGGGCCTTGGCCTGTGTCAGAAGGCCACTGGCTGGTGTGATGCCTGGGCTGCTCACACCTCCTTGACTGTCTGGAGGATCTCGTCCTTCTGACAGCTGCTCTGCTGAAGCAGCTGGGCATGCTCTCGCTGCCCGAGGTCCAGGCGCCGCTCGAATTCCAGCTTCTCCAGCATCTTCTGTTCCTGCAGGAGTAAAGATGCTGGTGACTGCCAGCATGGGCTCCTTGGGCACCAGGACACAGCAGCAGGGGCAGTGCTAAGTAGCATGGGCTGTAGGTCAGTGCTGAGCAACCCCAGCTGTCCACTGGGGCCTGGTGGTCTAGAACCTGTCTGGCCTCCCACTCTGAGCTTCTGTCTCATCTGTCAAGTGGATACTCTGCCATCACTGGAGGAGGCACGAGGACACAGTGAGACAATGCACGTGAGAGGAGAGCACATCTTCAGCCTTGAATCAGAGCCAGGAATAAGCTCTTTCTTCAAATATCTCAGGAGTTGAGATTTTTAGTGAACAGATCAGAGAAGAGGAAAAGAGGCATCTTCTTACCTTCCTCTTCTCATAGTCAGAGAACCTGTTCTGGGGGAGAAGAGACAGAGGTCAGGAGAAGGGCACAGCTAGGGTGTTCAACAGCACATGTACCAGAATCCCCCCGGTGGCCTGGCCTCATGCGGACCCTGGCCTACCCAACTGCTGCATCAGAATAGGTGGGGGGCTGCCCAGGAGGTGCCAAGACAGCTCTGGGCAGGCAGCGCTGAGCAGGCCTGGTGCTCCAAAAGAAGACCATGAAACAAGATACACACTTCCCGTGGCTGTGTGTGGCACCTAGAGCTCCTGTCTGGCCACCTAAGTACTTGCAAATGCAGAAGGAGCATGTACAGGTTCCTACAGGATCATTGAAGAGTGAAAACTAAACCACACCACTGTCCACCAACAGGTGACCACATCAGTGAGCCCTGGAGCATGGGATGTATATTGTAAATACTTTCTCAAAGTACCGATTAGCACAAGTTTCCTAGATGGTCATCTCTTCCCTTTCCAACTTTCATTGAACTGTCCGAAAAATATAAAATTGCAAATGCATTTACATCAGCAGCGGAAACAGGGAAGGGTGGCATCTGGCAACCAGAAATCAACCAAAGCATCATTGGAAGCTGTGAAGCCAAACTCCGGCAGCTGTGCTCCCCTTCCCTGCAATGCTGTCCTCCACCACAGCCAGCAGAGCAAACTGACTGTGAGCCCGGGCTGTGGAAGCCGACAGTGGAGACAGTTTCTGCTCGGTGCCCCCAGGCTGCAGTGCAAGTCCTTACTGAGCATCCTGCAGGGCCGCCTGTCACTGGTGCTGGCCTATGTGCCCATCAGCCTCCTTCACTACACCTAGGGCATGGTGGGGGGCATGTGGTATGTGGTCAGGAAGAATTTGTTGAAAGACAACAAGGAGCAATCCAGACATGATCCCATCCCAAGGACAGACAAGACGGTAGAAAAATTATTTACCACTTTCATTAAATTCAGCACCGTGTTAAATGCTGCCAAGGAAATGCACAGGGTGCTTTGATAACACAGAACAGGACACTGACTTGGGCTGGTGCTTCTGAGAGGACTCAATAAACTGGTGAGTGGGGAGAATTCCAGACAGAGGGAACCACTTGTTCAAGGCCCTGATGGAGGGAGGAGTGTGGTTTGTTCAGGAAACACAGAGATCCCTGAGCAGCTGATGGTTGGTAAGCCCATGGCAGGCCTTGCAAAAAAAAGGCTGGTCTGAATGGAGGGAAGCTCTAGTTTAATGGAGGAATCTGGGGGCTTCAGCTCTGATCATCCCCTCATCCTGGCAGCCCCAACACAGGCACATGGCAGTGAGCACCACCAGACAGGCCTGCCTTACCTGCCACTTGACCTCCTCCCGTGAGAACCGGTCTGGAGGCCCATCAGGACTGTCCCGGGAGTTCTCAGCTCCATCTTGCTCCAGAACTGGCAGCAGATACTGAGAAGGGGGATAATATTCCAGCCCTGACTCTGCAAGAGATGGGACACAAGCTGGCAGGGGGACCTGAAGTTGTCTGTTCCCAAATCCCTTGCTCCCCTCCTCTCTCCTTCCTCCCCCGCAGCCCATGCTGCCAGGCTCAGTCCAAACTGCTCTCGTTCTCCCTGGATGGGGCCCCCCTACCTTGTCCACTAGTCCTAGCCTCCAGGCCTGGTATGGGGCAAGTGCTTAGTGTCAGCTGAGTGAGTAAATGGGCAAGTCATCTGCCTCTCCATCCAAGTGAGAACAAGGTGGTAGAAAAGCCCAGGAGAAGCAGAGAAACTGGGTCCAGAATCCAGCTTTACTAATAACTTCCTGTGTGTGCAAGATCTTGGGCAAGTCTCCTTCCTTCTCTGGCCCTCCTGTATAGATAGCTTCCTTCTGTATAATGTGAAAGGGGTCATACCCTATACTCATTTTCCATTGTATTGCTTGCCTTTTTCTTGCTGATTTCCAGGAGCTCTTTACATTTTATGGGTCTATAATATATATTGCACCTATTCTGGTTGCAACACCTGGTCTTTTTAACTTGGATGCTGGTGTCCATCTGACCAAAAAAATAGAAAAAAAATTGTTTTATTTTTTATTTATTTATGTTGCAGTATTAGGGCTTGAACTCAGAGGAGTTCAACCACTGAGCTATACATACTCCAGCCTTTTTTAATTACTTTTATTTGAGTCAGGGTCTTGCTGGGGCTGGCCTTCACCTTGCAATTCTACTGCCTCAGCCTTCCAAGTTGCTGGGATTACAGGGCTGTGCCATTGTGCTCGGCTTGATAAAAGCAAATTTCACATTTTGGTGTAATCAGAATTATCCCCTCCCTTGGAAGGACACAAATAGGTAGTTGACAAGAAATACCAAAATAGGCAGACATACAAATATTCAACTAACAAGGAAGTGACATCAAAATAACAATGAGCTCTGCTGTTTATCCACCTGATTAGCAGGCTTTGCCTTTCCTTCCCTTCTTCCTTTCTCTTTCCCTCTTCCTCTCTTTCTTTCCTTCTTTCTTTGTGAGCTGGGGATGAAACCCAGGGCTCACCTGCCGGGCAAGGCCCTCACCACTGAGCTGTGCCCAGCCCGGGGTTCACTGTCCCCACAATTGTTCCAGAGTGACTCAGATATTAAAAAGACCATCCAATCCCACTGCTCCGCAATGGCACCTTCATCAGATGTCGGACGACCCATGCGCGAGTCTCAGCTGTGCTCTGAAAGGCCCACAGTGACAGGGCCAACTGGGGACATCCACCTTGGGAGCGCAGGTGTTCCAAGGTTTAGCTCCTTCTGCGGCCCTGTCCTTCCACCAAGTCCAGCCCACCACCCTCTCTCCCCTGGATGACCTCCATGGCCTCCTCACTGGTCCCCCATTCATTCTTGCCCCCTCTAATCCCTTCTCACTGTAGCTTGAGTGATCTTTGTAAAAAGCGAATCTGACCTTGTGAAATCCAGTCTCCCTTGGACACTGGCCAGGCCCCTCCATCCCCCTCCCCACCTCTCCTCCCTGGGCTCCAGCGCTCCAGCCCCACAGGCCTCCTCACACCTCAGGCTCACCCACGGCCCACCCCTCCGCCCACCCCTCGAGAGCCTTCCACAGGCTCCTCCTTCTGCCAGGCCCCTCACCAGTCCCAACCTAACCCAGGGGCACCCCTGTGCTCCCTCCTAAGCCAGCCCGTGATCACAGACCCTGAGCTCCGAGCAGGCAGGGACAGTGACACCATCCCCCACCCCAGGGCTGGCGCAGGGTAGCCGCTGGTGACAGATGGCCTGAGTTTACCTTTGCAGAGGAACTGCTGAATGGCGGTGGTGCCGGCACCACACACCTCCGGTGGGGGGTGGATCATGGACGAAGCATCGAGACTCAGCGTCTGCAGACATAGGGGCCTGTCCTTACTGTGTGCCTCACCTGCCACCCAGCAGGAGTGGAAGCCACCTGGCCCCTCTGCCTAGGTGTGCCAGGAGCCCTTCCAACACTTGGGTAGTGCTGGCACACAACAAGCTCTCTTGCTCTCTTAGGGACAAATACGTAAGTGAGTGACCAAAAGGAATTTACAGGATGGGCAAGAATGCGATTCCAACTCTGTTAAAAATTATACTATACCTCTGACATTAGTATGGGATAGAAGCCATGGGTGGAGGGTCTGTCTCAAACTCAAAGTGGTTTCCTCTAACAGGAGGATTATGGGATACTGCCTATGTGAAATCCTTTTTTTTATTGGTACCAGGGATTGAACCCAGTGGTGCTTAAGCCCTGAGCCAGCCCTTTTTATTTTTTATTTTGAGTCAGGGTCTTGCTAGGTTGCTCAGGACCTCACTAAATTGCTGAGGTGGGCTTTGAACTTGCGATCCCCTGCCTCAGCCACTGGGATTACAGGTGTGTGCCACCATGCCTAGTTGTGAAATCTTTTTAATATTTATTATTAATATATATATATATATATATATATATAAACAATATATACATGACTTTTAAAATGAGAAGCTCCAAAGCTTCTTTTTAAAGGATTGGGCCCACGGGGCCTTCCTCCTGGAGCTGCTTCTGCAGTGCTCCACCCTGAGCCGCACCCCAGGCCCAGAGAGCTCCCCACAGGTCTGAGCATATCCCCGGGGAACACATGCTCTGCGCTGTGTTGTCTACTGCTGTGGCTATTTAATCATAAATTAACTAAAGTTCAATGAAATCATTTAGTTCCTTGGGCACACTGGCTACACTGCACGTGCTCGAGAGCCACCTGTGGCCAGCCTGATGAGACAGCACAGACACAGACACTCCCACCCTTGCAGAATGTTCTCGTGGACAGCACAGAGAACAACCTGTGCTCTCCTGCCCTGAGCACCCTGTGCTTTCCAAATCCAGCCACCAGGTAGGAGGACACCAGCTACAGAGGGGGGCCACTTCCTTTTGCACCCTCTGAGCTACCTGCTCCCCCAACAGACAGTTTGGCTTGAGGGAGGTGACTGACTGACAGAATCAGGGGACTCTGGGATGCTCAGCATGACTGTCCTCACTGCGAGTGGATTGGTCACCCCACACACAGAGCTGCAAGAAGGTGAGGAACACAGGCATCAGATTCAGGCAGCCTACGTTCCACCTTGCCAGGGCTAACTGCGTGACTCCAGGGCAAGTCACACACACAGTGACTACCTCTGTACATGCCCCAGCTTCTTCATCTTCAAGGTGCCACAACAATATCTGCTTCAAAAAAATTCTGTGAGCTCTTTCCGGACTAGGCTGAGCTCTAGGCACCATCATGGGAGTCGACATACGCCACAACAAGGACCGAAAGGTTCGGCACAAGGAGCCCAAGAGCCAGGACATCCACCTAAGGCTGTTGGTCAAGTTGTATAGCTTCTGGCTAGACGGACCAATTCTACCTTCAACCGAGTTGTACTGAAGAAGTTGTTCATGAGTCGCACCAATAGGCCACCTCTCTCCCTCTCCCGGATGATCCGGAGAGATCATCTCGGCTTCCTGGCCGAGAAAACAAAACAGCTGTGGTCGTGGGGACCATAACAGATGACGTTCGTGTTCAGGAGGTGCCCAAACTGAAGGTGTGCACACTGCGCGTGAGCAGCTGAGCCCTCAGCCGCATCCTTAAGGCTGGGGGCAAGATCCTCACCTTTGACCAACTGGCCCTGGACTCCCCCAAGGGCCGTGGCACAGTCCTGCTCTCTGGTCCTCGCAAGGGCCGAGAGGCGTACAGGCATTTTGGCAAGGCTCCTGGGACCCCACACAGCCACACCAAACCCTATGTCCGCTCCAAGGGCAGGAAATTTGAGTGCGCCAGAGGCCGGAGGGCCAGCCGAGGCTACAAAAACTAACCCTGGATTTATTGTTAATAAAGAAGCTTTGAATTTGAAAAAAAAAAAAAAAATTCTGTGAGGATTCAGAGCTAACACAGGTCAAGTGACTAGCTCTAGAAAGCTCCAGGTGAATGGAGCCATCTTGTCAGACCACGAGAGCTCACCTTCGGAGTGGGCTCCTTGAGTTGGTGTCTGTTGTGGGCTGAACTATGTCCCCCAACTCACATGTATGCCAGTTGAGGTCCCTACCCCTGTACCTCAGAATGTGGCTCTGGAGAAAGGCTGGACTCTGATCCAACATGACTAGAGGAAATTTGGATGCAGACAGGCACAGAAGGAAGGTGACATGAAGTCACGGGAAGGAGAGGCCCCAGACAAGCCAGGAGGAGAGGCTGAGGGGGAGCCAGCCCTGTCAACACTGACCTTGGGCTTGCAGCCTCTGGATGGGGAGAACACAGATTTCTCCATTTCAGCTCCCAGTCCATGGTTCTTTGTCATGCCAGCCTGAGCTGACTCACTCGGGGTCCCAAGAGGCCCCTGCCTTCCCCTGCCACCCGACATTCCAATGAGGTTTGGTTTCTGCCCAGCCATGCTGAGCCCAGACCCCAACCCACCCCTGCAGGCCCTGCCTTCCCTCCCAGCTTCCTGATGACCGGGGTCCCAGGTCCAGCAACTCCCGATCACTTGGCCCCTCCTCCCTTCCGTATCCTGTGCTTCCCACCTCCTGCCTCTCCTGCCCTGCCCCCTCTACCAAATGCTCCTGTTGTCCACGTCTACATCACAAAATCTCATTCCTCTCCAAGGTCTGGTTTGAATGCCATGGATTTCCTAAAGTGTGGCCCCTCCAGGTTCAGCGTTCCCTCTTCTCTACTCTAGACTGCTTTCCTGCCTCCATGATGGTAGCAAAAGTCACATTGTTACAAATGCCCACATATCACTGGCTCTGTAAGCTCCTAAGGACCATGGCTGGGGACCTCTGGGACCAGGCACCTTGTGACCAGAGCAGACCCTTGGGAATGGGGGCGAGCAGAATGGGGCATGCTGAGGGGACCCCAGGTGAGAATGGCTCCCCACTTACCTCCAGGGTTCGGACATGAGCCAGCATCTGTGGCAATCTCTGAATCTCGTTTTCACTGATGTCAAGAGTACGCAGGCTTCGAAGCTCCCCCACGGTGTCCGGCAGCTCCTTCAGCTTGTTGTCTAGAGAGACCCCAGGGGCAGAGCTCAGCACCCCAAAGTCCTGCCTGACACTGCAGGTCTCAGTGGGGGTAGGGATGGAGAGGTTCTGCCACCACTGACTAGCTCAGTGGACAACTAACTACCTCCCCAGGCCTCATCTGTGAGACATGGACGAGGACACTATCTGGCCTTGCAGGAGTCCAGAGGGATTCAATGAGATGATGCCTGTGAGGTCCTGGGCCCAGTGCCTGTCCCATGGTTAGTGATCAACAGCTGGGGCGCCATTATCTTCAATCACTGTCAGACACCACCGTTAGATAGGCTGAGGCTTCTGTGCAGAGTGCTGGGGAGGAAGTGGAGGAGCTGGGGTGGGGCAGGGCTGGAGCTACACTGCATCAGAGTCTTGGCTCACTGTCACCTCACTGGGTGCTCTTGGGCACATCACTGTTCTCTGAGTGGCACTTTCCTCATCTGTAGGCTGCAGACAACTCTGCTGCCCTCTGGCTCCTCAGGGACCGTCAGGAGACCACATTATTCAGTGGGTGTGACACACCACTCAGAACCACTGTCATGGCGCCTCCATCACCCTCAGCCAGGCAGTCCGCTCTCTTCCCACCACTCCTCATTATACACACGAAGGACCAAGTCTCAGTGTAGCTGTCACTACTGTCTGACTCTGAGGAGTCACGGGAACCCTCCAGACACCTTCTCTCTGGTTACTATAGGGACACACAGACCTAGCAGGAGCTCAGTCCAGTTTAAGTGTCATCTTCATGTTCAGTGGCTCCAGACAGAGCCCCCTGTGGATCCTGACTGGGCTGGCCCACAGCTGACCGAGGGTCACATGGACAAGCCTTCCTGGTCCCCTACCTTTCACATTGAGGGTCTGGAGCTGGATCAGGTTCCCAATGGAGCGTGGGAGATAAGTCAATTGATTCCTTTCCACATTTAATACCTAAGAAAGAGAAAGAAATAACATGAGAAGTCACACACACAGTGACTACCTCTGTCCCCTCACCCCTGCTTTAGGCCAGGTGTCCTCTGGGCACTGTAAACACCTGCCTTGACCTGCTTCTGCCTGTCCAGTGAGGAAGGTGTGGATTGTTACGATCCCAATAGAGAGATGGGAAAACCAAGCTCAGAGTGGTGAAGTCAGGTGCCCCAGAAGGAAAGGCCAAGACCAAAACCTGCTCCCGGCTGAGGCTCCATCATTTGTATTAACCAAAAATGCCCAAGCAGGAGGCAGGAAGGAGGGCTATCAGAGCCAGGCTGGGTGAGGCAGCACAGTGTTGAGGAAAGGGAACTGAGCCACAAATGGTGATGTGGTCGGCTGAGGTCTCAAGGCCAGAACTGGTGGTGCTAAGGTTGGAGCTGGGCTTAATGGATTTCCAAAGCCTGCTCCCTCCAGGATCCTGCGAGGCAAGGTCAGGAGGCCAACAGGATGCCACACTATGAAGTCATTAAAAACTATGCAATGGAAAGCTAAGTGGCCATTTAAAAGATCGTGGTAGATAAATATTTGATGAATCAAAGGAGGTCTGCATTTTATAGTCAGGTACCCAAAAGTTACAAGACAGAAAATGCATAATTCTACAAAAACATACATATTTAAAAAAAAAAGTTGGGCTGGGGATGTGGCTCAAGCGGTAGCGCGCTCGCCTGGCATGCGTGTGGCCCGGGTTCGATCCTCAGCACCACATACAAACAAAGATATTGTGTCTGCAGAAAAAACTAAAAAATAAATATTAAAAAATCCCTTCCCTCCCTCCCTCCCTCCCTCTCTCTCTCTCTCTTAAAAAAAAAAAAAAAAAAGTCCCACTGGGCATGGTGGCACCTATAATCCCAACACCTCAGGAGGCTGAGGCAAGAGGATTTCAAGTTCCAGGCTGGCTTGGCAACTTAGTAAGACCATGCCTCAAGGTAAAAAATAAAAAAGGCTGAGGATGTAGCTCAGTGGTGCAGCACCTCAGGTTCAACCTCCAATTAAAGAAAAAAAAAAAAAAAAAGGAATGCAGATCCCTTAAGATCCTATGCCAAGTTCATACTGTGGATCAAAATGGGGACAATCACTACTGCTCTGCCACATGTTCTCTATGTGACCTTGGGCAAGTTACAGACACAGTCATCTCTCTGTACCTCTGTTTTCTTTTATGTAAAATGCGATGACATCACCCACATGTTGGGGTGGTTCATTGAAACTGTTCTTTGGTGTTTTCCATGTGCCAGGCGGTGAGCTAGGCAAAGGGGCAGCATTCAGAGAAATCACATTCCACAGGTGAGGCCTGAATACATAATTATGATTATAGACTGCAATTATAGAGTGCCCTTGGGGAGATAAGTAGGGTGGGAACAGAGAGGACTGAGGGGATGCACTTAGGAGGCTGGGGAGGATTCAGGACATTGGGCTAATAGGTGAAGGAAGGCCCCACAGACAGCCCCAGGAAGGACCACTTCAGCAGAAGGAGAGGTCCTGCTGGGTTGGGGACAGAGAATAGAGGGTATTAGGAGGTGACTTCAGCAAGCAAAGGGAGGAAGAAAAGGAGAGGAGACTAGAAGGACAGCTGGGTCCCATAGCATGGGTCTTCTTTCTGCAGTGCTGGAGATGGAACCCAGAGCCTTGCACCTGCTAAGCAGGAACTCTACCACTGAACTGCACTCCCAGCCTATTTGGGATCTTCTGGTGTGGTAAAGAGAGATTTTCAGCCTCAGTGCAATGGAAGCCACTTCTTCCTCTGTAGAGCAGGGGCAACACTAACACTGGCAGGTAATGCCAGGGGCGGAGTTATCTCAGCACTGGCACAGAGTGATTGCTCCATCAGTGCAAGGCTGCTACTGCCAAGGCAGCGGTGGGAGTGCGCAGCCATTGCTCTTCAGATGTAGACTGTGCTTTTTTTTTTTTTTCTGAAAAGCTGTGGAAGCTCAAGATGAAGTCCCAAAAAGCAGGTGTCAAAAATAGCCACAGCCCAGACAGCAAGAGTGGCACCGGGACCAAGTGCAGCCTGCTTCTATTGGCAAGAGCACACCCAGAACATTCCACCATGGGAGGTGGGTTTCTGTTTCCCACAGTCTTACCTGCAGGGCTCCCAGCTGCCCTATGTCCTCAGGAAGGGCTGCCAGCTGATTGTTGTGGAGATCCAGAACCTGAAGAGGAAGACACCTCTCAGACACCCACTGAGAAAGCCCCAGGATTCCAGGCTCAGAAAAGCTAGATGACAGGGGCCACTTAAGCCTCTGGTGTTGCAGCCACCAGCACCCGACCCTCTCTCCCCCACTCAACATCCAGCAATCCCATCTCATTCCCTTTTTCAAATGATTATGCCATTTCCTTCCTTTATTTATCAAGTTTTTATTTTTACTGATAAGCCAAAAAATATGATATAAAACAGTATGTGTATCTGTAGGCTAAAAAGTAAAAACATTCCATAGCATCAAAAATATTCCCACAGGAAAAAACCCTACCAAATATGCAATAAAATAGTGATAATGGTTCTCCAGAGTGCAAAAGTGTATGTTTTCTCCCCTTTTCTTTCTTTATTTTTGTGGTGCTGGGGATTGAACCCTGGGCCTGGGCATGTTAGGCAAGCCCTCTACCACAAATGATATCCCTTGCTCCAACTTTTCTTTGCTTAACTGCTATTTGCTAATTTTTTTTTTTTAAGTACTATGGATTCAACTCAGGAGTGCTCTACCTTGGAACTGCAACCCAGCCCTTTTAATTTCATTTTTGTTATTCTTTGTTTTCGTGGGGATTGAACCCAAGGTCTTGTGCACTCCACCCACTGAGCTATATCCTCAGCCCTTTATTTTATTTTTAAGAGAAGGTCTTGCTAAAGTGCCTAGGCTGGCCTTAAACTTGTGATCCTTCTGCCTGAATCTCTTGAGCTGCTAGGATTACAGGCATGTGCCACTGTGCCTGGCCTACTAATTTTTTTTAATGATTAAAATGAGCAAAAAAGGCAAAGAATAAATATATACCAGCACACACATGTGCAGATAAAATATACACATATAAACTACAAATAGAAATATTAAAATATATTTTAAATATCTATAGCTCGCTCGCTCTCTCTCTCTCTCTCTCTCTCTCTCTCTCTCTCTCTCTTTTCTATCCTGGGGATTGAACTTAGGGGCACACTACCACTGAGCTACATCTCAATCCCTTTTTACTTATTTTTTTTAAAAATCTTTATTTCATTCATTTATTTATATGTGGTGCTGAGAATCGAACCCAGTGCCTCACACATGCCAGGCAAGTGCTCTACCATTGGGCCACAACCCCAGCCCTCCCTTTTTACTTTTTATTTTGAGACAGGGGCTTACTAATTTGCCCAAACTGGTCTTGAACTTGCGATCTTCCTGCCTCAACCTCCTGAGTTGCTGGAATCACATTTAATCATCAGGATTAAATGTTCTCTTTTTTTCTGAATACAAAATAATTCATCAACTGGGGAAGGAGCTCAGCAGTAGAGCACATGCTTGGCCTTGGGTTTAATCCCCAGCACCATAAAACATACACACACACACACACACACAAAACAACAACAATAACAAAAAACATGCTGGATCAAAACAAAAAAGAAGTGTAAAAACTATCCCCAGTCTGCAACCCAGAGCGGACCGTGAAGAACACTTGATGTCTGAGATGCCAGTCTTCTCTCAGTGTGTACACTAACTCTCACAAGTTCACATTCATGCAGAACAATCCTGGGTGATATCTTGCAAATGCTGTGATGACGCCCCAGCCCCTGTCCAGGAGGGGCCCACAGTTAGGAGGGATTTTCACATGTTAATCATACAATGCCTGGATGTCCCTCTGTCTTATTTGAGGCCATCTGTTTCCACACTGTCTGCTAATTTACTTGCAACAAATCTAGGATTTAGTTTTTTACTTAGCATGTAAACCACCTAGTTTGGCTATCTTTGTCACTCTGCCTGCTGGACAGCGCACAGAAGTGCCCAGTAAAGCAGGCTGATCAAATCACAGATTGACCATTTATTATATTAGGACCATCTGGAGCCAGGGGTGGTGGTGCATGCCTGTAATCCCAGTGACTCAGGAGCCTGAGGCAAGAAGATTGCAAGTTCAAGAACAGCCTTAGCAACTTAGCAAGACCCTGTCTCAAAATAAAATAAAAAGGGCTGGGGATGTAGCTCAGTGGTAGAGTGCTCCTGGGGGTTCAATCCCCAGTACCACCAAAACAACAATAGCAACAAAACCATATGGCATAACCTTTAACAGAAATCCAACTGCTACCTGGAACACGATATAGAGTCTATGACACTGGAGGGGGCCCCAGTACCTTGATGGTTGCGAGGCTCAGGAGGCTGCAGGATTTGGGAAGCAGGGAAGTGAGGTGGTTCGTGTGCACAATCAACACCTGTGAGGCAAAGAGTGGAGGAAGAGTCAGGCAGGAAAGAGCAGCAGGGGAAAGCCAAAGGCAAGTGGAGTGTGGCACAAGATGCCCAGCAGCCCTGCTGTCCCCTGGGTATCTCTGCTTGCCCAGACATGCAATGGGAATGCTGTTAGTGTCATGGGACTTCTGAATGTGGAATCATATGGCGTTAAGATCTGGAATTTAGAGGTCTAATTCTGAGAAGGGATCAGCTGTCCTGATTTTAACCTTTCTCAGCTTCAGTGTCTTCCTGGAAAACAGAGAATAATAAAGTACTTTCCTCAGAGGACTGCTGTGATGATAAAAAGTCCTCAGCCCAGGATGGGCACCCAGTGAGTGTGTGGCCTGTCATATGTTGCTATTTGTGTCGGGCATTGACTGCTGGTTGAATACTTCCAGGGACACAGAGCTCATGACGCTCTTGGGAGGGAACACTTTTTACTTAGTTCATTAGAGATGTGCCCCCTGCACCCAAATTTGCTAAAGCTGCACTGCACTTCTGAAAAATCATTCATTCCCCTCCTAAACTCCCTTGTATGGCCAGAGCAAAATGGGTGCAGTTTCTGTTGTTATTATCACTGGGGTTAATAAGTGTTTAGTATGTGACAGGAATTATATCCCTCTACCTACTGTTCCTTCAATTCTCACAATATCTCTGGGAGAGTAGAACTATGAATACCCTCATTTCACAGATGAAGAAGTTGAGATGTAAGAGTTTAAGGAAGTTACAAAAGTCATAGAGCTAGTGAAGGCAGAGCTAAAAGACCCCCAGGGCTATCCGACCCTGAAGCCTGCTCTCCTAACTGTGACCCCTGCCGCAGACCAACAGGGTGAGAGCCAGAGAGAAGGTATCTTCTGCACCTGTCTGGGTAAGGAAGATAACACCTAAAATCCCACATGCTTTCAGACAAGCAAACATGTAGTAAGCAATTCTCTGAAAATAAAGAATCAGCTCACCTTCTTCTGTAGAACTTTGCATGTTGCAAAAGCCCCAAATGGGATCTAAGACAAGATAAAGAAGAGTAAGAGCCTCCCCTTCTGCCAAGTTTTCATTTGTTCTCTGTAGGGCATTGACTTGAGGGAGAGGCAGGCAGAGGGGAGCATGACAAAATCTGCTGAGAAGAGCAGTCCACCAGGGAAGGGCTGGGGAAGAAGAATGCTGGGGACGAGGTCAGTCCTGCCCCAATCAGTGGGCAGGAGGGGCCTTGTCCTATCTTGCCCATCCAGTTCCCATCAGGAACCCTGTCTTTTTTGAAGAATCCTGACTTTTCCAACATTTGAGGACTCTGTGGGTACATTTTCTAACTAGAGTTCTTGACTGTTATGTCCAAAGGATCATCTCAATTCTTTTGGACAAGAATGGAATCTAAGGAAAGATCTCTTGACTAGTACTTCTGTTTTTGTTTGTTTGTTTGTTTTGTTTTTGTTTTTAAGCCCTCTTCCAAATCTGTCTTTCCTGGGGAACATGCAATAAAAGAACACAATATAAATCAAATCCACATCCCTTACACTACCCTCAGTTTACCTCTGAGAGCTCACATTTAGAGATGTCAAGAATGTCATCTGCCCCAGCTTCTTTTGCCTAAGAAAAAAAAAATAATTTTTAAAAGAATTTTTTAAAAAGCATGCAAACAAAACAGGCAAAGAAACATAGAATTCAGGAGCTGCAAGGGACACAGCACAGTCTGGTTCCACCAGTCCATCCTGTGTGTGATCCCTGCTTCCCCGGAGTTTGAGGTCCAGCAGGGAAGAGAAGTCAACAAGGAATGAGTATGCTCAGCCCAAGGGGAAGTGCAGGGGTTAGTAGGGAAGATGGAGGCAGCTTGGGGCAGGCAGAGCCCTATTCCACTGGGCAGAGGAAGAGCTGAGAAGGAGTTGGAGGAAACCCGCTTTCCCTCACCAGGCACATCTGGTACTCTAGGCGTTTCCTTGCTTCCTCGCTGGGTTTCCGCTTCCGGAAGAAGAGTGGCATCTTTCCTTTTTCCCAGGGAAATCTTTAGGACACTGGTCGTAGAAGACAAGTCAGGGCCTGGGGAATTCGTTATAGCCCCTGACTCTCAGGACAGGCGGCAGAGTAACAGAGTTTGCAGTTGGCTGCTGGACTGTAAGCTCTAGGCAGGCAGGGCTGTGTCTCCCTTAGTCATCAGTACTCCTAGCCTACACAGTACAGCTCAATACTTTGGATGGAAAAATAAGGAGCAGGATGGGGTGAAAAGAGCACAAAGGCAGGCCAGGTCACCTGGGTTCAGGCCTACGTTTGCCACTGACCCACTGTGAGATGCTGGTCCTTCTCCATTCTGGATCCCCTCTCCCCTCTGCTTTAGGGGAGTTTCCTCAGGTTCCTCTGGGCCTCAGAGTAGCATCAGCAACACCCAACTAAATCAGCCATGACTTGGGGAGCTCAACTACATCATAACCAAAGAGATCCATGAGTTAAGTAAAAGTTAAAAAGCAATCCTCGGAGCTGGGCATGATGGCACACACCTGTATTCCCAGCAACTCAGGAGTCTGAGGTAGGAGAATTGCAAATTCAAGGCCAGCTTGGACAACTCAGCAAGACTCTGTCTCAAAATAAAAACTAAAAAGGGCTGGGAATGTATCTCAGTGGTAGAGCACCTCTAGGGTTCAATCCTCTCAGTAACAAAAAGTTAAAAAAAAAAACAAACACCAAAAAAAAAAAAAAAAAATCCAACAATCCTCACGCACCTTACCACCTTCATGGTTGTGACAGTTGTTCTATTTGATTCTCATCCCAGCACTGTTTATGGTGTGGAAACCAATGCTCACTAAGTGCAGTGATCTGGTTATACAGCCTGACTGTAGCAAACCCAGCCTGGAAACCTGCTCCTATCTGCAATCCTATCTATCTGCAATTATCAATGTTGGATAAGTGACAGCAAGGCCTAGGAAACAATCGCCCAGGGAACTGGATGGTTCACATCATGGCCTTTGAGATGAAATATTACTGGGTTTGAGTCCAAGATCAAACCACCCACCAACTGTGTCAATTTGGTTCACCTCTCAGAGTCTCAGTGTCCTCATCTGTAAAGTGTGAGTAATAATGTTATTAACATGGGGGGGGGGTCTGTGAGGACCCAATGATTAATGTATGTGATGCCCACAGCACAGTACCCGGCAGTATAATCGCTCCCTAAGTGGACACTACAAAGCACTGTATAGGTGACACTGAATAAGGGACTACTACAAGAGCTAGGAAGAAGGGAAACAGTGCAACCAAAGAAGACACACCCGGTCCTCAAAGGGAGGACTCCATCCCTGGGTGTGGGCTGTCAGAAGTGGCTCTGCCAGGCCTGCAGAGCCAGCTCAGAGCCCTTTTGTCACCCACCTGCCTATAGGAATGAGAAATGATCTAAAAACAGCCCTTCTCCAATCCTCCCAAATGACCAGCACTTACTCTTTTGCTCCCTGATGACCGGCTACCCCTCACCCTCTAGAGGATGTCCAGCCCTCCTGACCTCCTTCCCAATGCCATATGGCTCCCCAATCCATCCCAAATCAGCTCCTTTCAATCTGCTTCTGATGTCTATCCCTCATCCGTTTCCTCCCCGAAGTCCGGTCCAGATGGGGAGAACCACACCCATCCTTCCCTGGCTGGACTGGGAATGGCTAACCTGGCTTTGTGGATGGAGAAATCCCCGAAGGTCCCTTGGGAGGACCCGAAGGCAGGCGGATCACTCAAAAGGCTTGGTCATGGACGTGGGGTCGCAGACCACCCAGCACGGAGCTGGTGGTCTTCTGCAAACACAGGAACTGGGGACCGAAACTCAGAACCTCAGAAAGTCATGCAGACTAGGATGACGAAGTCTGAGACTCTGGGAGCCGCAGAGTCTCAGAAAGAGTCAGACTGGATTTAGACCCGAATAGATTGGATTACTAAAATGCAAACACCATGAAAGGGCTAGAAAGGGTCTGGGATCGCCGTGGTACTGGGGTCCGGGAATGGGGGTGAGGACACCTCACGGGAGAGGCGGGGCTCTGGGATTGGGTGACAGGGACCCAGGAGTGACCCTCAAGACAGGGAAACATGGGAGCGGCAGGACCCAAGATCTCAGGAACAGCCCTCTCTTCTCTGACACCTTGGGCTAAGTGGCCCGAACCCCCTTTCCGAATCCCTAGCCCAGCTCACCGCGGGTACCCGGCCCTCCAGCCGTCAGTCTTAGGCACCTGCCCACAAGCAACAAGGCGGCAAGGGCGTCACTCAGAGACTGGGCGGAGCCGTAAGTTCTCGCGAGAGCCGCGTTTTCCTGCCTATATCCGGCGTGGCAGCAGGGTTTCCGGCCTTTCGGCTCGGAGGAGGTCAAGGTGCAACTCTCTTCGGTCGTCCCGAATCCGGGTTCATCCGACACCAGCCGCCTCCACCATGCCGCCCAAGTTCGACCCCAATGAAATCAAAGTTGGTGCGTGCCCTAGCTGCGGCCGGGGCTGCGAAGGCGCCTTCTTTCTCCCCTCGGCCCTGCGCGCCGCGTGCTTTTCCCGTGCTGGTCTCTCGGGCCTTCTGGCGCTGTGCGGCCCTAACGGGTCTCTCTCCCGGTCTGGGCCTCAGCTTCCCCACGTGTAGATGGGGAGGGAGGAGCGGACGACCTTTGGCGGCCTTGCAGCCCGCATGCCTTAGGGTAAGGCTGGCCCCCGGGCGTTCTGCCCCCCCCGCTGGTAGTGTCAGCGGCGGGGGCTCGGCGCTGTCCACGCCCGAGGGAGGAGGGGTGCCTGTCTTGCCCGCGTTCAGGACCGTGGTGCTGCCAGTAAAGACGGGATGAGGGCTGTTCCTCGGGCCCGCTCCGCAGAGGCGCTAATTCTTCTTTCTCCCAGTGTACCTGAGGTGCACCGGCGGCGAGGTCGGCGCTACGTCTGCCCTGGCCCCCAAGATCGGCCCCCTGGGTCTGGTAAGTCATCCCCGCGAGGGACAGAGCAAGCCCTGGTTTGTGCAAACAGGACTAGACCTGAGCTGTTGAACTGGAACTAGCTACTGTAGAAAGGTCACGTGTGAAAAATGGGACCCATATCTTGAAATTGTGACATTCCACGTGTCTCAGCTGCTGCCTTTGGTGTTTGTGAGGGATGGGAGCTAGGAGCCAGGGCTTAGTGACATAGGGCAGTGTGGTTAGGGGAACGTAAGTATTGTGTGGGTGTTCTTGATGAACACAGTGGGCTGTATTTCCAACTCAACCATGTTATCATGACTTAATGTACCTATTTTTTGTGTGTGGTGCTGGGGATTGAACCCAGGGCTTATGCATGTAAGGCAAGCACTCTCCCAACTGAGCTGTACCCCCCCCCCCCGTTTTATACTTTGCTTGTATTGAATTGACCTATCTCTGAATATTATTAGGTCTGTATTTCTCAGACAGATCCCTTGCACCAAACACTTTTCTCCCTTCATTTTAACTAGTGTCTTGTTAAACTTCCTTGGCTCTTTGCTCAGCCGGCACTTATGGGACAACCATCCCATTTAGGCAAACTAAGTAGCGAATTCAGTGATCCTCGCCCTCATCATGGCCAGGCATTGGAACCTAGTATTAATTAAAGCTGCTTAGGTAGCCAGCCATGATGGCACAGGCCTGTCTGTAATCACAAGCTACTCTGGAGCCTGAGGCAGGAGGATCTCAAGTTTGAGACCAGCCTCAGCAATTTAGCGAGTTCCTATCTCTAAAAGGACTGGGGGGCATAATTCACACTAAAGCGCCCCAGGTTTAAATCCCCAGTACCAAAAAGAAAATGGGTCCCTAGATACGGAAACTTTGGTGTTGGCAGGAGAGTAGTACTGGGCAGGTTTTAGGGCTGTGGTTCAGCTTTGAGCAGTTTGATTATATACTTTTATTTCTACAGTCTCCCAAAAAGGTTGGTGATGACATTGCCAAAGCAACTGGTGATTGGAAGGGTCTGAGGATTACAGTGAAACTGACTATTCAGAACAGACAAGCCCAGGTATTTACTTCTTGTGCTTGGTTTGAAGGAGGGTAGAGGTAACAACCCCCCGGAATCCTGGATAGGAGGGTTTCACCATTGGTGAACTAAACAATTTTGGTCCTTGTGGGAAGACTTTGTTAAAAGCATGGACAATAAGGCAAAGAAAGACTTTGGGCCCAGATTCAACCCATGTGACACTGGGTAAATCACATAACATTTCCCACACAGGAATGTGTTTTAATACATATGAATCATACATACATGTATAACTTATACGTACAGGAACCTAGTGTCTGGCCCATGGTCTCTTGAGGGCAATGTTGGTTGTCATACAGTGGTAGTACTCTTTGGAGGTGGGGTAGGGTTTGTTTACATCAAGAATCTCTTCTGCAGATTGAAGTGGTACCTTCTGCCTCTGCCCTGATCATAAAAGCCCTCAAGGAGCCACCAAGAGACAGAAAGAAACAGAAAAACAGTAAGTTGGCTGTACATTAGTTTGCAGTTTTTTATGTTATATACCTAATGTTTCTTCTTTAATGAAACCAGGGTTGGTGTGGGGATTGATGATTTGGTCAGCATTGTGAGAGCCAGGCAGTACCAAAAAGTACTAGATTTGCTTTCCCCAGTGGGGAAGGTCCCTTGGGTTTAGGCATCTGAGAACATGTGGCTGGCTGATGCACTGGACACTTAACCAATGATTTTAGCTATGCTTTTAATCCCTTAACAGGAAGTCTGTCCATGGCAGATTGGTGAAGACTTGGTTTTGTCTTTAGCCACCCGCCACTGCACCTGACCAGTTTGTGGGCTGGTGCAGTCCAGTGGTGAGCTGACAGTAAACCCCAGCTAAGGAAACAGGGTTATTCTTCATGTGGATGACTCTGTGCCGAAAGCATGGGAACAGCCTGCAAATAGTGGAGGACATACAGTCCCTTTGGCCTCAGACTGTCACAAAGCTTTTTTTTTTTTTCTTCCTGCAGTTAAACACAGTGGAAATATCACTTTTGATGAAATTGTCAACATTGCCCGACAGATGCGTCACCGATCTTTAGCTAGAGAACTTTCTGGTAAGAGCAAGACAACATGTATCTCATAAATTTGAATGTTTTCAGTGAGTGGTTAGCATTCTTGCCACTTTGAGGGCACTTAACTCATGTTCTGCCATCCTCCTGCATTTAGGACACCTATACAACAAATATCACTTAATGATAGCTTTGCTCAATTTAAGGTTTTGTGTATTGAAGGAAGTCTGTTGAGCAAAGGTGAACACTGCATTCCTTTCCCTTAAATTTGGAATGCTTCACAAATCTGCATGTCATTTTTGTGAAAAGGCTGTGCTAATTAATCTCTGTTCAAATTTTAGTATATGGGCAGCCCAAATGAGTACTCATTAAGGTGTTATAGGTGTTGTACATAAGGGCTACTGAAGTTGATAAGTTTCAAGGTTGGGGTATGGTGTTTTCTGGGGATGAAAGAACTGCTTAGGTCCTGAGCTGAGCATTTAGAGATCCAGTAGAGACTCTATATTTAAGGTTTATGAAGTTCCAAGTCTTGTACTATAGAAATGGGTTTGGGTTTTCCTGTTTTTTGCTGTAGTGGGGATTGAACACAGGACCTCGTGCGTTCTAGGCAAGATCTCTACTACTGAGTTATACACATAACCAAACACATTTTTCCTAATTGTAGGAACCATTAAGGAGATTCTGGGGACTGCCCAGTCTGTGGGTTGTAATGTTGATGGCCGCCACCCTCATGACATCATAGATGACATCAATAGTGGTGCAGTGGAGTGTCCAGCTGTAAGTGATTTCTGCATCCATTTCACTTGGTTATAATAGAGGGGTGAAAGCTGGAAGGGGAGCGGCTAATGTGTTCATGAAGGTATTAGTGTAGGGCTAAGGGAGGGTCTTTTAACTCCCCTTTCACTGATAGAGCTTCTATTTTCTTTCCCACAGAGTTAAGAAGTACATGGGAAAATTTCTTTTCCACAGTTAAGTACATGGGAGAATATTTTAATAAAGGATCATCTGACAACCAGTGGGCTGCGTTCTTTAATGAGCGCCTATCATCCCCTTAACCTAACACTTGACACTGGGACAAACTGCAGCTAGGCAGCTTTTTCTAGGCACCAACAAATGAGGTTTGGAAATAATTGCTCCGAGGACTTGATTTTTCTCTATGGGTCATTTCACCCTATCTTGGATAGCTGCCTCCAGTGGAAAGGACTGCCTGAACTTTGAGGGAAAGCAGCATTCTGATGGCCTAGAAGGCAGCACATGTGTACCATGCCCCCTGAGAAACAAGCTGAACCCGAGTTGTGCAGTCTGGCAGCAGGCTGGTAATGAGAAGTCATGCTTGGCTCGCCAAAAACCAAGCACAGAATAGTTGGGGTCTGAGGATGACATTGTCAAGGTTGTTAGGACTCAAGTCAGAGTGCAAGGGAGAAAAGTTGGTATGAAAAGTCTGCATCTCCTAAAGGGAACATTTCTGTCAATGATGAGCCTTATTGCAGCTCATGACTGACCTCCAGATGAGTGTCGCTCAGATCCTTGATTGGCCCCTTCCTGTTCTGGTCCCCATAGAGTGGGATATGCCTTTAAGTGTGGGAGTTCACCAGAAGGATATCATGGCTGCTTCCTCTTCCCCAGTGACAAGCTCTGCAACAATTATTAGGTGGATTCTGGGCCTATCTTTCAGCATTAGGAAGTAATTCTCCCTGTTTGGTACTGGATGGTTGATACCGGAATCCCTTTCCTCATCCACATTTGCTACCCTAAACTGGAAAGGTCTTGGTATCTGGCCAATACTTCTTGGTTCTTTTGCAGCCATTCTATTTCCAGAAGAAATGAGCATTGCCAAAAATACTTTGATAGAAGAAAACAAGTTTTTCATTGATTTGTTCATTTTGCCTGAAAGAATTTGGACTATTGGGTGTTTTATTTTGGGAACTGGGGAATGAACAAGTGTACTCAACCAGTGAGCCACATACTAAGCCCTATTTATATTTTGATATAGGGTCTGGCCGAGTTGTTGAGTGCCTCACTGTTGCTGAGGTTAGCTTTAACCACAGGATCCTCCTGCCTCAGCCTCCTGGGCAACTGGGCTTATAGGCAAGTGCCCCCAGGCTGTGAGTGCTTTAGATTCTTGATGCTTACTAAAGACTGAAATTGTTAGCAAGGTCTTGAGCTTAAGCTTTTACTTACAACACGGAAGAATTGGATATTCAGGGTGTTTCTGTGTCTCTTCTCTGGGCTACAGATTAAAGTGCGCGATGTCTCCAGATGCTTAAATTGACAGTATTTATCTGAGCTCACCTATGCACCTGACTTGGATGCTGAGTTGAGTTGGAGCATCTGGGGTTCCCTTGACCATTGCTCCTGGTTACTCTGCAACATGGAGTCTCTGGTGTCTGACAAAAGCTGAGCTACACCTGAAGGCCTTCCTGCACACACTGCATTCATAGGGCTTTACACCACTGTGAATTCTCTGATGTTGACTAAGGGATGAACTCTGGTTAAATGCTTTTCCACACTTACTGCACTCATATGGTTTTTCTCCGGTGTGAATTATGTGATGTCGAATAAGGGCTGAGCTCTCACTGAAGAGTTTCCCACACTGATTGCATTTATATGGTTTCTCTCCAGTGTGGGTCTTCTGGTGGATTATAAGATTTGTACTTTGGCTAAAGGCCTTTCCACACTCACTGCACTTGTAGGGTTTCTCTCCAGTGTGAATCCTCTGGTGGTTGGTGAGGTTTGCACTCTGGCTGAAGGACTTCCCACATGCAGCACACTTGTAAGGCTTCTCTCCTGTGTGGATCCTCTGGTGCTGAATAAAAGCTGCACAGTAGCTGAAGGCCTTTCCACACTCGCTGCACTCATAGGGCCTCTCCCCAGTGTGAGTCCTCTGGTGATTGGTGAGGTTTGCACTGTGGCGGAAGGCCTTTCCACAGTCACTGCATTCATAGGGTTTCTCTCCAGTGTGGATTCGCTGATGCTGAACAAGGGCTGAACAGTCGCTGAAGGCTTTCTCACACTGACTACACTTGTAGGGCTTTTCTCCGGTGTGAGTGCGCTGGTGTTTGGTGAGGTTTGCATTCTGGCTGAAAGCTCGCCCACATTCAGTGCATTTGTAGGGTCTCTCTCCAGTGTGAATCCTCTGGTGCTGAATAAGCGAGGAGCTCTGGCTGAAGGCCTTCCCACACTCAGTGCACTCATAGGGCTTCTCCCCAGTGTGGCTCTTCTGATGCTGAGAAAGGGAAGAACAGTAGCTGAAGGCTTTGCCACACTCATGACATGTGAATGGCTTTACTCTCTGAGGCTGAATTTTTTCTGAATTCTGAAAGCTCTTAGAACAGGTTTCAGGTTCGCAAGGCCTCACTCCTGCAGGAACTCTGTGTTGTGGAGACAGGACTGGTCTTAGACTGAAGCTCTTCCTCTGCTCACACATGCCTTGGCATGACTCTTCAGAAAGGGCTTGCCCTGGCAGTTCAGGGACAGTTTCCCAGTCTGAAATTAGAAAAGCAGGTATCCTATATTCTCTTAGTGGAACAAATCCAATAGGCTGAAGGAGTCTGGCCAGGCTATTGCATAAATAGTTCCTCAGACCCTTCTTTTTGCCCAGTATATTTGCTCTAACTTGTTAAGATAACAGGTTGGACGTTAGCTGCCACAGCACCTTTACCTCTTCCTAAACTGCCAAGGGGCAAAAGTGGACCCCAACTCCTGCCCCACATGTGTGTGTCTCCCATTTCTGAGGCTCCTCTTGCTGTCTCATGCGATCTTCTGGTTCTCAAAATTCTTTTTTTAAAAATATTTTTATTAGTTTTGTTAGACTTTTATTTTTATGTGGTGCTGAGGATTGAACCCAGTGCCTCACACATGCTAGGCAAGTGCTCTAACACTGAGCCACAACAGCAGCCCTGGTTTTCAAAATTCTCAAGTTGGTTTTGGACAATCTACTTACTAAATTTACTTTAAAAAACTGATGACCAATGTTGAGTAAGATGATTTTTTTTTTTTTACCTTACTAAGTCTGCTGGATTTCCAAAGATGGTTAATGCTAGAAGGTTGGTAAAGGTGCAGCACAACGGGCTGTCTCATGTACCACAGTGGCTGAAGGTGCACCTCAAGATGCACCATGCCAGGCCAACAAAGATGACTCCTGTTCCCCACCAACAAGGAGGTGTACCCTTCCAGAGAGTTAACCTATCTTTTCTTAATGCTCATCTGTGAAATGGGCATAATACATTGCAGGGTTGACATATCAATGTATGTTTCTGAGGTCCTCTGGCTCTAAGACTTAACTGGTTGGTGTCTGCTCACTTACCTGGACAGGTGCTTCTTGGGTCTTCTCCCTTCAGCACTCCCACGGGCTTTCCCTTTGTTCTAACTGGGAGTTCATGCCAGGTTGGAAAACTGGAAGTCCTAGTCAAGGGAGGAAAACCCAAACACAAAGATTTGTACTAAGTATAGTCACCCAGAATTCCCTGGAGAAGACACAGGCTACTTAGGTGGTTCATTTCATCACACCAATATATATATTCGTTGAGCATTGGCTCCACAGTACAGGAACGAGGAGATACATCAGTAAGATGTGGTGCCTGGGTCTTAGTAAAGCATTTCCATCAGGAATTAAAGAAAACGATGGAAGGTGGCATGGAGCTAGGGAGCTAAACCCATCAAACACTCTATCTGGAAGATGGGCACAGACTGAACACAGATCAGCTGGGCCTATAGGCCTCTATACACTGAGAAGAAAAGTGCCACAACTTTCCAGAACAGTGTGTACCTGTAATCCCAGTGGCTCAGGAGGCTGAGGCAGGAGGATTGTAAGTTCAAGACTCCTGTCTCTAAATAAAATATTTTAAAAGGCTGGGGGGGTGGGGCTGGGGTTGTAGCTCAGTGGTAGAACTCTTGCTTAGCATGTGTGAGGCTTTGGGTTGTGTCCATGTACAACACAGCAACAAGGCTGGGCATGCAGCTCAGTGGTTAAGTGCCCCCTGGGTTCAATCCCTGGTACTATTAAAAAAAATTGAGCTGATTCTCTCAAAAGAAGTGGTTTCTTTGGCCAGCAGGACCAGGTTTCTGGACTTTGCTGGTTTCCCTTTCCCCCTTGAACCTGTTCCCCAGCAGGGAATGTGTGTCTCCATCCCTCCTGGTAAAACACTACTAGAGCTGTGGATCCTGAAACAAAAAGCAAATTCCTTCTTACTGGTGGCCTTTGGATCTTGAGTGGAGGCAAAAGACGGTAAGGGGGGTGGGCATGGAGGCTGGAAAAGAGTCTGAAAGTGTACCTATCATCTGCCTAACACTGTAATGGCTTCTGGCACACAAAACAAAAACCCTACTGTCTCCATACAAATTATCATCTTGATAGATTTTTTTATATATGAAAAGTTAACAAGTGTATTAGAAGAAATTACACACAAAAATATAGGTGCCAGGAAGAGACAATACAGAAAAAAATGAAAGTAAAATGTGCATTCATAATAGTGAATAATCAGGTGTAAATTATCAAGGAAATATGAGAGGTGAATTCTCAGAACTTTGAACAAACATTCCTGTGAATTCAGATATTACCCAGCACAGTAGGAGAGCCAGGCTTCTATGTGGTCAAAAGAATAAAAGGGGAACTGGTTGCAAGAAGAGGAGATGAAAGACAATCAAGGAGATCTATAGAAGGCCACATCAAGCTGGGGTAAGAGAAGGCTAGTCAGGGCAGGGGGAGCACCAGGAGCAAACACCCCGTGCTGAGAAGGTCCTTGTGTGTTGAGAAGCAACAGGTGGTGGTGGTGGTGGTGCTTAAAAGTTTGAAATGACCTGACAGACATGGCAGTTTTATCCTATAGTCAATAGGGAGCCAGTAGAAGTCAAGATGCACCTTAAGATGGAAATGAGAGGTTAGGAACTACAGCTGTCAACATCAAGTTGAGAGAGGGTTCTGCTCAAATAGAGGGACTAGATGCGTGGCAAGGAAATGGTGTGGGAGAAGATCTAGGAGAAGTCAAAGATATTGGGAAACTAGAAAGAGAAGAAACACGGACCAAAGTAGCTTGTGAGCAAATTAACTAGTTTGTTCAGGGCCCACAGGATTTAAGGTGGCCGCAAGATGTCTAGGTGCAGGTGTTTTGTCCCATAGGAAAACAGGCAGCAACTATCCTGGCCAGGTTGCACAGGAATCTCACACCTTTAACTACTTTTCCTTGTCTATTCTCAGTTTGGGGATGGGACCTTCTTTCATTGCCTGGTCATGCCAGAAACCTGGCCATCCTTCCGTCTCACTGTCACTGCCTTGTAAGCCAGCATCATTTTCCATATTATCGCTAGTCTCCTGACCTCCAGTTTTACCTGCCTTTCCAATCCATCCTACGCAGAAATGAGTTAAATGGAATGAAGAGAGTCATTTTTAAAAACTATGACATATTTAGACTATTAGGGCCACTTTAATAATCAAGAAAGTAAAATCTAGGGGCTGGGTTGTGGCTCAGCAGTACAGCACTCGCCTAGCATGTGTGAGGCCCCGGGTTCGATCCTCAACACCACATAAAAATAAATAAAAGTATTAAAAAAGTAAAGAGTAAAACCTATTAAAAATATATAAATGCCAGGAGCCACATAGTACATACTATACAAGAAGAAAAATTATACAAAGTACAAGAAGAAATTTAAAATATATAACAGCTTTAAGATATTAAAATGTCTTAGTTAATCCAAAATGAAGAATGTACAACAAAATCAGAGCTGAGCAATTTAATAAGGCTGAGCAGACAGAGCTATCACACCCCATACCCTGCAATCAGACTACAGTGGCATTTTGTGTTGACAAGTCATGGTATCCATCCTCATGAAGTAGACCAGCTGTGAATGGGCAAATATCAAAGTAATAGTTTTGGAATACTAAAAAAAAAAATGAAACCCACAGTCTAAAACTTTTTTTTCCTTTCCTTTTCTGGTTCTGGGAAATGAACCCCAGGACACTCTACCACTGAGTTACATCATTAGCTCTTTTTATTATTTTGGGATGATTTTGTTAGCATTGCTGAGGCTGGCCTTGACCTTAAAATCTTCCTGCCTTGGCCTCCTGACCTGAGTCAGCTGGAATTATAGATGTGCATCACCATGCCCAGCTTTTAGCCCAAAATTTTCTATGTAAATGAGTAAGGAAGAAAATGGAGTAAGGTTTCAATTCAAGAAATTAAAGTGAATTGTAAAATCTGAAGAAAGCAGAAGAAATTAAATATTCATATATATTTAAACTAGGGATTGAACCCACCCAATTTGGGAAAATATAGAAAAAGGAAGAATGACTAAGAGGCAGGCCACAAATCAAATTGTTACTGCTGTTTCTGTGTAGAAGTAAAGGTATTTGTTAGTTTTTTTGTGTTTTCTGTATTATCCAAATTTTCTTCAGAGAATTACTTTTGTAATTAGAGGATGAAAAATAAAACCAAAAAACCCAAGCCAATTTCACCAAGAATGTTAAGGAAAAAAGGGCTGCCTCTCAATTCCCAACTTACCTGGGGCCCAGCTGCGAAGAGACCAACAGCCATTCTGTTCTCTCCTGCTCTTTCCTCTGAGGGAAGTGCAGCATTTGGAAAAGGTGGTGCTAGAGGAAGAGAATGAAATCAAGGAGACAAAGTTTGCATATTATGAAGTTACCAATTCTCCTATAAAGAGGGGATTTGAAAGCCAGAGCTGGTACCAGGGTGCCTGAGATGAATCTGTAGATCTGCAGTGGGACGGGAATTTTCCTGTTCCTACCTAACTCCATCAATGCCAACAGGTGTTGGGAGGTATTAGACTGTAATAGATTCTTAACTAAGATTCACCACTCACCAGCAGAGTGCAAATCACTTAAGATATAAGTCTCATTTCTCTCATCTGTAAAATGGAGATGATATTATAAAGTTTTTGAGAATTAAATACACAGTTAAGCAGTTGGCATGATGCCTACCAGCTAAGTATGCAGTTTATAAATATTACCTTTTGCTTAAAAGAAGAGGTAATGAATGACTAATGGGGTCTGTTCCTGGAATGTAAGGTTAATTCAACATACAAAAAACAGTCCACACACCATATAGATAGAGCAAAGAAAAAAAAACCTAACATGGATCATCTCATTGGACACAGAAAAAGCCACTTTAAAAAATCAAATAGTAGGGCTGGGGCTGTAGCTCAGTAGTAGAGTGCCTGACTAGCATGCACTAATCCCTGAGTTTGATCCCTAACATTTCAAAATCATCATCATCCTTATCCTTTCATGATTAAAAAAACACTTAACAGAAGGTTGGGGTTTGTGGCTCGCTTAGCATGCATGAGGCACTGGGTTCGATCCTCAGCACCATATAAATGTAGAATAAAGATATTGTGTTCACCAAAAAACTTAAATAGAAGAGAACTTCCTTAATTTGATGATGAAATGTACCATTAACCTCATACTTAATGGTGAGAGATGGAAACTTTCCCCCCCTTAAGAAAAGAAATAAAACAAAGGAGCTGGGGATATAGCTCAGTTGGTAGAGTGCTTGCCTCACATGCACAAGGCCCAGGGTTCAATCCCTAGCACTGAAAATAATAAATAAGATGTCTGCTCTCACCATTTTTGTTCAATGTAGGTTCTAGCCAAGGCACTTAAGCAAGAAAAGGAAAGATGTCAGGATTGGAAGGAAGAAGTAAAAAAATCTCTATTTGCAGATGACATGATTTTGTATACAGAAAATCTTGACACATGAATAATTATAGCTATTAAACAAATTTAGCGAGATTGCAAGCAGCATGATGAATACACAAAATCTACAAATTAATGTCTACAAATTAGCAATGAAACCAAAACAATTTCATTTATAATATCATCAAAAAAATAAAGTATCTGGGAATGAATTTAACAAATGAAGTACAAGATTTATGCACTGAAAACTATAAAACATGTTGAAATTATAGAAGACCTAAATAAATGGAAAAAATCCTATATTCATGTATTGGAAAACAGTATATTGTTGAGATGGCAATAATCCCCAAATTATCAACAGAGTCAATGCAATTACTATCAAAATTCCAGCTGGCACTTTTAACAGAAATTAACAAGCTGACCTTAGAATGCACATGGAAATGCAAAGGACAAAGAGGAGTGGGGGGATGAAGTTAGAGGATTCATACTTCTCAACTTGCTTCAAACAACAGTTATCAAAACTGTGTAGTGGCATAGGACTGATATTCAGATCACTGGAATAGACTTGAAAGTCCAGAAATAAAATCATGTTTATGGGCAACTACTTTTTGACAAGGATAACAAGAAATTAAATAGAGAAAGAATAGTCATTTTTAAAGAAAACCCTTAGTGGGCATGGCAAAGCACACCTGTAATCCAGCTACTCAGGAGGTTGAGGCTGGAGGATGCAAAAGAACGAATTTGGAGTCTTATCTCACATCGTATACAAAAATAACTCAAAATATATCAAAGACCTAAGGAGCTAAAACTCCTAGAAGAAAACAAGAATTAAATATTTCTGACCTCAGAAAAGGCAATGATTTCTTAGATATGACATCAAAATCCCAAGAAACCACCTGGGTACGTCTCATTTTCCTTCCCAGGAACCCACTTTTCCCTGGCATTGGTTATAGGTAGACACTCAAGCGATCATCCAGGACAGTGATCCTCCAACTTATTTGACTAAGAAAAGGACAAGTTTCCAACCGCTAGTGGAAAAGACAACCAGGGTCTGGTCCGGGCCACAAAGCAGCATTAGTGGGCAAACTGGAACAGGAGGCTGGATCTGCAAATCGTCCCTCCACCACTCCCCCTCACCTCCTTCCTCCAGCATACTGGTCCCTCCTCGCGCCACCGGCTGCCAGCAATTCCCTGGTGTCAGCGTCACTGCACGTGAGAAAACGACAAGCAACCTACAACCGGCTACCCGTCCGAGCTCAGGAACCCTGGACACCAGCGCTGCAGACGCTAGAGCTCCTTGGCGACAAGCCTGACCAGCAGCACTTCCGGTCATGCGATATGCTCCCCACCCCGCCACTGGACTCCATTTCCCAGAAGTCTCCGCCAGGCGCTATTCCTGGCCAAACCTTTCCTCTCCCCAGACGCCAAATATGTGACCCGCACTGCCTCCTTCCCAGACCGTCTTCCGCCTGTCCTTGCTCCCAGAATCCATCACCCAGAATGCTTTTATGTTGCACATCCCTCAGGTGCACGGGCATCCAGTTCAAGGGGACTCTGGGACAGGAAGCGGGTTGGCTGTCGAGGATTCTGGGAACGGCGGTGTGGCGCAGACGCAGGGCGACGTGCCCTTGGTGGTGGTGGTGCGTCGGCTCTGGGCCCATCTCCAGCCTCCTTCATGGCCGTCTTAAGCCGAACTTAAAGTCTGAGAAGGATCAAGGAAAGGGCCCTTCAGTCTGAACAGGGCAACCCTCCACGGGGCGGTGTCCTGGAACCCCCCAAGTATAGGAATCTGTCCGCGAGCGGGAACGTCTTGTCATTTCAGGCACATTCGCTAGTGTTTGGTCGGCCCTGTTTCAGGAGATTCCCGAATAGTCTGCCCCGTCAGGACTTTCCCAGCGCCCGGATGGAGTGTCCTCCTAAGCCCGTTGGGGATTTGTCAAACGATTTTTCCGATGACCAACTCCGTCTTAATCCTTTTGCCTTTAAGAAGAAGGGAATGGATTACTGGAAAGCAGAAGCAAGTGTGGACGTCCTGAGGACTCTTTTTCAAAGTCAGCAACCTCTGGTTCTCTCTTTTGTCACCCGCTTCCGCTTTAAAGGACCATCCTAGTTATACTGTGTCCACCCGAATAATTTTTTTTCCCCCTGAGGCTGGGGATTAAATCTTTGTGCATGCTCCGACCCTAGCTGAGGAGAATTTTAAGATCAGCTGGTTGGCGACCTTAATTTCATCTGCAACCTCAAATTCCTTTTTGCAACATAACCGATTTATAGGTTCAGGGTCTAGGACATGGACATCTTTGGGATTGTCGTTATTTTGCTCCCACCAATGGCTGGGATCCTCATGTTTTCTCAACTAGTCTGCTATTTGTGGAGCCATCTCAGCTGTGTATCAGCCCAGCCAATCCAGGAGAAGCCATGAAGGACAGTGGAAAAAAGAAGGTCAAATTGGGCAGAAACAACACACAGCCTGCCATGTCATGCCTCTCTACCTGGCGTTCCCTTTCCTGGGCACCTCTGTTGCCTTCTGGTCTGTACTGGCCTGCTCCTCTACGGTTGAGGCATGGCTCAAAACCTTTCCTTTGAAGCCTCTGCAGATTCTCTAGGCATAGAACCATCATCTGTGTAAACCAACACCTTTCCTGTGTCATTGCTCAGCAACTGACCTTCCCTAGGCCCATTTCTCCCAAAGTTGCTCCCTAAAGACCAATAAGGGTCTTGGTCATTTCATCTGGTGTCAGGGGAGGCATCTCCATCTCCCAGTGAAAGCCTTTTAATAGTGGGCCTTTGATATACTGATAGAATCCTAATGCCCATATATGGACAGCATGTATGCACGCTTGAGGCAGTGTGATAGCTGCAGCAGAGGATGTCAGACCAGACCCTACTGAGTTCCTCCCTTAGCTGAGGAAGACTCAGGTGTAGGATGACGTAAGCCCTTCTCAAGCATCCTTCAGGGTGAGATGGTTTCCCTTCCCCGAGGCCTTTTGTGGGTGTCTGAGGAGCATGTTTGGAAACAGTCTGAGAGCCATAATCTGTGCCCCGGCCTGCCTCACCCTCTTCTTGCTTTGTTCAGAAGGCAGGATGAGCTTTGGAGCTGTAGCCTCTGCCCTGGTAGGAACTGGAGGCTGTGTCTTTGTTCAGGCCACAGTGGAGACAGCATCAAACCTCATCCAGTGGCCACAAGATACAATAGGTGCTAATTCCATAATGGTTGCTAGTCTGCAGATTTCCTGCCATTGTCTTGCAATCCTACCCATGGCCACTGAAAGGTGGAGAGAGTTTCATGCTCTAGATGGTGCAATTCCTCCCATGGTCACTGAGGGGTGGTGCGCACTCCAACCCTCCATTTTGGTAGAAGCCAGGATTTACCTGGGAGTTATTCTGGGGGTGGGAGTGGAGAGGCAGTAATGGGTAATGGGCATTGGTAGACAGTGCATATTTCTACCCTGGGCTGGGTAAATCACAGCTTCTGCTATACTTGGCCCCAGGATGTCCATCAGTCCTCTCCTCTGTGGTCCTGTTTCTGATGGTGCTGGCCTGGGCTCCTAAGGGAACCATACAGGACTGACTGCTGGGTCTGGCTCTTGGTCTCCTAACTCATATTCTGATGGGAAGGTTACAAAAGAGCATGTGGGCCCACAAGTCATTGGCACCTATAAGTGGATGCTGGTGGTGTGGGTAGGAGTTGCCGAGAAGGCAGGGTAGGAAATAGAATATGAGAAAAAAGTGCGTAAAGATTTCAAATGTCCCTTTATGAGGCACTCTGGGGATCTCACATTGGCCTTACATGCAGCTCTTCCCTTCCCCACAGCCTTCCATTCTCACCTTACCTCCTCACCAGTAACAACAGCTAGCATGGATTGGGCACTTATTCTCTGCCATCCTCATTTCCAAGTGCTTTACTTAGTTATCTCCTTTCATTCTCATAAGAACCCCATGAGGGATGTAGCATCAATAGGCCCATCTTAGATGAATTAACTGATGCTTAGAGAGGTTAAGTGACTTGTCCATGTCACACAGGCTGTAAATAGTACAACCAGAATTTGAACAAGCACAGACTCTTACCCTCCAGCCCTTCCTCTGATGCCCTGGTCTGGCCCTAGGATTACAGAGGGAAGAGGCCAAGGTGGGGTTTTGATCCACAATGCAATATTTCTTGCCTACATATTTAACCATCTCTTTGATAGTCTGGGGGACTGAGCCTCTGCCTTCCCCCTGGTCTGTTGACAGCCCCAGTTTGCTGAAACTGGAGAATCCAATCGGATAAGGTATCTAGGACAAAGAAGGGAAGGTGACTGAATCTTGCAGGGTGGGTGACCTGAGCAGAAAGTCTAGTTCAGGAAGGAATGAGGTTAAACCACTTGCCTAAACCCTTTGTGGTCTGGTATATCAAGCAAAAGAGATGTCCTACTCATTAGACACCTCCTATGTGGCTGAGCCTGTCCTGCTCCCTGGCCTTTAGTGCAACTCACTGAGAACTGATTTGTAGAGCAGGCCCCTCTGAGACACAGGCAATGTAGTCCAACATGAAAGAACAATAGCTGGGCTGGGGATGTGGCTCAAGCGGTTGCGCGCTCTCCTGGCATGCGTGCGATCCTCAGCACCACATACAAACAAAGATGTTGTGTCTGCCAAAAATAAATATTAAAAAAATTCTCCTTTCTCTCTCTCTCTCTCAAAAATAAAAAAAATAAATAAAAAAAGAAAGAACAATAGCTTTGGTGGTGTGTACCCCAGGACCAGCAGTTACACCTCTAAAGTTTTATCTTATGAAAATTTCTGTTCAATTAGGCAAGGTCTGTTCTAGTTCTACCATTTCTGTCTCCAACTCTCATCATCTCCCTTATCTCCACCATCACTATCAGCTCCACTTTTGTCTCTGCCACCTGTCACTATCTGCTCTCCATCATCTCATCTCTCATTTATCAACCTTTCATCTCTCGTCTCTCCATTTCATCTATCATTGCTCTTTTTTTTCCTCTCAACTCTCTCTCATTTTTCTTCTATTTTCTCTCATCTGTCTATATCTAGAAGAATTATCAATAGCAGATAATTGGAAACAACCTGAATGTGGAACAATATAGAGTTGATTTAAATTCTGCATTTAATATGGGTTTGACTTAAGTTCTGATATATTTATAAAAATGAAATAATCTACATTCAACAGATATTTTAGCACCTGTCTTTGCAGGGTGCCATGATGCCAATGGTAAACAAATCAGTCGACTGAACTTCTATATTCTTACCTCCTGTTTTTCCCCTGCCGAATCCCTCTAAAATGACACTGTCAGTGTATAAAAGGGAGCAAATAAATATCAGAGCTCAAAATGGGTAGGGAGGAGGGTACTTAATACAGCTACTGCAGTTAAGTTCCTAGCTCTTCATTTCTAAATATGAGCAATTTAAGCTCACCAGATATTTGAGATAAACCAGCAGCATTAAAGAGACAGACCAAGATGAACCACCACCTCATTGATCTCAGAAGAAATCAGAGACTAGCAGATGACTTTCAAGAGTTAAGATATGCAAGTAGTTTAATTCATAATAGCAAATGCCAAGTGTTGACAAGTATGTGGAACAACTGGAACTTTCATGCACTGCTGGAGGGAATGTAAAGTGGTACAACCACTTTGGGAAAGCCTGGCAGCTTCTAAAATAGCTAAACACAAACTTAAGGCCCAGCAACTCCACTCCACACAAAGATTTGTATGCAAATGTTTATAGCAGTGGAAGTTCAAGGTGAGCCTCAGCAACTTAGTGAGGCCTGACTCAAAATATAACAATAAAAAGGCTGGGGATGTGGCTCAGTGGTAAAGTGCCTTTGAGTTCAATCTCTAGTATCAAAAAAAAAAAAAAAAAAAAAAATCCCTGTATCTTGAGTTTGGTGGCAGTTATAGAACTTATAACATCATAAATCATCAAATTATATAATTGTTGAACTTTTTGGGGGGTGGGGCACCAGGGATTGAACTCAGGAACATTCCTTCACTGAGCCACATCCCCAGCCCTATTTTGTATTTTATTTAGAGACAGGGTCTCACTGAGTTGCTTAGCACCTCACATTGCTGAGGCTGGCTTTGAACTCATGACCTTCCAGTCTCAGCCTCCCGAGCTGCAGGCCTAATTGTTGAATTTTATATAAATAACATCTCCATCTGATTTTCAAACGTGAAAAGATGTTTCCTCAGAAAAGGAATTCTATTAAAAAGAAAAACACAGGATGCTGTGAAAAAAAGGCATATAGAATAAGATAGAATTTAAAATGATCACCAAGGGGCTGAGGTTGTGGCTCAGCAGTAGAGCACTCGCCTAGCACCTGTGCGGCACTGGGTTGGATCTTCAGCACCACAAAAAAATTGAAACAAATAAAAATAAAGGTATTTAAAAAAAATGATCGCCAAGAGTTGGGGTTGTAGTTCAGAGGTAGAGCGCTTGCTTAGCATGTGTGAGACACTGGGTTCGATTCTCAGTACCGCATATAAATAAATAAAAGTTCCATTGACAAAAAAAAATTTTAAAAAATGATCGCCAAAATGGAATGACTATTTTAAAATCAGACAAAACCTCAGAACAAGGAATATCACCACAAAGAGGGCCATTTCCTAAGGATAAAGGACAAAACAGGAGAATATAACAATTCCCAATGTGCAGGCACCTAAAACTAGAGTTCCAAATACATAATGCAAACCCAAGAACTGCAAGGCAACTAGATTAATCCACTTTTAGGGAGGAGGTTTCAAAACCCCATTCTCAAAAAATGGGTACACCAAGTAGACAGGAAGTCAGGAGAGTTGATGGTTAATTTTATGTGTCAACTTGACTGGGCCACAGGGTGTCCATATTTGTGGATGAAGTTAATATTTGAACTATAGACTGAGGCAGACTGCCTTCCTCAATATAGGTGGACCTCGTCTAATCAGTTGAAGGCCTGAATAGAACCAAAAAGTTGACCCCTCCAGAAGGAAGGGGAAGTTCTCCTGTCTGCCCTGAGTTGATACACTAGTCTTTTTCTGCCTTCAGACTTTAACTGAAATGTTGGTTCTTCCCAAGTTTACAAGTCTTTGGAGTAGAACCATACCATCTGTTCTTTTAGGTCTCCAGCACACCAACTCACCCTGCAGGTCCTGGGACTTCTTGCTTCCATAATTATAACAAATCTCTTTGTATGCCTTTGTCTCTCTGTGTACACACACATATACACTACTGATTTTGTTTCTCTGAAGAACCCTAATACAGATGACCTGAACCACCTACTAAATAAATTGACCTCCACCCCAAAACAACAGCATACACATTCAAGGGAAAATGGATCCTAAGATAGAACCTGTTCTAGGTCAGAATACAAGTTTCTATCAATTGAAAAAGATCGAAATTATTTTAAAACAAAATTGGTAAATCAAAGTATTCTATAGAAGATCTGGAAGGTAAAAAAAAAACAATCTAGAACACAAAGCAAAGACAATGAAATAGCATATAAGTGAAAATATTAACAGTGGAAAGGTACCACACCAGGAAGTACAATATCTACCAGAAGTGCCTGAAAAAGAAAACAGAAAAAGCAAGGGGGGGGGGGTTGGAAATAAAGAAATAAAAGACATTTCTAGAAGAAAGTAGTCAGACTCAACATCTTACAGAATAAATGAGCAAAAACCTACAATTATACTCATTCCTAAGAAAATTTAAATTGTCAGAAGATTTTGAAAGTTTTTAGAGAAAAATCACATACCTGCAAAAGAACTGGGGCTGTGGCTCAACAGTAGAGCACTTGCCTAGCATGCACCAGGTCCTGGGTTGCATCCCCAGCACAACCAACAAAACTACCATATGAAGGTGATGGTAAAAGAAAGCCTTTTTAGGCAGAAACTATCTTGGCACCTGTCATGAAAAAAAAAAAAAAAGACTAGAACCAGAGCATGATAGCCTCATGAAGGTGTACACTCAAGTGAATTAAAATGGTATCCAAAGAGCAAAGCAGGTAATTCAAGAAACTGGGGAGTTAATCCAGGAGTTCAATGAAATGAAAACCTAGGATAACAACTTTGCAGAAGGTCAGAATTGATTCCTTTAGCAGAGAGCATATTACAAAAGGGAAAGACAATGAAGACGATAAAGATGACATGTTTCTTAAGGGGATAAAAAAAACTTCAGGAAAAAATATCTAATAATGTTTTTAAAATGGCAAAACCAAATATGGCATTAATTTGAATAATCAACATGGTATAAAAGCAAATCCATTTTATCTTGATTCTTAGAAAATGTTCTTTTCTGGCCCTGGTGTGATTCCATCCTGCGTGTCTCTTCTCTAAAGCAGCAACCTATTTTCTGTCCGCCTTCTCTCCCAGCTAAGTGTGTACTACCACCCCATGGAAGATTCGATGGATATGGACATGAGCCCCCTGGGGCCCTGAACTATCTTTTCAGTTGTGAGCTAAAGGCTGACAAAGATTATCACTTTAAGGTGGATAATGATGAAAATGAACACCAGTTATCGTTAAGAACAGTCAGTTTAGGTGCTGGTGCAAAGGACGAATTGCACGTTGTTGAAGCAGAGGCAATGAATTATGAAGGCAGTCCAAATAAAGTAACATTGACAACATTGAAAATGTAAGGCCAACCGTTTCCCTTGGGGGCTTTGAAATCACACCACCTGTGGTCTTAAGGTTGAAGTGCAGTTCAGGGCCTGTGCATATTAGTAGGCAGCACTTAGTAGCTATGGAGGAAGATGCAGAGTCAGAAGATGAAGAGGAGGAGGATGAGAAACTCCTGTATCTGGAAAGCGATCTGCCCCTGGAGGTGGTAGCAAGGTTCCCCAGAAAAAAGTAAAACTTGCTGCTGCTGAAGACATCGATGATGATGAAGATATGATTTTCATGAAGAGGAAACTGAAGAAAAAGCTCCAGTGAAGAAATCTATATGAGATACTCCTGCCAAAAATCAAACCAGAATGGAAAAGACTCAAAACCATCAACACCAAGATCAAAAGGTCAAGAATCCTTCAAAAAAACAGGCAAAAACTCCTAAAACACCAAAAGGACCTAGTTCTATAGAAGACATTAAAGCAAAAATGCAGATATAGAAAAAAGGTGATTTTCTTCCCAAAATGGAAGCCAAGTTCATCAATTATGTGAAGAATTGCTTACAGATATCTGACCAGGAGCCTATTCAAGATCTCTGGCAGTAGAGGAAGTCTCTTCAATAGTTCAAACAGTTTGTTAAAAATTTCTGTCTGGGCTGGGGATGTGGCTCAAGTGGTAACACGCTCGCCTGGCATGTATGGGGCGCTGGGTTCGATCCTCAGCACCACATAAAAATAAAGATGTTGTGTCCACCGAAAACTGAAAAATAAATATTAAAAAATCCTCTCTCGCTTCTTTTTAAAAAAAATTCTTATTTCATTTCTGTAACAGTTGATATCTGGCTGTCCTTTTTATAATGCAAAGTGAGAACTTTCCCTACCGTGTTTGTTAAATGTTGTCCAGGTCCTATTGCCAAGAATAGTTTTAGTTTTTAAAGGTGGAACTCCACCCTTTGCTTGGTTTCTAAGTATGTATGGAATGTTATGATAGGACATAGTAGTAGTGGTGGTCAGGCATGGAAATGATGGGGAGACAAAAATATACATGTGAAATAAACTCAGTATTTTAATAAAAAACAGGTTTATTGACATAGGATTATATCTTTTTTAGTCCCGTTGGTTTATAGGGAATATTATTTATATAACTATAATTCTATGAATACTTTATTGGTTCCTTCTTCCCCCATGCATGAGGGTTTATCTTTTATATATTACTAAATGTCACATACCAGTGGTTTTCATATCAGAGCAAGGGATCATTTTGGGCCCCAGATTATCCTAAAGGCAGCTTGTAGCATCTCAATTCTTAAAAAAAATAAAGTACCAAGGGGGTGCTTCTCAAATGTTAGCACATTCCTCTCTGTACATCCAATGTGCTCATTTCTCCTCTGAAGCTCCAGTTTCTACTTATATCTACATTCTACTTATATCTCATTAGCTCTTATTGCATGCCAGAATTTTCCTTGTATATAAAGACCAGGAAATGTAATGCAGTCAGCCCTCCACATCCAGTTTATGCATTTTTTTGATTCAACTGAGGAACAAACATTAAGAGAAAACATCGGTGTCTCTACTGAACACATGCAGACTTTTTTCCTTTGTCATTATTCCCTAAGCAATAACAACTGACATAGTATTTATAGTGTATTTTCTATTATAAATAATGTAGAAATGACTTAAATTATACAGGAGGATGGGTGTAGATTATATGTAATTAATATGCCATTTATATAAAAAAAAAACACATGAGCATCCATGAATCTTGGTGTCTGTGGGGCAGGGTCCTGGAACTGATCCTCTGCAGATACCCAAATGACTGTAGTCAGCATGGCTAGGACTTATCTCATGCCTATCGGACAGGGTGTTCTCACCACCACCTGAAATACGTGGTTTGTTTTTTGGAAACAATCTACAGCCTAAGCATGAGGCAACTATAGTCATGTATTAAAAAAAAAAAAAAGAAAATATAACTATTGACAATTTAAAGTAAAAATAAACTGAAAAGAAGGAAAATGGGGATGAAGTGGTATGGAAATGCTGCTGTCCTCTTCTGCCCAGTGAGGAATCAAAATAAGGTAAGCTAGCTGGGCATGGTGGCACATGCCTGTAATCCCAGGGGTCAGGAGGCTGAGGCAGGAAGGAGGATCATGGGTTCAAAGCCAGCCTCAGCAACACAGTGAGGCCCTACACAATTCAGTGACACCCTGTCTGTAAATAAGATATAAAAAAAAGGTCTGGGAATGTGGCTCAGTGGTTAAATGCCCCTAGGTTCAATCCCTGGAACCAAAAAAAAAACAAACAAAAAAACAGATAAGGCAAGCTGGTGGCTTTTGTATCATATTTAGGTCAAGCAGGTAACCCTGAGGAAAACTAAAATCAGAAACTCTTAACTGGGGTGGGGCAACTCATTTTTCATTAATTCTATTCTCTACCAATTTGATATTTTAAACATGTACATGTTACTTTTATATATATATATTTGTATCAGAGATTGAACCCAGAGGCACTTTACCACTGAGCCACATCCTCAGGCCTTTTTTGTATTTTATTTAGAGACAGGGTCTCACTGACTTGCTCTTGCTTAGGGTCTTGCTGAATTGCTGAGGCTGGCTTTGAACTGGATATCCTCTTGCCTCAGCCTCCCAAGCCACTGGGATTACAGGTGTGCACCACTGCACCCGGCTTCCAGCCCTTTTTAAATTTTTTGAGACAGGGTCCTGCTAAATTGCTTAGGGCCTTACTAAGTTGCTGAGGCCATCTTTGAATTTGTGCTCCTCCTGTCTCAGCCTCCCAGGCTGCTGGGATTGCAGGTGTATAATGTTTTTAAAGTTTAAAAAAGGAGCTGGGTGCGGTTGCAACTTGGGAGGTTGAGACGGGAGGATCATAAGTTCAAGGTCTGCCTCAGCAAGATAGTGAGGCCCTAAGCAACTTAGTGAGAATCTGTCAAAATAAAAACTAAAAAGGGCTGGGATGTAGTTTAGTGGTAAAGAACCTCTGGGTTCAATCCCCAAATCCCCAGTACCATTTTTAAAGTTTTAAAAATGTTAAATTTCTAAAAAAAAAAAAGACTGGAATTCACCCTGCATATAAGTCATGGTTTAATTTTCCGAGTCAAATTATTTATTTATTTTAGTTTTCGGCGACACAACATCTTTGTTTGTATGTGGTGCTGAGGATCGAACCCGGGCCGCACGCATGCCAGGCGAGCGTGCTACCGCTTGAGCCACATCCCCAGCCCCCGAGTCAAATTTTTATCTGGCAACTTTTACTTGGTGGTATATCTTGAGTTCAATCTCCAGTACTGAAAAAAAATTGATACTAGTATAGATTGAGTATCCCTTATCTGAAATGGTGAGGACCAAAAGACTTTGGATTCAAGTTTTTAGATTTTGTACTATTTAGCAGTTGCACATCCCTAGTCTGAAAATCCAAAGTACTCCAAAATCAGGAACTTTTTGCATTCTCGGGGATCCAACCCAGGGCATCATGCATGCTAGGCAAGCATTCTACTGTGGAGCTACACCCCCAGCCCTTTTTATTTCTACTTTGAGACAGGGTATAAGTTGCCCAGGCTTGCCTAGAACTTGAAATCCTCTTGCCTCTGTCTCCTGAGTAACTGGGATTATAAGTGTGTGCCATGATGTCTGTGTCATGTTGGCGTCCCCAAAGTTTTGGATTTCAGATCTCAGTAGCTCTACCACTGAGCTACAGTCTCAGCCTGATATTGCTATTCTTGTTGTTCAAAATGCAAACATCATGGGCTAGTTCTCAACCTGTACTACTGTTACTGCCCTGAGATACAAAGAACAATCAATCTAGTTGTAGCCCAACTAACCACTGTAGGTATTGGGAATGCAAATGTAGACAGTAGGTGTTGGTGCAGAAGGTGTTCTTGCCCACATGTGTTGACTCCTTCTGAAAGGCTCCAGGGGTTTTTGGATCTTGCCACAGCAGACAGAAATCCATGTTCTTATGCATCGCTTCACACACATCACTGAAAATAGAGCCACTGCCTTGGCATCTTCTGGAAACTGACCCTGGAGTCTTGCCCTTCCACCCTTCTGCCTGCACACATGACCTTCTATTCCCCTCGCAAAGGCTTCTGTCCTCTGGCTTATTACAGGACTTACTAGGAGATGCCCAGGCTTACACATGCTTGAGCCATGGCACCTGGAAGGCAGACAGAGAAGTGGTGCAATGAAAAGAATGGTTTAGTGACAACAGAGAGCATGAGTACCAGGAGAGAGTTTTCAAGAGGTGAACCAAAATCTTAACAGAGGTTATCTTTGGAAAGGGGCAACTGTGAATATTTTATTTATCTAAATAAATAAGTTAATATTTGTAAAATGCTTAGAACAGTACCTAGCAGATGGTTAACCACTATAAAATAATTTATATTAAGTAAATATGTTTCCTGCATTACTTAGACAATGAATAATACAAGTCACTTGTAACAAGATTTTTGGGTCCATTAAAGTCAAAGAGAATTTTTTTTTTCAAATTCAACAGGATTTGATGGCTAATGACCAAAGACACTGTGCCCAAGAAAGAAGCCAGAAATCACCTCTTAAGTGACAAGGGTCTGGGTGGCTGACCCAAACAGGTGAATACACAGGATGTTCTGGGCAGGGCCGAGGGCCTGGTTTATGTAAGTAATGGCAGCCCTCATCAAACCGGGCTCATGCAGAGGTCATGACCTGATTTGTGTCAAATTTTTATTTGGCAGACAGTCCTTCCTGATAATGCAGCTCAGTGAGAAGAGCAAGCAGATGCTTGGACCCAACCTCCAAAAGCATCTTCCACGGAAAACAGGAGCTGAGAGGCCCCTCCTCTTCTCTTGCTGCTTTAGTACCATGGAGACGACTTGTGTATGAAGGGCTGACCACAGGCCTGAAGACCTCCTCAGATGTTCCTGAGCCCACAGAGCAGCAGCAGAAACTGGACCCAGAGGCTGGTGAACCTCCCAGCCTGGGGAGCTGGGCCATGAGAACTGGACGGGAAAGAGGGCCCTGGAAACCCAGGCTCCAGGGGCTCTGGTCCTGGGTGCCAGCTTCCCTGGGCCTGGGACAGTCAGGGGTTCCAGGCTCAGGCTGAGGTCCAGCTTAGAGTCACAGGCTGCTCCACTCCCTCTAAAGCCCAAAGCCAGCCCAGCTAGGAGGGGCCACCACTCACAGAAAGGGGCTGTCATCGCCCCTCAAAATGAGCTGTGATTTGTTCCAAAGTCTTTCCTTTGGTTTCAGGGACCCAGAACAAAGTGAAAAGGACACTGAAGATGCAGAAGGCAGAGGCAAGCCAGAAGGCTCCATATGGCCTGAGGACCTCCTGTAGAAAAAGGAAGGGCCACAGGTGCACATGGCCGTAAATTAGGATCTCACTCCCTCCCTGCAGTCTGGACACTATCGTGCCCCAAGGCCTACCTGCTGATGACCTGCCTATGTGTCTCCTGGACCCAGTGAGCTCTCTTTTCATGGTGCAGTGGGAATGAGAGAGCATGGCCCCAGGAACACTGGGGACATAGAGGGCGCATTGGCATGGAGGGAGGTATGGGCCCAAGAAAGAAGCCAGAAATCACCTCTTAAGTGACAAGGGTCTCTTTGGTCAGAGTCTGTGACCTTTCAGTGCCAGACCAGAGTCTCTTCGTTTCTCAGCTCCTTATCCTCTGGCACTTGGAAACCCCTCCTCCTCAAGACCCTTCTCTTGGTCTCTTAGACAGCAGACACATTTGAGTCATTATTATATCCTTTGTCACTTCCTTACTGGCTTCTCTCTCTCCCTCCTTTTCTGTCCATCCTCTTGAACATCCAGTGAGTAAGTCCCACCCCAGGCCTCTGCCCTGGCCTTCCTAATGTGCTTCCTAGGGCAGCCCTGCCTGAATGAGCCCAGGCTCAGTAAAGACTCCAGGCTACCTTGAGTGTCCACGCCTGTCACCGACTTGCCTCCCCACGCCCCAGTCTGGCTTTCCATCACCACCCATCACCTTCCTGGCCATGCCATAAAAAGGGACCTGTCCTTTTCAGCTATTGTTGTTTCTGGTGCCTTCAAAAGGCTGGGACATGGTACATGTCAGGGGACCTGGAGAGAATGAATGACTGAACAAATGACTTGATTATTTGCTCCAGAGCCTCTCTGTTGGCTGGGGAACTGCGGGGCACATCTGTCAGTCAACAAGGAAGAGGAAAAATGTTGAATTGACTCAATTATCCCATCAACTTTAAGAGGAAGGTATTTTCAGCCAAGGAAGATGGTTCAGAGGTAACAGCATGGACTTGGCCAGGGTGGTGCTGGAGCCTAGGCCTGGGACTCTTTCTACACAGATCATGAGTTCTTGGCCTCTGTTCCCAATGTTCATGAACTGTCCTCCTGCCAAGGCAGACTGGAGACTTCTGGATCATACCCTGGGTTCCTTGACTTCCAGTCCATCTGTCTCCACTGCACCCCTGGCTAAGACTGCTGGTGTCCCAGGTACAGGGAGGCCTCAGCCTGCACATGAGGCCACTGACTCTGAGTCTTTTGCAACAAATTGCATGAAGGGGAGGCCTAGGCCTGCACTCACCATGAGGTTGTTGAACTCTTTTGTCACCAGAAAGGCCATAAGCCAGTTGGTGAGGACACAAACTCCAGTGGCCACGCCCTTAACATGCAGAGGAAAGATCTCAGACATGAGGAGCCAGGGGATGGGCCCCCAGCCTATTGCAAAGCCTGTGGGAGCAAGATAGCATCAGAGCCCACAGAGTCAAGGAGCCCCAGCCTCCCAACCTGTGGGAATGAAGGGTCCTGGAATCCTGGGTCCTCTAGCTCTGTGCCTTCCTGCTGTGAGGTCTTGGGCCAGTTACTTCCTTTCTTAGGCATGAAGCCTGGTATCTATAAGATGGGACAGAGAGGGGCTGGGGTTGTTGCTCAGTGGTAGAGCACTCGCCTAGAACATGCAAGGCACTGGTTTGATACTCAGCACCACATAAAAATAAATAAATAAAATAAAGGTATTATGTCCAACTACAACTAAAAAAAATATTAAAAGAAATAAGATGGAGGCTGGGGTTGTGGCTCTGAGGTAGAGCGCTTGCCTAGCATGTGTGAGGCCCTGGGTTCGATCCTAGGCACCACATAAAAATAAAATAAAAATATTGTGTCCACCTGTAACTAAAAAATAAATATTTTTTTTTAAAAAAGAAATAAGATGGGACAGAGCTGGGGCCTACTCACAGGGTTGTTATGGGGATTAAGTGAAAGGAACACAGAGGGCTTAGTTCAATGCCTGGCACATGGTCAGAGCTTCAGACAGAGAGGTAAGGCTAGGTAAGACTGGACTTGCTGGCAGCTGTAGGAACCTGGCAGCACAGGCATGGGGACAGTGGCCCTCACCCAGCCTCCCACGGGGCCCCTCTCACCAGCGATGAATAGACACATGCTGCCCACGGCCAACCAGGCCAACCCCACATTGGTATCAACAGGCTCTGCAGACACAGGCACCAGGAGGTCCACGTGTGAGGAGTTGGAGCCATCCTGGGTCAGCTTGAAGTAGGTGCCAAAGGCACTTGTGCTGAACACCATGACCATACCTGCAGGCAAAAGGCAGGAACAGGCAAGGTACTCGGGAAAATGGCAAGAAGGCAGACCTATTTCCTCAGAGCAGCCAGCTGGGCACTCGGGCACCTTGGCTCCAGAAGCACTGACTGGATAGCACCCTGCCACCCTGCCTTAGACCCTGGACCTCAGTAAACTCTGAGAGGTTCCTAAGCAGACACTCTCTGGCCTGTGAAAGCAACAACAGTAATGATGATGGCATTTTAATACCACCTAAACAGTGATCTTTGCAATGGCCAGTGGACACCAAGTGTCCATGGGTAGGCTTGCGCTCAGGTCCTCACACATGTAGATTTTCTCTGATCTGCCCAGGAGCCTTGAGGGAGGCAATGCCATTACCCACATTTCACAGAGGCTCAGAGAGGGAAAGTCACGTGCCCAAAAGGACCACAGCTTCTGGGCCATTCTGACCTCTCAGCCCTCAGTTTCTCCAGTGTGAGCTAGGACCATGATGGTGTCTTTTTGTAGATTTGTCAAAGAACCTGTAGCTCAGTGAAGAGCTGCCAAATCACAGCCTGGTCTGTCACAGTCTCTCTTCATCAACGCTCAGTGGCATTCAGACCTGTTGGCCAGGGCAAGGGCTCTCCAGCAATGGTGAAGGGATCTTGGCCAGGGCACCCTGTATACACAGAGCAAAGTCCTCACCTGACAAGGCCAGGAGTAGTCTCCGCCCAGCTCTGTCCATGATGAGGGCTGCCACGGCTGTGAACAGCACCTGGATGGTGCCCATGACGACTGAGGCCAGACTGCTGTCCTGGAGGGGATGGAGGCCGAGGCTGGACAGTGTGCCAGCCAGAGATGGGTACCTCCCTCTGCAGTCCTATGCCAGGTGATGAGGCCCTGGGCTTGAGGAGGCAGCCCCATCCATATGGCATCTGGATAAAGTCGGCAGAGGCTTCTTACCTTGAACTTGGCCTCCTCAAAAATGGTCTCTGCATAGAACATGACGGCGTTGATCCCTGACAGCTGCTGGAAGGCCATCAGTGAAATGCCAATGAGGAAGGGCTTGTAGATGCCAGGGTGTCTCAGGAGGGCCAGCTGAAAAACCTGCTTGAGGACAGGAGCCACCAGTGCTCCTCCACCCTGTCCCAAGGGTCCTCCTGGAACCTACCATCCTAAGGCTTGCTGGAGAGGAGTGAGCCTCAGCTTCCTTTCCTGCCTCATCTGGGGCCTCAGGGCAGGTGCAGAGACAAGCCCCAGCATTTGTGAAATGAAATGGTCCTTACCTCCCACAGCTCTTCCTGTCAGGTTGGAGGAGTCACAAAGAGATTCTGGTACTTGGGCAAAGAACACTAGTTTCTTGAGTCCCAACAACCTTCAAAGTACCCAGTGCTCACCTTGGGCCTGGCCCTGGCTGAGCACCTCCCATGGCCCGCTGCACGGAATCCTCAGCACAATGAGGCACTGTCCCAAGACACCCATTTTACAGATGAAGAAATCAAGTCTCAGACGGGAAAGTCACAACCCGGAAGTGGCAGAGTCTATCTGACGCTAAAGCCCAGACTCTTAATCTTCTCCCCCACCCTACAACTCCCTGGTTAAATCCAAGTCCTCAATTCTGCATCTGTAATTTCCTCTGGCCTTTTTCTTCTTGGGATGCTAAGAATCCAGCTGGGATTCAGGGGCTGGGAATGTAGTTCCTCAATGGTACAGTGCTTGCTTTCCATGCACAAGGCCAGCAAACACACACATACAAGAGGAATCCCCAGTGACCTAAGGTTAGGGCCCAGCTAAGTGGGGTGCGGGCCTGCCCAAAGAAAGAACAGCACTGGTCCTCACTAAGGGCAGACAGGCACCCCCTGTAGGTGTGTGGCCTTCGGTACAGGCTGTTTCCCTCAACCCACCTTCCAGCCACTCACCTGGTGCTCAGACTCCACAGAGGGCTCTTCCCAGCCCTGTTCGGAGCCCCACAGGAACTGCAGGGCAGCCATGGCCTCCTGGCGCTTGTGCTGAGTCAGGAGAAAGCGTGGGGTCTCTGGCATGCAGCACATAAGCAGCAGCATAAAAGAGGGGGGCACGCAGCCCAGCACAGCCAGCCAGCGCCACTCCAGGACTCGGCCTGGTGGGGTGCAGACATCAGAGCCAGAACAAGGCAACCTGCATCCCCCACTTGCCAACCTGATACTCAGCTATAAAGTGGGAATCTTGCTACTCTGTGGGTCATGTTCATTACTGATATTGCCATTCTTTTTTTTTTTTTTTTGGTAGTTGTAGATAGGTAGAATGCCTTTGTTTATTTTTATGTGGTGCCGAGGATCGAACCCAGTGCCTCATGCATGCTCCGCAAGCGCTCTACCACTGAGCTACAGTCTCAGCCCGATATTGCTATTCTTGTTGTTCATAAATGCAAACACCATGGGCTAGCTATGGCATTTGGGGCAATGGTGGTAGGTCATTGATATGTACATTCTACATCTCCTCAGTGAAATAGTCCTATGCCATATCATGATGTTTGGTCAATGACAGACTGCATATATGAGGTGGGCCCATAGATTATAATGGAGCTGAAAACTTCCTGTTGCCTAGTGATGCAGTCATGGGAATATCCTATGGTCACGTCTGTGGTGATGCTGCTGTAAACACTGCACTGTCAGCTGTACAAAGGTACAGTACATTCAGTTATGGACACTACATGATACTTGATAAGAAATGGTTGGTTTGGGTTTATGATTTGTCACACTATACTTTGAAAATTTTAGAGTATACTCCTACTTAAAAAAAAAAAAAAAATCTTGCTGGGCGCGGTGGCACATGCCTGTAATCCCAGTGGCTCGGGAGGTTGAGACAGAAGGATTGCGAGTTCAAAGCCAGCCTCAGCAAAAGCAAGGTGCTAAGCAACTCAGTGAGACACTGTCTCTAAATAAAATACAAAATAGGGCTGAGGATGTGTCTCAGTCAAGTGCCCCTGAGTTCAATCCCTGGTATATCACCTCCCCCAGCCACGCCACTAAAAAAATTCTTGCTGTAGAACAGAGTGCTATTACAGGGCAGCAACCTCATACATCCTGTGCTTACCATAGCTCTGGACTGTGTCAAGAGGCCATGCCCAGTGATTGGCCAAGACCATCTAGGATTGTGGGAATACACTCTAGTATGTTTACACAGAGACAATACAGCCTAACAATTCAGTTCTTAAGTCTCTGTTAAGTGACGCATGACTGTAACCACAAAACAGAATGAGGTGCTGGTTCTTTATGGCCTCGGTATGACACAGCACCATTAGTGTCAAGGGGGTGGGAGAGTAAATGTGCACATTTTTCATAAACACACACAATCTCTGGAGGTCACCAAGAAACACGCCATACTGGCTTCTGCAGGGAGGAATCAGGACACAATGGGGAGACTTTTCACTGAGCAGGCTCTCCCTTCTGGTACTTCTTGAGTGTTCAATCACTTGAACAAGTTATCAAAGTATGAGCACAACTGAAGAGGTGGTAAGATTTTGATTCCTTGATGTAGATGGGTTATAGGAAGAACAGTATAAATGCAGATTTATCTACATTTAAACAAAGCCCAAGGGTTCTCTGATAAAGGGGCTAGGAATGAATTTAGGGTATTGTCTAATTTTTAATTTTTCTTAAGTTCAAAGCAGTGATGGCATGAAACACCTTTCTCCTGCATGCAGGGGGTGGGGCATACATATGTATTTGCTTTAGCAATAAGGTGCAGATAAATTATAGAGGTTCCACAAAGTCTAGTTATTGAGGCATTATTGTCCCCATGACACTTTGTGGTTAATGATTAACTCACACCAGTGAATCAAAACTCACAGAAAATGATCAATGAAAGGCAGAAGCAGCAGTAAGTCCAGATTAAGATGAACTAGAGGTAATGCCGTGGGCAGATGGACACAGAGGATCTGTCCCCCCAAACTAGGAATGTCAATGTCTGTGCACAGTGGAGGCTCTGGCTTGTTTTAGGGCTCCCAAGGCAACCAGACTGCTGGCAGGATTCTGAATTAGTTAGGGTGGTCATTGGGTTAAAAATGAAAGAGCAAAGACATATCTGGCATCTATTCTCAAGACCCAGATGGTGCATCCCTCAGGCCCATCAGGCCCTCAAGGACCCGCATGGACCCTCAAGGATCTCATGGTTCTTAAGCCATCACTCTACTATTCTCATTTGGGACCTGCTGCCAGGTAATTATCATGTGTCATCTAATAGACTAGGTGAGGTTATTTCCATTTAAAGACAGGGAAACTGAGGCTCCTACGGGCAATGAGACTTGGTCAAGGTCACACAGCAGGTGGCAAAGATCATCCAATATCTAGGACTGTTCAGTTTGAAGACTTCCTTCTTTCTACCCTGTTTCTAATGAGGACATGTATCTTCCTGAACCTTTCCCAGGCTAGCACAGCTGTGGCCCCTGGGGTACTGAGGACCAGCCTTCCTAATACTGCACTTTGCTGACACTGATATGCTGAGGGAAACTCAGCATGAAAATTGTCGCAGTGCCCCTCCCACCCCTGGAATCCTCTGGTTTGTGCCTAACCCTACTCAGACCACTAAAGTAGGCTTTTGAGAAGATGAGAACACCACCTTCTCCAGCTGTTCCCTGAACTTAGACATAAGACCTACATATCCCAAGGTTCCAGGGGGGCAGACTGGAACCTGGCATCTTGGCCATTGGCTGTGTGACCCCAGGCAACCCCTGTCCACCATGAACCTCAGTTTCCACATTTGTAAAATGGCCACATAGCCATTAACAGGAATCAAAACAGATCATGCAAAATACCTGCCAGGTAGGCCAAGAGGATGCCTATGACGACCATCAGCTGCACACAGGAGCCGAGCAGTCCCCGGACCGCTGGGTAGGAAATTTCAGAGATATAAATCTGCCAATGATTAAGACAAGACTTTACTCAAGGTCCAAGTGTTCTTAAAACCGAAAGTCCTCTGTCACTAAAAGCTGAGGAGACTCTGCATTGCTCCAGGTCAGCAGAGCCCTGTCCAGGATACCAAGGCCCAGTGCTCTTCTGAAGATGAGGGAGAGGTATAGGCACAGAGCTTCCCAAATGTTCACTTAATGTGCACAAATACCCATTATAAAATGCAGACTTTGAGGCAGTTGGTCTGGTGGGACCTAAGCTTCTGCCTTGCTAACCAGCTCCAGGTGCTCTTGACAGCTGAAGGGGCCTTTTTCCGTCAAGTACATCAATTCCCCAACTCAACTGCTACAAGATGCTCTCTCCTTCTAGGCGCAGGGGCCACCACGGCCCAGCCCACACTTCTAAGTTATTCCATGCCTTATGCCCATAACTAAGACAGCTGTTTTTTGCCCAGTAAAAATGAAAACCAAAAACCAAATCCACTTTCTCCCTAGCTCCTGACCGCCTGCTAGCAGGTGGGTGAAAGGAGAGGCATATGGGTATGACCAGGGAGAGCCCTGAGAAGCTTCTTTCAACTTCCAGCAGGGTGAGGGATGAATGAGTGGTTATCCAAGCCTTGGCCAGCAGCAGTCCACTGGTCACCCAGCAATCACACCAGAGTCCAAGTCCCTACAGGATCATGCCATGGCCAGGGACTTCAGGTGCAGTTTGCCCAATCCTTACAACCACCTCATGAGTAATGCCATGAACCCCACTATAGGGAAGGAAACAGGCCCAGAGAGATGCTTTGCCCAGGTAAGTGACCCAGGTGTCAGGGGTGCAAAGTGAGCAGCTCTGGTTCAGGGGAGGGTGAGAGAGGCTGGGGAAGGAGACCTGTGAGAAGACAAGGGAACGCAGAAACCAGCAGCCTTTGTTCCAGGGACAAACCTGTAGGGGGAATTTAGCCTTAACCTGGGGCTCTGTTGACCATCCTCAGGTGCCACCTTGTTATGAGGTGGGGGGCAAAAGAGGCACAACTGGGTCCCTGGGTTCCAGTAATCCATCCAGCTGACTAGCCGGGGCCCCGCTGGGCAGAGGACTTCGCCTTTCTGAGGCAGTTTCATCTGGCAGGGCCCTGGCTCCTTCCCAGGGCGTGGTGAAGGTTGGGGAGATGATACCTGTAGGCACGGGGGCCTGGGACCCCATCCAGGAAGACACTCACCGGGGCCACTAGTGAGGCGACGCCGCAGGCCAGGCCCGTGAGGAGGCGGCCCCCGAGCAGCATCCACACGTCCTGGGCCGCAGTGATGACGGCAAAGCCGGCCACAAAGGGCACCGTGCAGAACAGGAGGCTGAGTTTGCGCCCGGCGCGGTCCACGAGCCAGCCGCCCAGAACGCCCCCCGCCGCGGCGCCCAGGGTCACGATGGCCTGGGGGCGAGGCGACCGCGGGCTGAGGAGGGGCCAGGGACGGCAGTCCACGCTCGCCCTCCGCCCCACGCCCTGCAGCCTCAGAAGAAAGGCACTGGGTCCCGGGCTGGTGGTCGGGGACCGGGAGACTGTGGGTAGGGCCGACAAGATGCATGCGGCGGAGGGGAAGGGGAGCGGGTGGACGCGGGGGTCCCAGGTGGGCTGGCGTGAGCCCCGGCCTCACCCCGAACCAGGAGGCGGTACGCTCGTCGAGGTGCGGGGCCGGGGGCACCGAGCGCCTCAGGCTCGGGATGGCCGGGGAGCTGTAGCCGAGCGCGAAGCCGAAGCTGAGGGGGCCCAGGGCAGCGGCGAAGGCGGCGAGGAAGACGCGGCGGCCGCAGGGAGAGCTACGGAGACAGGGCGAAGGGTGAGAGGAGCCGGCAGAGTGGGAGGGCAAGGCCACGTCCTCTGCCGCTCACCCGCCGCCCGGCGGCCTCAGGAGCGGTTGGGACTCTTCCGAGTTCTCAGGCGTCATGTCGGCGACCAACGCTTGCCCAGCTGGCTCTGACGCCCGAACCGCCAGGGGACCCGCTAGTGCTGCCTCAGACTTCTCCCGGCAGAGCGGGCCAATGGGCGACGGCGGGCGGTGCTGAGGCGGGATCTGAACCAGTATTAGCCAATGGAAACGCAAGGCGGGGTTAGCATCTGCGCTAGCACCCGCCCCTCAGGTTCAGAGTCTACCACTGGAAGCACAGGGTGGGCGGGCCAAGCGCCCTAGAGCCGCCCCTCGGGTGGACTGACTTAAGTAGAGGTGGAGGGCGGAGTTTGCGTCCGCCAAGAGCACAACCGTCCAATTGGAGTGTGGTGCGAGTCTGGAGGCGGGACCATAAAAAAAAAAGCTACCTCAGAAAAAAGTTGGCCAATGAGGGTGGAGGGCGAGGATTCCCGCCCCCCCCCCCCCCCCCGCGTTTGCCCGAAGCCGCCTCTCAGTAGATTTTCAATTAATGAGAGTAGGAGAGGGACGTAGGCGGAGCACACTGACCGGGCCCAAATTTGAAACCCCAGCTCCAGGCAGCTGTGACTGTCTTCCGAGGTTAGGTCTGCAGTTCTTGCTTGGTGTTAACCGTTGCCCTGGACCTGGCTGGAATGGCCTGACCCAACTCTGCCCCATTGAGACTCAGGGGCCGAGACTGGCCCAGCGCTTCTGCTGGGGTACTAGGGGCTGAGGCGTAGCTAGTCCTGGGCGCGGTAACCCATCTCCACCCCGCGCAGCGGATACAAAGCCGGTAGGGCCTCCTGCTGAGGACGTGTTAGGCGGGGTCCCCCATTCCTGTATGTGTGATTGAGCTAGGTTTAAATGGTGAACTCTACTCTCCCTGTACCTCACTGACTCTTGAATCTTCATCTTAACTACCTCCCATTTTTGAGTCCCCTGCGGATTCTAGTAACCAATTTGTCCACATGTGCACCCATCATGCCACCGCTGTCAGTGAGGGTTGTGAGGCTCTGCATTCAATTGCCATCTGTACTCAATTCATATCCTACACACTGGGTGCAGGCAGCTGCAGTGGGGTACTGGTGTAATTCTGAAAAGAATTAGGGCTTTGGGAGTAAGAGATCCCTCCCTGGGTCTCTGTATCCTCATCTCTAAGAGTTAGGGATGCTAATTAATCTCCAGGAGAGTTGTGAGCAGGGTCACAACTATATGAAAGACTAAACATAAGCCAGCATATGCTGGCCTGTATGCTTATGATAGTGGTTGTACTCACTGCAGTCACCTGATTGTACTAGCAACAGATATTTTTCAGTCTTGATTACAACACTATATCTAAAGATAGGCAACTGCCCCTCTGAACTTCCACAGCATCTCATGCCCGGGTTGTAAATTCTTGATTGCAGCATTTATAACTACTTTGTAATCACCTGCTCATTTATTTCCCAATAGACATGAGTTCCTTTTGACAGTGGGCATCCCATGTTTGCAAAGTGGGTGAGGGCCACAGACCCTTTACTTTGTAACACAGGGCAGTAGCAGAGAGGCTTAAGTAGACAGGATGCTGCCAGGAGCCCAGCTTGCACCAGACAGCCTGTGAGTCACAGACCCCCATACACCTGTTCTTTTGGCTGGTAGTCTTCCTGCCCATGTGTGTGCAGACATTGTTGCCATAACAGGCTCTCACCCACTTTTCATTTTTTATTGTTGTTATTTTTACCCCCTTTAGGTAAATAAAGCACTATCAGCCTGATGAGTAGGGTCAACCTCTTGTCCTCTCTGTACTCCTCAGATCTGACTCTTATCAAATCATAGGTGGCTTTAATGTAAGAAACTTAAAAAAAATGACAGAAAACACAGATACAAGCTCTTGAAGCTTACTAATTAACAAGAAAAACACCAGCCAGTTCCAGCTGACCCAAGGCAGAGGTGAGAGCAAGGGCTCTGGGATCAGATAACTTGCAGATTCAAATCATTGCCTCTTCCTGAACCTTAATTTCTTTATTTGATAAGCAGGAATAATGACCCTAATTCACAAAATTGTTGGTGGTGTCAAACTATAGCATGTAATTGATTTTGTATCCCCCTGGCCCCTCTTATACCCATCCATGAATGAAAAGGCGCAACAAAATACAAAGAATGGGAATGCTAAATGCTGCAAAGGGTAGGAGGAGACATGTCTAGTTATAAGAAGCCCCACCTGAGTACACCTAAAAACCACCATTACTCTTTCTTTTCTTTCCGGCTGGAGATTGAATTTCCTGTCTTGCCAAGAGGAACCAGACTCTTTCAACCTGGGTGTGTTGTGCTGAACTGTTTGTGCAAAAGTCAGAGAGGGGAGTCTTCCCGCAGTCCCATGATGAGAGAAGATCCAAATGTCTATAAAATCTGTCAGGTCGAGGTTCTGTCCAACAGTCCTCCGCACTTAAAAAGAACACTTGTAGGACTCATCAAAGCTGCTTTCGTGGGGACAAATAATTTAGAGCAAATTATTAAATTTTTTCCCATGGGTGATGGAGGCAAGAAGACATACAATAAAATGGATTGCATTTCCCAAAGCCAAAGGTAAATTTCCTTCTTCACAAAGCTTAAAATTTTTATAGGAAACATCAATGAAACTGGAGTTTCCCCATCTTTCTCTTCTGGCTTGAGGCTGATAATTCCTACTTCATTTGCACTAGGCCCAATCCACAATTTTTCCGGCTCACTCTGAGGAAGGAGCTGGAAGGCAGATGCATGGTATCCTTCCTCTGAAGGATAATGATTTGGTTCATGTGAAAGAGCAAGACAAACCCACAAGAGGAGGGAATTCAAGGATTCATTTGATCACAAGGGAGAACCTGGTTATATCTCAGTAACAAAATCAGACAGAATAATCTTAAGACTTTGACAAGTTCCTATGCCTTATTATTTATCAAGAGACACAAGGAGGAAGAAGGAGCTTCTGAGATCCAACCATGCAACTCTTCTCAAGTCTACAGGCAGGAACACAGCTGGTTCCAATCACAGTGAACTCAAACAGTGGGCCAACAGTGCAGAAAGAAAACTTATTTATAATAAAGTTAAAAAGCAATGGCTACTCTTTATAAAAGAAACACATTGTGTGACATAAATCAAAATTATACTGAAAAAATAATTTTCCATCTAAGTGTATAAAATATAAGAGAAGTTGCAGTAAATAAGAATGAACATTTTTGATTTATTCAAAGTTTCAATCTAAAACTTCAATGAAATCTATCACCTTTATTACAAGGGACTGATGGTTCCTGAAAGGAAAGAAACAAAGGTCAAGAAAGATGGCACCGGACATTGGAGAGTGACCCAACTGGCCGAGTGTGCAGAAAGTTTGGTCCAATAGATCGCTGACAGGTTGGAGCCACATTTTGTTGAGAAATGATGTTAGAACTGTTTAAAGAGTATAAATCTCCATAAGAAAACTAAGGATGGCAACAAGACTTGGACTGTTTACTTCAAGTCAATAATGTCTTCATCTGAGGAAGCTGTGAGCTGAAAGGGGCTGCTGCCCCAGACCGAGACGGGGCTGCCCTCCCTCTCTGCCACTGGGTCCTGGTCAGAGCTTGTGGACTGGTAACACGCCTCGGGATTGACTTCAGAAGTAGAAGGACTTTCCAAGGAGCCTGATGGGATCCTGGAAGAGAAAAGTCACTGTCAAGGACTCAATGGGAACACCAGGGAACTGGGCTCATTGGAGTGTGTGCCCTGTCCCCATCCCAATGGGAAAGGTGTGGAAGTACAGGGGTCCCCTCCCCAACTCAAGCCTTGGAATCAGATAGCCCAGCTCTGGGGCTTGTGAGGACTAAAGACCAGGGTGTGACACAGAATTGTTGCTGAAGCATTATTCATTCACCTCTCTGAAGTGAACATCTGGATAATGTCACTCTGCCTCAAATCCTCCAATGGCCTGAGGATAAGCTGAAATTCCTCCCATAGCAGAGGTACAGGGCCTGGGCTGCTCCAGTCTCCAGCCAACCAGTTCCCTCTGCTTTCTCCAGCTCCTCAGGACCCTCTCTTGATAGCTGCTTAAATAATTTGACCCAAACTGGTTCTGTGTCTCAAGGAGGGCATGACTCAACAAATGCTCCTGGGCCTGCTCTGCCTGCTCAGCCTCATACCGCCCCTGCCTGTTCTCCATGTTCAGCCTGTCCATTTGTTCCTTCTGTCTCTGGCCACACTGTGCCTGCTTCAGGGTTCTTTGCCCCAAGTCCCTGCAGTCATAGGAACTGTTCCCCTAGTTCCTTATCATTCATTCCAAGCCTAGCACCATGACATTTCCTCCAAAATCTTCCTTGACCCCCTATCAAAGTTGACCTTCTAGGGGCTGGGGCTGAGGCTCAGTGGTGGAGTGCCTGCCTAGCACATGTGAGGCGCTGGGTGTGATCCTCAGCACCACATAAAAAGAAATAAAGGTCCATCTACAACTAAAAAGAAAAAAAAATTAGAAAAGAAGTTGACCTTCTATTTGCCACCCTATCACTTATATTCTTTAAAAGCTCTTTATAGCATTTGTCATTATTGAGATGATTTGCTTATTTGTTTACTGTTGACTTCTCTGGGGCAAAGTCCCTGGCACTGAGTGTTGGATTAAAGCACTAGTGAGGGCTGCCTCTCCTCTGTCAGGCTCATACACATTTGCCCTAGGATCCATGCTTGATATGCTCCTGCCCGTGTCACTTGTCACCTTGGAAGCAGTGACTGTGGGGCTCTTGACCTTCGCCACTGGCCTGTGAGCCCCCTGAAGGCCCAGATTGGGGCTGGGTCATTTCCATATCTCAACCCCTGTTCAGTGCTGGGTTCTCCAAGAATGTGTGTTGGGTGAACAAGCAAAGCTGGACACAGCTCCATTACCCTGCACACACAGGAGCCATAATGCTGCCTGAAGGACAACAGTAGAGCTTATGGGACAAACCTGTGTGACCCCACAAATATTACATGTGATGCTGAACCGCCATTCAGAAGGGCCCTCCCTGTTTACATGTCCAGTGGTTAGTATTGATAGTGTTTGTGTATGGCTGGGGATAGAACCCAGGGGCTCACACATACTAGTGTTATGGGCCAGGCTATATGGGCAATGACCAAACAGACTCCATTTTACCCTGAGACTTCATATCATGTAAGAAATGCTTCTCCCATGTGAAAGCCCTTCCTCTGTAACCATTAATAGCTACATAGCATAACTTGGCAACACAAAATAGCAATTCTTATACAATGTAAAATAGTTCTCCTTCCTTTCCATTTTTCTTGGGCAATGTACCTTGTCAGAGATTGATTGTCTAGATGTTAGTAACCATTCTCTAACTTGTACTAAACTAGTGTCATTTTGACCCACTTCCCTTCTGATTGCTTGCTATTATGCCAACCTGGAAAGTCTGTGGGAAATACCAGTGTACCCATTGCATTGTCTTGTTAACTGCCCAATTCAGCTTCTGTACCTGCTTGCTTGCAGCTACATCAACCCAGATGTGGTTTTTGCCTTTAAATATTCTAAAATGCTCAGGCTCGGGGCTGTTTCTTACAGAGGCAGTTATGGGTCCTGTGGGGAACAGTCATCAGCTGGCCAGCTAAATAAAGACTCTTCAATTTGGACAAAATTGTGACCTGGTGTGTTTTCTGAGCAACCTGCCCCACAACAGTAGGCAGGTGATTTACTACTGAGCTACATTCTCAGTTCTGTTGCTACAAATTTCTATCCATCTGATGAGTGAAAAAAAGTCTCAATATATTTTTATTATTTTTTATTTTTGGGGTGCTGGTGATGGGAACCAGGGCTTCCCACATGCTAGGCAAGTACTCTACCACTGAGCCACACCCTAGGCCCTCTTGATATATTTCAGTGAGCATTTGTTTGATTGCTAATAAGGTTGCTTGTTTGTTGAGCCCTGTCCTGGAAGGTTCTGCTCTTTGAGGGTCTCAGAGAGGAACCAGATGCTGACCCTGTGCCATGCTGGCCAAAAGGCCTCCTGGGCACTGCTGTGACACATAGGGTCACTGCTCTGGGCAAGGGCTGGTCCCCTCTTTACCTGTCACTGCTAGTCGATCTCACTGTCCCAGGCTTGGGGCCTCCTTGGTTCTCTTCTAACCGTTTCCGGGGTTTTGATTTGGCCCTTGGTGCTCCTTCTGCCCTGGGTCCACTTTCATCTGAGAGGCCTGGATTACAGAGGAGAATCACAGGGTCATTACCATGCAGCTGCCATGGAGATAGGAAACACCCTTTTTGTTCTTGGTTGAGTATTGGTGTGTTATTGGGATAGAGTCAGGAAGAAAGATGATAGGATATATATAAACTCAGCTTCCTTGTTGGTAAAGGGGTTTCCCCCCTTTTGACTATAAAGTATATATGCACTGCAAAAAACCAAACCAAAACCAAAACAAAACCCAACCAACTAACCAATCAAACAAAAGTCCCCAAAGAGACTCAGAAGAGCCTAATAAAGGAGATAAAGTCCCTCCAGTCTTATAGAGAGTGATTTGTCTTTCTCTGACTCATCAAGTTTCAGTTTCTGAAAGGCTTGGTGGTTTGTACAACAGTGGCCAGCAGATGAGGCTTTCAGATGAAAGAGTGGGTTAAAATAGCAATACACATATTTTACCAACTCCAACTGTGAAAACCACCCTGTCAAGTGGCCTGAAATACTTCTCCAGTTATTCAGAAAACACTACTGTAGGGGGGAACGCACCAAAGCCAACTGTCCTTGTAATTTTCATGCCATGTTGATCCCAATTCTAGTGTTCAAACCAGTTCTTACTGGTTTAACATGATGCTTCCATTTTTCCATTTTTTGATTCTGCAAATCTGAATAAGAAGCTTCCAGCCCTTTGACAATGACCAAGGGGCCTCATGTTTTTCTGGTTGGGCCTCTGTGCATGCTGGGAGAAGAGGGCATGACAAATGCCTTGCATCTGGACTTGCTCTCAGACCTGCCCCTTTGGCCACTGGGCTGGGGGAAATGATAAGGGAAGTGAGGTGTGTGTGTAAAAATGTGGTAAATTTCCACTTCTGGATGTACCAATATAAAGTGGTCTCTGAGAACTGTGGGCCACAACTCCTGATAGATGCTTTTCTAGACTACTAAACATATATAGATACTTTTATTTAAAAAGTTGAACTCCACTAGACACAGTGTTTTATAAACTGCCTGTTCCTCCTTAGCAAGGCTTGGGAAGTGTTCTCCACCAATAAATACAGATCAACAGCATCACTTTTGTTGGGAAAACAATATGGTATTCCCTGGACTATAATTTATTTATAAATCCCTTTTTAAAGGGAAAGTTTTTTTTAAGTCATAGTTTTTGAGGATATTAATATCCAAAGGTAAAACTAGCTAGTCTATTTGTCAGCGGTGAAAACACAAATATTGAAAGCCATTACCTAGCAGTTCCCTGCGGGTCCTGCTTGCTATTTCTTTAATCTCCATGCGTGACAGGGACAAGGAATGAGTGACAGGAATGGCAGCGATGCCAAGGCTGATGGAAGTGGGCGGGGTGATGACCTTGGAGACTAAGGGTGATTTCAGAGGTCGCTCGATGCTTCTGCCGACTAGGTTTCTAAGTGGAATCCTGTACAGATTTTTTGACTGAATTTCACCTGAAATATGATTTAGAAAACAACATAAGAACTTTAGGTTGCTACTATTTACAAGAGAATAATTTTCTGATCCTCAATATAGTTAGCATGAAGAAAGGTTTTGTCACATGCTGATCTTCCATGTCACAAGCAGTGGCTCCGATGGCTTTGTGTTTTCTATGGACTTCCTCTTCATGTATTTAGATTAGATAAAATGCACTTGTTATGGTTATGCTTGGCCAGGAGAAAAGCTAGACAAGAAAGGCAAAGAGCTGCCTTGCCTGGGGGCCCCATGCTTTATCTTAACAAGTGATAAGGACCACTCATGTGGCAAGAAGTTACGAAAGGTATTGTGTTCACTGCCATGCAGAAACCACTGCAGGCCGCCAGGGTTCCCAGTGGGTGTGCTGAATGATGCTGAGTCTTTATGACTAGGTACTTCTAGCTACAAACCCCATGACCGTTAATATCCCTGAAGGAGAGAGAATAGCTTATTGCAAGTCAGAAACTCTCTAGCTCTGAATTCCCTTTTCCCTACTGAAACAATTTTTAAAAGCACAAAGTTTCTTAAGAACGCAACCAATACATTCACATTGCAAGATTCTTTAAGTGGCTTTAAATAATGGCTCCCCCTCCACCTGTATTCAGGGTTGAATCCAGGGTGCTCCAATGTTGAGCTATATCCCAGCCCTTTTATTTTTTATTTCAGACAGGGTGTTGTTAAGTTGCTCAGACTGGTCTTAAACTTGCCATCCTCCTCCTTAGCCTCCCTAGTTGCAGGGATGACAGGCATGCCTGGCGAGGAGAGTAACTTCTTTAGCAGTAGTCACCTGTAGATATTTGACAATGAACTAGAGAAATCAGAATGGATTAAAAACAGCTATTAGTAAGACAGTAAAGATGGGGCTTCACCTTCCCCCAGGGAAGAAGGAAATACTGGAGTGTCTCGGCCTGGGGGTGTCTGAGGAGAACTGTGGGCACTGGCTCCCTTGGAACTGCCTTCAGATGAGACCTCGGGCACAGTCGCGGCTGCTGTGAAGTATATATCCGACTGAAAAGAAGAGAAAGGGTTATTGAGCTGCCCAGATTTCCAGCCCCACACCTACTGGCCCTCCGCCATCACTGCCAAACCCCATTTGGTCCCTGGCTTGGCTATGACATCCTGACATGCTTAGGGTGTGCAGCCTGGTACAGGACGGCCAGTGGGGGCCTCCAGAGTGCCTGGCACAGCATTAGACTTCCCTGAGGATTGGGTCTCTCCACTTCCTGTATCTATGTGTTGATCTACAGCAGAAAACAGCCCTCACACTTGTGCAAACACAGACGCCACACACATTTCCTTCGAGGGAATCTTAGGCACCCAGGGTTTCAGCTGGAAGGGATCTGAGGTTCTGCCAGTCCATTCTGCAGAGTGGAGGTGGATGTTCACTCAAACATCGGCAAACATTCCAGTACCCTATGTGCTGGCTTTGGTGACAACAGCAGTAGTACGTTGGATATGACTCATGACAGCCAACTTTCAGGAATTCTGCAGGCCAACTCTTAAACACAGCCATATTAAAAGTTAAATTGAGCTCAATATAAGAATATAACCTTTCCTAATTATTGGAAGACATGTACTATTATCCGTGCTCTTGTGGTTATTGACATCAACATGATGTGTACAGTGGAAATGATGTCCACTGGTGGCCACGGCCAGCTCTTCCCACCCCACTTTCAGTGATGCTGCACAGTAAGCTGGAAACCAACTACAGTGGGACTATTTATACCAAAGCAATTGACAAGGGCTAAAAACCAGAGCTTGATTTGTGGTTGTGTTGACTGTCTCCACCAAGGCAATGTGGACATGAAGATTAAACTTAAAAGTGTGTTGAGTCTAGAGCTAGGGCCAGAAGAAGTTCTGGTTTAATGACTACGGTTTGTTTCCAGGTGAGAAAGGTGAACAGTAGGCCACATATCAGATTTACGGACAATAAACTTATTGGAGAAAGAAGTTGGGCTGAGAAATAACTATAACCATAAAATCACAGTTTCCTTATAGATGTTGGCTGGCTACGGATATAAGAGCTCAGCAAAAATTAAATGTGTTAATAAGAACCAACTGGCTATGGATTTTATGATAAAGAACATTGTATATTTTACTATTGTTTGTAAATTGAGAGCTTTTTTATATCAGTAACACAATCAGCTAATGCTCACACCCACAACACACACACACACACCCATTTCCCCCACACGGTGGGAGTTAAACTTGATGCCCGCCACCTGCACTGTTACTGGGAAGACCTTGCCACATCAAGTAGGGAGCAGCTGCCCTCCACCCAAGTGTGGGCAATGTCAGGACCGTTAGGACCACATGCCCCAGGGCACCAGCCCAATGTGCCAGTGATGGCAGGCACTTGTGATGTTACCTGCATCCCTGTGCTGTGCTCAATCTTTGTGTTATGGGACATGGATTAGCCAATGAGCCACATTACATAGGCACAAACTCAAGCTGAGGCTGGAAAGTGGTCAACGGCTACTTCAAGCTCCTACTTTTCTAGACTTGAATGGTCCTTCAGGGCAGCAGTGACACGAACGGATTTCTCTTTTCAGCTGGGTGTCCCCAACTGCCATCACCACACAGTGATTGTGTCCACACAACTGAGAAGCACTGTGAAGGCTGAGGAGGCCACACACATGAGCCCACCCCTCGGTCTTGTTGCTTTTTCTTCTCATTCCTGGAATGGTGACCCACAGTAGCATTGTCACCAACCACCCAACTTGGTGAGAGGCAGTTTCTGTGCTCACCTGAAATCCCACAGTGCTGGGGCTCCCTAGGCCCCTCCCATGGAAATAAAACCCCAGTTCTCCTCACCCTGGAGGCCACGAGCTGCAGCTGCGGCACCACGGCCGTGTGGACCAGGTTCCCGTTCACCACCAGGCGGATCTCCATGGAGTCGGGCGTGAAGGCCAGGAGGTACGGGAAGGCGCAAACTGCAAGGTAACGGCAGTCAGCACCCACCGCTGGCCAGGTGGCTGCGGATGGCCGTGACCGTCTGTCACACAGTCATCCTCACTGCTTCAGAAACATCCGTGTCTCCCACTGCCCTGGCTGCTTCTCTTATTCCTTCACAGGGCCACGGCCCCCTGTGCTTAGATGGCCTTTGCTCCCGAGGCCTTCTCCCCTTGGCTGCCACCCAGGTGAGCGCTGTCCGCACTTCTTGCCATCAACCCACCTTCTGGCAGCTCACCTGCCAGAGCCCTGCAGGACCTGCCCCCTTATCACCCAGACTGCAGCTCCACACACCCCTCCTTTGGCACATGCCATCCTGCCTGGAAACTCGTTCCTGTACAGTTTCTTCAAGCCCATTCCGTATCCCCATACTTGGTCACTCCTCCCCATTCTTCTGGCTGTGGGCCTGGGCAGTGGCTGCATCTTGTCCCTTCATTGTCCCTCACAGCGTCCCTTGGGCTCCAAGGGTTTGCTCGTTGGTAAATGTCAGCCCCTCTCCTTGCAATGGTAGTTATAACACAGATTTCCCTGAGTGCCCTCTGACTGCACCTGTGTCCCTTTGCCTGATCCCTGTCGTGCTCTTGCGCTCCTTTACTCTGGCCCTTCCTTTCTGCACTCAGTCTATCCACCATGCCTCTGGCTTTGACCTCTCAAGCGACCTCTAGTGGCTCAGCCCCTGGAAGTCATCTGGCACTCTCCCATCTCATCTGTAAAAGCCTGGCCAGTCGCCCAGGCCTTGCCTTGCTTCCTCTGCTCATCCCTTAAAACACTACAATGTGGATCTATTAGCAGACAATTTCATTGTGAGGAAAACAGCATAACTGGAAAATTCCTGGCTCTGCTCCGATTCTCAAAGGCAAAACCCAGCTGTAGGTCGTGAGCCACAGACACAGAGCAGCACCACTCGGGTCTTAGCATCTTAGTGGCAGGTAATGTACCTGCATCTCTGTGATTCTAGACTTTTAGGCTTCAAGATATGTGAAAATGGCCTGGAAAGCACCGGGCTGCCCAGAAGCTACTCAGCATCCTGAGGCAGGAGACCTTGTGCTTGAGTTTTAGAAAGAAGAAAGTGAGGCCCAGAAATGATGAGCAGGCACTGAAAATGATATTTAGTTGCTCTTGAATGCACATGTGCTCAAGCACTGGGAAGAGCCAGGAGCAGAAGACAAGAGCCCCAAAGGGGCACAGAGCAGGAGTACTTTAAAAGAAAAGCCCCTGAGAGCTCCTCACACACATACACTTCAGGGCAGTGTAGAAGTTCAGACACAGTGGTCAATGGGAAAGTGTCATGATGGGTTTTCTTACCAATCGCATATGGAGCCTGGTTCCAACAGAACTGGAAATCTGACGCGGAAGGTTGAACCAAAAAAGAGCCGCCATTAAATGGACAAACCTTTTTATAGATGCAACTGTCTGCAATGAAAACAACAGCACCCGTTTTGTGAGAGACCACACTTAGATGCAACTAGAGAAACAACCAGAATGGCATCCTCTCAGCTAGTTCTTTATAAATACCCAGGGGCAACACTGCTCTGATGCTAGATGCCAAGGGCCAGAGGCAGCCCGAGCCAGAGTAATGTTAGGACTGCAGATACTAACAGCTGCCATTTGTGGAGTCTACTGCGTGCCAGGAGCTGAGCTTTAACAACACCATCTCATTTAATTGGTTTGACTTTCTGAAGCACTTCCTATACAAAGAAAGTGCTGTTATTATGCTTATTTCAGAAGAGAAGACTGAGGGGAGGAGAGGGAAGTAGCTCCTCTGGCCTCATAGGTACTGCCAGGAGCAGGGTCCAGACCCAGGCCTGTGGCTGCAGAGGGTATGCTTCCTGCCTCTGCCATAAGGTCCCCCCACGTGTGAGAGATCCAGAAGGGCTCTGATTGGCAGTCTTCTGGTGGAGGGAGTCTGCTGGCAGGGTGGGTCCCACTGGAGCCTCACTCAGGACAAGTGTCTTGGAGCTGGATACACTCTGTGCTGTTTCTCCATGAGAACCTGAAGCCACCTGTGCGCATCCCCCTGGTGAACCAGAGCCAGCACTACATTAAGGTCTGCTGAGTTCAGTTACACTGTTCCACACTCTGAACCCAAGTCCACGTGGCTCAGATACCATCAGAGTGACAAAGTCCGGTAGGCCCCTTTTGTACAGAAGTCATCACGGTTAGCCTTACAATTTTATTGTAATATTAGTTTTAAAAAGCTCTATTTTAAACCATAATATTCATCCACTTAAAAGTGTACGATTCTTCAAATTTTATTTACAGAATTGTACATCAGTATCCAAACCTAATTTTAGAACATTTTATCACCTAAAAAGACCCATGCCCACTGAATAGTCACTCCCATCCTACCCAGGCCCTCGATACCATTAATCTACTTCCTGTCTCTGAATTTGTCTTTCCTGGACATTTTTTTTAAATGGCATCATATAGTTTGTGGCCTGGTGTGTCTGTTTCTTCACTGAGCACAATGTTTTAAGGTCCACCAACGTTTCGGTGATATATTTTTTTTTAATGGAGAAATAATATTTTTCCTTGTGGACACACACATTTTGTGGGTGTCGTTACCAGCTGGTGGGCCTCTGGTTGTTCCCACTGCTTGCTGTTGTGCATAAAGCTGCTGTGGACATCCCAGGATGAGTCTGTGTGGCTTCACTTCTCTGGTGGACACACAGTGGAGTAAAATGTGCTGGGTTATAGGTGAGTCACATAATTTTATTTTATTCAGAATGTGACTATTAAACACTCTTTTTACATAGACGGCTAACATATTTATGGGCTTTACTATTTTTTTCCGTGTTTTGTTGTGAAAAATTCAAGAAACCAAGAAAAACATAAAGCCACAGAGAAGGACTGATGACATTTTCATATTTCTCCTCCAAAAATTTTTATGAAGGAATAAAAAAATAGAGAAATGTTCTAAGAAGAGACAGAACTGAACTTGAAAAAGTAATTTCCTTTTTTCATTTTTTTGTATATTCTATGTATTCTTCTAGAACATGTTTAAATCACTGTATGGCATTTCAGTATTTGAACATGACAAAATATATCTTCTTCCCTTGTTTCCAGATTTTGCTTTTCAGAAGATGTTGTAACAGATGATCAAGCATTCCTCCTTCATAGTTCATTAATTGCTTTTTAAAATAATTGCCTGTGAGTCAATGTTGGGTCAATTTAAAATCATATCCTGCCAATTTCTTCCCCAAAAGGCTGGACCATCTAGACCACATCTAACCACAGGGGATGCCTGACTGCCTATCCCTGCCCATCTCAAGGTCAAATCACTGCCCAGGACAGTATGCATATTAAAATTTTCAGTGAGGCACATTTTTTTTTTCTTTTGGTACTGGGGATTGAACACAGGGGCACTTAACCACATCCCCATCCCTTTTTATTTTTTATTTAGAGACAGGATCTTGCTAAGTTGCTTAGGGCCTTGCTAAATTGCTGAGGCTGGCTTTGAACTTGCAATCTTCCTGCCTCAGCCTCCCAAGCTGCTGGGATTATAGGTGGGCACCACTGAGCCCAGCTACTTTCTTGTTTATTTTTATTTTTTTGGTACTGGGGATTGAATTCAGGGGCACTCCATCACTGAGCCACATCCCCAGCCTTACTTTGTGTTTTATTTAGAGACAAGGTCTTACTAAGCTGCTAGTGTCTCGCCGTTGCTAAGGCTGGCTTTGAACTTGCGATCCTCCTGTCTCAGCCTCCCGAGTTGCTGGGATTATAGGTGTGTGCATCCAGCTCCTTTCTTATTTTTAAGGATTAGGGCTGGGGTTGTGGCTCAGTGGTAGAGTACTTGCCCAGCATGGTGAGGTGCTGGTTCAATTCTCAGCACCACATATAAATAAATGAATAAAATAAAGGTCCATCAACAACTAAAATATACATATAAAAAATTAAAAAAAAAAAAAAAAACAGGGGCTGGGGTTGTGGCTCAGTGGTAGCCATGAAATGATACAGCAGTAAGAAGACCTTGACTAGATCTGGTTCCTTGATCTTGGCCTTTTCAGTCTCCAGAACCATAAGACAGACAAACTTCTACTGTTCATAAATTACCTGGTCTGTAGTATTCTGTTATAGCAGCACAAAGTGGACTAAGGCATTTATGATCCATTGTATTCTTTGATGAAATGTCTAATGGAATGTTTTGCTCTTTTTAAAAAAATATTTATTTTTTAGTTACAGGTGGACACAATATCTTTATTTTATTTTTATGTGGTGCTGAGGATCGAACCCAGTGCCTCATGCATGGTAGGCAAGTGCTCTCCCTCTGAGCCATAACCCCAGCCCTGCTCTCTTTTTTTTTAAATATATATATTTTAGTTGTAGTTGGACACAATACCTTTATTTTATTTATTTATTTTTTATATGGTGCTGAGGATCAAACCCAGCATTTTGCATGTGCTAGGCAAGTGCTCTACTGATGAGCCACAACCTCAGCCACTCTGCTCCCTTTTTAATTGGGTTATTTTCTTTCTTTTTTTTAAATTTTTTTTTTAGTTGTAGATGGACACGATTCCTTCCTTCCTTCCTTCCTTCCTTCCTTCCTCCCTCCCTCCCTCCCTTCCAGCTGAGGATCGAACCCAGGGCCTCACACATGCTAGGTGAGTGCTCTACCATTGAGCCACAGACCCAGCCCATAATTGGGTTATTTTCTTATCATTGTCTTGAGAGTTCCTTACATTTCCTGGATTCTGCTCTTTACCAGATTTGTGATTTGCAAATATTTTCTCTGAGCCTTGTTTTTTTTTTTTTTCATTCTCTTAATTGTGTCTTTTGAAGACACTTTTAGTTTTGATGAAGTTTATTAATTTTTTCCTTTATGTGCTTGTGTTTTTGGTGCTATAATCTAAGAAAATTTTTGCCAATTTAAGGTCTTCTCTCTCAGGGCTGAAGTTATGGCTCAGTGGAAGAGTGCTTGCCTCATATGGGTGAGGCACTGGGTTCGATTCTCACACCACATACAAATAAATAAAATGAAAGTCTAACAACTAAAAAATATTTTTAAAAATCTTCTTTTTAGCCTTCTTTTAAAAGTTTTCTGGTCTTAGGTTTTACAATTAGTTATGATCCATTTTTAGTGAAATTTTATCTTATGTGAGGTACAGATCAAGTTTTTTTTTAAATTTTTTTTAGTTGTAGATGGACACAATACCTTTATTTTATTTATTTTTATGTGATACTGAGGATGGAATCCAGTGCATCATACGTGTGAGGCAAGCACTCTGCCACTGAGCCACAATCCCAGCCCACGGATCAAGTTTTATTTTATCCCTTTTTCATATGGCTATTCAGTTATTCCATCACCATTTGCTGAAAAGACTCATTTCTCCTTTGAACTGTCTTTACATCTTTGTCAAAAATCAATTAACTGGGCTGGGGTTGTGGCTCAGAGCTAAAGCACTCACCTAGAATTCGAGAGGCGCTGGGCTTGATCCTCAGTACCACATGAAAAATAAAATAAAGATATTGTGTCCACCTATAACTAAAAAATAAATATTTATAAAAAAATCAACAAACCAAATATATATAGGTCTATTTCTACATTCTCTATTATGTTCTATCGGTTAATTTATCTTTACATAATTATATGTGATACTATTATATATATGTATATATATGTATATAAAATCATTATTATAATGAGATGTGATTGTTACTCATTTGATAATAACATTTGAAATGTTATAAAGCTGAAAATGATGACATTGAAAAAATTGAATGAAGCCTTATCACACCTTTTCTTTAGTAGCATTTTATATTCTACATAAAATTTACCTTGAATCAACAGGACCCAACTGGCAGGCAAATAGATGGTGAATATATTCCTTGACCTTCAGCTTCTTCCCAAAATGAGACTAATTAGCTGCTTTCTTTCTTTCTCTTCCTCCTTCTTCTTCTCCTGTGATGCTGGGGATGGAATTCAAGGCCTCGTGCATTTTAGGCAAGCATTAGCTGTTCTTGTCACCCGGCACAGTGATACAGCCTGGCCAGCTCCATCAGGGGCTTCCCACATGTGCCCAGCCAGTGTTACTCTTGCATACGAGTCTATTGGAAATCAGTCATCTTCTTGTCATTCAGGATACATTTACCAAGCATTGACCTATGCAAGGCAGACTGTGCCCAGGGCTGAGGTTCTGAAGGTGAATCAGACAGGGTTCTGCCTTGCTTGACCGTGGATAGGAAGATAGGCAGAGAGCCACAGAGCACAGGGCACATGCTCTCTCAGCAGGAGGCAGGGGGGCAGTGGAAGCCCAGGTATGGCACATACCCCACATGGGCGGATCAGAGCACGCTCCAAGTGCTGGAGGACAAGAGTCGGGCTTCTAGGAAAAGGGAGCAGACTACCAGTTTCCAAGGAAAGAGATGAGAGGAAGTGGACCTGGAGGATACTGTGTGTATAAGGAGAGGCAGGAGACAGGCCAGGCATGGAAGCAGGCAGAGGCCAGCTTGGGAGAGGGGTTCACAGCCAGGAAAGGTGAGATGGCTGGATTAGAGTTTTAGGAAAGTAACTCTCAGCAGTGGAGAGAGGCAGGCAGGCTGCTGTAAGGCACAGCCAGAGTCCAGTTAGGTTATGCTCCTTGGGCCGGGGAGCAGGTCAGCAGTAGGGCACTTGCATGTCATATGCAAGGCCTGGGTGAGATCCCCAGCATTAAAAGAAAAAAATTACCTGCCTTATACAGTGACCCAGGTGAGGAGGACTGGTCCAACAGCAACAAAGATGATGGGGCATTTGTGATTAATCAGAGCTCTGTGGGGAGACAGCTGGGAGCCTGGTGGTGGGAGGTACCTGGGGGCCAATGGCCTGGGCGACAGATAGATGCTATGGCCTTTGCTAGGGCAGGGGCTATGAGGAGGGGCTCCTGGGAGGAGGCTCCTGGGAGGAGTTCAGGTTGGATAAGGTGAGCCTGAGGTGCCTCTGAGCTGCCGAGGTTGGCCACTTGGTGAGGAGTGAGACGAAGCTGGAGCCCTGGACTAGGCCTGGCTTTGAGGTACCAGTGGGAGGATGAACCTCCAGATGAGAAGGGCAAGGACCCAGGCCTTTGGCCAGACGAGGTTTCAGTGGTGGCTGGAAGAAGAGACCAAGGAACAAACAGCCAGAGAAGAAGGAGGAAAACAAGAGAGGACAGAAACCAGGGAGAAGGAGTCTGAAAGGGGAGCAGGCTGCAGTGTCTGAAAGGTGGGGACAGAAGCGTGTCCTTAGGTGTCTTTCTCTGTTATGGCTGTGGGATACCACAGTTCGGGGATACCAGTACTTGTGCCTGCCCTGTGAGTACTGGACATGGGCGTTATGGGCACTGGTGTTCAGTGGCAGGGACTGTCCCTTCTCTTCTTCTTGCGTAGCCTGACTTCTCACGCTCATCTCTCTGGGCAACACCTTCCCGTGACATCTTATTACATGGAATCCTGTACAGCGTCATTGGTCTTTTTGAAACTCCTGGTGTCACCTGCCTCAGCGAGACAGGAGAGGTGAGGAGCCAGGACGGCCCATCAAGGACAATACCGTGGAGCAAAGGCGGTGGCAGCAATAGAGAGGTTCCACTTAAGCACCAGGAATGAGCACCCCTCCGTTACCCTGTATAATCTGTTGGACTCCTTTGACGTCACCACTGTGCCTTGTAAAACACTGTCTACTGTCTCACAACAGTTTACCTGACAGAATGAGTTATTAAGAAAGGGGAAATTAACTAGAGTTAGGGAAGAAAAAGGATCCTCGTTCTCAGCTTCCTGTGACATCAAAGTCTTCTGAGAAGACTCCCCTCAGGACTGTGCCCTGCCACGCTGGGTGCCCACTGCATGCACCCTGCCAGTGGACTCAGCGCTCAACGCTCCGCGGTGTGGCTGATCCGTTCCTTCTCTTCTGGTGCTTCTAAGCAGCCTTACAATCAGGTGTTTGTTAACAAGGTCCTTATGACCAAGAGGGGTCCAACTTTTGCCCCTTCCTTTTCTCTTTTACACTTAAAGGAAAATTCTTTACTACTTCAGGGAATCTTTGTCTTCCCTTTGGCCACTGTTTTATGCCTCTGCAATCAGGCTTTTGTCTTGTGGCTTCCAAAGAGCCCCTCTTCTCAAAGTTTCTGATGCCTGTCAAACTGCCCAGTGCAGATCTGTCACATCTGGTCTGCCAGCCATGTGGCACAGCAGATGGCATCCTTCATTTTCTTTTGTGGCACTGGGGAGTGAACCAGGATCACTTTACCACTGACCTATATCCCCAGACCTTTTTAATTTTTATTTTGAGACAGGGCCTTACTCAGTTGCCCAGACTGGCCTTGATCTTGCGATCCTCCTGCCTTAGCCTCCTGTATCACTGGGATTACAGGTATGCACCACCACACTTGGCAAACTTGGTCTTCTCAAAGCTTCTCTCATGTCAGGAAATGATATTCTCCATGTTCCATGCCAAAAACCCACAGGCTTCTTTTTTTTTGTTCTCTTTCTCTCACATCCCACATTTCATGTAAAACTTTCACATTTCAGCAAACTTTCCTGGTTCTTCTTCATTTTGGGGGGGGGGCTGAGGATCAAATCCAGTGACTTGCACATGCTGATCATGTGCTCTACCACTGAGCCACACCCCCAACTCTTCCTTTAAAAAAATTATGTTTAATTTAAAAGAGTAGTATAAACAAGAAAGTTTCACAAAAACATACTGTTGCCAGGTACAGTGGTGCATGCTTGAAATCCCAAAGCCAGGAGGTTGGCAAGTTCAAAGCCAGCCTCAGTGACTTAGTGAGATCCTAAGTACCTCAGTGAGACCCTGTCTCTAAATAAAATACAAAAAGGGCTGGGGATGTGGCTCAGTGGTTAAGTGCCCTGGGTTCAATTCCTGGTACCCAAACAAACAACAAACAAAACATTGTTGCCATGGAAGGCTGGTGCTTGCTGCTGAGAACCTGCAGCCAGAGGGGGTTGTGGATTTGCGGACTACACGGGATCTTGGTTTTGAGATTTAAACACATCATGAGTCTGACTGCTTCTTGGCACATCAGATGCTCTCATTCTGGTCCAGGCCACTGTCACCTCTCATCTGTTGAGCATAATCCCCTCCAGCTAGGGTGGTCAGGGCTGCTATAACAAGGCTTCAGGAGTGTGTTTTGTTTTTTTCTGCTCTTCTGCCACGTGAGGAGGGCTTGCCCCTTTTTGGCTCTTTTTTTCTTCCAGTGTTTGGAGACACAAGAAGGCCCCTCAGATGCCCATACCTTGGTCTTGACTTCCCAGCCTCTGGAACTATGAGAAATAAATTTTGGTTCTTTATAAATTACCCAGTCTTGGGCACAAAGGCAGCACAAAGGCCTAAGACTTCCTTCACTGAGGTTACCGAGGGCAGCCTGATGTGCGGCACTGGTGGAGGGATGTTTTAAGAATCTCACTGCACAGGAAAAAGCTCAGAGCTTATAATCTTCTCCCGCTAGCTGATGAAGAACAAGGCTGACAAGCACTGTTTCTAATTTTAAAATAAAATTCTTTGAAGAAAAGTCTTTCTCCATGTCGATACCCTGTGAGGATTAAAAAACTGGGATCTGCTGGGTGTGGTTCTGCACATGCCTGAAATCCCAGTGACTTGGGAGGCTGAAGCAGGAGGATTGCAAGTTTGAGGCAAGCCTCAGCAACTTAGCGAGACTCTGTAAAAATAAAAATAGTAAAAGGACTGGGGATGTGGCTCAGGGTAAAGCACCTCTGGGTTCAATTCTGGGTACTTGGCCCCCAAAATAAATGAATGAATAAATTGGATTCTGAATCAATACTTTGATGACTCTGGAATAAAAAGAAGAAAAAGAAACCTAGCTGTGCCAGGAGATGTTATAGGCTTTACAGCACAATCCTATTTAATCCTCAAAATATGCTGAGAAGCAGGCTTTGCCTTCTCAACGCTGCTCACACAAAAGTTAAGACTTCCTGAGGTTAAAACCAGTCACATCAAGAAGTTGTGCTTACGTGAGCTCTTCTAGTGCTCTCTGTGTGATCATCTTTAAAACGTCATCAGCAAACACATGAGTTCCCTCTGAGCACTGCAATGTATTACTAAGATTAAAGGTGAACAGTTACTGAATGCTAAGGTCACAATAAAGTGTTCTTTTCTTTCTTTTTTCTTACTCTGGTATTCAACAGAGAGATAATTAGGAGAAAATAAGAACATCATGGACATGTTGAACTATTTATACTCCCTTCCCAAGTTCATCTTGTGAATATATTTTTTCTCAAATAACATATAACTGGAAGTCACAATCTGTTACAAAATATTGTCATCATTAACATATGTGAGGTAATGATTTTTTCTATATAAAACTCTGGGTTTATAAAAGGTATTATAAATTTTACTTTTTTTTAATAAAAAGAAGCTGACGTGATAAAAATCAGCTTCAAATTTTGGGGGAGTCAATCATTCTGTAGCGCCTTGCTGAGAAGGGCCTTCACTGCACAAGTGTCTGTGACCAAGACAAGAATGTGGACAAACCCAAGTGAGGGCTGTCATGGGAAGGAGTGACAGGGCCACCTGGCAACCACAGGGAGAGCACTCGGGTTCTCTGGGGCTGTTCACCAGGTATCTGCAACCTTCTGGGAGAAAGGGAGATAAAAAAGGAATGCCAGACTCCTGGTCCAAAGAAAAGGGCATGACTTTGGAAGCCCTGGCACTGCCAAAGCCTGGGCTCCTATGGAGTATGGGTGCACACAGATGCTACCTTCTGATATGGGGTCTGTGAAAAGACACACACCCACCCCGACCTCAGATGACACCAGAGGCTGGAGAGGGACATCATGCAGCCAGGGAAGGGCTCCAGGAGACCAAGGGGCCACTCCCATCACACGTGGCATGGAAGCCACTGAGTGGGCACAGACTGCTCAGTCGAGCTTCTCAGTGGCAGAAGGGACGCCACTTGCATTGGTGTTCGAGCTTTCTGTTTGGGTTAATCTCTTATCCTAAAACCCACTCTGCTTCTCTTTCTCCTAAGCTTCCCCTGTCCTTTTGAAAATGAAACAAAAACAACCACCACAACCATTTTTACATCATTGTTATGTTTTTCTTTTTAATTAAAAAAAATGGTTTTGTTTCATTTATTTTTTATTTTTAGCTTTTTTTGTTACAGTTTCTTTCCCTATATATTTTTCAAAATCAAAAGACCACACTTTAAAGACCCATTTTTTTGAGAAAATTTTAAGTTAAAACCTGTGGATAAAATATGTCCCGAGTGACTGACTGACTGTAAAGCGCTTCCTGCCTTGCAACTACCTTCCCCTAACTTATGCCCCATAAATCTTGAATTTTGAAAACATTTCCAAATTTCTTTGCTTAATTGATTTTTTTCATATTTGTTCATTACAAATTAATTTATTAAAATATCTGATTCATGAGCTATAACCAGCATCACTATACTAAAATGATACAAGTTTAGGCTGGAAAATATGTTTTAGTTAAGTCTGGGCAAACTTACACAGAGAATTATTATTATTATTATTTTTAGTATAAAAAAACCCTTCTTATTAAAGTGCAATATTACCTTTTGAAATGCTGAAAATTCTCAAACACATTACCTCATATCTTTGGTTCCAAAATCCACTCTGCCACCTAACCTAAACTAAGTCAGCTGTGGCTGGCCCAGGCCGATGCTGACTTCATTAACACCCAAGAAACACAAAATCAGGATATAGCAGCCCAAATTGCCAAATCAGATATCCAAAATGGCCCCAAACCTAAAACTTTTTGAGCATCAACAAGTGGAAAATTCCACACCTGACCTCACGTGATGGGTCACAGTCAACATGGACATGCATGAAAAATAGTGAATAAAATTACATAGATTATATATGAAACATAAATGAATTCTGTGTTTAGATGTAGGTCCCAGACCCAATATATGTCATCGTGTATGTGCAAATACTCTGAAATCCTAGAGATCTGAAACTGAAACACTTCTGGACCCAAAAATTTCAGATGAGGGATTCTCAACCTGCAGTAACAGTGGTTAAAATTTGGGACTCTGAAATCAAGAGGGTCCCAAGTGTTTTGAGGTTGATGCTTTGAGGTTTTATGACCTTGAAAGAGTTAGCACGTCTGCTGCAGGCGTCTGCAGTGAGCATTAAATGAGACAATGACCACTATGCACTAAGCACAGCCCATGGCACACAGCAAGGGCCCCTGACTGATGCACATCCTGGAGACAGCATCTCTGAGAGGTCTGAGGCACAGCAGAGATCCAGGGAGGGACATGTTTTTTAGCTGCTTTCTAGAGTGCAGTTTGAACCCAGGATAATTCATCAGGCAAATCTAAGGACAAGTCCCTTTCAGTTGCCTATCAGGGCAAATGCGAATAAGAACACAGCCTCGACTTACAGTTGTAGCACAGGAGCAGGCCGGCCTCTCCGTCTTCGTACACATCAATAGCTGCAACAAAATTAACCTGCAATGACAATGGGCAGTGGTAGTGGCGGGTGGGACAATGACACTTGGAAAAGACTTTCTCAAACTGCAGGTGTCTGGCGGCACCCTTGGCCCTCTGACACTAGGGTGCTATGCTGTCTTTTGGCCTCAGCAGTGCCCAGAGCACCACCTGGATATGTTCACTGGAGGCGTGAAATACAGGAAAGGTGCCACTTCCCCCTCACCCCAGGACGTCCTCGTTGCCTTCTCATGCCCTCAGGAAAGCCTTGCTCACCAGCATTTCTGCCTGGGAATTCATTTCACACTCAAACAGCCCTGGAAAGTGGATAGCACTACTCCCATTTTACAGATGACAAAAGTGAGGCTCAGGGAGGTGGTCAAGACCTCAGCTGGAAAGTGCCACAGATTCCCATTGAGGAGCTTGTGAGGCAACTTGTGCAGGCATTGTGCACAAGGCCTGGTACTTATAGACGCTCAGTAGAGCCTTATGGAGCCTGTTCCAGTGAGCCAGTCGTTGGGTCCTCTCAGACCCCTGAGGGTCCCAGTGGGTGGTGGGCAGTTTTATTACTCCCTCAGCTCGAGGCTGTGCTGCAGGAATGTGTCTCTTCAGCTAGACTGAGCTTTCTGAGGGAAGGGGCTGTGTGCTACATTGCCAGACCTGGGTCCCTGTCCCTCACCCTGTGCTGACTGTGGAGACAAAAGCATGCTGGGTTCAAGGGCATGGTCTTTGGAGTCAGGCAGATTGGCTTCAATCCTGCCTCTGCCACTTAATAGCTATGTAACTTGAACCTCAGTTTCCCTTTCAGGATTCTAAGACATAATGCCATGACATGCTATAAAATGGGGCTTGGTATGGAGAAGCACTCATTCATTGGTGGCGTGATTATTGTAATTATGGAAAACCTAACCGCAGGGGCACAGAGACCTAGACAGCCTCTGGTTGGGTGATAGAGCCTGTGAGTGTGTTTGGGGTGGGTGGGGTGGAAGGCTGTGTCAGCAGAGGGGGATGTGCAGGAAGCCTTCTAGACCAAGGTCTGTGCCCCAAGCAGGGGACCTGGGGGTGAGGAGGGGAAGCTGGCCTCAAGCAAGTCCAGCAAGGGGTTGCAGGACTGCTGACAGATGACCAGATTCAGGTGGTAGGGCAGGTGGGCTCCAACCCCAGGGGAGTTCAAGGACAGAAGACCATGACTTGGACTTGACCATGTTCTCCTTGGGTATTGCCACTCTGATCAGACCTTCACTAGCATTCACCACAATGAGATCCCTTTCATGCTTTGACACATATACCTGTCTGCATCCTAGGAGTGGGCCTGGAAGGTGTCACTCCCCAGCACTGTTTTCCTAACCAGGTGAGGATACCAGACTCAACTGTGGTGCTTTAAAACCTATATTTCTGGGTTCTTGCTCCTAGAGACCCCTATGGAGGAGGTCTGGGGTAGGCCACAGCGTTGGATTTTTATTTGATTAAAAATAATAGATATTGGGCTGGGGTTGTGGCTCAGTGGTCGCGCTTGCCTAGCACGTGCGAGGCCCTGGGTTCAATCCTCAGCACTACATAAAAATAAATAAAATAAAGGCATTGTGTCCAACTACAACTAAAAAATAAATTTAAAAAAATTCAAAAAAAATAATAGATTATAGGGGCTAGGGTTGTGGCTCAGGGGTAGAACGCTCACCCAGCATGCATGAGGCGCTGGGTTCGATCCTCGGCACCACATAAAAATAAAATGAAGGTTAAAAACATTCCTCTTTAAAAAAAAGAAGTAGATTATTTTCTTGGCATTTTAAAATCTTAAAAGTAACATGGTGGGTTAAGGTTGTGGCTCAGTGGTAGAGCCCTCGCCTAGCACATGCGAGGCTCTGGGTTCGATCCTCAGCACCACATAAATATAAATAAATAAATTGAGGTATTATGTCTAACTGCAACTAAAAAAATAAATATTAAAAAGAAAAGTAACATGGTGGTTGTAAAAATCTCAAACACAGACTTGCAGGAAGTGGAGTCTGGCCCTGCTGCCCCTTGCCCCAGTTGGAAGAGGCAGCTGCTACTGGCTCAGTGGTCAACCCTCCCATGGGGTTCTAAGTTAGCCCAGCTGAGAACCACTGGGCTCTGGGTGGCTGAAGATAGGATATGGGCCCAGTTTCAACTGGAACCCCAGGTCCAGTTCCCAGGACTGCAGTTCCTTCCAGAGTATACCCTGGTTTTGGGAATGAGGCCAAGGTTGGCTGCTAGAGCTGGGGCAGTAGGTCACTGTAGGCCTACTGGTACAGGCACCTACTGGTACAGGCACTTGGCTTTCAGGATGCTGTTTAATGCTTAGACCTGCCTTCTCTCAAACTGGGATTGTCTCAGAACCTGAGGTGGAGTGAATCCTGAAATGGGAATCAAGTGGTGGCTGGGAAGAGGGGAAGAAAGGGGTAGGAAACTAGGCCACTCTGATCAGTACTGGCACACTGCAGAGCTGGCACCAGCGAGTGCCACTTCATGAGTTGAATCCCCACGACTCTGTACTGGCTCTCTGCATGGTTGTGGAGGACAAGAACCTCTTGGTAAAGGCCAGTCTGTTCCTGATGGGTCTGCTTCTCACTAACTATCACAACCATGCTGCTCACCACCTTTTCCATTCTCTAGGACCTAGCACCCCAATTAGACAGCAAGTTCCTTTTTGCAAAGAGGCATAACTGTGTACACCTTGGCACATGCCTGCTTAGCGAGGGCTCCACAGATGCCCATGTGCTGCTGGAAGACTGTGCACACTGACCATCTCCCAGTCAGGACCCAGAGAAGGGCTGTTTTTCTTTTTTCCTTATTTATTTATTTATTTTTTTGCTTTTTAAAAAGCACATTGAAGAAAAGAGAATTTTAGAATTATTTTCTACTACTGTCATAAAAACAAAATGTGGAGGTCATCAAGGAAAACTGATTCAAACCCAATTTTTCCTGGGCCTTTATGAATCAAAAGAAAAGAATTCAGAAGCACTCTAGTGAGTGATCAGGGTATATAAGCACACAATAACTGTCACGTGAAAGAATTTAATAAAATGATTTTTCTCTATACTAACCCTGATGAATAATCATTAAATGGTACAATTATCAACCACTAGAGTGTGATTTGTTTTAAACCAGAACATGCCAGGAAGTGTCTCTGAAATAAGATGAGTACTTGTCCATTAAAAAAGTCATGTCAAACTGGGCATGGTGATGCACGTCTGTAATCCCAGCTGCTCAGGAGGCTGAGATAGGAGGATCGCGAGTTCAAAGCCAACCTCAGTAAAAGTGAGGTGCTAAGCATCTCAGTGAGACCCTGTCTATAAATAAAATACAAAATAGGGTTGAGGATGTGACTCAGTGGTCATGTGTCCCTGAGTTCAATCCTTGGTACCAAAACAAACAAACAAACAAACAAATAAAATAAAATAAAGAAAGAAAGAAAGGAAAAAGAAAAGGCAGGTCAAGTCCTGGGAGACTGGTTGTCAGGGACAAGACATGAACATAGACCTGAAGACCATGATCTTTCTGCCTCTTTTTGTGGGTCAGATAGAGTTCTGAAAAGCAAGAATGTGGCAAGAATTTCAAAGGACCGACTGGGCTTTCTTTGAGAACTAAGTGGGCTGGTGGAGGTCACAGGCCCCTGAGAGAGGCCTAGGCTACTGCTGGCCCAGGTTTCCAGTGACACAGGTTCTGGCTACTGCTGGGGTGGAGAGGCAGAGCGGCAGAACAGAATCCTTCTCCCGCGCCCTGGGGAAATTAAAAAATCTTGGTTCCCAAGTGAATTCTGATTTGATTGTCCTGCCTGGGGTCAGAACAGAGCTTTTTAAAGTTCCCAATTGCCACCAGGGTGGAGAAGGATGACGGAGCACACCACTGGCTCCACACTTGGCTGAACATTAAAATCACCTTTAAGACTCCCCCAGCCCCTGTCACCTCTCAGACCAGTGAGATCTCTAGGGAGGGACATGAGCATCGTGGCTTTTAAAGCTCCTCCAAGGACTCCAACTGCAGTCAGTCTAGGAAGCACCAACACAGAGAGGAGAAATGCCAGACTCCTTTGTGATGGAACACAGCTGGAGACAGAAAGACTTCCTAATTAGATCTAGATCTTTCTACTTCTAATTTTTCTGTTCTCTTAAAACCTTGCTCTAATTAGGTCCTAAGTTTTCTTAAAATAGTAATTTAGCAATTTTTTAATATCTTTTTAAAAATTTTTAGTTATCGATGGATCCAATACCTTTATTTCATTTATTTATGTGGTGCTGGGGATCGAACCCAGTGTCCCACGCAGGCGAGCCAAGTGCTCCACCACTGAGCGACAACCCCAGCCCAGTAATTAGAAATTTTAATGAATATTTAGATAGAACACATACCAGTACTATTTATAAAGCCGAATTGGAAGGAGTTCTATGGTCTGATTCAGTGGAACAGGTCTGGGGTCGGCCTGTGGGCTTGGAAGCTCTCCTGAGGAACTCTATTTTCTCTGGGGTAATGCCCCCATTCTGCTTGTCCTTCGTAACTAAGCAGGATGCTGGTTCACAGTGACCATGTGAGCTTCAAGCAGCTCCATCTATCAGGCTGTCCTCAACCTCACAGTGGTTAACAGGCTGAGGAGCTCTGTGACGTGCTAAGGTCATGTGAAGCCATCCCCAGTGCACAGGTTCCAGGCCTCAGGGTGGTGAGTGCTCACCTCTGTGCAATAGAGACCTCACACAGTCATCATTAAAGCTACAGAACAATTTTGGTGGCCCTAGATTGTCTCAAAACAGAAATCCTTGTTCTCCCTGCATCCTGGGTCAGGGATGTGAACCTCCAGTGCTGACCTGCTCTCACTCTCCTAATGGGGTTCTGCCCCATCTTTCTTTCTTCTGGGCCCCTAAGGGGCTGGAGAAGGGTGCTATGACCATCATAGCCACCTAGTCCTCAAGCTGTGAATCTGCAGGGCCACAGAGAGCAAGCTTGAATTCCAAAGGCCTTCCCTGGATGCATTAGCAATCTACTATTCTCATTTATTTTGTTAGTTATATTCTGCTTTTGGATTCTCCCTGCCATTTATTTGGAAATATACAGAGGCTTGATCTGGGTGGCTGAGATCTGGAAAAGCTAAGCAGGGCGACAGGATGGTTGTTATTAGATGAATCTTTCTGATCTACAAAGATGGCAGCTTCATGTAGTTCAGCCTAAATAGCATGTTACATAATACAGATACACGGTATGCAATCAGAAAGAAATTGGAGTCACAGCATCCGAAGTTAGAAGACACGCCTCCTCATCTCTCCTGGTTCCCACTGTCCCTGAAACCACTGCCTTACCCTGCTGGCCTCCACATGATGCAGCCTGAAGGCCTCCCCTGTGCTCTCGTTCACCACATCAAACTGGTGTCGGTAAGCCACGCAGATGAGGTTGTCGCTTTCTTCTGTTGGCCCGTCCACCAAGGTCATCACTGCGGGGGAGTCGGACAGACAGATCTCCTGTGTGGGTGATGATGAGTAGGAGACAGGTTAGGACAGGAGCAGCCACCTTCATGTCAGCCTCCACCCCCTGCTGTCGCCTTCCAGAAGAGGTCCCTGCAGAGGCCTTGCTACAGGAAGGCAGGGTCAGGGTGGGAAGAAGGAGCCAGGGGTCCTACCACACTACTGCCTCCCATAATCTGTCCTTGAGACCTCTATTACAAATTGGATCCTAAGGTACGGTGGGTTTTAGCCTTCATGCAGTCTGTTCTGGGATTGCAATAATAATCGCAAATAACACATGCCGGGCGCAGTTTCATTGAATCTTTGTAACGAGCCCTTGTAGTAGGTATGGTGGTGTTCTAGTTACAGATTAGGAAACTGAGGCTCAGAAGTCAAGCAACTGGCCCACAGTCAGAGTTCATACATGGTAGACAGAGCCAAGATTTGAACTTGGGAAATCTGACTTCAGTCACACTATATACGTAAACATTCATTAAAACAGCCAACTAGGTTGGCTGAAGAAGGTTGACACCTAGTTGGACCAAGATTTTAATTTGTTTTAAGTGTCATGCTGTTCTGTCCCTCTCAACTGAATAATAGCAGAAACTGATATTATAATCCAGGCCTAAATCAAAGCAAAAATAATTTCTCAGCTCACCTATAGAAACACTCAGCTTTAAAGTCCAATGTTGTCCTATTTCATAGCTTAATGTGCTGTACTTGTGAAAAGATATGAGACAGGAAGCTGAGCGAAGGGACTTCACTTTCAAGGGTGTCTCTCCCAAGGCTGCACCTCAAAATCTACAACATACCTCTGACAAGGGTGAGCAAGGTGGTTCTTCCCAGAGCTTACTCCCACCTCTCCAGCCACCAAAACCACTGCTGTCTTGTGCCTACATGGGTCTCCATTCTTGGCCCCTGTGCTCTCCTCTACCTGGTAGCCAGACCATCATTGTTTCTTTTCTTTATTTCCCTTTTTTTTGGGAGGGGGTGATACTGGGGATTGAACCCAGGGGCACTTTACCACTGAACTACATGCCCTGCCAGTCCTTTTTATTTTTTTTGAGATAGGGTCTCACTAAGTTTCTGAGGCTGGCCTCAAACTTGCAATCCTCTTGCTTCAGCCTTCTGAGTTGCTGGGATTACAGGAATGTACAACTCTGCCAGAACCATCTTTTAAAAACATGCCACATCTCTGCTTCAAACCTCCAGGAGCTTCCCATCCCACTCAAGAGCCCAAACCAACAGCCTTATAAAGGGCCTCAGGATGCTAGAGAGTCTGCTGCCTGCCATGGCCCCTCAGTTCCAGCCACCCACGTCTCTGGACTAGGCATTCCATAGGCCTCAGGGCCCTTGGCTTACCGCCTCCTGCCTGGAATACCCTTTCCCCAGGTATCCTCATGGTTCACTCCACACCTATTGTGGGTCTCTGCTTAGAGGTGACCTTTTCAGGGAGGGCTTATTGGTTCATCTAAAACAGTGATCCCAATTCCCTGCTTCATCAGCCTCTGTCCCCCTAGCTGACTTTATTTTTATTCTTAGTATCAAGCCAGCACAGATTCTTTAAAAAGCTATGCCGGTGAGCACAAAGGCTTTGCTTGGGTCACAGCTGCATCTTCTTGGTGCCTAGCATGGTCCCCCCTGGGTTTGCTGCAATGAATAAGTTTTTACCTTTGACTTGTGGGGTAAATGAGGGTGCCAGAGATGAGGGCTCCCTAGCTGGTCACTGAGCAGCCTCATGGCTGGAAGGAGGGAGTGATCTCATGACACCCTGGTCCTGAGAAAAGCCATGGGAAGAGAAAACCTACCCTGATATACTGGAATTCTTCAACAGGTGACTCCGACAGGGGAGATAACAATGAGACACCAGTCACCCCACTTGGCTTGTTGTGTTTCCTTATGATCAGAAGCAGTTTATTCCGAATTGCAACCACGATCCTCAGTTCTCTGCTATGGTGAGTATTTATGGCATATAGGTGGCAGCCTGGGAAGAAAAACGGATGATACGCAACACACGACAAAAGGGTTTGAAAGTTCCCAGGCCTTGACAATTTGGAAGTGGTTCCTAAGAACCCTGGGAAGTAGCATAACTCAGGAAATGGACTAAGAATGTTTCTGACACCAGGCAAAATGGAGACCTGACATGCAAATGAGATAGAATTAAGAGAGTCATATTCCCTTCAGTGTGTGGACATGGCTCCTACCTATTACAGGACAGGACTTAGATGGAGGGTGATCTGTGCTCCAGGAACCAAAGTCTAAAAACATCTTTACTCCCAAATTTGCTAATGGAGGTTGACTCACCTCCAAGACCTGTAATGTAGTGCCTCGGATTTCTCCTAGTCCTCAATATGCTTTTCTATCTTTCAAGCTTCTTAAGGAAACCTAATTCTATCTTTATATCTTTTTTGCAAGTAAAAAAACAAACCAGTAAAAACCAAATTCCTACTCATTTTTACTTTAAGTAAAACTTGGGTAGTCTAAGATAAATAAATGAATTGAACAGAAACAGCCAACAGGAAGATCCGAGTCACCTTTGGTTTTCTCCAGCTTGTTCTCTCTGCAGTCAGACCGGCCCCTCCCAGTCTGCCTGCCTTCGAGGCCCTTCTGCACAGCACTCAGCCTGAAGACAAAGAGGCGGGCATCTTTCCCTGGTGACAATGGGAAGAGGGCAGATTAGATGGTCAGATAACAGGACCTGGAGGAGTTCCAAGGTTGGACAGCAGGGAACAGGGCAGGAGGTGTTCTGAAATTCAATACACCCCACGCCACCCTTACTCACGTATCATGGATGCACCCCTCGTATCATGGATGCGCCCCTCTTTCCTCCACTGCTCTGCCTCACCCTGAATAAATGGGCCACCAAAAGGCCCCAGTACTGACACTGGGAAAGAAACTGGGGCCAAGCCTATGCAGTCAAACCCCAGTGACCCTTGGTGTAGGCTGAAGAAGGCCACTTGTTTCCTCCCTCCCAGAGCATGCCACCGAGGTGGTACCACCTTTGTCTGCTCTGAGAACCAGAAGGTCCAGAGTCTCCAGCACATGCATCTGCTTCACTGGCAGAGTTCTGTCAAACACAGGCACGGATGGAAGGTCATCTGGAAGAGAAAGCTGGTTACTGGCTCCTGCAACTGGTTATCCAATCCCACAACCTGGTTATCAGCCCCTGCAACCGTCCTGTGCTTTGCAACCCATGACAAGTGCCTGCTGGGGAAGGGGCCTGGTTCTTTCTAGGTAAGCAGGAGCAGGCTTCTAGAGCTCTCACAAAGTCCGTAGGGCAGGTGAACCCTGAGCACTGTGTTCTCAGCTCAGGTAGAAGCAATGATAAGCCCTTTCCCAAGGCATCCAGAACTCTACAGGGCATAGCAGCAAGGACTTGAAAACTATATTCTTTTCCTCAGTGATCATCAAATAAAAATCAACATCTCTCAATTCCATTTTATTGGAGTTGTACCAAAGGACTGAACACTCAAAGTAAAAAAAGAAAAAAAAAAAAGAAAAGAAAAGGAATAAAAACATCCATTTCTCTTAAATGTTTTCTTATCTTCATGTACCATTTGAAAGTACATCATATCTTAGATCATTTTGTATATTTCTCAAGAAAGCAAAATTAAATTTTCCTTTTTGTATTTAAAATGGATACAGATATATCCACCCTATCCTAGCATGCCATGGGTCTGCATCAACAGTAGTTTGCTTATAAATTTTCAATATTTTTCCATACAGAAAACTGAAATCTCCTTTTTAGATAAAAATAAAATAATGGAAAAATATCAATTAAGTTGTGCAAATAATAGGAAAAACTAATATAAGTGTAAATGCTCAGAAAGATTTAAGGTCTAACTGGATTTAAAATGTTGCAATTACACACAGGATTTGTTTTTAAGGTTATTTACTGGGAACTTAATGGCTAATAATTACTTTGTCTCTGGGGGACCCCAGTACACAGGGGACTAAAGAATGACTTAGGGTGTTCCATAAGCCAGAGTACCAAGCAGAGGTGAACAGGCAGAGTGTAGTCATTTTAGGCAGAGGTGCCCAGCTCGTTCTTCATCTGTATTTAGTCTTTAAGGGCTCTGCTGTGGGTTTGGGTTGGTTTGCTTCATTATAATTTAGGTGCAAGGGGCCCTAAGGATCTTGCCTCTTTCAGAAATCCAAGTGTAGCTGGGAGTCATCCTTCCCTGAATGAGATGAAAGAAGGAGCAGGATTGATAACCACCCCAGGTATTAGGTAGTATGGAGGGGGTCTTCTGCTTCTGCTGGCCTGGGAGGCTCTGATTTGTCACAGCATAGAGGCTGCTAAACTCATATTAGGCATATGGCCTGTCTCTAGTTCCCCTCAATCACACAGGGCTTTCCTCCAGTTCCTCTTTAATTCCTGGGGTAGATGTAAATTTTATGACAGCTCAGCAGCCACTTTCCTTCCTCCTCTACACCAGGCCTCCACAAAAAGGAATCGATTCTTAGGGTCTTTGTAATGCTACCGGTCACACTTAATTACTCAGAACATGAGATGATCACTAAAAAATCTACCACCATATTTGGCTAAATAACTAGAATTATTTCATTTTGCGGGATAACTGCAGCATCAGCAAGGGCAGATCACACATTCTAAGTGCTTACTTCTTGCTAGACCCTCATGCTTGGAGTTTTGTCTGTTATTTAATCGAAATGTTCCCGTGACCTCATTAGGTGTGGACTTGTAAAATTCGCATTTAACAAATGAGGAACCTGGGGCTCAGAGATGTTGAGAATGTGTCCACTCTTTAACATGTGGAGCCATGAGTGATGACAGAACTTCATTTTACATTGAAAACAGGTCCACTGCACGCTGCATGCCAAGCTGCACACAGAGCAGGTGAGCATTTATTTCCCATCAACCATTCTCAGAGGGCTGAACAGGTTTATACACAGCACAGGAAGGCAGAGCAGTGAGGACAGAAGAAAGGAAAAGGTGGGTTTAATGGCTGCCAGATAATTTTTTCCTTCCTGTAATCTCTGTATGAAGACACAATCTTTCAGAGTCAGCTTTTCTATTACTGTAAAACCCAAATGCATGGCAATAGCATATTTAGTCAGTACTCAGGTCCTTTCAAAATAGGTTTTGCTATACTAGAGTGCAAAGGACCTTAATTTTTAACAATGACCTTGACAGGAGCATACTCTCAAGGGGTAAATCTAATGAAATTAAGCAAAGGCTAATGGGATATAGTGGAACTCAGACTGAAACGAAATGGACAGATTCATTCAGAGATGACTCATAATATGATTAAGTGTAGACCGAAGAAGAAAAACAAAGAAATTGGAGAATTATGGCACAATAAGGAGTACTCAGCAAGCCTCAGGGTTATTCTCCTTTTTAGCAAAAACAAACAGGGAAGAACTACTGCATAATCAGGACTTGAGAAACATGATCTGTGTAATAAATCTAAGCTGGTGGTGGATGTCTACAGCCACCACCAGATGAAGACGACTTCTTCCAGGTTTGGAAGAATAGAATTTCCTAGAAAATCACAATAGTCATTATGCCTGATACCACTGTCAAATTTTAAATCCATAACTATGAAAATTTCAGAAAGGGTTTTGGTAATCTTAATTTGGATTTTACATTTCTAAAAAATAGAATTTCTTCTGATTTAGGTAAGCCTTATCAATATTCATAGTGAAATATGTGTTTCATTCCCAAAAAGGCAAACAGAGGACCTAACGCTCTTTTAATCACAAAGTTTTTTTAAAAAAATATTTATTTTTTAGGTGTAGATGGACACAACACAATGCCTTTACTTTTATGTGGTACTGAGGCTGAAACCCATGTCCCTCCCATGCTAGGCGAGTGCACTATCGCTGAGCCATAATCCCAGTCCCTAATCACAAAAGTTTTAATACTTATTTGCCCAGGACTATGTTTTCGGAAATCTGTGTCAAGGTAGAGATGAAAACATCAGTGGTGTTTAATTTAGTATTAATGGAATGCAGTTAGTGGAAAGAACACTGGACTAGGATCACATTTGAGTCCTGGTTCCAGATGTGCCACCCACCAGCCAGTTGTGTGATCTTAGACAAGTCTCATTTCTTCATCTACAAAACAGACTGAAATGAGCCTTTAAGGCCATTTTTTTTTAATAAAAAAAATTTAGTTGTACTTTTGGCAAAATCTAAGGATTTTGTTAACTTTAAGCAAATTCCTAAGAACATAGTAAAGGTTACAGCTGTCATTTAGTAAACTGCTACTAACGTGTGCCTGATACACTTTAAACACTTAACAAAGGTTTAACCTACAGCCCTTACAATCCTCTCCTTGCAGTTGTAATCATCATCCCCAAAGAATGTCATCAGTTTTCATTATTATAAACAATTTTTCAGCCTCTTTAAAAAAAACTACCCCCCACTTAGAGAAACTCAAGGCTCAGAGAGGTTAATTTCCTTTTTCTTACTTTTTTTCCTTTTTTTTTTAGTGCTAGGGATCGTACCCAGGGCCCTGCTTGTGTTAGGCAAGCACTCCACCACTGAGCCCTAGCTCCAGCCCTGGATTCTCTCCAAGATCACAAAGTTTCTAAATTAAGGATTTAAAATATGAATAGATGAATTTAAAATGAGCTGCCTTTTATTAAATCTGTTGTAGATATGATTAGATTACGGGCACACGATCAAGACACACAGCAGAAGTATCAAGACAGGAAGCCCCGTAAGCACTGCCTCTCTCTAGCTGCGCTCCAGCAGGGGCCGGCACAGAGCAGTTACTTCATGTGCTGAGCAAGGGTCTGAAGGAGGGAGTAAAGGTCCTGCCAAAGGACAGCAGGATGCTGTGCTCTTAGGCCATCATGTGAATCTCATAGTGGCGGCTTTCAGGTTCTCATAAAATGGCAACCTGAGATTCAACAGTAGCTTCTGTGCAGTCTGAGGTGCTGTCTCTGTGTCTATGGCTGTCACTGAAGCCCCAGGAGGTGACCTGTTGCCAGAGTTTAGCTCTTTTTGTCATTCATTAGGAGTCTGGAATAATCGAAACAGGCCTGTTGTTGGAAGGGGCCACACTGTCCTAGAGTCCACATCCCCCTCTTTCGGAAATCTCCCCTCCTGTTCCCCAGCACTCTAGCCCAGGGCAAGCTCCAGGTGGCTGGCCTGTTTCAGGGTGCTCTCTTCCCAGTTTGATTTTCTATTGAGTTGAAATCTGCCTCCCTGTCAAAATATTTGTTTCTCTATCCATCAAAAATGGTTTATCTAAGAATCTTACCATTTCTTTTGGACACCAAGCACTTTTTAAATTAGAAACTTAAAAAAAAAGGCTTTGCAAGAGTAAGTTCCTGAGAGAGTGGCTCTATATTTTCTGATTTAAGATAAAATGCTGGGACCAGGATAAGTATTGGCTGTATCGGAGATTCTTACATTTAATATCCATGGACTAATGAGAGATGCGGGAAGGAACCTAAGGCTCACTCACCCTCCAGCATGCCTGGTTCAGGATATACACCCTCTGCTTGCCTTGAAAACAAGGTATTAGTTTTATAAGGAAATCAGACTTTGCTAACACCCCGGTGGACCATGCATTCAATGGGCTAAAGAGAGTTGATTGGGAGTCACCCATCTTAGAAGTACTACGAGTCCCACAAATAAAGACATTTGTAGAAGCAGCTACTCACTAACCATCCACTAGCAAGACGCCAGCGTCAGTGGAAACCAGCAAGGCCTGGCCCCAGGGATCTGCGCACACAGCTTCGTGAGGGAAATTACTGCAGAAACACTGGGGCTCCCAAGGCTGCGAGGCAACACAAGCATCGGAAAATGAGTGCACCAGGAAAATACATGGCAGCCCCCAGGTGGAAAGGACAGAGAGCAGACGCCTGAAACAGCAACACAGATGCGCCATGGGAGTGGTCACGCCAAACCCTGGTTGCTCTGGGGTCTGGACTCAGTCATCTTCCTCAGGAGGAAGATCTCCTTTCAAATCCATATGCAGTGGGAAAGCAGTGAATCCACATTTCTGGTGCCATGACCTGTCCATGTGATAATGACATTTCTGGGACAATCAAAACATTGGTAATATCTCAGTAAATGGTTTTCTTTAACACCTGGAGGTTGGGCCAATTGGCACTTTTTTCTTTTTCTTTCTTTTTTTTTTTAAGAGATTAATATTAGTTCATCATAAAAGCAGGTACCACATAACTTCAAAATTGTGATTCCTGTGTTGCTGATTCAGTAAAATCATTCAATCATGCATAATGCAAGAATTGATATTATCTTAATATGAAAATGCTTATTGATCAATAAGACTACAAAATCTTAAAGAAAAATATAATAATAATCTGTTGCCAACAAAATGACTCCTGTTCCCCCATGTTCAAACTGCATGAATTCTTCTTTGAATCTTAGTTTTATTTTCATTTTAGGCATAAGGAGTTATTATTCTCAGACATAAGGGCCCAGTGTGGTACACCTGTGTGTGCACACACAGTTGTGCCTGTAAGTACCCAGTGAAGCCATGCTCGCACCCTGAGAGTAGAAGAAAGGCTCTCTGGACCACCTTTAGAGTCCTGGGCACTGAGGGTGGACATTGTATCTTATTTCTAGCTCAGAAGAGAAAAGCATGCTTCCCCTTTAGGAAACCCACAGCATTGAAAAAGAATATCCTAACTGCTAAGATAGACCTGCACTGTTCCAAAAAGATTGCCTAAAGAATGTGAAAACATTTTATAACCTGAAGAAGGGCTACACAAGAGCATATCACTAATTGAAGTGGCATTTCCCCAAGAGGAGTTCTGGCAATTCTGAGCTTGACACTTGTAGCAAGAGGACATGAAAAAGCAAAGCCAATACAAATGTCATCCAGGAGACAGACACAGAAACCAGTGCATGAGATAACACTGAGAAAGAACAACCAAGTCTTTGTTTTCGGACCAAAGGACACAAGTTGGGGATACTCAAGGAGAAAGGGGTTTTCACCCTAGGATCCGGGGGCCCTAGAGGATCCATGGGGACTGAAGGAGATCTGTAAAACCCCAGAACTTGCATCTAAAATGTTCTGAATGTGCCACTGACATTTCAGTGTATGTGGGTGTCCATGGTGAGCATGTGTTCTCAGAGTGCCAGTGACCAGGAGATCTCAGGAATCACTCTCAAGGCATGGAGTGTCAGTGATTGACTCAGATTCAGCCACACAGAGGCTCTGATCTGAGTACGGGCAATGTTTGCCCATGCCCCAGACCCCTTCTCCCGGGCGAGAGGCTTGTGCAGATTTTGTGGAGTGGGAATGTGGCCCAAGTGCAGGACTTCTGGGGGGCTCCTCTGAGAATACCAACACAGATCATGAAACAGTGGATGCCCAGGACATTGACAAAGCCCAGTTATTTGGAAACAGATGGCTCTATGGAATAGCACGAGGGACTGTGGCTTCTGCAGTGCCAAGTGACAAAGTTAGTGGGGTCCTCTGGAGCAGTGCTTCTCCAAGATGGCCCGTGGCAGGTTATAAGCCAACTGCAACAAGGAGGTTGCTCTTTGTTGTTCACTAGTGAACAAGTTATGGGACAACATACCTTTTTTTAAAAAAATATTTTAGTTGTTGATGAACCTTTATTTTATTCATTTATTTATATGTGATGCTGAGAATTGAACCCAGTGCCTCACACATGCAAGGTAAGCACTCTACCACTGAGCCACAATCCCAGTCCTATATCTAAGAACTCCTTAAGTATGTTATTGAATTTTCCTGTAATTTGGTATTTACAAAGTGCTTGAAAACACTGTTCTATTCTATACAGAAAGAGACAGTGGAAATTTCTGCTCCTTGGGAAAGAATGCTTTGCCATGTACATTGTCTGAAGTTGTTGGTGGTTTTTGGGCATCCACTGCATTTGAGCTCATCATTTTTCTAAAGCAAACTTTAAAGTATACAGGCTCAGATCATCTGTGTCTTTATCACCTACATAAATATCTCCTTAATTCTTTTGCTTTTATAACGAATGCTTCTCTAGTGATGTACCATGTGACACTGTTCCATTTAACTAACTTACTTATTCAGAGTGTAATTAAGAACTTAGCGTATTGTTTTACAGTACAAAAGCATGGATGTGGTAAGCGCACAGTGCAATTTGTTTTTCTTTTTTCCTGTTCTATTTTTATCACTTAGTTTTTCCCCAGGGAAAGTGAAAATAGAAAGTCAATAGACCACAGGGGTTTCTGGCTGGTGAACCATAGATTAAACAGGGGTTTCCACCTGTCTCCTCTGCGTAGCAGCCTCACCATACCCTGGGAACTAGTTAGAAATGTAACCCTTTGGCCTCTCCCAGACCTAATGGGTCAGGAACTGGGGGTGATTCATACACACACACCAGCGCTGGGGAAACCCTACTCCAGGGCCTCTCTGTTTAGAGGGCGCTGTGCTCATAAGAGATGTCCACTCTTGGCCCAGTCCAGGCCTACTGCATCAGGACCTGCAGTTGGTTAGGATGGCCAGGTGTCACACATGCACAACAAGTTGGAGGAGCACCGCAGGACTGGCCTGGCTGACTGCAAGAGTCCACAGTGGAAACCCAGAGGTGCTGCCTGAATGATCTGGGCTTTCCCTGGGACTGGGTAGGAGCAGAGCTCTTCTTTCTTCCACTCCAAGGCCTTTTCCAAAGAGTCTCAATAACTTTACTGAGGACAAAGAAATTCACAGTTTAAGTTGAAAGTATCAGCAACTCACCTCTTTTTTACAGATCCCTGAAGTGGCCAAGCTTGATGGGGCATCCCCTCTCACAATGGACTTCAGTTTTAGAGCCTTATGGGACAGAGATCTCTTTTAAGTTTGTTATCAGGCAGCAAAAGAAAAGCAGGATAAATAATTGAGATTTGAAAATAATGTGATATTTTAATAAGTGGGAGTGACTACAGGTTCATCTACTGACTCATCCCTAATGATAAAGAATGAAGCTAGTGGGACAGGGTGAAGCCCCGGTCACAATGACCTGGCCCAGATCATTTCAGTTTGTTCATCTCTAAGAACTGTGATTTCTAAGCCAGGCATGATGGCACATGCCTGTAATCCCAGCAGCTCTGGAGGTTGAGGCAGGAGGACTGCAAGTTCAAAGCCAGCCTCAGCAACTTAGTAAGGTCCTGTCTCAAAATAAAAAAGGGCAGGGGATGTGGCTCAGTGGTTAAGTGCTCTTGGGTTCAATCCCCAGGATACAACATACACAAAAACCCCCCCAAAACCCCCTGTGCTTTCTTAACTGTGAGCATTGAAAATTCAGATTCCCAGGTCCCTTTTCAAACCTGATGGCTCAGAATCCCTGAAAGGAGAGGCCAGGCATCTTTAAACAAGGACCAATGCACCTGTCTTGGAAAAAGTGATCTCTCCTCCAAGATCCTTGACTGTGGGTCTCCTTCACCCACCCCCACCCCCTCGGCTTGTGCCCTACTGCCTGTCAAACCTTATCTTAGCTGGCAGTCCCCCTGCCCCTGTTTCCCTGCTGGGATGGGGGATCTGGGAGGAAGCTTGGAGCTGAAGAGCGTTAGTATCACATGGGACTGAGGCAGAGGCAGCATGAGTTCCTCCAAGGCCTGGGACACGGGACAGCATGACAGTGGCTTCATGGAAACAGAGTGGACATTCAGGCTTCCTGTGAGCAGAACTGCCACTCTGTGCTTCCTCTTGCCATGGGTGGGTCAAGGTACTTTTCCCAAATTGGCTCCCTACTCTTCAGAAAATTCCTAGGAGGCAGGCAAGTGGTCCCTGCTCCCTTGAAAGGAGTGCTGTCCTCTCACCGATACCTACAGGGAACTATAGCTGTACACTCAAAAATCTCACTCATGGCTCCCATGGCAATCCTAAGAGAGATCACGGAGCTGTGGTGACGGCAGGCAACATAAATGCTTCTGCATGTGGGTGTCTGCTTTGGATGTCTTGCAGAAGAGGTCTCAGAGTAAAACCCACCTGCCCTATTCTGACAAACTCTGCCTGGCGGGCCTCCTCTTTCTTCCGGGCTGACTTGGGCGATTCGGGTAAGACATCACTGAAAGACCGTCTATTAAGCATGTTCTGGAAAAACAAACAAACAAACAAACAAAATAAGCTGTGAATTCCACAAGCAGTGGTCAAGTCCCACCCTCTGGCTTCTCTTAATGCACAGACCTGTTGTCCAGATGGTTCTATTTCTACCCTCTGTATTTATGTATTCATTCAATAAGCAATTATGGAGCACCTGTGTGCCAGGTCTGTGTCAGACTTGGGGATGAAGTGTCCACAGGTAGGAGCCCCCACTGCATAATGGCTGAGGATGTGGCCTTTGAGACCAGGCAAACCAGAGGCCCCTTGCTCAATGACTTATTAACAGTGTGACTTGGGCCATATGCTGCACAGCTCCAGGATGCTGTTCCATAGAGTGGTGCCTCAGGAACACAACACTGAATTCTACAGGACACTACCCCGGAACTACACCTCCGAGGCCCCATGGGCATGCAGGGTAAGTGGTCAGTCTTGAGTCTGTGTAGTTGACATCTGTCTCCCAGGTGTGTTATGAGGATTAAATGAGATGGCACATGTAAGGTGCTTAGCACAGCTCTTGGTGCATACTAGGCCAATGCTACAGTCCCCTCTAGACCATGGTGAGAGAACCGGGTACCCTCACCCACTCAGCAAGCACTGACTGAATGCCTACACCTCTGCCAGACTTGAAGGATGTGGCAGACACTGTCTCTGTCCTTGTGAAGCACAGAGGCGAGTGGGGGTGAAAGCTAGTAGCTAATGACATGGTTAGCACAGGTGACCACTGCTATGCAAGGCAAATCTCTGGGACACAGCAGAGCATTTTATAGGACTGGCTAAGGGGACTGGCTTCTACTGGAGGGTTGGGGATGCCTGCCAAGGTGGCAATACCTCAGCTGAGACCTGAGGGGCATCGTTACTCATTGGTACCTTCCTTGTCCTTAGGGGGAAAAGGAATTGATAGATTATCAAGTCAGCCCTTCAGGGTCCTGGTTTCAGCCAGGCTGACTCACTGAGAACTGTTACAGAGCACCAGCCAAGAAGATGGCAAGGGTACTGTAAAAGGACAGTGGTCACATCAGTTCCTTCTGATATCCTACACTTCAACTGGGTGAGAGCCAGACACCTTTATTTTACCTACATTATCAGGAATAATTATTTCTATAGGAGTTCATGAATGAATACACAGATTCTAAGGGAATTCCCCTACTTGTCCTGTGTTTTCTTATTAAATAGGGAAATGTTTTAAACAGTGATGATGTTATTCTGCACTAATGAGTCTCTGACCCTGGTGAGCTCACATGTGCCCCTGAGGAAGGGCTAGATCTCATCAGTGTGGACATACCATGGACTAGGAAATATCTGGCACTAAGGGGGTTTTTCAGGAAATGAAAATGCTAGTTTCAGTGCTGATTATGGAGCAAGCCAAGAAATCTTAGAAAAGTACTCCATTTCTCCCTTCCATCCCCATTTTTGCCCAATTGTTGGCTGCATGGCATAGAAAACACTGAGCAGTTTACCAAGGATAACACCCCAAAAAGCACTCTCCAGTGCCCAGATGTTGCTGACTGACATTTACAACCACCCCTGCTTGCACCCTGATTTCCACAGGCCTCAGCTTTGTGAAAATGCCTTCTCATGTTGGCACTCGACACCCCACTTGTTGTGTCAGCTGCAGTGGCTGCGGACAGGATCAAGGCGACACCTGTGCTTTAACTAGGGCCACATTGCTAGGACTATGATCTCAGCTCACACCCCACAGGAGGGAAGGAAGACCGCGGGCCAAGTACCTTATGCAAATCTGGCATCAGGTCCTGGTGTAAAGATCGAATCAACATGTCCAGAGTGCGCCGACGTTTCTGGGCAAAGGTTGGGGTTTCCAAGGTGGCTTTTTCGCCGTTAATTACTATGACAAAGAGTAAAAAGGGGATTGCAAACATCAGTAGCTACTGAAGAACGTTATTCTCAAGAAGACCCTTCACAGTGAATACCACCTACCTTCCCAGTACTGGTATTACCATCAATGTGACTGTCCCTTCATGGAAGAATACTAAAAACCCTCTAAATGTCTCTGTGCCAAGACATGCAGAGTCCATAGGCATGTCAAGCTTGGCTTTCTTGTAGGACTTCAAGCTTTTACCGAAATACCTCTTTAACCAAATACCCATCAATCCACCATGCATCTACCCACCCATTCAACACAAGGGGCCAAACCACCAGATGTCATTCCAACAAAATGCAGCAAATATATAACAATTGTCTCAACAGAATACTGGGATTCTTAGCCTAATGGAAGTTTCTTCTGGAAAGAAGTAGGGTTTTAGTGAATTACAGACACTAAAAGCCAATAAAGTAGAAAGTGCAGTCATGTATTAGAGCACAGAACAGGAAATATGAGCTCAGGAGTCTGAAGTCAAGGCAGTTTGGGGTATGGGTCCTGGCTCTGCTACTAGCTGTGCATTCTCTCTCTCTTTTCTAGTACTGGGGACTAAACCCACAGCCCTGTGCATGCTAGGAAATCACTTTATCATTTAGTTGCATTCCCAGCCCTCTTTAAAATTTTATTTTAAGACAGGGTCTTGCTAAATTTTCCAGGCTGGCTTTGAATTTACTATCCTCCTGCCTCAGCTTCCCGAATAGCTGGGATCACAGGTGTGCACCACCACACCCAGCCTGGCTGTATATTCTTAAGCAAAATTTTGAGCTTCTTGGGGCTTCAGTTTTATTTATATATATATATATATATATATATATATATATATATATATATATATATATATATAAAACCTAATACAATAAGTATAGACATATTTTTATGGGTTGTTGCCATTTAAAAGAAATAACACATATAAAGAGTTAGTACAGGTTTAGGCAAATTAAACTGAATAAATATTAACTATTAGTTGTCTCATACAGGAGGGACAAAGGAAGGTCAGTGTTCATAGATTGAAAAATGGAACTCTGGGGACACCTATATAGGATCTGTATGCTGGGGACAAACTGAGCTTATGTGGGCAGAATCAATCTCTCTCTTTCTTTCTCTCTGTCTCTCTCACCAGGGATTGAACCCAAGGGCACTTATCCATGAGCCACATCTCCAACCCTTTTTATATTTATTTAATTTGAGACAGGGTCTCACTAAATTGCTTAGGGTCTCACTGAGTTGCTGAGGCTAGCTTTGAACTTGTGATCCTCCTGCCTCAGCCTCCTGAGCCACTGGTATTATAGGAGTATGCCACTGTATCAGGCAACATATCTCTTAAGAAATTTAAATTATGTGTGTAGCTATTATTTTCACTAATTAGGTGACTGGGGATTTTTTTCCTTCCTATTACCTTAGAAAAATCCATGATTTGTTTTAATAGACTAAGAGAAAAACCAGGATTTTTGTTGAAATTCCACTTCCCATTACATAGGCATTTTTCTACCTGGCCTACTTCCTTCCTCTTGCTAAATCCTCTTTAGAATTCAAAGTGCCTTCTGATTCTATGGCTTCTCCTATTCTGTTAGTTCACTGAGTCCTCCTGGTATTCCTGGCCCCAGGCTCTGTCCCTGCAATGTGCCCTCTCCACCACCTACAGCTTCTTTGTTCTCTTCCTGTCTACCTTCCATATGTTTAATGTCAGATCTGTGGAACCTCTCATTTCATTTCCCTCCAAGTCTCTGAGGAGCCAATGAGTCACTGCTGATTGGCTCTATTTAAATGGCTGGATTCAGGGATGCCCTCTGTCACCACTTCTATTTAACATAGTTCTTGAAACTCTAGCCAGAGCAGTCAGACAGATGAAAGAAATGTAAGGGATATGGATAAGAAAAGAAAAACTCAAATTATCACTATTTGCAGATGATATGGTTCTATACCTAGAAGATCAAAACATTCCACCAGAAGTGTCCTAGAACTAATACATGAATTCAGCAAAGTAGCTGGATATAAAATCAACACCCGTAAATCAAAGGCATTTCTGTACATCAGTGACAAATCTGCTGAAAGTGAAACTTGGAAAATCACCCCATTTACAATAGCCTCAAAAAAAAAATACTTGGGAATAAATTTAATGAAAGAGGTGAAAGACCTCTACAATGAAAACTATAACATGCTAAAGAAAGAAATTAAAGAAGACCTTAAGATGGAAAGATCTACCTTGTTCTTAATAGGCAGGATTAATATTGTCAAAATGACCATACTTCCAAAAGCACTATTCAGGGGGCTGGGGTTGTGGCTCAGTGGTAGAGTGCTCGCCTTGCATGTGTGAGACCCTGGGTTCGATCCTCATCACCACATAAAAATAAATAAACAAAATAAAGATATTGTGCCCATGTATAACTAAAAAAAAAAAAAAAAAAAAAAAGCACCATACAGACTCAATGCAATTCTAATCAAAATCCCAAATGGCATTCCTTATAGAAATAGAAAAAGCAATCATGAAATTCATCTGGAAAAATAAGAGACCCATAATAGCCAAAGCAATCCTTAGCAAGAAGAGTGAAGCTAATGGCATTACTATTTCAGACCTAAAACCATACTACAGAGCAATAGTAACAAAAATAGCATGGTATCAGCACCAAAATAGACCTGTAGACCAATGATACAGAATAGAGGACACAAAGTCTAACCCAAATAACTTCAGTTATCTTATATTAGACAAGGGCGCCAAAAACCTACATTTGAGAAAAGATAGCCTCTTCAACAAATGGTGCTGGGAAAACTGGAAATCCACATGTAACAAAATGAAATTAAACCTTTATCTCTCACCATGCACAAAACTCAACTCAAAGTGGATCAAGGACCTAGGAATTAAACCAGAGACTTTGTACCTAATGAAAGAAAAAGTAGGCCCCATCATGTCGGATTTAGGCCCCAACTTTCTTAATAAAACTCCTGTAGTGCAGGAACTAAAACCAAGAATCAATAAGTGGGATGGATTCAAACTAAAAAGCTTCTTCTCAGCAAAAGAAACAATCATTGAGGTGAATAGAGAGCCTACAGAATGGGAGCCGATCTTTACCACAAGCACGTCAGACATAGAGCACTAATCTCTAGGGTATATAAAGCACTTAATACAAAAACAAAAACAAATAACCCAATCAATAATGGGCCAAGGAACTGAACAGATACTTTTTCGGAAGCTGACATACAACCAATCAACAAACATGAAAAAATGTTCGACATCTCTAGCAATTAGAGAAATACAAATAAAAACTACTCTAAGATTTCATCTCACTCCAGTCAGAATGGTAGCTATCAAGAATACAAACAATAATAAGTGTTGGCGAGGATGTGGGGAAAAAGGCACACTCATACATTGCTGGTGGGACTGCAAATTGGTGCAGCAATCTGGAAAGCAGTATAGAGATTCCTTGGAAAACTGAGAATGGAACCACCATTTGACCCAGCTATCTCACTCCTCAGTTTATACCCAAACGACTTAAAAACAGCATACTATGGGACACAGCCATATCAATGTTTATAGCAGTACAATTCACAATAGCTAAATTATGGAACCAACCTAGATGCCCTTCAGTAGATGAATGGATAGGGAAGCTTTGGTATATGTACACAATGGAACATTATTCAGCATTAAAAGAGAATAGAATCATGGCATTTGCAGGTAAATGATGAAGCTGGAGAATATATTGCTAAGTGAAGCAAGCCAATCCCCAAAAACTAAAGGCCAAATGTTTTCTTTGATATGAGGATGCTGACTCATAATGGCGATGGTGGGGGAGCATGGGAGGAATGGAGGAACTTTAGATAGGGCAAAGGGGAGGGAGGGGAAAGGAGAGGGCAAGAGGGTAGGAATGATGGTGGAATGAGTAGACATCATTACCCTAAGTACATGTATAAGATACGAATGGTGTAAAAATACTTTATATATAATCAGTGTCTTGAAAAATTGTGCTCTATATGTGTAATATGAAATGAATTGCATTCTTCCATCATGTATAACAAATCAGAATAAATTAAAAAAAAAAAGAAAAAAAATGGCAGGATTCCACTTATGAGTTGGGTTCCAGTGTTGCTGAGCAACCCTCTAACTAATCTAGTTTGTTAAAGCACCACAAGCCCTGGTGGCCTCAGCCCTCTGCAGACACCCTGCCAGAGTGCTTACCTCCAGTGCCTAGGCTCCAGGGCCCTAGGGCTTGGTGCTGCAACGCCTGCTCCCTGTTGCTGGCTGTTTCTTGCTGTCATCTGATCCTTGGGCTTTGAACCATATGGACCCACAGTTTAAATCAGGCAGATTTTCAGATGTTTGGTTTGTTTTGAAAACTCAGAATATCTGGTAACACGGGCTCATGCTCCTGAAAGGCAGCAGCTGGCTGGAGCAGGGGCGTTTCTCCAGTCTACAGCGGCTCCAGCTCCCAATGCTCCTCACTGTCCTCTGCTCTACCCCTCCCTCATTCATTTCCCTCCCCACCTCTCTAGGCATTTGAGTTTATGACCTCTGTTCCAGCATTCAAAGAAGGGGCACAGACACCGGAAAGGAAGAGATAGGATCATCATCTTTTTCAAGCGGTCTGTAGTGGGTTTTTTTTTTTTTGTTTGTTTGTTTGTTTCCAATGAGGGGGAGTTATTGCCCTTACACCCTGGAGCAGGCTAAAGAATGGGCAATAACAATTCTGGGGCCAGCTGGGACCATGAAGGAGCCTGGCCAACATGTGCCTTACGTCTCTTATTCACCAGGGTAGAGGCTGGAAATCATGAAAGGATCTCTGCAAGGGGCTGGAGGGATTCTGGAAGGTAGAGTGGTTATCAATTGTTGGCTAAGACTGGGATGTTTCTGGTGACTGGAGTTAAGTGACACTCATTCTTTTAAGTGCCAGCTACATGTGCAGACCAGGGAGCTTCTGGTGGCTACTGAGGGAAGATTCCTGTGCAAGGCCAAGAAGAACAAACTGGGGAGATAGGAAGTCAAAGGAGGGACAACTTATGTCTGGCCCTGGCCCTGGCCTGTGGGATCAGTTTTGGTCAATTTTAAGACAGGAAGAGGAGAAGCAGTGTCAATGAAGGACTCTGAGACCTTGAACTCAATATTGCTACCTTGGGGCCAGGTGAGATGGACACAGAAGAGGGTTCAGGAGCTTTTCCAAATGCTCCTATCTACACAGCAATAGTGACAGAATTAGGCAGACCATGTTTGTAGGTGGGCAGGGATGAGAGGCAGCCAGCAGAGCAGTTGCAGTGCCCAGCGTGCCTGGCAGAAGGCTAGAAGTGGCCTCTTCACAGGGCACAGACTGAGTGGTACTGCCAGGGCCCTGGGGCTTGCAAGCTGCACTTCCATGAAGAGGTGCATGAGTAAGCCAAGAGACTTGTTTCCGATCACCAGAGACAGACCTCCCTGGCCTTCCAGAGAGGGTGACCAAGGGACACGCTGGGTGTGGGTATTTGCATGGCAGAGCTCTGCAGTCCAGAGGATGGGGACTCAGAGTGAGGCCCTGGGGTATCATCAGTGGAGCCAAGACACATGCACCTGGGTTAGTGAGGCTTGGGGCGGGCAGGGCTGCCACCCTCTCACAGCCCACTTGTCTGTCTCACCCCTTACCCCTAATGTAATCACAGCCTCCTCCCCTCCCCTGCATCCCACTGTATATGAGGACCCAGGAGGAAACCTATACAACACTGCCAGAAACCAGATGTGTGCTGTGGAAGAATGAACGGAGCCCGGAAATACTTCAACAGTAGGTTTCTTTGCAGCATCCTGGGAGGATTTGGAGAGAGAGATTCTGATGCAGAACAAGTTGCATAAACATTTCAAAAGAGAAACTTACGTTTCACTAGCAAAAAGTCCCTGAATTCCTGGTGATCTGTAAACACCGGTGGAGATGGCAAGGGTGGGCCAAAGAGTGGTACACTTTCTTCTGAAAATATTTTCAGCCTACACAGAAAACATTCCAGAATTAGTTGGTTTTTCTTCAAAGATCACCACTATTTTGCCCTTCACTGTGTCCAGCAGCCTCGGCCATGGCCCTGCCCTCCTTTCCAGCTGAGTTGTTTTAAGGGCCATGGCCAAGACTTCCTGCATCCTCTGTGGTCTAACTCATCAGCTACGGATAAGGTCAGACTCCCCAGGAATAATGGCAGTGGTCACCTCTGTGTGCCCGCAGCTTACAGGTGGCACAGCTGGCCTTCTAATACGCAGCCCTGAGTCCGATTCTCCCTTGGCTGCCTGGGGTGGTTCCCTTCATTCTACAGAGGACTGAGGCTCTAATGAAATCAACCCTTTCACAAAGCCTCAGAGTTAACAAGTGACAAGGCTGAGATTCAAAACAATCTATTTGGTCGAAGTTCACACTCTTTTCACAACATGATAACTTTTAACTGTTAATTTTTGAGCACAGAAGGGTAAAGGAAGGAGACAGGAGGCTCAAAAAGAAACATGCACATCAAGAGTATCAATCAATGTCAAATTAACATGTAGACAGATAATCAGAGCAAGAAGTGAGATGAGGCTGTCACCCACCTGTAATTGTCATTTTGCTGGTCATACCTCACTAAGGCAAAGATATCTGTGGGGAGATGGTCAAGGAAATAATCAACAACCCTGGCGCTCGCAGTTGACAGCTTGTGCTGTGGAAAGTCCTTGTGCAAAAGGCTCTTGCCCAGCCCTTCTGTGGTTAGGGCTCCTAAGGTCCTCGGGTTAGGACAGAACTGTGGCTTCTTTACAGGAGAGCCCCCTGCCTGGTCCAAGCATCTGTGTGTACCTCCACTGGGAAAGAGCTGCGTCTCCAAAGCTGTCAGGAGAGCAATGTAAATAAAGATATGAAATGAAGCAGCCAACCAAGCAGAGAGAGCAAACAAGACCCCAGCATGAAATTAGTCATATATTTCATCTCACATGTTCGAGAGGAAAAGCAATTTAAATGTTTCCACTATACACCTTCCCTCTCTCTCTTGGCTTTGGTAGACAAAACAAGATAGAACAAGCCAATGTGGCTGGTGACAGCTTCTAAGCAGAGTCTCCCGAGCTTGGGCTGGAGCCTGCCAACCCCAGAATAGAACAACTGCTGGGGGCGGAGCTCCGCGCTGGAGTGCTGGTTCCATCCCCAGCATTGAGAAAAAAAGAAGAGGGTGAATTGTACAGTGTGTGAATTATATCTCCATGGAGCTCTTTTGAAAAATCAAAATAGCACAACCACATCTAGTGGCCTCCTCTATCCATGCTCCACTAGCTTCCCTCTCCCAGCTGGCCACAAAGCCACCAGGCCCTTGGCATTTCCCTTCCCTGGCTGGGTGGAATAGAATTTGCATTAACAACTCCTGCTGTCCTTTCCAGAAATGAACCTGCTAAGCCCCAAATATAAAACTTACAAAGAAGGGAGAGTAAAACAAAATTGACTTGGCCACTTAAAGCCACCTCACTCCCTATCCTGGGGTGCACCTGGGAAGTTTTCTGCTATGTCCAGGGACTTGATGCAGGAAGGAGGTGATATGATTCCTAGTTCAGTGGTCAGGGGAGACAGTTTTAGCAAGCAGGGATGAGGATGGGGGAAATCTATAGCGCAGGTGGAGGCAAATACCTGTTTTCCTCTCTTCCTTCTTAGGAGAAGTCTGGAGGCTTCAACTTTAAACACTTACTAATGTGCTATATTTCAGGTTCTAAGGGATAAGGCAAAGCATAGAGATGTCTGAGTCCCAGAGTGCCTGTCTCCAGATATTTCTACTGGAGTCTTCAGGGAACATGAAAAACTAGGTAGCATTTATCCTGGAAATGCCTGTTGGTTGCCCTTTACTTACAACCTGTGGGTTTCACTGTCACAGCCTGTGGCCCAGAGCAAGTGGGCCATGATTAGTTATCATCTGGACTGGCTGAGTCCATGCTCCCTGCTGTCTGGCCAAGCTGGACTCAGACACTGCAGGGGACGTCAGTCTCATCACAGGAATTTGCTAGCACTATGAGATGAACAGTAATTAGGGGAAGCAAATTAAAATATTATCAACTCACTTCTCAGATTTTAAGAGGTGGTAATGTGGCAGCTATGGTCAAACTCAGAATCAACCAGGCACAATGATTTTGGCTTTTTTTTTTTTTTTTTTTTTTAAACTTACAAATTTTGATACCTAAAGAAAAATTACTCAGATACCTAAAGAAAAATTCATTACCTATCATTCTTCTAATTCATTTATTACTGATGGGTGCAGGAAGTTTCCCTCAGAAATCAAGAATTCTCTGAGAGCTAATCTATCCATGAATTTAGTGGGGGCAAAGGAAGAGGCAAAAATGCAAAACCTTGGAAAAAAACCCCAAAACTGGGAGTCTCAGACCATAGCAATGAAAACATGTCACTGCAATGGCACATGCCTGTAATCCAAGCAGCTCAGGAGGCTGAGGCAGAAGGATCACAAGTTCAAAGCCAGTCTCTGCTGAGGCCCTAAGCAACTTAGTGAGACCCAGTCTCAAAATAAAAAAGGAATGGGGAGCTGGGGATATAGGTCAGTTGGTAGAGTACATGCCTCGCATGCACAAGGCCCTGGGTTTAATCTCCAGTCCCAAAAAATAACCCCCTCAAAACAATAAAAATCACGTGAGTGATAACATTTGTGCGAAGGTCAATAACTTCCAGTGAGACTGCTAAACCAGAGCAGTCAACAGGCCCAGGATACGTGTAAAGTGAGATCGGATCATGGAAGGCTTGAAGGCGGCAGAAGATTCCTCTCCCTCCTGGAACACAATGGTGACAATATCGTTTCCAATGTGGCGTTTCCTTTCCACCTGCAGTGAGCACAAACAACATCACTGAGAAAGCTGCTCAAATATGGCAGAGCTGAAAAACAGGACGTCGTATAACAATCTACAGCAGCCAGCAGAGCCCAACCCTCAGCTGACCTTGACTGCTGCCTCCCATTTCCCTGCCCATCTCCTGACTCAGGCCTGTACTTCCTCTTGTCTACAAAAGCCTCCTGACCAGCCTCCTGGCCTCCATTCTCTCCTCACTCTTCTGCCCTATTAGGTTTATCTTTATTCATCTCCTGAGCTGGGCACTGAACAAGGGGGTGCATCAGAATCCCCAGGGGAGGAGCTCAAACATTCATATTATAAATGCCTTAGCTAGTTTTTCTTTCTCCCTATATCTCCAGTCCTCCTTAGCTAATTCTGAAGTACACACTTGGTGAGAACAATGGCCTACCAAATTTGACCTATCCAGAATGATCTCCTAGACCCATGGCTGATAAGATTTTTTTCTGTAAAGGGTCAGAATTTAATGTTTTCAGCTTCAAGGACCGTGTGGTCCTTTCACAGCCAGGCAGCTCCTGTGGCAAAAGCTGTCACAGTGCACGAACAAGTGAGCACAGCTGTCACCAATACTGCTGCATTCACCCCAACAGGGGCTACTGCTCACCTGTGCCCTAGCCTTTGCCTGTTTGGTCAATCACAATGCCTCCCTGTTCCTCTGGATCCCATGTGTCCTCAGTTCTGGGTTATGGGGGACTACAGATGGAAACTCATTCTTTCTCACGCCCCTTACCAAAAGGTGGTTCACCTTGAATATGGCTGGCTGGATAGTGCAGCGATGAATAAACTGTCACAAACGTAACCCTAAACTGGTGCCCAGTCCAGCCTCCAAAAGGAGAGTCTGTAACCCCAGCAACTTGGGAGTCTGAGGTAGGAGGATTGCAAATTCAAGGCCAGCCTGGGCAACTTGGTGAGAACCTGTCTCAAGATGCAAAACAAAAAGGGCTGGGATGCAGCTCAGGGGTACAGTGTCCCAGGGTTGAACTCTGAGTGAAAAAAAAAAAAAAGGGGGCACCATAGTTTCTGCTGCCTCCTGTTGGAACATGGAACTTGTGCAGGGGGCCAGGAGGGCTGTGCCACCTGTCAGTAGTGAGCCCTGCTGCAGACAGGAGAGCGCCCCCAAGAGGCCATGCAGAGGCCCCTGAGAGGCCCTGAGACTTCAAGGACGGGAGCAAGGACAGATTCCCAGCATTCCCATCTAGCCTCCAAATAACTCCAGCTCAGCTGCCAGGGGACTGTCTCTGAGGAGGCTCCCTGAGACAGCAGTGGAAAACCTGCCGGCTGAGCTGTCAACTTGCAGGACCATGAGAGGTTGTGAATCAGTTTTCTCCAGCTGGTAAGTTTAGGAGTGGTTTGTTTTGTGGCAAAAAAATAAATACAACAGGGCCTTGGCTTACCCAGTTTATTTTGCCTTGTCTCTTATTTCTTTTCTTTTTTCTTTTTTTCCAGTACTGGGGATCAAACTGAGGGCCTCATGCAAGCCAAGCAATTGCTCTCCCATTCAGTACCAAGCCCACATAAACCTCATTATCTAAGCCCAGACAAATTACACTTTGCCCAGGAAGCCTCCCTGTTTCTGTTAGATGTTGCCTTCTTTGTCCCCTGGTGTCTGTAGAACTTTCCTGATGCCCTTCCTTGGGGCGCATGACTTTCTATTTTGCACAGTAATGTTTGCCCAGGCTTCCCGGAATCTTCTCTGCACTGCAAGCTCCTGGAAAAGAGGGCCCCTGCCTGAATCTTACAGGATATTATGGGGAAATTAAGGTTTAGAGAGCATCTCCAAATTTCAATTTAATTCAGTGCAAAAAGTAATTATTAGCTGGGTGCAGGGCACACACCCAGTGATTCAGGAGGCTGAGGCAGGAGCATTGCAAGTGCAAGGGCAATCTTAGCAACTTAATGAGGCCCTGTCTCAAAAAAAAGGGCTGGTTATGTGGCTCAGTGGTAGAGCACTGCTGGTATCTAGTACCAAAAAAAAAAAAAAAGAAAGAAAAGTCATTATTGTTGGCAATGATTTCTTAGGTATGACACTAAAAAAAAGCACAGGAAAAAAAAATAGTGTCTGGGGATGTAGCTCAGTAGTTGAGCTCTTGTGTAGCGTGCACAAAATGCCCCGGATTTGACATCTAGTACTGGGGGAAAAAAGAAGATGATAGATAAATCAGAACACATCAAAATTGGAAACTTCTGTAAACCAAAGGACACTGTCAACAGAGTGCAAAGGCAGCCCAGTGGAGAATGGGAGAAAGTAATTGCAAATTAGATATATGATAAGGGTTAATATCCAGAATTTATATTAGAAAACTCCTGCTACTCAATGACAACAGCAACAAATCCAATTAAAAAGAGACAAACAACTTAGATATTTCTCCAAAGAAAATTTATATGTGGATAACAAGCACATGAAAAGGTGGTCAACATCATGAATCATTAAGGAAGTATAAGCCAAATGAGGCCTCACTTCATGCCCACTCTGTGGCACCTGAAATAACAAAGGTGAGGAGGAACTGCAAGCTTATGTGGGGCTGACAGGAATGTAAAATGGGGCAATCACTGTGGAAAAGGGCATGGGTGCTCCCCCCAAAACATAGATTTACCATATGATCCGGCAGTTCCCCTTTTGAATATATACCTCAAGAATTAAAAGCAGGGTTCGATTGGGTGTTTGTATATCCATATTCATAGAGGCATAATTCATCAGAGCCAAAAAGTGCAAAAGAACATAGTGTCGACAGATAAATGGATAAAGAAAATGTGGTGCATACACACAACGGAATATTACTCAGCCTTGAAAATATAGGGAATCCTGACATATGCTTCAACATGGATGAACCCAGAGTACATCATGTTAAGTGAAGAAGCCGATGTAAACGGACAAAATTATTATTCCATTAATATGAGGAAACTTGGGGCTGGGGTTGTGGCTCCGTGGTAGAGTGCTTGCCTAGCATGTGTGAGGCACTGGGTTTGATTCTCAGCACCACACATAAACAAACAAATAAATAAAGGTCCATTAATAACTAATAAAAATATTTTTTAAAAAATATGAGGAACCTCCAGTAGCTGGGAGACAGGAAGTAGAATGGTGGCCATCCGAGTCTAGGGGAGGGGAAAATGCAGAGCCATTGTTTAATGGGTACAGGGTTTCAGTCTGAGAAAATAAAAAGTTCTGGAGATAGACGGTGGTGACAGTTGCGTACTGATGTGAAAGTCCTTAATGCCACTGAACTGTACACAGAACAGTGGTTACAACGGCAAACTTTACATTATGCATATTTTACCACAATGAATATCAGTCATTAATGCTGGGGTTGTGGCTCAGTGGTAGAGTGCTTGTTTAGCATGCGTGAAGCACTGGGTTAGATTCTCAGCACCACATAAACATAAATAAGTACAATAAAGGTATTGTGTCCATCTACAACTAAAAGTGTTTTTAAAAAGTCATTATTAATTCATTAACTGCTGAATGAACAAAATGTGGTATAAAGCCATACTATAGAGAATTATTTAGCAATTAAAAAGGGATTTTAATAAATGCTACAATGTATTTTCATTTATAGGAAGAGTCCAGAACAGGCAAATACAGAGATAGAGAGTAAGTTCACGGTTACCAAGGTAGGGTGGGAGAGGAGAGCTGAGGGGAGAGGGTTTCTCTTCCAGTGATGGAAAAGTTCTAAACTGACTGCTGGATAACCCCGCAAACACACTAGAGTCTACAGAGCTGTGTGCTCTAAAGGGTGAACTGCATGGTATATGAGTTAAATAAATAAAATAAAGGTACTGTGTCCATCTACAACTAAAAATATTTTAAAAACAACAACAAAAAAGAGTCCCTGAGGTTAGTTTTGGAGTACATTTGAGCAGGTCCAAGGAGGCACGAGGAGGCCTGCTGGAGGGCTGGGAGAGAGCTCAGCGGCCTGGAAAGCAAGGCGAAGGCCCCGAGCAGGCCAGGTTCTCCTGGGAGAGGAAGAGGGAGATGCATGTGATGGGATGCAGGAAACAAGGGGAAAACGAGAGAAGGAACAGGGTCACAGAGGCTTTCCCTGGTGGAGTGGCAGCCATGTGGTTTGGGAAATGACCTGACCTGCATTTTAAGGCTCACTCTGGCTGCTGGACTGAGATGCTGGCTTCAGGGGACAAGGGAGAGACAGGGAGGCTACAGCATGGTCCATTTGAGAGGTGACGGTGACGAAGACCAGTGTGCCGAGCGGCCACAGTTTAGATGAGTCTTAAAGGTAGAATAAGTGGGATTTCCTGCCAAATCAAACGTGGGATGAGATAAAAGAGAGGAGCTGAGAATGATTCCACTATCGCTGCCCTGAAAAAGGAGGAAGAGAACAGAGCAGGTGTGCAGAGCGCCCAGGGCGCAGCCCTGGAGTCCAGGGTCAGGGCATCCTGCTCAGCGGGTCAGGCTTCCCGGCCCTAACACCTCTCTAGGTTTCTATTTCTCACAAATCTGAACAACCGTCCATGCGTGTCAGTGATGCTGCCTCATACTGATGCCTTCAATGCGGAAAAGCATGAAACAATCTCCTAAAAAGGTCCATGGAACCCCAACCCCCAGCCTTTGTCATGTCTGAACTGGAGAATTTCCCCCTGAAAATGGCCAACCCCTGGGGTGGGCAAGAAGTGTACAGGGAATTTCCCAGCATGGTGCTGCCCATGCAGACGCTCAGGGTTAACCTGCCGCGGCCCAGAAAACAGCACTTGCCAGCTACCGCATAGGATCCACTGTTTTATGTCCTGGAGTCTCATTCTGAAATGACCAAAGGTACACTGAGGCAAGGCAACACCTACGCAAATCAGTCTCTGGGGTGTCTTGCTGTGGTGTGAGCATGTCCCCCGGAGGCTCATGTGCTGGGAGCTTGGCCCCCAGTGTGGTGTCAAAAGGTGACGAGACCCTTGAGAGATGGGCCTCGTGGGAGGTGATGAGGTCTATAGGTGGGACTGACATTTTTTTTTTAATGTTTGCTTTCTTATGCTTTTTTAAAAAAAAATTGATTTATTTATTTTACAATAGAATACTTTTTGACATAGAGTACACAAATGGAGCACAACTTCTCATTCCTCTGGCTGTCCATGGTTCAAAGTCACTCCACTAGTGTAACCATACATGTATATAGGGTAATGATGTCTGTCCTTTTCTACTGAGGACTGACACTTTTCTCTTGGGAGTCCATTCTTGCTCTTGTGGGTCTTGCAAGAGTGGGTTATTATAACAAGTCTGGTACCTCCCTGAATCTCTCTTGTTTCCTGTCTTGCTGTGTGATTTCTTCCATATTCATGACAGCTACTATGATATCATCTGCCATGAGGCCCTCACTAGAGCTGAGCAGATGCCATTGGCATGCTCTTGAATCTATACAACTGTAAGATAAATAAACCCCTTTTCTTTACAAAGTACCCACACTGGAGCATTTCATTATAGCAACACAATACAGACTAATATGAGTCTATGAAACTATATTCACACATGCAAACACATCTACATGTTCACACACTCATGCACTTTATTACCTATGTCCCTTTATTTCTTTATGGTGATATAGCATCAGTGAGAATAGAGCTTCCAAAGTCTTGTTGAAGGTTTTCAGAGTACAGACTGTAAAAAGCATCCTTAAATTGGTAGCAATATTCTACTATAGTAACATACACTCTCAATTCTGTGAAAGCAGTATGGTGCTCTCTCCACATTCAGGTCACTGATGGCTGGTGTTCTCAAAGAGCCTATGTTCACACATACCTGCTGTTTGTTCTCTTTGGAATATGGCAGCATGGTGGAAACATGGAACATGATCTCGTGCCCTTGATACACAGTATAAACTGAGTGTATCCCTGTGGTGTCATCTGCAAAATACAAATGTGTATTTATCGGATGCAGAACCTTCTGAGGCCATAGGGAAATAGCTTTTATCTGCAGATCGAGGAGTAAGGACACAGTGAACACACTCTGAAAGGTCATTCTGGATTATCCACTTGAGTGGAAGCAAAGCTTCTACCCACATGAAAAGACCTCCTCTCTCTCTGAGCTCACTTGCTGATTCATGTCTTGCCTCAGAATGGAGGAGATCAGGAGAAGTCTGGGCTAAAAAGCAAAGTTTGCTATGATTCCCTGCCTTCCAGTTGCTGAGGCGTACAGGATGAAATCAACACAAGACGACACAATTATCATGTCCACGAGACAAAAGTAAGTGATATATCTGGCAGAATTGTGCAGTGGTTGAAAGCAGGGGCTTTAGAGTTAGGCAGACTTGGGTTGAAACTCATTAGCTATATTACTTTCCCCCCAAAGTTTAAGGTTTTGTTTTATGGCATTTTCTTAATTTATTTTAAGCTATAGTTCTTTTGACAAGTCATCTCACTGTTCTCTGGGTCTCAATTTCTTAATTTGAAAATGGGGGATGCTGGGAAGACTGAAAAAGATTATATCCACAAAGTGCTCCACAGAGTGCCTGGCTGTCTTGGGGGCCCCGGGGACGGTAGTCTGCTCCAGAGTAGGGAGGCTGTGTTGGTCCTGGGATGATGAGCTTACAGGCACTTGGGAATTCACCTTGTGCACACAGAACTTGTTCTGGGGAGGCTGGGGCCATGGCCTCCTGCCAGCCCTGTCAGTTTGCCTACTTCCAGCACAGTCCTCACACACCCTGCTCTCAGACTCAGAATCTGAGATGATGCCAACAGGGTTGGTAGGAAGATGGGGCTCCCTGAGGGCCAGGGCACCCAGATTTGAAGCCTGTCACATTTAGGCCAAAGGAGCCTCTTACCACCTGCCCCACTGTTCTAAAGGCCTGATTGTGAAGATCAAACAGCGGCACAGGAGAAGCACAGGAAAATGACAGAAGTGCTACCTAGACATAAGATTTAAACTTGGATTTTATCTACCATCCTCTCTTAGGCCCCACCCCCAGATCCCGCTCTCAGATGCTCCCAGGAAGTTTTATAATCCCAGATGCCACCACCGCCAACGTCCCCAGGCCAGAAGCCCAGATGCTGTGGGGGGTTCTTTCTTCCTTTCACCTCCCACATTTCAGTCCTACCCCCTCTGCCTTGGAAAGGGCTCTCCGGTTAGTGCACTCTTCTCCCTGCCAGCTTGCTGCCCCCCAGCCACGGCGGCCACCACCTCCTGTTTGGACTGTGGCAACCACCTCTCCACTGGCCCCTCCTCCTTCTCCATTCAGACCCCTGCCCAGGGGACCACAGACTTCTTGCAGGGTCATGCTACTCCCTTTTCCAGTCCACAGGGCATCCTTCCTGGCCCGTCTGCTCGCTCTAGTAATAAAGGGTTTCTCTTAGTTTCTAGAAGAAGTCACATGCTTTCCAGTCTCAAGGACTTCACTGATATTCCCCTGCTGGGAGTGCTCTTCTCTCCTTAAGACACTCCAGCTGCTGCCACTTGTCATCCCTGCCTCTTACTGCAAACATCACTTCCCCAGAGAAGCCTCTCCCAAGCCCCCAGATTTGGCAAACTGTCCCAGCAGCATTCTGCTCCTTAACTGCTGTAAGTACTTAGTACTAAGCTATTTGATTGTTAGCTATTTTCTGTCCATGTGTTCAGTGAACTCTAGGCTCCTAGAAAGGCAGGGCCCATTTTGGTTTATCTACATATGTACTACAGTCCTGGTACACAGATGGTGCTCAATAGTAAGTACAGATAGGCATCACTTAATGATGGGGACATGTTTTGAGAAGGTGTCCTTAGCTGATTTCATCCTTGTGTGAACCTCTTGGAGCATACTGACACGAACTGAGATGTTTTCAGCGTCACTAGGTGATGTGATCTTGTGGGATCACTGTCACAGATGTGGTCCCTCATTGATGGACATGTCATGATGTGGTGTGTAACTGTATTTATGAGTAGATCATGACTACTGCCACCTCCTAGAGGCTGTGAGGCTGACTAGTCTTGCAAAGCTCAATGGAGGCACTGAATATGTCCAGTGACCCTTGTCAGACTAGATGTGATGCTCGACTCCTGTCCTTTGTCTCTGGTCCATGCCTTCCCTCATCTTGGGTATAAGTTCAAACATAGATCAAATTGATTAATAAAATTCTACCAGCTACAACAAGATAAATCAAGAAGCAAGCTTACTTTTGGTGTCCAGACCGCCACGGTAGCCTGTCCAGCCCTTGAGAGTGATCGTGTCACCCAGGAGATTTAAAAATTTTTGAAAAGCTTCACTTCCAATTTCTGCAGGAAGAGGCAAAGTATGAACAGAACAGGGGTGCAACCAAGCCCTTGTTTTCTAACTACCACTGACATCACTTGAAGGTTTTGAGGCACTGCTGAGGTGCGCAGCATGAAGCCACCTTCCCTCTTCCTGGTCCGTGAGGAAGTTTCATAATCCCAGGAATCAGAGGAAAGGAAATTACCAGGAAAGAACCAGATGAACAACCTTACCACTGCCAGATCACCATAGGATCACCATGTTTAGAACTGCACTACTAATGAAAACATTAGTAGTGCTTCCACCAATAACTAACAGGTATTTCACACGAAAAATGATTAATCTCAGGAAGAAGACACCATCGTATAACTCTCCCCGCATAAAAGTCACAGGAAAGTTTTCCGCTGCAGAATCAAATTCTCCAAATCCATGTGCTTTCCCACTTAGACTGTATCTCCAGTGCCCAGAGCAGGGATTGGTAGAAATCAGGTGACCTGTAAATATTTGCCAAATGAATGAAACTGGGCAACAATTGCCCTACAAAATTTACCCTGAAATTTAAAAAAAAACTGTCTTCTTGAATTAAAGACTCCAATGAGTTCAGTTTCAACTGTCAAAAATGCACCAAGGCAGGATGGGTTTCCTGTATGCAGAGGGGGGGTGGTGTTCACATACCATTGCTGAACATCTCGTCATCAGTGAGCTGCCCGTCTTTGGCAAAAAGAACCCCAAACTTGAAATTCACAGAGCCCTGACAATAAGAAAACAAAAGGTGTGGAAGTTAATTTTACCATCAGAGTGTGCACGGTCCTAAGATGTCACCAAGCTGGACACTTGGAGATTCCTTCCTCCCGTTCGAATTTTGACAATGTGAATGACAATAATTACATTATTTTCATAGGTTTTTAAAATTTAAAGATGAGACCATATGCTTCTATATGTGCTAACTCATTGGCAATCTCATAACTAGTGGCACCTGCAGGATGCCAGGTCCATTTTGGGGCAACACAGAGCTCCAGATAAATGGCCACAGCAACTCATGGGGCTGGCTGGCACCATCTTCTAATCCACCCACCCGCAACAGTCCAGATCCCAGTCAGCAAAGGAGAGCTCATTGTCATTCAAAGCCGAACATAACAATCTTAGGCTAATGTCTTGTGGACTCTTTTAGAAACAGAATGGTGGGCAATTTATACTAAAAGCTCATTTTCCCCAATTCCTAAAGATATTTAATCTGAACAAGTCACAAAACAGATGTGCAAGGAAAAAAAAAAAAAGCCAAGCAAGCAGTCACTAGTCCAATGTGCAGTCTGCCGTCCTCGACCTCAAACAGCGAGTTAATAAAATTGGATCCTGTGGACATGACAAATACCAAACGAAAGAGCAGCTTCTATTGGAAGTGAGGAAGACAGGGGAAGGGGTCAGAGAGTGAGAAACAGGGTTTCAACTCTGTTTTTTTTTTTTTTCCCTAAAGCTGGGCAGTGAGTTTACTGATATTCATAACATGATTCTCTTCACTCTTTTGCATTCCTGAAGTGTTTCATAATTAAAAAAAAAATCCCACTGTTGGAAGAGAATCAGTTCCCTGCACAGTTGTGTGACCCACCACTAAGTGGGGAGTTCTTGGTGGTCAATCAAGGGACAGACAAGGAACAAAGTTGCAGAGCCCTGCCCAATGGGTCAGAGGTGGAAGGTCAAGGCAGGAGCAGGATTTAGGACAATGGAATCTGGGAGCATTAAGAATCTGAAAATCTTGGAGTCTGAGGTTATGCTTCTCAACATTTTTCTGTCCTAACATGCCCGCAAGTCAGATTCACACCCACCAGTGACAGTGGTTTTCTACACAGAGGCAGGAAGAAGGAGGATGCTCTGGCCAACCCCTCCACCTGAGCTCTTACCCAGCCCCCAGGATGGCAGCTTGTTCCCAATTATGCAAGTCTTGGCTCAAGCAGCAATTTTCAGAGAAATCTCCTAGGACAAATCTCCCTGGAGGCCACCCCTTCACTCTTGGGACAGAGCCGCACACCCCACTCATCCCCACCAGGGCACCCTTCGCTCTGTAGCTCTTCTAAGGAACCTGAACATTCATTTCTTTCCACCACCAGAGCCCCAGTACCTGCAGGAGGGATCACATACATTTTACTTTCCACTGAATCTGCAGGGCTGACCACAGGTGACAGGACCTGGAGGTGAATTCATGTGAATGTGTGTGTAATAAATGAGAAGAGACAAACCTGGTCAGAAATCACTCATTTTTCACCAGCTGCCTCCGGGTGATCATCTCTTCCTTACAAGCCAGTTTTGGTCAGTTTCTTAGAATTCTGTCAGGGAACTCTGCTCACTTTGGGTTTCTACAGTTTGCCGCTTTTCCTTCATCTATTTTAGAAGTGATGACAGCTATCCCTTGTAAGATGCTGTAACTCTTCCATTCTTGGGAGTCCCTCAAAAAGCATCTGTAGCAATTTGGATTCTAACAGATGGCCCCTGTGGAAATAACTATGCAGGGACAGAAGCAGCGGCTCTCTAAGTTGAGCAGGCATAGGGATGCCCTGGAGGGCTTGCTAGAATAAAGATTGCTGGTCCCACCCCTGAGTTCTAAGTCAGCAGGTTGAGATAGGGCCCCAAAGTCTGCATTTACCAGGTTTTCAGGAGGTGCTAGTGCTGCTGTCCAGAAGCCTGCTGTGAGAGTCACTGGACTTCAGGAACAACAACAGGCTGCCAAAAGCCCAGGATTGGGTCCAGCCAAACTGGCAGCCAAAAAAAAAAACCAGGGGAAAAGGGTCAGGTCAATGATCAGAGCTATGGGCCATGAACTAACAGCCTGTTAGGATCAGAAGGGACCTGTAGTCCCTGGAGGCCACCCCTTCACTTACAGACAGGACAGGGAAATCCAGGGAAGCAGAGACTAGGTACTAAGTGAACAGTAGGGGGCAGATCTGGAACTTGGGCCTCCTGACTTCTGACCACAGCTCTTGCCAATGTCATGCCACTGTCTTCTCAAGACGATTATGAGTTGAGCAAAGCTGAGAGCTACAAGCTGAGCTGTGGTTTTCAAAGCTTTATGGGGCTGTTCTGAGGCTGGCCTGCTACCAATTCTCTTTGCTGAGGATCCCTCTTGCTTAGGTGGAGACCCCAGAAAGACTGGTGTTGCAGGGCCTTTTTAAGTCTTCATCACATGGTGTCAGGGCCAGATTGCATAAGTACAAAGTCTGTAGGGCACAGAGGGTGCAGGATGGGGATGTTTGTGCATCTGAAGGCACAGGATCTTCAAGATCACTTATAGGCAGAGAGATTATGCAACCAAGTTTTCCAAGACAGCCCTGGCTTGAATCTGATTTGCCTGTTGTTTGTTTTTTATTTTATTTTTTTGTGGTGCTGGGGATTGAACCCAGCGCCCTGTGTATGCAATGCAAGCACTCCACCAACTGAGCTATATCCCCAGCCCAAAGAGGGTACCAGTTTAAAAGATAAATTATATGGAACCTCCTGCTTCAAATCACCTTCAGATGCAAGGCCCTGTTAAATTCTTAAACTTTCTTATAGGTTCTTTTAGATACTTTGGTTTTTAGAATTTCCCAAATGATGTCCATGACTAACATGGAACTCTCATCTATTTCCAGAAATCAGAGCATCCCTCAATATAGTGACTTCTCATATTTGAGGAGTGTGTTGATCTGGGCTGAACTCACCAGTGGATATTTTCCAGTTTTTGTTGTTTTCTGGTGCTGGGGACTGAACCCAGGTCCTCAAACATGCCAAACACACCCTTTCCCATAGCTACACCCCAGCTCCTATCAGATCCTATCAGAATGAGACACTCAACAGAACACCCTTAGTGCATCAAGAGGCTGGCTGCCATTTGGAGCACTAGATCTTGAAGGATGGAGGCAGCTTTCAAGGTCCCAAGAGCAGACCTGGGCTCCAGAGAGAGGTGACTGCTAAAGGGAATCCGGGAGCACTCGTTTGCTTAGCACATAAGTCCTGCTCAGACACAGAGACAAGGTCACATTTTTCATTTCTACTTGTATGGAACTTTTTAAAAAGTTTAAGCTTTAAACTTCATGAAACAGAACTTCCCATGCTTTGGAATTAATAGTATGTTAGGAATTATATTTCTTCTGCAAGAAGTGAAGTATGAGAAGAAATGAAAGTCCCAATGATTCCAGAAGAATCTTTTGGAATTGAGAAAGGATGGCCTTATTCAAAACTCCACACCTTGTTTCTCCTGTCTGGACACGCTCTGTATTTCTAGGATTCCACTTGTCCCTACAGTTCTCTTGCTATCCCATGTGTATTACAGCACAAGATGCCATGTTTTCTCCTGGGGGTGCCAAATAAAACATGGGTTTTGGGACAGTGACATCCCTTTATCAAATAGCTAACCTTTCAGGAACATCATAGGTGCTATTTACTAACTTTTTTCCTGCCCATCTTTACAGCTTATCACTAGAATAGGCTAGAATTGGGATTAAAAGATACCAACTGATCTTAGCTGAGAAGCTATAGAATTGAATCAGAATGCCTGGGTCACACAGCTCTCCAAGAAGCTCAGAAGGACCCAACTATTGCTCAGATCTCTCCAAGTCACCATAACAGGGCACTCTTGCTGCTTCAGGCAAGTATTCCCTTAGAAAGGAAATGACATTGAGAAACAGAGATCTGGCCTTCATAGTTCAGGCCAGAGAAGATTGGGATGGTGGCAGTTCACTAGCGTGGTTGTGGTGGAGGCAACTGAGAGGTATTTGTTTTGGGGATATTTATGCAGAAGTATCAACAGGATGTGCTGATGGATTAGATATGGGGTGTAAAGAGAAAGATAGCTATTAAAGATTTCATCAAAGTTTGTCTGAGCAACTGGACAGATGAATTACCATTCATGGAGGAGCACAATATGCCTAAATCATCATTTATTTACTCATCTGCCTGTTGATAATATTTTGGACATCTCCTTCTATTAGATATATGCTTAGAAAACTCAATGTATTCTTTTAATATTTTTTAGTTGTTTATGGACCTTTATTTTATTCATTTATTTATATGCAGTGCTGAAAATCAAATCAAATCAGTGGTAGACAAGTGCTCTACCACTGAGCCACAACCCCAGCCCCCAACGTATTTTTAAACAATGGGGCAATAGGACATAAAAACATGCAAATAAGTCAGGGATCTTGTATATTTAGAATCTGCTTAATAACTAATGTACAAACATCCTCTTTTAATGTAATAGAAATTAAAGCCTCATTACTTACCTTGATCACAAGCAGACTAAGTAGTTTGATTGCTTTTATATCTTTATAGCTAGCAGCATAGAAAATTCTGAAGTATGCCTTGACCAAACCCCTCAGTCCAGTCTTCCTGTGGGAAGGACCCACACTGTAGACCCATGCAGAATCACCCGGAGGGGTGTCACACTGACACACAGGAAGCAGAAATGGCCAAACAAAGGCTCCATAAAAACACTCACCTCTTGTTCTTCAAGAACCAGCAAGTCCTGTCAAGTAAAGGTTTCAAAAGTTACGTGCATGTGTAGGGTCTCATTTGATTTTGGCTTTCTATGGAAGCCGAATTTCAGTTAACTCACAGTTTTGCATTAAAACATTTTGAAAATAACAAGTTGTTTATGGATCTTTTTTTTGGGAAACAAAATAAAACAAAACTATGACCAAAGGCAGGAGCCAAGAATCTTGGGTTTGTCCCCTGTAACTTGCCTGACCCTAGGTCAGGTTGTCTCCTAAGACCCTCTCCTATGAGAGGCCTGGAGCAGCGACCTTGAAGAATCCTGGCTTTAGATCCTTGCTTTAGATCCTTGCTCCATCATGTACTTTAGTGTGTTTGGGCACAAGATATTTAGCCCATTAGGGTCTCTGTTTCCTCACCCACTGCCCAAGGATAACACCGTCTTAACTCTGCACAGGTTGCTGTGTGTGGAAAGCCTGGTATGCAGCATAGATACCATCAGCCTCTGATTTCTTTCCTTATTATTCTCAGTCACTCCATATATAAATTTGTAGACTAATTACATGGGAGAACTTTTTTTCACAACTTCTAAAAAAGTAGATACTGGTTGATAAGTGGATAGCAACACCAAAGGCTCTGGCAGGGATCAGTGGGTGAGTGGAGGTGGGGGAGGACAGGCCTGGTGAGCCATTGCTGCTGTAGGGAGGACAGGAGGGAGAGAGCCAGGGTGGCAGTGGAGGAGGCTGAAGGGACCCTCACCCTCCTTCTTGCCCAAGAGGAGAGGAGCTGGGTTCACTGGAGACCTGGCAACTCTGAAAGAACTCTGCAAGGCACACAAATTCCCATTTTATTTAACAGGAGGCCTTTTTCATTCAGAATTCTGTGATTTTGGTTACTTCTAAGTTTTGGGAAAAAATAAAGTTATTATGTATTTTTTCTCATTGGGACATCTTTATATTTGCATGTCATCATGCATTTCATTGCAAAGTTCTCTTCCCACAGTTTCTTTAGATCTTCTCAAGTAACCTGTGAGCAGTTCAGCTGTTCCAGAATCCCAGGGAAGGGTCTGAGTTAAGGTCACGAGGCCTGCCAGTAAGAACTGGATCTGGGGCCTTCTCTTAACTGATGTGGGGAGTAAGACAAGGAGGCGCTCATGACTCGGGCTTCCCAATTGCCAAGATCCCAGCAAGTTTCAGGACTGGGCGTTTTGCCACCAGTCTCTGGCCTGGTAACCGGGGCTGTCCTCGGCAGCCAGGCTCAGAGATCAGCTTTAAGCAGGAATCCTGCTGAGCTCTGGGGAGAGGGTCTCCACACTCAGCTACTACGGGGATGGGGGTGGGGAGGTGTCACAGGCTGCCAGGTTACATTTATCTTAAAGTTTCCTTATTTCAGATGACATTTCTTCAGAAGCAGGCACTCCTGCCATGTGTTCCTGCTTTGCTAAAGTTTACTTAACACGATTCAAGATTTTAAAATATTCTTGTTCCTAAAAATTTCTTGTTCCGAAAGTATGGGGCAAGGGATGACAGAGGTGGGCAGATGGCTCTAGACCTTTCTTCTTGTCCCCTTTTACTCTGAAGAAGAGAGAAAGCAGATGGGGAGGGCCGAGCAGGGCAGTCTGTCAGCCAGAAGCACCACAGCTGGCTCTGGGGGTTTTGGGGCCATCTGGGGGCAGGGATGGTGGCAGGATCACACCCAGGCTTGAAGAAGGAAGGGTTAAGACTCTGTATAATGAAGTGACAAAGGCACAAGGGTAATGACATATTTGCAATTCAAATGTGCTATAGTCACTTTAAAGCATGTCATGGCTTAAAATTGCTTAGTTTAACCCAATGCACCTATTTTTGTCTGAGTTTTCTCCTAAGGCTGCAGCAGGGTACAAATACTATTTTAAACATTAAATCAAAATAAAAGATATGAAAATTCAAAACTCTATATATTTGAGGTAAGCAAGGCTGAGAGCCAACGATCTTATCCTCAAGGCTAACCATGCCTTAGCTCAGGAATGCACGCCAGGGTGCTCTGCTCCCACCAGGCCTCTTGCTCTGGCTTATTTCCCCAAACACACAAAGCATGGCCCTCATCACCCTCAGACCCCACTGGCTCCCTGTCACCCCCTGAACAGAACTCAAAACTGCCTCTCAGCTTCTTCCCTTGTCACCCAGCCCCTGCGCTTACAGTCCCTTTAATCTCCACTTTGCCATATGATTGGTGCGCTGCTTATTTCAGATGACATTTCTTCAGAAGCAGGCACTCCTGCCATGTGTTCCTGCTTTGCTAAGGTCCCACTTAACACAATTCAAGATTTTAAAATATTCTTATTCCTATAATTGTGAAGAGAACTTTTTTCAGAACTTCTAAAAAAGTAGCTACTGGTTGATAGGTGAACAGCAACACCAGAGGCTCTGGCAGGAATCAGTGGTGAGTGGGGAAGTTTTCAAAGCTAAGATGATTTACAGCTGCGAGACAGAAGTGTGGCTGGTATTTTCACATGAATCTTATCTAGATTATGACTGAACTTTTATTGCCCCTTTAAAAGTCCCTAAGAGAACAGGATAGCTTTCTGGGGACTCTGAATCCTCTGATACTCAGCACAGTTCTGAATGAGTAAGAGCACATGGTCATTTTGTGTTTTATTAATTAAAAAAAAATAGTTATAGATGGACACAATATCTTTACTTATTCATTTATTTTTATGTGGTACTGAGGATGTAATCCAGTGCCTCACACATGCTAGGCAAGTGCTCTACCACTAAGCCACAGTCCCAGCCTTGTTTTATTAATTTTTAAATATCTTTTTCACATTCCACATGATTCTGTATCATTCAGGAAGAGATTAAGTTTTAAGACCTTTCTGAACAGACACTTTACTGGTTCATGGGTTGAGGACCACAGCTCAGCGGTACTCACTCGTGGCTAGGTGTCAGCACCACTCAAGGAACATCTGAGAAACAGATTCTCAGGCTCTTCCCCAAACCCGCAGAATCTCAGACATGAGGTTCTCCCATGAGGATGTTTTAAAAGCTACACAGGTGATTCACCCTGAACCCCAGCCTAAGCATCACAGCCCTGTCAGGCCTATCCTAACATGGTGATTGGTTCTATACAATTATGAAGAACAAAATTTTTCATTACCTTTTGTATCTCAGGAAGAAAAATTTCTCTAGGGCCTTTCTCAAATTTGTCCAGATTCATGGCACTGAAATAGAATAGACAGAGTGAGCCACAGTGAGGTGGAGATTAAGCAATGTGGAATGAATCTCAGCTCTCCAGAGAAGTTAGATAACATCTTCTAGATTCTAGAACAGCATGGCTGGCTTCTCTGAAGGGCCTGGCACACAGGAGACACCAATTAACAAATGAATGATCAATGAACAAATATGTGAAAGTCACCAAACACCACATTCTACTTTACCTACATACTGTCCCTGAGTGATACTCATACAGTAAGAGTGGGGAGGAATCAGGAACATCTATTTTAGGCAACCTTTTAAAAAATTCTTATAAATTCTTATTTTTAAGAATAAAAATTCTTATTTTAGTTTACTAGATTCTTCTTTTCATGTACTAGAAAAATGATGAAATGTAAATAAGATCAACTGACTTTTTTTCTTACTTTGGTGACTGCTCTACCACACAAAGCAAAATATCCTTAAGAGTACTTTTTAATGTCTTACTTAGGACAAGAAACATGAATTTTCTCAAAGCTAAGTTCCACTAGAGGTAAAACAGGGAGGGTGAACTAGGTGATCTCTAAGGCCCCTTCCACCTAGGATGCCCATATTCATGAGTCACAGGTAAAAGTAAGAACTAATATGTGAAAAGGACTTTCCACACCGGCGCCCACACCCCATTTAGTCCCCAGGAGGTGGGTACTGTTTTGTCCGCTTTAGCTGTGTGTGTTTGTTGCTAGGATAGCCTTGTGCATGGCAGGCAAGTGTTCTCCCACTGAGCCATGCTTCCTTGTCCCCATTTTAAAGGTAAAGAAATCGAGGCTCAGAAGACAACAGGATAACAAAGCCATTAAGGAGCAGAGCGAGGACTTGAACCCAGGCTTAATCTGACTCTGTAGTATTTATATTTTTGTTCTGGGCCAGGCTACATGGGCAATGACCAAACAGACTCCATCTTACCCTGAAACTTCATGTCATGTAAAAGCTGCTTCTCCCATGGGGAAGCCCTGCCTCTGTACCCATCAACAGTTGCTTAGCATAGCATGTTTGGCAAAGCAAAGTAGCAATTCTCATACAGTGTAAAATTGTTCTCTCTTTGGTTCCCATTTTTCTTGGACAATGTACCCTGTCAGAGATCGATTTGTCCAGACATTAGTAACCGTTCTTTAACTTGTACTAAACTAGGGACGTTTTGACCCATTCCCCCTCCTGCTTATGATTTTAGATCTCATGGTGTTTGCTTATGGTTTTCAATCACAGCAATAACCACTTATGATTAATATGGTTTTGGACTGTAAAAGGTGTTTTCAAACTCCAGGAGGGGGTCGAAGGGTGTAGATTTGCAGCCGGCCCCTTGGCCCCCCAGCTGGTGAATAAAGTTTCCGTTTCCTGCTTTAATATAGACTCGGTGATTAATTGCAATCTTGACTTTTAACGTTTTAATTTCCTTTTAAGTTCTCGAGTTCATGTTTGTAACAAAAGAAGATAAGTCTACTTCTGTTGATGGTGACTGTGGAAGTTTCAGTCTTCCCTGTCTTTAAAACCTTGCTGCAACTTGCTCTGTCTGTGAGTGGTGTACTGAGTAGGGAGGGTGCTGCTCACATAACTAAGTGAAATTCTAACTAAATCAATTCTAGCTGAATTAACTGCCCTGTCTTTAAACAAGGAAGAAGGAGCCAGAGTAACTTCTAGAGAACATCAACAACAAAAAAAGATTCATAGAAATCTTAAGCCAGGACTGGGGTTGAGGCTCAGCAGTAGAGCACTCGCCTTGCATGCGCGAGGCCCTGGATTCGATCCTCAGCACCACATAAAAATAAATAAGTGAAATAAAGATATCTTTAAAAATTGTGTTAAAAAGAAATCTTAAGTCAATATAATTCAAAGTATTATTCTTGGTAGCATGTTAAAATTTATAGATCCTTAGAAGCAACAAGATAGTTCCATGCTCAACAAAAATGTAACCTCTGTTGATACTTCTTTAACTCAGGCTTCAGACTGCTCCAGAAGAAAATCAGAATGCTTAGAGCAGACAAGAGAAGGCCTGCAATCTGAAGATCAAATCAAGTTTGAAGATGGGACATGGAAATTTTACTGTAAATCTTAACCCTTAACTGATGGAGTCAAGTCTCTCACTCCAAGAGACATCCTGGTCAGTCAGACTTGGAGCTATGATGTGCTACCTGGGGATCCTGAAAACCATCTCCCACCACCACCTAGCTGCGGGTGAACAGAGGAAATCAACAGGCCCTGGGATCTGCATCATCCTTGGCCCAAGTCCTGGGGTCACATGGACTAGGTTTAAATCCCAGCCTGGCAGTTTACCAGCTGTGAGATCTTTGCCAATCTCCTCACCTCTCTGAAGCTCCAGTCCCTGATAAGCAGATGAAGACAACCACAGATGTACTTCCTGGAGCTAGTCACAGGTTTACCAAGAGAACACCTGAAAGCATTTAGCACAGTGCCGACAAAGGAGCGGGTCACTAGGATATAACATCCTAGCTAGGGAAAAAGGGACAGCTCCATCAGCACGGTGGCATTCCCCTGGGGGGCTGCCACCCAAGCATGGGAAAGATATAGAGGGGGTGGGAAGGTGGGGGCATGGAGAGGCAGCTGGGCAGGGAGCGGCCAGATGTTCCAATCATTTCACTTTCTGTTTGGTGAAGAATAAGCACATTCTCCTCAGAGAAGTTTTTGCTGACATCTGGGTTTCTATTTCAAAGTAGAAAAATGAAAAGAAAAATATTTCTTGATTTTTGTTTCTAAGACTAAAGTGTCCAAGTGAATGCACAGAAAAGCATCAGGCAATGAATGTGCTGGAGAGGCCTGAGTGGCGCCAGAGCTGCCGGGCCTGGATTGTGCCCAGCTCCACCCCATGTGAGTTTCAAGCTGGGCCTTCTCTCAGGAGCCTCCGTTTCCTCCTCTATAGAATGGGGGCGAGGGCACCTGCCCTGTGGGGCTGCTGTGAAGGCCTCGTGGGGGACGGGGGACGCTACACAGTGCATTCCAGGGAAATCCGGTGGTGTGGGTTTCGGCTCATCCGTACTCACCTTAAGATGGACTTCACAGACAGAGTTTTCGTGGGGCTGTAGGGAAGGCATATTTTCTGCGTACCCTGGGAAGTGAAAACGCTGAATCAGTGAGGACTGCGGTGACTCCCATCTCTGAGAGAGCCCTGCCTGGGCACTGGAAAGAAGCTGTGTCTGGACTTTCTTGGGCTCCTTCAAGGGCCATGTTCAGAAATAAACATGTTCTATGCTGGAACGAACCTTGCTCTGGCCTCTGGCATCTTCCACTGTCCCATCACCCCTGCACACTCATGGATTTGAGCACGACTTTCCACACAGGGATCCTCAGCATCCTGGCATTGTAGAGGGGAGCTGAGCCATCTGCCATGGTTAGGCTACGTGTCCCCTAAAGGCCGTGTGTTTAAAGGCTCGGTCACCAGCCTGTTGTGCTATTGGCACAGGGTGGAACCTTTAAGAGGTGGGACCAGAGAAGGAAGTTAGGTCATTGGGCTGAGCTTCTGAAGTGGACTGTGGGATGTTGGTCTTTCTCCAGAGGTTCCCAGCTGCCATGAGGTGAGCAGCTTCCTCCATCTACCTACTCCTGCCATGATGTGCTGCCTTACCATAGGCCCAGAAGCAATGGGGCCAACTGACCATGAACTGAAACCTCCAAAATTGTGAGCCAAAACCTATTTTAAAGTTGATTGCCTCAGGTATTTTGTTATAGTAACAGAAAGCTACCTAAAACACCATCTGAACCAGAGGAGAAGAGGGTTTATTTGGTCTCTGAGCTGAGAATTGGATAAGCCTCCAAGATCATAAAAAGAAAACAGTCTCCACTTGACAACAAGACCCACATACAAGGTCTCCAACTCAAAGATTTTTTGTGGGGAGGGGGCACCTGGGGATGGAACCCAAGGCCTTGCACATGCTAGGCAAATACTCTGCCACTGAGCTACATCCTCTCCTCTTTTAACTTTTGAGACAGAGTCCCACTAAGTTGCTGAGGCTGGCCTCCAATTTGCTATCCTCCTGCCTCAGCCTCCTGAGTTGGATGTGTGACCATATCTGGCTTCAAAGACTTCTTGAACCAGAAATCATCTGAATCTTCAGAGGTTCTTCTTATGGGAAGAATTTTTGGTTATTTGCCCCAAAGAGAAAGAGGTATCCAAAAGAGAACACTGAAACCAGATGAAACCAGAAGGCTGTAAGTAGCAGCCATAAAATAAAAAATACATATAAGTAAATAAGTAAGTAAGTACAAAGTTGGCCAGAAAACCTCCTGCCTACTGCTCTGGATGAAGACACTGTTACTTCTCACTAAGGTGCAGGCACTTGAGAAAAACTGGCATGCAGTGCCCCAACGTGGTCACCTCCAACTGTTGCACAGAGTACTAATGACAGGACCCAACCCAGTTGGCACAGGAAGGGGGACATGCCAACATTTCTCTGTAGGAAATAATTTCACAAGACTTCACACCAAATAGATTTTCACCCTAAATCTGCTTCAAAAAGAAAAAATTCTGAATGTACCATAAAAGTTTATATAAGGTAAAGGTGGCATATGTGGCTCAGGGATTAAGCTGGACTGGATGTCATTTATTAATTTACTCAACAACTTATTACTAGGGCCCTGCCTATGTGCTTAGCACAGAGCTAGGTAGTGGGATAATGAGGACAGAGAAGACATCTTCCTGACTTCCATGAACTCGGTCTAGTGGGCGAGACAGTAGGAATCGAAGATTTACACATAGAATTAATTATGTGCAATGGTGACAGCTTGGCTCTGCTGGTTTCTGCCTGGTCTGCTACCAGCATGTGGCCTCAGCCATGTCATTTAACCTCCCTGACTTCGAAAGCATCTATTGAGATAATGTACTTGGAGGACTTAGTATAGTGCCTGGCATGTGCTCAATAATGTTAGATTTGATTACTGTTACTACTCCTGTCTTAAATCACTATAAAAAGCTCCTAGCCACAAAACTGTGTGGTGACTCCTGGACATTCTTCTGGGCCTTTTGAAGTTACTGATTTATTGCTCTGTGTGTGTGTGTGTGTGTGTGTGTGTGTGCGCGCGCGCAGGCGCACACTATTTCCAACATACCATATGTTGTCTTTGAAAAATTCTTCAAGAAGGAAAGGGAAAAATACCAAGAAAAGAAAATGAAAAGAATGACTGAAAGACAGAGGTCAAATATAAGGATTACTAGAAGGGGAATTCAGGAGACAGGAAAAAAAAGCAGCCATCATGAACATGACATAAGAAACTCCCCTGAGCTCAATGAAGAGTTACACCTGCAAATTGAAGGGTTTCCTTTCAGCTCACTCCCCAGCTGGGTGTTTGGAAACTACCACAGGCAGCGGCTGCCTGTCCAGTTAAGTCTAGAGCAGTTTTTCTAAACTGCTAGACTGACAAAAGGGCTGAACCTAAAAAAGATTCTAGAAGTGGAGCTGATGTGGTGGTTGGCCGAACATCCCCTGGGGCAGGAGCACCACAGGGCTGTACCCAGGTAAATGCTGTGGAATTTTTCCAGGACATCTTTCTCCTTTAGCTGAAGGTGGGCTGGTTCACTGCTTTCAGTATTAAAAGTGGCTGAGGTGAATGAACTGATATACTTCATAAAATATAGTTCTGTATTCTCAGAGGCCAAGACGGAGGCAAGTGACTGTGTCTGATTAGTGGTTTATAAATAAGGGAAGGTTACTGTTAAACTCAGAATTGTGTAATCCTGAAATACCCAAACTGAAAGAACCTCGTAGGAAAAGGCTTACCTGAGCCACCTGGACAATGAGGCTTGCGAAACCCTGGACTGGGAATGACCTGTGTGCGAGTCAGGTACTTACTGTTTTCCTCCAAAGAATTGCACGGTATTGAGGGACACGCTGATTGTTCTGGTCAGAAAGGGTCACTGACAAGAAGAAAGGGCTCTTCTCTGCGTCATTTCCGATGTAATTCTGGTGGACTGGAGAAGAAACAGGTTTAGAATCCAAGAGCGCAACTCCTTCTTCTAGGCAGAGAGGAGGGGACCCTGTGGTGGTGTCCAGACTTTCCTACACGTGAGCTCAGGGAATGATAATCCCAAGCCCAACATGGGACAGAACCTGTTCATACCTGATAATCATGCCTGTGACTGGTTCAGGAATCAATCCTGAATCAAATTCCCCTTTCCCTTGCCAGTGACTGGCTCAGGAGTGAACATGTGACCCAATGCTGGCCAATGAGAAAGAAGGAGAAATCTGATAGAGATTTCTAGAAAGCCTCCTGACTCAAAAACCTTCTTTTGGACAGATGTCTAGATGTGATGATTGAATTACTACTGAAACCACCTTGTGATCCGGTGGAGGGCCAAGTTGCCACACTAAGGATGCAGAAGCAGAAAAGGGGCAAGAGCCCGGGTCCTTGACATCACTGAGCCTTCGAATCACCCACCTCAGAGCCTATCCTCCTTCTGGATTTCTCATCCTATATCTTCTCATTTAAGCCAGTTTAGGGCAGGCTTTCTGTTACTGGAAGCTGATGGCACCAAACTCATGGCACCATTTTCTGTCAAATCATCACTGTGCTGGGTTTGCACTGGGGAAGGCGACAACCTTCCTGCTGATTTCTGTCTCTATAAAAGCTTCTATATTCCCCCACCAACTTGAATAAATTCTGCTGTCCAAATACACGAACTTCTTAGAGGTGCTGCATCAGGTTTCTAAAGACAGGTTTCTAAGGTCTGATTGCTCTCATTTCACAGCTCAAAGATCAACATATGCATTAGCCTAAGAAGCAACTTCTCAAACTCATTTAGGATCCTGCGCAGAGCTTATTCTTCCATTGCCAGTGTCTTCTGTCACTAACACACTCCTGTTTTCCATCTTTTTATGTATTTTCACTTGAGCCCTTTGTTCTGGAAGTATGATGTTTGAAAGCTCTTAGTGACTGAGCTCTTGGGATATGCCAGGCACTGGGTTTAGTGCTATTTCTTCTTTTCAAACCTTCTAGGTAGGGACTAACACCTACTTTAAAAATAGGGAAGCTGACTCGCAGGAAGTGGAGAGTAGCTCCTGTAAGATTCTCTGTTAATAGATGCAAACCCATTGTGTGAGTGCCTGTGGGCAGGGACCACGCTGCCTCTGCACTCTGTCCCCACTGCTCTTGCAGGCTGCCTGGCAGATAGCAGGCTACTCACAGCTGAATGGCACCGGCACCCACTGTCTAATGCCCCTCTTGCCCACATTGGCCCAGAAGCTTAGGGAACCAGTTCTCTGCCTCACTGCCTATGTTCAAAGCTCACTAAATTTGTTTTTCCACCTGAAAATTCTAGTCTCTCAAAGCCCTCATTCAGATTCTATAATCCCCTTTAACTCCCCAGAGACAAAAACACCTTGGAAAAAATCTAAATGACAAAACAAATCCCAATAAAAAAAAAAAAAAAGAGGAAAGAAAAATTCCTAGGGCTGCGACTCCAAATAGCATCTTTTAATCTACAAAGCTTACTACTGACAGTGAAGTGAAATGCCCTGACCTTAGTGTCCCTAAATTGCCTAGTTTCACTCATATATAGCACCAGAAATTACACTAGCACTCATTTTCATTTTGAGTATCTTTTCTTCCCAACCACTATAATGGCATAATTACCTTGTCCTAAAAAATACTTGAAATACCATCTGGTGTGGTATTCCGGGTTCTCTAAGTGCACGTCTGTTCTTCGCCAAGTACCTGGCAGAGCAGTCGCATTCTGTAATGGAACAAAGTTTGTGCCATTAAGAACCTTACTTAGAAAGCGAATAAGCTGGAAATGAACCAGAGGCCAAAGAACCAGAAAAAAACCATTGTTCAAAGCAACACCCAGGGGCTCTAACTTCATGTTCTCATTAGAAAAGACACTTGGTCTGAGTCTGCATCATGGAGGTGTTCCAGAGGCCCCCCGGAGACGAGAGAGAACCGAGTGAGGTGGGAACTGACAGGAGTATAAGGTAGCTCTGTCAGAGGTTTCACAACATTTGGGGGTTGGTGCCCCCCAGAGTGCCAGCTGTTCGCTACCTGACACAGGCACATTTCACCTCCAACTCATCTCAGCCTCTGACCTCAAGCCCACAACCATGTAAAATTCTTAAGATGTATTATAAAAATCACCCAACTGATGTGGAAAATATGGATGAACATAACAAGTAACCAAAATACTTTATCTGAAGATAATCATTATTAATGTTTGGGTATTTTTTCTATGCATATTCATATGCATTCTTCTTACCAAAATGAATTGTACTGAACATACAGCCTCTGGCTTGCCTTAGCTCTTATCCATGTCAATAAATATATTTCTACAATGTTAATCTTTTTGGCTCAGGTGGCAGTCTGCCCTGTGGACACAATATGACTATTTAACAATATCTGACCACTGTAAATAAAGTTGTGCTGAACACCTAATCCCCGGCTCACATGCCAACGTGGCAGGTTATCCCTGGAGGATAAATTCTTGGAAGCCAAACTGCTCTGCCAAGGAGTAGGCACATCGCCAGGGATCTGTGACATGGTGCCGTGATCAGAGCTCCCTCAGCCCTGATGGAGGCTTCCCCTTCCCATGCCCTTGATGTTTCCTCTTCAAAATTTAATGGCAAAAATGTCATCTCAACGTTGTTTGGGTTTCTTTATTCACCAACGGAATTGAACATTTCCTTTATACTTTTATTAATTATTTACAATTCTTCTTTTGTGGGTTACCCGCTTATGTCCTTTGTCCGTTTTCTAATCGTTGTATATTATTTTTTCATATTTATTTGTGAAAACTTTGAAATAAAATGCAAATCATTTTTTTAATCAGTTTAATTTTTAACTTTGCTTATGATAATTTTGGGCACAGAGGGATGTTTTAAATTTCTCAGATTGTTCCCCTCCTGGCTCCTGTCTTTAGTATCATTACATAAAAAGGTTTCTCCATACCATTATTTTTAAAAATATATTTTTAGTTGTTGATGAACCTTTATTTGTTTATGTGTGGTGCTAAGAATGGAACCCAGTGGCTCACACATGGTAGGCAAACACTCCACCACTGAGCCCCAGCCCCAGCCCCTCCATACCATTATTATTTTTTTTTTAAGAGAGAGAGAGAGAGACAGAGAGATTTTTTTTTTAATATTTATTTTTTAGTTTTCGGCAGACACAACATCTTTGTATGTGGTGCTGAGGATCGAACCCGGGCCGCACGCATGCCAGGCAAGTGTGCTACGGCTTGAGCCACATCCCCAGCCCTCCATACCATTATTAATGAAACTATTTACCTTTAAATTCTAAATGTTCTATGGCTTCATTTTTAAATTTCATTCTTTAATCTGTTGAGCATTTTTGATGTTTGCTATGAAGTAAAGATCAATTTTTTCCTAATAGTTTATCAATCAACCTAATTCCAATTTTTTGAACACTATCACTCCCAACCTTCATAAGGTAATAAATACTTTTATGGTGAATGTCTGAGTCTTGCCTGGACTGGGCAGGAGTTATGTTAGACACACATTTTTCTGAATGATTGGCAGTTACTCTACCAAAGCTCCATGGACATCTATTTTGTGCCTGTGTAGGAGGCAAGCTACTAGAACGTACTTCTTGATTTTTCCTCTAGTGATTTGTTAGATGTTTGCGATCAGTTTTTTTTTTCAATAATTTTGAGAAACTTTTCTTCAACTCTGAATTTTCAAAGAGGTTTTTCTCTGGAATGAATATTAAATGTTACTAAGAGCTTTTTTTTTTCTTTTTTGCCACTATTGAGAGAATAGTTACATAGAGGAAAATCATAGTGATGTGTTATATATAGCAACAGTTCTTCTGGTGTTGAAGAATTCTTAGACTTCTGGAATGCACCCTACTGGGTCATGGGGTATTATTCTTTTAATGGAAAGCTGGCTTTAAAAAATGATTTATGCATCATAGTTGTTAGTGAGATGGATTGATGCTTCTTTGGTGTGTGTGTTGCTGTCACATTCTCGGGGTTACGAACTGAATCGAGAAACTTCCTGCCTTTGCTAAGAGCTCTAAATGCCAAGTATCAGGCTATGCATTATTTCCAGAACTGCCACCATCAATTTGATGAGACACAGTCTACTTTAACCCCATTCTTTCTGATGAGGAAATCGAGACTTAATAAGTTTATGAATGTTGCTTGCAGATGCAGAGATAATCAGTAGCAGAGCTGGAACTGAAGCCAGTTCCCATTTCAGAGGTGTTTTCTCTCTTTAATTTTAGCCATTACATCATTTTCTGTGTCTTTTTTTTTTGTGTGTGTCCTGCCTTTTTAACTTATCAGGGAATAAAACTGTAGGTTAAAGTTTCTTAATATTATTATGCTTTTATTGGATTATCTTGAATTTTGAAAAACAGCTGCAGCTAAATATGTATAAATCTTTATTTGGAAAAAATTTTTAAACTTATATAAGAGCTGCAAGAATAAGAACAGTGAAGAGAGCTGTGAGAATGAGGAAGCAGAGAGCATCCCCTTTACCAGGCTCACCTGTGAAAACGTCTCACCCGCCATTTGTTCTCTCACCTACACACACACACACACACACACACACATACAATTTTTCCGGAACCATTCAAGACTCAGATGCATAAAGAATAGCCCTTGGGAGCTGGGGTTCTGGCTCAGTGGTAGAGTGCTTGCCTAGCATGTGTGAGGCATTGGGTTCTGGTTTCGATTCTCAGCACCATGTAAACAAATTAAATAAACAAAGTAAAGTTATTAAAAAAAAAAAAAGAATAGCCCTTTACCCCTCAACGCTTCAGTGTGTACTTCTCAAGCAAAGGGACATCTTACATAACCATGGCGTGGCTTTGCCAGTGTCTGTACGTTTAACATTGGTGCAGCACTTTTATTTTCTATATTCCCATTTCATCAAGTGGCTCAACAGTGCTGTTTGAAGCTTTGTCCTTCTTTAGTGCGGATCAATTTGCCTCTAGCTTCCCTTCATCTGCAACTTTTCCACACACTCTCTTTTATGACAGTGACATGAAGACTGCAGCACCCTTTTTCCTGGTTTTTTAAATAAAGCCCTCCGCGTTTGGAGTCTGCCTGACATTTCCCCGCACTTAGACTCGGGGTCTGCACACCTGTGGGAGCACCATGAGTGAGGCTGGTCCTTCTCAGCTTATGGAGACACTCGCCCAAGATGCCCTGTGCTCCTTGTTGGTGAGGTTAATTCTGATCACCTGATCAGGGTGTCCCTCTTGGCTTTGACCTTCTGGTGAGACTTCAGAGGGCGTATTGTTGGAATCTGCTCCTCATAGGTTCACTAGCAACAGCCCTTTACTTCCTAACCAGGAGCCCTGGCAGTGCTCCTGCTCCACAGAGGTCTCTCTCTACCTGATACCAGGCAGAGTGCCGCCTCCACCTAGGGCCTGTCAACCAACCTTGGGCATCAGTGGACCAGAGCGGGGTGTAGCCCAGGAAGCTGGCCTCAGCCAGTCAGACCCCTCAATAGTTGGTATCATTGCCTTGAGCCCTGGAACCTAGAAAGCTTCCGTAGAGCCTGAAGAGGAGACTCTCTCATGTCCCCAGCACAGCTAAACTCCTGGAGCCTCCAAGATTTGCACAACTCAGAGAGGGTTCTTTGAGGCAGCGGCACCAGATGGCAGCTCAGCACTTCTCAGATTTGTTGGAATGTGCACTCCTGGGTTCACTGTAGAACTCCTCCTCCGGATCTCTCTGAGTACCTTTTTTGTTTTGTTTTTGTGGTGCTGGAGATCAAACCCATGATCTCATGCAAGCTAGACAAGCGCTACACTGCAATCCAAGATCTACATTTTAACAAGCAACCGGGTGATGTTGATGACATGAAATTTTCAGAGCCAATGCTCTATACCAGGGGTTCTGAAAGAATTGAGGCTGGAAAGGGGGAAAGGACTCAGATGGGGCAAAACAAATACATCTGTATTTTCCCTAACTTCCAGAATTTAGTGTTTCATTCAAGTATGAGCATATAAAATAAATTACAGTAGAGTGAACAGTCCTAGTAACCATCTCTCTCTCTCTCTCTCTCTCTCTCACACACACACACACACACACTCACCAGATACTTTTAAAAACTTGATAAAACTCATTATAGTGTTTGCAGCTATATAGAAACACTGTTTACGTTCTTCCACCATTTAAAATTATAGTAGTTACAGAATCTACTTCTGGATTGGTTATTTAATATAAGTAAAAAACACATATATCATGAATTAGGTTTAGAAAATCCTCCTGGGGCTGGGGATGTAGCTTGGTGGCACAACACCTGCTTAGCATACATGAGACTCTAGGTTTGAGTCCCCAGCAATATGAAAAAAAAAATTCTGATAACTTGATTATTGATCAACCATTTCCTTTGTAATCCTCTGTGGTTTTTTAAAAATATTTTTTTAGTTGTAGATGGATACAATATCTTTATTTGTTTATTTTTATGTGGTGCTGAGGATCAAACCCAGTGCTTCACACGTGCAAGGCAGGTGCTCTACCACTGAGCAACAGCCTCTGCCCCAATCCTCTTATTTTATATGCCTTTAAAAATATTATTCTGAGAAGGGATCTACAGACTTCACCAGAATGCTGAGAAGGGTTGAAGGAACAGAAAATGCAAACCTAGGACCTTTGAAGCATGTGCCTCTGCCTGACCTTCTCTAGAGGCTGATGGTGGCCACTGTGGAATGGACTAACCCAGGAGAGGTAAGATGCAGTCAGCATCTGGAGGGAAGGACAATGGGACTGGGCAGTGGCTCATCTCATAAGTCAGGTACAAGCTGTTAATTATAGGCCTTTTTTTTTTAATGATTTAAAAGTTACCTATTTAACTTTCATCTTCACTGAATATTTAACTGAAATGGGGGACCCAACACCCAAAAAGTTGTGAGTCTCAGTAGCAAGCACCTCCTGGCCCTGGTGAAAAGCACACATGACGGGATGTGAAGACAAGAATGCACACAGGAAGTGACAGGGCCAGAGCCACAACCCCCTGCCCAGGACCCAGGAGAACATCTCTGAAAACAAGCCCTGCTTGGGATGACATAGTGGCCGTAATGGGACATGCAAGTGTCCAGCTTTTTACATGTGAGCACCCTGGTAACCACTGCCTGATCACGACCGGAAGTGTTCTCAGTGTCCTGGAGGCTCCCGTCATTACCCAGCCACATCCTCAAAGGCAACCACTAGCTGCCATCTGTCTCCACGGGCTTTATCTGCTCTGGAACATCATAAAAATGAAATCACTTCCTGTGTTCTCCAGGTTTCCAGTCCCGCGACATTCTGTCTGTGATGTTCTCCTTTCCCCGGCTGCAGCCGTTCTTTCTTGTTCACACTGTGTGGTCCATGGGTGGTAACAGCTCAGGTTCATTCTCCAGCTGGTGGACATTGGGATTGTTTGTGATTTTATTAAGAATAAAGTCACTGTGAACGTTCTGTGTCTTTCTGTCCTGGGACACAGAAGATGCACACGTTCAGTTTTAATAGGTGCTGCCAGACAGATTTCCAAAAAGGAGTCACCACTTCACACTCCTACTCGCCACGTGTGGGTTCCAGCTGCTCCATAGCCCCTGACCAGATGCTCAGCATTTCAGGTCTTCACTTCAGCACTTCTGGAAGAGTGCAGCAGCACCTAACTGTGGTTTTAATTCTCAATAAATTCTAATTATTTTACATATGCCTGATTTTACAAAGGAGGTCAGGAATACCAAAACTTTGTCTATAGCAATTTAAGGTGTCAATGAAACAGGAATGTGTTATTTGCTGCTGACAAGAAAGTTAGGAGGAAATATTGTGATGAGAGCATTTTCTAGATAACTGAACTATTTAGCTCTGCAACTGCCCGTGTTTACTTTACACCCACGTAGATGTTTGCTAAAGGTCTCAGTAGGTTAATGGGCTTATGCTGTTCTGTGCTGCAGAAGTGCCTGGACGGGCCTGCTGTCCAGAGAGTTCGAAGGCTCAGAAAACCTCATCTTCTCTGCTTTGAATTCCAAAGCCCACCAAAGCTTCTTATTGCCTTCACTCTTTTTTTTTAACCCATTTATACTTGTGGGATGTGAAGGAGGGGGCTTGAAACTGGCCAGGATATTTTAAGAATTCAACAAAATCTATATATGAAACACTGATTTTTAAAAAAAAAAATTTTTTTTAGATGTTGATAGACTTTTATTTTATTCATTTATTTATATGCAGTGCTGAGAATTGAACTCAGTGCCTCACCCATGCTAAGCAAGTACTCTACCACTGAGCCACAACCCACGCCCCGAAACACTGATTTTATTTGAATGTTCTTAAATATTTGGCTTCAAGCAGAGAATCAACACAATACAAACCTGCAACAAATGAGTCCCCAAATTTCATATAATGCCTGTGATTTTTCATCATCTCTTTCACAGTGAGCTCAATAAAAATGTGAAAGCCTTGAATAGCTTGGCCTTTAGTTCCTCAATTAAATTGCTGAGAGAACCCTGGCAGGATGGAAGATAGATTTTTAAAAAAAAAAACTAAATTTTGGGGGGCTGGGGTTGTGGCTCAGCAGTAGAGCGCTCGCCTAGCATGTGCGAGGCCCTGGGTTGGATCCTCAGAACCACATAAAAACAAATAAACAAAATAAAAGTACTGTATACAACTAAAAACAAAATAAATATTTTTAAAAAACTAAATTTTTAAAAATTACATTGTAATCAGGGGTAGAAGCTGCTTGTAAAAAAGTAAAATTAAACAAAAATTAAAATCCATTTTTCTCCCCATCTTCTATGTTCCATTCCACTTCTTTTCCCTGAAATAACCATACTATCAGATTGATTTTGGATAGTGCCAGATCTTCTTAATGCATTTTCAAGGATGTGTTTACTTTACACACACACACACACACACACACACACCAGACACATACATATGCATACACACATATACATGATTTGTTTTCATAAATGGGACAATAGTGCAGATATTACACTGAAGCTTGGTTTTTCATTAAAGAAAACATCCTGGAGCAGGGCATGGTGGCACGCGCCTGTAGTCCCAGCTATTTAAGAGGTTAAGGCAGGAGGACTGCGTGAGCTTACCAGTTCAAGACCAGCCTGGCAACAGTGAGACACTGTCTCAACAAGTACAACAGCATCTTGGGAATAGTCCTATGTCAGGACATAAAGAGCTAATTTGTTTAATGTATACAGATATGACTTATTCTTTTTAATAATTTGGGTTGACTATAGACTTATAAAACCTGTGAAGAACATGGAAGAGTCCAAGGAGGGAAGCTAAGCCTCCAGCTGTTGTCCTGACCTCTCAGGCTCATTCTCCAGAAGCAATTATGGTTACATTCTCAAGTATTCTTTTGGAAATTTTCTTACATATTGACACGCATATTTATCTTTTTTTTTTTTACAGAAGGAAAATGGATATTATACAAATCATTCTAGAATTTGCTCTTCTAACACTCTGCTGTGATGTTTTTCTATGGTAGTGAATATACCTCTATTTCATTTTTTTTTTTTTGTACCAAGGATTGAACCCAGGGGCAATTAACCACTAAGCCACATCCCCAGTCATTTTAAAAATATTTTGTTAGAATTTTTAGACAGAGTCTTACTAAGTTGCTTAGGGCCTAAATTGCTGAGTTTAGCCTTGAACTTCTGATCCTCCTGCCTCAGCCTCCCAAGCCTCTGGGATTACAGGCATGCATCACCACACCCAGTTCTACTTCATCTTTCCAATAGTTGAGACCAATCATTCCAGTATTTCAATTATACAGTCATAATTGTACCATAATTTATATTAATCATTCCTCTATTCATGGAAATCGAAGTTGTTTCCAGTTTTTTCCCCACTATTTTAAATATTGCTGCAGTACACATCTTAGCAGAACTGAGGCCAAATGGTATACACATTTGTAGTTATTGCTAATTGCCCTCCCCAAATATTAAACTAATTTCTACATCCCTCAACAGTGTATAAGAGAACCATCCCCATGCTAATGGCCATTGTTGTAAAGAGCCAAGAGACTGTCCCCTCTGCTCCACCATCTACTAATTGGTACATACAAGTGAGCAGTGTGGGAGCTCCCTAGTGACCCACCTGGGGGGGTCATGCACATTTTAATTAATAATCTGAATGAGCACACAGATGGCAAGACAAGAATATCTGAAGGAAATATAAAGCTGCTCAGTGGTTCAGCTAATAGGACAGGTGACAAAATCAAGATGTCACAAAAATTCTTGATAATTAACAATTATGGGACTCTCTAATGAGATTAAATTCAGTGAAGATAATGCAAAATCCTACCCTTAGGTGCAAAATATGAAGTACTCCAGTGCAGGGCAGGGAGGTCAGGTGCTGTGAAGTGGGCTGCATCTCCCTCTCTACCCATCAGGAGCTGAGGCTCAGAGACACCGAGCTGCAGACCAGTAAGCGTTGGAGCTGAGATGGGAAGCTAGGTCTGTGTGACTCCAAAATCATCCCTGCAACCCCACACTGCCTCACTGCTAAACCCCAGCACACATGAAATAGGCAGGGGTGGGGGACACCATACTGTCAGTTCATAGTGGGTTTAGGGGCTTCAAAAAAGTAGACGGAGTGTCTACAGTAAGGAAGGAGACAGCCCGGCTTCCTCTGTGGCCTTATAGAGCACATCCAGAGCCCTGTGTTCCCTTCTGAGCACTTAAGGCTCATTGGCTAGAGATGTTATTACCTTGATTTGATCATTGCACACTGAAACTTCACACTGTACCCCATAACTATGTTCAATGATTATGTGTCAATCAAAAGTAAATAAATTTGCCAATTAAAAATTCTGACACATAGTAAGTATATTTGGTAAGTTTTCAATATTATTACTAAAATTATAGAAGTAGGAATGAGAAATTAATAGTGAGAAGGTAGACTAAATGAGAAGGGTCAATATGCATGATGACTTATAAATATGTTGAGAAACTAATAAAATAAAAATAAGATGCTCATTAGTGGCCTCCCATGTATCCAAGGAACAGAAAGGGGGATAATGGAGGCACTGGTTCCATCTAATAAGGAACACAACAGATATCTCTGAATACGGAAGACCCATCATGGTGAAGAGGGCTCAGCCTTATCCTATGGGGCTGTGGAGAACAAAGCAGAAAAAATAGATGTGCTCTGTTCAGTGAAAAGAATTTTATAGCAATTAGCAATTCTGAAAAATGGAATTATCTACTCTGGGGATGCAGAATAATGGGAGACAGATATTTGGCCTTTGACCCTGGTTCCTGACATTGAGCTCCTAAAATCCTTGGAATTCCCTGAGTGAGAAGGGTAACAGGTGGGCCTTTTGTTCTAAGGAGGTGACTCTTGGTGGCCGGTTGTTGGAAAGACTAAGCCTTGATTAAAAGCTTGGAACTTACATCCCCACCTCCCAATCTCCTGGGAGAGAAGAGGGCTGGAGAGAGAATCATTGATGAATGGCCAATCATTCCATCAATTGTGCCTGTGACACAGCCATAAGCCCCCCGCACCGGGGTTCCACAGAGCTTCCTGTTGTTGGACAGTCATGTGCTGAGAAGAGGGCACCTGAAGGGGGTGCGGCAGCTCCTTGCCAGGCACCCTGCCCCACACTTATTCTATGTGCCATCCCAGTGGGATGTTCCTGAGATACGTCCTTTATAATAATCCAGTGACGAGAGTAAACTGCTTTCCTGAGCTCCTGAGTCATTTCAGCAAATCAGGGAACCTGAGGAGGGCTATGGAAACTGGCCAAGCAAGCCAGTGGTGAGGGCTGTGTGGCCACCCATGGCCTTCACATGAACCTGCAGTTCTGGTCTGTCCCCTGGATGTTTAAAGGCTTCAACCCAAGGACTGAGTTTAAAGGTACCTTGCAAAAGCAAACCAAAATCCTCTGTGCCAAAGGCAATGTGCTGAGGGCCTCCAGTGTCCTCAGGATAAATTTCAAGATGAGACAGCACAGAACCAGGTGGCCAGGCACACTCAGACACAACAGACAGCGAGTCACAGAAACCTCTGCTCGCCGTCCAGAGAAATAAAAAACAAATTCAACATTATCTTAAGGAAACAGCAAACTATAGGAGGTGACCATACAACCTTGATGTAGTCAGTGGATTCTTACATACTGAAAGCAAAGCAACCAAAGAAACAATAACAAACTGTGTACTATGAAGTTAAGAACTCTGTGATTCAAAGGACACAATCAAGAAAGCAGGAAAAAAAAAAACATAGAATGGGAAAAAGTTTTTACAAATCATGTATCTCATAAGGTCTAGTGTGCACCCTATATAAAAGACCTTATAATCCAAAAATGAAAGGACAAGTAACCCAATAATGAAATGCTTTGTAATTTGTTTTTTCATGGGTTCAGAAAATTTTAAATTGCTGTATTGAGTCTTCTATTGCACTAACTGCTCTAATTAACTCAGAGCAAGGCTGATTATCTTCCTCTGAGTGTCATGTGCCTCTGGGGTCTTTCATTGGGTGGGACATTGAGTTGGACACTTGTCAGAAGCTTATAACTGAGGACCATCAACATAAAACAAAGCCAAGGTACTCCAACTGAGAACTCATGCTCAGTAGCTTTGGTGGAAACAAAATCTAAAACACTACTTGATCTTGGTATTATCTTCCAGAGAAGCAATCTGACGGGATTGTGTTTCATATGCAGCAGACCACAGTGATCTGTTAAGTCAACAGATCCACCAATGATTCCAGTAGTCAAAGGACCTACCCAAGGTCATGCTGCTGGTGAGCTGTAGAGCCATAACTTGAGCCCAGGCATCTGACTGCAGAGTCAGTCCTGCCCATGACCTGCCACAGGTGATTTCCCATCCATGGCTAGGAGCCAGAACCTGTCCCCAGGTGTATGTCAGAGTAGGTGACTCGGCCTGGTGAGCAGTGTTTGATGGCCAAAGTTCATAGTGATTTCAGAACCACATGAAGACCCCATTTATGTCTTTCCTGGAGGCGTGGGTTTCCTCCAGACACAAGTCCCAGCAGGGGCCAGAGCTGTGCTTGGTGGGTATAGTCCAAGGCAGTTTGCTCATTTTGGGCTGGGCTGAATTCTGAAAGCTTTTGGTAGCAGAAGCATGTCCTGAGGCACAGTAGTCTCTGGGGTCTCCAGTGTGTTGGTTCTCAGAGCAGAAACTTAGCATGGTGGTCACTGGTTTTCTGAGCACTGAAACAGGGACTTGCTGCTTATGCTCTGGGCTTTGCACCTGGGACATGCGAGACTTTGTGTTTTGTGTCATCACAAGCCACTTGGGGAGGGCCATTTCAAAGCTTCAGAGGCCAACTTCCTGACATCATTCTGGCAAGAAGTCTGTGGGCACCTGTTCAGGGGCTTGGCGGAGGACAGCGATGCCTCCTTTTGCCTGACACAGCAATAGTGAGGGCACCATACCTGGGTGAATGGGTACGCTAAGCCAGGGCCAAAGGTGAAGATGAACATTGACTTCCCGGATGCTAGGGCCTTTCAAGTTCAGCCCACAGTCTTTCACCAAGAATTTGCTTTGGGAAGTGGTTGGGCGAGCAGCACTGTCAATATGGCAACGATCAGGGAGCCACAACAACCATGATCACAGGAGCAAACCCCTACTGTATGCCAGGTGCAGGGCTGAGAGCTTTCCAGCTTACCTCACTGAGCTCACTCAAGACTCTCAAGATGGTTTCTGATTCACAGATGATGAACTGAGCTCAGCAAGGCTGGGCTCCTCACCCAGGTCATACAAATAGAGAGGGGAGCTGGAACTTGAACCCAGGCTTGCCTGATTCTAAAGCTGAGGTGCTAAAGCACTGATTAGCTACCTTGAAAACAGGCTCAGAGATGATAAAGAATCAGGAGCTTCCACTGTACTCTGCAATTTCAGGGGAAGATTCTAAGGGACAGAGCAAGCTATGCAGGTCTTAAAGAAAGAAAAGCAAAGTGATCCCTGTGCCTGGCAGCAAGGAAGACCATCAGGGCTCAGAAGGAGGGTATGGGCCCAGGGAGTGGTGGGCAGCAGTACCCTCCTTTCCCCGCAGCTTCTCTGAATAAAGGTAACATTTGTAGTCAACACAGCCTTTGCACCTTTCTCCTGGAAATGGATCTGTTCATGTGGCAATGCAGGGCTGACCAGCCTGGCAAATGGTCGGAGCTTGGATCCAAAAAAGATGCTGTGGATTTTTTTTTACCATTCTGACGGAACAATGGCATGTGTCCACCTGGTTTTATGACAGAACTTTTAAAAGATATGTGTCACCCAATTACTAGCACATTCCATGCCAGGGTAATAGCAGTGCCCCTCCACATCTACTCCATGCAAAGCTCTGGAAAGCTCTATTTACCCCTTCCAGAGCTCCATTCAGGTGAGTCGTTTGTGACCATCACAAACTATCCACTGCTATGGCACAGGCATCACAATTGTGTGCTTGGTGCCAGAACAGGAACTGAGGAATATTCTTACCTCATCCGAAGAGCCATTTTCCACTCTGAATCTGCCTGCCCTCTGGATAGCTCCATCAGCATCACTGGAAATAAGCTAGGGGGAAAAAAGAGCATTCAGTCAGTAGCTGGGCCACCATTTTCAATGCCCCTTCTGTCCAAATGGCTTCCTGCTATACTCAAGCCAAATGAGCTGACGGGCCCTGCCTTGAAGCTAAGGGTTCCTTTTGAGTTCTATCAGTTGAGTCCTCAGAGCATCAGTCCCACGATCTTAGGAGTCCAAGAGTCAGGACCACATGGGCTGCAAGAGTGGAAAATGAGAGCATCAAATCCAAATCAGAACATTTTCCAAAACTGAAATACATTAAAGCAATGGTCTGTGGAAAAATAATCTTTCATACACAGCAAATGTGGACAAGCGGCGGCTCACAGATGGCAAAACTCAAAGCCAAGCATCAAGTTCAACTGCCTTCCCAGGGAAGCCGGAAGAACAATTAGTGGCTGGCAGGAACACATGCCTTCCAGGTGGGCAGACCGTCTGAGTAACGGCAAGAGGGCACTTGCAGATGGATGGTCTTCAAGGGCTGGGTGCTAGGAGGAGGCGAGGCGGGAGGAGAGCGCACGTGGCACCACAGTCCTCAGACTGCTCCCCTGAGATGCTCTCCTAGATTTCTCAGAGTGACTTGGAAAAATGATCTCTCTTCTTTTAAACTTTTAAATCTACCTGTAATTTTCAGCGAAGATCTGCCAACAACTTCCACACTCCAGACTTATTAGAATATGCTTGCTGTGGGTGGGAGGGGCGCATCCTACAATTCCATCTCAGGCTCATCCAGTGAAACAGAAACACTATCTTAGGAGAGATTTGCTATCTATTACTTTCACTAGTATTTACAAGACATGGAGATGTGAAAATAAGAGAAAAAATTTCAGAGAACCTCCCCACAAATTTTCCCAGGGAAAATTATTTGAGAAAGATTGGCACATTTTTCTCAAGATAAACATAAAAATAGTATTGAGTGTTTATTGAGTATTTATATGTGCCGTCTATTCTTTTGCCCTTAATATGTATTATCTTACTTAATTCTTAAAACAACACAAGGCTGAAACTCTTACTAATTTCATTTATGAGCAAGGAAATTGAGGCAGAGAAGGGTAAATCAATAGCTCCCAGCTAGCTGCCCAAACAGAGCTGGGAGTGAGCAAAGGCAGCCAGACAGTGGATGCCGGAACCCTCATCTAACCAGACCTTACTTGAAAGGTCCAGGAGGCCCAGTTTTCATACCTAATCTTTAACCTGCAAAGCAATTCCTAAAAACAAATAAAAAGATTTCTATGTATATGCCTGGCTATTGCTGGTAGCAGATCCTATACTGCTGATAAACTGAGGGTTTGCCTTATCCAAACTGAAGTCTGGCTTTACCCTAGGCTCCTGGGATATACCTTCTAAGCCTGAGGAATTTCCTGTGTCTCTTCACATAGGGGCCTTGAGCCACACTAGATAGTAAGTAACATTGTGGAATATGGTGAGGGCTCCCATTCACACAGTACAGGTCTCCCATGGAGGGGCTGGAGGCTAAGGACAGCCACACGGTGGTCAGCCATATCCTCATGGTCAGGCCCACTGAGGACTCTGGATCCCGCGGCTCAGTGAGTTCTCCAAGTGCACTGCCACACATCGTTGCCAGCAGGGGTTGTTGCTGCCCAGGTCTCCAGCTGGAAGCTCTTCTTCTGGACCCTCCTGGACTCTGCCCTGTCTGATTTTCATCTGTATCCTTTGGCTGCCACTTGAACATAAGTGAGCTGAACAGCTTTTGGTGAGTTCTGAGTCCTTCTAGTCAATGATTGAAACTGAGGGTGGTCCTTGGGCCCAAACTCTGCGCTTGGTGTCAAGTGAGGCTGCGCTTGTGGACTGTTCACTCTGACTTTACAGAGGCCAATTCTAAAGTACAAGAGCAAGATTGATTTGGGTCTCTAAGGGTCATTGTCATTTCCACAAGGTAGTGTAGAGGACTCGGCACCAGTGTCATCCTTGCTGTAGGTGTCCACTCACTGTTAAAGCAGAAGGAGCAGCAAATAGGATCCAAGCTGGGTGTCACTGGCGTAGACTGCCTCAAAGGCTCTGGGAGAGCCATTCTGCGATCATATCTGGACTTAGCAAGAAAAAGAGTGCTATAATTAGCTAGTAACATCTCACAGGTATATGGGAGGAGTGTATTCTCCTTGTTATGCCTAAAGTAGAGGTGGGTAGATAAAGTCTTGATGATAGCTTGTTCCATCTAGGACTGGGGAGAAGAGCGACCATCTTTCACCAATCTACTCATTCACTCTTAAACCAATACAAATTAAAAGTCTGCCATTATGTTCCAGACCCTGTCAGGCACAAGCAACCCTGCCTTTTCCTTTGCTGATGTTAGAGTAAGAAGCATATGGCTCGCCTTGCTTAAGAAGTTCAGAAAGAAAGGAAGAACACAATTGATGATTTGATGGATAGAAGGAATTTAGCTCCCTGTGAACTTAGGAGCATGAGTTCCCCATCTCTCCATCACAGTCTGCACATAGGTCACCATCATCTCTCACCTGGATGACTGTGACCACCTCTACTGGTCCAGACACCTCCACCACTGCTCCTCTGCCACAATTCCTCATAACACTGCACCATGCTGGGTGGTTTTGGCAAACTGCTCGCTCATCTGTGCCTACAATCCACTTCCCTGCAGCACCCTTTCTTCCCATCAGAGGGCGTGTGCATGTGGTGCACCAAAGTACAGAGACCCTGTGGCCCACCTCCCCCATCCCCAGTTCCCCCAGTGAAGCCAGCTCATCCTTCAGACCTGCCAAGTCCCCATTACTCCAAGATCCTTCACTGACCTCACTGCCCAGGGAAAGGATGCCCTGCAAATTCCCAAGTACCCTGGGGAGTGATGTTTTCCCTTCCTTCATATGATCACTTGGTCCATCATCAGCTCTCCTCCAACACTCCCTCTGCCCCCCAGAGCTGCATGAGGACAGCTGGTATCCCCAGAGCTAAGCATACCACCTGCCATAGTGCAGACACTCATCAAGCATTTATGAACAAGAAATACTTAACTAAATGAAGGCTGAAATCCTACTGAAAGCGACAAAAGAAATATAAAAACAGGGGCAAACCTGTGAAACTAGAGAGGATTCGCTACTTTTGTGTGAGAAATGTCACAGAAATCTACCAGGTTCATCGTGTGGGAAAGACAAAGTGACAGAAGGGCCACATAGCTCGGGAATCACCATGGCAAAGGAAGTCAACCTGGTGGCAAATTCATCAAGTCCTGTGGGTTCACACTCACACCCTGTGCACAGGCTGGCGAGTGTGGGGTGGCCCCTGAGGGTGGAAGGCCTGCCAGTCACTGGGCTGACACAGAGTGGCAGCCCCAGCATGCCCCACCCCACCCCCACCCTACAGCTGGCTCGGGCAGCTGTGGCGGCTGGTGCCTGATGAAGACTGGCACACCAGCTGAGGCAGGAGGAGACCGAGCCCCAGCAAACTAAGGGACAAAAACAAACCACACTAACACTGCAGGAAAACCCCTGTAATGGCAGAGAGGCTGTAGCCGGGAGCTACGTCAGCTGGTTCTCTTTCAGTCACTCCTCACAGACCTCTGATCTGGCCACCAAGACCACACAAAGTCTACACTCTTCCCTTTGCTGAAAGATTTGACTCAGAAAAGTCAGTTTCTACTGGAACCATTTAAATGTCCAATACCACAGTGCAGCTCACCCTGTATAGTTAAGGTTTCAGCTGGCATCAATGTGAGTGGACAATGCCACTCACATTGTCCTCCAGTGACAGAAATGTACCTGGACACAAGGCTGGACCTCAATCCCCTGAGGTGGCCATCTGACAGTTTTCTCCATTTGCAGGGCCAAAGTCCTGGGTGGCATTTATATTATAGGCCCAGGCCTTCCAGGAGAGAGGCAATATCTCCCCTGCACCTTTTCTCTCCCGCTGGCTAGAACCCCCATAACCAGAGGGGTCCTGGAAGCTCACACTGAAACCCACAGGAAGACAGTGGCTCATCTTGAGCCTGAGTTTGGGAGCACAGCCACCTCCCACTTCCAGTACCTGGCTGGATGTGAAAAATAAATCAACGTGCTGCTTTCCACTGCACTGCGATGTTCCAAGCCAACTATTACCCTCATGAGGGAGAAAAAAAAAAATCACTGGCCTTATGACAAGCTCATAATTCAAAAGGTGGAAACTGACCTGAAGTATCAAAGCAAATGTTCTATAAAATAGATTTACTACCTAAAGCACAAGCACATTTTAGAAAGTCTCTAGTTATTGCAAAAATTTTGGGGTGAACTGCATGTATGAAAATAATCTGTAATTAGCTTACAGATGAAGTGCATTGATTCCTGGATTTTGAACAGCAGCGGCCACCATGAACCAAAACACTGATGCTAAGACGAAAATAACTAGATTATCAATTTGACACAAATAGAGGAAAATGATGATAAAAACCAGAGACATGCCTGGGGGATGCATGAAGAATGACCCATGTCATGAAGGTGGTCTGTGGGCAGAGCCCAGAAGGAACCAAGTCACCCCTCAGACCCACCTGCTCCTCCAGCATGGCTTCTGCTATCCAGTGAGGCCGAAGCCCGAGAAGCCTCCTGTGTTGAACACAGTTGGGCCTGAATGACAGGGGAAGAGGGCAGAGAGCAGACAGTCTGCCATCTGACCACTCTGGAGCCAGAAGCAAGGGGCAGGTGGGTCAGGTCTCCTCTCACCTGAGAGCACATGGGGCCCTTGGTTAATCTTCCAGGAGAAGTGTCCAGAGAAGAGATTTTTTCAAATAAGTGCTCTGTCCTTAAACACAACACTGCCTCTTCAGGAGTTCAGTGGTTCATGAAGATTTTTTTTTTTTTTTAAGCTGGTATTGGGGATTGAACATAGGGGTTTTGCACAAACAAATTATCCACTCTAAGTACAATTTTAAAAATATTTAATTTTTAGTTGTGATTGGACACAATATCTTATTTATTTATTTATTTATTTATATGTGGTGCTGAGGATTGAACCTAGGGCCCCGCACTTGCTAGGTGAGTGCTCCACTGCTGAGCCACAACCCTAGCCCTCTAAGTACATTTTTTTTAAAAAAAATAAAATAAACACTTTTTTCAGTGCTAGGAATGAACCCAGGACCTCGCACGTGCTAGGCAAGCCTCTACCACTGAGCTATATCCCCAGCCCCATGCAAGATGTTTTTTAATCTGATCAATCTAGATCTGTATTCCTGAAGGATGCAGCCAGGAGGAGAGTGAAATGAGGAGGTAGCTAAAGGGGAGCAAGGAACAACCAAGAGGTCAACAGAGAGAATGGCACCCACATCTTAATAAATATGAATAGGTTACATTCCCCTATGGAAAGAAAAAAAGACTCAAGAATTAGGAACATAAATGAAATTCAACTAGCTGAAAAAGCCATCTATTATATACAATAAAACAATCATGAAAAACAAAGGTAAAATAAAAAATATTTTAGGGGCTAGGGATGTACTTCAGTGGTAGAACATTTGCCCAGTACCACCACAAAATAAAACAAGATGAAACCAAAAACACACATATGTGAACACAAAAAGAGAGAGAGAACAGTTGTATAAAATGAAGTACCCACTGAATGCTTGTTATCAGGGAGAATATTCTCTCTCTCTCTCTCTTTCTCTCTCTCTTTTGGTGGTGGTGGTACTAGGGATTGAACCCAAGGATGCTCTACCACTAAAGTATGTTTCAGCTCTTTTTATTTTTTATTGTGAGACAGAGTCTTACTATTACCCACATCAGCCTCAAATTTGCAAGCCTCCTGCCTTAGTTTCCCCAATTGCAGGGCTTATAGGTGCACACTGCCACACCTGGTTTCTCTATTCTTCTGATGTTTCAAGAATTATGTACTTGGGGCTGGGGATGTAGCTTAGTGGTTGAGCACTTACTTAGTTAGTATGCACAAGGCCCTGGGTTTGATCCCTCGTGCTGCATAAAAGAAATTATTGGTAAATTGGAACAACAACAGAAAAAAACAGTGAAGGAAGAATAAAATCATAAAGTAAAACTTAAGAAAAAGAGGCATCAAATGAAAAAATTAAAATATTATTGTTTAGGGAAAAATAGAATTACCCCCCAAAATGGACAATTATAAATATTTATATAATGAATAATAATATATAATTATACAATAAAACTATTATAAATAGGAGTTAATAAATAATAATTATAGGGGGGCCAGGAGTTCAGCTCAACACTAAAGCACTTACCTAGCATGTGTAAGACCTTGAGTTCAATCCTCAGTGCCACACACACACACACATAAATTATGGTGGGAAATTTTAGTATGCTTCTCTGACAGATCAAGGTAAAAACTAGTAAGGATTTATAGAAGAGTCAAATAATAAAATTAATAAGCATTATTTAATAGCCATATGTTGAACTTAGCAAGGTACAGAGAATACACAATTAAAACATTTATTAAATTTTAATAATAAAATTAATATTAAAATTAATATTGAACAAAAACCACAAAAATTGTATAAAATTCCTTAAGACCAAAAAAACCCTGTAAAGCTGTATAGATCATGTTTTTGTATAATGCAAGTGAGAAATCAGTTCAAAAGGATCAAACAACTGGGAATTCAAAATATACACTTGAAAAAACTTGGGCTGACTAGGAATAGTCAAACTGGACGTGATTCAAACCCGCCCAACAACAGGGACAGGATGCACGACAGCATACAAAGCCCTAGATGTTCTCTAATGGGAAAATTCATATTCTTAAATGCTTTCATTACTAAATAAATAAAAAAGGATAACAATAAAGAACTAAATAGGAATCTCTAGAAGATATGAAAAATAACCATGAAGTAAACCCAGGACCAGCAGGGACAGGAATCAGCCAAAGACTGAAGAGGGCAGTGCAGAACGAGGAGGGCAGTGGAACTGGTAGACACATGGGAGCAGGGGACAAATGTGTGCGGTGAAAAGGAAGAAAATCAAATACGATGACAAAGTAGAGAGAAATTTTTTTAAAAGATCAAGAGAATGCAATGTGAAACTATGAGAATACCATGAAAACTTCGATGAGTGAACAACTAAGAAAACACACAAAGTAAAAATTATTTTAAAAAGGGAAGAAACTTGAATCTGCCTATCTATCACTATTAAAAACCCAAGATAGCAGAACACTGCCCACAAAGGCCTCCATGGCCTGGGGGTCTTCTGAAGAGGTCAAGGTCCCGTCTTCTACATGCACCCACCCCACGATGGCCACAGATGTTTCCATAGAGAAGAACTGACAGATCTTTTGCATGTTTTGGTGGAGAAAGTCAGCAAAAGGGAGTTGACATATATTGAACATCAGCAATGCTAAGGAAAGAAGGCAGAATGTTTAATTTATTTGGTCCCACAGCTCTGATTGGGTCAGACACCAAATGATCAGATCCCAAGGATGATATCTAGTAGACAGAAAAAGGAAATGACCAATTATATGGTCAGTTGGCAATTCCTTTAGAATTCTTGCTTTATTTAAATTTATTTTCACTTAACTAAAGTTAAAAAACAAAACAAAACCCATCCCTCAACTGCACTAGCTCCACTTCAGGTGCTTGACAACTACACGTGGCTACTGCACTGGACAGTGCAGCTATAAACATTTTCGCAATTGCAGAAAGCTACACTGAACAGGACTGACCATGCTGGGCCTTCGTGCAACTCTGAGATCAAACCGGTTTCTCATCTGATTTGTTAAATACACTAAATGGTAGTTATCTGTGTGAGTCAATGCTCTGAGTGGGCTCTGCCTAATCTCAGCCACACTGTAACTGACTCACACAACAATGAACAGTGTTCAATGTATTAGATGTTTTATTTCAGGAAAAAAATTAATATCTAAGCAATAATATCCATTTGTAGAATTTAAGAAATTTATGGGCTGTGGTTGTGGCTCGGTAGTAAAGAGCTTGCCTGGCACGTGTGAGGCACTGGGTTTGATTCTCAGCACCACAAATAAATAAAGATCCATTGACAATTAAAAAAAAAAGAAAGAAATTTAATAGAAAATAGGAAACAAGAGGGGCTGGGGTTGTGGCTCAGCGGTAGAGCACTTGCCTAGCAAGTATGAGGCCCTGGGTTCGATCCTCAGCACCACATAAAATAAATAAATAAATAAAATAAAGATATTGTGTACAACTAAAAAAATAAATATTAAAAAAAGAAAATAGAAAACAAGAAGCAAAAAATGTAATTAACTTATCACTAAATAAAAATATCATTTGTTTCCTATTAAAAACAATTAAATGAGAATCTTTCTAAAATTAATATGAATACATACTTTCTCAAAAACAAAAATCTCTTTCCCCTCTACTTTACTACTTTGTCTCCTGGGTTGGCATTTGTTCCCATCCTAAATCTGTCTGGGATTACTGTGATTTCTGTTTAGCATGCACTGTGTAAGTGGCATTCAAGTGTATAAACCACAGAACAATATTTTTACTTGGTAAAGAATATCTCAGAAAGATTATGTAAAGGGCATCTTTAAAAATAATATTTTGTATTTTCCTCCAGATCTCTTTTCTTTAAAATGAATGATAGTAAGTGCAGAGATTAGGACCCAACTGACTGGGTTCAAATCTCAGTTTTACATTTATTAGCTTACTGGAAAAGTCACCTGATCTTTCCTTGTTACATTTTAGTTTCCTTATCTCTAATATGGGGATAATGACTATATCCACTTCTAGGTTCACAGAGAGAATTTGATAATGTAATATATATAATAATCCCAGAGTAGCACCCAACGTATCAGGTGCTCAATAAATATTATGCTATAACATGTGTTATTATAATAATATGACATTGATTAATATAAAATGCTGATTAGTATTAAATCATTAATTAGTGGGTTAGTGATTAAACTGCCTTAATGCTGGATTTAAACTCTTGGAAGATCTGTTTAAACATTGATCCATCTAGTAGATATTACTGAGAACTTGTTTTTCAGGGCCTGTTCGAACTGCTGGACTAATAAAGATAAATGCAATATGATCCCTGCCCTGGAGGACCACAAATCCTAATGGGAGAGAAAGACTATACATATAAACAGATAAATCACAATGCAACCTGGTTAAATGCCATAACAACAGAAGCGAGTTCAGGGTGCTGGGGGAGGTCAGAGGCTGGAAAGACCTGCTCTGCCTGAGGCAGCGGTGGAAGGCTGCATTGCTATAACACAATTTATTCTGGCACAGGACCTTTGAGAAATGATTTCCAACATAGCAGGCTTTTTAAAACAGCAAATACTTGTCAAGAAAGCAGACCGCTTGACCCTGTACATACAAATCTGCCTGTCTGTCTGTCTGTCTCTCATACACATACACACACACATACTCACTCCTGACTTAGAAAGAACTGTTCAGAAAGGAAGAACATTTAAATGTATGCATAAAAATAACTATGGGCAGAAGGCATTGTCCCTTCGCTGGTGGGCGCTGCTGAGTCCTCATGCTGAGCGGTGCTCCCCACCAACTTCCCCCCTCCCATCTCTGTCTTTCAGTTCACTGCTGGAGGGAGGGATGGGGGAGCCAGGTTCAGGGACAGAGGTGTGTGTACTTTTCCTCCCACTCTTCACCTTCTGCCTGTGCCAGGGACAGGAAAAAGATTTGGGAAGCTGAGCAGCTGAGTGCTGAGCACCATGATGCCTGGAGGAACATCATCCAGGAGGACAGATAGTGACTGGAAGAGAAGCAGTGAGAACTTGGCCCTGGGCTCAGGCCTTGCTTATCATCCTCATCCTGGCCACCATCCTCAGCGAGCTCCACATCCATCATGATGATTTTGCCAATGGCCCGAGCTCTGCCTTCTCCCACTTAACGACCTCGCCTGGCTCCAGAGCTTTGCCACCCATCCTAAGACTCCAGCAACGCCCTCCCCCCACACTGGCACAGTGCCTGGCTAACGCGCTCTGGTCTTTTGGTTCATGGCCTCCAGACTTGGGGTTAATGAAGTTAATGCTGCTCTAACTTATGCACAGGCCTTGCCTACTGCTGACCCCTCATCAGGCCCTCAGAGTCATGACCACCCAGTCACCCCCCACACACTCTCACCCCTCTTCCTGTGTTCACAGAAACACATTTCCACAGGAGCAGGCCTGCAGCCAACTCATCCCACTCAACTTAGGCTAGCTCCTCTGGGCCACGGCCCAGGGCTTCCCTTCATTCCTGCTTCCTTTCCCATCACAAGTCCACCCCATCAACCACTAGTCACCTCTCTAGAACACCCTCTCTCCTGACAGATGGCCTTGCTGCGCAGCATGCCACCATTTGTGAGGTAGGTCAGGATGGGCACTGTCAACAAACTCTCCATCTCAAATGAACTTGCCTCAGTTTCCAAATTCAAATTTATCTGGCTAGCAGGAAACACCTGTGGAGATCCAGCGCAGAAGATGCGACTCATGAGTGAAGGCCGCCTTTCATCCTACGGTGAAATATCAGAACACTCTCTGCTTCTCCATGACCAATGGGGAGGAACCGAGAGATGCATCTGGTGACTGGCTTTGTTGCTTCCAACAGAACCAATCTGGTTAATTCTTCCCTCCACTATCGCATTTTGGGTCAGAGATACTGGGTTTATATGAAGAGCAACTACATTTTGAGGTATCCCACCCACGCCAGCACCTCTTCTTCCCTTCAAGAAAACAACGGGCAGGAAGTGGGGAGGACTCTTTCCCAGTTAGAACCATGGAAACATCCAAGCCTCCTGCTCTGCCAGCAGTCTTGAAGAAAAAGCAAAGGAATTTCACAGAGCCCAAGATCAAGTGCCTGAGAAAGAAGCTTGCCCAAAGATGTTTTGAAAGGCTAGGAGGAAGCTTATCTGTGGAGAAACTAAACAGTATCATAGGAATACAGGTAGGTGTGCAGAATGAATGTTTGAATGGCCATGGCAAGAAAAGCAGGAAACTCTACGTATGTGCAGAATTCAAATTAGTGTCTGTCATCAGGATCAGAGGTGTCAGTGATAGGGGCCCCCAGATCTGAAAGATGTCCCAGCTGAGTCAGGAGGATCGCAAGTTCGAGGCCAGCCTGGTCAACTTAAATTGACTCAGCCTCCTATGGGCCTGGGCTTATATGTGGGCACTACTATGCTTGGCAAGACCACCCGTTTTGAAGAAGTAGGGATAGTGGCAAGAGAGAGACCAGATCAGCAGGCTTATTAGAAGGATGAACTAAGGTGTCTATTGTGGTATTTTTGTAATCTGGTCAGTTAATAAACAGAGCCTACTGTCAAATTTAAAAAAGAAAGAAAATAAGGGGGAAAGAAAAAAGATTCTATTGTAGAAAATGCAGTGTTTATAAGCCAAGAGCCACAGATAGGGAGAGAGACAGGTAGAGTCCTGGGGCAGAGTGCTGGGGAGAACAATTTTGCCTACATGCCAAGCTGTTGGCCTCACCAAAGGGAGAGGCGTATAATCTGCATCTTGTTCTTTGATCTAGAAAGCTGACATTTTCTCAAGCTTATGTAAAGAGCTAAGCAAACATTACTTCAATATTCCTCTTCCAAACAGACTACTTTTTGTAGCCCTAAGCTCCCACTGTATGTAAATTCTGGAGCCACTGGTTCAGATCAGCAAAGAGCCAAGCACAGGAGAACATCCTATCTCATGCCAGCAGAGCTTTACAACATAAACACCAACTGGACGCTGGAAATCGATCAGGAAGCTTTGTACAATCACTGGCCACGCAGCTGTTGAGCTCAGAGAAGCTACAGTCCTCAAAGGACAATGACAGCAGAGGGCCAGTGATACACTCTGAATGCTGAAGAAATAAGGTCTGAATAGCTTTTTGTTTTTGTTTGTAGATATTGTAAGAAGGGGTATAAAAACCCCCTTCAATATAGGAGCTCTGGAAAATCGCTACATATGATCCTGAAAATTAAAAAAGGAAGTATAGCTTTAATCTTCCCCCCACCCTCCACAGTGCTGGGGAATTGAACTTTAATACATCCTCAGCCCTTTAAAAATTTTTATTTGGAGGCAGGGTCTCACTAACTTGCTGAGGCTGGCCTCAAACTTAAGATCCTCCCACCTCAGCCTCCTGGATTGCTGAGATTAAAGGTGTGTACCACTGCACCTGGCCTTTGAATCAGTCTTTACTACAAACTCAAAATAAAATTTAGAGAAGCAATTGCTGCCCTCAAGGAAATGGAAAAAAAATAATCTCTTTGTAATAGTATGTAAAGGTTCTACACATGTTGAGATAAAACAAGCCCAAAAAACACAAACAGAGGATGAAAATCTTCACTGGAGAGGGAAACAAGTGTTAACCTTAGAAAACTGAAACACTGAGCTGTGGGTGGGGGATGCCCACCTGGAATCCCAGCTACTTGAGGTTGGGGTTGGGAGGATCATCCTGGGCAACACAGCAAGACTATCTTCTATGAGAAAAGAAAAGAATAAGTATAGCAGCATTTTTTAAAAAACATTTTAGATGCTAAACACAGAATGAAAAGGAACCAAAATAAAAATTTTTAAAAAAATGAATATAAGGAGAAAAAAAAAAGACAGTCATGGAGGAATAAGGAAAAAGATCTTTATTGTTTCAAGGTGGGGGGGGAGCAATAATTAAAGATATAGTAGAAGAAAATATTCATCCCTGACTAAAGACCTGGGTCTAAAAAGCACAAAGATACATATTTCAGGCAAAATTAATCAAAACAGAAATGTGCAAAGAAATTATGGGGATTTTTTTTAATAAAAGAAAAAAGAACAAAATTTTGAAAAAATTTCAGGTAGGAAAGGTTACTAAGGAAGAAAGAAAATAAATTGGAACTACTCCTGTTAAGTAATCATACTGGGTTGAATAGCACTGCTCTACCCCATTCAGGTCCATCCTGAACCTCAGAACGTGACCTTATTTGCAAATGGGGTCTTTTTTGCAGATAAAATTTGTTGAAATGAGGTCCTACTGAATTCCTATGGGACCTAACTCCACAACTCTGACTTTACAAGAGGAGAAGGAGGTTCAGATTCAGTGGTGCAGGGAGAAGGCCACGCGAGGACACAGAGACAGTGGAATGCAGCTGCAAGCTGAAGGGGGTCTGGAAGGGTAGGCAACCCCAGACGCTGCAAGAGGCAGGGAAGAACTCCTACCCAGAGCTTTCGGAAGGAGCATGGCCCTGTAGAACCTTGGTTTTGGACTTTAGCCTCTAGAACCTTGAGGGAATAAATTTCTATTGTCTTAAGCTGCTTAATTTGTGGAAATCTATGATAGCAGTTCAGGAAATGAATACAGTAACAGATCGATATTTGTGAAGTTCTAAGAGAATAAGGCAGTTGACTCAGAAATCTTAAAATCAAGTTGTTCTCATGGAAACTGTAACTCAGTCATTTCCAGATATGTAAGGATTACAGAAAGTATTGTCATGTCCGCTAGCACACTAACCTGAACCTGCAGGACAAGCACACTAACTTAGAACCACTGCCATTCACTTGTATTGGGGAGGTCACAGCCGATGTAGTCAGACGTAAATAAGAAATATGAGATTTGGATGGAGGGAGACCAAGTTGTTTGTGGAAGAGTATCTATGCCTTCAAAAGATGATACTTTGTTTTTAAGTAAAGAAGCACAGTAAAATAATAATATATAAAATATATAAGTCCATTTTATATATAAATTTAATTACTGAAGGGACATACCTAAATCTTCATAGTGATTATCTATAGGTGGCAAGATTACGGATGAATTTAATTTTTCTCTCTGTGCTTTTTAGTACATTTTAAATGTTCCATAATAAGGGTAAGTCAGAATGCACATATACATATACAAAGGATGAAAAGCAATATAAAAAAGTAGGAAAAATAATTTATCAGAAATCACATTTCTAGCAAAACTGATTGTGTAGCTCATATGTGGACACCCAGCAGTGAACTTGGTGGCTGCCAGGGATTCAGTTAAAAAGAATCCTGACCCTTACTAGGACAGGTAACGAAGGCCCACAAATTATTACAGTGTGGAATACGATGGGTGCTGGAGGAATGCGAGAACTGCAGGGCTCTGGAGAGGGAAAGGTGATTGGCCACAGGGAGGCCAGGAAAGGCGGCCAGGAAGAGCAGGGCCTTGGCAGGGGCAGGTCTCAGCAGGGCGTTCTAGAAGGACGGAAGGTGTGAGGCGGCCTCAGAGGCCAGCGTCACGGCAGATAATGGCCTGTTGGATGGATCCTAGGCCACGTGAGCTGAGGCTCAATGACAGGTTGGAGCGAGACCATGGAAATTCTGAAATCCTAGGCTAAAGAGCACCTAGTCGGTTCCCTAAGCAGAGGAGAGATGCTGAGGGTGATGCTGCCGTTACTTGTTGGAAAGCATAAAGATGACACTGCCAGGGCTGTCCAGGATGAAGGTCCTCTTATAGCATCAAGGAAGGCAAAGCTCCCAGACTGCGGCGAATGACATTTGAGAACGTGGACACACTAGGTAACAGCACACTCGTTTACATTTCTTTGAGAAGTCATAGAGTCAGGAAAAGTCCCAGAAGCTCACAGGAAATGGAAATGACACAGAAGTCACCCAGAAAAAGGAATACCTGGAAGTGAACCAGGCAACATGGAAGTGAACCAGACAAGAAGAGAGAGGTAAGAAACACATAAGGAAATGAAAGTTACTTTCAAAATGGAAGATGCATGCCACTCAGCCCACTCCAGATGTGCTGATCAGGATGTGAATTTTAAACAAGCCACTCAAGGAATTTGTAGGCACAGTGGAATTTGAGGGTCACTTATAGCAAAGGCACAATCTACTGTGGATAAAGGGTGTATGTGGGGGCAGTTGTGTGGCACTGGATAAGGTAATCTGCCTTTCTGCAACTCAGTCACCTCAGCTGTAAAATGGGGCAATAATGGTACATACACCTTTCTGTAGGCAGTTGTAAAATTCAAATTAGTTTACACATCGAAGGCATTCAAAAGACTTCCACCGGCCATGCACACTGGTGTGGATAAAGAGCAACCTGGCCATGGAATCTATTTGGAGTACAGTCCCAAGAGGGTTTGGCAGGAGATGGGTGGGCCATGGCTGGTTTCCTGTTTCTGGAATTAGCAACACAACACAAGGCAATGCCATCTATTTGGTGGTCTGGCATGGGGCAAGAGGGATGACAGTAAGTTCAGTTTGGGGCACATTGAGGTTTGGTTGCCACTGGGCCAACCAGTAATGATGTCCAGGGGGCATCTGGGCAATGGATCCAAAGATAGAATTCTGGACTCAATATGTGGATCTGGGAGTCACCAATCTACACTGAAGCGTGGGACTAGGGAATGTCACCCAGAAGCAAGCAGAGTGAGAACAACACCTGGGACAGACGGGAGGAACATCCGCATGAAAGGCCAGGCAGAAAAGGAATCCCTTGGAAACGCTGAAAAGGAGAAGCAGGGAGACACAAAGGAAGGAGAGAGTTCGGGCAGGGGAGAGCGTGGTCCCATGAGGCAAAGGTGGAGAAACGCCGGTTGAATTTGGTCTTTGGTGACCTTGGCAAGAGAAGTTTCTGTGGAGTGCAAGAAGGGGAAGCATCAGAAGGAGAAAATCAGGAGGGATCAAAAAGAGAAGGTGCAAGACGCTGGAACATACTCCCAAAGCAGTCAGCACGCTCTCGCGTGGGTGGAGCAAACCCAGGTTGAGCCTGCAACACAGCAGCAACTGCAATAGGCCAGTTAAGAAGCTGGGCCCCAAAGCACAGCATCTTTTGCCCAGGGTAACCGCTTTAATTAAACCAGTAAAGTAAAAAAAATATATATATTACTCATGGCTCAGCAGTAACAGAGGGATGAGAAACCTGAGCCCTTTTTGATAAAGCACATGCAACAGGAGAAACTGGATTTTTTTCATGATTTTCCCTCAATGGGGAAAAAAAAAAAGCATACACATTATAGATATTCCTCTCTCCAAGAGAGAGGCAAAGAAGATGTTCCAACTGTGGGGTAGCCGTGCATTCGCAAAGGCGTGGCTTTGCCGGAAACAGGAGAGAGCCTAAAGGAAAGGGTCTCAGTTTAAAGGCACCAAGAGAAACTTCAGTGCTCTTGGATCCACAGCCCCGGGGGAAGTTTCTCAAGCTGCCTGCCTGGAGCAGTTAGTAAGTGAAAGGGGCTACATGTCTGCAGGCCAGACAAAAGAGCTCTTCATGTTCAGAGCCTGTGTGGTGAAAGGTTGGCTAAAAGATAAATTCCTTTCCATCTTTGACGACACCAAAAGAAGGACAAGAGCAGTTTTCAAACTCTGTGTGCCCAATGCCTCAGCTGAGATGGGAAGACTTGCCTAAATTCAGAAGAAAACGGGCCTTTTCTAAAGGCAGCTTTCAGAAAACTGAGAATACTTTCTACTCATCAGAGCAACATCAAAGGCATAGAACACTCCACATTTTGATCAAGTAGACGATATTTTTTTCTACAACAATGAGAAATATTGCTGAGCCTGTGTTACTGGTATGAAAGTCGAAGCAGGTATATGAGGGGCATGGTGGTGGGCAGGGGACATTGTGGTACAGGAAGATAAGTGGGGCACCGGAAGAGACTGCATGTCGGAGATGCTCAGGAAAATTTTGCCACTGGAGTGCACAAGAGATCACAACCAAGGAGGAAACTGGTCTCTCTCTCTCTCTCCTGTGGTGAAGAATTAGCCAAGTAAACAATGCGCTTCACAGTTTGCATCTCTGATTATGGGGGCAGGGGCCTGTTAGCTATCATGCTGTTGATTAAGAGTAGCCGTGTTTACTCAACGATCAACCTAATTTCCTTAGAAAACACTCTGTAAGCAATTTGAAAATACTTTCATAGTATAGCAGGGTACCACATGTGACCAGGTGAAGGCCACTGGAGTCAAAGAACAAAGACCCCAGGATACTAGCAGAAGCAAGAAGTAGTACAGAGACACAGAACACATGGACCTGAGGAGGAAAGACCTGGACATATAGGAGGCAAAGACCTATGTGACCTCTGAGGAGAGCAAGAGACACCCTGACCCACAGGAGGCAGGGAGGGGGGGCACTGGAAACTCTTGTTTTGAGCACGGAGATCATGCTGGTGACAGATATCATGGAGGTGGCTCTTCCTGGGAAGGACTGGAGGTTCTGGTATTCATGTATGGTGTGTGTTTAGCTAGGCCATTTGGTACGGGTCTGTACCTCAGCTATCCATGTCATTAACACATGGCTCAGTGCTCAAAGATGGTCACCAAATGGCTGGTCAGATGGTGCTAATTCTGCCTGCATTTTGTTGATCCTAGGAAATGAGGTCATAAAATCACACTGTAGAAAAAAGTGGGGTAGGGAAGAGACAATTGTCCAAACCATTCCCTAAAACTGAGCATGTTGATGGCAGACTGAAGGATTATGTCGTTAAGGGCTGGATGTAGAAATACCTTGTGTTTATGCTCTATTTTATGTTCAAAACAGGATTGAAAGCAGCTTAGTGAATGATATCTTACTCAAAGGATAAAATTAGATAACAGCACACTCAGAACAAGGGTGTATCAGATGTGGATAAACAAACTGAAAACAAGAGAAAAAGATGAGCAGGCATGTTATAAAGCCTCTCAAGGTTACCAGAGGCAAGGAAATAAGTAGGGTCCTGAGATTTCTAGAAGCCACTGCAAAAAGGAAAAATCCCTTCCATTTACAGGATCCTCTCTGCTTATAAGGCTGACCACAAGCTTCCCAGAAGAAGCATGGGGTACTTTTCCATCCTAAGAAAAGTTTTTCTCCTAGGTTCTCTTAAAGGAGACACTGTGTGACAGGCTTAGAGAGCTCCTCAGCAGCATCCTCCAAGACATACACCATCAAGACTCGTCAGGCTGTTCTCCACTCTGTCCATCAAAGAAGATGAAAGGCACAAAGCCAAGGCACAAATCAAGAAATGCAAGTCTGCGAGAGAGCAGGAGAGGTAGGCCAAGTGTGTGTAGCTGTCTTGGGTTGGCTTGATCCAGGTATTAAATTCAAACCATTTGAGGCATGGCCATCTCTTTGGATAACTCTTTATGAACATGCTTCTTATAACCAAGCTTTTGTTAAGATTTGGACAGAAACAGTTTGAAATGATACATTTGAATTAAAAGCTAAAGCAGGGTGCTCTGTGCTGTTGATTAAGAGCAGCTGTGTTTACTCAACGATCAACCTAATTTCCTTAGAAAACACTCTGTAAGCAGCCAGACCATAAGAATATGAGATTGTACCCTAAAAGATTAGGTGTAGGGGGGTTAAATGTCACTTCTGGCACTTGCTAGCTACGGGACTTTTCTGAGATCATCAGTAAATGGGAATCCATTCAATGTCCACAAGTGTATTCTGAGCAGCTGTCGTGTGAGGCCTAATCAAATAATACCCACCTCTGATGGTTGTTACTGAGGATTAAATGAGTAAATGCATCTCAAGGATTCAGCATAGCAACTGGAACATGGCAAGCACTGAATAAGTGCTCAAACTAATAATAACGACAACAAATTAATAACCATAATAGAAGATTTATGGCTCCATTCTAATGCATAAATAAGTATATGATTAAGATCTTCAAATTCTACCCACAGAAAATGGTTGCAATAATTGTAGCCTGGCAAAGTTTCAAAGTCAGCAAGACCAATCACCCACAGTCAGTAAAAACATCAAGAAGTATCATCAGAGTTCTGGACCACACAGAACTGCTAGTGAGTGTGCCCAGATAAACATGTCTCAAGGTACCAGAGGGAGCTGACCTGCTATGTGAGATGCAGGCTCGAGCCTGTTATACCAGAGAGCATCTGCCAACACTGGGATGGCTGTAGTCCTTGAGGTCTTGGTGTCCCAGGGGAAGATACGCTGGCACCTTCACTAATCTCTCACTTTGGTGATGCCACATAGAATATGATTTCTCCTGTTAATGCCCATGTGAACAAAAAGCCTACTGGACTCTGAAGAGAGAATAAGACTGCGCTGAGTCAGGGATGCCTGAGCGGCAGCTAAGTTACTCATTAGCAAACTATCCTCTTTCTGGACACCAGTCCCTCAGGCATAATTCAAATTTGTGCTTGAGCAAAAATATAAATTACTACATATAAAACTTTGAGAGCCCTCAAAGAGTCAAAACTTCAAACATTAAAATCTGCAGATGCCAGGCATGTTCATTGTCAACCATTCCTTTGATAGTCATTAGATAGCATAAAAGCCAGATGTCCTTTGAGGCCACTCTGAGTTCCTAAGAACTAAATCCCACCCCTTTCATAGGTTTGTTTCCTCTGTGGCAGGGGAGCATGCTTGTACCTCATCCAAATGCGGGTCCGAGTCATTAAGAACAAGTTTAGGGAGGAATGGACAATATTCCCCCTTGTTTTATCCTGATCCCAAATTACCTGCAGATGGTGACCTCCCAGAAGGACTAAGAGATAGGGGTGCATGAGAATAAACAGCCTGATGGGACAGGAGGGGAGAGGTCTATATTGTGCCCAGACCATTCATCATTTATGCCACTCAGTTTCTGCTCCATCAAGTCGAAGGCCGAGAACAGATCAATAAAAGCTACAAACAATTTTGTGCTTTTCCTGACCAATTTCGATATAAAGTGATGAAGAACGGTGGTGGTACAATGCCTGTGCCTTGCGGGATGCTGCCACGGAGACCAGACTTGTAATTTATCAGGAAGAAAGATGGTGTGTGTTTTAGGTGGAATACACCACACCTAATGAGTCTAACTGCATTGGCAGCAGGGGTAGGTGTCAAAGAGGCTGTTTTCCTTTCCTTTATTAATTTTTCATGGGTCAGATTATTCTCTAATTTCACCTGATCATTCATTCATCTAATCAATACTCACTAAGTAATGCTAAGCCTTGTGCTTGGTACTAGGGATACCATGGCAAGCAAACAACCATGATTTCTATTTCTCAGGGAGCTCATAATCCATATCCTTATTTATGGGATTAGTCAAAGTGTCAGGGAAAAGAGTATACCAGCAGAGGGAGAAATGTTCACCAGGTGCTTGTAAATAATCTACCACATGAGAAACATTTTGAGGTTTCAGCCCAGCTCCTGCGTTTAAAACTGATGTGTCTACATCGTTTTCAGAGAAAATGTGCCCTATCCACAAACTCTGTTGAGTAGACAGTTCTAGAAGATCATGCATAAACCCCTCTACCCTGAGCAGTGTTTGAATCAGTGATATATACCTGTAAAAAGAGGAAACAATCCATAATATTCTACTTGAAATGTTAAATAGACTACAATGGGAAATGTAAATGTTGGAGACTGGGGGTCTGGAAATCAATTTAGTAATAAAATTTTATGAGAATTTAGCATGTGCCAGATTCTAGAAATAAACAGTGAACAAGTCAGACATGGATCCCATCTTCACCTTGAATGGAGAGAGTAGTAAATAAATAAATAAATGAAACACATAGAAACTGTGGTAAGCAATGTTCAGAGAGTATAAGGGTGCTGAGTTAGAGGACAGCACAGCAGGGACACTGTGGAAGAGGCAGGGCCTGCTTTGAGAAGGGGGGGCGTTTAGGCTGAAATCAGCCACAGGAAGCTCTGGGGAAGCCCATTCCAGGGAGAAGAATTAGCAAGGCAGAGTCCTGGGACAGGGAAGAACTCAGTGCATTCTAGGCACCAATGAGGACAGAAATTGAAGCACAGTGAGTGAGTGAGAGAAGGAAGAGAAAGGCAGAGTGGGGCGTCTTGCAGGGCACGGTAAGCGTCCAGATTTGAAGCGTACCGAGCAACCAATGAAGGGGTTCAAGAAAGAAAAGGCATTGTGCTCTCAATATTTACAAACATCATTGTCATAAGACAGACATATTGACTGATGAGAGAGAAAAGAAAGCCAGAAAATTAACCCTTGTGTATAGGGTCAGTTGATTTTTCAGAGGGGTGCCAAGATCATTCAGTGGGGAAAGGACAGTCTTCAATAAATGATGCTGGGAAAGAGGTGTGTGTCTGGGGGCAGGGCAGAATAGAGGTTCATTGGATTAGACAAAGGAGAATGAAGGGAAGGGAGCGGAGGTGGGGATAGGAAAGACAGTGGAATGAATCAGATGTCACTTTCTATGTTCACATATGAATATGCCACAGTGAAACTCCACACCATGTGCAACCACAGAATGGAAAGTTATACTCCAATTATATACACTATGTCAAAATACATTCTACTGTCATGTATAACTAAAAAGAACAAATAAAAATTAAGAAAAGACCAATAGAGGGTGGGAGAAATAGCCCTGGGTTCAATCCCCAACACCCACACACACACAAAAAAAAAGAGCAATAGAATGGCCTATCTAAATCTACCATATGAAAAAATACTAGATATAAATGGATAATACAATACAATCTAAAATTAGATGTTTGGGCTAGAGGCACAATCCCCTGGAAGAGTATGTGCACAGAATGTACAAGGAACTGGGTTCAAACTTCAGCACCACAATAAAATGCAGATGTTACGGTGAGATGATGTTGAAAACATAGCAGAATATGAGTCTCCTGACCCTCCCTCTATTTACAGATCCACCAAATAAACATTTACTCATATAAAAAAGAAAATGGGGCTAGGAAAGCTGATCATCCACACTCAAGAGAATTAAGTTGGACTCTCAACTCACATATATATGGAAATTAAAATGAATCAAAGACAAATATAAAAGCTCAAACTATAAAAATTTTAAGAAAAACATAGGGGAAAATCTGCAGAATAGTGGATCTGACAATGAGTTTTTGGATGTAACGTCAAAAGCACAGGCAACAAAAGAAAAAATTATAGATAAATTAGATTTATCAAAACTTTTCAAAAGAACTTTTGTACATCAAAAAACATTACCTAAAAACTAAAATGATAAATCAGAGATATCCCATTCTTATATCTGATATGGAATTAATATCCTGAATATATAAAGAACTCATACAACTCAATAGCAAAAAAACCCAAGAAGCCAATTTAAAAAATGAGCAAAAGACTTGAACAACCATTTCTCCAAAGGAGATACATAAATGACTTATAGCATCAGAGAAAACAAATCAAAATCACAGTGATTACGTTATGTACATATATGACTGCAGGACTGATATGATTCTACAACATGTACAATCAGAAAAATGAGAAATTATACTCCACCTATATATGATATATCAAAGTTCAAAAATACATTCTACTGTCATGTATAACTAATTAAAACAAAAAAAATTGAAAATCACAGTGAAATATCACTTCATGCTCCTTAGGATACTATTGCATATAAAAAGAAAAATAACAGGTTTTGGCAAGAATGTGGAGAAACTGGAACCCTTGGGTACTACTAGTAGAAACAGAAAGTGGTCCAGCCACTGTGAAGACTAGGTTGGACTTTCTCAAAAAGGTAAACATGGAATTACCATGTGATCTGGCAAACTTGACTCCTAGTTAATATATTCCAAAGAATTGGAAGCAGGGACCCCAACAGATATTTGTACACCAGTGTTCAGAGCATGTATGATTAATAGCTAAAAGGTAAAAACAACCAAGTCCATCAACAGAAGAAATAAATGAAATGTAATACATATGGATATACATGGAATACTACTTGTCCATAGAAAGGAAAAGAAACTCTGATGATCCCATAACAGGAAAGAACCTTGAAAACATTATGCTGAGTGAACTATCTCAGACACAAAAGGAGAAATTTCATATGATTTCACTCATATGAGGTACCTAGAAGAGGCAAATGCCCAGACATAGCGAGTAGAGTTGAGTCTACGAAGAGCTGGGGAGAGGAGGGGTGGGGAGTAGTGTTTAATGGGTACAGAGTTTTAATTTGGGATGATGGAAAATGTTCTGAGAGCGATTAGCAGTGATGGTTGCATAATATTATACATCATATTGCCCCTGAATTATATATTTAAAAGTGGTTAAAATGGTAAATTTTATGTTGTACATACTTTAGCACAATAAAAATGAAAGAATACACCCACCTGTCTGGCTGCTGGCAAAAAGGGACCAGAGAGAGATGATATGCAGTCAGGGGAAGCTATGTGTGGAGAGAATGGTGAGACACAGAGCAAGGTAAAGATGAGAAATCATACGGGCCAGAGAGGAACAGACAGAACAGCTGCTGGGCGGCCACAGGGGGCCCAGCTCTGCACTTCATTCCAGGGAGACTCATCCATGTCTTTTCAGTGAATTACTTTATGCTCAGCTAGACTGACCGCCTCTGGGCTCCTTGAAGGAAGAGGAGCCTGATGAAGGCTGGGAGCGCAGCTGAGAGCCAGGAAAGACGTTGCCTGGGACGCCAAGCTCAGGCAGCTGGCTTCTGAACAGGACTACAGCTCCAAGAAAGCAGGAGACATGGCATCCCCTGCCCCTCAGATCCTCGCATGGTGTCTGCACATGTAGATCTTCAAAAGGGGCTGGGGGTGGCTCAGCAGTAGAGTCCTTGCCTGGCATGGGTGAGGCACTGGGTTTGATCCTCAGCACCAAGTAAAAATAAATAAATAAAGGTATTGTGTCCATCTACAACTAAAAAAAATATTTAAAAGAAAGATATTTATCCAATGAAGGTTAAGAATCTCTCCCATGAGTTTACAGAGATCTAGGATTCCAGGCTCTCACTTACCAAATTCATATCAATGGCCACCATAGGAATTTAAGTCCCTAATTTTCCCCTATTACTGCTTTGAATGGCCACGCTTAGCTTTTCACAAAGACTTATACCTAATTTGTTCAAAGTCAAAGTCTCTGCTGACATTTCCATTTTATATAATCCTGAATACTTTCCATAAAATGTGAGTTCCAGCATGTTCAATATTTATTGGATTCCCAATGGTTTCCCTCATACCAGGTAAAGAAAAGTTAAACCCACTTTCTTATGTATATAGAACACATAATAGTTTTTAATTTCATAATACAGTCACCCTCCATATCCATGGGTTATACATCCAGGGATTCAGTCAACAGTGTATCAAAAATATTTTGAAAAAAACTGCATCTGTGCTGAAGATGTAGAGACTGCTTCTTCTTGTCAATGCCTAAGAACCCAGAGAGTACAGAATTAGTTACCTGGCATTGTGTCTTACTAGGCATTATAAGCAATCCAGGGAAGATGTGAAACACATGGAAGAAGTGTGTAGGTCATGTGCAAACATACCATTTGATATAAGGGATTTCCCTCACATTTTAGCACCCAGTGGGAGTCCTGCAACAAACCCCCTGCAGACATCAAGGGAAAACTGTACTCTATTATCCAGAGGTGAGAGAAAATATTGCCTTCCTTTCAAAACACAATGTCAGAATTTCAAGAGAGTCTTAGATAGCAAAGCTGGAGTTCTGCTCGTTTCCTTTTTCTCACTCATTCCAATCACCAGTGCATACGTTACTTCTAACATGGGAAACTAGAAACAACCTGATTTTATAAAAAGAGGGACACTTTCACAGATAGTCATTTATCACCAAATTGGGCTATCATGCTCAGATTGAGATGGCAACTCTTTAGAAGGAGACATTTACAAAACATAGTTAACTGAAAAGAGAGGAATGCAAAAGCAAACATGCAATTTCATTACAGTCATCTAAAAATGAATTTTGTAGCTATAAAGATTATGAGGTACCGAAAGGAGATGAAAACAGTTGCTACAAGGCAGTGAGACTGTTTACGGGATTTAAAAATATATTTAAAGTTTGTCTATAAGATTTTTAAAAGTGAACTATGAACACACACACACACGGCTCCAAAATGAATGAAGATTTTTTGGCCAGGGCTAACAGATGCCTTGTCTGGGATTCTATAAGGCAGGGGTTCTTCAAGTGTGTTGCCTGGACCAGCAACATTACATCAATCTGGGAATTTGTAAGAAACTCAGATTAAATTTGAAACTCTGGGCTGGTCCCAGTGATCTGTTCTGATAAGCCTTCCAGGTGATTCCCATGTCTGCTCGAGTTGGAGAGCCACTGCTGTCAAGTACCATTCTGAGGTTCTATGACTTCCACAGGTCTGCAGGGTCTGCCTTTCTTCCCATGTTGTTTTCCCAAGCATCACTCTCACTGTTCACAAGAGCTCCATGCTACTTACTCAGCCAAGTGCAGGTCTTCACTGACAGCTGCACTCCTGCTGCTGAATTTCATCTTTACTGCTGCAGCCAGTTAACATGCACTGTACCCAGGTGTTAAGTGCTTTATTGTATCATCTCATTTAATCCTCATGTCAGCCTCACAAGGCCAACATCCCTATTGTATGGAAAATGGAAGCCAAAAGAAGTTCAAGATCACATCACTAGCAAATCATGGTTCAAGAATGACTTCAGAGCACAGGTTCTTTGCACCACTAAGGTTCAGAGAAGTAAAGCAATGGGCTGGTGATATAGGTATGGTAGGGCTGGCGTGTGGACCCAGGCCTGCCTGGTTCCAAAGCCTGTTTGCCTTGTATCCACTCAGCTCTGCTGCCTCACACTCTCTGCTAGGCAGAATCATCTGCTCACTGCCCTTGGAACGCATCATTGCCAAGAATCATGCTGCTTGCCCACATCTCCTGTCTATTCTCTGCCACCCGCCCACAGCCCACAGCTCTCCACGAGGCCTTCCATGTCACTTCCCTGAGATTCCTGGCAGAACGTTTCCCTCCCTTCTCTTGTCCCCCACCATGCTTTCTCTGTGTCCTGCTACATTTACCAATTCCCACTCTGAGTCACAGCACACAGCACACAGCTCCTTAAGGTGAGGCAGAGGTCTAAATTGGCATGGTGTCACCAGTGAGTGACAGAACAGGCACTGATTGAGTCAATCAATGTGTCTTTTAAGTGGCTAAATTCATTCTTTAGATATTTTATGTATCTTCTCTGCCCAGCTGGAAGACAGTAAGCTCCTGAAGAACAAGAATGGAATCTTTTATTTATTTTATATTTTCAAGAGTCCTCAGCCCTGCACCAGGTATACAGTCAAGTCCATAACATAAGCTTGAATTCACGTAGAATGCTGCTGGTGCACAAATCTGGTATAAATTTCTCTACTACTCAAACCCTGTAAAAAGGCAGCTTATGTTAATGGGATAATCAGGTCCTATACTAATGGATATAGCAACTCATTTTTTATAACTAGATGGAAACAGTAGATTTAATGTTCTTAACAGAAACTAAACAATAATAAGTAGAATTTTATGAGTACATTTTCCTAAAATTTGTTCAAAACTCTATGCAATTGAGGAAAAAAATCATAATTCTGTCTTTAAAAAAGGTAAAGATGCTTACACTGTACCTCTTTTAAAATGAAAACATATTCTTTATAAAAATCATACCAGAAACTCCAATGTCTGTAATTAGGAAAAGGTGGGTATCTTTCATCTATTGTAGTCATTCATCTAGTTCAACTAGTATGCTAGTAACAGGAGAGAAGATCACATAAATATTCCAACTCCTGTCACATACCCAGAAAGCAAAGGTGCTGAAAATCAGAATAAGTATTTCAATAATAAACCTTGAAAACCAGCTCTTTAAACTTTTAGAAACAAGGCAATATAAAAATGAAATGCTACCTTTATTAATTCACAAATTATTTTATTAAATCCATACACCATTAACAGGAAAATATCAAGCCACAACATATATTTAATAAACTGAAGACATGAGATTAAAAGTACATAACAATAAAAATAAAGATGATCAAATTATCATAGCCTTTCAGTAGATATTTATTCCAATCCAGTCCTTACCCTGTACTCACATGGTCTAACAATAAATATATAGCAAAAGATTTGATGAGCTTGGCTGGCAATCGTCTCTAAATCTACATCAATGGATCACCACTGAACAGGCAGCATCGACTTACCAGCTCCACAGATCCATAATGTTTCCTACTGAAATCCCCACGTCTACAGCCTAGGTCTTCCGAGACAGAGCTGGAACAAAAATGCTTCATCAGTATTATACATAGCGATCTGGCCACAAACCTTCTGCAGAAATCAACTACCATTTGCAAAAAGGGCTGCTATGGAACGGGCTTGCAGCGCCCTGGCTCCTCACTGCAGGGGAGCCTCCGTGCGACAGATACGGTCCCCAGCAGCCATTGCAGAGCCCGGGTTTCATGGAGCCCTCAGTAAAAAGAAAAATGCCCGAGTCATCCCTGGAAGTATAGGCAATGATTGAATTAAATATTTAGTCATTTGGAATCGATTGAAATTTCCAAGGCTACTGGTGGTTTATAATTTCATTTCTCTATTACCAAAGGGGATAGAAGCCCTGCAGTAACTTGAGGCAAGGGACAAAGCTGATGAACCAGATCTTGCAATTATCTTTCGCTTAAGTCTCTTTGTCCCAAATATGCAACATAAAAATAACCAGCATCATTTAATGCTATATTTTAAGCAGGAGACAAAAACTCCCAAATCCCAGTAGGCCCTACTCCCCAGCGCCCCCTCCCTCCACTTTAATTTAAGACTTTTATGTGACAATATGAAAAAAGACCAGGACTAACAGAAAATCTGAAAACTGAACATCTGAGCCTCTTCGATTTTTTTACCCAGCAGCAGCTAATACATCCCACTTCCTCTCCCCCTCCCCACAAAATCAGGCTTAAATCAGATAAGAAAACTCACAGGTGTTGTTGAAGAGCAATTAAAACAAAGACAAAATTGTTCCTGCGTTTACATCTTGAAAGCATAGTTATTCCTTCAAAAGGCACATACCTTATTGGCTAGTTAGTACCTTTAGGACCCCAAGCAGTACTCATGAAGGCAACAGAGATCCACAAAATACAAAACAGTTTTAATAAGTTTGGTTCTAATACGTCATGCAAACAACTCTAATAAAACAGAAAATAAAACAACAGAGGAATCACAGGTTTAATATGTTCAAAACCTTTGGAATGTAACGTGCAAAGAAAGGTGCACTCGGTACCTTTTCATCCTTCCTTACAAGGAGGCTACATTTTCTAAATTACAGCCCTCTTGGTAAATTCGGAAAGACACCAGCTCTGATGTTTAGCATCCACAGAACTGACTCTCTGCCAGGACACTGTTTGATAGGCTCCAAGGAAGACAGCATGAGAGGAATGAGATTAGAGAGTCTAATGGTATTCTGCCTCCACCATTTCACAGAGACGGCTGAATTAATCTTATATGAGGAATTTAACCTTTTGTCGTCCTCACTCCCTTAGCTGAAAATGTATAACAGATCAAGGAAGGCAGTGTGGGAGGGGTCCCAGATGCTGCCCCAGCTACCTTCCTGCTTCTAGTGACATCATTTTCTTCCCCCGCAAAAAATCTCTGAAGGAGAATTTTAAAACTTTCCCCTGTGGTGTGTTCCTGTCTGTTAAATCTCGTCTACACTCTCTCAACCCATCCTGCAAACCCTCCTAGAGACACCACCCTCCAGGTTCCAAGATCTTACCCCAGCAGCCTGAGGTTACTAAGAGATGGGGGCTCTTGAGAGGAGCATCCATGCACAGACCAACATGGGGCACAAAGCAGATGCTAATCTCAACCCACCGCTGCAGTGCCAGCCAGGCCCACAATGAAACCAGCATCAGCATCAGTTCTAATGCAAATGGCCCACAACACGAAAAGAGCAAGGATGCCAGCCCTTCCAGGGCTGCTCTCAGTGCCACTGAGGGGGTTCTAAGATGCGTGACAACAGTTAGAAACAAACACAAGAAAGACGGCAACCTTATATCCCTGGAGCAACCACCTCCCTTAGACACTCATAGGGGAAAACACTGCCCTCTGAAAAAAACTGAGGGAGCTACAAAGAGACTGCTGCTATCTGCTGCCCCCACCCCCGCCGCTAATTACATTTCATCCAATACACTGCAGAGAAAGAGAGAGAGAGAGAGAGAGAGAGAGCTTCCTCGTGGTAGGGGCCAGGCTGGACTCTATGGGGTGCATTTCTAAGGTTGCAGGAGGCACTCAAAAGCAGTTGTCAGATGTGCCCCCTTCCCAGGCATAAAGCACCAGGGTTCCAAGTGGAGGGGATAACCCTGGGCTCCAGAGGAGCTCTGTTCTCCTCTCAGTCCCAGGACTGGCCCTCTGCCTGACACAGAGTGGGCAGACAAGCAGTAAATGCTTGCTGCCTTAGAGGCATCCTGTCAGGGCCCATAACTTCAGGGTCTCGGTAGCTAGTGCCTAAAGGCATCCCTTGTAGGCAGGGAGGAAGGCTGCCTGTTGCCATCCTCCCTGATGGCCACTGGTCTTTGTTCCCTCCATTCAGCTAGTCTTGGCCCACGAGGCAGCCACTATTATATGTACACCAAAACCTGTTTCTCATGGGCTTGTTGCTGGACTACATTTGCTGGCCTTTGTTACAGTATATGTGACCATGTGACAGCTCTGGCCAAAAGTATGGGCAGAAGTGGGTGAACCACTTCCAGGCACATCCCTTCCTGGAAGGCATGCTGTCCTCCCTGGTGGCCACCAGAAGGACCTGCAGGAGGGCAGAGCTTTAGGGTGGAAAAAACCCATGTCTTTGAATGCCCACATGAAAGGCCATACCAAAGAGTATCCAAATTGGAATATGATGTGAGCAAGAAACAAACATTTAGCTGTACCAGTCAGGTAGGATTTGGGTTTGCCTGCTAAAGCCACTGTGTTGACTGAACTAAACAGCATCTCGTGAGGGTGCCCTGCAGCAACATAACAGCCGAGATACAGACCTGGTGGCAGACAGTAGCCAGTGAGAAAACTGATCTCAGAGGTCCCCAAAGTGGCAATGTGTATTATATAGTCACAAAATATTTGGTAACACTCATATCCACAGTAATTCAGAAGGTAGACCATGTACTTTATGAGGCTGCAGCTCCTGGGAAAGGGTCAGACAGAATCAGAGTGAAATCAGTGCCAGCTCCTACTGGCTGACCTTAACAAGGGTTTTTATAAGAAAGAGACCAGCTCTGGAAAGAACTAGATGGGTTTCAAGTGAAGATAGAAGGGAATAGAAAAAAAATAGAAAAAGGGAATAGAAAAAGGGCCTCAAGGACTTGACAAATCACTCTGTTTCTGGCTCCAAATAAGAGTCAGGTGAAATGCAGGTAGGCATGAGAGGTGCCTCTTCCAGATCTAGCCTGTGACCATTTCTCATGAATAACCCATGGTCTCTTTCTTTATTTGCTAGCTGAATGGGGAGGATGAGGACTGTGAGGGATTAAACCATAACATGGAAGGAGCCTTGGTCTCAAATGGGCACATAGAAGATTCTAACTAGGAATTCCCTTGCTGGGCTGTGCTGATGGTAAGGACCAACTCATACTGTTTTCAATCATTAAGAGCCAGGGCTTATCTATTAAAACAGGTAATTTTATCTCCATCAATATAGCTCTCCATAGGTACTGGAAACTAGTATTAGAATAACTTCCACAAAAGGCGGGTGTCAGAGGGCTGGTAGGCCACAAGGACTCTCTGATAGAGATTGGCAAACTGTGGACCAACCCAGCCCCTGCCTGTTTTTGAAAGCAAAGTATGACTGGAACCCAGCCATGCCTACCGGTTATGGATTATCTATGGCTGCTTCTGCAGAATGACAGAGGACTTGAGTAGTTCCAACAGAAACTAGGACTCACAAAGCCCAAGCTATTTACTAACTGGCCCCTTATAGGGGAGAAAAATAGTCATCCCTTCAAGTAGTCCATGAATCCCTATAGCTGGGTTCAGGTGCTTCTAGATTTTAAAACCCATCAGACTCCTTAAGGGAGCTTTGTACAAGTGCAGATTCCCTGGCCCTGTTCACAGAGGTTGTGTTTGGTATGTCTGAGATCCAAACAAGCAACCAAAAGACTTCTGCTGCAGGTCACCCACAGACAATGCTTTGAAAAATACTGCTCTTCCAGATACCGCTGGAATCCCCAGGAAACCTGCAAATGGTTCTACAGCACTTTTATAAAGAAGATGAAGGCCTAGGTCAAGGTTTCCATCAACGACGAGGTGCAGTGTGGTCCTTCCGAGCATTGCTCTGTTGCAGACCTGGGTTCTTAGCCTCTCTGGGCATCAGTCACATCATCTCTAAACTGGGTTGAAAGCAGCACCTACTTGACAGGGTTCTAAGCAGACAAAGCACTAACCATGATGTCTACTGCATGGAAACTACTCTCAATGTTATCTATTATTATTGCTCTTATTATTAATATAAGTTCCTCTTAGGCTTTTAGAGAGAGACCTAGGAAGAAAAGCTTAGCATAAATGATTATCAACTTTTTTATTCTTTTCTTTTTCTTTCTTTTTGCAGTGCTGGGGATGGAACTGAGGTCCTCCTACGTGCTAGGCAAGTGCTCTACTTCTGAGCTACATCCCAGCCCTGGGTATGAACTTTTTAAAGCATTTTAAGTAAAATGTCCTTTTTTCCCTCCTGCAGCAGTAAGGAGGACCTGGGTCAAGCACCAGCCTTCCCAGGACAGGCTGAGGAGAACACCCCAGCTCAGCACCACTCTCTTCCTAAAATTGCTGGCCTTGCAGGGTGACTTCATCTGGAAAATACCTGAGGCCCACTGCTGCAATGACGGGGAAAACACATGAAACCTGGCTGGAGGATGCCACCAGAACCAGGCAGGTGCCGCCGAGAACCGCGGGGCTTCCAATTCCCCACATGCAGTGTGGCCCAGCTAGAAATAGAAACCCTTCTGTTTCAGCAAATGAATGTGTGAGGGTGCTGGATCACACTTTGCAAGCATGAACAGAGTGGAGGACCTCCATGTTCAATTTCTACATATGGCCTGGGATGGGAGAAAAGACTTCCAGCTCTACACTGAGGCTACCCGAATTACAATTATGTAAGTCAGGTTCCTGGAAAGCAGGATAATGCCCTTTGAAAAGGCAAGAGCTGTCAAAACTGAACAAGAGAAGAAAGGGAGCCGGGCAACCCCCAAAGGGAAAGCCCAACTCATGACACAGGCCCTCACTCAACTGGCCCAGAGATCAGTGCTGACCCTCACAACGGGCTTCAATATTTCCCAGCCCCAGTGGAAGGGTTAAAGCCAACAGTGACAATGGGGACACCCCTTGGGTCAGCAGAGAGAATTTGTGAAAATCAACAGACAATTTTTTGAAGCCTACCAACAGCCACTTCAATGTCAGGATCTCCAGGAGGAACCCTCCCCCTCCTCTACCCAAGCTGAGAGCAAGAGACAGATGGAAGGATTCCCCTAAAGAAGGCCAGAGAAGCGTTTAACTGCTGGATTTCAGATTTGGGCTTGGAGGGAGCTCAGGGTGTCTTAACACAGGTTTTGAATAGCTGATAGCATGTTAGGGCCCAGTTGTCTCGTTTTGTGAAGATATGTCAAGTGACAGAAAAGCAGAGATGCAATTACACATTAATTTCTAATGATGAAATGGAGGAATTCTGTCCTTTTCTGAAGGCAGTGAAGTATGAGGAAGAGGTCTGGAATGAAGGAGTCTGGGAAATCAGAGCCCTTTGATTCTTAGAACTCCCCAGATGGCTCCCTGTTCTCCTGCTGTGTCTGGGGGTACAGTGCTGGGTGCTCCTTGTACTAGGATCTTAAGTTTACCCTCCCTTAGCAAGATGAATCAGCCACAAGGGTGGTCCTAGACCCGAATTTCAGTCCCACCATTTGCTAGCTCTGTGACCCCAGTCAACTACTTACCCACTCTGATCCTGTTTCCTCATCAGTAATATGGGATTAAAATAGTATCTGTCTCTGTGAAGCAATTAAAAGACATCATAAGGTGTTTAGCACAATGTGTGGCACATTAAGTAGTAATTAAATAAATGCTAATTATTCTAATTGTCAGAAACCTCACATTTCTTGGCCATCACCACACCCAATGCATCTTACAGAGTGCCTGTTGTAGTAGATCATCAATAACTATCTGTTGAATAAACTCATCATGAATAAATGCTTAGCTCTGCTCCCCTTTGCTCTACCTGAAGGTGTATCTCTGCGTCTTCTACCTCCCTGCTTCCCGACCTCCCGTTGTATATTCCCTGCTGCACCTTCAGACACATTTGATGTCAGGCTGTTCAATTAACTCTCTCATTCCAAACTTTCTCTTTGAAGTGCTAGAGGCTGAACCCAAGGACACTTTATCACTGAGCTACATCCCTAGTCCTTTAAATTTTTGATTTTGAGGCAGGGTCTTAATAAGTTGCCCAGGCTGACCTAAAACTTGTGATCCTCCTGCCTCAGCCTTCTGAGTAACTAGGATTATAGGCATGTGCCATCACGCCCAGCCATTTAAATCCTCTTTTGTTTAACATTCTGGAATGAATTCCTTCTACAATATTTATGTGTCTACTAAGTTTCTGGCAAAGACATGTGTGCTCTAGAATTTATCTGATTCTCTAGTATTGATGGTTTTATGGTAATTCACTGCAAGATTCCCTTCACTAATGATCTCTACCAGTGCCTTCAAAGTTATATCTCTGAAATAAAAAGTGGCAACCATACCAAATATTGGAGAGGTTGTGGAGAAACTAGAGTTGAAGTTCTTTTACTCATTCAGAGATAGTTACTCAGCACCTACAAGGTACCAGGTACTGTGCCAGGTGCTAAACCTGTGATGCGTGGTCTCAGCTCTCAGAGAGCTTATGGTGCAGTGGAAGAGATAAATCCAAAGTCCACAGAACTTCCCAGGAACAAAAATACTGAGCACGTAAAGCACACCTGTCTATAGGAAGCTGGTAAGATGGTCTCCAGTGTACACAAAGCCTGGGAGCTGCCACATTCTTGTCAGCTCAAGACCCACCACCTGGACACCTGAGAGATGTATCTATACAGTGAGTGATTCCTGCAAAGTGGAATGTTCCCACACCTGCTCCCTCCCTCCTGCCTCTCCAGAGGATCTGCTGGCTTCTCCGTTTTTGTAAGCTTAAGATTGCTAGGTTTTCAAGCTCAGGTAGAATTTGCTTTGGGAAGCACTGCTCCCTGGGCATCTATGAATGCATGACCAAAAAACGTTAAACAGAAACTCAATGTAAGGAAAAAGACTCAGCAGACAACATATGTTGCTGTGCACCTCCTTTAACCACCTGCAGATCTACTTCTGTGGGGAAATCCCTCCAAGATCTGTCTTCCCTAGTTTTTCAAAGTCTCCCTCCTAGGAGTCATAGACCTGCTTGGATGTGCACCCAGACCTTAAAGGGAGACACTACCCAGAGCATACTTATGTACAGTTTGTAGGTGGCCAGAACTATAGGAAGCACCAAGGTCATTTTGACCCTTGCTACTCAGTGTGCTCCTTGCACCTGAACTTGTTAGAAATGCAGGATCTCAGGTTCCACTCCAGATCCACTGAAACAGAATCAGCATTCTAACAGACCTTCCAGGGACGCATCCAACACTGAAACATGAGATGCTGTGTTCTAGACCTTGGTTCTCAAACCTAGCTCTCTATCAGAATCATCTGGATTTTTTCCTCTAATTGGTTTTACTATGAAATACTTCAAGATAAATAATAATAAAGAATTATGTAATGAACAGTACAGATACACTTGAATTCCTATGTACCTATCCCTGACCCGTTTGATCTCTCCCTCTCCTGACATAGTTGTTAACTGGGCTTGTACACCCTGCTAATTTTATTTTATTTTTATTCTGTTTTTTGTCGTACTGGGGATTGAACCACAAAGAAATACCATAAAGAAAATACCATAAAAATACCATATTTATGGGGCTGGGGATGTGGATCAAGCAGTAGCACGCTCGCCTGGCATGCATGCGGCCGGGGTTCGATCCTCAGCACCACATACAAATAAAGATGCTGTGTCCGCCGAAAACTAAAAAATAAATATTAGAAAATTCTCTCTCTCTCTCTCTCTCTCTCTCTCTCTGTGTCTCTCTCTGTCTCTTTCTCTCTCTCTCTTAAAAAAAAAAGAAAAGAAAAAAGCTGAATAAAAATACCATATTTGTACATCCACAAATATTTCTATTTTTTTTTTTTTATCTTGAGACAGGGTGTTTTTAAGATGCTCAGGCTGGCCTCAAATTTGGGATCCTCCTGCCTCAGTCTCCTGAGTAGCTGGCATTGCAGGTATGCACCATGCCTAGCTTTTTTTACATTTTTATATTTATATCTATGTACTTATTCATAAACAATACATTATACAATGCAGCATGTTTTAAATTTTTATACAAAAGAATACCATACCATATATATCTTCCTGCAACTACTTTCTTTGGTTAAACACTGTGCTATTGAGAGTTGTGCATGGGTTTACCTGTGGCTCTAATTCATTCACTTACAGTGTCCTGCTGTATCAATACCCCAATGTTTGTCCATACTATTATCAGACATTTTTATTGTTTTCAATTTTTAAACAATACTGTAATAAACATCATTTTACATGTCCCCTTGAATACAGGTGCAGTCACATCCTTAGATTATATCCCCAGGAGTGGACTGCAGGGTTGTGTGTGCATTGTTATTTTTTCTCCCTAGGGAAACATTTCCTTTCCAATTCACATCCTGTGAACAGTTTATGAGCTCTACTTGCTCCACATCTTGGCCAGCACTGGGTGTTGTCAGACATTAGATTTTGCCAGTGTGAAGGATGGACAATGGTATCTCACTGAGGTCTGGTTTTAATTTGCATTCCCCTGATAGCCCAAGGGATATTTCTTTTATGCTTATTGACTATTTGGACTACCTGTTCCATGGTCTGCCTATTCCAAATCCTGTACCCACTCCTTTTTAGTTTTTCTTGGTCTTTTCCTGATTTGTAGGATTTATATATTCTAAATACCAACTTTTTTTTTTTTTGCTAAGAAATCTCAAACATCCCCTTTCAGTAAGTTGTTTTTCTTTTATTGTCTATGTAATCATACAGAAGTTCTAAAATTCTAGTATAATATTTTCAATCTTTTCCTTTATGATCTTTCTTTGTCTGCCTTTAAGAAATCTTTTACCACCATGATGTCATAAAGATTTTCTTTCTTGTTTCCTGCAAAAGTTTTTAAAGTTTGCTTTATATTTTTTTTATCTAAATATGTAAATTCCCAGTTCCTACTGCAGACCTTTTTTATCTGCATCTTTAGGAGTGGGATCTATATACCTGTATTTTTAGCCAAAATTCATTACATCAGCGATTCTCTTACAGCCAGTCTGAGAAACGCAAATAGATTCATTTCTCACCCACTAGATGCCAATGAAAGGCATTTCCTACAAAATCCCAGGAAATCATCTCATCTCTGCCTCCTTGACTGGTGGGAAGAGACTTCCGAGACATCCAGGGCCACAGACTTAGGACCATCTGGTGTCCAACCTATTATCTGTGCTAGGGCATCCTCTCCAGTCTCCCCTTACCCGCTACTAGTGATATGAAACACTCCATGCCCCAAGGTTCTCTCTTCTTCCTGCTAAACAGTTTGTATTTCTATATTGAGTTGAAATCCATCACAGCTTAATTTCCACCAGCTGGTCCTCCATCTACACCCTTTCATTTTTCCTTAACTTCCTCACCGTCGCTCACACACCCCCGGCCACCTGTCTAGTCTGGCTCTACTCCTGCTCCCAGCCCTCCAGCCTCACTGCCTTCCTTCCTTTTCCTTCCACTTGCTGAACTTCTTTTTGCCTTGGACCCTGCATGTCCTCTCCAAACTTCTTCCTGGCAGCTTTCCCCTGGACTAGGGAATACGAAGAGGGTATTTGGTCAACATCTGCCTCCTGACCAGAAGAGCTCACAATGGTAGGTTCTCTGGCTGAATCCTTAGCACCTCACATAAGGCCTGCACAGAGTTAGCTCTTGGAAGGGTTTAGTTGACTGATGGATGAGTGAAAGAATTAATGAATGAGTGAAGGCAAGCCAGCCAGCAAATAGTATTAAGATCACGTCTGCAGGAAAGTCCTTCAAATGTGTGAGAGCCACCATTTTCTCTAGGTTTTCTGTCTTTAGTAGGATACTGGGAGTGACCTGAGAGGTTAAGGCCAGCTCGCCTGCATAAGTGTGTAAAGTAGGTTCACAGCAAACACACTGACCACTTCATCTCTTTCCCTAGGGTCAGACAATCCCTGGGATCACGATCCCACTGGTAGCTGAAGTGAGATGCATTACGTTCACGAAATTTGTTTTTGAGTGAGACATAAAAATATTGTAAATATTGCTTCAGGTTAATCTCAAAAATTTCATTTCAGAGGTTAATACAATGCCAGCAATATGAATTAACAAGGAAAATGCTGTGGGAGCTACCACAATGGACAGAGGGTAACTCGGCTCATGAGCTGTCAGCTCGAAATGAAGTGGCATTTCCTATGTCCAGAGATTGGTCTTTTTCAATAAATAGGTAAGTCAAGTAAGTGGGATGAGTGATATTACATAAAAAGTCAATCAACTACAACTATCAAAACTCATCCAACTTGTATACTTAAGATCCTAATATTTTTTCATATAAATTACAGTTCAACAAAAGAAAAATTTAAAAAGTCAATCAAAGAAAATATGGAACTCTAACCCAAAACTTTAGTAAATTAATATCTATATGTTTAGAGAAATTATATATGTATAAATATTTTCTGATATTTACATAATTCTGTCTAAACTATTAGTAACTCATTCCCTGATTGTTGGCAAAAAGCATCTTCTTAATGGGCCTCAGTGCCAATGAAAGGGCATGATATGAATTAACTCAATAAATACTGATAATATTAAATAAGTGGAGGATGTACATTTGCACCTCTTTTTAGGAATATGTGTACCTGAGCATCAATGACACAGAGAAGAAAAAACTTTCTTTGTGGAAAACTAGAATTTGCTGTAGTCTAAAATTTTCTCCCTTTGGGAATATAGCTATCAGGGAAGAAAACCTGTTCTCTATTTTCTGTACCTGAAGCCTGCAAATTAAACTGACAGAGACAGATCAACAGGACAGAAGGCAGACAAATCCTATTTTTAACTTGGTGTGCTAGGGCGCTCCACAGAAAAGAAATGAAAACCCAAAGACACAGGTAGACTTGGGGACTCATCCACCACTTTAACAAAAGGTGATAAACCGTGGGGCTTCTAGGGGTAGAAAACCATGGGAAGGTGAATATGGGGGAATGAAGGCCAGACAAGGGCTATGTCATGGGGTTTGTCTCTGCAGACTCATCTGGTGGCTTCTCTGGGTTTGGTGAGAAGAGTTCTTCTTATGGTGCAGGTGAGAGAAATGTGTGCCCTGCTTCTGGGAGTACACATGGGGAGGGAAGGGAGCTTCCCATGTCCGTTTTTTCTCAACTGTCTTCAGCCCCAAATAATCTTCATGCCAAGGTATATTGTGGGGCGGCCTATTCTGACCTTTTATAGCCAATACCAATATGTAAAAAATGTAGTCTTGAACATAAAAGTAAATGCTTTTTATTTTAGGTCACACGGAGTTGACATGAATTTTGCCTTGAGGTGACCCAGCACAGGGGCAAGGCCCTGGGCTACATTTTAAATGACTTCTGTGTCATATTTTAATTTTGTGGACCAAGTTAGAGCCAAGCTTATCTCTGCTGTTTTCTTCCAGGCACATTCAGACCACAGAGTAGAAGAAAAGCAGTTTACTTGTGCTTTCAAGGTCAAACTATATTTCTGAAAGATCTAAAATGTTTAATCTCTAAGCTGCTCAGACTCTGAAATAGTCTCCTAAGAAAATGGAACTGTGAAAGTAAGGGCGATCAGGGGTAGGAAGAGAAGGGAGACAGATACACCAAATGCACAGAGCCCCGGGAGGCAAAAGCCCTTAACTAAAAACTTTAACTATCATAGGAGATGACACAAGAACAGCCAGCCTGTTTCTGAGGCCAAAATGGGATTTATAAGATGAGTGCTGGCTAAGGTGAATTTAGGGCAGGGCCACCCAAACTATGGCCCTTTGCCTCTTGAAAGTACTGATCAGAAGGCATGATACCCCCTAATCACTATTTATAGTGTGTCCTTCCGGTGTCTGTACTGTACTTTGAGTTGAGGTGAGCACCAAAATGGGTTGCTGGTCCCTGAGGAATATAAAATTTGAGAGAACTGAAGACTAGAATAGTCAAAGGAACACAGTTCTTAGTAATGGCCTAACTTCCTTGGGGAAAATTGATTGCTTTGTTATTCCTGCAGGGGACCCGGAGCTCAACAGTGAGTCCAGAAAGGGGCCAGCATGTCCTTGCAGAGAGCGAGGCCATCTTCCTTCCTGATTTTAGGTCACATGGAGCCACAACAAATGAGTCCTTTTCGTGTGCCTCAGTCTATCAGCAGCATCTTTAACTCCATGTTATCTTGAATGATTACTGTAGTGGAGCCCCTGGCCCTAAAACAGGGAAAAGAATAAGTTTCCTGTTCTTTGTTTCGCATGTGAAGGCGAGAAAACCACCGAAGTCTGAATCAGCCTTGTGGGCTTCCTGTCTATCTGCCCTCATAGAGCACTTGGGACAGATTGTACCTACTGATTAGCTGGCCAAGCTGGGCCTTGCATGAGCAATCTGCAAAACCAGACCTAGTTTGCTTAAGGCTGCCCGAAACCGCTTCCTGCAGTAAATAATGTGTGTATGTGTGCGTATGCTTAACCCAGAGTATGGGAGGATATATAAAGGGGGGGAAAAATAAAATCTCTCTCTCCTGGATGAAGAACCTTGGTGTCCTGTGTCTTTTAACCTCGCCGTCCCTCGCCGGACTTGGCTCCTTTGGCCGGACGCGGCAATTGGAGGTCCCACCGAGATCCGGAAAGCAGGGGTAAGTGGACGGGGCTCACCTTCTAAAGGTAGAAGGGGGAGGATTGGTTTAAAGGTAATTTAAAGGAAAAAGGGTACGTACCATGGGAAATTCAACAGCAAAAGTTCGTCTGGCCAACGAACTGAAAGAACTGTTGAATGCACAAGGAACAGGAATCAAAACCAAAACTGCAACTAAATTTGTTGAAATAATTGCCCAGGCATGTCCTTGGTTTCTGACAGGGGGATTTCTTAATAATAATGATTGGGATTTAGTGAGGCATGACCTTCAGAAATTATTGCGGGACCGGGGTTCGGATAGCGTCCCAATCGCCACCTTCTCCTTATGGAGATTGGTGAAGGATGCTTTACTGACAGATAAGGTCAAAATCAAGGAACAACTTGCTGAATGTGAACAGGCCCTAAATCAGGTACAGGAGGAACAAATGGCCGAGTCCTTAAAGGATGAGGGTCCTCTTGAGGACTCGGGCTCGGGGAATAAGAAACACCTCCAGATCTCTAAGCCCGAAAAGGAGTTTGAGGACCCCAGTTCTCTCTCTGAGGAAGAGGAGGGATTAGAAAGAGAGATAGAGGAATTGAAACATTGCCTTAAAAGGGCGAATGTGAGGGTGCCTAGCGCCCCCTCAGTTGCCGCGCCTCCTCCCTATAATCCTGACTGGGATGAGGACACCCCTAATAGACGGGTGGGAGTCTATTGGGGTTCTAGAGCAGCTCAGGTTTTCCCAATGATCGAAAACGCTGATGCTGATGGACAGCCGGCCAGAGCCCATGTCCCCCTAGCCTTTAAGGACATAAAACAGCTTAAGGAGGCGGTCATTAATTATGGACCTCATGCCCCTTTCACATTGACCCTCTTCGAGTCTTTCTCAGCCAGTCAATTGATTCCCAATGATTGGCAGCAACTTTGCAGGGCTGTGTTGTCTGGAGGGGATTTCTTATTGTGAAAAAGTGAATATCACGAAAGGTGCCGCGAGCTGGCTCAGATTAACCTAAATGCGGGCCATCAAAGACGCAATGTTGAAATGTTAACAGGAACTGGGCAGTATGCCACCATAGGGCAACAAATTAATTACGACCCAGGTGTTTATGCTCAAATAGCCTCAGCTGCGGTCCATGCTTGGAAAGCCCTGCCCATTTCTAAGACTGAAACAAAAATTTCCAAGATCTCTCAAGGGCCCTCTGAACCTTATTCGGACTTTATAGCCCGCCTAATGCAGGCTGCTGGAAAAATATTCCCTAATCTGGAACAGGCTATGCCACTTATCAGACAACTGGCATATGAAAATGCTAACACTTATTGCCAGAATGCCATCAAATCCTCCCGAGCCAAAAGTACAGATGACATGATTCGAGCATACAAAGATATAGATGGGCCTCATATTACTGGTCAGGTTTTGGCTGCTGCCCTTAAGACTGGACTACAAAAATCTGATAACAGGGGAACCCGCTCTAAGGGGTGTTTTAAATGTGGAAAAAAAAGAGATATAAGGAGAAACTGCCCGGAAAGGAGCGAGGGTGCTGGCAGAGGGATGCCTGGAATTTGTCCTAGATGTCATAAAGGGAATCATTGGAGCAGTGAGTGCAGGTCAAAATTTGACATCCAGGGTAACCCAATACCGTCGGGAAACGGGAACAGGGGCCCGCCCCGGGCCCCGGAAGCCAAAGTGTACGGGGCAGTGCAGGGACAGAACAGTGCCCTGGGGAGTGGGCGTCTCCGCCGCTTCCCACTGACCAACCCCTTTCTATCTGGGAACTCCCCAGGGGAACACCAGGAAGTGCAGGACTGGACCTCAGTTCCACCTCCCGAGCGGTATTAACTCCCCAAATGGGACCTCAGACGCTGCCTACTGGGGTTTTTGGACCCCTTCCAGAGGGGACGGTGGGACTAGTGTTGGGATGAGGTAGCGCAACTCAGTGGGGCTTAAAGATTCTTACGGGGGTTGTTGATACTGATTATCAGGGAGAGATAAAAATAGTAGTAAAAGCTACCCAAGGAATTGTTATTCTTCCCCCCGGGGAGCATATAGCTCAATTGCTGCTGCTACCCTTAGCTTCCATTCCTGGACACGCCCTCCATGGGTCCCGGGGCGAAGGCAGCTTTGGCTTTACTGGAACTCCCCGGGCCTTCTGGGTAGCTCATTTGGATTCACGTCCCAACCTGACCATTGAGATACAGGATAAGGCTTTCAAGGGAATACTAGATATGGGGGCAGATGTCTCTGTCATTTCTAAAAAACAATGGCCACCTGCCTGGCCCCTCCAGAGTCCCTCAGCTGTACTACAGGGAATAGGACAGACCCGACCAAAAAAAAGTGCTTCCTTTTTAAAATGGAGAGATAACAAAGGACATAGTGGCCATTTCCAGCCCTATGTAGTTACTGGACTCCTCACAAACCTTTGGGGGAGGGACTTGCTTCATCAAATGGGGGCTATTCTCACTACCCAGACTTTAAAAGGAAATAATGACTTTGTTAATGACACAATGCTAGACATGGGATGGATCCCTGGAAGAGGACTAGGAAAGAGACATGAGGGCAGAATATCACCTGTGGATCCAGCAGAACAGGTTACCCGGCGGGGAAGAGACTGGAGAAGACTGGAAAATTTATCCTAGGGGCCACTGAAGTGCGGCCACCTCCACTGTCCATTACTTGGTTATCAGATGACCCTGTGTGGGTAGAGCAGTGGCCCCTAACTAAAGACAAATTACAGGCCGCTTCCCTTTTGATTCAAGACCAGCTTAAGTTGGGACATGTGGTGCCCTCTACCTCCCCTTGGAATACCCCTATTTTTGTCATACAAAAGGGGTCTGGGAAATGGAGACTTCTTCAGGACCTACGGGCCATTAATAAAACTATGCAACCCATGGGACCCTTACAACCAGGGCTACCTTTTCCTACTGCGATCCCAAAGGATTGGCATCTTATTGTTATAGACTTAAAAGATTGTTTCTTCTCTATCCCCTTGGACCCACAAGACCGAAAGCGTTTCGCTTTTTCCTTGCCTTCCACAAATTTTAGGGAAACTTACCAGTGGTATGAATGGACCGTTTTACCTCAAGGGATGGCTAATAGTCCTACAATGTGCCAATATTTTGTAGCTGAGGTTTTACGGCCCTTTCGACAGCAGTTCCCACAGCTCTACCTCATTCATTATATGGATGACATCTTACTGGCAGGACCCAAAAAAGAAAGGCTTCTTCAGTCTTATGAAGTCCTCCAATCCCTTCTAAAAGGGGCAGGGCTGGTCACAGCACCCGAAAAGGTGCAGTTTCAACACCCTTACAATTATTTGGGATACATCATTAATAACATAGGAATCTTTCCCCAGAGACCCCAGTTCCAGATAAATCAGCTCAAAACTTTGCATCAGTGGCAGACATTCCTCGGAGAAATACAGTGGCTGCGCCCGTCTTTTCACATTCCAACCGGAGAGCTCAAACCCCTGTATGACCTCTTGAGAGGAGATCCTTCTCCTACGTCGTGTAGAGTACCCACACCAGAAGCCTTAAGAACACTGAGGCTAATAGAAGAGGCTCTGCAGGACATGCAGATTATGCAGATAGATTATTCTCTGCCCTTGTCATTTATAGTTCTACCTTCTAAAATTACTCCCACAGGAGTGTTCTGGCAAACGGGTCCCATTTATTGGGTCCACTTGCCGGCTTCTAACCCCCGGGTATTGACTCCCTTTTATGAGCTAGTTATTAACTTAATTTGAAAGGCTAAATATTTGGGTGATACATTGTTTGGAAAAACCTTTGACATACTTATTCAACCTTACACTCAAGATATGATACACAAGTTACAACAAGGACATGACCTTTGGTGTCTCTTCCTGTGCAGCTTTAAGGGTCAGATTGATAATCACTTTCCTAAACATAGACTTTTGGAGGGCTTTAAAAGGTGTCCTATCATCTTCCCAAGGATTATAAAAAGAGAACCTATTCCAAAGGCCCAAACTGTATATACAGATGGGGCCAAAAATGGATTTGCCGTCGTTTTTGATGGATCCCAAATCCACCGACGACCTGTGTCAGGTCAGTCGGCCCAAAAGACAAAAGTTGAAGCTTTAATTATAGCTCTCAAAGTTTATAGTTCCATTCCCCTTAATGTATATACTGACAGCTTGTATGTAGCTAATCTGGCTCTAGTCATAGAAACAGCATCATATATTGGAAAGCAATCCACCATCACAGAACAACTACAGGTAGTTCAGCTTCTCATTTGGGCCAGACAAGATCCTCTATACATTGGCCACATCCGAAGCCATTCGGGGCTCCCTGGACCTTTGGCAGAAGGCAATACAAAGGCAGACGCTGCTACTCATGCTGTCGGCCTTTCCTGTGTAACAACTAAATATGATAAGGCCCTACAATTCCATAACAAATTTCACTTAAATGCCCAGTCTTTACGCTTCCATATGGGATGCTCACGAGACCAAGCTTTACAAATTGTCTCATTATGTCCAACCTGTGCACCATTTATTCATTCTCCTTCCCTTGGGGTTAATCCAAGAGGACTACAACCTAATGATGTCTGGCAAACTGATGTTACACACTTGCTTTGGTAAGCTCTCCTTTATACATGTTTCCACTGACACATATTCTGGCTTCATTTTTGCCACCTTACATACTGGAGAAAAGGCTAAGGACGTAATCAGTCATCTTCTAAAAGCCTTTTCCTCCATGGGCACCCCACGATGCCTCAAGACCGATAATGGTCCTGCTTATGCAAGCCAGGCAGTCCAACGGTTTTGCACCCAATGGGAAATCAATCACAAGACTGGAATCCCTTACAACCCACAGGGACAGGCTATCGTGGAACGAGCCCATCAACATTTAAAAACTTATTTACAAAAAACAAAAGAGGGGGAGATATACCGGAGTTGTCAGGGACCACAAGCACTTCTAAGTATAACTTTATTCACTTTAAATTTTTTGCTTGTCGATTCTAAAGGCCGCTCGGCAGCGCAGTGGCATTTTTCTTCTCCTGAGATGCAGCAGGCATAGGTAAAGTGGAAGGATCTGGCCACAGGGCAGTGGCAGCCACCGGCTCCGCTCCTGGCAAGGGTAAGAGGGGCTGTGTGCGTTTTTCCTCCAGGAGCTGATAAGCCCATCTGGATCCCAGAGCGCTGTGTTAAACCCGTGCAACAAAGGGAAGAAGTGGTTGACTTTCAAAATGATTCTCCCGGGATGGCTCCTGGTTTCGCTGTTCCTTCTAACAATGGTAAGGGGTGAAGAGGGGCAATGGTGGGCGGTGGCCCGAGCTTGGCCTATGCCACTGCCAGTTCATGCTAATTCTAGTTTTCTCCCTACTCTTTTCTCCACTTCATGTGACTTAAATGCACCTTGCCTTGCACCCCGGGGAGATTCCATTACTCCTTTTAATGGGTCCCGTGTGTCCCTTAAGGGAGTTTTTTGCTTTGCCATGAGCAAAAATAATTGCATCTCCCTCCGAGTTAAAAATGTGACTGTCTGGGAAGATCCCATGCAGTCAAGCAAGGTGTCAGATGGCATGCTTTTAGCTGCGCTCACACAAGTAAGCCAGGGGATGCAAAGTGGCTCGGGTGACACCTCTAATGGAACCCTAAATATTACTACCCTAATGACAACTTCGGAGGTGGTAGTACCCATGACACCAAAGAATAAGACCCATAATGCTACCGGTTTCCGAGCCTCTCCCCTGTGTACTCCTAATAAAGAATTCCCTCCAGTCTTTACGCCCTGTCAGGGCTCGTCTTGGGACAAACATCAGGTTACTGATGGATTCTCCCTTTCCCCCTCACTAAAGAGGTTCATTCTTAACGCTTCTAGTGGCAACTCTTCGGTTGGGGATGGCTGGGCCTGGTTTCAGTGGCTGGTGGCAAATGAACGGGGGGCCACGGCGGATATTTCTGCAGTGGCGCAATTTCTGGGAACTCGGGACTGGCTTCATAATGTTTCTGGGTCCGTCGCTGAGACTCACAATGGCCGGCGCTTCACACCTCGTTCCTATAACTCCTTATTTACTAATGCCTCTCTGCCTCCTGCCCCAGTTTGCCTCCAGTCCCCTTTCCTGTTTCTGCTGGCTAATGACTCCACCAAAGATTTTTTAGACTGTTCTAATGTCACCTGTTACCTGGCCGAATGTTGGAATGCCTCTTGGTCCGTAGCAGTAGTGATGAAAATTCCAACCTTTGTGCCGATTCCTGTTACTGCCGATTCTGACCATTTTCCTCTTGTCAAGCTGCTAAGACAGCGTAGAGATTTTGGAATTACAGCGGCTATAGTTACCGCTGTTGCAGTTTCCGCAGCTGCGGCTGTTACAGCTGGAGTTGCCATGGCCAGCCAAGTACAAACTGCTGCCACTATTAATCAAGTTATTCAACAAACATCCACTGTACTTAAATCTCAAAGTAAAATCAATCAACATATTTTATCTGGAATTTTGGCTGCTAATCAAAGGATAGATCTGCTTCAGGCTCAAGTTGAGGAATTGTCTGATCTGGTACATTTGGGTTGTATTGATCAACGTGCACATTTATGTATAACCTCTGTCAGATTTAATGATTCCAGAAATGCTTCTCGCATCATCGGAGAATACCTGTCCGGAACCTGGTCCTTGGAAGCAGAAAACTTGATCCAGTCTCAACTGACTCAGATTGCTGTTTTGAATAGTACCCATGTCGAACCAGTGACTTTGGGTCAACTCACCAGTTGGCTGTCCTCTGCCTTTTCCTTTTTTAAGGAATGGGTGGGAATGGGCATTTTTGGGACAATGTGTTGCTTTGGTGTTGTACTTTGTTTGTGGCTTCTCTGTCGCCTTAAAGCTCGCCATACGCAAAAAAAGGCAATGATTGTACAGGCTCTTGCAGCTCTAGAACAGGGTGATTCTCCACAGGTCTGGCTTGCTCATTTAAAAATGTAATCGGTTCCCATAAAACGGCTCCTTCGGTGTGTTTATCTTGTGGTACCCAGAGACGGGCAACTTCTACGCTCATGTCACAACCTAAGACAGGGGATCAGGGCCTCCCCAGAGACGGGTAAGTGACATGAGGGCGGTAGACGACCTAAGACAGGGGCCACTTGATTCCGCCTCCACTTTGCGAAAAACAAAAAAGGGGGACTTGTAGTGGAGCCCCTGGCCCTAAAACAGGGAAAAGAATAAGTTTCCTGTTCTTTGTTTCGCATGTGAAGGCGAGAAAACCACCGAAGTCTGAATCAGCCTTGTGGACTTCCACTGAAGTCTGAATCAGCCTTGTGGGCTTCCTGTCTATCTGCCCTCATAGAGCACTTGGGACAGATTGTACCTACTGATTAGCTGGCCAAGCTGGGCCTTGCATGAGCAATCTGCAAAACCAGACCTAGTTTGCTTAAGGCTGCCCGAAACCGCTTCCTACAGTAAAAAATGTGTGTATGTGTGCGTATGCTTAACCCAGAGTATGGGAGGATATATAAAGGGGGGGGAAAATAAAATCTCTCTCTCCTGGATGAAGAACCTTGGTGTCCTGTGTCTTTTAACCTCGCCGTCCCTCGCCGGACTTGGCTCCTTTGGCCGGACGCGACAAATTACCATCTACCTTCCTCTCCCTTCAACTCAGGCCACCTCCCTTCCTGGGGCCTCATTGCTCCTGGGCCTTCTAATATCACCTCAATGCTAATCACGCTCCCAGTCAAACACCCAACTGGACCCTTCTCCCCACCTGCAAGCTCAGACATCTGGCTTCTGGACACAGTCCACAGACGCCCCAGAAGCCACCCCCCGCCCACCCAACACAGCCCAAACCGGATTTCCTCCTGACTCCTCCCAGCCATTTGGGAACATTCCAGGGTTCTCTCAAATCAACAGTTAATCAGTCACCTGCGATAGCTCCCCGCCACCACGTCCCTTTGGAAAATTGTGTGACTGTATCTGTGTACCTGTGTTTCATTCTTCAAAGGAACAACACACTTGCTTGCTTTAAAACTCAGAGCACATAGACCTCAAGGGGAAAACCTGCCCCCTCCTGCCCCACATAGGCAACTTGGAACGCTCCTGTGTATCTCCCAGAGGTGATGTGTACACTTACAAGGAAAGGGCAATACATGTTCCCCTCTGCTTACACAAATGGGAGTGTATTACAGTCAGCCCTCCGTATCCACAGGCTCCACATCTGCAGATTCAACCAACCACAAATCAAAAATATCTGGAAAAAATTGCATCAGTACTGCACACATAAGGACTCTTTTTTCTTATTATTATTCCCTAAATAACCATTTACACAGTATTGACTGTTACTATAAGTAAAATCAAGGTGATATGAAGCATATGGAAGGACAATGTAGTGAACCACACTGTCTCACATAATCCACAGTTCTGGGTACCTGCAGGGGTGTGGAACCAATCCCCCATGGATAATGAATGTTAATTGCATGTACAATCCTCCTCCTTGATCTTGTTCTTTTTTTTCCCACTTGACATATCTTGGTGATTTTTCCAAATCTGTACCCAAAAAGCTCCTGTATTCTTTCTCATGGCTGTGTAGTATTCCACTGAATAGCTATATCATGTTGTATTGAACCAACTCCCCAGTTAATGGTTTCCGATATTTGCTATTACTAATACTGCTGCAATGCATGACCCTGAGCATGCACTTTTGCACATGACCATGTTTATAGAATCCTGCGACATCTTTCAGTTTCTTGCTCCTTGCCCCTTTCTATCTCCACTGTGTCTGCTTTAGCATTCCACTGGCATCTCTGCTTTATTACTCTTAACTCACACTTAATAAATACTTGGTGTGTACTTTCCACAAGCCGGGGACTCCATTCAGATGGGGAAGAACAAGGGAATAAAGAAGCAGACCCACCCCACAATATCCCTGCCTACCTCACAACTGTTGAAGCTTTGGGAGCTTACCAAAAATCAACCCCTCTCTCCTCTGTGTTTGGAATCAGTAGAGAATTAGCGACAGGAATCAAACAAATGGGAATAAAAACATGAACTTCCTTACCATCAGTGTTTCTTTGGCAAAAGAGGCCAGTCCTACAGCCAAATGGGCTTCCTACTGTGTCCTCCATGTTCAGACCTGGAGCAACCCTCTTGTGGGAGAGTTGGATCTGTAGAGGGGCAGACGGCTGCCCAGATGGTGGCCAGGGGAATTGCTGTCTCATGACTGACAAGCTCCGGCAGGGGACAGAGACAGACAGGCCTCTACACCAGCTTCTAGAAGACTCAGGTGTATTTTCCAAATGGAAATAGGAGGTGAGATGAGGCACCAGCTCCATGGGCAAGCAGATCCCAAGAGGGAGAGAGGAAGTGGGGAGGGGACAGGTTAGCTACCCAACCTCTTTGCCCCTGCCCCAGGAAAGTGGAGAAGTTTCTTCATGGTAACACAAGATTAGCAGGATAGAATTCCTCTAACAGTAAACCAAAAAGCTTACTTTCCATCACTCTGCTTTAAAACAAAGTGGCTCTTCAACTAGGAACAAATGAGATCTTTCGAAGTTTCTAAAGGGTATTTTTGAAAAAAAGGTTTAAATAAAAAAAATTGCCTACTATTATGCTCTCTGACAAACTCTTTTGAATACTTGTCTATTTTCCTCAAAGATAAAAAAAATAAACTATTACTAATTCAGCTTAGTGACAGGAATTGAGTCTGAATTATAGGATTTTTAAGAAATCTAACTTTATTGTAGCATGTTGTAATTGAACATAAGAAAGGCTGATGTAAACAAGAATTAGAAGATTATTCCGAAGTGATTAAAACATTTTCAAACTTTTTTCTGTCCTTTCCTCTTCTGGCTGATATCTTTTTAAGGCAGATGGCCCTGAACGACCATCTTTCTGATACGTTTACTTTGCTACAATACTAGAAATTTTTTCTTGCATAGCCCAGAGCCAAGTTTACACATTAGGAAAGGTGAGAAATGCCTCAGGGTCTTGCACTCAGCCTGCCCCATGCCACTGGGTCTCAGAGTTCCCCAGGCTTCCTGATCAGCAAGTTTATAGTCAGCTTTTAGTTCTGATCCCTGACCTTTCTTTCTGCTGCATTCGACACCATCAGCCAGATTCCTGAGTCCCACCACTAGGGACTCTAATTAAACAGGTTCCATGATCCATTTTTTGACAAAATTTCTGAAGTTATTTTTGTGACTGGCCACAGACTGCTCCCCTTCTCCTTGACACTCCTCCACTGGCTTTCACAACCCACTAGAGCCCTGTTCTCCTGCCTTCTGACCACTCCTTTTCTTTTGCATGGCTACTGTAGCTCACCATTGCAATAAGAACTAACACATCTGCCTGAATAAAGGACCATCCCAGAAGAAGCAGACAGAGATCCACAAGCCAGGATGGACAACTCAAGGCATTCCTCAGCTCCTTTTCCTGGATGGGGAAGATGTCCCTCAAGTCACAAAGCTGGCAAGATACACCCAGGATGCCTGTGGCATATGACATGGCCTGTGACATGGTAGAAAATGGACAGCAGGAGTCAAGGAGGCAACAGGTAGAGAGATAGGCAGGCTGCAAGGTTGGAGGTGCAGGTAGCAAGAGAAAAACAATCTGACTTGGTAGCATTTATACATTTAGGCCCTTTAATGGCCATTTATCTAACTTTTTTATCTGACCCAACATTCTTATGACTAGTAGATTAGCTTCTCAGAATGCATAGCTAAGCTTAGCAGACATCTAGCCTTCTCTAACCCTAAAGCTAAAAATGCTATAAAATAGCCGGGTGTGGTGGCACACCCCTATCCCATGACTCAGAAGGCTGAGGCAGGAGGATTAAAAATTCAAGAATAGACTCAGCAACTTGGTGAGGCCTTAACAATTTAGCAAGACCCTGTCTCAAAATAAAAAAATAAAAAGGGCTGAGGATGTAGCTCAGTGATAGAGTGCCCCTGGATATAATCCCCAGTACTGAGGATAGGGGGTGGGGAGAAGCTCTAACATCTGAAACCCACAGAGAAGAATGCCTTGCCACGTTGCAGCTCATCTACCCTATGCTCCTACCAGTGTAAATGGTAAACACATTGATTTATGACTTACATTTGTTCTGGCTATAAAAAGTTCATGCAACCTCTTCCACAGTGGAACATGTCATTCAGGATAACTCAAATCCATGTTCCTAGGCCATGGTCACTCACATTTGGCTCAGAATAAACAATATTCTCATTTCCTTTAAAGCAGAGATGTTACTTTATGTCAAGACACAGGTTTATCAAGTCCATTCTAATCTTCCTCTGAAATATTCCTAAGTCCAGCCTATCCCTTCTGCCCCGACTAGAACTCTCGTCTCCTACTCTAATTGGTCCCCACTGCCAACAGACTCATCTAAATGCAATTTAGCTGTCCCCTGACACTATTTTCTTTCCAATATGCAATTCTAATTGTGCAATGCCCTGCCTAGAGTGTCAAGGCCAGGGGTTCCCATTCCCCCAATGACATGGCTCTACCCAACCACCAAAGCTCACTGCCCACCACTCCTCAAGAAGCATCAGCCAAATCAGACTGCTTCAAGGTCTCCCCACACCTCTACCTGGTAGTTCCCCAACTTCAAGTGCTCTTTCCACTGAGAAATTTTGGACTGTCCCAGCTAACAACACTTTTATAAGTCCCCTTTGCATCCCCAGCACCTGGCACAAGGCCCAGCTCTGGCTTGGTCAGTTTCATTGGTGTACAGCACTGGACTATAAGATTCTTCACTTGACAGTACCAAAATGCCCTGTGGCCAGTGACATTCCATAAACACCTTGATTGCACACCTGAGTGTTCTGGGGTTGAGAGATGGGCACTGGAGCTAGACAAACCTAGGTTCGAAACCCTGCTGTGTGTCTTGGACAACTCTCTTAATCTTTCTGCCTCAGCTTTCTCAAGTGTAAAGCGGGGATAACAGTAGCAGCCTCATTTTTTTTTTTTTTTTTTCATTTGTGAAGACTAAAGGAGAAAACGCATTTAGGATGTTTGGGGAAATGCCTGTACATGGGTGATAGATAAATATTTGTTGAATGGATAACTTAATGAATGAGAGATTCTTAAAGAAACACCTTTCTAGCTTGTTTTCCAAAGAACTCAACGTTGGCTCCGGCAAATTCCAGCCTGTGCCCCGAGCATGGTCCAACACGCCCATTCTCACGTGCCGCTGGGTGAGCTTAATGAGCAAAAGCACACACCTCGGGCTCCCTTGGCTCCGCAGGGACACAGGCACTTCCCCCGCTCCGCCCGCAGCCAGGTCAGCCCTGAGGCCGCCAATCACCAGGGACCCGCCCAGGACTCCAGGAGTCCTGCCCGCCCCTCACACGTCACCCGCGCGGTGCACCGTGGGGCTCGCAGTCTCCCAGTCTACGAAGGAGGCCGAGCTGGCCGGTCCGCAGTGAGCACTAGCCCCCGCCGAGTTCAGGCGGAAGGTCTCGGGTAACCCGCCAACGCTCGGCACACAAACCCCGGCCTCCAATGAGTAAGGAAGGCAGGAAGGTCGGCGTTCTCGGCCGCCCCGCGGGTGGGAGTCCACGCCCTGCCTGGATTTCCTCTCCTCTGGCTCAGCCCTTTGACAGGCGCATTTTGCTCGTTAATTGAACATTAACTGACCTCCTAGAGTTCTGTTTCAAATCACCGGGAGAGTCAGTTCTCACTTCACCTAAGAGGTAATTTATGGGCGGTAGGGGATTGGCTTTGAAAAGCCACGGGACTCACAGATCGCGAATTGACCTACCCTAAGTGGACCTTTTACGTTTCAAAGGGCATTAGCTCTAAGATCGTCAAAGCCCTCTGCAGCTCCCATTGCCTCAATAGAAATTCAGATCCCTTTGCTAGGCATTTAAGGGCTTCATTATTATTTTGTATTTAATTACGGAGAGTCACATTTTAACGCAGCCTTTCTCAACTTTTGTCACAGATGAGAACCACTTGGGGAGCTTTTTAAAAATAATGGTGCTTGTGTTCCATCCTATACTTCGAAATTTTGGAGGTACAGTGCAGACTTCTGTTCATTATTTTCCCTAGGTGATTGCTATGTGCTGAGAATGGCTGGGAGAACGTCTATCAACAGCTCTCAAGGATGAAGGTTCCACGGGGCTTTCCTCTGTTCACAGTGGCCTTTTCCCTCATCTCCTGCCCGACCTGGGCTGGGCTTGACCTCAAGGCCGAGCTCAGCTGCTGCCCCTTCTCAGGAGCCTACTTCTTCCATCAGCGTTTTATAAGTGCTTCTTTTCTAGCACCATGGGGGTTACTTGTCCATCTCTCTGGATGAGCTCTGTGAGCTCCTTGGGGAACAGGTCCTCTTTCCCTTCACTCCAGATCCATTGAATCAGAACCCCTGGGGGTGGGCCTCAGGCCAGAGTTGTTTCTTAGGTTCCAAAGGTGATTTTTTTAAAAAAATATGTTTAGTTGTAGATGGATACAATACCTTTTTTTGTTTGTTTATTTATTTTTAAGTGGTGCTGAGGATCAAACACAGTACCTAACAGGAGCTAGGCAAGTGCTCTACACATCCCCAGGCTTCACAGGTGATTTTGATCCATATCCCCAGCCAGGAATTGATTTCACAAAAGCACTGGACACAGTAGGCATAGATAAATATTTGTTGCATTGAATAGATGAAGCATTTCCTTTGTTTTGAAATCAATCATATATGCTAGCTAGTTGCCTTTGATTTCCCTGGAGATCTAAACACTTCTCTCCTATAGGATTTTCTATATCCATGTACTTATTCATTCATCCAACAAATATCACATATTCTAGCAAAGGCCTGTTGTGGTTCAGGAATATACAGGAAAACACAGTACCACCCTAATGGACTTAACATAACATTTATACAATTATTCTTATATTTTTTCTGTATTATATTAGAATTATTTTCTTCCATATTCTATTGGTATGGGGCTTGCTAGAGGTGCTCAATGAATATTGTTAAATAAATAGATAAATAAGACATCATCAAAAATAGAAATGCAATGCCAGGCTCAGTAATCCCAGGGGCTTGGGAGGCTGAGGCAGGAGGACCGCAAGTTCAAAGCCAGTCTCAGCAACTGTGAGGCGCTAAGCAACTCAGTGAGACCCTATCTCTAAATAAAACACAAAATAGGGCTAGGGATGTGGCTCAGTGGTCGAGTGACCCTGAGTTCAATCCCCAGTAACCAAAAAAGGAAAATAGAAATATAGTCTCCAAGATCACACCCACACCGCTTTCCTTCCCACTCTCCCCTGAAAGATATTCCTCCTGTACACTAAGGGATTTCATGTTAAAATGAGTGTGGCCCCAAACTGAGACCTGCTTTTTTTACTTACTTACAGGTTGACCTGGGACTCTAGCTCAGGGTCTTTCGTTGGCCATGTCTGAAGGGACTGGATGCCAAAGGAGAGAGACGACTTTGCTTTCCAGAGGAGGGTCTGTGCCATCTGACTCCCACAGGACCCCTTGGTCAGCGGCTCCATCAGTGGGCCGGGAGACTGCGTTGCTGTGCTGAAGCAGAAGAAGTTGGGAAAGGCTCTGAGAAACAGAAGAACACAGGCCCACCAAAGCCTGCCCTGTCCTCTTCCTCCCAGGACAGCTGTTCATAAGCCAGGAGCAGGGGGATGCCAAGCACGCCCTTTACAGCAGAGTGGTACTCAGGGACCCTGGGGCTAGGGGTGCTGCCCAGAACAGTCCAAATCTTATCTCATCCCTGAGCAATAAGGTATGTTGCCCACAATGTCAAGTCAGAGGAATCTTGCTCTGGTTTTGACATTCTATGTCCTCCAAGGGTTCATGTGTTGAAATTGAGTCCCCACTGTGAGGAATCAGAGGATGGAGACTTATTCTGCTATTTTAGGGGTGGGGCCTTTGGAGGTGATTAGGATTAGAAAAGGTCATCTAGGAGGGGCCCCCATGATTGAATCCTGATGGCTTTGTAAAAAGACAGATAGAAAGACCAGAGGAGGCACAGACACACATGTACACTCCCTATCTTTTGCCATGTGACATCTTGTACCACCTTGGGACAATTCCAACAAGTTGGCCATCATCAGAAATGGTCCTCACCCTTTGATAAGAACTATAAACCAAAATAATCCTTGTGGGAGGCCATCCTCGCATGTGATTTGAGTTACCTCCCTGGCTGGGTGAGAGGCGCTTAGACACAGCTGTGTTAGAGCCTTCCCCACCCTTTCCCAGGTCCGAGGGCTTGTCCGTGCAGAGGCGTGCCTGGCCACTGCCCTGAAGACCCAGTCGTCGCCCCTGACCTTGGGATGCTGTCCCTCTTAACCTTCATTGGATGGGATTTTCCCTGGAATTTTTTGTTCCCCAATTAAAGCCCACTCCCTGGCGTGTTCTCTCTTTCTCGCTAGTCTCTTCTGTAAACCTCACCACCGCATTAGGTGGTTGGAGGCGGGAGCTAGGAGAAGCCGTCTCGGAGCTGGTATTAAAGGTAATGAGAGTCTTGTCTCTTTAATTTAAAACTCCTTAGCAATTACTTATGAACCGAACCTTCTTTCATGAAGCCAGCGCTGGTCGCGTGGCAGAGATCCTCTTCTTTTATACAGTTACCCAGTCTCAGGTATTTTGTTATAGTAATGAAAAGTGGACTTGGGGGCTGGGGATGTGGCTCAAGCGGTAGCGCGCTTGCCTGGCATGCGTGCTGCCAGGATTTGATCCTCAGCATCACATACAAACAAAGATGTTGTGTCCGCAGAAAACTAAAAAATAAATATTAAAAAAAAATTCTCTCTCTCTCTTTAAAAAAAAAAAAATAAAAGTGGACTAATATAGTTCAGAGTGAGTATTTAAACAATCACAAACTTATTTAGAAAAAAAAAGGCAATATTGGTTTAGTACAGGAAGTTATGTCTAAGATGCTTTAGGAGAACAATGTGGGTCTCTCGACCATCACTGGGATAGTTCCAGTACTACTTGGTTTATCAAATTTCCAGTTTAAAATGTCCAAGAACAATCATATAAAGGCTTAGACTGGCAACACTGGAGACAAAAAGGAAAAAAATCACATATTTTAAGAGTAATAACATTTAATATGTAAAGAGTCAATGCTGTAGAATTAACAAATAGGTTGCTCATGGGATAACCTGAGAAATGTACTCTGAGATGTGCCTGCCCTTTCTCTGGTGGCACATGGAGGAAGGTTGGAAAGGCAGTTCTAGCACAGAGCGGGTGGTGTATAGGAAACATAGGCATCCCTACTCCTCTTGACTGGAGTGGTGTTCTGAGCCATCTGGCAGCATCTTCACTCACCTCTACCTCAAGTGACAGACAAAGGAGCCACAAAATCCAGCTACTTGGAAATGGAAAAGTAAAAAGCAATCTTAGGGGCTGGGATTATGGCTCAGTGGTAGAGTGCTTGCCTAGCACATGCGAGGCCCTGGGTTTGATCCTCAGCACCGCATAAAGATAAATAAAATAAAGATATTGTGTCCAACTAAAATATTGTTTTTAAAAAAAGCAATCTTAGATGACATTTGGTCAAGAGGTGCTCTTCATAATGTTAAGGCAGAAGTCAGAGGCCTAGTGGTCCAGAGCAGTATTATCTGAGGAAGGGTCTACACAGGGTACTGCCACCTGCCCAGGGCTGGATGCCAAGGGAAGTGACTCCACACTGCTGGGTATCAAGAGATAGGCACTGATCACTTGAAACTGTTCTGCCAGTGTCACCCAGGCCCAAGGCTGCAGGCATCTTGAAAAAGCAGATGTTACTCTAGTGACCTATGTCTCATGAGGAAGGATTCAGGACCTTCTCTTGCTAGGTCCCCTGGTGTTCCTCAGTGATAACTCCACTCTCCCCACTGCCTTTCCTGGCCCTGAGAAGCCAAATGCTGCACACCTGACCCAGACTTCTAGAAAATCTTACCCTTGGTCCCTTACCATTGCAGCAGACATCAAAGTCTCAGGCTTTCAACCTGTGACAAAAGCCAAGTAGCCATTCTATTGTGCAATCAGTTTTTCTTTATGCAAAGGCGCCCCACAACTCCTAAGCCTCAGTGGCACAGGAGTTTACTGCTGCCTTGGCACTAAAATAACAAATAGATTTAATCCCCATTGTGGGATCTGGGATGAGAGAGACATTTTGTTTTCTAAACTCTTAAAATTTCTTTTCAGTACAAAGATAATACTTGTATGCAAAAAAGAAATTGAAAAAGTATTCTCAAAACCCCCAAAGGAAGTGAAGGAAGCAGGCTAGGGAACGGGAAGGGGCCAAGTAAGGCTTCGAATTCTGGCAGAGTCCTTTGAAGGGACAGCTTCAATTTGAAGGAGGCTGTGCTGCTCAGCTCAGCTCAGCTCAGCGGCCACTCACCACATAACTTCAGAGCAACTCCAACATGGGCAGTCTGAAGTGAGCTGCGTAAGTGTGACACACACTGGCTCTGGAAGACTTGGTACAAATAAAAAATAATGTCAAATGTCTCGATTATTTTTTACACTGATTACATATTGAATGATAATAAGATAAAAGAATTCATTTGAACGTGGCTAGTTGAAAATATAAAATTCTATATGTAGCTCACTTTATATTTTGACAGTGCTGCTAGAGGAGGTAAGTGATGTCTCAGAGTTGTCCCCATCTATAAGGAGGAGCTGGACGATCACATTCCTGCAGTCTTTCATTGGCTGAGGGCCTTGGGGTAGGGTGAGAGTAGCCCAGGCACTTGGCGCTCTCTGCCCAGGTACGCAAGGCAGCTGCAGGGGTTCAAGGGAAGACACTTAAGAAGAGCTGCCTATGAGTGCTGGAGGTGCACAAAGTTCCTTTACCTCTGAGCACAGGAGAGGTAAAGGGACCTGAGGAGACCCATGTATTGGTGACAACCCCAAACTCCACTCCCTTTTTCCTCTGGTTTTCTATCACTCCTCTCTATGTAATATATATGCTTGGACCATCCAATGTTCTGTGGCTTTCTTTTCTGCCTAAACCTTAGTTCTTGGACATCTTTCCAAAATGCATACAAGTACATCCCCAACAAGAAAGAGCAAGATAACCTTACACATTGTTTACATTTGTTTAGATTTTTAATCTTAAAATACTGAGTTTAACATGCTATTTTTCTTGAATCTTTATGACTTTGTTAAAAATCTTAAATACTAGCTCTTTCAAACCTTTCCCACTCCTTAATTTTATCTTTTGACCATAACTTTACTCATAAGAGTTCTCCACACTTCAATTCTTTACTTACATTTCTGTTTCCCCACTGTTAACTATAATCCATTTATCTTTTTGCCTCTTATCTTTTCTTGTTTTAATTTTCTAATTTAAAAAAAGTGTATGTTTCCTTTAATCTTCTGACACATTTTATCTTTATTGTCTTTCAACAGTTGAAGAACTTCTTGGAGAGTTGCAAAACTTTTTGGAGCTCATGGAAATAAAAGCCAACAACAGCTCAATAGAAAGAAGGACAGTTACTGAAAGAAGAGAAAGGCCAGGGTCTCCGCTGCACAGCTATGTGCACATGCTGTCAAAAGAGCCCGGGGGCTCCGCACGTTATGTAGTGGGAGGGAAATGGGCAAGAATGTCCTGAGGGTCTGACCCTGACACAACCTACTTGGAGGGGTGAGAACTGGGCAGGCTTCTTCTTTTTCTTTTCACTGCCCCAGCTTTCTAAAAAGCAGCGGCCCAATCTGAAGAAGGCTGAAAAGAAGGGTATCTTATTTCTGAACTACTTGAAACTCTGGGAAGGTGTTAAGCAAAAGCACACATGAATCCACCAAAAGAAGGGTCGTGGGTCATGGGAGATCATACGGACCCAGACCCTCTCTGGAGTGGCCATGCTGCCCTGAATTGGGAGGAAAGCTGGACACCAAGGCAAGCCCTACTACAGGGGCAGAGCATCACAGCAACCAGGGCTTCAGTGGACCAGGGAAGTGTGGGAGTCAGTGAAAACAGAGGGCCTATTCCCACAGTGTCCAGATCCTTCCTGCTCCTAGAGACGAGAGCTCCAGCCCAGGCCGGGAGAGGACACATCAGCTCAGAGGAGCGGGCTGAGGTGGACCTGCCCATCACTAGCAAACAGGTAAACACAGACCTAGACAGAGCTGCCTCCATCTGTAAATGAACAGAACTAAGGTGTCCTTTAGGGAAGAATGGTCCTGAAGGTACCCTGTGAGCAATGTTTCTGTGCATGGGGTTCCTGTGGACTGCCAAGCTCTGAGGAGCAGAGTTGACCATTTTCTCTTCCACGGCTCCCCAAGGCCCGTGTGCCTCACGTCTCAGGATTAAGGGTCTGAAGTGATGGGAGTGAAGAGAAGCATGGCCTGTTTCACAGGTAGCCTCTGCCGAGCGCCGTGAGGAAGCAACAGCAGCCCACTGAGAACTCATCTGGGAGCCCCAGACAGAGCTGCAGCCGTGGCACCTGGTCAGGCCTGCAAAGCTCACAAGGTGGGGGAAGAGACCATGGAAGAACAGAGCTGCAGCACTAAAGGAGGCTCTGTGCTAACAGGCAGCTCTCCAGGCACAACAAAAGGCATACGAGGCTCCTTGGATTGACAGATGGCTCACTGTCCTGAGCACTGAAGTTGCCATTTTCCCTATGGACCGAGAGGAACTTCTCAGAGCCACACCCACCTGCCAGCATCCTGATCTTGCACATTCCTCCTCCTGTTTGCTGGAAACAACCTTAACCTCATTGTACATCAGTAGCTGCCTGTCTTTGACTCGGCCTGGCACACATTCTGCCCCCCACATTCGGTCACTCCTTATCCTGTAGCATCCTACTCCCTGGCACTCACCGCTGTCTGAAGCTGTCCTGATTATGCACTTGTCTGTTGGTGTATGGTCCACTGCTCTCCACTAGAATGCTAGTCCACAAGGGCAGGAACCTCATCTGCCTTGTTCACCTGGTCTCCCCAGCACCAAGCACACAGAGGTGTTCTGTATATATTTGTTTGATGAGTAAATAACTCATTGAAATTTATGAAAGCCAAAAACTCTGGGAAACTACTCCCTTGGAATAGGGAGAACAGGTGCAATGTGCCTTCCCTGAGTGACGTCACTGGCAGCTTGGGTCAGACCTCTCCCTGCTTCTCTCACCTCCAACGGGTTACTGCTTTGTGAGGACTATGCCAGGCACATGGGTGCAGACAACCACCTGCAAAACATTAACCCAGGCTCTAGGTACAGAGTGGATGCTAGGAAATACTTCTTGGCTGGCAGTGCTTCTCTCTGGTCATAAAATGCAAGGCAGGAGCTTATGTCCTCACTTCCATTTGTGCTATAGGTCACTGGCAGTTATGGCTGGAAAGTCCACCTCAGCCCTCCATCTGAAGCTGAAGTGCCCCTTTTTACCTCTTTGCCCAATAAGATGGCTCCCAAGAATGGGCGCCAGCTGTGCAGTGGCACCCCAAGGCACAGAGGCACCTAGACTAGTGTGCCACCAAGTTTCCCATCCATGTGACCAAGCTGCTTTCACTATGACTGAAGAGACATACTGCTCGTGGCGATACTGTGGGTGACTTGCTCCATGCTCACCTCACCCCCCTTGCACAGTGCAAGTTGGAAAGCCAAAACTAAGCTGCCCTTGACTCCTCTGAAGCTAGAGTTCCCAATGGATGTGGATTCCATGAATTAGAGGTCCTCACACATCTGTGGTTTGGAAAGGAGCCAGGCAGATCAAGAGAGAGGGTACAAGGCAACCTTTTGCTTTTGCAGATGGTGACAGGATTTTGTGGTTCTGGGGTCAGCAGCTTCTTGATTCTGCAGCTGTCTAAAGTAGCAGTGGCAGCTTTGGGGAGGCAGGCCAGTTGACAGTGGGGTTCTGGAGTTAGTGGTAGAGGTGGCAGCAGCCTCTGGCCTCTTGATTAATCAGCTTGGTTTTGTTTTGGTCTTTTGCAGTAATGAGGACTGAACTTAGGGACTTGCTGTGCCAGGCAAGTGCTCCACCACTGAGCTCCATTCCTGGCCCTGACTAGCTTCTTGTTGGGAAGTGGCAGCTTTCTTTCTTGAGCATGGCAAATCTGAGTGTTGTGGGAGCTCAGAGCTATTCCTAGGGGCTCAAACTAGTTGCCTCTCTGGCTCTTCCAATGACTCTGTAAGCACTTAACTCCCTGTATCAGTATTAAATCCCTTTGTGCTTGCTGGGGAGAGTGGATTCTGTTGCCTTAGATTATCACTGATATGCCCTTTATAGCGTCAGATTGAATTGTGAGCCTAACAACTGATATGACCCTGTGCAGAGTGAAAGCAGGGCACAAATTTCTTCCAGTAGGAGCAATGGTATAACCAGTGAGCAACAAAAAGGGACGTGAATTTTTACTGGAAAACAGGACTGTTGCCTTTCCAGCATAGAAGAAACCTTACTCAAAACACTGTGCACTTCTGCTCAAGCAACAAAGAGGCACTAATGGGCAACCAAGAGGGCAGCACAAAACAGAGGGTACTTCTGAGGTCACTGTCACATGGGAGCATGATCCATTTTCACTGCTGCTGACTGGCTAACATTACTTTGAGTTTTTTCAAATAAGCTACCAAAATTGTTATAACCAAAAGTGTGCTGAAAACATAAAATAGTTGAGAAATACTAGCCTAACTCACAGATGCATCTCCACTAATGAAAATGTAACTGCATCCTAAAGCCTTCCTTGGGATAGCACCCATTGCAGGAATGACTTTCATGTGCTGAACCCAATTTGTCTCATCACACCTCATGCGTGCAGTGATTTCAGGTCTAGCCCAGGGCCACACACCCAGTGGGCCCAATCCCTTTCATATGACATCCTTCAAATGTGGGAAGGCTGCTATCATACCCTCTGTGAATTTTGTTTTTCAAATAAAACACCCCTTCCCTATACTGAAATCCTTTCCTTTTACTGAATCATTTTTATAATGATCTTTATAAAGCAAAAGCAAAGAAACACCAAACCAAAATAAACAATTAACTCCTCTCCTCTTCTTCCTTCTACCCTTGCAAAGCGCTGACTATATTTGCTATTTCCAATTGGTCACCTGTCATGATCTCTTAGAACAGGTCCAGTGTAATTTTCATCCTCTTTTCCTGAAAAGACTGGTCCAAGGCCACCAATGACTCATGGGATGCTTAAACCTAGTGTCAGTTCTTAGTTTTTCACTTTAGCCAAAGCAATGTTTGACACACAAAAAAATCATCCCCCTCCTTTAAAAAAAAAAAAAAAAAAAAAACAACACTATTTATGTTAATCTTATTTTCTTAAAATAGAAAACTATCCAACCACATCATGTATCCATGACACAACAGTTTCACATGCAAGTCTCAAAGTCTAAGTTTCATTTGGGACTTATAAGAACAATTAATCCAAGTTCACCATCTTGGTTATCCTTCCTACTAAAACTTCTTTGATTCCCTTCTCCTTAAGTCTCCAAAATCCCTTTTATTTCATACTTTTTAAAATCTTATTTCACTGTGACTCATAGTCACATTAAAAATCAAAATAAAACAAAAACCTTGATGTATTCCTTCAAATATTTTCTAGCTGAGGATCCTTATCTGCACCGTCCATTAAGGCACCAGCAGCTACCTGACTCTCCATGCACTTTCCACATGATGAGTGTGAACTGGAATGTGCCGTGTCAAACTCATGGACTTTTTAAAAACATTTCTGAAAAAAGTAAACCATCTTAATACTTTCTAATATTGATTAGATGTTGAAATGATACTATTTGGGATATATTAGGTTAAATAAAATATTCAAATTAATTTTGCTTTTTACTTTTTAAAATATGGCCACTAGAAAATTTTTAATTACATATGTAATTTTACACATTTGCTATTATCAGAAGTGGGCTGCTTCTTTTCACTGACATATCTGTATTCCTAGCTAGCTTTCTAAGTCAAAAAATACAGACTGACGTCAACTCTTCTCACTGATGAGAGCACTAGACTTTAAAAAAGAAATCTTTCAAGTGCTATGGTCTGAATGTTTGTGGCCCCCCAAATTCATATGTTAAAACTTAAATCCAAATCTAATAGTATTAAGAAGCGGGGCTTCAGAGAGGGTGATTAGGTTATGAGGACACCACCTTCAGAGAGGACTAGTGCCACTATAAAGAGACCCAAAGTAGTTTATTAGCCCCATTTGCTCTTCTGCCATGTGAGGACACCTCTAGAAGGCACTGTCTATGAGGAATAGGCCCTCAGCAAATATTAGATATGCTGGGGCCTTTAACTTGGGGACCTTCCATCTTCTAGAACTATAAGAAGGAGATGTCTGTTGATTATAGCAGGCCAAATGGCCAAGGACAACAAGCAATTCTACAGTGAACAGACTTTTACAAAAATCTCTTGGGGCAGTCACACTTTAATGCCAACACCAATTTGCTTCCTGTCCTCCAGGGACCCAGCTTAGAAACCGGGTGCTTCTGGTTCTCCACATCTCTGCCTTCTCTGCGTCCCCAGATCTCTGCGTGCTCCTTTACCCCACCACCCCCTCCAGGAAACCAGCAATGAGTCTCCCTATAGAGGCCAAATCTCATAATTTTCCTGTGGTGTTGTCAGAATTCATCTCTCTTTAGATCTTCAACTCTGTAAACCAGATGACCAAACATAATTTCTATATTAACCTTCTACAGTAAAGCTAATTTGACTATTGTCTTCCTCCAAAAAAGGAAGCTGGTTTGCATTAATTTAAAACCTGGGTGAATAATAAATGTTGTTTTTTCCCTGCCCTTAGGAGAACAGACATAATATGAAAATTAATTTTCTCCTGTTGGCCTTAGGAGCCCATTATGTCAGCCCCACTGCAAGACAGCTTTTCAGAGTCTTTCCCAGGAAGACTGCTGTTGCTCCAAAAGAAAATTGACAGCAGCAGATTTATTTATGATTAAATACTTAACGGCCTGATGCAAACACAAAGAGTAACAACAGAATATAGAGGAACGAAGACTGTAAAAGAGCTCATGTTAAAATACTTGTTTATGAAACTACCTGAAAAGCTGAAAGACTTTGGGAAAAAACCACTATCACCAAAACTGGGGAGTCAGGAGAAGCATGAGGAGGAGGAGGAGGAAGAGGAAGCACCATGTGCAGAGAGGATGACTGCTCTTTTCAGACTAATCTGGGCCTGGAAAACAATATTCAGGAACAAGAAAGCATTCGTCTGGCATTGAATCTGCTCTCCCAAGGCGTGGGTTCTATGCATTACTAATAAGGAAGCCATCACACACAGAAATATTTGGGAAAGTAGAAGATGTGTTTTCCACTTGTAATTCAGAATATTCTGTCCATGGTAGGGCTCTGCACCCACAGTAGCTAAACTTAGTGATCATAATTGAATCATTTAAGATAGTCTATCATGACTAGAACTAAAAAATACCCCAACCCCGCCTGCCTTATAAAGCAGTGGGTTCCCTGACCTTGGGGTACACACAAGCTGCATGATCAGCTACAAGGGTTGTTGTAAAAGATTCCTGTATTACCCTGGAGGCCTGCTTTTCAGAGTTATGTCCCTGGGCCAGCAGTACTGGCATTACTGGTGAGCTTGTTAGAAACTGAAGTACCCTAAAAATACCCTGACCTTGTGATAAGAATCATGGGTGGGTGGGGGGAGTGAGGCCCAGGAAGCTGTTTTAAGAAACCCTCCTCCCAAGTATGTTATGTTTGAGAACCATACATCAGACTGAAGAGCTTGGGTTCTCAAACACAGATCCCCTGAACCCTGCCCCAGAGTTCAATCTCCAGTACAAAAAAAAAAAAAAATTCAATTTATTTGATCCAGTAATCACCACCACTTCTATATTTATCTTACAGAAAAAAAAAATTTACCTCTCCACACATAGATTAATGCACATGGATTTACTGTCTTTAGGAAGAGTAAAAAACTGGAAATGAACATGTCCAAATTATAAAGAATTGTTTAAGTGATTGTAACAATCTCTATGAAAGAATGTCATACAGCAATTTAAAGCAGTTTTCTTAAAAAACGTTTAAGGATGTGAAAAAATCCTTACAATATATTAAGTGAAAAAGCAGAATGTTAATATAAATATCTGTGTTCATATGGAAGAAAAGGTCCAGATGATATCTAGTAGGATTACGGGTCAATAAAAAGTTAATTGTCCATTTCATATCTTTCTTGATTTTTTTAAACTTCCTCTCATAAACACAAATTATTTTTATAATAAAATGATAATCTTATTATCTTGAGGCTCATAAGATAACACTCTAGAGGCCAGGACGTTATTGAATCTTTTAGGCCTAAGGCCATGAACATAAAAGAGAAGCTGGTACAAGTGGGATTTCAGAGGAAGAGACAAATTTGCTCAATTGGCATTTTTCACTATGAAGAACATTAGTCCTAGTTGATTACTTATGTGGAGAATTGAATAAAATTAAAAATTCACTTCCTTAGTTGAACTGGCCACATTATAAGTACTTTATAGTCACAGGTGCTAAGGCATCCCCTCTGGGATGAGGCAGGTTATGGAATATTTCCTTCACTACAGAAAGTTTCACAGGACAGCACTGCCCTAAACATGCAGTCTCAGGACTTTTTTTGTCCTTTGTGCTCCAGCCACAAGTGTGAGCTGGAGCCTCTTGAGGACAGAGACCATCTCTGTGTGGCTCTCCCAATCCAGTGGGGGAGATCCCTATACACAACCAACCTGGGAGTGCAGACAGGCAGGAAGGCACTTGGTGGACACAGCACAGAGCTGGGTCAGGGGTTCAGGGAAGACAGGAGGAGTAGGTGCTATCCAAATAGGGAAGGATACTTGTGCATGCAGGGCGAGGAGCATGAAAGTAATAAAGGTACTGATGACAAACAGCCAGCACAGGGGGAAACCCCTAGCCCAACAGCATTTGTTCATTCCTCACACAGTAAAGGCCGCAGTGGGCCAGGACTGAGCAGACACCAGGACAGCTATGGTCCCTGCCCTCACCACGCTTACAGTCTCATCAGAACTGTGGGTGCACTGCGGGTAGGTGAGGTATGCCAAAGACTGAGGATGGAGAATTTCCCAATCAAGGCCCTTCAACCTATATTAAGGATCCTGTTTGGTTTGCTCTGTATCCTAGCAAGAGAACCCTGTTTTCTGCCTCAGTGGGGGCAGGAGGGCCCCATCCTTGGGCTTCTCTTGGTCCCCACCTGTTAGTCCCCACCCATGCCAGGGCTATGGAGAGCTCCTCTGAACGGCAGGCAGCACAGGGCAGGAGACTCAGTCTTAGGAAATCTCTCCAGAGGCTAGGTGGGCTGTGAGTTTAAGAAGTGTGAGAATAATGACAGAAATCTGGTTGGGGGGACACCGGAGTCCTCCAGGAGGAGATCGATTCTGAAAAAATACAGGAGACCTGAGTGGCCTGGAAGCAGGAGAACCCACTCCAATTTACAGAAATGCTAGAGACAGGAGTCTAGCAAGGAGGGAGGGGCACCAGCCGCTGCGGGGAGGGTGTGTCCGGAGGCCCTGTCGCACGCAGGGCGGCCCTGGCCTCTTGGGAGAGCACCCCTGGTAAGGCGGATGGAGGCCTGGAGGGGCGCAGGCGACCCGAGTAGAGGAAGGACTCGGGGGGGGGGGGCAGAGATAGGCGGGGCCGGCAGCAGCAGGTGTACAGGCACCTGGGGCGCGAGGATGGGTGGCAGAGGGCGAGCCATTCCAAGAGAAGGAACCCCTTCCTTTAGACTTAGGGGCTCTTTCCCGACCACGTCCTTGAGCATCTAGAAGCGGCAGGGCACGTTCTCCCCGGCCTGAGACCCGTGAGGGCCGCGGTGTGCCGGCCTGCCACAGGGCGGAGGCTTCGGGGCGCAGGAGGCGGCTGCTCCCCGGACACTGGCCCCGGCCCTCCCGCCAGGTGACCCCCTCAGGCACCCCGGCCTTTCCTCCCGGAACCACACCGACCCCCTCCCACAACGCGGTCCCTCCAGGCTCGGTCCCCTCTCATCGCTACCCTTCACGTGGCTGGCTTCCCGCTCCTGCCCCTCCCGGACGCACCCCTCCCAGGCCATGGTACCTGGGGCTCTCGAAGCTGCACCCCCTGCGCCGCAGCGCCGCCCTCTTCTGCCGCAGGAGCGCAGCGGCTGCCCCGCCGGGCTCCGGCTCCATCGCCCCGGGCGGGGGCCGCAGGCTCGGGCGCACTCGGGTGGGCTCGGGCCTCGGCCGGACGCTCGGCTACCGCGCCGCAGCCCATGCCCCGCCCCGCAGCCCATGCCCCGCCCCGCAGCCCCACGCCCCGCCCCGCATCCCTCAGCGAGGCCCAGGCCCCGCCCCGAACCCCAGCCAGTCAGCCCCGGCACCCCTCTACCGGGCCCAGGCCCCGCCCCGAACCCCAGCCAGTCAGCCCCGGCACCCCTCTACCGGGCCCAGGCTCCGCCCCGAACCCCAGTCAGCTCCCAAGCTCCTTTGTCGGACCCGAGCTCAGCCCGGAATCCAAGCCCAGCTGGCCCCAGGCTCCACCCCTGGTCCACCCAAGCCCCGCCCCACACCAAACCCAGTCAGCCTTCAGTCCCCCACCAGCCAGGCCCAGGCCCGCCCTGGCCTCGCCCGGAGTCAGCCCAGCAGGATGCAAGCCCCAAGCCTGGCTCAAGCTCCGCCCCTCCCACGCCCAGACCCCGCCTCATACCCAGCCCAACCGGCCCCTCAGCAGGGCCCAGGCCACGCCCCTCCCCGCTCCGAACTTCTGCGTAGTCGGCCCCGGGCTTTTGCGGTCCATCACAGGTCCCGCCCCGGCTCCGCCCCAAGCTCCAGTCACGCCCCTCCCGCTCAAGCCACGCCGCGGGCCTCAAGGCAGCCTTTCGCTTGCACCTCTGTGGAGATTACAGTCCCGAAACGCCTTCCCTTCCTCACCCTGTCCCACCCACCGCGCTGGCCCTCCTGCTCCTTGCCCTTCAGCACTGACTCAGCCCTGCCCACCTACCCCTCAGCTACTGAGCGCTCGCGCGGTCGCGCGGCCCAGGCCCTCACACCGCAGCTCTGCTCCCTCAGCGTAGCCGCCCGGCCCCTCTTCGCCTCAGCATCTCCTGGCCCTTTCCGTCGTAGCACCGCCCCCTTTCGGGGCCGCCCTTCCCCGTGTCCCGCCCACAGGCATGACCGCACTGCTGGAGCCCCGCCCCTCCTCTGCCCAGTTCCTCCAGTCCCACGGACCCGACCCGGGCCTGCCCGGCTCCTTCCACGCCGCCTCTCACCTCTGGAAGCACCTGCCTGCGCGGGACCGCCCTTCTGGCTAAACCGGCGTTCCTCCGTGTAGCATGCGCTAGCTGCGGATCGACTAGCGAAGGTGGCGTCTCTCCTGGGGGCTGTTTGTGGCGCCTGACTCAGGCTGAGGGGCAGGAGCTTTGCAGGTTAGCCATCGTGGGCTCAAGTTTTGATTTCAAAACTTTCCAACTTTGTGACAACTGTGCTCACTTCCTCCCAAAATTAGATGCATCGTTTCAGAGCCCTTGAACGCTGGCTGAGAACGGGGACCCGTATGGGTAAAACTGGGGATACTGGGTCATCTCGATCAATAGAGGAAATAGACTATGGCTACTTAAGCAAGCGAAGCCTCGTCTCAGTTACTGAGGTGTGATCATGCTGGCCTGAACTAGCCTGGTAGAACAGAGGCCGAGGACCTTTGCTTAGAGAACTGCAGCGTTGGTAGGCACTGACCAGGCAGGCAGAGCCAGGGGATCCCATAATCAGCGTGGATCGTGGCATTCCCTGGAGCACTCTCTCAATGACTTTCAGTCGCTTTTCCCCCGGCCTGGCCTCCCTTGATGCTGCACATTCAAGCAGAGAAGCCATTCTGGAAGGAGAAGGAAGGAGATGCCTGGAGAGAAGACTCGGGGAGCTCCCATGAGAGAGGGAGAGAGATAGCAAGAACTTTCCATTTCTCCTTCCAGCCCCTCTTGAGATTCCCTTGGTCCTTGCCCCAGGGTTCCACAAGACAGCCCTTTAAAACAGTCCTTTTTCTTTTAAGCAAGCGAGAGTGGATTTTGGTTTCGGTTTTGTTGTTGTTTACTTTTGCCTAGGATCATGAACTTCTAAAATATCTTTTCGGACTTAGACCGCATAGCTCCCCTAATTCTTTACACAGTGAGACCTGGGCGCTTCCCCTCTCCCTTCACCCTGCTTCTCATTTCTTAGCCCTGGCCTCCAAGTTTTCTGTGGTCTCTGAACTGAATTTTCAAATGCCCTTTGCCCTCTAAGGTGTCTCCAGCTCTCTTGCCTTCCTCTCCTGAGTGCCCCCACAGCACTGCCCCTGTCCCTTTCTGAGAATACTGCTCCTATATGCTATTTATGTTCTAGTTACTCTTAGCTGAGCTCTGAGTGCCCCATACCTCCTCCATGTTCTACCTGGCACAGTAACTGCCATGTGAATGAATGCATGTGATTTTAATAAATTGAACAATATTCATTGGAAAACACATTTAATTTCAAAGTAAACAAAGATGTCTGTACATTAAAGTATTTAATTAGTGAAACAATTATTATCAATGTAACAAGCTGAAAAATACAGCAACTTGATACAAGACTGAGGTAACAAAATACTTCACCAAAAATCTAAAGAATCCCATGGAGGGCTGATGTTCAGTGGTTATTGCAGATGAGACAATTCACAAGTATTAGAGAAAGTCCTTACACGGCTGCATGCAGGGGTCTGCTGGAAAAAAAGACAGCCTGGGAGAATGCAACAGATTTAACAAGAAACGAACAAAAATGTAGAAACTGATTTCAACCCACTTAGAAGAATACATAAGAAATCGAAAACTACTTTCTACGCAACATTTTGAATGCTAAGTGGAAAACCATGCATTTTGGCACGAAATTTATTAAAGATTATACTATACTAATAAATCAATTTCTATTATTTCATTACTGAATGGTCACAGTCATTCAGAAATGGATAGACTCATGGTTACAAAATGAACCGATGGATCTTCTGCGCTGCTGTGAGGGGATTTGGGGGCTGCCCGAGGGGTAAACACACTTGTGCAGCAGAGGGCTATGAGGTGGATCAATGTCCATGGACAAGTTCTCCACGGCCAAGGAAATGCAGCTCTTGCTCATACTGTACTTGATTTTAACACTAAAGTTAAAGACAAAAGCCCATCACATAAACTCGGTGGAGGTTCTGACCTTACTCTCTCATTCTACCTTTGGAGTCCTCTGTATGCTCAGCCACAGCTCTGTGCCTAACTGTTCTGAGCTATGTGGCCTCTAGTGCACACTCCAGCTAGTCCTCATTGTGACAGAACTCACAGAGTAAGACTGGTCAGTCTGTGGGGACTTTTGAAGTGTTTCTGGAAGAATCTGTGCATGAAGATTGTACCCAGGGCTGGGGAGAGGTGGGTTCTTGCCCAAGGAGGTGCATGAGGTGGGGATCATTTGTTCGTTGAGTGGTCAACCCTACGAGAGCAGATCCAATCTGTCTGGTTTTCAGCCATTTATACCCTGGATAGAACCTCGTGCATGGGAGACACTCACTAGAGATATGAATGAATGAATGAATGGGGGTTTTATGCAGAGAAACTGTATTTCAAAGGGACTCTTACAGTTTCTTTTTGTTTTTAAAACATGAAATCACCCAATATTTCAATAATGACATAGGGTTGATTACAGTAATATACGGGGTCACAAAAAAGAAGTAAGATTGTGTTTTGGTGATGTTCACCTGTAACTGTGAGCATCAGCAATGTGGTTGTAGCACTCTGGACCCACCCAGGAATAAAGCAAGCTTGGCTTGCAAACGGCTCCCCATTTTCACAGACCATATTCTACCTGAAATATGGTGACCTTAAAGATACACCTTTCTGGGCTTGGGACGGGGAGCAAGGTAAAGGTAGAAACACTGGCTGTCTCGGTAAGGAAAAGAAATACTTTAGAAATCAGTTGGCAATCCTTGAGTTCCTCAAGGATTCCTTCAAGTATTCAGCTCCTCAGCGCCTCTGTCTGACAGGATGCTGAACAGTCAGGGGAGGGAATGCTGCATTCACCCTGGGTATATTCAGAACAATGTTTCTACAGCTTTCCACCAAACCCTCCTCCACAAAGCATTCCAGTTGCCAGAATGCACTCAGCTGACCTTGAGTTTTACATACAGAACGTGTTCAACTGAGGGTTAGAAAGTATGTGGGGTGAGCTGCATGGATTGTTCTTAGGACATCACAATGCTACCAGCTACCTACTCCAGTTTGTAGACAGCATTCTACACCTTTCATTTTGGCCACGATTTGTTTGCCTAAAAAAAAAATTACAGTATATGCATGCAAGACATAAGACCTTCAATGGGTTCACAAGTATTTGTGCACAATGGACAGTCGAGGAGCAAAAACCAGAAACACTTCCCTCTAGGGCGAGAATCCACCCAAGGACCTCCCCCACTCCGTGGTTTGTGCCCGGTTTGTGGGACAAGCTAGCACTGGGAAGACAATCAGCACTGAACTCACATACTTGGCCTGAGTCCCTGCTTGGAGAATTGAGTATCTTTCAACTACATCTCCAGGACTCTTCTGATGTGTTCAGGGCTCTTACCAGTCCTACCAGGCTTTTGCCAATAAGACTGGCTTTTGCCAGTCAGTCCAAACTGATTCTTCAAGAGTCCAAGGAAAGAAATGTTTCTGAGAGGTGATGTGGGATCAGTCTCAACTAGTGAACAGATTAAGTGCTTTGAAAAGAATTGTGATTGTGCTCTTTCAAATTAGGCTCAGAAGCAAACATCTGTGAAGGAGAAGAAGCATCTGTAAAGGACAGAAAACTATTTGATTTAGTTGAGCCTGAAATTCTGGGAGTTTGGCATCTGTTGTATTTCATATGTGAAAAGCCAGCGTAGTGTGAAGAGTGGAGAAACAAGGAAAATAAGTAGCCAGTGTTCCAGTCTTGCACTTCTATCCAAGCTGAAGACTTTTTAGAAGTTAACAGGTGAGATCAGATTGGATGTAGGTCAAAGCATGACCATTGCATGGTTCTGATTGGAAGTGACTGCAGTGTCTGGCCTTGTTACTCAGCCTTCAGATACCAACTTGAAGAGTCTAGGTGCACACACTCAGACCTGGGGTACGGGCGGACATGCAAGGCTGTGGCTGAGATTTGATGGCATCAACGTTACCATTGGGAGTTTCTTTTGGCATGAAAGTATCCAGTCTCTGCTCCAAAGGAAGGTGAGTTTCTGAGCACAGTCAGGCTCCAGCACAAAGTATCACCCTGATGACAACACTCCCTCAGCAACACATTCAGATTTTCAGAGTCATCACCATTTGATCAAAGTACTGTGGTGGGTCTGTTGGTAGATCTTATCGTGGTGACCTATTACAGTGTACTGATTAAGGTGTTGTGAAGCTTCTTGCCAGGAAACTCTTCAGGGCAGTTTGATGCCTTGTTGGTGTGAGTTCTGATACCATGATAGCAATGGACCCAGAAATTCAGTCTCTTTCAGAAAATCATTTAAGGGTTTCCCTCTCAGGATACAGACATTCAAGTTAAAGGAGAGAAAGGGAGACAGAGACAGGCTATGATGATAAAGCACAATTAATGTTGAATAAAAATATATTTGTGCAAAATAAAAATCACTTTAAATTATGACAGAGTGTGACAGATCAAGGCTGTTGTTCATGGAAAGCACTCTTAGCCAAATGCAGAGGCTGGACCATTTGCTCCCCAGAGCTCTCAGATGGTCATCCACAATTGTGCCCTTGGACTTGGATGATGGAGAACTTGCTGGTGACTGCATTTGGGGGCAAGACTGGGGGAGCTTAAGGCCTCAGTGTCACTCAGCTCCCTGCATGATCAGGAATCCTGGTGGGTCTGCCCTGGCAGTGGAGGCCAAGGGGCGCGATGGCAATGGCAGCGAGCACAGCCTGCCCTGTGGGGGAGGTTGGCGTGAAGGGGCCTCTGGGCAGCTGATCACTGTGAGCACGGCGGCCTCCGAGCTGCTTCTGAGGACACCAGGAGAACATGCCACAACTTCCCATGCAGGCACGGCGGGAGCGGGGGAGATGAAAGGGCCCCAGGCCCTGCCAGGAGAGGGCATGAAAGGAAGCAAGCAGGCCAGCGGCCCAGTCCACCGTCCTGAGCCGGTTCTTGCTCGGAAGGGCTGACAGCAACAAGGCCTGGCAGAGCCCCAGGGCCCAGGAAGCAGGCCTTCCAGATGAATAGCACCCATAGGAACAGAAAGCAAGACACGGTTTAAGGCATTGTTTGTTTACAGTGAGAGAATGTGAGGGAGCATTAACACTGGCGCTCCCACCCGACCTTTCTCGGTGGACAAGGCTATGACTGAAGGTGAAAGCAGGCCCTCAAAGCGAATGAAGTGTGTGATGTCACAAGTCCTGTGCCAAAATGCATGTTTCTTGAAGAGTTCACACTCACTCCCACGCACACATGGACGGCACACATACGCAGAGGACGCTTCGGGGATTGTACAAAATCTGAGGCAGCCCTGGGGGGTGAGCAGCCCCGTGCACTTGGGGTGTAACGAGCCTGTCCCGCAGCCTGTCCTGCTCTCAGGCCCTTTCGCAGGTTAATGCTGTCCACTGTGTCAGCAGAAAGCAGGAGAACCCAACGTGGGCCAAATGCACTCTGTTGCAGAAGCAGCTGGTGGACAACAAAGGCCCAGAAAGGGGACTTGGGGTGTGCAGTCTGGGGTCCAACAACCGCCCTGTGAGGTGGTGCTGCGGGATGAGAGTCATGAGAGTCGCTGGGGATTGACAGGTGGATCCAGCACTTGGGGAGCCCTCTGCGACTGTGAGGCTGAAGGCTGTGTGCATCCCCTGAGTCTGGCTGTGAGGCTCCCAGCGCTCTGGCTCACAGCCTGTGCCCAGGGTTGCTCTTGTCCACCGGGCCCAGTCTGGGCTCCCAGAAGCCTTTGTAGTCACGCCAAGTCCTGCAGAGACTTATTCAAATGACATAAGGTTTGCAGGTACCTAGAAGAGAAAGCTCAGCTTCTTGTCAAAGTTTTAACACTTCAAAGAGACAAGGGTGGTCTCTAGGGGAAGTCTGTTAATGCACAGGTCAGGTGGGTGGGGGCATGGCAATAATAACAGCTGCTACGTGTCACAATCCCATGTGCTGGGCACTGCTCTGAATGCTTCCTATGCATCATGTGCTCAAGTCCTTATAGCAATCCTATTGGGTAGGTGCCAGAAACACCCCCATAATGAAGATAAGAAACTTAGGCTTAGAGGGTTTAAGTCCACAGCAAGTAAGAAGCAGGGCTCAGACCCTAAGCCCATGCTCTCAGCCATTATCCTATGTTCAAAATAAAACTGTGTTTAGGGTGAGGAAGTCAAACCCTGAAGGAACAGAGTGTATCCCTTTGGAGGGGACAAGCAGCAGAGGGTGGGTCATTAGGGGATGGCAAGTAGAAGCACAGGAGACTGACAAAGCGTGCGGATACTGAGAACCCAATACCTCTCCATAGCTATATCCAGGACAAGATCTTAGCTCCCTTTACTGGGAGGACCACTGACCTCAAGGTCAGAATGTTGCCACTGTCCCCAAAGCTGTCTCCAGATCCCCAGACTTGGACTTTCTTCTCTGGCATTGTTTTGGGTTCCAAGAGATTTTATTAAAAGCATATATATAGCAGTAGCCCACACCTGTAATCCCAGCAACACTGGAGGCTGAGGCAGGAGGATCCCAAAGTTGAGATCAGCCTCAGCAGCTTAGTGCAGCCCTAAGCAATTTAGTGAGTACCTGTCTTAAAATTTTAAAAAATAAAGGACTGGGGATGTGGCTCAGGGGTAGAGAATCCTTGGGTTCAATTCCCAGTACCAATTAATAAACAAACAAAACAAGCACATGTCAGTAACAATTGGTCAAAATGATGAATTAGAAAAAAAAAAAAAAGCACTCCCATATACCAGGAGACAGTTACAAAAATGTTTGCAGCAGCATTCTCATAGGAACAAAAGGCTGGAAGTCATTTCTGTGATGACTGACAGCAGAACTGATAGAAAAATCAGCACAAATAAATGAATGACAGCTACACACGTCAACACTGATGAATCTTACGAACGTGTAGTGGAAGAACAAGTCACAGAAGGAAATGTATAGCTCTGGTTCTAATCACAAAGATGCTTTACAAATGTACCCAGACAATACAAGAAAAAAATCAAATGCGTGTTCTAAAATTATGAAGGAGTGCTAGAGGTGTAGCTCAGTGGTAGAGCACTTGCCTAGCATGCATGCACGCCCTGGCTTGCTCTCCCTACCACAGTAAATGAAAATAAAGTAATAAAAGTAAGTAACACACACAGCAGGAGCATGGCTATGGGGCGAGGGTGAAGAGAGAGAATCAGGAAGAGGCACTTGTGGGAGGGAGGGCTCCTAGGCCTGAGGGCTCTGCATTTTGGCTGGGAGGTGGATATGTGGGTGTTCATTCTGCTGTTGTTTGTATCTTACACATATGTTATAAATAAGGTTTAAGTGGATTCAGTGTCAGTAAAACAATTTTGAGAAGTGCAAAATAGAAACACAGTCTAGTGGCTGAGATTCCACGTGGACAGCTGCATCTCTGTGCAGCCCTTTCACACCTTCCCTCCCTTCCTTTGCAGGGACACACCGTGACTCATTTAAATAATCCCCTTATGTTGAGTATTTAGGTTGTTGCTAACCTCTTATTATTCCATACAGTACTGTGGAACTACTTGATGGGAAATAAATTAGAAATAAAAAGGAAACAAAATAGGGGGAAAAAAAAAAAGGTCTGAATATTGGACAAAAGTACTTCAAAGTGGCAGAAGCTTGCCACAGTGCACTGTTTGCCAGCATGAGCAATCTCACCAAACGCTCACTCTGCCCCATGTTTTTTTCCTAAACCCCCACTGCCTGCTGAGCAGCTGCTGCCACCTGCTGACTGCTCCCTACAGAGGGACAATGGGTCCTTGCCCAGGGCTCTCTTTGCTGTGCCTCCATGAGACCAGGGCCCTGCCTCTTCCCCCACACCCTCCTAGGCAGCCCACTGCAGGGCTGTCAGTTCCTGTTGGACCTGGAGCCACCTGGCCTCTGTGCACAAATCACAGGGCCACCTGTGTGTGGTAGGTGAGCATCAGTGTGCTGTATGTTCTTAGTGGTGCTGAGACACCTGGGATAACCTGTGTGGGGGAGGTCAAGGTGGCTCCAGGTCCAGCTCTTCCTTTCTTTATGCAGCTTGAGATGGCAGCCCCTTCGTTTTAACCTTGTCAGCTTATCCCCTTTGAATTGCCTTGAAACTACTGTCGACCCAAACCACTGGTCTTCCTGTTGTGCAGATGGGCAATCATGTTAATTGAATGTACTAAATATATACAAACTGGGCTGGGGATGTAGCCCAGTGGTAGAGTACTCGCCTAGCATGTCCAAGTCCCTGGGTTCAAACCCAGTATTGGGAGGGGGAGAAGTAAACACTCTAGAAACTTCAGAATGCTAGTCTCTTCTATATCAATGTAGAAATTCTACATGCACATACAAACATACATACAGTTGTTTTTTTTTTCTTTCTTTCTGGGCTGGGGATTAAACCTAGGGCCTTGTGCCAGCTAGGCAAGTGCTCTACCCATAGCCCTCTCCCCCTACAGGGTGACCATGAACTTGTGATTCGCCTGCCTTAGCCTCCTGCGTAGCTTGGATGCATACATACTTTGGTACAAATAAGACTAAGCCTTCCAATGCTCCTGCCCTTTCCTATATTGCTTATACCTAGAGCCTCTTTCGGGGATGGCACATGGCTCGCTATCCAGGGTTGTGCAATAGGGATCTGCTGTGGGTCACGGAGGGTTCCAGGTGTTTTGTTTGCTGTTATTGTTGTTTTTATAAAGAATAATGCTACAGTGAACATTCTTTAATATGTATCTTTAAGGAAATGGGCGATCATGTCCCTAGCAGTCCCATAGGTGAGTCAAGGGACTCCAGTGCAGTTTTTTGGGGGCCTCTGTGCTGCCTCAAGCTTATCCTCCAGTTAGTCTTGTCCTGTTGCTTCCATTTATTGAGGACATTCCACTAGTTCTGCTTTCCAGTCTCTTTACACAGACAATCTCAATCAGCTTCTCTTGTGTGTCCTCATCTACATTACAGATGAAATTCCTCAGTGGGACCAAGCTGAGGGCAGAGTCCAAGGACTTGCCCCTAGAGACCTCCATCTGTTTATAAGAGATACTCTGAAGAGCTGAGAAGTCTGTGGCAGTGCTGTGTCCCTGTCCCCCCCAGACCCAAGTGTCTGGTGTGAGCTTGCCTTTGCTGAGGACCCCTCAGACCTGCAGGGCTGCTGCCAGCTTCTCATCTGCTTCCAGCCACCAGCAGCTTTCCTCCTGGAGGCTACCACTAGCTATTCTACACCCTATGCTCTCTCCATCTGGTGTGGAGGCTGGAGGCAGCCACTTTTGACCCAGGCCCGACTGGCTGGCTGGCTGCGCCCCCAGGCCCCTTAGGCAGTTGCAGGTACGCCCAGGGAAGTGGAGGTGGGAAAGCCCAGGCCAACACGGTCAGAATCCAGAGGCATGCCCTGTGGGCCCCCAGCCCCGTGGCTCACTAACTGTAGGCCCTTGAACAAGTGTCCACCCCTTCCTCTCTCCCTCCCTCCCTTCCTTCCTTTGGTCCCTTCTTTTTGGTTCTGGGGCTAGAACCCAAGGGTGCTTTACCACTGAGCTACATCCTCAGTCCTTTTTTTTTTTAAGATTTATTTTTTAGTCTTAGGTGGACACAATATTTTAGTTTTATGTGGTGCTGAGGATCGAACCCAGTGCCTCGCACATGCTAGGCAAGCACTCTACCACTGAACCACAACCCAGGCCCTACATCCTCAGTCCTTTTATTTTTATTTTGAGACAGGGCCTTGCTAAGTTGCCTGGACTGGCCTTGAACTTGCAATTCTCCTGACTCAGCCTGAGTCACTAGGATCACAGGCCTGCACCACCCCAACCAGTGTGCCTGCTACTTTATAAGCATCAGGATCCTCAGTGTTAAATAGAGGCAGTAAGAGAAGCTACCTCTCAGGGACGTGGGAGGACTAGCCAACTCCTGCATGTGAAGCATCTGTATAACAGGTGGTGAGGAGAGGGGGAGGTAGTGGGGGCAGAGGGAGCCCACATCAATACAGTCCCCTGGGGGAGCTGCAGTCCCCATTCATCAGCACCCTTGCCTGGCACATGGCTGGCCCTTAGCAACTTAGCCATTACTGTTATTCTCATCAGTCAGTTTTGAGTATTCCCAAAAAGTTTACTTTTGGGGGATGACCAAAGTAAAGTTCCTGATGATGCAGGAACTTGATTCTTTGACTGATATCATACCTGCCACCTCATCTTCCCCCAGTGGGTATTTCTGTGGTGTTTCCTTTAGTGGGAAAGACACAGGAACCAGATTTAATGTTCTGATCTGGACCTGGGCTTTGTTCTAAGCTAAGAAGGGGTGCCTTGCCCCAAGGGAAAATGCTGACCCAGGGAGGGTGCCCAGGAGCAGAGCTGATGGACTCTGAGGGAAGAAGGGAGCCCCATTATCTAAAGGGCTGAGTGCCCAGGGTGGGAGGGTACTCAGGGGACTTTACCTGAGGCCTGTTGCTCTTACACGCGTCATCCAAATGCTTGTGCCACAGTATTGCGTGGAATCGGGAGCCCGTCTGAAACTTGTAAACATTGCCTGATGGGCAGAGAAAGCACTGGTTGAGAAGAGGGACACATGGGATGGTTGCCTGTGACCATGTAAAGGAAAACAGGTGCCTGAGTGACTGAAGTAGGGGCGCCCTGGGTGAGCCGGAGCTGGCAGGGGAGGCAGCCTCCCATGTTCCTTTGGCCTGTGTTTTTGGAATAAGCTCTTGGCCATGTTTGGCTGTCTGGTGAAGCCTGTGTGCCCCTTCTCAGAATCATCATTTTAAATGTCCAAAGTATAATACCAAAAAAATCATTAGCAGTTATCAAACCAAACCCCCAAACAAGCTGAGTGACATCATCTATGCACTATACTATACTGATGCACTAATAACAGATCTAGTGGCAGGTCTGACACTGCTGTGTTTCAAAGATGAACAGAAGTGATATTTTGAGATATGTACAAATGAGACATGATATGAAAATATCCTCGATTCCTCTTAGAAAAAAACCACAGGGACTAGAGTTTTTGGAAGTTGCAGAATTCTTTTCTGAGTTGGCCTTGGACCTGGACAGCTGGAATCTTGTGGTTATAGTTAAGTCAGGGGTTCCTGAAATGCCCCAAACCCAAGACCTTCCCAGCTCCACAGCCCTGCCTCATCCTACATTGCTATTTATTCCAAGACACTGAGGCTCCAGCTCCAGGAGTGAGGGGCCTCAGTAGCCTGAGGCAAAATCACGAAACTGATTCCTGCAGCTACTGCTCAAAGGACACACCAGCTGTGGTCTAAGAAGTTTTGTGGACTAATGAGGGGACTTGTGGGTGACACCAAACCTCACACAAATAGAAACCGCAGCCTCAAAGGTCCTAATGTGCTGAGATGCATCTTTGGCAGAAGTGGAAATGGGGGAGGTGCGGTGCCGGTAGCCTGCTGCTTACCTTTGTCAGGGTTATTCAGCTGGAAGATGTCCGGGTGCTCGGGGTCATCGGGCAGTTGTACCATCCAGCCCACGATGGAGACCTTCTTGCCAGGTGTGGATTTATACTGAGGGGAGCAACAGAGAGCCGGGAGGCCTACCTGTGCCAGGCCAGCTTCCCTCCCACCCACCCCTGAAGCTCACAGAAGTGCCCTCCACTGGATGAAGTCCAGTGAAGTCCTGGTGTGGTGTCCTCTCCACCTGACTTACGTGTTTTCTGTCTGTGCCCCGCAAGGACTTGGCTCCATAGTACAGGAGGGTGGATCCTGAGAGTATGACCCAGTATCTGGTCCATGAGGACAGCTACAGAGGAAGGGGAGGCAGAGAGATGACACACGGTGGGGACAGAGTGGCCTGGTCACCACATCAGTGCCAATACAGGTTTCTCTCTTCACTGCCCCCTGCCATACCCCTGGCAATGCCACCTCCACCCAGGAAAAGAGGAGGAGCCCCTCTCTCATTCCCTCATGTGGCCTTCCACCTTGTTGAGGGCAGGGTGGGAGGGAAGCTGAACTCAGGGCCTAATTCCTACATGTTCCATTGACCTGAACTCAGAGGGTCCTGGAAAAAAGCATGTTTAAAATACAGCCATGGGGCTGGGGTTGTGGCTCAGCGGTAGAGCGCTCGCCTCGCACATGCGAGACCCTGGGTTCGATCCTCAGCACCACATACAAAAATAAACAAGTGAAATAAAGGTGTTGTGTCCAACTACAACTAAAAAATAAACATTTAAAATAAAATAAAATACAGCCATGCCAAGCAGTGACCAGAAGAAGCATAACATCTGTAGTGAACGGCTTGGGAGGAGACTGATGCCTGGAAGCGGAAAACCTGCAGGGCCCTGGCGTGGGCCGGCTTCTGTCACCAGCTAGAGGTGTGGTTCCCTGCTCAGGGCACTCTGCTCCTTAGTTTAGGAAAAACCACTCCAGTGGGGGCTTTTGGTTCTGAAAAGGTAAAGCAAATCCCCCACCCTGGAAGGAAGAAGGAGCCAGCTGCTCTGCACCACCGTGCTCAGGCCCCTCCCTGCTGGGTGGCACTGCATCATCATCAAGGGAAAGCAGTGGCTCTCAGACTCTTCACTGGCACCAGAGGGCCCGGCACACAGACAACACGCATGTAAAGATTTCAAGCAACAGTGCTGATCTCCACTACATATGAGGAACTCTGAGATTTTTTTTTCTATTTTATTCTTTTCTACTCAAAAATCCTGGTCATGTCCCACTGAACTGATTCCATCATTCACTGAGGTGTCATCCAGCATTAGGGACAATGCTGCTTCAAGGACACTGTCTGGTTCCTGCCTGGTAATGACTGAGGCCTGCATTCTTGGTCAGGAGAGAAGTGGGCAGGTTTATACAACAGGACAGACTGAAGTCCCCATGCTGCAGGAGGTGTTGTGACACTGTAGGTCTAAATGATCAGTGTGGCCAGAGCTGGAGCAGAGACTCTCCTCCTCACAAGGCAATTGGCCACTCAAGGCAGGGGCTCCATGGGTACCTGGAGGTGGCAGGTGGGCCCGATAGCTTCACAGTGGATGGCAGTAGGAGGGGGCAAGTCCAGATGACCCTGGCAGTGGACAAGGCCAGAGCAGGACAGGAAGGGCAGAGCAGGTGCTGCCTGGACCTGCAGCTCCTGACGGGCTTGTCAGCAACTTGTCACACAAGGGGCTGATGTTCATGCCACGTGAGGTCATGGAGACCATGACCTCTGGGTCCAGCACAGGAGATGGTGGGGGCCAAAGGCCTCCTGATGCCCTGTGCTTTCCTCCATTAACTTAGGATGCTGCCAGGGAGGAAGGGACTCTGCATATGAGGATGCCACACAGCAGCTGATGTGCTCTGGGCCACTCAGCCTCCTGGGTCTCCAGGCTCCCACTTGCCCTCCAGCCCTTTACCACAGCCCCAGCTCACCCATGTGCTCTGCACACAGACGCTCTGCCACACATGGCCTCCAGGAAGGGGCACAATCTGGTCCAGGTTACAGATGTGGAAACTGAGACCCTTGCCCACTTGGTGACCTGGCCAGAGCGGAAGCCTGATTGGCAGGTTCCTAGACTCAAACTGCTCACTGCTATCCACACTGCTGCCAGCAGATGTGCTCCTGACTTACTGCGGGCTTCCGTCCTTCTTTGAGCAGGGTCTTCCTCCTCAGGGGACCCTCCATGGTGGGCACAGCTGCTGAGCTCCCCAGGGTACAGGTACATGGGCTGGTAGGGCTGAGGGGAGACCACCATTCAGACTTGGCCCAAACAGATGAGGCCAGGCACCTTCACTCACGGGGGCCCCTTGGAGCCCAAGGGTGAGCCCATGATGTTCCCAAATGCTAGAGGGCTCACTAGTGCTAGGTCAAGCTGGGGAAGGGAAGGCACAGGGAGCAGAAGGGACTCATGCAGGCTGCAGAGTTCGAGGCTTGGTCACCAGGTGTCGCATAACCCAGCCCCAGCAGCAGCCCACCCTATCCAGAGGACACCTCTGTCACGTCTTCCTCCTGGCTGCTCTGGGGCTCTCCTGCCCATGTGCTTCCTCTACCCAAGGAATGAGGGGCCTTGCAGCCCCAGCTCTGGCAGCCCCTCCTCTCTGTGCTTCAGGAGCACTGGAGGATATGGGAGTGGTGGGTTGCAATGGCAAGAAGGGAAGGGGTCTCCACATCCCAGGCCCCTGGCCCTTTTCTTCCAGGCTTGCTGTGGATCAGGCACCACACATGGGTGATGACATGGGAGGGCATGGTCAGCCCAGCCTTGTCCTGCACTCCAGATCTGCGTGCTTCTGCTCACTGGATATCCCAGGGGCACCTCGCTCTCCTGTGCTTTCCCCCAGCCTACTTGCTGCTCCAGCCAGAAGCCTGGGGTGTGTCTCCTCTTGTGCTCTACAACCTAATCAATTCCAAGCATCTATTGATCCCAGGTCCTAAATAAGTCTCGCTGCCCCATCCCCCCGCCCTCCCCAGCTGCCCCCTGCCTACCCCAGGCCAGTGCATCTTCCTCTGGACCACTGCCCAGGGGCTTTCCCTGCTCTGCTTCCTCTCCACACCAGACCCCTCCTATATCTGACCCCTCCTGCATCCAATGCCTCCCGCCTCCTGCTGCTTTCAAGGGGTAGGTCACCACCTTTGCCCATGCTGGACGAAGCTCCTCCCACTCCCCAGCCTCACCTGTGCCCCCTTGTACAACACAGCCTTTCCTCCACTCAGGTCACCAGCCCTCCTGGTCTCACAGCCGCACCCCAGGCTCTCTCTGGCTGGGAGCACACTCATCACCTGTGTCCCCTTCCGTTATTTGACCAATTCCTATCATTTTTCCAATCCAGATCCCCACCCCTCTCCCCTGGAGCACCCAGCACCTCCTCTGGGATCATCAGTGTGCTCGGTGGAGCACTGTGGAGGCATCTATCTCCTCGGTAGCCTCTGGCACAGAGGTTTGCACCCTAGCTATTTGTTGAGTAAATGAAAAAATGAATAAATGAATACCTGTACACGCAGCTCCGGGTTCTGGGAGAATTCCGAACTGGAACCCTCCAGTTGGGCCCCAGCGTGGCATAGAGACGTCCCCTGCTTCGGAGGAAAAGGGGTGAATTTTAGTGACGGCCTGGAAAGACTAGACTTATGAGTACCTCAGATTATGTGGGTCAGCCTCCTCCCCAGGCTCCTCACTCAGGCTGTAAGCATATCCCACCTGTCCACTCCAGGTCAGTGAACACTCACCCCTCAGGGCCTCCATCCAGGAAAGTCCCTAAGCCTCAGGTGATTATTTCATTAACTTTTTATTAATGTTCCCCTTTCCCAGTTACCCCAGTGTGAGGCTGTCATGTTTAATATAGGACGTTACGTGGCCCATGCATCCATGATAGGTCCACGTTCAAGTGCATGCCAGCACAGAACTGTGGGCAGCCTTGCATGTTGGGCCTGGGGCACATGCAGCATCCCCATTCTCCAGGACATAGCTGGATCCTGGTGTTTGCTAAGTCCTCTCCTCTGGATGGCCTCCTCTGCTGGTCCAGCCATCCTTGTCCCTGCAGACTGGTTGGGTGACCTGATCAGCATTCCAGAGCCTGTGAGCCAGGATCTCTCCAGGGCCTCTTGCTGGCATTTCCCTCACCCGTGAACCTTTCCAGGGGAGATGAGCAGCCTCGCCTTCCTCCTTCTGTATCCTTTTCTATTTTAGAGACTCATTCCCCGAATCCACTTGCTGTGCCAGCCTCCTCCTCTCCCCTGCAGGGTACTCCAGCCCTTTCTTTGCCCATGGGCCAGATGACAATGTAGCTTCCTGTATAAAGTCAGACAGGGTCCCTGCTTCTTTTGCAAATGTTCCCCGTCGTCCACGCCAGCCTAGGTACTGGCCCCATGACACTAGCACCTGCGGATTGTGTTGGACACCTTCTCTGCCTGCTGTGGGTACATAGTGCCATCACTGAGCCTACGGCCTCACCCTCTAGCTGAGGACAAATAGTTTCTAATGGCCATCAGGTCCACTCTTCAGGGCCCAAGTTCAGGGCTGACAGAAGTCTGCTGGCCATGTGGGATGGCTGCTCCCCACTTTGACCATCACCCCTCCTCTTCAGGCGATGACATGCCACAGCTTGTGCTTGGGCCTCCAGGTCTTCCATGCAATGGGTCTCTTGATGGTCCCAGGCTGACCCTGCCCTACCATGAGCTGTGGCACAAATGAGAGGCCTGGGATGCCCAACCCCAGCCCTCAGGCTGAACTGCACCTGTCTCTTCCCCTGGTGGAGGGTTGGAACGGTGTGTGCGTGAGATCCTGCAGAGGACCTGTGGCCAACTCTCCTCTGCTAACAGAGGAAGCGCAGACTCACAGCTGAGTGCAGCAGCTGCACAACAGGTCTCAAGCCTGTGCCGCAGGGTGCTGCTTAGGGACAGCAACAGGTGGGCCGCGGGGCCGCTCTCCTCCCCAACCATCACCCTGAATGTGTTTTGATTAGGGTATGACGACGAACATTCGTACAGTGTTGTCCTTTGTGGGTGTGTCAGCTGCCAGGGAAGTCTCTTCCTCAGATCTGGGCTCCCACTCAGAGCTGCAGCCTGTCTGGAGTCAGGGATGGCGTTGCCTTCCCAGAGCTGGTCCTTTGGCCCTTCTGTCTGCCCACTTCTCATGCTCTAGGACAGTGAATGACAATAGGACTGTCCACAGCCACCAGCTGATTCTCAGGGCAGACAGTGCTGCCACCTTCCTGCTGTCGTTCTTCCTGCTTCTGTGAGGCAGCCCGTGGCTGTGTCTTCCACCGATGGCTTTTGCTGATGGACAGGCTGAGATCGGCATCTTGCAGCCACCTGGCCCTATGAGCAGTCCTTCCTCAGGCCCTTGGGAGTGGGGAGTCCAGCATGCAGGGCATGGCAGGATAGGAGTCACCAGGGGGTGGTGCTATCCTGGGCCAGGTCTTCATGCTAACTCCTGGAAGCTTCGTTTAAGCACCATTATTCCCCCAATGAGGCTCAGCAATGTGAAGCTACCAGATGGTGGCACAAGCCTCATCAGCCAGGATGTGAACCCAGATCTGCCAGAGCCATTCAGGTGTAGGGAGAGGCAGAGGGGCCATGGTAGAGCCTACGTGGGCCAGGTCCATGGCTAGTCCGTGTGAGGCCTTCTTGGCATTCTGTTCACGGGCACGTCACTGTGGTCTCCCTTGTGGCTTGCACTGTGATTGAGGTGTGTCAGCGTCTGTGAGGCTGTGTGGCCACCAAGTTCTTAGGCCTGAGGATCTCCTGGGCTGGGGCACCTGCCAGGGCCCCTGTCCCTGGGCTTCCAGGATGAGTATTCTCCTGGGGCTTTGGCTGCCAGCTGCTTACTTCTAATTAAGGGCTTCCACCAGGAATCACCCGACCCTGCAGAGGGGCACAGTTCTCCTGCCTGTTTTAGATGAGGACACTGAGGCTCAAGGAGAAGCCAGCCTTGTCCCACCCTGCTGGCCTGTTATCAGATGTGGAAAAATGAGTGCTCAGAGAAGGCCGTCTTGACATGTGGGCGAGGTCTGCCTGAGCCGGTCTCGCTGCTCCCGACTGTGGAAGCCACGTCCTGCTCTCCCTGGAGCTGGGGATGGCCACACCAGGTCTGGAAGGGCAGCAGGATGGTGACCTTTTTCCAGGGCCAGCTCTGAGGGATGGTGGCCAGCCTTCTGTCCCTGCAAGCTGTAGGAGGCAGCATTCCAGCTGGCCTGGTAGGCTGGCACCTCACAGCCAGGAGCCCTAGTCACAGGAGCCAGACGGCCTGACCCCCTCCCTGCTCTGAAAAGACTTGTTATGTGGGTGTTCAGGGCAGAGCTGCAGGATGAGGGGGCAGTGGTATCTGGTAAACCACAGAAATCATGGGATTTCCCATGGGGGCTCCCACTCCAGAGCCAGAGGCACCTTTCCTACCATCATTCTTGGGACATGTGGCTCAACACAATGTGTCCTCAGAAGGCCAGTTGGACTGTCTGCTCTCCAGAACAGAGCTGAGGGTGAGGGGTACAAGCAGGCAACTGAGGGGGTGCATGGGAGGTTTTCTCTGGGGAAGATGCAGGCTGGAACCAGGGGAACTCCTTCGTCCCACGGGGCTGGAAAAATGACGATAATGTCATGCTGGTGATGATGGTGGTGGTGGTGGCAGCAATGGAATGGTGGGTCCAGGCGACATGCTCAGCAGTATTCGTTCCTTATCCCACGATCCTACAACACTGTGAGGTGGGCACTGGGATCCCTGCCTCACAGATAAGGAATCTGAGGCTCTGAGAGGAGGAGCCACTTGCCCAAGGTCACAACACAAAGAAGAGGAAGCATGGGCAGGCTGTTGAGGTGGCAGCAGCTGGGGCACTCAGACTGGCTAAGGCATTGTTTTCTAAGTAATGATTAAGCTGTAGTTATCACGAGGGTTAAAGCTTGAGCCCTTGCTGCCAGTCTAGGGAGCAGAGGAGTCGAGAGGAGCCTTGGATCAAGCCACTGTGAGGCCTCAGGAATCTTGGTCTTAGCAGAGGTAGGCTCCCCACCCCGTCTCAAGTGCATAGAACCTGGGGAGGAGTGCACCAGAGTGGTGTACCCCCAGCAGGGCCCAGGTGCACTGCTCATCAACCATGTTGACCTCACAGGCAAACCCTAGACTGGAGGCCAGGCCCATCAGGCATGGCTCATCCGGGCCACTGTCTAATGGTCTCCCTCACTGATAGGCAGGAAGTGCTACCCTGAACTCTGCTGGGCCCTGGGACAGCCCTTTTTGCAGCACTTTTTGAAGGACACTTGCTCTCTGTGAGCCACCTGTCCTTCCTTCTCTGGGAGATGTCCCTATTCACTGGGTAGTTCCCTAGGAACCACACTGACTACATGTCTCCATTCCCTGGATAACTGAAAGGACAGAACAACAGGCAAATCCAAGCCAGATTTTTCTCTGCTGGCAGTTAGGAACTAGATCAGAGAGGCTGGGCATCAGGTTCAGTGGCTGGGTGAAGCTACCACACATAACCTGGGAGCTGTGAGCATCCATCCTCCCCTCTGGGCAGCGAGAAGTCCAGAAATCTGGTGTGCAGGGCCGGGGGGACAGGCAGAGGGGAGGATAGACACAGGCAGGACAGTCCTGTTCACCTTCTAGGTACCAGCTATGCAGGAGTTGTGGTGCTAGACAGAGGAGCCATGGGCAGAGTTTTCTCAGTTTCTGTGAAGCAGCGGCTGGCCTGGCCTGGCCCAGCCTTGACTGCTCTAGCCAAGGACAGAGTCAAGTGTAAGCCTTTGGAACCAGGGGATCAGCAACTCCTGCCACTCCTCTCTCAGAGGAGCCTCACTTGCCAGGCTCTAGATTGGGAGCTAAAGGGGTGAAGCAAGAGATGGCACCTTTTGGGGGAAACCAGTCAAGAATTTGGCAAGTCACCCAACAGGGCTGCCACGCTAGGGGCTGGGCAGAGTAGCCTGATCCAAAGTCCAAGGATGAACCCAGGGAAACTGGACCTTGGGAAGGGCTAGCAGCAATGAGAGCTGGGATCCCAGGCCTTGGGCACAGGTATGGGGCAGAGGGCATGAGGTCATTGTGAGTCACCTGAGCATGGCCACTCACACAGCTACGTGGCAGCCGAGGGGACCCCTCATTCCAGATCTTGGCCTAATTATTCTGAAATACTGCAAAGTATGGATCTGCAGAGGCACCTGTGTCCTGGAAAAACCGGGGCATTGTCCAGAGTCCTCTGACCCCAAGAAAGGAAATGTATACTTTTAAAACTGTGTGGGGTCGCCAGGCATGGTGGTGCATGCCTGTAATCTCTGTGGCTCATGAGGCTGAGGCAGGAGGATCAAGAGTTCAAAGCCAGCCCCAGCAACATTAGCAAGGCCCTAAGCAACTCAGTGAGATCTTATCTCTAAATAAAATATAAAAAGGGCTGGGGATGTGGCTCAGTGGTTGAGTGCCCCTGGGTTCAAACCCTGATACCAAACCAAATCAATCCAAACAAAAAACTGTGGGGTAGCAGGTGTGGTGACCTGTTGTAGCCCTCCATGACTCCACTCTCCATGTGTCTCCCTAAGGGTGGCAGGCAATTCTGTGAGCTAAGCTCATCAGGAAACCTCACACAGAGCATCTCTCACCCTCCTTGCTACCCCTAGGGATGCCAGGGTCAACTGCCTGCAGCACCCTTTAGAGGGCCCTCCCACGAGGCAGCACCACCCTGAAGACCAACAAGGGCTGGTGAAAACTTGACTTCATTCCAGTCTGCCCACCCACCTTGACTGAGATGCCACTGGGGGAGATTCTGCCCAGCCTTGGCCTGGGTGGCATGCTTGCTAGCAGAAGGCACCTATTTGGGGGAAGCTCTGGAAAGTCCTGTGTGCCATGCTTACTCTGCAGTTCCCAGCGCACAGCCAAGGAACTGAGGCTTAGAGGCCAGGGGGTCCCCGGGAGATGGAGAGCATAAGTGGTCCTGACCTCAGGCCCTGTCTCTAAATAATATATAAAAATAAATATACATTAGGGACTCTAGAGAGCAAGACATGTCTCAGAACCCACCCGTCCTGCATGAGACCTCTAGTGGTCTCCTCAGAGCTCACAACCTCCTCAGGCCCCAGGACCCCCTTGAGGGCTCACCAAGGTCATCTTCACCAAACGCCCTTAGGCCTCTGTTAAGCCCATCACATCCTCCAGAAGTTACCCTAAACCTACAACCAGTGCAGGTCCCCCCGGACACCGGCCCCACTGGATGGCCCCAGTGCTACAGTGGCCCCTGGCATATGGCTTCTTTAAGGCTCCATGAGCCCAGACTCCCTCCCTGCATATCCCCACCCCTGCTGGGAGGGAAGAGGACCCTCTGCTTCAGAGAAGCTGAGTGCTGCCCACTCCTGCCCTCTTCCCTGTCCCCCTAGAGGGGCTTCCCTCTGGTAGCTGGGTCTCTGAGGGCACTTCTTCTCTCCTGGTTCTCCCTTTACCCTATCATGGCTCATCTCCCACATGAGAAGCCCCTTCACCCCCGTGGGTCTCAGGAAACGGTTGCCGAGGGCTTTGTGGTGAACTCAGGGACACACCTTCATATTTTGCTTCTTAAAACTGGTCAGAAATCATCTCTAATGATATCTTTAGAAAGCTAAGTACTAATTATTTTTCTGAGTAGAAAAGAAAGATTTGGCCATTGTGGAAAATCTGGAGAATATCAGGTGAGACAAGGGACAAAAGTCTCTCAATAACCTACAACCCAGAGACAATTAAGATGAATGAGATGGTGCATGTTTGCACACACCCACGTGTGTGCATGATTCATTTTGTTCCTTTTTAAAAACAAACCTCTTTTAGGATAAGCTGACCATGGGGACAATATTCTTGCTCTCACCTTAGTGCCAACACCTCCCTCTCCAGTCAGACACACAGGGCCTGCCCCACTGCCCGCCTGACTGTTCGGCCCTTTCCCTTCTTCACTTCCCTGAGCCTGAAGGTGGCTGGAGCCCAGACCAGTGTGAGTCCCTGGCCCCCACTCTCCAGCTCATTAGGCCCAGGTTGAAAATGTCTTTCAAGGACACCTCCCCACTCCGTGGGCTGCGGGGCTCTCATTCTACCTGTGGCCCCATGGGTCAGGGCCGACTGGTATAGTCACAGAGAAAAGCGGCCCACCCTTGCCCTGCTCCCTAGTGACAAAGACCATGGCTCAGGAACACCCCCTGGCAGTCCTTCTGGGCCCTGAGGATAGGGTCAGGCCTTTGGGGCAACCAGGGACTGAGGGATGACCCACTGACCCCTGGCTACTGCTCCTCCCCAGCCCCACAGGCCCATGACTTTGCTAGGGCTGACATGGAGGAGGGGACACAGGGTGGGGAGCACAGAGGAGGGTGTCTTTTGCTCCCTGTCTCCTTACTCCACAGTCCCAGAAAGAGCAGGTACAGTGCCTCTACAGTGGTCCATGGCTCCCCAGGCACAGGTGGGAGTTCTTGAAGCCAGACATTTCAGGAACACAGCTAAGTGTGGCCTGGCCTCTGACTGACACCGAGGACCACCTTTGAGCCCTTCACTGACAACATCCATGTGTGTAGACTTGAGGAAGGTAAATTCACAAGACCATGTCAAATGATTTCCCTTTTGGCACACAATGGGAGTTCTCCTGCTCACCTGTTTATGGTGGCATTAATGGTGATTTGGATGTACTTTTGAAGCTGTGTGTGGTAGGGGGTCTCTGGCTTGGGGCCTCTTTGCCTTTTACTTGGTACCTGGCTCCATTTCTCTCCCTAGTCCAGGCCAAGTCTATCACCAGGCCTGGGGTGCTGGGGGACTTGGGAGCTGGTCAACTGAATGTCATGGTTCCTGAATTTCAGAGTGACAGGTCAAAATGCTGCTCCCCTGCTCTAGCCAGACCCCTTCCTTGCTCTCACCTTGTTATTCTGAGTGGGCCAGAGTGGACACCTAGACATCAACTCCTCTTTAAGAGGAGGAACTTGTGGTCTGGGGAAAACTGGGAATGGAGGGAGGACCCGCTAAGCACTGGCTACCTGAAGATAAGCAGTAAAGGGACCCAGGTGGTGACACACAACTGTGAGGGAACAGCAACATGGAACAAGGATGTTCAAGCTGTGAGAGGAAACTCTTCCCCTGGAGCTCAGGTGCTCTCAAGGAAGCAGGAGCAGAGGATGGTACAGGGTAGAAATAGGGAGTGGTGGCCTGGCCACCAGGGCTGGAGAGTGGGAACAGCTGGCACCTGAATCATCAAGCTTGCATGAGGTTGGGACATCATAACTCCACTGGCATCTCCTGAAGCAAGCGGACTCCTGTTCCCCACAGCCAGGAGGGTTTGGCCAAGAGCTAGGTCACAAGACAATGAGAAACAGGTCACCCTCCCTGCAGGGCAGTTTGAGGGCCCTGGAGGCAGGGCTGGGTATCTGTGTGGATACACCAGCTGGGAGCCAGTGCTCAGAGGAGATACCACCCAAAATGCACCTGCTATGGACATTCGATGGATAGTGACTGAGACGCTGTAAGATGCTGCAGCCCATAGCGCTCACCCCCCCGGCCAGGACCTGCACCTTCCTCCCTCCTAGCAGCTCTGTCTCTGCTCAACACCCCTCAGGGTGGCCCACCGTCAGCAACCAGTGAGGGTTCTGGCAGGGAGTCGTTGCCTAAACAGCTACTAAATGAATAAATGAGTGGATGGAGGAATGAGCCAGTGAAGGAATGAAGGAAGGAACTGGGAGGTTTCTGTGGTGCTATGCTGGACCTTGGCCCTGTGCCAGTCTCCTGTTTGCTGTCTTCCCATTGGCCTGTGTCTAGGGGAGATGCTGGCTTGTGTGTCATCCTGTTTATCAGGGTGTCCCCAGGAGTTTCTGACTGAGTGACTGTTCTGGAATATGCCTCTTGGCCCCAGGCTCTCCTTTCCAATGGCCAGGGTGGGTTGCCTGAGCTCCCCAAACTGGAACAGAGCAAATGTCCCTCCAGGAGCCCTGTGGGGAAGGCAGAGAGAGAGCCTCTGAGTGTGCATGGCCTCCTCGCTCCCTCTCCCTGCCCCCATCTTGGGGCTCACAGACACACTGGGTGACATTGGGCCAGTCCCTATAGCTGTCACTGCCAGTCTTCAGGCTAGGTGGTGGGGCAATGAAGAGGGGGTCCTCGATAGCAGGAGGGTTTGGATTAGGGTCATCTCTGCCATTATCAGATGAGTGTGAAGCGGGCATGTCACCTCATCTCTCTGCATGCTCCATACAAAATGGGGACAGCACACATGCTGCTGTGGGGAGCACTGAGGCTACGTGAGTCCACATACAGGTGGGGCCCAGAGGTGGCGGCACCTGGGGAGTGCCAAGCACAGCTCCTGACCATGACAGCCCCTCTGCCTGGAGGAACAGCTGGATGGGAGCGACCTTCCCTCTGATCTTCCTTTATGATCATGGGGGCTCAGGCAACAGAAGCTTCAGCATCAGAAGCGGCGTGTGTGTAAGTTGTGTGCACTCACATATGTGTGTGTGGTGCAGTTGCCCACATACACGTGGAAGTGTGTGAGTGTGCATGTGTTTGTGCATGCACATGTGAGTGCACATGGACAAGTGTCTGAGCTGTGAGGATGGGCAGGGTGTGCAGATGTGGGTGGGAGTGTGACTGTGTGTGCAGATGTGAGGACACCGGGGAGAACTCTGTGGCAAAGCCCCTGGATGCTGGTGGGGGACCCACCCTGAAGGACAGTGAAGGCCTACCTCTCTGGGACATTCTTCATCACTGGATTTCCTCCTGCTGTCCTCAGACCTTGTGTCACCAAGGTGACTTTCACCTTCAGCAGCACTGCAGACACCCATTAACAGCTTCCTAGTGGTCCCAGAGCCCTGCGCTGGCCCAGGAAGCCTGGGTGTGTGGATCATGTGGGTGATCTCCTGAGTGGGAGGCTGGACACCTCGGCAGACAGGCTCTGCACGGGAAGCCAAACCATGTGCCAAGGGAGCCAAGAGGGTGCGTGGCAGGGGTGGCCTCTTCACTGTCACCAGTGCCCAGTAGGGTGGTATTCAGTAAATGCCAGGCCCAGGGTCCAAGGACGTGTGGGTGCAATACTCTTAGAGTCCACCAGGCGGAGCCACGAGCCCATCTCAAGACTAATCAATTCTCCAGCTTCCAGTTTCAAGAGCTCGCATCGCAGACCTGGTCTGCTGTGGGTCTCCTGTGGCTGGGCTGGAAGAAGTGCTCCTGGGGCGACTCCAGGACCAGAGGAGGAGTGGAGCTACACAGCGTGCCGGGGGTCAGGACCTCCACACACTCCTGCTCATTCCAGCTGATGAGCCACAGGCCACCCAGCAGAGGCACAGCAGTGGGGCAGGGCTGTCCCTGCCAGAGCCTGTCTCCAGCTCCCTGGGGCCTGAGGTGGGATAGGAGGGAGGCTGTGCTGAGGCCACACTCACCTTTCCAGCCCTGAAGACATCTCTTCACTAAACTCTGAGCTCTCACTACTGCCTGGAAAAGGAACACAGATGAGTGAGTGCAGTGGCCTCGCAGAGAGGGGGCTGTCTCCCAGGTCACTGGGCACAGGCCCCTGAGCTTGCCATGGCTTCCAGTCTGTGGGCAACAACCTGATGTGAGTTTTTGCTGCTATTTTTGGCTCTGATCTGGGAGGGCTGAAAGAACCATCCTGTTCCACTGTTCCGCAGGCGGGGCTTCCGCCGCCTTCCCACCGCCTGCCCTCAGGCCTCCCTACTGGTTCAGGGGACGCAGGGCTGGCACACCCTTACCTCACAGAGGCCATATGAGCACTTCTACCTGCAAGGTCAGGGCTGAACTAGATGCTAGTCAGTGTGGCTGACTCACATTGGCCTGAAGTCTTGAGGGAGTGCCCCTGCCGACCCCTGGCCATGGAGAGAGAGACAAGGTCTGGACTGTGCCCCTGTACCATGCTTGTCCTCCCTGTGGGCCTGGACCTGGGTCTGACTGGGACACCCTGCTTCTGTACAGACCACGGGAGCCTCTCCAAGGAGAGATTTTTTTCCTGTCACTCAAGCATCCACACATCATGCTCTGTACTTTCTCAGACTTCAGATGCTCTGAGGGTCGAGCTCTTTGCCTGAAAGAGCACCTAGCCAAGCAGCTGGAAGGAGCAAGGAAGAGTCCTTGGCTCTCATGTGGAGGGTGGAAAGATGGACAAGCCTGCTCCAAGCAGGGCACGTGCACACGTGGCCACTTACTCAGGGACTTTCAGCCCCAAACAAAAAAACATTTTGAGTTCCCTGACTTGAGGAGCCAGAACCAAACAACCTCGTGATCTCCCCCTGGACGCTGGACAGCACAGCACCTCACTCATCTTCTGCCTCAGGAAGAGCAGGCCTGTGCTCAGGCACCGCTCCGACAGTTTCCTGGATGTCAAACAGCTGTTCTGGGCCCAGCTGAATACTCTTGGGCCTGCATTTGCCAGAGCGTGCTCCTCGGAACCCCTCTCCTGCCACACACTTCAAGGAAAAGGGGTCCATGAGTGGAGTCTGGGAACCCATAGGCTCTGAGGGGTCCCTGTGAGGGGTCACAATGCTGATGAGCATAGTAAGGTCCCTGGAAGAGCCTGCTCGCCTTGTTTAACTGGTCTTTCCTGGCACATGGCCAGAAACCTTCTTTCAAGGCACACCTGTGAGCGGGGATGCACTGTCCTGAGCTCTCCTCCATCCCTGCCCGCTTCCAAACAGGACGACCTCCTCCAATGACAAGAGGCAGACACAGCTTGCTTATCACAGACTTCTGGGGATGGGAAGCAGCTGACCCCTGGACTGACACGGCCGCAACCTGAGACTGCCCTAATTCCCGAGTTTGCGGGACGCCAAGAGTCCTGCCTGGGTTTCCTGTTGCCTCCCCTTGCTCCTGGCCCACTGTCCTATAGTCTTTGCCAGATCAACTCTCTGTCCCACCAGACCTGAGAGAACTCCCTGATAAGGGAAGCAGACAGACACACAGATACACTGGCCACAGAAGCACAGGCAAGCACAGGCACACTGAAAGGCAAGGGCCATTGGAGAGGGCACTGGTCTGCTGGCAGTAATGACAAGGGGCGTCCACCTTGCCTTCAGCTAACCTGGGCACCAGGAGGATGGCTCTGTGACTAGAGCTCAAGACTGACCTCAGCCCTACTTCCGTGTCCCCTGCCCCGACACAGAATCAGCAGTACGATTTCTGTCCCCTCCATTGATATGAGCACCATCTCTGGCTGATGCTCAGTGGTGCAATCTCATCCCTGAAGACCACATTTTTGTCCTCCTTCATTTGGTTTCTCAGCATAAAGAGAAGTACCCAACTGACTACCCAGTGGCCCATCCAGCTGCCACCCCAAGCAGCTTGCTTTGCTTTGCCCTGCAGTGTCCCGACTGTAGCTCTGCCTGGGACACAAGTGCTAAGGCAGCAGCAGCCAGGCTTTGGGCGTTGACAAGGACTCAAGCGTGTGCTCAGCTGCTTCTTCCACCTGCCCACCACACTCAGGGCTACTAACAGCAGGGGGACATTGGGGCTCTTCCTGAAGCCCTGGAGGGTAGGAAGTGGAGGCTTCCTGGCTCCAAGGGATTTCTGCAGGGAGCCACCTCTGGAAGGGTGAGGGGCATTGGGTTCCCTGGAGCAAGGTGCTACTGGGCGTGGCACAGTGACAGAGACAGACACAGAGCACACGCCGGGCCTGTGGCCCCCTGCCTGTGGTGTGCAGGCTGGAGCGCTTACCTAGGGAGAGTCCATTGGTGACAGCGGAGGAGGTGAGGGTGAGGCCCTTGCGGGGGCTGCGGGACTCTAGGACACTGTCGTCCAGAAGGTGCCTGGCTTTCTCCGATGGAAATGTCGCACTTTTACTCTCAACTACACTCAACTGACACATCATACTGGAAATGGAAAGGAAGAAAGAAGGCAAAGCTCCTTATCTGCAGGGTAATGGTGGCTGCACCTGCTCTGGGGGCGGGAGTCCAGAGTGCAGCCGCAGGAATAGGCTCTGCCCAGAGCTGCGGACAGTACGGCCCTCTCATGGCATGAACTTGGGCAAGTCACATCCTTTTCCAGAGCCTCAGTTTCTCCATCCATCTACGGCGACTAACACTGCTTGCCCTGCCTGTCTCTCAGGATGAAGATGAGGCTTGTGAGCGATGAGGCCGCGCGAGGGAGGCGCAGTGGGCGTGGCCAGCATGGCTGATCTGGAGTCACCAGCACCTGGCCCGGTCCTGGCTCCAACACTTCCTCACCATTGCAAGGGACATCACCTTGTGACCCTCACTGGACTTATTCTTACAGCATGCATAATAATAGCAGAGGCCTGCGTGGCTCTCAGTGACCTCGGCCTCTCAGGTGTGTGGCAGAGCATCTATGGAGGGGAAGGAAACGCCAGGTACCCAGAGAGCGACCCTCTCCTCCCTCAGCCCCGGAGCTCCTCCAGGCTGGGCTGGGACCGAGCCTTAGTGGTAGAAGGAAGGAATGTAGGGAGGACAGAAGGTGGGCGGGTGGGAAGGAGGAGACGGGAAGAAAGCAGGCAGGAGAGAGGGAGGGAGGGAAGGATGGACCCAACTGACCAGGAGTCTGTGCCCAATGCCCAGGGGACACAGGCATGACTGTTCGCAGTCATGCTGAGGACCTACACGTCCCCCAGCTGTCGGCCTCATAGGACAGTGAAGAAGATGCTATGAGGACAGAAAACTGCTCTGAGGACAGTCGCTGGTGTCGGCCTAAGTGAGTCGATGACTTCGGGCATGTTCTCTGGAATCCCACCATTGCTCCTCTGTCCTTTCTCCATTAGCCCAGAGTCTGGGACCCCTGTGAATGGCACAGACTGTGCCACCAGGGGCTCTTTCTGAACCCACACCAACCTCAGGAGAGTTGGCTGGCCACAGACCCCAAACCCCCAGGATGAGGTGGGGAGAGGCCCATCGGGCAGGGCTCTCCCAGCATTTCTGCAGCCATGCCTGCCAATGCAGGCCAGTCTGAAGGCCGGGGAAGGGCTATGCAGTCACCCACTTGTTGCCCAGGCTGTGGCTCTTCCTGTGTCTGGGGACTGGTGGCGTGGGCAGGCTGCCGGCCACAGACGCATCAGGACAGGTGGGCCTCCGTCGGAACCTCGCCGAACTGGAGCCTGCACAGGGGCCTGTGAACAGAGCAGAGGGAGGGCAATGGGAGTGGGTGGGGTGGTGGCTCAGGGATGGGAAACCCAGGTTTGGGGTGAGGCCCTGGCCTGGCTGTCCACATGCACTTGGGCCTTATAGCTCCTACTGGTCAGATGCTGACTTTTCCCTCCCAATGTCATTGACTCCCAAGGCTGATAACCCACTGCCAGGATGGCCTGGGTCCCCCTGGGCACAGGGCCCACTGGATATCTGATGTCTCAATTCCTGCTTCCAGGTGGCATCTGACAGACCAATCCATAAAAATGGAACTAGGGTAGCATGACCCTAAAGCAAAAGTTCTTGGCCTTGACTTTGCAGAGCCAGAGGGGTCTAGGGAAGGCCTGTTAGTTGCGGGGACTGAAACTACATCTAAGCTTCTGTGCATTTTATTGGCAAGGGGATCCAGCTGGTAGGATGGACCTTTAAGGCTTTCGTTCTTAACCAGGGGATGTGTCAGAACCACCTGGAGAGTGTGGGCTGTCCCTGAGGGCCTTGTGTTCTGCATAAGCTCTGCAGTTGACCCTGAGGCACCCCTGGGGAAGACCCTCTGCTTTAAATGCTGGGACCCAGGCAGGCTCTGTGTGGGGGGAAACAACTCGTGCAATTACTCCAAAGAAGAAGAAGAATGAAAACCATCCTGCTGTGTTTTGCTTTTGCAGTATTGCTGGAGAAGAATCCAGAGGGTGGAACTGCCTTGTTTATCAGCAGCCGTGTGAGGATTACAGTCCCACTGCCTGAGTCACTCAGCTCCCACCCTGGTGCACAAAAGTGGTTTCTAAAGGTCAGGCTGCACTGCTGCTCCTCCCTCTGAGGTTTAAGTGGAAGCTTAGCGACCCTGGAATGGAGCAGAAATGATAACGATGCTAACTGATTTGGCGCTGTAACCTGGTGCAGTGCTGGGTGCCAGTCTGTCATGCTGCAGGTGGGCACACTGAGCAGACCAGAAGGTGGGGCTTCCAGAGCTGCCACCTGCTGGAGGCAGGACTGAACCCAGGCGTGAGGCTCACTGGACAGAACACAGGGAGAGACTGTATGAAGGATCTGGGGAGCAGGTGACACTTCTCCAGGAAATTTGGAATGGGTAAGCCCAGTCACTGCACTTAGGAAGGAAGGGGGAGGGCCTGGTGCCCACTGTGCACTAATGAGCTGGCATTGTCCATGTCCTGGCTCGCGGACTTGCTGACTTCTCTGAAGTAGGTTCTTTTGTCATCGCCACTTTAGAGGGAAGATCAGAGGCACACCAGGGCCCCAGGCTGGAGGGTGCTGCAGCCTCCGCTGGTTGCCTAAGGCCTGCCCACTCTTGCCTGGCTCCTTCTCACTGGGTCCTGCTGTGCACAGGGCCCCACTGACTGGGCAGCCCCATTGGCTGTCTGATGTACCAATTCCTGCTTCAGGTGGCATCTTGAGAACAGAATCTGATGGACCACAGAATCTGTGTAACAACAGAACCACAATAACCTCTGCATGTAGTTCCTGCTTGCTGGCTGGCTTCCCACTTTGAGTTCTCCAGAACTCTGGACCTGCTTCCGTCTCTTCTACTCAACTCTCTACCCTCCGTCCAGGACTAGGCCCGGATGTGCCCCCTCCCCTTTCTGCTCTGGAGTATTGGGAGGCATGCCTGGCCTCAGATGCCCCTCAACCAGCTGGGGAGGGTGGGCGGGGGCCCCAGCGGAAGAGCCCGTAGCCTCCTGGGCCAGTGTCAGAGCTGATCTGCTCTCCCAGCATTGGGTTGTGGCCACTCCCCCGCCCCCTGCATTGTTGACCAATAGCCTGAGTCTGACATGGAACCAGAAGAATTTCCATTCAGCTGGGACCCAGATGGGGGGGGGGGGGCTTTCTGCCAGTAAGTGACACCCTCTGCTACTGAAAGGCCTCACGTTCCTGCCCCACCAAGCCTGGGGTGGCCCCCACGTGACAGTGCCAGGGTCACTTGTTTTCTGGTGCTGTTGTAGAGCTGGGCAGCTGGCAAGTTTGCTTGCCCCGTCCTCGGGCAGGGGAAGGGGCAGGATGGGGGTGATGATAATGAGCTGGGGTTCTGCACTTCATAGCAGAGTGCAGTCCCTACTGCCCAGCCTGATATGGCACGGATGGCTGGAAAAACTGACCATGTGGCTTGACTATCTCAGAGGATTGCTCTATTTTTCCTCAGCATAATTTTTCCATGAATAATCTTTAAAGCTCTTTAAGTGGCTGTTTCTTTAGCAGTTTTATTGGAACAAATGAGAACTGACAGTCTCTGTGGGGAACGAGATATTATGTGTTGAAGAAAAAGATCTGGTTTTCATTACATTTCTCTCAAGAAACCAAAACACTGTTCAAAAGACCACTCATTGATTAGAAGAGAAAAAAACCACAGGGCCTTCTAATAATGGCCTTGGAGTGGTTGGGGTAAAGGACAATGAACACTGATGACAAAGGACTTGGGATCCGGAGGTGGCCAGGCCTGGACTCCCACCTGTATCTGCACTTCAGGCTGAGCAAGGGTCTTGGGCAAGTCACCTCACCCCTTTGAGCCCTCAGGCTACATCTACAAAACAGGAATGGTGATCCTGTGCCCGCAGCCTCCCCGGGAGGGGTCAACCACACAGTAACCTGCCTTCTGCTCCCATAGATGTTTACTGCTCCCTGACCTAGGGGCTGCCTCTGGGCCAAGCACCAGAGCTACAAAATGGATTAGAAAGATGATGTTCTGCTTTTATGGGATTGGGAGTCAAGTGTGGGAGAGGTAACTGAACCCAGGAGAGACTCCTGCTTTGACAGGAGAATGAGAATAATCAGTGCAGCAGGAGCATCAACTGTACCAGGAGTGAAACACCACCACCGTGATGGTAACGGTGCTAAATGCTAACATTCACTGAGCACTCCTGAGGTTCCCGAACCCAAGATAAATGCTTGGTTCACAGCATCTATTTATTGCAACAACACTGAAATGCAGGTACTATTGTTATCTCAATTTGACAACGTGGAATCTGAGGGTCAGAGGGTTCAATAACCTGCCCAGTTGAGCAGCTGGCGAGTGGGAGAGCTCTGGCTGCTGCATTTGAGAACCCAGAGGGAGGACCAGAGAATCCTGGAAAATCTAACATCCCAGCTGTTGCAAGAAGAGCTCCAGCGTGAGCAGCGACGGAAGCAGAAGGAGCTGCGTGTGCAGACTCAGGTGACAGCAGGCTCCAAGGAGCCTGGAGATTCCCCAGGGGAAGGTGCTCTGGCGCCCTCAGACTCCCACCCTAGGAAGCCCCTGCTGGCTGGAGAGCAACTGGATGTGGCCAACTTGAGGCTGCAGGTGGGGTGGAGAGGTGTGGCTGAGAGGTATCCAGGAGGCGGCCAGGTAGAGATGTAGAGGGAGGGAACCCGGAGTTACCCTCCTGGAGTGGTGCCCTGCACTCAGGGGGAGGTTTGAGGGATAGTGAGCAGGCTGTGTGGGGCTGGTGTCTGGAGGCCACTGGCTGGCCTCACATGGCTGCTGAGGAGGGCCTGCTCTGGGCTGGGGAACCTCTTTCCCACGGATTTCAGGCTGCCTCCGAGTGCTGCCCTGGGCCAGCGCTGTACTATTCCAGTCTGCTTGAGGGGCGCCTTCCAAGTCTTGCACATCGGGAATTAATGGGAGGCAGCTGTGACAGAGAGGAAACTACTTAACTTGGAGTCACAAGGCTTGGGTTCCAGTCCCGCCTGAGTGACCCATCTGAATGGGAGGCTCTTCCAAAGCGTGTCTTTCCTCACTGGAGGAGGAACGACCATGTGCTACTGGGAGCTCCTGCCAGCACCGTCCTGGTTTCTGGAGTGCAGGGCGGACTTCTGCCCAAGTGAAGGCTCAGTGTCCTCTGTTTCCTGCTTGCCTGAGTATATAGTCCTGTTCCCAGACTGAGGACTTGGGCCCTTCTGGGTCTGCCAGAGCCCCGTGGCTCTTAGGGATGCTGGACCTCTTACACAGAAAGTCTCTGAGTGGGTGGGCTGGGGTTGTGGCTCAGTGGTAGAGCCCTCGCCTAGCACATGCAAGGCCCTGGGTTTGATCCTCAGCACCACATAAAAATAAATAAAATACAGGTATTGTGCCCATCTATAACTAAAAAATAAATATTAACCAAAACGAAAAAAAGAAAGCCTCTGAGTGGGTTTCATGGAGAGGTCCGGGAACTGATCACACACATTTACTTCCACATACATTTTGTGTTTCTCAAACATGCAGCTCTCACAGGTCCTTGCTGCAAGCCAAGATCAAGCTTATACACCACACAGAAAGCCACTTCATTTCCTCTTGAAAACAGCATCCAATCACCCCTCGACTGGGCTTAGGTTGTGGCCTGCTCTCTGCACAGACAGAAGGTGCAGACTCCCAGGCCACAGGGAGCCAGGGAAGCCTGGTACCTGTGTGCCCCTAGCAGGACAGTGAGACTGGGCAAAGTGGGCTTGAGTCTTGGCCCCTCTGTTTTTTTTTTTTTTTTTTTTTTTTTTGGTGCTGGGGATTGAACTCAGGGGCACTCGACCACTGAGCCACATCTCCAGCCCTATTTTGGATTTTATTTAGAGGCAGGGTGGCACTGAATTGCTTAGCACCTCATGGTTGCTGAGGCTGGCTTTGAACTCACGATTCTCCTGCCTCAGTCTCCCTAGCCGCTGGGATTATAGGCATGTGCCACTGCGCCTGGCTTGGTCCTTCTTCTTGACGTTGACATGACCAACTCCCAGCCCGTGAGCTCCTTGTGTGGAAGCCCTCTGCCATTCAGAAGACAGAAAAGGTTTCCAGAGGGAGGAGCCTCTGGAGGGAGGCAGGCCCTACCCCATCCCTGGGCTGCTCTCTTCCTCATCAAGCAGAACTTGGGGTTGCCAACAGACCACTTGGAATCCAAAATGTCTCCTCCTGGTGAAAGACCTAGGGGGCTCCCAGTGCCTTATCAGGCCTGAGGATGCCAATATGGCCACAGCCAGAGGACAGCAGTGGCCACAGGAGGGCTAGCTGTGTGCTCAGGTCAGTCTGGGAGGGTAGGCCTCCCGTGCACCAGGGGGCCCTGTGAGGAGAGTTGGCATGACATCGAGGGCAAGTAAGAAGTGATGGTGGGGATCTACTCGGAGGGGACACAGAAGTGGCTGCAGGGGTCCCTTGAAAGGGGATATGCATGTCTCTTGGTCAGGGAAGGTAAAGTCTCTAGAACACTGTGCCAGTTCCCAGGAGAGGGACAGGTGAACTGACCACTACCTGGAAGTCACAGTGCCCTACAGCAACAGCATCCACTGCTCTGACTGTGTCCCATCCTAGGCTATGGTCAGCAAGTAGAGGAACACAGGGAGAGGAAGCCACACTGCTGCTCTCTTGCCACAAGCACCCAGGCCTGAAGAACCCCAGTCAGGGCAGGGAAAAGAGATTTAGTGCCAGTCAGGTATAGAGTTCTGATTCTAGTGTCTGAGGACCAGTGGAGACAGTGGCTGGCTCCAAGTGCCTATAGGAGATGCAGGGATGTGCCAGGCGGTTTCCTGGGCAAGTGCTTTTTTTTTGTACTGCACAGGTGCACCAGGCAACAGGGACAGAGCCCTGAGTGCTCCGGGGCCCTCACTCACACCCTGCTTTTCCCATGTTAGATACAAGTGACACATCTATCCAGGCTCCTAGGCTCAGCAATTGGCTCTGCCACTTCTTTGACATGTGAGGCTGGGTGAGCCCCTGGCATCCTCACCTACAGAATGGCCCACATCACAGGGAGGTGTCGGGGCACTGAGTGAGCACATGGCAGAGATTGGGAGGACAGGGACGGGGCAGCAGCTCCGTTTTCCTCCTGTGAATTAGCTGGGGTGCTGTCCACATAGTCCATTACTGCTGCCTGAGTGGTAGGGTCTTCCTCCGCTCTCCTTAGGCCTGAGCAGGCCTTGTGGCTGCTCTGACTCACAGAGTGAGGCTGGGTCATGAAGACCCTGCCATGCAAGCTTCCTTCATGCCCTCCTAGGACATTCATTCTGGGGACAGCCAGCTGGCCCCAGCCTTGGAGTCTGATGACTTAGAGGCTGCCATACTGTGAGGAAGCCCAGCTGCTATGGAGTGGCCCTAAGTATGTGTTCTGCCACTGCTGCAGCCCCAGCCCAGCAAGCCCCAGGCATCTGAGTCATGATATCTCCAGATGTCTTCAACCCCAGTCTGACCTTCTGAACCATGGATGTGTATTTGTCATAAAATATTTGTTTTGTGACCCTGGCTTCTGGGGGACATGGCTGATAAGTACCTGAGTAGGAGCTGGGTGAGGGCCATGGGCCCCTGTGCAGTGCTGGCAGGTCTTCATTGGAGCCTACCTGGGAGGGCTGAGAGCACTCCCGTGAGGCAGAGTGTGCAAGTGCCATGTGTGGGCTTCCCAGCACCTCCTCAGAGATTCCCCTAGTGACCCTGTAGTGAGAGACTGTGGTGTGAAGCATTCCTGTTCCCAGGAAAACCAAGGCTCAGAGAGATTAAGCCAACTGCCAGGGGTCCTACAGTCCCCAGGTGCTTGAGTTAAGCTCTGAACCTCGGTCTGGCTGGCCCTAGTACAGGGCTTAGTACCAGATGATAAAACCAGGAGACAGAAAGATGCATCAGAGAGCGGTCCTGAAGTGCAGGTGCAGACTGTGGAGGCCAAGGCCAAGGCCAAGGCCAAGGCTACCCTGGACTCTAGTCCGAGGACAAGTGTCCTTTGGGAAAGCCATGCAGAGGTGGGGCCAATCTGGAAATGTCCTAATCAGTTCCAAAACCATGAAATGTGTCTTGCCCTCTCTTAGGGTGAGTGTTCTGCTTGAGTTTTTCTCTCCAGGAAAGTAGTAGTTCATTTATGTAAGCTAAACATTACATGAGGGGGAGCAGGGGTTTGAAGATGTGGCATTCCTGGCCTTTTTTCCTCCACAGACCTGGAAACCAAGGTTTCTTCATCTCCTTTCTCACAGTCTATTTGTTGGAAGTGCATGGCCATTCCCCAGGGGTGGAAAGTGGGGGACAGCCCTCTCTGGGGTCTAGGGGCCATCCAAGGAGCCAAAGGAAGACTGCAGCTTAGAGACCACTTTTGATTATAATTAAGCTCCTGGAGAGGCAGTGACCGTGGCTGCTATCAATGCCTGGGTCAAGGCCTCCCAGGCCCCGAGGCAGAGGAGCTGGCTAGAGAAGGATTAGAGCATGCCCCATCCCACTGCTGGCCACCTTGGCCTGCTCACACTGGCCTTCTTTTGATTATGAACCTGCCAGTTCTTGCCCTTGATTTTGCTGCCTATCTTCCCCACCACTTGTGAGTGCTAGGGGTCAGGGTCTTGCCTTGCTCTTGCTGGGCAATTGGCCCATAGCATGTCTGAATGAATGCACGAGAACATCTGGGGGCCTTTCCTTGGCAGGTGTGGGGATGTCTGACTGCTGGAAAGAGCCCCAATGGAGCCTAACCCCCCTCCTGAGTAACGAAGGGAGGCTACGTTCCTCCCATTCCTGGGACTGCATGAGGCACATTCCAGTTCCTGAGTCTGGTCGGGCTCCTGCCACGCGGCTCAGTCTAACTGCCAGACCCAGAGAGGCCTCCCTGGAGCTGCCTTTCTGGTCCTTGCCTCTGGGGGACCCCTATCTTCCCCTGGCTATAGCAGCACCCCCCCCTCTCTGTCCTTTGAGGTGGCGAGGGGAGAGTTTGGGCCACTGAGTGTTCTTCAGCCTTCAGATACTCCCCAGCCCTCTGGTGATCAATGCAAACCTTCACATCCTGCTTCCAGGGCTGAAGCCAGGGATTTGGAAGACGGGTGGAAAACACTCCTGTGTGCCGGCTCCCTGCACTGAGTAGAAACTTGCCAGCATCAGCACTTCCCTGGAAGGCTATGCAAAATCAGTGGTCAGCCCATGCTGGAGCTGCCACCAAGACTGGGTGCCAGGAGCTCCAGGGCTGGGCTGAGGGGTAAGGCAGGTGACTAAGGCATTTACCCAGGGCCCCTCTGTGCTGGGCTGGTGGAGTTCCACACTGGGCCCTCCATCAGGGGGCTTTTAGTCTGGTGAGGAAAATAGACATGGGACAAAGGAGCCCAGGGATGACTGGAGGGACATATAGTACAGGAGAGGTAGAGTGCTGGCAGGAGGGTGCAGCATGGGGCTGGGGCCAGTCATAAGGATTCTAGGCTTTGCAGGTCACAGGGGCTCTGTCCACCCACTCATCTCTGCCATTGAAAGCAGACAGGCAATCTGTCTGGGGGTGGGTGTGGCTGTGCATCCTCCTATGCAAAAATCAGGGTGGGCCAGTTTTGGCCCACAGCTTGCTGGCCCTTGTGAGATGGCACCTGACCTGGTGGGGGTGGAAGCTGGGGAGGCCTCCCTGAGGCAGTGCCAATTAGCTGAAAGCTAAAGGCTGATTCAGTGACAGGCAGAATCTTGGTGTTGACAACCACAGCACCAATGACAAAGCTGCACCTGTGGGTCTGGTGTGTCAGGCTCCACAATGCTTCACACATATCACCTCAGAAAGTCCCCATGACAGCCCAGTGAGGGACGAGTATGTCAGTCCTACTTTACAGATGGAGTGTGGGTTACAGAGCATCTCAGAGGAAAAAGTTGTCTGGGGGAGTATTCTAGAACAGGGAGCAGGTGGAGACCAGCCCAGCCCCAAGAGCTTTCCCTTGGACACATTTGCCAGGGGCCATTTGTCATGGGAAGGCAGTGAGCTTGGAAGATGTTTTAATGGTGGGCACAAGGAAGCCCCATGAGCTCCATGAAAATCAAGCCATGGCCAACAGTGACTTGAGTACCTTGAGGTGTAGATAAGAGCATCTTCCAAGCTCTGAGGAGCAACCATATTGCCCTCTGCCAAGTTATCAGAGGACCAGGGTGCTAGGGTATGGTCCAGCTGGCAGGATGGAGTTCACAGAGGCCGGGAGACAGGGAGCTGGGAATGCAGCCCAGGGACAGGGCAGAGGCCTTGCAGGGTGGGGCTTGCAGAAGGCTGCAGTACTGCCCAGCCCCGCCACCCCATGGCTCTGACATGGGAGCGTGGAGATGGTGGTTTGAGCAGGTCCAAGGCTGGAGGGGGCATGGCAACGGCTTGCTACCCCTTCCCAAATAGGCACTGCATGTCAAACTACACTGGATGCCTTCCAAACATGGTCCTGGTCTGACATTCTAACATTCCTGGGATGATGGTTTTAGTATCCCATTTTATAGGTAAGGAATTGAAACCCAGAGGGGTGAAGTCACGTATGTAAGACTGCAGTGGTCTAAATCACAGGTTAGTGTGCTCCAGAGCTCAAACTAGGAGAAATGCTGCTAGAGATCAGCCCTGGTCACTGAAAGCTGGCTGGACTGTGACTAAAAGGTAACATGATGAAAATGACAGTGAAGCCACCAACACCAGGGGCATTGTCACAATGCACTGACACAGGCAGAGCACTTTACGGGCCTGACTTATCAGGAATTACGACAGCTCTACAAGAGTGTGCCATCTTAGCGCCACTCTGTGGGGGAGATCACTGAAGACCAGAGAAGCCACATGTCAAGCTGGGAAAGGTGGGGCTGGGGCTTGATGCAGAGCCTGGGAGCTCATCACCAGGAACGTGTGTGCACGCACATGTGCGCTCCCTAACAGGGGAATAAATCCAATACTCCCAGGAGGATGAGCCACCTGAACATGGTGACACCCAAACCCTAGGCATCCAGGGCACCCCTGAGGGGCACATAACCCAACCCCCAGCCCACATGCCCCAAAGGTAAAGGTCTAGGTGGCCTGGAGAAGATCCTGGGTTTTTCTGTTCCTCATGCACACTTCCAACTTGGGGCTCTGTTTTTCCCTTTCTTGGGGCTGTTCACTCCCAGGGTCCTCCAGGGAGCCTCTGCACAGGGGTGTCCCTCAGGGGTCCAATGTGATCAGGAGCCTGGCAGGTTGGCATGGGACACCGAGTGGGGACAGTTGAGTCTGCCACACTCCAAACTCAGCTGTGCCCTTTGGCTCCACAGGCAAAGGCCAACCCAGCAGCCACCTTTAGTCCATGAGGGCTCTGATCCCACCTGAGGTGGCTACGATACCTGCAAGATCTTCCTTGGATGAAACTAGTCTTGGAGAGCTGCTTCCTGGTTCAATTCTGAGTGACAGTCTGAAACAAAGATTTTCACAAAATCAGACAGGCCCCTGGCTTATCCGAGGGAGAACAAAGCAAGTGTGCATTTGGGGTTGGGATATGGGATGTCATTGAAGGGCCAAGTAGCCACAGGACCCAGGAACACTGTGAGATCTGCTCCCAATCACAGCTGCATACATTTTATAAATGAGGACACTGGGGGCAGTGGGACTAAGTAGCTTCCTTTCCCAAATTCACAGGGCCAGCAGTGCAGAGCAGAGCAGGGATGCTCTGACACACATGAAGGCTCTGTGGGTCACAACTGTCAACCTGGGGTAGCTCTTTCTGGAGTGGATGGAGACAGCCCCCAGTGAGGTGAAGGAAACCCTGAGCCCACTACCAAACTGACTGCAGGCTTCCTGTCTCCAGAGAGCTGGCGGCTCCAGCTCCCCCAGGCTACAGAGTCGGGGAGATCTGGGACCCCTGGGCCTCCCAGCCAGATGGAGGGGAACCAGCCCCTCTCTGCACACAGGAGGAGGGCCAGGTGCCCCCTGCTATAGCAGAGGCATGGAACACCCAGACAGCCTCCTGAATGGAAGCAAGAAGAAAAGAAATGGCCTGGCAGCCTGCAGACCTCCTCTCACAAAGAAGGAAAGAAAAAGGGAGACAGCGCTGCCCGGGCCTGACCCAGCACCCCAGGAAATCCCCTCAGGCGTTCTCAATGGGGGGAAGACTTACTAAAAAGATGGCTGAACACAACAAAATCTGAAAAATGAGAGGATGAAACAAAGGAACAAGATGGAACAGGGGACTGTGGACTGAGAGGACTAAATGGAAGATTGGAATGAGAACGTGCTGGCCCAACACCTCAGTGGAAACAGATCACCTGGGGACACTGAGCACTGGGGAGGAGCTCGCAGCCCTTAGAGAGGAGCTCAGGACGAGGAGGGCAGAGAACACGCAACACATGGCACCCTGAACGACAGAAGCCAGGAAATGGCATGGATGAGAAAGTCCATCAGAGCAGAGAGACCCTGCGTGGCTCTGAGGCTGTACCCTATAGGGCTTTGGAACTTCACAGAGCTCTTCACCCCCAGGCAGACAAAACAACAGACTTACTTGAGACTTCTCTACAGCACCACCCAAAGCCAGGAGGCAATGCACAGGGTCTACAGGCCTGGGGGAGAGCAGAGCCCCAGCCCATGCAGACATTTCCATGGAGAACTCAGGGAGTGCAGGACCCATGAGGGCGGGGAGGGGCCTGCTTCCTGATGAAATTCAGCTATTAAGGGAGCGTTTTGAAAATAAAGACTCCAGGAACTGAGATGCTGTGGGGGAACAACAGGTGGTAAGAACTGAATCCACTTAAAAACATGAAACAGTAGGAATTGTGATTCCTGAACATGATGTTTATGTTATAAACTTGAACTACGCTGTCCAATAATAACACAACTAACAAAAATCTGGAAGGTGGTGGAGGTGAAGGAGGGGGTAGTGCTCATAGTTTCAGCTTTCAAAACTGGAGCCAACTGATACCGGACACAGTAGAAACCTAGATACAAGGAAACTCACTGACTCAGGCCTCTTCATGTTTTTCCTGATCCCTCTTAAGAATCTTAGGAGGCTCATTTGGAAAATAATATCCCTTGTAAAAGAAATATTATTTAGAGAGCAGAGATTCTTGCCTTTTATTTCAGTTCCTTTTTCTTGTTGAATTAAACTAAAATACTTGAATTAAAAAATAGCAAGGGTGGTATGATCCTATTTTAATAAATTCCATCATTGCATCCATCCATTGGTCCATGCTTCATGTACATGTAAATTTTCCACACATAGAAAAATGTCCAAAATGATGTTTACTTAATTCTAATGGGTGTGCTTTCTAGGTGGCAGGAATTTGGGTAATAAAAAAAAAAAAAGGCCAAAGCACTAACTGGGCCTCTTGGTGCAATACCTCAAAGCAGACGGGAAGTGTGTTAGGCAAGCAGGTCACCAATGTCCTATGTGAGGGTGAGAAGCCAGTCTCCAGGTGCGAGCTGGCCATGGAGAGGATGCCCCCAGCAGAACCACAGGCCCTGAGTCCTCTTGCTACTCAGAGCCAGGACCTCCCTGGGAAAGGAGCCCCAGTGGTGGCTGATTGGGGCCAAAATGTAGCCTTCCCTGCTGGGCTTGCCCATTTTGGCCACAACAAAGGGGTGACCGTCCTTTAGCATCAAGTGCTGAGGGTGCTCTTTGACCTTCAGAAAAGAAGGCGTAATCGCTATCAATCTTCAGCCTTTCCAGGGATTGTGTCATGGTCACAAATATTTATAGACCATTTTTCTCTTTAAAGAATATCACTGTTAATGAAAAACTACTGTCTCTTTAAATCGAAAGTCTGGTGCATGAATGGAAAATATTACCCAGAACCTAAGCAGGAATAGTCTCGGCTGCAGGGCACTCTTTTCAGGAACAGCAAATGCTTTGTGAATAAAACAACTTGTGTGATGAACTGCAGTTTTAATGGTAATCTCTGGCTTCATCTGTTCTTGTTGCTATTATGTAATAGATTACAATTTCACATTATTTTTAATTTTGACAAATTATTTTATAATAACAACTAATATATTACGTCTAGGATCTTAGAACCACAGAGGGAACTCTGAAAGAAGACAGATCTCCAGGCCCCACCCGAGACATCTGGATGGTTAGAAAGTGTTTAGGGCAGCTCTGATTTATAGCCAGGACAGCAAGCTGCTACGGCAGAGCTGGCCAGTGGGGCGCTGCTGACCAGCCGTTCCCAGATCCCAGTGTGGGACTCAGTGGCCACAGTTCTCCACAGTTTTCATTGGCTTAGATGAATACCAAGTAATAAGGAAGACCAAATTTGTAGACATAAAACTGGAAGAGAGAGAGAGAGAGAGAGAAAATCCATACTAGATAACAAGATTCAAAGGAATCATGGTATACTGGGAGCAACCAGTAAGATAAGATTTAAAAGAAAACCTGTAAAGTTGACATTTAGGTAGCAAATGATCAACTGCAGGATGGCTGAGACTGGCCTTGATATCAGGTTACATGAAAAGGAACTGAGACTCACAGGTGACCTGAAACTCAAAATGAGCCAAGAGGATGCCCAACCAATATGGCAGGGTTGATACCCAAAGTCCGCCTTCTCCCTCCAAAGACAGAAACGCTGGATATACTCCCAGGTGTCTCCAGTGAAGAAAGAACTGAGGACCAGAGCAGGGTGAGCCATGACAAGCCACAGGGTCTGCAGTGGTCTCTCTGACAAGTGGGTCTATCCACAGGGGCTGCCAAGAGATGGTGCTGGGGGTTCACTCGCTTGCCCCATGGGCCACGTGGGAAAACCACACTCAGAAGGGAAAACAATAGCTCGGACCTTGGGGCCTGAGGCACCAGGGCTGTGCAGACAGTGCTGCTGTTCACCTGGTTTCTGGAGGGCATACAGTGCTGTGGGTGCTGGGGCATGGGGGCCCTGTTACTTACTGGTCCCAACAAGGGCTAGATCACCCCCAGGGACTTGAGTGCTAGGGACAACACAGCTGGTAGGCCTGACTCAGGGGTGGGTGGGGACTCACTTATAGTTGTCATCTTCCACGAACTTCTGGAGCTCTTCAATGTAGCGCACTGACTTCAGGTACTTCTGCACATGGGGCAGGGTTGTGAGGTGATCTGCAAAAGGCAGACAAAACCCAGAGGCCTCAGTCTCTCCCACCTCCAGTCCCAAAGGAAAAGCACAGGAAGTACAAATTAGATGCTCCTTGGATACTGAGGTCCATTCCCTCTGCCAGCAGTGCTGACCTGCCTCGGGGTCAGACCCTGTGCTGGGCACAAAGGGTGGTCAGACCTAGGTTAGGCCCTTGAGGAGCAACCCCTAAATGTGTGGGCCACAGACGCCACACTCCAAGGCCACCACAGTTCTCTGGCCAGGAAGGAGAATCTGAGGCCTCCACTTAGAGCTCAGAGTTGGGAAGAGAAGGTGTGCTGACCTCTAGAACAGACTAGAAACAGCTGTCTGTGCCCTAAACATATGTCCACTGGAGGAATCAGGCAAACCTCCCATGCCTGCCCACTGTCTGTGTGGCAGGAATGCAGGAACCACTGATTTGGGTGCACAAGCCCAACCCAGACCATGGCCCGTGGCTTTAGCTGATGCATGCTGGGAAGAAAGGCAGGAGCCCTGTGCCTGAGCACCAGTCTGAGCTGGACTGGGCTCCAGGTGACTCACAGGAGTCATCTATCTTAACCTTCACTCAGCCTCACATAGGAGGCATGGAGGAAGAACCTGGGCAACTGAGAAGCAACAGAGCCATGGTGGACCCAGGTTAGCAGAAGCCATGCCACACCACACTGCCTCTCCTTCTTGGGTGATTGCTGCCAGCCACTCTCTGTAGACTTCACAGTCACTGCACTCCTCCTGAGGGGGCCATGGGGTGGGACAGAAACTTTAATTGGCAGGAGTGGAGGAGGCTTTGAAGAGGATGGGTAGGGAGGACCCTCTTTTTCCTGGACGGGCATCCAGATGCTCGGGGAGCCCTTGGAGGCTTGGCCCCTTGGCTGCCAGATTCTGAAGGTCATTTTACTTCTCTGAAGTCTCCATGTTCTTGTCTGTGAAACGCGAATAAGGACACCTGCTTTAAGAGCTGATGCAGTGGCAAGTGAGGCTAATAGTGAAAGGTGAGAGCACTCCCTGAGCTCTGCTGAAACATGAGGGCTGTGCCCAGAGCACTGCTCACGTCATGGCCCCAGCTTCATGCATGAACAAACCTTATAGAGGAGAAAGTGACTTTTCAAGAGGTAGCTCTGAGACTTCAACTGAGTCTGTCTGACCTGAAGCCTATGTCTGTGACTGCTCTGCTCATCATGGTGAGTGGAGGCTCTGGGACAAGGGAGGCCCCTGCATTGAGAACACAGGTACCTGTCAGAGGAAGGCTGACCTGGATGGTGGCCTTTGAAGACCAAACTGATGTGGAAAGGATCTAGCACATATTTGAAGCTTGAGATATTAAAATGAAGAGCTTTGTTGGACTACCTGGTTTCTGAAGTGTTCTAGAAGAAATTTGATGTTGGACCCAAATTTCAATGATGCAAGATCTTAAAATCTCAAGAAACAAGGTTACTAACCATAGCTGCAGGAAACTTGTAAATCAGCAATTATTCGGAGAATATTGTTCATCTGATTAGATCTTTGTTCATTTTCCATGATGCTGCCTGAGGCAGGATATGCAGAATCGATGTAGATTAGATCCAGAAGATAGATTCCTAAAATTAAAGAAGACATTAACTGTGGTCGGAGTTCACTACTGATCAGAGCAAAAGAGCACAAAATAGCCCTGTTCTGCAAGAAGGTAGAAAGGATGGCTCAAGGAGACCCGTTTTGACTGCAATTCCAATCCTGACTCCTCATTTTTCATGCAGACTGTAAATTGAACATCTGAGCAACATCCAAAATGAATGCTGGCAGAGTTTAACATTTCTTGTTCATACTTTTTCCAACAATAAAGCTTTTTACTTATAATACAAATGGAAAATAACAGGACATGAAAGAGATGAATACTTTAATTTTTCACCAACCAGTAAAGTTTATTTAACAGGTCTAAACTGTCATGTTGAGCAGGATATCTGTTTGAGCTGTTATAGTTTGGATCTGGAACATTTTCCAAAGGCTCATGTATGGAAAGCTTCAGAGATTTAGGGAAGTGACTGGATCATGAGGGCTCTAACCTTAAGAATGGATTAGTCCACTGGGGGATTCATGGCTAAATGGAGACTAGGAGTGGTGGTGGAGACTAGGAGGTGGAACCTAGTTGGCAGGGGTGGGTCCTTGGAGGCATGACCTTGGGGACTGTATCTTGTCTCCCCCATTCCTTGCTCTCTCTCACTCTACCTCCCAGTCACCATGAGGTAAGTAGCTATGCTTCACTACTCCCTTCTGCCATGACACTCTGCCTCACCACAGCCCAGAAACAATGGAGCCAGCCAACCGTGGACTGAAACCTCAGAAACCAGAAGCCAAAATAATTCCTCCCTTCTTTAAGTTGTTTATCTCAGGTATTTTTTTCAAAGCAATAAAAAAAGACTAACATGTTAAATTCTCTTCATTTATTCACTTAAGTGTGTGTTTATTTGTCTCTGTCCAAATAGTATGCATGCACGCACATATACAATCATAGATTAACTAGAGAACAAAAGAAGAGATTAAAAATGGAAAAGTTCTCAGTACACAGAACTAAGACTAGACAGAGAATTCTCCTGAGAATGCTTAAAATAAGGTATGATATAAAAACATTGTCATGGGCTGGGGATGTGGCTCAAGCGGTAGTGCGCTCGCCTGGCATGCATGCGGCCTGGGTTCAATCCTCAGCACCACATACAAACAAAGATGTTGTGTCCGCCAAAAACTAAAAAATAAATAGTAAAAAAATTCTCTCTCTCTCTCCCTCTCTCTTTAAAAAAAAACAAAAAACATTGTCATAACAGGCCAGTAATGAGCTGGGGGAATTCAGGTCAAGTTGCCAGTGAGAGAGAGAGAGAGAGAGAGAGAGAGAATATATATATATATAAAATATGTATATATATTATAGTGGTATAGTAACAAAATTAGCAAGCTTGGTTTTTTGGTTTCCTCCTCCTCCTCCTCCTCCTCCTCCTCCTCTTTCTTTTAGTTGTACATGGACACAATGCTTTTGCTTTATTTATTTTTATGTTGTGCTGAGTATCGAACCCAGTGCCTCACAAGTGCTAGGCAAGTGCTCTGTCCCTGAGCTAAATACAACTCCAGCCCCACAAGCTTGGTTTTACATAAACGAAAATATAGTTCTTTTCAGATACCAATAGACTACTTACAAAAATTTGTTTATACTAGGTTATAAAGAAAAGGAACTTTAGATAGGGTAAAGGCAAAGGAGGGGGCATGGAGGTAGGAAAGATGGTGGAATGAGTTAGACATCATTACCCTAAGTACATGTATGAAGACAGGAATGGTGTGAAAATACTTTATGTACAACCAATGACTTGAAAAATTGTGCTCTATATGTGTAATATGAAATGAACTGCATTCTGCCATCATATATAACAAGTTAGAATAAATAAAATTTAATAAAAAACTAAAAGAAAAGTTCTGTAAGTTCTAAAAAGTAAATACCATATTATTCACATGCTTTGACCTTACTATAATACCTCTATGATTTAAATCCTAAAAAGTTCTAACCATTTGAAAACACACACACATATACATATTCATAAGTAACTCCTAGGTCAAAGAAAAAACAAAAAAAAATCTAAAATAAAAAAATCTGTTTGAAGATGATAACAGGAACACTACATATCAAAAAAGTATGGTTCTGGCCAATATGGTAATATGAGAAAATTTTATAGCCTTAGAAGTTTATTATTAAATGACTAAGTATTATTACAAACACAGAAATTAACCTCATACTTTAGAGTTTTGCATAGATGGAGAATACTGAACTAGGAATTATACCTTCATTATCTTATTTATCCTTCCAACAACCCATTTTATAGAGGGAAAAAAAGGAAACTCAGAGAGGATGTGTAACTTGCTTGAGGTCACAAGCTGGTAAATGCTGGAGATGGGAGTCGAACCCAAGCCTGCCTCCTCTGGAGTGCACGCTTCCTGCTGTCGTAGTGGACCAATGGTACTGGATACCATGACTCACTCGTCTGCTTTTAAAATAGTTACACATTGTTATGGGAAACCATTAAATCACAGAAACATATGCTAGCACTTCTCATAGGAGTCATTTCCACTTCCTTTCTTTCTGGTGGTACCATGCTTCCAATATTTACTAATTAGAAATAATTTCCCTTGAACAGAAGCTCTAAGTCTGGTAGGTTTGAACCCATGGCTTTATTCTTTCTCTTAACTTTGTTTTTCCTCTCTCCTCTTTAAAATGTAACTCAGTTACCTCCCCAAGGACTCAGCAATGGCAATCCTGAAAATCCCATTATTGCTTCAACCACAACAGAAAGCAACCCCCAGAGTTGAGCAGGGGGTGGAGGGATGTGGGCCACGAGGCAGTGTGACTGCAGACACAGCACACAGATGTCAGCCTGGCTGACTCAGAGGGGCTGGGCAAATCTCAGCCCAGAGCAGGATAAGGGTAAAGGGGGCCTTCTGCTTCTGGGGTCTACTGCAAGACCGAACTGACCCCTCCTTGTTGCATCAACTCTGGGAAGAAGGAGGAGATAACTAAATCTCAGGGATTAAGGAGCAAGAGGGCTGGGACTTGCCCCAGGTCTGTCTGGCTGCAGGTCCAGCCCCAGCCCCTCCTTGCACCCTGAGGAGTGGGGGTTCACTACTGCCTGAGAGTAGCATGTTCATGGATCCCTGCCAGGAAGCACGCACACTCTAGCACCTGCCTGCTCCTCAGGCCACAGTGTGCTGAGGATGGGGTGGACCCCACCAAGGAGGCTCCTGGCTCCAGTGACTTGGGGAAACCTACCCCTGGTCATGCATGAACAGACCCTCCGCTAGACAGTCTTCTACAGCCACAGCGGCTACAGGAGCAGATTTTCTGTAGCTAACAAAGTTTTCAGGGAACCCTTTTCTGTGGCATAGTAGTCCATATTAGGAAATATTTATACACCCTAAGCATAGGAAATCATAAGAATAACCACCTCCAGCTGGCACTGTGCCAGGTGCTGGGCTGATTCCTCTGTTAGTGCTCGCCACAGGCCCAGCTGGAGACGTGATTGTGTCACCCATGTACTTAAGGCCTGATTCCCCACCAGCCTAAACCCTGAGATCGGGCGGTGTGTCCTGTTCTAAGGGCTCAGTCCCCGGTGTCTGGAACAGACAAGGAGGAGCTGCGTGGTAAACACCAGCTGAAGAAGGGAATGCCGGAACAAAGGCATATTTTATTCATCACAGACAATAACTGTAGGAAGCGCATGTTGTTCTGTAGCTGAAGAGACACCGAGAGTCACGTGACCATGATGACCACTGATGTTTACTGAGCACTTATTATGCCACCCCAGGTCCTAAACTAAGAGCTTTGGACAGGTTACTGATCTGTAAGAACAACACTGTTGCAGGAGGTCTCACCCCTGTGGTACAGAGGAAGGAACTGAGCTGAGAGAGGTTGCATTGCTGGCCTGAGGTCACACAGTGGGGGAGTTGCACAGGCAGGATTTGCACACAAGTCTGTCCAGGCTGCTGTATTATCAGTCCTTCTTTCCCTTCAGCCAGATCTTCCAGTGCCTAGCCAGATGGCGACATAGCTGAAGCTGGGGGACCACACTCTTCCAGGAAGGCTCATGAGGAGACTGTGGCTACCTCTCCTTGCTACACCAACCACCTCTTATTCCCTACTCCATCATGGCCATTGGAGCATATCTGTCCCAGGTCCCATTATCAGTGGCCCACCCAGACTTGGGGGCTCTGCCAGATCTGTAGCATTGTAGGCAGTTGTGAGTTGTATTGCAAAAAAGACTTGGAGCCTTGCTTCTGCTACCTACCAGAGTGAGGGTGGCCTCAGGTGAGGCTTTTCATCTCCTGGGACCTCAGTTTCCTTGACAATTAAAGTGGATAATAACTGAGTGAAGGGAGTCTCCTGGCCTAGGGCCTGGACCATTGAAGTGGCCAAGAAGTTAAGCTGACCCTGACCTGGCTCCCTTGTGAGGTCTCACTGGGATCAGCAGTGGATGTTCAAGAGAGAGAAGCACCCAGCTGCATTTGCCATAATCATGGATGGTGCCCAGAAGCTAGTCACACAAGGCCACTCCGAGCTGGACCATGCTGGGAGCTTCCATCTGGAGGGGATAGCACAGCTGGACATCACAGCCCTTATTCCTATTTAGACAATTAATGAAGCGGACAACACTGTGTTGTTGGCCCAAGAAGATGCGCAGCAACAGGACCAGCCACTGACTTTGGCTGCCATAGGGCTGAGTGATGCCAGGGACTGGGCTGGAAGGGGAGGTGTGGACACTTCAGAGGAAGGAGCTGTAATAGTCCCAGCCACTGTCTGCTACTGGGAGGATGTGTGCTAATATCTCATGCACTTTTGCAGCAATCTTGACAAGCAGGTACCCTCATTCTCCCATTTTACAGGTTAGGAAACTGAGATTTAGGAAGAAAAGTGACTAGGCCAAGATCAAACAGCTTGTAAGTATGAGTCAGCCTATCTGACTTCAAAGACTTGGGACCGAGATCAGTGCTAGGGGCTTGGGGCTGGCAGGGTCCTAGCCACAGAGCTGGAGGCATGAGGAACACTGCTGTGGCCTGCCTGTTGAGGACACTGTGGCAGCTGGCTCCAGCCCCATGCCATGCCACCCGCAGACCAGCCCTCCCTTGAGGGGGCAACTCCCCAGACCACACGTCTGCTCTGCTGCTCCTTTGTGCCCCACACAGGGCCTGGCGACACTGCCGTGGCTGCCACATGAGTGCCAGCCAGACTGCTGTGGCGGGGCAAGGACCCCCAGGGCCTGGAGCCGGCAGCCCGGCTGGCTGTGTGGTGGAGCCCTCACCGAGGCTGGGCTGGCCTCAGCATGAGGGGTGGGTGGCCACCCCTGCTTCCTGACCTGAATCCGGGCTCCCTCCAGAGGCATGCCCAAGATGCCCCAGTCCCAAGGAGGGAGCTCTCAAGAACAAAGGACGCGCTCTCCTGAACAGACCCCTGCTCTGAGGCTGAGGGACACCCATGTTCAGTGGCGCGGAGCCCTCTGCAAGGCCAGGCACTTGAGTTCCCCTGAGCCAAAGCCCGCGGCTAGCCCAGGGCTCCCCGCAGGCCCGGGGACTCACTGCGCCCTTGTTCTCCCATCGCCGCCCCGTCTCGCTTCCAGCCCAAGTCTGGTTTTGGTTTTTCTCACACGGCTTTCTTTTCAATAAGGAAAATTCTGCTGTGTTGAGGGAAAAAAAATCTTTGCGGTATAAAAATGTGCCACATTTCCATCTCAAGCGTTCTATTTTCTCTCTCTCCTTTTCAAAGTTTGAGATGAAAGACTTTTTCCCATATTCTCCCACTCTGCCTTGCAAAGCCCACTCTCAGACTTCAGAAATGAGGAGTGCTGGCACCCAGGACTACACTGTGTGGTTCGATCACACTAACTGTCCCCATAAGTTCCAAATGAAATAACAGCAGCTGCTCGTTAGGGTTTGCGTTTGTTTGTTTTTTTTCCAAGAGAGCACAAAGCAATTCCATTTTCTGAAGACAGCCCTGGCTCCCTGAGAAGATGCAGAAGACTGTGTGTATTAATTAGTGCCTGCTAATTAATATCAAGCATGCAAAACAGGGGCTTCAGAATAGATCCTCATTTAAAGAACAATTCCTATGGGCAGTCTGTGGGCTGCTCCCTGTCATGGAGACATATGCTTCCAGGTCTGCAGGGAAGGGGAAGGCCGGCCCAGCAGTCACGTGTCAGGTGGTGAGAAGCCGTGTTTTCTGCAGGAGCACATGGCTTCATTTATGTCTTGGTGTTGTGGCTCATGAATCACAAAGTCACATGGACAAAGTCCTGCAGCCTGGATAGAATCCTGGGGTCCAGAGGAGCCAAGTCTCCTCCAGGTTCCCCAAGGTGAAATGAGGACATGGCCAAGATCCCTGGGTGCCCCGGGGATTACCTGGCAATGTAAAGGTGCAAGGAGGTAACCTACTGCAAGTGTATTGCAAGGGTTCCCGGAGAGCTAGGGATGGCATGGCATGTGCTGGGGTCCTAATCAGAAAGAAAGGGGGTGAAGAGAGGGCATTGGTCTGGTGACTGTTATTGGCCTTGTTTTGTGATAGACCCTGTGCTACATGTACCATCTCATTTAAACCTTCAACAACTTTACTGGCAAGAGAAAACAAACAAACAAACAAAAAAACCCCAAAAAACGGACACTTTTGTCTGCCCAATATCCACTCCCTAATTCTTCTGGAAACAGCCCTTGATTTTCCATTGGGGGAAGTCCCACCTTCCACACTCATGATCCATGTGGTTCTGGTGGGTCTGGAGAATTCACTCCTTCCTTTTCCCCAGGGGTAAAAACAACTTCTTAAAAAAAAAAAAAAGCATTTGGTAAAGAAAAACCTTTACCAAATAACTCAGAGATGAAAGAAGGAATTAAAATCACTAACTATCCACACATGATGTAATCAAAACCTTATAACTATACTCAGAGAAAAGTCCATACTTTAGAAAGAAAAAAATGCATGGTCTTAGTATTTATCATAGAGAATTAGGATTTTTTATACAGAAAAAGAATAAAACATAGCAAAAAGCAAGAAGAACACAATTAAAATATAAAAGCAGAAATAATGAATTTAAAAAACCAAAAGTCCAGCAGAGTAATAAAAAAAAAATCTGAAAGTTGGTTCTTTGAAAAAGAACTGAAGAAATAGAGAATCTTTTGGTATGAATGACAGAGAGGAAAAAAAGAAAGAAAACACAGATGTACAATGTTAGTGGTGAGAAGGGGCTAAGACTACATGCATGGAAGAGATGTTAAAATAATTGTAATTTCATGGCAACAAAGTTGGAAATCTAGATTAAATGGTTGCTTATTAGGAAAATCTACTTTTTCCCAAATTGTCTCAAGAAGAGGCAAAAACTTCTGCTAATATTTTTATTAAACTAAAAATTTGCTAATATTCTACCTAAAATATTAATATTTAGAAAGACACTATAATTCAAACTACAATACCTGGAAACTCGTTCATAAAACCTTTAAAGAAAATCTGAATGTTATTTAAAGTGTTTCATACCATAGAAGGGAATAATTGCAGCTCTTTTTGACTCTAGCATAGCAAAACCCGACAGAGGTGGCAAACATCAGAGCATTAAGATACTTGCAAGTTATAGGACAGCTGATATATAAAGAGCTCCTACAATGAAGGCCAATGTTATAGAGGATGAGCCACATGCTCATGTGGACGAGATAAATGATGAATAAAGATGTGAAATTTAGCTGGGCACAGTGGCGCACACCTGTAATCCCAGTAGCCCTGGAAGCTAAGGCAGGAGATTGGGAGTTCAAAGCCAGCCTAAGCAACTTAGTGAGGCCCTAAGAAACTTAGTGAAACCCTGTCTCAAAAAAATAAAATAAAAAGGGCTGGGAATGTGGCTGAGTTGTTAAGCACCCCTGGGTTCCATCTCTAGTACCAAAAAAATAAGGACATGAAAGATGCTCAAGGCTCATTAGTAATCAAAGAAGTACATATTAAAACAAAATTATTTTTGCCACTTATACTGAAAAAAATAAAAAAGACTGATAATACTTAGGATGGATGAGTGTGTAGTAGAAACTGATAGAAACTTAGGAGATAATTGGCCATATCTACCAAAATTTCAAATGTATATTTTCTAGGACCCAGAAATTTCACTCCTAGAAACTTATTCTATAGCAATGCTTATACAAATTGGCAAATATTAACAAGTGATATTCATTAAAGCACCACACCCCTGGCCCCCTGGGCCTCCTTCTGCCTGCTGGCTGTTGGCTGGCTGCCCTTTCTTCTGTCACAGTCTTGATCACACTCCTGGGGGCCAAGTGCTGTTAGTAGAGCTGACCAGAGCCAAAGTCGCATCCATTCTCTCTCTCTCTCTCACACACACACACACACACACACACACACACACACAACTCACTTGCATCTGGCCTCTGAAACTCCACTGTTCAGTGGAAGTGAGTGGCCATGGCTGTTGGACACCCACTGTACTGCCACCCTGTTAGGGCCAGCCTTGAGTTCTGCTATCTCCAAGCTAAATACCCTTATTTCTCTGAGTGCTCTGAAGGGCTTCCAGAGGTGCTAACGTCACCAAGAGGAAATGCAAAATGATTCCCCCAGTGAAAGCCTCGGAAACCTGCCTCTATATTGGGTAGAACCGAGGCTGCCCACGTGCCAAGGAAAACACTCCCAAGCTTGTCTTTCCAGTGCTGGCTCAGGGACCTGCTACTGTGCACAGAAAGGCTCCCTGAACGTCTCAGGCCACCAGGATCCCAGCCAGAGAATGAGCTCACAGACAGCCGCCTTAGTCGCCAAGGTATTTTCCACTTCCACTAATGCACTCCTATGTCTGCGGCCACGCTGTACCTAGTCTTCACAGATACCGAAATAATAACAGGGCAAACGTAAAACCTGCTTCATTCAGGACTCAGTGGAAACTGTGTAACAAAATACCACATTCTGAACCTCAGTCACCAATCCCTCCATTCTCTGGAAACAAGCAACAGATTTTGGGAGGGTTGGCTAGTACCAAGCTGATTTTCACTTTCTTAGAGTAAATTCTTCCCTGATTTTGCTAATTTGAAAACTGAAAGGCTCCTTGGGCCCTCTGGAGAGAAGGTGTTGTAACTCACTTATTTGTGGCTTTAGGCTCAGGGGTTTTGATCCTTCCTGCCTTTCCTGAGAGCAAGAGGATGTGAGTCCCCACAGGGCAGTCCTAGGAAACCCACTTTCAGTGGCCGGGGCTCCTCTAAAAAACTTCATAGTGGAGCCATCTCTGTGGACTCTTCTCCAGGACACTGTGGACACAAGGCTCTCAGCCCAGCCAGATCAACTGGCCTAGGGCAGCCCCACCTTTCCAACGCTTCTGATGTCAGGGCCAGGGTGGGCAAAGCAGCCTCTCAGCACCATCAGCAGAGGAAACTGGAAGTAGCCAGTGCAGTGGCTGGCTGCATCGGCCCAGGTTAGTGGGCATGGGTGGCTAGAGGAGAGCCTGGCTGGGTCCTGCTTTGGATTGGAGGGCCCAGCCTCATCTTCCCTCCTTGTGTGCCTCTCTCCTACTCACCAGACTCAATTCCCTTGGAAAAAAATCCAAGAAACTTGACCTCCTGGGTCCGGGGCTCCTGGTCAGCTCCTTGAGAGCTATCTGTCTACTCTGGCCTGGTCTCCAGCACCAGTTTTACTCCTTTCTGGCTTTCCCTCTCCTCCACAGCTCACTGTGTTCCCAGCAGGCCTTGGGGTCAGTGCTGCCCTCATTAGGACACTCCTGGTTACACCATCAGAGGATGCTTTGTAGGGAAGGGAGAGATCTAACTGGCAGAGAATCAATTCTGCTGGTCAATTAGAAGAGACCAGGAGCCTGAGAGAAGATGGTGGGACTCTCTGGGAAGGGATGCCACAAGGACACAGGGACAGTCTACTCAGCGATGTCCACCATCACTGATAAAGTACATCAGTGCTACAGATATTTGTGGAGTATCCCCCTCCACCCTAGATTCAGGGGAAGAGGAGAACTAGAGAGGCATGTTTCCTGACCCCATGAGGCACACAGCCTGGCACTAATTACACAGATAATTAAGGGCATGAAACTACTAAAACAAAAACTCTAGGAATTGGGGCAGGGGTTGTGGATCAGAGGAAGAGCACTCGCCTAGTCTGCGTGAGGCACTGGGTTCGATCCTCAGCACCACATAAAAATAAAATAAAGGTATTGTGTCTAAATACAACTAAAAAATAATTTTTTTAAAACTCTAGGAATTATCCTCAGTTGAGATAGAAATGGGTTAGTTATGATCTTGGCATTGGTGGCCTCTCCTCAATTCCAGTGCCCCAGGTCGCTCTATGTGAGGGATTTCAGCCCAGGTGTCTAGCACCTGCTGTTAAACCCAATAATCAGAGTTCTACACAGCATGGAGGAAAGCCACAGGGGAACAGAGGAACTTGCACTCAAGTCCTGGCATTAGCTGTTATTATTCAGAGTGAGCTGGGGGAGCCATCCAGCTCCCTGAAACTTGCTTTCTCCAGCTTGAAGCAGAGCTGAGCCCTCAGCTGCTGGAGACTCAGGAAGACAATGTACGTACGAGGGGCTGGCATGGGATCTGGATAGAGTGGATGCTCAAAAAAGCCATTCAAAAAAACAAACTTTAGGAGGGTCTGGGGTACACAGTAGGGTCTGGCAGCATTTCAGAAGAGACAGACAGCTCTTCTCAGAACCTCCCTGACCTATCACTAAGATTCTTATAGGCAGAAATAAGATGGAAACTCCCTTACTAAGACTAAGAGGGGCAGCCTATTGCTAGAATCTGGGAGGACGTTTAACATAATATAGGGAGATGTACAGGACAGAAGTTGAGCACATCTAGACCCTGTCTCTTGAAACTGAGACAGTGTGTACTTCCCAGGGGCTGTCCCCAGACTCAGAGGTCCAGGGTTATGAACACTAGAGAGCTTGGGCCAACCATAGCACACTGCTCATCTGGGGTTCTGGAATATTCTGACCCACCCTTTTTTGTTCCCTCTTATCATCCATTTGCAGATTGCTCCTTCCAAAAAAGAAATGGAGTATGCTCAGAGGGAAGGCCAAAGGCCTGCCTGCTGATAAACCCCAAAGTGGAGTTGATTTCACCATGTTCAAGGGTATGTCCAGTAGAAAGAAAACCCAAAGGGACACTTGAAAAAACACCAACAAATCATGAGGCTGTGCAGTGTGTAGGAGGTGGCAGAGGCATGACGGCCACCTCCCCTGAACTGTCCATTCCAAGGTCTGGGAGACAGTGTAAGACCATTTCTCTTTGGAACATGGCACAAGAAGACAAAGCTTCAAGGATAGGAGATAACTGGCAGAGGGGGCACTGCAAGAGGATGAGGTGATGAGAATAAAAGACTTAAAGCACCAAGAATTCGGGCTGGGGGTGTAGCTCAGGAGTAGGACGCTGTCTAGTGTGTGCAAGGCCCTGGGTTCCATCACCAGTACTGCAATAATAATAATAATAATAATAACAACAACAACAAAAAAAAAACCCACCAAATTAAAAACCTGACCGCAGAGGCCATAAGTGGCCAACTGGGTACGGTGGAAACTCACATCATGAATATGGAGGGCCAGCTTGGCAACCTCTCTCCAAGGTCAAGAAAAAGCACAAGGGAAGAAAGAATATGAGGGGATCTGGGGCCCCCCAAAAGAGACCTAACCCAGAGAAGGGTGTTTTCTCCAGAAGAGTTCACCAGGCTCTAGGAAAGAGATCCATCCCTAGACATACCCTGGCTAAATGCTTGAATAAAAAAAAAAAAAAAAAAAATCCCCCCCAAAAACATTGTGAAGTTCTGGATAAAAAACAAAAAGCAAAGCTCTATAAAAATGACCCCTGACCCTCCAAGCAAGCTTTGGGAGTCCCTTTCCTCTGCTCCGGCTGAACCTCTGTGATGCTGTGTGGTAAGCTGGCCTACCCGCCACCTTCTGTAATGGGGAGGGGCTTCTTGAAGGCGGGAAGAACTGTTTATTCATGCCAGCAGGCATCTGGCGATATGTCAGTTGCTTGGATTTTTTTTTTTTGAAAGAAAAATATTTTCCCTTAGTAATTATAGTACTTAGGTATAAAGACCCAAAGAGACGCTATATGATTTTGGATACCATAAAATGTGGTCAATGCTCATTTTTTCCATATAAATCTATGGGGTTGTTTCACTGTTGCAGACCAAGAGAGCAGAAGACGTCAACTTCTGAGTTCACTCTTAAGAGATCACACCCCCAGGAGCCCTACTCCTTCATCAGCAGTCTGTGAAGGCCAGAACCCCTTCTGCAGAGGCTGCCCATGCAGCTGGGTCAGAAAGCAATTGCTTGGGTGTTCTTTTACTGTTGCGTCTGATCTGGATAATGCCAGTGGGCTTTGAGGAGAATGCAGCTGTCACAGCTCCGAGAGGGACGTTTCTGCCAAGGCCAGTTCAGGACGGGGCAATGGTGCTCTGTGCCAACTCCTAGGCATGAGCACACCAAGCAAGCAAGCAGGAGCCTGTATTTGTCTGTGGAGGGGCCTCTGATGCCCACTTTCCTTGGTTCACACTAAATAAGACACAGATTGTGTGGTGGCAGTGAGACTACCTGGGGCCACCCAGAAGGAGGTCCACTGGGAGGCTGAAAAGCCCATCTCAGCTCAAGTGGGAAGTCCATCCCAGGGCTGTGGTACAGGAAGAGTGATTTCCAAATGTCCCCTTCCTGGGCTACAGCGCGTGCTGGACTGAGAGACCTCTCCTAGGCTTTGCTCAACTTCCCTGATAGCCCCTGGCTCCTGTGACCCAGAGTTCATAGACAGGAACCCAAGAGAGGGCTCAAAGGAGGCTCAAGACAGCTGCCTTGGGGCAGGGGGTGGGAGAATAGGAACTGGAGGCCAGCAAATGCTAGGGATAGTGACAAGTTCCACTAAGCCCTGGGCTAAAAGAGCTACAGTTTCATGAAGTCGTCATTTTACCATAGAGCAAAGGGAAGTTCAGAGACCCTGAGTTACTTGTCACCCAGTGAGTGGTGGCAGAGCTGAGACTCTGCATCCCAGGTCTGACTCTGAAGTCGGCTCTGACACAGTGGCCCACCTTGCCCTTCCTTGTTCTGTCCTACCCGACAGCACATGGGTGTGCGGAGTCTGCTGAGCTGAGGTGTTGCCATTGGTGGACTGACCCTGAACCAGATCCTGGGCCTCTGGATCCATCTCCTCAGCTCGTCTACCCACAGGACACTGAGGAAAGCATCATTACCCATCATCCCTGTGGAGACAGACTCAGAAAGGTAGGGTGACCTTCCCTTGGTCAGTTGGAAGAGCCCAGGTCTGGCCACACCCCTGCTCTTCTATCTTCCCATAGGGGCCGCATGGACTCCTGGGGTTCTGCTATTTGGCCCTTAGTCTGGCTCTGGAGGGTGGAGTCACAAGCCTTGCAGAGGTCCATCTGGGGACTGGAAACATCTCTGGGTAGAACATCTTTGGGATTTAGTTCCAAGAGGATTATCAGGAGCTCAGAAAGCTGATTTATAGCCACCAAACCTCACTGCCACTGGCTCCTGAGCCCAAACTCCACCATGTTGCTGGGCTTAGGTCTCCAGAGCCAAAGGCTTCCTTCAATGAGAGTGTCGAAGTCCCCAACATCAGCACCACTCCACATGGACCTCACAGCATAGCCCTTAGAGACCTCTCAGCACCAACACTGGAGACCATGGTGACAGTATGTTGCCCAGTGGATGGGCTGGCTTGGAAGCAGGAGGCCTGCCATGCTTGGGAACAGCAGCAGCTGCTGAAGGATCAAATAGCCCTGTGGAGGCCAGCCTGGGAAGGGTGGGGGCCCTGGAGCCAGGCAGTCTCGGGGGAGAGCCAACCCTGCCATTGAATTGTTCTCTGTGGCCTGAGGACAGTTCACTGCTCCTCTGACCCTTGGTTTGGGCTTCATGAGTAAAGGGCAGTAATGAGGGGGACTCCCTCTGGTGAAGTGAGATGGACCGAAGCGAGGCATGGACGTCCCTAGCCCAAAGACAGATCGAGAATAGTTAGGGCATTAGTAGAAAATGGCATCTGGCTCCCGGCTTACACTCTTCCCCACTGTCCCCTCCCTCCTCTAGCCCCACCTCCTGTTCTGTCCACAGCAAGGCTGAACAAGGCTGTGACACCTTGAAGACAGCCTACTCCTGCCCTGCCTACCCTCCGAGCCTTGGCCATGGCCAGAGCTCAGAGTTCTCTTATTTCAGGAAGAAGAGCACTGACAGCCAGGTGCCTGCTCCAGGGAGCAGAGGGATACGGATTCAAATGCCCACTGTGCTGGGTAAGCAGCTTGCCCTCACAGCCTCAACTCTTCATTTGCTCCCATCTTACACATCCATTCGTAGCATTAAATGAGATAATCAAAGCAAGCCAACCCAGTGCCCGGCACACAGCAGTTGGCTCATTCACCAAACAGGCACTGAGCCCTCTCTACCAAGCTCAGTGCCAAGCTCCAGATACAACAGTGAGGACCACCAGATGTGCTGCCCTCGTGGGCTGGACGGCGATTAAGCACTGCAGCAATGTCTGTGTCCTTTTGTAGAAGTCCCATACGTTGCAGGGAAGTATGCCGGGGTGTCCAGATTGGTAGGTCACAACTGGGAGTGGGTGGCAGCCTGGGAGTTCTGCTAGCTTTCTGGGCAACGGAAACTCCTCATACAACCAATGCACAAGACTGCGCCACTTCCCACAAAAGGTGCTCTGTCCCTAAAATACAGGAATTTCCTATCACCAGTGACACCACTCCTGCTTAGTGGGAAGGGCTTAGGATTCTGTGCCTATTAGGGACTGGCAGGTTGGGGTCTGTTGCAGTTCTAAGGGGCTGGGGCAAGTTAATTAATCTGAGCCTCCATTTCCATTTTCTTCAAGATGAGCATAATTCCAAACTTATAAGGCTGTTTTGAGATCCAGAGTTATTTTATGGTGTTTTTAATACATCAGTAACAATGACATCTATAACACTACTAATAATAACTAGCCTCCATAGCATTTCCTGTTTGCCAAACATTGTGCCAAAGCCTTCTGAGTCCTTAGCTCATCCTTTTATTTAACAAATAGGTCTCCAGGGCCCACTATGGTCCCCAGGTCAGGAACATCACAGGAAATAAGACCAATACAGCCCCTCCTTTTGCAAATAGATAATGGCACAAATAGTTATGTAATTAAAACTGCAATAAGAACATTGAAAGGGGAGTCCAGTCCTCCATTTAAATAAATGCCATCACATATATATTTTCTAGATGAGGAAACTAAGGGTCAGAGATATTGGGTAACTTGACTAAAGCCACATACCTGGCAAGTGGCAGGTCTAGGCCCCAAATCTCATTAAATGGGAACTATTAGCCTACAGCATCAGCATTCAGACCCAACTCCCAAGCTCCACCTCTAGTCAGAGCAGCTGCAGGGCAAAGGCAGAAGCAGAAGACTGCCTGAGAGCAAAAGGGCTGCCGTCATCTCATGCAGCCCTCTGGCCTCAGTCAAGGAGCTGGAGAGCCTGGTCCCTTGGGGTCCCCTTGCTATGGAAGGCAGGCATCAAGAGAAGAGACTCTAAGGCCTTTGAAAGAAGATAAATGAGTTCAGGAAAGTAACTGTTCCATTGTAAAAGACTGAGGATAGCGGGTGTCACCACTACAAGACAACCCAAAAGAATGCCCTGGAGGAAGGGTGAGAGACACAGGTTGTCACAAGGCCTGGTGGGTAGGTGTGGCCCCCTGGCACTGCCACTGATCAGTGCTGTGGTCTGTCAAATGGGGCACACAAGGGCACACCTTGTGGAAGGCCACTGGGAGGCCTCAGTGAGATCATGCGGACAGGTGCCAGGTGCAGAGCAGCTGTTCTTCTATGTAGACTCTGAAGGCGGAGAAGATCCTCCCTTGAGCAGAACAGATTTCAAGAATACAGCGGAACCCCCTGGAGCCCAGGAGGCAGCAGCCCTCTTTCCTATTTTGCTCTATTTGCTGTAATACTGTTTTCACTTACTGACACCTCAGCCAGCACAGCACGTATATTATTGTATTTTTAAAAAATATTTAGTTGTCAATGGATGTTTTATTTTGTTGATTGATTGAATGATTGATTTGTAGTGCTGGGGATCAAACCCAGGCACATGCCAGGCAAGTGTTCTACCACTGAGCCACAACTCCAGCCCATTATTGTATTTTTGTATGGTGGCAAAACACAAAGACCCTAAAACTCACCATGGCGACATATAGTGCTTTCACGATATTGGGCAAGCAACATTTCTCCCCTGCTCCAGGACCTCGTCTTCACCCTAGGAGGAAATGCTGCATCCATCAAGCAGGCCCCCCTGCTCCCCACTGTCCAGCCTAGAAACCACTAGCCTGCTTTCTGTCCCTGTGGATTTACTGACACTGGACATTGTGTATCAACGGACTCCTCCAGTAGGGGCCTTGGGGCCTGGCTTCTTCCCCTTGCGGTGATGTTTCTAAGATATCACACGTGGTGTCCTAGCATGGGTCAACGCTTCTCTCCTCCTCAAGGCCTCGAGGGCTCCCTGTGCCCATGTGCCCTCTTTGCTTTTCTGTTCATCAATTGGAAGACATTCGGGTTGTTTCCATCTTTTGGTTACTGTGAATAGTGCTGCTGTGGACATATGTGTACGAGTTCTCATTTAAACACCTGTCTTTGAGTCTTCTGAGTATAGACAAAGGCTTGGATTCTTGAGTCAACATTTTACTTTTTAGTACTAGAAATGGAACTCAGGGCCTTGCTCTTGTTAGGCAAGTGCCCTACCACTGAGCTATGTCCCCAGTCCTTTAATTTTATTTTTATTTTTTGAGACAGGATTTCAAAAGTTATCCAGGCTGGCCTTGAACTAGAGACCCTTCTGCCTAAGTTTCCCCAGAATCTGTGATTATAGATGTGTGCTATCACACTCAGTGGAAACATTGTTTTTTATTTAGTTTTTTTGAGTGAAATAATGGATTTGATGTGTTGATCACTAGCAGGTTCAAGGCCAGCCACAGAATTTAGTGAGTCTCTCAGCAACTTAGACCCTGTCTCAAAATAAAAAAAAAAAAAACAAGGTTAGCTACAATGCCATTTAAAATCACAAGGTCCAAAACAGTGCGTGTGGTTCCGTGTACTTCTGAGTTAACTGTCTGCATGGGCTCCTGCTGGGGGAGGGGCCTTGGAGCTGGGGCTGGGTTGGGTCAGGGGTTACCTGACAGGGCAAAAGCAATGCTAGAGGGGCACAAGAGGCAGCTGGGGTGTTGGGCCTGAGGGATAAGTTGCAGTCACGGCAACATGAGGCACAGAGAAGAGGAAGAAAGTGGTGGGTAAAGAATGAGGCCAAGGGCCCAGGGCTTCTGCCCCAGTAGAGATACTTCAGAGCAGAGGCCCCTGGAGGTGTCTGGGGCTGGTCTCAGGTGGCCTTTCCTGAAGCCCAATGCACTCTTGGTGCTCCTGAAGCTGGCTCTCCAGGTGCCTGGGAGGAAAGAGCAAGGCAGAAGCCAAGGGGCTTGTCTTCCAATTTCCTCTAGACTTTCTCCAGTTGCAAGTCCTGGCCCTGTGTGGAACCTCTGTCTTGATAATTATGGGGTGCCTAGAAAGAGGAGGGTTGTTTTGGGTGTGGAATCTTTTCATCTCTGGCTTAAATTATACATCCTGGGATAACGTTAGCTCTGATGCCTTCTAGAATTCAAATGCGACATAAACATACTCCCAGTGGCAGAGTCTGCATTCATTTCTGGAACCACCTTGACCAAATAAGAGGGGCTACCAAATCTATTTATAGTTCAAACATCTCTGAACTCTTTCCTTTAAAATGCACTGTGGTAATTCCCACACAAAAAAGGAAGACTCTCTAGCTCAAGTAATCACTCATTCATTAAGGTGTTGTGTCTGGGAGCAGCCATCAATCAAATCATGGCACAAGGGTGATGGAAAAAAGTGCAGGAGCTCTGAGCAAAGAAATGGAGCAGACGCATCAATGTAAATGAACAAACACAATCCAGCTTCTAAAATCCATTACACCATTAAACTAAAAATAAGCCCAAAGCAGAAACCTAGCAGGGCTGTAGATAAGGGAAGCCCATATACAGCCAGTAGCAGATTACGGTGGTAAAAAATTTGGGGAAAGTTACAGGGATTCCAAAACCAGAAAAATATTGGTATGTTTTGACTAGGTAATCCCACTCCTAAGAACTTATTCTGAGGAAATAATTCTAAAGGAAGTGAAAACTGTGTATGCACAAAGGCATGAAGTGCAGGGAACAACAAAAATATAATCAACACAAACCAAAAACATGCGATGTCAACAAAAGGGAAACAGTGAAGAAAACTGAAATAAACTACATGACAAAAATATGGGAACATGAAGTACTAAAGTCATAGGATTTTAAGTGTTTTAAAAAGTTTTATATGTTACACATACTGTTACTTGTGGAGTTTAAAAGAGAATATTAATCTTTAATTAAGGTAGAACTTTCTTTTAATCATTGATATGTACCTCCAGATTTAAGCCTAAATCTTATCAGAGTAGTAACACACACACACACACACACACATTAATTTAACAAAGAGTTGACAAACTCTGAAGAACAGTGGTTTCTTCCTCAAATGCCAGGGAACTGCCTATCCCTCTTCTTGTTTCCTGAGTTGGCTCGCCATGATGCTCCAGGTTAGCAGCAAGCGCAAGATCTCTGAGCCACAGAGTCTCACAGGGTTCACTGAAGGAGCTCACAGCTGACCCACCTGGTTCCCTGGGTTGCTGTGTGGAGCTCCTCTGCTAGCCTCCAGCTCCTGCCTCTCTCCAGACATGCCACCCTCCCACTGCCTCTGAAGGCCCTGTCACCTAATCAGTGAGGTGAGGCTGCTAAGCCTGGTCTGACAGACCCCCCCCCCCCCCGCCGCAGTGTTGAGGGGCACTGGCTGAGGAGCACACTGCAGTCAGCAGCCTTTTCCTAGGCTCTGCTCCCGCAATCTGAGCCTGAGACAGGGGCTTCCGAGACACCTGAATATGGGGCTGGTCTGTCAGGACAACTGATAGGCCCTCCCTTAGAGGCAACTCACTGCAGGTGAGGAGAGTTGGCTCCATGCTTAGAGCCAAGCATTTGCTGCAGCAGGGTAGGAGCTCCCCGGCCCTGCTAGCCTGACTCCTCAACTGACTTCCCAGCAGTGGGGCAATGGGCGGGGTGCGGCCTTTGCTCCGAAGGCTGTCTGAAGCAAATCCCAGGCGTTTGAGAGTCTGCTCCAATTTTTATCCACAGACCTGGAAGAGGCTGGATTTTCACAAGTGTGACAAATATCATGCGCTAGAATGGCTGTGAGATACATACCCAAGTGACAAACTCAGATCAAAGGTTCAACTACACACAAGGTAAACACACAATAAAATTTTACGTTGCAGTTTTCCATATTCAAAGCCTTTAAAAAATACATATAAAAATACTTTTAAAAATGTGTCAGCAAAAGGCAAACAATTGTCCTTACTTGGGAAAAAAATATTCTTTATTCTGAGATTAGGTCCTGCTTACATTATTGGTGTCAAATGTTCCTTACTCCAGGAAATGATGTTATAGCATTTTTTCCTAAATTCAACATTAAAAAAAAAAATTCTGGAAGTCCATGAGAGTCTCTAAAGTTTTTCTTTAGAAGTTTCACTTGCCTGTGAAACCCCAGATCTGGGGCCCCTGGCCTGAGATCACATTTGGTTCTCTGGCTGCGGGCAGGCTGCTGGCCGGCATTGACATGATGGAGCTAGACACCCCCAAGGGTGGCTTGTGAGTGAGGGAGGTGACAGTGAGGGAGGGAGGGAGGGAGGCAGCTCTGTGTGGCTGCAGCCTGGAGGATCTTCACCACTGAAAAACAATCTGAAGGTTGAGTAAGTGAGGAATTTCAGTCTGGAACAAAAGTCGCAAGCTTGAGTTCTCCTCTGTCCTCATTTTTCCTGTCCAAATTTGCAGAAGACTGCAAGTCTGCCTCCTGAATCCCACTCCCACGGGCACCCTGAAGCCCTGGTCCCTCCCCTTTACCAGGAATAGCCAGCAGAACTTGTCCTGCATCCACCAGCGGGTGTTCCACAGCTGCCACACAGGCTGCCACCACGGTGCAGAACCCAGACGGCCCCCACTCCCTTGGGAGCCTCCCACTCCTCCCTGCTGACAGTCCCCACAGGCACCCGGCCTCCCAAACTAACATCCTGGCCTCCTGGCCCTGCCCCCATCTATCCACGCCCATTTTCCTTTCTCTTCAGGACCAGGCCAGCCTGTCTCCCCCCTCACCCCAGCACTCCTGACTCCTCTACAGGAGCTTCTCAGCTGGCCCTATGCTTGTGCATGTAGCTTTAACGTCTCTGTAGATTTTTTAAAAATATTTTTATTAGTTGTTGATGGACCTTTATTTTATTGATTTCTATGTAGTGCCTCACACATGCTAGGCAAGCACACTACCACTGAACCACAACCCCAGCCCCATTTGTAGATTTTTTTTTTAAGATTTAAGAGAACATTTTTTTTTTCTAATGAAAAAGGGAATTTGTGTTCATTCTAGAAAATACAGAAAAGTATAATGAGAAGAATAGCTGTCTATAACCCTATTGTTGAGAAACAACCAGTCTCAGGATTTAGGTATGTCCCTCTTATAAACACATGAATCTACCCAGGCCAACACCCACTAGTGGATGCGAGACAAGTTCTGCTGGCTATTCCTGGTGAAGGAGAGGGACCAGGGCTTCAGGGTGCCCGTGGGAGTGGGATTCAGGAGGCAGACTTGCAGTCTTCTGCAAATTTGGACAGGAAAAATGAGGACAGAGGAGAACTCAAGCTTGCGACTTTTGTGGGCCCCATGGAATGTTCTGTTGGTGAAAGACTACAGGGGATTCACCCTTCAGCAGAAGTGGAAAGGGTCCCAACAGAAGCAGGCACCCAGGCTTCTTTTAGGTTCTGTGAAGGCCCAAGGAAGTGGACAGGGGCTCTGGCCTGGCAGATGTGCTGTCCAGGATCTGGGAACAGACAGCCACAGCCTGAACATCTGAGCCCGTCAGTCAGGGACTGAGCTGCTCCACTGCCTTCCAGGTGCCAAGGACAGGCCCTCATGGGTGGAGAGGAGGAGCTGGCCAGGAGTGAGTCCTACAGACTCACTGTCATGATGATGGCAACAATAATAACGTACAAGAGCTCAACTGCTTGCTGTGTGCCAACCATGGAGAATAGCCATCAACATAGGTCATCCCTGAGTTCCCCAAAGTGTGGACACATTGCACAAGAGAAAGGTGGTGGCAGAGGGATGGAGATTTGTATCTATTTTAATATGCATTAGAAAACTAATAGCTCATCAAACCCTTGAAATCTATGAATAAGAAAGATTTAAAGGAAAATATTGAGGAAGAAATTTAAATGGTGAAGATGGCCACAAACACCTGGGAACATGCTGTGCTGTCTCACTGACTCCTAGCAGCTGCTCTACCTAGGTGGAGGCCAAGGCACAGGAGGTGACCGGGGCCACATACCTGGAGGTGCTTATTGGGCCTGATGGATCTGGATCCTGAGCCTCCACTCGCCCAGGTCCCTGGGGAAGAGGTCCTGCTTTCTCTCCACCCTGTCCTTGCTCTGTCAACACCCATGTCCAGAACATCTGCTAGGCATGTGTGTTCCAGGGCAGATTCCAGAAGTGCTGGGACATGTCTCTGGCCATTTGGCACTCATCTCCTGATAAGTCTCTCTGACTGGTCCTGTTCATCTGGGCACCCACAGCAGCATAGCTAGGCATGCAGCAGGCCTGGTTCAGGAACATTTATGCAACTGCTGATTGTAGATCCCCTCCAGAGAAGAGGAGCCTGGGTGGCATGGCATGAGAGAACTGACCTCATCCACAGCAGTGACAACTTCCCAAGGCCTCACTCATCAGAGTGGCCCAGGGACGGCAGTTTGGCAAATTCGTTTAGCCACGGGCTGTGCCAGCAGTCCTGGGACTGGGGACATGGGATAGCTTGTCGACTCTTGTCCGGCCAGGCCTGGCTCATGTCAGCAGAGGACAGCATGACCCACCCACCTATGGCCAAACCTTCCTCAGAGGCAGGGCAAGCCCAGACAACGTGCTGTTGGCCCTGAGGTCTGGCCTTGGTGCTCAGGGGAGGATCATCTTCCATCCCTTGTAAGGGCACAGCACAGAGACGCAGGGCCCAAGCCCCAGCAGCAAATTATAGGGAGAGACAGAGGGACCCTGTGGGATCTGTGAACCCAACAGAGATCCCTGTGTCTGCTGGGACCAAAACAAGGATGTGAAGAATTCAGATTTGCCTGAGTTAAGACAGACAATGAAAGGGCTACCTACCAAGCAGTATTGACAGCCCAAGCAAGTTAGTGATAAGCTAGTGCGAATAACCACATTGACTGAGCTCCTAGCAGACGTGTCATGTTGGGCTGAGTCCTCACACAACTCTCTGAGGAAAGCACTTCAGCACGTGGACACTAACATGCTGAGATGCTCAAGGTCACAGCCAGGCAGGAATTTGCAGGATGTAGACCCAGACTGTCCTTCAATGGCTGACTACCACCAGACCCTGCTGCTCTGCAGGACAGTGTGGGTTTGGAATAAGGCAGACCACAGTGCCCTTCATCTAAGACCCTGACCCTCAGTCACCAAGATGAAGGTGCCTCACCCAGAACAGCAGGGCTACACCAGTCTCCTGTGATTCTAGTGAGGAGAGGACAGGGGAGGCTCAAGTTGTGGGGCCCGATGGGGGCTGTCTGAGTGTAATATTCCACACCCAGGGCACAACTCCACTCTCAGGGACTGCTTCGTTTACTGCAGGACACTGATGCTCAGAGAGGTTGGAGTGCTCCCCCAAGGCACACAGCAGTGAGCTGGGACTAGAACTCCATTCCTGTAGCTTTGGGAGCAAGGAGAGAGGAAGCCTGTGAAGGCCTCTAGCAGGTGCCTGGAAGAGGGCGGGGACTCAGAAATGCCCACTAGGTTCCCAGCTCCTGCTTTCTTCTTAGCCATTCTCACACCAAGTCCCCTCTGATACCATGGGCCTCCCTGGTGGGAAGCAGCCAGTGGTGCTCAGGGGGTGTCTCTGCCATCTCTCCCACACAGTGGGCAGGGGCTCCTTGGGCAACCCTGGGCCTCCGGGCATCTGTGGGAAATTCAGATGGCCAGACCAGGGACTCCCAAACTGGGTTTCTCATGTGATGATCTAGGTCACTACTGATTTATGGAGGTCTGAATCCACTGGGGATATAAAAAAGAAGTGCTTTATTCTCTCCAACACCTGCTTCCCAATTGTGCAGAGTTGACTCCCCTTTCCAAGTATAGGCAGCAGGTTCCTAAACAAAACTTGAGTCAGTGGCTGAGGCTGAAGCTCAGTGGTAAAGTGCTTGCCTTGCATGTGTGAGGCACTCGGTTCAATCCTCAACAACATATAAAAATACATAAAGATACTGTGTGTTCATCTACAACTAAATAAATATTAAAAAAAAAAAAAAACCTGAGTCAGATTCTAGAACTTTGTGGTCACTTTTCATTATTAGAATAGTTTCATTTCAAAACTTGATTCAAAATCCATCTCTGTTCTCCTTTGTCCCCTCCCTGACCCATAAGCTATTTATGGCTCTTGGGGTTGGGAGGTAAGGGGAGCGGTTCCTTTCAAACCCCTTCAGACTCACAAATGGATGCCTATTAGGCAGGGAGGGCTTGTGATCAGGTTCCTCTGATGCAGGTGGCCTCATCAAGTTGGTGATCTGGGTCTCTTGTGTTCAGCTTTATCCTGGTCCCGCCATTGCAAAGGGCAGCCAGGTCTCCTTTCCCTGACACACGGGACACATGTCCCTGATTTTGCCCTCTGCCAACTGTAGCACCCCTTCACATAGAACCTTGACAGCTTATGAGTGGTTCTTGGCTCTGGCCAGGGCCACAGAGAACTGGCAAGGGAGGGCGAAGCACACCTCCTTCCTGCTGTCCAGGTCCTCATAACTCCAGAGGCTTCTACTTTAGAATTCTCTACACCATTCGCAGGCACCAGTTTCTGTGTTCAGAAACGTGTCAATCACCTCCTCCTATTCCCCCAACAGAGGAAGGGATCTGAAAGGACATAGCCCCTCTACTCCCAGTTCTGGGAGGCTCTCCCAGGCTCCCTGTGGGCCAAGGGCCTATAGTTCATCACATGCCCAATGTCCCCTGAAGGAGGAGCAACTGTCTCATCTCAGTACTACCCTTAGCTGCAAGTCCAGAACCCCCTCCTTCCCATGGTGCCTGCCCACCTCAGACTCAGGAGGCATGAGGGGCGGGAAAGGAGCTGGCATAAGGATTAGGCAGGGAGAGCATCTCCATTTGTTCTAATGAACGTCGTATCGTTAGTCTCAGTTGGTTAGGAGTAAAGGAGTAAGACATTTATTTTTACTTAATAAAAGTGGCAGGTTCTGCAGAGAGAGCATATGTTCTAACAATGAAGCAATGAGGATCTGAGTCTATTCTGGGAGCGAGACCCTGCTCTGTGGCTTGGGCAAAACCTTTGACGTTCTTAGGGCTCAATTTTCTACACAGTGGAGATGATAACCATCATAAGACCTTAAGGAAGAAATAAGTTTATAAAATGTCACCTCCTATGTAGCTTGACACGTTCATAAACTTCACAGTAGACATGGCTGCTATTATCACTTACTTGCATTTTCAAAACCCAGATCTAAGAGAAGGTAATGAAGGGGTAAGAGTCCAGATCCCTAGCCTGTGTCCTCCAGGCTTCTCCCAGCTCTGCTGAGGAGGCTAGCACAGTGCCAGGTGCTCAGCAGGACCAGAACACATGTTTCGTTGAATGGTGTCTTTTAATTCCAGGTTCTATTTATCTGGTTCTTATCAGTAATGAGGTGTTCTGAATACAAATTGAAGTTGCATTTAGTCTAACAACCATAAGATGGTTGGTCTTGGAAAAAAAATTTAAAAAGGAGAGACCCCTGTGTGTGGAGGGTGAGGTGGGCAGCCCTGTCCTGTGGGGCTCTGGCTGCTAGCAGGAGCCAGCAGCTGTCTCCAGGGTGGCGGAGCTGGATGGCAGCTGTGAATACTTTCTTTCTTAAATGAAGCTCCTCTCTGTGTGTGCTGAATCACAGCATTGGTGGGGGGAGGGGGGGAGGGACAAGAGCATTTACTAAGTGGATCCCAGGCACGAGCTGTGCAGCCGGCAGGAGGCTGGGTTGGGCCAACATTCAGGTGGTAAAGGAACGTGACTGGCTCAGTGATCTGTCTGACCCCTGTAGTGGGTGTTGGGGGGCCCCCAGATGAACACTCTGACCGCAGACCTCAGTGGGAGAGAGACTAGGCCCAAAATAGGCTGAGTGTCTGGGGTGTCAGCTGGGATTCACCCCTTCCAGCAAGTCATGGCTCAAGCATTCTGTTTACCAAATGCTCTGCACACACAGAAACCAGGGACGGTCTGGGCTCTGTTAAAGGGGGAAGGGGAGGGTCCTGGGTGCATGGAAATCGAGGTGTCAGATGCTTCTCTGACAATCTGTGCAGGAGGTCCAACGCCCAGGCTGTCCACAGTGAGCCTGGGGGAAGAGGAAAGGCAAGAGAGAAGGCAAGGGCAGGGGTGGGGACTTGTCCCTACAGGGTCTACCCCACCCGATGCAGCCCAGCCTGGCAGGTAGTGGAAACAGGGTGACGTCTGCAGGAGAATGCAGATCTGCGAAGGAGGACGCCACCTCGGCACGCTGTCGAGCTCGTGAGAGTAATCAGAACCATCTGAGCGTGCAGCTCCGGCTGAAGACTGAAGACGGGGCTGCTCCTGCACGGGCTGCCAGGAGGAGGGCTTCCAGCAGCAGAAGCCCAGTCCAGCCCTGCATGCTGGATGGGCCCTGCCAACTGCCCTTCTCTCCCCTGGGGTGGGGCCGAGGGTGGGGTATGGGAGGAGGATGGTCTCCTGCTCCCCTGGGGCTTGGCTGCTCTCCCCACAGGCTCCTTCCCACCCCTCTGCAGAAGCTCAAGGGATGGAGTCAGAGCTGACTATGGGCCAGACAGCAGCAAAGCACCTGATATACGCATGTCCGGAAGAGTCACAAGAACACCGGGAGGCTGGTGCTTCTTACCCCTGCTTTACAGAGGAGGACACTGGAACACCAAGAAGTGATGTGAACAAGGACACACAGGGTGTCTGTGGTGGAGCCAGGATTTAAACCAGAAGTCTGGTTCCAGAACCCACACTCCATACAAAGCTTCTTGGCAGGATGACAATGATGATGATCATGACAATGAAGAAAAAATAAAGTACTTCCTGCAGGCAGGCACTTTGGACATCTTATGTCATTTAACTCCTATGCCAACCTACAGAATACAGGTGCTATTTTTATCCCTGATTTGGGAAGGAGGAAAGAGGGCCCATATTGTAGGCTCTATTCTCAGGGCCTTTGGGCTGGGAAGAGCAGGCCCAGAAACAGTCCTGGTATCCTCTGCAGCATCCCTCCACTGTGCCACCAGACCCCTCATCTACTTGCCATCCCACCCACGTGTCAGACTCCGGGCTGTGCACTGGAGCCCCCAGAGCACCCACCCAGATTGCTGGGGAGGAAAGAAGACCTATTGCTTCCTGGAAACCTAAAATCCCAACTGCCAAGCAAAAGCATGCCTAATCTGAACAGAGCTCCCAGGTGTTCCGTTGTTTCTTTGGTAGTTAACTTCTCAGAGCCATTCTATAAGATCATTATCTTTTTTTATGATCCTTTTCTTTCCCATTCTGTACCAGAGATGAGATGAAATCGGCCAAGTGAGTCCTGGTTCCTGTCCAGACTTCATGTAGCTTAAACACTGCAATTTCCCAGGGCCAGTGCCACACAGGCGAGAGCGAGGGCAAAGTGGCCAGCTCCCAGGAAATGGCCAGAAAAAGCCAAACCACGCCTTCCTGCCTGCCACAGAGCCAGCATCTTCACACAAGACAGTTATCAGAAGCAGTTGTGGTTATTTTGGGGTCAAGCCAGACTCAAGGGTCCTTGTGTAAACTTGTTAGAACAAAATGCAAATTCCTGGGCCCCACCCCAGACCTACCTAATCTGAGGGTGGGACATAGAAAACTGAGTTTTCACCAGACCCCAACTTAATTCTGAAGCCACCGAAGCTTGAGACCACTGCCCCGGGCTGGGCTGAAGTGTTGCACACAAGAGACCCAACATCTACCAAGCACCAACCACGTTTCAGGCACACAGCCTCTCAACCTAGGCGCTAGCCCTGGGCATAAACAGTACTCTGGTACAGATGAAGAAATGAGGGTCAAAAGCGTCCCTGGGCTGCCCTACCTCACATTGCTGGGAAGTCTGTCAGGGGTATGGACTTTGGGTCCAAGCAGCCTCAGATCCAAACCCTGGCTTTGTGGTTCCTGGCTGAGCAGAGCCATGTCGTCATCAAGATGGTAGGTGGTGGTGAGGACCTTTCCTGGGCAGTGCTGTCTTGAGGCCTGATGAGAATCCACATGGAGGCCTCCCACTGGGCCAGGCCAGGGAGTGTGGGCCTGCAGCTGTCATGTAAGAGCAGAGGGATGGTAGGCCCCAAGGCCTTGGGTGATAGAGCTCAGGCACTTCTCTCACAGGGGAGCCTTTTAGGCTAGGTTAGTGCTATTTACAAATAATGATCAGACTCCCTGGACTTTGGCTGGTGAGAAGCAGCAAATGAGAAGGAGAAGGAGGAGAGGCTGGGAGGGGAAGGTGTCCGCTAGGAAGAGTTGGAAAAGCAACAAGGAACACAGCTGCCTGGGATTTATGGGGCTCCTGTAAGCAGCGCCCCTCCCCCACCCTGCAACCCTCAGTGAAGTCAGTCTGTTGTGCAGGCCTGAGTCACCCAGGAGAGGCTGACAGCAACAGCGTGAGCAGCCAGGGTTCACTGAGGCCAGTGCAAATGTGCATCTGTGTGTCCCTGTGGCTCTGTGTAAAAGGCTGAACAAGAACAGATAGAAACTTTAAAACATTGCATATTTATAGAGAAAACCTTGTAGTTTTCCAGCCAATTAGTGGATTATCTGAATGACTTGCTTCCTGGGATCTGGGGAGCTGCTTTTTATTTATCACAAAGGAAGAATACCCAGAGGCTGAGATGACAGTCCCTGTGAGCCAGAGTGCCTACCTTACCACTGACCCAGCATGTGACCCTGGACAATTAACATAAGCCTCAGTTTCTGCATCCAGAAATTGGGTGTTATTTAGATATTATCCATGCCCCCAAAACTCATGTGTGAGACAATCCAAGAACATCCACAGATGAAATTATTAGAATATGAGAGTTGTCATTTAACCAGTGAATTAGTCCACTGATGGATTAATTGGTGGTAACTGTAGGCAGGTAGGGTGTGGCTGAAGTAAGTAGGTCACTGGGAGCATGGCTTTGGAGTTTACATTTTGTCCCTGGTGAGTGGAGCTGGCATGTGTACTTGCTCGCTCTCTGTCTCTCTCTCCCCATTTCTTGATTGCCATGTTCGGAGCTGCTTTCCTCCTCCATGTCCTTTCCTCCTCCATGTCCTTTCTGCCTCACCTTGGGCCCAGAGCAATGGGTCAGCCATCTATGGATGAAGACCTTTGAAACCGTGAGCCTCAAATAAACTTCTCCTCTGCATTGTTCTTATCAGGTCTTTTTATCACATCAATAAAAATGTTGACTAAAACACTGGGAAATAAAAACAGAACCCCACCTTATATGGGGTTAGGGATCAATAAGTACTTAGAAAATGTTGAGAGCTATTTTGGGGGGGGGGGTGTCTGCACAGTCTCCACAGCCTACATTCCAACGTGTTAAAAGGTCCCTTTCTTTGGTTAAGCAGGTTTCCTACACTGGCTGCAGGTGAAGGGATTGAAGGACTATCAGTAGTGAGGCTAGAGGTAGTGGTGCTAGGAGAGTGACAGATATGACAAACCCAAAAGAGGAAGCTAAAGGAAAGTTCTCAAGACAGAGAGGCAAAGTGACTGATTTTCAGAGGACCCGAAATAACAGGGCTCCAGATCACCAAAGGAAGAGAGCATGTGCTGAGTACCAACTCTGCCCAGATGCTACACTGGACATTAGCACTCACACTGACTCACTTATTCCTCCCTGACATCCTAGGAAGGGGACAGTGCTATCTCATTTTAAATGAGGAAATGGAGACTGGAGAATTCAGAAGTCACATAGTTAGTAAGTGGTGGAGGTGGAACTGGCATCCGTCACTGGCAGATCCTATAACACAAAGACAGGGTTGCTCTGCAAGGAGAGACCTGCTCTCTTCCCACCCTCTTGTTTCCCACTGGTGCCTGCACCAGGCAGCCCTAACCCAAGCAAGGAAGCCCACTGAGCAGTCCTCATGGCCGACCTCAGGGTACCAAAGAGCAATCTGGGCAGCAGGCGGAGAACACCCACAGAGGGAAAGCCCATCCCTGCCCTTCAGGGCTTCAGGCCTCAGAGCTAGGACTTATCTGGCCCTGCCAGGGAGGGAGGAGGGTGGGCAAGGAGTAGTCCGGAGGCTGGTGGCACTGAGGCAAGCCTCCTACACCAGTGCCCTTACTCCTTGCAGGCCCTGTGTGTGGTCCCTGGAGACCCCTACATCAGACCTGCAGTCAGAGCTCCCTGCAGCAGTCATTGGCTGGCACCAGCACCTCTGTCTGGTGACCGCGCCCCCCCCCCCCCCCCCCGCCCCGCTCTCATTCCTAGAACTTCACTTTATCAGGCTTTTGCCAGAAGCCCTCACTTAGCTGCCTCCTTGGGTCCCAGAAAGGTCAACAAGGTCAGAAACAGCTTAGCTGCTTTCTCCCATGAGGGTTTTAGCAGGTATCTGTGTAAGGGGGTTGCAATCTGTTAGGGTTTGGATTTGAATGGTTTCCCAAAGGCTCATGTCTTGAAGGTTTTACTCTGATGCAGCAGTGTTCAGAAGAGTGGGGCTATCTGGGACAAAGGTCCTGCCTGATCTAGACCAGGTTTCAGTAATGAGAATATTTTAAAAATTTTATATTAGATGGGGATATTTTAGAAAACTTCTGTGAAATTTTTGTTATGAAGAAACAAAGAAAACCAGCCAACTACAATGGAGTCTCTACTCTCCATGGTCCTCAGTCTCCCCTCTTGGGATGGGCCCCAGCTCAGCTGCAGTAGAGGAGCATTAGGCCAAGGAAAAATGAGCATTCCTTAAAATCTTATTCTGAGGTATCATGAAAACCAGTTGACTGAAATCTCAGCATATTGGCTTTGGGAAAATTGACCTGGTGCTCAGATGGGGCTTAATAATATTTGTTGACTAACAAACGGGTTTTTCAGGTGATGTCCACACTTGAGGAGAGGTACTGGCCCGACTGTCCCTTGACACGTGGATGGAGAAGTTAAGAGTGAAACGGATCATATGTGAGCTAACAACTGGCTCTCAGAGCTGCTTTGAAACTGAGCATGCACCCTGTTCTGACCTTTGGATTGGTTTATCTAGCAAGGATTTATCAGACAGACTCCTCAAAGGACTTTCTATGGTGCCTGGATATCCTTTGTGACACCAGACAGTAGCACTACCTTGGAGACTTCACACAGACACAAGTCTCCTAACTTCCCACCAGGGTACAGCCCCTGCCCAGCAAGGAGCAGCAAGTCACAGGACCTGAAACACGCCTCCAGGACAGGAGGGACCAGCTGGCTGACTCTCAGCTCAGAGGCGGCTGTTTTGTTACATCTGGTGGATGGATGCCTTTGGCAGTGTGCAGGCTTCCTGATGCTTGGACACTCCCCCAGGCCTTTCCAAGACCAGCTGACCAGGAAGGGAGGGACTTGCCTTTTTTTTCCTCTACCATGGGCCAACTTAACTGGAGCTTTGATGACTAAAACAGTCACACTTCTTCAAATCTGACAAATAAGTCCTCAACTGTAAAATGCGTCATATTCTATTAGAGAAAAAAAGAGCTGTAAACTAGACTATGACATGCCATCAACTGGAAGATGCATCATGCTCTGAACACAAGAAAAAGTATGTTAGAATTGAAGAAATACAACTTGTTTTCAGGACAATTGCGTTCCTCCTAGCTTGATGTAGGGTTTAATTTCAGTCCCCTCACTTCCTACCTGTGTGGCTCAGTGCCAGCAGCTTCAATTTGCTAAACCTCAGTCTCTTGCTAGAATAGAACCATAACACTCCCTCACAGAGTCTTGAGAGATGTGTTAGTCAGCTTTCCAGCACTGTGACAAAATACCTGAGGTAATCAACTTATAAGGAATAAAGATTTATTTTGGCTCATAGCTTCAGAGGTTTCTTGGCCCTGTTGCTTTGTGCCTGTGGTGAAGCACACATGGTGGGAACATGTGGCAGAGGAGGTTTGTTCATCTCATGATGGACAGGAAGAAAAAGGAGAAGAAGAGGAGAGGCTGGGTCCCTTTGAGGGCATGCCACCAATGACCTAACTTCATTCCATAGGCTCCACCTCAAGGGTACACCACCTTCTAAAAGCAGCACCCCAGGCCTTCAGCACCCCAGCCTTCAGCACATGTGCCTTGGGAGGATATTTAAGATCTAAACTATAACAAAGAGGAAGAAATAAACTGATATATATTAAATGTAGAGCTGGATGCTCTAACAAGATGTGTGAGGACAGCACAACTCTTTCATCTTCTAATGACCAGGTGGGTACTTGAAAAGAAGCAACCTGGGGCCTCTTGGGCTGATATTTCCCAACAGAATATGACCAAGAGCAGAGAGGGCAGATCCTGGACGAGGAGCCAGCAGCCATCTGACTAGCTTACAGTGCCACCAGCAGCAGCAGAACAGGGCTGGGTGAGAAGACAAACTTACCTGGGATGTGGGAAGTCCCAGGTCCTGACATGAAGGAGCGGGCTCGACTGACCTAACCCCTGATCAGTAGCAATCTGATACTCTGGACAACTCAAACAAAACAAGTCTCAGAAGCATCAGAGAAGAACCAAAAGCAAAGACGCTGGAGGGAACAGGTCCTCGAAAAAGGGGAAGCACGCAGGGCACTTCTGGGACATGGAGATGCACAGGAGAGCAGAACTGAAGCAGAGAGCAGCAGTCACTATCTGGGAAGAGGACAAAGAGAACAGACTTCGAAAATCCCAGAAAGGGAAAGATACCAGAAAGGAGAGCACTACAGAAGGGGACACCTCCCAATTACTACACAGATTCCCCTCAAATTTCTAGCTAGCACCGAAATTGTACACATGTGGACAGAGACTCCAAGGACCAAAGCAGTAGTGGGGAGGAAGAAATTCCAACAATGTCCTGGAAGACAGAGTTTGGAGTTCAAGTCCTGCCATGTTAAAGCAGCTCAGCAAATATGTGAGGCTTTTGATTTGGTTCCAGAAATGCCATGTCTTATACGTAAGCCCAAGGTGAAAGGTATGCCCTCAGGCTGTGAACAAAACCAAAATAAAACTACCAAAACAAAGCCTAAAAACCAAGCCTCCACACACCAAGCAGCTTCACTCCCTGCTAGAAAAACACAACAGAGGAAGAAAATCAGATACAGAATCTCTTTGATGTACTGTATATCTAGTGTCTACTATACAATAAAAAATTATAGTTACGTGAGGAAAGGAGAATGTGACACACAATCAAGAGAATTAAAAAAAAAAAAAAAAAACACCAGTCAGTAAAGTCCAACTTATGCCCCACACCTAAATGCTGGAATTAGTAGATAAGGATTTTAAAATGTCATTATAAATATGCATGGGATTTTAGGAAAAATGAAGGACATAATGAGTGAGCAGATAGGGAATAGTGAAAGAGAAATGGGAACTATAAAAATCATCCAAATGGAAATCCTAGAATCAAAAACCACAGTACCTGATAGAAAATGCTTTGGATGAAATTAATAGATTAGATACTATACAAGAAAGGGTTGGAAAACTTGGGGACAGGTAACTGAAATGACCCAAATTGAACCGCAAGAGAAGAATGGGTATAAATAAATAGATGCAGTTTCAGTGACCTGTGGAATGACAAGTATGTAAACAGAGTTCAAGAACGAGTGGGGAGTTGAAGCATAAAAAATATTTAAGGAATAATGACCCTGAATTTCCCTGACATCCTCAGATTTAGTGGGGAAAAAAAAAAATCAGCTTAGGCATGGTGACACATGCCTGTAATCCAAGAAACTCAGGAGGCTGAGGAAGGAGGATTACAAATTCAAAGCCAGCCTCAGCAATTTAGTGAAGCCCTAAGCAACTCAGTGAGATCCTGTCTCTAAACAAAATATAAAAAAGGGCTGAGGATGTGGCTCAGGGGTTGAGTGCCCCTGGGTTCAACCCCTGGTACCAAAACCAAAACTAAAACCAAACAAAAACAACAAAACAAAACAAAACACCCAATCCATTGTTTCAAGAAGCTCATTGAACCCCATATAGAATAAATATGAAGAAAATCATTAGTCACATCACAGTCAAACTGCTAAAAAAATCAAAGATTGGGGGGAAATCTTGAAAGAAGCCAAAAGACCCTTTATGTATATAGGAACAACATAAAGGAAGGCAGCTGACTTATCAGAAGCAACACAGGCCAGAAGATAATAGAAATATTTAAAACGTGTTCAGGGGGCTGGGTTCACTTTTGGAAATTTAAAACTGGGTAGGAATCTGAGGTTGCAAGATTGAGTTCCAAGCCTCCCTCCCTCTAACACACACCAAGTGTGGACCCCACACACCCCTGCCACATACACAGTACCTTAGTAGATGACTTGATTTGTTGCTGTCAGAAAGGTGATAAGACATGAAAGCATTTGTACAAATTGTGGCACATACATGAAGAGTCTCCGTATTCTCCACCATATAAACATCACATGTTTTTCATCTTGATGAAAACTACAAGGAAAATGAAGAGTCCTTTCTCCTTGACGTTTTTGTCACATGATGTTTCTATCCAACAGAATCCTCCACCTGGAGGAGGTGGGGGATTTTGAGCTCCGTGAGTCAAGCTGAAGTTTGATGGAGATGATGGGTGACATGGGAGGGCAGGGAGAAGGGGATGGCAGCCCGTGCTTCCTGGGCTCTAGCAGATGCTGGAGTCCAGGTGCGGTGTCAGTGAGCCTTATCTTATTCAATTCTCACATTCACCTGAGCAGTAAGTATTGTCAGCTCCATTTTAGAAACAAAGAAACAAAGTTTCAGAGAGAATAAGAAAGTTGCCCAGGGGCTGGGGATGTGGCTCAGCGGTAGCGCGCTCGCCTGGTATGTGTGCGGCCCGGGTTCGCTCCTCAGCACCACATACAAACAAAGATGTTGTGTCTGCTGAAAACTAAAAAATAAATATTTAAAAAAAAAAAAAAAAGAAAGTTGCCCAGAGTAGTAAGAGGGTCAGGATCTGTGCCCAGATCTGCCAGACTCAGGTCACAGCATTTCACCCTCCCCAGTCGGCTGGTCCTTAGTTCTGTCCCCCACCCTGGGTTGTACAACAGGAGAGTCCTGTGTGGTCTGCACTTGTTCCTGTCCTTGAGGTACTCACAGTGAAGGAAGCAATAAAGAATTATTAAAGGAAGTCACTGAGCTATGCATCAGCCAGAGTGTGTGACACTATTATGTCATCTCTCATTTAATCTTCACAACAGCTCTGTGAAGCAGATCCTTGTATTATCCACATGTTATGATGAGGAAAGGGAGGCTCAGAGCTATGAGTGGCAGAACTGGAATAGGCTCCAGAGCTCAAGCTCCCCAGCAGGACCCCTGGCTGCCTTGAACCACCAAAAGGGCAGAGGTGGTGCAAAGACGGGCAGGGGAAGGCCAACCTGATGCTGCCCCCTCACTTAATGGGATCCTAGGGACTTCAAATTGGGAAAAGAGAATTACTGTAGTGATCAAGGAAGGGACTGGGGCAGAGTGGGACAATCAGCCTCCAATCACCTCCTGCCAGGATGGTCACAACCACTGCCACCAGCTCTCGATGGCTAGTCTGTGGCTCCCATCAGTCCAAGCTCCACTCAACAACTAATGTGGCCTTTTACAAATAAAAGCAGCCTTGACACTGTCTTGCTCAAAACCTTTTGGTGGCTTCCTGGGATTAAGTCCCACCTGTCTCTTAGGGTCTCAACTCTCTGCAGCCTGGGTATCTGCTCCAGTTCCTGCTGTGGTGGGAGACTTGCCCAGACCCAGCAAGCTGGAGCCACCCTGCCTCACAGCCATGGGCTCTATGGGCCAGGAACAGGGATCTGGAAGGCGGGAATGGCTTAGTTCTGCTTCCTGATGTCGAAGCCCAAGAATGAAGACTCCAAAGCTGGGTGGCCCCATGGCCAGGGGCTGGAATCAACTGGAAGCTTCTTTCTTCACACGCCTGGGGCTGCCTATCAAGCACATGGACTCTGCACAGTGGCTTCTGTAAAGCTCAGGCTCTTCTCTCATTTGGCCTTGCAAGCCAGGTAGAGTCACTCCCACTGTGTTATGCTGGGACAAGTTCACAAAGATACTCAGATTCAAGGAGGTGGTGCATGGACACCAGAGTCCCACTGTCACAGCTCATAACACTGAGAGTTCCACTAGTCACAGCTGATAACACTGAGGCCAGACAGGGCCACAGAGAGGCTCAGAGTGTTGAGGTCTCCTTGGGTCCTGGGAGATGATGTTGGGCTGTCTCTGAAGAAGCAATCAGCCATAGGCTCTTTACACATCCTCTCTGCCCAGACCCTTCTTTCTCCACGAGGTCACCTGCTAGTTCTGAGCATCACTTCCTCATAGAGCCCTGATTGCCCCACTCAGGCTCAGCCAGGTCTACTGGTGAGATCTGCCCTCAGCGCCCGGTACCTCTGTGCACACAGTCTGCCTCCCAGCCTGACTGCTGATCAGAGGACAGGGACCTTGGTCAAGAGCAGGTTCCCAACAAACTCTTCCTGGGAGAACTGGGAGGGAAGAAAGAGAGGGTGAAAGGGGGAAAGACAGACACACCAAACTTTCAGTGTTTATCTTGGGCTGCAGAATATGGGTTCCTTATCCTGCCAAGGGCACAGCTTGAGGAGAAGAACTCAGCTCCTTCCCATGTATGTCTGCTGACCTCAAGCCCCAGCCCACCATGCTCCCCATGGCCCCTCAGGAGCTCTCCAGGCCCTCTGGGGAATCCAGAGTGGGCTGACATTTTCACCCCACAGCAGAGCAAGGGAGTATTTCTGACCAACAGTCTAATCTAGCTCTCTAACGTGGGGGCCTGCAAAGACGGGGTTCTCTTCTAAAAAGGGAAGGAACTTACAGATGGAAAAGGGGGACAGCTTGAGAGGCTGGGGAGAGGCTAAGAAGGAAAGTTGCACCCCTGCAGAGGTTAGTGGAAGTCCTAAATGGGCCTCAGTGGCCCTTCTGCCCAGGGGCCAGGAACACAATCCATGGTGCCTTGAGGTGGGGAGAGTTCCACTGAAGTTTTCACCACCATCATCACTAAGACTTTAAGGAGGAAAAAAGAGCCACTGCCAATACTGCCCACACTGCAGTCCAAACAAGGGTGAACTACACTCTTGGGTGCCTCGGGGAGGTTGCCTTCCTCTTCCTCTTGGACAGAGCACATAGCAGCAGGCCTGGCCCTCCTTCCTCTGACCCTGCCTCCCCACTGACCAGCCTGACAGGGCATCAGGTCTGGAGGATGCTTGATTCATGGGGTCAGGTGCCATCTACTCTCTCCTGCTCTGATCCTATGAATGTTCAGATTTCACCTAAGGTGGCAGATTCTGCTCCGAGATCTCAAGTGGGACTCCAACAGTTCTTCCTAGAAGAGTCCCACTAGTCACAGCTGATAACACTGAGGCCAGACAGGGCCACAGAGAGGCTCAGAGTGCAAGATCTGGCTGGCCCATCCTTTGGAACACTTGCCGCAGCCCTGGGAGATAGATTACTAGAGGTATCTGCCTAATTTACTGCTGCAGGTAAGGGACATTGGAAAGGTGACTCAGGTAGAAAGTGATTCTTCTCTGGTGCCCCACCCCTAGTGGGTGGTCCTAAGTTGCTGCCTCCTGCTAACCTCCAGCAGCAGGGACGGGATGGCCTTGGGCTCCCTTCCCCAGGGTTTGGAGAGCAGTTCAAGCGAGGCCTCCAAAATGGGAGCTGACAAAGGGAGGCTACAGAGCTGAGCAGCGCCCTGGACTGGGGCTCTGTAGGCAGTGCATGGGGCGGGAGTTGTCAGGGAGGGCTGCTCCCTGGGCTTGCAGGGCAGCGATCTGAGCCCATTACCTGAGTCAACTGGGAAGCGCTCTGCCTCTGCAGGACGCCCCCGGAGCTGCCTGGCTCTGGGGAGCAGCGGGCCAGGGAGCAGAGCTGGCCCGCCAGCCCATGTCGAGAAAGGAGGGGGCCGCTGAGGCCGCCAAAGTGGGCGGGCAGGGAGGGGCTGGACCAGCTGGGGCCGGAGCTAGTGTGACATCACCGGGCGGCCCGCCCCTGTCTGGGCTGAGGGGAGGCCCGGAGCCTTTCTGGGGCCTGGGGGATCCTCTTGCACTGGTGGGTGGAGAGAAGTGCCTGCAGCCAACCAGGGTCAGGCTGTGCTCACAATTTCCTCCAGCGGCATGTAAAGCCTCCACAAAGGAGTTGGGAGTTCAAATGAGGCTGCTGCAGTCGGCCTGAGGATGGACCCCAAGCCCTGAGCGGCACTGCCCAAGGCCAGACCTGCAGAGCATGGCACCAAGGTGGCCGCCTGCCCCGCAGTGAGGGAAAGCAGATTGTGAGCAGCCCTGGGGCACCCCGCTGGCCCCCGCCCCATCCTCGTTGGAGCCGGCTGCAAGTCAGAGCCAACAGAGGCCAGTGAGCAGGGCTGCCGGGCCGCCAGCTCGGCCTGTGACTTGGGACCTCTCCTGGAGGCCATGGACAAGCTGCCCCGCTGACGCCACAGTGCAGCATGTGAGGAGCGGCCCCAGGAGCCACACAGGAGGGAAGAGGTAAGGGGCCAGCTGCCAGGTCTGTGGCAGCAAGGGGCAGCAAGGCAGCAGCTGGCCCCGGGGCTGGGGGCTCAGACCCTGACCCTTCCACCAGGGAGTGTGTGCAGCTGGACCCAACAGGGATCACTCCCTTCTTTCACTTGGAGCCAACCAGGCATCTGCCTGGGCAGGACTGTGGACATGGGCAGGGGTGGTGCTTGGGGTGCAAGATCACAGGTCAGGATGTTGAGGGCTTCATCAGTGAGCCCCACTCTCCTCCTTCAGACAAAGGGCCTGTGGGGTGAGAGCAGGCGGCTCCTGGGATGGGGCCGCAGCCGGGATATGTGCTGTGCGGGTAGGTGTGTGCCTGAGGGGGCAGTGCACGGACAGCTGCAGACAGCAGGGTAGCGGGACTTGGCGAGGCGTCCTTAGGCTTTGGGCTCCTGCACACCCAGGCTAGAGAATATGCCAAGGCAGAAGCAGAAGCAAATGCAGTCCAGAGGTAGACCAAGGCCTTGCTTAGAAAGTTCCCTGGAGCCCAGCAGCCTGTTCACATCCCTCCAGCTGGTGAGGACAGCAGCAGAAGTGTCCCGTGCTGGATGGGATGTCTGTCACCCATGGGTTTCTGCCACTGGGACTGGGGCAAAGTGCTGCCCTGACCTTCCCTCCATGCCCTAGGACATCAGACCCCTCCAAGCACCCAGGGTCCCCCAGGTCTTGAACTTGCTGAATGCAGCCAAGAAATAGGGGACAATGGGCTTCCCTGGCAGCTCAGCAGGGGGACATTGCAGGCATCACATACCAAGTCCCTTGAAAGTTCTCAGCGTTAGATAACATTTCCAAACAGAAATTCTTTACCGATCCTTCCCTTCTCCCTCTGTGATATGTGTCATGGGTCAGCTGTTGCCTCTGCTGTGGGATTATGAGAGCTCCCAGAGGCCAGCTTGGTTACTCAGAAAAGGATCTCTTTTCACCAGGGCTCTGAGGAAAGTTGAGAGCGCCACTTCCTAGGTCGGCCAAATGCTCCCCACGTGGATTTTCCAAGTGCAGGCAGAGGAGGGTAGAGCTCTTGAGCTGGCTTCAAGTCCAGGCTCTTCTACTTACTAGCCAAGTGGCTCTGGCAGAATGGTTAGCCTTTCTAAATCTCAGTTTTCTGTGAAATGTGAGCATAATAATGCCCGTCTCAGCAGCAGCTGAGCCAAGTGCTTCCCAATGCACAGAATCCTTACAATCTCCCTACAGTGCAGACACGATCACGTATCCCCATCTTATAGGTGAGGAAACTGAGGTAGGGGTGGAGTGTGAGGCCATGGGGCTAGTCAGTGCCAGCCCCGGGACTCGAGTCCAGTGATGTAGCTCCAGATGCACTAGGCCACATTCCCCTGCTCTCCAGGAGCACATGTGACCTGGTGTGTGGCAAAATCCTTAGAAAACATCAGTCACTGGTTATCATGAGCCATGATAATCAGAATTGCACAGAGGGGACAGCAGGGACTCAAATTACTTCCCTGTTCTGGACATATTCTGCTAAAGTTTTTAGGAAATCCCAGAAGGCAGAGCCAGTGCTGCAGCCACTACTACCCACATGGGGACCTTCCAGGAGCCCAAGGGGCTTTATGTCTGGGGTCACCTGAAGTATGTGTGCATTCTGGAAGTCCACACCCAGGAGTTGTGCAGACACTTGGATCCAAGCACTTGAACCTCACAGGCAGAGCACCCCACCTCTCCCACCTGCCCACGGGCACCACTGCTCTGCTCTTTTGCATCCCTGCTAGAATCTCAGAGAAAATAAAACTTCCTCAATGATACAGGAGGACCAGAGGCCAGGACTGTCCTAGAGTCGCAGAGGAAGAGGCATGGAGTGGCCACCAGCAAGGCTGGCCACGGCGGTGAATCTTGCGCCACAGAACACTGGTGCATTTAATTCCAGGAGAGCACCTTCTGTCCTTTAGCCCCAATAGGCTCCCTGAGCTCTCGGAGGCATTTTGAAAGCTGCTGTGAAATATGTGCTTCTCTAGCACAGGCCTCTGTGGCTGCTGAAGCCACATTTTCCCTGCTGCAGCTGGGAGGCCTGGCGTGGTGGCTCATGGTCTTCTCTGGACAGCTCAGGCTGAGCAGAGGCTCTGACTAACTTCATGGCCTGGTTAATGGGTCTCAGTGGAAGAGACACAAACACGTAAAGCACACGGTCCAGAGGGCTCCACACGGCACTGCTGCAAGCTCATGGGTGGAGGAAGGAGCCCATCATGGTTGAAAAAAACCTCCCACTGGGCTAAGTGAGGAGCACATTTTGTCCCACTTCATTATCACCACAACCCTCAGCGGCAGGTTCTAAGGTTAGCATCCTATTTCATGGATGAGAAAACTAAGGCTCAGAGAGGTTAATTTGCCCAAGGTTACACACTTAATTGATTTCTGTGGGACCTGGATCCAGGACTGTCAGTCTACAAAGCCCATGTCTTCTTCCTCCACATGCCACTGTCTTGAGTAAGGTTCCTCAATTTCTTTTGTCCTGATACTGTTTCTGGGTCCCTGTCCCATGCCCCCAGCAGCCAAGTCTGCTTTTACTGTCCTATGGATCGCTGCACTACCCCCTCTGAGAGCCTCATGCTCATCCGGCCTCATCACATGGCTTGTTATCCACAGAAGCCCACCTTGGAGGCAGCGGAGCAGGAGTGTTACGTCTCTTCCTGGTATCAGGTACCAGCAGCTGCACACCACCCCTGCTGTACCATGGCCAGTACAAGGTGGATCTGGGATATTAAACACCTGCATGCCTGGGTGAGCCATGGCACTGGCCCCCATCAGAACTCAGCTCTAGCATGTGGGGGTGGGGCCTCAGAGAAATGTTCATCTACTTGAGTGAGGTACCACAGAGCATCTTCTGCATCCTCCTTTGCAGACTCCCTTAGGACTGCAGATTCTGTGCTCAGATCCTCACTGTTTGTACTGAGCCACACTTGAGCAATCCCTGAGCTGACATCTGAGAGATGGCATCTGGTAGCTACAATAGAACAAACAACAGACAGAAGCCCCACCCAAGGCAGGTACATTCAGCCTCTGGCCTCTCTCTGAATCATAACCCATTTAATCTGGAATGTTCTCAATTGACAACAGACAGATGGGGGTGGGGCCCTGCTGTGTGGAGCCCATAGCCCAGCAAGATGAGGCAGGTAGACAGTAAATATTTATACCAACACACAGTGGTGTAAGAGTCCTAAAGAGGGGGCCCATGGGGCTCAGAGGGTTCTCAAGGTGGGTGGTGCTGCCCCATTTTACAGAAGCAGAAATTGAGGCTCAGGAGCACCGTGCCTCTCTCATGGTCTCACCAGTGGGCCAAAGGGCAAAGATGCAAACCCAATCTGTGCTCAGCCCAGCCCAGCCCACTACCATCCTGCACAATCATGCAGCAGAAAGCCCCAGAAAGAATCAATTCACTGAATAGCGCATTTTTTCCCAGTGTATATAAAACACCCCAAATAGAAGGGTTATTCAGCTGTGGGCAGCTTGAAGTTTGTGGTGATAGATAGGTCACACCAGAAACCTCATTTGGGGGCAGTTTCTATGACAAAACTATATTCCCTCACGTGGACTGAGTCTTAGGACTGCTTTAATAACAGCTTTGGGGGGGGGGTGGCGGTTATAATTCTAACAGTGTCCTGTTCCATGTACATATCAATTGTGAGACACACTCTGATCATAGGAATGTTAAAATGTTGGGTGGGGGAGCCAGCCTCTGACAATCCAGCTATTGTGTCAGGTCCTTTCTCTGGCGACATCAGCCTGTCCTGGGGCCAGCAGGCCCAGAGCCTCAGCCCCCTCTGCTGCCCTGTCCTCCCTCAAGCAGGCCAAGCCACCACAGAGAAGCCCAGAATCAATCCTCTTTTCTGCCAGAGATGCCCAAGAACATGCCTGGCTCTGGAATGCCCAAAGCCCCATCTAAGGTGGTCCCAATACACCCTCCCCCAGGGAAGGTCCTGTCTGCCTTAACTACTGCCGAACTTCCGAAACCGCCCCTGAGCCAGGCAGAGAGGAGATCTGTATAACAGACAACCAGTGGAACCACGGAGCAAACCCCAGACCCAGGTCTCAAGCAAACAAGCCCTCCACCCAGCTGTACAACAGGCCTCCCTAATGTCCAGCCAGTGTCTTTTCTGGGGTACCTCCCCTGAGGCCCCAGCCTGAGTGGATCATGGGCCCCTGAGCCGACCTATCTGGGTGTTATCATCTTCTTTAGGAATGCTTGAGGCTGTGGGCCCCTTGAGGGCAGGGACCTCTCCTGCCTTTTTCCTGCTGTATCTCTAGCCTATGGTATAGATGCTGGCTGGGGAAATACACGGAATGAATGAAATCCTAGAATTCCTATTCAGTGGCCTGGGTGCCATCCTGGGCACTGGGCATTCAGAGGGTAATACACCTCTGAGTCTGCATCCAAGCTCACCATGATTTTAAGAAGTTCACAGGTGGCCAGATGGGTGCATTCTGTGACCTGTATATTGGATTGGAGGAGGCCATGGCCACTTTTGCAAGCTGGAGGAAGGTGGGGACCTCACTACAAAGGGATGTCTTCACAGAGAAATGGCCTCGTGAGGTCACCTGAAAGGAAGACAGGCCCGCATCAGGTGAAGCAGTGGGTGAAGTGCTTAAGGCAGAAAGCAGGGCACATGCTAAGGCCAGGAGCTGGCAGCTGGGCTCTGCTTGCAAGTAGGATGCTGAAGCGACCCCTCATTGAGTTTTGGAAAGGCGGCCCTGGATGTGCAGGCAGTGTGGACAGCCATGGAGAGAGCGCCCAAAGGCAGGGAGCCAGCTAGAACTGTGTGGGCAAGAAGCTGACTCCAAGCCCAGCTCCACCCCTTGGCAGCTCTGTGGCCCTGGGCAAGTGACCGTGAACCTTGCCTCTGTGTGCTCATCTGTGAAATGGGGATAACCACAGCCCCTGCCTTGCAGAGGGATCAATGAAATAGACCCAAAAAGAGCTCGCTCCAGTGCTCAAGGAACAAATCCATTCTGACAGGCCAAGGTGTCCCTGGTGGCCCTGGTACCCAGAAAAACAGCTGCAGGCAAAGCCTGGATTCCCCAGGAAGCCACCCTGGGGTAGTGCTATCCAGCCCTGACTTCTCCCTCTTGTCTGAGGCTCCCCAAGTTCCAGGGCTCCAGAGCACATAGGCATTACCGGAAATGTAGCAGCCAGGACTCTTAAATGGCTTCTGCAGACTCCCTGCCTCTGCTCTGCTGGCCATGGCTCTTGGCACAGAGGGTTCAGTGCGTGGACTTTAGGGGAATCTCAAAATGGTTCCCAAAAAATAACAGCAGTATCCTTGGCCCCCTGGCAAAGGCAACCAGCCTAACCACATCCCCTCCTGCCCTATGATCTCACAGTGTGACCACATCCCGCCTCCATGCGCTCAGTCCTTCCCTAGAGACAGCAGCTCACCCGTGCCAGGAGCACGAGAGCCCAGGGCATCAGGCAAAACTGTCCCCACCCCCTATTACTCCTCTAAGCACATCTGGAGGGTTTCTGATCCTGGGCTATCTGGCTCACTCCTGTGTTCCTATCTCCTGTGACAGGGCTGGACCCAGGTTGCTGCAATCTATAATGGCGGGCTGGCTAGGAAGGCTAAATGATGGGTGATGGAAGGCTGGACAGGAGACAAATGGTGCATTTGCAGGTCTTGTGAGAGCTGAGCTGGTAGGGCTTAGGAACTGGCTGTAGCCTCCCTGGAAGCCTACACAGCCTTCTGGCGGCAGATGATTCACAGGGTCCCAGGCTGGGAGGCACGGCGGTTGAAGATCTGGTTATTCCCTCCCTGGCCTCCAGGCTGGGGGTGAATCACGGAGGACAAATGATGCACAGTCCCTTCTCCAGGTTTTCCAAGGTGAGGCTGCCACTGCTCATCCTAGATGCCCATTCTGGGGTCTCACCACTTGTAAGATCAAGAAGCTCTTTCTAACATCCAACAAAACCCCGCCTGTGCTGATCCGAATGCCATTTCTACTCATCCAGGCAACAGTATGAAGTAATCTCCTCCTGGCCATTGGACAAACAAACAAACAGGCACCTTTTATTCACTCTGGTTGGAGAAGCAGCCTTGGTGGGTGTGAGGGCCTGGGGCTGGCAGTGTCAGCGGAATCCCAGGCCTGACATTTACTCCAAGTGTCAGCAGCAACCTCACCTTCCCAAACCTGGGTTTCCTGTACTGCCTTGTGCTGACAAGACTCTTCTGGGTAAGGGGTCAAATGAAGCGTGGTGCTTCATTTGAGAACGAAACAGGGTGCTATGAATAATCACACAGGACAACAGGCCTCGGGATCGGAGGGCAAGCAGTAGGTATGGCCCTCTGATTAAGGGTGAGAGCCAATGAGACAGAGTGCAGAGGGGCACATCAGTTTACAACAAATGCCAGCCGCTATTCCCAATACTGTTGGTCACGTGGTCAGCTGAGCCCTCTTGGGACTTTTTCTTCATCTGACTCCCTCTTGCACCCTGGGTCAGCAGACAGCTTAGGTGCACTCTGCCAGCACGCCAGGCCCTTGCAGCAACAACCATTTGTCAGCGCTGAAGTTTCCACTGTTTCTCTTCTGTCCTGATGTTGGTCTAATGATCCTGACTCACATTCTTGTCTGTCAGACTCACTTGAGCACAGCTTGAGTTTCTAGCTTGCTAGAACCGGATACCTGGAGCTGGTGGGCACACGTGAGCCAGGTGGCAATTCCAGATGCGCTCGCTGCTTTGGCAGAGGCCTGCTTCTTGGTCCTTCCATGGGGCTGGGACACTTCTAGCCTGGACTTGTTCTCAGCCCTTGCTCAGGGACAAAGGGGGTGGTGCTGCCTGGGAAGGGGGTGTCTATGCATTCTCCAGGCAGGACCACACCTGGCCTGATGAAGAAGCAGCTCCTGAGAGTGAGGCTTAATTTGGAGGTTTCCCTGCAGTCTGCAATCCTGGGGACCCCAAGAGTGCTCCTGTCCTCCTCCTGCCTGGAAGGTCAGAGAACATTTTCTATTGGGTTTCTTGTTACTTTGGCACTTTCACAGCAGGTGTGCTTGGGGGTATATTCTGGGATTCTGTTGTCAGCTCTGCTATTTAGTAATACTGATTCGTGCAAGTGATTCACAGTTTTTGAATCTCTCTAATTCCCTTACCGGCAAATGGGATGGCTGTCAGCCCTGCTGCCAGCCTTAACAGCATCTTTGTGGAGACTAGAAAATAGCTGTGATACTCACGCACAAGACCACAAATGTATGTTGTTCCCCTTCAAGTTTAACAGTGTACAACCATGGCCACTATGCTGATGGCCAGGGCCTTCTCCCAGCGTTGCTGGGAGAACTGAGATGATGTATATAAGTGCTGGTCATTGGCTATGGTTATCATTTTTATAATTTGAACTTTTCTCATTCCTAACCTTTGGCATGAGAACTCATAAGTAGACCTCAGGCCAGCACCTTCTGCCACAGGGCAGGACACAACTCCATTGTACCAAAATGTCACTTTTTCCCACAAAGTGGCCCATAGCCTAGGCTGCAGGGCTATGGTGGTGAGAGGGATGTGAACGCACAGTGTGTGGCCCTGCCACACAAGCCAAGCAGGGACACTCAGAAGCAGCCCCCCCCCCCCAGGGAGGCTGGGTAGGACCGAGCCCTGGGGACTCTCCCTCCCTCTTTGCACAGGCTGTCACGCGGCATGGTCACCAGCCTCACTGTGGGGAGGGAAACCCTGCACGGTGGAAACTCCTCACAACACAATGTGGAAAAGCGATTCCAAGAGCCGTTTTTACTTTAATTTTGAAGCCAAAGAAAACAGTTGGATTTGCTTTTCTTTGTTGGTCATAGGAAGAAACTGAGGAGCTCGGCCTTGATAGGAACTGAGCTCTTCTCCAGGCCTAAGATGGTTGGAATGCGGGGGGGGGGGGGGGGGGGGGGGTGTTACTTCTCTTGGGATGCAATTAGTTGAATAAATATCAAGAGAGCAAAAGTAAACACACTCATTACTGCCCATTCAGAACTGCCAAACTAGCAAAAGGCTTGGGGGTTGGAATCTTTAAGGAAAATAAATGCCTCAGAGGCCAAGGGCAGTGTAGGCCATGGCTCTGGGTATGAAGGGACTGTGCTCCAGCTGCCCAGCTTGGGCCCTTACCTGCCACGTGTTCTAGGGCAAGTCCCTTTGCCTGTCTGGGCTTCAGCATCTCCACTGATCAAATGTGGGGAATAACAAAATAACAACCCCACTGGGTTACTTGGGACAACATATATCAGGCCCCGGGCACAGTGCCCAGTCCCTTCCAGACCTTTCTGTAAGTCAATCTGCTCCAAGTCACCCCATTAAGTCCAGGCCCCAAAGAGATTAGACGGTAAGACCCCAAATCTATCGAACAGCTTCAAGACTGGTCCCACTACCAGCAATGTGTTCTCAAGCCAGTCACCTGGCACTTTTGTGAGCTTTCGTTTCCTCACCTTAAAAATGGACATAATGTTAATAACTAGATCTGAATGTTGGAATGACTGAAGGGGATAATGTTTCCACAAAGGGCCTTGAGGACCCGAAGCCATGTGCAAGTGTGGGCTGTCAAGTTTGGTTGACTTTTAACCTGACCATTGCAAGAAAGGCTCTTTTGAGACATCACAGTCTACAAGGGCACCCTGGCCCTGGCCTCGCCACCCTAAAGTGGAGCAGGCAGCTAAGGCACTGTCAGGTAGCGGACTGCTTCTGGGCAAGGTGGCTTGGACCGGGATTGAGAACCTCCTCTGTGAAGTGTGGTAACAGTGGTACTGTTACAGGGCAGCGGCCTGCCACAAAACTGAGGCAGTCACGGAGATCCCTGCTTCAAACCCCAATTCTTGCAATCATGCCAGAAAGATTTCAGATACGTCACTCAGAATAACAGGCATGAGGTTACCGAAGGGATAGGAAAAGGGAAAAAGCAACACTCTCACAGGAGAGAGTGGGTCCTCTCAGAGAGAAGGACAGTGAGCTCCTAATGCACTCCAGTTTTATTGGGAGTCCCCGGAAGTTTCCAGAAAGACCCACCCAGATCCATCTCTTAACTTTTGACCAACAGCAGAATGAAATCAGACTTTCAAGTCACCACTGTCATGACAACTCTAGGTCACTTTGGCTCATGCTGACTGGTTCTAATTGGAACCTGGGGAATTATACTTATCTCCCTGATTTCCATGATCTGGTCTGTGTAAGGGTCACAGAAGTCCACCCTCCCCACCCCACCCCCACCTCAGGGTAACTTTGTTCTTATCAGCTTTTTGGCCTGCCTTTCTCCGCAGATAACAGGTTGTTTGCTGAGCAATGTAATATATGCTCTATTTAATCCAGGCTGTAGGTAAATTGTTTTTTTTTTTTTTTTAAAAAAAAGCATGTGGGGGTCAGCACAGTGGACTCAGTTTATAGAACTGTTCCCTCAACTTTGAGGTCCCCCTGCTCATGTTTCGCTGTTCCCTGTCAGAATCTCCTCAGGGGGTGACTGTAAGGGTCCAAGACAGTGGCACATTTTGCTGTTAATATTGTTACTGTCATTCTAGTTATAGTGCTGCTATCACATTATTCCAATCTCTAGTTTCTGAAGTGCTTCCACTTTTCTCACCGGGTGTGCAACATGGGTGGGATTGCTGCATTTCATAGAAGAGGCTCAGCCTTTAGATTTCAGGCCCAAGTGCAAGATCTTTCCCAGGAGGGATATGAGAGCCCACATTTGGGAAGGCACTGAACTTAAGACAGTGCAGCCCTCTGGGTCTGAGGCCTTGGGAAAGCTTGGAATTCAAGCCTTTCCTGGAGCCAGGTTGCCTCCCTGGGCCTCCGGCAGTATCTTGGCCCTGGCAAAGCAGCACAGAGGTGTTCGTCACCAGCCACAGCAGGTGAGCAGCCTACAAGGTGCAGCAGGCCTGCCCTAGCCTGGGGGTGGCTCTTCCCCATTGTTCTGGGCAGGCATGGCCACCAGTATGGGAGGGAGTGGCCAAGGCATGATGGAAACCAGGCAAACACTTGCAAACCAGCAGTCCCACCTCCCAGCAGAACCCAAACCAGAAGCTCTCAGACACCTCTTTCCAGCTGGCCTGAGAGGCCTGAGTCTGCCTGTTGGTAGGAACCATGAATGGGCTTTGGCGTTCAGTGGGATATTGCTTGGCATGGCCCTCAGGGCACAGGGTCTGCTCTGTACCTGCCTGGCACAAGATCAAGAAACCCAGGGGAGTCCTAGGTGGGACACAATTTTTGGTCCTGTGGCATGGCTAGTATTTTAGCACAGAAGAATGTGAAACTGGAAAGTGGTCACGCTAATATCTGTTTTACTACTAACCATCAGGTTAAGCTCATTTCCGCACAGTTATAAGAGTTTGGAGGTTTGTGTCCATCAGACCAGGACTGAATCCTGGTTGTGCCAACTTCCAGTTTTGTGATCTTGGGCAAGTCACTTAGCCTCTGGGTCTCCTCTCAGTTTCCTCCTCTGTAAAATGGAAATAGCAAGTTTACCATTGAAGGACACTGGGTGAATCAAAAAAGTAGCCCGGGGTCATACCAGGCGCACTCAGTAAACGGATGTTCTGGGTGCCCAGATACCTCCCCTGGGCAGCTCTGGCTCCCTCAGGCAGTCCCTTGTCAGGGTGCCTCAGCTGCTCAGATCCCTCTCCACAGCACTCCTACCACACAGCACCTGTTCGGGGTGTGTATTTTTTTTTCATTCTGTCAATAAATATTTATATTCCAGGCCACGTGCTAACAGAGCAGTGGACAAAACTAACCTGTCCTGCCTTCATGGGGCTCACGTTCAAGGGGCCGGGGTGGGGGCAGCATACGTCTGTTAAGATAACGACTGTGGAGGGGGAGGGTGGAGAGGTCACCATCTTAAATAAGTAGGCAGGGTCTCCTGAGAAAAGTGGTATTTCAGCGAAGATCTGCAGGCTGTGAGGTGGAGTAGTGAAGAAGGGGGCAGAGGTGCTCTGGGGAGGAAATGGCAGATACAGGCCCCAGTCAGAGGTGTGCTTGGTGAGCTGCAGGACGGGCCAGGGGCTGGAGCAGGTGATAAGGAGCACCAGGGTCAGAGACAAGACCTGGGGCCAGGTCAGGGAGGAAATCAGAGTCGTCAGCTTCACTTCAACATGGGGAGCCAATCCCAGGGGTCGGAGTAGAAGAGCGAGCTGATCTGACTTTTGTGAAAGGATCCTCTGGCTGCTGGGTTGAAGATAGACTTTAGGGTGGGCAGGGGAACAGTCACTGGCTGTTGCGAACACTTGGATTTAGAAGAGCTCTTGGACCACTGCAATAGCCCAGGTGGAGGAGGCTGCACCAGGGCGGGGGCAGGAGTGGGGAGAAGCAGTAGCATTCTGGAGTGTTCCTAGGATATTGCCATCAGCATTTGGTGGTAAAGTAGATGCGGGGAATAAAAGATAGAAGGGACTCGAGGACAACATCGGGTTTTTGGCCTGAGCACTAGAACGCAGTTACCATTTACTCACAGAGGAACAACAGGAAGAAGTAGCAGGGGGGAGAGACGGGAAGAAAGAGGATATGCGGAGTCTTGAGATGCTGAGTCAGAGAAAACTATCAAAGGGCAGCGGGGCAAGGTCTGGAGCCCAGGGCAGAGCCCAGCTGGAGACACACACGCAGGTGTGAGCCACGCTGGAAGGTAACCGCACCTAGAGGAGATTTCCAAGGCAAAGAGAGTCTGGGACAGAGCTCCTGGCCCCTGACATGAAGAGGACAGGCCTGAAGAAGCCAAACAGGGGCAGTTGGGGAGCCAGAAAGATAGGCGGCTCCAAAAGGAAACCCAAGAGGGGAGCTGCCAATTCTGCCCACAGGGCTGGCAGCAAATACCAATGAGAACCAGAACGGGCCATTCCACCCAGCAGGTTGAGGCACTGGTGACCTGCTGGAGTACCCGGGGTGCTGGAGAGGGGCAGGGCTGACGAGTGGGTTCAAGAGGGAACAGGGAGAGCTTTCAAGAACCCTGAGTACAGGAAGCTCTTTGGAGAGCTTTGCAAAAAAAAAAAAGGGGAGCAGAAGAATAAAACAGTATCTGCAGAGGGGCTGGGAGGTCAGGAGAGGATCTTCTGCAAGTTGAAGCAGCAGCAGGAGTGGAGGAAGAATGAGATGACGGGGGAGGCAGCTGGAGCAATGCCCCCAGGGGCCAGAGGAGGGACCAGTGCACATCCTCCCCTCCCCTTGGCCTGCCAACTCCTGCTCATCCCTAGAGGGTCACTGTGAAGGTCACTTTCTCAGGGAAGTGTTCCTGACCCCTCCAACGAGGTCAGTACCCCTTATGGCCTTTCACAGCACATGATGCTTCTGCTCCCAGTGCCTGAAAACTCTGATGTTGTGGAAGCCCCGTGAGGGCAGGGGCTGGCTGGCACGCTGCTCGGTATACTGTAATGTTCAGTGGATGTCAGGATGAATGGTCCAAGAACAGAACTGAAGCAAATCTGGAGACATGTGTCTGTTTTGTGCTCCCGTTTGATATAATCACGTTGCAATGATCGGGACTGTGCAGTCACTGGCTGTTACAAATATTTGGATTTAGAAGAGCTCAGTTGTTTGTTCCTGTTTGGGACTCTGTAGCCTAGCTAACGCACAGACCAGAGCCATGTGACCGGACACATCCTTCTACTGACACTGTCCACTACAAGCCCAACACATTCCATACTATGTCTAGTAATTCATTCATTTAACAGGCTGAAAGCCTGCTCAGTGCCATGCTAGGGAAACAAAGTTGAGTCAGACGTAGTACCTGCCCTCATGGACCTCAGGTCCAGAAGAGGAGACTATTTAGCAGTGTGGCAGATCACACCTGTAACAGGAGCTTCAGGGGAAGGCTCAGGATGAGGCGATATGACAGTCAGAGGATTGCAAGACAGACTGTGCCTCCTCTTTCCCACTTCAAGCTTCCCTGAAGGTGGTTCTCAGGCTCCAGGAGTGGCAGGACCGGGACCCTGACATCCATATGTCCAGGTCCTCCTTTTCCTCTCTACCTTGCTGGGCCTGCTGTCTCTTGTCACTTCCAGAATGGCTCCCCTGCCCCCTGACTCCAGAAGAATAGAATGTGGTCTCCCAAAACTGTATTTGGGAAATGTTCCACCTGGCAAGAAGGCTAGGACCCTGATGGCACTGGTTACTGGCAGGAATCGAACTGTCACTGATTCTCCCCTCTGTTTACTTTCAGGGTTTCATAGAATCCATTCACAAAGAATAACCACCACATTGCAAGGACCATGAGGCCACTGTGTATCACGTGCTGGTGGCTGGGACTGCTGGCCACCCTGGGAGTTGCTGCAGGCCCCGAGGATGGTTTTGAGGGCACAGAGGAGGGCTCACAGAGAGAGTTCATTTACCTCAACAGGTACAAGCGGGCGGGCGAATCCCAGGACAAGTGCACCTACACCTTCATCGTTCCCCAGCAGCGGGTCACAGGCGCCATCTGCGTCAACTCCAAGGAGCCAGAGGTGCTCCTGGAGAACCGCGTGCACAAGCAGGAGCTGGAGCTGCTCAACAGCGAGTTGCTCAAGCAGAAGCGGCAGATTGAGACCCTGCAGCAGCTGGTGGAGGTAGACGGCGGCATCGTGAGCGAGGTGAAGCTGCTGCGCAAGGAAAGCCGCAACATGAACTCACGTGTCACGCAGCTCTACATGCAGCTCCTGCATGAGATCATCCGCAAGCGGGACAACGCACTGGAGCTCTCCCAGCTGGAGAACAGGATCCTGAACCAGACGGCTGACATGCTGCAGCTGGCCAGCAAGTATAAGGACCTGGAGCACAAGTACCAGCACCTGGCCACACTGGCCCACAACCAGTCAGAGGTCATTGCTCAGCTTGAGGAGCACTGCCAGAGGGTGCCCGTAGCCAGGCCTGTACCCCAGCCGCCTCCTGCCACCCCACCCCGGGTCTACCAGCCACCCACCTACAACCGTATCATCAACCAGATCTCTACCAACGAGATCCAAAGTGACCAGAACCTGAAGGTGCTGCCACCACCTCTGCCCACCATGCCTGCCCTCACCAGTCTTCCATCCTCCACTGACAAGCCATCAGGTAAGTCTTTCTGGGATCCCATCCCACGTGGGCCTCAGAGCCCGGTACCAGGCTTCCCTTGGCTGTGACCACAAGTGGGGGAAGAGGCACAGCCAGTTGAGATCAGACCAAAGACTTGCACAATTCTCTGGCAATCCCTTGAGCAGGCCCCTGGAGCCAGTGGGGTAAGGGGAACTACATTGCTTTGATGGATGTCTAAAGGTAGAACCGGGAAATGGGGCAGACACCCCCTGGCTTCTGAGAGAAGAGAAGGGAGGCTCATACTCCCCAGGCTCTGTAGGAGATGCTCTATGTTGGCAGCTGGGATGTCTTTCCTGCAGGCTTAGGGATAGGCAGGGCCCAGAGCTGGCACTTTCTAAATGTCATCCCAGAACAGCAGGCCAAGAGAAAGAGCACCATTACAGTAAAGGTAGGTTAACACACTGCAAGGGCTGGGGATTGGGAAGGTGCGCTTCTCAAATCCCCGAGTTTCCTACAGTCTGCTGGTGCCTGGGATTTTCAATGAGGCTTCCATATACTTTTAAATATACATTTCACCCCAAAATACGGTAATTCTCAGAACACTGTGATGGAGGAGAAATGGGGTCCCTGGTAGGTTTGGGAAATTTAACTAAGACATGGGCGCTGGATGCCTTCAAGCGCATTACCTGATATGTCTTGCAGGTCCTTGGGAGCACTCCTATTAAGTACCTTGCCCACAGGCTGAGGAGGGCAGGCTGCATTTGAGTTCAGACCTCTTCACTTTAACTCTTAAGCTGACTCTTCTGTGTGAAAGGACTCTGAGAATCCTCAGTCTGGGTGGAGTGGGCCAAAAACCCCTCCTGCCAGAGCTTGGCCTCTCATTTACCCAGGAGGCAGCAGCACTCCCAGTGGGCCGCCGTGAGAGGCAGGGTCATCTCCACAAGAGCTAACCACATATCTGCTCCATGGCAGTACTTTGGGTACTGCTTTGTTGTATAAGCAGGGAAGTATTTTTATTGAAAATACCCTATTTCATATTTTTAAAAGTAATCACCAGAACTGGGAAGAGCATTCTCTTCATATATCTGAGGAGCTGAACCTGCATGCCCGAGGATGGCCAGTGGGCAGGACAGAGCTTGCTGTTTGCAGGTCAGTAGGGATAGAGGGCAGCTAGGCACAGGGCAGAGCATCTGTCATAACATCTCGTAGGACAGACTGGACTGGGCATGGGGGTTAAGAACAGGTGCCTTGCAGAGAACTGACCTGGTTTAGAATCCTGCTTCCTCCACTGACTAGTTCTAGGACAAGTCACTTTGTCCCTCTCAACCTCAGCTGCCTCACCTAAAGCTTCTGATAGATTCTATTTTAATCTATCCTCAAATGACAGTTCTATAAAATCAAACACTGTAAAACCTGTGTTTATTTTTCTGTTTGTTCTCTTTCTCTGTGGTGCTGGGGATTGATCCCAAGGCCTTGCGCATGCTAGGCAAGTGCTCTACCACTGATCTGCACCTCCAGCCAAAAACTGCTGAGTGTCTTCATCTTAAAACCAGGAGACTAAAACAAACAATCCCTCTTGAACTCTGGCATTCCAAGGCTGATGACTGATCTATCTGCACACATGCCTGTTTTACATCAGAAGCTCCAAAAGAGAGGGTAGGGTGTGTTAATAGGTCTTTACCTAGAAGGTGAAATGTGCCATTTGGGCACCAAATGAAGCTCAGCTGAATGTGGTCATAAACCTGACATGAGTGACTACCCAGAAGGTCTCCACTTTTCTAAACATCTCTAGTTTCTAGTTCAACAATTTTGGACATTCCTAGGCTTGAACTAAGCTGGTAGATTCAGAGTGAAAGAATAAAGATCTGAGTTTGCATCCAGGCTCCACCCCTTGTTAGCTGTCTGCTCATGAGAAAGTTATTTAACTCCTCTGAGCCTCAGATTTCTCTCTGTAAAATGTGACAAGTGCCATAACCACTGGGTCACGTGGTGGACACTCAGCACAGCCAGCAGGGAATGCTGTGCTCCTGCAGTGCTGCCACAATGCTGAGTCTGGCTTCCTGCTCTTCATGGCACTAGGCTTGGGGAACCAGTTAGAAATGTTGTCCCTGCTCACAGGAACTCAGTCTGTGGAGGTGGCAGGTGCATGATTGCATCTGGGATCTATCCAGTGCTCATCATTTCTATTCCCTAAAAGCAGCACTTCAGTTATAACAAAGGATTTCTCTGGGAGGGAACATCTGGTGAGGCAAAAATTTCCAGATCATTGTGAGAATTTATGGGGCCAGCATAACAGAGAACTTAAAAGCAGTGATGCAGTGAGTCAACTCCAGCTGGGGGAACTGACCCCGGAGTGCTAAGAGCCCCTCAAAGGGGGAGTACGAGGCACTGGGGACACAAAGGTAGCATGACTGAGTGTGCCCTGAGGAGAGGGGAAGACTGCACAGAGATGGGACCTCTGTGCTGCATTTTGAAGGATTTGTAAGAGTTCAAGAGGCAGACCTGGGAGCTGGGAAACCAAGTTACTGGTAGGTCCCTCAGAGAGATGGGTCTGTGCAAAGACCCAGGGACACGGCCCTGCTCCCGGCCTCCCAAAGGATCCCAACCTCCTGCTGCTTCATATTCCAGCATGATCTGAAGTACAGGTAAGGGAGGCTATGGGCTGCTATGGATCCAAGGCTCCTACCCTCACTGCACCCTTTCTGTCCCACTTGAAGAAGTACCTGGTGTGGGACGGCATGACAGTGTGATCTCATCCCATTATGGAGATGGCTGAGGGCACATTTATTTATTTATTTAAGCAAAGCCTCCCCAAATGTTGGTGCACAATCCTTAGTAGCAAATTTTTTGTGGCCCATCTTACCACTGAGCTCCCACACAAGCAGACACCAAACTGTGAGGGGGAAGCAGAGGGTTTCCTTCTACCGCGCATTTGCCTAGCCAATCGGCAGAGGGCTCTTATCTGAGCTTGGGCAGGTTCTAGTCCCTGAAGACAAAACCCTCTCTGTGCTCTCTCCCAACAGAGCCTTTATTCCCAGTGACATGACTCAGCCAGAAACACCTTTGCAATTAGACACCTTTGTACCCAGGCCTCTGCAGCCTCCAGAGCTTTCACCCAGCAACCCCAGAGCCACTGCTCTTTACCCCATTGTTTGGGGCACTGAGCCCACAACACGCCCTTCTCTAGGGGACTGAGGCAGCCCTGGCTCCTTATCTGAAGCTGCATTCACTGGCCTGTTCCTGGCCACAGTGAGATAGTAGCAGGCTGGCACCAGGCCAGGGGGCCTGCTGAGAGCCAGGGTGAAAAGCCCAAGCAGCTTCTGGCTTCCCTGGCTCCTAACCTGGACTCTGTCCTGTCTCCCTCAGGGTTGGCCAGACCTACCTGGGGCATTTGGTTGGGATGAAACTTGTGATGAGGCCTGGAGACCTCTCCCTATGCTCCTACTGCTGCTGTTAAAGGAGAAAGCTGCAGGGATCATTCCCTAACAAGCAAAAGAAAGGGGAGGGTGGACTCTGGACTGACCCCAGAGGCTGACAGGGAAGGACAGTTAGTGCTGCCACAGTACAGTGAGTCCCTGTTGGAAATGAATTTTTAAAAACTAGCAGGAGTGGGCACTTTTGCCATTTTTCTCTCCTGAGACAGAGGACACAGCAGCTCAGTTGGTTTCTCAGTGGATAAAGGAGGAGCTATAAAATTATAAAGTAGCAGAACCGTCAGGGTCCCTCGGATTCCCCAGCATCACCTTCCTATCACAGAACTTGTCCATGTAGAGCTGAGATCGGTCCCTGACTTGTAACTTCCAGGACACTGAGGTTCAGAGAGGTCAAGAAACTTAGTCAAGATGTCACAGATAGTAAATAGCTCAGCAAAGCTCAAACCAGGTCTGTCCTAATGACTCTGGGACTCTGAGAAGCTGGAGGGGCACCAGTGTGAAAATTGCTCTACAACACTTACCCTGGCCCAGCCACCGGGGACCTACCTGACCTTCTGTCACTGTTTCATGGTACTGGGTTCCAGAGCAGCCCCTTGAAAAACAGCTCTCAAAAGAGCTAGTGGATGTGTTGTTGGAACACTCATGGTGCTGACAGCCCAGAAGCTGCACAGTGAGACCACTGGGACCACCCCTCCCTCAGCCCACAGAAACAGGGGAGTGCAGCCATGGAAAGAGCCACACAGCCCTGGCTCCTGGGAAATGAGCCAGTGGAGGCTGAAGACCAATCTCATTTAACTATCAAATCTGGACACACCTGAGGGGTTCATTCTGCTCCACATTTCAGTGGATATCTGTCTTTCAATGTAGAGCCAAGCTTGAAGTCCTGGCATCTTTAAATCTTAGTTCTCCAAGAATAGAATCAGTCACTGTAGTCTTTCCTCCAGATCACACTGCTTCACAGACAGCACAGGGCACATGTGGAGATCATCCCTCTCTCATCACAGGCATCTAGGGATGGGGGGACTTGGACAACTTGAACAAGAGTGTTTCGAGAGTTCAAGCAACTTAGCTAAGATGACACAGCTAGCAAGTGGCGCTACCAAGGCTCAAAGCTAGGCAGATTTCTTCCCCTGTATTTTATCTCCACTCACCCTTTATGGTAGGAAATATGTCCATTACATCATGGTTCCTTAGCATGTTGGAATGTTTTGTAACAGAGAAGGAGGTATACGGCACAGTGGCTTCCATTCTTTCTGGAAGTCAAGCAAGCATCAGTCCAGAGGGAAGTGGTGCTGGCCCTGTAGGCAGATAGGTCAGCTTCGCAGCCTGAGCTCCCTGGCCTGACTACCACAGTGAGCTGGAGAGGCCTGGGGTGCAGTGCTGATGTCAAGTAGGGGTGACTGTGGCTATACTTGATTTGAATTTAGCCTTCAAGGTTGCAGAGGCCGAGGGGAAAGCCTCACAGGTCTCCTGTCTTGAGCCTGTGCTGTTCCCACTGTACTCCCCTCTCACCAGCCCCTAGCAAGCTGTGCACCTCTACCCCCAGTGAGACCTCCATAACCCCTCCCCGTCTAACCTCTTTTCTTCTTTGTTTTAAATCCCTATTTCTCTTCCTGCCCACCTGTACCACTGGAAACCTAAAGAAGAGGGGTTTTAAGTGTCTGGAAGATGTTGCTTTTTCTAAAGTGTTTTATTAAACATAATAAGATTCCCAGTTCATTGCAAACTACATAATGCAGTGATGCTTCAAAGTGCGTTCATTCTTTGCTAGCTTCTTGCTCAACAAAAGCCACAGGAGGAAGAGGGTTCCCGAGCCATCCTCCTCCTCCCTCCCCACTCCTCTGGTGGCTTGGGAGAACTGATCACAAAGAGCTTTTGAGTGTGATGGAAAGCTATTCCTCCAGGCCTCAGGCTGTTTTCCAAGGATGACATTGGGCTAAACGCTGTGGTATTTGCAGCCACAGGAGATAAACTATCAACTTGTTACTGTTAGAAGCATGGGGATTTGGCATCTCATGACTTGGAAATCCTAACAGTTTGGCATTTGGCAAAATGGAAGTAATCTAGAAAATCCTGGAGATCGGGCATCTGTGGCCAGCTTGCTACTCACGCTGATGGGTTGTCGTGGCAAGCTTACATAGCAGACTGTATCATAACCCTGAGAGGCCGCCAACATTTTTTTTTTTAAAGACAAAGAAAGCAGAATTAAGTTAGCATCACATTTCTGAGTGTCTAAAATATCACTGGTTGAATTTGTTGACACCAATGACTAGGTTACTATCATGAAAGTAATGATGTGCACCTTCAGTGACTTCTACCCACATCAACGAGGTCTGCAGTCACAGGAACCTACCTGTGGGATGCTGGAGATGGTCTCTCCCCAGTCCCCATATGGCTGCCTCAGCCTCAGCCTTCCCTGGAATGAATCTGGAGAAGAGTAGTTGACACTAAGCTGAAGATACTTTGCTTAGTATCTCAAGATCAGCTGATGAAGTAGTTGTAGGTTACCCTTTTTGTGTGTGTTTGGTGCTGGGGATTAGAACCCAGGGTCTTGTGCAAGTGAGGCAGGCACTCTACCAACTGAGCTATATCCCCAGCCTCCACCCCTCTCTTTTTAAGTGAATAAATGAATTTCACTTAATAGATTTTTTTTAAAAAATACAATAATTTAAGTTAAAATTTCTATACATGCAGAGAACAAGTTTGTAAGAAGAGAATTTTAGTTTAAATGACAAATATATTTAAATCATTTTTCCCTAAATATTAAAATTAAGTATCTTAGTACGGTATTTCTAGAGTAATTTCTAAAAGAACAGAAAGGGTGACCATCTGGCCCCAGATACCATGTGCCAACTTCCCGCTACAGACAGTCCAGTCTCCCCCACAGAACAGAAGTCCTTTGCCAGGGTTTGGTTGGGATGCTGATGATCAGCTGCTATGGGGCCCATTTCCAGATGGTTCTCAAGCTGGAAAGGACAGAAGGAGGGTGAGGAAGAGACTGTGGATTGGGCTGGTGAGAAGATGCAGCCTGGAAAGATGGATGAGGGCTCCCTGACCTGACCAAGTGTCCACCCCAGAAAAGCCCACAGCCTAATGGGGAGACAGGAGTCCCCTTCCCCCAAGGCTAACACAGTGTGGTAATCGCAGCATAGTACGCAGGAGTAACCTGGGCCTGGAAGGCAGACCTGAGCTCCAATTCCAGACCCTGCACTTCTCAGGCCCAGGCGTGTGACCTCCTCACTGCAGGGCCTCAGGAGGATAGAACAAAACATGGGATGCCTAGCAGGTGAAGGCTCGCCACATATGGTAGTCATCATCTCTACTAAATTCCTAGAGATAAACATAAAGCACTTTGGGCATCCAAGCAGGATTCAGTATCTCCTGTGGGGATGGGAAAGGGTTCCTGGAGGAGGTAATGAGGGTAGCAGGGCCTTGCAGATATGCTCACAGAGTCTCTGCCAGCAACTGTCAGGAGTTTATGGAGACCAGGCTTGGTGCTGGGCAAGTGCCCTATTTTGTGAAAGAGAAAAATGACATAATGCCCAATTATATACCAAGTGGCTTGTGGTTGAGCCCCAGTAAAATGACAGAACAGAGTATGAAGAGGGGTTTTAAGTGTCTGGAAGATGAAAAGGTGATGGATAAAGTCAATCTTGGTTCTTTAAGAAGTCAAGGAAGCTGGTCGCCTTCCTTGGAAAAGGTTAACAGGTTGGCCAACCACAGGACTGTGGAGCACTGTCTAGCATCTGTGGGTTGGTTGCAATTCTGGGTCTGATAAGTCCTCCCAAGATGTTCCTGCTTTGAACTGAGAGCCCTGGTCATCCTCAAAGTGTCCTAGGGGTGGGGCGGGGGGCTCTGTGCACCACCCATAGCCACATCCAGTCTTGGGCACCTGTAACGGCATCCCTTAGGGAGCCCCAGGGCTCCCCTCTCACCAGTCCCCAGCAAGCTGTGCACCTCTACCCCCAGTGAGACCTCCATAGCCCCTCCTGGTCTAACCTCTTTTCTTCTTTGTTTTAAGTCCCTGTTTCTCTTCCTGCCCACCTGTACCACCAGAAACCTAAGAGTGGGCACATGCTTCTTAGTGTCCTTTGGAAAGCAATATTGTGACGCCTGTTTATCTTGAGGTCAAACCAATACAAACAGAACCCCCTTAAACCCTTCATGGGCCCTAAGAGCTCTTGGAAGGCCCCAGACTATATCAAGTGCATTGAAGCCACACCCACCAGGCCATCTCACATATCTAATATAATTTTTACTGTAACAATCTTGAAAGTATTTGAATAATTTTGCTTTTGAAATTATTTGGCTAAGAGTAACTCAATTAATTTATGGTTAACTCTGATTTCTCAGCAAACAGCAGGCATGTTCAGGAATTCTTGGGAAGTGAGAAAAAATTTAACCTACAAATTGTTTTCAAAAGTAATAACATTTTTATGAAAGTTAAACTTTACAATTAATGAACTTGACAAGATGTTACACTTCGTAGAAATTTAATTATATACTAATAAATTTCAATTTTGTAGTTTTCTTTTCATATTTGACAGCCAATAAGTATTTTTTAAGGCCTCAAACATTTTCATAAACTCCTGAAAAGGCACTGTGCCCACCACCTGAGGACTAAAGCAGCCTCAAGAGCGGGCAGAGCACTTGGACCCTTTCCCTGGAATGACTGGAAATGGCATTCATGATGTAAATGCTGAGGCTCTATAAGAACTAGAGGCCTTTGGCATAAGCTATTCCTGTATTTAGGTAATTGTTTTGGACTCTGGTTCTGTAAAAGTTAGTGGCTGACATAGAACATATATGGTCATCATCAAACTATTATTCCACCAAGCTTCTGGATAAATGAGTCTCGAGCAACTACAGATAGACTGGTCATCACAGACCCTGCCCAGTGCCTGTCCTGCCCTGGTGGGACTCTCAGGAATTCTGCTCCTGGCTGGGGGGGGGGGGGACTCACACCTAACAGCCCATGTGCCCTGGCACTCAGGATGGATAAATGTGAACAGGAAACTCCAGATCCAATTTTAACAACTAGTCACTTCGGTTAGGAATATGTTTCCGGGAACAGAAAAATGACTTTTTGGAGAAAGGCCATCAGTAAGAATAATTGAAAACCCACATACAGTTCTCATGCAAAAGCAGGTGACTTGGTGATATCACAGAAGCCTCTCCCCAGGGGTTTAGGGACTAATGCATTCATGGGAGCAGTTCCCCATGATGTCAGCACAGGCTCCAGGGTCCTCTACATGGCCAAAGGTGGTTGGGTTCTTAGGTTTGGGGCTGGGCTTAGGAAATGAAAGTCAGTCAACTGCTGGCCAGCCCAGCTCATGACCCAGAGGGCTTCTGCCCCTCTTGCTGCTCCTCAGGGGGAGCTGCAGTAGCTCTGCTCATATATTCATGGTGTGGGGAGCCCTCATTGAAAGCTGCTGCAGTTTGTGAACCCATTTCAATGCTGGGGCCTAGGTGGGTGAGCTGGCCTGACACAGGTCCAGCCCAGACCACAGAAAGCAAAGAGAAGAGGAAGTTACACGATGGCCTGGCCTGGCTTCTGGCTCTAACTTGCCTTTACCAGAAAGGCCCCGACTGGAGGCAGTGAACACTGCATTGGCCATCAGTGAAGTCTGGTTTCCTGGGCGGCTGGGCGGCTGGTGTCTTGATGCCTCTATCCAGAACACCAAAGGAGGGGAAGCAAAGAGGGGCTTGGCAGTTACCAGGGCTGACACTAGGGTTCGAGAGCCCAACACCTGCATCTCTGCAGGAGGGATGTGCCAGCATTCCTTCTCTCCTCCTGGCATCAGGTCCTGTGTCCTTCCTGTGCCCTTGCCACCCCTCTAGGGAACCACACTGGCTCGGCTCAGCCATGGCGGCTGCATGGCTCTTCACGTGGAACATTCCAACTGTGGTGTAAATGTGGTCTTTATAGAGGTGAGGTTGGGGCACGTACACCGCTCTGGGCCTAGGTGCTGCCGAGTTAGTATTGGCCTGGTTCTCTGGACAGAGCCGCCCTCTCAGAAGGGGAGCCAAGTCAAATAGTGCCTGGGCGCTCGCACTGTTTTGGAGGGAGGGTTTCACCCACTGCACGTCAAAAATTTAGCTTCCTTGATAAAAAAAGATTTCCATTCTTTATTTCAATACATCTTTGTGGCCTTTTCCGCTGAAACTCTGACTTTTAAACTATGCCTGTGAAAAATATCTATTAGCAAATAGCTTTATATTTAGTCTTGGAAATTCAAAATATACAGTGATGTTTGTTTGTGTTTGTGTGTATATGTGTGTGAAGTGGGTGGGGAGGGAGAGGGAGAGACAACAGAGACAGAGGAAAGAGTATGAATAACTTCCACCATGTCAGCTTTCACCTATAACAGGAGGAAAGAGACTGTGCTGAGCACCGGCTCAGGATGGCCTCTTGGCTGCTCCACGTTGGTGAGACCCTTAGGATAGCCAGTGCTCCTTCCCCATTTTACAAGAGAACTTGAAGCTCAGTGAGGAAACTGCCCAAGTCATATTGTGAGTAGGTGAAGCCACCAAGATCTGAGCCAGTGGCTCGTGACTCCAAGTTGGGAGTCCCTTCTTCAGCGCCACACTTGCTCAACCATGGGCCTCCCCTAGCCCCCCGGGGCATTATGTGTAACAACCTGCATATTGGCCTTATGTTATTTACGTTACAGTTGCAGAATTCTGGACACACTGCATATGACAGGTGTGCCACTGCATCACTCCCCTGCTGCATTTGTAGGTTGCCCATCAAATCAGGAGGCTTGGGCTTGGCTATTTTAATGCAGCCATTATTTCATTGCTGCCAGTTTTTCAATGCAACCTATTTTTTGAACAAATTTTCCCTCATTGTTTGCATTTTTTACATTTGCCACAGTGTCTCTAATGTAAGGAAAGGAATGCATATGGATGTGTGAGATTTGGTGGAGGTCTACGAAGGAGAACTGTTTGGGGCTTCAGTTTTTATTTTATTGCTTCTTTTCAGTTATTTATAACATTAGGATTCATTTTAACATAATTATAAAAGCATGGAATATAATTTGCTTTATTTCAGTTCCTGGTACTCCCCCCACCTCTGGCCGCTGTTCCCTTGCCTTTGCTCTACTGATCTTTCTGCTATATTATAGTGTGTGTGTTTTTTTAATTGGCATCTGTGGATGTATGTGATGGTGAGAACCACAGTGGTATATTCATGCATGTGCACAGGGGGCACAGTTCTTGTTGAAAGCCAACAGGCCTGAGTATCAAAGAACAGGCTGCAGGGATATACGAGAGTCTTATCTAACATCATGAAATGCAAAATGCTTCCTGATTATACCTGCCCCATGACTCTAGAAGGACATAAATTAGAAAATTACTAGATTTGCCTAAAAAAAACAAAAGATAAAACTTCTCCATCATAAGATACTTAAAATAGTTGAAAACTGTGCAAAGGATATTAAGAAGTCAATAGGAAAAAAAAAAAAAGCAGACTTTTTAAAAAGGAGTTTAACACCTTGCCAAAGAAGAACTGTTTTTATTATTATTTTTTTGACCTGGGATGACTACCAGGTTAAAAAAATAAAATTTTTTAAAAAGTAGTCCTCAGGACAGAGATTGCAGCCTGGGCCCCCAACCCTCAAATTCACTCTGGTTGGGGGAAAACAAGAGTGCTTTGGAGTCAGGACTCTGGACCACCCAGACCATCTGAAGACAAAGACTCACCCTGCACCTTACTGGCTTTGTCACCTGGGGGTCCCTTAATGTCTCAGGGGCTCTGCTTTCTTCATCTGTAAAATGAGGAGCCTGCTGCCACCTCACTGGAGTGTGGGTAGAGGGAACACCCAGACAGGGCTTGCCCTGAGCCCAGTACATGTGTTATCTATTGTTATTATTCATTGTTATTACTACTACTGCAGACAAGACTCTTTTAGAGCTCACGGTCATAACCTAGGGCTTGAGGGTCCATTTTCCTTCTGTTCTGAAACTATACAAAATTATGTGAGTCTGTGCATTTTTCTAGAGAGTCTAGAACTTTCCCCAAATTCCTAAAGGGACTGGAGACCCCAAAACATTTTAAAATACTTTCTTTTTAAAAGGAACCCTTTGTAGGAATGCCAAAGGTAAAGCTGAAGCCATGAAGGAACATAGGCTTGGGCCACAGGACTCACCTGCTACCTCTCACTGGCCTCCAAAGGCTCCCTACGTGGTAACCCCTTCAAGGACAGCCTCTCTACCGCATGAGAGCCCACGAGCCCAGTGGCTCTGCAGGAGAGGCCTGTGGCTTGGTTAAGTGATGTTATTTTGCAGGCCCTGGGGATCTTCCATCTCCAGTATGAGCATCAACCGCCCCTCCTGCATGGCTGACCTGGCGAGGAGCTGGGCGGCCTCCCACGCCCACTGGCGCTCTGCTCCAGCTGTTAGGGACAGACTCCTATTCTCTGCCTTGGTCCCTGGAGCATGGACCAAACACAACCAAAACCTTTTTCTCCTTCCTGAATGTTCTTCCTGGAGGTCTGGCCTCCCTTCCTCAGGATGGATATTGAAGAGGGCCAAGGGCAGGAAGGGAGGACACAGCCACTGGTGCCATGCCTTGTGCTGGGGTGGGATGCATGGGAGCCGGCCCTGGGCCTCATATGGGAGAAGGCTTGGTAAATGGGTGAGAAGCACCCTCAAGGAGGAGGCCTGCAGTGACTGTCAGCACCCAGGCCGCCCTAGGTGCCCAGAGCAAGGCGGCTCTAAGATGGGTTCTCTGGAAGAGCCCGCTGAGATGTCCGACAAGGACAATCCCAAACCTCACCCATCTGACCATCCATCATGTGTGGGCTAGCTAAGCCAAGCATCAGCCAGGACTGAAGCTGAGAAGTTGGGGCTTCACAGGCAAAGCTGAGTGTGCCCCGACCCCAAGGAGGGGGAAAGACAGGATTCCTCAGGAAGTGGAGTGAGAGGAGGCAGGCAAGGCCAGCTCCTCCTCACATCTGCCAAAGCAGCCATGCTCTCCTGGGCTTCTGCAGCCCTGTGGGGGCTGGGCCACAGTTAATAGCAGTTGAATAAACATACATACTAATAGAGCAAGATGAAATTTTCTAAGCACTTTTGATCGTAACCATTCTCAGTATGAGAAGTATTTTAAAGAACCTGAACCAATGTGTGGTGATTTTACGTATTTTGAACTATGTGGCTGAAAGACCTGGAAGACCTCCTAATGTTCCATGAGATGAATAAGGAGGACCCAGCTTGTCTGGACCTTAGTGACTCAAGTCAGTACCTTCTTGCTGAAGTGACCAACCTTAGAACAAAGGAAACTGCTAGGGGAGGCTGGACCTCAGGGTGGAGGGGCTGAAAGACCTAAGCTATTCAGAGGCCTAGAACCCTTCTGGCCTCAGTTTCTGAGGAGAGCCATAGATTGAGGTGTGTCCCAGACATTGTCCCTTCGGTGATCTCAGAATGCATGGGCTCTGAGCATCTGGTCACAGTGAGCTTCCTTCAGGAAACACAGATTGAGCTGAAAGGGAACCTGGTACCACCAAAAGATGCTTGGAGACTGGTGTATGATTCCCTGCATCATTCAGATGTCTCTGGCTATTTGGCCAAACTCTGGGCTAATCTGGGCCCTGTAATCCTTCAGAAGTTCTTACTAGAAGCTGCAATGGTGTCATGGAGCGCTGTCACTGGAAGGGCAGATGTGGAACCTGGCTGAGGTGTGCCAGCGCTCAGAAGTGCAGTTAGGTGAAGCCCAGGCTGGCTAGTGAAGCAGAGCAGGAAGCTGCCTGGTGCTGGCAGGCGGTGCCACATCCAGCAGCATACGCCTCTTCACCAACAGAACTAACTTTTTAAAAAGTCACTCCAGGAACTTCCACACAAATGTGTGGTGATTTTATGTATTTTGAACTATGTGGCTGAAAGACCTGGAAGACCTCCTAATGTTCCATGAGATGAATAAGGAGGACCCCAGCTTGTCTGGACCTTAGTGACTCAAGTCAGTACCTTCTTGCTGAAGTGACCAACCTTAGAACAAAGGAAACAAATAATCTCTGAAATCCTGACAACCCTGAAGGATGTAAATATGATGTCCATTCTACAAATAAAGGAAGTCAAGGGTGGGGAGAAGTGAGGAAGCGTGCTGGGAGGTCACAGTAGGAACCAGTGAGGGCAGAAGATGGGCTTGAAGTCCTTACTTTTATACCACATTATTACTCAAATGTGCAAGACAAAAACCAGTTCCCTCAAATTACAGGCCTGTGGCTTCCTGTTGGAGCCCTGCCAGAGGCTGTGCCTATCTAGGGTACATCTGGGGCTGTGGCCTTGTGGCAGGCAGTATGTGACATGTGCACGTCTGTGTCCCTAGGCCCATGGAGAGACTGCCTGCAGGCCCTGGAGGATGGCCATGACACCAGCTCCATCTACCTGGTAAAGCCTGAGAACACCAACCGCCTCATGCAGGTGTGGTGTGACCAGAGACATGACCCCGGGGGCTGGACTGTCATCCAGAGGCGCCTGGATGGCTCCGTCAACTTCTTCAGGAACTGGGAGACATACAAGGTGAGACCCAGTGGGGCCTGTTTGCACTGCCCACAGGTGACTGGCCCACCCCAAGGCAATTAGAATGAGGACAGGGCCATTTTTGCAAACACCAGGGTGGTAAGGACAGGCTCCTTACTCTGCCTACTGCTAGCATCTGTCACAGGACAGCAGTTAAGAGTTTGGACCACCAAAACCCCACAGGGCAGAGGGACTGCTTGCTCCAGCCTGGGTGTGGGCAGACTCTTGCTTCCAGCTGGGGTTTCCATGGGTATGACTTATTCTTGGTGCCCAGAAGGGGCAAGGCCTGAGGCTTTCAGCCCTGGGAGATCCCAAAGGGCTCCTGGAGAGAATTCTGCTACTACTGGAGTCCTAACTGTAGGGCCCATCTCAATTTGTAGGGCACTGCAGTGCTCATCATTGTAGAAAGCAAGGCTGCACCCCACTCTCCTTCTTCTGGTACTGAGGACAGCCTAAATGGCTCGGGCCATGGGAGTACCCACAGGGATCTTGTACATGACCTGGTGACATAGGTGACAAGGGAGAGTTCTTTGCTCACAGCTACCTAGCTGTGACATGCAAAGCAGTGACTGCAGCTTAGCCCTCGGAAACCAAAGCCATGACTCCCTTGGCCATAATGCCTCTACATGTGGCTCTGCCACACCCCCTTCTTGGGTCTCTCTCTGTCTTGGCTCCCTGGACCACCTCCTGGCCAGCCTATATTTCTGCTTTTCCTCCATATCCCAGCTTGGAGGCTCCTGGAGTCTCTCCTCCACACTTCCTCCTCTCCTGTGGAGGTGGCAGAGCAGTGCCCAGCACTGTGTCCTTCCTGCTCGTCCTGGCTGGACCATCTAGGGAGGATAATGATAGCGCCTTGCTCTTAGGGTCGGTATGAGGGTTATTAAAGTATCCTGGTGAAGTTCTTGTGACAGTGCACACATGCTGTAAGTGCTCACCAAACCCTAGAAATGGTTACTGCCAATGAACCCATCTGCTTACGAGGCTTTGGTGGCCAACATGCAGCTGATGACCCTAAAACTACCTGTCAAAAACAACTGTAAGGTCAGCTAAAGATGGCGGTGGCGGGATGAGCCAAGTAAAGTTTGTAGCTTAAGCCCCCACCCCCCCCCCACACCCCCACCCCATGTTAAAGGAAGAACAGGCGAGGCATTGGCTGTTGGGAGGAGAGCAACAGGGTCAAAACGGAAAACCATAAACCACATGATATTATCAAGAAAAACTCAATTTTTGATATCATAGCCAGAAAAATTGAACAACTACCAGAAGCAGAAAGGAATCTACTTGAACATGGATCTACAAATATTGAACTTAATGCTGCTCTCTGGGGCCTAACGGCAGTCTTTTTCGGTGCATCTTGCATGTAACACAGGCCCGAATAGCTGCTGGCTTACCAATGGCAGTGCTCCCATTTTGACAGAGAATGCATCTTTCAAAGGTTTTGTAAGCATAGCTTTGGGTACAGGTGATTTGAACTGTGAAATCTGTACTGTGATACGAGGTGGACCGGTTGATTTTGTTTTAGGAGGTCTATACCCTTTTTTCTTAGATATACCTGTAACTGGTGGCCTAGCAGCCAGGTACAATCAGCCCTGCTGCCAGAGAAAGGAAACACCTTCACTTACTGGACTAGAATTTCTAAGCTTATCTTCTCAAAAATGTTATTTCCCATTTTACTTCAGACTATGTTTATAGCATACTTTGGGTCTAGACAATATAAAGTACTTATAAAAGCCCTTCAGTTATCTGAGCCTGGCCTAGAAATTCACTGATTTTTAAACAAATGTATATACAAAAATAAAGTTTTAAAGATAAAAAAAAATGCTAAAAACTAGTAGGTTTTCAATCTCGAAGGGAGCCTGGGTGGATGCGACATGTCCCTCACAGCTCACACCTGTCTGGTGTGCTAGGGCTTATGTGTTACACGCACCCACAGCAGGGAGGTGAGGACTCTGTCCACGAATGCCGGCCACATGCCTACTGTGTGCCAGGTTCTCAACTGACCACATTGTCTGTGATCCTGCAGCAGCATGTGGGGAAGGCAATAGCATCCTCAAGTGAAGGTGAGGAACCCAGGACTCCCATGATACCTGGCCCAGAGGGGGCATGGTCTGCTCTCCACATGACCCCTCTCCACATGTCTGATGCACAACTGAGGTTCAGAAAGGTGAAGTGACTCTCAAGTCACACAGCCACCATGTAGAGGAGCCAGGATTGGAGCCCAGGCCTGTCTCTGGCTCCAATTGTTTCCTGGGCTGCTCTACCCAGGCTGAGGGTCTGGCCGCTGGTGAGGACACTACAAGCTCCAAACTCATGCTCTCCCTTATCTTCCCCAGCAAGGGTTTGGGAACATTGATGGAGAGTACTGGCTGGGCCTGGAGAACATTTACTGGCTGACAAACCAAGGCAACTACAAACTGCTGGTGACCATGGAGGACTGGTCCGGCCGCAAGGTCTTTGCAGAATATGCCAGCTTCCGCCTGGAGCCAGAGAGCGAGTATTATAAGCTGCGGCTGGGGCGCTACCATGGCAATGCGGGTGACTCCTTCACCTGGCACAATGGCAAGCAGTTCACCACCCTGGACAGAGATCATGATGTCTACACAGGTAGGAAAAGTGGAGTCAAACCCAGGAGCAGGGCAGGGAAAAGAAGTCAACCAAAGCCAGAGGCCACAACCCAAGGGCTTGAGAACAAGGAGTCTCTAACCCTGTTCCCACCTCCTGAATATCCCTTCCTCTACCAACTGCCCTCAGATTCCCTCTGCAAAGCTAGGTTACAGTGGCACTTACCAAAAGGGAAAAGCGAAGAGATGGACACTCCCATGCCAGGCTGTGCCCTCCTCACCTGTCTGAGGCAGACACGCCCTGGGTTCCAATGCTGTCCCTACCTCCTCAGCACACTGCACAATCTCCCTGGGCCTTGGTTTCCACATCTATAAGTAAGGACAATACCTACCTTGCAGGGCAGGGAGAAGGTTAGAGAGAAGGTACCTGATAGGACTCTATCAGGTACCTGCACACAGCAGGGGCTTGAGCTAGCATTGATGCTAGCAGGCTCTTGGCCATTACTGTGTCTAGCATGTAATGTTAATGCAATGCGGAGAGGAAACCAGATAGGAGACATGAAGTGATTTGTTCAAGGTCATGTGCCTCAAACCCAGGTCTTTATTAAGTTTTAATTAGATTAAAAAAAAACAAGGGAGGGGGCTGGGGTTGTGGCTCAGTGGTAAAGCGTTGCCTTGTACATGTGAAGGAGGCACTGGGTTCGATCCTCAGCACCACATATAAATAAATCAAGGTACTGTTATAAAAACAAAACAAAACAAGGGAGAACACAGGAAATAATAAGATACGCAGATACAGTCCTGCCATGAGTGCTGACATCACACTTCCCCACAGTTGATGCCTCCCAAGGCCCCAAACTCAATCTGTAGGTTGGTGACCCCTGTAGCTAGCACCACCTCTGGGCTGAGGCCAAGTCTGCTTTCCTGGGTGAGCCTGGCTCCTCCTGCCTGGTCTTCCTTTCAGTCCTGGTCTGAAAGCAAGTCCTCCCACCTTTGAGTAGCAGCTTCTGGGGACTGTCCCAGGAATGGCCTGTGCTTTAGGCATGCCCTAATACCTATGCACTGTGGTGAAGGAGCTTCACTCCAGGACCCCAGGCAGCCACGCTCTAGCAGACAGGTGTCCTGACATTGGGGAACAGGAGAGATGCGACCCACCTGTCCTCGCACTACACTGGTACTGTACTGACCCTGGTAGAGAAGTAGGCCCTTGCTGTGCCAAGGCTTCCGAAAGAGCAGGGCAGGAGGATGACCCTCAGCACTGGGACAGGGTCTGCTGTAGACTTCTTTGGGGTGACACTGGAGAGCAGTGAGAACTATGTGAGGGCTCTTTACCCTTGGGATATGTGAGGCCAGAGCAGAAGGGGCACCCTGGTGGATGGGAAGCAGACCATGGTATGCCACGGGTCTCCTTACTCCCCAAATGTAGCACTGCCATTTGGTCCTTGTAGCCTTGAGCTGAGGCCCCAGAACAGCTCTGGGAAATCTGGGGTGCCGGGGCTGATGCTCTCCTCCAGCTTTCTGCCTCAGGCTGCTGTGACCGTCTCATTCTGTCCCAACATTTCCACTGGAGCAGGGCTGCCCCTCCATCAGGCCCTCCAACCCTCAAGCCTGGCAGGAAAGCTCCTCTTAGAGGAAGGAGTCCCTTCCCAGGCCCAGTCCCCCCAATTGAGCAGCCCCAGTGACAGTGGCTCCTCTGGTCCTTCCCGCCCTGTGGGCACTGTGCCCCTGCGCACCCACTCACACTTTGCCCACGCTTCTTATTGTTCTGAACTGCTTGTCCTTGGCAGCAAAATTCAGCATGATGTGATATGCCAAGAGTTTTATGGAATATCCTTCTTTTATGAAATAACACAAGAAGTTATTTGGATGGAATACAGGCTGGGGAAGAAAAAAGGGGCATTTCATCTTTAACACTTACTTTGTCATTCTATAAAGACTTAATACAACACTTTCCACTCTTAAAATCCTAAGAAGCTCCCTGCTCACCCCCCCAGGCCACTTTCACTTTCTCCAGACCTGAGGTGGGGGTGTGGAATTTTTACCATCCTCTAAGAGATGAGGATGATGCAGGATGGGAGGGAAGCCATTGGTCTGTGATCTCGCAGCCCATGAGTTATAAAGTCCAACTGGCTCCAAATCTGGCCTTTGACCTCTGCCACAGAAGGCTCATCTCTCCAGCAGTCTTACTCTGAAGGCCTCCTAGAGAGGATCTTGCAGGAGACCTGAGCACACCAGGGACAGGGCACAAAGCTTGCTTCCAGGGACCTCCTTGCACCCTTCTCTCCTGCAGGAAACTGTGCCCACTACCAAAAGGGAGGCTGGTGGTATAATGCCTGTGCCCACTCCAACCTCAACGGGGTCTGGTACCGCGGGGGCCATTACCGGAGCCGCTACCAGGATGGAGTCTACTGGGCTGAGTTCCGAGGAGGCTCCTACTCACTCAAGAAGGTGGTGATGATGATCCGGCCCAACCCCAACACCTTCCACTAAGCCGCTCCCCTCTGGATCTCCCGTGGCCATCAGCAGGAGCCTGCCCAGCATGCAGCCCCAGCACAATGAGCAACTACTCACCAGCTCATCCTGGGCTGTAAGGACTGAGAGCTGGATTCTGTTTTTTGAAGTCACTGTGTCAGATAATGAAACTGGACTGGTACTGTGTTCTCTGTCCCTCCTCTACTTTCCTTCAAATCAGACAGCCCCTCATGTTTCTAGGACAGGACTGCAGACAACTCTTTCTTTAAATAAATTATCCCTACAATAAAACACCATTGCAAAATACCTTCACGATATACATGTGCATGAGCCTCTCCATGCACTTAAGTGTATGCCACATGTATATGCATTACATACTATCACATGTGATATGTCTAGATACACATATGGGTTTGCTATATATACACCGAAATGCACTCCAACTCTCAGACATTAAAGTTGTCCCCAACTTTGCTCTTTGAAGGAAAACATTTCCTTGATGCTGTGTTTCTGGAGCCTAAGGGCAGATCATAGGCTGTGTAGCCCCAATTCAAAGACTAATCCTCGGTGTTGGCGCACCTGGATTCTTCCAGGAAGGTCCACAAGGCTCATCTCTCACATAGGGGTTCCTGTCTCCCTCTCTTAAGAACCCCCTTGGGCACCTACTCAAATTTCAAAAATCATTTCTGTTTTTATGCTTTCTCTGTTCTCAGGATTGTCACCACCTTCTACCCAGTTATTCACTCACCCAGCGCCCTCTGTGTCAGTCCCCTGCTGCCTACACATTCAAGGCGCCCTTTCTCTTTACCCCTTGCCCATCCTTTTCTACCACAAGACCTTTCCTTCCAGGCAAGAGTCCGCCACCTCTGAGTAGGAACAGTCTGGGCGCAGGTTCTGGCCAGGGAAGGGAAGGCCAGGCCCAAAGCTACACTGGCGGCCATGTAGATTGTGTATTCAGTTCTGTATCTTCCGCTCATACTTTAGCCTCCATGTCATTTTAACCTTCACACAATAGTAGCCCCTACCTTGCCAGAGACACTCAGCTGAAGAGACGTCATCACTAATGTGCTGGGGCCCCCAGATGGCTACAGACTGGAGATCCCATGCTCAGGTGGACCAGAGTCTGCACCTCATCCCCCAACTACGCTTCTCTGGAGGACAGGGGCCACCAGACTCCTTGGTTGGTGCGCTGCATCATGGCGGCTTCCTGAATTCTGCCAGACTCAGTACTACCGGGACGACTGCCAAGCCAGGGGCAAGAGATGAGTCAGGAAGGTGAGACCCTCCCCGGTGGGCACATGGGTCAGGCATGCGAGATGTGGGGCTTTTGGTACTGTCCACGTCTGGGTGCGTGCCTATTACCTCAGCAGTTCTCACAAGTGTACCATGTAGCATGTTTTGTGTATATAAAAGGGAGGGTTTTTTAATATATTCCCAGATTATCCTTGTAATGACACAAATCTGCAATAAAAGCCATCAGTGCTATATGATGCATCTACCTTGTGTGTTACTGTTTTAGACTGCTTTCCCGGGGCCTCTCACATTGGACCCTTTAAGATTTGGCATCTAGGGCACATGCCCAATCCATGCCTATGGCACTCTCCCTGTCTGGTTCCTGCCTGCTCCCTCCTGATCCCTGTGCCAGCACCTCAGCCAGGGTGGCTCTCTGGAGCCCAGCTCTGCACTTCTAGTTACATTCTGAATACTTCCAGTGGGTGTCCTAAGAGCACCTCACAGCCGGGCAGGCAATCTCTGAGACGTGCTCCCCCAGGCCAAGCCTTCCTCCCCACCACATCCTCTGGCCTCCTCTCCCCACACCACTGCAGTGGGTGCCCCACCAGGAGCCTCTATCTCTCCCTCCTCCCAAGCCACACCCCCCACTAGGCACCAGAACTGTCTCCTACTACAACAGATCTGTGACTTGGGAAGGCAGGTCTAGACATGATAGGAAACCTTGAAGCTATAAAGGAAGAGACCAAGGGATATGACTTGAAAATTTTTTTTCTGTCTTCCAAAAAAGCAAAGCAAAATAAAACACTACCAAGATTGAGATGCAAATATCAAAAGAAAAAAAATATTTGCATGTAAATAGCAAATCCAGAATTAATACTATGACATATTCCAAGCTTTCAAATTAAGAAAGATACAAATACTGTGATAGAAAACTTGGCCAAGTATGTGAACAACCTTAGAAGTTGCAAATGGCCAGTAAACACGAGAAGATGTCAACTGCAGGGAGAACTAAGGGGTTGCACTGAGGGAAGGGTTAGCCATCATGTGTTGCCTCTCAGACTGGCAAAGACAGGACTGAGGTATAAACTGACTATTTTTTCAAGAGTAAGTTGGTGATATCAAAGTTTAAAATGCATTTAGGTCCTTAGACCCAGCAGTTCTTCTTAATCATCAAGAATACAACTGTGGGAAAGCCTTCTGGAGTGGGGTGTAGTTAAGGAGACTCTGTGTGTTTGGTGCTAAGGATGGAACCCAGGGCCTTGCAATGCTAGGTAGGTGCTCTGCCACTGAGCTATACCCCCAGTCCCAAGACTTGATGTTTGTAAAGCTTATTACATGCTTAAAAATGGACTTCTATTTTTTATTTCACCTTCATACAACTCTGTGAAGGAAGGATTATTATTCCCATCTCACTGAAGAGCAGGAGGCTTGAAGCTGAGGCTTGAAGTCAAGAATGTGCCACCAGGAGTTAATCCAGAAAGGACTAGGTGTTGGCACTGAGGACAAGTTCTTAGCCCTCCTTCTACCTCTCAGTCAGTTGCTTGGTCACAGGGGAATGCTACCTTGGCCCAGACCACAGCCACACCTCCTCAACATCTGGAGCAGAGTTGGGAGATATAGGAAACTTAGGCAAAGGAAAATGAGGTACACCCTTACTGCTCACTGGCATCATATCCAAACCCCAAAGCAGAAAGTTCTAGAAAGTCAAGCTAGTCAATATGAAGAAGTCCTTTATCTGAGCTACCTGGGATCCAAATAAAAGCAGACCATAATACCAATTCCTACTCCCCACCAAGCCCTATCCTGGCACCCAAATCTGGGTATTATCCAAACCATACTCTGGCTATATGGAGCAGAGGAGTAAGGTCCTCAAAGATGTGCAGCCTGCTTTCCCCAGAGTAAAAATGAAAGGTAGGAGGTCAGTTCACTGGGTAGCACCTGGAGAAAGATCATGGGAAAGGGAGTTGGGCTCAGGGACCTGGAGGCTGGGGACCTTGAGCTGTTCTCACTAGCAGACAGCCAGTTAGCATCTGGAGGTCTGCCCAAGTCAGATCAGCAGTGCTCCTCTGCCTTCCAGCCAGCAAACTTGTCAGGCCTATAATCACAGAAGTACTCCATGGTTGGTACCTCTGTAGACCTAGATGGATATCAATAAAGCCCAGACTTCCTCCAGTGCCAGCCAAACCCCCACATCCCAGTTTTGGCCAATACTTTGACCAGTAATGGTGCCCAAGCAGGTGCCACTGAACAGAACCTCCTTCTCCAAATTTTGCCAGTGTGAGCAAGATTGAAAGAGAAACCTTCAAAGGACTGGAAGCAATGACAATGGGAGTCCTCCATGCCTAAAGCCCAGACACTCAGGAGTCCAAGGGGTCCTCCCTGAATTCCAGGACCACCTCACCTGCTTCAGTCTTATTGAAATCTGTTAAAGAAACCCAGGCAACTAGATTAAATAAAAAGGGCACATTTTGGGTACAAAGATGTAAAAAGGCACTCCCTCTGCCTCAGTTTTACCTGGCAGTCCCAAGACTAAGGACAAAATAATAATTACCAGGATCTCATATTCCAGAGCTTGCAAGGTGCAAGATCATCACCACAAAGGAACAACCTCAGGCTGCAGCTTAGTGATGCCCACCTGAATTCTATGTAAGAAGTGCAAGGAAAAGATCATGGGGTGGGGGAGAATGATGTGTCCCTATGATATGTCCTCTGCCACACAGGAAGAGGAGATGTCTTCCTTACCCCAAACCATGTGAGAGGGATGACAAGGAACCACTCCCGGAGCTGGTGAGGCCCAAGCCAGCAGAGCAGTGAGAAGTGTAAGATTCTGGAAGCTCCCAGACAGCAGGCTACCTGGATGACAGGGGTGGGGGCAGGGCAGCAAGTACGGAACAAGGGAAGCAGCAGTGAGCATCAGCTGAGCTGGAGGAGCAGCGTTACCCTACCAGGAGAAGGTGAGGTGCCCAGAGAGAGGCTGGTAGCAGAAAAGAGGAGACGGAGTTCAGGCTGCGTGCCAGGGACAGGCAGGTACAACTCTGGAGGAGAACTGAGCAGCCACGGAACATGGGCTCTTTCCTGTCACCTCTTCTGGCCCCTGCTCCAATTCCAAGGGCCGGAAATCTCTGTGGGCAAGTGGAGGAGGCAGTGGGGCTGGCCAGGATTCAGCAAAGAAGCTGACCTGTACCCTCCCCAGCTCCAGCTGGTTGGCTTTAGGAGTCCAGACTCATGAGTGCTACACAGGACTATCTGGAATGACAGCATTGTCAGAAGGAACTGGGCTTTGTCAAGCCTGACACCAAGAAGACCAAGGGGCCTGCTGAGTTCTCAGCTTTGCTGGGAAAAGAATTAGTTTACTGAGACGCTTGAAAGGACACTGCAGAAAAAATAAGGTTGGTTTCTTCTTCCACCTGAGTCTAGCTCATTTAATAAGCCGGTTATATAAGGACACGAGGTATCTCCCTGAGTCCACGGGCCGGGATGCAGCTGGGCCTCCCGAGGGCCAGGACCAGAAACTGCCTGGAAACCCTTCAGGAAAGAAGGCGGCACCCTTCCCCGCCCCGCTCCTCTCCCCTTCCTGCAGGATTTCTTTCTCGGTTTCTCACTGTGCACCCGTCCAGAGTACCCTCACTCCCTGTCCCAGCAACAGCCCCACCTGGCTTTCCTGAGTTCACACGTCCCCCAGGTCTGAGCGCCAGCATCTCTACATTCCTATGCCAACTCCTGGATGAAGAATCTGATTGGCCAGCCAGGGCCCTGGCTCAGAGCTGGGCTGGGTGGAATGAACGCTGCTGCTGGGGCGCAATGCTGTGCAAGAGACAAGGAAGTCCCAGGTTCCCAAGGGTGGGGGTCATGGGATGGATCTCTATTCAAAAAGGGGTTTAGACTATACTCCAACTGTCATTGACTCCTATCCTCTCTAGAGACCATGCATACTTTGCCAACTAGATGGATTCCATCCCATTACTCATGTGAAAGGGTCCTGTTTCCCAGGCTTTCCCTTCCTGACCACTGTCCTTTCCTAAAAAGCACACCTAACCCTTCCAGGCCCAGCTGGGTTACTAAACATGACCCCTGGCTATGCCCTTATGGGGCTCCTCCTGCCCTTCCTGGGGACACTGGATTTCTCAACACTCTCTGGATAAGAGAAGCAATAAGCTCCCCACTGCTGGGGCCTTCCTGGCCACATTTTGCTCTGGGCAACACTGATACCATCTATCATTATGGGCTACTTTCCATGTTCCAGGGAGCATGAAGGTTTCTAAATTCTTACAGCCCTTTAAGATGGGTTTTATAATTACCCTCTCTTCAACATAGAAAATTGAAGCTCTGTGATGTAAACAACCTGCCCAAGAAGGTGCAGCCTGAGAACCTGGGAACTTCAGCACCATGGGTCTGGTTCCTGAGCTGCCTTCATGGCATCCACCACTGCACTCTAGGAGGAAGTGATACCACCGCTCCATTTCTATTAGCCATGGCTCAGGAATGCATCTGAGAATCGTGGTGATCCTGAGCTCCTGCCCACAAGAGTGGCCAGCCTGCCTGCCTATGCAAAAGCAGCTAGGGGACAGCAGGTCCCTGGATGTCAGGAAGCCAGTCCATGACTATTTGCCCAATTTACTTCAGAGCAATGGGCACAGAATAATAGAGGCAGTGATGGAGAATATCTCATAGCTTCTTGGGCCTTCCAACAGCTAAAGCCACTGGACCTGCCTTTCTCCTCTCCCTCCTATGGGACAGAAAGCCACTTGTCCTACAACCTGCAGATCCAACAACCCCAGCCTTTAATGCTCAAAGTGTTCCTCTGTGGCTAGTCTGGTATCACCTCATATACCAGTTCTTCCTGGCCTGAGCCTTGGTCTATGTTGTCTGGTAGCTGGATCCTGGGTATGGTGGCTTATCTCCTGTCTGTGTACCCTCAGGTATGTGGCTTGCTAACCTTGGTCTTTCTCAGATTCCAGAGTCAGGCTGGTACCAGTACTGACCTGGGATTCTACCCCTTATGGACACAAGCCTTGAGGCCAACCATCCCGACATTCAAGCATCTTGTCTCCCCCAACTTGGGTCATCGTGGGCCAGCTCAACACACATGTGGGAACCAGACACAGATTATTTTCCTGTCTGCACAGCCTCCCAAAGCACTTCCACATGTGGCCCCTCCTGGGTGGGTGGCCATCTGGCTGTCCCATGTTCTGCTGGCTGATGGTCATGATGAGTATGACTCCATGGGAGGGTTAGAGGGTTCTCCCTTTCCCTTGCTGAAGTGCATCCTGAAGCTCAGAGACATGTGAGGAGAGGGATCCTTGCCTATAGCTGTCCTGAGCCTTTGCAGATATGGGAGTGGCCCAGAGTCTGAAAAGGCAGCTCCTGTAGAGGAAATGGAATTAGAATTCCCTTTTGAAACCATGTGATGGCAGAGGCCTACCCCCTGGTTATTTCAATGAGGGGAGAGGATTAGAAGAAGCTCACAGTCACTTTGAAGCCAGGAATTGCTGACCAGACCTAGGCAAGTGTGCTGGGCCTAGATTTAGGTCGGCCTCCTCTCCACAGGAACCCAAAGCCAGGCAGCCCTTCCTCTTGGATCAGGGCAGTGCAGGGCTATGTAGGGAACCAGAATCAGGGCCAGATATTGAGGAAGCAGAGGACAGCTGATTAGTGTAGAAGACCTGAAGCCTGGCTGCCTAACCCAAGAGAATTGACAGAGAAGTGTGTATTTAAAAAGATGCCATCTTCACCTGTCATTTCAGCTTAGGAAGAGTGAGAAAGCAGGCATGCCCGTGGAGAGGGTGGAAGAACAACGGCAGCCTTTTTAGAGCGCATCCGAGCGGTGGCTACCAAAAGGCTGCGACAGTATTTGCCCTAGTGGTTCCACATCTAGCGTTCCATGTTTCAGACCGGTAAATATACAGACAGGTAGAAGGATATTCCCCACTGTGCTATCTATAAGTGGGAAAAAGCAGAAACCACCTCAATGATAATCAGAGGGGTATGACTTGCCAGACCAGGACACACCCACACACCTGCAGGTGCCAAGGAGCCACTGAAAAGAATGAGAGGAGGCTCTATACTGGCTGCCACTGAGCAGGATCTGACATTTTAAGTGGGGAAAAAAAAAGTAAGGAACAAAACACTATCTATCAGACATTCATTCCAACTCTGGATAGAAAGTGCAGTACCTTATGCACCCTCCCCGGCACAGCTGCTGTGAACTGGCACGTCTGGAAGGGCCCACGCACCAGCTGCTAGCAGTGGTGCCTCTGGGCAGGAAAAGAGGAAGAATGTGATTTTCACTTTTCACTTTATAGACTTCTTTTTAGTGTGAATGATCTTTACAGCAAGTAATGTGTTACTTTTGTAATTTTTAAAAGTCTTAAAAAGAATGTGTGGGAGACCAATGCCATTCACGGGCACATTTCTTCTGGGTGACTGTAAGGAACGAAAACGCCTTAATTTCCCCCAGACAGGCATCCAGGGCCTCTGCTGGCCTGCACACACGGCAGTCCAGAGTCCAGCGTACACTTCGTCAGCAATCACATCCTTTCTGTGAGGAAACTTCCAGTCCCCGACTAGTCTCCCCACGCACCTTCTTCCTTACAAAGCTGTGAAAACTTGTCATTTCCCAAACTGGCAGCCACCTTCTCCACCTATTGCATTTTCCTCCCTCAAAATTAACTTTTGGGAGAGGCCTAGAACTTCCTGCTCCCCTAGGGTCAGTCTCCTGCATGTGGAGTGTAGTACAAGATTGGGCAACAGACTGGGCAACAAGGAATAGCCAATGTGGGGTAGTGATAAGGTCATGTAACATCCTAGTTATGTATGTGTTGCTATGCAACAAATGCCCCAAACCTTGGCAGGTTGCAATGAGCATTCATTATCTTGTAGGTTCTATGGATCAGGAACTTGGGCATATTTTAGGTAGTGTCTCTAGCTCAAGGCTGCCCATGAAGCTCAGTCAAGCTGCTACCTGGGGCCTTGGTTTTATCTGAAGGCTCAACTTTAAGGTAGGACCGTCTTCCAAACTCCCTCCATGGTTGTTGGCAGCCCTCAATCCCTGCCACATGGGTCTCTCCATGGCATTGCCAAGCACATCATAGCTGGATTCCCCCAGGATGAATGACCCAAGACAGTAAGAAAGAGCAAGTACTCAACATAAAAAGGACATTTCTTTTATAATTTCATCTCCAAAATGAGTCACTTTAATCCTACTCTTATTTATACTTCACTGCTATGACCTAAGTTAAAAATAGTGCTTCCTTCAGAGGAAGGAGTGTGGGGAGGATTACATGAGATAATGCACATAAAGTGTGAAAGAATAAACATGAGTTGTTGTAATTATTAGTAGTTAGTTTCTAACCAGAGATCCAAAGAGTTAAGGAAGCCAGAGAAGAACAGGTGTCCTGGTGAGAACACAGGCTCTTGCTACAGAACCACACTTTCTCTTGCACACAATGGGTTTATACTCTTACCTCCTATTGGGGTGTCAGACAAAACCCAAACCAGAAAAAGGGTGAAGTAGGTCTTTCCCTGGCCCCAGAAGACAGAAATGGACAAGACATTCCAGCTTTGGCCAGCAAGGCATGCAGGAAGCCAGCCGGCCCCAGGGCTCCTTTCCTGACCTTCCTGTTTTCCTCCAACATCTCTATGGAATCAGATGTTGACTGGAGGATGCACTAGTTAAGGCTGGGTGGAATCCAGCCATGGGCATGAAGTCTCAAGTTAACTGGTATCTACCTGGCCTATGATGTTGGGTAAGTCATAGGTTAAGGTTTTTTCATTCATAAAATGAGGATTTTAAATAATCTAGCTAGTTTCTGTAAGGACTGAGGAAGATTATGAAGCCTCAGAGAAATGTGGATTTTAAGGTAACAAATCTTGAGATTGCAAAAGTAAAAATGATCTTTTCCCTTAGGGAAGGGAGAGATTTGGAACAATATGCAATTAACCACTCTATAAAATAATGGAAATGTTTCCTGCATTTTGATTGGGGATAGGACATTTTTTAGATCATTCTATTGACTAAGAAACAAGTTTGAGCCTGGGGCAGAGGGAAGCTCTTCTCTGCTCACTAGGGTTGAGAAAAGGTTGAATATCGCCACTGAGGGAAGGGGAACCCTGATCAAAGGCTGTCCTGGGCCAGGGAGGGAGGGTAGGATTTCAGCTATTTGCAGCACATGGCCATCAGGAAGAGAGGAGAAAAGGGCCTGGCCATTGCTCTGCAGACAGACATATCAGAGTCCAAGCTTAGATGTTTCTTTGTGGCCCTGCGGTCTCCATATCCATCCCTCCACCTTGCTGCCCCAGCTGAGGAAGAAACCTGGCTCTTTACCAGGTCAGTCAGAGAGCCTGGCTGGGAAGGGAGAGCCGACCAGTGGGAGGGGTCAGAGGAGTGAGGCCAGGCAGTGAGCAGAGGCAAGGAGCCACAACCAAAAGGCGCTGTGGAACAAATGAGTGCTCCTGGGAGTCCTTGGAAACGCTTGGGGTGGGGAACTGAGAAAAGGCCAGATTTCCTGCACGTGGAAGTATTTTAGTTTTGGAAAAAGGAAAGGACTACCCTAAATGCTGGCCCACTTGGGGCCAGCCAGATGACACTATTGCTAACCCTGATGTGGGCGCTGTTGGATTTGGTCTGGGGGTGGTTGCCACAGCAAAGAGGCAACAGCATGTCTCAGTCATCAGCAACTCTGCAGGCTGGGCCTGCCTGCTCCATCCCTGCTGCGCTTGCTCTCTCCCCTCTACTTTAAGGGTGTCCAAGGCTTAATGCACATGGTGATCCTCAAAGGCCATGGGCAGGGACGTGCTCAGTGTCTCCATCAGGTATAAGGGCTGTGCTCACCAAAAATTGTCTTAGGTCTTTCCAAAGCTTTGCTCTAAAATGAACAATTTGTAAAGGCCTTTCCCTGGGCCCTCACTTTTTCTGAACTACAGTGATTCATCACAGGCCTATCCATGATCCCCTAACTATCCCTCCTCTAGCCACCCCTCCTAGAAACCACTTTCTGCACTGCAGCCAAGACGATGCATGCTAAACGCAAATCCAGCCCAGCTGTACCCTTATGTAAAATTCTTTCACAGTTCCCTACTGCTCTCGGTTGGTGGGTCAGGTCAGAGCCAGAGCTGCCCACTCCCAGTGTCCAGGCCCTCAGCAATCTGGCCCCTCCCTTCCACTCTGGCCACTTCTTGTGACACCCTCCTCCTCCTCCCCCTCCTCTTCATTCTTGGCTCTCCAGACAGTTTTCCTAATATGTTTTTCCTACTTCAGGGCAAGGTGTTGTCTTTGAGGGGGATTTTAGCTCCTCACCTCTGAACCCAGGGTATACAACCTTTAGAGCTCCACTTCCCTCCAGAAACCCCTTCCTAGTAACCCAGACCAGGAAGGGTGCCCTTTTCTTTGCTCCTTTGCCGTTCCCTTTAGAGTGTTCAACTCATTTCCAGTTTCTTCCTCATGGCTAGTGCTCAAGGCTGGATGGGGAGCTTTGCAAGGGCAGAGGTGGCATGTGATTGATCCACATAAGTCCCTGCTGAACCCCAGTGGCAGGGCACACCCACTTTGTGGTGGGACCTACCACATGCTGCCCGCTATTCTGGGGGTCTCTGGGGCATCAGAGCACACACTTTCTTTTGATCAAACGCCACTTCTTTTTTTTTCTGCCATCCAGTGCAGCACTTTATTTTTTGTCAGTTTATAGAATATTTAATTAGATCACTTCATTATAATATAGTACAAATATAATTAGAGTATGGGGCACAATCAGGCTGGTGAAATAGCTCAGTTATTATCTGTTCCCAATTATTTGAAGGTTCTCTATCTAGAGTAAATAATTCCTAATTATGAATGATTTCAATCAAATGGAAATTTATTGTATAATATGCAAATGCTGTTTAATACGGGTGGTTTGATGGGATTAGGTCCTCTGTAATATCACAACTATACCCAGTAGGATCTGAATGATGGACTTGTCATGCTGCTTTCAGAGTCCACAGGTCTGACCAAAAATGTATTATCAGCATGAAACATCCTGAATTCACTATTCTTTCTTTTTTTAAATTTTAATTTGTAATATATGACAACAGGATGCATTACTCATATTATACATATAGAGCACAATTTTTCATATCTCTGGTTGTACACAAAGTACAGACACATCCTTCCTGTTTCTTCTTTTTGAAAACTCTTTGAGGTGTCTGGCTGATTAGCCCAGAGTGTTTTACACTCACCAACAACTTGCCTTTGTTTTAAACTTCAGAATTTATATTTGAAAATAGAGGCTTACTTTAAAAAAAATGAAGGGTTTGTTTATTTGAAGAAATAACTTAGGATCTCAAAATTTCCTTCACATATTAGAGGTCTGGATAGGTTTACCAAGAATGTCTAAGTTTTCTCTTATTATTCAAAATTGTCATGTTGCCTGATTTTTTGTTTCTTGAGAGATCACAATTTTCCACACTGCTACAATACTTTTAAATCAGCTCTAAAGCATTTCAAATCCATCACATTCCTAATTTTATTTAGTTATTTCCTGGAAGGAGTAATAAGTAGTGAAAACCAAACACCCCCTAAATCAATGCAGCTATTTAGAAATAGGTGGTGTAGTCATTCTTCAAACCTCTGTCTGCTTTTGTTATCATTTCATCAGAATTGGGTGTTTATGGAAGTTGCTATCACACAAAATTAGCTGCAAAATATTGACTGTATCTCCCAATACTATTTTCGCACTCTGAAGTAATTTGGAAGAAACTAGATGATTCAAAGAAAGTCTTATTTCTTAAATGTAATAAATTTTCCCCTCTGTGTTTTTTAAATTATGTTTCACAAGGAACCCAGGACACCAAAGTGCAGCCAACTGGCTCTAAAGTTCACTAAAGGTTGGACTACATGCCCACGCAGGTTGGCAACAGTGGCTGATATTACGTGAGGGCATCTCTCGTGGATGACACAAGAGTAAAGAGTCATGGAAACCCAGTTAGCACAGAACCTTCCACAGAGAGTTAAGAGAATCATCACAAAAATAAAACCCACATTTGCTATTAGAGGCAAATAGCCACTGAGGCGGGAGCAAGGTCTCAGGCAGTGGAAGCAACAGAGCAGCTGGAAACATCAGAGAGGAGCCTACGCTCCTCCCAGAGCAGCTCCCTCCCTCCCCGAGGAAAGACCTACAGTGAGGATTTGCCAGGGAAAAACAAATGGTTGCAGACATTTTTTCCTATATTGTACCTTCCAGGAATTATGTAACCATCACTTTTTAGATAAACAAATCCATCCCCATGAAGGTTGGGTTTTCAAGAGGAATCCAGTATTGAAAGAAACCACAACCTAGGTTTGGGCAGGGTCTGTCCATGGCATTCAGATGAGCAAGTGAAGACCCCAGCTGCCCTCAGGACAGTGGCCCCACTGAGCCTCAGAATGAGACCTTGCTTCATGTTTACTTTTCAAATTGTGGAGCTCCCAAGGTAAACCCTCATGCGCTGTCCTGAGAATAGAAAGCCGCTGGAGTCCAGGTGCCTCCTGTTCCTCCCTCTGACCTATATATATCAGGGTCATTCTGCTGCACTGTGAGGAATGATCATCACAAGACCGGGGACAGGAGCAGGGCAGTTCACTGCACTCTCAATGCCAGAACAGGAAGGCCGTGCAGGAGAAAGGATGCCTCCAGGAGCCAATAGGAAGCGCCTGCCAGGAACAAGGCAGGTGAAATGAGGTGATGGAGGGCAAGGATGCTGCCTCTGTTCAGACGCTCTAAGTGGCAAGGGGCCCAAAGGCCAGCTCAGGCTAGCCAATGACACTGAAAGCCTAAGAGAGCCTGATTGGTGATCCAACAACAAGAAAGAATGGCGGCAATTCATCCATTTCCTATAGTGCCAGTGTCATTATAGTCACATATGACAGAGGACATGTAGGTGACAACTGCAAGGGAAGGGTAGGAAAATACTGACCTGAACAGTGGAGGTGAGAAGTCGGGAGAGGGCAGTGTCGAGTGCCCAGGCTCATAGCCAGCACTGCTAGGCCCCTTCCTGGCTCTGAACTTTCCAGTAATGCGACCCTAGGCACCTCTCAGTGCCTGGGCTATTGTGAGCATTCAGGGAGGTGATGCACACAGAGAGGTAGGCAATAAACAGCAGATCTCCTGATCACCCCTGTTACAGAGGCCATCCTAACCATGCTGGACTTCATCCACTAGTTGAGCCACACATGGTACTAGGCTGCCCTCACCCTTGTTCCATCAATCCCATCCCTCAACTGAGAGCCTCGGGCAAAGTGGAAATGGACTTGGAACTATGCACATTAACATTTCCTCCACTGTGAACCCAAGAGGGGATTTGCCAGCCATCAAGTAGAAAGACACTACAGTTTACTGCAAACTGGGAGAAGGGTACAACAAGAGAGTGAGAAAACACAAAATGAAATTCATTTCAATTACATGACATAAGACTAAACAAATGTGAAAGACTTACATGGCCCTACCAATAAACAAGGTCTCTCATATTGGGTCCAACTAAATGTTATTTGATCACACCTAGAACAGGGCAGCTTAAAATTAAAATCTAAAATATAGACAAAGATTTATAACATAAATGCAATAAAAATAAGATATAAATTAAGTGTGACCCAACTAATATCAAAGAAGCAAAAGCAAGTAAAAAAATGGAACCAAGATTGTTTTGTATGGGACACTTTGCAATGAACTTACAACTATTATAAATGTTTATATAATAAACACATATGGCAGAAACTACTAGAAACACAAGGGGACTCTGACTTATATTTCTGTTCTTGATAAACCAACTTTTCAAAAATTTATAATTTGAATATTATAAGGCAACTTAAGAGAATTTTGAAAGATTATACCTTCTTTCCCAGAACCCATGAATACTGATCATGTATTAACCCACAAGAAAAATCTCAAATATTTTTTAAAAACCTAGAAATCACATAGGTCATATTCTAAAAAGATGAAAGACCAATTTTTTTAAAAAACCCAGTCATTCAAAGAAATGTTATCATAATACCCCAAAAGTTAAAACAACTCGCATGTCCATCAAATGAATGAGTAAACAAAATGTACTGTATCTATACAATGTAATATTATTTGGCAATAAGAAGGAATGAAGTACTGATCATACTTCATACTCCAACATGAATTTTTAAAACATGATGATAAGAGAAGAAATTCATTTATTTCAGATAATTTCTATGATTCAGTTTATATAAAATTTTCATAACAGGAAAATCTATGAAGACAGAAAGTAGATTAGTGGTAACTTAGGGCTAAGTTTGGGGGTGGGGGGGTGGCTAGAGAGAGGAAAATCAGTGTCTACTAATGATAAAAAATTTCTTTTGGGGTTCATAAAAATGCTTTAAAATTGATGGTGGTAATGGTTGTACAACTCTGTGGATATACTAAAAACTGCTAAATTGCACTCTTTAAATGGATTATATATTAATTATATTTTAATAAGTCTGTTAGGGAAAAATACAAGCCCTTGAAAATTTAAAAAAATCACCAAGTAATACTAGAACATAAATTTAAACTACAATTATAGAACATTTGTATTAAAACATGTACTATGTAGCAAAAGCAGCACTTGGAGGATAATTTATAACCTTAACTGTTTCCATTACTCAAGAATCATGTGTGATTCTATCTTTTTTATGTATCACTCAAAAAATTGCTGCCAATTAGACAATGTTAAAATGCTTTATCATTAATTGAAAGGTACATCCTAATTTCAAAGGTGCTAAAATGTGGAGAGAAAAAGCACTTCATAGAAAAAAACATGGTAAACTAAAAAGCAGAAAGGCAGTGTGACTGATAAACACATCCAAAATCTAATTCTTTGGAAAGAACAATGGATAAACCTCTGGCAAAACAAATTTTTACAAAGAAAGAGAAAACAAAAATCTAAACTATTAGGAACATGAACACACACACACACACACACACACACACATATATATAATCATATATGCCAAGAAGTTCAAATTTATAAAAAATATACTATATAGTGCATTATGGTAAAATAATTAAATGGGTAAAAACCCTATGCTAATAATTTTGAAAGCTGGAATCAAATAGACAATCTCTTATTAAAAAACAAAATTTCCAAGTTGGATTTAAAAGAATTAGAAAATGTAAATAAAGAATGCTTATGGAAGAGATATGCCAAAGATTAAAGAAAAATTGTACTACATCCCTACAAATATTAGGAGTCACTTCTATGAAATCTTAGTTTTTCCTTATTATTAAAAGCTATTTTATATCATAAAACCAAAATATTTCAAAAATTAGCACAAAACTGAAGCCCAAACTAGCAGAAGCATTTTTTTGCCTATCAAATTGGCAAAGATTAAAAAAAAAAAAAGAAGGAGAGGCTAAGATTGTGGCTCAGTGGTAGAGTGCTTGCCTAGCATGTGTAAGGCACTAGGTTCAATTCTTAGCACCACATAAAAATAAGTAAATAAAGACATTGTGTCCATTTATAACTAAAAGAAAACATACAGTATTTGTACATGTGGGAGAAAAGCAATTTCACCCTCTTCTAATAAAAGTGTAGCTGGGCGCGGTGGCGCACGCCTATAATCCCAGTAGCTAGGGAGGATGAGGCAGGAGGATCAGGAGTTCAAAGCCAGCCTCAGCAACAGTAAGGTACTGAGCAACTCAGTGAGACTCTGGCTCTAAATAAAATACAAAGTAGGATTGGGGATGTGGTTCAGTGGTTGCGTGCCCCTGAGTTTAATCCCCAGTTCCCCCCCACCCCCCCAAAAAAGTTTAAACTGATACAAGCTGTCTGGAGAGCATTTCGAAGAGGCATGCCTTTTTTTTAAAATACCTTTATTCTATTTATTCATTTGTATGTGGTGCTAAGGATCAAACCCAGGGCCTCACAAGTGCTAAGCAAGCACCATACTGCTGAACTATAGCCCCAGCCCCCAAAGGCATAAATTTTTGCATAAGTTTTGACCTAGTAATCACACTTCTGGGAATTTATTACAAAGTAATAATCATAACTGTATATAGCAAGTTTTTGCAATAAGGTATTCATGGAAAATGTAGAAATAACTTACATGGTTAATACCAGCAGTAGATTCAAGTTTGACAAATCCATCTAATGAGGCTAAGCCAAAGTATTGAAATGTAGATAATAACCCTACTGATTTTGTAAATGCCCAAAGGAATGATTAGAAAAGGAGCAAAGTCTCTCTAGGTGAGTTAAAGAATATTAACTTTCTTCTCTTCCTAATTCCTTATAGTAAACATGTATTATTTTCTAATCAGAAAAATAAATAATTGTTGCTATAAATTTGTTTGTACAACTCTTAAGAAATATGCTAATTAAGAACAGAGAACCAGAACAGAGGGTTTGCTCTCAAGTTTGGGAGCAACGTGGATGAACCAGTAGGAGTTCTACTACCATCACTGTAGATGTCTGGGCTGCAGCCTAGGAGCCTGGGGTTCAAAGATCACACATATAAAAAAGCAGAAAGTCCCTCTTTTCTCCCCTCATCAAGGTTCCCATCCCTGGAAGTATCAATAGCCTGTTCCAACCCAAGGAGCCAACCAATTGCCTCTTTATCCATGCTCCCTGCTATTTCCTGGAAATTTTTCAACTAGAAACTATAAAAATATCTTATTTGGCACTGAGCATGTTTCTTAAAAAAATAATAATAAGCCAATTCAGACTCCTACCTAGATAGGGAATACTGGGCACCATCTTTAGGCTTCGGATATATTCCCGTGTCCGCTTGTAATTATCTTCTTTAGACATCAGATAGTCCAATTTCTCAAAGGTAGTCTTGTCTTTTCGATTCAAAAGCTGGAAATGAGAAGAAATTATAGAGGATGAGAGAGAGAAAAGAAGCCAGAAGAAACTGAAGGGAGAGGACAGCTGTCACAAAGAACAAAAAGGACACATCCTAAAGAGTATGGCTGTCAGGTGCCAAACCTGGGCACAGCTAAAGATTAAAAGGACATTTCACACAGAGGTAGAAACTCTCACAGCCACAGTCTTCCTGTCTTCCCAGAATCTCACACTTGAAAGATACCTTCTAAATCCACCTAGTCCACTGCTCTACAAGATAGACCCTGCACCAGAAAGGGGCTCAGAGAGTGAAGCAAACTGCTCAAGTTTACCAGAAGAGTTATTTCACAGCTATGTACTCTCCCTCCACATCTCAAACAGCACAAAGCCCCATGAACTGAACTTGCACATGACTCCATGCACAAGCCACAAGAACACAGCCAGGGCAGTGCTCCAATTCAGGCTGTCTCCTCCACAGTCCCCAGCATCTGCCTCTGTCATATTTACACTGGGCATGGTGATTTGATCAAAAGAAGACAAACTTCTTTTCTATAAGCAGTCATCTAAGGGGTGACCTCATTATGCAACACAAGATGAGCAGTTACCCACAGCCAAAGATTAGGGAAGCAATCTCCTTGGTGACTTGCTGAAAGCTATAGCCAAGTAGGAATGACGCATGGCATTTTGGGTTGAAAGGTGACCCTGCTCAGGGATTAGGGTTTAGGGTGGATCCTGCTGGGAACAGGGTGGCTCCAGGATTAGGGCATATCCTGCTGCCTCAGGCACCCGCTCCTTTTGAGTTCTCGCAGGGTTCTGAGAGTATTGGTCCGCAGAGCCCGGTGGAGGGAGTGTATTTTCCCAGGTAGTGTGTGGAGAGTGTCGGTGAGAGTTAGGGAATAAAGAGTTGCTGTTTGAATCTACAAGGCTTTTGTGGTGGCTCGGTTATTTTGTGCCCAGCCAGACTGCGGCAGTGACTAAGACCTCTGCTCTATAAAGCTAGTGCTTTTTGGAAAGGAGTAGAGACATAAACTCCTGGTATTCAAGATTTGGTGCTAAGGTCTCCCCTTGTGGTTCCTGAGTGGCCCAAGTCAAGGGCCAGTGCCAGGAAATGGCAACAAGCCTCTTCAAATACAAAGGCTTTGAGGAAAGCAGCCTATGCTGAGAGTCTAGTGCTGGGGCAGGGCTACTTGGGGAGGGCTGGCTTTGGCAAAGCATAGCTGTTCCTGGGAGATCCCTCAAGTCTATCTGCCAGGACCCAGAGCTTCTGGAATTGGAGGTCAATTGATAAACACAGGAGTGTAAATGAAGCAGACCCCAGGCTTGGTGCATCCTTGGCCAAACTTGGTACAACGACCTGAACCAATACACCCACCATGACCATCAGACTGAAGTAGGCCAGTGTTCAAAAGCCTCATAATGCAGCAGAGAGAAGTAGAACTGTGACTGCCCAGCACCAGGGGAAGCAGTGCAGCTCCTAGGCTAGGACTGGTGTATCAGGGAGCCCAAGGCTGTTCTGAGCAGGCCCTGCCCAATTCCTCCATCCTCAGCAGCTGGAGCCACAGAGAGTGTAGCCATGGGATAGCCCACTGCACATGATGCAGAAAGCCTATGGACTTCACAGAGGAAAGGCAGAATAAGCTGCCTTTCAAGTACTAAAGAAATTAGAGTTTGAGAAGCAAGCTTTTTTCCTCCCACTGAGAAATTCAGGACACATCAGGGTGGGGACACGGCACAGATGCTAGGAAAAACGGCTGCCTAACTGGCTTGTTAATTTGAGGCTGTTATTCATTATAGTAAAAAATGGACAGGAAATAACACCACCCCATTTGCTGTTTCTAAAGCATATAATATACAACTCATCTGAGCTTTACACAGCTCTGAGACAAAGAGGGAGCCAAGACGATCGCTTCTGGTTCAGGTTCATAATCACAAGGATTGAGTGGCTTGTCCAAGAATTGTTAGGAAACTTGACTCAACAGAGAAGTGAGACATTTAAAAAAAAAAAAACAACAACAACATGGAAGTGAGTAAATAGAGACTAAAGACTCAGCAAATAATAAATGAATTTGGGCAAGGAAAGTGTCAAGGAGAACTGTGAAAGGAGGCAGCATTTAACATGAACAATCTGGATAAAAAGTTTGCCAAATGAACAACATATACCCAAAGCAGAACCACAAACCTAGTGTGAACTGCTCCCGGTGAAGTTCAGCAGGCCTCTCACCTCCCTTGTTCAGAAGGTCTTTTACTTATTTATTTATTTTATTAATGGAATCTAGAACCCCACTGACTTATTTGGCATCATCCATATTCATCCAATAGTCAGACAAACCTTGATTCTGTGCTCACACAAATGCAGCTGACACACACAGGCTTCCAGCATCCACACCACTGGTTCTCTGGTCCCAGCTGGATGACTGTCGTGTTCAGCTACCTACCAGCCTCCCCAGTACCCATACCCATAGCACCTCAGAGGAAGCAGGCCTGTCTTCTGTGTGTCCTCCTCCCACCATCCCACAGATGCATTCAGAAGGCCTAGATCTGGTTAGCCTCACTTATCTGCTCAAGTCAGTGCCTACCAATGAGATTCAGGGCAGCAATGATTTCTCAAGGAGCACTATATAGGTTGCTAGAATACCCACCAAAAAACTCAGACTTGAATATTTGCCATGAAGTGTATGAAAGCTGCCCAAGAATTTCCTCTAGTGAGATGAAGGCGTAAACCAGGAAAAGGAAGACATGGGATACAGGAGACACAGGACTCAGTCCAAGAGTGGTGAAGAGGTTCTGGGATGCTGGATGAGCAGCAGGCCTTAGGAGCAACTGGTCCCCATTGCAGCAGCCCTGGAGAAGACACCCTCAGGTTTTCTCTTGAAAACCTGATATGAGAGCACATTTGGGGGGAGGGGAAGATAAATAACAAATAAAATAAAAATAAGTAAAATATTTTTAAGATTGCATGTTTGTGTATATGTCTAGTAAGTAGATGGGAGATATGGTAAGATGATTTTTTTAAAAGGAAACTAGAATATCCAGGGAAATGAAAATATTTAAGAAAGGACATGTTATTCATAATTTATTACTTGAGTACACAGTGAAACATACTCACTCATTCCTAATCATTAAGACACTGAATATTCCTTTAACAAAATGAGTTAACTAGAGTTTTAACCACAGTGATGGAGATTGTTTTTAAAGAATGAAGGAAGGTGGCTTGGAGAACTAAACCAGCATCTATAAATCCTATGAAGAAGTCACCAGATACTGTCCAGAGCGCATGGCTCAAGAATTTGTAGCAAATGCACATGGGAGGGATGTACATTTTTGTGGCACAAACTACCAGAAGAAACCGCTAAATAACTGGAAGTGGCTGCCTCCGGGGAGCTGAGCGGGTGTGCAGAGAGCAGGGAGGGCTGGTTGTTTCACTGAGCCTTTCAGTACTGATGTTTAAAATTAATGCATGTATATTATGTTGATAAAAACTCGCTTAAGATTTAGGTTTTTCTTAAATATAGGATTTGTTGATTCAGAAGAAAACAGCATTTACTTACACGTGTTTTAAACTTTTATTGCAAGTAGAACCCACAAACTACAAACCTCATATGAATTGAGAGTCCTTTACATTTTAGAGTTTATGGGAAGCCTCAGGAAAGAACCATCAGAACTACATACAAGAAAATAAATTACTTGCTTGCCTAGAGTCAAACGGATACTAAAACCATTCATGTTCAGGAAGAGAGGCAGGGAAGTAAAATGAAGAAAAAGTTCACTGGATGTAATAGGCAACTTTCCTCCTAGTAAAGTTAGGAGTCTTGGGCACCCTGAGATCTTTGTCCATGTTTATTGCAATTTTAATTAATTGTGTGGTTACATTTATGATTTCCTCAGCAAGTGACAAGTCCCATGAGGCCAGTAAGTGTGCTGGTTACACTTGTTCCACTATCCTATGCATTTGGTGTGGCTCCTGATAAGGAGGAAGCACTGCTAAAATATTTTTTGAATGAAAAATCAATGAGGAAGATAATAATGATAACTTAGAAGTCTAATTCTTGGAAATTTCTTAGGTAAAAGAGGTAATAAGAGCCAAGATTATGGACTATTTAGAAACTATAATGAAAACACTATGTGGAGCTATGTGATAAGGCCAAAACTGTATCAACAGGAAAATTTCTGAGTTTTAAACTCTTTTATAATTAAGCAAGTAAGATGAACTAAACATTCAGCTCAAGTGCCTAGGAAAAGAGGAGGAAGATAGGAGAATCAGATTGAGAAAATCAGAAAACTGATCCTCTAGTATACATTTGTCAAAGCTAAACATTGAACCTAGAGAAATGATACCTAAAACCTAAGAGCTTATTTCATCAAATATTAATGAAACAGGTAACACATCTACAAAAAAGGCAGAAAGCAAAAACATACATGAGGATTGAAAAGGGGCTCTAACTACATATATGAAGTAAAAATTACAGGGTAAAAGTGAAGCCCCTACATATGGATTGTAAATCATTTTCATAGTTCCAAGTAGGCATTCCAAGGGATAAATGGGACTCATAATCCACAAGGTCAAAAGCCAGAAGATCACAAATCTTGGTGAAATACTTGCTTTTAGAAACACCCTCGTTGTGTGTGGTGCTTGTCATCTGACTATTCAGGAAACACACCCCATAGCCCTTTCTGGTAAAGTAGCTCAAATCTGGAAGTTATCCATAGAAGGGGAAGATGTTCCTCCAAATTTGCTTTATGAGAACACAGTATCTTGTTCCTTTGCCTTGAGAGAATAACATTTCTTGACACACAGAAATATTTTTCAGCAAAGAGCCTATTGACCCAAATATGCTAAAATGGGCTCAGAATTCTTTTTCAATTCCAGCGTCTACTGTGGGGATGGAAAGAATTTTTAGTGCTGTCAATAATCTATGGACCGATGGACTCAGCAGACTAAGTATGGAATCTACAGGGGATGAAACTGGAACATTTTTTAAAGACCTTTTTTTTTTAAACCTCTTCAAATACATGAATTTTAGGGAAGAAAAAAAAAAAAAAGGTACAAACTGGGCATGATGGCACATGCCTGTAATCTCAGCAGCTCAGGAGGCTGAGCAGGAGGATCACGAGTTCAAAGCCAGCCTCAGCAAAAGTGAGGCACTAAGCAACTCTGTGAAACCCTGTCTCTAAATAAAATACAAAATAGGGCTGGGGTGAATTCAATCCCTGGTATTCCCCACAAAAAAAGCAAAAATATAAAGCTACAAAGTCCCATATCTGATTAAACTATTAGATGCAACAGTAGTCTATTGTACATAAGAGAAAATTATAACTTTAGAATTTGGTGTTATCCTGGCTGCTTATATTTGTCTTTGCCTAGGCCATTTTAAACCCTGTATAGACATATATTAACTTGCATAAAATACAATAATGTAAATGGTTCCATTTTAAAAATTATTGTAGCAGTTCTTGTTTTTAATTTTTTTTTTTTTTAGTTGTAGATGAACATACAGTATCTTTATTTATTTTTTGGTGGTGTTGAGCATCGAACCCAGTGCCTCACACATGCGAGGCAAGTGATGTACTACTGAGCTACAGCCCCAACCCATTATTGTAGCATTTCTTACTTGAATATAAAAGTATGATAGTCTGGGTTCTCTTTTGATATATTTGCAAATATCTTATTAATTCTCTAACTAATAACATAAATAAAATCTTTGACAGATATTCATTTTGTATTGTATGAATCATGATTTTACCTTTTAAAAGCTTATCCTTGAACAGTTTCATGTACACTGATATACACATGTACCAATTACATGCACATATACCCACATACATAATGTATAATCTCATGGGACAATTTTCATCATATATTCCCAATAATTTTTGTTAATTGTTAAAAATTCCACATAGCAATCCCAGGAGATATTCCAATAAGACCTGACAGTACAGCTGGGAGGGTGAGACTGATCCCCTAGTATATATTTGTCAAGGTCCCATTGGGGGTCTAGAGCTGGTGGGTGGAGAGTTGGGCACCAAATCTGCATTACATCTGTTCAATCTGGCTGGATGATGAAAAGGGCAAGCTAAGGCAAGGAAGGGCCAGAACACTAGCAGAGGGCTCTAGAGATTGGGAACTGTCTCCGTCATGGGAAAGGGGGACTCTAGGAAGAGGGAGTGCTGAAAATGAGTCTTGAAGGATTTTGATAAGCATGAATAGGGCTGAAGAAGGGCTAGAGGCTGGAGAAGGCCGGAGAAGAAGCCTGGGGGTAAGAGCCCGCCATGCAGGAAGGGAAACAGCAGTTTGACTAAAATGTAGCCGAGGGTTGCTATGTTGCTGTGTTGCTGTGCATGAGAATGGAAAGGTAGGGGAGGGATGGAAACTTGCCTTTTGGCAAAATCTGGCATTGACCCAGCCATGTAGTGCCCAGTCACGTGACCACTATGTTGACTGCTTATTCTACTTTTCCAGATATTTCAGCTCAACTTGCAAACAGCATGCCAATCACAAGCTGAGAAGCATGAACAGTGAATACTAATCAAAGGGGAAGAATGAGTTGATTGTGGCCATGTTTTAACAGGAAATTCCTCTGGCCAACTCTTGCGTCTCTTGCGCACATGACTGGGGGCTCTGAATTGCTGTTGCTGGTGGGAGCAGATGCTCAGTTGGCCACAACTGAAAGGTTTATGGTTTGTTTTTTAGGATCAGGAAGTAGGTGTGAAGTAGGTATGAAACCTTTTTGGCATTTTCTGCCTTTCCCAAAATGCCTCTCTTATGCTTGGAGCTCAGTAAGACACTCAGTACTCATGAACTTTCACCAAGTGCCACATGCACAGATCACCCATCAGGACATAACCAACCGTCTCCTGTTCAAATTCAATATCTTCCCTTTGCTCACTAAAATATGGGGTTACAGTACAAATGATATGGTTAAAAACTGGCTAATAAAATCATCATCAAAATGCTGGAGGTGGGAAAATGAAATCTGAAATGGAAGACTGAAGAGAGAGATTGGTGTCAGGTGGTCGTACTGGAGCACCCTGCTTTGGGGGATCAGGAGGCATGGGGCACCTCTGATTAGCAAGATGGGAGTAGCAGGGCAGGTGAGGAGAACACTAACACCTCTCTTACCTCTCTTTAACCATGGTGTGAAAGCTCCAGCGCTCTTTTAGGGTGATCACTCAAATAGAGTTGTGAGGGTGAATTAGAGAGTAAGACCAGAAACAAACGGCCCAGAGCTGAAGATGATAGTTCAGGTCACAGATAAAAGGGCCTGTCTCACAGTCCATTTGAGAAAAGTCAAGAAGAGCTGAAAATTATAGGAGCAATAATAACATCAGCTAATACTCATCTCGCCCTTACTATGTACCAGGCATGGTTCTAAATGGTTTTTTTATATATCATAAGAGGCAGGCCCAGGGCTGGACCCAGGCGTCTGATGTTAAGAGCTCACATGCTCAAATTCCAGGCCCTTCTTTGCTTCCTCGTGGCTACACCAGTGCAGATCCTGTGTGTTCAGACCCCACAGCCTCATGAGGTACAAGCTGGGGTGACAATTTCTCCTAAGTCACTCTTCCCACTGATTCTCCTTAGCGCTCCCCTGGGCTGTACCTCGTGTCTAATGGGTGGCATCTGATGGTTCTCTGATTGCTGTGGGCAGCTTCATTTCAACCCTATTGAACGTGTGGGGCCTGAAACCAGGACTCTCCCCATTGAGTAGGCATTAAATCCTAGGCCCTAGCTGCAAAGGCCTGTCCACAGAGGCTCCTCTTAGCTCTGCTCACTGTTCCAACTCTGAGAGCATTCTTTATTTTTAGCACATGGTGACTTTTCTTTCTTAGCTTTTACTGTAGCTTTGCTTGTTGGTTTTTAATGGCTTGTACTGTAGCTTTGCTTTTTGGTTTTTAAACTTGGTTATATTTTTTTCAGTGTTTATAGTGTCCATGTGCTGGGACAAAGATAGGGAATGAAGGGCTTGTTCCTTATCAGCTCTGTCTACCGTTCCAAAATATAGTCTGAGAAGAGTGTGTTCTGGCACTCTATCACGTTCCTGGAAGCCAGAGTTCGATTTCAGACATGCCAAGTGTGAGGTGTCAAAGAAACATGCAAGCAGAGGGTGTGGGGGAGCAAGAGCTGGAGTGTGGATCTTGGGCTCAGGAGAGAGGCTGGAGCTAGGACCACAGAGCCAGCCACCATGAGGGCAGACAGGTGGCATCTGAAGCTCCCTGTCGGGAGCTGCCCTGGATGCAGACACCTTTAAGTCCTGATGTACAGGGTTCTGACCAATTATTGCCTTCAGTCTGGCACAGCAGTGCCAGGTCATAGTAACTTGGCTGCTACCCCAGCTTGGATAATGAGGCGTGGCTCCAGGTGTAGGCATCACCCACAGGGGTTGAGTTACATTCACCTGTTCTCTTGTAATCCTACCCCTTTGCCCTTTTTGGGATAGAAGGTTTCATGGAACCTCCCCTTGTATGTCCCCTATATGAGAATAAAGAATTCCAGCGGCGCTCTCTCTTTCCACAGATCCTGAAGGTTAGAGAGCAGTCACGGATTATTGAAAAGGTACTTCTCTGTGTTTGTGAGCTTTCTTTGTTGTTTTCTTAAGTTGTTGGAATAGTCAGATTTTGTGAACCCAGCATAGACTGCCATCTATCCCCACACTGGTGAGCTCACCATGGGAAGGGAAATGGAGTGGGGAAGGGAGACTGAGGTCAGGGCCTTGCTGAACTTTCACATCCATGAGCACAGGAGGAGCAGCTATCAGAACAGCAGAAGACAATTAAGCTGAGGCAGAGGGACTTCCCAGGAAGAAGGAAAAGACCACTGTCCAGCCCTGTGGCAATGTCAAGGCAGATGAGAGTCAATCGTCAGCAGAGTGATGATGCGGAACCTCTGAGAAGCAGTCCCCATGGGGGTCCTAAGGAATACCTGCAGGCTGCTAACAATGGCTTCCTCTGCCTGCTGTCTCCTCATCTCCACACCTGGCTCTGCCCGCACCCTAGGTCAATGCTCAGAGATGCCCATAACTCAGTCTTCCCACTTCAGCTGTGTCAGAGAGCAGCTGCCAGGTGCTGCCACCCACACAGAGAGCAGAGGCACCTCCTGAATGAAAGATGCTGAGATCCAAAAAAGTGTGAATGCCTGCCCAGGATAATTTCATGTGCCCTGCATTCTATTGGTGGAAGGAACTACCCTCTGACCTGTAGTGCTCCAGGATGCTGAGAGTGAGCCTTGCTCCCAAGATGTTCCCCTCCTAGGCCACCACCCAAGACCAGGCCTCTTGACCATCAGTGCTGATTTCTTCCATGTCAAGGACTTTTTTTTCAATTTTCACTTTGCTGTTGCAAATGAGTCGAACTCTCTGGGGCAACTCAGTAGGAAACAGTGAATCACTCTGCACACAAGCACAAGCAGCCACAGCAGGTGTTTACATGTGTGCACAGTGTGTGTGGCCCATGGAACACGTGGCTAAGACTACCCACATGCCAGGAATTCTCTGCCCACTGGTCACTCAGAAATAAGTGGTCACTGGCCAGCTGCTCATCCAGGTATAGGAACTGCCCCTCCTTCCTTTCGTCTCCTCATCTCAATGTCTCCACCATGGCACCTCCTGGAACCTTCTCCTTAGAACGCATCCTGCACCAGTCTATTTCTTTCTGCACCTACTACTGCTCCTGTCCCGGTCAAGGTTACCTGGTTCCTGGACTAAGCTCTCACCTCCAGACAAGGCCTCTGGTTTTCACTCCTAGTCCCCTACCTCCCAATCTATCTTCCACGAAGTAGCAACAGTGATTAAAAACAAAAACCTAGAGCCACTGTAAAACCAGCTCATGGCTGTCTGCTTAAAGCCCTTGGTGCCCTTGAAACAGAATCTGACTCCTCCAGGGCTACCAGCCCCACACGCCAGCCTCCTCCTGGCACAGTGAGACACAGGAACACTGGCCTGCAGGTTCCTCTGTCACTCCAAGCTCATTCCCATGGTGGGCCTCTGCACCGGCTGCCCTTCTGCCTGGAAGGCTCACTCCCTCATCCTGTTATGGTTGCTTCCTTTTTACCCTTCGGGCCTTGAGGTATGGGATCTCACCTCAGAGAGGCCTCCCCTGAATGCCCATGCTAAAGCTGACATCCAGTCCTTCTCCATCATGCCATCCTGTTTAGTCTCATACCAACACTTACCTTTTTTTCTCCTCCAGTGCTGGGGATGGAACCCAGGTCCCCATGCATGTTAGGCAAGGGCCCAACCACTGAGCTACACCCCCTCCCCATTTAGTCTCTGCATTGCTTTTATTCCTGTCTCATCGTTCCTTGTTCACTACCTTCACACATTCAACCAACACCTATTGATCACTTCTTGTGCCAGCTGGACTAGACATGTGTTTATTCTCCCTGAATTATGTAAAAGCCCATGAGGGTAAGGCCTTGGCCATAGGCTCAGGGCCTGGCATGGAGGCAGCATTTGATAAATATTTAATTTGCAGAATGAAAAACAGTCAATAGGTGATGTGTACTCAGGAAATCAGAACTTGCTTAGACTTCATGGCTTTGAGGCAGCCAATATTCCAAAGCAGCTCCAGTGCTTGGATATACCATTCCCTGCCTGCATTTTTCCAGGCTAGCTATGACTCCCTTCCTGTTTGTATATCCGTCATGCATTTATTAGGTCCTACTGCTTACAGATCTATGCTCAGTGTCAGTCTCTGTCCTGTCTAGCTCGCCCAGCTGTTGGCACTCAGAGGCCAGCCATGGACAGGCCAATAGGCTGCCTTTTCTTAGATGATGACCAACTGACTCCTCACTAGAGGCCATTCAAGAAGCAGCAAAGTGCCAGGCCACCTCTCACACCTGTAACCACCTTCCATCCAGGTCCCCCAGATGCTTAGGATTTCAATGCAACTCCCAGGGACAGCACTCAGAAAGCTCAAGGTGCCAGGCTCTTTTCTCCAGTGCTACTTCCCAAGCAGTGTGTGGGACTGCTTATCCCTACCAGTGCCCAACCTGACTGCCTTACACTTCCCACCATCACAAGCCACTCCCACAGGGGACATGCAGGCTGTGGGGTCTAGCAGGGCTATATCCCATAGAGTTGGCATTCATTAGCTCTGGGATCTTCAACAGATCACTCCATCTCTGGGAACTCGTTTTCCTCCTTGGTAAAATGAGGACTATAAAAGCACTGGCCTTTTGGGTTGTTATAGCTCGTCCCTCCAGAGCTTCCTGCTCCTCCCTGATCTGCAGGCCCCTGAGGTCTTACCAGTCCCAGTTCAAGGGACAAGGTAAGAAAGGAAACAGCTCTTTGGAGGGGGTGAGGGGACATATAGTTAAAACAACACATGTAGGCAGAAAAAAAGAAAAAATCAGAGATCATCACAAGAGAAAAATCAGACATCATCACAGAAGACTGCAGTCAAGGGAGGAGGCAGGCTTTAGACAGAACCATGGAGCAGACAGACACATGCTCCACCTGGATGCTGTCACATGCCAGTACACCAGAGTACAGACCAGGGAGCTGTCCACTTCACTGGGCTGGGGACAATTTGAATGAGAGGGGTAAGATGAGTTTGGTCTCTTGTTTCCCAAATGTTCTGTGTCAAATGCTATCCTTGGATTAACAGGACAGGTGGATGGAAGAGGGGAGTCAACCTAAAAAAAGGCTACAGTGAATGACATAAAAACCCTCAGGCTGTAATATATACAGTCTGCCTTGCCTCTCCCTTCTCCCTGACCCCAGACTTTCCAGTTACCACTCTTATTTCCTAGAATGCTGCATCCTCCCACCTTCTGCCCTGGTTAAGCGGCCTCTGTAACTAGGGAAGCAGCCCAGCTCCCTGTCCTTGGGAAACAATGGGAAGATTTCTCAGAAAAAGTCAGGATGTGTTGTCCTGACTTCCCTGTTCCTTGGTGAAGGTAACCTCAGATCCCAGGCATCTCCCTGGTTCTGCCAGCTAAATCCAGAGGTGACAGAATCAACAGTCAATCCCAGGGGAGTAAACAGCAACAGAAGCCATAGCTTGGATAAACCAAGGAGTAACTTGATAAACCAAGAAAGCACTAGATAAGGAAGGCTTCAAGGTCTGCCTGCAGCTCTCCAGCTGCATGTCCCCCCTGACCCCACTAGCCCTCCTCTGACTTCCCTTTCTGCTGCAATGCAGTAGCCAGATACCAGCAAGCAGCAGCCACAGCAAAGACAGAAGCCTGATGGCCCGGGGAGTGCTGACAGTCCACTCATCTCCAAAGTTCCTAATACAGGATTTCTGACAGAGGAGAAAATTTTTTAAATTAAAAATTTAAAGGGTTGGGATCGTGGCTCGGCGGTAGAGCACTCACCTAGCATGTGTGAAGCCCTGGGTTCGATCCTCAGCATCATATAAAAATAAATAAATAAAATAAAGATATTGTGTCCAACTACAGCTAAAAAATAAATATTTTTTAAAACATTTTTAAAAGTTCCTACTCTTAGGGGCTGAGGCTATGGCACTTGCCGGCACGTGTGAGGCACTGGGTTCGATTCTCAGTACCACATATAAGTAAATAAAATAAAAGTTTATATATATATATATGTATATATATATATATATATATATATATATATATATATATACATATATATATATATATACACATACATAAAGTTCCTGCTTTTATTTAGAGTGACAGGTGACAGGTTGGAATTGTGCTTGCTCAGATCAGTGGATTTTAGTGGTTGTGTGCAAGGACTCTGGAACCAGACTGCAAAGCTTTGATCCCAGCTCTGCCACTTGGTTGTGGGGCTCTGAAGAAATTGCTCCACCTCACTGTGCTTCTATTTCCTCCTTGTGAATGAGAATAAAGCTGTACCTGTCTCCACGGGTAGCTGTTGAGAATAAAGGAGTTAAAATAAGTTAGAGCATGTAGGGCAGTGGCTGCCACGTGTTTTTATTCTGCCAAATCTGTGAGGAAGAGTGGCTGGCCCATGAGGCCTGGAGGGGAGCCAGGTGAAGGGCCCTGCTTCAGGGGGTCCTGGGTGGGTATTACATTCTAGGACTCTGAAGGAACAATGGGAGGTCTATTTTCATTGCCTCAAAGACCCATCAACGGCTGTGAAGATGCAGCCGCCCTGAGCAGTGCTCGTCAGGCTAAACAGAGCAGCCCTAGGCATCCTTCTGACCTGATGCTGCCCCACAGTCCTGGCAGTAGACACCCTTTGGAGAATATGATCCACAGCTTCATTGATGGGTCCTGCCTGTCCCTGAGTAGGTCATATCTTTGTGCAGGGACTTTAGCCAGCCCTGGTCACTGGTGCTGATTCACTCACTCTGCCCTCACTGACTAGTTTGTAGGGGTCCCATTTACAGTATTGCTGACAGTTGGGACTCTCTACACATGAGCAGATTCAAAACTCAGCCCTCTGGGTCCTTGCATAGCCCTTAGGAGTCCAAGAAACAATAACAGTAAGTGTAGAAGATGACATACTTTGAAGAAGAATCTTGAAGCAACTTTAAAAAAAAAAAGCCTCACTGCTCAGATGTACTTGGAGTCACAGGGTCGGCAGCTGCTGCAGAGAACAGTGGCTTCCAAACTTGCTTTTGACCTCCAAAGCCATTTCTCAGTTGCAATTCATCCAGGAGCCCAATACATAAAAAACACAAACAGGGCTCTAGTGGAAACAGCACCCGAGCTGCCTGCTTGGCACCCTTTCTCCTCCCCCTGAGCCCCTGATGGCACTCATGGCAATTCTGAGGACCCCTAGGGCTCCACAAAGCACTGACAGAAAACCACTAACCTAAACCAAGTTTCCCAAGTAGAGATGGGAAAAAGAGCCCACAGGAGCCAGGCCTCGAATGGTGCCTGAACACAGACCTCGTTTTTAGACTCGAGGCTAATGCTTTTTGCCCTACTCTGCTAGGACTAGATCTATGGAAAGCTGAAATTTAAAGAAACAAGGCTTATTTCTGGTCACCTCCAACATAATCCTTAAGTATTTTAAAGGCCCCTAAACCAGCCAAGTAGGAAACAGAGCCTAGCCCCATAGATTGGCAGAAGGAAGGTCGGAAATGAGTTGTAGAAGCACATCTGACAATTCCATACAGTTTCCATCAGTTCTGTGGGACATAAACAGGTCTTGAAAGGCTTGGGCTTTGTGGCTGCGAGAGACCTGGACCAGGAGGGCCAGGAGGTGAATGCTAATGAGCTATGGAAATAGCAATTACTTCCCCCATGTCAGGCACTGTGCCAAGCAAAGGAGAATAAAGAGGACTGAGATATTTTTAAAGTATTTTTACAGCAGAAAAACTTTCCTACAGACTCAATTATATAACTATCAGACTCCACCTCTGAGCTGAAATTATCCATGGCCTCAGAGATGAAAAAAAAAACGGCAAGCAAAAAGTCATTTTTTCCTACATGAGGGTCACAGGTTCCTCCCGAGAAACTCTGAGCTATATGGCCAGTGACCCAGGGCAGCTGCAAACCATCAGTCCAAAGAGCTTCCCAAGGGCAGTGTGGAGTCTGCCAGAGACAAATACCGGCCAAGTGGAGGGCAAGAGTCACATGCTGACCCCCGGCCATCATAGAATAGCGCCCAGGAAGAGCCATTTTAGGGGCTGCCAGCCCCAACCACATCAGCATGGTCACCACTACTCCCTTGGACCAAAATGGGGCTGGGGTCATTGAGCCACGAGGATGCCCAGAGGATGTTCCATGCATTCACAATAACTCTGTCCTTGGCAAAGTGCAGATGGACAGAGAAAGCCAGGGGCTTAAGCAACACAGATCTTCACTAACAAAACGACAGCTGAAATCAAAGGGATAGACTTAGGGAGATTAACTTACAGCCCAGGTTTTTGTCAGCCTGAAGATGGGAGCGCTTTGTAATGCTGACACCACAGACATGAGAGAATGAAGGTTGTTGAGTTCTAGAAGTTTCTGGGGGGGAAAAAGATATGGAATACATTATTTTGCTGCTATAAACAACAGAACAAGAACATGCCAAGTGTTACCAAATGTTGTCATATTCATGAAATTCAATTACACTTAAAAATATCTCATGTAGAAAATATAGTTCTAGGAAGTTCATAGGAACCATATGCTTTTGCTCTCAAATTGTCAAAAGGTGAGTCTGCATCTAAAAGGCTTGCAAAATTTCATAAGCTGACTCGTCTGGTTGCTGGACAGAAATGTGGCTCAGGATAAGATTTGATAATCCCTTTATGGTCTATTTTTAGATGAATCTGTCCCAACAGGCTTCTGTAAGCTAAAATCCTGGCCGTGCCAACAGTATCAGCGGTTCTTCTGCCATTACCTTAACGCCCGGATGAGAAATGGCTGAGGGAAGATGTTAGCCATCTGCGTAATCCCTCTCAGCTGGGAAGGCAAGCTATTCACCATGCTCCCTTGAACCAGACCCCAAATTAGTGAGAACATTTGGAGTCAATTCAGACTCAGACAAGTTCCTTACCAGGAAGGGCAACAGAAGGAGACATAGTAGAGAGTAAATGCAGAAAAATGTAAAGGCTCTGTTCTTGGTTTTATGCTGAGGGATACGGCTCACATGACAAGGTTCCACTTTTCATTCTTGGGAGACAGTGAAGCCTGGGCTAGCGAGTAGGTTCTATGGGACCCGCAGGCCTGGTTCCAATCCCAGCTCCCACTCTGCATTTCCTTCGACAAGTTACCCAATCCTCTGCACCTTGATGTCCTCACAGGTAACATGGGGAAGGTGATAAAGGCACTTGTGCTGCATGAGATGGTGCAGCCTGGGCTGGGTGGTGTGAGGTGGTCTCAGTCTTTTCTATCTGGAAGACTCATCTTCCCTTTGCTCATTCCTCGTCTTGGGTAATTCCTGGCTCAGATACCACTTCCTCTAATATGGTTTTCCAGACCAGATTCCCAAATTTATGGTGGTGGGAACTCCATCTGTGTTCCCACACTCTTTGTATTCTTCACATTCTAGATTGTACTTGCTTTTTATTTGCCTCTCTCTCACCCTGAACAGTGTGTCCCCTGAGATATCATGTCCCTGTACCTAGTTCAGCACCCAGCACATAACAGGTAAAATGAATAAATAAACGAAAAGCCCTTGTATCTGGGCCTCATAGCTCTATTCTTACTTGGAAAGTTTTCTCTGACCACACAGATTAATACTTCAGTTCACACATCTTGTAACAATTTCTAGTTGTTTCCTGTGTGAGAACAGATTCCCCGAGTGAACTGAACTGCATTCTAGTATCTGAATTGCCATGCCTATCACTGAATTTCCTCTCAGTGCCAAAGGCATCTGGGAGTTTATCTAACCTACCTCTTCTAATTTATAGATGAGAAAACCAAGGCCCAAAGAAGGGAAGGGGCTTGCCCAAGGACATACCCAGCATGTGGGGCCAGCATGACAATCTACAGTAAGGAAAAGGGTGGAGGTTAATGACAGATCATCTGGGACTCCTTAGACGGGGGCCATAAACTCATTTCCAAACTGTAAGCCCCAGGAGGGATTAGAACTACAGCCAGATATCTTTTCTTCTGCCCATCATAGCACTGACTGACAGCAATAAGTATTATTAAACCCAGTGACAGTCCCAAGTACTTCAGGAGAATGAATGGGACATTTGGTGACCATTGCTCCCAACATCTTTATAGACTGATGCACTTAACCTTCCCCTGAAGGGCGGCAGGGCTGCTCCCCCGAAGGCAGAGATATGGCTTTTATTCCTACTCTGCTGCTGACTCTCTGTGGGGCCTGGGCATGGACATTGCTCTCCAAGTCTTCTTCCTCTGCAAATTGGGTGGTACTAATGTGAGCCCTGAATGCAATCAGCTGAATGCAGCTCTTTGCGGCCTGTTCAGGAGGGCCTGGGTGGGAAGAGGACACACGCATGCACAGAGCAAGGGGTGAGCCCACTGCAGCAGGCACAGGACAGGGAGCTGGGCGTGCGGAGACACTCCTGGCCTGAGAGCAGCCTGGGAAAGCACCAGGATGGCCCAGCTGGGGCTGGAACAGATGGAGGAAGAAGAGGGGAAGTCGGGGCCAGATGAGCAGGCAGGGTGGACTACACCAAGCGGGGCACTGGAGGTGGAAATGAAGGGCACAGGGTCATCTTGCCCAGGCCTGAGCTCAGGATGGAGTGGAGCAGACTCTGCTGACTAGTGACATAACTGTGCAGGATGTGAGTAGATCACAGGCACTGATGCTACCTAAAATCATTCAGACCCAGCAATTCCAAATCCGATGGAAGAATGAACAGAGTCCAGAGGGCACCACAGGACCTTGGGAAAAGAGTGCAAGCCCAGTAAGGAGAATGGCTGGCTGCCAACATCATGAGATGGAGAAGCATGCTGCTGATGCACATGCAGGTACCAGGGCATAGGCAGCAGGGTGGATCTCAGAGGTGGCTCTACCTGGGGAACTCAGGCCATAGTCCCCACCCACCATTTCAACCCTGTCCTGCAGGCCCACAGAAAAGCACTTCCCAAATACAGTTGGACAGACAGACACATGGTCAGCCTGTGTGCACATTTTTGAGACAAAAACAAGGAGGGGGGAGGGAGAAAATAATAATAAAACAGCTTACCTTGGCTATTTTCACAAAATGGCTGAGGATTTCTGCTCTTATTTTTAAAGTCTGTGCTGTTAGAATTTCTCGAACAACCCAAAAACTGACCTGTAGAATCAAATACACACACACACACACACACACACACAACCAGAGAAGTTGTTAAATGCCAGACACCCATCACCCTTGCCCACTACTGCTGTGAGATATCCATGAGACTGGGAAGCTGGGAGAGCATGGCCCAGGGTCATATGAGGTGAAGGGCTCCTTGTGGCACCCGATCCTGGATGGGACCCATGTTCTCAGCACCCACTCTCCGCACATACAGCAGTGCTGGGAGAAGCAGGCATGTCTGTGTACACCCAGGGGAGTACTGGCCTCCATGACATACCAGTGTCTCTGCAGGTGCTGCAGGGAACTGAGAAATGAATTGGGCTGGACACCTGCTTAGAAGGATCTGATGCAGGATGACCATGGATGATGGGAGGACAGTTGGACAGACAGACACATGGTCAGCCTGTGTGCACTGACAGTACATCCACTAGGTAGGCCCAAGACAAGGAGGATTCACTGAAAATGTGTGCAACTGCCACAAACTTAATTTTCTAAGAAAGGTTGTCCAAGAATAAATGATACAAAAAGTCTTTCCAAATTCTGAGCAGTGCAGGTTGCAGCTATGACTTCCTGGAGACAGCCTGTGCCTAAAGGGCATGCCAGAAGCTGTGGTTCAGAACCTCATTCATGCTTGACCTCTCACATCGAGCCACAGCCCCAAATCCCTGGGTCTGGTGGGAACAAGAAAGTCATCTATCAGTGTAGGGCTGACTCACAGTACCTCAAGGAAACAGAGGAAAGGGTCAGCCAAGGAATGCTGGGAACTGGCTGGCCTTCTGGCTTGTGTTTCAGGGTGTTTCACTATCGCACAACGTGTGATGCGAAACACGAACACCCAGAGTGCTAAGAAAGGTGGGCCAAAGGATGGGGGGCGAATGGCATGAGAAGGAAGGCAAGGAGTCTGAAACCCTCCATTTTTAAAAAATATTTTTTAGTTATCGATGGACCTTTATTTATTTATATGCGGTGCTGAGAATCGAACCCATTGCCTCACACATGTAGGCAAGCATTCCACCACTGGGCTACAAACCCAGCCCTGAAACCCTCCATTTTATAAGGAAAAAAAAAAAATGAAGGATGACCCAGAGTTAACAAAGCAAGCCCACTGCTGCGATACAGTACAGTCTTGTAACAGAAATACTGTTACTTTTCCAAAAGAAAACAAGGAAAGAAAAACCCAGAATCACCAATTTGCCTTTTATATTAAGCAGGAGTATTATAGAAATGTTTTCTTGGTGTAACGATCTGTGGTTGCCTCCAGGACACGCCTGGGTTTCCATAGAATCATTTTTTCCATGGATTTGTCAAAATTAAGTTCAGATTCAAATGTTTACTAGCCAGTTATGGAAGAAAGTGTTTCTGGATAGCAAGCACTCAGCCCATAACCTTGTATGTGACTATGTATGCTCTTCTATGCCACATAATCTCAAGTGCGATACTTTATATGTATAATTTAATATAGATTCCTACATGCCAAAACGCCACACATTTTTCTAGCCTAATTATGGGAGGTGGCAGAGCTGACTTTGGATCTGCAGCACATAGTTTGCAGGGGAAGATCCAGGTCAACAGTTTGATTCAACAGAGCTGCCTGAAGCCCCAGTGGGTGCAGGCTCCAGAATCCATGAGTCTAGAAGAGAATATAGGTTTCTTATGTGGAGCATTTCCAGATTGGCTTTTTTCATTTAAGATTCATCTCTATTTTTTATTTTAATTTTTAAAATATTTTTTTGGTTGTAGATGGACACAATACCTTGATTTATTTTTATGTGGTGCTGAGGATCGAACCTAGTGCCTCACAAGTGCAAGGCATGTGCTCTACCACTGAGACACAACTCCAGCCCCTCATCTCTATTTTTTTAGTTAACTATTTATTTATTTATTTGGTGCCAGAATTGAACCCACAGGCACTTAACCACTGAGCAACATCCCCAGCCCTTTTTATCTTTTATTTTGAGACAGGGTCTTACTAAGTTGCATAGGATTTTGCTAAGTTGCTGAGGCAGGCTTTGAACTCACAATCCTCCTGCCTCAGCCTCCTGAGTCGCTGGGATTCCATCTGTATTTTTACATGACTTGATAACTTATTCCAGTTTATCTTACCCATTCATCTACTGAAGGACATCTCCATTGCTTCCAGTTTTTAAAAACTTGAATGAAATTGCTGTACATGTCTCTGTGCTTATGTGCATCCATGTGCATATGTGTATGTATGTGTGTGTAAGCTTTCAAATCATCTGGGTAAATACCCAGGAGTGCAATTGTTGGACACATCTGCCTCGTTGCATTCCCACCGCCCCACACACAGGACTTCGTGCTGCTCCAGATCCTGGCCAACAGTTGGCACTGTCAGCTTTTCTGTGTTTGAGGCATTCTAATAGGTGTGTAGGATTTTGCTTTTCTCTAATGATAAATAATACTGAGCATCTTTTCATAAGTTTATTTGGCATCTGGATATCTCCTTTGGTGAGGTATCTGTTGAGTTCTTTTGCCTGTTTTTAATTGGGCCATTTTTTTTTTTACTGTTGAGCTTTCAGAATATGATTTGTACACAAGTCCTTTATCAGATATATATTTGAAAAATATTTTCTCTCAGTGCCTGGTTTGTCTCTTAATTCTCTTAACCATGTCTTTTGAAGAATGAAAATCTTATTAACTTAATAAAGTTCCAATCAATTTTTTATTTCATGGATTGTGCTTTTGGTTTCATCATCAAACCCAAGGTCATACAGATTTTTTTCTTCTGTAAGTTTTAGAGTTTTGAGTTTCACATTTAGTCCTAAGGTTGATTTTGAGTTTTTATGAAAGGGCTTAGGTCTGTGTCTAGATGCATTTACACACATGCACATGTCTGCTGTTCCAGCACTATTTATTGAAAAATTATCCTTTCTCTAGTGGATGCCTTTATACCTTTATGAAAAATGAGCTGACTCTATTTGTGAGGGGCTCCTTCTAGAGTCGATATTCTGTTCCACTGACCTAGATGCCTGTTGTTTTGCCAATACTGAGTCCCCTAACTTTGTTCTTTTTTAGCACTGTGTTGTCTATTCTAGGTCTTCAGCCTTTCCATACCATCTTTAGAATAAGTTTGTTACTATTTATAAAATAGTTTTGTAGGATTCTTATTGGAATTACATTGAATCTACAGATCAAGTAGGAAAGAAGTGACATCTTAACAATAATGTCTTTTGACCCATGATGATAGAATATTTTTCCATTTATTTAAATCTAATTTGACTTCTTTCATCAGTGTATTATAGTTTTCCACATATAAACCTGTACATATTTTGTTACATAAATACCTAAGTTTTGTTTTTGGTGCTATTACAAATGGTATTTTTTTTTAATTTCAAATTCCAATTCTTCATTACTGGTATATAGGAAAGCATACTGACCTTGTGTCTTGTAACCTTGTTGTAGTACGCTTTTTAATTCTGGGGTGGAGGGCATTAAATAGACTTCTTTGGAATTTTCCATATAGACAGTCATGTCAGCTATGAATAAAGATAGTTTGGTTTCCTTCTTTCCAATTTTTGTCTGTTATTTATATATTTTTCTTGTCTAATTGCACTAACCAGGACCTCTAATACAATGTTGAATAGAATGGAAAGAGAGCACACCCTTGTCTTATTCCCAATCCTTGGAGGAAAGTGACCTTTAAAAATGATTTTGACTAAAAGATTTTTATAAATGTTCTTTATCAAGTTAATGAAATAGCCTTCTACTCCTAATATGCTGATTTTTTAAAATTGTGAACAAAAGTTGGACTTTGTCAAATGTTTTTTTCAGGTCAATTATTTTTCTTTTTTGGATCAATAATACATTACATTAATTGATTTTCAACTATTTGAACCAGTTGTGTATACATGGAATATATCCCATTTTGTCACAGTGTAAATAACTTTTCAATACACACAAATTATTACTATAATGACAGTTGCTTCGGTGATATAGCTATAGAGTTCAACTGCTGGGGACTTAGACATCCCCTGGGAGACCCAAAGAGGTATTATAGATGAACAAACTAAATACATAGGAACACAAAGAACTTTATTTAGTTAATCAACCACAAATAAAAACAATCAAACCATGTGGCAAAAGGAAAAAAAATATCTAGGTTTAAGAAAAAAAAATTATCTTTTCTTATGAGAAATCTACTTTTGCCACAAATTTCTCATAAGTCCATTCATGATTTTTTTTTTTTTTTTTTAAAGAAACCAAGAGTTAGAAGGGATCTTAGAGGTTCTGCCTTTTCTCTGCCACACCACTGGATGCAGTTCTACACTAACCATGATAAAGCCCTTGTCTGGCTTCTGCTTGAGCTTCCACAGTTAGGAAAGAGCCAAACTGCCTCCTACTTCTGGTCCCTGTATTTAACCATCAGGCCCTCTGGGCTGATCCAGCCACCCAGTAAGAACCCCACAGTTACTTACAAACCTCGCTGACTCCTCCCTGAGCTTTCTCACTCCTTAGACCTTCTCCTGATCCCCTCACCCTTCTGGTCACTGTGATACTTACAAGCTCCTGTGTGACATCGGCACCCCATGTGAAGCACCCCAAACTGGACATAAAGCAGACCAGAATAGAATTACTTACACCTATGAGAACTTCTCAATGCAAAAGAGCTGACAATGCCAATGGTTGGCAGGGATCTGGAGCAAGGCAAACTCTCACATGTTGTTGTGAGGGGGCAGATGTGGTCCAGATTGCACCCCTAAGTATTTACCCAGATGATTTTAAAACTTACATAGCACACATACAAGCATGAAAATGTTCACAGCAACTTATTCAAATTGTCAAAAACTGGAAGAAACTGAGATGTCCTTCAGTATTGATCAATGGGTAAGCTGACCATGGGGAATCCATATAGTGACATAGTGTTCATGTAAAAAACTGAAATGAGTTATCAAGTCATATATAGAGAGATGAGTCTATTACAAAGTGAAAAATGCTGGTCTAAACAGGCTACATATATATCCTTCCTTTTTCTTTCTGTCTTCCTTTTTAGACTGTCTGGAAAAGATAAACCAATAGAGATAAACAAGCAGATCAGGATCTGGGTCACTTCTTTCTCTCCACCACAAATCCCACCTTCTTCCTCAAGCAACTTGTACATCACCATGAACTACAGCTTCATGCCTCTTGACCACTTCAACTGCAGCAACCATCGCTCCCACCACTTCCATCACCATCTCCTTCCTGATTACCAGGGATGGCTCGACAGCAGAAAACTACACTCCAGTCTTGGCCACAACCCTTCTCCTTGACCCCACTGTGCCAGACCCTCCCTCTCAGCATCCCCTGGAGTCCCTGGCAGCCCTCTTTCTTGGCATCCTTTTCCTCTAGGCAGACCCATCCCCTATCAGTTGTTACTCCACTCCCTCCTTTGCCAGTACTTGAAGTTCTCTTTTGCCTTGGTCCTTCCAGAAACTCAGGCTGCTGGCCTCTGTGTGCATGCACAGATGGATCCCACCACGAATCCCACCATGGATCCCACCATGCCTCCTGTGCTCCCACTCTCAGGCTGTGCAGGTTAACTGGATATGACTACCTGCCTACTGCCCCAGGGACACTGTAAAAGTCACAATTTTTACTGTGCCACCATCGGTGCCCTAGAGCCTTTCCATATCAGCTCTTCCTCCTTCACCCTGGAGTGGGTTTTCCACTTTCCCACCCTCTGCTTCCCCCTTTGCCTCCTGTTTTCCTGAAGAAAAGAGGCCACAGGGCCTCCCTGTGTCACATCTACAGGTGGACTGACAACTGCATCTTGCCTTTTTGGGGCACCTCTCATCCCAAGAGCCCCAGCCTCAGCCTCTCCCACCTTCTCTGGGAAATACTTCATCAAGGATTCCTTCTCATCTTTAACTTTTCCTTGTTTCCTGGATTCTTCCATTCAAAACAGGAACCTCCTCAAGACTGCCCACTTAGAAGAAGAAACAGAGGACCACCTCTCTGGGCCTGTTTGACCCCTCCTGCCATCTCCTCCTCATCTCCGTCTTTGGAGTCATAGTTGCTGGGATCACCCGCACCTGCTCTCTCTCCGCTGTCGCCATCTCCTCCTACTCAGCCTGCTACGATTCCGACAAAACTGTCTGCCTGATGTCACCAGCAGGGTCTCGATGCCAGGTTTCAAGGCCTCTTCTCCAGCTGACTTACGTGGCCCATGCTGCAGCACTCTCTCTCTCTCTCTCAGAATGATTCCACTATCTTTCCTGGGTGTTCCTTCTGCTCTTGGCCACCCTTTCTCAGCTACTTGTGCTGCCCGCTGTCCTCTGCCCATCCACAAACACCAGCAGTCCTCACATTCACACTTGGGCCTCTGTTACTCCCGACTTCCTCTTCATCATTTCCAAAACTTTCAGCATCCCCTGGACACCGTCCCTGCCCTCACACCTATACCTATGCCCCAGCCTCTAGTCTGGCCTTAACCTTTCTTTTGGCTCAGAGCTCCCACAACCCTTCATGTTAATCGTTTCCTGTGTGACAAGCATGGGGCTAGACCCTTTACTCCCATGATTCTCATTTAATCTTTAAAAAACAGTCAAAATGCTTCCTGAGGAAGATGAGCTCACAGAGGCCAAAAGCTAGCCCACACTGTACAACTAATGAGTTATGGGGTTAAGACGCCAACCCAGGTCAGATCTGTTTCATTCTCTGAGACCCTAAAGCGATCCCGCATTCATTTTAGTGCAGCAATCAACTCCCTAAAATTACATGCAAATGTATGTGTCCACAGTTTCTGGGGAAAAGTTCTTATGTGATATCGTCAGATTCTCACAAGAATCCATGACTCAAAAAAGATGGAGAATGTCTCTGCTGTAAGGAGAACTCCTTGAGGTCAAGACCCCAAAGAACCTGGCTGAGCTCTTCCATGCAGCTGTTCTATGAAGAAATCCCTAGGGACTCGGGCCCTGCTGGCAAGCAGATCAGGACACTGGCCACTGAGTTTCTGGCCTGGCCACAAGGAGCCTCAATCCCTGGCAACCTCCTTCCCATCAGCTGATCTGCACATTTTCCTTGTCTTCCCTCTAAAACATATGGATACCTCTTGGTGCCACACACTATGCAAGCAGAGGATCTCATTCTCAGTTACAGATTTGGAAACTGAGGCTCTGCAGGGGCAGTGACCTGCTTCCTTTTACCTGGAGTCCTGTCCTCACATGGAAAGGCCCACCAGGAAGGGACACCAATGAGTACATCCCGAAGAAAGCCACCCCAGTGGCTGACCGTCCTGGCCTCTGGGCAATGTTCAAACTAGAGCTACAAGGGCTATGTCCAGGAACGGCCAAAGGGCCATCAGGAAGTCCATTTCCTGGAGCATTCTGCTTGAGAAAATGCAATTTCACTTCTGGCTCATTTCACCACTCAGCCTGAGCTGGACATAATGCAATTGTTCACAGAACAAGCTGCATGGCCTTTGCCAAGCTGGCCTGGCATCTGCCTGCAAAGCAGATTGCATCAGAGCCCCAACAGCCTCTCCTACAGGAGCTCCATGGCTGGTCAGAGGAGGGACTGAGTTGGCTCCCAGTCAAGTTGTTTTGTTGGGAAAACTATGAATCCCCTGATAGTTTATGCACATCTGTTTTCTTAAGACTAAGCTCAGTTGAAAAGAAAAAGATTTTCAAACGAAAGAGAAAAGAAGCAAAAGGTTTGGAACTTGATTTTTCAAAACAAACGATATGCAGCTTCTAGCCCAGCCGCATCTAGGCCTTTCTTAGCTCTTAATCATATCTCACCAAGGAACACCTCGGTCCGCTCTAGTCCTGATCTTCAGCCAATAAGCTGGTGTCTCTGTGAGGCTCCCACTGTGCTCACATGGGTGCTGAGGCTATGAGGGCTGGAAAAGCTGAATAGCAGTGATGCACAGGACCAGGCATTTCCAAGAGGGAAGGCCCAGCTGGAGCCATGGCCTCAAGGGAACATAGGCCCCAGCACCCAGAGGACCAATCATGCACATTATGCAACCTCTGGGCCACTGTCCTCATTTGAAACCAGAAAAACAAAACAGAAGAAGAAAAAATTGCCAACAGCATCATCTGGGGGTTTGGTTTATGCAACGGGAGTCGTCACAACCAGAGCAAAAATTGTGCTCCATCAAATCAGTTTGGAATAGTATGGGGCCAGTTAATCTGGGTTCAAAGAAGTCCAACTCAAAACTGTTTCCTGAGCACCTCATTCACTGGTCCTACTGAAGGTCTAGTACCTTTCTGCCCGACACTGGGTAAGGGAGCAGGTGGCAGGTGGGCATAGTGATGAGTAAGACGTGCGTGGTACCTGTCCTATGAAACTCACAGACTGGCAAGGAAGCAGAGACCAGAGAGCTACACAGGATGAAGACAGATGGGTAAAGCACCACACAGAGAAGGACATGGTGCCATGAGGGAATGGATGATCGGGAGACCTCTGACAGGCTGGGGACCCAGGGGACAGGCTAAGATCTGAGAGTTAAACATGAAGGAGGAGCTCTGGGCTGACAGCAGAACACATAGGGCCCCTATAGGACAGAGACACGATGCATCGGGCAAGAGACGCAGGCCAGCATGGTGAAGCCTGAAGAGGGAGGAATAGGAAGCAAGGCTGGAGGATGGCAGAGGCTGGATCCCGATACCTGACCTCTCAGAGCACAACAGGGTGCTAGAACCTTAGCTTATATGGAATTGAAGCCCCTGGCATGACATAGACACAGGAAAGACATGTTCAGTTCTACCCACCTTATGAACTGGGTTGTAATGGCGTGAGAGTGGGTGAACACAGGGGTCTGGAGGAAGGGTTTGGACCTGGGGCAAGGTGCCTCGAAGTGAACCCTGGTGGGGCTGCAGCATTTAGGGACAACAGACTGCCTCTGGACAGGCATACACAAGGGCGGTTGCTTACCTGGTTAAACCTCCGGGTGAAGGCCACGACGTTGGGGGCCAGACTGTGTTTCTCCTTCTTACTCCATCCACAGCTGGCTAGTTCCTAGAAAGCAGAGAGTCCATTTCAACAGGGATTCTACTTGGGATGCAAAACCCACCACATCAAGTGGGAAGGAGCGGGGAGCTGAAGACCTGGCTACTCTCACCTTCACCAGGTCGGGGAGGAAGGCGGGATCTGTGGGAGAAGGTGTCTGCACGTGCTGCCAAAGGTGAGGAGGAGATGCAGAATACTTTCCTCCCATAACTTTGGCCACATTTCCCAAGATTTCTATGTCAAAATATTCTCTTTTTATGTTTTGAGTAGTGCGTTGTAATCATGCATAATAGTGGGGTCCACTGTGACATATTCATACATGCAAATAATCTAGTTGCTTCATTTCATTCCCTAGTACACACCTTTCCCTCTCCTCATGGTCTCCTTCCTCTAGACTACTGGGCTTCCTTATATTTATTTACTTTTTAAAAATTGGTATGTTATATATAAAAAGTAGGGGGGCTGGGGTTGTGGCTCAGATGTAGAGTGTTCACCTAGCATGCATGAGGCACTGGGTTCGATCCTCAACACCACATAAAAATAAAATATTGTGTCCATCTATAACTAAAAAGCAAATATTTTAAAAAGTAGGATTCATGATATATTCATACATGCATAGAGCATAATTTAGTCATCATTCATTTTGCAGTTCCTCTGATACTTGCATTCTAAAATTTATAGCAACGTAGTTCACAATAGCCAAGGTATGGAACCAGCCTAGATGCCCCTCAAAGGATGAATGGATAAAGAAAATGTGGTATATATACACAGTGGAGTATTACTCAGCCATAAAGAAGGACGAAATTATGTCATTTGCTGGTAAATGGATGGAACTGCAGAGCATCAGGCTAAGTGAAACAAGCCAGATGAAGAAGTCAAGAGTTGAATGTTTTCTCTCATATGTGGCTTCTCTGGGGCCAAAAGTCCTTTCTTAGTGGGGACACAAACATTTTAACTAGCAGGACTCCTCCTGATGTAGAGTGAACCCAGAGCCCCAGGTGAACTTAAAACTGAAATCCAGCTGAAGGCTCGCAGATTTCATTGACCACATGACAGCCTCCATTCCTGAGTCAGGAAAAAATCCTAATCCAGGCCCACCACCACCAGAAGAGCTTCCAGGACTACAGGGGCTTCCTTCCTGAAGTTGGCCCCTTCCACTGTATATGACCAAAGGGACAGAAGGGAAGGTTCACTTTAGTGTCTTGTTCAGGGGCCTTGTCTCTGCCTTTCCAGCAGGTTTAGCATCATGATTTGAAGAAACAGATTTTATCTATCAGTAAGGCTGGTTCCTACCTGGAGATAAAAGAAGTAATCTAATGGGGGTTTTAAAAAGGACCAAGGTAAAGCCACTATCCAAAGACCATTCCCAACTTGTGCCTGCCAGAAAACAGAAGAAACGTAGATGCTAGAATTCTCTATCCTGAGTTCTAAAACTTCCTGTTAATTCATATCAGGCTCAATATTATTAGTATCTTTTTTTTCCAGCTGCACAGCTGGAACTTTCTAAAGATTTTTAGTGAGAGTCAGTTATCCACCAGCTGGGACAGAGGCAGATCAGGAAGTCAGGGCAGTAATGGGAATGGCCATAAAGAAAACCATCGGCTGGGCAATTATGCCTGAGGTGTGGTGCTCATCAAACATATCTCAGGGCCCACAGGTAAGCCACAGATAGGAGCCTGTGGAAACTGGCCAGAGTTACTGGGCAGCTCTGGCAACAAGATGGACAAGCCAGGCACGGGAACACATGGGAACCAACCAGGAGGAGCTATCACACACCTCCTCACGGCTGCCTCACATGTATCACGGCCTTCACAGAAACCCCCACAAGAGAACACGACCAACCCAGACCCTGCCAAGTCCTCACACTGCCCCCTCCCAGGCTAGACCCCAGGTAAGAGTAATGACAATGATATTAACTAATGCTACCGCTTAGCAAGAATCCCCTATGTGGCAGGTGCTGGACCAGGCACATCACCTATGTTTTCCATGTGATTCTCACCACATTCATTTTAACAAATGGGGGAAAAGGGCTCAGACTTCATGTACACCGTGAGTCCACTTCTCAAAATCAGATGTCTGTCTCTTAGAGATGTACGATTTACCTCTGTTATTTCCTTGTTCTGAACTGTGTATTTGACCTGCCTCTGTTGCATTTACCCACACCATTAAACACACCTGAATTGTTTACAGGTATATGTTCACACTCATTTAGTTTATCAGGACAAAGGCCTCTCTCTCCTGTGGATTCCAAAGCCAGTGCTGGAAAATATGGGTCATGCTCATCAAATATAAAACCCAGCTCCCTACACTGGGTTCAAGGCTGTGGTGTGGTTGTTGCCCAATTTCTGACTGAGAGTGGCCCTCCATATTTTCCTGAAAATTTTAATAAACAGCAGAAGTTGTGCATATGTGTGTGTGTGTGTGTGTGTGTGCGTGTGTGTATACACACTTAATTCAGAGTCTGTGAACTTACTTCTGTACCATACAACTTAGAAAGACACCTGTCGACCAGTTAGACCCAGGTCAAATTCTTGCTGTGCATAACCCAGCAGCATGATGCTTATTTTCTTAGAACTTTCATGTTCTCACCTATGGATTCCAAAGCCAATGCTGGAAAGGATGAACTATGCTAACTAAATATAAAGGTCGCCTCCCCTTCGCAGGGCACACTGCCACAAAACAGCAAGGGCAGCATTCAGCCTTCGCCCAGCCCACAAGCACCACTGTCTTTATTAACAAGATCTATTATTATTTCTCTGCCTTTGTCACACAGGCAGGAGCCAAGCAGGAACTTTATCCACCTGAGTTTAATGATTTGGAATTTCTAAGACCCTGATTCAAACATGGCCATTTTCCAAGGATTCCCTGAGGAGCCTGGTGCTCTAAAGACTGGAGACATCTACCATTAAAACCTCAGCAGCATGAAGCATTGTGCTGAGAGGTACTGGGGCAAAGGTCTTGGGGCTCAAAGGCCCTGTTCTGGATCCCAGCCCTGCTGCTTGTTTCCTGGGCTTCAGTTTCATCATTGATGAAATGAGGATGCTTAACCCCAGGACTGCAGTGGCTGAGGAAGGTGGTGGCAGGTGGGCATAGGGCCAGGCTGGTCATGGACGCTCACGCAGTGTTGGTTGAATGAATGAGGTCTGAGTGGTCCTCCGTGTTGAAACCTCCCAAACGCAGTGATCAAGATCAAGATGATCAAGATGTCCGAAGAAATGAGACCATTCTATCTGCACTAACACAAGTTCTGGCCCAACCTTGTTGGCACTATTCCCCTCTGTGTTTGGCCTTTTAGGATTACAAGAGATTCTATCTGTGTGAAGTGGATCTGGAAAATGTGAAGTAATAGAACAAAACTCTTCCAGTCACTAATGCCTAAAAAAGGTTCATGCTATGGAACTAATGGTACCTATGGTGGGCTGAGGCTGGGAAGGCCCTGGGCTCTGCATCCTGGTGAGCAGGAGCTGCCCCAGGCCCAAGCACTTCCCTTCCTGGGGGCACAGTCCCACCCACCTGGGCTGCCCTGCCTCAGAGTTCTGGGCCCTGGCTGCCAGGCTTCTGGGATCTCTCCTCCATCACACAATGTTCCCCAGATTCACCAGGGAAAACAGAATCTATGAAAAGAAAATTTCCTGCGACTAAACTTAACGATTATCCTGGCCTCACTCTGGCTTCCCTCCTAGGACCCACCCCTCCCCCATCCCAGAGGCCCTGTCCATGTCTTTGACCTCCTCCTCTCCAGCGCCCCCTTCCCGCGGCATCTTAGTGATCATCAGCCTCTCCCAGAAGCCACAGGAAAACAGCCTCCCAGGTGCCCCTCTCCTCCAGCTCCTGCTCTTTCTTCTCCTCCAGGGGAAAATTTCTCACACCCCCTTCCCTCTCCCACCCACCTCTCTACCCCTGCTCATCTGAATGTGCTCTTAACCAAGGACAACTTCCTGACTGGAAAACCACAGCCCCTACTCAGGCCCCTCCACCCCTCTGTGCCCTCTGCCGGGTGCTGGCCCTGCCCTTGCACCCCACGTTCTTCTGCTCATCTTCCCACTTCAGGCCCCCACCTGGGTCTGTCCAGGCTCACTGTCTACATTTCACCCTGAAGGTCACAGAAATACCCTGGCTTCAGCCATGTGTCTCTGTACCCCAGGTTGCCACCCTGAGTGCCAGGCTAGGCTACCCAGCTACCTGCTGGCCACACCGCAGCACCCCACACTGCAAAACCAGCAGGCTCAGAACAAAAGGGTATCGATGCAGTTGCCTTAAATAAAAACTCAAACATGAGATTCATGTAAACATTCAAAGGCAAATGCATATCAGAAGTCACGAAGGAAAAATCCCTAACTGGCACAAAAATAGCCCCATCTTAATACCCCCACCCGTGCTCATTCCTAGGTGACAACAGGCATCAACACTGGTCCTGCAAAGCTTCTCCAGCCATGTGACAGGAGGCTTGCCCACCAGCAGTCAGATCCCTCCAAGAAGGAGCATCAGCTCTCTGCTTAGTGGTCAGGGAGTCAGAAGCCTTGACATGGCCGAGGAGGGCCTGACTCTGACAGTGTCTGAAGCCAGTGAGGTCATCCCTAGAAGAGGTGGCCTGGGGAGTGGTGACACATCCTCCTTGAAGACCCCATGGTATCCAGGCTGCCAAGCCATAGGAAGCTGGCGCCAGCCCACGGTCCCTCCAATGTGGGCTTAATTCTGACCACAGCTTCTCCAAAGCACATTCGTTGACCGTGTCCAGAAATCAGACCTCTGACCACCACCAGCTGGCACCAGCCAATGACACCACGTCACCATTGTGCCTCCCGGCAACTTTTCCCTTCCTCTTCCTTCCCACCCTCTGGCAGGGGAAAAACAAAAACATAAGATCAACTTATGAACAATCTTCAGAAGAACTGGTGGGACAATGACAGTCAAAGGAGCTCTAAAAACACCCAGGACAAGGTGGCCACTGAGGCAGTGGGGGACAGAGCCAACCGGGGGTGTCTAACCAAGAAGCAGGCCCAGCCTCTGGGGACAGGGCTCACAACAGACTCAGGTCAGGAAAGCTTCAGGGGCTGATGTGTCCCTCAGGGATGTGCAGGCCTCATCCCACGGCAGGCAGTCGTCATAGCACAGTGACCTGTTGCCCACACCCCTGCTGTGGAAGTGAGGGAGGAGCATGAGCTGCTGAGGAAGCCTCCCGCTGGGCCCTGGCAGAGGCTGGCTCTGGGCTCAGGAGGGAGCATTAAGGGCACAAAGGTCACAGAAAGAACCCAGCGAGCATGACTGAGGAGTCAGCAGATCTGGGACAACCTCCTGGGTTTCAGTCAGCTTTTTTGCTGCTGTGACCAAAAGATCTGACAAGAACAATTTTAGACAAGTAAAAGTTTATTTGATGCTCATGGATTCAGAGGTCTCGGTCCAGAGATGGGGATTCCACTGCTCTGTGCCCAAGGTGAGGCAGAACATCATGACAGAGGGGTGTGGCAGAGGAAAGCAGCTCAGGACATGGCAGTCAGGAAACAGAGAGCTCTGCTCACCAGGGACAAAATATAAACCCAAAGGCACGCCCCCAGTGACCACCTCCTCCAGCCACGACCCAACTGCCTACAGTTACCATCAGTTAACACATATTGGTAGATTAATGCACGGATCAGGTTACGACTCTCATAATCTAATCACTCACCTCTGAAAGCTCTTGCATTGTCCCCCATGTGAGCTTTTGGGGGACACCTCATATCTAAACCATAATACCATGGCTGGGTGACCTGGGACCATGAGTTTGCTCCTGTGAAAAAGTGGCACTGATAGCAGTGCTGCCACCTAGGGAGTCAAAAGGGTTAGATGAGCTGACATTTGTAAAGTGCCCACAACAATGGCTGACACCTCATAAGCACGTTAATCATGTTAATAAAATAGTGCTCACGGGAAAAGGCATCACTGAGCCGGTGGGAGCAGGGCCAAAAATCCAGGCCAGGAGATCCTGGAGGTAGGAGAAGGCACCAGGCTCCAAAGCCTGGGGTGAGGGCCCAAGCCAGCCAGTGGCCGCACGTGTGAGATATGAGCACCTACTGCATGTCAGGAACTGCAGGAGACACTTCTCACACATCATGTAGGTTCATCCTCACAAACCCTGGTGGTCGTTCTCCCATTTCCAAACAAAATAATAAGGAACAAGCAGATGATTCGATTTTTCCAGGCCACAGAGGCCACTGACAGTAGGGATGGTGGGAGCCATCTTCACCCAAGCCAGGACAAAGCTGTGGTCACCACTTGGGCTCTAACCAGTGCCAGCCTAGAGGAGAGCTGGGTGGCACGAGGGCCAGACAAGGGCTTCTGAGGGGTCCCACCAGGTCAGAAAAGGGTATGACGCCTCTGGCTGCACAGGCAGGAATAGAAGACAAAAGGATGGTAGGATCCAGAGTGAAGATGCCCACCAAGCTCCCGGGAGCCCTCCCCAGAGCAGAGACTCGGGGAAAAACACAGTCGATACGCAGCAATGCCAAGCAGCCCACAGACTCCAGGTAAATACTGAGTCATTACCACTGAGTCTACACACAAACGACAACACACCAGTACTACTGCCATCTGATGGATGAGGCTCTGAGCTCAGAGAGACTTGTCACTTGTCTAAGGACACACAGCTAGAGCTGCTGGAACTGAGATCCAAACCCTGGTCTGATTCCAGAATCCAAGCTTGGCCACCAAACAGCTACAGGAAATAAAGGGGCTTCCTGGGTCCTTTCAGACAATAAATGTGCCAGTTTATGGATGCGCTACTTGGGAGGAACACTTGTCTGGCCCTTTTCAGGAGCCCCATCCACTGGAGGACATCCAAGGCCACTGGCTGTCCCGTGGGTAAAATCTGAAGTTCTAGCAGATCCTAATAATTATTAACAAAACATGAGTGCTTTTATTAGTATATATTTCACTGTCAGCACAATTAAATATCCTGTTATGCTATCCACCCTCAAAGAGAACATAAATCAAAAATGTGAGAGAGCAAATGTAGTTAGTCTGTGAATAAAAACAGGTTTCAAGAGGGAGAAACGGCTTCTGCCCATCATCTATCCTGCGATAAACCCGAACCACTGCTGTATTAAGTTCAAAATAGGTGACAAGTTCAAATGACACATGATATACACATTTCCTAAGGTCACTCCTGAGATCCCTCTGACAAAGCCCACAAATGAAAACAAATCCAAAATAGCAATGAGAATAGCAGCAGAGGGATGTTACCCTCCAATGAGAGATTTCAATACCGTTCTGGGGATCAGCCTGGTTTCTGACTAACTGGAAGCAGAAAGTCTCGAGCTGGAAAAAGTCATGAGGGAGATATAGAGGTGGTGAATCAGCTGCCCAGGGCACTCAGAGAAGCAGAGGGCAGGGGCCAAAAGCCAGCAAGGTCAGCATGCCCACCCCCAGGAGAAACCAAGGTGAGGGAACTGCAGGCTCCCCTCCTATTGGCATTGGAAGGGCTGTACCCTGTAAGCCTGTCCCACAGTGTGGGCATATTGCTGTGTCCTACCTCGGTCACTCAAGAGGAAGGCCAGGAGGGTCAGATCACAAACAATGACAAGCTACCGGGAATGAGTTTAACAGCACAATGAGAGGAAAGACCAAGATAACAGAAAAATTAAGCTTAGAAGGAAAAAATAAGAAATGAAAACTCTAAAACACATACATATGCTTCTTGTTTTGGTATCAGGTATTTAAACACAGGGGTGTTCAACCACTGAGCCACATCCCCAGCTGATTTTTTTTTTAATTTTATTTTTAATATTTATTTTTTAGGTGTACATGGACACAACACAATGCCTTTATTTTTATGTGGTGCTGAGGATCGAACCCGGGTCCCGCCCATGCTAGGCGAGCGCTCTACTGCTGAGCCACAATCCCAGCCCCCCAGCTGATTTTTTATCTTGAGATGGGGTCTCACTAAATTGCTTAGGGCCTTGCTAAATTGCTGAGGTTGGTATTGAATTTGTGATCCTCCTGCTCAGCCTCCTGAGCTGCTGGGGTTACAGGCATGCACTATGGCATCTGACACACACACACAATTTCTATTGCACTTTGCTACTATAAGAAAATGAGAAGTGTTGGACTAAAAAAAAAATTTGCAAAGCACAATCTAATAAAAAGATATGAAATACATGTATGAAGATGTGAATTTGGTGTCAACGTATCTTATGTACAAACAGAGATATGATAAATTGTGGTATAAAGGTGTATTAGGAATTGTAATGCAAAAAAAGATATATATATATATAAAATATATAAAGAACAGCTATAACTCAATGATAGGAAAACAAACAGCCCAGTTTTTGGGGTTTTGTTTTTTTTGAAAACTTGGACAAAAGCTTTGTTCAGATCCTTTATGAAAGAGAATGCGGAGGGCGAGTAAGCCATGGAATGACGTTAGCAGCATTAGCCCCAGGAAAAAGCAAGTCAAAGCTGCAAGATGCCACCCACACCTGTTGCCACAACCTAGAAAAGACAACAGCTGACCTGCCACGGCTGCAAAGGATGCAGCACAGCTGACCTCTCATCTGTCACCCTGGGCATTCAAACTGGCACTGCCATCTGGAAAAGCAGTGTGGCTGTCTCTTATAAGTTAAGCACACACCTACCCTGGGACCTAGCGATCCCACTGGTAGATGTTCACACAATGCAAACCCATGTCCATATAAAACTGTGTGTGCTTGTTTATGGCAGCTTTATTTCTATTCCCCAAATTAGAAACAACCCAGATGTCCATCAGTTGGTGAGGGAATAGGGGAACTGCGGCACACCCACATAGCTGAGTACTACTCAGCCATGAAAAAGGGAATTAGTATTGCACGTGCTAAAAAAGATGCTTCACTTTCTGCCAAAGGAAAGAAACTAGACACTGAAGTGTTGTATGATTTCATTTACACAACATTCTCAAAAAGGTAAAAACTACAGGAACAAAAATTAGATTAATGGCTGCCAAAGACAGGGTCAGAGGTAAACCAATCTCAAAGGGCAAGAGAAAACTGTGGGAGTGACAATAAGCTCTCATCTGGACTGTGGTGACTGCGAGAGAGCACACGTTCTTCAAAACCCACCAAACTGTTCACTAAAAAGTTTGATTCCTACCTGATATAATTAAACTTTAATAAACATGACTTTAAAAGAAAAGGAATTTGCAAGGTGAGTCCCATGCTGACAACTGTGCAAAAAGACCTAAGAACTACTAGTCAACCTGGGGAAGGACAAGGTTCCTGGAGTAAGACTCTGGAGAAAACAGCAGCCATTAAAGATATGTCAGAAATGAAATTACGATAGAAAGCTTGGGAAAGCTTGAGGACTCAGTGAAGGGGAAAGGCGAGAGAGAAAAGGTGATAATAATCTCCAAGAATGCCAAAAAACAAGAATTCCTGCTTGTGTCTATTTAAATTTTGAATATATTTAAATACTACATATTTATTTAAACACATACTTTATATAAATCCAAGTAGCATAACAGGTTTACCATATGCTAAATATTATGTATTTTAATACTCATCTACATTTACATATTATATAGGGATATGTGTGAATATACTCTGTTTCAAGCAACTGATGGATCAAAGAAAATAGAGTATAGTGCTGAACTGGAGGCCTGGTCCCTAAGAGAATGAAATACAGCCCTGGCACACAACTTGGCTTGTCACCGAGTAGGACCTACACAGCCATAAAGACAACGAGTGCTGTTCGTTGGCTTTCCACTTTTACGTCCACCTAAGGAATCTGTGGTTGCTCCGGGGAATGTCAGAATGTGTAGTTCACTAGCTTGACAATGGGGACGTGCAGCTGAGGCAAGGGACTTAAAGAGGGGAGGGAAACACAGGGAGCAAGCAGCCTAGAGACTGCAGGAAGAGAGGTTTCAGAGCACCGAACAGAATCCCAAATAACCTGGAGGAAAACCCTTTAAAGAGGTTGCCTCTGGGAAGGGCCAGGGCGAGGGATGGAGACTTTATCTACACACTCTACTATTTGATTATCATGTGCAGGATTGCTTTGAAAAAACTTTTACTAGATAACATATTACACATAATAAGCCTTCCAAATTAAGTTTTAACAGTTAGTAAATATTTCAAATATACAAAATTTTTATAAAATCATAACCTGCTTATGATCTGTCATTGTCAACGGTTATAAATATAGTCCATTCTCACATGACCACTAGATGCTCTATACCTTTCAGTGGAGGAATCATGAGTCCTCCAGAGAGAGTCCCTAGGATGGGACAAGGGCACTCAGGGCCCATGGTGTGCACAGAAGGCAGGGCTGGCTGAGGGTTCAGGAAGGCTCCCTGGAGGTGGGTGACTGCTGGGAGCGGCACTAACCCTTCCTGGAAAAAAAGTAACTGCTGTGAAACACAGAAGGAAAGGGAAGAGGACTGAAGAGAAGGGGAAGGAGGCAAGGAGGGAGGAAGAATGGAAGGGACGAAGAAGGAGGCCAGTCACGTGCCAGGCCCTGCGCCAGGGAGGTCCCAGACATTGAGGAGCTTGGAGTCTGCTCAGGGGGCAGCAGACAGGAAGGCAGAGAAGGACAAGTACACTTTCCTGCCTGTTCCCTAAGGCTGACATCCCAAGACTGTTCTAGCTCTACGCCTCCTGTGTGGCCATCAGTGGGCTGTGTCTCTGGCTCTTTCCTGGGCAATGATGATGGTAGTGGTGGTGGTGGAAAAGAAAGGGTGAGAAGGAACGATGAGGGAGGAGGGAAGAGGGGAAGGAGGAGCAGCAGTGACTGACGGCTTGTGGAGCACTTCTGCATTCACCTGGTTTCCCAAGTTCAAGTGGATCTTAGGAAATAACAGCAATGAGCACAACAAAGATGCTCTCACGTTCATAGCACTCACCTTCTACAGGCTGGGGAGAGAAGTTTGTCAAATAATAATAAATTATTCAAACCGACTTGATCAGGGTGAAGGCAGGGGACATTCAGAGGTTGTCTCAAGGGTCTGCCTGGCAAACTGACCTGGGGTAAAGAGGTGAGGGGCACTCTCTGCAGCTGTGTGGAGGAAGAGGCTCCCAGACAACAGAAAGTTCATGTATGAGGCCCAGGTCAGCGTGCCCCCTTGAAGCTGAGAAGAGTCAGGTAGCCAATGGGGCAAGAGGACACAGGCTGGAGAGAGTGGGATGAGGGGGACTGGGCAGGACAGGAGCAGGTAAGCATGGGGTTTGTTGTTTCGTTTTGAGGCCCAAGGGAAAGCAGTGGAGGAATGAGCAGAAGGAGCTCCCCAGGCACACAGTGCTCATGACACGAGCAAGAGCAGCAGTGGCCCCAATCCACAAGCACTCTTCCACTGTCCCAGCAGCCACTTTGGTAACTGTGTGGGATGTTCCCATGTTCTCATGTGACAGCCAGCTTGCTTGCTTGACTGCTCCCTGCAGTGCAGGGGATGATCCTGGGCCTCAACACCCCCAGCCCAAGAGAGCAATCCCTCAGTAATCTGCATTTTGATTTAAACTAATGACAATAACAAGAGTGACTAACATATTGAGCGCTCCCTAAGTGCTAGGCACAGCACTGACCATTTCATTCCCGGTTATCCACACTCATTGGATCCTCAAAACAGTCCTATGAGACAGGTACCACTGCTGCCCCAGAAGCTTACCTCAAGGAAAGCAGATTGCGGCCAATGCAAGAGCCAGGACTGAACCCAAGTCTATGGGTGGGTAAAGCCAGGATCCTCGGCCACAGCACCTCCACCTCCAGGCTGGAGTGTGCATTCATGTGCCGAGATGTGCATTCATGTGCCATCGTGTGTGTTTACCAGCTCTCTCTAAATTGAATTCACACCACATCTGGGATTTTATAATATACTTTTGTCCTTAATATAGTACAAACATTTTCTCACATTTGTCCATCCTTCCTTTTCAAAATTCCTGATACCTGCAGGACACCTAGAAACAATTCCTCCTATTCATCTCCTTTTGTCTTTACTCTCGAGTTTTAGGAGAAAATTTTAGCTTGTCTCTTAATTTGCTACTTTGGAGTTTTGCAAAATTTTATTTGCTTCTGCTTTCACTGCAATTTAAGTCTGGTAATATGGTTCTCAGACGACTCTTCATAATCTTGATCTTCACATACTATAGGGACACCCTGAATATCATGGAAATACGAAATGAAATTTCTGGAAGCACATGCTTCTAAGAAAGATGTAGGCTCAGATCAATTCTGCACTGGACCAACTGAAACTTTTCTGCACTGACGAAAATGTTAAAAAGCAATAGAAAGAATGAACCCAGGGGCTAGGGTTGTGGCTCAAGTGGTAGAGCGCTCGCCTGGCATGCGTGAGGCACTGGGTTCGATCCTCTGCACCACATAAAAATAAAATAAAGGTATTGTGTCCACCTACAACTAAAAATATATTTAAAAAAGAAAGAAAGAAAGAAAGAATGAACCCAAAGTTTTCAGAGCCACAGAATTTTACCAGGGAGTTATCTGAGTCTTTTAATGAATGCAAAACCCTTATGCCAAAAATTTATACCAGAGCCTGAAAATCAATGGGAAGAATATCCAAGCCTACCGGGTTTATCTAAGAAATACAGGACCCAGCTAATGTTAACAATCAAAGAAACACATGGATAATTTAAAGAAAAAGTGATCTGATTCTCTCAATAAACATTGCAAAGTTAATTAGCAAAATGCAATGTTCATGTGCAATTTTAAGAAATAAAAAAGAATTTCTTAAAAGCTTAATAATGTTTATCTCAAGCCAACAGCTACCACTCCACATCACTACAGCCAACAACTCAGCTCTGTGGGCCCTGAATTATGTCAGAGATGACAGGTGGCCCAGCCTTTCACAAAGCAACTGCCTTCTCTGAGCGCAGAGAACAGAAAGGGGCCTGAGCCACAGCGGCAGCTCCTCTCAAGTGTTCTGTGGAGCATGGAGAGGCCTGGTCAGAGATTCAAATAGGCCTGGGGCTCCTGGGCATAGGGGGACCTGAAGGAGACATCTGGGGAGGCTGAAGACCAGAAGCAGCAGTCAGGGCACTGAGACAGATGACCAGGGCAAACTCAGATTCCAAAGACAGAAGCCAGAGGAGACAGGCATGAGGAGAAGGAAAAGGAGGATGTAGATTTTACTATTCCATTTCACAGGTGAGAGGATCAAGGTTCATAGAGATGAGCTAACTGGTGCTGGTCGTCAAAGTAGTCAGTGGCAAACACCAGAGCCTGACCTTTGAGTACAAAGGGTCCCTGAGGGAGACTGAGGGGTGCAGTACAGTAACTAGACAAGAGGACCGGGGAGTGGAAGGGAAGAGGGGCTGTAGAAATCAACATTCCTACAGGTGGCATAGGCAGGAGGGGCCACAGGATGAGACCTCATTCATCAAGGTCACAGCTTCATTCAGCACGTCACATCCACAGAGCCTCTGCCCCATGCAGTAACCTGCTTTTTTTTTTTTAAGAGAGAAAGAATTTTTTTTAATATTTATTTTTTAGTTTTCAATGGATACAACATCTTTATTTATTTTTTTTTTATGTGGTGCTGAGGTTATCGAACCTGGCGCCCCACGCATGCCAGGTGAGCACGCTACCGCTTGAGCCACATTCCCAGCCCCAAGTAACCTGCTTTTTGATCACAAACAGCTTGAAGTCCCTGGACAGAAAAGGACTTCTGGAAACAATGGCAAACTTGACGAATCCCAGAAATGATCGGGACTGACGAATCCCAGTCTCACGGGAACACTGGGCTGCTTTGACATGCCCCGGTGGGGGCCACCGAGGCTGGTGTGTGAGTGGACTATGAAGATGGCTCTTTCAGAAAAGAGCCACTCTCCTCTCCTGAAAGGCTAAAAGGGAAAGCCAGCCTTTCAGATACTTGATCTCTAAAGGGACACATATTTAAAAGTGTGCAGAAACCTGTCAGACACTAGAGCTGCCAGCCTCCCATGCTGTGAGACCACTGTAAGCAGGGAACCCATGGCTTCCTTCCCAGCCTCAGGCCCAGCCTTCTCTCTGCTCTACCCCCAACTTGCCTGCGTGGCAAGAGGGGTGGGGCAATGAAGGAGTGAGTCTTCCCTTCCAGTGAGGAGACCAGGCCAATGACTATGAGTATGTTCCTAAACATGGGATAAGTTGAGAGCATGATCAGAGACTGACAGGGTCGGGTGGGAGGAGGCAAGCATGTCAGGCAGAGGACAGCAAGTGTGCAGGCCTGAAGGGCTCAAGCTGGAAGGAGGCCAGTGGAGGAGATGCAGAGAAGTGCATGGGGAGGGCACAGAGGAGGGTCAGGAGAACAGGACCAGCTCTCGGAGACCTGCACATCTTAGAGACTTGGGGCTGATCCCAAGGGGAAGCAACTGGAAATTCTGAGCAGGCTCAGTGATGTGGACAGACACTTTTAAACCACAGGATGGGAGTGGGGGGCGTTAGGGAACAGACGTGTGAGGAAACACCCACTGAGAGGGAAGTGCCAAAGCTGGAGGGAGGAAGGAGGGCAGTCTGCACTGGGAAGCAGCACTGGACACGGGCTGGGGACAGCCTGGGTGCAGACAGTGTGGGAGAAGACAGACGCCGTGATTCTGACCTGACAGGGTGGACAGACTGCTACGGCAGGGACAGAGCTGGCAGAATTCTTAGGAAGCACCACAGGTTTGCTCTGGGGCACGCTGGGGCAGTGGGGCCTGCAGGTCTTTGCTGCCTGCCCAGGTCCTTGAAGGAAGCACAGCTCCCAAGGACCCACTGGCTCGCTCAACAAAGCATCCCAGACTCCACTGTGGCCCACCCTAGCCCCAGTCTTATTGTCTACGTGCCTTCACCTACCCTTTGCTCTGGCCGCACTCACCTGCTCACTGGTCCTCCAACAAGGCCACTTCCTTCCCCGTGGCCTCACCTGTGTTCAAGCTACTCCCTCTACCTGGAATGCTCTTCCTTTCCATCTCGGGTCCAAATTACACCAGTGCTCTAGGCCGTGAACAAATGGGACCCCTACCAGGATGCTCTGTCTGTTGCCCCTACTAGAAGTATGGCCTCTCTTCCCACACATCCCCTTGTAATCAGTTAGGTAAACATCTTACCTTTTCTACTAGAACAGGGGTTCCTCATTTATTCTTGAGTTCCCTGAAATACCAGGCAGTGAGCCTTGCATATGGTGTGTGGCTGACCAATATGTGCTGACTGTGTTACAGGCGTGGGACCCACCACCCCAAGCAGGCCCCAGTGGTGCCCAGAAAACCATGCTAAGATTGTGCAGAGGACTTCTCCTCTAATTACACTCAGATCTCTAACTCTGATCTGAGACCTCAGACATCTAGCCCCAAGCTTGTTGGCTTCCTCCGGATGCCACTCAGACTTGGCTGTTTTGAATCCTGACTTCAGCATGTCTGTAGCCAAAATTGCTCCGCCCTGCTCTGACCACCTCCATTTCAGAGGAGCAACTAGCATGGAGGTTCCCACTGCCTCGTTCACCTGACAGGTCACGGGGGTCTGAAATGGAAAATGGGGGTGCAGGGTGGCGGCTGGTGAGAGCCTGGGCCTGAGTACCCTGGGCCTCAGAGGAGAGAGAGGGTAGAGAAATGGGGCTGCTCTCGTAAGCAGGACAGGCTCAGGGGCAGACGGGGCAAACTCTACTGTACAGGGAAGAATCTAGGCATGACGTCCTGAGATTCCCCCTCCAAAAAGTTTATCTATAATGCAGAAGGTAAAAAACAAATAAGAGATCACAGCTCATTTTATGGTGGGATTTATCCAGGAACCCATATTTTCCACTGAAGGAAAAACCAGTCTGAGTTTAAAGATTCAAACCTTCAATATCTCTACTCCAGCCGTAAACGGAAGCTTTGCTTTAAACTTTCACGTCCCAGGAGGATCAGGACTTCGGCACCCTCCCCACCTTGCAGTTGGGCCCTGCCGGCAGCCTGTCTAGTCAGAAAGTAAACAACACAGGCTATTTGTAATGACAGGTAAACACTAATGAATTTGGGAGCATGTCTGGTGCTTGCTTTTATGGATCATAAAATCACCTGGCTTCTTCTTGCCCCATGCTGACATGCCAATGAGGCCACCCCAAGTATTTATAGGCAGGCGGGCTTTGCCAGGACCACTCTGCAAGAGGGAGGCTAGGGGACAGCGGCAGCCTGTTAACCTTCCCATTACATACAAACCCATTTGTATCCTCTGACATTCAGCCTAGATCTTGGCATTGCAAAAGCCTGTTCAAAGTATTTATTTTTTAAACACCTTGGGGTGAGAGAGAGAGTGAACTTAACTCTCTCAACTGAGCACAATTACAAACTGACAGAAGGTACCCAAATGGTCTTTTACATATCAGCCAGATATAAACAAAGGGCTTAAAATGCAATTTTTCTAATTAGACATACAATTTGTTTAATTCACCCAGAGGAAGTGTACCCCCAGTCTACACTGAGATACATCCCGAGCCACCAAGGCAGACCCCTCACTGACAAGCCAAGGCAGCACCCTGTCCTGGCCCTGCTGCCATGACCACCTAGGAGGAAGTGACCATGGTGGCTCTGGGCCTCCTTCCACCTCTAAGGAGGTCTGGGAGTCTCCACAGAATCCAGATGAGCCAGACTGGCCACAGGCTCCCTGGGACCCACCAAAGGCCGACTTTCATCCCACAGGAGCCAGTATGTTGGAGCCCCAGGAAGAGCCACAGAAATGCAGAATGGGCCTCTATAGAGGAGCTAGGAAAAGCTCACCTCCTAACAGCCAAGGCTGACCAAGACATGTAAAACCAAGGTTAATAGCTTTAGTCGTCCCAGTTAACCTGGGGGGCCCTCACTCTTGAACCCACAACTCTGCAGGCTCCTGGCCACCAGCCCAGCTGCCACCTTCCCAGCCTCCACGCAGCGGCCTGCACAACAGGAATGTGAAAGGACTGATGAGAGTAGATGGGGCTCTCAAAGCCAGAGGTCCCCATCAGGCAAGTGCCATGTTGAAGAATGCTAGCTCCTAGTACTGGCCCTGGGGAGTACAGTGTGGCCAGGCTCTTGAGCCTTTCCTCCTCTGGGACATGCGACTCACCTTGACACTCTCTCAAGGTGGTATACAGGCAGCCATTCTGAATGACACAAGCCTGACCCCCACCAGGGGTCAACTGTTCTGTGTATGAGAATTTGAAGTCCAGGTAGAGGGGAGATGAGGGGACTCCAGGGCAGCTCTCTTCTGCCCCCTTTGCAAACCAGGGGGTCAGAGGAAGCCAGGAAATGCAGGAGAAAAAGGGATGAGAAAGGAGAGAACAGAGGGAGATGAAGGACCAGAGTCTGGCCAGGCATCCAAGCCCTGCTTCCAGCATCTGTCCACCTCCAGCTTCCACGAGACACCCCACGAGGCCAACAGCAGACTCCTCTTTGGGCCAAGCTGGCTTGGGCTGTTTGCATTCCTTGAAACTAAAACCATCTTGCCTCACCGACTCCCATTGCTCTATACTCAGGCCTTCAGCCTGAGAGGCCTCAGTGGAGGAAAGGGTGAGGGAAGGGCAGGCCTTGGGAAACTCCTGTCTCAGGGAAACAAAGCAAACGGGGACCAGGAATCTCTCCTTGGAAGATGGAGAGCGGAAGCCAGGACCATAGCCCAGGGACATGGCTTCTGCCTCTGAGGATTCTAGAATCCATCGCTATTCCTGGTGTGCAGCTTTGCTTCCTGCTTCCCTGCAGAGGGGTTCAACAAACCCAGGGCTCCGAGACAACCTCCAGGGAGGTAGGAAGGACAGAGGAAACCAGTATCCCATCCCACAGCTACACAAGGGACTTTTTTTCCAGGTGGTAAAGTGGATGGCAGTAGCTTTAAAAAAGAGGAAAACAGGTCTGGATGTTTAGGCTCAGAGACTCAGAGAAGTGAAGCAAACTGCCCAAGGCCATAGAGTAGCAGGTGGCAAGGCCCAGATTTCTATGTCATAACCCAAAATCTATGTTCACAACCCCTTCAGTAGGTCTCACCAGCTGAGGTCTTTTCCAAGGACCTAGATCAAAGAAACAATCCAAAGCATTTATGACCATTAATAATAAAAATAATAAACTCATCCTCTAGAAGGGGGCTATTTACACCCACAACCTTCAGTGAAGGGTAGTCCTGTTAGCTGGGAGGTGCTCTGTCCTACTGTCTCCCCTGAGGGATTTGAGGTTGCAGGTTGGGCAGTGGGTGCTAGGGAACCTGTGCTGCTGTGCATGGTGAAAGAAATGGGTGGTCTCAGGGAAATCCAGAATGAAGGAGAAGAGGGGAAGCTGGAAGAAGCTGGGATAGGCTAAGGGGCCACAATGATATGGCATGTGGTGGGTGTTTCAGAAACAGCGATGCCTACGGTGTCTACTGAAACTATTCTTATGGCTCCACATTTCCCTTTCATGATATCTGTGGGGCTCCCCAGTGCTTTCATGGCAGATTTCCTGATGATGAGCTTCCAGGTGTCTCTGCATCACTGTGCAGAAATGGTCTATGTGATAGTAGCAAGTCTCCAGGAACTTGCTGGGACCTAGACAGCAAGCTCTAGCCTTCCAACTTGGGATTGGGATTTAGAGCTGTCTCCATACATCTCAGAGAGACATCTGGGTGACAGTAACCATAACACTTAAGGGAAGAAGAGAGGAGAAAGGAAGGAACATGAGTGATTAGGTCTGGGCTGGACTGTGAGGTAAGAATTTAAATTCATTGTCACAGGAATCCTCTCACATTCCTAAGAAGCAGTCACTATTATCATTACCATCTTATAGATGAGCTAACAAACATTACAGGTGTCACACAGCCTACCCAGATTGAGACCCCGAGTTTGTGGTGGAGCAGAATTTCAAACCCAGCTCTGTCTGAATCATAATGCACGCTATTAACCAAGGTGTCACACAGTGTTCCCAAAGAGAAAGCAGTAGTGCCCTGGTTCGCCTCCTTCATTTCTGGAAGTTCTGGGAATCAGGGGACCTAGCCAAGACATGCACCTTCACTCCATGCCAGCTGGTTATCTCCAGCACCTCCCCTTCCCAGGCTGCTTCTGCCCAGGTTTTTCCTTCCCAGGTCCCACTAGGTCCCAATTCTCAGAGATACCTGGGCCACTTCCAAGGCTCCAGTGGTAAGTTGGCTCCCAAGGTCCCTTCTCAGGGCCAGGGACGGCCACTTCTAAAACCCCAGAGTTCTGTAGGAAAGCATGCAGAGTAGTCCCACAGAACAGTCCAATCCATTCTACTCTATATGGAGAGCCACGCTCCTGATGCTGGATATCTCGTGCACGTGTCTGACAGGTAACTCAAGGTCAGCGAGTGCAAAACCCATCTCTGCATGCACCCTGCCCTGCAGCTTTTCTTGACCAGTCACCCCACTGCCCAGGCCAGAAACTTTGGGGTATTCTTGACTCTTCAGTCTCTCCCAGAATCAACCTAGCACCCAGGGTGCCCTGCACCTATGTGGGTCACCCTGTCCCACAGTCTTGTCCTTGCATAGATCACCTCATCATCTTTGACCTAGACCAGGCTGCCTCTGACCTGCTGAACCCATGGGCCAATCTGCACAGACAAGCCTGAGCAAGCCTTGTAAGCAAGGGCAACCTCCTCTCTGTCTCTTACCCCGAACATCTAAAACCCTTCAGTCTCTGCACACTGTCAGGTTCAGGACCAAACCATCTGCCCTGGCCCACAAGTCTCAGCTCCACTCCTGACTGGCTTCCAGCTCAGTGAGATATGATCCAGCCACACTGAGATGCTTTCTCTAGGCTCATCTTCCTCCTAGTTTTGCTCACTCTCACCTCAGGCCTTGGTACATGCTGCCCCTCTGCCTGAAACACCCACCTCTTCCCATTCACCTGTCAGTACCACCCCGTCCTCAAGTCTTGGCCCCCACTGTTCAGACAAGCACTCCTGAACCCCCACCACCACCCCAGGAGAGGTGGGATGCTCCCTTTACATTATTCCACAGCAGGTGGAATTCTCATCACCAACCTCACCTTCCTTCTTGGGACTGCTGTTGAATCCTGTGTCCTCACCCAGAGACCATGAGCAATGTGCAGGGACAGGACTTCACAGTCTACTTGTCCACCTCTGCTGCCCAGCTTCCAAGTAAGCACGGGCCATAGAGGCTGCAGAATAACCAACTGCTGAGTGAGTGTCATCCTGTATCAACTGGCAGGAGTCAAAATGTTTTGAAAAAGGAAGTTTTCCAGATAGTAGAAGTTTAACTCTTTAAGTACACCAGCTTTTTATTCAGTGAGTCAATGAAAATTTACAGAACAGGGGCTGAGGCTGTAGCTCAGTGGTAAAGTGCTTGCCTCGTGTGTGTGAGGCACTGGGTTCAACCCTCAGCACCACATAAAAATAAATAAAGATACTATGTGTTCATCTACAACTAAATAAATATTTTAAAAAAAGAAAATTTACAGAACAAATACTATGTGTCTGGCATCATGCCACAGACACACTGGATGTGGTCTCAGGAGTCTTTGGGATCTGTTTCCGTCAGCTTTTTCACTGCTGTGACTAAAAGACTTGACCAGAACAATTATAGAGGAGGAAAGTTTATTTGAGGGTTCACAGTTTCAGAGGTCTGAGTCCCTAGACAGCCAGATCCATTCCTTGGGACTTGAGGTAAGGCAGAACAACATGGTGGAAGAGTATCTTAGAGGAAAGCAGCTCACATGATGATCAGAAAGCAGAGAGAGACTCCACCTGCCAGATACAAAATACATTCCCTAGAGGCACACCCCCAGGGACCCACCTCCTCCAGCCACACCCTCGCTGCCTTCGGTTATCATTCAATAATACCATCAGGGGATTAATTCACTGATTGTGTTAAGACTCTCATAACCCAATAATTTCTCCTCAAAATCTTGTATTGTTTCACACATGAGCTTTTGGGGGGCACCCCACATCCAACCATAACAGGATCTAATGAAAGCTATGTATAAAATATGACTAACAAAGGCACATAAAATTTTGTACATAATTTATCTCTTTTTTTAATATTTATTTTTTAGTTTTCGTCGGACACAACATCTTTTTTGTATGTGGTGCTGAGGCTCGAACCCGGGCCGCACCCATGCCAGGCGAGCACGCTACTGCTTGAGCCACATCCCCAGCCCCATAATTTATCTTAATGTTAAATTTAAACGGAAACCCTCACCACCAGTGAAACTCCACCGCAAGAATAGTATCCTAATTAGAATTAGTTATATTCCCAGTATGTATATGTCAAAATACAGTCCACTGTCATATATATTTAAAAAGAACAAATAAAAATATATGTATACTGTGAAAAATAAATGAAAACCCTTTTCAGAAATTATTTTGCCCCCTCCCTTTGTCTTCCATGCACAAATATTAGTATAATTTTCCTGAAAAGAATCAAAAGACATCTGTAACAATAAGATCAACATGAGAACTATAATGTGGAGCATGATGCAATCCGGTGTGACAGAAAATTGCAGGGGTGAAATGTGGACCCTGGAGCTAGGCCATCTAGCTTTGTATCTGACCCCCACTGACCAGCCCGATGACCACAGGTAGTATGGTTAACTTCTTTGGGCCTCAGTCTTCTCATTCAAAATGAGTGTAACAAAATTGACTACCTTCTATGTTTGTTATAAATATTCAACAGACTGAATCATGTGAAGTTATTAGAATAGGGCCTGTCATAGAGTGAACACTCAACACAGTGACAGTGATTTTTATTATTGAATATAAAGTTGGAAGGGTGAGACACTCCTTGACACAACACATTTGACACCAACACCCTGACATTCAGTTAACTTGATGTTTTTCTTTAGATCCCAACAAATGGTTGAAACCCTGAGTCCAAAGAAAGGGAGTGGCCTACCAAGCCAATACTCCCAAACCCATGGCTAGAGCCAGTGAGGGTGGAGGCCAGGGAAGAGCATCCTGCCCTGAGAGTGTCAGGCTGAAGCAGTACCACATCATTTTCTTTATTCTCAAGTCCCTGAGGAGAGCAGCATCAAGGTCTCCTTCCCAGTGGCCTGTCCCCAAGGAAGGGCTGGGGATCTGCTCTCCCTCTGCACGTCTCATGCAGCAGAAGCAGCCTTCAAAAGAGGAGTGTGCTTCTGGATCTTGGCAGATTTCCGTGGCCACAGAAGCAGGACTCTGCCACTCCCAAGCAGCACAAACCTTCCAGAAACAGAAAGTCAGCACACTTGTCCCCGCCACCCAGTCTCCTCTTCCAGAGGACAGCATGGCCCCAAGTGCCCATTTTCCAGCAATGTCTATAATAGTGAATTGAAAGGTTTACCTCACTCACTTGGCCAAAAATAGCTGGTAGGTAAGCCAAGCCATGAATGAATTCCTCTTTCTCTATTTTGTGGGTTTTCCTTTCCTTTCAAAGAAAAAAAAGTAGGACTTCAGTCTGAAGTTCAGTCAAGTACTTCAAGGCTTGTTCTTTGGAGAGCCAGTGAAGCCCTCTCCAAAGCAGCTGAGGCAGTTCTCTGTTCTGCTCCATTTCCTAACAAAGCCTGGGAGGTGGCAGTCAGGGCCCAGCTCTGGCGAGGCTGTGGACTTCTAAGCAGGCCGTCTAGAGTCCAAAGTCCTGCCATCAGCGCATGCTGGCACCTGAGGCCCAGCCATGGTGGCAGGTGGGCCTTCTTGTTCACCAAAGCTGCAGTTCCAGATGTGTTTCCAGACAAAGCAGTGCTTCCTCTCTACCAAGAGCCTCAACATTTCTTTCAGTAGAAATTTCATTTGGCACAGAAACTGTTGGCCATTTTGAAGACTTTGAAATTTTGCAAAGGGGTCTGCAACATAACAATTCTTCCTAGACACTGACAATATGCAGGCAGTAGATACCAGCAGAAGCTGCATGCACCAAGACTATCAATTAGCAGTTCGTGTAATGAGCTTCCAGGGAAATGGCACTGTTGCCAATTCTTCCCATGACCTGCCTCAGAATACCAGAGATAGGCAAGCTATTCTAGAAATGACTTCATTTGATACAGGGACTGCTTCCAGCTCCTTCTTCTGCGCCAAGACACCACTCAGCCCAGTCAGTCCAGTTTTGCGGCTTCTCCAAGCTCTCACCTATCAGAGCAACTTCTTTTCTTGGAAATACAATAAGCACTTTTGAAGGGTATTCTAAAGCAGGCTTCTAGCTTGAGGTAGATCAGTTTTAGAAAACTCCCAGACTTTCCAAGTCAAGCCTTCTTCTCACGAATCAGGTCTCCTTTCCTCTATGAATCTTTGAGACATAGGTGCTCTCTCCTCTTTGCAAGTGCCATACAGTCATTGATAGAAATTCCATCATTGCAGCCTCAATGTCTGGTTACAGAAGCTGACTTACAGCCGGCAGGGATGTAAGCACAACACATGAGCATGGTCATAGTAAGATGTCCTTTCACAAACCCTCCCAAAAGGAACTGTTCTAGCCACTATCATGGCTGACATCACAGGAGAGGACAATGAAAATGTCACCATCCAGACATGTGTGAACCTCAGACCATCCTGTACTCTTCTGGAGTAGAATGATACTTCAATGTAACTTGAGGAAAATAATTTCTTTACCAGAAGATAAATTTCAAAATAAAGAAAGAAGCTTTTAATTCTAGGACAAAGTAACTGGGATTAGAATAACTATAAAATGTGGAGAAAGTAACTTCAATAGCAACAAAAATGTAGCCATTTAAAGATAGCAGACAGCAACCAAAGCAGCCAGGATTTGAGCACCCCAGGCGCTGAGGATAGGAGAGCTCAGTGGGTGAGCCCTCCACTCTCAAGGGATGGCAAAGACTAGGAGCAACCAGCACTCACACTCTGCTGAAGGGGATGTGAATGGTATGACCACTTTGGAAACAGTTTGGCATCATCTATTAAAGCTGAAAAACACAACAAAAGCTCCCTAAAAAACAGATGACCTGAATAGCGATTTCTCTTTTAGAGAAATAATTGAAATATATAATAACCTTTTTATATCACTAAAAAAAAAAAAAACCAGATAATCCAAATAGCAGTTTCTCTGTCAGAGAAGTTGACTTTCCACAGTGGGACAGCTATTATCCTCCTTGGGACTCACCCCAAAACTTATGTGTACATGAAAACCTGCACATAGAGATTTCTAAAATCCTTATTCATAATTACCCAAACTTGATAGCATCCAAGATGTCCCTTGGTGAATGAACACATAAACCACGGTATATCTTGACAATGGAATATTATTATTCAGCACTAAAAGGAAGTAAGTATCATACCACAAAAAGACACAGAGGAAACTTAAATGCATATTACTAAGAAAAGAAACCAGTACAAAAAGGCCACAAAAGGTATGATTCCAAACTTTATGATATCCTGGGAACAGGCAAAACTATGAGACAATAAAACAACCAGTGGTTGCCCAGGGGTTTGGGGAGAGGAAAGGAAAGGTGGAGCCGAGGAATTTTAAGAAAATCAAACTATTCTGTAGGACACTATAATGGTCCATACATGACACACTCTTGTCAAAATCAATAGAAAGTACAGCACCAAGAGTAAACCCTCATGTAAGTGTCAATTAATTGATTGTAGCAAACATAATGCTAGGGTGAGGAAGTTGATAGGAGGAAATGCTCTGGGGGAGGTTGCAAGGAATATAGGGGAACTCTTTGCACTCAATTTTGCTATGAACCCAAAATTATTCTTAAATATAAAGTCTACTTAAAAGAAAAAAAAATAACAAACTTTCCACAAAGAAAAATCCATGTTCTGGTAGTTCTAACTTGTGAAATCCAGAAAATATTTAAGAAAGAAATCACACAAATTCTACATTAAAAAACTGAAATTCTATATGGAAAACTAAAAAAGAAAGACTGCTTCTCAACTCATTTTATGAATTCCACTTTACATTGATACCAAAACCAGATAAAGACATTAAAAGAAAAGAAAATGCACTCTGTGCATGTTAATATGTCAAAATATACTCTGCTGTCATGTATATCAAAAAAGAACAAATAAAAAATGTAATAAAAGAAAAAAAGACCAATATTCCTTATCATGAACATAAATACAAAAATTCTAACCAAAATTTTAGCAAATCAAATTCAACGATATACAAAAAGGAGTCTATATCATAACAAAATGAGACTTACATAGAAATGCAAGGTTAGTTTAATATATTTTTTTAAATCCATCAATGTAATCGTCCATAGTAAGAGACTAAAGAAAACAACCTGATTATCTCAAGAGATGTATAAATACATTTGATAAAACCCAATATCGACCCCAGATAAAAATCCCAGAAAATCAGAAATACAAGGAAATATCCTCAACTTAATAAAAGGCATCTATGAAATGCCTACAGCTAACAGCTACCATAATGCTTAATGGTGAAAGATTCTTCCTTTAAAATCAAAAACAAAGACATCTGCTCTCATGTCACTTCAACTCAACTTTATACCTAGAGGCTATAGTCAGTGCAATAAGACAAAAAAGAGATAAAAACATTCATTTCAGAAAGAAAGAAATGATAGTTACTATTCATAGAGATATCATCTGTTAAGAAAAATCTTAGGTAATCTATTCCCCCTCTCCCCTCCCCCACCAAAAAAAAAACTATTGAACTAATAGGTGAGTTTAGCAAAGCTGCAGGATATAAGGGCAAGTTACAAAAATCAATCATATTTCTACAAACTAGAAATGAGCAATTAGGATTTAAATTTAAAATAAAATTTGAGATAACTTTAAAATTTATTTAAATAAGACAACACAATAGCATAGAAAATAGAATACTTAGGAATAAATCTGACAAAAAAAGGCTGGGGCTGTAGCTCAGTGGCAGAGCGTTTGTTTGCCTAGCATGTGTGAGGCACTGGGTTTGATCCTCAGCACCACATAAAAATAAACAAATAAAATAAAGGCATTCTGTCATCTACAACTACAAAAAAAAAAAGGTGTTAAGACCTATACACTGAAAACTATATAACATTACTGAAATAAATTAGAGAAGATCTAAATACATAGAGATATATTGTGTTCATGAGTCCAAAATACATGCAGATACATAGTATGTGTAAAGTTCAGTTGATTCCCTATTGCTTAGATGTTCAGATTGACCTATCAGTTCAATATAGTCACAATTAAAATCTCAGCAGACTTTTCCTCTAAAACTTAATAGGCTATTCTAAACTTCACACAGAAATGAAAAGGATTAGTATAGCCAAATTTTTAAAATGGAGGAAATTTTAAGGATATACTCTACCTGATTTCAAGAAGAAAATGGGGGGAGTGGAAGAGGAGGAAAAAACTGCAAAAGGGCATGAGGAAACTTTGGGGATGATGGGAATGTTTACCATCAGTGTAGTGACGATTTCCCAAATATATACATATACCAAAATCCATCAATTGTTGACTTTAGTATTCATGGCTTATTAAATGTCAATTATTAGCTCAATAAAGCTGAAAACAAACTCACATTGTCCTCATGTCTCTCATCATCTCTGCTTTGCAGACATGAGATGGTGTGACCATCTCATCCAGAGCCCAGGCTCTTAAGCTTTAGGTCACAAAAGTAGAAAATCTTTTTCACCTGCTTCTCATCCATCCAGCAAGTGTTGACAAGTATTGATCACATAATATACCAGACACCGTGCTTGGAGTAGGGGACACAAAAGTAAGAGAAAAGGTCCAACACATGGGAGTTGTGCATACTAATGGGCTCAGGCCATTTCGAAGCTCAGAAGCTCAGGCTTCTAAGCTTGACTTATTAGCAGTCCTTACTGATCTTCTCCTTGTTATATCCCTATCTTCTTTTAAAAATGAAGAAATATTTGTGGGTGTCTGCCTTGTGCCAGAACCATACTGGCCCTCCACCTGTGCAATCTCCTTTAACTATCCTATGACAGTATAAGAGAGGTCTCACTTCTGTCTTACAGATAAGAAAATAGAGAAACTGAAAGGTGAAGAAAATGCCTTTGAACCATAGCTAGCAAGCAGCAGAGTCAGGTTTCCAGTGCAGATCCTGCTCCAGAGCTTGGGATCCTCCCCCACATACCAAACTTCCTGGAATCATGCTGTTGCTCCTGCCACCAAAGTCCAAACAAACCCTCTTTCCCTTGCAGACAAAATCACAATCTGGCGCCAAGTCCCCACGGATGAAAACAGCTGTTCACCAAAGGTTCTGTTTTGTGTTATTAATTCACTTAAAAGGAAATTTGGTTCCTAACCAGCACTAATGTCATATCCATGTTCAAGAAGGGAGAAAAAAATGAGTCTTAAAGTTGCAAAGTGTTGGCTTCACTGGATCCAACATGCTGCTGGCCTGCAACGGAAGCCAAACCCAACTCCTGACCCTGTAGACTCTCCTCATCCTGCAGACAGGTCTTCTAGGGCCCACAGAGAGACTCAACCTTTGCCCCACCTCCAGCATTCATGGAGTTGGGGAGAAGCCCTCTTCCACTGTGTTTCTAGTATGACAAGAAATCATTACAACAGAGACAGCAATTACTAGGAAACAAAGAGCAAATAACAAATGTGTACTCAGACCAACAACAGATGAGAGAGACAGCTGCTCAGGCTTCCGGGGCTGACGTCAGCGCTGAGGAGTCTTGTGCTGGGGGCCATTCCATGCCTTAGCCCCAAATGGAGGACACCTGGACTGCCCTATTACTTAATTCTGGGTTTTTTGTTTGTTTCTTTTAGCAAAGGAAGGCAGTACAGCACAGAAGACTAGATGGTTCATGGGGGCTTCATTATTACTACCATTACTACCAATCCTAAGTGTATTCGACAGATTAAAAAACAACAGCAGCACTATGCTGGGTCCCAGGAGATGGGATCACTGGTGTGTCCTGTGCCCCTGGAGTTTACAGTCTAGGAGGAAGACAGACTAAACAGCTAACAGCTCCAAAGCAATATTTCCAGACAAAGGTGAGAAATGCTACCTCTAATGGACGAGGGGAGGCTGTACCACCCTTGGGTTCTACCTGAACACCACCTGCTGACACAGAGCAGGACAGAGAACATGGCCTGTGGGGAGCCAGGCAGAGAACATGGCCTGTGGGGAGCCAGGCTGGTGGGAAGCACCAGGGACTCTGGTCATATACAGGCAGTGGACTGGACAGCGGGTGAGGTCTCACTGGCCCACCTCAGAGCCCCACAGGCTGGTGAAAAGGCAGGTTGCCTCCTGGGAGCAGCAGGAAGCCATGGAGGGCTCTGATCAGAGCAGGGACTAGTCAGATGTCAGCTTTAGAAAAATGTGTCTGGCTCCAAAGAAGAGGCTGGGGGAAAGTGTCGACCCTGGGGAGATATGAACAGGTCATTGTCATCGTTGGAGGAGAGATGGCAGTGGCTCAGATGGGGTGCAGTGGAGGGAAACACTCAGAAAACTGTCCAGAGTGTGACCTGAGAGAGGAGTTTAATGATGTCAGTGAAAGCGATCTCATCCCACAAAGACTGCTGTTGGCCATGCTCCCTCCTAGGGCCAAGCACTGTGCTTCCAAGGAGCAGTAAGGACTCACAGAGTCTGTCCAGCATCCAACACTGACCTCGGCTTTCTGGAATGCCCGCTTCTTCACAGCAGCCAGTGCATCCAGACAAAAGGCCAGAGGGTCAGTTTCCTGAGCTCACAGCAGTGTTTCCCTGAACCACAGCTGCCATGGGCCCAGAGGAAAGCCTGGCCTGTGCAGAGAGCCCTCCTCCCCTTCAGCCAGTCCATCTACATGTGTGCCCGACATGCTGTCAGGTCTCGCTCTGCATCTCCAGGCCAAAGCAGGGAAGCAGAAACCAAGTAATCCAGATAAATGCTAGCATGGATACACCTCCATCCATACAACAACCTTTGCCCCAGACATTTCTGCTTATGCTGCCCTTAGCTCCTACTCAAGCTGGATCTGACTCTTCCTTAAAAGCCCTCTGAGCAGGTTCCCTTCAGGGCCACAGTGCCTTATGTGGCCTAATGCTGAGCACCTAGCCAGTGCCTGGAGCCAGTGGCAGGCACCAGTGACACTGTGATTCCCATCTCACAAAGCTCAGAGGCCAGCCCCAGCCTCTCTTCTGGGCAGCCAAGCTACTTCCTGACTCTGACTTCCTTCACACCACTGCAGCTCTCTCCCTTAGCACTGGCTCACAGCCCTCACCCTCCCCTCATCTCAGGAGCTTCAGTACAGGGGTGGTGTACCCCCTGATCCTGTCAGGCCTCATCTCTTCCCTCCATGAGCTCTCCAAAGGCCGTTGCCCCCACAAGCAATCACCAAAGCTCTCCTACCTCGAAGACCCTGAACTCTGAAATCCTTCTCCATGACTTCCTAGCTGCCCGCACCCCAGTTCTACCCAAACCTGGGCTCACACTCTTTTGGACTGGGCCCTCAGTCCTTCCTGAGTCTTCCAGGCTGCAAATTCTGACCAGCTTCCATGAACTTCTGCGAACTGTGCTCCTCGGCCTCCTCCTCCGTCTAGGTCCTCATGCACAGCCTCCTTCTACCCTGTTCTTTCTTCTGCTCCTCAGATGCACAACCCACTTCTCTTCCTCTACGTCCACAGCCTTTCATCTCTTCTTGGCCCTGTGAGCAGTCTCATAACCAGTCCAACATTAGCCCTTCCCCCTCTGCCCACTGCCACCCTGCAGCCTCCTCCACCTAACTCATCTAGGCCACTGCAAAAGCCCCAACCCCTTCCCTGACTGCAGTGGTTAATTCTGTCTCCAAGGGAATGTCCTAAAATACAAATCTCTCCATGTCATTCTTCTTCCAAAATCCCTCAGTGACAGCCAGGTGTGGTGATCATGCCTGTAATCCCAACAGTTCTGGAGGATGAGGCAGGAGGATAAAATTCAAAGCCAGCCTTAGCAACTTAGCAAGACCCTGTCTCAAAATAATATATATATGGCTGGGGATGTGGCTCCGTGGTTAAGTGCCCCTGGATTCAATTCCTGGTTAAAAAAAAAAAAAATCCCCCAGCCTCATGCTCTCCTTGCCCAGCCTGGCCCTCATGGCTATCCCTGCCCCTGGAAGATACCAGGTCCCACATAAGTTGCTGGGTCTGCAGCTCTGCCTCAATGCTCTTCTCTTGCCACCTCCTTTGCTGCTGCCCTTGCCATATGACCTTCTGTGTCCTGGGCACCCATCCCCTGAGTCAAGGCCCTGGCCTTGCAGGGGACACTAGATACACTTCCCCCAATCATAACCAGCTTCACTGCCCTTCAGATACCATGTGCACCTGAACCTTTCTGCTTCACAATGCTTAGCGGCCATGTTCTCCTGGTTCCCTGGTTCCCACCTCCCCTCCTCTGGGACACATGTGTTGATCCTGCACCTCCGCTTTGGTGCTCTGTGGCCCTGTCTGCTTCTTGTCTACTGTTCATTTGCATGTCTGCCTCACTCTCTCTGGATGGTGCCAAGATCCCCTTCGTCCTTGTCTCCAGTCTTGGCGCAGTAGACTAATGTAAAGGTATGTCTGACTACTGGGAAATCGGAGGTGCAGATGGAGCAGTGCTGGCAGGGGAGGCAAGAAGACTGGAAAAACACAGGCACTCAGAGAAGCTTTCCACCTCGCTGAATCGGGTACCTAGGCAGCTCATTTCCATCACACCCGGGCCCACTGGACACTGCATGCCCTAGCTGTAGCCAGCAAGGGAATGGCACACTAACTTCTGGTAAGCTCTTGGCACATGCTAGTAGCCTGGCAGCAAAGCCCTGGAAGAGGACAGAACGGGGAAAAGCCCATTCCCTTTTTCTTCACCCCAGAACTCCAGACAACAAAAGTAGTATTCAATTTTGCTGAATATATCATCTGCCTCTTTGATGAGCTGTTCTTTCTGCCTGAAATTCCCTTCCCAATTCCCACACTTTCCCTAAATCACCAGTGAGATATGATCCCTTTCAACTTCAAGGCCAGGGACAGCATCCCAACTCCAAGGCACAGCAAGCCCCTGGTCAATGGGCAAGGGTCATCTGGGACTATGGTACCAGTCTGCTCTAGGCCTCAGCCTGATGGCCATCTGGGGGACCCAATGTGCACCTAGGTCTGAAGGATTCCAAATGCAAAGCTCACAACCACTTTGCGTCTCGAGTATCACCTCCCCAGGGCATTAGCTGCTGCACAGATCTAGCTGAATGTCCTATGGTACAGAGACTTCACGTCCAAGATGCACAGTACTCAAACTTTGAGCAGGTAAAAACAGCAGCCATGACTTATCAGGAATTTGCATACAGGTATTGTTCTACATTCTTGCATAGCTGTTGTAAGGTTAAAAACTATGATTTTCTCATTTTACACATAAGAAAATTGAAACATAAAGAGAATAAGTAACTTGCCCAAAGTCTCTGAAGCAGGGTGGGCAACACTGGTATTCAGACCCAGCAGACCAGAACCCTTACACTTCAGAACACTGTTCAGGATTAGTGAGCAGCAGCTCAGTTTTGATGGGACTCTGGGATAAGAAGAGCACAGACGTTGTCCATTTCTAGCATGTTCTAAGAATAGCAGTTTCCCCTTGATGCTGCTCCATATTGAAACTAAGGACAAAACAAATGACATTTGGTTGAAACTAATGACATTTAGACTGGCCTCTGAGAAACTGTTGGGCCTTCAACAGGCTGAAAAGTGGGTATAATGACAGTCAGGTTTGGTGAGGATGGTGATGGGGATAAAATACCACCCTGAAAATATACCCTCTTAGGAGGCTGCTGCCCCCAGGACCCCTCAGAGGCAGACCTGCATTATAGAACAGCCCTGCTCTGAGCCCTGGCAGCCACGGATCGGTCCAGGCCCTGCAACCCAGTCTGCTACAGTGGCAGTGGGGTCCAAGGCCACCACATGTGAGCTAAACACAGCTGCGAGCTATTACGCTACACAGCTAGACCTGCATTCACTTGCCAACTCTTGATAGAATTGGTCACTTGTTGGAGTAATTGGGGAACAGGGCCATGATGGTTCCATATTTGTGACTTCCATTTTCCTTACACTCTGCCAGTCTGTATGGTTTCCTCTGAGCCCTGGGATGAGGCTCCTGTGGTCCCCCCCTCAAAGAAATGAGCACAAGTCACAACAAGCCACAACATTTGATCAACAACATTTGAAAATCTGAGTCTTTAAAAGACTGAGCTCACCAGAAAGAGCCCTGTTTGGGGGAAACAGCATCCTGTGATGATGCTCTCTTGGTTGGCACAACCTTGGCAATGGGTCTCAACCCAGCCACAGAGTGTTATGGCACTTCTCTCCTCAGCCATTCCTTTCTTTTCTACTCATTCAACAGATAGTCACTGAGTATTTTCTGCTTTACAGCATGGGGACCTCTGGAGATGAAGAGGGTGAGCATGACCTTCCTTCTCTACCCTGGGGCCTCCAGAGATCTTTGCAGGGAAGTCAAAGAGAAAGGCCCACCTGGGTATGTAAGTGGTGGGAGGGAGAAAAGACAGAAAGAAAGAAACTAACTACAGAGGGAACTACAGAGAAATGTTCACCTTTAACCACAAGCCTACCAGTTAGTAGTAATACTGATATTATTATTTTATAGATATATACATATCTATATATATATATATACAGAGAGAGATAGATACATATACCTATATACATTTAAATACATATAAAATATATATCTATATATGTCTATGGATATATACATATATAATGGGATAATGCAAAAAAGTAACTATTTAATATTATTAGAAACAAAAATTGTCACTGTAAAATAAAATATATAAAAGTCAAGAGAATTAAGGTAATAATGCTGTAAGGTTAGATCATAATTGGAAAGATCCATATTGTATTAGTCAGCTTTCTATAAGATAATGTGGTGTAACAATCCTCAGATCCCAGAAGCCTACAACAGCAACATTATTCATGTTCCCAGGTCTGTAGAGTGACGCAGCTCTGTTGATCTCTGTGGAGTTCACTTGGGCTTGGCTGGGGTAGTGTGGAATATAGGCTTTGGGTTCAGTTCAGGTCATCTGTAGTGGCCTTGCAAGCAATAGCTCCTGGCACATTGTGGAGAGTGGGTGTTCTGAGAGGCCTAGCAAAGGCTTGCCACACCTCTTACCACCTCAGCTCAGCCTCTGCACACTGTCACCACTGCAAAATCAGGCAACAGAGCCAAGCCCAAAGTCAATAGGGTGAGGAAATATATGCCATCCCCAGTGAAGCAGTGACAAGGACGAGGAGGGAGGGAAGAATTCTAGAGAATTAATACCATCTACTCTAACTATGGAGTCATGGCTTTTTTCCTTTTAAAAAATAATTATTTCCTAGTTCTGTCCACCAAAAATACCCAAAAGTAATGGCAACTCAGTAGCCTTAGCAGCTCACCCAGATTGTAGTTTCTATGAATCATTCAAAACAAAAGAAACCCACACCCCCAAAGGAAGGCCTGACCCCAGATCCACAGCAGGAAATATACAACATTACCCTGGGAGTCTTACTGAGCCAGAAAGCAATGAAGCTATCACAAACCAACAAGATTTAAAAGGATTCAGGAGCCAACATCAAAGGGCTCCCTTTGGTCAAAGACAGGGCAACTTATGCTTTAAAAAAATGGGGGTAACTAAAAAGATTTAAATATACAAGTCGGGTAAGAATCCACAAGTTCATGATGATCGAGAGACCGCTTACCCCAAACAGACACCACCACCACCACTGAAGAGGCAAAAAGACGGAACAGCTGCAGGGTCGGGGCTGAAGCAAGGAGGCATTTGTCCTAGAGAAAGCCAGAGACTGACACAAAGGTGTTCTGGTGGGTGACAATAGTAGTCACAGCAGCAACAACAGAAATAGCAATAAGTAATAACAATAGCTATAAGCGCTGTGTCCTGCTGCCAGGGTTCAAGCCTCGCTGCACTCACTTCCTCACGGGATAAGCCTCTCAACACTTACATCCTCTCCCTGTGCCTAACCTGCTCCATCTGTAAATGAACTTACCATGCAAATTCTAGGGTAAGTTCAGGAGTGGATAAGGCGACACTGGTGAAGTCTGCAGTTAGCATACCTGGCACACACCACACATCCAGAAGTGGCTATGGTTAAAGTTTACTGGGCCCTGGACTCTGGGCTATGTGCTTTACATGCATTTCTCATTTAATTCTCCAAATAACTATACAAGGGAGACATTTGCCATCTCCATTCTATGGGTGAGGACTGAAACTCAGAAAGGTGATTTATTTACCAGTGGTCCCATAGCTCATTACTGAAGTTCTAGAATAAGACTGACCACCTGAATTTGACCCTTTGACCTGGGTGCCTGTGTTGGGCATCTCCATGATGCCCCCTCCACACACGGTGATTCCCCTTCCCAGTGTTCTGCCCTTGGGTATCCCTTCCCTCACTGGATAGGGCTGCTCTGTGAAACCAACAGGGTGCTATGGGAATGACAGGGTGGCTTCTACCTTGCTGTCTTGGATCTCATACTCTAGGGAAATTCAGTTGGTATGCCAGGAGGACACTCAAGAGGCTCTATGGAAGACCTACATGGCAAAGAACTGAGGCCTCCTTCCAACAGCCAGGACTAGATTGCCAGGCATTGTGTGGTCACCACCACAGAAGCAGATCACCAGCCCCAGCTGAGCCCTTGACTGACTACAGTCCCAGTAGACATCTTGACTACAACTCCTGGGGGCCCTGAGCCAGGACTACCCAGCCAGGCCACTCCTGGGTTCTTCACACACAGATCTGAGACATGATAAATACGTATTGTTTTAAGGTGCTCAGCTTGGGGGTGACTTGTTACACAGCGATGGGGGGTTCATATGATAAGCACGAAGCAGGTTCTAGTACATCCTTCCATTCTCTCATGTAAAAGATGAAGACTGCAATAGCAAGGGCATCATAAAGTGGTTGTGAGGATCAAATGCAATCCTGCATCCAAGGTGCCTGGTCTAGAGCCTGCACACAGCCCAGGCCTCCCAAGAACAGACTCCACAGCAGCACCCACCCATTTCTAAACCTGTGCTCAGGCAATGAGCCATGGGGTATTCAGATACGGAGGACTGGCCGATCAACCTGAGACAGAAAGGGATGGTGAGTGGGCAAGGACTCTGCCCAGCACTCCACCACAGGGAGACACTTTCCTGGAAGCACCAAGATTCAAGGCCTCCCAGGGCTGGGGGATTTCTTGTCACACTCAAGGTTCTCCCACCTCCCCATTCACTGCAGGTCTCCTAGACACAGCTCTGTGCATGCTAACCCACAACACAAACCACCTTTGCTCCAGGTCCATCACCAGTGCCTTCCCAAAACATCCAGGTGTCACTGTAGCTCTGCACAGCCTGCTCAAAGCCTCTCACATCTCCAGAAGAAGTAATCATATCCCTTCTTTTTTCAAGCTAAGCACCCCCAGCTCCTCATGATAACAACTCCCCAAGGGGGAGGATGGAGGAAGCAGAGGCCTGAAGTTGGCCAGCAAAATGACCCACTAGGAGGAGGGGCTGAAGCCTTCCAGGGAACCCCAAACATCCACATCACCACCTCTAAACACAGCCAGCATTAATACCCCCATTTAGGAAGGATCTTGTAGACCTAGGAAGGGCTCATAAACTATATTTCCTGGACAAAGGAGTCCTGGTATGATGGCTGAATTCAAACCAAGAGGTGGGAGTCACAGCCCTGTACTAGTAGGTTCTGGACTCAGACAAGATTAGGTCAAGTCCTGGCAATACAGTCCATGGCCCATATTACTCTTATAATCTATGTGGGGCTGATCTGAGAGAAGTCTTAGCCAACAAATAGGCAGGATAAATCTTTAAGAAGTCAGGATTTCACAAAGCAAATAGCTATCAATCTTAAAATCACCTACATGCCTGATTCTCATTTGTGTGCATCACTGGTGAGTTGTTCAAAAACAGATACCCAGCCCCAAATCTAAATCTATGAAGTCAGATTTATTTATTTATTTATTTATTTATGGTGAAGGCATCTGAGAGGGGTGTGTGTGTATGTGCGCGCGCACGCGCGCAGGGACGCGCGCTTTTACAGATATACCCTGATTCTGAGGCATAACCGGGGTTAAAAGGCCCCTGTCTACAGGTCTCTTGATCTCTTGAGAGCTCAGGTCACTCCAAATGTACACCCTCAGATGCTGGCCTCTACCTCCTGGGAAGTCTTGCCTACATCAAACTTACAGCGGCCCCTTATTCGTGTCCTTCCCACTCTGGGTGGTCCAGCCACAATATGGCAACATCCCCAAAAGGAAAAATTCTAGTTTTCAGTCTGCTAATAATAATAACAGCAGCAAAAAAAAAAAAAAAAAAAAAAAAAAAGAACAGCTGGGGAAGCTCCAAGGGTCTTTCTTTTAACAATGGTTTGACAATGAGGAACAAATTCTTTCATTTTAGCTAACCTGTTTTAAGATATTCAAATCTGGAGTTTCTCCAGATACCTCAAAGTAATTAGTTCTGAATCCTTACTCTGCATCAGAATCACCTGGAAAATCTTTATAAAGTAGGGCTGACTGGGTTCCAGACCCCAATTCATAGATCCAGATTCCATGTCTAGGATGAGATCTGGGTACCTTACATTTCAAATGCCGCCCAGTTGATTCAGAGGAGCAGTCCTGACTGAGAACCCCTTCCAAACTAAACTCTTGAAGGCAAAACAACTCCAGTTTAATGTCTTTTCATAACTTTAAACAAGATGTGCCACACTGGGGAAGAGCTATGGTCTGTCCCTGGCTGTGCCTCTGAAGAGGAAGAATCCCCTATCCCAGCCACCTGCTTCCCCCTTTCAGTCAGTCTGGACAGTGGAGTCAGTCTCCCAGGAGGCTGGATGCTGCCCTTGACATTCAGAACAAAGAACAAAGCCCCAAATGCCTAAACTGTTACAGACTGAAGCTCAGTAGAGAATGTGATCAGAAATAACTTCCACTAAGAGTAAGGCAACTACCACACAACTACTTCACCCAAAGGCTCCAAGAGGTAGTGAGCTGCTGTAGAAAGAATGAATCACTCCATGTTGCAAAAGCAGGAAACAACCAAGGCAGCCAGTTCAGCACACATAGCTCTGCTCCCCAAACCCCAAGAACATGGCACACAAGGCCAGTGCCACATCTTCACGTCCAAGACAAGTGCAGCCAGCAGGGCTGGTGCTTCCTGATTTGCAGTGAGTGGTGCCAGCTCTTGGAGGGCCTGGGTGCTCTGGCTTGGTATTGGAGTATAGAGTCCTTCTAGAAGTCTTGGCAGTCACTGGACTGCAGTGGTAAGAGTGCTCTGGGATGCACACCATAGCCACAGCAACTATTGACCTATCTCCCCACCACACCCCCTTCTCTGAATCTGCACCTCACTCCTGGACCTGGGTTCATCAGCATGTTTGCTAGTCTTGATCATGTCCTGCTGTCATCAGGTGACTGTACCAGCACTAGACACATGATGAAACAGGGCTGAATAGAGTTGCTGGCCTCAGTCTCAGACATCAGCTTAAATAGGGATTGTGTAAACATGGGCACTTTGGAGAGGTCAAGTTGGGCCTTGTGTACATAGAGGAGAGGGCAAGAGAGAAGACAAGGGAGGCAGGGGCTGTCCATGTCGTGGGGACTCGCCAGGCTGCCTGAACTGGGGAAGAGCTGTGGTCTGCTGCCTGAACTCTATGGCCACAGATGATTCTGTGAAGTGCCATGGTATTGTTGGAATAAATTTCTCTTTTGTCTACGTAACTACTTGGAAATGGATACCTATTACTTGCCCCCCACACACACACACACACAAAAAACCAAAAAACAAAAAAAAAACCCTAAATGAAATAACTAGAGCCTCATTACCAATAGCCAGACATTTCCAAGTATGTTTGTTCTTAAAGATCAAAATCAACTCTTTTCCTTTTATTGTTTCTAAAACTAGACATTTGCTTTTAATGTAAATTGTATTTGCTCTGCTGTGGCAACTGGTTTTAGAAACAAGGCAATCACTAGCATCTAGGATCAGTAAATGAAAGTTTTCTAGAAAACATTCTGTTCCAGGACCTTATTGACAGTGGACATCTTTGGCAGGGGCAGCCTGGGAAAGAAGGGGTGTACCCATGCAGGCCCAGAACAGGCCAGACAGGTGGCATTCTCTGTAGAACCCAAACACCTGGCTCAGAGAACAGTACCAGCAAGAACAGGAAGCAGTTTAAATAGATAACATGTATCCAGAGACTTCAAGAGTGAAGCCGGGGACTGAATATCCTAAGAGGCTAAGCAGACCCTCCCTTCCCAGCCACAGCACTGGGAGAGAACATAGGATGCAGTACAGACCTCCGGCTGGATGGCTTTAAACACAGGGATGTCCATTAGTGTGATCTGGCTCTGCAAGAAAAGAGAATCCATATTAGAAAATACTGGATGTCAAAGACAGCTGTCATGTTGCTTTAGATCTACAGAGACACACACATTCATTAAAGTTGTACTTTCCCTGTGAAAGAAAGAAAGTAAAAAAAAAAAAAAAAAAGGATAATTTTCTTTTTTAAATTAATTTTAACTAACACATAAAACATTAAAATTTTACATATTGATGGGGCACCATACAAAAATTCAATACATCTATACATTGTGTAATGTTTAATCCAGGTTAAACACACTTATCTTCTCATTTGTCATTACTTTATGGTGGAAAAAAAAATGAAACCCTTTTTTTAGCTGATATATACAGTACACAGTTATTACATATAATGTCACCCCACTGTGCAATAGCAGGCCAGAACATCTTCATTCTAACAGTGACTTAGTAGCCCCTGATCAGCTTTTCCCCATCCCTTTGCCCACTCACAGAGCCTCGGTGGTATTTGTGTTTCTGGGTTTTTTTGTTTGTTTGTTTTTTTGCCCAGTCTGGCGATTGAACCTAGGGGTACTCTACTACTGAGCTACATCCCCTGCCCACTTTTTAACTTTTTATTTTGAGACAGGGTCTCACTAAGTTGCTGAAGCTGTTCTTGAACTTGCGATCCTCCTGACTCAGCCTTCTGAGTCACTGGGATTCCAGACATGCATCCACACCTGGCTCTGGCTTATTTCTCCTAACATAGTGATCTCCAGTTCCATCTGTGTTGTGGCAAATGACAGGAGTTCCTTCTTTTTTACGGTTGTGTAGTAATTGTGTGTAGGTACCACATTTTCCTCATCTGTTCATCAGTTGATGGGTACCTAGGTATTTCCCCTTCCTGGCTGTTGTGACCAGAGCTGTAGTGAACGTGGGCATGTGGACGTCTCTTCCACAGGCTGACTTTATGTCCTCCAGATCTATACCCAGTAGTGGGGACTGCCGGATCCTAGGGCAGTTCTGTATCTCATTTTTGAGGACTCTCCATGCTGTTTTCCATGATAGCTGTACTAACTAATAAGTGCATTATATATTCTGGATATTAGCCCATTGTCAGATGTAGTTTACAAATATTTTCTCTCATTCTATGGTTGTCTCTTCATTCTTATGATCATTCTTGCTGTGTAGAAACTTTTAGTTTGATATAGTCCCATTTGTCTATTTTTGCTTTCATTTCTGTGCTTTTGGGGTCTTGTCCAAAAAAAATCCTTGCCCATTCCAATGTCCTGAAACATTTCCCCTGAGTTTTCTTCTCATGGTTTCAGTTTCAGGTCTTACACTTAAGTCTTTAATCCATTTTGAGTTTGATTTTTATAACTGGTGAAAGATAGGGGTGAATTTCTGAAATGCCTCTCCCACCCCTTTCCCTCTTCATAAATCTTGATCCACACCCTTCTTCCTTGAATATGAGATGAGCATTCAAACTTAAGAATTGATAATAGTTATTTGGAGGGTGGAGCTGAGAGTAAGGAGAATATTTTTAGTTTGAAAATTTTTGTACCATGTAGATTTTTGCTCTCAGCATGAGTTGCTTTTGTAATTTTAAAAAGTAGATATAATATTAAAAATTATAATGTTGAACAGAGACACTATCTATTACTCTAAATTTAAGTTTACTTTAAAATTGTGGCTTATAGAAATGACATTTCTCTTCTGAAGTATATGCCTCCCCTAAATTACACGGTAGAGTACTATTCAAGATGCATCCAGAGGCCAGTCTGGGGCCACAACCATTTATTGCACCAACCCACAGTGAGATCAGTACAGAAGCTGAGAGCAAGCAGGGAAACTTTTACAGCAATTTGGCATGGTGGCGACATTTCTACTTTTTTGTTGTTGTTGTTTTGTTTTATTTTGTTTTTTTAAGTAACAGTCCTCAACAGACTGGAAAAGAAAGAGCTGGTGCTTCACCACAGCCACCTCAAGGGCACTGAGGCCATCAATACAGAAACACACACTCCTGAGGTTGAAAGGCTAGGCCCAAAACTAGATGTTCTTCTGGGGTCAGAGGGGGAAGGCACCTCTGCTGACGATTCTTCAGGCTGAGACATGGGCTGAGTCTTCATCACATAACCTACCTCCACACGTCACATGGGATGGCAGGTGTCATTTGGCAGATGCCTCTGTGAAAGGCCAGAAAAATGAGAGCCAAGGGCTTTTGGATGCCTATGAATGCAAGACAATGCCCTGTCCACTGGATACAAGGCCCTCTGGGATGATGGTGCTGTGGAACATACTCAGGATCTGGAACCTATAGGGCTCCGTATGCGTTGTTTAACAGCAATATTCTGACATGTCTTAACTTCTCCCAGTCTCAAGTGCCACATCTAGAAAATGGTAACAATAGTCTCTATCTTTGAGATCTTGGTAAAAATTCAAGATAAGAGGTGTAGAGAGCCTGGCCCCTGGCAGATGGTCAATAAAAATATGTGTGTGAGAGAGAGATTAGCAAAAGGGTAGTCACACAGATGGGCCTGTGTATTGACCATGGATTTATGGTTCCTGACCAGTGCAGGATCTAGGAAACAAGGGACCATTGAATGGGCTGAATATCCGGGCACTGAGGTTGCTTTAGAGAAAATTAAAAGAGGCTGTTACAATGAGCCAGCAAAAAGCCTCATGTCAAGAATACATTGGAGAAAAATGGCAATATATACAGTGTGTCACCTGTGACCATAATCCAGGGCTTAGTGCAGAACTGTAGCCAGCTCTTGGCACAACTCAAAGGTGGGCCAAGGTGACTGGGTTCCTGTGAATCCCAAGATACAAGCCAAAGCATACCATTCTCAGAGCTGAGAGGGAGAGGAAAGGAGCAGGTGGCATCAGTGAAGAGCCTCTTTGCCCCCTCCCAGGGGACAGTGCTCCTCAAGGGCACAGGGGTGAAATGCTGCCACCAAGGGAAGCTTGGCAGACAGACAGTAGGTGGCACCAGGGATAAGGAAGTACTTGGAGGATCCCAGCTCTTCCACCTCTGGGTCCCCTCCATGGCAAGGGGGCATCTGACACCACACAACAGGGCTCCAGGCCTCATGATCTGGTGTTGAGTGGCAAGTGCACTCTGAAGGCCCATAAGCCCATGCCTGGCCCAGAGCTCTGGGGCCCAAAGCTATGTCCTGGGCAGCATAAACAGACTAGCATTTCTTCTGCCAGACCCATCGGGATTGTTAGCCAAGTGCTCCTCATATTTGGATTAATTCTGCCACACTGGGGAACAGAAAGGCCTTGTGAAAACAGGAGATTTGAGCTGAAAGCTCGGAGGGCCTTGGAACTCTCTCCTGCAGTTCAAGTTAACTCCCTCTCCAGGAGAGCCAGCAGGATGTTTGCAATGTTATTTAGGAAAAGAACCAAAAGTCTGCTAATGTGAAAATGAGAAAACTTCCTTTCCATCCTTCCATCAGTTCTAGAATTTGCTACTCAATTTCTAAATGATTTATTAAAATAGTGACCTGATGTTTCATATTTTTTGGATGGTTTCAAATATTCTGATCTCTACTCAGACCGTAAGTCAGAAAATGTGTTCAGGTGTTCTATTAAAAACTCACAATGACAGAGGTCAGCAGACTAAAAATAGACTGGCTGATCCCAGCCACACAGTGAGGATTTGGGGGAGAGTCTCTCCCATTTCTATCCTCTCAACCCTGACCAAAGCTGATATAGTACCAGGGTGAGAGTGTATCAACACAAAGGATTCAGGTAAGTCACCAGATCACAAGCTTCATGCCACCCTCCTACCAGGCCAAGGTCATGTGGGAAAGGCTCCTGAGGAGCATCTTCCCCAGAGGCCTGGGTGGGCCAAGAAAGCCAGCTGCCAAAAGAAAGGGTGAGCATGGAGGGCCTGAGCACTGAAGCAGGGCCTGTCATACTCCATGGCCACTCTTGGGGCCACTGGGACCCTCTCCCCAGCCCTGGTGCCCAGGAGAGATGCCCTGGATTCCGGGAAACAAAAGGCATCCTCAGAGGGTGTCCCAGCGTTAGCAGAACCTCAGACAAGGAGGCAACTGAGTGCATTTCCACACAGCAAGTATCCCACAGGGGGAGACTCATCAACAGGGCTCTTCGTGGCTGCTCCTTATTTGAGGAACAAAAAGCCTTAATACAGGTGTCCAGGCCAATGGGTCACATGGCACTGCCTTCTCCATCCTAGTCCCTTCTCCTGGGCCACCACCCTAAGAACCCAGGCTTTCAAGAGACATGGCCCATCTCCACACATTATAAAACTTTTCGGTATAGATGAATCCTACGGTCTGGAGAGATTACTGGAGCACTGGCAATGTGGCCTCCTAATGAAAACTGGGATCTTTTTGAGCAGTCAAAAAGAAAAGCCCTTCTTGCCTAAGTTAAATGCAATGTTTCTTCTGACAGGATGACTACATCCTCTCCCTACCACAGCCTTAGTATAAGGGTCTCCCAAGACCCCAAATCAACAGAGACAGCTGCTGACAAATCAGTGGTGTATCTCATAGTGGAAGATGCCCTAACATTTGCCTTTAGTTCACTCCACCAAAACATGACCAAGACAGTTCAGAGCAAACCGGGATCAGCCCAGAAGAAGTATTCTAGATACACACACTCCCAGAGCCTCGGGAAGCACATGTCTAATGAGCCTAGAATGGTAGTCAGAATTTTAGAATTGAAATGCAGATTACACAGGAAGACACCATGGGTGTCTCTGAACTATTTTATTTCTTTTTGAAAAATAATCCAGCAGTAACTCACTAAAATGTTTTTTTAACTTATTTTTTTCAATGAATCTTTATTTATTTATATGTGGTACTAAGAATCGAACCCAGTGCCTTACACATGCTAGGCAAGTGCTCTATGACTCCAGCACCATAACATCTTATTTTTTTTAAATGTCAAACCTGCAAATAAGTAGGATGAATTCTCAAAATACTTCACCTAGCTTTACTAATCATTAAGTCACCAGATCATTAACATTGCACCCCATTTGCTTTATCATTCTATTCATAATCAGATAAATGCATTTTTAAAATATTTTTTTAGTCATTGATAGACCTTTATTTCAATTATTTATTTAGATGTGGTGCTGAGAACTGAACCCAGTGCCTCACACATGCCAGGCAAGTGCTCTACCACTAAGCCCCAGCCCCAGCCCCTATATGCATTTTTTCATTAATTATTTGAGAGTACAATGCAGAGTTGTGATTCTTTGCCCCTGAGTATTCCAACGTGTTTTTTTCCTAAGAACAAGACCATGCTCTTTCTTATTGTTAAATGTAGAGCAAAATTATTACCTTTAGGAAACCTATCACTGATACAACAATATTGTCTAATGCACAGTTTATAACCAAAGTTGCTAATTATCCCAACTCTATTTTATAACCATTTTTTCCCTCAATCCTGGGGCATACAGTGTATTTAGGTATTATATCAAAGAGTAAAATTAGCAAACTATTGATTAAACTTACTGATACATAGAGAAACACTGGCATATAAGGAGACTTCATGTGTACAGAGCTAGCTGATATGATACAAGACAGACACAGACAGAAACACAGATGCTTACTGTATCATTAGCTATTCCAAAAATCTGGAAACAACCTAAAAGGCCATCAAAAGGGATTTAGTGGGAAAAAATAAAAAGTATGGTGCATCAGACACTGAACTATTATTATGCAGCTTTTAGAAAAGTGATGCCAAGCCTGGAGGTGCAGGCCTGTAATCCTAGTGACTCCAGAGGCTGAGGGAGGAAGACTGCAAGTTCAAAGCCAGCCTCAGCAACTTAGTGAGGCCCTAAGTAACTCATTAAGTGTTAAAAAATAAAAATAAAAATAGCTGGGAATGTGGCTTAGTGGGAAGTGTTCCTGGGTTCAATCCCAGTACCAAAAAAAAAATTAAAATAAATTTAAAATAAAAATATAGTAAAGAAATCTGCACATATTGATCTGGAAGTATGTCCCCAATTTATTAATGAAAAAGACAAGTCCAGTGCAGCTTTCTGCTCTGATTTCAGCCACTGGGGAAGTAGGAGGACTGAGGTAAGCAGCAGAGCAACCCTGGTTAAAAAAAAAAAAAATGAGGACTTTGAAATTATTTTAACCCTTTTATTATAAAACAATACACATTTATAGAAAATCACATCAACAAACACAAAGTTTTACAACTTATTAGAATACCTTAGCCAGGTACGGGGCTGAGGCTCAATGGTAGAGCACTTGCCTGGCATGTGTGAGGCACTGGGTTCAATTCTCAGCACCACATCTAAATAAATAAATGAAATAAAAGTCTATCAATGACTAAAAAAATATTTTAAAAATGCTCATGCCTGTAATCCCAGTGGCTCAGGGAGCTGAGACAGGACGAGGATCACAAGTTCAAAGCCAGCCTCAGCTACAGTGAGGCACTAAGCAACTCAGTGAGACCCTGTCTCTAAATAAAATACAAAATAGGCTGGGGATGTGGCTCAGTGCTGGAGTGTCCCCCAGTTCCCCAGTACCAAAAGAGAAAAAAAAAGGAATACCTTTTAGCCACAACCCAGGTCAAGAAATAACCACACAAAATTAATGATGAAAGGAGAAACACAATGGAATACAAACAATGGAATACTATCCAGCCTTAAAAAGGAAGGACACTCTGACACATGGATGAACCTTGAAGACATTATGCTGAGTTAAATAAGCCAGGCGCAAAAGGACAAATGCTATGATTTCACTTATCTGAGGGACCTTAAGTAATCAAAATTCATAGAGACAGAAAGAATGGTGGCTGCCACAGGCTGTGGGAGGAGGAATTGGGGATACAGAGTTGCAGTTCTGCAAGATGAAAACAGTTCTGGAGTTTGGCTGCACAACAATGTGAATGTACTCGATGAAATGCACAGGTAACAACTGTTAAGATGGTAACTTTTATAGTATCTACATTTTACCACCCTGGAAGCTCCCCATAAGCTTTGTCCCAGTCACAGGTTCCCTCCTCCCCACTCTCCTGACGCTCCTCAAGTCTCTTCATAATTTCATCCCCAAAGCTTGTATACCTAGTATCATAGTGCACTCTATTTCACTCTTTAAAAACTTTGGGGTGTGTGTTTTTACATCTCCTTTAATCTACAAGTACCTTCTCCATTCCTCTATATTCCTCCCCATACTCACAGGGCTGGTCGCCATGTTTTTCCATCCTTGGTATTTTCAATCAACAGCTGGACCCACAGGCTCCTTCAGACACAGATTCTGTCCCTCTGGTAAGACTAGAGGTGGGTGCTTTGCTTTTCAGCAGGCACATAACGTTGTGATGTCAATGGTTGTTGATGCTCACTGCTTGAATCTATTCATTCACTGGGTTTACAAAATGATGGCATTCCAATTCTATCATGTCTTTTCCATTCATTAACTGAACTAATCTAATGAAGACACACTTTCCCTCATCTATTATTAGGTTATCCAGCATCGCTCAAAAGTAAAAGGAAACTCAAATGCTTAACTGTTTTCTCACATGTATCAGGGTTTAAGGTAATAAATTGGTCTCCTATCATCACATAGTGGTGACCCATTGTTTGATGGATTTCAATCAATTGAGATTATTATTCTTTTGAAGGTCAAATTGTCCCCTCACTGGACAGTAGGAGCTTCTAGCTGGCTGTCCTTGACAGCTTCCTCTTTAGAACTGGAAGATGTACCCAGATCATCATCTCTTATCCCAGACTTGGAATTAGCTAGCCCTCCAGAAGTCCAGGGATCTTTTAGTGAAAAATGATATTTCAAGTCCACAGTCTGGAATTCATACCTAATATTTCCAATTCAGGTTCAAGATACCTTTTAAAAAAAATTTACTTAGCCTATTGTGTATTGCATTCATATCTTCCTTCTTCTATACCAAAAACCCATGTCTCGAGTACCACAAGTAGACTAGGATCACAGTATCCCATAATTACTAATTTACTTTATCCTATGTTATATATACAGCAGTCTATTCTCAGAATAACAATACTAATGCTACCACCACCTACATACAAGCTGTGAATACTTATGAAATTTTTTGCATATGTTCTCTCCATTCTCTCCCCATACTTTAAAAGAGTTTAAACACTATAAGAACAGCAGTCTGTGTACTGTCAGGGCATAGCCACTGTAAGCTCCTCCTTCTGTGTTTGAATCCGCACTTAATCTCAGTTCTATGAGTAACAGGCATGCTCACTGTTCTCCGCCAGTCCCTCTCATGATGCTTCTAGTTGTTCTCATTCTCTGAGCTTGTCCAGCAGATTCCTCAGGAAGAGCCCGGGGGCAATATCCTCTGAGGACCTGCTGGTTCATAAGAAGGTATCTGTGTCCTTGACACTCTACAGTCAGTTTTGCTGGATATAAAATTTTTCAACTTACTTTTTCCTTCTTTCCTTGACTTACTCAATTATCCTATTCCATTTTTCTCTGGCATTAAAAAAAAAAAAATGCTTCTTTCTAAAAGACTGGTGGTGATCTAATCTTTCCCTAATAAGTTATTTGCCATTTTTTCCAAGATGTGCAAAGGATTTTTCCTTTCCCTTTAAAAATCCAGTAGTTTGGGCTGGGGCTGTAGCTCAGTGGCTGAGTGCTTGTCTGGCATGTATGAGGCACTAGGTTTGATCCTTAGCACCACATAAAAAGAAATAAATAAAATAAAGACATGCTATCCATGTACAACTACAGAAAAAAGTTGTGTTTTTTTTTTTTTTTAAATCCAGTAGTTTATCAAGAACGTCTGTAGTCATGGTCATTCAGGGTTCATAGTTTCACACTGAGTTCTTTCAATATGTAGCCCTGAATTTTATTTTTCATAAACTTTTCATAAATATAAGTATTGTTCAGTTCCCTTGCCTTTTTATTCCCTTTCGAGGATTCCACTATCCATATGTTGGAGATTTTTGACTAACACACTGTCACTTTGCGTCCAAGTCTTAAGATCTCTTTCATTTATTTTTATATGAAAGTTCTCTCTCTTACAGCATCTTCTGCTATGTTTATCTATTCCTGTGTTCCTTCCAGCTCAATTTTTTGTTTCCAAATGAATTTTTCTTTTATTTTCTCTTTTTTTCCCTAAGTTCCATTACTTCATTTCTAAGATTCTTCTATTTTCAAAGTATGTTGATCACTTTTTTTTTTTTTTGGTACTGGGGATAGAACTCAGGGACACTGGAGCACTGAGCCGCATCCCCAGCCCTATTTTATGTTTTACTTAGAGACAGGGTCTCATGAGTTGCTTAGCACCTTGCTTTTGCTGAGGCTAGCTTTGAACTCAAGATCCTCCTGCCTTAGCCTACTGAGCTGCTGGCATTATAAGCCTTCGCCACCGTGCCCAGCTCTTAGGTCATTTTGAAATAGTCAGCTTTAGGTTTTATTTGTTTTATGGTGCACATCTCTGCCAAACTTTCATTGCCTGCAGGTATTCTCTTTCTTTCTCATGATAATTTTTAGTGAGATTTGACAACAATAAATTTCTTTTGATTATTTTTATGTAAAATAAGTTTTTTGAACCTTTGGAGAGAAACATGTTCAGGGTACCTTTTCTAACTTCTCATAGTTCTTTTAGGTTAGTGTCATGTGGTATTCAAAAATGTGGCAGTTACTTTTTGAGGTTTCTTAGACACAAATGCACTTTTATTTTTGTAACTTCAACTCTTTTTTTAAAGAGTCTACTAGAAAATATAAACTTGCATCTGAGACATGGACTACATGTCTCTTGAGCAGTGTGTCAGCTCCAGTTTCAAATCCCAGCCATGCCACTTTCTGTCTGTGTGAGGTGACGCTCTTTTCTAAGCACTGATTTGCTTATCTGTTATCTAAGAATAATAATTATGCCTAATTCATAAGGAGAAGGGAATTAAATAAGACATGTAAAACATTAAGCATAAGATCTAGACATAGGACGTATCTAAAAATGGAAGTTGTTCTTATTACCTCCTAGTATTGGGTGTAGACGAGTTTCAGAGCTGGATCTGTTGGCACCTGGCTATATGATCCATGTAAGAAAATCAACCATATGGTCCTCAGTTTCTCTTTCAGATAATCAGGAACTGAGGATATGCCCCAATAGGCTGTTGTGAGAATTAACACATACTGAGCACCTACTATGAGCTAAGTACATTTTGGGCACTGGGAAAAATCAATGAACAAGTCAGTTCTTGACCTTAGGGAGCTTATATTCCAGTGGAGAAGACATGCAATAAAAAAAAAATAGTGTTCTATAATGTAATGTTAGGTTCCAACATTAATGTGTAATAGGAATGCTGAAGAAAAACAGAGCTGGCCGCAAAGTGGAGAGTGGTGGAGGACACTGCCTACACCAGGGAAAGGGAGGACTGACCATTTGAATGGAGACTGAGCAGGCTGCTGGACTGAAGGAAGAGCCAGGCAGAGGCTCTGGGGAGGCTAGAGAGAAGGCAGTCAGTATGCAGGAGGCGACCATGGCCAGACCCCCAGGCAGGGGCCTCAGGAGGTACCCTCACTGAAGTGGGAAGGAGGAGCCACTGTAGAAATTGAAGCAGGTTTTCAATGAATCCGTAGACACACTAGAGAGCATGTGTGCACAAGGCCCAGCACAGCCTTCCATGGATCTAAAGAGAAATACAGCCCTTGGAAAGAGCTCAGAATCAGGCTTGAGGCCATCCCAAAGCCAATATCCCCCCTCTATCCACAAAGTCAAAGGAGGAAACCAAGTCACAGCAAAACATGGAGCCACCTCTGCTCCACCCAAGGGGAAGTCTCTCTGTCAGATCAGCAGTAGCTGGAGAAAAAACAATTTTTTGAATTTATGATTTTTATTTTATTTTTAAATTTTATTGGTATATTATATTATTCATAATAGTGAATTCATTATGCCATATTTGCATATGCACACAGCTTAACCAATCTCATTGCCCAGCCCACCCCTTTCCCTCCACTCCTTCTTCCCTTTATCCACTTGCTCTAATCTACTGATCTTCCTCCTATTATTATTATTATTAATTAGCCCATTAGAATTACATATATGTGGGGGGTTATTTGTGGTATATCTGTACCTGGACACAGCATAATCTGGTACATTTCATTCCTGGTACTTTCTCATGGCCCCCTCCTCCTTTTCTCTTGATTTTCTTCCTCTACTCTATTGATCTTCCTTTTATTTTTGTGAAATCCCCCTTCTTAAATTTATAATTTTTAAAAATTACACAAATAATGTTGTCTATCATTGTAGAAAATGACTATTATAAAAATATAGCATGTGCAAATAGATAAAAAAAGAAAAATTAAATTCCAAATATTGGAATGTACAGCCAAATAGTATAGTAAATATGTTTGGCTCTGCAGACCTGATTACTTATGAGTATATATCAAATTTAGAACTTATCCCATTATGGGTGTGTGTACACACATACTACATGTGTATTCTTGTGTGTGCGTGTGCACGTGTGCTGAGAATGCTGTCTAGAAGCAGCCCATTCTCCAGGACTGTGCTGGACCTGCGTCCTTTGCCTCCTCGTTGTGTATACCGTGTGCGCCTTCCACGATGATAACAGCCAGACCCACAGCCTCCTTTCCAACGGGTATTTCATAAAGGACACAGCGTCCTTTATCCAACACTCCCCTCCTGGTAGATGTATAGGGTGCCCCAACCTGGGAAGGAAGCCCAGAGCCATGATGCCCTCTAGCACCCTATCACTGTGTCACTGTGTCACTTACGGCAAACTCCTCAGGAGTCACTTTCAAGACATCGAAGACAACCGCGTCATAGCTCTTGCTGGCATAGTCGCAGCTCTGGCCCTCCAGAGAGTCTGAGCTGCTGCTGCCCTGTGAAGAAAGTGGAGAGCGCACAGGCTGAGGGTCTGCCCTGGAATCACTGCCCCAACTGCCCCACACGGAGGTCAGAGGAGGACAGATCACACAATGAAAAGGCTTCTGTGGCCAGCACGTCACTCTTGTCCAGGCACTGTGATAAGCACTTCACACACAGGATCTTATTTAATTCTCATGAGCCCCCATGCATACACACCATTATTATTCCCATTTTATAGATATGGAAGCAGAGGCAGAGTTACTTCTCCAGGGTACCTCAGCTGTGAAACTGGAAGTCAGAATGTGAACCTAGTTTTCCATGACACCAAAACACGTGCTTTCAATGGCCACCCTCAACTGCTCTGTCCAGTGTTAAAAAAAAAAAGTAAATAAGTAAAAAGCTACGGCACAGGGCTTGGGGCGGGCTCAGAGACAGAGGGCTTGCCTAGCAGGTCAGATCCTGGGTTCCTGAGTGTAGAATGGCTAACAGAGCTTCATCTCTATCCCAGCCATCTCACTTTCTGTCTGTGTGAGATGACATTCTTCTCTAAGCACTGATTTGCTTATCTGTTATCTAAGAATAATAATTATGCCTAATTTGTAAGGAGAAGGGAATTAAATAAGACATGTAAAACATTTAGCAAAAGACCTAGACACAGGAGGTTTCCAAAAATGGAAGCTGTTCTTATTACTCCCAATATTGGGTGTATACGAGTTTCAGAGCTGGACCTGTCGGCACCTGGCTATATGATCCATGTAAGAAAATCAACCACATCAAAATCAACCTACAGAGCTTCATCTCTATGAGTCATTCTGCACTCAGTACCCACCTTCCAGGAAGGTACTGAGTACCCACCTCCATCAGGCTTGACAGGGCTGATTTCCTCTGGGACAGTACAGTGTCATGGTTAGGGGGACAAACTCAAGAGACACAATAGGCTGGCTTAGACCCCACCCAGCTGGCCAGCTATGAGATCCAAAGCCAGCATGTTCACCTCTCTGTGCCTTTAGTTCCTCATCTATAAACTGGAATATCAATACATACCTGTGGGGGTCACTGTGAGGGTTAAGTGAGAGAAACCTTGTGTACCACATTTTAAAAACTGCCTGAAATAGAGTAAAAGCTAAATTATGGGTGTGTATGGGTATAACTGTGCCATCCCGTCACCAAGATTTATGGAGCACTTCAATTATACATGCTAATTCATTCATTCATTCATTCAAGGAACATTACCAAATACTTACCAAGTGCTGGTACACACCTACACACATGCAGCCTTCCCTCTGTATCCATGGGGGATTGGTTCAGGACCTCTCAAGGATGCCCAAATCTGCAGTTGCTCAAGTCCCTTATATAAATGGCTTAGTATTTGCCAATAACATATGTATATGCTCTTGTATACTCTGAATCATTTCTAGATACAATACCTAATACAATGTAAATAGTTGTTACACTGTATTGTTAGGGAATAATGACAAGAAAAAAGTTATGTTCAGACTAATTTTTTTAGAACATTTTCAATCTATAGTTGGTGGATCTCATGGATATAGGGGGCCAACAAAATATAGTACATATACATATCATGTATATGCCCACAAGTATACACACAGATCAGAGAAGTTTTACTCTATTATTACAGTTGGAAACAGAAGTCTAATTCCTCCAGTTATCAGAGTCCTTTCCTGGGATTTCAGGTTTTATAACCTTCCTATAATAATACTCCACCGTACCTGCTCCAAACATACACACGCATTCACAGGGACTTGTTTAATCAAAAGTTGCCCCAAACATTTTCCTTGGTGATGATGATGATGGTGAAGCTATAGCAACTTAATTTAAACTATACGGGCCCTTGTGAGGAATCTGAAGCTTGATTTCAAGATTAGAAATCAAAATAAGGAATTTTTTGAAAGATTTATAAGAAATGAACTGGTTCCCATGACTTTCTGGCTGGTCACCAGGATGACTTCAAAAGCCCCACTTGTGGTGAGCTCAGGACCCCAACACTGCCTTACCAGTGTATCAGAGGGGCCAGGCATTATGCAGTCAGCAAAGAAGGCCTCAGGTGACGCCCACTTCTCCTGCAAGTCTGTTCCATTACTGAGCATGGAAAGCAAACTCCCATACCCCATGCAGGGGCCTGGCCCAGGCCACTCTCAGACCACCAACCCTTACAGCCATTTCCTACAGAGCATGGCAAACAAGAACACGGGCCAGTTGGAATTATTTCTGTCTGACTTCATTCTGGAATGTGCGACTTATTTATAATCAGCAGCGGCTTTTCCTGGGAAAGGTCTGATCCCTTTTTGCCACCAAAATGGAATGTGGCACTTGCTACAGCTGGACTGGGCAGGTATTTGTTTTCCTTTGAAGAGAACGACTTCAGAAACACACTGATCCTCAGAGCTGACTGCCTCCCAAATCTCACGCCTGGCATGGCCAGGGGCCTTGCCAGTGCTAAGAATGGTAGCATTCATGGGGGTCTGTGGCCTTGCTGCCCTAGCTCAGCTGGGGCCTGGGTCAGCTGGAAGGCCCCTCCCACCCACTGTCCCAAATCGTTGCAGCTTCTATACCTGTGGAGTGGCGGAGGTGACCAACACGCTAGCCATCAGACCATTCCTCTTGTACATAGTCTCCAGGCCGCAGGGAGCTTCAGGGCAGCCTCTGCCGGTGACATAACCTGCCTGGAGGAGTCCTGCAAGGCAGAGGAGCTCATAAAAATCAGGTTTTGAAACCAACTGAACCTTCCCCAGGGGAGAGTATGCCAGACTTCAGCAGAACCCCTAGGAGGATACCTTAAAAGAAAGGTCAACTGGTGGCCTTGGCACCAAATATGGCCCACAAATGTCGTCTGTTGGGCTGGCTTGTGCAGTGTTTTATTAGTCTTTAAATTAATTACCAACATCTAAAAACTGGAAGATTTCACATAGAATTCTGGATCTCTGACTTTCCTGACAGCACTGGGCCCACATCTCTCCACAGTGACCATCAGCTGAGCTGAGCAGAGGCTGCCCCATGCATCAGAGCTTTTGGTCCCCACCTGGCCTGTGCAATCATTTCAGTGTATATGTGACCCTTGCAGGTAGATGGAGTTTGTGGACTTTGTCTTAAGACAAAGGTGGAGTGCAGACAAACTGATCCTACTGTGCACCCCAGGCACCACATCACTTCCTCAATAACTCCCTGGGTGACAGCGGGATTCATCATGCGCCAAGCACTTGACATCCACCATCTCATCCCTCCCCCGATCCTGAGGCAGCTCCACTCGCCATACTCATGTTCTTTGCTCATGCCATTCCATCATGTCATCACTCATGACCTGCTCCTAGGTCACCTCTGATTATCATGCAGAGACCACCCAACAGAATGGGCTGCTCCTACACCATGTTTGCACACCTTCGGAAGCATCCACCACATCCCAGAGCAGAGTAGCTGCCAACACTTTTCTTAGCAGGAAAGTGGCCATGAATGTAGGGTGGATAGGTAGGGGAACACCAGTCAAAAGCCACCTGCAACTACTCAGGTTAGAGATGAGGGGAGTCCTCTGAGCTAAGGTGGGAGCAATGAAGACAGGAGAGAAAAACGGAGGACAGAGATTCCACAGAAACTGAGGTGAGGGAGAGCTGGACACCAAATGGATGGCTTCTGGCTTGAGATCCAGAAGGATGCTGTGTCCCTCGTCATGGAAGAACAGAGGTGGCATGATGGACTTGGGGGAAGGAGATGAACTTGACCTGGGACATGTAGCATGAAAAACTTAGTCCTAGAAGGCAAGACCTAACCCAAAGGACACCAGGAAAGATGAAAAGTGCCAGTCCACCCTTGACTCAACTGTGCCCCCGTGGCTCTGTCATGGGCCCCATCACAGAGCAGAAATCTGTCACAGAGTCCAGTGAACAGAAGGGACATCAGATGACTAGGTTCCTCTTTGCACGTCCTCAACATGCCAGGGACATATCTCTCATCCTGCTAGCTAGCTGCTCAGCTCCATCCTGTGAGCCCTCTACCTTCTCTGACTCCCCAGAACAGAACTTCCCTGTGAGCCCTCTACCTTCTCTGACTTCCCCAGTCTGCCCTATAAACACCACTGAATGGGGTCCTGGATGACATCACTGAGTACCCCAATGTCCTAGGCAGGAGAAGGTGTGCACTGACTAAGTGGGAAGAGGTCCTGATCTGCAGACATTGCCCAGGCAGAATTTAGAGGCAAAGTGAGTTTGTGACTTGCTTTCAAATGGGCAAAACTCACATGAGCAGAGATGAAGCAAAAAAAGGTAGCATGTTCACAGATGCAGGATCCAGAGCAGAGGGCACACGGGAGTCCACTGTCCTGGTCTCTCAATCTTTCCTAGTGCCTGATAATTTTCATTTAAAAAAAGGAAAAACAGGGACTGGGGTTGAGGCTCAGTGGTAGAGCACTTGCCTAGCATGTGTGAGGCACGGGATTCAATTTCCAGCACCACATATAATAAACAAACAAAGGTCCATCAGCAAATAAAGACAGCTTAAAAAGTAGGCAGAATTTTTAAAAAAGGAAATACAGACAAAAAGAACCAGTCAGGTAAAGAGGAAACACTGAGCCAGAGAGACCAAATTCCGTTTTCGTGACCAAGGAAAGAAGATGAGCTGAGAAGGCTCATTTCTTAATCATTTTTGTCCCAGGAAAAGCGTGTTCCCTGTCATCAAGGACCACGAATCCCACAGCTGGTATAGGCTTAGAAAGCGGTGCATAAAATATTCAAGTTGACATTTCTCAAAAGAAAATATGTCACCAGCATACAAGGGAAATGCTGTCAGGGAAGTGCAAATCAGAACACTAACACCCCACCTCATAACCTAGGGTAGCTAGAATTCAGAGGAGGAAAACGAATGGCCCATAGCAACTGCTCCATGGTGTGGAGCAGTGGAACCCCTGTGCATAGCTGGTGGGACAGCAAAATGGTATAACCACTTGGGAAAATTAGCAGCTCCTTAAAGTTAAACCAAAACTTACCACACAACCCAACCATTGTATTCCTAAGGATCTATCTAAAAAAAGATGAAGACATATCCACACAAAGGCACGTATGTGAATGTTTATAGGAGCATTCAAAAGCTGGAAGCAATTCAGATATCCATCAGCTGGCAAATGCATAAGCATGGTAAGACATCCACCCGATGTAGTACTACTAGCTATAAAAAGAAATGAAATACTAATACAAGCTATAACACGATTAAACCTCAGAAGCACTACACTAAGTAAAAGAAGTCAGATGCAAAAGAATGCATTGTATGATTCCATCTTAGGAAATGTCTAAAAAAGGCAAGTTTATAGAGCCAACATGCCATCAGTGGGGCTGAGGTGGGGGTGCTACACAGGGACACAAGAGCCTTTTTGGAGGTGATGGAAATGTTCTAAAACCAGATGGTGGTGACAGGTACACAGCTCCAGAAATGCGGTTCTATGACATATAAATAGCAGCACAATAAAGAATCATGCTGAACTGTTTCATAATGGTGATTCCAACCTGCACACGTAACATTTCTTGAAATGAGCAAATAAATACTAAAGCACTAAAAATATGTTGTATTAGTACATGATAACAAAAAGGGAAATATTAAACTTTGAGGAATTTCCTTGCCAAGGAGATGGAACTGAGAGGAGCAGCCCCAGAGCCAGGGAAAGGCCTCCTGGACCTGGGTGGATAAGACAGTCCACTAGAAACCCTTGAGAAAGTCAGGCATCAGAATGCAAAATCCAAAAACCATGATGAAAAGAAATGTCAGCTCAGGGGTGCCAGGCTGGACCAGGCCCTTGGGCTATCTCAACAAGACTAACCGACTGGAACAGGTGGACATCTGGCTGGGGGTCTGGCAACAACCCCAGCAGGCCATTCAAGGTCAAAACAGACAAGCCTGCTGGGATGGAACCTGCCCAGCTTGGTTCAGACAGGATCACAGTAAGTCACCATGGGAGGCCGAGTGGGGGATGGCCAACTGGCCCATCCTCTGAGTGGATTCCCCCCTGCTCATTTCAAGGCTGAGGTGGGCTTTGCTCTTGTCGGATGTGCCTGGCATTCTGTGGGTTTCCCCAAGAGGATCTCCGACTGCTCAGCCTGGTCAAATCAAAGGCCTTCTCTCCCTACTTGTCCTGTGTCACACAGTCTTCCACTCAGATGCCACGGCTATTCAGGCCTTCTGCCTGCACTGGCCATAGGCTCCCTGCGTCCCATCTGAAGGATGCCAACAGCCCCAGCCACTTCTCCAGTTAGGGGCCAGCATAGCACTAAGAGAGCATGGTGTGGGAGAGGCAGTGGCTGGATATTACATTTTTAGCTTATTTAATCTTCACAACAGTCCCAGACTTCTTGAATCCCAATGAGAAACAGGCACAGAGAAGAAGCGTGACCTACTGCTAGTTAGGGACAGGACCAGGGAGTTCAAACCCTCATCAGTGAACACCGGGGCCTGGGCTCTGACCATCCCTCACACCGCCTTCTGCAGAGCCCAGGTGGGGACTAGCCATGGCAGCACAAGGAAGGCTTTGCCAGGCCAGCGAGGGACAAGCACTCGTTTAGGCTGCTAGTTACTGTCCACATTAGCCTTACCCTAAAAGCTTCTATTCACTTATTCCTTTCTCTTTTCCTAAAACAAAAAAATATGCTATAAATGTTCAAGAAGGAACAACAGCACTTCTAGCTCTCATTGCTAGAAGGCGGGTTCCCAATAGAGGGCTCTGGGCTCCAAGTTCAGAAAGCCAAGCCCTAGAGTTGGAGTTCAGGGCTCCCCCACCCTGTGGCCCCCATCCACCTCGAGATGAAGTGTGGCAGCAGCAGTGTGTGACCCGTTATGCTTTCTATGGAAGGCCTGAGCTGGAAAGACAGAGCGCTTGTTTCCGATCTGACTCCTGCATGTCTCGCCACTGACAAAAACAGCCAAATTTATGGGCAGTAACTCTCAGACAAGCGATATTTCACATGCTAAGAAATAACAGGACCAAGCAGAGCAGAGCATCCCTGCCAGGTCCAGAGAACCCCCCACCATCCAACTTCCATCCTGGAGCCTGCTAAGCCACGACTCCTATATCAGGGAGTAGACTCCCATCGGGGCTCAGCCTGGCCAGAAACCACCCTGAGAACTGCTCCTCCACCCCAGGAGAGGGCCCTGAAGACTGTGCCACCCAGGCCAGACCAACTGTACCCAGGTGTCCACCTACTCTCCCAGGAACTCAGGACCCCGAGACACCAGTCTCTGCTCATCAACCAGGTGGGGGCACTGTGCCCTCAGGAGCAGAGGGTGGCCCTGTGAAGGGACAGTCTGGTCAGTGGCATGTATGCAGGGAGGAAGCAGATGCACAAAGAAGTGGGGGAGAGAATGGCCAGGACTCTGTCATAAAGCTGCTTTCACGGCCACATGGTCAAAGTAGTTTCCAAAAGACCTTGTTGAAGGCTAGTTCCTAAACATCAATCCACCAGAAACCTAACACTGAAAATGCAAATGGGAAAGAGACACACCATTCATTCACTGAGCTTTTTTTTTTTTTTTTAAGACAAGATCCCGCTTTTTGGCCTGGGGTTGGCCTTGAACTTGTGATTCCACTACCTTAGCCTCCCAAGTAGCTGAGATTACAGGCATGCACCACCACACTCAACAGCTTGTAACTGTTTTGTGCCATGGATCCTTTGGGGCCTCTTGTCACAAAAATGATTTTTAATACATGAAATAAAATCACACAGGAAACCAATTAAAATGCAGTTATTATTTTTAAAACAATTCATAATGTAGTAATATGTATTTTTATGTAAGAGGTTATATGTGTATGTACTTCTTTATTATTGTGTTAAGTAACAAGATCTATCAGTGAATCTAATAGCTACATTAACTTAAAAATAGTTAGGAGCATAGATACTCTAAGATGCCCACAATTATAAAGTGGGCATCTGTGATATCTATTGGTAACAAAGTGCCAGTTGTTAGTATTGTTGTCTGTCTGTATTAATAAATGAAAGAAATGCTAAATTTCAGTTAGAAGTTAGTGAAAATAAAGATGTCATTTTTCCCATCCAAATTCATAGATGCCCCAGTCAAAAACAAACCAACCAACCCTGTTTCAGGTACTAGAGACCCGAAGTGAGCAGGCACATAAGGCCCCTGCCCCCACAGCACTTCACTAGAATGCTCACACCACAGAGAAGGAAGCTTCAGATACTGACGAATGCCATGAAGTAAAGTAAGGAGGAAGACATTTTCCAGGATGGTCAAGGAAGGACTCTGAGAATATGATGTTTGGGGTTTGGTTTTATTATTGTTGTTTTGAGGACTGGGGATAGAACCCAGAGCTTCACATAAACTAGGCAAGTGCTCCACCACTGAGCTCCAACCCCAGCTGTGACAGTTGGAGGAGGCAGCCATGGAAATCAGCAGGAATATTTGCTGTAGAGGGCACAGCAAGTGCAAAGGCCCTGAGGTACACTTGAGCTTGGCAGATCTATGATGAAGGCCAAAGGCCACAACTGAAGCTTAGCCAAAAGAGTGGACAGACAGGATAAGGCACAACAAGAAGAGCCTTGTCAGCCACATGAGGAGAGCACTAGGAACCCTTGTGCATGCAAGGGTTTGGAGCAGGGAGTGGCATGATCTGACCTGCACTGAGTTTGAAGATCACTGTGGCTGCTGTGTGGAGAATATCCCTGAGAGGCCAAAAATGGAAATAGTAGAGCCATTTAAGAGGTAAGAGATGGCAGTGGCTTGGGCTGCCAGCTGCAGGGAGGAGGGATGGGTGTGTGAGGTGTTTGGGAGGTAAACACATAGGCCTGCGGACGGATGCACAGAGGAGAGGAAAGGAGCCAAGGATGGCATCTCAGTCTGGGGCTATCAGGAATGGGCAGGTGGCTGCTCAGAGGCTCATTCCCTTGCTCATGCAGCAACCATCCACTAAGACACTGGACAAGGACAAAGCTTTGTCCTCAGAGCCCTGGGGGCGTGGAAGGAATTAAGGAGACACCCCCAGGGCAGGTTTACTGGAGCACAAACAAGGGGGTGACTATGGCCTTCAGGGGTCAAAGTAGCTGCCCTGGGTCTTAAGCATGAGTGGGAATGTTCCAAGTCGGGGGCAGGGTGAGCACTGAGCATGTGGAGGCACAGGACCTGGGGGACACATGGGGTGCCAGGGTGCCCACAGCACAAGCAGTAGCAGCCCTTCACCCCTTCCGCCCCCCCCCCCCCCCCCCCCCCGCCCATATCATCACAGAACAGCACAGATGCTGCAGATACACACAACAAAGGAGGCAGGGAGGGCCCCAGGAGGCCACATGGGGGCCCTAGCGCTCAGCAGCAGCACGGGCTCCCGCTCACTCCCTCATCCCTTCAGCAAACTCTGCCAAGTTTCTCCCAATCCCTGCTCTTTGCAAAGGAGTCAGACCAGCCCTGGGCCTCAAGGAGCTCAGAGCTGCCTGGTCACCCACTGTCACCACCACAGTGTATTGGAAACTAGCTTTGTGCCAGGCTCTGGCTAGAGGATTTATGTGTTTTATTAAGATCTATTTGTTTTATTAAAATCCATGTTACAGATGAGGAAACCAAGGCTCAGGGAGTGATAACTGTAGCATGGCCACCCATCCTTCTGCAACTGCACCCCTGTGCCCCTGCTAGTCAGGAAGGTGGGTGCCACAGGAAGTGCGCCAGTGTTCTGGGTTTGGGCAAATGAGTCTGTACCATACCAAAACCCCATTCCTCCACCTCCATCTGCCTCTCAACACACACACACACACACACACACACACACACACACTTTCTCTCTCTCTCTCTCTCTCTCTCTCTCTCTCTCTCTCTCTCTCTCTGCCAATGCCTCTCTGGAAAACAAAACACGGCAGGAGAAAACGCAGTTCTCATGATGTAACTTCTTAAGAACGTGGCAGCTGCATCAGAACCACAGAACAATCCCACGTCTCTTTTCTATTCATGACAGAATCTGGCCTTGTGTGTGTGGGCTCCCGGCGAGGGAGAGGAAAATCCCAGATGCACCTCTGGTCTCCTTCCAAGCTTTCTGAGCACCCCTCCAACCTTTCAGGTTCGAGAAACTAAGGAAATGGCCTGAGACAGTCAAGGCAGACCCTGCTGAGAGGGCAGAAGGATCACTTTTTCCTAAGCCCAGGGAGGTTGTTTCAAAGAAAATACACACTTCCAGGCCTGTCCAATTACAAGAGAGTGATTTCTTCCAAATGCCTCAGACAAGTATGAAAATGGATCCCAAACATGGTCTAGAGCCGCTTCCACAGGTGGGTGGTGCTGCCCAGAAGCCGGCTGCACACTCCTCCCTCCTGTCATGCACAGGAGCTGTGACGAGGACAAATGGGAAGGAAGCTAAGCAGGCTTCTGCTCATGACCCGCACAATGGTTCATCCACCTTGTGGGCCTGCGTGTGCACATGCTCCTGAACAGAGCCCAGGCACGGTGCACTCTCCCACCAGCGACCACCTGCCAAGAGTGAGGAAAGGCCCTCCTACGGGGCTAGAAGCACTGTCATCTCCCTCCTCGGACCCTCTCCAGGCTCAACAGAACTCTTCCTGGCAAGCAGCAGCAGCTGGCGGCTCTCGAAGGCAGGCCCTGGCCATGCAGACACACACTGGACTTGAAATGCCATCACTCAGTTGGCACTCACAGGCTCCTTTCTAACCCCCTCCAGATGTGCAGCACTCCCCCTCTGGCTCCTCCTGGGGACAGACAATGGGCTGAAGAGCTACTGCTGTGACCAAAATGTCGCCTGTAGCTGAGTCTCTACCAGGAGAGGAGCCAACAGCACCTGGGCCAACAGCAGAAATGGTGAAAGTGGGATAAACCCGAGAGCCTGGGTGCAGAGGGAGGCCAGGGCCAGCAGCTTCATGAGGAAGGAAGCGCCCGTGCCTAGGTAGCTGCAGTAGGCACAGCAACGACAGGCACCAATCCGTGTCTCCCATGGCAGGCGCTCCCCAGGGTGCAGGAGCTCCTGTGCTGAAGCCAGGGAGGCACCAGTGGAGAAGGCCCATCGTCACCCGCAGGGAACCTGAAGTCCATCCCAGGCTGCCCAATCTTTCAAAGTAGGGGGATTTTCTGAATCTTTAAAATAAAATACATGTGCTTAGTAGAAACATATAAACTGAACTGAAAGTTATAAAAGAAAAAAGGAAAGTCCCTCTCTTCACAGTCCGTAGTTCCTGTCCCTGAGGTCACACAGCTCACAGAGAATAGGGCAGCATCATAATGCACATAGCTACACAGACCTGAAGCTATAGAGACATAGATTCATACAGATATAAATGCATCACAGAAACCTTTCTTTTTCAATACTAAAAACCTTTAGTTCTCTTCTTGACATCTGTTAAGAAAATACCCATGATAATAGGAACTATTATAAAATCACCAACAAGTCCGGCAAGCTGTTATACACCTGTAATCCCAGCTGCTTGGAAGGCTGAGGCAGGAGGATTCCAAGTTCTACACCAGCCTAGCAACTTAGCAAGACCTTGTTTTCAAATAAAATTAAAAGGGTAGGGATGTAGCTCAGTGGCAGAGCACTTGCCTAGCATATATGTGAGAACCTGCGTTCAATCCCCAGTACGACAAAAATAATAATAATAATAAAATATCACAATACTTTTAAATGAGTCAGTGGTTTAACAATCAGAGCAGTACCTACATCCATAAGAAACACAGTGGGGCATTTTACAACACCTGCTCTTCAGTCTACAAACACTGCTCCAAGCACACCTGAAGTTGAGAGAACTTATAACTTGTAGCTTAACACCCTCCATCCCCAGGAGTTTACAACCAGCAGTCACAGGCTTGGTAGACACCAGTCCCAAAACAGCTACAGAGCAATCTCTAGAGCAGTGAAAGGAGCCAGGAACCTCTCTGAGACTTAGGGAACAGATAAATCAGGATGGAATGCTCACCTGTCATTACTCTGTGCCCTTAGCAAGCTGTTGGACCTGGCCAACCTTCTTGGAAAGATTCTTGGATTATGTATACAGAAGTAGCTGGCATAGCACCTGACACATAGCAAGCATTCAATTAAGGTATTGTGTCAGCTTTCTGTCACTGTAGCAAATACTGAGACAATGAGCTTTACAAAGACAAAAGTTCTGTTTGGCTCATGGAGGTTCCAGTCCACGACTGGCTGGCCCCACTGCTTGGGGCCTATGGTGAAGCAGAATGTCATGGCAGGAGCACATGGTGGAGCAAAACCACTCACCTCATAGCCAGGAAGCAAACAGAGGAAGAGAAGAAGGCTGACTTCCACACACACTTCCAGGGTACATCTCCAATGACCGAAAGCCCTCGAGCCCCACCTCTCAAAGGTTCCACCACCTCCCCAGAGCACCATCCTGGGGACGGAGCCCTTAAAATATGGGCCTTTGGGAGACATTCAAGATGCAAACTCCAGAGTATCTCTGTTAATAGCTTCCACTAGCACCGTCACCCTCCTGGGGGCAGGGGTGGGCAATGCTCTCCTGGCTTAAGACCACAGGAAATTGATTTGAAGTTGAGATGGGATGAATGTGAATGAGGAATATGTATTTCCCCAAAGACCAGGAGGAGGTCCTGACTTTGGAGTAGAATTTTATTTTAGGCCCTCTGGGAAAGGCCAGCCAGTGCTTCCCCATCCCCCCAGCATGGTCCTACAAACCTCTCTGGAAACCAAAGGTCCCTCCCTTCCAAAACAAGGATGCAGAAGACAGGAAGACGGGGAGAAGCATTCTTACCAGCAGCCACTAGCTGGGAAACAAGACCTGATGTCTTCCACAGCAGGAAGGGGGAAGGCAAAAGATAAAGGCAGCAGATTGGGGCTGGGGTTTTAGCGGGGTCTTGGGCAGACTCCTGACAAGACTTCAGAATCAAAACAAGAAGTGAACAGAGGGCAAAATACTAGAAATGCAAAAGAAAAAGGGCACACCTAGGCAAGGCCCATATCATGAAAGTGGCGAGGAGGGACTGTGCTAGCTGCTCCCCTCTGGGTCGAGAGGGATGGCAGCGGAGAGGCCTGCAGAGGGGAAGCCCACAGGCTGCCCGGGCGTGGAGACCTTTGTTACCACAGGGAGCCCAGCCCTAACCAACCCAAGCCCCACACACAGGGAAACTCTGGCATGGGTGGTAAGGCAGGCGAGGTCTCCAGGAGCAGGGGGACTGCAGACAGTCTGGCAGCAGCAGGAGAAAGCACACCCAGAGGACAGAGGATGGACCGGGGGCCCACCTGGATCCAGGGTGTCTTCAAGCATCATCCACATTCCACAGAGGGCACCACAGGGGTGAGGGGTAGGGTGGAAGTGCCAAAAGTATGTGGGGGCTGATGACTCTTTTATATCTAACTCCAGAAAGACTCTGGTTTCAAGATAATGCAGTATGTCCACACTGCCTTCCCTCTCCAAAACTTGTTGAAATGATCACAGTTCAAGATGATTAAAAAATAACAGGAAAAAAAACTGTTTTAACATTGAAATATGGGAAAGCATGATTCAAACCAGGAAAAATGCAGAATTTCTAGATTTAAAGCAAATGTAACTGAGGGGAAAACTGAGTGTTGGCTATCAGGTCATAAAAGCAATAATTTCCTCTGCATGGATAATAATTGACTAGAAAACAGAGTGGCACAAGAGCCAGCTCAACAAGAGAAAATGCCTAAGGAAAATTTTTAAAGAAATGTATAAAAATCATTTGAAAGAAATTCTAAAATCTTACTTTAAAAACAAAAAGACTTAAAGGAAAGACCTTTCCTTTTCCTGAATAAGGATACAATATTGTAAATCCATCAAATCTCCTCAATTAATCTATAAATAAAATAAATGCAGGTTTGCTCCAAATCTTAGGGGATTCATTTTGAAACTCAACAAATTGATTCAAATTTTCACCTGGAAAAATAATTTTAAAATAGCTTAAAATTTTCAGGGAAAAAAAAAAAAAAAACGGTTTAATGAGAAGGGCCTCATCCTGCCAGGAAGCCACAGTCAATAAATGGCACAAAAACGATGAGCAGGTCAGCAGGACAGAACCCAGAGCAGAAAACGGTCACCCATGTGTGAGGGACATGCACTTCCGACGTGCATTGGGATAGATCACTGGATGAACGCTGATGGAATAATACCAGATTCACTTGGGGAGAGGAGGAATTTTGTTTAAAATCCTATCCAATATCATATGCTAAGAATAAACTTTTGGTGGATTAAAGATTTAAACAGACGAAAGAAAAAACACTACAAGAGAAACAGATCAACATGTTTTTATAATCTGGGAGTGAAGATGTCCTCTCTGAGAGGATACAAAAGACAGAAAGCCAAGGAAACTACCAGGACACTGATTTGGTCTTGTTTGTTTTTTGTTTTGCAGGCTGGGACAGACAGGGCCTCACTGAGCTAGCTAGGTGAGTGCTCTGCCACTGAGTCACACCCCAGTCCTATTGGCAAATTGAGATGTGTGGAAAATTAAAATTTCTGCGTAAGAAAAAAATATATGAAAGAGATGAAATAAAATCAACAAACTTGGTAAAGGGTGTTTGTGGTGTCACATGACAGATGACAAATTAACATCCTAATGTACAATTCCCCAGGAGCTCTGGCACAGTGATGCTTATTGCTGGGGCAGAGGGTCATCCTCCCTAAGTCTGTGCCCTCTCCTCAGTGAGAGAGAAGCCAAGGCAGCACCTGTTCAGAGTGCTATGAAGCTCGATAGGAAAGGCTGTTAAGTGCCAGGCTGGAGCCTCGGCGCTGCAAGGAACCAGCATACAGGGTACATGGGCGAGTTCCAGGAAGGTTCTGCTGCCTACAGAAAGGCAAGAAAGCAAAGGGAACCTGAATGTGTTCCCTGCAGGCTGCCAGAGTGCACTCCCTCACTGGGACACTGAGCATGGGTTGAAATGATGGGTCCGTCAGTACCTATGGGCAGAAAGAGGTCCGCAAGCTCAGGCACCACCCCTAACAAATACTTACCGGAATCCAGTATATATTAGGCTCTGTCCTGGGTGCTAGGGACAGAACAGTACAGAAACAGCCAGAAACCCCACTAGCACATTCTACTGAGGGAAATAGACAATAAATCAATCATTTGGTAAAACACATGGCATGCCAGCAGGCAATATTTGATAAAGAAAAGTTAAAGGCAGAGAAAGCTGATGGGCAGAGTCTGGCAGGAGAGGGTCCTGGGACAGAGCGGTATGAGAAGTCCTCAGTGAGTAAGCAACACTTAAACATGTTTTAGAATAGTTATATACACATGAACACAGGACATAAAAGTATAAAAAAATACACTTTAATTAAAAGATAAACTGTTAATATCATTGTCTCTTAAAGGCTTCACTTATAACAGCACTTTTACTTTCTACCTTTGCTACACTTAGATATATTTTCTGACTTTTAAAAAAAATAAGTATGGAAAATGTTAATGAGGAACACAGCATTTAGGGAGACCAAAAATAGGCTTCCACAGACGGGAACTTCAAGGATGGCTCCCGGTGGGGATTAAGGATTTGACTGCTCCCAAGCCTGGCAACCAGGTCTTGTGTCTGGTGCTGCAGCGCCACCTGGTGGCCAATTGCCTACATGATCGCTCTCACAACCACAAGGAAGCAGGGACAAGAGTGCGTACAACAGTACAAAAACACTTCTGCCCGTATTGTCAGGAACAGAAAAGGAAGTAGGGAACCACAAGCACAATTTGATGTGCCGGATAGCAGGGATTTGATTCAGTTGGTGGAGTTGACTCAGTTGGCTTGAGTTTTCAATCACAGGTTATAATGTTTCGTTCCTTTATTTTAACTGTGCAGTGGAAAGGCGGGACAGCTGAGCATGCCCTGTTACTGGAGAGCATGGAGTGAGAACTGGGCTGGGTAGCACAGATCCATAACCCAGGTCATTTGCACACATGTCTCAGGCTTCTTGGGAGATTCGTGAAGAAGCGTGACAGACCTCAGCATACTGGATGCTTGGAAGGAGGGGTCAAGCCCCATAGGGAGTGCCTTGGGGAGAGACCCCAGGAGACTGGCTGGACTGGCTTTCCCCCCGTGGCTAATCACTCAGTTCCTGGACCAACCACTGAACCAGGGCCTCCTTGCCAAAGCCCAGAGGTGACTGCGTATACTGCATGAGCGAGCAGCAAATGACCCTGATCAATACAAGGCCTCTACCTGGAATACGGTCCCCTCCCCTCTGTCCTTCAGGTCCAGTCTGGCTGGGTGCCCCTGCTCTGGGTGCCTCCTGCTTGGCCATGAGCTCTATAGGGGATCACAGGTGCCCAGCATAATCAGTTATTCTTGATTAAAATAAAAGAACTACTCCTCAAGTTGGAAAGAAAAACAGAAGGTCAAAATGAGACTAGGATGCCTACGCCGCCCCAACAGCAACCCACCCACCTGGTTCTCCTGCCAACAAAGGCACAATGACGGTACCAAAAGACCAAAAGGAGAGTCAGAGAAGCATCGCACAACGTGGAGCTGACACCTGGGGAGGCAGCAACACTCTGGATGGTCAGGGTGGGGCCCAGGTGGAAGCTGCCACCAAGAGGGGCCTCAGCTAAAGTGGGCAACACTTATCAACAATCTTTCCAGCTTGGGAGCCTCTCCAGGCTCCCTAGAGACCAACCTCAAACACACCCAGCCAGAGGCTTCTGGCAACACTTCCAGGAGCAATGGGCCCAGATGAATGAATATCATGTCCTATCCTCAGATTCTAAGAAGTCAGGGTTGTGGCCCTCATAGGAGAGCCAGCAGACAAGGTCACTGAGGAAGCAGGGGGCTTAGAGCACTCACCCACTGAGAATCACAGAGCCTATGAGGTTCTTCTGTGCTGGGAGTGTGTCCCCTGTCCAGCCCTTACAAGTGGCTCCACTATCACATAGCCCAGTCAGGAAGGAGACGTGCAGACTCTGGCAGGTAAGGGCCCACAGGTACCCTCTAGGCCACACCCATCCTGCTTCTCCCACCACCAGGAAAACAGGGGCTTGTTCCCCCTCACCACCCTCTTCTACTCCTGGCTCATTTTAAATGTCCCTTCCTGAGGGAACCTTCCATGACACCCTATGTGTATTCTCCTCCAGTCTGTCAGATTATCCAGACTTCTCCACAGCACAATAGGGTGTGTTGTGATCTGTTATACTCCCCCCTAAACCACATCACAGCATGGCCACATGCTCCAAGATGTCCAGAAAGAGGGTCACTCAGGCAGCATCAGGTGCCCATGGCTTCCACAGCACCCAACCCCTGTTCTAATCAAGCCCACTGCCCAATTCCTACACCTGCCACTAAGCCTCCCATGTGGCCAGAACATCCCTTTTGGTAAGCAGGACCAGAGCCCAGGCCTGGGTGCAAAAATGGGGTATTCAAAAATGGGAGGTGTCCAATGATGGCCCAAGCCTTCATCTTACAAAAAGTGAAACTCAAGTTTAAATAGTGATATTCATAAACACAATCTTAAAAGAAATAGAGAAAGGAAGGTGCCCTGACTCATCTAGGCTATTTCTTGACTTTTAATTATTTTAAATGATGCTTTATTCGACTTCTTATTAAATTACAAAAGCAACATATCCTTGTTGCTATAGCCAAACCCAATAGGGGTGTGCAAATAAAAGCATCAACCAAACTTTTCCAGGGCCTCCCCTTCCACCCACCCCAGAGAAGCACTCTGTGCAGCCAAAACAATCCCCAAGCCTCTCTGCCTAACAAAATACATGTAACCAGATGCCAGGGCCATGTCCTCAGGGGCAGAGCATGGAACTTCTGCACAGCACTAAGCCGGCCCCACAGAGCAGCTGAGAGGGCAATGAGACAGCTCTCTGTGCAGGGCAGCAGCTGATGAAAGTTTAATGTTTAAGTCACTGATATACAGGGTAATATCTTATATGCAATCAAATCTAGCCCTAATACTACTTCCAATCCTAAAATCCTCCAGTCAAACTCTATCCCTCTTTCTGTAACAATAAATAATTATATCTCCATGTTCTATTTGCCCACTCTCCCATCCTTCCTCCCAAAGCCTTAAATTTTGCAGAGGAGGTTTAGAATTTTTACTTCAGCCAACTATTGTGATTCCTTTGTGGTAGGTCTTTTTTTTTTTTTTTTTTTAATATACCTAGGTAACCAGGGATGCTTTAGCACTGAGCTCCATCCCCAGCCCTTTTTATATTTTAGTGAGACAGGGCCTCACTAAGTTGCTGAGGCTAGCCTCAAACTTGGAATTCTCCTGTCTCAGCCTCCCAAGTCACTGGGATTACAGCTGTGTGAAATTCTTAATAATTACACAAATAAAAATTCCAGATGGTGCTGCAATCTGTGGTGAGATCAAATTGCCTGCACTGAGGCCTGTGCCCCTCCCTTCCTGCACTCTCCCCATCCCGTCCCAGTGCCTCTGTTCTGCCTCAACTGTATCTTAGTTGGAGAACTTCTCTGGGTATTTTCCTCAGGTTCATTTAATCAGTACATTTTGTGTCCTCATGTGTTTTAAAATGGTTTCATTTCACAAGGACATCTATGTGACATCTGTGCTGTGCATATAGAGGACTCTGGGCCCCTTCACTTTCATAATCTAGTAGTACCAATTCCCCATCTTCCCAGCTCCAGGACTGCACATGGGAGCCCAATGAGAACCTAACCCTCTTTCCTTTGCTAAAAAAAACAAACGAAGAAAAAATAAAAACTATTCTTTCCTCCTATAAATTTTTTTTTCTCTTTTTTTCTTGGAGTTTAGGAATTTGTCAAAGAAAACATGTACATGTGAGTCTTAATGTGTGCTAAATGGATCCACCTCATCTAAAGAAGCAAGTCTGTCTTCAGCACAGACCAACTTCTCTTCATGTTTTTTCTACTCCTTCCCTATCCTCCTCCTCTTCCTTCTGGAACTCCTGCCACTCATAATGCCTCTTCGGACAAGGCCTCCAAACCTCTCACATTTTAAAAGCACACACACACATACACACACACACACACACACACACATACACACACATACACAAACATTTTTTAAGATGTTGATGGAACTTTATTTATATGTGGTGCTGAGAATCAAACCCAGTGCCTCACACATTAGGTGAGCGCACAACCACAGCCCGCCCCCTCACATTTTAGTTCACTGCCCGTAGTTCTTTCTATTATTGCTCTAGATAATGCGATATTTCTTCCTTTAGCCTTCCAAACTACTGGTATCAGTCCTCACATTGATTTTTTTATTTACAAAGGCATGTTTTAGTTCCAGAAGGCCTCCAGGACATTTGGATCTTATCTCTCTTAAAATTTGAGCACATCCTCTCCACTCCTTCTACCGAAAGGATCCCCTGCTCCAAGAATAAAGCAGTCCTCTATCACTCCACCCCAGCGAAGCCCCTTAAGTACATGGTGGCTTCTGTCTGTTGCTAGGTGCAGGGTGTCACAACATGTTCATCACAGGTTGCCTGCTGAGGCTGTGTGGCAGCAGCAAGCCTGGGGCCCACATGCTGCTAAAATCAGACTGACCTGGGATCAAATCCCACTCTGCCACCTACCTGCGGTGTGACCAGAGAAATGGGCTCATCTGAGTCTGTTTTCTCATATATTCTTTCCAGCATCCTCCTTAGGAGAACCAACCCCACTGAGAGCAAATTCTAGGAAACTAACTTCTTCAAGCGCTATAGGAATTACTTGTAGTTAATCATGCACCAGAAACTTCTGCCTTCTGTCTCTTTTGTGATATGAATTGACAGCAGAATGGGGATACCAGAAGAATCTGGAAAATATTCTAATATTTCAGCTTTTTACATTTTTGGTGACTACTTTTACCTGAACAGAATCTCCTAGGATTCTTCTAGGTGAACACTGCCTCTTCCCACATTCCTTTGTGATGTCAAGTCCTGAGGGCCATGGCTGAAAAGGGGGTGCATTCTGGGAGTGATAACAGATTCCATGTTAGTTTTAGTCTAATAACTTTATTAAGCACCTACTATTTGTACAACATTGGGCATGACACAGCCCTGCCTTAGAAGAGCTTAAAATATAGGAGATAAGGCAGGAGGTACAGGACAGATAAAAATAAATAAATAAAAAGCACAATGCAAGGCAGAACATGGCCAGGGCCATAAAGGAGATAAAATAAGCTTTACAGGGTTTAGGAAAGGAGAACTCCAATGAGCTGGGGTGGGCAGAATCCCAAGGAGAGAGAATGGCTGGGGCTGAGGAGGTGACCAGTAGACTATAGTCCCTTGAAGACAGTGACTCATTCATCTTTGCAAGCCTCTGCCCCATCATCCCAGGGCCATGCATAACCCACACAGTGAGCTGGCCCTTTCCAATCGAGGGTCTAAAGCCAGCACAGCTCACAGGAAGGAAGGCAGCACAATTGGAAAGATAGGAGGGGCCTTGTGGGTTGGTACAGGCGCCCAACTGAAGTGGGGAAAGAGGAGGTTATACAAGTAACCCCAGCTGCTGGGGGATCAGGAGCAAAAGAGGACAGCACAACAGGGTGGCCACAAGTGGTATGCACAGGGAGGCAGAAGGGAAGAAAGGGAAGAACTAGTATGAGAACCAAGAGAAAAAGCCCATCCATCTGGCGAGGCCCAGCGAGGCAAGAACAGGATCTCCCTCACCTCAAAGAAATGCTGAGGCAAAGAACTTAGAGGAAAAGTTTATTTGGGGCTTATGATTCCAGGACTTCCAGTCCAAGATCAGGTAGCCCATCACTTTGAGCCTCTGGCAAGGGTGACACATCATAGTGGGACCACACAGCAGAACAAATTGCTCATCTCATGAGCCAGGAAGCAGAACAAAAGAGAAGAAAGAGACCAGGGTCCCACTATTCCCTTCAAGGGGAGCACCCAATGACCTTCCACTAGATCCTGCCTATAAAGGTTCCACCATATCCCAACAGCCCCACCATGGAGACCAAGCCTTTAACACATGGACCTTTGGACACTCACCCAAACCACAAACCACAGCAACTCCCACCCCCACAGATGCTCCCTGAGGATGCCCAGTGTCCCAAATCCCTGTGCAGCCCCTCAGTCCCTCAGTTTCATCTGCAGGAGATTCCTCTGACTGTAGCCACTTCAACTCACCTGTACCCAGGGTGTACCTGTGGCTTCCCACACAGCATGGACACCTACTCAAAAGGGCACATGTCAGCGCAGCCAGTGACAAGACTCACCAGAACTTCACCTGCTGGGCTTTATAATCAACCGACCACCAGCATCTACCATCCCAACACGTTTCTTTCCAAAGAGTGGCAGTCATAAAAGCAGGGGAGATAATCCAACTTACATGATGTTCCACATGGCTAAGATTTGCTCTTCAAACTTCAGCCAGGTCAGACCAACTACAGTCTACAGGCTCTGATTTCCACCTGCTCTTTGAAATGTCAAATGCTTTTTCTAGGTTGATCTCTGATATCATCATTAGCCTATCAGATAGCAAAGCGTGCCCTAAAATTACAGGAATTCCTCCTCACTGGCCACTGGTGTTCTTTCCTACCATGCTTTGGATAGATGGTTTGTATGGGAAATCAACCCCAAAGAAAAACACCATCTCCATGTGAAAATACTTTCTAGTAGGCCAAAAACAGAGCTAAGGCTCTGGGCACTACCCAGCATGAAAGAGACTCATGAGTGCCCAGTCGCGTCCTGCCCTTGCAGCACATCGCTGTCTGAAAAGGAGGCAGTGCCTGGTGTGTTCCAGGTACAGGCAACAGTCAGCAGCCCTGCCACACTGCAGCCAAACACTGGTGCACAGGCACCGCAAGCTCAGCTTGCCATTGGTTCACTTTCTGTCCTCCATGGTGGCCACACAAAGCACCCCTCTGCCCACACAGCCACACTCACTCTGTACCTGCCCACTCCCAGCTGCGCAGCCTCATGACCTCCTTCACTGCAGAGAGCCAACTTCAGCTTCCTCCTTTAACCTTGTCCTCCCCTCTCATCTCTGAAAAAGAAATCTGCCTGTGACCCAGGGCCAGGGCTCCGGGGCCCATTCCCAGTTGCCAGCCAGCCAGCCAACTCCTTCTCTGCACCCTCTAGCTCCTCCAGTGCCCTGGTCCTTCGCTCTGCCTGATCCATCTCCAGTTCTCCCCAACCTTCTCAACAGCTGAGGCCCCTGGGCTCCAGCTGCCTTCTGCTGAAAGGCACAACACTAACTTCCTCCCACCTGCCTTCAGCAACCCCCACCTGACTCCTGGGTTACCACTGATCCCCCCACCCCCGTCCCCAGGACTCCTTGCTGAGGCTGGTGGCCTAGGACTTTCTTACTCTGAGGCAGCTCTTAACACAGTTCACCAGCCCCTGGTCCTGGAGACTCATCTCTCTACCCTGAGACTGACCTCATCATTCCTGTCCTCCTACACAGCTCCATGGCTTTCCACTGCCAGCTCCTTTCTTCTGCCCAGATGCCCTGCCAGCTGTCCCTGCTCTTCCACCTCTCACCAAGCTTCCTCTTCTCCATTCCTGACACCTCCCCCCCGAACCCCCACCCCAGGCTCCAAGACACTCTGAGGCCTGGCCCCAAGGCCCCCTCCAGCTCACCCTCCACCATCCCTGATCTCACACTTGCGCTCCGGCAGCAAGGAAACCACTTCTGATGTGGACTCAGCTGAACCACATGCAGCCTACCAGCTGGCCACGCCCCACAGCCAGGCCTCTGCCCACTCTGCGAAGACCTCTAGCCATGGCCCACCCAACTTCACAATCCTTCTTCAGCAGCAGTTTAAAAAAGGATAGCGCGACTGCACATGTATGTTTTACTGCAGATTAAACACACGCTGTAAGGTACCAACATGCATACACTGTAAAATACAAACTTCAAGCAAAGAGACAAAACAAATTATGTTAGAGCAATCATTTTATTCATCAGAAAAATAAAAATCTTTGATTCTCATTGAAATTTTTAGTGAAAGCAGGAGGATTTATACTCTTCTCTTTCTAGTGTTCATATAAACTTGTACAACGCACATACAAAGAAGCACTAGCAATATGGAACACATGCTCTCGCAGTGAGCACACCCTGTAACCAGCACCCAGGTGGAGCAAGGTCACCAGCCACAAGTCCACTAGGCCCCCAAGGGTCACCCACTACTACCAATACACATTAGTTTCATCAGGTTTTAGACTTTATATAAATGGACTTGGATATCTATACCCTTGTGTCTGAATGAATATTGGGAAGTTAGTCTACATTTTTCCACTGGGAGTTACCTCATGCCTGTCCGTCCTACTACTGACAGACACTGGGATTGCTTCCAGGTTGGATATTACAGATGCACAAATCCTTGTGTGCTTCCATGTCAGTCCCACAGCTGGACTGACACTTGGCCAAACGATGCCAAACTGTCTTCCAAAGTGGATGAGCCAAATTACAGTCCCACCAGCAGGGTGTGGGAGTTCTGTTTGCTCTACACCTCACCATCAGATGATAATGTCTCTCTTTCCCACCCTTGTACCCACTCTGGAGTGAAAGCCATCATAGTGTAAGTGCGAGCCCCTTTCAAACATGAGGTGAGAGAGACTGAGAATTATGAGAGACTGAGCACTCCTCTCAAGCTCCCAGACCTGAGGTAAGGCACAGCAGACACCCAGGTCTTCGGACTCAAAATCTGGTACTGTTCCCTCTTGTGCCCAAATATAGTTCCCAGCATTAACACCCTAACAAAGAGGAACATGAAAGAACTAAGATAAAGAACAGGCTGTGGACTGTGCTAATCCCAATACACCAATCACGATAGAAAAGACAAAATAAAATTGGTCCATCAATCCAACTTTGAGACACACCCAGACAAACATAGGGCCACATATTCCCCAAGTATTAACAATGGAGTGACAATTGTCCCTTTGTTTTCTGCTTATCTTTATTGTTATTTTTCCACAATTAACACTTAATAATAAGAAAAGGCTATTTTTAAAAATTGAGATATAATTTATTTTCCCTAATTGTCACCCTTTTAAACTATAGAACTCAGTGTTTTTTAGCATACCCACCAAGTTGTGCAAAACATCACCATTATCTAATTCCATAACATTTTCACCACTCCCAGAAGAACCCTACACCCAACCCATGAGCAGACACTCCCCAGCTCCCCTCCCCAAACCTGACAGCCTCTGGTCTACTTCTTGTCTCTCTGGATTGGCCTCTTCTAGACATTTCATACAAATGGGCTCATGCAGCATATGGACTTTTATGTATGGCTTCTTTCACTTGGAATGTTTCAAGTTCATCTAATACATCCTTTATGACAACTTTCTAGCTGAATACTAATACAGAGCTCTAGGGGCTCATACACTGGACATGTTATTTATCCATTCATCAAATGGTAGACACTTAGTTGTTTTCTATTTTGAGTCATGTTGTTGGGAACAAGCATGCATAAGTCTTCATATGGCCATATGTCTTTTGAGTAGACATCTAGGAGCACAATGGCAAAGTCATGTGGTAACTAGATGTTTCACTTTTTGAGGATTTGCTGAATTGTTTGCCAAAGAACCCTGCACCATTTTACATTTCTACCAGCAATGTGTGACCTCTCAGAATGCAGATGCTGAGAAAACCTTTCCAGGAAAGTCTGAAAAGGTAGTACCCTGAGGAACATCCACAAAAGGCCCAAGTCGACTACATACCTGCACAGCATTATGTTATCTACAGGACACACATCTGGACACACAGGAGGGTCCAAAGATAGCTTTCAACTTCATCCTCACATTTGTACAGCTCTTTGGGGTGCACAGCATGTTCATACGCATGAACCCTTGGAATTTTATTCTTGGTTTTACTATTAAATATGATGTGATGCTATATTTTCATTTGATAATCATTTATTTTATGTTTCATTTTATAATCATATTCACAATTGTTTAGAAATAAGTTCACACTGGAATGGTTCCACTCTCACTGCCAATCATTTCACACTCTGACTTATCCAGCCACAAGCCCTTCACTGTGAGTGACAGCTCAGTGGCTAGAGCATATCTTCAAGCAGTTCTCCCCTTAGATGGTGCGTGGGTATAGCAAAAGCGTCTCACACAATGTGTCCTTGCATAACTGAGGTGAATTTGTTACCATTAATGTGAAGTAAGACCTAGCAGTAAGGCCCCATCACCTTTTATATGCTGGGCATAAAATTCCTGAGTCAAAACCCTTTTCCCTCAGAACTCTATGGGCATTGCTCCATGCCCTCTGGCACCTAGTCTGTGGATAAATCTGAGCCCAGCCCAGTTTTCTTTATTTGAAAGGATTCTTCTGCCTGGATGTTAATGGTATCTTAACATGTTAAGTGCTGGCTATTTTGGTAATTTTGCCTGGTTCATGAGAAGCCCTCATAATTCTCAGGTTCGGATCCTTCTCCAGTTCAGGAAGACAAAGGATTCCCTTCTATTCCATTATCCTGGTCTCTACCTCAAGAGCTCCAGAGTCCCCCCCCCCATGGGCCACTCTATCACCTCCTCTGCTTCTCTCCTGCACCTGCCCAGATGGGCCAATTTGCCCTCCTCCTGGTCCGGTGACTTTCCACACCACTGCCCACTTTCAGTGTTGGCATTACATGACTTACTGTCTAACATTCTTTGGGTTGCCTATCCCCTTTCTCATCCCAGTTTATTGTTTCATCTTTCATAGTATCTGTAACTCCTCTGAGAGGAGAAAGTAGAAGACATTTGAAACCCACCTCAATTAACCTAGACAAACGTTCTTCCAAAAGCACACTCTTCCTCTATTCCTCGCCTGCCTGTTTATCTTCCTCTCTAGGCTGGATCTTTGCAGTCTCCCCTTTGGCGCTGGTCTTTCTCTTTGTTCCTTCTGGAATGAGGACAGATGATTATGTTCCAACCTGATATGTTCCAAAACCGGGCAGGTGGATTCTCTCTGCTCCCCTCTCTATCTGCCCTAATGGATTCAAAGGTTCCTGGATAGAGCTAGGCGCTAAGGTCTAGTACCATGTCCACCACTCACCTGTGACCACTCTTGAGCAAAGTTCTTGACTTCTCTTGCCTCAGTTGCCTCTTCTACAAAACCAGAAAGTTAAGCTAACCTTTAAATGTTCTTTAACTCTACATTCTTATGATAATTTTACACATCATATAAAGTTTCATTAGCTTAGAAACAATTAGCAGGACTTGAGTAAAGTCATGTATAAACAAGTAATACCCTATTTCTTTTTTTAATATTTATTTTTTAGCTTTAGGTGGATACGATATCTTTATTTTATTTTTATGTGGTGCTGAGGATCGATCCCAGTGCCTCACACATGCTAGGCGAGCGCTCTGCCACTTGAGCCACATCCCCAACCCAATACTCTGTTTCTTTTTTTTTTGTTTTGGTTTGGTTTTTTGGGTTTTTTTTTTTAATACCCTGTTTCTTAAGAAAGATTCTCTGCCCTTTATTCCAAAATGAGTCACTCATAAATATGAAGCTCAAGAAATAGCCTTCATTTGATTATACACAGGAAGAGATAAGAATTATAAATAATTTAACAAGAGCTAGCAGAGACGTCTTGGATGTAAGATGTGTATGAGAAGACAAAAGCTACACACAAGCAACCATGAGCCCTTTCTCCCTTTCAGACTCCCCAGAGCCCTGTCCACTCCAGGACCTTCCATCCATCAAAACACTGAAAACCAAGCAGAAAAACTGACAACTGATCATGCTGTCTATAGGCCTGTCTCTCCACAGCTCCAGAAATAACACTGATTAAGTGCCTGCTGCAGGCCACATGCTGTGGCAAGCCCTCTGTTCGTATTGTCTATTTAACCCTGCCAACCTCCAGGTGGAAGACTCGCTCCTGCCCAGGTCTCTGGTACCTCTACACTTCCTACCCGGCTCTTGCCTTCTCTTTGCAGAAGCGCTTGGGTTTTTCAACCAACATTACACTCTTCTTTTTCCTTTCCTGAGAAGCAAAAGGCTTCATACCAGTGTGGCTGGCTCTGGTACCAAGCACAGCCACTTCCCTGGGCTGTCCTTGATCCTGTCTCACTACTCCCCAGCTGTGGCTTTCAGCACCAGGGTCAGTGCCTCTGCCAATGCTGGGGTCTCTGGGTCAGAGCAACAGAAGACACATCATCACAGATGTTTCCCACTGGCTGTCCCAGATTAGATCCTTCACCAGATTCTGTGTCCTGATCTCAGTCTGATTCCTAGATTTACCAGGGGGATGGACACACTTTCCCTCAGCCCCCACCAGCCGTCTGGGTAGCTCTCATGTACTATAACTCTGAGACCCCACTCATAAGTTCCGGAAATTCTACAGCAGGGTTCTCTTTGCTACCAAGCTAGGAATACAGAAGGGGCTAAGGATGCACCTCAAGTCACAGGGCTCCTTACCTTGGGCCACATTAGTCCAACTTCCCAGGACTTCCTTCAACTGTTCTGACCAGCTGCCTTTCCTAGGGTCTGGACATGCACCCCTCCCATGGGACTGCAGATCCATCCTGAACCTGGATGTTAGACCGCTGGTGGTGGGGCAACTTTCCTGCTCAGGAGCCACAGATTTCACACCAAAGGAAAAGCAGTAGTAGGTACCAGTAAATTGCTTGAGAAAATTTGCTGAGAAACTGGACACAGCAAAGAATCTCTCTCTCTGAGTCTTTTGCACATGGTAGTGAAGGTAACTTCTCTGGAAAAAGCCAGAAACTGACTGACTGACTGACTGACTGATGAGACAGTGCATAAAACTGGTTCTGACACTGGCAAAAACAAGAGTGTCCAGCAGTAGGGGCAGGGACAGGCAGGGCCATGCAGGGAGGGAGGTGGAAACTAGTGCCTACGCTACAGGTCTTCCTTCCCAGCTGACCACTTCACATCTCGTCCTTCCCTTGGCCCTTCCTCCATGTCCACAGTGTCCCTCCTACTGGCATTCTGCAGCAGTGCAGATAGGACCCTCTGCCACCACATAACCTTCCTAAGCAAGGACAACCCAAGTCTCCTCCCCAGCCCAGTAAGTATCTGAATCACCTGTGAAGAATATCAATCAGGCAGATGGCCAGCCCACAAAGGATGCGGATGCTCCAGTGAAAGCCACTGTCCCAGCTGAGACCTTTTCTCTGAGTGCCAGATGACAGGCCACTCACCAAAGGACAGCCCTACTGAGCTGTCTCAAGGTATCCTAAACTAAATGGCCAAACCAAATTCACTTTCCTTACCATGTACTACATCAAACAGAGACTGCTACCTTTCTTCCTTGGAACCAGTCTTTCTGACCTCTACTGCCCACGATGGCCAGATTCAGGACCTACCATCTCCCACCCAGACTCCTATCTCCAGCCTCCTCCCACAAATTTTTCCCCACCAGGAAAAATTTTGCCACCAGGATTAGTGATGGTGTTTCTCTTGACCAATTATTCACTGACCACAGGATGACATCCAAACTCCTAAGCACTGCCTGTGAGGCCCCTGTAAACAGACCTAAAGCACTCTTCCAACCACACTTCCTCCAGCCTCTCCTCCCACCTTCTCCACTCAAACCTCACACTCCAGCAACACACCCCGCCACAGCCTACGCATCACGCTTGCTCAGCCTTTTCTGCCACTACATGATGCTTCCCCTGCCTGTCCCTAATGCACCTGGAAAGCTGAAAATTTCCTTTAAGATCCAGAATCTTATAAAGTTTCATGGGCTCCCATTTCAACACCACCACCAGCCCGACACCACATGGCCCTCACTTATTTTCTCCTGTCTGTCAAGTCTGTAGGATGCCTGAGGCAGGGCTGCAGTATCGAGCCCAATTACATGTGCAATACATATCTACTTAATGATTTAAAACTGCTAATGAGATCAAGGTATTCTTCCATCCCCTCAAGAAGCAAAGAAGCCAACCAATCCTCAGAGCAACAGAAATAAGGCCAGCTGCTATCTGGAAAATAAGGCAGGTAATGTCTCAGCAATAGGTGCTTTAGGTGACAGCTGGGAGATCCTAAAAAAGAAGAGCCAGCAACTACAACACAGCTTAGTCAGGGATCAACACAGTTCACAAAAACAACGCCATGTCTGACCCAGGAACACTCATCCCTCCTTGCCCTCAGGGATGTAGCCACACAGGTGTCATGGTACTTCCTGGATTCACCATGCCCTGTCCTTCAATGGGACCATGCAGGTGTAGCTGGCATCTCTGCATCTGACTAGCTCCAGGCTGGCCTTCAGGTGGCAGCTTGAAGCCTCCTTCCTCTGAGAAGCTGCCTCTGACCTCCTCGCAGGAAAAACCATTCAATGTTTGGTCTCCTGGTGTCTTGTACTCCTCCTGTAGCCATTAGTAGTAATGTGATTCCTTTGCTACTATACTTCAAGCCAAGAGGTAGCCAGGCTTTGTTTTTCACACTGTGGCCCCACATTCATCAGGGGACTCTCTGCCACCACACAGGCCAGAACAAGAACTGGATAGGTGGATAGTTGGATGGATGGATGGATAGATGGATGGATGGACAGGCAGGCAGCAGGTTAGCAGGACAGGGAGGAATGAGGAATGAGTCTGCCTTCAGTTGCTGTATCATCTCCCTTTACTCTGACTTAACCCTCACAACTCAATCTCACATCTTAAATCCAAGGCTTTTCTACTGAAAAAAGGTTGCAAACACACTGGGGCTATTCCTGTTCACTTAGAAAGCAGCTGTCACACGGCAAATTCATATCCCTGGCATTCTGGCTCCACTGATCATCCATTGATCTGTGATACCAGCTTTGCTCTTCTCCATTCCATAGGTCTTACTGGCCATGGTGATAAAACTAGGTTCCAAGAATTTTCCAGTCCTAAGAAGCTCCCTAAGAACATGGTGATGCTAAGAGACCACTGAGACACTGTCTTTTCTTAGATAGCCACCATCGTCAGATTGGTCAGTGGAGCTGAACACTAAGTCAGGGATTAGTCCCTGCTCCCGTGCAGTTGACCACCTTGAAGCAGAGTTTTCATTTGAGATAAATGCTTCACCATAGACACAGTTTGTTAGAAACAGTACATGACCCACAGCCAGCTGTTAGGACTACCTTATGCAAATGGATGTGTGCAATTCCACAGGCCTGCAGGTTGGTGAAGCAGTACAGCTGAGCATGAAACACTGGTGAGGTCTCCACCCTCACCTGGAAAGTCTGGACTCAAAGATCTCTAACCTTCAGACTGACACTATATCTGATAAGCACAAAGGCCACAGGTCCCCAATGCAAAGGTGCCCAAAGATAAATTACAGAAATAAGCTCCGTAAAACACCCCGCAGCAGAATGCTGCACATCAATCAGCAAATAAACTCTAACCTTATCATCAAAAAGTTTCCCAACAAGCTAGGTGTGGTGGCACACACCTGAAATCCCAGTGACTCAAGAAGCTGAGGCAGGAGGATTCAAAGTTTGAGGCCAGCCTCAGAAACTTGGTAACACCCTGCCTCAAAATTTAAAATAAAATAATAAAAAGAATTTGGATATATCTCAGAAGTAAAATGCCCTTGGGTTCAATCCCCAGTACAAACCAAAAAAAAAAAAAAAAAAAGAGGGTATCTTAAATACCTCACAGGCATGCTTACTTGGTCTTTTCTCTAAAAGAAGATGCCACTAAGGGTTTTAAGTAAGGGGAATGACATAATCATCATTCCTGCTGCCTTATGCTGGCTCTGGGATAGTACATTTACCTACAAAGTCAGGGAGAAGTATCACAAGAAAGTCATCAATGATCACACAGTGTAACCACAACATACCATGGCAGGACAGAGCACAGTGGGACCCCAAAGGTGGTGGTAGGAACAACCTATAAATACACTTGGTTCACAACCAAGTATCGGGGCCTAGAGAAGAAAAAGCCACTACAGAGTTAGGACACAAAGTAAGAAATATTTAAAACCAGTGAGAGTCATTAATTCCACATAAGAGATTTTACTGCCACAAAAAAACTTTTTTTCCATAAATACTTCATTATTAGGAGTACTGAGAGCACAGATTTCCCTTGCCCTAGTTACCAGACTTGTACAAGACATGAGAATTATTGTGTTCAATAAACATGGACTGGGGCTGGGGATGTGGCCCAAGCAGTAGCGCGCTCGCCTGGCATGCACAGGGCCCTGGGTTCAATCCTCAGCACCACATAAAAATAAAATAAAGATGTTGTGTCCACCGAAAGCTAAAAAATAAAATATTAAAAAAGATTTTCTCTCTCTCTCTCTCTTTAAAAAAAAAACAAAAAAAAAAAAAAAAACATGGACTTAAAGACTCTCAATATTAATTCCTGTTTCTCCAGTAAGATAATTTTCAAAGAAAATCAAGGCCAAACATTTAAATTTTCTTATTACTCAATTGTCCTAATCTTAAACCTTACAATAAAAATATTTAAATCCTAAAGAAGAAAAGAACCGTGTTTGCATTAGTTCCTATGAAAGACCTTTATGTATATGGATTCACAAAAAATGGAAGAACCTAGGAAGCCAGCCCAGAACCCTGGACAGATCTGAGACAGAGGCCTAGTCCTACGTGACTCCATGTGCTCCCTCACTGGACCTGGTGTCCTGCTGGAAGTCGAGGCTTGATCCTGCAATGCCAGCACAGAATGAGCTCCACCAGCTGACCCCATCACCAAGCTCATCTGAGTTTTAACACATTCCTTGTGCAATTACTCATATAACTTCCATTAGCAATAAATTAATATCCCAAAAAAAGCATCTTGAAACTCCTGTGATCCTGGGTGAAGAGAGAACATCATATCATTCTATTTTGTATTCACTGGTGCTTGCAATGTGCACGCCCTCTGCCATGTGCTGTTCCACAACATCTGCCTGTACCCCTTAAGAAACATGCCAAAGCCGGGCGCTGTGGTGTTTGCCTGCAATCCCAGAGACTCAGGAGGCTGAGGCAGGAGGATCATGTGTTCAAAGCCAGCCTTGGCAACTTAACGAGGCCCTAAGCAACTCAGCAAGACCCTGTCTCTAAATACAATACAAAAAAGGCCTAGGGATGTGGCTCAGTGGTTGAGTGCCCCTGAATTCAATCCCCAGTGCCAAAAAAAAAGAATCATCCAGAGGCAGATGCTATCATAGCTTTTGTATGGATGAGGAAAAGCAGATGGAGTTACTTGCTCAAGGTCACAAGGCTTGTTAGTGTTGCATTCTGAGCTTTGGGCAGTGCCATCCTCCTCTCAGGTACTCAGGAGCTAAATCCCTCACTGGGAGCAGAGTACATTCAAAAGCTCTGAGGAAAAGCAATGGAACGATTTGCTGCTATGAGTCTTCACAGTCTCTGCCCTCCTTGGGAAGGACAGGTGAGGCAAGCCCATGTGTGCCAACCCTGGGGAAAGGTCAAGGAATAGACTAGTACAGAGCTCAGACAAGAGAAGGTACCCACAGTGACGGTGTGCTGACCCCTCCTTTGAGAAGAGTTGGAGCAAAAAGGGGGTGAAAATACCCGTAGACAATCGCAAGCCTGGGAGAAGCATCCCGAGCATCCTGGAAGGAGCATCCCAGGGCATTATAACTTCCAGATGGCTTCTCAGATGCCATGTCCATCTAACTAGTACCATGACCATGACACTAGCATCCAGAGGAACAATCTGAGAGAGATTTCTTAATGCTCCCAGTGAGTACTCTAAGCATGAGGTTCCTGTCAGGCACCAGCCAAATATCCCACTACATTATTTGACCAATTCTTCACCAACCCCAAGGTAGAAAATACTGCTACCCTCATTTTACAAAGCAGGAAATATACCTGCCCAAAGTCACACAGGTTGTGGAAGAACTAGAAATTTGAACTCAGATCTGCCTGCTCTAGAGCCTAAATCTGCTTGGCAACTTCATTTGAGGTACCCCTGGTCACCTTTCATGTGTGACTCTTCTGTGACATGAGCTCCCAAAAGGCAGGGCAAAGCTCCTTCATCTCCATATGTCCAACATCTAGGACAAGGATAGCTCAAAGCTGAACCCCAGCAGGGCTGATAGGAGAATACCCACCTGCAGAAAGTGAAGTGGCCTCTCTAACTCGAGGTACAGAAACAATGACAGTCAAGAGAGTGTGTTCATGAGCAATGCCCCTCACAGCAGCCAATTCAACCAACCCTTTCCTGGTCAAAATGCACAGACCACCTACTTGGCACCTGCAGTAACACGTCCAGACCCCAGCCCAAGGGAGGGCTGAGGAAGAAAGGTGAACTCAACAAGCAAAAGCAGCCCACCATTAGACCTGTTATTCTCCTCCATCCCCATCCTGACCTACAGCATCTTGAAGAAATGTTCCTTTTCTCTCCCATACTCAAGACTCCACAAGTGTCACCAGCCTTGCCCAAAGCCTACAGCTCCAGAAAGCACAGCACATTCTGTCTCAGAGTCAGCACTCAGATATCTGGGAAGGGAAGGAATAGAATCCAGAGACTGGGTTTCACCAAAGTCCTGCTAGCTTATAAATAAGAGCTTGCAATGTGTATAGCATGACTCATCTAAGCAGACGTCCATCAGTGTCCTCCAGGAGCTTACCCTGTGCACATCCCTCGAGACCCAGCTGCAAAGAAAGCTGGAGGAGACAAAGGCATAAAGCTCCACATGCAATAACACGGTACATAGCCAGATCCAGGTGTGTTCATAGTGACAGTGGAAGGAGCACAGGGCAGCGGGGAGGGGTAACAAATACCTGGAAGAACTGGGTAGATTTCACAAAGGAGGGGAAATAGGAGCTGTGGAGGCACTTCCATGATACAGGGAGAAGTAACTGTCCCTGCCTCTGTGACCTCACACCCTACTCACCTCCCACCATCCGGCCAGCACACTATTCTGCAACTCTTGAGTATCTGTCTCCACACACAGCAAGTAGCATCTTAAAGGCAGAAACTACAGACATTTTCCACAGCCAGTAAGCATCTGCTGACAAGAAGTATCTACTTTAGATTATTAATAACACAGTACTCGCCCTTCCTGAACACCTACATGGCCTGCTCCTGTGACATGTGCCTTGCATGCACTATCCCTTCTCCACAGAAACCCACAAAGACAGATTCCCATCATCAGTATCCATTTTACAGAAAAGGAAACTGAGATGCCGAGAGATTAGATAAATTGTCCCAAGTCATATAGCCAATAAGCAACAGAGTTGGACTGTAAATCATGAGCTGAATGGAAAAATCAATGTTCAATGACCAGCAAACATCCCCTTTCCTTTTCTTTCTCTTTCAGTTCTCTGCCTTGCATCCAGATACATGGACTGCCCTTTAACCTACTGTTCACTGGAACCAAAGTCATTTCTTTACCAGAGAAGAACAAGGAATGGCTCTTGTTAAATCTATGACTGCTAACCAATACTGAGTAGATATATGAGTGGAGGGGGGAGTGGCTATATAAAATTGTGTTTACAATATCAGTCAAAAGCATTTATTAAAGATGAACTAAATGTACCAATAGGGCATCTTTCAATACTAGAACATTTTCCAAAATAAATCAAGTACATAACTGAAGGAGCAAAGAGTATGTGTAGAATGCTACTCTTTGTGTAAGAGAAAAAAACATATAAATAAACAAGAAACTGGTGATAATAGTGGCCTCTAAGGAGAAAGACTTGAAATTGGTAGTTTGAGGCAAGAAAGAGTCTTATTTTACAAATGATTTCCCTACTTGTCTTTTTTTTTTTTTAATCCATGTGGAATTTTTCTACTTCTTAAAAAAAATAAAAACATTATTTAAAGAAATCGTTTATTGCCAGACTTTCCCCCAATACTCATACACACAACTGCAACTATGAAAATTCATGTTTGTGAACAAACCTGGATGAGTTAAATGTGTAATGAAATAAGGCTGTGAAACAATTTTTGTATTTCATGTCGAGGCTCACTAATTCCACTTAATGTTGTGACAATATTTTTGTCCAGTAAATAAAATGCACATTAAGGATACAGACACAAAGGACACATAGCAACAGGGACAATTTGCCAGGTCTTCTTCCGAGGTAAAGCCCTTCATCTGTTCCTTTGACACGTATTTAATGAGCAGCTACTATGTGACAGACAAGATGCTAGACAAGCATTTTTAAAAGAGGAACTAAATAATAGGTCATTAGCTTTCACCCTCCTACTTTTCAGGAACATATAACAGCATGTTAATCAGAATCCAGAGTTAGGACTCCAGGGGATCACACAGTTGACCACTTTTACCCAGTTAAGAAAACAGGTGTGCCAGGCACAGTGGTGCACGCTTATATCCCAGCAGGATTATTACAAGTTCAAAGCCAGCCTCAACAACCTTAGCAAGGCCCTAAGCAACTCAGTGAGACCCTGTCTCTAAATAAAATATTATTTTAAAGGGGGGCCTGGGAGTGTGACTCAGTGGTTAATCCTTGGTGCTCAATCCTTGGTGACAAAAAAGGAAAAAAGAAAAAGAAAATTGAGGTCTGTAGTGGGAAAGAGACTTACTTGAGACTGCACACGAAGCAAAGGCCTCAGAATCCCCAGCCCTGCTCTTCTTACATGCTACTTGCTGTTCTAAGCAGCTTGTTTTGAAAGATGGTAAAGTTAGGGACAAAGGCAGGGAAAGAAAAGAGCCCTAACATTGAGTGCCAAGTACAGAATGTGCTTTCAAATATCGTGTCTTATTTATTCTTCACAACAACCTCACAAGGTAGAAATAAGAAAACCAAAGTTCTGAGAAGCTAAGAAGTTAGTCCAGGGTCACACAGCAGGAGGCAGCAATAGAGAATAGGAGACTTCAAACCAGGCCTGTCTGACTACTAAGTAGGAGTTCTCTCCTTCCATACTGTAAAGGAAACCCCATTTATAAGGAAGACTGGGGATATATCACAGAGAGCCTTGGGTGCAACACTTTTCCATTAATGAAGTTTTTCCTCTTGACTTTGAATACTGTCACTCATATAATAACAAATCAAAAAGCCAATCATTGGGGCTGGGGCTGGGGCTCAGCTGTAGAGCGCTCACCTAGCATGCATAAGGCACTGGGTTTGATCCTCGGCACCACGTAAAAATAAAATAAAGGTTATTGTGTCCAGCACAACTAAAAAACAAAATTTTTTTTAAAAAGCCAATCATAATCCAACATGTGTTCTAGTTCTTGTCTGTCACCAAATTTGGGCTTTCTTTTTAACTCAGAGGGCATGGTAGTCACCCAGGGGACTGCAGTCTTGAGAGACATTAACACAGTTTCTGCCAGGGCAAAGTGGGACAACTCACACATGCTGCTTCTAGACCCTCTAGCATACCACACAAGCACTGGCCCCAGTAAGGGCCTGTCCCTGAGATGCCCTCCCTAAGATGCTACTAGGTCACTACCACACCAGTGGTACTGAGGGAGTCCCGCACCATGGTGTTTGATCCCAAAAGTCTCATAGCTTCTGCAATAAGGAAACGTATAGGCCAGCAAAGAAGATTCTGCCACCTTCACTTCTGACTACACAGAATAGGGCAGAGGCCATGCAGGTCAGATTGACCAACCGCTAATGAATAGAGACACAGGCATTGAAAGGTTACACCTGGGAACAGGAAACTGGCATGCCCTTCTTTTTGATGTCTGCCTTCTTGAATAGCAAATTCAAGGCTCTTACTTCGATGCAGGAAGAATTCCTCAGGGCTTCAACATAAACCTCCTGTACCAGCTCAGAGTCCTCACTGGGACTGGGGTCTAAAGGTCAGCAAACAACAAAATGTTCCTCTGCTTTCCACTTGCCATTGCTCACTGTGTTGCAGCAGCTCCCTCAAAGGCCCACAGGAAAAAGCAGTCATGATCCAAGACACCACTAGTCTTTGGGGAACTCCCCAGCACAAACCTCATTCCAAATTTTAACAAGAAAGTGGCCTGATATGGCCTCTTGAAGTTATCCCCTCTTCTTGAGACTCATCAGTTCCCAAACAAACTGCTCAACTATACCCAAGGATTTGACTCAACTTTACCCAAGGATTTGCTCAGTAAGCACCATTTATACTATCCTCACAAAGCTCTTAGGAGGCTGACAGGCAGGTATAAAGATGCTCATTTGTAAGGAAGGAAACAAAGCTTAAAAAGGTAAAAGACTCCCAGAAAAGTTTCCAAATTGTCATACTTGCTCTTTCCCCTCACCAGGCTGCCATTTCAAAAATCTTTTTGAGACTAGTACTGTGAAGATTTGCAGCAGCATCTGGTCCAAGGAGCCAACAATCCAGGACGCTCCCAAGCTTCACACTAACTATACACTTTAAGCACACATTTTCCAACAACCAATCATCCATTGAAAGCCAACCACCCTCCAATCTAATTCTGTCCGCTCAACAGCACTAGGGAAAAACCCCAGGGGTGAAAAACAGCGCGCCCCACTTAGGACGTGGCGTGGCACTCGGGAAGCAGCCGGCCTAGTAACCAGGGCAGCTGGGATCCAAGTCAGGCTCAGCAGAGGCACAGGCAGGCCTAAACGCCCGTTCCAGCGGCAACCCTGGATGCCTCTAGAATCCGCCGAGCTCCTGCTGGCACCCAACCCCCGGGCAGTGAACAGGACGGCCTTCCCTTCTCAGAGGACCACTCACCCTTGGCCCGTTCCTCACCTGTGGACCTGCTTCCGGACCTGCAACCACCCGGGGCCCCGCCCCCCCCCCCCGGCCTCTGCAGGTGTCCCTAGTCCCACCCCTTGCACCCATGATTTCCCCAGGCCGTGGCTGCCCGCCGTTTTAGCCTCACCTCGCAGACCCTTCCCGCTATCAAACACGCCGACGCTCCTGGCCCCGCCCCCCGCACCTGCGGACCCTCGCCCCACACGACTGCCTTCTCCAGCCCCGCTCTCCGCACCTGAGCCTTTGCCCCACCGCCTCCCCCACACCCCCAGTCCTTCATGCCCCCCGGGACCAAGGCACCTAAGGCCCCTGACCGGGTGCCCGCACCCAAAACCTGCCAACAAAGCCGGGTCCCCGGCCCCGCCTCCCGGGCCCAGGCTCCTCCCTCCCGGACAGCGGCCCTTGGGTACCGCCCCCCGCACCTGCAGCTCCCTTGGGCCCGGCCCTCAGGGCCCCGCCCCGCCCCGCTCCTCTCACCGCCGCCGCCGCAGTCCCGGCCGGTCACCTTGACTCGGGCCGCAGTGGTTGCCGCCGCCTCCTCATGGCCCTGGGAGCGGCCCAGCGGCAGCGGCGCTTTCGCTCGGAGGCTGGGGCCGGGCTGAGCCGGGCCGGGGCCGGGCCGGGCGCAGCTGGAGCGCGGGCCGACGCGAGAGCCAAGCCCGTGCCCAGCCGCAGTAGGAACCGTCCGCTCCCGGGCTTGAGCGGCGGGCAACACAGCCAATCGGCACGCAGCGCCAGACCAGCACTCCCCAACCAGCTCGTCGCAGGGGCGGAGACACGCAAATTGACCGGCTGGTCGCTTCAGTGCGCAGCCGCTGCAGCTGCGATCCTCTCCTGCCTGGGCCTTTGCGCGCTGGTAGACTCCGGCTCAGCCTGCAGGGATGCTCCGCTGCCCTCGTCACGGGCTCGGTGCCCCGCCACGCCCATTCTCTCCCTAGAAATAGCCGTGCATCTCATGTCCCACACATCCTTCCAGGCCTCACCAATTCCCCCCTTAAATTCCTACCTAAGATTTATCATTTTCGACAAAAACATGTTTCGTGAGTGGAGCATCACCTTAGTGCCCATTCTTTAAGACTGAGGTAGGCACCGAGCACAGAACGTCTGAGCCACAAGACACCTCGGAGATTCTCAGGTCCAGACCAATTATTTCACAATTGGACGAAGTTAGACCCAACCTGGTGAAGGGTCTTGCCCAAGACCACTCAAGGGCACACCTGGGGATGAGCCTGGATCCTGCCTCCTGCACCAGATCTTTAGTCTGTGCCAGGTACGATGAGGTAGGTGAGCACAGAGGTTGTCATTTGCTCAAAGTTACAGAAACAATAAGTTACAAAGACAGTAAAAGCCAGGTCTGTGAAGACCTGGGAGTCCAGGACCACAGCAAAATCGTTCTGTGCCCCCACAGAAAGGACGTAGAATACTCTTTCCTACTCCGAATGCTTCTTGGACGCGTAGACAAATAGAACATCATTTTCACGATTTTCAAATTAATTTTGCAGTAACAAATAGAAAGCATATAGAAAGATTTGGTTACTGTGTTTCCCAAAGCTTATAGAAGGGGGGAAAAAAGCAAGAAAAATAGAGTCAATAGAAATTAAACCATTTCTAAGTCTTGGAAGTATCTTTGAGGGAAATTTCTGCTATTGTATTAACAGTGATCACCAAAGAATATTCTTAACTCTTTTACTCAAAGAGAACTAGAGGCTAAATAGGCAATGGTTCTGCTCAGAGCCTCTGTATTCAGAAATATTCAAGGTGGGAGTTCAGTGCAAAAGTTGGAGAGACACATTGCCAGGGATCAAACCCTGGTTCTGCCATCAGTGGGCAAGGTACTCAACCTTTCTGTGCCTCCATTTCTTTGTTGAGAAAATGAATGTAATGAAGATAGCACCCTTTTCAGACAAGTTGTTGAGAGGATGAAACGAAATGATATATGGAAGAAGGCCTGGCACCTAACAGGAACTCAGAAAACATTAGCTATTATATTTACCTGTGTGACTTTGGGGAAGCAAAGATGTTTAGCACAAAGTTTGCAATACATGCTCACTAAATGGCATCTATTATGAGCTATCAGTGTGCTGGAAGTTGCTACAGAAGCTTCTTCCCTCAGGAAGCCCTCCACCATTGCTGCCCTCACCTGTTCTCCTAGCAGCGTAGATGGTAGCCAGGGCTAAATTCCAGAATAACCTGATGGAGGATATCCTGGGCCAATGAGGGGAAAACATTCGAGAATTACCCAAAGTGTACTAGCTCAAGACAAGAGAATATGCTGGGATTGGATTTTCAGCATGTTGGATCAAGGAAGCTGGAATATAAGACTAAGTAAGTAAGAAATCTTGAGATTTGAGATTTAACACAGTAGTCAGGGCCTCAGGGATTGGGGTGGCAAAAAAGAGTGCCCAATTCTCAGTGAACTAGAAATTCTGTATCATAAATCCTTCCTCTACCTGGCAGATGGTAGAAGTAAACACCCTGAAATGGACATACAGGTGATTCTCACTAATCACAGATTCCAAATCCATATCTGTGAATTAGCCTACTTAGAAGAATTCATTTGTAACCCCAAAATAAATAATTACAACACTTCCATGTTCCATGGTCATGTATAGAAGATGAAAAATTTGAGTCAAAGTGCAGATTTCTAGCTGAGATCGAATAAAGTGACATTCTGCCTTTTTGTTTCAGCTCTCATACTATAAACAAGTACATTTTTCCAATTCAGTACTGATTTTTGCGTTGCTTTTTTTTTTTTTTTTTTTTTTTGGTGATTTACTGTGTAAAGTAGTCCCCAGGCATAGTGTTGAAATGCTGTTTAGGGTTCCTAGGCACAAGCAAGCTGTGATGTGCCTTACTGAGAAAATACATGTTAGATAAAACTCCATTTGGGTGCATATTACACACAGTGCTATCAGTTAAGTTTGATGTTAGTAAATCAACAACATGTATTTAGTAAGTTATCTTATTAAAACTTAGATAAAATAAGATCATACAGTAATGTTGACTGGTTGATAAAAATGTTATGATCAGAGGCTCATAGGAACTCAACTTCTATATTTCCTCTAAGAGCAATAGTTTAGTATTTTCTCAATTAGCATTCACAAATTTTATATGACAAAATTACTGCAAATAGTGATAAACAACTGTATTTTTCACTAATAACCCTTCCAGCAAAGGGTTGCTGGGAAATGTAGTTCCCAAGCTTCTGAATCCTACAATATATGGGAAAGTAGAAAGGGGAAATAATATTAACTGTTCCAGATAATACAGTGCAACAGGTAAAATCATTTGATGACTTTGAAAGAAAATGTTAATTATGCCGTAAGCTTGGCAATGTACATATGCTTTTTGTTTCTTTGTTGGTGCTAAGGATTTAACCTGGGGCCTCACACATGCTAAGCACATGCCGTATCAGTGAATCATACCCCAGCCTCTACAATATCCATCTTTAGTCAATCAGAGATGGACATAAAGATGATCCTTGTTACAGGAGGTAACAGAGGATCCTTGTCACAGAATCTACCACCAAATGCTATGATACGATTTCACATGTGTCATAGGGACCTTATTACCTGTGAAAATGTGCAATAACTGAAGGAAACATTTTCCTAGGGCCAAAGGCATAAAGGAAAGATGCTAGGCTGTGAGAACTTATTAGTTTAAGTTTCCAGTCAAGTAGGACTCAGGCCTTTGAGAAGGGGCACTTCCTGGCTAGTGCTGGTACCTCTGAGAGGAGATGCTGAGTCTGGTTCTGGAAGCACGAGAAGAAATGGGAAACTTGCCAGGTGTGATGGTGCATGCCTATAATCCTTGTGGGGTGAGAGGCTGAACCAGGAGAATCACAAGTTCAAAGCCAGCCTCAGCAACTTAGCAAGGCCCTAAGCAACTTTGTGAGACCCTATCTCAAAAATAAAATTTGAACCTGGGTTAAATCACTAGTCCTCCACCCTGCCTCCAAAAAAAAAAAAAAAAAAAGGAAGAAAGAAATAGGAAACTAGGAATAACTGCTCCTCCCACCAATAGGTGGAATCTGTCTCACAGCCCTGCAGTTCAGGCTGGCCTTGTGTCTTACTTGATGAGCACAATGCAGTGGAGGTAACAGTATGGGATGTCTGAGCCCAGTCCTTAAGAAGCCCTACAGCTCTGCATTTGCCCTCATGGAATTCTTCTAATTCCTTGTGAAGAGGCCCAAACCAACCTGCGAGAGACACATGGCATCAGCTGCCAGACATGAGACCACCATGGATCATCTAGCCCTAGATTAACCACTGGATGACTGCAGCTAGGTGACTGACTCCAGGAAAGTCCAAAAAAGGACCAATCAGCTGAGACAAACCCAAATTGCTGATCCACAAAGTCAAAGAAAATGAAATAGCAGTTGTTTTAAACCAGTAAGTTTGGGGGAGTTTGGAACATAGCAATAGATAACCAATATAAGTATCTTCACATCCTGTGAGCATAATGAGAAGTACATTTACATATCTCTTCCCAAAGCCCACCTATGACCAACCATCTTCTAATTCTTTTCTTCCCAAACTCATGACATCCAGCCAAACCACTAACCACTGCCAGTGAATCTATGTGTATCTGCACTCTGGCCATCTCTTAGTCTACACAAAGTGGACAATCATATGTTTAGCCCACTGGGAAGATTTCTCTTTATATCGTCTTTCAGAGACACTCTTGAATGGAGCTATAACTTTTTAGCAGTTCAATTCTGGACCTAAATTTGGATTATAGTAGAGGAGGCAATACAACAGGAGTGTTATGGGCATTTGAGTCAATTATTCAAGCATCTGAACCTCTGGACATTCTTGAGCTCATTCTTCATATTATACCATTTCCATTTGATGATGGATTGCTACTGCCCATGCCCAACCTTATGGCTTCATGGATCAGATAATACTCAGTTTGTGATGAGCAGCTCAGTCACATGGTCATTCAATGGGTTCAGTGTTAAATATTCAGTTTCTTTTTTTTTTAATATTTCTTTAGTTGTTGTTGGACACATGCCTTTATTTTATTTATTTTTTTATGTGATGCTGAGGATCGAACCCAGCGCCTTGCATGTGCTAGGCAAGCACTCTACCGCTGAGCCACAACCCCAGACCTAAATATTCAGTTTCAACAAGGGCTCAGCAGTAAGATACGAGCTGTCTCCCCAAAGGAGAAACATCTACAGAAGGTATGGCTTTGCAAAGGTCTGTATTATGATTCTTCTACTGGGGCTCAGCAAAGTCTCCATAGAGCACAAAGTCTCCATTAGCCAGCCACATGCATTCAGAATGTCATAGAATCTGCTAGGTCAAAAGGCCCAAGTGGCAGAGTACCTTCAGACCCTCTTGATTTAGGTCCCATTCAAAACCACCATTCCACAGGTTCCCTGGTCAGTGGGTCAGGGGGCCCTCTTGAATATAATATACAATGCCTCCCAAATATATAAGGGCTCACCAAGCATTGTATTCCTTTTTAATGATAAGCTGTGTAAGTTGAAACATTTCTATTTCACATTGGAAGGAAATCCCAACATTCTCCAAGACCTCTAGACCCTCAGAAACTTCAATGAGGTGGTGGGGTCCTGAATCACAGGGTCTGCAACTCCCTAACTGGTGCATATTTGTAAGGCATGTGAAGTACTTGCTACTTCCTGTTTTTGAAGGGGGTGGGTGTTGGTACAGGGGATTGAACCCAGGGGTACTTACCCACTGAGGCATGTCCCCAGACCATTTTTTTTCCCCTAGAGGCAAGATCTTGCTAAATTGATGAGGCTAGCTTCAACTTGTGATCCTCCTGCCTCAGCCTCCCAAGCAGCTGAGGTTACAGGTGTGCACCACCATGCCCAGGACTACTTCCTGCTAAACAATCTGTAGAGGAATGGCTCCTCCAGGGCACCTTGGTGACCTGCATGCATCCACAGCATCCGTGCAGCAAACACTTGAGTGGCAGCTTCTCTGAGGCTTGGAAGAATGCCTTGTAATCCTCCTGGAGCACAAGACGATGAGAGGTTTGTGGAGCTGCCTTGAGACCATCTCCCACTCACCTCTCCCTCTCTCCCCTGAGAGTTGTCACAAGACAACTGATCACCTACCAGGCTCTGATGAGGTATGAGTATTTCTAGGTCAACCCCCCAGAACAGAATTACCAAGTCTGGGGCTGGGGATGTGGCTTAAGCAGTAGTGCGCTTGCCTGGCATGCATGTGGCCCGGGTTCGATCCTCAGCACCACATACAAACAAAGATGTTGTGTCCGCCAAAAACTAAAAACAAAAATAAATACTAAAGTTCTCTCTCTCTCTCTTTAAAAAAAAAAAAGAATTACCAAGTCTGTCCTACAAACTGCTTAGCTGCAATCTAGCATTACCTTCTTAGAAATAGGGGGTCTCACTGCAGTCTTCGGCCTCTTTTGTTTTGATATGGTTGTTACTGGTATGTGAGAGAAGGATCATGGGGTTGGGGCAGCATCTTTGGCTACTCTTCTTTGGCTAAGTAATAAACTGAATCTAAAAATGACTCATTATATGGCTGGAGATACAGCTCAGTTGGTAGAGTGCTTACCTCATATGCACAAGGCCCTGGGTTCAATCCCCAGCACAATATAAATAAATAAATTGATTAATTAAAATGGCTCATTATAACCTTACTAATCATCAGCTAGGCATTAGCCTTGGCCTTATTTTATCTAGTATGCCTAACACCAGTGCACATGATTTGTCAACAGAGTAGGCCAGTGTGATGCTATATGCAATTTCAAGACAGTCAAGATCTCTAGGGATGAGATTATTAGACAGACAAAAGGATCTGAGAAAGCCCAAGACAAGACCAAAAAGATATATGGTCCACCACTGTGTTAGGTTAAAGCAAATTACTTCTGGTGGCCCCTGCAGTTTTGCAGAGGGAAAAAAAGATTGTTTTTCTAAATCCGTGTCTTCATACCAGATGTCAAGGACTGTGTTGATTTTCCTCAGTAGAGATTCCAGACCTGGAACGGTAGTTGCAATTGGAGTAACCATTCTGTGATAAAATTTTTAAAAGTACATATATATGATCTTCATCCCTGAATCCTGGTACAGAGCTCTTAAAATCCTTGTCATTTCCCAAGTGACAGGGGTGAGAGGAGCGCCATTTATTGTTCAGATTATACCCCTTTAAGCCAGGCCTGGGTTTAAGCCATGGAGTTGGATCTTGATAGGCCCCTAGATAGCTTCAGCAAGGGGGATGTTTACCAGAGGAAACAACCATGTGTTGTTTAGAGACTTGGAACAGGGAGGGGAGAGAGGCTAGAGATGGAGTTCGGTCAACCATGGGCAATGTTCTTACATAAGGACACCTCAAGAAAAATCCCATAAAGAAAAGATTAACATTAAACAGATACATGACGTGGGAGGGAAAGGGAGAGAAAAGGGAAATTGCATGGTAATGGAGGGAGACCCTCATTGTTATACAAAATCACATATAAGAGGTTGTGAGGGGAATGGGAAAATAAACAAGGAGAGAAATGAATTACAGTAGATGGGGTAGAGAGAGAAGATGGGAGGGGAAGGGAGGGGAGATAGTAGAGGATAGGAAAGGTAGCAGAATACAACAGTTACTAATAGGGCATTATGTAAAAATGTGTATGTGTAACCCACGTGATTCTGCAATCTGTATTTGGGGTAAAATTGGGAGTTGAAAACCCACTTGAATCAAATGTATGAAATATGATATGTCAAGAGCTTTGTAATGTTTTTAACAACCAATAAAAAAAAAGAAGAAGAAAAAAAAAAAAAAGAAAAATCCCATAAACTATGGGGTTCAGAGAGTGTCCAGGCCGAATACATCGCGGTATCAGAAGAGTGCTGAGCCCAGAGGCCGCAGGGCAACTGTTTACCCCTTCCCCTATGCATATCTCACATGGGGCTGTTCTTGATTGTAGCATTAATTAAATTTTTAAAAAAATGGGGCTGGAATTGTGGCTCAGTAGGTAGAGCGCTCGCCTAGCATGCGCAGGGCCCTGGGTTTGATCCTCAGCACCACATAAAAATAAATGAATGGAATAAGGTATTGTGTCCAACTAAAAAAAATAAATATCTAAAAAAAAAACAGTGATAGTAAGCAAAGTGCCACCTTATATTCCAGAAAATTATCAAACATGAGAAGGGGGTCTTGGGAACACCTGGTTTATAGCTGGTTGACAAAAAGTACAAGAGGCATCTGAAGGGGTGTAGTCTTGTGGGACTGAGCCCTTGACCTGCAGGGTCTAGTCTAACTCCAGGTAGGTAGTATCAGAACTGAACCAAACTGTTGGATACCTCATTGGTTTACCCAGAGTTAAAGAATTGTTAATAACCATCAATAATAAATCCCACATATGGTGTCAGCAGCCTTGTGAGTAGAAATAGACCACAGTATATCCAATCCACAGATATTCTTCAAGACTGTGCCTTCTGCACAGGCCAGCAGGAAAATTAAGTAGGGATGAGATAGGAATCACCACCCTGGTAAACTTCAAATCTTTCTGGGCACTCTCTTCTGCATTTCCCCCAGGACAAAGTATTTCTTTTGGTTGAGTAACCAGTAAGGAAGAGGAATTCCAGGGGCTTCCCCTTGGCTCTGCCTATCATAAAATCTTCTCCCTACAAGTTAGAGAGCCCATTTGAGGAAAGCTAGGGAAATGGCAATAAAGTAGGTCTATGAAGCTACTGGGCCCAAGTGAGAAAGACTTTGGCCAAAATTCCATTTTTTTCCCCACCTGCTCACCCTAGGCCCTTGGTGGGCCACAATGGTATTTTATATCTCCAGGAACCAGCATCTATTTAGAGTCTTCAATGGACCAAATGTTCATGTCGCCCCAATTCATATGTGGAAATCCTAACCCCCAAGGTGATGGCATTTGGGGATTGGGCCATCTGTGGAAGGTAATCAAGTCATAAGGACAGATCACACATAAAAGGGATCAGCACCCTTATATGAGAGACCCCTGAGAGATTCCTTGCTCCTTCCATTTGTGGGGCTACAGTGAGAAGATGGCTGAATGAGGAAGCCGGGACTTCACTAGCACCAGTGCCAGCACCTTGGCCTTCCTAACCTCCAGAACTGTAATAAATAAATTTTGGTTGTTTATAAACCAACCAGGTATATAGCATTTCATTATAGCAGCACAAACATAGGAAGATGGAGCCAGCATCTAAGAGTTCTCAAAAAATGCACAACCACTTACTTCAGCAAATTCTGAAGCAAGTCCCTTGAAGAAGGCTGGCAGAGGAGACTTACAGTAATGTCTTGTGCCAATGAAGCAGAACCCTTTCTTGAGGAAACCTGACCTCTCCTCCACCGTGAGGTTAAGGGCTATGAACTGGCTTGGGTCTGGAACTGGGTGAAAAGTTATAGCTTTGGGGGGTACATCTATGATAGGCAGAGCACTGTTTAGCATGTGCAAAGCCCTGAGTTCCACCTCCAGCATGCCCCCCAAAAGCTGTGACTTTCCATTGTGGAGACTCAAGTTGAATTTCTGGGCACCAGAAATTGTTCCTATTATAGTGAGTCAGGCAATGTTTTTTAGCAGCCTGCTTATTTCATGCTGAGGAATACCATGATCAATTAACTACTTCCAAATTCCATATCAGTCACAACATTCTGATTACCACTTTGTCCTTGCTGCCTGCCCACGGTGGCCATTCTGAGATCCCATTATCTTCACTAAACCCATGTTTTAGTCAAACCACCAAGTACACAGTGCCCCTTCTAGCTGCATGAGCCAACTCAATATATCCAGACTTACTGGTAAATCAGTAGATTCATTCAGTCCTGTCCAGTGTGGCATTCTGTCTTCCTGGGTCTCACCATTGCCAAACATATTCCCCAGGCTTTTTGATACAAATTACAAAATCTGGGAATCGTCTTACAGTATAAACCACTTCCCTCCAGACCATGCTTTGTATTCTGAAGTATGCTGAAGCCTGACTCTAGATGCAATTCTAGAGATGATTAATTTGGGGAATGATTAAGTGGTGGTTGGAGTGGGTCTCGAAGAGAATAGTCATCCTCTTAAAAGGGAACTGTCCCAGGTGATATTATTGCTAATCTTCAACAAGGAAATGCTTTTCCCTTCAGACATGGAAGGGCAAGCTTCTTCCTTCCATGGAAGGGAAGGAAGGATCAGAGACTCTTCAGGGTTCAAGATTCTCAGATTTCTGAACCTACTTTGATGCTCCCTCAAGGATTCTGGGTTCCATTTTTTTCTGAATCAGTGCCCTGTTTTCATGAGAAACATAGCAAGTCTTGGAACTCAACTAACAATTCTGCAAACCCAAAATTAAATTTGGGTCTGATTTTCACTGAGGTTAACCCCTGTGAAAGTGGTCAAAATCAAAATGGAGTCACTTATGTTGACCTTAACAAAAAATTAATAAATAAAGCCAGGAGGCTAGGAAAGAGGGGTTCTTGTGCATGATCATTTGTAACTCACAAAGGCTCTGCCAGAACCACAAGCTTGGCACAGAGGCCACCACAACTGTATACAAAAAGTACTCTGCAAGGACATCAGCCCAGCAACTGTACGACCCTTGACGTCACCCTTGTTGTTAACCACTGTGGCCAGAGATTGTTACCATCCTCATTTTTGCCTTTATAAACCTGCCCTCGCCTCACCTCTTTTTTTTCAATCTGTATTTATTTCACTTATTTATTTTTATGTGGTGCTAAGGATCGAACCCAGTATCTCATAAGTGTGAGGCAAGCGCTCTGCCACTGAGCTATAACTCCAGCCCCTCGCCTCACCTCTTTGATAAGCCCATGGTTGATTATGGCACAGGTATTCCCCTGTGCAACGTCATGCGATTCCCAAATAAAACTTGATTTTGCTTTGAACACTCTACACCTCAAGAAAGAAGGGATTCATAAAAGCTCTTTATTCTCTGACCATGGCTTGAGGGGTCAGCAGTTTCTTTCTGTAAGTGCTTCACACAATCAGGAAAAGCCATCGCCGTCTCAGTCCCTGAAGTGATTATTCCTACCTCAATGGTCAAGCCAGTGGCCATGTGGTCTCCTAAGACAGTGCTTTAATAGATATTTCATCAAAACTAACTTGGAATGAGCATTTAACCAATAGCAATGCAGCTGCAGGCTGGGGGTTCCCAGTCTACCATTTCCCATTGGAAGTGGGTCAGCACTGTACTCAGGATCAGGAACATGATCAGATCCTCCAGAATCCCAGCTTTGAGAAACCAGTCAGAGTCCAGGCCAGAAGACAGAAACCACACTACTTGTTTAGGCAGAGAGAATTTAACTTAGGAAATGAGTTAAATATATATTAGAGGTCTGAGAAGAAAGAACCACTAAACTATGAGTGTAAATAACTGTCCCTTGGGATGGGGAGAAAAAAAAGGTAGTCTTTGGAATAATCAGAATCTGGAAGTTTGGAGGAGGACCCAGGTTAATATTAGGGAAAATGTATTAAACACCTATCTCTGTGTTTTGCATATTGGCCTGTTTTTCTCCTGAGATCAACCATATTAGGGTATATTTCACATAAAATAAAACGTGCCCATTTTAAATATTCAGTTTGATGAGTTCTGACAAAGCCATACATCCAGGTAAGCACCTAGCAGTTATTATTTTATCTCAGTTCCACATAAGTCTGTGAGCTGTGCAGGGTCAGAGACAATAAAGATCTCCTTTCTGTGTCTCAGTGCCCGCATGGCACAAAGCCCCATATTATCAATGAGGCACCTTCTGGAAACACTGACTCCAAGGGAGATGAGACGATCCTCTGAAACTTCAACTTTAAATCCAAGTGGAGGAAATCAGAACTAAAATACGTAAGGATACCTTAAAGACAGGTTGATTCTCAGCCCAAGAAAACTTGACTGTAAAAGAAAAGGTTAACAGTCTAAAGAAGGGATAGATCTATTACATTCACTTGAAGGCAGGTTGCTTGGTCACTGAGGACCTTACTGGAAATGCAGAGCTTAAGAGCAGGACTGTGCCTTCTACATGCCCCATCTTAGGCCAAGGCTTCAGACACCTTGGCCTTTTTCAGCTGTCCATACATGCTGAGAATTCTCCAGCCTTGGGACCTTTGCACATGCTCATGCTTCTGCCTGAATTGCTATTCATCCCTACTCCTTGCTTACCTAGTTAACACAGGCTTCTCTCAAGTGTCACTTCCTCCAGCGCTTCCCACCACCCTGAGGTCAGGTTTCACTGCCATAAGTTCTCATAGCTCCCTTTTACCTTTTCTTCACTGTGTTAGGATTATAGACTATGTCACCATGTGATGGCCATTTCTCCACTGCTGAACTCTAAGCTTCCCGCGGGCCTGGACTGTGTCACCTTTGCTCACCACTGTGTCCCCCGTGCACAAGTTTGCATAATTGACATTCACTATGTAAAGTATGGCAAGCTCTGAAGTCACACTCCATCTCACATCACTCTGAAGTGGTATGACTTTGATCAATTTATTTCATCTCTGGAGTCTGTTTCCTATAAAACAGAGGGAGATAGTAGTACCTCAGTATTGCTCAGCTTTGTGTAGCTACAAAAAAACTATTTGAGGGCTGGGGATATAGCTCAGAAAAAAAAAAAAAAAAAAGAAGGGAAAAAATATTTAGGCTGTTAACTTTATAAAGAGAAGTTTATTTAGCTCATAGTTTTGGAGGTAGAAGTCCAAGTGGTTTGACCTCTGGTGAGGTAGATACACCACAGCAGGAACACATGTAGGAGCAAAACAGTCATATCTCCAGTCCCTTTTGAGGGCACAACCCAATGTTCTAAGGACCTCCCGCTAGGCTCCATCTCCCCATCCCACCACCCTGGCACCAAGCCTTTCACACGGGCTTGGGGAACATTCAACATGTAAACCACAGCAACACCTCACAGAATCCTTTTGAGGATTCTAGGAAGTAATGAATGAAAAGTACTTAGGATATTGTCTAGCACCTATTAGATGTTTAATAAGAGTCGGTCATCACTGGTAGTTCTACTAGCTTAAAATTAATGAGTTAAACATGTTACATTTTAGCAATCGCTTATATTTCATAATAAAATTTAGCATAACATACTAATGCTACATCTTGGTGACTGGGAGTTTACTTTCCCTGGGTGCCACAGATGGCTTTCCAAGTCTAGGAGCCTGAGGGCTGGCCCCAGATCTAGCAAAGTCCCAAGGCAATGCACCCTGGATTCCCAGCTTGCTGACCTTCCTTGATATAAACCTCCCTCTCTGCAACAATGTTCTCTATGAAAAGCCTTTTAAACGTGATTTGAGTTCTACTGCCTCCCCATGGCCACAAAGTGAAACCCAAATTTCTTAGCCTACACTAAAACACAGCATACCTCAACATCTGGCTCTGTTTTCCAACAGTAGGGTAAGAATGTCCCACTTCCCCCCAACATCAACAACACTGGGCACTGTAGAAAAATGGTCTCTCATTATCACTTTAATTGCTTTTTAGTGAGGTAAAATATCTTAACTATGTATTTATTAGCCCTAAGTATTTCTTTTGTGGATTGTTTATGCTCTCTCCCCTTCTTAAATTGGATTATTCATTTTTTCTTATTAATGTTAAAAATTCTTGTTCTACATATTACACAGTGTTTTTATTTCTCAACTTGCAGTTTTCCATTTTTTATGGCTTTGTTGTCTTCTTTTACTAAACATTTTACATTGTATATAGTGAGATCTATTTTTTCCCTTAGAGTTTTAGTCTCATCAAAAATCTTTGCTATAAACAAAAATGTCAATTAGTCTTCATGTCCATTTTTTTTAAACTAGTATGCTCATTGTTTCATTTTTCTACAATTTCCTACTTAAGTAAGTCACCTGAATTTTGCTTCATGGTCCTGCTTCACCTAGCTGGGCTTCTTAGACTAGGTCACTTCTGGTCCCTCCTCCCTCCAGCAGGATACGGGTTCTCAAGGGACCTCAAAAGTAGCCCTAGATACTGAGCTATAAACAAAAATATCAATTAATTCTTCATGTCCATTTTTTTTTTAACTAGTATGCTCATTGTTTCATTTTTCTACAATTTACTATTGTAGTAAAACAATAGTAGAGTAAGACTGAGCCTCTACTTACAGGATGTGTCCTGGTCTCCACCAGGATTCTGCCCTCCAGGACCTGAGGGTGTAGCCAGCCATCTTAGGACCCTGGGAAAGAATATAGCAAGCTCTATGTGGCTGACCAATCCACATAGAGCCTCCTGCAAGGGGACCACCAACCCTTTCCATGCAGGTTGGACAATTGCATCCAGACAGTCCCTGACACATCGCTGGGAACTGTTTTTAAGTGCAATCATGGGCAAGAGGCACAGGCCTTACCTCCAATGTGGAAGTCCCCAGTGTCACAGGGCCTGCGGCTGGGCACCCCTGACCACAGTCGGAAGTGGGGCCTTTCAACAGAACTTGGTAGCAGGAAGCCCATTCTGGGGACAGGGGGAAATGCAGTGGAGGAATTAGAAGGGAACTGGTAGTTCAGTTACTGAAACGTAACAGCATTCCTATTTCACCACCTGCCTGATCAGGGGGTGCAGCAGGCAAGGAGGAATGGAGAGGCCGTGTGATGAAAGGGCAAAGAGAAAGTGAATAAAACCAGCCACTGGCTTGAGAGCCTTCCTGTGCAGAGACAGCACAGGCAAGACAGGGCCAGCCAAGGCACCATGGAGAGTAAGAAGAATCAGCCATCAAAGGGGAAGGAGGAGGCTCTAGAAAGTCAGATGCTGGAGTCCAGGCTCAGAGCCCAGATCTCCCAAAGTCAAGGCAATGGCTGACTTTCAATTTTCACACAGATATTTAGAGAAGTAAGGGGAAAGAGAGAAGGAGCTGAAGATGAAAACAAAGAAAAATCATTTAGAAAATCCCCAAAGATAGCTCAAGGGACCCAGGTGTGTGGTGAATAGACTGTCTGGCAGTGACAGGCTGGTTAAACAGTCACAGAAAAGATCAGGTTGCCAAAGAAGTGTTCCTCCAAGTATTGGGCTCTACCATTTCAGTTCCAACAAAACTATCAGAAACAAGTCCCAGAGTCATATTGACTAAAACCCCGAAATGGAGAAGGTGTGGGTGATGTAAAGGAGAAATATGTCCTTTTGGCCTAGACTCTATAAAGAAAAGACAATAGCCCAGTCACATGTAGCCTGGAACAACCCAGAGAGAGGGTTAGACAGAGATGGGAATGTTGTCACAGAATGTTTAAACATAATGTGGCCAAGGGCGGAAGCACCAGAGAAGCAGATTTGGGACTCAGGACAAGGACTTTGTATCATCAAAAGCTGTCAAATTTCCAAGTCCCTTGGGAAGCAGCAGTTTCCATAAGCAGAAACTGCAGATGATGGATGTAGACCAGTGTAAGAATCCCAGCATCGGCAGGTCCCTGTGAGGTCTCTTCCCACCATGATGGAAGGGCGCAGATCTCTCCGTTCCATATCCGACACTCTGGGAGAAGGGGACAGTTCAAAATGACCTTTTTATCTGTTCATTTAAAAGAATTGCGCGTGTGTGCCCGTGCACACATAGTATCTGAATATGCCCACAGGATTCATGGGAAGCTTTGGCCATGTGTTCACAGTGGGGCCCAGGAGAGCCCATCAAGGACAAAATGTCCCCAGGGCAGAACCCACAAGGGAGAAGTGCTAGGGCCTCACTGCCTCACAGCAAGGCTGAGGTGGGCTCATCTGTCCTGCAAAGCAAGGCTGTCACAGCAGCACATCCAATGACACTATCTGAACAGCTTCTCCTGGGGTAATGTCACTACTCTGCAGCCTTCCAGACCCCACCCCAGACATCACCACAATAGCCAAGTTAGGCTATCCTTAGGGCTGAGGCAGAATAGAAGGAGCCCCAGTGAGCAAGCTGTTTCAGAGACAAGGGTCTGGGAACCAATTCACCTGCCCTGAGTGGACAGCAGGCACTCTGTTCTCTCAGATTCTGGAAGGTGGTCCTGGGGGAGTCCACATTACAACCCCCTGTGACACACACACAGATCTCCCCCCTTTACATCATCGGTACTCTGAACCAAGCAAGGGGGAGGAAGAGCTTTATCATACACCTTGATAAGCACGGCAGAGCAAGCACACCACGGGGCTTCCATATACACCCCAGGTCATCGCGCTGTCTAATCTCTTCCCTCACAGTGGCATCTTCTGTCACTGCATGTGTGCACGTGTGTGTTCTGATGTTTTGAGCCCTCTCTGCTGACAAAAGGCATGCAAACTAGACCTACTGCAAAATCCCAAACATCACAACAGATGTTCAAATATGTCCCTGAGGTCTGAGAAGCATTCAAGGAAATGGTCCAGGAAATAGAGATGAAGACCAGCAGGCAAAATTGGACAGGGGCTGGTACTTTAACATTTGAAAGGGCATCATGAACATCCCCGAAGCCTGCAGGGCAGAGTCAACACCTGAATTGCAACTGGAAGAAACGAAAGTGAGGATAAGTCTGACTTCAGGACAAATGGAAGGCCAATGGCCTTTGCCAGGAATGCAGCCCAGGAAGATCTATATATGTGTTCTGACTCGGTCTATCTGCTCCCATGGGTGCTCCCACCACCAGGATCACATCCTCTTGGATATTCCTCTAATCCTGTGGGAGGGAAGGTTGGGCTACTTTTCGAGCCCATGGGAATAGGCACACTATCAGGAGCCACTGCCTCACAACATGTCTAAGCCCTAAGAGTCAAACTGGGGTCAAAGAGGTTGCTTAAGGTCGTGGTAAGGCAAAAGCAGGGCTAGAAGGCAGGCCTCCCGTCGGGCCTGTGGATGCACTTTCTTCATCCTCCCCTTTTGTTCCTCAGGAGTCCTGGGCCCCCAATAGCAAGTGAAGCTGGCTTCAGCACGGACCTTTCATATCACCTCACCATCACCTAACCATAGAAAAGCCCTGGAGAGAAGGCAGAGAACTTACTATACAGCAGCCCTTACTCATGAGTATAAGGAGCAAGCCAGCTCCACAGAAGCCAAACCGAATCCCACCCTGTACCAGCCCTGCTGCCCTGCTTGACCCTCCTGAAAATGTGCAACTGCCCATTCACTCAAAGAACACACAAGTGAGAATGAGTTCAGGATCCCTGCAGCAGAGGGCTGCCAGACTGGTGGGGTAAAGATGAGCTGAATAATCCCACTAATGAACATCCAATTACAAATGGTAGTAAGTGCTCCATGGGCAGGAACCCAGCTCAACAAGACCTTTATAAAGGGGCCTGACTTCAATAGCCCTTGTAGGGAAGCAGAATTGGAACCCGGAGGAGTTGTCTTGGCCAAGTGGAAGAAGACAGAGGAGGCAGAAGAGACAGCCCGTACAGCTTCGAGCTCTGTGCAGGACCAGGTGAGGCACTTTCAAGAAACCAAATGGGTACTTCTGCAGGCAGGTGGGGACAGCAGGGTTCACCCCTGCTAATCCAGTCTTAGCCACACAAAAGAAAGATCAGAAACACACCTGCTCCTATCTCTTCTCTGCACAATTGTGGCACAAGAGCTTCTTATGAAACCCTTGCCTTTTGAAAACAGTGGTTACAGAAACTATGAGACAGCAGATATTTGTCAGGGCCAGGGAAACTCTCAGAGGCCAGGGCAGGCGAAGACAGAGAGCAAACACAGCACAGTTGCTCTAGCAGCATTTTTATTTACAAACAGCAATTTCCATTGACTTTATACCATAAAAAAGCCATTTACAAGCAAGAAACGAGAATTCAGAACAAAATTAAGCAGCACTGAAATATTCATGTCACAAATCTAAAACAAAATGAATACAGAGTAAAATATCATTTGAATAAATAGTCTTAAATCCATGCTATAAAATAATCCTTAATGGCAAGTTACTAGTTGATACAGCATCCGCTTAGCTAGCTTCATTTACTTCATATGGTGATGAAGTGTGGAGTTGTGAGGTTACCAGTTTATATTGCAAGATAATGACACTGTGTTAAGTCATTCAAATTGCTCAACCATTTATAACGGAAAACAATGTTAGCCCTACTAATAAAAGTGGTGAGAGAGATGGTTTTCACATTAGGAAAATGGTCATTCTCAAACAAACCAGGTAAGTTTACCTCTTACTCTAGTCAGGGCAGCAACCAGAGGCTTAGGCCACAAGTCCAAAGGTTGAATTCACAGCATACTTGTCACTGAGGGGCAGCAAGAGGTCTGTTTACTGAATCGGCTACTCGGAGTGCCAAGCAAGGCTGACTCCGGGACTTGATCAAGATTTACAATAGCCCTGTCTGTGCCAGACCCAGAGAGGGAACCAGAGAAAACAGGTTCTCTTCTGGGCTGAGAAGTCAAGGCAGAAACAGTGGACACACTCTGGCACTTACTGAAAAAGATGCATGTGACATGATAACCGTTACAAATTTGGAACAATGTGAATGACTCTTCTGAACGTTCAGTTCAGTTGCACTGAGTAATATGAAATCTATGATTTATGAACTAGATAGTTTCATATAAAGAATTTACATAATTCCCCAATACTTTCATATATAAAATTTAATAAATAACCCTGACCAGTCTAGAAGCACCATTCAAGGGGCATGTGCCCTTGGAAAATAGTTTAGGTGTTGCATATTTGAGTCCCTTTCAGTGGAGGCTTCACAGGAAACCATTATAGAATTTAACAATAACGACGATGACGACGACAACAACAAAAAGTCACAGTAACAAACAGAAAAGTTGTTAAAATAAAACACATCAATCTCTTTAAAGTAAAGCTCATTCACATAGATGATTCCCCCCAGCCCTTGTTTTGTGTTCCTGCAAATTCTTCCTAGAGTCTAGGCTGTAAAAACAAAAAATAAAACCAAAACTACACATAAAAACATGCAGGCTATGGTCTGGGCTAAGGGAAAAACAGAGTTGGTTATAACTGCTTTCATCAGAAGAGACATATGCTCTGAAAGATTTAAAAATTATCAATTTAGTTCTACAGTATATTCTGCTTAACAGTGAACTGACAGTATCCTTTCTGCTGTTTAAAAAAAGAAAAAAGGGGGGAAAAAAAAACCTAAAAACAACACAAAAAAAAAAAAAAATCAGACAACTGCTAAGGCAGTGCCAACTGGGTGGGAGGCTTTCCACTAACCAAAAAGTTAACTTGTCTTCATATACTGTATTTACAAATATAATTTCTAAATGTATTTACAGCTTTAGTAGAAATTAGAGGGTAGAGAACTGATTAGAATGAAAAAACTGTTTAAAACCACAAACATTAGTACAAGTATAAAATTCTTTGTTGTCTTCACAGTTTGTAGTAACAGGTTAAACATTGATAGAAAGGACGCTGTCACTGTCTTCACATTGTCTAATGCTGAGAAGGTAGCTCAGGAAGAGACTCAATTATGAACAAGCCTTATGGATTCAGGATATACTTTACTGTAAAAGATTTTTTTCACATATCACTTTATCTTAATTGATTTCTGCATCTGATATAAATGAAAACACCTAACCTAAAACTGTACAGAAATAGGGACTTTGCTTTCCAAAAAGAGTTGCTCTAAGGAGTTACACAGCGTACTTCGTCTGTGGAGACGTGAACTTCAGGGAGGGAATGTTTCTGTTCTGTGGTCATGTTAATCCTCCTGGCACATCCTCATGTGGCAAGGCACAATTAACTGCTGCTGCCCCATCTGAGTGAAGTGACCCTCTCACCAGTCATGCACACTGGAAGGCATGACAGTGCGAATGCTCAGAAAGGCTACTCAGCTGTGTGCTGGCCTACGTGCTGCCTCCCTCGAAGCCCTGCGGAACTTTACAGTACTGTGTTATGGCTTGAGAATTCATTCTTAACACTGCTAGCAGTGGAAAGGGTAAAGTGTTAGCAACAAGAATGGGAGCAAGTGGAACTTGCAAAATATGGAATCATGATTATTAGAGAGAAACTCAATCAATTTTCTGCCCCTTAACAGTCCCATGACAATGTTTGAACCTGAACTGTACAATCAAAGCAATGTATATTTTTGTCAAAGACAATTTTGGATAAGTCACTCTTTGGTAAACTCAAACCAGTTAAACAAATTTACAATTACAAGAACTTCATGTAAATAAGGTTAAGACGGACACGATGACAAGAACCAGGACACTAAAGGTGCTTGCCCCAAGTGCTCTCCCTCCCAACTTGTCTCATATGCTGCAGAAAGCTCTAGAGGCCTTGCAGAAGGCCCCAAGCCTGAGTGAAAAGGAGGTTACTTCCCTGAGCTTGACCTCTCATGTCCTTGGATTTGGGTCTTTCTTGTCACAAACTTAATTTGTAATACAACACAAATTTTTTGCATTCAATTCTTAAAAAAAAAAAAAATCAAAATCAAACTTATTCATGTTAAAGAAAAAAAAAATCAACAAACATTTACCTGAAACCCCAGAACATATTTAAGTGGGTAAACACTTGGGGTCCAGCCTCCCCGTGAAGCACACGGCTTTATCAGGAGTTGTACAAGTGCTTCAAGGAGAGAACAAACCCCCACTTAGGCAGTTTGACGAGGAAAAAGGCATACTATATACCCGATTTAGCAAGAGCTGCTCCTCAGGAGCAGCAGGATTAGAGTGTAATCTACTCGGAGTTAACACTGATGTGTAGCGTAGCAGTTCACACGTGAACAGGTCCTGTGTGCTAAAGAGGTGCTACTGCACAGCCACCACCCACGGGCTATTACACACAAAGGGTTTGAATGACTTTTTTTTCTTAAAAACAAAACAAAAAACCCAAACCAAAATAATTCCCCAAATCTACGTTGGTATTTTAAGAGCCAAAAAAGCATGGAACACCAGCAAACGTCCATTTCTGCATTCCTTAATGCACAGCCTCAGAGGCTGTCTTTTGTTTCTATTCCTCTTAGATGGCAGCACTGTTCCCCTGTGGAGATGCGCTGAGTGTGGACTCAAGAGTCCAGGTCCACAGACAGAGGCTGCAGTGCTGACATCCCAAGGGCAGCCTGCAGCAAGACTCACCACCAAGCTGCTTCCAGAACTGCCCGCTACTGGAGTCTACAGCACCAAAGCGATCTTGTAAAGCCTGTTTGTATATGTGAACACAATAGTGAAGACTTTTCCTACCAATAGAACATTATTCAAACAGGATCAGGTATACAGTAATGTGTTTGCCAGCACATACATGCTTTTGAGGTCTCTCTTCAAGCTATGAACCAAAGAGAGGAAAATAACTGTAATTCACAACTACCATTAAATTTCACATTTTCTACAACTATACTGACCTAAAAGATACTTAACAAAAATAGCACCACGTGACCAAAAATATGGTGATACACACACAAATTTGGTGACACACTGAGTATCTCAGAGGGCTTTTAACTGTTGGTTTCTTTAAGCAGGAAACACTGAGAGAGTGGGGGAGCCACCGAGGCTCTCGTTAGCACACACAATACTAAGATAGATATATTGCTTGCAATTCCCATAGAGTATAGCTTTACAAAAAGTACAAATTCCAAGTTCTGCAGTTTCCCAGGGAACTGCACGTAGAAAAAGTTGCTGTGCACCTGAACTGGCTGTTTGAAAAGGGAAAGAAAAAGGAGGAAGAAAACAAAAACACCACAACACTGCTTGGAGAATTTTGTAGACAAAACTACAAATCCCTTTCCTTTAGTGCGAGGACTAACTCATGGTAGAGAGTGATTCGATTTAGTTACCTGGTATGTATGTTTCTACAGTACGGAATGAAGGTAGATTTGTAGGCCGGTAAAAACCTTGAAAACCACTGCTCCTTTGGGGTTGGCTAATATAACACTATACTATGTAAAAAGGTCAGCACCACAGGTCGTCCAGCTTTCCTGCCAGACAACGAACAAAAATTCCAAAGGGTTCCCAACTAGAGTTGAAGAAATTTTATGGCATTTGGTTTATGTACTTGTTATGAAGCAGAGCTGTGAACACTGTGATTTGCTTTGCTTGCTTTTGGACACAATGATTAATATATATGAAATCTTATTAACATTCTTCTGTAAGGAAAACAAAGGGGCAAAAGTAACATATTAGGTAGGGATGAGACAGAGTCAAAAGCTCTGTTCACATTGTATTAAATTATATATTCCTCTTACATTCACCTCAACCAGAATAAACTCAAATTTGAGAATGTATATATACTATATATATAATAATCGTTTTATTATATATATATATAAATTGCCTAACTACCCCCTAAAGTAAGTTTAAATTAGAAAAGGTTACCCATTTGTATCAGCTGACGGCATCCTAGTCCCTCCGTGGAAATGCACTGGTGCCAGCGCCCACAATGAGAGAGAGTATGCCTCTTGGCAGAGAATGGCGGGTCAACTAGTTGGCATAGCTAACTCACTGGAGGATTTTGGATTAAGAGTTCAGCCAAAGAGGAATACTGTCAGCCCATGTTTTCCCTGGATATGTTGCCCTTCATGCTTTGAGCTCCTTGGGGGAGAGAGGGCGGGGAAAGGATAAACACAATGAAGTGTTCCATCCAGAAACTTTAGAAAAACTGCCAAGAGACCAAGAGATTTCCAGATGGTTGGGAAAACCAAAGATTACAACAAAGCAAATCACAAATATGCATTGATTAATGTGCTTTGTTTGGGTGCACTTCTTTACCATCTTAATCAGGAGCATCTGACACTGTATGAATTTCCATCCGGGAATCTAGGGCCATATCTGAGGCTGATGCGTCATTTTCTAGTTTCTGTTCCACATACACATCTGTTCTCTCAGGGGACTCTAGACGACTCCTGACTTCGGCAACGCCTGGGTGGTTTTTCCTCAGGTGCTGGTTGAGGGTACCTTGGAATGGAAAGCACTTCCCACAGATCTCACAGCGGAATGGTTTATCATCAGTGTGGCCCCGGATGTGGTACTCCAGTTGGTCCTTCCGTGTGTACTTCTTCCCACAGAACTTGCACACAAAGGGGGTGATTCCCATATGGAGGCGCATGTGCCTGTCAAGGCTTCCTTTCTGGTTGAAGGACTTCCCACAGTAAATACAGATCAACCTCTCATTGTATGGGTACCAGTGACCTCTTGCACTCCTCTCCCGGGGACTGCTCTCATACCCAGGGTTGCTCATCACAGCTTCACTGTCAGATCCCTGTACCATGCCCTGCAGGTCACTGTGCAGGTGGACGGACAGAGCCCGCTTCTGGCGGGCACGCCCTCCTCGGAAACAGCTCAGCATGGACCTGGATGGGCTAGAATTACTCAGACTTCCAAAAGCTTCTGAAACACTGGTTGGCTGTGAGGCTGCTTGGGAATAGGAATATGCATGCTGGAGCACAGAGCCATAGGAGCCCACATTCACTGCCACAACTTGTTCCCCATCAACCATTTCGGTGTGGTACCCATCATCACCTAGGGAGGAGCTGTCAGAACAGCTGGGTCGGTCGGACTTTTCCATCTTCACTTTAACCTCAGTGATCTGGCTTTCCCTCACCAAGAGGTCCCCTTGCTCATGGTCCCCCTCGATCTGAATCTCATACTCAGACACACTCCCACTGCTCCCCCTGTCTGAATGCCCCTCCTCCTGTAAGCGGCTGCGCAAAGCTTTGCTGGGAGTTGTCTCCATCCGGAGATCACTGCTCACAGCGGGCTGCCGTACCTGAGGGCAGTATGGAGGGGAGATCTCAACAGGGTTGGTGAAGAAGCTGCCGTCTTTCACTCCATTACGGCTCTCGGGATTTTCCTCAGCACCGACAGTGACAGAGTCGACATCTCCAACACTTATTTTTGAATGGATGCTCTCTAGGATCTGCGTGCACTTGTCAATGACACACTGCATCTGAAGAAAGCTAGCTGCTGTCAGAAAACTGACAACATCCTTCAGCTGCAAGGACATTCTTCCAGTGTAACAAAAGGAAAGCAACTGTTCAAACACGTTGGGGTTTTTAATCACCGATATTGACAAGCCACTCATGGTACTTAATGCTGAATGGTCCCGGAAATACGGAGAACTGGCAGCAAGAACTGCTTTATGGGCTCGGAATGGCTGACCCTGAATATGGACAATGATGTCACATAGTTTCCCTTGCAGGCGGAGTTCATTTAGCTGGCTCAGAACGGTGCTGCTGTACTCGGGCACATCAAACTGAATAAAACTGCTGCTGTCCATTTCTACCGACATGAAGCGCAATCTGTGGAAAAAGAGAGATTTCATAATTCACCAATGACTGCTCACCAAGCACAAGTGAAATAAACACAAGCTGACAACATCTAAACACTGCAGCTATCGTACCTCCTAAGGTCTGCCTCAACATTCTTCCTCTTGCTTTTTTTTAGTCTTTCAGGTTTCAGTTAATTTACCTAAAGCCAAATAACCACAGGATTAATTAGCTCAGTATCATTACCATCCAACATTCTCTTGATCAAAAATAAAACACTAGACATAATAGGGCTATTTCTGCTCCAACTGAGAAACTAGTATACTTTCAGAAAAAATATTTCCCTGTTTCACTTACTTTTGAGGATTTGAAAGACTCTAAAAATTACTGAAATTCACCTAAAGGATGACCTGACTTACTGTGTATTTTTTTTTTTAGTGGACACAATATCCTTATTTTATTTTTATGTGGTGCCTCACGCATGCTAGGCGAGCACGCTACCACTTGAGCCACATCCCCAGCCCTTATCTGTGTATTTATAACTGGTATTTTTCAAGTTAACAGCACACTGGGCATCATGAGTGAAGCAGGTCCCTTGTCAGTACTGTCATGATTTGCACTTTTCCACCTTCTGCTCTGCACACTTTTTTGTGACACAGCAAAGCTCAGTCCCTTCCAGTAAAGTTATTTTTAGGAGTAGGAGCAAGAAGAGTGATGGACACATCAAAAGTGCCTCACCTCCACTAGAGCTCACAGTGCTGGCGCACCTGGGACAGTTCTGCTTCCCTCTTGTCTGGAATCTGCAGCACCAGCTTGCTCAAAACTGATGAAGTACAGAGAGGCCAGGCTACATTTTCTGACTAAAACACAAGATGAGATCTAACAATTATATTTTAGTTTTTAAGATCCAACCAATAAAAATTTAAAGCCCTCCTTAATAGGTATTGAATCAGAGAAAAATCAGAATGGAATACAAGTATTTATAAAATGAGAAAACAAACAAAATCAGCAGTAAAGAAGGGTCTGAGTGACATTTACATAGGTCTTCAACTTACTTGGGAATGTATCTCCAAAAAATTAGATGGACAGGTATGTAATAAAGCAAACATGATAAAATGCTAACAATGGCAGGGTTCGGATGGCAAATATCCAGGTGTTTGCTATAGAATTCTCTCAACTTTTATGAATATTTGAAATTTTTCATAATGAAATGCTGGAGGCTTAGAAAATATCACCAACAACAAGAAAGGCAATAAGAGAAGTCAAAGCCTTCAAACTTTTTTACCATTAAAGAATGAGTACTAAAAATAAGTGGAACTACTCAACTCAGGAGGTTGGTAAATAAATAACAAATTAAGCTCAAAGAAAGAAAATAATACAGAATAATAACATAATCACAGAAAAAAAATTTAACAATTTCAAGACAAGACAATGTGCAACCAAATACAAGACTTGCAGGAAAGGATCAGTTAGTAGAACTGTATCACTTTAGAATTTTTTTAAAAAATCATGTCAAAATCGGAGTTAAAACATTTTAGTCAAACAGGAATACTGTGTCTTTATTTATCCTAGACTTACGACTGAAATCAATTTGAAATCTGTATGGAATGGACATATTTTTAGGATAACATAAATTGGCAGAACTAAATAAAAAAGAAACAGAAGTGCCAAGACACAAATGATCTTCAGGCCGTTCACACTGTTCCAGACACATGTAGAAACATTTAAAGCATTTCAGTTCATCTGGCACAAATCTGATACCAGAAGATGACAAATAGCACAAAGAACACTGTCTACTTTGTCTAAGTAGAGATTTTAAAGTTCTAATGGAAATACTAGGAAATACAACGCATTAAAAGAATATATTATAACCAAGAACAGCTGCTTCCCAAAAGTAGGAGTAGCTACATATTAGGAAATATACAAATATAATCTATAAAATAAGAAGGTCAAAGGGGAAAAAATACATATGACTAAATCAATACTATACCAAAAATGCAGTTGAGGAAGTTGAACACCTCAGAGTAAGGAAGAAATATTCAATAAGCTAGTCAGCAAACAATACTCTCTTGATATAATAAACAGTATCTACTGCATGTCAATGACAGCAGCATCCTTAAAAAGGAAACATTATGTCTGCATGTCCCAAAACGTACTTGGTAGAACACAAGCCCATGAATTAGCCAGCCCCAGATCATTCCTTATCTCCTAGGGATCAAAAACACATTAGCATAATAACCCATCTGAAAAGTCCTGCAGAGGAGCATTCTGTTTAACTCAGCAGTTTGCAAACTCATTTAATTGGAACTCTTTTCTCAAGGTACACACATTAATATTCTAAAGAATTAATGCTCCCTGGAGCACATTCTGGTAAACACTTTAGTAAGGCATTCCCATCAGGAACTGGAAGACAGACAACATTTTTACCATCACTACTCTTAGATTGTTCTGGAACTTCCAGTCAAAGCAACACAACAAGGGGAAATTAAGGCATATAGCCATTAAAAAAAAAGAGAGAAAGAAATTACTGTTACACACAATTATGACTATTTACATAGGAAATACAAACAAATCATCTGCAATATATATTAGAGTTAGGATTTAAGAAGTGGAGGGTCTCAAAAATAACTGCACATAAAAAAAAAAAAAAAACGTGTAAGATCACAAGTTACAGACAGCAACAAGCAACAGAAACTATACAATACCTGGGTGAGGATGAAGATAAATAAATAGTGAATGTAAAATAGATAGTAAAATGACCAGGCAGTCAGGATAATTGGTCCCATTCAACCACATAGGCTAACCAATAGACATGTTAATGAGCCTATTTCAAATGTTAAAGACACAACCTGTGGGCACACCTTCAGCCAATTCCTTTGGGCCAGAGGTGGAAAATGGAAAATGGGGGTAAACTCAGACTTAAGTTATAGAAAGGTAGGTGGGGGTGATGATAGTCCAAATGATAGTTTTGATACTTTTTAAAAAATTTTTGATTGTATTTGCAGATGAACAGCATGCCTTTATTTTGTTTATATTTATGTGGTGCTAAGGATCGAACTTAGTGCCTCACACATGCTAGGCAAGCGCTCTGCCACTAAGCTACAGTCCCAGCCCCTTGATACTTTTTCAATGCCTTTTTATATAGATTTTGTTCCATGCTCAGCCCAGAATCATATATAAACTCCTAAGCTGGCACACCAAATTTTTTTTTTCCTGCTATGAGTCCCCCTCCCGCATGGCAGGGGTTCTATCTCTTCTCCCTTAAATAAATCCTGCTCTGCTTGCTTTTCCCTTCTTCAAAATTTGTAGGACAAAAACCCAGAGGAAATTGACCAAACAGGGAATCTAGTCTCACTCAAAATTCTGGTTTCAGTAGGGCCAACAAAAAGGAAATACAATACTACCTTAATACAAGGACAAAATACAAATGCATAAATGAAGAGATGCTTCTGAAGGAAGATTCAATACTATAGAGGCAGAAACCTTTATCTAAAATTAATTTGTAAATGTAATGCGACTCAATGGAATATTTTCTTAGAAATTTGACAAAATGATTTCAATTCATCCCCCGACCCCATGCTGGGAATTAAACCCAGGATCTCAAACATGCTAGAACAATGAAAAATAAAACACATGTGTAACTTAATGTTTTCTAGTTGCTTTTTTTTTTCTTTTTCTTTGCAGCACCAAGGACGAAACCCAGGGTCTTATGCATGCTGGACAAGTGCCTTATCACTGTATTGCAACCCAAACCATCTAGTACTTTTTTTTTTTTTTTTTTTTGGTACTGGGGGTTGAACGCAGGAATGCTTTACCACTGAGCTACATCCCCAGCCCTTTTTATTTTTTTATTTTATTTTGAGACAGAGTCTCATTAAGTTACTGAGCGCCTTACTACACTGCCTAGGCTGGCCTCAGACTTGCAATCCTCCTGCCTCAGCCACCCAAGTTGCTGTGATTACTGACATGCAGCATAGTGCCTGGTGTTAGTAAATTATATTTTTTAAAATAAAAAACTAAAATAAATTTTCACAATATATTTAACCCAATGTATCTAAAACATGGCACCGCATAATCAACAACAGTTTAGAAAGCTATGAGACGTTTTAAATTCCTTTTTTCATATTAAGTCTTTGAAATCTGATGTGTATTTTATATACAACATGTGTGGACTAGTTGCATTTCAGGGGTTGGTTTTGTTATTGGTTTGTTTTGGTTTTTTTTTTTTTTGGCAGGACTGGGGATTGAACCCAGGGCCTTACACATGGTAAGTATTCTACCACTGTACTACATCCCTAGCCCTACTAGTTGCATTTCAAGTGTATGTGTGGCTAGTGGCTACCAAATTGGACAGCACAGATCTAGAATAAATGCTAAAAGAAATTTTAGAAAAAGAAAAATATAGCCAATGTAAAATTAGATTCAAGTTAATTTGGTAAATAAAATAGATATTAAGTACCTTTTATGTGCCAGGCACTAACCACCAGGTGCGTTATAATCCTCTCATCATAAACTGTGATACAAACTATGAGATCTTTTATAATGGGGGACTGGTCAGAGAAGGCCACATGAACAAATGCTATTTTATTTTATTCTTTAATATATTTTTTAGTTGCAGAGAGACAAAATGTTAGAGTCTGTAAACAAGTCAAGATGGCGCCTGGCATTTTGCGAGAGGGAGTGGTTTGTGAAGTAACACCAGTGGGCCATTGAGTATGGAGATTCCTTATTGGTTGACTGCTGTATCTAGTTTATGTTAATTAAGATACGATGTGTGTAATGTATATATACCCCTCCTGTCCTACAATAAACGGCTCCCACTCCTGCTGTATCAATCTACACAAGTTCCTTGTCACCCCCCTGGTTATTTTGCTGCAGCCGGACTGCGGCAACACAATACCTTTATTTTTATTTATTTATTTATTTTTATGTGGTGTTGAGGATTGAACCCAGTGCCCACATGTGCCAGGTGAGTGCTCTTCCACTGAACCACAAACTCAGCCCATACATGCTATTTTAAATGAGACCAAAAGGATGAACAAAGGTTAGCGAGCTCTGTGAGGGTGTGGGGGTGCTGCAAGGAAACTGTCTAGGCAGAAGAAATCACATGTATAAAGAGATAAAGAGCCTGGGCTGGGAAGGAAGGATCGCTGGGAGTGTCATACCAGAGCAGGACAGGGCTGAAGGGAAGGGCAGAGCCCACATCATGCTGTCAGGGCAGGCAGGTAGAAATCAGACTGAGATAGACCGAAGTAGAAATCAGCCTCATGAGCCATTTCAAATCAGTGAAAAAAAAAAAGGAATAATGATTAAAATAGATGCTGCTTAGGGAATGTGAACAAACAATAACAGAATCAGATTTCTTATAGCATACCCTGAAATAATCTCTAGGAAAAGACAGTTCTAAGCACTGGAAGATAGATATATAGGTTTAACTACAGAAGTAAGTTTTTTATATACCTAAAAAAAAAACAAACTTTTGACCAAAAGAAAAAAAAATTATGAAAAATATTTTCCAACATACATGGCAGAGAATACAAAATTCATAAATCAATGAAAGTCATATATAACAATTGAAAAAAATCAGCAAAGAGTATGAACAGATGCTTTAAAAAAGAAATGAAAATATCCTTGCCTTTTAAACAGAGAAAAAATGCTTAATCATTTCATTTGTAAACTAAAAAATTAAGATGAGACAATACTTTCTCAAATTGGCACAACTTACAAAAATGCAACCCAGCTGGCACCTGACGAGAGGTCAAATATTACTTAACCTTATAGCATTTTCATGATACCAAGTGTGTAAATAGCAACTTGTGGAATGAAGGGGCAAAAGGGGGTGGGGGACAGACAAAAACCAGGGGAAAAGGACAAAAAAAAGCATTTCTGAAGCAGAATGAAAAACCAAGAACATGTTTACAATGAGGCCTCCTCTCCTGTGTGCAGCTTTTTATCTTCTCGGAAGTAGAGAATGATACTTGAAATAAAATCACTAAGGGGAAAAATGAAACACCCTGATTAACGCCTAAGAGGGATTCCATTTTTCTGCAACATGAGAAAGGTAGCACTTTGCTCTCCTCTCCCTTATACCAATGCTTCCTTCGACAGTGACAATGAGATTCAAAGTTCCTCCCTCGAGCTGCTAACAAGCAACACTCTTGAGTAAGCAGCTTCTAAAAGACTGGAAAAAAGTGAATTTATACTTAATCTGAGTTCTAGGCACATTACCAGGCTACAGAGAGCAAATAGCATAATTCATCACAAGTTCTATACCCCATGACTGGACTTATTAGGCCTGGTTGGTAGTCCTGAGATAGAAGAGGTCAGAACCTTTTGTAAAAGGGACTTCAAGTTCAAATAAGATCCTCCAAGAGGTTACTCAATGGCTTCTGGCAGTTCTTGATTTCTTCCCTACATAGAATGCCAGAGGGCCTATACCTATGTTAGATCAATTTTTAATTATCTTTTTAAAATATGCACATAGAATTTCAGATTATAGTAGAAAAAAGTACAAAAATTGCCAAACTTTCCTCAATCTCAACCCCTTTTCCCACAGACAATCACTGGTAGTTTTGGGGTGCTCTTTCAGAGAAATTTAAACATGTATTGTATTGGCCTAAACTGTTTTGTACCCTGATCTTAAGAAACATATTTAATATACCTTAAAGTCTTTCCTTAGCAGCATATACCCCATGACCCCACTTTTTCCAACTTCACAGCATTCCATGGATGGTTGTGTCAGTATTTTTAACCAGTTCCATCTTATATCAAAACAGGAAGCAACTTAAATAGCCAATACAAAGCCAGAACAGCAACATACGTGTCACATACATTGTGGCTTTCTTTTCTAACTCCTCACAGAGAAATCATGAGGTTTTCATTTCAATAGTGCCAAATTATCCTCTATATAAGGTGGAAGCAACTAGCCTTTCACCAAAAACATGGGGAAGAGTCTGCTCCCCTGCAAGTGCCAGCAATTGGTATTAAATTTTAACTTTTGCTGAACTGACAGGAGAAAAATGGTACCTCATCATTTTGATGTGCATATGTTTATGTTTAAATGAGGTTGATATCTTTTCTCGTGTTTAATGGCAACCTGTCTAACTTTTGTCTTTGAATTACCTATTCTTATCTTTGCCCACATTTGCCTTTTTCTTTTTAATATTTTTTTTAATTGTAGATATACACAATATCTTTATTTATTTTTATGTGGTGCTGAGGATCGAACCCAGTTCCTCACATATACGAGGCAGGCACTCTACCAATGAGCTATAGCCCCTGCCCCATATTTGCCTTTTTTATTGAACTGTCAGAGCTCTTTGCAAATTAAGGAAATTAGCCTTTTGTCATATGTGCTGCAAATATGAGATTTAATTGTAGTCACTAAATGGCATACTAACTGGGGATTTAAATTATTTTTTCCTCCTTTTATAGGAAATATTCATTTAATATCAATCTCCTACTTATACAAAACCACAGGGAATTCAAAGATGAGTCCCAGTCTTGTAGTTTGATCCAGGCTTAATGCAGTTCCTCCCAACTCAAAGAGATATGGGAATGGAATTCATTTTTGATAATGCAGAGTAGTGATTTATATGAGTTTTTCATTTAGATTAAGTTTGCAGCTTCTTCAGAAAACAATAATGAATTTGATTATTCTGCTCACTAAAAACATCAGAATCAGTCTTCTTTAATTTAGCATATTAATCATAGGGCTTTCCCTCATATTAGGTAAAAAATCATGCCCACAAGACATGTACATTTTTGCACTTTAATTTAAAAAAGAGGCACATATAAAATGAACATTTTTCTGTAGTACTATTAATACTTATTTTAACAATATTTATTTTGGTTTTGTTTGTAAAAACTATACTTTTGATAAAAACCAGAAACACTTCTTTCAAAAACCACCACATGGAGAGGACTTAGTTGAAGGGGTCTGCTGGCTCCTCAGCTTCAGAGGTCTCTTCTGCTCATACAACCAATGAAGAGACCATCTTTCTGCTTTTTCAAATTCTTACTTTAGAATTCTTTTTCTTTTCCTTCCTTCCTTTTTTTTTTTCTTTTGGTAGTGCTCAGAAATCAAACCCAGGATTCTACCATTGAGTCATACCTCCAGCCAGAATTCTTACTGTCTTATAAAGAAAGAATATGAAGAAAGAGTATGAAGTCAAACTATGGAAACAGCTTCCACCTCTCACACAGCTTCTGCCGTGGCCATTTGATGCTCTCCCTGGTCTTGTGGGTTTTGGGAAGGATCCTCTAATATGGGCAGTCCAATATTCTGCTTCCACACATATCAAACCCCTATACCAGTCTCAGAAACTGAAAAAAGGAGATGACTGCTACCTCCAATCACATACCTTAACCTTCCTCCTTTTCCTGGAAAAGTCCTTTTCCAGCTTCCAAAACTAGAAGATCTGTGGCTGCAAGGGCCCGTAAACAAGTGGCCAGCCTTGGACTACAAAGCCCAACTCTTTGGACAGATGTCCGTGTCAAGACTCCTACATGGACATCTTGACATGTCAGTAACCACCAGTAACCACCAGGTACCAAATGCTTGATGCATATAGGCATAACTGAAAGACTCACCATGCTCACTGAACTTTTACCATCCCCCATGAAGCAGCACTATTAAACCATTTTAAAGATGAGGAAACAGACTCTAAGGCCAATTTTCCCAGGACTGTTCCGACTGCTGCCCAGGAGGAAGAACAGCAAATGAAGGCATTTTAGTAAAATCCACCAAAATTACAAATGCACATCTCTATGAAAAAGCAATTTCAGCATCCTCTTTTTAGATCAAAATCACCTGTAGAAGTAAGGACTGTGAGCAGAAAACCCAGCTAAAAGTGCATTATGCCATCCATATTCACAGCTTTGATCCCTATTTCTCCCTCAGAGCCCCTTAATCCTGGCTCATTTTACCTGCTTTAAACAAAAAACCATCTTTACATGTTAAAGTCTCAATTAGTTAGAAACCACAGAACTAGGCTCAAGTGAATGGTCCTTTGGTGTTTAAAGGTGGAAGTCCCAAAGAGCAGATGCTTCCAAGAAGACACAGGGTTCATCCAGTCCAAGTTCAAAAGAATTCAAAGTAGCAATGGGCCTGTGTTCCAAAAACAAGAGCAAACTGAGGGGACTACCCACGAGTGAGCAAATAGTAAGGAAGCCAAGTCTGATGGCACCAGAGGACAGCAGGTGGGGAAGCTAAATCACCAAGGTGAGTCCAGGGGGAGGTGGACAGCTTTAGAAGTAAAGTGACACACACTGGGTGGAGTTAAGACAGAATGGGCTCCAGCAAGAGAGAGGCCACTCATATACTGAGGCACTGTGGGCACAGCCATAGGGAGAGTGGGACTGGTCTGTCAATACCACCTGAGCCAGGCCAGACACTCCTCCCAAAGACCTGAAAAAGGTGAAGGAAAAGAGAACAAGGGCTGATGCAAGACCATATGGCAACAGGCTTAGTAAGTAAAGCTGCTTGAGATCTTTGCAAGATCCCACTCAAAAATTAACTACAAATGACTTCACCATGCCCATGAATGAGGACAAGACGCTGTTCTGAAACACAACAAACAAGGAAATGACGCCTCTAATGCAGGCTCCAAAGCTCCCTTAGGAAGAAAGTACATTTTGCCTAAAGGAGTTCTGGAACAGAAAGGCATTTTGCAAACTATAATCTAGTCAACCATAATCTAACAGAAACTGCTCAAGTCTGGACACCAGTAATGAGAGCCCCTGCTCTTCCATCACCCAGCTCCTCCCACTGAGTTTGAGCAAAAAAAGGCAACAACCGCCCTTATATATATGATGACTCCATAGGGTAACAAACTAAAAAGTCCAATTAACAGAAACACAGCACCCTGAGTTTTCAGGGCTGTTGCATTAGTTTACCAAGGCCCTAAATAGTACCAGGGAATGTATGGAGGGTCCTATTAATACAATTATATTATTCATTATATTCTTATACCACTATTTTGAAAGATTTGCTTATCACCAAAAAATAAATAAAACATGGGTTAATTTGTTTATATTGACATAAAGGCCTTTCTAAGCATAACATAAGTTCCAGAAGCCACAAAGGCAAAGACAACATAAAAGCATGACAAAAACATACCCCCCTTTCCAAAAACACCACAAGATGAACGACATACTAGAGGAAAAATGCATGCATGTTTGACAGAGGGCTACTGTCCAAATTCTTTAATTTATAAATCAAATTGGGTGAACACAAAAAAACCTACTGAAGAAAGGGCAAAGGATACACAGTTCAACAAAACAAACAAAACCCAGAGAAAACAAAAAAAGACCATGAAGAGATGTTTTAACTTTACTCATGATTAAAGACATTTGAATTCCAAAAAGAAAAAAGACCTTTTTTTTTTTTTAAGTTCTGGAGATTAAACCCAGAGCCTCTAGTCAAGCGCTCTACCACTGACCTATACTCCAGCCCATGAAATATAACTTTTAACTCATCAGACTTGTGGACATTTTAAAAGAGCTGGCAAATGTAATCCTGAGAGATAACTGGGTAATATCTCTCAACACATAAAGGGCATTTACCTGTTGGTCCCCAAATGACAGCTAAGAATTGAGCCTTTAAATACATCATATTCACAAACTAGGTGGGTGGTGCACACCTATAATCCCAGTTACTGAGGAGACAGAAGCAGAGTATTGACTGAGCCCAGGAGTTTGAAGCCAACCTGGGCAATTTAGGGAGACCTTATCTCAAAATAAAACACAAAATGGACTGGGGATGTAGCTCAATGAAAGTACCCAGGTACCATCAATAGATAGATAGATTTACTTATATATAAAACCCATAAATTTTTTCATTTATATATATATATATATATATATATATATATATCTCCACATTAGGATTAGGATATATGTAACAAGGATGTCCAACTAAGGATTTTTCTTTGTTATAGGAAGAAAAAAAAAAAAAAAAAGGACCACCATCAAAAGGAGACTGGCTTTTTTTTAAAAAAAAAAAAAAAAAAAAAAGAAAGAAAGAAAAAAGCAAATTGGATGGGGTCATACATTCCTGCAGGAGGAACATGAACCCAGGAGTTTGACGACTGGCTGGCCAACACAGTGGGCCCTGCCTCAAAAATAAAACTACTATGAAATATTATGCAGTCATTTAAAAGAACAGATAGCCAGGTGCAGTGTTTTGTAAGTTTATAACTTTTGACTTCCCCAAAGCTTTACAATTAATAGCCTGTTATTGATAGGAAGCTTACCCATAACAAACAAGTAGATTAACATGTTTTGTATGCTATATGCATTATATGTAGTAAAAAGCGCACAAGAACCTCAAGAGAATACTTTTTATCACTACATGCAACTTACTGGAGTGATGTGGAAGGATTAGTATTACACAATTATTTTAGGTGAATACTCCTAACACTTGAGCTCACTGCAATAGCAACAGGAGGTAGCTGTGAAATTATTACAGCAATACAGTACATACTACTATTAATTTTATGCAGTTATGACTTAGTACTGCATCTTTATGTTTGTTTACATTTCTCTCAAATGCAAATGGTACTATGTGGTCTGTGTTTGTTTTAAGGGTTTTTTTGGGGGAAATGGGGTACCAGGGATCAAACTCAGGGGCACTCAGTCATATCCCCACTGAGTCATATCTCCATTCCTATTTTGTATTTTATTTAGAGATAGGGTCTCACTGAATTGCTTAGTGCCTTGCTTTTTTTGCAGAGGCTGACTTTGAACTCAAGATCTTCCTGCCTCATCCTCTGGAGCTGCTGGTATTACAGGCCTGCACCACCACAACCAGCTGTTTTAAGTTTTGATACACATTAATTTTTTTTAATATTTTATTTTTTAGTTGTAGTTGGACACAATACCTTTACTTTATTTATTTTGTTTTTATGTGGTGCTGAGGATCGAACCCAAGGCCCTCCCCATGCTAGGCGAGCGCTCTACTGCTGAGCCACAACCCCAGCCCCATATTAACTTTTTGTAATAGATTTGTGGGTATTTTATGGCAGAGAACAATAAAATAAAGACTAGTATCCACATATTTACACATTCATGACATCTTTTTCTCATTTCTAGGCTACATGCTTTGTGAGGTTTTTCAAATTATTAAAATATAAAAAAAAAATTTTTAAATGTTCCATGAATGAGTGAACCCATGCAGTTCAAACAGGTGTTACTCAAGGGTCAAATGTATGTGCTACTGAATCTGTTCTAGAAGGAATCACATGATATATTAACACTGGTCACCTTAGGAAGGGAAACATACTTCATTTTAAAACTTCTGATATTTTAATCACACAGTTGTATTAGTCTCACTAAATTTTATAAAAGACATGTAGGCTTTTCGCCTAAAAATAAATAGTTTTTTAAACTAAAAAAATCTAGAAAGATGGGCTGCAAATGGATAATTTTTATATAAAACTAACAATTATAGAGACAGAAATAAAGAACTATGAGGAACAATGACAGGACTGATTACTTCTGACCAAAAAGATTTTTTTAAAAATCAATAGAAATCTTCTTAGGCAACATATTTTAAAACAGGGCCTTGCATTTCAAAAGGAACAGATCCAACACTCCAGACAGAAGTGGCAGGAGCAGTATGCAAGCGGATGGGGTCTGGGGTGCAATGAGCTGCATGAGTGGTACAAAAAGGGATGTGACAAAGGACTGCCATAGGGTGGAGGCCCTTGAGCACCTGGATAGAGACTGCAGGTGGGATTCTCAAGGCAGCCACTGTGAACGAGAGTCCAGAGGATTTAACAGGACTTTGGAGACAGGTATGACATCCACTTTGAGGAGGCAAGGAGCTCAGCCAGGACAAGCTGAGTTGAGGCTGCCTACTAAGGAGTAGGAAACATGGGGCAGGAGAGAAACAGATACTGATTGGGAAGTGACCAAAAACTGTATTGAGGATGGTGGTGAAAGATGATGTTCCTCAGGGAGGGAACATAGAAGAGAACTGGGAACAGAAAAAGGTGCGGTACTCTAACACAGTATCTGATGAAAAAATGTACCATTCATACTTAGCTCTCTCCTGAAACAGCATTTCCACTGACTAGTATCAAAAGTAAAACTATCAGCTGGGTGTGAATGCGCAGGCTTGTAATCCCAGAGCCTGGAAGACTAAGGCAATAGGATCACAAGTTCAAAGCCAGCCCCAGCAACTTAGTGAGGCCCTAAGCAATTAGCAAGAACCTATCTCCAAAAAAAAAAAGGGTTAGGGATGTGGTTCAGTGGTCAAGCACCCCTGGGTTCAATCCTGTTGGTGGTGGTAACTCTGCATCATATATTCTGCTAGTGAGGAAACTAGACAATATAAACTAGGAACATCCTGTCACACTGTTGACCCATGCTACAGAAAACTTACAGACAAGACAGGACTCTTAAATGTCACCTGGGCATGACACCCTCACGAAATTCTTGGGTAAATCCTTGGAATCATTTCCCCATGACAACCAGAATTAAAGCAAAAGAGTACAGACTAAGGGACTGGATGTGTGCTGGTTTTGTGAGCTTCAAAAGCCACAGAGCTTTCCCACTCTGACAGCTCTGAGAACAGAGACAGAGGGGCTCTTATCATGGCTCAGCTGATGTAACCTAAACCAAGCTAGAGATTCAAGATCCACGTAGTGCTATCTTAGCTGTATTATTGGCTCTCAGCCTTTCCTGCTGAAGAGCCCTGAGGTATAGGACCATGTCTAAGAAAAGGCAAAATCTAGCAAGGTGGTTTATTCCCACCTAACCTGAAAACGCTATAATTTGTTTCACAAGATGCTACACTTCTTTTAAAAATATCCAGTTACACTTTCAAGAAAGGAAAGTAAGGTTACAAATTTGGAAGTTGTTTAAGGCGCCAGGAGGTACCCATTATTCTCAGTCAAGATGCTCATGATTTCAAACCCAGATGCACCTGCTGGCTTCAGTTAGTAACTTGCTGACACCTGAGACACAGCTCAAACTAAGCTTTCTCCATCAGACACTGAAGATCCCTAATTTTCACTCATACAAAGTCTTTAAAAAAGACCACAGATTGAAGCAGGGAGATGAAAGGCATGGTAACAGCAGTAACAACTATATAAAAATAACTTTTCTAGATATTTCTGCCCGGGTCTAGATCAAAACTAAAATTGAGCTGTCATGAGCTACAATCTAATCCTTTGGAAAGCAGCAACAGCCGAATAGCACCAGGGCTGCACGAAACATTCTGGTGCTACTGAAACTCAACGCAAGAAAAAATAAAAAATAAAGAAAATGGCATTCTGTGATGGATATTCATGAAGCACTCATCCTAATTTAAAGGAAAACAAGTTTAGAGTTCTTACTGCATTAATTCATGTAAGCCTGAAAGAACATTTTTATCCAAACTGTTACATTTCCTACAAAGGCGTTAACATTCTCCAGGTCTGCTCAGATATACTAATTCTGAGAGGGTGCGATTTGTCTTAGTCAATGCAAAACATCAGAAGCTGCTTCAGAGCTTTCCAAGCAGGAGAGGAATGACCTCTTTACTTGCAATGGTAAGGACTGAGTTATTCAGCTCCTACTGTGTACAGTGCTCTAAGTAAGCTCTTTACTTGATCACTAAATCTTCCTGACAACAATGAGACAATTGTTATAAGTATTCCCCTTTTACAGATGAAGAAACAAACTGAGAGATGAAGAAACTTTCCCTAGTTCACTCAGCTAATTACTGGCTCAGCCAGGACTTGAACCTAGATTTGTCATTCTTAAGAGTCAGAACTCCTACCTCCTCTAAGACTTTAAGCTGGGTGTGTTGATGAAAGCCTGTAATCTCAGCAGCTCCAGAGGCTAAGACAGTAGGATTGAAAGCTTGAGGATAGCTTGGGTGACTTCACAAGACTCTGTCTCAAAAAAATAAATAAAAGGGTTATAAAAAATAAAAAGGGCTAGAGATAGCTCAGTGGTAAACTGGCCCTGGGTTCAATCCCCAGCATCACACAAACACAAAAAAGCAGGGTTTTTACTGATGCAGAATTCTTAATGATCAACTTCAAGAAGAGAATTCTCATTTAAGGATGTACTACATGGATAAAGTCAGGCTAAGTCTGACACGGTAATAATTACAAGGTCACAATATATTATACTTCAAATGGTTTGCGCCATTTCTCTATGAAATGTTCATTCTTTTTACTGTCAGTGAAGAAGGCAAAAAGATATTCCAAATTCTTTTTCTTTTTGTTATGGGGTCTCACAAGGTTGCCGAGGCTGGCCTTGAACTCCTGGGTTCAAGCAATCCTCCTACCTTAGCCTCCCAAGTAAGCTGGGACTGCAGGTGTGTGCCACCATGCCCTGCTAGATGTTTCAAATTCTAATCACAAATTGAACAGCTTTGTTTCAGGTAAAAGAACAAAAGTTTCTTACAGAAAGGAACTCAACATAAAAATATTAAGGGTGCATTATAGGGGCACTGGACCTGGAAAATACATTATGCTCTGCTTCTTATGACAAAAGGATTAGAAAAGCTCACCTGGAATTGCATTCTTCCATGAGGTTTTCCATGCCATCAACATCAACCAGAAAATAACCATTAGAAACTTAACTGCGTTCAGTTGATGACCTTCACTAAGCTAAATTCAGCAGTTTGTCAGCTACAAAACATTAAATGGACAGGATTAAGAAGTTTGAAAAACATTAAGCAGAATTTAAAGTAAAGCAACATGAAAATTAATGAGAATAAAATATAACTATGGCTTCTAGATTTATGATACTGACATTTTTTGACAAGTGCTTCAACTGCAAGGCAGATACAGAGCCATGCTGAAATCTATAACTCAGGGGATACAGTCAGGTAGCCTATGATCACCCCCCCCCCTTGATAAAACCATATCCAATGACAATGTATTAAGCAGTTACTAGGTAATACAAATTTTACTACCTTGTTTGTATTTCATTTTCATTTAAAAATTCATATGAAATCCTATGAAAGGGTCTTTATCATCCTACATACTACAAATAAAAAATGAAGGCTCAGAGATATCTGATAAATTGCTCAAGTTCACATAGCTAGTAAGTAGCCTTGCTGGGATTCAAACCAAGGTGTGATTGCAAAGCTGATAATCTTTCCCCACATCTTCTGACTGAAGAATTATGACATTTTTCTTTTCCTGTGATCAGGAATAAACATTTTAATGTTTGTAAGATTTCTGTACCCCAAGATTGAAAGCTGAAAACATCCACCTTGACTGGCATTAAACATCAGTTAAACATGATAGACAACACTAATAACTAAAAGAGCTTCTCCCTAAAATAAATGTTAAAAAATTGTTTACCAACAAAAATCAGAAAGTATCTGAATACCTATTAAAAAAAATACAGGTACTAGAAGGGCTCTGAGAGAAGTAGTAAAAATCCAGTGCCCTTAAAAAATCTCCCACTCCAGGGGCTGGGGATGTGGCTCAAGAGGTAGCACGCTCGCCTGGCACGCGTGCGGCCCAGGTTCGATCCTCAGCACCACATACAAACAAAGATGTTGTGTCCGCCGAGAACTAAAATAAATAAATAAATATTAAAAAAAAAAAATCTCCCACTCCATTTGGGACAAGAACAAGTTCAATAACTAAGGAACAAGTGCTGGATCTGAGTGTCACAAAGGCATGGGGGTAGGGCAGTCAGGGAACATGTTCTGAAGGAAGTATGTCTTCAGCAGGGACTTGAAGGAAGTGAACTGGAGAATGTGCACAGAGGAGGGGAACAACAGGGGCAAAGCCCAAGAGGCAGTCATGACTTGGCTTCTGCTGGGGCCAGACTTGGAGAAGAAGCAGGGAATAAGGTTCAGGTGGATGAGGTGGGACTAAATCAAGGACAGCCCTGGGCAGATAGGGCATGCAATGGCTGGACACCAATCAGCTTTGAATAGTAGTATAACTACCAATGCCTCCTAGCTGATCCCCTGGCCTCCAGCCTCTCCCTTCCGGCTCTAGCGCATGAACCACCCCTTGTCTCCTGTCGCTCAACAGTGCCTTTAGAATAGTTTCAACTTTGGCCTACTGTTCAAGTTCTTTCTGGAACCAGCCCCAACCAATCTTTCCTCCTACCCCTCTCCTACATGAGCCCTTTTCTGCCAGGAGACTGGTCTAGTCACTAACTCCACAGGATCACTGGGCCTGACTCCTCTTTTCCTATCTGAAGCCTACTCATCCTTTAACACCCAGCTCAAATCCCGCCCCCTCACTAAGCCCTCCCTGACCACTGTGCCTACAGTGACCTCCATCTTGCCTTGTTAATTCTACTGTACACAGCGTTGTCTAATCAAAATTACCTTTTCACAGGTAATGTCTTGGCACCTAATGTGAAGCTATTTGGAGACTAAGTGAGCCTTCAATTACTTTCCCCCACCACATGGAACAGCATCTTGGCATTTAATAAGCAAGAAGGCGCTCAACTATTTTTTGACTTCCTATAGTAAGTTAGGCGTTAGCATAAAGGAAGGATGGGGGAGGGGAAACCTCTGGAGTCAGCGACCAGCTAAGAAACTGTTGCAATAATCCAGATGTGAAGCAAAGAGGGCCTGGACTAGGGAACAAAGAAAAATGGGCAAATATAAACAAAATGTTTGCATGCAAAACTCCGAGGAATGTGATTCACTAAAACTAGGGTGAACAGCAAGGGATGAAAGATGATAAAGTGAGGTTGGAAAACGCTGCTTGTAGTCATTTTAAACCTGTGTGAAACAAAAGTGAATTAAGTGGCTAAAAGTGCACATTTGAGGGAAAAAAAAGTCTTCAGTGAAGCTGCCCAGTGTCTTCAACCAGGGACAGCCCTTCCAATTCCAGGCTTACACAGCGTAGCAGCGCTGGAACAGTCTTTAGAGAGCTAATCCGAACCCTCCGTTCTCACGTGGGGAAACTGAGGCCCAGCGTGGAAAAGGCTTCCTGAAAGCCTTAACACAAGACTCCCTGACTAGTGCCGCCCTACAGCATGGCCACTTGGCCTCGAAGGGCACTGTTTACAGCCCCCGGGCCGGTCCGCCCTCGGAATGGCAAGACCAACTGAGCGCGAGAGTGACCACGGAGACCTCCGGGGCCAAGCACAACCCGCCGCCGCCTGTTTACCTGGAGAAAAGCAGTGGCGTGAGGCAGCCGCCTCTTGGCAGCCCCTCCCGGGGCGACCCCCGGCCGGCCAGGCTCTCCAGGGGCCTCAAACACCCAGACCCCCGCCCCCGGCACAACAGGGAGCAACCCCGGGAGCGAGGTGCCCGGAAGCGGGGATCCAGAGACGGCCGGGGCGGAGGCTGAGCAGCCCAGGGCAGCCTCCTTCGCGACCCTCCGCCCGGTCAGCGGCGCCCGGGCTCCGGGGCCGAGCACGGCTGCCCCTTGGGGTGCGCGCCTGGCCCGAACAGGTGCCCGGGCCTCCGACCCCGCCCGGCCTCGGCTCCCGTCGGCGCCGCCCGCCCACCCGCCGGCCCGCGGGACTGACCAGGCGCGGAGACGCCCGCCCCGCCGCGCCCAGGGGGAGCCGGACAGCGGCCCAGGGGCTGACCCCCGTCCTGCCGGCCCCGCCCGCGCCTCGCCCGCCGCCCGCCGCCCCCGGCCGGCGCGCCTCACCTGCCCAGAGCGCCGCGCTCACATCGCCCGCCCGCGGCGCCCCCTCCGCCGCCGCCGGCGCCAGGCCCGTCCCCGCCGCTCCGGCTGCCGCCCCTGCCCGCGCCCCCCGCCCCCGGAAGCGCTTCCCGGCCCCGCCCACTCAGCGCCCGCGCTTCCGGGCTGGCGTGCTCGGGGCTAGCGGAGCGGCGGCTGGGCCTCTCGCTACCGCCGGGGTCCGGGATCTCGCCAGGCCCTTGCCCCTAGCTGTCGCCACCGGCTGGCGGGTGGACAAGAGGAGGCAGCCCTGGCCTCGACCTCGGAGTCCCAGCTCCGGGGGGGGGCACCGGCTCCGCGGACCGCGGCCTTCCGCCCGCCCTCTCTTCGGCGCCCTCTGCCGGCGAGAAGAGGGCTCAGCCGCAGGGCGTCCCCGGGGCTCCCAGACCCTTGGCCCGCCAGCGCCGGGGCTGCCCCTCCCACTGTAGCGCCTCGGGCACCTGCCCGCTGCCCGAGCCGCGCCGGACCGGCCGCTGAAGGCAGTAAGGTGCAGTGGTCACTTGTCACCCCGAGCAGGTTTTCTGTCTCTCAAAACAGACAGCTCGCAACTGCGGGTTATAAAACTCCGGTCACCAAACAAGCCCCAAAGAATGTCCATTTCCAGACCTTAAAGATACCCCAGTCTTCACACTTCCGGAGCGGGAGTGAGAACCTCACCTGGCATTTTCCTCTCAGTTTCAGACGAATTTAGCACCCTTTGAAGAGCTTCCTTTTGCGTTTGGGTGGACTCCTCAGCGTTTGTGGCAGAGATCTTTTTTCTGACTTTGTAACAAAAATAAACTCTAAGAGTCAGAGATACCAGCTTCTCTGCAAGATCAAAAAGTGAGACTTTCTGATGCTACCTAATGCTTTACAAGCAACTCTCTCCAGGGTGGGTAGGGGGTCATCTCCCCAAAACGACAGCCACCCTTGGTCAAACACTGTGCCGGACACCGTGTATAGACACTTAAGATACAGCCTTCTTTAATACACAACCCCAGGAGGTAGCAATCTATCGTTTCTGCTTTATTCAGGAGGGAACTGAGGCACAGAGATTGAGTGACTTATCTGAAGTCATACAATTAGTAATGGTAGACCTGTATTCAGCTCCTTTTTCTCTAGCTCCAGACTTTCTTATGGCAACAGAACATTCCAAACAGATTTTGAGGTAGGCACCTGGGGCAGACAGACAGACAGACTTGCTCACTAATTGCTATTCCTGAGAATCTTGAGATCTGGCCCCATGTGTGAGATCAGTGGACATGGGGCACAGGAAATACATCATCTGGTCTGACCAGGTTTCCAGGACCCATTGGGCTGATTCACATACCCACATCACTGAGTGAGTTCCTGTTTTCCTACAGACCAGTCCTGGCCTCATCACTTTAACTCATTTTTGCTAAATGTGTTGGTAAGAGTTGGGGTACTCTTGGCCATGGTTCAGTATTTGCATGTCGTCAAGGACATAAAGACCAGAGTGTTCCTAAGTATTTGACTGTTCTGCCAGGCACCTAAAAGTTGTTGGCCATTTACCTCTACAGCTACTGCTTGGCTTTGGCTGACCTTACAAACCCCAGGGTTTGGCTAAACCTACCGTCTGTATTGGAGTCTTTACAGGACACACATAACTCATGAGTATCCCTTAAACAAAAATTGCATAAAATGGTAGGAGTCTCCTCATTCTTGCCCTTCACCAAGACATACTGGTGTGCTCCTTCCACCTGCCTCCTACCTGAGTAGTACTGGGCCAGCAGGGGGAGCCTGCCTCTCTCAACCATCCAAGCCGTCCACTGACCTCTATAATATCCCAGTGGGTGAGGGTTCCTTCCACCAGCCGCCTCTTCACAAGATGGGGGAACATTTTCCTGGTCCAGGAAGAGCCCTCTTCCTTGGAGACCCCTTTGGCTTCCAGATGGGTCCCTCCTCCCTCTGACCTGATCCCTGCTGACACCTACTGGACCCAGATGTCCTTCCCCACTGTAAATTTCTTCCTGGTCTGCTCTCTCCTGTTTTCCTGCTGATTCTCTGACACTGCCCCTTGTAATTGGCTCTCCTGTTACTCTGCACTTCTCCTTTGCAGTAATCACAGTGGTAATTGATTAATTATTTGTACAGTTGTGTGCTTAGCATTTGTATCCCTCATCACTAGTCTGTAAATTCTGTAAGGATAAGAATTTGACTTTTTCCCTGCTATTTCTCCAGCACTTAGTACTTCAATATTTGTTGAATAAACAATGAGGAGCTACCTGTTTTTGCTTCTGAGTCTATGTTCCTGAGGGAATAGACTGTTTTATTGATCCATTTTCTCTGTATCCTGCAGAGAACGTGGTACTGAATGGGCAGCACTATCCATTTGCTGAATGAAATAATAAATGAATGAATGAATGAATGACAAGATTGAAAAGCCCCATTTAGCTGCATCATGCCTTAGATGGGTCTCTCCATCAGTGTAAATGGTTTCTTGGTACCAGCAGCCTCTATCTTTACCAGATTCCTAAGGATGATAGGCAAGAAGAGAAATCCTTTTCATTTTTATAGGGCATACTCACCTGAAAAATAAGGTTTTTCAGAAAATCTCATGGGTCTCTCTATTCAGTTCCTGCAGAGGACACACCTCCCTTTTAGACACCCTGGTCTAAAAGGGTGACTTTGCTTCTGGACGTTGGGCACACAAATTTATGCAGGACTGGCCTTGACTTTTCCTCAAGAGTCATTGACTGCAAATTCTAAAGGCACACTCACACATACTCTCGTAGGTACCTAGGGTGGTTGTAGTGCTGTGTGCTGATTAAGAGAACTGAGATGCTGGGCACAGTGGCAATGCCTGTAATCCCAGTGACTTAGGACGATGAGGCAGGAGGATCCCAAGTTCAAGACCAGTCTAGCAAACTTGGGGAAACCCTGTCTTAAAATGAAAAAAAAAAAGGACCGGGGATGAAACTCGGAGCACTTGCTTAGCATGTATGAGGTGCTGGGTTCAATCCTCAGCATTGTTTAAAAAAAAAAAAGGAGGTAGTGAGTGTGCATGTAGAATGAGATGGACATTGTTACCCTAAGTACATGTATGACTGCACATATGGTGTGACACTACATCATGTACAACCAGAGAAAGGAAAAGTCATGCTGCAGTTGTGTACAATGAATCAAAATGCATTCTGCTGTCATATATACCTAATTTAAATAAATAATAAAATTTTTTTAAAAAAATTTAAAATGGTGGGAGTAATAGTGTGGAGGATGGAGGAGGAGTCTTTAAAAGTCTTTGGAGTTACTTTGGGTGAATTACTTCATCTTTTTAACTTTTTCTTAAAATGGGGACTAGTGTCACTGAATTTCTTCAATAAAGAAAACATTATTTATTAAAATTTAAATATTTCTGGAACCCAGGGACATTTTACCATCAAAGCATATATTAAGGGGCTGGGGTTGTGGTTCAGTGATAAAGCACTTGCCAAGCATGAGTGAGGCACGAGGCTCAATTCTCAGCACCACATAAAAATAAATAAAATAAAGGTATTGTGTCCATCTACGACTAAAAAAAATTTTTTTAAAAACACAAATTAAATTTGGTCGTTTTTTTGCCTTGAACTTGGTCATAAAATCAAGTCTGTCTCAGAATCAATGGCCTTCTCTTCTGCAGTATCTTAAGGTGGGCTGCTGTAGTCACCTTGTGTTTTCTCACCCGCAGTCAGGAAAGCAAAGACATCTGCCCAGATCTAGCCTGTTTAAAAAGGTGGCTGTGCTCTGAGTGTTACAAGCAGGCAGAAACCCGCTGGGCACACCCTGGATTTCAATGAAGTGAGCAAGCTGCACGTGAAGAGCATTCGTGCCGCCACATGTGTTTAATGTAAAGCCAACATCCTGTCCATCAAACTTCAGACCAGAAACACTGCTTGCCTTCGCTCAGAAGTCAGAGGGCTTTGCAGGATGACTTTGATGACCAAGGCTTTTTGAAAAGATTCCCAGGAAGATGGAACCTCCCCACCCACCCACCCCCACCCCAAGTAAATTCCCCTAGAGCAAATAGTTCCATTGACCTTAGAGGCGACTTCAGGGCTTTCTTCAGAGTTGAAAGCCAGTTAAAAATAAAAGTCATGGCATCTGATTGCTTAAAGGCCTCACTGACAATTTCAAATATGAGGATCTGGAGAGCTGGCCTCTCTTTAATTTTTCTCCCTCTTCCCCCACCCCCCCTTCTGCTGGTTTTTTAAATTCCTTTTCTGCTTACAGCAGAATCAGAACGGAGAAGAGCCCTTCAGGAATAGAATCCCAGGAATTGGAGAGGAGGGGGGAGGGTCCATATTTTTCGTTGTTTTTGTTTTTCTTTTAATCAACTTTAATAAGGTAAAATGAGTCTTGACCAATATCTATATTTGTTCACTGCCACCAAGACCTCTGCTTTTTTGAGTCTTGCCTTTCTTCATGGCTGAGCATGAACAGGGCATTCTGCATCTGATATTGATCCTGCCTCCTAGGGTCCCCGCTCATCCTCACTTTAATAGCAGAAATAGTAACTGGGGGAGTCCTAACAGGAGAGATGAGGTCACCACGCTGCAAGCAGAATCAGTTGGCAGAGGAGCTATGTAGTGCCCGGGAGTCGTGAAAACTACTATTGCATATTTATTCATTTGACAGATATTTATTAAATGTGTAGTAAGTAACAAACATTGCTCTGGGTGCTGAGGATTTAGAAGTGGACAATAAAAACAAAAGTCATGCTCTTAAGGAGTATATATGTCACTGTGCTTTCAAGGAAAAGAGAAAAATAAACTGTCAACATTGTGACATAGTAGATGGTGAGAAGGGCTATGGAAAAATAAACAGGAAGAAGGGAAAGGAAGAAGAAAATGCATCCCCAGTGACTACTCTGAATACCTACTGTAGTTCTAATCTTCCCCTTCTATGTCAAATGAGAGGATGCTCATGGATGCCAGCGAGCAGGGCTTCTGACAATCTTCCTCCCCAGATATTGAGCTAGGGAGCCCTGTGTACCTGCCCTGCTGTGAGGGGTTCTCTTCTCCAGGGCTTCTTGGGGATCTGCCCCTCACCACCTCCTATGTTTCTTCTGTCCCCTGGTCTCAGTTCTGTCGTTCTGTCCACTATCCCTGGCCCAGCACTTTGTTTTCCAATTCAGTGCTTCCACAACTGCTGGGCACTAGTCTTCATGGTATTCCCAAGACTGGGTGAACATCATAAAAACCTTGTGACCTGGGCAAGTTGTTCACTCTCTGAACCGCCATTTTCTCATCTATTAAGTGGGCATGGTAATGGTACCAGCCCAGATGGTTATTGTGAGGATCCATGAGAAAACAGAGGTGGTTTGCAGAGCCCTGCACTGAGTGGGTTCTGAGTTGATAGGAGCTGTTAGCTTATGTGGGACTGAACGGATGGCAGAGATGCAGGGGCAGCACAGTATGGGGTGTGCTCTGGTTTATCCCCCGCCCCACTCCTCCTCCAGGCCTCCCCTCCTCCATCCCTGACAGGCTGTCAGTCTCTGCTCCCCTTTCATCATGGAGCTTAGCTCCGTGGAATCTTTGCCTCTGGCCACTTAATGAGAAAACTCTTCAACTGATCTGCCCCCTCCTTTTCTCCCTCCCACCTTGTCGCCTGAAGAACAGTCTCTGTTCAAAGAGAGGGCTGCCTTGTCAGTCAAGACTAGAGAAGGCTGGGTTACCTTGGCTTTTTCTTTATTTTTAATGCTCTGGTTTGAAAGACACCCCCCCCCCCCCAGACTAAGTAGCCTTTTGGAACTTCCAGAAACCTTGGCGCTCAAAGCCCAATGAGTCAGTTCATGCAATTCATCTTGGGGATGCCTCGTACAGAGAATCTCAGTGTCTCTGCCTCCAGCTCTTCTCTTGGCTGGAATCGATGGATCAGGACTGTGCCAGGGCAGCCATTTAGAGGTGATCGAGACACAGTTCCTGCCTGAGTATCTTGCTGTCCAGCAGGAGACTTGGGTGTGGGAGGGTGAAGAATAGATGGAATACATAAAATTACAATTTTATAGAGCTAAGTTCAAAATAAATTGCGGTTATAAGAGTGGTGTGAAGGGCTGGGGATGTGGCTCAAGCGGTAGCGCACTCGCCTGGCATGCGTGCGGCCCGGGTTCGATCCTCAGCACCACATACAAACAAAGATGTTGTGTCAGCCGAAAACTAAAAAAAAAAAATATTAAAATTCTATCTTAAAAAAAAAAAACAGAAAAAAAAAAGTGGTGTGAATTTGGGAGGCACTCAGGGAAAGGAGTTGCTAATATTATTTTTGCAGAGCCTTAACGGAAAGGAGTTTGCCTTTCAGGAAGAAAAAGATTAGGGAGAGGTGGTTGGAAAAGAGCAGGATGAATACTCAAGGTAGTGAAAATCATCCATGCAAGGACCAGGAGAATCCTAAGGAAACCAGCCAGGCCCCACTGGGAAGCAACATATGAGGACAGAAAGAAGGCCATCATTAGATCTGGAAGGGCCTTGGACACTAAGTTGAGGAGTTCAGTCAGGTGGACCTTGCAGGGGAAGTTACAGTCACATCTGCTTAGAAGGAAGACATCTTGGGCAACTAGTTTGGTGTGGAATGGAGGCTGCTATGAAGGAGTGGCTGCCCCAGAAGCTGATGGGAACAAGGTGGGCCTGTGTGGTGGGTGGGATGCAAAGATAAGCAGGTCCGGCCAGTGCCAATATTCACAATCTCCTAGAGGGCAGTGGGCAAGTAAGCCTGTGACATTTGTAACTCTTATTTCTCTGAGGCAGCAAAGGGTAATGGGGTTTACCATGGACATTCTGAGCCCTTGGATGGCTGTCATAGGATGACAACAGAGTACATGGAACCCAGTGGAGCCCAGGACTTGGTCTGCCTGGTTTTGAATCTGGCTTTGCCACTCTGGAGCGAGTTTCTTACCATTTCTGCAAGTCAGTGTCCTGCTTTCAGGGATGGCACTGGCCCCTATCCTGGCAGGGTTAATATGAGGGTGGCCAATCCACGGAAGGTGTTAAGAACAGTGTGGAATATAGCAGGCCCTGGGTAAGGGTTATCTCTAGCAAGCTGCTGGTGGACTGAAGGCTATGAAATTAAAGCTGCTGTGGTGGAAAGGGGCTGCAGTCCAACTCTTTGTCCTTGCCCATTCCGTGGAGCAGGCCTTGATAAAACCTCTCCACCTGTCTGAGAATCACAAGGCTCTCCACTTCCGGAGTTAATTTCTATGTTTCCTGAACTCAGAGAATTCAAGAAATTCAAGTAGGGTAAGCTGCTGATGCCTGAACTCTTTCTCCTCAGGCAGCAGAGTTCAACAACCTGAGGAGAACCAGTGGTCCCCCATACCTACAGGCACCAGGATAATCCAGCCTAGGCCCACAATGCCCAGAGTCAGGAGCTGGGCCCAGTGCTCTGCAGGTACAGGACAGTTGTCAAAGCTCACCCCAGATACAGACACCCCTGCGGGCCCATGAGGAGGGCTTGGAGGGGGGCTTTTTAAGGGAGGAAAAGCCCTCTGCAACAGAAGTTGTCATCATTTTCTGCTACATGAAGTGTCTTCGAAGGAAGTTCTACCTCATGGTTACTATAAATGAGCTCATTTCAGCTGAGTGTTTAACACAGTTAAGCAGGCAAGGGCCTTCCTCCGGAGCCCACTTACCTGCAACCCATTCTTCTTATACCTACTGAAGTATGTACAGTGTTCAGCAGGTTGAGTGGGTATTCCAGGCCCAGTGAACATCCAGAGCTATAGTCTAAAAAATTCTAAGAAAAATTCTTTTGCAGTTTTCATAGTGTGACTAGACAAAAAGATACTTCACATTTTGACATGCTATATAAACGAGGCAAAAATTAATTCTTTCTAGTCTGACTCAAGGTCACTTTGCTGTCATTTTAAAGCCTACAATTTCTAACTAAGCCAAATCCTACAGGAATTGCAGCAGTGCTTATAGTGTTGGCACCCATCCATCATGACTAGAGTTGAGGATCTTTTCAGAGACCCCTAATATGTGAGATTTTATCACAGCATTACTGATCCCAAATTAACAAGAGCAGTTCTAGAGGCAACCTTTAGCTTCCATTCATCAAGGTTAGCTGTTATATTAAGCAGACCAGTATACTCTGGGGAGTAACTAGTATTTTATTAAGTTATAAATACATTTAATGGCTTTAGTACTGGTTTCTTATTTTGGAATATGAGAAAGAAAAAAATAGAACTCATAATCACAAGAGTCTAAGTAAAAAGCCACTATTTTTTTAATAACATGTATTTACCTACAACATTGCTTATGAATTATCTTTTTTTATGGAGCCCACATGCCTCCTTAAAGGACAACTGTAAGTCCCCTATAACTGATCACCCAGCTACTTGCAAGGATGAACTGGCTTATCTGCTCAAGAGAAATCAAAATTGGTACAAGATTTTAAAATCAAACTGTTCAGTTTTGATTCATACTAGTCAAACCAGTTCAGAAAAAGACCAAGAGACTTCTTTCCCCACCCCCACCTGCCTTTGTGGTTTCTCCTTAAGTGAAATACATGCCCATCTTCATTCACTGAACTTTAAACAGAGCATTTTCTTTCTTTTTGCACTGACTGAACTGAGGACCTCCCACATGCTAGGCAAACCTTCCACCACAGAAAGATAAAAAGAGCAGAGTTCTTATCTTTCCCTTATCTACACTGAGAAAAAACATATTTAGATCATCCACCAAATAATAATTGCCTATTACAGCAAGTGTGAGCTTACCTCATTTCCAGCTGCTGATTTGCTCCCAGGTCCACTGATTGTAGGCAAATTCTAGGGCAGTGCCCACTGTATTCCCAGGAATGAGGACTGTCAAGGAATCCTCAGTGATTTGCTGGGAAGAAGTGGTCCCTGAGCTGACTAGGAGGAAATCTAAATTAACTGCACAGGTGCTATAAGCTCCATATGGGTAACACCCCTCACATCCCACCCCCTTCTGTTCCCAAATACAAATGAGCCACTCCATCTTCTCCTTTCTCCTCACATGCTGCTCAGCTCTAGCCCTACTGGCCTCCACCCCAAGGGAGGTGAGTGTTCTGGGATTCCTGATCCTTAGGTGGGATTCCCCAGACTAGTGGTAACCAGGGCCTCGGGAGATCCCCAGTAGGGGTGGGAAAGAGTGTCAGAGAAAGGTCACCATTCTGCAGGGGCTGAGCTGCTTGCTCTTGGTCAGGATAAACAGGACTCGCCTCAAATAAAGGCTAGCATGGTCCTTTGGGGTGACTTCTCCCCCATATAGAGGACGGCTAGCTGAGGCAATCTGGAGTTGGCTTAAAAATCAGCAACAGGGAGGGGGAACCTCACAACAAACAGTGGTAACAGAAGGTTTGTGTGGGAGGATGGTTAAGTTTGGTCTAAAACAAGCAGTGTCTCTGGTAATGAGCTGTTGTTAGGAAATACGTGGGGCCCTCGGTGCTCGCAGCCTCTAAGAGCACTGTTGCTGCCTCTCGAGGGCTGGGGTTTTTGAGGGGAAAGGATGGAGAAGGGCAAAGTGAGGTGACACAAGGACTCAAGTGAAATGCACAGGGACACTACAGAACAGTGGGAAAAACCACCGCATGTGTGGCAGCCACAAGGGCCTGCTCTTGAATCCTGGCCCTATTCATATCATTCTGTGACTTTTAGTTAATACCTACCTTCTCTGCATCAAAGCTGGCTATCTCTGAATGAGGACACCTAAGCTATCAGCTGGCGTTCTGGCCAAAAACACTCAAGGACAGTGAAGCACCTGAGGCTGAAAAAAGCAGGGAGCTAAGACCAATCCTGTGCTGGGAGGCAAAGAGGAGGGTGTGATTACCAAGTCTCAGAAGTCACCTGACTGGAGTTGGGTAGCCCTTGGCAGAGAAGCCCAGCCACAGCCAACCCACACCTGGCAGGAGGAGGCCCTAGAGATTTCCTTTATCCTCCGAGTTCCTCCCAGCATCTGCGGTGATCCTGATCAGCAGCCAGGACAGGTCCATAGAGGCTGACTTTCAGGGCAGGTGCAGGGTGAGGAGAGGGCCCAGGGAGTACTCAGAGACTATCCTGCATGCCTGAATACATGATAAGGCTGGCAGGGAGCCAAGCCTTAAAGTGAGATGATCATCATAAATGCCTGGCACAGTAAACAGTTACTCACTGCCCAAGTGACAGACTTTATGGCATTTACTTATCAAAAAGCCATAATACAACTTTATTCTTAGGTGGTCAAAGCCAGAATGAAAACAAGATATGGTCATCCACTCAAAGTGAAAAACAAAACTTTTACAAAATTGACAGATAACATTTATTAAAACATGTCATACAAAAGGGCATGGTCTCTTCTATAAGAAGAAATATTAAACAGTAACATTCAATTAAGAAAAACCATGCTGTGCACCAAAGACAGCAATTATATAAAGACAAAACTATTCAACTTTTGCAACACAGGCATAACATTTCACAAATACCAATAAGATATGCACCTAATGATAATCTGCTTATCATTAAATGGTTTTGTGGCCTACGAGTCACCTGACTTGCATAAATAAATTTTCTGGAAGAAACATTGGGAACCTCCATAAAAGGAAAGAAGGCAGCAGCAACTGACATGACACAGGCTTCAAGCAAATTAAAAAAAAAAAAAAAAAAAAAAAGTCACATTTCCAAAATGTGTTCCAGCATCTTCCCATAGGGCACAATCAGTAGAGATCTGAAATAAGAAACTTGTACCTTTAAATATGTGAGTAGCAAAAGAAAAAAACACAAACAAACAAACCCTGGTTTCACTGAACAAAGTTAGTTACTCATGAAAGCAACCTAAATCACAAAAGTCAGTGGCACAGAAGGGGGCTGGCGTAACACATCCCTTGGTTTCTGGCATTCCTAAAGTATCAGAGAGTTTACAGGAACAAAAATGAGTGGATTTACTGAAGTTGCCTTCCCCACCCCTACCTGAGGCTGCAGCACACCCTTCTCGAGGAAAGCACAACCTTGCCCCTAACTTCCCTTCTGCAGCAGCTCAGGGTGTGCCAGTCTCTGTGGGAAGGAGCCACAAGGCTTTCCCAATAGTTAGCAGCCTGCCCAGGTCAGTGTAGTTCAACAAATGCCCAGTAGAATAAAGGGGACCCTTTGGGGTAGACTTTTAAAACAAGGGCCGAAAGAGACTGGGGAAGGCAAGATCTAGAAATGGGACTCAATGGTATGAGGCTCAGGAGAGGCTGGGGGCAAGCCCTGGCATCTGAGTCACTGCAGTCCTTCCATAGCTAGATATCTGCTTTACCAAGTAGATTACTATAATGTGTCTTGTCTAGAGTGAAAGGCCTAGTCTTTGCAGAATATCAAGTGCCACTGGTGGTGCCTTGAAGCCCTTTCCCACTGGGATGAGAGAAAAACCACAGTTAAGACTCAAAGTAGGGGACAAATACCTTGGTTATAGGCCATCAAATGATCCCTGAAAGACTGTTTGGAAAATGTTACTATCCAAACACATTTGGAAGGATAAGGATTTCCTAAAGCTGTGTCTGGGCTGAAGGAGAAACTGAGGGCGGGGAGGCAGGAGTGCAGCATGACCTCCTAATCCTGCAAAGCAGAGTCCACCAATACTGCAGTTCCATATCCAGACTAAGGCTGACACCCAGCAACTCACAGGGCCTGGCTGACCCATAAGCAACCCCTATTTTTACCAAAACCTGAACTACCACAAAAAACTTCAAATAGCAGATGTGAGGACCTTATTTAAGTTCTACATTTAGCAGATGATGTACATATAAGGATTTCAATAAGATACTCCTCTCTTCAAACACATTAAGTCATAGCACAACTGTCTGCTTCCAAACTGCCACCCAGGGACTGGCCATACTCCTGGCTGAACAAAAGCTCTTTGTCACAACTCAAGATGAGGGTGCTGATTCAGCAGAACTGAAGGGTCATGATTTTCCCAGAATATTTCAGTTTTACATCTCAGACCCTTCTCTCCAAATGTGCTGATACTCAGTTCAATATAATGTTTAATGGGAAATGCACACCAAACTTTCTCAAAGGGGAGAAAATGTCTTGCTAATACCACAGGAGTGGTGATCAAGCTTTCGGCAGAATGGAATGGCTTCACTGACTCAGTATGGATATTAGTAGGAGCAATAAAACAATTTCTCCTCACACATAAAGGCTAGGATCATATAAAACTCACTGGCCTCTAACATGAGAAAAAGAGAAGGAGCAACTGAGCTTGATTGTACAGTCACATCCGCACAATTCCGTCAGTACACAGAAAAAGGCCTGCTAACTGGCAGTTTCAACACTAAGAGAAGATGATATTAAGGTGGCAAACAACCAAGAGGTAATATCTAGTTTCTAGGTTAAAAAACAATATATATTTATATTTATAATAAAATTTTAAATACAAAGTGCTTTTTATATATCGAGAATGATACAGTGTTAGTGAATAGATCCCTGTTTTGTAACCTTGATTACAAGAATTAACTGGTAAATAAGCATTTTCTTTCCCCTTTCCAGACAATGCTCAACAAGTAAACATCTTTGTGTTAGGAGCTTGAGGATCAGAGGCCATTGCCAGCGATGTCTACCATGTTAGATCAAAACCAAACTTTTTAAACAAAATTCACCCAAATCCAAGAAAAATTATTTTTATTTTAAGAAAAAAAATTCTACTTAGAAATAAGAGACCAGTTAAGTTTATGGAAAGATGACATAATAGTAGCACCCTGTCCTACCCTGATAATAACCTCAGGTACATTACACAGCTTAGGAGCACTCTGAGTATACACCTTCTTTTGATCCTAAAACATCTGACCAGCTGGCAGAAAAGGTCTCAGAATAGCTGCTTGTTTGTTGCTGGATATAGCTGTGTGGACTTGTCAATTTATGCACTCATCTGCAACCTGGAAGAATGAACCTGTAGAATATTTGGCTAAAATTAGGACTCCTTCCCCCTCTTGACACACATTGCTGCACTCAAAAGAAACTGGCAGCATTAGCTCTGTGTATCCTTCTAAGAGAGTATCCCCCTCTTCCACCAGTGTATTTTCAAGACTCCTCTTGTGCAGTGTTTTTCCCTCGGGTTTAACCTTTCATTCGTAAGATTCTGCTTCTCCTCAACTGTCGCTCTGACAATAGGAGTGCCATGCAGCACTGTTAACTCCTAGAGCTCACAGGTAACTCAGCCAAGACTTCTGCTCCTCCTTCCTGTGACATACGGTCACAGGCTGCCCTTGCTGGGAAGCACCATAATCTAAGATGGAGCAACAACTGGGGTACTACCTGGCACAGAGGTCAGAGTCACAACAGGCTAGATGTCTCTTAACCGGAGTAGATTTCACTGCCTGGATGCTACATTTAAAAAACAGGATTTGGGGCAGCAAACCAATTAGAAACACCTATCTCTGGCACCCAAAAGAATTACAATTAGATACAATTCAAACTCAAAGTTAGTATTAAAATACAAAACTGTGCCTTATTAAGAGTTTGAAACATTGTGACAGTCGCATCTTACAGAAACTGAAGCTTGTACCATAAGTTGTTTCAGAATGTTTGTTTTAGAGTGTTACCCTCTCAGGATCTCCATAGTTTTAGTTAAAATACTCTTTAGAAAGAATGAAACCAAAGAGAGCTCTGTTAATCAGTTTCTCATACTAGGAATCACATTATATGTAGCTTTTACATAAGTAGCATTTCATTCAGTGAAGCAGCTACCAAAACAAACCCACATTTCCTAAGTATCTATAGTTAAAGCAAAATAAAATTTCAACATGACCTTGTAATAATGAGTGATCAAAAACTGCTGCCACTGCAATGGAACTGGTAGGCTGGAGTCCAGTTCCAAGTACAGGTGTCTCTATTACCAAGTCCACCTGCTTCAAACACTATTGGCTTGAAGGTTTCCCTTGCCAGCTGGGCAGTGGGCTAACTTATCCCCATCGCCCATTTCAGGCCAAGATTGAAACATACAAAGTTGAAGAATTAGATTTTTTAATTGGCCTACTTAGAGCTGGTCTTTCAGAAATATCTTCCTTTTTTTTTTTTTTTAAGCCTCTCTCATAATAGCAAGTAGCATGCATCATCTGTGCCCAGATTTGCATTAATTACCATAGTTTATTTTTGTGCATGCCACTCAAGGGCCAGATCCTATTTTTAGTTAGCCTCAGTTGTATTCTGCTCAGCCTTTGCAGCTTCATAGGACTTGGTACAAGAAGTCACATGCCTGTGGAAACTGTCCCTCCACATAAATCTCTTTGCACAGATATTACACTCATACGGCTTAATGCCTGTATGAATTTTCATGTGGCCCACGAGATGGTGCTTCATTTTGAATTTCTTACCACAGACACCACAACCATAAGGCCGAAGACCGAGGTGCATGCTCATGTGTCGATCTCTCTGACTCTTGTGAGTGAAACTTTTCCCACACTGACAAGGATACAGCTTGTCAGTGGCTGAAAATCCTAAGTGGGAAGCTTCTTCTTTAATCCCTGTCACCATTTCAATATTCTCACTATAGCCTGCTGCAAGGGCAGCCTCCTGTCTATGCCCAATGAGATTCCCATCTGACCTCTCTCCAGAAAATTCTTCCATGGAAGAGCCATAGAAATCCACCTGCTCATCGTAGTTACTTTCATCAGCCTGTTCGTCAAACTCTGCTTCCACCTTCTTCTCCCCAATGGGAAAGTCCTCCTCCACTCCCGAAGGCTGCACCGAGTGCTCTGTCTGCATGGTGTTGATGGACTCAGTGACCTGGTGCTCATCGTAGGCTGCATGCACATCCATGCCCTCGCAAGCCTGCTCCAAGCGCTCAGGTTTCACGTGGATCCAGCGTTTGTGAGCCATTATGCTAGGCTTGCTATACATGGGCCGGGTGTAGTGGAACTCAGCGCTGTCACTGGCTCCCTCCTCCCCATCCTGGCTTGCCATTTCAGTACTCAGCCGGTCATGCTCCGTCGACGAGTTGCTGGGCAGGTATTCATGCTCCGTGAGCTGAGACGACAGCTCATCTTTGGTGCTCTCCTCTTCATTCTCACCATCTCTCAGTTCTTGGGCTTTGGGGAAATCAGTGTGGCTCCCAGAACCCAACTCAAAGCTCTCTACCAGGCCATTGTAACTACTGCTGCTTGGAGACTGGTGGTCACTGCCATGATTTAGCTTCTGACAAAGGACTGTAGGGTTTCCCTCTAAAACCTCAGTGCATTTGTCCACCACATGCCACATCTGGAGGAAGCTGGCTGCTGTTAAGTAACTAACGATTTCTGGAGCAGGCATTACTAGGCGTCCTGTGTAACTAGAGAGGAGAATGTTCTCAAACACTCTTGGGTTCATCACATCAGGCAAAACAATTCTCCTGCTGTTTTTCAGAAGTACTTGGTCACAAAAGTAGGGTGAACTGGCAGCAAGAACAGCTTTGTGTGCCCGGAAAATGTGGCCTTGAACAACAATGGAGACGTCACATAATTGTCCTTGCTGGCGCTGCTGGTTCAGTTTCTGCAGAATGGTGCTAGAAAAATCAGGAAACTCGACTCGAAAAGAGTTTGTTCCAGGCTCCATTTCATCACAAATCTTGTTTAGTACTATAAGAGAAAGAAAAGTTAGTACTAATTCCAGACCAAAGAGACACTTATTCTATACCCTTCTCCGTACCTAAGAAAACTAAACAAAGTTCCAAAGTTCCAAAAATTCTCCTTGCCTACGGGCACTATTGCAGATATGAGAGTGTCAAAAGCCAGAGTCACCCACAATCCTTCACAGAATTAACTCTTGATTTGCTTCTGTGTGTGAGAAAACAAAATCCACAGTGATTGTATTTGTAAACTATAAAAATCCTCTAGGTAAAACACAGTAAATATTTCTAATTAAAACAAACATGATTCCTACGAAAACAACTGAATTTTAAGACTCAAATTCAATTCACATTTGACCAGCTGTGGTGAGGGAAAGAGCAAAGAATTGTGGGAATAGGGCTGTGGATATAGCTCAGTGGTAGACGGTGTGCTATGCACGCTTAAGGCCCTGAGTTGGATCCTCCGCAAACCTCCCCTCTTGACACACAAAATAGTTGTGGGGGGAAGGAAACACAGATGCAAAGGCACTCAGGCAGGAATGAATCTGGCAATTCAAGTATCCCATAAGAGACTGCTAGGCTAGATTTCAGGGAGGGTGTGAGAATCAAGGGAACTGGAAACATTGTACCTTTGGTCTCTCAACACCAAAAAGGGTATATTCACTGAGGCCCTGAACAATGCAAGTTTCTCTAGCGGCTGTGGGAATTTTAGCCCTTGAAGAGGTTTTAAAGAAGTGAGGCTAGATGAAGTTGCAAAGCAAGGTACTCTGTCTATTTGGTGGTCTCCAAATGGGTTATAGAGCAAGGGAGACAGTAAATATTGTTTCTGCTACTAAATAGAATCAATTAAGACATAGAGCTACTACAAAGAATAAAGGATTACCTGTGTTATTACTGTACATACATCTTATGGGACAAGTCCTACATTAGAGATGATTCTTAACAATAGCAGCACATGATGAACTCTGCTAGGGATCCAGCCTATGCCCCATAACTCTATAGTAAATTAAAGCACACAAAAACACTCAAATGCCATATTTGATACTTATCAAACATCTCTACATATCAAGTCTTCTATGTTTGAGATAAAGAATCAGGCAATTCAAACAAAGACTGGAAGTTATTCTTGAGGAATAAGGAGAGGTGATAATAGAAGAAATGAATGTTTCTTGAGTAATTATATGCCAAGGACTGCACATCTTTTTCTACTTTAGTCTTTATAATTACTCTGCAAATGTAGGGCTTGATATTCTTAAGTTCAGCTATTTTAAGTAACTTTCCCAAGGTTAAAAGCCAGTTTTTAGTAAGTTGGGATATGAATTCAGGTCAGTATGATTCCAAAGCCTGTGGTATTTTTCCCATCATCTCACTCTGTCTCCTCTAACTTGCCAAAATGCCAGATCAGTTATTAATAATTTTAAGATAAGGACAATATTTTTGGAACGAAGAATTATTTATGGTTTTATACATCTTAAAACATTTCACAATAATTTTAAACAAAGATCATGAGGGCTGGGGATGTGGCTCAAGCAGTAGCGCGCTCGCCTGGCATGCGTGCAGCCCGGGTTCGATCCTCAGCATCACATACAAACAAGGATGTTGTGTCTGCCGAAAACTACTATTAAAAAAAAAAAAAAAAATCATGAGATTATTTAGGTTATTTGTAATTCTAGATTTGTATAGACTGGAGGTCTAAATGTAAATTCTGACAACTACATCTGGGTGAACAGATTCTCTCAGCTAGTTCTCACCACTATAGAATTTTCATTTTAACTATTTAAAAAAGAGAGGGCCAGGCACGGTGTCGCAAGCCTGTAATACCAGTGGCTTGAGAGCAGAGGCAGGAGGATCATGAGTTCAAAGCCAGCCTCAGCAATTTAGCGAGGTGCTAAGCAACCCTGTCTCTAATAAAATACAAAATAGGGCTGGGGATGTGGCTCAGTGGTCTAGTGCCCCTGAGTTCAATCCCTGGTTACAGCCCCTGAATAAACAAAACAAACAAATAAATAAATAAATTCACACACACACACACACACACACACACACACTCAAAAAGGGGGGTGGGGAGGGAGGACAGTGCATGCACATGTTAAAAAAATTATACAAAGTATTAAAAATCTGCTACCATTTATTCATCCAATGGAAATTACCTTTGACAAACTCCTGTATATCTTCCTAGAAATTTCTGTGTACATATATCAGAACAAATCATATATATCCTTTAAAAAGCCTCATCAAAATAGGTTGATTACCACTTTTTACTTTGCACTTAGCTTTGTCATTTAATATATCTCAAAGGCCTTCCCACACACTAGCCCCACAACAGCTACTCATTCTGTTTTTTGGCTACACAGTTCCTGGTCCACGAATACATGCTAATATAAGCAGTTCTCATAGAATTTCACTTGTCTAGATTTTTAAAATTACAAGCAATGCTACAATGATTATTGGCGTACCTTTGAAAATATCTATGGGGCAATTTCCACCAGTAGAGTTGCTGGGTCAAAGGACTGCACCATGAACATGCTGATATGTATTACCCAAACTACTTTCCAGAAAGCTTGTATCAAGTCACACCTTCACTAATAGTAAATGACAGTGTCAACTTCCCACACTCTAAGATTGGCTATTATTAAACAAGAAAAAAATGTTGCAAATCTTGTAAGGGAATAATCCATGATTCATTGCTACTTTAATTTTGTATTTCCCTAATTATGAGTAACATATCCTTTGCTCAAATAAACTGGGAAATTAATGTTGATTTATAAGATCATTTTGTAAATTCAGAAAATTAAGTTTATCCTTTGTTGCAATTCTTTTTTCTGTTAGCCAAACAGAACTTTTTGCCACAGTGAAATTCATGTAAAACAACCATTCTTTTTCCTTTTATGGCTCCAGAATTTTGTGTCAGACATAGAAGGACAATCCAAACTCCAATTTTTTTTTTAAATATAAGAGAATTCCTTATTTATTTTTTTCTTGGTAACATTTAAAAAGGCATTTAAACCTTTAATACATAGTTTACTTTGTTATGAAAAGTAAAGCTGGAACCTAGCCCTTTTCCTTCCAAATAGCTAGCCTATTTTCCTAACACCATTTATTGAATAATTCATCTTTTCCTCAAAAAGTTCAAGTATCTATTGTGGAATTCTAAACAACAAGACATTTAAAAAGAGTTCTACAGAAATAAATGCCATAAATGAGGTTATGGAAAATAGAGTAGGAAGCTCCTCCACCAACATAATTGAGAAGCTGGAAAATGATGATTGGGATCACTATTTCAGAACTCTGAAAGTGATCAGACATAGCAATGAAGAGAATGCTGGACAAAGAGAAAGACTGCTGAACTCAGAAGAAAGTAGTGTGTGCACCCACCATTCCTTAGCCCTGCCACACCTGGTGGCAAAGAGACCTGCATTCCTAGAGCAGTGGGCTGATGCCAGGATGCACAGTATGGAGCCTGTCCTCCAACCAAGTGGGGTTGGGTACTCTGGCTAGCCCAGCAGACCTGCACAGGTTTGTTTTGGCCTCCTCATGATACAGTGACCTATTACCTAGCCCTATTACCCAGTACCTTAGAGTGACTTCCCACTGGCATCTATTATAAGATTTAAGAACAGATGGACCTGGACCCAGAGAGAGAGAGAGAGAGAGACAGACAGACAGACAGACACATACACTTGAGGAAATCGCTAGCAGGTCACAGGCTGACTGCATATATATGGAAACTTCAGTGACTGCATGCAACTAGGAATACAGACTTTGCAAAATACTTTGGGAAAGTTCCAGACAACTGCAGATTCAACAAGTAGCAACAACAACAAAAAAAGTCCCTAGGGAGGAGGAGAATCTGATTTCGAGTTACAACAATACTCAAAATGCCCAGATCGCCACAAAAAGTCACAAAGCATGCATAGTAAAAGGAATATATGGCACATTCATAGGAAACAATAAACCATGCTGAGGAAACTGAGACACTGACTTTTACTATGGTTTGTAGTGTCCCCCAAGAGTTCATGTGCTGTAAACTTCATCCCCAAATTAATATGCTAAAGGTATCTGGAGGTGGGGCCTTTGGGAGGTAATTAGCATGGTGTTAATACTTCATAAGAAGATTAAGAAAGATCTGAGCTAGCATATTTGCTGTCTCTGTCTTGCCATGTGGTTTCCCATCTCACGTTATGACGCAGCAGGAAGGCCCTCACCGGATGCCAAGCAGATGCCAGCATCACGCTCTTGGACTTCCCAGCCTCCAGAACTATGGGCCAAATAAATTTCTGTTCTTTATAAATTACCTGGTCTTGGGTATTTTGCTATAGTAACAGAAAATAAACCAAGACATAATTACTAGTCACAGATGTTCAATCAATTGTTTTAAATATGCCCAAAGGACTAAATAAATCTATGAATAAAGAACTAAAGGAAATCAGGAGAAAAACATCAATAAGGCAATAAAAATTATAAAAAGGAACCACATATCAATTGTGGAGCCGGAAAGTACAATAGCTGTGTTGTGAGCTGAATTGTATCCTCCCCCGCCAATTCATATGTTGAAGCCCTATTACCCAGTACTTCAGAGTGACTCTAATTGGAAATAGGTCCTTTAAAAAAGTGATTAAGTTAAAATAAGGCCATTTTGGTGGCTCTACCACAACATGACTAGTGTCCTTTTAAGAAGATGAGATTTGGACACAAAAAGAGACAGCATGGATGTACACATTTAAAGAAAAGACCATGTGAGGCCCAAGTGAGAAGGCGGCCATCTACAAGCCAAGGAAGAGGCTGCAGGGGAAACCAAACAAATCAGCACCTTGATCTTGGACTGCTAGGAAGTCAGAAGGTAGTGGGATGACATCTTTAAAATACTAGAACAGGCACAGTGGCACATACCTATAATGGGGAGCGACTAGGGAGACTCAGGCAGGAGAACTGTGAGTTCAAAGCCAGCCTCAGCAACTTAGCAAGGCCTTAGGCAATTAGTGAGACCCTGTTTCAAAATAAAAACATAAAAAGGACTGGGGATGTGGCTTAGTGGTTAAGTGCCCGTAGGTTCAATCCCTGGTACCAAAAAAAAAAAAAGGAGAAAGGTATTTCCAGGTAAATAGAAACTAAGGGAATTCATTACCAGTAGACCTGCCTTATGAGAAATGCTAACAGGGGTCCTTTAGGCTGAAACATAAAGACTCTTAGACTGAAAACTGAAGCCACATGAAACAACAATACTGGCAAAGACAAGTAACTACTTAAGTAAATATAAAAGCCACTATTATTGTACTTTTGGTTTATAATTCCTCTTTAAACATGATTTAAAATAAAAATGCACAAACCAATAATTACAAAACGATGTTAACAGGCACATAATATATAAAAATGCAATATGTGACAATAACAAAATGTAGGCAAGGACAGGAGATAAACAGGAGCAGAGTACATATGTTGAAAATATTTGATATTACTTGAGTTAGGTTGTTATAAGTTTAAAATGGTCATTGTAAAACTCAAAGTAACTAAGAAACTAACTAATTGAAAAAAGCATGTCACAAAATAAAAATAATATGGTATATTACAAAAAAAAGGAAAAAAACATAAATATTAAAGTGGGGGAGAGACAGTAATAGAGGAAGTGAGGCAGCTAAAAGATAGAAATAAATCCTTATCAGCAATCACTTTAAATGTAAATGGGTTAATCTCAAGAGATTGGAAGAATAAATTAAAACATATGATTTTTTTACATGACACTTTAGACTCATTTTAGATATGAAGATACAAAAAGTTGAAAGTAAAAGAATAAACAAAGAAATTCCATGTAAAGAGTAACAAAAGGAGACTTAGGATGGCTGTATTATCAGAATCATCAGGTTTTAAGTCAAAACATTACAAAAGACAAAAGGACCTCATACGTTAAAAAGATGTCATCCATCAAGAAGGTATTCTACAATTATAATCATATATAGAGGACTCCAAAATCATAAAAGGCAGAAATGGATAGAACTGAAGGGAGAAACATAATTTTAAAAGTGGAGACTTTAATGCCCACTTAAAAAAAAAAAAAAAAAGATTTTTTTTAGTGTTGACAGACCTTTATTTTATTTATTTACATGCAGTGCTGAGAATCAAACCCAGTACCTCACAAATGCCAGGCAACTGCACTACTACTGAGCCCCAGCCCCAGCACCCACTTTTAACAATGTTCGTAAGGGATATTGGTCTTTTTTCTACTCATTGTTAAAAGTTAGATATTGAAGTTTCCACTTATTATTATAAAACTGTAATTCTCCCTTCAATGTTATCCATTTTTGAATCCTATCCAGATACTGCCAATCAAAATCTGAAGCATATTATAAGGATCAATCACCATGATCAAGTGGGTTTTATTCTTTGCTATGGTTTGGATGTGAGGTGTCTCCCAAAAGCTCACAAGTGAGACAATGTGAAAGGGTTCAGAGGGGAAATGATCGTTGTGACAGCCTTAACCCAATCAGTAAAATAATCATCTGATGGGATTAACTGAGTGGTAACTAAAGGCAGATGGGCATTAGGGACATGGCTTTGGGGTGTATATTTGTATCTGGCAAGTGGAGATCTCTCTATTTCCAGATCATCATGTGAGCTGCTTCCCTCTGCCACACTCTTCTACCATGACTTATGTTCTGCCTCACCTCGACCCCTGAGAGATGGAACCAGCTTTCTACGGACTAAAACCTCTAAAACCACGAGTCCCCAAATAAACTTTTCCTCCTCTACAAATGCGCTGGTCAGGTCTTTCACTCACAGCAGTGAAAAAGCTGACTAAAACATTCTTGGAATACGAGGATGGTTCAACATAGGAAACTAATTAATATATCTCATTAACAGAAAAAAAAGGGGGGGAAAGTTCCACATGATCATCTCAATTGATACAGAAATAATATTTGACAAAATTTAACACCCTGTCATGATAAAAACAGTCAAGAAACTGAGAGCCCTGTAGAAGAAAACTGTCTCAATATAACAAAACTGTCTCAATATGAAAATCCCACAGATAACAACATATTCAACAGTGAGAGAATGAAAGCTTTTCCTCCAAAATCAGGAATAAGACAAAAATGCCTGCTTTTACCACTTCTATTCAACACAGTATTGGAAGTTCCAGCCAAAGCAATTAAGCAAGGAATAGACATTTAAATTGGAAAGGAAGAAGCAAAAATTATCTATGTTCAAAGCTCACATTGTTTATAGAAACCCTTAAGATTTCACATAAAATTGTTAGAATGAACTCAGCAAAATAGCAGAATACACCATCAACACAGAAAAATCAGTAGTTTCTATACACTAACAATGAAGGACCCAAAAAGACAACTAAGAAAAATAATTCCATTCACAGTAATGTCAAAAAGAATAAAATACTTGGGAATTTACCAAGAAGATAAAAACAAAACTTTTATACTAAAAACTACCAAATCTTGTGTAAGAATTAAAGAATCAGAAAATAAATAAAAAGACATCTCCTGTTTGTGGGCTAGAAGATTTAATATTGTTAAGATAATAGTATTATCCAAAATGATACATGGATTTGTTACTGTTTGGATCTGGAATATCCCTCAAAAGCTTATGTATTGGAACCATAGTCCCCAAAGCAGCAAGATTCAGAAATGGTGCTTTTAGGCAATGACTGGATCATGAGGGCTCATTTAATGGATTAATTTATTGATAACGGAATGAACTACTGAGAAGGGGGAAACTAGCTAGAGGAAGTGTGCCCTAGAAGGATTTATCTCCATCCCCACTTCCCTGCTGCCATGAGCTGACCAGGCTTCCTCCACCATGCCCTTCTATCAGGATGCTTCTCTGCCTTACAGCCAGCTGACAATGAGCTGAAAACTCTGAAACTGTGAACCAAAATAAATCTTTCCTCCTCTAAGTTGTTCTTGTCAGGTATTTTGGTCACAGTGACAAAAAAGCTGACTAACACAAGATTCCATGCAAGTCCTATTAAAAACCCAGAGGTATTTCTGGCAGAAATGGAAAAATTTTATCCTAAAACTCACATAGAATTTCAAGAAACTCAGAACAGCAAAACGATGTGTGGGGAGGGGGACAAGGAGAACAAAGTTGGAAATCCAATTTCAGAATTTACTACAAAGCTATAGTAATCAAAATAGTGTGGTATGGGCAAAAAGATGAGCATAGAGAACAATGGAATAGAATCGAAACCCAGAAATAAACCTTCACATCTATGGCCAATTTGAACTGTGATAAGGGTGCTAAGGACATTCAAAGGGGAAAGAGCAGTTTTTTGAACAAACAGTGCTGAGGACTCTATATACCCACATGCAAAAGGACCTCAAAGGCTGGACCCTTACCTTATGCCATTTACAAAAATAAAGGATCAAAGGCTTATATATATTTAAGAGGTGAACTATTAACTCTTAATATGGGCAAAATTTAAATAAAGTAGACTTCATCAAAATTAAAAATTTGGGGGCATCAAATGATACTATCAAGGGATGGGGTACAGCTCATCATGAGTCCCTCAATTTGGTCCCCAGAAGTTAAAAAAAAAAAAAAAAAAGATGCATCAAGAATAAAGACAACCATGGGATGGAAGAAAACATTTACAATCATATATATGACAAGAGTCTAACCTAGCACCCAGAACATATAAGGAATTCATCCTACAACTCAATAATTAAATGACAAACCAATTAAAAAGTAGTTCAAGAACATGAATGGATATTATCTAAAGAATATAGACAAATGGTCAATAAGCTTAAGATGTCACATTAGCCATTAGGCAAAACCAGAATGAGAAACCACTTCACTCCTACTAGGATAGCTATAATAAAAAGTCCTTTGTGCTGACAAGCACAAAGGTGCTGACAAATGTCCACATACTGCTGATGGAAATGTAAAACAGTATAGCTACTTTGGAAAAGTTTGGCAGTTTCTCAAAAAGTTATACACAGAATTACCATATGCTTCAAAGTCTACAGCTAGGTATATACCCCAAACAACAGGGATTCAGATACTCATATGTAAATGTTCACAGCAGCACTATTCACTACATTGCCAAAAGGTGGAAACAACCCAAGTATTCACCAAAAGATGAATGGATAAGCAAAATATTACTCAGTCCCAGAGAGAAATGAAATTCTGATGTTCCACAACATGAACACTGAAAACATTATGCTCACTGAAAGCCAGATCAAAAGGACAAATGTGAAATATTTAAAATAGGCAGATTCTCAGCACCACATATAAATAAATAAAAATAAAGGTTCTGGGGCTGGGGTTGTGGCTCAGAGGTAGAGTGTTCACCTAACATGTGTGAGGTACTGGGTTCGATCCCCAGTACAACATAAAGTAAAAAACAAAGACACTGTGTCTACCTATAACTAAAGAATAAATCTTTAAAAAAATAGTTTAAAAAAAATAAAGGTCCGGGCTGGGGATGTGGCTCAAGTGATAGCGCGTCCGCCTAGCATGCGTGAGGCACTGGGTTCGATTCTCAGCACCACGTAAAAATAAAATAAAGATATTGTGTCCACCTAAAACTAAAAGATAAATAAATAAATAAATAAGGTCCATCTACAACTTCAAAATAAAAAAAGATAAGATTACAAGGGGGACTAGGAAATGAGGAGTTATTTCTAATGGGTGATAAAATAATTTTCAAAATAGTAGTGTTGGTTGTACAACACTGACTGTAATTAGCACCACTGAATTGTACACTAAAAAATGGTTAACATGGGGTTGAGGATGTAGCTCAGTGGTAGAGTGCTTACCCAGCATGCACAAAGTCCTGGGTTTAATCCATAGCATTAACAAAAAAAAAAAAAAAAAAAAAGGTTAAAACAGCAAATTGAAAATTATATATATATTTTACCACACAGAAAAAAAAAAAAAACTGGAAAAAATTGTCATTTTTTTTTTTAACTGTGTCAAGGTGGTAATGATCCTTGAAGTTTACTAAGTATCTGAACTTTGCCCTTAAATTTGGGTAAATGTAACATTTCTCCACATTCTCTGACATTAGTAACATATAAAAATCTAAAATTCTCTTATAGGTTTTCCTGCTGTCTAGTAATATTTACACACTCACAAGCAACTGTAACTATATTGAGTACAGTTGCTGTTTCAATTGGTTAGAAGATTAACTCACTAAAAATACCCCATAAAACACACAAGGAATTATGGGGAAATACTGTTGTCCTTGGAGAGTTTAAATCTGGTAGAGCAGATAAAACACATTTATACAACATTTTATGCAAGGCAAAGCCTGATGAAAGTACCATAAGAAAATCACAAATCCACAAGGAATTCAGAGGGTACCTGGCATACTCTAGAGTTGTATGTCCCATTATTATACATTTTGGTGTCATCCGAGTAAAAAGACAACTTGAAGACAGGCATATAACTCTTCTCATCTACCACAACCTCACAGAAATATGGAAAAATTCGACTGATTTCTAGAACTTAGGGAACAGTGTTATCTACATGGCACAATCTTTTAAGAAATTTAAGATACAGTGGATATGGATCCAGATTGAAGGGAGACATTGCAACTTCACTTCCTGCTCCAGGCAATCCTGGTATAGTAACAGTAATTCTCAGGGAGGATTAGAACACCCCTTCATTTGGAGAGCCCAGAGCTAAAAGCCAGGGTAGGGTGGGCCATGGGACAGGCAGGTGCTACAGATTGACAACATTCAAAAGTGGTGATATTAGGATCTCAAAGGTTGCACATTGCCTCAGCAAGAAAATACCTTAATCAAAGGGCTGGGTCTTAGTCATTCAAATGACCATCCATCATTTATCAGCAGGGCCTAAGAGACAACAGAGGCTCCTATCCTAGTATCACAATTTCACCAGCTCAAAAGAAAGTGCACAGAACCCAAGCCCTCTGGAGAGTGCCTGAAGCCTAACCCCCATCCCCAGCTATTCCACTCAAGCTAAACCCTGCTGTCAACATGGCTCAGCCCTATATCCAGCTTATGAACTAATTAAAAGTTGGTTCTAACAACATTTAAGTGTGCAATGAAGGACACAAAACAATTTACAGAGGAGTAAAATTTCAGTCCTGAACAGAATGCTTCCCTCAAGAATAAAAATAATACAACCAACAAGGGTCTGCAAATAGATTCTACAATATCAAAAAAGAAAATGACAAGGAATAGGCAAAAATACATTTTAGATAACACTTCTTAAATTGATGTTTTCCATCAGCTTTAAGAAAACACAGTCTCTTTGAAGTATAAGGAAGATGAAACAAAATAGTGGAATGATATGAAAAAAGAGGATAAAGAAGAAATTTATACAGGTCACAGAGAACATCAATAAATTTCTGCCCCAAACAAAAATACACAGGGCACATTTGATTACATGTGATTACACAATGTAATAAAACTAGAAATGTTAAAAGTAGTGGGGAGGAAAGGGGCAAGAAAATAAAGGTGGGAGAAAATCTGCTAATAAATGTTATATGAAATCCTAGTATCAAAACTAGACAACAGAGGAAAAAACTACAAGCCAGGGCTGGGACTGTGGCTCAGCGGTAGAGCGCTCCCCTCACACGGGCAGGACCCAGATTCCATCCTCTGCACCACATTAAAAAAAAATAATAATAAAGGCATTTTGTTGTGCCCATCTACATCTAAAAAATAAATATTAAAAAAAACTACAAGCTGGTCCCATTTATTAACATAAAAAGAAAATGGTAAGTTACGTGGCATTCTGATTTATTTGCTTTAATCCTCATGGCTATAGTGCACTGAGTATGGTAAACTGAAGAAACTGAGTTACTGGTCCCATTACATGGAGAGTAAGATCTTACATTATGGTAAAATTGCCATCAAAAAGTAATTTCAGGGGCTGGGGTTGTGGCTCAGCGGTAGAGTGCTCGCCTCACACGTGCAAGACCCTGGGTTCGATCCTTAGCACCACATTAAAAAAAAAATAAAAAAATAAGTGAAATAAAGGTATTGTGCCCAACTACAACTAAAAAATATACATATATATATATATATATATATATATATATATATATATATATATATTTTTTTTTTTTTTTTTTTTTTTTTTTAAAGGTAATTTCAAGACGCCTGGAGTTGTGGCTCAGTGGTACAGCGCTTGCCGGGCATGTGCAAGGCCCTGGGTTCGATCCTCAGTACCACATATAAATAAATAAAAAGATCCATTGACAACTATAAAATATTAAAAAAGAAAAATAAAGCAATTTCAAGAGATCTCCTTGGCTTTCTTCCGGTTAAGACCAACCCTGGCAATGAACAGATCATTACCTATACTTTCTTTTACAAGTGGCAGTGAGTGGTTGGAAGAAAAGATGAATGGGATTATCTTGTTGAAGGCTGAGTTTGAGCATTAAATGTGGGCACTGGGGGAAGCACTGAGAAGTTCAGAGTGACATGCTACAAAACATGGTTCAAGAAGGTTAATCAGTTGATGGACTAAAGCAAAAGAAGTCTGATGGAGAGCCTAATTAAAGTGCATATGCACACACACACACACACACAAATGGTTGCCCCCATTATCTGAAAGGGATTGTTCCAGAACCCCCTCAAAATTCAAAATCTGTGGATGCTTCAGTTCCTCATATAAAATGGCATCATAATATTTGCATGTAACTTATACATGTCCTCAAGAATACTTTGGATCATCTTTAGATTATTTATAATACTGAATACAATGTAAATGTTAGCTCAATGGTTTTTAAACTGCATTGTTTAGGAAATAACAACAAGGAAGAAAAGTCTATGCTTGTTTAGTATGGCTGCAATTTTTTTCTGAATATTTTCAATCTGTGGTGAATTGAAACCATGGATGTAAAACTCACAGATACAGAAGGCTGACTGTATATAATGTGCTTTGCCCACACCATAGGACAATGTCTAGGCAAAGCACTTGTCCATTTGTTAGGTCCTTTTAATATTTATTATACAGAATAGGCAATAGAGACCAAGAGGCCCATTTTATTTGCCTAAGGTCATTGTATGGTTTGGATTTTTAATGTCCCTAGGAAGCTCAAGTGTTAGGCAATGCAGGAATGTTCGCAGGTAAAGAGTCATAGCCTTATCAGTGAATTAATCCACTTAATGGATTAATAATATAAATGGATTACTGGGTGGTAACTATAGACAGGTGAGGTGTGGCTGGAGGAGGTAGGTCACTGGTGACCCACCTTGGACTGTATCTGTCCCTGAACCCCACTTCCCAGTCCTAGTTGCTATGAGCTAAGCAGCTCCCCCACCCCATGCCCTTCTTCCATGATGTTCTGCCTCACCTCAGACATAGAGCAATGGAGTTAGCCAGTGAAAGAGTGAGCCTAAAATAAACTTTTATTCTTACAAGTTGTTCTTGTCAGGTATTTTATTCACAGCGATGCAAAGCTGACTAACACAGTCACATATATAGTAAATTTACAGTACTTGTTCAGACCCAGTATAGTCTGAGAGGTGGAATGGTACGGAAGGTAACAGTGAATACCATTTTCATGTATAGCCTAAACAATCTATAATTTAGGTTATAAACAATATATTCATACACTCCAGAGACTTCACCAGCCTCAGACTTAATTAGATATTAGCAATTTATTTTATCTTGCACATAATTAAGAAAAAAAATCCAACAGCAAGTTTTTCTAAAACAAATATACTAGTCTCAGTTCATTCTCTCCACCCTTCATGATAGCCATCTGGCTTTTTAAAAGCAGAAGATAAAGGGCAATAATACTGAAGAATCCCTGAACTAGAAGACCTTCAAGATCCATTCCAACTCCTATGAATTTAATAGTAGTCACTATTTATTATTCGGCTGAGGAGGTGTATATTGAGTTTTATGCACCATTTAAACAAGAACTAAACATTTGAAAAGCACAGATATGGCAATATAACAGGAAAGCCAGGCCCACCAGCTACTTGTCTTGAAGCCCTTCCGAGATTTCTTTAATCAGAGCATATGGTAATTTGCATGCTTGCTATAGAAAGCACATTTAAACACAGTAAATGTTGCTTTAGTAAATTTAAAGTCTGGCACAAATGTACAAAAATACCAACACCCCATGCCTACCAAAATTCTTTACATTAGCCAAATGCTTTATAATCTACGAAGTACACTATGTAAACTTGGGTCTTGAACACCTCTGTTCTACCATCATACTCAATTTAAAGAGAAGTAAACAGAGTTCAGATTAAAAGACTGTCCCTGGTTACCCTTCTTATAAGAGGCATGTGAAGATTCAAACAGAAGTGTAACCAAATCTAATAATCTCCGATTAAAATAAAAAAAATTTCCCCCAAATTAAATGCTCTATCAGTGCAAAGTATGGCAGTGATTGGCCTTTTAAGTGTGCAACATCTCCTCTTCAGAAGAGAAGAATCATCTGGTCTAAAGTCATTAAGAATCTTGACAAACTACATCATTATTTTTGCTGAAAAGAGAAACAATTACAGTAAATGGTTTTAAAATTTGTATCAAAGGCAACTTTATAGCTTACCTAAAGTAAAGCTGTATTCCTGGGATAAAGTTCCTTATGCCATGGCCATCAAAAAACAGTATGAATGAATGAGGAAGAAACATTCATTTCTTGGTTTTGCTTCAAATTAAATCACATCGACTTCTGAAAGGAAAAATTATGTTGAAAATGTAAGAGATGCTGGTGCCACCAACTCTGTACATGTGCCTCCCTAGTAAACACTACTTCTGTGAGTAGCAGAAAGAAAACTAATAAAGACTGGTGTTTTTGGTTGGATGAACTTTCATTCTGAAACTTCTTGGCTTCTTCATTTGTATTTTTTATTTGATTTTATTTATCTTCTTTGAGAGAGTCTTGCTATAGTCTCACATTACAGTCTTTGATTTGAGATATTGTCTTGCAAAGATAATGCAGGGTTTCTATCTACTCCTTGCCTAATTTCCTTTAACGTTAATATTTTACATTACTATGGCATCTTTGTTAAAAGTAGGACACCAGCAATGGTCAATGCCTATAATTTTGCAGAATTAAAATATTCTTTGGGGGACAGTGATGCAGCTTAGTGGCATACACCAGGCTCTGGGTTCAAAAAAAATTCTAAAATAATAAGTATCCTTTAGAGGAGTACTTTTGGTCTCCTGACCATTGTCAATAAGCATTCTTGTATCTTTTTCTAATTGGAAAACTTGGAAGAATTTAATAAACTCAATTTTGATTTTTTTACAATAGTTCTTTTTTAAAATATATTTTTAATTGTAGTTGGACACAGTATCTTTATTTTTTATTTTTATATGGTGCTGAGGATCAAACCCAGGGCCTCGCACATTCTAGGCGAGCGCTCTATGGCTGAGCCACAACCCCAGTCCCTCAATTTTGATTTTTAAAAGAACAAGCCAGGGCTGGGGATGTGGCTCAAGCGGTAGCGCGCTTGCCTGGCCTGCGTGCGGCCCGGGTTCGATCCTCAGCACCACATACAAACAAAGATGTTGTGTCCGCCAAAAACTAAAAAATAAATATTAAAATTCTGTCTCTCTCTCTTTCTAAAAAAAAAAAAGAACAAGCCACCTACTTTATATGAAATTTGATTTATGACTCCCTTCAATTTTAAATCACAGCTGAATGTCTTAAAACTTCTAAGGCAAAACATTCCCTTAAGGTAAACTTTGAAATTCAAAAGAGAAGATATTGTTCTCCAGTTATGTCATTTTTCCATTATACTTCAATCAAATCAAGGGTTTTTATGTTTTGTTTTGTTTTTTATTTTTGGTGATACTGGGGATAGAACCCAGAGGATGCTCTACCACTAAGCTACATCCTCAACCCATTCTATGTTTTATTTTGAGACAAGGTCTTACTAAGGTACCCAGGCTGGCCTGGAACTTGTGATCCTCCTGTCTCCTGTATCTGCCTTCAGAATAGCTGGGATTACAGGCCTGTACCACCCTACAAGGAGATATTTTTAACAATACTTTCATATGCAAGAGAATTCAGGGTAAGATATTCAACAGAAGTACTCATTTCAATAAAATTATTAACTACATATCAAGATATAAAAGTTTTTTCTCAGTAATTACTAATAAGACAAAAGTCTTATTTGCAAATAAGGTGAAAAAGAAAAGTTCATGAAAAATGAATATAAAGCACTGACTGAGTCAACTCATTTTAAGAAACACCCTTTTTCACATTTTAAAATGTTTGAAATCAGGATATGATCACCAAGTGGCAGTTTTAATAGTTGTCACTGCCTTAGATAACGCTAGAGTGTTTCTGATGGCACAAAGGATGATACCATGTGGAAAAACTATGGATACACCTCTAGACTGAAAAGCATTCAGAAAAGCTGGGGTTAGAATGTTAAGTTTAATGAGCACTTATTTATTTAATGAGCAACTTATTTTTACATATTTTCCCCTTTAATACATGCATTAGAAAAATGTATTGACATAGATTTTTTAAAGTCTAAAAAAGTTAAAATGTTTCCAATAAGAATAAAATAGTCCAAAACGATAGCAAAGAGTTTTGTTACAGCTTAACTGTAATTTAACTGGTAGTATTTTTCTCCCCTTGGTGTTACATAAAACAATTGATGGCATTTAAGATTCAATGAAATATGATACTAATTCAGCTGTTATCTTATTAGAAAGTTTGATAAACTACCCTAAAGTCAAACTGAAAGCTTAAAGAACAAAATACAAAAACAAAGGCATCTCCCATAAGAAATAACACATAATTTTGTATTACGGTAACAAAAGGGCTATTTTTCCAACCTTACAAGCTTTCTTCATATAAAAAGTAAAATCTTTTCTTAAAAGTTTCCTCCTTAGGCAGATTTCTGCACTGATTCTGAAGAAGGTGGAAAGAGCAGAGCCAGGATAGGAATCTGCTGCAAACAGAAATCTTGAAGATTTAAACCAAACTCTTTTTCAAAGGCCCTCAGGTTAACTCACTGCTGTGAAGAGTAGGCCTCAATAAACAGGTTCCACTAATGTTCCTAACAAATTTTTAAAATATATTTAAAAAGAGCATACTGGTTTCAGGAGACTCCAGTGAGTACTTTTTGTGTGTTTATTGTGTAAAATATAAATAACATAAAATCATTTAAATCTGTAAGCGTACAGTTCAGTGGCATTAAGAATCTTCACAATGCTGCTCAACCATGAGCACAATTCATTTCCAGAACTTTTTTATCATCCCCAAAACTTTGTATCCATTGAACAATACTTTGACTACAGCATAGCCTACTTCCTATCTTTATGAATTTGCCTATTTAAGATCATTTCAGAAGTCTCAAACAATATTTGTCCTTGTATCTGGTGCATTCCTCCAATGGTACTTTGGTAAAACAGTGAATGATCCCTAATTAACAAGTTTCTCCTTATTTAACTGGACAGTGGCACAATCTCTGAGCTACGCACATAGCTCTCCTAGAAATCTTTCTATCCTTCAGAGATCCCCAAAGGCAGAAGATCTCAACCTGACCCTTCCTCAGCTTGTAGAACGGACTAGTTGACCAGTTCTAACTCAAGGAGTAGGCTCCAAAGAGCCCTGGAGGGCATGGGGGTAGGTGGATAAAGCAAAGGGATGTAGGCCGCTGTGCATGCCTGGAAAAACCGTAGGCAATAAAAGGCAAAGATTCATCAAGCTGCTTTGGTCCTGAGTTGGATCTCCTGTCTGTCCACCAGGTGCTCCTGCACCCTGACACTTGTTTAGGGTGGGTGGCACCTGTCAGAGCTGAGACCAGACTGCGGTCGAGTCACTGAGAATGTCACCAGTGCAGGGAGTTTCACGGGGTCATGAGTCACCTTCATAGCTCAGAGATCTGGGCAGGCCTGCCCCGCCCCGCCTGGACAAACCCAGTAGGGAGAATCAGAAACGAGAGAGAAAGACACAAAATCAGCAGAAAGTTAGAAACAAACAGATGGCCAAAAAGGTCAGTATGACATCCAAGCCGAGAATGAGAGGAAGAGCTGAGTGGCAGAGACAGGGTCAAGAAACAGAGAAGCAAGAAGACAAAAATAAAGACAGGGTCTGGACACTCAGAGACAGCTCAAAGACACAAGGTGGGGAGAAACACCAGGTTGACAGGGGCCACGACAAGACACAAAAAGGCCAGGTGACAACAGGTGATAGAGACAGCCACAGGGGTGAAACAGAGGGAAACGGAGATCAGAGAAGTCCTGGCACAGCCCTTCTCCAGCCTCGACTCGCCAGGTCTGGCCTGGGTGGCTTGAACCCCAGGCCGCCAAGCCGCGCCCACCCGCGCCCCGAAAGGCCAACGGACGGACGGGGGCGGGATCTCTAAGCGCCCGGGCCCGCCGAGCTCCGCTGCCGCGGGGTGACCTTGGCGGAGAAGCTGCCCGGGGTTGGGGGGATCTCGGTGTCGCTGTCTGCGCGCCAGGAGGGCCAGAGACCCCGGGAGTCGGACGTGGGGCGCTGGGACTCCAACCGCCCGCGCGGCTTCAGCATTCCGGTCGAAGGGATGGGCCCGAAGGGGACGGCGGCGCGCGCGCCCGGGCCTGCGGAGAAGTCCTCAACCCTCCCCCGGCTCTTCCTCCTCTCGTCCTCGCCTTCGGTAGTTCCGACGCCGCCATACCTGCCACGGGCTCCACGCCTCAAGTCCCCCGCCCGAGGCACCCTCTCAGCCGCCAGCGCCAGGCCTCTTCAAGCCGTCGCCCGCCGCGACAGCCTCAGCCTGCGCCTCCCGCCCCCGGAAACGCTTCTCGGTCCCGCCCCCGAAACCGCCAGTGCTTCCGGGGGTGCGTCAGCGAGAGAGCGTGGGCGCATGCGGCATGCCGCTCGGGGCGGGGCGTCAAGAGCGCACGCCGAGGTGTCTGCGCCTTTCCCGTGCTCAGTAGGTTTTAGGGAGTGAGTCTACTGATGGAAACTGGAGCAACGATTCTGGGTTCCAAACCCTTTTAAAACCTTGACCTATTTCAGGTCATCCAGCAGACATTATGTCAAAATCCGTGTCAGCCTCCAACAACGCCCGATCCGCTGTTTGGTATATCGTAGATGCTCAGTAAATACTCAGTGAAGGGACCAGTGTTCCCCCTCTGTGGCTGGCACTGTGCTGGGCAGCGGCGTCGCAGAGCCTTTCCTGTGGCTTCCAGTTCTGCCACCCCCAACAAACCTCCCTTTCCCCCCTCTATTAGTGTAGAAGAGAGGTAAGTAGTGGTGTGTGGGACCCGAGCCGCCACATACCTTTTGGTCTGTTTAGAGACCCAGGCCCCACTTCGTTTAAGTGTTAATTCATACTAACCTGAAATCCAGGCAGCTGCATGAATTCGGTGGCTTCTGGATTTAGGATGAATTCTCTTGTTGGATCGGACGTACTTGTTTGATATTGTTTCTGTCTTAGCTTAAAGTGTCCAGTTTCCCAGGTGTGTGCCTGTCTTGCTGCTTCTTGGACTCTAGAACTGAAGGGTGTTCAGAGAGGAGATTGGGACTTTCTAAAGTCTACACGGAAATTCTAGAAAACAGCCAAAGAAAAAAATATATTGAAGTACAGAAATGGGGATGGGTGCAGAAGGGCTTGTTTAAAAGGATTCTGGTTCAAGGGTGTATGTTCCAACCCCTTTTTTTACCCAACTGAGGCACACTCCCACCACCATCCTGGTAATCTTACTCTCAGCCAGTAATTAAGCTAGGCATGGTCTTGTGACCAACTTCTTCCCAATAATAAGTGATCAAGAAGTCATCCAATGGGAATTCTGGAACAGTACTGTTTACAGAGTCCACTAAGACTTCTAGTTGAATGTCATTTTTAAAGTGCTTTGCCAGTTTTCTTTCTGCCTCTAGGCAGGCCTGAAATTTGGAAGTTCAGCCACCATCATGTGTCTGTGAAGTGGCAAATACTAAGGCTAGCAAAGCAAGAAGATTGAGAGACTAGGATTCATATGACATTAAGCTACAATCCCAGCTTTGGATTGCTCACTATCAGATGCTTTGTTTCGTGAGCCAAACAAACTTGCTTAGACTTATTCCAAGGAATGTTGTGTGAACTCTGTCTCCTAATATTATTGCAACAAATTATTTAAAGTTAAAAGAAGATAACCTTTCAGGAAAATCAGGAAAAAAACAGTAACACAAACCTACTAAGTTTGAATCAATGTTCAGAAGTTACACAAGGATACAGTCTGCATCTGTTCTGATTGGTTTGTGTTTATGCTATCTGACAAATATTTTGAAAATCATCTCTGAAGATAAGTAAACACTAATGCTTCTACTAACTATAAGGTATTTACCTGGGTCCAAACAGGGTAAGAACCAAATTATAGCTTCACATTGGGACCCGAGAAGATATTTACCTCAGGAAAAGGGGAAACTAGAATGTAAAAATATGCCATGCAGAGGTGGGCAGTAGAATGGCTGTCTTTCTTTGCTTTGGCACTGGAAACAACATTTCTCAAGAGAATTCATGGCCAAAGTCCAGCTTTCATACAGGCAGTTTTCATGGTCCCAAACCCTACAATCTAAACATTCTTATTTAAAATTGACCTGAGTAGATAGTGTCTGTGGTACTTCACCACAAAACCCATTAGGAAATAAGAAGAGAAGCAGCAGAAGCAAATCCACAACTACCTTGGATGTTTTATAACCAGAACATTGAAAAAGCATGTTTTAAAAAACGAAGAGGAAGAGGATAGGGCTGTGGCTCAGTAGTAGAGGATACCATTAATGTGTTCATTACCTAAAAGTTAAAAAAAAAAAAAAAGGAAAGAAAATTTAAGGAAGGTAGAAAGAAGGACATAGAAAAAGCTAAGATCATATATTAGAAAACAGAGATGCAATAATAAAGCTCAGAGGTTTTTTGTTTTTTTTTAAATATTTTTAGCTGTAGATGGATGCAGTGTCTTTATTTTATTTATTTATTTATTTGTATGTGCTGCTGAGGATCGAACCTGTTGCCTCATATGTGCTAGGCAAGTGCTCTACCACTGAGCTACAACCCCACCCGAAAGTTTTTTGAAAACACTAAGCAAACTGAGACCTCTGGCAAGATTGAAAATACATGTATGTATATTCATATATATATATATTATATATATAAACACACATATATATATATATATATATAAACACATACATATATATGCATACACATAATTGTATATAGCCACATAAAACATTTTCTATCTTTCTCTGTATATGCATTTATTTACCCATCAAATAAATCCTTTATTAATTTAAGTTATTATATCTATCTACCTATCTTTCATCTATCCATCCATCTGTAAAAGGAACAAACCCATTATTCATCTAAGTCACTGTTTTGGGGATTTTATCTTATAGCCAAACATATTTCCAACTGATAAACCAATCAAACAGAAAATTAAAAATTGTCATTTAAAACCCAACCATCTTGTTAGGAACATGGAATTTGTGGGAGGAAGTAGTCTTAGGAAGGCAATTCTGTTTAGCTAAAAACCACAATGTGGTTTTTTTTTAAGGTTCTTTTTTTTTTTTTTAGTTGTAGATGGACACAATGCCTTTATTTGTTTGTTTATTTTTATGCAGTGCTGAGAGTCAAACCCAGTGCCTCACACATGCTAGGCAAGCGCTCTACCATTGAGCCACAACCCATCCCTCAATGTGCTTTTGATGTGCAAGTATTAGCCTAGAGTCCTTGGAGGGTAGGGACCACAGAGGCAAATGGTAAGTGTATTAGTTAGCTACTGTTGAATAATAAACACCCAGCCTGGTGGATTAAAACATCATCATTAATTCTTTTGTGCTTTGAACTGTGTCTCTATCCCAGCTTGGTTTCTTTCTGTTGGGGACTGGATCTGCTCCACAGATATTTACTCAGACAGGCTGAAGTTAAAGGGACAGCAGCTACCCAGGAGGAGCTCATCTTGTGATGATGTCAGGGGTCCAGCATCTTAAGCCTTCTCTCGTGTTTTATTTGTTAATGTTCTGTTGGCTAATGCAATAAGGCCTAAGTCAAGGGGCAGAGAAATGCATTCTGCTTCTAGAGGAATAAACTACAAGTCATGCCAATAGGCTTGGGACACAGGGAGGAATGAAGGGTTGAGAACAATAAGTGAATTGACCAAAGTCTGCCTTCTTAACAGCTATGTGGTTTCCTCCCACATGCAAAACATATTCACCCCCAATCCCCAAATCCTCCAAAGTCTCATCCAGACTCAAAGCCTTATAAGGCTCAAAGTCCAAGGTCTCATGATCTACATCAGGCCTGGATGTGGTTCCTCTGGATTCCAAGACCTATGAATTAAAAAGACACAGTTATCTGCCTCCTCACCCCCACACCCAGCAAACTATTTTGGAACAGGAATAACTGCAATAAGCACTGTCATTTGAGAAGGAGGAGGAGTGGGAGGATGTCACTGGCCCATAGCAATTCTGAAGCCCCATTGGGCAAACATTGTAAGATCTCCCTACCCTGGGATTTAGTTATGTTTCTAGATCAGGCCCTTGATTTCTTCTGGGAATGGTTTCCCAGTTCATTCTCTACAGGTCTTGGTTCTGCCCTTTGGAAATTGTTCCTTTCCAACAACTCCCTTGGTTAATTCTGAAGAGTGCCTTAAAAGCATTTGAAGAGTATACACATGTTAGTGGCTGATAAGCTTTCTCAGCTTCATACATTCCCACAGAAAGTTGGGGAAATCTCTGCTTCTTTTAATGCAGGCTGGAGGTACTTTTGCTAATAAATAGCTTTTGAAAACATTGTAAATTTTCTGTGTATTTTATTCCAGTCAATGCCATATGACAAAAGCCGCACTCATAATTCCTTTTGACACATCTGTGTACAGATTCAACAGGATTGTGTAGGAACACACCCTAATCTTTCTAGAAGCCCTTTTGTCAATTCAAAGGACCTATACCCTTAATTAGGTTTTTGCTTGCAAATCATATTTTAATTTAAGCATTTTACTGATTAGGGAGGCTGAAGATTATAAACTTCTATTTTTCAACCTAGCAATTTCTAGACTTATATTCTTTCTAGATATTGCTTGCAAAACTGCTCAGGTTTTTTCAGAGCATGTCTTTCTTGTAATAATAACTTTAAAAAATTATCTAGTATCCTGTGGGGGGCCTCCTCTGAGCTATTTGCATAGCTTCTACTTGGCCTTGAAGCCAAGGAGATTTTGGTCCGGCATTGCAAGTCATTTTGTGGCTTATTATGCAAAGCACATGACCTCAGTCTTCGATTGGCTATAGAGGCTGCTCTGTAGCTCTGGAGTTGGGCTGGACAGCCGCCCCCCCCCCCCCCCGCCTTATTTGGTGAAGAATATTCTATGGAAAAGCCTTTGTGTATCCCCCATATAAAAATAAAAAACGTTGGCTCACTCTCGCTCCTTCCAGTGTGGAAGCAGGACCCTTAAGGTCACAGAGCCATCCTGCTTTCGCTCACTACACACGCTGGCCGCAGGTGAGAGTATCCGAAAGTCCTACTTTTGACATTCTGCTTCTAGATGTCTTCTCTCAACTGTAATAAAAGTTCATTAAAATTTCTGCGATTTGGATCTTCGCCCTCAGCAGTTTTATTAAATGTTTTACACTACTTAACACAGGCTGCCTTTCCCGTGTTTCCTCACCATTCTCCAGCCTCCTTCCTGTAAATGTTTCCTTGCTCCTGATTGCCTGGTCCCAGACCCAGTGGAACCAAACCTGGTCCCAAAACCATATTTAAGGTTTTGTTATGGCAGCCGCACCCTTTCCAGCATCAACTACTCTAATAGCCTGCAAAAAAAAAAAAAAAAAAAAAAAAAATCCCTAAAACTCAGTGGCTCAAGAAATTTATTTATTCTTATTTGTGTGCCTACAGGTCAGCAAGGATTTGCTGATTTAACCTGAGTTCAATTTGACTGCTCTGCTTCCAGCTGTGGGTCCAGGGGGTGGGCTCCTCTGTGCAGGTGGGGCTCAGATCTGCCCCTTGTGTCTTCATTCTGGGGCCTAGGTTAATGGAACAATAACTACCCAGGAGAATTTCATTTCAGGGAGTACAGGTAAGAGATCAAGCCCCACTATGCAAGCATATCTTGTGTTTTGGCTTATGTCATTTCACTTAACATCCCAGTGACCATATGAGTCCTGTGGCTGAACCCAGGCTGATGGGCAGGAAAGCACAGTCCTCCACTTGGGAGGGGAACTACAAAATCACATGGGAAAGGACACAGAGGAGGGTGGAGAATTAGGGCCAAAAATTCAGTCTATCACCTTTACTCTGAATATTGGGATGAGAATTGGGAGAGGCATCTAGGAAAGGGGGTGAAGAGGAAGGGTAAAAGAGTGCCAGCAGCAAGGTGGGGAGATGAGGGAACCTCAGGTGCAATCAGAGGGAAAAACCTGGTGAGGGAGGGAAGCCTGCTCATGAATGGTCATTTAAGAAAAAAGGTGTTTCACATGAGTAAAGGCTTTCTGACCCACAAAGGCCCTGCAGGAATGGGGGGGGGGTGTGTGTGTGTACATCAAAGCAAGAGTCAAGTTCCTTTGGGGACAATGAGGTACAAGGGACAGAAATTGAACAAGTTTAGCACAAGCTGTCACTCAGATCCAGGAGTGGCTAGTGACAGGTCTACCCTGGCTATACTTGCAGGCACCTTGGAAAAACATAGGAAAAGGGATGGTGGTTTGGGCTGATCATATTTGTATTAGAAGGGACCAGGACTCTGTCTGACATCTGGGTTATAACCCTGCATCTTCACTAGCCCCAAAGACTTCTAATCTGACCCTAACCCTTTGTGGAGAAGTCTCTCCTTTCCAGCTCCCTCCTACTCCCCTGGATTCCACACCTCCCTGTGGGCCACTACCTCAGCTCATCCCTGTTCCTGTCAACTGGGCAGCAGACACTGAACCAGGCCCCAAGACTCCAGCTGTGGTGTCCTGCCCTCATCCAGGCCTTTTCTCTATCCTGCTGATTTTTCAAGAGTTTTCATTCAGTATGGTAAGCAGAATAATAGATCCTTAAAGAGCTAATCTCTGGAACCTCCACAAATGTTACCTTACAGAGAGAGAGAGAGAGAGAGAGAGAAAGATTTGTGTAGATGTGATTAAGTTCACAGATCTGGAGATGGGAGTTTATCCTGGATTATCTAGGTGGACCCAGTTTAATCACATGAGTCCTTAAAAGGAAAATAAAAACAAAACTTTCCTGCCTGACTCTGAGAGATGAGATGGTAGGAGGAGGAGAAATTTGAAGTGTTAAGGGGACTTGACCTCTTATTGCTGGCTTTGAAGATGGAGGAAGTCAGTCACAGGGGCTATTTCTTGAAGACAGGAATAGCCCTCAGCTGACTTCCCAAAAGAAAACTGTCAGTCCCACAAGTGTTGATAAATTGAATTCTGCCAGCGATCTGAACAGGCAAGGAAACAGCCTCCACTTGAGCCTCCAGAATGGGTGGGACTCATGTTAGACTTCTGACTCATACCCCCTCTACAGGATGGCTCTACAGAACTGTAAATTAACCAGGTTGTGTGGTTTAAGCTGTTAATGTGTGGTAGGTTGTTACAGCAGCAATAGAAAACTAATACAATTAGTAAATGTTCAGCCAGGCCCTGCCCTGGTATCCTGCACTCTGTGCCAGGCCCAAGAATTCTGTCACAATTCCTTTCCTCACCAGAATTCTGGATGCAGCAGGGAGACAGGTGAGGACAAGGGCAATTCCAATCCAGTGCTGGAGCTGTGAGCCCACCATGGACTCAGAGGCTTTCCAGAATAAGTAACATCCAACCGGAAGTCTAAAGGCTGAGCTATCCAAGTAAAGAGGAGGGACAAGCACTTTCCTGGTAGAGAGAATAAAACATGCAGTTCCATATGTTTAAGGAACTGAAAATAGTTCAGTGTGGTGGGACCGTGGTACTTGAAGGCAGGAGGGGTGGCCAAGAGGCTGCAGGGGCAGCAGGGGTCTGACTCCTGCAGGCCTGCTTGCTAAGCCATGGGAGGAGTTGCACTGACTCTGAGGACAGGAGAACCTGGAGGTGGGGAGGGAGTTTCTGCTGGGATTATGTTCAGGACTGTTTGGAAAGACCTTGCTGGCTGCCCAGTGGAGTTTGGGATGGAGGGAAGTGAACCTGGGTGCCCAGAGACCAGTGAGGTGGCTGGTCCAGCTATCAGGTGGGGGCTGGAGGGGGGGTTTGTGTGGGTGGGTGTGTGGGGTGCGTTTAGGAAACAGTATGGCTCTAACTCAGGCAAGCTCAGCGACATCTTCACCCTGCAGGGTCCGAGCCTACCCTATCACGGTAATCTTCACACTACTCTGAGCATTTACTGTGTGGACATATCCAGCTAAGTGCTTGGAATTTACAAGTCCATGCACAAGGCCCTTCTGTATGCTCATCACAGGTGAGGTGTTGGGGGCCCCAGAAGATGCATAAACCAGATCTGGTCATATGGGAGAGGGAGTTCATAAAACTTTCTGAGCCTAGGTATAGAGGGCAGAGTCTGGAGCCGGCTGTGTGGGCTGAGAGGAGGTGACTGCCTCTGGCCAGTGAGGAGCCACCACCCTCTGACTACTCACCTGGAGCCCAAGGCCTAACCCTGCTGCGCCCTGTTCTCTCTGACACCTCTTCATCACACTCCCCATGGTCACCCTGTCTGCAAATGGATAACCAAGACTGTTGGAAGTTCAACTGCTTTTGTAAAAGGTGCTCCTCCCACTTTGCTACTGGGCTCAGAGAACTGAAGTGAGTTGCCCAGGGTCATGGACCTGGTGAATGCCAGGCAGGGATCGGAACTCTGACTGATTCACCCTCTGACTGATTCACCCTCCCACTTCATGGAGTGACTTGCTACTTCCAAGTTCATAGCCACTGTGCCAATTTTCTAGGGCTGCCATCACAAAAATACCAGAGACTGGTGGCTTGAACAGACATTTGCCTGGGGCCGTGGCACACAACTGTAATAGCATCTACTAGGAGACTGGCAGGAGGATCTCAAGTTCAGGCCAGCCTGGGCCATGGAGCCAGAGCCTGGAGAGAGGAGGAGAGAGAGGGAAGGAGAGAGGAGGGAGGGAAGGAGTAAATAAAAGGAAACAACAGACATTCATTCTCTCACAGTTTTGAAAATTGAAAGCCTAAAATCGGGATGTGGTAGCTTTGATTTCTCCCAAGGTCTCTTTCCTGGGTTTGTAGATGTCCTACTACGGACATCCCCAGTATCTCTCTGGATGTTTTTGTCTCCTTATAACGACATCAGTCAGATTGGATTGGGGCCCACACAAGTGGCCTCATTTTAACTTAACCACCTCTTCAAGGCCCTATTCCCAATACTTTCTGAGGCACAGTGGGTCAGGACTCCAACACGTGAATCGGTCACACCCCACTCACTGTCTCCAGGTGGTGCTGAAATGCCTCAGAGACCCACGACCTGTAGAATGGCCGGGATAGAAGGGCTCCAGCATGGGCCCCCTCCACCATTGTCCTGATGTGGTCACGGTGCACGAGGAGGACAGGGACTGGCCCATCTTCACCCGGCTGGGCAGGAGCAGAGCTGAGACATGCCCGGTAATGGGAATTTCCTGAGTGCCCAGCATCGTCCCCCTCTTCCCACTCACAGGGAGCTTAGTTTTGGGGGGTGATTTTGCCACCTGCTCCCTTCTCTCTGTGAGGTGAGAGGGGTTCAGCTCTGGGGAAGGTCTTGGTTAGATAAAACTGATCCACATATCCCATTTTCCTGCCACCATGGTGTGTTCTGGGACAGATGTGCAACCCCATCTGGAAACCCAGCTCTTTGTATTTTTTGAGACAGGGTCTTGCTCAGTTGCAGAGGCTGGCCTTGACTTTGTGATCCTCCTCCCTCAGCCTCCCAAGTCACTGGGATTACAAGAAGGTGCCCCACCCCCAGCCAGCACTCAGGATAGTTTTAATGGGTACACAGGCTGCAGGTGGCTGCCACTAACCCACTCTTTCCTCCAGGGTCCCGGCTGTTGCAATGGCTATGCATAGGTATCGGTAGAAGTTCTAAGTCGCATGGAACAGGAATGGATTTAAACAGAGAAGGAATGCACTGAAAGGCTCACATTGTCCCTGGGAGCGCTGGAGAATTAAGCTCCTTGACTATGTAGCCAAACCACACTGTAACTGGGCCATCGAACTAGAGTGGCCAGGTTGCTGCCACCACCACCATAGTCACAACCGTAGCCACCATCGTTGTCACTGCTGACTGGACTCCCCTGCCTGTACTGTTGCTGCCCTGCTACTTTGGAGGCAGATCTTGCTGCAGCTGCCACCACTGCCTCCCTGGGCCAGTGGTCAAGTCAGAGTCCCCTGGCTGGTGATGCTGGGGCCAGTGCCTGCTTCCCAGCTGTGAGGGAGGCTGGGAAAGCAACTAACTAGCCCTTTGGGTTTCTAGAGTGGGAGGTGGGACCTGCCTCCCTACAAATCTCATAAAGTGAGGGATTCTTTAAATCCAGGCTGGGTCTCCATGGTGGGATTCAAAAAACAAAACCACACATTCAACATGAGGCAGAAGGGACTGAGATCCAATGGGGACACTAGCTTCAGTGTAATACATGATAAGTCTGAACTGAAGAATGCAGCTTGAACCTCCCTCCTGGAACCCAATTTTCCAGGGCTGTTCTGCCTTGCTGAGCGGCGGCAGGGCAGCAGGAGCAGCACAGCAATGAGATTCCAAAGGGCAGATCCAGGGGAAGGCCAGCAACTGAGCATGACCTGTCCTCTGCCTCCCCATACAGACCAGGGGTGGAGAGGACCGAAGGGTCTCTGATGCCTTCTCCTCCTTGTAGAACCCGTGGGAATCTCCCTTCTCACATGGACATAAAGCCAAGATTGAGGTAGGGTGTGAGGGTTGGAGGAGGAGGGAGAAGAGGATGGCGCTCCCAGAGTCCCGGAGGCAAAGTCAGATATCTGGGGGGCCTGGAAGGTGAGAAGGGAGGAGCGCACCTTTGCACATTTAGTGTACAAGGAAGCGTGGCCTTCACTTCCACACAGAACTGCCCTCTGTCCTTAAACATTTGCTTCTGCGTGTGTGCGTGTGCGTGTGTGTATGGGGGTAGTCTTGACAATTTTGAAGGACATGGGACATGCTGGCTCTCTTCCACTGGCCCTTCCTTCAGATTCTTCCTGCCTCCCCATTCCTGACAGTGCTGAGTAGAGGCTGATCCGCATGGACTCCCTTGTCTGCTGGCTTCCAATGGTGTAGCTCCTGGGAGCCACAGAGAAGACTGGAGGGAGTGGAGGAGAATGTATTTGAATAACTATTTTGAGGGCTTCCTTCCCATGGAGTGACCCAGCCTCAGCCAGGTCAGCAGCCCCCTCTCTGCAGGCCTCCTGCCCATATCCTTTCAGATTCACAGTGGCAATAGCTCCCCCTCTGTAGCTCTGGGGACTGTATCTTTCATTCCCTAGATCCTGGCCGTACCGTATAGATAATCCCAGTAAATTCTCCTCAGTTGCCCAGCATAAAAGCCATCTGTTCCTGCTGGAACCCAGAATGAGTGGGAGAATGCTTCTCTACCCAAGAAAAAATAGCTCACGTGAGAAAAAACAGGATCCCAGTCATCTCATGCTCCTTCATGTGAGGTGGACAGTAGGGAACAGTAGGGACTGTGACAAATGGAAGGCACAGAGCCTCTCAAATCCTAGCCTTTTGTTGCCATGACAGTGACTGTCCAACATTGCCAGTTCTTCCCATTTTTTCCAGAGTGACAAAACATCAGATTTTCAAGCGAGAGCTCCAGTTGTCCAAGGTTAGCTCAGATCAGTTTCAGAAGTCAGGGTGAGAGCCAGGCCAACAATGAGAGCTGAACTTGGCCACAGGTATGCTTAGCAATAGCTGGATGTGACTGACAAGGACCATGATCTAGAGACAGATGGAACAACGCCTGAGGGCAACAGAACAGCACCCAAGGACGGGACCGATGGGCACCAACTTGGAACTGTATTTAAACCGCTGTCCTGCCACATCAGAGAGCTTCGCTCCTAGGACGTCAGTGAGACTGGCCGCCTTGCTGGCCGTCACTGGATCGATTCCACCATTCCCTGGTGTCCAATCATCGGCTGGAGAGAACCACTGCACAACAACAACAGTAACAATGACAACAACGTTCCCTCTTCAGCTAAGAGAAGTTGCGTAGCATCGGAGGTACTTGGAACTCGTGGTTGTCCGGGGATTGTTGTGATGTGTTTAATTAGTGTGAGCTGAGTTAACTGTTTGACAGTTGATATGATTGAATGAATATATGTTTGCATTCAAAGACAATCCTCCTCCGAGTAATTATTAAAGCACCGCTCACGTCAGCCACTGGTCACCAATTTTCAGTCTCTGCTCTCAGCCCAATGTCCTGCCAGCCCCAAACCCTAGGGGGCAAGAAGGACCATGTGTGCAGGCCATTCATGAGACCCTTGGGGTGTGCCCTGCAGGGGTAGCACACAGTCTGGGTCATCACACTACCTCCCAAACAGTCCAGTGGTGGAGCCCATGAGCTCACGTCCCACTCCACTGCTCTGGAGCCTGCAGCCTGCTGCGCCGGCCTGGTCCATCACGTCTAATATGGGTGTCAGCAGAAAGTAAATTAAATCCGCTGGGCTGTAATTTGCAAACGAAACATTTTGTGGCAGTAACTAAACAGAGCATTATGTTTTAATCAGGTTCTTAAAATGTTGTTTTAAAAATCATTTTATTGTGCAGAAGCTGGTATCCTAAGAGCTATAATTCCTTAACTAACAGTATGCTAATGCAATACCCTCTAGTCTAAATGTTCTTACCGCCAGGGCATTTGTCTTCATGCTCTTAAACCTATGTATTCTCAGAGCAGAAGCACTACACTGCCTTCCAGCTGCTGAAATGGGCAGCCCCAGCAGCAACTTCCTTAGAGGGGAGCTGCCTTTTGCCCTGGCTTTGAGAGAGAAACAAAATGCTTCATCTTTCCTTCATTTTATTTATTTATTGTGTGTGTATAATGTATATATTTATTTGCTTAACAAACATTTGTATACTTTTATCCAAGTGTTCTACAAACATTAGCCCAATAAATTCTCCTACAACCCCTTGAGGGAGGTGCTCAGTTTCAGGTGAGCAAATTGAGGCACAGAGAGGTGCATAACTTAGTGTAGGTCACACAGCTAGTAAGTGATGGAGATGGGAGCCTGGCTCCTGAATCCATACTCTGATCCACCCTGCTGTGCCCTATCTGCTGTCTGCCTCTAGCCCAGTTCCTGAGCCTACCCATCCTTTTGCACTCTCTTCTGCAGCTCCCATTTCAGCCCCCAGATATTTGTTTATTCTCATTTTTACAGACATTGAGAGTCTGCTGGGTGCCAGGCCCTGTTTTAAATGCTGGAAATCCCAGTTGAGTTGTTCTGCTGTGATCCTTTGCAGGTGGGGCTCACAGTCTAGGAAGTGAAACAGCCTCCATCCCCTGAGGTAAGTACAGTCTGCCCACAACAGCCTATGAACACCTGTGTTAGAAAAAGATGCCTCTTGGCTCCAGTCTCTTTACTATCATCATGGGAAAAGTCATGCAAAGATACAGGTCCATGATGGCTATGTGAACTGTGCCCTCAGAGTTGTGCACAACTTCCCCAACTGTAGGTGGCAGACTGTATAAAGTAGGGCAGTGGGAGGTCAGCGGAGGCCTGTCCAAGTCTGGAGGAAGGATCAGAGAGGTTTCCTGCAGGTGGCTAAATTCGAAAGATGAGTAGGTATGATTGGATGATAATAGGGCCTATGTTCCAGACAGGGGTGAGAAGAGCTGATGGAGTCTTTGTACTGTGCACTTTAACTAAGCTAGAACTACATTTCCCAGAATGCCCTTCCCTGTGCAGTTCTGGGGCTGGGTTGGCTTCAAGGAAAATTTGTATGAAGATAGGAAGGAGAGATGAAGCAACAGACGCTGTTGCAGGCCATGCATTTGACACCAGGACAACCACCAGAAAAACTGCTTATTCAGCTCCCAGGAACTAAAGTCAAGTTCCAATGTTAAATCCTTAAAAAAATATTTATTTATTTATTTATTTATTTATGTGGCCCTGTTGCTCTCGGCAAAGTGATCAATGGAAAGACTAGTAAGAGACAGGGCTGGAAGGTCAGGCAGGGGCTAGATCATGAAAGTCCTTGGGGCCATGTGGAGCTGCCAAGGTTTGTTTTTATTATTATTATTTTTTAAGACAGATATAACTTCACACCATAAGCATCACCCTTTTAAAATTTACAATTCAACCTATTCATAAAGTTGCGTGACTATCACTACTATCTAATTCCAGGACACTTTTATAGTCCCAAGAAATCCTGCATTCATTAGCAGTCACTCCGCGTTCCTTCCTCCCCCATGGCCCTGGAAACCACTGATCTGCCTTGTGTCTCTTAGCACTTAGCTATTCTGGAACTTCATGTAAATGGAATCAAACACAAGTGGCCACTGTGCGACTCTTTTCCTAGGGAAATGTGGCAGTACTTACTTTTTAGGGCTGAATAATATTCTGGACATTTGGGGTGCTTTCCCTTTTGAGTTACTATGGATAATGATGATAATGAATATCCACATGCACACCTTTGGGTGGACATCATATATCTTCAAATCTCTTGGATGTGAAATTGCTAGACCATAGGCAACTCTATGTCTGACTTTAAAAAATAATAACATTTTTTATACCTTTATTTTATTTATTTATTTTTACGTGGTGCTGAGGATCAAACCCAGGGCCTTGCACATGCTAGGCGAGTGCTCTACTGCTGAGCCACAAACTCAGCCCTAAGAACATATTTTTTAACATATTTAAACAACCTTTAATTTTTTTATTTTTTTAAACGTTGATGCTAGGGATTGACCCCAGGGCCTCATGCATGCCGGGCAAGCACTCTACACTGAGCCCCAGCCCCAGCCCTGTGCTTGACCTTTTGAGAACCTGCCACACTGTTTTCCACAGTGGTCCCACCACTTCACTTTTCTACCAGCAAAGTGTGGGGATTCCAACTTCTCCACCTCCTCCCCAGCTCTGCTGCTGTCCCTTTTATTGTAGCCACCCTCGTGGGTATAAACTGTCTCATTGTGGTTTTTATTAATTAATTTATTTAAATTAGGTATATATAACAGCAGAATGCATTTTTAAAAATATTTATTTTTTAGTTTTTGGTGGACACAACATCTTTATTTCATTTTTTTATGTGGTGCTGAGGATCGAACCCAGCGCCCCGCGCATGCCAGGCGAGTGGGCCGCCGCTTGAGCCACACCCCCAGCCCCAGCAGAATGCATTTTGATTCACTGTACACAACTGCAGCACAACTTTTCATTTCTCTGGTTGTACACGATGTAGTGTCATCATAGGGTAATGACGTCCATCTCATTCCACCATCTTTCCTGCCCCCATACACCCTCCCCACCCGTCCCTCCCCTTTGCCCAATTAAAGTTTCATTGTGGTTTTGATTTGCTTTTCCCTGTGACTAATGATACTGAGCATCTTTTCATGTGTGTATTGGCCACTTGTTTATCTTCCTTGAAGAAATATCTATTCAGATTCTCTCTCTCTCTCTTCCTCTCTTTGGTGGTGGTGCTGTGGATCTCACCTGGGGCCTAAAGAATGCTAATTCTCTATGAGTGAACATCACCCCAGCCTAATCCTTTGGCTGTTTTTAAATTGGTTTATTTGCCTTTTTATTGGTGAGTTGTAATAATTCTTCATATATTCTGGAAATTGATCCTTATTATATGTATGAATTGTAAATATTTTCATTTTCTTGGTAGTGTCCTTTGAAACACAATTATTTTCTTTTTCTTTCACTTATTTTTTATTGATGCATTATAGTTGTACACATTGATGGGGAACACAATTTTTTAAAAAGAGATGGAATCTGTGTTGCCCAGGTTGGCCCCAAACTCCTGGGCTCGAGAGATCCTCCTGCCTTAGCCTCCCAAAGAGCTGGAACTATCCATGTGCACCACTGCCCCCGGCCGAAGCAGAAAATTTTAAAACTTTGATGAAATTCTTTTTTTCCTTTGGTTGCTTGTGCTTTGGTGTCATACTTAAGAAACTATGGCCTAAGCCAAGGTTGCAAACATTTACACCTATGTTTTCTTCTAAGAGTTTTATAGTTTGAGCTCTCACATCAAAGATCCATTTGAGTTAATATTTGCATGTGGTAAGAGGTAGGGATCCAGTTTTTGCATTTGGATATCCAGTTGATTTAGAATCGTTTGTTGAGAAGACTGAAGTTTCTCCCACTGAATCATTTTGGCACTCTTGTTGAAAATCGATTGACCATAATGTATGGGTTTATTTCTGGACTCTCAATTTGTTCCATCGAATTATATGTCCATCCTTTTGCCAGTAAATGAAGATTTTAAAAAGAGGAGTGACTCACCTATTTTGTTTTTAGACTGAAGGGGGAGAGTCCTATAAGGAGGCTACAACCGCTCTCCATGTGAGAGATGTTAAGGTAGTAGCCATGGAGATTTCCAGAAAGGGAACAGATCTGAGGGATCCTTAAGAGAAAGAATTACCAAGACCTGGTGACTCAAATGTGGCAGTGAGGGAGCCGGAGGAGTCTAGGGTGACTCCGATTTTTGGCATTGGCAACTGGGTGAACTGGGTGATGGTGACATTCAAGGTGTGGGAACACAGGGTGAGGAAACCAGGTTCAGGGCAGGTGATGGATTTAATTTGGGACATGCTGAGTTTGAGATGTTTGTGGGATATCCAAATGGCAGTGTCTGGGAGTTGGTTGGGAATGAGATCCTGGGTTCAGGGAGCAGACAGAGCTGGAGCCAGAAATGTGGGAATCATGGCACAGGAGTGGTTGGAGAGGCAGAGGCTGTGGGAATGATAGAGAAGCATGAAGATGGACCAGACTAAGAAGTGGGGGGGTGCAGGAAGAAGAGGAGCCCCCCACCCCGCTGTTTCCACTTGACTTTCATTCCTGATTCTAGTTTTTTTGCTGGGCCCTGGTGGCATTTCTGATTCTGTGTTTTTGAAACATACGATTTCCACTCTAGGTCATGAGCCAGTTCAGATGTATTTCTGTGTTTATGTCACCAGAACATTCCAATCGGCGTGGCTAGCCAGCCTGCTGCTTCTTCACCCTGATGTGGCATCCAGTGAAGCCAGATTCTGACAAGGCCTGGACAGGGAAGGAGCACCTGGGCCGCCCCTGAGGCCTCACAGGTAAAGAACAAGGCTGGAAGGGAGCGGCTTGCATCTGAACAGTCCCCTGGGGTCTTGGTGGTGTGCCTCTGCAGGAAGCCTGGGTGGGGACAGGGGGACATGCCATAGAGAAGCAAGCATGACTCTGGTTTCCCAACCCTCCACACTCTCTCTTACCTGGAGGAGGAGGGGCAAACTCTTTGATTGGCATCCTAGACCCTCAACGGTCTGGTTCTATCTACCTATCCCGATATACACACCACACCTCTCCACTCGCCCTCTGACCTCCACATCCCCAGTCCTTCCCCACACCAGGCTCCCTTCTTTTTGAACTTCTCCTCATTACCAGCAGGGGTGCTGTAACGCAGAGGGCTCAGGAACTGCCCCACTTGGGTTGGAATCCCAATCCTGCCCCTGTGATTTAGAGATTCTTATGCCAATGACTTACTCTTTGAGCCTCAGTTTCCTCAGCTCTAAAATGGGATGATCACAGCAGCCCAGGAGAGATGCTGTAGAGACTCAATGAGAATGCACTGAAGTCCTAATCCAGTGCCTGAAACACACTGTGAACAGGAGGAGGAGGAGAGGGCTGGGCAGAGCAGCCCGCCTGGTCCATCGTAGCCCTCGGGTTCCTACTCCAGACCCCCCTTGAGACCTGCACGCAAATTGTATTGTTGCGTGTGATGAAAGGACAGATCTACTTGATTTCTTCCCTATGGATAATCAATTGTTCCCAAATTACTGATTAAGGGCATATATTTGGATCTTGAATGTCCCCCAAGGGCCCACGTGTTACAGGTTTGGTCCACTGTGCGAGGCAGTGGGGAGAGGAGGGGCTAGTAGAAGTCTTAGGTCATCTGGGTGCGTGCCCTGAGGGGACTGTGGCCCCAACCCGCCTTCCTGTTCCGCTCCCTGGCATGGTGAGCAGTCTGCTCTGCGGGGGCTCCTGCCATGAGGGGCTGCCTCTGCACAGGCCCAGAGCAACGGGCCACGCGGTCATGGACTGGAACCTTCAGGACCAAGTACCAAGACCATCCCCTCATAAGCTGGTTGTCTCAGGAACTTGTTTAGTGAGGTACTTGTTTAGTTAGCTTACACAAGGACTCTCCTTTCCCCACTTTCTGTGGCCACCTCTGTCAAGGGTCTGCACATGCGAGGGGCTATTTCTCGTCTCTGTTCCCTTCCGTTGGTCTTTGTGCCTATTCTTGGGCTGATACCATCAGGAATCCCACTGCTTGGCAATCAGTAGGTCTTGACACCTGCTACCTGTTCTTGAGTGTCTCAGCTATTGTTGGCCAAAGTAGTTAAAAACAAACAAACAAAAAAAATGTATGTTGGTATTAAAGTAAGTGCTTGAAGTTAAAAATAAAATACAAAATATATTAACAGTCTGTGTGGAATCTCCCAGCCCTGACTCCTCCCAGGGCGTATTAAAGGAACCCAGGCCAGGAACCTGGCTGGGCTTCAGAAGGGCTGGGGTAGGGCCACCGTGCTGCCTGGAGTCTGGGGCTCTCTTTCTCCTCGCCCAGCCCTCCCCTCCCCTCCCCTCCCCTCCCTCTCTTGCCTGTTGTTTAGCTCTACTCATCCTCTCCTGTTTCTTTCCTTTTTTTGGTTGTGGGTGGACATAAGATCTTTGTTTTATTTATTTATTTTATTTTTTATTTATGTATGACAGCAGAATGCATTACAATTCTTATTACCCATATAGAGCACAATATTTCATTCCTCTGGTTGTACACAAAGTATATTCCACCAGTACAATATATTCACACCTGTACTTTGGATGTTTATTGATTTATTTTCATGTGGTGCTGAGGTTCGAACCCAGTGCCTCCCATGTGCTAGGCGAGCGCTCTGCCCTCCTGTTTCTTTTCCATGAGGTCCGCCATTTAGCCAGCATTCCCCACAAGGAAAGCGCAGCCCCTCAGGGGAGGCTTGCGGGGGGACAGGACGCAGCTCCTCACATGTCTCTTTCTGGGTCACACTCCATTCCTCACAGTGAACAAAATGTGCCTTCCTTGTTCCGGTTCTCTGCTTCCCTCCTATCTGTGCCGTCTGCCATGCGTCCTCCTGGTGGCCTGGCCAGTCAGGAAGGGTAGAGGGGCCCGTGCTTCCCTCAGCCTGTGCTTGGCCACCATGCATGCTGTCCCAGGGAGGTTGATGGACACATGGAGCAGAGCGGCCCCACGGAGCCCAGCCCCCATCAGCCCACCCAGCTGCCCTGGGGACAGGTGAGTGGCACAATCAACTGCTGTGTTCTGCTCTGGGATTTTAGGGATGTTCGTTCATAAAGGAACAAAGGGATACAGGATAAAATGGAAGAACTTGCGGTGGACGTGGGAGGATGTCACCCCAGGGGTTGCAGCCTCAGTGTCCATCTTGGGAGTGTGCACCCTGACTGTGTGAGACTAATGGGCCCCAGGGGAATTCAGTGCTCAGGGCTCAGTGACGCCTTGATCCCCAAACAGCCATTCACACAAGATTGTTCTCTGCTACCAGCAGTCACATGGAAAAATTCACTGTGATGGCAGGTGGGTGGGGCATAAAGACAGCATCAATTAAGTTATAAGATTGCAGCCAGAGAAGAATATGTAAAGTGCTAATAAGTCACGACTGCTCTTCTGCTGATTCAGGGGCTAAGCAAACCAGCCCTGAGACTGTGCCCAGCACCACATTGGTCTTCGGTGCCCACAGGCAGCTCAAATCCAACATGGTCAAGGTGGGCTGGACGCAGTGGTTCCTTTTCAACCTCCCTGCACCCCCCACCCCCCACCCCATTGCATGCATTTGGAGAGGCTGGGGTTGACCCCTCTCTGAGCCTGAGGAACAGGTTCTGGTTTGATAACTCAGTGGGTTTCAACCCCGTCTGTCGCATTAGGATCACCCTTCAAATGACCAGGCCTGGGCCTCACCCCAAAGACTCATGTGCAGCCAAGGTGGAAAAGCTGGTCTGACCCACTCAGAGAAAACACAGCCACAGTGATTAGCTCAAGTAAGCCATCTCCAGCACTGAAGCCATGCCATCCTCGGGCTGCAGTTCCTGGTACAGACATAGGCACAAAAGGCCTGTTTTATTTAGACCAACGAGACAAGAGGAATCTGCTAGGATTTTAGAGAAAGACTATTCTTCTGGGCGGACCTCTGCTGCTCTTTTTCTTGTGGGTTGGGTAGGTGCAGAGGTAAATACCAGTGATAGTACTAGGGCTCCTGCTCCAGCTCCTGCCGGAGCTGCTGCAGCCATTTTGTCATAACAAAGTGAGCTGCTTCGGGAAGACACTAACATTGTGGAAGGAAGAATCAAAAGAACAATAACAAAACATCAAAACGAAGCGGGGTCCCTGATGATATGATTGACCTCTAAGAAAAACAGATTCCCCAAACACTCTACCTCAGAACTTGCCATTAATGGCCAATTTGAGTTGAGTTTTCTGTGATTTGCAACATAAAGGTTATAGCTGAGACATTTATTTTCTCTCCCCACACATCAACGAATGTTGCATCCATATGTCTCCCCAGTTTGGCAGAAATGTGTCACTGAATAATCTGTCCTTCGAGACTCCCTATCTAATCTGCTCCCGAGGCTGCTAGACTCTCTGCCCAGTTTCTATCTCCCACGGCCTTCCCCGGTCTCCACTCCTGCCTCCTCTGGCCTCATGTGCAACGCACCTGCCTCCATCTCACCTGATGAGATGGTCTAACTGGTCTCTCTGCCTTCAGCCTTCCCGGCATGCTTCACAGTACAATTGAGGAATATTTGACTTTATTCTTATTCTTATTTGCAGTGCTGGGGATAGAACCCAGGGCCTTGTGTATGCAACACAAATCTGCATCTTCCTCTGTACCTCTCACCTCTCAATGCCAAAGGTCCAAATCCAGTAACCCTGGACCCTCTGCCCCAGCCTTGACGTAGGTCCTCCATGTTCTCCCTCCTCTTCCCCTTGTACGGGTTTTATTTCCAATTCCAGTTTCTGGAAGGTGGCCACAATCTCCTGCCCGATTCTCCTGCAGCCCCCTTTCCTAGCCTGCTCCTCCTACCACCCCCTTCTCATCTGGGCTGCTTCTGTTTATCTTCTAGGTCTCCTTGGGAACACAGCTCTGTCCCCCTCTGTCTGGGGTTGGTGGTCCTCCTATGTTTCCGGGGCACCTTGCCCTTGCCCTAGCACAGTGACTTTTCATTCATTCCACATCCACTTTTGTACCTACTACGCGCCAGGCCCGGTGTGCTGGCCAGCTAAAGGGACGTGCTTGCTGCTCCTCAGAATTTACGCTCTAGTTTGGGAGACAATGAAAACGAGTTGATGGGAAAATAAAAATAGCTGTGGCAAGTGGCAAAGCGTTCTGTGAAGAAAGCAAAACCAGAGGCTGGGGTAGAAAATGACAGGGCAGGTGGCCTTTAGAGAGGGTGTCAAGGAGAGCCTGTTTCCATGGCACACAATCCTCTGCTAGAGAAGTGAACAGCCCCTGCAAGGAGGCTGAGGTCAGGAAAAACTTGGTGTATTTGAAGAACAGTGAGGCCCGCGTGGGCTCGAGCACAGGGAGGGAGGGGGAAGGACACCAGGCAACCCTGGTGAGACCCAGCCTCACGCGACCACCCAGGGCCTTCTGGAACATGGCAAGGTGCTTGGAGTTCATTTAAAGAACACTGGGTGCCATCAAAGGTTTAGAGCTGGGTGGGGGGATCTGTTTCATGTCTTAAAACCAGATTAGCTACGAGGAATAGTGTGAAGGACAAGCAGGGTGCACCAAAGTCCTGGCAAAGGTGAGTGTGCTGAGGGCTGAGGGGTACAACCATGGGACAAGGACAAGGGTGCCTGGGTGCATCCCAGGAGGAATGGAGAAGCCCTACAGAGGGCTGATTGTGGGGGGGGGGATCAAGGAAGTTACCTGGTTAAGGTTTTCTCTTAGCTTCAGTGTTTTCATCTGTAAAATGGGCATGACCACCATGGTGAGGGCATGCTCCATTATCATGGAGCCCTGGCCTACATGAATGTCAGTCATGTAGGCCAGGGCTCCATGCAGTGATCACTCACTGGAGCAATAGTCCATCACCACGGACAGCCCACCCTCAAGGCCAGCCAGCCTGCTGCGCGATCACCACTCATTACCACTCTGGTTTGGGTCCCTAAGAAACCCAGGATGAATTTCTCCCTTGACACCGGGAAAGGACTAAGCGATCAGTTAAACACGTAAATATCGTGTTTTTAAAATGCCTCTGGAAGCATCAGCCCTGTTTTTCCCTGATCTTCCCTGATCCCCCTCCTCTCCACTCTTACCCTGAACTCAAATTTGGTCTCCTGCTGTCCTGTGGGAGAGCTGCAGTTCAGCATTCTGCCAGCAGATGGCGCCGGAGGCTAAGGGAAGAGGCCCCTCCCTCCGGCCCTTCCCGCGCGGGGTCTTGGCGCTCCTTTGCTCTCTGGCTTTGCAGGGCTGACTCCAGCTCCTGGGATGCTGTTGCCGCGGGGCAGGGGCTAAGGCTGGGCCCTCCGCAGCCTCCTGGGGACACTGAGCCATTTTGGAGAAGAAGAAAGAAAGCCCAAGAGCCTGCTGGGATCCCAGAATGTGGCTCTGCTCCCTGGAGACCTCCCGACCTCCACTCCCTGCCCTCCCTCCCAGGAAATCACTTTATAAGTAGGGCAAGAGAGTCCCAAGTGAGAGGGAGGCTTTCCTCAGAAGAGCCACTTCATCTGTGAACAAGGAACTATGAAACCTCCTAGAGCAGCCTGTGACCTCCCCGTCCATCCTGTGTAAAATATGAAATAAGAGTTTTAATTACCAGGCTTGGAAGGCAGCCGACATGTTTAATATTTAATGTCTCCATTGCTTGTGCCCCAGGCAGGCCGGCACTGACAGAATTGGGGTTTCCCTTGGGTTGGCTCTGAATGTGCTTGGAGAATGGCCAGGCAGCCGCGTTCCCCAACACCTGGGAGCCTCCTGTAGCCTGGCCTGGGCCTGCCCTGGGTCTCCCACCCCCTGAGGGACTCCTGCCAGGACAGTCCAGTGGGACCTGTTCTCCCAACTTGGGGAGGACTTCAGGACCTGGTGACTCCATCAGATATCTAGTGTTGAACCAGCTCAGGTCCTGGCAGAGGACGGGAGTCAATGAAGTCAGGCAGCCCAAGAAGATGGAAATGGGGGAGGGGTGATGACACACCAGACAGATGGGGCTGAGTTTGAATTCTGCGTTCCTACAAATTCCTCAGCCTCTCTGGGCGTCATTTTTATTATTCATAAAATGGAGAATGTATTTCCTGTGGTTATGGGTTGTTAATAATAATATATCACCATTTTTGAGGTTTAGCATGTGTCTGGAACCCTACTAAGCCCTTCACATGGTACTGTGTCTTTGTCGTTTAAAATAGCCCTTTGAAGCGGCTAAGTTGGAACGTGGACCCAGCACATTCTGATTCCAGAGCTCAAGACTCTGAAAGCCTGAATACAAAACCACTTCATGGATTTACAAAAATGTGAGCTTGAAGGGAATGTTGCCACCCAGTCCAGACCCTACTGCAGGAACCCCTCCTGCCTCAGAGACAACGGAGAAAATGAATGACTAATGGGGGCTCAACACAGCAGCCTGAACTAAGTCACCTGCACCACTGTCATCTGCCCCATTTATTTCTGATTGGCATCTTAAAATGGTTAGAATTCTTGGAGCATCTTGGATCTGGCTTGTCTCCAGGCCCCGGTGGCTGGGTCAGTGTCTTGTATGGCCTCCCTAACAAAGCATAGTGAAGGGTGGTGGCGAGCCATGGGGTGTGGGGCAGCTCGTCCAGCAGCTGAAGCCACTTGTCTTAAAAGATGACAAACAGCACCTGGCATGAGAGAGGCTCCATCAATTCCTTCTGCAGCACATCCAGAAGGGACAGCTAGGATAGAAGGGAGAGAGAGGTGACAGTGAGCTCCATTTTATAGCCATCAGATAGGTGTATGCTCGTGAGGACTTAGGGACACAGGAACCCTGGTCTTAGCAGAAAAATGAACTGAGCCACATTTGAGAGCGTGTACCCCACACTGCAGCAATTCTGGGGACATACCCTGGAGCATCTCTCCCCCAGGTGTGCAGATGCACAGGCTCAAGGAGGTTTCTTCAAGTATGCACCAGCTGAGGGAAATAACAAAATGCCCTCATGAAGGAACGGGTAAGTCACAGGTTCAAAGAATGAATCACCATGCAGCACTTCAATGGAATGAAAAAAGACAGCAAGCTGGGCGTGGTGGCCCATGCCTGTAATCCCAGGGGCTTGGGAGGCTGAGGCAGGAGGATTGCCAGCCTCAAAGCCAGCCTCAGCAACTTAGCGAGATCCTAAGCAAATTAAATAAATAAAAAAATAAAAATGGAGCCGGGCGTGATGGCGCATGCCTGTAATCCCAGTGGCTCTGGAGGCTGAAGCAGGAGGATTGGGAATTCAAAGCCAGCCTCAGCAGCAGTGAGGCACTAAGCAACTCAGTGAGACTCTGTCTCTAAATAAAATAAATAAAAGGGCTAGGAATGTGGCTCAGTAGATGAGTGCCCCTGAGTTCAATCCCGGGTATCTCCCCCCCAAAAAAATAAATAAATAAAAACGGGCTGGGGATGTGGCTCAGTGGTTAAGGACCCCTGGGTTCAATCCCTAGTACCAAAAAAAAAAAAAAAAAAAAAGACAGCAAAACCTATTAACAAATAAGATGTCTGGAAATGCTACTTATATATGCTGCAGTGTGTGTTTTCATGGACACACACACACACTGACAACATAGGATTGTTCACTTGTGGAAGATTGTTGGCTTGTGGAGGAAGGGGAAGGGAGGGGGAGACTGGAGAAGGGGATGAAATCGACAAAGGAAAGGGGGAGGCCAGAGGCCTTCGTGCCCTCAGAACAACAGTGAGCTCAACGGAAGATGGTCATCTATTTAATGCTGTGCATCCGAGATCCAAAGCAAAAAGGGAAAGAAAGAGGCCGAGACTTCTGTGAGATTTTCATAAAACTCAGAAATGCTTGGATGTTTGGGAATTTTCCAAGCCAGGCCAACAAGTACGTCATCCAAACTCAAACAGATTCGTTTATTGCTTGGTGCCAGACGCGTTCCAGGTATATGTGTGATCTCACAGCTGCCCCTGGAGGTTTTACCAACCCCATTTTACAGAGGGGCTGGGAGAGGGGAGGCCAGTTGCCCAACCCCACCAGCCCTGCCACAAGGTAATCAGGCGCCCGAAAGGTTCAGAAAATATGCTTCTCTAAGGTGGTCTGGAGGTGGCGCTGTTGCAGTTGGTCCAGGTCCAGAGGCCTCAGCCTGTGAGGTGGGGGTGGGAGGAGGACGTGGGAGGATGATGGAGTGCCCTCCAGGGGTAGGCAAGCTCACCAGCTCTGGGGCAATAGAGAGCTTACGGAAGGAGGCAGGGACCACGATCACTGGCAGGGCCATGGCAGTGAAGACTGCCTTGTTCCTCACCCTCTCCCATCTCGAGGAGGGAGACCAAACACACTCCAGGAGACCATTTCGAGCAAACCTGGAGTCTGAGGAGATGGCTTAGGGTCCAGATCCCAGGATTGGGTGCCTGTCAACCTTGGCCAGCCTGTTAAGGGGATCCCCCTGCTTCCCACCCTCACTTCCTGCCTTCTTTTCTTTCTGGTGAGCTGTGGGGCTTCAGGCCTGATGCAGCCTCCTTACAAGAGTTGGGGGAGGGGGGCCTTGGCATCAAGGTCAGAGGGCGAGAGCCCTGAGAGCCCAACCGTGGGGTGTTCCTTCTAGCACCAAGGACAGTGGGCAATCAGTCCTCTGCCCTCCCGTCTCTGCTTTCTGATCACTGAGCCCCAGGTGGTCAGGGATCCATTATGGGGGCCATCAAGAAGATGAGGGAGAGAAGGTAGCTTATAAGTAAAGGAAATCAACACAAACCTGCTGGGGACAATGGGGACATCCCTAGGAGGACACAGGCATATGGACTGGGAGGACTTGGAAAGGTCTGGAGCCAGGGCGGAAAAGTGGTTTTCTCTCTTCTCCCTCTGAAACTGGCTTTCTTTGCCACATTGTGCATGTGGTGGGAAATGATCACCCCGTCTGGAGTGATGCTCCCTGCCACCCAGCACCCAACTCCACTAACCAGTGTCCCGGTGTCCAGTTTTGTAATCCCAGGACAGAATCCCATTGACCCAGCTCAGTCAGAGTTCACCTCTCCCCAGGAAGGAGGCCTATTGCCATAAGCATGGTCCCCTTTGTTGGTGGCCAAGAAAGGATTATGAGAATTTGGAAGAAGACACCCCAATATATATCTAATCATGGAAGTCCAAAGACAGCATGGAGGCTAAGTGCAGAGTGGGGGTGAGTGCTCTTGGACTTGATCAGGTCATGAGTTTGGGCAAGACAGCACACATGCTGGCTCCTGGATGGAGCCTTGCACGTGACCTGGCAGGGTCCATGCTTGTTAAATAGTAGTTGAGTGAATGATTGGGTGGAGGGATGAGTAAATTAACGATATGAATCTCCTTGACCTCATAAGGTGCCATCATCCGAGACAGGAGAACCACGGCTGCTCCCCTGAACTCTCTGATGGCCCTCTGTGTCCACACAGGAAAGACATAGAGGCAGGCACCTCACTCATGATCATATCAGGGTGCAAGGGCCTCTGGAGTGGTTCTCCTTACTAGCAAGCTGAGTGGTTTTCCAGCTGTTCATTCCTCCAAAAGAGCTGGTCCTGCCAGAGGAAGGAAGAGCTGCCCAGCCCAGGATCACATCTGTCTCACAGGTATGGAAAGGAGGGGCCGTTGGGGGTGGGGATGCACGGGCCATAGGTTGCATCCAGTTTTCTGCAATGGGACAGGGAGAAGAAGGGTTAGTCAAGCTGGTCCTCTAGTATCCTGCCCCATGGCCTGAAGCAAGGACTTGGGTGTAGGTAGTGTTTTTTTTTAGGGATATGATTCCAGGAAGCCAAGTGAGGGGGCCAAGAGGATGAGGAAGGGACTGAGGAAAAGTTGGTATAAGGATACGTGGTCCTCTGGGCCTCAGAAGGTACAGAATTCTGCAGGGAGTTGTCTTGTCACGATAGGGGCAGTGCCAGGTGCAGTGGTGCACGCCTGTCATCCCAGTGGCGTGGGAGGCTGAGACAGGAGGATTTTGAGTTCAAAGCCAGCTTCAGCAAAGGTGAGGTGCTAAGCAACTCAGTGAGACCCTGTCTCTAAATAAAATACAAAATAGGGCTGGGATGTGGCTCAGTGGTCGAGTGCCCCTGAGTTCAATCCCTGGTACCCAAAAAAAATCAGGATGGGGGGCAGCACTGGTTCAGAGGCGCCCATCTCCATTGTGTGGAGAATGACGGGGAGGGGGCTCCCTGCATTTCCAGATAGCACCTGAGTTTAGCTGAGCACTTGGCTAAGGCTGTGGCCTTAGAGAAGGGAAAGGCCTGTGGAGGGCGCTGGAGGGATGCTGCCTGTGCTTTTATAGAACTGAGCACCTCGGCTACAGCCAAAAGCCTGGGTGAGCTAAGAGGGTGGGGTGCAGGATCCTGGGTCCCCAGAAATGTGTCCTTTGAGCTGCGCTGTGGCTCTGCTGCAGGGTCAGGAACTGCCGCAGTCTTCCCTTTGGCCCCCAGGACCCAGAGCTTCAGATCTGGGAATGCAGTTAACCCCCTGGTAGCTGATGCCCTGGGTGCCTCGGGCTCCTCAAACGCAGAGAACAGAGCCACACTCATGGCCTCCGGGCCAGAGCAGCTTCTCCTTCACCCAGCATCCACCTGGGGGCCCAAGGGGACAACCTAAGGCTCATCCTTGACTTCTTCATCTCTGTCACTCTCCACATGTGACCAGTCACCAAATCTCGTGGATTCCATCTGCCTTTTTCTTCTCCTCCTTCAGCCCTCTCTGCCTCCCTCCCTTCCTCCTTTCATTTCCTCTCTATCAAATTAGCCAGGGAGAAAAAGTAGCTAAACACTTCCCGCCCTCAAACTTTGGTGACAGGAGGGCTCATCGATAACCTTTTGGAAGGCAATGTGGCAAAAGCCATAAAAAATCAAAAACGTTATCCTTTGACCTAGTTATTCTACCTCTAAGAATCTATCCTGAGAAAATAATCCTACCCACAGAAAAAGGTTTCTGCATGAAGAAATGACAGCATTGTTTAGATTAGCACAAAAACCAAAGAAACAAAGTACCAACCATTATAATAGATAGCTGGCCACCGACTAAAAGTTAGTGCTGGGTGATGGCTGATTTCCCTGCGGAGCATCTTCCTCGCGCTGGGCTTCTCCCCGGGGGAGGCTGCCCTCCGGGGGTCTGCCCTGCGGCATCTTCTCAAGCTCCACACTCTGATGAGGTCACCCCTTCCTGTGGCCTGGGCTACCCTCTTCCCCAGCTCTTCCCAGATCCTTCCTTCTAATCCCCACAGACTTTTTGAACATCTCACCTGTAAATCCAGTAGCCCTGAATGACCCAAAGCCACGTCAGCCTCAACAGTCCAATGCCAGTCCACAGTCCACAGCTAACTCACCACCAAGCTAATTCTATTTTCTAAGTAATTCTCAAGAACTTCTATTGGCCTCCATCCCCACTGCCACTGAATGCAAACCACTGTCATTTCCACCCACGCCTACAATGGCACGTTCCATCTGCTCCCTCTCCTTTCACCTGGCTTCTTCTGCCCGTCTCCTTCCCTGAAGCCAGAGTGGACTTTCAAAAGCACAAGTTCGGCTATGTCCTGAGGATGTGGATGTGTGTTGTACTTCTGAAGCCCCTCACTGGTGGGGTTTTAAGAGAAGTGGGAAGTGTGTTCACACGGGGGTTGCCGTCACTCTTAGCCCTGTTTGAAACCCAGCAGTGTCTTCTCATGTGATGAGCTGGCTGTCTTGGGAGCTGCTACCCTGTGACGATATCTGTAAGTATTCTTATTAATTTGCAAACATTTCTTGAATGACTAGTGTGTTCTAAGTCATGCAAGCTCAGGGGGAGTCATCTCACCCCCAAGAAGTAAAACTTTATTCTTGGCAGGGAGAAAGTGATCATTAAAGTGTCTTGTGGCCCTTTGTTATGGACTGAATGATGGTGTCCCCTAAAGCCCACATGTTGAAATTCCAGCTCCAGGGTGGTGGTGTTTGGAGTGGGGCTTTGGGAAGGTACTTAGGAATAGACTAGGTCGTGAAAGTGGGGTCCTTGGGATGGGATTAAAAGAGGAGGAGACATTGGATCTCTCTCTCTGCCATGTGTGGACCCAGTACTAACAGGGCCATCTGTATACCAGGAGTCACGCCCTCACCATGGTCTTAGGCTTCCCAGCCTCCATTACTGTGACATACAATCGCTTATTGTTTTCATTTATGGTAATTTGTTACAGCAGCCTGAGACACCCTCCAAAGCTCAACTCTTCTATACAAAAATGTATTACTTAGTATTTAATTTCTCTCATCAGGGAGAATTTCAATTCAGTTAAAATGTTCTCCTCGGAGCTGAGGTTGTGGCTCAGTGGTAGAGCACTTGCCTCGTATGCATGAGGCCCTGGGTTCAATCCTCAGCACCACATTAAAAAATAAATAAATAATAAAGATATCTTGTCCATCTACAACTTAAAAAAATATTAACAAAAATGCTCTCCTCAATGGATCAAAATAGTAAAAAAGCAGGTTGAGAAACTCCATATTAGGACAGTAGGGTGACAGTAGGGTGACAATAGGGGACATGGCCCCTTAGCTTGTGGAGCTTTCTTCTTACAGGGAAGATATGCATTAAATTATCACACAATGACTAAGTGACAAAAGCCAGACCCAAAAGACTGCATACCATCGATCCCATTTCTGCAACATCCTGTGAAAGGCAAACTATGATTCCATTGCTAGTTGTTCCCAGGGGCAAGACAGAGAAGAGGAACTCTCAGAATCACCAAGAACTCTAAGGGGGCAGATATTCTATATCCTGATTGTCGCGGTGGTTCTCCAACTCTGCCAAACCTCACACATCTACTCTGAAAGAAGGTTAATTTTTTTATATTTATTTTTTAGTTTAAGGTGAACACAATATCTTTATTTTGTTTCTACGTGGTGCTGAGAATCGAACCCATGCCTCATGCATGCTAGGCGAGCGCACTACCACTTGAAGGTCATCCCTTCCTGTGGCCTGGGCTACCGCATCCCCAGCTCCAGTGAATGTTAATTTATACAAATGATATCTCAGTCAACTTGCCTTAAAGTGGCTATGCAATCAGTGATGCATTCAGCCTTGTGACAAGTGCTGCACAGGACAGAGAGGTAACAGTCTAAGCCAGCGGCAGGTGGTGGACCAGGTCCCATCGGGGGAGACTCCCTGGGGAAGCAGGTTGAGCTCTGAAGGGTGAGTTCAGCTCACTGCTGAAATGGGGTGAATGTTGGCAAGTGGCACGAGTGTCTGCCGAGGGGTCCATGTGAAGTAGGACAGTGCCTTACACCAGGGTGATGGCTGTAGAGATGGACAAAACTGGACAGATTCTAGAAATCTTCAAGAGATAAATCAACTGTACATTGTGCCAGGGGGACACATGGGATAGGGGAGAGCCAGGGGGCCTGGGGACCTCTGGATTCCCGCTTGGCTTGACCCTAGTATATGGTGGTATTTTCTGAAATAGAAAACCCCTGGAGAAGGACTGGGTTAGTGGCAGAGACCTGTGTTCAGTTTTTTCAAGTGGAGTTGGAAGTCTTGGAAGCGAACAGGCGGTGCCCAGGATGCACCTTCTGCAGTGCTGGGGCACCCTTAGGCTGCTCCTCCGGAACCTTCCCTCCCCCCAGGAGAAAGTTCTGAACTCCAGGCCATCTCAGGTGGGCTCAGGGGTGAGCCATCTGGTCTGGAGACAGCTAAGTCAGCAGCTTGAGATCTGAAGTGAAAGGAAGATGGAAGGAGAGTTTGTGGGTGCAGGGGCTGCACCGAAGGAGGGGTGGATCACATACAGCACACATCTCTTGTGGCTGACCCCTGGCAGAGTCCTACTCCTGCCCTATGAGCTCTGTTTGCTCCCCTTATCTGGATCTGTATGAGAATCTAGCATTCTTCCAATAATTCCCTATTTGGATTTACACTAATATGAATAAGTTTCTGCTCTCTGCAGCTTCTAAAGCCTCGACAAAGACACCACCAAAACCAATAAAACGTGTTGTTTTATCTCTGTGTCTTTTTAAAAAAGCTCTATTTTCCAAATTGTCTATCAATATCTTAGCTTTGTAATATATAATCTGTATAAGGCAAATGACCAGTTGTTTCCTTTTTAAATATTTTTTTAGTTGTTGACAGACCTTTATTTTATTTATGTATTTCTATGGGGTGCTGAGAATCAAACCCAGTGCTCACTCATGCCAGGCAAGTGTGCTACCACTGAGCCCCCGCCCCCCACCCCCAGTTGTTTCCTTTTATTTCCCAAATTTCTTGACCATTCTATGCAGTTTCTCTACCAGATGAACGATAGAATCAATTTCTGAAGATAAAAAATTCCTGTGAAGATTTTCATTGAAATTACACTTTAAATTTATAGATTACTTGAGGAAGAATTGACATTTTTACAATACTGTCCAAGAACAGGACCCATTCCTCCATTGATTCAAATCCCTTTTTAATGTCCTTCCTCCACTTTCAACATATATCTTTGCACATATTCTGCTAAGCACATTTTTTCGGTCCCCTGATGCTTTCCAACTAGTTTCTCCTGGCTGTGCAGGACAGGCATTGATCGGGATCTATTTATCACCTCGCGCCAGACTCTTTAGTCAATGCTCTGATGAGTTCTTGCAGCTTTTCAGTTTATTCTCTTGATTTTGCAGGGTGAACACACTTATTATCAGCAAATAATGTATTTTTGTTCTTGCCTCAACGATCCATATACCTTCTTTTCTTTTTTGTTATCTTCTTGACTGATATTAAGGCAACTAATTGTTGTGATAGCAGCGACCCCTGAAATGTTTCTACCTTGAATAAAAATACTATAATGGTATTTCCAGAATAACATCTGTGAAGTCTTCACAGATACTAACTGTTAATAATTGTTTTATTGATTAAAACAAGTCTGGATCCAAATAATTTTAGGATATGCTGGGTCACAAAGACAAACTTAATATATATATTTTATATATATATCTTAGTTGTCGCTGGACCTTTATTTTATTTATTTATTTATATGTGGTGCTGAGAATCAAACCCAGTGCCTCTCACATGCCAGGCAAGTGCCCTACCACTGAGCCACAACCCAGTTTTCAAACTTGTTTCTTGACCTCAGCTATAATCAGAAAATCTGAGGTTAATTTGCCCAGTGGATGTCCAAGAGGGAGGGATACTACGTAATGTGTCTTAAGCTTACTTGACCACTGACCTATTTGTTTCATGCCTTACTATTTAACGTCCCCTGGATGGAGATATGGTCCACAGTGTAGTAATAAATTACTGCACTAAGAATTTGCACTGTATGACATTGGCTATGATTCTAGATACAGAATTGTTGCACAAATGAACAAATATTTTCATCACAGTAAGACTTTTTTCTGCAATTCTTAGTTTACTGAGAGTTTCTTTGTAATTTTTGAAATTATATTTATTTTTTTAAATTTTTTTTTAGGTGTAGAAGGACACAACACAATGCCTTTATTTTTATGTGGTGCTGAGAATCGAACCTGGGTCCCACCCGTGCTAGGTGAGTGCTCTACTGAGCCATAATCTCAGCCCTTAGGAAAGTTTTTTTGTGTGTGTGTGTGTGCTGGGGATTGAACCCAGGGCCTTGTGCATGTGAGGCAAGAACTCTACCCACTGAGCTATATCCCCAGCCCTTGAAATTATATTTCTCTCTCTCTCTTTTAAGATACAGGGTCACCTATATTACCCCAGCTGGAGTACAGTGACTATTCATAAGTAAAATCACACTCATGAAACTTAGAGTAGACACCTGGTCTGCATAGTGCAGGACAGCCCTGACCTCCTGGGCTCAAGAGATCCTCCTGTCTCAGCCTCCCAGGTAGCTGGGACTAAAGGCATGGCATGCCTGATTTTGTGTTTTGTTTTTTGTCTTTTTAAAGTTAGAAATGGAAGTGAATTTGATCAAATGGTCATTTTCCTCTTTAATGGGTGAAACTCTGCCACAGTGTATTAAATATGGTTCAAAACACCCTACAAGACTGCATGCCCATGATGTTCATGGACCAATTGCCTAAAACTGAGCAGCTAGCAGGCCAGGTGCACCTAGTGTCTGGCTGTGACATTTAACTGCTTTGGCTGCAGTTTTCTGTCCCCTGATGTGTGTTTGCTGCTATAACATTAATATCCATGGAGACAATTTTGGGCCCTGGCTGGCTAAGACTTCCAGGAGAGGAGAAGCAATTCCAGGGATGCCCCAGGTTATCTCGTGCTTGTTTTGTCAAAAAAGCTCAGAAGGTTAGATTGGAAGGACCCTGGAAACACAGGGATTCAGCTCTCCCTTCTGCTCACTGAGTCTGAGTCTTCCCTGCCTTGACCTCCTCTCACGTTCTCTCCATCTGCCATTCAGAAATTAAGGCACCGATTGGGCTGTGTTTTGAGAACTTGGCTGTGCAGAACTCAAGACGTTTCCAACCATATTACCTAGCGGTTTTTAAGTTATTTTCATATTAAATATTGATACCTAACCATTATCGAGTGCTCACTATGTACTGAATACTTGGCTACAACCTTTAAATGAATTATTTTCATCTAATTCTTCCATCCCTCTGAATCAGATATTATTTCCATTTCTTCAACTGGAAAATAACCACAGAGAGCTTACATCACTTACCCAGGGGACCCAGCCAGTACCTAGTATGTGATGAAGCCGGATTCGACACCTGGCAGTTTGCCTCTAAAATCTATAGTCCTGAGTTTAACCTACTTTGCTCTTTGCTTCCAGAAATAGATCCAGCAATGGTGTGTTGCTCTTTTTTCTAATATATCATTTAGAATTTTTGAGTATAAATGAGATTTTTCAACAGTTTCCTTTTTCTTATGTTTTATTTGCTTAGAGACCACACAAGATTCATAAAATAAATTGGAGGTTTACTGTAAATTTTAGTGCTTTGACAATTTTTAAAGAATTTAGGCAATATCTGTTCTGACACCATTCACTATTTCATCTGTAAAACCATCAGGTCCCCGAGCCTTTGACAAGTATCATAAACTTATTTGTTACATTATTCATCTTTTCTGCTTCTTCACTAATTTAGGTTTTCCTAAAATAATTATCAATGTTACTTAGAGAAGTTCAGATTTATTAGCATTAAGTGATACATAATATTCATACTGTATTTAAAAAATCTTCTCTATATTTCTGGTACCAATTATAATCCTGAAAGATGCAATCATGAATACCATAATTCTCTATGTTGAAATCCAAATAATCATAACTATGGTCTAAGATCCCTGTAGTCTCAATTTAAAATCCCAAGATTAAAATGCAGAATGTTGAAACCCTGAAGGCTGAAAATCTGGAAGACAAAATCCTGAAAACCACAATACCCATTGAAAGAGGAAGTCTACAGAACTAAGGTAGGGGCCAAATTCTATGGAGGGAATTAATGCTCTTTGGTTGTTTGCAGGATAGTTGCCTTGTGTTGGGTGGAAAAGATACCCAGAAACCTGGTCAAGTATGGTTTTGAGTGCATCTGTGGGAGTGTTTCCAGAGATTAAGTGTCCATCAGCTGGGGTCCCAAGGGAACAAACAGAGAAGGTGATTTGGTCTCTGAGAACTGTACAATTTTCTTCTCTTGCCTTGGACATCAGAACTCCAGGTTGTCAGCCTCTGGGCTTCAGGTCCTCTGGCTTTTCAGTTGTTGTCTTTATTTTCCTTCTCTGTTATAACCAGTGAGCATTAATTTTTACAATCCACTGTGCTATGTATTTATCTTCACTTCATTCTTAATAATGGAGATGTAAACTATGTAAAAACTTTCAGAGAGTTCTAATTCTCGTTATTCAGTTTTTTGCAAATTCAACTCCGTGGAAGTGCATTATTACAACATTGACATTGTACAGAGTGTGTGTGTGTGTGTGTGTGTGTGTACAATATTGAAACCTCCTCTGACTGTGTGGTAGAGTGCTTGCCTAGCATTCTGAGGGCCTGGGTTCTATCTCTAACACCACAAAACCAAAACAAGAAATGCTGAAATCCCCTCATTATGAAGAGATGTTCTGTTTGTAGAACTGCATTTGTAAAAGATAAGATTTCTCAAGATCTCAGTTCTTTGGACAATTACATTTGCACTGGAGACCTCTTGTGGATTTTTGATCCATCTTGTCAAAAGATTTAGGTTGGGGCTGGGGTTGTAGCTCAATGGTAGAGCACTTGCCTAACACATGTGAGGTACTGGGTTCAATCCTCAGCACCACATAAAAATAAATAAATAAATAAAATGAAGGCATCCAGTCCATCTGCAACTAAACACACACATACACACACACACACACACACGCTCTGTGTGTGTGTGTGTGTATATATAATATATATATTTATATTTATATTTATATACATAGATTAAAAAGAAAAGACTTAGGTTGTCCATCATGGCATTTCAGATGCCCAGGAGCACACATTATCAACTACAGTGAAATGAATTTATTTTATTTATTTATTTTTATGTGGTGCTGAGGATCAAACCCAGGGCCTCACCATGCTAGGTGAGTTCTCTACCGCTGAGCCACGACCCCAGGCCCTGCATTTCACTTTTTGATCCATTTATTATGAATGTGTTGTCTTTGTTATAACTGCTGTATAATGTAACTGCTGTTAGTCTACCTGAGGGTTTATGCTTGCAAAACTGTGTGTTATTATTACCTACTTTATTGTACAAAGTGGCCTATGAAGTGTTTTGTTCTGTTATCAAATAAATCCTCTTTTAAATTTTTAAATAAATATCTTCTGAACAATTTAAAAATTATTTTTGAAGGATTCTATTTTGGAGTCTTTTATCTTTTGGGATTTTTTGATTTAGGAATCTTGATCTTTGATGATTCAGCATTTGGAATTATGGAGTTTGGGACTGTGTCTTTTAGGATTATAACCCAAACCTCTGTATATGATATTTCTCTCTCTCTTTCTGGATCTGATGTATTTGTATATTTATTATTATTAGTTTTTTGTTTTCTTCATCAGACTTGCCAGAAATGTAATAGTAGTAGCTGTGGTAGGGAAATATAATAACAAACATTTATAAGTGCTTACTCTAAGACAAGCACTGTTCTAAGCTATATTAACTCATTTCATTTTTTAACAACTTTATGAATTAGGGACTATTAATATTTCATGTTACAGATACAGAAGCTAAATCACAAAATTAGTAAATTCCTTGCAGAAGCTAAATCACAAAATTAGTAAATTCCTTGCAGAAAAGCTAAGTGGTGGAGTTGACCTTGAAGCCTTGGCAGTATCTGCTTTTTTATTTATTAATTCTTTCTTTCTACTTTGTCTTTTTCTAACTCTTTGAGATAATTGTTTGGCTCATTTATTTGTAAATTTTCTTGTTTATTAGTAAAAGCATTTAAGGTTATAAAGTGAGATGACTAGCAATTATTAATCTTTTCAAAGAACAAGATTTTGATTTGCTCATCTCTAATATTTTTCTGTTCTTTCTTTTATTAATTAATGCTTATATTAATTATGTGTTACTTCTGTTGTTTTGGGTTTTGTTTTATTTAATTTCTTAAAATGGAAGCTTATGTATTTAATTTGATAACCTCCTTCTTTTTTTAAAATATAAACTCTTGTACTATGAATTTCCCTCTTGGCAATGTGTTAGCTGCATTCCATAATTTTCTATTATCATAAAACACAATATGAAATCTATGCTATTAACGTGTGCAAGTGTAAACACAGTCTAGTTAACCACTGTTACATAGCATCTTTCCAGAACTTTATCATATTTTGGTATTGGGGATTAAACTCAGCGGTGCTCAACCACTGAGCGACATTCTTGCCCCTTTTGGTATTTTATTTAGAGACAGGGTCTCACTGAGTTGCTCAGCAACTCTCTTTTGCTGATTCTGGCTTTGAACTTGTGATCCTCCTGCCCCAGCCTTCGGAGCTGCTGGAATTACAGGCCTGCACCACCACAACCGGCTAGAACTTTATCATCTTGCAGGATCGAAACTCTCATTGCACAGCAACTCCCCTTTCCTGTCCCTCAGCCCCTTTCTCCCACAAAATGTTCTATGTAGTATTTTCATTAAGCTCAAAATATTCTCTAAGTTTCTCTTGAGACATCCTCTTTGAGCCATGGGTTATTTAGAATTGTACTGCTTAATTTCAAAATGTTGGGTGGTTTTAAAAAGTATCTTCCAGCTGGGTGTGATGGTGCATGCCTGTAATCCCTGCTGCTCAAGAGACAGAGAAAAAAGGATTTCAAGTTTGAAGCCAGACTCAGCAATTTAGAGAGACTTAAGATAAAACATAAAAGGACTAGGGAGGGGCTGGGGCTGGGGCTGGGGCTGAGCGGTAGAGTGCTTGCCTTGCACGTGTGAGGCACTGTGTTCCATCCTCAGCACCACATAAAACTAAATGAACAAAAGTATTGTGTCCATCTACAACTAAAAAAAAAAAAAGGACTAGGGATGGGGCTCAGTGGTGGAGCACCCCTGGGTTAAATCCCCAGTACCACCAAAAAATAAATGAATACTTAAATAAATAATATCTTCTTATTATTGGGTTTTGCCTTAATTATGTTATGAGTAGAGAACATTGGATATCTCTCTTCCTCTAAAAATTTGAAGGTTTGTTTGTTCTATGATCCAAAGTATGGTTTATCTTGGTGAGAGGGTTCCATGCACACTTGAAAGAAGTGTATCTGATCTTGTTACAGGGACTGTCAGGCTGGTCCCATGGTTGATAGTGATGCTCGAATCTTCTTTACCCTTGCTAATTTTTGTTTATTTTTCAATTTCTTACTGAAAGAAGAGTGTTTGACTCACCAATTATAGCAGTGAATTTCTCTCTTTTTCATTTTGGTTCTATCAGTGTTTGCTTCATGCATCTTGAAGCTCATTGTTAAATACATACACATTTAGGGTTTTTATATCTTCTTGGTGAATTATTTATTATTACATAATCTCTCTTTGTCTATGGAAATATTTCTTGTTCTGAAGTCGACTCTGTCTAATATTAATATAACTATTCTGGCTATCTTTTGTTCAATATTTACAGATATATGCTTTTCTATCATTTTATCTTTGTAATTATATTATGGTGACTTTCAAGTAGACAGCAAGTCAGATCTTGTGTGTGTATGTATGTGTGTGTGTGTGTGTAGACACACCCTTGTGCACATACGTGTGTGTGTTCAGCTCAATCTGACAACATTATCTTCCTATTGGTGTGTTTAGACCATCTGCTGGCTACTAGGTGGAGTTTCCTGTAGGATTTTAACACCTGTGCTGCTGCTCAGCTTCACATGACTTGGGCCACTCTCAGAGCAATGCTACGAGACAGAATAGGGAATTTCTTCTCCATATCCCTTTCTCTTAATTCATCTGGCAAGAAAGATGGGTTTTCCTCTTGTATTTTAGGTATCTATGCCACTACCCCATTACCACAGTGAAGCTTTTTGACAGGATCACTCACAGGACAGGTCAATAAAGAAAAAGAGACCCCATTGTCTCTAACTCACAGAGACCCCTTCCAGGCTTTGTCCAGAAAACTGGGTTTTTCTTGGAGGTTTTGCTTCCTGCACCTGCTACACAGGTCAACACTGGGTGTTAAAGAAAGAAAGTATGAACTTGGCAATCTCATCCCATAAGGGCCTTTCTTCAAGTTTTGGCCCCTTCACCAATCCACCTACTATTTATTTTCTTTCTTTTACAGTAGAATGCGTTTTGACATGGTATACAAATGGAGCACAACTTCTCCTTTCTCTGGCTGTACATGGTGCAGAGTCACTCCAGTAGTGTCATCAGACATATATGTGTGTGTGTATATATATATATATATCTGTCACATTCTGCTGTTCTTCGCATCCCCACAGCCCCACCCCTCCCCTCACTCCCAATTTCTGGGTTCCTCAAGCAGTTACAGTTTCCATTTTGTCCAGACCTTGAAGTTGTAGTCAGTGAGAGAGAATCTATACTGGTTCTTCTCTTGGCTAACACTGGAAGCTCAGGCTATATTTTGCCAATGGAATTGCTGTTTGACATAGTCACGTATGTTTATGCTATTAATTGATACTTCCAAATTGTTCTTTAAGATGGCCATGCCAATCTATATTACACAAGCACTATTAAAAATAAAAAACCTTCTCTCTACCCTTACCAACAACTGATATCCAACTTTTTGTTTTCTTACAATCTGTTAGGTGAAAAGAAATACTATCTTATTGATTTGATTTCAGGTTCCATGTTGGCTAGTGAGGTTGGAGCATCTTTTTATATATTTTTGGCCATTTATATATCCTCATTTGTAAATAGTCCCTTTCTATCCTTTGCCCATTTTTCTATCTGGTCATTTGTCTTTTTCTTATTGATTTGTTGAAATTGCCTCTGTAGTTTCTAGTGTTTGGAATTTATTGAGGTTTATTTTGAGACTCATTACTTAATCAATTCGTCTATTTGTTCAGTGAGCATTTGAGGAAAACAGGAGTATTCCCTGTTCAAATTCTACCTAGATATATTACAACAATCTTGTTGATTTTGTTATTTAGATAGTCTATTTGATTTTTAAAATATTTGATCTGTTACATCCTGAGACGTGTGTTTTAAAATCTCCCATTTTAGTTGTGGTTTCATAAAATTCTTCTTGCATTAAGGCTTTTGCTTTATATATTTTTTCAGTGTATCTGTCTGTGTGTCTGAGTCAGATTCATGATGAACTCCTCACTTAGTGTCTGAGAACACTAACTCTGGTGTTACCATACCGGGGTTCAAATCTTAGTTCTTCCCCCTACCAAATCAATTAATTACTTAATATTTCTAAGTCTCAGCTTCTTCAATTGTGAAATGGGACATAGAATAGCACTTACTTCACATAATTGCTATGAGATTAAACAAAATTATCCAGGTAAATGTTGAAAAAATGGATATTACCACATTTTCTTAATGAAAGTACATCTTTATCTCAGTATACAATCGTTAAAAAAAAATAGCCCGCAGTTCTGTTTTTTCTTTTTTTAAATTCTATTTATTCTTTTTCTCTTGACATATCCTTCTTCTCTTTGCATTTTCCAGGAATATACTGGTCTATTTTAGATCTTTCATAATTATTCAACTTTAGCTGAATCTCTTGTAAAGCATAATTGAGGTAGTCTCCAAAAAGATGGCCCAAGCTGACTGCCATAAATCATTTTCCTGCTTTGGCTCCACCCATAGGAGGTCGGGTCTATTCTGTCCTCCAATAGAGATGGCCTTGTGTCTTGCTTTGACCAATAGAGAGCAGAGGAAGGGACGTTATATCAGATCCAGACCTAGATTCCAAGAGGCAAGGTGACTTCCGCTTGCATTTGGAAACACCAGCTGCTGTACTTGCTCATGCTTGAGTATTAAGTAATGAGGCACAGTTGAGATAGAATTGTGCCCAGCCCAGCTCCCTCACAACGCACCTGAGTGACCCAGTCTCTGCCCATGAAGAACACCCCAGCCAGGCCCTGCTGCCATCCCAGGCCCACAGTAGTGTGTGAAATAACAACTCATGGTCGTTTTAAGTCACTGAGTGTTGGGTTGGTTTGTTACTCAACAGTAGACGACTGAGATTGGAAGAGAGAGCCAGGACTAGGTTTTTCTTTTTTATTCGGTCTGAGCATCTTGGTCTCGCTTTTAGCATCTTGTGTTATGTTTTCTGTTTCTTTCATTTTCCTATCATTTCCTTTTCTGCTTTACTGCCTTGATCTTTTTCCGTCTCCTTTTTGTATAATTATATATGCTTTTCTAGTAATATGTTTAATGTAAAAATCCAACAAACATATTTAAAATTATGTTTCTAAACACGTCAAAAATCAAATGGCTTCTATCACTTCCATCCTGCTCTCCAAACAGGATTTGACCATTAGAACATGTTAGTGTTTCTTTCCTTACATGCACACTTCAAAAACATTAAATGAGCGTATAAGGTAAATTATGCATTATTAATAATTTTATTTTTACTGTATGCCTCATATTTCAAGGATTCTTTTTGAAAGATTACTTAAAATGTTACAACCCACATTGTCAGCCTTTGGTTAGAATGAGCTTAAGGGGTTTGATTTCTTACCCATGTTTCTTGAAGATCACACTTTACAAAAGTCTTTATCTTGACTTGATTCTTCTTTGAATAACTTTTTCTCCGTGGGAATCAGGAGACCAACTATACCCTGAAGAAAGCTGGTGTCTGGAAAGCTGATCAGACGCCCCTCCCACCCCTCTCCACACCCAGGGTATGAGGGGGGGCGGGATGGCGGCTGCTAAAGGATCTGTGGCATATCTTTTGGAGGGAGCTGTTGATGTGCTGGGTACTTCCAGTCCCCGGGGGATAGGCAGAAGGTGCCTGCCCCAGCCCTTAAGCCTAGTCAGAGGAGCCTCAGTGGAACCAATTGGAGAGCTGGTCATGTGGCCCCCAAAGGAGGGAGTTGTATCTGATCCCTACCCGAGAAGTCTGGCTGCTGGAACCAAAGGAGAGGTGTCCATGTGACAGTGGCTTCCACTCCGAGCTTTGTCCCGGCTGAGGCTATATAGGTGCTTCCTGTGGACCAATTTGGGCTTGTCTTCAGCTCTCAGTGGGTGGGGCCTGACACCCCAGCAGAGTGGAGCCAAATGCAGTTGCCCAGAGCTGAGGAGGGAGTGTGCTAGCACCTGGCACAAGGGGCATTTGCCTGGGTCGAGGGGAGCGAGGGGGAGAGAACACTGTGACTAAAGGTCTGTGCAAGACCCAAGAAAGAAGCTTGACTTCACACTGCTGTCAAGCCTGGAGAGCACCATGTCCCTTCATGGCAGGACAGGAATAAAAACTTACTTGCTCCCCTTCCCTCTCTCTCTCACCTCCACCCTGGGCCTGGAGTGCAAATGGAGGACTCATGAAGGTGTGGAATGCAGCGGGAGGAGTGCCAGGCAGCTTCTGGACAAGGTGGATGTGGAGACCAGGCAGACAGCCAGTCGACATCACCTTGCTTCCCCTGGTGGGGTCAGGGACAGGCCTGCGAGGTGTCGTGATGGGTCTTGCTGCATATCTAGGAACACAGCAAATGTGTCACAGACTTCTTGGGGCCGTGTGGTCCAGCGAGTTTTCCTCTGCTCTGGCAATTCCACCTTAATGCATGAGTGGGGTTCTTGAACTTGACCCTTTGAAAATTCAAGAATGAATGGACGGGAGCGACAACGACAACACTGAGACAGAACATGTTGCATCCCCTGCCCAGCCCAGTGGTCTCACTTACCTGAGACCTTGCTGCCCTGTACCTGACGAGGGAGGCTCCAGGAAGCCGTGCTTACTAAAGAACTCTCACAGTTACCTGGGCCACACCACGGTGATGGTGGATCATGAGAAGGTGAGGAGGTGCCAGGTTGCAAGACTAGATGGGCTTGGGAAGTCTCGGTGAGCCCCTCGGGAACTCTCACCTGACGAGGGGCCCGTCCCCATCACAGTGCTTGGTCAAGTGTCAGTTTAGGAGGCATGACAGGTCCCGCACCCTGCCACGCAACTTTGGCTATGTACTTTCTCTTTTAGATCTCGCAGGGTCACTGTAACCTCAGGAAGCTAAAAGCCAAGTATGGAAATTGTTTCAGTTTGGCTGTCTGGTGGCCCCCAGCAGTTGTTCATGCAGGACTATACAGAGGTGAAATCAGTGGGTTATAGAAGCTGTAACCTGACCCGTCCACCCTAGTTAGAATGACTGATTGGGTGGGAATGTAGAAAGGTGGGATGTGGTTAGAGGAGGTGGGTCACCAGGGGCCTGTCCTGGAGGGGTTGTTCTTCCTGCTCCCTCTTCCTCTTCTCTCTTCTTCTTCTTCTCTCTCTCCTTCCTTCCTCGCTGCCATGAAGAGAGCAGTTTCTCTCTCCAGCGCTTTTCCCTCATGATGGACTGCCTCAACCTGGGCCCAGAGCATTGGGCTAAGAACTCTGAAATTATGAGCACCAAATACACCTCTCCTCCTCTAAATTGTTCCCGTCAGGTCTTGTGGTCATGATGATGCAAGGGGTAACTAAGACAGAAATAATGGAGAAATGCATACAGATCCACCTTACCCATTTTAGAGGAACTTCTGTGGAAGCCTCCCTAGCTCAAGTGCAGCAGGTGATCACTATGATGAATCCATCTATTTTGAAGATGTTTGAAGCTATTAATTGAATATCAGGTGAATGAATTAATCTAGATGTGAAGGGGGTTGGGGAAAATGTGTCACCAGTGTTTAAGTGATTATAATCCGTGAAAATATATAATTAATGATATAATCAGTGTTTAAAAGAACTTGATCACAGCTACAAATTTTTGATCAAATAGTTGCATAAAGATATCAAATGTCTGGGGAGCTTTTTGTTCTTTTAAGATTGATATGTTAATCTCTGTTAGTCAGCTTTCCATTCCTATAATGAATACCTAAGATAATCAACTTATAAAGACAAAAGGTTTATTTTGGCTCACAGTTTTGGAGCCCTATTGTTTGGGGCCTGTGGTGAGGCAGCACAGCATGACAGGAGCACGTGGCGGAGCAAAACTACTGGCCCCATCACCAGGAAGCAAAAAGAGAGTAAGGAGGGAGCCAGGTTTTCCCCATCCCCTTCTGGGACATGCTCCCAGTGACCTAAAGTCCTCTCACTAGAGCCCACCTTTTCAGGTGTCAACAACCTTTCAAGCTGGGCACCAAACCTTTAACACATGGGGACATTTAAGACCCAAACTATAGCAATCACTAAATATGTAAAGAACAAAAATGCACTTGTGGCTGCTCACTGTGCGCCAAGCATTATTCTAGGCATATTAAACATTTTAGTTTATTCCTCTTCACAGGAAATCTATGAGGTAGAAGCTCGTATTATCCCCATATTATAGATAAAACCGAGGCACATACAGGTTGAGCAATTTGACCAAGGGCCTGTGGCTGTGCAAGAGACCAAGAAGATATAAACCCACTATTCGGCTCTGTTAAGCCCTTGCCTAATTTTTTTTTTTTTTGGTTGTAGACGGACACAATAACTTTGTTTTATTTATTATTTTATAAAGAGAGAGAAAGAGAGAATTTTTTAATATTTATTTTTTAGTTTTCGGCGGACACAACATCTTTGTACGTGGTGCTGAGGATCGAACCCAGCGCCCCACGCATGCCAGGCGAGCGTGCTACTGCTTGAACCACATCCCCAGCCCTGTTTTATTTATTTTTATGTGGTTCTGAGGGTCGAACCCAGTGCCTACGCTTGCACATAGGCAAGTGCTCTTCCACTGAGCTACAACCACAGCCCCCTTGCCTAATCTTGAAACTCTAGAGACTGCCAGACAGTGAAGACCCCATGACAATGACAACCCCCTTCTCTCTCAAGCTGGTTGGATGCAGCACATAGGACTCACCTCTTGGGCCCCTTGCTCCAGAGGACTCCATAGTGGCCTTGGTGCCTAGGGGGTCAGGGAGGGAAGTCAAAATACTCAACAAGCATTAGTGCAGGCGTGACAGACAGTGGGCAGGTGCATCCAGGACGCGAAGCGGTGGCGTGGGGACCCTGGCTGGCTGCCTCGCTTGGCTTTTCCTTTCTGAATGGCCCCTCTGTAGTTGCACTTGTATTTACACTTCCGAAGTGTAAGTTTCCATGGCCCACGTGTGACAGCTGCTGTCTTGCTGCTGTTTGTCCTTTCTCTTTCCCATTAAGAAATATTTAAGTTGCAGAAGGAATTTGGGCTTGGTGCAGCGAAATTAAATAATAAAGAAGCATAAGAAATGAAAAGCGATTCCCAAAGCTCGCTACAAGTTAGTGGCTTAGTATGTCTTTAAGAATTCTGTCCACACACGCAATGCTTTTTTTTCTTTTACAAAATTAGGATCATCCTAATTTTCTACTTCTACAAAATCTTTATTAATTTAATAACATATTGCGGGCACATTTCCAAATGTGCACTCATATCTACCTCACTACTTAAAAGGCTGTGTAGGATTCTCTTTGTTTAAACAGCATTGTCCAATAGGAATAGAATGTGAACCACACTTTAATTTTAATTTTCTAGTAGCCCCAATGAAAAAAAAATATAATCAAACAAGTGGAATTCATTTTACTAATGTATTACTTCACCCAATATGTCTAATATGTTATAATGTCAACACACAAATAATATAAAATTATTGAGATATTTCTTTTTAAATAGTAAATCTTTCAAATCCAGTGTGTATTTTACACTTATACCAGATCTTTTTTTTTTAAAGAGAGAGAGAATTTTTTTTTAAATATTCAGCAGACACAAATTTTTGTTTGTATGTGGTGCTGAGGATCAAACCTGGGCCACACGCATGGCCAGGCAAGTGCGCTCCCACTTGAGCCACATCCCCAGCCCCACTTATACCAGATCTTGAGTTGGACTAGTCACATGTTCAGTACTCTATAGCCACATGTAGCCAATGCTACCATCCTTAGTGGGTGACATAGGATTCAACCATAACTTATAAAAGTGTGCCTGTCCGTGGAAAAATAGGTTGCTTCTAATACTTGCTATTAGAAGTGATGATATAATGAAAATTCTTATGCTTATCATGTTACACAGGTACATGACTATTACTTTGAAATAGATTTATAGGAACAAGGTTTCTAAGCCAAAGACTATGTATTTTATAGTATAATGAATATAGCTAAAGGCCAGGGTGTAGCTCAGTCGTAGAGAACTGGCCTGGCAAGTATGAGGCCCTGGGTATAACCCCAGCCCTGAAAAAAAAAAAATGTAACCAAATTATTCTTGAATAAGGCTAACCAATTTATATTTCTGCCAATATTATATAAAACTGATCATTTGCCCACACTCTTGCCAAATTAGACAGCATTCCTGTTCAATCCTTTTTCATCTCTCTCTGCCCTATGAAATCTGTATACCAATTAATGCATTGCAGAGGGGGAGATCCATTTTCAAAGTTGCACTTCTTCCTATTGGTTACCACTGGCAGCCAGTTAGACGATGTGTTTGGTTGTGTTGGTAACAAAAAAACAGCAAAATTGACTCAGACAAGTAGGAGTTGATTTTCTCATGTAAAAATACTGGAGGAAGGTGTCTGCTTATGGTGGCTGACCACTCCTTGATGCCTTCAAGTTCTTTCTAATTCTTAGCAGGTGGTCCTGGTCTTTGTGGCTGTCAACTGATGGTCACAAGGTGGCTGCCACCACTCTGGTTAACGTGTCTGGGTCCCAGGCAGGAAGGAGGGGAGATAGATGGCGCCAGCTATTTCTTACCCAGAACTCACCCTGGATGCTTACATTTCATTGTCAGAAGTGGGTCATGTGACTATCCCAGTTGCAAAGAGGCTGGGGAAAAGGGTAACCACTTTCTGGCCTAGAGTGGAAGGTGGCAAGGGAAGGTGAGATTGGCCATGGTTTAGTAGCAGAACAATCCTGCTACACCATCTACTCTGACGAGTAAGTCTCAGGCTTCAGTGTAATGAATTCCACTCTTGAATCCAGGGCCACCTCCTTTTGGTCCTGGTCACAGTGGCTGAAATTGTACTAACTAGTCTTGCCTTCTTACTGTGATCTCCCTTGTACCACAAACCTCAGAGATCCTTCTGGGTTCAATTTGTGGCTGGGGAAGAGAACCTTCTAGAAAGGGTGCTTGTGCTAGGCAATTTCTCACATGGTGCCCAATGTTCTCAGCCCCCTGATATTCATGTCCTGTGTATTTGCCTCCCCCTGAGTTTGACTTGCTTCTAAGGAATAAAATATGGCAAAGTTATGAGATGTTACTTCTGGGATTAGGTGGCAAAAGTCTTCCATATTTGAACTGCTAGCATTCTCTCTCTGTCTTCTCAGCTTGCACACTTTGATGAAGCAAGCTGCCATGTCAGAGAGGGTCCTATGAGGTGGAACCAAAGTATCCCCAGCAGGCACTGCAGCAACAGAATCCTGCCAGCAGCCACATGCAGGAGCTTGGAAGCAGATCCTCTCCCAGTGGACCTCTGAGATGATTCCAGCCTCAGTCAAGACCTTGATTGCAGCCTCTGAGAGAACCTGAAGCTGAGGACCCAGCTAAACCACAACTTGTAAGATCCAAATCTCCAAGAAAATGTGGGATAGCAAATGTTCCTGCCTCAAACTTCTCTGTTTGGGGACAATTTGTTACACAGCAGCAGTAACTAATTTAGTGCTGTTGCATGATCTTCTCTTTGGGATCAATCCGTTTCTATCTCTGCATCATTTTCTTGCCCTTTAAAAATTTGCCTCTTCTCACACAACTAGGGGGCAAGAGCAGCTATGGCTCAGAGTAACTCACAGGCATTCAGAGAGCATGGCAGTCCTGTATGACCTTTTCCCATCTAGTGACACTTTCCTGGTGAGTTTCTTGGGACTTCACCTCAGGGGAGATGCCAGGGGTGGACATACCTTTGTTTTTATGTGGATTTGTATTTCCTTGAGGAATAGTTCTGCCTGTCTCTGCCCCTCATAGGTTATATGATCAGGTTATACATGGATTATGAGGTGAGGCTCAGCTTGGTGCACTTGGGGGGAACCCAGCCTTCTCTTCCCAGACCCTTTTGGGCTGTCCTGACCCCGGGACGGCTCCAGGGATGGTGCCTGCTGGCCTGCTCCTGACAGGGGATCTGAGGCTTCCCTGGGAGGCTCTTGCCCTGCAGGGGACAGCCTGCAAGTGGAAGGGACAAATTCAGTTCAGGAGGAATCGGAGGAAGCCACTGTGCCGCGCGCCCTCCGGTTCCCCTTGATGGCTCCTTGCACAGATCCTGAGACCTGTCTGTCTCTGCTTTGTTCCTCATTAGTTCTAAGTGGGGAGGGAAAGTGAGGGTGTCTTCTCTCCATCCCCTCTATCAGTCTCTGTATCTCTGTATCTATGTCTGTCTCTCCAAGATAGCTGAGCTTTTATGAAAACACAAGGCAGGTGTTGATAGGAGGGAAGAATCAGGCACCCGGGTCATCATGGGTGGTGGAGACATCTGTCTATTGTACCTTGGCGTCCCTGGGTGCGTCCCTCATAGTGAGGGAGTGAATGTGCCCGTGTGTGTCTAGGTCTTCTGTCCCTTCTATGAACCAAGGACAGTGAAACCTGGGTCCCTTCCAGCTCTTACTTCTCCTGGGTAGGTGGGTCTCCCATGTGCAGGGAGAAGGGTTTGACCTCCCCTTAGCACCAGGGCCTGTCTGAGGCTCTGACCCCGGGGAGGACCCTGCTTGCCCACAGCACCTGCTGGCCAGGGCCCCACCTATCACCACACGTGCGGGGTGCAGAGCAGCACCCCCCAAGCTGCTCCTGCCTCTGCCGCTTCCCGGCATCCCCGATCTCTGTTCAATGCGTGACTTTTTACGATCGATCTTATATCCGGCACAATCAGATTTATGGCTCCTGCATCTTATGAAATTACACAGATGTTGCTGCTCTGCTTCTCTCCAGGACAGTAAAAGGCAATAACGTTCTTGCAGATTTCGACAGCAGGCAATTCAATAAAGGGCCATGTATATTTTATAAGTACAATAAAGACGAGGCTGTGTGCCCGCACTGCGGCCGCCAGGGCCCAGCACTGCACCGGCCGCCACCGCCCTCCCCCTCCCTGTCTGCTTGTCGATCAGGTCTCTCCCACCATCACACAGGGGACTGAGGAGATTTATCCCTTTTCTGATCCATTATTTAAGTTTGGCTCCAGGGACCCTGCAATGGGGGCTGTTTAAAATTTAAAGGTGTTTGTGGAACTTAATACTTTCCTCCCCCTGATTTGCACTATAAAATTTTATCTATATTTTTGTTGCCCCATAAAATGTTTCTATCTTATCGGGATGGCTTGTCCTTTTATGGGCAAAACCATAAATACCTGATGAGGTGAGGGTTGGTGGAAGGTCTCATAGAGGAGTGCAGGGGGGGAGGCAGGAGAGGAGAACCTTTGCCAGTTCTGCTGCTGGCACACTGGGTGGCCACAGGTCAGCCTCCATCCCTTTCCCTGGCTCAGTTTCTTCACCTGTAAAATAGGGAGAACCCAGGCTCCTGGGAAGATTCTGGGAAATATGACACTGGAAGTGTACTTGGTGCCTGGCACAGCATGTGCAAAGGCCCAGAGGTGGGAAGAGTCTGGGGTGTTGGGGGAAACTGACAGAGCTCTGTGGAGGGAAGTGTCAGGGTAGCATAGTGCCAAGCCGGGCTGCGGGCAAAGCTCTGTGTGGCGTGGTAATCACTCACCTGTGTTCTCATTTATAAAATAAAGATGTTGAGGTTCCCATCTCTAAGGGTGTTGAGCACATTAAGTGACTTAATGTCTGTCAGGTGACTGGCTCAGACGCCTGCACACTGTGCCTGCTTCCCATATGTCAGAGGTGGCTGCAACACTGCTATCATTCCAGGGCAGGCTGGGACCAGGGAGAGGCAAGGGAGGTTCTTGGGGTGGGGGAATGCAAGAGGGCCTGCTCTGGGGGGTGAGCAAGGCAGGTGGGTGCCTGATGGCCCCTCTGTGCACTGTGTACCCTGCAAGCTCGCTGGCCTCCCCCTCATCCCAGGTCTCCGGGACACTTCCTTCTTGGCTGGGGATCTACATGCCCAGACAGACGCAGGCCCCCAGGGCTCGGGCAGTGCAACAGTCCCACCCGCGACAGAACCCACGCTTCTGAGAAGTCTTGGCATAACTGGAACAAGAGCAGACAGGTCCCCTGGTGTTGCCAGGGCCCAGCCAGCCCGTCCCTTGTAGTCACAGTCATGATGCCTGCTCTGGGCCAGGTGCTCGAGGGGCACCAAGGAGAATCTAACCCAAACTCTGTCCTCAAGAGGCTCCTGGTCTAGTTGGGGTGACACCTGCCTGCCTGCAGGGAATTTAGGGGCTGCTGACTGTCCTTCCACCTGTGTGGAGTGGTGAGGGCTGTCAGGAAAGGCTTCCTGAAGGGAGTCACTTGGGCTGGACCAAGAAGGACCAGTAGGAGCTGCCCAGGTGGGAACCAGCACACTCCAAGGGCTGCGGTGTGAAGCGGGCCATCCGCAGACACCTGCGGTCAGTGTCTGTGCGAGGACCCTTCATCCCTTGAGGCTCCTGGTGGTCAAGGTGAAAGTCCTCAGTGAAGTGTTGACAGGAGTCAGCTCCTTCCAGTGCCTGAGCCATCTGTGTCCTGAGGACATGGTGGGATGGGCGCTGGTTGAGGCTGGGCTGGTCTCAACACAGAGCCTCAAGCCCAGGGCATGAGGCTGGGTTAGATGCTGCTGCACCTGACCACCCCCTGGCGGGCTACTGACAACTGCCCCAATGTTCAGTGGGGTGGTTCTCAAACTGCTTCTCCGGGGACAGAGACACCAGCCCGTATCCAGTCCTTCCTGGTCCCAAGAACTGCAGTGGGGGAGCCGATGGGGAGGGTGAAGGTGAGCTGCCACGTGGCTGTGGGGCTGGGACGGCCCCTCCTGTGCTTCTGAGTTGAGACAAGGAGGCTCAGACATTGGAGGTGTGCCAGTGCAGGGAAGGAGCATCGCAGGGAAGCCGGACCCTTTGGCCAAGGACAATTCCTGGGGAGGGAGGGGTTTAGATGTGAGCTGTCAACAGGCTACACTGCTGGCGGCCAAATGAGTGCGTTGGTCCCGGGGAGGATCTTGGAAGCTCATCACAGCTCTGTCGATACCCCGCCTCACCCCACAGTGGGGATGGCTGGGTGCCCATCCCTATAAAAATCCAGACCTGCCACCTCACACCCATTAGGGTGGCCACTATCAAAAATAAATAGTAGAGGGGGTCAGGGTTGTGGCTCAGTGGTAGAGCACTTGCCTGGCATGTGTGAGGCACTGGGTTGGGTCCTCAGCACCACATAAAACTAACTAAATAAAATAAAGGTATTGTGTCCATCTACAACTAATATATATATATATATATATATATATATATATATATATATATATATATATATATATTAATAAAATAAATAGGGTGTGGTGGCGCATGTCTGTAATTCCAGCTCCTTGAGAAACTGAGGCAAGAGGATTGCAAGTTTAAAGCCAGCCTGGACAACTTAGCGGACTGTCACACACAAAAAAGGGGGGATATAGCTCAATGATGGAGCAACTCTGGATTTGATCCCCAGTACACAAAAAATTATGGACACACACGTATGTCCACATACTTAATCAGCATGTACGTATGTGTGCGTACACAGAACATAACAAGTGTTGATCAGTACGTGGATAAATTATGGTAAAATACACATACACTCTTTCCTCGTAAGCATTTGTAAGTGTGTTGAGTCTGTTGACAGTGCACCAGGTTATGGTTCATGGGACTGTAAAATGGTATGGCTGCTGTGGAAAACGGCGTAGATATTCAGAAGAAAAATAAGAATGGAATTACTATATAATTCTGCAACTCCACTCCTGGGAGTAGACTAAGTGAATTGAAAACAGGACTCAAGACAGATATCAGTACACCCACCCTCAGGCAGCATCTTCACAGGAGCCAAAAGGTGGAGGCCACCAGCGTCCATCAACAGATGAATGGATGGACACATCGTGGTGTGCACCTGCAGTGGAATGTTAGCCTCAAGAAGAAAGGAAATTCTGGCACAAGCTACAGCACACATGAACTCTGAGGACATGTGAGCGAAGTAAGCCAGACACAAAAGGAGAAAACCTGTGCGGTGACCCTTACATGCCATCCATAGGTACTTAGATGAGTCAGATTCGCGGAGAATGTAGAATGGGGGCTGCCTGCGGGGGCAATGGGGAGTTTGTGTTTGATGGGGACCAAGTTTCAGTTTTGCAAGATAAAAGGAGTCTTGGAGGCAGATGGTGATGATGACAGCACGACATTGTGAATGTCCTAAATGCCACTGGCATGTACACTTGAACATGGTTAAGATGGTTACAGGCTAAAATGGTATATTATCGTACCACAGTTACACGTAAATTAATCAGGAAAAAATGCAGACCTGGAAGGGCAGGAGAAAGTGTGTCCTGAGCATTCCTTTGCTAACGCATAAATGAAGGAGCTGGAAATCCAGCTGCAGGAGTTTTCCAGAACATAGCACAAAAAGAAAAAGAGAGGACAAGTATGAGAGCAAAGTGCAGATATTAAGAGGCTAGATTTAACAATGCAAATGTCTATCTACTGGAGTAAGTGGAAACCACAAAAGTGACCCCTCCACCCAAAGAAAGAAAAATCCCTACAAAGAAAGGAGACTCTAGTGGGCTTCGGACTTCTCATCATCTGCATTGGATGCGAGAAAAAAGTAGGATCATGTCTTTATGTGCTGATGGGAAACAGCTTTGAATCTTCTATAGCATCCTTCAAACTTCAAGGTCATCTGAAGGCATAACTGACATCCAAGAAAGTAGAAGGTGTGCCGCTCACAGGGTGGCCCAGAGCTGATGAAAGATGAATTCTAGAAGGAAGAATAACAAAGCCACCAGGAAGTAGTGGGCCACATAAGCAAGGAAAGGGTAATACATAGTGGTGACACTTAACAACTAGTGGTAGTTTTTAAAAAGTATTTAAATAAGCTAAAACCACAGTTTGAACCTGAAAGCGTGTGTGTGTGTGTGAGTGTCTTAAAAAAAGAATCAAAAAATGTCAAATTAATTTTTTTAGGTGGATCACATAAATTCTGATTACCTTTTTATTTAAGCTACATCTAATAATGGATGCCAAAAATCTAAGGGCAAAAAATACCCTTAATGATAACCGTTAAAAGAGCAGATATAGAATGTATGACTTTCAAACTTCTGAAGGATAGAGAAAAAAAATTTTGATCAGTTATCATCAGAAAAAAAGAAAATAAATGTGTCTGCTGGAGAATAATGAGGAAGACACATTTAGCAGTCATCTTTTGCTGAGTAACAAAGTACCCCCGAATTTAGTGACTCGAAACAACATCAATATGCAGAGGAACCATAGGGGTAGGGTGCAGACCTGTAATCCCAGCTACTTTGGAGGCTGAGGCAGGAGGATGCCAAGTTAATAAAAAGAGCTGGGGTGTAGCTCAGTGTAGAGTGCTTGCCAAACAAAAATTAAAAACCATGGTTGAGCCTTGAGGACCTGCTAAGTGCAATCAGCGAGTCACAAAAGACAAATACTGTGAGGGATCTACAGGAGCCTGGTTTATACAGAGAAAGTAGAATGGTGGTTTCTGGGAGCTGGGGAGGAGACCTGGGGACTTGTTTAATGGGTACAGAATTTCACATTTGCAAGATAAAAAGGTTCTGGAGATTTTTGGCACAACAATGTGGATCCACGTCACACTGTTGAACTGGACATTTAAAAATGCCTTAAGATAGTTTTAAAAAATTAAAATGGGGGCTGGGGTTGTGGCTCAATGGTAGAGCGTTTGCCTCGCATGTGTGAGGTACTGGGTTCAATTCTCAGCACCACATACAAATAAATAAAATAAAGGTCCAACAACAAATTTAAAAAAAAAAATTAAAATGGGAGAGCAAGATGCTGTGAAAAGTGAACATGAAAAAATTAGTGCACAGACTCAGGGCCCTGGCTCTCCTGGGCTCCACCTGGGTGGTCCTGACTGTGGGAGCTCTGGGCCTGGAGCTGTCCTTGACGTGCCAGCAGGTCCTGTGGTCACTGCCCATCTGCTTGCTGGTGTCCACTGACTGCTATGTTCTGGGGACTGTGGTTATGGCATGGAAACTTTTCACAACTGCGAAGATGCCACAGAGCCAGGTTCAACAGGCCCACGTGGAATCAGTCCACAAGGGCCTGCACTTCTGACACCCTAATCCCATTCCTACCCAGACAGTCTCCCTCCCAATCTCCATTAAAAAGCAACTTTATTTTCTTTAAAAAAAAAAAAAAAAAAGGAAATTGAAAACAGCAGTTGGTTTTGACTCATGATTCCACAGGTCAATTTAGACTGGGCCCAGTGGCGTGGTTCTGCTGACCCGGGTTGGCCTGGGTTACTGTTTGCGGTTGCTGCCTCCCTGGCAGGGGGCCCGGCTGGCCTGGTGTGGTTCAGCTGGGACAGGGGGTCTCTGCCCACTAGCCTCTCATCCTCCAGCCGGTCAGGCAGGCTTGTTTTTATGGCTATGGCAGGAGTCCCTGGGGGGAAGGTCAAGCTCAGAAGTGACACCCTGCTGTGTCCCATTGGTCACAGCCTGTCTCAGGCCAGGCCAGATTAAAAGGGTGGAGAAACAGGCTCCATCTCTGGATGGGAAGAGTTGAAACATTACTTGTAAAATGTCTCTGCCATCTTATTTCTGTTTTTCATTCATTGTATCCGTGTTCGATTGCTAAAATGTGCAAAAATTAATTACCTCCCCTGTTTTACTTATAGGAAAACTGGCACCCGGAGAGTTTTAATGATCTACTCCAAGTTCCACAGCCATAATGTGTGGATTGCAGAAGTGGGTAAGGGCATGGAATTGGCAGGTGGTCTAATTCCAAAGCCTGACCTCAACACTAGGGGAGGGCAAGATGTGGAGAATGACCCCCACTCCCTGCCACCGCTCATCATGTGTCCCCAAAGGCCTTCCTGGCCCCAGGTGGAGAGGGAACACAGGACTTCAGGGGGAACTCGACACTTTCTAGGCAGCTACTTTTCTTAGTGGCCACTTATTTTCCAAATCAAGTGCAGAAAAACCCCAACTTTGACTTGGAGGCATAAAAGGACAAGGAACTTTGAATCCATACAGAGAATGTGTGGGGGTTTGTGAGATAGAGGTCTGGGGGCATGGGAGAGGGAGGCAGAAAGGCCAGGGACAGACAGGGATAGAGAAAGTAGGAGTGGAAACCAAGATGTAGGGGGGTGACAGAGAAAGAGTTAGATAAAAGACCATATATATGTATAATGTGTAGATTGTATGTATAATATATATACACACTTATGTGTGTATGTGATATACACATGTGTAGACTTATATACACATGCATACGTACACATATACAGGCATGTAACATATACTGATATTTTGATCCAACAATAGACCTCGTATAAAACAGTGGCCCCATAAGATTATATCTCCCAGTGAAGTCACAGGGGGCTGGGTTTGGGGAAGTCCACACAATGTCAAGGCCTTTCTCAGAAAGTTAAGCAGCGCGTGACTGACATGCATGTGCAGATATGGACGGAGAGCAGAAATGTAGGGAGTCACAGGAAAGCCCTTAGGGGGAGAGAAAGAGAAATGGAGGAAGGGGCAGAGTGTGGAGTGGAGAGACGGAACACAGAGAACTGATGAAAGAGAAAGATGAAGCAGGGCGGCCCAGAAACACGGAGGCAGCTGCAGAGAGCGGTATAGAGGCCCAGAGCAAGCAAAGGAGAAAGGCAGAGAGACCGCAGCGGAATGGAACCAGAGTGGAACAGAGAGGGGCCTGAGACAGGAGGGGGGAACAGCAGAGAACAGGGAAGAGGCAAGAGGGAGACACAGGAAGCAGAGACGGGCAGGGCTGGGGCTGCTGGGCTCGGCGGTCCGCAGGGAGCCTGACCGCCCCATCACTGGGAAGACCCCCTGCTGCTACTGCAGCCAAGAAGCCCACTCATCCTCTCCCAGCCTGGCACCAAGCACCCATCAAGCGTGGGAGGGAGGGACGTGGGTGCAAATATCCCTCATTCAGAACAGAACCATTAATGTATTCTAAAAAGCTTTTTAGCTGTGGCCTGCTCTGCATGTTATTAATTTCTTTATTACAGATCTTGTTATTTTCAGAGGTCCCTGGGGACCCATTAACAACGGGTTTTTATGGGAAAGAAGTCGGTTAAAGTGGTGGGAATAACTGCTTCTCAGCCCTGAGTCAGTAAGCGGAGTTGCACGGAGGATAATGTAGGCCGTTTTAATTTCCAAAATAGCAACAGTTCAGACATTTAATTGCAATTTTATGCCCTTTTTTCATGCTGCCGAGTGTAAAATATGTGACCAGTAATATATAACAGCTAACCACTGAGCCTCAGACTGCTCCAGCTTCCTCATCTCTCCAGGAGAAGGGAGCAAGGAGCGGGGAGGAAGGGAAGGCAGAAAGAAAGGAGAGGAGGGACAGACAGGGAGAGAGACCCTGGAGTGTTCTGCTGAGCTGGACCCCTGGTGTGCGCTCCAACATGTGTCCCCTCTCCTGCCCGTCCCCTGGCTCTTTCTCCATCTCTGTATCATGAATTTCTTAAACTTCTTATTTTTTCCACCCAATTGCTTCCATGTCCCCACAAACAGATTGTGAGCACCCTGCCAGGTGACCAGGTATGCCCATGTGTTAGGGTGGGGCCCTGCCACAAGTTCCCCTTCCTGCCCTGTCACCATGACCTAGTGACAATCCCCAGTGCTTTTTCTTGGGCTCTTTACTCTGGCCCTTTCCCGGGGCCTCTTGGTGCCATCTTGGGGTACAGTGACTCTGTCTCCCACAGGAGAATAATAAACTTTGCTTGCGTGAGTCTCTCCCGTCTGTCCCTTTTGGTGGCCACACTTGACCAGCATCAACTGAAAGGACACAGAAGAATCTCTTAGTGTGCGGTGAACATTGTTTAAGAAATCTGAATGGACAGGGTGGTTTCAGCGACAAGTATGTGGAGGGGACCTATCTCCCGGGCACTATCAGGCTCCATGTTTTTTTTGGATCCCTTCTTTCTTTGGGTGCCAGGCTCCAACTATTTAAAGCCTTCTCATTTGCAAATTCTACAACAGCTAACGTTGTATTAGTTCCAAAATCTAATGCAGTGGCTGGCACATGGGGAAAAATCCATGGATTAACTGAGGAGGGTTTCCATTTTCCCTTGCTTCCTGCTATTCTGGCACTGAAGAATGAGTGTGAGCTCCTTGTGTGGACCCTGCCTCTACTCCCTTATGAACAGGATACTTCTCATTAGTGACAAGCAGTTCTCCAAGGTTCTCAATTTCACACAGCACCAACTGAGGGCTCAGAGCCAGCTCCCTTCTCTGAGAATTGTCTCTGATTCCCAGGAGAGGGCTCCTGGGCACATTTTACTACATGACTCGGGTCCCTTGAACATCGATGATTGGACCACGTCTGGACACAGGACCCAAATTGAGCTGATCAGATTCTCTCCAAGCTGTTTGGAGCCTTCAGGGAGCAGATTGATCTCAATCCATATCTGAAATTATAACTTGTAAATTTATGAGCTGTAGAGCCATTATATTCCAGGCTGCTAAGTTCTATTGTTAGCTTGTTAATCTGTATGCTGCCACTCCCAGGATTCCTTCCAGTGTGGACTTGATCCAAAAAGGAATCAGGAGCCAGGAGATGGGAGGTAGAAGAGTAGAGTTGAGATTATTCTCTGATGGTCTTTCTGGTCACCTATGGTCATGATGCTGAGGGGCTGAGTGGGTCCCAGTCTGTCTGCCTCCTTCTCTGTTCTACGACCTGCTCATCTTCCTGTTCACCAGGAGCAGCCCAGGCCCAGCATGAGATGCTTAGCCATGGAGTCACAGAGGAGATAACTACCAAGAGGCAGCAGCGTCCCACGAACTATCCTACAAGGCCCTCTTTGCAGTCCCACTTCAGTGGCTCCAAGTGCTTGGCTCTACTCAAGTCATAGAGCCTCAGGAGGATTGCTTAGTGACTTTGCCTCAGACCCTCCAATTCCCCTCCAGATCTTTTCTCCCCTACCGTCACCCACCATTGTGTCAGGCCTACTTCCTGTAATAAACCCATAACCTATAGCACACGCAGTGGCTTTGCTTTCCAGACAGAACACTAAAGGATACAGGTACTGGTCCTGGTGCTGCTTCCAGGGGAAGAGAGTCTTAAGAATCTGGCATAGTTCTCCAACCTGAGTAGACTTACAGGCATTAAGGATGCTGTTTTCAGTAATAAAGGGGACACTGCTGGTGCCTGACCTGTGCTGGTGAAGAGCTACTTAAATGATAACCTTTAAATCCCCATAGTCAAGGCCATAGATGGCAAGAGTTTGGTTGAGCAGTTAGCTAGTGCCATAGAGTTGCTTGGTTGCTCTTTAGTTGGTTGGTTGCTCTTTAGTGTGCTGGAAATTTTGGAGAAGAATATAACAAGTTGAAGGCATTAAATTCTCAGCTCAAGAAATGGGTAAAGAACCTGGAAGTATTTATGAATGCTCTGGAAAAAAACCTCAACTCCTGGAGCTGCCAGTTGAGAGTTCTGAAAACCAAACCAAAATCGGATCTTGCAGGCAGCTAAATTACAATGCCAACTGAATTCACAACCCTGGAGGGTCTTATGTTAAATTCAAATGGCATTTATTGAGAAGGAGTGGGACTCTAAAACTTGGGATGGGTACATCTGGGCAGATTTTCATTAAGATGAGAACCTTGAATCTCCAATTCCATCAACATTTGTGCCTAGAGATGCATTCCTTCCTCTCATTCTGGGATTACTCACTTCTTGCCTGGAGAGTTTGTGGGGGCTTCTACTGAGGCAATATCTTTACAAGGAATGGTGGTCTTCTTCAGACTTAACCCTGAAACCTCTTGTTGCTTCTAGATTTATAACCAGATCCAAGAACCAGCAAGCTTTGGTGATCAGGTTCAAAGTATGCCTCATTTTGATTGTAAAGAGAGAGAGAGAGAGAGAGAGAGAGAGAGAGAGAGAGAGAGAGAAGGAAAAAAAAAGGCAAGGCATCTCCAACTTATATCAACATAGGAATGGACCCTAATGGTGTCAGATCATGATGGAATGAATATGATGTTGAAGCTGGCTGAATTTGTTGACAGGCATGTATAGATAAAGATTCTAGAGTTACTTCAATCGTTTGAGTGGCTGGCCCACTCAATATTCAGTATGGCCCTTATTGAGTAAGGTTGAAGTTTCATAACTTTCTCAGTATACTATATAGAGGGAGGTGTCCAAGTACTTAGGGAAATCAGAATGCTGGAATGGATTATTATTTTAAGACCTGCTTACCCACCTTTTCTCTGTGTCCTCAAGGAGGGCCCAGAGGACATGCTCACCAAGGCTTTAAGAAATACATTGGTAAACCAGGTGTGGTGATATGCACTTGTTATCCCAGATACTCAGAAGCCTAGGGCAGGAAGATGGCTTGTACCTGGGAATTTGAGGCCAGCCTGGGTGACATAGCAAGATCCCATCTAAAACTAAATAAATAACCCAGCTGCTTGGGAGGCTGAGACGGGAGGATTGCAAGTTTAAAGCCAGCCTCAGCCGCAGCAAAGCACTAAGCAACTCAGTGATAGCCTGTCTTTAATCAAATACAAAATAGGGGTGGGAATGTGGCTCAGTGGTTGAGTGCCCCGGAGTTCAATCCCTGGTACCAAAATATAAAAAATAATAAATAAAAATAAATAAATAAATAAGAAAGAGAACAAAGACTACACTGATGAAGGGAGTCCCAGAAACTCTGAAGAACTTCATAGTGTCCATTTCTTGCAAAAGAGGAACTACAGTGGGAAATTATGTCATAAAGTCGCACTTTCTGAATTTGGTGGGGATAATAGGATCCTGGGGGTAACAGGGACCAAATAATAGTAATTAGCAGAAAGAAGCAAGGTAGGTATGCTTACATAATGGAAGCCAAAGCAGCTCGCAGAATGGTCTGCCCTGGAGAATGCTTTAGCATGGGCTAGTTGACTGTGGTGTTCTTAGGACTGAAACAGATGGGCAGTCTGCTAAGGGCTTCCTTGATTTATTTAAGGAAAAAAGCTCCGGGCCTGGCAAACCAAAGTCAGACCTGAACCAACACATCAGAGAGCCATATGCTCTAAACTAATTTCAACTTGGGTCAATTCAGAGACCCAGAACCTTTTGAATGATGGGGAAGCTCTTGAGAAAGGAATGCTACACTGCCAACAAAGGTATTTTCTAACTTTTATCCTAATCTCTCCTAAAGGGACCTACAGCCATTTACCAGGGTGACTGTGCATTTGGGAAAGAAAATAGACAGATTGGGGGGGGGGTGAGGGGGCTTAGGGACCCAAAATGACACTGTGATCCACCAATTAGAGAAAAGGATTGTGGGTAACTAGGTAATTAATTGGGTTTTGGCATGTGTCAGTCTTACTCTGGGCTCCATGGGCCCCCAAACGACTCTGTGGTTATTCACATCGTCATATCACGTGGCTCCGTCATCAAATGGAAGTGATTTATTGAGTGGGTCTAGAAGGACATGTAAGTTGGATGAGCAAGTGGCTCCTACTTTGGCAGCTTTGCCTCTTGCTTTCAATCTTCAACCATAAGGACCAGTTACAGTTGGTCCAGTGACCAGTTAACTAAGAACGGAACTATTTAGATTGGAAAATAAATGGTTCTGCATTCTGGAACCACCTGTAGGTGGCCTGCTGTAGTACTGAAGCCTCACTTTGGGGTGGTTCTGAAAAACACTGGGGGAGGGAATCCTCCCAGTGGACAACCGAGCCACGCACCTCATCATTCACTTTGCTTGGAAAGAAAGATGACGATCAGCCACTCATAGTGGTTGATTGACTGATTATTACCACACACAGGTCTAGTAAAAATTAGTTGCAGGAAGTAACTGGTGGTTTGGTTGGATGGTTAGGGGCCTGGAAAGAGCAAGATTGAGAAACGGGTGACAAAGAGATCTGTGGAAAAGTTAGGTGAACACATTTCAAATTGTAACATAGTATGAAGATATTTGTGTCCCATGAAAAAGCTCTTCAAAGGGCAACCTTAGCAGAGAAGGATTTTAATATTCAGGTGACAAGGTGACCAGTTCTCTGGATCCCAGCCGACTAATGGGATCATTGGTTGTCCTTCCTCAATGGGATCATGAATGAAGAGGCCCTGCAGGCGAAAATGGAGGTTATGCATGGGCACTCTCAGCCTCATGGACTTCCTTCCACTCAGGAAAACTGATTTGGCTGTGATTACTGCTGAGTGTCCAACCTGCCAACAGCAGAGAGCAACACGGAGCCCTGAGGGGTACGAATTCCTCCGGGAATAGCCAGCCATGGGGTGGCGTGTGGTTAGACTGGACCACCTCCAACACAGATGGGACGTACTCTGTTCTCACTGGAACAGGCTCATACTCCGTTGTGGAGTGGCTTTCTCTGAGTATCGTGTTCCTTCACAATCACCATCCACAGCCTCATCCGTAGCCGTGATACTCCATACAGCGTCGTTTCTGGCCAGAGAACTCATTTTGCAGCAAGAGAATAAGTGTGGAAAAAGGATTATGGCCCATGGAATCCACTCTTTATTTCCCCATTACCTTGTAGTAATAAAAAGGCTTGATAAAACAATGAAAAGGCCTTTTGAAGACTTGATTATGATGCTAGAGGTGGGGCTAAGGCAGAGGTCCTCCAGGATACAGTATGTGTTCTGAATCACTGTGGCCAATGTGTAGTGAGATTTATTCCATAAGCAGGATTTGAGGTCCTGGAATCAAAAGGTGGGGACCACTATTACCTCAATGGTTCACTAACAGAATTTTTGCTTCTGCCCCTGACACTTTGGACTATACCGGTATAGAGAACTCGGTTCCAAAGGGAGGAATGCTCCCTCTTGTGGGCACACTTGTGTTTCCATTAAGCTGGAAGCTGAGTCAGCCACCTGGCCACACTGAGGTCCTCATGCCAATGAGCCAAGAGGCAATGAAGGATTGACCATAGTGGTTGATCGACTGATCCTGGGATTGATCGGGAAGGTGGACTTATATAATGGGGGCAGGGAAGAATAATCTGAAACACATGATGTTTTCTGGGGATTTTTCTTAATACTTTCGTGTCCTGAAATAAAGGTTAATGAAGAATTACAACAACCCAATGCAGGTTCTATGGTTTGAATGTGGTTGAATTGTGTTCCCCGAGGGTCCGCCATGATTGGAGGGGTAATGGTATTGTAAAGTCTAGCAGCAGGTCCTTAAATCTATGGGTATGTGCCCTCAGAAGGGATGGTGGGACCATGACCCCTCTCTGGACTCCTGTTTGGCTATGTAAGTTTTGTGTGCAGTGCATTTTATGTCTCTGCCATAATATGTCACAGTTGAGAGAGAGGGTCCTCACCAGAACCAAGCCAATGCCAGCACCATGCCCTTGAACCTTTGAATGTGAGTTAAATAAACCTTTTCTTCCTAAGTAGCCCATGTCAGGTATTTTGTTATGGTGGTGAAAAACAGACTAATGCAATAGGCAATCCTGCTTGAGAAATGAAGGCTTGGGTCATCCCACCGAGCAAGGAGACACACGACCAATTGGGTCCTTGCTGAGAACAAAGGAATATTACATATGTGGTGGAAGAATAAACTTACTGACTACAACCAATGATACCCATGGCAGAAATGAGAGCTGTGGTGATTTTGAATTTCTTTCATACTTTGATATGAATATATTGACCAATTCTTTAGAAGAGTTCTACTGAATATGAAGAAGTTTTAGGAGTATATTAATTAATTAATTTTGCTTGTATTTTCCTTTTATATTTTTCTAAGAGTAATATAGGATATACATCTATATCAGAAAAAGTCCTTTAATAGGTGTTTTTTTAAAAAAACTTTCAGTACTATCAGTGGAATATGTATATGAATATGAAGGGGACTGAGGGAGAGAGAGAAGGGGCCCAGTATGGGAAGAACAGTGGAATTAATCTGACCTAATCTTACTAGGTGCATATGTGAACTACCACAGTGAATCTCACCATTATGTACAGCCACAACACACTAATTAAAAAAAACTATAAAAATCTATTTTAAGTAAAAGCATTGCATCAGAATCTCTCAACCTTATTCTTTCTTGGCAAATGCTTTTCTGTACTTACGGATCATGTGGCTTTTGTCCTTTATTCTATGAATACGATATATTATGTAGATAGATTTTTATATGTTAAACCAATCTTGTATTCCTGTGATAAATCCCATTTGGTCATGGTATAGAATCCTTTTATTTTTTAATGAGAGAGAGAGAGAGAGAGAGAGAGAGAGAGAATTTTTTAATATTTATCTAAACATCTTTGTTGGTATGTGGTGCTGAGGATCGAACCCGGGCCGCACGCATGCCAGGCGATCGCGCTACCGCTTGAGCCACATCCCCAGCCCTGGTATAGTATCCTTTTTAAATGTTGTTGGTTTGCTAGTATTTTGTAAGAACTTCTATGAGTAGTTTTCTTACTAACAAATGACTTGATATCAGGACATTCATTGCTGGCTTTATAGAATGCCTGGGATTTTTCTCTTCTATTTTTTGGAAGGATTTGTGTGAATTCTTCTTTAAACATCTGGTAGGATTCAGCAGTAAAGCCATCTGGTCCTAGGATTTTCTTTGTGGAAATTTTTAAATGACTGATTTGACTTCTTTCATTATTATAAGTCTATTCAGTTAATTCAATTTTTTTTTTTTTTTTTTTGGTGCCAGGAACTGAATCCAGAGGCTCTTTATTGCTAAGCCACATCCCTAGCCTGTTATAAATATATTTTTTAATTTTGAGACAAATTCTCAATAAGTTGTTTAGGGCCTCGCTAAGTTGCTGAGGCTGACTTTGAAGTTGCTGTCTTCCTGCCTCAGCCTCCTGAGCTGCTGGAATTACAGGCATGTGCCACCAGCCTCAGCTAATTCAATCTTTAATTGCTTTCAGTGGTTTGTGTCTTTCTAGGAATTTATCCATTTTATATAGCTTATTTAATTTGTTCATAGTATTACCCTATAAACCTTTTCATTTCTGGAATGTCAGAAGTATTCTCTTTCATTTCTGATTTTAGTAATTTTAGTCTTTTCTCTTTTTTTTTTTTGAACAATGCTAAAGGCTTGTCAATGTTATCAATCTTTTCAAAGAATCAATTTTCGTTTGCATTTTATCTACTGTTTTTTATTCTCTAGTGCATTTATTTTCATTTTAATATTTATTATTTTTTCTTTCTGTTTTCTTTTAATTTGTCTTCTTTTTCTAGTTTCTTAAGATGAAAGTTTAGGTTACTGATCTGATATCTTTCTATTTTAATATGGGCATTGACAATAATACATTTCCTTCTTAGCACTGTTTTAGGTAAGTTTAGTATGCTGTATTTTCATTTTAATCCATCTCAAAGTATTTTCTAATTTTCCTTGTGATTTCTTCTTTGACCCATAGGATCATTTGTCAAATCTCCACATATTTGTGAATTTTGCCCGGGGTCTAACACATGCTAGGCAGGTGCTCTACCACTAAGCAATATCCTTAGCCCCTTTGAATTTCATTCCATTGTGGTTAGAAAAGACACTTTGATTCCAATATTTTTAATTTGTTGAGACTTGTTTGGTGGCCTAACAAATGGTCTACCCTGGAGAATATTTCATGTGCACTTGGCAAGAGTGTGTATTCTGCTATTGTTGAACAAAAGCATTCTATTGGTGTCTGTTAGGTCTATTTACTAAATGTATTTTTCAAGTCTTATATTTCTTTGTAATGTTCTGTGTATATGCTCTAATCATTATTAAAATTGGGGACTTAAAGTCTTCAAGCATGAATATTAGATTGTCTATTTCTCCTTTCAATTCTGTCAGTTTTTGATGTGATTCTGCAATCTGTATATGGGGTAAAAATGGGAGTTCATAACCCACTTGAATCAAAGTGTGAAATATGATATATCAAGAACTATGTAATGTTTTGAACAACCAACAATAAAAAATTAAAAAAAAATTCTGTCAGTTTTTGTTTCGTTATTTTGGGATTCTGTTATTAAGTTCATATATATTTATAATTGTCATTTTCCTTTAAGAATTGCTCCTTTTATTATTATAAAATGGCCTTCTTTGTCTCTAATAACACTTTTTATCTAAAAGTCTGTTTTGTCCAATTGGATAACTACTCAGATCTCTTTTGTTTACTGTTAATATAGTGTATCTGTTTCTATTCTTTTACTTTCAACCTACTTGTATGTTTAAATCTGAAGTATAAGAGATAGTACATTGGTTAGATTGCTTTTTTTTTAAAGAGAGAGAGAGAGAATTTTTTAATATTTATTTCTTTTTTAGTTTTTTCGGCGGACACAACATCTTTGTATGTGGTGCTGAGGATTGAACCTGGGCCCCACGCATGCCAGGCGAGCACGCTACCACTTGAGCCACATCCCCAGCCCTAGATTGCTTTTTTTAACCCATTCTCCCAATCTCTGTACTTTTATTGAAGTGTTCTATCCACTCACATTTAATGTAGTTACCCATAAGGTAGTATTTTCGTCTACAATTTTGCTGCTTGTTTTCTGTATGTCCTATGACCCTTTTCTTCATCTATTATTGTCTACTTCTGTGTACTATTTTCATTCCTTTGTCATGTCTTTTATTTATTTATTTGAGTTATTTTCTTAGTGGTTGCATGAAGGATTACAGTTAATGATTTATAATAATCTAGTTTATTTCAATAACAGTTTAACTGTAGTAGTAGAACATTTTCACCCTACATAGTTCTGTTCCCATTCCCTTCTTTCAGATTATTATCATAGAAATTGCATCTTTATACACTCACTGAATGTATAAATACATAAACTTATAATTACTGATCTGTTCAGGTGTATTTTTTCCTATAAATCATATAGGAGAAAAAGGTACAGACAAAAATATGTTTATACTCCTTTTTATAGTTGTCTATATTGTTACCTTTACCACTGATCATTATTTCTTTGTATACGTGTATACTGTTTGGCATCGTCTTGTCCAAGTCCTTACATTGGAAAACCCTTTTAATCGCTTCTTGTAGGGAAGAATTTTTTCAGTTTCCTTATGTGGGAATGTCTTGATTTCTCCTTCATTTTTGAAGGACAGGTTTGCTAGATACATAGGTCTTATTTGACTTGGGTTCTTTTTTTTTCCGTTCAGTACTTGGGTATGCCATCTCACTGTTATTTGGCCTCCTTGGATTCTGGTGAGAAATCAGCTATTGATCTGATTGAGGATCCCTTGTGTGTGATGAGCCATTTTACTTTTACTTCTGGTGTTTCCACGACCCTTTCCTGGTCTTTGTCTTTCAGCAGTTTATGCTGTGTCTGGGTGTGGATCTCTTTGATTTTACCTAACTTGGAGATCCTTGAATTTCTGAGAGGGGTACATTAGTGTTATCAAATTTGGGTAGTTTCAGGCCATTCCCTCTTCAAATATTCTTCTTTCCTCTTTCTCTCTCTTCTTCTAGAACACTCACTTTACACATTTCTTATACTTGTGATGTCTCAGAGCTCTCTATATTTCCGTCTATATTTCTTCATTCTCTTTGCATTTGGTTTCCCACACTGGAGAATCTCAGCTGGTCTATCCTCAGGTTTGCTTATTTCTTCTTCTACTTGTTCAGATCCGCTGTTGAGTAGCCATAGTGAATGTTTCACTTCAGTTATTTTAATTTTTGGACTCCAAAACTTCCATTTGGCTATTTTCTATAACTTCTATCCCTTTATTGATACTCTCTATTTGAGATTATTCTCATACTGCCCTTTAGTTTTTTTTAGATGTGGTTTCTTTTAGTTCTTTGAACATACTTGAAATAGCTGATGCAGACTCTTTTTCTCATAAGTACAACATCTGGATTTTCATAAGAACAGTTTCAATCGACTGCTTTTTTTCCTGTTTGTGGGCCATATTTTCTTGTTTCTTTGCATGTCTCATTTTTGGGTTGAGAATCGGACAATTCAAATAATTTAATGTGGCAGCTCAGGAAATCCAATTCCTCTTTCTCCTGAGTTTGTTGTCACAATCATTTTTTGCTGTTTACTTAGTGCGTTTTTGAACTACTTCTGAAAAGTCTATATTCTTTCTCATGTGTGGCCACTGAAGTCTCTGGTTAGTGGTCAGCTAATAATTGGACAAATATTCCCCTAGATGCCTGGAACCATTAAGTCTTTAAGTCCTTTTCAGAGAGAGAGAGTGTGTGTGTATGTGCAGGCTTGTGCTGGGGCATGCCTTCATATCCAATGGGCAGTATACAACTCCCCCTTACCTTCACTGCCTGTTTGCACAGACTCAAGGTTAGTCAGAGGCGAGAGCTTAAGTCCTTCTCACATCTTTCCTGAGCATGTGCACAGTCCTATATATGTGTGTGGCCTTCTTGATTTCCTGGGACATGTCAGAACTTTTCCAAAACCCCCTATAGTCATTCCATTCCCCCATATTTTCCTTTTAAGCTTTTTGGTCAGCTACTTTTTGTCCTGTTATTGCAGCCTCGGGCACTTAGTGTTCAACAATTGCCTCTATTTTTTTTTTTTTTTTTTGGCATGAGCCTCTGGAGAAAGATTATTTGAACGGGGTGAGCTGAGTTGGGTCAAATAAAGCCAGCTTCTATGGAACCACCTAATAGGTCAAATAATGACTATTTTCTGGGAAGGGGGCTTTGAAGATGCTCCAACCCATTCTGCCCCTTCTAATGGCTACCAGGCTGCTGGTTTTCACTGTAATTGCAGTAAAAAATGCTGCTGCAGAGCTGGGAGGGGCAGACGGGAACGGGGAAGGTTAAAAGGCAATAAGGCAATAAAGCTTGCTATTCTTACTGAGATTCAGCTAGAGAACTCTTTTTTTTTTTTTTTTATCTTTTATAATAAACACTGTCCAGGTTGCTGCAAGCCTTTGGTTAATTTCCAGAGTTCTGAAAAAGTTGTTTCTGACAATTTTTTGCTAGTGTTTTCATTGCTTTTATGGAGGAAGGAATTTTCCCAACGTCCTTACACTGCCATTTTTGCTGACGTCACCCTTTTTATTTCTTAGAGGGGCATAAAATAATAGTGTTCCTTACAATTGATGACATCTTAGATTTGATAAAATATTGTAAGCCTTAGCTACAAAAAAACATAACTGGCTAACTAATGGAAGAGTCAAAAGTAAGGTGACACTAAGTGTTAGACAATAAAAATGTGGGTGATGAGGATGACGTGTGAGCTATATATCTTTGATTAATGTTATTATGAAAAATGTTAGAGACATTAACTCAACTTTGTTGCACTGATTATGTTAAACTTTAAGAATAACTACCCAAATAATATAAATAGATATATAACTTAGAAACCAATTGAGGAAAAAAAGGAAAAATGATTGATTTGATGGAAGGTAAAAAAGAAAGAAGTAACAAAGAAAAAGTTAAGACCCACATAAACACAAAATAAAAGTTAGTTACAAATAAAATAATAGTTACACTAAATGTAAACAAATTAAATTCACTTATTAAAAGATGTTCAGATTGGTTTTAAAATTTAGCTATAAATGCTCTTTTCAAAGACACAATTTAAAAAATGACATGGGCCATGGCAAATGGATGGGAAGAGACATTCAGTAATAAAGAGATACTAACCTAAAGAGAACCCGAGCAGCAATGTTAGCTAAACTAACTGCAGGGGAAAAAGCAACAGTAAGAAAAGTGTGTGACGAGGAACCATAAAAAGAATTCCTAGGAACATTCAATCCTACACTGGGTAGCCTAGCATGAATTAAGCAAAAGTTAACAAATCTTTGTTTCTACTGGAAGATGTTAACACATTCAGAAGCAATGGAATAAAAAATAAATAAACCAGTAAGAATAAAGAAGATGGGAGTCTAAACAACAGAATTAACAAGCTAATTACAGCTGGGATTAGTAGTGCCCACCTTAACGCAACTCAGGAGGCTGAGATAGGAGTACCACAAGTTCAAGTCCATCCTCAGCAACTTAGCAAGACCCTGTCTTAAAATTAAACAAACAAACAAGCTAATATAAAGAACTCATGTAAAATTCTGAATGAAGCAAAAAGATAATATACATTCTCTTCTTGAAGGTGTGGAATGTCTAAACATCAACCCATTCTAACACACGAAAGAAGACTCAAAAAGTAAACAAGCTAGATATGGTGGCACATGCCTATTATACAGCTACTTGGGAGGCTGAGGCAGGAGGATCACAAGTTCAAGGCTCGCCTCAGCAACTTATTGGGGCCCTGACCAACTAAGCAAGACCTTGTCTCAAAAATAAAAATAAAAAGGACTGATAATGTGACCCAGTGGTTGAGTGCCCCTGGGTTCAATTCCCAGTACCAAAAAAAACAAAACAAAACAAAAAATAAATAAATAAATAAAAATAAACAAGATGCACTATCATGAAGACTTCATGAAATTAAGATTTAATAATAAAAGACAGAGTGGGGAAACATCTGTAAATAACTAATGGGTTAAGGAAAGGATTATAATAGCAATGAGGAATATTCACCACAAAGAACAATTTAAGTTCTACATACCAAAATTTGTGTGTTTCCACCAAAGTGTACTTTATAATATTATTGCCTTAAAATACCTTTATTAAAAAAAAAAAAAAACTAAATGAGCCAGGTGCTGTGACGCACGCCTATAATCCCAATGGTTTGGGAGGCTGAGGTAGGAGGATCACAAGTTCAAAGCCAGCCTCAGCAATTTAGCGAGGCCCTAAGCAACTTAGTGAGACCCTGTCTCTAAATAAAATATTTTTTAAAAAGAGCTGGGGATGTTACTCCGTGGTTGAGTGCCTCTGGGTTCAATCCCCAGTAACAAAAACAAAACAAAAAACCACAAATGATAAAAATCATTGAACCGAATTTTCAATCAAGAGGACAGAAAAATCAGTTAGAAAAACAAGGAACAGAAATTATCAACAACATCAAAATTCAATTATTTGAAAAGACTAATAAAAGAGACAAACTCTAGCAAGACCAATGAAGGAAAGAAGAAAATTTTAAAGGAGGACAAAAAATTCAGAGATAATAGAGATGAAAAGGGTCATTTGGGGATACTTTTCTACTGTACCCCTACATTTATAAATTCTCATGAAGTAGACACCTCTTCTAGAAATCTAAAGAATGATCAATATTAGCTTCAGAAAAAAAATTAGAAAATTTAAATAGACCTATAACCACTTAAGAATTTAGCCACAATTAAACATCAGAACTTGGATTTTTTTTTTATATGTGTGATACTAAAATTCCAGGAAATAGATAACTCCTGTCTTATTGAGACTGTTTCATGAGTAGAACTGGAATGAATCCCCACCTCTACCATCTTTTCTGTGGCCAAGATAACACTGCAACCAGATTTGGAAAAAAAACAGTGTGAAATGCAAAAAATGATAGCCAGTCTCACTTACGAACATAGATGAAAAACTTCCTTTTAAAATTTTGGCAAAAGGAATCTTAAAATCTATGCTAAAAATACACTGAGATTAAACTAAGTTTATCCCAGGAACATAATGCTGCTTTAATATTAGTAAATCTATTGGAACAATTCACCATATATTTAACAGATGAAAACAAAAAAATAGTTCTTAATCTCAAAAGATGGAGAAAAACTACTTGAAATAATAATAAAATATTTAAACTCTCAGAAAACTCTATGCCCATGGAAAAATTATATTCATGGAAAAAACTTACATTTTAGGAAACTTTTTTACCTGATACAGTGAACCCACCAAAACCTACTTTAAGGGTTATGATGGTAAAATATTAGAAGCACTCCCTTTGATTTTGTACTGAAAAGAAATAAGTGGAAAGGGATAGGAAAGAAACAACATGGACATTATCTTATTTCTGTTTCTTGGGTAAACGAGTTCCAGGCAGATGGAGTAACAAGTGAAGGCGTCTTTGACACGATTTTCTACATTGAAAACCCGCCAAAAATATGCATTGGTAGGACTAAGAGGGGAATTTAGCGAGGTTACCAGATACAAGATAAATATTATAAAACCAGTGGGATCCCTATACAATAGCAGCAACTAGTTAGAACATAGAATTCAAAAAGGAAAATATTTAATTCACTGTGGCAGTAAAACCAATGTAACAGAAGAGACATAAGAGCTATGTGTAAGATAAATTAGAAAGTTTTGTTGGTTTAATAAAATCTGATCAAATAATATCTAATAACATCTGATAAATAATATCACGAGGGTATTAAGATAACACTAGTTACTGAAACAAACCAACCCCAAATGTTTAAGGGTCAAATAGGATAAAAGTTTATTTCTGGCTGGTGTAAAATCTAAAAAAAATGGATTTCTCCGATAGTGGTCAGCTGTCCTTTTAAGGAACAATTCAGAGACCCAAGTTTCTTACAGTTTGGGTTCCCACCTTTCCAGGTCACCATGCTGGTTTGTAGCAAGATGATGAAAGGGGAAAGAAAATGAAGGGTCTTTTTTTTTTTTTTTTTTTTTTGCTTATCAAAAGAACTTGTCTCACCACAGCAAAACTAAAGGTTAAAAAGTCAAATCAATACAGGAATTTTGATTCTTGTAAGTGTAAAGATCGTTGACAAAAAATATCACAGTGCTGATTGCTATTATCATCTTTTCATTTATAGTTACAGTTGTTTATATTGTTTCTTGAAATTTCACTGAAGTTATCAAGGTTTTTATATGTCAATTTTTAATAAATATCTTAAAATTTCAACACAAATAGTGAGACCATGAAAAATATTTTAGACAGGTTGACAATATGATTCCTTATTAATTTGTCTTTGTACTGAAGTTCCATATTATTCATAATCACATGTATAAGCCAAATACAACAAATCCCTCTACAGGGATGAAATGTAAAACACAAGGTAGTACTAGAAAAGTCTTAAAAATTATACATAGTATCTCAGTGGATTTAGCAAACAAAATAATTTTGAAACATTATTTAAATGAACCCAAGCTTCATTGATTTATATACATTTCAGATAGGCCTAAGTATGTGTGGTAAATTGGTGAGACCATGATATGGAAAGGCAATCTACATGAACCCCTGAAAAGCAGTCAAGGGCAGAATTTATTTATAATCATATCAAACATAATAGGTCAATGAAACAGAAGAGGTCCTATATTGAGCCACACATGTAGGAAAAAAATGATTTTCTAGAAGGGTGCAACAGCAATTCAATGGAAAGAAGAGTCTTTTTGACAAATGGTTCTGAATATATGTAGTAAATGGGTATGGAGAAGAGAGAGCCATACCAAAAAATAGGACTTTGTTCCCCAAATCTTACCACATAATTACTAACTCAAGATAGATCAAAGACAAAAATATAAAACATAATACTATGAAATTTCTTTTTTTTTCCTTTAATTTTTATTGTTGGTTGTTCAAAACATTACATAGTTCTTGACAAATCATATTTCACACTTTGATTCAAGTGGGTTATGAACTCCCATTTTTACCCCGGATACAGATTGCAGCATCATATCGGTTACACATCCATTGATTTACATATTGCTATACTAGTGTCTGTTGTAGAGAATGAAGGGTCTTGATGGGAGGTTTTATAAGCAGTGCCTAGAAGAAACACTTGGCTTCATTCCCATCCTTGGCCAGAACTCACTTATGTGGCCACACCAACTCACAGGGGAGTCAGAGCCTAGCTGTGTCCCAGAAACAGGAGGAAACAACTGTGGTGAAGAGCAAGCTAGTCTCTGTCACATCTGCCATCGGTCAAGATCTCTTTTACAGATATGATCATCAGAACAGGGATAAACAAACAGATCTCAGATCTACAGAACACAAAGCAGAGCCCAGAAACCGAGATACCTATTATGGAAAGTCTGTATATGACACGTTGACTTCATAATCAGTGGGGAAACGGAGAGCCATATACTAATTATATGGAGCTGGGACCATTGGCTACCAATATGAAAACCAATATAAAATAATAAATAATATATGGAAGGCCACAGGCAAAAATAAATTCTAGGTGATTCAAAGCCCAAATGTAAAAAACAAAAACAAAACAAAACTTTAAAATAATTAGAAGAGGGTATTAAAGGACTATCTCATGTTCTTGGATAGGGAAAGAGTCCTTCCTTCCTTCCTTCCTTTATTCTCCCTCTCTCTTTCTTGGACCAGGGATTGAACTCAGAGGCACTTAACCACAGAGTCACATCCCAGCCCCTTTTTATTTTGAAATAGGGTCTCGCTGTTGCTTAGGGCTTGCCACATTGCTTAGGCTGACTTTGAACTTTTTATCCTCCTGGCTCAGCCTCCCAAACCGCTGGGATTACAGGTGTGAGCCTCCACACCTAGTCTAGGGAAAGATTTCTTAAGCATGGGAGAGGGTGGGGAGTGGAGAGGGAGAGGGAGGGAGGGAGGGGGAGAGAGAAAGGAAAGAAGAAAAAAGAAAATAAAAAGTAAAAGAAGGAAAAAAAGGGGAGAAGACAGACAGAAAGAAAGAGGAAGGAAAGCACCAACCCAAGCGTGAAGACAGATAAATCTGACTTTCCTCTCTGCTCTGTTGTTTTGTCTATCCCTGTGCTTGATTTAAAAAGTTTTTATCCAAATTACTGAAAAAGAAATTGTGTAAGTTCTCTCACTACAAAAAACAGGTATGCAAGGTGATAGATGTATTAATTAGCTTGATTTAATCAGTCCACAATGTAAACCTACAACAAAACATCATGCTGTACCTCATAAATTCATAACATATACAATTATTATTTGTCAATTGAAAGTAAAACAAAATTTGAAAATAACACTGTTTCAAATTTCAAACTGTGAAATTACTGTTCACAAAGTGGGAAAAAATATTTCCAAACTAAAAAACTATAAAAGGTTAATATTCAGATTACACAAGGAACTTTTTCAATCCACTAAGATAAAGGCAAACAGGTAGAAACATGGACAAAGGATACAAATAGTTAACATACAAAACAGGAAATGGGAAATTTCCCATAAAAAGATGCTCTATTTCACTAATAATTGAAAAAAGAAAAAAAAGATTAACAAACCATACCCTGTCACATCCTTTGAAGGTGCAGAAATTTTAAAGTCCAGCAGTATCAAGTCGTAGCAAGGATGTGAAAAGGAAGATTCTGGAACACCGCTGTTAGTTTAGCTCAATATCTTTGGAGAGCAGTTTAGAAGTACTAAAATTTGGCAATGTACACATTCCTGGACAAAGCGATTTCCCTTTTTAATATATGCACCAGAAATATTTTACTATTACAAAGAGACATGTACAAGGATGTTCATTGCAGGATTGTTTGTAATTGAAACAAAATCAGAACAGTCTGTATGTCTTAAGTAGTGGAGTACGTGAAGAGATTGTGGTATTTTCATACAGAGGGCTATTCATTGTAAAATCAGTGAAACAGAGCTACATGTATCAACATGGACAAATCTGAGAAAATAACATTGAATGAAAACAAGTTGAGAATGATTCATTCATATAAATATGCACACACAAGAGTACCGTTGGCCCTCAGTGTCAGCGGGTTCCACACCCAAGGATTCAGCCTAGGGAGGATCAAAAATATTCTAATCAATCTTGGTTCCTCCTGGGGGTGGGTTAGGAGGTAGGTTAGGGAAGAGAGGAATGTGAGCTCCCCTAGAGGCCAAAAGAATTAAGGTTGGTGAGTCTCCAAAGTTCTTTCCCGTGGGAGCAAAATAACAAAAAGAAAAACAATGACTTCCAGAGCACTTTTTCTTAAAGTCTTTTTTATTGGTGCATTGTAATTATACACAATAGTGGCATTTGTTGTTACACATTTGTACGTGAACATAATAGAACAATATAATTTGGTCAATTTCATTTCTAAGGACAACTGTGAAGAAATGGTGTGCTCAAAGTCCTAAACTGGGGGCAGGGGTGTCAGAGTCAGGATTCAAACCCAGGTCTGTCAGATTCCCAGAGCACTGCTCTTAATCATATGCCACGGGCAAACCTTGCTTGGGTCATTAAATACCCCCTTAGGGTATAGCCCCAACTGGTCCCCCTTCCTGCCTGCCTGTGACACAGGGAGATTGTACATTTCTCCAAGCACCCAGAGCTCTGCATGGTGATGAAGATGCTGGTGATGGCTTCCTGCCTTTTTTCTTACTGTTGCCCTCCCTGCCCTGCTTTCTACCAAATCCATGCGGCTCTGCAAAATGTACAGTACTGTTGGTTACTTACCTCTCTGGTTCCCCCCATCAGCTATGTGTTCCCACAGGTTCCCAACTCACTCATCTCTGTATCCCTAGCTGATTAATAAATTGAGGGTATGAGTGCACACCCAGAGTGAATGAATGAATGGTAATGGTGATGGGAATCAAATGGTAGCAGTGCAGTAAAGAGGGATGTGGTGCCTGTAACCATAGTAACAGTGATGTTGCTGAGTGATAGTGCTAAGATGGTAACCATGGTAACACTGATGGCAAGGACTGTTTAGACCTTACTGGCCTCACAGCTGCCCCAGTCCATGCCAAGCCAGACCTGTTTAATGGACCAATAAGATGATGAACACATCTGGCAGCTATTGTCCAACCCCTGTTCCAAGACCCCTGCCCGGGACTGAGCTTCACAGGGGTCACAGTCTCCTCTTGCATGATCCAGAAGGTTCAAGAGCACTTTTGCGGGGGGGAAGTGACCAGCCTGCCTGGATGTGTGTCCATGGCAGGGAGGAGGCAGTGTTATGGGCAAATGGGTAAGGGTGATTTGCCTAAGAACAGAGCCTCCGTCTGTAAGTGCTAGGGTGCTAGGAGGTGTGAAGCCGCTATGTTAGGGAAGAGGGACAGTTTCAGTTTCGTAAGTGCGTGAGGGGCACAGCCAGGGGACACTGTGTGTGTGTGTGTGTGTGTGTGTGTGTGTGTGTGTGTGTGAGAGAGAGAGAGAGAGAGAGACAGAGAGAGACAGAGAGAGAGAGAGAGAGAGTCAGAATGCCTCGTGTGTGGCCGCAGTGCGGAGTTTCTGGGAGGGGCGCCGCAGGACGTGTGTGAGTGTGTGTGTGTGTGTGTGAGAGTGTGTGTGTGTGTGTACACGCGCGAGGGGGCGGGTCCGGGGTGGGGGCGGAGCCCCCTCCGTCCGTCCGTCGGTGCCCGAGGGGGGAGCTCCGCCCCATCCATCACCCGGAGCGCGGCGAGCGGGCGGATATCACGGTGTCACGGCGGCTCGGCTCGCAGATCTTATCCTCTTCATTTCCGCCCGAGCCGAGCCCGCCCGCGCCGGTTCCCTGAAGGCTCCATCCATCACGGGGGGACAGACGGGGCGGGGAGGGGGGCTCGCAGACGGCGCGAGGAGGGCGGGGCGGCAGGAACCAGACCCACCAGCGGACACTCGAGAAAGGCATGGGGACAAGTTGGGGGCGATTTCTGGGCCCGTTTTCCACGTGGGGGAGGGGACGCTCCCTGCCCTGGAGGGGGAGAGGCCCAGCTTCTGCCCCGCGGGGGCTCTGGCTGGCGGCTGGCCGGGGTCCACGTCCCGGCGTGGACCTCGCTCTCCCGGGCTGGGGACAGCGCGAGGGCAGCGGGTGTTTCCCCCGTCCAGGGAGGGTGTGGAGCGCGGGGCCGGCACCTGGACCCTCCGGGCGCCCCGGGGCGGGCGGCGCGGGCGGGGGAGCGCCCCGGGGGGAGGCCTTATTTCATTTCCCCGCGCTGCTGAGGTTTCTGCGAAGTGTCTCTCTCACCTCTTTAAATTTTACGGCGCTTGGCCCGTGGCCGCCGGCCCCGCCCCGGGGAGGAAGCGGGTGCGGGGTCTGGGAGCCTCCCGGGTCGAGGGTGGCCCCGCCAGGCAGGGCGTGGGTCAGGCCCGGGGCGCCCGGACTCCGCGGGGCGCCAAGCCTCTGACCCTGCGGGTTCCTGGCCCTTGCTGAGGGGTCCGGGGGTCTGGGCCCCGAGGGCGGGGCTTGCCTCGCCGCGGCTCGGCCAGGCCCCGCCCCTTATCCCCCTCCCCCGGCCACACCTCCCTCCTCCTGCCCCCACCAGGGAGTTTGGGGAGTGGGGTGGGAGAGGGATTGTGGAAGAGGGAGTAAGAGGGACAGAAATGAGACCGGCCTCGGAGCCCCAGGTGACACTTCCCAGGCTTCCCCAGAGTCAGGGTCAAGTGTACTAAGCCGGCCAGGGCATCGTCTCTGGTTGCCGGTGCTCAAACTGGCACCTGCCTGGAGACCAGGTTGGGGGCTGGAGAAGAAGGGAAGGGAGTGGGGAGGCCTCTGGGTCCTGACACTATTTCCTCAGGAGCCTGCAGTGACTCCGTCGCAGTATCAATCTGCAGATCTGGGGAACCTGACTTGGATGTGGGCAGGAAAGGAGTGTGGCCTGGAGGGGGGAAGGAGAGGGCTGAGGGAGAAGGGTGTGTGAACCGAGGGCTCGAGGGAGGGGTGTGGGGGGAGGCGGTGTGAGCAGAGGGCTGGGAATATCGAGTACCCGCTTGAGTACCTCTCGGTACAGCCCAAGGCTGACTGGCCAGTCAGGGTAGAGTCAGGATTTGAACACATGCCGACTCCAGAGCCACCGTTCTTAGAGTTCTAGTCACCAACTCAATTCCACTACAATTCCCTTCCCATTAATGCAGCCCCAAGCTGCAGAACCCCAGAGCCACACACATGACTTTGTGACGTGCATGAAACCTGAACAAGGACAGAAGTGTGGCTCCACTGGCCTGGGGGACAAGGGGCAGTGACTCAGCGACTCAGCAGTGGGAGACACCAGGCACCTCGGATGCTCCCTGCAGAAGCTGTGGGACTCTGGGGCCGGTGCAGTTCAGTTGTGTGGCAGAGGCCAAGCCTACAGCCTTGCAGCCTGCTAGAAGCCTCAGGGCTGAAGAAGGCTCTGGAGCATTCTTTTTCTCTATTGACCAGGAAGAGAAATGTCCTGGATATCACACTTGGGGGAGCTCGACCACTGATGTCTTATGAGGAAAACTAGTCACCTCCACTTGACCTGGTGAGGGCTGTTCTGACTGCCGTCTCCCTGCCCTGCTCCTTGGTTCCCGCCCTGGTCCATGCTCACATGCTTCTCATAGGCAGTTTCTCCCCAAGTCCTGTCCATCTGCCCTTCTGAACACCCCTTAAATCTGTCCCCTTCTCTCTTTTCCCTGCCACCACAGTCATTGTCTTCTGGTTCCTATGGTCTCTCTTCTGTATTATTAAAACAGGCTCCTTGCTGAGGACCACAGGGCCCTGTTGTACCTTCATGCAGTCACCAGAGCCCACCACTTGCAGGATAAAGCCCAAGTTCACAGCTGCTTGTTCAAAGGCCCTTTGATCTCTGAGGAGCCTTCCTTCTTTGGCCACCTTTCCTGCTTTCCTCACCTCATTTTTCTACAAGGAATGAGCTTTCATGCCTCTGAGCCTACCACACTGTGGTTCCCCTGCCTGGAAAGCTCTTCCCTTCCTTATCTAGGCCAAGTCCTCATTGCCCTTCCAGGCCCAGCTCAAATATCCCTCTGCTGCAAGTCTTGTTGGGGGCATTCACTCAACTGTGCTCTCATGGCCTCTGTACCCTCTTTGTCCCTTGGTGAAATTGGCTGTTAAAGATAATCTTGCTCACGGAGAGTGGGGGCCTGTCATCCCATCTACTCTGGAGGCTGAGGCAGGAGGATCACAAGTTCAAGGCTAGCCTGGGCAACTTAGGGAGACCCTGTCTCAAGGTTAAAGTAATAATAATAATAATAATAATAATAATAATAATAATAATAGGGTTAGGGATGTGGCTTAGTGATAGACCAGCACCAGAGAGATAGGTTCCTGAGGGTGGGGGCCTTATCTACTCATTATGCACAGGGTCCTTGGGACCTGGCTGGAGGAGATGTGAAGGAACTGTTGTTGAATGAAACAGAGAAACCTAGTTTTGTGTAGGACCCAGCATCAGGCCCACCCAGCCTAGTACTGGACTTGCCTGGACCTGGGACTCTGCAGCCATCATAACTGTGGTGTGGATGAGGAGAAAGGGGCAATGGTGGCATTGTGGCCAGCTTGAATGTTATTCTTGCACAGACATTCTCTTTCCTCTGAGCCCCCCTTGCACTGTCCCTAAGGCTGCAGAAGACCCACCTGTAATGAGGATCAGAATTCAGGAATGTTCCACTCACTGCTTGTGGCTTTTGCATCTCCTGGCCCAGGGTGCCTGGTTGTCATGGAAACCAGAGTGCAAGAAGCGCCTGCTGGCTCCTTCCCAGGATGGGAGGAGTGGGCTGTGAGCTGCAGTCAGTCTGCTGAGCTGGTGCTGAACCGGCAGGCAGCTAGTGCTGCACTGCTCTGGGTCGGACTGTGTCACCTCCTTCCTTCCCCAGCAGGAGCTTGTGTCCTAGAGCACTGGCTAAGAGTGCAACCCTCCTGTGTTAGTCAGCTTTTTGTTACTGCCACCAAGATACCTGACAAGAACAACTTGGAAAGTTTGTTCTGGGCTCAGGGTTTCAGAGGTTCAGTCCAGGGTCAGCCGACTCCTTGCTGTGGACCCGAGTTGAGGCAGAACATCATGGCTGAAGGAATGACAGAGGGAAACTGCTCAGTTCCCGGCAGCCAGGGACAGCAGTAATTCCCAAAGCAAGGCCCCTCATGACTTCTTCCTCCAGTCATGTGCCACCTGCCTATAGCTGCCACCCAGTAACCCATTCAGATTATTAATCCATCAGACAGATAATCCACTGACTAGGTTACAGCTCTCATAGACAAATCATTTCACCTCTGAACATTCCTGCATTATCCTTAAACTTTTCAGGAGACAGCTCATATCCAAACCATAACACCTCTAAACACACTTCTCCTTTGTGGGCAGCAAACCTCTGGTTAAATACTTGGGCTCTGAAGTCAGAGAGCAAGGGTTCTAGTCCTGACTCTGCCACTGGTTGGCTGTGTAGTCTCAAGCAAGACATTTAATTCCCCAGCCTCAGTTTACTCATCTATGGAGTGGGGATAATAAAAGCACTATGGGATTTCCCACTTTTGGCAAGATTAGGGAAAGTAATCTCATTAAAATCAACTAAATGGAGCTGGGGTTGTAGCTCAGTGGTGAAGCGTTTGCTTAGTACATGTGAGGCACTCGGTTCAATCCTCAGCACCACATAAAAATTAATAAGCAGGGCTGGGGATGTGGCTCAAGCGGTAGCGCGCTCGCCTGGCATGCGTGCGGCCCAGGTTTGATCCTCAGCACAACATACAAATAAAGATGTTGTGTCCGCCGAAAACTAAAAAATAAATATTAAAATTCTCTCTCTTAAAAAAAATAAATAAGCAAAGGTCTTGTGTCCATCTACAACTGAATGTTTTTTTTAAAAAAGACAACTAGATGCTGCATGAATTATAAAAGCAAAGCAAAACAAATCATTATTCTTCACATGTTGCTGGGCTTGCTAGAAAGTAAGGAAAAACTCCAAGGACTAAATGCCTTCTGCCAAAAAAAAAAACCATGGCAAGATAGCTTAAGCATGGAGTGGTGACTAACAGTAAACAGGAAAGTCGGGCTAAATGTTGCAAGAAACACTGCGACAGGCACAGTGAGTCTAAGCCAGAGGCAAGAAAAGAGTATTGAACTGGAGTCTCTCGCATTGAGCCAGAGTCTCTTGAAGATGGTTAAAGTAGTTCCAGCTAATAGCAGACCCTGAATCCTGGCAGGAGCAAATGCAAATGCACTCAGTAATGTACCTCCAATTTAGGTCTCCAGGATTCTCGTGGATTAACTTTAACAAAATATGAGCTCCCAATCAGTGATCACCAAACTGCAGGGAAACAAATCAAGATGAATGAGAGTAAGCAAAAAACAATACTTCAGCAACTGGAATTTCCAAATACAAAATATAAAAATAATCATGTAGAAAAGGTTTGAAGAAATGCAAGTTGGAATCATACTCATAAGTGAATGAATGTAGAATAAGAACATTCAAGAATGACCAGGAAGATTTGAAAGTAAACCAAGAAGAACTCATGCAAATGAACATTATAATTGACAGCATAAGAATCTTCTCAGATGGATTAAATAACAGAATGTATGCAACTTAAGAGACATTCATGAATTAGAAAACAGATCTGCAGAAGGTACCCAAGGTACAAAACAAGGAAAGGAGATGTAACACATGGGTGGAGATTAAGGAAGCAGAGGCCTTGAGAAAGTTAATTATGCACCCAGACCCATAAAGAACAGAGACAGCAAGGGGGAGCTGATATTTGAAGAGAGTTTGGCTGAGAACTTTCCACAGCTTAGAAGAGACTTGAATTCACACATAGATACATTGTAATAGATTTACAGAAGACCAAAAATCAAGAGCACTTAACAGCAACAAAGAAAAGAAACAAATTCTTTTGTAGCCATTGAGAGTGACTGCAGACTTACCAACAGCCACAATAGAAATCCCTAAGAAATGGGAAAATATCATTTTAAGTTATTAAAATAAATAATTTAAATTAATATTTAAATAAATAATTTAATTATTTTAAATGACTAAATTATATACAATAATGATCAATATCAAATAATGAGACAAGATAATTATCAACCTAGATTTGTATACTCAGTACAGCTATCATTTAAGAATGAAAATAAAATAAAGTCATCTTTGCAGGGATCCAATCTGAGGGAATTTATCACTGTAAAAGTAAAGGAAAATGCCCCCTAGATAATGCTGGTATGTAAGAAGAAATGGTGATGAAAGGAGTTGGTGTGTAGGTAAAAAAAAAAAAAAAAGTAAAATTATATCAATAGTAATAGTAATGTTTGTACTATAATAATAATAATACTTACAAAAGGGAAGAATTCAAATACTGGATGTCAATTATATGCAAGTCGGAAGGGTGATTGTAGTTAATGTGGCTGAAGGTCTTTGTGCTCTTTAGGAATTTTAGACTCCTTAAAATTCCCAAGGTGAGGTTTCCAGAGTAATTGTTAGAAGAACAGCAAAGGAGTGTGCCACTGATGATTCTGTCGAGGAACAGAAAAGGGATGAAAAGGGAAAACCTTCAATTTCAAAAAAATTTTAAAAGAAGAAACAAGAACCATGATAAAGATGAATGAAAGATCAATGAAAAATAAAAAAAGCACAAAGTTAGGTGGCATATAAAAGTCTCACAATTTTAGAGATTAATAAAAAGGGCTGAGGATGTAGCTCAGTGGTAGAGCACCCCTGAGTTCAATATACAGTAATGAAGATAAGATAAAATAGATTAATATGTGGCTAAACTTTTTAAAGACTCAACAGATACAAGGCATAAATGATTGACATTAAGAATGGGAAAGAGGCTGGGGTTGTGGTTTGGTGGTAGAGCCCTTGCCTAGGTTCGATCCTCAGCACTATGTTAAAATAAACAAACAAACAAATAAATAAATAGGGTATTGGGTCCATCTACAACTAAAAAAATATTTAAAGAAAAAAGGAATTGGAAAATAAGATTGCTATAGAAGAGTATAAAGATAAAACAGAGAATATCCTCTATAGATTTGCATTAACATATTTAAAAACAGGCAAAATGGACACATTCCTTGAAACATATAACTCTTTAAAGCTGACTCAACAGAAAAAATAAAAATGAATAAAAAATGCAAAAGGGGGAAAATCTGACTCAAGAAAAAATAAAAATCCTGAATTGTCTCTTAACTGCTAAACATAACTGAAGTGGTTATTTAAATATTTCCTCATAAAAAAACACCAAGCCCAGATTAGTTCAAACTTTCAGAGAACAGATATTAAAATTTATTCCAACCCATCCAGGGAATAGGAAAGAGGGGACACTCTACAGCTCACTTTGAGAACAACATGACCTTATTACTCACACCAGGACAACCTCAGTCCTGTGCTTAGAAAAAAAATCAAGAACAAATAGCAGGGTTAGGGGTGTAGCTCAGTAGTAGAGTGTTTGCTTAGCATATGTGAGGCTCCATCCCCAGCAGAGCAGGAAAAAAATAAAAGTGGAAAACTGAAAAAGTATTTTTAAAAATATATTTATACATGAGTGTTTAGCATTTGACATATTATATGTCAATAAAGATTGTTAATGATAATATATAACGTTATAATAGATAATTATAATCATGTAAAATATATATATATATATATATATATATATATATATATATATATATATATTAACATTAACAGATTAAAGGAGAAAAATCTATGCAGAAAAAAAGCATTTGCTAAAAATCAATATCATTTGCCCCTGTGGGGGTACAAGTCTATAATATCTTGGGAGGCTGTAGCATGAAGTTTTCAAGTTCAAGGCCTGCCTAAGCAATTTAGGAGCTCCTGAGTCAAAATAAAATTTACAAAAGGGCTGGAGATGTAGCTCAGCAGTAGAGCAACCTTAGGTTCAATTCCCAGTACCAAAAAGAAAAAAAAATCAGTATCCTTTCAAAATTAAAATTCTTAATGGGTGTGGTGGCACACACTTATAATCTCAGCTGCTTGGGTGTCTGAGACAGGAGGATCACAATTTCGAGGTTAGCCTAGGCAACTTAGCTAGATTCTGTCTCAAAATAAAAATATAAAAAGGGCTTGGGGTGTGGCTCAGTGGTAAAGTGCCTCTGGATCCAATCTCCAGTACCAGGAAAAACAAAAATCTTATCTTACTAGAAATATAAGGAAATTTTCTTAACTTGCAAAATTTAGCAAAATCATACTTAGTAGTAAAGGGTAAAAAAAAAAAAAAAAAAAAGCATTTTCCTTAACAGAATAAGATGAGGATCTCCAGTTTCAGCCTCCTAATCAACATTTTATTGAAAGTTCTAGCTAGGATGTTTAAGACAAAAAAAAAGTAAAATGATTAGAAAGAAACAAAATTATCACTGCTTCCAGATGATATAGTTATTACACTTATACACATATACAAATTCAAAACAATCTAATCAAATAATATGGATGATTAGAATTAGTGAGTTTACAAGGCAGCAGGATATAAGATCAATATTCAAAATTAAATTGCTTTTCTCCACACTCACTTATAAAAGTAAACAACTCAGAAAAAGACAATATTTAGAACAGCTACAGAAAGAAAGCAGTCTAAAAACAAGTCTAATAAAAGAGGCGCAAGACCTGATATGGAAAATGATACAACTTTATTGAAAAATGTGAAGAAAGACTTAACTACACAGGGAAATTTATCTACTCAAGCAAGGAAAGAGTCATTAACTGCAATCTTATCAGCTCTCCCTAAATTATCTAAAGAGTGATTGTAATTCTAACCAAAACTCCAACAGAATTTTTCTTTTTCTTTTTTTTTTTTTTTAAGAGAGAGAGTTTTTTAATATTTATTTATTTATTTACTTTAAGTTTTCGGCGGACATAACATCTTTATTTTATTTTTATGTGGTGCTGAGGATTGAACCCAGCGCTACTGCTTGAGCCACATCCCCAGCCCCCCAACAGAATTTTTAAAGGTACTTTAAAACTGACTCAAAAACCTGCATGGAAATATGTGTGTGTGTGTGTGTGTGTGTGTGCGTATGTACACACACACACACACACACATACATATTTACATAGTTTTATATATATATATATATATATATATTTGTAGTTATATGAAATAACATGTCTTGAAAGATGGAAGAAACTGCCCCAAATGCAGTCAGGACTTTATAATTTAAAACATTGTGGTGTCGGCTCAGGATTGGCAATAGACCCACATGACAGTAATAAACACATACATGGAAGTGTCCTGACATAGGACGGAATTGGCACTTCAGATAACTGAAGATGATCTTAAAATTCACTGTGAGTGCAGGGGTGATTAATTACACACTTGGAAAAATGTGAAATCGGGTCCTTACTTTCCCTGTCCCTCAGAAATCAATTCTTGATGGATTAAACATGTAAAGTGAGGGCTGCGGTTGAGGCCCAGTGGTAGAGCGCTGGCCTTGCACGTGGGAGGCCCTGGATTGGATCCTCAGCACCACATAGAAATAAGTAAAATAAGGTATTGTGTTCAACTACAACTAAAAAATAAATATTAAAAAGAATAAACGTGTAAAGTGAAAGTCAAAAATTTAGAATTTAAGAAGAAAATATAACAGACTGTCTTACTGACTCAGGGAAGATTTCTGTAAATAAGACAAAAATTAAAAGCACCAGCCATAAAAAATAATGCTAGGGGCTGGGCTGGGGCTCAGTGGCAAAGCACATGTCTAGCATGTGTAAGGCACTAGGTTTGGTTCTCAGCACCACATATAAATAAATAAAATGAAGGTCCATTGACAACCTAAAAAAAAAAAAAGTACTGCTAACTTAAGCTCCATTAAAATAGAAAACTTGTATTCCTCCAGAGGCCGCAAAAAGAGGGGGGGAGGGGACCCACACTGCAGCTGGAACTATTTGTAACATATATAAAGTGCAAAGGGTTTGTATTCAGAATAATAAAAAACCCCAAAACCTCCTAGTAGTAAATGAGAAAAAGAGATAACTCAAGGAAAATTGAATAAAAAACATAAATAGGTTTTTCACAGAAAAAAAACAAAACATAGAGAATATGCAAATGAAAAGCTGTTCAAAGTCCGTGAGGGAGCAGCAGATGAGGATGACTTCAGGAAGATCAAAATTGAGAAGGGTCATCAAGGATGGGTGAAGATGAGAATGCTTACTAAGTGCTGGTGGAACATAAATTAGGAAAATCACTTTGGAAAACACTGGTTTCTGTATGTACCGCGTTGACCCTGTGTACACCCTGGCCACTGAATCAGGTTAGGTGTTGGAAATATTCTGGCACGTGTGCACGGTAGGCAGTCCACTCTAGTGGAGAGCCAGAAAGAACCAGAGAGCTGCATTGGCAAAATGCATAAATAAGTGGAATATTATACAGCCTAGTGAATAATGACTAATGCAACAATGTGGGTGTACGTTGGAAGTAATCTTGAGTTAAAAAAAAAAAAAAGAAAAAGAAAAAGAACTGGCAGAAGACTGCACATAGTATGACCTCACTTGTATAAAACTCAAAAACAAGTAAAACTGAAGAGTATAGAGTTTTAGGGAATCAGGAGTTCATTTTTAAAAATCAAGATGATGATAAAGATATTGATTGTCACCAGGTGCAGCGGCACATGCCTTGCAATCCCAGCAACTTGGGAGGCTGAGGCAAGAGGATCACAAATTTGAGGGCAACCTCAGCAACTTAGTGAGATCCTGTCTTGAATTACAAAACAAACAAACAAAAATTACTGGGGGTGCACTCAGTGGTAGAGCATCCCTGGATTTAATCTCTAGTACCACAAACAACATCAACAACAACAAAAAAGGATAGTGATTATCTTAGGGGACAGGGCAAGGAGATGTGAGGGGTGGATTCCACAAGAAGGCTCAATGGTTTTGGCAATATTCTAGTGTGTAAGGTTGGTGAGTTCCTAGATGTTTATTTTATTATGCTTCATAATTCACACCAGTTGTGCATTTCAAGTATGTACCAAATATGATAAAAATTATAAATGAACTCCATTTATATACACCTTAAAACAACAACAACAACAAAAAAGAAACAGCTAAAGAGGACAAAGAAGATTGTGAAATAAAAATCTGGACAAAGATGAAGATTAGTTGATTAAAGTGAAATAAAAAAAAAGATGTGGGAGCACCCAAATTATGGTCAAAGTGGAATTCAAGGCCAAACAGCAGAAAAGGGACATCATTTAATAAAGAACTATGCATTCCCTGAGCAGGAGAAAGCAATAAAAAACCTTGTTGTACCAAATGACACAGCAGCCAGCTCTGTAAAGCAAACACCCAGGAAAAGCAACTCTCGATATTTTGTCTTGTTGGGCTGGGGTAGTGGCTCAGTGGTAGAGTGCCTGCCTAGCATGTGTGAGGCACTGGGTCAATCCACATAAAAATAGATAAATAAAATAAAGGTATTGTCCATCTACAACTAAAAAAAAATATTTAAAAAAAAACATTTTGTCTTGCTGTTTTTCCGGCTCAGCACAGACAGCCCTGCTGGAGGGGGTGGTGCTGGCCAAGCCCCTGCCTGAGCAGCACCCCGATTGTGAGGAGCTCCCTCCTTCTTCAGTGATATGGAAAGGGCCATGGAATGTGGCCAGGCTCCCAGGGGTCCTAGTCTGGCCCTGTCCCACCCCCAGCCCCAGTTCTGCCTGTGGCTGATCCTGCTTCTCATGGGTCAGCCCCACTGCATCCTGCCTCCTCTCCCACCTGCCTGATGTCCCCCAACTTTCTAGGATTGGATATACCCCATGCCCTTTCCTGGGAGAAGGGGGCTTTCATCTGTGACAGTGCTCCCTTTCCTTCCAACCATATAAAGCGTCTCTCCATCTTGGGCTGCTGGCAGTGTGACCCCAGCAAGTCCCCACCTCTCTGAGTTCTGCCTCTCCCCTCTGAACAGCACAGCAAGGGGGTATGGATGGTGCCCATGGGATGCTGGGCTGGGCCAGGACAAGGAGGGCGTCTCTCTGGCCATCCACCTCCTTCTCCTGGCTTCTCTTGTCATGTCCGAACCAAATCACTGGCCTGTGCCCAGGGAGCAGCTGAGGCCGGGCCACACCTCTCAGCCCTGTGCTCAGTGCTCACGCTGGTTCCTCCCCTGTCCCTAAGGCCCCTCCAAGGCGCTCCTTGGCTTGGAGCCTGGGTGTTGAAGCCTGCTCCGCCTCTCAGAAGGGCAGAGTTGAAGAAAATCTGGGGCTTTTCCCGGCTTTCCTTCTAGGCAGAGTTGCTTGTTCACACTGTTAACCTGCTCTCGGGAACTGCCACTCACTAGTTCTGTGGCCTTGAACAAGCTCCTTCACCCGTCAGAATGTCAGTGTCTTCATCTATGTGATGGGGACAATGCTACTACTGCCTTGAGTGAAAATTAAATGAGATCATGCCTGAAATCACCAGCCCAAGTAAGTACTCAACACAGAGCAACTATTAGTGTGTGGTCGTCGCTATTATTATTACTAGGTGCTGGAATTTTAAATAAGCAAAAAGATGGATGCGGTGAGCTGCCTTCTGGTACACTTGAGACTTGCTAAGTTTTTGCAGAGCCATGATCCCAGGTTTTTGCTACTTTTGGGATGGGCAGAACCAGATTATTTGCTCGTGAGTAATTGAGCACCAGTGATTCCCCTTTTCAATTAAACTCTGTTGCATGTGAAAACCCTCTTGCCTATCTGTCCTGTGGCATGGCCACCCAGTTCCAGCTGTGGGTAGGCAGAGGGGTTTCTCCTCCGTGTGTGTGGGACCAGAGGGACCCCGCCTGGCAGGTGTTCATGGCCACCAGAGCTGAGATGGCAGGGATTTTTTGCAGTGATGATATGCGTTGTGCACTGTATTGACAATGTATTTTACATCATCGATCATCGTTTTCATTTGTTCTTGGGAAACCCCTGACGACTGTCTGCTTGGGCACAATCCACAGAGAAAATGCCCCAAACCATGCTGACTCGTCCGTACCAACTCAAAATTTGGGTGACAGGTAAAATCTCCACAACCCCTAAAAAGTGGGGTGTTGTTGAAAAATGGTGGGGGTTTGCTAATCTTTGGATATGGTTTGAGCATGTCCCCCAAGGGTTTATGTTTGGTCCTTAAGGTGACACTGTTGGAAGGTGATGGCACCTTTAAGAGGAGGGGCCTAATGGGAATGATTTAGGTCATGGAGGGCACTGTCCTTGGAAGGCACTGATATAATCCTGGAATGACCCTGGTTAGTTCTCACAAGAGGGTTTTTATGAGTCAGATTGACCCTCCCTGAGCTCTGGCTTCCTGTCTCGTCATGTGATCTCTCTCTTGCTTATTCACACTGTTAACCTGCTCTCGGGAACTGCTAGGATGCCATCTTCCATGAGACCCTTGCCAGAACCGTTACCATGCTGTTTCTGTACTTACAGTCTCCAAAACGATGAATTGGATTAACTTCTTTCTTTAAAGTATCTGGCCTCAGGTATTTTGTTATAGTAACAGCAAACAGGACTAATACAGAAGGAGAAGATACCTAGGCCATTAGTGTGCTCTGTTGAGAATCATCTTGGTTACTTTTTTTTTTTTTTAGCACTTACTTTTATGTCAGAAATTTGGAAATATTATCACATTTATTTACTTAATAACTGAAAACGGTGTGGGTTTTTGTCATGACTCTGGTGACAAGTGAGAGACTCAAACTAGCTTGAGCAATAAAGGGCTTTAGTGGCCATTTACTTATTACCCCCTTAGTGCCTCCATAAACAGAGATCTTCCAGACCACCTCTGCCCCTCTTTCTCTTACATTCTGCCTGTGGATTGGCCACAGTCCCTAGGGCTCCCCTTCATGGGCAGGAATATGGCTGTGAGCATCTATATCACTGTGATCCAAGCTTTGCCCTGCACAGAACACCACAGGGCAGGAATTTTGACCACAGACTCAAGCCTGGCTGACCCACAAGGACAAGCTCCCAACCTCCCAGGATGTGATGCCTTTCCTGACATGGCCCCTATGGAGCCCCTGTCCACCTATCTGCTGTCGGCTTCCAAGAAGGGGAGCGCTGGGGTCACAGGAAGCTTCCAGGCCTAAACGGGTGTGGGAGGGCTCACCATTGCCAGATCCGCTGCTCTACAGTGGTGAATCGCAGCGACTGAAATGGTCAGAATGAAACACTGACCCTGGGTCAGAGGCTCCCAGCTGTGACCTGCTCTGGGAGGTTACTTAACATCTCTGAGCCCACTCTCCTGTCCTGCAAAATGCGAAGACTCATATCTACTGCCGGGGCTGCGGTGGGGGATGCACGGTCTCATCTGTGTCAGCATGCACATGGTGTCAGCATGCACATGGTGGCCTGAGCACGGCGGCCAGCAGTGGCTCTCTCCTTCCCTCTGGCCTTCTTTAGAAGCCTCCGCCACGCCCCCACCTTCAGCATCTCCAAGCGAGCGGAGCCGCCTGGGCTCTCACCTGCCCGACTCCCGATCGCCACCTCGTGGTCATGTAGGTGACTGCAGGTTTAGTGCCGAAATTCAAAATTCAAACCAAGCCCTGATCTGTCTTGGGGATTTTGTAACAAAACGCCTCAAGGTTCGAAAAGGAGGTGAGAAATGAAAGTGGAGTGCGGCCCATGAAAAGCCACCTGGATGTTATGCTACAGAAGGGAGATGCGCCAGGAGCTGCCTGCCGGATTCTGTGCTGAGAGCTTTTTGTGCATCACAGTTGCTGATCAGAGTTTTCCAAATGAAGAAATAGCAACTCTTGGGACCCTGATGGGGCACACCAAAGGTCTCAAGAATTGAAATGCACATTTTCTTTATCTAGAGAGTGGGTACCGAAGTTTTTGTTTGATTATTCCTGTTCAGGCCATAAATATGTACTTTAGACAATACCTAGGCTCTTGTATTATTCAGTATTTCTTAGTGTGCTGACTTGATTCCCAGCTGAACTGGAGAACAGGATGTGCCAGGCATCCCTTCCTGCCTAATTGACCCTGGTGTGTCCTGCCTGGGGCACAGGCAGCACCAGGGATCTCACCTCCTGCCATGCCTGATCTTCAGATTCTAAATTCATCCTGGGTGTGCCCCCCTTCTCCATTCTTGCAGCTCCCACCTCTGAGCCTTTATTCCAGCTATTCCTTCTTCCTGGATGACCTTCCCATCTCTGCTTGCTCCACCTTGACCTATCTTAGAAGGCTGAGCCCGATGCTCCCTCCTCCAGGAGGGGTTCCCTGATTTCCCAAGCATGACTGATGAGCCCACTCTGCTTTGAGCCCTTTACATCTTCCTCAAAGCTCCCTGCTCTGCCCAGGTGGATGTGGGTCATGGGGTAAAGAGCAAAGGAGGTGAGCAATCCAGGGGCTGCCTCCCTTATTCCCTTGCCTGAGACTTGTCATGAGACTTTAACCTTTCCTGAGGTCAAAGCCAGGAACAGAATCCCAGTCTGTGAGTGTCTGGGGTTAAGATCTGTCTGGGGGACATGGTGGCTGAGACAGAAGGATCACAAGGTTAAGGCCAGCCTTGGCATCTTAGTGAGGCCCTAAGTAACTTAGTGAGACCCTGTCTCAAAAAAATAAAAAGGACTGGAGATGTGGCTCAGTGGTAAAGTGCCCATGGGTTCAATTCCCAGTTTAAAAAAAAAAAAAATCTGCCTGACAGAGAGCCTGGGGACATTTAGAAGCAAAATCTGGCCCTAAAAAGAGGGACACTGGGGACAGGCCTCCTCCTGTGTCCTCTCTTGTGCCCAGGGACTCAGCCTGTATTTCCTCCCCCATCTTCTGCCTTCACCTTCTGGGCTGGGGGCCGGGGAGAAGATAGGCAGGTGCCAGGAGAAATGGATTAGCACAGCCCCTACCCCGAGCATATTTTAGTGACAGGATTTTAAATGGTTGCTTTAGGCAAGAGAGTTGGCAGCCCACTGCTAGTGAGGGGTGGAGTGTGGAGGGCCCTCCCGTGAACCCAGGCCTGGGGCGTGGACACCAGCGCTTGGTTTAGTCCAGCCTCTGCTGTGAAGTCTGAGCTGGGCCACTTAGTTTCTCTGAGCCTCAGTGAGGCACTCTGGAGGTAGGAGAGTTTCCTTGTCCCCAGGTCCCTGGACCTGACCTTGGGGGATCAGCTCACAGGGCTGTCTTGGGGACAGCTTGAGGTGGTAGCCCAAGACCAAGGATTTGCAGCCAAACTTTGCTTCCAATCCTGGTTCTTCTACTCCCGTTGGTTTTATCATATTGAGCTGGTCACTTGCTCCTTTGACTCTTGGTTTTCCCTACTGAGTGGGGTCCTGCCTCTCAGGGTTGCCAGGGGCTCCAGTGAAGAAGTAAGTTGAAGTCCCTGGAGCCAAGTGGCTGCCTGAATCACGGAAGAGGCCGAGGGTGACGCTGCCTCTAGGGGGCGCTGGCACTCACTGGCAGAGGGAGAGACCCTGAAGGTGGTCCCCACCACGGGAAAGGGGAAGTCTGCCAAGGAGCGGTCAGAAGGAGGGTGAATGAGAGGATGTAGGATATCAGGTCTGTGGACATGAGACCCACTGGCGTAGAAGCACAATGAGCTACCCATGTGCAGACATACGAACATCTTCTCCAACACCTGGGGGACATCAGCCTCTCCTCTTGCACCCCATCTCAGTGACCAGTGACCAGGACGTTACCTCTGCCAGTCAGCCTCATCTCATCCCCTCCTGGCCCGACTCAGCCACAAGACCCCAGGTGGTCTGGCCCTGCCTCCAGGTCCATCACTGCTCCAACTTAGCTGTCCCTGCAAGTCAGAGGGTCCTGACGCTTGCCCTCCTCACTCACAGACACCCTCGCCACCCCTGTGCCCGCTGTGCCAGGCAACTGCAGGTCTCGGCTCAAGATGGAGCTTCTCCCAGGAAGCTTTTCATGATGCTCCGCCCTGGGACAAGGCTGGCTTCAGCAGTCTCGTCCTGGAGCAGGCACCACCCATCCTGGGTTCTCAGCTTAAGGGACCCTTCTCAAAAACCGGTTGGGAGATGGAATGATTGAATGATGTCTGTCAGGGGGTGGGACAGAGCCGGGTGGGACGAGTGCGCCCCTCTTAAGACCGAGATGACTCAGCGATGGGCTAGGACAGGACAGAGGAGATGAGGATTATGGGATGAGGTTGGGAAGACCGGGGATCCCAAGCCCTCCCTCCCTCTTCCTTGACCTGCTGTCCCTGGCTAATGTCACAGGCAGGAAGACCCCCAGCCCCCAAGGAGAGGCAGCACAGGTGTGTACAGGTTGGTTTATTTACAAATATACCGATGTCTCATCTTTTCTTGTTGTTTCCATTTCCTGCTTTTGTGGGAGGAGGCAGAAGGTGAGTGGAAGGCGGGGGTGGTGGTGTGGTAAACGCTAATAAATAATTTAACAATGACAAGTTATTAAATAAAATGTGTGTGGGGATGGCAGGGGGCAGTGAGTCTGTACACGGAAAACGGAGGGATGCCTGTGGCCTGCTCCCACGCCTGCTCTGCTGAGCCCCCGTCACCTCGGTTTGGGACAGGGGCCCTGGCCAAGAGGCTCATTGGCAATGGCACCTTCTGGTGCCACACAGAGTGCCACACCTTCCCACTCCCCCGATCCCAGGCCGCGTGTGCCTGGGAGCCCCGTGAGCACTGGGCGTGAGTGTGTGTGCGTGAGCGTAGAACCCTCCCCAGGGCAGAGCCAGCCCCAGGCTGCAGAGTCTCCGCACCCCAGCTGGTGCCCAGAGCTCAAGGCTGGGGCCAGGTGGGCTTTTGCCAATCCCCTAGGCTCCTGCGTGAGTGGTGAGGGGACAGACATCCAGATGAGTGGGCAGGGCAGCCTCACTGCCAGGGGCTGCAGAACCCCTGGAGGAAAAGAGGCTGCCCCCAACCCCATGCTGGGGACCTGACCCTGGCTGGACTTGCTCATGCGGACGCGGCGCCCGGACTCTCCTCGTTCATCCCCCAGGAACCCCTCCAGGCCCCTGGCCCCCCAGCCTTCTCCTCCAGGTTCCGCTGGCCCCTTGCAACCACAATGTCCCCATCTCAGCGGCCTCCATGGATCTCCTGGGATAGCACAGCAGCGGGGAGGTCGCCCTGAGCAGGCGACAGGGCTCTGGCGAGGTGGAGCAGGCTTCCTGTGTCTCCTCTGCACTGACTCGTGCTACCTGGGGCAGGTTCCTTCCCCTGAGCTCCACTCCCAGCAGAGAAGTGGAACCTGGCCCTTCTCCAAGACACCCCTGTCTACCCCTCACTTTCTGCCTCATCCCCCAGGAACCAGAAAGTTCTTCCCTCTTCCCTCGGGCTTCCTGTCCTAGCCTGGATAGTGCTCATGGGCCCACACCAGGCAGGGCTGGGGAGGTCCTGGTCACTCCTTACCCCTCCCCATGGGGGCTGCACTTCCTCCATGCTGTGGGTGAACCTGCTCATCTCAGCCTGCCCCAAGCCCCAGGGCGCTGAGTCTCAGGTTCCTTGCCTAAAAAAATGGGTGCCTAACATCTGGGCATCTCCTATGAGAGAAGCCCTCCATGAAGGCAGCAGAGGCCAGGGCTGGATTCAGGGTGGGAAGAGGTGGCTCTTTGGGCCAGCAAGTTCACTAAGAACAAGGCAGGACCCTGACCTGGAGGCCAGTCACATGCTGGGGGAAGGGGGCTGGCACAGTGCTCCTGTTTCCACCTCCGGCTCTGACACTTGCTGCGAGGCCTGGGGCAGGCCTCTCTTGGTTCAGGTTTCTAGCTGTGACATGAGGGGTGGGCTACATGACCCACTGTTGGTGATCCTTCCAACCTAGAGGGTGTGGAGGAGAAGGGCCAGGTCTCCTGGGGGCTGGGGTGTCTTCCCCTGAATCTGCCTCAGGTGTCCTGGGCACAAGTCAGCCTGTGCATGTGCCAGAGAAAGGGGAGGATGTCAGGAAGGGGGCGAGGCTGGCCCAGACCTAGGTGGGCAGAGGCTGCAGAGGACTGAGGATGTCAGCTGAGGTCCCTGGCAAGGTCCTTTTTGTAATGAGAAGAGCACAGGAGGGCCAGGCTGGCTGCCTCAGCCTGAATGTTGATGCTGAGCCACATCTTTCCCTCTGACAGCTCTGGTGACAAGCAGGATGGGTGAGGAGACTGGAGGAACCAAGGTCTCCCCAGTAGACAGAGGAGCAAAACAGCACAGCAAGTTGGTAGACTTGGAGGATTCCAGGGGGAGCCAGGGAGAGGGGCCTGAAGGTGGGGGGAGACCCCTCGTCATCCTCATTTGCTCCAAGGTGGGACTTGGCAGACCTTAGGGTGGTGGCCTTGGGCTAGACTTTAGATTTAAAGGCAGGGTTGTGAGCACCTGGACAAGGACACAGAGGTCACTAGGGGCCAGTGAGGGCTCTTTGAGGACCATCAGCTTGCCCTTACTTCCTCCTCTGACAGGATGGAGTTGAAGGGACAGGGCAGGGGCATGGATGCCAGGGTGCCCAGATTCCATCACCCAAGGAGGACTGGTTTATGGGCCAGTGCTGAACGGGGACAGGCTCCCATGGCCCTCCTGCCATTCCTCTAACTGGCAGAAGTGTCCAGGGGGAGGGAAAGTCAGTGGTCACAGAGTTGGGTTGCAGAGAAACCGCACAGGTTGGCTGAATCAAGTAAGAGGAAATGTAACCAGAAACAAGCTGGGGTCCTCTAGGTGTCTAGACAATGAATGTCCCCTCCCATCCCACCTGCTCACAGAGAACAGGTGTGGCTTAGTCATCACATTTGTGCAAAGCCTGGGGGATTTGTGACAGAGGGGGCAGTGTGAGTTTCCAAGGTCAAGTGGCCCAAACCACTCAGGCCACATTAGCCAGAAGGGGACCTGAAGTAGGGAAGGCCGTGGGCCTGCTCACAGTGGGCCTGCGGAGAGTGGACTTATGGCTGCCCACACCTTCAGAGGGAACGAGTGCTGCAGCCCAGCCAGGGCGCAGCTTTAAGAGGAAGAGCTGGAGAAGGCTGGCACTGGGAAGCGAGGACTAGGGACTGGGAGACACAGAAGCCGACCAGCAGGAAGGCCACTGGCGGGCGCTAGTCACTGGGGGCATGTGAGGAGGGCGGAGGAGGCTGGGAGGGAGCCAGGTACCAGTCGGCATGCCCAGCAGGTGACTTTAGAGTCCCTTTCCATCTGGAAGCTCTGCTGTTCGGCCTGACTCTCCCTGTGCCAGGGACTCCGACTCTGACCTTGGAGTTGGCTGGGTCTTGGGCTGACTCACCTGGGCCAGGTGAGGGTACACCTGGGTCTACACATCTCAAACCCAACCCTACCTCTCCTCTTCCTCCCTTTCCAATTGCTCTTAAGAAGAGAAGTCCCTGTCCCTCGTGGCCCCCTTTCCCCTTCCGACAAGGCAGACCCACAGAACATCCCTCCACCTCTTTCAGCAGTTCTAAGGGTGTGTGTGTGTGTGTGTGCATGTGCACACATGTATTTTGCGTGGGGGGTGCCTGTAGGTATGCATGCATTTGCATGTGTGTCTGTCCCTTTGGGTCTGCCTGTCACACCTGCTGGGCTCCTCCCCACTTCCCTCCAGGCTCCGGCTCGAGGAGGGGTCCTGGGCTACCCGGGACCTCAGAAGTGGCCCTTGTGCTCACTGGAGGGAAAGATGGGCACAGTGCGGGCGCTGGTGCCCACGGCTCTCAGGTACCAGGCACTGACTGTGTCACAACATCATCGTCCTGGGCTGACATGGGGTGGGGGGCATGGAGGTTGGCCGGACACAGAGAGGACGTTTAAAAAAATAGAGAGAATTTACGCTTCCCAAAAAAGAGATGGGGAGGGAGAAGGCGATGGAGTCGAGGTGGGGCTGGGAGGCGAGTGGCTGTCCGAGAGCTCTGGGTCCCTGGGGGTGACAAGGTCTCTGTGGGCAGGACACAGCTCCTGCCCAGGCTGCGCCCATCTGCCTGTCCGGCTGTGCCCAGCGGACACGTGCGCCAAGCCCGGCCGGCTGAGGGGAGGGCACCGTATGGCTGTCGGTAGAGTCCGTGTGGGCGGCAGGCCAGGGCCGTGTGGAGGCTGCTGAGGCCAGCGTTCTCACCCCAGGCCCTGTGCCCAAGCGTCCCTGGGGCCCAGCTGGCTCTCAGGAGGCGAAGTAGGAACTCTGCATGGAGTAGAGCCGGTCGATGGGGTTCCCCACGCGGGCCTGCAGGGAGCCCACGTCTGAGGAGCCCAGGAAGCAGTCGCTGAGGCTGGTTAGGGAGGTATCGCTGTCGATGTCATGGAAGATGGAGTCGTTCCCTGGGGGACAGGAGGGGCGTCAGGACCAGGTGCAGGCAGGGGCTCCTGGGGGCCCCATCATCCCTGCAGGCTCTGTGGCCAGAGGCCAGGAAAGACAGGACGGCCTACCGGCCAGTGTGTAGCCAGAGACTGGGGCGCTGGCCGTCAGTAGGGAGCAGGTGGCTGGGGTTGGCCTGGGCCCCTGGGCAGCAGGTGGTCATCATGGCCCCAAGCCTGCCTGGCCAGGCCGGGGTAGGGGCAGTGCTAGGGCAGCGGGGGTTGGGCGGCTTACCATAGGGGTTCATGTGGTCACCTGGCATTTGGGGTGGCGTGAGGCCCTGCTGGAAGGGGTCGCTGCTGCCGTAGGGACTCTGCTCCATGGCCACGATCTGCTGCTGCGGCGGGGCCAGGGGCGTGTAGGAGGCCATCATGCCCTCCATGCGGCTTGACAGGACCTCTGGGGACAGTGCATACCTTCACCAGCTGGCCGGGCAGCTTCCGCAGATGTCCCCAGGGGTCCCTTATGACCTCCTCGGGGCTGCCCAGGGCCCGTCTCCAGCGTAGACAACCCATACATCGGACTCCCCAGCACCATATCTACTATGGCTCCAGTTCCCTTCCAGGATCCGGGCCCCACCTGGCCTTTCCCACCTGCTCTGCCCGCCCCCAACCCCAGCTCAAAGTCCTCAGGTGGCCAGGGTGGCGGAGCCTCATCAGATAATAGCAATCCCACCTGGCCCTGCGTCTGGGAGCACCAGAATGGGGCCTGAAGCCAGGCCAAGAGGCCCAGGAAGGCGTCTGGAGGGAGAGCCCCAGCCCAGAGTGACCCAGAGAGCCCCTGGGGAGGGGCACGCCAGGCTGGGGCAGGGAGCCCGAAAGTCCCGATCTGTGGGGTGGGCATGAGGGAGACAGGGGCCAGCGTGGGAGGCAGCTGGAGGGTGGGCAATCGTGGGCGCGCTTTGGGGGCTGAGTGTCCCCTGAGGACATCAGGAGTGAGGGATGGTCTCGGCAGGGAGGGACTGTGGGGAAAGGCTGGGGGGGCAGACACAGGCACTGCCCAGCAACTGGGGGAACAGGAGTCAGGAGGGGTCCTGAGAATCTCTGTCGAGGTCATTATGGGAAAGGCAGCTCTTTGGAGGGACATAAAGGACATGAAACCATTCCCTGACCGGTGACAATCAGAAGCAGCCAGGGCAGGAAGGAGGTTGGGGTGTTGCCTGATTGTGGGCAGCAATGTGGAAGAACACAGGGTGTGATATGGAGCGGGGGGCATGGGACTTTCTCCGGGAGGGTCGTCGGGCTCACCTTGGCCCAGCCGCTGGGAGTTCTGCTGCTCCTGCTGCTGCTGGTGCCGCCGCGCCAGCTTCTTCATCTGCAGGGGAGCGCGGGTCAGGCCTGCCCGCCCTGCGCTCCCCCACGCCCCCCCACCCGCCTCCCTGCCCCCACTCACTCCCAGCCCCCCACGTCTGGGCCCCAGGAGCACCGGGGGCAGGAAGTGGCCTCTCACCTTTGCTCTTTGGTTCTGAAACCAGACCTGGACCACGCGGACGCTGAGGCCTGTCTCAGCTGCCAGCGTCTCTCGAACCTGGCCCAGAGAGAGGGAGACAGGTCAGGCCTGCAGGGACAGCTGGGAGGGGACAGCTGGGTGGGGGGGTGGGGAGGTGAAGGGCCATCCTGCCCCCAGCAGGAGCAGAGGTGGTGGGGCCTGGATGGGCAGCAGGGCAGCGGGTCTCGGCCCCCGCCCCGCCCACCCCAGCCGCCACTCACCTTCCGGCAGGGCTTGGAGGAGACCTCAAAGGAGGCCTTGAAGGCTCTTCGCTGTTGCGTGGTGAGGATGGTCCGGGGTCGCTTGGGTCTTCGTGGGTCCTTCCCATCGTCCCCGCTGCCCTTGCTCTGGCTGCCCTGCCCCTTGGCTGGCTTCATGTCCCCATCTTCGTCCTCACTCTTCACTGTGGGGGACACAACCCAGCCTGTCAGGTAGGGCTGAGGGGCAGTCCTAGGTCCTAGCTTGTAGCCTCAGGTGACAAAGGTGATATGACACCTGACAAGATCCCATCTCCATCTGCTGACACCTGCTATGGGTGCCCAGCACCCCGGGATCAAGAGCCCTCCTTCCCAGCCGGCAGCCTGCCTTGCCGGGTCCCAGACGTACAGGGTGTGCTCACATTCGCACGCAGGGCAGGTCTGCTGGCCTCTTAGGGCTGATGGACACCCTTAAGACAGATGATGGCATCTGTGGCCCAGGCTGGCCCTGGACTGCCCCCAACCCATCTTGCCTTGGACCCTCCTTATCCTGTGGACCTCTGTCACCCTAGAGACCTCAGCCCAACATGCTGCCTTCAAGAGAAGTCTCCGCTGCACTAGCCGCGTGCCCGCTGGGTGTGGGGTGATAAGAGGAGAACACAAGGGGCCTTCTTTCTTGAAGCTTCCAGGGACTAAGAATCGACTGACAAAGGACATGTACCACACGTCCTCACGCCGGAGTACGCATGGCAATGGTGTGCATGTGCACACACGGAGGAACACTCACCCTCTGACACGCACATGCAGATTAGCAATTGGCCCACAGCAGCCCGTGCACATGCCGCTCACAGACACAGGCCAGGGGCACATGACACAGGCAGGGACACATAGGCCTGCAACCTGATCATGTGTTTCATGATCACACATGCGGCGTGAAAAGCGTGTGTTCACCCAGCCACACACCCACACCACAAGCATGTGCAGCACTTCCGTTCCCCTGAGTACTGGGCTGCAGCGATGCCAGCCCCAGGGGGCAGCCGAGCCTCCCCACCCCGCCTACCGCCAGGCCACCTGCTGCCCTCGCCTGAGCTGGGCTCTCTCCTCCAGCCTGTCTTTCTCAGATCATGAGCCCTGTGGAGGGGCCGGTCTCCCCTCTCCCAGGCCTGGCATGAATGGGCAGTGGCACCAGCCTGGCCTCTGCTCCTGAGGGGGAGCTCGGGCAGCCGCAGGAGGGGCTGTGGTGATGCCCTGCCCAGGGAAGATAGCGACAGAGGGAGAAGAGCCCACTACCTCCGCCAAGGCCCCCACAGTGACAGACCCCTGTGCATGCAGATACCGTGACTGTGGGGCTCAGGATGCCCCTGAGGGGGCCAGCCACCTCTCCAGCCTTTTGCACATTACACAGTTTGTGCACGTGTCTGTGTGTGCACGTGGGCAGTGGGTGGGAGTATGTGCACAAACACACAAGTGCAGCCATGAGTGCCTGGCTGCGTGTGTCTGAGTGTGTACGCCTGTGTGTACCTGGGTAGGGTTTGCAGGTTGGACGCGTGAATACATATTCACACCTATACGCATGTGTATGTACATCCGTGCTCCCAGGCGTGCCTGTGTGTGTGCAAGTGTGATCACATGCTCGTGTCTGTAGGGTCATGTGATTCAGGGCCAGTGTCCGGGTGCATTTTGAGCCGGGGGTGGTGTGCACAGTAGTGTCCGTGTGCTTGTGTGGCGTGGGTGTGTCGTCCTTGCGTGGCTCAGGTCCCTGCTGAGGAGCTGGCCTGGCCGCCCTCACCACACCAGCCTGGGGACAGCACTCACCAGAGTCGGACTCGTCGGGGCTCACGGAGCTGAGCAGGTCCTTCTCCTTCTCATAGTCGCCCTTGCACAGCAGCTGGCCTTCCTTGAGCACAAACTCGTCACCCTTGCGCAGCTGCCGCTCGCACACGCAGCAGCAGAAGCAGCCCAGGTGGTACACGCACTCCAGCGCCCGCATCACGAACTCCGTGGGTGCGATCTTCTCCATGCAGCCACTGCACTTGGCCGCGAAGAGCCTGCCAGTGCACAGAGTGGGCGTGTCGGCCGGGCCCAGGGTCTCCCAGAGGCCACTGCCTCCAAGGGCCTCTCCCTCCTGCCACCCGGACCCCCAGGCCCACGTGGGACAGGCCCTCCTTGGCACAGGGCCAGGCAGTGGGAGGGCCCTGCAGGCCTACTCTTCTGCCTGGCAGGTTCAAGTGACCCAAGGTGTGTCCTGGCCTGGGTGCATCTGCTCAGGGCCCGTCCACCCAGAGGCATGGTGGCCACTAGAGGGCAGTGTGTAGGATCAGTCCACCTTCCCCCAGGGCAGGGTGATTGGGGGAGAGGGTCCCACCCATCCCAATTCCCTGACCTACTTTGCCTCCTCCCTACTCCTCCCTCAACCCCACATCCGTGCATCCCTGATCCTGTCCAGCCTTCCAGCCTCGGGCCCTCCCCTGCCTAAGCAGCTGCCCCAATCCCCTCCCCAGGCTCCTGGCTACTCTAACCCCTCAACCTTCTCTCACCTGACCCCCCAACACAGGATCCAGAAGGATCTTTTTAAACACATGTCTGATCTTGCTGCTTCCTGCTCCACCTTCTTCCACGGCTCCCTAGGGCCCTTAGAAGAACATCAAGCGCCCAACCTGGTGATCAGGGGCCCCATGGTCCTGCCTCCTCCTTCACCACCTCCTGTGCTTCACAGAACAGCTGCTGTTTCTCCAAAGTGCCATCATGGTGGCCCTTCGACATGCTCTTTCCTGTGCCTTGGTTTGACTGACGTCTTATTAACCTGGTTTCAGCTCAGGCATCGCCACAGTGCCGGGTGGGGCAAGCACACCGCGGCAGCCACGGTTCTAAGCATTTTAGCAGACAGGAGATGAGCCCCCGAAACAACCCTATGGGGCAAGAACCTGAACTGGCCCCATTTTAGAGATGGGGACACTGAGGCCCTGAGGGGAGCATGGGAGCCAGATGGGTAGTCAACATGGGGGCCACTCCCAGCCTGGACTCGATCCAGTCCCTCCATGACAGAGTGGCTCCTGCTCCCGTCTCCGGAGACAACCCTGGCGGGGGGTCTCTGCCTCTGGCTGGGGGGCTGGGCGACAGGCCCCTCCTCTGCCGGCTGCTGACCGCTCCCCCCGACACCCCCCTACCCATCACGCGCCCTGCTCTGTGGGAACTCGGCCTCAACAACACTTTGATGGAAAAATTTATGAAGAATCAAATTATTGCTGCTGGGAGGGAATTAAAACCATTTTTCATTCCCTGCGTCCCCGGGCCACGTCTGCAGGCGCCACCTTGGGAGCGCTGTGCGCATCCCATCCCTCTTTATGGCCCGCCATCTCGGGCAAGGATTACAGCTGCAATTCTCCACTAATCGGCTCTGGAACAGGAATGGCCATAAATGTGCGGCTCTGGGCCTGCCACCCTTCCCGGGGCTGCCATGCACCGCCCACGGCGAGCCACTGGGGTGCAGTGGACAGGGCCAGCGTGAGCTCTGCCTGCTGTCCTAGCACTGACCAGGACGCTCAGCTTGGAGGCACCTCCAGGTTCTCTGGACACCCACCTCTATTCTTCCCGGTGGGCTCCTACTCATCCTGCAACGCCCAACTCCAGTGCCACCTCCTCTGGGAGGCCTTCTCTGATGCCCCATCTAGGGGGAGCGGCCTCCTCTGTGCTCCCCTGAGCTCTCCTCTGGCCTCAGCTCACTCTGTTGTAAAATGGGACATCAACAGGACCTCCCTCCGATACGTGGCCAGGATTTGATGATCCTGAGCACATAACCCCGTAAGCATCACCGTGGAGCGGCCACACACTCTGAGGGTGCCCAGCTCTACTGGGGTCCTACGAAGCAGGGCCTGGCTCCACCAGATCCTCAAGGAGGCCCCTGCATGTTCGAGGAGAGGCAAGCGCAGGCCCGGAGTCTGCGCAGCTCAGGCTGAGCTCTGCACCCCAGGCAAGCGGCAGCCTCCAGCTCACACACTGCAGGTTCTGCAAAGGGCACACCGGCTGGGTCTCAGCTCCAGGTCTGTCCTTTGGTTGGATATTCTTGTTCAGAGCACAACCTACTCAACTGTCCGTGGCAGCTGCAGGGCACCTCAAGGATTCTGGCTGACCAGCCACCTCTGCTAAGGACTTGCAGAAGCAAATGACCATGGAGGATGCTCCTGCCCTGTGTCCCTCCCTGGCCCTCTGTCCCTGACCGAGGGACCCCACTGAGGTCCGCAGGCTGCCCTTGAGCAGACAGACACAGGCAGAGTCTTTGCAGCAATGGCAGGGCCAGGTCCCAGGCCAGGGTCAGCACATCTTGGGTGGCTCCCAGAGAGGAGACCTCCTGAGGCTGGGGGGTGGGGGTGCGGGCTGGTGACCCGCATTCGCGGTCGAATCCACCATGCTGGCTGTTGAGAACAGCGCGCTAATGCCTTGGCAGCAGGGGGTGGATTGCTACTTTCTCCAAACTCATCAACACAATCTATTATTAATACTTCTCCAAAGGCTCGGTGCCGCCATTACGGAGGCAGCGCCAGCCACTCGGGGCGTCATCTGTTATCTAGATTGCAAAAACCCGGGAAATAAAACAAACGGCACGCACTTTATAAACGGAATGTGCCATCCGTTTGGTCTCCAAGCATCTCTCCACCCAATAAAACATCGGGGGGGACGCATGAAATACTCACTCCCAATTATGGGGCTGCCTTTGTCTATGCGCAGTGCTGGGGTGAGAGCTGTTAACGGGGGGTGGGAGGGGTTGGGGGCACCAGCGGCTCCCCTCCTCTCCGTGAGCCCCATTTCCTCCCTCTGATTCTCCCACCATGGAGGGACTGGAGCAACCAGCCCCCGGGAGGTGTGAAGAGGCAGACCAGCCACAGGCAGGGGGCCCCCCCGCAGTGAGAGGACGGGAGGGTCACACTGGCTCCCCCACTTGCTGACTGGTGACTGGCTCTTACTGAGCCTCAGTTTACTTGTCTGTATAATGGACTCAACACCACTGCCTGCTTCTCAGCACAGAGAGGCAATGAGTTCACTGTCAGCTTAAAACAGTGAGCACAGAGGGCAGAGCCTGGGGTCCATTCCGGGCAATGGCTCTACCTCTGAGCTACATACCCAGCCCCTTTTAAAATTTTTTATTTTGAGACGGGTCTCCCTAAGATGCTGAGAGTCTTGCTAAGTTGCCGAGGCTGGTCTTGAACTTATGATCCTCCCGCTTTGACCTCCAAAGTCACCAGGATCACAGGTGTGTGCCTGGCAAGTTGGATGCATTCAAAGCCTTTTGGTTCTGTGCTAGTATGGAGGAGGCTTTCGCCAATATCTGCCCTTCTTTTGTCTCACTTGTATCCCAAATGTCTTCATGGGTCACCCCTGTGGGGTCTCCATGATTCCTGGGGCCTTCCTGACACTGGAGGGGTTTTCCAGTCCCAGCTTCTGTGCCCCCCTGGGTTCGGGCTGACCCTTCCAGCTTCTGTCTGGCCTGATCTGGGTGGAGCACCCCTGGCTTCAGGATCGGGGGTCTCATTAGCATTCCAGAGGAGTGCTCATGCTCAGAGATCATCCCCCTGCGTCACCTCCTTAAGTCCCCAAAGGACCCCAAAAGGAAGAGCCATCTCATCACTGTTTTATAGATGAGCACACCAAGGGCAGGGGGCAGGCTACTCCTTCAAGGTCACACCCAGCCTCCCTAGCTCCCTCCCTGCCCTGTGAATCCCAGGTGTCCTGCATTCTGGGGACCATGCCTGTGTCTGTGAACTGTCCTGGGAGGGGCCCGATAGACCCCAAGTGCTAACTACTCAGAAGGTGGGGCTGAGTGTCCGGGGTTTTTTGAAAAACAAACAAACTGAACACACACACACACACACACACACACACACTCACACATGCACACGCATCTTCTGTGCCGTTGCTGTCCCTCTCCTGGAGGATCATCTGGGATGGTGGGGCAAGACATTCCATCTGTAGGGACATCCCTCCCTTAAAGAGTCCCAGGCTGTGAGATCACATCTCCAGCTCTTCTCAGTTTTTATTGGTTTATTTGTTTAATGCTCAATTTATTAAACTCATAAAGCTAATAAACAAAACTCTGAAAACCGTTTTTTCAGGAGTATTCAGACATGGATTACAGATCTGATTAATTTCTCCTAAATCACAGATGACTGCGGAGATACAGGAGTTCCGTGGATCCTTAGGCCCCCCGTGACCCTGGCTTCCTAAGGATACTCTGAGCAGTCTTCACCCCAGATCTGAGTGTCCAGATGGCATGCACTGGGCTTGGGATCCTGGCTCTGTCACTTCCTAGGGCTGGGACTTTGTACAAGTCCCTTCTCCTCTTGAGCCTCCGTGTCCCCGTCTGGGGAATATGATAGAGGCGCCTGATTGGGTTAGGCGCAGGGGATGGGTGCATGGTTGCTATTTTAGGCACAGGGGATGGGCAGATGGTTGCCATTTCCCTCTATCATCTCAACATTCCTGATACCCATTCACCTTTCTTGCTAGGTGGATGCTCCCTGTCTCCTCCTCATGGGGTTACCATTTGCTTATCCCAGCACTGCACTTTACAGTTGATAGAGCCCTTCGTTGAATTCCCAGAATAACCCTCACTCCACGTTCATCCTCTACTCTCAGTGGGCCTCTTCCCCCCCCATAGCCTCAGTGGTGATTCCCGCCCCCCACCCTTCTAACCACCACACTGACCCACCCAATGGGCACCGATGCTTTTTATTCCACAAAAATAGGCTTGATCTTGACGCCTTGCTGTTGTTAGAAAGTGTCCCCCAAAAGTCATGTGTTTGTTAGAAGTTTGGGCCCCAGCCAGAGATGCTACTGGGAGGTGGTGGAACCTATAGGAGGGGGGCTAAGGGAAGGAAATTATTGGGGGTGTGCCCTTCAAGGATACTGGGACCCAGCCTTCCTTTCTCTGTTTCCTGGCTGTCATTAGGTGACAGTCACCCACTCCTGCCATGAGGGCCGAGCAACCATGATCTGAAGCCTCTGACACCAGAGCCACAAATACACATATTTTCCTTTTTGCAAGTTGATTATTCAGGCATTTTGTCACAGCCACAGAAAACTGACACATCAAGTCAAATCAGACTTCAAAACCCTTTGCTTCAGGATGTCTAAGAACAGCCAATAATTTCAAAGTAAATCCTGAGACTCAATCGTGGCACTCAAGTCCCCACCTGTCCCTGCCACCCCTAGCAACCAGGCTTTTCATTACTCCTAGAAGGGAGCAAGGCCCTTCTGGCCTCCTTAGCACTTAAAATGCCCTGTGCTGGCAAGGCCTGCCTTTTCTGTCCCTTTCCTTTGAATCTTAGGGAATTCCTCTTCACCTCCAAGGCCCATTTCCAAATGTCACCTCCTCCGTGAAGCCTCTTCTGATACAGGTCCTGCCACCCTCCAGCTGGGGACAAACCCACTACTGATCTAGAACACAGACGCTGGGTATAATCCACCCCCCCAGCTCTGGCACTGAGTTAGGGGGTGCCTACTGAATGAACATACAACCTTGTAAGGAACGAAAGGTGCGGCCAGATGGAACAAGAAGACATTAACCACTCAGCTTCGAAGGGCTTAAACACGCCACAGCTAACGAGATAAATGAACGTGCCCTCCCTAGCCCCCCTCCCCGCACAACTACACATTTTCTTTATCTTTTATCACCGGAATTCCATACTTGGTTCCTGTTGGGCTAGCAAACCACCTCCCCACACTGCGCCCTCACTACTAGCACCCACAAAAGGCCCAGGGGTGCGTGTGCATAATGAATGATTCCCCTGACCATAAGTGACTGGACCAGGTCTGGACTTCTGAACCCACCCCACCTCCGAGTGCGAGGCTTTCCACATCTACAGCACCAGCTGGGTCACAGCCTTTCTTTTGAGCCTCAGTTTTGTCTTCTGTAAAGTGGAGTCACCTGCTCTCTTTGGGCGGCTGGGAATTGGATGATTTTTATCCTATGTGAAGAGGCTTGGCCCAGGGCCTGCCACAGAAGAGGTCTTGGAGGTATATCTGCCTTTATTCTGACTGCAGTACTGTGGTCTGGTTCAGGCTATGGAACCTTCTCTCCTTCACCAGCAATTTCACTCTGAAGCACCCTAGTGACACTGTTAGATCTGTATTCTATGTATCTCTTTGTAGGTATGGGCTTCTGTCAGGCCCTCAACCAGGGTCACACTGGGTACCAGGCAGGTTCTGGGCCTGGTTTCCTTCAGGGCCTCTCCAAGTCCTATGCCACAGCTCCTGGGGTGCTGCTGGAAACACCCTTCTCCTTCCCTGGGACCAGGAGGCTTGGCTGCTGGAATGGCAGCCCCTCTGTGCCCACTGGTAACATCTCTAATTCCCCAGCTAATGCCCTCAGAGGTTGACTCTGAGCAGGGCTCCTGCAAGATGCCTGGGCACAGTTAGGCACCTGCCATCCTCTGGGTGCCATCTGTATTTGTGCAGCAGTCTGGGCAGCAGGGGGGGCACCAGAGTGCACCCATCTGAGGGCTTCCTGGAAAAGGGGACAGGACACAGGGTTAAGAACCTGGCTCTGGAGATGGATGGATCTGAATCTCAGCTCTCCCACCTACTGGCCTGACCTTGGGGCAAACCCCAACGCCCTCTGAACCTGTATTCAATTTTGAAAAGCAGAGGCTCCCAGCGCCCACCTTCCAAGGAATCAAGCAACGAGGTTACTGGGTGGCAGGATCCAGGGTGGACCAGCCTGACGTGCTTGGGGCAACAAGAATTCACGCCAGTGCTAAGGCTACCATGGCGGTGGAATTGTGCTGCCTGCCACGATGCTGCTGAGGGACGGGGTGACAGGACCATGGACGCTTTGAGGCTGCTGCTGCTGCTGCTGAAGTCCGCCTGTCACTTGGCAGAGGCAGCCGCCTGGCCTTCTCCCTGCTGGACTCGCTGACATCTCCCCCACGTGCCTGCCGCGTCCTTATCATTCCGGGCGTAGCTGTTTTTTATTTTGAGACAAAAAGGGGCCTGTGGACGGGAATCCAACTCAAACCAGCTGCAAACATCTGCTTTGATGCGGCGGGCTGGGCGGCGGCGGGAGCCGCAGGCGGGGGCCCCGGTGCGCGCGTCAATCAGCGGCTGGAATGCCGGCGTGGCCGCTGCTCGGGGCTCGCTCGGCGGCGGCCTCACAGGGCCTCGCAGGCCTCCGCGCCTCGCCTCGCCGCGCCGGGGCCGGGCCTGCAGCGACGCTGCCCGGGCGCTTCCTGCGGGGCGGGAGGAGAGCAGACCCCGCCATGCCAGCGCCGCCTCGGCCCTTTGATCCGCGCCTGGGCGCAGTGGGAGCCCCAGACCCGGCTGGAGGTCACGTGCCGGGGCCAGGGAGGGACCGCCCGCCGCCGGCTCCAGGTGCCATCCAGGGGCCGACCTGGCCAGGCGGGCACACATTCGGGGTTCCTACAAATACTGACTTAGCACCTAGTACTCACGGCCAGGCACTGTCTGGGGGCCAGGCAGAGAGCAGGGACAAAAGAGACCGTCATCCCGCCTCCCGCTGCTTCCCTTCTCCTAGGTGAGGGGACATTCTAACAGGCGGAGGGGCACTTGCATTCATCTGTTTGAAGGAATAGAACCGCAGTGGTCAGAGTGTGACAATGGCGGCCATGCCATGGGAAAAGGAGGCGGGAAAGATCCTTAGAGAGGACATCATTAGAGAGGAGCATCAGAAGCAGCCCTGTGACAGGACACCTGAGCGGAGACCCAGGGAGGATCCCTGTGAGATCTGGGGGAGGTGGGGGGGGACCAGGCCCAGCAAGGGCAAGGCCCTAAGATGAGTGCACCGGTGGGGGGGGAACCCAAGGAGCCCCTGTGGTAGGAGCAAGTGAGCAAGGCTGAGAGGACCCGAGGGACAGCTGGGGAGAGCTGGGGGTGGGGCAGGCCATGTGACATGGTTGTGAATCCCGTGCCTGTGTGTGCTGAGGCATGGGCCCAGGGTGGGTGAGCAGAAGGGAGAGGCTTGGGGACCCAGGCTAAAGACCAGGCTGCTTCAGACCAGGCCAGAGCAGGGGTAGCACTGAGAAGTGGTCCCCCCAACCCCGGGTGCATCTGGAAGGTAGGCAGGGACCCAAGAGCATACCAGAGAAAGGATGGAGGTGTGCAAGAGTCCAAGCCTGAGCTGCTTTCTAGAAGGTCAGCCATGTGGATGTGTCCCCGGACAGCTGCCCATGGCAGGCGGCAGCTCCAGGAGGGGTAGGCGGGGAGATTGTGTGCAAGCTGCCAGGACAGAGGCACACAGAGACACACACAGAGACCCCCCCCCCCCCGCCCCACGGCACTCATTCACACTCAGGTACACACTCCTGCAGCCTGAGTGACTGTGTCCATGAGGCCGGACACTTGGCCTCCCATCTTCAGGGAGTCCCGTCCCTGGGGAGTTGGGTGGGACAAGGGCCAGACTCTTCTCCAGGAGTTTTCTCCACCTGGAGATGTGGTACTTCTCTGACACGAGATATCCTCTGGTGACAGGCATGACCCTTCCTGCCATCAAGGAGATACAAGGGCCCAGGACAGGGGGTGGGTGGGGCATCATGTCCCTCTGAGCATCCTGCCATGTTCCCCTCCAGCTGAGCTCAGGACACTGGTCCAGGCCAGAAGAGCTGCAGGAGAGCCCGGCCACCAAGGCCACAGAGGGCATGGGGGTACCACGCTGCGGGCTTCAGCTATGTTCTTTCATTAACCTCTGGGTTGACTCTCCCTTCACTAGCAAGTTCAAGTCATTTGAAGGAAGAGGCTCAGGATCTCTGTTTTGCTTGCTCACTCAGCCATCTAACATTTATTGAGCACCTACTCTGAGCCAGGCTCTCTATGGTGTGTGCTGGGGAGAGCTTTCTCCTCCCACTTGCCCATCAAACGCCTCTGAGCTGATCCAGGTTCTGTCCCCCATTCTCACTGAGGTCACCAGCTCCTGGTTGGGAATCTAGCAGCTGTTATGTCTGTTACTATTATTTACTAAGAACCAGCATTCCCTACATACTGGCTTGTGTTTCTCTGCACATGAACCTGTCACCCTTAAGACCCTGAGAAGCAGGCCAGCCACTCTCTGTGATAGAGAGGGAAGTGGTGCTGGGAGGTGGGACGCAACTACCGAGAATGGGAGAGAAAGGGCGCTGGGGTTCAAGGCCCACCGTGTGGGCTGCAGAGCACGTGCCTGTTCTCCCAGCCTCCCTGGTGGCTTCCTGGGCCTCTCGGATCTGAAACCCTTTCCAGCCTCAGCCTCCTCCACCCTGCCCACCTCCTTGAATGACTGCACTGTCTCTGTCGCCTCAGAGCCTCTGGGTCCATGCCCTGGGCTGGGGTGCTGAGGACACAGGGAGGAGTCCAGGGGCCGGCAACACAGAAGGAAGAGGAGCACCCCCACCATGAGACGCAGAGGACTTGGGGCTTCTCTCTGGGGTCCTGCCTGGCGAGAAGGGCCCGTGCCCAGAGCTGTGTGCCCAGGAGGGGCTGGGGCATGGGAGCAGGGCCTGATGAGGCACAAACTCAGCCAGGTGGGGGCAGAGCTGGGGGACAGGGAAGATATGCTGGTGACTTCAAAGAGTTCCGAGGATCCCAGTGGAGAAAGTCGGGGGGCTGCTGCAGGAATGGAGCGTATCTGAGCCCAGAACAGCTCTGTGTAGAAATAGAGAGGCCATTCTGGGGAGGGGGGAGAAGTTGAAAAAGAACAAAAGCAAGAAGAATATGGAGCCAAGTCTAGGGTTAGGGTCAGGGTGGAGCACAGGTCAGGGTGGAGCAGGTGAGCAGGAAGGTCCGGCTGGAGTCCCAAGGGCGGGGCTGGAGAGGAGAGGGCAGAGCTTCTCTGCTCCCAACTCATCATCCACCCATCCACCCGTCTAGCCATCCACTAGTCATCCACCCTTCTACCCAGCCATCCATTCACCACATATCTATCTATCCCCTTACCCACCTCACACGCCACAGCCATCCATCCCTTTATCTACCACCCACCTATCCACCCATCCACCATGCACCCGTCATTCCTTTAGCCACCAGCCCACCCCCCTCCACCCCTTCATCCACCCATACATCCACGCATCCCTTTGTCTCCATCCAACCCTTCATCTGCCCATCCATCTATATCCATCCACCCATTCACCCACCCACCCATCCATCCTGTCATCTACCTACTTCTAACCATCCATCCATCCATCCCTTCCTCCATCCATCCATCCATCCCTTCATCCAACCATTTATTCATCCTTCCTTTCTTCCTTCTTTCCTGCCACCCACCCCCCTACCCACCCATCCTTCCCTCCCCTTATCCACCCACCTGTCCAGCGCGCACTTAGGCACTCTCTCTTTGCCAGAACCTCTCTGAGCCACGGCCCCTCCTCTAAGAGAGCAGACACTATCTGCCTTTAAGGCTGTCACTGTCATACAAGATTCATTGATCTTGTTGGCATTTCCCAGTCACCCACCTGACCAAGCTGCCGTGTGGTGGGGAATCAGTGGGGAACAAGACAGTGTCACAACTGCAGGGACATGTGCTAGATTGGGGAACAAAGTATCCCAGGAAAGAGGTCCTAGTGGGAGCAACGCAGGGTCCCACTGGAGTCCTCAGGAGCTGCCCAAACTGACATCTGGGCCCCTCCATCCATCCAGCCCCCAGGACTCTGGCCTCCCTGTACTCAGACCGCAGCATTTTAATTAGGGCTCTAACTTCATCAATAAACTTCCTTTGAACAAGTGTTTTCTGGAACAAACTCCATTAGAGCAATTTAATTTTTTGATCAATTTTCTTCCTAGTACAGTTAAATAATTTACGACTTTTTCCATTTTCACTTTTATTTTACTAAGATTATTTTCATGGAGATAAATGATTTTTCATGAAAATGTTTTTCAGTAACGATTTGCTTTGCCATCCGGTTTGTGCCCATGTTGATCTTGCTGCTGACTGTGGCGAATGTGAACGTACAGTCGGGGACACATTTTACCAAGAGTAGTTTCACTGCTGTCGGTTGTATTTTGCACTGATTTTTTATTTATTTTTTTAATTTTTATTTTATTGAGTTAAATCTTCTCCTGATTCAGGGAGGGTGGTTTCCGATATTACCATCAAAACTGCCAAAATTTGCTATCATGAATTTTACCAGGCAGCTGAGGAAAACATGCTCTGGGTTGAAACAATGGGTCAAGGCAGCCCCGAGGGTCCACATGGTTGGGTGCACATGTCCAGCTTCAGTTGGGATCTCAGAGCCTAAATGTGCTCCTTTCTGCCCTTCAGAGACTGTGGACTGCCTGCTCTTGGTCAAGCTCCCCAGCCTCCTTGGGCAGTTTCTCATACTCCAGTCACCCTTAGAAGGAGTGTGTCTGTCCACACAGCCCTTAAGGCAGGGGGTCCTTATGTGGTTCCTCTAGAGGTCAGCCAGCCATCTCCTCCCTTATCTTCCACCCATTCTCCTCTGAATGCAGCCAGGGAGCTCTCTTAATGGGCCCTGGGCCAAGCCTCCTCGTGCCCAGGTGCGCACACTCCTGCGCTCTTGCTTGTTTCAGCCTAGATTCTGAACCTGGCATGTTTCTACCAATGTCACACTCACAGGAACCAGCCCAGCCCAGGCTCAGAGCTACACACGCAGGACCTCACTGATGTCTCCTGACCACCTTGGGAGGGAGGAGCCTCTTTCTTAGGCTGGTCACCCAGCAGGAGGTGCAGAGCCAGGGCCCAACCCCAGGCCAACTTAGCAGTAACCTCCTGCATTCCTGGGGCTGGGAAGGTGTGTGGGGTCACTGGAGCAAGCGGTGGCCTGTCTGTACCACGCTGACCTATTGCTGGGACACAGAGTGGGCATTCAGAACATGTGCCCTGATGGAGCACCCACAGGGGCCTGAGATGACCCTGAGAAGTGGGTGCAGGCCCCGAGCCCAGGACAGCAGGGCGCGGTGGGGAGGTGCCCAGGAGGCCCTTGGGGGTGTGGGTGGTGACATCCACCTCTTTCCACCTACAGCAGGACCCTTGGCTAGGGAGGGAGAAGAGGATGGGGGAGCACATCCCCGGGGCTCCCAGGCCTGGCTGGCGGTGGGCGTGAGAGGCCTGGCCGGGCGCCCGCACTGGGCAGGGCACCCTCGGCCACTCGGCACCCGCCGGACCCCAACAACGCCACCGCCGCCACCGCCCATTTAGTGGGTAACTGATCGCCCGGCGCCCCGCCCCAGCCGGCTGCCGCCCGCTAGAGCCGCTTAATCACCGCCCGCCCGGCCGCATTAGCATAGTAATGGCCTTTAAATTGAGCCTCTTTGTTTTTTAATTAAGCTCCCAGCAGGTACAGAGAAGAGCGATTATTGAGGAAGCTGCCAGCGCTAATCGCCCGCAGTCATTTGACAATTAAAAAGCGCCCAGCGTTAACCCTTTCCCGGGGCCGCAGCAGTTCCCTCAGCATTTATCCAGCACCGACTGTACGCACCTACATTCCCATTTGGTATCCGGGGACCCTGCCCCTAGAAACTCAGAGAGGTCCCGTCAACACCCCCATTTTGCAGAGGAGCAAGCTGAGGCACCGAGAGGGGCGGTAAGTTGCTCAAGACATCCAGGGTGGGTGTGGGAGAACCGGCTGGCGGACCGGTTGCTATGGCAACCCAGCTGCCGGGTCTTTACGTCCTGCCACGTCCTCGGCTTGGAGCACCTTCCCACTTGCAGGTCCTCCAAAGTCCTCCAAAGTCCTGGGGCACCTCCCCGCCCCCTGTGCAGTGGAATCCCCAGGTGTCCTCCCCCTCCCTCTACTTCACCTATTCCCCAAATGCTGATGTGGTGACTGGGGACGGTGGAGGACGGCTGTGGACCGGCCAGGAGCAGGCTGTGCTAAGCTGGGAGACAGACGGGCGGATTCTCAGGCAGGCTCAGTTATTCCTGATCAGCCCTGGCCAGCGGGCGTGGGGGCAGAGCGAGAGGAGGTCCCTTCCCGGAAAACTGGGCTGAGACGGGAAGAAGGGAGAAAGCTGGGCATGGACCGGGATTGCGGCAGAGGCCCTGGGCGCGGAGTCCAGAGACACAGAGCATTAACAGAAGAACGGTGCAAGGGAGGCGCGCGGGCCGCGGGAGCCAGAGGAGACTGGAGAGGGTAGAAGTCAGAGGAGCGCGCCGGGTCCTCAACCACCCCGCTCAAGCTTGGGGGTGGGGATTCTGGAAAAGGAACCCAGGGCCTGCCACTGAGCCATGCCACGCCCCCAACTCCTTTTAAATGTTAATTTAAGACAGGGTCTTGCCAAATTGCTGAGGCTGGCCTCGAACTTGTGATCCTCCTGCCTCAGCCTCTGGGGTCGATGGGATTACAGGCATTCTAAAATTTTCCATTAAAAATAATTTATTTTCTAATAGGTAATGCATTCCATAATTTAATATTTAAATCTACAAAAGGATGTTGCCTCTGCTAGACCCGTTTCTACCTTCAGGTCTCCTCCCTGGGGGCAACCAAACCTTCCCTAGGAGCCTCCTTCCGAGAAGTAAGGTGGACCCAAACCGTGTGACCCCCTACTCCCCTCCCCCACCTGGATTTTCCTTTCAGTAATGCGACCTGGTTGTCCTTTTTTCTTACACCAACACCAACACACTCTCTAGCTCCGCTCCTCCTCCCGGGCTGGGGAGGTGCCGCCTAGGCAGGCCGGGCTCCCTCTCGGCAGCTGCCCACCCTGTAACGCAGGACAAACCCAAATTTATTTAACCTGCGCCCCATCGATGGCCTTGCGGGCTTTTTAAAGGATTTTTGTCTTGATCTCGAGAGCCCTAGGAGGCCTGGAGAGGCTTTGAGTGAGGAGTGGCTTGAACGATTTACATTTTTCAAAGCTTGCTGGGGCTCGGGTAGGTGGGGCGCGCAGGGGAGCGGCGCTGAGCGGAGGGGTCCGGGATCAGTGTCCGGAGGTGAGAGGCGCAGGGGCTCCTGGCTGGGGTGCGAGAGGGGGAGCGCGGGGAGGGGTGCTAGAGAGGAAAGGAGGCTGTGAACTAACTGCACAGGGTTTGGGGTGGTGGAGGAGCCAGTGGATGCAGGGGGCGTGGCTGTATGGGGACCCCTTGGAGATGCAGGCAGCGGCCACTCGGGTCCTGCCTCACTGACAGCCAGCGCAGCACCGGGTCACGGCCAGGTCCAGATCTCCCCCAGGTCAGGCTCCGGATGCACCAGAGGAGGATGTGAGCCTGGCTCCCCCGCGGCTGGCCCCAGGCCCCACCTCTGCCTGACACTGCACAGGGGCCTGCTGCGGGTGGGCCCGACCACCCCTACACACACACACACACACACACACACACACACACACACACACGCTTCCTGCATCCCAGACCCTGGGCCCTGGGCGGGGCCTGCGGGTGTGCAAATAGCAGCCCTGAGAAAGCCTATTCTTTCCCAAACACAGGGGCACTTCCTCAGGGCGGGCGTGGGGTGCGGCGGACTGTGGGGAGAGAGAGGGACACATTCTACCCCTGGGTCACCACAGCAGACTCCCTTCTCTGACCTGGGCTCCCTGGTCGAGGTGGTGAGGCAGGCTGTCCGTGCCCTGGACCCCGTCAACCTGGTCCTGAGCCACTGTCCCTGACCTAGAGCTAGGGGTGCCCACTCAAGGGGAGCTGGGGTTGAGACAGCCAGGGTGCCCACGGAAGGAGGCAGGGAGCACAGGCAGAGCAGGCAATGAGGGGTTAACAGTCCGCCCACCCCCATCTATCAGCCAGCATCTCCCAAACAGACGGACAGACAAGACAGCTGTCCAAACAGGCCTGTGTACCTGGCCACAGCCACGGAGAGGGGCAGCGCTGTTTACTCTGCTCCCCGCCCCCACCCCCCCCTCTCTCTTTCTCTCTGTCTCTCTCTCACACACACACACACACACACACACTCACTCAGAGACGTTTCCATGCAGCCCCCTCCTCCCCTGCCCCCCACCCATGCAGAGTGAGGAGGCTCCTAAAGGGTCAGGCCCTTGCTCCAGGTCTGGCCTATGGGTCTTCTTGAGCTGGTGGCCAGAATGACTGATGGGACCAGCTGGGTCACAGGGCTCACTCCTAGCCATGTCCCTGAGGCCCCCTCTGCCCAGAATGCAGCTGACCTGGGCTGGGGGCACCTGGGGAAGCCAAGTGCCTGTGGAGTCACATCTCCAAGCACCTTGGGTATACGTCTGCACAGGGCAGTGCTCGGGCTTCCTCAGCGCTTCCTCGTGGCTCCTGGACAGCTCCACCGCCACACCCCAACCCATGCTGGCGCTGACTGCCACCCTCCACCCTGCCTGAATGGCCTGGGCTCCCTTCTCCCCTCATGACTGTCCAGTACTTGGGCTGTCGTCCTGCTCCTTGTGCAGTGCTCAGGTCTGGCCCTCCTCTGGGATGAGCTGTGCCCAGGGCCTGGTGTGTTAGGTGCCACACAGCCCAGTCCTGGCACGCCATGTCCCCTCCCTTCCTTCATTGGTGGCTGGTCACCCCTGAGGTCCCCCCAGAGGTCCTTTCCCTTGGGAGGATTCTTGCAGTGTCAGGGGCTCCCTCCACACCGTGGTGGCTATGGACCTGCCCCAGCATGGCTGTCACCTCCAGCCCAGGTCCCGAGGGCCTGCTGTGCCCAGCTCTGGGCTGAGCTGTGCTTTTGTGTCATCTCCCCAATCCTGGAGGAAGGCAGGGGAAGTGTCCTCTCCATTCCCCAGAGGAGCGCTAGGAAGGCCCCACGCCAAGACACTCAGTGTCAGAGCCCCCAAGGGCAGACAGCTCTGTGTGACTTGGTAAAGGACTCAAGAGCCCCTTGCTGCTCGGGAGTAGAGTCCCAGCACTGCCCTGGCACATGCAGGCAGTGAGAGGCACATGACTTTGACCAAGTCCCTGACACCATGGGTCTGTGAACCTATCACAGCGGGGCATCACCTGTCTCACAGGCTGACACTGTTGGGAAGGGTTCATGACAAAACACTAACACCCCTACCTACCTACAGCACTTGCCAAGATCTTGGTCGGGCTCATTCAGCTGGGATACGTGCAGCCAGGATTCTGTCTCAGGCAGCGTATCCCCCACCAAAGGCCAGGCCCTGGACGGCTCCTCGGCACCCCCACCCAATGTGACATCTTTACGGCACATGCTGCGCCTTCCAAGGCCTGGATGGGCGAGGGGGAGGCAGGACACCTCTCAAGTAACGGATTGTAAATTCCTGGGCCCCAGCTCTCCATCCCTAACAACCTCCTCCCGGGGCTCGCAGCGCCTGTCCCTTCGAAGCCAATTTAAATGAGGGGTCCCAGACCCTGGGCGTAAAGCATTCCAGACTCGGGAGAGGGGCAACTATTGTTTCTCTGGGAAAAAAAATAAAATAAAATAAAATCAACCGGGTCTCTGCAGTTCCTAATCACTCTCACATGTGCGGTTCCCACCACGGACAGCCCTCTACCGAGTTCGAACCCTGGGGGCACTAGCTTGCTTCTCCCCCAAATCTGTGACAGAGGCCCCAGGCCCTCATGGCCTGGTGGGAGAAGATAAGGTTGCGGGGGGACTACCATGTCCTGGTCATGCTGGACACTGGCTCGAATTTAACTCACTTACTAGCCTCACACTGGGACTAATCGAAGAGGGTAGGGTTGAGTTCCTTCCTCAAGGTCATGGGCCATTACATGGCCCAGCCAGGATCTCCCCAGACCCAGGCTCACGGGATTTGAACCCCATCCTTCCGACTCCAGAGCAGGAGAGCCCTGCCCTGCACGGTATGGCTTTTGCATGTGAGGACTGCTCCTAGGAAGGGCCCTGGTCCCAAGAGCCCTGCCCCGGGCAGGTCCCACACAGCCACAGCTGGGGCCTGGGAGCACGGAGGCCGGTTTTTAATAAGGAAGATGAATTTACTTGGAAGCCCGGTCCAGGAGGAGGGGGCAGTGGGGGCTGCCGACCTCAGTGCTCCCTGCCCTTCTGTGGGAGGAGACTGGAGGCCTGGCCAAGTGGCCTCTCGCTGGCCGCTGGGGGCCTGGGCTGTGGGGGGCCGCTGCCCCTGGCCTGGAGGGAGCTGGCTCTGCCGGCTGCTCGCTCGTAAGCCCACAGGATATTACAGCGCCTTTGTGTTCCTGGTGACCCAGCTGCTGGTTATTGAAAAATTCCACTGCTCGGCACAGGGCAGGCCCGCTGACCCCGCATCCCGGGACGCGCCTATCTTTCAAAAGATACGGGATTAGAGAGGCAGACCCGACCCCCGAGCAAAGCCCGTCTGGGTGTCTGTGTTTCCGTGGCCTCTCGGGATACTGGCTGGAGTGGGCTCTTGGCGCAGGATTTAATTAGTTGGAATCAGCCTGCGATTACTGCGGCGACTATTTACCCAGCCACTCGGCAGTCTGAGCCCTACTCGGAACAAAGATGGGCCCCTCGGCCCGGCTGGCCAGGCCAGGGGCCCCAGCTGAGCCTGGGCCCAGCTGCCGGGCGGGCGGGGAGGGCTGCGGGCCTCCGGGCCTTCTGCTGGAGCACCTCATTTAGCCGATATTTGTGGGTTTTCGCGATGCAAAGCATCTACGTGGGGCTTTTAAAAAATTAAAGCATCTCGAGAAATTTATGGCCCATTTCCGAGGGAGGCCCCACCCCCAGCTCGTGGCTCAGCAGCCGTGGCCTGGGAGCTGGGCTTGCTGGGGCGGGATTGAATCCGAGGAGCAATGCCCTGCTCTGGGTGAGTTGGGGGCTCCACCCCGAGGCTGCCCTTGTCCCCACTCTGCCGTAGGAGCACCCTCCCCCATCTCCAGGCAACCTGGGTGTGGCAGCTGGCCTGTGCTGGGAGCGGAGTCTGCGCACACGGCTCCTGGCCGCAGCCTACGCCCATTCACACAAGGCTGGGCTCATGCACCTACTGACCCGGGGTTCTCAGGTCCCCCGTGGATAAGTGGAGATGTGCACACTTGTATGGCACAGGCCAGTGGCCTGGGGGTCCCTACCTGTGTCCACCTGCACGTGCCTGCCGAGGCACACGCGGATGCTGGCACTACATGTGCACAGACCTGTGCTCAGGCAGGTCAGCCATGCTCAGCTACCTGTCCGTCCTACTGTGCAACCCATTTGCATATGCCCCCCGCCCCCGCCTGCAAACCCAGTGTGTCTGTACCCACAGGCACACATGCTGTCCATGTGTACCCAGGCACCCTGGCACGTGCCACCTACACCAGGACTATTACAGGCTGCTCCCTGGGCACGCTCTCACAGTCGCACGCCACTGCTGGTGCCCTGGACAAGCGCACACACGGTTCCAACCTTGGGGTTGCCCGCAGCCTCTGCTTCTGTGGACAGCCTCACCGAGGGAGGCTGCAGGGCGGTTTCAGGGGTCTGCCCCTTGGAGTTATGTGAGTGCACTGGGGACAGGATCCTGCCGGCCCAGGCCAAGAGGCTGAAGCACAGTCTGGAGACACTCTTGGGAGCTCGGTGGATTAGGGCCCTCCCACTGCCAGGTTTGCAGAAAAGCTGCCAGACCAGGTCCCAAGGCAGGGCTGGGGTCTGGTCGCTGTCAGTTAGGCAGGCCCTGCCCCCAGGTGCTACCACTCCCCTGCCAGGAGCCCCGTCCCCAGCCTCCTCCAGGACTTCACACCTCACCTGCCTCCCTGCCTCTACCATGGGCACTGTGGATCCTGTCCTCTGTGCGTCCTTAGGGGTCATCCTGGGTCCGGGGCAGGGAAGCAGGCTGCCCAAATTCAGAGGGGCCTGGGGCTCTGGTGGGCTACCTTTGTGCCTTGCCCTAGAGGCAAGTGACCCTAGCCCTAGCCCCAGAGCCACATGTCCTCACAAGTGCACAAACACAGTGACACAGCTATAATACAAGTAAGCCTGTGCACACACACATGTGGACACACAGTCACACATACATAAGGGGGCCAGAGGCCACCTGCTCACACAGAGAAGCACGCAGGTACACCCAAAGGCCCACACAGCACCTGGAGACACACGGGTGTGTGTTCACACTGAGCACACGGGAGATGCTGACCGCAAGGACTCAGCAGACCCCGGCCATTGAGGTGCTGTGCAAGGGGCAGCTCGCAGAGACACTCAGACACCCAGAATGAGACTCAAAGGCCTGGCCCACCCTACGTGGCTACTGGGTTCTTGCTGGTGGGGCAGGAGGCCCTGGGCCAGAGGGCAGTGAGTCACCCTGGGTCCCGGTGCTTGGTGGCCAGGCCAGGGGCCCCTACTTACCAACTCCCCGGCAACCCCAATCTGCCCCAGTCCCACACCCAGATCCTGCTTCTGTCCTCTTGTCCGCTGGGCCCTGCTCCAGGCCCCACCACCCTCCTCTGTCCCCTGTGGATGGCCCTGGCCTGCTCCTGCCTCTGGCCTCCCACCTTCCCACCTGGCAAGTCTCCATCCTCCTCGCCCCCACCCCTCCCCGTCTCTGTCCTCTCGGCTTAGTGCTGGAGCCAGGGCAGGGCTGGACCCCAGGCCCGCCACAGTCTCTGTGTCCATCTCTAAATGGCCGGCCAGCGTTTGGGGCCCTTCGTGTCCTCGATGGTGACGATCCACAATGGCTGAGCAAAGCTGCGAAGTGCAGCAGCCTCTCCCAACGGGGGGCACTGGGCGCAAGCAGGCGGCTCCCTGGAGCGTCTCTCTCCCAGGGCCCATCATGTCTGGCTAAGTACCATCCCAGGGGCTGGGCTGTGGGAGGGGCAGGGGACAGGAGGAGGGGCAGGGGACAGGAGGAGGGTCGGGGTCTCCTGGATCTGGAGGGTGTGGATTCAACTCCTGCCTCTATTTGTCTAAGGTGCCGTCGCCTCCAGAGTGCGGTGTCCTTGTCTGTGCGCTGGAGTCCGCCTTCGAGGGCATCTGGTGAAGGCGGAGGACATGGTGAGCGCTGAGCTCGCTAGACACTGACTTCCAGCCCCGCTCCAACCTAACTCAGCTCTGTCTCCCGCCCAGAGGGACCCCAGAGGGACCCTCCCCTGCCGCTGAGGTCCCTGCAGACCTTGGTCTCCTTGAGTCTCTGTCCTGGAGCCCCAGTCAAAAAAGGACCTCCTGGACACCGCTCCCTCTGTCCTCCTCTCCCAACCGCTGGGACTAAGGTCCCTCATCCCCTCCCCCCACACACCCCCAACCTCCCTGGCCAACCACCTGTGGAAACTCTCCATACCCACAGGCACCACGTCCTCATTGGGACTTCCTTCCTCCATCAGCCTGGTTCTGTGGCCTCCTCATTCCCCAAACCACCATTCAGCTGAAAACACACCTCCTAGGCTCTGGACCCTGGTTCACTGGTTCATGGATTGAGTGAACCGGCCTGTGTTTGTTGAGCAGCTACTATGGGCCAGGTGCAGAACAAGGGGCATCTCAGCCCACACCCTCCTCAGCCATTTGCCATGCCTAGCCGTCCCTTGGTTCTGGAAACTGCCCAAAGGTACACGGCCTTGTCTCTCCCCTGGTTCTCCACCTGCTCCTAAAAGGCAGGCCCCCAGGTTTTAGTCCTCTTGTGACTTCGTCATAAAGCCTTCCGACCACTGCCCCCCGTTCTACAGCACCACCCGCCCGCCCCCTCTTCCTCCTGGGAACGCAGCCCCTTTGCCCACCTGCCTCCCTGAACACTCTGTGGGTGCCTCAGGGCAGCACGGCCCCCTGTGTCCACACCCGGCTTCTGTCAGGCAGCACAGATGCACAAAGGCACACACACCAGGACGCCCGCTGACGGCGTGGGTGTGACAGCAAGGCCCTGGCCACAGCCCAGGCTGTCAGACGGAAAAATGGGCTCATAAATCAGAGCTCACCCATTCCCTGGAGCGCTACGCTGTGGCCACAGTGACAAGGCGTGCACTGGAGCAGGCGGTGGCCTCAGCGCCGCTGAGCACTGAGCAGAGGACAGGCTGGAGGGAACGGGGTCCCCAGCATGGAAAAGCAAAACAAAGCAAAAGTAAATACCGGTGTGCGCCGAGCGGCTCCAGGAACCACGCGGCAGGAGAAGCCTGGACCCGCAGCCCCGTGGCCCACTCTGGGGAGGCGCGGGACGAGGACTGTCCACGGGCCTCCCTTACTCCTGCTTTGCCTGAGCTTATTTCTCAACGAGCAGGACTTTATAACACCAGAAGAAACAATGAGAGAACTACTAAAGAGAAGGAGATAGCAAGAAGAAAGAAAGCGACCCATTTGTCGTTTCCACCTTAGCTCATTCATCTCCCTCCAACCAGCTTTTCGGGAAGGGACACCACCGTCCTCCCAAGCTGAGGTCCAGGACCGGGGAGCCCTCGTCACCCTCTTCCCCTCTCGGCCCACCACGCGGCCCTCCTGCAGGCGCTTGCCCTGGCACCACCGCCAGGCCTGGCTGGCCTCCTGGTCCCTGGGAATGACAATCCAGCACAACTCACAGCCACAGGGCAGAGCGGCCGACTCCTCTGAGCGGCTCCGGAGTCTCGGGCTGCAGCTCCTTCCAGTGTCTCCTGCGCATGGAGCCTCGCAGGGCTCCCAGCACAAAGGCCTGCCTGCCAGGCCGCCGTCTATCCCCTCTGCAGTGACTTCTTCCTCCCTCCCTCCCTTCCTCCTTCCCACTGATTTTTTTGGGGGGACTGGGACGGGGTCTGGGGCCTCAAGCATGCTCCGCCACCCAGCTACAGCCCACTCCCGCAGGTCCTTCCTCTGCCTCCATTTCCACCCTGGTCCCTCTCGCTGCCGCCTCTGCCTCTTTCTGGACAGGGATCCGGGGTCCAGCCACCCAGGCGCGCTCTCCCCGAGCTGGCCCCACACCTCACCTAGCCAGCCTCTCCCGCCCTCAGCTCCTCCGGGCCCTGCGCTTTGCCCTGGCCGTCCCCTCTTCCTGCCCTTCTCGGCCAGGTCCCCCGTCCTCCTACTGCCTCCAGAGAGCGCTGGCCCCTGGCGGGGGGGGGGGGGGAGCTGAGCAAATGACCTGGCTTCAGGCCCAGCCACTGCCTCTCATCAAGTCTCAAACCTCAGTTTTCCCATCTGTAAAATAGGGTGGAACAGTGGCTACCAGCAGGATGTCACTGGGACTGCTGAGATGCAGCACGGTGCCTCCGCCTGGCACCCCCGCATCGTACCCCATGGTGCTGGCTGGGACGCAGGGTCTCCCCTCCCATATCTGTCTCTCCGCACACGCGGCCTCTCCTTGCCTGCCGCCTTCTGTGCTTTGGTCGGCATTTGCATTCACCCTGGAGACAATGGTGCAGCCCTCAGGGAGTGCCCAAGCCCCCCTTGTTCATGCCGGGGACACAGCTGAGATGCCGCAGGCTGGCATGGCCAGCCCCACTGAGAGGCGGGCTACCCAGTGGCTGGTGGGGGGCAGCTGGTGTCTGCTCTGCTCAAAGGCCAGCGATTCTCCACGGCTGGTGAGGGGCGACCGGGGTGTCCCGCAGGCCTCCTCCTCCAGAGCACACATCACGCAGGGGCAGGGGGGGATCAGAGACCTTGCAGCACAGCACAGGGAGTATGGGAGGGGCCTTTGTTTCCCTGGCAAGAAGGGCCGCTTCCAGTCCCCAGGCGCCCTCCCAGAGCAGCCCTGCTGACACTGTCACTGATAGGTGGCCACGGAGCCCCGGCTAGGCAGGCCTTTTCTCCAGCACTCAGTAGATACTCAATGCTGCATTAAAGCAATAAATAGTCATTTTAAGGAAACCGAGACTCAATTTAGCCAGCAGAGTCAGGAGCAGTGGTTGGCAGGGCTGCGGAATGCCACCGCACAGCTGCAGCCCCACCCCCGCCACGAGGGCCCAGCTTGAGGGGGCCTGACCGTGGGCTGTGCCAGCCTGCACCCCTCCTCCTGAATCAGGGTGCTAGGAGCGGCTCAGCGGGTGGCTCGGGGAGCTGGGGGAAGCTAGGGAGGTGCCAGGGTTTGGGGACACCTCTCCTCCCACAGGGAGGTCACGACAAAGACAACACCAGCAGGGAGAAGGTGTCCCAGTGGGACTTGCTGATCCAGCTGGGTATGGTCAGGCTCACTTTATTTAGTGCTTCATCCCCTCAAATGAGTTGGACACCTTTATCCCCATTTTGCAGGTAGAGGGACTGAGGATTGGGGAGGTGGGTGACTTTGGTCAAGGTCAGGAAGGACTTGCACGATTCCCATATTGATGAAGCACCTAGAACAGCCCGGTGCTGTCTCAGGGGCATGTCCCTCCCCTGCAGACAGGGCAGACAAGTGTAGAGGTCGCCCCTCTCGGCCCCCTGCCCCTCTGGGCCTGCCCCTCTGATCAGCAGGGGCCTGGGCCGGCCGGCGGGAACGGGCCTCTGACTCGGCCTGCAGAGTTATGCAGGCAAAACAAACAAGGCCCCTCTGTGAAGGGCCCGGGGATTTGTGCTCATCGCCATGGAAACCACACAGAGCGTGGTGGGAGGGGAGGGTGGCTTTTGGCTCCCTTTACAGATGTGAGACCCCCACAGCCTCAGACCTGGGGCTGGCCGTGGGTGGCCTGGAGGCTGCGGGGGCAGGGGTGTCTGGACAGGCATCTTCCTCTCCCTGGTGTCCCCTGGGCTGGGGTTGGGTGACAAGAGCCTGGCACAGGACTCAGACCTGGGCTCTGTGGGTGCAGCTGGCACAGGAGGGCAGAGGAGCCCTGTCAGTCCCCGTGCCAAGAGTGTCAGGCAGAGATAAGAGCAGCGGCCCCACCTGCCTGGCTAAAAATAGCCCCAACGGGATGCAGAGAGGAGGGGCTTCCCCAAAGAGGCCTGGCTGCTGCCCCACCTGGTGGGTGGCCTGGTCCAGGAAGAGCCCATTTCCCAGGCACTGCAACCAAGGCCAAGAACAGGGCCAGGCTCCCGAGCACTGTCTCAGAAAAGGCACCCAGGACTGCCGCGCGCCGGCCTCGTGCCAGGTGCCACATGGAAAGTGCCCTGCAAGCCTGGGTTCACCCAAAAGAAACCAAGGTGCTGGGGACGGTAACGACAGCTGCATTCAGCGAGCCTCGTCGCACACCCACTGCGCGCCAGGCCCCACTCTAGACACCTCCCTGGGTCATCTCACTTCAGAAATGAAGGAGGAATTCTTAGTATTCCTATTTGACAGATGAGACTCGCAGAGCTCAAGTCCCTTGCCAAAGTCACTCCACTCTGTGGAAGGGCCGAGCTGGGATTTGAATCCAAGTCTCTCTGACCACAGAGTTCTTAAAGCTTAGGTTATTTAGCTGAGGCTGATAAGGCTTGGAGTGGGACATTCACTTACCCCAGGTCACACAGCAAGAGCCAGGACTGGAACCCAGGGTTTTCTGACTTAAGTCTAGGCCCCTCTCTGGGTCCCAAGTACGAAACCACGGCCAAGGCCATCCTCCTGGCCAGCAGCGTTTGGACCACATACATTCTTCCTCTGCCCCTGTCTCCCTGGCATCTACTGGGTACCGTCTGAGCAAGGGCGCAAGCCTCTCTGTCTGCCCAGAGTGGCTCAGCCCCACCTGGAGGCAGCCCAGGCCAGGGCCCCGGGGCTGCTCTGTCTAGACACTTTTCGAAACTCGGCAGCAGCAGTGGCCGCTCTCGTGGGTCTGGCCTGACTGGGCCCAGCAACAATGGGCCCTCTGTGCCCAGCCTGGGGCCTGCTCCAACAGGCCACCCCCCGGCTTCCAGCCCAGCCCCACACACTTCCGCCCTCACCTCCCTGGCCCGTGTGCCCACCCTGGGAGCAGGCACCCTTCCTCCTGCGGGCAGGGCGTGGGAGTGCAAGGGGCCAGGGAACTGGTTCTGCAGAATTCCCAGGGCTGTGCAGGCTGGGCTGGAAGCCAGGAGGTCTCCGGGCAGGAACCAGTCCCCACCGCCACCCTCAGGGAAAGAGGATCCGGGCCCCACTCTACAGGAGAGGAAGTGGAGGTTCGAAGGAAGCTCTCTGGCAAGGGTCCCTGGGACCCGTGCATCAAGGCTGTTCCCGGGTAGTGATGTGACGATCACTGGATCGCTGCGGCTGCTGGCCGCCCATCAGGCCCACGCACCAGGCCCACGGGAAGTCGGATCCCCGGCCCCTCTTGACCACAGCCTGCCAACGCCTGGAATGGGTTCATCCCACTTGTGCGGAGGAGAGGACTGAGCCGAGAGAGGTAAGGACCCTTGCGTGAGGCCACACAGCTGGTAACTGGCAGGGCAGGGCTGGCAAGCACCTGGGTCAGTCGGATCCTGGTCATTCTTTAACCCGAAGGGTGCTGGGGTCAGAGCTGTGGGCAGGGGCGGGGGCTTGCTGCCCCCCAGGTGTCCTCAGTGCCCGGTGGGCCTGGTGCTGGGAGGGAGGCCCTTTCCCGCCGTTCCGCCTCCACAATCCCCGCATTGTTGATTCATTAGTCAATTTCCCTGGAAGCACCAGCTGTTCGGAGGGTGGGGGGATGACTGATGGCTGTGGCTGGGACTGCAGGGACCACTGGGCCGGGGGCGCTGGGGGCCCGCCTGGGTGGGGCAGAGGTCAGGCCTGGCCAGGTGTCCTCTGCATTGACCACACCTTGCAGGGAGCCCTGAGGGCCTCGAGGATGGTGTGGGCAGGTCCAGACCCTCCCACCAGGGCCTGGTATTCCCAGGTGCCACGGCCCCACCACAGGCTGGCGGCTGCAGAGGAGCAGGCGGGGCCCCCAGAGCCCCAGGCTCCTGGCTCAGGCAAGCCCAGCTGAGCTGGGGCAGTTGCAGGGAGGGAGGGCCACCCGTCCACGGCTCCGGGCTAGCCCATTAAACCTGCTCCGCTGCCCAATAAACAGACAGCGACCATGTGCTTCCGCTCAGCCTCAGTGCCCCCTGCATGGTGGCCTCCGCCTGCCCACCGACCGGAGCAGCTGCCTGAAGCGGCCAGCCCGCCCCACCCGGCTCCTGCCCGGCCCCGCTGCTCAGTGCTGAAGGAGCTACTGGGCAGAAGCTAGCTGGACCTTGGAGGTGGCCTGCGTGGGGCGTGTCCTGGGTGGGGCGACCCCTGCCCCCTGGTCCAGCCCACCTCTTAGTTTAGACGCTGCTTTTGCAGAGATACTTCCAGGAGGACCCGCACTGTCACGGGCTATTGCTGGGCCTCTCCAGTCCCCGCTGTGTGTCCTCTCAGGGCACCTCTCAAAGGGTCCTGTCACCACCTGTTGCGCGTCTGCATCCCCGTCCCACCCAAGAGCCCCAGCAGACATCGACTCCCACCGTCTGGGTGCAGGGCGGCCCGGTTGCCAAGCTGCTCAGTGACTCCTAGTTGTCAGAGGCGGGAAGAGTTAAGACCCACGTGTCCGAGCTGGCCTCTGCAGCCCCCTGACCAACTGTGTTTCCAGCCCTTCTCTGGGCTTTGACACAAGTGCTCTGTAAACGTCAACCCTCATGGTGATCCATGAGGTAGGCCCGTTACTACCCCAGTTTACAGATGAGGAAACCAAGGCACAGAGTAGTTAAGTGACTTGCTCAAAGTTTCACAGGAGTCAGGCTGGAGTCAGACTCCAAGCCACTGGCCCCAGCATGGCTATTCTCTGTCCTGTTCACAGGGGCATCAGGAGTCCCCTCTTGGGCAGCTCCAAGCAGCTCTACACGGACCACGGGAAGCTCTCCCTGGCCCCACCTCTAAGGCCAGGGTAGGTCCTCTCACAGAGCACAACCTCTGAGGCCAGAGGAGACAGCCCCAGAGGGGACAGTCTCCAGGGACAGCATGCAACCCTCACACAGAACACTCTTTGAAGCTAAGCCAGCGTCTGCAGCCAGAAGAGCAGCGAGGACCCTGCCCTGCTCTGTGTGGAAGAGGCTGGACAGGCTGGGGCCAGCCCTGCTGGGGTGGGGGGTGGGTGCCTATGGGGCTGGCCCAGGCCTGGCCCAGCTGGGGCTCAGGAGGGCCTCCTGGGGACAGCGTGAAATTGCCATTCTCTGCTCAAAGGCTGCTGCTGGAGGGAGCCTTCCTGGCCCAGCTGCAGGAGGGTCAGCGGGTGCCCCCGGACACGTCCCGCCCAGGCCCAGGGTGCTCCTCACCACCTGCCCAGCGCTGGTGGCCAGGACAGGAACCAGACGGGCCTGGGGCAAGAACTGCCTGAAGCTGTCATGTTCTGTAGGGGCAGGGGGTCCATTCATGCCTGTGACAGGGCCCTTCTGGGGCCAGACAAAAGACACTGGCTCCCGGCAACAGACAGTACCGTGGTGCGTCGTCTGCGTGTTTGCAGGACTCCGCGCACACATGACAGAAGCCGCGGCAGACCCAGTCACCCACACGGCGGCCCTGGGCCCGGGAGCGCGCCTGCTCTGGCTCCTGACAGGTCCTGTGGCCTGCACCCAGGGGCTGGCCTGCCCACCCATTTGGGGCCTTTGGGTGCCTCCAGCTCCCAGACCCGACTTCTCGCCCCCGCCGGAAGTCCTCCTCCCTCCCTTCCTGCCAAGCCAGGCCTGACAGGGCAGGGGGCTCTCCAAATTTGGATGCCCGGCCCCTCCTGCTACAATGAATGCAAATGACTTTCCCAGGTTTGGGCTTGATAATTTGATTATTTGTTCAGCATTTATCTTAAGCAAAGTGGATGTCAAATAACTGGAAACTAATGTGGTAAAAACCATTTATAAAGCTGCCTGGTTCGGGGGCCCTCCCCTAACCGTTTATGACAAGGTAATAATGCTGCCGCGTGCGTCCGCCTGACTTTAAATTGGTTACTTAGCGGCATGATGGATGAGGGGCGAGGCCTCCTTCTTCTGAGGAGAGCTCCTGATTTCTGATCTCATTTTTGAGGATAATGAATTATATCTAATTAGTCCTTCCCAAATCTAATCAGGAGGTGGGAATTTGGACAGCAGGGAGGGGCTAGCCGGCGGCGGGGAGGGCAGGGGTCAGCAGGCCGAATCTGAGGCGAGGGGGCTTCTAGCCCCCTCCCACACCCTGGCCCAAGGATCCAGGGCTTCAGCCTCCTCCGGCTCCTGTCCCCCAAGCCCCAGGCCTGGCATTTGCAGCCTCACCCCTTCTGACCCCGCTGACTCCATGGTCCCCTCTTCAGGGCTCCTTGACCTCGGCACTGGGTGAGACTCTCCGTTGGGCTGTCAGGACTCATCTTTGGCCCCTCTTCTGTGATGTCTTCCTTTCCACTGTTAGTTTCCCTGAGTGAACACCTCAGGCCTCTTGTTCAGTCCCTCTGTGGAATCTCTGATCACCGACGGCCAGCCCTCCTGAGTCCTGACTGCTAGTGAAAACAGCACCCCTTCTGGGCAGACAGAAACCTGTGCTGGGGAGGAAGATGGATTCCCCACTGCCCTCCTGGATGCTCTTGTGCAGTGAACAACCTACACGACAGCACACAAACAGCTTGAGGTGGCTTCACAAAACCAGTAGCCTCCTGAGGTTCCCTTACTTACCTTTGCATGTTCCTTGCTCAGTGGAGTGGCCAACACATGGTGCGCCCTCGCTAATTGCTTGCCGAATGCCTGCCCGATTGAATGGATCAGTGTATCAAGATCCTCACTTCTAAGACTCTGGCCCAAGGCATCTCTGTCCAGGTCCCTGTGGGGTGGCAAGAGCTCCACAGTGAGAATGCCCGGCCACCTCTATGACACACTTCTGAGATCCACAGCCCAAGAGCCCCCCTCTCCACTGATCCTGGCCCAGCTGCCTGGAGCCCCTGCTTCCATGGATAAGGTGACCCTGGCCATGCGCCACAGGGGGTCACCGTGGGGGAGCCCTGCACGGCATAAGCGGAATTCTGTGTGCCCAGAACGGATCCTCTGGCCAGACTCCCACGTGAGCCTTGTTTTGTGCATTTTCTGTGCCACGTGGCCCAGGTGCCCGGCACTCACACGCCACCGTGCTTGTGTCCCCTGGTTTCATGGCTTTCCTTCCTGACCTGGTCTTAGGTTCACTTTGCAGAGCTGGTGACGTCTGCCTTGGCGGGAGGACTGTTGCTCCTCACCAGCCTGGGGGTGCTTTTATTTTGCCCATTTCCCACTCCACTTAAAAAAAAAAAAAAATCTCAGGATCAAACAATTAAATACTCAGAACACTGCACACACACTGCTGCTTCAGAGGTGGCCCTGGGCTCGGGCGAGGGGGCAGGAGGTGGCCATGTCTCCTCCCCCACGGTGCCATCCCCTTTCCTGCGTGATGATCAGATCTGGGTGGAGGGAGGTGCAGGGTGCAGAACACCACGTCCCCGGGCCTGGCCACACGGAGTGTCAGGTGGGAAGGCCTGGGGCCTCTCCGACTCTGCTTCTGCACAGGAGGCCACTCTGCCCGGGGGACATTTGGCAATACCTGGAAGCATCTTTGGGGGATGTGGGTGGGGGGCAGCGGGTAGTGCTGGACACTGCTGGAATCCTTGATGCCCACAACAAGGTGACCCCACCCACCTCACCCTCCTGCAGCAGGACTGTGAGGCGCAGCGCCATCGTGCAGAAGGTGCTGGTCTGAGGAGGCCCAGATGCCATCTTCCAGTGGGGCTCCTCCAACAACCTGCCCCTGGGTCCGGGCGCTCCCTGGAGCACCTCTTCCCGCACTGGGCCCCACACTGCCTTCTCCAAGCAGCCTCAGAAGCCGTGAGCCCGGGGAGATGGCCTCTGAGGACCTCCTTCAATGTTTCACTTCATCAAAGGCTTAACGAGAGCCTCGGATGGGCAAGCCCGGGGATTTGACACCTGCCCGTTTTCCTTTCTCATATAAGACACCTGCAAAAAAATAAATTGGGTAACAGGAGAAACAAAACAAAAGTCTCCCAATGCACTCATCAGCCTCCTGCGGCCAGACAATGAGTTCCTGACCTCATCCTATTTCCCCTTCTGTCCTGGCTGCTAGGAGGCTCACGGCTCCACTTAATCCTCCATCTTCATGAGATACTAGCCCGGGTATTTGATTTACTTCCCCTGCACGCTCTAGGGATTTGATCCCGGTGCTTTTAAGAAGCTGACCGGCTCTCCACCCCTCTTGGAAGCTGCCGCCCACCCTGGCTCTTGGGAAGTAGCAGGTGTGCTTCACACGAAGGGACCCCCCAACCTCCAGCCAGCAGCCCTCAGCCAGGATGCTGTGCAGCACGTCTCCAAAGCACCAAAATCCACCGAGTGGCAGGCTGTCAGAGGGAGAATTTGGGGCTGGGGCTGGGGGAGGCTCCACAGCAGAGGGCTTGCTAGCATGTGCGAGGTCCCGCCCACACCACACACATGGACTAAATGGTGGCGTGATGTCCTGTGGATCACGTGTCCGACCCAGCAGCAGCATCAAGTCCTGTTCTGGTCTAGGGCTGGAGAGTGCTCTGCCCAGGCGCGCTCGCCCACTCCATGTGGGTTTTCTGAGCCTTGCCACATGCCAGGCGCAGTTCTGGGCTCTGAGAATATGTCGGTAGGCAAAACTGAGCAGTCTCTCCTTGCTGTCCGCCCTGCAGACTCCGCAGCAGGGGCAAGGCCCACCATGATGCTGGTCACCCGTCTCTCCTCTTGAACAGAATGCCCTTGCTGGGCAGGGATCACCGGCCAGCTCCCTCACCCCTCCCAGCACCCTCCTCCCGACCCCTCCCAGGCCCCTTCTGGAGGGGATGGACTGGGGCTCAAGGACACTTAGATCTTCCCATCCAAGGGGGCTGCCACCCAGGGCTATGCTGGAATGCCCTTTGGGGCTCTTGGGAACCTCAAAGAAGCCAAACATGCCACCTCAAAAGCCCAGCTCTCCCGCCACTCAACCCACACATGTGGCCACCACGTCCTGCACCAGGGAGACATGAGCCCTGCCCAAGGTCACACAGCACAGACACAGGTCTGGGATGGGGTGTCACAGCTGCCCCCGGGGCAGGCTGGGGCCTTGGCAGCCAGGGTGCTGGCAGCTGCTCTCTGTCTCCTCCAGAGCCAGGGCTGACACCTGGAAGGCAGAGGTCAGGTGAGGAAGGACGCCCTGTGGGACGATGGCGAGAGGGAGGCCAGCGGTCCCTCCCTCCACCGCACTAGCCCCTGGTGGCCCGTCCCTACCCTGAGTGGCACAGCAGGCCAACCTGCACACCCGCCACCTGCCACCCACCGGTCACGGTCCCCACACTAGCTAGGTGCCTGCTCCCGGTTATTAGCTGCCTCTGGGGAAGAGCAGGGAGCACCCAGAGCCGGACAGTGTCTGGGGTCAGGGCTGGGAGGGCCAGCCAAGGGGCCACCAGCCTGGACAGGACATGGACATCTGCAGAGGCCAGGAGTCACCCAGGAGGAGGAACGGGGGTGCTGGGCCTCGGCACAGGGACTGCCCCGCAGGGAGGCATCCCAGCAGCCTGTGATGTGCTCAGAGTGGCCGGCAGGGCCAGGGCCAAGCTAGCATTCCTTACCCTAGGACAGTGGAGCCGTGGGAGATGGGGCGTGGCAGTGACATTAGGGTGGGCGCTGGGGACAGTGCAGGGACAGGGCTTCTGGGGCCAGGCCCGCAGGCAGAGAGCCCGGGCACACAGGAAAGGGGCAGGGGAGACGGGGAGAGGGGTCAGTTTCAGGGACTGAGATGAGAGGCCCCAACGTGAGGCCCTAACAGCTTGGAGCCTGGCAGACGGAAGTGACCCCAAGATGAAACCATGCCAGGTGACAGCCCAGAGGGTCAGGGAGCAGGTCACAGGTCAGGGAGCAGGTCACAGGTCAGGGAGGGGTGTGTGCAGGGTAACAGGTAACGGGGGACCCGGTGGGGCTGGAACAGCTCTATTTCCTATGTGTAGTGGTGGACTGTGAACTTACACAAGGACCAAACTGCAGGCAGGCAGACACACACACACAGACACACACCCAGATCCAGTGTGGGCTGCATCTTGCGCTGACATGAACGTCCTCGTTGTGATACTGGACAATGTGTTACCACTGAGAGAAACTGGGTAGAGTGTACCAGGGATCTGTGGGCTATTCTAACGATTGCACATGAATCCACAATTATCTCAAAACAAAACTTTTAATTAAAAATCGTCCACTTGATCCAGGCATGGTGATGTATACTTTGGTAATCCCCAAATGACTCTGGAGGCTGAAATAGGAGGATCTCAAGTTCGAGGCCAGCCTCAGCAACTTAATGAGACCCTGTCTCAAAATAAAAAATTAAAAAGGGCAGGGGACGTGGCTCAGTTGTTAAGTGCCCCTGGGTTAAATCCCCAGTACCAAAACCAAAAAACACCCAGAAATTATCACTTGAAAAAAAGCAACAGAGAAACTGCAGGGGGCATGTGGCAAGGCTAGGGGATGGACATTAAGCTGAGTGAATTCCTAGAGCAGAAGACCCAGGCCCCACAGCAACTTTCTGTCCCTGTCTCTGGACATGCCAGCCTTTTGGCTGGGTATTCAGTCTGGCTGGCCCCTGGCCTCGCCCACCCTGAGCAGGCTTGACGTGGCTTATGCCTTGGCCTTTCCACTGTCCCTTTCTTCTCCACCAATACCACCCGCTGCCCGGGGCTATACCTCCTCTGCCTGCTGTGCCTGTGAGTAAACTGATCCACCATCCCCGGTTCCCATGGGCCCCAGGTATCTGACTCAGGAGGGCGGGCACAGGGGCCCAGCATGGACCAGCATGAGGGCAAAACCAAGCAGTGCCCTGTCCAATGCCAGGAGGCCCAGATGGAAGCCTCATCTTTTGGTCCCCTGCCCCGGGCAGGTCTGCTGTGCGCCCACCCACACCCACAAAGTCAGGCACAGGAGGGAGCAGCAGCCCTGGAGGTGCGCACCGCGGCAGCATGCTCACGCAGAGCTGGCCACATTCGTGGCGTGGACATGCACACCCTGGAACCCAGACCCACTGGGCCACCCCCCAGCACCCCCACCTGCAGGTCCCTTCCCCACCAGGTGCAGCTATCACGCCCCAAACAAATCCCAGCTGATAAGGAGCCTGCCTTTGAAGGGAGCCCTGCCCTCCTGGGATCAGATAAGCACCAAGAAAGAGAAAATCCCCGCTCTTTCTCCTCCTCAGCCTCCCGCTGCGCTGCGCGGCTGCTCAGGAGCAGCCCCTGGGGGCCTGTGGCCCCCTCCCCACTGCACCCCTCTCAATCATGCCCAGATCACAGGCACCTGACAGGCCGCTCCTCCGGTTTTGGTTTCAATCTGGGGAGCCGCAGCCGCCGGCAGTCAAGCTGGGGCCCCTACACCTGGGTCTGATGGGCCGCTGCGCCTCTGGGGAGGGGGAGCCCTGCCTCCCAGGCCCTGTCTGCAGAGACCCAGCCTCGTGGGGTACTTCTCCTCAGAGACCCCCACACAGGCACCCTGGCTATGGCCTGGCTTGTAGGGTCCCCGATAACTAGATTGTGGGATCCTCCATCAAGGCCCTGGCTTGTAGACCCCCCACTTTAAGAGCACCCGTTGTAGGATCCCTCAGTGTAGACCCAGCTCCCGGAACCCTGGTCTGCTGGATCCCCGTGTGGGACACGGACCCTGTTCTTAGAGGCTAACTGAACACCCCGAGTTTCTGAATCCAGGTCTCGCACTGAGAACCCTGGAGGCTTCAGAGGGGGAGGAAGACCAGGGGTCAGGCGGGCGGCAAAGGGGCAGCGTTCCCACGGCCTGCCAGCTGAGGTGTGATTAGAGGTCTCAGGTGTGTGTGCTGTGGGCGGGAGGGCTGGGGGCCTTGCTTTGTTTATCCTTCACAAAGACCCTAACGGGCCACTGTCTCCCTTGAGACAGCCCTCCACCCCCGTACCTGCCAGCTGGCCTGTGAGGAGGGCGGCAGCCCTGGGGGCTCCACCAGGGCTCCAACACCACATGGGGACCGGGAGGCCGGCTGCCTGGGCGCCTGGGGCTGTCGGAGCCCCCTGCAGTCCCTCCTTCCAGGTGCCTCCCCCACCCAGCTGACTCAACAGAAAACCCCATGATTTATTTATGCCCAGGAGCAGCCTCTGCCTAGGATGCAGGATGGAGGAGGATCCATTCAGCCTGGAGAGCGGGGAGAGAGGGAGGGAGAGAAAGGGAAGGGGGCTGCAGGCCTGTCCCCTCCACCTGAAGCCTCACCCAGGCCCTTGTCCCCACGTCCCTGCATCCTATGGAGTCCTTCCCCATCACCGCCTCATCTGGGCCTTAGCAGACCCAATTACTTATAATAAACAATTCCGTTTATCTTTATCAGAATCATTATCTAAATTGGCTACATGACACATACTGTTCTCTAAGTGCGCCCCGGGGAGGAGGGGCCATAAAAGCCGGGTTCTGCACTCCGTAATTATCCCTCTATGGGCCATAAACCATTACACTGGTGTTTAAAATAGGTATGGCGAGCAGTTTCCCAGCCACCAAGGGCTGCCCAGGGCACCCACGGAAAGGATGCACTGGAAGTTCTGCTGTGGCCGACAACTTCCCGCCGTTCTGGGAACCCCAGCGCGCTCCTGCAGGACCCTGGCCGGGCTGTCCTGGGGTAAGGGCCAGGGGCCGGGCCTGAGCAGTGGGCAGCAGAGCGGCCGGCTCTCCCGCGCCCTCCTGGCATAATGGACGTCCTCCTTCTGGGACAGCAGCCTCCCGCGCCCGCTGCTGCTGACCTGGGCTTCCCTGGCTGTTTGCAGAAGCGCCTCCACCGCTTGTGGGGCTGGTCTCATCCCCGCCATCCCCGGGGAGGGCCACATCAGCATCTCATCCATGATTAAAACAAAACAAAACACGGGCCGCCCCCATGAGCCCCGGCCGCCTGCCCTTCAGGAGCCCCTCAGAGCTCTGGCTGTGGCCTCTGGCTCCCAGAGGCCTCTGCTCCTCTTGGCTGTTGGGAGGGCTGGCCACCCTGGCCATCAGATCCCGTGCTTGATGTGGGGGGACAAGCAGTCAACTCCTGGCAAAGCAAGCCCTCCAAAGCCACCTATGCCCAGCTGTCTCAGTGGACTCCAGGTTCCCAGCTGTTGGGACCAACAGGGACCAAGGGTACCAGTGCTGTACCAGTGGGCTCCCTGCTGGCCACTGCCTGGGGACACGGGAGAGGATGAACAGGAGCTCACCCGCCAGATAGGGAAGCAAGACAGCAGGCAGAGGGGGTGCCAAGGGCCGGAGGTGGGAAGGGAACTGTGGGGGAGCCATGCCGTGCAGAGTGTGGACAGCAGGCCTCTCCCGGGGGGCCCCCAGAACAGCCGCCTCCGAATCACCTGGGATCTGGTCAGAAATGCCCAACCCCGCCAGGGTCACGAGAATCAAGGAGGCCGTGACCATAGGAACCGCAAGCTGACTGTGACGAGGAGGGGGGAGACCTCCTCTGCACACAGGCAATGTCTGGTGGCTGAGCTCTGACGCCGCCGTTGCTTCCCAGGCCCAATTTGCTGAGCCAGAAACTCTGGAGAAGAGAGAGTGGCAATCCAGGAGGTTCCAAGATGCCTCGAATCTGAGAGGCTGGTTCTCGAGCACACAGAGGGGAGGGGGCTTGGGGACCCAGGGAGAAAAAGCAGGAGAGAGGCCTCTGCAAAATCCCTGGAGGTCATGAGTTCCTGAGAGACTGCTGAAGACCATGCAAGGTGTTAAGCAAGGGAGGAGTAAGTTCAGATCCTAAAGAATTCACTGAGAGCCCAGGTGCAGTGGCACAGGTGAGAGCACCTGTAATCCCAGTGGCTCAGGAGGCTGAGGCAGGAAGATTGCAAGTTCAAAGCCAGCTTCAGCAACTCAGCAAGACCCTGTCTCTAAATAAAATATTAAAACAGGCTGGGCCTGGGGCTCAGTGGTTAAGGCCCCTGGGTTCAATCCCCGGTACAAAAAAAAAAGAAAGAAAGAAAAAGTCACTGGGACCTCAGTCTGGAAGAGGACGTGTGGTAGGCACATTTTACAAACGAGGAAATTAAGACCAAGAGAGGCCAAGTCACCTGCCCAAGGTAACACAACACACAGGAAGGAGGAGTTGAGATTAGAAAGAGGCTGATGTAGCTGTTCAGGCAAGGAGTGGGCAGGCCTGGGTTTCAGGGGAGCAAGGGAGCCAAGGGGACAGAGAAGAGGACAGATTTGAGTGATGGGGAAGGGGTCAGAGGGCCAGGATGTAGGAGGTGAGGCAGAGGGAGGCCCCCAGGAAGACACAGGTGGCTTTGACCTAAGAGCCCCGAAGGATGTGGGAGCCTGTTCCCAAGACAGACGCAGGGAAGCAGGCCTGGGTTCTGAATAGGTGGGGGTGGGGACCGTGACTTCGGATGATGCTGACGAGTGGACAGGAAGCCACGGCGGCAGGCCAAGCCTGCAGAGCTCGGCCACCAGGCATTGCCCGTGTGCAGAGGAGGCCTCCTCCCTCCTCGTCACAGTCCAGCTTGCAGTTCCTATGGTCACAGCCTCCTTGATTCTCGGGACCCTTACAGGGCTGGGCAGACTTGTCACCCCTGGTGCCTCCCACTGGCTCCTGGTGTCTCCCGGATTCCTATCATCACCTTCAGCTGCTGAGCTACCCCTCACACATCTGCCCACCCAGCATGCTGAGCCAGGGAGGGGCCTGTCCCTGTGCCCTTTATATTAGTGACCTTTCCCATCTCCTCTTGCCCCTTAAGAGAGGGAGAAACAGTACATTTTACAAAGGAGGAAATTAAGACCAGGAGAGGCCCAGTCACCTGCCCAAGGTAACACAACACACAGGAAGGAGGAGTTGAGATTAGAAGCCGGGTCCTGTCCTGCCACTCCATCAAGGCAGTGCTCAGATTTTTCTCCAGCTGCAGCGCCCGGCCTGGCTCTCTGGGAGCAGAAAGGAGCCAGCGCCTGGGGAGGACAGACCCACAGGCTGGAACCTGACTTCAAGGGAGGCCCCGGAGCCTCGAGGCCTCCTTAATGCGCCCATAACTCACTCCCTGGGTTCACTAATGCTCCCGGCTATTAGTGCCGAGCACAGCGAAGCAAACTACAAAATATTCCTCCGACTCAACAATCAATTTCCATATTGTTACAAATGGAGTCCACGCCTGCCACGGTTCATTTTTCTTCAAGGTCCTTTTTTCCCCCTTTCCCTTTACCCAGTACAGTGAGGAAGTCATTACTGGGTGTTATGAATTTCACAACGTGCTGAAAAAATAAAAATGCATACTGCACAGAGGCCAAGCCCCGCACTCGAGAGCCACCCTTCCCAGTGTCCAGGGGGCTGCCAGGGTCAGGAAGGCAGGAGAGGAAGATGGTGATGCCGCTCCCGGGGAGGAGGAAGGGGCAGGGGCAGGTGTGGGATCTGGGGGGAGAGGACTCCGTGTCTTCATGGAGTCACCCACGGAACACCCACGGAATGCCAGGGGCCGGCTGCTCTGGAGCTGCTGATTTCCCAAAAGAACACCACATGGGCTGCAGGAGCCAGGCCCCGGGCCTCTCCAAGAGCAGCGACCTCACACACAGGCTGGGGCGCCAACCGCCCTGGCAGGAAGAGCCCGGTGCACGTGACCTCCCAGACTGGCTTCCGGGAAGGAGCGCTGGTGGCGGATTCCCCTTGAGGTTCACAGCACTTCAGGAGCCACTGACCACTCCCCAAAGCGGGCAGCTATGCGCGACACGCAAAGGGTCAAATGGCCCGGATGCAAACCCCCTGTCCACAGTCAGACACAGACCCTGACTTGCTGGGCATCGGTGCTCTGGCACGTGGACACGGAGGAGCTGACCACACCAGCATGGAAGGAACCGCCCGGCGTGGGGAGTGCGTCACCCAGAGGACGTGCAACTCGATCCCCTCTTGTCCAGAAGTCATGCCCGTGGAGCTGCACGTGAAGGTGCGGACTGGTCCACCCACTACAGTTTGTCCCCAGGGAGCCAGTGGGGCCACGGGCGGGGCTCTGGGTTTGCTCACAGCCTGTGGCCCAGCCCCACTGCTTTGGTAACAGCCATTTTACAAAGGAGATTTGCCCAAAGGAGTGAGCTCATTGGTTTCCGCTTACATAAAACCATCCTGAACTGCCAAAGCAGATCGCGTCATCCCTCCTGAGCACCCAGCCTTGCCTCTGAAGCGCTTTGAGCACATGGCGCTGTGTCCCCGTCAGAGGGGGATGTCTCACTGGTGATTCTGCTCACCCTGGCACCTGGCCAGGCAGAGCACGGAGCTCAAGGAAGATCTGGTGACTGTACCAGAGTCCCAGGAGCCAGACCCTGCTCCTCTGCTGGAAGTGAAACCGGGGCTAAGGGGCTCGCCCTTCAGATGTGCCCACGGTCCTGGCACCACGGCGGGTCCCACTGCCCAGCCACCTCATCATCTAACTGCCACTGGGTGGGAGCCCACGAGGGAGGCTCTGTTGTAGTGTCACCCTAGTGTCTTCATCTGCGTGCCGCGGGTGTGTGTGGAGGGAACCCCGGGCCCGCTGGCTGGCTGGGAGGTGGGGGCGACAGGGAGGTGCGGTGGACAGGGAGTGGGGAGGCAGCAGGCAGCACCCAATCCAGCTCCTCCCGCACTCACACATCCCTCTTGTCCATGTTCTACCCTGGGTGTCACCGAGTCACAGTGGAGCAAACCGAGGTCTCTCCCAAGCCCCGCCCACCCTGAGCTTCTGCCCCAGAAGATCCTTCCCTAAACCTCCTTCCCCACCAGCTCTCCGTCCCCAACCTGCCCTCCATCGCTCCCTTGCTTAAAACCTCTCTGGGGCCCCCTTTGGGCTCTAGAGTCAATCACAGCTCAGATGTGGCATCTGAGGGTCTGAGGACGAGCTCCATCCTCCAGGTCCCCCGGCAGCGCCTTCCTCAGTGACACCAGCTCCTGCCCTCTCTCCTTGTCAGGGCCCCGAAGGGAGGGCTCCCACCCTTCAGCTCTGCTCCGCCAGCACCATCTGGCTAGAAGGGTCTGCACACTGTCCCCTCCTCTGGGATCATCCCCTCCCACGTCACCCCACATGGCTTTGCAGGTTGTTCACTGAACGAGACACTCATCAGAGGGGTGAGCGGGTTGAAATCCCCTGCTCACACCTGCAGGGTGGGCCGAGTTCGAGATGGCCTGGAACCTGCCAGGAGGCTCTGGGGTGTCCCTGCAGGGGTCACATGGCTTTGGTGACATCAGCATTCTTGTCTGCCTCCCTTACAAGACTGGGTGCTCTCCAGGGACAGGGTCCAGGTCAGTCCACCCTGTGACCTTGCACAGTGCTGACCAGGCCCAGAGGGGAAGCCAGTGAGGGGCCTGGAGAAGGCTCCCCCTGCTCTGGGGGAGGTGGGATCCTGGTCTGAGGGAGGCTCTTTACTGGGGACCTCCAATGTGGTGGGGTGACGGCCCAAGAACACAGACCCAGGGTGGGCACCGTGCAGGAGGCAGGTGCTGGGGCCAGGAGGGAAGGGAGCAGACGGGGAGCAGGTGGGCTGGGGTGCAGGAGAGCTCCAGGGGTCCTGATGACCTGCAAGGTCCTTCTTGCTTGAGGGGTTCCCCAGGAATCACACCCCCCTCCCACCTCCAGGGGCACCTGACTTAGGAAGCTGCCTCAAGCAGTCCCCTCAGTGCCCAGGAGCCCAGGTGCACGCCCTTCGGGGGGAGAGGTCCCCATGTGGCAGGACAGGAGGGCGGACTCCAGGGGGGACTGGCCCTCAGCAGGAAGCAGCGGGGTGGGACTGTCGCCCAGAGTGGCTGGGGCAAAGCCTCTGCCCCAGCTTGTTTGCTGCCCTCTGGACACTGCACTGTGCAATCCCACAGTGAGCGGCCGCCTGGCTTCGGGAAGAGGCAGGGAGCATGGATTTCAGGAATGACTGACTTCCAAAGATGGCTGTCGCAAGGCTGTAGCGGTGGGTGCAGCGCCCCCTGCAGCCTGCCCAAGGGAAGGGGGCAAGTTAGGTGGGGAAGGTGTCAGGATGGGGAGTGAACGCTTCCCCCTCCCTTTCCTGGGCCTGTCCCCACCATCCTCTGTTGAACACGAGGCCTAAGCAGTGGAGGTGACGCAGGTGGAGTCAGGGGAGCCCAGCTCGCCCAGCACACAGGCGCTCAAAATCACCTCATGGGCTTCTCTCCCCATCCTGTCGCCAAGCCCACCAGCTGCCGGCCAGGGGGAGACTCCACAGCCCTGTGGGGCCAGGAGCCCCTGCGGCCATTCTCAGCCGCAGAGCAGGGCCGCTGTGGTCAGCCTCCAGCCCAGCCAGACCACCTCCAGTCCACGCCTTCCTGCCTTGGAGGCCTTGGCAACTCACCTGACCCTGCTGAGTGTCTCCCCATCTGTAAAGTGGACAGAAAAGTGGAATCTACCTCCCAAGGCCACTGTGACAATTCAGTGAGGACACAGTCCTAGAGAATCCCTTCTCTTCCACGGACCCTCATGACGACCCTGTCCCAGAGCACTTTACTGACAGGTGACTGCAGACCCGGGATGCCTGGGCCGTCCTGGTTTACATTTATGGTCTTGGCAGAATTATTAATAGCATCCTCTTTCACTCTGAAAGTCCCCGTTTGGACAATGAATGATCTGGTCCCTAATCTGTTGAACAGCTCAGGTACACCAAGGACAAACAGGATATCACTGAGTCTCATTAACAACCCAGAAGTAGAGATTATGTTCCCCCAGCAATAAAGGAGGCAACAGGTTCAGAGAGGATGTGTGATTTGCATGAGGACACACAGCGGGAAGTGACTAAGCGGCATCACTCGGATCCTGGTCTGTGGTGTACTAGCCACATCTTAGTTCTGTTGGCTCACTCAAAAGATGCTGTCGAAGGCTCAGAGGCAGGGACTTGGGACTCCCAGGGGCAGACAGAGGCCCTGAGACCCCAATTCCTTCTGCAGCTGTCTCCCAAAGTACACAGAGCCCTTCACCCCTCCACAGGCGGGTCACAGAGAGCAGCCCAGCTACCTGGAGAGCCCCCGCCCCCCAGCTGTGCACACAAGTCAGCCTGACCCAGGATAACAAGCTGTGAAGATCTTATCAGGCCTGATGGCTGACACTGGTGCTAGGGCTGTGCCTCTGCCCAGCCCCTGCTCCTCCCGGGTGGGAAGCCTGTTTTCTTTCCTAAGTGGGACATCAGATTACTCAGCTCTGATTTCACTGCTGATTGGGGGCGGGGGAGGGTGGCCACTTAACACCCAGACTCAGGGCGAGGTGGGAAGGGCCTGCAATGGGTCTGGTCCATGTTCCCTCCTGTCCCAGGGTGGGGGTTTCTGAGTGGCAGGTCAGTCTGTCCCGACTCACCCCTTCATTCATTCGACAGACCCTCCCCAGGGTCTGATGGAATGGTGTAGCCCCCTTCAGTGAGGCCAGAGAGAGGGGACACAGCCCCGTGACAAGGACTGGGGAAGGTGGGGTGCTGGACAAGGCAGGGCCAGCCTTGGGGGACACCCTGGGAGGCCACCTGAGGGGTGACTGGGAGCAGTGATGAGCTGGATGAGCAGAGGCAGCCTGGGGAGAAGGAGCTCTTGGTGGCGGAGGGCAGAGGCGTGGGAGGCGTGAGGGTCCAGGGAAAGGAACTCTGTGGGGGAGCTGAGGGGCTGCCATGTGACCAGAGGAGCAGGCGGAAGGGACTGAGCCCTGGGTCACCTGGCATCTAGACGGCAACCTGTCCCCAGGTGCCTGGAGGTCTCAGAACGGCTGTGGCCATGGGCTCTGGGGGCTGCACTGACTTAGGCATGCAGCTGTCCTTCCCAGGACATGTGTGCCCCCCCCACTGGGGTCAGCTAGACTGTGAGTGGGACAGGCCCAGTCCCTGTCCTGTCAGGTCTCCTGGGCTGGCTGGAACACACGATGGACCTAACTGCCCAGTTGTTAGATGCTGGGAGGCACGGAGTGGCGGGGAACTATGCGGTGGGACAGCTGTACCAGCTGTGGGGGGGCAGTGCCGTGGGCAGCTCTGAGTCTCAGCTAGGATCCCGGCAGGAAGGGGTCTCTCTGCACCTCAGTTTCTTCATCCATAAGATGGCCCTACCTCCCTGGGAGAGTGTGTGTGCAGTGCTCTGCCCAGGGCCTGGCCCGGGTGGGGCTCTAGAGTGAGCCACTGCCATGACAGCGCCTTGTGCCAGGGCCAGAGCTGGCTGGGGCTGGTGTGGCGGGCAGCACTATGTGGAAGGGGAACTGTCCATGGGAGAAGCTGGGAGAGATGGTAACATGGGAACTGCCCAAAGGAAGGAGTGGCCAGTCCCCTTGGCAGAGCGCCCTCCCAATGCCAGGACCTACCCGAGGCTCGGCTGGCAGCTGTGGGTTACTGCCGAGAAGGGTGGGCTCCAGGACAGAGCTGTCCACACTGTCAGCTCTGGAGACCAGGAAGACACACCTGCCTGGGGTGATGTTCTGTCCTGCCACTAGTTACGACCTAAGGCAGGTGACACAGAGCCTCAGGCTGTGCCTCCATAAAATGGGTACAATAAATCCAGAGTCTGCTATAAGCTGATATTCACAGGGCACAGGGCAGGCTGCTCAGACAGCACTCTCCACAGACGGTGGTGTGGACGAGTCCTATGCCCCGGGCTCCCTGTGCCCCAGGAAAGGGGACCTTCTAGACCACATGCCCTCTGGAAGGCGTAAGGGTGTTGGTCAGGCCAGGCTGCCTGAGCAGCCCTGGTGCCTCAGACGGAGAGACTGAGTCCCCCTGCCTTGGGCCATTTCCCCTGTCACTTCCAGGGAGGCTCCTGAGCCTCTATGGACTCCTTTCCCCAGAAGATGTCTTAGAGCATCAGCCAGCTGCCCGTGGTGGGCAGCCCCCAGGAGGAGGCGCCCAGGAGTGGGCTTTCCCAGGAGTACCCTCGTGGTCCCACCCCGCTAACCAAGGGCAGAGGGCCAACCCAGCTGGCGGCCCAGTCTGTAGCCTCCCTGGGGGAGAACAGGAGGCTTGGTTTGGAATTGCTGCCCCAAAGAGGTGGGCAGTGTCCACCCTGCTCTGAGGACCTTGGTGTCCTTTCTGTTCTCCATCTGGCCTGAAGAAACGACCAGCACAGCCTCCAGGAAGCAGATCTGGGACACCAACCAGCCCTGGCCATGCCCCCGGGCCTACCCTTGCCAGGGAGACCAGGAGGGGACGGTCAGGAGCAGGCAGGGATAGCAGTGGGGGCATCCCTGACCTAGAACTTGGGAGAGAGAGGCCCCACAGGACTTGTCACTGTGAAAGGCATGTCACAGAGGCACCCCAGTCCCTGCCCTCTCAGACTCAGGCCAGAAAAATGGGTGGCCGTGAGAGGCCGACCTTCTAGCCTCTGCAATTGCCCGAGACTGAGCAGGCAGTGACCTGAAGCCACACTGAGAGGGCCAGTGACAAGGCCTACAGCGCACAGAGCTCAGGATATCTGGAGTAGAGGGCTGCCTGCTGGCCCCTGTGCCTGAGCCCTGGTGGCCACGTCAGCTCTCCCACCCTCAGGCCAGCTTGGTACCCCAGCCTCTGAGATCTCCACCCCAGGGTGGCCACACACCTGGGCGGGGTTCCAAGGGAGATCCCTTTTAGAACCCGCAAGGGTGTGCGGGGTGTCTCCCCCCTTTCTATACATTGGGCTCTAAAATCTGGGCCATCCCGCCACCCGCATTAACTGTGTTAAGGAGGAATTATAAAAAGAAATCAAATTTCCCATAGCATTTGAACGCCATTAAAATGCCAAACAATAAACTACCAGGCTGCAAATTAGATCAGTGGAAATATCAAACACATTGAGGTATAAAATCCATAATTGCATTTAGTGGCAGCCGTCCCTGGAGAGGCCCCTGCTAAAGATCACCACCGCCCCACATATGAGAAGCTATTGACAGAAGAATAAAAATCGACAGGCCAACCAAATAAACCGAGCAGGCTTCATTAAATATTCAGCAACGGAAATTTGACTATCCCGGGCTGCTCCCCTTGGTCCCATCCGGAGCCCTCCTGGCCCCAGCTGGGGGCTCGCCCCGCCTGCCCTAGTCGCCAACAGCTTGCACAGGCAGGGCCGCGAGGGGGTCGCCGAGGGTGGTGGGAGGGGGACCGGGCTGCAGCAATAACGGGGGCTCCAGCGGGATTATTATTGTTGGGCGGGTGTTATTAGCTGTCACCCTGGAGAGGTGGCCCCTGAAGTCTTTAATTAGGTCATTACAGGGTAATTTCCAGGGAGTTTTAACTCCTTAGCAGCTGTAGAGAGTCTGCAGCCCCTCCAGGCCCCCTGCAGGGGGAGAAGGGGCGGAGCAGGTCGGGAAGGGGTGAGCCAGGCTTTGTTCTAGGCTCCCGCAGGATGAGATCACCTGTCCCGGATCAGACGGAGGCCCGGGCAGGCAGACCAGGAGCCCTGGGCTGGGCCCTGGGGCCAGGCCCCTACCTGCGAGGCCCAATGTCAGGCCGAGCGGATGCCCTGCCTCCCCGGGCTCCTCGCAGGCAGAGGCGCTGGCTCTGCCCTGCCTGCCCGGCTCCCCTCCGCGGTCCTCTCGGGTCCTCTGCTCTTTCTCTTTTCCTCCTTTGCCTCCCTCCTCTGCCCGCCCCTGCTGCTCTCCCTCTCCCACTCTCCTTCCCGCCCCTCTTTCTCCTCCCCTTTCCTCGGTCTCTCTCCTCCTCCCGGTTCTCGCCCGCTCACCTGGGCGGGGCGCGGGTCCCTCCTCACCTAGGCGCCGGCCATGTATAATGCATGCCGCGGAAGCGCCAATAGGATTAGGCACCTCGCCGCCTTGGCGGGGAGAAGTTTATGTAAATGACTGATGACAGCGCCATTGTGTGAGGAATATCAATGGAGTAATTACAGTTACACGGCGCCCGCGCCGCCCGTGTTAATTTTTCACCGGCTCCCCCGGGAGAGCGCGCGCTCCGAAGAGCACAGCTAATAACGGAGCCGAGCGCCGCTGCGCCCCGCGCCCCGAGGTCTTTCTGCGCAGACTGCTAAGCACCGCGTCTCCCCCGAGAGCCGAGACAGAGATAAAATGATTAAAAACTGCCGAGCGCCCGGCCATCACTCGCTCCGCTGTCAGCCGAGACAAGACAAATTTCCGCGATTCTCCTCTCCCCTCCTCTCCCATTGTGAGCCCCGAGCTGGGACCTGGGGGCCGGGTGGGGTCGGGGTCGGCTCTCTGGGGTGCAAGGGCCAGGGGCAGGGCAGCGGCGTGCGGGGCTGGAGCCTGGCCTCCCGGCGGGCGGGGGCGGCTGCGGGGCTGGAGCCTGGTGCTCAGGGCCTGCCGCCCACTGCCTGGCTCCTCCAAGAAGCCCTCGGGGCGCACCTGTCAGGGCACACCTGTTGGGCACTGTGGACGGCACACCTGTGAGGACATACCGGCAGGGACACACCCACTGGGGCACACCTGTCCGGATCCACCTGTCCAGCAGGGAGGGGCTCTCCTGGGCCAGCATCCGGCCACCCTCAGCTTCCCTGGACAGCCTGCCTGCCTCCAGACCCTGAGACCCCAGCTGGGCAGGCTGATGGGACCCCCACCAAGGACCCAAAGGAGATCTTGGGGTGGTGTGGGGCCTCCTCCAGGGCTTGGGTCCCACCTGCTGTCCACCCCTCTGGGCCTGGAGCTAAGCGGGGCCCAGCACCTAGAAGAGGAGGAAGGGGAGAGGAGGAAAAGCCACTGTTCTCACCCCAGAGAGCCTGTCACTCATGTCACACCGCCTGCCTGGGGATAAAGGTGACAGGAGATTCCTAGGAAACTTGGGCTGGACCCTCAGAAGCCTGGCCACTGGCCACCAGCCTCACAGGCCAAGAAGGCCCATCTGCGGCTCCGCCTGTCACACCCGCCCAGGGTCCACACATCCACCTGCAGGGCCCACATGGACAGAGGTGTGAGCCCCTCCATGCCCCGACGGCCCACCGTGGCTGACACCACACACTGACACCTAGACCCATAGGGTGTCCCCAAGATGGACATATGTGCCACACAGGTGGAATTACCAGCCTGCCTGCACTAGGAAAGGCACATGCCACACATTTGCCCACATTGACACCATGAGCCTGGGCTCAGGGACATGGTGACAAGTACGCACACTCAGCATACACACACAGCGCCTGTCCACTGTACACACTGGCATTCAAATATGGGCGAATACACCAGGGTCCCCAGGGAGACACAGGGCTTGCCTCTCCAGATGCCGAGTGCTCTGAAGCACAGCGTCACCTGCTGCCACCTGCCTGTGATCAGCTCAGCCAGAGTAGGCTGGGCAGGTACTGCGACCAGAAACTGGGGTGACTTATAGCAGCAGTGACCCTGACAGACATCCTGGGCACTAATGCCAAGCAGTTTGTGCTTGTGGCCTCTGGCTGGGATGGGGTGTCTGTGCCAAGCTGGGCTGGGCCAGACCCTGCACTCTCCCAAGGATCCCTGGTTCTGTTCCAAGCTGGACAGAGGGGCTGCCCCCTCGCACCCTCTCACAGGCCACACCACCATCACTGATGGGCTCACACACGTGTGCATCCCGTGCATGCACAGATGTGGATACCTGGTGCCCATTTGTCCACGTGTATTCCCTGAGTCCGCACTACAGGCCAGGTGCTGGGCTAGGTGCTGGGCAGGGGTCCTGCCTCCGGGCACAGGTCAGGGTGGGGCTCTCACCAAGATCTAGTCTGCTGATACCCACAAGACCCCCATGCACACGTGCACTTGTGGTGGCATGTGCTCAAGGGCACACACTTAAATACAACCTTGCAGCACCCCTTCCCACATCCACGGCTCCTCGTCTCCCGAGGAGGGTCCGGAGCCCCCCCCCCCCGCCTCCCCCTGCAATCCACACAGCAGTCAGAGTACATTTCCTAACCTCGGATCCGACACACCGTCCCCTGCTTAGAACCTTCCTGTGGCTCCCAGTGGGCCCCGGAGCAAAGGCCAACCTCCCACATGGTCCCCAGACCCTGCGTGGTCTCACTCCCTATTAGGCCCTGGGTGTGCTGCCCTGCCTGCAGTGCGCCCCCTCCCTCCTCTCCCAGATAATCCCTCTGCTCTGGCTCCCATGGCTCTTCCTCCAGGAAGTCCTCCTCTGAGCCTGTGTGAGGAGCCCTGTCCCCAGGGACCACCAAACCCTCTGCTCCCTCCATCAGAGCCCTCACCGAGCTCCTGCCAGGCATGCATTTCTCTCTCCCACTGGCCAGTGCATTCCTTGGGGACAGGGCTTTGTCTACCAGTGTCCTTAGCACCTGGGACAAGGCACATTGTCACCTCTTGGCAAATACACAAAAGGAAGGAGGGAGGGAGGAAGCCCCAAGTGGGGTCCTGGCTCCCAAGTGAAGAGGAGGCCTGAAGAAAGGCCAGGCAGGAGGGGTCCAGGAGGGGAGGCTGGGGTCCGAGGGATGCCCAGGAACCGTGGGGCCATCAGACAGGAAGAGGCTGTCATTCCTGTCACTCGTTGTCCCCAGGGCTCATTTCTGGGTGCAGGAGTGGATGCCTCCTTCTGCTCCCACTGAAGGGCTGGCCTCCACAGAGGCACCGACTGCTGGGCTCTCCTCCTTCGGGGGCAGCAGCTCACAGCTCCGAGGGGTGCAGTTCTCGGTGCTACGCGCAGTCAGGCTCGGGTCCAAGTCCCAGGGTCCTAGCTACCTCAGAGCAGCTCCTTCACCTCTCTGAGCTCCAGTCTTCTCAGCTGCAACTTTGTGAAACTTGAACAACAGAGACACACAGCTATTATTTCTCTTTGCCGGAAACTGTGCCTGGGTTTCTAGAATACTGGTTTTGTAGGCGAAGAGACCCAGGTGAAAGCAGGAAGTGATGAACCAAGGTCAGGCCCCCAGTCTCTGAAATCCACTCTCTCAACCGCCCAGGTCATTGGCCAAGTGTAGAGAATCACCAGCAGGTGGGCGGTCAGTCCCCACCCCGTGCCCAAGCCGTGCCCTTGGCTGGGGTGCGCTCGCCACGGCATCCCTCTGACTGCAACTGGCTTTTCATAAGCATCCTGCGTCTGCCTCACCTGCAGAGCCATCCCCGTCCCCCAGTCCCAACAGCGCGCCCTGTGAGTCCCGGCTTTGGTGTGAGTCCCAGGGTGTCTTGCTTGCTCCTGTGGGACAGGCAGTGTGAGGATGGCGGGCTAGTGGGTGACAAGTTGTGGCCCCGGAGAGGAGGGCGAGGGCAGCGAGGGGCAGCCAGGAGCCAGTGTGGGCACCGAGCCTCTGGGTTTGGCGCTCAGTTTCCGCATCTGTAAACTGGGGACCGGGCCAGGTGTGGCCCTCACACTGTGTGCATGCCTGCCCATGTGCTGGCACTTGGGACATATCTGCAGGGCTGCAGGGCAGAGGGGGACACCAGGGCAGAGGAAGGGAGCGGGCACATGCTTCCAATGGGCCATGGGCTCCAGGCGCGGGCCTTGGTCCTGTCCCTGTACCTGCATAGCCCTCCTCCTTGCCTTTCCCCGCTGTCCCAGTGTCCCCTCTGACGAGCATCCGGGGCCCCTCCTGCAGCCACGGCCCCCATGGCCTCACCATCCACAGTTCTGTCCCCTGTGGAGCTCCAGCTCCACGGGGCTGAGGCCAGGCCGGTCACCCCTGCTCCCTACTCCGCGTGTGCAGGCGGGTAGCTGGCCCCAAGAAGCGGGCAGCGGGGAGCCAAAGGGGGCGAGCGTGGAGGGCCTCCTGGTTCCTCTTGTAAACTCTCATTATAACAAAGAGGGCTGGCGGGCTGCGGGCAGAGCACCTGTCCCGGGTCCCATCCCCAGGCAGAGGAGAGAAAGGGGGGCTGGGCTGGGGGTGCAGTGCTTGCCTCATGACATGCTTGAGGCCCTGGGCTCCATGCCAGCCTGCCAAGACAGACAGACAGACAAAGAACAATAACCATAAAAACAATAGCTTGGCTTTTTTTGGCGGGGGGGGGGTGGGGTGGGTGATGCGCTTTGTACTAAGTTCTTTACATCCTCCCCTCACTAATCCTTGGAGCGACCTAGAGGGAAGAAATGGCTGTGCCCATTTTACAGATGAGGAAATTGGGGCTCAGAGAGGTCAAGGAAGTCAAGACAGTGGCTCATGGCGTGGCCTTGGGCAGAACCCAGCGCCCAGTGTTGAGGGAGCCAACAGGAGCACCACAGGAGGTGGGCAACCCGGGAGCTCCGTGAGCACCTACTGTGTGCCCAGCCCACTCCCTGTCCATGTGAGATGGGATGTGGTGTTCAGAGACCTCTGGACGGTGGGGGCCTCTCAGTCACTGCCGGGCAAGGAGACTGACTCTCCAGGTCTCCACTGCTCTGCCACCAAGCCTTCTGGCTGTCCCCTGGATGCCATCCTGCCAATCAGTGCTTCTCCTCTGGGATTCCCTGCCCACTCCTCATCCCCAGGTGTGCCAGCTCTGATGACCCTGCTCACCCTGGTGTCTCAGTGTCATCCCAGTCCTGCCTGGAGCCGGGGTCCTTCTGGTTGGGTGGGCGCTAGGCTTCCTTCCCCTCCCCAGCTTCCTCAAACACTCTGAGCCCCCGCTGTCTGCCAGGGCGCCCCGGGAGTGTGCGGAACGGGACTCAGGCAGCTGGGGGGTAAGCTGGGCGACCTGGGACAGCTGAGTTCCCTCTTTTCCTCAGTTTCCACATCTCTGAAATGGGGACATCAGGCCCTGCCTCCTAGACTGACCGGGGTCTGCAGTGATGATGTGAGTCCTCAGCTCGGCGGCTGGCGTGGTGCAGGCTCTAGAAATACCTCCATCAACCCGGGCTGAGTACTGAGAAGTCCAGGTGGGGCATGCACAGCCGCCTCGGGGAGGGGAGAGCGGAGGGAGCTGAGCTGGACCCCGTGGCCTCTGCCCTCTCCTGCCTCCTGAGGCTACTAATGCTGCACTGTGGCCCACATCCTGGGCTTTCAGGGAGGGGCAAAACTGTATCCCAAGTGACCCCAGGATGGGCCAGTGTCCTCACCACTATCCTCCAGATCTACATCTGCTGCAGTCCCAGCCACCGGCCTGCTGCATGCTGGGAAATGGGCCAGACCCCAGCGAGCTGCATGCCCAGAGACACACAGAGGGCGCTGGGGACGTGGCTCAGTGGCAGAGCACTTGCCTGGCATTGTGAGGCCCTGGGTTTCATCCCTAGCCCTCCCCCAACCCCGCAAAAAAAAAAAAAAAAAAAAAAAAAAAAGATAGAAAGACAGAAAGACAGACAGCCCTAGTGCATCCCTCCATTTGCAGAGACAGGACACACAGACACCAAGCACCTACCTGGCCCTGTGGGCCAGGCTGCCAGTGTCCAGGGCAGATTCTCAGGCCTTAGTGTGCCCAGGCATCCCTTGGGGACAGTAGGGAGTGAGACCTCCAGGCTCTCCTGGGGGTCGGAGCCCTTCACGCCCTGGGAATCGCCACGGGTAACAAGTGCACGGGACGGAGCCCAGCCTGGGGGCCAGGGAACCCCATGAAACTGAGACTCCCACGCCGGGCCTCCAGAGAGGAGGCTCCCAGAAGAAGAGGCCGGTGAGGCTGGGCGCGGGGCCACCTCTCAGCCGCGGCAAGATCTAGATGCGGGCGAGGGGCCAGGACAGGGGCTCCCACAGGGACACCTGTGCAAGAGTGAAGGACTCCAAGAGGGTGACAGTGGAGTGTTAGCCGAGCCAGGCCTCTGAGCACTGGGTCCTGTGGGAATGTGCAGGTTACACGCTCACGAGGCCACACGTCCTTCCAGAGCCCAGCCAGCTGGTCGCTCTGCCTCAGCCAGGCAGCTTCCCACTGGGGGCCTAGCCCCAGGCCTCTCCCTCTGCCCTGTCCCCTCCCCTACCCTCAGAACCACCAGCCGGGGTTGGTCCCCTCTGGGTTCCTTTGCTGCCCTGGCCTCCAGCGTGGCAGCAGCCCCCTCCTGCCAGACTCTGATCCCACGCACACGCCACCAGCATCTTCTCCATAAAGTGCCTCTCTAGCTCCCGTCACTGCCCTGTCCAATAACCTTCAATGGCTCCCTATTGCCCACAGGATCAAATCTAAACCCTGGAATGTGGCCGCTAGCCCCTGCCCTGATCTGCAGACTCTCGTCCCAGCAGCCCTAAGCAGCCCTTCCTGCCAGAGTGCGCCCCAGCTCACCAGGCTCAGTCCAGATTTAACCCCCAATATTCCACGACTAGTGCCCCCACCTGGAATGCCCTCCCCTAGTCCTTCCCAGCTCTAGCCTCCTGCCTCACAGGCCCCTGCCCAGGGGGACCTGGAATGCAGATTTCTGCTGTCCTCTGATGTCACTTACTACCCCGCCACAGCCCCCCCCTAAAAAAAGTAGCTCACAATGATTCATGTGGCTCTTCACATCCCTCAGTTCTTATTTCTCTCCACAACTCTAGAGGATGGGTTCTCTGGTTACCTTAATTTTACCAGTGGAACAGAGGCTCAGAGAAGCTAAGTAACTTGTTAAGGGTCACACAGCCAAAAAGAGCCCAGGCCTGCCTACCCAACTCCTGACTTATTTCTCTATACTTCTTTCAGTACTAACTGAGCACCTACTATAAGCCCTGTTCCAGCCAAGGCCTGACACATATAACCACAGCCATACACCTGTCAAAGCCCAGGACATCCATGGGAAAATCAGCAAGAACCACACTCCTAACAAGAAGACTGCATCTGTTTTCACCCTTAAATTTTGTCATTGCCCAGAGGCAGGTATTTGGGTTTTGTTTTTTTTTTTTAATGTTTATTTTTTAGTTATAGGTAGACACAATATCTTTATTTTATTTTTATGTTGTGCTGAGGATCAAACCCAGTGCCTCATGCATGCTAGTCCAGCGTGCTACCACTTGAGCCACATCCTGAGCCCCAGGTGTTTGGTTCTTAATAGACTTTGAGAGAACTAAAGCACAGAGAGGTAAAGCATCTAGCCCAAGATCACTCAGCCAGTAAGCAGCAGAGCCTAGATTTGAACACTGAAATCTGAGACTCCAAAGCACTGTCGAAGAATCTGGTTAAGAAGCTGGGGTAGAGTTCAGTGGAAGAGCATTTGCCTGGTTTGCATGAGGTCCTGGGCTCTATCCTCAGTACCATAATAAATGAGTGAACGAATGGTTGTTTTTGGCCTGCCAAGGAATTCTGGGGTCACAAAACCCAAGAAGATGCAGGGTACAGTGGTGCGTAGAGCGCCAGCTCCTCAGGAGGCTGAAGCAGGAGGATTGCCGGAGTCCAGGAGCTCAAGACCAGCCTGGGCAACATAGTGAGACCCCAAGAAGAGGTGGGTATCTGCAGGCCTGGAGACGACACTGGCCTGAATTCTGCTTAACTCTGCCCCATGCGCCCCCAGTACACCCCGCCCATAGCCGGGAGCTCGCCAAGGCCAGGGTGGACTTGCCCCTCCTGGGCCACCTTAGCCAGCACCTTAGCCAGGCCCCTGCGGGCTCTCACCTAATGCCCTCCTAACCTCTTGCCAGGGGCTCCCAGGCCAAGCAGAGACGGTCCACATGCTCCTGGGCTCCCTGGCAAGACTTGGCTGCTGCTGTTACTTGCTACATTGTGGCCATTCAGTTCATTGGAGGAGATACTCCTCTACACCAGGAGGGCAAGTCTGCAGGGGGTGGCACCTCTGTGACTGGTCTGCACTCTCCCACGTGGACGGCCAGTGGGGGCCAGCCCGCCTCCCCCAGGGCCAGTCCCGGAGAACTCCTCCTGCAGCCCACAGGGGGCTGCGCCCCGCCCACCCCTCTGGCTCCAGGCCTGGACGGGACCAGACCTGGAGGGTGGACAGGCCAGGCGGGGCACGTGGGAGGGAGCTGAGCCCTCACCACAGGCCCCTTTGCAGTTCAAAGTGACCCACTCAGGCGGCTGTCCCTTCAAAGGGCAGTCAGCGCCTGCCCTGGGCTGTGTACCGGCAGCCCGGAGCCAGGAAGGCCCCGGGGGTAAGGACGGCCCTGCGAGGGCAGCCGCGCTCCTGTCCTGGGGTGGGCTGCTCACTGGGCCCCTGCCCCAAGTCCCTGTCCCGAGCAGGAGGTGGACCCCGCCAGAACCCCTCCCCACCAACCTCCCCTCCTGATGCATTTGGGGGCAGGGTGGCCGGGGTGGCCGGGAGGAGGCGGGGTGACCGTCCGCAGCTGAGGAGTCAGCCTCTCTGAGAAGCACCCCGCAGACCCGGGGACTTGAGGGGGATTCCCTTCAGCCGCTCCCTGGCTGTGTGACCTGGGGCTCCTCACTTGAGGGCTCTGTTTTAGTTTCCCCCAGGTAAATTGGGCCGGGATGGGAGGAGACCGCACCCCGTTGGCACAAGGCAGGTCCCTCCCCAGTGCCAGTGCTCCACCCACCACAGGACAGCAGTTCACGCCAGTGAGGCCCAGGGAGAAGGCGTGGCCTGGGTGTGGCTCCACCCCGGAGTTCCCTCAGGCTCAGGAGCCGTGGGTCCCAGGGCTGGTCCATGCTAGGCAGCCCCCCACTAGCTGTGTGACCTCAACATTCTGAGTCTCTGTTCTGTCACCTGGAAATGCAGGTTAACCCAAAGTGCTTTCAGGAACACTCACAAGATCTGGGGTGGCAAGGGCTGAGCCTGGTGCCTGGGTATAACCTGTGCCTTGTAGGTGGTAGTGCTTACCATCTGAAGCTGTGTGACTTTGGGGAAATCACTGCACCTCTCAGGTCAAGCTTCAATGCTGGCAAAAGGTGAAATGATACAGAGCCTGTCCCCAGGAGACTCGGTGAGTCAACCCCCATCAAAGACTTGCCCCTGGCACATGCAGCCAATACTGGCCATTCATTGGGAGCCACACGTTCAACAAACAACATTGAGCCAGCCTGCTACCAAAGCACCGAATCCAGCAGGAGGCCAGATTCTGTCCTCCACAAGGATCCCGGAAAGTTTTCTCATGACACAATGCCTGGGCTCTGCTTGCAGTTCCACTCACTAGCTGTGTGACCTTGGACAAGTTACTAGACTTCTCTGTGCCTCAGCCATCTCATTTGAAAATAACAATAGCACCCGTGTCCTATTGTCATTAAAGAATGGAAAGTGCTCAGAGTTGTGCCTCAAGAGCCCTAAGTGCTAATCAAGTGTCCACTGGGGTTATTCTTGCTGCCGCTGCCACTGCCACGTGCTCTCCAGGCCTGCCCTGCCTGTCAGAAAGCCTCATGCAGCTGGGCCTTCTTCCGCAGACTTGGGAAGGGTTAGCTACTGAGAGGTGCCCCTAGTACCCTGCAGATCGGAGGCTGCTGCGGGCTTCCTCTCGGGTCTGTTTCCCTAGCAGCTGGAACGTGTAGAAAAAAGCTCCCAGCCTGCTGGGCTTGTCAAAGCAGGGCCGGCTTTACTGGAACCAGGTTTGGATGGTAATTTTGCGGTCATAACAACTATTTTCTTTACATACTGCTATAGAAAGGGGAACCCCCCGAGTTTTTTTTTTTTTTAACCTAATTGAAGACACTATCAAGCGTAAATATGCTGGCGTTTTTAATAAAAACATGATGGAGGAAAATATTCAAAGCTCAATAATCAGAAGCAATTTGCGTGGTGAGCAGAGATGTGTCAGATTCTGCCCCCTCTCCGCCTGGCTGGGCTGTGCGGGGCTGGCAGCCTCAGACCTATGGCAAAATAATGAGCAGCAGTGAGGCTCGGAGATAGCCTGAGAAATACCCTGGAAAAGGAAAACAGATGCCAAAGAGTGTGGTGCAAAAGTCATATTTCATGCCTGACTTTGGAGAATGTTAATAAGGATTAGGACCATACTCCAACAGAACCGCTATCAGTCAAGGCGGGGTAATTAATTTTGCTTCAGATCTCTGCTCGGGGAAAATGAGAACGGCGAGCCTGGTTTCACGGCGCGGAGATGCCACGCCGGGAGAACAGCCGCAGGAACTCCCAGAGCCACGTCCTGAGCCCAGCCGAAGCCCGGCGGTAGCTGGTGGCCCCTCCCCATTTGTTGTGTCAATTTGGGGATCTTTTCCGAATCGTAACATTATCAAATTCTTTTTTTTTTTCAGGATTGGCTAATAAATATGATTAAGATAACACGTCCCAAACCACATGTCCTCAGCTCGGCCTCAACATGTGGAGGGCAGATGTGTCTTCCGTGCACAGATGACCCAGCCGCGGCTCCCCTGAGGCAGGGACCCTGGGAGATGGAGCTTGGAGAGGTCCCAGCAGTACTGGCAGCCCGCTGGCCTGCTGTGGCCCTGACCAGGCTGCTGGCCTCCCCATGACCTATGCAGAGAGGAAGAGCCAAGCCCAGAATGTCTGGGAGTCAGAGATTAAAAGGATGGAGGGACAGCAGAGGATGCACTGTGCTCACCTGGCCCTTGTCCCTCAATGTTCCAATTAGTAACACAAAATTCCCAAACCCCACAGGACTCAGGAAACTCTCAAAATCATTTGACTGTTGAGACCACCTGTCACCCCCTACTAGAAGCCAGGATCCTGAGACCTCAGCCCAGAGGGGACAGAGGAGGCCAGTATTAACGCCAGATCCTTCAAGAGGGTTCTGGAAAGAAGCTGGAGTTGCTCCATTGAGCCCTAGCTTGGCAGTATGCAGATGGGGTTCCTGCTTCCACTCTGCCAAGCACAGTGAGCCTGGGCCAGTCCTGGCTGCACCTGGTTCTCAGTTTTCCCACTGCTAAAAGGATCTTGAAACGTCCTTCACCTGGGATACCCTTAAGTTGCCCAGGCTGCAATCCTCCTGCCTCAGCCTCCTGAGTCTCTGGGATCACATAAGGGAGCCACTGTACCCTGTTCACTGAGATCTTCTAAAGCAGCCCCCGTGGGTGTGGCCCAGCTGTACCCTCATTGTCTCAGGGTCCTTGGAGGCCCCAGAGATGGGGCTAGGAGGCCTGGCTTGCTGAGGTTGACAGCCCAGCTCCCGTGCTGACCAGAACAGGCCACTGGGGCAAAGCCAAGCCTTGGTGCTGGGGAGAGCTCCTCCCACCAGGACCAAGCAGCGAGCGTCCCTGTCCCAAAGCAAGATATGAGTGAGCCAAGGTATGAGTGATCCACCTTACCTTTCCCTTGGGACCAGGAGGAGGAAATAGCAAAAGTCCCTCAGAGTTAGCCCAGCCAGGCCAGGCCAAAGGGGTCAGGCGGACAGGAGGACAGGCCATTCCACCACAGTGTAGATAATGAAGGAATGTCAGGGGTGGTGGACACCTCCCAGGGAGGACACCAGGACTGGGGTGAGCCCACTGTCTGCAGGGCAGGCCGGGGTAAACCTGGCCACCTGGAAGAGGCCAGAAGTCTTTCCTTCCTGACCAGTTCCTGCTTCGGAGACCACTCTGAACAAGTGAGGAGACCCGGCTCCTTCGGAGCTGGACAGGATCCATCTGCCTGGCCGAGGAACTCTCCTCCTAGGTTTGGAAGCCGCTCACTGCCGGGTTCTGGCCCCGCATTAGAGCTGTGCCGGGACGCAGCGACGCGAGGCCTCTCCCCTCTCCCTGCTGCAGGAGCCGGCCGCGGGGTAGACGCTGGGAGCCCAGGGTGCGGCCGGCCCTGATATGAACCATCTGCGTTGTCTTAGGCCGCCCCTCTGCCCACTGTCCCTCTGAACTCGGCCGGTTCCCGCGGGCCGTTTGATGCTCCAAGGGTCACAGACCCCGCACACAAATCACTGCCGCGGGGCTGGGGGTGGGGCGGAGGCGCTGAAACCTAATCCGCAAAGTTTGCTCCGCCGCAGGCTCGCTCCTTCCCTCGCTCGCTCGACGCCCCCACCCCTCTCCAAACAAGGCTTATTTTTCTTGCCAAAAAAACAAAGTTGGTATCAAGTGTTTCGAGGGAGAAAGTCTCTCCCCTGCACCCCCACCCACTCCACCACCCAAAGAAAGGGCCGGTGGCTGGCTGAGCAGGGGACTGCAGAGGGGCGTCGGGACGGGATCCCGGCTGGGAGGTGAGCTCTGGGCTCCAAGCCTCTGCGTCCCCTTCTCGGCTCCCACGGGCCTCAGATTCGGACTGTCTCTGGCCCTGCCCTGTCCCTCTGGTCGTCCCCCGCCTGGATCCGGCTCCCTCCGTCGGGGCTCCCAGTCCCAGCACGCCGGGAGATGGAAGCATCACTTCCTGCCCCTTCTCCCTCCCCATAAAACAACCCTTGCCTGTCGCTTTTACGAGGTGACACCCTGCTCTCACCCCGATCCTCCCAGAGCCCAGAGCCTGGGCTCAACCGGGGAGGAGACCGTGTGCAGTCAGGCGTCCCCGGAGCACTGCCAGGGCGCAAAGGGATCCTCGGAGAAGAGCCTCAGAGCTTTAAAAGGAGGCCACAAAGCCAGTGTTAGAGGCAGCTTCCTCCGAAGGTCCCCCTCCTGCTCCGTTGACTCTGGGGTCTTCGGGCTGAAACCCTGGGAGCTGTTCCGGCCGCGGGCCGGTGTCCCCCGAGGGCGCAGAGTGGATCCTGGGAGTGCGCGGGTTTCCTTTGCTGGGTGTTGGTTTTGCTTTTGGTTTTTTCAGGCGGCGCATCGACCCGGAACCGAGCGTTGCCGCTTCTGGGTAGCCCGCGGCTCCCCACTGTGCCCAGTGGCCAAGGCTGGTGGGTGTCTAAAGTCCACGCCTCCTGCCCCCGCTGCGCGGGACGGAGTTCTAGTTGTCTAAGCAGGCAGCTGGGCTTGGACCAGGTGGCGACATCGAAGGGTGGGTCGGGGACTGGGCTGAGTCTGCGCCACCGACCCGGGCGCCGCTGGAAGGACCTGCAAACGGTGGGATGAGGATGGTGGCCACCGCAGTGGCGAGAATAAAAGGCGCCACCGCCCCGGCGGAGAAGCGGGTTTCCGCAGGGGTCGAACAAAGGAATTCGGCCTCTGAAGAAAGGGGCCGAGCTCGCAGCTGGGAATAGCCAACCCTGGAGACCCGCGGGAGTGCGAGGGCTGCGACTTTAGTCCCAGGGATCCAACGAAATCTGCCCCTCGGAGGACTCCAGCCTAGTATCTCTATTCTCGTTAAACCGGCGTTGATAAGGGGGGCGGGTTTGTGCCCCCAGCGGCACCTTCCCTGGGAAGAGGGGACCGAGTGGGCAGTGCGTTCCATCAGTGCAGGCAAGAACAAAACAAAAACAAATCTCTCCACCGTATTCTCCGATTCTCTGGAGGTGGGGGGGCGCTACTGTCCCCATTTCCCAGACGCTGCCAATTGAGGCTCCAGCAAAGCACCCCTATCCCCCGCCTGCTTAAGCCCTGTGGGCTCCAGAGGCCAAAGCACTCTCCGAAATGAAAGGCTCCGGGGGGCTATAGGGCCCAAGCCCCCTCCTCCCGCTTCCCTCGGAAGGGGTGGAGGGGACACGGTTGTAAGGTGCTCGGCTTCTTTTCTCTGCTTGACATGAATAAGGGGATTAGGACGGCAAGTTTCCGTCGTTCACTCCGTGGGACAAAAGGTCCCGCGGTTTGAGCGGTGCAGCCTCTGATTAAACGACAGAGCCCTGTCACTCAGCACCATCCTAGGTACTTGTGTTCCTGACATAATCTTATTAGAAGATAAAACCGGCGAAATCCTTTTCATAATGAAAAGTTACATTTAATGGCTGGACTCGCCCCCACTCCCTCCCGGACCCTGCCCTCCTTCCCCGTTGCTGTTGGATATGGCTCGCCTGTAATTGGCATTTAAAGCACCAAGTCCAGGAGAAAAACGGGGTTTAGGGTTTTTGTAATCCCCCTAAACTGTCTTTGTTCGAAATCTCCACAGATACAAGTCTGTTAAGAGTAAATATTTGTGGATTGATACAACCACATTTCCCCCCTGCAATCCGAATCTGAAAACCCCCGCAGCCGCCCTCGGGCCGGGGCGCAGGAGGAGGGGGCTGGGGTAAGTCGGTCTGCGCTGGGCTCCGGGAACTCGGGTTTCGGGCCGCCCTGTCTCTCCAGGAGCTTGGGCGACATTTCCCAGGCGGGAAAAGGGTCTTAGACTTTTTTTTTTTTTTTTTTTAATTTTTGTGTTCCCTCAATAAACAAACCTCCTGAACTAGATGCTTTCGCGCCTGCCCAAGGGGGTCGGCGGGAGGGTTTGGGGAGGGGCGAGGGCTTTTCTCAAACCGGAATGAAAATGCGAACTCTGGCCACCAGCCCTGCTCCCTTCCAGCGGGAGCCTGCAGTGGCTCCGAGGGGAACCACTCCTTCTGGGCCTCCAGATGCCCCAGTCCACAGGTCACCCCAGGAAAGCCCAGGAAAGCCTCCGAGCTGCCAAGGATCCCCAAAAAGCGAAGAAGCCCGAAGACCGCCGCGGGGCCCCGGGCTCCCGGCTCCAGCCCAGCCCTGGATCGGATTCCTTCATAAATCAGCGGCTGGGTGAAAGGGCTCCGCTTTAGAAAGAGCAGGACGGTGTGCGCGTATTAGAGCGCGCGGTTCCCAAATCCGGGCTAAACCCCTGGTGACACCGAAATTCATCAACCTCCCGCGGCGCCCCCCGCTCCGCCAAGGAGCCTGGGAGCCCTGGAGCCTGTGCACCGTGCTGTCCCACCCTCGGGAAAGAGAATGTGGCGCAGGAACCGAGGAGGAGAGGGCCTGGAGGAGGGCGCCGGTGGAGACTGCTGAAAGCCGCGGGCCGCGCGCCCCGGCGGTGAAGAAAGCTCTCCCACTCGGGAAGGCAGTTATTCTAACCTTTTTCCTCCTCTGGCTGGGCTGGCCCTACAGGGGACATTCAGCGCAAGGAGGGCAGTGACCTTCCCACTCGCCCCCATCCTTCCAGGCAGGCCACTTTAGGGGGGCGGGGATCCTAACTGTCCAGACTGGGCATCTGAGGCCTCAGGAGGTCAGAAGAGAGGACTTGGAGATCCCAGTGGGGTTGGGAGTTAGACTCATCTGGTGGAAGTTATTTAAACTCCTCAGCCTCAGTTTCCTCACCCACCGGTAGAGCAGGAGCAATAAGGCCAGTGAATTTTGCAGGCGCTCACCAAATACCAATTTCCTTTCTATTTGCACTTCTGTGGTCTGCCCCTCTGAGGTAAGGCTGTGCTCCTGCAAGTTCATCTATGCTGGTCATGCTCAAGAGTCTACTGAGAAAAAAAGGGGGCCTGTGCACCTCAGTAGTTATGGCAGCCCATCCACAGTCTGCCTCTGCTGCTGAGGAACAGCCAGACCTACCCCAGTCCCTTCTCAAGGGAAGAATTCAAAACACAGGACCTGGACCTGCATAAGGAGCAGAAGGGTGGGCGAGGCCCCTCTGGAGGCCTGTTCTGGAGAGTTCACTTTCTGGGCCTCCCATGCAGGGCAGACAATGCATTGCTGTCTGGCCTGGCTGCCTCCTGCTCAGTTCCCCAAAGGAATGAAGAAGATATACATTGACTGAGTGCCCAAAACAAGCTGCCACCTTTGGGTTCATTCCACTTTATCTTCAGAGCAATCCTAGGAGATTGGAATTATTACCCCCATTTCACAGAGGAGGAAACTGAGGCTTAAGAAGAGCTACCAGTGTATCCCTCAAGGACCTTGGCCTGTGTCACTAGGAGATGGAGATGTTCTCTATCCCCAAGTTGTGATTGCCACCAACCTTGCTCTTCCTTTGAGAAAATGTGCCCCACCCAGGGCCCTGCCACTTGGAGGTCAACTCATAGCATCTTGATTGTCTGACCTCTGCAGGCTTAGGCAACTCAGACCCGGGCTAGTGCCCACACTGGACAGCCCAGCAACTATAGCAATGCAGGCGTCACATGATGAGAGTCACCGAGCCCCCCCAATCCCACGCAGGCGCGAAGGAGGAGGGAGAAGGGGGAACAGCAGTCACACCCAGCTTGTCCCAGGGCTGCGCTGCTCCTCCTCTCCCGTCATCGCTGCCGGAGCACCAGCCCTGCAAGCCACCCGCCTGGGGGGAGAGACCCCTGGCGGCCCGTGGCCCAGCACACTCATCTACCAGGCATCTTTCTTGAACTACCCAGCAGCTTGGTGGCCTCCATAGTCTTGCCAGCCCTGGTGGGCACCTGGGTTGCTCTGGGCAGCACTAAGAACTCTCCCTGCCCAGCTGGCAACCTCCCCACAGTTCCTGGGGAAGCCTCTCAGCACCAGCCCAGCCAGGAAGCAAACATCTTTGTTTCTTCTGGAATCAGACTCCAAGAACCGGGTTTTTTCTCCAGCAGCACTTCCCCCAAGTGCACCAAGCGCTAGGCCAGCCAGGTGCTCTGCCATCACACTCTTCTAGGGCCAGTTGGAGCCAAGCTCTCAAGACAAAGCTTCCCCCTCCCTCGTGCCCACACAACCTGAGAACCCCTCCCTCGGCAGAGCCCCAGGGTCAGCAGGGCAGGTCCAGGGGCTGCCAGTCAAAAAGCTGAGATGGATACAATATTGCCCAGGGAATAACAAAGGAAGGTCTCACGCAGAAATTTATTTGTACTGATCAGGAGAAGCAAAAGGTAAGGGGCAAGGAGGAAGTGCTGTCAGGCAGGCCTGAAACCCAAGAAAGTCGCCATTCGGAGCACAGTGGCCCCTTATACCCCACCACTCCACACCACAGCAGTAGTTAAAGCAAACACAGGCCCTTCACTGCCCCGTCAGTTACACCTTCCCCCCAAAATTACACAAACTTTGAAACATTTTTCTGGGAGAAGATGGATATTTCAGGAGACTTGAGGTCAAGGCTGGGCTGTTTAAAGTATATTATTAACAAATAAACATTTACTGAAAAAAAAAAAAGAGAGAAAAAAAGAGAAAAACTCTATAGGCCACCGGGGAACCAAATCATGTTGCTTTTGGCATCAAATGACAGGAGACATTTATGACATGAATGGAGAACACCAGCCGGTCGATGAAATGGCAAACGTCTGCCACTTTGCTTCCTCTGCCTTCCTGAGTCAACTTTTTCAAATATGGTTTCAGCCTGGCCCGCCCTGGCTACCTCCCTACCACACCTCCCCACTTCTGACAGCAGGGGCAACACATATTTATATAACTTGGGTTTTGCTCTTTGCTGCCTTCAGCACAGAATCTGGGGGTTGGAGAAGGTCCGAGGAACTTCTGGCTCGGTCAGCCAGAGAGCCAAGGGCCTTGAGTCCTGGCACCCAAACTGACTGACAGCAGCTCCTGGGATGGGTGGACCATCCTCCCACCTCCTTCCCCCAGGCTGAGGCCTGATTGTGGTGTCCAACAAATTGGAAGTCATAACTCATGTCACTCAGAGTATTCTCCATCCTTCAGTGTAAGTGATGCCAAAGTAGGACTGGCTCCCTCCTTCCCCCTCTTTCTTTTTAAAAACACTCCACCAACACAGGACAGAGAAGGCTCTAGTCCAACACGGGTGCAAACCTCACAAGGTCACACAGCTTGGGCAGGAGGGTCCCCTGGACCTCATGAGATAGTGTTCCTGCACCATTGAGCTGTCATCTTCCTTCTGAGAAGTATCCAGCTCCCCCCTTCTAGATCTCACCATCATCTAGCTCAGAAATGTTTGTTGAGCTCTATTCTCTGTCATTCGAATCACAATAACCATGAACAGTCCTCAAACATGAAATCGTATTATTGAGTATGCATTTCCAAGCAATACATAGACCCTGGAGATGCCCACTGTGTCCCAGTGGAGCCCAACTCCATGCCCCCAAGGAGGAGCGAGCAGCACAGAGGCGCCCCTGCTGCCTGACCTTCCTGCTAATGCACTGCACTGTTGGTATCTGTCCTCAACCTCAATCAGAACTTTTCCCACCCCTCTTGAGGTGCGGGAGGAGATCAGGGATTCCCTGAAGCCCCACTAAGTGTCCTGTAGTCCTCACAGCCACCCTACAGAGTGATGACACCCCCAGTTTGGTGATGGAGAACACAGGCTGAGAGTGGGTAGCTACTCAGTGGTGATCAACATTCACTGAGTGTTGGGGCTGGGAGGTGAACCCAGCCCTGACTCAGAGTCTCAAGTGCTTTTCATGGTGCGGGGCAGGACCCTCTTAGTGCCCTATCAGTCAAAGGAAATGGTTTCTCGAAGGAATGCCCCTTGCCATCTCTGCCTATTTAGAGAGGGTCAAGACAAGCCCAGCACACCAGCTGGACCTTGGGCATGGAACCTGCTGTAGTACCGTAGGTGTCTTTGAAAACAAGGCATTCCCTGCCACCAATGATAACAATAGTAATAATATTTTCCAGAGTGTTCATATCTTGCCAGGCAAGATGCCAAGTCCTTTGGGACACCTTATCTGGAGTCCCTATAAGAATACTCCCCGGCCCTAGGTGGCTAAGTCCCCATGTAGAGAAGAGGATAAGCTAGGTGCCAGGGTTCTGAACAGGAAGGAGCTGAGAATCGCCAATTGTGCACCCCAGAGCACAACCTCAGAGTAGACTCCCCCCACTTGAGAGAACCTCAGTAGGCAAATAAAGCTCACCAGGACCAGTGTGGTGAGGGGAGGGTGAGCCAGTCACAGCGTGAATAATACCTCCTCCTAGCCGGGTGACTGCAGCCTCAGGATTGCCGTCCTGTAGCCCCAACCCACAGCCCAGGCACGGGGTTAAATGCAGAGTCCTTTACCCCAGACTTGGGCCGGCAGACCTCCCCCTCGGAGGGTCCCTCCTCCTTGGTCCCCCAGGGAGAGCACCCGGCAGGTCTTTTTGTCAGGCAAAGCCTTGGCTCCTCCTTCCAAGCCCCTCGGTGTCTAAGACCCTCTCTCCCGGCTGTGCACAGGGGTGTCTGCGGTCCTGAATTGGTCCTGTGGGGGACCATGCTGGCTGGGGTGCCCGCTGGGAACGGTGGCGGCGGGAGGCCTCCAAACTGGGAAAAGCAGCAGCCAGAAAAGGCTGGCGTCTGGCTTTGTTCCCCGAGTGCCACACCGGCACGCGGCCTCCCAGGAAGGCCCTTCCCGGTGTGAGGAAAGGAATGTGCCTGGAAGAGTGGTAGGGCCGGGAGCACCGCAGCTGGGGGATTTGGAAAACGCCACCCCAGGACTCAAAGGCTTTGGGTGAAACCCAGACAAGGCCCTGATGCCCCTTTCTGTCGCGTGGTGTGGGGGCACCCCACTTGGGCAGGCGAGCCCAAGGGCACCCTGGCGGGCTCCGCGGAGCCCGGTCAGCGGAGCTGCTGGAGGCTCAGTGCCCGTGCAGGCCCCGCCGCGGAAGCCCCGCGAGCCTCGGCCGCCGCCGGGGTGGAGCCCCGCGTCCCTCCGCGCACAAAGGCTCCTGCTCGTGCACCAACGAGGCTGGGTCGCCAGACCTGGGAGCTGTATTACAAGCGATTAGACTCCATTTTGTGACAGATTTTTGGACTCTCCCACCGACCCTCCCCCCTTCCGGAGCCTCCTCCAGGAATTCGCCACCTCCTCAGGATAGAAAGCCTTTCCAGACAGCGACAGACGGCAAGAAAGGAGAGTTACATAATTCTATCTGGTCAAGGAAAAAAATGTTGGGGGGGGGGATGTTGTCATTTTTGTCTTTTCCTAACCTTCTCCGGTGGAGGACGGGGAGAGGTGTTGGCGATCATGCGGAGGCCGGGTTCCTCCCCGTTCTAACCGGGTTTTTTTTTTTTTTGTTCAAAAAAGGCTGAAGCTGTTTTTTGTTTGTTTTGTTTTATTAGTAGAAGGAGCCCCCAAAAAACACTCAGGGAGAAAAAGGAGACTTTTCGAGTTACGAGTGAAAATGCCCAAACTGCGCAGCCGCAATGTGCTTTGCTCAACTAGGCCGGATGAGAGGATTTTATCAAATGCTACTAAATGTGCCCAAACGTCCATTAATCACCCCCGTGGTGCGTAAAATAACTTTGCGCGTCTGGGTGCCCGGGATCTTTGAGAACAAATCGAAAGGAGGAACACACACTTAACTAGAAATGGCAACCTCTTTCTTTCTAAGGACGAAAGAACTCTGCAGCAACTCGCACCCAGGCGAGGACGAGGACGCAGTTTTTCAAAAGTTGGGGCGGCCTGGGGGAGTGTTAATTTCCCCCTACCGCTGAGGCAAAGGCTCAACAAAATGAAGAAGGCACGTTTCTGAGCCCACTTGCCTGGATTCCCGTCTGAAAAGCATTTGCACACAGATGAAATAAATATGCATCTGCGATTCTCAAAGAAAAAAAAAAGAAATCGAGAATAAAAATATTTTTATTGTGTATAGAGCACTGCTTTCTTGTGAGCTCTCTCCTGCTTGGCTGCGCTTGCTCTCCCTGGTAAATGCTGTCTCCAGACTCGCTGGGGGATTTGCGCCCAAGATTGTCTTGATAACCCCCACGCAGCCACCCCGCCCCAGCACAGCCTCGGCCTGCCAGGCCTAGTGCAGATCCCTAATTGGCATTATCGGAAGAAAGAGGAAGACGTAGGAGGGGACTACGAGCAAAGAGAATAATGCCAACCCCTCCCTCCCCCAGGCTTCAGCCTCAAAGGACCCAGACTCACGGCACTGGGACCTGAGATTCCCTCTTGGACAAAATTCATTCCCAACACATGGGACTGCACTGAAGAAGCAGGCTTTTAGGGGACTTTTTTCTTTTCTTTTAAAAATAAATATACATTGGACAAAGCAGTTGCAAATGTTTTATGTTTAATTGTTTTGTAAAATGAGGGGGTTAGTCGGCTCCACTTTAAGGGAATATTCAGCTCAAATGTGACTCCGGTTCTATGCCCACTGAACCAGGGAGCATGCTTGCTTTCTTTTGAAGAGAAGCCGTATCATAATTATGGGAATAAATACATACAAGAGGTTGGAAAGAGTCTTTCCAATATGTTAAAAAAATTTTAAACCATGCAAATGTTTCAGAGGCCCATTTTTACCTTCCCCAGCCTCCTGGCCCCACATGTGGAGTTGCTGAAGCCACTGGCTGAACTGGGTGCAAGTGGCATTGCCAGAGCCAAGTTCAGGGTTAGGTAAGCAGAGCAAGGCCAGGGGGACAGGGTGTGGGTGTGTTGGAGACTGGGGCACCCTGTGGAGGTGCTCCCTGGGCCAGCCCAGAGCCCCCAACCACATGTACGTCATTTTATTTGTGCTGCTGTATGCCCGACTTCGGGTGAAATTAGTGATGGCCCTTCCCTCTCCCAGAACTAGAATCATATCAGTCCAGGGCACCATACAGCAAAGATCTGACCAATGGCCCTGGGCTTAAGTCTGAGTTGCTCCGTACAAAGGAAGAGGCCTCAGTTGCATTTCTGTAGAACCTGCAAAAGAGCTGATTCTCTCTACCAACCCCAATTCCTACCCACAGAGCCCTCAGTGAACAGGAGCAAGGAGCCAAAAGCAGCTCCTGCCCATTCCCCAGAGCAGGGGACCCAGTCAGTGCCTTTATGGTAGGACCTTTCCCTCTATAGGACTCTGGTGTGCAGTCCCACTATTTCCAGGCCTCAGTCAGGCAGTTAGGATGCTCCCCTCCCCACCAGGCTCTGGATTTTGGGACAATCCTTGGGCAGAGTAGGAAGTCTACACTCAGCACTAGGTACAGGCAGCCCAGCCTCTCCAAGAGGCTTGGGCACTCACAGCCCTGTCTGAGCACCAAAGCACCTGAGCAACCTACCCACCCTGCAGCTCATGCAAGACGGCTTTCTGGGCACCCACTAAAAGTTCTCCCAGGAACCCACATCTCTCTGCAATACCATTCTGGGGGCCCCCACAGCTCTCGTGACTCTTGCTCCTCACTTTCCCCTTTTCAATTGTACTGCCAGGCACAAAACCCAGCAGGTCAAAAGAAAAGGCCTGTCTATACTCTCTGTCCCTGGCCTCTTGCCATATAAATCCAGTCACAGGTAAACACAAAGTCAGTAGATGGGGCTCAAGCCACTCTGGCCTAAATCTGAGGCTTGGACAATACCAGGACAGAGCGGCCACCACTTTCCAACACACACTGTAAGAAAAATGGCCATCAGGGAACTGCTCACCCAGTTCCTCACCCTAACTGGACTGCAGCTTGCCACCTCTTGAGATCTTCCTAGACTACTTCTCTAGCCAAAGGATGGGGAGAAGCAAAACTCCCGCATGGAACGGTTTGCAGAAGATGGACACCATTTCTCTCCATCAGGGACAAAAAGTACAACGGGAGCCTAGCAGGACCGGTATGGGGACTGCTAAGGCAGCTCAGTGGCCAGTACACCACATTCCTGCTCCAGAAATCCCAAATCCCCACACACCGGCTGGGTTAGCACACCAACAGGCTTGGCTCCAAAAGCACTGCCTTCCTTTGAAATGCAATTCCTGGTCCCCAATTCAGGCTTCAGGGGGGCCAGGCCCCTTCCCTGGACTCCGGCATCGTATGCGCCAGTCCGACTAGGGCCTTGTCTTGTACCCCACCTCAGCGGCTCAGCACAGGTTTCCGGGACAAACTGATGACATCTAAGGGCCACCGCACCAGTTCGGGCCAGTGGGGATGGTCCACCACAGCCCCCAGACACGCAGCCTGCAGAGCCCTCGGAGCCCTCGCAGCTACTGGGCCCAGCGGAGCGCACAGCCGGGAGGGCGGACGCCGGCCCTGCCCGGCAGGGGGCCGGCCGGGCTCGAGTGCCGGGCGGCGGCGGGGAAGGAGGAGGACGAGAGGCGCTTACTGTTGGTAGTCTTGTTTGCAGTACAGTTTCCGATCCCGGAAGTAGCAGCTGGTGGTGAGGGCTTGCTGACACGCCGCGCACTGCAAACACTCCTCGTGCCAGGACGACTCGTTGACTCGCATCAGGAAGCGGTCGGAGATGGGCCGCTGGCAGCCCTCGCAGACGGCGGGATGCGGGCAGTCGGAGCCTGCAGCGCACAGGGCGAGAGCCGGGCCGTCAGCGCAGCCCGGCCCAACCCCGGCGTCCCGGTCGCGCGGTGCCCACAGCCCTCCGCTTCGAGGGCGACGGCGACCCGGGAGCGCCGCTCGCTGCCTGCGGTCTCCCAGCCGCCGCGCCAGGGTTCTGGCAGCCCCAGCCTGTGAGTCCCAGTCCTTGGGCTCCGGCGCAAAGAGGCCGTGGGCCTCGAGCCTTGGCTCGGCGCTGCGCTCTCCTCTTTTCCGGAGATTCAGCGCTTGGTGTTAATATAAGCGAGAAGGAGCACGATGCAGGGTGCCCAGCTGCGACTGAGACAGGCGAGGTGAGGTTGGGGTGCACGCAGGCTGACACGCCCCACAGTGGCTTCGTGATCTTCTCTCCCCAATCTACCCCAAACCTGTGGTTTAGATGACCCACGGGACATTTTTCTCCTAGAAGCTTCCCCTCCTCGGGCGACCTGACACCTCTCCCAGGCTCGCCAAGGTGACTACTTGGGTCCTCCATCACCCGTGTCACCAGCTGCCTACCCTTGCCGGGAGTAGTAGCTCTAGAACCTAGGCCCAAGGAGGATGGTGGGTGGAGGCTGGAACTGCCCTGTCCTGTCTCCTGAGTGATGTCCCTGCACACTCTGTCCCTCGGGAAGCCTGTCTAGGCGTGCTTGTTGGCCCTCTGGTATCACTCCGGGAGTCCTGTCCCTGTACCTCCTCCCTATGTCTGTGCACCCATTTTCTTCATCTGTTGGCCAGGACGCCTGTGTGCACCGCGGACGACGCCCCGGTCCCCTGCCCATAACCACTCAGGCGCTATGACCCCGCACTCACCCAGCAGCACCCCCAGAGTGGCGGGCCCGGGGCGCAGGGCGTGCTCCTCCATTTTGATGCCGTCCAACATCTTGGCGCAGTCCGTCTGCCCGCGAGGAAAACACCTCTCCAGCGACTCGGGACCTGTTGCTATATCCATGGGACGCCGGGCGCGCTGCGGACCCCGCCGGCCGGACTGCTCGCCCGCCCGCCCGCCGGTCCGCCGCTCGCCGCGGCCCTGGAGCCGGGGAGGCGCGGCCCCCGCGGGGCTGGGGCTGCGGCTGGGGCCGCCCGCTGCCCCAGGCGAGCGTGGAGCGGCGGCGCGTTGGACCCGGGCCCCGGCGTCGTGCGGGCGGGCCGGGGCGGCTGCAGCCCGCGCCGCGCTCTCCCGGGCACTCTCAGCCACGCGCGCCGGCTCCTCTGTCACCTGCTTGTCAGCCCCGGAGCCCGGCTGCGGCGGCGGCGGCAGACGGAGCCGCGGGGAGGAGGCGGCGGCCGCCGCGGCCGCCGCGGCGGGCGGGGGAGGGGGCGGGGGTGCAGGGGCGGCCCCGCGGGCTGGGGGGGCGCGGGCGGCGCAGCGGGGTCCCGGGCGGGGCGCAGCGGGCCGCGGGGCTCCGGGCGCGCTCCCCGCACTACTCCAGTGCCATGGTGCGCCCGAGGAGCGGCTCGGTTTAGAGCTGGGGCTGGCGGCGGAGGGATACTCCGGCCGGGAGCCGCCTCACCCCTCCTCAAACTTCCTGACATTTGAACTCATTGGTGCGCCTCGTATCCCTGCGCCGGGATGAGCCGGCGGCTCCACGTCAAATAGTGCCGTCGCCGCCCCCCCGCGGGAGGGCTCCCCGCGCCCCCAGCCAGTGTCCCGCGCTGCGCCTGGCCCCGAGCTCCGGCCCCGGCTTCCCTGCCCGTCCAGTCGCCCTGATGGTCCCTCGAAGAAAATTGGGTCGCCTTTGAAACAATCCTCTGCCCCACCTCCTTGGAAAATTGATTTGGGAGTTGGGAAATGGAGGCTTTCTTTTTTTCTTCCTTTCCTTCTTTATTATTAATATTTTGTAAAGCTTCAGTGCTAAGAGGAGTGGCCCCGAGCAAGGCCAGACTGCGCGGACGGCGGGGAGCGCAGCGGCTCCTCCCGGGTACGGCGCCAGCCGGCAGCGGCCGCCCGGGGACTCCGACAGTCGGCAGAGGTAGGTCGCAGGGGCTAAGTTGGCGTCTCCCGGGCGGCGGCGGGTGCCCACACACCTCGGTTCGCTGAGAGGGCTGGCTGCCGGGATTGAGGGACCGAGGCGAGCAGAAGAAGACTGCTGGCTTCGGCCTCGCCTAAGGGAGGCCCGGCCCAGGGAGGGAGAGTGGGACCGGGTTTCGGGTGGGGAGTCGGGAAAGCTTCATGCTGGCAGAGATCGGATGGAGGAGCGAGCTGAAGGAGGAATTGGGGCCCCGAGATCGAGAATGCGGGACATTGGGTAGGCGAGGAAGGTCAGGCCCGGGTTCAGGCGAAGAGTTTAGATGATGATTGAGGCTGGGAAAGGGGAGCAAGGCAGGGGCGGGGACCCTGGGCTGGAGCTGGGCCTCGCAGGGTTTGGCGTGTAAGACGCGGGTAGGGAGTGGTGGCCCCAAGGTCTAGAGGTAAAGGCACGGGATGACTTGTGTTCGGTCACCCCAAGGAAATCAGGTTGGACACTGGGAGAAGCACCCTTTGGCGACGGCCGAGGATCCCAGTTAGGAGTCGGTAGGCTGGGCAGGTCAGGAACGGTGTCCTGGCCATCACCGGCAAAGTGGGCCTAGACATCTCCTAGCGAAAGCCCGGCTAGACCTAGCTGACGACTCCCGCGCCCGTCGGGCCTGGCACCGGCTCTGGACTCAGGAGGCCAATGCGTCGGGCCACAGGGCGTCATGCTCGGGCTGTGGCCCCTGGGTCCTCCCCAACGCACTGCTAGTCCAGGGACAGTAGGGCTGGTGCGGCCCTGAGGCAGGCGCGGGCTGCTGGGTGAGCCGCTGCAGGGCTGCCAGAGCCCCTCCCGGAGAGGAGCAGCGGCGCGGAGCGGGGCGGGGGCGGAGGGCAGGGGGGGCGGGTCCCCTGACCCCGCTGGAGGCGAGAGGGCGGATCGGATTTGGAACCTGCGGGAGGCTTGGTCAGAAGTGGCCCCTTGTGCCGCGGGGCCCCGCGGAGGGGCCCGGCTTTGTCAAGGATTAGGAGCTCCCACCCCAGTACCTGCGTATGTGTTGGTGGGTATCTGTGTGTGTTTGTGAGTCGGCACTCTCCCCTGAGGTTCTTGCGTACTTGTGCACCCGTTTCTCTGAGCACACATTTTTGTGTCCCTGTCACTTTTCGGGATCCAAAAGTGTGAATCCGACTCTGATTACCCTAGATCCTTGTGTGTGTGTGTGGGGGATCTATAGATCCTTTCATGCTTCTGAGTCTTAGGTGCTTTGGTACATCTTTGTTGGTGTCCCTGTGTGTCTGTGTCACTCTATGTGGGTGCCTACATCTTTGTGTGTGTCTCAGCCCCTGTATTGTGTTTGGAAGGTTTTTCTGCTTATGTGTATCTTCATGTCACATGTGTGCGCCTAACTCCGAGTTCCTGAATGATTCTGTCTCCCAGAGGGGTGTGTGTGTGTGTATGTGTGTGTGTGTGTCTTTGTGTCTCTCTATATGTTTCGGCATCTTTGTGTGTCTGTATTCTGGAGGATGCAGGAGTAGATGTTCAGTGTACAACCTGGCCCCCTCTGCACGTCTCCTCCCGCACACGCCCTTGGTCCCTTGTCTTTGCTTAATCTTTGAAACCCCAGGTCATGAGCCCCGAGGTTGGCCTGAGCCTGGGCGGTCTTCTTCGGATATCTGAGCCTGGGCGCTCCACTGCCGGGAGAAGCCTGGCAAACTAGACTCCAGCACGCAGAGCCGGGAGGCGCGGATCCCCGCGCGGGGCGGGCGGGTGGACCGGGCGCATTCTGCCCTCTGCTGGCCATGATTTGTCCCTGCAATGCTGCTGGGCGACCGCCTGTTGGCCTTGTTCCAGGACCAGACCCAGACCCAGACCCTTGCCCTCTCCAGGGCGCACTGAGAGTCCTCTCCTGTTATAGGCCCTGGCCCTTCAACTCCGGGCGCAATGTTCCACCCCCCTCCTGTTTCCCGTTCTCTATCACACCGTCCCCGTTCCCTGCCCTTCCCCTCCACACCTCTCCTGTGCACCCACTCTGCCCCCCACTGCTGAATGGAGGCTTTTCAGGCTTCCTTGTCCCTCTGGCTGGCGATTGTGTTCAGGGGCTCCTTCTCACAGCGCCTGAAAGCAGGGTTTCACTGAAGTACCCCTGATAGTCTCTGCCGCAGCCGGTGCTCCCGGGCGCATAGATTCTTGGCTTTTCTCTCAGCGTCCCTGTTGTAACCACAGCCCACGCCACCAGCGGCCACCTGGGACAGGCTGCCAGCGCCTGCAACTGGGTGAAGCCAGGCTGCCTTCTCTGGTCCTTCTCTGTTCAGTGTACAACCTGGCCCCCTCTGCACCCCCATGCACTTCCTGTAGGCCCTGTTCCTTGCCCCTTGTCCGTCTCTCTGTGTTCCCCATCACCCCAGTTGAGATGGCCCTCCGGGTCCTGTGCTTACCGCCCCCTGAGGCCCCAGGTCTCTCTCTCTCCCAAGCACCATCAGAGCTCCTGTGCCTCCGGATCACTGCCCCTGCCCAAGAACAAGGCGGCTGCACAGGGGCCTAGGCCCAGAACCAGCTCCTGCTGTTGGGAGCCAAGCCACACCTGGCTCTGCCTGACCAGCCCTGAGCTCTTGCGTACTGGCAGATCCCACCCGTTGCCCTGTGACCAGTGGCCCCTCGAACCCCCTGGTGCTGTCGGACCAGATCCGGATGCTCTCTGGCTTGGACTTCAGTGGCAGAACCAGCAGGGGATTGTCTCCAAAACTGAATCGGCGACTTGAAATCGCTCTTGAGAAACAAGAAGGCTGGGAAGGGGACTGGTCTCTTCCTAGTCTGCAAGACACCTCATCTCCACTGAGCCCTGCCCCGTTCCCCTGGCTCCTCTTCTTAATTCCTCACACACTTCCTCGCAACCCCCTTACTGCGAGCTAGGAGCCAGCACAGCTGGTAGGACTTTCCCCAGGGAGCCTGACCCAGGCTGCCGTGATTTCGTGATTCCGACCAGAGTGGAGCCAGAGGACCCTCCCGTGTAAAGCCCCAGCACCTCGGCTGGAGGCATGCGGATGGGCGGGGATGGAGCAGGAGCTTCTAGTTTCTGCCCTCAGGGGACAGCCAGGGCCACTGGATTGTCCTGGCTGCGGGGGACCTTTGGTTGTCTGGGAGAGCCGCAGCTGGGCCTGGGCCAGGTTAGGAGCTGCTAGTCCCGGGATCTGACCCACGAGGGAGGGTGCTGGAAGTGCATTGAGGACACCTCTGCTGCTGGGAATCTCTGAGCTAGCTGCAGAGGAGCTCCCCTGTAGGTCCCAGCTGAGCATGGCCGGGCCATGGGGGTCAGAGGGTCTGGCAGCATAGAGTAACATTGTCCTGGCTTCCCCACAGCCCCATGAAGTGTCCGTGGTCTTCCTGTCTTCCCTGTGAGGGCGGTAGAGCCCCGGAGACCCTGAGCCCAGGCGGAGGGCCATAGGACCCAGTGACTGGGAAGCCTCTGAGACGGTCTTTCCGCCCCAGGACTGCGGCTGGGTCTCACCTTCCCTGCTGGAAGCTCCTCACCCCCAGGGTGTGGGGCAAGGGTAGCAGGGAGACAGGAACTCACTGGTGAGGCAGTGTGGCCCTGAATGCCGAGTGTGGGCCGAGTGTGGGCCGTGTCCAGCGTGTCCAGCGTGGGAGATGAACACACCACAGCCAAGTCCCTCTGCCCTCCTGGCAGGGCACCCCCACCCTCCAGTCACAGACCCAGGACTTTTCAACACAAGGTCAGACTCATTAGTCCTGGGATTCTTCCCGGTGTCAGGAGATCAATCTCCCTGGTCCCCGCCTTCAGAGAATGACTGCCCTGGCTGGGTGGCCCAGGGCTGAGGCCTCCCTCTGACCGGGCAGTGGTTAGGTGTGTTCAAGAATGGGTCTCAGGGAGTCCGGGAGCTCTGGTTCAGGATGTGGATGTGGAATCTCAGAAAAGGTTTACAGTTCTGTGCCTCAGGGCTCTCCTCTGTAAAATGGGCATAATGATAACATCTCTCCCATAGAGTAGCTGAGAGGATGAAGTGTAAGGACTTGCCCAGGACCCAGCCATAGTGGGGCTCCATGAATATTTGGTGAATAATTGGATGGGGATCCTTGCTTAAAAGGGGGGGGGGGCACTTAAGAAAACCACAATTGCCTCCACCTCCTACAGCTAGGGCCTTAGGACAGACCTGACCTAAGCTCAACCATGTTCCTTCCTTCAGGGCAGGTGAAGCCCAGATGCAGGCTGAGCACAGGACATCCCCCAACCACCACCAGCAGCAGCAGCAGTGCCCAGGCCCCCAGCACAAGCAGCTCAGCCTCCTCCCCTCCTCCCACCCTGGAAAGATTCTCTGGGAAAGATTAGAATTAGGGGCTTCAGCCCATTGCATTGAGAGCACAGTGTGGGACTCTCCAAGTGTCACTTATAGTTATTTTTAGCAGGCTCTTTCCTCAAGAATCTATGGATTTCTTGCCAGATGGATGGGCTGGGTTATTTCAGCAACCCACTAGAACCAGGGGCTTCCCCAACAGAGGACCTGAGCCAGAACAAAGAGAAGCCAAGGACCGTATTTGAGCCATAAAAGCCCCATTAGGACGCTAAGAATAACTCACAGAAAGACATTTTATATAAATTGGACACGAATTCACAAAAACCAGAGCGTTCATTTGTCTCCACCCCAAGGGGTCCATAGCTGGGGCAGGGGGGCTGGGCGTGAGGGGGGCCAGTGCCTATCCTATTTGATCTTTATCTTAAATCCACTTCAAAAAGCTGCGGAGAGACGGAGTTGGAGGTTCACCCCTTCCTGTAATTATTTGGTGTCTAGTAAAGTTTTTATGAGTGTCTGTGCAAATAAATGGATCTGATGTGCATTTGTTTTGGCGAGCGCCGCTTGACATAGGAGGTGCATGCGGCTTCAGAAAAGAGAGGCTGACGGTGAAAACAGAAATAAAACCCAGCCCTCCAGGTCAGGCAGAGGAGTGGAGCTGTGCAGTCCCACTGTGGGCCACCATCCCTCCGACCCAGGGGCTCAAGGGTCCCCAGGATGCTGCAGATCGAGGGTGCAGCCCTTGGGTTTGTGGCTCGGGGTGCTCAGGGCTGGGAGTCGGGGTTGGTGGAATCCAGATTTGGAAACAGAACCAGGCCTGCCTTCTGGTGTCCACTGGGTATTCTTTATAAAGTGAAATTAACAGATGAGGGTGAGGCTTTTTTTCTGTGGGGTGGGGGGGCGGGTGTCACATTATCATTTAAATGGCAGAATATGCCTATTTCTTTCAGTGTGAACTCAGCACACCTGTTGGGAGGCAGAGGTGAGGTCAGATGCATCCACTGTCCAGCCCACTCCCTCATTAGGCCAGGAGGGCATTCTTTCCATGTGGCTTGGAAAGTAGGGGACTGCCCATTTACACCTGCCCACTAAGAGAGAGGAGTCAGCCCCGAGTGTCAGGGGGTAGAGCCCCCGTGCCCTGTCTCGGTGTCTGAAGGTGGTCCGGGGCCAGGATGCAGCCCACAGGTGTGTTTGGTGGGACCCACCCACCCTGTCTCCTAGTCCTGCAGTCTTGATTTATTTGTTTTAAAATAATCTGAGCATCTTCTTGATGTATAATATGCATGAAGAAAAATACTCAAAGTTAAAATTACCCCACATCAGCAAGCCCCAGATTAAGAGAGAGAATGTTTTTGGCGCCCCAGAATCCCACCACATACCCTGCTCCCAGGCACTACCCACCCTCACCACCAAGGAAACTGTGACTGGGCCTCTGTCAGTAGACATGGGTTTTGCCTGTTTTTGAATTTTCCAGTCTGAACTCTTCCCCATACTTCAATCATGGCATTTTGCATGAAAAATTGAAATTTTCTCCTGAATAATCAGGGATCTGATGAGTTTGGACCTTCATTTCCAGCAAGGTACAGATAACCTAGAGCAGAATTATGCCCCCCACCCCCTCACAGCCCCACCCTCACCCAAGCTGGAAACCCTCCCTGTTCCTGTGTCTTGCCAGGAGGCTTTTGTGTTGGTGACTCCAGCTGTAAACCTGTGGCTACTTCCCTGATCTTTAATTTGTCCCCCAAAGGAGTCGTTGTATGTACACTAGGGAGTGCATCTGGAGTCATCTCAGTCCCTCCATCAGCATCAAGTGCCCTCTGAGGTAAAGATCATGAGACTTTGTAACAGGTGAGGAAAGCAGCACCTCAGAGAGGTGAAGCCACTTGCTCAGGGTCACACAGCATTCTGAGTGTCAGATTCTGCATTTGAACCCCATTGGCCTAAATCTAAACCCCAGGCTCTTGTCACTTCCCCACATGACTCCCCTGGGCATCCAGGCCCAGGCGCGAACAGTCCCCTCCTGCCTCCTTCCAGCAGGGAGGAAGCTGGACTTTTTCCAAAGGAAACGCTGGGAAACACAAAACCCCAAACAGAAAACAGGGCAGGGATGGTTCCCAGGCCCCGGCTGCCTCAGGGGTGATGCAAGTCTAGTCAGGGCTGGGCTGGTCTGAACTGGTGTGGCCTCCCCAGATGCATCAAGGGAGGGTGGCAGCGTGCCACTTGCTGAGTGTCCACCACATGTCAGGCACTTCATAGATGTCATTCCTGGTACTCAGAATGTGCCTGTGGGGTGGGTAGTTAGCCCCATTTTACAGATGAAGAAACTGAGGTTCAGAGAGGTAGATGTCCTGCCGTGGTCCACAGGTCCCTGAGTGTCTAGGTTGGATCTTGAATGAACCGAGGATGACTTCCTGCTCTTTGCCACCCTGGCCCCACCCTTGTCCTTCGCTGCTCAGTCCCCTTATCTGAACCACCTCCACACCCCTGTTTTATGGGAGGAATGGCCAGATGCTTCCTCTTGGGTCTCAGAGATTCTGGGGTCTGGCTGGCCTGGCTTGAGGCCAAGTTGCAGGAGCCACTTTGGTAGTTCTCACGGCCTCAGTTTCCCCAACTGGAAAGTGGGGGTGATTTTACTACTTCTGTTACTACTGGGGGGTTCAGCAAGGCCTGTGGTCTTTTGAATCTGGAAGAACAGTCAGTGCCCTAATAGAGGATGTGCAAAGGTTCTGAGGCCAGAAAGAACTGGATCCGCTGCAAGTCTGTGTGGCTGGGTCATTGCCAGGCTGCAGTGGGGCTGCAGGTCTGGGCAGGAGTCTGACCACAGGGCCCTGGAGGTCAGGTTGAGGAGAGTGCCCTTGGGCAGTCAGTTTGTTTTCTAGGAAGAGCTCTGTGGCTGTGGTGAGGGGTGAGACCAGAGGCGGGAGGCCAAGTGACGAGGCCCTTGGGTTTCAATATCCCTTTTGTATGGAATGAGGCTGGGCGGTCCGCGGAGCAGACCTTATCCTCCAATTTCCCATAGAGGTTGTGTTTCCAGATTCAGGGTTTCATGTTACACAGAGTTATTCTTTCTGGAATGTGTCCCCCGAGCAACCCCGCTGGACCCTCTGTGGAAGGAGGGGCTCTTGTGAAGGCAAGATGCACATGTATGCAGAAAAGCACAGCCCTGGAGCCCGGGCTCAGCAGTAGTCTGTCCCTGAATCGGTCCAGCCTGGACTGGGACAGGCTGCAGACAACAACAGCGATAGTAAACCAAGTTTTACTGGGGACTTGCTCTACCCAGTCCTAGGTGAAGCCTCTGCCATCAGTGACCTCACGGGACCCCAAGAGGACCCCGAGAGTAACTGTCATGGGGCCCATTATTGTACAGACAGGGAAAGCCTTGCCCAAGGCCACTGAGCAGCCGAGCTGCTGCCCTTGACCTGTACCAGCCTCAGAAGGGGGTGTGAGGGGCTGTTGTTGAGCTCTGCAAGGTCCAGGCGTCCTGGACCCCATTCCCAGTGGGCAGAAAAGCCAGGAAATCCCACCTCCATGCCTGGCCTCCACCCGGCTGCAGACCACGCCATCTTGCCTGGCTGTTCCCCCTGGAAGAGCTGGCCATGTGGGCTTTTCCAGACCCAGCGGAATCCTCCCCATGGCCTCTCCCTGGCCTCCCCAAGCCTGTTTCTCATTTCAGCTTCTTGGAGTGGCTGTCCCCTAGCCAGGGAGGCTTTCTCCACTCTCTCCCGGCTTCCTCCTGTTCATCCTGCCTGTCTCCGTGCAAATGTCACCTCCTCCCAGAAGCCTGCCTCCCCTCCCAGCTAGATCCGGTCCACCTCCTCCACGTCCTCAGCCATCTCTCCTTCACCCCTCTGTCTCCAGGACTAAGCCAGGAAGGGTGAGGAAGGAGTGAGGAATCGGATCCAGGAACAACTTGGGGGAAATTTCCCCTCTTTTGTATTCTGGCCGTGTGGTGACATTGACAGCAGCAGCGCAGAAATGAGCCCGTGTGCTGGATGGGCCCAGCACTCTACAGCGTCACTGAATCCTCATGACAGCCTTAGTGGAAGGGACTGCTACCGTGCCTGGGCTATAGACGGGGAGTTGCAGCTCACGCAGGTGGAAGCACATGCCCGGGATCACAGAGGGACTGGCTGGTGGAGCTGGGATTGGAGCCCGTATCTCTCAGAGACCAGGCTCCTCCTCGATGCAGATGCATTCGTGTCCATCCGTGGACGGTGACCAGATCTTTGCCAGCTGTCAAGGTCCCAGTGCTGTACCCGCCCCAGAGAGAAGCCTGCCGGGTGGGTTGACAGCATCCCTGCCCGCCATGTGGGCTGCCTATTTGGGACCCAAACCCATTTGGGCTCCTCTCAGTTGGGGGTCCTCTCAATTGGGGGACGGTGGCACACGGCACGCGGCCCCTCCTCACCCTGCTCAGGCAGTTTAGAGCCAGCTTACCAACAGGTTCTTGGAAGAAGGAGTGTTGAGAAGAAAATGCCGCTCAAGCCACTGTTGACACCAAGAGGGGACAACAGAAAACATCAGAAGCACAACAGCCCGTCCTGCACTGCTGTCCTTCTGTTTTGCAAAAGGAGCTTTCCAAAGCTTGTATTTATACGTTTATTTGTGTTTTGGGGGTGCTGGGGATTGAAGCCAGGGCCTCATGCAGCTATGCGAGTGCTCTACCACTGAGATACACCCGCAGCCAAGTTTTATTTTTATTTATTTATTTAATATGAAAAATTTTTAAATATGGAAAATTTCAAACTTATATAAAAGGAAAATAATGTACCCATCACCCAGCTCTGTCACCCATTGTTAAAATTGCCCAACAATTTTAACTCAGGCACAATCTAGTTTCACCGCTATCTTGGAACTCTAATTCTCTTATCCCAATAGAGGTCTTTTTTTGTGGGTTTTTTTTTTTTTTTTTGCAGTGCCAGGGAAGGAACACAGGGTCTCATACATGCCAGGCAAGTGCTCTACCGTGGAGCTACATCCCTTGCTCCCAACAGATTATTTTAAACCAAATCCCAGACACTATAATATCTCATTTAAGACAATTTCGAAATATATTTTCAAAAGATACGGAAATCTTTTTAAAAAATAGCCATGGTATCATTATCATACCTGGAAAAATCATCATCAAACCTACCCAAGGTTTTAGCATTTCCCTGCCTGTCTCAGATGCGTCCTGCGCCTTCTGCAAGGTCTATGTATCTCCCCCGCCTCCCCCGCCCTGCAGTTCATCTGTTGGAGAAACCCAATTGTTTGTCCTGCAGCCTTCTCCCCACCTGGATCTGCTGCCTGGATTCCTGTGGGGTCCTTTAACATGTGTGTCTGCCGCTGTATTTCCTGTAATTAGATCTAGAGACTTGATCAGATTCAGGTTCAATTTTTGGCAACGATTCTTCACAGGAGGTGCGGTGTCCTTCCGTCAGGAGCTCATGACATCTTGCTGTCTGTGTGTGTGTGTGTGTGTGTGTGTGTGAAGTTGGCTGTGGCTGATGTTCATTGATGAGGTTTATTGATTCACTCAGGATCACACAATTTCATTTATTAGCTAGAATAATTGAAAAAACAGCAATGTGTCCTTATTAACACTTTTTTTTTTGCGGGGGGCGGGGATACCGGGGATAGAACTCAGAGGTATTTAACCACTGAGCCATACCCCCAGCCCTTTTTATTTTTTACTTTGAGAAGGCTAAGTTGCCTAAGACCTCCCTAAAGTAGCTGAGTCTGGCTTTAAACTTGTGATTCTCCTGCTTCAGCCTCCCGAGCCACTGGGATCACAGGCGTGTGCCACCACACCTGGCCAATACCCCCTGCCATTCTTGTGACATTCCCCTTGGGCCGGAGAGGACTTCTCTGGTTTGCCTTCTGAGGCCTTTGGTCCCTATAGAATCGTCTGGCTTCTTTGCTTTCTGGAATAGCAAGTTGCTCTTGACAAATCTTGTACATTTTCCGTTCCAGCTGAGAAACCGTCATTTCTCAAAGGAGTCTCGGCTTCCTTGACTGAGGAATGGGGTGCAGATACCACAGTTAGGTTTAAGCACTGTTTTCTGCTATTGGGTTGGTCCTGGTCTCTGGGATTTTTCAGTGAGGAGAGTGGGAAATGCACTATTTACTCTGGCATTGGGGGTTGGACCCAGGGGTACTCTGTCACTAAACTGCATCCCCAGCCTTTTAATTTATTATTATTATTTTTTAATCTTGAACAGGTCTTGCTAAGCTGCTGAGGCTGGCCTTGAACTTGTGACTCTCTGACCTCACCCTCCCCAGTACCTGGGATCATAGATATGCACCACTGTGCCTGGCTTGAAATAAATTAAAAAAAAAAAAATCAAATACATCATGAGTCCTGATTCCAAAACTGGGAAGCAACCCAGATGTCCTTCAACAGGTCAGTGGGTTAACTAACTGTGGTACACCCATACAGTTCAACATTATTCAGCTATAAAAAGAAACGGCCTTGAATACATATTGCTAGGTGCAGAAGTCTATCAGTATGATTCTAATTATGTGATATTCTAGAAAAGGCAAAACCAGGGAGTAAAAAATCAGTGGTCGTCAGGTGTTGGGAGGGAGGCAGGAGGGCTTATCCACCTATTTGGTGGAGCATGGGGGAATCTTTAGAGTAATGAAACTATTCTGTGTGACACTACAGTAGTCCTCCCCTATGCTCCTAGTTTTAGTTACCCATGGTCAGCTGTAGTTCAAAAATATTAAATTGAAACTTCTCCAAAATAAACAATTTTTAAGTTTGAAATTGCATTCCATTCTGAGAAATCTCATATTTTCCTATTTTGTCTCCCCAGGACATGAATCATCCCTGGGTCCAGTGTATCCACACTGTATATGCTACCCACTGGTTAGTCACTTAATCACCAATGTGATTATCAGATTCCCTGTCATGGCATTGCAGTGCTTGTGCTTGAATACTCTGTGCCACAATGCCTACTTCATTCACCCCCCCTTCATCTTGTCACTAGCCATTGTCTCGTCACACATCATCACAAGAAGGGTGAGTACAGTACAGTTAAGATATTTTGAGAGACCACATTCACATCACTTTTATTACAGTCTGTTGTTCTGATTGTTCTACTTTATTATTAGTTATTACTGTTAATTTCTTATTGTGCCTAATTTATAAATTATTAATTTAGAAATTAAACTCTATCATAGGCATTCATATGGGGAAAATTATTTATACACACACACACATACACACACATGTATATTTCAGTACTATCTGGAGTTTCGGGTATCTGCTGGGGCTCTTGGAATGTATCCCATGGATAAGGGGTCACTAGTGTATAAGGTAGATAAGTGTCCTTATGTATTTGTCAAAACCCATAGAAACACAGGGTTGACACTCAGGTAAAATTTAACTTCAGTTAATAACAATGTATCAATATTGGCTCATAAAGTGTAACAAGCTTACTCCATTGATGGAAGAAGTTAACAGTAGGGGAGAGGGAGGAGAAGGAATATGGAAACCGTACTTTCTGCTCAATTTTTCTATAAACCTAAAATTGCTCAAAATATAAGTATATTGATTTATTTTTTTTAAATTGTGAGGTCATAACAACACTTCTTACTTGAATTCAGGACTACAGTATTTTTGCCTGACTTACATCTGTATGTCCTTTGTCTTATGAGAAATGACCTTTCTTTTTGCTTCCATTTGCTGGGAGCCACTTAACATGCATAGCATGCTGAGCTAATACCAACCTCCATCTCCTCATCCATGGGGGCTGCTCTAACAAAATACCTTAGACTGGGTAATTTGAAAGCAACAGAAGTTTATTGCTCACAGTTCTGGGGGCTTAGAAGTTCAAGATCAAGGCAGCGACAGGTTTGTTATCTAGTGAGGTGCTCCCAGGCTCTGCTTCCAAGATAGGGACTTCTAGCTGCATGCTCTCATGGAGGAAGGGCAAAGGACAACTACGCTCCCTCAAGCCTCTTATGGAAGACCATCGATCAAGTTCCTGAGGACGGAGCAGCCCCCTGATATGATCCCTTCTTAAAGGCCCCCCTCTTGACACCAGGTTGCAGGTTAGCTTCCAACGTGGATTTTAGTGGGACTGACACAAAATATTCAGGCCACCACACACCAACGGTACTAACTTTTTTTTTTTTCTTGCAGCTGAGTCAAAATTCCTATTTCAAAATCACTTGGAGTAATTCTTCTCTATGGTGCTAATGGTACCAACTTGCCAAAATTTGGCTTTTTTTTTTTTTTTTAAATTTCTTGGGCTGGGGATGTGGCTCAGTGGTAGAGTGCTTGCCCAGCATGTGTGAGGACCTGAGTTCAATCCCACTGCTACAAAAAAAAAAAAAAAAAAAAAGTTGATATTCAGAATTTCTTTTTAAACATTTCATGTCATTTTATAATATGGTCTCCAAACAGCTTCTAAAAACAAGGAATATTATATGTATTCTTTCTGCTCTTCTTCCCTATTCCCTATTGGTACTGGGGATTGAACTCAGGGGCACTCAACCACTGAGCCACATCCCCAGCCCTATTTTGTATTTTATTTAGAGACAGGGTCTCACTGAGTTGCTCGGTGCCTTGCCTTTGTTGAGGCTGACTTTGAACTCGTGATCCTCCTGCCTCAGTCTCCAGAGCCGCTGGGATTACAGGTGTGCACTCCCGGCCCTTCCTCGAATTTTTACTGCTTCAAGGTTTTGGTTTGTACTTAAATCCATTTTAAAGTTTAATAAATGCTTCTGTACTTCTTAGATAAAAGTGAGAATAATCTAGACATTCTTCTCCAAATTATAAACCAAATTTCCTTCTAGTCAAACTCCAGATATTTTCAGAGGAGAGCTGAACTCAGACTTTGTACATCATCATAATCTACCCCAATGTTTGTTTTGTGTGTGTGTGTTGGGGGGGGTGGTGCTGGAGATCGAACCCAGGGCTGTGTACATGTGAGGCAAGTGCTTCACGGCTGAGCTACACCCCAGCCCCAATCTACCCAATTTGAAATGCATTATTTCTACTGTTACAAGAGCCTAGTATATATCCAGGTATCATATAAAGGACTTTCTACATGTTAACCGAGTTTTCAAACAACACTGTGGAGTGGGTATTACCCTCATGTTTTGCAGAAGGGGAAACTGGAGTCAAATAAGCTGGGATATGAACTCATCTATCCCAGGAACTGGGGTACAGAGATGACCCAGAGGTCATGGGGTTCACATCTAGTGGGCTACTCATGCCTGGGCAAACAACTGTGGTCTAGGAGTGTCTGTCTGTCCACCTACTGTACAAGGAGTTCCTCAAGGGAACCTGCGTCTGGTCCACTCTGATTGGCGGCCCAGCTCAGCAGAACTCAGTGCATGTTTGTTGAATGACAAAACAAATAAAGGAAGAGGGAAGTTAAAAGGAAAACAGAACTTGAGGTGGTAATGGGAGCCGTATGCTCCTTAGACTTGGAAACATTTGTAAAAATTATAATGACTTTTAAATTATGAATATAAAGTACTTTGTTATAGAAAATTTGGTAAGTGTAGAAAATGAGAACATAAAAATAATCATAATACCAGCTTTCAGAGTTAGTCTTTTTGTTTATTCCTTTGGTCTTCCTTATATATGGCTAGTCTTTTCAAAAAACATTTGGATCATATATATATGATATGCAGTTTGCATTTTTAAGAAAATCACTAACAATCTATCATGAACATTTTCCTAATTGAACATCCACTTAAGCCTAAGTGTCTACTTAGGGTTTGGATTTACTTTCACCAGTGATGTCATCCTTCACCGTATAAAATAATTATAAACTCAAGATTAAGGCTGAACTCGCAACAGGAAGAATATTCAGCAGCCCTGGAGACAGAGCTCTGTTTCTTAGCTCTGATTGCATAACCCTTTCCCAGCAAATGCCAGGAAAATGTGGAGAGGACATTAGCCGGGGGGCATCTGCCGTCCTCAGCCCTTAAATACTGGGAGCTGCGTCCTCCGCACGTCCACTTTCTTCCAGTTCTGATCTCCACAGGTGCCACCAGAATTCCCTCTTGTCTGCAGAGAGGAGCTGCCGGGCAGGCAGTAGAACCTGAGACCTCAACCTCAGCCCTGCTCCACTGAGATGGCTGTGTGACCCTGACCAGGAACTTCGCCCCTCTGCTGCAGTCCCTCATCTGTAACACAGGGCAGCAACTGTGCCCACCTCCCCAGGCAGCCGTGAGGAGTTCACAGCACAGTGCCTGACACGTGATAAGCCACCAATAAAATCAGCCGTTATTATCATTAACTGTGTTCCGACTCCCTCTCTCTCCTCTCAGCTGCGCTTGCCATTGCTGGTCTCAGAGCTGCTCTTGACACCTCGTCTTGAGGGAGGGACAACGTGGGTCTTGCAAAGTGCCTGCAGGCTGCCACCATCTTGGCTGGAGGTGCTGGGCATGGCGTCTCAGGGAAGCCCTAATCCAGTCCAGTTTAAGCAGCCGGGCACCACCAGCCCACTAAGGGGGGCTTTTGATTCTATTTTATTCCAAAATGAATCAAAATACTATACAAATGATCATAGGAAACAGGTTCAAGCAGTTAATAAATGTATGTCTTTGGAGTTAGACAATGCAGGTTCAAGTCCTGGCCACCTTACTCTCTGTTGGACTTTGTTATAAATTATTTCCTATTTCTGAACTCTAGTTTCCTCACTAGCAAGTTGCAAATGATAATTGTGGTGGATGGTTTTATTTTATCCTCCTTCCAGGATCCATGAGCCTGATTTTATTTTGGCTTTGGGAGAGCCAGAAGCCATCCAATAAGAGTAACTGGGCTTTTGCTTGAAGCTCATCTCTCCATGGCCTCACAGCTGAGCACTTCAAGGACACCCCACTCCCAAATGGAGCTGGATGTCCAAGAGTGGAGCTGCCAGGAGAACCCTCAGATTGGTGGACAAATTTCGGGCTCCTGCAGGAAGCCAATCCTGGTTTTCCATTGATATTAGCTAATTAATCCTTTCTCTTTGCTTAAGCCAGTTTGAGTTGAGTGTTTTGTTACTTTCAACTAAAATTATCATGCCTAAAAAAATGAGGAAGATTCAGTATCTCATCCAAAATGCTTGGGACCAAGCATTGGGTTTTTTTCTTTCCAGATTTTGCAATATTTACATATTATTTTACCCTAATCCCTAATCTGAAAACTCCAAATCCAAAATCTTTTGAGTGCCATGTCAAATCTCGAAAAGTTTTGGATTTGGGAACATTCCAGATTTCAGATTTTTGGAATAGAGATTCTCAATCTGTAGGATCTGTCTCCCCGAATTGTTACCAGGATTCACTAAGGAAACATAAATAAAGCACTTGATCTGGTGATTAGCACAGAGTAAATGCTTATTAAATGATATTGATATTGTTATAAACTTAGCTAAAGAAAAACAAGAAAGTGAAGATAAAACAAAGAGGGAAAACTTATTCTTAATATCACTTTTAAGGAGTAGGTAAATATTTTGAAATATTTCTCTTCCAGACATATTCACATATATGTATTATTTGATATGGATATATATATATATATATATAAATAAAATTTACATCAAATCAAATTTATATATATTTCACTCCATTTCACTTGGATATAAATCAAACACATCATAAAGATTTATTTATTTATTTATTTTGATATCAGGGATTGAACCCCAAGGGTATTTAACCACTGAGTCACATCCCCAGCCCTTTTCATTTTTTATTTTGAGACAGGGTTTTTCTTAGTTGCTTAGAGCCTCACTAAGTTGCTGAGGCTGGCCTTGAACTTGTGATCCTCCTGCCTCAGCCTCCGGAGCTGCTAGGATTACAGGCATGTGCCACCACACCTGGCAAATATATCATAAAGATATGTCTGTGCAAGGTGGCCATTTGAAATGGCTGTATGACATTCCACATTTTCTCTGAATATTCAGGTGATCTCCAAGTTATTTTATATAAGTAATAATGTGATAATATTCCACATCCTCTGTCAATTGACTGATCCACATCTTTGTGCATTTCATGATTGTCTATCAGTTACTAAGGGTAGGACTACAGAATCTAAAAGTTTTAAAAATCAAAAAACTTGTACTTTAAATATTGACATGCTTAATTTTCAAATAAGGTGCATTACTAAGGATTTACATGTTTTCACCAGACAGCAGGCACCCAGTTCTTTGGGTTGCAAATTCTGTTCCCACCAGCTATTTCACGAACTCCATGACCACCCAGGAGTGGAGGGACTGTGATCACTGTAACTTTGCCATCAATAAGTTGCACGACAAGCTGATTTTGCTCATTCTGAGTCTTAGTTTCTCAACTTGGGGGACCTAAATCCTTGCAGAGCCCATTCTTCTTCCCAGGTGTTTCAGGAAGCCTTCTAACGTTAATACCTGCAGGTGAATATGAGTTGCCACTTTTTTTTTTTTTTTGAAATGAAACAGTAAAATTGGCAGGGTGTGGTGGCTCATGCCTATAATCCCAGCAACTTGGGAGGCTGAGGCAAGAGGATCAGAAATTTGAGGCCAATCTCAGTAACTTAAGCAACTTAGCTAGACAGTGTCTCAAAACAAAAAATGAAAAGGGCTGGGGATGTGGCTCAGTGGTTAAGCACCCCTGGGTACAATATCTGGTACAAAACAAAAAAAAAGGTAAAATTGCATTTATTTGCAGATGATATGATCACTATATAGAAAATTCGGTGTAATCAATTTAGCTACAAGAACTAGTGAGTTTAGTGAGATTGCAAAATACAAGTTCAAAATATAAAAAAATAAATTGCATTTCAGTATCCTGGCAAGGAATGAATGCAAATTAAGATTTTTTTTTTTTTTTTAAACAGCACTAGTGAGATCTCATTCACAATAGTCCCTCCGGGTTGGCATTAGACAGTATCTCCACGGCCAGTGGCTGGGCTAGAGCTGCATACTGGCTCCTGGCTGTTTCTGAGCCTCCTGGGGGCTTTTGGGGGGACAAAAACTCTGCCTGGGTCATGGCTACGCCATGAATCTGCGTGGCTCCACTTGGCTCTGTCCATGCAGAGCGGCTCCTCCCTGTAGATTTGTCGTGTTCGGATGGCCCTGGAGGAGAAGGTGAGGTCATGCCTCTGGCTTACACTTGGTTGGGAGTCAGCCCAGCAGGGCTGCTTGGGACACAGAGTCTGGAGTCAAATGACACGGGCTTCCTTCTGCAAAGCCCCTTCCTCCCAGGGAGCATCCACAGTATCAGGAGACCTGTGTCCACACTGGCATCCAGACTTCCATCTGCCAGCCACAGCTGCCGTCATGCCCATGCCCGTCTGCTCCTTGGTCCTGGGCTGACCTTGACTCACTGTCCTAGGCTCTTTCCCTCCTGGGGGTGGATTCATTCTCCAGGGCCGCAGCTCCTCCTTGAAACCTGCTCCCATCGCCTCCCTGGTCCACATGCTGTCTCATGCGTGAACCTACCTCTCTGTGCCTCATCTCTGCCCCTGGGGAGGCTGCCCAGACCCAGTGGATGCAAATACCTCCTGGGCTGAAGTATCTACTGGTCTTGATGTCGCCGCCCCTCGGCCCCAGCCCCTCAGCCCCAGCCACATGGTGCATTCCGTACAGAATGTACGGTACAGGAACAGAGGGTCAGAGAGGCCCCTACCTACCCAAGATCCTCCAGCAAGTCGGATGGAGCCAGAATTTGAGCCCATTTCCCTCTGACACTGTGTTCAGTGCTGGGTCGATCCTGACCTCCAGGGCCAGCCCATCGCCCAAGAACTCCTGCAACCCAGGGTCTAGAGGGGAGGGGTGCCTGGCACAGGGATCAAGCATGGCACCCTGAAGAGATAACTGGGCAGCTTCCCATCTGCATCCCTGCACTCCAGTTCCTGTAGGCTCCATCTCCAGGGCCACCTGAGAGGACCTCCCATAGCCAGGCTCAGCTTTCCGAGCCTGGATCCCTGGGTTTGGAGGCCCTTCACCTGCCTCTGTCCCAGTGGTGCGGGGATGGGTCAGGCAGGAGGGAGGCTGGGTTTTGACAGGCAGCTGAGCTCCCCGGGCTGCAGGCCTGGCCCCTGCCCCCACCCCCATTCCAGCTGGCTCCAGAAGGGAAGCGGGGGTGGGGGCAACTTCACAGGGAAACTTTTGTTCTTGCTTCGAACAGACAGGGGCTGGGGACCGAGCTTCCCCTTGGCTGCCACGGAGACCAGGGCCACTTGAGTTCATGTTTATTTTCACAGCGTGGATTCCATGGAGATAATCGTCCCTGACAGGGAAGCCCTGGGAAGAGGGCTCCAGCCTCCGTGGAGCGCCTACTATGTGCTGAGCCAAAGACAGACAGGAGCCAGCAGGAAACTCCAGACAGACTGAGGCCTCAGACACCTCTCCACACTTGACTGGGGTGGAGACAGCCCAGAGAGGGGAAGTCACTTGCCCAAGGTCAAACAGCTGATCAGGGGAGAGCTGGACGGGGGCCACCTGCTCCCTGGCATCTCCTTACCGTGTGCCTGAGTGATGGGCACAGGAGCTCAAGGTCCTTAAGGCTTCGAGGAGGATGTGCTGCCTGGGGCTCCACGTAGGCTGGGGGCCCCAGAGCTGGGTGGATAAGAGCTGGGCATGTTTTCCATGACAGAGCCTTGAATCCAAGGGAGGCCTCGGCCAAGCAGCTAATTTTCTGGCCCTCGGTCGCTCCTCTGAGAAATGGGGCTAGCAGCAGCAGCTGTCTCATCTGAAGGCTGCGGATGCGGTGGGAGAAGGGGCCAGGTGCATGGTAGGAGCTGAGCGGTCCCCACGGTGAATGTTACTATCATGATGCTCTTCTTCCCTCACCTGCTCCTAAACTGCCTGCTCACTGTGGGCCCCAGGAGTCTCCAGCGGGCGGAGTGAGTGCCATGGCAGGAGGGTGGACCCATGGGTGAGACACTACTGTGCACAGCCCCTGAGCAATGGCCTGGAGGTGTCTCCTGGAACCACCCAGCCCTGCCTGGGGGGACCACCGCCCCGCACCCTGTGTCTGGCCACCCCTGCCCAGCACTCCTCCCGACCCCCCTTCCGCATGAGTGACTTTCTGCACACGCTCTTCTGGTCAGTTCAGCTCATGCTGGAGCACACCTCGAAGCCCCATTAGACCCAACTCGCCAAGCATGACTGGCCGGCCAATCACCGGCAGGCCGGGAGACCCGCATCCGATGCAGAAGGACCCGAGGAAACAGCCGGATCAAAACCCAAACATGGAACCAATCAAACCCTTAACCTGACACTACAAACTTCCCACAGACTTCAGAGAAATACCTCGAGGAGTGCACGACCTCCGTCTCTCCCCAAGGCGCCCTCCTCCTCCAGCGGGGTCTTGCTCAAACACAGGTTTGACCTGGCCACTTCCCGCCCCCGAGCCCCGCCGCAGCGCTCATTATTTATTATTCTTATTTGTTACTATTTATCGAGGTCCTCTGCTGTGCATCTGTTCCCATGGGGCAGGGACCGCTGCCGTCTCTGTACCGGGGACCCGGAAACAGCGAGGAGGGCCCCGCAGCGTCACACAGCTGGTGAGTGGGACGCAATCCCAGGTGGCTCGGCCACATTCCACCTCTCTGTTGTCCTGTCGGATTCCTAGGCCTGCCCTTGGAGATCCTGCCCTGCCCGTGGCCTGCGTCTGATGTCGCCTCGTGTCACACTGCTCCTTGCCGGGCTTTCTCTGGGTTGACCCTCCCAGCTCATCACTTCCTTCCCTCAGTTCCTTGGTCTCAATGCAAAAGCCCCCCCACTGCCCTGACCTCTGGACCTCAACCCTGACTCCTTCCCTAGGGACCTCCCTGCCTCCAGTAACCCGTCAGCTCCTGTGACTTGAACTTCCGAATGGCCGTTGGCTCTTTGGGTTTCCCATTTTGAAATGGAAACTCTCCCCGGCCCTGGAACCTCTGTTGGCTGCCATCTTCTACCCTCTTTCCGTTTCCTGCCCAGCAACACGCAGCCCCGCTGCCTCCCCCCCACCCCTCAGCTCTGGGCCTCACCCCTCCCCTGGTGGCGCTCACTTGGCCACCTGTCATATCACGGTGTCTGAGGCACTTGCTGGGTTTTCTGTCACCCCTTTTGTCCTGACCTCCCTCGGGCTGCTCCTTCTCCAGGCTCCCAGGCGGCTGGCTCCTGCTCTGTGCTCACGCGGGTGTGCGGGGCTCTGATCCAGCCCACGGCTCTCCCTGCGGCCCATGCTCCCGGACCTCGGTGTCCACCCCTGCAGGGTGATGCCTGGACCTGCTTCTGTCCACTTGGCCAACGGCCTCTAAGGCAACTGGAAAATCCCATAAGTCCAGCAGGACTCCTTCCTCAGCCTTCCCCACGGGCTGACCATCTTTCAGGCGCTAGGAGCACCAGCCAGGCGCGACGTTCGGGCCTCGGACAGATTTCCTCTTCCCTCCTTTCCTCACTCCTTCTTCCTGTCCGCCATACCTTGTACTTACCTCAGGGCCCCTGGCATTCCCTGGGGGCTGCCCTCCATCCAGCCTCCTTATTCTCGAGCCTGCTCACTGGACTCCCCTCTCCAGCCTCCCGTCCAAAGTCTGCTCCCCGCTGTACACTGAGTGATCTTCCTCAAAGACAAACTCGATCCTGTGTCCCTTTCATAGCTCGCGGTCATCCTCACACTAAAACCCACCCATCTCCCCCCCACCACTTGGTCCTTTCTTGTTGGGGGACCTCGGATCAGACTCTTTTGCCAGTCTCCTGACTCGAGGGCAAAATGAGCTGCAGGAGACGCCCTGCCACCCAGGCGCCCTGCCACCCAGGCTCTCGGGTGAGACTTTCTCTGTCCCCAACCCTCTTCCCTTCTGGTCCTCCAGGCAAAATGCTGTCACCGTCAAGTCTTTGTGCCAACGCCACCTTCCTTGGCCTCGGTGGAAGACTCAAGCCTCTTCTCCCAGGTCCTACCCGGTGTGTCCAGGCACCTGTGAGGGTGTTTATGAAGTTGTGATCCTCTCTCATGTCTGCCGGTCTCCCCAGCCTCCACTGAAGAGGAATGTCCTCGAAGGTGGCTCAGGGAGGAACTGATTGTGGTCCTTGTCCTCAGCCCAGGGCGAGTCCTGGAGGAGAAGCTCCACAGACGTTTGCTGGGTGCCTTTAGTTCAGGAAAGGGAAGGGAAGGGAAGGGAACCGAAGGGGGAAAACGGGGCTGCAAGCTGGAGGGTCACCTGGGTGAGGCGGGAGGGCCAACAGCCGGAGGCTGCTCAGTCCAGGTCAAGCCAAGCCTGAGGACCCTGGGGCAGTGTGACCCAGCACTGCCCAGCCCCACCCACCCCTGGACGTGAGAGTCGGCAATATCCAGGACTAGGCTTCCCAGATGAGACTCGGAGTCCTCTCTGCGCCAGGCCTGTGAGGCAGCAGAGCTGGCTTCACACCAGCCCCCTTCCCAGCCGGGGGACCTTGGCGAGTCCCTTCACTTCCTTGAGCCTCCTTCCCCTTTGCAGCATGGCAGGGCTGCGTGGCTCAGTGAGGTGAGTTCCGAGGAGTAGCTGGGCTGGGCACGTGGGCGTGCAGACTCAAGGCCTCCCTGGAGGGCCCACCCTCTGGCCTTTCCTTTCCAGGGAGACCTGGCTGGATAGAGGGTGATAAACAGTCACCGTCAGTCCTTGTGCCACTGTGACCGGTGCCCTGCCTAGACTATCCCAGGCATCCTCTCCATTTCCAATGAGGAGACTCAGGTCCAGAGAGGTCAGGCTACTTGCCCAAGGTCATACAGCCAGTGGGTGAGCTGGGATCTGACATCAGTCCGGTTGTTAAACACTGGCTTGGTCTGTGTGTCCTTCCCTGGTTCACCCATGTGTCCCCCGAGGGCTCTGAGGCTAGCTCTCGGTGCCCGCGGGCTCTCCCCTCCCCCCGCCCCTCTTCTGCCTACCACTAGATGTGTTTAAACTAGCTGAGCAGGGTGAGGTGGGGAGGCCGCGGAGAAGGTACGGAGATGTTTGTTTTCCTTGGGGGTTTATATCAACATTGGCCTTGACATTTCGCCTGTTATTATGTGTGGTTCTTTAGAGGGTGAAATAATATTTTCTTTTGCTGGAGAAAAGGACAAAGTTCAGACAGAGCTCTTGGCCCCAGATGGATTTTCCTCCTTCTCTGCTTTCCACGGGCCACAGCTACCCGGAGCTCCTTGGAGCTGCTTTTGGGGGCCGACGTCCTCCCTGGGCCGTGGGCACCGGCTCCGGCTGCAGAGACCTACCACGAGTGGCAGCCGCGGCCTGTGCGAGGTGAGACGAGTTCGTGGGCCCGGGATTCCGTCCACGTGGTGGCTCCTGGCTTCTCTCAACCCACAGGACCTGGGGGCGGCGTGCTGCGGGCTGCGCCTGCTCCCCGCCACAGGTTGGCTTCCCTTCCCTGCTGGCACCTGGGGGCTGCGGGCACTCTGGCTGTGCCGTGGGGTGCTCTGGACGGTCAACGCCCTGACACACGCCACGGGTAGCAGGTACAGGCAGTGAAGGCGAGTGCCAGGTACTGTGGGTGAATCCCGTGGGCGCTAGGGATCCCTGAGAGCTTCACCGACCTGCGCTGCAAATATAACCCAGGGCCCGGAGACACCAACATGCGACATGCATGCAGAAAACCCAGAGTGGCAGACTCACCCTGGGCATTCCAGTTCTGAGCGGCAGGCTGGAGGGCAAAGAGGTGCAGGCACTCTGCCACTCCTGGAGACCTGTGGCTCTAGAGAGCTGAGGGTCACTGTAATGTCAATCACTGCATGGCCATGCCCTGGCTTAGCGGTGGCTTCCAACAGCAGACGTCATCCCTACGGTTCCTGGAAGTCCGACTTGAAAGTGGGGGTGGTTCCTTCTTAGGCTTTGGGTTGGGGGCGGGAATCTGTTGCACGTGTCTCCCGGACTCGGGAGCTGCCGCTGTTCTTGGTGTTCCTTGGCTTGAAGCCACATCATTACCCTGTGTCTGCCTCTGTCTTCGCCTGCCTTCTACCTGCGTCTCTGTGCCTGGATCCCCTCGCCCCCTCACCCTTTCTCTAATAAAGACAGCTGACTGGATAAGATACCCTTATCCAGTAGGACCACATTTTACTGCAACTAATGACATCTGCAAAAATGCTATTTCCAAATAAAGTCACATTCTGAGATTCCCAATGGATGTGAATTTTGGGGAGACTAGTCAACCCACTCTGTATAGCCCCATTTCCTTGAACTCTCTCTGTTATTAAACCCTGTGCACAATCCTTGTGCAGCCTAAAGGGATGTGGATGCGCTTCCATCACTGGGGAAAAATCCTGAGAAAATCCACTTACAGGAGAAAGGGACGTTTTGGCCCATGGTTTCTGAGGTTGCGGCTCACGAAGGGCCCAGGTGCTTTGGGCCCATGTGAGGCAGAACATCACACCGGCAGGATGATTTGGCAGAGGAGGCTGCTCACCTGGTGGTAGCCAGTAAAGCAAAGAGAGACAGGAAGGGGCCAGGCTTCTTGTGTCCCTTTCCAGGGCATAACCCCAGTGACCTAGGTCCCACCTCCTCAGCACCACAGGGCAGGTATTATCTTTCCCATTTTGTAGTGGAGGCGGCAGAGGCTGTGTGTGTGTGTGTGTGTGTGTGTGTGTGTGTGTGTTCAGGGCAGGATTTCAGTTGCCCAAGGACACATAGCCACTCCAAAGAGCTCACACTTAGGTCTACAGGAGTCAATGCCCGGCATGACACCCTTGGGGACTGAGGGCACCTTCCATACACACTATGCATCATCGAGGCCAGGGTTTCATTCGACATTGGGAACTGATTCTTTTTCTCTCTCTCTTTTTTTTAAAGTTTCATTTTATTTCTAATCGACATATAGTTGCACATATTTACAGGGTACAATGTGATGTTTGGATTCATGTATTCAAGGCATAATGATCAAATCGGGGCAATTGCCATCTCCATCACCTACCTTTTCTTTGGGGTGGGAATATTCAAAATCCTTTCTTCTGGCTATTTTGAAATAGATGCCACATTGCTGTTACCTATGCAATAATAAGCCACCAGAACCAGTTCCTTCTATTTAACCATAGCTGTGTACTCACTGACCAATTCTCCCCACCCTCGCCTCCTCCCCACCCTTCCCAGCCTCAGGCAATTGTAATTCTACTGTCTGTGTCTATGAGATAGACTTTTTTAGATTTCACATCTGAGGTCTTATCCTTCTTGTCTTTCTGTGTCTGGCTCAGTTCATTTAACATAATGTCCTCCAGGTTCATCTGTGTTGTCACAAAATGGCAAGATTCATTCTTGTGCACATGTGTGCCATATTTTCTTTATCCATTGCTCTGTTGCTGGACACAGGTTGCATCCCTCTCTTGGCTGTTGTGAACAGTGCTGCTTAAACATTGGAATGCATTTATCTCTTAAAAAATAAAAAAAACCCTGATTTCCTTTCTTTTGGATCTACACTCATGTTATGGTTTGGATATGAGGGGTCCCCCAGAACCCATGTTAATGCAGGAATATTCAAACAGAGGTGAGATGATTAGATCGTTAGAGCCGTACACTAATCAGCCCACCCTAGTTTGGATGGACGGACTGGGTGGCACCTATAGGCAGGTGGAGCATGGCTGGCGAGGGGGGGCGGGGGTGTCTCCTGGAGTGTGTCCTGGAAGAGCGCGTCTGCCCTGCGCCCCTTGCCCCTACCCCTCTGCTTTCCTGCTGCCCTGAGCAGAGCAGCGCTTCTCCACACCCTTCCAAGGTGTTCTCCTCACCTTGGGCCCAGGGCATGGGGCTGGCTGACGGTGAACTAACTCTGCAACAGTGAGCCAAAATCAACCTGTCCTCCCCTCAGCTGTTCTGTCAGGTGTTTGGTCACAGTGATGAAAACCTAGTCCAGCAGTGGGATTGCTGGATCTGAGGGTAGTTCTATTTTTAGTTTCTGGAGAAACCTCCCTGCACTTCCCACAGTGGCTGTGCTAATTTATATTCCCACCAAGAGTGTGTGGGCACGCCCTCTTGAGCAGGCCCTCTTCCAGGCCCTCCCCTGCGCTTACTTTCTTGTCTTTTGGATCATGGCCTTTCTACCTGGAGTGAAGTGCTCGCTCATTGTGGTCTTGATTTGCATTTCCCCGACTATCAGTGATGTTGAGCAAAATCTACCTGTTGGGCCAATTGCACATCTTCTTTGAGAAACTATTCAGGTCTTTTGCCTATTTTTTAATTATGCTTTTTGTTGTCGAAGTTGTGTGAGAGTGACTTCTATATTGTGGGTATTAACCGAGATGTAGAGTTTTTGGTACTGGGGATTGAACTACTTAGGGCACTTGACCCCTGAGCCACATCCCCAGCCCTATTTTGTATTTTATTTAAAGACAGGGTCTCGGGGCTGGGGATGTGGCTCAAGCGGTAGCGCGCTCACCTGGCATGCGTGCGGCCCGGGTTCGATCCTCAGCACCACGTACAAACAAAGATGTGTCCGCCGAAAACTAAAAATAAATAAATAAATAAATATTTAAAAAAAAAAATAAATAAAGACAGGGTCTCACTGAGTTGCTTAGCGCCTCGATTTTTGCTGAGGCTGGCTTTGAACTTGCAATCCTCCTGTCTCAACCTCCCAAGCCACTGGGATGACAGGCGTGTGCCACCGCGCCGGCTCAGATGTAGAGTTTGTAAATCTTTGCCCTCATTCTGTAGGTTCTCTCTTTACCCTGTTGATTAATTCCTTTGTTGTAAAGAAGTATAGTTTGATGTCATTCTATTCGTATATTTTTGCTTTATGCTATTTATCCATATATTTGTGGCTCTGGGTCCCTGGGGTTGCTTTTATTCCTGGTGCTTTTAAGGTCTTAGCTAAATGATCCTTGTCCAGGTCAATGTTATAAATTCTTTCCTCTATGTTTTCTTGTGGTTGGTTCATAGTTTGAGGCCTTACACTATTTTGAGTTGACTTTAGTACGGGCGAGAGATAGGGGTTTGATTTCTATACATTTCAGGTGGGTTTCCAATTTACCCAGCACTATTTATAAAAGAGACTGTCCTTTCTCTTGGTACCTTTGTTAAAAATCAGGTGGCTGTCAATGCGTGACTTTATTTCTGAGCTCTCTATTCTGTTTCATTGGTCTATGTGGTTTTCTTGTTTGTTTGTTTGTTTGTTTTTTAAATACCAGCACTGTGCTGGTATTTAAAGTTACTATGATGCTGTGGTATATTTTACAGTCATGATAACACACGCCTCCAGTTTTGTTTTCTTTTTTTGCTCAAATTGCTTCAGCTATTCAGGAATCTTTGTGGCTCCGTATGAATTTGGGAGGTTTTTTTCCTATTTTTGTGGAGAAAGCTGTTTTTACTTTGATAGGGAGTGCATTGAATCAGTCGATCACTCTGGGTGGTTCAAACATCTTAACAATCATAATCCTTCTAAGTCACAAACACAGAAAGGATATCTTTACTTTTATTTGGGTTCTCTTTAATTTCTTTTCTCAATGTTTTATGATTTTTGCTGTAGAGATCTTTCACCTCCTTGGAAATTTGTTCCTAGAAAAATTAAAAAAAAATAGCTAATATAAATGGCTAGTTATAGATATTATCAATTATTATAAGTATTATAAATGGTTTTCTTCATTTCTTTTTCAGATAGTCCGCTATTATTAGTGTATAAAACACTACTGAGGGTGCTGGAGATGCCGCTCAGTTGGGAGAGTGCTTGCCTCGCTTGCACAAGACCCTGAGTTCAGTTCCCAGCACCACAAAAAAACCAAAACAAAACAAAAAACACTAGGGCTGGGGTGGGGCTCCGTGGTAGAGTGCCTGCCTCGCATATGTGAGGCACTGGATTGATCCTCAGCACCACATAAAAATAAATAAATAAAGATATTGTGTCCATCTACAACTAAAAAAAATAAAATAAAAAAACACTATGGATTTTTGTATGTTGGTTTTATAACCTGCGACTTTACTGAATTCATTTAATCTAACTTTTGTGGGTTTTTTTGGTGGCGTCTTTAGGATTTTCTACCTGTAAGATCATGACATCTGCAAACAGACAATTTGACATCCCCCTTTCCAGTCTCGAGGCCTCTTATTTCTTTCTCGCCTCCTTGCTCGGGCTAGGATTTGATCTTCTGATGATAGAAGAAGTGGAAGTAATCATCCTTGTCTTGTTGGAGAACTTATAAGAAAAGCAGTCAACATTTTTCCCATTCAGTACTATGTTAGGGGTGGGTTTGTCACATTTGGCCTTTATTATGTGGGGTATGTACCTTTTATGCCTAATTTATTGAGAGTTTTTTTTTTTTATCATGGAGCAATGTTAAAATTTGTCCAAAGCCTCTTCTGTATCTATCAAAATGATTGTGTGACCTTTGTCCTTCATTATTTCATGTAATGAAGTGCGTTTGTTGATCGACAGCAGAACCATCTTTGCATCCCGGGGCTGAATCTCGGTTGACTGTGGTGAATGATCTTTTAAACGTACTTTGAGTTCAGTTAGTATTTTGATGAACACCTGCAGCTATGTTCTTCAGGGATATTGACCTACAGTCTTCTTTTTTGTTGTGTCCTTGTCTGGTTTTGGTATCAGCGTTAGTACTGGCCTCATTGACCGAGTTTGAATAATTCCTTCCTCTTCAATGTTCAGGAATAGTTTGAGAAGAATTGATATTTGCTCTTTAAATGTATAGAAATCAGCAGTGAAGTCCTAGGTCCTGGGTTTTCCTTTGAGGAGAGACTTTTTACTGTCCCCTCTTGTCACTCTTTACGGGTATGTTCAGATTTCCCATTTCTTCACGGTCTGTTCTTCATAGGTTGTATATGTTAAGGAATCCAACTATTTTTTTTCCAGATCTTCCATTTTGTTAGTGTACAATTGATCGTAAGAGTCTCTCATGATCCCTTGTATTTCTGTGCTACCAGTAGTAATAAGTTCTTTTTCCCCTCTGATTTCATTTATTTTTAAATTTTAATTAACACAATATTTGCACTTACCCATGGTCACAGCACTGCAGTCCCATGCTCATGTACAATGTGTGATGATCAAATCAGGGTAATGACCATTTCCACCTTCTCAAATGTTATCATTCCTCTCTGTTGGAAACCTTCCAATTCTTCTCCTGTAGTTGTTTTGAAGTGTATAACTGTTGGAGTCTATAGTCATCCTATTGTGCTATAGAGCATTAGAACTACTCCCTACCCCAGACTCCTTGATTTTATTTATTTGAGCCTTTTTTATTTGGATACTGATTGATCCCAGGGGTGTTCTACCCACAAGCTACATCCCAGCCATTTTTAAAGTTTATTTTGAGATCTCACTGAGTTACCCGGGCTGGGATGGAGCTTGCAATCCTCCTGCCTCAGCCTCCTGAGTCCCTGGTGGGTCTGAGATCTTCCTTCTTTTTGATATGCACCTTCATTGCTCCCAACCTCCGAGGGCTGCTTTTCGGGTACCGCGCAGGTTTTAGTATGTTGTGGTGCCATTTTCATTTGTCTCCAGAACTTTTTTTTGCATTTACTCATTGGTTGTGGTGTGGGCTGTTCAATTCCCACGTGTTTGGTTGGTTTCCCAAGTTTCTTCTATTGCTGATTTCTGGTTTCATGTCATTGTGGTCCAGAATCACCCGTGATGTGACTTTGACTTCTTCAGTTTGTGAAGACTTGTCCTGTGGCCCACCTACCGTTCAGTCTAGCCTGAGAATGTGCCACGTGCACCAGAGGAGTATGGTGTGTATTCCGCAGCTGTTGGACGGAGGTATCTGCCAGGTCCCTTTTGTTCAAAGTGCGTTTTCAGCTGATTGACTTGTCTGTTGTTGAAAGTCTGCTACTACGACTGTCCTGCTCGACTGTCCTGCTATTTCTCTCTTCACCTCCACTAACATTTGCTTTGTGAATTTAGATGCGCTGATGTTGGTGCATATAGATTTACAGTTGTCATGTCTTCCTCATGAATTGAGCTGTAAACAATGACCCTTTGTCTCCTGGGACAGTTTTGACCTGAAGTCTGTTTTATCTGGTAGAAGCGTCACCTCTCCTGCTATCCTCTTCCATTTGCATGGGATATTGTCTCCATCCTCTCACTGTTTAGTCTGTGTGTCATCATGGCTAAAGTGTGTCTCTTGTAGGCAGCATTTAGTTGGGACTTATTTTTTAAATCCATTCAGCTATTCCATGTCCTTTGATCAGAGAATCTAATCCATTTACAGTTAAAGTCATTATGGGTAGGTAAAAACTTAGCCCCCCATTTTATTAATTGTTTTCTGCTTGTTTTGTAGATCCTTTGTTCTTTTCTTTCTTGTTTAATCTGTATAATTTGGTGCTTTTCTTTAGTGCTAAGTTTTGATTCTTTTATCTATTATTTCTGTATTTGCTATAGTTTTTGGTTTGCTGTTACCACGAAGCTTACATAAAACATTTTATAGTTAAAATAGACTCTTTTACATTGACAGCAGCATTAAAAATGCTACATTTTTGGGCTGGGGCTGTGGCTCAGCAGTAGAGCGCTCGCCTAGCATGTGTGAGGCCCTGGGTTCGATCCTCAGCACCACATAAAAATAAATAAAATAAAGGTATTGTATCCAACTACAAATAAAAATTTTAAAAAAAATACTAGACTTCTTGGGGCTGGGGATGTGGCTCAAGCGGTAGCGCGCTCACCTGGCATGCGTGTGGCCCGGGTTCGATCCTCAGCACCACATACAAAGATGTTGTGTCTGCCGAAAACTAAAAAATAAATATTAAAAAATTCTCTCTCTCTCTCTTAAAAAATGCTAGACTTCTTTATCATTCCCCCACAATTTATATTTTTGGTGTCTCAATCTACATCTTTTTGTGTTATATATTTCTTAGCACTTCATGGTAGTTGCTATTTTGTACTGTTTTGACTTTAAACTTCTATACTAAAATTATATGTGACTAATATGGTACTCTATTATTGGAATATTCTGGGCTTAAATTTATATTTACCTTTATAAGTGAATCTTATAGTTTGATATGTTTTAATGTTAGTAATTGATGTCTTTTTGTTTCTATGTGAGGCATTTCCTGTAAGACAGGTCTAATGGGGATGGATTTCCTCAACTTTTGCTAGTCTGGGAAAGTCTTTATTTCTCCTTCATTGCAGAAGGGCAATTTTTCTGGGAATAGTAGTCTTAGATGGCAGGGGGTGTGTGTGTGTGTGTGTGTGTGTGTGTGTGTGTGTGTGTGTGTGTGTATGATGCTGGGGATTGAACCCTGGGCCTTGTGCATGCGAGGCAAACCCTCAACCAACTGAGCTATACCCCTAGCCCCTTGGTTGGCATTTAAAATAATTTTTCGGTACTTTATGTCATTCTGTTCTTTCTTGGTTTGCAGGGTTTCTGCTGAGAAATCTGCCAGTGATCTGATAAGAGACTTACATGTTCCTTGATGCTTTTCTCTGGCTGCTGGTAGATTACTACAGGCCCAACCACTCAAGAGCCTGAGGCAGAGGGTCACTCGAGCCCAGGGATTCAGGACTAGCCTGGGCTACTAGCAAGACCCTATTTCTTAAGAAAGTCACATAAAAATGAAATTCTTTCTGTCTTGACTCTTGACAGTTGGATTGTAATACTACTTCAGAAAGACCTCCTTGGATTGAGTCTCTTTGGGGACTTTGGAGCTTCACATTGGGGATGTCCATATCTCTTCCAGGGCTTGGGAAGTGGTCCGCGATTGCTTCATTGACTAACTTTCTGTCCCTGCCTTTATCATGTCTTCCACTGCGACTCGGGCTCCAGGGAGCAGGGGTGGCCAAGGCAGAGCCTCCTCGGAGGCGGGGCACCACTTCTCCTGAGGAACAGGGGCTGTCCTGGGGGGCTGGGGCACCATTTCCCGGGGAGGCAGCGTGAGCCTCCTCCCGGGCTCTGTGGAGTGGTGACTGGGAGAGCAGATGGGGTGGCCCTACCCTTTCCTTGGGAGGCATCGTACATTTTAGCTGGGGAGGTGACGGGCAGCACAGCAGGCAGCTTGACCTGGGGATGGCGGACCACAGGTAGGGGTGATTGCTGGGTGGCTAAGCCACAGGGGTGGAAGGGTACCCTGGCTACTTGTTCCCAGAGCAGGGCACAGTCCAGTGGTGGCTCTGGTTCCAAGATGGCTGACCTCAGTAGCCTCCTGACCAGGCAGTTGGCTCATCTCTGGGGCAGCATGGCTTTGTGGACCCCGTCTCCTCCCTCCTCGGAGCTCAGTGTGTGTGTGAGGATCACAAAGGTCCCTAGAGGTGAGGACTGTAGGTGCCCGAGCTGTTAATGGGGTCCTCTGGCCTTTCTTTCCTGCAGGAAAAGTCTTCCAGGTTCCAAGTTGACTTCAGCTGGGGCCGGGGTGCCCCAGCCCAGGCGTTTGGTTCCGTTGTCCTGCAGGGTTTCCGCTCCTCCTTCGACACACTCTGTGGCCTTTCTCTCCTCAGTGACAGGTGTCTTGGTCGAGGGGAACAAGGCGAGGGGCTCCGAGTCAGCCAGCTGGCTGACTTCCCGACTCAGGACTGATTCATTCATCTATCTTTATCCATTCTTTATTTTGAGGGACTGTCCTATGTCTTGTAGATCCCATGTCCCTGACCTTTACATAATAGCTGCCAGCGGTGCCTTCTCTCCAGTTGTGACACCTGAAAGCCTCCAGCCATCGCCAGACGTGGCCTGTAGCCATGTTGCCCTGAGTTAGAGCCACCGCTTGGGCTCTGTCCTTTCGAGGTGAATGTGGCTGGCCTCGTAGGTCTGACGATGAAGGTCAGGGTCATAGGTGGGAAAAAATAACCTGGCTGATGGCAATGACAAGAGGCTCAGGAGCGCTATGTGGCATCTTTTTTTTTTTTTTTGTAGTTGGACACAATACCTTTATTTTACATTTATGTAGTGCTGAGGATCGAACCCAGTGCCTCGTGCATGCTAGGCGAGCTCTCTACCACTGAGCCACAACCCCAGCCCAATGTGGCATCTTATTTAACCCCCACATGACCCCTGAGGTTGGCGAATGAGATCAGAAGCTCTCTACCTGCCCAGCTCCAGAGATGCTTACTGTTCCCATCCTGCAAACAAAAGCCCCAGTCCTCAGCACCCCCATCCTGCCCCTGGGGCCCAAGGACCCTTCCTAGGATTGCTCAGCTGACCTCAAGGCCATCAGAGCTCCTGGAGAGCAACGTCTGTCCCCAGAACTGCCCCGAATGCTCTCTGACACCTAAGTTTCAACGCTCACTTCTATTCACTTTTATCACCTTTAAGGGTGAGCTCCTAGCTGGGTGGGTTGAAAGGAAGCATCCTAATGTTATAAAAACAGGAGCATCTGCCCTCCAGAATAAAGACTTGATAGATAGTCTGCTCTAACCGTGTCGAGTTCGCTCCTTTGGAATGACTGTGTCTGGCTGGAGGACCAGGGATTACCGCTCAGGTCTGACAACGAAGCTCAGCCTGATAAATGGAGAATCTGAGTTTCTCCAATGTTCCAAAAGAGGAACAGACAGGCGTGCTCAGGGACGTTCCTTTCCACCTCACTTACTGAGCACCAAGTATGGGACTGGCTTGATTCAGGCGCTGGGGACAGAGCTCACACAGAACCTGCAGCCTAATTTGGGAGAAAAACAAAAGTCAACAGACAAATGATCAAGGTCATCAGGAACAAAACTGCAGGCAAGAGAGTAGGCCAGGGGCTGAGACCCTGGAGTCGGAGGCTGGGGCCTGACGGCTACTTCAGAAGAGGCAGCCAGGGAGGCCTGTCTTCGCCTGGGCTTGGCAGAAAGCAGGGCCCGAGACAAAGGCATGTGCAAGAACTTACGGGGCCGAGAGCCAGAATGGAGATGTGCCATCAAGTTGGCCACTGCGTCTGGGCATGCGAGCAGCCCAAGTGTCATGTAAAGTGGGGGGAGGATGGGGGCATCTGTTCAGTGGCATCAGTTCCCCACTGCTAAGAGTTTTGCCCTACAGGATGTGAACTCTTCCAGCACATCTCAGCTCGGACCAGTAGTATGTCAAGTGTTCAAAAGCTATGTGTGTATCGCGACTCTGTGCTGGACAGCACAGGCCTGGTGGTTAGAAGTGCAGCTTATTCCATGTATTTCAGTGATGTGTTTCTATTATGATAAATCAGAAAGTTTTAGTTGACAACTGACTCCTCACCCGTCCCTTCCCAGGAATCTGCTGGTGTCAACAGCTGAGGTACCACCTTTACTGGGTATAAAATGAGTCATTTTTTTTTAAATTAACATTTTATTTTTAGGTAGTTGTATATTCACATGCAGTTGTAAGAAATGCTGTAGAGACATCTCTCTCCATTTACCCAGTTACCTTCCAATAGCAATATCTTGCAAACTGTGCTACAATATCCACCCCCCCACCCCAGGAAATCGACATTGATACGGTCCATGGGGTTTATTCAGGTTTTCCTTACACTCATCTCTCTCACTCTCTGTGTGGCCAGTTTAGTTCTGTGTGTCACATGCATAGGTTCATGTATCCACCGCCACAATCAATCTACACAACAGTTTCATCCTGGTACTGAGAGTGGTTCTAGAGGAACAGAGTTTTAAGGATGAGTTTCCTGAATTTGTTCTCAGGTTTCTGGAATTGTCTCTTTGATCAATTAGATAAGCTGCTAAAGACTCTATCTCTAGTAGTAAAGAGAGCAGTGATAGTCCATGCTGTAAGCTCTCTATAGAGATACACAAAATATCTGCATTGGATATGTCTAATCTGTTACTTAAAAGAAGCAAGAAGCTAAGTGATTCTGTGTGTGATGCTTTGAACATTTTTGGAAAACTAAGACATAATGCATTGGTTTGTTGTCAATGGACAAAGTAATGAAAGAGAGGAGGAGGTCAGGGATTCAAATTCCCAGCTTAAGAGCTGCAAAAGTGACCTAAGCTTCCCTCGCTGTGCCCTGAAGGAGAGTCGTCACCTCCTGCCATGGTGCCGAACCTGCTGAAAATCAGATTCAGAACCTCATCCTGTGACTGACTGAATACAGTGCAAGTTCGACACTCGACCTCGAAGGGTGTTCACTGTTACAGTCAGGGCACTGGCTGGGACAGGATGAGATCCTGTGAGTAGGGATGGGGACATGTGAGAAGGCTTTGGAGAAGGTGGGGACACTTTGAGCCCTTAAGTTCTGATGAGTGTGTTTTGCCAGAGGAAGAGGACTTCCTAACCCCAAGAAAATTGTCCTTCCCCACCCTAGTCAAAGAAGTGCAGCAGTGTCCCACGGAATGGTGGTGGCCTTTAGAAGACTCCATTGCAGTGCTGTCTAGGCAGCGGTGCCTTCCAGTGCTGGGGCGAGGTTCCCCAGAAAGCTGAATGCTCTCTGAATCAGCATTTGGAACATGGTGCTGCTACTCCCATAGCCAGGATCTCCAGGTCCAGGAATCAAGGGATGGAAGAGCAAGGGCCACAACTCACTATTATTATTATTACACTAGAAAAGTTTTGCTTCCTCTTCTTGAGACTGTATGCTCTCCTGGGCGAGAGATCTTAGTTCCCATCGGGGGGAATGCTTCCATCAGGAGACATAACAAGGATTCCAAGGAACTGGATGTCCTGACTTCCCCCCGGCCACTTTGGGATCCTCATGCCTCTGAACCAAATCAGGCAAAGAGGAGAGTTATAGCTTTTTTTTTTTGAGAGATTGGTCAAGAGTTCCAAGGAGAAGTTGGACTGCTACTCCATAATACAAGTAAGGAAGAGTGTGTCTGGAATATGGGAGCTCCTTTAGAGTGTCTCCTTTAGAACGTTCTGTGATTAAGATAAATGGGAAATTACAATACCACAATCCAGGTAGAACTTTAAATGCCCCAGTCCCTTCAGAGTCTGTTGCTATAATGAAATACCTGAGGCTGGGTACTTTATAAAAAAAAGAGATTTATTTAGTTCACAGTTTGAGAGGCTAAAAGTCCAAGATTGAATGGCTTCATCTGTTTGACCTCTGGCAAGAGCTTCTGGCTCTGTCATAACATGGTAGATGCCTTTTCCTGGTGGGAGCCCATGTGAGAGACATCATTTGGCAAGAGGAAGCAAGAAGCCAGGGAAGGGCTAGGCTGCTCTTGAGAGAATGAACCCCGTCTCCAGTGATAACGTTTCTCCTTTAGGAGGGTGGTGCCCTGTGATGGGATCATCTCGGTGCTGTTACCCTGGGGACCAAGCTTCCGGCTCAAACCCTCCTGCTGTGGGCGATGCCCTCACAGGCTCCTGACACCAGTTACAGCATCACCTGACATTTGAGCATCTGGGAGCTGAGCGACTTGTCCAAGCCCCAGCAGCCGGGGCTGGAGCTGCCTGATGCCAACGTCTCTGGTGCAGACACATGGAAGGGTGGGGGGCCTTGGGCTGATTTCTGCAAGTCAGGGGCCGCCTCAGGATCTGCATGTCCCTGTGTCCCCAGAGCCACTTGCAGGTCACCTGGAATGAGGCATGAACGGAGGCTGGGAGAGGGCAGCATTCAGCTCCCCCAGCTCTAGGGTTAGCTCTAGGGTCAGCTCTAGGGTCAGCTCTAGGGTCAGCTCTAGGGTCAGCTCTAGGGTCAGCTCTAGGGCCTTTCTCGGCGCTCCCCGAAGCTCCCTGCTGGCCTCTGCAGCACCCCTCTGAAATGCGGGGCTGCAGGACCAAGGTGAGCCCCCACACTGTGGCCAGCCAGTGAGGTGGGGCTTCCTTCCGCTCCATTGCACGGGGACCTTGGCCACTCAGAGCCATAAACTCCATCCCCGGGCAAGGGCTGGCCAGCCAGTGCTGCGGAGCCCAGACCTGGAGAGGTGGGGTCAACCAACAGTGCCCGGGGACAGGGGACAGTGCCGGTGCACTCCTTGGTGATGGGCATGAGTCTCAACTAGACCAGGACAGAGTGAATGTGGCTGAGGATGAGGCAGGACGGTGGTTTATGATGGCAGGACAGGACTCCTGCAGTGGGACAGTGCTTGGGGACATAGTGGGACAAAGCTCGGGGAGCCTGACCTGGATGGAGCTGTCCCTGGTCCCCTCTCTGGCCTTGGCCCTCCCCACCCCCTGCCGGGCTGCTGCACTGTCTAACTCTCCTTTGAAATCTTATCTCCCACCTTGTTCTCTGCTTCCTCCCGCCCCACCCCCCCTGCTTCCCATCTGTGCCCTCCCCAGTCCCTGCTGGCCACTGCTCCTCCTGTCCTGTCCTGTGCTGTCTCCTGGCTCCTCCAGGGACCCTCTGCCAGGCAGCCTTGCTGACCCTCCCAGAAAAGCCACCTCCCTTTCCCCCAGCTGGGCCCACAGAGACCTCCCACCTCACGGAGAGACAGACGCACTCCCTCATCCTCCCAGCAGCTGGGCTGGTCTGTGTCCCCAAGGGGTAAGGACTCCCCAGCTTCCTGCCCCTCACTGAGGCCAGGAGGCCCAGGCCCTTCCCCTGGCCCGGAGGGTCCTCCCTCCCATGCAATCAGACTCCTAGTGCAGACCCAGCCTGCCAGGCTTGAGGTCCCAGCTGTGCCACCTAGTAGCTGAGAGATCTTGGGCGGGTCCTTCTTTCCAGTCCTCTGTGTCCACACCTGTGGATCACAGAGGCTCGTGATGATCTCAGGCTTGAGAATTAAATGAGTTAATGCACTTTAGGACCTCGCTGCAGATCCTGGCATCTAGCAGTCACTCAATGAACAGCCCTCCCATTCCCAGGTGTGGGCACAGTGATAGCCACAGAGAAGCAGGACAATCAGGTCCCCAGACATGAAGCTCACCCCTGCAGGACATTAACAATAATAATGGGATCTCTTGTCCTGAGCCTGGTCCTTCCCAGTGCTTTACATGCTGAACCTCTTCAGTCCTCTCAACACCCCGGAGGTGTGGACCCCCACTCTCTTCTTCCACATGAGCAGCCCAAGATGCCTGGACCCACCTGGATCCCACGAGCATCCTGTCCACAGCCCAGTCTGCCCCGAGTCTGGCAGGAGCAGGGGTATGGACACCAGTGGGGATCTGGGGCTGTGGGATCTTAGGCCTGAGAGAGGCCTGGGCAGGTCACGCTCCCTCGCAGCCTCAGCTTCACAGTCTGTAAAGTGGGGACTGAGCCACAGTGGGCATTCTACAGGCTTCCTCAGTGATCCCTTGAAGGACAGTGGCTGACCACAGAGGCTCCCGGCTGGGCCTGAAGCCCTGTCCACTCCGAGCCTGAGCACCCCCACTCCTTGGCTGCTGCAGTTTGGGCCTGGAATGTCCCCGAAGGCCCACATGATAAAGGCTCACTCCCCACAGAGGCTCTCTTGGAAGGTGGCGGTATCTTTACAAGGCGGAGTCTCGTGGGGTCTTCTGGTCATGGCGTGCTTTCAAAGGGGATCGTGGGACCAGGGCCCCTCCCTTCTTTTTCTTGTTCCCGACCATGAGGTGAACAGCTTTGCTCTACCACACCTTAATGTCTCACCATAGGCCCAAAGCAATGGATCCAGTTGGCCATGGACTAAAACCTCCAGACTGTGAGCCAAAACCAACCTTTTTTTTCTTTATAAGTTGATTTTTATGGGTAATTGTTATAATAATGGAAAACTGACTAACACAACGGCTCAGTCTTCTAAGAATGCACAGAGCCCCTTCCTGCTCTGCCAGGGACCCTCAGGCCCCTGAAACTTGCTAATGTAGTCTAGGAGTTTTGAGGAAGACACCCACAGCCCCATTGTGATATGATACAATTGGGGTCTGAGTCTCTTGGGCTTCCAACCCTTATTGAATCTACCTGAGACATTTTTATCTTGAAAGCTGAGCAAGAAGGGAGGGCCCCTAAGGGGAGGCCTCCAAGGTCTTTGGGTGTTTTCCTGTCCACTCAGATAGTTTTGCTCTGAGGTGCATCACAGCCTCACAGCTCACTGGTGAGATGGCACAGGGGAGTTTCTGGGCATATGCCTGCTACTGCCCTGGTGGGGGTGACAGGGAGGCTCCACAATCTCCCCATCCCCCCAGGGTCTGCTTGCTTTCCCCTCTAAAGATGAGAACCTGAGGCACGGGGGTGGGGGAGAGGCAGCACGCCCGGGGTCTCCTGAGGTGGAGGAGCTCACCCTGCAGCCCAAGAGCCGGTCAGCGTGACCATGCTGTCCTGCGGTGGGGGCCCGGGGTGGCCAGTCCTGGCAGTCCTTCCCTGCACTCACCATCTTGCCCTGGGTGCAGAGCCTGGGAAGATGGGTGGAGATGGCAGGGGTGAGGTGGGAGAGGGCCGCTGTGGTCCCAGAGCAGCTGAGACCCCAGCCCGCCTGCTTCAGCTTTGGTCCCCAGACTTTCACCCACCCAGGCCCCCGTGTTGCCCTGCACTGTGTCCTTGGATGAGTAAAGTCACCTCCTGGGCTTCTGTTGCCTTGCCTAGCCCAGGGCGGGGGCATCACGGAGGGGAACCTAGCAAGAATTCTCTAAGGGTCCGGTGGGGCGACCCCCGAGGGCCAGACAGAGTTCCTGCTCTAGTGAGTGCGCAGCCAACAGCTCATGCTTGGAAGCTTATAATGAATAAGATCAAATGTGATTTGCAAACTGTTTCCCTCTAGGATCCCACGAAGTCCTCACTACTCCCTTCTTTGAGAAGTGGCTGTGCTTCTGTCATTTTCCAGATGGGGAAACTGAGGGAGTGGCCCCAGGTTGTCACAGGGAGCTAGGAGGGCACTGGGAAGCCAAGCTGGGGGTGGGGGCGGACAAGCAGCAGAGCCGTTGGTCCCCCCCACGGCCATTCAGCCTGTCGCCCACCTCTTCCTGTGCCCAGCACAGAGTGTGTCCCGTGGCCCTGTCCTTCTGCCCAGCGGCTCCAGGCTCCATTCCCCGCCCTCTGGATGGTTTTGGGTTTTTTTTAATTGTCCTTACACTCGTGGAAATCAAATGAATGGTTTTCTTGCTTATTATTCATGTCTCCCTTATGAATGGCAGCTCTCAGGGGACAAGAACTTTGTATTTTATACTTATGCAACATCCTCCGTGCCCAAGGAGGTCCTCAGGAAATATTTGTCCAATGATTTGATCAATTTCTAGCGAATAGAAGCACAACTGTGGGGCCAGCTGTGATGCAGTGCCCCGTTCCACCCAGCAGATGGCAGCAGAGAACTAGGCACCTGCCAGACGGAGCCCAGGTGAAGGTCCAGGTTTGACCTTCCAGGTTGGCAAGAGGGAGCCACCCGCAGAATGTGGGCCGGTGTTCATGCATCTTCTACCACCTCCTCTCCCTAAGTGCGGGCCAGGCCCGAGGGCCGGATAATACTGCGCAGCTGTCATTGAGATGGCTCAAAAGCAGTGGGGGCCCGGCACAGTTCAAGCACTTTCATTGATATGTCACAACAGCCTTATTATAAGTCTCCTTGTGCAGACAGGAAGCTGTGTTGCAATAACAGCCCCAGATTACACAGCCAGCGGGGTGCCAGGCCTGGAAGGGGACCCGGACCCACTTCCTTAACCACCACAAGATAAGGTCTCTATGTTCTGTTGTCCCTCTTGGCTGGAGGTGGCAAGCTCCTGGGGAGGGGGGGGGGCAGGAGACGCTCCGCCTGGCCAGCCAGAGACGGCTATTTGATTTGCAGGGCCAAGAGCAAAAGGAGAAGGTGGGACCCTCTGCTCAAAGTAATTAAGAATTTGAAGAATTAAGAATTTGAAGAATAACGGTGGAGTGAGCAGATCGCGAGGTCCCCGGGAAGCTGGGGCTCTGGGTGACCACACAGGTCGCGTGCCCTGGAAGCCAGACCCTCTTGGTCTGGGGCGGGTATTTGAGGAACGGATCTCAGGGTCATCCCAAGGCTAAGGGCCTTGTAAATGGAGTGGGACAGAGCGACCTGCCCTGGAGTCCAGTCGGGTCTGAGCCAAGCAGCCCGCTCCGCGGGAGCACAGGGACTGGGCCTCTCGGTCTCTTCCCTAAGATCCGCCTGCCTCCCGCACCTTTTATCTTCCTGCCCTGGCTGTGATTTATCTCCATGGGAAGGACCGCGGCGGCCTCCAAGGCAAAAGGCCCTTTTGATGGGCCATGAATCTTTCCTTTGCGGATCCTCCGGCCCCTCGGCACGGTTGGGCGGACCTACCACTTCCTCTCTGCCAAGTGAGGATTAGGAAGCCATAAAACAAGGACCCCAAATCCCTGGCCAGGAGAGCTCACACATGGGCCTCAGATGCTCCGGACAGAGGAAGATGAGGGCTGCCAGATCTCAAATCCCTGAGGGGACCCTTTCCTTGAGAGCCCCCATTTCCAGCTCCCTGCCCCGTGTGGAGCAGGGAGGGGGACATCCTGGTCAAGCTGGAACAAAAGCTGCTCAGGGGCATCCCCGAAGGGAGAAGGGATCCCAGCTGAAGCCAGGGCTAAAAGTGCTCCCTCGCATATGCAGGGAGCAAGGGAGCCCAGGCTGGACTGAGAGTGAGAGCAGCCCCGGTCAAGGCTGTGGGGAAAGCAGAGCACTTAATACCTGTGCATTCTTTTTATCCCAGGGCTGCGCTTGTCCACATCAAACAGGAGGACGACCTGGGGCTCAGAGGTGTGAGGTCACTGGGTAAGGCCACTTGCCAAAGTCACATAGCCAGAAAGTGATAGGGTTGGGATTCAAAGCCAGTGAACATTTAACAAACCCTTTCTCCAGAGAGCGACTTTAAAACCATCATGTTTGAAGAGCAATTTATTTCTTAAATGCTACCTTTTTATTTTTAAAAAATCATCCGTAAAAGGAATGTGGTACAGAATTCAGAAGAGCGTGAAATAAGAAGACTCTGCGGGTCTCTCCTCCCCAGCTGGCCGCAGGCCCCGGCTCAGTCCCAAGAAGCAGCCTCGGTGGCCAGGGATGTGACTGTCCAGAGACAGCGTGGACCAGAGATACCCGGGACTTCTTCCTCCTCCAATCAGATGGTGCATTCTGTGCACAATATCTGGACCTTGCTTTTCTACCGTAACATGACTTAGAGACTTTTCCCCATCAAGGGCTGCCTCACTCTTTTTAATGGCTGTATTTTGTGCCACTGTGTAGATGGGGTGTTTCAGTGAGCTGTCGCTGAGTAACAAACAACCCCACAGCTGGTGGCTTCCAACTCGCCCTGTACTATCTCACACACCTAAGAGCTGCTGAGCAAATCTGCTGGTCTTGGCTGGGTGCACTTGGGTATGTCTGTCAGTGGCTGGTTGGCTGGGGGCTGGCCAGCTGGGGTGACCTCAGCTGAGCATCCCAGCTCTCTTCCTTGTGTCTCCTACATCTCTGCATTTTCTAATAGTGAGGTTGGCAATGCAGGAGCGATGGCAGCCATGCTGGGGGCAAGAGGAACTGGGCAACGCTTTCCAATCCTCCTATCGTGTCCTATCTGCCAACAAGCCACTGGCCTAGGAAAGCCACATGGGGAGGGCAAGCTCAGGTGGGGAGGGCATCGTATAGGTACAGGGCAAAGGTGAGAGGCTATTTAGTTCAGGCTGTCATGGTGACCAGTCTCCCACACGGAGCTTGATTCACGAGGCCTTAACAACACTGTGAATGGGCTGCACAGCACCCAGCACCCCCCACACTCCCTCCCCCAGGGACGACAGGTCCTGGCCTCTCCAGTGTGGCCACTCCACCCTGACCAGAGCAAGGTCAGGGAGGGGCCTGGGACCACCCAGGGGTGCAGCCTGCCACCCCCAGTTGCTGGGCAGAGACATGGGGAATGGCTGTCCTGCCCCTGGAGGTAGGTGGTGGCCAGAGCTAATGACAAGACCTTGTTCCCCACATAAACAGGGTCCCAGGGAAACGGTCTTCCTCCCTCACTGTCTGCCCTGAGGGCTCTGGGGGCAGGCTCTGAGCTGGCCCAGGGAGGCCTGGTCCAGTGGGGGAGACAAATCAGATGACAGAGGACCAGGGGCCTCCCAAAGGAGGAGTGACTGACACTCCCATCCTGGAGGGGCGTCTGGGAAGACTTCCTTAGGAGAGGACAGTAGCTCTGGGCTTTGAAGGATGCATAGGAGTTCACCGCCAGGCCAAGGGAGGGAGGAGAGGGAATTCCAGACGGAGAGCCAGCCAGGGCGAGCGAGTGGAGGTGTGGAGTGGTCAAGAGGCCGCAGGGTGCAGGCGCCTCGAGGCTGGACAGGACAGCACCAAGGACAGAAGCCCTAGAACATCATGCCCAATGTCCAAGGAGTATTCTACAGATGCGCAGGCAGAGCCCGATGGAGTGGGGCTTCCTCCAGGAGCCCGCCCTGACCCCTCTGAGAGCCCGAGGGTCCAGCGCAGCCTGTTTCCCTCTCAGGGTTCAGGCTCCTGAGCCGGTGCTGCCTAAGGTCCACCTCCTCCCCTGGACGTGGAGGGTCCTGAGAGCCGGGTGGGGGGTCCGCACAGGGGTGTCCCTGCTCCACACTTCCGAGTGAATGAATGGGTGAGCAGGAAGGTGACAGGAGGAGGTGAATCCAAGAGAATGCCATCCTGGGTGAGTCAACGCTCACGTCACCATCTCTGTCCTTGACACTGGTTTGCCCTGATTTTATTTTAGAATCGAGTAAAAAATCTTTCCTGAGAGAATCTGAGATGTGGCCGCGGTGCCCGGCAGAGACCGGGAGGAGGCTGCAGGAGGCCGGGGGCGGGACACGTTAGAGGGGTGTGCGGGGCACCCGGAGGCCAGGACTTCAGCTTCCTCATTGAAGAACGGGACTAACAGACACAAAACGTACTTCAGTGACAATGCTCAAATGAGAGCCGCGTCATTTATGGCAGTGGCCCCACTGTCTTCTCTAATACCCCCGCTTTCCCCAGGGGAGGACCATCGTCTCTATTTTCTGGGTGGGGAGACTGAGGCTGGTGTCCATTCAAGTCCAGCCTCGGACATAATCAAGATGCGTGATCCCCGTTGATTCTGGTCCTCACTGTTCCTGCCTGTAAAGTGGGGATAACAACCATCTCTCCTTCTTGGGGTGCTGTGGGGGGTCTGTAGAACTGTACACATTAGGCAGGATAGGGGAACTGACTGTCCCAAGGTCGCTCAGCAGGATCCCGCCCAGGTCTCTTCCTGTTCCTGGGTGAGAGGCTCTCCCGCCCGACAAGGGCTCCGGGTGGCAGAAGCCTGGCACATGGTGGGGCTGGGGGAGGGGCACGGCCCAGAGCCCCTCCCTGATGGTGCGGCATGGAAGGGGAAGGGTCAGGGATGCCAGCCCCGCGGTGGGGTTTGGGGCCCGTGTGTCCTCGAAGGCAAGTGGCTTCCCGGCAGCCGTCCCAGAGCTAGGGGGCTCCCTCCATGACAATCTGTTATGACAGATTTAATTAAAAAGAGCTCGCACCCCCCGCAGGACGGCAGCCCAGGGCGTGGGGCACCCCCCACAGGACGGCAGCAGCACAGGGCATGGGGCCTGCTGCGAAAACAGCTCTGTAAAGTCAGGGTTCAGGGGCGGGTGCCGGGGCCGCGGGTTTACTAAACAGAACCCCGATACCACCTCGTGATTTATTGAGTTAATTATGTTCCCTGGCCTCAGCTCGAACCAGCTCCAAGACCTTGGGCCCCAGTGCCCATTCTGGCTCCCAGGCTCTGCCGGGCATACACACCCCTCTACCCAGGGGCGAGGCCGGTGATGCCAGCTCTGAGCCAGGAAGACCAGGAGGGGCTCTCTGTGGCTTCGAGAGGTGGACAAGGGACATTCCTCTCGGATCTTCTCTTTGGGCCTCCAGAAGTGGCAGGGAGCCGAAGCTGCCCCTGGAGGGTCGGCGAGGCCCAAAAGAGACAATGAGGACCGGCCTCAGCCCGGTGGGCACTCGGAGCATGCTGGCCACTGCTACCATCACGGTCAGTATTGTGACTGCTAGTCAGGGGCACTGAGCTCAGGAGGCCACGGTGAAAGGGCTGGCAGGATGGTTGGAGAGGCCCAGCAGTTAAGAGTGGACACTTGGTCCCAGAGCTCAGGAGCCGGAGGCAGGAAGATCCTGAGTTCAAAGCCAGCCTCAGCAACTTAGCGAGGCCCCCAGCGACTCAGCGAGACCCTGTCTCTAAATAAAATATTAATAAAAGGCCGTGGTGGCTGGGGCTCAGTGGTGAAGCGCCCGGCTCAATCCTGTTTTCTCATCTGTAAAATGGGGACAACAGCAGAACCTTCCTCACAGGGTTGTGGCCTGAGAAGCCTGATCAAGGCACAACCCGGGACCCAGGGCGAGCTCAGAGGGGGTGGCCGGGAGAGCGGTGGCCCTCGAGGATGGCTCTGCCTGGCTCCCGCCTGGCTCCGAGAGGTTCCCGGGAGGCCAGCAGCCGGAAGGGGACCTCCCACGTGCTCACTCCCAGGTGCCTGAGCTGTCAGGCTGGGGATGGAGGTGGCCTCCTTGTGGCCAGATAGGTGGCCTGATAGCAGGGCCGTGGGGACAAAGCTATCAGAGGTGGTGACGGATACTGAATGGGCTTCTCCGAGCGGGTGCAGAATTGCGTTCGGCTTGGATTTAATTAAAAAGACTCAAATCTTCCTGATAATCCTCCCGGCAACGGCGGAGCGGGGCCTGAAGCCGGCTCCCTGGCAACGGCGCATCCTGCTGATAAAGGACTTGGGGGGGCCGCAGTGAGGCCCCACGGCTGGCCCAGCACCCGCTGCTATCAGCCCTGCCCATCGCCCGTGGCCCAGCAAGGGGGGTCGGGAGGCAGCTGCGGCCCCTTCTCCACGGCCAACCGCCCGCCTCGGCCCCGCTCCGGGCGCACCGTGGATGTCTTTGTTCGCCACGAGCCCTCGGCCTGGCACCTTGGCACCTGGCTCTCCTCGCAGGCAGCTGCCCAGCCTGCCTCGTCCTGGCCCCGGGCACCCACATCTTGGTGTTGGGGAAGGGGCAGGAGGAAGCCAAGCGCTCGTGTCCTCACCTGTCCCCACGTCCCAGCCTTTGCCTGAGCCCAGCCTCTCCTTCAAGGGGTTCCCACCTGCCCTGACCTCCAGCCCCAGGGCACCCTCCCTGCCTCCCTCCCTCTGAGGTACCCACAAGAGCCCCACAGAGCGCAAGAGCCTGGCAGAGGGCAGGGCTTACGGGCATCTGGTGGCCGGCTGACCGGCTGAAGGAGGGAATGGGGACGAGTCTGCCTCGGGAAGGCCCCCCAGCACCCCTGCCCACCAGAGCCTGGCAGGGAAGCCACTCACCCCACCCCGAGCCTTCACCGTCCTCGTCACTGTGGGTCCCTTAACTGACTCGAGGAGGCCTCCACCCCTGGTGACCCTGGAGAGTCAGGTTGGTGGCCTGCTGTGTGCCGTGGGCCCCGCAGGGCAGTGCTGGACACTGGCTCTGGGGTCCCCATCGCCCTGGAGCCCTGTGGCCCCGGGAGAACTTGCCAGCTCTCTGGCCTGCCTCATCTACCAAACAAGGACACCCATGTTTGAATCTGACCTATTTCCAGCTTGTGGTGAGCACTGGGGCCAGCCCCATCGCAAGGCCGACTGAGCCCATGGTACCTTCCAGGGGCGGGGGTCCACCCTCCAGGGGAGAAACCGGGGCCCAGGAGGCTGGGTTGGGTTGCAAGCAGCACTGGGGGGCCAGCGTCCTTACCCCCCATCCCGACCTCTCTGGCCTCCCGGGGGGGTCACCTGCCCAGTGCTGCCTCCTCTGCCCACCGGGCTGCCTTTGCCAGCCTGCCCTCGGGCCCCTCCCCCAGTCCCTTCCCTTCCCTGGACCAGGAACTGCTCTAGTGCCCAGGAGGCAGCGGGCAGCAGGGAGGATATTGCTGTGACCAGTTGACGGGGCCACGGGACCAGGGAGCCGAGGGACAGCCTCACGAGGACCTGAGGGGATCCAAGTGCCCCCCGGAGTCAGGGGCCGTGGGGTCCTGGGGCAGGGGGAGAAGAGGCAGAGCCCGAGCGGGGCCTGAGAAGGGGAGGAGGGGCAGGAGGGAGTCCAAGGACCTGAGCAGGGGACAGGCTAAGGGGACACGGTCAAAAGGGAGCACAGGGGAGGGGTGGCCCTGTGATGCGGCCTGTGACTGCCAGGAGGGGCTCTCACTCTGGATGGCCAGGTCGCATGGCTGGCTCCAGGTGGGGCAGGAGGGGCAGAGGGGGGGACGGAGGGCCCAGGGAGACCTCTGCACAGGGGATGGGGATCAAGGCTCCACCTCAGGGACCAGGGCAGAGGAATGGAGGCTGACAGCCTCGGTGACTGGCCTCCCCGACCTGGACCCACTGAGCTCCCTCATCTCCAGGGCTGGTGCCAGACTCTGCCTCATTCCACGCCGTGCCCGCCCTCCCGCCCCCCGTACTCCCCGGGGAAGGTCATCTCCAGGGTAGGAGCCAGGGAACGGGTCCGAGTGGGCTTCAGAGACCTCATGCTACTGCTGCGGCTGCCGATCATTAGTGCTGTAAAGGGTGGGGACAGCGAGGGGGCAGGGAGGGGTTCCTGTGCTCCGCCCCAGCTGGAGCCAGCATCTGCGTGGACATCTCAGTGAACCCACAGCATAGCCCAGTGGTGTGGACATGACCATTATGCCCCCGTAGAGGAGGAAACAGGTTCAGAGAGGTTGGGAGTTTTGCCCGAAGCCACACAGCAGAGGAGCCTGTCTTGGCAGAGGCCAGGTGTTGGGCGGGCTTACTTCATCCAAAACAGAATCAAGAGCATCCCTTCCTGTGAGCCCTGCCCACTTACAGTCTCTCATTTACTCCGACTTCGCGTTTGGCGCTGGAGTCTCAGGGGAAGTCAGGAGCCCCCCACCCAAGGGGTGGCTGTAGGAGGCCCGAGGGGACCGTCAATGAAGCTCCCCTGGACATTCTGTGGCTGTGCCCATTGCTGACGTCAGGACCACTCTCCCACCTCTCTCCCAGGTGCTAGGCCTGGGCCATCAGATTCCCTGAGACCAAAACCAGAGGGACAGAGAGTGAGGGAGACCCAGGGTCAGGATAGTGCCACCGGGTTCAGCTCACCCCAACCCGTGCCCAGCAGGGGCCGTCCTGCCGGGGTGTGCACACGGCAAGGCCATGCTCCAGCGGGTCCCACAGGAGCCCACGCCAGCCCTTGGGTCCTTCATCAGCCTCAGCTGACAAATGTCACCCTTTCTTCTGGTCCCCGTCACCAGGACATCCGGGCCTAGGCCTTTCCTGCTGGGAGAGAGGGGCCGTGGGGAGAGGCTGGAGGATGCAGGCAGGTGCCAGAGCCCTGTCTGTAGGGTGCCTTCTGCCCAGCCAACCTGGAGGAGGGCCAGGACCAAGCCAGGACCAAGCCGGACGGGCCCTCCAGATTCCAGGACAAGGCTCCTGGGTGGTCTGAGCTCTGTGACGAATGGGGGCCCCCCGAGTTGGCTGGGGGGGTTCGCCAGAGTCACCTGCTCAGGGGGAGTCAGGATAGTGCCACCAGGTCAGGATAGCCCCAACCAGGGTGCCCTGATGGGGCAGGGCCAGGGCATCTTGGGGGACTGTGTGGCACATTGAGGTGGGAGGGGACGGCCTGTGCCTGGAGTGAGCCGGTTAGTAGGACCCCCTTCAGACCCCAGGGTCCTCAGCCACCGCCAGGGGAGAGGCCGCTGGGCGGGCGCCGGGGGTGTTTTCCCACAGGCTTCCGAGGGGACCAGAGGCTTGTTCAGGACAAAGAGGATGAGACGGTGGGGAGGCTGCAGGGAGGGGTCCTCCTGGGTGTGTCCTGGGCTGGCTGGGCCATGGGACATCTGGCCCCTCCAGGCCGCCTTTTTAATAGGAAAATGTATTAAGTAAAGCACATGAGACCTCCTAGAGAAGCCTTAGGGAAACGACAATAGAGAAAATGGAAAGCTTCCAGAAGCCTGTCACCTGGGGCCACAGCAAGTGTCACTGACCCAGCTGGTGTGGGGGCGGGGTGAAGGCATGAGAGGCAGGCCCCGCATTCACACTCACACACACAGCCACACACACTCACCTTGCCACACAGTCACAGCCACACAGCCACACACACTTTCACATACACACAGCCACACAAACACACGCACCATATAAACACTAGAACACACAGACACTCACACAGACACACACTCTTACACACAACCACAGCCACACACATATACACATACACTCTCACACACACTCATGCAGTTAGTCACACACACACATGCTCACACACACTCCCCCCCACACATTAATACACACTCGCAATTGTATATCACCCCACCAGAGTTACACACTCACACACAAGTGAACTCATATACATATACAGTCTCTCACACAAAATCACACATGAAAACACTCACATAGACCCTCACACTCACACATTTACACACATTGTAACAGCCACACACTCAACCACACATTTACACACTCTTACCCTCCACACATACATACACACTCATACACCCAATCTCTCTCTTTTTAAAAATATTTTTAGTTGTAGATGGACGCAATACCTTTGTTTGATTTATTTATTTTTATGTGTTGCTGAGGTGAACCCAGTGCCTCACGCACGCGTGCTAGGTGAGCGCTCTACCATTGAGCTACATCCCCAGCCCTCACACAATCCCTCAAATGCACACTCAGATACTCACACACCAGTACACACCTCACAGCCCCACACACATACACACAACAGTCACACTCACACATGTACATAAACACACTCACATATACAACACTCCTACACCACAGGCACACACATACACTCACACACACACACATACAACCTTATACTCATCTAATCAGACTCCCAGCTTACACGTACACAATCACATACAACTGCAATACACACACACTTATAAGTCACTTATGCCCAGATACATGCAAATACACTCACACAAATATACACACTTAACACACACAGCCACACAGCCATACACACCTACATTCAGACATACATACTCACACTCATTCTCACAGCCGTACATAGTCTCATGCACAAATGCACTCACATGTGTACACACTCACATAGTATCACCTAATCACACACCCACTCACACACACATATGCACCATCACTCACACTCACACACCCAGCAGTCTGTGCACGTGGCCCCCTCGGCTGCCTCTCCTGCGCCCCGGCACTCTCGGGTGTGATGCCTCTGACTTGTGCCCAGGGGCAGAGCTGCCGTGGCTGCTGTCTGCCTCTGTGTGTTGGTGAGATGGCCTCTCTTCCCACACGTGTGGGCCATTTTGATTTCTTTCGCAAATGGCGTCTGTCACACTTGCCTTTCTGGATGTGCAAGAGCTACCCACCCGGGCTGCCTTCCCTCCTGCCTGTGGCGCAGCCAGCCGTAGCCCTGCCTCAGCTGGGAGCTGTCTGTCCATGTGCTCATTTCAAATGCTCTCAGACATCCAATATCTGCTCATTTTATTTAAGACGCACATAAGCATTAACATCTAACTTTTTGTTTAATGATCTATAGCAATCACAACTCTGGGTTTTCATCTTGGAGCTGCTCTGGGAGTCTTCCCGACCTCAAGATCGCATGAATATTCACCAGTATATTTTCCAGTAATTAAAAAAATTACTTCTAAAGCCTCGAACCTTGGATCAATCTGGAATTTATTTTCACAAAAGCTAGAAATGTATCTTTTCCCAATGGTTTCCTAATGTCGCCACATTATTCAGTCAAAATTCCATTATTATTTCCCTACTGAATTGAAATCCGCCTTTGGCTGGAGTCAGTTTGCTGTGTCTTTGGGTTGCTGTCTTCCGTGCTCTCGGCCAGCATCTCCCTGATTTAAATCCTGCAGTTTTAAAATAGTCTTTGTGATCTTATGGGCAAAACTTCTCACTAATTCCTTCTTTTAAGAACTTTCATGGTGTAGCTCAGGAGGCTGAGACAGGAAGATCGCGAGTTTGAAGCCAGCCTCAGCAATGGCAAGGCGCGAAGCAGCTCAATGAGACCCTGTGTCCCAATAAAATACAAAACAGGGCGGGGATGGGGCTCAGTGGCTGAGTGCTCCTGGGTTTGATCCTCGGCACCAAAAAAAAAAAAAAAAAAGAAATTTCATGGTAATTCTAATATATTTGTATTTCCAGGTAAACTGTAGATTTAATTTAACAATTTGCTGATGTTTTCTTTGTGCTTGTGCTAAATTTGTAGATGACTTTGGAGAAGATGGTCATTGATACAGTCATCAATTTTCCCATCCAGGAAAATGCTCAGTTTGAAATAATTTCTCCTTAGCTCTTTAGCAAACTCTCTTTTTGGTCCTAATATATTTTTGTCCAAGCATTCTACCCCCGAGTGACCCCCCTCCCCCAGCCCCTTCTGATAATCTCCCATTTGACTGTCTTGAGTTTTGTAGGCAAACAACCTCTTCATCTGCAAATAACGGTTCTTTGTTTTCTGCCATTTTTATGTCATCATAGGTCCCTGGCATGTCATGATTATTTGGGCTGGTGGGTTACAGTCTGTGGTTTGGGAGCCACAGATAAGCTCAGGTTGGCTTGGTCACATGCAGCGCCCCTGTGACATCAGGGAGGAGAGGAGAATGTGAACCTGGGATTGTGCCGTGGAGACCACAGGTAGAGGACAGCTGAGTCAGCAGAGCCAGGGCCACATTGCGTGGTAGCTGCCACCCCGGCATGCCGGGACTCCTCCGCCTCAGCGGGGGTTTCTACTCTTCTGCACAAAGTCCAAGTGCTGTTGACCTTGGGAATGGACACTCAGTGTCATGAATCATACAAGCAGATTTTCCTCAACTGGACCCTCTTTCCTGAAGTGTGATTTAATCACAGTATATCATACACTTAGTGTTCTCCTGGACTCTCTTGAATAGTATTTCATTTTGTGTTTCCCAACAACACTTACTTACAGAGGAACTTAATCTATATGGTTGACGGCACTGTTTTGTTAGGTTTGTACTAAACTCCTAAAATTATAAATGAAACGTCCCATCTTTTCCACTTCTTTGGAAAATTATAAATTACATGTGTATTATCTATTCTTTGAGAGAACTCATACAACCGTTTGGGCCTGGTGCCATTTTAGGGTCATCATTTTTAGAATGGAATTTGAGGATGTCACATGCTTTCGATAGCTTCTCCCCAATCACAGGATGAAATGCAAAAAGAATACATTTTTTTTGGTGTGTGTGTGTGTGTGTGTGTGTGGTACTAGGAATTGAACCGAGGGGTTCTCTACCACTGAGCTCCATCCGAAGCCCCTTTTGTTGTGAGACAGGGTCTTGCTAAGTGGCTCAGCTGGCCTCAACCTTGCAATCCTCCTGCCTCAGCCTCCAGAGTAGCTGGGATTATAGACATGCACCTCCACACCCAGAAAAATGCAAATGCTTCATCAGGACATTTCAGGGGACACTATGATTAGCTGCATCAGCTCTCGTGACCCCAGACCCTCTCCCCATACTCCAGACACACCCGGCTCCTGGACCCAAGAGGACAAGAACCACACTGTTCAGGTCACTGCAAATTCTCGGGCACCTTTGGCAGGAGTTGGCTGAGTTCTCGTGAAAGGCATCACTCCACTCTCATCCTCACACACATTCACTGGTCATCCCTCCTGGGCCTGGTCACATGCTGGCCCTGGGGAGAAAGAATCCCACCCCCCACTTTCAGTATCCCGCTCTCTGGCTACTGGGGAGGCAGGTGAGTGAACGGAGCCTTGAACACAGAGGAGACTGCTGGAAGGGACGCTCCTGGGCATGCGGGAGCACCTGGAGGCCACCTGACCTAACCTGGGAGGGGGAGGACACACTTACCAAGAGACTCCCTTGCAAGCTACAGCTTCCCGGAGGAGGTGACCCCATTTAGTCTGCATGATAAGGAGCAGGGGGTGGAGGGTGGGCAGGTCACTCCATGCTAGGGGGACCCGAACCAAAGACCAGAAAGGAAGACCAGCATGGCGTCTGCCATGTCCACTGGGGGTGATTGCCAGTGTCCCCCAGCATGTGTCCTGGGTCTGCCCAGGACCCCACCAGCACAGCAGCCAGAGTGAAGGTGGTGATGTGTCTGTCCCATCCTCGCTGTCTCCAGATGAAAGCCAGAGCCCTAAGCACGAGGGACAAGATGCTGCCTGGTCTGGTCCCCGTGTTCTTCTGAATTCACCTGGTCACTGTTCCAGCCATTGTCTTTCCTGGGATTGGCCAGACCTCGCAGCTCAGGACCTCGACCAGCTATTCCCTCTGCCAGGAGCACCACACCTGCACTTTCTCAGGTCTCCCCAAAGGTCACCAACAGGGAGGCTGACCTTGACTCCTGTCTCACACAGCCACTCCTGTGGGGATCTCGTTGTCCTTAGTCTGCTTTATTTTTCTCATATTAATGATGCTACCCAAGACAGACAGACAGACAGACAGACACACACACAGATTTAAATTTTTTTTTATATTTATTTTACCTACTAGAATGGGAACCTCAAAAGAACAGGGATTTTGCCTCATTCTGTCTTGTAGCCCCAGTACCAGGCCCACATCTAGGAGAACGTGCTCAGTAGCCCTAAGCAGCTGGGTGTGGCTGGGCACCGGCAGCAGAGAGCCACGTAGCTCAGCAGAGCCTCCAGGATGGAGGAGGAACTGGGGACGGTCACAGTGCCCACCAGGAGGAGGATGGGATGGAGGGAGCAAGGGAGATTGACAACCAGTGAGAAGAAGGGCCCAGTGCAGGCAGGAAACAGTGGAGGATTGGCTACGGGGCTGGGGTGGAGTGGCCAGGCGGACCTATGTCCAGGCTGCTGGCCATGGAGGAAGACGAGGCCATTCCCTGGCCTGGGGAGTCCTTGAAGGGGAGACCCTGGTTTGGACATGTCAAAGCCTGGGCATCCCACTGCAGGTATGTGGAAGGTGAGGGCCAGGGGGGCCTGGAAAGAGGCCTGGGCTGGAGAGAGAGGTCTCTGGTGGGAACATGGGCCATTCTGTCACATCACTGCACTCATCACCTTGGTCAAAACAAGCTTTCGTTGAGTGCTTTGTACGGCCCAGGCCTGGGGCTCGGAGCAGAGGCAGAGTTGGACTTGTTCTGTGGTCCAGGGGATCTCCACCGCTGAGCTCCGCCTCCAGCCCTTTAATTTTTAGTTTGAGACAAAATCTGGCTAGGTCACCCAGGCTGGCCTTGGATCTGCTCTCCTCCAGCATCTGGCCTACACCACTGTGCCCCACCATGATGGGTCTTTAGTGGTGCTTCTGTAGGATCCAGTGATGCTCTGTCCACGTCTCACAAACAGCTCTCTGGAGAAAAACGCCCTGATCTGTAGAGTTTGCCAGTTTCAGGCTACTGACACGATGTCACCATGGAGCTGGGAGGTGTGGTGACCATCTGCTGTAGTTTGGATCTTCAGGGCCCCCCACAGCTCCCTGTGATAAAGGCTCTGCCTCAGTGTGGCTCTCCTGGGAGCTGGTGGGGCCCCGAGGAGATGGGGCCTAGGTGACTAGGAGGTATTTTGGTCACTGGGTGTGTGTCCTTGGAGGGGACTGGGGGCCCCAGTCTTTCCTTTCTCTTTGCCTCCCTGGCTGCAAGGGGAGCAATTTTGCTCTGCCAAGCACTTTCCCTGTGATGTGCTGTGTGGCCACAGGCCAGAAAGTAACGGGGCCAGTTGATCAGGAACTGAAACCTCCAAAACTATAAGCCCCAATAAAGCTTTTTTCTTTATAAGTTGATTATGTCAGGTATTTGTTACAGCAGCAGAAAGTTGGCTATCACACTCCATCGTACGGTATTTCCACCCCAGGAAAAATAGACATAGGCCCAAGAGCTTAGATGACAGTGTACATCAACAGGAATGGCCAAATTTGAAGTATTCATTACTTTTGATTTGAATATGACCTACTGAATTATAAATTTAAGCCTTGAGCCATGCCTGTGTTGAATAACCAGCCCACAGAATTAATTCCTGAAACAAAGGTTAACAAAAGGCTCTCTTGAAAGCTGGAATGACAATCCCAAGATGTAGATGCTGTCATCAGGGAGATGAAGTGAGGACACTCAGATAGTAAATGGTACATCTGGGTATTCTTTTTTTTTTTTTTTTCCTGAGAGTCAGGGTCTCGCTGAGTTGCTTAGGGCCTTGATAAGTTGCTGAGGCTGGCTTTGAACTTGTGATCCTCCCTCAGCCTCCCGAGCCACTGGAATTACAGGTGTGCACCACTGTAGGGTCAGCTAATTACTTCTTGAGCAAGTAATTCCTGTCCGAGGGCCTCAGTTTCCTCATCTGTGAAATGGAAACGAGAAAATGTACCTCTCGGCTTGCCACTGGAGAGTGGATGAACTAATCCTCATAAATTAGCATTTAGTCAATGCTTGGCAAATGGGCACCAGAGTTGGTGCAGCCCAGAGGAGATGGGGCCTAGGTCACTAGGAGGGCACTGCTGTGATCGTGATGATAATCAGGAACTTGGGCCCTGCCCCACAGGTATTCATGGGCTAGTGAGTGAGGAAGATGGCGGTAAGTGTGTGCATATTCGTAGGATTCAGATTCAGAAGGACCCTGCGTGGAGGCTGCGTTTGAACAGGACTAGCCTGAGAGAAGGCCGTCCGTGGGGTCGGGGCGAGGCATTCCGGCTGACGGTCCTCAATAAGCAGAGGAGGAGGCAGAGGGGCATCTGGAGCTCAGGCTGCCTGGAGATGAGGCGGGAGCTGACTGGAAGCCTGCTGAGTTGGCAGGAGCCTGGACTTTCTTCTGGGGGCAGTAGGGAGCCTCGGCAGACTGTCGGGCAGGGTGTGGCAGACTCAGATGGGCCTCTTGGAACACCGGTGGGACTGCAGTCGGGGGGAGGCCAGGAGGGGCTAGAGTGGCCGCAGCGGCCATCCAGGGAGCCTGGCTGGGGCTGAGGGTGTCCAAAGACACAGGCTCCCTGGCCCCTCCCTTCGGGCACCTACTGGGAAGGGCAGCCGGACTCCCTCCCCTTCTGCCCCTGCCCAGTCCCAGCAGCTAATCCTAGCGACACTGGGTCCTGGGGCTGGGGCGGGGCGGCCGGGCAGCTGGCCTCAATTAGCTGGGGAGCCGGGTCTGGACAGTGTCATTAGGAGAAAACCAGAGCCCGGTCATAAACTCTAATGAATGCATTAATGGAAGGCTTGTGCGCCTCAAAGGGGGAAAAAAAAGTGGGTCTAAATAAAGTTATTAACACAGCCCACCTGTGTTCGGCCCTCGGCCTCTATTGTTCAAATAGCCCATTAGCTCCCGAGGCAGCCGGCCTTGGAAGGCAGCCTCCTCTCTGAAGCAGACTTTAACTGCGTTCATATGATTCAATTAGATCCCGCAGTCCTGATGCAGAGGCATCGCTGGGCTTTCATCTTGGTAATGGCCTGCAGGCTGGAGCGGGGCGCAGGGGGTTAAAAAACCGGGCTGGGAACCTGCCCGTGGCCCGACTTACCCTTGCACCCAGAGGGGTCTCAAGTGAGGTTCCCGGGGCAGCACCCCGCATCCCGCCCACCTGCTCACGGATGCTCGTCCCTGCCTGGGATTCGCACTCAGACCCCCTCGTGCGTTCTCCATCAGGTATGGGGCCTGTCACCCCCCATTCCACCCATCCCCCTTGACCAAGGGCCATGGCCCCCGACTCCACTCAGCCAGCCCTATTAATAAAGAGTTAAGAAAATTCATTAGGAAGTGGGCCTTTTATAGATTCTGTTAAAGCCTTCTTCCTACTTCTGTCACTGAGAAAGGATAAAAATCCTTTTATCACTCTACAACTTGTTAATGTCCCGCCCCGGGAGCACTTCATCTGTAATAAACATCTTCACAAAATATGCATCCCCGGGGAGCAGCGTTAATTTCCTCAAGGCCTCACACATGTGAGGGATTTTATTGCCTGCAGGTGCTTCACGATATTGCGTGGGCTTCTAATAATCGGCCAGTAAACCGCAGGTAGCGCCTCTGAGAGCGATGGCTCTGTGCACCTGTCCACAAAGGGCCTCCACACACACCGCACCTCCACCTCCAAGGCCCAGCCCTGGCCCGGCCGCTCCCGAGCCCGACCTGCCCCCCACCTGCCCCTCAGGACGCTGACAGGTAAGTTCTCAAAGTCTCTCGCCTCCTTGACCCACTTCCAGAACGTTGGGGGAGCCGGGATTTGCTTCCCTTACTGCCAGGAAAATCCCCCCCGGAGCCTGCAGGCTCGGCAGGGAGGGCAAACACGGGGCACGGGACCTGCTCTCTCTAACATTTCTTGGGTCTCTTCCCTCACTCGTCCCGAGTCCCTCCTGTTCCGCTCTGCTGTGGAAATGTGATTATCGACAGATTTAACTCCCCATTTTCTTAATAACTGAGATGGAGGAAAAAGCCAGCTTGCCTCTCTCCTAAGTGCGATTCAGACAAAATGGGTTTTGCATATCTTAAGGGCAATTTTCCGAATGTTAAAAATAATTGCTAGAAAAACGCGTCGTGTAGCTCAGTCAGGAGGAAAAAAATCACTCAAGGAGTAATTAGAAGTTTGCATTTAATAAATATCTCTGGGATTCACTCCAAGTTTTGATCCTCAGATGAATCGCGAGGTCCATGCTGGGTGTCTGTCTGTGGTCGTGGTACATGGCCGGGGTGCCACTGGGACTCATTCCTAAAACAATGTGAGCTGGGGACCAAGCTGCAGGCTCCTGGGGCATCGCAGGGGGTGGGGGTGCAGGGGCTGCTCAGGTGGGAGCAGAGGACTGACAAGATGACCTCTCCAGCTCCTCCTGGGAGAGGTGGCTCTGAGGACCAGGCTGGGGACAGTACGATCACTTCTAATCAAAGGCAGCTTATGCTGTCTCTGGACACTAAACACGGGGCATTTCCAGGTCACCTCCACGCTGCTGGGTCTCTGAGAAACGGGACCTGAGGTTGGGAGGTGGCGGGAGTGCCCGGGAGCTTGGTTCTTTGTTCAGATCTGTGACCCCGAGCGTGGGTGTTACGTCCCCTGGCCTTGTCAGCTAGGTACCCACAGTGACTTGGGCCATGCACATGCCACCCTGGGGAAGCCTGGGAAGGGGGAGGCCACTGGACTCGGCCCTCTCGTGGCTGGCAGGGACACCACACGGGTCCACAGAGACTTCCAGGAAGAGCCCTCAGATGGACCTCGGGAGCACCGAGGAGGAAGCGCTAGTCTGGCAGGCCCCTCCTCTGGAGCCAGCGCGCGGAATCCGCCAGGCCCAGCGTCCAGGGCTCCAGGGTAGAGCCCAGCCCAGACAGGCCTGCACATGGCTGGCCCGGGGTGAGGAACGGTGACGCAACCGCACTGTCCCTCTGCGCGGCGCCAGTGAGGAGGTGAGCCCACCGCCCTGCACGGCTCTCGTGGGTCAGGCCCGAGCCTCGGGGCTGTGTGTCTGGAATCTTCTTAAATACACCTGGCAGGTGAGGGAGCTGAGGTCTGAGAGGCCGTTTGCCCAAGGTCACCGATGAGGGTCGAGATGTTGAGGATGGCCTAGGACAGAAGCAGAGGGCTCCACCTGAGTCCCCTCCTGGCCTCTCCACCAAGCCTCCCAGGAGAGTGATAGTCCCCATTTTCCTAACGACAAGCTGAGGCTCAGCTGGCAAAGATGGGGCCCTGGCTTGGCCCTGACAGTGGCCTCCTTTCCCCCTACACGGCTGCTCCTCCCCCACCTCCCTGGCTGGGAAGGGAGAGGGGTCATTCACCACCTGCCCCCACCTCCACTGGTCAGCCTGGCCCGGCCCTGCAGAGTCGTAGGAGGGCTGGGGAGCCTGGAGCAGCTTCAGAGTCACCGTGGACATGATGAAAGCCCTAGATGGTGGGGCCCAGCTGAAAGGTTAGAGGAAGAGGGATTATTCTGCCCAGGGAGCGGAAGGCCCAGGGGGCAGGGGCCCTGGCTAATGGAGAGCACCAGATGCTGGCCAGCTGTGCTCTGTCTCCCTGGAGGCCCAGCAGGACCAAAGGGCTTGTCCTACAGCAGGAGGGAGTTGAGAGGGATAGGAGAAAGAACTGGCTGAAGGAGTGGTTAGGGTTGAAAGAGTGACGGAGCCTCACTCTGAGGAGCTCTTGGGAGCTGAGGGGGTCCGTAGGCCAGGAAGGCAAATGGTGATGATACGTGGCTTTTATGTGCAGTGGGCGGAGGGCCACTGGGAGAGTTAGCCTTGAGAAACTTGCTCTCGTCTTCTAAGTTCCCCCCACGCCCACCCATCTGCCATGTGGACCAGAGGCTGAGTCCCCGGGCAGGGCTGGTGAGCCTCTGAGGTCGTCTCCCAAGTTTGGTGCCGCCCATGAGAAGTCAGGGAAGCCACAGGGCTCAGAGGCCGGACTCCGGGGGCTGGGAGCAGGGGCCCACAGTCATGTCAAAACCTTCAGTGGCCAAAGCTCCTAAAACGTCATGTGCCCTCACCCTCAGAGTCGTTAAAATAAGTGGCACTGCTCTGTGAGGCGGGTTTTAGGGAGGCCTGCGAGTTCTGGTCCCTCCACCAGGAATAGTGGGTGCTTTCAGCCTCGGCACCTCACAAGCCCCCGACTCGGAACAAGAAAATACAAAGGGCTGGGACGCGGCTCAGTGGTAAAGCGCCTCTGGGTTCAGTCCCCAGCACCACACGAGTCTCAGTGTCCCTGTTCCGCTGGTGGCCTGAACACACTGCTGTCTGTGGGGTGCCCAGCCCGGCCTCCTCCTAGGGCTGCGTGTCCTCTCGTGGTCAGGCAGGGACGGCGTCTCTACGCTGTGAGGCTGGTGGACAGAGGTGTGAGGAGACCTGGAAAGGCCCCTCAAGGCTGGCACACGGCGACCCCCTGCCCTTCCTCTAGGTCTCGGGCCTCATCCCAAACCCCAACTGGTGGGTGCAGAGCGAGGAGGTGAGGGGCCCTTCACAGCAGCCTGCGGCCCGCCAGTCTTGGTTCCCAGCCAGACACAGCGGCTGTGTCTTCATGGACTCAGTTTAGCTTCTAGAAGAAAAAATGGGATGTCGCTGCTCGGCTTCCTCAGCCCTATTTAGAGCCCAAGCCTAGGGCTCTCCGGAAAAACCCAGGATGCGCCATTAAACGTGAATATCAGATAAAACGGCAGGACTCATTTTTAGCCTAAGTATGTCCCATGTAATTTTGGGGATACTTACACTAAAAAAAAATCACTTATTTATCTGAAATTATAATTTAATGGGGCACCCTTATTTTTATTTGCCAAATTTGGCAACACTCCCCAGAGCCCCTTCTTCACTGGGTGGCCCCATCCCCTCCTCAGGGGAACCTTCCGGGCTCCTTCTCTGGCAGCTGAAACCCGGTCAGAGCCACTTGCTCTCAGCTCGTGGAGACACTAGGAGGCTGTGATCATCCCCTTTCTGCTGCAAAAGGGCAGAAAATGCATTTCCTTGTGACATTGTTCTCGTGATATATATTTTTGGAGGAGAACTGCTCACGAGGGGAATGACTTTTCGGGGAAATGAGCCATTTTTGAGCTTGCCGTGTGCAGAGGGCTCGGTGATGCCGGCCAGCGCTGCCTCTGATCTCGGGTTTCTTTGGAAGGATGTGGAAACCAGTGGAAGGGAAGCTTTCCGTCTGGTGCCTCTGAGATCGTCTCGATTTACAGTTTGCTAGGACACAGGTGGATTTTTAAGGGTTAAAATGGAAGGAAAAAAAATGCCCCCCAAAGTTCCCTGAGTGGCCCTGGGAATATGGTTCCTGGGATCAAGGGGATTTCATTTTTCAAATTGTTGAGGGCTTTCTTTTTTTTTTTTTTTTCCCAAAAAATTATTTCCAAAAGGGCCATTGCAATTGCATAAGATATTCAGAAAGGCTTTTTCTTTTTCTTTCTGGACAAAGATGTTAAAGACAAATTGTTTGAATGGAACAATTGGGAATAAAACATTTGCAGAGTCAAATATCAACTGACCACGAAAAAGGGAAACACAAAAAGGAACAAAATTGCACACTAGACACAGCCCTGGCATTAGATTTTCTTAAAGGTATTTTAATGTTTGAATTTCTACTTTGGGATGCTAGTCTATAATCATATTTAGCTTCAAAAATGCCATAACTGAAACTTCAACCCTTGACTACTTTCTCTTACTTTTTTTCCAAGCATTTGATGGCTTTTAAAATTATTTTGAAAAATTAAAAAAAAAAAATATATATAATACATATATATTTTAGTTGTAGATAGACACACCTTTATTTTGTTTATTTATTTTATGTGATGCTGAGGATCAAACCCAGGGTTTCACGTGTGCAAGGCAAGGACTCTACTGCTGAGCCACAGTCCCAACGCCAAAATTTTCAAAAAAAATTTCGAAATTTTTAATGGATTAAAACCCATAAAATTTGTAAGTATTAATGGGGTACCATGCTTGATGTAAATATCACAATGTTTAAATCAGGTTACATGTATTTATGTCCTCAAATACTTATCATTTCTTTGTGGTGAAAACTTTCAAAATCCTTTGTTCTCTGTTTTGAAATGCACGGCACATATCGGCCTGTATAGACGGCCTTCTGTGCAACTCTTGTGCCTATCTGACTATAACTTAGTCCTCATCAACCAACCCTTACCCAGTGTCCCCGGGTCACTGTTGTCACTGTTGTACTCTCGATTTCTACGAGATCAACTTTTCTAGATTCCACACGAGTGAGATCTTGCAGTACTTGTCTTTCTGCCCCGACTTTTTTTTTTTTTTTTAAACATCTTCCTGGACCAAGAGAAATATTCCAATGTGGGGGAGATCATGTACTCAGATATTTCCTTTCTAGAATGGTCTTCAAAGGCAATCGGGTTCTGCTCTCAAGACGGCACGTTTTGCAAAGGCCAAAAAAACAAAACAAAAACCTAAAAGAATTTCCTAGTCCCAGTTTCCACCAGAATCCAAACCAAGAGTGTTTCTTCAGACTTGGCAAGGTCCCAACTATGAGACCTGTCACTGAGGGCAGAGCCCTGCCGAAACCCAAGGGATCGACACCGGAGCCTGTACCCCACTTCCCATCCCTCTTCCCTCTCGGAACGTAGACCCCAGATGGATGCTCAGCCCCAGCCTGGAGCCGGGAGGTGCCGCTGGATGTCAATTACAGCCCAATTCCAGAGGTGCCATCAAAGAGTTAACCAGGATGTCCCAGTGCGCAAATGTGGGATAATTGGGAAACAAATTCTACAAACATCTTGAAAGGGGCAAAAGACCTTTGATCTTGCCGTGGAGGGGGACATTGCCATGCCGTCTGCCTCTGGGGCCTGCACACATCTCAGGCCGGAGGATGGCATCTTTTGGAGAAATCAGCCGACACCTAATTCCATCGAACCTTAATTATCCTAACTGGTTTCGTATGGCCGAAGGCATTTTCCCCAAAGATTAGAGGAGAAGGAGGGACTGACAAAATAATTAAATATGCAATTTGCCAAGCGTGGACAATATGGCTTTGAAATCACCTTTTCAGGAAGTTTTACCGCTTGTTCATTGACATGTATATTGCAGACTTCAGACTTTTATTTAAGCTCTTTTGATTGCCTTAATGGATTAATACCTGAGTACCATCAGCGAGGGGCAGAGACTCGGGCTGTTTCTAATTTCATGAATATTGCGCCCGCTTCCTCTGGTGTTATGACAAAAACAAGTATATCAGCCTTGCCTTCTCACTTCAAGCAACATGCTGATCCCCCAAATAATTGCCTGATGGAGGAATCCGCGTCTCACACGTGTTGTCCGTTACAGGAAACTCTCGTGGTGCCAGGGCTGGGGCGCTGGCGGTGGCCTGGGCAGGCCTGGGTTGCGTGCTTTTGGGTCTTGGATCCATTTGGGTGGTATTCTCAAAATGAGTCTGTCTCCGGACAGCAGGACGCCTCTCAAACTAAGGCCCCGGCAGCATCCCGGGGTGCGGAGGAATGTGTTACTGTCCTTGCTTATAACTCCTGACATGGGTAAGAAACATTCCACACGGCTGGGGGTGGGGGAGGCTGCTCGTTGGGATTTGGAGAAGAATCTCGGCTGGGCTCAGACCCTGCAGCCTCCAAGGGAGGCATCCGGAAACCGGAGCTGGGAGTTGGCTCTGAGGGAATAGTTTGCATTCTGTACTCGTGATGGGGAGAGTCAGAGTCCATGAGGGGGAATCGGCGGGAATGAGCTGGCTCCACTCCCATCTTTTGGCCAAGCTGGGTGTCTGGAGGAATCCGCATCTTGGGGCCTCCTCCGGGGACCTGAGGACGGGGCTCCTGGGGGCGATTCCCTCTGGTCTGGGACACCTATGTTATCCAGTGGGCAGGAGGAGATCACTGTGGACTTGCGGAGGTGTCCAGTTCGAGGATCGGTGGAATGGAGGGAACCTAGAAAAAGGACCCAGAGGCCGAGGAGGGACCTGCGTGGCCGGTCGGGTACGCGCACAGACTGCGGGCTTGCCTTTGAAGGAAGGGCAGGGCCTAATTGTCCCCGGGATGTGCCCAGGGGCCTGGCCTTTTCATCGTCTCAGAACTCCCTAATGAGGCTGCGGCCTCTCCTGGTGGGAGCCTCGCTCCCTGGAATGGGCTTTGACAAGGCGGACAGACCGTCTGGGATGAGTTACCGCCTTTCCTCTTTCCCTTTTGAACCCTGCGGTGGTTTTGCTCTTTCAAGGCAAGCAGATCAGGGACAAAGTCTCTGGTCTCTGTCCTCAGGCAGCACAGGCCATCCCACCTCCTGGGACACTCGGGTGTCGGGGCGGGGAGACGGTGGACCCTGTGGGGACCCTGGCCTAGGCCACTGGCAGCTGGTGAGAAGGGGGACTTGCAGGACTCCATCTTCAGACCCCAGCATAGGCACCACCCAAACCGTACCTCAGCAAAGCACTGGCGCCCTGGGCCCTGGTGTCAGGACGCGCACAGGCCTGTGATGACAGCGGCATTGACAATGATCACGCCAACTCCCGGTGTGCTCCTCTGCGCCAGGCCCTGAGCCAAGCGTTTGAGGGCACTACTTACTACAGGAGTGCTCTGTGCCCTTTTATAGCCGAGCAAACGGGCTCCAAGTCTGGTGGCTTATTGGTCGGAGGCAGGAGGGGACCAGGTCTTGTCAACACAGAGTCCCCCTTTCAACTATTGGCCTTCTCCCCAAAGGGGTGGGAGCCCCAGCTGGCCCTCAGGCCCTCTGGACACACCACATTTCTAGGTGGACAATCCCGCCTGTGTTTCCTCTTGCCAGCCGTAAAAGGTAGCTACAATCTGGATCATGGGCCCCTGGATACCTACCCTTGCCATCCTGACCTCCCACTATAGAATGCAGTGTCCAGGGGTCTCCCTGAGCCTGGGCTGGGGTGGGAGCAGCTGGGAGGGCAGTGCTGAGTCTCACACTGGGGCAGCAGGACAGGAAAGACCCTGGGTCTACAACAGCTGCCCCAGGAGGACCCGCAGCCAGGGGACTTGTCTTTGATCTCCGATGAATAAAACAAACACCCTGGGGTAGCCCTGTTATGGGGGGGTGGGGGTGGGGAGCCCCTCCTTCCCCGCCAGAGAGGCTGTCCTGCCCGCGCTGGGGGTTCTCATGGGAGACATCCTGGTTTCAAAGGCAGCTTCAAAACACCTGCCCCATCTCCTAGCCCCAGCTGCCTTCCTCCTGGCCGGGTCCCACCTGCTGGCCCTCTAAGCTTCTCCCCTGGGGTGCCTCAACCTTCTCTAGGGAGCAGCCTCCCAGGAAGACCAGAAAGGCAGGTGGAGACCACCCCAGTCCCTTGTCCCTGCTCTCTGTGGGCTGCCACTCTGTAAGGAGTGACTACCTCTTTAGAACTTGTGACAGAGAGGGCACTGGCTGTGAGCGCTCCTTCATGCCAGGGAGGGGGGCGTGGTCCTGCATGCCTGGTGGGGCTCTGATTCTGACTGTAATGGTTTCTGTGCCACCCACTTCACAGTGTTTTGGGACACACACCATGAGGGGAGAGCTGGGGCCAGGTCTTCTACTGAAATGGCTGGTCACAGCCTTCCCAGGGGTTCTCATGGGTCCCTAGAGGTGGAGTAGGCGAGAAGCTTCATGACCATGTCTTACTGGGCTCAATCCTCAGGACGTCTCCATGGGGAGAGGGAAGGTGAGCTCATATCCCACCAGAGGCATGGCCCTGGGGCTTGAGTCACTTGGTGGTGAGAATGTCAACATGTAGAAAACTCTAAAGAACAGTCATCCCCGCTTCCTGAGGTGCTAGTTACCTGTGGTCGACCTTGCTCCAAAAAATTAAATATCCACACAACTTTTATTACAGTACATGACTATACTTGTTCTATTTTATTATAATGTATTTTTGTTAATTCCTACTGCCCAATTTATAAACTGAGCTTTATCACAGGTCAGTGTAGACAAAAACATCATGTGTATACAGTTGATATGCAACACACATAAACCACCCATGGTTTCAGGCATCTCAGGACATGTTCCTGGGAGATGATGGGGTGGGGGGCAGGGGGAATATACCGTGAAGGCTTACGTTCCCACCCCTGGATTCCAAAGTCATAAACATTTCACTGTCTTTGCTTTAGGATGTATACATACGTCTCCATCTATGACTTTTTTACTGTAAGTTTGAAAATAGGTTCTAGACATTATCCCTAAATACTTCAGTGTGTATCTCTGAGAGGAAGGTAGTCTCTTAACCACTTGCCACTTGAGGAGATAATGAATAGTAATCCAAGAGGTAGGGATTTTGAGAGTTCATCAAGACATCAGATTGGTATCTTAGAAAAACAAGAGATCCTGAAGAACAGTATTGTTTGAAAGAGTCCCTGTGGTTTTGGTCCTCTGCAGAGCAGCTGGCGAGAGTAGACTGACACTGGTTATAAAATCTATGCATTCCATACAAGTAAGGGCTGCACACAGTAGGTGCTCAGCTGTGTTGTTAATCGTGGGAACATAAAGGGAGCCCATCGGACCACAGAGCTCATCTCCAAAGCTACCTCCATGCTGAGCGTGGGGGGCTGCTCTTCTGGCTCTGCCCTGCCCTGCCCACAGGAGGGGGCAGGTAGGGAGAGGGGGCCTCAGCAAAGTCCAGAGCTGGTTTGGATCTCTGTGGGACCTGGGATGATTGGAGTACCCCCAGGTCCCTGGCTCCCCTTGGAGCATTAAAGCTAGGTTTTGGCAAGGTCTAGGTGTGTTCCCACATAGGTGAGTCCACACCCTGTGTGACGTTAGAAGTGGGGTTTGGGTACAAAAGAATATTATTCAGCCTTTAAGAGAGGAGATATTTTGACCCATCCTATGACATGCATAGACCTAGAGGACATTCTGCTAAGTGAAATACACCAGCTGCAAAAAGATAATATTGTATGAGTCCACTTCTGTGAGCTCCTTAGAGAAGTCAGACTCAGAGACAGAAAGTGGCTTGGAGGTGGTCAGGGGCCGAGGGGGAGGAGGAATAGGGAGTTAGTATTTAATGGGGACTGTTTCAGTTTTGCAAAATGAAAACTGCTTTGGAGATGGATAGAAGTGCAGGTGGCACAGATCTGGGAGTGTGCTAATCATGCTGAGCTGCACTTAAAAATGGTTAAGAGGGCAAATTTTGTTATGCGTATTTTAGCACTTCTTTTTTTTGTTAAGTGGGATTTTGGTGTCTGTGACTAGGTACATTATACAGTTTCCCATTTCAGATGATGGTGCGTTCCCCTACCCCACCCACCTTTTGTGACATTACGGCTCACGGTTGTTCCTAGGGAAGCCAGAATATTGTCAACTGGAGACAATCTAATGAAGCCAAAGCCATGCTTCGGGGATGGTATGAACATAAGACCCCAGACTTGCTGGTTTCTGGAAATGCCACTGCGCTGGAAACGCGTCTCACCAGCCAGGAATGAAACAGAGGCATTTTGTCAAAGGAAAGAACTTGATGAAAAATTGGTATATGAAAGCCGATTTTTGGCATGTTTTCACGTTTTAGTTTGTCAGAACACAGGGTAATAAATGTTCAACATGTTGTTTATTATTATGAATGGCTGATTTCTTTAGGATGACGATCCCCTTTTACAGTTCACCATAGAGTCATGCAGGGTGGGGTGGGAGTTCTAGAAGAATTCTAGAATGGGAGAGATGTTTTACATTTTATCCCAGCAGGACCATGGGGAAAGTGGTTTTTATTAAAAAAAAAAAATACAGAATAAACAGGAGGGGCATCCCAGGCCCAGTCCTCCCACCATGTTTGGGTTGGGGGGGTCATTATGGCACGGGGCTTTCTGGGGCCCTAGTCAGGAAGCCCAGGATGGTGGCTGGGGGAGCCGGTATATGCTCTTGCTGATCCCCGGTGGCTGAGACTGAACTCTGGGGCCGTCTTTGTTCCTGGCCTGATGTCTGGGTGGCTGGGAGCAGCCAGGCAGCCCAGAAGCCAGTTTCTCCCGCCCCCAATCCCCTGTGCTGTGTGGATTCCCCATTGCCCGTCCTGTAGGAGAAAGGACCAGTGCGTGAGTTTGCTTTCTTTTCAATTCCTTCAGAAGATTTGGGTTGTAGCCGTGGGTCCCACGGTCCTCAGTGCACCTGGGCATTGAGTCTGGGTGAGGGTCCCACGTTTGTGTGCTCAGAATCCATGCCTGAACTGGCTGAAGTGGACAGGAGATGACCTGGCATCTGACCTCAGGGTTGAAGAAGATGGGCAGGCTTCCAGGGACATAGGGAACTGGGCTCTGACCCGAGCTCCATGATCCTGGTCAAAGTCAGGACACTTACTAAAACCCAAGAGGGTCCACCTCTCCTTGGAGGGAGCTGGGGCCTGGTGCCCCAGGGCCAGGCTCTTGGCTGAAGTTTGTGTATGTGCCAAGTCATGGCTCCAGCCTTCCACTTCAGTGCCAGGACCCTCTTTGGGAGGTTCCAGACCAAGGAACCAGGATCAGGGTAGTAGGGCGGCAGGTTCAGGGAGCCTTCCTGGGGAGAGAGGCGAGGCACTGGTCTGCGGCTCTCCAAGAGTTTCCATGTGGGTTCTGAGAGGAGGGCTCCTAACCCTGAGGCTGGATTGGGTGGGACTGAGAGCAGTACAATACTCCCGACTCTGGCTGCACCTTGTCCTTTGGCATTTGGGGAGTTGGTGGAGGGGCTTGGAGGAAGGAAATGGGCCTCCCTTCCTTCAGGGCCATGTGTGCTACATTCCTGCTTTTGAGCATAGATGTTGGCCAACAGGAGATGAGGAGGCTGGTTAGGGGACAGTTTGGGGTCCTCCCCCAAGATACAGTTCAGAAATACACCCAGCCAACCCTCCAGGGCCCCCTGTCACCACCCGTGGTAGGAAATGCTTCTAAGAAAGTGGAGATGGATCTGAGAGCCCTGGTGGAGAGTGGCGTGTCCCAGCCAGGCCACCGTCTGCTCGCAGAGGGGCACTCGGCTCCTGCCCCTTCTGACCCGAAGCTCCTCCAGCGCCGCCACCACAGCCTCCAGCCGGGCAGCGGATCCTCCATAAAAGGATAAGGATCGCATTCTTCACTTTTTAAGTCGCACAAAAGCTGTATGCATAATTAATGTGTAATAAACGTGAGCGGCTGGAAATTAACTAAATGAAAAAAGGAATATACTTAATTGTGAAAATTTAATTTTGCCTTTATTCTTTTTCTTTCTTTCCCTCTCTCCCGCCCCTCTCCCCTGGCCTTTTACAACTTGTTATATTCTCGGGCCGTCAGATCTTGCTGGAGATCGGAGTGTGAAGGACTCGCCTCCTGACCTCTTGCCAGGGAGCCGAGGATGAGATTAGTTCTAAGCCGCAGCCCCGGCAGAGGGTCCGAGAGTGCCCACGAGCGGGGTTATTATGTCACACAAAGGAATCTTGGAATCATCCCTCACGACCGTCCTTGGGGGATCTTGGTGCCTGATTTCCAAGGCTTTGGTAGATGCAATTTTGAGAGTTGCTTTTGGAAACTTGGAGAGCAAGCCCCCCACGGTATTTAAAATTCCTAAAATGAATTCAGCGTTTGAGAAGTCGAAAGACTCCGTAAATTTACATATATTCGAGCAAAATATTTTAAGCAATAACAAAGGCTCCCTTCTTGTTCTCCTAATTTTTTAAAGGACAAGATCTTTTCTAGGTGGTAGGATTGGGTGGTGAAATTTCCCAGTGGAAAAATTTACTGGTGTACCCTTATTGTCACATTTCTTAATAAAACTCGGGGATTGAACTTCAAGAAATAACTCATCTTCTTGAAAGAGAATTTAAAAAATATATATTTTTTAAGAATAAAACTCTGTTGATAGAGATTTTAAAATGTGATTTATTTCACATACAACAACAATAACCCAAAATATCAAATCCTTGGAAATAAATCACTGCCGATCCCATCTCCCTATGTGCCAGCTGTTCCCTGCTCCTACCCTCGTTCCCAGCCCTGGTCTATATCAGCAGATAATTTTTCAAGTAGCAGGAGAATCAGACGGAATCCAGAGTCATTTCAGCTGTTGGGGCAAAAATTCTGTTTTTCAAAACACTCTAGTTTGTCCGGGACCGTTCACACCTGGCCCTTCTCATCTTTGCAAACAGTAATTCAGGATGTCTCCAGGTCATCCTATCACCAGATTAATTAATAACAAAATAAGCACAGAAGTCGCTTGTTGCCACTTCCACCCAGGTACCCAGTCCTGCTTAGGTGAGCTGCTGTCATCCGGGAGCTTCCTACAACCGGATCTGCAGCCGCACTTCACTCCTGACTGGCCAGCCGTGTGTGTGCTCCACCGCAGCCCAGCCGGTAGATGTGCTGCCTCTGTGAACAGGTGGCCCTCAGGAGGCTGAGGACAGGCGGTGGGCTGGGGCAGCAGGCAGATTCTGCAACCATCTTTAAGGACCAGCTTGGTTCCAGCCCAGACCCTCCACTGGCACCCAGAGGGGCCCCAGACAGATCTGTGCATTAAACAGCTTCTGACACTAAAAATCCAGGTCTGCTGGCTGTTGTCATAGGAATGCAATATCCTCTGGAGGTCCCCTTATTAAAACCAAGGCTCACTGCTGCTGCCCGGGATAGATTTCTATTCCATTTGTATTGATCACGGGGAAATGTCTCATTCCCTGGTTGACAAATACTGCCAGCAGGGAGTTTGTGTTGTGAGGAAAACATTTGTTTCCACAGTGATTTGGGAACCCTGCCCTGGGACTGTGGTCATATTCTGGGGGCATGAAGGGGAAGCGCTAGCTATGATACAGTATTACAAGTGGAGAATTCCAGTCTCGCACAACAATAGAGTCTGCAGGGGGCTTCAGAAATCATCTCCTGCAGCCAGTTCATTTCACAGATTCAGGGTCAAGGGAAGGGACTAGACTTACCTAGACTATGTCACGGATGTAGTAGTGCCTCTGGGAACTTATTCTGGAGATAACTCCTGTCGGGATAGGCAGAGGATATTCATCATCACAGCACTGTTGGGAAGGACATAAATGTGGAAAACCACCTCAATGTCCACCACAGAAGACTGCATAAAAATTATGGTATCAGATAGAATCATGTTAAGTTGATGTCTTTGCTGGTCAACAATGGCTGGACACTGACAGCCATACGTGGGTCCATCTGCTGCATCTATTGCCTAGAATGGCATGCAGTCTTAGAAATGAGATGAACAAGCTCCCAAGTATATTATTAAATGAAAAAAGCAAGCCACAGGCAATGTACCTGTTTCACTCCATGTGTATTTTTAAAATGCAAACATACATACATTGCTGGGATAAGCCTCTGTTGTTTGGAAGGAGACGTGAGAAATTGTCCAAGCTGGCTGCCTTGGGGACCTGAAGAGGGGGCTGAGCAAAGAGTGACAGCAAGGATGACTGTCACTTTGTGCCTTTGTGCCTTCTGAATTTCATGTGTACAGTAGGTATCAAGTTGCCATTTAAAGAAAGATCCAAATGTCAGTGGAAAACCCCTCATCAGGAGTGAAGAACTTCGCAGGCCCTGCGGCCCCAGAAGTGGGCTTCAAGGCACTTCATCTCTCAGAGCCTCAGTTTTTTCATCTGCCAAGTGGGGGTAATGATGGCTTCTACTTCCTAGAGTGGAACTGGAAGTTTCCTTGAGACAAGAATGAGAAAGCTCGGCCCCGGGGCCCAGAGAAGTCAGTGAATGCGTTGCGTGTGATTATAAACGACAAATCATCTCACACACACATGTGAGTCCTTCTACTGACTTGCTTGGCACTTTGGTTTTCTTGGAAGAGACATTAAAAATAGCTGCGTGTGTTCAGAGTCTAGAGCTGAGACTGCTGAGCGTTATGTCTGTTTGGGGGACCGTTTGGGGGCAGTGGCGATGCGGCCCACGCTAAATTTACAGGGTGGGTCTGAGGCTTTTTTCTCTGAACTGGTAAATGGTCTTCCGCATCTCTGTGTACACAGGCAGGTGAACTAATAGAATTAAGCTTATTGGTTTAATTCCTCTGGGCCCCCTTGGCGAGGGGAGAGCAGCTGGATGAATATTTTAATTAAGCTCTGACACCCAGAAGTCAAAGTCCCCGAGTGGTCCCATTGGGCCATGTCTCGCAGTTTGGGGTTTAATCAAGTGCGGCCTCAGAGTTCAGATTTCTTCCTGGACAGAAATATGTCATTAGGCGTCCAAGATTTCCACTGGAAAAAAAAATACAACTTGACTGCATTCTCTCTAGAGAATGACACGGTGATTCGATTAGCCCTTGTTCCTTGACATCGTGCCCACTTTATTAACTTCTGCTTTGCTTTTAAGCAGGCAACTACTGTTTCACTTCCCTGAAGAAGCTCATAATATTATAATTCAAGTGTCAGGACAGATTAGGTTAAACGAACTGTGTAATTCCCGAAGGAAAACAAACTTCAAAACGGACGCGGTTAGCCTTGTAACATGTCATGGGTTGCATTAGCGTCGTGCGGGCGATTCCGTCACCTAATGTGCTAAAGTTGGCTCAGATGTCCCCCCACTCTGCAAGGTGAGAAATTACTTAGCTAACAAAACATTTAGTTTTCCCCTCTTTGCATTCTTTCTTTATGAGATCCTGAAAGTGACATTTTCACCAAAAAATCTCTGCGCTTATTTGTGAAAAATGTATATTAAAACCAAAACCCATCAAATGGAAAGAAATCACAGATGGTTTTATTCACAAGCAGTAGAATTAATGGCCTCTCTTCTCTTTATAAATATTAGAAGCAGATGAGTTCATTACGATTTCACCCTAATAAAGAAAACCTGCTTGATTTTGACAAGACATCGACTTATCTAATATATCTACTAAATAACAAAGCTACTTCCCGCCCGTAAAACACAGCCCGAAATCACCGGCATTACCTGGGCGGCTTCTAAATTAATGAAAAACACTCCAATCCCCAATTCTGCAAGAGAAAGGGCGGGTTGGGTGGGAGGAGATGGAATCCAAGGGATTTTTGAAAATGTGACTGATTTTGCAAAGAGAGGGTTTTGAAATGTTTACTTTGTGGTGGTTTGAAATTTTTACATCTTTCAACAAAGCGGCCGAGAAGTGAAACCATCTGAGGGGGCTTTTCAAAAGCGCGATTCAGCAGAAGCTGGAAGCCGAGGCTCTTTATCTGGGCGATCTGCGCGCAGCTCTGGGCCGCCCGGGGCCCGTGTCCAGCTCCGCCCGCGAGCCGCGCCCGGCTTCAAAGCGCAGTCGGCGGAGCGTCCTGGGAGGGAATCGGACACCTCGCTCCAGGGTCCCTCGGGCCGGCTCCTTATCCCCCAGCGTGGCCGCCTGATGTGGTCATCTCGCTAGTCCCGGGAAGCCCGGGGTGTTTCTGTTTGTGCCGCTTTCAGCACTTGGGAAGCCAGAGGTGGGGAGGCTTCCCGAGAAAGTGCCAAAGATGCTTATTCTCCCCGGGGACGCAGCAGCCGGGGCCACAGCCTATCCATCATCGCAGAGGCCTCGGGCAGAAACCAGCAAGTCTGTCCTACCCGGGGTGGGGCGAGGGACAAAATTGAGGGCGCAGGGGGCCTCTGGCCCGGGACCTTCTTGGCTTGGCTCCCGTGGAGAGCCAGGGCTCCGCAGTCTGGGAGCACCGGGGACAGCCTGGGCCAGGCAGGCCACTATCTTAAGAAAAAAGGCGAGCTGCTGCTGGTGTCCACATGTGCTGCTCAGGGCTCTCCACCTAGACCTCAGTCCCAGGGCAACCGCTCAGGGCTCTCCACCCAGTCCCAGTGCAACCCGGGGGCTGCAGAGAGCAGACACCTGCCCGAAGGTGTCTCTGCCAGGAAGGGGAGGGGCCAGTTCTCCCCACCTGGTGCTGGGATTCAACCCAGGCTTCAGCGCAAAGCTACACCCTCAGCCCAGAAATACTGTTCCTGAGCAGCTTCTTAAGGCGCAGGAGTCCCAGTACCTCCACGTTGTCCCAGAAACTGCATCTTTCTGGCTGTCCTGTGCTCTCTGCCTCCAGGCCAGGGGCTGTGAGTTCTCTGACAGCCCAGGTAGAGTTCTGAGATCATCAGAGCACCTCCTTTGTGTCTCAGTTCCATAAGTAACAAACTTCTGGGGAGATTTTTGGGGAAGCAACAAGTTTGAGCCAAGACCCCATGATTGGAATTCTCCAATAAATCCCTCCCAGCTGAGCCCTGAGGGTCTGTAGCTGCTTCAGCAGGAACGGCAGGGGGTGACGGCAAACTTCAAACAGGACCTGGGGTGGTGGGGGTGGGGGGGGTTGTGCTGAGAAAGGAGGCTGTGGACCAAGGACTCGGAGTTAATTAAAGAGGCTGCGTGGTTGCACCCATAAACTCCAACCTTCTCATATTGAAGTGCCAGCAGCCCAGCTCTTTGCAAGGATGCCCTCTCACTTGGGGGTGAACCTGGAGCTGGGGCAGGAGAGACGGAACCACCAGTCAGGGTGGACATTTGTTTGGCCCTCTGGAAAGCCCCAGCACGGACCTTCTGCTCTGTTGACAGCCCCACCGAATACTGAGGGTCTCCTGTCTCCCAGGCACGGGCCTAGGCATTCCGCCTGGGTGCTATGGGCACCATCTGCCATTTCTCAACCAGAGAGGACCCCTGAGGACCAAGCACACTGTGGTGTAGGAGAATCAGGGTTGAGACCCACATCCTCCCACTCATGCCAGGTTGGAGATGGGGCGGGGACCAGCGAAGGACAGTTAACACGGCTTCCATGCGGCCGTCACCTCAGCCCTGCCCCCTCGCACTGTCCGTGACATTCAATCAGGTGCTGGTGATGTCTGGGCCAGCAGCATAGGGGCAGGGCCTCCCCAGCTTCCCGCGACAAATGGTTCTCATTTGAAAGGGAGGTTATAAAAACACATGCCCAAAGACACTGTCAGGGAACTGAGGATTAATCTCATTTCAGTCAAAGACCATTCCAAATATTTTTCTGGGGGGGAGTGGGGGTGGGCAGCAGCCCTGGCTGGGAAGGAAGTCAGGGTTCCTGGGGCGCCCCTCGGGTTGGCTGTTGGGAGGCACATTGTGGTGCAGGCTGGTGGGGTCAGGGGTCACTTTGTACCTGGCCAGGCTGACTCTGACCGAGCATGGCGCTTTGCTGCATAAGCCCTGGGCTGGCTTTGCGGGAGGCCTCGGCTCTGGCGTGTATGTGCACACTGCGTCCGACAGTCTTGGCTGTGTCTCAAGGTGGTGTAAGCTGCCAAGAGGAAGGGAAGGGACATTCTCCTGGGACGTTCTCATTTTTATGGATGGTGTCAAAATCGGGGTGTTTTTGAACCAGAAAGGACCCCTGAGGACCAGCTTGGGGAGGACGCTGTCGCCAAGCCCTCTGCCCAGACACCCGTGGGCCACACAGCAAGTCACCTATTCAAGCCAGGGAGTGGGAAGTACCTGCTCTGCACTGAGCTAGCAGCTCCCAACATGGGGGGGCCTGGGTCCCTTGTGACTCTCTGGGCTTCAGGGCACAGGATGGGGCTGTGGACAGGGTCTCTGCCTGAGCTTTCCCAAGAGTATCATAAAATGACCCTGTAAGGGCTTTCACTAGCCCATTTTACAGCTGGGAAAACCGAGGCTGGAGGGTGTAGCTGGCTGGCCTGAGGCCTGGAAGCCGTGATACATTTCCTTAACCTGCTCAACAACTTTGAAGTAGGGACCGGTGACCTCCAGGGTTTGTGGATGTAGAAGTTGTGGCTCAGTAATGTGACAAGTCCAAGCCCCCAGACAAGGGAGGGTAGAGCTGGGGTCTGTGGTCCCAAGGTGCTGGGCCCCGCCTGTCCTCCCTCAGGGGCCCTGGTCAAAGCTGGCTGCTCCCCCACAAGCTGTGGGACCCCCGAGAGGCAAGGAGGGGACTTAGCTGTGGGCTGGCCTCCTTCCAAACACACTTCGGCAGCACATGAAGCCGAAGGATTTATTTTCCAACTGTCGGAGGAGCTCCACTTTCTTTGTGAGGGTGGGAGGGTCCCCATGGTGCATGAGGGTGGGGCTGTTCCTACGGGACACGGCCAGAACTGGGGCTGGCGACGTGCACCTTGACCAGGTGCCAAACCAGCAGCCTGAAGGTGGGTCTCTTGCAGTCCTGAAACTCTCAGGAGGAGGTAAGAGCACCATCCTCGCTTTACAGCCCAGGAAGTGTCGCAGACCCCCACCCCTCCCCCACCCACACTGCAAAAAACAGAAACGGAAAAAACAGGACTCAAAAGGGGGGTTTGCCCACTGCAAGGTGCCTCTTACCTGGGACCTGCGAGGGGTTGTCGTGGACATGGCAGGGATCACCCTAGGGAGCCTCCAATGGGGTGGGGTGCCAGGGACCCCGCCCTGCAGCTCTGACCAAGCCCACATCACCCCAGGACCCCAGCAGGAAGCTCTGATAGGTGAGGTGAGGCGGCAGCTTAGCCCAGAAGCAAATGCAAACAGGGAGCACTGGTCCCCTCTGTAAAAATCCAGCAGGGGGTCTGGAGGGGGAACCTGTGTGACAGAGTCACACAGTCTGGACAGGCCGGGGGGTGGGCCAGGGCCACCTGACCTTAGACGTTGGTCTCCCTGCCCTCAGTGGAGGGGCTCCTGCGGCCTCCCTCTGGGTTCCCCATCCCAGCCCCGTCCTGCACCCTGGGCCAAGCATGTGATAGTGGTCTGATCTCTAGTCCCCCTCCTGAAGGGTGGCTAGCTGCTGTTACCCCAGAGCCCCAGAGTCACATCAGGGGAAGTGGCAGACCTAAGTAGGCCTGGCTGACCTCATGAGCCACCCTCCTCTTAACCCTGCCTCCAGGACAGGACACCTCTGTGCAGGTGGAAGGCTGTGTGAGGCATAGTGCCAGAGTTGTGGGTGCCCAGGTTGGTGCCCTGAGCTACCCTTGGTTGGTGGTGTGCTTCTGCGCACTCTCTGGAGCCTCAGTTTCCTCATCTGCTAAATGGGGGAATCCCTCGCTGCAGGACTGTAGTGGTAACACACACAGGGAGCCACAGTGGCCCCCTAAGTGTCTGCTAATGCTGAGTGGAACATCTGACCTTGTCACCCACACTGGGAACATCCTTCATCCCAGGCCCACCCCTAGAGCCCAGGACCCCCCTTGTCTCCTCTAGGAAGCTCCCTCACCTGTTTTCTGGGAGGTAGTAGCAGAAATAAGAGCCATTTTCAAAGGGGTTGGGAGGATGGGCAAAGATTTTTAAGACATTAACCATGAAGGAAAAGGTAGAAAATGAAATCATCTTTATTCCTAACTTTTATTCATTAAAAGGTATACCCTTACGAGGGTAAAAGGCAGTCCACAGGGTGGGAGAAGATATTGGCACATATGTATGGTGAGAGACTTTCTTGGAGAGTCCATATATAAAGAATATGAGCCAGATTTGACAGTGTGTACCTGTAGCCCCAGCTACTGGGGAGGCCAAGGCAGGAGGATTGCTTGGGCCTAGGAGTTTGAGGCCAGCCTGGGCAACATAGTGAGACCCTGTCTTAAAACAAGAGGAATAAAGTAAGGAAAAGAAAAATGGGCAGAAGACTTACCAAATCTTCATAGAAGTCACAAGGGACCAGTAAACTTATGTACATGGGCTGAGCCTCATCAGTCAAGAGGGAAATGCAAATTTCAACTGAAGTGAAATACAACTTCATACCTATTACCACTGCCAATTTAAAAAACTCTGCAAAATGTCTAGTTTTGTTCAGGATGTGGGGCAACAGGAATGATTACACATAGCTGGTATAAGGGTCAATAGCTATAACCACATTAGAAATTGGTACAGCCACTTTAGGAGAATATTTGGAAATGTTTACTGACTCTGAAGCTTTGTCTCCTCTGTGTCCCAGCAAGGCCACTCCTGGGTATGCACTCAGCGTCCATGTGCACACACATCCACCAAACAAGGCAGTTTCACCAGCCCACTTACCATCATAATACGTGTTTTGGGATCAGTAGCACAATGCTTTAAAATGTTTTATTTTTAAATTTTGGAACAGTCTTAGGTTTATAGAAAAATTTCACTTTTCCATAGAATCCATATCACCTTCCCTATTTGTAGCATTTTACAGTACCACTTGTTTTTAAAGTATCACTTGTTTTTATTAGTTTTGCAGTGTCTGTGTCTAAAAATGAATCCCTCTTTGCACTATTTCCTTTTAAGTGTCTAATGTAGACTTTCATTATTCCATAAACATCTTAGAATTTTTGAATAACATTGTGAAATTCTGCCAGAAGTCTTGCATGAATTTCTTTAAAAATTTGTGATTTTATTTATCTTATTTTTGCTCGGATTTGGATTTGAGTTGCAAATATTAGTTGGAAAAGAACTGGCATCTTCACATTTAATCCAATGAACAAATATTTAGCAAGGGGCTATTTAGTGTCAAACACTGCTCTATTCACAGTGTACACACCAACAACAAAGGTTCTCACCTCTTCGGAACTTATAATATCCTAGTGGAAAGAGGTCTTAGAAAAGAGAAATATAGTGTATCTTTCTGTTAATTTAGATATCCTTTGTCTTTTGAGTGTTCAAAATTTTCATAAAAGTCTTGCCTTTCCTGATTCCTAGATACTTCAGGGCTATTTAAAAGGTTCTCTTATTTTCTATTTTATTTCCTATTTGGTTGTTGTTCATATAGAGAAATACTATTCATTTCTGGGAGTTGCTTTTCTATCTAGGAACCTTGCCTAACTAACTCTATCATTCTAATAGTTGGTTCCATTTGATTCTCTACATACATGATTATGTAACTTGCTGAGAGTGGTGGCTTTGTCTCTTCTTTTTCAATCCATATACTTTCTTTTTCTTGTCTTATATCATTGGCTTGGACCTCCAATGCAATTTAATGGAATGGTGGTAGTAGCATCCTTGACTTGTCCCTGTCCTGAAGATGGTGCTAATAGATATTGTCGGTATGGTATTTACCAAAAGCGGTCTCTGCACTGGTTGAGGTGACTGTGGCAGCCTTCTCATTAGTGGGGTGAATTGTGTGGGTGGGCCTTCCAGTGCTGAATATTATTGCATTCTTAGAATGATCTCTACTCAGTCTAAATGCATAAATTTTATATATACTGCTAAATTCAGTTAGATAATATTTTATTAAGGATTTTTATACCCATGTTTATAAGAAAAACAGGCCTTGAATTTTTTGGTTCCTGTGAATTGTCTCTACCAGGTTTGGGATCAACTTCTCTCTTGAGATGAGTTGGGCTGCCTTCCTCCTTTCCTTTGTTCTAGAATGGGTTGTATCAGAAGGGACTGTCCTTTTGGGGAGTCTGAGTAAGCTTGCCATATGATTATTTAGTCCTGGGGATACTGTGAGGGAAAGGGGAGAAAACTCTGCTTTATTTAGATCTTTAATAGTTGTTCATTTTTCTTAATTTTGATGTTTTACATTTCCCCAAATGTTTAATGACATATTGTTACTAATACTTTTTAGTTAACTGTTAGATCTAGTTATTTTTCTTTCTGGTTTTTTTCCTCCTCTTCCTTACTATTATTACATCTGTTTTCTTATTGTCAGAAGTTTGTCCATCTTTTAGTCTTTTCAAAGAACAGATTTCTGTGGCTATGATAATACCAGAGGTAAACAACTGAAAAGAGGAAAGGTTTATTTTGGCTCGTGGTCTCAGTCCCTGGTCACTGGGCTCTGTTGCTCTGGGCCTGTGGGGAGGCAGCACCTGGGGGGAGTGAGCATCGGGGCAGGTCTACTCGCCTCCCGGTGGCTGGGAGGGAAAAAGAGGGAGAGAGAAGGGCCAGGGTCCCAGGATCACCTCAGGGGCATGCCCCAGTGACCTAACTGCTGCTCACTAGGCCCCACCTCTAAAGCCAGCCCCCAACAGTGCCACAGGCTGGTGACCAAGTCCTTAATTCATGGGCTTTTGGGAGAATTTAAGATCCAAACCATAACACTGGGGAACCTGCTGAGGAATTTGGTGCTTTGTCTGAGCTGCCCATTGATATCACCTGGGGACCTTGCAAACGGCGGAGTCCCCCACAGAGTCTCTTAATTGCTCGGGGTGTGGTTCTGAGCACAGGATCGAACAACCACTTGGGCAGCTCCCATGACAGCTGAGGTGAGACCCCTGCACCTCTCCTGAGCACAGGAGGGTGGGGGCTGGGTGTGCCTGGTGCTCCAACTTGTGCCCACCTCTGCCTGTGGCCCCCCACCCTCCACCCCATCAGAAGATCCAGAGCCTTCCAAGACCTCTGCCCCAGCACCACCGTCCCAAGGGTTGCACCTCTGGGCTCCTCTCTGCCCCCCAGGTCGGGGAGAGGGGAGGCAGGAGCTCAGGGCCAGTCCAGCTGCCTGGCGGGCTCTGCTGACACCCTGCCCGTGGCTGTTTTCTTACTCACACCCACCCAGGGCAAGATGGGAGAGATGAGTGGGTAAGTCAGAAAACTGGGCCCCCATTTGTCACTGGGGGTTCCCCATCTCACTGAGACCCAGCCCCTTGCAGTTTTAGTGTTGGGTCCCGTGTTCCATTGGGCCTCTCCTCCCTTTGGCCTCTCCAGGGCTGGGCTCCAGGGACAGAACCAGCAGCCCACGGCAGGTCACTTCCTGTCCCACCAGCACCACGGGGCTCTTTGACTTGAAGCCAGCCCCATGCTGGGAGCAGGCTGTCCCGCTAGGCCTCTGATCTCTCTGGGGCCACATCAGGGCTTGTCCAGGGAGGTGGGCTGCACATCACGGTCCCTGTACCCCTGGCATCCTCCTTGGGCTCCTTTGGTAACTGAGCAGAGCTCCTCTGTCTGTCCCACTCACTCCAAGGATTCATTCAGAGTATTTGCTGATCCTGTCATTTTTCTAGGCCTGGCTGGCTGCTCTGAGTACTTACGTAGGGAGCAGGACATGACACGTGGGACCTCTTCCTCCAGGGACACGGGCTCTAGTGAGAGGATCCAGGGGCTACAGTCTAGTGACACTGGTACCCTGTGCAGGGTGGCCTGGGGGGAAGAATCATGACTTTGCCTCCAGGGGGTCAATCAGACATCACAGGGGGTGCAGGAACAGGGTCTTGAAGGCAGAACGGGGGGCGGGGCATCCTAGGTAGAGGGAAGAGCTTAGGCCAAGGTGAGGAGGCAGCCAGAGTCAGGGTTCGAGGAACCCCAGGCAGCTCTGCAGGGGTGTGCACAGGTGTGTCAGGCCCAGGAGGGAGGGGTCTGAGGGTGAGGGGCATGGAGAGAGTGAAAATGGGGGTCTCTCTAGCTGGGTGTGGTGGTAGGAGATGGAAGAGAGGAAGATGGGAAGCAGGTGGCTCTCCTCTGCAGGGGAGGGTGGCTAAGGGCAGCCATGTTGGGCCAACACTAAGGTCAGAGCAAAGCCAGAGAAACAGTGGCTGGGTTTGAAGACACCTGAGGATGAGGGCTGTCCAGCTGGAAGTGGGTGGTTCCATTGGCTCCAGGTGGTGGCCTGGGGGCTGCGGGGAGTGGCTGAGCTGTTCAGAGGAGGAAGAGCAGCTCAGGTTCCAGACAGGACGGCAGGTTTGGCTGTGGGTGCGGATGTGCTTACAGGGTCCCAGGTGGAGACCTCGTGGCAGGAGCGCGGGGAGATGGCAAGGACAGAGCTGAGCACTGTCGGAAACGCAGGCCGCACAGAGAGGGGACAGAAATGGGGTGGCTCAGGGAGGCCCAGGGTCCCAGCTGTGAGCCTGTGGCTTAGCTGGAGTGAGTGGCCAGAGAAGCAGGGGGAGAGCTGATGCAGACACTGGTGCGGGAGGACGGGGCACCTGGAGGGGCAGGCCAGGCCAGGCCGCCCACTCCCCTGGGGCAGGAACGCCACCAGATTTGGTCACTGCTTCATGGCAGTGCTGGCACGAGGCCTGCACCTGAAGGTGCCTACACAGCAGGACCTGGCTGCACGGACAATCGGGTGCCCTCGTCCCTTGCCATCCCAGGGCTGCTGCCGCCGCAGGGTCCCGTCTCCCTGGAGCCCTGCTCCTCTCCTCCACCTGGGAAGGACCCCAGCCCCACTGCCCAGCCCACCCTCCTCTCTAGCAGATGGGTCTGAACCTCTGGGACCTGTTCCGGGAGGCTTGTGTACATACCCTCATGCCACCACCAGGGCTGGAGCTTCCAGGGGCAGAAGGGGTGACCCGGCCCAGCTAACCTGTCAGTCTGTCCTGGGCTCTGGATTTGGAATCATGAGACTGTGGCTTAGGGACAGTTAAACATGGTGGCCATGTGCTTGTGGACCCTCTGATGCTGGTGAGCGGAGAGTGGGAGGGGAAGCCAGCAGATGTCCAGGCGGCTGATGAGGCCCAGGGCCAGGTGGAGGAACGGTGCGCCCGGGTCTGGACCCGAGGCTCAGCGCCATCCTGCTGTGGGTTCCGTGTGCTCACCCCACCCCCACCCGGGCTGGTGTGAGTGGGTTCTGCCTCTGGGCCTGGTGCGCCTTCCTGTGCTTTGTCCAGTGTCTCCTGTGTCCAGGGCCCCCACTTCGATGTGCTTCCCTGGTGTCCTGGGCCCAGCATGTGGGAGGGATCTAGTGTGTCTGTGGACAGTGACAGAACCCTGGCACTCTTTGGGGACCCTTGCAGTGCCCAGGAGATGAGTGCTGAGCTCAGGTCGCCAGTTGTGGCTCCTTCCCACAGAGTCTGGCAAGAACAGAGCCTGCAGGCAGGGACGGCCCTGGCTGGGACATGGAGCCCCAAATGCAAAGGTCACTGCGAATGGAGGCAGAGATGTTGATAGTGAAACTCGAGCTGCTGGTGCTCATAGGGGGCTGTGGGTGCCCGCCAGGACAGGGGCCACCTGGGCCGGCCTGGCGGGTGGCGTCCTGCAGGCAGGTGAGCCGTGGGGACAGCCCCCTGACGGCATCGGGACCTGCATCCTCGTGGCCAGGTGTGGTGTGCACCCCACAGACAGGGCGGGAGGCACCCTGCGTTCCTCGCCGGGGTGCAGCTCTCAGGGCCACCGAGGCTCTTCTGCTTCACGGAGCACCCTGAGGGCTGCTGTGAGGAAGGTGGAGCCCCACACCCTCCTGAACCAGGTGCGGGGCAAGACGGCCTTCCTAGAAGGCTGAAGGCCAGGCAGTGGCCGTGTCCCGAGGAGCCCGGCCGGCCTGCGGGCAGGTTCAGGGCTGGTGCACGGGGCGGCCCTGAGACACTGACCTCTGGTGGCTGCAGATACAACAGCAGACGGGGAGAGGTTAAAACGAACGTTTATTTAACAAATTATATTAAGAACACAGACAACCACACAGTGAAACTTCCCTGGCCAAGTGCAGAGTTGCCTTGAATAAATATGCAGGAAGGGGGGCCTTCCTCAGGTCCTTGTCTGAGGCCAGTGGTCACACAGCAGCCACGCACCCTCCATCGCGGGGACAAAGCCCGGGCTCCTGGAGTGAGGGCTGCCGCTGTCCCAGGGGTCTGCACCCAGAGCAGGTGGAGGAAGCTGGGCTGACCTGAGGTTCCAGGCTGCTGGAGAGGGGGCCTCGTGCAGGGGCAAGAGCAAGTGGCCCGCCCCTCCTGCAGGGTCCGGGGTCAGGCAGACTGAACCAAACTCGACGGGCTCAGCTCCACGTGGCTTGGAGGCACGGGGGGCTCGCTCGGCGGGGCTCTGCCTGCCTGGGTCTCAGAAGCTGCAGGCTGGGAGCCCCCGACATGGCAAGGGATGGGGCACTGCAACGGCAGCCTGGGGAGCCCTTGCATAGGGGTGGCCCATGCTCAGTGTGGACCAGCAGGGCCCAGTGGCAGCCAGGAAGTCACAGGAATACAAACAGGGTCAGCCCAAGGCATGTGCTTATGAGGGGACATTGGCCCAATGCACCTTGGGGCCAGAGCCTGTCTCTGCCATTTACCAGCCTGTGCCAGAGACAATCTCGGGTTTCCCATTGGCAACAGGCAGCAAAGAACGTGAACTACTAGGTCTTGTTTTGGGGGAGGCTATGGGAGAAAGCGTCTGGACTGCCCAGCTGTGCCCAGCAGAGGGCTGCTCGGAACAGGTCAGCCCCGTCCCCCCATGGCCTTCTGAAGCACTCGGGGGCCACCGACCAGTGTCCGTGGTTTTTTCCTACAAAATGAGCTTGGTCGCTGGAGACCACACGGCTCTGGCCTTGGGCAAGGGCAGTGTAGGCTGTGATGTCTTCACTGAAACTCGGGGTGGGGTGTGGCTGGCTTCAGTTCTTGGATTTGGGGTAGAAAAAAAGGCCTCATGATAAATTTGCAAGTGAACCTGGAGCAAGTGACACCTGCTCCTTGTCAACTTTGTGCCATTTGCTAGGTCTCAGAAGACGACTGAGTTTTCAGGGCGGAGGGCAGGGCTCGGGGATGCTGTGCTCTGGTTGGTCTTCTCAGGGGGGCAGGGTGCTGGGCAGGGACAGCAGCAGCTATGGGACATGCTGGGGGGACCCAAGGAAGAGGCTGTGGCCCTTCATATAGCCAAGGGCATCCTTGTCCCTCGCTTCCAGAAAAGGCCAGGGGTTGGTGGACAGAGCATTCCCCACCTAAGACTTGAGAGGCCCCTCAACTCCTCACTCTGCCACAGTCCTGTGGTCCGCACGACGCCATCAGGGTGGGCGTACACACGCACAAGCTGTGACCCACACGCTTGCCCATCCTTGTCCACCTCTCAGAAGGCAGGAGCCCGGGTGGGGAGCAGCCTAACGCCTAACAACCCCAACTTGACCTCACCACTCATTAGCTCATGTCACCAGCTTCACAGTCAAGGTCATTATTAAACTGAGTCCATAATGCCATGGGGAGACCTCTCCTACTGGCCAGAGCCCACAGTGTGCCCTCTTCCTGGGGGCCCTGAGGGAGGGTGGCGGAGGGGGCTGTGGCTGCCCTCTTTCTTCCTCCCGCCACCTCCGGCTCTACCGTCTCCATCCCTGACCAGGGATCTTGCTGTGGCCCTGTGGCCTTCCAGGACGGTCAGCGCTGCGGAGACGCTGCCTTCTCCACTGTGGAGGAGGAGGACCCCGGTTACCTGCTGGGGACAGTCTCATAATCTGGGCGTGGAAAGAGGTCGAACAACAAAGTATACAAACCAAAACGAAGTGCAGAGTCCCCTCCTCCACCCTCCTGCGGCCCCTGGGGCCTCCCTCCTTTGTCCAGCCTCAAGCTGTGCTGGCTGCTTGGTTTTGGATAAACCACCATCAAAAAGCAGCAGCGAGCAGGTTGTTGGGGTGCCCGGGCCCTGGAGCACAGCTGGCTTGTTCTGTGGGTGCTGGGCTCCACCCGCCAGCCCTCCTGGTGAAGCACCGGCCCGCGAGGGGGCCTCCTGGGCCTGGCAGGGGCCAAAGGCCTTTCCCTGCCATGTGCTGCCCAGAGGTGTGGGAGGGTCACCTCACAGGTGCCCTTAGGTCTTGGGAAGGGGCCAAGCAGCCACTTGCTGACACACAGAAACGAAGAGGGGCCAAGACGAGGAGCTGCCGAGGAGGAGGCTGGTCCGCCGCGTGCGGCTGAGGCCCTGGGGGCCGAGGGGCGACGCAGGTGGTGAGGTATTTGGGGCCCCCCGGCTCCTGGCCAGCCTGTCGACTCTCTGGTTCCTTTGGCCTGTGGACCGTCCCTGGAACTTCAGCTGGCGGGGCCTGTACTGGCCGAGGGCTGCTGTCCACAGCCCCCTCCATGGCGCCGCCTCCGAAGCGCAGCAAGCCCTCAGGTCCAGAGCCCCCTCTGGGGACCCAAAGGAGTCAGACACCCGCGTCCTGTGGGCCTGGGGCAAAGCAGGCCCCTGGGCTGAAGTCCTGGGCCCCAGGGATGGCGCTGGCGGCTGTTCTCGGGGTGGACGTGTGGGGCCGAGCTCGGCACCTGCAGTGCCGGGGACGGGGGACGCTGGCTCTGGCTCAATCCAGGTCTGGGTCAGGGGGCTTTCACGATGACCTGTCTCTGTCCGCAGATGCCAAGGAGACACAGCGGGCTGAGAGCAGCCTGATGGCAGCGTGGCCGTGTCCTCCAGTGCTGGGCACCTCTCATGTCACTGCCTGTGGCGGCCTCGTGGGGCATGTCCTGTAGTCACTGGGTCAGGGCACTGGCCGTGGCAGGTGGCGCTGTCACCGGCTGGAGTGCCCCACAGTCAAGCCCTCTGGGGGGGTGGGTAGGGCAAGCAGAGCTCGCAGGCAGGTGCCCGGTCACACTGTCCTCTCCAGGGAAAGTGAGTCCCCCTCTGTGCCAGTGGCAGGGCCTCTGGTGTCCAGTCATGCACTGGGCAAAGAGTCCACAGCTGTCCACAGAGGGAGAGGCCCTCTGGCCTCCCCACCCGCGGTTTCTCAGGGCTGCTGTGAAACGCTTGGTGTACTTGAGCCTGTGGGTGGGAGGGACGTGCTCCCCCCAGCCCTGCGTCTCAGGTGACAGTGAGCCCAGAGGGTCCTATATGAAGTGGCCAGCCCTGTGGCCTTCCGGGGGGTGAACGATGGCTTGTGGGGTTCCTATGGTGGGTGACAGGAGAAAAGGAGCCAGTGTGCGTCACTGGGCGGCCGGAGGGACTGCCGGGCCCTCGGGGGCGACTCCAGCTGGGGGAGGTGTTTGGTAGCACGACTGGTCATCACATGGACAGCTAGGAATGGCTGGTCACTACAGCACACACAGATTAGTCGCAGTTGTGAACAATGTCCCCGGGAGGCTGGGGTCTCGTCAGGCGAGCCAATGACCGGAGGTCACCACTCAGCTGCCCAGGGTCTTGGGTGCTTGTGGGGTGGGAGGTGGAGGCAGGGCTGGGGGCAGGGCGGGCAGGGCGGGGAGCGGCCCCCTCCGCCCTGTCAGTAGTCTGGGCACTGGGCGAGGCGTCTTCTCCCCGCGGAGGCCCCGCTCCTCAGGACTGGGGGGTCTGCTGACACCGGGTGGGGCTGGGCGGGAGCCTGGCCGCGGCGCTCTGCTCCGTGCGGAAGCTGTACTCGTACTGCGGGAAGAGGGCGGGCAGGGCACAGTCAGTCCCGGTGCACCCAGGGGCCCCGTGCTGCCCAGGCCAGGCAGGACGCCGGCCAGGCCAGTGCCTGCTGGCAGTGATGTGGGCAGGTGTGTGCGCGCCAGGGCTGTGGGTCTGAGCCGAGTGCAGGTGTGAACACACCTGTCAGGCGATGGGCTTGGGTGGTGACAGGTGTCAGCTTTCACAGTCCCTACCTGCCCCTGCCCTCGGGTTCTGATACCAATGGTAAACCCGTGTGAGCCACCCTGTGCCAGGCTGAGCACCAGCCTGCTGCCTGGAGGCTGCCCGGCTGTGGACCCCTCCCCTGCCCGGCTGTGCTGCTGACCTCCCCGGAGAAGGCGAGTTCCAGGATGGGCGCGGGTTCCTACAGTTCACCCGCAGGCCAGGGATCTCAACACCCAAGTGGGGGGCGGGAGAGGAGCGCCCACCCTGACAGGTGGCATCCCGGGTGCTGCAGGCTCAGGCTGGGTGGGGTTGTGGGGCAGCCTGGAACTCGCTGGGCAGCTGTGCCCTCGCTCATGTGGGTTTGAGGAACCGGGGCCTGGGCTGGGCCAGTGGTCACCTATGTAAAAAGGTTCAGCCACAGAAAAGCCGTGACAAAGGGCTCCCCAGGGTCACGGCGGAGCTGCCGTTGAACAGAGGGCTACCCAGGATGGCAGCGCCTCAGGACCGGCAGGTGGGCCTGCAGGGAGAGGGCAGCAGGAGCCGCAGCATGCTGTCCGCATGCCCCGGCACACTGGTAAGCTGGCCTCCAGCCCTGCTGACCCCGCAGCGGGGAGGTGCTCCCGGGGACTGCACGGAGGATGCTGAGCTGAGGGCTGCAGGGTCCACCTGGCTACAGACCACTGGAGAATGGAGGGGACTGCTGCAGGGCTGCGCTGGGGCTGGGGCTCTGGAGCCTCGAAGCCGTGGGGGGCCTCAGGCAGGCCCTCCACTCCCAGGGATGCCTGAGGGTGTCAGGAGGCACAGTAGCTCGGGGATCCTGTCCCTGGAAAGGAGCAAGCACTCACTGGATCCCTGCCTGCCCATCCCATCAGCGCCCAGGCCTCTTGCTTTCCTGCTTCCTGGCCAGTGCTCAGGTGCCCACCCTGTGTGGGGCTCACAGGCCGCTTGGGCAAGGGCTGGGCTAATGCTGCCACCTGGTGGCTGCTTAGGTACGCACACTGCAGCACACAGAGCTGTTCAGGTCGGCTGCACCCTGGCGTTGACCCTGCACTGGGTGCTGGGACCAGGCACAAGCCGCACAGAGTCTTTGTTCCCAGGGCTCACAGGGTACGCAGGGAGGGACCCAGACACTCCCAACACAGCCCAGCATGAAGGCCACATCCAAGGGCAGCCACACAAGGATGGGGCCACAGGAGGAGTCAGGTGGCATTTCTCTGGAGCACAGCAAGGGTCTGACTGGGGGAGAGCATGATGGGTACCCAGACCTACTGAGTAGAGGGCCTGGGGTGGTGGGTCCACCAGGATGGTGGCACAGCCATCAGCCCAAAAGGAGCGCAGCTCTGCCCCTGGCTGGGGCAGGGCCGCCAGGACACCAGGGAAGAGCACAGAAGCAGGGACCTGGGCTGCCTGGCGGGTAGCCTGGCCATGGTACATGAGTAAGCCACGAGTACACGCTCCCTTTTTCTGACTGCAGCCTGAGCACACAGAGACCCCGAGGGGCCTGGCCATGGGGGCAGCGCACAGATGGCCTGTTCCCCACCCCTCTTCCTCGGGATTTTTTCCCTTTCTAGGCTGCAGCATGGGGCATTTCAAGAAGAGCACACAGGGTGCGGGGACAAGGGGACAAGCCTGTGCCAGAGGTGTGGGGAGGCCAGAGGCCAGGAGGCAGGGTAGCCTCTTTGGGCCAGGGAGAGGGCAGAGCCCAGGCAAGAGACCAGCAGCCCCTTCACCTTGACTGCATGCCCCTGCTGGGGGACCGTGGGCTGGGGGACCGTGAGGTGGGGGACCATGAGGTGGGGGACTGTGGGATGCGGATTCTGACCCTGCTGGTCTGGGTGGGCCTGGGACTGCATTTTCAAGGATTCCCAGGTGAATGGGTGCTGGGATCAGTTCTGAGGGCAAGGGGGACTACCCAGACCCAGGGACCACTCAGACACCGGACCTGGGAGCGATGAGGTCAGGCTGTGGAGAGGATGGCCAGAGACACAGGATGGGCTGCCGGGAGGATGGGGGACCAGGGACCGAGGGGCAGGGGCGTCCCACCTGGAGGTCTGGAGACCAGGCCCAGGGCTGAGGGGCAGGCTGAGGCCCAGGGCCCGCTCCAGGAGGCCTGCAGTGCCAGGCCTGGGGTGGCACGGTGGAGCCCACAGGGCACTCACGTCACCTGGATTTGCTGAGGGCTGGTCTGCACCAGCCAGAGGACCCAGGCTGGGCCTGTGACCCAGATGGGGTGGCCTGGAACGGTGTCGGGGTGACTGCTGACCAGGCCCTGCAGTGCCAGGCTCAGGTGGGGAGTCACGCAGCCAGCCTCTGTGGCCAGCAGTCAGACCGTGTCGCAGGCAGGGGCATGGACGTGCTCGAGGATAAACTGCTGGGTTCCTACTTCACTTGCCCTCTGCTGGGAGCGGGGGAAGCCACGAGTACACGTTCCCTTTTTCTGACTGCAGCCTGAGCCCACAGAGACCCCGAGGGGCCCGGCCATGGGGGCAGCGCACAGACGGCCTGTTCCCCACCCCTCTCCCTCGGGATTTTTTCCCTTTTTAGGTTATCTTGGCTGAAGAAAAGTGCCGCCCCCCCCCTCCTGTTTTCCCTAACTCCCCAAATGAAATTTCAACATATGTCCCCCGACATAATCCCCCTTAGGCTGAGGATAACCTTCCCACAGACGCTGTCCTCTGCCCAGGATTGCTCGTCCCCACAATGTTTGCCCAAGAGACTAGGCTGCTTCTGGAAGCCCTGTCACTCCCTTGGGCAAACAGTGAGTACCTTTGAAGGTGGATCTGGGCCCGGATCTGTTTACTCAAGACATTAGTCTCCTGCATAAGGAAAACCTGCACTCAAGTACAAACAGCAAATCCTTTTTGAATTAAAAAAATTTTCAATTAAAAAGCATTTGGTTCGCAGAGCTGAGTCCAGCTGAGCAGTGCGGAGCCAGGGTGCCCTCTGGTGGGTACAGGCTGCCATTGCAACCACCCGGCCACCCAGGCCTGGCCTCTCCCAGAAAAGAGCTGTCACTGTCAGGGGCTTTGTTGGGGCTTTCCTGGGGGCGGGGTGGGGGCCTGCAAGCCCCAGCTGCCACAGTCCTTTGCCCATCATGAGGCCAGCGCTCCGTCAGCAGGAGGTTTTGACTTCAGCTTCCAGCTATACCTTGGAGGCTAGGTCACCTCAGCCTCAACCTCGCTGGCAAAAAGGGGTCATCAAACACTCATGAGGGAGCTGTGAGAGCCCAGAGAGTACCGGACAGTAAAGCCATCTGTCCTGGCTATGCACCAGAGTGGATGGTTCAACCACAGCCATGCTGAGCCACGGTGGGGCGGGGCACTGGCATGTTGTGAAATACCAGGTGACTTTAATGGCTAGGCAGGTGGGGGAGCGTGGCCCTCAACAGTAACTAAATACACTGCACCAGGACAGGCAAGGTGCGCGCCCCTGGCCCCCGGCCTGCCACCCCTCCCCAGGACAGGCAAGGGTGCTCTCCATGGCCCCCGGCCTGCCCCGCCCGGCCCCCGATCCAGAAATGACTGCATGGAGCAGAGGGCTCCTGGCAAGACAGGGTGAGGGACTGCTTCTGCCCCCACACTTTGCGGTTGAGGAAATAAGCCTGGGAAGGATCTGACTTCCTGAGGCCCAGGCCTAGTGACACTGGGGGCCAGTGCTAAGCTGGCTGGGACACTTGCACCAGAAAGTGTCTGTAGCCACCTGTCACAGGATTGCCATTCAGAGGTGATATGAGCAAGGCAGCTGGCACTGAAGTGGGTCACAGAAGGGCCTGGAGGGGGTGGTCCAGAGGGTCAGGCTGGGGGAAGCAGCCGGTTCAGGGTGGAGGAGAGTGGAGGGTGGGCCACGCAGTCAGAGGCCAGGGAGGTGATGGCCTGGCGTCAGCATGGACAGGAAGGCAGGTGAGAGTCCATGTGCCTGCGTCCTCGCCTGCCTGGCCTGCTCCATCCCTCCCATCTCCCAGGTAGCCCCACGCCTGGGCCCCGGCCCAGGGTCCTCCACTTCTGAATTCTTAGAGCTCAGCCTCCCCCCATGCTGAAGCTTAGGGAGCCTCCCAGTGGTTTCTCAAGCCGTCTTTCCTTCTGCTCTCAGAAGCCATGGAACTATTTCACAGGCATATTTTGTCCCCATCACGCCCCCCCCCCCCAAATACAGTCCGTGATAAAACAGCAGCTGGCCCCTGCCTGGTCCGGCAGTGTTTGGGGAGCAGAGAGGACTGTGGCAAACGGGAGGCTGCCCCTCCCCCAGGAAGCAGGGCTGAGAGGAGGGTCTAGAACTGCTGTCACCTTGTGACAAAGCCTGGGTAGATTTTGGCATTTTATTCGGTCTCCTGACTTTCCAGAGTTTATTCTTAGAGACCACCCAGGCCAACACCGTGAGCCAGTGGTGCCTCTGGTCTGTGCCTAGAGATACGAACACGAATGTTGGTGCTCGGTGCCACCTCTCACGGGGGAGACGTGCCACCATGGACACGCTCTGGGCTTGTGCAAGTCACTGTGCTATGAGATGGGCCATGCAGAGTCATGCTCAGAGCACCCAGGGCTGGGCCACATGCTGCAGCTGCCACCAGGAATGATCTGCACAAGCACTAACCGCCCAACCAGCCGCCTTCTCTCCTTTGCCCCTTCACCCCCGCTGGCCGCCACCCACCCCTCATTCAATCTCCTGCCCCGGGCCATAACCCCCAGGCTCTGGAGCCAAGGAGTGGCAGGGCTCCGTGGCCAGCCTGTGTCGCAGCACTCTTAGCAAGGGGAGGGGTGCCTCTCCAGACAGCGCCCCTTTAGCTGGGTGTAAAGGACAAGGGGGACCCCACCACCTAGGGATGAAGCCTGGTCCAGACAGGGTGGTGCTCGGAAAGGCAGGCGGGCGCCTGGCCCTGCCCTGCAGTAGGGGAGGCAGCCGGGTGGGGGGCTGGGAAGCTGCTGGGGAAAAGCCTCTGCGGAGGCTTCCTGGGCTGGCCAGGGGCCTGAGGGTGGGAGTCCCCCATCTGCTCCTACTGCTCTGTGAGATGTGGGTGCCCTAAAGGGAGAGGAGCCCTTCTGCCCTGGAGCCCAGGGCCGTGGGTATCGCTCTGAGACAGACCCTTGGGGTGGCCACCCCCACACACTGGGGGCCCTGGGCTTGGAGCAGGAAACGAGAGGCGAGAGCTGGGAGGACTGGAGAGTGGGACCTGACTGGGGGGTGGCTCCTGCTCAGGGGCTCACAGCAGGCGGGAAGGGGCTGGACAAAAAGACTGGAGCCTGTGGAGGGGCTCAAGTGATGACCCCTTCCCTGGGCCCCACGGCTGGGGCTGGGGCTGGGGCTCCCCTTTCCCACCTCCCACCTGGGAAAGCTCTGAGCCCCACCCCTCAGGGCCTCAGGAGCACTGGCTGACCTCCAGCCCCAATGGCATGGTGGCTAAAGGCAGCTCGAGCTATGTCCCAACCCCAGGTGGCCTGGTGAGGTCACCCCCCGCCCCCAGCTTCTGCTTGTTCCCCTTCAGCAGGAAGGACATCAGCTGACCTCACAGTGAGGTGCAGCCTCTAGCCCAGACCCTGCCAGAGCTTGTAGCACCTGTTACTCTTGTCACCTTCTTAACGACCACAGGAGCCACGAGCTGCAGTCCACAGCTCTGAGCTCCAGACCTGGCTGCAGGGTCTCCCCTTAAACCAAGGCATGGGGCAACGTTCTTCCCCACTCCCCAGTATTCCAGACACGCCCCCACACATGAGGGCCATGCCGCCTCCCCCACGTGCCCCTGGTGCCCCGGCCTCCCGCCTTTCTTCCCGTCCTCCCAGTGTCTCTGGGGAGCTGTGATCCAAGCAGTGAATCAGGCCTCCCACAGAAGGCGGGGCCACGGTGTGTCCCTTCCCTCTCTGGCCCCAGCCTGCACTTCAGTTGCCACAGGAGTGGGCATTTCGGGGTGTAGACCGGGCTGCTAAGCAGAATCGCCTGGGCTCCTGGGCAAAGCTCAGGTGCCATACCTGCCGAGCCCAGTGCCCGGGGGAGGCCCTGGGATCTGGCTGCAAGCCAGCCCGGCCCACCCCCAGGATAGCAGCACCAGGCCTCATGGGCAGCTCCCCCGGGTGCCCTGCTGTTCTCCCCAGGGCCAGGTATCAGGAGGAGGACGTAGGTCCCCACCAGTGGGAGGGGATGCTTACTGAGGAGAAGGAAAGACACTTGAGAAGGCCACGCATTTCAGGAAAGCCAGAGGAAGCGCCCTGGGGGGACTGAGAGCCACTGGGATTAATAAGGACGGAACACGCCTTGCTCCTCCCAGCCCCTCCTGCCGCCTGAAAGGCCCTGCAGACACTGCTCCAGCTTCTCCCAGGGGGCCTGGGTGGGCTGCAGCCACTGCCTCTGCTGCTGGGGAGCCAGGCAGGTCAGCCTCCGGCTTCCTCGCTTCAGCGTTCAGAATTGGCCTGAGCCGCACCTAGGTACAGGCACCCCTCGGGTTTTCCCTCTGGATTACAGCAGGAAGCACGGGAAATGCTGGTTTCCAGTTGAAGGTGGGAGCTGTGAGGACGCTCGGGATGTCCTTCCCAGCCTGCAGGAGTCCCGTCTTGTGCTCCTCCGCCATATGGGCCAGGAAACCTTCCTCTAATTTATTTTGGGGCATTACGTTACTTGAAATGTGTCGGGCAAAAGTTTCCAAAGCCCTAAGCGGGGAGAGCTCCTTCTCTGTAGGTTCTGGAAAGCCCTGCCTCCGGGACGTGGGCCCTCCCGGGAACCGGGCAGGGTTCTGCTGGTGCCGGCTCTGCTTCCTCTGCCCCTCCTCGGCCAGCCTGGGCCTCTCACTTGTGTGGTGAGCATCCTGGGCCACCAGGGGACCGCCTATGTGGTGGCTCCTGCCACGAAAACCAAGGGGCAGCGCTGGGAGGGGGTCCCTGGGACCCGGAACTGGGACACAATCCTGCTGCCTCGACGTGCCCAGGGCGGAAAAGACGACCATCTGGATGGATGATGAGACATTATCAAGAGCCTCCCTCCATGCCTGACCAGGAGGTTTGGGGAAAGAGAAATGAGGGCTAGTTCTTTAACATGACAGAGAGAGAGACGTGGATGGAGAGCGAACCAGAATGCAGCAGCACAGGCTGCTATTGAAACCAGCAGCTCCACTCAAGACGGCAAGGCCGGTGGCCTGGGGACTTGAACATGGAGGGCAGACAAAGGCTCCCTGGAAGGGGGCCTAAGGCTGTAGAGCAGGAGGGCGGGTCCGGGTTTGGCGAGGACACAGCTGCCTGCCTGGGGAGCCCAAGGAAAGCCATGGAAACCCATCGGAAACAAAGAGAGGTCAGCGAGATGGCCAGCGCCCTGTGCACACACGTCACCTGCTGCTCTAGATATGAGTGGCAGAAAACAGCAAAAGAAAAGATCCTGTTGGTGAGATCTACAAAAACATCAGCCTCAGCGGCGGACGCAAGAGGGAGTCTGGAGGCGCCTGCAGAAAACCCTTCTTCTCTGCTGAGCAACACGCGCAGACCGGGGAGGCAGAAGCACACCTGTCCTCGGAGACACGGAGACACGCAGGTGAAATGCCAATCATCCCCCATTAACGGATGCACTCGAAGCAGTTTCAATGCAAGTGTAGGGTGGGTTTTCAGACCCCCCCCAAGAGTCCAAGAGTCCAAAGTTAAGCTGGAAGAACGACCACCCTTCATTTAGGAAAGTCACAGGTGCGGGGCGGGGGGCGGGGGGAGAGTAACACTACCAGATTTGAAAGCTTATTATAAAGTGGAAAGATCCAACATGTGGCCATAATGTAAAAATAAAGGAGGGCAGGGCAAAGCCAGGAACAACTCCACTGGCCCTGTCACGCATGGAAATATATGATACAGGCGGCATTTAAAAGTCAAGGAAGATCAAACTCTAACCTGAAGAACACTGGCTAAGGGCTCAGGACGAACTGAGCTGGCTGCCCATCTGACTTCCCAAGGCACTTCAGACAAATGAAGTGGTTCAAGAGTAATTAATATTTAGCACATTAAAACACAAGAGTAGAAGGAAATAGGGGTGAATGTTTTTATAATCCAAGACAAAAGCAAAACACTTAAAATTGCCACAAAAGGTTTCATGAGCAGCACACACCATTAACAAGGAAAAAGACACGGGTTAAAGCACACGTGTGTGCACACGGGTGTTTGGAGAAAAGGTGGCTATCTTAAAAACATAAAGAGCTCTTAAAAAATGAGTGTGAAAAGCTAAACAATCCAGTACAAAACAACTGGGCTGTGGTCACGAGGCGGTGTGGGAGACAAGCCAGCCAACGGACACATGCGACATTCAGCTTGGCAGCAGTCACAGATTACCGAGGCCTAGCACATTGTGGAAAGGCCCTTGCGTACCTCTGGTGGGGTCTGGAAGGTGAGGACCTGGGGAGCACAGGCATGCAGTGAGTGGACTGACTGGGAGCACGCCAGGGGCCAGCCAGTAGGGCTGCCCAAGCACATCATGGATGACCACAGAGGTGCAACTCGGCGTCTTCAGGTCGGCAAGGTGTACTGGACAGTGGGGCAGTGGGTCACAGGCCCCTGTGCACAGGGTGAGCTGAATGTGTGTGAGCTGTGTGCACTAACACATCTGCAATGTTTGCATTTTTATAAACATGTGATGGCTGTACTTGGGAAAATACTAAATATCAAAAAAACAACAACCAAAAAAACAAACAAAAAAAACCCCAATTCTGATTGGTAGGGTAGCTGCTTACGATGATAAACTGCTTGCAAGTTTCCCACTATCTAGGGGAAGGCTGGGCCCTGTCTTCAGGGCAACAGCGGTTGCTGGGCTGTGGTCAGTGGGGAGAAGGACGGGTGGGCCATTGCTCCTTACCAGGGCAAAGAAGGAGCCTGGAGTGTCTTTCATGCCATCAGAGAGGCCATTTAATTAATTTGTTAGACTTCTCTTAAAATGCTTTTTAAAATTTATTTTTAATTGTCAAATACTAATTCTATATATTTATGGGGTTCAACATGATGTTTTGATTTATGTGCACATCATAGAAAAATTCAATCAAGCTAATTAACATATCCATCACTCACCCATGGATCACGTTTTCGTGGTGAGAACGTTGGGTTTCTTTGTTTTTGGCTGAGGGGGTCCAACCTAGTGTGGGCTTTGGGAGAATCTGGGCAGCAGCTCTCATCCCTGAACAGCACATACAAGGGGAGCAGGGCAGGTCAGCTCCCTTTGACTTAACCAGCTTTTACTTAGTGAATTAAGAAGCGTATTTCTACCCCAAATATTCCAGCTGCCTGATCAAAAAATAAAGCAATCAAGAGGGTGCTGGGTGGTGAAGATTCTGAATCGGAACAGAGGGAAGGCAATTTTAAAATTATTTCCTGTTGCAATTTAAGACCTGACCACTAGATGGTGCAAAGGGACCACAGATTTTGTAGTTGCACGTAGCCCTCCACAAAATTGGTTAACCGTAATAAGCACAATGAAGGCTTTCCAAAAGTAGAAAGAATGAACAATTGTGTTGGGAGCTGAACATTTTGCTTTTATAAAATTGGGACTCTGCCATTTCATTATTGATACAAAAATCTTCTGCCTCACTTTTTTTCCCTACAGAATGTAGATCCCAAATCCACCCTAACCTCGCATTTGAAGAGGCCCAGGCAAAGCAGATATCCAAAAGTTGGATTCGAAAATGCTTTTTACCTTGTGCTGCCAAAGGTAATTTCATTAATTTCACCTCAATGTCGTGACGTAAATGCTAGTGGAATTGGCCCCAAGCTAAATAAGCAATAAGCCCCATTTTTCAACACACAAACACATAAAGATGTCAGCTCAAACTGTTTACTAATTAACACTTAAAAAGACACAAATTAGATATGCGTGGCTAAGAGCAATTATAATCAAGACGAATTTCTCTAGTCATTTGGGAACTGAAAAAAATGCCTAATTGCTGGAACCAATGTTTTAAAAACTGAAATCACGCCAGTTAGCAAATATGTTCATTTAAAGAACATTCCACGTGACTACACTCTTGAGGATTGACTACAAACATGAGAACAAGGAAAATATTTAGGTATAAAATTAAAATTTTAAGCTCCCTTAGATTTATAACTTCTTCATTAAATATGTCTGCAAACAGCAGCCCATAAAAACCTGTAGCAATTAAGTGGTTAAATGAACTGCCTCCCTTGTCAATTTTAAGGGAGTGATTAATACGAGAACGTCCCTTTACTAATTAGACGCTCCCTCGTCTTTGAGCTTTCAAGTCCAATGAAAATGGAGGTTGTCTGCTCACCAGGAAGCGAGGTGGGCTAATGAGCGCTTCCCTCGGCCACGTCTCCACGCGCACTCTGGAGGGCAGGAAGGGTGTGCACCACGGCTTCGGCTTCGGGTGAGCGGGCAGCTGGGGGCAAGGGCTCTGCATGGGGCTGGCGGCTCTGACTCCCCACCCCACGCCGTGCATCCCGGGGACTGCTCACTCCTATTTTAAAAGGCTGCAGGTAGTTATGCATGAAATGCACCCGCGAGGCCACTGCCGCCCGACCCATCCTGGAGACAAGGGATGATGAGGTCCCTGAGGGAGGCCAGGCTGGGATGCAGGGCGGGCAGGGCGGTAAGGAGAGGCTAAGTGGCCCAGCTCGGGGGTACTTCAGAGGCTGCCGCCTGGACCGCAGAGCCAGGGAGGCCGGGATGGCTGCGGGGAATCCATCAGATGGAGAAATGGGGCAGCTGCTTACGAGGGAAATAAAGAGCGGCAGGGACGGAGAATATTTATACGCCCATCTTCTCACTCCGAGGGAAGACGCTTCATCACGGGGTCGGCTGCAAAATTACACTCTTCCCTCTCCCAGCCAGAGCAGCTTCCGGGGCAGTGGTGGACCACAGCCCCATAGGTCCCTGCTGCCCTCCGCAGAGCAACATGACTGCTGCCTGGACCCTTGGGGCCCGGGGACAGCCCATAGCTGTCAAGCAGCTGGAGGGACGCTCTGGTGGCTCCTGTGGCCGCGGGGAGGAACAAAGGTTCACTTCCCCCTCCTGGGGCTTGTTCACCATGTCCAGGGTGGACACAGAGCCTCTGTTCTGAGCAGTGGGTACATGTGGGTGGCACATGGCTGGTGGCTGCTGGAAGGGGAGCAGACAGGAGGCCTTGAGGCCATCACTGGGAGCCGGGGGTGACGGCAGTGGAGCTCGAATCTCTCTATTAATCATGGCTTCATTCTTCTTTAACCAGCTACCTCAGAGCGCATCTCAACCACGAGAGGTCCCATCTTTCCAAGGATCATGTGGACAAACCTGCTCACTGGCGTGTGCACCGATGTCAGATTTCAACATGATCCTCCTTGGCTTGTCCAGGAAGCCTAGCTCAAGGTGTGGCATGTACCATGTTGCCCAGGAGATGTGCCCCAGGGTCAGACCTAAGCACCAGATGACACCTACCCTGGGCATGCAGATGGGACCTGTGTCCTGTCCACACTGCCTCCAGTCCATGGAGGTCTCTGTAGACCCTGGGCTTGGGCTGCTGGCCTGTGCCTGTCCTTTGCTCTCAGGCGTCCCTGGCTGCCCAAGTTGAGTGCCACGCTCTCCCCTGAGCTCAGCAGCCTTCTTGGGGCTGAGGGTGAACTGCCCACCACAAAAGGGCAAGATCTTGTCCCCTGCCACGTGCTTCTCAGTGCCAGGCAGCTCAGTGGTCCTGGCTGGGGTGGGTTAGAAGGGTGGGGCCTGGCTGGAGTTTATCTGAGGCTCTCCTGCTCAGGTCCACCCACAGCGCTCAGGGCCGACAGGGTCAGGGGCTTCTGAGGTCATGGGGTGGGATGGGGCTTGGGATGAAATTCAGAAATGTCCCCCACCTGCACAGGGTAGCAGGAAAGCAACCTGGCTTGGGGCTAAAGGGACAGAATGACAAGCTGCCTTCAGGTGGACAGGCTACTTCCACTGAAGTCCTGATCCCCTTGAGAGGATGTGGCGTGTTCAGCCAGGGTCACACTCAGCCCCCCCCCACCCCGAGTGCTGGGACCACCAAGCAGTCCCACTGGGCAGGTGGCTTGACTCCTTGAGTCTAGTGTGTCCTGCAAGGTGGGAGGACATTCTGCCCACAGGGCAGCCTAAGGCCTCTCCTGCCTGCCGAGGACGCTGGGCAGACGTGGGAGGCGTCCGGGTGGACAGGAAGCCACAGAGGTCGGGCATCTGTGCCTGGGCCCAGGGGCAGTCTCCCACGTATTTTTCTGCATTTTCTTCCTCATTTATTGGCCTTGGTTTAATAGTGTAAAATACACGGGCTTCAGGAGCAAAGCAGATTTCTAAGATGAGGTTTTGGGGCCCCCAACCGAGGCAGCCGGACTTGCTGGGAATGGAAAAAAAGGGACAAGAAAAGAAAACCATCTCGGGGACACCTGCCTGCCCTAGGCCCGCACAGCAGGGCCCGAGAGCAGAGGCTCCTCCTCGGTCTCCAGCTCCCACCGGCCTGACAGGCCACTGTGGGTTCTCTGTGGGCGGGGGACGGCTGAGCAAAGAGCCTCCCCCGAGGGTACCAAGGACTATCCAGTAGTGGACACTGGAGTCTGCTGAGCCCCGGCTGCAGCGCTCGCCGCGCTCTGTCTCGCCTGGTCCCCACCGTCCAGCGCTCCTGGCCTCCCAAGCCCAGATGTGCTCTTCTTTACCCATCAGTGAAGATGAGGAATACGACGAGGATTTGTCAACTGGGGTGACTCTTGGCGGCCAGCAGCTGGGCGTGTGCCCTGAGGGGCTGGCTGGATGCTGCGCGGCCCCTCCGTGACCAGGGAGAACTGTGGGGGTGATGGTGGCCACACGGGTCACAGCAACAGGCAGCACTGCTCCAAGCCACACAGGCCGTCTCAGTAAAGTGTGCAAGTACTGTGAGCTAAGTGTCCTTGTCACCACCCCGACTTTACAGCAAAGGGAACTGGGGAAGCTCAGGTGGAAAGGTGAGGCGGAGCTGGGCCTGCTCCGGGGCTGCCGCCCCACCCGGGCTTTGCCTCAGGGGCTGCCACACCCATGCAGTGACCTGGTGACCTGATAGCACTGAGGGGAGACGAGCTTGCTGTCCTACCACACGCCCTGGGCCCTCCACTGGCCTCTCCTGCCCACCCCATCCCTGCCACTCAGCTGCCCAGCCAGGGCTGGAACCCAGGCTGCCTGGCTTCTGAGACCAGTTGTCCCCACCAGCCAGAGGATCTCCTTAGAGGGACATGGACCCACAGACCTAGCCTCATGGAGAAGAGTGGGTCTCAGTCTTGTCACTTGGAGCCTCGAGTCTGCCAGTCGGCCGGGGTGAGAGGCGGGGATGATGGCACAAGCCGGAGCCCAGAGCTGTGATGTGGCAGGTACGTGGGGGCAGGACACGCCGCTCCCTCCCCCCAGCACCCCCCAGCACGGCTTTCCTGTGGGGGCTCACTCAGAGGCCTTCTCACAAGGCCCCGGGGTAAGCTCTGTTGTTCTCCCCTTTGAACAGAGGGCAGGGGGCTGGTTCACATGTCTGTCCGCTGGACCAGACCGTGGCCTATCTTAAAGAGCCCAGGTCAGGCCCCTCCACCTACAGCTGGAGCAGGCCCACCCCAAAGGCCTTCCGTGCACATCCACTGGGCCCCCGCAAGACGGCGTTCATACGCAGGTGGCCCCTGGAACCACCATGGCCGTCTGCTTTTGAGAAGGGCAGACAGGAAATTCCATGTGCACCTGCCTGTTTAATGCAGTCGCCAGCTGTTTTTTTCCTAAGTTATCAGAAAAACAAACAAACAAAAACTATAGGTGACAATCAGGTTGGTTTTTATGATTTACTGAAAATCAAAGACAAAGGGGGAGTTTTTTGTTTTGTTTCTGCTATGACAGGTTTAGAAATTTGTTGTACTACATTGATTCAATTTTCCTTGATTTCAGCCATCTTTCAATAATGCAACCTGCTTTTGCTAGCTGCATACACTGGAGAAAACCCCAAGGAGCGGAGAATATTGAAATGGTCCTACCATTTCCATCTTTGAGACAAATGTTCCTCTCCAAGGAGAGCTGGCTGCACCACGTGGCTGCTTCACAAGCTACTAGACAGAAGGGGCGACGCACACTCTGATGCCGTCTTATGAAAACAGGAAGGAACCGGCAGGTCTGGCCTCCAGTCTGATGCCACTATCTCAACCCCGTCTCCTCAGAGCCGCACCTGGACTCTAATCCTGGACGGCTCCCTTTTTTTTTAATTAGAAAAACACCGAAACTCTCCCAAATCAGGCTGCCAAATGGGGTCTAAATTCATCGAGCACAAGGTACCCTGATCCCTCCTTTGAATCATAGAGAGGTCTGATCACTTCCCTAGGACTCTCCTGGTGGCACATAGTATAACAGGGAGAAAGAAAGGTCATCCCCGTGCCGGACCCCGGCCTCTACCTTCACTGAGCTGAGACATTTTAAACAGTGAAGCTGTGCTGACAGCTCCCTTTGTTACTTAACACCTTTAATTTAAACATGAAGATGGGATGTTGGTCATATTTGGCTGGAAGAATTAAGTACATTAAAGTGAGTAGGTCAGGCACGGTGACCACACCTGTAATCCCAGCTACTTGGGAGGCTGAGGCAGGAGGATTGCAAGTCCGAGGCCAGCTTGGGCAACTTACACCCTTTTTCAAAATAAAAAGGGCAGGGAATGTAGCTCGGTGTCAGAGCATTCCTGGGTTTAATCCCATTAATGAAGGGGAAAAAAGTGAGTTACTTTTACTTTTTTTCTAATAGATTTAAATGATATACATACATTATATATATATATATATATATATATATATATATATATATATATATTTTTTTTTTTTTTTTTTTTTTTTTTTTCTCAGAAGGGCATCCTACACCGGCTGTTCCCGGGGCAGCCCACAGATCCCTTGTGGAAGGGATACCCTGTGGTGGACCAAGCCGGCCTGCCCTTCTCTGGGTAGCCTACTTACCTCTTTTTCAATTTCTGCTAGAGATTTGATGGTGATTCCCAAGAGATCAAAGGGCTGCATCTGAAAACACAGATCAACACCCTTTTAACCGGCTGCAAAACACGGCTTCACATTTGCACCTATGGGTGTCAACTGGGAAATCTTGAGCTACGCTGTGGGAACCCGCATGCCTCCACCTCTTCCTCACAGGACTCCACAGTTGTCAGTGGGGCACAGGGACGAGTAGTGGGGTGCAGGGTGGCAGCAGAGAGCAGGCATGGCCCTGAGCTGCAGGCTCCACTGCTGGGCCACCCAGGCGCTCACGGCCTCCAGAGCAGTGACGGTGGCTGCCGACTCTGCCTCTCTTCTCCCACATTCAGAGGAAAACATGGGCAGAGTTAGAGCTGTGGGGCTGGCGGTGCCTACGGCTGTCACCAGAGGTCACCCTGACCCACTGCCCAGGGTGGCAGTGGGTCCTAAAGATTTCCAGGAGTCCGTGGTATCTGGGGCAGGAGCTGAGCGGTTCCAGGTCTCTGGAAACAACTGCCACCAACTATCATTTGTGAACTCAGTGGTGGTGAAAGATGATGACACTGCATTTTAATGGGAGTTTCTATAATTTCGTGAAAATGAGGACTTTAAAAAAAATTGCTGGCTTTTCAGCATGAAAAATCAAACACACAGGCAATAAGTGTCACAGACGCCCACGAGAGACTGGGCTGGATACGGAGGAGCCCTCTGAAGCCCCTGGTCCACGTCCCTTCTAACCATGTCAGCTCTGTATTTCTGAGAGGGACACAGGGCCCAGCTGCTGGTGGCCTGGGAGGAGCAGGTGGGCCCTGAGAGTCACCCACAGAACCTGGGACCTTTGTGGTTCTGACCTGCGGCAGCCTGCAGGGGGCAGAGGTGGCGCCCACATGGGCTGCGGGGCCTTCCTGGGTGGTGGTAGCAGGAAGCCAGCTCTGGAGTCCGAAGACCCAGATTCAGAACCAGCCTCCTAGAAATCCAGTGCAGATGTTAGGGTTTGGGCGTGAGGTGTCCCCAGGACACCTGTGTTGGGCAGCAATGCTCGGTGAGATGCCTGGGTGGGAGAGCTCAGACACCCCGAGTCCTTCCTAGCTTGAAGGAAGCTGGGGAGCTGGGCCACTGGGGCGTGCCCTGGAAGGCAGCAGCTGCCCTGTGTTCCCGCCTCTCTCTCTGCTTCCCGGCCACCAGGAGGTGAGCAGCCGCCTCCTCTCGGGCCCAGAGGAACGAAGTTGGCCCACCATGGACTGAACCTCTGAAACCATGGCCCAAAATAGAGTGTTCTTTCTCCTAGGCTGAGCTTGTCGGTATGTGATCACAGCGACCATAAAGCTGACTGCCAAACAGCTCAGGCCACTCTTCATTTCCTCACCTGGTAGAAAGTGGCTTGGGCCCGGCCTCCTGGCCAGGCCACTGTGGGGTTAAACGGCAGGAGTGCTTGTGGCCTTCAGTGCTCGCTGAGCCAGCAGCAGCACAATCACAGGGGCAGGGGCTTGGGACAGGGCCACCAAGTTAGACACCAAGAGCCCCTGGGGCTGCTATGCCAGTAGTCCCAAGAATGCCTGGCTCTGTCTGCGCTGCCAGCCTGCGCGCATGAGGACGGAGCCGCCTGCCTGCACCGCCAGGGTCCAGCTGTCGCGTCGTTAGGCCCTAACTACCCACTAAACTTCCCGACTGGAGCTGGTGAGCGGGCAGCGGGCCTCTCCAAGGAGCCGTGGGAGAGGCGCCAGCATCTCCATGGCAACGGGGCCCAGTGGAGCCGCGGAAGTTACTCGAGCTCCGCGTGTCACGTCAGGAGCATTTTTCAAGATTAAGCTGCTTACCAGAAGGGTTCAGAGGAGGCCTATTATATTTCATGAAAATGGAAAGTACAGAGCAGGTCAAATTGCAGGCCGGGTGGTTTTAAGCTGGCTCCAAGAAAAACAGCGAGGGGCTCTTTAGCGGGTGCCCAAACTGGGACTTCGATTTGGAGCTACGCAAGGCAATCTTCTAGAGAAAGCATAAAGCCAGAAACAAGTTTACCAAACTGGTGTGGGCCACGCCTGCTGCCATCCTGGGGCTGGGGCATCTGCTGAGAGGGTCCCCAGGAGGGCCAAGCAAGCGGGCAGCCCAGCTCGGGCTCTTGTGCAGGGCAGGCGCCTCTCACGGTCTGAATTGCGGCCTCCAGTCTCAGCCAGCTCACTCATTCTGTCCCCCAAGAGGGCTGGGGAGTGGGGAGACCCTGGCCAGAGGTGCTCTGCATCCTCGGGGGCCTCAGAGCCAGAGCAGAGTACAGTTAGCACAGAATGCAGGAACTGCAAGGGGGGAGTGGGGAGGGCTCTTTGCTACAGGAAACCATCATCATTAAACAAAGAAGAACACAAATTTCTAAGCTGAACACAGGAAACGACCTTCTCAACCCGCGAAGTGTGCCTCAACTTTGCACCACCTTTGAAACGAAAAGGCTCCCTGTGTGCCAGCCTCCGCCGTCTCGTGCCCCCCACTCCCAGGTCTCCCCACGCCTTCCTTCCACCTCTCAAGCACCAAAGGGGCCCAGGGGGGAGCAGCGCCACCCCAGCTCTCAGGAAGCTCTTTGGGTTCCACGTGTAGGCAGAAGGAATCTGGGGCAGGGGTGTGGGCATGCCCGGAACAGCCCGAGGGAGACGCCAAGGCAGAGGGGCTTCAGAGGGTGGCAGAAGAAGGGGCAACTGGGCACAGGACTTACACTTTCCGGAACACAGGAGAACTTCTCTGAAATCATGAAAGGCACACCATCCATTGCTGCAAAAAAGAAAGGAGAGAAAATGGCATGAGGCCACCACCAATGTTCAGTGACGTCACCCACAGAGAGGGTGCGAGTGAGCCGGAGCAGGAGCCCTGCCCCCAGGGCCACGACTGGCGGGGACAGGCACGCAGGCACCTCCAGCCCCCGGGCTGACGTCTAGACAGCCTCTCCGCCCTCCACCCAGGGTCTTTCCAGGCTGTCAGTGGTGGGAGCCACCGAGGGGCTGACAGCAGGGAGGGGACACTCAGCAGGGAGGGGACAGTGCTGCACTCTGGGAGGTGTGTGTTGGCTAGACGTCTGTGAGCGGAGCCAGTGTCTCCCCAGGCTGCTGAGCTCACAGGTAAAGCCTCGCTGGAGGGAAGAGGGGCTCTGGAGCCGCTGACTGGGCACAAGTGCCAGCTGGGGCTGAGTGAGCAGCCGAGGTCACATGTAGAGGAGGACAGCCCCCAGCAGAGGGCTTGGCAGGCAGGGCGCATGCGTGTGCACACAGGCTGGGCACTGTCAATGACCCTTGGTCACAGTCCTGGGGTTTCAGGGATGAGGCAGGCCGTTAGTCTGATTTTAACAGGACCCGAGGGCAGGGGCGTGGACGGGTATCCAGCCGTGAGGGGACCTGGCCCAGAGGTGCAGGTCCTTTCCTGAGTCCTCCCCACACTCCACCCGCCCTGTCCCCAGCTCTCACTGTCAAAGGCACGGGGAGAAAGCACAGCGTCTCTGCTGGCCCTGTGTCATGACAGTGGACAGAGCACTCAGCGGCCACACTGCCACTGGCCACCTCACCACACGAGGGACACAGTGACAGGGGCTTCCTGGAGAGGGTGTTAAGCCCAGGGGCTGCTGGGAGGAGCCTGAGCAGACAGGCCATGCAGCCAGGCGGCCTTGCCAGGGGCCACAACTTTAGAAGAAATGGAGGGAGGGACAGACGCCTTGGTGGGTGGGTGCCCTGGGAAATGACATCCTCCGCTCCCCCAGGGTCTCCTCTGGTAGCCAAGGGCTGGACAATCTTTCGGTTCCAGGAAGGAAGAGCAGCAGACGCAGAAAGAAGGAGCGCGGAGGAGGACAAGAGAAAGAGGAGAGCCCGGGGCCGGCCCCCTCCGTCAGCAGGACGGCCGAGTGGCTCGCTGTGAGCCAGGCTCGTAACTGATCCCAGGACAGGGGAGAAGGAGCTCTGCCCACGTGTGAAGAGGAGCAGGCAGAGCGAGGCAGGCTCCCACCACTGCCTGGGCACCTCCCCTCCCTGGGAGGCGCGGTCCTGAGCACCGGTGGGGACAGGACACCGGCAGGCAGTGGCCATCTCCCACTACCGCTGCCCTGTGACTGACTGTGATAGACCCCTCTGGGGCTGAGTCCTGAATGGGTGCCGGGGATAATCCCCCAGGAAGGCGGTGGAGCAGCGAGGGGCAAATAATATTCATTACCTGTTCAAGCACCCTGGTGGCCGTCCAGCACCTATGTATGTTTGTTTATTTATACCTGGAAGCCATTCTGTGAATAAAGGATCCTTGAAAGTCCAGAGAGGGTCAGAACTGAGACCCACCCACATTGGGGAAAAGGCCATGCTGGCTCCTGCACCGCTCACCGGCCACCACTCGCCCCTATGACACCTGGGTGCTCTGACTTCTGACCCTTTGATGCTGTTGACCCTGGCTGGGCATGCAGGACTCATGCCATCTCTGGTCACTTTGCAGATGGGGAAGCAGAGACCCTGGAGAGGATGGGGCTTGCCAAGGTCACACAGGTAGGAAGCAGTGACCCCCCCAAAGCCTAACTTGTAAAACTTGGATACCAATAACAAAGCATTTTCACGTACACAGGTATAATACGTATCAAATACATAGTGTGAAAATAAACTGTGGTACACATAAATCCGTGCCACAGCACGTGTATTTGGGGTGTGTTGTGTGGACAGCACGTCTACACTGGGTGTCAGGCACACTCTCTGAGCTGCTGGAGACCCAAGGGCATGGATGGCGCGCACAGCCGGGATTGGGCGGCTGCTGGGCCATGGCCAGCCCCCGTCGTGAGCAGACCCAGGTGCCGGCCTCGGGCTCACCTTCCGTGCTGACACAGGCAGAGGGGATTCTTCACAGAGAAGCCCCTTGAGGCGGTGAAAGGTAAGAAGATCAGAGGTGACATCACTGTCACACACACCAAGAAGGCCCCGGAGAAGGAAGAGAGGAGCGTAGCCACGGTGCCTGAGGAGCGGGGCAGCTCTGGGCGCCCCCGGGTGCTGGCAGCTGGCGCACGTCCACCTGGGCTGGTGACAGAGGGGACTGGAACTGCCTGGTGAAGTGATGGAGCTGAGCCGAGGGCAAAGGACCACCTGCCTGAGAGCTCACGCAGAAGGACGCCCAAGTCGGCCCCCCGCCCTCAGGTCTTCTAGAGCACAGACTTAACCAACGCAGGAGAGAAGGCCCAACTGGCAGGATCTCGACTGCTCAGGAGGAGCAGGACTCCCGCCAGCACAGGAGGCTCTAAAGAGCAGTAGAGTCAGGGGAGCCTCTGCCGGAAAGGAGGTGCCCCGACCAGGCTTCACAGATTTAACCAATCAGCGGACCAAAGATCCCGGCAGGCCGTGAGCAGCGAGCGTGAGCAGAACCTTGATGAAACTTCTTGTGTTACCCACTAGACAGGCAGAGAGGGACGAGTGGAGACTATTAAGGTTAGGAGATTGCCCACCGGCCTGGGCATCTGAGGGCAGATTAGTAGGACTGTTACCCTGTGCAACCTCTCTGAAGGGCACCCAGGGCGTCACCAGCGACCTGGACAAAGACGCGTACAGGATGCCCATCTGATACGCATCTGGGGCAGCCTGGAGGGTGAGCCTAGGCTGGGAAACAGCACAAAACCCAGGAGAGAGCTCAGAAACTGAGGTCCTGGGCCACACTACCCGGTGGAGCTTACTCAGGGTTATGTAAAGTCCTGTAGTTTAGCTCCCCAAATCCAACTGTATTAAACAGGATGAAAGCAACACAGATAACAGGGAGAAAGGAAGGCAGACTTTCAATCATGTGACCTGACGGACAGCAAAGGGGAGGGCCACCAGAAAGGGCACAGTGCCACGCTCCTGGTGCCAGGTCAGGGAGCCGCTCATCTTGGTGTGCTCCAAGCGTGGTGTGGTCTCCTGTGCGGGGACTGCTTTGCACAGGGTCATCCCCAGAGCCTCCAAGGAGGCCAGGAAGGGGAGGGGACTTGAAGCCTGGCCCCATGAGGCAGAGGAGAAGCAGCCATAGGCCTGATGTCCCAGGACGGTGTGAGCCTGTCCACATTTTTTGCCATGTCCAACACACCCCAAGATAGGGGGCACCGTCCAGATAAGACCCCACAATGTTCAGGACCCACAGGAAGAGCGGCCAGACAGATCTCCCTGTTTGGGGGAGACCGTGCTGTCCTGGAGAAGAGGCATGAGGAGGCAGAACAGGAGCTGCTGACCAGGGTCCAGCAGGGCCGCTTGTTGGAGAGCCAGGGAGGGGCCCGTGGGATGCTGGCTCCTTCTAACTGCACAGCACTGGCTCTACTCTCCTGCTCTGGGCAGCCTTTCCACATTTAAAGTGCTCAGCACTTGCCACACGTGATCCTTAAAACCAACGGCAGGCACTTTTCACGCGTCCCTGAAGTGCTCCTAGATCCTCCCCGGCTCCGGGGTGCCCTCGCTCCTCCCTCTCTCCCCTGGCCGCAGCCAGTGCTCCCTCACTACTCTCCCTCACTACTCTGCTGTGATTGCCTCTGAGCAGCCGGTCTCTCACTACCCTACTCAGGGAGTCACTCTTTGAGGACCTGGTGACATGCCCACACTGCACTTGGTGGCTCTGCCAATCAGCAGGAGTGAGGGTGGAGCTTCTCGCTGAGACTTCTTGACCAGTCCCTAGTCACAACCCAGAGGCAAGGACGGTACCTGCCTTTCCTGAGCCAAAGGTGGCATTTCTGGGACACACTGGCCCTTTCTCCAGCTCCTGTGACCCCCAGGGTGAAATACAAAGGCTCCCCCCAGTCTGGGAGGGGACAGAAACTCTCACCTAGTCCAGTTCTATAATAGAGAGAAAAGGAAAGGAAACCCCGAGTCCTGCCCAGACCAGGCCACGGTCTTGCGTCAAATGACCTGACCCTCCACGCTGCCATCACAGTTACATGCCAGGACAGTGGCACGGAGGAGCAGCGGGCTGTGGGAGGATCCGCCCTGGGGTCTGGCTGGCACCGTGGGGGGCTGTGGTGGAAGAGCGCAGGCCGGGAGCTGGCCCCTGAGTGTTCCTCCCAGCTCCGCGGCCACGTGGCCACACCCCAGCCACCCCAGCCACTTCACCTACCTCACCTTGGAGCCTTCGCAGCCCTGCCTGTGACATGGGGACGATGCCACGGCCGGCTCAGGAGGCTGCAGTGAGAGTGAGAGCAGGTTGGGGGGGCGCAGAGGTGGGGCCAGCGTGGAGGGAGCCTGCCCACACCTGGTTTCTGCTGGGACCAAAAGCCACACACGGGCAGGTCTCCTTTCAGCACCGGGCCAGCGTTTTCGAAAATTTCCTTTTTTTAAATTTTTGGTGGCAGCTTTAACAAAACGCTGATCCGCAGCACAGAGCAACATCCAGTGGATGAAAGTGAGGACGAGCCGCAGGCTCCGCAGCGCAATTAGCATTCTCCTAAACAAACGAGCTTCAGCAGAGCTGTAATTAAGCAGGCCTGTAATTAAGTATATGCCCTTTATCATAACGATCATGCTTAAAAATGGCACGATGCATGGAACTCTGTTATTAATGCTGTAATCCCAGCTGAAGTGCGGGTACATGGAAATCAGCGTGTCAGGACTGTCACCAGAGTGTTTGTAAAATACATTAAAGAAAAAAACCAGAAAACAATGAGCTCATTCAACTGTTCTTTTTACAATCAGGCACTACAAGTCAAGAGGATTGTGCATGCTTACAGAGTCTGCAAGGTTTAAACAAATAAAGCTCTCATCCGCTGCTGTCGGGGCCCCACCCCCTGTTTTAAAGAAGGAAAGGGGGAGGCAGTGGTGTTTTTCCCCCACCTGACCTGAATACCTGTCTCTGCTGTTGGGGGAAGCGGTCCCATTTGCATGCTGCATTTGTTTGGACATAAAATTGGATTCCTGCTCCAGCAGATAGTCTGCCATGAATCTGCAGGAGCCCTGCTTGGCAGCGGATGGGATTCCAGCTCCTGCCCCCCGCCCTCCGGGTGGGAACTATAATTTTACTTGCCAAGGCGATCCCCCAGAGCCATCCCCGCCTTCTTCCTTGAAACACACACCCTCAGGCTTCTCCAGGCTCAGCACAAACCCACCACCGACCAATTCCCAAGGGCATCGGGCCAGGACCGTCCCACCCTCCGGAACACCCACAGTAGCTGTGGGCGGCCGGCCCCTGCCCTCGCCGACCTCTCCACGAGCAGCAGGGGCGAGAAAATACTACAACTGATGCATGGAGTCATTTCAGCATGCTTGATAAAGAGTCACAAAATCATGTGGTAAAAGTGTAACACTTGGAGCGAGACCCCATCACCAGCACCTGGGCTGCTACCTGCTCACAGCGACCCCGAGGCTCAGCCCCTCCACGGCACCTGCGGAGGGGATGGAGAGCAGCGCCGCTAAAATTAAATGCAGCGGAGGCTCAGCTGTAAATAATCAGTAACTCCAGCCCTTTTCTCTCCCGTCCTGTGATGGGGAGAGTCCTGTACCACTTGTGATGGGAAAAACACTAGCAGCTCAACAGCTTAGGGCCATTTCTCAAAATTCATTTGCAAACCAAAACCTGGAGGTCACTCTGCTTTGGAGGTGACTTCACTTTGGGGCTGTTCTTGGGGAGGTATTTGTAGATGCCCCCAGAGCTGCCTGCTCTGTGACATTCCAATTGAGTTTACACAAGGCCAACAACTTCCTTCTCGATCCCCGAAGTAATTTGCTTTGCCACGTTATTCATGAGCCAGAAGTGATTTATCAGCCACAGCCGGAGCCGCGGAGCCCCACGCACAAGAGGCGGCTTGGGAAGGAGGAGGAGCGCCCCAGCCAGGCCCAGCACTTGGTGGCCATGTGGCTTTGGGTGAGTCACTTAACTCTCCCAGTCAGACTCTCATCTGTCACATGGGGTGATCATGCCACTCTCTTGCACTGCTGGGGGACGGGACAGCAACTGTGGAAGGGCCCAGCATGGCTGGCCCCACAGCAGCCACTGATACCAGCAGCGACTGTTCTTGGGGGAAGGAAGTCCCACCAGGCCACCTCCCACCACGTGTGATTTAGGACAAGTGTTCTCCCTGAGCCTTTCCTTTGTCCATGGTAGGAGAAGGAAATAATAACTGGATTACCGAGAAGTTTCAATGAGATAAAAACATGAAGCCCTAGGTACAAACCTACTGATCAGTAACTTAGGCATCATTATTTTTATTCTTACTGGACAGAGGAAAATGCCCTTCCATGGTTGGCCCTTTCTACCTGCTTTTATATAAAACTGCACATGCAGCCACATGGAACTACCTAACCCAGGAGCCTCCTGACCCATGCAAAGACCTCTGGGGGCACTGAAGCATCGTGTGAGGAGTGACTTCCTGGGTCCCCACTGTGGTCCTCCCTCATCTGTCATCTCTGGGGTTATAAGTCAAGCTCAACCCAGAAGCAAGGCCCCAGCAGAGTCTGGGTGGCTTGATGCCCCCTGGAGAAGAGACCCCAGACCAAAATAAAGCAAGCCACCCTGGGGAATTAGGTTAATGAAGCAGAAGGATCCTTGCCAATGAATGTTCTCTGAGGTTCTATTTGGCATGGGCTATCTGGATCTCATGCACACACACGGGTCCTCCCAGAGCCACCTCCACACAGGTGCTTGACAGGCATGGCCACCTTTATCCCCCTACCTGGCCCAAGGTCCAGGCCCAAGGCCCCACCCCTGCCCCAGGAGTCCCTCTCCCAGCCCCAGTCCTCTGCTACAGACACCTGGACAGGTGCAGGAGGCTCTCTGAAAGCTAAGGGAGCAGGAGGACAGGAGGATCACAAACCATACCCAGAGAAACTAGAAACACATCAAGGACATTCCTCTAAGGAGTTTTAAACTTTATCAATATTTGATGGCTCCAGGGGCTGGGGTTCTGGCTCAATGATAGAGCACTTGCCTAGCATGTGTGAGGCATTGAGTTCGAGTCTCATATAAAAAATAAAGGGCCATAAATGACTAAACAATTTTTAAAAAAAATTTAATGACTCCAGGCAGAGATCCGCTGCACTGCTCAAGGTAAAGACGGACTTCCTCTAAGGAACACTCTGCCGAGCACACGGCGCCTGGGTCAGTGCTCCACCAGCCGCCACAGGGAGCAAACGCAGCAGTCCCCTGGCATGCTGGAGACCAACCACAGGTTCCGTGCCTGCAGGATCAACGGCAGAACTGAGCTGAGGGGCCAAAGAGGCATGTTCCCATGAGGAATCACAGTACTTCCTGAAACTAACTCAGGTGTTTTTAGTCTTCATTTTCTCAACTTCAACACAGAGACACTTTCTAGAGCAGCCATGCCCACAGGACAGCCAGGTGAGAGCATCTCTTGAACCTACAGCCTTTGGGCCCGGCGTCCTCCTTGGGCACGCCCTGATGGTGGGATGTGTACAGTCCCTGGTCCCCTCCAGCCCACTTGCCAGGCATTTCCATATGTGTTTGCATGTGTTCAGAGATACAGAATTCCATGTTTGTTTTTAATAAAAATAGCATCCTAGCATAACTGTTTTGCAGTTTATTTTCACTTTACTTTCAGAGAATTTTCCATAGCAGTGCCTGTAGTTCTGTCTTAGTCTTGTTAACAGTTGCACAGAAATAGGGTGGAGAGACCAAGGGTCAGCTCCCAAGGAGCCTCAACTGTCATTCCAAGTGGCCTGAAGGACATCATGAGTTCCCTGGGAGGTCACTGAGAGTTTGTGGGCTGGAGAAAGACACAGACCCCTGGCACGGTGCCGGGGCGAGGGCCTCCCTAACCTAGTGAGGGAAGCAGGTGTCAGGGAGGACTGTGCAGAGGGGACGGGAGAGGGGCGCAAACAAGGGGAATGTGGATAGGAGACTCGAGACTCGGGGCCCCTGGCTACAGAGGGCCAGGAGGAATCAAGGGCGATTCTGGGGTGCTGGCTTTCACAGTGGGAGAACGGGATGTGGGATGTGTGGAGGTGAGCGGGGAGGCAGCAGGAGTAAACCCAGGGTTCCATCTTGCCCCTGCCAGGCCTGAGGGGCTTGGGAGACACCCCAGGAAGAAAACTGGTAAGGACAGCCTGGATGGCAATGGGAGGGATGAGGAGGCCACCAGAGAAGGGGACGCCACCTGAAAGCAAAGAGGCAGGCTCAGGACAGAGCTGAGCGATGTCGACATTAAGTTCAGGAGGAGAAGCCGGGAAAAGGCAGAAGATGCAGGAGGGCTCTGCGGTGGGGCCACACCTGGAGGAAGGAGGGTGAGCTGGTGTAATACGCAGCGCGGGCAGCTGTGTGCACACCTAGACATGTTTGTGTGCACACAGGTATGCACGTGTGTGTGCACACAGACTTATGTCTCTCTGCCACAGGCCAGGAAGCAATGACACCTCGGGCGGTGAGAGGCCTGGGACCCAGGCGGTTTCCCAGCCCGCCCTCCAAGGGAAATGGGGGCTTTTTGGAGAAATGGATGATTCAGGGCAGCAGGAAAAGAAAAGCCCGGGACGTCTTCTAAGGCCAGAAACTAATGACATCCTCAAAGAATCACGCAGCAGGCAGGACACGGGAGCCAGCTGGAGGGGCCCTGCTGAGCGTGAACAACCGGCCCACGCCCAGACGAACAAGCAGACATGCCCGCGAGCTACTGGGGACAAGGGAAAGCTCTTCTTTACCACCAAGCGCCAACCACTGACCACCTGCGGATGGCGCAGTGACAAACCCCACAGGGGCTAGAGCTGGCGGGTGAAGTAGGACAGGAGCAAGCCACTGGCATGGCCCTGGGCATCCCCACACGTCGCACAGTCATGGACGGAGAGGAAGGAGCTCCTCAGAGAAGCAGCCCAACAAATACCTCCTCAGCAGGGGACCAAGCTAACGTCACCAGTCCTGGGCACTGCCAACACCACGGGCTCCTCCTCCTGTGCACTGGGAGGGACAGTGTGGCTTCCATGCTGTCCCCGTGGTGTGTAATATGAACCCGGTCACCGAGACAGCGAGCAAGCACAAAGTGCAGGTCACCAATGTGTAAGACAAGACTCTTACCATGGGACCTCACAGCCTCCTCACGAGGTCCCCAGAAGGGTGACGTTAGGTTAAAGTTAGCTCAATCAAATCTCATTTCCCACAAAGTCAGGGGCACATGCTTGGTGCTCAAGGATGCAATGGTGTGTCCACCCCAGCACCCATGCCCGATTTTTAGGAATTATCTTAGACAATAGATTTACCTATCTCTTGGGGCCCGTGGAAAGTGCTCTGCAGTAGATGGAAGTAAACAACACGACGCTGGCCCTTCTTCCCTAGCAACTGCCTGGCACCAGCCAGGAACCACTGGAGTCAGGACCAGATGTCTTCTTTGGGAACAGGCCGTGGTGGTGGATTTAAAAAGCAGTCAGTCGCTAGTCCCTCCTGTTCTCATATGCATGCCCCTTGCCATATGACTTTGTCCCTTCTTCCACCAAGAAGTATGGTCCATTTCTTCACCCCTTGAATCTGGGTCTGGCCATGGGACTTGTTTGCCTAACAGGACATTAGCACGTGTAACACCTGCAGAGACTTAGAAACGCCATGCACAGGGCTTGCCTGGAGGCTGGGCTGGCCACGTGGGGCCCAGAGAAGCTTCCTGGGAGATGAGACACCACGTGGGACAGCTTCAGTTGGCCACACTAGTGGCCTGTCAACTCTCCCATAGGTAGGTGAGGCCATCCCTGACCACCCAGTCCAGCAAGGCTGGCCACACCAGAGTAACCACCCCCTTACCCAAAGGACCATGGGAGACTGTAAATGTGGCTGTTTTAAGCCCTCAGTCTCAGGGTGATCTGTACACAGCAAACACACACACACCAGTGGGGGCCGGGTTGCATCTTTGAGAGGAAATCCAGATGTTTCCAGAAACTGACTTCTTTGTATTATCTTTACATCACCACCAAGCCTCTCCCTCTGACTAGCCCGCGGGAGAGAGAAGCAAGGACTCAGAGGGAGAAGGCATGTCAAATGCTGGTCCCATGTGTTAGTTGTGACTGCCACCACACCGAGGTATACAGACGCCAAGGGAAGGTGTTGTGGACCAGCTGCTGGACGGGACCATCCTGCCCCCCACAATCTGGGGCCACTATGCATTTAGAGCTCCATGACAGTTGTGTCTCCAGCTCCTAGAGTAGTGCCCGGCACTGAACAGAATCTGCACATAATTACTGAATAAAAGCAACGAGAAGCCGGGCGCGGTGGTCCACGCCTGTCATCCCAGAGGCTCGAGAGGCTGAGGCAGGAGGATCGAGAATTCGAAGCCAGCCTCAGCAAAAGCGAGGGGCTAAGCAACTCAGTGAGCCCCTGTCTGTAAATAAAATACACAACAGGGCTGGGGATGTGGCTCAGTGGTCGGATGCCCCTAGGTTCAATCCCAGTACCATTGCCCCCCCCACTCAAAAAAATTTTAAAAATGACAATGAGAAGACGCGTGGCCTTGGAGTCAGGGGCCCATGTGTAGGACTCAGAGTCCCGACCTGTGGGTCAAAGGCTTAGGCTAGACAGGTGACTGTCGTCCCTGTGCTCATCTGCTGAGGTGTAAGAGATCACCGCTGCCTGCCGCCCCTCCCACTCGGGCTCTGATTAGACCAGTCTGAGGGGTGGGCTCAGGGCCTCAGTGTTTGTCAAGGCTCCCGACTGCCCCTCGGTTTGGGAATTCCTGGGCTGGACGAGGTCTGAAGTCCAGCTCTAACATCCTCCAAGCTCACCAAGGCAAGGGTCACCATGAGGATCGCAGATGTACTGGGGCCTGGTGCCTGAGGATGCGATTTACCGAGTCCACCAAGTTGCCTCGTTGCAGGAACAGCGGACCTCTGCTCCTCGCCAAATCCACCCACAGGGGTCTCAAACACAGCACCTGCAGGAAATAGCTGGACCCAGGCCTGGTGACCCCTTGCTTCCCCAGGACCAAAGGGCAGGAGAGACAGGTCTTAGATCCCAAGCCCACGCGGGTGGTGTCCTGCTTCAGAGCTCGGCACAGCGCAGCTGTCGGGGCCAGAAGAAAGCTCTGCTTCCAAATGGGAACCCTTCAGGATGCTGTGACAAAGGGACCATCTGAGTCCCTTTACTCTGATCTAATCGCCGTTCACCTGCACTAAGACAGCAGGCCCGAGTTTAGCACAAACTGGAAAGGCACAGTCGAGTTACAAATTAGTGGATCTGAAGAGCCTACCCGTGGGTGGAGAAAAGAAAAAGGTTCAAAATGTGATGTTTTGGTACCAGAGCCCGGGATCATCTGACCCTGACCAGCGGGCTCAGGCTCCCCAGGCCCTGGGGTCCCTCCGCAGCACTGAGCCTGAAGGAGGAAGACCCCAGGCAGGAGCGTGAGTCCTAGAGGACAGCCAGCCAGGGGTCACTGCCTGTGAGGACCCAGGCCTCCACCGCCCTGAGTGCCCACGTGCTTCCCAGAGGCCAGCTGTGGTGACAGACGGGCACACGCCACGTAGAGAAAACTGCCAACAGCAGATCTGGCCGTGGGCGAAATCCCAGCTACGTTTCCCATAGGCCACGAGAGCTGGGGTGCGTCCAACAGGGTCATCATTCAACAACCCGAGGGGGGAAGAAAACGTTTCTAGGCTGACGTTCCCCCAGCTTGTTAGGAAGGTCAGACACTGGCCTCCCGGGTCACACCAGAAACCTGGCTGTCCTACTCGGTGCTGCTAGGCTTGGGGCACCTGGTCACGGTGGACATGGCTGACGGTCCTGGCACAGTGAACACTCAGGGCTGGCGTGCAGCTCAGGGAAACGAGTGTCCCACCCACACGGAGGGGCATGTCCAACTAGCTGAATTTTCCAGAAACACTTCTATGTCAAGGACTTCTTTTGGAAGCAGTACAAGCCTCAGCCACCAGGGCACCAGCTCTCTGGGTCGTGGTGACGAGGGATGGAAGAACAGCTGGAGACAGAGCCCTGACTGAAGTGACATCCACTTTGATCTGGAAATACCAGGGACTGTGCTGCCTTCTATCCAGTTGTCTGTCTAGGAAGTACAATGCCATAAATTACCCCGATTTCAGATTTAATATTAACCTTTAAAGGGCATGCCACAAAAAAACGTATCCTCTAAATATTGGTTGTTAGTTCACTTTGTAGGTCTTTCAGGGAAAATAGGTGTGAGGCTGCCACCGTCTCTGACTATACCTGTCATGTATATCTCCTGCCACCTGACAGTAATTCCAAGGGAACGCAGCAGTCCCAAGAGCGAACAATTCAGCCAGCCACTCTAGCTGCGGTCTAAGCGCAACCTTAAGACTTAATAATAGAGCCCGTGAGTATTACTCTAATTTCCAGAGCTGATGAACTTTCAGAGGCAACATGAGTTGAAATAATGAGCGCAGAGATGACAAAGGATTTTAATCCATGGTTCTTTGAACTATCCAGTATAATAAGCACTTGTTCCTTTCTACAATGGGCACATAAAAGAGAAATCTAAATAATAATTGCTGTAATTATCTTGAAAAATATGCAGAGATTAATGGTGATTATGAAAATCTGTATAATTGTTCTCTGAAATCATCGCTGATCAAGTGGTATCTCGCGATGGCCGCTGCCAGAGGACTTGTGACACTGCGCTCCAGGTGGGTGCGGGAACACGACACTCTGGCTCTCTCCCTGCGGAACATTACCCCGTGTTTACGAAGTCGGTTTTCATCCTGCCCTGGCCTGCGTTTTAACTCTTCCTACCGGTGCCCGAAGAGGTTTCCGAGGCACCCTTAATGGGATGCGGGTGTCACTGTGGTTCAAAGCCCCAAGTTCAACTTGTTATTTATTCAAATAATTAATTACTCTTGTATCCATCGAGCAGTTTGTCATGACACATTAATGACTTGATAGACTTCCATGAACTGGTGAACACAGAACAGCAGAGCGTTTTTATCGTCATTTAATTTTAAAACGATCCTGTGTGAAATTATCTCGTCGTGAGTGATGGGCGCATAAAGAACCGACTCAGCAGAGCCCCTTTTGGATCATTGCTTTATTAATGGTAACGTCAGGGAAATGAAAAATGCTAACATTGTCATATTCCGCTGCTGGGTGGAGATGGATGGTGGGGAGTGGGCGAGGGCTCTGTGGGCTTTCTCCATGGGCACGAGTCCGCCCTGGGGCCACAGCCTGCAGCCCCTGCCCACCCGGCCACCGCCTCGCCCAGGCCCCCTTTTTGCATTTATAGCCCCTGACGCCTACTACTTTGTGTATGTGGGCTTCTCTTTTTTCTGAACTTGAATTTTCCACTGATGATATAAAGCACCCTCACGAAAACATTTCGCTTTATTGCTTTGAACATTAAACGTTATTAATCCAATAGAAAAACGTTAAAGATATTGCTGTCACCTTTAAATGTGAAATGATATTAGGAGCTAAAAAATGCTGGGTTAGTGGAAAAGATGTTCCCTTAGCCTCTTCCGAGTCTTGAGCTGGGCTGATGATAAAATGATCTTTCTGCATGGCTCACAGCGCAACATCTGCTTAAGAGAGACTTCCGCGGCTCTTCTTCTCCTCTTCTAATATGGTGGAAATTGTTTCTTGACTGTTTTAATTACAAACTGGGGAATCTATGCACGCTGCTCCCCAGCAGTGCGATTCAAAGACTGCAGACGTAGCTGGCGATCCCGGCGGGGCCACCGGCGCCAGCCCGTGGAACTGTGGGCTGCTGTGACAGCTGCGCAGGTCCACAGAGGGACAACCAGGAACAGGGGACGGGAGCCAGGTGCTGCTCCTGGCCTCCTGGATGAACTCCCAGGAATGGCTTCACCACTGTCCCCGCCCTGAACACAGGTCCCCAGGGCTTTAGTTCCCAAAGAGGGCAGTGGCAGCAGGCGTGGCTTCCTCTGCTGGGCTGTAGGCTGCCACTTTCTGTGCACTGACTGAATCCTCAAGATGACTCTCAAGAGCGAGATGGGTGTGCATGTGCACATTGTCACCATCAATGACAATGATGGTGTTACTGACACCCAGGCGAGGGCGGCCAAGCTATTGCGGAGTCACATGGCTAGCAGAGGTGGAGCCTGGTTCTTTCCTGCCCCACAGCCAGTGGCTATGGGCTTTGCCCAGAGGTCTCTGCAACGGGGGCCCCTGCGGCACAGTGCCCATGTCCACGAGGGTGCTGAGGTCTAACCCCCTCTGGCCCTGCCTGGTGTCCTGACTCTGCATCCCCTGCAGTAGAAGGGGAATTAGAAGCAGCGGAGTCCAAGCAGATGCTTCCACCAGAGATGGCAAGTGTCAAATGTCACAAAGGCAGAGCCCTGGGGGTGGACACTGGCACACCTGCAAATACACCCCAGTTTTTCTGGCAGCAAAACTGCCTCACGCAGTGAGTGCTGGTTGAAATGGGATGCCAGAATCCCGACACACAAATCATGGCAGCGGACAGGTCCCAAGCAGCGTAGGGAGGGTGGCTTGTTCTGTGGAATGCCTTTCTTTGCAGAAAGAAACACCGAGGCTACGTGGTCACAATTTTCCCAGGGTCTGGTGAGCTGGCAGCAAAACTGTCTCAGGAAGTGAGTGCTGCTCACCACATGGGGAGCAGAGCCTCTTTCACCCCACTGGGCAGGGAGCCACTGAGCGCTTGGGTGAAGGTCTTGCACTGTAAGGGTCTCAGTGCAGTTCTGTGGAGCTTTTCTGCACAAGCAGAGCTCCTGGTTACCTGTAAGGACCCTGTGCTGGGGCAGCTGGTCCCGTTCACGAGTCTCAGCTGACACCTGGTGGAAGCCTTGGTTGGTGCCAGGCACTGTACTAGGCCCCTCCCATGTGTCACAACCCTGTGAGGCAAACGGGTCTAGCCTGTTTTATGACAGTGGGAGGCAAGGGGGCCAGGTCAAAGGGGAGGTCAGCACTGATCACCATTTGGCAGGGCAGCTCAGAAGGGCAGGATCTTCACACCCTAAATAACGTAAGGCAAGACGTAAAAAAACTCTAGTGCCCGAGCACAGCCAGGTGCTTACTAATCGATTACCTACCACTCACTGTGGAGCCAGCCTGGGCTCCTCTGGGTCAGACCTTTTGAGAACTGAGCCTCTGAAACTTGCAGGGTGGGAAGACCCAGGAAGGGTCCCATCTGCCTCTGCTTCTGAGGTGGGTCTCCTGGATTCTCAGGGAGCCTGAGAATGATGAGAAATGCCAACCCCTTGTGACTGTCTTTTCTGGAATCCACACAGTGGCGTCCGCCCCCACCTCTACCTAACTCAAATTGAACTCTTCATATGTTGTAGCTAAGGAACATGATGATTCTAACTTATCCTGGACTCTCGAACCTCCTCCTCAAATCTTTCTGTGCTTTGGTGAGAAATCACTTCCAGCCACTTGAAAATCTGCCTTGACTATTTTTCAAGGGACCCTTTGGCCAGAACAAAGTATGAAAGGCCCCATTTCCACAGCTTGAAAGGAGGCCCACAGGAGACGTTCCACCATGAGGCTTCCAGAGCTGGGCCGCACTGCGGAGGAGCGGCAGGTATCCAGGGACCACCAGGGAAATGAGGGCCGCATGGGAAACAGGCGCCTGTGCTGAAAATGCTTCTTATTTTAAAATTGGTGCTTACGATCCTCCATGGTGGTGGAATGCACTGTGGCAGCTTCATGTGGGGGCCGAACACTTTGGTCAGTTTTACTGCCCAGTCTTCCCTTCTCCTGGGCCCCCAGCCCCCATCCTCTATTCTAGCGGTCCCCCTTCTATTTTCATGAAGAAAACCTCCCCCTCTTTTCTCTCTGGCCTCCACATAGGAGAGAAAACACCGCCCTTGGCTTTCTGAGCTGGCTTGTTTCACTTAACACGACGTTCTCTAGGTCCATCTGTTTTCCTGCAAAGGACATGGTTTTGTTCTTCTCGATGGTCGTGAAGAACTCCACATTTCTTTATCCATTGGTCTATCAATGGGCAGACAGGCTAGTTCTATAATTTGTTTACTGTGAGTTGTGCTGTTGTAAACAGGGCTATGCGTGCTACAGTGTGCTGACCTTGATTCTTCAGGATAAACACCGAGGAGTGGCACACCTGGGTCATTGGTGGCTCCATGCCTAGTCTTTTGAGGAACCTCACACTGATTCCCACAGTGGTTGTACTAATTTGCAGTCCCACCAACATTGTAAAAGTATCCTTTTTCTCCACATCCTCTCCAGAATTTATTATTTGTACTCTTGATGAGTACATTCTGGCTGCTGTGAGATGAAATCTCGGAGTAGTTTTGATTTGCATTTGCAAACATTTTTGATTTGATATTGAACATTTTTTCATGCATTGTTGGCTATTCGTATTTCTTTTGAGAAATGTCTGTCCGTTCATTTGCCCATTTATCGATTGGGGTTTTCGTTTGTTTTGTTTATTTTGGTGTTGAGTTTTGAGTTCTCTACATATTCTGGACACATATGCTTGTCAGAAGAGTAGCTGGCAAAGATCTGCTCCTATTCTGCAGGCTCTCTCTTCAGGTTTCCTTTGCTGTGCAGAAGCTTTTTAATTTGATGCCACCGATTTACTAATTCTTGGTTTTATAAAAATACTTTCTGTAAAGCCTCAGGGGAGGGAGAACATCTCCTGAATCAGAAAGCCCAGCCCTCTCTGAGGCAGAGAAACCCTGCAGGCGACAGTCAGAGGCCAGTGTGGAAGAGAGCTGGCCTGGGAGGGCTCAGGAGCTCACCAAAGCAAGGAGCCTGGAGGCCCTGAGCAGCCCAGGGAAGTCAGGCAGTCCCCAAGACACACGGTCCTAAGAGCCACGCGGTGCACACCTGTGATGTCTCCCAGGGCCTGCTGGGCTCCTGGTGGCTATCCTGCTGCCTAGTCTCTGCCCAGGGCCCCAGTGAGGCTGCCTGCCTCAGCTTTGCCATGCCAACACTGGGCACAGAGAGGTTTACTGGCTTGCTGGATGCCACCCTTTGGGCTAGTAACAGGACCAGGCCTGGGATGCAGGTCTCCTGGCTGCTACAGGAGCATTAACTGAGTTAGTGGGAAATAACTGCAGCACAGGCTTGGCAGGCGCCCCAGAACCAGAGTCCGGGGCCACCTCCTGGAGAGACTGTGGGTCTTTCTGCTTGGTGGATGTCATGGGAAGTTGCCACACTGCCTTTGGACAGATACACTCTGTAAGCAATGAGGTCTGCTCGTTCTTGTGTGTGGTTCTGGTGGGGTCGGGGCGCGGGGGCTGCTGACGGGGCTCTCAGCTTGATTCCATCCAGGCTGCTGGATAAACACCAAACCATGATTTCATTTGTGCCTTAGGTGGCTGAAAAACCCTGAATGGTCAGAGGTGCTGCCCGTGCACATACCTTTTCTTCCCTGGTGGCGTGAGACACTTGTTTCCACTAAACCTCTATCCTGTGGGCTGTGACAAGACTCAGAGGAGGCCAAAGAGCTGAGCTGAGTCCTTTCCCTGGAGCCTGGCTCTCCTTGGTATCTGAGATGGTAACACTGGTGGTGGAAGGTTTGATGAAGGCAGTCTGGAAGGTCATGACATGAAATACTTGGTCCTTCTGCAAAGGCACACTGGGATTCCATGGCGGGGGGGCCTGCTTGGGGTGCTGCGCAGTGGGCAAGCCTGCGGGACACTCAGTGCTGGTTGCAGCCCACCTACAAAAACTAACTTTTGAAGCCAGAGCTTTTGCTCATTTACAAACACTGATTTCACCAAAAGCCCGCTGCTAGAGCAGGAGGAGAGGAGAGGGCCTCCCAAAGGTCTTGAAAAGAAGAGGATCTGGGGTGGGGTGAGGAAAGGAGTCCAGGTGGGTGAGGGGCTGGAACGTGGCCCAGGTGCCCTCGGCCTGCTCCTGAGGGGGCCAGCCACGCGGTAGGCTAAAACTGGACTTGTGAGCTTGCGGGGTAAGGGCGACTTTACCTGTGGACACTGCTCCTCCTGGGACACAGAGAACATGGGTGGACTCCCATGAGCTGTTAAACCCAGGCTCGAGAAGATGAGCAGAAAATCCAGCTTTCCCAGAGGAGGCTCGGGAGGAGGCTGGGGCTGTGCTAACTCAAGACATGGGTGGCTTCAGAGCTCTGTGGACTGAGGTCGAGGCGCTACCGTCAGGCTGTGCTGCTGGTGGGCAGACGCGGCCTAGTTAAGGAGCCAGGGGGAGGGCGTCCAGCAAACCAGGGCTCGGGGCGCCCACTGGGCCTGCCTCTCACTCCTGACAGCCGGGTGAGAGGGAACCTCCAAGTTCAAGGTGGCCACCCAGCAAGGACCCCTCCTCCCTGACCCACAGCAGTCTTGAGGACCCAGCCACGCTTACCCCTGCCACAGTCTGGACATCTGAGGGACGCAGGGAGGGGCCGGGGTGAGAACCCACCGCGCACACGGACTGCTTGTCTTAAAAACCCAATTCTCTTTTATATGAAGAAAACTCACAGTTAAAATTGTTATTAAGAATGATGTAATATATAGAGGAATTTATTTTAGTGAAAATTTATTTAAATAACTTTATAAATGACATAAGTTTTTACTTATCAAATCATTAGTTCTAAAAGTTCACCAGAATGTGAACTTTCTACGTTACTACATTTTGTGAGGAAAATCATGTGTTCAAGAGTCTTTTTTTTTTGGCAGTACTTTTTTTTTTTTTTACTGAACCCAAGGTCTTGCACATGCTAGGTAGACATTCTATCTCTGAGCCACTTTTCCAGCCCTTTTAATTAATTAATTAATTAAGTTATTGAGGATCTTTATTTTTATTTACTTATTTGTATGTGGTGCTGAAAATCGAACCCAGTGCCTCACACATGCTAGACCAATGCTCTACCACTGAGCCCCAGCCCCAGCCCTCCAGCCCTTTTTATTTTGAGACAGGGTCTTGCTAAGTTGTGAGGCCAGCCTTGGACTTGCAGTCCTCCTGCCTCAGCCTCCCGAGTGGCTGGGATTGCAGGTATACACCACTGCACCTGGCTAAGAGCCTCTTTTAAATCTGGAGATTTGGGGATATCTTGAGGGAGTAGCCTACAAAAACACTTAGGGCCTAACTACTGTACTGGGAAGTGGTGATGAAGACGACCCACCAAACTTCATTGTTCTAGAACCACCTACAAAACTACAGCACAGTGCATTCAGGCTCAAAAGGCCACTTCTCTCCTCGTGGGGCCTCTGTGGGGCTGAGGACATGCAGTGGTCACACACACCCAGGCCACATCCAAGCAGAGGCCTCCTTCCCATCCTCCAAGGCAGAAGCTACACTGCAGTGGACGGAGAGCCCTGAGCAGCACCTGAGCAGGACGCACCTTCCAGCAAAAAGGACAGGAGAGCCCGCTGTCCCATGCATCTCTAAACCAGGGGACACAGGCAGGAGGCCAAGCCCACGAGTGGCATTGAGGGGCGACCCCACCTCCACCTGGCACATGTGTAAAGCCTTTGGAATTTCACTGCAGGAACTTTATTTCAGAAGTGACCTTTGAAGTTTGGAAATGAAAGCAGAAGGGCCTCTCCAGCCAGGAAGGTGGCGCTGAGCTGCAGGGAGGGGGTGCTGGGGCGGCGCTGGGTAGATCGGGGGTGGGGGGGGGGCTGGCGACCTGGCGGGGTCGCTTGTGCTGCCCCTGCCCTCGTCTCCTCCTCCCAGGGCAGCACAGGCGTCGGCTCCCACGCTGTCCCCTGCCTGTCTGGAGAGCCCACGCCCGGGCTCTGAAAGGAGCCACTGATGGTGCCAAGAACAGAGGGCACGAGCGTGTGAATATGCACGAGTGTGCACGGGTGTGCGCAGGTGTGAGGAGGCAGACATGCCAGGAGCCTGTCAGGCAAGTAGGGGCCAAGTGTGACCAACACTGCTTCCCGGAGCAGCAGCTGACCCAGGACCCGTGCCATGGGAACAGGCCCCTCCACAGATCCCAAGGGCAGAGAGGAGACGGTCACGGAGACTCCCAGCCTCAGTTGGAAACAAAGCCTCAACCAGGGCAGACGGTGGCTCTGCCACTGTGCTTCCAAGCCCTGGGGTCCTCTTGCCGTCTCCAGTCCCGGTTTGCCCGTGCCCAGGAGCTCCCCTGCCCACATCAGGACCTCCCCCTGGTCCACGTCCACACACTGCAGGTGGCAGCAGTGCTCACGAGGAGGCCGCACCTCCCTGGGGTTTGGTGCACACGGCATAGCACAGACCCAGGCGAAGTAAACGCTCAGTAAGGTACCGCACTGAAGAGAAGGGGTGTCACCTGCTGGCGCATGTCACAGTGGACAGTTTTCAGTGTGTCATCTCTGCTGGTTCCAGGCTCAGAGCCGGAGGCAGCATTCACCCACATTTACAAAGACAGGCCTGAGGCTCAACAGCCAGTGTCCTGTCTGGGGCTGAGCTCGGACCCGAGTCCAGAGCTTTTACAAATGCAAACCCCTGTATCCTAGAGTCACCATCCCCGTCCTCATGAGCAAGTCAAGAGAGACCAAGAGAGGACCGGACTGCGATGTCCAGAAATGGCTGCGGAAGGAGGGAGGCTGGCAGAGGTGCTGGCCTTTCCATGGTGCTTTTATTTCTGGTGTAGTCGGAGTCACCTTGCTCGCCCCTCCCGCCCCTCTCGCCCCCCCCCCCCCCCGCCGAGATGGCCCAATCACTTCACTTCAAAAACCCACCAAGCTCCCATCACCCTGCTCCCGCCACGAGCTGCGAGATCAAAGGCTGGGACCCCTCTGACAGCTGCTCGCTGGCTGGACACAGAGGCGCCGCCCCACCGTGTCCCTCCAGCCCCAGTGAGCGCAGCCCGGAGCCTGGGGCCTGCAGGATGGCTGCCCGCTGCCCTAGGTCAACATGGGCTGTGCCCAGGGAGGTGCCTCCGCCTGCAGGCCGAGCTCTGGGCTGTGGCCTCCCCCTGGGGCCAGCGCTGCAGGCCAGCTCCACCGGGGCAAGGGCATCTCCTCAGAGTCTCCTCTCCCAGAGTCAAGCAGAGTGACCCAGAGCCAGGAGGGCCTCAGGGTTAGGCAGGGACTGACCACCAGCCCTCGCCCCACACCAGGAGCCAGGCTGGGTCCACTCTGTAACATGCAGATTCTCCTGGGAAGCCCCTCATGTGTGTGTGTGCCCTGCAGGTGAGTGCGTGCCCGGCGGGTGTGCATGTGCCCTGCAGGCAAGCGTGTGCCCTGCACACGTGCACATGGAGCATCTGCCCACTTTTCATCTGCCAGAGAAGAAGGTGCCCCTGCTGGGTGCCGTCCCCTCGGGTGTCGGAAGAGGCCCGGGCGCGGACCCCTGCCTCCCACAGGCCCAGGAGCTGTGGGGAGGGGCTCACCGTGCCGCACAGCTCACACCCAGTGTCAGGGCCGAGGAGTGACACGGTGCTACTTTTATGCCCGCTAGCCCCCGTGTTCCAGGTGTCAACCCACCAGGCTGCTTGAATTTCGCAGGTGCTGGGCAGACAGCTCGGGGCCAGCCGCACAGCTGACCTCACCTGCTCTTTAGATCCACCTGGCCTCTCCTCGCCTCCGTGACCAGAGGCAGGAATTCAGGGCATCTTTAAAGCTAAATCAAAAGGATAAATAAATCTCTTCCAAACGACACAGGTCCTGGGTGCCCGGCCCAGGCCCCGGGCCCTCTCTCTTGGGGCATCTGGGAGGCAGAGCTCCCTTAGCGATTCCCAGTCCCTCTTCTGGCCTCTGCTCTGGGGCCCCGGGAGGTTGGCAGTCCCCTGCTGATGGCCTCCATTCCTCCCTGGGCTTGCACCCTGCTCCCAGAGCCCGCCCGTGCCTGGTCTCTGGGGCCCTCCAGAGGACTGTTCACACAACTGTCCAGAGGTGTCCCCAGGACTCCTCCAATGAAGCCAGGGGACAGCGGCCTTTGCCGGGCTCCACCTCACTGCTCCCCGGGGCCCTGCAGGGTGAGTGCCTTCGAGGCCGGCTGGCTGGACGCCTTTGCCGCTTGCCCTCACCCCGATTCTCTGAGGAGTCTCCAGGGCTGGGCCAGGCGGTGCCAGGCGGCCTCCTGACCCCAGTCTCAGCATGAAAGGCTGAGCTGGGCACGCGGCCTGCCAGCCCCGCCTCCTCTGACCAGCTCTTCTGGGGAAGCAGAGGCCTCACCCGGGGGGCAGACCCCCGGCTCCCCACAGGCCCGTGACTGGGAGAAAGGCCAGACCCATAGACACCTGGCTCCATGCCTCTCCTGAGGTAGCACAGCTGTTTCGTACCCAAGGTCTGTGGGACACCCTGGGTTCCTGGGTCCTGTTTCTGCTGCCTCCCAGACCCCTGGCCTCGAGCAAGGGGCAAGTGCCCTTTCACCACAACCACACACTGGACAGTGGGGTGCAGAGGGAAAGCACAGAGGAGGCTGGGCTGGTGCTGAGAGCTGTGTGTCTGTGGGGAAGTTAACTAAGATCTCTGTGCCTCTGAGAGGGGGACTGCTCAGACCCACACGGTTCAGCGTTGCTGAGACAGGACAGCACGGGGACGGCACTCAGAACGGGCTGGCGCACTGCGGATGCAGGGTGTACGCAGTTGTGTTTCATTCCCAGAACATGAAGGACAGCGAGCGATGTCTGTTCTGTGCCCTCCCTCTCTGCCCCCATCCCCATAAAATGCAGCTTCCTATAAACAACACTCATGGAGGGGAGGGGGGGAGGGTGTCCCTGATCCCTGAGGCTGCGTGACATGAGGACTATGCTCAGGCTCACGCCTCCTAGGAACACTGGCCTCTACTCTGGGCTCCCCATCAGGCCTCCTGTAAGAGGCTGGCCTCCCAGGCTGCGCTGGGAGCCAGCAGGAGAGTCCGCCAGTGCCCACAGGTCAGCAGGCTCAGTGGCCCCCCGCAAGGATGCCTAAGGGGAGGAGACAGGGCTGACCCTGGGCCCACTGGAAACTGGTCCTTCCCAGAGCAGGCAGCGCTCAGCACCCGGTGGCCAAGGTCCAGGTTGGTGGCCAGAGGGGACAGCAGGCTACCATACAAACCTGACGGCAGAGCGCTCATGTCAGGAAGCTGGGGGCACAGAGAGGGAAAACGCCCAGCACAGGCTTTCTGGAGGACAGTCTAGGATCGGACAAAGGAACACTCAGAGCAGAGAGGGAGAAGGCTGTGGAGGGTCCTGCGGGAGAGCAACCGAGGTACTGGGCAGAGGCACTGTCTTCATTTGCTGTGTGATCTTGGGAAAGTCATTTAACCTCTCTGAATCTAAGTTCCTCACTTGTAGAATGGAGATAATAGTAATACCATCTGCTTCCCTGAGTGGTTTTGAAGATTACCTGAGTTTGTACATGAAGGTGATTTAGCTCATGAGCACTGACTATTATTCCTGAAGCCAGACACGAGTCACTTTTTCTCTGTGGTAAGGCTGGTCAAGAGGGGACAAGAGCCAGCCTCTCGCTGTAGGTAAGGACACAGTCATCCCAAGGGGGCTGACTGGGCCCAGGCTCAGCAACGCTGCAAGGTCTAGGCAGGAAGGGAGGAAGGGGCCAAGTTTTTCCCATTACAGGCGTCTTTACTTGTAACCATGAAGGATGACTTTCTGCCTCTCCCTGCAATGAGCCTCAGCCAGGAGGTGCTGTGGGCACAGTCACACCCGAGACCATTGGTGACAGGAAGCCAGGGCAGCTGCGCCCGTCCGTCAGCCGACCCAGGAGGCCAGGGGCCCGCGAGTCTATGGCTGGTCACCCCATCTGCCAGGGTGAGCCTGTGGACAGCTGGGCTCTGCGCCCGAGGCCACCACGCCTTCTCCAGTGGCCCCAACCTGCTGAAGACGGCCTGAGGCCCAGCAGCTTGCATCTGACCGCCTGGGGCAAGGCCAGTCAGACTCCGGAGTCCTCTGAGCACCACCCGCCGCCTGGGCTCTCTGCTGGGCACTGTGCATGCTATGACCAGACCTGGCTCCCCGCCAGGACACGCAGGACCCCCAGCCACTGCGAGTGACCCGTCCCCACGGTGCAGAGAGCCCTGATGTCCACGGTGCATCCGTGGGTTGTGGGATCCGGCAGCCTGGAAGGTGGCCCAGCACCCAAACCCTGCTTGCTCACGTGCCCTGTGCCACCTCTGTCCTTGTGTGGCCCCTGTGGTGCCACCAGGCAACATGGGCAGGTTTTCAAATAAGCACCGGCAATGACCAAGCCCCGGGAAAAGCGACGTTTGGACCATGAATCGTCCAGTGCCTCACGATGGACTCCAGGGACAGAGCCAAGTAGTCACAGCTGTCGTCCCTCCAGCAACAGGTGGCTTTTTGGCAAAGGAAGACCGAGGAGCCCAAGGCCAGGCTCCGAAGCATGTGCTCAGTCCTGTGGGGCTGGGGACTCTGAAGGGGCTCCTGCCCTCGAGGGGGACAGCCAGCACAGGGCAGCTGAGGTGTGCGCAGGGCTCAGGCAGAGGAGCCGCCAGAGAGCAGTCTCAGGACACTGGTGGAGACAGGGAGGGGGGCGCTGCAGGGACACTGGAGGGGACATGGAGGCAGGAGGAAAACCAAAGCCAAGGTCCACGTAGGCAGCACTGGAGGAGGAGCCTCGACGGTCAGAGCGGAGGGAGGCGCCACAGCTCTTGCGCCAGGGCAGGGCCGGGCAGAGGGCCCTGGGAGCCAGCCTGGGCCAAGAGCATCACAGAGCTACGGCTCAGTAGGTGTGGTGGGCACACCCATTGTCCCAGCCCTCGGGAGGGAGGCTGAGGCAGGAGGATTGCAAGTTAGGGAGGCCTGTTTCAAAATTAAAATAAATAAATAAAATAAAATGGGGCAGGGATGCAGTGCAGTGGTGAGTCCTTGCCTAACAAGTGCGAGGCCCTGGTTCCATCCCTAGCCCTGCAAACCAATGAGACGACGATTCCACCCAGGACATACGTAAAACAGCAAACTAAGCCAAAAGAAAGAACAAGAAAAACCCAAACAGATAAAGGTAATGAGATACAAAGCAAGTCCAATGGCGAGATATGTGATAAAAAATAAGCAGAAATAAATCCCTAGCAAGGATAACCAAGAAAAACGGGGAAAGTAGCAGGATCACGGATGATCACAGGTTTATTAATTTTAAAATAATAATAATCTCAGGCCCAAATTTGAAACATTAAATTTTGGGTGATTTTTCCTCCATAAAAAATATAAATGACAAAATTGACTCAAGAAAAGGCAGAAAGCCTGAAAAATCATCATGAAAGACCCTGAAGCTGGTCTCCCCTGCCCCAGATGCCCAGCTTCCCTACATTACTCCAGGGCAACTGAGTTCCTATGCGTCACTTCCTTCATTCCCAGTCCCAGAGGAGAAGACACAGAGTATTTTAGAAATGTTTTTAGGTTTGAAAAGAAGTAATTCAAGAGTCCTAGATCACTTGCAAAGTTATATTTTGTCTAATTTCACATCCATAAATGATAAAATCTTAAATTTTAGCAGCTCAGATCTAGTACTATATTTAAAGAATAATGCATCATACCAAAGCAAGACGTATTTTGGAAACATAACAGTGACGTTCTCAGTGATAAGTCATAAAAACAAAGTGGTATCCATAGGTTAAATGAGAAAAAACACACAATACTGTATTAGTATTTCAGAAACTGTATAGTTTCTGAAAGTTTTTAAAATATGAAATTCAAGTTAGCACCTGAATTTAAGTAAAGAAACCTCCCCCAGGAAACAGGCATGAAGAATCCTTGCTTTAATGTGATCAAACACTCCCAAATCAACAGCCTGCGTCAGACTGGACCTGGCCCCAGCCAGGAGCCGGGGAGCAGGGTGAGTTCCTGACTGTGGTCAGCGACGGTGGTCATCAAGACAGAGCAAGAAAAGGAATAAGCAGGAAAGTTGTCACGGACACAAGATCAGATACGTTTGCAGATGATATTGTAGTCTATCAAGAAAACCTCGATAAAACAGTTTGGAAGCTACTGGAAATGAAAGACACAGTGTCCAGTTACAAAGTAAGCACTCAAAACCAAGGGTTTAAAATATATATGTAACCCAATTGAGTCAAATGTATGAAAGATGATATATCATGAGCTTTGTAATGTTTTGAACAACCAATAAAAAAAAAATAAAAATTAAAAAAAATATATATATGTATAAGCAACCATCAGTTACAGCCTAAAGGACAAAGCAACAACTAAAATTAAAACCTAAGGGGCTGGGGATGTGGCTCAGGGGCTGGGGATGTGGCTAAAGTGGTAGTGTGCTCGCCTGGCATGCGTGCAGCCTGGGTTCGATCCTCAGCACCACATACAAACAAGGATGTTGTGTCCACCAAAAAACTAAAAATAAATATTAAAATTCTCTCTCTCTCTCTCTTAAACAAACAAACAACAACAACAACAAAAAACCTAAGGTAGGAGACAAGGAAAACTGGATGGGCGAGTGGCCAAGCCCTGTAATTCCAGCAGCTCAGGAGGCTGAGGCAGGAGGATTGCAAGTTCAAAGCCAGCCTCAGCAACTTAGCGAGGCCCTAAGCAACTCAATGAGACCCTGTCTCAAACTAAAAAATAAAAAGGGGCTGGGAATGTAGCTCAGTGGTTAAGGCCCTGGGTTCAGTCAGTACCCTTCCCTGCCCAAACAAGAAAAACTGTGATACTTTACTAAATAATATAAAAAGACATTTGGATGAAAGGAGAATCACATTATATTGCTGGATGAAAAGATCAAGTATTTTAAAGAAGACCATTCTTTCTAAATTAATTTATAATTTCAGTGTCTTTTTTTTCAATAAAAATCTTGAAAATATTTTCCTTGGAAATTCAAGAGATTCTACATTTCATCTGGGTAATAAAAAAATTGAGCTATAACTATTAGGAACATGTTGAAAAACAACTACAAAAATAGTAAGATAGGAAATCTTAAACACACTCATAATAATTAAAAGTGTGATTTCCCCCACGGAGGGTCTCACAGATCAGGCTGAGGACAGACCAAGCCACACCCTATAGCCCTGTTCAGTGATAAGGGATGGGCGGGTTGCCAGGGAGAGGCCGAGGGGCTGGAAAATGCTCAGGAGTGGGTGCAAGTGAACTTCAAGGGTGACAGGGACATTCCAGGTCTTGCTCCTGGAGGCAGCTGTCATGTGGTTTGACATTTTCCAGAAAGGTGGATTCACTTATCTTTTACTGTGTTCTACAATTATATATAATAGTGGGGTTTGTGTTACATATTCAGATTTTTTTGATGTGTATGTCAATTACACCTCGATAAATTGGACTTTAAGAAAAAAAAAACCAGAATGGACAATTAGGAATATACTTTTGCATGTAAATATATGGTCTAGGAAAAATGTTGAGAAAGGAGAGACCCTAACACACTTGTGTCCCTGGGTGATGGGATTATGAGTGGTATTTATTTTCTTCCTCATGCTCTTATGCATTTTTTAATTTTGCTACAATGAACACATTGCTTTCATAATTCAAAAAAGAAAATGGTTTACATCTGGTTTTGATTTAACCAAAAAAAAAAAGAAAGAAAGAAAGAAAGAAAAATCTATCAATGAGCTGTTCTGTCCAGCGACGGACTTTGTTAGGCTGTCACAGGAAATGTCAGGTAAGTCACTCTAGTTGGCACCTCAAGCCACCATCCCTGAGGCAGAACTCCTGGAGCACCCTGTTCCAGCTTCTGCAGGTGCCTGGCTCTCAACGGGGGTGTTGAGGGGTACAGGCAGGGCACAGCAACAAGAAGCACCACCTGGTCTAACAGCTCTGTTTGCTGCTAGGAAAACCAAATTCCAGAGGAAGGAAGCCACCATCTCAAGTCTGGAAGGTCAAATGGACTAAAACGTGAAGGTCTCAAGTTTGATCAAAACAAGCCTTTAACACTGGAGAGCAGTGCTAATTCCACTGTGCTGGAACACCTGCCCAAATCCCTGGGCTCTAGGAAAGTCTGCAACTGGCCAGATGCCGACAGCCACTTGCTGCTCTTCCATGTTGCCTGCCCTTTCCCTCCACTCTGAGAACAGCACATCGCATCAGCGTGGGCCCCCAAATGAGAAGACACATGGAGTGGGGTCCCAGCAAACCCACAGCCAACCCACAGTCACCAACTTGTAATTTGAGTGAGCATGCTACATGGCGCTATTGTAAGTTACTGCAATTTGGGGATTGTTTATTGCTGCAGCATGACCCAGCAAAGACTGATTAATATACCTATCTTATTTTGAATGATGATATCCATTGTGTGCTATTATAAAGTAAAAATAAAAGATTAAAAAGGCCATCTCTGTGCACTCTAATATCACCCCCCTGTCCTGAAATACATACCTTTGGGAAACTGCCACAGCTCAAGATAGGAAAGAGATGAGGGTCAGGGAAGATGATGACAAAGAACCATCTCTGAAGGGAGGATCTTTGAGGGCCAAGTGGACAAAATTCAGACCTGAATCTCCAAGAACCGAGAGCTGCATCACAGACTGTGCTCACGTGCATAGCACTGCTTTAAAAGAACTTGTCAATTTTAAGACATCTGAAGTTGGGAATAGCTGAGATGCACAGGGGAAGCACACAGAGGGGTGCTGGGATCGTGAGAGGCATGGAGACATGAGCCTAGGAGCCATCTCCCTGAGCTGGATGCTCTGGCCACGCATCTCCTTAGCAAAGTCCATCTGACCTCCAAGGTTCAGGCGGTGCTTGCCGACTCCACCTGCTTCAGGTATCTGGCCTAATAGGTACCATTCAGCTACCTAGAACTTCCATGCTCTGATCAATAATGGTCCACTTGTTTGGCTCAGGTAAATTACATTTGCATATGCAAATCATGTCTAAATATTCTGTACTATTAATGTTATCACTAATTTCATAATAATAGTTACCAATTTCCACACGGATCAAACTTACAGTTTTGTAGCTATTAGGGAAATTGTGCTTTGTAATTAAGATAATCCTCATTTCCAGATGCTAATTAACTATATAATAATTAGTCTCATTCACTAATGCAAATTAAGGATTTTCATCTTTATTGATAAAAGAGTTGCTTCTTCTCAGTTAAGGAACGGTAGCTCCAGAAATCTTGCAGAGAAATACTTTTCCTCCTCTAAAGGTTAAAAGGTAAATCCATTTTTATCAGTCTCATTTGCGAATGCAAATTAGGTCTGATTAATCAAGTCCAAGATAAATGTGCAAGTCTTATTTGGGGACAGAATGTATAGCTTCTTGAGTTCTGCTCTCTCCCCTTATAGACACACAGATAAAAGGACGTGTGCGCGGGAGCGAGGCTCCTGGTCACAGGAGCACTGGCCCAGGCTCTCTAGACACCACTTTTTGCTTCCCTCTAGGGCAGCAGGATAGATCTTGAAACAGTTGTCTTAATGCTCCAGCCACAGTGCGAACGAGGGAGGAGAGATTTTTGTGAGTAAATACAGAGGAGAAAGGGAGAGCCACATCCGTTTGCGTTATTAAGTTTTCTGTGCTCCAAACAGAACACAAACTGGCACCTCCCATCGTGACTAATGAGGGCCGCCTCGGCTAGAGCAGAAGGGCTGACAGCCAGCGAGGCCTAGTTGGCAGCCGCAGCCCGGCCTCACCGCATTCATCATCCGATAAACCAATCCACCAATTCTGCACCACCATTTGTCATTAATTATGCTAATCAGCACACCATTACTCTCTGATGACACTGTGGCTGTTATTAGCTAGTTATGGCTTTTCAAACGCACAACTTATTGTGCATGCACGGGCTGTGCCGGCATCAGCCTACAGGGAAGAAACGTCCAATTATGAAGAGAAGAAATTTGCTATTATCTTTTTATAACAAACCAATTTAGTAATTAGAAAAGTCTCTGAACTCATAGGTTCTTCCCCCCTTAAAATAATTGAAACCCAAAAAATATGTTTTTCAATATTTCTCTGAAAGAAAGGGAAATATCAACTCAGAGATTTTTTTTTTTTTTTTTTTTTTTGCTAAACGTCTAAAAGTGGGGCCTGGGAACCACTATGCACGTGCGTGTGGGACAGAGACTCCCTGCAGGCTTGTTTCCTTTCTGATTTTGAATTAGCATGGGTACTTCATTTCATATATTTCAGCCTCGCCAAACGCCTGGAGGATGGAAGCACACCCAGGTGACCTTCGCGGTGACCTTCCCACTCCCGGTGAGCAGAGCTGTGCACATCCCTACCTGGCAGATGCTCCCTCCTGGAGCCATAACAGCCTCCTTTAACCCCTCGTGGCCCCCGGTGACACTGCCATGGACATCCCATCCCTCAAATGACCTTGGAGAGGAAAGGGCTGGCCAAGTTAGCACATGGCCTGTGCAAGCTTGGGGCACCATTCTCGGGCTGGCGGAAGAATGGAGTCCGAGGGGGTCAGTGGGCAGACCACATCATGGACAGCCCTTTTCAGAAACTCCAGACTCCAGGACTCACCTCCGGGCACTTGTCCAAACCACGCACTGATTCCGAGTTGTTGTGTTCGGGCTGGGAGTCTTTACCACTAGTTTGAGAAGCTTCATCTGGATTAAGAGCTCATTAATATCATCAGAGCAAATGGGCCTATTAAAACATCTTTAAGCAATATCTGAACATAAATCTCCCTAAACTATATTTAATGACTGTACTTAAGATACATTATATGCAAGTCTTAATGAGACATTAGATAGCATTTTGAAGATTAAAATTAGAGAAGCCATATAAAGTCTGTCCACTTAATGCAGCCTTAAGCTACCCTGATGAAAGCATTACTACCAAATTATCACTGCATTAGAACAAATATTTTTAATCATGTCTGATTTATGCATCCTCTTTTTCACATAGTTTTCCTTTTCACAAAAATACATTTGGAGTTGACAAAAGAGTATATTAGGAAGGTTTCGAGTTCTGGAGCAGGCCGGAGGGAGGCGAAGGCAGAATTCTGCTGGCGCAGCACCCCAAGCCCATCAGCATGGTCTCCTCAGCCATTCCAGTACCAATGGCAGCCAAGGACTCCTTGCCTCACCACGGAACCCCCTCCAGATCTGACCAGGCAACACAGTCGCATTCCACCACAACTCTGAAGGCAACGCAGCTCAACATGGTGCAGGGCATGTAACTCAGCCAGCAGCCACATCTGGGTGCCTGACACCCTGCCAGCAAGTAGCCTGCCCTGCACTGGGCCCCAGCCCAGGGGACGGGGACGACAGGCACTCCAAGCTGTAAGGTCTGTGACCTTCTACTTGTCTTTGTTCCCCAGAGCCTGCCTCAGAGGTGTCAATCAGTCCTATTTCCACTCCAGGGCCCCCATATGAACAGCAGTCAGTGCTGCTGGTGAAGAATTAAAAAAAAAAAAAAAAAAGTTTGACTCTCCTGGGGCCAAGGGGATTTAGACTCCTTAACCAGATCCAAATCCTCCTCAAGGCTGTTCAAACAAGGAGGCATCCTGAGGCCTGCGGAATGCTGGGGGCAGGATGGGAGCTACTGGGAGCAGGAGCTGGGCTGCAGAGAGGTGCTCTCTGCATACAGGCTCTGCTCGTGGAAAACAGGAATGTGTATCCTGAGCCAGTGAGAGCCTGGTGAGACTCACTGCACAGACACACGGGGTCTCCTGAAAGCAAGTCCAACTTCAGACGAAATACATAAGGTTATTTTTTTCGGTATATTTCTCTGCTATATTTCAAACCTACATGCCCAAATTGTATATATATTTTTTCTTTGCAATGCTAGGGATCAAAGCCAGGGCTTCGTGCATGCTAGCCAAGCACTCTGCCACTGAGCTGCATCCCCAGCCGCAACCAAACCAGAGTTTTGATGCAAGAGAGAACTCTTCTGCCTCCACCCACCTAGCTGCTGCTCTGGAGGCCACCCCTCCAAGGGGCCAAGCTGCATCCACTCCTGCACAGAAGCAGTGGCCTCAGTCCTGCGTTGTGTCTGCAGAAGACTCGGGACCTCACTGCCGGCCGAACTGGACAGAGAAGATGCTCCAAGGGGCTGCACAAGGATGGGACTACCTGAGTGTCACCGGGGATCATGCACAGCCTGGACTCGGGTCTGACAAGCACGAGGTGCCTGGTAATAAACTGACACTTGGAAAACATTTGAGACCAATTATCACTGGGTTTTTTAGACTTTTCTCCCTGGTACTTTATACCAAAGTGTAGCCACCTCTCCTACATACTATTCAATTATGAAAGACTTTGGGATTATGTAAATCTAGGCCAGTCCACCCGTGACGCCTCTTTTAATAGAATGAGATTATCCAGGTCTCTTTCTTCCTTCAAAGAAGAAAGCAATACAGTTTAAACACACTGGTCATTGAAAGGCGACTCCTCCTTTAGCGTGTAAAATTGGTAGTGACAAGCCCATTTCTATTTGCTCTTTCTAGATATTCTCTCCCCAAAAGGAACTACTTCATGATACAATTTTGCATTTTTAACTGTACGAATTAGGCATTCTTCATAAATAACAGCCTATGTGCTATACACAGGAGCTCCTTTTTATTAGGGACATAGTAATGAACAATGAGCAATGTGTTCTATTATTCTTTGTCAAATCACAAAATGCTACATTAGAATAACTGTGCTGGTCAATGTAATATAGTAGATTAAATTCAACTTCTGTGGAAAAACCACTGTAAAACAGCATGATAAGAAGGCTATAAAAAATTTAATTTTACTCCAAACTCCATCACAAAAAAAATGGTGTGAAAAGTAATTTTGCATAATCAGTACACGCCATCTGGAACAATTAACCGATTTCTATAGAACTAGGAGGATCAGTCATATCTGCTTATTAAAGATCAGAAATTATACAAGTAATAAATCCTTGAAAAAACTACGCGCACTCCCGCCTGTCAACGCTATTTTAACTTCAAATACTGAAGAACGCCTGATAAGGCTGAAAAGAAGAGATTAATATATGCAAATTACATCCAGCATTTAAAATCCCCACAACTGTCTCCGGTTTTCTGTCCCTTATTGCTGCCTTTATGTTTTATTCATACACCAACTCACCTGTCACTTCATAAGCTATAATATTATGGGGGTATTATTAAACAGCATAAAGCCGTGCTTTAATTGGAAAGCTTCATTGCATTTTCCAATTATTTGGAGTAAATTAAAAGCAGATGCACATAGTTTAATAAGGAGTCTAATATCAGTTCCGGGAAATCAAAATTCATTGTCATTACTATGCCGCGATAGTTTTGCAAACTGTACTCAATTTCAGAGGTTTTCAAAAGAAAATCTGTCTATGCAATCTGTTAATTGTCATTCGGTTAATAACTGTTTAAATATCCAAACTACACAGCAGCTTCCTATTAAAAAAAATTAAACTACAGGGTTTCTGCAAGCAAACAAATAACAGCGTGAGGCTCCTGGGCTGGGCTGGCTGGACTTGCCAGACCTGCAGGTTCACCTCCCAGCAACGGGAAGGCTCGAGCGCTCAGCCCCACCACCGCTCAGCCCTGAGCCGGAGGACAAAGAACGGCAATTTCTGTACTCCTCCAAGCACCGAGGTTACAGAGCTCCAAGACAGTGCTCCGCGGAAAAGGGCAGAAGCCAGGTTATAAATTGTGCTTTCAGAGGTCTGCACTGCTCAGCAAAATATTAGCCTCCAAAGTTTTAATTGGTCCATCTAAAATAAATCCTTTTAATGAGTGGATTAACGGATTCAGGACACAAACATGGAAAAATCAAAGAAAGCAAATGTCGTGAGCAATTTGTTTTTTAAAAAATTGACCCCTGAAGGGCCATTCCGTTCCTGGCTCATGACCCCCTAAGTGGGGCGTTCCTTGGGCTCTGCAGGCACCCAAGTGGGCCAGGCTGCCAGACAAAGGGCTGTACTTTAAGCCATCATGGACCTGAAGGACCACATCTCAAAGGTCATTCTTCCCAGGACTCTTGCTGGCAGCTGTAGCTCCCCACAGCTCTGCAGCTACCAGTTGCACACACACAAACACGTGTAGCAGAAGCAGTTACAAATGGGAAGTCAGAGGTGGACGCCAACGGTACACGTAACCTTTTCATTTTTACACTAAGTGACAGACTTTTCCAAATCCTTGGTGTGTAAATTATAATAGGACAAGCAGTAATTGACTTCTAAACTCCTCCCACAGCGAGGGCTACAATTAATCTGTTTTTAGCAGAAGAACTGCTGCTCTGCAAAGTTCATAACTTGTAGGCTCTTTCCCTGATCCAATTAAGACCTGAGCTGGAAAGGGAACAGTGCAGAATTTGATCTGCAGCTTGCCTTTCAAAGGGCGGAGCAGCCAAGGTCCCAATCAGGGATGGGCAAGCCCCTCCAGGCCAGATCAGACACCAAGGGCCCATGGGGGAGCTTTCTGCAAAACAACTGGAAACTATGCTCAAAGATGAAGATAAAAGCAATTCTTGTGCAGTGATCCAAAAAATAGCATCTCTTTTTCCCCCCAAAATTACCTGTTTTAATAAAGTAGACACACTGTGCCAACTGAACCATTTAATTATCTGCAAAAATGATGAATCAAAACAATCGTTTGCAAAAATAAATGACTAACCTCTGATTAAAATGTCTGTCCTCATTAAGTCCAAATAAAAGGTACAATATCTTTTTGAAAAAATGGAGCCTGAAGAAATGAGCAATCTTTCAGCATCGGTAGCCTCTCACTGAACAGTGGTGGTGGCTCTCACCAGACAGGACATCTGAGGAAGATGCTCAGTCTACTCCCGATCCCGAGCACAGACACTTGGGAAGGACCCGCAGTGTGCGTGCCCTGTGGTCTTGAGCTTGGAGGGCTGCTGGCCTGGCAGTGTGCTCCGGCTCAGGGAGAGGGGCTGTGGCAGGACACGCTCACCTGGTGTGCACGGTTCTGCAGCAAGGAAACGGACCTTTTGTTGTTGTTATGATTCTTCTTTTGCCAGAGGGTCTGGGGAGGGGAGAGATTGGGAAGGCAGCAACTGTAAACCCAAGAGAACAGGACAAGAGGCAGAGGACAGAGAAAAGTCACAGAGAGGGCAGAGCAGCACCAGGACCAGCAGCCTCAGACCAGAGCTAATTTGGTGAAAACAGAAAGAGAAAATCGAGGCCGGCTTAAACCTGAGGCGGTTTTAGCTGCTGCAGACCAACACCTCAGGCAGTTCCTGAGTTCTGATTAGCAGGGAGGGCTGGCCTTGCCGCACGTGGTGGAAGGTCCCCTCCAGGGAGCTCCCAGCGGCAGCTGCTGGAGCGAGGGCTGCCCCTGGCTGACAGTGTTCCTAGGTGTGCTTGTGGGAGATGACGTCAGTGCTTCCTGGGAGCACGGGAAGTGTCCCTGCAGTGCTGGGCAACTCATGCACATATCTCTCACCCTCAAACGTCAGAAGAGAAAAATGTGACTCAAAATTACATGAGGAAGTGCAGTGACTCTTCCGTAAGCCGTCTGCAGCATGCAGCAGGGGCGGGCACACACGAGAGGGCTGGGCCGGGGCCAAGACCAGCTCCTCCCCAGAACCTATCCAACACCAGTACTGAGCACCTGCTGTATGCCAGGCCCTGGGCTGGGCACCAGGCACGTGCCAGTGAATGAGCATCCTCATCGACACTCTCTCATCGAACCCCGAACTCTGACCAAGATGGGGCTTCTTTCGCCAGGGCGCGTTCTCACAGGGGCGAAGGGGCATTTTGCAAGCAAAGGGCATATTTCAGGCAAATGCAAGGCAAAGGACAGAAAGACAGGTGCATTTATTGCCTCTGGGTAACATGCAATTAAAGACGCCTCTGAGTGTCACCAGGAGCAGTGCTGAGGGCCAACCAGGCAAGCTGTACCCTCTCATTCAAAGTTATGGGTGCTGCCTTGCGGGGGATCATGAGACCACTCGAGCCATAAAACAACTCAGGTGTGAGAAAGCGCTCTACGGCAGGGTCTCACCTTGAGGGGCTTCCGCATCACTCATCTCTCAGACAACCGTGAGACAAATCTGAGCCCAAGGAGCGTGCTCTCCGGACTCGGCATAAGTAATTCCATTTGAACTACAGGCTGGAAAACTGAAGTTTCTTTTTAAAATAAAACATAAATAGATTTAGGATTGCCATTGACCATTACTGAAGAGAGGGAAGAAAGCATCTGGTATTCAAGACACCAAGACCAATGAGGGTCAGGGGATGGACTCAGGGACTCTGTCCATGCAGGAGAGGTGGCTTCTCTGTTCTAAGTGGATCCCAACCTCCTTTGTCCTGCCAGATGTTAAACGCACTTATTCTGACGTGGAAGGGGGGTGCTCACGTTGAGTGACAGCTAAGGGTGACTCTGGATCTCATCTCCACCCCTGGCAGCCACCCGGCTCCTCCCCAGGTCCTGCCAATGCCCACATCCCCACACCGCAGAGCCCTCAGGGACTAAGTGCTAACTGGGGTCTCAGGACCTGCTTCCACTCTCGAGGCTGAAGCAGGGCGTCATGGGCTGGGCCGTTCCTGAGAGCTGGCTGGCGTGCACAGGCCAGGGAGGCTCCAGCATTCCTGGGCTTGGTGTCAGCAGAGGCTGGCTCTTAGGAGACCTGGAGGCTGAAGCTTCACAGCAGGGAGGCAGGTGGTACTGGGATGGCTATCGCTTCAAATGGGAGCCCTGCTCAAGGGGAGTGTGGCACAAGAGAGCTGGAGTGGGGGAGAGGAACACTAGTGGTTCAGTCTCCGAAAGTGACATGGTGGCCTTGGGCCACTCATCACCACTAGAGGGCCTGGAGAAGACCATGGAAAGGGGGCCATCTGGTGTCCAGATCCCCAGTGGTCTGCAACAGGAGGGCTGGCCTACCCCCGAGGACTGATGGGGGCCAGCAGAACCCCTTTCCTGGTGAGAAGGCATGGGGAGGGGCTGCAGACAGTGACCAACATGGGGACATGCCCCTAGCACGTAGTGCGGCACCTGGCACAGCTCTAACCCACCATGTGTCACTTCACAGACGGGAAGCCCAAGGCATGGAAAGGCTCCTGCCTGCCTGAGGTCACCGAGGCCAGAGGCCCATGCGCCCCGCCTGCCATCCGTGATGACTCCACACCTGGGGTCCTCGTCAGCCCAGTGCCCTGGCCTCACTCCAAAGAGATCCCAGAGACAATGGTCCTGGGCCACCTGAGACTTCAAATAACCTTGAGACCCAACATGGCCAGTAGGCCTGTGTCCTTCCCCATTTTCGGCATGGTGTGGGCTGGGTGGTCTGGAGTTAGGGTCTGGGGACCAAGACGGTGCATGGCTCCACCCTGCGCTGCAACATGGGCGTCTGCAGCCTCTCAGGACCTTCTTCCCACCTGCAAAGGGTCTTCTCACTCGGGACATGTTGGGACTAATGACAAGACGTGTGGACGTGTGTATCCAGCACATACACGGCAGGGGTGGGGGGCAGCTGGGCATTAGTAAATAAATTAATCCAATTAATGTGATCCATTTTAATAAAGCAAAAGCAACTTCAGCTCCCTCAATGTGCTCAAATGAAAGAAGTTGCCTTAATTGTACCATTTCCCCCCTTGCAGCCCCTAGTTTATTATTGTGAGAAAAAGACAAAGAAACGGGCTGAGTGGACACAAGCTGCCCCGGGTAGGGGTGTCTGGTAAGCCCACCACTTCCTCCCTCCACAGCAGACCTCAGAAGAAGTGTGGAGGCAGATGAAGAGCAGGACCAAGCGCCCTCCTGTGTCCTCAGCGCTTTCCCCAGGTCTGATCGCGCCACTTATGCGGAAGGGAACCGTGAGGGGGAACGGGGCGTGTTCCTGCTGAGAACCAGACGGGAAGATGAACACCCAGGGGGAAGGTGTCCGAGAGCGCTTCCTTCCCCAGCAGCTCGCGGTTCAGGGCCACGTCTGGCCACCTTCAGCTGGGAGGCCTGCGGCCTGGAGCCTGGACATGGCAGACCCACACAGGGCGTCCTCAGTCAGTGCTAGCTGGACTGCTGTGGCTATGACAGCTGGTGTTGTCACTGCAGTGTGACTGAGGGGACGCGAGAGTGGAGACCCCGACAGGCAGGGCCCTGTGCCTGACTTCACTCACTTCTCCCGACCAGCTAACCTGGCTCCTGCCGCGCACCCAGGCCCTGGCACCGGCCCAGGCTGAAGCAGGGCTGAGGCCCATGAACCCGGGCTGCCTGCGCCGCACCACACTCAGGAGCCAAACAGAGGAGGAGGCACAGGGCACTGAAGTATCTGCCACCTAATAACATTTTTATTTTTCACGATGACGAAACTGGAAAGTCTTGCTCTCCCCTCTGTGCACGGGGGGAGCAGAGAGGAAACCTGCAGCAGCCCCGGCCCCCGCAGAGTGGAGGCGGCTACCGAGGCTGGCCTCTCCCTCCTGAGTGGCCGTGCCATCACCTCCCCGAGAAAGGGCTCGTGGGCTGCTTGCCACTGAAAATAGCCCACTCCTAAGTGATGACGCGTGACAGACCGTCTCGGCTGCCAGGGGTGCGCGCCGAGCCACGCCAGAGAGCCTTTTATTGCAAGTTTCTCTGGACTGAGGAAGAAATTTTCCCTGAGTGCTCAGAGAAGGCATCTTATATATCAAAATTATATAAGGAAGCACGAGGCTAAGAAGGCGACCTTGCTGGGCGCCAGCCAGGGAGCCCGAGTGATCATTCTCAACCAATCTTTGGGTCGCTCTGCGGACTGCACCCCTGTAGGGGAGGTGAATGCGGAGGGAAGTGACACCACTGCAGCACCCTGGCTTACAGAATGTTCTCACACACCCCGGTCCTCGCAACAATGCAGGGGAGCAGCAGGTAGTTACTGCGTTCTGTTACAGGTATAAAGAAGAATATGAGCTGGCCCAATACAGGGCTTGTCCAAGGTAGCAAACACATGGCTCCAGGGACTGCCATTCACATGTGTTGTGCAGTGCACAATCCGGGCAGCTACTGGCAGCAGCTCTGGAAGATGATCAGTATGTGTCAGGGCCAAGACTGGAATCTGTGCTTCTGACCCCTGTATCCCATCAGTCACATGATAGCCCTTTCAACAGGCTTCTGTTTAGCTCAGAGGCACAGAGCCTGGCACTCAGCCGTTCTCAGGGTCTGAGGAATGGGTGGAGAATGAAGAGCCTTGCTTTCTTCTGGCCCTTGTTTATTTACATCCTCCTCACTTCAAAGGGACGGAAGGCTGCCTCTGTCCTCTCTCAGTGGGGTCTCGCCTGGCTCCATGTGCTCACAGGGGAGGTCCCCCAGCACCAGCAGAGTGGTGGACCAGGAAGAGCAGCGGCCCCAGGGGAATCAGAGGGCCTGTGGAGGGCAGTCCAAGTTCTGGCCTTCACAGATGGGGACAGAGGCCTTGGGGGGGCCACTGCAGTGCCTGGCACAGATGTGCAGACACAAAGGTGAGATGGCTCCGTGGGACGCAGGGGAAGGGTCACAGGTCACAGACATCACCAGGCAGGTCATGGGCCGGGACGTAGGGTCATGAAGCTTTGACCTGAGGAGCAAAAGCCAAGCTGAGCTTTGAGAGGCAGCTCTGTCCCCCGGTGCCTGGATGGTGCCTGGACGTAGGCTGGGAAAACCTGGTGAAGGAGGAGAGCCAGGGAAGCGCCTGGCCTGGCCTGAGCAGAAACACCGGAGGGCGGAGAGGGGGACACTGGTGGCTCCACAGGACTCGCTGTGGGGGCGGCCAGAGCTCTGTGCAGGGCCTTTGGGCCTTTCCCTGTGACATCCCGGCAGAGGCACTGGAAGAAGCAACCCTCTGAGGCGAGGGCTCCTGAGTGCCCCGCGCGTCTGCCCGCACGCGCCATTCATTAACTCCGGTGACACCGCCACCGCAGAGGATGTATAAAAGCACATCCAATTAGCCGGGCCTACATGAATATTTGCACTCTTAAATCTTTTGCATTTCGAAAGGGTTAAAGCTTATTATTAGCATATAATTTACAGTCCTTTCTCCCAGGAAAGGAATAATGCACAGTAAATGCCACATTCATTTTAATAATACATGTTACAGTCTGTGCCCAACATCTGCACAAAGGTAAAGGAGACAGATTTTTTTGACATGTCCCACTCTGCCATCTAAACACAGGCTTTTTGTTTCTTAAGTGACGGAAGGTTTAATCAAGAAAGCAGGCAATTCATCAATCGAAACAAGGCAGCGTGCGTGCGCCTGACAGCGCACACATGGCTGTGTGCAGAGCAAACCTGGCCACCTGTCAGTCGCACCTCTACATCAGGACGCACAGGCGTGCCTGCGACCGAGCCCCCCACTCCCACGCGTTTCTTCTGTCCTCATTGTATTTCCCTTTATACGCGGTCTCGTTGTCAGTCAGGCCGGGGCAGATGGATGGACAGGGAAGCAGCGGCTGTTACAGGTGATGATGGAGATTTATCAGCCTCTGCGGTGACTTGGCTCCCTCGATGTAAGCACCACGATCAGGAGTATTTTTCACTCGTTCAGGAATTTCCCCATATGTGACTATCTGTGGCTCTGCCAAGCCGATGTCCCTTGCTGGGACCTTCGTCACCCTCTGGAGCATCCCCCTGCCCACAACCTACCCCAGGCGGCTCTGAGAAATCCCAGTGAAGGAAGAAAAGGGAAGCAGAGGCCTGGAATCCAAAGCCACAGCAGGCCACAAGAACACGTCACCAAAGACAAAGGCCACGGAGACCCGCGAATGCAGAGGCAGCCGTCACTCAGGCACCGCCACAGGACGCAGCGGCTCTTTTCCTTGCTCGAGCTGACGCCCACCCCACGGGAAGAGGAGGCCTGCAGCGGGCATGCTCGGAACCCAGTGCGAATCTTGCAGCACGAGATGGTGAACGTCCAGGGCTGTGGCTGTGCCCCTCACAGGTGGGGGCATCTTCTAGCCCCCAGTCCCCACCCCACAGGGCTCCCCAGTCGTGAAAGGTTGATGTTTATTTTCGATTGTCCCCTCATCTAGAGACAGGTCTCAAGTAACCACATGTGAAAGGAATCGCGTCTGCACCGTGGGGTCTGCAGCAGGTGGGTTTTCAGATCCCACCGTAAGGAGCTCAGATCTGCTGCATCGGGAGATGAAGAGCTAGGGAAAGGAGTTTTATCCAATGGGATGAAATATATAAATCACAAATTTCACAATGCTGAAAATTAGATGTCCATCTTCCAATTTAAATGAGGACTAGATTAAAACTGCATGCAGGAGGCTGATTCTCAGAAATCATTAATTACTTTTAATTGCCTCGTGCCCTCCCGTCCGACGTCAGAGCTGCACGACTTGTCCTCGGCTCTGCAGATCAAATCCTCCTCGGCCCCGACGAGAGGGATGCTGTCCGCCGCCTGACCACACTCACACCTTCCTGGTGTCAAAGGTCTTGAAAGGGGGCTGGATTTTAAGGGGAACGGCTGTGGGGTGATAAGGGGCTTCTCTAGCAAAGAGAAAAAGACGAGCGCTGTGGGTCCTGGCCCACTGGCCCCGAGCGCCCGGACGGCCCTGTGTGGTGCTCGTCCTGGCACCTGGGCATTCTCAAGTGGCACGCCGGTGGCACACGAGGAGCCCCACAGCCTCCCAACTGCTCAGAGCAGCGCCCTGGCTGGTCCAGCACCCCCGGGCCTTGGTGGTCTGCACCCCACTGCGTCCTGGGTGCGAGGGGGTCTGGGAGCCTGGGTTTCACTGCACGCCGGTTTTAGTGGCATCTGCTCGATTTTCCTGTCTTACACCACCATGCCACTTTTTTTTCAAGAGGGAGAAATGTAAGTTTTTTGTGGTTAGGAAAACCTCCACCCTTGGAGAGAAACCGGCGGTCTACAACAGTGGCAATGACGGGGGTGGCGTGTGTGGCTTCCCGGCCTCTGGTGTCTCACGCCTGAGCAAAGCCTGCCAGGGACCCAGGGGAGGGAGGCATGCCTGGGTTGGGAGGGGCATGCGGAGCCTCCTCGCCTGCCCAGCCTCAGGAAGTGGCCAGATGCTTGGCAGGTGTGGGTGCAACGCCCGTCCCTCCCGCATCCCGAGGCCTCTGGTCCCCTCACAGCCCTTTACTCAACTTTTGGACACCCTAGGGTCACTTAGGGTCACTTCAGCCTGAGTGCCCCCCGAGACACAGTCTGTCTTTGCCAAACTCACGGTCACTGCCACTGGGCCATGTTGGAATGCTGCCCGGCACTTGACAGGACCCTCCCCACGGACAGTGCCAGGCGATGCGGGGACTGGGTTAAGAGGCATCTACAGGGTCACCGCTCACAGGGAGCGTGGTGCAGCAAGGGCGGAGCTGAGGAGCATCTGTCTGAAAATAATAGACACAGCTGGCGGCAGAGGCCTTGCCCGGGCTCCGAGTGGTCTTCGGCACTGAGCCTGGGACCACTCGGAAGGGACAAGGCTTCCGGCTCAGGACCAAATCCTGAGTCCTGGCACAGCTGCGCCTGCTTCTGTCCCGCTGCCAGTGACTCTCGTGCCTAGCGTCCCTTCCCGCTCTGCTCTGTGTCTGAGGGGCTGCTGCAGATCCTTCAGGACCAGGTGAAACAGAGACGAGCGAAGGTGCACTGTCCGGGGGAGCAAGGGAGGCTGGGCACGGGGACTAAGACGGAAGGCTTCAGGAGGGGGAGACGCTCTTAGAGGACACCGGCGAGCGGGAAGAGCCTGAGGAGGACGTCCGGGGGCAGGCTGGACAGGAGCGCTGTGGAGGGCCCCCAGAGGCAGACCTCAGGCACGTCTGGACCCCCAGGACCACAGGGCCACCGGAGAGGGACAGCACAGGAGCCTGGGAAGCACAAGCCACCACTCACCCAAAGGGAGAACGGGGAACACAGGTGCTTTCCCAGAGGAGTTCAGATAGGAAAAGAGAGCAAGGAGCCGCCCCCCGGGACCCCCGTCAGGCAGGTGCTGCAGACGGGGCCTGAGTTTGGGGGCCATGTGGTCTCTGCCCCAGTGGCGTGGGGGCACAAGAGACAACCAGGTACGGCTGGGCGCCAAAAGAACTTGATCTGGATTTTGTGTCATTTTCACACACCACTAAACACGATTCCCCTTTTCTGGACTATTTACAAACGCGCAGATCCAGGGAAGGCTGTGAGAGGGAGGCGGCCTCAGGCTGAGGCTGGCTGCCACTGAACACAAAGGGACAGCCTGAATCAAGCCTGGAGCTGCCACTTCCCTCCCAGCTCCTTCTCTATGAAGGCCACCTCCAAACCAACGAGCGGTGACGTGGGAACTGACCTGGACTCAAGAACAGAGTTGGGGTGACGGCTCCACCAGCTGCTGGCCAGTGGGATGTGAGGGTGAAAGTAGGAGCCAGGGAGCGTGGAGGAGCCTCGCTGAGCAGGGCTCAGGGGACAGGACGACAAGCGAAATTATATTCTCAAGGCAGGACAAGAAAGTTATTGATCTGTGGTCTGGAAGCGATTTCCAGTAAGCCCTGAAAGCACAGTGCCAGCCAGGCAGCTTGTGAGCGCTCGGAAAAACCTGGGTGATCTTTAGGGGCCCCTGGGGTTTACCGAGAAGACGCCACATTAACGCCAGGTCTGTGTCTTATTACAACAGCGACACACGCTATTACAGAAAAACGGGAAATGGCCAGAAAGCTGGGGAAGAAGACAGGACTGGAGAGGCGGGCAAACCCCACCACCCTGGGTGTGGGCCTCTAAGACCTTCAGATGTGCACATTTCACACGAAATCACTTGAACACACTAGCTAGTCGCTGCCGCTCCCCCTCACCTTTCCAACTAAGCCGTCCCACTCCGGACAGTGGAGAAGTGAAGGCCACTGGCTGGCACTTACGCTCAGCACCTGCCTCCATCCCACTTTTGGAGCTGTGGTTTTCAAAGACAGTCGTGCTCATCCTCGGGATAAATCTGTCTGCATATCTGTAAGCATTTTCTAGAAGAGACTCCTAGAAGAGGAAGAGTGAGGACCAAAGGTCTCCTCCGTGGCCATTCTGACTGGGGAACGAATTGGCAGGGCAAGGGACATGGGCGTCTCAGGATTCCAGCACTGGGCCCATGCAAGTCCCTCCCCTCTTCTGTGGACAAGAGAAACATCTGCTCCACTGTGGAGACCAGCTGACACACTGAGTGCCCCAAGCTGCTGAGTGGCTGTGAACGCGCAGGAGACAGAGGAGCTTGAGGAGCAAGGGTCTCGGAGACAGAAGGGGCTGCTTCCGGAAGGAAGGGTGTGGCCCCAGGCTCTGGGGGTTGAGGAGGCCAATCAGGGTGATCACCTGCCCCGGGGTCCTGGAGGGTGTTCCTGGCAAGGCAGATGCTAGGTTAACTCCTTTCTTCCACACACATTTTACGGGCGCCTCGTGCGCCAGGGACAGAGCTGCGTGTCAGGTCTGCCGGCACCTCCAGCAGCCCAGAGCAGTGGCTCTGCCTCGCAGGTATGGCGCAGGAGGCCTGTCTCAGCACAAGGTCCAGGAAAATGAGTTCATTAACAGGCACACCACTGAGACAATAACTAAAAGTAAAAGCCCATCCCTGCATGTTAAATATGGACTGCTTTTCAAATTTCTAATTCCATTGTTTTGAGATCTACTTTCCCTAGGACGGGACCACAAACTAGGGAGCACTAACCAGAGGTCCTCAGGAGGAACACGGTGTCCCAGAGGTTGCAGCAAGGGCTTGGGGCCTGCAGTGTGCAGTGAACATGTGCCAGGGTCGCTCTGGAAGAAGCGCTTGACGATTCACTTCATCAGCAGCGAGACTCCAGCCATGAAGGCGCCAGCGCCGGGCAGGGGCTAGGACCTGGGGCACACTCTGCCGGAACTGTTTTGGAATAAACTGTTGCAAACCCCAACTTTGCAATACCAAATGGAGATGTGCCACTTGGCACCAGACACTCTTTGAGGTGGGGAGAGGGGGTTCTAGCCAGAACCATGCACAGGCCGGCTGCCAGGGGCTGGGTGGGCAGGCTTCCCAGTCGTGCCCTGGTTGTCCAGTGCTGAGCTTGCAGGCCGTGTGGAGCCGGTGGGTCCTGCAGGGTATTTCTGGCAGCATCACTACAAAGCAGCCCTGGGCCCTGGCAGAGCAATTTGGAGGCCTGCAGCCTCGGAGGCAGTCTGAGCTGCCCCTGACGTGGGCTGGGGCCCTAACTGCCTCTGGAAGATAAAATCCCATTGACTGCCACTCTCATAAATGGAACAGGAAGTTTCTGAATGGCTTCCCCTGTGTCTTGAGGCAGTTACCTTGGTATTGCTACACTAACAGCTGAAACGCACCCGGACAACACCTCATCAACCGCAGGGCGAGGAAGCAGCGGTCCAGAGGCAGGCAGCAACGGTCTTGCCAAACCAGAGATTTCACTCCCGGCTCTTTGCTGCAGAAACGCCAACAGCTGGGAAAGCCATCAGAGGATGCGGGGAAGGTGGGTGCAGCCCAACACTGCACTGGAAAGAGAGGAGAGGCTGCAGGCGAAAAGTCGTCTGTTTGATGGCTGTCCTTGCGTGCACTGCGACCAGCCCTGCCTGCTGGATTTCCTGGGCCTGTTACACGCCACTCTGCCACTAAACATCTGGGGACATATTCAGCTTTTCTACAAAATAGGTCATCTTTCCACACTTGTTCTGCTCCCTGTCGACTCTGGCGAAATAGCCACAGCATAAAAGAACTCCCTGGAGAAGCTGCACTTAGACAAACACGCGCCTTCTCCCCGGGAGAGCCTGGCTCCTGGCGTGGAGCCAGGGCGGGGGCTGAGAACACCCCTGTCCTCCCCTTCCCAGCAGGAGCGCAGCCCGGAAATGGAACAACTGGCTTTTGCTTATACTTCCAAACCTATTAGGGAGTGATCATAACGAGAGAAACTAATACTGACAAGAATTATGCCATTGTTCTATTTCATCTGTTTAGTAACCTGAAGTTGCAATTTTTAGAAAAAAGATTACCTTTTAAATAACCGATTCATTATGGTACATGAATGAATGCCATGTTCCCGCGTTCAAAACGTCACTCACCATTAAGGGCGTGCGCGGGTAAGTGGCACCGATTTACCACTTCCCCTTATACACAAACACCGACCGGCGGCCCTGGACAATCAGAGGCAAGTGTGGTTTCCTGGGCTCTTGGCAAGTGGCCTACACTGCCCAGGGCATAAGGACGCCCACACCTGAAACAAGCCTGGTAAACTGCCCCTCCCGGTGGAGGCCAGGAGGGGGACCAGGAATGATGAGGCTCCCGCCAAGGTGACGCTGTCAGTTTCAAGGCTGGGTTGAGAAATCACGGACTCACACTCTGGGCGCGTGGGGGAGACGGCCGGTGCTGCCTTGGAACACAGTGTGGCTGTGAGACACGAGCGGAGGGTGCTGGCCCCACTCAGCTTGGCACTGCTCCCCATCCCGGGGGAGACGGGCCCAGCAGGGGAGGGTGTTCTCTGACCCTCCCTTCCAGCCTGCGAACCCCACACGCTGTTTTCCATCATTAGTTTCAAAGCCTGCTGAGCACTTGGCCTCTCCATCTCTGTAAGTGCCGCGGTAACACAAAGGCAAGGGGAGGCGGGGTCCCCGCAGGGCAGATGCCACCGGACACAGACCCCACGTACCTGATATGGCATACAAGTTGGAGTGCTGGTACTCATAGTCCGTCCGGCTGCTGTTCCTGCCTCGGAAGGTGGCGGGGAGCGTTAGAGAGATGTGCCTGGAAAGAGGCAGAGGGGAGAGAGGCGGTTACTGGAGCCTGGAACGTCCCCAAGGCTCCCACTCATCCCCAGAGCTGTCGCCAGGGTCCTGCACACCCGCAGGGGAGCGTGCGTGGGCCAGCCTCTTCCTCCTCCACTTCCCCACCAGCCTCCAGGCCTCCCCCCAAGGATCCAGAGGCTTCCAGACACCCACAGCCTTCTTCCCCGCACTGCACAGGGCACCCAAGGGAGGGAACGACACCCCAGGTGTGTCCCAGGCACTCTATGGAGGCGGCAGTCTGACCCGGGCCTCTGCGTGCTGGGCAAATGCACCAGTGGCATCAAGACACCAGCTCTGGACACGAGCCCGGCCTGCTCAGTGTCCACCCTGTGGCTTCCACATCTGCCTCGAGGTGGGGAGGGCCATGGCACGTGAAGAAGCACTCGGAGGTGAAGGTGCCAGGTGTTATTCCCAGGTGAGCTCAGGGACCAGGGACCTCTGCCATCAGGAAAGCACTCTGCTCTGGTCAGCTGGGTCTGGGGCCCCTGCAGGTGAAGCACACAGTAGGTGCTCAGGAAAGCATCTCTGCCTGGGCCACTGCTGTCTTGCGTGGTTCAGGTGTTGTCCGTGGAAGCACCTGATGAGCACTAAGCCAAGCACTCAGACCACGGGAAGTGCTCCCGAGGTGGGGCGCGAGCCACCTCAGGGGTGGAAGGCCACGTGTGGCAGTGGAGCAAGCTCAAAACCCTGCAGGTCGGGGAGACGCCTGCCACCCAGACCTCGGGAGGAATGGCTGTGGGGGCGTGCAGGGCTCAGCAGTCCCACTGTGGCCACACCTGGGCTTTTCCAGAGGGGAGACGAGGGAGCATTTATTACACAGGGGAGTTGTCACCAATGTAGAGCCTTTTCACCTGATATTGTGAGACAGTCCAGGACCCCTGCTGGGTGTGGGGACCTGCAGGAAGGCTAGATGACACCCGCCATGTGTGGGGACACTGGAGGAAGGCTCTCAGGCAGGGCTATTCCCACGAGCCTGGGACAGAGCTGCAGTGGCAGAAACCTTTTTGGGACAAGGTAGCACTGTGGGCTGCCTTTACAGAGGACCCCTGTTCCACAGAGATGTGTCCCTGAGGCACCCTGGAGGGCACTGCCTAGGTGTCAAAGGGGCTAACCAAGGAGCCGCGGGGTGCTGCCAGGGGAGCTCCCAGGCTGCAGGGATCAGGGGCTGGGAAAGGTCACTGTGCCACGTGTCCAGTGCCAGAGGAAAAGGAAACATGGGTGCTGCTGAGCACGGGGGAAGGACCCATGAAAGGAGGTCCTCGTGACGTCTTGGGGGATGGGTGAAGGAGTAGAGGCACCCCCCGGTAGTCAGGGAAGGCAACCCTGTGGTGTGGGTTACTGGAGCCTGGAATGTCCCCAAGGCTCCCACTCACCCCCGGAGCATGGCATAGAAAGTGGGGTGGGGGTGGCCTGGAATGGATGCCAAGTGCCACACAAGGGGGTCTGGGTTTTATCCCTGGGATAGAGGTTCCCAACCTCTGCCACTCATCATGGCACACAGATGAAGGTGTCAGGTCTCTGGGGACGAGCTAACAAGAGAGATGCACAGGCCTGGCCCTGAGGTGCCTGGTTCAGTGGCCTGTTGGGCTACAGAGCAGGAACCCATTTCTAACAGGCCCTGGCCCAGACTTCAAAGCGGGTCAGGGCTGGGAACCTGGAGGGTCAGGAGTGCGGCAGAAGGTGGTGAGTGGTCTGTTGGAGCTTCACGGGGGAACGAAGCGCTGCCCGCGGCCATGGCTGAGGGAATGGCAAGGGTGGCCCTGTAGGGTGTCACCAGGTGCTGGGTGGCAGGGATGTGGACATCATATGTTCTCCATGGTGCCTCACAAGGCCCTGGTGGGCAGTTATGGGGCACTAGCCAAGGAGCAGGCACAGTGCAAAACGGAACCATGGGCGACTCAGTGGCTCCCCAGGTGGCCACAGAACAGAAGCCAGCCTGGGCCCTACATGACAGCAGATGTCATGCCTGAGACACGGGCCCGGGGTGCGCACTGCTACTGCATCCCCTGGACCAATGCGGGAACGGGCAGGAGCTGGGGAGAACTGGGCTGCCAGATGCTATGATTTCTAAGCTTTATAGTCCTAAAAAGGTGCACCTGGCCTCGCGAGGGCCACAGCCCGGGTGGTGCAGCGACACTCCAGGGCGAGAGGGAGGCCCAGGAGCAGGCAGTCCTCATAGAACTTGGGAAGACGTGTGAACCTGGATGGTGGCAAGGAGGCCAGAAAGGGCCAGCCTGACCACCAGGGTCAAATGCATGGACACAGAAGTGTGGGGACTTAGCAGTGGCAGAACAAGGGGGGCCCAGAGTTGTTCACAAAGTGATGTGGAAGCAGGAAGATGGTGGGGCTGGGGAGGCAGGTGGTGGTTCGGGGAAGGCTTCCGCCAGGACTTGGGCTGACGTGGGACCTGAAGAGTCTGGGGCAACATGGAGGAGGCCGTGCACCCCAGGCTCTGCAGGCCTCTGGGAGGATGAGGACATTGGCCAGTGGGAAGAGCTGCAGGGACCAAGCTGGCCAGGGTGGAGCACGGGGCCCCACAGCCTGGACTTTATCCTGAAGCATTTTTAAGCAGAGCTGTGACAAGGGCCAAATGACAGTTATAAGAGTTCACCTCTAGTGGAACCATGAAGAACTAGACCGAGACTCCAGGTAGACGGGGACAGGAACAAGCTGAAGCAGACAGTCGGGGAACTTGTGCAGAGCCTGAATCACTGTCAAAATGACCTGCCGCAGACCCCTAAGGGGATAGTTTTGTGGCAATTCTGTGGCAAACTGGACTTAAAAAGAGGTGCATTCTAGAGAATCATGGAGCCTGGCTCTTTGGCTGCCCATCCAAAGAGGAGCTTGGCATCTGAACCTTCTGGCCTCTGGGGCGTGAGAACAGCTTGGCTGCCCACCCTGCACGCTCCTGACTGGGCCCGTTCCCCTTGCATTTGAAGACGCGTCCGCTGGGCCCTCCCTCCTCCTCCTGCCTTCCAAAGGCTGCCATTTGCAAGGGTCCTGGCGCGCTCACAGCCCACGTCCACAAGGTCCAATGCACAGCATCCCACCACAGCCACCTCTGCCGACTCCGCCTGTTGTCACGGCTGGCCCCCCTCTGCCAGCAGCTGGGGAGTCCTGGAGGCCTCTGAAGGCCCTGGCTCCTCAAGCCTGGGCCTGATTCCGTGCCCATGCTGGTCCTTCTTCCTCCCTACTCTCCAGACCCCTTCGTCCTTCAGGACCCCCCAGCCCTCTCTCTCTGCTAAGAGCCTTTCCTGGGCTTGTCTCGGGCTGCACTGGTGCTGGGTGTCCTCTCTCACCAGTGGATCCTCCTCAACAAGAGGGTCAGGTCTCCACTTTCTAGGACCATTCTTCACAGAGTGGACGCCTATTAGACATTTGTTGACCAAATCAGGGGTGAACTCAGTCCACTGAGGCCCTGGGTCCCTGTGGTGAACTGCTGTTAGCTCTGTTTTTCTCACTAGACCCCAGGGGTGTCTGCAGGGCACCCCACTCCCACCCACCTTTGCTGTGGAAACCAGGGCAGAGCAGCAGGTATTCAGGGGAGGGGCAGTTTCTGTTTATATGACAGACGATGTGCTGTTGCGGGGGGGATGGGAAGTTAAAAGAAAATTCACGTTTCGGGCTGATCTCTGACAGGCAGCTGCTTTACCCGAATCTGCTGAGCTGAAATCAGGTTTCAAGAACTCCAGCCAGAGAGGCTGGCAAGAGCCCCGGGGTTCAGGGGCTTGAGGGCTTGAGGGGCTTGAGGGGCTTGAGGACTTGATGCCAGGCTCCTCTTCCCTCTGCAGAGCCTTTTCCTGTGTGTGCTTTTCGCTCCCACTCTCCTGCACCGAGGAAGCAGGGACACAGAGGACATAGGGATAGGACAGAAAGGCCCATCGAGGCCTCCTGCTGCTGAGAATGAACACTCTGGGCAGAGGGGACGGTCACCTGGGCTTGAACAGGATGAAGAAGTCCCTACTGAGTCCCAGAGTGAACCTAGACTCCAGGTCCCCAGAGAAGCACCTGCCAGGGAGGAACTGTCCCCCCCACCGCACCTGGCTTACCTCTCAGCCATCTTTTAGACAGGAATAGTCATTCTCACTTAACTGAACAGGAAACTGAAATTCTCAGAGGTGAAGCCAATAAAGAGAAAGCCAGGGATTCGGGAAAGGTCAGCCCATGTCCTCCGCATGCTGCTGTCTTCACGTCTCCCTGACCTATCACCTGGACCATCAGGTATGGAGACTGAGGTCACTCAGCCAAGACCGCGTGGCTGCCCTCAAGACACCTCTGAAGACCAGTGATGCCAGGACTCTGTGCCTGCCACCTGCCCGCGTGGCGGCCCTCCAGGACCTGGTGCAGCCCACAGGCAGGTAACCACAGCATGAGGCCCAGGGAGGCAGGGAGGCTGCAGTGGTGAGTCTGCCGGACTCAGGTCCAGACCCCAGCGCCAACGCCCGGCAGGGGCGCACTCTGGGGGTGGCAGGGAGGCAGACAGGCAGCGAGCCCGACAAGCACCGTGGCCTCCAGTTCTGGTCAGCTCTTCCCATCCTGCCACCCGGCTTACGCAGGTCCTGCTCACGCGGGCCTGAGAGCAGGACCAGAACAAAAGCCCCCGGGGACCTCCCTCTGCGCCAAGAGGAAGTGGAAACGCGCCACGGAGGGAGCCTGTCTCCCTCTGGCAGCCTCTAACCTGTGCTCCTCCACACAGGTCCACCAGCCTCACCTGCAGCTCTAGCCCCCTGCCCCCTTGGCTCCGGCTCCTGCCCCAGGGCCTCTGCACTTGGGTCCCCTCTGCCCGACACACTCTTCCTCCAGCTCCTCAGAAGCTGGCTCCTCCTCCTGGGCCAGGCCTGCCCTGACTGCCTTTTGGGGAGACACCCACCCCCAGCCACTCTCTTCCATCCCTTCCCTCTCCACAGGGAGGTCTGATTTGGTTTGGGGTCACCAGAACATAACCTCCATCACCTCCCCTCCCCATGTCCCCAGTGCTGAGGACAGTGCCCAACATGGTGGGTGCTTAGGAATGTTGAGGAAAACCCTATATGGTTACCCAACTTGTTGAATGAACAAATGCCTTTGATTCTGACTTGTAATTAGAGATGATTTGGGAATCTTCCAGAAGCCTTCCCACTTGTCTCCTTCTCATCCCCAGGACTGGGCTGGTTAATGGTTTGGAAAATGCAACTATTTCTGATTCATGGACACTTTTACATAAACAGTAAATACATTCTTTGTGGCATTGCTTATAAAGCCCCAAACCAAAACTGAATGAAATCTCAAACAAAAGGGGACTAGTTAAGAAGATTATGGTACAACTGTGCACTGAAATATCCTGCAGTCTTTTAAAATATCTTAGAAGGCAACTTCCTGGCCAGAGCCTGTGCTCAGGCTCAGCATCAGTGAAGAGGAGGAGACATCCTTCCTCCTGCACCTGGACACTGACCAGTCCACCTGCACTGGCTGAACGGTGGCACGAGAGCCACTGCACAGGCCTGTGCTGGAGGACAGACAAGGAATGGAGTTCTGCCTGGGGTGGCACATGGGTGCCCAGTGCCCCTGCAGCACCCAGAAAGAACAGGGCCTGGGCAGCTTCAAACAAGGCAGAGGCGGCTGAGAACATGCTGGTGCCCCAGGGACAGCAGTGTCAGTGCAGTTTCGGAAGAGTCCCTTCAAAGGCCCCAAAGGCGACCATTCTGCAGGCAGACCACAGGAAGACTAAGGGGAAGTCAACTGTCTCTCTGTCCAGGATGGCACCTGGAGGAAGACCCCTGGCACCATGCCCAGGAGGTCTTGGTGACCACCAGAGGCCAATAGTTCTGCTACCTGACCAAGGGATAGTTTATTATTCCAACATCTGTCTGACAACTAGAGAACGGAATCAGAACAGCTGTTCTATCTGAGGTGCGCTTTCCTGCCGTCCTCGCCCATCCCCTGCCCTCGAAACGACCAGAGACAGGGCACCCTGCAGGGCTGCTCCTGGTGGCCACTGCCTCTCGGTGGTAGGGACAGGCTGTTCTGTAACAAATGGGTCAGCAATGCACACACTGCTAGGGATGAATCCTGCTAAAGAGATGCAAGGGAAATTTCATTTTTCTCCCCCAAGTCTGTCTGAGCACCTTATTCAATTAACACGGCCATGGAGCTGGAGACAGCTCCATGTGAAAGCCCTTCAGTTACAGAATACATTTTATTATGTGACAATAGTTGCCAGCACGATTTATTTCCTTTGATGGGATTCTGCTTTTTCCTTGTTAATTTAAATCTGTATTTTCTAGTGCTGATTCCAGGTCTGTGTGAATTTTTAAAATGTTATCATTAATCTTGTGGAGCCAGTGGCCACATATAATGAAGACGGCTCTGCCAGGGCACTGGAGGGGCCTGCTGTCCTCACGAGCTGTCAGAGGGCAGCAGGCAGTGGTGGTGAGGCAGGTAGAGGCTGGTCTCCTTACCTCCCGCTACACACACACACACACACATCCCTCATGGCATGAAACCTCACTGCCATTCTAGTTTCCTGAGGCAGTGCTCCAGGGGTCAAAGACTTTCAGGGGGAACACAAAGCCACAGGGATTTTCACAATACTGAGATATCGCTTCTCTTCTTCTTCTTCTTTTTTTTTTTTTTTTTTTTTTGTACTGGGAATTAAATCCAGGGTGCTTAACCACTGAGCCACATTCCAGCCCTTTGATTTTTTTGAGACAGGTTTCAGCAAGTTGCTGAGGTTGGCCTTGAACTTGTGATCCTTCTGCTGCAGCCTCCTGACCACAGAGATTACAGACATGCATCACCACTCAGTTCTTCCCTCATTTTAAAATAGGACACTGAGAACACAAACTATACAAGAAGAATAATTCAATAAAATGAGATTTCAACATTAAAAACTCTTGTTCTTAAAAGCATACTGTTACAAAAATGAAAAGACAAGTCACAGACTGGAGAAAATATGTATAAAACATATGTCCAACTCACACCTAGGACAGATACAGGACTCTGAACTGAACGGAAGGCAACCCAATTTAAAGAGGGCCAAAAAATTTAAAGCAGACACTTCATTAAAGAAAACACAACGGCAAATATGCACACGGACACACTCAGCATCATCACTCGCGAGGGAAACACACGGTAAGTCACAGTTAGATACTACGCATGTCCACGTGAACAGTGGAAAGTCAAGAGCTAGACAACAGCTGGAATGTGTCATAGTGCCACCAATTCAGAAAACGGTTTCTTAGAAAGCTGAACTTACCCTGTCTTAAAACCCAGCCATCAAACCCATCAACACTCTCCAGATTTTACCCAGGAGGTAAATGAACGCCTATGTCTATATGGAGATTTATCCACAAATGCACCTATCAGCTTGATTTATAATAGTCAAAAACCAAAACCAAGCTGGATGTCCAATAACAGGGCACTAGACAAACAAGCTGTGTATGACATGATGGTGTCAGTCAGCAATCGAAGAGGAACTCAGATCAACACACGCAAGATGATAAATCTCAAGACAATTACGCTGAGTGTAAAACAAGGCAGGCAGAAAAAGGCACAGGTGGCCTGATTCCATTTACAGAAAGTTCTAGAAGTGCACGCTGTTCACAAAAACAGATCCTGGTTGCCAGAGGAGGGAGGGGAGCAGAGCTAAGGAGCACAAAGGACTTCCAGGTGCAGATACATCTGTGACCTTGATGTTGGTGAGGGTTTCGCAGGTGTATGCAAATGTCAAAACCCATCACCTGCAAACTCCAGTGCATGCAGTTTACCATACACGGATTACACTTTGGTAAAGTTGAAAATATCCTCCTGATTAAAAACAACAGCAACAAAAAAGACCTATATACACAAGCCAGTGAGTTCACTGTACCCAGAAGAGCCAGTGAGAAGTTCTTCGGCTAAGTCCCGGCAAACACTGAGGGTGACTTCAGACTGCTCCTCTGCCCACTCAATGCCTGAGGACAGTGGGGCCACCAAGGTCTGAAGTCAAAAACAGCTGTGGCTCAGAAATGTTTACTCCTTCAGGTGGTCCTTGCCGGTGCAGACGCCAGCACAGCGTCATCGGCACAGGGCCACATGCATGGCTCTCTGTGGGAGCAACACGCTCCAGCAGCTCCGAGGTGCTGGAAACGCGCATGGGGATGGGGTGCTCCACGCGGAGTGCGCCCAAGGTGGGCCAGGCACAGCCCAGGGGCTCGGGGCCAGCCTCGGCAACACAGCAAGACCCAGCTCAAAAAGACAACAAAACACTCCAGATCATTCCAACCCAGACTCAGGAGTCCAGGAGCAAATGGGACGAGGACCGGCGTTAATTCTTTCTCTTTAGAAATCTGAGGAAATAAACTTGAAATGTGGGGAATGCCTTCTAAGGTGGAAAACATAACTCTTGAGGGTTTTGCCTTCGCACGCACCACGGGGGCCCTCGGCCCCCTCCCACGCATGATGGGAGGTCACCCACCGCAGATGTGGGCAAAAGGGGGCCCAGAGTCAGGTGGCGCAGGGCAGGGACATGCTTCTGCTATTGACAACAGAAACTGGGAAGGGGAGCATGCAGACCTCTCACCCCATCTTTCTGTACATTTTTAAATGTTAAATTTTTCAACAAGAAATTGATTCTCTTTATTGGAAAGGGGGCAACACTAGAGGAACCCCTGTCAGAGGGGTGGGGAGTCACAGCGGGTGTGCGCAGAGGTGGCCGAAGCACTGGGGCACAGGGTGTCAGGTTCTGCTGGGGCACAGACAGGGGCCAGGTGCAGAGGAGCGACCCGACAGGGATGGAGCTGGGTGTGGCAGAGGAACGTGCAGAGGCTGGGGAGGGGAGGGGACATAGCAAATGGCCAAAGGACTCCCTCGCATCCTGCACCCCTGCTGGGTAGGCAGCGTCTGTGGCGCACAGCTTCAGGGCCAGGTGTGAGGATGTGCTTGATGAATGCCACTTAATGGAGGAAAGGCTCCCCCGGAACACCTGGCACGGCAGGGCCCGGGAGCCACGGGAGAGGACCTCTGCCGCACCTGCTGGCATTTAATAAGCACCTTCCAGAGTGCCCACCCTCTGGGGCTGGTGGACAGTGTCAAAGAGGTCCCTGGCCATGGCCCATGCTCACTGACAGCTTGGGAGCCTATTTCTTAAGGACCATATGCTCAGGTACTGGCTGGCTCTGGGAGGTAATTAAAATGGATCATTTTCAGCTGGAAGGGCCTGACCAGTGCTCGAGTCCTCTTCAGTGACTTCACAGCCCGAGTTCCAGCTCCGGGTCCCCTGTGCTCCACGCGGAGGCCCTGAGTCTCAGGAGAGACCTGGGAAGACCCAGGTGTAAGAACATACCGTAGCTTTTCCTTGTAAATTGGCACCATTAAAACAGAGAGTTATTTTAGTGACTCTAGGCCTGAAAATATCTTAAGCTGCAGTGCTTCTCCTTTCCGTATTGATTTTGGAGCCAACCTCAGAGAGAGGTCACCATGTCCAAAGTGTCCTGCCACTTCTCAGGGTGACGAGACACTTTTCTGTTTTGTTTTGCAGTTGACACTGGCAAAGGAAGGTGAGGTTTTTGTACAACCTAAAGAGAAGCTCATCCTCTGGAATGTCCTTCACTGTCTCGTAAACTTTCATCATCTAGACTGGAAACTGAACTCAACCAAACCCGGGGACACGACCCGATCAAGGAGAGACTGGACTTCAGTGCAGCAGCACACACCCCACAGCTGCCATCAGTGCCTGGTCACCGAGTCAGGCAGGTCATCGTGACTGAGCGTCTACTATAAGCTAAACACTGTGCTCGACACTGAGATAGTTTAGAAAACCAAGAATCAGACTTTTCCTTTTAGGAATTCATCTATAAGCACTTGAAACACATCCACAGGTCTCCTAAATATTCTAAGACGTGCCATAAAGGACTCTACAGCTATAAGCTTCAACTTAAAACAATGGCACAGACTAAGAACCAAGCAGTCAACATCCACTGAGAGTCCTGAGTCTAGTTGGTGGTCCCTCCTGCAGACAGGGAAGAATGGGGGGTACAGAAAAGCCCCCACCAATGCAACAGTGATTCAGGTGTCAAGACAGTGACCCCGAAAATGTCACACAGCAAGACAGAAGAGGGACCTCAGTCTGACGCAGTCGAGAGTGGCTTCTGGCAGGAGGCAGGTGCTTCGTTCCTGCCATTTACTGAGCACTGGCACTATTCTTCATGCTTCACCTTCATCTCTAAACAACTGGGCAAGGTAAGCAGTATTGTACAGTAGAGGTAGGAGAAAAGTGGCTCAGAGAAGCCAAGGAACTTGCCTAAGGTCACACAGCTAAAAAAACTGACTGAGGTATGATTCGAGTCACGCTCTTTCTCCCACGCCATGATGCCCTCTTAACACACAGCGCAGTGAGTACAAATGCAGACTGTTGGTTTCCATTCAAGCCGCCCATTTGCCAGGATCAATATAACGTCAAACCACAAACCTGAATATATAATGATTTCCCTCCTGGGCAACCCTCCCCCCAGCCAAATGCCAAATCACTCTGCACTGGAGAAGAAAAAAAAAAAGAAAGAAAGAAAAGAAAAGAAAAGAAAAGAAAAAGCTGTCATAGGAAGACTAAGGAAATCGCAATTCCAAACTCCCCAAGTTCCTGAACGCACAGCTTTGAAGTGCATGCAGCTCCACGGCATATGGCAAATCAATTACTAGTTTAAATCTTAAAACAAAAACATGGCAAGTGTGGTACAGAAATAATCAAGAACAACGGTTGGGTTTAGATTACAGCGGGCCACTAGAGTTTTGAATACAATTAATCATCATTCCAGGCAATGGGAAGCCATATTGACACTTATTCCTAATTTGAATATTTAATTAGGGTGAAGTTCTTCATCAAATTATCGCAGAACTGGGAGAGCGCCTGGAAGACTCCCAGTCCCCACCTTAACCCCTTTCCTGCCGCGCCCCTGCGAGCACAGCGCCCAGCCCAGCCCTGCAGGGGGACACCGGCCCTGGGCTGGCCGCAGCCACAGCTGTGGCAGGGGAGGGGGGAGGGTGGGCAAGAAAGGTCTCAGGTGAGCTCAGACAGTCAGAATGAGCCTGGGTAAGATGAAGGCCCCGGCGCACCATCTGTGGACCTCCTGCCCACCCTGTGGGGGCACTCCTGCAAGTCACCAGGGAGCAGGGCCTGCGAGGGGAGCCACAGCAGGCCGGGAAGCAGCAGCGGCGTCTTCTGTCCAAACAGCAAAGGCTCCACGAGGCATTTACAGCCACACGCGGGTTTAGAGGTCTCATTTCCTTAGTGTTCTCCTGTTTCTCTATAAGAAAAGACTTTTGCTGACGTTTCACAGACACCACGTGCTAGCTGCCATACGCCTAACAGTAACGCATGTCCCCCCAAGACGCCAGGGCAGGACCAAGGGTGGCCGCACCTGCACTTGGCCAAGGGAGGTCTAGAATGTTTCTCCTTCAGACTCCTCTGAGATGCTCAGAATGGGGACATCTGATAGCTCAGACAAGGGACGGTCCCTTAAAAGCCCAAGATAGGTTCAATCACCCTCTGGTAAAAAGTCACAGCTACATTTGCAACAGCCACTTTTAGCAGAAAGTGGATCCTGGAAGGGGAGGAAGGAGCCGCCTGACGCAGTGAGGCAGTGTGGCACAGCCCCTCTTGCCATGTCGCGGCCCAGTCTCGGCCCAGCCACCACAGGAGACCCTGGGTCCAGCAGCCTGCTCTGAGCCTGCCTGTGACGGGAGCAAATGGCGTCAGGAACTCTGGAACTTTCCTTTGTATGTTACATTAATCCACATAAGAAAATCTCTTTTAATGAGGAGTGATGTAGTTACAAACTCTCCAGAGCCATAATTAGAGCAAACTAATTGAAGCTGTGTTTTGACACACTTTCCAAACTCACGGGCGCCGGCGACACACTCACAACACTGCTGCAGAATCATTAGGCTAATAACACTCTCTCGCATCCCGTGAAGCTCGCCCTCCCTCAGATGCTGTTTCTGCACCCGCCTGCCCTGTGGTCTCCACTGAAGATATTAACTGTGATTATGAGCACTTTTGTGGAATTCTAATGTTAAGAGTAACAAGGAGCATCAGCGTCCGCTGCTGTGTGGCACCTCTCCCTTTCCGTCCCCCCCACCCCACAGCCAGGGTGACCCGATGCAATCTCAGCGGTACTTAAAACAGTGCTGAGGGACCACGTCCAGTGGGACCCTCTGAAGCCGGGGTTTCTGCACTATTTGTTTCAAATGTTTGATGAGAAAGATCTTTCTTGTTTTGTTAGGTACAATAAAATGAAATAGTTAAGTAGAAATTTTTTCCAAGCAGTTAAAAAAAAAATCTCAATTTACAACACAGTCCTTGGTAATAATACTAATGAATTCCAGGAGGACGTGCCTTGGCCAGTCTCTGTCGCCACCCTGGTGGTGACTGAAGGCAGACACGGCTACCCTGGTGTTGAGCGGGCAGGGGCTGGGGCAGCTCGGGCTGTCAAGATGGAGCCGCTGTTTGCCACCAACAAGGCCAATTTTTTGGATGCTTAACTCAGACACTCACACACAGAGAGGAAGACGCGACAGTTCTAAATAATGGTTATTAATGACGCTCCCTGCTAAAGTGACAAATTGCTTGTGAAATTTAGAATCGAAGAGGTATGAGAGTGAACGTGTCCTGCTGCATGTGACAGAACGCCCGCAGCACCAGAGCCCCCTTGAGCTCCCGAGGGGCAGGGAAGACCCCTCTCTGGGCCGGGGCCGTTGCACAGGGGCGGTGATCACGGCCATCTCTCCCTGGTTATCTCCCCGTAGCTCGTGTCACCTCTCAGTGAAAAGTGCAAAGTGGGGCGCCATGTTGAGGGTGCCCTCAGGGTCAGGTGGCAATGCTCTCAGAGCCCAGGCTCCTGCCAATACCCTGGGGTTAAGAAAGCTACCACCACCCCGGTCCCCATCCACCACCCCGTTTGCCCTCCACCACCCAAGGGAGAACGTCTGACCACTGAGAGCGCAGCCTGTGCGGCCGGATGGCGCCACCTGGCCAGCTCTGAGTGGGGAGGAAAATGCTCCTTGGGAAAGTGCCAACGACCGGATACTTCTTTGAAGCTTGGGAGTTTTTTGTTACTTAAATTACAATCCTTGCACCAATCTGCTATTTTTTAAGCCACTGATTACTTTCAAAAATAAAATTTAAAAAGGAAACTAAGTCTCACTGCTGTAGCAATGCTCCCAGTCATGGTATTTATTCACTACACTTTAAGTTTTATTCCACTTGAACCCAGTGATGCCAAAACACCGAGCTCCCACATAAAAGAAACGAGACAAAAGCCACGCCTGGGACCCGGCACCACACTTCCACTCCAGACGCTCTAGTCTAATCTCATAAACGGAAATATTGAAAGAGTCTCTAAACCTCGCTGACCTTACTTCTAGAAACCAGGAACATATGGGCACTGCTAGCTTTTCATCTCCTTCCAGCCTACTAAAACGCCTGCTTCTCCAAAGTCAGGAGCTGGGGGGGCTGCCGAACTCCGATCCACAATGGGCCGTGGGGGGGCACAGGACACGGCGGGCAGCACACCCCTCCGCAGCTGGGGACCAGCGTGAGCAAGAGGAGGCTCTGAGGGAGCGGGGGCAGGCCAGGCTGCGCGGCTGTGTCTGACCCTGGCTGAGGAAGCACTGAAGTCCTAGGTGGCCTGGAGGGTCTTCGCAGGCAGGCAGAGCATGAGGTGAACCTGGCTCAGTGCTGGCTCCTCCAAATCCCAGCTCTCTGCCCTTGACAAGTCACCAGCTCTCCAAGGTCAGTCTCCTCACCTCTTAAAAGTGAGGACACGATTATTTACCTCACAGCATGGTTATAAAAATGAAAACTGTAAGTATGTGTGTGTGTGTGTGTGTGTGTATGTGTGTGAGACACACATATATACACACACACACACACACACACTCACACACCCCTTGAGAATTTACACAATACCTGGCAGAACATGTTCAGAAAATTGTGGCTGAAATAATGATGATGATGATGATTATATTTATTCTAATAATAATTATTAATATTATTATTCAACTGGAAACAAAACATCTGCTGCTCAAGAAGGAATTTCAAGTTGAATTCTACCCTACCCGTGGGCAAAACCTCAGCCCAAATAAACTCAAAAGGCCTTTTGAAAGTTACTGCAAGCAGAGGATTTTATTAAATACCCAAATTAATAATTGAAACCCTGCCTTGCAATAGAACTGCAGAGTGCTGGGGGTGCAGTAAGGTCCCGGGAATAGTGGGGGAGAAGTGCTCATTTCTTCTTTATTTGGCAGCTAGATTTACACTGAGAGACGCAGGTGAAATATTCCATGGGGCACCTGCAAATAGACTGTCAGCTTCCACTCTGATGGAAGGTAAAATACCCTCCTCTAAATGGTCTGGTTCACAAAACCGACCCTAAAGTGAACTGATAAATCTGTTCTGACACACGGAAAACTATTTTCATAATCCTGAAAAAGGCCTTTCTCCAAACCCTGGAGCTGCAGCCGCTACACAAAGAGCCCTCCACCTCGGGCCAGGAGGGGCAGCCTCACACCCAGAGCCTGCTTTCCAGGACAGCCAGCACCGAGAGCACACGTAACATCACAGCCACTAAGGAAAACAAGACATCCACAAGTCACAGAGATCACCAAGAATGGCACATTCACAAGCAGCAAATGCCTAGTCGAGGCCTGTGCAAGGCTGAAAGCCCAGGCCGCCCAGAGGGGGAGCCGCATCGACTATGAGTCAATCCTTCATTAAACAGGAGCTCTGACTTCCCAGGAAGCCATATTAAAAATTAATATCAAAAAGTGTATTGCTCAGCCTAAACTCATCATTCATATCCAACAATACCAAACTGCATTCTAATGAAATTCCTCCTTCAAAATTACCCTGACACCAACCCTAAGTTTGGTGCTGCTACAGAGGTAGCCACGCACCACTCGCCAGGATTCTGAAAATATTCAAACGCCCTCACTCTGAAGGTCTCTTTCACACCATTCTCATGACCCCCAGAATAAACCACACTGCTTGGGACCATGCTAAATAAAGCAAGAGCTGTGAAGCCATTCTAGGGGACGGTGATGGGACCTTCTGCGTATAGACACCACATGTTCCCCATGGTCAGCATCCACAGCTCCTGTGCACAGACCCCGGCGAGGTCCCATGTCTGAGGGTGTGAGTGTGACTGTGCAGGCAAAGTCCCATCAGGGGAGCCTCTAGGCAGCAGAGTCCCCACACAGGGCATACTCAGGAAGTCCTTAACAGCCAGCTGTGCTGGTCAGGAGGCTGGAGAAGCTGCCCATGAAGACAGCTGGGCACGTGGGTGGCTGCACCTGATCAGGCACAGGCTCAGCTCCCAGCCAAAGTTTCCCAACCAGGGACCCTGTGACCACTAGCACAAGGGCACAGGGATAGTCTATGAGCTAAAGGCAGATGGAGTACAGGTTTAGGTCCTAACTCTGACACTAACTAGCTGTGTGACTCTGGGTGGGAAATTTACCCTCTGACCTGTGTCCCCAGTTTTGCACAGGGCTGGTCACAGCCTTCACCTCAAGGAGCGACAGTTAGGATGAATGGAGTTGTTATTTCTGAAGCCCCAGGGCAGAGCCTGATGCCAGTCAATGCAATGCAAGCTTCCACTGAAAGGAGGAACGGACAGATATACAGATGGATGGATGGATGATGGATGGATGGATGGATGGATGGACAGATTGACAGATGGAGAGACAGGTGAATGGACAGAGAGGTAGAAGAACAGATGGAAGGAAAGATGGGTAAATAAGGACATGGTGCCTTGTCCTACAAATGTACACTAGCTCACTTTTATACATTCAATAAATATCTTCCCAAAATAATTCCCATGTGCCTGGCACCTGGAGTTCAGAGGTCCCAACCATCTTGGGACCACACAGTTCTCACTCAACTATTCCTGGGTTGAATGAGACGATGCAGCTAAAAGCACCTGCAGGTTCCGATGTGCAGCAATGCATTTTGTCACCTCTGTGATTTCTCTGGGACCAACCTTTTATGGGTTCTTAAAGGAGAAAAGGCACCATGAGAGTCCCCATGATGAGTAAGAAAATATCCAGTTAGAGCCACTTGGAACAAGCAGCAGTGACAGGGAACCAGGAGATGCCGCACATGACATGGCCAGGACGGGCGGAAGCATCCTGGGGGCTCAGGGGAGAGGGGCTGGCAGGAGGCAGGGTGTGCAGAGTGGCTTCTGGAAGCCACATAATGAAGGCGGGTGGGAGGCAGGTCAGACAGCAGGGAGCCAGACTAAGGAGTCTGAGACCCCAGGGGATGAGGCCAGGCAGCAAGGACCTGGAGGTCAGGGACAAAGGATGCAAGTGTGGTCTGCTGGAGTGAAATCATGCTGGGGCCCCAGGAGTGCCCGCCCAGCTCTCACCCTATGCTCTGGGCGGGGTGGGGGGCTCTTCTCTGAAATAGCCCTGCTATTGGTCCTGTCCAGGGCGTGGGCAAAAAGAAGCCCCCCTGGTGCAGAGGATTCAAATCACAGTGCTAACGTCTGTGCTCTCTGGGCAAAGAGCCCTGCTCTCCAGGCTGTGTCCTAAAAAGACAGTCACATCAAGGAAAGAAAGAAAAACACATGCCCATCTCAAGAGTTAAACAAACAAACAAGACGTGTGTATGGCTTCTGTGTGAAGGAAAAGGAAATGGAATGGACCTGTGGAGGGGCCAGCATCCCTCAAGCCGAGCAGCAACCCAAGCCCTCCACCGAGGGGACCAGGCAGAGCCCACCTACTCCCAGCTGTCTCTTGCCACTATGGTGAGCAGCGCAGACTGTGCCAGTGTGTTCTCCTCTGGGGACAACTTGGAAAGGCCACCGGGGTGGCCTTGGCCTTGCCTTCTAACCTTCCTCCATGCAAGACACACATGAGCCCCAGGCCACGGCTTCCGGCTCCAACCCTCTGACTGCGCCCTCCCTGTGAAGCCTGGGGAGAAGCCACTGGGCCCTCACAGGCAAGGGCCTCCAGTGCCAAGCCTTTGGCCACTCAGAGCAGATGGGAGTCTCCACCAGGGGAAGAGAAAACAGTCTTCCTGGTCTGAGCAGCATGGACCTCTCATTCTAGTCCTGCCAATACAGGACAGGTGACAGGTGTCACCTGAGGTACAAAGACCATCCTGCAAATAAAAGCTGACAGAAAGCAGCCTGAGGATTTGAGGCTATCAGATAGACGACGGGGCTCCAGCGGTGACCCACGGCTCCGCCTGCGCCCCTGACTCACTCTGCCTGTCCATCAGGAGGAGCGGGGCTGGTCCCTGGTCAGGCAGGTCAAGGAGGCAGGACAGAGCACGGCCCGCTCGTGGGCCTTGACAATGTGTGTGATGGGGACGAGCGTGGGCGGCATGGCCTGAATTCCAGATCACCGCGGTGGGATTTCCTTTCTCCTGCAGGAAGGGCCATTAACCTTTCAGATGACAGCCCTGGGACCTGAGTGATGGAACGATTTTTGAGGTCAGCAAGGATCTATGTTCTCAAAACCTGACATCGACATGCAAAAGTTGTGACTGAATCCTGGTGTCCCTGAGAGAAAGACTAAGTGCATGTGACAGATCTTCTGCAATCAAAATGCCCCATTTCCCAGAGTATCTGTCACAGATTGATAACATCCATGCAAAAAGTTAAGTACAATTATGTCTGTCACCAAGAAACAGACTTCGGAACCCGTGACTGACAACTTGCCGGGGCTGACAAATCACCGAGAGATCACTGAGCCCCAAGGAGCACAGGCCAGCTTACAACTACCTCCTGGGTGAGGCTCCCCGGAGGCTGCACGCGAGGGGAGGCTGGGGACCAGGGTGTGCTGGTGGCTTCCAGTGTGAAGCTGGCCTTTCTCCCGAGGAGGGTGGTGCCAGGCAAGGGGCAGAGGAATTGCACACAACCCCAGGGCCTGGGGTCACGGAAGCTCTTCTCTTTCAGGACCACAGAGCAGGTGACTCCACACTCTGGTGACGGGAGGGCGGACTGCCGCTGCTGGAGCCACAAGGCCAGGCCTTCCAGGGCAGCCCAACCCAAGGGCCACCTGGCATTAAGTATCTGGAAGTTCTAGACGTCTGGGGTCCAGATCACTCGTTCCAGATAGACTCTGCAGGGGACAGGACCGTTCTCATCAGCTCACGGGTGCCAGCGCTGGGTTGAGACACGGGCCCTCCTCGGGATGAGGCCACAGTAGCTCCTGCCTCATGCCAGCCTCCTCCCCTGTCATCGGTGCTGCAAGCAGGAAGGGTGGTGGCTGCAGCCGCTCAGGCTAAGCTCTGCAGCCAACGCCCACTGTGTGTCCCCCCTGTCCACTGGCCATCTTCAGTGCTGCTCTTGGGACGGGGAAGGTGGCACATTTTTTAAACCAGCTTGAGAAGCACCATGACCCCAGTTGTCACCGAGGTCTGAAAATCTGACGTTGTTTGGCCATCCCAGGCAGCAGGAAGCTTTCGACCCCCAGGGAGCTTCTTCAATGCCACAGAATCTCCACCGTTGGTAAATTTCACTTTTCAATTTTTTAAAAAGCTGAGTCCAAGTCTGCCTTCTTGTAACCCAAGCCACCTGACCCTACCTTGCCTTCTGTGCTCCCAGCGGCCCCCTCTCCAGCCCCACCCAGAAATACCACACTGGCCACGTGGACCTCAAAGCCAGATGCTTGTGGCCGACCCAGGTCAGAGCACAGCACTGCACTCAAGTGACTTTTAGGTGGTCTGTGTGGCTGTGGGTGACTCCCTATGTACCTGAAAGGTGTGACGGGGGCATGGCCTCCGGGCATCCCCTGCTGGGCATGGCAGGCTGCTTCCCTAGCCATACTGCACACACACACTGCTGGGCCCAGTCCAGGCTCCTGTGCCGTGGACTATGGGGACTCAGGGGCACCTCTATGGGTGCCTTCACCTTTCATCTCCTGGTCCCCAGGGCAAGGGGCTGTGGAGATGTGGTGTGTTCGTTCTGTCATCCACACATCAGCTCTCCCTAACGAGTCCTTGCCATCTGTGGGTCTGAGCTCCATGTCTCTATGTCTTTATCAAGTCGCTGACTCCACTGCTTAGCAGGCCAGGAGCAGCGGCCCACCAGCATCTCCTTCCAGGTGACACAAAACCGTTCATCTGTCCACATTTGGGGGCTCCTGGTACTTGAACTGCTTTAGATCCTCTGCCTCCTTGAGCTTTTCCAAATCTTCATCCTAAAAGCAGAAGAAGTCCCTTTCCAGCAGAATCGAATGAAAGACCCTACTGTAAGAGGGGGTGGTGTGTTGCTCGGGTGAAGCTGGAAAGGTGCTTTCTCTGTGGGCACACCCTCCCCAAGGCGGCAGCACTGAGCAGAATCAGAAAACCACGGAGGCTCGCGGGGCCCAAGCCAGCCCAGAGAGGGGTGGGCAGGCAGGACGCTCCAAGGCCAGCTCCACCCTGCTGGTCAATGTGCACGAAGTGAGCAGGCAGAGGACTGAACGCCTCTGCCCGGCCAAGACACAGGCTCAAGTCCTGGGAGCAGCCTGCCCGTCTTCCCTGTCTGCTGTGTGCAGAGATGCTTGTGTGTGAGCTGACTCCCTGCACAGGAAGAGGAACCCTGTGGAGCCATTTGACGCCCCCTTCTGACATGAACTACATCAAACACAGCATGTGATTCACTGGATACGGACAAGAAGCACCCTGGCCCTCTAGGGACTTGCCCGTGCTGGGAGGCAACTCATACCTGGTTTCACCATGAGCACTTTCTGCAATATGGGAAGCTTTTGTTCCCAGGGGCAATGTCTGCCTCTGGAAAGAGAAGGCAGCTCTGCTAGGACAGGAGGTGCTCAGGTGATGGCCAGTCATCTGTGAAAAGATCCACCAAATGCCCCTTTTGTTTGAAATAAAGTTGGGGGTGACAGCTCACCCTCAGAACAACTGGGGATTCTTTGAAATCTAAGTGATGACAAAAGAAATGAAGGCAGAGCACACTGTTGTTTTTGAGATGAGGGCAGCACGTTGTCTAGGGACCCCAGCCTCTTCCTTCCCGCCCAGGGATGGGGGGAGAATGACTGGCACCTGCTGCTCCCTGCCACCTCCTGGTTGGTCAGTAGAGGGCGCTGTGCCACCGCTCTCCTGCAGCCCAGGCAGCAGCATTTGATCCGGAGGCGGCGTCCACACAAAGACCACACTGGAAGAAGTGTTTCTAGTGTTTGTGGCTTAATAGGCCACGAGAAAACAGAGTGAGCCACCAGCTTGCTATTACATGCTATATCATCACCTATGTAAAAAGCACACAGAAAAAAGGTCCTGAAGAAAATACAACAAAAGGTTATGAGCATTCACTCACTGGAAATGGAATTTGTTTTTCCATTATTTTCTACATTCTGCCAATTTTCTACAAAGCTGCATTTCTCTTGCAATCGAAAAAACCCTACAGTGCCCAAGGACTGGGGAGTCATCTGGAGGGGCTACAGAACAGGGTCCTTGTGAATTCGTGCCAGAATCCAGCAGCGTGCTGGGGACATAATGAGGGACAAGACCCGGTTCCCGCCCCTGCCCCAGAGGGGCACAAGCACAGCCCAGCATGAAAGAGCAGAGCCCAGCCCAGGGGCTCAGGGAAAGCTTCCTGGGAGAGGAGACCCAGGGCGGGGGTGCAGGGCACACGATGCACAGAGGCCCAGAACAGGACAGCAAGAGGAGGCTGCCCAGTGGGCCTGGGGGCTGGGAGACAGAGGCAGGAAACCCGGGAGCTGGACGAGGAGGCCCAGAGTCTACAGAGGAGCTCTGCCCTTACCCTGTAGGTTGCTGCAAACATTGCACCACACCCACCTCCAGAGAGAAGGCTGTCCGTTCCTTTTCTGGGGGATTGAGAGACCCCACACCTCAAGGAACTAAACAGCACACTCCCCTTTCCTAAGTCTTCCGTGCCAAATTCAAATAAGTCTTCGGCATTTCATTTGTTTTCAAGTCAAAGATATCAGATAGGAAAACACCATCCCAAACACCCCCAAGCCCCATAAAAGGAAGAACCTCTAATGGATCAAGAGGCACCCGAAGCTGTGCCTACCACCTGCATATTGCCACACGGCGAGAGAGGACAGTGTGGCACAGACAGTGGTTTTCACCTGGAAGCATTAATGCACCTTCAACGACCCTACTGCACACGGGCGGACTTAACTCAGCCAAATTAGAATACATTTTATATTGACTATTTTGACGTTTGTTTTATTTGGCAAGTAAAACAAAACTGATCCAATTTCCTTGCAGCCATTGTAAACCATAAACTGTACAACAGAGGTTATAAAATATATAAGCCTTATAAACACTTTGTTCTGATGTGCTACCCTACAACTCTGCCTGGCCCCAGTGGCCGGGTGTCCAGGGCACCTGCTTTGGTTGCCAGTGACCCTGCCCTCCTGCTGTGGGACAGCACTGTCCCCACATCACCTGGGAGCTCTGGTGCTCCTTGTTTATCCAGCAGTTTAACACCTGTCCTGAGGTGGTGCTCACCCTGGGCCCTTCCAGGCCCTGTGATGTCAACAAGGGGTCACTCTAAGTACCTCAGAGCCACAGAACCCTGGGGCTCTCCAACCCCTACAAGGAGCCCAAACTGGAGCCGACATCAAGCATGAACTCCAGTCCAGGTGATGGACTGAGATGACATCCCTGGCACAGGTATGGGCCTCAGCTGGCCTGAGCTCTGCTGATGGTGACCCTCAGCAGTGCCCTCCAGGACAGAGCTATGACAATGCTGTTGGCCAGCCAGAAAGTAAGGAACAAGTACTGCCAGCCTGGCACTCCCGAGCAGGGGGAGACGTGGCTGCTCAGCCTGCAGCTCTGGGAAGCTCACTAGCTCTCCACACCTGCTTGTACCAAGGAAACTGCAAACTGCTTCCAGAGCTTCAGGCAGTTCAGGGGTAGTCTAGTTTAAATTCCAACCTTCGCTGATGAAACTGAAGGAAGACAAGAGTGTCCTTGGAGCTGAGGGGTTCCTTACAGTGGCCCAGCATGGAGGAACAGCAGCAGAGGGGGGGACTGGTGGGGCGGGGGGGTGGTGTGGAGCCCAGGAGGACGCCCCCCACCCGAGACTGTTTTGCTCTGCTGCGACAAGGCTCTGCTCGGCACTCACCCCTGCGTGCTGTCTGCGGCAACCTCCTTTGTTATGTCGGCCCCCAGATGCCGTGTCACCAACCTTCCTTGCTTTACCCACTGCTGCAATCCTAGTCGCCACGGCTGTTTGTTCGCGGCCCTCAAACTATTTACTTCTAGTGATGCAAAGGGGTTGTGTCTGATGCGGCTCTGTTTATTCTCTGCTTTTTGCAAAAAGTGTGGAGAGAATCACTCCATCTTTTGGGACTGAAACCAGCTGCAGAGCACCCAGTTCCATTAACCACGTGTGTCTGTGGGTCAACTATTAAAATCAGCACCATCTCCTGAGAAGCTTCCCACTTGCCTCTAAAATCCAAGGTACCCACTTCTCAGTCTGGGGCTCACTGGGAAGGAACAACATGAAAATGAACAGAGTTGCCAACCGGCCCTCCTGGGTCGAAGAGGACCAGCCGGCTGAGGAAGAGAAGCTGCCCTTTGGAGGCAGGTGACTCCAGCCATGTGGTCACCACGCCCAATGTCTGCACATCTTTTGAGTTCCTTCAAACAGAAAGACAATTTCAGTCGCATATGTTGTTTTAGGACCCTGCATCATGTGCGCGGGAGACAGGAGGGCCTTTCCATTCATGTCATGCACAGATTTCTAAATGGGCTTTTTAAAAAAATCTCCTCTAGAGGCACAAGTTTAAACTAAACTTGCACAAGTGCTCAGTGACACCGTGCACTATTTCATCAGACGTTAAGCAGGTGTGTTTTAAACACGCCTCAGAACCCAAGACCATGTGAGCAAGCACATCGGACACCCGACCAGGCCTTACCTGGGGAGGTTGGGGGCTGGGGTGGAGGCGGCCGAGGACTGCGAGGGCGTTGTGGGTTGAGATGAGTCGTGATTTCTAGGCACTCTGCCCATTCGATACCAGATCCCCATGCTGTTCAGTTCCCTGCAGGAGAAAAGAGAGATCTTCATGGCGCTGTTTGGCCTGGATCACAAACCTGAGCCGCAAAGCCAACCAGTCATTGCCTCAGACCCCAGAGGGCAGTTCTTGCCCAAGTGACAGGTCCATCACTGCACCTTCTGCCCTGGGCCTCACAACGAGAGCACCTGTGCTGCAGGGCCGTCTTACCCGTCTGGGCTGGCTTCCCACCGCAGCTGTGTCTTCCTTGCCTCTCAGCTCTGAACTGCTTTCTATTTTACCCTCCCAGGATCAGTGGCTTTGTGACAACCCCTAGGAGATCCGCCTGTTAGGGTGAGGCTGATGGAAGAGTAGTCCCGTGGACGAGCACGCCTGGGTTTTAGCCAGGAGAGGGATCTCCCCACCCACCCTACGATGCACCCCAGTTTCAGGAGGCAACCCCTCGCAGCGGATGTCACGTGCACTGGCTTCACCCCAAGATCAGCTGAGAAGATGACTTCAAACCACAAAACCTGAAGCATATGCCCCACAAGCCACCACTAGAGTGGACATGCGCACGGCATTTCCTGCTACTAGTGTGACAGCCACAGTGGCCCAGCCCACACCACAAGGCCATGCTTATGAGACAGGTGCACCCTTGGGAACTTCACCAGTACTATTTCAGTCACATCCAACTTCTCCATTGCCCTGCAGGAGACAGGACCATCTTTGGGACCAGAAAGAGAGGAAGACCACCTCTTCAAAACATGAAAAAAAAATATTCTGTAGATATTTTTGGTAAAGTTTTCAGTGCACCCCACAACTATTCTGAACCTCAATTCTAATTTCATTCAGTTGCAATGATCTCACTGCATCGGGGCCCCAGCCTCAGGGGTTTTGCGGAAGCCTTCTTGAATGTGAGGTTTGTGCCTCCTGGGTGGATGGCCCCGCGCCTTATGAAGCCACACAGAAACTGTGCCTATTTTGAAAAATAAGTGACTCTGGGGCTGGGGTTGTGGCTCAGCAATACAGCACTTGCCTAGCACGTGTGAGGCACTAGGTTCCATCCCAACATCACATAAAATAAATAAATAAAATAAAGATATTGTGACCAACTACAACTAAAAAAAAATAGTAAAAAAAAAAAAAATAAGTGACTCTGTTCTGAACACTGAGTTCTCTTCCCTTACTTAAAACTAACATTAGAATTGTCTTCCCCTGGGAAAGAATTTTTGGCCCAAGATGAAATGAAACTACACTTTAACGATATTTCCAAAATGATAGGGGAAAAGACTCTAGTTTTGATTATCAAGACAAATATTAGTAAAAACCTATTCTTCAGAATTGTTTCAATTGGTTAAAATTACATCTTCTTACAGTAGCATAGTTGGTAATTAAAAATACTAAAATTAGATTTTGAAAGTTCATTACAAAATTGTTGGTTTCTACCACTTGCAAGTAACTGCACGCAGGTACCGACCTGTGTTATTCCTGTACCTAGTTCTTACTCCTGCAATCCTACCGCTGTAATTAAACCTTGCTGCCAAATAGGAAGTCTGAGAGTATAAAGAAAGGAACCATCACAGTTCCATTTGTTTTTGTCTGTCTGTCTGTCTATGTGTTGGTGCTGGGACTGAATCCAGAGCTCGTGCGTGCTAAGTCAGAGCTCACCTTGCAGCTACACTCCCAGCTCGAGTTCCTGCTAAGAACCACAAAGCCTGGATCCCGAGCATTGGTGTCCCCAGCTGAAGAGTGAAGAAAGTGCTGCTGTGGCTGTGGCCATGCCACGTCTGCGGGAGGGAAGGCCCTGCTTAGAGAGTGACGGCAGCTCTGGGCTCAAATGAACAAGAGCAAGACAGAGTACAGACCATCCGGGGCTGACCTCGGCCAGGTGGAGGATGCTCCCTCAGTGACAGGAGTGCCTGGCCAGGGGCAGCAGCATGGGGCCCAAGAGCCAACCCTTGACTGCACATGGCTCCCGAGACCCCCTTCCACTGATGGAGCACAGCACACGTCCACCTTCTGGATGTCTAGCACCTATTTCCTCCCCTTGCCGGCCCTCCCCTCCCCTCCCAGGTCGGGGGCAGACACCCCCTCGCTGTTCATCCTTGAGTTCCAGTAGAGCTGACCCTGCTTCTGGTTCAGCCTGGGCCATCAAAGAATGGCATCTTCCTGATACCAGTGTCCAGGTAAGGGTGCCCCAGACCCTAGTTAGATCAGTCAGACAACGAGACTGAACTCCAGAGCTTCTGTGTGAACTACCAGGAACGTGGGTGAAGGCGTGCACCCTGATGCTTCCCCCAGAGATCAGGTATCAGATGGGGTCCTCCAGAGGACTCTAAGCAAGGAGGAAGACGTCCTGGGCATCCTGGGAAACCCTCTGACCACTGAAGCCAGTCTGCCCAGAGCTCTTCTGCTGTGTCAGGCAACAAATTCTTCCTTTTGCTCAAGCTACCTGGGTTGGGTTTCCTGTCACTTACAATCAAAAGAGCCCAAAGCTGGGCACGGTGGCACATGCCAGTAATCTCAGTGGCTCAGGAGGCTGAGGCAGGAGGATGGAGAGTTCAAAGCCAGCCTCAGTAACGGTGAGGCGCTAAGCAACTCAGTGAGACCCTGTCTCTAAATAAAATACAAAATAGGGCTGGGGATGTGGCTCAGTGGCCGAGAGCCCCTGGGTTTTTGTTGTTGTTTGTGGCCCCGGTACCACAAACAACAACAAAAAGAGCCCAGAGTGAAACCTGCGATTCCATGAGAGTTGGTATTTATGACGTGGCTCTGGGGCCAGGCCTGTTGCTGCAGCTGTGGGTGAACCTGACACAGCCTGGCCCTGGCCCTGGCAGTTCTCTGCTTGTCAGCAAAGACAAACAGCTGGCCCAAAACTGCACAGTGAATTATCAGGGCTACTACTTGTGTTTCGTCTTGACTCAGACCATCTGACAGCTTCCCACTGGGATAAAACCCAGACAGCCACTACGTCCTGGAGGCCCTGCAGATGGCTTCCCTCGCAGCTCCCACACCCTGTCCCTCCATGTCTGCTCCGGCCACACAGGGATGCTTCTGTTCCCGCAACACAGACGCTCAGTCCCACAGCTTGCCGGCTCCACCCGTGGGCTCGGTCTGCTCATGTCCACGGTTGGACTCTTTGACACTGAGTCTCTGGTGCAATGCTGCTGTCCTGACCCCCTCACTGAAGCAGCCCGTGCCTCACCGAGTCCCGTTTTCTTGACTATCTGAAATCATCTCATCTCTTTTCTTGTTTGTTGTGTGGTGAGGACGGGGTCTTCCCCTTGCCTCTGTACACACAGGGCCTGCTCTCACACAGGAGGGGCACACCATAAATCTGCAGAGGGATCAGGGGTCCTGGGTGGCTGCACAGGACAGGGAAAGGGAGGTCCAGATGCGGCAGTCTGCAGCAGGCGAGGCACAGGGAGGCCAAAGGCCTGCCAAGCTGCACAGCTGCAGCACAGCAGGAGGGCAGAACGAGGGCCCGGGCTGGGAGGGCCTCACCCGAGGAGTGTCCGAGCACTCACAACGGACAGCAGCAGATGACACCTGTGTTATAAACTTACCCAATAAACGTGTACTGAGGAGGGGCCTGCTTGGTCCGGCCCATGATCCGAATGTCACAGATGGCAGCTTCAGTGGAATCCCGGGGGATGAATTTGATGCACAGCCTCTTCTTTCTAAAAGCCACCTCCTCTAAAGGAAAGGACAACAGAGAAGACATGAGTTTTGCAGAGACGCCCCCTTGGTCTCTGTGCATCTTCCCGGGCGGCAGGATGGACAACTCCACCCTGCCTTCCCGGGGCCACAGGCTATGACAAACAAGTGCACAGTCACACTGCCCCACACCCAGGACCTGACCCCAGATGTGCCCGGCCTGGGGCAGCTGAAGGCCAGGACCTCCATCTGCAGAGGCCCACCGGGGAGGCCAGGCACCTGCGCATTCCACCACACAGGGTTCTCTTGCTCACATTTTATGATAGACATCCTGGAACCCACCCAGAGTGGAGGGAACCGCAGGAAGAACCCCTGTGCCTCGTCACTCGGCTTCATGCTGCTGACCATGGACAGGCCAGTTCCAACTTTCGGCCACCCTAAGTCTAGCTGAATCTTCAAAATGAGTCCCTGATGCCACATCCTGTCCCATATCATCATCTTGGCAGGCATTTAATCAGATGCCTCTTTTCTACAGGACCACATGCCATGACCACTCCTGATGAAATCAGCCAGGCTCCCGTGGCAGCCGATGGGGCCCATGTTCAAGCTGCACCGTTGGCTGTTCTGGATCCTGCTCCAGACCATGTCTGTGCATCACATTTGGTCACAGGTGCCCTGGTCCCTTTTGTGCTCCACAGGCCTGCCCATGATCCTTTTCTTCAGGGTATGGGAAGCCCAGAAAGATGGGCTGTCCCTCCCATTGCTGTGAGATGACGGGGCTGAAGGCTAGACTGGGCTCAGGCCAACCTTCAGGAGAGGCCACCTCACAGGCAGTATGTGTCCCCTTCAGTGTTGCATCTTGGGGATGTTTCCACAGTTTTGCTGGGGACTCTGCTCACAGAGTCCCCAAGTGCAGCTCTGGAAGCCATTTCCTTATCACCAGGTGCTACTGCTAAGACCTCTGAGGGTTTCCCAATGGTGCCTTCTGACGCTGCCCTTCCTCTGTGCTGGCTAGCTGCAGGTCTTCTACATAAAAACAAGCTTTCTTCGTCAACTATTCGGTCTTCCCTTTTATGGGAAAGGAAGGACACAGCTGGCAATTCTTTCCTCTCACTTTTCAGGTCTTGGCGCAGCACGGTGGTGCCCTTGCAGCCCTGGGTGGTGCCCTTGCAGCCCTGGGTGGCCGATGCAGTGTGAGGCTGCTCATTTGTGCTTCTGAACACGGGTTCCAGACAGCCCGTGAGGAGGCTGGATTTGGTTGACTTCCGCCACTGCTGTGCTGTGGCTCTGTGGCCTTAGGAGCACCCTTACATCCTCTGAGCCCTGTTTCATCATCTGTGGGAGGGAGCTGGCGAAGCCCAACCTACTGGGGACATCAGGTGGCTGTGAGTGGTGACAAGTACCATTCACCTGCCCTGCCCTGGAACACAGGAGGCTTCAGTAAAGATAAAGCACAAGGAAAATTCCATCAAAATCACAGTCGGTCCCGGTGTAAGCATAGCATCTGTGCTTGGTATTGACCTTCAGGCCGTCCAGTTCCGGGGCAGGAAATCTGCATTGACAGCACATTCGAACTTGGGAACAGATGGGGAGGGGGTCCTGCCCTGTACAGCCATGGTGCTGCTTGGTGGCTGTTAGTTTTTTGGATGAGGGGGAGTTTTTTTAAAAAGAGCTAGACTGAAACTCCTGTGGTTCCTTCCACAGGTGCAGAAGCCGAGGGCTGGGTCAGACCTGGAAGCCAAACAGCCTCCCGAATCCAGACCCAGCACTGTGTCCAGCAAGGCAGGAATGGTGCCCTGGGCTGGGGGTCACACAACCCTGCACCTTCAAAATCTCTCAGCTGCCAAGGTCAGCCTTTGAGAGCATGAGGGGAGGCCACTCCCCAGGGGCACCCCAAGTGCAGGTGTCCTACGGGCGGCTGCCACTCGGCTCCTGACCGTGCTCCCTTCCTGGCTGTGGCGGTATGGGGTGAGGAGCCGCTCGCTCACATGCTGAAGCAGGCCTAATTTTAAGTAAACATATTCTACATAGTCAATAGAAATGTGTTCAGTCATGCTAATGAACACAGAGAAAGTACACAGCACTTTACTAAACAAACACTCTTCCGGTTTTTAAGTGCTATATGACTGCAACAAACTGTGTTTTAAATTAATTACAGGAGTCTCGTCTGTTTGGCTGACTTTATGAAATCAGGGCCTTGAATACACTCACATGACACAGGACTGACCATAAAGCTCTCCTGTCCCCTGGGCAGAGCTCCAGGAAGTAGCCCCATGATGGGAAGTGAAGAGGCTCCCTTGACCGAGCCTCTTATGCAATAAGGCACCGAGGGAGACCTGGGTCCTGACCCCAGAATGTCCATGGCTGGACAATGCCCAATGCAGCCCAGACATGGGGACAGATGTCCCTGATAGGACACCTGGCCCCCCATTGCCAGACCATGGGCTCTGATGGAGCTGTGCCCTGGGCCCCCCAATGAGCTGGCTCAGTAAGAGGAAAACGCAGGATAGGGAACCCTTGTGGCTCTGTAGTGTGTCAACATAGAGACATTGTAGGTCAACTCCTTGTCAAAAATGAAAGCCAGTGCAAATGGTGAAACTAAAGAGAGCCGGGGAGAAGTGGGAATTGTACCCGTCTGTGAGTCAGTCTCAGTCTATAGGCTGTTGCTTCACACGAGACCGAGCAAAAGCAATAAGCCGACCCCTCTGAAGCGTCCAGCTCGCCAGTGAGGAATGCAGTGAGGTCACTACAATTAAAATAGTAAAACTCAATAAAAAACTGAAAGCCTACGCTGACACAGGCCTGTGGAAACCAAGCCCAAGCTCACATCACCAGTGGAACTATGGATGGGGGTTCTGGACGTCCACCTGGCAACAGAAAGCAACAAAGCTCACCTTCCCCGAGGCCACGCTGCATGCAAAGCGCCACGTGGGGAGGTGCGGTAGTTCAGCTAGGAGGGCCCCCAAGGCTTCTGTGGGTGACAACACGAGAATCTTCAGGAGTAGAAGGCTTAGCTGAGGAGAGCTCAACCTCATCAGTGGACTCCCCCACTGGTAGGTTGAACTGGTGGTCACTGTGGGCAGGTAGGGGGTGGCTGGAGGAAGCAGGTCACTGGGGTGTGCCCTCGGGGTTCATATATTGTCCTGGTGAGTGGAGCTCTCTGCTTCCTGGTGCCATGTCCTGAGCTGCCTTCCTTTGCCACAGCCTCTGATGTTCTGCCTCACCCCGGGCCCAGGGCCAGGGTCGACCGACCATAGTCTGAGACTTTTCCTCCTCTGTTGTTCTCATTAGGTCTTTTGGTCACAGTGATCCAAAAGCTAACAAAACAGGCGGGTACCTCAGGTGATTAAGAGATGATCTAAATATGATCGGTCCTAAAGAAACAGACGAGTGGCAAAGGCAGGGAGGCACGTGCGTGGCTGTCATGCATCAACCAGCATCACGGAGTCAGTTCACATCCTTCTCTGTGGCAGGGAGGTTTTAACTGAGGCCCAGGAGGGAGAAGGATCTACCTGGAGCCCACAACTTCAAGGACAGAGCCAGTCTGTCCAGTCAGTGAGACAGACTCCAGAGTCAGGGGTCCTCCACCTACACCATGTGGCCATTTGTCCCAACAGAGGTGAAGGCGGGAATTGGGAGGTGGAACCAATGGCTCTCCTTCCACTCCTGCCTCACTGCTGGCCTTGGCCCGCCTCTCCCCAGCCTCAGCAAGCTGCGCTGTGCCAGGTGTGTGCACGGCAGTAGAGGAGGCAGACCACGGCCCTGGACAGGTCACGCTGGCTGCAATGCAGATCTCTGTTGCTGCCTGGCCCTCCACAGGAGCGTGCTTCCTGAGGGACGGTGCTGGTCACCATCTCTCCCGCTGGAGCCTGCCGTGCCTGACCCTGGCTGTGTGGAGGGAGCGCTGGCTTCCGTCCAAGTGGGATCTAGGATCAGAGGTGGTTTCCTGCAGCGGGCACCCTGATGCTCACTCAGGGTGTGGACTTTTCAAGTGGAGGAAAGGGAACTGCGGGCAAGGGGAACGGCAACCCAAACTCCTGGAGCCCCGAGAGAAAGGGGCACCGAGGGGAGACAGGTGGGGTCTGCAAAGAGTCTGAGCACTGGGATACAAGGGACTGGCCTGGAGAGTCAGAGTGGAGGCCGACTGTGGACAGGACGTCCTCTAGAACCCCACGTACCCCAGCCACGACAGAGCAACTCCAGCCCTGCCAACCACCCTGGCTTCCTTGCAGAAACTGACAAGCTAATCCCAAAATGCGTGTGGCCACTCAAGAGACCCAGAATGGCCAAAACAACCTTGAAAATGAACAGAGGTGACAGAGTCATGTGTCCCATCTCGAAACTTGCTACGAAACTCCAGTAATTGAGACTGTGCAGAGACCTAGGGGATGGAACCAGGTCTAGAAAGAACACGCTGCACTCACGGTCAGCGCCGCTCCATAGGGTGCCGACGCAATCCAACGTAGAAGAGAAGTCCTGTCAACAAATGGGGCAGGGACACCTAGACCTGTCCAATATAATAAAGCTGGACCCTAGCTCATAAAAATTAGCTAAATATGATCAGACCTAAGTGTAAGAGCTAAAATGATAAACTCTTAGAAGAAAACTTAGGCATAAAACTTGGTGACCTGGGTGGGATTGGGCAGTGGCTTCTATGACACTAAAGCACAGCCACTAGATAAGCAGAGTTCCAGCAGAGGTGGAGTTCATGTTTCAAGGGCACCATCAAGAACATGAAGAGAAAAACCACAAAATGGTAGAAAATTTTTGCCAATCATCTTCTGATAAGAAACTTCTACTTAAAATACTCTTACAACTCAATAATAAAAGACAACCCATTACCAAGTGAGCGAAGAATTGTAAGGGATGTCTCTGCAGAGCGGGTACATGAGTGGCCAACAGCACCCCGGGAACTAGGGAGATGGAAGTCGAGACCACAAAGAAACCTCACGTGGCCCCCACGGAGACGGCTGGAAACAGAAGGACTGACGGACAGGTGTGTCAGACGTGGAGAAGTCAGAGTTTCACGCACAGCTGATGGGAACGTGAAATGGTGCCACTGCCCTGAGAAACAGCTTGGTGTCCCCTTAAAAGTAAAGCACAGAGATGCAGTGACTCAGCAACTGGGCACAGACCTGAGAGAACTGAAAACGTGTCTATTCAAAAACCTGTGCACGAACGTTCCCAGCAGCATTGTCATAACAGCCCCAAAGTAGGAACGACCGAAACCGGCAGCCGAGTGAGTAACCCAAACAGGACACCCGTGGGGTGGTGTGTTTGGCAATGGAAGCTGGAGCTCGGGGCCATGGTGCCACCTGCTCCGGCCTTGAACACGTCCCGCAGAGGAAAGAAGCCAGACACCCAAGACAACGTTCCACCCACAGGAAACACACAGGGTAAGCAAATCAGTCAGAAAGCAGATCTGAGCGGCCGTCCAGGAGTGCAGGGGGGGCGGCGAGGGCTGGAAGCAGTGGACAGCCTTGGCTAGGGGTCCAGATTTTCCTTTGTGGTGATAAAATTGAGAGTGGTCTGTAAATATTCTAAAAATCACTGAATCCTACTTAATGGGTGAATTAAATGATGTTTGAACTGTATCTTAATAAGGTTGTTACAAAAAAACCCCTCTGCATAAATATATGAAATCTATCTGTACAAGACAGTGGTACTGTGATTAAAAGTGGCCGAGACAGACTGGAGTGTGCACCTGATATTGTGTGCACAGTGGTGGGAGGCACTAGCGACTGAACCCAGGGGAGCTCTATCACTGAGCTATAACCCCAGCCCTTTTTATTCTTTATTTTTACATGGGGTCTCACTAAGTTGCTAAGGCTGGCCTTGAAACTTGCCATCCTCCTGCCTCAGCCTCCTGAGCTGCTGGGATTGCAGGCTGCGGCACTGCGTGGGTTTCCACCTCTAAATGTGTGTGTGAGATTTTGCTAAATTCTTTGAACCCTAAATATTTACTAGAACTCATTTTTTATAAGCAAAATGGGTGTAATGATACGGATCTCTAAAGAGGGGTCTTTTGAACATGAAACGCTGTCAGGGAGGTAAACCCCAGGGGCTAATGCATAGCAAACACACAGTCCACACCAGCCAGCGAGAGGGTAGCTTGTATAACATGACAACGACACTAAAAATGACCTGGAGTTCAAAGTGAGGCCACTGAGAACGAAGGTAAGGCCAAACGGCAGGTTCACCTGCTTCAACTGAAACAACAGTCGCCGTGGGTCCACACAGAATGCCAGCAGGAAAATGACAACAGGCCACGGTGAGCCCAACTGGGAGGCCGAGAGGGTGTGCCTGCTCCTCCTTCCCTGCTCCACGTGGTGGGCGCGGCACACCCAATGAGAATGAGGAAACTCCAGCGCCCAGAGCTTTCCAGCCCTGCCTACCGCCACCGCCACCGGACCACAGGCGCCCAGCGTCCCGAGGCAGCTCTGTCCATCAGCAGGTCACTGATGCTCAGTGCTCCTTGGTGGTCAGGGTATTCAAAGCCGGCTCCCGTGTGTGCTTGCCCGGCGTTATTCTGGTTCTCACTGGTGTTGTTGGCTTTCCGAGCCCCCAGTGCACACAGGGCTGCACGTGAATCCCCTGGGCATCTTTGATTCTCCTCTTGAGCTCCTGGTCTTGGGTGGAGCCTGGCTTCAGCAGCACGACCGTCATCAGCTCCGCACTCTGACCTGGCTAGGCCAGCTCCGGGGCCACCCACTGAGAGAGAGGGGCCTCTGCTTACTTACAGGCTTCCCAGGATCTCTGCCAGCCCTGGGGAAGCAAGGAGGACGCATGGAGAAAGCAGCAGACACTGTCCATGGGCACACAGTAGGACCTCCTAAATGTTTCCAAAGAGAAACGCACACAAAAAATCCCTCAGATGCTACTTGGGGGAAGAAGACTCGCGTGAGAAGCAGCGCTAAAGGGAGACTCACGTGTGTCCACCGTCTCCTGCATCGGGATGAAGCCCACGGGCAGCGTGTCCTTGATGTCAATGAGCTTCATGTCCACTAACACGTTCCCCAAATGACTCTTGGGAAGAAAGAGAGACACAGACTATTAGGCTGAGCACGCCTGCAGCAGGTTCGCCATTTTGGCTTCAAGATGCACATTTAACACAATGACTTGTGCAGCTTTACGACAGCAGGTTAATTAGAGGAGGTGACACTTAATGTTCCCTAGCAGTTACGAAGGGACTCGGTGGCCGCCGGGAAGGAGTTTCATCTGCAGAACTTCAAAGCCATTCACTCAGACTGGCCTTGGTGAGCCGGGTGGGCCACCCAGCAGACGATGTGGACAGAACCCAGCAGAGGGCAGCTGTGCACACCAGTCCCTGGGCCTGGCTGCCACTCAGCCCTGAGCACCAGATCTCAGGGCAGTAGGTTTTAGAAACAGCAGATTCCTGGGCACCTGCTCGGGATGAGCTGCACCTAAACTGAACAGGGAACCCATCAGACTCCTGAGCAATCACCAGCCTGCTACCGACACACATTTCGGTCGCTAGATACATTTATTAAAATCCCAGGGATCATAAACTAACACGGCTGCCTCAGCACCGCACGTCTTCTAACACGACACGCACGAGGGCCTCTTAAGCTCCTGCTTAGTGCTGGTATTTGGGGTCCACAGTGTGCGGTTTCTGTAACCAGTGTGGACACATCTTTCTGAGACAGAGCGCCATTCTGTAACTGCAGGAGAGAATGCTCTTGAGTACACTGGCACTTGCAGCCTGTACTTCATGCTGGAAACAGCCCTAAAGAAATCTGCCCTACAACTTAAACACACAGGACCACCACTGAGGTTCATTAACATCCTCGGAGTCACCCACAGCCTCGTTCCCCTGACTCTAGTCAGAGTCAGTTACGGAGAGAATGATGGGTTCCCATCCCAAATCTCTCCTGTTAGGATCCCAGCAATGCACCCTGCCCGCCTACTTCCTGGACGTTCCTTGCCCCCGAGCCCAGCATGAGCACACTCTCGGTGTACTTCTCTGTGTCCCTGGACCAATGTCCAGGTGGTCAGCGCATGACTTTGGCTTCGGCAGCAACCTCTCAGGCTACTGTCCCCATCATTTAGTGAGGAAGGGTGTCGGCCCCACTGTGTGCAGGGCCACCTCGGCCTGCACAGTGCTGGGCCTGTGAGAAGCCACGCGGGAATCCTCACGCCCTATCTGAGCCGCGCTCTCTCGAGGTGTTCTTTTCCCTCATGTCAATCACAATCGTGTATTTGTGAGGCTGTGTGCTTGGTATCTGCCTCTCCCCTGGGGCTTAAGGACCACAGGGACCTCTGCTCCACGGCAGATCACAGCCTAGCATGGTGCCTGCTCACGGGAGGTGCTCACTAGTGATTCACTGAATAAATTAATGTGTTTTTTTTTCTTTTTGATACATTTCTTTCAACTGAGTGGGTCATGGAGAGTCAGAAATCAAACTGGATTTGCTTAGAGGGCAAATCTAAACCATATCATGAAAATATGTTTAACAAATGCATCATAAATCAAAAGCGAACAAATAAAATAAATTCTTCAAATTGAAACACGAAGGTCAAGTGGCTAGTGTAACCTACAACCGGTGTTCTCATGGCCCTGCCAGCACCAAGCCCTTCTCCCTCTCTGCACCACGTGCTCACCAAGCCCAAACACGACGTGGTCTCAGGGAGCTGGGCCTCAGGAAGACAATGCACAGAGCGGCCCGTGAGTGCAGAGGGGCCCGCGCCGCATGGAATAAATCTCTGAGCTCGCAGGAGGGGTTTGAACCGTTAACCTGACTCACGAACATCAGCTGCTTCCAGAATCTAATCTATCATCATTTTTTTTTTCATGGCAGTTGCTTTTCCACGTCGTCACTGCTTTCTGCATTGAGGAATTAACAACCGGGCATGTTTGCTGCCCCGTAGATGGATGGGGATTCATCAGTATCCTTCTCAAATGTCTCCTCCTTGACAAGTTGGGCTTCCAGAAGTCAACTGCAAACCACTTAGCGACCTCGCCCTCCACACTCTCTACAAATGTCCCTGGTCATAAAACCAGAGCATCAGTGGTGCGGCCATTAAAAGGAGCCCGGGAAAATCCTTCAGTGCATGCAAAATGGGAGGCTGCACCGTGGATGCTTCCGCAGCCCAAGTGGCCCTCTGCACACAGGGCTGGGGCTGCCACCACTCAGGGTTTAATACGGTAGGTCTGCGACACCATTAATTTTGCTTGTTCCTCTCCCCTCCCCCACCCGTGCTCTCTTTCATTTCCTCCTCATAAATATGAAGAACGTATTCCCAATCCTTGTTGAGCAAATGATTCATGCCAAAAGCCCAATATGCACTGACTCAGGGTATTTATATTGTCTCTGGTAGCCAGTATTTGCTAGTATACTGTAATTATTTTTGACAACCTTGCATTTAAGGTAGCCACAGATAACCAACTTAATATTCAAATGTTCATAAATCCTTCTGTTTAATATCCTCCCTACCTAATCTATGTACATTATTATTACAGGTAATGCAGAAAGTACAGGGCATGAAAAGTGCAATTAATCTCGATCCTTCCCCAGGAAGCAATGTCACTCCAAAGCCAGGTTTCTGTATTAATAGCATTATTGGGGGAAAGGAATTTAGGTTCCAGAGGAGGCTCCCAAAACTCCTACATTGGGAGTCTCAAGTCGCCTAATTAAGACTCTGCCCAGTCTGGAGATCCCACACCCTCCTGCACGGCTGTAAAAACCGCACTCTGCACAGCCCTCGCCCACACTGCGAGACCAAGACGGACGACTGTAAGGACCAAAGCTCACCCGGCTCCTGCCTCACTGTGGGGCAGCAAGTGGCCCTGCCACCTCCGGATTTGATCCCAAACCAAATTCAATCTATTGATTTGATCATCTGGAACCCATACAGGACCCATTCATTCTTTTTCCAAAAATGAAACGCACCTGCTCCTCACACTGCTGGGGGCGGGGTAGGGGCTGCTCCCGCTGCCCTCGGCCTCTCCCTACCCGTTGCACTGACACACAGCTGCTTGGTGACCAGCCAACAGTGAGGAAAGCAACACATTTTCTATAAGACACTTACTCAAGACACCCAAAACAAACAAGGCCCTGTGACTTCTTTGTCATGTTGGACTCGACAAAGTCCAAGGAACCAAAAGTGATCACAGAGCTGTGACCAGGAAGGAAGACCTGGAAAGCAGCAGGGGACAGAGGGCATGAACAGTGTTCCTTCAAGTCCTCGGGAGCCTTCCTTGCAGCCCCAAGCCTCAGTAGCACACTGACCTCCTGCAGGAAGCAGCGGATGGGATGGCGGACAGAACAAAGGTGACAAAAGCTAAAAATAGAACTAGTTTCAAAAAGAGTGTAGGTCAGCCCCAGGGACAAAGGGCAGGAGGAGCACCCCAGGGGGCAGTGAGGAAGCGCTAGGATGGGCACCACCCCAGCCCCATGAGCCCAACATCTGGAAAGGCAATGCCACCTCCTGGCCTGCTCCGTGGTGTCCCCCAGGCCACAGTGAGCCCGAGGCAGCCGTGTGGACAGGCTGCCAGCTCACGGTGAGGCGTCCCCCAGCTCAGCTGCTACCTTCCTGGTATTGAAAATGTGTTCAAAAGATTTCCAGCACTTAGTGCCAGGACTTTCCCTACTCCATTATAAGCTCAGTACATTACAACCAGCAAATATGTTGCTCTTGAAGGTGGGGAAACCTAACCAAGTTCTGAACACATTAGGAGCAATTCTCCCAACAAAGAACAGGAACGGGTGGAAGAGGGTGGAAGCCAGAGAGCGGGATGGCCCACCTGTGACCACACTGGAAGGGACACACCCAGGTGCGTGACATGGCACCAGGCTGGGGCCTGTGATGGAGAGGAAGACTCCTCCCTGCCCAGGCCTCTGGGTGACGGTGTTTGAAGTCATTGTTATGGTTTGGTTTGGTTTTTTTAACCATGAACATACATTACTATTTAGCAAAGTTTATAAAAATAAGTTGGTAAAATGTTTCCAAAAAAAACCAAAAACATTTGCATTAGAAAGAGAAGTAACTATGTGGGCCAGCAATGAACTTCCCCACTGAAAATGAGAATCGGGCTGCTCCCCACCTGAGGCCAGGGAAGAGGGTGGCCTTGGACAAGCCTTAAACCCGACTCTCAGTGTCTGTCTTTATGGGGATGGCAATACTGAGGGACTGGGTGAGGGGCCAACAAGGCAGGCATGATGCAGGGGAGAAATAACAGAGCTATTTCCCTCTTTTCTAAGCCGCCCATTGAAACACCTTATTGGAAAAGACTTAGGGATATTTAAAGTTTCCTAATTCATGGGTCCAAGTAACAAAACCCAGCATATTAAGAGAAATCTGCACAAGTGAATACCTATCGACGGAAACAATGGACTATCTAATGTCCACAGAGACTCAAGGAGAAGTCCCTTTGGGAACCCAGGAGCAGGTAGGGCAGGTCCCCTTTGAGTAGGGCTGCCATTTGCTGGCCAGCATCAACTCCAGCTCCACTGGAAGGCGGTCATGTCCACACTACCGTGATCTGTCACTCGAAGGAAAGTAGGCAAATGAGAGCTGTGAGAGAAATTTCCTGGCTTCCTTTTGAGAACACACTTTAATGGAATTCACTGTGCACTTGGGTACATGGTTAATAATACTGTTGATAAATGAAACCCAGCACTGGCTGCCGATTCTACCCAGTTCCCTAAAACCTCAGATAAATTAATACAGCAATTAAAGTAAACCAAAACAAAAAATGAGGAAATTCCAAACAGGAGTGTAATTATCCATGCCCACTCAGCAAACAGAAACCACCCCTACACTTACATTTTCTTTGGAAAACGATCTTGTGAAACACAGGTATCTGGTAACCTTGGACTTGAACAAGCCGTCTTTCCAAAGGTCAGCGTCCACGCCATCTGCCGTCTGTGCCACCTGTGCCGGAGAGACAGAGGAGAGGATTGCAGGTGAGACAAGATGGAGCTGAAGGTGTGCACGAGCCGCTTCCTCTGTACCTGTTCCAATTAACACGGCCCCAAGTCTCCTGGCATCTCATTAGTCCGTTTCACTAGGCAGGGGAAGAGAATTTCCAAAGGGGGAAAAAGGAGAGTGTGAAAAATACAACTTCTAAAAATACTGTCCCTGGGGAAGCCACTGATTAAAGACACCCTGACAAAAATGGTTCTAAGGGAAAAGAGCCACTTTATTGTAATGGACCAAGAAGGGCTGGGGTCAGTCAGCACATTGGGGTGCTCATTACCACTTACTCGAGGTGTAGGGTGCAGAAAAGCCCAATGGGGTGTGGAATGCATCTGGGCACCCTGCGGGGTGACTGGCAGCCTCCTGCCTGGGCGGGGCCAGCAGGCATGTTATTCAGGAGGTTCTGCTGGGGACCGAGGGGGCACAGGTCAGTTACACTTGCTTCCATACTGTGTCTTCTTGGAACAGCCTTGAAAGTGGAATTCAAGGTCAGAATCGCATCGTGATTGAAAAATGAAACCAGACTCGGTACCGTTCCTAGTCTCACTGGAAGCCATGTCCTCTCCTGCAGCTGAGGGAGTTCTCCTGCAGGGAATGCTCAAGGGTGAGGCCTGGATGTGCATGGCCAGGCGGGGCAGGGCGGGGCTGGCCTGGGTCCTTGCATGGTGTCCATGCTGGGTGAACAAGAGGCTGCAGGAGGCCGGATGGAGGAGCAGGAGGCCTGAAGGAGCCTCTCCCTCCTTTCTTCCTCTCCAGGCTGCCCCGTCACTAGATGGCCAGGGCTTGGTCTGCGCTCTCACCCAGCTGCCAATGTGACCACATCACATAGCTGGTGAGAGCGACTAGCCTTGCACCCCATGGTCGGCACCACCAAGGGGGCGTCCAGAAAGCCCAGGGAGCAGAGCCAAATGTGGGACACACAAGAGGGGACTGGAAGCCGTTGCCTTCTGAATGCTCTTTGTTGTATCTGAGGTTTACACAGGGATCCAGTCCTTGATCTGACACGTTCCTGACAATGCTAACAAGCTGCTGAAAGCGGCTCCTTTCCTTACACAAGCCGGCCCCATCCAGCCCATCCCTGCCGACTGAGCGGGGGGCCTACCCCCGCAGTCCACAGCCTCTACCATCCAGTCCACAGCCTCTACCATCCTAGGCCAGGGTGGGCCAGACAAGCCTGGAGCCTGCCCCAGCCGCCTGGGAGGCTGCCTCGGAGGAGCTAGAAGGCAGCTGGCAGCAGAAAAATGCTTGGTTTTCAAACTAAACAAGTGTAAATTAGGGAAGGGAAAAGATAGGTCCGGATGCTAAGTGTGCAAGTCTCTTTGACCTGAAAGCGGAAGGAGGACTGGCGTGGGGATAATGCTCCAAGTGTGTGTGTAGCCGTCCTCCAGCCCCACAGGGAGCCACACCCTGGGACAAGACGGGGCCTAGAGGGCATCTTCCTGGATGGCCCGCACCAGGATTCCAGGGAAGCACCACACGCAGCAGCTCCCCACTGCAGCAAGGTGTTCCCAGACCTTCTTCCAGATCTAGTCACCAATGGGGCTATCAACCCAGTCCCTTTCCCCAAGTCAGGCAGACGAGCTACAAGATCAACGCCACAGTGTGAGGAGAGGCGCCCTTGACTGAGCCAAGGTAGCATCGGAACCCAGTGTGCACACCCCTAGGGCACCACACAGAAAACTTCAAACCCCGCAGTCAGGCAGCAGAGCCCAGGAAAGGAAGGCTCTGGGGGGCTGGGGTACAAGGTGGAGGACCAAAGGCCCTACAGGGAACAGGCAGACCTCACCTGGAGCCCAAAGGCTTCATCTGTCCAGGACTAGAAGCTTCCCCAAGACACTGCTTGCCATTTCACCCATGGACCAAGCACAGTGCCTGACACAAGTGGCTCAATCAAAACCCCCCCAGAGGAGGGAATGAGCAGCTGACCACCTGAGCAGAGCCCAGAGTGTGCAGCCACACGCCTGCTGGCTCCCCTAGGTAAGGCAGCAAGCACACTTTTAAATGAAGCTTCCAGGACTGAACCCCTGAGCTGCATGGGCATCTGGGTCCTCTCTACCTCAGGGGCTCACACTCCAGCCACTTCCCAAGTGACCATCCATGAGGCAGAGACCCATGCTAACACTGAGGTCACTTTTCCTCTGGCTAACCTCCCTGTTTCCTGCCTTGTTCCCTAACCATTTGCTCTGTCCAAGGCTGCTGATGACCACAGTGCCTGCAGAGCCTGGCACGGGGCTCACAAGTACCCTTGCACACACACACACACACACTTGTGAGAAGCTCCCACTTTTCTAGCTTTTCCCCCAGGGTGCAGGAACCTGTGAGGAGGAGAGGCAGGTGGGCTGATAACCAGGCGGGGCAGATCTCTCTTCCCAGCCAACATCCCTACAATGACCAGTAGCCAAAGCAGGAGCCGGCCAAAACCAAGAACCAGAGAGGAGCACACCAGCAGGGCCCGGAACTGTGGAATGCGCCAGTGGGGGCCTCACAGGGGAGGGGACTATTACAAGGGCCCACGTGGCTGATGCTCAAGGAGGTGGCCTCCAACCCAAAGCCCAGGCCCAGACACTACAAGCGTGAGGGTGGGAAGCAGGTCTGAATTTAGGACCCCAGTGGGTGGACTGGACCAAAGCAAGATCCCAGTCCCCGCCCCATTTGGGATGTATTTCTACAGAAGGGGTGCCAGTGAGGCTCAGGACTGCAGAACCCCAGCCCAGTGGGGAAGCAGGTCGGGGAGGAAGTGCAGCTCTAGACTAAAAACAGGGGGTTGGCTGCATACTGGACGGGGCCCCCTCACCATGCCTGGGGCTCACTGACCTCCTTCCCACTTCCCAGTGTCTCTCCTAAACACTGGACATTGGAAACCTGGTTACTGAGAGGCTGAGCGTGCCGGAGGTAGACCAGCATGGACTCTGGGGGCGTCCCCTACAAAGGTGCCCCACCATGCAGCCCACCAGCTCCAACCCACCAGCCAGCACCTTGCCCCTAAATGTCAACTGACCACCTGGCTCCGGGAGGAATGTTCAAACATGAACAAAAATAAAAAAGAGAACTGGAACCTATCACAGATGATAGGAGGAAACCAGAAAGCTAGGGATGACCACAGGACAGCGGAATCCTTGGGAAGAGTGGACACGCAGCATCCAACAAACAAGAAGAGCACCCTGTAAAGACTTCTGAAAGAGGAGCCCTGGGAGAACGATATAAAGAGATGAGAAATTTAAAAAGTAAAATAACTAAAATTAAAAACTTTTAAAACTACTGAAAGAGAAAGTTAAGGAAATTTTCCAGAAGGTAAAATGCAAACATGAGGAGAGAGATGAGGGGAAAGAACCAAGAAGGTTCTTGAGGAGCCAGCCAAGTTCAGAGAGAAGTCAAGGGAAGAGCGCGAACCTGGCCCTGAGAGGTCCTGAGCGGTCCAGCCCGAGAAGAGGGAGCCCCAACCCAGAGCAAAGCAGCAAATCACCCCGAAACCACCTACACACCCGCAGAGGGAGTGAGCAGGCACCCTACAGCAGAGGTGGAGTCAGATTCATCATGCTTCAGCCATAAGGTGCAACTAAAAGAAAAGATGTCCTCCAAGTTCTGAGGAATGCTGGGGTTCCACACCTGAGCCACTGTCAGGTGGCTGACAGGAGGCTCAGTAGAGACCCGTGCAGATGTGCATGCCCTTGGAAAAGTCGCCTCCAGGGGCTCTCTTAGGAAGCTGCTAGGACGCAGAACCTGGGACTCAAAGGACAGGGAGGAAACCACCAACTCCAGGAAATGGGGCCCACAGGGCAGCAGTGAGGATGGTGGCACACCCGGCCACAGGGGATTTCCTGTGGAAGAGAAGTCAGGGCCTGCCACCTCTGGGGGAGGGGGTATGGATCAAAGGCGGGGTAAACTGCACTTAAGCAGCTGGAAGAAATAGAGACAGGCAGGGGACAAAGGTGTTTAAATAGAGACAGGCAGGGGACAAAGGTGTTTCTCTTTAGAAAAGAGAAAACAACAGGCATAAAGTGACTGAAGGAATATCACTCACTTCAGGGGCACCATCGGTTTGCACCATCAGCATTAAACAGGGAGCCTTACCTCCCCAAACTCCGAGCCGCTGCCGAATGGGGGCTGTAAGAGGAGAAAGGCCTAGGGCAGGCCGAGTGAGAAGCGCAGCACAGTCGAGCTGCTGGGGACATGCAGATAAGGTGGCGGAGCAGGAACGCTGTGGAGAGCTGAAAGTCACTGCCCCGGGAAGTGGCAAGGGGCCTGGGTGGGCATTATCTTTTCTTATAAGCCTTTTGGTACTCTTTAATTTTCCAACTGTGTGTGCACATGCCACTTTGTAAATTTTTAACTTTACGGGTCTGAGAGCTGGGGAAATGACATGGAAGATGGTAAGGAACACGATTCCTTATAGATAAACCACCAGGGTCACCACCATCAGGGACAGTCCCACCGTGTCAATGGGCTCACTCCTAGTTCCCAGGCAGATAACCAAATCCAGAGCGGCTCCTACAGCAGGGTCCAGCCTTCCCCACGGCCAGAGTCCACCACAGGATAACCTTCCGATGGCCCAGGAGAGGCGGCAGCACCAGCCTGCACAGGACTTTCAGGACAGGGCTTGGCCTCTGTCACACAGCTCAGGCCTCCCATGTCCTTTTCTGGCTTAAGGATAGAGGTCACATTCTAGCAGTTACAGAAGAAGATGTGCCTGGACACCCCAACAAGCCTTTGATGTGGGACTGGCTGCCTCTAAAACACTGCACTTGTGGGAGCCCTGGGGAAGATGTGACATCCTGCTGGGGGCAGGGCTCAGGCTCTCCTGAATGCTGGCCAGCACCTCAAAGCCAGTCACCTGCATCTTCAGATTCCTCCCCACAACCCATGACATGCACTCTATCTCCCCAGTTTACAGAGGAGAAAATGACAAACTTACTCAAAGTTGTTAAATGGGGCCCTGCCTTTGGTAAATGCCTTTAGGGCAGTTGACCAGCCACATGCGGCCTATCTGGAACATACCAGAAGGACCTGCCCATACAGAAAGAGTCACTGAGGGGCACCAGGTACCACCATGGTGAGAGGAAGCTGGGAGCCCAGAGGATCAACTCGACTGCTGCAGACACGCGGCTCTTGAGGGCACTTTTGGGAACATGTATGTTTCGAGAATTCTGCTTTGACAACAGTAGCATATGAGAAGACTGTGAGCTAAGGTTTGAACATCCCCTCCAGAACTCACGCTGAAAAGTAACTGCAACTGTATGCAGCGGTGGCCTTTAAGAGGTGACGAGGCCACAGGAGTTGTCCTGACAGTGGGATGAGGCTGGCCTCGTGCATGCTGTCCTGTGCATTCTTGCCATGTGACATTTTCTGCCACATTAAGACACAGGGAGAGAAGGCCTTTGCCAGAGGTGGCAAAAACTAGAGTAAAGCACAGTAACCCTAATTTTTACACCACATGGCTTACTCGTTTTGTGACCTCCGTCCCAGCCCGCAGCCCTGGTGGTTTTAAAAGGCCTCCCTCACACATCCAGGAAGGGCCAGGGTTTTAATCAAGTTCTTTTGGTTGCCAGACATAGAAGCACTCAAGATTACCTAATTCAGGGAGAAAGCATAGGACGTGTACCCAGAAGCCAGGAGTAACCAGGCCACCAGCCTCAGAAAGAGAAAGCACCTTTGTCCATGGGGGCCAACACGTGGCCCCTCGGGCTCCGCTTTCCTGCTTTCCCTGATCAGGCCCCCTCCGGCCTCCGTGTCAGCCCCCCTCCGGCCTCCGTGTCAGCCTCCCACCGCGTTTCTGCTCACTCCAGCACTGCTGATCCTCTCAGATCATCAGCGCCGTGAGTCACGTGCCGATCCATCTGATTTTAGCAGATGAGAAGCTGAGGAGCAGGAGTGTCAGTCCCAGTGTGGGGTGTCCCCATGGTGGACCTCGGCCTCAGGACGATATGTACGTGTGGACCTGAGTCCAAGACCTGCTACGTGGGGAAACTGCTTATCAAAAAGTATACAAGAGAATACACTTAAACAGCTCCCACGGGGCAAGGAAAAGACACGCGCTCAGGCAGCACCAGGCTGAGGCCGCCGACAGCCCTCGGCAGCTCTGCCCGGGACATCAGCATTTGGCCTGGGTAGTTACGAAACCAAGGGAGAACAACACATGCGACTATTCTTTGTCAAACTGTTAAGGACACTTTGAAAGTGGGGGGGGACACCAGTGCTGAGGGGCGCAGCAGTCACCCCTGGGGTGAGCATCAAGAGGTCCTTCGAGTCATGTGAGGTGCCGTTTATCACAGGCCTTAGAATCACACTGTCCAGGCCCAAGAATCCTACTTCTGGGAGAGCCTGAGGACATGGTCAGTTTTGTGGCCAAGCGTGCACCAGTCACCTGCCCTTCACTGCAGGAGTGTGCTGAGCTCAGGGTACCCCAGGCTGCTCCGGAGCTACAGACAGAGCGCTGAAGGAGAGGGGCCAGCCACGGACCCCAAGAGCCACATTCCAGATGGGGGAAGGTACACAGTAAACACAGAAGCAAACCAAGCTTGGGGCCTAATTGCCTTGTGTAAAAATGCAATAGGATGATGGGGGCGGCAGCTGGCGGGAGAGGGGTGGGACCCCCCATGTCAGGTGGGCTGGGGGTGTGCTCTGCGCAGGGGGCTGGGCTGGCACTGGATGGAAAGGAAGAGACCTGCAAGATCTGTGGGGCAGGGAACAGCTACTGCACAGCCCTGAGGGGGACACAAGTTGATGGGCTAGGGGACAGAAAGTGGGCTCCCTGACCAGAGCCCAGTATAATGGGAAGTATGTCACCTTTGGCCACTGGGCTCTGTTTATAAAGGCAGAGGTGAGAGAGGATAAACTGCTGTGAGACCAGCCTCACAATGAAGACTCGGGAGCCACGTAAGCAACGTGAGGGGCGCAGAACTGAGAACACAGCTCAGGGGTAAAAGTAAGCCACAAAGTGGTTCATACAGGACAATTCCAATTCATTGTTTTAAAAACTGTATAGAAAAGGATCTAGACTAGTATAAAGCAAAGTGCTAGCTAGCTGCTGTTTGGCTCTGTGCAGTGGAGATTATGGATATGTTTTTTTAAATGTTCTTTAATTTGTATATTTCTCATCTTTTTGGTTAATGAGCATATACAGCTTTTATAATGAGAAAAATCTCAATTGTAAAGACTTCACTTGTCTAATCTGACGAACTTAAATTTGAGAGATCTATTGTAAATCAATCAGCTGCCCTGCTAAGCCACCCAAAGAGGAGCCGGGCAGTCAGTCATTAAGCACCCAGAAGGCTCTGGGCATCCAGCTCCCTCTCTGGTAACAGCACCTGACACTGGAGAGAGACTCTCCAAAGCCACGTTCACCACCCATTTCCTCAACCTCTTCACACCCTGTGTTTAAAGAGAGCCCACCCACAATTCAAAGGTACACCAGGCAGACAGTGAGCAGCCAGGGGGCAGGAAACTCTGCAGACATTCTGGGGAAAATATCTGGCTGACAGGATGCACAAGAAGGAAGTTCAGAGGCCTCTGGACATACTGGGTCATCCACTGTGGAGCCACCTGGGGCCCAGGCAGACCATGCAGCAGCTTAAACTCTTCAGCAGAGCAGTTCGGCAAGGCAGGACGGCAGGAGCCTAGCTGTCCATCCTGCCAGTCCCTAGCAGGAATCAGGCTGCCCCAGACTGTCTGCAACCTTCCAGTAAAGTAGAACCAGCTGGTGAACTTGGTGACCAGTCCAGGAGCTGTTCGGTGCTTTTCAATTCTGTTTTGATTTACATCATTTTATTATTTTTTATTCTGAAAAGAGAGCGCGAGTCTGCCAGACCTTTGGCCAAAATGTCTAATACTGTAGAGTGCTGGGAGCCATTAGCCAAGTAGGTATGACAATTTCCTTGCCAGCGTACCCCATGTTGCTGACATGTTGCAGCGACATTGAATGTAGGTGACCTTGCTCAAGGACCAAGGCAGATTAGGGTGTTCCCGGTTTTAAGATAATCGTGTTTAGGGCGTTCCCAGTTTAGGTTCCAGGTTTAAGGTTTAAGATTATTCCTGCTGGGAATAGGGCGTATCCTGCTGCCTGAGTTCCCCTTGAGTTCTCACGTGATTCAGACAGTATTTTTTGGAGATAGAAGCCCAGAGAACGTGGATTTGGGCAGAGAACGTGGATTTGGGCAGAGAACGTGATTGTAGACGGCTGGTGTGAGTTCGGGAATAAAGAGTTGCTGTTTGAATCTACAAGCTGTGTGGTGGCTCGTGATTGTGTGCCCAGCCAGACTGTGGCATTTGGCGTCCCGTGCGGGGAACTTCTAAAGCTTGGAGGTAAGTGAAATTGCTCGTCCCTGAGGAAGAGCAAAAGAATGGATGACCATTTCAAAAAAAAACAGTGCGTTCTTGTTTTGATTTATTTTGTTTTTATTTCAAGTTGCCTGTTCCTAGAACTTTCTCAGGCAAACTGGGAAAAATGGTTGACTCAAGGTTTGAAGTTGTTCGCCTCCGAGCAAGAGAAATTGTTAGAGGAAGAAGGCACCACAGTGAGACCAAGAACAATTAGGGCATATGTTGATACAATACAAAAATGTAGCCCATGGCTTTTTAAAGATGAGTTATTAAGTATATTAATGGGACCATCATGGTATCCTGTAGAAGGATTTTTCTTCAACAAGAGATGGCTAGTTCTGTTTGCTACACTTGTCTAAGATCTTGGTTTCTACAAAGTTCTGATTAATTTACAAAGCTAAAATGTTGAAACAGCAACCACTCTTTACTTATTAAGTCCCATAAGGTAATATATTTAAACATTATGTGTGTTTTCATAAATTGGTAAATGGAAAAATGTCTAGTATTGCTTTGTGTCTGTGTCTTTGCTAAAACAAGGTTACTAAGTGTTAAGATTCTATCATGTGTAATTTATATACAAAGAGTAGAAAAATTTTCAGTTGGGTTTCAATTATAGTATCATAGTATCATAAAAAACATGGAAGTCTTTCATCTTATTAAAGTGGAGTAATTTGTCTAAATCAGAAATTTTATAAGAGTTGTTTCAAAATGTGAATTTATAAAAAGGGTTAACGGTTAAAAAAGAGAAAAAAAAAGATTCAAGATATGGAAATATATTTTAATATAAAAGGTTAAAGGAAAAAGAAATGTTTCTAGATGAGATAATCTCTGTGTGGTAAAGTAAAAAGTTGTAAAATGCCATTTAAAAAGATTTTGAGGAAACTAGACTTACTTTAAAAGCTTGAGAAAGGAAGAAAGAAGAAAAAGGTATTTGTACATGGCAGATTGAGACAAAGCTTCTCAATGGAGTTTAAAGAAAAAAAAGCCTTTGGTTGAAGGGCAGCCATGTAAACTAACATTAAAGCGATTTAAACAAAATCTAAGCCTCGTTTAAAAGAGTGAAGTTGTAGGTGGTGAAAAAGTACATTTAAAAGTACAGTACAGATGTAATTAAAAGGTTAAATTGAAGGTGGTCGAGATACCTTCATGGTGGAAAAAAGATTGCTTTATTGCATCATTCGAAGCCTAGTTAATCTTAAAGGCATTACTTAAAAAAAATGGGAAGATAATAGGATAAAAGATATTTAGATAAAGAAGATTAAAAATTTAAAGTGAAAAACTTTTAAGACTGAAGTATAGAAAGTTAAAAAGAGAAAAGATAAAGAAGATGTAGAAAGATAAAAAAGATGTAGGAAGACAATAATTTTAAACCCACAAAATAGAAAACAAAACAAAAACAAAAAAAACTAGGAGGAAAATAAGCAACTAAGGGTAAAAATACAAACCTTAAAAAAAAAAAAACAACTAGAAGATAGAAATAAGATTGAAAATGTCAAGTAAGGTATTACACAGATAGAAAATGCAAAAAGCTAAGACAACTATTAGATACAGACATATACTTATTAAAGCAAAAAGAGGGAATTGGAAAGGGGTATATATCCCCCAAAGATAAACTTAAAATAACGCTTTTTACTCTAAACTTTTTAAATTTGGATTCATCAGGACTTAGTGCTGCGGAAAGGCATATGTATCCAAAAAATGTACATAAGCCTAAGGTACTTTGGAAAGATATTCTAACAGGACAATGGAAAGGTCCTGACCCAGTGATTGTCTGGAGTCGGGGTTTTGTTTGTGTGTTTCCACAGGGAGAACAGCAGCCGATTTGGATTCCAGAGAGATTAACTAAAACAATTTCTACAGATGGAAAAGAAGATGATTTGACTCAAATCCATAACAGCTGATATCCAGAACTCCAGCTTGGCCATTCTTACATCTGCGACAGTGATTAACTAGTGATGCAATTTTTATTTCCTTGCCAGTGCACCCCATGTTAATTGTGGTAGTGCTGACATATCTTTGCTGATGGTGTCACCAGTGATGCAATTTTTTCCCAAGGAGCCGTCAATTGGCTTGGTGTCGTGGCATTTCTGTATCCTCCTCCCTTCTGCTAGTGATGGTCTAAAATTTGGGGGCCAATGGCTTATGCTGGACTGGTAGTCAGTGACGGGTATGATCCAATTGCAGTGGTATCAACCTAAGACAGGAGGCTGACGCCTAAAGGTCAGTTTTCCGATGACGGGTAAGAACCATATGTTGAATTGGACAACCTACCAGGCACGGTCCATAAGCCACATTAACCTCACTCCCCCACTGGCACCAAGGCCAAATTTGGGGGCCAACAGAGGTGAGGCAAAGAACCTCACCCCCCCACTGGTGCATAGACCTATCCACAAGTATGGCTGTATGCTGGACCGGTAGTCAGTGACGGGTATGATTCAATTGCAGTGGTATCAACCTAAGACAGGAGGCTGACGCCTAAAGGTCAGTTTTCCGATGACGGGTAAGAACCATATGTTGAATTGGACAACCTACCAGGCACGGTCCTTAAGCCACATTGCTTGTTGTTTAATTAATCAGAAGGGGGGAGATGCTGGGAGCCATTAGCCAAGTAGGTATGACAATTTCCTTGCCAGCGTACCCCATGTTGCTGACATGTTGCAGCGACATTGAATGTAGGTGACCTTGCTCAAGGACCAAGGCAGATTAGGGTGTTCCCGGTTTTAAGATAATCGTGTTTAGGGCGTTCCCAGTTTAGGTTCCAGGTTTAAGGTTTAAGATTATTCCTGCTGGGAATAGGGCGTATCCTGCTGCCTGAGTTCCCCTTGAGTTCTCACGTGATTCAGACAGTATTTTTTGGAGATAGAAGCCCAGAGAACGTGGATTTGGGCAGAGAACGTGGATTTGGGCAGAGAACGTGATTGTAGACGGCTGGTGTGAGTTCGGGAATAAAGAGTTGCTGTTTGAATCTACAAGCTGTGTGGTGGCTCGTGATTGTGTGCCCAGCCAGACTGTGGCAGTAGAGCAAAAGAGATGGCGTGCAAGTTTCCTCCGTGAGACTGGTTTCCGGCCGTCTCTGGGTCATTCTCTCCGCAGACACGACCACCTGCCCCTCTCCGGGCTGCCTCGCACTCACACAGCCCGCTCACCTCTGGCTCTTTCCTTGTGGCCACATCCTGCCGCCTGAGCGCCTGTACCCCTAGTGTGTCATTCATGTGGACCTGGTCTCATCACTCGGGGCCTGACTGAAAGAACCTGCCACTGCAGAGCCTCCCTGGAGACACCAGCAGGAAGAGCTTGCAGTCTTGGGGTCAGGTGGACTCGAGTTCAAGTCCCAGCCACGTTCATACGGGGTTTCCCAAAATCACCCTGTGACTCTGAGCAGCCTCGAAAAGCAGAAAACAGTAGTGACAGCCACCCCATGCAAGTATTTGTGAGGATTAAATGAGAGAAAACACCAAAAACACTCAACCACAAGGAGAATCCACTTCAGACCCACGGTGAGAGCTCTCAACACAGACACAGAGTAAGAGATGTTGGCACATCAGACTCCCGAAACTCTGCTGGGGGCCTTGGAACATGGGGTGGTCACCTCAGAAAGCAGCCTGGCAGTTCCTCAAAATGTTACAGAGTTACCACAGGATCCAGCAATCCCGCCCGCAGTTTCAGACCCACCAGAAACGAAAGCCTGTGTCCAACCACAGCCTGTGCCCGCACTCACGACAGGTAGCAGAAACAAATGCCCACCGCCTGACGAATGACACGGGGCCACCCATTAACACGCTGCAACTTGGATGAACTTGAAAATACCATGCTGATCAATAAGACGGTCATGGAAGTCCACAGACTGCATGATTGTGTTCATATGAAATGTCCAGAAAGGGAAAGTCCACAGCGAGAGACAGTAGATTGGTGGCTGCCAGGGGCTAGAGGGAAGCTGGGGGGGACTTTAGGGAGGACAACTGCTCTGTAATCAGACAGTGTTAATGGCTGTTCACTTCATGAATATACTAAAAACCACTGAGCTGTACACTTAAGAGAATGAATCTTATGATATGTGAACTGTATCTCAATAAAGCTGCTATTGTTTTTAATGCACTCAGCACAAGGCCTGGCACCTGGCAGACATGTTAAAAATGTTGTTATTTATCATTATCTCTGGTCCTCAAAAAAACCTGTTGTAGTCAGTGGCTATTCTTCTGAATACCAAGACAGATCCCCCGCTTACGGCACACAGTCAGATCCGTGCCGAACAAACCGCTAAAGAATGCACAACACAAACGGTGCCCAGAGACTGACACTGGGCATATCAGCATCTCGGGAGACAGGACTTTCTTCACTCCACCTGTTGCCCAGGTGCCTGGGCCACTGCAGGCACTAACAGATGGCTCCTGAGATGGGCAGGGCAAAGAAAGCAGAGGACAGTGGTCACAAGTCCTGGCTGTGCACCTCCTGAGGGGGAAGGTGGTCACACAGGGTGGTCAGCTCCTGGGACTGAGAGGCCCACAAGAGGGGAGGTGGGAGACACACCAGGCAGGACAGCTGAGTCCCCTCCCTGTTCCAGCTCACAGGAGGGAGGCCTGGGACAGAAGTGCCCCTGCTCGCCACACCAGATGGCCAGGTTGGGACGTGGCCTGGGCCTGCAGAGACCTGTGGGAAGCAGTCGCAGCGGCCCAGAGGATGCCCCGTGGCTGGTGGGTATTTAGGTGATGACCCCCCTCTCAGCAGTGTGACATGGTCTTTCCCAGAGCCTCTATAGATGACAGCAGCTAAATACTCAAGCATAGCATTCAGACACCTGGCAGTCATTGATCACAGAACAAAAACCCAAATAGAACCTCTCTTCAGGTCAACAAATCTTGGTGGATTAAAGACTAAATATGAAAAGCAACTTTAACACTTTCAGAAAAAAATGTGTCATATCTTTGTTTATTTAATAGAAAGAATTATTAAAGAAACAGACACATGTACAAGAATACTGGGGAATTCTCCTCTAAATTAAAAACTTTGATACCACAAAGATTCAAAGCACTGAGACGAGCCTCAGACCATCCCCACGCTGGATTAACATCCAAATAACAAAATCCAGAACTCCCCCAAAGAAATGAGGAAATAATCCACAAGAATAATGCTGTGCTATTACCTAAGAAAACACTCCACCTCTCCACTCCAGGACATGCACACTTAAAATGACCATGAAAAACTGTTCATGGAAAACCCCACAAATGTCCAACAGGAGACCCACTAAGCAGACTTCCTCCTCCACTTAGTGAAGCCCAGACCTGCACCCCACCCTGAAGAGCACATTAGTACAACCCGCCAATTCCACTCCTCAACTGCTCCCTAGAGAAACTCTTAGCACAGAGAAGGAGGATATTATCTGCAACATTGTTTGTAGTAGTAAATTATTGGAAACAACCCACAACCTCATTAACAGAAGGACGAATAAATAAGTTCATGAAACAGATTTCTACACAGCCTTGAAAATACACAAACCATCAGCAAGGACACATCCCAAGAACAATGCTAAACAAAAAAAGCAAGTTGAAAAATATGTAATCTATAAATTTAGAATCCATATGAAGTTTGAAAACAGGGAAAAATTTACAGGAATGACAAACACCAACTCAGAACAGTATACACTCTGGTAAGGAAGTGGGTGTGGGCATCAAAATTTCAAAACATCTGATATCAACTTGGTGAAACATCAGGACACAGAAAAGCTGCAAGGTGGTTGCTCAAGCATTTCTTAAATGATTCTCTACACTTTCCATATATTTTAATTGTCTCAATTTTTAATCAGATAATAAACCTGAAATAGAAAATATTTTTTCAATATGCTCAAAAATGTGCATAAGGAATAGAGTTATTAAAGACAATCAAGAAATGATTTTTTTCAGAATTTTCACATTGAAATGTCTTGTGGCATTTTGGTTTGCTAAGTCTGACCACCCTAACCAGGGGGCAGTGCTCCTGCTTTGTGGAGCGAGCACTGGAGGACACCGGTGGGGGCCTCACGCCACGGGGAACACGGCACCCCAGTTAGCGGGAGGCAGGAGTGTACATGCAAGACCTAAACGTCATTCATAGAAACGGCCTGAAGCATGATCTCGTGCATTTGAGAGATGCGAGCACAAGGACACGTTTCACAGAGGCCAAGGAAGGATCAGGAGGAATAGGCAGAGTCAGGGCAGGGACAGAAGCCAGGGCTGTGGCCCAGAGGGGTGCAGCTTTGGCTTCACTGCTGCATTATTTTAAAATAAGATCTTTGTATGTTCCTTTTCAAATTAGAAATAATAGTAATTATTATTATTAATTATATTTATATATTATTTTATATATTATATTATCATTATACATATATTATATATAATATATATTACATATCATATTATATCATATATTATTTTTATATATTAAATTTATATAATAATAATAATAATCATTATTATTATTATTTGTAAAAGGAACAAAACAAGTCCAGTAAGTATGTCCAAACCACCCACAGTATGTGTGGAGCAGAGGAAAAGAAAGCTCACATTTTCACTCTTTAGTCTAGATCATTCTACAGGATTTTGATTTTATGAGATGAGCTTTTCTAATTTCGCGAATATCCTGAGTTATCGTTCTCCTTTTGTTTTAGGCAAGGTCCCCAAACTCTTTCCCCACAGGACCTGGAAGAACTGACGTCACTGTGGGTGACACATGTGCCGAGCAGGGAAGGCAGGGGAAGGCGGAGGAGCTGTGTGGAAGGCTGCTCAAGAGCACCTGGACTCTCGATGGCCGTGGCCCGGGTTCCAAACCCCCCTGGCTGGAATCTGGGATCACGATTCATCCTCCCTGTACCTCCCCTCCTGGGCCAGGAAAGCTGACGATGCGGTCACTTAAAACATGGGCCTGTGCTGGACCGATGTGATCTGAGGCCTTGCCTGGCTTTGAAGGAGCTGTATGACCTTGGCAGCTTCTCCAGCGCAAGCCTCAGCTTCTGTCTCTAAATACAGACAACAGATTCTGCCTCACACAGTTATAATAACAATTATAAGAAACAATTCTAAGTAAAGTGCTTTGCCCAGTACCTAACGTTACAGCGATTACAGCGATGACTTGACCACTGGTGAACACCAATACTGCTGGTGTCCCTGGCGCGGCTTCCCTTCCCCACACAGGCAGAGCCCTCTGCCCACACCTGCAGCCATCAACAGGGTGCAATTCAACTCTTCAGGCCACAGATCTTTACTTTTCTTTCAATAAACATTTATGAAGCACTCATGATACGCCGAGCTCATCAGATATAAGCAGACGTGCTCAAGGCAAGCTGAACCCGCGCTGTGGGTACCTGGGGAGAGCTGGACGTGGAGGCCAGAGACCTGGCCTGGAGCTCAGTTCGGCCACGCCTACCATGTGACCTCCAGAGGAGCCCCTGGGCCCTCTGTGGCTTTCTTTTATTTGTAAAATAAGATTGTAACTCCACAGGCCCCTAAAGTGAAATAATGCCATCTGGGAAACAAGTAGCACAGTGTCAGTCATTCTAAGAAGGTGCCTCAGGGAGGACATCTGCAGCCGCGGAGGGAGGACCACAGCCCTGATGAAGAGGCCATCAGCCAGGATGGGTGTGAGGATCTGGCCGGCGTGGAGGCCAAGGCCAAGAACTATGCTGCAGAAGGCGAAGAAACTCCCTGGGAGGAGCCCCTGGAGGACTCCGGCTGCACTGGTGGAAACAGCTCAGAAGAGGGACGGACGGGTTGGCTCTTTCCCAGCGGTGGGGCCTGGGTGGAAAGGAAACAAGACTGAACGCTGAGGTCCAGGATCCGCCAGCCCGAGGCAGGGGAACAGGCCTGCCTGGTGCTGAGGAGACGGCAGGCTGCTGCATGGGGACCACAGCCTGGCCTGGTGTGGCTGTACCCAGGAGGGAGGAGGGGCACACAGGAGGCTGGGGTCAGTGCCTGCACTGTGCACTGTGGGGAAGTCCCCTGCAAGAAGGGGAGATTGGGAGGAGCGAGGCAGAGAGTGGGTGAAATCAAACCTAAGGGCTGTGTGTGAGAGGAAGGAAAGAGGGACAGATAGAAGGACATCTGATGACCTAAGACTGCAGTAACACAGCAAGAAAATGCAATGCAGTGAGCAAGTCTAAAACAATAGGAACAACAGAGTGCCACTACTGTGCATGTGTGTGTGTGTGCGCACACACACACACACACACACACAGGGGAAACCCAAAGGATGCCTGTCACGGGTTAAGAGTCGTTTTCCTCTGAGTGGTAGGACTAGGGGTCACTTTACCCTCTTCCTTGTGCTTTTCGTCATCTTGTAAACATTCTACAACAAACATGGATTGGTTCTGTATTCAAGAAATGAGTATATGAGGAAGGAATTGGTTAACAGTGTCCAAAGTTGACACAAACTCTAAAGAATAAGGATCAGGAAAAGGACAGGAACTAAGGGGAGTGGGGAGAGAAGGAAGGGGAGGACGCGTGTGACAGAGGGGGCTGCAGGGCAGCAGGCGGCGGGAGGTGGCAGGGGAGGCAGCAGCAGGTTGCTGAGGGAAGAGTTGAGGGGGGAGAACTCCACTGCCACCAAGGCAGGGTCTCAAGTGGCCACAAAAACTCATGGGGCACTAACCTGGGGAAGGAAGAGGGCCACCAGAAGGGGCTGTCCTTTCTCACTTTCATCCTGGGAACCAAGGCTCCATGCAGGGACCACTGTCACCACTCGGTTCCAAGTACCTAGCCCAGGACCTTCGTGTGGGACCTTAGTAGGTAACTGCTAACACAGGACACAAGCCCCCGAGTCTGACAGATCTCCCTCTGAACCCACGGTTGGGTGCAGACTACTTAGGAGCCTTCAGAAATGGTCAATCACAAGCCCTCAGAGGGGGCTAAAAGTTTCTGGAGACTCAAGACTTCGGAGTGCCTTCTTAAAAACAAGAAGGAAGTTCTTCCATAGAACCAAGTCCACCCACCTCAAGGCAGGCCCAACCACTGAACAGACAGGATTTCTGAGTGCAGTCCAAACAGGCTACAAGGACAGTGGGACTGAGAAAAGGTGGCCTGGCACTGACAGGCAGCACTGTGTGCACCTCAGCAGGCCCCCGCAGCATCTGGTTCAAAAAATAGTGGAACCAGGGCTCAGCGGGAATCCAGCAGCCCTCATGGCCTCCTAGGCCTTGGGAAAGGATGTTGCCTGCACTCTGGCCTGGAGGCCCCCTCCCCTGGGCACTGCCCAAGCTCTCTGCATAGACCAGAGGGAGTGGGGACACAGCCTCCTGCTGCAGCCAATCAACTCAGCCTGCAAGGTCTGGCTCTGGTTTTAACCAAGGGATCTGGAAGAGACCCAGTGATACAGGAGGGCGCAAGAGCGAGAGTGATGGGGTTTCAGAGAAGACAAGTTGAACTCCTGCTGTTCATGAGTCACCCTCCATGACAGGAAGCAAGAAAGCACGGGAGATGAACTGACCCGCGTGACTAAGTCACTCTTGTTATTTACTCTATTACTCAGCTCTCAAACCACATTGCAGCTGTAATTGCATTTCAATTCATGTTTAACACAAACATAACTTAGCTGGATGCTGGCATCCAATATCCTAGACACAGGAAGGCGAAACAGAGAAGAACCAGCTAATTCAATTGGATAAATGTTCTGTGCCTGCCTGGTGGCATCGGTATGCAGCCAGGCACTGTGTGGGTACTGGGGGTGCAGCTTCGCGGAAGACACTGCCCCATGCATGCGTGCAGGGGCTCAGAGCACAGGGAGATACACACGGGACCAGCAGCAGCTGTCCTTAGACAGGGCAAGAGTTGCAACACAGGAAAGTAAAGGTGCTGTCAAAGCAGAAGCACAGCTTCCCAGGGAGAAGGACGAACGGCACGCATCAGTGCTAAGGCAGAGGCAGGCAAGGCGCCAGCGCCTTGGGGACTTAGAGTTCAAGAGGTAGAGCAAGGACTGTAACAGTAGGTAAGGGACGAACCAAAACCAGACTTAGATGCCAGTCAAGTCCATCCACTTGACAGACACCTACTGAGTACAAGTAGACATTCACTGGAAAGTAAAACAATGAATTTGTTCTTTTACTTTTTTGGTAAGGGGGATTGAACCCCCAGGGGCGCTTAACCACTGAGCCACATCCCCAGCCCTTTTAAGTTTTTGTTTTTGAGACAGGGTCTCACTAGGTTGCTTAAGGCCTCACTAAGATGCTGAGTTTGGCACTGAACTTGCGATATTCCTGCCTTAGCCTCCTGAGCCTCTGGGATGACAGGTGTGCACCATCGTGCCTGGCTCACGAATTTGTCTTTGAAGCTAAAAACAAAGGGCCAGAGCACAGTTTTAAACAGGGGCGATTACCAATTCTCATGGAATGTTTCCACTGACAGTTGGTCAAGAAGACTAGAGAAGGCTGGGGTGCGCTGGGAGGGCTTCAGCAGGTGCAGTGAGGCAGGGTCAATGGTGTCTGCTCAGTCAACATGGCCAATCTCTCCTTCCCCTCGCCCACTCTCACCTGCCCCTCCCCACAAACACAGCGGAATCTGCAGTGACAACTTCCCAACACACGACGTTGCTGACTTCTTATCCTAAACCATGATCCAAAGGGTCATGAACAGTCAGGAAACAAAGTGGAGAATAGAAGCAGTAAGAAAATTCAGTGAGGTTGTTGGATATAAGAGAAATTTAGTTTTTAAAAAATCAGTTTTCCTCTACACAAAACACACAAATCATAACTGATAACCATTAGAGAACTCAACAAGGAAAACAGCACTGACCCAACAGCAGCGCCAGTCACATCATTGAGTCAGCTCTCTGAACCTAGGAAGTTTACCATTTTTTTTTCAAAACTTTGGGACACGTGGGAATTACCTGTTCCATGGAAATCTGGGGAATGTTAACTGAAAACATTTTGAGCCTACTGCTCTTGTTGGAAAAAAATATCTAATAACATTTCTAATTTCTTTCTTGGATAAACTCTTAAAAAAAAAAAAAAACAGGTATTGAACCACTGAGCCATACCCCCAGTCCTTTTTTGTTTTTCTTTTTTAATATTTTTAGTTGTAGATGGACATAATATCTTTAATTTACTTATTTTTATTTGGTGTTGAGAATTGAACCCAGTGCCTCACACATGCTAAGCAAGTACTCTATCGCTGGGCTACAACCCCAGTGCCCAGTCCTTCTTAAAAAAATTATTTTTTAAAATTTTGAAACAGGGTCTCTTTAAGTTGCTTAGGGCTAAGCTAAATTGCTAAGGCTGGCCTTGAATTTGCAATCCTCCTGCTTCCGCTTCCTGAGCCACTGGGATTATAGGCATAAGTCCCATGGGATTATAGGCATAAGTCTATGGCTTGGATACAGGTTTGTTAGAGGATTTCTTCATAAATAGCAGTAGAAATAATCTAACATATCAAGAGTTTCAATTTTAGTCACATATGACTGCATATAAAAGCTGAACAGTATCTTCTAATTTTCAAATGTTCTTATACTCTTATTTTCCTTTTCTCAATCTAAATTTTGCTTATCATTCTTTCCTTTTACCATTAGATCTGCCAGTTTTATCTATTATGCTTTTTATAAAGACTCAATTCTCAATCCCCACTCCTTTTCTCTTACTTTTAATTTATGATTTTATCCTTTTTATTTCCTTCCATGCATTTTTCTATCTACTTAACCCATCAGAACAAACATCAAATGGTCAATAGGCATGTTATTAGAGGACCATTGAAGGAAGACATGAAAAAGAAATATTTTAGTAAAGGCCAGAAATTTTTCAAATATGAGAACAATTATAAACCCACAATATCAAGAATATCACTAACCACTGGGCAGAATAACCATTAAGAAAACTACACCAGTAAGGCACAGTGTTTTGCTCTTGAAATCCCAGAAACTGGGGTGGCTGAGGCAGGAGGATCACAAGTTCAAGAGCAGCAACTTAGCAAGGCCCAAAGCAACTTAGAAGACCCTACCTCAAAAATTTTTTAAAAAAATAATTAAAAGAAAGAAAGCAACAAAGCATATCATAATCAAAATTAAACCAATGATAAAGAAAAGCCTAAAAAGTAGGCTGAGAAAACCGACCCATAGGTACAGAGGAAGATAAGGATGACAGCAGACTTCTCATAAGAAGCAATGCAAGTTACAGGATAATGGAGCAACATCTTTCAACTAGGGGAAGGAAATGCCACTGAGAACCCTGTACCCAGGGGGGAAAATTTTCAAAAACAAAGTTGAAATAAAAACCTTCCCAGGCACATGAAAGCTGAGAGAATACATTACTAACAGAACAATATAAGAAATGTTCAGAAAAGTTCTTCAGGCTGAAAAATAATTATAATAGATGAAAATCTGAATCTACACAAATCAATGAAAAGCACCAGAAACAGTGATATACAAAAACAACTATAAAGGACTGTGCTACATTTTTCAAGTCTTTTCATAAGACAATAAATTTTTAAAAGCAGAACTGATAGTAATGTGTATACATGGAAGAAAAAGATATGAAAATAATAGTACAAAATCCAGGAGGGAAAAATAAATGGTATATTATACACATTAGTATCAGTTCTGCTTTAAAAATTTATATATTTTATTTTCCACCATGTATTTGGATTATTTCTTTTTATCCCATTCTCTTTTTCTCTACTGTCTTACTACTTTGACCTTGTTTGCTTGCTTGTTTCTTGGTAGATTCTATTGCACCATATATCTCCAACTTATCATGGTGTCCCTTTAAGTAATACACCACTTCGTGTATGGAATTTATGGCATACATGGTGGCTACTTAGAAGGCTAAGGCAGGAGGATTTCATCTCCAAAAGAGAGAGAGAAAGATAGATGGTGGTAAAATAAGGAAATAAAACAAACAACAGATTGGGGGGAATCAGAAAACAAAGAGCAAGATTGGTAGAGCTCAACCCAACCACATCATTAATCATGTTAACTGTAAATTATTTAAACTCTCCAATTAAAAAGGAAGAAATTTTTAGACTGGATAGCATTCTGTCTATAAGAAACCCACTTTGAACATAAAGACACACACAGTAGAATCCGGATATGTACTTCAATACTGTGTGTTGTTTTTGTCCCTCTAACTGTGAGATGCTGGGAACCGACAGGGACATTAATAGTTCACAGGCTAGAGATCCTGCCACTGAACTAAAGATTCTCTGACATTATTCCAACTCAAAGAAGTGAAGACACAAAAGCCCCAAACCAACAAGGACCCAAGGAGGAACAACCAGGGAAGGAACTGGGCTTCCATCCCTTGGCATCTACTCACAACATCAAAAACGGACAGAAGTTCCACAACAAATAGGTAATTACACACAAAGGGACACACCTAACAAAAGAGGAAGGGGAACCCACCTAAACAGATGCACAAGTCCAAGAGCTCTGAAGACCTGAGAAAACTGGCAGACAAATCTCCTCCTAAAATCCACATCCCCCAACAAAAGACCCACAGACAGTAAGGGGGATAAAAGCCCAGAGAAAGATTATAAAACACAGATTATTACGTTCGATGAACTAAAATGTTCACTGAACTAAAAGATATAAGGAAGGAATTAAGAGAGCAATTACAGGAGAGGAAAGACCACTCCAGTAAAGAACTAGAAATGGTGAAAAGAAAACAAGCAGAACTCCTAGAAATGAAAGAAACAATCAAATTAAAAACTCACTTGAAGGTATCACTAACAGATTAGAAAGCACAGTAAATAGAACCTCAGCCCTTGAAGACAGAACTTCAGGCCTTGAAGATAGGGTACATGATCTTGAGTACACAGAATGTAATAACTGGGAAAAAAATTATTGAACATGAGCAGAATATGCAGGAACTCTGGGACAACATTAAAAGAACAAACCTGAGAGTCATTGGGACAGAAGAGAACATGGAAATACAAACTAAAGGCATAGAGAACGTTTAAATGAGATACTTACAGAAAACTTTTTCTATATCAGAAATAAGATAGACAACCACTTGAATCTAATGTATGAAATATGATACATCAAGAGTTTTGTAATGTTTTGAACAACCAAGAAAAAAAAAAAAGATAGACAACCACACACAGCAGGCTTACAGGACCCCAAATAGTCAAAAGAGAAGCTTGTCAAGATATATCATAATCAAAATGTCTAACAGAGAAAATAAGGAAAGAATATTAAAAGCTGCAAGAGAAAAAAAGAGGGATAGCTGGGCCAAATGGTGGTTCCATTCCCAGTTTTCCAAGTTCTTCATACTGCTCTCCATATTGGCTGCACCATTTTGCAGTCCCACCAGCAGTATATGAGTGTGCCTTTTTCCCCACATCCTCGCCAACACCTATTGTTGTTTGTCTTCATAATAGCTGCCATTCTGACTGGAGTGAGGGGAAATCTTAAAGTAGTTTTGATTTGCACTTCTCTAATTGCTAGCGATGATGAACATTTTTCATATATTTGTTGGTTGATTATATATCCTCTTCTGAGAAGTGTCTGTTCAGGTTCTTGGCCCATTTATTGATTGGGGTTTTTTGTTTGTTTGTTTGTTGTTTTTTTTTTTTTTTGGTGCTTAGCTTTTTGAGTTCTTTAGAGTGCTGCTCTATCTGATGTGTGAGGGGTAAAGATTTGCCCCCAAGATGTAGGCTCTCTAGTCACCTCAAAGATTATTTCTTTTGCTGAGAAGAAACTTTTTAGTTTGAGTTAATCCCATTTATTGATACTTGATTTTAATTCTTGTGCTATAGGAGTCTTACTAAGGAAGTTGGGGCCTAATCCCACATGATTAAGATTAGGGCCTACTTTTTCTTCTATTAGACAAAGGATCTCTAGTTTAATTTCTAGGTCCTTGATCCACTTTGAGTTGAGTTTTGTGCATGGCGAGAGACAGGGGTTTAATTTCATTTTGTTACATATGGATTTCCAGTTTTTTCCAAGCACCATTTGTTGAAAAGGCTACCTTTTCTCCAATGCATGTTTTTGGCACCTTTGTCTAATATAAGATAATTGTAATTTTGTGGGTTAGTCTGTGTGTCCTCTATTCTGTACCATTGGTCTACAAGTCTGTTTTGGTGCCAATATCATGCCATTTTTATTACTATTGCTCTGTATTATAGTTTAAGGTCTGGTATAGTGATGCCACCTGCTTCACTCTTCCTGCTAAGGATTAATTTAGCTATTCTGGGTCTCTTACTTTTCCAGATGAATTTCATGATTGCTTTTTCTATTTCTATGAGGAATGCCACTGGGATTTTGATCAGAATTGCATTAAATCTGTGTATGCTTTTGCTAGTATGGTCATTTTGATAATATTAATTCTGCTTATCTAAGAGCAAGGTAGATCTTTGCATCTCCTAAGGTCTTCTTTGATTTCTTTCTTTAAGGTTCTGTAGTTTTCATTGTATAGATCTTTCACCTCTTTCATTGATTCCCAAGTATATTTTTTTTTAGGCTACTGTAAATGGGTAGTTTTCCTCATTTCCCTTTCAGAGGACTTGTCACTGATATACAGAAATGCCTTTGATTTATGGATATTGATTTTATATCCTGCTACTTTGCTGAATTCACTTACTAGTTCTAGAATTTTACTGGTGGAACTTTTTGGGTCTTCTAGGTCAGCAAACAGTGCTAATTTAAGTTCTTCTTTTCCTATGCATATCCCTTTAATTTCTTTCATCTAATTGCTCTGGCCAGTGTTCCAGGAACTATGTCAGATAGAAGTGGTGAAAGAGGGCATCCCTGTCTTGTTCCAGTTTTTAGAGGGAATGCCTTCAATTTTTCTCCATTTAGAATGATGTTGGCTTAGTGTAGACAATCTTTATGATGTTGAGACATGTTCCTGTTATCCGTAATTTTTCTAGTGTTTTGAACATGAAGGGGTGCTGTATTTTGTCAAATGTTTTTTCTGCATCTATTGAGATGATCATATGATTCTTATCTTTGAGTCTATTGATGTGATGAATTACATTTATTGATTTCCATGTGTTGAACCAAACTTGCATCCCTGGGATGAACCCCACTTGATCGTGGTGCACTATCTTTTTGATATGTTTCTGTATTTGATTTGCCAGAATTTTATTGAGAATTTTTGCATCTATGTTCATTATAGATATTGGTCTGAAGTTTTCTTTCTTTGGTGTGTCTTTGCCTGGTTTTGGAATCAGGGTGATACTGGCCTCACAGAATGAGTCTGGAAGTGCTCCCTCTTTTTTTATTTCCTGAAATAAATTGAAGAGTGTGGTATTAGTTCTTCTTTAAAGGTCTTGTAGAACTCGGCTGTGTATCCATCTGGTCTTGGGCTTTTCTTGGCTGGTAGGCTTCTGATGGTGTCTTCTATTTCATCACTTGAAATTGATCTGTTTAAGTTTATATATCATCCTGATTCAATTTGGGCAAATCATATGACTTAAGAAATTTGTTGATGCCTTCAATATCTTCTATTTTATTGGAGTACAAGTTTTCAAAGCAATTTCTAATTACCCTCTGTATTTCTGTAGTGTCTGTTGTGATATTACCTTTTTCATCACGTATGTTAGTGATTTGAGTTTTCTCCTTCTCTTCGTTAGCATGGCTAAGGGTTTGTCAATTTTATTTATTTTTTTCAAAGAACCAAATTTTTATTTTGTCAATTTTTTCAATTGTTTCTTTTGTTTCAACTTCATTGATTTCAGCTCTAATTTTAATTATCTCCTGCCTTCTGCTGCTTTTGGTATTTATTTGTTCTTTTTTTCTAGGGCTTTGAGATGTTCTGTTAGGTCATTTATTTGTTGACTTTTTCTTCTTTTAAGGAATGAGCTCCATGCAATGAACGTTCCTCTTAGAACTGCTTTTATAGTGTCCCAGAGATTTCGATATGTTGTGTCTATGTTTTCATTTACCTCTAAGAATTTTTTAATCTCCTCCTTGATGTCTTTTGCAACCTATTGTTCATTCAGTAGCATACTGTTTAGTCTCCAAGTGTTTGAGTAATTTTTATTTTTTATTTTGTCATTGATTTCTAATTTCATTCCATTATGATCTGATAAAATACAGGGTAGTATCTCTACTTTTTTGCATTTGTTAAGAGTTGCTTTGTGGCATATTATATGGTCTATTTTAGAGAAAGATCCGTGTGCTGCTGAGAAGAAAATGTATTTGCTTGATGAAGGATGAAATATTAAAAACGGCATACTACAGGGACACAGCCACATCAATGGTATAGTAGCACAATTCACAATTCTAAACCGTGGAACCAACCTAGATGCCCTTCAGTAGATAAATGGATTAAAAATGTGGCATTATATACAATGGAATATTACTCAGCAATAAAAGAGATTAAAATCATGGCATTTCAGGTAAAAGGATGAAGTCAGAGAAGACAATGCTAAGTGAAGTTAGCCAATCCCCCCCTTAAAAAAAACAATGATGAATGTTTTCTCTGATACAAGGAGACTGATTCATAGTGGGACAGGGAGGGAGAGTATAGGAGGAATAGACCAACTCTAGATAGGAGACAGAAGTAGAAGGGGAAGGGAGGGAGCCAGGGGTTAGAAATGATGGTGGAATGTGATGAACATCTTTATCCAAAGTACATGCATAAAGACACAAATTGTTGTGAATATACTTTATATACAACCAGAGATATGAAAAAAATGTGCTCCACATGTGTACTATGAATTGTAGCATTCCGCTGTCATATATTTTTAAAAATCAATTAAAAAATCAAAAAAATAAAATAAAAGCTGCAAGAGAAAAACATCAGATCACATTTACAGGCAAACCAGCAGGCTCACTTCTGATTTCTCAGCTCAGACCCTAAAATCAAGAAGGGCTTAGGGATATTCCAAGGCCTAAAAGAAAACAACCACCAGCCAAGATTACTATACCCAGCAAAGCTCAGGTTCAAATTCGAGGAGAAAAATAAAAACTTTCCATGACAAAATAGACTAAAAGAATTCATGAGCACCAAGCCAGCACTACAAACAATACTCAACAATAAACTGCACACAGAGGAACTAAAAAACAATTCCCAAAGCTCACAAACAGAGGAAGTTCAACAGAAGAATAAGCCACTAAATGAGAATCCAGACAGGATAAAATATAGCAAAAAACCCCAAAATGGCAGGAAACCACAAACACATACCCATAAAAATACTGAATGTTAATGGTCTCATCTCAACTCTCCAATTAAAAAATATAAATTAGCAGAATGGATCAAAAAACAAGGTCCAACTATATGCTGTTTACAAGAGACTCATAGGCAAAGACATCCACAGGATGAAGGTAAAAGGATGGCAAAAAAATAGCCAAGAAAATAAGCAGGAGTAGCTATTCTCATATCTGGCAAAGGAGAATTCAAGCAAAATTAATCAGAAGAGAGAAATAAGGCCCCCACATCCTACTAAAGGGAACAATCCAACAAGAAGATTCAATAGTAAACATTTATGCTCCAAATGTCAATGCACTGCATTACATGGAAAAAAATACTTTATGACATTAAATCCCACATGGACACCAATACAATAATACTGGGTGATTTCAATATACCCTTATCACCAATAAACAGGTTACCTAAATAACACTTTAAATCAAGTGGACCTAACAGACATCTACAGAATATTCCACCACAAAACAGCATTCCCCTTCTCAGTTGTTCATGGGATTTTTTCAAAAATAGATCATATTCTAGGCCACAAAGCAAATTTTAGCAAATACAAAATTGATATGATCCTATGTATCTTATCTATGCTAATGGAATGAAGCTAGAAATCAAGAGCAAGAAAAATAATGGAAACCACATAAACACATGGAGATTGAACAATACTCTCTTAAATGAAGAATGGATCAAAGAAGAAATGACAAATCAAGAAATTCTTAGAAACAAAGGAGAACAGAGATACAACATATCAAACTCTCTGGAACAGCATGAAAGCAGTTCTAAGAGGAAAATTTATAGCACTGAATGCCTCCTACATTAAAAATTAGCCAAAATAAATAAGCTTGTTGTCCCACCTCAAGACCTTAGAAAAATAAGATCTAACCCCCAAAGCATTAGAAGATAGGAAATAATTAAGATCAGAGCCAAAAATCAATGAAATTGAGCATACGAAAATAATACACAGGATCAATCAATAAAGAGTTCATTCCTTGAAAAAATAAATAAGATTGACAAACCCTTTGTTGAGAGCCACAACCAAGTCAAGATGGCACCTGGCATTTTGCCAGAAGGAGTGTTTGGGAAGTAACGCCAGCGAGCCATTAAGATGATGATAATTAAGTTAAGCTGTGTATAATTATTATTATCATTATAGATAATGACTGATTGCTGTAACTGGATGATGCTAAATTGAAACAAGCTGTGTATTCAGTTGTGTATATAAACCTCTGCTGTCCAGCAATAAGGTGGCTCCTGCTACCTCGGGTGCCCGCTACTTTTGAGTTCTCACGGAGTTCCTGTTGAGTTCCCGTTGAGTTCTTGAGGAGTTCCTGTTGAGTATCCGTGGAGTTCCCGTTGAGTTCTGGCAATAAAGTAGTTCCTGTTTGAATCTACAAGTGGCTCGTGACCTCCCGGTTATTTGTGCCCAGCCAGACGGTGGCAACCCTTAGTCAAACTAATCTTAAGAGAGGACCCAAATCAACAAGATCAGATATGAAAAAGGAGATATCACCACAGAACCTTCTGAAATCCAAAGAACTATTCATACCCATTTTGAAAATTTGTAGTTCAATAAACTAGAAAATCTGGAAGATATTAACAAATTTCTAGACACAAATGACCTGCCCTAATTGAATCAGGAAAATTTAGAAAACATAAACAGACCAATATTGAGTAATGAAATTGAAACAGCAATAAAGCCTTCTAAAAAGGAAAAGCCCGGGACCTGATGGATTCTCAGCTGAGTTCTAACAGACCTTTACCGAAGAACTAACACCAGTCTTTCTCAAATTATTCCATGAAATTGAAAGGGTGGGAACACTCCCAAATACATTTTATGAAGCCAGCATAACCCTGATACCAAAACCAGACAAAGACACGCCAAGGAAAGAAAACTACAGACCAATATCCCTGATGAACATAGATTTAAAAAATCCTTAAAAAAATTAGCAAACTACATTCAAAATACATCAAAAAGATAATACACCATGATCAAATGGGTTTATTCTAAGGTTGGTTCAACATACACAAATCAATAAATGTCATTCACCACTTAGAATTAAGGACTTAAATCACATGATTATCTCAACAAATGCAGAAAAGGCCTTTATATAAAATCCAGCACCCATTCATGTTAAAAATGCTGGAGAAGCTATGGATCAAAGGAACTTACCTCAATATTGTAAAGGCCATTTATGACAAACCCAAAGCCAACATCATACTAAATGGAGAAAAACTAAAAGCATTTCCTTTAAAATCAGGAACAAGACAAGACTGTCCACTCTCAGCACTCCTATTCAATATAGTCCTCGCAGCCAGAGCAATCAAGCAACAAAAGGAAATCAAAAGGATACAAATAGAAAAAGAAGTCAATCTCTGTTAGCCTTCAATATGATTCTATATCTAGAAGGTCCAGAAAGCTCCACCAGAAGACTTCTAGAGCTTATAGGTAAGTTTAATAAAAGTAGCAGGATACAAGATTAACACCCATAAGTCAACAGATTTCCTATATGCTAACAGTGATTCAGATCAGGAAGAAATCAGAAAAACCATCCCATTCACAACAACCTCAAAAAGAAAAAAGAAAACCTTGGGAATTAATCTAACCAAGGAGGTAAAAGAGCTCTACAATGAAAATTACAGAACACTGAAGAAAGAAGTTGAGGAAGACCTTAGAAAATGGAAAGAGCTCCCATGGTCTTGGATAGTCATAATCAACACTGCCAAAATAACCTATACCACCAAAAGCAATATACAGATTCAAGGAAATAACCATCAAAATACCAATGACATTCTTCACAGAAGTAGGAAAAAAAATTCTCTTAAATTCATTTGGAAGAATAAGAGACCCAGAATAGCCAAAGCAATACTACGCAAGAAAAGTGAGGCAGAAGGCATCCCAATACCTGATCTGAAATGATTCTACAGAACTGTAAACAACAATATTATTATTGGCATCAAAACAGACACACAGACCAATGGTACAGAACAAAAGACACAGAGACAAATCCATGTACCTATAATATCACTCTGATATTTGACACAGGAACCAAAAATATATCTTGGAGAAAAGACAGCCTTGTTAACAAAGGGTGCTAGGAAATGGGATAGCTCTACGTAGACAACTGAAAGAATCAGACCCCCCTCTCTCTCACCCTGCACAAAACTCAAACTGCAATGGAGGAAAGACTTAGGAATTAGACCAGAAACATTATAACTGCTAGAAGAAAAAAACGGGTCAATGCTCCATCATATAGGTGCTGGCACCAACTTCCTTAACAAGACCCTGGAAGTGCAAGAAATAAGACCAAGAGTCAGTAAGTGGGTGCCGTGAAACCAGACGCTTCTGCACAGCAAAGGAGCCGACTGCGAGCCTGGAGAGGACAGCTACAGAACCAGAAAATCCTGGGTGCCTGCTGCTCAGACAGGAGATTGGTATCCAAAATACACAAAGAACTCAATGTCAAAACAAGCAAACAAAATCAAATAACCCAATCAATAAATGGGCAAAAGAACAGAAACTTCTCAAGAGAAGAAACACAACAGCCAACAAATATTTAAAAAAAAATGTTCAACATCTCTAGCAATCAGGGAAAGGCATCTCACTCCAGTCAGTATGGCAATGAACAAGAATGTGAACAAGAAATGCTGGCAAGACTGTGGGGGAAGGCACACCTGTGCGTTGTTGGTGGGGCTGCAGACCAGTAAGTGCAGTCACTCTGGAAAGCAGTATGGAGAGTCCCCAAAAAGCTAGGGATGGAACCACCAAAGAACCCAGCTATCCCACTCCTTAGTATTTTCCCAAAAGATCTAAAACCAACATTGAACAGCAACACAGCTCATTGATGTTTACAGAAGCACAATTCACAGTAGCTAAATTACGGAATCAACCCAGATGCCTGTCAACAGATGAACAGATTAAGAAATCGGTTTTTTCCCTCAGCCATAAAAATGGAATGAAATTATGGCATTTGCTGGTAAATGGATGCATATGAAGAATATCATGCTAAGCGAAATTAGCCAAACTCAGAAACTCAAAGATCTAAAGTTTTCTGTTGTACGTGGAAGCTACAGTGAAATAAAGGGGGAGGGAAGGGTAAGATGACAAAAACCAATCGAATACCAATTAATAGATGAACGAAAGGAAGTCTGGCAGAGTAGAGGAAGAAGAATGGGAGAGGGAAGGTTGGAGGGAAAGAAGAGGATCACGAACTGAAACCAGTTTCCATGTGAGTATGAATTTGTCAGAATGAAACCGACTACTGTATAACTACAAATCTCTGATTAAGAAAGAATGAGAAAGACAAAAGAAAAAAAATAAATTTCAATTCCTATCTCTCAATAATTGAAAGAATGGATAGACAGAAAATTAACAAAAGCACAGGAAACTTGAATAAATACTATCAATCATTGGGGCCAAGTTGACATTTGTAGAACTGTCAACCGCAACAACAGCAGAACATACTTTCTTTTCAAGTGTTCCTGGAACATCCACCAAAGCGTCCCAGTCCAGCCTGGGGTCAGTGAACCAGAGCTCACAGGCCAGGTCCAGTATCAATCTGTGTAGGGTCTAAGAATTAAAAACAGTTTTTATATTTTTAAGGGTAAAAAACATAATAATATGAAAAAGGGATCATATGTGACTCACAAAGCCAAAAATATTTACTCTCAGGCCCTTTCAAAAAAAAAAAAAAAGTTGGCTTTCCTTATTCTAGGATATGTTCTTTCATCACATGGAATTTAATAAATTAATAACAGAAAAATATTTAGAAAATCCCCAAATATATGAAAAAATCATACACTGAAATATATCAAGATCAAAGAAGATATCATACAAGAAACTAGACAGTATTATGAATGGAGTTTAAAATTATAAAAAACATGATAGAATTTGAGAAATACAGTTAATGCAGAGTTTAGAGGGAAATTCATAGCATTAAATGCTAATGTCAGAAAAGAAGTGAGGTCTCAACTTGATGACCAAAACATCCACCTTAAAAAGCCAGAATGAGCCAGGTATGGTGGTGCATATTTGTGATTCCAGTGACTCAGGAGGCCGAGGCAGGAGGATTGCAAGTTCCAGCCTGGCCTGGATCACTTAGCAAAACCTTGTGTCAAAATTGAAATAAAAAGGGCTGCAAATGTAGCTTAGTGATAGAGTATCCCTGGGTTCAATCCCTAGTACCACAAGAACAAATGAAACGAAGAAAAAGAAAACCCTATCATTGAAAACCTGTAATAAGTAAAAATAAAAGAGAGAAAAATCAATAAAACCAAAAGCTGGTTCTTAGAGAAGATCAATAAAATTGATAAAAAACGGTAGGCAGCCTGAAGAGGAAAACAAGACAGATGACATTTGTCTTCATTTCAAATGGAGTTAGAGAGAGGATATCCCACATACCTTACAGACATTAAAAAGACAATAAGAGAATATTACGAACAACTTTATGACCAGGAATCTTCAAAAATATATTAAATGGAAAATTGCTTGACACACACAAATTACCACGGCTCATTTAAGAATGAAAATCTGGATAGCACAGTATCTATTTTAAAAATCAAACTATTGTTAAAAATCTTCCCAAACCCAGGCTTAGAGAGCTTCACTGGTGAATTCCTCAAACACTTAAAGAAGAAATAATACTAATTTTACACTAAATCTTTTTTTTTCCTCTACACTAAATCTTGAGAAAACAGAAAAGGAACACCTCTCAATTCATTATGTAAGATCAATATTACTCTAATATAAAAACTAGACAAAGACATTATAAGAAAGAAAACCACAGACCAATCAATACTTCTCACATTATGAACACGTTATGAACACACATAACATTTCTTAACAAAATTTTAGTAAACTTAAAAGAAATACAAAAAGAGAACAACATATATTATGTGCACATGATATTTATTCCAGAAATGCAAGTCTTAGATTAACATTGAAATATGAATCAGTATAGTTCATCATTGTAAAAGTTAAAAAAGATAAACCATTTGATCATCCAAATAGATGTAGATAAAGCATTTGACAAAATTCAACATCCATGTATGATTAAAATTCTCTGGAAGGGTACTTCCTGTTATAAAGTAGCTACAAATTAACCTTCAAGCAACACCATACTTAAGCAGTCAGACACTGACTTTTGTTTTCAAATCTGGTACATGGTGAAGAGGTCTGATTTTGCCTCTTGTGGTCAATACTGTACTACTAGATGCTCTAGCTGGTGTAGTAAGACAAGAAAAAGAAATAAAAAGGCATACAGGCTGGAAAGGAAGAAATAAAAGCATTTTTACTCACAGAAAAATATTACTTTGTAGAAAATTGTAAGAAATTTTTTAAAAGTGCTGAGAATAAGTGAGTTTAATAAGGATGCAGAATACCGAGTTGATATGCAGAAATCAACTTTATTTCTATAAACAAGAATGAAGTAAAAATAAACATCATTTGTAATAGCATCAAAAATATTAAATGCCTAGGGATAAACCTGACAAACAATCTGTATGAGTTGTACACTAAAAACCAAAAGACTGCTAAGAGAAATTAAACAGGACTTAAATGAATGAAGAGCTATACCATATTCATGGATCAGATCACCCCAAATTGTTAAGCTGTCAAATATCTATAAATTCACCCACACATTTAATACAGCCTCATTCAAAATCCCAGCAGGCTTTTTTTTTGTAGAAATTGGCAAGGTTGTTTGCAAATTTATATTAAAATTCAAAAGACCCAGAACAATCAAAAGTACTTTAAAAAATACAAAAGAATTTGCCCTACAACACACATGTATATACATGATCAACTGATTTTTTCAATTTGTTAAAGTAGTCCATGAAGAAAAGATAATCAGTAAAGAAAGGGTGCTGCAATTAGACCACAAATGACAAAAGTGACCCTTGATCCATATGTCATACTATATATAAAATAAACTTGAAATAAGTCATTGTCATAAACTTAAGAGTAAGGCCATAAACCTTCTAGAAGGATTAGAAGGAAAAATCTTGACTGTGAGTCTACAAAAGAAAAAAAAATAGTAAACTGGATATCAAACTTTAAAACGTTTGCTTTTTTTTTTTTAAGAGAGAGAGAGAGAGAATTTTTTAATATTTATTTTTCAGTTTCCGGCAGACACAACATCTTTATTTTTTTTTATGTGGTGCTGAGGATCGAACCCAGCGCCCCGCGCATGCCAGGAGAGTGTGCTACCGATTGAGCCACATCCCCAGCCCAAAAATGTTTGTTTTTTAAACATACTGTTAAGAAAATGAAAAGGCAAACTACCGACTGGGAGAACATATTTGCAAAATATACATCCAAAAGATTTGTTCTTAAAATACACAGAACCTTTCCAAATGAATAATTAGACAACCCAATAAAAAACAGGCCAAAAAAATTTGGATACAACACCAAAGAACATATGCTAATAGCAAAGAGTTTAATAGCATTAATTATTCAAGAAACACAAACTACACTCATAAACACATACCTACTGGCCTGGCCCCATTAAGAAAGACCAGGTCAAGTTGGCAAGGATGTAGAAGAAGTGAAACTCTAAATGGGGGGCTGTAATGTGATGCAACCCCCTGGAGATAGTCCGGCAGTTGCTTTAAAAGTTAGACCTGGGTCTGCCATATGATCCGGTCATTCCACTTCCTGTAATGAATGCTCATAGCAGCTTTATTTCCAGCCCAGCCTGGGAGCAGCCCAGGTAATCCAGGGGTGAACCTCTGCCACACAGGAGAACAACAGAGATCCACTCATTAAACAAACAAGGAAGCACTGCTGGCACACTCAACCATGTGAAAGATCTCAAAATAATTATTCTGAGAGAAAAAAGCCGGCCCAAAAAAGAGAAATTACATAAAGTTCTAGAAAATGCAACCTGGTCTACCATGACAGTAAACCAGTGGTTTCTTAGGAATGGGGTGAGGGGCATGAGGGATGCATTTCAAAAGAGCCAACCAGAAAGGCTAGAGTCATGGGCAGGTTCATTATCTTGTAGGCATACAGTCCTGTGTCCAGATGCATCCAACAGTTCGCTTCCAGTACATGCAGTATACTGTATATTGACTACCTCTCAATAAGGCTAGTAAAAACAAACCCATACACAACAGAAACAAAAGGAAAGCACGTACAAAAATAACAGGAATGACATAACATATGAAGAATGCCATAAAACCTTACTGAAGGATAAATAAATAAAACAAACCAGGTTCATAGATGGGAAAGCTTGATATTATAAACATGTTGATTCCTCTCAGATCAACTTGTTAATTCAGTGCAACTGCACTGAGAATCAAAACGTAATGTTTTGTACAACTGGACAAGTCGAACCTGAAGTTCTTTTAGGAAATATGGGATAATAACCAAACATTTATTAAAAAGAAAAAAAGGAAGGAAATAGCTGTATCAGACATGCTATAAAAACATTATGCTAGGGGCTGGGGCTTATTGGTAGAGCTCTTGCCTGGCATGTGTAAGGCACTGGGTTCAACCCTCAGCACCAATTAGATAGATAGACAGACAGACAGACAGACAGACAGACAAGGGTCCATCTACAACTAAAAATACATATATTTTAAAAATATGCTAACTGAAAGGAGCCCCCCAAAAGGGTCTCAATACATGATTCAATTTATATGAAATATCCAGAGTAGATAGCTCTCTGCAGACTGCAGACTAGGGGTGGCCATGGTGGTGGTGGGGGGGGCAGCTTCTTATTGGGTAGAGGGCTTCCTACCAGGGAAAAAGAAATGTTCTGAGATTGGATAGAAACAGTGATTGCACAACCCTGAATGGATTCAATGCCACCGAACTGTTCACTTTAAAATGGTTAATTTTATGTTATGGGCAATTTCACCTCAATTTTTAGAAAATCAAGAAATTGCTAACTTTGAAAAAAAGTGCTATGAACTTTCAATAATTGAAACTGTATACTACAATAGAATAGGTTCAATAGGCTACTATAGAATAGGTTCAATAGATGAAGGCAACAGAGTATGGCTGAGAAATAGCGTGAAAAATGCAGCTCTATGGGGCCCAAGCACATGCCACACGGCAAAAGATTCTTCACTGTGGTCACCAGACTGCATTCTAACAGGGAAGCCTGCAGGCCTGAGGTCATAAGCAAGATGCCATGACGTCATCTTAATGCAGGATTTGGGTTAAGCACTAAAGCTCGGCTGTTGGTATGATCTGATGGAACCTGAGAGTTTCCAGGGCCCCTGCGGGCAGGCCTGCTGCAGTGTAGCTGCTGTGACTCCCACTGGCTGCTGTGGGTCCCATCCCTGGCCTGCACAGCATCTCTGGAGACCCTCAGGGTCAGCCCACACCCAGGCAGACCTGTTAGGGAGAACAGGCCTCTGAAGGAGGCTACTTCCTTATGACTACTTCCCTGTGGCTCAAGTGCAGGTCTCAGCCTGAGGGCCTCACCCACAGGGAACAGAAGCTGCTGGATTTCGCCTCAGGGATGGGAAGTGAGCTTTGGGTGGAGCTAAAGCACAAACCTGAGCTTGCAGGGCCTTGGACAGGACTAGGCAGCCCCGCATCCCACAGGGAAAGGAGGTGCTCAGAAGAGGGTACCCTGGGGGTGAGGAGGGGTTAGGGTCCACCTGGGGCTTGACTCCAAGACACAGACAGGGCTGGGCGGTAAAAGACACATCAAAAAAACAGATGAGAGGAGAGCCGCAAATACACACAAAGTCTTCATCACCCTGGGACAGACAGATATCTCTTAGTTCCCTTAAGTTTTTTAAAGCTTTTGTATTAAAATAATTTCAGATTTAGGGATAAGTTACAAAAATAATGTGAAAATTGCCTAAAATCCTAACATTTTACCCCATTTACTTTCCCCTTCTTTCCTATGTGTTACACATGCACACATTTATGTGACGTGTGATGTGTACAGTTTTTCCGCATGTTAATTCATGTGCTGTGTCCTTCTCAGGAGGAGGTGACAGCTGTTCTTCTCATATGGTGGCGCTGACTCGGATCACTCATTTATGAGGGTCTGCTTGGTTTCAGGAAGAAAGTCCATGAAGAAAGTTCTGTTATTAATCCCACTGCAGAGACACTACAAGGTGAAGTGACCTGACCAGGGTACAGAGCCAAGGGGCAGAGCCAAGATCCAAACGCAGACAGGCTGCCAGAGCCTAGGCTTTTGACAACTAAACTACACAGCCCCCCAGGTAGGAAAAGGACTTAAAGATCTTCCCTACAGGAGAGACCACATGGTGATCTTGACACTCAAGGACAGCTCTTCTCCCATATCCTCCATGTCAGCTGCAGCTGCTCCTGCCAATGTGCTCCACCCTCCCACAAACAACTTTCAACACTGCAAATGCAAACCACAAAAAACAAGAACGGTGGCCCAAAGCACCTGCAGTTTTGAGGACTTTAGGGAGTAGCTGGTGAGCATTTTGGAAGCAGACGCTAGCATACTTCCTGCTTGTGTGCAGAACAGCAAGGCTGAAACAAATGCTTTGAAAAGACTTCCGACAGGCTTAGAAATGAGCAGATTCTGGTTAACCCTGAATTAACATAAAATTAAAGCAAGCCAGTACTTGTACTTCTAGGAGTATGGGGTGGGTATACTTTCCCCTATTTCTCTTACTGCTTAGAACTAAAACCCCTGGAATTATAGAAAACAAACAGAAGACTCTCAAAGGTGAGAAAAGGCACACCTGCTGGGACCTCAGGACCCAAGGAACACCACAGTGGTGAGCTCCCGGGGCTTATTCTGGCCTCGTGTATCCCAGACTGGGAGCTAAAGATACCAGCAACCGAGAAACGGCAACAGACACAGACCAAAAGATAAAAGCAGGGGCTGAGGTGGTGGCTCAGTGGCAGAGAGCGTTTGCCTCGCACCTATGAGGCCCTGGGTTGGATCCTCAGCACCACATAAAAGTAAATAAATAAAATAAAGGTATTGTGTCCATTTACAACTAAAACAAAAATTAAAAAAAAAAAAAGATAAAAACAAAAAGACCCAACAACAGCCTGCTCTTTCCATTCTAAGGCAGCCAAGCAAACAGAAGACTTTAGGGAACAACTACTCTGGCAAGACATAAGGCCCTGCCCCACTCACACCTCTAAGGAGCCCAGACTTCCAGGAGGTGTCAGAGGAGGCCCCGTAAAGAGGGAGGGCTTTCATCCCCACTGGGCAGTAAGGAGCACCCCTCCCCTTTCCAGCTCCAGTGGGTGATACTGATACTGACCAAGGCTACATTCCAGCCCCAAACAGGCAACAGAGGCCCAAGGGGAGCTGCAATGAGCAGCTCCTACCAGGGAGGTCAATGCAGAGGCCAGGGCAGCTAGAACTCCCGCCTCCACCCAGTAGTAACAGGGAGCCCTGCCTCCTTGGGTGTCAATGATGTCCAGCAAGGAAACTGGACTTCTACCCCTACTTGGCAATAAAGAGGTGGCACCTTCCACCTTTTCCAACCATAGCAGTGTCACAAGATGGCTAGCTAAGCCAGACATGGTAGTGCATGCCTATTGGAGAGGCCAAGGCAGCAGGATCGCAAATTAGGGGTCAACCTGGGGAGCTTAATGAGACTCTGTCTCAAAATAAAATTTAAAAAGCTAGGTGTGTAACTCAGTGGTAGAGTGTTTACCTAGCATTCACAAGGCCCTGGGTTCAATATCGAGTATCACAAAAAGAAAAAAAAAAGTATAAAAGAAACATCTAGCTAAGAGAAAAGATTTTTTAAAGATCCAGTCTTACAACATAATACCCTAAATGTCCAGGTTTCAATAAAAAATTTACCTGTCATATCAAAAAACAGAAAGATATCAGATTGAATAAACCATGGCAATCAGATGCCAAACCAGGAATACAGAGACATTAAAATTACCTGGAAAATTTTTATTTTTTTAAGCATAAAACAATGTAAGCATAAAAATGCTCCCTGAGCCAATTATAAACACACTTAATTAAAAAGAGTCTCAGCAAATACATGGTGTATGGTCCATTTTCTGTTGCTAATAATAAAATGCCATAGACTTGGTAAGTGTTAATGAAAAGAGATTCACTTTGACTCATGGTTCTGCAGGTCAAAGGTTGGGAGGCCACAGCTGGTTATGACCTTCTTGCTGGCCGGGTCCTGGGTGGTGCGAGGCCAGCACAAGGAGGCCATGTGTGCACCTCTCTGGCCTCTCCCTCTTCTTACCAGGCTGTGAGTCACCTGTGGCTCTGTCCTAATGACCTTATCTGACCCTAGTCCCCTCCCAAAGGCCCCACCTCCGAACACCACAGTCAGAACCACCTCTACTCTCAATGTCTCCTGACGGGAATTGAAGTTCAATACATGAAGCCCTGGGGGACACACTCAGACCACATCCAAACAGCACTCAAAATATAAAGAACCAAACTGGAACCTCAGAATGGAAAAAATACACACATTGAAAGGAACTCAGTGTTTGGGCTCCGCAGAAGGGGACAGAAGATGACAGATAGTGAGCTAGAGACAGAGCGGGCACCACCCACACCAAGAGCAGAGAGAAGAGAGACTGCACAGAGCCCACAGTCCTCAGGCACCTGCAGAACACGACAAAAGCGCTGACTGTCATCAGAATTAAAAGAGGGGAGATGCTGAGGACTGAACCTGAAGAAATCAGGACTAAAAACTTCAACTTGGCAAAAAGCATGAACCTACAGAGTCATAAAATTAAGAAAATCCCAAATAGGATAAACCAACCCAAATCCACACATTCTAGTCAAACTCCTGAGATGAAGGAAGAATTTTGGAAGTAGTGAAAAAGAAATGGCACCTTACTTACAGGGGAAGAGCAATTCAGATTACAAGACTTCTCATTAGAGATCACAGGGGCCACAGGAAGCCACATCATTTTTCAAGCACTAAAAATCATCAGCTTGGAATCCTCTAAGCAAAGAAATTTCCTTCAGGAGTTAAGGGGAAATGAAGACATTTTCAGATTAAAAAAAACAAACACATGGTAAGCAAAAATATGTGAAATAAAGAAGATCTTCTTCCTCTTGTGTTTTCTAAATTAGGATTGATGGTGGAAGCAAAAGTCATAACATTATGTGATTGGTTCTAAATGTATCTATAGGAAATATTCAGGATAATTACATTTGTCAATGAGGGAAGGTAAAAGGACATACAACAAAGTAAGAATTCTACATTTCATCTGAACTGTTAAAATGACAATAGTGGTAGATTGTTATAAAAACGGCAGACAGACCGACACAAACACACGTGCACATACACACACAATGTAAAATATGGACTTACCACTAAAAAAATTATGCAAACAAATTCCAAAATGGAATTCTAACAAATGTCTAACTAACCCATAAGAAGGCAAGAAACAGAAAACAAAAACAAGAATGAACAGTGAAAAAAAATGGTATTCTTAAGCCCTAACATATCAATAACCACAATAAGTGTAAATGGTCTAGAACACCAATTAAAAGACAAAATATTAGCAAAGAAAATTTAGCAACTGACCAAGTGGGATTGATTCTAGGGATAGAATCAATCAATTGTTAAAAAAACAAAACAAAACAAGGAATATAGCCTACATGTTAACAGAAAAAGGACAAAATCACATGATCACATCAATTGATGCATTAAAAACACTTGACAAAATTTAATATCTATTGGTGATAAAATTTCTCAGAAAATCAGGAATAGAAAGGAACTTTTACAACTTGATAAAAAGTATCCACGAAAACTCAGTAGGTAATATTATACTTAATAGTGAAAACTGCTTTCCCCTTATAATCAGTAGCTACTACTCTTAGACAACGTCATGTTAGAAGTTCTAACATTTGCAATAAGACAAGAAAAGGAAATAAAAGGCATACAGATGGGAAAGGAATAAAGAATGTCAAGGTATAAAATCCCACGGAATCCACAAAAATAACTGGACCTAATAAGTTAGTTCAGTAAGATCACAGGATCAAGAAAACCATATGAAAATTAGCTGTATTTCTACATAATAGCAACAAATACTTTCAAATTTAAAGGACAATTCCATTTACACTCACTCAAAATAAAAAAATACAGTACATACATTTAAATCTACCAAAACATATAGAGAGCTTGTTGGCTAAAAACTGTAAAATGTTGGTGAAAGAAATCAAAGAAGAACTAAATAAACATTCATGAATAGAAGACTCTTCTCAAATTGATAAACAGATTTCACATTAAGGTCCATCAAAATCCCAAAAAAATATTTGTTAATAGACAAAATTATCCTAATATTTATATGGGCAGACAACTTGAATAGCTAAAGCAATTCTGAAAAAGAAGAATAAAGCAGAAGGAATTATTCCATCCAATTTCAGGACTTATTATATAGCTGCAATAATCAATACTGTATGGTACTGGCAGAGGAACAGATACATAGAAGAGAACAAAATATATAACCACATAATACGTTCAACTGCTTTTAAACTAAGGTTCAAAAGGAAAGTTGCTCAGTTCCCTTACACATTTATTGATTGGGTTATTTGGGGTTTTTTTTGTTTGTTTGTTTTGTTTTGTTTTTTTGGTGTTAAGATTTTTTTAGTTCTTTATATATCCCAGAGATTAGTGCTCTATCAGATGTGTGAGAGGTAAAAATTTGTCCCCAAGATGTAGGCTCTCTATTCACCTCACAGATTATTTCTTTTGCTGAGAAGAAACTTTTTAGTTTGAATCCATTCCATTTATTGATTCTTGATTTTAATTCTGGTGCTCTGGGAGTCTTATTAAGAAAGTTGGGGCCTAATCCAACATGATGGAGATTTGGGTCTACTTTTTCTTCTATTAGACACAGTGTCTCTGGTTTAATTCCTAGGTCCTTGATCCACTTTGAGTTGAGCTTTGTGCATGGTGAGAGATAGGGGGTTAATTTCATTTTGTTGCATATGGATTTCCAGTTTTCCCAGCACATTTGTTGAAGACGCTTTCTTTTCTTCAATGTACATTTTGGCACCTTCGTCTAATATAGGATAACTGCAAATATGTGGGTTAGTCTCTGTGTCTTCTATTCTGTACCACTGCTCTACAAGTCTATTTTGGTGCCAATACCATCTGTTTTTGTTACTATTGCTCTGTAGTATAGTTTAAAGTCTGGTATAGTGATGCCTCCTGCTTCACTTTTCTTGCTAAGGATTGTTTAAGCTATTCTGGGTCTCTTATTTTTCCAGATGAATTTCATGACTGCTTTTTCTATTTCTATGAGGAATGGAACTCAACAGACACTTCTCAGAAGAAGATATACAATCAACCAACAAATACGTGAAAAAATGTTCAACATCTCTAGCAATTAGAGAAATGCAAATCAAAACTACTCTAAGATTTCATCTCACTCCAGTCAGAATAGTAGCTATTTAGAATACAAACAAGAATAAGTGTTGGTGAGGATATAAGGGAAAAGACCCACTTATACATTGCTGGTGGGACTGCAAATTGGTGCAGCCAATACGGAAAACAGTATGGAGAATCCTTGGAAAACAGGCAATGGAACCACCATTTGACCCAGCTATCCTACTCCTCAGTCTATACCCAAAGGAGTTAAAAACAGCATACTACAAGGACACAGCCACATCAATGTTTATAGCAGCACAATTCACAATAGCTAAACTGTGGAATCAATCTCGATAGATGCCCTTCAGTAGATGAATGGATAAAGAAAATTTGGTATATACACACAATGGAATATTACTCAGCATTAAAAGAGAATAAAATCATGGCATTTGCAGGTAAATGGATGGAGTTGAAGAATATAATGCTAAGTGAAGTTAGCCAATCCCAAAAAACCAAATGCTGAATATTTTCTGTGATTTAAGGATGCTGATTCATAATGTGGTTGGATGGGGGCATGGGGGTAGGAAAATAGGGCAAACGGAGGGAGGGGAAGAGAGGGGGCATGGGGATAGGAAAGACAGTGGAATGAGATGGTGTCATTACCCTAAGTACACATATGTAGACACGAATGGTGTGACTCTACTTTGTGTACAACCAGAGATGTGAAAAATTGGGCTTTTATATGTAATATGAACTGTAATGCATTCTACTGTCATATATAACAAATTAGAATTTAAAACAAAAAGGAAAATTGCCTTTCTCATACATGGTCCTTCCAAAGGTATTTAAAAGGAAGCAATAAAAAATCATGTAAAATATGGATCACAGGCTTAGATGTTAAATGTAAAATTATGAAACCTATAGAAAAAAATAGGAGAAAATCTACAGGAATATACAAATGGCAAAGAAGCTTATAAAAAGAATATAATTAGCTGCCAGGAAAACACAAATTAAAACTAAATGAGTTATTGATACCTGTCAGAAAGGCAGAAATACACACACACATACGTATATATATATATATATATATAGACAAAAACAAATGCTGGAAAGATATGGAGAAACTGTACCACTTGTACTTTATAGCCACATGGGCAAGTAGTTTATCATTTAAAAAAAAAAGAAACTAAACATGCAACTATCATATTATCTAGCAAATGTACTCCTGAACAGTTTATTCCAGAGGAATAAAAACTTAGGTTCATACCAAAGCCTGTAAATGGGTATTTACAGTAACTTTATTGATAATAGCTTCAAACTAGAAACAACCAAGATGTCTTTCAGTGGGAGAATGGTCAAACTAATTATGGTTCATATGTACTAGGGAATAGCTTTATCAATAAAAAGGAACCAACTACTGATACATGCAATAGATTCTCTGGATGACTTTTCAGAGAATTATTCAGAGGTTTTGAAAAACTGCTAATAATCCCAAAAGGTATAATTCTATTTATATAACATTTCTGAAATGACCAAAGGATAGAGAGATTAGTGATGATCAGGTTACAGAGGAGGTGGGGATGGGAGTATAGTGTGGCACTAAAGGGGCAACATGAGGGATCCTTTGGGTGATGGGAACCATATTATGGTTTTTTCCATGTTCCGTATGATGCTTCGATGCCTTGGGGCTTTGCAGACCCAGGGAGGGACCAGCTCTTCCCATCAGCTCATCCGTCCCTAGAGGCAGTTAGGGACTTGCTATTGCCTGTCCTGTTGGGTGCCTTTGACCTATAAGCCAACCAATCCTAGGTCTAAACTCCCATCAGCCTCCTGCAGCCTCCTGCATCAGGCCCCTGGAGTCCTGGACCCTCTCTTCTGCCTGTGTCAGCTTGGGGCAGACACCTGACACTAGGGACCACCCTTGCAGCCCAGAGCCCACCAAACTTATCCAATCTCGACAGCCCTGGGTTGGCGGGCCCTCCTGCCTTGCCTGTCCCAGGCAAACCGCCACAGAGGCTCTTGCCCCTGCTCTCCTGGTTTCCTCTGCCTCTGCCCCACACTGGTGCTTCTCCGCGTGGCCTGGCATGTCCACTCTGGAACCGAGTAAGGAACTAGCTCCCTGATCTATCGGCCACACCACACCTGAGGAAAATCAAAATCCTGGGCATCTTTTAGGACAGAAATATTCTATGTCTTGACTGCACGATGTCAATGGCCCGGCTGTAATACTGCACTAGAGTCCGCGAGATGTCCCCACCGGGGGAAAGCCTACACAGGACAACTCTGCACTACTCCTTAAGGGGCACAGAAGTCTACCAGTGGCTCAAAATTAAAAGCTGAATTTTTAAAAAAGAGAAGTTAAACCAACTCCTCTTCTCTTCCTTCAATTATTTGAGGCCTTGTTGTTATAAGCCTTTCTAAATAGTGAATAGGACACGGGGACCCTTTGCTGTTCCCCACCAGGCCCGGCACTCACCCAGCTGTGAGTCCTCAGTGGGAACTCAGGCCTCTGTTCCACTCTGGTGCAGGGGAGGGAAGCCTGGAGGAGACAGGCCGGCTCCTCCACAAGCAGGCAGAGGAACCCGGTTTCTGAGGGAACAGTCAAGAGGTCGGGTAGCACGCTGGCTCCCCTGGACGCTGACACTGTGCTGAGGGGGCATGGGACTCCACCCAGGGGGGCTCGTCCCTGGGGACAAGCTCAGTGGGACCAGGGGGACCAAGGAGGGGAAACATGGGACAGTTAACAGCGGGTTGCTAATTCAGGCCACAGGAAACAAAGGCCAAGGGCGGTCGTGAAACCACTTTCCGTGTTTTCAGTAAATCTCGGTCTAATGTATTTTCTATCAAAACAAAAAGGAGGAACACCTGGTGCCTTTTATCAAAACAAGCTCTAGTTCTGAAAATAAACCAATCTGGGAGGCGGGACTCATGTCCTGGCTACTTCTGTAGCGAGGCTGGCCCTGGCCAACGGCTCTCAGAGCCACAGGAACAAGCTGCTGCCCCTGGTTCTGCCACCTGCGGCTGGAGACAGGAGGGCGGCAGCCTGAGGCTCTGGCCACGAGGAACAGGGGGGTTTTCCTGCCCTGCCCATGGCCCCCCACCAGCTTCAGCTTTCCAGAGACCATGTGACAGCGGTGACCAGCGCACACATTTTCCACTGACAGCTATCATATGCTTTTAACAAGATACTGCCACCGTCTTCCTGAGCTCTTCAGGATTTTTTAATTCCTTGAGCACCACATGAAACACAAGCCGCTCGGAGCCTGTTTCAACAGGGAGTGGTTGTGTGTTTTGTTTTGTTTTTCTTTGCCTACTTTGGTAAGAGAAAATCAGGCCTTCCTTGGCAGGTTAGGACCCTTCCGTCAGCTCCCGGCATTGCTCCCCACCCAGCCCACTGGTCCAGAGAGGCGCTGCTCTTGCCTAGTGCCCCCAAAGCCCCTGTCGAGGTCTGGATATGAAGTGTTCCTCAAAGGTTTGATCCCCAGTACAGCAATGTTCAGAAGTGGGGCTTCTGGGATCCTGGGGGCCCTGACCTCACCCATGGATTAATCCACTGAGGGATTCACAGCCGAGTGGATTATTAGGTGGGAGAACTATAGGAGATGGGGCCTCTCTGCAAAAAGTGGGTCACTGGAGGAATGCCCTGGAAGCCCACTTCTTGTTCCTGACAGCTTCCTTGTGTGCTTGCACTTGCTTGCGCTCTCTCTCTCTCTCTCTCTCCTGACTGCCATGAACCGCACAGCTTTCTTCCACCATGCCCTTCACCATGATGTTCTGCCTCAAATCAGGCCCAAAGTGATGGGCCAGCAGACTATGGACGGAAACCTCTGAAGCCCTGAACCCAAAGAAGTCTTTCTCCCGTTTAAGTTGTCAGTGTTAGATATTTTGTCACTGCAACAAAAACTAACTAACACAACCCCTTCCATCTTACTGTTCAAGCATGTGAAACTCCAATTTTCCAGAAAACTCCTAATACATGTTGGGCATATATAAATTATGTAGGCCCAACAGTTTTAAGTAATGTTTTATTGCCTAATTAGTTTCAACACTGTTGGAAGAAAGGGAGAAGGGAGAGGAGGAGGAGGAGGGAGGGAGGGAAAGCACTGACAGCTTGTCCACACGCTGCCCATGGATACGGTGCGTGGCCAGAATGTCACCAGAGGAAGGGAGGACAGTGGGGGAATCTCAGGTCCTAATAGGAAGAACTGCAGAGGGAGTCAATAGCACAGGTAAAGATTTACTTAAGGACAACAAAGAAAGTCACACTCAGAGGGAGTGTAGGCAACCCTCGCCTCTCAGAAGAGAGGACGAACAGCTCAGGTTTGGGCTCTCTGGTGACATGTATGATTTTCACAGGGTGGAGTCTTAAGCGCTCGAGCCATCATTAGATTTTGATGATTTGGAAAATGTTTACAAAATTCCTTGGAAACCAAGTCCCATGGCGACCACCTACCCTTGGAATTCAGAGGCTCCTCTTTGGTCCAACAGTCTAGCCATTAATCACTCGTGGGCATGTTGTATAGGTCCCCAGGTGGGTGACATTTTAATTTATAATATATCCAATATCTTACAAGCATATACTGAATGTTCTGTTGATCTGAAACTGAAGACACAGCTCAACTAACTTGTGTTTTCAGAGGTCTCCATTTTCTAAGGGTCTCTCCCCATGGGCCTGTGTGGGTTTATCTGTCTCAGAGGCCGTACCCGAGGATGGCTTCCCAGCCCATGCAGCAGGATGGAGCAAAAGCTAACCAAACATAATCTCCTGGACCCCTGGTCCCAACCCCTCTGCCCCTCCCTCTCCTGGGTCCACGCCCCTCCCTCACTGAACCTGCTCAACACTCGACCACCTGTAAGCCAGGGACAGGCCCAGGAGGCCAAGCCATCCTCTGGCACCACCTTCCCGCCTCCTCCCCTTCAAGGCCTCCCACACTCCTCAGTGTTGTCCCCACACTCCTCAAGTCCACCCAGCCCTGCTCCTGAGACTGCTCTGCCCATCCTCAATCCATGATTATCTGTGGGACTCGATGTGACCCTGTCACGACACAGTATCTCCTGGCTCCCCAGCCCCTCCCTGGCTGAGGCCGGCTGTGCCCAGTCCCTGCTATATGAGAATGACCCTCAGACCTCTCCCCAGACCTCAGGACCAGGGCTCCGCCTGGATGGCGCACGAACACGTCAAACTGAGGCGTCCAAGACAGCCCCGCTTCTCTCCCTCCCCCACCCCACCCACATGGCTACGCTCCTGTCTCAACAGAGAACACCCATGTCCACCCAGCTGCCCAGTTAGGGATCCCTGTGTTGCTCTGACCCTTCCCTTTCCTCACTTTTGCACCCAGGGCCAGCACTCAGAGATGATGTGCCTGGTTCCCTCAGATCTTCTACCTCTCTCCACTGCCACTGTCAGCTGCCCCGTGAGGCCCCATCTTCTCTCTGCCCTAACAGCCTCCAAACTCACCCACCTGCCTCAACATCTATCCTCTCCAACCATTTTCCTTGCTGTACTTACCTGTGAACTCCTGAAACACAAACTTGACTAAGAACCTTTTTTCCTTAAAATCTTTCACTGACCCTAACCCTCCAGAATAATAACCACGTTCCTCAGTATGGCTCAGAACTCTGTTGTAACCTGGCCTCATCCGTCTGCATTCATCTCTGACCTTTCACCTCCTGGAGCCCAATGCCCCAGAATACAGGACTTCTGGTGTCTTGTACAGCAGTAGGTGGCCAATAAAACCTGTGAAGCCAAGTAGAGTGTCAAAGAGCACCGCTAACAAACAGTCTCTCCAAGGAATGGTGTGAGCTGGGTTTCAAAGGATGGTCACATTTTTACCAAAAGTGAGGGCAACATGGAAAAGCGGCTTCACAGGTATGACGGTACAGGGCCACCTCACACACACAATGTTGTGACGTTGGTCTGAGCTGCAAGCATTCATGAGTGTATGTAAAAGGTAAGACATGTCACTGGGAATACAGGAAATATGCCCCACAGTGATCCTCAGTGAGGTCTAGTCCGATGCCCCTGAGACACAGGACATCCCAGAGTGGCCTGGAATTAGAAGTTTTATTCTGGGTGATAAGCTGTAGCATGACGTGTTTCTCACTGCATTACAATCCTTCCAAAATTCCCCGTCCCCGTAAGATGAAATGGCACGCGCTGCCTTTGGTCAATGCCAGGCACCTGCAGCAGAGAGTCATGAGGCCAGGTGCTGGGTCATCCCAGAACCACAAGACCCACGCAACTCCTGACAGCATGGAACATCAGCCCCAGTCATTCCCAGATTTGAGAGTGTGGCTGCAGGACACAAAGAGGAGGCCATTTCAGAAAAGACCACAGAAATGGGACAATAAGTTGAGAAGTTTAACAAATAGTCCCCAGCCTCCTAACCTAAGAAGCTACCCTTGACTGGAAGGGAAGTGAAGTCATTAAATTAGATTTTTATAAATGAACCTTTGGCAATTTTAATGTCAAGCAGCAATGGTGCCTAAACCCACTTTAAAGCAGCTGTGTGACAGGGCCGGCCACCCTCGGGTGCCTGACTCGCAGGACTTCAGGGTCATTGTGCTCAATATACCTGTGCAGTGGGCTAACCCTGAGGCCCATGCGACAGACAGGGAGAGGTCTCACCACCATCGGCAGCAGGGCACCCTCGTCCTCTGGACCTCCTCAGGGTTCCTCCCGCACAGTCACTATCAAACTCCACAACTTCATATGAAACTCCATATGTGAAGAATGGGGAAGCACCCCTTCTCCCTGGGCCCTCCCCACCATCCCCCTGAACCTGGGGCCAGTCCTCTGGGGAACAAGATGCTTCTCTGAAAAGAGACCAGAACAAAAAGACAACTCCCACCCCTCTCCCTCTTAGAGGGAGCCCACAGACATCTCCATTCTTGGCCGCGCATGGAGGCTGGGTAATTACCAGGCGATCTAGCTCAAGCCCCTTGCCCTGCTCACCTTCCACTAAAATGCATGGTACATCATGATCATGAAATGTGCTTATTAATTTTATTCATTTGACACCGCGCTCTTCTGCCCTGAGCTAGATGTTAGGAGAAAATGATAGGGATGGATTGTGCTCCTGTCAGGCTCCCCGAGACTTTCAGAAAACCAAACCATCAAAGGCCATCTGCCACCCACTAGCCAAGCATTCAAGATGACCCCAAAGGTGCCAACAGAATGTTATAGATGCAGATCAACAGGGGAGCCACAGCAGGACAGCAAGCCAGGCCCAGTGTTCAAGCTCCCCAGAGGCCTCCCAGGAGAGGGACCCCAGGGCCCATCCTCCCACAGGGCGAGCGCTCAGCCTATCTTGATTCACCATCCAACTCATCCAAAGACACTTCGGCTTCTCAAATCAGAAACATTTGTATTAGCTTTCCTAAAAGTTTTATGGCAAAAGCCATACCTAGTGGTTCTACTTTATGGAAAGTTATACATTCCAACAGGGCTTTGAAGACAGGCAGCAGGTAACCCTCAAACCTTTGTCAAAAAAGATCCCCTCGTTCTTTCACTTTTAAAATGTTTAAAACATTCTGAAAAGTTGGGAAAGTGATGTGGAGCATTTTAACAGGCCCCTCTGCCTGCACCGATCCACACTGACCCACCTGGCACAGCCTGTGTGACTGCAGCGGTTCTCAGTTGGGCTGATTTTACCCACCCTTCCCTCCTCCTGGGATCATCTGGAAATATCTGGAGACATTTCTGATCATCTCCACTGGGGGAAGAGTGGCAGCTGCTACTCCCTGGACTGGGTGGAGGCCAGGGACGTTCAGCCTCCTGTGATGCACAGGAGTCCCACAGCACAGAGCTGCAGGACTGTCTGGCCCCAAATGCCAACAGCACTAGACTAAGAATCCGGGACTCAGGGCTTCTTCAGGACCAGGCCTCTGGGCCTTCCCACCCCAGGACGTAGGATGCTGACCTAATCACATGAGGTGTTTTTTTCTGTGCTGGCTAAGGAGACCAGCACTCTTCTATTTTTATGTATTCTTGATATACATTTTTAATGTACAAGAATAAAGTGTAAACAAAATGAGGAAGTAAAAATAAGATCACCTTAGAATCTCAAACACAGGATGACATTCACCATTAACCCCCTGGTGTCACTCTGCACTTTTTAAGCTCCACCCGTGTGGGAATTTGTCACTGAACTAACAGAAGGGCCAGTCCTGTCGTATGGGACTGCTGCGCACAGCACGAGGTGTGGGGCAAAGCAAGTGCTCCACCAAGTGTGTGCTTGGAGGAGGTCTGGTCCTGATTAGTCACCATATCCAAGGACAAGGACTCTGTCACCTCACTTCTTAGAGCTTAAGTTCTAATTGACAAAGCAGAGACAAAACTGTGTGTTCTCCCAGACTTCCAGGGACTCAGAGAGCTAAAAGAATTCACGGATAGGACATTTCTGTGAACTGCAAAGAGCCATACGGCGTACGACAACACGTTTGTAGCATTTATACATGTATGACAACCACCAGGGTCTTTCACAGAGTTTTGGATCCTTGTCATGAAGTGTCACAACTAGAAGTGACTTTGGAAATCAGTGAGCCCAACCCTTTAATTTTTCAGAAGGTGAAAATGACCATCACTGAAGTCAAATGACTCAGCCACAGCCAAAGCCAGGATACAGCCCTGACTGGCTCTGTCTTCTGACTCCCAAACCAGCACATTCCCAGAGCCCTCCCACTGGCACTGGTCTCCCACCTCTGATTAAGTTCCTAGAGGGAAGAAGCACATCTTACACACAGGATCAGAAGATCTCGGACACAGGAGGTAAATATTTGCTGAATCAGTGAGCAAAGTGTACAAACTAGTGTCTTGACTCACTACATCATAGCCTGCTGGGGCTCGGTTCCGGGAAGCCACCACCCCGACTCCCGTGATGGGGTCCATGGACGTCTCTGGCAAGGCTTCCGAAAGGTCTTTGACTTCAGGCATGGTGGATTGGTCCTGGTTCAGAAAAAGAAAAAGAAAGCACAGAATTCAAACTCAGTGTTTAAGACAAACAACACAAAGTCTCAGCAACCAGAACCCTAATACACGGCAATTGTCCCCAGCCACACGCCACACACCTGAGCTGGCTGACCCTTCACTCAGACCAAGAATTCAATCACCTCTGGCCTCTGCTCTCCTCAAGTGAGCTTTGAAAACTGAGGGCTTGTCCCTGCCTGCTCCCAGGAGGAAATTTCGACTCAAACCCAAAAGCACATCATTCTTAACTCCACCGTCCAGCTGTCTGATTTTGTAACAGACACCAGCAGCTCCACTGAGGATCGCTCAGACGTGGCTATGTCTAACGACAGCCTCTGTTTCCCTCCCTTCTGCTCACTCCTTCTGGAGGTGTAGGCTTCCAAGCGCACTGCCTCTACCGTGCCGTGCCGAGGCTGAGCTCTGCAAACATGCAAGCAGCTTTGCAAATACAGAGAAGTGTTCTGGGCACTGGGCAAAGGCAGAGCATTGAGTTCAGGCTCTATCACATTCTAGCTGGTGACCTAGAGCAAGAAGCCAAACCTCCTGGAGCCTCAATTTTTCTCTACTATAAAATGGAGTCATGATACTTACACTCTGAAAATTGGTGCAAGAACTAAGAGCATCAAAGTAAAAGAAGGGCTTGGAAAGGTCCCTGACATGGAGTGGGCACTTAATAAAAAAGTAGATGAGACTGGCAGAATTGGGGCAACAGACCCAGAGTGACTGGCCAGAAACAAAGGCAGCACCACCCCTAGAGGACTGGCAGATCCCTTTGTTGTGTTTAACCCCAGGTCACGTGGGCACTTACTCAAAGCTAAACACTGACAATGACCCTAATTCTTGCTGGTGAAAGGGAGGGAAAATGGAATTATTCTGCTGCTGCAGACTGCCTCTTGACAGGGCCAGAGAAGACAGGTGTAGCGTGGACAGCACTGGACTCAGGCAGTCCAAGTGGCCAGTGCACCAGAAAGCAAATAAAGAAGGCAACACCTTATGTAAATGAACTTAAGTACTTTTAAAGAAGCAGCAGTGAAAAGAGCAAGTTAAATTCCACCTCCTTCTGTAACAATTAAACTCCACTGACTATAGTTCTGCCAGCTCTCTTAAGGCCAGTTACTACTTCAAAAGAAAACCAAACACCCTGCCTAACTAGGCAGGTAGGAGGAACATTCTTAGCCTGGAATCAGAAAAGGCAGGGCTGAAGGATGTTGGCTCAATGGTAGAGTGCTTGCCTTGCATACACGAAAACCTGGATTGCACCCCCCAGTACAGCAGCAGGGAAAAGAAAATCAGAAAGAACAGGGGACCACTAGAAATGACTGCAGGCTGCTAATTAGGAACAGTCAAAATGCTGCATGCAAGTCACACACGCAACCGGTGGAACCCACAGAAAGCTACAGAAACGGACTTGCCAATACATTGATAAAGTTGCCCAAGTCTAGGGCAGGGGTAGAAACCATACTGCATCATTTCCTATTTTCAAATTTCATTTACCAGGCAGGTTTATCTGCATAAAGCACGAAGGTTAGTGCTTCCTGTATCCAGTAGGCATTAAATATTTATTGAGTGGCTATGCATGCAGGCCCCCAATACAGATTTTGAGTTAAATATCTGTAGCTGCCTGATTCAAAACAAGCACTGATCAAACAGTCTGCACTCAAAAAATCGTGTCTTATTGGGAAGGTGAAAACGACGTTGCTGCAGCGTACATGATACTGGTACCTGCTGTCAGTTACCAAAAGTGCTTTGCAAAAGTAACGACTCATTAACAGAATGGAGGAATTCTGCCAGTGCTCACTACCGCACTGAGGATTGATAAAGAGCACGTGGGTACTTGTTTGTTAAGACACTACTGCCTCTACTATCAGAGCGAGGGAAGGTGAAAGAAAAGGGGTGTGTGGGGTGGGGGGCCAAGGTGAGCATACATCAGAGGCCTGGGATTCGCCCGCCCGCTCGCCCCTGTCACCCGCAGCCGCTGCCAACCGCAGGAGGCGGTCTCCCAAGATGCACCGGGCGGGCCCAGCAGCCTCCAAGATGGCTGCAGGCGGCCTCCAGCTGGGGCGGACAAAGGAGCCTGGGCGTCCGCGCAGCCCGGCCTGGCCAGCCTGCAGGGCCGCAGACACAGCAGGCCCCTGCCGCACGCCCCCGCCCTTCTCCCCTTCCCCACCAGTTGCGGTGCCCTGGGGATCAAGGCAGCCTTTGTGCAACAGAGACAAATGGCCGCCCTGGGTGCGGGGCTGCGGCCCACTCGCCGGTGCAGGAAGCCCCACCACAGCCAAGGAGGCTTTTAATGAGAAACGCCCAAGATATCCAAGGCAGAGGCCATCGCTCAAAGCAGCTTGCCCTGAATTACATATTTTCTGACTGCAGATTACTTTTAACAGCGTCTCCACCGTCACTTCAATTGACCTTCCTAACAAAAGGCCATTTATTAACTAGCACTCCACGCTGCCCAAGCTGCTGAGCCTCCAGCCAGAAGGGAGGGCACCGTGCATCCTCTGCAGCCCAGGGTCGCAGGCCAGGCTGCAGCCAGGGGAAGAAGAAGGATGGATGTGAGCCTGCACATGGAATCTGAGGGGTGGGGGACACGGGAGCCTGGGTGTTTAAGACCAATTTTAACCTGCCTGGCAGGATGCGATACTGGAGAAAACACCAAATCCTTAGGCCTACTTGCAGCAGCTCCTCATCCAGTGACACCAAGACTGCACAAAACCTCTGCTTTGTTTGTACAGCACTTTGCAAACCTCAAAAAACTTTCCCAGGCTCCTTTTCAGTTGATGCTCACATCACACCTGGGATGTGACCGGGCCATGTTATCTCCCTATTTTACAGGAGAGGAAGCATCCTGAGTTCTCAGACACTGCAGGGATGGCGGCTGCAGAGACATGGCCTCCCTGGTCTGGCCTGCTTTCCATTGCACTGTGCGCAGAGAGCAGCGACCCGCCCAATTGGAAAAGCAGTTTCAACACTAATTATATTTTAAAATGCCAAAGCTCTTCTTTCTCTGGCCATAGCTCAATAAGTCAAGCAAGGGGGAGAAAAGTACAGAAAGATAAAAGTAACATGGGATTAATTTTCCTCACACCTCAGTTTCAAGATTCAACATTCCCCTCATAAATAATTTACAACAATAAAAATGAGCTAAGGCCATGTTTGTGTAGGATGGAGGTAAATTCAGGCCTAATGAGGGAGATCCGAGCACAGCACAGGAGGGAACAGGTTGATGAACGGCCTGGTGCATGCAGGATCGACAGCACACAGGGGCTCCATTACCAGCCACAAGCTGCGGGGCCAACCAGGAGCAGGGGAGCCCACTGGGAAACCTTGCCATCCAGCTGTGGCGCAAGGAGGGTCTCTACAGGGAAAGCAAAAGTGGACCCAGTGTTTTGAACAGCAAGACAGTAGAACTTCAGTGTTAAGCAGGTCTGAATCCAAGTCAGTCCTCAACAAAGGCCAAGGAAAGAAGGAAGGTGGGGCACTGAGGGTCCCATCTGCTCTGCTCCAGATCATAGTGACACTGACCTTGAGCTGTCCTAATTTAGCCTAGGGGTCATCTGGTCTCAATCCCCAACCAACCTCTACCCTGAGTAAGCATACAGCCTCTGCAAAGACATTTGCAAGCTGGGGGCTGCAAAGCTTAGCTCCAGGCAGCTGTTCTGTGTCTAATCAAGAGGTTCTACCCCAAGGCATGAGCGGGTGTGTGCCTGATCATGTGCGCATAGGTGTGGCATGAACTGGGCAAGATGAGGAGGGTTTACCTGATCCACGGTGCACTTTGCCCGGCACACCATGTTTGATGCATACCGTACACTGGCCGGGAGGAACCTGCTGCCCGCTCTTGCTTGCCCTGCTGCCAACAGCGCTGGGAGGCCCTCATGCCAGCATTGCAGCACCTCACCAATGCTGTCATCCCAGGTTCACAGAGAAATGAACTTTAACTATGAAGCCCCTTCACACAGCCAGCACACTGCTCCCTTGTAGCTGATCAAAGAATTACCACAACAGTGTGCTTAATCCCTAAAAGTCAGCAGCAGGGCTTCACTGATGCTGAACATTGTTTCAGAATCAAAGGCCTGCCTCCCGGCCCCAGTCTGGGAGAAAACTAAGCTACTGTATCACAGCTGAAAACTCTGGGGAACTTTGATATCATCTCTGTTTAATTTCCACGGCCATAGTGAGCCTGGGTTTATCTCATTCTATCAACTCCAGTACTGAAATCCAAACCCAACTAACAACACGCAGCCCTCTCTCCACCGAGGCCCTCCCAGCAGCGGGGTGTGGGTTGAGTTTAAAGTGCTTTCGGGGGGCAATGACTGCAGGGGGCAGGGGTGCTGCCTTCAAAGGAGGCATCGGGCCTCCCTGCTGCGCAAGGGAGGCTGGCTCAGAAGCAGGGCCAGCAGCCTGCCAGGGCCAAAGGCATGACCGCACAACTTTTGAGGAGAGTGATTTCAAAGTATTAGGGGGGTAGGTCAAATCGGGCTACTGTAATTGAAATGACAAAACCAGTGGGTTAATTAAGTCCCTACAGAAGGATGAACTTGTGATCAGCTTGCTTGAAATCCAAAGTCAAGGGCACCAAAGACTTAAACTGCCATCCCCTGCGGGGCTGGGGAGGTAAGGGAATGAAAATTTAACTCACCCTGGGGAAGGACACAGAGCAGGGTTCCCACTAGGACTGGGCTGTCCCAGCAAACACTGCTGCCACAGCCAGTGTCCTGGGGAGGTTCTCGGCCCATTTCCCAGCTGCAGCGATGGTCTGCAGGAATCCTCGTCCTCGTCCCCTTTGGTGCCTCAAGAGTACTAGCACCTTTCTCCTGACAGATTCGCAAGAAGGGTCAAGAGGACATGGCATAGCCTCAAAGGAAGGAACCAGTGGCCAGGCTTCACCAACATGCACCGCCACACACACACACACACACACACACACACACACAACCAGGCCACCTCCTTGAGGCAATGGTGCAAAGACTCACTTCCTCAGGAGGCTGCGGACTGAGAGCAGGCGCCTGCAGCAGTGGGCAGGCACCCAGCACTGCCTGCACTCTGACCTGGACAGATGACCTCTTGACCAGCCAGAAGTCAAATCCTTCACACATGCTTTCTGGTTCTCAGGTGGCTTCAGGCCATGGGCTGCTGGGACATTGGGGAACTGAAGTAAATATAATTTTAGGCTCTCTTAGATCACAAAGAATTTTCCAGCTAAGAAACTAACAATTATGAGCACCTCCTCCCATCCCAGCAGTATTTGTTCTGTTTCTTCTAATAGAAGAATCTGGTACCTAAACACATCAGTTGAATCTGACCAATGTTTGGATTTATATTAACCATCTTATGATTAGAGTCCATAAACTATGTGAGGCAGGTCCCAGGCTCAGGCTGCATCAGCCCATATAGTGCAACTCTAGATCCCAGAATTCCCTCTCGAAAAGTAAATCCAGGATCAAGTTTGACAGCACTGCCCTGGCCCAAGCCCTGCCCTATACAAGCCCAACTTGACCAAAGCAAGGGAACACGGCTGGAGGGTGCGCCATCCTGTAGAGCATGTGAATCCCTACTCTGACTTGCTCAAGATCACTGCAAATGAGGTAGTCCAGGTCTGACCTGGTGATACCACACTGTCCCCTGGATAGCAGGAAAAAGGAGGACCCCAACAGAAACAGATGCCCTACAAATGAAACCATCCTAGGAGGCCCCAAGGGCAATGGTTCCTGATGTATTTAGTACTGTAAGATAAGTCACACTCCTGTCCTAATGGCCAGTGTCCGCAGAGTAAAAGTTCCATGATGTCAATTCAATTCTAGGCAAATGGGCTGGCTCTCTTCACGTGCATGTCCCAACCACACCTCCAAATGCAGCTGACCTCCATGCACCCACCACATTCCCTGGCACACAGCAGTCCACAGATGTCTAGGGAGAGCAGGGATGGAGGGGGACGAGACTGCATTCAGTAGTAGGAGTCATGAGACTGTAGCACACGTGAGAGTCCCCTGGAGAGGCTGTTAAGACAGACACTCCTAAGCCCCACCCCAGAGACACTGACAGCAGGTCTGGGGGCCTAAGAGGCTGCATTTCTAACAAGCTCCCAGCTGACACTGAAACAGATGGTCCATAGTCCAAAATGTAAGCACCTAAGAGTAGGCACTTTCTAAGTGTTTAATGAATGATGAATGAATAGAACCAACCTGAAGGTGACCTTTCATGGAACAGTCTCGAAATGAGTCCCCCAGTCTTTCCCTCCCATCTTAGGTCAGCTAAGAAGGCACAATTGCTCCCCTACAGACACCCACCCCACCATTCAGAATCTGGGCCAGGTTCCCACCTCCACAGACTTTTACCAACTGCCCAGCCAGACAGGTGCTGAAACATTGAAAGAACAAAAAAATAAAAATAAAAAATAAATAAAATTCACAACCTATCTGCCCCCCTCTGCCATTTCTAAGAGCTCAGCAATGATGCAGACCTATAGGTGCCCCAGTGGTCTGAAGGAAGAGAGTCCCAGGCCTTCCAGCTCAACACCGCTCCCTCCAAGGCCACTTCCTTCTGACCCAGAGGCCTCCTCTGTCTGCTATTAGCACAGCGGGCAGAATAGCAGGCAGAGCTGAGGGGAGGAGGGGGGCAGTCTTTGCAGTTAGATGGACCCAGCTCCAATCCCAGCTGACACCTACCCCTGTATGACCCTTGGCACATCAACCAAACCGGGCTGGAGTTGGTCACCCCCTAAAAAAATAATAGAATAATAGACAAGGTGTTCTCAACAGGGTTACAATGTATAGAAATCATCTAGAATTTGCATCAAAGGACACAATCAATAGACTAAAAAGATAACCCAAGGAATCAGAAAAAGCACTGGCAAATCTTATATCTCGTGAGAGATTACTATCCAGGTCCATGAAGAACTCCTACAGCTCAACAATAAAATCAAACTAACTAAAAATTGGGCAAATGATTGTTAGAAGAAAACATGGGTACAGGCATAGACTTTCTCAATGGGATTCCTAAAGTTCTAGAAATAAAACCCAGAGTTAATCAATGAAATGACATCAAATTAAATTCTTCTGCAAAGCAAAGGATACAATTAGAAGTGTGGAGAGAAGCTACAGAATGGGAGAAAATCTTTGCTGGCTACTCTTCTGACACAGGATTAATATCCAGAACACATAAAGAACTCAAAAAACGTAATGTGAAATAAACAAATAACTCATTTAATAATTGGGCAAATGAACTAAAAAGACATTTCTCAAAAGAAGGAATACAAATGGCCAATAAATATGTGAAAATTTTGTTCAATATCCTTATTAATCAAGGAAATGCAAATCAAAACTACACCTAGCTAGGCACAGTAGCACATGACTATAATTCCAGAGGTTCAGGAGGCTGAGGCAGGAGGATCTGAAGTTCAGAGCCAGCCTCAGCAACTTAGCAAGGACCTAAGCAACTTAGCGAGACCCTGTCTCAAAAAAATAAAAATAAAAAGGACCAGGGATGTGGTTCAGTGGTTAAGTACCCTTATATTCAATACTGAGTACAAAAAAAAAAAAAAAAAAAAGAACTACACTACTAAGATTTCATCTCACTCCAGCTAAGAATGGAAGCTATCAAGAATATAAATAATAATAAATGCTGGCAAGTGTGCAGGAACACTTATACACTTATACAATTTATAGTTGTAAATTAGTACAACTACTATGGAGATCGGTATGGAGGTTCATCAAAAGACCAGGCATGGAACCACCATATGACCCAGCTATCCTGCTCCTCAGTATTTACCCAGAAGAATTAAAGTCAGCATACTTCCACAACACATGCATATCCGTGTTTATAGCAGCACAATTTGCACTAGCCAAGCTCTGGAATCAGCCTAGATACCCATCAACAGATGAAGGGACGCAGAAAATGTGATGTATATGCACACTGGAGTTTTATGCAGCCATAAAGAATTTAGATCATCATTTGCAGGAAATAGATGAAACTGGAATGAAATAACAGAAAGTCAAGTATTCTGAGTTCCTCAAAAGACAAGGAATGGCTCTACCATACATCCCAGCTATTCCACTCAGTATTTATCCAAAATAATTAAAGTCATGACTTTCTCTCATCTATGGATGCTAGAAAGAAAGGGGAGAAAAGAGGCTTTTCCTGCCAATAGACGGGAAGCCAGTAGAATAGAGGACTGGAGAGAAGCAGGAGAGAAGTGAAAGGGGAAGTACTGGGCAAGGAAATGGGCCACATTATGTGACAGGCATACATGGGTATCACAATGAATCCTACTATTGTGTATAAGTAAATGAGCCAATTAAAATGGGCAAAGGACTTGAACAAACATTTCCCCCAAAATGATATACAAATGGCCAGTTAGCATATGAAAAGACATTCAACACCTCTAGTCATTATGGAAATGCAAGTTAGGAGCAAAACCACAGGCTCTCACCTCACACCCATCAGGACAGCCACTACCAAAAAATAAAACAAAGCACCAAGAAACTACTGCCAAAGCCGTGGAAAAAATGGGGAAGCTTGTTGACAAACAAAAAGGGCAGCCATCATTTTATGGAAAACAGTGTGCTAGTTCCCCCAAAAAATAAAAAATAAAATTTCCATATAATAGAATTGAAAGTGGGGTCTCAAAGCAATACTGGAACACCTGTGTTCATAGCCAAAACATGGAAGCAACTGGAGCGCCCACCTGTGGAGAGGTGGAGGGACAAAGCCTGGAAGACACATTCAACAGAATATTAGTCAGCCTCTGAAAGGAAGGAAAAAATCTGACCCAAGCTACGGTATAGGATATTTTGCTAAGTGAAACAAGCCAGTCACAAAAAGTGAAATCCATATGGTCCTGCCTGTTCAGGAAGGCACAGAGTCAGAAACTCAGAGGGACACAGCAGAAGGGTGGCTGCCAAGAGCCAAGGGGAAGGGAAATGGGGAGTTTTAGGGGGTACAGAGCTTCAGTTTTGCAAAATGAAAAAGTTCTAGAGATCGGCTGTTCAACAGTGTGAAATGTACTTACTGCCACTGATCCATACATTTAAATATAGCTAAGATGCCAAATTTTATGGCGTGTGCATTTAACAATTTTTTATTGTTGTTTTTTTTTTTTTTTTAGAGAGAGAATTTTTTAATGTTTATTTTTTAGTTTTCGGCGGACACAACATCTTTGTTCGTATGTGGTGCTGAGGATCGAACCCGGGCTGCACGCATGCCAGGCAAGCACGCTACCGCTTGAGCCACATCCCCAGCCCCTTAACAATTTTTTAGAAAGTATCCAGAACTGTGGTTTTCAAATTTCAGCAAATATAAGTTCAGCCCACGAGTCTGTTAAACTTGCATGTTCCAGGGCTCCTTCCCCAGAGAATCTAATTCAAGAGTCTAGGCCTGAAACCCGGGAATCAGCATTGTCATAAACACCCAGGTAACTTGGCTCATTAAGAACCCCTTTATGACTTTCTTCTGAAGGATAAGGAGATGATCTTTTGAAGACTCTGCGCTACTGCTCAGCATCCATGTTTTAAGCAAGTGTGTGCACGTAGATGTATATCTACATACAAAGAGCAAGAGAACAACCTCAGGCAGGTTCCAGCCACAGCAAGGAGGTGGCTCTCCCGTCCTGGGGAACCTGGAGCTATAAGGCCCCTGTGTGCGGCCTGGGCTCCAAGCCCACAGGGCTCTCACATTTCTGCCTGGAGGAGCTCCACATCTTGCCAGAAGCGTGTCAAATAAACCAAACACATGTCCACAGGATGTCCCCAACAAGGGAGGTAATGTCACACACACCCCGCAGTGGCCTTGCTTCCCAGGCAGCTGAAGAGAGATCTGACTCAGGCAAGGCCACTGCAAGCAGTACACACTACACAGGGAAATCACAACTCCCAACAGTGGCCCTGGGAGCAGAAGGCCGAGGAGAGCCCTGAGGCCAGGGATTCACTGGCCAGGAGGGCCTGGGAGAGGGAGAAGAGCCTGGGAGGAGCAGCTCTTTCAAGGAACCCCTCACTGCCTGACTGGCAAAGGAGGCTCTGCTCATTCAGCCACGGCCACCAACCAGTGCCCTCAGCCTGAAGACATCCCAGCCATGAAGTCATTTGTTATCTTCGTAATGGCACCTCCCAAGCTCCACTCCAACACCACCATTACTTTGCAGTGCGGTGAGGACGTCGCTCTTTGGGCATGAAGCAAAGAGCACTTCCAGCCTGCTGCAGCCAGGGCCCCTAGGGTTCCGAAGCAGAGAGGCCACAGAACTCCCTTACCTCTTCCAAGGCCTTCAGAGTTCACATGGCCGAGTTTTGTAACACATACAAAGCCACGACATTCCTGAATTCTTTTGCTGATAGTCCAGTCATTGCCAATAAATTATTTGAGTATTAGACCCATAGAACCGGAACCTACTGCTGGATACTATTTAAATTTCATGAGGACCCCCACCTCTGAAAGGGCCAAGTGCAGTCACGTCCATTAGCTCATTCAAATCTTCCCTTAGGGGTAGATTTTATTTGTAAGTCATATTTACAGTTAAGAAAATAGGAATTCAGAAAAGTTCCCTGACTTCCCTAGGGTCACCTAGGGTCCCAGAGATAGTCTGAAATACAAACCCAAACCCAGTGTTCACTCTACAATACCATTAACTCCTAATGATAAGAATGAAATAATCCGCCCTTCTGGATGGGTGCTCTGGGTCTGGAGCGCACAAACAAAAACACACCACTCTAAAAATAAATAAATAAATGAGCTTCTCTTTGGATCAGTCCATTAACAAACACTTAATAATAACTGCCAACTTTTATTGATTGCTTGTCACATGATAGGTACTGAGCTAAATTTTTCTTGCAATACTTTATAACTCACCATGATCCTATAAAAATAAAACACAGACATTAGCCTCACTCTGCAGATGAGGAAACTAGACTCAGAAAGGCTTATTAATTTGCTCAATTACACACAGTAGATAAGAAAGTCAAGACTTAGCCTGAGGTCTAATTCTAAAGCCCTTGCATTTAACCATGATGCAATATTCTAGAAGTGGAGAAGGCCCACCAGCAGTACACAGGCAGGGTATGGAAAATGCCTTTAGCCTACATCAGAGACCTAAAAGCAAAAAGGAAAAGAACAAAAAAATATAGATTACATGATTTTAGGTTCTAAGGAACTGGTCACTGCCACATCAACTGCTCTACATGGGTATTGCCCAGGTCCCTGCAGAAGCCCCATTTCTCAGAGGCTCCACTTAGATATTCTGAGCATGGCACAATTCCTCAAAGCACCCTACAAGATTTCCAGCGAGAAAGGTGTCACCAGCTCTTGTAACTAACCTTTCGAGTACACTAAGATTTTTCAGTTAGTCTGGATCTATGCAGAGCTTATCTTCTAACTTTTCTAAGGCTTTTCTGGTGCAGCTGATAAGATTTGCTAGCCCTGTTAAAATGAGATGAGATCCAGCCAGCTGTCGAGAAATGTACAATGAGATTATACTGAGAAGGAACCACCAGAGACAAAGGCCCCTAAAGAGGAGCTGGCCTGCTGTCTGCTTTTGTGGCTGAAATCCAGGGGCCTCTGGTTCTTGGGTGGGGGCAGGGAGCAGAAGAAGGGGCAACAGCCATTTGCTTTATGCTTTCCTGTGGTCTTCCTCTGTGCCCTGTTGAACAGGCTGTTGGAGGACAGGGGATAGAAGCTGCATCTTTAGTGGAGAGAAAGGCTGATGATTTAGGAACAGTTGTGTGCTGGTAACAAAGAGGACAAAGATGATCCTGGGTCTACCTTGTTCTCCATGCCTGTCTCTTAGGTTCTGATGTTCCCTGGTCCTATGTCCCAGCCCCTGGCCCTGGTGCCTCACTTGCACTGGAGCAACTGCAGGGTGCTTATCAGCATGCCCTTCTGGATGGGTGCTCTGGGTCTGGAGCGCCCAAGCGGGACATCTCACCTCGCACACAGGTGCCCTAGGTGTGAATGTTCTCTGCTGCGCCCAGGTCACACAGGCCAACGCCCCAGAATATGCCTAAGGGTCAGGTGCACTCTGGTCTGCACCCACGTGACCGCAGAGAGCCGGACCCCGGGCCTGGCGGGTCAAGCGACTGTGCCCAGCCCATGCCAGGTGGGCCCCTCACCTGCGCCGGGCCCAGGGGTGCTGCTTCCACCCGGTCCCCCAGCTCCCTCCCGCCTCCCGCCGCGAGGCCGGGCCGGGGACGCGAAGCCGCGGCGCGCGCTGGGCCCGGCAGAGGCCGCCCGGTCTGTCCCCGCGGCGGGCCGGGCACGGAGCCGGCAGGCCTCAGCGCGGCCCGGCTCCTCCCGCCCGCCCGCCCCTGGGCCCGCGGCCCGCCCGCCCGCTCCGGGGCAGGCAGAGCCGGCCGGGCCGAGCCTCCGCGGCGCCCGCCCGGCCTCACTTAACTGTTCCCCGTTGGGGCGGCGGCGGCGGCGGCTGCGGCGGCGGCGGGTCCCGGCTCCGTCTCACGCAGAAGCAGCTTCTCATCGCCCGGGCGGCGCGGGAGGGGCCGGGCCCGGGGCCCAGGCGGCGGCAGCCGGCGCCGCAGCTCGAGCGCGAGCCTCACCGGGGGCGCGGCGGCGGCAGGGGCGGGGCGCGGCCTGGCGGCGGCGGCTCCCTCCGCGGGCCGCGGCGGCGGGCCGGGCTCCGGGGGAGGCGCTGGGCGCCCGCGGCTGGCTCCGGCGGGCGGGAGAGCGGAGCCCAGGCGTCCCGAGCCCGCGCCGCCGCCGCCCACCGCGGCCCTCCTGGGCGCCCCGGCGCTCGGGCCCCGCCGCCTCGGGCGTCGGCTGCTCGCCCCACGCCGCGCCTCTCGGGGCCTCGCCCGGCTGGGCTCGCCTAGGCCTCGCCGCCCCTGGAGCCGTCCTGCTCGGCCGCGGGTTCCAGGCAGCCCCGGGCCGAGTGGCCTCTTCAGGGAGGGACACCCGCCCACCAGCCCTTCAGGCCTCACTGACCCCGGGCAGCCCCTGGCCTCTTCCCACCGCCCCGCTGCCCTAACGCGGGCTCAGCCTGGCCTCCTTGACCCCGATCTCCCAGCGGCTCTCGGCCTCCCTGGTTTGGGGAAATGATTTACCCACACAGGCCGAGAGCTAGGTTTGGGAGGCCGGCCTCAAGGAAGCTCTAGAGCAAGAGGTTTAAGCAGGAGTCCTGCCCCTGCGGTACTTGGAGAAAGGTACAAGCCAGAGGATGGAATGGAGCTGGCTGAGGAGGGGGGCTCCAGAGCTGAACCCTCAGCTAGAGCGGCTGGAAGGAAAACCAGACCAGACCTTTCCCTGCTTAACCAAATATGCCTACAAAGCCCCCGCCAGCAGCCCCAGGCAGAGGGGTGTGTCATTTCAAAGGGTGCTGGCCAGGAAGCTGGCTCATTTGGAGCAGAGGACCATGCAGGAGTGATCAGCATCAATTTGCTAATGCATTTAGTCTCATTTTCACACATTCTAGGCTTTTCCAAAATAGCTTGATCCTAAAGAGAAGGATGCCAAGCAGAATTGGCTGTCGAGGAAAACATCCTGTGGGGAAGCCACTCAAGTGCACACATTCCAAGCATCTGTATCACTCAGAAATGCCACTGGCTCAGATAGTTTTATAGTAAGTTCTATCACACCATCAAGGGACAGACAACCCTGTGTTATTTAAACTGTTAACCACGGGAGGAGGGGGGCGCAGAATGAAAAAAGACAATTTTTTTTTTTTAATTTTCCAGATTTAGCATAAACCTCATACTAAAATTCAATAAGGATAATACCAAAAAGGAGAACTGCTGATAAGTTTAGAAAAATACTCCCTGGAGAATTTAATGTGTGCTTATTGAAAAGGGGCTTCTGTAGTCTAATAACTTAAAAAAGTACTGCATGCCACTTGTAGTTTACCTTTTAGAGAATCACAGTGTTAGTATATTGAGGTCTCAGTGAAGTCTAGGAGTAAAGAACCCTGTTTGGTTTGTTTAACCTGGCATTTTCCCAATTCATCTGGGCCAGGACCACCATTCCAAAGCTCATTGATTAGTCTCTAATATGTGAATCGACACACTTAGGCGTATAATAGTTGCAACGTGATTAAATAAAATTTTATCAATTTGAATTCAGTTGACTTGAAAAACAAGTTAAAATCCACCATGATAAATCCATATATATTCCAGAAGTGGAAAGATTAAATTCAATATTAAGGAATCTGTGAATATATTGTCTTGTTAAAAGTAAATAAGTCAGGAATTACTACCAACAGAATAGATATTTAAAAGTATTTGTTAAGTCTCAACATCAATGACTTATAAATTTTTAAAAATAGTAAACTAGGAGGAAAATTTAAACTTCTTATGACAAAGTTTTGTATCAGAAGCCAGCAACAACACTAAATACCAGTGATTTAGAAAGTATGATGGAAAACAAGTATAAAGGTGAAATAATAAAAGTATTCTCAGCTGAGGGCTGGGCTAGTGGCTCAGCAGAGAAATGTTCACCTAGCACATTTGAAGCCCTGGGTTCAATCCTCAGCACCACATAAAACAACAAATAAAATAAAGGTATTGTATCCAATTATAACTAAAAAAAAATAAATATTAAAAGAAAAGTATTCTCAGTTGAATCAGAAACAAAATAAGGATGCCTGCTATAATTGTTACAACCTAAAGCCAATGCAATAAGATAAGAAAAATAATAGATATGAATACTGGGAAGGAAGAGAACACTTTCATTATTTGCTCATGATTTAAGTGTTTCTCTAAGAATAAAAATCAAGAGAATCCAACTAAAAATATTACAGACTTAGGTAAGAATAACAGCAAAATCAATGTCTTTCCTAAATGTTAAGGGAGAAGTTTTCTTTTCCAAATAGAGGAACTTACATTAGAATTTGACTCCTGGCCTTCTCACCTTCTGGGAGGATGAGTGAGTTTAGAAGAAGTGATTAATGAGTTTAGGAAAAGGAATTGGAGAACAGAGGATTCTGAGTTCCCTTTGTGAATCTGGATTTGGCTGACTGCAGAAAGCAGTCATAAATATTTTTATGTGCTTTCACTATTCAATAACTGAACCTGTTTCTGAAAGAGATATTATTGTCCTATAATTCCTGCAACTATAAGACTAAATCTATCTACTTCAAGGAGGAATATGCTAAACCTACTTAGCTACAGATCAAAAGCTACACCTTTTAATCATACTTATCAATAATACAGGTAATATTTTTATGTCCTATCCTCTCTTCTATCTATGCTTCAGTTTGTTCTAAACTCAGAAGGGAGAGAGGCATTACTTGTAGGATTCCCCCATGTATGACACTAAAGACTAGGGATTGCCATTTAGGAAGTGTGATGCAAAAAAATATATTCACATTAACAATAAATATTCCAAGTCATGTGTTAAACATATGCTTAACAAGAAATAGTAAGGTACATCAGAAAACTATAAAGTCTTATTGAAGGGCATAAAAAGAAAATGTTTTTAAGTGGAAAAATATAACAAATCCTTGAATTACCGTCTCAACATTTTAAAAAATCATATATGCCCAAATAAATTTATAAATTTATAAATCCACATCAAAGGATCAATGTGATTTGGGGGTGAAGAGTGAGCTAAACATGGCAAAATTACTTTAAAGCTTGTTTGATAAGTAAACATGGGGAAATACCCAAAAATGTTGAAATAGAAATATGAGGGAATATTTCTCTAACAGATATTAAAATATAAAGAGAAAATTCAATAAATAAAATTATGGGCCACAAATGTCGAAATATGCACTTTTATCCCATGTTAAATTCCATTTATAAATGTTTTCTCTTTATACATTGGTCGGTTTGTATATTCCAATAGAATAAGATATACAAACTTGTACATTCCTGGATACCCTTACTTGTTGCTTTCGTATGACTCTCCAGGAAATAAAATGAAACTTGAATGCTCCAGCATGCCCCACAGGGCCTGGTGCTGTCTGGACCCAGCCTGCCCCATCCTTTCCTTTTAGCTCGTTAAGTATCAAAGCTCTTTCTTCCCTGGGTGGTTTGCCTATGCACTTAGTCTTTACAAGGCCTGGACTCTTCTCATCTTTAAACTCTCAGCTTGAATATCACTCCTCAGAGGCCTTCCCTGGTTGCTTATCTAAATAGGTCCCTGTTGTTTCCACAATGCATTTATGTACTTCCTGCTCATCACTGATCACCATTTGCAACTATCCATCATTTACCTCTTCAACGGTGAGTCTTTCCACCAGACCCAAAGCTCCACCCCAGGCAGGGGACATATCTGTTTGGTTCATCAAGCATATTTATGCCACACACTTTAGCCCCTCAATCAACATTCTCATAGAGGGGTCAACGTTTAACAATGTGCAACATTAAAGATATGCATTTAATATGTGCACACAGATGTATGTATGTTCAAAAATAATTATTTCAACATTGCTTACTATGAGAAAATATTGGACATACCTTAATGTCTAGTAATAGAAGACTGAGTCATTAAAAAAAAAAGGCATACTAACATAGAAATATGCCATGGTATCTTGTTAAGTAAAAAGCAGATTATAGGATAGAATGCATTTATTATATGAACCCATCTATTGCATATGTATGTGTGCTAATTTATAATGCATAAATGCTTGCAAATATGTACACTAACTTGTTCTAGTTGTAGATGGACACAATACCTTTATTTTATGTTGAGGGCCACAGCCGAGTTGGGATGACGCTTGGCATTTTGCCAGAAGTAATGGTTGAGAGGCGAGCCATTAAGATGATGCTGGATTGATTCAATTGTATAGAGACCCCTGCTGTCCGCCTTGGGCACCTGCTACTTTGGAGTTCTCTCAAGGATTCCTGGGGAGTTCACGTTGGTTGGTGAAGTTCCGGTGGAGGGAATTCCGGTTGGTGTGGTGTGCCAGAGAGGAGCCGCGTGGGTGGCGTTTGGGAGAGTTCCCGGGGAGTGCTGTTGGAGTTCAAGCAATAAAGTTTCCTGTTTGAACATACAAGTGCTTTGTGGCGGCTCGGTGATTTGTGCCCAGCCAGACTGCGGCAATTTTATTTGTTCACTTTTTATGTGGTGCTGAGGATTGAACCTAGTGCCTCACACATGCTACACAAGCACTCTACCAATGAGCCACAACTCCAGCTCCCCAGTGTTAACTTTTAACCATGGCTATGTCTTGGGGATGGTTTACACAGAAACTACCATTTCTTATTCTAGCATATTCATATCACTTAGAAATAATAATGCAAATAACAGAAAACCCAACAGTAGCTTGAACACTAGGCATCTATTTTATTAGTCAGAAGTCATCGACTCTCAGTCTTCTTGTAAAGGGAATGAAGCCATTAAGAACCCACGTCCTTCCATTGCTCTCTGGTATCCTCAACATTGTAACTTTTATCCTCACACGTTACCTCACAGGCACAGGAGTGCTCTCTGGGCTTCAGATGTCAATGGTCTTTTTTTTTTCTCAAGCAGGGGATGGGAGCAAAAACTTTCCCAGAAACCCCCCAGCAGACCTGCTAAGAGTTTATTGGCCAGAAATGGTCACATGGCCACTCCTTGCTGCAAGGGAGGCTGGGAAATTGGCTTTGTCAATCATGGTCACCTTCTGGGACTACCCATATCATCAGACCAATTAAAGAAAAAAAATCACTGTTCCATTATCAGAGAAGGCAGCAATTAAGATTTTTTAAATTTTTAATAATGAACATATATGACATTTTTATTGGGGGGGATAACAATGCGTTTGAAGCCTAAGATCCCAGGGAGCATTCAATGCCACAAACAGTACTTTTTCTGAAAGAAGTAGATAAATCGAGGAGAAAGAGCGAGAGCAGGTCTTTATGTTTACTAAGCTTGATCTGCACAGGTGGAGGACCTCCTCAGCAGCTTCCTGAAGCTTAGATCCCTGCATTTCCCTCTTTGGCTGTCCTAAAGGGCTTTCTCAATTAATAAATACATCATTACTCCTAGGTTGTTTTCTGTATTGATTTGTGGGAACTAGAATGGATTGATTCTGCTTTAAAAGAGCAAGGGCAAAATCCCATTAGTTATCAGCCTTGTTGGCTAAACAGAACTTTCGCCTGCTCTGCACCATTTGGGGTCTGATCTGTGTGCTCAGATTGCACACAGGTGCTTGTAGGAACTGAAGGCAGGCAGGTGGCATTAACATGTTCACAAGACAGGTGTGCAAATGTGGCTGGTTCTCTTTCACAAGAGTTTGGATAGATGTAAGAAATAAACATAGAATCCCCACAAATAGCACTGTTGAAACCAAGAAGCCATGAGCATGTGCAGTCCTCATTTTATAGCACAGAGGCACTGCATGTTGACAGATCCAAATTGGAGGAGTCTTTCAATACTGTCCCTAATCAAGAGGAGCTATGACCCAGAAAGCTGGTACAAAGAATGCATTTAAGACACACCACTTCCTTTTTTTTTTTTTTTTTTTTTTTAGATTTTAAGCTTCCAGAGGGCTGCTGGCACCTTAAGGACCTGGTGCCTCTCATTTAACCACTCCAGGACAAAGTAGGTACTCAACAAATATTTCTTGAATGACTATTAATCCTTGTTATGGTTTGGATATGAGATGTTCCCCCAAAGCTCCTGTGTTAGTGCAGGAATATCCAGAGGTTAAATGATTGGATTTTGAGAGCTGCACCTAATCAGTCCAACCTAGTTTGAATGGACTAACTGGATGGTAACTATAGGCAGGTGGGGCGTGATGGAGGAGGTGGGGTGTGATGGAGGAGGTGGGTCGCTGGGGGTGTGCTCCTGAAGAGTTCCTCTTCCCTGGGACCCCTCCCTTTCCCCCAGCCCTTTTTCCCTCTGCAATGCCCTTCCACCATGATGTTCTGCTTCACCTGGGCCCAGGGCGATAGATTCGTTCATCTATGGACTGAGACCTTTGTAACTGAACCCCAAATAAACTTTCCCTCCTCTCAGTTGTTCTTGTCAAGTCTTTTGGTCACAGTAACACAAACATGACTAAAACAGTCTTCCTGGCAGCTTTTAATTTCCATTCACAGGATATTTCCTCTGTGCCTGGCGCTGGGCTAGCCCTTCTTACCAAACCATTTCACTAAATATCAACATTATTCCTATGAAGCAGAGAGCCTGGTTCTCACATTAGACCTATGGAACTTGGACATAGAGAGATAAAGCAGATATCCTAAATCCCATCTTGGGACGTCACCCAGTGGGAGGTAGGAGGTGGAGGTGTCACACTCGGAAGGGAGTGCTCGGAACTTAACTCTACAAAACTCTGGACAGATTTCCAGAGTCCCGGGGAACAATGTGTTGGGCAGAGTCCTGATTCTGTAGATGATAGTTGGTCCTTCACTCCCTGATCGAGAATGCTGGTCAGACTTCTAGATTTAGAGAGATGAGCAGAGAGTCAGTTTTGCCTCCAAGATGCTGAGTTGACACGTTGATGAAGAACGGTTTAATAGAAATACACTCGAACTAGCCTAGACCAAAAAAAAAAAAAAAGAATTCATGGAACAAACTGGAGTTCTCATGGAAGCAGTCATCAGGTGGGAAAACTTCCAGGGCCCCCTGGATGCTCCTTCTCCCTATGGGTCTGTCTTAGGCTTCTGCCCTTCCCAACAGGCCACCTTTTCTCCTCTTCTGTCCCTTGTTCACAAACCACCGTGGCTGCCATGATGGATCCTTTGTGCTACATCAATCCTGGTGACCAGGAGACACTGATGACCATCTCTAATCCCCAATTCCAGACTGATGGGAAGATAATCTGATAGATCTCATAGTAGTCAGGTGTGCACTGGACCCAGTAAACTGGGACCATAGACAGGTCCTCCATTCACCTGTGCCAAGGCTGGGGGCAGGGGAGTTAAAGGGCACAAACCTCAGGAAGGTCAGGGCTGCAGATACACCCAGGAAGAACTGAAAGCAGACACCCAAGCACCAGCAAGACTTCCTCTATCTTGGGGCACGCTGTGCTCTGTCTCCTCTCTCCTCACAGGCCTTTCTCCCGCTGCCATGGCAGAAACGGACTGCTGTCAGCTTTGGGTCTTCTCGGTGCTTCTGCCAGGACACAAGAACTGGCAGTCTAATAAGTTCACTTTGAAAATCCTGGGGAGTGATTCTGATTGGCCTGCCTGGGATCAGGTGACCACTCTAGCCCAATCAAGGCTGTCCGGAGGGATTTCCTGTGGCGGGTCCGGGAGAATGCCCCGGGGGTCGGTGGGCATTCCCCCCCTGCCCCCCAGCATAAGGGGCATTGGCGGGGAGTTTCAAAAATAAAGTTTGTTCCTGCTTGAAAAAAAAAAAAAAAAAGGCTGTCCGGAGGGACTTTGTCATAAATTGACATAAATTGACAATTGCTCCTGCAGAAGGAAAGCGAGTGGCCCCGGGCAAATCCACCAATGGACTGGTCCAGGCTGGGTCCCTCTGCTATGCCCCCACCCCACCCCCCAAATTATCTCAAACTCAGGAAGCAAAGCCATGTCATCTCTACGCCATCCCACCCCATGATTAGGGTCCAAACCTGCTGACTCTACCCTTCTAAGGCTTGCAGCCTTCCCACCCAACCCTGGAAGGCAGGCTAGCAGCCACCAGCCGCCTCCTCCCTGCCTTCCTTCCCTCCCTGCTCCCTCCTCTCTGGGTCTACATGTGTGGGTGTTTAGATAACTGTGTGTTTTCCTCCTATTTCCAACTATCTGGTTCTTAATATGCCAATCTTCCAATAAAAGAGTCCAAATAACCACTTCTCTGTGAAGAAATTGGCTAGTAAAGCAAAAAACGAATTGTCTTTCAGACCATTTATCTGCCGTGGATTTTTTTTTTTTTTTAGAGCAGTTTTAGGTTCCTGGCAAAGTTGAGCAGGAAGTACAGAGACGTCCCTTCCACCAGCAACCTCTGCCCTCCCATACAGTCAGCTTCCCCACCATCCACGTTCCCCACCACAGTTGGACAAGTGATCACATTGATGAGCCTGCATTGACACATCACTGTCCCCCCAAGTCCAAAGCTGACATTAGGGTTCACTCCTGGGTTTGGACAAATATATAATGGCCTGTGTCCACCATTATAAGAGCATACAGAGGAGCTTCACTATCCAGAAAATTCTCTATGCTTCACCCATTCCTCCCTCCCTCCCCCAAGCCCCTTGACAACCACTGATTCTTTAGTCTGCATAGTTTTTCCTTTTCCAGAGCCTCCTGTAGTCAAGATCATGCAGCATGCCACCTTCCCAGTTTGGCTTCTCTCAATTTAAGTTTCCTCTGTATCTTTTCATGGCCTGAGAGCTTCTTTCTTAGCATTGAACAATATTCCACGGTGGCTGTACCACAGTTTATTTATCCATTCACCAACCAAAGGACGCCTACTTAACTCTGAGTTTTGGCAATTATGAAGAAAACTTCTTTCTATAAACATTCATGTGTACATGTGTAGTTTGTTTGTTTGTTTGTTTTTAGGATGTGTTTTCACCTCCTTTGGTTAAATACTAAGGAGTGTGACTGCGGATCACATTAAGGGTATGTTTGGTTTTGTAAGAAGCTGCCCAGCTGTCTTTCAAAGTGGCTGTACCATTCCACATCCCACCCGCCATGAATGACAGTTCTATTGCTCCACATTCTCGCCAGCATTTGGTGTGGTCAGTGTTTCAGATTTTGGTCATTCTAGTAGGCCAGTGGTAGTAGCTCATGGTTGTTTTAATTTGCACTTCTCTGATGGCATATGAGATGGACCATCTCTTCACATACTTATTTGCCATCTCTACATCTTCTTTGGTGAGGTATCTGTTAAATTCTTCGGCTCATTTTTTAATCAGGTTATTTTCTTCTTCTGAGTCTTGCTAGTTCTTTGTATATTTTGGATAGTAGTCCTTCATCAGATATGTCTTTTGCAAATATTTTCTCTCATTCCATGGTTTTTCTTCTCATTCTCTTGATGCCATGGATATTAGTCGTGAAATTTAAAAACTCAAAGCCGAGAAATTCTCTGCTTTTGCTGTTTTCTTGCACTTATCTGTCTCATTTCTTTCTTTGGGCATGAAGCCTAAAGAAGGAAAAGTCTCAGAATAAGGTGCTGGAAGGGATTTCCAAGAGAAAACACATTAATAAACTACCTATCAATGACACCGGTATTATATAGTGAGTAGGAATTTGCCAAAAGCATCAATATATAAAGCCAAAGTACTTTGGGAACAGTGTGGATAGAAATATTCATTCATCCAGGAAGAAGTAACAGGGGAAGGACGTAAGTCTGCTTCTCACATGGCTCACGGTGGTCGCGGCTCAGACCCAGCCATGTGATAAGAGTTTCTTATGGATAACTCCAGGAAGCCAACTAATGTCCAATACCTGTGCCTGTCCAGATGGTGTGTCTGAGCATGCTTGCATTGCAGGATATATATAGAAATTGATCAAACATGTTCACTATGAAAAGAATGTTCTTGATTATAGTGCTGTTTCCTTCCAACTTGTAAATACTAAGATGCTCTTTATTCTATGGAATGGCGGTGACCGTGCATGTACTTGTGAGACAGACTCATGCTTTGTTGGTTTCATTGTAAGCAGCTCTTTGTTGATTTCTGAGTTATTTTTGGAATTTGCCGGTCCATGAAATCCCAGGGTCTGGGAGTCAGGGCCTCCCTGATTAAACATCTGATTTTGAACACTTTACTCCAGCTTTGACCTGAGTGTCCTTTTAGAACACAACTTTCAGTAATCTGTTGATGTTGTAGGTTCCAGGAGGTAAAATTTGCTCCTCACTGAAGGCCACGAATGACAAACTCAAAAGGGGAAGGAACTGGGATAGCATTTCACATCACAGGGGGAACTCTCATGGCTCGCGGTTCAGTTTTCACACACTAAGCAGACTGCCAACTAAAATGTAAATTTGTTATGTTATTATCTGCAATAGAGATGGTTGGGACCCTCCAATGTAAGTCATTTATCTCCCAGCTTCCCTTGTAGTTAGGTTGGCCATATGGCTAGTTCTGGCCAATGGGATGTGAGCAGAAGGGATATGTAACACTTTTAGGCTACTGTGGATAAGTATCTGCTATGCATTCCCCTCTTCCCCTTCCATCTATCCCCAGGGCCATTGTAAAGCAAATAAAAGCAACAAAAGGTTGGTGGAAGCCTGAGTGCCTGAGTTCACCATTTACAAGAAATCCTTTAGAAATAAGCATCTGCTGGAGCAAGACATTGAGATTTTAGGACTTATTCGTTATTGCAGCAGCTCCTATACTATTCTGACTGATACACCATCTTGCTAAAATACTTGCCATTGGCTTTCCATTGTGTTTAGAAAAAAATCTGAAATCTTTTCCTGGGCTTACAAAGCCCTCCACTTGGTGGTCCCTACTGCTCTTAGACCTGCTCTCTTGCCTTCTGCTCCCATGTTCACTCTGCTCCAGCCACACTGGCCCTTGAGGGCATTCAAACATGCCAAGCTCATGGCCCCCATAGGGAGTTTGCACTAATGAATCTTTCTGCCTGGAATGTTCTCCTGCCAGATCTTGCTCCCTCTTGACATTTACCTCAATTTAAATGCCACCTCCTCTGAGCTGTCTTCCCCAGTCCCCTAACTGAAAGGCTTCCTGGGCTGGTCACTCTGTATCCTCACGTTCTCTTTTCATCTTGGTACTTATCATCGTTTGTCACTACCTGGCAATTTCCTTATTGGACTGCTTGCTTTCTGTCTTTCCTGTCTGTCCTTCCTGTTTACCAGTGAAGTCTCAGTGCCTAGCAAAGAGCCTGGGGCGCAGATGTTTGGTAAGTGAATGGATGAAGAAACAGATGAGGCGGCTTGGTTTCCTCATTTCTGCCCAAGGATTAACTGGGTCTGGTAGACAACAGGACCAAGTCCCCATCATCAATTACTAAGTGACAAACCTTCCCCAAACAGTTACTTATAATAACCACGATTTTTTACTTTATTCATAAATCTAGGGGTTCTGCCGTGCAGTTCTCAATTGGGGTCTGTCATGGGGTTGTATTCAGACGGGTTGTTCTGAAGACCCTTCACACACATGTCTGGCTCCTGGGCTAGGAAGATTGAAACATCTGGAATTTAAACCACACTGACCAGCTGTGTGACTTTAGACAAGTTACTTAATCTCTCTGGGTCCCAGATATGTGTTTGTAAAATAGGAGCAGATATATAATAATAGTGCTTATCAATTATTAGGCACCTATTATGTTTTGGGCACACAAAAACTAGCCCAGACTTACAAATAAAGAAGGACAGCAGCTCTACCTACCACAACTTGTAGGGAAACATTTTTCCACCTGGTCTGCAAAAGATGCAGAAAGGTTTGCCATCCACCTGGACCAGGAGTAGAAAAAGCAAACAGGAGTCCTGGGGTATGCTGTGTTCCTGCTGGAAGCCTGGAACCATGGGAATCATCCTGAGAAATTAATAAGTATGCGTATCTGGACCCAGAGAGACAAGCCTTGGCTCCCCAGTAGAGGCAAGCTTCCGATTGCTCCAAAGACAAAACCCAGGCCACGCAGGAGGCCAGAGAAAACAGGCTCTGCCTAGTGAGAACCCACAGAGCACGCCAGGAACCAACCATGCGGAGAAAGACCCTGTGGGTGCAACCAAGGGGATCACTTGACCCCCACATCCTGGAGAGGCAGGGGCACCCTGGAAAGTGCGCACTGAGCCTGCTCTGTGAGACAAGGAGTGAAACCAGGAGAGAAAGGAACAGACAAGGCGGGGAGCAGCGGGACTCTCGCCCACGTCAGAGCCGAGCCAGACCAAGATGAGACCTGAGTCCGTGTGTGAGGGGGAGGCAGGTCCCTGCCCTGCAGCCCCTTCCTGCTGGCTTCTCCAGGAAGGGTCTGTTTCCTAGGCTGAGGCCACACATGGCCACCATTTCTTATCTGCCATCAGTTTTGCAGAAAGAACAAATCAAAGTATCTATCAAAAAATCAACTCTGTTTATCACAGAGGCTGATGAGTCCGGAGGAGAAAGTAAGGGTCAGCTATTGTCCTTGAGGGTTTTAACCAGGATCTGGATGTAGATTCCACCTCAAAGTGCAGGTAGTAGCATGCATGCACCCACACATCCGTGCACCCGTCCGTCCACCCATCCATCCATTCAGTCATCCATCCCTCCATCCATTCATTCATCCTTCCACCCATCCATCCATTCAGTCATCCATCCACTCATCCATCCATCCATCCATCCATCCAGTCATCCATCCATTCATTTATTCATTCATTAATCCATCCATCCATCATCCATCCATCCATCCATCCATCCATCCATCCATCCATTTCTTAACCAAACACCATCCGTGGAATCCTGGGAGCCGTCAGAGCCCTCAGTGCAAATTCCTGGCTCCTAGAGTGTGACCAAGTCACCGTGCCTCCTTGGGTGTCAGTTCCTTCCACTGGCAAATGGGGACAATAACGCCCCCCTTGCAGGCTTGTAGGGAGGACAGAGCAGACGCATGTGAAGCCCTGAGCACATGGAGGGGGCTTCGCAGTGAGCGTGATGCCCACCCCGGCCCCAGGCTCAGGGTGCACAGATCTGTGGCAGGACATGGCGGAGACAGAAAGGGCTCAGCGTGGAGGGGCCGGCGGTGGCCCGGTGGAGTAAGGCAAAGGCTCTGCATGGCGGCTGGCTCACCCTCCAGACCTGCTGCTGCCGCCCCTGCCACCCCCACCAGCAGAGTCTGCTCTGCCCCATTGTTTTGCTCTGTATGTGGCTTTGTCACCGTTTTAAAGATGCCAACACGCCACAGAATCACCCTGGAGCCAGCCCAGCTCGTGGCTCCTCTCGCCCCCCGGTGCCAACGCATGCTGGGCCCACTCTCCCTCTGCTTCTGTGAACACCGTCTCCTTCCAGATCTCAGATGAACAGGGGCCCCCCTTCCGGCCACATGCCCGTGATGGGTCAGACGGAGGGTCACCGCTGCTCACAGGGATCCAGAGGCCAGCAGACCCCATCCCATGGGCCCCAGTCCCCCAGGCCTCTGGCGTCGGGGATTCCACACCAGAGCCCCCCCAGGTGGGCCAGGTCTCACGGTCAAATGCAGGACAAGACCCAGGGCCCCTGAAGGTCTCAGAAAGACACGCGCACACATGCTGTGTTCCTGAGGCAGAAACAGGCTGTCGTCACATGTCACAGGGTCACGGGTGGGGAGGGGGCTTTAAAGGGTCACCAGGGTGGCCCTAACCCAGTAGGACTGGGGCCCTTCTAAGAAGAGCACACTGAGACACGGTCCCACATGGGCCAACCAAGTGAAGCCACAGGACAAAGACACCACCTACGGTCAGGGAGAGAGACTCAGGAGGGACCACGTCTGCCACAGGCTGTCCTTCCCTGTAGCCTGCTGAACTGGGAGGAAGCAGCCTTCTGACGGCTAAGCCCCTAGTGTCTGGCGTTTTGTTAGGGCAGCCTGAGAGACAGTGCAGACTCGGGGGCCAAGCAGTCCTGACCTCCGCCCAAAGTCAGGGCCTGCCAGCCTTCCTCAGCACAAGGACTGACCTTGGGCCCCATCCGCCAGCATCACCAACACGCAGGACAAGAGTATGCACCTGGGAGCCTCCTCCACTGGACAGTGGAGAATGTGGAGAATGCTGGGGCGAGAATAGCTCACACGTACCAAGTGCCAATTGTCAGTACGGAATCCTCTAACTTTCTCAAGAACCCTGTGCAGTAGGTACTGTTATCAAAATCTCCAGCCAAGAGTAGCAAAACAGAGGCACAGAGAGGGGAAGTAACTTTCCTGAGATCACACAGCCAGCAAACAGAGAACTGGGATGGGAATCAAGGGAGCCTGGGTTTAGCCTAACCCTGAATCACCAGGAGCAGAGACAGAAGCAACATAGAAAAGAACTCAAACTCCTGACAAGGAGCAAGTGAGCCACACACATTTCCAACAGCACAGCACATCCCCTGGGGCTTAGGGGCCTGGCTGAAAACCTGCACTCAGGGTGGGCAACGCGAGTTCCAGGGCCGAGTGCAAAAGGAAAACAGGAGCCCTTGTTCAGAAAGCCAGGAAAATATTAACATAAAGAGGGTTTGTGAGTCTTTGGTGTGCTCTTCACTTTCTAGTTTGCAAAGTAGGTTAAATGCAGCAGAGCATTTAACCTACAAGGAAGCGCCTAAATGACGCTGTAGCTCATGCAGACAGAGGTGTTTTGTTCTTAGCGAAAGGGTAGAAATGCTGCCTCAAGCTAACCCACGGCTGCTTTCATTCCCTGCTCTGCGAGCACACATCCTCCTCCCCAGGACAGGGAGGAAGGACTCAAGGAAAAGAAACTGTGGCTGCATTTCCTTCCCTTCCTCTGGGTCCTGGTTTCCAGCTCACAGGGTTGGCTGACACTGCGAGGTAGAACCCAGCCGGGGTCCAGGATCATTCTTGTTTCCTAGAACCCTCCTTCTACAGCGCTGGTGATGCAGCTCAGAAACAGAGCACTTTGACTGAAGCCTTGGGTTTGCTCTCCAGCGCCTTAGAGGGGAAGAAAAAAAGAATACCATACCCTAAGTTTGAAGCAAGTTCCGATTTGAGGGAAAATGTGTGGCCTCTTGGGGCTACTGGTGCCCACTTAGTCACAGAAGTAGCACACTGACATGGGGAGCCATGGCACATGCCTGTAATCCTAGTGACTTGGGAGGCTGAGGCAGGAGGATTGCAAGTTTGAGGCTAGCCTCAGCAATTTAGTGAGGCCCTAAGCAACTTAGCAAGACCCTGTCACAAAATAAAATATGGAAAAAGGCCTGGGAATGTGGCTTTGTGGTTAAGTGTCCCTGGGTTCAATCCCCAGTAACCCCCCAGCTAAAAAAGTAACACACTTACCTTCTAATTGCTTTGAGTCTTACCAGACTTGGTGAATTGTGTGTCCAGCACAACTTTTCGCTCATGGGGCATCAAAACCCTCCATGTGAGTGGAAAGGCAAGGAACCGTGGATTTGCATGTGGCCTGTCACCTCCACTGTTCACATGCATGCCTCGCGCTGTCCCATTGAACTTGACCTCTAGAACACAAGTTCAAAGATAAAATGATTCAGAATCTTAAAACAGCATCCCTTAGCCCAGTACAACAAGGGAACGCTGCCCCTGGGGGGAGTAGACCCTTGAGAACTACACACAGGGGAGCATCTGGACCGGGGGGTGGGATGGGGGGGTTCCTTCTGCTCCGCAGGAACAGAGCATAGGCCTAAGCTCAGAGGATGGCCAAGGTTGAAAACCCCTGTCAACGCCATGCACAAAAATTAACTCAAAATGCATCAAGGAGCTTGATATCAAATCAGAGACTCTGCGTCTGATAGAAGAAAAAGTTGGCTCCGATCTACACATTGTGGGGTCGGGCTCCAAATTCCTTAATAGGACACCCATAGCACAAGAGTTAAAAACAAGAATCAACAAATGGGACTTACTTAAACTAAAAATTTGTTTTTTTCTCAGCAAGAGAAACAACAAGAGAGGTAAATAGGGAGCCTACATCCTGGGAACAAATTTTTACTCCTCACACTTCAGATAGAGCCCTAATATCCAGAGTATACAAAGAACTCAAAAAATTAAACAATAAGATAACAAATAACCCAATCAACAAATGGGCCAAGGACCTGAACAGACACTTCTCAGAGGAGGACATACAATCAATCAACAAGTACATGAAAAAATGCTCAGCATCTCTAGCAGTCAGAGAAATGCAAATCAAAACCACCCTAAGATACCATCTCACTCCAGTAAGATTGGCAGCCATTATGAAGTCAAACAACAACAAGTGCTGGAGAGGATGTGGGGAAAGGGGTACACTTGTACATTGCTGGTGGGGCTGCAAATTGGTGCAGCCAATTTGGAAAGCAGTATGGAGATTCCTTGGAAAGCTGGGAATGGAACCACCATTTGACCCAGCTATTCCCCTTCTTGGACTATTCCCTAAAGACCTTAAAAGAGCATACTATAGGGATACTGCTACAACGATGTTCGTAGCAGCACAATTCACAATAGCAAGACTGTGGAACCAACCTATATGCCCTTCAAAAGATGAATGGATTAAAAAAATGTGGCATTTATACACAATGGAGTATTACTCTGCACTAAAAAATGACAAAATCATGGAATTTGTAGGGAAATGGATGGCACTAGAGCAGATTATGCTAAGTGAAGCTAGCCAATCCCTAAAAAACAAATGTCAAACGTCATCTTTGATATAAGGAGAGCAACTAAGAACAGAATAGGGAGGAAGAGCATGAGAAGAAGATCACCATTAAACAGGGACGAGAGGTGGGAGGGAAAGAGAGAGAGAAGGGAAATTGCATGGTAAAGGAAGGAGACCCTCATTGTTATACAAAATCACATATAAGAGGATGTGAGGGGAAAGGGGAAAAAAAAACAAGAGAGAGAAATGAATTACAGTAGATGGGGTAGGGAGAGAAGATGGGAGGGGAGGGGGGATAGTAGAGGATAGGAAGGGCAGCAGAATACAACAGTCACTAGTATGGCAGTATGTAAAAACGTGGATGTGGAACCGATGTGAATCTGCAATCTGTATACGGGGTAAAAATGGGAGTTCATAATCTGCTTGAACCAAATGTCTGAAATATGATATGTCAAGAGCTTTGTAATGTTTTGAACAACCAATAATAAAAAAAGAAAGAAAGAAAAAAAACAACAACTAAAAAGAAAACCCCCGTCAAGAGGACAGTGTGAAGGGGCCTTGGGGGAAATGGCTTGGTGAATAGAAGGTGAGGGAGGGTGACTTTCAGGACCACAGAATGGTACCAAAGGACAGCAGAAGCACAATGCCAGATGCCATTCCACAAGATGTGATTCCACGACAGGGTGCAACGGCGCCCCCTGCCCACTGACTTGAAAGCGAATCATGGGGATGAGGTTTTGTCTTGTGGAAGGACCCAGCGGCTGGCGGTGGGGATAGCGGCAGGAGTTAGCTGGTCCTGACTAACCCACCCTTTCCGCCTCCACTGCTTCCTGGAAACTACCCATCATTGGTGGGGGTGGGGAGGTGAGGCCCTGGCTCCCGTCAATGGGAGGAGAGTCTGCCCTATTTTTCTCTTAATAAATAATTAACTTTTAATTATATAAGCAGTCCATACACACCATCTCCCTTTTCCTTTATGAAAAAAAAAAAAGAAAGAAATATTAAAGTTCAAGCCTCCCTGACCCCAAACCACCATCCACAGGATCCTTTCCTAAGCCTCAGAGGTTGTCAGATTCAAAATGGATTCACTTGCGTCAAAACTGACAAAACAGAGCTGGGGAGGCCATGAAGGGAGGGTCCTCACGCACAATCTGACTGCAGCAGGAACGAGCACGACACATCTTTCCAACTGTAACTTACTTCGTGAGTCACACACAGGTAGCTAGGAACCGGCGGCCACCACCCTCGCCACTAGCTCCTCAGGGTTTGCCAGCTCCCAGAGACTCTGCTGCACCCGTGAACCTTGCTTCACAAGAGCTTTTGTGACTTTTCCCTTTCCCAATAAAACCTCCACCTTTTTCTTTGCACTTTGGACGGACCAGAGGCCACCCTGGCCTGTGTTTGGTGTGTTCCAAATTGCAAGTCTATTCTTTGTAGATTCCCAAATAGATCCTTTGCTTGGAGATCTGTCTCTCTGTTATTTCCTGTTGAAAGCATTCTTCTTCCCATTTGAATCATTCTTTCAACTTTTGAGTGCGTTTTTAATCCATTTTTAAAAGAGCATCGTGGGTCTGCTTCTTGTTCTCTTCTGTCCTTGCGTATAAAGTGTGCGATCTCACGTATATTTTGCTCTTTGCCTCACTGGCCCAAAACCTTTTCACGTGATGCCATTCAGTCACCTCCATGTGCGGAGCACGTGCACAGTACTTCACAGTATGGCTCTGCTGAGGTTTATTTAACGAATCCATTCTGTTGATGGATATTTAGGTTTTCTCCAATTTTCGACCCTTCTAGACAACGCTGGTGAACATCCTCACGCAGCCCACCTAGAACTCGGGTGCAAATGTCTTCTCCAGAGGAGATACGATTTCTTGTCCTTCAAAGTGCTTGTGCCAATTTGCATTGTCAACAGCAGTATTTAAAAGGCCCCATTTCCCTGCGCCCTCACTCCCATTATTTGCCAAACTTTAATTTTTTTTCCCAATCTGAAGAATAAAATATGGCCCATGATAGTTTAATGTTTTATTTCCTTGATTACTGGTGAAAATGAACATTCTTCAAGTTCATGGGCCATTTGAATTTCCTTTTCTATAAATTGACTTTTTTTTTTTTATCATTTGCCGACTGTTCTATTGGGCCATTTGTCTTTTTCTTATTGATTGGTTAGAATTCTTTATATATTTTGGATGCTAATCCCTTATCGGTGATACAAATCGTAAATATTTTCTCGCAGGCTATCGCTTGTTTTGAGCTTGTTTATGGTGACTTTTGTCATTTAGAAGTTTTACATTTTAGTGTGGTGCCATCTATCAGTTCCTGCCATGCTGCTTGCTTTGGGCCAGTCTGTTTCTCAGTGGGGACACTGTGAAGCAGAAAAACAGTGGCCAGGAACCCAGGCTCTTCTTCTGGTGGACAGATGAGATTTTCTGATCCTTTCTGTGAGACAACAGTAGCCTCAACTGATTCTTGCTGAGGGACTAGGATTTCGCTTAGGGCAAAGGGTGGCTTGGGGGGTGCGATGAGGAGAGACGAAAGACTCTTCAGATGGGGAGGTGGAACTCTGCATCTTTTCAGCCTGTTACCAGACATTGGGCTTCCACTCCACGTCTTCCCTGATGCAATCTCTTCTGTCCTCTCTTCTTGCCACCACCCTCATCCCTTCATTTCAGTTACATCAAATTCCTTACCAATAACACATAACTTCTACTTCTAGGCCTATTACTATGACTCTTTGGCTTTCAATAGATAGGAAAGAAATAATGATGGCACCCGTCCTGAACCAAGCTCAGTGAGAAGCCATTTGCATACCGTCTTGCCAGCCAGCATACGCCAGGCTATGTTGCAGGATGAAAGAATTCCCACCTCCCAGGGTCGCAGGCCTGCCAACATCTATTTTTCATTCAAGCTACCTGTCCGGGGCCAGTCAGCGGTGGCTTGGCAAAACATTTGTTTTTCTTCCAGGATTCATGCTGCTGGAGCATTTTCTATCTGGAAATAAGTGCTGGTTGTGATTGTCGTTTCGATAGGAAAGAGAATGTGGCGAAACACAAATTGGCTCTAACAGTTTCTGCGTAGCGTGACATGTCACTTCCACTCACATTTCATCAGCCAAAGTAAGTTACGTGGCCAAGACCGACTTCGAGGGCCTGAGACAGGAGTGACCAATAAAATAATCTGGAATGTACCTCCTGTAAGCAGGACTTGCTCCTCTTCGGGCGAGCAACCCAGAGTCCCAGCCAGCCACAGGCCAAGTTCAAAGTCCAGGATCTTGCATGACATTTGGAATTCCATTTATTGGAGGAAAAAAGACAACTGTTTCAAGCAAGACAGGCAATCACCACCGTTAAAGATGCCCTCTCTGAAGGGACAGGAGAGGGAGACACAAGCCATGGCAGACCCAGCTCCACAGAAATTCTGAAATCTTGCTGGGTATACATTTCAAAGGTCCCTTCCCTGGGCATGGGACATCTTCTTATACCAGGTTCCCTTCTATGTCCTGGGATTGGAAGGTCCTAGCCCAACATTCCCCACGGCTCTTGCCTCTTGGGGAGATCCCTTTAGTTCTAAGGTTGAGTCATATGGAAATCCTCTTTTATGAACCCCAAATGATTGAAAATTGGCAATTTCATATGCACCCACTCATCCTTCTTCCACCTTAGTGAATATGCCCAGTTTGGAAGTTGAACAGATTTTTTTTTTTTTTTTTTTGCGGGGGGGTGGGGTGGGGGGTGAGTTCATTTCTATCCATGAAGGATGGGAGGCCCAATAGTGTAGGTTGTGCTAATCTTAAGCAGTCACCATATCTCCTAGACTAAGCTCTTCAGTGAGGATATCAGTGAATGGCAACACAATGTACCATGACATCTCACTGAATCCATACAACACAGGTGCACATAACCACTGAGCCACAATCCCAGCCCTTTTTTTTTATTTTTTTAATTTTTAATTTTGAGACAGGGTCCCACTAAGTTGCTTAGGTCCTCACTAAGTTGCTGAGGGTGACCTCACACTCATGATCCTCCTGCCTCAGCCTCCCAAATTGCTGGGATTACAGGCGTGTGCCACCACACCCGGCCATGATGAGTATTTTTATGGTCCCTCTTTTACAGATGAGGAAACTAAAGCTCAAAGAGGTTAAGTATTCCGTCCAAACTCACACAGCTAGTATGTTTTTGAGTGAGAAGTCAGATTTACTGCCTATACTTCCTTCTCAGAAAAAAATAAGACTTCTATCATAGGCTGGGGGCTGGCGATCTCCCCGTGTTTAGTTATAATTTTTATTCTGCTGCACAAGACTGTTTACACCAATGGAACGTTCAGCATCTGCCCTTCCTGCCAGTTCTTTCCATAGCTGTTCAATCAATCACCAGAGAGGAAATCTGCTTGGCCCAGCATAGGTCACAGGTCAGCCTATGAATAGCTCTTCCTGGGTCAGATATTTCCTCCTGGTCAAGCAGCTCAGGCTGAGGTTATGAAAGACAAAAGGGGCTTCTGAGGCAGCAGGGTGTGGTGGAGATGGCATTCCCACCTTCTAGGTATATGCAGGAGTAACGCAGCTTAGGGAATGACCTGTGCTAAGTACCTGACACCTTTACACTAACCGCACCCCATAGGCAGGACATTGGTCTCATTTGAAAGAAGAGAGGCTCAACCGGTCTCAGATCTTCAGCCTCACAGCTCGGACTTCGGTATGAAAACACTCACCACCCTACCATGAGGTCCCCAGGGCCTTTCCTGGAAGCCTCCCCAATCCGCGTCCAGTGGCTCCTCCTTGTTGACCTTCCCGGAACCTTCTGCTTTCAGGAGCTGAGCACCTTTCACCTGGCACTGTGCGGGGTGCGGGGCCGGGATCCGTCCCCCAAGTCCGCCCACGCCTTCATTCATTCTCTGCATATTTACCGAGCGCCAGGCTCTGCGCTCAGCGAGTCCCCGCTTCCACGCAGTTTATTGTCCAGTGGGGAAGAAAGACGTTAAACAGATAATGACACCAATAATTATTTAATTACAATTGTTATAAATGTTATGAAGAAGTCCAGGGGGGCCCTGCAGGGTGGGGACGATGGCTCTGAGAAAGCAGTATTTAGGCCAAGCTGTGGAAGGGGAGGTAGCAACCGACCCGCGCAGGAGAAGATGGGGGCCAGGAAGAGGGACAGGGAAGTGTTGGAAGCCCTGGAAACAGCTGGAGCCCAAGCCCCGAGGCTAGAAGAATTTGGTGCATGATCCTGGGCAGGGGCAGGAGGCGCCCCGTGCGCCTGGCACTGCTGTTTACTGTGTCCCCTGCATTTGTGCAGCCCAGCCAGAGTCGACGTGATGGCTGCAGGGGCTGGAGCGGGGTTGTGGGCGTTCATCTCCGCGGAGCCAGCAGCTGCTAGCAGCTGCTATTCTGTGGCCATACCCCGTGCTCCTGGGTCAGGAGGAGGGAGGCGGCAGAGGACGCGCACTGCACACTTTTTATATATGTGTGGCCATAATATTTAAGTGTCTTGGCTGTAAGCCTGCGACTAGGTCCCCCGACAGCCAAGCCTTGCTCCGCACGCTCTAACAGCTGTCTGTAAAACCCGTTTATGGAGCCGCCATAAATTTCCCAGCTGCTGCAAAACACAGGGCTGGGGACAAAGAGTCGGAGGGAGGGAGGCATTGGAGAAAGGCGGCCTCTGCGTCTCCGCTGGCTCGTCCTGCAGGCCCGCGTGCCCCCTGCCCACCTGGGGCTGCCTTACCCTAAATTCTTTTATTGAAGCTGATCTTAACGTCAACCCCGAGGGGGCTGGCTGGGCAATCTGGCTCAGCTCGGATGCAGACCCTTTCAAGATTGCAGCAAAAGGTACAGTAAATCAGAATTAAGTGTCATGATAGTGATTTGAACTGACACTGTTTTCACCTTGTCCATTTACTGGGAAATATATAACAGGAATAGATTGAACCTGTCATATTGTACCTGAAAAATACAGCTGTTAGGGTGGAAAAGGCAGCTGGCATCAGGGCAGGGTCCCAGTGGACAGTGGAGGGGATGGTTGGTGGGGGGCTCCTCAGTATCCTGGTGGGCTGAGAGCTGGTGGGGCGACAGAGGGCCAGACTCGGCTTTTCCATGGGTTCTTTCAAGGTAGAACCAGCCTCCAGATGATCAGCCTCCCAGATGGGTGTCGCACCTACCACGGGGACTCAGGAGCCAGCTCTGTTGCCCTCACGGCCCCACCTGCCCAGCCTACAGGACATTCCAGAGAAAGTATATCAGAGATACAGGAAAGTACTCACATCATAAATATATTGCCTGATTAATTTTTCCAGCTGAATAAATACACCTGTGTTCCCAACACCCTGCAGAATGAAATTCGCCAGCCCCCCCAAACTACCTCCAACCCTCCCTGCTGTCTCAACCTGCTTCCCCCACAAGGGGGACCACTGTTCTGATGTCTGAAGTGGTGGATTGATTTCGTAGATGGCATTTTAATTAGGTCATTTGGAAATTCCCACCTGTTTTATGAAGGACTTTTTGAAATTCCCACCTGTTATTTGAACCCCCAAAGAAAAACAGGCACCTCTCGACTTGAGTACCACTTTGAAAGTGGGCTGGGCCGGAGCTCAGTGGTAGGGCCTGACAGGCACCGAGGCCCTGGGTTCCGTCCCAGCACTGGGGGGAAGAAAAAGATTCCTAAGGAGCTGGAGTCACAAAGCCCTCCACCCTCCGCCCTGAGGACCCCATCTGCTTCCCCAGGCAGGGCAGGGAGCACCCAGGGAGAGATGAGGGTGGGACAGGAGTCGGGAAGGAGTGACCAGATGGGGGTGGGTGAGCTCAGGACTGGGGTGGATGGGGAGGGAAGGAGAGGGAGAGGCCCAGAGGTGGAAGTCCTGTCAGGATTGGGGCGAGGCTCAGGAATGGGCCTCAGGACGGGGTAAGGGTCAGGATGAACAGTGGGTCAGGCTCAGGGCGTGCTCAGAAAAGGGTGGAGCTGAAACAGACTGAATTAGGTGGGGCAGGCCAGGAGGGGGTGAAGGACAAGAAGGTGCCTGTGGGGTCCCAAGGTCAAACCACTGCAGTGGAGCCGGAAGAGCAGGCCTAGGCAGCCAGGACCCTGGCCCGTCCTCCCAGCCCCAGGTGTGGGCAGCGCCTGCCCCTCCCAGCCGAGCCCCAGGCCCACATGCACGGGGCCAAGGGCAGTCAGTGGGCCAAGGGCAGTCAGTGGGCCCAGCGCCACCAGTAGGGGGCCCTCAGGATCACTCTCATGCCCTGAGTGCCCTCCCGCCCTTGGACTCCCTTCTCCTGCTGGACCTGGAACCCAGCTCGACTGGGCTGCAACCTCCTGCTGTTGAGGGACCCTCAGGAAGGAGAGCCCTCTCAGGAGTGGCTTCCTCTCAATCTCACCTTAAGCCTGCCCACCCAGCCACCCAGCCAGGGTCCCACAGCTGGCACTTCTTTGGGGCAGGAGATCCTCTTCTTCAGTGGTTTGCTGTTTTGCCCACTCTGATCTCCCACTGTCGGCCATTGATACCTGCTCTTCAGGGTGGCCGCTCTCTTTCCCTTCAGTGCTTGGGCCAGAAAGCTTTTCTGCCTTTGGCCACCTAAAGGGGACGTGTCCTCCAGACCCACGCTCAGGGGTTGGACTGCTTTCAGCACCCACATCCCTATGAGACACCACAAGCTCCAGGAGAGCAGGACCCACGCCTGTCTTGTGAAGAAGCCCCAGCATCCCTCCCAGGATCTGGTTTAAAGATGCCCTTTTACAAATACCAGCCGCATGTCTGGGTGAGGAATGGCTGAACACACAGCTTTGAGGCTAAGGAGCTCTGGGTTGGATCCCGACATCTCCACTTGGACTAGCATTAAGTGCTCTGGGCCTCACTTGTCTCATCTGTAAAATGGACGATACCTCCTTACTCTGTGAGCATCGAGTGCAATAATGCAGAGCCATGCTGGCACCAGACCTGGCACCTGGGGGTACTCCATAAGTGGCACTGGGTGCTACTTCTGTGTTCTCACCCAAATGCAACCAGTACGGGTGTTTCTGTTCCTAGAACCACTCTGTTCCCCTCCACAGAACCTCAGAGATTCTAGGTTGCCTGAAGCAGGCTCAGGGGTACTTCAAAGTCAAGGCCCTCCCCTCCCCTCGGGGCCGACTGTACGTGGCAAGACTGAAGAAGGCCTCTTCCTCCTCCTTGGGGCCTTCCCCCTCTGCTGGGCCCTGACCTGCTTCCCCATCCTGGTGGGCGGCCCAGGGCCAGCCCCAGGGGAGCCGTGTGGAGCGGGGAAGCAGCCTGGTGGCTGACGGGAGAGGCTGCGGTCCTGATGAAGAGCCTTCATCGACCTCCCTCCACAGACATCATTCACAGGCCCTGGGACGGGAGCCCATTCGTCTGGGGCACAGAAAGCGAAGGGCTGAGATTTCTCATCCCGGGGCAACACGAGTTCACATTGGGAGATGTTAGTCTGATGAGTTCCCCGCGAGTGCAGGGACTGTCAGGCATTAATCACAGCCGAGGAGGAGGTGATGTAGGCCCTTGGACCAATCCCCGAGGGGCTCATCCTTTCTGGGAACTTGGGAGCCTTGCTGGGCCTCAAGACAGGGATGGAAATCACCTGGAGAGGCCCAGGCTTCTCCTGTCACCCTCCAAATCCTCACTGTCGGGGCTGGAGCCCTTCATGGGAACTTGGTGGGTGACTTCACCCCCAGTCTCAGTTTCTCTGTCTGTAAAACGGCTTGGGAATTACCTTCTTACCAGGGGACCCAGGCCAAAAGGCACTCATGCGTGTCAGCAGCCTGACTCAATGCCTGGCATACAGTAGGCACTCCATACATGCAGTCCCAGTTCCTGCCCCTTCCCTTTCCTCTACTGCACGATCCACCCCTGGGTGGTAGGACCTGGCTCACTTCTCACCCGCACCATGCCCACGTGGTGGAGGACGCCTGAGTGAAGGGAGGGAGCCTGGCTTCGTGGCGGGACCCCAGTTGCAGGCACTGTTCTTTTGACAAAAAATGGCGGGTGGGGGCGCTGCTACACAGTCCCTGTATGAAGCCAAATGTCTCCCCCATTTTTCTGTTCCAGTCCATCTCTGCACTTCTGTACTGAAATAAGAGCCATGTGGGATGGCAAGGGACACGGCGTCCAGTCAAGTCACATCACTCCTTTGTTTAAGACTCATCTGTGGCTCCCCAGTGCCCTTAGGTTAAAGCTCCAAATCCCTGTTTTGGGGTGACTCCGTTTGGGCACCACCTGCTCTTCTGCCCCTTCCCACCCCTCACCCCTCACTTTCTCCTCCAGCCCGCCTGGGTTTCTCTCCCGCCTGGAGCTCAGCGTGCCCTCCCCCGCCTCACCCTGTTGTGATGACCCTCATTCGCAGCTCCCTGGCTGAGTCCCTAGACAGACTGTCTTCTCTCCAGCGTCTGGGCTTTTGAACGTGTGGCATGGGCCCCTTTAGAATCTTCCCTCCCCTTCCTGATCCACACAGGATGTCACTCAAGGGCTCCACGTGAACGGGAAGGCCAGGGAGGTGTCCTCTCGGGGGTCTCCCACTGGGTGCTGGGATGATGGAGATGTCCAGTCCCCTGAGGACTTCATGGCTCAGACTGGAGTCCTGAGCAGGCCAGGAGGGAGCCACGGTCAGCCTGGCTGCACCAGCTACTGGGGTTGGTTTGCTGCCCGGGGTCTGCAGTCACATGGGCCCTGGGAGTTCAGGTCCCAGAGGAGCATACCTGGGGCCAGCTGCCACCTCAGCCCTGCTGTCTAACTGCCTCGCCTGGTTAGCCACCTCCCTCTGCCATCCCACCACCTGAGTCGCTCTCCCGCCAGGTGGGCAGCCTGCTGGGAGCTCTGGGGTTTCCCTGTCTTCCTCGGCTCCTTCGTCTCTGGCTGCAAGGCCACTGCTCTTGGCATTCAGGCACTGCCCCCGAGGCAGGGTGACCGCAGAAGCAAGAGTGACGGGAGCAGGGGGTGCTGAGCCAGGCATGTTTTACAGCTCTGCCCAGACCGCTAATGGCCTTGGTGACATTGCTGCTCCCAATGGCAGCCTCAGAGCGGCCATAAATCCGGGGGTGCCTGCCTCGCAGCCCCCACCTCCTCCCAGATCATCTGTCCTGGGAGGAGAGAGCTGCCAGGAGGTTTGGGGTCCTCCTAGCCAGGTGCTGTGGAGTGTCCCGGCAGAGCACACTCAAGCCAGGCTTAGTGTGAAGGCTGAGGTCGTGCATGCCTGTGTATGTGGGGTGTGTGTGTGTGTGTGTGTGTGTGTGGTGTTTATTCATGTTATATGCCTAAATCTGTATTTTCTGGTGTGTCTATAAAAGCATGTTTGTGTGTGTGTGTGTGTGTGAGACACGTGTCTATGCATGTCAGTGTTTGTATGTATGTGGATTAACGAATGCATATAAAAATTAATGTGTGCTAGTGTGTGAGTCTGGTGTTCTCCTGAGAGTGTGTGTTCATGTGTCTATATGAGCTGTATATTTGCATGTCTGTTTGTGGATGTGTCTGTTGATTCTGTCTTGCTGTGTGCATCCTCCATGTGGCTGTGTGTGTGTGTGTGTGTGTGTGTAAGCTTCTCCACCTACATGTATCTGCACCGTGAACGCCTGCATCATTTCCTTTAGTGTGTATGAGTGTAAGTGCTGGTGTCTGCTCCTGGGACTAGGGACACAGCACCCAACAGACAGTCTCCACTCAGGATACATGTTCTGTTCTACCAGGAAAACAAACGCAAACTCAAAACAATAGTTAGGTTGGGTCAAGAGAGACTTTAGGTGGGAATGGGGATGCTATTTAAGGAATGGTGAGTCCCAATCTAAGAGAGGGAGAGATAGATAGAGAGAGAGAGAGAGAGAGAGAGAGAGAGAGAGAATTTTAATATTTATTTTTTAGTTATCGGCAGACACAACATATTTGTTTGTATGTGGTGCTGAGGATCGAACCCGGGCCACACGCATGCCAGGCGAGCGCGCTACCGCTTGAGCCACATCCCCATCCCCCAATCTAAGTCTTAAAGCAACCATTTGGGCATCTCTGTGAGAATGGGCGCAGATTAGGGAAGGAGCCAGGACCAGTAAGGGGAGTGGAGGTGAGCAACAAAGGTGGCAATGGAGAGGTGACCAGTGACGAGACATGAGGCCTAGGTTTTCTACAGTTAAATTGTGAAAGTGTTTGCTCCTACAGAGAAGTTGAAAGAAGATATAGTCAATGCACTCTGGCTTCACTATTTGCTAAAATTCTGTAATATTTGTTCTTTTCCTCTTTTCCCCCATTGGAGAGTTAATTGCAGATATCACAACATCTCACCCCAAAATATTTGAGGATATCTTCCAAGAGCAATGACTTCCTCCTACATAACCACAGTACCATTTTCACACTAAGAAGATTAACACCACTCTAGTAATATCTAATATAAAGACTACACTTATGTCTGCCCAATTATCCCAATTCTATTGTGCTGAGAAGCAAGAATGTCATACTGTAAGGGTCCCGCGAAACGTCGGAGAAAGAGACCACCAAGTGACCACTCATGCAATTGGCAGAAGGGGATTTATTGAACCAGCATGCTGGGGCTCCGTGCCCACTCAAGAAGGGAAAGCAGCCCAGAGCCCCGAGCAGGGGCTGAGCACTGCTTAAGTACACTTTTTGGGGAGGGCGGAGGGCTTTGTATACATCAGAACAAATCATCATGAGGTGCGGGAAAATTGAACAACAACTCCTAAACATGATTGGTTCATTCATTGGCGGGAACAGGTCAGGCTGGAGTGATAGGTCATTCCTAAGGAGGGGGTTACATTTAAACTGATTGGTCCAGGCCCTGCAATGCCTACGTGCGACCACACAGAGCCCTTATTAAACAACCAAATAGTCAGGGGAAATATTTACTGGGCAGTTCCAAGCATTGTCTTAACAGCTACAGAAATTTCAGGTTTTGCAGGTAGCATAGAAACCTAACAATACCTAATCCTTTACATTTAAACTCAGACCTTGCAGCTTAGAAACTTTACAACACCCGGTCTTTTACCCTTTAACTTTTACGCTTTAACTTCAATTTCTTTTACCCTTACAATACGAGACTGATGGAGACACTCAAAAGGACACAGAAGATAGTGTGAAGGATTTGGCCAAATTTTGAACAATTCGAACATAAAAAAATGGCAATAAAGGATTATAGCATAGGAATTAAAAAGCGATCCTTGAATCTATACCAATACTCAAAGAAAAGGAAGAGAAGCTCTTTACAGAAGAATGTAGAATATTTGTAGAAGAAATGATAAGATTAGGTAAAAGCCATTCTGCAATGGCCCATGGAATATTTTTTTATTCAAATATGTAGCCCTAATAGATGCTAAAATCTTTGGATGGAAATTTTGGATGAATACCCATACAATTTCAAAGCACCATTCAGCAGATTATTTCTCACTTTCAAGTAGGAATTCTTTGCCAAGACAGAATCTGGCAGGTGCCACCATTACCAAGGCTCCAACTATCTAGATCACCAACAGTGGGCTTCGGAACATAGTTCAAACCTGGACCCATACGGGTTGCCCTGGGATTGACTGCGGCATGGAAGAGAGCAAGAAGAATCAGGACAAAGTTTCGGATTTGGGGCTTGATCAATTGTTTAAATGGTGGTGCCGTTTCTGAGATGGAAAGTTTGGGGTGAGAGCCTCAGTCAAGTCTGAGATGCACATGCAGGTGAATTGTGGAATAGGCAGATTGCTCTATGACCCTGTAGCTCATGGTCATGGTTAGCGCATGGTTAAAGGAGGGAATTCAAGAGTCCTCCAGGCCCAGGGAACCAGGGGATGGGATGCTATCAGGGAGGGATTGCTGATGGCGGTGCTCCAAGGGCTTGGGCTGATCCTGGCACTTTATCAAGAGAAGGAGCCCACAAGAGAAGGGCTGGAGGCACCAAGAGAAGGTTCTGGAGCCACATGAAGAAAATTTTCAAGGTCCAGCCGTGTCACCGGCTGTAAAAAGGACAAATCAGATGAGGATGAGAATGGACCACTGGACTCCTAGGGAGAGAGACTGTTGGAGCCCTTGAGCTGAGCAAATCCAGGGGTTGAGAAGATGAAATCCTGACAGGGGGAGCTGGGGGGGAGTGCCAGGTGACAACAAGCACACGCACTTTGTTTGAGGGATTTTGCTCAGAAGGGAACAAATAAATGCAGAGCAGATAGAGGGGCTGTCCACGCAGGGAGGATGGAATCGATGGCGTGAGATGTTATCATGCAAATCAGAACAATATACAGTTTAAAACTTCTAAATTGCTTCTCTCCCAAAGACAGTGGGGGGTTTTGAGACAAGCACTATAGAAAGATCACTGGAAGCGGAGAACAGCGAGGAGACAGGTGAAGGCCGGTGGCCGGGAAGGCAGGTTTGCAGGCAGTTGTGCCCGTGGGGAGAGTGTTTCAGTTAGATCTTGTGTGGGATGAACTTCAGAGAGTGGACTGGAAAGACGTTTAGGAATGGGCGTTAGATGTGGTCGGGTAAGGCTAGGAAGAAGCCAAAATATTCTAGGGTCTTGCTACAGGACTGAACTATTGGCCTCGCCTCTCACCGAGCTGGGGAGGAGCAGATTTAGGTGGGGAGAGAGTGGCAGCCAAACCTCAGCTCCGTCTTGGATGTTTCAAGGTTCAGCTGGGGACTGAGGACTGTTCAGCCAGGTCAGCAGTTCCCCAGGTGCAGTCCAGGGACCCGTAGTAGTAACACCACCGCAGCTGGAGGCTTGTTGGAAAGGTAGATGCTTGCCTCCTGCTTGAGCTTACTTCATCGGAAACCCTGGAAGAGGTTGCCCAGCAGTCTGTTCACCTGAGCCCTCCAGGTGCCCTTGAGGCTCACCTGAGAATAACTGGTCCAGGTGGCAATTACCGTCATGGGCATGGCTGAGGGGAGAGGGCCAAGGAGCCCATAAAGGAGATGGAGACGTGGTCAGGGAGGTGAGAGGAAAACTACAGGGCCTAGACCTGGGGAAAGAGAGAGGACCAAGGGGGAAGGTCAAGGATCCAGTTGCTGCTGTAGTGACCTGAGGTGAGGCAGAGGCTAGGGCTTCACAGCAGAGTGGGCAAGCTCCAGGGGTATGTCTGCTGCTGCTGTCCCCTCTACTCCAGGCCAGCCCTTCCCTCTCTGGTCATGTGGCTTTGGCCTTCAGATCTGAGAACAATCCAGGCTAGCAGCTTTGGCCCACCTAAGGTCCAGTTTACGAGTAGTCAGCGTGGGTCGCCATAACAGACTTCCACAGACTGAGTGCCTTAAACAACAGAAACCAATTTTCTCACAGCTTTCCTGGGAAGTCCAAAACCAATGTGCCTGTGGTAGGTAGCCACCTTCTCACGGTGCCCTCCTGGCAGAGAGTGAAATTTAGTGTCTCTTCCTCTTCTTATAAGGGCGCTAATGCCATCAGAAGGGCCCCACCCTCCCTCATGACCTCATAATTGTCTCCCCAAGACCCATTTCCAAATACTATCACATTGGGGGTTAGGGATTCAATATATGATTTTGGTGATTTGGGGGGGGGGGACACAATTCAGTCCAGGGTCCCATCCATGGTGTATGGCGGAGTTTCAGACCCCCAGAAGGACAGGCTCTCCACCATCTGCTGCAGGCATTGTGCTGTTCCAGGCTGTGGAAAGTCCTTGACGGACACTTGGCACTAACAGGCAGGAAACAAACTGATAATCTCAGAAAACTCACCAAGTACCTTTTGATGGTCATGCCCCAAACACCTGCTTCTCTACTTTCACACATGCATTAATGTATCATATTACACATTTTTATTGTTTCATTCCATGTGCACTTTAAAAATGGGCTTTCTTTTTCTGACTCTCTTTTTCATCTTTCTGATCTCTCCCTAATAGTCTCAAAATCAACATTAATAACCTGGTGCACATCTTTCCAAACCTTCCACGGGCCTGTACATCAGATACATACAGGGCTCATGGATCACGGTTCAGCAAAATGAATCTTGTTACAGGTATTTTTTGATTTTATCAATTAGCAATACATTGTGGAGACCCATCCAAATTAATCTATTCTTAATATAAGCTGCTTTTTTTTTCCTATGACATGAATATGTTGTGATTCAAACACTCTGGATCTTTCCAGCTCTTTGGTCACTACAAATATTGCTGCACTGAACCCCTTTCTATATTCCTATATCCGAGTGCTTTTTAAAAACATTTCTGAGACAAATTCTTATATGTGGGATTATTGGTTGACAGGTATGCATGTCTGGGTTTTTTAGACAGATATTTCCATATTGCTTTCCTAAATGGCAGCACTAAATCTCATTTCTGCCAGCTATGTATAAGAGCGTACTTTTGGTTTCGCTCCCGTAGGTGGTAGGTGCGAACATCCTTTTGAATTTTTGCCAATCTGATGGGCAAGAAGTGATACCTCATTGTTCCTTTAATTTGCATTTCCCTGAGTACTAGGAGCCTCAGCCATATGTTTATTGGCCATTGGGGCTCCCTTTTCTCTGAGCCTATTCATATCCTGGGAACATTTTTCTGTTGGATGCTTCATCATTTTCTCAACAATTCACAAGTGCTGAAAATTAACTCTTTACACAGGCATCACAAACCAGGCAGAAACCAAAGACCCAAGTAGGCAACATGATTTCCTGTTTTTTACGTTTTTTTGTGCCCCTGGGAAGTGCCCCATGGATTGGTTAAGATTTGGTTGGAAATCTGCATTGTGACTGTTGAGAAATCAGAAAGCAGAGTTTGGGACTCCAAGAAGGGGGGTATCCCAGCAAGGAGAATCCATGGAGGGGGTGTCCTAAACTCTGCTTATAAATGCCAATCAAATCTCAGGTTGCTTTCCGGACTCTGAATTCACTTGGGAAACTCCTAGAACCCTAATTGTAGCCTAAATGACTGAACTGAGAGTTCAGCGGCTTACCTACCACAGTATAAGTTCACCCAAGTTAACAGCCTGATTCAAATAAAAACACAGTATTCCTTCAGAGGATTGTAACAGAATCCAAGAGTGTCTACAGCTATTATTCGTAGTGCACAGAATACACTCCCAAACTGCTGACACATGAAGAAATGGGAAAATATAACCCATATTTAATAGAAAAGGTAACTGATGGAGATCAACCTCAAGATGTTAGAATTAAGAAGCAATTTTTTTTCTTTTAACCATTCTGGGGATGGAACCCAGGACCTTGCACATGTGAGGCAAATGCTCTACCATTGAACTATAACCCCACCCCTAAAAAGCAAATATTTTAAAGTTACTATTTTAACTATGCTCAAAGACATGAAGGAAAGCATCATAGTAATGAATGATTAAATGGAAAATATCAGCAGAGAAATGGACCCTAACAATAAGTTTATGAGAATTCTAGAAACAAAAATGTAATGTCTGAAGCAAAAAACAATTGAGTGAAGTTAAATTTTATGTAGTCAAGAATGATTCTGTCTGTATAGATTCTAGGCTTCCTGTTATAGGTAAAAATATTCCCTAATCACTGGATTATGTATGTAATCATCTAAAATTTCTTTAAAGAGTTGTGTTTTATTTTTATATTGAAGACTTGTTTACTACTGGAATTTATTTATTTTTTTCTTGTGGTATGCGGTAAGGATTCAGTTTCATTCTTGCAAATAGATAGGTGCATTTGGCCAGCATTGTTTATTAATTAAACTTTTTTTTTTTCTTATGGCAGTGAAACATTTATTGTGTATTAACTTTTCAATATATGAGGATGCATTTCTGGATTCTTTATTTTACTCTAAAGTTTCCTCTAAATCTGTTAATCCTATGCTAATGCTATACTGTTGGATTCTATTGGCATTACAGTATATTTTAATATCTGTAAGACAAAGCTTTAAATAAATATATTCCTATGTGTATATGTCCATACATATATAGTAATTATTAGACATGTATTTTTTAAAAAATTTTTTAGTTGTAGATGGACACAATACCTTGGTTTTATTTTGTTTATTTTTATGTGGTGCTGAGGATCGAACCCAGTGCCTCACATGTGCCAGGCAAGTGCTCTACCACTGAGCCACAACCCCAGCCCCAGACATGGATTCTTTCACATGAACTTCATGATCATTTTATCCAGTTAGAAATATTATTATTATTAATTGAAATTACATTAAATTTATACATCAAAATTGTGAGAATAGCCATTTTATGTCAAGGTTTTCCATCCAAAAATATGGTGTATGTTTTCCCTGTCTTTGCGTTACATTTTTAAAATTTCAATATATTATCATAACTCAGTGGAAATTGAATTAGGGACTAGAGAATTTATCTTACACATTTTTGTATTATTGGAATAATAAAGGAAAACACATATTTAAAGTAGTTTATTCTCTCAATAAAAGTAATATGTGCCTTAAGCCAAGGGGTGGCTTCATGCTCTGTCATTATATGTCAATACTGTTCATATGTCTAAATTGTTTTAAGAAAGCAAAAAAGGCCAGAATGCAAACATGGAAAAAAATTTGAGGCAATGCATAAATCCATACAGAAGAAAACAAACGGTATCTGAAATTCCACTAACCAGTGATAACCATTTCAATCACTAAATGTTTGATCTGTTTGATTTCAGACTACTCTTCATTTTCTGCATACACACACACACACACACACACGCACATATATATGCTTTTATGTGTCACGTATGTATACGTATCTTCAGGTGCACACAAGATATTTGTATGAATCTAACACATACACCTTGGCCCACTATTACAGTTTTTAATAACAGTCCTTTCTAAATACTGTGTTATACGTCTTTCTATTTTCATACACATACATCATCCTCGTTTTTAGAACGTGTGTCGGTCCTTGTAGGGTTGGATAACATTTTACTTAAACATTTTTTTTCAATCAATACCCTTATGAATGAACACGCAGGTTATTTTCAATTCCCACACTATAAATATCACTGTGATCTTTTGCTCTCTTACCCCTTAGCACTAACAGGTAAATTTGAAGAAGGAATTCCCACAGTTTTTAACCCATTCTGAGGAACCGTATTAACAGGACACAGGGGTTGGAGAAGTGGCCAGTAGGGACCAAGGTTCTAATTACTTGCCGATCCCAGAAAATTCTGGGTGGCCCAGGGTACCCAGAATTGTGGATTCCTTATAAGAGTCAATGCTTGATGGGGATCAGGTGGGGGTGACCTGAACTTTGGTCTCCAGACTTTCAAAGATTTAAAAAATTGTATTGTGCTTTCTTGAGCACTTACTGTATTCCAGGAAGATTCTGCCCATTGTTTCACCTAATCTTTACAACAGCCCTATGAGGTTTATACTATTACACAAACCATTTCACAGAGGAAGAGACTGAGGGTCCAAGGGCACTTCCAGGATACCGGAAGCTAAGCTGTCACAGACATCCCGGGAGAACCCTAACCTGGGGTGATAATCACAAAGTGGAGACATCCAGGATCCCACCAGACACATGAGAAACTAAGGTTGAAGAAGTTCTGGAATGTTCCATGCAAAAGTCCCAGAAGCATGGCTGAATCTCAGCGTGGGCCCCAGAGCACCTTCTTTCCCGGAGCTTCATGTCCTATTAGTGAACTTACGTGTTCACTGATATGGGTATTGATTTTAAAATGTGTTTGTTAAGTAAAATATTATACAACCCAGCAAAGGAATCTCCCCCTGAGGAGCCCCAGCCTGATAACCTGCATGATAGAACTGACTGGCTCCCTCTGTGCCAGGACAGATGAGCTGGCAGTGCTTGCCCTGTCCTCGGCCACAGAAGCACGGGTCTCAGCTGCTGTTCCCAGGAGACCCATCATCAGGCTTAGCTCCTTAGTGGCCCTGGGCAGGAAGCGCCACTTGAGGACATGGCCTGAGCAGCCACAGCATGCTGTCCGAGGGTGGAAGCTGTCCCCTAACCCCCTGAAAAACAGCCCCCATGGCTGCCCCCCGACCCCCAGCTGAGCAATTCAGCAAGCACCCTTAGTCTTTGCTGAGCTCCCCAAAGAGCCACGGGAGGCTGCGGAGGAAGGCCTGGCTTGAGACTGGCTGGACGGAGGCACCTCCCTGGGGCCTCACCCTGCCCTGCCCCCCCACCCTCTCTGCCCCCTTGTCCCCTAGGGCTGGCAGCACCACAGGAGCCCCGTGTTAGTTTCTTCATGTGACTGTGACCTGTAGAAGGGAAAGGGAGGAACGAGACGGGAAAGCAAGAAATGAAAGACGAGAGGAGGCAGAGACACAGAGTTTATTTGTCAGAGCTGACGGACGAAGGCCATCGCTCTACAGAGCGGCAACAAGGCTTGGGTTCAGGGACCTTGGTGGGGCAGGCTCAGGAATCAAGCTGGGCGCGTCCTAGGGGGGTGGTTGGGGTGGGGCTGGTGTGGGCAGTGGGGAGCCTTTCTCAGAAGCGCCCTTGGGTGGGAGAGCGAAACCTTTTCCTTAAAATGGTGGCTGTCACTTAAGTTGATCGCCCAGAGGCTAAGCAAGGACCTTGTACATGTCACCACACTCTCAGTGGCTTCATCAGTACAAATGTATCCCCTCACAGTCCTGGAGGTGGGAAGCCTGCGTGGGTCTTCCAGGGTGGAGTCAGGTCCAGCGGGGCTGCGTGCCGGAGGGGGTCCTTTCCTGTCCTTCCCCAGCTTCTTAGGCCTCTGGGTTCTTCAGGCCAGCGCCACGGCACTCCAGCCCCACCTCCGCCGGCCCGCGGTCCTCCACCCCTCTCCCCCTTCCCCTTTCCACTGGGACTATTGTGCTTGCAGGAGGCCACTCAGCTGTCCTGAGGTCCTGAGCCCACTCACATGGCCAAAGTCCCTTCTGCCATGAAAACACCTGCCCAGATCTGGGGATTGGCACGTGGGCATCGTTGGGAGGCCATCCTTCTGCCCACCACAGGCCCCCATTCCTGGTTTGCTGGCCCAGGAGAGGCGCCTCCTCCACACGGTGACAGGGCCATGTTTCAGACCCCAGGCCGCAGTCTCCAGAGCTCAGCTCCAGCTTCTGTACCTGTCAGGCGACAGGTACAGTCCAAGAATACAGTCCCTTAGCGCAGCTCAGTGACCACAGTGGCTGCGAGCTGGCATACACACACATGTGCACACACACTCACACACTCAGACACACACACAGTCACGTGCTTGCACACACTAGATGGGGTTAGCTTGAAGGGAGGGTTCTGGATCTAACCATGGATGCTCATGAATGTGTGCATGTAAGCGTATGTGTGCAATTCTGAGCTGTGTGCAAGGGAATGACTGTGAAGGCGAGTGTGCAAGCTGTGCATGAAGTGCTCCTTTGCTGGGGCTGAAGAAGGACCAGCATGCAGCCAGTGTCCCACGTTAGGGGAGGGACATAATTCATCTCAGGGAGAAGGCTCTGGGTTCTGTGAAGTCCCACCGCCTGGGGGTTGGGGACATGGGTGGGGCTGTCAAGGTCTGCAAGGTGAAGGAGAGGACCAAGGGCCAATTTCCCAGCATAGTTTCTGAGGACAGCCTAGGGGCAGTGGACGAAGGGCACGGAGAAGCAGAGGAGATGGGAGGAAGGGCAGAAGGAACCCAGAGGACCCCAACCTTGCCAGGCGGGGATTCCAGGCAAGGTCAGGGCCAGAGAAAAATTCCCTAAGGTGGAAAACAGTGGAAAAATTTCTGGGAATGGTGATGTCTGACTCGAGTTTTAACTTGCTTCCTGCTGTGTGCTGTAAACTGTCCCTACTGCCCCCCCCCCCCAAAATCTTCAGCAAAAGTCTTGCTACAACACAGCGACCTTTGTTCCTGGGGTTTGTGGGGAGAATTAAAGGGCCTGGGGCTGGGTTGGGTAGAGCAGCCTAAGGTGAAGGTCAGAGCCAAGGCAGGGGCTGGGACACTCCAGAGAGTCGCCGCCGGAGACCCAGCGGAATGTGGGTGGAGGTCCTCGGCAGCGCGTGGGAGGAGAGCTGGAACCATCTCACTTCAACAGCAAAGTAAGGACTGATCCCTGGGGACCCTGGGTCGTGAGTGTGCCTGCAAGGCCGCTGTGTGACGTGTGATTCTGTGCATACCCCGCCAGGCTGGAACCACGTGCTGGAGGGAGACCGCGTGTCAGTCTCCGGCCATCTGCGTCTTCTCCCGGCTGCGCATGCGCAGTCCCTCTTTGGGCGGTTCGTCTCGCTCCGCTGGACGTTTGACCTGACCCAGAGGCGCCTTGGCACCAGGCTGCAGCCGAGTTCACCGCCCTCCCTCACAACCGGCTTCTGGACCGCAGCTGTCGGCGCACCGCTGAACTCTCCGCCCCAGGAGAGGAGCGGGACGAAGCCCCGGTCCGGGCCCCCACCGTCTCGCCCTCCCTTTATCCCACCCACCAGCAAGGCCTGGCAGGGGGATCCGGTGCCCACTGCCACCAGGGCAGCCCATAACCTGCTGGACTCTCCCGGGCAGGCTCCTCGCGTCTGTTCCTGATCTCCATCAGTCAGACTTCCACTCTGTAGCCACAGTAAAGCAGCGTTATTTCAATTATCTCAGAGTATCATGTGCACTGTTTGAAAAGGTCAGCTCTCCACCCCATTCCCACCCTGATTCCCTCGTCCCCATCTCCGAGGCCACTTCCGCTCCTCTAGCTACTATTTACAGATCACCGATTCTTTCAGTAAGACGCTTCCATTTCTAATTTTTGATTTGTATATCTCACACATTAGTCATTGTATGACTGCTGTGGTTCATTGCTGAGCCAAGTACTGTATTATAATTATAAATATTATTTTTGTGAATACCATTTCCCCCTGGAATTTCTACCTGCCTCCCTATGCCCCTGGGCTATTTGCTATTATCATGGCTTCATCTGTTTCCAGCCTCCCAGCCAGTTCTGTGTTCTATCACTTCTTCCCTCTCTAGGACACTCCCTCTCCACATGTGGGCTGATCTCTCTCCTTAAATCTGATGCCTCCCTTCTCTTGTAGAATTTCTTTTTGCTGTTTTTCTCGGTTGACTCATTGTTTCTTGAATATTCTTTGTATTCCTTTTTCTTAGTTTATGCTCTAATTTTGCTGGAGCACATCCTTAAGTAATTTTCTTTTAAAAAATGATGCACTGCAGCTACATTTTCTGAAGCTATATTTTTCTTCTAACCTCATATTAATCAATAGTTTGGCTGGGTATATAAATTCTACTTAAAAATTGTTCATTTCATAATTTTGATAATATTGAATATATTGTGTCTATTCTATCTATAAGAAATTTGAGGGTTGGGATTGTGGCTCAGAGGCAGAGAACTTACCTCACAAGTGTGAGGCACTTGGTTTGATCTTCAGCACCACATATAAATAAATAAACATACAATAAATAAAATAAAGGTTGTGTTCATGTGTAACTAAAAATTATTTTTAAAAAAAGAAACTTGATGAATTTCTTCAGCGTTTTAAGGACTGAATGATCTAGTTCTTCTCAATTGCATATTCTCCTTTCCACGAGGTGGAGGCTAAGAATTGCCGCAGAGAAGCCCCACATTTGCCAAACGCTTACTGCTGCGCTCACAAATTTCCTGTGGGCATGAAAATCAGAACAATAAACCTCCATCTGTTAGAGGAAAAAAGTAAAGAAGTTTCTACTGAGATGAATGTGGATTCCCTGCAGATCACCTGTTTATAAGGTTGAGAGTGCTGCATCCTCAGAGGTAAAAGCCAACCGAGCCTTCATAGGCAGTGGCCACAGGATTGAAACGGGGATTGGGAGAGACAGTCAGGACCCACCTGTTGCATTGGTCACCCGGCAAAGGGAATGAACGGTCACCATTTGCATGGGATACCACCTTGGCAGAGAACTGACGTCACGGGCGGAGGAGATAACTGCATTGAAACCAGCACGACAGGGCTCCCAGGAGCAGCAGACATGGTGTGTAGCCAGTATTGTGGTGAGCGTCACAGGTGAGCACAGCCTGGCTTGAGGAAACACAAGAGAAGGCCCTAGGCACTCAGGATTGGAGACCAGCCCAGTCTGTGAGGAAGAGCTGCTGCACAGTGATTGGTTCCCATCTATTGAGAGGAGAAGCTTGACCCAGTGGGCACAGCTCCACCTACTGGAAGAGAAGTTAATCGAACTCTAGGACTGCATTTATTATTATTATTATTATCATTTTTTTTCTTTTTCTTTCATTTTCAATTTTTTTGTTTGTTGTTGTTCTTTAATTTTTTTAATGTTTTTAATTTTTTTATTTTATTATTATTATTTTTTCAAATTTTAATTTTCATTTTTTTATTATCATTATTATTTTTGTAAAAAAAAATTTTTTCTTTTCTTTCTTTCTTTATTTTCTAATTTTTTTGTTTTTGTTTTTTTTGTCTTTTCATTTCTTTTCAATTTTCTTATTCCCCCTTCCTTGAATTCTACCTGCCTACTCTCATTCTCTTTAGTGACTTCTTCTCTTCCCTTCTAATATCTTTCCTCCCAAGTATCAAATAAATTTATAAGAGTAAACAGTAACTCAGCAGTCAAACAGAACAAGAAGTAACATGAGCAGCATAAAAAAGCAAGGAAGAAAAGGAGTACAAACAATGAAGGACAGCCTAAATATTCAGGAGGACCTAGAGTCAGCAGAAAAATGGTCATATAAAGAACTCAAGGAATACCTTAGACAGATGGAATGGAACCTTAAAGAGGATACGAGACAGCAAATCCAAACAGTGAAAGAACACTTTGAAAATGAATTACATAAACAGATAAAAGAAGAAGTTAAGCATCTTTATCAGGAGATAGAGATTATAAAAAAAATCAAACAATAATTCTAGAAATGAAGGAAATGATAAACCAAATTAAAAACTCAATTGAGAGTATCACTAACAGGGTGGAGCAAATAGAAGCCAGAATGTCAGATAATGAAGACAAAATATATCATCTTGAAAAGAGTCTAGCCAACTCAGAAAGGCTGGTTAAAAATCACGAGAAAAACATCCAAGAGATATGGGATAACATAAAAAAAAACAAACCTACGAGTCATCGGGATAGAGGAAGGTACAGAGATTCAAACCAAGGGAATGAGTAACCTGCTGAATGAAATAATTACAGAAAACTTTCCAGAAATAAAAAAGGAAACGGATATACAAATTGTAGATGCATACAGGACACCGAGCACACAAAATCACAGTAGACCAATGCCAAGACACATTGTTATGAAGATATCCAATATACAGAACAAAGAGAAAATATTAAAAGCTACAAGAGAAAGGAGGCAGATTACATTCAGGTGTAAACCAATAAGGTTAACAACGGATTTTTCATCACAGACGCTGAAAGCGAGAAGATCCTGGAACAACATATTTCAAACACTGAAAGACAATGGATGCCAACCAAGAATTCTGTATCCAGCAAAATTAAGCTTCAGGTACGACAACGAAATAAAAATCTTTCATGATAAACAAAAGCTAAAAGAATTTGCAGCCAGAAAACCAGCATTGCAAAGCGTCTTGAGCAAAACACTACATGAGGAAGAAATGGAAAACAATAACCAAAACCATCAGTGGGAAGTGCCTCTATAAAGACAGAGGGCGGGGGGAAAGCTAACCATGGAGAAACAAACTAAATTAAATTTAAAAAAAAAGAAGATAAATAATCAAACATGGCTGGAAGTACAAACCATATATCAATAGTAACTCTAAACGTTAATGGCTTAAACTCTCCAATAAAGCGACATAGGCTGGTAACATGGATTAAAAAAACAAATCCAATAATATGCTGCCTCCAGGAGACACATCTGATTGGAAAAGACATACAAAGGCTGAAGGTGAAAGGTTGGGAAAAAATATACCACGCACACGGTCCTCGTAAGCAAGCAGGGGTGGCCATCCTCATATCGAATAAAATCGACTTCAAGACTAAGTTAATCAAAAGGGATAAGGAAGGACATTATATACTGTTAAAAGGAACCATTCACCAACAAGACATAACAATTATCAATATTTATGCACCAAATAATGGTGCTGCGACGTTCATAAAACAAATTCTCCTCAAGTTCAAGAATCAAATAGACCACAACACAATAATTATGGGTGACTTCAACACACCTCTCTCACCATTGAACAGATCCTCCAAACAAAAGTTGAATAAAGAAACTATAGAACTCAATATCACAATCAACAACCTAGACTTAACTGACATATATAGAATATATCAACCATCATCAAGTGGATATACTTTTTTCTCAGCAGCACATGGATCCTTCTCAAAAATAGACCATATATTATGCCACAGGGCAACCCTCAGTAAGTATACAGGGGTGGAGATAATACCATGCATTTTATCTGATCATAATGGAATGAAACTGGAAATCAATGATAAAAGAAGGAAGGAAAAATCCTACATCACATGGAAAATGAACAATGTGTTACTGAATGATCAATGGGTTACAGAAGACATAAAGGAGGAAATAAAAAAATTCTTAGGGATAAATGAAAATACAGACACAACTTATCGGAATCTATGGGACACTATGAAAGCAGTTTTAAGAGGGAAATTCATCGCCTGGAGGTCATTCCTCAAAAAAAGGAAAAACCAACAAATAAATGAGCTCACACTTCATCTCAAAGCCCTAGAAAAGGAAGAGCAAAACAACAGCAAATGTAGCAGAAGGCAAGAAATAATTAAAATCAGAGCGGAAATCAACGAAATTGAAACAAAAGAAACTATTGAAAAAATTAACAAAACTAAAAGTTGGTTCTTTGAAAAAATAAATAAGATCGACAGACCCTTAGCCATGCTAACGAAGAGAAGAGAGAGAACTCAAATTACTAACATACGGGATGAAAAAGGCAATATCACAACAGATGCTACAGAAATACAGAAGACAATTAGAAATTATTCTTAAAACCTATATTCCAAAAAAATAGAAGATAGTGAAGACATCGATAAATTCCTTAAGTCATATGATTTGCCCAGACTGAGTCAGGAGGATACTCACAACTTAAACAGACCAATATCAATAGATGAAATAGAAGAAGCAATCAAAAGACTTCCAACCAAGAAAAGCCCAGGACCAGATGGGTATAGAGCGGAGTTTTACAAAACCTTTAAGGAAGAATTAATACCAATACTTTTCAAGTTATTTCAGGAAATAGAAAAAGAGGGAGCTCTGCCAAATTCATTCGATGAGGCCAACATCACCCTGATTCCGAAATCAGACAAAGACACCTCAAAGAAAGAAAACTACAGACCAGTATCTCTGATGAACCTAGATGCAAAAATCCTCAATAAAATTCTGGCGAATCGGATACAAAGGCACATCAAAAAAATTGTGCACCATGATCAAGTAGGATTCATCCCTGGGATGCAAGGATGGTTCAGTATACGGAAATCAATAAATGTTATTCACCACATCAATAGACTTAAAGATAAGAACCATATGATCATCTCAATAGACGCAGAAAAAGCATTTGACAAAGTACAGCATCCCTTTATGTTCAAAACATTAGAAAAACTAGGGATAACAGGAACTTACCTCGACATTGTAAAAGCTATCTATGCTAAGCCTCAGGCTAGCATCATTCTCAATGGAGAAAAATTGAAGGCATTCCCCCTAAAATCTGGAACGAGACAAGGATGCCCTCTATCACCACTTCTATTCAATATAGTTCTTGAAACACTGGCCAGAGCAATTAGACGAAAGAAATTAAAGGCATAAAAATAGGAAAGGAAGAACTTAAATTATCACTATTTGCGGTTGACATGATTCTATACTTAGAAGACCCAAAAGGGTCTACAAAAAAACTACTAGAACTAATAAATTAATTCAGCAAAGTGGCAGGATATAAAATCAACACGCATAAATCAAAGGCATTTCTGTATATCAGTGACAAAACTTCTGAAACGGAAATGAGGAAAAACACTCCATTCACAATATCCTCAAAAAAAATAAAATACTTGGGAATCAACCTAACAAAAGAGGTGAAAGATTTATACAATAAAAACTACAAAACCCTAAAAAGAGAAGTAGAAGAAGATCTTAGAAGATGGAAAAATATACCCTGTTCATGGATAGGCAGAACTAACATCATCAAAATGGCGATATTACCAAAAGTTCTCTATAGGTTTAATGCAATGCCAATCAAAATCCCAATGGCATTTCTTGTAGAAATAGATAAAGCAATCATGAAATTCATATGGAAAAATAAAAGACCCAGAATAGCAAAAGCAATTCTAAGCAGGAAGTGTGAATCAGGCGGTATAGCGATACCAGACTTCAAACTATACTACAGAGCAATAGTAACAAAAACAGCATGGTACTGGTACCAAAACAGGCGGGTGGACCAATGGTACAGAATAGAGGACACAGAGACTAATCCACAAAGCTACAACTATCTTATATTTGATAAAGGAGCTAAAAGCATGCAATGGAGGAAGGATAGCATCTTCAACAAATGGTGTTGGGAAAACTGGAAATCCATATGCAACAAAATGAAATTGAATCCCCTCCTCTCGCCATGCACCAAAGTTAACTCAAAGTGGATCAAGGAGCTAGATATCAAATCAGAGACTCTGAGCCTGATAGAAGAAAAAGTTGGCTCCAATCTACATATTGTGGGGTCGGGCTCCAAATTCCTTAATAGGACACCCATAGCACAAAAGTTAATAACAAGAATCAACAAATGGGACTTACTTAAACTGAAAAGTTTTTTCTCAGCAAGAGAAACAATAAGAGAGGTAAATAGGGAGCCTACATCATGGGAACAAATTTTTACTCCTCACACTTCAGATAGAGCCCTAATAACCAGAGTATACAAAGAACTCAAAAAATTAGACAATAAGATAACAAACAACCCAATCAACAAATGGGCCAAGGACCTGAACAGACACTTCTCAGAGGAGGACATACAATCAATCAACAAGTACATGAAAAAATGCTCAGCATCTCTAGCAGTCAGAGAAATGCAAATCAAATCCACCCTAAGATACCATCTCACTCCAGTAAGATTGGCAGCCATTATGAAGTCAAACAACAACAAGTGCTGGAGAGGATGTGGGGAAAAGGGTACTCTTGTACATTGCTGGTGGGACTGCAAACTGGTGCGGCCAATTTGGAAAGCAGTATGGAGATTCCTGGGAAAGCTGGGAATGGAACCACCATTTGACCCAGCTGTTCCCCTTCTTGGACTATTCCCTGAAGACCTTAAAAGAGCGTACTACAGGGATACTGCTACATCGATGTTCATAGCAGCACAATTCACAATTGCTAGACTGTGGAACCAACCCAGATGCCCTTCAATAGGTGAATGGATAAAAAAAAATGTGGCATTTATACACAATGGAGTATTATGCAGCACTAAAAAATGACAAAATCATGGAATTTGTTGGGAAATGAATGGCACTAGAGCAGATTATGCTTATTGTGAAGCAAGCCAATCCCTATAAAACAAATACCAAATGTCTTCTTTGATATAATGAGAGCAACTAAGAACAGAGCAGGGAGGAAGAGCAGGAAGAAAAGATTAACATTAAACAGATACATGAGGTGGGAGGGAAAGGGAGAGAAAAGGGAAATTGCATGGTAATGGAGGGAGACCCTCATTGTTATACAAAATCACATATAAGAGGATGTGAGGGGAATGGGAAAATAAACAAGGAGAGAAATTAACTACAGTAGATGGGGTAGAGAGAGAAGATGGGAGAGGAGGGGAGGGGGGATAGTAGAGGATAGGAAAGGTAGCAGAATACAACAGTTACTAATAGGGCATTATGGAAAAATGTGGATGTGTAACCGATGTGATTCTGCAATCTGTATTTGGGGTAAAATTGGGAGTTCATAACCAACTTGAATCTAATGTATGAAATATGATATGTCAAGAGCTTTGTAATGTTTTGAACAACCAATAAAAAAAAGAAATTTGATGCTCTTTTGCTTCCCAATCCTTTATATGTAACAAGTATTTTTCTTTCTTGAAGCATTTAATATTGTAGCTTTATTTTTGGTACAACAACATTTCATGATAGCATGTCTATATGTGGGTCATTTGGCATTTATTTTTGCCAAGCATTCAGTGATTTTATATATCTTGGAGATGTGTATTCTGCAGTTGTGAGAAAAAAATCTCTGGCACATGTCTTCATTAACTGTTCCTTCCCACTCCTTTTTTTAAATTATTTTTTTTTCTGAAACTACTATTAGTCAGATATTGAAACCCTGAAATAAATCCTTTATTTTTCTTATTTTCCCCCCTCTTTTATCTTTGTATTTTGTCATGGGAGAATCCCTTGAATTTATTTTTTTAATTCTTTGAACTTTTCATGTTAGCGACTCATTTTTTAATTTCTCAGAGACCTTTCTTATTATTCAATTGCTCCTGTCATGTTGACAGTATAGTCTGGTCTCAAGATTCTCATCTTTAATTTTTCTGAGATACCAATTTGATTCTTCTTAAATGCTCTCGTTACTTTAGATCCTCTGGGGTCATGCTTTCTATTTGTACATTTTGATCTCTTTCTTATCTTGGCTAGCTGTTTTTTATTTAAGAGACAGACAATTTTAAGCCGACTGGGGGCCCTGCCTGGAGAGGATTCTGGGTGCTTGAGCTAAGACCCCAAAGAGAGGTAGGGCCCTCTGCTGGGAGGGCCTCCACGGGGGAGAGCTTGGCCCCCTGCCTGGAGTCTCGGCTCTGGGCGCAGGGCACACTGTACATGTGTAGAGGGAGGGGTTGGCGCGGGGCATGCTGGGTGTAGAGGGAGGGGTTGGGACAGTGGGCAGCAGGTGGCTTCATCTGCTAGCTGTCACCAAGCTTGTGTTTAAAGCCCCACGTGCCATCTTTGAGGCCAAGCCTCCCCAGGGTTCCATCGGTTTGTACCCTTTGGTATTTTATCTGAACTTCTGTGCAGTGTGTCAAGGCGGGAATATACCTCCACGGTTATGTTTTGATAAACTTTCCACCTTTTGTTGGGAATCTAGGTAGTTTTTGACTCTTGTAGGTTGTGCACATTTTAGTTCATGTCTAGGGTAAACATTAGTGTGCTGTGTGTCCAGGAGAAGAGTGTTGGACCAACGGTGTGTACCCACGCAGCTGAGGTAGGTAGTACCAGTTGGCCAGATAATACCAGTATGCAGTCTCACCTGCCAGACCCAAGGCTTCCTCTTCTCCTGTCCCCTTTCCCTTCTTGACCTTTTGTCTTTTAAGTTTCAGCCATCCTGGTGGGTGGTAAAGGTATCTTATAATTTTAGTTTGCATTTCTCTGAGCACAAATGAAGTGTAGAACCTTGTCATGTGTTTATTGGTGTTTTGAATATTGATCTATCTATAGATGGTTTGGCTTTTTTTTTTTTTTTTATTGAGGGGGGTAGATTTGTTTTTTGGTGAAAAGTCTGTTAAGGTTTTTTCTCCCTGCTTCCAAAGAAAGAAAAGAAAAACAATTGGTCTGTCTGTCTTTTTCTTATTGATTTGTAGCATTTTAAAAAATACCTTGCAAATCCAAGTTCTTTTCTAAATGTGCGAGTCTTAACACCTCCCACTCCTGCAGTGAGCTCCTCTTTACTCTGTTGCTGCTGTACTTTAGGAATGGATGGTCTTGATTTCAATATGCTCTTATTTTCCCCCAATGTGGTCAGCCTTCTGTGACCTGTTGAAGACACCTCTGCCTGCCCCAAGGTCACAGGCATTGCCTTTGGTCCCCTCCACAGGCCTCATTATTTCCTCTTCCACATTTACTCTGCACGTGGCCTGGAATCGATGCTCGTGTGTGGTGTGAAGTAGGGGTCACGTGGTGTTTTCCTATGGATGCCCGTTGACCCAGCCCAGCTTATTGAAAAGGCAACTCCTTTCCCATTATAGTATGGCTTTTTCATAAACAAGCAGTCAGACCTGGTGTGTGGATCTGTTGCCAGACTCTCTGCTTGGTCAGTCTGTCTGTGCTTGTGTCAATACTGTGCTGCTGCTGTAACTTCCATGGCCTTATTGAAGGTCCTGCATCCAGCGGTGCTTTCCTTTCTCCGTTTGCCTCAGCTATTCATGGGCACTCGTCTCCTGTTAGACTTACATATTTGCTGCCTTCCCTCTGACCCCAGGGCCTTTGCACATATTCCTTCTGCTGACACACCCACCCTTCTCTTGCCACCTGCTAGTGCTTACTTCCTCTGGTTACACCTCAGTTGTCACTTCCCTGCACTCTTCAGCCAGGCCGAATGCCTGGTGGAAGTGCTCACCACACCGCCCACCTTTCATTTGTAACTTTGATCACTATTTGATTCTACATTTATTCTTGTGGTTATTCCATCAAATGCTTTCTCTCGCGGCACTCTGGGCGTGCTTCAGCGTCTGTGTGCCTGTGTGTCTATGTGCGAGCTCAGCTCTGCGTGGGGGAGACGCCCCTGACCATCCTGTCCCTCGCCCCGGCCGCCCTCCCCTCCCCTCTCCCGTCGGGTTCCTCTCCCCTGCTGCACTGTCCCCCGCAGCCGCCCCTCTCCTTTCTGAGTGACTGGAGGAAGACGCTGGTCTCCAGCTGCCTGCGCTCCGCTGCCCTTGTGCAGTTGTCTGCCAGTTGTGCACGCCGATTACTATGAACGCCACCATCTGGTACGCCACGTGGACATCATAATCTTTTCTTAATTACATTAGCAGCGCAATCAGTTACTGCATTACAAGGCCGGCGTTGAGCTTTTAAATCTTGGTGGGAATCATAAATAATTGCACTAAGTACCAGGCGCCAGATGTGTGTGCCAACTTCGGTTGCACTAGATAAATAGTAACCTTACAAGAGTGTTAGACAGCAGGCGATCGGCCGGCCACCGGCCGCACCGCACCTGGGCCCTGCTGCAGGAGGCCCGCCACCGCGCACCCAAAGAGAAGCAGCCGAGGAAGCACGAGGGACACTCTGGGACCTCGGAGTGTGCGGGTCCAGGGAGCCCGAGCCCAGGGCCTGAGGCCTGTGGAGAAGGACAAAGGGAAGACCAGGTGGGCGGAAGGGCAGGGAGGAGAGGGTGGGGAAGACAGGTGGGAGGGGAGGGAGAGAGCCGAGGACGGAGAGAGAGACCCACTGAGTGACCAGGACCCAGCCTGCAGCCCTGGGGGAGAGCAAGAACCAGGCCACCAGGCCTGTGGGCCCAGGAAGGGAGGCTGGAACTGCCCAGGGAGGACAGGGAGGTCAGGGCAGAGCCTCAGCCAGGGACTAGCCACCCAAGAGGCGGATGGACCCAGAGAAAAACAGAGAGAATAGTAAATGCAGAATTCAAGTGTGCCTGGCCCCCTGCTCCTCCCGGGGGCTCCCAGGGGGCTGGCAGTTGGGCTGAGGCTGCCCAGATCCCCTTCCCCTTCTAGGTCAGGAGTTGGAGAAAGAATGACTCCCTGCCCTAAGAGAACAGAGGCCATCACCGGGTCCCTCCCATGACACAGCCAGTCTCTGCCAGATGCCCGGGGGTGAGAATCTAGCTTCCAGTCATTGACCCACACCACACAGCTAACTATGGACAATGGCCAAGTATCAATGAATGTTTGTGGAAAACCCTAGGGTAAAAGACAGAGGCCAGAGATTTAAGAAAACAGAGGCAACCAGGAGAAAATAAAGACAACACATTTAAACAAAGAAGGCATTGCAGTCCTGAGTAAGATAAAATGTTAGAGTCGGAGGGGAAAATTGAGGGAACACAGAAGGTCGGAAGGTCAAGTCAAGAGAAACCAAAAGATAGAAGAAAAAGAGATGATTTTTTAAAAATTGTAAATCGAATATGAGAAAATTAGAAGAGCCATCTAGGAGGTCCAATATCTAACTAATTGGATATTAAGAGAAAAGAAATAATCAATAAGTGTTCTAGGGAAAAAAGAAAACAGAAAGGAGGATGTTCTTAAAGAAGTAAAAAACAAGAAAATTCCCCCAAATTGAAGGACATAAATTTCCAATTGAAATGGAACACTCCAGCCCAATGGAAAAACAGACCCCCTCCCTTAGGCATATCATTATGAAATTTCAGAGTTGCCACAATAAAGAGAAGAAGAAACTTCAGGAAAATTAAAAAGTTATACACAAAGAACTGGGAACCAGAATAGTATCCAAATGACCCCTAGCCAGCCTGGATGCTAGAAGACGGGAAGAAAAGACTTGAAAAATCTGAGGGAAAATTACTTCTAACCAAGAATTCCAAATCTCTCCCAGCTATCAGTGAAGGAGAAGAGGAGCATTAACACAAATGTGCAAAATAAAAATAAAGTTGAATTCTATGCATTCTTTCTTAGAATGCTACTAAAAGACATGCTATAGGTAAATGAGAGAGAAAAGCCTGGAATCCAGAAAAAAAGAACTAACAGAAAAGAAAAACCTGGAATGAGAAGTAGGCAAATGAGAAAAGCAAAGCAATTATGAACTCTGGGGAAAAAAGAAAAATGAATTGATAGAACTCTGTGTGGCTCATCTATGATCCATATCTGCATAGTCCTAATTACACAAATATTGAATGGTCAATTAACAAAAATTATGATATGACTATTAGATGGAAAGATTGGAAAGGAGTAGTGTGGCACAAAGAGAACTGAATGCCCACCTTTCTTAGTAAAAAGTCAATAGAGTTTTCTTCAAAATGTGAAACTACGTATGTGATGCATTTTGAAATATGAAGGTAAATAGCAGAAGAGTGGTTGTATAATCAGTTTCTCCTCACCATAATCAAAAACTGGAGGCAATTAATTTATAAAGATAAAAGGTTGATTTAGCTCACTGTTCTGGAGTTTCAAGTCCAAGACCAGACAGCCCTTTTGCTCTCTGGGACTCTGAAAAGGGCAACATACCCTGAGGGAAGTATGTTAAGAAGTAAATCACTCCCAGGATGAATCAGGGAGGAGAGAGAGAAGAGACCGGTCCTTCAAGTGCAGGACCCCAGTGACCTAGCAGCCTCCCACCAGGTTCCAAGACTTAAAGGTCCCAGCCTCCCAATACCCCCACCCTGGGAACCAAGCCTTCACATGCGGACCTTGTGTGGGGCGGAGTGGGGAGACTGGTCCAAACCCGAGTTGGTTGTCTCATGACAGGGAAAACTGAGGCTGTAGCAGGGACCGTTTGTTGTTGTTGTTTTGCTATAAACTTTATGCTTTAGTTGGCTCTGGAGTAATCTTGGCCTTGGACTTCAGAGATCCAACCCAGAGCTTCACTCTCAGAACAAGATGTTTTATTGACATACAAGTAAAAAGGAAGACGGAATCTGTTAGGAAAAGATGAGCTCCCTTGTTAGGTTCGCAGAGGGAAACTCAATAGCATTACTGAAAACCTAAAATTACAGGAGGAGATAAGGAACTGGTCCATGGAGGATCCTGTGTCTGAGAATGAAAGAGAATCAGCGTATGCACAGAAGACTTGCTCTCAGAGCAGGAGCACAGAAGAAAGGAAACAATTAAAACCCCGTACAGGGGTGAGAAGGTGCCTCAGTGGCAGAGGGCTTGCATGAGGCGTGGGGTCAGTCCCCAGTACTTAAAAAAAAAAAAATTAGCTCCAGTAAGCTGGAGGCAGAGATTGATTATCTTAAGAGAAAGATTGGGATCTTGGGAACAGACCAGACAGATCTGAAATGGCAGATGTGATCCAGAAGGCCGGTGCAGGGTTCTCAGACCTGCGCAGGCCTCAGAATCACCTGGAAGACTTGATAATCATGAATTCCTGCCCCCCTCCTGAGAGTTTCTGATTCAGTAGAATCAGAAGCTGGTGCTTGAAAGTTTTGAATTTCTAACCAATTCCCAGGTGAAGCTGAGAGTGCTACCCAGGACCCCCACTTTGAGGACCACATTTAAAAAGAGAATGCACGGCAAAATAAGGTAGATTAAGGGGGAGGGGGAGGGGAGGGGGAGGGGGAGGGGGAGGGTCAGGTAGGACCAGGGCAGGTGGAGGCAGGGGGCCTGGGTTCGCTGATGGAGAACCTCTCCTGGGAGGGGCTGATGCACGCAGGCAGTGGAGGTGGGGCAGGGTTTCTTTGCCAGATGGGCGCTCTCTGCAGAGCCAGAGCTGCCCAGTTTCATCATGGCTTGCTCTGGAAGATACCACAGGACAAAAACCAGGCCTTTCTGAAAGAAAAAGGGACCCCCCAGAGGGGCATGAAACTATAAGGACATACTCTACAGTGGCAGAAAAGTGTCCTCGACACCTGAAACATTCCAAAGCCAAGGGAAGTCTGCTCTGGGAAGCCCACAATAGAGACCAGGGTCCGCAGAGGGCCCCAGATGAGTGGCGGGAGCCTGGATCACGGCATTGGCTCAGGTGCCTGTTGGGAGCACAGGCTGGAGGGCAGAGTCGGGAGGCTTCTCCCAGACGGTGGCCCTCAAATTCTGCTGTGAATCTGGATCACCGAGAGAATGGTAAATAGCTCCCTGTGTAGGTCACAACCCATACCAGTTAAATCAGAATTTCTAGGGTGGTATCCAGGTATCCATATTCTATAAAATTCCCCAGGAGATTCCAAAGTGCAGCCAAGTTCAAAGACAGGACCTTGCTACTCAGAATGCAGCTCATGAACCAGCAGCTCGTTGGCCTGTCAGAAATGCTGGCTCTCGGCTCGTACCCCAGGCTGACTCAGAATCTGCCTTTTATCCACATCCTTCGCAATGTGGGTGCACGTAAATGCTGAGAAGCATTGTTCTAGAAAGCAGGTATCTTAGGCCTAGCACTCCCTTCAAAGCAAGAGGTATGGCAACAGGAGCGAGTGTACAGCTTTGAAAACCCCACCCAAGACACCTTGGAGGTTGTGTCATTGGATGGAGCCCATATTCAACTCATCACTGACCTTCCAGAAACAGGAGGCCCATGGGATGATGTTAGAGGGAAAAAAAGGTTACCATGGAGGAAACTTGCCAAATTGTTAATGGTGTCTTCATGTGGGAAGAAGATAGTGTGTTAGTCAGTTTTCTGTCATTATACCAAAATTCCTGAGATTATCAATTTATAAAGAGAAAAGGTTCATTTTGGAGGTTCCAGTCCATGACTGGTTGGCCCCACTGCTTTGGGCCTGTGGCCAGGCATAACATCATGGCAGGAGCACAGGGTGGAGCAAAACCACTCACCTCATGGTCAGGAAGCAAGAAAGAGAAAGAGGAAGGGGATGGGGGCTCCACAATCTCCTTTGAGGGCACACCCCCAATGACCTAAAGATCTCCCACTAGGCCCCACCTCTTAATAGTTCCATCACCATCCAATAGCCATAGCCCAAGGACCAAAGGTTTAAGACGTGGGCTTTTAGGGAACACTCAAGATCCAAACTATAGCAGATAGCAGAGCAGGAAACTTGAGTTTTTAATTTTTTATGTACAATTTGAATGTCCTAACCATGTGTGTGTTTGGGAGGTTGTTAAGGGATTATGTTGATGGTTAGATTATGGGATACTCTTTAACATTTTCTATATTAAAAATCTAATAAATGGTAGTTTTAAAAAGCAATATACAAGCAAAAGCTATTAGAAATACCAAGATGAATTTGGCATAATCACGATGTTAATGGGATACCTTCAAATTATTGCATTGCTTAGTCTTTGTCAAATTGAGTAGGCGAAAAGAAAAACAATATATGGAAAATATGAATAATCTCATTAATAAGCTTATTTACTAGATATATTTCCAAATCTGTAATCTACAAACATAGAATACATAATCTTCACGTGTTCCACTTAGCATTTTAAAATTTAATCATTTTCCCAACCCACGAAGGAAATGTTAATAACTTTAAAGAGACGAGTATAAGCCACAAGAGGGAGGAGAATATTTTTGTCTCGTCACCACCATGAAGACTCAGTGCCTAGCACAGTGCCTGCGTAAAGTACAACAAATATTTGTTGTTGGTTCAAGTCTATGTTTTCTTACTTGGAATGCAAGAAAATTAAAAATTCATTTAAAAAGTCTAAGCAAACAAAGAGTGTAAAAAAAAAAACCTCAATAAATAAAATAAATTCTCCTCAAATGATATTTCAAATCAATGCATTATCAATTGCAATTCAATAGGACTTTTCATGGAATTTTCTAGGTTTATTCTGAAATTAACATGAAAGAGCAAATATGTGTAAATTGGCAAGAAGAAAATTTAAAATCATCTTTATTTGTTCTATCAGATTCACAACTTTTTTTGTGGCGCTGGAGATTGAACCCAGGGCTCATGAATGCTAGACAGGTACTCTATCCCTGAGCCACGTCCCTAGTCCACGACTCATAATTGTATAGAGTTAGAGAAATATTTTTAAGTGGTGTAATATTGGTGCCAGAGAAGATATATATATATATATATATATATATATATATATATATATATATATATATCTCCTGTCTAGAGATTTTTCTAATCTAAATGAGATACAATGTCCAATTCTTAAGGAAACCAAGCAGTATTTAATAAGTGAAATTGAGACAGCGGCTTCCCATTTGGAAAAAAAAATAGAATGAGATCCGTACCTCACACGACCCACAAGGCAAACGTTCCTTATTGAGTAAAGTCCTAAAAGCAAAAAGTAAAACAACTGTATTAGAAGAAATATAGGGGCCTGTATTAGCATTTAGGGAAGGGAGAGAGATTTTCAGACAAAGCACAGAAACTGAGTGCACAAAGGCAAAGCCTGACAAATTTGGCTGCACTGTAAGCCATGATTCTGGGCAGCAAAGGACACTACAGAAGTTTCTGGAAATGACAAATGTGCTAAAGATATTGACAACCTGATAGGAAAAATGAAAATCAAACCATCTAATAGGAAATGTTAGTGGGCTGGGGATGTAGCTCAGTGGTAGAGCTCTTGACTACGTGTGCCAGAGCTTTGAGCCTCAACACCGCAGAAAAGGAAGGAAGGAAGGGAGGGAGGGAGAGAGGGAGGGAGATGAACAGGCAGTCAGGAAAGGAAATGCAAATGGTCGGTTAGCATATAAAAATAATGCTTCCTTTCACTAGTAACCAGGGAACCAATGGCAAAGTAAAACAGAGATGCTATTTTTCACTAATTAGTAATATTTTTTTCAAGTTCCAATACAAGTACTGGTGGGGTAGGGTTAGTAGATTCATACATTAAGAGAAGAATATAAAACGTTCCTAAAAGTGTACCTAAAATAGCCCTCCCCTTTGAAAGGACATTGAGGGCCAAAATTAAAAAAAAAAAAAAATCTACTCCGCAACATGACAATTCCACATCTTTGCTTCTACTTAAAGAAAGAAACATCAGCAGGCAGCATTCCTAAGGTGGCCTCTATGGGGTGGATATTGTAGCATTTTCTATAACATGGTTCAATAAACTATATTAAATTCTACTGAAATGCAATGTACTGAAATAGTTAAAATAAATCAGTTTGATGTATAGCTATTAACAGGAAAAGAAGCTTATTACTGATGGAAAAAGAAAGATGCAGGATAATATATACAATATGAAACTCTATATGGTTAAAAAACTAACAAAGCAAACTATATATTTTTTTAAGTTCATATGTATATAAAGAACTAGAAAAGTCTGGACGAGGCTGGGCATGGTGGCGCCTGCCTGTAATCTCAGTAACTCGGGAGGCTGAGGCAGGAGGGTCACAAGTTCAAAGCCAGCCTGGACAACTTAGTGAGATCCTAAATAACTCAGTAACACCTTTTCTCAAAATTTAAAAATAGAATTAAAAAATACTGGGGATGTGGCTCAGTGGTAAACTCTCCCTGGGTTCAATCTCTAGTGAGAGAGAGAGAGGAGAAAAAAATCTTGGTGAAGATAATTCAATACAGCAATCTGACTTGTTGTACCCTTTTCTCCTCTCACCTAGAGTCTTCTGAGATGTGCTGCATAAAATATTCTACAAGGCTTTCAAAACGCAGACCTATTCATTCTCTCTCTCTCTCTCTCTCTCTCACACACACACACACACACACACACACACACACACAAATATCCAGAAATGAGAAACAGAGGCATTTTTTCAAAAGCCAGAACTTCAGGAACACAGCCTGAAGTTCACTGGGCATGGGGTGAGAAGAAGAGATATTAAGTAGAGAATTAATTTGGAAAAGTTTTAAAACGACATTATATTAAATTTCTACATAATAATGACATGGACAAAATGGGAGGGAGTATATATATATCAGATCCCTCAACATTTGGGGACAAGCTCATGGATAAACCTCAGATTTTGATAACTCAAACATGCATCACCAAAATTAAGCATCACCCTTGAAAGAAAAAAATAGATGTTGAATCTTCCAGACCACTGGAAAGGAGGGAATAAAGAAATCCAACCAATCAAATAGAGGCAGAAAATGTGATGGGGAAAAGAAGTAAAGAAAAATCATAGTGAACAAAAATCCCAAAATAAGATGGTAAGAATATATGTTAGTCCTCAAAATAATTGTAAGTGAACTAGCCCTCCTCATTAAAAGGCTAAGGGGAGCAGCAAATAGCTCTACAGTAAAGGACTAGGTCTCAGAAAGACTGTAAAAAAAATCAGAAAGTATATTGTTATAGAAATTTAATCCAAAAATAAATTTACAAGTTGGTATAGCTATTTTAAGATCTGGTAAAATGAATCATGAGGCAAAAACAATAACAGAGATAAAGTGTGATACGTCATAAAGATAAGGAACAAGGAAGATGTTAAGAATCCTAAACTTGTATGCACCTAACAATGATCTCAAAAATCATAAAGCAAAACATAATGGGAATTTTTAATTACAAGAAAAAGTAGACAAAACCACAATCAGAAGGAGAATTTTTTTTTAAAGTCTTCTCTTTTATTTACATGTCAAGCAGACAAAAAATAAAGTAAGGTAAAGATTATTGACAGGCTTGAAGTTATGAAGTTGTTGAAAACCCAGAATTCAAAATGTAAAGGATAATCAGCCAAATCAAGCATCTATGGAATATTTACAAAAATCAACCAAGTAGCAAACCGGGTTAGTTAAGCAGACCACATACTCCAATAACAATGTAATAAAATTAGATATCAATCATAAGTAGATTGCCAAAACACCCCATTAACTTAGAAAATGAGACAAAGATAAAAGTAACATATATTAAAACTACATAAAAACAATTAAAAGGAGAAAATACTCTAAAGAGTTAGATAATCAATGAAGCCAAATATTCAATTCCAATAGAGACTAAGCAAACTCAAAGGACAATAACAAAACTAAGAAGATAGTAGAAATCAATTACACACAAAACAAATTAACAGTAGAGAAGATAAACAAGACTCTAATTTGGTTCTTTGCAATGATTAATAAAATAGAGAAACCTCTGGCATAATTTGTCAGGGAGGAGGAGAGAAGGCACAAACAGGGCTGAGAATGAGAAGGTAGGAGATGAGACCTCAGGTTTAATCAATCATGGGAGGATACTATGAAGAATTTTCCAGGAAGAAGATAAATGTTTGAACAATGTTCTGGTTGAATGTAATTTATAAAAGTACCAAAGAAGAGAGAGACGCCTGAATAGATCTTTTTCCATTAATAAAATCATGTCAGTATTTTGCTCTCTCATCACAAAAACAAAACAAAATTACGAGGTACTCATGATTTTATAAGTGAGATGAACAAACCTTTAAGGAATACAAACACCCCTCACCCCGCACCTCCTCAGGTACTGGAGGTGGCGCTCAGGGCCTGGTGCATGCTGGGCAAGTGCTCTACCACTGAGCTGCACCCTCAGCCCCCGGAGAACATCTTTATGCTGGAGACCATGCTCTGGTAGGTAGAGGAAGCTTTCACTAAAACTCCCTAACACGTTTTATAAAGCTGCTGCCACCCTAATGTCAAAACCCACAAGGAGACTAGCAATACTGCCTGTTATGGGACCTTATGGACATAGGCATAAAAGTCCTCAATAAAATATGATTGAGACCAATTAGTAATGAATGAAAACCAAGTACTTTATTTAACTAAGTAGAGGGTGTCTGAGGAATGCATTTAAAAAATTAGCATAATTAGAACTGGGGTGTAGTGCAGTGGTACAACATTTCCTAGCGTGTGTGAGGCCCTGGGTTTCATTTGCAGCATTGTGAAAGAATAATAATAAAAATAATGTAATTAGCCCACTATGTTAAAAGAGAGAGGAAAAAAAAGAGAACTGTGGAAGAAAGCATTAAGAAAACTGTTCATTGACAAAAAGTAATCGAGAGAACAGAGGAACACACTTGATTTCCTAAGGGGTATTTCTCAAAAAGTTACAATACAATAGTAGCATTTAGTGGCCCATAGCAAACAGCATCCCTATTAAATTCAATAGCAACCAAAAAGTGATTTCTAAGACCATTTATATTCAATATTGTATTAAACAATACAATTAATAAGGCAAGAAAAAGGATAAACTAATAGGAAATGACAGGATCGTCATTATTCCCAGATAAAAATATCACTTACCATATTTGAAGAGAGGAAATCTACCAACTAACCATCAGGATAATAGAGCAAGCCCCAACAATACAATTCCACACGTAAGAGCAGCAAAGGATTAGGAAGTGCAGTATCAAAAAGATCCCACTCATGGTGACACGATCGAAGAGATGGGCAAGAACTTTTAAAAGAAAATCACACAGCATTGTTGAAGGATTTAGCAGACCTCCACAAATGGACAGATAAGTCGAGCTGGTGAAGTCTCGAGGTCATGAAGGTGGAAATTTTCTCCAAAATGAAGTAGCTGGTTTTTATGGGGGTGTGCAAAGCAGAAGTTTCAGTGATGTGGCTCCCTCCAGCCAGATAGGAAGAGTCGCCACGAAGCTACAAAGAGCAAAGTAAAGTGGCACCAGCAAAAAGAAAAGAGCCGGAAACTGACCCCTGTGTGGGAGACTGGCTCGAACGGTGGCAGGAGGTTGGGTGCCCGTCAGTAGAGACGCGATAAAGGAGTGACAGAAAAGAAAATCACCATTTTTAAGCTTCAGTGGGTCCAGGTAATGATGGCCTGTGGTCACTGGCATCCAGAAATGGGGTGATGGACATTACAGACCCAGCCATGAAGGGCTCCAAACCCTGCAGGAAGTTCCCTGGCAAAGAGGCAACCCGAATCGGAGCAGACTGGAGACAGGGCAGTGCGGCCAGCTGGAGGACATCAGGGGGCATCCAGAACCAACAGCCCAGTGTCTTCCACCAATAAGTTTCAAGGGTATAGAAGAAGAGAGAGGGACTTACATATTGTTTTAGTCAGCTTTTCCGCTCTGTGACTAGAGGATCTGACCAGCACAGCTGGAGGGGAGGAAGTTCATCTGAGGGTCCAGGGTTCCAGAGGTCTTTGTCCACAGGAGGCTGGCTCCAGTCCTCAGGGCTCCAGGTGACCCAGCGCATCATGGCGGGACAGTGTGGCAGAGGGCAGCAGCTCGCATCAGGAAGCAGAGAGACTCCAGCCCCATAGCCAGGACCCAAATTAACCGCCTCCTCCAGCCACAGCCACCTGCCTCTAGTTTCCACTCAGTCCCCTCAGGGATCCATTCACTAACTCAATTCAGTCATTTCTCCTCTGGCACTGTCTCCCCCGTGAGCTTTAGGGAGGCACCACATATCCAAACCATAACAAAGATCAACATAGACTCGGGAAGATGATTTGCAGTAAATTGGGCAAAGGATTTATCTGGATCCTGATGGAAAGGAGCTGCAGGAAGCGGGCTGGTGGGGCGGCTCAGTGGTAGGGCCCTGGCCTAGCATGTGTGAGGCCCTGGGTTCAATCCCGACACCAACCAAAGAAAACCGCCACAAAACAAAGCAAGAAAAATAAAACAAAAAAGAAAAGAAAATTTTGATATGATCTATAGAAATTCATTTATTGATGTGGAGAATTATTGTTATTTTTAAGTACCATAATGCTATTGTAGTTAAAAGAGAATTGATCTTGTAAGATTCATGCTAACATATTAACAGAGGGGGGGGGGCTGGGGTTGTGGCTCAGAGGTAGAGCGCTTGCCTAGCATGTGTGGGGCACTGGGTTCGATCCTCAGCACCACATAAAAATAAAATGAAGACATTGTGTCCACCTATAACTAAAAATAAATATTTAAAAATTGTTAAAAATTTTTTAAAAAATATTAACAGATGAGATTCTATGATGTATGGATAGACAATTGGGACTCGTATAGATATACAATGGGACAATTTTTATTTGTCAATCGAAAATTTCAAAATTAGAAAACGGTTCAGGAAGGGGAGGTTTGGAGGAGGGACAAAACAACGTTGCTCATGATTTGATCATTGTGGAAGCTGGTGATGAGCACGTGGAGTTTATGACTTTTCTTCTCCATACTTCTGAGTATGTTTGACATTTTCTAAAATGCGGGAATGACTTGTTATCCATATGAGGAAAAATCAAACTTAGATCCCGACCTCACCTGTATCAAAAATCAATTCTGGGCAGATGACAGACTAATTGTAAGTTGCAAAATCCTTTAGTACTTTTAGAAATTAATGTAGGCCCACACGTTTATTATTCTGAATGGGAAAGGTTTGCTAAGCAAGATAGAGAAAGTACTTACCACAAAGGCAAACACTGATAAATTTTACTACACAGAAGTAAAATATTGGCTTATGATTAAACACACCTTTAACAAAGCAAAAGACAAACCAGTCTGGGAGAAATTATTTGCAATAAAATATTAGTGTCCAAATATATATTGATCTTTTACAAATGAACACGAAGAAAAAGAGGGAAATGGGCAAAGGCTACTAACAAGGAATTCAAAGAGAAAAATCCAGGTAGTTTAAAAAAAAAGAAGTGTGAAAAATAGCAACCATACTGATAATCAGGATAATGCAAATATGAAATTTCACATCAATCCATCAGCAAAACTTAAAAGTCACATGACCCTGAGTGATGGCGAGGATGCCGGGAAATGAGAACTCTGACCCAGGGCTGGTCAGAGGGCAAGCTGATACAACTACCCTGAAGATACTTTGATAATACTGGACCTATCAAGTTGAAGGTGCATGTAACTTGTGAGTTAGCAATCCCACGTCTACATATCTCCCTAGATAAGATTTCTTCCCTGTGCCTAAGACTTGAATAAAAATAATTATCATGTACCATGTGGAATAGTGTAAAAACAGAAACAATTTAAATCTACCTTAGAAGGGACTTGGGAAAATATTCATATGATAAAGTACTAGCAAGTAATTGAACACACTTGATGTATCAACATTGTCGATTTTAAATCTGTAAAGACACAGACAGTACCTGCCGCTCATGTAAACTCACAAGGACAGTAAAGACCTGGAGGTCCTGTTGGGATATACACCTAATTGTAGGCACACCAGTGACCTCAGGAGAGTGGTGTCCTTGGAAGGCGGTGAGAAGAGGCAGTGGGGCTTGGGCACTCCCATGAGCAGCTGTGAAGCTGAGGCTGAAAAGGGGGATATCTGCCCCCATTGTCTTTACTTTTACATACATTTGAAATATTTCTTAATTTAAAAAAATTATAGAAAATGCATTGGTTTAATATCCTCAAAACATTACCCTGTCATACATTAACTAAAGAGGATGTGATTTTTGTATCTGGGAAACCTTGGATAATTAACTAAAAAATAGTTAGAACTAATAAGAAATAGTAGTTGTTCCCTGGGGTAGAATTATTGAGGTACTTCCGCTTTCTATTCTTTCAAATGTTTGAATTTTATTTAATTTTTTAAATTTTTAATTCTGATTTGTTATGTAATGACAGCAGAATGCATTACAATCATGTTACACATATAGAGCTCAATTTTTCATATCTCTGATTGTACACAGAGTATTTTCACACCGTTCGTGTCTTCATACGTGTACTTAGGGTAATGATGTCCATCTCACTCCACCATCTTTTTTATCCCCTTGCCCTCTCCCTTCCCCACCCTCCCCTCTGCCCTATCTAAAGTTCTTCTAATGTTCCCATGTTCCCCCTCCCTATCCTACTATGAATCAGCCTCCTTATATCAAAGAAAACATTCAGCATTTGTTTTTTGGAGATTGGCTAACTTCACTTAGCATTATATTCTCCAACTCCATCCATTTACCTGCAAATGCCATGATTTTATTCTCTTTTATTGGAGAGTAATATCCCATTTTCTTTATCCATTCATTTATCCATTTTTAATTTTATTTATCCATTATTTATTCATTTATCCATTCATCTACTGAAGGGCATCTAGTTTGGCTCCACAGTTTAGCTATTGTGAATTGTGCTGCAATAAACATTGACGTGGCTATGTCCCTGTAGTATGCTGTTTTTTTTTTAAGTCCTTTGGGTATAGACCTAGGAGAAGGACACCTGAGTCAAATGTGGTTCCATTCCCAGTTTTCCAAGGAATCTCCACACTGCTTTCCATATTGGCTGCACCATTTTGCAGTCCCACCAGCAATGTATTAGTGAGCCTTTTTCCCCAAATTCTTGCCAACAATTACTGTTGTTTGTCTTCGTAATAGCTGCCATTCTGACTGTAGTGAGAGGAAATCTTAGAGTAGTTTTGATTTGCATTTCTCTAATTGCTAGAGATATTGAACATTTTTTCATATATTTGTTGATTGATTGTATATCACCTTCTGAGAAGTGTCTGTTCAGTTCCTTGGCCCATTTATTGACTGGGTTATTTGTTTTTCGGTGTTTCACTTTTTGAGTTCATATCCTACAGATTAGTGCTCTGTCTGATGTGCAAGTGGTAAAAATTTGCTCCCAAGCTGTGGACTCTCTATTTACCTCACTGATTGTTTCTTTTGCTGAGAAGAAGCTTTTAGTTTGAATCCATCCCATTTATTAATTCTTGATTTTAATTCTTGTGCTATCGGAGTCTTATTAAGGAAGTTGAGGCCTAACTTATGATGAAGATTTGGGCCTACTTTTTCTTCTGTTAGACACAGTTTAACTCCTAGGTCCTTGATCCACTTTGAGTCGAGTTTTGTGCATGGTGAGAGAGAGCGGTTTAATTTCATTTTGTTGCATATGGATTTCCAGTTTTCCTAGCACCATTTGTTGAAGACGCTTTCTTTTCTCCAATGTATGTTTTTGGCACCTTCGTCTAATATAAGATAACTGTAATTATGTGGGTTAATCTCTGTGTCCTCTATTCTGTACCATTGGTCTGCCAGTCTGTTTTGGTGCCAATACCATGCTGTTTTTGTTACTATTGCTCTGTAGTATAGTTTAAGGCCTGGTATAGTGATGCCACCTGCTTCACTCTTCTTGCTAAGGATTGCTTTAGCTATTTTGGATCTCCTATTTCCTAGATGAATTTCATGACTTATTTTTCTATTTCTATGGGAATGTCACTGGGATTTTGATTGGAATTGCATTAAATCTGTATAACGCTTTTGGTAGTATGGTCATCTTAATAATATTAATTCTGCCTATCCAAGAATAAGATAGATCTTTCCATCTTCTAAGGTCTTGTTTAATTTCTTTCTTTAGCATTTTGTAGTTTTCGTTGTAGAGGTCTTTTACCTCTTTTGTTAGGTTGATTCCCAAGTATTTTAATTTTTTTTTTGAGGCTATTGTAAATGGGGTAGTTTTCCTCATTTCCCTTTCAGAGGATTTGTCACTGATATACAGAAATGTCTTTAATTTGTGGATGTTGATTTTGTATCCTGCTACTTTGCTGAATTTATTTACTAGTTCTACAAAGTTTCTGGTGGAATTTTTTGGGTCTTCTAGGTATAGAATCATATCATCGTGCTAATTTGAGTTCTTCTTTTCTTATCTGTATCCCTTTAATTTCTTTCATCTGTCTAATTGCTCTGACCAGTGTTTCAAGAACTATATTAAATAGAAGTGATGAAAAAGGACATCCCTGTCTTGTTCCAGTTTTTAGAAGGAATGCCTTCAATTTTTCTGCATTTAGAATGATGTTGGCCTGGGGCTTAGCATAGATAGCTTTTACAATATTGAGATATATTCCTGTTATCCCTAGTTTTTCCAGTGTTTTGAACATGAAGGGGTGCTGTATTTTGTCAAATTCTTTTTCTGCACCTACTGAGATGATCAAATGGTTCTTATCTTTAAGTCTATTGATGTGATCAATTACATTTAATGATTTCCATGTGTTGAACCAAACTTGCATCCCTGGGATTAACCCTACTTGATCGTGGTGCACTATCTTTTTAATAATTTGCCAGAACTTTATTGAGAATTTTTGCATCTAGGTTCATGGGAGAGATAATTTTTTTTTTCCTTTGGGGTGTCTTTGCCTGGTTTGGGAATCAGGGTGATATTGGCCTCATAGAATGAGCTTGGAAATGCTTCCTCTTTTTCTATTGCCTGAAATAAATTGAAGAGTGTTGGTATTAGTTCTTCTTTAAAGGTCTTGTAGAACTCGGCTGTGTATCCATCCGGTCCTGGGCTTTTCTTGGTTGGTAGGCTTGTGATGGTGTATTCTATTCATCACTTGAAATTGATCTGTTTAAGTTGTGTATATGATCCTGATTCAATTTGGGTAAATCATATGACTCTAGAATTCGTCAATGCCTTTGATATTTTCTATTTTATTGGAGTGCAAGTATTCAAAATAATTTCTCATTATCTTTTTTATTTCTGTAGTGTCTGTTGTGATATTTCCTTTTTCATCACATATGTTAGTGATTTGAGTTTTCTCTCTTCTCTTCGTTAGCATGGCTAAGGGTTTGTCAATTTTATTTACTTTTTCAAAGAATCAACTTTTTGTTTTACCATTTTTTTAATTGTTACTTTTGTTTCAATTTCATTGATTTCATCTCTGATTTTAATTATTTCCTGTCTTCTGCTTTTGGTGTTGATTTGTTCTTCTTTCTCTGGGACTTTGAGAGGTTCTGTTAGGTCATTTATTTGTTGACTTTTTCCTTCTTTTAAGGAATAAACTCCGTGCAATGTACTTTCCTCTTAGTACTGATTTTATAGTGTCCCAGAAATTTTGATATGTTGTACCTATGTTCTCATTCACCTCTAAGAATTTTTTAATCTCCTCCTTTATGTGTTTTGCAACCCACTGTTCATTCTCTAGCATATTGTTTAGTCTCTAGGTGTTGGAGTAGCTTTTATTTTATCATTGATTTCTAATTTTATTTCATTATGATCTAACCAAATGCAGGGTAGTATCTCTACTTTTTTGTATTTGCTAAGAGTAGCTTTGTGGCTTAATATATGATATATTTTAGAGAAGGATCCATATGCTGCTGAGAAGAAAGGGTTTTGGTCCATTGAAGGATGAAATATTCTATGTATGTCAGTTAAGTCTAAGTTATTGATTGTATTATTGTATTATAGTTTCTTTGTTCAGCTTTTGTTTAGAGGACTTATCCAGTGGTGAAAGAGGTGTGTACAAGTCACCCAGAATTATTGTGTTGTGGACTATTTGACTCTTGAATTTGAGAGAGTTTGATAAATGTAGATGCTCCATTGTTTGGGGTATATAAATTTGCTATTGTTGATGAATGGTTCCCTTATCCTTCTTTATTCTTTTTGGTTAACTTTAGCTTGAAGTCTACTTTATTTGAAATGAGGGTGGAAACCCCTGCTTGCTTCTGCAGTCCATGTAAGTGGTATGATTTTTCCCAACCTTTCACCTTCAGTCTATGGATGTCTTTTCCTATGAGATGAGTCCTTGGAGGCAGCATACCTGCGAGTCTATGTCTTTTGATTGTTGAGTTTAGGCCATTAATATTCAGGGTTATTATTGACAGATGATTTGTTTTCCCAGCCATTTTTATTTATTTTTGGTATTTAACTTGACTTGGTTTCTCCTTTGATTAGTTTTTCTTAGTGTAATACCTCCCTCTGCTGATTTTCATTGCTGTTTTTCAAAATTCCTCTTCGTGGAATATTTTGCAGAGGATGTTCTGTAGTGCCAACTTTTGAGTTGTAGATTCTTTTAACTTTTGTTTATCATGAAGGTTTTTATTTCATCATCAAACCTAAAGCTTAATTTTGCTGGATATAGGATTCTTGGTTGGCATCTATTTTTCTTTCAGAGCTTGATATATGTTGTTCCAGATCTTCTAGCTTTCAGGGTCTGGGTTGAAAAAATCTGCACATAATCTAATTGGTTTCCCCCTATATGTGATCTGATTTCTTTCTCTCGTGGCTTTTAATATTCTCTTCATATTCTGAATGTTAGGCAGTTTCATTATAATGTGCTTGGTGTGGATCTGCTGTGATTTTGTACATTTGGCATCCTGTAAGACTCTTGAATTTGGTTTTCCAATTCATTCTTCATGTTTGGAAAATTTTCTGATATAATTTCATTGAATAGATTGCTCATTCCTTTAGTTTGGAACTCTATACCTTCCTCTATCCCAATAACTCTTAAATCTGGTCTTTTTATGCTAACTCATATTTCTTGAATGTTCTGCTCATGGTTTCTTACCATTTTCACTGTGTGGTCTACATTCTTCTCAAGATTATATATTTTGTCTTCATTGTCTGAGGTCCTGACTTCCAAGTGGTCTGATCTGTTGGTGATGCTTTCAGTTGAACATTTAACTTGTTTATTTATTGTTTCTTTCATTTCAAGGATTTCTGTTTTTTCTTTTTTTTTTTTAGACCTCTGTTTCCCTATTGAAGTAATATTTTGCTTCCTGTATTTGTTTATGTAGCTCTTTGCGAAAATGGTCTTTTGCTGCCTGCATTTGCTCTCTTATACCATCCTTTAATTCACAGAACATTTTAATTATGTACATCCTGAACTCCTCTGTAATTTCTTCGGCTGTGCTGGCCAAGGGTTCTAATCATGTGGTATCCTGATATGTTTGGGGCACTTTCTTTCCTTGTCTTTTCACGTTGCTTGTGTTTCTTCCTTTCTAGCTCTTGGATCCAGGATTACTGTTTTTACTTTATAGGCTTATGGTGCCCCTGTACGCATCAATACCTCTCCTTGGAGGTGAAGGACAATGTTAACAGATCCCAATATAAATAATATACACCCTAAAAAGAAATGTTTGCTAATAAGTCGTTTACAGTTTGGTCATAATGTACAGAAATGGTGAATTTAATTATTATCTACAATATACTCAGTAGGTTTGTAAAAGGTTTACAGTTTCTGACGGTGGTCAAAGAACTGGGGGTGAGGAACAGGACGATATGCTGAGGAGGTAGGAGGTGAGGATATAGATTTGTGTGAAAGAAGAATCTAAAGAAGAAGGTTAGTAGCAGGAGAAGGGAAGGAAGTAATTTTGGGTCAACAAGTAAGTGGGAAGACAGTAGAGTACATAGAACAAACACACATATATATTAAGAAAAATGTTAAAATAGTAGAAATTGAAAAAAAATGGAAAAAAATTTAAAAAACAAAGGAAAAAAAAGAATATACAACACAACTGTAATATACTATTCAGACATCTGAGACCTCAAAATCCTAATTCATGCAAAGTACTTGGTTTCACATATGTTGGGGATGTGAGGGCAGGAAAATAGAAGGGAGAGGGGAAAAGAATCTTGAAGGAAGAAACAGATTGTTTGGTTGGAAATCCGCATCTCCCCTGCTTCCCTTCTCACTCAATAGGTGGGGTCTCTGTTGTTAGCCGGTATCTCCACCCTCGGGGTGGTGAAGGTAACAGGGTGTCACTGTGCCAGGGTGGTGCCTGCTGGGGAGGGGGGATTAGAAACTGGGTACCTGGCCAGCCAGAGTTCCACACTGGGAGTTGTCCCCCCTGAAGATGATGATGAAGGTGGCCCAAGATGGAGGTGCCTGCTTTCAGCCGTGGGTGTGGGTCAGGTAGGGGGAGCTGGGTGATGGACTGTGACTTTAGAGACAGCTCTGTGGCGTGCAGTGTGTGGCTGTCACTGACTTCAGAGCCTGTGTGAGGTTCCCAGGTGCAGGCAGGCTACTGTGTAGGGGACCATCTCCACTGCTGCAGTCCCAAGACGGCGGCCACCTTGGGAGCCCCACTGGTAGCTGGGGGTCCACACAGGAGTGGCGGCCGGAATTCCTGCATGTGGGAAGCTGCCGGGTGTCCTGCTTGGGAGTGGCCTCGGTGATTTCTGCTCCAGTGGGCGTTGATGGTCCCACTTGGGCACCCAATGGTCCTGCGAGGGCGAGTAGTTGGAGACCTACTGTGAGGCTGAGGCCGCGAGCCCAGGACAGGCACCGGCCGTGATTCCTGCATGGGAGCAGGAGTATTGCTCCTAGAGAAGCAGTATTCTCACTACTTGAGTCCCCAGGTCACAGAGTGACACAGAATGCTGCCTCCCGCTGGCCTGCCATGTTGGATCTCAAATGTTTGAATTTTAAAATGATGAACATGTATCACTTTTATACCCAGAAAATAATAATGATAGTCCCATTTTTAAAATTAAATAAAAGGAAGGGGCAAAAAGTAAAAAAGCTATTAAAGTTCAGTAAGGTAGCAGGTTATACAATAAATGTGGCAGAAATAAAAATTAATAAAGTAATGCTGGAGTAAAACTGCAATTCAAAAATCAACCCAGATTATTAAGTAACAGAAAGCACAGAGACCTACATGAGATAAATGACAAAAACTTCACATAAAGGAGACTTTAAGAAACTAAAAATATGCAAAAATGTCCCCGAGTGGGAACAGTTTACATTCTGCAGATGACAATTCTCCTCAAATGAATCCAAGCATTGTCAAAATCCCAAATAACACATGCAGGATTTGCGTGGAAACTTTCCTCTCAAAATGATTATAAAACTCCTCTGGAAAAATAAATGGATTCAAACAACTAAAAGATTATTGGAAAAGGCGATTAATAATAGAGATTTGTCTTGACAGTTAACATATTCTTTCCAAAAATAGCTGTTGAGCTAATTATATTTTTTCTTATTACAAAACTGAAACATACTTAATGTACAAAATACAGACAAAAAGAAGAAAATACACATTTTCCATAATCCCACCATTCAGAGGTTATCACTGTGGGACCATTTTAAAAAATAACAATACAAGAGGTTTGTATATTTGTGTGTACACATATGCACACGTGTGTGTGTATGCACAGGAGTGAACTAATTTGAATATTTCTATCTTTATGTCAGTGCTTCAAGCCAGGTGCAATGGCACACACCTGTAATCCCAGTGACTCAGGAGGATTTCAAGTTCAAGGCCCGCCTCAGCAACTTAGCAAGACCCTGTTTCAAAATAAAAGATAAGGGCCGGAGATGTCACTCAGTGGTAAAGAGCCCCTGGCTTCAATCCCTAGCACCAATACATACATACATATGCACATGCATACGCATGCACGTGCACACACACACACACACACATACACCACTGCTTTATCTTTAATGACAATTAGCAAATACATTCCATATCACTGAGTATTTTACAGCAGAAGCTCCAACCCTGAGTCACATGGACTCCTGGTCATTTAAAAAAAATTTTTTTTAATTTGTTGATAGACACTTATTTATTTATTTACTTATGGTGCTGAGAATTAAACCCAGTGCCTCACACATGCCAGGCAAGTGCGCTATCACTGAGCCATAGCCACAACCCACCTGGTCATTTTTAATCCACCAAAATCAAACTGAAACTTGTCCATGTGTGTGGACTCGACTGGAGAGAGTATCCTTAGATTTCCAGAGATCCCAAAGTGACCCATTCCAATAAAGATAAGAACCATTATTGTGATTTTATTTTGGTAACAGCTTTGTTGTAACCACATACCACACAATTCACCCACTTTAAGTACATGTTTAACTGCCTTTTAGTCTATTCATAGTGTTGTGCAATAATCATTAAAACCAGTTTCAAAATATTTTCATCAATCCAAGAAGGAAACCCTGTACCCTTTAGCTATCAGCTCCCAAAGTCTTCTTTACAATCAGCCTCTACTCTACCTACTTTCTCTCTGTATGGAATTGCTTACTTGGGACATTTCATTTAGATAAAATCATACAACAGGACTTTTAAATGGTCGCTGGTGATTGGCTTCTTTTACTTACCATAATATTGTCAAGGTTCATCTGTGTTGCCATACATATCAGTGCTTTATCCCTTTTATGGCTGAATAGTATTCCTTTATATGAATATACCATATTTTCTTTATCTATCCTTCTGGTGAAGGACGTTGGGCTATTTCCATCACTTGCCTTATGGCAAATAGTGCACCATGGACATTCGTGTAAAGTTTTTGTGTAAGTGCATGTTTATGTGTTAACGACCATCTTTATTTCCTCCTCTGTCGACCATATGTTTAGATTCATATTTCTTAACCCTTTTTCATTATCAACCTCCTAAGGAGACATTTTTACTTTAATTAATTTTATTAGTTGATTAAATTAATTTATGAATTAATTTTAAATTATAATTACCACAGGTGAGAATTTATGTTATTATAATTAATAAATTAATTTATTTAGTGAGTTAATTAGATTAAAATTCTTACTAATGGGATGAATTAAACAGTGAGGAGTCTTAATTTATTCCTTAGGGTTATGCTTTGGGGGGGGCCACAGACTATTGCAATATCCAAGATATTTTCTCCCCCAAGGAACAGTGTCTGTTCTCTGGGGGCGTGTCGGAGCCTGTGCCTTTTCCCCACATGGGATCATTCCTATTCCACACACGTGACAGGGACCCTGTTAGAGAACCTGGTTCTTTTTCATTTGAGTTGCAGATAACACCCCCACCCACACGTTGTCATTTCTTGGTATTTAACTTAGCATAGATGGTTTTTGGAACCATAATAACGGATTTTTTTTCAGTGTAGTTGAATTTGTCAACCTTTCTGTGGCTTCTGGGGTTCCACCCTACTAAGGCCTCTGCCATTCCCAGATTACAACAACGCGTTCCCTTAGCTCCTGGTTTTGTTTCCCGTGTTTAAGTATCTGATCCACTGGAATTAAGTTGGATTTAATGTACAAAGTAGGGGTCCAGCCTTTTCCCCAGGTGACTGCCCAGTGACCTCAAAGCCCATACTGAATGATGTCTTCGACCCTGTGGTTTGAAATGCCACCTCCGTCACACAGGAGATGTGGATTTTCAGTCTGTGGCACTGATCGAGCTGCTTGTGTTAGTGCCATTAACACACCTGTTTCTTATCGTGTGTTTCAATATCTGGTGTTCATTTTATCTGAACTTCTTGACATTTAAAAAAAAAAATTGGTTTCCTCTGTTGCTTTATTCACTTAACTGAACTTTGTTGATGGGTGTTGTTTTATGGTGCTGGGTCTTGAACACAGGGCCTTGCACATATGAGGCCAGCTCAGCCACCAAGCCCTGTCGCCAGGTCCCTCAGCCAAACTTGGCCATGAGCTGCCTTTATTCAATCACACTGCTGACGTCTTGGTGAGATCCCTTTATACTGGAAATAAAGTTAAAAAAGAGCTGATCTTCATGCTGAAGCTTTCTATCCAAGCACGAGAAATAACTTTACAGTCATCATCTGATACTGCTTCAAAGTTTTACAGACATATTACACATTTCTCTTTTTTAATATATATTTTTAGTTGTAGGTGGACATTCCTTTATTTTATTTTTATGTGGTGCTGAGGATCCAACCCAGTGCCTCTCATGTGCTAGGCGAGTGCTCTGCCACTGGACCACAACCCCAGCCCCATCACACACTTCTTACTATGATAAAATACTGACCTGAGCATGTTATTTTATGTGTGTGTGTATTCTAATTTTGAAGCATGCCACTCGATTAAACTTTCTTATGGTTTATGATAGTTTTTTATTTGAGTCCCTTGGTTTTCTAGCTATACAGTAATATCATCTACAAATAAAGATAATTTAATGTCCCACTTTCTTATTTTCATACTTCTAATGTCTTTCTTTAATTACATTGGTGATTTCTTTCATAACAATGCTAAATAATTGTCTAATAGAGTGATATTGGACATTTTTGTTTCATCCTGACTTTAATGGGAATGCTTTTAGTGTTTTCCCCATTAAGTGCTAGGCATAAATTATTTTTTCCTAATAAAAGTATCAATTAAGCATAATGCTGGCTTATCGGTTGAGATGAATCTATTTTATCTGCTAAAGAAATAACTATCTCTTCCTAATTTATTAAATGCTTTAAAAATTAAGAATAGATATTGAATTCTGTCAAATGCCTTTTCAGTGTTTGGGGAAATGATTCCGTGATCATTCTCCTTAGGCCTATTAATATGATGAATTATATTAATAGATATTTTCCCAACCTTTTATTATGAAATTTTTAAAACATGTACCAAAGGTGAAAGAACATTAAAATGAATGAGCTACATTCAACTGTTAACATGTTACTATATTTGCCTTTCACATAATAAATGATTGATTATTAAAGTTGATTTTAATAGATTTTAATCGATCTTAAAATACTGAATCATTTTTATTTTAACTATAGTAACCTTCACGTGGTCATAGTGTATCAATTTTATTTTATTCTTATACACTAGTGTTTTACTTACTATTTTCATTTGGACTTTGTATTAACATATGTATTAACATTTATAAACATATGTGCATGAAACATGCATATGGTGTGTCTTTATTGGGTTTGGGTATCACATAGTTTGCTTTGCAAAAACAACTTAAATATGTATATATATGTATTAATAATTGTAGGCACTGGAATATTTTAAGTGTAAGTGAATTATATGTCCTTTAAAAACTGGTAGAATCCCCTGTAAAACTGCCTCAGGTTATTCTTAGGAGGTGAGTAAGTCTTTTAACAGCATTTTCTTTTCCCTCTATGGTAATTTGTTCTGTTTATTATTTCTTTATCTTCTGGAGTCAGTTTTGATAAATTATTTTTTCCCAATAAAAGTATCAATCTCTTCCAGTTTTCAAATTTATTTGAATAAAATTGAGCAATGTGTCACTTCCCTGCTTATAATTGTCTCTCCATTTGTGTTTATTTTACAATTATCATTATTATTTGGTGTATTTTTACCTTCTTATTTTTGGATTCGATGACCAAACCATTGCTATATTGTTGTTTGTCCCAAAGAACCAGCACCTGGTAACAAGAGAAAAGGTAGAGAAAGCCACCTGGCCCATGTCTGTCCCTTACATAGTCACTCTTTTCTAAGAATCCAGAGAAAAAAACTGTCTTAATAAGAAACAAAAAAGAAACACAATCTAATTCCGAACAGATGTTTTTACAAGGGAAAAAGAGAAAGAAAACATATGTGGACCCAAAGCTAAGTGAGCCAAAAGCAATTAAGAAAACTTGAGAAGCTTTGGAAGAACCATACCCAGTGAAAGGATAGTGTTGAGCCCTGAGGTGTCCAGATGAGGAAGCTGGGTAAAGAGTTGATGGAACCCAGAAACTAAGAGAACCGCCCCCAATAAAGTTTAAATTAGAAGGAGCCCCAGAGTGAGTAAACATCTCAAAGGACCTGGAGAGGAAATTCAGATAGAAATGGAAGGAAGGTCAAACAAAAATAAAGAGGATTTTAAAGAAAGCAATCAACTGGGTTCAGTGTCAGGGGCTGGGTGAGCTGCTGGGGTGGCTCAGGAGGCTGAGGCAGGAGGATCCCAAGTTCGAGACCAGCCTCAGCAACTTAGCAAGACCCTATCTCTAAACAAAAAATAAAAATGGGCTGGGGATGTGGCTCAGTGGTAGAGCACCCTGGGCTCAATCCATGCTACCAGGAAAAAGAAAAAGAAAATGATTCAAGTCAGGAACAGGAGATCCAACAGACGTACAACTGAAGGCCCTTAAAAGAAAGACTAAACAATGGAAAAGACTAAATAATTTAAAGCTAATTTAAGATTTGTTTCCTAAAATATAGGAATATTTAAGGGTAGGATGCAAAGAACATTTTCTGCCCTTTGGGACTTGACAGAATCCTTGACATGAGACTTAGGTGAGTGATGTTATTGCTCCTAGAGGATAAAAGGAACAACAAGGGAAAGAAAATCAGGATGAAATCACCATTCTGTACAGCAACATTTTATGTTTAAAAATAGGGCAACATTTTAAAGATACAGCAGAAAAGAAAATGAGCCAACAATTTATATCTGGACAAACTCTCCTTGCAATACAAAGGCAATCACACAATTGTAAACATGCAGACCCAGAGACTCTTGCTTCTATGAGTCCCTGGAAGGAGAATTCTGAGAAAGCTACCCAGACAGTTAATAAACAGGTGGAAAAATTTTTGACATAAGTCCTGTGGTGAGCGTCGAAAAACCTAAGAGGAAATGATGGGATAAGTGTAATAAAAATTGTACGGATCTAATTCTGGGTCCCAGCAGGAAATGGAACTCATATTGGCAAAAGGGTCATTTGAAAGGATGTGCTTAAAGGGGACAACTACGGATGTGGGGACATGGGGAGTCACAAGGAACGGTTCCCTTCCCTGAACTTCCCACTAAATTCCAAGGATAGGGGTGGTTTCTGAATCTACTGTCAACGGCTTTGAGAGGGACAGTGACAGCCAATCTAAGAAGATTGGAAGGAGGGAACCTGGGCAGCCAGTAGCCTAAATTCACTGTCGTCCCCTCCCTTCAATGTCCTCTGGGCTCCTCAATGGCTGAGCCCACACAGGAGGTGGAGACACAGGAAGTTGTTGAGGTAGCTCACACAGGTCCAGGGGAGAGTGGATCTGGAGGGGCCCATGGAAGGTGTCTGGAACGGCATGTGCACGTGTGTGCTCTGGTGGAACAGAAATAACATACTACCAAATGTGGGACATAGGAGAGAGTTAGTGGTAAGCGGGCCAGCTGCCTCCAAACCAAGACCTAAAGTGAACTGTTCTCACCAGCTCAGAAATGAACACCAAGCTGACAACAGCGACCAAGGCTAGACGGCAGGGGAAGCGGGGAGAAGGGGTCTGCAGCCCACGTGGGCATTCCTGCATTTAGAAAGAACACAAAAAGAAAGGGAGTCCACAGAGATCGTGTGTGGTGTTTGTGGGTTTGTGTGTGCTCACGTGCATATATAAACCCAAATGATGTGATAAAACGCAAGAAAAAACATGCCAGATTAAATTGAGACAAACATGCGAGTGTGAAAAGCCTTCCACTTACCTAGTAAGTGTAGAAAAGCAAACCACAGGAACATTAGATGACATTCTTCTTACCTTGGGGGTGGATGGGGCTTCACAGACAGGGATTTCTGAGCCCACGTGTGAAGATTGGTATCTCTAAAGAAATTGCTAGTAAGTTTAATTAATAAACCTTATGAAATAGAGAAACTGGACTTCTTAAAAAATGAACTTTACTTAAAAAGCATTTTAAGAAAACAAATATGAGAGAAAATATCTGACCTTTGACTTTCTGGGTCTGGCTTATTTCACTTAGCACGATGGTCTCCAGTCCCCTCCATCTACCAGCAAGTGCCACAGTTTCATTCTTCTTCATGGCTGAGTAAAACTCCATTGTGAATATGTGCCACGTTTTCTCTAATTTGGCCCAATTATGCTATTTATATGTGAATATACCACAGTGAATTTCACCTTTATGTGTATAGCTATGAAGCATCAATAAACAATAAATAAATAGAAGGAAGACCAGGGAGTGAGGAAGGGGCCCTAGGGAGGCAGGAGGGAAGGGAAAGAGGACGTACTAGGGACCGAAGGAGGCAAATTATATTCCATGTGTGTATGATGTCAAAATGAGCCCCATTATTATGCAAAACTATAATTTGCTAATAAAAACATTAAAATAAATATGTATGTATATATTTAAGCATGGTGTGTGGTGTATGTGTGTGTGTTAAAAAAAATAAATAAATAAAATTACAAAGCAAACAGCCAGGTAAAGAAACCTACTGTCCACAGTAGACAAATAGAGAATCAATATCAAAACATAAGAGCTCTTACTAGTCAGGAAAAGAGGAATGTTCAACATGAAATAACCAAACAACAAACACCATGAGAGGTCACAGAGGGGAAATACAAATGGCCTGCAAACTTCAGACTTTAAAAAAATCAAACAAATGACCATTAAAATAACAACATAGACAGATACAGCATGCACACCAAATAATCCCAGTGACTCTGGAGGCTGAGGCAGGAGGATCTCAAGTTCAAGGCCAGCCTCAGCAACTGAAGGAGACTCTGTCTAAGGACTGAAGATGTTAGAATACCTCTGAGTTCAATCCCCAGCCCTAGATAACAACAATAATGATCTCAGTTTTTGCCTAATAAGTTTGAAGGGATTTAAAAATTCCCAACAGTGAGATCATTCTTTCACTGTTCAAATAGGTACCACATTTGGGGAAAATATTTTAAAAATTCAAATTATATATCCTTGACCCTGATAGTACACCTATAAGAATTTCAGAAAGTATTCATGAATTCATTAATTATTTCATTATTCCATTGATATTAATTTATTAAAACCAGAAATGTGCTTGTTGCTAGGTACTAAATGCTCACAAAGTCTTATGAAAGAATATTGCCAATGGTCTTGAAAAAACAGGAAAGTGGGCCACTAAATTTTGGTCTCCCTGTGTGTTAGAATAATACATAGATATCAACATGTGTTTAAGAATGGCCAGCAGCAGCAGGGTGTCATTTGAAGACATCAGGCTGGGAAGGGGCATCCTGGCGTGGTGTGTGTCACACGCATGTGCAGTGAACACAGGGACACCAGCTCCCTCAGTGAGGAAGGTGTGGCTCAGGCTGGCTGGTGAGGAGAGCAGGCACTCAGGAGGCAGGGGAGACCTTCAGGGTGCGCCTCCGGGTCACTAGTGATTTGCTGGACCAAGTACGAAATAAAGTTGCAGAACCCTTGTCCCTAAACCAGGAGAAAAGGACAAAGGTACTAAAACATAAGACTTTCCCTTTCTTCTGTGGTCTCTATTGACTTATGGTTTTTTTAATATGCAATTTGCTGCCATTTTAAGAAAGTAACATTTAAAATTTTAACCTACTAGCATCTATTTTCCTCTTCATCTTTATATTGGGCAATGCCCATTTTAAATGCAATTATAAGATGATTTAACTAGAATACAGAACATCAGAATTACTCAATGCTCTGGTCTGTATGAATGTGCCTGAAGGTCCATGCTTCCAAAGTGGATCTTGGGCCTCCACTGTCCAGTCATTCTCTTTTGCTTCCTGGATGATGAGGTGAGGGGTTTTGCTCTGCCACACACTCCTGCCATGATGTACTGCCCGACTGCAGGCCCAAAGTGATGGGGCCAATTGATCATAGACTGAAAGCTCCAAAACTGTGAGACAAAAATAAATCTTTTCTCTTTATAAGTTAATTTTCTCAGACATTTTGTTATAGTGATAATAAGCTGACTAATACACACAGCTCATAGTGTGCGGTGTGTACTTACAAACACATTTTATTCTTACCAAGAAATAAAAAAAGAAAAAAGAGCAAATAAGCACGATCCCTAAGGAATAAAGAGAAAAATAATAAAAATTTACACACTAATCAACAAAGTAGCAAAGAAGAAAAGTAGAGAATATAAAACCAAAAGTTTATTCTTGGAAAAACTTTTTTTAAAAGATAGGAGAATAGAAGGAAAAAAGAGAAAGAGATAGAAGTTAACAGTAATTAAAAGGTATTAGGAAGAGCTAGGTGCTAGTAAGTTTAGTTAAGAAACCTTATTAAATACTCAGATATTCAGTACATGGAAATATAAAATGCCAAAATTTGTGCAAGAGGAAATAAACTTGTATGGACATACAAATAAACATGAACAAATATTAAAAATAACAAAATTATAGTCATACATTCCCTCTTTCTACCTGTTCTCCACAAACAAAAATAAAAAACAGCCTAGGCCAAGACAGATTTAGATGGTTCTACAAATGTATTCTACTGAACTTCTAAAGAATAGTTATTTTTCTATTTTACTCAAGGTGTTCCAGAAAACATAAAATTAGAGAAATCTGCCCAGTTAATTTTTCTATCTAATCCTATTCCCAAACCAGGCAGAAACTATGGAAGAAAGGGAAATTGAATGCCTATTTCACTTACAAACACAGATTCAAAAATCCTAAGCAGTGGGTTGGAGGTGTAGCTCAGTGGAAGAGTGCTTGCTTAGCATGCATAAGTCCCTAGGTTTGATTCCTACTGAAAAAAAAAAAAAAAACCTCAAAAAAATTTTTTTGACTAAATAAATCCATCAGTATATCAAAAATAATGAGGAATGCAAGGATAGTTCAACCTCAAAAATGCTCATTTATTTCAACACATAATAGAGGGAGAAAAATAATATATGATAATCTAAATTGATGTGGAAAAAACACTGGATGATATTCAATATTTTATTATTATTAGAAAATTATAGGACTGGTGCTGTGATTCCGTGGTAGAGCACTTGCCTAGTGCATGCAAGATCCTGGGTTCGATCCTCAGCACCACATAAAAACAAATAAATAAAATAAAGGTATTGTGTACAAGTACAACTAAAAAATAAATATTAAAAAAATTATAAAAGTTGGAGTAGAAAAAAAAATTTGCTTAGTTTAGATAATGTTTATGCATCTCAAAGCAAATAACATATATAATAAAGACATTTTGTACTTAGAACTTTAAGATTTCAAAAACCCTATGACTGATACTGTCTAACATAATATTAGAAATTCTAAATAAAACCCCAAGGAAGGTAAGAGGCTTGTGAAGTCTGAAAGGGAAACAGAAAACTGCCATTATCTGTAGATATGATTTCCCATCTTCATGGGTATGAATGGAGCTAATTGACTAGTTATCAGAATCACTGTGAGAACTCAGCTAAAGTTGCCCAGATACAAGATTTACCTACCAAAATCAATACAATTGTCCACACCAGAAATAACCAAATAGAAAATGTAATAAAAGCTTCAATTCAAAAAGTAATAAATATGATATGTAAGACATCATAAAGAAATCATAAATGTAAGAAAAAAATAAAATATCATCACAGAGTAACAAAAATCACAAAGTATCTGAGAATTAAACCAAGAACATATAAGACCTCTATGAATTGAACTTAAAATTTTAAGTAATTGACTTCTCATGGAGAGTGATAATATTATGACCAAGTCAACTCTCCCAAGATAAATTCAAAAATTTACTGAATCTTAATCTACTTCAAAAATTATATAGAGTAATGGAAAGTCCATGAAGAACCAGGTCAACCTTTTAGAAAAAGAATGAAGGGGGAAGGCTTTCCCCACCAAATATAAAAATCCAACATGAAACCACAGCAATTAAAAACCATGGTATAAGCCAGACGCTGTGGTGCACGCCTGTAATCCCAGCAGCTTGGGAGGCTGAGGCAGGAGGATCACGAATTCAAAGTCAGCCTCAGCAAAAGCGTGGCACTAAGCAACTCAGTGAGACCCTGTCTCTAAATAAAATACAAAATAGGGCTGAGGATGTGGCAGTGGCCGAGTGCCCTGGGTTAAATTCCCCGGGAACCTCCCCACCCCCACCACAAAAAGATGTGGTATAGGCACAGGAATGGACCAAGGTACCAATGAAATAAATGGAGAACACAAAGACCTACCTATGAAAAATGGGAATTTCATGGGGATAGAGAAAGTGGCATCACGAATAAATGGGAAAGTTGATTGTTTTGCGCGCGCGCGCACACGCACACACACACACACACACACAGGGAAAACTGGCTCACTTTACCAAAAAAATTATCACAGGATCCCTGTTTAGCACAAGTGAACTCTTGGTGAACTAAAAATTTAAATATCAATGTTGAAAATTGTGAGGTTAATAGAAATAAATGTGGGAGGAGACCTTTGGGCTTAGGAAGAAAAAAAAAGGTTGATTTCACCAAACTTGAAAAGCACAAACCACAATGAGTAAATGTGCTGAATGTGGTTACATCAAAATTAAGAAATTGTGTTTAACAAAGAAATAGCGTGGGCCAATTAAGAGCCAGATGATAGGATTAAGAGTTTTTTCAAAGACTCAAATTGACAAGGGATTAACACCTAGAACACAAGGAACTCTGAGAAGCACCAAGAGGAGGACGTCGGCTCCAACAGGAGAATGGCCAAAGGATATGACAGGCAATTTGCAGAAGAGGAAACCCTAAAAGCTAATAAGCACATGAAGAGATGCTCAAAACTCATTAGTAGTCAAAGAAATGCAAATTAAAATAAGATATCACTTTACACCTCTAGACTGGCAAAAGCTAGAAGCAGGGTAATGCCAATTAAGGGGGAAGTGAGCAAGTTAGGATTCCTCACGCATGGCTGATGGATGGGAGGGAGTGTAAATTGGTAAGGCCTTTTGGAGAGCCCACACTAGTTATGCAAATTAGACACACACGTACCCTAGGACCCAAAGAAATCCTTCCAGAGGTGCAGAGCAGGAAATCGACGAGGATGTTTGCTGTGGGTTTGTTGGAGGAGAGATGGTAGCAATCTGAATGGATCCCCACAATTACCATGAAACAGAGGATCTTATAAGCACATAGTAAAGCAGAGAGATCTTAAAAACCCAGTGGGGTTTTTTAAAAAGTAAGAGAATGGCAGTGTTACATAGTGCCATATACCTGTCTCAGGAGTGTCCTTCGCAAACCTCCAATGAACTATAAGCACAATGGCTTGTGCTTATCAGCATGATGTGGTTGATGCAATGTTCTGGGTGGCATGGAGCTGGTCAGATACCCTTGGACTATCTTGTGGTGGAAATCTGGAGTGTTAATGTAGACCCTGGGCAAAACTACAAATAACTGGGACTCTTTGTTGCAGATCCTGGTTTCTAGCAGGAATAGAAAAGAACGTGCTCAGCAAACTCATGGTAGCCTACCGCATGGCCAAGGCGTATTAACCTTCTCCAGCAATGATGCCTCCCCATCTGGCAGCTGCCAGCAGCATCGTGGTGACTGGTAGCAGGGACGACCTTCCTCTAAGAGTGGGGAGGCGCCTCAGAGAGGGGTGGAGATGGCTCCTCTATTCAACCTGGCAGGAAGAGTGTCCCGCACAGGCACAGAGGCTAACGCCAAGCTATTTGGTAGCTGTGAGTTGAGGGTTATGCAACTAATGGCTCTTCTATGAAGGATCCTTGATCAGGGTTCTTCTCATAATTTATTTATGGAGATTTTTTTTCCAAATAACTAACTAATTCTTGAAGACGCATGCCATTTTTGTAGGCAAGCCTAGACTCCATCCTGTGGAGTCCCCTGTGGCTGGCTCGTGGGCGCCACCTGGTGCGGCTGGCACTCAGCCTCCATCCAGGGGAAGCCCACCACCTGCAGAACCTCCTTATCCATGAGATCCTTCCCAAAAAAATCACAGAAATACATGCATACACAAACACACTGCAGAAACCCGGCCAGGCTCTTCTTAAAGATAAGATGCCCATCCAGAGACACACAAAAGCCACCGACCCTCCTGGGCACATAATGCATCCACATACCGATGTAGACAGTCACTCACACACACACACACACACACACACACACACACACGTGCACAGGGTGACACATGAATGCACACATACCCTGAGCCCTCCCCCCGACTCCTCCCTCCTCCATCTTGGCCGATCATGACTCTCTCCGTCCGGGTTCTGGAGTCAGAAATGGAAAAGCCATCCCTGACTCCTCACTCACACTTTCCACTCGACCAGGAAACCCTGCTGCTTGCACCTTCCAAATATATCCATAATCTACCACTCCCCCGCCCCCGCCCCAGCCTATGCCGCTGTGCTGGGCCGGATGGATGATGGCAGAGGGTTCCTGGTTGATCTCCCTACTCCAGTCTTATCCCTGGAGTCTCTTCTCACAGAACCAGAACGTTTTACATTTTTGTTAGGAAATATCATGCTCAGAAACATGCAATAGTTTCTACAATGGAATAAAAGTTGAGTCTGGACAGTGGCCAAAGGTGGCATGTACGGGCCCTGCCCCAGCTCACCTGAGGTCTCCCCCTACTCTCTACCTGCCCACCCCACCTCTTGGCTGATCATTGGACCTGCTGCTGTGTTCCTGTCATGGGTCCCTCATGCTGGCTGATACCCTGCCTGGACCACTTGTCCCCCACATCTCCAAGTCACAGACTTGAAGCAATAGATGATAGAGGATCAGGGCCTGAGGTCTATGCACACGTATGTGCATGTGTGTGTATGTGCCAGTGATATACGTGTGATGTATACAGTGATGTTACGCAGACTAGGGCTGCGTAACAAAGTACCACAAGCTGGGTGACTTAAAACAAAAGGAATTTGTGGTCTCACAGTTCTGGAGGCCAGAAGTCAAGATCAAGGTGTCCACTGAGCCATGCTCCCTTGGAATAGGCCTTTAGGGGAGAATCTTCCCTTCCCTCTCTGGCTTCCCGTGTGAATTTGCAGCAAATTCTTGGTCTTTTTTGGCTTATAGACACATCATCCAACCTCTGCCTTGTCTTTTTTGGCCCTTCCCAGGTGTGTCTCTGCCTCTGTGTCTTTTCCTCTCTCGTAAGGACACCAGTGAGTTAAGGGCCCACCCTGCTCTGGTTTGTGCTTTTCTTAACTAATTGCATTCCTAATGATTCAGTTTCTAAATAAAGTCACATTCTGAGCTACTGGGGGCTAGCACTTCAACAGATCCTGTTGGGGGGACATAATGAAACCCATGGCACGCACATTTTTGGATTCTTCAAGGATTTGCCCTCTCCTCCAAGAAGCCTACCCTGACCACCTCATATGAAACTGCAGCCCATCCCAGCCCACCGTTCTCCCCACCCACCCCCCATCCAGCTCTGGTTTTTACTTTTCCCATGGAAGTTGTCACCATAGAACATGCTGCTGGGTTTCTGTTCTCGTGACTAAAAGGCTCAGGGGTCACTCCAGTTAAACTGGGCTAACTGGGCTGCACGAAATAACTACACAAGAGACACAAATACCTTTTTCTTTGGGGTCACTGTGACAGCTCCTCTGACCTTAAGGGTCCGCAGGAAGAGAGAGAGAGAGAGAGCATGCGCTGACCCCTTTAATTGAGGAGAAACTATTCAAATGAGGCAAGGGGTCAGGTTTCAGGGGGCTGAGTATCTTCATGATGTCCACTGTCAGCAGGTTGACTGACACCTGGGTAGGCCACACCCAAGGGCACAGTAAGAGGAGGGGACACACACAAGGAACTTCCATGGAAGATTCTATCGTAAACAGGGCAAGGGGTTATATTACAAAGGAACAGGTGAGCATAGCTCCACCCATGGGGCTGTAGCAAGACACACCCATGTATGAGACTCCGACCCTCGAACCCAAGAAGGGTGGGGAAAGCTCTGCCACATTTCTGTGACTGAGCGCCTCAGCACCCAGCCGGGGAGTGTGACCCAGTCACAGGTAAGGTTGGTCTCCCACAACACGCCATATTGAGTGACGTATTCCTTAGATCTGTTCATTAGAATGAAAGTTGCATGAGGATGTTGGTCTTGGCTGTTTCCTGACGTGTCCTGTCTACCTAGAAGAGAGCCCGACACAGCAGGTCTCAGTGGGTGGAGTGAGGAACAACCACCTGGTGCACACATACACATAGACATCACTGGCACACACACACACCCACACACACCCCCACACACACGCACACATGCATAGACGTTTGGGTCCTGGCATCTATCATCCATGGCTGCAGAGAACCACGCTGATCTTGGTGACATGAAGCAAGACCAGGCCACTGTGCTCATGGATTCTGTGGGCTCAGAATTCATTCTCTCTCTTCTCTCACATGGTGGACTCAGGACCCCAGAGTACTTGAGCTTCTTTGGTGGCAGCTCAGGACTCCAAGTGTTCTGTGAAGAAGACAGAAGCTGGGTGGCCTTTATGAGCTCGTCTTGGAAATCTCAAGGAGTCACCTCCATCATAGTGACTTGGTCCAAGCAGTCACAGGGCCACCCATATTCAAGGACTGGGAGACATAGAGCCTGTTTTTTTTTTACCCCCAGTTCTAGGGATTGAACCCAGAGGTGCTTTACCACATCCCCAGGACCCCCAGCTCTTTTTATTTTTTATTTTGAGACAGGGTCTCGCTAAGTTGCTGAGGCTGGCCTGGAACTTGAAATCCTCTGGCCTCAGCCTCCTGAGCTGCTGAGACTACAGCCACCATACTGACTAGATTCCATCTCTTGATTAGAGGAACATGAAAGAATTTGCAACCATATTTTAAAATGGCCACACACGTGCCCAGAGAAGAATGCTTGCATATACATACACACACACTGAGCTATGCACAGCACGCACACACACACGTAAGCACACACGCACCTGTTCTGAGAGCAGACGCGCACGTAGATGTACACATGAACAGGCATGTGATGCAGACACAGCCACACAAGTGCGCCTACGGTCACCTGAGTGCACACACATGCGCCCACTCCAGGGCCTGCAGCTACACCTGCTTGCTACTGACCGCAGGCCCCAGCCGTGGCTAAGCTGGGAACCAGGATGGGCTGAGTGGTTGTTAGTATGGGGTGGGCCTTCCTCCCCACTACCCTTCCCTTGGCAGGGGCCTGGCAAGAGGAAAACAAATAACCTTGCGGTGTTTAAATAAGCAAAGTTTTGTGCAAAGCAGAGGTTAATGTACTTTATTGTTCAATGTCATGTTTATAGTGGATTGGTGGAGGGAAAAATGTGATTAATTGCCCTGAAGCCCACGGATCTACAATTATTTGGTTGTTGTGAACAAATAAAGGACTACAGTATTCATCATATTCAAATGAGGCAGCAGAATAAATGATGGCGGGCCGGGTAGGAACAAAACCGAGGCGTGTTCCCGCACAATCGGAAGGCGACTGGCGCCTTGTCAACCAGACGCAGGGTGGTGGCGGGAGCCGAACCCGTTTGTCTCTGTACCACCAGCGAGGGCCAGGCTGACCCTGCAGGTGCCGCCGTTAATTCCTGTCACACCCCGCGCCTCCGGTCTGCAGGGTCTGGAAACCGGGCGCCAATTTTGTAATAAAGACTTGTTTGCGCTGAGGCCGGTTTGGGGCGGGGGCACAGATCTTCATTAGAGCCCCTTTCCCGGGCCACGCTCGTTACAGAGCACAGGTACTGGCTAAATGTGTCCGATCATTCATCATGATTTCGCCCTCCACTTTGTCACAGCGTGGGGATTTAAGGAAGATAGATGGTACAAGATGTTGTCTCCTCCGCAGACGCTTTCTGCTCTGGTAAGTGTGTCCGATGCAGAATTATTTTGCCACTTTATTATTTCCTAGTGAGTGTTTGTCAGAGCTTCGCCTCTTGGAAGGAGCGAGTTGTTTCCTGTCACTCAGGGATGTCGCGGGAGCCGTGATGCTTGGCCGGGCTCACCAGCCAGCTGGAACCCGGGCTGGGTCCCCAGGCAGGGCTGCGGGGGTCCTGGGAGTCTGGGCCACAGGGTGAATGTCAAATCCAACAGAGCCAGGGGGAGGTGGGGCACGGGGCCTGCAGGCCCTGAGCGGGAGGGGGATGTGTCCAGACCTGGCCTGGCTGTAGGCCAGGCTGCTGGACGGGGAGCTGTGCGAATTCCTGTCCAAAGGGCTGCGAGAGCTTGGCCTTGCGTTGAGCCAGCTGGAGAGGGAGCCGGCAAGGCTGAGGCCCTGCCGGGCTGCTGATGGCCTCGGGGCAGCGTGGCCGATTCTGGTGCCCATTGCTGATACCAGATGGGCTCCTGCCCTGACCAGGGTAGCAGAGAGGCCGAGTTGTGACCAGCGGGGATCCCAGTTGGGTGAAGTTTACATGAGGCTAAAGATGGGGGATGAGTCCAATTTGCAGCCCAAAGCCCAGCCCAGAGCGCTGTCAGCTCCTGGAACCCTTGGAAATGGGGTTCTCCGAGGCCGTGCTGGAACACAGAGGTGCGGCTGCGGAATCTGAAGGGGAATCTGGTTCCAGAGAGCTGGTGGATATCTGGGGGCCGCTGGCCTGTCCTGCGGTCCTTCCTCACCCAGTTCATTCTGCAAGGGCCCCTTAACTGGCCCCGTCTGACCAGGGGGCCAGTGACCTTCAGCTGCGCAGCCCGTTGGGCAGGGGATCTACGTTTTCTTTGCTTTCCCTGAGTCTAGGCTGCTCTCAGCGGGGAATCCAGCAGGATCGCAAGGGGGGCTCAGGGGAGACTTGGGGACCAGCTCAAGAGGAGCCCAAGCAGAGGAGCTGGAGGCCCAGGGACCTGGTGGAGGGCAGCTGGTCTTTCCTTGGCCCCAAGATTCCCCTGCTGGGCTGAGTCCCCCTTGTCACTGGGTCAATGTCGTTCCCCTCCTGATGCCCACTGTCTCCCCGGAGGTGGGGTACTGCCGGACCACGCACACCCTTTGGGGTCAGAGCAGCCGCACTCAGAGCTCCGACTAGCTGTAATCTTGTTGAGCCTTAGTTTCTCTATCTGCAAAATGGGGATGCCAGGACTCTCTCTTCACCTGTCACAGTGTTCCCTCAATTCAGGTGTCGCCTCCTTGCCTCCTTTCTCTCTGATTCCTGGCTTCTAGAAAGCTCCACGCTGCTGACCTGGTCCCCACAGGCCTGGTGGGCCCTGTCCCCGGATGTCTCTGGCCCTGGGCTTTCTTGCTGGTGTCCACACGGGATCTGCAGGTGAGACAGCTGCTTGAGAGGGTGGCTGCTTATCTACCCATCTCCTCTATGTCCCTTAGTGGACAGCCTCATGGGGAATCCATTTCCAGCCCCCAACTTCCACGTCCTCTGAGTCCTCTTCCAGCCAGGCTCAGCTGAGCCCTAGTCACGGTTCCTGTCCTTAAGGAGCCCCCAGTCTGGTGGGGCAGGCAGGTCATTACTCCAACACTTTGCCCCACCAGGGGCCCCTGCAGGTCCCATTCCCAGGTCAGTCTTCGATGATCCCCTGTATAAGGCCACCCCGGGGCTGTGTTGTCTACCCTCCCTGGGAGTGAGGTGCCGCTCTCACACCCATCTCACAGCCAAGAGAACTGAGGCTTGGCAGCCGGATACTGTGCTGAAGGAACTGTAGCGGTCACTAGGCAGGGACTTGGAGGTCCTGAGGTCCAACCTGGCGTTTGCAGACCCAGGAAGGGAGAGTCGGTGGGCTCATTAGTGGAGTAGCCACAGCCCATGTCCGCCGTGTCCTCCCAGTTCAGCCCCATTTGACTCAGGTTTTATTTTTCTTTGGCTCCGCCCACTTGTGGAGGTGTCTCAAGTTCTTGGCCCTGCATTTCTGGCCAGACTTCTAGTCACCGTCCAGGTAGGAAACCCCAATCTCTAATTCCACACAGTTTTATGTTTTAGTCACACGGCACCTGTGTCCCCTGGTGTGTGGGCGTGTTTTCTTCTGCAGCCGGGCTTCGCGGGTCCGCTCATTCCTGTGTGCCTTCAGCAAACTCTAAGGACACACTGGTTATGTGTTAGCTTTGTGCAGCGAGATCAAACCCGGCAGGTGGCGAGAGCCAGTGCCAGGGGCTGGCGGGGCCCCAACCACGTGCCCTGAAGATGGAGCCACCCACAAGGTACCAAATGTGACACTGGATCTTGGAGGAGGCAAGGGAGCGTGGATCTCAGCTGGTCCCTGGAGGGATGGGACGGCCACTAGTCACCACCTAGAGGCCCTCCTGCGAGGAGCAGCAACAAGGCCCTTCCTTCACCCCCAAGCACTGCCCTGGGTGGGGTCACACCCCTTCTCCCCAGGACTGTGGACCCAGCCTCCTCATCACCTGCAGACCTCCCGCCTCCCCTTCCCTTTCTATCCTGCAGCCAGAGTGATTTTCAGTGAACGGAAATCCAATGAGGACACTCTCTGCTTCAGAAGCTCAGTGGCTTCCTCTGGCCCATGTACTTTCAGCCCTAAACCGTGAACTTGGCATTCAAGGCCTTTCATGACCAAGCACCCACCTACCCAGTGCTGCCGCTCACGGGCAGCATGATCTCAGCCTCTCTCTTCTGTCTCAACTTGCATTTCCTCATCTGTGAAGTGGGGATGGTCACAGCACCTGCTACGACAATCTGCATGTCCCAGACATCAGCCACAGATCATATCCCATCCTGCACGCTCTTCTCACTGACATCCTCCCCTGGGATGGTGGGTCGGCGTTTCTTCCTCTTGAACTTGGGTGGACTTTGGTCGCTGCCCTGACAGTTAAAGTCCTAAGGCGAGGTGACCCGTCTGCCATGGGCTTTAGCCTGGCTTTCTTGGACGCCCACCCCTGGAGTCCAGCAGCCATCTGGGAGGAAGCCGGGCAGCCACGTGGAGAGGACATCACAGGTGTTCTGCCCACCACCAAAGTGAGCCATCCTGAAAGCCGTCTACTCCAGTGGACACTGGGTGAGGAAATGGGTGGACTCTGCCAAGTCCTAGAGTGGACTACAGCAGGAGTGCCATCTTGAGCCACTAAATTTGGGGGCAGGTTGTTACACAGCAAGAGATTACTGCAACATCCTGTAGGGTTACTGTGGGGGAAAGTAAATATTTCCATTTGCTAGGACGGCCCGCACAAAGTTCCACAGGCTGAGCGGCTTGGACAACAGAAATGAACGTCCCCTTTATCCTGGAAGCTGAAGGTCTGAGATCGAGATGGCAGGTCTGGTTTCTTCTGAGATCTCTTTCCCTGACATGCCAGTGACTGTCTCCTCCCGGTGTCCCCCATGGTCTCTCTGTGCATGGGTCCTAATCTCCTTTCCTTGTTAGGACACCAGTTAGACTGGAGGAGGAACCTCTTTGAAGACCTGCCTCTGGTTAGCCACATTCTGAGGTAGTGGGGTCAGGATGTCACATGTGAATTGTTCTTTAACCTCCAGCAAGAAGTGTATGCACATGAGATCCCTAGGACGTTCTCAGCACAGAGTAAGCAAGCAACCCATGTTAGCCACATCCTTATGTGTGACCACCCTACCACCACCTTGCCCTCTGCCTGGACCCCTCCCACTGGCGCACCCTCTCCAACCCCAGGCCTCCCTTGAGGTATGTCTCATGCCTGCAGTGCCCAAGACTGTTCTCCATGTACCCGAGTCCTTCCTGACCTGGGGACCCAGCTGCCGGGCCTCCCTGGCTCCCCATCTCTACTGCTGGGGTCCTACCCTTCTTGTCTGGGGCTCTGTTTGGCAATTATTCTAGTCTGTATGGCAGAAGCTGCAGCTTTTCTGAGCCGAGCCTCTGGCTTGTTTTGCAATCTAGAAATAGGGATTTTCTTTTTTCTGATTGTAAAAAATAATTTGTGTTTAGTTTATAAAATGCAGATAGTATAGAAAAGTTTGAAGAAGAGAGCAACAATCACCTAAAATAAATGACTTGAGCCTTCTGGTTTATTTCTGAGTTTCTTCGCGCGCGCGCGCGCGCGCGCGCGTGTGTGTGTGTGTGTGTGTTCGTTCCTTGATTCTAGGACAAAACTGATTATTGGAGGCATCATTGATTTAATTACACAGCTCTTAGGGGGAAAGGAACTGCTGCACTGAACATATATATTAGCTGGAAAACACATCCTGATTTCAGAAATGTTAAAATGGGAAAAACATGTACAGCTGAGAATTGAAAAAATATGTCACGCACAAACATCAGCGTTGTTTTAAAGATGAGAATCTCAGTGAATAGGTGGGAGATTTGTTCTCTATTGTTTGTTTAAGAGTCAAGGTCTTGCTATGTTGCCCAGGCTGGCCTTGAACTCCTGGGCTAAGTAATCTTCGTACTTCAGCTTCCTGAATAGCTGGAACTACAGGCACCTGCCACTGTATCCAGCTCATAAATACTGTTTTATGGTCTATTTTTAAAAAATATGAACAACAAAGCTTGAGATCTTTCTATATCAATAAATGAATACTCTCCCCATCAATTTTAATGGCTGCATAGTATTCCATGAAATGATAGAGTGCATTGATTCCTCACTGAAGGACACACATTTTTATCATCACTCTGATTCAAACGTATTTATAGATCCTGGCCTTTCTTTTCCTCAAGATGAGTTCCTTCACTCAGCTGCTAGATGGGCAAGTTAAGCTGTTTGGGGTTGGCTGCAGGTGCTCATGTGCTCATCCAGGATAGCAGCTGTGGCTAGGGCACCCATGGGTGCTCCCACATAGGTCCAGTCCTGTTGCTGAGCTTGGTGCACCATGGGGCTCTGGCAACGGCTGATGGGCATCGATCTCTTAGAGCAAACCAGAAGACAGATCCTGCATGTTCTCTGTGCCTGCAAGTAACTACATGGTTAACTCAACTTCCTACACATAAGATTTAAAAGTAAGAAACATAACTTTGGGGGTCAGCTGTGGTCTCAAGCCCCAGTGCCACTACTCGGTGTGTGACTTGGCCACCCTGAGCCTCAGTGTCTGCACAAATATGTCATGATATGTCCTTGGTGTTCTTGAGAACAGGAGGCCTAGGCAAGGCCATTCCATATGCTTCTTTCCCAAGACCCCATCCCTCTGGGGGTGCCTCTGAGAGCATCTGTGGAGTGAGAACACCTCTGCCTCCGTGGGCTCTGGGCTCGGTCAGTGAGCTTGGTCTGGAGTGGCCCAGGCCACTGGGCGCCCATGGTGGCAAGTGAGGGAAGGGCCCCTGGGCTCTCTAATAACAAGATGAGAGGTCACAGCTGCCCCTGGCCAAGGGCCCAAGCATCTACCTCGGGCTTCAGGTCCTGCCTGGACACAGAGTGCCCTGGTTCCCTGTCTTCTCTCATATACTTTGCCTTGAGCCCACTGGCCTTCTGTTGATGTCCATGGCTTGGGAGCGCTGTCCTGTCCAGGGCCCTTACACAGCTCTTCCTGCCTTCCTTGGCCACTAATCACTACTCCTCCTTCCTGGAGTTGCCATCTCCAGGAAGCCTGTGTGATGCTCTTCTCCCTAGGTTAAGTCCCTCTGCCCTCTAAGGTGACATTACACTCATCATCCTTACAGTGAGACTGCTAATAGCCATTGGGGTTACACTAAGGGCAGTCCATGGTTGACCTCGTACATGTCTATTGTGCTCTCTCTTCAGCGGTGGGACCCTGGACTTGACGGTGTGGCTCACCACTGTATCATCCCTCCCTGTACCCAAACACAGACAAGAGCTCAGGAAACACTGGTGGACGAATAACAAGAGTGCAGGTTGGGTTGGAACCCTGGTCTCTGCCAGAGCTTAAGCAACTTAGCACCAACTAACATGAACTGCATGGGGGCCGCCTGGCACCCACCACTGACCGCAGAGACAGGGGCCAACAGGGCCAGCCAGCGCCCTCCTTCGTGGACAGCACCGGCCCACAGTAGCTGATTCTCCAGAACTGTGTCCAGTTTCACTTTGAATGCCCAAACTGCCCCTGGCTTCTCTAGATTGGGAGGTCTGGGATTTGGAGAGAGACCTGGATGATGGCTTCCCTCTCCATTGGCCTGGCGGTCCAACCTTATGGCTGGCGGTGTGTGCAACCTTATGGCACTGTGCCCCTGCCGCCACACGGTGGCAGTGTTGGCACCGACTGGGCTCGAGGAGCTGAAGGAAACCTCAGCCTGCTCCAGAGACGCCTTCAGAGGCCGCGCTGCTGAATGTGCACGCGGCTCCGCACACCCTGTGCACAAAAGGGCGCGTGTGCAGGACGCGCTGCGAGCGTGTCAGCTCTTGTAGGCGCTTATGTGTGTTGGAGGGATATCTGGAGGGGTCCGCGGGTGCGTGGTACGTGTGCTTGGTTTTGCGTGCGTGGGTGTGTGGTGCCCTGCACGCGCCTGCTTCCCAGCGTGCCTTTGTGTCTCCGTCTGCCTGTGTGTGATTGTCTGTGTGAGTGAGGCTCTGCGTCCGTGAGAATGCCTTGTGTGCAAAAGTGGCTTTGTACCCTGGTTTGTGCACACAGTGTGCATGGTGTTAGCAAGTGTGTTTCTGATCCTGCCTCTGGGTGCCTTGAGGGTGTGTGTGTGTGTGTGTGTGTGTGTTTATAAACCAAGGTCAGGGGCTCCTGGGGCCCTGCCTCCCCCTGCCCTCTCTGGCCCTCACGTGCATGGATGAGGGTTCTGGTTCCGGCCCCTGGTCTTGAACCCCGTAGCATGCTTTGTCCCTCCTCCGGCCCTTGTGCCTTTCCCTGGGGCCTCCTCCACCCGCCACCAGCCCTCGCAGCTCCAGCTCTCTCACCGGGTGGACCTGCAGGGCTGGCGGTGTGTGCAGGCTGGGGACCACCTCTGACCCCGCGGCCCTGCTGTAGCTACACCCCTCCCCTGCTCCATGCCTCTGGAAGCCTCCGCTTGCCTGCAGCAGGGTGGGACCGAGTCCTGCCATAGCTCCACTCCACCCTCATCTCCAGGGCTCTGGGGGCTGGGGGTCCAGACAGAGCAGACGCCAGCGCGCGGTCTAGTCGCCCATCCTCAGACTGAAGGCACCAGAGATGGGGCTCAGCCGCTGCCCTCCGACCTCGGGGTGGAACCTGTCTCGGAGCCTGCTGCCCAGCCCTGGAGAGAACGGGGAGACGCTGGCGCCTCCTCCAGGGCCCATCTCCTGCCTGTGCAGGCGTTCCACTGCCCAGGTGCCAGCTCCCTTCCAGCCCACCCCTCCCCCTGCCAGGCGAGCGCCCAGAGTGCCATGTCTGGCCACGTCTGCCACCCTTCCCCCGCGTGGTTATTAATAATTGGGCATTAGGCAAGAGGCGACTATCGATTCTGGTGCAGGCAGCTCCAGGTCGGGGTAATTTATGGAAACACTGGCGTCCCTGGCGATAAATAATGAGGTGATCGCAGAGATGGGTCACTAGCGAGTGGCCTCCATCCTGCTTCCCTGTCCACTAGCACACAAGCTCGTAAACGGAGGGAGAGAGGGAGAGCCCCGGCTGGCCAGAGAAGACAAAGACGCTGATGAGCACAGGCACAGCAGGACACGGAGCAGAGTCGGGGCTCAGAAGGGCCAGGGGGTGGGGAGGGACAGAACGGTGGGCAAGGACAGGACGCAGAGCAAGAGACAGGGCAGAGGAGGGAGAGAGAGACGGGGAGGCACGGGGCGAGACTGGGCTGAGAGTTGGGGGAGACCGACCAAGACGCGAGGAAGGGGAGTGACAGGGCCGGGCGGGGCGGGGCCAGCAGGGCCGAGCTCAGCGATACAGGCCCCCCGCGCGGGCCCACTGTGTGCCGCCTCTGCTGGGGTTCTTACCTATTCACTCATTTTGTCCCATGCCAGCCCCAAAGGAATGACTCCGAGCAAGCACAGATGCCGAGCCGCCTGTGGGCCAACTCCCAGCCCCACCCCAGGCCCAGCGGCAGGGCCTCGGACCAGTCACTTCCCTCCTGGCACCCCAGTGCCCTCATCTGTCCAGTTGTGAGGGTCAAACGGGTCAAGGTCGTGCACTCAGGGACCAAAACCCTGCACCCATGGGTGAGGAGAGAGGTGTGGCACTGTTTGCTTCTGGCTCCAGCTAATGGGGTGCGGTGGCAGTTGGTGTGAGTCTCTTCTCTTTGACAGGGTGTCCAGAGAAAATGATATGACAGTGGGCCAGGTGGCTCTGGGGAGACACCCTGCAAGAGGTAAGATTGGTGTGGGCGTGGAGGCGGAACTAGGGGGAAAGACACGCAGATGGTGGAAGAGCTCATGCGCAACCTCATAGCATTTCAGGAAAGGCAGTCCTCGAAGGCCTAGTGTTCCGCCAGTGCCCGGATTGCCTCCCTTGGTAATATTTCCCCCAAAGTCACCCAGCTTTAGCTTGGGTACCTCCAGGGACGGGAAACTCACTACCACTCTTGAGGAACTCTAACTCTGAGAAGATTCTCCCTCAAAATCAGCCTCCCTGCACAGCCCCAGTGGCTCCAGTTTGGCCCTTCCACACCCCTCCATCCCTTTTTGCCTCCAGCACTTGTCCCAATTCATCCTGCAGGGGGTACAGTCAGCACCAGGGAGCTCTTCACAGCCCCCACTCTCAGCTGCTCCAAGACCTGCTCTGAGGCTGGCCACCTGTCCCTTCCTGGGCCAGGTGCTCCCTGGGGCAGGTGCAGCAGCCTCCCTCTCAGGAGCAGAGCCAGGTGTGGATGGTGCCTGCGCCCGAGATCCAGTGTCCAGCACTGTCTGGAGCCCTGTGTAGAGCAGGGTAGAGCAGTGGGCACTGACTTGGTGCCCACTGACCACCTGACTGCACAGGTCCTTTGACCTGCCGGAGCCCCGGTGTCCTCCAGTGTCACAGCACCTGTTGTGTAAGGCAGAGAGCACCACAGGAGCAGCCCCTTGCGTGGTTCCTGTCTGGTTACGATCCTCCTCCTCCTCCTCCTCTTCCCAGGCAGGCTGGGTAGCCTGGGACTCCCTCCATGTTTGGGACTTAACTTTAAGAGCTCACATGGATCCCTGCACACCAGGCCTCGACATGACTGAGCTTGTCACTCTTTGTCCTTGTTATGGAGCTTACACAGCTGTCTTCCCCCTGCTCTGGGGAACCTTCAAAGGTACCTTGACCTTCTTGCACCAGGGAGTGAGGGCACAGCTGGGCAGGGCTGAGCCCCCGACACTCTGCCTAAGGCCCCGCAGGTGGGCAGAGGCTGCTGTTGTGGTAGTGGCTGGCTTGTCTCTTGGTCCATGCACATTTCCCCTTCGTATCTAAGTCTGTTCCAGAGAGTCTGTCATCCACCTTCTAGGAACCTAGATGCCTCTGTCAACTCCCTTCTCTGCCCTGCTGGACTGTCACCCTGCTGGACTGTCACCCTGCACTAAGGCCAGTCTGGTGCGAGTCTTAGCAAACCCCTTCCCTTCCTGGGCTTATCTCTTCCTCAGCTTAGAGGCTCCGAGGTCATCCCTGATCTTCCATCCTAGAATCTTAATTGAGATCCTGAACCTCAGACAGTACCCTGTTCCCCACAGTAGCAGCTAATTTATATACACTTGTTTTCCCACTTCATAGCTACTCCAGGGACATGGGTGGGGATGGAGGACAGGGCCAGCATGTGTGTGCTGGGTGGGGGAGGGACAAAGGGGCTTCTGTGGAGCAGGGAGAGTCAGTACTGGCTGGTGGGGTGGGGAGAGCACTGAACCCCGGGTAGTGAGCCAGGTTTTACTTTGTGGCCAGTGGAGAGTCACAGAGGTCTCCTGATGTAGACCTGAGTGGGTGGTGACACTCCATAGGTGTAAGATGGATGGGTTTGGGGGACAGTAAGCAGGAAGACTTGTGAGGGGTCTGGGGAAAGCCCATGAGGGGAGAGTACAGAGGAAGGGGGGATGGCGGTTGAAGGTCAGTCATTAGAGGCAGGACTGGAGGGCTGAACTCACTGGACGGGGCCAGGAGTGGGAGACAGAGAAGCCACACTGGATGGTTAGCTTGGGACCCCATGAACAGAGGAGAAGCAGCTATTCCTTGAGGAGAGAGAGCCCCGGGGCTGAGAGTAATGGCCTGGAGGGACCTGGGGATTTGCCATCCTGGGAGGGGTCAGGTCCCAGAGATGCCTGGAGATGGGGCTGACCTCAGGAGAGCAGTCTAGGCTAGAGAGTTGGGGTCGGCAGGGCCTGGAGGTCAGAGCAGCTGGAGAGGACACAGAGGCCCCGGCCTCTCTGCAGCGCCCTCCGGGTGCTGCCTGCACCCCCACCTGGAGATTGAGGCCTGTGGGCGCATCCTCCACTGGCGGAGGAAGGCTGAGAGCTCCTCAGGCAGAGACCCCTGTCTACATACAGCCCAGAGCCCTGGTGCTCAGCATGGCACCTGGGCCAGTCAGCGTCAGTCCCTTGGGAGGCCAGAGGATGCAGGCTGGAGCTGAGGAAGTCTCCGTGGGGATTTGGAGAGCTGCCCTGGCTGCCTACCCCTGTGAGTGGGATGGAGACTTCTGGCTCTGGGAGGGAGAGCATCTGGGGGAAGGGGACACCCTGAAGGCTGTGGCTTGGGGTGTGGGAGGGCAAAGACACTGCTTAGACACCTGCTTGTACCTTTATCTCAGATTGTTCCCTTAAGAAACAGCACGGTAGAGACGGCTCTGCTTTGGCAGCTGGGGGTGGGGCACGGCCTTACCCAGAGGAGAAAAGCAAGCACCCAGTTGGGCCCTGACTGGGACTTGGGCTACTCTATACTCCACTGTCCCTCCTGCTTTGAAAGGAGCCTTTTGGTCGCCGGGGCCACCCCTGGTTTCCCACACAGCAGGATCCTCTCAGAGGCTTGTCTCCCCCAGACCACCGGCTGCTGCTGGTGGCAGAGGCAGGCTTCATGCCGGGTCTGATGATTGCATGGGCCTCCTCCTGCAGCCCAGTGGTGTGGACCCCCATCCTGCAGCCCAACGGGGTGGACCCCATCCTGTAGCCCAGCGGTGTGGACCCGGGCCAGGCTTCAACTCCCCCCACTGAGGTCTGTCTGAGGGATCAGCTAAACTGACTTCAGAATCAGCTCAGCGGGACCCGGGTCCCTTCCCTGAAGCCTCCGGGGCTGTCCCGAGAAAGCCCTGTCTCCTCCTCCAGGCCCCTCGGCCCTTCTCACCCTGCTGCCACCCAGCTTTGGTCACTCTCAAGGACAACCAAAGGTTTCATCCGAGGTCTGCCTCCGTCTCCTGGGGCCTGAGGGCTCCCTGCAAGAGGGTGAGACTCATCTCTGTTCCTTACACGCAGGGCACAGAGCCCACAGAGGCCCGGTCACCGTGGGTTGAAAGAACGAACAAAGGAACCAGAAGGACGGGCCGGACTGGCCCCTGGGAAGCGGCGGGGCTGAGCTCCTGCCACTCGGGGCGCGCCCCCAGGTCCCCAGTCCCCGCCCCAGGCGGTGTGCGGCGGCTGGGGAGGAGGGGACCGGCGTTGTTCCCGACCTCCAACCACAGGGAGAAGAAAAGTTTGTGAAATATTAGTTTAATAAGACATGCGACTACTATTAAGGATCCGAGCAGTCCTTATTTATTATTCATGCGGCCGCGTGATTTAGGGGCGAGCGGGTCCGCGGAGGCCTGGCTCGGCCGCGCTCCCACCCGCTAACCCGCCCCGCGCTCCGACTCCCCCACCGCCGGCCCACACCGGCCGCACTGCACTGCGCAGGCGCGTCCTCCGCCCGCGCAAGGGGTCCGCGTGGTCCTGAAGCCAGAGGCAGGTGCTGCGCTGCGCAGGTGGGGCCAGCTCTGTGGCCAGCCCGGCCTGGGGGTTCCTCTTCGCCTCCATCGCTCGCTTCTGTCCCCCTTCTCTCCTGGTCTTTTCCCGGGTCCGAGGACTCAGAAGACAGGCGAGCTGCAGGTGGTACAGGTGGACAGATTGGAAATCCCGAGGGGACTGGGTTCTTCCTGCCAGGACTTGCTATGTGACCTTAGGCGGGTCCCTTGCCTTCTCTGCCTCTCAGGGACCCTTCTAAAAATAGAGATCAGAGTACACCTTCTGAAAGCTTCTGAGATTTTTTGGGGGGCGGGGGCAGGAGATACTATTGATACACAACATAATACGTGGATCTTAATTTGATCAGCACACATCTCCATGAAATCACCATCTTAATCAAGACACCGAGTACTCCATCATCATGTGACATTCCTTCTTTTATCCTCTGGCGTCAGCTCCCTCCTCTACTCCAGAAGAAAACCACTGCTCTGATTTCTTTTGCCATAAATTAGTTTTGCTTGTTCTTGAACTTGGTATCAATAGAATGTTTGTACTCCTTCGATTTCTATCAGTACTTTCTTCATTGTTCTTACTGAGTACTGTTCTATCCTATGACTAGACCATGGTGTGTTGGTCGGTTCACTTTTGAACGATCGTTTGGGGTTGCTTCCAGGGTTTGGCTATTATGAATCATAATTGCTTCAGTGAATATTTGCATACAGACTTTTTGGGGTTCTGGGGATCTATCCCAGGGTATAGAGAACTGCGCTACAGCACAGCCTCCATGTTTGCTTTATAAAGTAACTTTTAAACCATTTTCCAAAAGGTGATGTTTACACTCACCAGCCAAGTTAAGAGCTTCCTGGTTGCTCCACATCCTTGCCAACACTTAATATTATCAGTTTTCAAAATTTTAACCATTCTATTGAGTTGGTGGTACTTCCTTGTGATTTTAATTTTCACTTCCTTTTAAATTAAATGATGTTAATTACCTTGTTATGTGATTATTGACCATTTTTTGTATTTTCTTCTGTGAAATATGTATTTTGATCATTTTCTATTTGGGTTTCTTTTTCTTGTAAGATATATTTCTATATTAAGAATATGAACCCTCTGTTAGATATGTATGTTGTGAATATTTTCTCTGAAATTATGGTTTGCCTATGCATTTTCTTAACTGTACCTTTTGATGAGCAATTTTTAACTTTGATAAAGTTCAGTTTATCGACTTTTTACTTTATAGTTTATGCTTTTTGTGTGTTCTCAGATTAACCTTTGCCTACTCTAAGGTCATGAACATATTTCTCTATATTTTCGTGTAGAAGCTTTATGGTTGAGCTTCATGGTTCATTTTTTAATATTTATTTTTTAGTTGTAGGAGGACACAATGTTTTTATCTTTATGTGGTGCTGAGGATCAAACCCAGGGCCTCACATGTGCTAGGTGAGCGCTCTACCACTGAGCCACAGCCCCAGTCCTTCACTGTCCATCTTAAGTTATTCTTTGTGTGTGGTGTGAGGTAGGGGTTTTGTCTTTGTCTCCCTCATGCATTTCTCCAGTTGTTCCAGGGCTGTTTGTTGGAAAGACTTTCCTCCCCACGTTGAGTTGCCTTCCTGCCTTGGTACAAACAGCCAGCCAGCCTGACCGGGTCGGTGTGGGTCTGTTTCTGGCTCTATTTGATTCCTTTACCCATCTGTCTTCCCTTGTGCCAGGCCTTTTGCAGTAAGTTTTAAGATCAGGTACAGTGAATCTTTCAACTTCATTTTTCTTTTTAAAGACTGATTTGGTTATGAGGCCCTCTGCTTCTCTACATCAGTTTTAGAATCAACGTGTCAGTCCTTCACTGAATCCCAGCCCAGAGAGTGAAGGCTGAGGTGTCCCCAGCCCCACACCCAGCCCAGAGCTGGAGAGAGGGCCCAGTCTGGTTCCGAGCATCCCAACCACAGGGACGCTCTGGATGACCCTAAAGCCCCACGTGTCACTGAGATATCCACTGTTGAAATACTGTGCCGTCTGGGATCTGCTTCAAAATAGTGAGGGGACAACAAATGGGAATACAAAGAGACAAAACTGGCCGCAAGTTGATTAATTATTAAAGCCGGGTGGTGGTTACAGAGGATTCATTATACTATTCTCTCTACTTTGGAAAGTTTGCGATTTTTTATGATAAAAATTTTAGCTACACCCTTTGCGGTGAGGCAATGCCCTCCCCCCAGCCATTATTACTCCCTGGCCAGGGCCTGGCCCCTGCTGCTCTCTGGCTAATGACAACCTCTTTGCCATCTGCAGTGTCCCCAGTGGCTGCTCTGTTCCCCGTGCCCTGTGCACTGCAGAGCAGACGCTGACCCCGTGGGAGCATGACCTGGCTGTGCGGTTGGCCGAGTCCAGGCCGCTCCTGACGTGGTGTCGGCAGGTGGGTTTTTACATCACCTCAAATGATTTTTAAGATGATTGAACTACAACAGCTGCCACCCACAACCCAAGGCAGGGCCCAGGGCCAGCCCCAAGCAGTGACAGCCAGTGTGACTGGACAATGTAAGCAGGGAGGGGCTTGGAAAGAGGACCCTGGAGCAGTGGGTGGAGAAGGCCCTGGGGAGCAGGTCATGGGGGCTTCAGAGGCCACGGTGAGCCTTGGGCTATGCTCAAAGTGAGGTGGGAGGACTCTAGAGGAGGGGGGACTGGGAACAAAGGAGTCACCCGTCTCCCTGTGCTGGGAAAGGATCTGTGGCTGGCACGTGGAGGAGGCCCAATGGAAGCAGAGAGACCTGTTAGGAAGCGGCTACGGTCACCCAGGGGAGCATGATGAGGGCCTGCACAGTGGTGGCTGCGGAGGTGGCCCAAGCAGTGTAGCTGGGATGTAAGCTGAGCACGGCCCGCGGGCTGCCCTGTGGATGGGAGACCCACTGAGGCTGATGCACGGGCTGTGGCTGGAGCAGCTGGTAAATGGAGCTGCCCCTCCCAGCTCGGGAAGACGTGCGATGCCTGCTGGGGTGAGAATGTCCCCTCCAAAACGCACGGGGAAGGAAGAGGCGGGACCCAGAAGAGGTGATTCGGAGCCTTGTGAATGGGTGCAAAGGAGAGATTAGGGCTCAGCCCAATTTTCCTGTCTTCCATGTGCTTTCTTCCCCCCCGCCATGTTATGATGCAGTACAAAGGCCTTCCCAGAGGCCGCGCCAGGTTCTTACACTTCCCAGCCTCCAGAACCGCGAGCAGAAGAAGCTTCTGTTGTCTCTAACTTACCCAGTCTTGGCATTCCGTGAGAGCAGCGAAAACAGAGTAGGACAGCTCTTGAGGGGACCGTTGCCCAAGGACCCTGGAGGGCAGGAGAGGCCAGGGATGGCCGTGGAAAGGAGCAGCCAGAGAGGGTGGAGGACCCAGGGCACCTTGGGAGTCATCTGAAGCCCATGTTTTAAAGAGGAGGGAGAGGACAACCATGCCAGATGCTAGTGGGGGGACAAATGCAAGCAGGTTGAGAGTTGACCATCAGACTGGGCCACCCAGAGGTCACAGGTGACCTTGACAGAGCTGCTTTGATGGCATGTCAGAGACAAGCCTGGTAAGAGAGGGGCCAGAGAGCACGTCAGATTCCTCCCCCACACCTTCCGAGGTGATTCCAAAATGGGGACCGTGTCCCACGCCTCCCTCTGCCGGCTGCTCCAGGTGCGCTCAGGAATTCAGCTCGTCACACAGGAAGTGGACTGAGGGCTCCATCCCACGGACATGCGCACTTCACCCACTGCAGTCTGACTCTGGTTTTCATCTCTTCATCTAGAAAGATGCCACCTTGGTCCCCCTATAACCTCCCAAGGGACAGGGGCACACGGCACTGAATGGAAAAGACAGGAGCATGTTTACCCAGGTTGTCCCATCAGAGACGGAAGGTGCCCACCACGGTCACAGCCCCACTTTGAAGGAGTCCGGCTGCAGTGGTTTGTAAAGGTGAGAGGTTCAGAAATGGTTTATTGGTAGGAAAAAGCAGGGTGGGGGCTTGAGGTGGAGCCGGCTGTGGGGAAGGGTGGACGTCCAGGTGAGGCACCAGCAAGACTTGACAGTCTGCACCAAAGAAGCTGCATGTCCTCCCTGGGTCAGGCTGAGAGACTCCGAACCGAGCGACCACCCTAAGCCCTAGGTTCCTCAGCCTCAAATGAGGGAGCCACAGAGGAGCCAGCTGGAGCTGCAGGTCTGGAGACCTGGCACCCGCCCCCACCCCTGCACCCCAACTCTGGGGCCTCCTCCCCTCCCCGGAGGAGGCCAGGGCTGCAGACATCATTGCCCCCAGCTCTGGTCGAGAGAGAGGGGAGCTGAATATTCAGTATCTGGGGAAACAATAAAAGTCCCAGGAAGAACCTGGCTAAGGCAATTACCTCTGCATAAATGCATATATTATTCATCCGTGGCTTTGAATATATAAATAATACTGATACAATTTGCATGCGTTAAAAGGAGATGTAATTACCCACTGATGCCTGTGAGTGCCTGGTACCCACCGGCCTCCTTGCAGGCCTGCTGCTGCCCCCGGTAGCCCACCTTTGCCCTTTCTGGAGACAGAATATATCACACATGGGTTTTCTGCAGCAGCAGGGGGGCCGGTCTCTGAAGTCCTGGTGCTTGTTGGACCTTGCTTCCTCAGGCCCCTGGGGCTGCTTTGGCTACCTGACTCTGTTCTGAAAACTTTGGGCTATTTTAATATGATTATTATAATTGTTACTTTTAAAACCACATTGTTTGGGGCTACAATCATAATGCGTGTTCATTGTATATAATTTGGAAAATAAGTTTGAAAACGAAAAAGAAAATCCATTCATTATTCTGCTGCCCCAATACAACCACATTTCATATTATCTTATTTCCTGCCAGTCTTATTTCTTTTTAGAAACTTAGGATTATATGATACATAATGTTTTGTAACCTGCTTTTATCTTTTACAATGTGTCATGAACAGATGAAGAAATATAAAAGGCTAATAAATATGAAAAGATGCTCACCCTCACTAGTAATTAAGGAAAATACAAATTATAATAACAGTCAGACATAAATTTTCACCTATCGCATTGTTAAGGATTTAAAATAATGATAATACGCACTGCTGGTGTAAGCGTGTAGAAACAGGCTCTTCCAAACAATCATCACCGGAAGAAGTGAAAATTGGAATACTTTTTTTGAAAGGTAACTTAGCAATATGTATCAGAAGGCTTAAAAAAAGCGTGCCTTTGGCCTCCAAAAAATCCACTCCTTAGAATTCAAATAATCACACAGAGAGAAGAAGATGTATTATAACAATGTGAATCGTACTGTTTTATTATAAACAAAAATTTAGAAACAACTTTAATAATTCCAGGTTGGGAATTCGTATAATAAATTACGATCTCTCAACATAGGAGAATCTCATGCAGCCAGTTACAGTGGACACACACAGGGTACACACACGCACACACACATGTGCACACATACATACACACACTCACACACACTCACGCACTCACACTCACGCACACACTCTTCACCCTGTTCAATGAAGGGTAAAAAAGTGTTTCCAAAATACAATGCTGGCTAAATGTAGTGGCTTGAAAGAAATGTTTTTATTTCTGTTTCCTCTTGAAGCTCCACTAAAATAAAAGGAATAAAAATGACAGAAACCTTCAAAGTGAGTGTGAGAGAGAGAAGAGAGATCAATCCTGTTTGGGGGAAATGAGGATGAGGAGGTAGAAAAGCCGGAAACGGTGAACTTCATGGGCTACCAAAAGGGATCAACAAGGAGCTCCCCCAATCACGGTCAGCACCCCAGAAAGGAGCAGGAATGGGGGGCACCAGCTGTGAAGAGCGATGGGGTCAGGGATGGGGTTGAGCAGGAGAGGGTTAGTCAGCCACTCAGCAGACATCCAGTGTCCGCGGGGTTCTAGATTCCTGGCTTCGGGAGCTCCCACAGTGGAGGTTAGGGGTGATGAGAGGAAGGAAGGAGGGAAATTGGAGGGAGCATTGCCTGGGGGGTGCAAGGTGGGGACATCAGTGAGACAAGGTCTGGGACAGAGAGTTGGCAGTGAACCTGAAGGGCCATTTCAGTGGATGGTCAAGGTGCAGGCCAGATGGGAATAGGGTAAGGAGAGGACAAGAGGAGAGGACTGGAACAAGAGCACAGACCAGCCCTGGCCAATACCCACAGAATGCGAGCTCCATATGTAAAGAGTAGCCATTTTAAAATAAAAATAAACTGGCGAGATTGATTTTTATTTAACCCAATATGTACACAATATGATCACTTCTAATACAATCAATAAAGTTATCAGTGAGATACGTTGTGTTCTTTTCCATCCTAAGTCTTTGAAATCTGGAGCGTCTTTTACCTTTGCAACATATCTTGCATTGGCTAGCCCCATTGCAGGTGCTCAGTGGCCAAGGACAGCAAGGGACTGCCCTGTGGACAGGAGAACATTCTTTCAATGAGTTTTGCTGTAAGTAAAAGGGGGTGGGGGGCTTGAGATCAGAAGTTGGAGAGGGAGTGGGAATGAATTTTTTATTTTTATGAGAAAAATAGATGGATGCTTGTCTGTTGATGGGTTTGGTTGAGCCTGTAGAAGGAGCCATTAGGTCTCCCACCCTCCCTGGCCTGCTTTGCTAACTCACGCAGCAACTGTCTCTTCCCTACCAGAAAAACACTGTGTGAGTGTGTGAGTGTGTGTGTGTGTGCGCACATACACACATTTTTTTTCCTATGAACAAACCAGAATGGCTCAGACCCAGGGACCCTCAACCACAAGTAGGTGAGAGGGGTCCTATGCTGAAAACAGGGAGAGTGAACCAAAGCCTGCATCCTGCACGGCGAGCCCCCATGCCCATCCTGCCCCCTCAGTTACTTCCTCCAAAAGCACCGACAGCCTGGAGGATTTTTGTTTTGCTTTGTTTGAGAAGATAAGGGAAAGACATACAGATACCCACATCTAGAAATGGCCACACCCCCACCTGGTTCACACCTGAGTGGTGACAAGTTCTGCCCATGCACACAGCCCCACTCTTAAAAAAAAAAGGAAAGAAAATAAGAAGCTCACCAAACACCATCTTCTAGTTAACACCAGAAGGTGGAAGAGTCCATGTGAGACAGAGAGGCCTAAACCTCTGCAGCCATCAGAGGAAGCAGAGACAGTGAGACTTTAAACCACAACCACTACAATCCTCAGAGAGACGAGAGAAAACATCGCAGCCATGAACTGTCGGCTGCATAAGAGGAAAAAGGAAAAGAGAGAGTTCTGTTTCCTGCTTGGAATTTAAAATATGGAAATGGAAATATAAAAATGAAATAGAAGTATTCAAAGATAAAGTCAAAGAAATTTCCCAGTTAGTTGATCTTCTCCCCCAAAGAGGCAGAGATGAAAAAAGAGAATAAAGAAGATTTTAGTTTGTTTTTTTTTTAATTTTACTTTTTTTTTTTCAGTTTAGATGGACACAATATTTATTTTTTGGTACCGGGGATTGACCACTGAGCCACATCCCCAGCCCTATTTTGTATTTTATTTAGAGACAGGGTCTTACTGAGTTGCTTAGTGCCTAACTTTGCTGAGGCTGGCTTTGAACTCGCGATTCTCCTGCCTCAGCCTCCCGAGCCGCTGGGATGACAGGCGTGCGCCATCGCGCCCAGCTAATACAACTGACACTAGGATTGCTGAATGTATACACATGGATGTCTAACCAATGTGATCCTGCAATCTGTACACGTGGAAAAAGAGAATTCATAACCTATTTGAATCAAATGAATGATATGTCAGGATCATTGTATTGAACAACTAATAAAAAAAAAGATTTTAGAAGTAGAAAACCATTGAGGAAATTCAATATGAGTTCCAACAGAGAACAGAGAGAGCAGGTCGGGAGGAAATCACCAGAAATACTAGCCAAGAAGCTGCTGGAGATCGAGAAGATGTGCTCCAGATGGAAAGGGCCATGGAGATCTAGAATGGTAAATGAAAAATGCCCCCCGTAGGCCCACCACCATGACACTTCAGGACATTAGATTCAGAAAGCCAATTTAGAACCTTCCATAGAGGGCAGGGAACAGCCACACGTAGGATGACTGCAGAGTTCTCAAGAGCAACAGCGGGACCAGAAGACAACGGAACACTGTCACAGTAGTCCTCAGGGAGCATTTTTAACTTGGAGTTCTGTATGCAGAACCAGTTGGAGAAGGTATATAGAATATTCAGAAAAGTCGAGTCTCAAAAATGTTCCTCCCAGCCACCATTTTCAAGGAGTTATGAAGGGATGGATCCCATAAGATAGAGGGAACGGAGAAGGAAAGTGGAAGCCTTAGGGTCAAGGGAACAAGAGACCCAGCACAAGAGACCAGCGGCAGAGCAGGATCAGAGAATAGGGAGTCAGCACAAAGAACTGGCAGAATACCTGGCGTGGTTAACCATGTGGAAAAGAGTATTTGAAAGGCCTCAGAATTCTTTTGAATGGTGAGGATGACACAAGAATCTAAGTGAACGTGGAATATTACTCAGCCATAAAGAAGAATGAAATTATGGCATTTGCCAGTAAATGGATAGAACTGGAGAATATCATGCTAAGTGAAATAAGCCAGTCCCCCCAAAACCAAAGGCAGAATGTTCTCTCTGATACATGGATGCTAACCCACAACAAGGGAGAGGAAGATTAGACATTCACTGGGCTAGCTAGACAAAGGGGAATGAAGGGAAGGGAGGGTAATGGGAATAGAAAATTCCGTAGAATGACTCAGACGTACCTTTCCTATCCTTATATGTGAATACAGGACCAGAGTAACTCCACATCAAATACGACCACACAATCGGATCCTGACTGGATCAATTTATACTTATTCTATGTAGGTATAATATGTCAAAATGCACCCTGCTGTCAGGTATATCTAAAAAGAACAAACAAATATCTAAGTGAACACAAAACCCTGAAGTTATCAACTCCAAGTTGCAGAGGACAGGCAGTTCTAATGTAGCCCACTACCTGGCTCCGTGGTGACGGTAAACAGTGATGACTAGCCTCCAAGCAGGACCCTTGCTGACCCCACAAGTTGACAAGATGCCGGCTGGTCTGACCTCTCATCTGCAGCATGGTGAGCTAATGAGTTAGTGTTGTTTTAAGCCACCAAATTTGTGGTAGTTTGTTTCTCAGTAATAGAAAATCAGTTCAGAACGACATGCTTCCATATGATTCATGAGTTTTCAGGCCATCTGGGTTCACTTGTGTGTTTCTGACCAGTGGCAGGCCGGGCAGCGCTCTGCTGATCTGGGCCGGGCTCTCTCCTGTGTTTAGAGGTCAGCTGATGGGAGGCTGATCTGGGAAGGCCTCAGCTGGGACAGCTGGGCTCTGCCCCGTGGGGTCCCCTGCCTGCAGCAGGCAGCCTGTGTCTGTTCCCAGGACAGCAGGTCAGGGTCCTGCGAGGGAGCGGGAGCTGCTAGGCCTCTTTTGCAACCGCCACACTATTGCATTTGCTGGACTCTGTGGCCACAGCAAGTCAAAAGGCCAGCCCAGACTCAAGGGGTGGGAAACAGACTTGACCTCTACAAAGTCACATCAAAATGGGAATAGAGGGAGTGTGGAAAAACAGGGTCGTGGCCTCCCTTCCTCTCCATCCCTAAAAGGCTCCCAAGGTGAACCCCAAGTCGTCCCTCTCATCCTCCCTCGGCCCCTCCCTGCTACGCCGTCTGACGGTGGCTCCCCTGTGGGTCTGCATTTCTCAGCGATGGTAGCTCCTGGCGGGTTGTTTCTCTCTTCAACATGACTTTTGGCTTATTCTGGCAATTTCACTATGTCCAAAATGGTCTTTTAAATATCCCGGGCTTTGCCTAAGTTCCTTTCCTCCCCTGATCTCCCCCTTACCTTGGTCACTCCCTCCCACGGTCACCCTCCAGGCTGTGACCACAGGTGTCCCCTCCAGCTTTCTCACCTCCCTCACCCATCTCTGAACACCACCTTCTACGTCTCCAGCTTGGGCCTGCTAGTGTCCTTTGACCCCATAAAGACCTACGGTTGTTGATGCCACCTCCTCATGGTCCTTGTCCCCTTTCCTCCTCACCCAGCTTCAAAGTCACAGCCAATCACTCGACCCTCTCCTTGTCTTCTCACCCTCTCTGACATCTGCATGTGTCATTTGGCAAAATCACCTTCCAAATTAAATCCAGCTCCTTCTCTGCTGTCCGTCAGCTAAACACGGCCCCAGAAAGCCACGCAGCCACAGCGTGTTCTCTCCTTAGAACTATGACCTTGACGTGGCCCAGCCACTGTCCTCTATGTCCTCAGTCCCCGCTCACCCCCACCTTCTGGTCTCTTTCAAGCACTCATCCTCTTTCCCCTTCCTTCAACACGGCCTCTGCCCTGTTCTCTCAGGCCCCACCCCACAGCTACCCACCTACCAGCAGCACCCTGCACTCTCAGCTTCCTCCTCCCTGTCCCCACTCTCTAAAGCGACCCTCCCCTCCACCATTAGATTCCACGCTTCCTGTCTAGTCAAGGGCATTGCCCAGCCACTCTCTCCCAACTCCGACATCGTCCCATTTCACGCCCATCAGATCATTCCGTGGTCCCATGAACGCCCCAGGTTCGTAGGTCCAAGAGCCTCCTCTGATTCCGCCTCCCTCTCCAGCTCCTGCCCTACTTCCCAACTCCCCTTTCCAGCAAGATCCTCAGAGGTGTTAGCCGTACCTTTTTTCTCCACTTTCTATCCTCCCGTCCTTCCTTCAATCCACCTTTCCTTGAAAACCACTCACATCCAAGCCACTAGTGACCTCACGCTGCTAACCCTGGAGGTCACTTCTTGGTCCTGGCCTTCCCCAGTGTCTCAGCAGCCTTCTGCAGGTGTCTGTTCTCCTGGAAATCCATTCTTCACTCTTCTCTTGGCTTCCAGAACGCCACGCTCTTCCTCTGGCCTCACAGCTGCTCCCAGTTCCCTTAGGACATCTCCTGACCGCTCTCTGCTTCCTCCCAATCCACTCCACCTTGTGTCCAGAAGGATCTTCCCAAACTCATGTCTCCTGGCTCTAGACCCCACAAGAGGAGGCCTTTTTCATGTGAGCACACCACACATACCGTCGCCCTATTTCTGTGTCACTGCATGAAAACGTTTGGGAAGAATGAGCTGAAAGATCTGTTAAGATCCTATTTTTCAGGACGAGCCAAGGGCTGGAGACTTCGAGCCCCTTTCCTCTCTGTGAGAGATATCAGCTGCTTTTGTGCTAGACAAGACAAGCATAAAATTCCTATGACACAGGATCTTTCCTTCATCACTCTATAGATTTTGCTTCATTGTTATGTTGTGTTGACTGCCTTAGACAAGTCTGAGCGAGGCTAATTTTGGTCTTGCGGGGGCAACTGGTTTTTCCCTGCCTATGTCTCTATGGGATTTTATTCTTATCATAAAAAATCCAACAGAACACGTCAATGTCCACACCTCTAATAATTAGTTTAAATATTTTGATCTGTGGGTTTATTAACTTCTTAGTTTGGAAAATTTTTCTTCCAAAATATCTTTAATTATTAGTACTGATCCATTTTTCCCCTCTCGTATTCAAAAATATCAATTAATTCAGCAACACTGGTAATTCATTATTGATTACCAGTTAATTGGGTTCTCTGCTTTGTCATCTATATCAAACATTTTTTTTAAGAAAAAACTGTTTTCCTTTCCTGGCTTTCCCAAGAGTTCCTCTCCAACACAATTTTAGTTATCATGGGGTTGATTTTTTTTCATTATTGTTTTAATTATGTGGTTTTATTTTTATTTCATTTTACGATATTTCGAGATCTGATGTTGCTCTACTCTTATTTCTGCTAAGTTGTTGCTAGGTTCTTTGGTCTGGTTGTCTTCGGTTTTTAGAATGTTCCTGTCTTCCTGACTTGTAATGGGAGAACAAAGCAAATGCTTTCCAGAATTTACTTTTGCCTCCTATGCCAAAATTTCCCCTAAATTTTGTAGTTTCCCATACAGTTGCCACATTTCACGACACAGAATCTTTTGACAGCCCAGGGCTGCTTCGTCTTTCCTGGTTCACTCATCCTGACTGTGGACCAATGAACCAGGTAGAGGTCCCTGCTGTCTCCACCCATTTCAAACAGAAATCACTCTGATGGGTCTTTCTCCCTTCGTTTTAATATTCAGTGTGGATTTTGTGACTTGAGGAAGAACCTCCCATTCAAGCCGCTAAGTCAAGTACAATGGACTCCGGGATCCTCTGACCCCTGACCCCTCTGTAACTCTTTCCAGGCAGGAAATAGTTCTCAGGCAACTTGGACCCCAGCATGCACCTCCCCTGCCCTCCCCTGCTCTTCTGTCTGGTTCAGTTCCTCAACGGCTGCTCAGCCCCACAAGGGCACGGCAGCCAGCAGGTCTTAACTGGGGACCATGACATTGGGACAGGGGGTGGGGTGGTACTCCACATGGTCTGGCTGCCCTAGAATGTCTCTGCCACCTTTCACCTGCCTGACCTCTCGGTTCTGCTCAGAACTTTACCCTTGCCTTGGCTACGAGAAGTCTTTCCCTTGGGCCGGTAGGTCACTGAACCGGTGCCCTGGTCGCAAGCACTGTTGAAACCAGTGTTCCTTTTGTGTTTCAGGCTTGGAACAGTCGGGGGGCCTAAGGTGCATCTAGAAAGTCTTCGGGCCCATTCTACAAATTGGCACAGTTCCTATTATGTTCTAGGTCCATTCAAATCCATCCCATCATTTTAGCCATGATAATTTTTGTTAGATAGGTACTAATATCAGCCCATTGCACAGATAAAGACAGTGAACTCAGGTTATAAATATCTTACCAAGATCACCCAGCTAATAGGTCACAGCTGGGACTCAGGCAGGGGCTCAGAGCTCAATTGATGCCCTTTCTCTTTCTCTTTTTCTTAAATTGAAGTGAAATTTTTGTAACATAGAATTAACTATTTAAAAGCAAACAATCAATTCACAACACCGCGCAATCACACCCAGCTCTCAGACCCTAAGCAGAACCCCAAACCCCCCACCACCACTTTGCATCCCTGCTGCCCACGCTCTTGACCTTCCCTCTCAGCCACACTGGACACTCCATCTTTACTGACAGCCCTGCAGCCATGGGGCAGGGAGACCTCTTACCTCTGCTTGCCTCAGGCCTTTTCCCATGCCTGCAAGCCTAGCCCAGGCCTCTCACCTTGACCTCCCCGGGAGGGGAGAAGAATCCCTGCCCCAGTCACCCCTGCTGGCTGCAGGAGCCCTGGGGCCTGGAGCCCCACACAATGTCCCTACACCTACCTAGAGCCCTTCTCCGGTGCCTGTCCTGCTAGATGGCTGCCTCTGTCTCCCCTCCAGGTCGGGCATCGCTCTGGGTTCCAGGCTCTCAGCCCTTCCTCAGCAGCTCTTCCCAGGCCCAGGGACGGAGTCCGGTTCCTGCTCCTGATCTGAGGACCTTCCACGGCCCTCACTCCCCCTCAGGCCAGCTGAGCTCCTGGCTTCAGGGTCCTGCAGCATGGTATCAGGGTCCTCCGTGTCTCCCCTCTCTGGGAGGGGAGCCCCCTGAGCCCTTTCAGCTGACCCCGGGGTTCAGCCTCCTAACTCCAGAGTTCAAATGCGGACTCTGAGGCCCCAAAGGCAAGTAGCTCGGTTTCCACAGGCCACTCTCGCAGTCCCCGTCCTACATCCAGCCTCCTGTCCTCTCCTCTCGGTCTTGTCCTGCGAAGGCCCCAGAGTGGGGGACAAGTCTCCGCCCCACCATAACCTCCTATTGTCAGAGCTCCTCAGGGTTGGCCCTGAGTGACTCCTGGAGCCTCGTGTCCAGGGCTCAGCGGCATTTGGTCCAAAGGCATTTCGGCCTCTGCGCACACTTGGCAGGAGTCCACTGTCCCTTCAGAATCCGGTGCCTCCACAGAGAGCAGCTTCTGGACCCGAAACATTTCCCGACCGACCCTGACCGACCAGAGAGGAACCCTGTCTGACAGTCCCCAGACAGGTCACCTGCTGTGTCCAGATTCAGTCCTCGTTCATGGCCACAGGGAGGCCTGAAATCAATGAGGAGGTCCCAAGAGCTCTCTGCTAGCTGGCTTCATGGCAGCAGGCCGCGGGGCTCTCTGCGTTCCCTTCTGGTTTGTGTAGGGTCAGCGATGCCCGCTCAGGTAGGCTGCAGGTAGGAAAGGGAACACCTGGACCTTACTGCGCATGCCCCCTGCCGTGGGCGTGGTCCACTAGACCTCAGGGGCGGGGCTCAGCTCTGCGCAGACCTGGCTGGGGGCATCCGGGTTCCCAGGGGCTGGGTCAACCTGAGCGCAGCACAGGATGTCTCTGTTCTCTGTACAGTGTCCTGTGTTTCAGCGTCGTGAAGGTAAAAATGAGATGACATGTGCGAGGCGCCTGGCGCCTAGTAAAGGCTCAATAAATGCCAGCTGCATTTGAGAGCGAATATGCACTGGCGTCTTGTCATCTTCTTAAAAGGACACTAGTCCTATAAGATTAGGGCTCCACCCTTATGACCTCATTTAGCCTTAATTACTTCCAGAAGGCCCTATCTTCAGATACAGTTACATCGGGGGTTAGGTTACACTGAGGGGGCACAGACAGTTTATGATAAAGTGGGACTCGTGCGCGGGTGTGTGTGCGCGTCTGCTGATATGCATGTTAATGCGGTGTGCGTCCGCACTCGGGTCTGTGTGTCTCAGAGCAGCCGGGCTGGGAGGGGGACCGTGAGAAGCTGCACCTGCCAATCACCCCCTCCCACCTGAGGTGGAGCGAGGCAGGCCAGGGCGCCAACGGCCTGCAGCGTGGGCTCCTCTCTGCCGATCAAGATCTATAAATAAAGTTGTCTCCTTGGCATGTTCCACACCACACGCGGCTCTTTAATAAAATTGGCTGAGATTTGTGGATAAGCCTGAAGCAAAGTCAATGCTCGGTGTCAATCCCACGCTAAGAGGGGCCTTCAGGGGTCAAGCTGCTTCCTGTATATGATTCCATATCAAAGATATGTCAGCCGGGTGCTAACCAGCTCCTGCCGCGCGGGAGACACCCAGCTCCACTGGGCTCGCACTAGGTCCTCCTCTGGGGCGCCAGCGTGGTAGGTGGGGAGAGGTGAAGGGAACACAGCCCAAACCAGCTTCTCCACGGGGCTCAGCTACTCCTCCGAGGGAGGACGGGAGGTCACAGATCCCCCAGGTGTTCTTCAATGCCTTCATCTTTCAGGTCCAGAGGGGCCTCTGTTGGGGGTGGGGGTGGCAGCCAGCCTCTTGCTGAGTCCTTGCTGCTCCCCAGAGGCTGCAGGGCACCTCTGCCTAAAGCCATGCCCAGAGTCTGCCCCGGGTGGGGTAGGGGTCACCGGCTTCCCTAGACTCAGTGGATGGCTGGCGTAACCAGGACGCGCGGAGCAGTGGCGGAGTCTGTCCAGCTTGGCCACTGGGAGAGGATGAACATCTAATAGTCATGCTGGCCACACTCGGTGAGGCAGAAAGAGGGGAAATCAAAAGAAGTTTGGTTTAATTAAGTATCAGGGAAGATTTATGCAACTTCCTCTCCCTGTCATAAATATTAATGAGGGTGGCCTGCAGCGGGCTCCTGCAGCCTGCACCAGTGGGCTGGAGGAGCTGAGGACAGGCTGGGGGTAGGGAGGGTGCAGCTTCCCCTAACACACACGCACACACACACACACACACACACACACACACACACGGTCTGATAGCACCTACCTGGGGCAGGTGTTGGGAGTCCCTGCCAGACACTTGGCCACTTGGTCAGAGGGCAGGGAAGGAGAGACAGCCCCTTCTTACCCTCTGGTCAGGCTGGGGTTTGGGGCAGGGCTCCCCTCAGCCAGGCTTGCCCTTCCCCCCTGTGACAGTTAGTGAGGGGGGGTGGGTGAGGGGGATGGGGCAGCACTCCTGGGACTGGGTCAGGAGGCCTGGGAGTGAAGTTAGTAGTGTGTGTGTGTGCATGCACACACATGCATATGTGTGCACGTGCATATGTGTGCACATCTGTACATGGAAAGAGACTTCTTATAAGGAAATGACTCAGTTGATTATGGAGGCTGAGAGGTCCCAAGGGAGCCGATGGTATGTGTTCCAGTCTGGAAATTTTTATTCATTCATTTATTTATTTCTTGGACTAAGTCTCTTGCCAAAGCTGCCCTTGAACTTGCAATCCTCCTGCCTCTGCCTTCTGAGTATCTGCGATTACAGACGGACACCACAATGCCTGGATTGTAAGTCTGACAGCTGGCAGGCTGGAGACCCAGAAAGTGCCCATGTTTCAGCCCCCATCTGAGGGCAGGAAAGCCATCCCGGCTCAAGCAGCCAGGCAGGAGGGGGTCCCCTCTACGACAGCCTGGTTAGAAGGCTTGACCAAACGTCTGGACACCCTGTGGCTTAGTCAAGTTGACACATAAAATTAAATATCAGAGCTACCTTTGGCTCTAACTGCAGGGGAGCTCTGGGGACAGTGCAGTTCACATCTGGTGTCCTGGTCAGAGCAAGGTCACCGGAGCATTTATTGCCACCCCCTCAGTCATTACTTACGGTGATTTGGGGTCTCTGTGCAAAAAGTCAGGCAGGAGCCAGCGCCAGCCGAGGAACCTGTGGGAACTGGTGTGCTCACAAATTTTCAAGGACTCCTTAAATGCCGGGCCCACCAAAGTGTCCTTTTATGTCGTTCCCTGAACAAGCCTGGGAAAGGAAGTGATGACAAAGTTGAGGCTCAGAGATGTTATATGACTTTCCCAGAGTCACACAGACACAAGTAATGGGGTCTGTGAGGCCAGGTCCCTACATACTACCCCCAGGTCCAGGTCCTCAATGACAGTGGCCTCAGGCCATCATGGGCACCAACTGGGAACTTGTTAGAAATGCACAATCTTGTGTTCCTCCCCAGACCAACTGGATCAAGGACTCTTATGGTGATTCTGGTGCTTCCTCAAGTCTTAAGAACCGCTGACCTTGGATATATAAGCCCCCACCATCACCAAGCCAGACCCCAGGGCATGGAGAACCCCAGACCTAGAAGGGGTAACTATCTGAGAGTCATGCCCCTTTTGTGGGGAGGGCACAGAAGGGAGCAGATCAGTCTGCTCCTAAGGTTCACGTCCCCAGCTACCCCCAGCCCAGTTCCCACCCAGCCTCTCTGCTGTCTCCTCTCCCTTCTCATGTCCATGGTCCTGGTCTCCTGCTCTGGAAGGGAATGTCCTTGGCTCTCATTTTTCTTCCTTATCCACAGACAGAGAGAGGGTGCCCTTGTTTCTGGATCCATCTGGATGTGGACTTCACCCTGGACTTGCACCAACCCCTTGCAGCTTCCTCTGGTGGCCCTGGTCAAGCTGGACTTCAGACTCTGTGAATAACCACCTGAATGCCAGTCCCAGAGCTGGGGCCGGGCCTTGTTGTAAGGCAGCGCTGATCCACAGACTACTCCCCGCCACCTCTTCTAGCACCAAGCACTGGCCAACCTCTAGTGATCTATGGGGAAGGCGACTGGGGTACTCTGTGTGGGTGGGCTGCTCCCCTGGGCCAGACAGGGCTGGTGTAGGCTGGTCTCCATGCGTGTCTCAGGCTGATGGAGAGTCAGCTGGGTCTCTCATGTCTAGGATTGGCCTCATACCTGTGCCTGGTGTAGTGACCATCAGCTGGCTCTCAGTGTGACTGTTCAGTTATGGGTGGTTGCAGGAAAGCAAACAGGAAAGGTCAAGGCCTCTCTCTGCCAGGCTTTGAGGCGGCATACCATGAAGAACCACGGTGTTCTATTAGCCAAAGGATTTGAAGGGTGGGCAAGTAGGGCCACTTTCTGCCAAAGGTAGCTATCAAGTCACAAGGGGAGAGAGAGTGAGGGACAGGGGGCATTTTTACCATCTCTTTACTGCACCCTCTGAGCCTTTAGACTTCCCAGACTCAAGCCTGTCCTGAGAACTTTATGCACTAGATCTTAGTCCAACAGAGCGACCATGCCCCCACATTTGACCTGTCACGGTCCCTACAACACCTCTGCTCCCATTCCCCTCTCCCTCCCAGGCTCATCCCACATCACCCATTACATTATTGCCCCACCTCAGGGACTCCTCAGAGCTGCCACATGGTCCCAAGGTAGACAGGAGGGTGCTAGTAGCAATGTTCAGTGCTGGACCCAGCCAGGACAGGGACATTGATCTCTCCCTGTCACCCACAGCTCCTACCTGTGGCAGTCAGGAAACCCCTCAAGGGATTGCTGCTCCTGTGTCAGGCACACTGGGAATTTGGATCAGGGATGGATGAGAAACCCCTGACAATACACACCTGCTCACTGTGCCATAGAATATCAGCTAGGGTGGTTACAGACACCACCTTGACCCACCCCAGGTGTGCCCACCCCTTAGCTCTTCCTGATGAGACCAGGCATGAGCCCGGACACTAAGCCCCAGTGCAGTGCACCCCATTATCCCATTAGACCTCACTCACAAAACCTAGGTGCCAAGGTAAAATTATTAAAAATGTCAAGACAGCAAGACTGAGGGTGTAGCTCAGCAGCAGAGGACCGGCTGCGCATGCAAGAGGCCCTGGGTTCCATCTACAGGACAGTGAGACCAAGAACAAAGAGAATTTTAAGACAGTATCTCCTTAGCCATAGATTTAAGAGACAGCTGGGCTTCCTGGATATGTTTGGGGTGTGGTAGGGAGAGGGAAGAGTCACAGATCAGCGTGGACTTTTTCTTCTCATGTAGCTGTTATGCTTAGATTTTTTTCATGGGGAAAGAGATAGTTATAATTTAATTGGTAAGTTAGACTTTTGTTTTTGTGTGGTGCTGGGAATTGAACCTAGGGTCTTGTGCATGCTAAGCAACCACTGTACCACTGAGCTATGTCCCCAGCCATGTAAAGAAATAATTTTTTTAAATTATCACTTTATATTCAACATTTATGTGTGTGTCCAACTAGATGGAATAAAATGCATAATGTACATGGTCTAATAGAAATAGGCAATAAATATTGCTTTACTTAGAACAGGACACTCTAGGCTGTTTCCCAGATCTTTGGTGAATATTTTCTACCACCCAGTGGTCAAGGGCCACTTGTATGGAGACGTTGAATCCACACTGGACTAGCGTTTCATTCAAGTCAGGCAGACCTGGGTTCATGATGCTGCTCAGCCACTTCCAGAAAAGACCTCACCTCTCTGAACCTTATTGCTTTCATCTGTTGAATGAAACACTTAACTACAACGTGACTCTAAGGTGGTTCTGTGTTGCCTGGTGCACAATTGGTGCTCCATCAGCAGCCGTAGAATAAAGTGCAGTTGAAATATGGCTGGCATCTCTGTAAAATAAATCTCCTAAAAAGTGAAACTGATGGGTCAACGGCTTTGTACATCTTTAACTTGGAAAGCTTTTGCCCAATTACCTCCTACAGATGATTTATGCATCTTCATGTTTTTTTTACATTCATCTTAACATTGTTATTGAGGTGTTGATGTTTGTCAATCTGATAGATGAGAAAGAATATTTTTGCCATAGATTTTCATTTCTGTTATAATAAATAGGGTTGAGCATCTTTTCATTTGTTCAAGAGACATTCTAACAACTTCTTCTTCTTCTTCTTCTTCTTCTTCTTCTTCTTCTTCTTCTTCTTCTTCTTCTTCTTCTTCTTCAGAAGCTGCCTCTTTGGCCCTTTGTTCTTAATCCTGCTGATGGATTATTTTGGGGGATTCTTAAGAAGCTATATGTAGGCACTCTTTATACTAAAGAAACCAGTCATTTATTGATCTAGCTGTTGCAAACACCTCTCCTAGTGTGTTATTTGTCTTCTCAGTCTGCTTTCTTGCATATTAAGCTTTTTTATTTTTCTTTATTTGAATTTAACAATCTTTTTACATAGCTTCTGGGTTTTGTGTCTTACTTAGAAAGACTTTCCTTAAAATTATTATTTTTGATTTTCATTTTAACAATACCTTTTATATTTTCTAATTTTTTTATGTTTAAACACTTATGTTGCGTGGAATGATTCTGATGTAAGGAGTGAGGTAGGGATCCAAGTTAACTTTCTCCCATGTGATTACCCACATGTCCCAATACCACTTGTTAAATAGCCCACCTTTGCTTTTTGATAAGAAATGCTACTGTTAGCATATATCACAGCATTTTAATTGTGGAAGTTTAATAACTTATCATAATTGATGGTAGAGCTAGTGCCCCCTCATGCTCTTTTCTTTTTTTTTTTTTTTTTTTTTTGGAATGTTGCTGGCTACTAAATATTTAGTTTTCCAAATATGCTTTATAACTGTGTCATGGTTTGGATATGAAGAACTCCTGTGCTAATGCAGAGATGTTCAGAAGTGAAATGATTTGATTATGAGAGCTGTAACCTCATCACTGGGTTAATCCGCTTGATGGATTAGTAATTTGAATGAACTGCTGGGGGGTAACTGTAGGCAGATGGGACGTGGCCTGAGGAAGTAGGTTGCTGAGGCTGTACCCTTGTCCCTGGCTCCTCCCTCTCTCTCTCTCTCTCTCTCTCTCTCTCTCTCTCTCTCTCTCTCTCTCTCTCTCCCTGTTTTCCGACTGCTGTGAGCTGAGCTGCTGTCCTCCGCCAAGCCCTTGTGCCTTATGCTCTGCCTCACCTCAGGCCCTAGAGCAATGGAGTTGGCTGACCGTGGACAGAGCCTCTGGGACTGTGAGCCCCTTCCCCACAACTTTTCCTCCTCCAAATTGTTCTTGTCAGGCATTTTGGTCGCAGTGATGCACACATTGACTTGTCTATTTTTAAAAATCTTGTTTGTATGCTTATTGTGATCTTATTAAATATATATTATTTGGGAGAATTTTAAACTTTCAAATTTTCAATGATTCTCTACGTAAAAGGAAAAAATAAGAGGAAAAATAACACAGAAAATTAATGATGGGCAATAATTTCATCAAGCAAATGAAAAGAAAAAGACATTGGTAATATTAGTTCATTTTATACTGATCAATATTACAACCTACAATAAATACAAACACAGAATTAACATTTGTGTGCTTACTAATAGAGTATCAAAGCATAACAAAGCGAAAGTAGTTAGAAACATAAGGAATGAACATAAATAATTGTTGGGGGAGACTTTAGAGACACTATTGCATTCTTTCACACATCAAGTACACAGAATGTCATTTGTTGACCTAATTTTAAATTATGTAAAAAAGTGGCCAAATTAACATATACATTTGATTTTGTGCCTTGACACTTGCATTTAAAGTATTCTTAGAAAAATATAAAAACTATTCATATATCAGGCTAGAAAAATAATCTCAATCTATTTAACATGCTGAAATGTCTAAGCCTCTTTTTCTGAATACAATTAGTAAAACTAAAGGTTAACAGAAATCTGTAGACAAACGAAACATCCAACTGCATGAATAAAGAAAGGCATGTCATTTAAAAAAAAAATAGGCAAACCTATGACAAAAACTATAAGATGAAGTATGAATACATCCAGTTACAAAAAAGAAAGGAGATAAAACAACAGCTTAAGGAATGATTAAAAATAACATCGTAAAGATCTCAGTTCTTATTTGTGGAAAATCTCAATAAAACAGGCAATTCTCTAAGACAAATTACCAAAACTGACTTGGAGTTTGTTTTTTTTAATATAAATGAACTAATAATGATGTAAAATTGAAAAGAAAAAAGAAAATCTATCCTCTAAAGCAAAATAGATCCATTCATTAGGAATATATTGCTAAAGCAAGTAAGGCAATGTAGAATGGGATGCCAAGTAGACAAAGGGAACAAAACAGAGTCCCCAGAAATCAATCTTTTGCATTTAAAGAAATGTGGTACATAACACAGTGGGATCACAGGTCTTTGAGGAAAGAATGGATTAGAACAGTTGGTTCATGTAAATGAAAGAAATGGATGCAATTTCACATTATAATCAATTATAAGGTACAGATTACAGATGAATTGAAGAAGTGAATGTGAAAAGCAAAACATTAAAATATTTGAAGAAATTTTAGGGAAATAATTCTATGAACACATGGTAGGAAAATCTTTCTAAGTAACAACAACAAGCACAAACTATAAATGAAATAATTGACAATCTGAATTATTAAGATTGAGAACTGTTTATCTGAAGAGAGTAAAATGATGTGACACATCCCTAAGAGAAGATATTTGTCACTATACATAACTGAGATATTAGTATTTAGAATATATAATCAATCCTGCAAAATAACAACAACAAAAACCCACCTAGGCAATCTAAAAAGAAATGAGCAAAGTATATGAATAGGAAGTTAATCAGTGATGAGGAACACCAGGTGACAATATTTAATCTCAGTAGTGCCAGAAGTGTGGATTAAAACAATGATAATGAAGTGGTGGTGTTGGACTGACCCCCTATTGTATCAGATTCTATCTCTCCCTTTAGGTCTAAAATGTTTGTTTTTTAAAATTTAGGTACTCTGGCATTTGATGCGCATACATTTACAATAGTTGTATCTTCTTGTTGAATTGATCTCTTGATCATTATTTTTATATGATATAAGCATAGCTACTGCCGCTCACTTTTGGTTTCTATTTGCTTGCAATATCTTTTTTCATCATTCCACATTCAGTCTGCTTGTGTCTTTACTAGATAAGTGAGTTTCTTGTAGACAGCAAATAGCTGGGTCTTACCTTTTGTATCCATTTAGTCAGCTTGTATGTTTTAATTGGGAAATTTAGTCCATTTACATTTAAAGTTAGTATTGATGTGTAAGGGCTTACTCTTTGTCATTTTGTTAGATTTCTTCAGCTTGTTTTGATAGTTTTCTTTTTTCTTCCTCTCCTGTTGTTCATCTTTGTGGTTCAGTGGTTTTTTAATTGAATTGATAAGGTTTGATTTTTTTCTATTTCTCTTTTGTGTGTCTACTTTACCAATGGATGTCACACTTTCACATGTTTTGATGATGGCAGTTATCTTTATTTCACTCCTGGATGTAGGACTCTTTTGAATATGTTTTGTTAGGCTGGTATACACAATGAGATATTATTTAGCCATAAAGAATGAAATCCTGTTATTTGAAACAGAATGAATGAAACTAGAAGATATTATGTTAAGTGAAATAAACCAGATATGGAAAGGCAAATACCACATGTTCCTTTCTTATGTGGAAGCTTTAAAAAAAATTCACCTGAATGTGGAATAGTGATTACTAGAGGTTGGGCAGGGGGTGGGTACATAACAGAAGACTGGATTAGATCAGTGTATGCTGTATGCATGTGGAGAAATGTCACAGTGAACCTACTCAAACATACAATTAATACACATTAACCAAAATAGAATAAAATATTGAAAAATAAAACAATAATGAGAAACCATTTCAACTACCCATTAAATTGACAAAAATGTAGATGCCTAACAATACTGTTGATGGGAATGTGGAGAAATGAGAAGTCATGCAACTTATGCACTGCTAGTAGGAGCAAAACAGTCATTGTCACTTTGAAGAGCAACTTAAAATACCTAACAAAGCTGAAGATGCTCGCATCCAATGACTAAGAATTTCTATATTTAGGCACATGCCTCATAGTAAATTGAGGGTATCGTGATCTGCTAAAAAGTTGTGAACTAGACCTGGGGAGTTCAAACAGCAATGCAATAAACAGAATAGGATAGATAATATCAGATTGCATCACTTATAAGGATAAATATTATTCCACGAAACTTTTCCATATGTGCACTGCATTGTGATGTAAAATGCACTTGTAAATGTGAGTTGAAGTTTAAAAACCTTCTGAAGGGCTCTACTTAGAAAGACTCAGACTGAGCCAGGTATGGGGGCAAGTGCTTGTAATCCCAGCAGTTCGGGATACTGAGGTAGGAAGATTGTAAGTACAGGGCCAACCTCAGCAACTTAGGAAGGCCCTAAGCAATTCAGTGAGTCCCTGTCTCTAAATAAAATACAAGAAAGGGTTGGGGATGTGGCCCAGTGGTTAAGCACTCATGGGTTCAATCCTTGGTACCAAAAAAAAAAAAAAAAAGAAGACTCAGACTGGGTATGCAGGGAAACGGGTACAAGGGTGCTTATTAAAACATTGTAATTGCAGACAAAAAGGGAAACAGAGAGTCATCAAGATAGTGGACATTTGTATTACAGCATGATACCTATACTAAGATACTATTTATGCAAAATTTTTAAATAGGTGAAACAACATTACATACATTTTATAGATACACACCTTATGTAGTAAAAATTTAGAAACTGGGAGGAAAGAATAGACTTGGTGTCCAGAATGTGATTATCTGTGAGGATGGAAGAAGGATAGGACCCTAGAAGGATTTAGAGGAACATTCAACCATCTGTAATATCTTATTTCAGTTTAAAAGATTTGAAGGAAAAACAAACAATCTAACAAAAGCAAGAAACACATTTTTAAAAGTTGGTTTTGCTGGTAAGTTCTTTTAAATTTGTGACCAAAAAGTAATTCTATGCTATAACAAATGTTTTAGGACATAGGAAAAGGTGGAAAGTTACTTAGCGTATCAGTCAGTTATTGCTACAATGATGCTTCATAACAAACTACCTCCAAACTCATGGTTTAAAACAACAATCACTTATTCTCACATGCCCATGGATCACTTGGGTGTTGGCTGATCTCATACTGGCTTGACTCGATTTTGTTCCAAGCTACAGGGAGGATTCAAGTGTCTTCATATATCTCTCATCATTTGGACCTGGAGTCTGGCTGAGGCATTTCTTCGCATGGTGTTTGCAGAATCACACCACCAGAGCCCATTTTTTAACTCCTACTCTTAAAACATACACTTAAATTCTATTGTTTCAAAGTAAGTCACATGGTTGAATCCAATGTCATGGGGCAGAGCACACACTCTACAGTATGAATTAAAAAGTGAAAATCATTTCAAAAATTAGTAAATTAAAATAAACAATGGCATTCATGAAGTCATCCATCACAATTGATTATGATGTATCCCAGAACTTTAAGGATTGCTTATATGCAATACACTCAATGACATAATACATCTTCACAGAAAGACCAATAAGGAAAAAAAAAAAGACAAGAGTTAAACTTGATGGAAGCAGAAAAAGCATAGAATAAAATTCTACACTCACTATTTTTAAAACCTCTTTAAAAACCAGGAATAGGAGAATATTCATTAACATAATAAAGAATACTTACATTAAAAGAACAATAGAATTGTACTTATGGGAACACAATAGGGACATTTGCTCTAAAATCAACAGCAAAATAAATATGACCACTTTTATTTTTATTTAACATTGTTCTGCTCAATGAAATGAACATACAGAGAAGGGGTCTGACAGCATCAGAACGAGATCATCATTTACAGATGGTAAAACCATTTACTTACAGAACATAAACAAACTAACTAAAAAACTCCTAGGATAAATTACTAGTCCAATAAAAGGTAACTATTAGAAAAATCAATGTTTTTCTATTGCCAGTGATAATGAATTATAAGATAAATTTACAATTGCAATAGAAACATAAAATATTCAGCAGGAACCATCAAAAGAAGTGTGCAGAAATTCTAGGTGAAGAATGCCACACACTTTTGTTCAGAGATGTAGAGGACTTAAAAAAAAATGGAAATGCCTGGCATGTTCAAGGACAGGGAGATGAAACACCATTGAGACATGACTTCTTCCCAAACTGGTTTATAGGCTTCATGACATTCCATTCAAAAGACAAAATGGGTTGGGTCAACTGATAAAGGTCATAAGGAAGAATGATTTTTTCTCTTTTGCAAAAAGGGAGATAAAGAGAGGAACTTAGACTCATCAATAATCAAAATTCTTGCACAGCAGTGTGATAAATTTTAAAAAGAGTTCCATTGTTGCTCTCTTTGACAAGCTCCTAAATGAAACATGATCAACAGCTTGGAAACAGACTCTAGTTATGAGGTCTTATGTAGAAGATGTGACATTAGCATTTAAGTCCCATTACCATGTGCGTTGGACTTGGTTGCATACGGTTGCACCAGTGGCATCCTGGCCATTGTGTTCAGTCACTACGTGAGAGCATGGTGTCCCTTCTGAAACAAGGACAACACAGTTCCTTTAGGAGTAGAGTTTCTCCTTCCTCCTCCACAGTGCTGGGTGTACGTCTTTCATCCTGAGGTCACAAAATAGGCTACTCCACCTTGAGACAGCCCATCCACTTTATGATGTATGAAGAAAGAAGAAAGTGATGAAAAAGAGGGAGGAGAGGAAGAAAGAGCAAAATCTATACCAATATCTATTCTGTACTACAACAAACTGATCCAGGACATAGGAAAAGGCGGAGCGCTACCTAGTGTATCAGTCAGTTATTGCCACAATGATGCTGCATAACAAACTAGCTCCAAACTGCATGGTTATTTTTGTTTACATGTCTATGGATCACTTGGGTAGCAGAGCTCCCACCTAAATCCCAAGCAGACACCCACCTGTATCTCATTGAGTCACTAGCCTCCTGGGCTAGAAGGGAAGCCAGAAAAATACTTATTAAAAAATGTGGACATGGTACTTTCCCCAACAGAATTTAGACTCTGTTGTCAAGAGAGGTTAACAGTTTATAGGTAACCAGATATGTCTACCACAGAAAACACCCAAACCATTGGGAGACAGAGGAATGGAAAGGAGCAAAGCCAAAATGTTTTGGTTGGGAAAAAAAAAAACTCAAGCAAAATTTGTATCTAATATGAAATACCAATATAGTGTCCATAGGATATATAGATTAGAAGTATGGTAGGGAAAATACAGGAATATATATGCAAATAAAGAGCATATTTAAGCCACTGAAGGGAGAAGGGCTGTCCAGGTGTGTAAGCACAAGACTGAGCATCATAGGCACACAAGGAACACACTGATAAATTTCCCTAGATTCAAAAAAATTGACTCTGTAAGTAGAAAATCCCATTGGAAAAATTGAAAGGCAACAGCAAACTAAGGAAAAAAATCAGAAAGGTTACCACCTCCATTCCATATTATGATACACAACCACAGGGGGAAACTAAGACGCCAGTCAAACACCTTGGCAAAGGCCCACAGCCAACAGATCATGCAGGAGGAGACACCATCGCAAAAACACAGGAGCGTTTTTAATAAATTGATAACAATTCAAACATCGAAGGAATCCATATGGTTTGTAGCTCATCCTTGCATGAAAACTTGGAAAATGCAGAATAATATGAAGATGAAAACACAAATCACTACACTCCAATGGCTGAGGAATGATTTTTTTCTTTTTTTCCACTCACGGACACCTTTTCAGTAGTTGGTTTTCTCTGGTGTCTTTCCTTTCATCTCTTTCCACTTCTGATTGCCCTGAGCTTCATTGTACTGCTGTCAATCACTAGGTGATTGACACACTAGGTGGCTCGTGGTTCTTCCCTCAGCATCCACCTTCCACTGGGGACACGAGAAGGTTAGATGGTGGGTAAACAGCTGACAGTGTTTTCCGTGGGAAGCCTTATCTGGCTCTTACCTAACCTCAGAGTAGCCTCTGCAGTGTCACCAGGCACGTGACCCTTGATAGTCACTTGCCACTGCCACCCAACGATGCTTAAACTAGCACTTTGTATCTTCTGCCTGCTAGTTTTCATGCATGGTGAATGGTACATGGTAAAAGGAAGACCCTCGAGAGCTCTGTTCCTGCTGGACTTATCCATTCAGGGTGACAGCTGTGAATTTGGGGCAGAACTTTAAGATCAACCACCTGGTGGCTCTGGAAAGCAAACAGTTTTGGCTTTATTTTTCCAAATGGCTAATCATCCCAACACCACTTGTTGAATGATTTTTCACCTATTTGTCTATTTTGAAATCCTATTCTAATCTGCTATTTTATGTGTCTACTTGCAGACAAGCACCGAATTGCTTTATGGCCATAGATTTAAAATGCATTTTGGTGGGGGTGGGGTAGGCACAGAGGATTGAACTCAGGGGCCCTCAACCACTGAGCCACATCCTCAGCCTATTTTGTATTTTTTATTTAGAGTCAGGGTCTCACTGAGTTGCTTAGCACCTCACCATTGCTGAGGCTGGCTTTTTTTTAAAAAAATTAATTAATTTATTTTATTGTTCTAAATTTGTTATACATGACAGCAGAATGCATTTCAATCCACAGTATTCATATGGAATGCAATTTTTATGTCTCTGATTGTACACAAAGTAGAGTCACACCATTTGTGTCTTCATACATGTACCTAGGATACTGATGTCCATCTCTTTCCACTGTCTTTCCTACTCCCATGCCCCCTCCCTTTTCCTCCCTCCCCTTTGCCCTATCCAAAGTTCCTCCATTCCTCCCATGCTCTTCCCCACCCCCATTATGGATCAGCATTCACTTATCAGAGAAAACATTCAGCCTTTGGTTTTTTGAGATTGGCTTGCTTCACTTATCCCGATATTCTCCAACTCCATCCATTTACCTGCAAATGCCATGATTATATTCTCTTTTAATGCTGAGTAATATTCCACTGTGTATATATCTCAAAGTTTCCCTATCCATTCATCTACTGAAGGGCACCTGGGTTGGTTCCACAATTTATCTATTGTAAATTGAGCTGCTATAAACATTGATGTGACTGCATCACTGTAATATGCTGTTTTTAAGTCCTTTGGGTATAAACCGAGGAGCAGAACAGCTGGGTCATTCCATAGGTAGTTCCATTCCAAGTTTTCTAAGGAATCTCCATACTACTTTCCAGATTAGTTGCACCAATTTGCAATCCTACCAGCAATGTAAGAGTGTGCCTTTCCCCCCATATCCTTGTCAACATGTATTTTTGCTCGTATTCTTTTTTTTTTTTTTTTTTGAGAATTTTAATATTTATTTTTTAGTTTTTGGCGGACACTACATCTTGGTTTTGTATATGGTGCTGAGGATCGAACCCGGGCCACACGCATGCCAGGCAAGCGTGCTACCGCTTGAGCCACATCCCCAGCCCCTTGCTCGTATTCTTAATAACTGCTGAGGCTGGATTTGAACTTGCAATTCTCCTGTCTGAGCCTCCCGAGCCGCTGGGATTATAGGTGTGCACCCCTGCTCCTGGCTTAAAATGCATTTAAAAAATATCTGAAAAGGCAAATGTATTAGTTATCTATGGGTGTGTAACAAAAAACCCCAAACCTAAAGGCTTAAAATAAACACTAACTTATAGGCTTCTGACTATAAAATTGACAGGAATGTTTTGCTTAATAAATTTTGAGATTCAGCAATATCTTTACCCTTCTTCCAAACAAGGCAAGGACCTTAAAACTTTTCAAGACCGTTGATAATCCCACGTAATTGACATGCTCTCGCTGTCTAGTATTTTGTTTTGCACACCCTAAATTTGACATCACTTTTATTGTTTTATGTAATCAATGTCTACTTAGACACACTGATATATTCACTAGTGTCTTTGCTCGTCATGTCTGTCTATGTCTCAAACATTCCTGTTAGGTTCCTTTTCCTTCATTTTTGAAGTACATTTTCACTACTAAAAAATGAGTGAGAGCCTGTTAATATAAACTCTCTGGGTTTTCGTTTGCTTTAATGTGCCTTTATTTTATAATTCTTCTTGAATGAAAGTCATTGGACATATACTTGGGGAAAGGTCCTACTGTCATCGAACTCCATGTTGCCGTGGAGATGACTGTAGTCACTGCCACGTGGCATCATGATGTGCTTTTTTCCTGTGGCTCCTTTTACATTGTCTCTTTGTCTTTGCTCCCTGCCCATTCTCTTGACTACGTCCTTCTGGTACTTTGAAAACTTACGTGCTTAGCTGTAATATCTCTGCCCTCAATGTGTCAAAATGTCCAATTCATGTTTTCCGTCTCCTGCCACTACCTGCCTTGTCCTGAGTAATTCGTTCAGTTCTCGCCCAGGTTTTCTCTACTTTGGTCATGTCTCATCTGCATTTAGTCTAGTCGTTGAATTCCTCAGGTTAGTTATTGCATTTGTATTTCCTAAGTTCTTTATGATTCCTTTTATCTGCCTTTTATGTTTCTTTTTTTTTTTAAAGAGAGAGAGAATTTTTTTAATATTTATTTTTTTAGTTTTTGGCAGACACAACATCTTTGTTTGTATGAGGTGCTGAGGATCGAACCCGGGCCGCACGCATGCCAGGTGAGCGCGCTACTGCTTGAGCTACATCCCCAGCCCCTACCTTTTATGTTTCAATAGAGTTTTATTCCTCAAAATATGTGAGATGGGGCTGAGGATGTGGCTCAGTGGCAGTGCGCTTGCCTGGCATGTGCAAGGCACTGGGTTCGATCCTCAACACTACATAAAGATAAAATAAAGATATTGTGTCCACCTACAACTAAAAACATAAATATAAAAAAATGTGAGATGAAGCCATTGTATGTTCTGCATCCAACAGGGCCAGTGTCCACCATCTCTGCGAGCCTGATTGCACAGTCTGGTGTTTCTGAAACTCCCATGCATGGTATTTTCTTTGTGTGTCTGGTGAGTTTTCATGGTGAACTCAACCCCTTGATCTTTACCTCGTGGCATCTTTTGAGCTGAGATTGAACATGTGTTCCTCTAGAGACCTTTCATTGGCTTTGGCCAGGCGTCTGGAGGCACTGACACCCAGGAACGCTTCAAACCAATCCCCAGCTCTTTGTGCTAGTAGAGTGGAGAGTGGGCTGGACAGACAGCACGACTCCACCTCCCAACCCACATGATGACCTGCTTGGGGTTGGAATTTTCTGGGAAAACTTTTCTTTTCTTTTTTTTTTTCCCCCACTTATCAGAGCAAGGCCAAGACAGCCAGTGACCCCCTGGGGAGGGGCGTTGTTATGGATGGTGGTGGTATTTCTTTGCTAATGTACCCTGTCACTGAGGCTTTCCTCTCTCATGGGATAGAAGGATGGAAGTTCATCCTGCAGTTTCTCTCCTTGCATGAGATCAGCAGGTGCTTTCAGCCCCAGGCCATCTATCTTTCTAGGATTGTGCCGTCCATAGTCTTTGGGCTCCATTTCTTGTCAGAGGGAGACTTAAAATGATGCTTTTAAGGTTTCATATAGGATTTTTAGATTCGTAGGCCAGGAGACTTTCTCAGGGTACCTAGAGCCATAATTAGAAATCTCCCCTTGAGATTCTTCTGTCTCCGTATTTCCCTGGTTTCTCATGTTTATCATTCCAAATGAAGTTTAGAATTTGTCAAGTTCAAAAAATTTCTCCCAGGATTTTGATTAGGATTGCATGTAATATATAGATGAATGAATGGAGAATGGATATTTCTATGATATTAAGCTACCTATCAAAGAGCAGGAAATAGATTTTCATTTAGTCCGTTCTTTTTATACCTCATAAACTAGAGCATTTTCTTTGTACAGATTCCACATTTTTCTTTTTAATTTCTTTCCTTTAAAATTTATTTCCAGTTATTGTGTCTTCCTTGTGATTTTTATGGATGAGTCTTCATTAAATTTTCTATTTGGTTATTATTTTGCATATAGGAACACTATTTGTTTTCATGTTAATTTTGTAGCTAACTACTATATTAACTCACTGTTTCTAATAGCGCCAAGGTGTTGTAAAGGGGTTTTCTAATATAAAAGCACATCATTTGCAAATAATTATAATTTGGTTCATTTTTAATATCTGCACCTCTCATTTTATTTACTTATCTATGTTCATTGGTCAAATATATATGTATATTTCATTCACTTTCTTGGCTAAAAATTGCTATTAGCTTGATCTATTATTCTTTTTCAATTATTTAAATAAAACCTTTTATATCAGAAAAACTGTAACTGTATACAAGAGTGAAGACATTCACGGGGCACCTCCCTACAATTACCACCTAATTTCTACAATTATCAACTCATGTCCAGTTTTTTCTCTGTGCACCCGCCCTTGAGGTCCCCACTGAATTATTTGAAGCAAATCCCTGATGGCAAATCATTTCATCAGACAGTGTTCAATACATATTTCTAAAAGCAGAGGATTCCTTGGAAAGAGCAAAACATTGTCACAATACCACCAGGACACCTGAAAATACAATAACTTCTAGATATCCTGGCGGGGAAGGAGGGCTGAGGGAGGGAAAGTCTCCTCCAGGCCCTGCCCCTACAGGACTGTCCCCATCACTGGCTGCCTGCCTTCCCTGGCCCCAGCCTCTGCCTGGTGACCTCTGCCTCTGGTCTCTGCCAACACACTTTCCCTTTGTCCTGTCCATGATGGCAGCTCCCTGGACTTGCCCATATCTGGATGACCCCGTCCAGCTGACTTCTCAGCTCTCCTAGCTCGTGGGCAGTTCCTGTATTGGAGTAATTCCCCCGGCTTGACACACCCAGAGTGACTTCTTGTTCTCTCCTGGACCTTGGGAGGGATTATGTGGCTGTTGTTCTTTATAAAAAGATAAAAAGGAAGTTCTTCCTTCTCTGTGCTCCAGAAGAATCTCAAAACATTGATATAATCTGGCCTTGGAGGTTCAAGGGAGCTCACCTTTCAGTCTGGATCTCAAATTTTTGAAGTGGGGAACTAGACCATTTCTCCATTTCTCCTGTGGTTGTGGATCTACATAGGTTTTAGGTTACATTATTATTTTTTTTAATATTGGGGATTGAAATGAGGGGCACTTAACCACTGCACCATATCCCCAGCTTTTTTTTTTTTTTTTTTTTTTTTTTTTTTGAGACAGGGTCTCACTGAGTTGCTTAGGGCCTCGCTGAGTTGCTGAGGCTGCCTTTGAACTCATGATCCTCCTGCCTCAGCCTCCTGAGCTGCTGGGATTACAGGTATGTGCCATTATACCTGTAAACAGAAGAAGGACAGACTAAGTATCAGATAGCTCTTTCAAAGCTATAGGTACAGATCACATCGTTTTTTAAAAGTAGGTCTTTAAAATGTATGCAGAATGTTGTTTGGTTGTGATTTGAGTGGCACATCTGCATGCCACCAGATTTGGAGAAGTCCCAAGTGTCCTTCAGAGACAGAGAGAAAGGGACTGTCTCAGGATTACACACTGACAGAAAAAAAAAAAAAAAACTCATGATCTATCAGGAGTTGACTCATCCTGTACCATACATGGCTTTGAAGATGTGAGTGGGGTTGGCATGGAGAATCAGTTAGGGGGAGAGGGTTCCCTGATCTACAAGATCCCTGTGCTCTTTTCTGCAAAACATTTATCCACCACCCCTCCGACTGCCAAATGAATATCCAAGATTCCAGGAGTAATTAAGAGAATTATTACTACTTCTGACTTCACATTTCACAAGCATAAACCATTCTGATCACCTTGACCAATATACACTCTCCTCTTAGATCATTAATCTATTCATGAAGTCATTAAAAATTTACTGAGCAAGGCAGTGCCAGGCAGAGTTGTAGACAGTTAGGAGGGACAACCGGAGAGACGCTGTCCCTTCCCTGGTGGGATTTTCGATCTCACAGAGAGGAGAGAGTTTGACTGCGGTTTTGGTAGCACTGGGCGCTGGGATGGGGAGTGGGTCAGGGAAGGCCCTGCCCAGGAAGCGACCTTCACTCGGAGACTTAAAGGGTGGGCAGGAGCTGGGTTTGTAAGTGGCGGGTATACCCAAAAGAACCTGGGCTGGAGATGAGCCTAAGTAGGGGCCCTGGTTTTTTCCTAACAATCCCCTTTACTAAAAGCAATTTTTAAAAAAAATATTTATTTTTTAGGTGTAGTTGGTGTTTTTTTGTTGTTGTTGTTTGTTTGTTTGTTTTTTATGTGGTGCTGAGGATCGAACCCAGGGCCTCGCCCTTGCTACGCGAGCGCTCTACCGCTGAGCCACAACCCGAGCCCTAAAAGCAATTTTTTAAAAATGAAAAATATTTTCTTAAGTGGAAGGACCAAGAAGGAAAAAGAGAGGTTGGGAGGGAGGGGAAGGGACCCTACGGGAAGGGGGTAGCAAATGCAGCACCCCCTCTCCACAGTTGACACAGTCCCGCCGCCGCTGGAGTTCACTGTGCGCCCTGTGACTTGGCTGGGTAACCAGTCTTCCTGAGTGTCCATTGTCCCCTCCAGGTAAGCGGCGGTAGCAGCCTGCAGGACCGGGAGGCGCAGAACAGCAGCGACTTTGCCCCAGGACCTCAGAGCAGGGAAGGGGTCACCTCCGTGCGCAGGAATATATTTTTTAAAATGGCCATTTACATTTGTTAACACGATTTCCAAGAAGAACTGCTTGGGAATGCAGCTGGAGGGTTAGTGACCTATGGCTCCCAGAGGCCAGAATTCCAGGGACCCGTCCCAGGAGGGGACTCCTGCCCCAGGCCCCCGTCCACCGCGCCACCCCCAGCGTTCTTGAGCTTTCCGGCTCCTGTATATGAATGAGGTGATCTTTCAGCTGCCCTTTGTCTTGGAAAAAAATTAATTCTCATTTGCATTACCTCGTCTAAATGTCACCCACCGATATTTTGTTAGACATTAGCAGCGCTGGCAGGGAGGGCCGCGGGGTAATTGTGTTCTGCCTGGTGCTGGGATTTACATAATTTCAGACAGCAATTAAAGAATCCTGGGGAATTTTTTTTTCCCTCCCTTCCAACCTCTCCTACAAAGAAAGTGTTCGTTTACATTAAGCGCTCAGCTCCTCGCTGTTCATTTGCATAAAATTAAAGGTTTTTGTGTTCCCGAACAGCAGGGTAACATTTAAAATTCCGTTTTAAAAAGCTCACCTTACAATAATAAAATGTTAATATCATTTCATAGGCAATGCAAGGTTGCCAGATGCCTTTCACTTCCAACTTGTATCCCCTGCTAACTGTGTTTTCCTGTTCTCTCTCTCCTCCATCCCTTCTCCTCTCAGTCTTTGTCCAGCCCTGTCCCTTCCCCCACACCTCCCCTCTGGCCTCATCTTGTGGAGGGCTGTCTCTCTCTCTCTCTCTTTCTCCTTCACCCTTGTTTTTTATTTATTTGTTTTTGCTAGAAGGAGTGCAAATGCCCTCATCCTCACCAGCCATTAGCCATGAAACAAAGTCAAGTTTCTGTGATCCTCCTGTAAACAAAGGCACCCAGCCCCAGCTGCAGGTCTCAGGATGTCTTGTTTCTGTTCAAGTCACCACCCACCCAACCCCCCAGTCCTCCACCATGACTTCCTCCATCACCACGAATGTCCACAGTGCCTCAGGAAGGCCATACCAGACATTGCTACTGCACCCCAATGTGTCCTGAGCCCCAAGGGTTCCTTTACTTCATTCACACCTTCCTTCATTCTCTCTCACCTCAAACAGCATTGGGATGATTGTGTCTGAAGATACTGGTGTCAAGGATCCCTGCCCAGAGGCCCTGTCCCCTCTAGCTGCCCAACCCTGGACCTGAGTCTTGGCCACCAAACAGGTTGTCTGATTCTAGCCCCAGGACAAGCCTCCCTTCAAGACTCTTTTCCTTGTCTGCCATCTGCCCTCTCTCAATTCACCCCAGTCCATCAGACTGGCCCCAGAACCTCAAAACCCCAAGGGAAGCCCTGAGAATGTCCCTCATCTTCCTTTCCTGTGAGGGTCCAGGAACTCTGTGTCGATTTTGTTCACCTGGAGGAACAATGGCCACACCTCACCCACCAACTCTCTAACCCATTCACTGATCTTGAAGCACAGACAGGAGGCACCCACAGAGGGTCCTGGTCAGAAATAAGGAGGAAGAACCAGCTTTCCCACCTGAAAAAGAGATTCCCAAGTAACCAGAAGAGACCAGAGAGAGACAGAGGTCTCTGGGACTAGAATGGAAGGGGCTAGTTCTCACAGACAGCAGAGAAAAATAGTGAGTCCAGAGGGAGGCAGCTGGGTGGGACAGGTGAGATGCCACATTCCATGTACAATCCCAAAGGGGGCAAGAGTAGGGGTAGAAGCCATGGAAAGATGGAAACTTGTCCCCAATAACTAATGGGGAAAGAGCTCCGAAATGATGCTGAAATGCAGGGAAATCGTTTTGTTGACTGTTTTAGAACTCATACCCACAAAAAACAAGTAATTTTTTAATGTGAGACTTAGGGATGACAGGGCATTAAGTACAAAGGGGTGGTCGCTCAGCAAAGGGATCAGGCAACAGAAGTTCTGAGGAGAGGAGACATGTGGCTTACTGGATACCTAAAAGAAGGCTGGGCATCCAGAGCACAGAAAGCAAAGGGGGAGCAATATAAAGAAATAATAGAGTGTGGTTCATACATAGGGGAGAAAGTAATTAAGAGAAACTGTCCCTGTGGAGCCTCAGACAATGAACTTACCAGACATAATCAACTATTTTAGATATGACGAAAGAGAGAAAGAAAACCATGAGAATAATGTCTCTCCAAACAGAAAATATCAATGAAGAGGTAAGAGTTATAAAGAAGAAACCAACAGAAATTCTAGAGCTGAAAAATATAGTAAATGAAATGAAAAATTCACCAAAGGGCATCAACAGCTGTTTTGAACAGGCAGAAAAAAGAATCAGCAAATGTGAGGATAGGTCAATTGAGATTATTCAGTCTGAGAAACTGAAAAGGAAAAGAATGAAGATAAATGAACAGAACCTAAAAGATCTGCAGGACACCATCAGTCACAAGCATGTGCATAATGGAAATTTTAGGAGGAGAAGTGGGAGAGAAAGGGAGAGAAGGGCCATTTGAAGAAACAATGGCAATAAACTTCCCACATTTGGTATAAAACACGAATCTACACATTTAAAAAGCTCACTGAACTTAAAGTAGGATAAACACAAAGAAATCCACACGGAGACACATTATAATCACACTATCAAAAGCTGAAAAGAAAATCCTGAAAGCAGTATGAGAGAAGTGACTAGACTAGTCACCTACAAATAAGCTTCAGTAATGTTAACAGTCAATTTCTCATCAAAAAGTCAGAGGTCAAAATGTAAAACTGTTAAAGTTCTAAGAAGAAACATCTCTCATTCAAGATTCTATATTCAATAAACAATTACCTTATAAATGATGGAGAAACCAAACATACCAAGATTTTAAAAAAAAAGCCAAATGAGTTCATTTCTGGTAGATGTACCCTGTGAGGAATATGAAAAGGAGTACTTTGGTCTGAAATGGAAGCACACTAGACAGTAACTCAAAGCCATATCAAGAAATATTGAACACTGGTAAAGGTAGCTACATAAATATGAAATCCAGTGTTAGTGTTTGTTCTGGATGTTGGTTTGTAACTTCTTTTTTTTTCCTATAAGTTTTAAAAGACAAATGCATTAATAATTATAAATTGCTCATTATAATACACATTTTAATGGGTACATATTGTAGAAAGACATAATTTGTGATCATGACAATATAAAGTGGGGAAGCAAAGTTTTTGTATAATACTGAAATGAAGCTGGTATTAATGCAAGATAGAGTGTTACAAATTAAGATATTAATTGTAATCCTCTGGGCAAATTCTAAGAAAATAAGTTTTAAAATATATTGTCAAAGAAATTACAAATGAATGAGAATTATGTATTAGAAAATATCTATTTAATGTGAATTAAGGCAGTATAAGTCATTTTTATTAATAATTAAAATCCCCAATTAATGCATTTACAATTACATTTAATGTAATTATTAACAAGGAAAGAAGTCACCTGGTATCCAAGTCATATAATTAAGTCATTCCTTGTTATTAATCACATTAAATGTAAATGGGTTAAACTCTCCAATTAAGTGGTTGCAGAATGGACTTTTAAAAAGTAATCCAACTATGTACTGTGTATAAGAGACTCATTTTAGATTAAAAGATGCAAGTAAGTTGAAAGTAAAATGACGTGAAAAGATATTATATGCAAGATAATCAAAGAGAGCTGGAGTGACAATATACTAATGGAAAAATACTGACCTTAAGAAACGTTTGTGGGACACAAAGAATTTTTTTCATTATTTAGAGAACATTGGTTTCTGTAATCAAACCCACATAGATAAGACCTTACATATTTAATATAGTGTGTTACCCATGTACAAATGGAAGAAAATAAGTTTAGTGTTTCTAGACCAATATGGCTATTAATTTCTGTACAATGTCAACTCAACATGGTAAACTGGGATATTTTTTTCCAAAGTTGACAGCACAGCTAAAGTTTCCAAAAATTCAAATTACTTTTATATGTATATATTTATATTAAAAAACAATAATAGCAATTGTTATGCATCCATAGCAGTGACAGCTTTTCCAGGTTCTTCAGTCATCTGAACAAAATTATGGAAACATCCAGCATACTCCATTAAAAAAGGCAGGGGGTGGTAAAAACAAAACAAAACAAAACCCAAGACAACAGCAGCATTCTGTTACTGTTGTGATACCTGGCACAAGTCACAAAGAATATTATATAATGATAAAAAGATATTTCATCAAAAAGATATTTCAATTATGCACATATATGCACCTAACAACACAGCCCTAAAATACATGAAGTAGATACTAACAGAAATGAAAGGAAAATAGACAGTTTCCCAAAGACAATTGGAGACTTCAATACCCTACTGTCAATAATGGCTGAACAAACAGACAGAAAATCAGAAAGGAAATAGGGGACTTGAACAAATCTAGAACAAAACCAGACCTGCCAGACACTCATATAACACAGTATCCAACAACTACAGAATAAACATTCTTCTCAATTACATATGGGATATTCTCCAGGATAAACCAAGTATTAATACATTTAAAAGATAGAAATCACACAAAGTGTCTCCTTCAACCAAGTATTAATAGATTTAAAAGATAGAAATTGCACAAAGTGTCTTCTTCAATCACAATGGAATGAAATTAAAAATCAATAACCGCTGGGCATGGTAGCACACACCTCTAATCGCAGAAGCTCAGGAAGCTGAGACAAGAAGATCTCAAGTTCAAAGCCTCAGCAACTTAGGAAGGCACTAAGCAATTCAGTGAGAACCTGTCTCTAAATAAAATACAAAAAAGAGCTGGGAATGTGGCTCAGTGGTTAAGTGCTCCTAGGTTCAATCCCCAGTACCAAAACAAAACAAAACAACAACAACAAAAAAAAACCCACCCAATAACAGAAGAAGATTTGTTTGTAAAACTCTTAGTCAGGCATGGTGGTACACGCCTATAATCCCAGCAACTGGGGAGGCTGAGTCAAGAGGATCACAAATTCAAGGGCAACCCTAGCAACTTAACTAGACCCTGTCTCAAAATAAAAGTCAAAAGGGCTGGGGATGTAGCCCAGTGATTAAGTGCCCCTGGATTCATCCCCAGTACCAAAAAGAAAAAGAAAGGAAGGAAGGAAGGACAGATGGACAAAAACTCTTAAATATTTAGAAATTAAATAACTAAAGGGTCAAGGGGGAAATTACAAGAAAAATTAGAAAATATCTTGAGATGAAAGATAATAAAAATACAACATACCCAAATTTATAAGGTGCAGTGAAAGCAATACCCAGGGAGAAATTTGTAGCTATTTATACCTTTGTTACTTTGGAAGAAAATATTAAGTCAATAAAATGACCTCCCACTTTAAAAAACTAGAACAGAAAAGCAAACTCAACCAAAGCATGCCATATGAAGAAAGTAACCATATTAGAGTGGATATTAATAAAGTAGAAAAATGAATGATGATTTCTTCTGAATGTTTAAAGAATAATTAACACAAGTTCTTCTGAAACTCTTCCAAAAAAGTAGAAGAGAAGGGAACACTTCCTTGCTTGTCATATGAGTTCAGTGTTATCCTGACACTGAAGCTAGATACAGGAAACCAGAGACCAATATCCATTATGAATATGGATGCAAAAGTCTTTGATAAAATACTAGCAAACAGAATCCAGCAGCATATCACAAGGATTGTGCACCATAACGCAAGGTGAATTTATCACAGGAACACAAGTGTGAGTTGAACATGCAGAAACCAATCAAGGTCATATCCCAATTTAGCAAGAATGAAGGGAAACTCCTATGATCATCTGAATAGATAAAAAAAATTTAATAAAATCCAACACACTCAAATGATTAAAAAACAATCGAACTATGAACCAAAGAGAAATTTCTCAAATTGATAAAGACATCTATAAAAATCACACAACTAACATAGTATTTAGTGGTGACCTCTAAAGGCAGAAACAAGACAGGATATCTTTCATCATCATTTCTATTCAACATTGTGCTGGAGCTTCTAGCCAAGGCAATAAGATAAGAAAAAAATTAATGGACACTCAGATGAAAAGGAACAAGTAAAACTGTCCTTATTCACAGATATCACAGATATTCACAGATATGTCTTATACATAGAAAACCCTGAAAGATCTACAAAACAAAACTCCTCCAAAAAACTATTAAAGCTAACAAATGAACTCGGCAAAGATGCAAAATACATGATAAATATGTAAAAATCAGTTGCATTTCTAAATGGAACAATGAATAATGCAAAGAATGAAACCCAGAAGACAATTCTAATTCATTACAATAGCATCAAAAAGAATAAAATATTTAGAAATGAATTTAACCAAGGAAATGCAGGACTTGTACACTGAAAACTATACCACACAGCTTAAATAATTAAATATAGCCTTAATAAAGGGAAAGACAAGGCCATGTTTATGGATTGGACTTAATGTGGTTAAGATGACAATAAACTCCAAATTGACCTACAGTTTCATTGCAATTCCTATCAAAATCCCAGGTGACGTTTTTTTCAGAAATGAACACGTTGATTCTAAAATTCATATGGGGTTCCAAGGAGCCCTGACTAGTCAGTTTCCAAAAGGAAGAGCAAAATTGAAGGATGCCCACTTTCTTATTCCAAAAATTTATAAAACTACAGGAATCAAAGCAATGTGAAATCAGAAAGCAGAAGTACAGGTATATAGATCAATGGAACAGAATTAAGAGCCCAGAAATAAATCCATACATTTATGATCTTCAACAGGGAGGCCAAGGGCATTCAATGGGGGCAGGGGAGTCCCTTCAAAAGACAGTCCCTTCCCCATATGCAGAAGAATGAAACGATTCCTATCTCACCTTACATGTAAACTTTAATTCAAAATGGGCTAGAGAACTAAACGTATAAATACAAAATTATAAAACTTAGAAGAAAACAGATGTAAATCTTCATGATTCCATGGATTAGATAAAGATTTCTTAAATATGACACCAAAAAACTCAAAGAAACAGAAGAGAACTTATACAATTTGGACTTTATTAAAATAAAAAGTTGTATGCATTAAAAGGACACTGTCAAGTAAGTGAGAAGGAAACCTGTAGAATGGGAGAAAATATTTGCAAATTGCATATCTAAAAAGCTTCTGGCATCTAGAATGTAGGAAAAAAAACCAAACCAACCTCACCACTCAACAACAAAAAGGTCAACAATTGAAAAGTGGGCAAAGGATTCAAACAGACCTTTGTCCATAGAAGATACAGTGCACCATCAAAGTCAAAACCTACCACAAGATGCCCGCTCACACACACTCGGGTGGCCATGGCAAGTGTTGGTGAAAATGCACACAGGGGCTCTGATATCGCCATGTGGAAAGGTGCAGTCCCGGTGATGGAGAGTTTGAAAGCTCCTCAAAAGGTTCAATATAGAGTTGGCCTGTGACCCAGCAGACTGGCCCCATTTTAAATAGCAAAGAGAACTAAAAATATTCATTTACACACAACTTGTCTGCAAACGCTCCGCAGCGGCAGGAGCCAGAAAGAGTGAACAGTGCCACGGTCAACAGCTGACGAATACAGGGACAAACTGTCATCCACACAAACATGTCGTCCAGCCATGAAAGGGAGCAAAGCTCGGATACATGCTACGACACGGATGGACCTCAAAACCTGCTGTATGGAAGCACCCCGAACCAATGGCCACGTGCTTCATGATCCCATTTATATGCAGTGTCCAGAGTAAGCAAATTCATCGAGATGGAGAGCAGACGGCTGTGGCCAGGACCTGGGGGTAGGAGAGTGGGAGTCACTGCTTGAAGATATGGGGCTTCTATGGGGGATTTTGAAAATGTTCTGGAATTAGACAGTGTGGACTGTACAGCAGTGTGAATACACTGCAAAGAACAGAATTGTATACGTTTAAATGGTTGCTGACACCATTTTAATTTAAAGTTTATGTTATATGCATTTTATCTCATTAAAAATGATTTCAATTAAAGAGCAAAGAGGAGGTCAAGTTCTGCTCTACCACTGACAAGCTTTGTTACTTTGGTAAAGTGAAGTAGCCAGATGATAATAGAATACAATGAGTAAACGGGGGCTAGAGCCCAGGCCACAAAGAACATAGCTTTAAGTGACATTATTGGGACAATTGGAGAGATCTGAATATAAATGGGGGAATAAATAAGAGTGTAGTAATAATTTTCTTTTACTGCTGAGCCACATCTCCAGTCCTTTTAATTTTTTGAGACAGGATCTCACTAAGTGTTGAGGCTGGCCTCAAACTTGCAATCCTCCTGCATAAGCCTCCCAAATTGCTGGGATTACAGGTGTGCACCACCACACACCTGGCTACATTTTCTATTTTTGGTAAATGTACTTTGATTGTGTAAGAGAAAGTCCTTGTTCGTAGGAATGAAAACCTGATACTTGTAAACAAAGGGCTATCACATCTTCAAATAACTCTAAAAATTATTTAGAAGGCAAATATATGTACAATGCATGTGTGTAGGTATACGTGTAGAAACACATCGGGGTGAGTGAGCGCATGTAGAGGTACAGAGAGAGAATGAGCAACCGACGTAAATTATGACTGGGGAAATCGAAGTAAAACTATCTACATATCTATTGTACTATTCTTGCCATTTTTCTATAAATGTGAAATTGCATTTTAAATAAAGGCATAAATAATAAACAAGTATGCAAATAAATAAACAAGTGACTTTCCAGAGGAGCCGGGGCCTGGGAAACACATGTTTGGTGTCTCTGGGCTGAAAGACGCTGGAGCCCAGGGGAGCCTGGCGGGTAGGGGAAGAACTGCCTGAACTCGGTCGTGTGCTCCTCTGTGAAATGGGGACACAGATGTACACCCTGGTGCTCTTGGGAGGATTCGGTGAGCTACCTCAGGTGCAGAACAAGGCCGGTCCCAGCGTGTGGTTAAGAGCTCAATAAATGCTTTTATTATGACAGTTCTATTTAAAAAGGTGATTATGACAGTTATATAACATTTAGGTAGCACACCCAGCACTGTTCCAAGAATTTTACAAGGCTTGATTTACTTAATCCTCACCAAAAAACAGGCTTCTGAGGAGACACTACTATATCCCCATCCCCATATTATGATGAGGGTATAGAGAGGCATGGAGAGGTTAGTAGGGCATCCAAGGTCACGGGGTGGTCATTCTTCACCAGCCTGAGTAGGACAGTGTAAGGGGTGGGCCGGGTGAGGCAGGCCTCCCTATGGCTGGCTGGCTGGAGGTCAAGGGCTGCCACAGTCTGAACATAAATGCCTTTAAAACCTCAGTGACCATTTACTGAGCATTTACTTAGTGCCCAGCTCTGGGTGGAGGGCGTTCCTTACACTGTTGTATTTAATCTCTGAACAACCCTTTGGGGTAGGCATCACTATGTCCACTTTACAAGTGAGGAAATTGAGGCTCAGGGAGTTTGCCTGGCTTGCCCAGGTCACCTGGCACCCAGGCGGCTGAGTGGGACCCCGGGTTTCCAGTCTCCACCCTGCTTCCCTGCCTGTCCAGCACAGATGACCCACCAGCCACTAGTCCACAGTGTTTGAGTCAGCCCAGGGCCCTTCCCTTGAAGCAGCCACAGAGGGCGCGAGGCTTGAGGGCGAGGCCAAAGCCATCCCGCTCTGGACGGCTGGCAGGGTGGGAGGTGGGGTGGGGGAGCCCTGCTGGGGCTCAGGTAGCAGTTGCAGCCGGCCCCGCCCGGTCCCTAATCAGCGGCCTGGAACCGCAGGCACCTCATTAGCTCCATTAAGCTCTCATTTTAGCGGCATGGTTCTGGGGAGCGGGAGTGCGCCTGGCACACAGGGGTTCATTACATTTGCAGAAATAACACTTAGGTAGACAAAAGCGGCGCGCAGCCCCGAGGAGAGGCGCGGGAGGGTGGGCGGCGGCCACACCCGCTCCTCACTGCCCTGGCTGGTGGCCCCCTGCCATCTTTAAGCTGTGGTCCTGGACAGGGCCTCTGCAGGAGAGCCCCTCCTGCACTGCCCCCCTAGCCACCCCTGCCTTTGCTGGCCCCTGCCTGACACAGTCCCTGACACCTTTAGCAGATGTGCGGGCCTAAGGCCAAGGTCAAGGGCCTTTGTGCCCCTCAAAGTCCCAACTGTGCTGCTCCAGGTCAGTCATTCACCTGCAGAGTGCTGGGCGCCCCACGATCCCACTCCCAGTCTTGTTGGTTGGTTCTCAGGCTTGGTACCTACCATAGGACCCACTGGCCCTGTGTGTGGGGTCTCATGCCCATCTCCGTTCCGAGGACAGCCCCCCAACACAGTGCTTTGGTGTCCTCCGAGCAGCCCAGACAATTCACCATCCCGTGGATTTGCTGGTGTTTCCGCTGCGCCTCCCCCAGCCGCAGCCAGGGCTCAGGGTCTTAACCCAGAGTCCTGAAATCCTCCTCTGCCCTTTCCAGCCAGACCCCAGAAGCAAGCACCGGACGCCACATCTGCTGGTGGCCTAGTGTCACAGAAGCCCATTCCAGATTGGCTCCCGGGTGGGTGGAGGGAGCTCTCACTGGCCAGAGCAGGAGTGACCGGAGCAACAAAATAAATGAAAGAGCAGTGGACTCCAGCCCAAGGGGTAAGAATCCAAGAGCCCATGCTGACGCAACCAACGACGCAACCAACGACACAACCAACGACCGCATTAATCCACAAATCTGGAAAAGACACAGACCCACCAGGCAGGATTCCCAGTGGCTGGTGCAGACTCTGCTCACAACAGGATTCCCACCCTGAGCCTGCGCTGCACACTGCGACCTCCTTCCCGAGAGCCACTGTGGCACAGGGGCTGGGGATCCCTCTACTGCCAGGAAACCTGCCAGACACCCCTCAGCCAGGTGACCAAGTCACCGTCAACAGCGGTGAGGGGCATTGGCAGTGACGGCAGGTTGCCTGCAGGTGCCGAGATGCAAGGGAGCTTTGCCTCCGGGGTCTTTGTCCCTAAAACCGGCAACTCCCGTCTAATTATGAGGAAAACATCCGACAGGTCCCCACAGAGGGCATTCCGACCAGTGCTCCTCAGAACTGTCAAGGTCACCCAAACCAAGGAAAGTCTGAGCAACTGTCACAGCCGGGAGGAGCCTAAGGAGATGGATGACTAGTGTAACAGCCTCTGGGATGGCATCCTGGGGACAGAGAGGGCACCAGGCAGAAAGAGGGGGAGGAATGGGCCAAATGAATGGATCACGGGGTTCTGTGTGCGGGGAGTGACCTCGCAACGCTGCTTCTCAGTTTTCCTCTGTGAATCTGGAAGCGGCTGCTCTCCTGCGTCCACCCCGTGCTCCCCAGCTCCCTGGAGGTATCCGCCAGCCTCACCACACCCTGGCCGCAGCCCGGGCCTCTGCTCCACGAGGTGGTGTGGCCCTGCCCAGCTCCCTTGCTCCTGGACTCTGCATGTCCGGGGCCCTCCTGGTCCTCCTGGCCCATTCTGAGCATCTCCTCCGGCTGCTGTGCCCTGCCTGTCCCTGCGTCCTCCAGGGTCAGCGGCTGGCCTCCCTCCTCTCACACTGCCCTGCCGAGCGTCTTCTGGTGTCCCAGCTCCACCTACCAGCACAGGTGGCTTCTTGGTGACTCACAGCCACGCATCCATCTCCTGGTTCTGAGCTGCCTCCTGTGAGGTCAGATGTGCTTCTGGTCAACTGTGCAGAGCTGACGCGTGTCATCGTCCCCAAGCCGGCGCCTCCTCAGTCCACCACCCTCCTCCCCAAGCTGAGATCTGCGCGGGTCCTGGGCACCTCCTACCCCCGTCTGCAGCATCCCATCTACGCCGACTGTTCAGAAGCCAGGCCCTTAACGCTGGCTTTGGGGACTCAGGCATCCCCGGGTCACCTTCGGAGTGTTGCCACCTGCATGACTTCCCTCTCAGTGACATGCCACCATTCAACGTGTTCTCAGCATCACAGCCAGTGTGGTGACGGTCAACTGTCCACCTGACCCTGTGGCCATCTGCCTACAATACTCGGGGGCCTCGGGGGCCTCAGTGAGGCCCCCCCACTCTTCACTCTTGCCTCCTGCCTGTTACCGCCATGTCATCTGACTCCAGCACATGGTCACTTGTCCCTTGCCCATGCTGTGGCCCCCCCACATGGAATGCTCTTGTCCTCTATTCCCTGGTGGTCCTTCAGGGCTCAGAGGAGGGGCAGCTCTTCTGGGACTCTTCCCTGACCTGCTGGCTGGGCCAGGGGCCTTCCAGCCTGGGGGCACCTCCGTGGTGAAGGCTGTATCCCACACCTCTGTGCACCTTCAGGGCTGCCAGAGATGCTCAAAAAAAAAAAAAAAATGCTGTGATCACAGTGAACATTTATCAAATGCCTACTGTATGAATTTTCTCATATTTATCCTTCAGAAGAGCAAATAAGAGTAGGTACTTTTATTATTACTGTTTTGCCCATGAGGGAATGGAAGCACAGAGAGATTAAGTCACTTGCTTGAGGTCACACAGCTTAGCAATCACGGAACTGAAATGAGAACCAAAGCTCCGACTCCATCAGTTGTCCTTTTAAGGAAGTTGCTACTTTGTTTCCTGTTTGCTTTCCCACTTAGCAATTTAGTGACCCATGCCAACAAATATCATCCATAACATGGTTTTTACCGGCTCACAGCATTCCATCATATTGAGGCCTCATAATTTGCTTAACTGATCCTGTTATTTGTATGTGTCCAATTGTCTGCTTTATATTTTTCAAATGGTTAACCAATTATCCCAACATTATGTATTAAATAATTTATGTTTTTTCTTACTGATTTGAAATGCCACCTTTATCATGTGAGAGTTATATATACCTGAGTTATTTCCTTACGCGGACTCATTTGTTTAATTGTGCCAAACTGTGCTGCTTTGAATTGTTAGGTATTTATAGTGCATTTTGATTCACTCATTCATTCACTAACTTGTTTAACAAATACATAGAAACTAAGATGTGACAGAGGGTGATAGAGCAGTGAGCACATCACCTCTTGCAACCTACATTTTAGTATTTGACCTTAGAAGTTTCTCCTGCTCTGATTGATTTTATTTATGAAGACGTTCCTAGGTGTTCTTGTCTATTTATAACTCCCAATGGACTAATGTGCAGCTAAGAAAACACATTTGGGATTTAATTGGAACTGAATTAAATGTATGGATTAATCTTAATGGAATTGATCATTTTTAATCTTCTCTCCCATGAACCCAGCAGGTGTTCCCATAGAGTCAATTCTTATTTTTATGTTGTTTGGCCTCATACATTTATGACCAAGTTTGTTGCTAGACAGTTTCCATCTCTGTTGTTATTGTGAATGTTATCTTTTTCCCCATCATAAATTCTAGATGATTTATGCTGGTACATAGGAGAGGCATTGATTTTTTAATATTTCTTTTAAGTCAGCATCTTACTGAATTCCCTGATTAATTGTAATAGCTCCTAGTTGCTCTCTTGGATACCTAGGTAAATAATCATATAATATGTGATATTTCCCCCTTTCTTTCTTGTGATTTTATTACTTATTATTCTTTTCTTACTGTACGGACCAGTGCAAGATCTCTGGGACATGAGGGTAAATATTGAACAATTCAGGGAAATAACCCTCATCAGTAGCATTTGCCAATGACCGTGGTGTAAACACACCCACCGCAGCCGATTTCAGGCTTCTGATATGATGCTTCTGCATGTGGCGTTAGAAAGAGGTGCACCTTCCAGACCAAGAGATGGTCTGTGGGGGAAAATACTATGAGACAAAATAAAACCAGACCCACCCTATTTATCTGCATGTCTGGCAGGTCACGATGGACGTGAGCATATCAAAGGCTCTGAGGAATCCTGCAACGTTCTTCCCAAGGAGATTCATTCCATGGGGGCGTGGGAAGTGCTGGACAGGACAAAGGAGCCCGGGTCCCATCATGGCCTCAGCGTTCTCCACGCTCCCCAGCCCACTCACTCTCTCGCCTATTCCTGGCTCCTGCCAGCCATCTCTGCTCTCCTGGAGCCTCCTGCCTCTTCTTCTTCTCCTTCCCCTTGACAGTGACATTGCGGTCCTTCCCTTTGAATCTATGCACTGGCCTCCCCCTCCCCCACCTCCGCCTCCTTTGGTCCTGGGGAGTGGAGGGGTGGGGACTCTCTCCTGCCCACACTGATGCCCTGCCAGCACCACCACGGTCTCTGGGACCAAGGTCCACCCACCAGCTGCCTCCCGCCCCTCCTGGAGCCTTCTCGCCCACGTGTCAGCTCGTCCCAGTCCTAAAGCAGTTCTTCCTCTTCTTCTGCGGGTCTCTCTCCTGGGGCCCTCAGGACCAGTATTCCCAAGAGAATCGTCTGCTGGGCTCTCTCTTCTCCCTGTGATGCCTGACCACCCTGATCCAGCTTCTTCTCCCACCTGTTTACAGAGACCATGTCCAAGTGCTCACCGATGGCACTGCTGACACCAAGCCCAACGGTGCCCGTGGTCTTTGCTTCCTGACCTCAAGGTGGCTTTGACTCCACTCGGCTCCCTCTCCACGAGGCCAGGCCGCGGCCCACTTTGGGGACAGCACAGTGTTCTCCCGCCTTCCCCTCCCCTCCCCAGCTGCTCCGTCCTCTTCCTCCCCAGCCCTCGCAGTGTCCCTGGGTTGTGCCCTGGCCTCCCTTCCCTGGCACCTCCACACCCTCCACTCCCGGCCTCTGCAAGCCCTGCATGGGGATTCCCTTTGGGGAGAAGCACTTGTAAAAGTGACAATGACAGGGCTCTGGGATTGTCACCAAGATCTACAGTGATGCCATGATGGCTCTGGGACTGGTGGGACCCCTGCCTCTCTCCTGGCATCAGCCCTGAGACACTGGGTGAGAGGCAGGAGGTCTTTGGGGAGTGAACCGAGGCGGAGCTGTCCTGGGTCTTCCCTAGCTCACCCTTATCCCTGCTGACACCGGCCATGTCTTAGGGGATCTTCTCCCACCACATCAGTGACAGCACCCAAGAGGCCAGCAGTACGGAGCGTGAGCTGCAGGGTGGGTGCCAGCAGTGGACCAAGCCAGGGATCCCACCGCGGAGGGCAGGGACTCCCAGACAACAGGACCCCATCTCCCGAGGCCGTGGACACCCCCTTCCTGCACGTTGGCCGCCCTCTCTGAAGCTGTTTTCCAAACTGCAAAGTGGGCTGCCGAGCCCCGGCACCTTATCCATCGGGGGACACCGGCCACTCGCACACCCCGATAGAATGTGACACGTGCCCAGGGGTTTGGATCTTTATCCCTGGTGTCTAGAAAAGGCTTCAGTGAAGGGTCCCGGCGGGGGGGCGGACCAAGCAGAGCCCCTCCCGGCACAGCGGGAACTCGGTGCCCCATCCTCTGTCACCAAGGCCTATATTAAGAACATTAAATGTCAGCGCAGACGTTTTAACTGCTAATGTGCAGGTGAAAGACAGGTGGGGCGCAGGTGTGTCGGGGAAGAGGGAAGTCACAGGCAGGAACAGCGAGGGGGGGGGAGCCACGTGAAATTAATCAGGACCCGCAGGAGGACACGGAGGCCGAGGAGTGGGCAGGACCAATCAGTGGGACGTCACATCACAGCGGTGACAACCAGGGAAGGCTCCAGGGCCTGGGGGCAGCTTGGGCTCCCTGAGGGTCAGGACAGACTGCTTCAAAGCCCCGCAAAGCTTTGCACTTGAAGAGGGGCCGGGTGAGCGCAGAGCCCCCGGAACGCAGCCGTCTGCGCGCTGTCAAAGCGGCCCCGTTGCTAAGGGAACCGCCGGGAAGGAAGAGCCGCCAATGAAATCACCCCACCTCCCCGCAGCCAGCCGCCTCACCCAGGGCGCTCGGCTTCCTCCCAGGCGCCTCCTCCCGCGGTACCCACCCCAGGCCACTCATTAGCAGGAGGGGCCCAGCTGAGGACCTCGCAAAGAAAGGGGCATCAGGGAAAGGTTGGTAAGGGTCCCTGGAGTGCAGGGGCTTGGGAGAGGACGTCAAGCCCACCTGTGGGAGGATGACCTGGTGCAAAGGAACCCCAGTCCCCCTCCCACAGGAGGACCTCTGGGACTCCACTGAGGGCTACAGTAGTGATGCAAGGTAATGAGAAGCCATTTGGCTGAGCAAGAAGAGCTCATCTGGTTTGGATGGTCCGGTGGTTCCCAGCCCTGGCTGCCAAGAGGGTCACTCTGAGGCCCGGCCTCCCCCAGGGAGTCACTCGTGGGCAGGGCTGAGGCCTGGGCACCGGTGCTGGTGAACATGATGCTCACAGGCTTCGGGGTCAAGAACCAGCCAGACACAAAGACCTACCCCGTGTGTTGGGACTCTACTAAAAGGATTATAGACAAAAATAAAGGGCTGTCCAGTCTCGCATAGTGGCCATGGGGGTGTCAGACTTTTATCTGGGCTGAGGGGACCCATTCACTGGATGGGGCCATACTGAAGAGAGGAAGGAGCCATTGTTGGGGCCGGGCCGACTGAGGTCAAGATGCACCTCTGCCACTCACTCCTGGGGTGACCTTGGGTGAGCCACTCACCCTCCCAGAGCCTCAGTGCCTTATCAGAAAATAGAGGCATCAGCCTAGGGGGTGGGTTCCTGGGACAGTGACCCTGAGGCCTCACTCATGGCATGGAGTTAGGACTCCTTAAATAGCCGTCATAACATGACCTTGAGTTCCTGCCGTCACATGCCAGCTCTGAATTCTGCAGTGCGTCCTCAAGGACACCATAAACACTTAGGGCTGTGCCAGGGGCTAGGGCACCCGTCAGAGCAGACCAGGCCCATGCAGCAGGCCCCCAGCTCCCACCTGCCTGTCCCTGGGGCCTGGATGGCCCAGACCCTCCTGGCGATAACACTCCACCCCTGAGCTTCCGCTCCTGGAAGTGTACTCTGGTGGCAACACGCACCAAGGGACAAGCACACACCCGAGCTCCAGGCTCGGCCCCCGGCTCGGCCCCCACGGGCATCACTGTCTTGGCCTTGGGCGTCTTGTCACCAGCAGTCCTGTGAGTAGGGGACTCTCCTCAGTCCACCTTACTGCAGGGCCACCTCAGTCACGTGTCCAAGCATCCGGGTGACCCTCTCATCCACTTATAATGCAGATGCAGACCCCGAGGCCGCCATTCTCAGCCTAGTGTGTGGACTTGGAAGCAGAGGCCCCAGGGAGTGAAGAGATTTCCCTGAGTTTATGGTAGAATCAGAACCCAGCACTCCTGGTTGGGGACCCTGGACACAGGCATGCCCTGCTGGTCAGACAAGGAGCTACAGATGTTGGCTCTGACATGGTCTAAGAAATGCTGCCATGGCGAAGGTCCCATTTGAGGTCCTCTATGACCCTGGGCCTGAGCAGGGAAGGCCCCAGGGCCTAGGCAGAGGCTTTTGGTGAGCAAGCTATCAGGCAGACAGAGTGGAACTTCACTGTCTGAGCATCGATTTCTTGATCTATAAAATGGAAAGTGACCATACCTACCTCCTAGGAGTGTGCTGAGGATACAGGGAGATGTACAATCAAGTGCTGGGCAGAGAAGATGGCAGGATGAATGGCCCCATGGTCAGCATCAAGGAATCTGATGGGAGAGAGCACCGTGCACAGCAGGCCCGGGAGGCACAGGGTCTGAGAGTGACATGGCCCATCTTCATCACTCTACAGCTCCAAGCAATGAGAGCCACAACTGGGGCCCCTAGGTCCCTTTCTGCAAGGCAGCCTTCAGTGTGAGCCTGGGGGGACAGAGACAGAAAATCCAAGGCTCTGTCTCCAGCCCCATGGGCTCCGGTAGATGGCTACATCAGTTAGCCATAGCTGCATAACAAACCGCTGGAGAGCTCAGCTTCTTGGCCCCTTAACACAGCGTTTCTCTGATGGGTTTCTGTTGGCCAAATCTCTTCTCTTGCATGTTTCTGGGGATTGGCTGGCTGTGGGTTGGTCAAGGGTGTCCTTGGACAACCAAGCTCTCCTCCAGTGGTGCCTCTTCCCCTGAGGCTAGCCTGAGCTTGTTCACACCGCAGAACTTGGAGAGGAGACAGACAGATAGACTGATGGAGCACAAAGGCATGGGAGAATTGAAATCAGCACCCGACTCTTGTACAAAATCTATTGCCCAAAACAGGTCATAAGGCCAGCCCAGATTCAAGGGAGAGGAACTCAACCTTCTTCTCTTGGGCTACAGGAAGAGGTGGTGAATTTCAGCCTTTATTGCAATTGATCTACCACAGTGTTAATGAAGGACATGGGCTGGACCTCTAATTCTGACCATCAGCCTGCTGTGTGACCTCAGGAAGTTTACCTCCCTTTTCTGAGTCTCAGTTATCTCATCTAAAAACTGGTTAAAGCAATTTCTCCTCCCTAAGAGTTTTGCAAGGATTAGGAGAAATCAGGCATTTGTAGTGCAGAGGACTTTGGGGCTTAGCAGGGGCCAGCAGTGTGGGTTCCCCCCCCAACCCTTTGTCCTGGGAGACAGGGCACTGGGCCTGCCTGGGCAGAGGATGAGGCTCTGACTGCTCCCCACAGTGCAGGAAAGGCTGAGGCCCAGCTGGGGGTCTGTTCTTCTCCGCCCTTCATCTGGCCCCCTCCGGAGGCCTCCTGCCGAGGACTCACAGCACCCGGAGACTTAAGGATAGTTAAGTAGCAAACTATGTGTTCATAATAAAATTTGCCTGCTTCTCACAGACATCCAATTTGCTTACCATCCAAAGAGAAGAATTGGGTGCCTGCTTCCGAAATTGTTTTAATCTCTGCCACAGAGTGCTTCTGGCAGGGTTCTTCAACTGGAAAATAGGAAATGAGTTAGAAACAATGGAGGGACGTGAATAATCTCACTTAAGATGTTTGATCTTGAGATGAGATGAAGTTGAAATCGATTTCCCGGTTCACAGCCAGATAGCAGAGGGTGGGAGGGGAGAGGGCTTGTAGGTGGGGTTGTCCAGGCCTCCCTGGCCCCAGCTCTGGCCAGGATGAGAGCCCTCTATCTGCCTGGCCCAGGGAATGCCCTCTGGTCCCTACAAAGCTCCGCAAACTACACAGTGGGTGGGAGAGAGGCCCAAAGCGGGCATATCAGAGCACGTTGGTTTCTCCATACACTGTGTCTAATATTAACGGTTGACGGAACCAACCCAGGCTTCTTACAAATTTAACTATGCACCTACTATGTGCTGTAAATGATCTAGTCACCAGACCTCCAGATCTGAGTTAAATATACTCCCTGTCCTTAAGGAACACACGTGGGTTACCTGGGGCCAGGAAGGAGCATTACGAGTTGATGTCTGCAGAGGACCTACTATGTGCAGGCTAGGGATGCTGCATCCCATCATCCCACTTGTCTTCGAAAGACCTGACTCCGGGATTCTCCTGCCCTCTTTGCAGATGGGAAATGGACTCAGAGAGTACATGCCTCATCCCAGGATGGGGACCAGAGGCGACTGCAGTCTGTGCCCTCTGCATGGGGGGAGTGTGCCACTCAGGCAGGGGGCAGGGAGGTGCAAACAGCACGAAGGGGCCTTGAGGAGGCGCGGGCTGTGTGCACCCCGGGACGGAGGTTCCCTGCTCCCCAACGTGGAGGAGGAGCTTGGCCTGGGGTCTGAAAAGGGACACGCTCGCGAAGCCAAGGCGGGCAGCAGGGCACCCCCATCTTCCCACGCACGTGCACGCACCTGACGCAAGCGCCCCCCCCCCCCCCGCAGCCGCGCGCAGTTCACGCAGCGCGCTCGCTCCCTGGGGCGTGCGCGCGCTCACAGCGTCTAAGAATTGTGGCCTCCTTAGTGGGGACCTGGCCCGGCGTCGTGTCCTCAGCACGGTCCCTGGCTCATAACGGTCCCCTATCAGTAACGATGACGTTGAGCTCCGTCCCCACGCGGGAGCAAAGGCAGACACGGCACACGTGACTCCGGGCTCAGCAGCTGGTGCTGGGGGACAAGTGCTTCTGTCTCTGCAGCCCCCGTATAGAGGGCTGGACCTTCAGGGTGGGGGACGGATGGCCCAGTGGAACCTGGAGGGTGGGCACGGTCTTGGGGGCTCCTGGCTTTGCCTGTGCTCCTCCAGCCAGCCCATGCAGAGTCTCTGTCCAGACTTCTTGCCCTCAAGTCCCCACAGGGTGACCCCAACCCTCCCATAACAGCCTCCACCAGGGCCTGGCCTCTCGGGGTCCTAGGTTGGGGGTTTAATGCATTATTGATTTTCCCAAGAAGGAAAAGTGCTGCAGCCGTGGGTCCAGGTAGCTTATTTTGTGCGTCGATGACATTCAGGTACTAGTGAAAAATTATACCAATTATTAAATCAGCCATTATTACTTCAAAGTGCAATCAGTTGTCACAGCGGAGAGAGCTAGCACGGCGCGTCATTAGTCGGGCTGTGTGCACCGGGAAAGTGCTGAGAGGGGAGACTTTAACCAAAGGGCAAATGCATGAAATTTACTTAGAAATAGCGATTTATCACCCCTGGGTTTCCTACTGCTCAAATCCAGGCAGACACTTGGCTGGCAGGAGACAGGCTCCGAGGCCGCCCCTGCCTCCTGCAGCTCCCACCCTGACAGGAAATGAAAAATTGAGAAGTCGTTGTAACAGCTTAAAGATGCATTATCCTTTTTGATGTGCAATTTGAGCTTCATATCCAAAGGCAGATGAAATCCCCAGCACCCACGCTGCAGGGCCGCGCGGAGGGGAGACGCACCTTTCCCAGCAGGGGGAGGGCCGCGTGGGGACAGGACAGCCTCACCTGGCCCGGCTCTCCAGCAGGGAGAATGGGCAGGACACGGCCACGGGGAGGGATTGCAGGCTGGGGTGGGCCCCGTACTGGGGAGGGTGAGACTGTCAGGGCATCCCAAAGACCTGGCCAACCTTCCTGGGCCTGGTCACAGGCCTGTGGGGGGACCAGGCAGCTGTGCCTCCATCCATGGGGTGTCTGGGACAGAAGCCCTTAGACCCAGTCACCTGACAGGCTATCTGTGGCCTTAAAACCAACCCCCTTGCTTGTCAAGTGGAAGACACAGTCAAGTCCCCACTCTGTACCTCAAAAGATAGGCAGGACATCTCAGAGAGGTGGAGCCAGGGCTGGGCTGAGAAGCACCATCTGGACATGAACTCACCAGGGAGAGATGCTGTGTGGCCTGCTGCCCCTCCAGTGGTCATTGAGTGAATAAATGTTTCCCACTCTCAAAGGTGTGACCCTGGGCAAGACACGTCACCTTTTCGATCCTTGCTTTATCCTCAGCCCAAGAGCTCCTGGGGAGCCACAGGGAGACCTGGATGAGATAAGGCACATGCAGCCATCTGATGAGCAAGAAACAAAGGAGGGAGGCTGTTCTTAATATTATTGATAGGAAAAAAGAGAAGAAGAGTCTGTGTTCAGGGTAGCTATCTTCAAGTGACAGAATTAAGAGAGATTCTAATTGATTTTGTTCTTGTTTTTGTTGTTGTTCATCTTATCTGGCTTTATCTTTGGGGACTGGGGAGCCCTACATTTACTTAAAACAAACAAGAAAGTGCATCATCAAGTTCTCAGGAGGGCAAATTCACCCAGGATGCTCCCCGCTGCTGCTGAGCATGGGAATGCCCGCACCCCACCTCTGCATCCTGAGGAGAGTTTGTGCCTCAGGACTCAGAGCCACCGGGATGCAAGTGGGCCCCAGTCCTGTGTCTTCCGAAGGTTGGGGAGACCCCCAGCTCAGCTTCCTGCCAAGCAAGCCCACGAAGCCTGCACACCAAGCCTGAGATGTTTTCGAGGTTCACTGACACCAGCGGGAGGTGGGGGGACACAGTGTCCTGGGTCCCAGGACACTGGCAGGCAGCTCATGGTCACAGCGGGCCCCAGCCAGACCTCCCTGCCTTCACCTTTCATCCCAACTGCCTGGCACTCGCCTGCTCTCAGAGAAGCCATGAGCGGTGGGACTGGCCCGTCTTCCAGGTGGGACAGCCGCACTCTGAGAGGGCTCTGACCTGTGACAGGCGCGGGGTGAGGCAGGACTCATCCCGGCCTGCCAGCCCGACCTGTGCCCTCCCCGTGACACCAGCTCACTGGTAACAGATGGCAGGGAGAAGACAGAACTAATCAACCCCTCTATTGATTCCAGCTTCCCATCGAGGAGATTGATCTTTCCATCAGAAAGGGGCGGGAAGATGTCAATGGGGGCTTGGAGACCCAGCTCAGAGAGAGCTTGGCAGCCACAGACGCTGCCCTGTCTGAGCTCGGGGTGTCTGTCTGCGCCGTCTGGGTCATGGCCATGGGTGGATGACGGGAGGGACCGGGCCCAGAACTCTCGCACCAGGAGCATGCACAGGTGCCCGAGAGGTGGGCTCTGAACCCCATTTCCAGCACATGGCTGTCGGGACGGGCCACCTGGCCTGGATCGTGCAGTCTGTCCCTTGGCCTCCATCTGTCTACCCCTCCCCCTCCCTCCTACCTCCTTGGTCATCTAACTTTCTCTGAGTTTTTCCTCTGTGCCAAGCACAGAGGGGACCTCAAGATGCCCACAGTCAGAGCAAAGGGACATGTTGCAATTCGTCCTGTTCCATGTTTTTGTCCGTGAACTGACTGCCCACACAGGACCTGGCAACCACCCAGCTCCGGGACACAAAAGGATCCAGTGTTCAACTCCTCCTAGAAGTGGGTCCTTCCCCATCTCTTCCCTTAGAACAAAAGCTCGTTGAGGGCAGGGACTGTGGTTGTGCTTCTCACACTGCTGTGCCATGCTCCGCACGGTGCCTGCACAAGGCTGGGGCTGGGGGCCTTGGAGGGAAGGGTGGGTGGGAGGCTGGAGGGACGGGTGGGTGGGTGGGTGGATGAATGGGTGGGTGGATGGGTGGATGGATGGATAGGTGGGTGGGTGGATGGATGGATGGGTGGATAGATGGGTGGGTGGGTGGATGGATGGGTGGATAGATTGGTGGGTGGATGAGTGGGTGGGTGGATAGGTGGGTGGGTGGATGGGTGGGTGGATAGATGGATGAATGGATGTATGAATAGGTGAGTGGATGGATGGATGGATGGATGGATGGATAGGTGGGTGGGTGGATGAGTGGATGGGTGGGTGGATGGATTGATGGATAGGTGGATGGGTGGATGAGTGGATGGATGGATAGGTGGGTGGATGGATGGATGAGTGGAGAGGTGGGTGGGTGGATGGATGGATGGGTGGGCAGCTGGATGGGTGAATGGGTGGATGGATGGATGGGTGGGTGGGTGGATGGATGGATGGATGGGTGGATGGATGGATAGGTGGGTGGGTGGATGGGTGGATGGGTGGGTGGGTGAATGGATGGGTGGGTGGGTGGATTGATGATTGGATGGATAGATAGGTGAGTGGGTGGATGGATAGGTGGGTGGGTGGATTGATGGTTGGAATGATGGATAGATTGGTGGGTGGATGGATGGATGGGTGGATGGGTGGGTGGATGGGTGGGTGGGTGGATGGATGGTTGGATGGATAGACAGGTGGGTGGATGGGTGGATAGATGGGTGGATGGATAGGTGGGTGAGTGGGTGGGGAGTGGATGGATGGATGCAGAGACAACTGGACCACTTATGGCTCCGAGAGGCCCCCAGTCTCACATGTAGGAGTTGAAAGCTCACCTTCCTCCGGCACAGTTGCTCCTGCCGCATGGATATCCCATTTTATTTGCTTCTTTCTGGTGAAGGGAGATTGCGACCCAGCCCAGCAGGCCCCTCCATGGCCAGATGGCTGCCACTGGATAGCACCAGCCTGCACTAAGCTGGGACTGGGGAGCTACCCCCACTATGCATTTTAACCCTTCAGGAAATAAGTTAAATCACACAGTTGAAGGCAGTGACTCTTCTCATTCATGTGTGAAGTCCCCACAGCCTTCATCTGTTCTCCCTATCACCTCTGCATCTTGTGGCTCTGAGTTCACTTGGAATTGTCAAGATAGTCCATGATATGAGCCTCCCTGAGGAGGGAACACTCTGGGCAAATTCCCACTCATTCAGAAATTATCAGAACTATCACCTCCTTCATTCTGGACTCCATATCTTTACAGCCTAAGATCAGAGGTCAAATGACCTAACATGTGGAGGTGCTCAGTACTATGTCAAATTGCACAGGGAGTTTCAAGAACCATTCAGACGTAATCAAACCAAACAAGATCGGACACAATGAGCACGGGCTATTCATGCTGCAGAAATGACTGTTAATAGAATGAAAGTGTCAGATGGGGCCATGGGGAAGGAATGCCCCGCACAGCGTCTGGCCTGTATTGGGGACGAGGTGTGTCTTCTGAGGTGTGACACACTTCAGGCAGGTGCTGGATTTGGTTCCACTTTAACATTCAAATCTTGGTCGCAAGAATGGGCTTCCCAGACAGCCCAGCGCCGCACTCCTAGCCTGCTAGCCAAGGGCAGCAGATTTAAGTGGCCGCCCATGTCGGGAGCTCCTACTGCATGCTCAGACCCCAGCTCAGCGGAAACCGTCCTTGACCTCCTTCATCTCGGCACTTGGGAGCAGAGTGGCGCCCACTGTGTGCTCGGCTGGTGCTGAGGAGGGGACATGGCACGGAGCAGGCCAGCCTTCGTTCCCACCCTCGCGATGCCCACAGGTCGGCTGAAGTCCGCAGCCTTTGCCAGGCGGCTTGGTGGGAGGAGCTCATCTCCCAGACCGACGGGGCGGGGTCTCGCTGGGGTGGGGCGTGGTCGAGGCGGAGGCCAGTGAAGTATCTGGGTTAGGAAGAGGCTCTTTTTCGGGGGACAGGAGTCCCTGAGCAGAGGTTTAGGTCCCTGCTCCCTGACCCTAGCCCAGCCCTGCTCTGCACACTGGGTTGGGCAATGTGGCTATGGAGGCAGGAACTGGCTCCCCGGGGGACATCCCAGTGTGGGGGGCCGCCCTGGGAGGGGTGTGGTCTGGCTGCAGGGCGGGGGTGGGGGGTGGGGAGTGAGGCGAGGGGAGATCCCTTATGCATTAAGTAGATACTAGTGTCTCTGTCCCTCAAAACAGCAAGAACTATTACTCCTAATAATGAAAGACCAACCAGGTCCTTGTCAGGACGCGAGGACATTTCTCATGGTCTCACTGGCATGGGACATCTGAGATTTTGCCCCCACCTCCCACCCCAGAACAGACCATCCCAACCCTCCCCCATCTTGGAATGGGCTGCAGAGGGAGGCTCGGGGCTTGCAGAGGCTGCGAGGCGGTAAGGGAAGGCCAGCCTGACTCCCCGAGGCCCGGAGGGGAAGGCCCCGGCAGGCCCCTGGGACCCAGGACGGGGCTCCCAATTATAACCTCAATCAGGCCTTGGAAGCTGCACTGTGAAATGAGGGCTGAGCAGCCAATTGCCTCTGGCACACGGGAAACTCCAGATCTATAACTTCCTGGAACATAATTAGCTGCTAACTTCAAAGATGCATTGGGGTTTGTGTAATAGGCACCGGGGCCGCTCAAGGACCGCGGAAACCAGGAGAAAAATGGGGCCGTCGGGCTTGGAAATGGAACAAGACAAAAGGCTTTTAGTGCAAGGGTTTCCTGCAACTGAGAAACGGGACCTGAGAAAAATAATAATCATTATTGATAGCTCCCTTTATGGAGTGCTTCCCGGGTACCAAGCACGCTGCTGAGCGCTTCACGTCGGGGCTCTTTGAGGGTCACAATATGTCCGTGAGGTAGGTGTGATTATGGAAATGGCAAGCGACTGCCCAGAGTCACAGATGGAGCCTGGATTTGAACACATAGCATCTGACTTTTCAATCAACACCCCACCCTGCGTTCTTCACTGCTGTCTCCCGCCCCTTCCAGGACAGGTGGTGGGTCTGGGGAACAAATGCTTTGCAAATGACCTCCTCCCTCTTTCCCAGAAAGTCATCCAGCCCATTCTGATGGCTGTCAGACAGTGACACTGAAAGCAAAGATGCCATCAGATCTGCTCCCCACTGGGCCATCTGCCAAGGGGGCTGTATTAGTCAGGCTAAGTTGTTCTTGCCGCTGTAACAAATAAACTCCTAAACCTCAGGAGCTTAATGCAGTAGAGGTGGATTTCCCACTCTGGTAAAGGGATAGGGTAGGGCAGGGCTGGGCTCTCAGGGTGTTATGGGGCACAAAGCAGAGATGCAACTTAAAGTGCACAGCACTAGAAAACAAAGAAACAGATCTGTCACCTGCCTGACAGCAGTCCTTTCCTTTTACATTCTTGTATTTTTATTGATACATTATAGCTATATATAATTCATTGCTACCTATCTGTGCATGCACATGCTCTAACAATATCATTTGGTCAACATCACTCCCCAGCACTTCCCACTTCCCTCCCCTCCTCCCTCCTCCTGGTCCCTTTCCTCTACTCTGCTGATCTCCCTTCTATTTTCATGACATCCTGCCACCCCCCCTTTTTCCTCCCCAGTTTCCATATATGAGAGAACCACATGACCCTTGACCTTCTGCGTCTGACTTATTTCACTCAGCTTGTTTTCTCCAGTTCTGCCCAGCAAATGACATCATTTCATTCTGCTTTATGGATGATAGATCTCCGTTGTGTGTACAAGACACATGTCTTCATCCCTTCGTCCATTGACAGACACCTAGGCTGGTTCCACAGTTTGGCTGTTGTGAGTCGTGCTGCTGTCAACATGGTGTGCATGTACCCCTTACTATGAGCACTTTTAATTCTTTGGGATAAATGCCGAGAAGCGGTACGGCTGGGCCACATGGTGGTTCCATGCCAAGTCCTATGAGGAGCCTCCGAACTGATTTCCAAGGTGGTTGTCCTAGCAGCAGTGTGAACATGTCTCTTTTTCTCCACATCCTCTCCAGCACCTGTTGTTTTTTTGTATTCTTGATGGCTGGCATTGGGACTGGAGTGATATGATACTAAGTGATATGATACTGGAGTGATATGATACTAAGCTGGGACTGGAGAGCTACCCCCAGTGTAGTTTTGATTCTCATTGCCCTAATTGCAAAGATATTGAACATTTTTTGTTTATTTGCTGGTCATTTATCTCTTCTTTTGAGAAGTATCTGTTTAGTTCATTTACTCATTTGTTAATTGGGTTATTTGGGTTTTGGGTGGTAAGCTCTTGAGTTCTTTATGTATTCTGGATATTAATCTTCTGCCAAAAGAATAACTAACAAAAGTCTCCTCCCATTCCATCGGCTCTCTCTTCACATTCTTGTTTTCTTTGCTGTGTAGAAGCTTTTCAATTTGATGCCATTCCATTTATTAATTCTCTGTATTATTTCCTGACTTTTACAAGTCCTATGGAGAAAGTCGTTGCCTCATCTACATGTCGGAGTGTTGAGCCTACATTTTCTTCTAGGAGTTGCATAGTTTCTGGTCTGATCCATTTTGGGGTGATTTTTGTGCAGGGTGACAGATGGGGTCTAGTCTCAGTCTTCACACTGGATATTCAGCTTTCCCAGAACCATTTGTTAAAAGGCTGTCTATTCTCCAACGTGTTCTGGTTCCTTTGTCAAGGACAGGTGACTGTGGAGGTATGGGTTTTCCTCTGTGTCTTCTATTCTGCATCATTGGTCTGTGTGCCTGGTTTTGTCCCAGCACGTGCGGTTTTTGTTACTGTAGCGCTGTAGTGTAATTTGAAGTCAGGTATTGTGATGCCTGCAGCATGGCTTTTTTGGCTTAGAAGTGTTTTGACTATTCTGGGTCTCTTATTCTTCCAAATAAATTTTAGGACTGTTCTTTCTACTTCTGTGAAGACTATCATGGGCATTTTGATGGGGACTTCACTGAATCCGTCCATTGCTTTTGGTAGTATGGCCATCTTAACAATGTTAATTCTGCTATCCATGAACATGGGACACCTTGCCATCTTCCAGTGTCCTGCTCAGTTCCTCTCTTCAGTGTTCTAGGGTTTTCACTGTAGAGGTCTTTCACCTCCTTGGCTAGATTCATTCCTAGGGTTGGTTGGTTGAAGCTATTGTGAATAGGATTGTTTTCCTGATTTCTTTCTCAGCAGATTCGTTAATGGTAGAGAGGGAAGCTGTTGATTTTTGTATGTTGATTTTGTATGCTGGACAGCAGGCCTTTCATTGCAGGACCTGAGGGCTCTGGGCTCTGAGTGGCCGGCTGTTTTTGGAGAGTTATTGGTTGGCAGATGTGTGTGCCTCACCCACACACCTGAGATTCCACCTCTCCAGCTGAAGGCTGCCTGCTGTCTGCTGGGCCTGGGGGCTTCCTTCTGCCTGTATAATTACACTTGGCCCAAGTAAGTCAGAGGTCCAGATTTCAAGCCTCTAGAAGCAGCTCTGGATAGATGACCACCAGGCACCAATAGCTAAATCCCCACCCCACCCCACCCCCACTGTCCTGGCCTTCCGCTGGGCCAGTGGGGGGTGTATTCTGCAGTGTCCCTGAAACTCTGGGCGATGTGCTCAGCTGCCCAGCAAGGGAACCTGCAGGACAACTCGCCCTCAGTCAGCTGACCTCCCGCCCCCTCCCCCACTCTCTTCCTGGTATTTCCCGAGGTCACATTCCACTTCCTGGAATTGCAAGTCACAGTCGGCTCCTTGCTCTGAAGTTCTTCTCCCAGGTTCCGCTTGTGGAGGAACTCAAACCAAGACGGAAGGCCCAGCGCTCAGCAGGTCCTATGACTGGTGAGCTGTCCTCGGTGGTTCCCCGGTGAGAGGACTCTCCATGGCCAAGGAAGCTCACCTGTGTCCCCTGCAAATCAAGAAGGTGGCCCAAAGGTGATGTAAAAGTGCAGGTTTCCCCAATTTGGTTTCCCACTTCCCTCTCTGGGTCCAGATCTTGGGGTCTGGACCTTCCTGCCAGGAACATCTGCTCTGCAGAGCCGCAGGGACTCCCCCCAACCCCGCACCCCCCGGAGGAAGTGGTTCTAAGTTAGGTTTCTCATAAACGGTTCTCAGATGGAAGAAAAGCAGCTGTTGCTGAAGCCACGTCAATCTGAGCGGTAAAAGGTTTGGGCAAAAACATATTTTATTGTTCTTGCTGTCAGAAACATAAAGATTTAAGGGGCATGTGACTTGGTAATTGCTGTGGACTTTTTTTTTCCTTGACAATAAACATAAAACTTAAAACTGTATTAAAATCATTTGACAATTTTTATGCTCAAAGAGCCTGGAATGAATAATGGGTTTTTTTGCATCTAAAATGCACTCTCTCGTCAACCTATAAAACTGTCAGAAATAAATTCATCAAAAGCAGATTATATAATTAAAAGTCGCTATTTGTGTCTGCCCGGTTGGGATTGGAGTTGCTTGTTTGTCTTCCTCTCTCTCTCCCTCTCTCCTTCTCTCTCTCTCTCTCTTTCAATCTTTTAATTTTTTTTTAAGTTTCCGCATGAAGGCACCCATAAGCCAGTCTACTTTGTCTGGGAGAGATGAAAAAATAAGGGCACCCCTACCCCTCCGTCTCCACCAATACTCTGGCCAGCCCCCAGCCAGTCCCCCGATCCCAGCAGATGACATGGCCCCTCCCAACCAGTGCATTTTGGGGTGAGCACTGGAGTGAAGCATCCCAAACCAGGGGAGGGTGCCTTCTCCTGACCCTGTGCGTGGAAGAGAGGGTGTTACAGAAGCTTCTGAAGATCACCCACACTCATCTCCTCCTGAGCACCCTGGACACCACAGCCTGTGGTGAGGGAGGGGTGACTTGCTCTGCCATGGAGTGTAAGTGGCATTCTGAGTCCAAGCATCTAAGTGCTGGTCTCAAACACCCCTGCGCTCTCTTACACTCTGTGGCCACTCAGGTGTGTGCTCATAGCTGCGGCTGGCTGCAGCTGCCGAGCCTCTTGCAGGCTGGATCATGGAGTCGCTGCCTGGATCTGCATCTGGAGAGTCACCAAGATCGACAACAAGCTTCACACACTAAATTCCTGGGACTCGGAGTCCGTTTTGTTACTTCAGCATAACTGAGCCTGCCCTGACTGTTTTTGATTGTGGGCTTTATTATTACAGTGAGGCCAACCATCAGGACACAATTAGCAGATGGCCATCAGAAAGGTAGCTCGTTATACTCTCAGACCCCAAGGGGAGGGGACTCATTGCACCTTGGCACCAGAATCAGGGAGGAAGTGAAGGGGGTGAGGAGAGACATTGGCAAGGGACTTCACAGTGGTCTCTGCCAAAGCAGAGAGGGAGACTCAGAGAGGGAGGTGAGGAAATGAGCAAGAGGAGGGAAGTGCCAAATACCAGTATTTCTGAGCCCTTCCCATGGGCCAGGGGCTTCACATTATCTTAGTCCCTTTCACACGTGAGAGACCTGACACGTGACAGCTGCATGCCCAGCAGAACACAGCAGGTGAGCCTCGGTGGGGCCTAACTGGGTTCTTGGAAAGCAAAACCCAGCTCTTCCGGTGGAGGCCACCTGTGCCCCCCGTGAGCCAAAGAAGCAGGACGTGGGGGTTTAGCTCAACGCCGGCTGAGCAGGACCAGAGGGGCCCTCTCTAACTTCAGAAGTCCCCAGGTGCATCCTTCCCCTCAAGGATGGGATGTTCCTGTGTCTTTCTTATCAGGCTAAAGGAGAATCTTTCTATTTTTATTTTGCCAAGAGAGGTTTTTCTACAAAATGAATGCAGAATGTTATCAAATGCCTTTTTATCATCCGTGGCTTTTCCCTTTTGGCCTATTAATATGATGAATTATATTAATAGAGTTCCGAAAATAGAACTGTCCTTGCTTTCCAATAATATACCCTACCTGGTCATTGTGGGATATTCATTTAATATATTGCTAGATTCAATTTGCTAATCTTTTATTTAAGATGTTTGCATCTACATTTGTAAATGAGATTAGCCTGCAGCCTTCTTCTCAGTGCTCTCTTTTGTCAGGTTTATTTAGCTTTGTAAATGAGCTGGAAGGGCTCCTGGTTCTAGAAATGCTGTGGATCAGATATCCCCCAAAATCTTCCTGCCACGGATACCTAGAGACGCTCAATGTGCTGCGGTGAGCACTTGGGCTTCCAGGAAAGTGGAAGAACTTCCCAGTGGCAAGAAATAAAGTGAGAACTGAAAAACCAGAGAAAAGCACACGAACTGTCACTGTGCTTCCCAGGAAAGGGGAGAGAGGAAGTTCTGCCATGTTGGGACAGGAGGCAGGGCTTTGGGCAGGAGTTGGGGAGGAAGTTCCGCAGTCTGGAAGGTGTACTGTCAGAGAAGGGAAGACTTGGGGAAAAAAGTTCTGTCTTTGGGTTCAGGAAGGGAAGAGAGGAAGTAAGAGCGTGAAAGAACTAGCCTTCAAGGAGAGAATGGTTGAGAATGTTCTAGAACGGACCTAAAATATTCACCATGCACCAATAAGTGCAGAATCCACTAATCACTAGGAAAATGCAAACTCAAACCACAGTGAGGTAGCACTGTGCCCCATGAGGACAGCCACCGTCCAAACGAGAAAGAAAACAACAGGCCATGGCAGAGGCAGGGAAGCCGGAACACTGGCCCTGCTGGTGGGGACGCTGGTGGGGCAGCACTGGGGAGCTGCCCAACATTAAAAATATAATCGCCCTGTCACCCGGTGATGCCCCTTCTGGGGATGTGCCCAGAGGATGGGAAACAGGAAGAGACACTTGCACACCATCTTGTAACCTCACTGTTCACAACCCAAGCGCTCACCCACAGGTGAGCAGACACACACACACACACACACACACACACACACACACACGGTGGATTATTCAGCCTTAAAATGAAAGGAAATTCTGAAACATGCTATGACCCACGTGTGAACTCGGAGGACATTTCGCTAAGTGAAATCAGATGGTCCCCAAAAAGGGCGGACGCCGTGTGGTTTCACCTGTGAGGAGGTAGAGTGATCACAAGGCTCCGACAGGAAGGAAGTGGTGGTTTCCAGAGGCGGAGGGGGAGGAGGAAAGAGGGAGTAGTTTAATGCAGACAGAGAGACGGAGACGACTACGGTGGTGACGGGGCAGGGTGACCAATTTCCTGATAGCATATTTTAGCACGACTGAAAACAACTGTACAAAATTTTAAATATTCGCAACCCCAATGTGTCATAAGAAGCATAAATACAAATAAGTCCGCATCCTGACACACCATAATGAAATTGTAGGACGCTAAAGCAGAAGAGCAAAGGATTTTAGAAAATAATAAGACAGAGAAGAAAGATCAATAGGAAATGGAAATTAGACTGACAGCAGATGTCTGGCAACAACAGAAGCCGGGAGACAATGGAATAATATTTTCAAAGTGATAAAGGAAAGTGACTGTCAACTTAGAATCCTAAATGGTTGTCCCTTGGTATCCGCAGGGGCTGGTTCTAGGTCCCCTGTGAATAGCAACAGCTGAAGATGCTCACGTCTCTCATACAAATGGTGTAACATTTGCATATAACCTATACACATCCTCCTGCATACCTTAAATCATCTCTAGATTACTTATAATATCTAAGACAATGTAAATGGTATATAAGTAGTTGTTATACTGCATTGTTTGGGGGGAAATGACAAGAAAAAAATCTGCACATGTTCAGTGCAGTGCCAACAATCATAGGCCTAACTACATAACATACAAGCAAGACGCAAAGCAACCCATGTTTGAACAAGAGCTGGAGAGACAGGCTCTGTAGATTGGAAGGAGGCTACGGCAGGCTGTGCCCACACATCACTTCACTCGTGTGGATTCAGCGTCATGGCTAGTATGGGAAAAATTCAGATTTTAACTTTTGGGAACTTTCTGGAACTTTTTAAAAAAATATCTTCAATCTGATGAATTGAATCCACAGATGTAAACTTGTGGCTGCAGAAGACCAACTGTATAACTAAACTATGAGTCAAGAATGAGCAAGAAATAAAGGCAATTCTCAGATTTCTTCATGAAGAACTACTGGAAGATGTATTTCAGGTGAATGAAATTAAACACAGAAGGAAAGAGCAATGGTGTGCTAGCTTTCCGTCACTATAACAAAATAACTGAGATAGTTAATTTATAAAGAGAAAAGGTTTGTTTTAGCTCACAGTTTTGGAGGTTTCAGTCCATGATTGGCCTCATTGCTTTGGGCCTGAGGTGAGGCAGCATATGATGGTGGGCAGTTGCTAAGAGCCAAGTATATGATGCATGGCATTTTTGGTTGAAAGGTGACGCCAGCTAGCCATTGAGATGATATGATTATGTTAAGATTTGCATTCATATGGATATTGGACTCCTGCTGTTCACCTAGGAAAAACACAAACAGAGCCCCGACTCCAGACTATCACTGGGTCAGGACCTTTCCATTGTCCTGTTAGAATATCTTTCCAAAGTACCTTAGGCTTATGTACATTTTTTGGATACAAATGTCTTTCCGCAGCACTAAGCCCTGATGAATCCAAATTTAAAAAGTTTAGAGTAAAAAGGGTTATTTTAAGTTTATCTTTGGGGGATATATACCCCTTTCCAGGCAGTTCTGGTGGAATGAAAACACTCACCACATGGCCAGGATGCACAGAGAGAGGAGGGGCTGGAATCCCACAATTTCCCTCCAGGGCACACTCCTGATGATCTAAAACCCTCCCACTAGGCCCCGCCTCTTAAAGGTTCCACCACCTCCCAATAGCATCACCTCTGGGGACCAAGCCTTAACACATACCTCAAGCTATAGCAGATAGTGAGCAAAAAAATGTTGAAAAGAAGATTTGGACTGTAGAGATCAACAATAATGATGGATTTTAGAAGTATTAAAATAAGACTAAAATACTGAGCAAGTATATCATGTAAGCCTACAGAGGGTATTCAGAGTTAAAATGTTTAAGGTTTTGAAGAAGGAGGATCATTATTATTGATTTGCCTTAATAAATCAGACAGATTTAGAATGCCCTCTCTAAATGCATTCCAGGTGAGGGATGGTCTACAAGAGGACTGACGTCCTCTTCAACACTGCTATCCAAAGGGAAGAAAGTCGGAGACACTGTCCACAGCCTGGAGAGGCCCCGGCAGACATCAGTGTAACGAGGTGTCCCAAATGGTGCTGGGATCAGAAGAAGAGCATTGGCTGAGATCCAAGGAGATACAAAGAAAATGTATGGATTCGGGTGCTTTAGTGGATCAAGACGGGGGTCACTAATTATGGCATACGTGCTCCACTGATCCAAGATGTAGTAACAGGGAACCCTGCGTGTGGGTGCACAAGAACTTCCGCCCTATCTTCACAATGCTCTGCATCCTAAAGCTAAAAAGTTTATTTTTGAGAATGTAAAGGAAACCACTATAGAACTAGATATTGAATGTCATGGAAGGAAAGGAAGTATCCATTCAACCAACCCAAAAGAAGACAGGAAAAGGTACAAATTTAAAAAGTGGTCAACAGACAAGTGCAAAATAACACAGAGAACGGATGTGGGCAACGGGATCACAATACACGACCAGCCATTTAAAAGTCAGATGGTCAGGTTGGCTGACGGCAAAAGGATAGAAAAATTATATAAGACAAATAATAACCATATAAACCTTGTGACTACATCAATAGAAGGGGGGAAAGTAAAGTAAAGCCATCATTCCCCAGAGTGTCAATACACAATGGAAAAAGGAATGTCCCAACCATAATGTATAACAGCTAAGCTACTATTGTGTATGTTCCTAAAATCTCAGTCTCAAAAATACATAAAATGAAAATTTGCTAAGTTATTTTTAAAACTGAAAAAAAAATACTTCATCATAGTGAAAAATTGCAAACATATTTAATCAATAGTTTCCAGGTCATGGTGACAAAAAGATTGGTAAGAATATAGAGGTTTTTTTTTTTTAAGGCAACTAAAATACTTTGATAAAATAAGCAAACACAGAATCCTGCAGCCAACAATGATAGAAACCCCATTCTTTTCCAGTATGTAAGAATGTTTGCAAAAATTGACAGATACAAACTCGTAAAGCAGATCTCGACAAATTCCAAAGGTTTGTTAGTATGCAGATAATTTCTCTGACCACAATGCAATTAAATTAGCTTTAATAAAAAGATAAGCAGCTAAACTGCAAGCTATCGCACATTTATAAATGACACAGAAAGAATAATTATGGATAATTCAAGTAGCCCATGTCAAAACTTGGGAGATGCAGCTAACGTAAAATGCAGAAAGCAAAGGTTCTGATTTACATTGGAGAAGAAAAGAAATGCAAAGTGAAGAAGCTGCTCAAGGAATCAGAAAAAGAACAGAGTGATCCAGAGAAATGAAAATGAAGGAACAGAAAGAGAACATTAACTGAAATCCAAGGAGATAGGAGTCAAACACATAGTTCAGGTGATAAACAGGAGCAGAAAATAATTAAATTCAAAAATCAAACAGTGACTAAAATCAGCAAACCAAAAGCTGGTTAAGAAAAAAGAGAAGACAAAAATAAATGGCATTAGGAACTAATAAAGGAAGTAAATACACAGAAAGTAGTATTTTTTTATGTAAGGAAAGAAAGTTTTGAACAACTTTATACCAGTAAAATTGAAAATCTGGTTCAAAATGTCCAATTTCCTGAAAAAAATGTACCTTGTCAAACTGTTTCAGGAAGAATTAGAAACTCTGAGAAGACCCAAAATCATTAAAGAATCGAATCATTACTATAAAATTGAATCCCTCCCCCTTCCCCTACCAAAAAAACCCCACCAGTTCTAGATGGCAAAAGTCTGCTTCTGCCATTCAATGAACATATAATCCCAATGGTACCAGTCAGGGTTGTCCAGAGAAACAGAACACATAGAGTCTGTCTCTGTCTCTGTCTCTGTCTCTATCTCTATCTCTATCTGTCTCTGTTTCTATCTCTGTCTCTATCTCTGTCTCTATCTCTGTCTCTGTCTCTATCTCTATCTCTATCTATCTCTATTTATCTCTGTCTCTGTCTCTGTCTCTATCTCTGTCTCTATCTCTATCTCTATCTATCTCTATCTCTGTCTCTATCTCTGTCTCTGTCTCTATCTCTATCTCTGTCTCTGTCTCTATCTCTATCTCTGTCTCTGTCTCTATCTCTATCTATATCTCTATCTCTATCTACATCTATCTTGAGAGAGAAATAATTGGCTCATGCAAAGCAATTATGGAGGCTGACAAGTCCCAATATCTACAATTGTTAAGCTGGAGACCCAGCAGAGCCAATGGCATGGCATAAATCAATTCTGAATCCAAAGGCCCGAGAACCAATATGTCCAATGGTGAGTTCTAGTCTGAATGCTCGTTCTCTTGAGACCCAGAAAGAGCCAATGTTCCAATTTGAGACCAAAGGCAGGAAAACACTGATGTTTCCACTCTCAAACCAGTTCAAGCAGGAGATGTGTCTTCTTACTTGAGGAGGGCCGGCCTCTGTTGTTCTATGCAGACATTCAGTTGGTGGGATTGGGTCCACCCACATCAGGGAGGGAAACTGCCTCTTTCAGTCCACTGATGCAAATGTTATTTGCATCCAAGCACCCCTGAAAACATATTCAGAATAAGTGGCCAAATATCTGGGCAGCCTATTGCCCAATCAAGTTGACAAAAATAAACTTTATATAAACTTAAGCTATCTCAAAGAGTAGAAGAGGTGTTGTATCTCAACTTCTAGGAGACTGGAAATACCTTCATTCAAAAATCAGACAAAGATAGTAGTAATATAAAGGTAAATAGGGCATTATCCCATGAACATAGAAGCAAGAATCCTGGATGAAACAGGAATAAACAAAACCCAGCTTTGTATATAAATAAACAGTTGGATTTATCCTAGGAATGCAAGGATGATTTTCTACAAGAAAATTTGTGTAATTCACTACATTAAAGAAACAAAAAAAAAGCATAGATATTTTTTAATCTACCTAGAAAAAACACATAATAAATCCCAATATCTATTCATGAGGAGAAATATTCTTAACAAAAAAAGGGATGGAGAAGATATAGAGAATTTTTAAACACTGTGGCAAACATTTTACTTAATGGTGAAATGTCAGAGATTTTTCTCTTTAAAATCAAAAATAAGATAAGGATGTCTTTACTATAATTGTATTTAACAGTATACTAGAAATTTTGGATCACAGGATAAGACAAGAAAAAGAAATATAAGGATTAGCTCAGGAGACTGAAGCAGGAGGATCACAAGTTCAAAGCCAGCCTCAGCAAAAAGCAAGGCACTAAGCAACTCAGTGAGACCCTGTCTCTAAATAAAATACAGAACAGGGCTGGGATGTGGCTCAGTGGCTGAGTGCCCCTGAGTTTAATCCTTGGTTCCCCTGCCCCGCCAAAAATAAAAGAAATACAAGAATTGATAAGACAGGAACAAAAATGTTATTATTTGCAGGTGATGTGGTAGTTTATATTTAAACATCCAACCAAATCTGTACATAAATTATTAGAACATACAGAAAGGTTGAGCAAAGTTACTAGATATAAGACTAGTATACTTAAAGTGAACACAACTGTATTTAATGTCTATGAGTCAATAACAACAGTTCACATTTTTTTATAATTAAAAATTATTTAATTGTGGTAAAAAGTATCAAAAATTAATCATCTTAACCCTTTTAAAATATACAGTTCAGGCATGGAACTGTGGCTCAGTGGTAGAGCACTTGCCGGGCATGTGCGAGGCCCTGGGTTTAATCCTCAGCACTGCATATAATAAATAAATTAATTAATTAATTAATTAATCAAATTAAATAAAATACCCATTGACAACAAAAGAATATTTTTTAAAAATATATACAGTTCAATATGTCAAGCACATTCACAGTATTGAGCAACAGATCTCCAGAACTTTTTTACCATGTAAAACTGGAGCGCCATAACCATTGAACAATAACTCCCCACTTACCCCCTCCCCCGGACCGTGGCAACCACTCTACCTTGGGTCTCTATGAATCTGACTACTTTTGATGCCTCGTGCAACGGGACTCACACAGTGTTTTCCATTGTGTGACTGGCTTGTTTCCCTTAGCCTAATACCCTCAAGGTTCATGTATGACGTGGCAGGGATAAGAATTTTCTTTGGAAAACAAAGAGAAAAAAGTAGAGGAAGGAGAAATCCTACCAGCATCTTCAAGGGATACTATAGCATTAACTACATACTGACTATCAGAAAATAAATTAAATACAGAATCTTTAAACATCACAAAAGCTTGTAAAACTGCATTAAGCTCTACCTTTTGAGCTGATTGTTTGGGTACTAAAAATGTAAAAGTTTGATCAGGGGTAACTACTGCTGCTGTACCATTATTTGACCCATCAGTGAATATATTTGGAGCATTCATGATAGGTGTTTTTCTTGTCATTTTTGGAAAAAACTACAGGATGCGAGGACCAAAAAGACAACAAAGGATTAGATGGTAAGTGATCATCAAATGAAACATTAGATTTACACATGATTATTTCCCAAGTATTTAACTCATTAGCTAACTCATCAATTTGATCCATAGTATATGGAGTAATGATTTTATTGGGAGAAATTCCAAACACTCCCTTTGCTGCTTTTATTCCTTTGAGTATTAATTGTCCTACAGCCTCAGGATACCTAGTAAGAATAGTGTTAGGAGAATAAGATAAATGTATCCACAGTAATGGACCTTTTTGCCAAAATACTCATGTAGGAATATTTTTTGTTGGTAGTACAATAAATAATAAAGGCAAACTTATATCAATTCTAAAAAAAAAAAAGAATTTTCTTTGTTTTTCGAGCTGAATAATATTCCACTGTATGTACGCATATGTCACACTTTGTTTATCCGTTCATCTGTCAAAGAATATTTGGGTTCCTTCTACCCCTGGCTAATGTGAACAGTGCTGGTGAGAACAGGGAAATATCTCCTCGAGACCCTGCTTTCCATCCTTCTGGACATACACTTAGCAGAGTGTTTGCTCTCACAGTTCCGTTTTTAGTTTTTTGAGACTCCTCATACTGTTCTCTGTAGCAGCCAGACCACTTTACATTCCCATCAATAGTGCACACTGTTTCACTTTCTCTACACCCTTGTTTGTGCTTGTTATTTTCAATTGGATGATTCTGTTCATTTTCAGATTTGCAAATGTATTCATGTTTACTCTTTTGTAGTCTTAAAATCTCTGAATCTATGGTTTCGTCTGCTCTCTCCTTTATCAGACATCTTTCTCTTTTATATTCTTCTTGGTTCATCACACCAGACGATTATCTAAAGAAGCAGCATTTGGGTTTTTAAATCGTGTCTACTTTTAAATGTCTCTTTACCATTACATGTTCTCTATTTTCTTTGTTAGTTTCTTCTGTTTTCTGTTCTGTTTATTTGTTGGTTTTTGTTTTTCAATATCTTGCCTTGGATGCTGAGCTCATTTCTATTCATTTTTGATCCCTTAATAACAAAAGCCCATCAAACTTTGAATTGTCCTCGGAGGACAGGAAGAGCTGCTCCCCGTAAGTGCTATGCGTGGTTTTGCCATGGTCTTCTTTTCTAAATATTCTGCAACCAGAGTCTGGTTTCCTAGTTCACAAAATGATTATTAAGCAGAGTCATTTTCCACTTCCAAGAAGATGTAAATCATATTCTCTTTGTAATCAGCTCCTAGTTCCATTACACTGAGGTCAGAATAATGTGGCTGGTGTTTTCCACTTTGGTTTGTACTGGGTCTTCTTTCTGCTTGGTTAATGATCCACTTCTCTAAATGCTGATGAAGGGCATTTGAGAACACCATGTATTTCTTGTCTACATAGCACTTTTTACTTTTTTCATTTTATTTATTTGTTTGTGGGGGTGTGTGTGCGTGCGTGCGCACGTGTGTATTGAACCCTGGGCCTTGTGCAGGCCAAGCACACGCTCCACATTGAGGTACATCCCCAGCCCAGAATTTTAACTTCATGAAAGTCCTATATGTATTTGTCCCCAGTTCTCAGCTTGTTTCCTCATCTATGGGCCGACCTGCCTCTTATTTGGTACCTGCCAAGCACCAGACAACATCTTTTCAGTTTATGGGGATTTTAATTGCTATAGGGTTAGTACCTCTCCCAGCAATTGTTTTTTCAGTTTTAAATTTTTTAGGTTACTCATTTGTATATATTTAATGTGGATTTTAGAATCAAACTGTCTAGCTTTTCTTTCTTAAAAAGACAAATCGACACTTTAATTGGGGTCACATTAAACTCTACCTGGGGAGAATCCCTCTCCTCTGGCTGGTCCTCCTGCCAATCAGCTGTGTATCCGTTTGCTCACGTCGTCTCCAGAAGCATCTTCAGCTTTTTCTTACAGGTCATGCAACTTCCTGATGAATTTATTCCAGGATTTCCCTTCTACTATAAATGAGGTCTTTTCTTTCATTCTCTCTCTAACTGGTTGTTTTTACCCATGAAAACTGCTAACATCCACATATCGATTTGCACCCCTCTACCTGGCCGAGCCCTCCTGCTGTTTATGGAAGCTCTAAAATGGATTCTCATATGTGTTTTCTGGCTCTATGACCATATTATTTGTGAACCGTATTGCTTGGCTTCCATTTCTGATTTTTTAATCCCCTTAATTTCCTTCTTTAGCTAGTGTCTTCTGCTCAGAGAACAACGCTAGTGGGAAGCACATATTCTTTTTTTGTTTTCTTTTGGTGGGGGTGCCAGGGATGGAACTCGGGGGCACCCGACCACTGAGCCACATTCCCAGCCCTATTTTGTATTTTACTTAGAGACAGTGTCTCCCTGAGTTGCTTAGGGCCTCGATTTTGCTGAGGCTGGCTTTGAACTCGTGGTCCTCCTGCCTCAGCCTCCCGAGCCACAGGGCCCAGGTTGAAGCAGGCATTCTTGTCTTGCTCCTGGTTTAGTGGAAACGCTCCTGGTATTTTCTCATGAAGCATGATGTAGCCTTTTGGGCTGAGAGAGATGCGTCCCATCATAGTGGGGAAGAATTCACATATTCCTGTTTTGTTAACTGTTTCTATCAAAAATGAATGTTGAATTTATTTTAAATACATTTTTGCTACTGATGAAGAAGATGAAATAAGTTTTCTCCTTAGATCTATTTGTACTATGAATTGTAATAGTACATTCCTTAATGAACAATTTGTGCATTCATGGAATAAACCTCATTGGGTCGTGATGTGTTTTTACTGTAATGTTCTGTTAGATTTGGTTTACTTAAGTTTTAGTCACGATTATTGCATTGCTTCTTGTAAGTGACTATGGTTTCTTTCTTTTAATGCCATCTTTCTTACATTTGGGTATCAATGTTGTAATTAGAAAGATCACACACATACACACACACACACACACACACACACACACTTTTGAGGCTCCAAAACTGTTTAAGTGATGTTGGGATTATCTGCTCATTAGCAATTTGGTAGAATTTCCTGGGTCTGGTACTTTGCAGGTAGTTGGCTCTTCTAACTACTCTAATAACGTCTGTCTGGAAATATTTAGGTTTTCTATCTCTTCCATAATCAGACTTGATCATTTATATTTTGGGGAAAAAAATCGTCAAATTCACCTAGGCTTCCTAATGTTTTTCATATAGAATTGACCTAGGTATGGAATCTAGGGGCACTTAACCACCGAGCCACATTCCCCAGCCCTAGTTTTTTATTTTTTATTTTGAGCAACTCACTAAGTTGCTTAGGACTTTGCTAAATTGCTGAGGCTGGCCTCAAATTTATGGTCCTCCTGCCTCAGCCTCCGGAGCCATTGGGATTACAGGTAGGTGCCACTGTGTCCTTCCCTTTATTGGAAATTGCACCTGCTGCCCCGCAGTCCACATCACGCTCAGGTTTGGCTCCCTGTGCTTCAATGGCTCATTGAGCTCTAACGGGGATCTCTTATGCTTAGGGACATCACCTGACCTGGGCGTAATGACTGTGGACTCCGGAGTTAGATGGACTTGGCTTCAGATTCCAGCTCAGCCACTTACTGGTTGAACAGCTGTGAGTGACGGGCTGAGGCTTCCTCTTGAGTGAAGCGGGGTCAAGGACAGCCCCTCACCTGGGCGCTGTGAAGAGGGCTCTCTGGCAGACAACGCATGTGACTGTCTGCTCCCAGGGACTGGCACACAGAAGCTCCAAAACTCACAGGAAGCTCCACGGATCCAGCAAGGCTCCTCCCCCCTCACCAGACATGGCCTCAACACACGGCCCTGTCCCCAGGCAGCGCCTCCAGCTGCGGCAGAAATTGTCCCAGTTTCCAATGCATCAATGTCACCCTCCGGTGTTCCTGCGGTGCGTGTCCTCCATGCTCCCCTATTTTTATAGCCCTGTAGTAATTTCAGAGGAAAAAGGAGGGGAAGCAGTTAAATAAAAAGGCCCGTGCAGCGTCTCCCCGCGCTGCCTGCCCTGCCCACCCCGTCAGCTCGCTCAGGCCGCTCAGCCACAAGTGAGGGGGCTCCTGTGGGTGCTTCTGGGCCAGGACCAGCCTCTTGCAGGCCTGGCCCTATGCATCCGGGCAGCTGGACCGCCCTGTCCCTCCTTCCATCCTGGCCCAGCTGGGGACTGCGGGGATGGGGGGGGGGGGGGAACTCACATTCTTCCAGTAGAATTCTGCTTCATAGACCACGAAGATATTTTGGAGACAGGCTGAGCACAGAGGTGATGGCTTAGATCAGCCCACCGTGGTAAGAAGCTAAAAGTCAGAGGCAGGGGGCTGAGAGAGAAGACCCAGAGCGAGGGCAGAGCATGCGGCGGGTGCCCCGTGAACTGAGCCCCAGGGCACCTTTTATCCTGGGAACGAGTGACTTTCCTTATACCCACCTTGCAGATGCAGGGCCTGAGACTCAGAGAGAAGCGCAGCCAGTAAGCGGCCGATCGGGGGCTTCTCCCCTGAGCCCGATGGATGGCCAGGTCCACACAGAGAGCCGCGAATCTAGTTGGACTCCTATTCTAACCACAAAGCCCTGGCAGAACCTGTCTCCCGTATCTGCCCCAGTGACTTGCAGGGCACCCAGGGAGGGTGACCGTCACCTGCCAGCCCATGGCCAGCACCTCCAGCTCCCTCTCCCACTCCAAAGCCAGAGCTGGAATGACCGGCCGGGACCACCGCATGCTTGTCTGGCTCCTTCACTGCGGCCTCTGCTGCAGGGACAGCGTTTCCAGAGCTGGGACACGGGTGGGGGGCCTTTTCCCATAACACCTGACTTTTAATCATTGGGAAGTGATTGTCGGTTTACACAGCAGTATTTATCCAGCAAATTGCTAATTAATGCACTGAAAAATGCCAAGTGGTGTCAAATATTTGCTTTTATTTGCAGAACCAAAATATTTTTATTTTTGGTGAGATCCAGCATGGATGAGAAGGTGCTGAAATGTTTACTCAGGGAGTGTAAAGTTTAAGCTGAATATTGAACAAGGGGAGGGCTGGGCTCTGTGGCCGGGCCCCGGGGGTTTCTGGGTACTGGAGGATGCTCAGAGAGCAGCGTGCAGCCCTGGACAGGCAGGGCGCCAGCGAGCCTCAGCCAAGGGCACCTGGGGCCTAGCTACAGTCTCTTGCCACCTTCTTCCTCCTCCTTAGCACCACTGCCACCTCCACTGTCACCTGTCCTTGGCATCTCAGGGTAGGTCATGAAAATGGCATTTGAGCTGAATGATACAGAGGATGCAGCCCTGGGAAAGATACAGAGATGGAGCTTTCTGTGTGGCATGAACAGAAAGTGCAAAGGCCCTGAGGCAGGGAGGGGTTTGGGAAGGGGTACTGACTTTGATGGAGCAGGGTGCCAGAAGCAAGGCAGGAGCTGATACTGGTAGGGGGTGGGTGCCTTGGCCTCCCTGAGTGGAGAAGTGGTTAGGGGTGTCAGAGGGGAGCAATGGCGTTGGTTTGCACCAGGAACGCTCCACTGCCTGCGGGTGGAGAAGAGGTCAAGGGACCTGTAAGGTAGCAGCGAGACCCCTGCGCGGTGAGCGTCCTTGAGCTGCAGGGTCCAAGTGAGAGGTGGGGAGATCCGGCCACAGTGGGGCGTGGAGGTGGGGGAGGGGCGCTGCAGGTGGCCTTGCTGTTGGGTGGGACGCGGGTGCTGGGCTCCAGGAAGGGGCCGAGGCTGCGCCCTCATTGCTATCGGAGACACTGCAGCCCCCAGGGCTGAGGACTCAGTGACCCCTTAATGAGCTGGTTGCACTAACCACTTCCCACCGCCTGCCCGGAGCCGGCTCCCTCCCACCCTCTCTGAGGCGTGGGGACAGCACAGCACTTCACAAAGCTCCCCACCCGGGGCTGGCATCATCACCCCGTTTTCTGAGGAGGGGCCCATTCCCTGGCCGTGACCTTGGCTGGCCTGACCCTCCTCACCTGCCCAGCAGTCTTTCCCAGCGCTGGGCAGCCCACCTGGCCGCGGGCTCCCTCGTCCGAGCCTCTGTCCACTCCTGCGTCTCCCCCGCCTCCTCCCGGCCTCAGCTCACAGCTTCCTTCCCCGGGCCCTGCCTCGCCCCAGGACACCAGCCAGGCACAGCTGGCAGCCGTGACCCTCTGGGGACACACCCGAAGGGACCAGGAAGTCCACGTGAGCCTTCTGTCCGGCCTCCTTTGCTTGAGTCCGGGGCTCTGGGGGGCCACCTGCCTGCGTTGCCGTCCCCTCTCTTTCCTCTGTTGTCCAGGCCCTCGGGCTTAGAGGAAGATCAGGGGCTCTGGGAGTTCTGAGCTTTGGTTCCCTGGGTCCCGTGAGGCCTGGGTGCTGAGCACCATCAGCCACCATATGCAAGGGGACGTCCCTGACGAGGCAGAGGGAAGAGGCCACAAGCTCTCCTGCTGATGGCCCCTGGCTCCCCCTTCCCTCTGTCAGGAAGGCACACGGCTTTGATGTCAAAAGGAGCCAGAAGGTCTCTGTGAACTTGGAGAGGATAAGACTGTCGCTCGGACCTCTCCCATCACTCCATGCCCTTGGACCAGGGGTGCCCTGTGGCCAATACTATCACCTGGGTTTGGTGTCCAAAGGGACACTGAGTCCACTTTCATCACCTGGACCCCAGGGGTCCTTGTCCCCTGGTCAGATTTCCCGATATCTTCCTTACTTCTAGCCCTGTGGATCTCACACTGAATTTGACTTCTTGGGACTGGACTCTTGGCCCCACTTGGTTCAAACTTTCCCTCTGGTATCCTCTAGCCTCAGCATGGCTCAGCAGGCCTTGAGCTCACTGAAACTTTGGAAGGCTCTGGAAGTTTGGATTGTCTTAGTCAGTTTCTGTCACCATAACAAAACACCTGAGGCTAAGTAACTTACAAAGAAAAGAGGTTTGTTTAACTCCCAAGTTCTAAAGGTCAAGCCAGCCTTGGCTCAGCTCTGTTGAAGGCTTTCGGTGGCTGGCATCTTCCATTGTGATCACACAGCAAGACAGGAAGCCAGAAGAGACCAGGGAGGGACCGGGTTTACAATTCTATAAAAACCCTCCCTAGAGAACTCACTGAAGTTCCACAGAACCACTTCCATCCCTCTGGAAGCAGAAGGGGACCTGACTGCTTCCTCCTAGACCCCACTGTGTCCGTCAGCTCTCCTGCACTGTGACAGAATGCCTGGGATAACCAACGCACAGGGGGTCGGTTTATTGGCTCACGGTTCAGAGGCCTCAGCCCATGGTGGCTTGGCCTGTCGATCCAGACCTTGGCGGAACAGCCACAAGATGGCTCATATGGCAAAGGAGGGCGCTTCACCTCCTGGTCACGGGGAGGCAGGGAAAGAAGAAAGACCTAACTTCCCTGCACTAGGTCCCACCTCCTAAAGGTCTCACCAGAGCCTGGGGACCGTGCCTTCCATACACGAGCCTTGGGGGACATTCAAGATCAGACCACAGCACCACCCCCACTCCCGCCACGCTGAGGATAAGCTCCCAGTCATGAACCCTCGGAGGACATGTTCAACATGTATCCAACCACAGCAGGTTTAGTAAAGTTAGGGGGACGCCAGGAAGCGAAACATCAAAAGACCATCAATACCAAGGTGGGCAAGACGGAGCCACTGCCACTGTCACATGCTGCTGGTAGCGGGTGACACGGTGCAGCCACATTGGAGAACGTCCCATCAGCATGGTCCAAGGCCACGTGTGTGTCTACTTCCCGGCTCACCCCTGAACACTTAAGGATGCACCCAAGAGACGTGAACTGAGGTCCACAAAAAGACCCGCCCGAGGGTGTTCACTGCAGCCAAGACCCGAAACCAATCTCCATACCTGCCAGCAGCAGAGGGACCGATCAGATGAGGTCTGCTCACAGCATGGAAGAGCACCCTGCCACGAACAAAGGAGCTGGGCTGGGGGGAGCATCTAGCAGCTCCAGAGTCTGAGGCAGGAGGATCCCAGGTTGGAGGCCAGCCTCAGCAACTTGGTGAGACCCTGTCTCAAAATAAAAAAGGAAAAGAAAAAGGACTGAGGATGTAGCTGAGTGGTTCAATCTCCAGAACCCAAGGGAAAAAATGAACTTCTCACAGCCACATGGGTCAAGCTCATGGGCACAGTGCCGTGCCTCAGCAGCCAACACAAGGAGGGCAGGCTGCGGGGCTCCATTTATATGATGTTCAGGAACAGGAGCCACTGACCTGATTTGTGTGGAAACCAGGAAAGGAGTGGGGCAGTGTTCCAGAGGGAAGGTTCTAGGTGCTGACAAGACATCTGTTGAGTTGGTCACTTGATTGACAGCTCCACTGTGGTCAATGATTACTAGCTGGCTGGGGTGTCACCCAGTGGCGCAGCGTTTACCCAGCAAGTGCCAGACCCTGGGCTCCATCCCCAACGCTGCAAAAAAAAAAAAAAAAAAAAACATTTTAAGGGTTGACAAAGCACTTGACCCCAGCCTGAGAGAAATGAAGGCGAAGGAAAGCAGGGATTTGTAGAAATTTAAAAATTCATGAGAATGATTATCTGTAGCTCCTCAAAAAAAGATTGTACCTGGGAGATCCGTTTTTCTAACTCTTTAAAAACAGAGAAGCAATAGTAGATAAAGGGATGATAGGTTAGTACATATGGAAGCTTTTGTGATATTTAATCATCCAGAATATAGTTTATGGAACTTTGACCATTGACGTTTGCTTACTGAACAGATATTATTTTTAAAAAAGTCTCCCAAACATGTCATTACCCTTGTGGTTACTGTCCCCCAGGCAAACATCCTACTTAGTTATCACATTGTTCTAGATGTATATTTCAAATTCTACATAATTTATTCTCTTTTAAAGTTAGTCTTCTGAAGATCTAATCAACACCCAAATCCATTCCCTGCCATATTTTCCAGTATTTGGCTCTTTCTGGACTTCATTTCTTATGCAGCTGGAGTTATTTGGAGATGAAGTATAAGGTGAATCTAAATCATGAATTCTTTTTCAAGTTGGCCAATCAGTGTATTTCAACAGGGCTTCCAGAATAACCCGTCACCCACTCATCGTTTGGGACAGTTTCTTTATTGTATTTAATTTTTCTCATTTTAAAATTTATATATATATATATATATATATATATATATATATTAGTTGTAGGTGGACACAATACCTTGATTTTATTTCTATGTGGTGCTGAGGATCAAACCCGGTGCCTCCCTTGTGCCAGGCGAGGGCTCTACCGCTGAGCCCCCATCCCAGCCCCGTGGGCGCCCTCTTCTAAGCCACTGAAACCCATTCCTCTTTCCCCAGGAACGTGCTCACCGTCCTCTTTGATGCTCCTCTGAGCTATGTTTCAATACTCAGCAAGGTGATCTATCAACCATCTCCTTTTTCGGACTACTCTTGGCTCTTCTGATCAATATTTCTTCCAGATGGATCTTAGAAGCCTTGTATCAAGTCCCTTCTGCAGGGCGTCTGCGTGTTGCATTAAATCTGCAAATTAACATGGAGGTGGTTTGACGTTTTTACAATATTCGGTTCTCCCATGAAGAAATGTAGTGTGCTCTCCATGTATTCTGGTCTCCTTTTATTTCACCAATAAAATTTTGTAGTTGTCTTTATATAGGTCACACGCGTTTCTCATTAAGTTTATTCCTAAGTATTTTTCCATGGCTTCTGGGAGCTGCGTCCCCGTTTTCACTCCAGGCTGTGGCAGGGGGTGGCTAGACGTAGGAGCACGTGGACTGGGGTAAACAGGCCTCGCCCCTGGCCGCGCTGCTCCGTGATGGTACACACCCAAGTTGCTTCCTTTGGATCTTTAGCCCCAAATCACATTGACTGCAAACACTCTTTGTCATGTTGGCATTCAGTAGGGCTCCAAGGCTGCCACCTGACAGGTCTTGGGGGGCCAGAGACGGCCTGCCACTCAGCTGCAGCCTCCCCTTGGCTGAAACTAAACCTGCCCTTCACCTAAGGCCTCGATCCCTCCTGTTCCTCTCTTAACCTGGCAGAGCCCTTCCAGCCACTGGCAAAGGTTTCCTTCAAACTCTACGGACGCTCTGGACCTAAGACTATATGTCACTATGTGAATCAAAGCAATGATCACCAAATGCCCAGGATCATCCAGTCCCTAGGCCCAGTCTTCTCCTTATAATCTTTAGTTTTTAAACCCCTGAAGCATATATATAGGATCAACCAGGGAGGTAGAGGGACTCTCTGAGATTGCCCAGCCATCAAATGACACATCTGGGATTCAAATATTTGTCTTATCATCTCTGCCATGTCACTTCCCTCTGTAATGTCCCAGTCACTGTCCCCTACCCATCAGATGGGCCCCCAGAGTCTCCATGCTCGCCAGCCCAGACACTGCAGGGTTCACCTGGGGCATGATAGTGGGACCCCCAGGAACCAGCTGGTTCGGCCCTGGCATCCCGGTCCAGTCCAGCCTGCTCCAGAGTTGGCCCCTCTGCCTGCCACCAACACCCCTGGTGTTCGGCTAGCTTGGTGACCACATGGCCACGTTTCCTATGAAAGAACACAGTCACGACGGGCACCCAAGTCCCAGGCTCTTGGGAGCAAATGCTTTATTGAATATTGCTCCTGTCAAATGCAATTTCAGTAGCAGCAGCAGCATTAACAACAATAACAGTGGTCACTTAAGCTACGGTTGAGATGCAGTTTGTCCCCAAAGGCTTAAGTGTTAAGAGATGTGGTCTTCAGTGTGGCCATGTTGGCAGGTGATGTACCTTTAAGAGGTGGGGCCTATTGGGAGGGCCTTAGGTCACTGGGAGGCACTTGAAAGGGAGTAACCACAGGACCCCAGCTGCGCTCTGGCTCCCTGTCTTACCACATATCTCTCCTTCTCTCCCATGTTCCTGCCATTGTATTGCCTCGTTCCATGAGACCCCTGCCAGAACCAAGCGATTGCCAGCATCCTACTCTTGAACCTCCGGAACTGTGAGCTAAATGAATTTTTTATTTATGAAGTACCCAGTCTCAGGTATTTCTATTATAGTAACCAAAAATGGACTCCTACTATTTACTTAGCTCTTACCATGGGCCAGATACTGTTTGGGGCATTATGCACATGATCTCATTTATCTCCATCACAGCACCATAAGTTAGATGCTCTCATGTCCATTTTATAGATGAGAAAACTGAGGTTCAGAGAGGTAAAGCTACTTGTCTAAAGACATTCAGCCCATGAGTTGTAGAGGCAGAATCTGAAGCTGGGAAGCTTGTTCAGAGCTCTGCTAACTGCTCTGATGTTTTGTTCTGGGACTCCCTGCGGTTTTCAGTGATGTTACAAAGTTCCACCAAAGCTGCTCCATATGCACAAGCAGAGGTTTTATAAAACTGCAGGGACCTAGACCCCCCCGTACTGAGGAATCAGCATCTCCAAGGGGCATCCAGGGCCTGTGTTTTTAACGAATGTCTTCTGGGGTCTGGTGATCAGCCAGGTCTGAGAATGACCCTTCCAAAGAAAGGATCCTTTGCCACCTAATGATGCGGACGTTGGTCGCTTTTTATACTGCACCCCCACTATTAATAAATATTAGTATAAATAAAGCAACTGACTCAAGAAATAATCCTTAGTGTATTTTTTATGTTTGGCAAGTGGGGAGGAATTTCTAAATGAAGATTCCAAATCATTCACTGTTGCGAACTCCATAAATATCTACAGAATTTAAAGAATATTTAAACTGATGAGAGCAACATCAATTCCTACTAGTGCTACTGAAAGGCAGGTACCAAGACCAAGACCGAGGACCTGAACAAGGAACTCACCCAGGAGCCAAACCTTTAGTAAGTCAGAGCATGGGAAGGGGACAACTTCACAAATGATTTAGATCAAATAATGAGATGCTTTTTTGGGGGGTGTGGGGGCTACTAGGGATAGAACTCAGGGGCACTCAACCACTGAGCCACATCCCCAGCCCTATTTTGTATTTTATGCTGAGGCTGGCTTTGAACTTGCAATCCTCCTGCCTCAGCCTCCCTAGCCGCTGGGATTACAGGAATGCGCCACTGTGTCTGGCTCTGAGATGCTTTTTAAACCTGCTAAATGATAAGATAAACATTTTAAACATCACCAAAGAAACACGGGCCTGAGAATTAGCCCTACCTGAGTTTGACACTGATTTCTCCCACTCCCAACTGTGTGGCCTTGGGCAGGTGGCATGACCCCTCTGAGCGCTAATTCTCGCATCTGAAAGATGACCTCATAGGCCTGCTGTACTAATCAAGATAGCAAGTGAGATGAGCATGGGCCTCCGTCCACGGCGGGCGCTTAGGAAGTGGACCCCGCTGGTGACACAATGCTGTGGTCTTAACTGCGATGTTTGTACAACACGTGCCCTTTTCTGGAGATCACAACCAGGACTCACACTCAGAACCCAGGGCCTCGCCCCCACAATCCCACACCAGATCGGACCCTGCCACCTGCTGTCCCCTTCACTCCCGCTTCACCTCTGGCCCCATTGCTGCCTCCCTCTGGTCCCTGTTCCTCGTGTGGCCTCAGAACAGGGCTCCCAAACCTAAATGGGAAAGGTCGGTGCCCCTCCCACAAAATTCAGCATTCCCTTCTGTCGGGAGCTCAAGGGTAGCGACACCCATCACGGATCTTTGCACATCACGGTACAGTTGCTCCGGATTTCCCAGAATGCCCTTCACATTTGTCCCCACCTGGAAATCGTGACGCTGATCAGAGCTTCCAGCAGGTCTTGCTATTTGGCGTGTTCATAGAGAAGTGCACAAGTGGCCGTGGCTCGGGTTTCAAGGCCGTGATTGTGATACTTTAAGACCTTGGCTTCCCTGAAATCCTGTCCACAGTCTCATGCACTTGGACACCTCTGCTTTGGGAAAGGACCCACGGGCTTCCCCACGGTGCTGAAGGGGGCCACGGCCGACGCGGTGTTAGGAGCCTTGCCTTTGAACTTCTGCGGTAGGCTCCGTTATTCTCCCCATTTCACAGGTGAGGAAGCTTTGTGGGGGTCAAGTCACCGTCTGAGGGCACTGGGCTAATGAATGCCGAAGTGCCCATTTGCCCTTGGCATCCTCACGGCCAGTGCTGCCCCTGTGTCTCCTGCCCCCTCCTCGTGGCAGGCCCTGTGCTGGGGGCCGAGCACACAGCTATGGCTCCATCATGGACCCTGCCCCCCAGAGGGCCGGAGCAGTGGACAGACAGGCTCCTCTGCACCCTAACACCCTGTTTAACTGTTGGTCACAACAGTAGATATTCTGGTCTGGTCCCCTTGGGGAGTGAGGAGCACCAAATGTGCCACGGCCGTGTGGGGTGGGCCTTGGAACCTGGCTGGGGTGTGCCAACCTTGGTAGCTAACAGCAGGTGAGCTCTGGGTGAGTCCCTGAAGACAGGCCGAGAGAGAGCCCCAAGAGCCAGACCAGAAAGGACAAGGCCATGTCCAGGGCTGAGGACCGAGGGGCCTGGGAGAGAACAGGTGACGAAGCCCCCGCCCTGCCCCGGAGTCATTTAACACTGCTGCTAGGGATCCAGTGAACGTTCATTGACTGACTGAATGAGGGAATGAAGGGCCCAGCAAAGGCAGGACTGGCCAGGAGTGTCCGGAGAGAGCAGGAATGATGACCCCTCTCAGAAAGTCACCTCATCTTTTCTGTGCCTTCGTGGCAGGGCCTGGCCAGGCTTCCCACTGTCACCTCCTGCAGAAAAGTCACTTCTCTTTCCCTCACAAAGCCTGGTCCTTGGGGACAGAGCCAGGGAACCCAAGCTGCAGGGGCCACGCTGCTCAGTGGGGGCGGCAAGGGGAGGTGAGAAATGGGAGCTCTGGAGCCAAGCATGGACTCCCTGCTGCAGTCTAGTGAGCCGTCTCCCAGCACCGGCTGCACCAGCCCCACGGAGGCCTCAGCCTCCCTCACTCATTCCACCAGGGTGGGCTGCTCCTGTGAGTTCAGCGGGGTCTGGGGGCGCCGGGGAGCAGAGTCCAAGATAAGCCAACAAGAAAGAGGAAGTGCGGTTGAGATGTGGTGAATCCCAAGAAGCCAACTCCACAGGGCAGGGAGGTGGCACCGTCCTGCCACACGGTTCTCAGCCTATTCCGAGGCGCCCTGCTTTGCAAACACGGAAATCCCACCCAAGGCCTTTGCTGCCCAAGTTCCCGGAGATTAATCTCCTGAAATCCATCACCTCCCGCTAATGCAAACGGCTGCTCTTCACCTGGGTCATCTTAGCAGAGAAGGAAACCAAGAGGAAGAAAAGAAGAAGAAGAAGAAAGAAATCCAGGTCAGACCCAAAAAAGGAAAGACCTTGAATTGCACTGTTCTTAAAAGCACTTAAAAGGAATTGAATTAGAACTGAGACAAAAAAAAAAAAAAAAAAGCCCGTGAATCCAACTCCCGCTGACACCAAGTTAGAAAAAATAGCTCAAGGGAAAGGATGTAGCCTGTCAATCAAGACATGATGGTTTTATTTTTAAAAAATGAGAAGCCTTTTGTTTTAAGAGGGGCAGGCTGGTAATTTAGAGCGCGGAGGCAGCGTCAGAGTGAAGATCTTTCATATTTCCAGACAGAGGGGCCTCGGCTGCCTGGGGAAGTGGAGGTTGCAGCGAGATCCGCTCCGGAGGTTCCGTCCCAGAGCGAGCGGGAGGCGTGATGGATGGGAACCCAGGTCGGGCGTGCCGGGACCGGGACGTGCCACCTCTCCTTTGTTGGTAATCAAAGTCGGTGAATGAGACTCCATCTTTTCTTTCTTATTCCTATGTACCAATTTGAGGAGCTCAGATGAAATGTGTTGCATTACACCGGCACCAATAAGTCACACTATCTGTGTTGTGACACACCGAATATTACTAATTGTCAATCACCAACCCCAAGTCTTGTCAAGACGCTCCCTTCTCGACGGGCTGGTTCAAACCTGAAGTGATTCTTAATCAAGTGTTAATAATAAGGCATCTGTCAGTGGACGGTGGGTATCAGGCAATCAGAAAAAGTGAACATATGACATGGCAAATTTTAATGTTTTCATTTTCCCTTCTTCCCAATTATCGGTGGGATTTCTGTCAGCCTGAAACGCGCGCTGACATTATTGCAGGTGAACTTCTCTGCGCCGAGGGGAGGCGGCTGGCTGTCAGGGCTCTGATGGCGGTGTCCCTCCAGGCCCCCGAGAGGCCACCCCGCCTGCAGGAGGCCCAGGGCCCCCACTGGCCCCTGGAGAGGGGGCCTTTGGGTCTGGGCTGGGGGCTCCCCTCCTGCTTCCAGCCCACCTGGGTGCCGGGAGAGGTGGTGCCCAGCCCTGTCCATCAGGGACAGAGGGGGCAGCAGGGCAGGGGCAGGGGCAGGGGCAACAGCGGCAGGGGCCACCTCAAAGGACAGTCTCCACAGTCCATCCGGGAGCCCCACGCGCTGCCCACCGTGTGGTGAGTCACAGGGTGTGACGAGCACCAGTGACAACTGCCCGCCGCTCTGATTTGCTTTTCTTTCCTCCTTTTTCCATGTGTCTGGAAGAACGAACGCGGAAGGAGAGGAGAGGGGAGGGCAGGGGAGGGGAGGGCAGGGGAGGAAGCGGGGAGACTGGGGGGGAGGGGCCTGGAATCCACTGGGAGCTCAGTAGACATGGGCTGAGAAGGTTCTGCTCCGTGGGCTCAGAGCCAGAGGGAACACTCAGCGCTGTCTGATCCGTTTTCTACCCACCCCCCACATCCCTGACGACCCATTCACGTCCCCACTTCTGTAGCCCGTTCCACTGTCCACCAGCTGCGGTTGTTAGACCTTCCTGGAACCTCCCCACTGGAGGGGGGTGTGGGGAAGGTCTGGGGGCCCTGGCGGAGGAGGAGGAGGAGGAAGGGGAGGAGAGGTGCCCGGTGCTGCAGAGGCCTGGTGAGGAGGAATGGCGGGCCCAGGGGCAGGCATTGCTGGTGCAGGGCCCTCCTGGAGGCTGCCTCTGTCAGAGCAGAGGCTCTGTGAGGGTGGTGTCACCCAGTGTGCTGGATCAAAGTCCAGAGCCACCCTGGCCCAGGCCCATGCTCAGGGGTGATCTCCCACACCCACCATGGGACATCACCTGCTCAGGCCTGGCCACACTCCCCGGCCACCCAGGCAATCATGTCCACACCCACCATCTCTTGAGCATCACTGAGTTGAGGACCCAGCCCAGATGGCTCCTCTCAGCTCCATCCAGGGCCCTAAATGCCATATCACCTGGACATCTAGACGTCCAGCAGGCACCTGAAACTCGATGTGTCCCCAACAGAAGTTTTTACCACGACTCCCCCTGGAGCCCCCCCCCCCCGAGAGCTTCCCATCGTGGTGAAAAGCACTGCCGCTGTCCCCCCAGGCCCCCACCAGAAAACCCTGAGCCATCCTGGAATCTTCCCTCCGCCCGCCCATGTCCAGACTGACCGCTCCTCTCCCTGACCCCCGCGGGGTGTCCTGCCCCTTCCCTCCCTCCCCCGGCCCTGCCTAGCTGGAGGCTCTCCCACTGGGCCCTGCGAGTCCCGCCTCCCGCTCCGTCCCCCAGTTCATTCTCTTCCCTGATGGCTGCAGTCATCTTTTCAAAACCCAGCTCATGTGTCCCCTGGAGGAGAGACACTAGTCCCTTCTAAATGAGGAACATGGGGACAGCCATTATGATAAGAGCCAGGAAAAAGCAACGGAGGGCCTGGCGCACACACGTGGTGGGCCTGACATTCCCTGTTCCCTTCCTCAGCCACCCAGGTGACAGGTCCCCCACACTCTCCTGCCTCGCGTGCCAACAGAGGGTGGGACTTGGCCATCTCTGTGTCTAGACCTCCCCCAGGACACCTCTCAAGGCCGGATCCCCACCTACTCCGGGGTAAGTCTCCTGCCTCAGTCGGAGACATTTCGGAGTCCTTCTGGCTCTGTCCCCTTCCCTCAAAGTCATGCCACTCTGGGGAATCCGAGGCTGATCCCGCCCTCCACTCTTACTGTTTGAACAACCAACAAAAGAAGGCCAGCCTATCAGTTACTAGTTGTCCTTTGCTGTGTGACTAAAGACTCCAACTCGTAGGGACTGAAAGGCAGCTGTTAGCCCACAATTTCTGAGGGTCAGGAGTCTGGAGTGGCTAGCTGGGTGTCCTGCCTCGGGTCCCCGGAGGTGACCGTCAAGGTATGGCTGGAGCTGAGGAGCTGGAGGGCTTCTGTCCAGTCTTGCTGGCGTCATCAGCCCCAGTTCCTCACCCGGCCTCCCCGTGGGCTGCCTCCACCCTACTCTACTGGCACAACATGAGGGGGACCCACAGGATTGTGGGTGCCAGGAGGTGGAGGTCCCGGGAGCCCTCTGGAGGCTGGCCGCCACACTCTCAGCTTGACCTTCCGGGTGATGACTGACTGTTTGAAAAATTCACAAGGACACAGCCCGAGGAGGGAGAAGGCCTCAGGGAGGCCAGGTATCCAGCCAGGGCAAGTCACCGCTCCTGCAAGGCCTCCAGGATCCTACGCGGACAGCATCAGTGAGCCGGGAGGCGTGTGATTCCCTGAAGCCCTGGGCAGTGACGATGTCATTAGAAGAAGATCCCCCCAAGGGACCACCGCGCAGGGAGCAGCACTGCCTGTCTGTCTGGTGCCTCCTCCGCTCTGTTCTGATCCCAGGACTGTGGCCTTCACAGCCTCATCCCTGCACGTGGCCTACTGAGCAGAGCCAGGGGTGGATGAAGGACCCTGGGGTGGGGAAGAGAGCTGCGTCTTCTGATGTGGTCTGGATTCCAGAAAGGGATCTGGAGAAACTGTTGTTACCATGGGCCACGGGATCAGATCTGCGGGGTCAGAGCGAGCTGCTGCCTGGGCCACTCAAACCCTGTCCTCTGGCTGTACCCCAAGCCCTGCCCTGCCAGGCCCCTGCCTAGTGTCCTGGAGGGACAACACAAGCCCACACACTAGGAGGGCTCAGCCTCTCAGACCCAGTGGGGTCCTGGTCCTCGGCTGGGGCCGGAGGCCCTGGCCGCCATCGGCCCAGGAGATTCCCAGGCCTCTTTAGGGAGCTCCACTGTGCGTGGTGCCAGCTGTGAGGTCCTCAGGCCAGGGCCTCCCATATCCAGGGAAGCCGGGCTGTTGAGTCTTTTTAGTTGAAAGTAACAGAAACACACCTAAGCAAGCTTAAGTCAGAAAAAGAAAGATGGCTTTGAGATGCAGAGATATCTCCTAGAACCCCAGGGTTCCCAGAAGGACCTGGTGCCGGAGACAAGGCTTCGTGAGCCTCCTGTCTCTGCTCCTGCTCCTCCTCCCTACCTCTCTGCTCCTCTGGGTCGTCACCTGCTGCTCTTGAGTGACTTTATCACAGACCCAGCACCCACCAGCACTGCCTGACGTGCCTTGGTCCACTCCCGATTCTCCAAGGAAGACTCTGAGGAGCTGAGCTGGCCCCATCAGCTCGGGCCAGGGCCAGAGCCAAGTAGCATCAGTTACTCAGAGAAGGTCCGCCACCGAGATCTGAGCAAAAGGTTTAGCCACAGAAGTGACCCCATGTTGGTCCAGCCAGGACAGAGCCCAGGTCTCCACACAGCCCACCCACACCTCCAGGGAGAAAAAGCATTCTTATGGGAACAAAAAGACTTTTGCCTTGTGAACACTGATTTTGTGGCCACCTTGGGACACAAGGCCACCCTCTCCAACATTTGGTGGGAGTGGAAAGATGGGCCTTCATTAAACATCAGAAACACCGCCGCAGAGATCCTAGCTGGAGAACCTTTAAAAGTGATGCAGATGGTACCAGAAGAGAGACAGAGAGGGGACCCATCCAAGGTCACAGAATGGTTCAGTGACTAAGTCAGACTGGGACGTGCCTTTGTCCCTCCGTCTGTACTCTTCCCACTAATAGATGAGCCACCCCAGCTAGAACGATTCTCTGTGACAACAGTGAGTTAAGAATGTTTGTCAGAGGCCACCAAGGATCGTTGGAGGCAAACTAACGCCATGCATCTCTGTTGATGGAAACACGTGGGGACATTTCTGACCCTAGAGGGTTGAGGGAATTGAGCAGAGCACGGGGACCTTTGCCAGTGTTGACTCTAGAATGAGCTCCACCCCTCCCACCCAATGGAGCAAAGAAAGAGGGCACATGGGTAACTGTGCTACAAGCCACCAAGGTCGAGAGCACCCAGCAGACAGTCCAGTTAGGACGGAAAACTTAGCCTTCCCTCTGAGCTGAGAAAAAGAACGACTTTCTGCATTCAGAGAAATCAGTCTGCACTCCAAGCGCCAAAGCAAAAGCAGACCAGCCACAGATCTAAAACTGGGGGGGGGGGGGGCGCCTGCTGGGAGCTGTCCAGAGTGCTGACCTGGCGGCCCCTCCTCTAACCATCACAGCCCGGAATCTCGCCCTGTGGTCTGGACTACCCACAGGGGGGTCTCGGTTCAGCAGAGAGCCAGGAGTGTGAACGCAGGGAGTTATTGATTGGTGGAGACAAGGGGCACAGGTTGTCCCTAGTCACCCACAGTTGTCCTCTTGCCCCGGGTCCCTCCAGGCTTCCCCTTGGAACCAGCCCCAACCTTTCCCGAACAATGTCATGAATTTTTCCTCCTTGATGAACTTCAAAGTCTTTTAATGACTCTTCATAAAGGAACAGTGGGGCCAAAAGTTGAGCAAAGGAGATGATTAAAGTACCTTATTAAAAGAAGCCTTGTAGAATTCTCCACATGAAAGCAAGCACCATTATGAGGGCTTATCCTTATAAATGACGCTTCGCTTTTGCGAACATGCTGAAACCTGATTAGAGTGACAAGCACTGACTGATACTGCAAACCTGTTAATAACATGAAAATTAGAAGAGGCTCATGCAAAGAAGGGAGATTAATTTAGCCGGAGTACATCTCGCGCAAATTGCAAAGTTGTGAATATGTTCTCAGATAATGAGCCTTCCCAGTCATCAGCTCACTTGTCATTTTCTGTAATTAATGTTAAGGAAGACGCCTTCCTGATGGTTCGTATTACTCATATACCAAGAAAATTTCTTCAGAGAAATAATTTACATTTATTATCATCGGTCTGTTTGTGTGGTTTATTTCGCGCCGGAGTAATTTATTGCAGGACCGTTCGCCATGCCTTGATTAGTCGCTCGTCAGGACGGGATGTAATTTTTTTTGCTTGATGGCAACGTCTAACACTTGACAGTGGTGTAACACTCCTTCTTGTCTCCGGATTGGGTGTTGTTTTTTTTTTTCACTTAAATAAACTTTGGGGTGGTGTGCCCCCGGGCTGTCTCCCCGCCAGGATGAGTTCTGGGAGCAGGACTTGTGGGCATGATCCAGGAGCAGCAAGGCATCCAACACCAGAGCCCCCCTGGAAGGTTCTAGGCCACCTGCTTCACCGGTGGCCCTGGCGGAGCTTCAGCATGACAGCCGATGTCCCCGACTCCATTCTGCTCCTCTCGGGGTGGAGAGAGGTTCACCGATGGGCGCCTAGCTCCCCACTTACCCTGCTATTTCTCTTCTCCCGACCTTCTACCCGAGATTCCTCTGTAAGTGCTTCCTCCCCGTAGCTGGCTGTATATTTCATTCAAACAGCTAAATGTAAGAGGAAATGCTGCCAATGGGTTTTGTTTCAGGGCTGAGGCGAATCTTTTATTCCACTTTGAATTGCATGCCCTGGCGCATGGCGCACGGGGGAATGTCTGATGGACCCTCCCACCCCCACCTCCATGTCTTCCTCAGTCTCACCAAGACCCAGAATGCTCAGGAGGAGGGGGCAAGTTGGCCTCCACCTTGACGTGACACCTTGACGTGACACCTCCACCAAACTTTTGCCCTGGGCTCTCGATCTGAGTCCTCAAAGGGCAAGAGTGCAGGGGATGGGGCTCTTAGGGGCAATTGCGTTACCGTTTTCTCCACCTGGATTCCGCGGAGCTCAAACCAAATGGCCCTCTTGGGTGCTTAGAGGGTACCACCCAAGGTGCTGAGCTCTTGGGGTGCACTGTTGGACATAGATAGCATTGAAACTGCTCTACCCATGAAGAACCTGAGGTTCGGGGAGGTCAACAACTCGTTAGGGTGTTCAAGGTTGACAAACAGCAGCAATCACCACCATCATCCTCACAACCAGTGTCCACTCTGTGCCCAGTTGCCTGGCCAGGGTGGAAACACTTTTTGAGCTCAGTCTCGTAGGAGATAGATACGATTATAATTCCCATTTCATAGTTGAGAAAACAGAGTTTAACTCACTTGCCCAACGTCTTATATCCAGTAAGCAGACGAGGTGGGCGCCATGCCCCAAAGCCCCATGCCCACGCACTCCACACCTCCAGAAACCATTGCCCCAGTCCCCCTAGCATGTCCCTACCAGAGCCCTGGAGCTTCTTTTCTGTCCTCCCCACACCCTGTTTTCTTCCCCAGGTCCAAACTAGAGATACATCCTGCCAATCTCCCCAGCGGGGGTGGCCGGGCCGTGGAATGCACAAACAGATGCAGTTAGCGTGAGTTACTGACCCTTGCACTGCAAATGAGGCAAACGATACAGATCAGGGTTCGCAGACAGAGATAATGATTTTTTTTATTGGACGTCTTCATCCCAAACCAGTGGCGTGGCGCTGGGTCGGCCAGCAGTGCGCCGCCGGTGTCGGTTAATGATAATCTATATTTATAAAACGATAGTCCATCAAAGTGGGATGAATATTTTAGAAGCCGTGGACAAATCAAATTGTCTTTGTCAAATGGGCGCGTGCTCCGCACTGAGCGTGTTTTATGGCTCTTTCTGGGGTGAGACGAAAGGGTTCCGGGCACCGGCTGGAGCGCAGTCTTCCTCGCTGAGGCCGGGAGAGGAGAACTGCGTCTCCATTCTTTTAAAAAACCCAATGAGCTGTAGAGATCGACATTAGCACCAGAGCACTGCACTGTTTGATGAAGTTAAAAAATAACATTTGAAACCACGAATGTGGTGTCTTTGTGGGAAAGAGTCAACTTACACTGGGAGAAAGAAATGCACGCCTTTGGAAGCCTTGGTAGGAAGGGAGCAACGGACAAGGAGACAGCCCGTGGGCTTCAGAGAGGAGATGGAGCAGGTTGGAGGAGGCGAGAGGAAGAGGGAAAAGCAGAGGTGAGAACCGAGCCTGGATATGACCTGCAGGGCACGCAGAGCACTGAGACAAAATGACTTGCACCAGAGAAGAACTCCCGCCCTGCATAAGACCAGATGTGCAAACTTGGGTCAGTCATGTCACCTTCCTGAGCCTCAGTTTCCCCATCTGTCCAATAAAGAGAAGGACATCTTCTCCAAGGGCCACTGTGAGGATGCGGTGGGACCCTAATGTAGCTTCTCATGGTCACCGGCACACAGCTGGAACTTAAACGAATGTTAGTTCCCTTCCTGTCCCTTAAATGGGACCCATCTGGCAGGAACCCAGACACCAATCTGTGAATACCTGAGTTCTCCCATCTACTACTCAGGACAATATTTACAAAAGTAATAGCTACCATTTACTGAGGGTTTTCCCCGGGCCGGGTGCTTTGCTAAGCACTTAACACACATTATTTAATCTTCTAAGACTGTATCAGCATTGTCCCAAAGAAATACAACGTAAGCCACTTGTGTAATTTTTAAAAAGTAAAAGTAAGTGAAATTGCCTTTAATAACACAGTCATCTCTCAGTATCCATGGGGAATTGGCTCCAGGGCCCCCTGAGGATAACTGCAGATGCTCAAGGCCCTTCTCTGAAACATGCAATATTTGCATAGCATCTCTGCACAGATTCCCCTGTAAGTTACATCACCTCTAGGTGCTGACGGTACCTAAGACAATGTGAACGCCGTGGAAATCGCTGTTACATTGCATTAGGTAGAGAAGAAAAAACCCTGAACATGACCGTGCGGATGCAACCAGCCCAGCCCAACTGTGGAGTGCATCTCAGCAACAATGCAACATTTTTTTCTGAATATGTTTTATCAAAAATGGGTTGAATTCACAGACACACAATCCGCAGATGTGGAAGGCTGACTGTATATTTCACTTCACCCAATATTACAAAATACTGCATCAGGATGGAATTGGTATTAAAAGCACCAACGAGGTATTTAACATTCCTTTTTTGTAAAAATACAAATGTGTGCATTTTGAGCTGACGGCATCCCGATTCCGCCTCACCACGTTTCAAGTGCTCGGCAACCTCACGAGGGCGGCGATTGCTCTATTTGTCAGCACTGGTGGAGAGCAGTTCCATCACTGGAGAAAGTTCAATTGGAGAGTGAACTATCTGGAGAAGATAGATTGAATTATTATCTCCATTTTCCAACATAGAAAGCAACCCAGTGAGGCCCTAGGTGACCCTGCTGGTCAGTGGCAGATCCAGGAAGCTGGGTGACTGCCCACATTCTTAGCTGTATAGTGTTCTGAAACCCCTGGTTTCCGGTCTGCCTCCCCCAGGGCCCCAGGTGCTGGGCAGGTGACCTCTGACCTCAACTGATTAGGACATCTGAACCCCCCCCCCCACGCAGCCTAGATATGTGGCAGAAACTGTCTCACTCATCTAATGCTACATTGCAAACGGCCCCAAATTTGGTGGCTGAAAACAGTAGCCCTTTCATTTCTCAGGATCCAGTGGGTCAGCAATTAGGGCATTGGCGTGTGTGGCTCCGTAGAGGCTGACTAAGCCAGGGTCCTCCCTCACACAGCTGGGGTCACTGGGGTGGCCCAAGTGGCCAGGTGCTACTGGGGCAGTGGGTCCCACGGGGCTGACTGGGCCTCAGTTTTAACTCCACTTGGCCTCTGCACATGGCGCTCGCCTTCCTGCAAGATGCCGTGGACTTACTTATAAGGCCACTGGCTCCCCTCAGAGCTGATGTGTAAGCCACGGGGCCTCTCAGGTCTGAGCTCAGTGACCTCGAAACTTCCCTTCTGCCATATGCTGTGGTCAATCAGGTCGGCAGCCCAGGCTCCAGGACACGGGAACATAGGCCCCACGTTTAGTGGGATGAAAACAGGTGCCTGGTGCTGGGAGGAGCTGTTGGCAGCCATCTCGGCAGACAGAGGGCACAGTACTAGTCGCTGGGCCACCCTGGCCCAGCCTATCCTTGCCGACTCTCTGAGCACCAGGCCAAACAATTCACCAACCTGTTGGGTGGAGAAATGTCCTGGAGGAAGAGTCCCAAGCACACTGAGGAAGGCTGGGGTGGGGTGTGGACGGGCCGTGTACTGAGTTCCTCTCCCAGGACTCCAGAGGTGAGCAGAAGTCTGAGGACCACCTCAGAGAGGGAGACAGGAGCCACCAGCAGGAGGCCTAGAGGATTCTGGAAACTTGAGTTCCCCACAAAAATCAAGAAGAAAACATGGAGGGTCAAAACAGTGTAGGAGTTTCTTTTTGGAGCAATTAAGAAAAGGACACTTGGAGATACGATATCCAGGTCCTGAGAGAGAGAGAGAGGCCCCAAGGGACAGAGAGGGTGGGAACAGGTTCAAACTGCCAAGTTAAGTTGGCATCAGGGTCCCTGAGAAGACAGTAGAGGGTGCCCGGTAGGAAACTGGGCTTTGAATTGCAAAGTGGACCCCAGAACACAATGATTAGATGGGCCACTGTGTTCCCCAAGGGGGGCCTTCTTAACACTTAACCCTTCCATGACTTCTGCATTAAAATGTGGTTGGACACAATCATCTCCACCTGAACTCGCTCCATCCCTCAATACAAAGCTCCTGGGCCCAACGTTCCCCACTTGTGGAATGACAGGCTGAGATGGAGAGCAGGACCCCGAATCCAGAAGCACCCACTGTGTCCAAACCACATCTGAGCTTTTAAAACTTGGGGAATTAAGGGTAGAAGAGAAACCTCAGCCTAGAGAAGCAGGCCCCAGCCAGCAGGCGAAATCCCAGACCTCCCTTCCCCGTGTTCCACTCACGCACACCCCCAGGACATCCCTCTCGCCCAGCTGCTCTCCCTGGAGTCACCAATAGCCGCCTATGTCCACCCTCAACCGCGGTCCTTTTCGCTTTGGTTTTCCAGAACCTCAGACCCCCTCAAGGCCCCAGATTCTTTCCATTTGGATTCCTGACTCCTGACTTCCTGACCTCTCCCAGGGCCTGACTGTGGCCCTGTGGTCTCATCATCAACTGCCCCCACCAACCACTGCCCAGCTCCCCCCAACACACACTCCATGGGAACCCATCTCCCTGCCCACACCTGGGGTGGCATCGTGGTGATTTTTGAGTGTGGCTGTGGGTGTCGGTAGACCTGGGTTGGAATTCCAGATCATCCTCTGCAAATGGCTCATCTTCTCCTGCTCTGCTTCCCCGTCTGTGCACGGGGCCGCGGAAAGAAGGGAGCGCACAGCCCATGCACAGCAAGGTCCCCGGCAGAGGGTGAGAGCACAAGACAGATGCCACCCATTCCCCCGGGACACCTCCCTCTTGATTCAGTAAGGACTGCCTAGAAAAGTTGGTAGAAAGTCCACGGCACGGTGTCTCCCTGGAACAGGGGTGGTCATGAAGAAAACAGTGAACGGAGATCTCAGAAACGCACAGAGCCCTTTCAGTGGAAGGCAGAGCCCGGGCAGCCTAGGGATCCCAAGCGGTCCCCGCCCGGATGACATGAGGGGCCAGGAGTTACTGACTTGCTTCTTATTTTCTTTTAAATTTAAACTCATTCGTTACATAAAATTTCAAATTTCCATGTTTATGATACAGAATTTCACTGTTCAAAATGAAAGTGGAGAATGCAGCACGGCCCTCACCGGGGTCAACAATTCTCAACTCACAGAGTCTCGCGTGAGCCATGACCCCCCTCCTGCCTCCTGGGTAACTCTGAATCAAATATCGGACATCCCATCAGATCATTTGTTATTTCAGTTGTGTCTCTTCCAGGTATTCTCTTAAAATGCCAAAACTAAAACGTTAATAATTCCTTACTATCATAAAATCCAGTTAAGACATATTTAACAAATGGCCTTATAAAATGTTCTTATACTTTGAATTAAAAAACAAATCAGGTCTATATAGTATGATTGATTCACGTATCTCTTTGGTCTCTTTTAATCCACAGATTTTGTTCCACCTCTTTTGTTTTCTTTGTAATGTTTTGTATAAGAAATCAGATCATAGGCAGGCATGATGGTGCACACCTATAACCCAACTATAATGCCTATAATGACTCGGGGGGCTGAGGCAGGAGGATCACACGTTCAAGACCAGCCTCAGCAACTCAGTGAGGTCCAAAGCAACTTAGTGAGAACTTGTTCAAAATAAAAAAAGGCTGGGGATGTGGCTCAGCGGTTAAGCATTTCTGGGTTAAATCCCCAGTACCAAATATATAAATAAAGAAATCAGGTAATTTGTCCCGAAGAATATTCATGAGTCTAGATTTTGCTAATTGCATCTTTTGGTAGTATTTGCCATGTTCTTCAATCCTCTATATTTCCTGTAAGTTGATAGTTGATCTAAAGACTTGAACATATCTGATTTTTTTTTTTTTTTGGTCAACATTACCCTGTAAGTATCATGGCACACTCCAATCAAAAGACACAAAATGTCTGGTTTATTTTATTTTATTTTATTGTACTTTTGGAGATGTTTATGTGCATTGAAGCCCATTGTCTACATCCTTTATTTCATTAGAGGTTGAAAAACAGTTATATTCCAATTATCACTCCCTTCTCATTTATTAGCTGGATAACATCTATAAAGAGAAATTTCCCTTCATCAATTGATTGGCTGTCTGAGGTAATGTTCACTCAATGTTCGTTTGCTGTGGTAACATAAGTACTTCATTCTTTCCCTTTATGTACAGGTTTTCAAAATAAAGTGATAGCTCTCTAACATTCTCCAATTTGACCTGAGTGTTGGCTTGTTTTCTTTATTTATTCACGTGTGTGTATGTGTGTGTGTGTGTGTGTTTTGGTTTGGTAGCATCATTCTGAGCTCAGGAATTTAGACATAAATTTAGACATTTGATGAGCCTTAATGCCCTGCAGCTGTTATCCTTGTGTGTGTTCAAGTTGTGCCCTCATCTGGGCACATGTGGCACGTACTTGTAATCCCAGCAGCTCAGGAGGCTGAGGCAGGAAGGTATCGCAAGTTCACATCTTTTCTCAGGTTTGATTCTGAGTCCTTCTGATACAACCCTAGAAGATCATGCCTTTGACCTATGGTAAGACAATATTCCAGGCTTATCTTGTGCATTTCCTACTCCAGACATGGAATCATCCGTTTTCTTAGCTACTAGGGGAAATGGCACTGGGAGAACTTAATCTGAGTACTAGGGGTGCTCAGAGCTCCCGGGTTGTTCACTGTGTTCAGTATTTTTCAATTAGCAGAGATGGGCAATCCGGATTTTCTTTCGAACATTTTAGATTAAATACATCACTAATTTATACTACTTCCAACTCAAATACAGGACTGCAGTGTTTTTATTTGACTTCATGTGTCACACAGCTATACCTCCTTTCTTCCATGTGAAAGACCCCAGTCCTCAATGACACGAACACAGTTACTGCTTTAGTTTGGATCTGAAATGTCTCCCAAAGGTCCATGAGTTACAGGCTTGATCCCCAGCACATAGCACTATGGGAGGCGGTGGAACCGTTAAGATATGGGCCTGGAAGTTAAGTCATTGGGGGACATGGCCTTAAAGGGGTTATTGAGCCCATATCCCCTTCTTGTCACTGATTGCTTCTTGGCCACCATGAGGCAAACAGGCCTCCTCTGCCACATGCTCCCACCATCATGTATTGTGCCATCACAGGCCCAAAGTGATGGGGCTAAGCAACCATGGACTGAAACCTCTGAAATCATGATCCAAAATAAACCTTTCCTCCTTTTAAGTTGATAATCTCAGGTATTTTGTCACAGTAACAGGAAGCTGACTGACACACTCACTTGCTTCATCTCACTCCATGCACACAACAGTCCTAAAATAACAAAACCAACATTTCAACAATAATGTGATTATTGAAATTAGTTTAGGATTGTTTTTATAGTTTCTTTTGCCCTTAGTGTATATCTCATTGCTGACGAATGGCCAAATTCCTGCATCTTGAAACTCACTTGGGTTAGTTTCTTTTTGTGATTATTCCACCCAATAACTGGTCACCCTTTTAGAGACATTTGTCTTATTTCACTTCCAACTTTTAAGAGATTGCAGTTTTATACTTATGCAAAATATTTACATGTATCCAAAATAAAATCTGTTTAACAAGGCATATGCAAAGCAGTTTAATTTCTCTTTTCTGTCCCCTATATGTTTAACTCTAAGAGGCAAGTATTGTTACCCTTTATTTTATAGAGGAGGTTGAGTGAGCCATTGGGAGGTTGCATTAGTGCTTTCCATCACTGCGAAAAAAATACAAAATACTGGGAAAAAGTCTAAGAGATTTATTTTGGTTCACAGTTTCAGAGCTTTTGGTCCATGGTCCGTCTGCAATCCCTGGTACTGCTACTAGGTGGCCTGCTGTCTAGGTGCATGGCTTTATTGGGATGCCACAGTTTTCCCTTGAGTGGTGGATGTCCTTCACTGAGCAAGTGGTGGGGTGGCCAGTATTTGAAGCTGGACAGAAGCCACTGCTCTTGGTCATGGGTGTCCATCCTGCTGAAGGGAAGGAACCCTGTTAACTTCTGTCTTTGTGAAGTTTTCCAGGGAGGATCTTGAACTGCATTTGTGATACCAAATTCTCAGAGTGTGGGGGCCCAGCCTCAGTGTGAGAGACCCTTCCAGAGACCTGCCAGAGACCCTCCCCCGGGCTTCGTGTGTGTGGAGGCTCTGGGGAGGAGGAGGAGGAGGCAGGCAGGGTGGTTCTTCTCTCTGTTCTCGCTGCCTGTAGGGTAAACAAGGATGCAAAGACAGCCCCCCTGAAGGTCTGCCCCGCTCCAAACCTCTACAGCTCTGTTGACTCCCTCAGGCTTACAGCAGGTCAGGAATTCACCAAAATCCCCAAACAGCACCCTTCAGCCAAGGGCCTGGGCAGTGTGGTGTACTGGACAGGAAATGCCAGCAGGGAGGTCCCACTCTGGACCTTCAGCACATCATCTCAGCTCCCAGAGCCTCTTTTTCTGCTATAAAATGGAGATGAAAGGAATTCTCTGGCAGGGTTGGTAGGAGGGTTAAGCAATGTCCCCAACACCCAGATGCCACCAGTCAAGGGCAAATTTAGTTCTCTCAACACACATTCCTGGTTAGAGTGACATTGAGCACCCCCCTGCCCTTGCAGGATCCTCCCAAACACAGCGCCCACCAGAGTATGCAACCCAGAGTGCAGGCCTCTGTATACCAGGTGCCCTTGGGCACCACCCAGACGTTGGCTAATGTAATGCTCACAGCAGCCCCATGAGGTAGGTCCTCTTGACATCCCACCTTTGCCGAAGGGGAAATGAGGTACAGAATGGTGAAATGACTTATGTGACTCTGCAGAGCTGGGTCATGGCAGATCCACAGGAGGAGTCCCAGCAGGCTGGTTCCACGGCCCACAGACCCGAAGGCCAGGTTGGCCTGCCTGGCTGGCCGCCGCCCATGGATGCTCCCGCAACGTGGGAGCCAGTCCTCTCCAGAATTCAGCCTCCTCGCCTCTCCTGCAGTAGGGAGGTGCCCATGCCTACGGTCTCTGCTGCAGCTGTCCTCACCTCTGGGGTGAGGTCAGTCCTCTGGGGCACAGCACCTCTGCACGGAAGCCTCCAGGATGCAAGCACTGTCCTGGAGCCCACAGTGGGGACAGGGAGGATGGCCTGCTGTCTCCCCTGTGGCGGCTGCTTCACCTTCCAGTTGGTTTTGAAAGGCTTGAAAGGGCTAATGCTGTCACCCTGGGAGTTGAGGGGGCAGGAGAAGCCAGCTCTCCAGGCCTTGGTGGGAATGAGAAGGAACTCAGAGGTAGGAGGGTCCATGGGAGTTACTGCGGGACTTGGCTGGCCCCTGTGGGCCGGAGAAAGGCAAGGAAAAAAAGAATAGTTAAGACTGGAGATGGCCAGGGGCATAGACACATGCTGAATCCCACAGCCTTCAAAACAGCACCGTGAGGCCGTTACCATGACGATTCCCACTTTACAGAGGTGGGAGTAGGACACTGAGTCACTGAATCTCCTGCTCAAGGAACACAGCTAGTGAGAATTGACTGGAATGTGAACCCCAAGACTGTGGCCTATGAGTCTATATCTGACCCCGGCTCAGGGAGAAGGAAACAGGTTTTCCCTTCTACCATGACACCGGGTGGATGTGGTCCTTTGTCACTGACTCCTGCCCTGGATGTGCATGCCGTTCTCCCAGCAAGGGTGGAGTCTATTCTTCCACCTCCTGTAAGTATGGATTGGTCTATCACAGATTTGCCCAAGGAATTTAGCAAAGGTGCTTCCTGGCCACTTCCAGGCCTGACCTTTGAGAGGACCCACAGTTTGCGATGGAATGCTCACATCTGGGAAGCTGGCCGAACACAGGAAACCCAGCTACATACTCCAAGACCACCATGTTTGGAGGAAGCCCAAGCTGGCCCTTCAGAGAGATGCAAAAGAGGGAGACAGTAATGCCTGTCCAGCCTCGGTCCCCCATCCCAGTTCAGGTGCCAGACATGTGAGCAAAGCCATCTCCTTGGACATTTCAACCCCTACAGATGCCATTCAGAGAAGACCCCCAGCCTCAGGTGATGGTCCTAGTCAGCCTTTCCTGCCATCTCCAGTGGGATGGGCCCCTCGCCGAGGCCCCAGTGGCTGGAGAGGAGCAGGATTGTGCTGAGTGTGTGCCTTTGTTACTTGGGGCCTGGACCACTGCCTTGCTCTGTTTCCAGGGTAGCAGCCAGTGGGACCTCATTCAGTGTAAATTTGCTCAAAGTTTAAATCCCTCTTTTCAGGTTTCCCCAGAGACCACTTCATGTGTCACTTTGTGGCTGCGACTTTCCTGAGGACAGAATTGAGCCTCCTGGCTGACGGAACCCAAGGATACCCCAAGTGTTGGTGTGGCGGGTGCTGGAGCCCACTTTCCCAGGGCCATTGTAGCCCACGCCACCCCTCAGACACATACTCAATCTCCCAGGCCTGAGGAAGCCCCACCCTCCTCCACAAACCCCTTCCTCAGAGCCCAGTGGGGTCCACAGCTGGGTCCAGGCACAGCCACATGCCCCTGCCAGTGAGGGTCTCCAGAGAGAGAAAGAGATAGGCAGAGACTCCCAGAGACAGAGACAAAGAGAGAATCTGACCTGGACCAAGACGTCGAAGCGGAGAAAGAGGGAGAGACCGAGCAAAGAGGTCTGCAGAGAGGGACGGAAAGAGAAACAGGGAGCCAGAGACAGGACGCAACAGAGAAAGGAGGACGGGGACGGAAAAGAGAAGGGGCAGAAAAAGAAAAGCACGTTAAGAGGGGACAAGAGGTAACCCAGACAGGTGACACCCACAAGGGCAGGTGGCCGGGGGGAGCGGCTCCATTCTCCCCGAGCACCCAACTCACCTCCTGCCCGCTCTCCACACACTCTGGTTCCTGTCCCGTGGCCACCCTCTCGCACCAGGCTTGCCCCTCTTTCCCTCTACCTTTGACCCAGACGTCCCCAGGAGGCCAGCTCCCGGCCTGGAGCTCACAGGACCTGGTGCAGGTTTCTAGGCCTTCACACCCCAGAGGTGTGGCCCCCTCCCCAGGAAACCCCTGAGAAACCCTAGCAGGCCGTCCCCCCCCCCCGTGCCAACGGTCCTACAAAAGCCCATCCCAGCGGCAAGGACCACCCCACCTGTCACAGAATCCACCCCCCACAGCTCTGGCTCCGGGAAAAGGACCCTGGGGGTGCACAGCGTTGGGCTGGGAGGGACAGAGCCCGGCGCGGAGCAGCAGAGGCGCAGGCCTTGAGTCAGACAGGCCCAGAAAGCCACTCGACAGGGAGGGTCTCTCCCTCCCCCGCGCCTCTCCCCCTTCCCCTCCCTCCAGCGGATGGAGGTATAAAACCAAGAGGGTCCCCCTGAGCAGGCTCCATAACTCAGCCAGCCAGCGGAGGCCAATATTTAAATCATAGCTTACTTTGCTTTGTGCGAGGGAATTTATTAGCCTACCACATAAATGTTTTATTCATTAGGCCATGTAAATAATGCATGCCTGTTTCCATGGAGACTTAACCCTTCCGCTCCCAGAGCGCTGGCCTGCCCTGGCCTCCCCACCTTTGTGTTACCTTGCGGCTGCCCAGTTCCGAGTCTGCCCAATAAGACCAGGCGCCAGACCTCATCGCCATCGATGCTACCATTTCCATTCCTCGGGAACCTTGGGAGCCGGACACTGGGTCCAGCCATTGTCATGCATATTGCCACTGTCCCCGTTTTACAGATGAGAAGACTGAAGCTCAGGGAGGAGGGACACTGATGGAGCCGGGATTTATACCTGTTGTGATGGGCACCAAAACAGTCCTTGAGACTCGATGTCCCCTCTCCTCTGCCCACGCAAGGCCTCTCCCCAGGTCAGGCAGGAGGTGCTTAGAGGGTGCCCTTGGCAGGAGTCCTCCCCGGCTCCGTTATCCTCAGCCACATCAGCCAGAGTCTCTCTGCAGCCAGCAAAATCTGTCCCCAAGGCTGAGGCCACCAGGATCACCCAAACCAAGCCCTAGGAACCCAGGAGCAAACCAAGACCCAGAGGGGCACCAGGATGTGCCCAAGGCCAGACTGCGAATCCCAACAGACCTTGGCTTCCCTCCAAGCCCTGAGCCGCCTCTGCCGGGACCCTCTGAAGCCACTGGCAACAGCTCTGCCCTCCCCGCTCGGCAGACAGGAGCCCTGAGGATGGAGGTTAAGAGCCGGCACAGGGTCACCGGCAAATTGGCGGCGCGGGCGTGTGGGGAGGCCCGGGCAGGCCCCTCGCCCCTCCTGTCACGTCTCACTGCTCTGCTCAGCCAGCGTGGGCCGCGCAGGCCACCCCTGCCACCTTGGCTGCTCGTTAGACAGCTTCCGCCCGAGCCCCCCTGGCCCCTCGATGACAGCGGTGCACAGAGGCCACCGCGGCTCCCTGACCGTCGTCGGGGGCACCCGGCTCCCTCCACTGCCTTCCTCGGCCTTTGAGAACAGAAAAAGCACACATGAGCCCAGAGCCACCGGGCGGAGAGCGGCCTGGTCCTCTGTGGCCACACCGCGCCCCCCGGGGTCCTCCAGCTCCCCTGCTCCGCCCAGCCCTGTCCCCACACGTTGTCTCCATTCCTCCCATGGAGATGGCGTGGAGGCTGGGAGCCTGCCCAGGCTGCCTTAGGACTTGACCTGCCGTCTCACCGTTCCCGCAAACAGCCCGGGGAGGGACCTGATGTGCCTCTTTCAAGTAAGGACTGGAGACTCGGAGGTGGAGAAACCAGCCCAGGCCACAGGCCAGCAGCTGGCCCAGGTGGGAATACCAGTGTGTCCCTGCCCAGGCCATGACTGCTGGCCCGGCACTTCCCACAGGGCCAGCCTGAGCTGCTGGTGGCACTGTCGCGGCCACTGAGTGGAGAGTTGTTTCCTTTTCTCCCTGTCTTCAGACCTCCTGCTCAGGCCAAGAGGAAGGTGTCTGGCCCTGGCTCACGAAGGCCTCTCTGACACCCCCAAACAGTCCTTTTAAATACCCAAGCAGGTCCCCAGCTCGGAGCCTCTGCAGGCAGCAGACACCAGCTGGAACCTAACAGCCCAGTGCAGCTTTGTTTATAGTTGCTTCTATGTTTATAGTTGCTTCCACCGATAGCAAGCGATGCTGGTTTCTCCTTAATAATGCTAATGATAGGAACAACTCGGCCGAGGCATCCTGGCCCTCGCAGGAGGTCGGGCATTGCTCTGAGCTTCACATATTATAACCATCTAATCCTCAAAACTCTGGAGGGTAGGACCATTATCATTATCCCAGTGCCAGAGAGGAAGACACAGAAGCACAGAGAGGTTAGTACTGACCCCAAGGTCACACAGCTAGTAAGTGCCAGAGCCACCGTTTGAATCCTTCACAATCAGTGTCTCCGACACTGAGATAAGTTTTCCTTTTAAAATACATTCTTGTAAAGGTTCCATCTGCAGTAGAGACTAAGAAAACAATCATGTGGGGGAAAAAAAAGAGAAAATAATCATGTGGGAAGCGCACAAATGTGCCAAAAAATTATGAAGTTGTCACAGGAGCACAGAGGCTATGAATACTGAACTATTAAGTGACTGGCCTTCCCGGCCACAGGCATGACGTCAGCGGCCCCTGGCCCCATCCCCTGGGCACAGGGCCAATGCCAGCAAAGCCCTAGGTGGGACTGCAGCATGGGCCCCGCCCCAGGCTGGGAGCCATTGACAAAGGTGCCTGGTAGGGGACACGGTTTTCCCTCGGAGGGCCAGGGAGCCAAGGGGCCCCTGAGAGGCACCGTGTCCCCATCTCCTCACGGCTCCCCAGGTAGCTGCTGTCCTTGTCCCCACTTTCCACTTGAACCGAAGCTCAGGCAGGACAGGGGAGGGACCTCTGCCTCCGTCAGTGGCCGGCAGGACGCAAGGCCAGATGTGAAACTTAGCTCAGTGCTTGACCGCTGAGCTACATGGCCCAAGTCATCGGCAGCAGCATCGCCCGAGCCCTGAACACAGCGGCGCCTGCAGCCGGAGAGCCCCAGCTTCCTGCATTCCAGCCCGCGAGCCCCCTGTTCCCCTAACCTGGGAGAAACGGGCCGACCGCGGGACCCCCTGGAGGGGAGAGCTGGAGAAGGGCCAAGTCGATTCTGCAGGAGCTCAGCCCAAGATTGTCCCCAGGTGACAGGTGAGGGAACAGCGTGTCGGTTAGGACGCAGGTGAGTGAGGAGGGGCGCTTGCCCCGGCCCTGACCGTGCCCACGGGACTCTGCAGCCCCCACCAGCTTCAGCCCTGCTACATGGACACGTGCCCAGGTCATCCTGGTCTCTGGGTCCCTGGGCGCCTGACCCGGAAGGCATGCCTGTAACCTGCCACCCCAGACCTCGTCGGTGGTGGGCACTAGTGGGTCATTCCCCCGACACGCCACTGCGCGTGCGTGTGCACACACACGTGAGCACACCGGCAGGGGACCTCCTCCTGTCACATGAGTGACATCATCCCAGCCCTCCCCTGTCCCGCCCTGGTGAGGTTTGTGTCCCTGCCAAAGGGTTACCTGTGACGCCTGCAAGGCTGAAGCCATCCCAGCCCCAGAGGGCCCCTGCCTCTCCCGCAGCTCTTGGTGAGCAGACGCCACGTAGGGCTACTGGGAAGAAGGGGCAGCCCAGCCACTGTCCCAAGTCACCAGCATCCCCGTGGGAAACAGTGCTCAGCGCCTGCCAGGACTCAGATGCAGGTCCCTGGGGCCAGGGAGGACAGGTGGCTCTTTCCTCATTGTCACTCCTGTACCACCTCCTCCTTCCCCTCAAGGCCACGGACACAGCCGGTGCTTCACGCCCTCCCGCAAGTGCCCAGACCCCTCGGCACATCTCCACCAAGTACCAAGTGCCACACACTCTGTTCCAGCTGCAACTCCTGGGGTCAAAGTGGCACCTGCCCATTTTACAGGGGAGAAAATCCACCCGAAAGGGTGGAGAACTTGAGCCCTGGGGAAACCTAGATCTCAGCCTGTGGCACGCGACCCTTTGGGGCCCAGGAGAATGGGACTCATCTGGACCCCAAGTTTCCCCTCATGGTTTGGACAGGTGGCGAGAAGCCCCGCTTTCTCTCTCAGGGCGTGGGACTCCCCACCCTTGGAGCCCACAGGACCCCGGGCTCCGGCCTCAGCACCTCGCGGAACACAGACGACACACCGGCTCCACCTCTCCGTCCCCTCGCAGCGGGCTCTGCCGGCTACTGCCTTGTACCCCCGGGTCCATTCTCCTCCCTGGCCCAAGTCCTCACACCTTTACTACAGCGGGACGAGGAGCCCAGGCTGGGACCCCAGAACAGGTCACCAGCCCACTGCCATGCCATGTGCCATCCCTCCTCCTCGGGGGCTCTTTGAAATCAGCCACATGGTCTCTGAACCAACCCTGGACAGGGACGAAGTGGACCTGGGGCCCAGGGTCAGAGGTACCTGCATCACCATCAGTGGGGTCTTGCGGGGGTGGGGGCCTCATGGAGCTTCCCTCCCCCGCTGGGTGGGCCCATCAGGGTGCAGGTCCAGCGTTCTGTTGGGAAGGACACCTGTCCTCTCCGTGGGAGGCGGGGAGCTCTGGCCCAGGAGGCGCTCAGCAGACCTTTGTGGAAAAGAAGGAAGGGACCTGTGCTCCAGCCCACCAGGTGTTCCCTTCCTCTTCAGGTGGTGACGCTGGCCTGGCACAGGGCGGCCCCACCTTTCTGTCCCTGGTCACACCTGCGGGCTCTCCCGACTCTCACTGCCAGCTCCCCAGCCCCAGCCCCAGCAGAGAATCAGCCCCCCTCGTCCACCTGGAGGCCTGGTACCTGCGGTTCCCCGACCCCGAACGCCTGGCCACCTGCCCTCTCCCATCCGCCCGGCTTTCCGTCCCCTTGGGACTCTTCTACCTGTGTGACCCTGCACTCAAAATCTGGATTTCCTCCTGTATATTCTTGCTGTCCCTTGGGCTTCTGAAAATGCAGCGGTCAGTGTTTCCAGTGGCTCCTGGAGAGGTTCTTTGACCATGTCCCACTGCGTGAGGCTCCCCCATGCCACCTGCATCCCCTGGCATGTCTGAGACCTGCAGCACACGAGTGAGGGGGCAGCTGCCCACGAGGCCCTCCTCCTGGAAACAGCCTCTGAGTGGCCAGACCCTAAAATCACCCAGAGGACACACCAGGAATGTGGGCCAAAGTCTCAGGTGAGACCTCTCCTCTGTGTGGTGACTTTCTGGTCCAGAAGGGGCAGCCCCAGGGCTCACGGGCCTGTCCATGACTCCAGGGATTGGACTCGGGTCCCAGGGCCCAGATGTTTGGGGTAGTGATCGCCCTCTGCACTAGCGCAGGCGCTCTGTGGGCCCAGTGACTTCTTCCCAGCGGAACCCCCGGTTCTTGCCTCCCAAGTCCCTCCCTCCCTCCCCCTGGCCACAGCCTCCTGTCCTCAGCAGGCCAATGTCAGGGTCTCGGAGACTCTTAGGAGCTGCTATGTGTTGATATTTGTCCCTCCAAAAGACACGCTCCGGGCCTGGGGTTGCAGCTCGGTGGTAGAGCGCTTGCTTCACATGAGTGAGGCCCCAGCATCACATAAAAATAAATAAATAAAATAAAGATATGGTGTCCATCTAATTTTTTTAAAAGTTCAAGTGTCAACCCTTGATGCTTGTGAATGTGACCTCATTTGGAAATAGTCTTTGCAGGTATCAAGTTAAGATGAGGTCACACAGGGATAGCCTGGACCTGAAACCCAATTGGACGGGTGTCCTCATAAAAATAGGAAAGAAAAGCGAACAGGGGCAAGGCCATGTGACGGCAAGGCCATGTGACAACAAAGGCAGAGGCCCAGAGGCAGGGGTGCAGGCCAGGGCGTGTCAGGAGGGCACCACGCAGGAACCTGAGGAGGCCAGGGCCCCCTGCCCAGAGCCTTGGGAGGAACCCAGCCCTGCCAGCCTCTTCTCAGCTTCGATTTCTGTTGTTTATTGGGTGGGTGGGTTTCTGGTTTGGTTGTTGTCACTGGAGACTGAACTCAGGAACAATCTACCCCTGAGCCACATCCCCAGCCCCTTTTATCTATTTATCTATCTATTTTATTTTGGGACAGGGTCTTGCTAAGTTTGCCCAGGCTGGCCTTGAACTTGGCTCCCAAGTCACTGGGATTACAGGCATGTGCCGCTGCACCTGGCTAAACTTCTGTTGTCTTTAAGTCACCAAGTTTGTGGTACTTTGTGACAGCAGCTCTAGGAAATTAACACAGAAGCCTTCCCGTCCCCGTGTCCGCGAGCCAGAAGCTGCAAAGACAAAGGCGCCATTCTTTATTCTGTTCCAGGAGCTGGGCGAGCCCGCTGCTCTCCACCAAGGAATGGCCAGGTGCTGTGGGGCTGACGTGGGTGGGCACAGCCGCTGAGGCCAGCAGCCCATGTGGGAGGAAGCCGCCCAGAGCTGACACCACACGTCTGTGTGTCAAGGCCACCCTGTGTCGAAGGGACTCCAGCTTCTCCCAGCAGAGCCTCTTGGCTTAGCATCTCCTGGAAGACAGCACCACCCCCGCCCCCGCCGCCACGCTACCATCCACCCAGAGCAGAGGAATCACCAGGAGACGTTCTGAAACTAGGGGGAGGCTCAAGCTTTGGGAAGGTGAATGATTCCAGTGATACAGGCCACCCCTGCTCTATGGCTGCTCCCGGGCGGGCGCTGTGCAAGCTCGGCCTCTCATGGAGGAGGGGAAGCAACACCCACTTCATACAGGGACCCACAGGGCCTCCTAAAACTTCCCCAGGGTCCTGCATCCCCAGGGAGGAGAGGACATCCTCAGAGGGATGTTTTGGACGTAGATGCCCAAAACACAGAGGACACCCCCCTGAAGACACAACTGAGCGTCAGGAACTCGGGACGAGGTGGGGACAGTGGGTCAGTGTTCAGGAGGGCGAAGCGTGGGCCAGGGATGGTCCAGCCTCCAATAGTGGCCCCAGGCCTGCACCCTGCACAGGTCACCCAGCAAGATCCTGCTCAGCCCAGACCTGATTGACGGCAACTTCTCCCGTGGCTGGCCACTCCCCTCCTCCAGAATCACTCTCCCTCCTCCCTCATCTTGGTGCCATTTCCCCTTCCTGAACTCCTTCTCCTCCTGGCCACTCCTTCCCTCCTGGGACTTTATCCATGGCCAGCTGTCCTCAGGCACTGTCCTTGTGACTCCTTTCTCTATATGCTCCCCCCACAGTCTCATCCCCCCACTGAGGGCCAAGGGCACCACTCTGTCCCCCTGTGGTGCTGCAGACACAGGAACCCAGGAGCCTTCTCCCGGTCACCTGGGGTGTCCACGTCTTCCCCAAACTCAACAGCTCAATGCTGAGCTCCCCCTCCCGGGAAGGAAGGCTGGCTGCTCCTACTCCGTGAGTAAGTCCTGCAGCTCCCTCTCCTTCTGTGCTGAACACCTGCGGAAGCTGACGCTCTCCCGCAAACTCACCTGTCAGCCAGTCCCGTCTCGCCTACCTTTTGTGCATCTTCCTAATCTGACCCTCTCCCAGCCCCTGGCCGCTGCTGCAGCCCAGAGAAACGTTATGGTTCACCTGGGCCTTCCTGGCAGATAAATCTTTTTCAATAACTAAACCTCATTTAAAGTCTAAAACAGGACCCAACCTGACCTGACTCAGAAACAGCTCCGAGTCTAACCCAGAATCCAAATCGCAGCTCAGAAACCAGAGCTCATGTCTGGGTCCAGAGCAAAGCTGTCTCCCCAACCTCAGAGGATGGAGCCCTGGATCCTGAACCCCACTCTTCCTTCAGTCCTAGGAGTCACATCCGGCTCAACTCCTTCCACAAGATCCTTTATTGTATTTTTCCCAAAGAAAAACAAGTGTCGATGGGGAGAGGGTTAACAGTTTATTCTATTTTTTCTGAGTGATTTTATCACTGTCGTTAGAACATTCATTGAAGTAAGTGAGGAATCCATCACAGGCTGACAGCGGTGTGCAGACTAATGGCTGTTAGATGGTAATAATTTTTAATATGATTTTTATTTCACTTAATTTCATATGTGCTTGACAAAAGGTCCCCAGTCACTGGGGAGCAGTGCGGAACTGGGAATATGCTCACAGAAGGTCTATTAAGCCAGGTGCTGGAAGCGTTTCAAAGAAGCAACTTGGTTGTTGGGAGGGGGGAGCGGGGAACTTGGCTGCGGGGGGGGGGGGGAGCTGGTTTCTGGCTCGATGTCAGATTCACACCCCCGCAGAGACCCCAAGTGATGCCACGAGTCAAAGACGGGCCCCTGAGCGCTGGGCACACCTGCACAGGAACCTCCAGGGAACACGCTGGGACATCTTCTCTTGAGAGAGGACACAGCCGAGAAGTCACGCGCCTGGGTTTGGGAGAAATGCAGGGTGAGCCGAGGACGGTGCCGTCAACATGCCTAGTTCAAGATGAAGGAGAGGGGAGGGGGAGGCTGGCCTGCAGGAGCCAGGGCGACCCAACTCTGCAGCTGAGACTGTGTCTGAAGCCCCAGCGAAAGGCCGCAGCCACAGGAAGCCAGAGTGGGCTTGGCACCTGTTGCCACATCACCAGGGGCAGGTGAGACCAGCCCCACTGTCACACAGGCCTGGGGGAAGCTGAAGAGTGCAGAGCCCCTCCCTCCCTGGGCCCCTCGAGATGGAGAGTGGAGCAGCGCCCACCACAACTGGCCGTGGCCAGGTGCTGTACACCCCGGTCACAAACCTACCCACGGACCTCTTGCCAGGGAACTCCCAGCATCCTGTTCTCTTGGTCTGGTGCTGAGAGAGCCACTGTCACATAGAGGCTAAGCGAGAACACTCCACACTCAGACTACCTGTGCTGAAAGCCCCTCCCACCAACCCACCAGCTTTGTGATCTTGGGAAGCCACTTAACCTCTCTGTGCCTGCTTCCTCCACCAAGAACACCAATAGTAAGTCCTGCCTCTCAAGACCCGTAATAATTGAGTGAAATATCCTGGTCTAAAAAAGGATTTTAACTGCTATAATTTTCTTCCAATTTCTTCTGAAGAGGGTGGAATTGGATTTTCCTAGGTTCTCTGAGGATGGAGGGGAAATTTTGAAAGCTATGGGGGTCCCCCAGTGCCACTCATTACCTAGATTCTCCTTTCCTGCCTGGCTTGGGATCCCTGGTGCCTATGGGATTGAGAGAGGAGTCAGTAGATTTCCTTTCTATGGTTGCTTATTGTCTAATCTGGGCCTAAGACAGACAGATAGACAGACAGACAGACACACACACACACACACACACACACACACACACACACAGGCTTCAGACTCCTCCCTCTGGTCTTCGAGTTAGCCACATGCAAGTCTGACTTCCTCCCAGCTGAGAGACCGGGTCATGGACATCAGGACCACGGACAGCGGCCACCTCTGTCCATGGTGCTGCCAAGGCCTCTCCCTTCTCCGTCTCCACGATGGTCCATGCCACACACTCGCCCCTCTCGATTCCAACCAAGGGGTCCAGGAGGACACGTATCTGAAGACTGAGAGCCCAGGAAGTTCAGGGTTATTCATTTTGTGGGAAATTCTGGGTCTGAAGGAACTCCTTAGGAGCACCGTTGGGGTCCAGCGGCAGCCTCCCTCCGTGTCTGCCCTGGGTGCACCCCGCCTCCCTTCCCTGACTTGCAGAGTGGGAAAGACTCGCAGAAGTCTCCGCCCTGCAGCATGGGAGCTCAGACATGATCTACAGGCCTGGGACCGGACACGTGGCTCATGACCCATCCTTCCTGGAGCCCTGTGTGCCATTCTCCAGAGGCAAGGCAAAGACAAACCCCAAAGAAGGTGGCGAACGAAAGTCCAGGCGTCAACAACCAAAGAGTAACAAATTCCTTTAGTTTAGTGCCTACTATGAGCCCCGCAGTGTGCCAGGAAGAGGGACACAAGGTTAGCCAAGCAAAGCCCTTGTCCTCAGGAGGCCCCGTGATTGACAGAAAAGAAACACAAATGAACAAATGGTTTGTGCCAGATAATTCTTTGTCAAAGATGACTGAAGAAGAAAAGAGTGGGGGCTCCTCCGGGGCCATGTTAGCTGACAGAGCCTGGCCCCATGACAGCCTTCCCCAGGGCCCCAGGGTTCCACTCACCAATTGTCCCCGCTCCACACAGCGTAGCCAGGTAGGAGCAATAAAGCCTAGTGAATCATTTTTTTCTTTTTCAGTACTGGGGACTGGACTCAGGGGCACTCTGCCACTGAGCCACATCTCCAGCCCCTTCTATTTATTTGTTGTTGTTTTCTTAAGTTTTCTGTAGTTGTAGATGGACAGAGTGCCTTTATTTTAAAGGCATATGGTGCTAGGCAAGTGCTCTGCCACTGAGCCACAGCCCCAGCCCTTTGTGATTTTTGTTTGTTTGTTTGCTTGTTTGTTTTTAGATTCTGAGCGGGGTCTTACTAAGTTGCCCAGTCTAGCCTCCAACCTGCACTCCTCCTGCCTCAGCCTCCCAAGTTGCTGGAATTACAGGCATGCGTCCCCATTTCTGGCAAAACCTGATGATTCTTAAAGGCACAGATTCAAGGGTAGAAAGCTTTTATTCAAATCCCAGTTTTTCCACTTACTATCTGTGTGCCTTGGCCCAGGTTTTAATTTCTCTAGACCCCAAAATCCTCAGTTGTCAAATGGAATAATACAATCTAACCCATCTCAGCGGGTATTGTACAGACTAAATGAATGAGTGGTTATAAAGAGCTCAGACCAGGGCTGGGCACACAGCGAACGCTGTAGAGAACTGGGTGGGAGGTTGGCCTCGTCCCAGCACACAAGTCCACCAGAGGCTGGTGCCAAGTTGGGGGTGGCACTGCAGGCTGACTTCCTATCTGAATTGCTGGCCCCCTGTCCAAGGTCACGGCTCCAAGGGCAGAGCCCGATCCCAGCCCTACCTCCATCTCAGGCATGCAGGCTGCTTCCCTGAGCCTCTTTCCCTGCCTCCTGTGTTGACTACTGCGCCCACCGTTAATTGGGCACTCGCCTGCCAAGCACCTGGCAAGCATGGTGCCAGCCAGCTCCCCACAGTGTCCCGTCTGAGGTGAGCACTATTATGAAATCCATTTTCCAGAAGAGAATACTGAGGGTCAGCGAGGTTTAAATCCAGGCAGGGTGACTGCAGAGCACAAGCTCTGAGCTATGAAGCCATACTACCTCCATGCACAAAGGGTGTGGGGTGGCCTTCCCCACTGAACCCCAATTTCAGTCTCCTCAACCCCCGCCCCGCTGCAGGGTGGAACACAAAGCCCAGGTTTCTCCTTCCCACCTCCCCCAGGACCCTGCTCACCTTACTACCTGGCTGTTGACCCATCTGGAGCCCCGGCTGTCCCAGTTACAAAGGGGCAGGTTTGAGCACCTTGGACCATGCTCTTGAATCTCCCTCAAGACTGGTCCTGGTGTCACTGAGGGGACAGTGCCCAGCGTCCTCCTTCAGGCCCTCCTCTCTCTCTTAGCCTGACTCCTTCCTCCCGAAAGGTCATCAGAATGCAGCTTCCCCCTTATCTGCAGTGGGTGTCCATCTGAGGGACCCCGCAGGGCCATTCCCTGGGGGTACTGCCTCAAACAATCCCTAAAGTAGGCATGCCCTCATCTGGGTCTATTGCTACCCTCGTTCCCTGGGTGGGACAATGTCATCCAGACGGGAACCCTGCCATTCCGGCTTAAATCACCTTTCCCAGTAGGCACGCAGCATGCTTTCTCAGCCAGGACACACAGTCACCCAACACACACACACACACACACTCGACTTCAGATGCACATGGAGCTGGATTTGGACCCTAGCTCTCCCACTTGGGCCTGGCACCTGTCCGTCTTGTCCTCAGTTTTCCCACCTACAATCCTACAATTGAGGAGGGGCTCCATCTCCTCATCCAACACGCCTGGCCTCCTAGAAGGACCTGGGTCTGGTACTGCCCCACCCCCACCCTCCCAGAGGTAGCCCCCACAGCTAAAGGGACAAGAGGAGCCAGAGGCTTACGAACTGCTGGAGAAACCACCCCCTTACTGAGCCCCTCCTCTCCTGTCTCCTCCTCCGCCCTGAGCGTTTCTGGGCCCACTGAGAGGCAGTGCAGTTCGGGGGCTAAACACAGAGCTTCGGAATCAGATGGAGGCCCTCAAGCCTCAACTCTGTTGCCACCACCAAATGACCTGACCTCCCGGAGCCTTTGTAATTATAAAGTGAGGTGAGCGTCACCTTCCTTCCTGGGATCCTCTGGGGATTCTCTGAGATCACCAATGGCAAGGTCAAAGCCCCGGTGCTGGGAGCCATTAGCCAAGTAGGTATGACAATTTCCTTGCCAGCGTACCCCATGTTGCAGTGACATTGAATGTAGGTGACCTTGCTCAAGGACCAAGGCGGATTAGGGTGTTCCCGGTTTAAGATAATCGGGTTTAGGGCGTTCCCGGTTTAGGTTCCAGGTTTAAGGTTTAAGATTATTCCTGCTGGGAATAGGGCGTATCCTGCTGCCTGAGTTCCCCTTGAGTTCTCACGGGATTCAGACAGTATTTTTTGGGAGACAGAAGCCCAGTGGGAGTGATTTGGGCAGAGAACGTGGATTTCCCCAGAACGTGATTGTAGACGGCTGGTGTGAGTTCGGGAATGAAGAGTTGCTGTTTGAATCTATAAGCTGTGTGGTGGCTCGTGATTGTGTGCCCAGCCAGACTGCGGCATTTGTGCCCAGCCAGACTGCGGCACCCCGGTCACCACGCTCTTGGAGGAAATGGTGAGAAAAGCAGTGAGCTCAGGACGTCCTGACCAGGACCCCACCCTACAAGACTGCTCATGACGCAGGGCCCCCGAGTTCCCCCCCAGAAAGCTGTGGACAATGGACGCCCCTTTACAAGATGGCGTAGGAAAGTTTTTAACCTAGACTTACCAAATGGCTCAGCCATTGCACTCCGAGGTGTGCCAAGAGAACTGAAAACACTTGTGTCCTTGTGCACAATTCAAACACAAATACCTGTGCACAAATGTGCAATGTCGGGCACAATAAGTGGAAACAACCCAAATGTCCACTAGCTGATGAAGGCAGAGCCAAAATGTGGTCTCTGTGCAGCGGGACATTATTGGGCAATAAAGAGGACTGATGATCCGGGCACCGTGGCACACGCCTGTAATCCCAGCGGCTGGAGAGGGCTGAGGCAGGAGGATCATGAGTTCAAAGCCAGACTCAGCAACTCAGTGAGGCCCTAAGCAACTCAACGAGACCCTGTCTCTAAATACAAAACAGGGCTGGGGGTGTGGCTCGGTGGACGGGTGCCCCTGAGTCAAACAGCTCCGTGGGTGAGCGCCAGCCAGCTTCGGTGTCAGGATCTTCAGACCCCGGGCATCTTAGTCTGTAAAGTGGAGACAGCAACAGCACCTCCTCCACCAGGTGGTGGTGAAATTGACCATCAGCTCAACTGCCCAGTGTGGCGCGATAAACATGTGGCCCACTAAGAGCCTCGGGCTCTCATTCAGTCCCATCACCATCCCTGAGGGGCGGGACTACACTCCACAGATTCTACCTCTGTCCCCCACCCATGCTCCAGGGGCCTGGACCGGGATGAAGTAGGGAGGATTATGGTGGGTCATTTGGGGCTTTGGGGCCAGTCAGGAGGCTGCTGTAGACAGGCCATGAGAGCCTGGGGCTGGGCCCAGGCAAGGCCCTAGGAACAGAGGGAGCAGCACTGAGCAGCGCTCAGGAGGAAGGCCCGACAGGCCTGGTCACTGCCTGGTGGGACAGAGGAGAAGGACTGGTGCAGGGCACTGGCCTTCCCAGGATTGGCGGAGGAGGGGGTGGCGGGGGTGGCACTGGCTGAGCCCTGGATTCAGGGGCACAGGAGGAAGAAGAGCCTGGGGCCCCAGGATCACAGGGGGGCGCGGCTGCAGATATGGGAACGGCTGGGATGGAGGAGGGGTGAGGTCCTGCAGCAAGAGCAGGCGGAGGGCAGAGACTGGCCGGGACACCGAGGGTCGGAAGCCTGCAGAGGGCAGGGCCTGGAAGGAGCTGGAGGAGACGGGGCCCACGGGTCGTCCTGGGCTGTGGAGGGCCACTGCGGGCGTGGGTCGGGCCTGCCTGGTGGGAGACAGGGCGAGGGGCGAGGGGGGCCCCAGAGAGATGCTGCAAAGCCAAAGAGAAAAAGGGGGGTGGCCGCTGCTGAGGACCCTCGGGGCCTCCCCCAGCTCCAGAGCTAGGGCTCCGTCCTCCCGGGGCCCAGTGCTGACCCCCCGGGGCCCGGGCCTTCTCACGTCTCTGCAGCTCTGGGGCTTGGGGGGAGGGAATGTCGGAGAGCCAGGCGGGGAGGTTAGCAAGAAGACTGACCGGCCGACAGACCCATCCAGACAGACAGCACGCAGGCCAGCAGCTGGGAAAACAGCCACAGGGACAGCCAGGCGGTCAAGGCCACCGAGACGCCTGCCCCTCCCGCCCGGGTGCCCCACCCCCACCGCTGCCACCTCGGGGCCTGGAGCACAGATTTATTTCCAAATGCCGCCGCGATCCCGCTATTGGATTTGTAATCACAGGCTCCAATGTTCACGGGATAAATAGACTAACAAACTAATTGTCTGTTAGCTCTGAGGTTGGAGCGATCAACACGTCCAGCGTGAGCTATGGCCACTGCAGGCCGGGTCCAGGCCGTCCCAGGGCCCTGGGGCCTGGCGCGTGGGCACCGGCGGGCCCAGGCAGCTCCAGCCCAGCGGGCACACACGGGCCACGCGGGGCGGGCGCGGGAGGCCTCCCAACGCGCTGGCATGGAGCCGCGCTGCCCTGCCCGAGCCTCATCAGTGGCAGACATAAACTAACTCGGTTCCTGGGGACCCCAGAGGAACAGCAGGAACTGTTTGGTGGAGAATTATAGCTGTGGGTGAAATTAGATGTACTCTGAGCCCCAAGGCTGAGAGAAATAAAAAGCATTTTAAATGGAGTGTAGAATTCATATTCCTCAGTCACCTTCCAATAAATAAATCTTGTACCATTTTTTTCTGTAAACAGTGGTTACACTCGGCTTCTATTGTCTCCGTGTTCCATATGCCAATCGGCCAGGCCTGGCAGGGTCCCGGCCGCAAGAGATGGCGGCCTACCTGAGGTCTGGGGGATGGGGACCTGGTGGTTGGCTGCAGGTGTCCCCCGCTTTCAGAAGTGTCGGGAGGATCGTGGGGTCGGGGCCTGGACACCCTCAGGGATCCCCAAGGCAAGATGCCCACTGAAACTCCCAAACACCAAAACCCGAGACCCAGGGGAGCAGGGCATCCTTGGCTGTCTGGGTCCCCCTCCTTCGGAAAACGGCACCCTTCCCCGGGGGACAGCTGGGGACAACAGGGAGGTCTTGCTGGCCCCTCACAGCAGACTCCACTGCTTCTGGTTTTCTTTTGAAACACCTTTGACTTCACACCAAAGATGTGGAAAACACAGAAAAATCACAAAGAAAGATGTCCCCAGCCACCTACCTCATCACCCTAAAAACAAAACAATGACACCCACCAAAAAACACCACTGACCTTTTGGACTTTTTCCTGCCAGACTTCTTCAGTGTGGATCTGCACGGAAACACCCAGTGTCCAAAACAGAAGTAATCCCTGCAATTATGAAGCGCCCAACACGTACCAGGTCCTGCTCGAGGCATTTGGAATGTATCGCCCCTGAATCTTACAACGAGCCTGAGAAGAAAAACCGCATCCCACGCCCTGAGCCCTGCGCTGAGAGACGGCCAGCTCCATGCCGAGCTGGCACAGTTCACTTGGCACAAATTTGCATGATTTTGGGCCTCCCCTCTGCACCCTGGCGAGGGAGAGCCACTGTCATCAAGGGAGAGCCGCTGTCATCAAGGGAGAGCCACTGTCATCAAGGGAGAGCCGCTGTCATCAACGGAGAGCCGCTGTTGTTCTTCCAACAAGAACTTCCCCAGGCTGTGAGGATCATGAGCAGGACAGAGTCATGGGGCAGGTTGTCTAATGCTCCCAGGCACCCCCACCCCTGCCCCTGGAGGATGAACCACCATACTCAGCCCCCCCGCAGCCTCCGTGGGCCCTGGGGATGCGTCCAGACCCAACGTCTTCTCTCCCACTTGCACCAGCATCCTTCTTGGGCCTGTAGAAATTTGTCCATTCCTCATGGTCTAGGGCTGGAGTTTCTATCGAGCCCTGACCCTGCCCTGCCAGTTCATGAGCAAGGAGGAAGAAAACCGGCAGAGTAGAGGTTTGAGCTCAGACAGAGGTGGCTTCAGTCCCACCTCTGCCTCTTCCTAGCTGTGTGTCCTTGGGGAAGTCACTGCCCCTCTCTGGGCCTCATACTCTTTAACTTACAAGTGGAAATAACAAGAACACGCCACAGGGCTCTTGTGAACAACAAATGGAGTGATTACACGAAGCACTTAGCCAGCATCAGCACACGCTAAGGGCTCCGCGATGCCGACTGTCTTAAATTAAGAGCAAGACGCCCAGGGCTGGGAGCGTGGCTCGGTGGTAGAGTGTGGAGTGTGTGTTTGCCTAGCGAGCGTGAGGCCCTGGGTTCAGTTCCCAGCACTAGGGGAAGAAAAGAATGAGACACCCAGAAGTTTCCCCAAAAATATCACAACACCTAAAGCAAAACTCGGCCACAGAGCTGCTCTCCCTGCCCTGGACCCGGCCGCCCTGGACCCAGCGGTGTACAGACTGACAGGAAACAGTGACTGAGAGTCAGTGGGTCTTCCCACAGAGCCCCTGAGCCCAAACCTGGCCCCGTGGACCTCTCATTCCCAGTAGAGTCGGTTGAAATGGAAAGTGCACCCAGCAGATGAGGGCGAGGCTTCCTTTGAACCCTAGTAACTGAGCTTGGGGCCTGGCTCTGCCCTGACCGCTCCTGGGGGGCGGAGGCCCCTGGGCGGAAGGAGGCTCAGGGGCTGAGAGCACAGCACGGTGTCCCAGGTTGCTGACTGAGTCCTGGGGTGTCGGTGCCTTGCCCTCTCTGGGCCTCAGCTTCCCCCTCCATGAAACGGGGGGATGAAACCCGCCGTGTGACTGCAAGGGTCGTGCCAACAGGACCGAAGGAGACGGCGAGTGAGCAGTTCCAGCCTGAGCCCAGACAGCAGCTGACTCCGGGTGGCCAGGACTCCCCTCTTCCCAGGGCCCTTGGTCATTTGTTTTTGGTTAATTAAATGGTAAGATTTTCATGTCTGATTATTAACTGCCAGGCGGCTTCATTACCAGCGCCCCCATAAATCACAGCGGGGAGCCTAGCTCCAGCAGACCCCCTCCGAGCCCGCTCCAGGCAGAAGCCTGGTACCCCCGCAGAGCTGGGCCTTGGAGGGGCCCGGAGCCGTGGGACTGTGACATTTCCTGTCCTGGAGAGCCGCCCACAGGCTCCCGGAGCCCCGCACCGGCAGGACCTGCTCCGCGCCCAGCTGGAGTCTCCAAGGGACTGCCTTAGCTCAGGGCAGACCGCCAGGCGGGGACAGCGCCGGGGCCTCAGCAGCCCTACTGTGTGCCCGGCCCACTGCCACCACCAGGGCATGGACACACGGCACAGGGCCAGGCAACCCGGCCACCCCACAGCCAGTTCTGGTGTCTCGCACTGTGTGACCTTGAGCAAGACCTTGTGCCTGCTTTCTTCAGCAGTCGGGTGGGGACAGTAATATCGCCCTTGCCAAAGGCTGTGGCATGACACGTGAGGAGCCTGGGACAACAGCAGACTGGAGACCGGCTACGTCCCGGCCCAGGACTAGGCGGGGACCCTTTCTCACCTGGGGCCCAGGTGGAGTGGCATTCAGAGGCTGGGAGGTCTCGGGGAGTCCCCACTCTGTGCCTGCCAAGTGCCTACTTGGTCCCAGCTGGTGCCCCCCGCAAAGCTGCCACCCAGGTCCAAGAAGAGCCCCGGATGCCCTCAGTCCTGGTCACCAGCACCGGGGAAGAGGGGGGCTCTGAAAGTCCTGAGTCCAGGAAGCGCCCAAGGGACAAGGGTGTCGCAGTGTTCCTCAGCGCTGGCCCTTGCCACTGGACCCCAGACAAACAGAAGGGGGACAAGCAACTACGGCCGCAAGGAGCCGGCTCCCCCGGGGACCTGGGCTCCAGGAGGCGGCAGGGACCAGGCGCCAGGTCCAGGACTCCTTTGCCCGTCCCCAGCACCTGGTCAGACCCGAGGGCGCGACGAGCTCCAGGCTGCTGGACACCGGACCCCGGGGAATGAGATAGTCACCAGCTCAGGGTGAACGAATGGCGGTGCGCAAAAATGTGTGGGTGGGGGACCAGGGCCAGCGGAGGACGCACGAGACTGGGTGGCTGACCCCGGAACAAACGTGTCATTGAATGAACCCGTGAGCAGACCATCGGCTGGACCGGAAAGGACAAGAGCAAAAGATCAGAGAAACTGTGGAGAGGGAGGGGAGGGGCGGGGGGAGGGTGGAGAGGGACCAGGGAGGACGCAGACAGCGGCCCTGGGCACCCCAAGGCGGCCTGGCCCCTCGGGGAGGAAGCCCTGTCCCCTCCAGCCCCCTCCCCCCGCCCAAAGGGTGGGACCCCCTTGCCCCTCCCGGGAGGCGCATCTGGGCTGGCTGGCAGCCTTGGAGGCCAGGCCCAGGACACAGGCGGCCTTGCCAAGCCCCGGCCGAGTCTTTAACTATTACATTAAGCATCTGCTTTGCCATTCACAGATCGGACAGCATTTTACCCCTGAGATATTTGATTTTATTACCTTCCAGGGAGAGGGCCAAGCAAGTGTTCTTATTGATTTGCACATTAAATATATTAGTAATAAAACAACATCTCTGTAAACCAATTGTAAAATCAATATTAATTGGTACCAAAATATCACAAGTAGTTGAATTACAATTAAGGGAGGGGTGAGTCCTGCCTCCGGGCAGAGTGTGAGGCCCAGAAGGGAGAGGGGTAGGGAGGCTGGACTCCAGAGTCGGGCGGGCCTGGTTCCTCTGTCTAGGCCTCAGTTTCCTCATCTGCTAAATGGGGAGAATCATCCCAACAGTCAAAGTTGGGTGAGGATTAAGCAAGGTTTGTGTACCCGGCGCCTGGCAGTAGTAGGTCCCAAGAAATGTCTCCTCCTCCCTCTGTCCCCGTCCCAGCTGGGCCAAGCGCAAGTCACACCCAGTACAGTAAGAAGAGGCACGGCTGGTGACAGGGAGGGCCACGGGGCGGGGGGGGGGGGGAGACCACAGTGATAAAGACAAGGAGCCACCTTGGGGTTGAAGAGTCTGAGGGGGACCTGGGCAGACCCCGGGGTGACTTAGAGCCAATACCTGAAAGTCAGGAAAGGAGCGAAAGACTGGGGTGTGGTGTGGTGCTGGCCACCTGCCCTTCTTAATTTTCAAATAAGAAAAAGCAAATCTATCGGAGAAACCTCACGGGGCCTGCAAAGGTTGGACTGGGTGCTGGTGTGGGAGTCTGGGGTAAGCAGGTGCCTTGGGTGACCCCGTGGCCGGGCAGCTGAGGCCGAGCACAGTGACCAGGGTGCCGGGAGGAGCCACCCAGCTCCACCTACAAGGGCCCAATTCAGCAGCTTTGGCCAACTCCCCGGGACCGGAGGCCAACGCCCCTGACCCCAGCCATGGCCCTCTGAGGAGCAGCCCCGAGGCTCCCTGGAGTCCGCCAAGGTGATGTCCGTGTGTCTGGTGGTCTGGTTGCTGGGCTCCTCAGTTAATGACCACTTTTGATCCTCCCACAGCTCCACAAGGCAGCTCTGACCAGCAACCCCATTTTACAGAGGAGAAAACTGAGGCTGGGGCTCAGAGAAGAGGCACTATTCCAGGACACAGCCAGCAGGTGGCGAGCCAGAACTTGAACCCAGATCTGTCTGACATCTGTCCCTGTGTCTCTGCTTCCAGCCCCACAGGATACCAAAGGGATGGTGCCAGCTCATGGCAGCTCAGCCACCAACAGACAACGGTGACCTTGCTGTCACATTGGGTGGGGCCAGGCCACCCACCCAGGTAGGAAGTGGCCACCCACACCGAGGCACCTCATCCAGTGACACTGCCTCTCCAGGGACATTTGGTTTTCCTTTGCTCTTTAGAGACGACCGTGATGACAATACAAAGAATCACAGTGACACATCACAGGTTGCTGAGGGGCCCTGTGGCCTGCTGGAGAGCTCGCCACACCATCTGATCTGATAGACCGTGTAGCACAGGCTCCAGGCAGAACCAGTCTGAGTCCCAGCTCTGTCACTCCTAGTGATGCAAGTGTACCTGTCAGCTACGCCACGGCAACGCTGGGTAACAAAGCACCTCAACTCAGTAACTGACAACCAAGGCTGATTGTCACCTGTGCAGACCTGCAGGCTGCCATGGTTGGCCAGTCTAGGCCAGGCAGGGGTAAAGGACTCTGCTTCAAGCTGAGGGTCAGGGTCAGGCTTCCATGTGGGGATTTTCTCATTCTGAACGGTGGCTGTCCAGGGTGGACCCGTGGACAGGACAGGAGAGTGATAACCAGAGACAGCACAGGAGCACACTGAGGGCCACTACTGAGGTCACCTCCGGAGCATCCCACTGGCCAAACCACGTTCCACGGCCAAGCTCCACGTCAAGAGGATAGGAAAACACACTCCCTGTGGGGCTCTGGTGAAGTCGTGAAAAGCCTAACACAGGGCAGAAGGCCTGTCTCCATGAGCAGTGCAGCCTGGGAAGCCATCGTCCCAGATGGCACCCTCCTCTGGCTTCAGTGTCCTCCTTGGTGAAGAGGAAACAACAGTGTCGCTTCCTAAGGTTGCTATAAACGTTTAAAACCCTAGGAGACAACGGTTTTTAGTATTGCTACAGAAGCTCCCAGCACGGAGCTTGTCCCGTGCCAGGGACAGCACCAGGTCCCATCCCTGCATGACCAGACTCATCCTCAGAACAAACCCTTGTGGGTGGGACATCAATCGCTGCCACTTCGCAGAGAAGGAAACTGGGGCACAGAGAGGGCAAGCCACTTGTTGCAGGTCACACAGTGCTGGGATCCCAAAGCCTCTGCAGGTGGCCTTTTCACACACAGCTCTGCTCCCTTTTCTGCCCCTAAGCTTGTCCACCCCCCTAGGGAGGGCAGGTGAGGAAGCACTCCACAAACCCTGAAAGGCCTTGCCCATGGACACTTGTCCAGGACCCTCATTACACAGACATGAAATAACTCCCATAGGGTCCCCCTGGGGTGTGGGCACTGTGTCCCCTGCTTTCCCTGCCCTGCAAGGTCTGTGGATCCCCTCTGGAGGCCACCTCCCCAGGGGACTCGGTGGAAACTCCACTCAGAGGCTCCTGCTCCCTGAGCAGCCCCTCCCTCCCTGACAGCCATCGGGAGGGACCAGGTGGCTGTGCACCCAGGATGGCCCCCACACAGGGTAACAACCGGAAGGCCAGCCTCCACTCTGAGGAGCTGGGGGCGCCTGGACTTCCTCTTTCCAGTGGCACTTCTCTGCTGGCCGCCCTGAGGGGGTGGGGGCAGGGGGCAGGACAGGGGTGGCAGAGGTGGCTGGGACCTCTCAGCTGTGGGGCGGAGGAACCTCAGCCCAGGACCCCCCCTCCTGGCTGGAGAAACGCCCAGCATGGCCAGGATCAGGGCAGGTAGCCAGGGCCAGCAAGTCCCCCTCCTGCCCCAGCCCACGAGAGGGAGGCCCCAAGGGAGACCTGGGCCCAAGAGCAATGTGGGGAGCGGCAGGGGACCCTCAGCCAGCACTGCCCACATCCTGCCTGGGCGTCCCTGCGGGTGTGCGCTGTGTTCACAGCCGTGTGCTTGCCTGGGCCTGGGCGCACAGGGGCCAACAGGACAGGTGTGTGCTCTCCTGGCCCCGTGTCTGGGTGCCTGATCCTCCTGCCTCCCAGTTCCAAGCTTCCTCTGCTCCTTATTGTTTTCAATTCTTTTCGTTTATTTTTCACTTTTTGATTTAAGGGCTCCCCCCTTCCCCTATCCCCCCTCCCACTCCCCCCTCTCCCCCTCCCACTCTCCCTCTCCCCCTCTCCTCCTCTTCCTCTCCCTCTCCCCCTCCCCCTCCCCCTCTCCCCCTCCCCCCCTTTCTCCCGGCAGCCCAGCTGGATAAATGGGTCCC